>NC_132934.1:71960500-76960500 GCF_034638445.1 Ciconia boyciana
CAGGAAAGATAATGACCCGTGCATATACATGTCGGATAAGTGACTGGGGTTTATAGGCTGTGTATATGAGGCCCTTCCTGTCAAATGCTGCTAAAGGTGCTGTAATTTCAATTTACTTGTTAAAGGACAAAATACTAAACAGTGGCTGTTTTACAGTGACTTCAAGAGATGAGTCTGTGTCTTATGCTGGTATTCGGAGTATACCAGGGACACAAATGGCTGGAGCAGAGACTTTCAGGCTAGGGTAAGCGTAAAGAGAGGTACCTGAGCCATTTCTGTTTCCAGTGTTGGGTAGTGGAAGTAACTTTTGCCCCTGGTGCAGATTATCATGCAAGCCTGACCACCTGAAGATGCCTGGGTTATCACGCACACCCTGTACTTTGGTCTAGAAGAAGCAGCAGCTCTTGCATTTGCCCTGCTGTGCTCCACAGGAGCTGGGACATGTGGCTCATGCAGGCAACTGGGAAGCTGGGCTGGCACAGGCCACAGCAATGTGGGGCAGGTGGGTGTGTTGTGAGTGTGTGACAAGATGGGGTCCCATTTCGGAGTGGAGGTTTTGCATCTGTGCACCATGAAGTGCATGGGAAGAAAACAAGGGCGAAAGAAGGGCAGGGTGTGGGAAAGGATGGAGCGTTGCCTGGTGGGCAGATTCATGGTGGTAAAGGGCATGGGGCAGAGGGTCTAGTTTGGGCAGGTGGGATGTGTGCAATATGTAGCATGAATCAGGTGAGGGGGCAATTTAGAGGTATGGTAGATGTGGAAATCAGGAGGTTCTTCCAGCTGGATGGGTTGCTGGGGGGAAATCAGGAGGAGAATTTGCAGTTTAAGTGAATGAGCTTTACAGACGAAAACCTTTGAGTTTTAATTAAAGAAGATGGAGCAAGAACAACAATGCTATCTCTGTGAACAGTGGCAGGGAGGCAAAAGCAGGTGCTTGGCCAGTGCTGCCAGGCTGGGCACTGAAGGTGCTGCATTTGGGAGCTCCCAGCCTCGTATTTTCAATGTCTGCTGACGGATGAAGAATACAGTGAAAGCAAGGTATTTTCTCCCTCATACCTACTTCAAGGAGGAGTGGAACAAAATTACAGTAGAGATATTGCTTGATGAACAAACTTGATTTTCAGAAGGTACTCTACAGGTGACTGCAAGACCTTTTGAAAAGTGTGGTGTTTTACAGAACATGCCTTTACAGTAAGTAATCATGCAATGCTTGGGCTCCCAAGGAACTGATTAAGGCCATGGCTGCAAGTTTAAATTCTTTGATGAAAGCTATTGCCTGCTAGATGGGTTGATAAGGTATGCAGCTTAAAAAAAACCACCTTATTATGAAGATGAGATGCCATTATGTCAGTTATTGTGGCCCAAGACTTGATGTTTCAGACTGCAGCCTGAAAATTAATATCTTAAATAGTGATATGACAGTCATATACAATAAATGCAGGTTGTAACCAGCTATGAGGCAGATGGTATACTTGCAGGGTCAAAGACATCAATTTTAGGATATTTTTTTCTAAATTAGGTCTCTTTTCACACCCCAGTAAGAATTTGCCTTCTCCTTCTATTTTTGTTGCTGTCTAGGGAAATGAAAAAGAAATCTGCTTTTTTGTTTTGTTTAATCAAAATTTTTTCCTAAATACATGATTTGATCATGTCCGAAGTGTTTTTATCTACATTTGAACAACACTTGAAAGACGTTAAGAGCATCATATCCCTTTAACAGTCTGTCTTCTACCTTATTACAGATCTTCTCTCCAGTCATTGTGATAATGTAACTCCCTGTCATAGGGCATTCACTTTCCAGAGACCTTAACCAGAGAGACATAAAGTCATGGTCAGTCAGGCAGGGAAGGACCTCAGGAGTCCAACCTCCTGCTCCAAGCAGGATCAACACTGAATCAGTTGCTGCACTGGCCTTTGCCCAGCTGGGCAAGGTTGAAAAATCAAAGCAAGAGGGCCTGTAGAAGACAGGAAGCCATTAGTACTGGTAATTAAGGACAAAAATATTTTACATTTTAGTGACTTGGCATGTTTAAGCTTAGCACAGGCTCGTTCTTTTATTTCATGATGCTGTGCTAAAATCATCTTGGCAAAGCAGGTGGCTAAGAAGGGTGTCAGCAAAGAAGCAGCTGCAGTTTCATCATTTAGTCTCAGAAGTGCCTTCCACTTCCTTATTAAAGGGGCATATAGGGCAGTGATATCACCCTAGAAGGACTCGCTGCCTCATTTGCTAGGGCCACAGCTTGCCTTTGGAGCTTGTACTGAAACCGCCCCCTCCCCAACACCCACACGCACCGGCTTTTCTCTTTCTACGACACAGTGTTTCATGTATTGCCCCATTAAAACACTTTCCTTTGTTAGGGAGTTCTCATTCCTCTTTAATTATGTCCTCCAGAGTGGCATTCAAGGATAGGTTATTTTCCTTCTTTGTAGAGGATGTGGAATAATTTTCCCAAGGCAGTTTTAACTTCCCCTTTCCTTTAGTAATCCTAGTGTTTTAAATTACTCCTTTAATCACCATCTCAAAGCAATCACCATGCAATAACCTGTCCTGCGATTCTAACTCCTGAGTCAGAAACTTCCCCTTTTCTGAGGCTGAGGAGGTGACTGAGAAATGACCATTTTGTGGTTTGTTTTTAAAAATTTTTATTAATTCTGCTCTTTTTTCCTTTCACCTACTTTTTAAGAGGATCTGAGTTGGAGGAAGGATAATGTTTCCTGGATGCTTCAAATTTCCCTTCTTGTTTTAGGATTTTTGATTAACTCCTCAGTTTTAATGATTATCATCCTCTGCAGAATTCACTTCCATTAAAAACCATCTTTTCCAGATCTGATTAAACTCTCTTTATTTAGCTCTTGTTGAGCCCTTTGTGATATGTGGAATCCAGCAGGGCTACAATTAACCAGCTCCTCTCCTCAGAGAGTAGCTTGAAGCCACCTTTTAAAAAACCTATAGAAAAGAATTAAATGTGTGGTCTCCATCTCTGTGAAATGGCGATGCTTATGATAATAGACTACCACACTTGTCTAAGAATACATGGGGCAGCCTTTTTTTCCTACAGAACCGGTTCAGCATATTCTTTCCTGTGTGGGCTTCACTTTCATTCTTTTCTACTGACCTTGCTTTCATGGATCCCAAACAAAGAGAAATAGTTGATAGTGATGTTCAACATTTGCTCCTGGACTATAGTTTTTGTGCTGCCAACTTACAAGCTTTGGCATGCAAGAATCCCAGTACAATTTGTTCAGAAAATTTTAAATACCTTGGGATTTCTTCCCACTTTTTCTGCAGTTTGCGTTCACAGTTCTTTATTTTAATTTAGTCAATTTTCAGCTATATCCATAGGATGGCAGCTTTGTGTGGAATGTAGGTGGTGCTGAAATGTGATGGTGAACATCTGTGTGAATGAGACATGAAGATAGAAAGTGCAACCTGCTTTTGCAGATGACAAGAAATAATTCCCATAATATTTTCAACTTGTCTTAAGGAGGCTGCCTTGTTCCTTGCCCATTTTTAAGGGGGTAATTTTTCACAACTGGCTAGTACATTATGAACTCAATTTCTCTCTCTCTTTCTCTTTCTCTTTTTGTTTTTAAAGCCTTGGGAATGTGTGACTACTGGGGGCAGGATGGCTTCCTTATCTGAATGGACTTTTGGAAAAGCCTTATTTTTGTGGGAAATCCAGACTTCTCTCATCTGGCTTTGGAGATGTCGGGGAATTTGCCAGTGAACCTTGTTAACCACAGAAGAATTGTTTTTGAAGGGCAAACGGACCAGATTTTTAAGTTTCTTACCTGAGTCATACTCTTCAAAGCAAGAAGTCTAGGTGTTTTCAAAGTATGTACTGAAGGAAATGATGTGAACAATCAAAGCACGATCAGGTGTGCACAAGCCTTGCTTCTAAGGCAAGGACCATCCCTGGGGTGTGGGGAAGGGGAGGACATCTTGCATTTTGGACAGTGACTGGCATAATAGGATTTTTGCAGTACAAAATTACAATAAATTGTATAGAGGACATTTCAAGAAAAAGACATTGTGTGCAAGCTAAGGATGTCTTCTAGGGAAGAATGTTCTCTCTCCAGAAACCCACTTTGCCTGCTGATTGAAATAACACATTACACAAAATAAATCTATTTAGAAGGACTGTGCGACTGCACATGGGGATGTGTGGTGGAATAGCTGGCACTAACATGGGGCTAATGCTTCTCTCCTCTCTGTCCTTTTGGTTTCACCCCACAAATAAAAAGATGTTCTGAGTCATGATGGAGACTAACCTGGGACTTGCCCTTTCTTAAGTTTGGAAGGACCAGTCCCAGATTAAAAGTTGAATGATAATTTATATACTGGTAATTAGCACTGGTAGAATGATTTCTGACTCCAAGAGGTCTATTTCCCAACAATCTGTTACTAGTTGTTCTCCCAGTTTACTCAAGCAAAACTGACTAAGTGACATTAAAAGAAAGCCAAGCAAACTAAACCTTCCAAATCTGACAGTAGAGATCATGTCTGAGAATGTTGCTTGCTACCTGATCAGACTCCATGTGCACATCCACAGAAATTGGCTGTACTGGAGAACACTGGAGACCATGCCCAAGTTTTCAAAAAAGAAATTGAGTTCATACCACACTAGCCAGTTGTGAAAAATCCCCTCCTTAAAAATGGGCAAGGAACAAAGTGAGCAGAGGAAGATATAAGGCTATACTGTTCACTGGAGTCCTTCCTGTGCCTGCAAAATTTCTGTACAATAATTTCTTATATGTTACACTATGTGTTTCAGTATTCCAGAGACTCGAAGTTAGGATCCTACTCTGTTTCTCTTACATGTATAACAAAAACCTGGGAGAATGAATCCATTCCAGAAGTGAAATTTAGAGGTAATAACTTCAAGCTTTGAAATTAGTAGCTTTTAGAAGAAGCAGGTGGCTAATAATGAAGTAAAAAATTATATGCGGTTACATGATGACATTTACTTTTCTAAAAAAGAGTTTCTTGTGCTGCCATTACACATTTTCTATGAAAGAGTATCCTGTGGCTACTGTCACTTTGAGCCGACGTAGACTGACATTGCCACAACCCTGTGTTTTCCCTCCCATATCCTCACCCCTGTCCAGTCACTTCTGCATCTACGTTTCTGCGGCTTAAGTGGTGAACTGGATCTCAGAGACTGAAATGAGTTTAAAAAATGGAGGAAAATATTAACTGAAAAGAGGCATTTCTAATGAGTTTTTTAACCAGGGTTCATCCCCCCTTACCAGTCCTGCTCAGATAACCCCCATATATGGCAATGACAAACACAGTGTGGGGTCAGAGAGTTGATGGGCCAGGTGGGACACAGAACAGCTTCTTCTGAAGGTTCTGTGGGAAGAAGACCCTGAAGCAATGACCTAATTAACATGCTGAGAGCTCTGAGCCAAGTTAAATTTCTTGGCAGTGTATGAGGGGTTTTTTTTTGTTATAGTTTTTTTTTTTTTCCCATTATTTTTTGGTAAATGGCTGCTTTGAGAATTTTGGGTTAAAGATCCATCATTGGTTTGGTCCCATGTGGAGCACTTCAAAAGTAAAGTCCATTCACTCCTCAACCCCAGATTTTGTAGCTCTGAAGTAACCCCCAGGTTATGCATGCATGCATGTCAAAAGTAAATAACTGAGCAACAATGAACTAACAAGGGTCAAGATATATAAGAATTTCAGCAGACGTATTGCAGCAGTGACTCAGGAGGACAGCATATTAGTAAATTAGGCTTTTGCCAGATGTAAGAACTGATCCTTTTTCAATTGGGTATCATCTGAAAGGTCAAGAAGTAATGAAGCATGGGTGTACAGATCCCCTATTGCCATGTGTTGCTACAAACTCTTATCTCATAATGCACTACCAGTTACAAGACACTAAACATAATAAACCAACATCCTGTGGGTGTCCTAGGTGCAGATCAATGGTCTAAAGAGTATTCTGCAAGAAATGACAATGGATGGAGCAGTAAAGAAGGGGCATTTTACACTGAATTCTCTAATTTTATTGTTTCAGTGTATTTGCAATTTTCCAATATTTCACATTCCAGTGCTCTCCTGTGATGCAACTGAGTGCTGTTTACTCTTGAATAATTATTGAAAGATCAGAAGCCAAATCCTCTTCGGATTTACACCAGAACATATTAAGCTACCCCTGTTGATTTTTAGCTAATTTGGAGTCATTCCAAGTGCATACTGGTGTAACTGACAGGAGAATTTGGCCCTGTATCTCTACAAGAAATAATTTCCTAGATGGATACGAGTCCTGGTACTAAGGTAAATGTGACAGAAAATCTGTGATTAGGTTGGATTGACTTCCACACTGGAAACCTTTTTTGTAAATACTATATATAAATACCAGAAAAATGCTGTTTGTTTTATATATCTGTGGATAAACACAATTTTATTAGAGCTACCAATATGTAATAAGGAAAGTAGCCATTTTAAGTAACAGATGTCCTATAGCAGCCCCCACAAAACAGAGGAAGGAATAAAACAATCTTAAAAATATTGTTGAAAAAGGAGTTCCACATTACCACTAAAAGTAGACCTTGTTTTCTTTTGCTGAGCACTTTCAAAGTCTAGACCTTGGTTGTTCAAATTACATCCCCTCTGTTATTATGAAAAATTCAGTAAGGATCACACTTGTCCCTTGGGTATAATCCACATGTTTAAATGGGCACACCACTTCTCGAATCAGAGGACAGATTTTGGACCACTTTTCCTAAGTTTATTTTCAATGCTTATTGTATGTGATTAAGTGATTCCACTTATATGTAAATGCTTATATTGCACAGTCTAATTGTTGTTTCCTAGTTTTGAGACAAAAAACGTAAGTTCTCCTAACATCCTCTTAAGCCACCAGAGAGTCAGTAAATCATTGCAACTACTTTATTTTTTTCTGAACTTCTGCTTTCCTCAAAAAAAAAAAGGGAAGGGTGGAAACAAGCTTAATCGGTTAGACTTGGCCACATTAATGCAATTCAAATTAATATTTTCTCTTCCTCATCACTACAGATTACATACTTATGAGGGTTTTTCAAGTGCCTTTGTGTAGTAAGATAATATTTAATATCCACCATGACCAACTGCTCTGCTCTTGTAAGTTTTTTTTGTTCAGTAATGTATCTTTTCTATAAAATCCTTGGTCAGTGGTTATTTCTGGTCAGTTGTTATTTCTGTTTCACTTGATTGTATGTGTATTATCTCTTCTAATCTTGTTGAGATCAGTTCCCCATTTATTGAGATCATTGCAAAACCCAAAACCTTTGCGTAGCTGGTTTACTTTTCCATAGGTGCTGACATATATGTTGCTGCTTCTATATCTGTTCGGTCTCTTCTTGCTTGCACTACCGGAGATCGTATCCCAGGTTCCCATTTGCTACTGCAAGCAGTGATGTTTTGGAGATTTTCCCTCAGGACCAATCGTCTTCCTCACTTTGTCTGTAGCAAAATGTAAAACAAATCCCAGCTAAACTTAGTGTGGAATGCATGTTGCAACAAGATGCAGGAAACAATCTGCATGGTCTGGATATTTGTGCAATTCAGACATTATCAGTGAAGTACCTCACTGCTGAAGGCCAGAGCATCAGTCTAAAGATTTTTCTACAACATTAGCTGCCTGCCTGTTAGCTTTTTAATTATGTGGAATGGACTGTGAACTGTTTACACCTCTACCAATAGCAGTTACTCACATGAGAGCCCCACTAAAGTCACTGATGGAAGTAAGGAGTTCCATATGTGGTTCACTGCAATAGAGTATTAGTCAAGAGTTCCTATCTTACTGCCATTGGATTTTTACTTTCTACTGTGTTTTCGAGCTCTGAGTATTTATTCCATGTGAGTTTTACCCATCAGCTGTTTTAGCCCCAACATATTCTCACTCCCCAGCAACACAATCTTAAACCCCACAAATAATAGTATAAATCAATTGTAATATGCTGGAAGACATGAATCATAACATCTGAGACAGCATCCCTGCCTGCATCTGTAATTCACTGATTTATTGAGAAGAAAACAGGGCAAAAAGTTTCGGCATTTTTCTTTGTCTCCTTTTATTTTTGAAATCCATTGTTAGTAACTAAGCTGCAGTCTATTTATGATCAGAACTCTATGATGGTTTACCTGTACTGTCAAGTACCAGTGAAAGCCACTCTTCTGTGCGACATAGACACTTACTAATCCATACAGTTGCCTTGAAACTAAAGGGTTGTTTCAAAATTAACCTTGACTCCAGCACAGGGTCTCTTAAATTGTGTTCAGTTCCTGTGGATATGTTTTAATTCAGACATTCTAGTGTACAAATAAACTATGTCTGGATAACTTGGGACCTACTGAATGCAGTTTTGATGTTATGCAAGATCTTGTTAAATTTATCTATGTTTCATTGCCTTTTTTGCAGAAAGGGAGAGGGGGAAATTGGATCAAGGTCTTAGTTTACTACTATTCATCAACAGTGTGAAAAAAAATCAAAGCCACATTAATAAACTAAATATTACCTCCCACTGATCGCTGGCTACCAGGCAGATAGAGTTCTTTCTGATGGACTCCTAAGAGGGTCTTCAATAAAGCAAAATTGTGAGCTTGACGTTTCTCTTGCTTGCTGCCAGGAAGGTCTAAATTGAGTCCCAGTTGTTTTTCAGATTAATCCATTTGAGAGCATAGAATCTGGCAAGAGTATTTTACAACTTTTTGAAAATGTGTTTAAGCTTAATATAGTTTTGGGTATTTCATGTATGTGTGCCTAATTATAAAACACTCATCTTATATCAAGTATGAGGTATTAGCATGGATGCCTAAGGAGACTTGGTAGAAATAAGCAAAACACAGAGGCAAAAAGCAATGCTCAGCTTGGATGAGGGACAGAGCCAAAGCATCTGCAGTGTTTTTCTGAAATGTTGCCATGTTTTAAAAGTGATGACTGCTCCTGCAGTACTTCTGTTCCTGGGGGCCTGGTTCTTCCTCTTGTTTACACCATTTTTAGCTCAGTTGACTTGAGAATTAATTATATTCCTGTAAATCAAGAGGAGGAGGAGACTTTGGCTCAATCTTCCCTGTCAGCTGGAGAAATGTAATAACTCTCCGGTGCAGACTGTAAAAGAAATCTGAATATAGAATGAAGGGTCTAAGACTTTAGAGGCCATCTTCAGTTCCAAGCCCCTTCTTTTGAAGTTTAGTGACAAATATGGCAGTTGCACATGTAAAGAAGTGTTCAGTTTTATGAGCAATTAGCTTTTGAGCCCTACATGACTGCATTGGGACTTACAAGTGGTATGATCTAGAGCTGGCTGTTAATTTTTCAACCCAATGTTTCTCCCTTAGAACCTCCCCCCCCAAGTTCACTGAAGCTGAAATTACTTTTTACTGAAAGGCGTTGGTTTTGACTGAACCTTTGAAGGGAAGATTTTTTCATTTAGGTTGGAATTTTGAGAGAAAGTAAAATCCGACCCCAGAAGAGAAAATGTCCTCCTGGTTGGATGAACCACAGGTGGGGGGAACCGAGGTGAGAAGAGGGTCTTGGACACTCTTACATGCCAAGTGAAACTGCAAACACTGCACAGCTGGTGGTTCTGATCTTCATCCTCCTGTCCCTCCCTGTGGTCATCCTGAATGGGAGGCAGCAAGGAGTTTTTATTTCGTGTGAGTCTTAGACATGTTAAAGCTCTCTGAAGACTCTTCTCTGCAACAGAAGCCTGTGGATCACTAAAATTCTCCTGCTTGAGTTCTGACCCTCTGAGTATTTTGGGCCATACCTCAGAGACCTACCATTACTCCTCAGGTTATGTGGTGCTTTTTCAACTTACATTAGAAAATTGTTCCACCTTCTTCAACTTCCTTTGCTTTGTTCCACAGGTTTTCACAAAGCTCTGCCCAATTTTAATCTGTGTGGACAGTCTAATAAGACAACATGCATTATATTTATATATATATATATACACACGTGATATGCAAAAATCATCTACTGCCTCACATTCTGTCTGTGGGTAGGCATCAAAGTCTCTGACAAAATGTATCACAGGTCATTGCTAGTTCTGACCCTAGTAGTATGTAATTCTACTAAAGGCAGCCAGACGAAATTGGTCAAAGTTACCAAACTTCCTTCTATTGGAAACATAGCCACTCTCTGACATTGGTATGTTGCCAGTGACATCTGACAACAGAGTATAACAAATAATCTAATGATCATCACAAAAAATAGAAGGGAGAGATGTGTTTTATGTAAATTAATTTAGTTTTTAGAATTAATTCCTTGGCATGGCTGGCAAGTGTAAAAGCCATGCAGATTTTTTCCTTCTCTGGCTCTCAGCTGAGTTTAATATAGCACTGTTGTTAGCCCTATAAAAATTACTCCACTATGGGAACGCACTTACTGCATGATAAATCGTATCACATGGATGCAAATATAACAAGGTTGAATTGGCACGTAGCATGTCTGTGTAGAAATAGCCAAAACTGAAAGTGGTTTGAAATCCCTAGGTGAATGACTGTACACATGGCTATACAATAGGTTAAATATCTACTCAAAGACAATGAGAATCAGGGTACCCTCTTTTGCTTCCAAAACTTTCTGAAATTTCTCAAAATTATGACATCAAATGACCAAACTTGTCCTTGGAGATAATGTGTTATTTATTGAATTTTAGGTTTGGATCAAGATTGATTTGAAAGTGTAGTAAGATAACTGAAACTGTAAAACAAACCTGCCTTGGAAATATTATGGTGGTTAAACAATGGAATTCCAGAAAGTGCCTATGAGAGTGGTTACTGGAAAATTAGCTACTGGTTATATTTTGAAAACAAAGTTAGGGTTGAGCTTGCCTTATATAAACAGGAATTAATTATATAATTTTTGTTTTTCTGACTCTTCAAGGCATTGGAGATTTTATCTTAATCTGACAGATCTTAATGGCTTTTAGAAAGATGTTTTATGAAGAAAATCTCAAGTCATTGTCCAAGAAAACCAGTCCAAGATTATTCTACCATCTGTGGGCAACTTGGATGCACACAGACATTAATCTATCTACTGGTCATGTCTGGGGCTTACTGACGAAAAAGCTCTTTTATTAAAAATGCCACTTTCTGATCCTTAGTGCTCAGGAGGGCCTAAGCCATAATGTGACATCTGTTGGCTCAACCAATTATGTATAAGGCATTTTTGATGCAATGGTTTTGTTAGAACATGCCAAAATCATTGAAACTTTAATTGGAAAAAATTTCACAGGTCCAGATTTTAATTTCCAGAGAGAGAGGGAAGAAGAAGAAAAGAACCGAGTTCATTCATTTCAGACGAGTCAGTAGTTAAGACATCCATCTGCTGCAAGAAGTCAGATTCATATTGCTGCTCTGCCATATTCATCTTCACTGGCCCAAGTGAGTCCTTTGAATGGAGGTCTTAAGACAGCCTGGGCTGGTGAGTAAAACTGATGTTGGAGTAAAAAAATGTGTCTTTATTTTGCATTAGATAGTAAATAAAATGGACATCTCTGGCAAAATAAAAGTCTGTTTGACCCTCCCTCTAAGCAGTCTGGCTAAGTCCTGGAATAGGCTGAGAATGAATTGTTATGGAGATAACAGTGCAAGATGAAAGAAAATATATGTTTAATGTAAAAGCAGAGAATTGACCCATAGCCTGACAGTACTACTATTGAACTATGAATACCACTATAAACACAAGTCAGGGAAAACCCTCCTGAGAATAGAGCATGCAGAGTCAACTTTTTAGGTCACAAGCACCCTAAGAGCCAATGGTTAGAGGGTTCATCCCTCTAATGGTTAGAACCATGAAGGTCAGCATCAGTGTGTAATGGTCCCCTTAACTGCAGACTGGCTAATCCGAAACCAGATAAAAGTAGCAGTTCCTGATGTAATAGAAAATATCTAAAGCCCCAAACTGTCTCCTGGTGCATCTGCATTAGAGTTTTAATCCTGACCAGGAATGTGGTTTGATGTGAAAATCTTGGTCCCCACCCCCTGTGGTTTATACCATGGTGAGGTCTCCAACCACAGAAATATATTCACTTCAGATGAAGCTAAACTGGAATATGTGCTGTAGGAGCATGCTTAATGGACTCTAACCACTATAGAGAAAACCAGTCAATAGGCTAGGGTTATTTACTGCTTATGTTGGCAATAAGCCATAACCAGAGTTAGCCATATGTCAGATTTTGTTTTATTATTCTATTCTATTCATTAGTTCTGAGTTTTTCAGATGTACATAATTTTAAAACATAATTTCCATAATCAAGGACTCAAAGAAGACCACTTCAAAACCACTGAACTATATTTTTCTAAGTAAAAGTATGTCACTAAATGTTGTAAACAAATATTGAAAACGGTGTTCTAATTATACAGAAGTGCCCTTTTATAGTTATGAATTTTTCTATTCTACCTCAGAGCCATAGGCTTTGGAGTCCTTTTCCAAGCATTTTAGGTTCTGACCCCTGCTTGCCTTGTACAGACTGTGGAAATTCAGGAAGGCGGGGTTCCAGTCTTGTCACTTGGGGTATTCAAGATTCTGCCTCACAGCTCTCAGCAGAACCAGGTTTTCACATGTCCGGCAGCTGGTTCATGGATCACAGCCTGCTTGAGGCTCAGTCACAGCCTCTGGAATTTTGTGGTCATGAACTCTACAATGGTACCATAGGCAAGCCTCACCCGGACTCCTGCAACCATGGATCACATAGAGTCTCCCAGACCTTAGGCTTTCCTTTTTGTGCCTGGGATAGCCTGCTCGATCAGTCTGCCACATACACCTTACACCCTGCCATGCCCTGCTAATACCAGGCACCTGGCTCTGGAAAAGCCTACAAAAAGTCCAGGGCTGCTTTTACTGGCATTCAGGTGGTCTCAAGCCTTTCTTTGTGTGATCCTCACAGGTAACTGCTTGTCCTGACAAGTTCTAGTGCGGATACTTGCAGGAAAGGAGGGTGTGAATATGGCACATATGAGGGATCAACTGACTCTCTTCACTTAGATCTTCTACAGCAGGAGTTGTAGAGGGATGAACTCATGCCTCTGCTCATCATCCATGTCATGATCTCAGCCAGGATTTGAATTTATGTGCATAAAACTCAAGAAGATCTCCAGGGAACTCTTTCTTAAAAGAAAAAAAAAAAAATCTCATCTAAAAGCAGATGTCATGTTTTGGAGAGTCCACAAACTGTTTACGGATTGCATGATACAATCTGAAACTGTGTTTTGATGCAGCCCTTTAAAAACATAGTGGCCAAGAAGCCAAGAAGGTTGGTGTAAAGAACTTGGACAGAAGATGTCTGAACACACTTTAGGCCAGCAAAGAAAGGTAGAAGCTGGTTGCATTTGAAGGGTACAAGTCGATTAGGGAAGGACTACTTCAAAGAAGAAACTGTGAAGATTAATTCCTTATTTCTTAGAAGACTTTGACAAATATGTAGAGATTGCTTTGAAAAAAGGGGAGGTGGTGATGGTGGCCTATATCTAAGGCCACCTGAAAACCATATTCAGCGGCAGGATGGCCACCCCACCCCTTTGGGTATGTATTCAGTCAAAGGGCATCCTCCTACAACAGACATGAAACTATTGGGCTGTCCTCCTCATCTACATTGCAGAGAGATCTTGTTTGAAAAAGGAAAGAAAACAACCCCTCGAATCATCCTGTCAATTTTATTCGAGCACCTCTTTTTGCCACCTCATCTGCCATTCTGTTCTTCATTTTAAATAAAAAAGATGCAAAGGTTGAGATCCTTGAAAGAACAAACCAAAAATCCAAACCACTACTGAGAATGGAGAGAGACATAGACACATTATAGTAGTATATGAAGAAATAAATGGTGCCTATATACTCCATTATTAACTGCCTTCAATAAGAGATTGGGTTTATAGGTATTTCTACCTTTGATGTTTTTCCCAAACTCCTACTGAAAGGAAAAATGAAGCTTTAAAATTTAGAAGTCTAAGTATCTCTAGCGTTAAATAGCTGAATTTTCATGTCTGTATCAAAACTTCTATGGAAAAAACACCCCACCTAAAAAAAAAGAACCTCTTTTTTATAACCTAGCTATTTACACTTTTAAAACATTATTTTCCTGAATAATGGGTTATGCAAATACACGTTTTACAGCCCTTAATCTTTGCTTTCCCAGCTTCAGATCGTTCTGATTTTTGAACTGCTGATCAACTACTTATCCTACCAAAGCCAACATGAGATGCTCGATTCCTATGATAATCATGGTACTTCTAAAAAAGTTTCTAAATAAGGTTGTAGCCCAGCTGGCTAGAAGACTAAAGCCCTAGATATGAGATCTCTATATACTATCACTGCAAGGGAATAAGTAAAACATAATCAATAAAGAAATTTTCATATCATATGTAATATAAGTTAAATGTTATAAGAACAAGATTTTCATGAAGCATTTCTAGCACAATGTATGAACCCAAGGGGAAAAAAAAAAGGGGTAGTTAATAATGTTCATTAATTACAACAATTTCTTATACGTATGTTTTTTTGTGTCCTACATTTTAGACAGCTGCCTACTTTGAAACATCATTGTTATGAGATAGTTGGATGTCTTTTTTTTTTGTTATGGTGAATAAACTTGTAGCATCTGTGACGTTCATGTGATTCTTATTCCCATTGGATGATGAAGTTTCCTTTGGTGAAATGAGATTCTGGCAAAAAGGGCTATTAATAAATGTAACTTCTTATGCGTAGCAAAGTATTTTGTGTACTTGCAGCATGGGGAATTCTTCAAATGGTTTTGTTTTATGAATAATTGTAAATTTAATGTTGTCGTCAATAACTTCTTTAAATGGCTCATTCTATATCTGAGTTACACAGTTCTTAGCAGCACAGCTCAGCTTTGATGAATCTTGTGCATAATTTTAGTTTATACTGTGTGAATACATAAGCAAGGAAGATGCTAGAATTGTTCAAATTACCTGCCTCTTAAATGGTTTGGGGAAAAAGGAATGCATTACACTTTGGTCAATGAGACTGTAAAACTCAAGGGAATCAACATTTTTTATTTTATTATTCAATTGCAAAAGAGATTCAGAAAAATAAAGGGGCAGAACGCCTGCTGAAGAATAAAAGTTTTCTCAAAAATGAACGATCAGATCTAGACAAAAAGGATTTTCCTGAAAACAACTTTCTTCTGGAGTCTATGGGTGTGCTATAGACAACTCCAACTGTAACCAAACAGTTACTTGAAGCTGTGATGTTATTTGCTCATGAGGCATCTCTATATGCTAATTAGAGTTCTCTCCACATACGATACAGCACAGGGTAAAGGAAGGTACAGCTACAGCTTGAACTGTATTGAAGTCAGTGTTTACAACTGTTATCCTCAAAAAGGAAGTTTCTGTACATGGTGTCATTCCAACAGTTCAATGCCTGTGAAGAAATTTTACTGTTAGGGCTTTAAACACCCCTCACACCCCATCGTGGTAAACAGCCTACAACTCAGTGTCTCAAGCTGGCTTTGGCTGATGCCAGTGTCTCGGTTCCTACCAAACACTTCAGGAGCAGGAACATTTCTATTCAAATTGATCAACAATAACAAAATGGAAGATAAGTATTCAAAGGTGGGATCTTTGGGGAGTTACGGAGCTGAGCAATCAATACAAGCCAGAAACCTATTCCTTTTCTCAACCAAATAACTGAGGAGAAGAGAGAAAACAATAAGAGAAAAAACAAGTTTTCCTGGGTTTTACTGAAAGGGAAGTGGTCCTCTGCAACCTGCTTTAGCACTCCCTTTTATCTGTGTATGATGTGATCTCCAGCTACAGAGATTTTACATACAATAATCAGAAAATCACAGAATAGTTGAGTTTGGAGGAAGCCTTTAGAGTTTGTCTAGCTGGACCTCCCTGATCAAAAGAGGATCATCTACAGCAGGTTGCCCAGGGCCATGTCCAGTCAGGTTTTTAATGTCTCCAAGAATGGAGACTCCACAGCCACTCTGGACAACCTGTTCCAATGTTCAATGTCCCTCACAGTAGAAAACCCTTTTTTAAAGTTTGACTGGAAATTGAGTTTGCGCCCACTGTATCTTCTCTTGTCACTAGGCACCATTGTGAAGAGACTGGCTCTGTCTTCTTTACACCCTCTCATCAGGTATCGATACACATTGATCAGACCCCCCATGAGCTTTCACTTCTGCAGGCTGAACAGTCCCAGCTCTCAGCCTCTCCTCATCTGACAGATGGTCCAGTCCCTTAATCACCTTCGTGGTTCTTCACTGGACTCATTCCAGAATCTCATTTGTTGCTGCTGTACTAGTGAGCCTACAACTGAACCCAGCACTCCAGATGTGGCCTCACCAGCGCTGAACGGAGGGGAAACAGCACCTTCCTTGATATGCTGGCAATGCTCTTCAAATCAACCCAGGATGTTGTTGGCTTTCTTTGCCTCCAGGGCACACTGTTGGCTCATGTTGAGCTTGCTGTCCACCAGGACCACCAGGTCCTTTTCTGCAAAGCTGCTCTTCTGCTGGTAGGCCCACAGCGTGTACTGGCACAGAGTTATTCCTCACTGGGTGCAGGACCCGGCACTTCCCTTTGTTGAACATAATGAAATTCCTGTTGGCCCATGTCTCCAACTTGTCAAGATCCCTCTGGACAGCAGCTCATCCAACTGCTCCTCACAGTTTTAGATCATCTGTAAACGTGTTGACAGTGCATTCTGCCCCATCATCCAGATCACTAATGAAGATGTTAAACAGTGTTGGCACCAATATCGATACTTACGGTACACCCCTAGTGACAGGCTTCCAGATGGATTTTGAGCTGCTGGTCATAACCCTTTGAGCCTGGCAGTTCTCCCAGTTTTCAGTTCACCTCACTGTCCATTTATTTAGCTCATAATTCATCAGCTTTTCTATGAGGAAGTTTTAGGAGAGAGTATTGAAAGCCTTGCAAAAGTCAAGATAAACAACATCTACTGGTCTACCCTTACCCACTGAGTTAGTTGTTGTCATAGAAGCCTGTCAGGTTGACTAAGCATGATTTCCCCTTCATGAATCCATACTGACTACTCCTAGTCATTTTTTTGTCCTTCATGTGTTTGGAAATAACTTCTGGGATTAGTTGCTCCATCATGTTCCCAGGGATCAAGATGAGCCTGATAGGCCTGTAGTTCCCCAAATCCTCCTTCTAGCCCTTCATGAAGACAGGAGTTTTGCTTTCATCCAGTCCTCAGAAACCTCTCCCAGTCACTATGATCTTTCAAAGAGAATCAAGTGTTGCCTTGCAATGACATTCGCCAGCTCGCTCAGCTCTTATGGGTGCCTCCCGTCAAGCACCATGGAATTATGTATGCCTAGATTTTTTAAATACACCTTAACTGCGTCCCCCTTCCCTGAGGGTAAATCATGATTGCTTCAGATTTTCCCACGCATCTCAGAGGCCTGGGATTCCTGAAGGCAGGTCTTATCAGTAAAGACTGAGGCATTGAGGACCTCAGCCTTTTCCATATCCCCTGTCACCAGCCTCCTGACTCGTTCAGCTTTGGGCCGACATTTTCACTAGTTTTCCTTTTACTTCTAATATATCTATAGAAGTGCTTCTTGTTGCCCTTACCAGATTCAGCTCCAGGTAGGCTTTGGCTTTCCTAATTCGATCCTGGCATACTTGAACAGAGTCTCTATATTCTTTCTGACCCTACTTTCACCTCCCATATATTTCCTTCTCATGTTTTGAGTTTTATGAGGAGCTCCTTGTTAATCCATCTTGTGGCCTCCTACCACCTTGGCTGATTTTCTGAACTTCGGGATGGACTGTTCTTGAGCTTGGTAGAAGTGATCCTTCAAAATCGACTAGCTGCCCTGGACCTCTCTTATCTCATGGACGACACCCCATGGGATTCCTCCAAGCAGGTCCCTGCAAAGGGCAAAGTCTGCTCTTTTGAAGTCCAGGGCTGTGATCCTGCTTTCTGCCTCATTCCCTCCTCTCAGGATCCTGAGCTCCACCATCTCGTGGTCACTGCAGTGAAGGTTGCCCTTGACCTTCTCATTCCCAAACAATTCTTCCTTTTTTGCAAGTATGAGGTCCAGCAGAACACTTGCCTCATTGGCTCCTTAATTACCTGTATCAGGTGATCCTTCAAAGCAGAAAATATTTGACAGGTACTTGAATTAAGTCATCCAGCATCCTAGATAATTCAGACATCTCACATGTAGATACTATGACATAAAGCCATTAATTATTTATCCAGGCTTAGCAGGTATGACTAGAAGGTGCCTAGGCATCCTAGTTCACTTCTCAGTACTATGTTTTATTTTTAATTGCACATTAGAAAGCACTATTTACATGGCACATCTTTGTCAACTGATGTTTATTTTTATTTTGGAGGTAATGTGGTTCCCGCAGTTGAGCTCATAATTGCCAATATCTTTACTGGACAGCAAGGCAATGTCAGAAAAGTGCAAAGATAACAACTACAGAATGAAATAAGTACACCCCTAAAAGGCTTAACAGATAATAAGGTCCTCTTGAAAATGGTTGTTTTTTTCCCTTGTCTTGCCTGATCTTCCTTCTCCTGCCCAGTATATAGTAGGAAGTCTGGAGTTTCTGGGACCCCAGGGAAGAGTTTAATGAATAAATGTCTTGTGTTCTACATTATATGAATCCTGCCTTTAAAAAAAAAAAGTTGTTAAAGTTGATGAGCTATAGATTTGAAGTATTTCCCTCCACTCACACATGCCTTGAAAAATAAGATAAAAGACAAAATAACCTCCAGCTGAAATTAATAAAACTATCTCTTGCAGTTTGGATAAAACATAAGGGCTAGACTTTGAAGAGATGGAGTCTAAGACATGCTCCAAAATTTAGACTGAGGTTCTTTAGTCCTGATTTTTTCTCCAAGCAATGAGCTCTCAGCATTTCTTACTAAAGAGGATAGAAATTTCTGAGGGCTGATGTCTTGAAAAGTGGGTCTTTTAAAAATGGATTCAACATCTTATTTCAGAAGTAAGTGAAACACCGATTTGAATATGAGGCCTGAGGTCTGTTCCTGCAACAGATCAAGCGTGAGCACATCCTTTGCATTGGATCACTCCCTAGCTAAGTCCTTAGTGCCATGGCGTGAGACGGAGATTAAAGTGGATGGGAGAGGGAGTGAAGGAGGGACAACTTAAGTGTCCATCTTAGAGAGAGACATCTTAATCTCCCTTTCCCCTTCTGTGCCACCCAGAAAATCTGCACTGTATTTTACACTTTATTTTAAAGATTTGGTTAAATATTTGTAAGTGGTAGTACACATTTCTTCTTACCCCTGAGTCTTTGAGCAGTCATACAAAAATAAGATTTTGCAACTTTTCTAGTTCCTATATTCTTTATAGGGCTGAAGACAGCTGTAGCACTTAGGAGTAGTAATTCATCCTTAGTGACCTTGATATTTACAAAAATCTGGCAGACCTATAAAAAGCAAAATATTTTTAGAGTATCTATCTCTTCTAAGATTACATTGGAGCAAACCCCAAAAGTCTTGGTGACCGCTGCCAAATGAGAGCAATAGACACAGAGATGACCCTAACTCTGGGCAGGTATGTTTGCTATACCACAGTGTATAAGGTGACAAACTTAATGAGATTTGGTATGAAATTATGAAAGGCTAGAACAACATGCCAAGAACCACCATATTCCTAGCTGCAGAAACCCACAAAGGATGATAGACAATACATCATGCAACTGCGTACGTATAAACAGAGGGTCGATACTGCAGCAAAGCTTTTTAAGCCACTGTGGAAGGCTAAAATAGCAGGTGTTTTACAACCAACATCCTGGCAGGACTATGGTTTTGGGGCCTGCACAGCATTCATTCAATGGGATACTTCTTCCTAGTGATTTATATTATATTGGCTGTTTGATTCTTGGCAACACTTGATAACATGTTGGCTGTATGGATAGGCTGAGCCACTACAATTCATATGGCATAAGAGGTTGTTTCTGTCAGACTTGGTCCTGCTCTGATCCTCACCCTTTTTGCCTTCCTAGTTCTCAAGCGGTGAATGAGCTCTGCATTTCTGAACGTGGAGATGAACTACATTTTCTATGAACTGCATGCTTAAACTTTTGGGAGTTTATGCAACATACTGCCACTTTTTTAGGTGGTACTTATGCAGCATATTAGGGAAGACAGGCACTGTGCTTTCTTATGGAAAGATTACTTCTTCCTTGGTATGTCCCTTAACAAACATAAGAAGGATTTTGTGGATGTGCATGAAACAAGGCAAAGCTACAACAAATGTGACTTCAGCCAGTTCCACTGCCAAAGTCCTAGCAAAATTATTCATTCTCAGATAAAACTTTAATTGGTTCCCCTCTTAATACTATTTCTGGACCCCAGAGTCCTTTCTAAAAAGCCTCTGTGGAATATTTTTCTTCATTTTTAATTAATTATCTGCAATGTAAATTAATGCACAATAGCATTTTTTTAAAGTCAAGAGGAAAGCATTTTCACTGTAAATTAAGACTCCTCCATCAACAATTTTACCGCTGCTAAGCTACATCTTTTCTGTTCTAAAGCTCCAGACTCTCCTTCGTGATGTTGCTCTGCAGCAGTAAAGAAAGAAACCACTGCTTCACAATGCTAAGCACTCCAGTGGGAAACACAAACAGAGTGCATAAACCAAAGCATTCATTTCATGAGATTTTATTAAAAGGTTTCACCTCTAAATTGAGCTGTCATATGCTGTTGGGAAACTTTTTACCACAGTTTATTTTAACTATGTAAAAAACATTAAAGAAATGAAAATTCTGCAGTTTTTCATATAAAAGACGTGACCTCTTACACACTACCAGCAAGCTATAGTGCATTTAATCAAATTGGTTAGAAAGTAAAATCGTGCCGAATGTGAGGATTTTTTATTTTTTGCTCCCCCCTCAATTCTTAGAAATGACCCCAACCTTGTTAACATGCTGCAGATTCCTGTGTATCTCTGCAGCAGGCTCTTTGGAGTTCACTCAAAGAAAACTACAGCGCATGATTAAAAGATATCCTCTAGATGAGAAGGACGTTCAGTAATTTATAAATCATTCATTTGTGACATAGCTTTATACAGCTTTTCAAGGAATTGCATTAACTGCTTTTGCAGTTTCCTCAAATGTTGCTTTCAGTAGACAGTGTCATAGGTCATTACCAGTTTTTCCCTTATGTAAGCAATTCCAACTTTCTATTAAAAATACTAATTTCCACCCCACTACAGTATCTTTTGAAGTAGCATGTATATTAAAAAAAAAAAAGTCACAAGTTGCTTTGAAATATTAAAGGAATATATTTAAGTGAAGGGCTTTCAGGCAGGTTGTTTTTCTGTATTCCTGATGACAGAAAGATTTTAGCCTACAAAGTCAATAGTAAATTTTATTAAAGTCATTATTTTCCTGTTACAGGCCTTGTGCTTTAAATAAACTATAGCTGACAATGCTGTCTTACATACTGTCATGCTGTAAAACAGCCTTTCTTTATTACCACAGGGACAACTCATTTAGAACTTTGAAAGTGTTTTCACACTGGAGTTGCTCATTTGTGGTGCTGGCCGATGGCTGTTCTTGACAAATACCTTTTATAGCTGGAACTTTCTCCTTTTTTCTTTTGAAGATACAGGGGAGGGTAAAAAAAAAAGAAAAAAAAAGAACTTGCATTCCCAACATTTTCCTGTTAAATATTCTACGCCCACCATTGGAGACATATCTCAATCTTTCCATATTCATTTTGCTATGACAGCTTGAAAAATCTTAAGCTAACCCAAATGTTTCTCAATTACTCTGGTGCAAACTGAAGGTAGCTCGAAGTAAATAAAAAGGAGCTATTCCTGTTATTCTAATGTTGTTATTTAATTAATATTACTGGCTTCGGCCCCTGGCTGAGGCTGTGGTTTCCCAAGACTGTTGTTTTCATAGGAAAACCAGCGCAAGAAATTTTCGCCCTCTCCCTCTCACTGTACTCGCTCCTTCTCTGCTGCAGGCCCCTTTCCTAAATGAAACTGGCACAACTATTTACAGGACCTTGGCTTTTTTGTAAAATTTCTATTGTAAGCTCAGACCAGTTCATTCTGCCGTTTTACCACATGGTCCTACAAGAAGTGGTACACCTAAGGCTCAAGAGGGAGCTGAACAAGGAGGAGGTGGAAATAGGTGGCCAGAGCAGGACAAGAAGTTTTTTGAGCTGGTTTTGCTGCTGCTGCGTTGGTCAGTTTTCTGACCCTGCAGGCAGAGGTGCAGGGCCTGTCCCACCGAGGATCATGCCCTGGTGTGGTGAGCCATCCAACTCTGCTTGCTGCAGGGAGACCAGCTGATAAATATGAAGTTAAGCATGGTTGTTAGTCTACTGACTCCAAGCCCTAACAAACAAAAGAGGTGAAGGTGGGAAGACGTAGTGTAGGCACTTAAATGTCTTCTGACTCCCAGTTTCGACGTCCTCTCCTTAAGTCAAATACATTTTTTTAAGGCTACTTGAGTATAAGTAAGACTAGGTTTTGGCTCTTTGCAATGGATATATCCACTTGCTCTTCATGCAGAATGTCTATTTTCACCCCATGAGAAGGGATGTTCTTGACTGCCTAACTTAGCTCCAGGCCTTCCTGCTTGCAGAACTTTTGTCAGCTGTTGTTATCATGCAAATAGGACTACAGCCAGGCCAATTTTGTAAATTGTCCAGATGAATGAGTTATATGAGCAAATGTTGCTTGGATTACAGATGGATAGCGCGATCTTTGTATTTTGCTGTTCTGAATACATTTCTATGAATTATGCTGTCTTGGTATCTGAAAAATGAAGGTTATCTCTTTGAACCTGTGTTAGAACAGTACTGTTAGAGTCATCCAAATATAGAGTTGGAAAAGACCACAGGAGATGATCTAGCTGATCTCTCTCCACCAAGAGGGAGTAACTGTGCCTAGAACCACCCCCAAGTGTTTATCTAAGCCTGGTCTAGCCACATAGCTAAAAACCTTTTCCCTCCACCACCTCTTCAAATCACCCCTGAAGCAAATTAAACCATTTATTTCTTGGGGTTTTTTTCCCCTTTTTGGGCTTTGGGGAAGAAATGAGTGTTACCTCTTTGTAGTGACTTTTTATGCATTGAAGATAGACTTTTTACTTTCTGATTTCCAAGCTGCCCAAACCCAGGCTTCTCTTACAAGTCAGGGTTTCTAACAGTTCAGTGATGTTAAAAGGTCTCCCTTTCCCTTTCTCCTCACCACCCCGTCTCCAGATCTTCCCTCACCATGTGCCAGCACACATGCGCATATGATGTCTATTATAGCATGCTTAAAAAGCACACACCAGAAAACAAGCCTAGCAAAAACAGCCTGATAGCTTTCCACTGGGATATTAAGTTAAAGTGGGTGATGGCAGACTCTAGTAAGGATCAAAATCAGTGTAAAGGAGTGGATGTGATCACACAGCCCTGAGTAGGAAAGGACTGTGAATCAGGGAAGGTGGAGGGGAGCAGCAGGCTGTTTGGATGGCTCTGGTGCCCACAGATCTTCAGCCTCAGAGCACAAATTCGCACTGAATTTTATTTGGTATAGCTGAAGGCTGCTGCTGAGAGAGCCAGCCCGTCTCTCCCCTTTCCACACTGCTGTGTTTCTGTCTTTTCCTTTAGGGCTGAATCAGTGAATCACATACCTTCATGATCTGTAATTCGGTGGGCTAGTTTTCCCTCAAGCCAGTAACCTACTCAACTCATAGCCTCCTAGGCACTGGATCAGATGTGAATGAAACAGAAGGAGCGAGTGGACAGATATGGGACTCACTTCTGGCAGCAGTCACAGTTGACACAGGTTAAACATTAAACAAGACAGGAGCAAATTCTTCCTCTTGTTTATGCTGACTTACTCCAATCTGCCTATAACTTTCTATGAGTGTGATACTCCATGCTGGATCTATTACTCCAGAAGAGGTCTTTTCAACAGAAAGTAGAGACACGCTCCCAGTAAATCTTCCAGGAATGTGATTTGCCTTTGCTAAAGTAAAGGCACAAGAGTCTTGACATGATACAGAAATTTGTTATTAATTCTCCAGTTATAACATTTTAGTCATCTAATTCAGAAACAGTAACTATCCTGCTTTATTCAGTTATTCAAATTAATTCTGAAAAGAACCCCAACAAAAATACCTCAACCCAAATAGTGGAGATCAAACTAATATTTCATAGACTAAAGTATGCTGAATCAAAATACTGAAAGACACCATTAGAAATGGGAAGCTCCTCATGGAAAACTCTCAAATGGAGACAGAGAAGACTAAATGTGTCTTGAGTTCTTTGCTATGAATATTCTCTATGGTGTGACCATGTGACCACCCCACTCACTTTTTCCCCCAAGAGGCTATCTTAATTGTTCTTTGTACACTTCTAGGAACTGTTCCAAACACAGAGGCTATAAATCTACCACTTGTCAGTTTGGGCTTTATGTAAAACATGCATCTGGTGCTCTGCTGATGTCCCAAAGCTTGTGATTCTTGACAGAGGATATGTACTTGTAGGTACCCAACCAGGAGGTCATGTTTAGAGTCTAAATCCATGCACTGTACTCATGATTTGTAATAAACATTCTCTCTTTTGGTCATCTATGATTTAATTTGCTGCCTTTGAATGGACTTGTGTTGTATGACAGAGTTTAAACACACTTCAATGATTTTTAAGTCTCAGTATGTCAGCTGTCTAGGAATAGCAGTAATATTCCAGAAATTATATTCTGATCACCCATGTTACAGTGATTTTTAAGAAGTCCTTACTTGTGGTATTGTGTTGTAATTGTTCTCCTGGACAGCAACAGATACTTTTCCATTTCAAGTTGTGGATTTCAATAGATTAAAATGCTCATGAGTGTTAGCTATCTGCTGCAGAACCACCTGTCCCACCTGCAGAACTGCCCAATGATTGTTAGCCAGACAAAAGACGTACAAGGACTGTTTCAAACTCTGACTTAATTGTTTCGATATATAGCAGTATATATTCAGCCCACATTTTGCAACTAATTTTTGCTAGGTCTCCCTGCCAGAAACTGAGCTTTTTTTCCCCCTCTTCCCCCCACAGTAATGTCCCTCATGCTTCATGTAGCTAATGTAGATTCTATCAAAAAGCTTGATTTGTGATGTTTGTGTGTTACTGTTTACTTAAAAGTGCTAAAACCACCTTTTCTTATAAACAGGAAACTTTCAAGATATTTAAAAGCATGTCTTTAAACCTTCTGGCAGCAATAAAGCAAAAATGGCAGGTGGCTGTATGAAAGAAGCAGGATATGTTTATACTATAGCTATAACCATAGGGGGAAAAAAATTATACTGTATACAGTGAGCTGGAGTCTCATCTCTTATACAAAGGTGCAAATCCAGAGTAATAATCTAACACCAATGCTTTAAAAAAAAGTCAGACTTTACCTAAATGTGTGAATATAATATTGGACTGCATTTGCTCTAAAAAGAGCTGTATTAAATTTGTTTAGGTTAGGAAGGACAAAAGGCTGTTCTCCCATTTTCCTGCTGACCCAGGCTTGCGTGTGTGTTTGTTTGGTTGCCAGTGTACCACCAAGGAGCAGAGAAGTGATTTGAGAACCCGCATTTCTCAATTTATGAAGCTGAACCTTCTCAAGGCTATAATACTGCTTAGATGCTTTATTGTTTGGATACACTGGTGTTTTTCCTTATGCCGCCTACTGTTGTTCCAGTGGTTAGACTATGAGAGCAACTGAAGTCCAAGACTAAGAGCTTTCTCCTAACCCTGTTTAGTGCACGCCTAGACCAGATTTGGTAATTAAAACCCCAACAACACTGGTATTCCTGCTACTTTACTACCAGTGCTGAAACATTTCTGGGAGGTATTAAGTAACACCAACTAGCTATTTTTATACTAGTTTGTTGTACTAGCTCTTGTTATAAAAGGTGCAATGTCTGTGGGATGGCAAAGCTGAAAAAAAATCAGATTTCCTTTGAAAAATAAATCTGAATTCTCCTGTCAGATAAAAAAAGGTTAAAAAAAAGTTGTAACTGTCTTTTTTCCATCTGTCCAGTCCTAGCCAGTCCTCTCAAACCATGCACAAGCAGAATCTGCAAAAAAGTAAAGCAACAGCTATCTTAGTAAGGCAATCCCCATATCTGCAGATCAGAAGCAGTTACCATTACGTAGACCAGACACATTGGTAAGGACAGTGGACAAGATTTAGCTTTTTGTGAAGCTTTTTACTTCTTCAAAATCTATGAGCCTTTTGCAAACTAAGTCCTTGCTGCTGTTTCCCTACATTTTTTTAATATTGTGCTTAAGTGGAATAAGGACATTAAGGGACCTTAAGCTTGTCTGGTCTCTGATTTGGCAGAGTCTTTGAATCACAAAGGATTAAAATGCCTCAGAACTGGCAATATTTGAGAATTGTTTCCTTTATTCTTGTAACCGGCCGTGGGAAAGGGGGAGGTATCACACCTGTTTTGATGCTAAAGGCCCCTTCTGTTACAAAGTGATTGTTCTTGGTTAAAAAATAAAATAAAAGTGCCCCCAAAGACTTGAAAGGCAGTAGTTTAACAAGCTACATTACTTCAATTGTTTTTCTCCCCCTGTCTTTTCCATCTAATAGACTCCTTGGTGCTAGCGACCGGAGTGACACTGGAGGCAGCAGGCAATGACACATTACAGGAATTCCTCTAACTGACTTTTATCCAGTGACTTTGAGTGCAGGTGCGAGCTGAATTGTGCAAGGTAGCTCAAACTCCCTCTCTCTGATTTCAGTCTTTCCAGGGGGTCAACTGCTTATGAAGAATATCCATTATTTATACCTTTCAAGAGAATTACATCAGCAGGAACATATGTATTCATGTAATAAAGCTAGAAAGTACCATGCAAAGCCACGCTGCTTTAAATATGTATGTGAAATACACTAAGTCAAGTTCTGTATTGACTTGTACCTCTCTTACCCCACTGACTTCAGCAGAAGCACACTGGCTGTAAGTCAGTAAATTTAGCTCGCTGGACCTAATGTGTGCCTGATTCAGCTACCCCTGTTGGACATACAACTGTGTATCCATGTGTGATGTGTAGGCTCAGGACTTCAGCCCTTCCTTTATCTGCTGGTATCAGGAATGATGTGTGGTGACATGCTTTCTTCCTGGGCCTGGTTTAAGTGTCAGTAATCATGTATTCCATGCAAACATAGGGCAATCTGCATCCTTCCCAGAGATGAGGTGGGTCTCTGTCAAGGACTGTGTTCACACATCACAGCAATTTAGTCCCCACCCACTGATCAACAAACACCTTGGCCTTCATTACAGAAATCAAATTTACATCTCCAGAAGCAATGGAAGTTTAAATGTTTCATTCTGACCTCTGGCTCTGACCTGTGGCATTACTTATCCCGAGCAACTACATTTCTCTTGGCTAAATTAATCAATTGCCCTTTCAGAGCAGGTCCCTTTCTTTCCTCAAGGAAGAAACTGCATTGCATTAACTACCGGTCAGCTTTAAACCTTTCATTTTGGAGTATGCTCAAAGAGAGACTAGCCAGAGAAAAACTGGAATCAATACACTAGGCCAGCACAATCTGGATGTCAGGTCAGCATGTGGAGAGAGAAATGGCATTTGTGAGACTGATGGCCAGTGATCTGCTGTTTCTGGGCGAAGGGCAGACTTTTATCCTCAGTCTCCTGGACCTGTCTGCAGTAATTGACCCAGGGACGTTAGGACAGCAGTTTGCATGAGGGCTAGGGGGACACACCTTAACTGTTGTAAGTCTTGTTGAGAGACACATCCAAACCTCCAACTTCAGATCTCTCTAATTGTGAAGTCCTCCAAGGATCATTTTTATTTGTACCCTCTCCAGTATCTAATGCAGTCTGGAAGAGAAAGAGTTAAAATGTGACAGACAAATGTTAACAGATTGAGGCATATCAAGCAAGGGGGAAAAACTTTTGCATGTTCCAGAAACTAAGGGAGTGCTAAAAGACAGCAATAGCATAAGTAAAAGTGAATAGAGTCTTTCCAAAACAGTCTTTCCTATGGACTGGATAAAAAGCAAGGCTTCTGGTAAGTGACAGTTCTGGTTTAATTTTCAGTCCAAGCTGGAAATTCAGAGTCACTTTTGAACTGGGATCTTGGTACCACAAAAACACCTTCTGGCATATAGGTAAGACTCTTGCTTTATATTGGGCAAACTTTTTTCACTGGAAAGCCTGCAACTGTCTCTAGCTCACAGCCTGGAGTACTCTCAGTTTCTAGGAGGTGTGATAATGATGAATTTCAGTGAGATGGAAATTGCTCCAATCTAAAGATGGCTCAACCATTTCATAGAGGATACTAAAATATAATAATTTCAAATAAAGTATATTTAACTTTTTAGTCGAAAGAGTTGGGCTTCATATGTGCAGTATACAAATAGAACATCCCTATCAACATTTACTGAACTGGAAATCTTTCAGGGTAAGCCCTCTGAAAATTAAAACAGACATCAGGCTACACATCTAGATGAAAGACTTCCACAGCTTTATACATACAGTGCACTCAGAAGCCAAGTTTCCAAAGCTTCAGTAAAAGCATCTAATGTGTAAGTCTACATTGATAGCCCTACACATGAAAAATACAATATTTACTCTGTCTTATGGTATTACATTGGAATCTTTATCACACACTTAAAAAAAAAAGTGATAAGTCTAAGCCCTTTCACAAAAGGTATTTTAATGAGAATTTCCAGATACCTCCTACGACCAGATGCAAACCTTTTGGCCGATTTTCACATAAGAGATGGTACAATATTTACATTACTGATTCAGAAACTTACTTCTCCCACTCTTAACCAGTGTCGTCCTGTATTTGTCTTTCATTCTGACATGATCTTTTGGTAGCCTTATCACTTTAAAATTCAGATAGTTAAAATGACTTGTTTTGTTTCTTTCTTCCAAAGTTTGGTCATAGTAGACGATACTGTCATCTAGCTGTTATTCATGTTTGATCGAAGCACCATTTTCTGACTCTGCCCTCCATCTTTTCACTCAGTCTTTCTGACAGCAACCCCATCTTGCCACCCATCTCCCTGTACTACTAAGAGGCCTGGCCCATGCGTGGTTTCACTAAAGAGATTCCACATTTACATCCCTTGTCTTCTGCTGCTTTGACTCAACATTTATGGTAATCTTCTCTGACCTTCTTGAAGCCAGCCAGCTTCCCATTCCCATGACATGTTCAAAATACCTCTGGTTAACATATCTCTTCCAATCCCTAATTCTGACTATGTTACAGTATATGCAGATCCTCCTGTAGCTCTAATTCTTTTATGTTAGATTTAAACTTGTTCTCAAAATCTCTGCTCCTACTTGCCTCCAATTCTGGCCTTGCTTGGTCATAATTTCACTACCAGCTATGATGCCGGTCTCAGTAATAAAGGGCCATAGATCCTTTCATATCTGCTGTATTCTATGTTGTCTATTCTCAGTGCATACAGATGACTGTCATTAGTGTTCATGTTATGTTAATTCATTTTATGTTAATTAATGTTGATGTAAATGTTTAATCTCAAGATTCTCTTCTATCGTGACACCTATAGGAATTATCAGAATTAACTGTTGCCAATGGGCAGCCAACCCAACCATAAATATTTACTAATTTTACATGTTTAGGTAGCTTATGCAAACAACCCAACTATGTGACCTCATGTTCCTGCCATGTGAGGAACACATGTTCCTCACGTATGTTTTTCCTTTTAGATTTCTATGATTACAATACAAAATAGAGAGAGAAAAAACATTTCATATTTTCTCATACCACGTGTAAAATAATTTACTGTGTTTTGTACCGGGAGGGATTGTAAATTCATTGAGAAAGGGATGTCAATACATATTTCATAGCATTTAGTACAGTGAGGTATCAGTCTTATTTCAGCATCTGATTTCCTTAAATAAATTGCTTTAACTAGTCTACAGAACTAATGTTAAGATGCCAAAATCTACCTAATTAGGTGGTCTAACTTTCTGAACAATTGAATGCACAGCATCTCTTCTTGTATCATCATATATACCTGCTCTCATATATGCTGTGTGATGCTGAGCAAGCGGTTTTGTCTTGTAAATATCTGAAAAATGCTTATATTTTGACAGATATGTAAAAGAATCTTAAGGGATTATTAATGCATGTATATAACCTTCTAAATGACCCAAGATCAAGAAGCCCTCTGATCAAAGCAGTGATTTGTATCAAGTATTGCATACTCTTTGTATTGAAAATGGCATATATCTGTTGTTTATTTTAGACTAGCTCCTTACCTTTAAAGAAGCTGTATTCCTTTAGTGAACTATTGGGGGTGGTGAGGGAAACAAGTCGAAGGAGGTATTATTGGATTATTCACTCTTCTAAGACAGAACCTGTTTGTATAATCAGCGATATGCCTTAAGTGGTCTTTAAAGAAAGTCAAATTTTGTTTAAAAAAGGGGAAGGAGGAGGCTTCATTAGCCAGACTGACAGGCTCCATAGATTTCTCAAGTGTTTAAATTAAGGATTGTGAGTTCTTGAAACTTGACAAAGAAAGCAGAATTGTCACTGCTGGCTGTCTGAACCAGAGGTAAGTGCAGATTAAGCTTTTCCTATCTCTGTTATAAACATATTGCTCCTGTTCTCAAAAGTTCAGTTAAATAGAAAAGAGACTATTGTTTTTTATTATTGGAAGAAAAATAAACTACATTTAAGTGTCAGCTAAAATTCTAAAGTACTAAAACTGCTCAGATGCCGCTCACTATTGTTCTAGTGGTAACTATTTGGCACTCGACACAAATTCCTTAAAGAAATAAAATTGAAATCAATCATATCTGGACACATAGAACCAAATTATAAGAGCAGTCATGATGAGCATGGCATACTTTAAAATATATTCAACCATTTCTGTTGATCTTTCCAGAATTATTTATATATCTGTGTTCAACTGATGTTGAATTCATGTTGTACTCGTGTGGTGTGTTTGCTGAAAGACCAGTTCTTTCATAGTGTGAATGTCTCTCCTTGTTCTTATGGATGCAAGTCTGGCAGAACAGCATGAATTTAGAAAGTCTTACAAAAAATTTACATTGTTTGGAGAGAATTTTTTTCAGATGCACTTGGGAAAAGTAGGTTTTGGTGAACTGGCAAGAGTAGGCATCTCCTGAAGCAAAGCCTGGTCAAACCTTGGTTTATGCAGGGTTTGCATTCAGAAGAGCTGGAGAAGAGCTTCCTTTGACTACTCAGAACTACTCAGGGTTCATGAAAACAGTCATTTTGTGTCCAGTACAATTATTGATACAGAATTATAAACTAATCAGGCAGTTGTTACTGAACTACATTTCAGCTACCAACATGGGTGTCAGAGCATGTACAGGTGGCTCAAAGCAACTACTGGATCCCTCTCAAATTTACATCGAAATGGTCTCATGCCTTCATCACACCTATCAAGCAGCATTGCTGATGATACTGGGAAGCAGTTATATTTGTTTATGCCCCCTTGTGCCTGGCAGAAACTTTTAAAAGCTGCAAAAATTCTTTTGATTTTTTTCCAAGAAATAATTAGGCCCATGCACATTCTGAGAAAGCACAGTTTTTATAACAGTATCCTGTTTAAATTCATACTACTCCCCCCCCTACCCTGAGGATAAAAACCAGTTCATTTGGGTTTTTTTTTATTTTTTAAGAAAAAAAGGTACATGTTGCAGATGTTCATGGGTCTGATAACTTCTTACAGGGAGCACCCTACTTGCATGCTTTTGTTAGACAATGGCCAAAAGCAAATTAAACACAATGCTTAAGGAGGTTCATACCATACATTTGATTTTATAATCCCCCCCCCAAATGCTTCTATTTCTTTCAGTAGGGGAAAACATGCTTTGGCTGCTTCTGTCACCTGGCTGAAGAATAAAAAAAATAAATAAAAAAAAAGTTACTGTGTGCAGTTAATATCGAACAGCAGCCATCTCCAGATGATCCCTGCTGCATCCAATTTCTGCCAAAATGCTTTCTGTTAAACCTCCATCAAACAGACACACGGTGCACAAAAGAAAACCTCATCACCAAGGGAAACTAATCCACCGGTGCGCAATGTAAGCCTGTCAACTTTTTATTATAAGAAGTCATCACTCATTTCAGTGAAGATTAAAAGTATGACTAAATTGAGAAAATCCTCTTAGCCATTCGGAATTTTAATAGAGGAGAAAAGGGGGTGAGTAAAATTTAAACTGTATGTGCGTGTGTGCCTATATATCTATCTATATATGTGTGTATGAATCAAATATATAAAATTACATATATATCTCCACACACAAGTTGTATTTTATATATATATATATACACACACACACAGTAGGAGAATGAATGTTGGAAATAAGATGCTTAAAGCTGTCCTCTCATCACCCCACAAAAATAGACTACCAAAAATTCATACATAAACATGTAGCCTTGTAGTACGTTTTCTCAGTTACCACAGACAAACAGTTTCTGATTCAGACGAGCTTAAGAGATAAAAATGGAAAATGAGTCCTCACAGCTTTAATTACATCGCCACTGGCAACAAGGTGTTACAGTGGCAGAATGACAATTGCTTTTACTCAGAGTATGGATTCAGGGTCAATATGCTATTTCATCCTAGTACACCACAGCAGATGAGCACCATGTTGTTTCTATATTGGCCTTGCACTACTTTATCCCTGCAGGTAAAGTTGCTCTGATGTGCAATTAGAATTACAGATGTGTATTTAGCTAGTGCTTGCTTCTGCAGATTATGGTGAAGACTGTAAGTTTCACTTAAGCTGTCATTGAAGATGTGGGTAATCTTTTGCATTTAGAGACAATAATCATCTTCCCATTCCAAAGATTTAGCTGGTGTTAAAGATGAATTATTGCTGTAGTCACTTTAAAGTTTGAAAGTGGTCAGATGTTATCTTCAAAGCCTTTAGCTGCTTATTCAAAATAGCCAAAAAAACTTTAAAGTTACGTAAGTCTCGGCAGCCCTCCCCCTGCTCCCCCAATCACTGTCTCCTAAGTTTTCATATCAATACCAACATTCACAGAAATAACTTGAAGAGCTTAATAGCAGGATTTATAAGGAAACATCAGGATAAATGGCCACGTTTCACAAAAGACAAACACATATGCACCTGAAGTTAAGTCCTCCACTACCAAGAAGATAAACTGCAACTGAATCTTACCTTATTGCAGTTACACAGGCACCAACTGGCAATGAACTGAGTTGAAATTCTTTCTGCAAATCACTGAAGGCTGTAAGACCAGGCAACCTGCCTCTTAGAGCATAGCCGAACAGTGATGCTGACACCTTTGGGAGAGGCAGGGAAACCTGTCAGCAATTTCAGCGTCTCCTGGCCCTTTGATTAAACCTTTTTTTTTTTTAACTTGCTAAACCTTTTTGCTATTCAAGTAGCCTGATTTGCGAGGGGTAGACAGCCAGTGAACTGCTTCTGCTTTCAAAGCCTACTTTACTTTCCGTAACCTTCCCTTCCATCCAATGAAAAGCAACTGTGGCCTTTTACTAAGTAAATGAGCAAATATTTTCCCAGTGTTCACCAGGTTAGATCCCCATTTAATTAAACTGGCTCATTATGTCCCTATCTGATTAGCAGAGTAGAATCAATTATTCAATGCACAAACATGGCTGCAGGAGCTAGAGGTGTATACAGAGCTGTTCATTTAATTCCAAGGACACTAATTAGGTACAAAGCAAGCAATAACTTTAACAATTGCAGGCACAAGCATACATGCAGTACAGGACAAGGGGAAAAAAAACAGGCCTTCATTTTCTTAATAAGCTGGATTCTCGTCCCCCTAACAGGGTCAAGAAAAAACAGAAAGCCAGAGAGGATGAAATGTAGATCAAGAAAGCTAAGCATCCAGGAAATAACCCTTGGGATTTGCATATGTAATAGTGTGCTGCTACTTTTGTACTTTATAATCAAACAGTAGGCAATTATCCAAATTATTGACAGCAGATTTCTCATTTCAACTGCAAATTAAGGCCATTAATAAAGCTTTCTAATGCAAAAGTGACTAATTAACTAATGGAATGGAACTCTGAAGCTGTGATATCAAAACCAGTCCACCACATATTGTGGAAACACAGGGGAACTAATTAGTTTAATTATCAAAACAGCTAATTAAAATTACACAGTTGCCTAATTAGTTCTTTGCGTTTTTTCTCTGGTTTAATTGACAGGATGGAGTTAAATAGGTAACTGGTCTCAAAGAGGGAAAGGGAAAAAAGAAGGGGAAAAAATGTGAGGACTTGCTTCTGCTGAATATTTTAGCTGATGATATCTCATTCGTGTGGCAGACTGGTAACAGGAAAATAAATGACTCTCATCCTTTTGGTAAGCAACTCCAAATTTTCTGGACATAAATCTGCCCTCAGAGTAAGCTATCTAAACAGATTTTCATGAAGTTAAAAGGCTTGGATGTCCTGATGCATCCAAAGGGTCAGGGCTGGCACATAATTTTGGGAGGACAGTCAAGAGTTTTTCTTTCAGGAAGTTAATTTTTCTTTTTGTTTTATTTATACCTTTCTGTATGTGTGGTGTTATAATCATTGTCAAAGGACAGGCTGGAGAACAGTGGAACACAACATACTTTCCTTCAGTGCCTCATCAGAGGAGCCTCAAACAAAAGGAAATAAAATATGAAGTTTTCATATCTGAGCCTCAGAAGGTTCAAAGTTCAAGTCTGGCTCTTATCTATGCTGCCTAACCCCCTTGTCTGCAAGGCAGAGCTGGAAACCTTGAGACAAAAAACATGCTAGCTGAATCAATGCTTGTAAAACTTGCAAAATATTTCTGCTTCATTCATAGCTCAGCTGCTGATTTGATACATGTCTCTATTCCAGCAAAAAGATTTTCTTTTTGTCTGTGTGTAGTATCTTCTTCCATTTATGCCAGAAGGTTTAAGCCTAACCAAAACCACAGTAAAGCTAACCCCGGCTCAAACACTTGTTCATGCTACAGCTTCTACCAAGTTTATTAATAGTTTTAATAGAAACCTGGGCTGCACTGATGTTAAAAAATGAAATAAGAAAATTATAATGTACTTATTAAATCAAACCCTAGCGTAGTTAAGATGAAGAGTTCTGGTTGTGAATTGGGCTGAAAATACTGCACAGCATTACTTAGTTACTTTCTTAAACTTGGAAAAGCACAATGGAAAAAACTAAAACTAAGAATAGGCAAGCAGCAAAGGGTCCAGTTCCTAAAGAAGCAAGGAGGATTTTCCATGTTTGGCTTGATTTGTAGTGGCTCGGCTACTCCAGCAAAACATTTTGCATAAATACCTAGATAGATGTTTCCTATGCTTACTTGCAGTTCGCCAAAAGAAATAATTAATGTATGTATTTCTTGCATTTAAATCATGTTTGCCCTACTTCTAGAACTATAAGGGGAATAAAACTTGTTTTTACAAAGCAGCCCCTTTATCAATGTTGCCAAAAAATGAGAGCTCACAGCAATGAAGCATCGAGATTATAAAAATTGTAGAAGGGCAAATGAGAATCTCAGTGTCAGAATACCAAAACCTCAGATAAGGATGTAGAGGAAATCAGCATGAATGCCCTGAACCTGAAATACATATTGAAATCTTCCTCTTGAGGGAGTCTCCTGGGTGCTGAGGCAAGGGTGAAATGAGCTATGGGGATGAGGGGTGCTCCCGGCTGATGGAGACAGAGGATAGTATGGAAGGGTCTTAGGGCCCTTCAGCTCTGCGGTGACTGTACTGAGATAGCAGATTCCAGTTATGACCAATATTGATTCCTATATTGGTAGGGAGCTGAGATCCCGGGCGGGAAAGGGACCTTTGGTTCAAGTTCCCATGTGGGACCATGTGGGCAATTGAAATCCAGTTCTCAAACAGTTCTCAGACCCTCTCTAGCTTTTCTTCAGCAGGAGAAGATGGTAGAGGCTGGAGATACGCATAACGTACCTCGCCTGAGGCCCTTGGGTAGGAAAGAGCAGGTGAGTAGCTGGAACTACTCATGAATTAACGTGAGCTCGGTTCTAACTCCAATCTGTGTGATTGGAGTTAGAATCCAGTCTCTGGGTTTGTTGGTTTTTTTTGCTGTGAATTTGGAAGTGAGGAGGAATGTAAACGCAGAGCAAGTGTTGCAGTGGTGAGGAGCGAGGTGAGCGGTACATGGCAGGAGGTGCCTGTAGTCACGGGGTGGCGGGAGCAAGCAGCTGGCTTGCGGAGGAGCTGTGCAAAGTGTGCAGGAGCAGTGCCATGCATGTGAGGAGAATTCACTGTGGGGAAGGCGAGCGCATTTCAGGATGGTAAGAGGAGATGCAGCTTCTGTTTTCTGGTGGTTTGAAGGGCTGGTTTGTGCACTGGGTGGCTGTGATGGGCCAGGGACAGCACAGCCAAGCGTGAGGATGTGTCAAAGGCACTCTGAGAGGTGACCATGGAAGGTCTGCATCCACCATAGCATGGGTATGAAGGTGAGGGCTGTAACACCCCCAGAGAACCTGCATAACCTCAGTTATCCTGTTTGAAAAACGGTACAGTCCCTCCCTGTAGAAACTATAGGCCTTGCTCAGTGCTAATGACTCTGGGGACTTGATACCCCAGTGTCAGGCAGCCGAACCCCAACGTAAGGACAGGGTATCTCTGGGAGCGATATCAGCCTTGGAAGGACACAGTCCACTTGCATTAACAGACATCTCTCCTTTCTTGATGTGTTGGCACAACCTGCCACGCTAACATGGTGCTGCAGCTACTCCCCATCTTCCTCAATGTGGAGCGTGGGGTCAGGAAGGCAGAAAGGCGCTGCAGCCTGGCACTTGCAGGGAGAGGGAGCTCGGCTCCCCAGCAAGCACCCAGCGAACAGAACACAGTGGGTCCTGCATTTGCATAGATTTACACAAATTTGCATACTGGTGTGCAAAGAGAGCAGCTGGGAAAGAGGAACAGAAAGACTCCAGAGTTTCATTGTTTTAAAAAACTGCTGCCCCTCAAGCGCTTCATTATGTAAGCCGCCCCTTCCTCCTCAATTTGCTGTTTGCTCCATTTGCTGAGGAATTAGGGACTGACGGATGGCCCCGCTCAGCACAACTCCTGTCGGCTAACCCAAAATACAGACGTCTGGATCGTGGTCCTAGGGCATGTTCCCCATTGGCAGTGATCCTTGCTCCTGTAATTAAGTTCAAAATGTTTTGTGTTCCCCCCCCCCCCCAAAGGCTTTATGACTTTGTGAAATAGGAACTTCCTTTATTTTAGGACAATTCTTTCTTTGCATACTTACAGATGCCAGCTTTGGAGCAGGGGAAAGTATGGATGCTTCAAAGAAATCACTGGAATTTTTTTTTTTTCCCTCTAAGTATGATGTTAAAGACTAGTTTTCCTCCATGCTCTCAGGAACAGATTAACTTAATTACTGAACCCCTCCTCCTTTAAACCAGCTTGAGGCATTGTTTTTGGCAAAGTTATAAATGATTGAAAATAAGAGGTTATAATTGAGAATGTTAAGCAGCCATAACCTTAGTTTTCTTTATCAGCTCCATCTACAATACTTCACAGTACTTTTTGACATAAAATGTAGACTGAGGCCATGAAAAGAGCAAAGCGGAGGGCTTGTATTTATCACTTTGATATCATTCTTATTTAAGCATTACTTAACTAGCAGAACATCAGGCAGAGTTTGTTGCTGACTACAGCTTGCAATTCAGAACCGCTGCCTCCCGAAAGAAATGATGACCTGGTAAGTGTGCCCACATCCTTACATAACAACAGTATTTATAATCAAAGGGTAAAATTAGATGGCCCCAAATATGCTTGGCAGACAGAGAGCTTTGTGAATCATCTAGTGAGACTCTCCATCTAATAGAGGGTGGTAAGGATCATGTGAGTGGAGGGTAATGAAAAAATGGTAGTCACGTATGTTTCTCTTCAAGAGCCAGATGCTGGAGGCAAGTGATTCCACTCTAATTTTCTTTCTCTTGCTCCATTTTTTTTTTCTCTTTTTAATGTGTATTTGTGGCCTTCATTGCTGTGGAGGAAAGCCTAAAAACGTGACCCCAAAGTACTCTAGAGGCTCAAAATCTATTGCTTTTCTTAAAGAGAATTTCTTGATTTAGCAGACTGTTGTGTCTGACTTGTGATTTAAAAAAAAAAAAATCCCTCATAATGTTGTGTTAGGAAAGGACACAATGCTTGGCAGCATGAGAACAGAAGCAATGTTGTAGAGAAGTTAATATGTATAGCTGTAGCTAATACAGAATTGGATGCTCAGAGCTGCACTGTAATGTCCTCAATACAACATAAGATTAGATATCAAGAGCATCTAACTCGTTGTTCTGACACTTATACTGAGTTGCTGCTTAGCCACAAATCTCACACACTGTTTTTCCTGGTTTTGTCTGTCGGGGTGAATATGTTCTGCCCGCACTGGTGCAATGTGGTTGCTTGTATTAATCTGTTCCTTTCTGTTCAGTCCTCTTGAAGGTGTTATGTATCCTTAGCATCCATTCGAAGTATCTTACATGGATGCCTGGAAAGAATACAGGAGAAAGGCCAAATCCCTCCATCAAGACCGCAAAGCAGTAACTGGCCTGTTTGGCAGAAGCTAAGTCAATGGGGTGCTGTATTACCATCAACAGCTCCAGAAAACTGGCATCTCGCTGGAGGGAGTACTATGGAAAGTGTGCCCAGCTGTAGATGCTGGGTGCACAGGAAGGTGGTGAATTTTAATAGTGCATTTCTGAAAGAGAAAAATTGTTTGCATTATTTGCAGCAGTGTATACTGAATGCTTATACAGTATACTTCTATGTTTAGAAAAGAAAATCTGTGTTTAGAAAGAGGTGAGGGACTCATCGTATGATCTACTATAAGCATGGGATTAATTCTGTCTGGCATCTCAAGCCCAAGAGTTGGGTGTCTAAGTTAAGTGAATTGTCCAAATTTCTTTAGCCTTTGAAGAGGTGAGTAGGTGCACAGTAAGGGATGAGTATGTAGATACATCCCAAAGTGTCTAACTCTCCCTGTTGTCTACAAAGGGAGATAGATGACACTGATAGTTGCAGTTAGGAGAGATGAAGCTGGGCCCGAGCATCTAGTTGCAGGTGTGTAGGAGATTAGCTTTCTGCATAGTCAATTGAGAGGGGGTGGTTTCTTCTGAAAATAATTGAGACCATTTCAGCTAGGCTCCCATTCTAAATCATTCCCTGAAAAAGCTGTCCATGCCTTTACCTGTATACCTTTACCTATATAGGATGTCTACATTCCTAACCAGTGCGTAAGCACTGACAGTACAACTTATAACAACATGAGTATTCCTATAGTTCCTGAAGACATACCTACAAAAGGCAAGGTTTTGTTGCAATGCCGATTTCTAACCTCCTGTTGACAGAAGCTTTCAAATCAGTCTCCAGCAAATAATAGTGTATATTCTGGTTTGGCCACACTTGTAGTCTTAAAGAAAATGCTTGGTGATGATTGCACATGCTTTCACATTAGTGATTATCAACAAATAAACACTTTGGGCTCTTCCACAGTTCCTACAGAAACTGAAATAATATATTTTATGTTTTGAACTCTTGCAAGTACCAAATTTCATGAGAGCATGGAACTAAATAATCCAGGAATAAAATTAGGGCAACATCCATGTTTCCCTATGAGCTCCTCTCAGGCTGCTGTGGGGTAAAGGTCCTTTTCTGTATTAATTATGTCCAGTGTGCTGAAAGGTTTGGCTAGAGCCTTAGCTAATACAGCTTGGCGAGGGTCTGACATGGCTAGCCAAGCCTTTCTCCCCACTGACCTGACTACCAGGGCTGACAGCTGCCAGGTCCCGTTATCCTCAAATGGAATTTTTCAAAGGTTCCTTCTCAAACTGTTGCCACTGACTGTCACAGAGAGAGCCCTGCTTTCTAGGTCAGCGGTTTTGTGTACATTGCATGTATTTGCCAGCCCACACTTGTAAATTCTGTGCCCGAAGAGTCTGCTTTGAATGAAGTCACTCAATAATTCACGTGTGAGTGTGTGCAACATTTAGTGCCCTCCTTTTGTCCCAGCCGAGTTGATTCTTCAGACTTGGGTTGAAGTAAGCAGCTGATCTGTACGTCCATAAGATTGGCAGGATGCTGTGTAACACAGCTCACGCGGCATATGGCCTGATGGTTTGAGAAGGTGCAAAGTTGTTAACCCTGTCTCTGCCTTCCAGAGGTGCTGAATTTAGACAATAAAAACCCATCATCTCTGCAATGCTGTTTCAAGCAGTTTTCTTTAGGCAAAGTACCATATCCCTCTTTTGGGATGGCAGAATATGTGGTGTATATTAGTGACCACCACCTGTGTGTCTGGGATAGTATCTCTATTGGATAACATAGCCTCCTGTGTCACTGAGTGCTGAGAAAATACCTGCATCAATAATGCTGAACCCTGGCATAAATAGGGCACTTGCTCTGCTAGTACCTTTCCCACTGTGGGCTGCCAACCTCAGACTATCCTTCTCTCATCTCGTTCAGAATTCTGGCCTTCATTATTAATTAGAGGTCAACTTTATACTGCCATTGATTAAGTTATTCACTAACATGTGTTTAAATTATCAGGCCAAAATTGAAACTTTAGTAATGAACTTGCCCTGAGTTATGGCATGAGGATGAAAGTCAAAATCAAACCTTCACCTATGCAGGAATTGTAATAAGGCAAAGAAAATGTTGGGCAGAAACATCTGGATTCTGCACTTGAAGTCTAAGTTGATGAAAGATTATGAAAATGCAGGATGGTTGTCATGATACATAGTACAAAAGGTGAGATGGCAGAAGACAGATCAAACTAAAAAGAGGATAAAAGTCATCATCAGCTGTGAGACGAGAGTTGCTGTCCTGTATAAATGGGAAAGTATATGTAATGGCATGGTTCTTAATATGAGGATTCAGACTCATTTCAATATTTATCTAATTACATGAAAAGATGGTTGCAAGAGACGTTGCTTGGGAACTGAACAGTCCCTGAACAGGAAGAGTTTTAGCCATAGTACTACATAGTAACCTATTTTAAAAGGTACTGTTATCCTAAGTAATGGAGTATCTTTTTGTTATTAAACTTGGTCTATCACGTGTTAAGCCAAAATATCAATAGTTGTGTTGGTAAGGAAAGGATGTTGCCTGCTTCTTATGTCTTTCAGTGTGTTGCAAACCCTGCGGTCTTCTGCTCTCTTCTCTTGGTGAAAAGGGTAAAATGCTGCCCCAGGGCTGTTTGCATAGTGGTGTGTTCAGAACTTGAGATGAACAGAGCCACTGGAGGGGAAAGAGTGCTCTGCTTTAGTCTGTGGGTGAACAGAAATGAACTGAGCTACAGAGGGGGTTTCATTTGCATAACCTATGTAACTATAGTTATAATTTTACGAATGTCTGCAACTCGCTCTGAAACAGTTACATTTGGGACATGAACTTAAAGGGGAAGGAAAAGCATCTAGTAACTAGTTGGGGACTCAGCATCCCTGATACCGAGAGCCATACTTGTAGGCTTGTATAATGATGCTTTTTTCTCCAATTAACATTGCACATAACTTGAAGAAATCGTTGGAAGAAGGGGAGTTGCAGAGAGGTTTGTGTGAGGAAATTGCAGAGCAGGGCTGAAGGTTTGTCACCCTTTGCCACTGCTGAGGTCCAGAGTCATTGTAACTTTGCTACATGTTGGCAAGAAGTTAAGGCTAAGTAACGCTTTCCCAGCGGCTGGAGGCAGATCTGAGTAAATTCCTTGTCTTTAGTGGTGCGAATAGATGATATTCTGTTCATTGCTTGCCATAGTGGCTGGAGAAAGGAAAGCAACATTGTAAGGGTCACTTTCACAAGGAGCCCAGTTACTAAAGCTCTGCTAACATTTTTCCGTGTATAGGTGTGTCCTGGTTTCAGCTGAGATAGAGTTAATTTTCTTTATAGTGGCTGGTATGGGGCTATGTTTTGGATTTGTGCTGAAAACAGTGTTGATAACACACTGATGTTTTAGGTGTTGCTGCACTAGTCAAGGACTTTTCAGCTTCCCATGCTCTGCCAGGTGCAGAAGAAGCTGGGAGGGGACACAGCCAGGATAGTTGACCCAAACTGCCCAAAGGGCTATTCCATACCACATGACGTCATGCTCAGTATATAAAGCTGGGGAAGAAGAAGGAAGGGGGTGACGTTCAGAGTGATGGCGTTTGTCTTCCCAAGTCACCGTTACGCGTGATGGAGCCCTGCTTTTCTGGAGATGGCCAAACACCTGCCTGCCCATGGGAAGTAGTGAATGAATGCCTTGCTTTGCTTTGCTTGCATGCGCGGCTTTTGCTTTCCCTATTAAACTGTCTTTATCTCAACCCTCGAGTTTTCTTACTTTTGCTCTTCCGATTCTCTCCCCCATCCCACCGGGGGGGAGTGAGTGAGCGGCTGCGTGGTGCTTAGCTGCCGGCTGGGGCTAAACCACGACAAGGTGCAAGTATGGATATGAAGCACATGCTGTAGTTCTCTTGATGACAGTGCATTTCTTCCACACTTAATAAAGGTTTTCTAGTTTTATCCACAATGAATGGTTGCAAATAGAAAGGTATTGGATGTTGATGGTATTCGAGAAACATTTCAGTGATCCTAGGGATTTCTTGGGGGATCCTCAGAGGTGTTTGTGCAGATGGTACTTTGTTTTAGAGGGAATTCCTGTTTTTGAATCTGATTAGTGTGGCTTTTGACTTTTCTTGATCGTGGATTATGCTTCGGATGCATAGAAGTGTTGTTTAGATAAGATGTTTAAAAATACTACAGAACTCATAGCTTTGTGTTTGAAGTGGTTGCTGTTTCAAAATAAGCAGTAGTAAATATGTGAAACAGCAGACTTCTGAGAGAATTGCTCCTAATGGAATCAGGTTTGGGGAAAGGAATTGCAGGATATCCTGGAGTGATCTAGTGAGTGATAGGGCAAACATCAGTAGGATAGCTAAAGCCTGGTTTCGTTTCAGAAATTTGTGGCAATAGCAAAAGTAGTATGAAGGAGAGGGATTGGAAGATAAAGAAAAAGAGACAAAACAATAGAAAGAAAAGCAAAGAAAGTGAGATAATTTATCTTTGTAGAAAGTGCCTAATGTCAGACTTTCACAAGAAATGCTGCCTCTTGCTGAAGAACAGTCAGGAATCAGGACACAGCAAGAGACATAAGAGAGAAGAATCCTTCCAGCTGAGAAAAATGTTAAGCTTTTTCTATTAAAAAAAAAGGCATTTCCAGGGGTTTCCCTCCACCCCCTCCCAGCCCCCACACTAATAATGTTCTGGTTCATGTAGTGCCCACATCCGACTACTGGGAAACACAGACTTCTGCTTCTATTTGTAACAGTCAAGAAGAGCAGCGGCACTGTAGCATGTTTATGAGTGCGTATTGTTTTGCCTCATTGAGGGACACTTCTCCCTGGGGATAGGAGTTCATTTATCTTCATGTTAGCTCCGGAGGGAAATTGTCTCGAGCAGAGAATAGTTAGTTGTAGTACACTCTCTATGTATGTGCCATGTTTTGATGTAGTTCACTGACAGCTAGTAACCAGACCTAATCCGTCAAACTCATTTCACCTAAGACCTAAAGTATAACTCCAATTCTGATCTTTAAGGCAAAAGCATCACAAAGCTACTTGGCTCCTAACCTTCTGTTTTTCAGTAAATAATACTTTTTCTTCTTTCCTTTTTTTTTTTATTTCATCTTCAGAAACACTGCTTCTGTCAGTCACTGAAGTTTTGGTGTTCTGCGCTTGTTTGCAAAAAAAGAAAAAGCAGCTGGTAGTACTATGCAAAGTGTTTATTGAGTATAACATGTTATCATGCAGTCACTGCATTAACATATATTATGTAGCTGAACCCTTATCCTTACCTGTTACAGAGTTGTTCCTAATTGGGTGTTCCTTACCAGTTTGCTACATTAGGTTATACCTTTCAGATTAATTAAAAAAACTTGATTCACTTACAGTTGTTATAAAATTATCAAGGAATCTTTAAGAACAGGAGTCTTGGTTGTAGGAATTGTTTGTTATCTGGGTAATAGCTATTAGCGAACAGGATTCCCAATTACAGTCTCCCTTTGCGTACTTCTGTTTCCTCTGGCAGACTGGGAAAAAGCAGAGAGAGAAATTGCTCCACACTTCAGATTCTACCTCTAAGTTTAAGAAAGATCTTTCTCATCCTCTTGAAACAGATTTTGTTTGTCTAGTTTCTGTTTTCAATTTTTAAAACTGTTGCAGGGTTGGCAATGTCCTCTTTCTTCTTCTTTTATTTTGAAACTGTTAAAAATATTCTGGGTAGAAGCTGAAAATGCAACACGACACTTTCTTGATGCTGAAACACTTCATGACCAAAAGCTTGGCTTCTTCCCTTACTGTTTTTATTGTTTCTGGTGGCACTATAGTGTACACAGAGATTTGCACTAGAAAAGAGGGAGAGCAGCTGACAAGGATCACTCTTTACAGACTGGACCTAAAAAGGCCAACAGAAGATGCTGTTTCTTATCTCTTCATCCATCACTTACTTCTAAAAAGAAAAGAAAGCTATTATATATCTTTATGAATATCAATAAATGGGAGTGGTTGGTGGAATGATAAGGTGGTGGCCAAGGGGCAGTGCTGTGCTTCTGGATTATCCTCTCGCTGGTGATAAAATTGCCTAGTTGTGACAGTTTTTCAGGGTACATTGCACTTGTTTCATCTGGCTGAAACAAAGATTTTCGGTTTGAGATCTTAGACCATGTATGAGGTTTAAGTGTTATTTGGCTTCACTTTGGCCAAGGATTGTATGATACTTTGGTGTGGTGTGTGGTTTGTTGTTTTTTTTAATGATTAAAAGACATACAGAGAAATAATTAAAATCTAAAAGCAAGTAAGGAGTAAAGTATATTGTGTTACTCTCAGCATCAAGCCAGGTAATTGATTTCTAAAAATTTATGTTCTACTTCTATTATATGCGTTATTCTTCACGCACCTTAATAAACAGATGTACACAGTGCATGTTACATGAAATTATAGTTTTCTCACATTAAATGATTCAAGAGTATTGAACTGGGTTAGCATTACTGCACAAGTACTGTCCCATAAGAAATCTTATCCTAAGGGCCCAAGAACTCATTTCTGTTAGCAACAGTTTCTTTATTATTGTCTACTGGACTGTCTTTCAGAATTGAGATTTTATGTAAGAAGTTGGAAATTGTTGTGGTTTAACCCCAGCTGGCAACTAAGCACCACACAGCCACTCGCTCACTCCCCCCCGGTGGGATGGGGAAGTGAATCAGAAGGGTAAAAGTGAGAAGACTTCTGTGTTGACATAAAGACAGTTTAATAGGTAAAACAAAAGCCGTGCATGCAAGCGAAGCAAAACAAGGAATTCATTCACCGCTTTCCATCAGCAGGCAGGTGTTCAGCCATCTCCAGGAAAGCAGGGCTCCATCATGCGTAACAGTTACTTGGGAAGACAAACGCCATCATTCAGAACATCCCCCCCTTCCTTCTTCCCCAGCTTTATGTGCTGAGCATGACATCATATGGTATGGAATAGCCCTTTGGGCAGTTTGGATCAACTATCCTGGCTGTGTCCCCTCCCAACTTCTTGTGCACCTGGCAGAGCATGGGAAGCTGAAAAGTCCTTGACTAGAGCAGCAACAGCTAAAACGTCTCTGTATTATCAACACTGTTTTCAGCACAAACCCAAAACATAGCCCCATACTAGCTACTGTGAAGAAAATTAATTCTAGCCCAACCAAAACCATCAGAGAGGTACATAGCAGTTCCATACGCAAAGATTGCTATTAGCATTACAGTTTAGTTCTGGCTAAGTGTTGACTGTATAAAAGCAAGGGAATAAACGAAGACTTTTGCAGTTACTTTGCCTAGGACATGGCTGAAGGAATCATGTTAGAATGAAGCACATTACACGTAGGTTGATGATATGAAGTACAATTGCTAGATAACATTGTGAGAACTGTAGGGAAAAACAGAGGTGGTGTTTCACTAAACACAGCTGAGTGCATGAGTCTTGACAATGCTTTCAACCCAGAGAAAGCATAAGCATGGTGGCTTTCAGTACCATGAGCAACGCTAGCACTCCCTTGAGCTCAGGAAGCACTTGTTGCAGCCTTGAGGTTACTCTCATGCAGGAGAATTTCAAGAGAAAAGTGCTCTGGGTAATTTCTTGGAGAAGGTAAACCACAGGTTTTTTTCTCTGAAGTTGCATAACTGTGGGGTATTTTATTGACAATCTTATACGAAGCAAGACTTTTCTCCTAAAAATCAGCTTTTTTATTACAAAATTGTGCTAAGTTGCTGTATTTACAGTAATTACAGTGGCTGATTTAACTAATATATATAAATATATAATGGAAATGCTAGAATTAAAGATGCCAGTGGAACTTTAATTTGGTTCCCTTTTGCATATGCACTATAATATAGTATTTAATTATGGGAGTATGTACTGCTTTATTCATACAGCTTTATCTCTGCATATATCCAGAATATTCTGACTACACTATTTACCTGAAAGTCCTCTACTGCTCTGAAGTCTTGATATCACTTCTCAGTTTAAATTCTAGTACACAGCCAGACTTTGCTTGTGCTCTAGGAGTCTGCATACCTAGCAAACATGCTACTTCTGTTTTTATTTCATGCTTTATAACTGTATTGTGCTCTCTTTGTTCAGCTTCCAGCTGAAGTTGTGCTTGTGTTCTGCATCTCTTCTGGAGATGTGAAGGCCCAGATTTAGTAGCATAGAAAGCTTGCGGACAATGCCAAGATGTTGGTCAAGCAGGGTCATACCCATAGTGCCATGCAGCATTGGGTTCAAACACATGCTATAGAGATAAAAAGATGGAAACAGGACTTCTGGTGGTGCTCATCCATTCTCTATCCAGACATGAACCAGAAGGAATTTTGTTACAGGACATGCCCCCCAGATAGTGCTGTCTAAAGTGTGATGGTGCTGTGGTCATGAGGGTGACGATATCAACCATTGTATGATGCAGTGCCTGAGAGCCATGAGTTCTTTGATAGACAGGAGACCTGGCTAAGATGTTGCTGTGATGGAAATGTCCCTGAAAGCTCAGCTTGCCATCAGGGAAGGCTGTAGGGAATCATTACATTAACCTTAAAAGTTGTTGTCTGCATAGCTTGACTCACACCTCATAAATATTTTCTCCTAAAAAAGGTGGATGTAAACCTCATAAAATCTCATACTAGCTTTTGAACTCTTGTTCCTCTTGCCTCTAAATTGCTACCTCTCTCAACACATTAAAATTATGAGGATCTTGTTTGGGAAGATGCAAGAACTAGGCTGACAGTAATAGTACACCTCTCTCCTAGTATTCTCTCATTACCTCCAATTGAGCATCCTGTTGATATCCCTCCAACATTTGCTCCTGTTGATATTGGGGATCCTGAAGCAGCTGCTTGTTACTTAATCTATTTGAACATATGTCCCCCTCCAATATGATGTTGGTGCCCATGCTAACTGTACTAGATTAAAAATGAGCATTTATCATGTCTGTGTTGCTTGAGAATCACAGTGTGACCATAAGATCTTATAGTTATCATATACATAGTGCATTTTAATCAAACCAACAATTAACTTGGATTGTCTGTGCAAGTTTGTTATCAGTAAGGCTTTTTTTTATCAGTATAAATCTCTGAATGGTGATTTTTATCACTGCAAATGTATTTTTAAAAAAGCAATTGAAGTAATAGATAGGAAACACATTGCACAAAACTGTTAACACCATTAACTCCCAATATGCTTCAAATTCATTGAAAACATGAATTAACAGTACAGCTAACTTTTAACATGCCTGCACAAGATCTAAAATTTTAGATATAAAATATATCTAAAATACAGATATAATTCTTACTTTGCGAAATAGGGAAGCCCTCTCTGAAGCTCTCAAAACTGTGGCTGTCCCCTTCCAACTGCTCATAAAAGTTTCACAGCCTGGCAAATCAAAACAACATATCTTTTGGTCTCTCCTTAGCCTTTTGGCCTGACTAGCCATAGAAAGGAAAATGCTGTGGCCAGAAATGAGTTGGCTGCTTTTTTTTTTAAAAAAAAATAGTCTAAGCTGAGCTGTCTCTTGCCGTTTGATTTAAGCCTTTGCTGTTTGCACAGCACACCTACTTTAAAAAAATAGACTGTTGCTTAATTCTAGAATTCTTTTTATTTCTGCTCTTAAGTTGGTGTCGCAGTTCAGTGAAGCCTTATCCTCCGTTTGGTTTCACAGTTCCTGACAGATCCATAGAGCATGTGTACTGCCTGCTGACAAGAAACACCATCATCCCCAGGCTGACAGTGCCGAAGCAAAAGCACAAGTATAATGTATTTAGAAACTCAGGAAAGCACACAATACATATATGTCAAGAACTACAGAATGAAAATAGAGAGCCTCTAATGTCCCTCAAGGCAAGGTCATGTGTTACCACTGAAGTTTGCTACCCTAGTGAAAATCCTATCTGCCTTTCTAAATAAAAATGCATGTTGGAAAAATGGTGAGATCTTGCACCATCAACTGACATCCTCCATTCTGTTTAACCTTAAAAAAAATGTGCAGAATATGCAAAATCAGTTCCACAGAACTAAAAAAGCCCTCTGGCTTATGTTGAGGACCCTGTGTCAGTTCTGCCACAGATTTAAGCCGTAACAGGCAGCAGAAACTGCTATACAAGGCATATATCCAAAATGTGTAATATTCTTTCCTCAAAGAATATGCACAGGTCAGCCCAAAGGAATTTAACTTAGATGGGGTATCCTATAGGCTGCATTGACAGAGGATTTTAATCTGCCTCTAGCTAATGATGAGGTTATGTCCGTTATTCTTGTAGATTCTGAGCAGAAACCAATATGCAGTTGTAACACAAGCTAGATATTTTGGCAGGTTTTGTTGTCGATCAACTGTGTGTAGATGATGGTCATGCAGTACAGTAGAAGTATTTTTTTCCTCTAATGAACTCCAAGATCTTCTGCAAAGAAAACTGGGAGGGAAACACGAGCATAAATATATTCACTGTCCTCCAAGGAATGGCAAGACTTGCAAGACAGATAGCAATGAGCTCTAAAAGGGCAGTTTGCATCTCCACTCTAACAGTCCAACAGTTGATATCTGCAGCTAGTAAACAGGGCTAGCAATTGGCTAGCCATGGCTGTGTATTTCTCACAGCTCATACAGTTCTCATGCTGATACCCTGTTGCTACAGCTCAAGAGTAAGCTACAGACTTTCTTTGACATCAAAGGAAATATTTACATCAGGCTGAAGTTCCACAGCTGTTCCTGGGCATAATATCTCTGCAGTACCATTCTCCAGTGCCAGCTGGTGCTTGTTTCATGAGCCCAGAAATGACTTTGTGGGGAGAGGCTGTTCCAGAAAAGTGTTGCTCTTGAAGCCACTATTCACTCCATGCCTTTCACAGTCACCAAAAGGGATCTGGAAATGTAAGCAGAGAGAAGCAGCAGTAGTTACTATGGCTGGTCTCACAAATAATTCAACCAGGAATGCTTGGTTGGAAAGGAGCTGGCCTGAAAGCTGCTGCTGTTTTCGTGATAGCATATTAGGTAAAATTGGCATGTTACCTACTGCCAACACTGCCATGTGGCAGTGTGTTGCATTCATGCTGATCTGTTGAGAGTCTCAGAATCATATCATCTACTTCTAGGAATGGCAAGGAAGATGATGAGGATCTGGGGATGTTGATCCCTAGATGCGAAAAGCAACTGGTTCTCCTTAACTTCTGTTGTTATGCCACTAATCCCAGAAATGCCTTAGGCAGGCAGTAATGCAGAGGAGAGTAGGTTACCTGGTCATGTTGCTGTGCTCATACGTGAGAGAGCATCCTCCTTCTCCCTCTCCCTTCTTCATGTTCTCTCATTATGTGATTCTTAGTAAATGCAGCTGTTAGTTTGGACAGGCCAGTTAGTACAAAGCAGTTACAGCAAAGCCTCGTAGTAAATCTCCTTATATAGACAAGCCCTTGGATAAATAAATCAACCTCTTGTGACTTTTTCAACCTGTGGTTTTCACAATTCGTTGCAATAACATTTGAGGCATTATTCATGGGTACAAAGGATCTCATTCACTAGACTTAGCTCTCTGAAGTGATTATTTACATGCACTGGCTTGTTTCTGTGTATTTTGAGCTCTGCTCTGACACTGATTCTTGCTGTTTCCTTAGGCAATAACATAGACAGGTTTCTCTGTAATTTATGTAGGACCTGGAAAACTGATGCTGGCCATATGACAGTAAATAAGATATTTGCTGTCACTGAATTTTGTCTGTATACTGGTAATTTGAAATTCTTGAAACACTGAAAAATATTTAAGCTCTTGTCCCTCTCAGTATTGACCTCATGGGGTCAATACTCCCCAGAGCTGCGTGGCTAAGAGCAGAGCCAATCTCAAACACAGGCTCAACAAGCAGTTTAGGGCAGCAAAATAGCCATGGTTATCTTTGGCATATTCTAGAGCCCCAGGAAGCCAGGTGGCTACAACTGCTAAACCAGTGAAGAGCCTGTAAGATGGCAACTTTGACTGGAAGGTTAGTAGTAAAAATCTTTGTCCTTTTCTGCAAAAGACGAGAGTCTCTGCAGTTGTTCTACCAGCCTCCATCATTACATCTCCTCAACCTAGAAGAGTTGATCTGACCCACTTATCTTGTCTATGCTGCTGAGGACCCACTAGCAAACTCTGTTAGGACGTATGAACATAATTATCATACAAGCCTTGCCCCCTTTCCTCCTCTGTTTCCCCTTTCCTCGCCCCCCGCCCCTTTTGCTTCAGCTAGTTTTGCTGTCAGCCAGGTGCAAGGACTGACTGGGTTTTGGGTCCTGCTCCTTGTTCTCTACTTCATTCGTAGTACAACATCAGGGCAGAATATTGTGTAGTGCTTAAAGTTTATACTGTTGCTTGGATGTGTAAAGGGATGCTGAGTGCGATCGTTCCCTCTGCTTGAAAACCAAATGGTACTGATGAGTGGAAGGACTTAGGGAATTATAATTGGGAACCCAGTTGCCAAGTTCAGCATAAATTTGTGGGTGGAAAATTCCACTCAGACAGATGCTATCTGGTACCAGTAATAGTTTCCTTTCACATGGACTTTTCAACAACACGGTACATGATCATAATTATTCTGTGTTGTTTTTTAAAAAAAGAGTATTTCTATGCTAAAAATCATACTTAATACTGTTGTAGGGAGAGCTATCCTACTCTCTACTCAATACATATTTTTATATGTTGATAAATAAAATTTTAAGTGGATAATAATAAGTAAAATGTTTGCAGTTTTCTAATCTAATGACGACAATGGCATCCTATGGTTCTATGTAATCATTGGTTCCAAAGGTAGATGTGCCTTAAAATAAAGCTACTTTTTCTTTTTGGGTAATATGATTTAACATGAATGACCAGCCATAACAACGATAGTATGTCTTGTACTGCCAGCTTTAATACACACTGCATGGATAATTTCCGGCCAAGTCAAAAAAGTTTTTATCATAATTAAGTTCCAAATTAATTTCTCACTAATTCTCATAACCTAACCTGAATATCAATATTGTTTTATTTTGTACTAAACTTTTTTCAGTTTTCAGTTAATAAGGAACGTATTTTCTTTAAAAGATGCAGGCAACCCCATTTTCCCCATCTCCCCATGCACAAAAATAGCATATCTGTACTCAAACCAATAAAGAATGCACTGTAGATAAATTCATACTGTACCAATGGAGTGTAAGGATTCCATTAATGCTTTAGTGATATCATCAAGGAAGAAAAAGGCAAAATGGATCCACGGCTTTTACTCTGCTGGGTCTGTAATGAAGCAGTGTTGTAGCAGCTGCTGTCTTTTTTCCTGTAGGCATCAGTTGGTGTATTGTGAAAGTTTAACAAAAAAAAAAAATTCCTGACATTTCCTTCTTTCTTTTTCTGTGTCTATTTTTTTTTTTTTAAAGAACAGTCAGCTTCCTTTTGTTACTGCTGTGATGTACTTTTCCCTACTAACTCCAAGACGGAGCCTGAAATGCAATATGGAAATTACTAATATGACAGAGAAATATGAGCTTTATACTGTAGAAAAAGTGGCTGTAGCAATATATCAGAGAAATTATTGAATGTTATCGGTCATAGCACAATTTATTATTTTACCAGTGTGCTGTGAAAAGTTGCTCAGCCGACTCGAAACTTTCCTACCATATTAGCTCTGTCTGGGAGTTTAACTGGTAGCACTTCGCTAAATGCAAGCACAGTAATTATTTGTACATTAGCCCCTTGGATTCCTCTCTCCCCACCCCAACCCATCATCTTAACACACTGTACATGCAGTAATTTGATTTACTATTTTTATTTTGGACTTTGTACAGTACAGCTTTCACACAGGAAAGATGGCTGAAAGATATAAGGGGGGGCTGAGAATTTGGAAACTGTCTGCTCTGCACTTTGTATATGCTCTCTGCCAAACTCGTGTGTAACTCTCATTAATGCTAATAGGATTTAATACATGCTGCAAGAGGAAAATATCCTCATTTATTTTGCACTGAATCGAGTGGTAGCAAAAGTGCTGTATTGACAACTCTGGAGCCTTCCATTTATCCACAGAACAGGCAATGTCAGAATAAGCTTCCTCTTACAACCTAGTGTCTCAATGCTCTTCTGGAGGGACTTCTGAAAGACAGCACAGCCACTGCCACTCTTGCCTGCATGGATAACAGTTTTGTGATGTGGACACCTGTACAGTAGCAGCCTAGCCAAGATTTCCCACACTTCACTCACGATACACAACGGTTTGGAGATGCTAAGCTTAGGTTGGGCTTGAATGAGTGCTAGAAGGTTGAACAGTACAAATAACCTCTTTCAAGTCACAGAAATGGCCCATCCTCACAGTTCTGCCTGTAAATTCTTCAGACCGCCATACCCGTGAGAGGGAAACTTTTCCCGGTATTTACTGGCTTGGACATAAAATGTTAGGTTGACTTTTAAGTAGGGGGTTGCTTAAATAAGTCCTTTAAAATTGCTGCTGCTTCCAAGCAATGTCACTGGATGTAGATGATATAGTAGTGACGAGTTTAGTGGCACGTATGTGTTATACACGGATTTCATTTTTCAGTATTATTATATGATAACGATAACTTTGTAAGATGTCTTCTGATATATGTACATGTATGTATACTGGTCAGAAAAAGCCGTTTGTTGAAACTCAAACTTCTTGCAAGAATATGTTAAGTTAAAAACATATTTTGGAAAAAAAGTAAGGGGGAAGTTCTTTATTAGGATCAAGGCAATATTGTTTTATTTTGATTGTGAAACAAAATTAGATAGGCATAAATATATGTGATTTAACATGCTGAAAGTCACATTTCAGTGAAATTTTTAAATTCCATCAGAGGGAAAAAATTGAGTTGACTTGCCTTTTTATGGAAAACTGGTTTATTTATCTGTTTATTTTCACAATTATTCTGACTCAGCTAATCTTGATCGATTAAGTTATTTCCATCAAATAGACAAGGAGGCTCACCTGAGCTTCCAAAAAGAGCTGCCTCACATTCAACAATTAGCCAGGGTGACACTATTCTGTTTTGTTCTCTTACCCCCACTCCCTCTCAGCAGGGCTCTGGATGGAGTCTCTTTTTATCTGGCTGGCCTTGTACATCTTTCTACTGCATCTTTAGTGCTATCTATATAAAACACGCATTGCCACATGCAGCTCAACTGGCTGTCTTCCAAATGGTAGCGATGTTAATTGTTTTACAGAAACTTGCTATGCAATGGTTATAATGAAGAGTTTCAAAATTAAGCATTATTGCTTTTTCTCTTTTGAGCTAGAACAGAAGGCCTTTAACAGAGGACATCTTGCTGGGGAAGGAGGAGTCAGAGCATGCATAATACCATCAAGCTTGCTGAAAGTCAAGCTCTTATTGCTGATGTAGCATACTTTGGCTTGACTGAGGTTTTAAAACATTCTGGACTTCAAAACTTAATTTGAGTCCTACTACCAAGGAATTTCTTGTTGAATGTGTCTCCCGGGACACATACCTTGTCCCACCACTCTGCCTTCTGCAATGAAAATCTCTAGTTCCTCAGGCTTTCATAACCCTGGATGGCAGTTACTCTCCCAAGAGCAGGGTAAGGTTTGAACAAATTTCTCCTTTTTTCTTCCCAGACTTCCTCCTATTTTTCCTTCTCCATCCCATTGAACAACAGCAGATGCCAATGCCTCTATGCAAAGAGGTGCAGAGAGCTATGAGAGCTTGCTTTTCTATTCCTTGCACTACCCTACTGTTTGCAAATCTTGCTGCTGCTTCCTCCTGAGCCCCTTGGAAATTCCCTCTCTGTTTCAATTTTCCAGGCTTAAAACATTTGTTTAGTGCATTGTCTGCCTTGGCTGCTCTTAAACCTGCATCATCCCCTTCTAATTCAGTCAAAATGCAGTGGCTAAATGTAACTTCCCAGCCTGCTAACGATCATGGTCATTGTATCATGACTGACTGACTTTCAAGTCACTGCACAAACTGCTTCTCTGATGTTATAATTCACACATTATACTGCTTAGCCTCACCTTAAGGTTTTGACTATCCTGTTCTTCCTTTATCTCCTTTGTTCTTTCAGTAATGCCACCTTGTTGTCTCATTTAAATCCACCTATCATTGGATTGTATGTGGCTTCTTTTTTTAAAAAAACCTTACGCTGGTGCCTATCTATGGAAAAATCTGAGTACTATAATCTCATTCTAACAGATGTATGCTCTTTTCATCTTCAAGTGCTTAGTGGAAAATGGGCCTTATGGAACAAAAAGCTCGAGTTTTTATATTGTCCAAGCTGTCGTCTCAAAAGAGGACTGAAGTAAAGGAAAACATAAAAAAGGAATCAGCTGGACGTTAACAACATCTTGGGGTCTCTGAAGGTATCTTCTAAAACCTAAACCAGATACTAAGTAAATAATGGTTTAGTCAGTGTCTCTCTTGTTTTGTGTGATACCAGATAAATGGTTGATGTTTAGGTAGTAAATAAAAGGTATTGGAAAAAGAAAACAATAATATAAAGCTAAGATGTGTTTTGAAAGTTGGATACTAGTCGTTCCTTTATGTTTTCTTCTGTAAAGTTGCAGTTACTTGTTGTTTGGGACATTAAATCAACCTGCAGATGCAAATGCCAAGAGGGGGACCTCATTCTGAAGCTTATGTTTTGATTTTTTTGAGGGTCATCTCACCTTCCGGTTGCACTGAATCTTTGCTGATACTACAGATGATTACTTGCTGAGCTCCATTTCTAATATATAATTCACCAACAACAATGAAAAAAATTTTGCTTTCATTTGAGAAAGCGTGTGGTTGGCTTTTACAGATTGAGGTTGGTCACCATTGCCAGATCTGCTGGCTACATGCCTTCCCATAAAAAATAAACTGGTTTGCTTCTCGAACAGAATTCAGACTTGTAGAGTGTGAGGCTTGTTTGCCAGGCTTTTTAACTCAGCTAAACAGTTCACTTCTATTCTACAATTTATTTAATTAATGTTCATCTCATTAGTAGGGATCTATCTTAGCCATCTACCATTATACAGTAAAATGCTTTAATGAATTCTGTGATTCTCTCAAAATTCCCCATCAGATGAGAGGCACTGCTAATGTAATAAGTCAAGAAAGTACAGCTTTGGAGATTCATTAAATTTTATTTCTTATTAATTGTCTCTGGAAAAACTCTGAAAGAAGCACAATACTAAAAAGGGGGCATTATTAGACCTGCTTGTTATAGACAACCAGAAAGTACGGATTTTGGTTTGGCTTTGAACTTCATTAGCACACTGTTGGTTTTTGATTTTTGTTTGGGGGTGGGGGGGAGGGTATTATTTATTTAACATCTTGTGGGAATGGGGGTCTACTTCAAAGTATTGTGATCAAATTCCCTTTTAAAACAGGTTGTCAAAGTCTGAATTTCTTCTTTGGCTTAGCTCGAATGACAGAAGAACAAAGTGTGTTCTAAGAAAAGTCCACACAAAATGTGCACTAAATTGAGTTGAAATGTGAGTTTACCTACACTGCGTACTGGAAAGGATTGGACAATGTGACAAAATAAAAAATACAGGATTGATAATTTTCCACTTAATTATTTTCCTAACCTTTTCCCTCTTCCCCTTCTAACTAACACTCCTCCAGTTGAGCTAGTATTCAACCTGATCAGAAAACCATGTGGAAAGGAATTAGAGCACTTATTTTTGTCAAACTGAGAACAAAACCAGAATAAAGAAAATTATTAATATAATACCTTTTTCTTCATTCTCTATTATGGGAAACACCTTCAATTCAAGTATTTGTTTTATCTGTTCTACTTTTTCACTAATTATATTTCACTTTATATTCTTTACAGAGAAGGTAGGCTCATGCCCCTAACCTGTATCAGAGTGGTGGTTAGGGCTGATGATGCACTGTTTAAATAACAACTATGATGTAGAATGCACTATCTGATTGTCAGCCATTACTTTGGCCACAGCCTCCACCTGGTTGAGATCTCTAAATCTTAGAGTTGCCTTCTGCTACATAGAGTGAGCTGTTACTAGTCTCTGTCCAATTTTCTATGCCTAGAAAAGTATTTTTTCACATTATATAGTTTATGTCCAGTTTATGCTGTTCCCCAAACTCTGTCAATTAACACTATGCTCTGATGCATGCAGTTTAATTTTCAGACAACTTGCACACCTTCTTGTTTACAGGCTTAAGTGTCTAGATACTTCTTATTATATCTTATTGTCTCGATACTTTTTAATATGGAAATATCCTTCAGTTATCTTCAACTTCTAGAGGTTTATAAGTGTTTATGTTGATAGTTATAAAGATACTGAAACAAATACAGCATGCTTTACATTAATACACACAAAATGACACGGTGCCCCTTCCCTGAGGGGAAAGTGACCGATACAGAAAAGCTCACAAGGTTCTACAATGATCACAACATAGTGCCGTTTGGAACTGTAGCAATTTAGTTAATATAGTATTTTTTATGCTGCCAGAAAATGGACAGTTCTACTTTTCCTCTTTTCCCTCTTTGTCCTGGTGTCCTCCTCAAAGCCTTGAAGCACACTTGTTCTCTGGAAAGTGACTGTGTAAAAGTAACATGATCCAGCTCAAAATATTTGCTTCCTTTGTGTGTGCAGACGCTGTACACTGTGTGTGCTACACTGTACAAAACAGTCTTCAGTGCTTTTCTGCTCTTGTCAGTGCTGCAGAATATGGAGGCAGAGTGAAATAGGAGTGTGCTCTTGTGTGGCATCAGTGAAAATGTTTATTTGGCCACAGTCTAGTTACTCTTGCACAGCCCTGGGAACCACAAGCATTGTCCACGTGTTGGCATAGGCAGCCCTTGCAAATGAGGTGTGTGATGGAAAAGAAGCCGCTCTTCGACTCCCAGCTCCCAGGCTGCCTTTCCAGGGCTCAGGAACATTTAGGCTGCACCTCACTGTCAAGAGATAAATGTGGAGTCTCCTCTGCCCCTTTTTCAAAGTCTAAGTATAGTTAGTTTACCAGGAAAAAGAGGAAATGTTTTGCAGCCAGATTTTCCGTAAGCATAGCTCTGTTTTCCTGCTGGAGTCAAGGATGTATGAGTCTGCATGGATTACGCGTATTTTTTTAGACACCAGGTTTCTTGTGTAGGAAAGTATAGGGCTAAGTCAAACAATTAAACTTTTTTCCTGTTATCTCCCTCTCTCCCTAGTAACTATTCCTTTCTTTAAGCTCTTTGATAGTCCCCATTCATAGGGCAGTAGAATGATGTTCCAACAATTTCCCTTCAGCAGCAGGAGACACACTGCTGTATATTATGCCCTTTAGCTAAAAGAAAAATTGATTCTGTCATGTATACATTTATATCTCATCTATTTTTTTCAAGGAAATTTTTAACTCTTCTTACAAGACTAAGGTAGGAAATAATAAACTACTGACGTACATGACATGATCCTCCCATCTTGGGAAGACTGTCTATCTTGAGAAACAGGAAATTCAGAAGCAAAGCTAGACAGTGATTGGAGCTCTAGGTAAAAAAGAAAGAAAGACAAAAGGCAAAAAGCTAGAGAACTGAATGCAACATATGTCAAGTGTTTGGAGTCTCTTACTTTCTGAATCCTGAAATTTGAAAAAAAACATTTCTTCAAACAGCCAAATTTTAGTCCATGTGATATTAAAAGGTCTATTATCTTGAGATAGCTGTATGTTCTTGCTAGGAGCAGGAGAGCCACTTGGTTAATTCACTGGGCTAATCAGGCCATCTGGCTTCTATTCCTGGACTGTCCTGTGTGATGTTGGCCATCTCAATTAAAGTCTGTTTCCTCAACTTTCAATCTGAAAAACTGTGATAATAGTTACTTTGCTTCGCCAAAGTGGAGTAAAAAATATAAAATGATGATGCTTGGTGCACATACAGTTTGTAGCACTGAGCATCCCCTAGGTTCTGTAGAAAAACAAATGCAGGCTGTATTACAGTGTTCTCATCCCAAAAGGTGGTCTGAAGACTTCTGTTAAAGGTTTTCTTTATAAAAGTGCATTTCAAGTCAAAGCAATTATTATTCATGGTATGTTGGGCATTGACTAACTTCCTACATAAAAAAGGGAGGCAAAAGTAAATAAAATATTCAGAATGAAAAGTTTCTTCAATCATGTTACTAAATATATAAAAACCAAATACTTTGAGCCAAAAAACCACTGAATATTATTTTGCAAATGAAACAATATTTATTTGGTGTGGTGACTTTTAGCTTGAATTTAATTTGAGATAAGTTTAAAAATCCATTTTGAGGAAGTAAAAAGGATACTCTCTGATCAAGTGCCCTGTCGTATAACTTTGTTTCAAAACTGGTTTTCTCATCCTGTCTTTGTCAGCATAAGAGGCGTGTAGCTCTGTAGCTATAAAGGTTCTTTTCCTGAGAATATTTGCTACTCTTGAGCCCTAATCCTGATTGAAAAACATTGTTAAAGTTCTTACTACCAGATATGTAATTTTCATATTGCTGTTGGTTTTGGTTTGTTTTTTTTTCCAAGCATAGATATCAGTGATCCTGCTTTTTGTTATTGGAAGGCAATGGGCTCACTAAATCGGTTCCCTCTGACTTAAAATTTTTATTTCTAAGCATTCTGCAGTTAGTTCCCCAGTCATTATCTTTACTGAAAACTGAGACAAAAGTGTATGTTTTATTTTTGCCCATATTTATATTACATTTAATGTTAAGAGCATTTACAATCCTTTTCTGCTCTGTTAGAGAAAGAAGCTACTGGAGACTGAGATTGAGAAAAGGAATTTGGAAAATATGAAGCAAAATTTATCAAAATAGGGAAATGATTACTATCTAACTACTTTTCAAGAAAACTCTTTGGACAGAAAACCTAAGCAAATTCAGAAAACTTGGAGTTACCAATGTTATCAGGGTTCAGTAATAATTTGTGAGTTGGAAGTCTCATGTTCGGTTTCCCTGGGTAGTCTAGATGAATTACATTTCCTGTGATTCCACACAGACTCTTGTAATGTTGAAGAAAAATTTGAAATCGTGGGAGTTCCTGATCATTGCCCACAATGGGAAATTGTAATCTGGCTGATATCCAATCCAGTCTGTCTGATCGATGTCAAGCAAACACACCTTAAGACTCACCTAAGAAGGAGGAAAAAAAAACCCACCCCAAAAAGCTCTACAAATACATTTTCATTAACCATTTTTCAATGAAAAATTTTCATCTGCACAGTGAGGAATAAATGGACAAACATGGGGAAATGACTTAGAACAATTCTATATGTGAATATATGGACAAACACATGTTTTCACAAACTGAAACTCTTTGTTGTAACAACAGAGGACATGGTGTTGCTGGGAGAGGAAGCTTGCCTGATATAGATGCAGATCCTTCTTCCAGAATGGGTTCTGTCCTCTCAACTTATACCAGGCCCATGTGTGTCCTCCTGACTGAGGATCCCCAGTTGTATCACCTTCCTTTTTTTTTTTTTTGATAGTAGCACTTCATGTTCTCCATGAAGCAAAGTCAGCCAAAATTTTTTAAGAACATGTGTTTGATTATTTTATTTTATCTTAGTATGTTAAACTTTAAAAAGCACTTTAGAATTAATTCATTGTGGAACCCTAGGGGTAAGAACCACATGTCACAGGTAACCAAATTAGAAGACCATGGGTTATGAGATCACAACCCCCTAGAGAAATATTTAGCGGTATGTTTACTTAATATCTAACAGCATGTGAAGTTTATTTATTAATATGCCTGCAGGTTTCTCTCTAATCCCACTTCTCAAAGATGCTCACAGATAGATAGAAAAGCCAGAAGGGGGTGAATTGCCCTGATATTATTTCCATCTAATAGAGCAATGAATCTGTTAAAGAAAAAAGTTAGGGTACAGTATGTACCTTACTGACCTTGACCAAATCTCAAGTCCTGTTTTACACAGAAGCCTGTTGTGTGCTGTTTACAGAGAGCAGAAAAGCGCATGCACAGCAACTTCCTCTTAGGGTTATGAATCTTTAAGTAAGAAGAAAATTTATTTTTTAACATAGTCAGAAGAGCAATTGCTTTCAGCTAAGCAATGAGAGAGAAATTCATCCCTCCTTCCTCACACCATGCTGCAGTAATTGAGCTTAGTGGAAGGAATTCTGCAGGAGGGAAATCTTCCCCCTTCCCTCCCCGTTAACAGCGGTGGAGCTCTGGTCACCACTTGTTGGTCCTGGCTGGGATACAAATGGAGGACCTGGCTTGGCTCACGCCATGCTGAGAGGCCAGCCACTACTGCCTGCCCCACTCTACCTGCTGGATGTTGCCCACAGCCCCGACAGACTCAGAAGGTCTGTTCTTCACAAGGCTCAGGAGGTGCAGAATTATGTCTGTCCGTATTGGACTTGGCTTTGGTGCCCAGGACTGCAGGTGTATTTTGGAGGCAGTGTTACCAATGGACAGAGCACTGCTCTGCAGTTCAGGGGATCTTGGTTGTACTCCCAGGCCTGCCACTAACTCACTGATTTTTGAACTGATTTTTATGGGTGTCTGTGCAGCACAGGAATACTAATATTTACCTCCTTAATGAAGCATTTTGAGATTTGCTGACAAAAAGTTTTATGTAAGAGCAAGAGGTACTAGGTAGTTGATTACTTTGATGAAGTACTATGAAGGATCAGTTCTTTGAGTTTGCCAGAGTACCTTCAGCCTTCTTGATCACCTAGTGTCCTAGTAACGCACTAGATAGAACATTAGATCAAGGTGCTGTTAAAAAAAAAAAAATGAATCAACACTACCCCTCCTCTCTTGTTCAATCTATGCGCAGATCACTGCCTTAAATGTTAATAAGTAACTGCCTGGATTTTGTCTAAGTTTATAATTATCAAGCTCATAATAAACCTGAAAATTAAAGGCAAGAGAGGTATTTTTATATTCTTGTTAAAATGTCAGAGCTTCAGAAAGTTTTAGAAAATGCTGAGCTCTTTCTCTCTTCTGTGTCAGGGGCTATTACCAGAGTAGGTACCAAGACAATCTGGATACCTGCAATCTCCAGACAGATTCCATCAAGCTCCTATCTGTTAGAAGCTGCAGTGCTTGCATTTGGATTCGATATCTAACAATAATGTGGTATTTTATAAACATTATTGGGCCTGATTTTGCACTGGTCAGCAGAGGTAAAAAATAGGTACTTTTGGAAAACAAATAAAAAAGGAATTGGAACTGTCTCAGTAAATAGAGCAAATTGTAAATTTCCCAGAGATGCAGTCTTTTGCTCAGGCATACGAAAATAAAGCTGGCAATTACAATATTGAGGAATTGCACAAGCTGCTTCTGCAGTTAAGGACTAATATTTACTTGACAATAGCTTTATTATTATATATAGCATTATGTCTTTTTAATATATAGAGTTGCAATTTCCCCTTTCTGTTGCATCAGAAAAAAATTACCCACTATGTCTGTATATGGAGTAAACCCAAGAATTTTCTGACTCTTTATATCAGTGAAGATCTTAACGCTTCTTTTCGATAATGCTTTAAAGGAATAAATGGGATATTCATGTTAGGAGAAGTACAGAAACTTGGTTGAAAGCTGGAAACAGATCTTCACAAGTCTCTTTCACACACTTTTTGGTACGACCTTGATTAAGGAATATGCTCCCTATTTTCCCTGAGAATACTTCCCCAAACTACAAAATGAGAATGAGAAATTGTTTACCCAGAGAATGTAGGAAATGTTGAAGTTCTGAAACATGATTTCAAGCAATACAGTAACTTGTGCCTCTGAAACACCATTTTGATGAAAAAGTATCATAGCCCTATTGCTAAACACTTGTTTCAGTGTGTGATATTTGGCAAAGAAGCTCGGTGAATATTGATGTTTAACATATTCCATGTTGCCCCAACTATGGAACTTGGTTTCTAACAGTATTGCTTTTCATCCAAAAATACGTTGTAAGTGACAAATATATATTTTTGAGATGGATATTGAGACAGACAGATATAGCCATGTTTAGGTATTTGAAGAGGTGACCTGCTTTTCAGAGGAGTCAGGCACCTCATTTTCTATGGAAGCCTGTGGCTGCTGTGGGCATTTTGAATGTTCAAACTCAATAAGAGCCAATGCACGTTAATTTGAGGCACGATTTGTTCAACTCTAATTGTAGAGTAAAATGTAGTTGGATTACCAGGTATAACATAGCTATTATAGTGTAAAAAGTTGCAGCCTACACGTAAAGGGAAACAGTTATAAGGTCTTTCCTATCATTCACAATGTGGGCAGGTCAACTTGTCACACAAATTTGGTTTAATTTTCGTGTGTCTGTTAGTGTCTTTGTAGTGTGCCTACCCACAATGTGGATTATCATTTTTTTTTAAATGTTATTTGTAATTTGTGGTTCTTTGATAGTCTGAGTTTTGACAAGTTTGCAGGGGTTTGCAAAACTATCTTGCAATGGTTATTCTAATGAAAGCTGACCAGGACTGACTATGGTCAGTCCACCTTGCAGAGCTTTCATTATTAAGTAAAGTCTGGTTTTCAATAAAAAGCAGCAGTTATGAAGTAAGGGAAAAGACATACAGCATCTACACAGATCTGCTTCACAAGTAAATGAAATGCCTCTCAAGTTTTCTTCTTCCTTCACTAAAGCATAGCGCAGTTGGTGCTATAGTTGACCAACAGTTTCTGACCTTTTTTGTGAATATTCTGTAAAAGAACATGAAGTCATGTACTTACTTTCACATAGCTCATATCCACCCCAACAAAAAAGTGGGCTTCTTGCCAGACACTTTTCCTGCTGTTGTATCAGAGGTGGTACTACAGCCAGTTTTGGGTTGAGGATATGGACTAGGGTAATATTAAGTTAGGTGGCTTCTGAGCAGAGAGGTCACAAACAGACAGCAAGCACAACTCAGAAGACTGGCTGACCATCATCTTTCAATTGCTGGTGTGGCTGCATATTTAATCTATCAGTTGCTTTGAATTTGCACAGAAGATGGAACTAAGAGCTACACCTCAGACTATGATAGCTGCATTATATCAGCGTCTAAGGAGTTAGCAAGAAAACCTATTATTCGCAATAAGTTAAATTTCTAATGAAGGCAAAAGGCAGAGTCTTAAGAAAAAACAATTTAGAATTTTTTTCTGCAAAGGAGATAGGAAAGATCCTTTTATGTTTTGTTTATAGATTACCTAGACCATCTAGAGCATGTCAAGTGTAATCTATGGTAGATGCTTTTCTTTTAGAAAAATACCTTAAAAATCTCAAAACTATGTTTGAGTTTGTACATGCAATCAACCTTAAGCTGCAAATAGAATCTGTCTCAAGGAACTTTCAGCACAATTTCCATCTGTCAAGCACAAGCGTTAAGGCCCCTTAGATAGTCTAGAATTTCCATTTCCATGGGCAATTTCAGCATTTCTACAATAGTACAAGAATTTTACATTTTTTTAATTCTTTAGACTGGAAATTCTAAAATAGATACTGATCTGGGAATGCTATCTGGTTTTTTTGACATTTTGATGAAAGCACTTAGTTATCCCCAATGTTAGAATACTTTCATAGTTTTACATATCCAAATCCCTTTGCTTTGATAAAGTTCTACATTGAATGGTACTTTTCCATCATAGTACACGCTCACAAGGAGATCTGGAGTTCAGCAGTCTTATCTTGCTTTTTAATCCAGATGAATTCATTCTCCCCAAATACATCTGAATCATATAATTCCTATGACAAACCAAACAGCTCTTTCTTGCTAGGTAATCTTCTTTGCAAGAAGACATAGATGAAGATGGAGAGCATTGGGAAGGTCAGTCTCCAGTATTAGTTCAATATTGGTCCACACACAGATTTCTTCTTCTCTCTGCAATGTTTCTGTGGTACAATTTTTCTCAGACATTTTGATGATTTAGTTAGCAACAAATGGATATCAGTTCTCTCCCCTTAAACAAGTGTGTGGTTTATCTTGAATGAATTGTTCTCCAGATAAAAGGATACAATAGAGCAACATACAAATGGTACAGTCACTAAAAGTCAGGTTTTTTTCTTTTCTTTAATGGCTTGCAGCAACTATTATAGACTATACACTAATACGCTACTTCAGTAGTGAAAGATCTTTAATAATCCAAAAACATCACATTGACTTCACAGTGACTATGTGCAGAGAATAGGCATTGCTTACTGAAAATGGCTTTCTGGATGAGACATTATTGTGAATTAATATTTCTAAGCAGCAGCAACACACAGCATGATAAAAGAGAGGCATTACACTCTAAATAAGAGAGATGGAGAGTATCATCATTAGTCTGGAATGCACAAATTATGGCATCCCATAACTACTAGTGTATGGAAGCTTTACTCATCAGGTCTTTGTAAGAGCCTGATTTTTATTTTTTTTTTTAAACCCCACAAGCTTTGAAAGCAATGGTGATATCTTTTCTTGAACGGAGTGACAAAGTTGGAAGAATTTATATTGAACTAGAAAAATATTTTCCCAATAAATCTGTTGATAAATTGATCAATTCTTCCTACAAAGCTCATCACAGATATGCCAGCACTACTACTATTTTAAACTGTATCAGTCTGAAACCTGCCCTGTCAAATGTGTTGCCAGATTCAAAATATTTCATATTTGGTTAAAAAGAAGTCTGTTATAAGTCAAGTTATTTCCAAATTAGGGAGCTTTAACAGCGATTTGTGTTACACTTCACATACTTTCAGTCTTCGCGTTACAAAAAAGCACATTGTTCTACAAAAACTACTAAGAAGTGTATGGCATATTGCTGGGGTTTTTGAATTAGCTGGTGAATAAGCAAAATTTCAAAAGAAGATATTTTGCTTTATAGCAAATGCTTTGTAAGTTTATTTGCCAAGTGTAGTTAAGCTGTAATTATTTATGATCAAACGTTATGCAAGACTTAACTGAACATTCCTCAGTGTAGTTTGCACAATTCAGAAGCGAGATAGTGGAATTACCTCCTACTGTTCTCAGTTGTAGTTTCACACATTTATACTATGCCTGCTTTAGTCTTTAAGGTCTTAGTGACTACAGCACTCTGCTGTTAAATTGTGATATTCAAATGGAAACTGAGTCTGCTGTATTTGAAAGAAGACAAGATTTACAAATGTTATTGTATACAAAGTAGTTATTCTGTGTAATGATAATTTCTAATAGGTGTGACATAGGAAATAAATGCTAGTGCATCATGTGTAATTCTGGATAATTTAGCTGAAGTCAGTAATCACAACTTCAGGGGTGAATTTTGTCCTCATTTGCAGCATAAATAAGAACCACTAGGAAGCTTTCATGTCTGTCCATTTTCCAAATATTTCTGCTTGGGGAAATAAAGATGGGAGGTTCAGGTGTCTAAACACAAATGCTTAATGCTATTTTAGGTGCTACAGGCCATAAAGGACACCTACATATAGATGGCATATGCCCTAGCACAAACTGGAGACCTATGTCCTTCCAGACTGGCAGTTGGGAGGTTTGTAGGGTACCTTAGGGTGACTAAAATGAGGCTAAAACCAGGTCTAGGCAGTTGAGTCCAACCCCGAATTTCTGACTGTGTTTATCAGAGCAGGCATCTTAAAGGTGGGCTCCTGAGGCCCCAGTCTTTTCAATGAAATATCTGCATGCCTGCATACCAAGTGTTTTGGAAAAAAGGTGCAACTTGGTTTCAAAATAGATGCATAGATGCTTGATTTTATATGGTCATTCTAAATTCTTTCAATACTTGCTATCACATTAATTTACAATTTCATCTGAAGGAAGCTGATTTATTATTTTTTTTATTTTCTTTTTTTCACCTTTGATTAGCACCAAAGGGTTCATGCCCCTGGGTTGGACACGAACCCTTCATCCCAAGGAGGTTGTCCTTGAAGGAATCACAGCATCTATTCTGTGCCTTGATTATCCTTGTGCTATACCAGTAGAAAGGGAAACTTATTCAGCCCTCATCTTTGAAATGTACTTAAGGCAAGATAAGTAATATGGCTTGCCAAAGTCTGTATGTGTAATGGATTGTAACCAAGGTCCCCTGACACTGAGTTTGTGGCTTAACCACAAGACCATTGTCTTCTATTAAAGAAATGTTAACCTCAGAGAAGTGAAGGAGTCTATAAGCTTTATTGTCTTTCACAGTCTGGCTTAATGAGCTGTGGTGTCTGATTTTCAGTAAAGATGAAGGCACCATGGAGGAGCCTGCAAAGCAGCAAGAGACATGAGTTAAACACTGCTTTCCTTTTGTTTCTTATTAGTGGGTAGAAATGGTTAGATGAGGAGTTAATTTGAGGGAGAGTATTTCCTCAAACATTTTTCACATCTCTCTCTCCATCTTGTATCCAACTTGCTGACCACTGGGCAATCAATATTCTTATAACAAGTACTGGAAGTTTAGAATATTAAAATAAAAAATCTGTAAGGATAAGGAAAATGTCCTTACGATTAGAGATGATCGTTACCCGTCACTAATATCAGCGCCTTCCTTACAGGCACTGAGAGTAACTACTTGTGGTCTAGGGTTTGATGACTGCTCTCTTCATCTCTCTTATTTTCACCAACTTGACCAGAGCTGTTCTACCTCAGAAGCCAGAGGAGTCCATGAGGAGACACAAGTGACTGAGAGTTGGCACAGTTTACTCACTATTAAGGAAACATATTTTAAGATTCTTCATCAAATATAGTGTTACCTAAAATGGGCTTGCCCTCTAGTGTCAGGAAACCTGAAAGATTATCTCATTTTTATCATTTTTGTTTCTCAAGAAAGATTCTTTCCTATTTCAAGTGGTGGAGCTGCTGCTTTGCAATCTGTGACTTGCCAGGTCAAACCTAAGCAGAGCTGACACCTCAGAGAGGGTGACGCCTTAGACAGCGGCTAGCAAGTACCATCTCTGCCGGTGAAATTTCAAGGATTTACCTTTTTACCATACTGGTGTTTACTGTTATTTTCAAAAATATCTTAAGCTCTTTAAGTGAGGAAAAACACCAGAACTTGAGTCTGTTTCATGTTTGTGTGATTAGAAGCCAGTTGGTAACAGGTTTAAATCTCCTGTGTAGCAAAGATGCCATATTAAGACTGGCAATAAATGAGATTGAGGACTTTAGGGGACATCGATGCACAGTGAGCATGCTATAAAAACATTTGACTATAATGATATTACAGTGTTTGACTCAACAAGCTGTAAACAGGCTCCCTGTCTTCAACTCCCCCTTCTCCTCCTCTGGAAAGAGACCAAATCCAAAACTGTCAGAGCTGATGAGAGAAGGAAGCAAACCAGAAAGAACAGGTCTACTCTAACTGAAGAAACACAAGATGCTTCCCAGATAATTTTGTGGCACAGAAGGAATGAGAGCCCCGGCAGATTGTACCTCCTCCACTCTGCAGTACTGCAGAGAAGATGGGAATAGGACAAGCAGGAGAAAGCATGTTCTTTGCTTCATGGGCTGGAGGTAGGGGTGATGATCTGAAGGCCAGGGCCAGAAGGGCTACATGATCCTGAAACCATGCAAGAGACCACAGAAAACATGGCTGAAGACCTAACCTTGGAAAAAAAGATTTGGGTCCCATCCTTGACTTCTGTGACTTTTTCTTTGTAGACTGCACATTTACTCACCATGAGTGCACTGGCTGGACTGAGCTTTGGCTCTGTGCAAAGACTTCTGAGTGGAGGAAAAGGTGTTGCAGCAAGGGATAGAAGAAGGAGGTGGTAGCCAAATAAATGAGGGTCCTAAGGAGACACAATTAATGACCTGCTGTTTTCTGCAGGCTTCCAACAAAAGGAATGAGAGCAGAGGTGTAGGAGATCAATTCCAGTGAAGGATGATCTGCACTTTCTGTACTATCATTGTTAGTTTGTCTCCATTGGGCCTCTATATTTCCAGCTTACCATTTAGTCACTCCTCCTGCCCTTGCCTTTATAGTACTTTCTGCCTGTCAGGTAGTGTGTGTGAGGGTCTTTGGAAAGGCCATGATCAGATGATAAATTCCCAACACCTGGGTTCCCATGAAATCACAGGATGCATATTAAGCGTGTTGGACAGTATATGTGTGATTAATAGTATATTTGCCAAAATGGCTGGGAACATCATTATAGGGGAGAAAATGAATGCTCCAAATCTATTTGCAAATTTGAATAGAATCTGACAAACTGAGATGTGCAATTTGGGAGAAGAAATAGGAAGATTTGAAAACATCTTAATTCTTGTGATGCAAAGTCTCATTTCAGAAAGGATGTACTTTTTCATTTAAAAAAAGGAGCTTCTCATTTCAAACTGGCACTTAAAAAGTTATCTTCAAGTGAAAGACAGAAAACTTTCACAAACCAAATAAATAAACAAAAAAAAATTATTGAAACCTTATAATAGATTACAATCAAATGTTTAAGGTTGAACAAAGTGATGTAGCAGATCAGTGTTTCATGGAAGTTGCAGAAATAAGGGAGATGAGTTCACATTTTGGTGCACTTCCTTCTGCTTTGATATAACACATTGTTAGAACAATGCTGATCTGTGGGGCCAGCAGGGCTTATGGTAGGGAAGCTCACAAGAAAATGATGTTTTATACTCTGTAAGGTAGACAAATATCTGACCCAAACTCCTGGATTCCAGCTCTTCCCTTTTCATCCGTCCTTCTCCTTTTCCTCTTCCTTATCTGCCTTCCTCCTTTCTGCAAATCCCCCAATGTTTCAAAGCTTCAATATCCATTTTTTCTTTAGTCTATTTTAGCTATATGTTTTGAAATTTCACAGTTATTTGAGAATGAGGAAAAACATATGGGGGCATTATTTGAAATTAGGAAAAAGCATATATTCATAAACATGGTTGGTCAGAAAAAGGATTTATGTTTGATAAGAAACTAATATATTTAAGATTTTTAACAAAAAAATCAAGTCTTCTCATGAAACAAGTTCTTAAAAATGCAAAGTTGTAGTCCCTAATTTAATTTGGGTAATTGCTGATGAGTTCATTTTGCTTATGGCAAAACAATGCCATACAATGTAAAACATATAAATACATTTATCTCATAGAATCTCATTAAATATCTGCTGTTGTATCAACGTGTTTGGCATAATGTGAAATTCTCAAATAATCAAGATTATGTTATCTAAATAAAATATTTTTATCTCTCTGAAATTAATCACCTCAGTGTTGAAAGGATCAGTATGGACTTCTCTAGTTTTAAAAATAAACAAACAATATTCTAAACTAGCACTTTCCTGCAATTTTTTTTTTTTAATGAAATTACTTTTTTGCGTTGGAAAATGGTTCTGTCAAAGAAATTTTTTTAGACCAGTTCTGTTTATAGGCTTATCATTGACTAGACTGAGGCCTGTGAAGAGGAAAGAACAGCAGGAGGCCTGGTTCATTTGCATCAAGCTTGTGTTACAAGATGTCCATGATGCCTATTTGTTTGCCTAAGATGTGAATGCTGTCCCCCGCCTCTACACAGTCTGAAACATCTAGTCTAATAAATTAAAACAAAACAACAAGCTGAATCTGAACCAAGTTTTCTCTACCCATATCATCCGTTCTCACCACTCCTGTAATAGTAAGGAGCACTATTATCATGCAAGTTTTCTGTTAAATTAAGAGATTTATTTAAAACTACTTATTTTCTTTGTGCCTATATGAAACTCATCATCTTCCTCGCTCTAAGTGGTTTAATATTTAACATAGGGACATCTTCCCTGCCAAGTCATTGTTTTAGAAATATGTATTTCTAATTCCTTTTCTTTTTATTTATGATCTTGCTACATTTTTTATCTGTCCATGTTTGTTTATTTTTTATTTGACATTCAATGAATTTGCTCTAGCTCTGTCTTTTTAGTACTGGATGATGTTTTATAACATATTGATTCCCAATATTTTAAACTGACCCACTGTTGATATGAGGATCATACTGGGAAGTAAGATGTTTACATCTCACTATGAATAGCAGATAAACGAAATAATAAAGGTTGTCAAAAGCTGAGAAATAAAGTACACTGGGCTCTTGTTTGCTCTCAGGGATATATGGCTGTGCAGCTCAGAGCTAGCAAACTTCAGAATTCAAGGGAAGTAGTTATGGACTTGAGTTTTTTTCTTTAATTCTTTTTCTTTTTTTTTTCATAAAAGAAAAATAATGCCAGTCTCCAGGACTATAATTTACCCATGATGTTGCATGAAAATAGTAACTTCACTAGCAGTTTTTTCCTATAGTTTTCCAGGTAGTTCCTTTATAAATAATCCATGTTCTAATGAGCACATAAATGAAGCAAACTTAACTTTCTTTCCTTGTTGTATTTGATCCTGTTGACTAATTAGAGACTTACAATATGCAGAGATATTGACACAGATTTTTTCTGGTTTCACTTACAACTTTCTGCCATATAAAAGCTTTTTTTTTTTTAAACTCTCCTTTTAAATTGCAACCATTTCCTATTGAGCTTAATTCCTTCTGGTATTTACTGCAGTAACATTAATCATGATGAACTCATCTGGTATTTAATTTTGATGCAATTTCAGTATATACTATTTCTGAATTAAAATACTTATTTTGTAGACAGTGAAAAATTATTTACTGATTATAGCACAACTCTGTGTGTGTGTGTAGATATAGATATATTGTATACATTAACGGTGACATGTAATTTAAATCTGCACATTTTGCATTATTCAGTAGTTGGATGCCAGCTGCTTTTCTTTTGTACTTTGTGATTAATTTCATTGTCGGTAGATTTTATGTTTCTGAAGAGTCTTTCACAGAACCTACACAGGATTCAATGAAGAGAATATGAATACCTAGTTGTCAGTGGTGTTTTAGCCTGATCTACAGCGCTAAAGTTCAATGGTCAGAGTTATAGGATAATGAGGGAGGAAGAAAAAAAATGAACTGTGGCATTATTTTCAAAGAATACTTGATTGACTTTTATCACATAACTAAAAAGAATTAATCCTCCCCATCACCCTTTTTAAATTTCCACTGCAATAGTTTGTCTACTTAATGGAAACAAATGCAAGGTAGGGGAGTGCTTTGTCTGAATTTTCCATGCAATGGGAGAGGTATCTTCAACTCTGAAGAGCACGTAGCTTCTGTGTGCTTTTAAAGAGTTTAGATGCTGGAGTTTTCAAGCCTGTTTATATATTGCATTCTTTCTTGCTTGATCAGGACAGCTTGAAACAAGAGCATGTGGAAACAAAAAGCAAGTAGTAGTGAGCATGAAAAAAAAAAATCGCAGCTCTCAACCACTACCAGCAATTATGAGTTCTAAAGTTCTGTCTTTTGTGTTTGTTTTTAAAAGCAATTCAATACACTACAAAATCTTGGAGCAGTCTAGTCAGGGAAGTTGCAGGTAGAATTTATACTACATTTCTCAAAAGACGTAAATTCCCCTTTTTTGTAAAGCATTAAGTCCCTCCCTTAATTAAGCCTTCTGGGGTTTAAATGTGTTGATCTCATTTTAAACTGAGCTCAGCACAATTAGACACACTGAGAAGATAGCAGATAATCAGCACATACAAAAACATTTCAGACATAAATGCTTCATCCTGCCAGGCCCAAAATTAGTATTTCTTTCTTTCTTTTTTTTTTTTTTTTAATCGGGGGGGGGGGACAGGGAGGGGGGGAGGAGAGAGAGAGAAAGAAAAAAAATTGATTATTTTCAGCTCGTCATACATCTCATTTGTAGTGGGTCAGACCTTCCCCATTCACAATTACCACTAGTTAATCTTATCAGAGAAAAATTCAATTACATTTATCAAGGTTATTCCATACACTCAAGTTATTGCCTCGGAAAAATCGGGTTTCAGTGTTAAGAATGTTGGCATTGTGTATGTGTATGGGGTTTGGCTTTTTTTCCCCCTATCTTTAAAAAATAAATAATTAAATCCTGCTTTTACACTGACGTTACTAATATATAGTTATAATAAAGTAATATTTGACAGCTTTGTAAAAGGGATCATTAATACATAGATTATGGAAGTTTAGGAGGGAGGCTCATAACTGTTAATAGACTTCAATTCTCAGCCTACACTGACATTTTAAAAAATCTAGTTTCAAATTTGATAACAGATTACCAGCTAGGCTGGGAGCCAGCCACCTGATTAAGGCAATTTAAATGCTTGCAAAGTGGTGAGATTAAAATCAAATAAGTGCCGATTTTTTCCCTGCTTCACTTATCTTTCCCTGGATTCGTTCCTTAACTACCAGGTGGCAGAGGACTCTGGGTAATTTTCCTCTGCGCCAATTACCCCAGGATGGTTTTTAGGGTGAAGCAGAATAATTACTGCACTATCAATCCAAAATGGGCTGCTTAATGTGTTTAAGAGAGATTTTGAGCCTTAGCAGGGAGGCTGCCTGAAGCGTGCTATGCTTGCGGTGCCAAAGCCCGCTCGGCCTGCTCAGGTAGTTAACTGTTCGCGGAGAAGGCAGCACACACCCAAGGTGAAAGAAAACAAGGAAAACTCCTGGGAAGCTGTGGGAAAGTTAATGAGCTCCTTCCAACGCGTGGCAGGCTGCAGTTGCAGGTGGCTGACAAAGCTAGGCAGGTTAAGAAAATAATATTTATCATCCAGCTGCCAGGACCATCTTTATCAAAAGTCTTTCTAAAATCCATACAACCCGCAGAAAAATGGGTTTGAAACAACAACAAACAGCAACAAAAAAACCTGCGGGGGGGTGGGGGGTGGTGGAGAAAACAGGGAGAAAAATGCAGTCAATGAAGCAGCCTATCCTTGCTGGGTCATTTGCAAAGCTTTGTAGGGAAGCTGATCTGATATGAGGACACATTGATTTTAATTTTTTTTTTTTTTCCCTAAGTAGGAGGAAGGATGGGCTTGTGATTACAGCAGAGAAGGGGAGAGCCAGGGCTGATGTGGGCTCTGCCAGGGGCTCCGGCATGCCTGGTTAGCACCAGCCTGCTCGTAGAGGTCTGCCGAGGGAAGGGGGTGCCTGGCTGAAGCCCGGCTCCCGCTTGCTCCCACACAGCTACATCCACCCATTGGTTCTAACTGGTGCTGCGCTGTCAAACGGGGTGCTCTCCAGATGCTCCCCCATTGACACTCTCTAGATGGGAGCCAGCTACCCTCCCCCTAATCCTGGGACTGCTAGTGAAAAATTTGGCAGTAATTCCCCCCCTTTACAGCTTTCCCCCTGCATAACACGGAGAAAGTAACACTTGGCTCAGCCATGGTATGAGAAATAACTCGTTAATTATTGGTTCATTAAAGCATTTGAAGATCATTGGAGGAAAGGCAATACAGAGAAGCTCAAGTACGAGGTGAAGAAGCGTTATGTTCTGTTATCAAACTGGTGTGTGGTGGGGGAGGGATGGAAGAGGGGAGCAGGGCTTAAGCTCAGCTGAGACTCTGAAATGACATTGCTAAATAGCATACTGTAGCAACCACAAATTAAGTATTATCTTCCATCTGGTGACTATGCACTGGATTTCTTTAATTATTATTATCCGAATATAAATTGTGAGTTTTAGCCAAGAATTCTGGAAGGTTGTCCTTAGAAACAGAGAGATAATTTTTAAAAAAATCATTCTATTTGTGAAGGGGTTGCTGCTGTTCCTTGCCTTTCAGTGATTTGCTTACACATTTTTCCATATGATCTCTACCTACTTGATGATGTACAGAGCTTTTTTATTATTTAATGAAAAATTGATCTGTGATTTTGCTTAGCAGATGGTTGGGATAATGCGAGTTAAAACGTTCCATTTTAAAGAGAAAGTCTCTATTCTGAAATAGTTTCAAGGTGCTGAGTGACCTCGAGTGGACTTCAAATATATCTAAAGATCACCAGCTATTTCATGAAGATGTGGATATCTCTCAGGAGCACAGGGTAGGGGTGTGCATGTGCGTTTGTGACTGGGGCTCTGTAGCTTATGGGTTCATATTCCAGTCCAGTTACCTGTGCACCCCGCCTCTGCTGCCTTCCTCCAGTAGAACAGTGCCCTCCCAGGAACAGAAGTAGTGGAGGGAAGGAAGATCAGCTCCATGACTTAGATGCCAATTTTTAAGCTGACCCCGTTTTAAATCACAGGAGTCTCACCTGCCACAGAAAACCTGTTCATGTCCATCTCACCAGATGTGACAGTTTATGCAGAAGTGTGTCTTGTAAGACACATGCAATCCATTTAAAGATTATCACATGAAACCATATTTACTTCAGAGGCCTGTAATAATTACACCTTCACTTGAAAAATCCCCAGGACTTTGGCTGCTGTGCCACAGATTTATACTCAAACATTTTCATTTGATGTGCAAAGTGTGAAGTACTCTTTAGTGGCAAGACAATTATCTGATTCTACTAATAAATGAATGCACTAGTAGTCATTTTTAATTGAACAATTATAGGATATTGCACTGTCAGTTGATTATAGAAGTCATTTCATAAATGTCAAAAATCTCTTTAAACGAATTATGGAGCTCCAAAATAACTCCGGCAATCAGCCAGCAATAACACAATAATCTGTTTACCCTGTTGTCAGGCAAACTACCGCCATTTTTTTTTTCCTTTTGAGGGGGGACTGAATCTTAAGGATTATACTCCCTCTCAGGCTGCGGCAACTACCGAGACTTTGATTAATAGAGATTGTGAGTGTTGTCAAGTGCTCTGACATGTATTAAATGCAAGAGAAATCAAAGTTGTTTTAGAAAGACGTCAATAGCAAACAGGAGGACAGATCTCCTCTTTGAGCAAAGAAGGTGGAAGTCTGAAAGGTGCTTCTAACATGTTCCTGTTCGCAGATGCTTCAGTTTGCTTCAGTTTTTATTTTGATGTTGAACGCAAGTACCACTTTCTTTCTGTTGTTACGTGATAATCTATTTCCTCTCTTTTCCTCATTGTATGTACAAATGATAGGCTTGGACACACAAACAGGCCGGGTCTGCTTCTATCTATGAACACCTGTGTTCATGAACGTTAGTCACACTGTTTTTTCTGCCTACTCATAAAAATGAAGACAAGAATTTGGCTCACAGGTATTATGAATATGGCACGTTCTTCCCTAGTGGATTCATCCACTTTCTGTCTTGGAGTAGGGTAACATATAATAGTCCCAAGAGCAATTTAGGTAGGTCTGTAGGGATGGATTCCATCTGTATCAGAACAACTACGCTGGCCAGGGAAAAGTGAACAGAGAGCATCAAAATACAGGAGGTTGGACTATTGCTGTGAGTAGACTTGATTGATCTTTTGCTTGCTGAGAGACAGTGATAGGGGAGTATTTTAGACCTTTTGCTTTTTAATCAAAATAACATGAGTGTGACTCATAGTTTTGCTAATAATAAAAGGCTTTGAAATAAAATGCAGGTGAAATGTAACCAAAGGTAGAATTAAAATAAATATATTTTTAGAAGTGTTCACTTTCTGGAGGTTTTAGGTGTGTAGGTGGGGCAGGGGGTTGTTTTGTTTCCCTGTTTTAAGTGCTCAACTCCAGATACTTTTGGTCTGAATAAATTTAATGGGATTCCACTGCTTGAAATAATTTCTGGAAATCTGATGCCCAGTTCTAAACTTGGTCATCCCAAAATGAGTGATCTTGAAATCGTGGACCGTATTTTGGGGGCTGATGGTAGTAGAATATATGTACTGCTGGTATACGAGAAAATCTTTAATCCCTTTTAATCCTTAGCGATATAGGAAAGATACCTGCAGCTTTGGGTCTGCTTCTTGGCATATTCATGTTTTCAGGTGTTGAAAACTGAAATCCTCTGAAATCAAGCTCAGAGTCGGGATGACAAGAATAAGGGATTTTTAGTCATATATGGTGATAGAAAACTTCAGTCTGGAGTCTGCATGACCTCATGATGCATTAAGGGAGGCATCACTATAGGAGCAGAAGAACAGGAGCCCTCTCTATTGTCTGTGCCTTATGGAGTAATCCTCTGCCAGCCCTGCATGAGCTAGCACAGAGGGTAGTTTTGGGAATGGAGCCAGAAGCATTATGCAGATTCAGTGTCATAATCATCCTAGGCAAGCTAGGTATGCCTGTGGCTGTGGCCGTACTTCCAGCTCTGGAGTTGGCAGTAGTGGTACCGGGGTATATTTTCATATTGACCTCTTATTCACATTTCCCACATGAGGACTGCTTATTGGGATCAGATGCGTAGAAGCTAATGGAAGATCTAAGGAAATGTCTGTGTGTAGGGTCTGATTGCTGAAGTCTGCAATTGGTAGAAATGAATACTATTGTACAAGTGCAGAGTTTTAAGTTGGCAGCACTGCAATGGTTTGGTATGCTGGGAGCTCTAAGTTTGCAATACATGGCTCTTTAGGCTGATTACTCTCTAAATAATAAATCCAAATATTTTGTCCCTATTAATAGGGCAAGGTGTGCACAGGAGAGATTACATCCCTATTTGCTACATATTTCCTGGGGTTAGTGCATCTATGTTATAAAGAGTTACTATGCTGGCACCAAAGGATAGAATGGTCTGAAGCATTTGGTTAGACAAACAGAAAACTGAAAAGGAGTTGGAATAGTCAGAGGTTCATAAGGAAATAGCAGATAGTGAGTAGTAATATTTATTTCACTTTTATTGTGAGGCTTTTGGTTTACAGTTTAGGCAGTTCCACAGATTTAAGGTGAGCAGCATGGCATTTTGCTTGGTGAAGATGCGGCCCTAAAAACTGAGGATCTGCTTCTTTCCTGACTTACACCTGTGTCACCATGTATATGTTTGCCAGGTCTGTGCCAAACATGGATGGTTTGGCACCTTTCTTGCACACACTTTGCTCTGAATTTAACTGACTACACAAAGTGCAAGGCAGTCAAGAAGCAGCCTCTGACATTTTTAATTGGCATTGAATTTAAGTCATCATCAATTATTCTGCTTTAAAGGCAGCTTTATTCCTTAGAACTGCCATGCATGCTATTCAAAACTCTTGCAGGGATCCATCCCTGGTATCTGTCTTGGCTAGTAGGATTAAGCCCTTATGGCTAGTAGGTGGCTGAGACCTTACCATATGCTGCTGGTAGACAGCAGCAAAGCTTTACCCTGTGATAAGCATACTAAAAGCAATCTGTTGGGCTTTTTCTTTTTCTTTTTTTTTTTTTTTAATATATATATAATACACCAGCACGTGGTTAATTGGCATTCATATTATTAAACTAACTTGTAAATAATGTGATTCTCTCAGGAATCACATCAGTTGCACTGTGGGTAAGTTTAGATTTCAAAGGTGCCACAGTGCCTCATTCTGTGTTGACGGAATTGAACAGCATTAACCTTTTCACTTACACTAACAAAGACAAGTTAAGACAAGATGTGCTATGACTACTGCACATCTATGTTTTGTTTTTGCCCAGGGCCCTGTACAATTACCCAGCACTTCAGAGCTCATATTGGTTGGATGTTTACTTTCCCTCCCCTCCCCCTTCAATATTTCTACAAAATGACGACCTGATTGTTTGACCAAAAAATAACCAGTTACATAATAAATATATTATCTTCTTTAAAAAAAAAGGCTAAAAAGATATTCCAGGCACTTATAAAGAGATCTAGCAATGAGAAAAACACAGAGACTCTGCAGTACAGTTCAGCTAGCATTTCTCAATACAAACCATTCTGCTGTCATTCTAAATTCCACACTGAATACAATATGGTATTGATAGCAATGAAACACCATGCTGTGCATGTATCCCAGAAAATAAAGAAAAAAAAATCATTCTCAACAACTTACAGGCAAAGAAACCTATTTTATTTATTTATTTTAACGTACAGGCTCTTACATGCGTGTAACTAACTAGTTTGAATATTATCAGTATTACTTGATGTTAGCTTCAACTGTGGTACTGAAGAACCCAGTGCATCTACAAAATCTGCCTGAGAGTCTGGTGGCTAGTTAACTGTAGCCTGACCTGAGACATCACAGGTTTTGAAATAATAGGTCTAAAAGTTAGAAAGAATACATATATGCCAACTGCAGTGATTGCAGGACTGATGATACTTTCAGGATATTCCTTAGTACCAAATATATGTTTTGGCTGCTATATAATCCACTTTAGAAGCAAAAGCTTCCAAAGAGCTGGCTGAAGAATAGCCTTCTCCCTCCCTCTCTGCGGTGGAGAAACAAAAGATGGAAAATGGAGCAGAAGCACAGAGAGAATTAAGTGTCTTCCTTGTAGTCACATAGCAGTTGCACAGTGGCCAAGCCAGGAACAGAAAACTTATTCCCTGACTTTTATCAGCTGCTCACTATATACCTCTATAAAACTCGGCAGATTTACAGGGGTGATATTCACATAGCTTGTTGAGACCTGACTTGTTTGGCATATGTGAGATCGGTAACTGATTTTATCCTAGCTTCCATAGGACACTGTCTCTCGCAAATTCACCATAGGCAGAGCAGCACTTATGATGAGGTTTCTTTCACTTAACTTTAGACATCTAGAAAGTAGGTGTCTTTCTTGGAGGTACAGAAAGTTTCCTGCTGTGGACAACAGGCAGGAACACTGGTTCGGCTCATAGTAATGCTGACATCTATGATGTCATATAGTTTATATCATAAAAGAGTCTATTTTTCTCTCTTGACCTATGAAAATTCCAAACATCTGCCTCTGATATAAATGTCTGTTTTGTAAATATATCCCACCCCTTATTTCAACATTCTTAGGAGACTAAGCTTAGAACAGTGAATATAATCTTGATCATTTGTGAATTAGCACAGTAAACCAAGAAATTATTCCTTAGATAATTATCCAAATATGGCATCACAAAATCTTGCAGGGAAGACAGCAATGCATATTCTAGGGTTGACCATTCAATGCCTTTCATAAACACTAGTGAATCTGCCAAAATCTGGAAAGATGTAACATACAGCTTACATAAAATCACCTAGATCCCACCTAAGAATTAAGGACTAAGAATACAAAATGTTCTTCCAACTGAGACAAGGATCAACCTGTATGAATTTCTAGTATGGACTGTAACCTATAGTTATGATGTATCATGACTGTTATCTTAAAATTGGTCTAAATTTTATCAGGTCTACAATGGTAAAAGTGATGAGAAGAGAGATTGGCAATGGTCTAAGCGTAGATAAATGCAAGATATAGCCTTGGTTGCTTTGGTGGGTATCCCTGAAGAATGAATTTGTTCATTTGGTAGTCAGTTTTGTGTGTAAACCTTAAACATGAATGTATGCTCTTTTAATGTGCTGTGTACATTCAGTCTTAAAATCATAATTAGTGGAGTTTGTGCCTATGATATTTCTCCTTGCCATTCCATAATTTCTTTGCACAATTAAAAATGTTCACTGGACTGAGGTTTGGGGGTTTTGTTTGTTTTTTCTTTTTTTTTTTAATTGTCTACAAATTTCCCGCTGAATACAAATACATTTGGAAATAAATGTCATGCATTTCACATCATAGGGAATGTGGTATAGCCTTTAGTTTTTTATATGGTCACAGAAGTCACACATCTTAGACCAGTGCTAGCTGAATGATGTACTAAGGTTTGAAATCTGAGTCCAGGTTATCTTTTGCTCTTTGTTTCATTGCTGTTGGTCTTGTAAGACTTCATTAATGTCAGTGAACCAATTTCAGATTTACACTGATATTACAGCATTGAATCTGGCCTTTTCTGTCTAGCTAAGTCACTTTTGAAATAAGTGGAGTATGTGACTGATGTGATGCAGCAAGTCTGTTTTATTCAATCCAAATGCTGGATTATCTTTAAAAACCAGCATAGCTGGAATTCTGAAAGGTGTTGGGTATGGCCAGGTCAGCAGGCAGATATAATTGATGGCAGTAGGCCTTAGGGGAGGAAGAAGCTGTCCAAATGAAAGAGAAGGAAATAAGTCCTTAAGAGAAATAACATTCTGTGATCTTGACTTTCCACAGCCTAAATCTCTGAGCTATCCAGATCCCATTCATACCACTGTTGATCTCAGGACAAGTGGAATGTTGCAATGAGTTGAGGCTTCCTTCCTTTGGAGGTTTCTACCATGCTTTCTACCAACATGGTAGAATGAGATGGTAGTAATTTACAGGCCAGAAACTTGCTGTTATGTGTGTTTTGTGGCTGTGGGCTAGAATAAAAATGTAATAAAGCAAAAGTAGTTCTGAAATTGTTTTGGGTTTTTTTGCTTGAAGATGCCGCTTTAGGACAGATGTCAAACTGTATTGCTTAGGAGGTAAGGAAGAAATTTTTGAGGTTACCTACAGACATTTTAAGGTAATAGGAATTTAACTGTCATTCATCTTCCTAACCCTTTGAATTTTAAAAAGAGTTTTTCTCTAATAATTTGACATTTCTTCCCCTTTCTTATGATAAACATTGTACAGTAGAACCCTCTTTAATAAGGCATACAGAGTTCTACCTCCACTGACCCTTGTGTTTCTGGATTATTTTAATCAAATTCAACTTTATTGATTCCAGCAGGCTGTTGATAGAATAACATATTTAAATAAACATCTTATAAGTTCAGGTACGGATGTAGAATTGGATAGCATTCAGGAGACAGACTGCTTTTTGTAGTGGGTGGTGAAAAAAATTGAGTGTCGTTCAGGAAATAGTGGGAGACTAGTCAAGATGAGAAGGAAGGACTTGGAGAGGACACTGGAAAGGAGAAGCAAAGATTTAGTGCTAACAGGGAAAATGGCCTTGAAGAACAAGAATTGGAAGCTGAGCTAGTCAGAGCAGCAGCAAGAACCAGTGAGAGAAACAGGTTAAAGGTACACCATTAAAGTCAAATTACCTTATCAAGAGACACAATTATTTAAAATAAAATGGACTTTACACTGTGTCAACTCCTGTACTGAATAAAAATAGGAAAGTGGAAGATAAATGAACAGGACTTAGAGAACCCAGACTTTTTAGTCTGTCGTCTCTGTGTTGTTTTCACCCTCCTAAAAAGAATCTGCTATTGAAAACTCTGAGAACAAGATTCAGTCCATCTAACTTTAACTGTGTTTTAGGGGATCATCTGGCTTAAGAAATCCTCTAGGTTCCATTTATAATGAGTGTAGAGGCACCTCCAGTGAGGTTAATCTCCTGTATTCTAATTTCCCTGTGCAGCTAATGGTGTAATTGTGTTCTTGAGTTGCCTGTTTCCTTTGACTTTAGAGAAAGCATAGACAAGTAACTTTAAATATCTAGAATTTAGACATCTAAAGCCAGGTGAGTTGAATCCTGTCTTGAAAAACTGGATTATGGGTTAGATATGCAACTCAGTTAACCTGGGAGAGCTTTTTTCTGTCTGTAACAAAAATATTCAGCTCACATCTTTTGTTCCTGAATGTGTGATAACTTTGATTAAACTACCAGATTAAATTCTCCTGGTTTAGATTTTAAACTTGTTTGAAACAAGGTTAGGTGGCATTTAAGTTCCATATCACTGTGTCTCCAGTAATGAAAATTAGTCTAATAGGCTAAGGTACCCATTATTCAGGCTAAATTAGCTTCCTGGGAGACATCCCTGTAAAGTAGCCATCATGATGAAGAATGTACCAATTAAACAAAGTAAACCAAGCTGATTATTGACATATTCTGAATTTCTTTTAAATCTTTTTCTCTTTTACATCCTTTATGCTTCTGCCTGTTGCAGAAGATTGGACACTATCGAATGGAGAGAAGGATAAATAAATGTGGAAGGGAAAGGGAGAAATTGCCCCATGTCTTGTTATTGCCATTGTTTTGGCTATATATTGGATCATTCCTGAAAGAATATCCTTCTTTCTAGATCTTCCTTTGAGATCATACAGGCCACTCCCTTCCCCACTAGCTGCCATTGGGAAGATATGTCCTGACTACAGCAGCTGCTCATATGGAAAAGTAATCAAACAAAAGTGTTTAATACATTTTTTTTTTTTTAGCTGCCTATTAATGGAATTTAATATCTGCAAGAAGAGCAAACCAAAAGCCACTTGACGAGCTAGCTTTTCACAGATAACAGAGAAATATCGACATGTCCTGTTTCTGCTGTTGATGCAATGATTACTCAGATTATGCTGATCTCGGAGGCTTTCTATTGATATAATTTCTTCTGATTAAATGAGGAACTGGGATTTTGGAAGATCTGGATTGTATACTTGATCAAAGTTTCAGAGGATGACATCAGAAAGACACACTAGAATGAGTTTTTAGGAGCATCTGTCCCATTTTCAGAAGTCATTTCAGAGGAGCTTTTGTTGCAGAGATGTAAAACCTCACTGTCTGGTAACAGTTAGCAGAATGAAAGTTGTACAAGTGGCCACGTCAAATTTCACCTTAGTTTTGATACATCTTCATTAGCAATTTAAAACAGTACGCTGGGTTTTGCATTGTAATGGCTGAGGGACAGGTATATGTTTGTTTCAGCTGTGGATGTGATGTGCACCACTGAGAGGTGAGGATAACAGTGAGAAATTGCATCAAAGCCCTTACACACTTATATCCATATATTTAGGCATTACTCTTTTAAGCATACCAAGGCCAAGGTGACATGTTACATAAAGGTGAATTAGTCATGACTTCCAGAAAAACAAAATTATTATTTTGAGGAACGGTCCTCAGTGACTTAGGTGGTCTTGACACATCCTGTATCTCCATTTCACATCTGTGAAATGGGAAAACAACACTTACCTACTTCTAAGAGATGTTTCACTGAATATTTTTTGTGAAGCACAAGCCTCCTGTGGAATGAGTGCAAAGTATTAGTCTATTTATTTTTATGAACTTTCTGGTTTACTGCAGTAGGAAAGCTTAAATTATCCATAGAGTTCTTGAGCACATTGGGGATGCCAAAGATCCTGATTTTGCCCACTGTGCTCCTGGCAAAGAAAAGACCCAAGGGATACTCCTAAATGAAAAATATAAACAAAACCCTGAAGGTACTCAGACCCTTAGAAGATTAGATTTTTGAAAATATGTTCTTTATAAGATAAGTTAAATGCATTCTTTCCCTTATTTTTTCCCCTGGTTTGGTCACAGGTTGCTCCAGGCATCCAAATGGGGGTATTCAATCCCTCGCTCTATTGATCCTGACAGGGACACATGCTAAGGTGCCCTATCCTCCCTGAGGCCATCACTAACTGCAGATTTAACAGGTCCAGCAAGGAGAAGGAGAGGTTCCAGAGGCTGTCATTCAGCCTGGGATCCATACTTCACTCTTTCAATTTCATCCGCCTCTCTGTATATTTCATTATTGTCAAGGTGTGCAATACTTGAATTTCCAGTTGTACTGCAGAGCCCTTTCAGGGCTGGTAGTTGTGGGGCAATTAGTGAACATCTTGTAAGTGGGAAAATTACCTTTTTTACAAGCAGTGCTCTTTGCATCATTCACATGGAGGAGGGACAGCAGAAAGAGTAGAAGTGTATTTTTGTGTGAATTCTTCTTCCCAAGGTACTTTGGGGGCTGGTCACATAAAAGATAAAGATAGGTGGTCTAGATGTCATTTGCAGATTTTGACTGCACAGAGAAATTTTAGGCATTTTTCTTTTCCTTTTGCTGATACCAGCAATTTAGAATTCTGCTGTAACTCTTCAGTTTTAGATTTTTGAGTAAGTGGTAAACTCATTCTCTCACATTTGGATTTATATAGGGTCTTCCTTCTGCTTTTTTTTTTTATTAAGAATGTTATATACTTGTAAGAGTTAAGTACCTTGAGAAAATGCTAATGTGGCTCACTGCTTTTCTGTTAACTATGACCTAGGATCCATGAGTCAGTGTGTTACTCTGGAGTTTAGTAACTTAGTGCTTTTAGTCAGTGTAGTCAAAGGTACATTCTGTGAAATAAACCAAGGTTTATTTCATCAAGGTTTTTATTTCTAAAAAGATCTCAAAGCCCTTTACAAATCAATACATGGGTTTCAGAAATGTATACACTGTCTGTATGGAGCACTGAAGTACAGTATGAACAGTGTCTATCTAATGCATAGCTCTATTTGCCTTAGTATTTCTAATTAGCTTTTCACTGATATAGAACATAAAGGCAAAATTAGTATTGGAGATGAAAACAAAGGAGGTAGAAATTAAACTGAGAGTGAAATCACATTATGTGGTTGAGTCTATCTGAGAGTCTGGTTACTAGCATCAAGCTCTCGCTACTCCCCATTTCCTCTGCTCCTCCAACTCCTCCCTTGTCCTTAGCAGGTGATTTGTCACTTTCCTTATGCTGGCTCTGGTGTGTCAAACCAATGGCCCTGCAATGTCTCTTATTCCAGGTGAATGAGACAGACCAGCTCGCTGAGAGTGAGAAGAGCACTAGATTTTGGGAGAAAGGGGGGGATGTTAGGAGCATATGGCTGGGAGCAGTGTAGAGGTGGGAGGAATGATGCAGGTGGGTGTAAAGGGTAGGAGATCCCCTATCCAGTTTTCGCAGCAGAAGTCATTGAAGTGTCTAAGTCTTGAATAAGAATGCACAAAGGAAAATGAGCTTTGATTTGGTCCCAAATGCCTATATTTCATGTATCCCTACTTCTCACATTGTTACAGACTGATATGGCTGGGAAATTTATCTTCCATTCTTCCCATTTACAGACAATGCCTCCTATTGCTAGTGCTTTCCCACCTACCCCTGGACAAGATATTCTTTTCAGAAGACTTGTACTCAAGTGTCACTTCAAGTAATTGAGTGACTACTCAACCACAAAAAAAATGGAGAATCTAAAGAAACTAAATGCAACTTGGGTGAATACCTTAAAATTAGCAGTTATGTGCTTACCTACAGTTATGCAATGGACAATGCCAATTAACACTTTACAGATTGTTTAAAGAGCAACCTCTGTGCTTTTTCTCTGGTCTCTGCTCCTCCTTTTCAGCCTCTGCCCAGTGCACATCAGGAGAAATGTCTTGCTGCTGCTAGTAACTTGTGCCGCGCACTGTAAAACACAGAACACAGGACTAGTAGGATGAGTGCTGGCTGTATGCTCCCTGACTCTTTCAACTCAACCAACTATTAATACAGCAGTTAGTTGAAAAGGAGTGGTAGTCCAAACACTAGCTACTCTGCAACAGTAAACAGTGTTTACAGGGAGCTTGTCATTGTTTAGTAGCATCCGTGATGATTTTGCCACCCTTGATATGCTTCCACACTTGAACTGCAACAACCTGTGTTACACACTTAATCTTGTACACCAAATTCCTCTGTCATGAATCAGCTGGATCACGGTGGATCACAGCTGTGGCTGCAGCTCTGAGCACCCCATCACATTGCTTTTTTTGTCCTGACCATTTTCTTATGGGCTGTGATGTCAAAGCTTTGATTCTGTGTTCATTAATAGTCATTAATAGCACTGTGTGATCTACTGCAAGATCTTGTACTTAGAGGACAGATTAAATGCATGTCTTTTATGGGCGTCAGCAGAATGGGACAGCTTATCGAGAGTTTATATTGTCTTCAAGATTTTATTCAGTGTTTATGTTGTCTTTATGTTGGAAGACAGTTGATACCTAGTCCAGTGTGAAGTTAGAGAGATGAGGGCATATGATGCATAGCCTAGTATAATGCCTATTACTACAAAATTAAGCCATTAAAACATTTTCATTACATATGATGGGGCAGTGTGAGCTTATAAAAGATCAGTATTTTGTGTTGTGTGGTCTCAGAGATTTTGACCTGGTACAGAGAAGACCTAAAGCTGGATGCATGATGTTGTCACACTATGGCCTTAAAAAGCATATACTTTCAGGCTTCTCTGAAGTCTTGGAAAGCAATCTACTCAACACCCCTTAGGATGAGCCCCCATGTCTCCATCTGTAAATAATGCTTACCTGCTCCATAGGGATCTGTAAAAGTAAACTGATTACTCATTTAGTCGGTGTTTGTACAGCACTTTGAAGATAAAAAAAGCTGTTCTGTAAGTGCTATTCGCTACATTACATTTCCTATGTAATTATATATTTATTTTTTTCCCTGAGATCCTTAAATATATTTAAATCTTTCTAATTGATACTACATGCAGTAGAACATTATTCTATCTCTAGCTAAACAGGGTACTGTAGAACTGTAGGGAAAGAAATTGATCTATCTGCTGCATTATCCACTGTGCTCTTACGATATTTTTGCGAACTGCTTTCATCAAGCTAGTAAGGATTTGTCAAGGTGTTTACCTGTTGGGAATCTCAACATGATTTCTTGAGGGTGCAATCTGGGGCTGAGTTATGTGTTCTCCTCTTCTGCTCTTCTAACTATTCGTACATCAAAGTCTCCACCATTGTAATTCTTTTTGGCCTGCTCTTTATTCAGCAGTTGCTGTACAAAGCAAATGTATGTTGTGCTCAGAGAATACTGTATATCATGTACATTTATCCACCCAATGAAATGAATGCACTCAGTGCACATAAGCAGAAATGTCTTCTTGGGGAAAGCTAGTGGTAGCTTGCGCCTCATGTTGCGGAATGCAGTATGAGATGTAGTGTTTTGGTGGTGTAAGACAAAATTAAGCAATGGAAATTTTGGATGAGTATCAGGAAATATTTCTTAATACTGAGTTCAGGCAGTGGAACAGTCTCCTAAGGAACATGATGGAAAGCCCATTGCCCATGTCAATTAAAACTAGACGAGTTTTAGAACTGGGGAATATACTGTAGGGAACAATCTTGCACAAGTCTAGATGACCTAATAACTCCTTTCCATCTGTAATACTTATGCCTGAGTTTCAGAGTTGTGTATTGCAATATGATTTCATCCTGACTGAGAAAAACTGAAATATTTTTCTTTTGTGTAGGACTTCTTTCACACTATCCAGAATTTTCATACCCACTGAAAACTAGTAGGGGAAAAGAAAGCAGAACCAGATCTACACACACAGTACTCTTACACCAGTGGTCAGGCAAGAAGCTACTCCACTCTATTTGCACTTGTTATCTCAGGGTGGTTGCAAAAAGCAACCCCAGATATCATTCCCACGGATGACAACTTGAAGCAGGCCAGGCCTCAGAGACCCTAGGCAGGGCAGAGTAATGTTTTGGAGACAGAGATCCTCTTTAAGCAGCAGTCTCAGGATTTGTCTTCCTATTGACGACTGTTGAGTCCTGTTTCATGTATACCTGCGGTCATTGTTGGGGAGCTATGGCTGATAAGAAGGTGCAAAACATGAAGTGTGCACTGTTGTGTAGTTTTGGGGGGGGTAAAATGTTTCTAGTACATTTTAGATTTCTTTCTTGCAAGAGCCCTGGCAAAGCTGTAACATGACATTATTTTGAAATACAAAGAGACATTGAGAATAATCAGTGATGCATCACAGAAAGGCCCATTTGTTTCCATTTAACAGGGAAAAGGTTAGAGTAGTACATCATCTTGCTGCTTCCATTCTGTGCATGTAAGAAACGGTCTGTCCAGCCACTAATTGAGAAGTGAATTTGTATACAGAGAAACCAGTTTAGTAGTGTCAGTAAAAGAACTGGTAATTTTTCCACTGATGAGATGCCACATTGGTAAAATAAACCCCTATGAAACTGAGACATATTGTCTATCTGCTCCTTAAAGATTTTTTGACTGTGAAATATGAACACCTCGGTTTTCCTTGCTTCTCTTTCCTCCTGTTGGCTTTTTTTGTGTCATCCAGAAGTAGAGGGGAAACTTGTGGTAGCATCCGACCTTCTTTCCTGGATCTAACACACCATAAAATAGCTGTTGTTCTGCAAAGACTTCCTTATGCTCCTAGCAAAGTCAATAAGAGTTTGGCCATAAACTTCGTGGACAGCATGTTGAGTACCTAAGGCTTGTACACTCGCAGTATGGGCAGGAGGCCAAATGGGCTAGAACTAAAAGTCCAAGTTTCAATGCTTGAAAGTTTGCATCCAAACTTTGTAGCCTGGCAAATCTCTGAAAGCAATCTTTCTGTAAAACAATCTTCTACCTAAATCTGTTAGAAGTCTCACTCAGTTTGCTCCTCCTTAATACTTTGTTTAAAACCTGCTTCTTCAATATTAGCTTGAATCAGTTTTTTTAATATTTGCTTACACTTATTTGGCTTTCTCTCTTTGCCTTTTCTCTTGTCCCTGATCTCAGTTTTTCATCCATATGACTCAATTTCTATTTGCATATATGCTGCTATGAAAAAGATAAAGTAACTAATGGTGCCAGCCCTCCAGCAAGGACTTTAAGGGACTTTCTTGTCTCTCTGACTAATTCCTTTTGTGGCCTTGGGAAAGTCACTTATCTTGTCTTTCTCAGTTTTCCCATATGAAAAATGGAGGTAACAAAGTACACTGACATCCAAGAGATCCTGTTTGTGTTGCACTAAGAAGTCAGCCATCTCCAAATACAGATTTACTCTATGTGGGTATGTATGTGAGTTAATTAAAACCTAAGATGTTGTAATATTGTGGATTAATCTTTGCCTCTGTGGTCAGCGTTGACCACATGACTGAGGGGAAAAATTATGAATTAAAACAAAGAGCTGGAAAAGTATTAACTTATTTTTGTTATTAATCATTGTATTATTTATTTCTGTTTATTTTGTAATTATTGTTTGGGAAATAAAAAATAAAAAATCTATCACTGCTCTGTGCCAGCTCTAACTGCAGCTGCGGATTTAGAGACGAAATTCAAGCTTCAGCCTTCCCCTGGGGCTGATGGACTTCTCCTTTCAAAGTAGGACACTTCTATCTGATGGCATTAACCATAAAATCCCCCATTTCAAGTCTATGATATCCTGAAGGACAACGGCTCATTTCATTTCTTATCAAGAAATCGGGCAGATCAGTCATATTTCCCGAATCAAATGACATTTTCAGAAAATTCATTTGAACCAAAAATGAGGTTTCCTCTCCACAGACTCCAATTAGTTTAAAAGTGGTTTTCTGATGAAAATTCTTGAAATAACTGAGCTGTATAAAGAAAAATCTATATCTATATATGTATGTATATAGATATATGTACACATGCACAGTCGCTGTGAAAGCCATAGCCAGAGTACCCTATCAAGCAGTATAAATCTTTAATTTTGGCGATCAGCAGTAACGGTGAAATACCTTAAGATCTCTCCTTCCTTCCTCCTCATTTTATTTCCTCTCATCCCATCACTCTGGCTATTCCAGTGGGAGTGTGCGCACTCATTTGCTCCCTAAGTACACAAAATTAGCTGCTTATCTGTTGATCTTCTTACATGATCCTTTAAAAATCCTTTCTCTGTATGTGTGTCCAAGGCCGCTTTTGCCTTCAGAGGAAGCCCAGACAAGCCAATCCTCAGCCTTTCCCTTACCCGCTCACAGGGGGCCTGGGCCTAATTAAATTGCACTCAAAGACAAGAAGGGATGAATTTCCTTCTTTCCATCTCCCTTGTCACCCATTTAACTCAGCTGAGATCCGTTCGTTCCTTTTTAGTTATGTTAAAAGGGAAAGGGGGGAACTTGGATTGAGGGGGACATGCAGGGAAGGGGGAGGAAAGCGGGGGCGGCGGAGGCGGCGGTGTGCGGGTTGCACTGCTGAGGTGCAGCGTCCCAGGCACAAAGCAGCAAAACCCAAGTAAATGGGAGGTGAGTGGAAAAGAGCAAGCACCAGAACAGTGGCTGGGTTTCTCTGGCTGGGGCCTCCTCTGGTGTTGTTGACTGTCCATTTTTGTACTCAAACCGAAGAAAAATGAGGCGTTAAAAAGACAAGAAAATATCTATGTACATTTCTGCGTATTTACGCACTCTTCCAGAGCGACATTGCTCCTTCCCCCACCCCTCCCAAGACCTTTTTCTGATGAACGAGGAGGCCTGGGAAATTAGGATGGCCCTCGCCTGCTCATGTGGAGGGGCAGAGGCGGCCGCTTTGGCTCGTCTACAGTCTGTTGCGCAGGGAGGGTGATGGGGAGAGCTGGGGCAGCAGGGCTGCTGCCGTGGAGGTGCCGGTGCCTGGGGAAGGACAGCCACGGCGCTGCCAATGCCAGGGTCCCCGCACGAGCCCAAGCCTGGCAAAGGTCTAGGAAGAGCCAAGCAATTAGCCTTTGAAGGTCATCCAAAGTTGTTGGTTTTTTCATTTTTTTTTTCTTTTTTTCTTTTCCCTTCCTTTCCCCCCACTTCCCTCTTCTCAGTGCTGTATCCTCCTCCTCCATCAACCAAACCCCAAACACATCTGAGGAAGCCGTTCAATTAAATCTCTCCCAGCTCCAGCTGGCTCCTGAGTGAAAGGTCAGCTGCGTCCGGGAGGGAGAGGCGCGTGCAAGGAGGAGCCGGAGCCGGCGCTGCTACTGCAGCCGCCTCTGTCTTCCCCTCGCCTCCCTCCCTCCCTCCCCTCGTCTCCCCTCTTTAATGATACCCAATGGTCAATCACTCCCCAGCAGAGAGAGAGATGCCCCGAAGCATCATTGTGGTCAGGAGCGATCGATCAGTTTTTTTAAAAAAAAGATGGTAATGATAACCCGTGGACATAATGTCAGCGAGTTTGCTGTGCCTCTTGGAGGCCGCACACGCTCTGTCTGCCAGTGCTGAGGAGAGGCTTGGAGGGGCCTGAGAAAGCCTCTTCCCCCTGCTGAGCCCACTTAGCCCTGCCTTAAAGACAGCTAATTAGACCGAGGGCTGCTATGTCTGCTTACACCGGTGGGGGAGAGTGGGAGCGAGGAGGGCCTCGCACCAATGGCAAGCAGGACTAGAGCAACCTTTGTTTTAAAAGAGGCTTCAAGTTAACTGGAGGTAATCATACAGAGACACGGCTATAAATAATACATACCTGCGCTACGCGACCTGGATGCAGGCCCTCGTAAGAATACTGCAGTATGCAATGGTGATCCACTGCTTGCTACCCCGTGCGCTCTTCAGGGCCTTTATTTTAAGACAGATTAGTGCTTTGTATTGCCAGGCAGATAGAGGTAATCACCGGCCCACGCCTGAGACGGAGATCTGAAAATCACCGGGAGGTACTTATCAACATGCGATCTGAGCACCGGTGGATGTGTACAGACCTTTTAAAATTCTATTAGTATATGTCTGAGTAGATTGTGGTAAAAATACAAACAGTTTTCTAAAGAAAAACTGTCAGTCTCTCTTCCTAAATCTCCTACCCTGCAGCCTAAGCATGGACTTCTGTTTTTATGGATAAATGCGATTTGTCTTTTAACTGTTGAGATTACACACTCACCGGAAGGACTGCAGACCCTGCTTGGAAAAGGAAATCTTCCCTTTATCCCAGTGTACACTTTATCAGAAAAATAATAATCAAACCTGGGGGCCCTCAGTCCCTTCCTTCCATTGAGGAGACATAGGACGAATAACTCCATAGCAATATTTTCCCATCCCAACACACAGATTTTTTTGTTGTCACATTATTTTCTGCATCATTTGATGAACAAAACTACATTTTCCTCTGCACCTATTAAACTATTTGATGATGCCTTTTATTTTGCACTATAATTGGGAAAGCAATCATGTGATAAAATGTAAGTTTGTTGTGAAATAAAATAAGCGATGTTGAAAACATCCAAATTATATTGTCCAAGAAAGTTTCTCAGATGTTCTGTTCATTTAAATAAATGATACTATTATTATTTTTAAGTTTTTTACACTTTCGGGAAGAAATCTTTGAGTATTAGAAGATACTTGTAACAGACATAACAGTAATGACTCATGATCCCGTCATTACCTCTCTCTTGCAGTATTAAAAAGGTGGTTAGAGAGTGTTAAAGTAGCTATGGTCTGAAATAGGAAGTTTATCTCATTTCTTTCTTGGGCAGCTGGTTTGTGTATGTGAAATTTGGATCCGTTCATATGATTGAGCTAGTATAGAAAAGCTGCCAGGAGTATGTATTAACATGCACTAGAAGGACTGAAAACTTTGTGTAGGCTTTAAGAGAAACATGCAGAACAACATTTGATGCCATTTGGTATACTGCACTGAAGAATCACAAAACGCCCACATGGATTTTCTTAATAAAACACTCTTCTCTTTAATTAAAAACAGAGGCATAATTTCAGAGAAGGAGCTGAAAATTGGTCTGACCACTTTGAAAGCCAGCAGACAATACACAGCAACTTTGTCCTATATTCAACCTCATTAGAGATACAGGTTTCATCTAGAACAGTGGTTGCAACAATTAATTGTATTTTATTGTTCCAAAGCTAGTGAATCAACCTGAAACCCCACAACTTTATAACCATGCAAGTTTAGAGTGTACATAGGAAACATATATGGGACTCATTAATTCTTTAACGTGTTAGTGCATGGTTAGTGCACTAACCATGATGCAGCATCAATAGAGTGGGATTAATTTCTGGATAAAATGTTATAATCTCATTTTTCTATAGGGACAAAAGGCTTTTTCATACCCAAGGACCAGTTAGCTGTGAATAATGATGTTGTACATAAGGTCAGTGATGACATAGCTTTTAACCATCAGTGACAGTCTATCATGTGAAAGTCCGTTCCAGGGAGATTCCTTGGAGCGAGAAGCCCAATAAAAAGGGGAAAAATGAAGTGTTCGGTAAAGTCTAGGCAACCTGTTAAAGAACAGGACTTTTCTACTTAATGAGGTTTGTAGAACTGCGGGTGAGGTGCAAAGCCTTCCTCCCTTCTCCTGCCCCCTCCCTTATTCCCCAGACCTTTGCTGTGAAGAGTGGCTGGACGATAGTGAGCCAGGCCCAGGTTAAAAGAATGAAAGTGTTCTGGTCTTCCAGTCCAGCGCTGGGGGTTCAGGCTTAGTTTTTGCTCCTGAATCTCCTGCTAACTTCCTGTATTGTGTATAACTTGGGGGGGCATGGGGGGGCAGGGGAGGGTAACTTTAGTCCTCAGATCCCTTTACTATCCTCCAGCTCATTTTTGCTGTTAATGAACTTTGAAATCTGCAGATGGTAAATTCTTAAGGCCTCATCTAAAGGCCACTGAACAACTTCCATTGGGCTCTGCTTCGATGTACTCTTATTAATATTTTATTATCAAAAGTATATGTAGAAACATAAGCACCCTTGTCTTCAACAGCCATAGTCTTCCAGAATAATCCCATTTGCTACAGCCAAACTACTAGATGACGGAGCAAAGACACCACACACACAAGCAGCCAATGACTCGCCATTACGCTTTTGAATACCAAGCACTGCTAGATACAACTGAATTATTTCACGGACTACTCATCTCCCTTCAGCAATACAAAGTAACGGGTTACTTACTCTGATACCATCCCATTAGAAACATCACAGAGCGCTGTAACTAGACGTACAAAATGTTCAGGTGTATTTTTGTGTTAAAATAAACAACAACAAACATATGAAGCCATATGCTGCAGATTAAATATTTGAGGATGAAAGGTGTTTCTTCCTGTTTTAAAGACTTTTGAAAACTTCCTATCCAACACCATGTGTAGGATATTGCACTGTTCTCTTTGTGAAACTAGGTTACTAGCTGCTCTTCCAACAATAAATAAATTCAAACAGTGGTACCTCTCATTATGGTTCCTTTGTCGATTTTTTTACTACTGTGTTTCTGCTGTACTGAGCTGAAAAGTGCATTTTGTAGACTAACATCTAAAGCACTTTTCTCTTTCCTGGTTTATTCGTAACTCCTGTTTTATCCTGTGTTATCTTTAGACCCTTCAGCACTGTCCAACACACAGTTTAGTTTCTCAGAGAAGTAAACAGGTGTGAAGTAATGTGTGAGGACGTTCTGATTCCATTTGGTTACAAACCATCCCAGGAAAAATGAATTAACCTTAGCACTGGTATGAAATTTTCTATGCATTGAATTTGCAAATTATTCACCCAAATATTGAATTGAGTACTCACTGTCTGAACAGATAACAGATGTTCAACATTAAAATATAGGGCTTTTTGTCATTAAAAGTCATTTTAATACTGCATTGCTTACACAGTATAACACAAGTGATGCAGAGATGTGGCATACTTAATGCAGAAAGAGCTTAAAAAAAGTCGTCGTAAGCATGACCTTATAGTGTTTTATATTTATTTCCTCTGTGTGATTCTATGTCAGATTTACTCAGATTTAAAACCAGAGCCTCTCTGCTAAATGCCAGGGTTGTAAAAAACAAAACAAAGCAAACAACAACACCCTCCCAACCCCCCCAAAACCCCAACCACCTGAAAAAGAAAATCTTATTATGTTGTTTCTGTCATTTATGTCATTGTCAGACTTCAAAATTATGTTTGCCACTGATCTCTCTAATCACATTTAATCTTCTAAATTTAGCAAGTAGTTTTGATTATAGTAATACATAAAGTACACAGTGTAAGCTTTTGCATGGTTTCAGTAGGATTGCATATGGAGTTTGATGCTATATATTATGGACAAGGATGCCAGAATCTGAGCTGTTCTGATGTGTTTGATCATATTAGTCCAGTTGTCAGAAAGCAGTGACATTTTAGAAAAAACAAGTCCTGCCTCAAATCACGCTGATTGAGCTAAGCGGTGTATTCACACATTTGTTTGTTTGCTTCTGTGATCACTTTCCGTGAACCTATTTGTCCTAGAAAGCTAAGTATTATTGGATTGGGTCATAACTTGAAATGTTCCTGAAAAAAAAAAAATCAAAACCCCAAAAAACCCGCCAAACAAATTCAGCATTGAGCTGCAGAAAAACATTTCTAGAAATCGGGCCTCTGCTGTGGCCCAAGGACTGTGGACTGTGGCCATTGCACCTCTCTCAGTGTTGGCTTATTGCCCTGGTATGGACACAGTGCCAATGGATCCTTAAGCTGTGGTGTGGGTCACTTGCAGCAGTAATCTTCAAACTGCAGGTACCTAGATCATACTTCAGTCTGTCTGAAAAATATCAGGTTTCTACCTTTTTTTGAGAGTTAAAGGTATCATAACCACTCTCTCATGGTCCCCACTGCTTAATTCAATGCCAAGTAAAGTATGTTTGTACGTTTACAGTGCCATATATAAATGATCATTGCATTAAGCATTTATAGCAAATTTTACTCTTTAAGGTTCCCAAACCACTTTAAGAATTTAAAACCAATGTAAATGATAAAAAGGGATAGATCTGGTTGAACTACTTACAATGAATAATTAATTTGACAAATCTATTTCTTTTTTCCTATTTGCAAATTATCCAAGTGCAGACCTGACTTCTTTTGTTCATCAGTTGAAGTTACTTGATTAATAGTTTAGGCAAAGAATTTCAGTCTACGGATTGCCTGCAAGCTGTTTCACATGGCAATTATGCCATACATTATCTATTTATAATTGATCGTTTTACCTGCAAGACAATGACCTGCTGTAAATGAAGTGGTTTTATTTCTCCATATTGTTTGACTGACTTTAAGAAGTCACTTTTGAATTAACATTTATAAAGAGAACTAAAGCGTAGTTCAGACCAGGAGAACCTTGAAAAAGCTCATGAAAGCATCCTTAGCAGGACAATAAATTGTAGCCCTTCTTGACAGCTTTCCTGACACCATACTAGGAAGAACCTTCAGGACATTTCAAGGGAATAGGAGGACAGCTGACAATTTTCTGTTTTTCTAGATCAAAGATGAAGAATTTGAGTCAAGCCTAGGTGAGATTTAAGCTAGCAGGGTGTAGGCTAGTACTAATACCTTGTCAGGCATCATCTGACAGGCTGTTGATGATTTCTTACCGGAGGGATGGGAAACTCTGATTCTGTTGACCATCTCAGTAAGAGCCATACCAGTCAATGAAAAACTGCCAGAAGGGTCGTAAACTAAGCGTGGAGTTCAGTAATAATAAAGGGAAATTGTCACAAATATGTACCTGTGTGTCTGCACCTCTGTGTGTGTGAATCACAACCAGGATACCAGACATGCAACAAAATCAAGTGATAAGGGACATATTACATTGTAAAAGAATCACTAAACTGATGTTCAAGCATCTTGGTAATAAGTGGGCAGAGACAGTATTCATATATGAGAAGAAATGTCATATAGTTAACATTTCTGAAACTTGGTAAGATTTCGTAGTGCTGGAATCTCACTGAAAGTGGTTAAATTTTTTATCCTCTTAAATTAGGAAGAAGGATTGGAGATGGACTGTTGCATCAAATATAATGTCGCACGTTGAAGAGTCAAAAGTAATCAAGTAACAGGAACTCAGTACTTCTGAGTCAAAATATAACTATAGATAGGATATCCTTGTGCATTACAGAGGAAAAACAACCTTGTAGACAGTGGGATGAGCTGCTCTTTCAGCATCTTTCCATCAGTGTGAGGAGAAAAAAAATCTTCTACTATCATAGTAGAGTTTAAACCAGGGAATATTTGCTGACATTTTGTTTTGCCAGCATCAGGATTCCCTAAAGCTTCTAAAAATAATAGCAGATAATCTCAGAGTGTAGAAATTCATTCTTCATAAAGAAGTTCAAAACTGAACATCATTCTGATGGCCAAAGACATAAATATTGCCCACCAAAGTGACCACCAAACAGGAAGAAGAGTTAAGGACTAGTAATCACAACCCGGTTATATTTACTTTATGAATATGCATTGTATATAACACCAAGTAGGCATACTCAGATGTTTTGGAGGGCCAGTTTATCCAAGCTTGAATCAGTTAGCATAACTGAGCAGGAATGTAAATTTTAATTAGGAAGTACTAATGAATACTGGGAATTGTTCAAGGACATAAACTTGCACCCAAAAATGTACAGTACTCAAAATGTCCTGATTAAAATATACAAAAATAGTGTAAAAACATAAAATAATGATGTATCAAGAATGGAAAAAGACAGGATAAGTTATATACTGAGACTTATAAGTAACTGATAAAAGAAATTAACAACTTGGTTAAACATCAATGGCCAATATGTTTAAAAACAACAAGAAGGCAATTTAAAAACATTTTAGCATCAAAAAGAATCTTAGGTCAGATATAGTTCCACTGAAGATGCAGATGGTGGAAATCATAAATAATGACACAGAAAAGGCAGAAATGTTTAATAAATATTTCTGTTCTCCACTTGGAATGAAACAGGAGGATGTATCCATCCCATATGATGTTGTGGATGGAAATGAAAGTTTGCCATCTGTAACAAAGAAAGAGGTAAGGCAGCAACTGCTAAAATTGAACATATTCATATCAACAGGCTTAGATTATTTAGGCCCAAGAGTCTCAAAGGAGCTAGCTAAGAAGCTAAATTTAGCCAGCTTATCAAAATGTAGAAAATTGAGGTATCAATCCTGCCCTGTTGTCTGGTAGGCACCTAACTTCCCTACTTTGGGAGATGAGTAGAAATACCTCTCCCCACCATGCGATGCAAAACCAGTCTCACTGAACAAACATAAAACCTTTTTCATCTCCAATTATAGTGCAGAGTACTCCTTAGGCTGATACAAACACAGTGCTGTCAATGGTCTTTACTGCATATTACGATTTCTCCAAGTTACTTTCTTTAGGAATATATACCATCTTTTTAAAAAGCAAGCAAACAAACAAGGGCCCCAAGCAATCTATAGCAACTTGCACTATACAGGATTAAAAAGTCACATTAAACAGATTAAAAACTGCCCTAGTGACAGATCTTAAAGTGGAGACGTTAATGAAGAAACATCAGTGAGTTACAGCACTGCTGGTGGTGCTGACCATGGATAAGGTTTGATCTGATACTATTCAATGTTTTTGCCAAACATTTAGGTAAGGGTTTGGTGAACAAAAAATTGGATAAACTTACCAAGGAGAAAGATGAGTTACTTTTATAAACTGGTTTGAATTGCCTGGTTAATGGTCAAGAACCAGCAAAATATATTTAAGCAAAGCCAAAAGCCAAATAATACATTTACTTGAACATGTAGGGAGACTATCTCTGAAAACAGTGACTCAGAAAAGGACTTTGATGTGTCCTCAGAAATTACTACCACATCGTGAGCTCTCAATTAATCCTTAGGTGGATAAAAGGGAAGCTTTAAACCAGAAACAGGGAGTTAAGCCTCATTTCTACACCCCACACTGGAAAGACCATGTCCACTTTTTGGACATGCCATTTAGGAAGAATATGGAAATAACTAGCAGGACACAGCAGAAAGGAGGACCACTGCATTGTTCTAGACACTGGCAAATAAGCCTTAGGGTGTGATGTACCTTACGGTTCTGTGTATGTATTTATGTGAACAGATATAGAAGAGATCTGACAGATGGGCCCTTTTTCCTTTGCAGAGGTATTCAACAAATTCTATCTTGCAAAAGATGTAGATTTCTATAATTAAATGTTAGAACAGTTGAAGGAAGTAATAGACTCACCATAGGTTGACATCTTTAAAATGAGATCAGATATCTCTCTAAAGGAGGCCTTATGGGAAAAATTATTTTACCTATGCATGCCAACCGTCAGACTTGATTATGACAGTGAGTTTTTCCTAGTTTGGGAGTTTATAAATCTGTGAAAAGAAAAAAATAACTGTGAAATGTTTGTGAAAAATATTTGTGGACTAAAACTGTAGCAAAAATGTTCAGTTTTTGGTTGGGCAAGTCCTTAGAGGAATTTTTTGCAATGCTGTCAAAGGGTCCTGGTTTTACTGTTAAAATGCAGCAGTTATGTGGAAGAATTCAGCAGCTGTGGACTCTGCAGCACTCCTGAAGTTGGAAAGGGAATGATAGATTCATCTTAAACCAAAGGGAAAAGAGACATGACAGAACAGATATGGTTGACATATGGGTAGGGCATGGGATGATTTTAGTAAAAGTGCAATGAGGGCTTGAAATAATAAGTCATTGGAAAGGCTTTAGCTATGTTTAGTATATCTTTCTGAGATTATACAGTGCATTGAAAGAGAAGCAACTGCTTAATTGTTTAAATGGAATAAATTTTATGGTTGAAAGGCATAAGCTTGTTTGCTAGGATGGAAGGTACTTCATGTTGATGCTTCTGTTAGCAGAAGACTCATAAAAGCCTATACAAATTACAGTATCTGATGTTACTGGAGAGTAACAGCACTGCCCACAGAATATTTGAAATGTGTGTAGATGCAGCCAGTGTTCGGATGTTACCAAGAACAAATGTACAAAACCTGTGACAATGGACAGATTTCAGAAGTGTCCACCTCCTGTCTAAGTGAGGGCAGGTTTTCAACAGTGCTTGTGAACTAAAAAACACTAAGCCTACCTGAACATTACTGGAGTCACACAAATGAAAAACTGATGTTAGAGGGGAGCCATTCCTAGCATATAGTTTTGTGTTTAACAGCGGATCACATTTTCAGCTTTATCAAGGAGTCAGACCAGCTTTAAGACCAGCTTTCATGGTCTCCCTATTCTTCTGCAGACAAACACAAGCACAGCCAGGCTAGCAGCTGTGAGGAAAATGGCAGCAATAGGCCCAAGTTCATAAATGTTCATAAAATTGAAAACAATGTAGCTGACTTAGTGTCATACTAATCACAGTTTCCAGTTGTCTTGAATTGCAGACACAACTTGTTCCCATCTTCTTGGAAAAGATTACACAGCTGCACCAGCAGCAGTAGAGCTTAAAGCATACAGTTACAAGTGATGGGACTTGCTCACACTTCAAGTGAGTTCAAAATATTTCACCAACATTGTTTACTTTGTGGCCATCAGAAAATCACATTATTCTCTTGTGCTTCAGAATATAGATGCCAGTACAGTTATGTTAGGGTCTCCCAGACTTTTATCTCAGATCCACTGCAGGTGGGTAGGGAAAGTTACCCCTCAAAAACATGTTTATAGGAGTGTTTTGCTGAGTCTGGATGCAAGTTAGCTGGCAAAATGAAGTTAGACTCTTAAACAGTGCTTTTAAATCTTTTAGGAAGGAACTTCCAGCTCTGGAAAGCTGGCTGCCTCTTTAAAATAAATTTTTGGGGGAATTCTGAAGAGCACCTACTTTCTTGCTGACCAAAATGGAGCCAAGTTAAAAAGTCCAGCAGGCAGCTGAACATAATGAAGAGTGTGTAGGAGCCAGTGTATGACACTGGTTATGCAGCAGCAATTGGTGTTCTAGAATAATATCTTGTCTGAGTCATAACAGCATAATCATTGCCTAGGTGTGGAGATTTACAGTAACAATTTGGCTCTTCAAATGATTCACTGTGTGGCCCTCAGCAAACTACTTAATTTTGCCTTTCAATTTCCTTGGCTATGAAATGGAAATAATTATATTTCTGGAGCTTTATAAACTCTTTGGGATCTATAGCTGGAAAGTACATAAACGTGCGAAGCAACAATACCAGTTTTTTTTTTCCTCTAGTTAAGACACATACAAGGCCAGCTGCACCTAGTTTTCATTGTGCAGGTGGTTTACCTGAAGCTGGTAGAGTACAAAATTGCTCTAGAACAAATTTATAGTAAGAATAACTTTTTTATCATCTTTATTCTTTTGTTTGTTAGGGGTTTTTCCTTTTTTATTTTTCTTTTTTTTGATTCATTTTTAAGAGGCTATTATCAAGTCTCTCTACTTTTCAATAGAAGTAAATATACCAGTGGTGATGCCAGACATGTCTATCAGACTTGTAGTGGCTGCTGCTGTGCAAGGTGTGTTTGGAAGAGGAGCAAACAGGAAATCTTACTATTGGCACTGACAGCAGCCACAAATTTGGCTATAATTTGGGTATATACAAGGACTAGATCTTCCACCATTGTAAGGCAGCCATTTAAGGGGTAAAACATTAATAGCAAATAGTGATTTTGAATTTAATCATTAAACAACCTTTTGGGACAGAATACCAAGATGCTAATAAATTTATGGAGGCAGTAAGTTAATTTTCTGAGTTTTAATTTAGCTGAGACCTTAATGATAATACCTATATTTATTCCAATGCACTTCCATTATTCAAAACACATACTTTACTATGTATATTATCACTATATGTTAGCAGTTTCCAATAGCTAAGGGTTGTCCTTTACATCCCACCCCTTCTTGGCACTTCCCCCTCTCCCAGGCAGAGGCTCGTGCATGATGCTCATGCTTTCACACTAGAAACATTGCTGTGCAAGGACATTTGCTGCACAGCTCTGACTACCCCTCTGTAGTTGTCACCTGCATCTCTCCCAGCGAAAGGTCTAAAATCCAGTGCTAGTGAGAAAAGAAAGATTATGTGTTAATCAAAGTCTAATGCTTTTATATTCACAGCTTTCCTGTCCCCTGTTGGGTGTATGTTACTATTTGCTAGAATGTCTATATTTTATCTGAAGATGAACTGTTATTGAATAGGATATTTCTGGTTCTGGAAAACTAGTGACAGTGTTGTTGATTTGCTGTGGCTTTTCAAACTCTTTAAGACATCTGTATTCAGAAAAAAAATCTTTTCCTTCCCCAGAAAGGAGAAGAAAATTGAATACGTTGTGATTTAATGTGATTTTGATGATACATGTAATGTTTCTCTGGGTGATTTTGCAACTCATTCAGGTTTATACATAAAGGGTTCAAAAGCAAAGTTGTACCTGCCAGATTTACTGATAAACTGATTTTTTCTTCTCTTTGTGGTGTAACTGTCACAGGATGACACAGACAGGTAAAAGGAAAGAACTGCCTGGATAAAAGTAAGACTATCCCTTTTAAAAGGTGGAAGTACTAAAAGGAAAGTGTCTGGAGACTACAGTTTGTTTTGGTCTGGGGAATCAATTTGTTTCCTATTACCTTCTGGTAACTTGTTCTGTTTCTTAAGTTGAGCCATGAGCTCGGGGTTAACAGGCAGGGATACAGGCTCTGTTCTAGGCTGGAAAGTTTCCAGTAACAACTGCAGAATATTGCTGTCTTATCCTAGTGCTTTCATACTGATGACAAAAGATACCAGCTTGCGTCAAAATTTTATCTTAGTTAAATTGAGACATCTCTGCTGATACAAATTTTGCTGCAACTTAAACTGAGTAGAAATTCAAAGTATTTCTTGATCTACACCTTACTGAACTCCTTTCTTGTCCTTTTGCTACAAGACTAAACAGTACCAGTTCTACACTTCCTAGGAATGAATCCATGTGTCATCTTGAATCTGAAACACTGGAGAATTAGCATTCATTTCATTTGTTCAGGTCAGTGTTTATAGGGCCTAGCAGTTAATGACAGCTGGGTCCTGAGCATTTAAACCTTCATTGCACTGCAGGAGTTAGGTGCATAGCAAAAATTATTCTTCCAATTTTATGGCACTAAAAAACCCAAGAAAGAGAAAGCTATCCTCCTGTTTATAACTAGATCTCTTGGCTTCCAGTATCATTTTACTTGCAAGTCTACAGAAAGGGAAAAATCCTAACTAATAATTCAGTCATTCCTCTGATTTAGTTTCCCCAGCAGCCCAACACGCTGAACTAAACAAGGGTCCTGTGCTGCCAAGCTCTAGTTAAAATCCATATGTTCGACAAAATACCATCACTTATGTCATGCAGGTTCTGAATCATTAGGTATGATGTTCACATTATTACTCACTAAACAGTTTCTTATCTCGTTCAGGCCAATGCATATCAAAATTCATGAATTCTGATGGTTACAAAGAGCTTTTAATGATACCTTCAGAAGATGAAATATATAGGTTTCAAAAAAGTATGCGAAAATATGGATATTAGGCATAATAGTTAGAGGTAGGAGGAGCACACAAGATCAACAAGCCAGACAAGTTCAGAAACCTTTAGTGATTGTGTAGCAATCTGTAATGAAAATTCAAGTACCTTCTCTTTAATGATCCATTTATCTCTTCAACATTATTTTCTATCATTCTAACTGGCATGGCTCCTGTTTTCTGAGTGTTTATTGCAAATTTGTTTTGTCAAACAAGCCTTTAATACCAGACAGATCAGGCTGCTTCCTCAAGATTTTCTCTGAACAAATTCTCTTTTCTAAGGAAAACTCAGATGAATTATTTTATGTCTGAAGTAGTAATACTGATATGATTCTTGCAGTGAAGAAGGAGGAGAATTTTAAATCTCTAACATGTGGTGAATTGTTTCCATATCAGGAGGTTAGCTGTATGGAGTCCTCACTTTTAACCTATACTATGTTTTACATATATCAGGGTGGAATTCACCCAGGGAGGACAAGATATCTAAAAGGGTTGTGTTTTCTCCAATGTAAACTGCTAGTGCATATATCCTCTAGGTACGTAATGTGAGACTGGTTCTACCGCAGCACAGAGTACCCCATAACATGGCAGCAATGTCCAGTTCTGTTGGTTATTGCCTCTTCATGAAGTGACTTGGCTGTTTGGATTTTTGCTTTGGCTTTGCATGTGGGATGGAATCACTGTGCAATTGCAGCTCCCTTCTGAAACACCAGGCTGCCTTACTCTTTATTTAAAGAACTACAGTCAAACTGAAAACTCCTTATCTTCAATAAATGTTAATAGCAAAAATAACACATCTTAATCAAACTCAGAGTATTGGAAAAAAAAAGAAAAGTCTAACAAACCCCATCCTGAAACTCGTTCCTTCAGTAGAATCTTTTAAATCTAGCTGTCTCAGTTATTTGAATCATTATTTATTTAAATTTACAGACATATTTCTGTATATGACATCTTACTACAAATCAGCAAAAATTGCCCTACAACTTGCAGTACTGATCTCATGCACTTTAACTTGTGCACAAAGGGAACCCTGTGAGTAGGCAAGCTGGGGTGTAAATTCAGAGCATGCAGGCACTCCACAATATCTTCCCTTGCAAACAGTCTTCCTGTGGGTACCTCATTCCATTTTGAAAGTGGTGCATCACTGCAGAATGAGAAAGCTGTTGCAGAATAGCTAATAACCCTGTAAATTCACACTCTGTAGCGCAAAAACTTTCCTGAACCATTAGTAAGTCATTCTTATTGATTTCAGAATCCCATTAACCTTAAAGGTATTCCTCACACATGGTAGAATCACTCAGGAAAGCAAGAACAAACCCTAAATTTGAGGCTTTGGGCCCTAAAAAGCATTCCCTTAACTCTATCCCTCCTCCTAACCTTGCAAATTCTGAGTATTTCTATTCCTCTTACTGTTTCTTATGGCTTACTCTGTAGGTTATTGCCACAATTGCTACCAGTGGCTATCCAGCAGCTTCAAGTGTCCAAGAAAGACCTGGGGAGCAGAGCAAAGAGAGTAAGCTGATGACAGCAAGCTGGAAAAGCAGCAGCTCTAAACTTTGTGATAGTGATATATGGTAGAATATGGGAACATTGGTGAAGCAATAGGATTTCCCTGTCTTTCAGCCTCATATCCATTGTCCACATTAAAAATAAATGGGAATTCTGGGGGAAAAAAGTAATATTTTATATTGTATATATTGTATATGCTTTTAGTAAGGCCTTGGTTCTTCAAACTGGAATTACGAGCATCCCATACGTTATGGGATACCTGATAACTGCTATTGAAGTCTAGATTAAGCAAGTCCTCTCTAGAGTGATTTAGATTAATTTGGGGAGTCAGTGTTGGGAAAAATTATTTTCTCTATTATATTCAACCTGGCCTTGTGGTAAGATTTCAGCTTCCTAAGGATATACATTGGGTGTAAATGCAAATCCCCCCTGCTTCAGGCTTTAAAAAAAAAACCCCACAATCAGAGAAGTCTTAAAGCAGAACTGATGTTGACTGTAAGAGTAATTTTGACCGGTTTTAAGTTACGCTACTGTTGACTTTGATGAAGAGATACCTGAATAAAGACCGTAGCATTACGTGGGGAGAAAGTAATCTCAAATTACCTCAGATTATAGCTTTAACAATAAAAAAGCAATACTAATAAGGACAAGCATTTCTTTTGTGAGTGTATATTTATCCCCATAATGAGAATATAACTTTATGTCCTTCAAACCGATAATACCCTTTTTTCAATTATTTGCAAATTCCCAACATTATGTTTTTATGCACTGTGCTATAATCCTTACACATAGCTTCTTTTTCTTTCTCTCACTCAACAAATTGAATAAAAAAATAGTGAGGACAAACATATATAGAGTTACCTATACCTTTTCCCAGCAAGACGACAAATAGAATTTTATCACATTTCTCTGTTCAGGGAATAAGCAATACCCTTGTAAATAGGGAACCTAATATTGCAGATGAATTAACTGCTTTTTTAAAGATTATTCTTAACAAATTCTGTAGTTCATATATCAGTAGTGGCATATAAGGGAGGCATAAACCATGATCCAGCACTGGACCCGGCTCTGTAAGTAGACACACTGAAGTCACTCGTCGTTATTTCTGTTTGCAGATGCTTTTCACTGCATCGAATCTCTCCCTTATTGTCTCTGAAGAAGCTTATGAATCATTTTTACAATTAATAGACTGAAGTCAGAAAATATGGAAAAATGTAAGATAGTGCTCACTGTTTTAGCACAAGTTCAAATGACCTAATTTATTACTTTGATGTGATGTTTATCTTATGACTCAAGTATTTTACAGATTAATCCAAAAGATGTGATTAAAACAGAAAATAGCTGCAACGTTTGATTAAGGTAAATCAGACTCAGCAAGTGTGTCTTATAACCAGAGTCCTTTTAGGCATTGCACTAAACATTTTTTGTAACCCTCTCATCTTATTATATCACTGCAGTGCCCATGTAAAACAGATCCCCCAAACACTTGCTTAACTTTAAGCATTTAGACTCGTGCTTTAAGTTAACTGCATGTTTATGTCTCTTGACGACTTGCCTGTTTCTAAGGCAGGATTTAACAGTCCTTGTACTGCTGACATTTTGGTAGTTATTCTGTGGACTGAATTTGAAGGTTTTTTTAATTGGGTAAAATAGAGCACTATTTTACTGTTTGCAATTTATCGGAGGTATGTTAAGCTCCACTGAGGCTTCAGGGATCAAAAAATCAAGCAAAGACAGAAAGGATAGAAAAGTGAATCAGCTGGGTTATATTAGTAAATAATTTAGAGTGCTTAAAATAACAATGTTCACACATTTTTAATTTAAAGCCTGCTAAATCCTTTTAAAATTCATTTGTATTTGCAATTACTTAAACTGTGAGCTGTGCACTGGAGGGAGTGAAACTATAGATTTTAAGTACGTAGCTGGAGGTAATATATAAATTCAATTGATCAGTCTGGCAGAGAATTGATGCCACAATTTGTACCCAGTGGCACTTTCTCTTTCTTACCCGACTGGCTTAGAACATTATCAGAAAGTCAATACGATACGCCAATATAGTGATATACTTGCAGTCATAAGTCCCTTGTTTAGATTAAACCCTAGGTGCTCACGATGTGGATTGTAATGGACAGACAGCCTGACTCCATCCCACTATGAGCTGTTCTGAAAGCACTCGACTTGACTTAACTCCAAGGTTTCATATGGTTATCAATGGCCCCAGCAGCCAGCCAAACCAGTAACAGAGGATGTCTGTCTCTGCAAGGCAATGTAGTGGGCAGGGTATAGTGCATATGCAATGCTCCAGTCTGGCTGCAGTCCCCTCTCTATCAGCTGCCTGTCTCTAACAGGCTTTGCACTCATCGCGATCAGGTTTCCTTTATAACTCTTCTTTAGTCTCATGTTTTGGTTCTCTCTCATCCTTGTAATTTATTAATGATTTCACCTCCTCTGCATTATCTTCTGAAATCCCTCCATTCTATAAAAGGCATCTTTATGAAGCCTGATGAGGAATGACTTCCAAAGTCTGCCTTTTGAGAACGTGCCTTTCTGTACATACAGTAAATATAGGCTTGTATTTGTGGCTGCACTGAGAACTGGATCAGGCCACTAGCTGCTAATTTCATACAAAACACTTATTTAAGTAAAAACCCATTATGTCTGGTGTGACATACATAACTAGAAGGTCATCCACAAATCTGCCCTGAATATATTTTCCTCCCAGGGATTTCAGTCGTATATAGTATGTACAGTAACATCTGACACATCACCACACATGTTAATTTTTTCCTGCAGCAATGACTCTTACCTCTCCACCTACATAACATGTGATGTTTAGAATCAGAGAAATAGTGAGGAGAGCTGTTGGGTCAACAGTTGTTTAACCCTCTCTGTGATAATGCAGAATTATTCTAGCCAATATACCACAAGTACTTTGTTTTGTGCAGTTTTAAGTGACACCGCTGATGAGCTCTTCCACCACTTTCCCCTCCTGACACTCTACTAGACTTCATTGTTAGGAATCATCTCCTGGTCCTTGGACTAAATTCTCCTGTGCTCTGGTTTATACCTAATATATTCCTGATAATTTGCTCTCTCCAAAACAGCTCCCACCTTTAGCTTTCTTTTTGAATACTTCACTGTAATCCCTATTGTTTTTATTGTAGAGTAATCTTTAGGAATGGACCGCTTTCAGAGGCATGGGACTACTATTTTTCCCTTGATGCAGGACTGGTGACAAAGGCTAGGAAATTACTCTCAAGTGACAATTAGTGTATAGGTGTGAAACATTTTATACACTGTGTCACCAATTAAAGGGAATTGTGTATTTTCTTTGAAGAGAGATGATTCTGAAACCACACAGTATGTCTAAGTCTTACAGTATGCAGTATTATATTCTCTATTTCTGCTTGTTTGATTCCATGTAATATCTGGAAAATGAAAATCTCATAGTTATTTCGTGACCCATTAAAGTCAATTGTAGGCAAGTCCACATGGGTAAAGATCTCCTGCAAAAGCTCATATATGCACCTGCCTTTATGTTCATAAGTAATTCTGTTGTTTTCATGGATAAAGGAAAGCTGAAATGTAAGTGTCTAAAGGACAGAGTTTTAGACCCAATTACGGGGCTAGGCAGTCAAATGTTTGTGTAGCACAGAAGATGCACATAAATCTCCTGTGCCCTGCATATGTCCATGTCATTGACTTAAGTAGAGTGTGGGACTTCTAACCTTCAGGAACAAGACAAGCTGTACTTGTTCTGATGCTGTTTCATACAGATCTATTCAATCATCAGTGACAAAATCCTCTAACTGTAGATTTGATTCTACTCATGACAACAAACCCTTTTTGTTAGGCTGAGATCAGGGTAGAACCAGCCTCTTAATCCATTTGGCTTTTCTATTTTAGTACATTGATTGCTTATCAGGAAATAAATAAATGTGAAGGTAAAGGACTTGTGCACATCAGGGCAAAAAGCAATAGCCATTAAGCCTGTAACATACTGTATATGCCCTTTTAGCAATAAGGACACCGCTTGAAATTGTCAGTGTGACAGATTTACTCTTAATAGCTTAAGCAAATTTCACAGTTTATCCAGGTCATTTTGAAGTAAGAAACATTAATGTGTTTGGAATAAAAATTAAAGATTATAAACTTCACGCACATCTGCAGAGAGTCAGCCATATGTTTCATGTGTTTATTTAAAATATTAGGAGGTGCTTGTTGGGACAGAATATGTTTCCTCTGTGTGTATAATATAAATAACCTAAAGGCATTTGAATACATTTTGACATTTAAGCATATGTTTAAATCAATTTTAATGTATTGATTCAGTCCTGTTCTACCACTGCACACCCAAGACTAGAGAGCACAAAACTTTCCCTGTATAACTGCTTGTACAATGCACAGTGCTTTATGTAGGTTCTTATTGTATCAAGTCATAGAGTAAAACATGGAAGAAAGGAGAGAGAAGGAAGAGAAAAGAGGACAGAGGTGTGTGTACCTGCACTGCACAGTGAAGAGGTAGTCATCTTCCCTCATGAAACGGGGCTGCTCTTGCCTCTGCTGCTTTTGTTTCCTTGTGGGGTTGGAAGGGCAGCCACCATTTTGGAGCAATGTGCTGTGCTTCCGGCAGCAGCAGGCTCATAAGCAAGCATAATTTACCTAGAGCATATCACTGGATTAAATAATAGAATCATAGAATCATAGAATAGTTTAGGTTGGAAAAGACCTTTAAGATCATCAAGTCCAACCATTAACCTAGCACTGCCAAGTCCACCACTAAACCATGTCCCTAAACACCACATGTCTTTTAAATACCTCCAGGGATGGTGACTCAACCACTTCCTTGGGCATCCTCTTCCAATGCTTGACAACACTTTTGGTGAAGAATTTTTTCCTAATAATCTAAATGTCCCCTGGCGCAACTTGAAGCCATTTCCTCATGTCCTATTGCTTGTTACTTGGGAAAAGAGACCAACACCCACCTTACAACCTCCTTTCAGGCAGTTGTAGAGAGTGATAAGGTCTCCCCAGCCTCCTTTTCTCGAGGCTAAACAAACCCAGTTCCCTCAGCCGCTCCTCAAAAGACTTGTTCTCTAGACCCTTCACCAGCTTCATTGCCCTTCTTTGGACATGCTCCAGCACCTCAATGTCTTTCTTCTAGTGAGGGGCCCAAAACTGAACACAGTGTTTGAGGTGTGGCCTCACCAGTGCCGAGTACAGGGGGACGATCACTTCCCTGGTCCTGCTGGCCACACTATTTCTGACACAAGCCAGGATGCTATTGGCCTTCTTGGCCACCTGGGCACAAGTTTTGCTTTGGACATGCATTTTTTATTTCAAGTGGCTGTTGCAGTGGTCTTGGAGTTTTGCTCTAACTGGTTTGGATCAAAGGTGATCACTCTTTAAGCAGTACAATAATGTTATGCAAACTTGTTTAGTGAAAATCAGCACCAGTTGTTGCTAAAAGCAGGGTGCCAATAGCTTAGTTTGCTACTGATGTCATCATTGTTGCTACAATGATTGCAGTGGGACATTTTAGAGATACAAAGGTGACAAAAACAAAGCTTTAGGTCTGTTCTACTGGGTGCTGAGCCTCTGAACCTAATCCTGGAAAATAATTCAGCATGTGCTTAAATAGAGAGGATGGTTCACCTACTGATAGCTAACTTTTGAGGGATTGCTCAGTTTGCTGAGTAAAAGCTTTACAGTTAAGCAGACACCCAATCACTCTGCTGGACTGGGCCAGAACACTTAGCATTCTGTAGGACTGAGCCCTGAGTGTCTAATTACCATAAAAAATATACGGTGGGGAATGATTATGCACTGGTAGGGGGGATGGTAGAGTAACCCTAATAAATCTTTTTGATCTTTAATTTCTCTACTAAAGTATAAATCAGTTCTGTATTTTTCTAAAGCCTGGGTTGGTAACAGATATTAATGTAGCTGAGGCTAAAATTAAGATGGTGTGTCTGAATATTATTGGAAGGAGTTGACTGTATCACTGAAGGTGGAGTGTGGGTAGACTATGACAGTATGTTGAAACAGCACAACCTGTGAAACAGGATGCATACCACAGCATGCACTTCCAGTGAAGGGACAGTCTTCCTCTAGCCCCCTTGTAAATCTATCCAATAGAGTATGCTGATGAAAACTAGGAGATACTTTTTTTTCTAGAGGAGAATGAGTCTGAATGTTTACCTGCTAAGACATGGACTGAGATTACTCTCGTTGCTCATCTCAACTTTATTATTAACAGTTCTTGATGGCTGTAGATCCATATTTCCAGTTAGCACGAATTTGTCTAGCAGTGTACTTTTTTATGTGGGTGAGACTTAAGAAATTAATGTAGGCGACCTTAATTCTCTGTTAACATTTTTGTGCGTATGGGAATATATTTATATGGGTATATATTTATATGCAGACATACTCACAGACATACAAAAAAATATAGCAAAGATGCATTAATTTTACATTGATTCAAAATATTTACAGTTTCAGTTAAGATGATCGTGCTAAAGTGACAGAAAATAGTAAGTATTAACATTGCACTGTAAGTAGTGACATGTGCTGTAGATCCTCACAGAAAAAAACAATTGCCTGTGGCATCCACACAGTATATTTAAATTGGTAATCTCAAAAGAGAGGATGTTTAGATTTTCAAGCTTGTTTTTGGAAACTCTTATCTTAGCTGAGAGTTGTAAGTTTAGGGGGAGTTGATAATTTAGAGTCTGTTTTGTTTTTTCTTCTTGAGAGCTAAGAGGCTGATGTCAGAACTTCTTGTATAGGAGCAGTTTTCACTATCTTTTTGATATATTACTATTTAACTACAAGGTTGAAATCTCAGAATAATCTCATGCCTGGGAGAGTCTCAAAAGGTGAAGATACATTTCACCTGCATAGACCCATTTTGTCATTATATAGTCCTTTCATGACCTTTGCTTTTTTTTCATTTGCTTCTAGTTTTTTATATTCATGACAATTAAGCACCTCTTGCCACACCCATGAAAGCTGCCCTTCAACAGATAGGTAAGATGATGTGTCAGTAATGCTTATTCTCTGCAAGTCTAAATGGGTGAAAAGAATTTCATACGCCTTTGTTTGAGTCTTCTCTGAGTAAGTTCGTAACAAGTGGGTTCCTACTGTTCTGCTTGGCCCTGAGTTAGTGGAACAGTTCAGCACACTGTAAAATCAGAGTTTTGTGGTCCTCACAGTCTACAGGAAGGATGGAGAATGATGTCTCTCTAAATCTGAGCACAGGGTATGCAGAGAAAATAAATTAATAAAATATTTGTAGTTGTCTGGGAATATGAGAAGAAGTTTGTTAAATGTTGTACATGTGTGTTACATTGTGGTTTGATTTTTTTTCCTATTGGTCTCTTCTCCGTTCTGGTAACATCAAGTCCTGAAATACTTCAGGGCTGGAAGAGCAGCTGTAGATATCTCACAGCATTGTTTAACAATGTCTTTTGTACAGAGTAGAGACCTTTTAATACTTTACTTAAGTAGTTGTTGCTCAGTCAAGGAGTCTCATTGATTATTCACTTGGGTAACAGCTGAAAGAGAACTGAGGATCCAGTCCTGTGATGTGCTGAGAAATTCCTCAAAGGAATTAAGTTGCTTAGGGTAACTGAGATCATTCTGTGCCACATGGGTTCAGTTCTTTAATTGCTAAAGTCACCCACCTAAAAAAGGTAACACATACAGAAGGCAGAGTTAGAGCTGATGGAGAAAAACACCAAGCCTATCATGCTTAATGTTATTTACAAGCGTGTTTGACATTTCTTAGTTTCTTAAATTATATTTAGGTTGTTAATAAGGATAAAAATCTCAGACTTTTTCTTTGCTTTAAGGATGCCAGAATAATTACTCAAAGGAACACAACAGGTCAAGTGTTAACAATATGTGCTTTAAATAAAAAAAAAAAAGAGAGGAGGAAAGAAAAGCACCACACACAAGAACCAACCATCTGTTCCAAAAAGCTCTTACAGTAGCATCAGTCTTGGTAAGGGTTTAAAAAATACAGTAGAATTTCTGTGTTGAGATTTATTATAAGAATTAACAGATTTACCTCAATTAAATGATCCAGAGTAACTTCTGTACATCGTATATTTACAATGAAATGATCATAGCCAGAAAGTGGAAAATGAACAGATCTTCTTGTATGTCTGGTTTTGTGTGAAAATAACATTACTTAAGACAAACAGCAGTTTTCAAAAGCAGTGTCTTCAAAATGTGATGTAAAGTGACTCAATTCCTTTGGTGTAGAGTCTATGAAATATTAAGAGAACTTGGATTTTCCTCCCATTGCTGAATGAACAAAGTACAATGAGTGTCGGCATAAAAGTCATTAAAGGCCAAAAAAGTCAGAACTAGTTTTTTGGTTAGAAAAATCCTCAGCAATCCTATTGTCCATAGCTGGGGTTGCAAGGCTACAGCTAGCTCTTTTACTCAAGGCTTAACTTTTTTGTGTGTTAACTGTAAAGTAAAACAACCCTAGGCTAGGCTCTTGGTGGCAAAGAACTTAAATTTCCTGTAGAACTCTATAGTATTAGCTGGTTGATTCAGGTCTTGAGGAAGAAAGTAAGTAGTGAACATTATTTTTTCTGGTGACCTTGATGGTGTGAAGAGGTTTTTAAGGAGGAGGAGGTGAGGTGAAAAAAAGTTAGAATACAGACCACTCTGAAGGAAGCACTGGGTGAATTAAGTACGTATTACTTATCTTTTCAAGGTACATTCTATAATACAGTCATTGCATTTCAAGTTACATCTTAAATGTGAATCAGAAAACATTATGGAACAAAGTCCTGGGAAACAATGCATTAATTCATATAATCTGTGTGCCCAGGGAAGGGCCACAGATTCAGAGGTCTGGAGAGCATAAATCTGGTGCTCAGATCAGCATGATCTAGTGTTATGGCCTATATCATAGGGTGTTATTGTGGCCTCATGCTCTCACTCATACAGCATTTGGCTTGTAGATTTTTGCTGTGTGCACTTCTACTGAATAGTCACACCATATCCATCGCTCAACCTGCTTACTCTGTGCTCCTCTGTTCTTTGTGAGGGTCTTCTGCTGAACTCTCTTGTGTTTTTAGTGCTCATTGGAGGTTTACAAGACTGGATATTAATTAGTCGTCCCAGCATGAAGCCCCTCAGTATATTATTACAGCAATGAAAATATCACCACTTGCATAAGTGTTTGATCTTAGTCAACATATCTGGTAGGTTTTGGTATGGAGTTGGGGTTAATCCCAGATTGAACATTTACAGATTGAGAGGAATTCAGATCAGCCACTGTATAGGCAGTTCAGGTTTATTTGTAGTTAAAAGTATGATTGGGCTTGACTATCCTGTCTGGATTGATCCTGAAATGTGCTGATCTTTTGCTCTTTTAATGGAGCCGGAAAAAAAAAATCAGTGTGGATCTTTGTGCGAGAGAGGCACTGTGTTGCCTCTTTTATTCAGCACAATGCATTGAACATGTTGTGTGCAGTTCTCCATATTTAATGGCTCTTTTATTAAACAGAGTTGCTTTAAGCAAAGGAATAAAATGAACTGTGTGCAAGTTGTTTCCTTGGCTTCCAGTATCCCCTCTCAATCCAAATATGCTGTTCCCCTACTGCCTGCAAATCAAACTGCACGTATAAAAAGGGAATGAAAAGGTTTATCTGCTTCCGTTAGCAAATACTATATCTAACAAAGAGATTCATGTAATGAATAAATAAACATGTAGGAGGCACACAGATGTTTTGCCTAAGTATTTTTTTTTAAAATAATTTCTGAAAAACACAGTTGAGTCTTCTTAATTGGCACAGGGACCCCAGCAGAGAGAGGAACATGACAATTAAGCAATCAGTCCAGTGACCAGAGGTGCCATGGAGTATCTAATGCAGCTTTTGTGTTGGTAGACAGCATGTGCCAAATCCACAGCTCATGTAAATTGGCATAGATTTGTTGAACCTTGATGTTCTGGCCCTTCATTTGGGCATTTGTGTACTGGAAACACTTTAACTTCCTCTGCCAATGTCAAACCTTTGTAAGAAGAAGTAAAGAATAGAGGAAAAGATTCAGGATTTGCATGCTATGCCTTTGCAGGCCTGCTTTATGCCTGCTTTATGCCTGCTTTATGCCTTTGCAGACACTAAAGTAGCTTTCTGGATACTGTCTAAAATCTAGGTGTGGAAGGAAGATGTTCTAGGTATAATACCTAGCTCTGTCATTGTCTTCAAGAAGTAAGTTTATGTCTTGGTAGCAGATACTACTACATTCCAACCTGTAAAAGTAGAATTATGGTATCATACCATTGTGCTGAGGTTGTCCATGCCTATAAAAAAAGGGTCAGTGCACTGAGACGGAAGATGTTAGAGAAGCTAAAAGGTCTATAATTTTTTATTAGGAATCAGACTCTGCCATTTATGACTTTCGGATTCACTTGTGTGTGGTCATAATCTTTCATCTGACTAGTGTGACTCCTGTAAGAGGTTAATTCGTAAGGGTTAATTCTGAGAAGTTGCTATGAAAATGTGTCCTCAGGGAGGGACTGGCCAATTAGAACTTGCTCTTATGGTAAAATATTTGCAACTTCATAACCTTTAGTAAGCCTTTAATATGGCTTGAGGAAAAAAATGAGTGTGGTTGGTTCTCAGGGAAGATCCTAAAGTACATAAATATGAACAGAATTTTAAAACATTACTTGAACTTAGGTTCTCAAATCCATATTCAGGCACTTAAGGAAGTGGAAAGATTTTCAGAAGTGCTGAGAATTGAAATTTGAATCCAGTCTGAGCTGGTGGGTAACTCGCCATTTCTGGAACCCAGCTTACTTATCAGATATCTAAATATGGATTTAAACTATATTTTCAAGCATTTATCTTGACCTAACTTTCCAGACCATGGAAAATCATGATGTTAAAGACTTACTTTTCCTACCATTTCTTAATGAGTGTTATTGCAACCAAAGCTGTTTAATTCCCAACTACCTACATCTGCTATGCCTGAAGGTGCCGATGACTTAAGTGGATGGGTCTGGACTACATACCAACTACATCTAAGGGTATTTGCAAGGAAAAGAAACTCTTTTTTTCTCATGTAACAGCTTTCCTGTAATATATGAAGCTGATGTCTAAGGGTCCTCAGCACTGGGCAATCAGCATGAGAGAAGGATGCAAAGATGCATCCTAAACCTCACTGATTTTAATTGGAAAGAGATGGCTATGTCAGTTGCCATCATTTGAAGATGCTACCTTGAATGCTTTGTGACCTCTTCACGTTCTGAGAACATTGTATGGTTGGATGGTGTTCTCATCGTGTAGAAGTGCATCATCTTCTATGCTATGTATTTTAAAGAAAATGTTAAACTACTTTGTGTCTTTATTTTTTCTTCTTACTATTTTTTTGTTCCTTTTTAGTTTTCTTGGACTTATCCCATTGCTCCCTTCCCTTTGCCCCAAGTGTCGGTGGCTTCTAATTTAAAGCTGACCTTTGCAGGTGTCTGTGGCTTTTAAGAGTACTTTACCCTTTGTCGAAGTGGGTTTTAACTTTACTTTATATTTTAAAAAAAGATCAGTTGGGAGATTCTAATGCTCCCAATTCAGCTTTTTTACTAACAGTGCAAGTTAAAAGTCAGCATGGCTGAGAATAAGGGATAGAGAGGGAGAACATGAGCAAAGGAAAGCGCATATTGATGCATTGGAGTAGTGCATAGGAGCCATTATCATTGACGTTGTGTCATTGTTTCTGTATTGAGTGGAGTTCTCTGGGCAAGGATTGAATATATTTACTGCTAAATCATATCCAAAAATCTCTTGAAGATGTTGTAAGAGAGCACTGAATCCCCATGACCTGTATTAAATTTAGAAACCCTTCTGTTGTCTGGAATTTTCATCTTCAGATATATATTGAAATGACTATAATTTTTATTGAAAAAATATTTATCTATAAAGCTCGCTTGTGTCTCTGATAATATCTACTATTCTCTCGTCTTTACCAATCAAATCCACAACCAACCTGAAGAATTTTTTTTATTAAAATCTAAATTCACTTGAAAAAATTGGAGGAGGAACATGGGAGCAGTGGTGGTGAGGAGGAGGAGAGGAGGCTGGGATTGTCTATTGAAATGAAAATTCAATTTTTATGTAAAGTGACACTACATATTTCTTCAGAGCAAGTTTCTTAAATAAGTCTTACTCCAAAAGTTTAGGTTTGTCAAAACCCATGTCTCCCATTCCCTACATGTGTATTTGTTTTGAGATTTATTAGGAAGTGTCTGTGCATCTGGTGGTTTCACACAAACTATTTTCTTCAGAGAAAAGTCTTCTGAAGGACATAAGACCTGTAAAACCTCATGGGGTCTCATACTGACTTGGATTTTATGACAACACCATGTTGAATTTTCACAAAGGTTCTAATCCCACTACCTAACATCAAAAGGAACCTGATTCATAAAACATTGCTTCAATCTTTTTTTCTTCTAGAATCTTGCTATAGATCTTTTGGAAATGGAGGTAGATATTGTGTGTTGAATTAATTCGTATTAAAAAAAAAAGAAATCCAACCCTGAAGGGTTAGTCAGTATTGGCGTGAGGAAGCATCCTGGCAATTGGACAAATTTAACTTTTCAAAAATAAAAAAAGAAGGGTAAAGAACAAAAAAGTGCCCATAAAGTACATGAAACAGATTAATTTCTGTAGCTGAAACAATAATATATCAACACTGTCAAAAAATCATAATTGTCTCAACACTGTAACATTATTTATTTAATATTGAGAAGCTATTATTGCACTCTAGTTAAAAAAAAAACACTCTTACCTTAAAAATGCATGAAAATAATATTAAAAATTAACACTAAAACTATACAATGTGGCAGTAGGAGGCTCAGCAAATAGATAATGGAATAAGGACACTTTCAAACCAGGTCAGAAACTACTACATATATTTTTTTGATGGCATATGAGAAATGAGACATTAAATATGCCCATTTTCTAGGAAAAAATTAGCCCATTTGTAGAACTTTGCCATCAAAAAAAGGCATAAAATACTGAAGGATGCCTATGGTACTGAGACCAAGAATGAAGTAAGGGACTTTACAGAGTGAGCTTGGCTTTCTTCTGAAGTAAAGCACGCTGGTGGAGCAGCATAGTGAGCATTCATAGCTGAAGTAAATGTGATATGGATGGAAGTGTACAAATCCAAAACAGGCAAGTTCCACTGTTACTAACTGTTCATTTAAGTTATGCTTTAACTGTTCATGTTCACATTGTAGTAGGACCTAAATGCAACCAGCAAGTTGGGCTCATTGTGTTAGATGTGTTGTGAAGAAAAGACCTGTCACAAAATCCATGTGCCTGTTTCAGCTCTGTATTGAAAGTGTAAATCAAGCTCTGTGTCAGCTTTATCCATGGCGAGTTTTCATCTGTGGCATTGAGTCACTGACCACAGCGGAAGTTCCAGGTTCTCAGGGCAATGGGTTGGGTTTCCTGTTGCTACAAGTGTTCCAAATGGACTCTGCTCAAACAAATGTGCATTTGGCTATTTTCTTGTCCTTTGCTGGAAGTAGTACCATCATGAGAAAACGTTCATCAAATATTTTTATTTGCAAGATGGGAAAGGTATTGCTTTACATCAAGCTAAAGAATGGCTCTGTCCTGCAAATTAGGGCTGTGTTTTTGAGAACCTACAGAAACAGGGAATGAAAGAATGAAAATAATTGTTCATAAAAGTGAAGGAATCATTAATATACATGTCGTGTAGTTTGCAGAATAGTTGGAGTGAGGCTAATGGAGTTTCTGGAAAGAACAAGGTACCACTTTCACGATAGAATGATGACAAAGTTGTAGTGACAGTAGGAAAGTAAGTAGCAGACTACTACAAACCTGTATGTGATACATCACTTTATTGCACAATTAACTACACCATTTAACATATAAGTCTGCCTCCTGTTGTTCCTGCACCTACTGATCCATCTTTTATGGTGTATTTTTTATTCTTCTAGGTAGTGTTTCAAACTAGTGTCCAGGAATTATCTTCAGTCAGTCACACCTTTCAAATTCCCTTGAAGAACTTTCTTGGCCAGGCACAGTCTCTTCTTGAGTACTTAAATTTGCAACCCTTTCATGTTTCTCCTCTGCTCTGCATCTTCCTGGGTTCAGTTTTGAAGAAAAATTTGTCTCCCAGAACTGAGACTTTTCTTTCACCTAATTTTGAACTTATTTTTACATTCCTGGGTTGAGAATTCACATGAAATGATTCTGAGGCTTCACAGGATAAAGATGCTCTAGCACTAAAGTGATATCTTGTTTTAGAAATATTTAAGTTTGGTTTTGGAAAAATGGTTCTTAATGTAACAAATAAACACAGGAAGGAACAGGATGCTTGTATTGATACATACAGAAGGAAAAAGAGAACAACCTCCCCACCTAGTTTTTATCTAAAACATCTTTAAAGAGAAAAAATCGCACAGCTGCTGGGGGGAGGATAACAAAATCTAGTAATTCCTTTCTGTTCCTTTTGTAGGGGATGCTGCCCTGCCCTTAACACTCTGATAGCTGCTTGCAGTGAGAATTATCCACTAGGCTTTCCATTATGAATATGATTTCAGTGGTATACCCAGTTTTTGGGTTCAGGTTTCAAATGCCTCTGTTTTAGAGGAATTTGTAGAATGGCTTTTTGTTTCAGAATGCCTTTGTTTAGGTACGTTATGGTAAGTATTCTTCTTAGAACATGAATAATTGTGGTTCAGAAAAAGTGCATTATTACTTTAAGTTACAACTGTAACAAAAAATTACAGTGGTGCTTAAATGAAGCTTAGTCTGCATAGCAGGCACCAGCCATCTGTGCTATGGCAGCACTGTTTGTATTTTAATGTTTAAACATACAGCAAAGATAATTAAGAATAACTATAATTAAAAATGATTACAACAAATTACTTTTCCCTCAACAGTGATGTGTGCCTGTAACTTATAAGTTACTTGATGAAGTAACCCTTTAGTAAGGCAGATACGATAGCTTTGCAATTCTCACCCTGTTTCTGACAGTTCATAGATTTTTCAGGGGCTTTTTTTTCCCCCCAAATGATGAAAGCATTTTATGTACTGGGCTTCATACACCTATTTGATGCGCAGTAATTATCACTGAAATTTCATCCTTCATATCAGTATCTTCACTCTTTTTATTTTTTTTCTTTTCCCTGAGACAAGATTAAAAGTAGCGTATTTCTCAGGCTATGGAAACAAAATGACAAGAAAAGAACACAAACTCACACATTTATTTTCATTTTCAAAGAAAAATATTAATATTTGTTCTTGACAAAAGCAAAACAAAATTTTAAACAGAGAAAAAAACTTTTAGGATAAATTAATGCAATTTCTGTTATGACTTCTTATACCTAAGAATAATAAGCCTGTTTGATTTTGCAGTCTCATTTGTATAAAACTCAAACTCTTCCATCTTGTGTTGAGCTCCATACGGATTCTGTCTTGTTGATGGGTCCTGATGTCTGTCCTCAGGGAGATGAACAAGTTTAAAGTGCATGAAATGGGTTAAAGACAAATTTTTCTTAAGTGGTCATGACCAGAATTTCAGTTTATGAGTGCCTCCTTTGGAAGACATAAATGGGCCAAAAAAAGAATATTTTCTGTAGCTGGCTGCGGGAAGCCCTTACTACTGCTCTGCAATTCTACCATGTTCTTAACAGCAAGGTGAGATCCTGCCTGGAGGCTGGATGTGGCCAGATCATGGGTGCAGGCTCAGAAAGCAGAAAGTCCTCTGAGATTCCTGTAGTATAGACATAATCTACATCTTCTATGATGCTCCACTGTCATCCTTCTTAATCATTTAGTATGTCTTTGGGTTTTCATCCCAAAGGCTCGATACAAAAGGCGTTAGCAACAGCTTCTGTGAGGCACAGTTGCATTTCAGAATCCAAGTAGTTCTGGTTCAGCAGGTTTTGGCTTTCTTAGAGAAAATTGAATTGTTGCTTGATTGAATATATATGAAACCATTTGTCTGTCTATCCATCACATATCAGTTTAGATGGAATATTTTTTTAGCAACGCATTCAATACCTAAAGTTTTTAGCGATGCTGCAAATTTGCAAATTTGACTTAGTGTCACAACTACCATGAGGTGCCTTGCAATAATTTCAGAAAGACTACAAAGTCATTTTACAGATGAGTCATTTTACAGTTGAGTAACAAAGGAACATCATTTGCTTATGCCTACTTAGCATTTCTGAGGCAAAACCAGAATGATAGGTTAAGGTATTTTGATTTCCTTAATTGATAGAACAAGAATAAAATAAAAGAGACAATTATTGCCCATGGTCCTGCTTATTAAAGACAACATCTCCGCATCATTGGCAGATCTATTAAGAGAACTATTTTGGACTGCCGCCTTCACTTAATTTCAGAAAATCGGTATTTGTCATTTTGCAGGAACTATCATTTGAAGATTGCTCCAGAACTTACCAGTGTTTTACTTGACATTGGTGATGCAGCCTCATGAAAAGAGATTGATAGATGAATTAAAAGGCACATGTTTGTAAACTGACACTGCCACGGTGGCACTCCTCTTGCCCTGAAGGTGATGGAGGTGCTGTGCAATCTCAAAGGAAGCAGAACTGTGTAGAACTGCACTGTTTGATCACATGCTGGTCACTTAGATTAACAGAATGAAGAGAATATATAAGCGGGATATGAATAAAACATTGCAATAATGTGAGGAAGAATCCAAATACTTTTCCAAACTAATGTTTTATTTACCACTTTAAGTAGTTTAGTGCTGTTCTGGTATGTAATATTTGATGGGTATTATATTTAATAAAGTTTGCATTGATAAAATTATCTGTCTTTCATACAGGGGAACCACATGGTCTTCTTGCTTGAGAATAATATTACTCCATAAGGCTGATTACAGCTATGTTTGAAATTCATTTCGTATTTAAATAGTGTGGGCCAAACTGAGCCCTGGTGCAAATCTGCTTGTGCCAATGGAACTCCACAAGAGCAGTGTTTGACCCTATGGGTTAATGTAATGAAAAGATAACAGCATACTGTATGATCACATAAATTAAAGATGGAAAATACCAATTAGGTCAGCTAGTCCTTACCCGGGGGACCAATTTAGATTGTTCCCTACACTCTACTCCTGAGTGCTTTGCATTGTTTTAAGAAACTTGTGCAATAAGACTCATGTCTTTGGAGACTATACTATAGCTCATCAGATCTTACCACTAAAAAATGCTTTCTGAAACCCAACCCCAATTTTTTTTATTCTTAAGAATTAAGTCTCAATATCCTTGTCATAAGCTTTCTGTTTCACTGTAAGCAATATTATTTTGATTTTTCTGTTGGCTTTTCACAAGATATGCCACACGTTTATAATCAACACTTATCTTGGATTCACTCACAAATAGAATATAGGAGACTTTCTTCTTCTTCTTCTTCTTCTTCTTCTTCTTCTTCTTCTTCTTCTTCTTATTATTATTATTATTATTATTATTATTATGAGTGAGTTAAATTACCTAGGTCAGATAAGAATTAATCAAAATGTATTTTTATCCTCATAGATGAAACAGCCATTAAAAAGAACCAATATTATTTCTGAGTTGTTTGGTTTGGGGGTTTGGGGGTTTTTTTCTTTGAGAAAAGCTGGAAATAGAAATAGACAAGCAATTAGGAAAGGTTTTACTTTCATCCCAGATAAATCTAAGTAGTACTGAAGATTCCAGGCTTAGATGAGATAAAACCCAATTTCCAGATGTGTCTCCAATGTTGTACGCTTCTGGCTACAAAGCTAACACAGACATTCAAGCTGTCATGTACAAGAATGGTGTCAGCTAGTGACTCAGGCAACAAAATTTGGTGCATAAACAGTGCCATTACAACGATGAATGCTTTCTTACAGTGACTGGGTCATCACGCAAATATATTTGTCCTGAATTTGACCTTTAAGTGAAAACAAGACTACATGTGGGTCAAGTAGTCTCTATTCCCTAAATGGGGTGAGTCTCCTTGCTTTTAATATGAGAGACTGATTTTGATCCAGTGTGTGCCAAATAGATTCAGGAGTTGTTTAGAAGTTGATTGGCTAAATTGTTTCTTGTGCTGCCAGTACTTTTATCTGAAACAGACTTAAAATTTTCCTTTGGACTACCTGGCTTTTCCCACAACATGCTATACCGCAACAAATAAATTAACTTTGGGGGTTTTTTTTAGATTTTGGCAGGTTAAATATTTGATCAGGTAATACAGTGCTTACTAATGCCAATCGTTAATAATTTGGGAGGCATTCATACAGCCTAACTTTGACACATAATTGTTAAAACATTTTTTTTTATATATGAACTTTATTTCACAAAAATCCTAGTATAGGCAATGTAATGCCAAAGACAACTTCAGAAACCAATTTTAAACTAGCCTAAGTCTTCTTTTGCAATGGCTTGCCCCCAGAGGACTCTTTCTGCTTTTACTAGAAGGATCTCAGGCCCACAGATATAGATGTCTGTAGATATCATGAATAATTTCCTTGTTTACATGCGTTTTTGAAAAGGTGGAAGAAGATGGTGAGTTACGTGTATTAAGTCCTTTAATAATAATGATAACAGTAACTATAGCAAAAGTTTCTTAAAAAATATACACATCTATCTGAAAATATAATTGCTTGGGAAAAAAACAGAGATAATGGAGTAAAGTGAAGAAAATACAAAGTAGGTCAAAAAATAGAAAAGAACAGTATCTGAAAAGAATCCAAGAGCAATCAGTTAGGGAAACTAGAAGAAATTATAAGCACTGGAATATTAAGGTTAACAGTATTTTTCCGTCAAGGCCCACGAAACCAGAAATGAAAACATATTAATATTACTGGTTATGTATTGCTTAGAAAGCATGCAGTAAAAGTTTTCCTTGATTCGTGAGCTCTTTCTGAATGACTGTCACTAGCCAAAAGCTCCTGTGGCCTTAGCCACATTGTCACTGAAAGTAATAAAACCTTTTTATTTTTAACTGAATTAATTGAAAGAAGGGTTACAATTTTAGAACGACTGTTAAGATGGCTGTCGGGCAAAATAACAGGCAGCCAGTCAGATTGTTGCCTGCACTGAGTTTTGTTTAGGTGTGAACGGGCATAGTGCCATTATCTACATCTCCCTGAATCCCAGGTCTGGCACCAGGACTGACAACATAACGAGTGGCTGCCACTTTCTTCCCCCCCTAACCCCTCCTGCCCCAGGACCTACCACTGTGGCTCCTTCTTTTCCCAACAGCAGCAGGGAGGCATGGGCGCAGAGACACACAATTTCTTTTTGTAACCAGACAATTCCCTAACAGGTTTTACAGTTGCTTTACAGCCCATTTTTTTTGTCACCTCAGTGTCACAGAGGATGACGCTCAGCTTGTGATTCTGGCCAAGTTAATTTAATTTATGTAAGACGTATATGTTGAGAAGAGAAGTGAGAACATACAGTTTAAAAATGACTAGCATAGCTTCAGACAGAGTGCCAACACACTTAAATTATCTACCTTTTAGATCTACGTTCATGAGAGATAGGAGGAAATCAGAGGATGGCACTTCACATGCTACTTCACACATTCTAATAATACACTATAGACTCTTAGATTTGCACAAGGCATCTGCTGAGTTTCCATATCAAAAATTAATAAGAAGGATAAGATGTAATGAAACAAGGTAAAGAATAGACATTCTGGAGATAAATCTTATTTACAGTAGATCTCCTTGAATAACTATTTTGGGTTTTAGTCAGGCCAATGGCCAAGCCCACATACATAATTAAAAATTATTTTGGGTCAGCTCTAAATTTAAAATGCTCAATTTTTCTTTAACATTCTGAAAAGCTGAAACAAATTATTTCAGTTCAAATTGAAGGTGTCATTCAGATTGAAACAAAAAGGTTTTGTTTAGCTTCTTGACTTCCATTGACTTTGTCAAAGCTTAGAAATATTTAAAATACTAAGATAGTAAATTTGTAAGGAAAACCAATTCTAGCTGAAAATGGGAATGTTTCTTTCATTTACTAGCTACCAGAACAAAATACTTCCAACTTGCTTTTCATACTTATTTTACTAAAAGTTGGCTGAAATTGTCACACTCTTCTTGACCCAAATAAGCATTTTTTTGTTTTGTTTTATTTACAAATAACCTTTTCAGCTGTGAAATTTAGAAGGAAAAATGACCAGTAAAGGTCATGTATGCATTCAGTAGCCTGGATAAAACACGCACAGAGTAAATATATGGATACTATGTATAGGTACATAGATTGTAAGGGTTTACGGATTATCAGTAAGCCTTGTGAAAGCTTGAAAACAAAAGGCATGTTTTCAAAGAAAATCTTCTGCCTAATATGCATGTAAAAAGTAAATGAACACATATAAGCTTTATTATTATTCATAAGGAATTGAAGGAAGTAGTCATCAAACAAAACAGTTGCTTCAGGATGCAGGACTTGTTTAAAGTTCAAAAGAAATGGCTGTAAGTATTGATGTTATACATCCATGGCTTTGTATCATGCCTACATGCTTCACTTTCTCTTATAAAATTTTTTGAAAATTTAGTATTTTTGAAAGATGCTAGAACGAATTTTCTTGTCTTCAGCCATAAACTGTGCCATATGGAATGGTACCAAGTCCTTGTAGCTCAACCAATTAGCAGTTTCGTGGGAGACCATCTCTAAGGAAGACAAATTTACCAGACAGTCCCTCGTTACTGGATCTACAAAGGCAGTTGATAGATAATTGACACTGAGCCAAATTTTTGCAAAGAGATACTTTTCTCGTATGAACTTCTCAAAAGTTTATAGTGCCTTTAACATGCGACACTTGTCAAGATTTTACAGCAAGGACTTCTAAAAGTTGGTAACCCAAGGCTGACTGGTGCTAGATTCCTAGTGTGAAGGAGACTGTTTTCCTTAGCTGTAGAGTTCTTATTCTCATTTTGCCTTATCACTTTTTCTTTGTAAAGCCTTCCTCTGTAAAACCTGTTTCTTTGTGTTGGCATACTACAACTTAATGTATGAAATCTAAACATTTTTTTTGCACCTATTTTCAGTAGCTTACTGTAACTTTGTTTGATCTGACCTTTGTCTTGGTTTTTCTTCTTTCACTTACATACAGAGTGCTTTCTTTTTACCCTATCTTTAATTTTATGTAAATACACGTTTCATATTTCCTTAGGCTCTAAGACTGCTGATTGTTGCATAAGATCATATTACTGCTCAAGTGAAAAAATCTGTAAGAAAGCTCAGAGCCCAGAGCTGAGGAAAAGGCTGATTTCTTGCTTTTCTTTAGTTGCTACAAACCTTGGTTATTGACAAAAGCTTCCTTGTATACAAAAGCACAAGGGGGCAGCATTACATTAAAATAAATTGTTGCTCTGTGTGTGTGTGTGTGTGTGTGTGTGTGTGTACTGAAGAATAATCAGCTAGGTAGTGCTAGGGTTGCAGAAAAAAATTTTATTTGAGTTTGTTCAGACTGCCTTATTAGTTTACTTGTCCTGATGGCATTGGTAGGTTAGAGGAAAAAAATTCTGAGGGCATGGGGAGTTTTATTTACTTTCTGTTGTGTGGCAGATCCTTCATACCTCTTCCTTTCCCTGCTTTTCCCTGTCAATAAATATTTATCTGTTTTTTAAGGACCAGCATAGTTTTTCAGAAGTCTTTCTTTCATGACTAGTTGTCATGAAAAACAACTCTGCTCCCTCATCGATATAGTACAGTGAATGCACTGTAGAGGATTTCTGCCAACCTTTGAAACTTTCAAAATTGATCATCAAGGACCCTTTTGGAAAAAAACAGTTGAAATGGCCTGTTCTGTTGTGGCAACAATTATGTCAATGCAGTGAACAGCCAGGCAGCTGGCTTCATGCAGAAATTCTTAAAAACTCATTTTTGGATGGAAATGCTTTGCTGTAGAAGGTTGCCTTCAAGAAGCATGAATGTTTGTAATGACTTTGCAAGAATCTGGTCATGTCCAGAGTGTTCTGAATTGTTTTCCTGTCATTTATTACAAATTGTTATTTTCCCAATTTTGAGTCATTAAAATCCCCAGTGTCTTTTTGTATGGAATTAATAATCTGAGCCACTTTCTAAAACCTGAATTCTGCTACTGTAGACTTGTCACTTTCAGCTTAAATTGACTGCAAAATCTGACATATCTTTGCTGGGTTGGGTCATTTTGAGGATATGCCCAAAGGATGTAATCTATTAATTTTTTTCCAGGAAGTGTAGTGCCAAGGGTTGCTAACAGAAGTGGCTCTATAATGATTCACGAACTCTGAAATATGAAAATGCATTGCCTGTATTTTGTATTTTTCAGCTCTACTTAGCTTTAGAAAAGAGCAGTTATACACTTAGTGACAAATCCTAATGCCACTTGAAAGAATAATATCAATGACTAGGGAAGGGTGTCAGGATTTGATTGCAAAGACCTAACTCCAGCCATTATTTTTGGTTTCTTCTCTGGGGATGCAAATAATTTGCGTATTATTTGGCATAATCTGTTGGAAGTACTCCAGAGAGTATTGTCTGAATCCACTTGTGTGAATGACTACTTCCACCTATGTTAACATGTCCACACTTGTTTCTCACAGTCTTTCATACAATTTACTTCTGAAAAGGAAAGTTAAAAAGACTCTTCCAGGGCCTGACTGTTGAGAGGCTGAGACCCCTCAACAGAGGCAAAGAGGTTGATGGGATTCACTGCTTCCTGGGGCTGTCTCAGAAGATAAACAGAAGTTGATGCACAGCATAGGTATTTGCACCTGTTTTAACTAATATTTTGCTCAGATGAAATGTAAAAAAGTGGTGCCTGGCTGTCAGCCAAATAAGTAACCAGTAATGCCATTAATCTTTGACAGTTGTCAGTCCTCCATCTAAGAAATTGACTGCTGCTTCTTTTCCATGCCAGAAAGGCCTAGGTAGTTTATAAAATGTGGACTTTAGGACTGAACTACAAAAAATTGAAAGGTTGGTAATAAAATTTTTAAAAAGTGATTTTTTTTTTCTCTGACTACACTCAGAATGTAAAATTATAAAAGAGGACCTTGTTTTAAGAAGGAAAATTTATAATAGTATCTTCAAGATAAAAAATATTTGAGAGATAATTATAGGGTCTTTTGTTGCCTTTTTTTTTTTCTTTCATTAAGTGAAAAATACACATTTGTTTTGAACTAAAATTGAAAAGGTCTGGCCACTCAGTTTGAATTCTGCCCCCATGTTTCTATTAAAAGTAATCCAAAGATGAACTTTGGGCTAATAATTGGTTTTAATACTACAAAAATGTGTCCTTTCCTTCCGACAAAATTGCATCTGTGTGTTTCACTCTTTCAGCTGTGTTTTGGCTTGTTACTACACTAAATTTACTCTTATTTAAACGGAGTCTTTTTCTGTGATTTTTGTGCTTGGCACCTGTGAGAGCCCTTCCAGCTCTTTTTTCTTTTTCTCCTAACATATAAAATGCCATCTTCCCACCATTTTGGAAATCTAGTTATATTGTCATAGCTATTTGTTATTCATCGAAAAAGCTGTAAAGAAGATGTTTTGGAGAATTTTTCTCTTCTTTCTACAAAAAACCCATAATGATTTTTGGCATCTGCCCCTGATTTTTACATGGGTCAATAGGTGTTGGCGTTGTTTGAGTTTTTTAGTCATATGAGATCATCAAAGAGATACACATACCAATCATCTCTTTTTGTGGAGAAAAGATATCTTATGAATCATATCTGCTTCTGTAAGACATGGTTTATATATGTATGCTCCGGTATCTTCTATCTGGAGATTTGAACAGGAGTTTTATTTCTATCTCTCCGTCTCCCTTCTCCCCAAAAAGGCTTATTCTGATATGAAGCAGTTTATCAATTTAGCAACACGAGTCAGCACACACTTGGTGTCGTACTGTTTCTACAGCAGACTCATCATTGATGAAATGCCCAGGACCCGTCTCCTCTTTCCATAACAACTTCCTATTGAAATACAGCTCTAGTTACCTATCCCAATAACTTCCATTTCCCACAGGACTTCCCTTAGCTATTTAGGTATTTTAGAGATCACCTTCCTATAAACATAATCTTTCTCTCTATATAGCTCTCATTTTAATGGACATCATGCATTGTAGTCCAAAAATTACCTCTAGTGTCATTCAAATTTTGTGACTCCATATGTTGTTGGCAGCTATTTCCACAAAGTATGAAGAACTGTTAAATAACAGTTGTAGAGAGAATTATTTGTAGCAAAAGAAGGATTCCGCTTGTATTTTAAGTCTCATTTGATTCTTAATTTTTTTTTTTTATCATTAATTTTGATTGTTTTTCCACAATGTTTTCCTATGTTTGATCCAGGTAAAGTAGTATTCCTTCTACATCAGAGTAGTCTCTTTCCCATTCTGAGCTATTAACCGATGTCAATAAGTAGGGTTAGGGAGTTAGCTTAAAATTTAGGATGCCATACCTATAGAATAAGACTCATACCAACTATTGAAAGTCCTTTGGCTATACATATGGAACAAAAGCTGAACAGCTGAAAGTAAGGAGGAGTTCATTTGTTCAGTTTTGCCAACAAAAAGAATTTTGACTTTTTCACATTATTGGGGATCAGATATCAACTTTTCTCTGGGACGCTTCAACATACTGTAAGATTGGGATTTTCTGAAGGGCTGGGTTGGGCCACATTACTTCTAGCTCTAAAAATGAACTCAGCATCGAGGTTTAATTCACAGTTTGTTTCTTTGGCTTAGCTCTTCCTTCCACGTAAACAAAATATGCTTAATAATGAATTTTAAAAACTCTACAGCCAGTACCACTCATCCCCTCTTTATTGATCAATTTATATCTCTCATAGGCTGAAGGAAAAGGCGATGGCACTTCACACTGTCTAGACTCAGAAAATACTGCAATATTAAGGTGAAGCAGCTCATAAAAATCTTTAAAGTAGGGTGGCTAAAGAGTAAGTGAATCATGCAAAAGTGAAAAATAATGTATCCTTCTTCATCCTGTTCATCCTGAAGGTCCTTCAGCTTCAACATACTCCATCTTTTCTGTGTCTATCATTGCAATATAAACCTTTCATAATAACCATTTTCATAAATCTGAATAAACAACAACAAAAAAGCCTCCTCCCTCCCAATACCTCCTGAAGTGTTGAGAACTTTCTGAAGTTATCACTGTAGGAGGTAGTGAGCAGGCAGATCTTTGCAGGTTTCTGCAAATGCCAAGGGCAAAGCGCTGGCTCAGAGACACTCCCTCCTGCTGGCCTCAGAGCTGTGATGTTCTCCACCTCTGGAGCGGGCCGAGCACTCAGGCCAAATGCCTCACTCTGGTATAACTTTCTATTCATTTTTATTGCCAATCTGGTCGTCTGCTTTGCCCTCATTCTCCCCCTTTGTCAAATAAGATATTGCTATCCTGCTTTGTGACAAAACCTAAAATGCATGTTCTTCTTGCAGTGGCTGAGAGAGCTAACATTGTTTTCCCTGGCACACACCCTCCTTGCAGCCTGCGTTCACCATGCGCAAGGCCAGAGCCAGATGCTCTTTGAGCAATTCCAGAGAAGTTATCAAGACTGCTGAGAAAGCATCACTGCATGGTGTAGTATAATACATTTATTTCTTAGTACCCATGTTATACATAAACTGTTATTGGAATAACAGTTCCATAACTAAGGTTCCATAACAGTTCCATAAACAGTTCCATAACAGTTCCATAACAGTTCCATAAAAGGAAATTATTTTCCTTTTGCAAGTGGCATGACATAGCATTCTGAAGTGAGTGTCCAAATGTGATTTGCAGGCAGCTTTTCTAATTTTATTGTATTTTTATGGAGAAATTTTACTATAAATAGACTTATTCTCTAACTAAAAAAAAAAACCATAACAAAAAAGATAACTGTCTGGTGTCCAGTAAGGTTGGTGATGTAAAGGAAGAGTAAATAGCATTTGCCTTATGTCTATAACTGAGAAGAGAGCTAAAGAAGTGATCCATTATTCAAAGATGCTGCCCTTTCCAATTCACATTGACTTTGGGCTACATATCCAGGTACTTAAGTGAGATAAATTCTTAACATGCAAATCTAGAAGTGATTTTTTTTTTAGGCTTAGGCTTCCAATTTTTTCCCCCAGATTTCTCTCTTCAAATTTTCACTTTCTTTTTTAATTGTTTGGTTTTGCTGAACTTAACCAGATCTTAAAATCTTAATATATTATTTTGTTACACTTCTTTTATTTTCAAATTAATGACTATACTGGCTAGATAATTTCCTCAGGTTCTTTCAACTTCTGTAGTAGGCACAAGTGTTAGGACAAAATGGATAATATTGTTCTGTGTTACATTAATTTTATTCAGTCTTCTAAGTAATGGAAAAAGGCTGATCTTCTAATGAATAGAGAAAGGCTGATTTGTATAAACTTATATGTTCCTTAGAGGTTTTAAGAGAAGCCAGTGGGCTATACATCTGTCTTTAAATGCATAGGCATTTTTGACTTGTGTGTATTGTTCAACTGTATAAAACAAGTTTCTGATCTAGAAAGACATTATGGTTCAAACATGTAGAAAAGATTTCCTTAATAATCTAGGAAAGACCTTCCTCAGCCCAGGCTGACCACCTTTGCTAGCACTCCCTCACTGCAACAACAGGCATGGGTTATATGCGGAATCTTCTTTTCTGACTCCAGGTCCAAGAGCAGGGACATGCCTAAGGGCTTTGTGTCTTCAGAATTAAGACCCCTCTTCACAGGCACATTTACAGTGTAAGCTTGGGCAGGCCACTGAGTCTCTTTTTGGTTTGTTTCCCCATGTGTAAAAATGGATAAAGCTTCCTTCAGAGGATGATATCAAATGCTTCATGAAGATGAGACAGTTCTGTAAAACATTCTGATACTACAGAAATGGATGTTATACAAGTAAATAAAAATAGTTGTTTACCTGAACTGAAGAGGGAGGGAGATAAGGGAACATGAGTAAGGAAGACAGACATCCAATTTATCATAAGAACACAGAAAGCTCTCAATATATAAGATGGGAACAACTAAGAGAATGAAAGATCTCTCCCTTCTCCCATCCCTGAAATCTGCATGGCCTATGTACAGGAATACTAGTTTCTTTCCCTCTCTCATTTTCTAAGTTTAAGAAGAAAACTCTGTACTTTCCTCAAAAGGGAATTATCTCCAGTTCCTCTGCATTCCCCTCTCTTTGGCCACAGACATTACTGGACTTATTCAATTAATGGAAAACATGTTTCGGGAAGTTGATGTTGCTCAAGTGTGTCAGTCCCCTGCACTAGACCCTTAAAAGCAAGGAATTACCAGATTCAGAGACACCTCTTTAGCCTCCCCTCACACCCACACAGCATGTCTCTATTGACAGTGACAGATACTGCATCTTAATAGGGAACCCACTTCAGCCTCCAGCAGAGAAGGAAGCACTCTACTCATTAATCTCCCTCACAGTATAGTATGAACCCTTATTTACAGCCTCAGCAACATTAGCAAGCGTTCTGTGTTGACATATGCACACAGGTTAGGCATGTCAGACAGTATGAGCTTCTGGGGGAAGCTGATGTTTTAATGAAGGGTTTGCCTCCTCCCCATCAGAGGGAAGCACTGCCTGCTCTACTGCTCACCATCTGTAAAGTAGCATCCCAATGGCATTCCTCATCAATCCAAACCCACATCTCTAAAACAAAATATGAAGGTGTTTTGGTGAAAGGCTTCAATCAGCCAGGCCTCAATGTTTAAAGCCATGTCTACTTGCAGAAAAAGGTCTTATTTCCACAGTGATGGGCAAGACATGAAAATCTGGAAAAAGAATAAATGTCTATCCGAAGTGTCCTACATTTCTGTGGTGTTTAGATATATGATCTGTGTTTGGGCCCTTCCACTTATGTTTGATGGGAAGCATTGTTTTGCACCACTCAGCAAGAAAGAAAAAAAAAAAACCACTTAAAATAATTTCAGAAGCTTGTATGAATCGGTCTATTGTCTAATGAAAATCTGATCTGGGCAAAAACAGTGCCAAGTCCTGAATGTTCTGCAGCTGAAAGGCTGAACTTTGAAACCATTATGTGGAAGATGTACTCTGAAAATTGGATAAACAAATAGCTTTGTGTTTTTACCACCTACATTTCAGAGTATGTAGTGCTAGGAAATGTCTAGGTGTTAGTTGCAAGCTTATAATATGCTAAAAATGTAATACTGTCAATACTACAAAAGGGCTTGTTTGTTTTGAGCTAGTTATCTATACTACGGATTAGGAATTAGTTATTTTGGTAGGGCTTAAAGAAAATTGAGTGATGATCTGGAAAAGAAAAGTAAAGTTTAATTTAAAAACAAATACTGATTACAATATTAGAGCGATACTGTACTCTTGAAATATGACGCTGGCACTTGAAATCAAAGGAGCAGTGTGGCTGGTGCATGAGACTTGGACAGAGATTAGTGAGAGTTAGATTTTGTTTCTGGCATTTACTGCCAGTAACTTCCTGTCTGTCTCTAAGAATTTCTCTGCATCGTCTTCTCCTTCCTGCCTGAGCTCCGCGCTCCCAGGAACAGGGACTGCCTGTACTTGCTTTTTGGTACAGAGCCACTCACAAGAGAGCCTCACCTTTGGTGGGGTCTTCTACTTGCTATGATGCCTCTAGGAGCATGTCTATGCAACTTGCAGTGGATTAATACTGTCAGAGTACGTCTCTAACATGATTTTCCTGCTACAGCTTCCTAGAGCTCATCAAGACTGGTGAGTTTGGAGGGTGAGGCAAAGACCTTTGGTCTGTCTGAATGCCTCTGTGTAAAAGCACCTGGAGATATTCTGGCACCTGAAGGAGAACTGGATGAGGTATACCTCAGAGAGTTGTACAGGTGAGTGGTTGGCCAGACAGCACTTTTCTGTCTGTGTTCTCACATTAACTACAGGAACTACAAAGGACATCTGAGTTGCTTGATTATGTTCTATCTTGCCAATAGTACTGACTAGTTAAGTTCTTCTAGGAATAAATAGTATTAGTTTCTTTTACAGGATGGGGACAGACCTGTGTGAAATTGGGAAGTAACCTGTATGTCAGGTTTACATTTAGGGCTATATATTCTGAACCCATGACTCTTGGCCTTGCTATGTTTTATGTTAACCCATTTAATTTAATCCAGACAGGTCTCTATCTCCTTCTGTGAAATTCACTTGACCCTTCCTTGCTCACCCATATAAATTCCAGTATAGATTTTTTGAGGGATATCATCTGAAATGTTTTATTCATGGTACAAAATAATACATTAGTATCACAGTGTCTGATCCTTTGAATAATGATTGCTTGAAAACATGCTTTTTATCTGATCAAATGCTTAGCAACTCCTTATTGGACATGGGTCACGGGCCATTAGCTACCAGATAGGGGACATCCCTTAAAATGTAGGAGGATAGTCACCCTAACTTCAAATTTATCTTAAATATCCTCTAATATTTTAGTAGCTGTGTTAGGGTTACCTGCTGTGCTTAACAGCATTAATCTATGTTCTGATAACTGTCATGGAATAAAACCAAGATTTATCAATAGTCTCAATTAGCAAGTGGTAACAAACTGACTCAGGGCCACACTGGTTTGCCACGTTTGCTTGTATGTCCCTGTAATTTTTCTGAAAACACTCACTACAATGAGATGTATGAAAGCAGATTTTGAAGAATGTGCCTAGCGAAGGGTCTGGAGGAGAAGCTGGGTTTTCAGATGAGCCAAGCACTCCTTGCATAATGGACATAAACCACCCACGAGGTGTTGCTGCCATGGCCCCTCTTGCAGACAGAGGCTGTTTGGAATTCAGTTCCTTTGCCTTCACCACAACTGTAGATGGTAGTGAGTGGTATCAGGTACTTTGCAGGGAAGGATAATCAGATGCGAAAGTCACAGAGACTGCTATCATCGGTATTTAACAAGACTCGAATATTAGGGAGAAAAATAATGCGCTTGGCTCATGGGTTGCTCTTTAGCTGTAAATTTCCAAGCATTTTTTTAAAAAATGGTGATCATTACTAGCTTCCTCTTCAGAGTGCCAAAAGAAAGTGAGATGCTTACTTCTATTCTGATAACATTACAATGAGCTGAAGATCAGAAAGAACAGAAAAGAACAGAAATCCCCAAACGGACTGTGCCACATTGCCAACAAGTCTTCCTTCCAAGGACCCTGTGGCAATGACTAAGCTCTCGAGATGCTGAGGAATAGGAGAGAGGAATAAAGTAGTATAGCCACAGTGCTGTGCAGTTTGGGCAGGATGATAGTCCTTGGGGCACCGCAGGGAGGGATCTACAAAATGGGGCAAGTCTGCTTTGCGTTTTTGAAGGCCTTCAAGACATTCAAGCTAGCTTCAAAGCCATGCCAACATGCAAATAAACAAATGAACTTTTTTACTCAGCTTCTTAGATGGATTTTGCAAACTGTGCTCGAGACCTTTACTGCCAGGGCCCCTTTATCTTCAGTGCCAGACAGTACCTTATACTAAGAAACCAGCTGGTACCTCATTTGGCTGAATGTATACTGCATTTGCAGTGTTGAGAAACCCTTTCAGAGGCCTATTGTGCTGTTTGAGTAATCCTGAAGGGGTACCTCCAACCCTGAGAGTAGCCCTATCCTATTCTTGGGGCAAAACACCGTATTCTCTGCTACCCTTAGCCCACAGGTCTTGTGGTCTATATCCAGGGGCCTGGACTGTGGTCGAAAGGACTTATCTAAGGTGATGCAGATCCATGTGGCAGAGTTGGACGCAGACCCCAAGAGGCTTCTGTCCTGGTTTCAGCTAGGATAGAGTTAAGTTTCTTCGTAGTGGCTGATATAGTGCTGTGTTTTGGTTTTAGTATGAGAATAATGTTGATAGCACACTGATGTTTTAGTTGTTGCTAAGTAATGTTTACACGAGTCAAGGACTTTTCAGCTTCCCATGATCTGCCAGGTGCACAAGAAGCTGGGAGGGGGCACAGCCAAGATGATTGATCCAAACTGTCCAAAGGGCTATTCTATACCATAAGGTGTCATGCTCAGTATATAAACTGGGGGGAGTTGGCTGGGGGGGTGGCGATCACTGCTTGGGGAGTGGCTGGGCATCAGTCGGTGGGTGGTGAGCGGTTGCATCACTTCCCCCCCCCCCCCCGGGTTTTGTTCCTGTCTCTCTCTCTCTCTCTCGTTATTTTCCTTTTCATTACAATCTATTATTATTATTATTATTATTATTATTATTATTATTATTATTATTATATTATTATTATATTTTGATTATTAAACTGTTCTTATCTCAGCCCATGAGTTTTCTTACTTGTGCTTTTCAGATTCTCTCTCCCATCCCACTGGGAGTGGGGAGGGTGAGCGAGCGGCTGCGTGGTGCTTAGTTGCCGACTGGGGTTAAAACACAACAACTTGACATCTGGGGCTGTGCCTTCCTCAGAGTTGTCCCTGGAGAAGACAACAGCCATGTTAAGTATGTTCGCCTAGTTAATCTCTTTTAAAACTAGTACTGAAAGAAAGGTAAAAGCAGTGATTACAGTGAGCCAGTCAGGTTATGAAAAATATACTCCTAAAAATCATATTCAACTGTTAAACTGCCCAGCCTTGATTAAACTGTTTTTCTTTGTCATGCTCCCCTCACACACCCAGTTTCCTGCACCTTCTGCGCCCTTACTTGTGTTTTTTGAGAAATCATGTTATATTAGCTAGTATGATATTATGCTTCCTCTATGGGACGTGAGCTTTTTCATTTGCTGCATAATAACTCATCCATCATTGAGGTTTCTCAGCACTTCCAGGGGTAGAATATCAGTCCTTTGCTGTTTTAGTTCTACAAATGCACATACACATGCTCTTTCAGACACACACACACATAAAAAATGCACTTATTTACTGGCTCACTCCGAAGGACAACGTGTTTGTGGGTTTTGGTTTCATAATTTTCATCTTCTGGTGTTGGTAGGAAATGCAAGGTGAAAGAAGCGTGGACATGAGCACAGCATTTGGCGTCCTCCCTGCCTCCCAGTATGCGAGCTCCAGAATCTGCTGTTAAACACTGCAGAAGTTACAGAAAAGGGAATTGGCTCTGCCACCTCAGAACCAGCACAGGATTTGTAAGACAAGCCTTAGTATCTGTGGAAAAAATACCTAGCAGAAGTACTTGGATCCTGACAGCTTGTCTCTAGTCAGCATCCCCCAGCAAAGAATTATTACGTCTTATGATTATTTTTTATTTACATACACATCAAACTGACAAAATGAGGTTTATGCTTTCTCCACTTTTTAGTTTCCAGCTGACTATCATTTTCTTTTAAGATTAAATAAGTAATTTATTGAACTGTAACATCAAGTATTTATTAGGAAATTGCTGGGTAATTTTAACTGTATCTTTTTTTAAAACATAAATCTGCATCCAAGGCCTCCAGTAACTTTGTGCGACTCTGCACCATTAATTTCTTCCAGAGTGACATTCTGATATGAGCTGAACAGATGGAATTGCAGGATTGTTCTAGCAAATTTATCATAAAAAATGCATCCGACACCTGTGTAATTTGCCTAATCATTTTCCTAATAAGCTCCCACCATTAATTATGCACGATTTCCACAATGCAATCAAGATAAAAGTAAATCTGATGACTTAATACCCTTCAAAATAATTGGTTCACCCAACACAAGGCCTCCTTTGCTTTCCATAGCCATTCCAGTTAATTAGAAAAAGGGTGCACCCTGTAGGAGTCAGCAGAATGGAGGCTGATCGCATGGTGGGAGGCAGGCCTGCTGGTTTTTTGGGCAGGAGTCAAGGATATTAACTCTTGAAAGAGAGGAACAGGCCCCCCCTTGCCCCCCGCCTCTCATTGTTGCCTCTCTCCCCCCTGCCCACCCCACCCAGCAGCAAACAGATGCGATTAGTGTTCTTCAGCCATCAGAAAACTGACTGCAGGACTCCGAGGGTCTAATGAGAATCAACTTTTCGGCGGCTGCTGTCTTGCGGTGCAGCCCACCTGTCACATCATTAGGTGCAGCATGTGCCTGGAATTCACTTTGCTAAATGAGATTTACAGGCCCCAGTGAAACCCATCCTGCAGCATTCCTGCTTCAATTAGCTAAAGATTAATTGTCTGAGAAAGGGAATGAAAGTTTTACTTCAACTGACCTGGAAAAGGGGGGGGCGGGGGGGAGGAGGGATGGAGGGGGAGCCGGGGAGGGGGGCAGAAAGTCTGGCTCAGGTATTCCACATAGGCCTCAGGCAGTGTGGAAAAACGTGATAATTTAAAGGTGCTGCAAATTTCCTACACCTCGTCTGGATGAGTGAAATTAACTAGCACTAAAAGCTGTCAAATTAAAGGTTGACTTCCAGATATTAGCACCTTAAATGTCACCGAATATTCTCCATCTCTCCCCTCCCCGTCCTCCCTCCTTTCTCTCCCTCGGCCTCTCTCCCCTTCCCCCCCCCCAATCCTCCCCCCTCTTCTTTTTGGCAAACACGCACGTCAGCACACCTGCACATGCACACAAACATTATCCTGCTGCTGTTCCCGCTAACTGCTTGTGCGTGCTCAGGCCGGAGTCGCTCGGTATAAATCTCTGATGTAACCATGGCTACAGAACAACTGGCAATTACAAAATTTCCTCCATTTTTAATGTTACACTAATTATGTTTGAATGTGTTTTAATGGAGAAAGGAATCGAGGAGATGAAACAGTGTTCTGTACGCCAAGAGCGGGGGGAGACCCTGTGTCTCCCATCTTCGGCAGCTTGAAATGCAAGCCCAGGAAAGGCACAGAGCATCTTGAAATGAGCTGGTGTGCCTGGGAGCATAGGATATACACACCAACACGTGAAATATGTGGATTAAAGTTTGGAATCTGGACGGTACCACTAAAACAAGCCCACACCCTCTCATAGATTAGGAAACCAAAATCTCAGTTTACTTTGAACTTCATTTCAAGATGAAATGATGGCTCCTTGAACTGCAATGCCATTGCTTTGGATGTCCTGCTGGCCAAAGGTGGGGCTTCAAATCTGAAGCTGGTTTTGTGGCTTTTGTTCCACCTGTGATTTTGCATTAAAAACTGTTTTTCTTCTATTCTTCATAGTGTAAAATATTGGGGGGGTGAGGAAGTGGTTTCCAGGCTTGTGCACTGCATAAAATGGCGTGCACTGCCCGCAGAAAGCTTTATGGGATCAGAAGAACCAAACTGTTTTGTTACCAATCGTACTCTCAGCCCCTAGGTCTGACGTGTTCTGCCCGTGTTTCATCGCAAGGCTCTGTGTCGTCCAAATGCGTATGTCATGTCAACACATTGCGAAGGAAGCCAGTAAGTCCTTGTGAGTGAGTGCCTCCTGCCCCAGCTGGGGTGTGGGCAGCACGCTCCCACTGCCCCTTTTTTATTTTAATGGCATGCTGGAGGGACCTGTGCTGTCACTCAGATTATTCCGGGGCTGGGCACGAGCCTCAGAACTTTTCATCAGCAGTACCTAGTGGGTACCCTGCCAGGGTATGGTTACCACTGGATCCTGTGCTGGAATTGGCAGAATGCCTCAAGTGGGGCAAGATGAGACAAGTGGAAGTTAGCAAAACAGTAGCACGCTCCTCCTGGCATTTTGAGCTGGGGTCACAGGGACGCCATGCAACAAGAGTAAGTATTTGAACAGTCTTTTTTTTTTTTTTAAATAAGACCCTGATTTGGTTAGATTTTACTGGAGGGGGGGGAAGCAAGTAAAAAACCCCAGCAAACAACATTTTGCATCATACTGCTCCATCTTCTTCTTTAACCTGGTAATTTAACATGCATGCACACCCACTGCTGAAGGTGGGGTGGGGATACTGTTACAAGTTTCCTCACAGCAGTGAGCTCTCCGTCCCAGCTGTGTCTTCAGCGGCATGAGCCAGCTTGATTATGCTAAAGCACCCCTGGATCCCTTCCTCTTTTGTTTCATTCTACCCAGGGTTTTAAAGCTTAAACATCTGACATGCTTGGGTAGTTTCTTCTCTAATTTTATCCCAGCTGACTGTGCAATGAGTTTAACTCAGAGCCCTTAGGTGCAAGCCACTTTCCACAATGTATATTAAACCTTATAAAACTAGCCGGTATGTCATTACGCAGAATATAATTACCTATATTGGAATTTGGCCAGGATACTGGGGCTAATATTGTTAGCCTTGCAAAAATTGGCGTGGGACTTTTTAATGACCACATGTGGTCAGTGCCATATGTTTCTAGCTCATCTAAAGGATGGTACCTCTCACACAGCCATGCCCCTTTGAAATCACTTCAGGGTAGGAAAGCAAAAGCTCGGAGGCCAGACAGGACAGACAGTTGCTAGTTCAGAGACTGATGACATCTTTGATGTGGGGCAGGAGAGAGCTCTGTAGCAAACCCCAGCACTGCACGGCCAGGAGCTCTTACTGACCCAAGCTTTGCACGTTCCCTCCCTCTCTTTTGCCAGCCCTCACGCCTTTGTAACGTAGCCTGGTAAGAAGAGTCACTGCCCTTTCTGGAGATGATGTATTTTATGTAAAGCTAAATTTTTTTATCGCTTGTCATGTGAGTGATTTCATCCACTGAAGATATTGGTTTAGGCAAGATTGGCTTAAACCACAAACACAATTGGAAATGTTCTATAAAGCCCTTTTATTTTTTTAAGTTCTGTGTGTTGTGTGCCAGACAGTCATAACATGTCCTAACCAGGGATGACTATGCTTTAAAGTGTCTAAGCTAACAGTAATATTCACATTAAAAGGAAATCCCATTTAAATATTCGGTGCAATGTTTCCATGTTTGCTCCGTATGTCACCATGAAGTTTGGGATAGAAGCTTTCTCAGAGAAAACAGGTGTAGTTTATCACTTCTCTGGTCAGTCTGATGAGACTAATCTCCATCTCATTCTTCAAAATGTTCATGAAAACATAAAAAAGCATGGGTTTTGAGCCCCTCTGGTAGAATGTTGTTACAAGGTTCAAAATGAAGCTTGCACAACTCCCCATTTTTCCGTCTTACCCTGATGAGAAGGCGTATTCTGTGTCCTTGTCTTTTCTCAGTTTCTTCTTTGGGACTTTCCTGAGTCTCTTCTCAAAGAGACCAAGTCACTGACTCTCTTGTGCTGCCTATGTGCCCGGGGTTCTCTCCCCACTCTTTTCCTTCCCACTTTCCTTTGAACCACTAAACCATATTCTCTTTAAATTGTACAATGAAACCCTCCATTTACTTTAGCCTGCAATAAAATAGATTTTCATTATAAAACATTTGATGGTACTGCTCTACTTCTGGCCTATGTGGCTTGTTAAGGCACTAGTGGTGGTAGAAAAGTGATGACCTACCACCTCTGTTTTAAACCTAATTCTCTCCTGATTGTCAAAAGTTGTGAAGAAGAAATCAAATCTATTATTGGACAAGGTAAGGTTATCATTACGGAGGTTAGCAAGCCTTCATCTTTACAGCCTTCAACTTTACAACTATCCTTTGCTTGAGAGATCATCGTTTGGCTTTAACGATCTGTCTTGCCACAGGTAATGTTTAATCTTCCCTTTTTGATTAAACTAATAGAGATGGTTTTGCCAAGTCATCTCCAGGGCTCTGTTTGCTTCAGATGTCCTGGACTTTTGACTTTGCTACAGCTTTTATACCTGAATATAAAACAAGGCTGGTATTTGTGACTTTGGTTGTCGATCTCTTCCTGCTAATGACTAATGGTCAATTCATATAATTGTGGCTCCATTTACATGTAGTGAAGATGTGGCAGATGAGCAGAAAGAAAGAAATAGATGTTATCAACAGTCATTATTGTCACAGGGGTTAAGAAGCTCATAATTTCAGCATCTAGTTAGACCAACCACTGTGTTTGTTTAGATAATTAAATGGTAGCTGTGACAAGGTAAGCCTTTTCCAGATATGCATGTTGAGAAGGTACAAACTCATCTTGCTTCCTGATTACAGCACAGTGACATGTCGTCTAGAGGCACCCCAGACCTGGTGTGTTTTTTGAAGCCAGGAATGAGCTCACACTTTGGGCCACATCACAGGTGAAGAAGCATGGGCTGGCTGTAAACAAGTTCATCGCCCGGCGTTAGGAGAGTGTCTGGGAAGGTTTTTTTGTGCACTTGGAGGGCACTTAGCTGGAGAGCGCTGTGGGGCTGGAGGGGACTCTCCGACTCCTCTGCAGGTGGCTCAGCCACCACCAAGGTGACTTGCCAGTAGCAACTTCATCCACCCTTATGGAGATCTCTGCTTCTCCAGAACTAGCCCACTTTGGGATTTATGCTTTATAACCTGCATCAGTTACCACTAAACTTCTGCATAAAATTTCAGAGATGGATACTAACCTTTAAGAAATTAAATTACCTAAACCCATTCTAACTTGAGGAGGGGGGCAGTTTTTAGGGTTATATCCTTGTGATATTCCAACCAGGAGTATTTCAGTCAGTCTGGCACAGGAGGGCTCTGACAGAGGTAGGTTTTCGCTGTGGACTTCAGAGCTTTGAAATTCACTCCTTTGAGAGGGACAGTAAAATGAAGGCAGCAAGGGGTGGGAGGGCTAGAGACATGGTTATTTACTGGAAAAATCTGGATCTTTCTGGGGAGAAAGAGCTGCCTGCATTCAATATAACTGGATGTATATCTAATTAATGGCAGAATGCCCAGTGCTTTTGGAAAGCATTTATGGACCCAAAGAAATAATTTATTGTACAATGGATCCCTAGCGAAGGACCAAACTGTGATTCTTGCCAGGAGCACTCTCTAGCTTGGTTTCTCCCTGCATTTTATGTTGTGATGCATATTTGCAGCCCTCCTGAAGACAAGATCAATGGGTTAAAAGCCTGTTTTGTAAGAGAACTGTGTCCAGTTATACTTACTCCATCTTAAGCCCATAAAATTTATCCTTTGCTATTGTATGACATTATTTTGGGGTGTTCTAGGTCTAGGAGCTTATTTACTAGGAGCTTATGCACATCCATATCTCTGGTACAATGAGGTTGTAGAGATCTGCAGGAAATATTTTAAAGGCCGTCTATGCCTTCAAAATACATTTTGAAGTTGATGATTAACTCTGCATAATAGGTTGACTACTTCTACAGCAAGGAGGTGTGATAGACTGGAAAATCTATTCATTTGTTTTCCTATTTAAAAGAAAAATAAGTACAGAACCACAAATAAGGAGGTGAAGCATAACCACTTAACACGCAAATGTATATTCAGCAGCACTTGATGGGAACGTTTTACAATTTGTTCCTGAGAGCATTGCTGACCTGCGTAATTTTAAGTGTGCAATCAAACAAAGGCCTTTTAGATGGTTCCAGTGATAACGACTCACAGGATGGTCTGCAGAACACCTGGACAATTGCAAAGGCAACTGTAATTACTTCTAAAGGTTCTTTTCAGGTGTATTTTCTGGTGGTTCAAGGTTTTAATCCCACAAAGAGGACATCTTGGTGTCTGAGGAAAATACTATTTTATCAGAAGTTTGAAAACACATTTTGGTTTTTTGGGGTTTTTTTTGGTTTTGTTTTTGTTTTTTTCCAGAATGATGGTAGGATTTTCTCAAGGGATTTCTGAGAGCTGCTGAGCAAAAATTTAGCTTCAGTGAACTTTACTGGTATTGTTATTGTTGTCAAGTAATCATCACTTTTTAAGTGCTCTTCTACTCTACCTCTGACTGGTCTTCTAAGGGTTTTCTTTTTCAGAATGTAGGTCCGTTCTACATATCCCATTAAATCTTAGTAATTTCTAATGATGTTTAAGTGTCTTGTAAGAAAGAGGCAAGGGAGGCAGTGTCTTAAGAATCATTAAATGCTTACTTTAAAAAATGACTTTCCCTTAGTAGTATGATGCCCCACATTTTTTTTTTATTTCTACTCTGAATTAATTATTCAGTAATGTTGGGTTTATTACTACAGCTATTATTTGCCTTTCAGATAGTCAGGCTTGGAAAAGGCAATCTGAGGCCATTGCCCCCCGCCCAAGTTAAAAGGACCAGAACTCCTGCTGGGACATCCTCGCTCCCAGCTGCAATGAACAGTAGGAGACTATTCTAATTTTTTTTTAAGCTCTCAGTATTTCTGCTGATACCTAAATAGGGATTGCTGACTTTCTGGTATTTCTGAAAATGTCTGTCTTGTCTTAGTATCCTCAGCAAATGAGAGCTCAGCTCTAGCAAAAATTTGGCTCCAGGTCTGTATACTTATGGCAACTTCCTCTGTGAATAGCGAGCTCTGTTGTTAATTAATGCAAGCTGTGTTATCATTTCATCTACTGTTGTTCCTTCTGTTAGGCAAATTTTCTGTTTATTATAACTATCATTGTAGTGTTTATAGGCCTTAGTCAAGAACTTGGGCCTCGTGGTATATGGAAATAATAATTACTACTAGTTTCCTTTTTTAGCTTGCTTTCTTAAGGAAACATGGGTTATGCTGTCATGCTGTTTGTCTGGCAGCCTGCTCCAAATAACTTTGCAATCTTTTAATTAATTTCCACCAAAGTTTACTGTGGGAGTTCTACCAATCTTGTGGAAACTGGCTACCGGCAAGAGGAGAAGGTGATGCAAATTAGGGTTCCTGATGCAAGGAAGACTGTGTTGTGAGCTCACGTTATTTTCTTTCTGGGAGCAGGCATGTGACGGCTGGCCAAGCAGCATAAATATAGCTCTTGTGCTGCCTCTTCCCTATTCAGTAATTAGGAAACCTGGGAGGGAGGTGGCTCCACTGTGTCCTCATTTTGAACAAGAATGCAAGAGTGGAGGGAGGTTGTAAGTAGCATAGAGGAGGACTTGGATATATTGAGTGGGGATTTGGGAAACAGTCTTCATTAGCTCTGCTGCTCTCAGATTAACTAGATTTATTTTTTAGTGTACTTTGGAGTGCAGATATTCACTAGGATTTTAATGGGAGTCTTCCTAAGGAGAACTGGGAAAATCCATGGGAAATCCTAGAAGTGATGATGATGATTTTCAGGGCTAGTGATGGTAATATCATTTGCATACAATGTACAAGTAGATCATTCAAATTTGTGCACATTTTACAGTTCTAATATATATTTGTCTGCACTAGAGGTGTCTAACAACCATTAGTGTACATGTGCATTAATTTTGGGGGAGATTTTTTTGCATGTTTAAATTGTCAGCTCGTTATTTTTATTCTGTTTCATTTAATCATTTATAAAGAAGTGAGCTGAAATTTTATCAAAGCTAGACAATTTTTCCAAATCTATAATAAAAATCATGAGTGTCATATGTTTAACTAGGAGATTATAATGAATAGATGCACCCCAGAGAACATTTCATAATTTTTTTTTCCCTTTTCTCTACCTTCGGGTCCAAGAGAAAATTCATTTTGGGTATATCACAGATGCTCTGCATTGACCAGATAACAAGGTAATGTGATCAAAAAGTAAGGAATTCTTCTCTGGTTTGGAGACCATTAAGGGGTTTTTTTTATATTATTTTTATTTATTTTATTTAACATTTTAATGTTAAACTAGTGTCCTGGATGAACTCCAGCTTCTGGACAAATTCCAGCTTAAGTAATTGCATCCTATCTAATGAATTTCCCTATCTGGCATTAATTGGAAAAGCTATTCTTCACTTCCTGTCCTAATCTGGTCTATAATGTTGCTGTGTGCTATAGGTTACTATGATCAATCCTGGAAATGGCTGCATTTTAATAGATAAATACATATGCACTGGGCAAGTTTAAGAACACAGCAGCTAGACAGATATGTCCCACTACCATCTTCTATGATGCATCACCTGCAAAACATGAATAATGCCCTCTTTCAAATAAAAATATCCCTACTCAAGCATTAGTAATCATACTCTTCTCCAGTAGCTGGAAACCTTAAAAAAGAGGATATAAACTTTAATTCTACTTATAGGTATTAGAAAGGTTCTTTTTAGCTGGAGTGGCAAAGATCCTGAGTTAAGGGTTCTGGATTTACTTCACATTGTCACAGGGACCTTGTTCAGGTAAGGCCCGTACATGTGCAGCTGGCCCTGCATTTGTTCGTGTGGCTTTGGGGGGAAGGAAGAAACCTTACACAACATAAATCAAGTGAGAATTCTTTACTACTGTTTTTGCAAATTAAATTAAATTTCTCTAATCTCAAGTGGTATTTACAATATAAATTATCTATATATATTCAGCCTGTTAGCATCCAATATAATTAAAGCCAGAAAACCTGTTTCTATTATTGTTTAGTGTTTACACACCCTCATAAATTCAAGGGAGTTTTTGGCCATATTGGCTGCCTATTCTGAGTTTACTTCCTGGAGTTGCGTGCTGAATTTAAATATGCAGCCTTAACTATTGAAAACATTTTCTTCAAGTTTTCTTTCTTTTGCAAGGCATGCTGAGACCTACATATGAAGACTAATTTCAAGAAAATTGGTTTAATAATATTATGCACAATTAAAATGTGCAAGCTCTGGGACCTCTTTCCTGACATGTATGTATATACTTGGATACACAGAATATAAAGTATCATTTTTTTCAGCTTTCTCAATGTTAGCATTGCTGTGGGGCAGAAGGCTGGTTTATGGCAACATAGCTAATTATTTTGTATATCTACATGTTAGGTTTCACAGACTTTTTGAAAACTCACGAGGTAATTTAATGACCATCTGATCTGTCTTGCATATCACAAGCCATCAAGCCTCACTTGACATTCTGCCATCACAGTAATGTCACTATGGGCTGAAGACCTTGAATACAAGTCCTGATATAGAGACTACGGGTGATACAAGAATTGACTACAATCCTACTGTTCCATACCTTATTGTTACGCATGTGCACTTTATTTCTGAGCTGAATTGGTGTACCTTCATATTTCAGCAACTGTGTCTTATTACACCAAGGTCTTGCTGCCTATCAAGAACATCTAGCACCAGGAATTTCTTTGGAGTGAAAATAGGGGTGAAAAAGTTTCTGTGTATTGTTCATTGAAATGAGAATTAATGATAGCTGACTGAATACTAGCACACTTCCCATGACTATCCATATAAGTTAGCTGCTAAGAAAATCTAAATTAAAATTTTATTACAAGATAAAACAAACAAACATATCCCCCTCCCCCCCTTATTTTTTGTGTTCAGAAATATTTGGAAAGTTGCTGTGGAGCCTGAGTACAGGTTGTTACAGCGTATTAAATATACAATTAAAGCAGTTTTAAAATTTTGGTAAGTTAAACAATAAGACTGACCCTCAAACAGCCTAATCATGGCTTGTTTTGCAGGCAATATGTACTCTGATGTACAGGCTGGCTGGCTGTAGATCAGAACTGGAGGTTTTATTGATTAAAGTCTTCCTACAGTGGGGATTAAAAAAGTATGTCTTATCTTGCTATCTATTTGAAAGATATAGATTCCTGTTATTTGCTGAAGTAAGGGAATGTTGGCAGTATCAAGTTCCTTGCAGGAGGACTGACATGACTAGATTCTCCTTTGAAGATTTACCTCACTATCTTGGAGGAACAGTCCAGCCACTCTGGGAACAAAACTACTGCATCTTGGCAGCCCCTTCCCCAGCCGTCTGACCAGCATTGAGCTGGTTCTGCACCCGTGAGCAGGTTGTTTTGGGGTTTTCTTTTTGGTTAGGTTGTTCATTGTGGTTTTTTTTTTTCCCAACTAATAGGTTTTTTTGTTCATTTGCAAATAAAATTGAGTGCAAATTGGTTTTCAATTACAATCTTCACTTAAACCACTGCCATCATGGAGAAGACATTCAGAGACATACTTAGCCCAGAGTATGGCCCTGTATCAGTGCAGCAGCAGGAGAACTGGGTGAAGCATTAGTATGTCCCAGGTGAGAGTACTTAGGGGATGTCATGTGGAGCAGGTTCGCTTATTTTTTGGACCTTATTCAATGAGGACCAACTCAGTTAGACTTAATTAACAAACAGCTACGTAGCAAAAGTGGCCCTTCATCTTTTCAAATGTGTCATGATTTTTTTTAATTAATTGTTGGCAGTGCACAAGTGTTGGACAAATAATATATGGAAACAAACTACAGCCAGTGATTTTGTGACCAGTAGCATTAATTTTTCCTGAGAATAAACTTCAAATATTCTAAGCAAGGTACATCCAAGCCCCCTTTCAGAGTTAAAGGCTTATTAGGGGTTTCCATGAAACGGAAATTGTAAATAGGTTATGTGGAGTTACAGCATCGAATGAGCAGGTGGGGCTGAGCACCGCCCCACACAGGACAGAAGCCACAGCAGGCAGAGACCATGTGCTGGTCCCCCTCAGTCCCCTTGATCAATTCATACAGCTGGAAATCTCTCAACAAACATGGCTGTTTATAAGACTTCCTAAAGGTCATCATTCCTACCTCTAGAGCTGAGTGGAAAATAACAATTCTGTTTCTGTGAGGATTTACACTTCTGATATTTTTCTTTTACGTTCAAACTGTACAAAACAAAATAACTGTTCTCTGTTCAGTGTGGCTGGGCTGAAGGCTGAGAGCTTGGAACTTTTGACTTTAGGAGCTGGCTAGGTTTCTGAGGAGTTGGAAAGGATTGCTGGCAGTAAACCAAGTAGTGTCCAGTTAGAAACCAGCTGATAGGAAGATTTCAAAACCTAAGTCTTGTTATGATCCAGCAATCCTGACTGATTTTTGGCAGAAGCTTATTAAACCTGTCTTTGTCCCACAGGTATATTTTGAAGTCAACGAGTAAAATTTTTTTCAATTTGCTTATCTTCATATTTAGGTTTATATAAGTACTGATCTTCATATTTAGGTTTATACGAAGGCGGAAAAGGACCTGGGGGTGCTGGTTGACAGCTGGCTGAACATCAGCCAGCAGTGTGCCCAGGCCAAGAAAGCCAACAGCATCCTGGCTTGTATCAGGAATAGTGTGGCCAGCAGGACTAGGGAAGTGATTGTGCCCCTGTAGCCAGCACTGGTGAGGCCGCACCTCAAATCCTGTGTTCAGTTTTGGGCCCCTCACTACAAGAGAGACATTGAGTTGCTGGAGCGTGTCCAGAGAAGGGCAGCGAAGCTGGTGAAGGGTCTGGAGAAGAAGTTTCATGAGGAGCGGCTGTGGGAACTGGGATTGTTTAGTCTGGAGAAGCGGAGGCTGAGGGGAGACCTTCTTGCTCTCTACAACTACCTGAAAGGAGGTTGTAGCGAGGTGGGGGTCGGTCTCTTCTTCCAAGTAACTAGCGATAGGACAAGAGGAAATGGCCTCAAATTGCATCAGGAGAGGTTTGGATTGGATATAGGAGAAATTTCTTTACTGCAAGTGTTGTCAAGCATTGGAACAGGCTGCCCAGGGAAGTGGTTGAGTCACCATCCTTGGAGGAGTTAAAAAATGTGTAGAAGTGGCACTTCAGGACATGGTATAGTAGGCATGGAGGTGTTGGGTTGATGGTTGGACTAGATGATCTTAGAGGTCTTTTCCAACCTTACTGATTCTATGATTCTATGATTCTATAACAAGCAGTTAGCATCAAAACCTGACTACCAAGTTCACAGTAATGGAGTAATGCACATTTTACTGGATTTTTGAATCTTTTTTAAACTATTGGATTTTATGAACTATTCATTTTGGCTTTCCTGTTTCTTACTCATGATTCTCCTCATATGAAAAATCATATATATCATAGGGTATTGTTTCTGCTTTCCTGTCTGTTTTTTCTCATTTATTTGGAAATTTATCCACTAACAGTCATAGTGCGCTAATATGTGCTTTATGGAAATAAACTACGGCGCCAGAATAGCGTTGTGCCCATTGTGCTTTCATCCTTTAGCTTAGGGATTAAAGTCCAAACCACAATGACATGCAGATTTGGGATGACCACCTTCTCTGTCCACATACAGACTGAACTCCAGAAAGGAGGACTCAGCACAGAAAAGCACAGCCACACAGAAACAGTGTTAAATTCTTCTCTCTGAGTTCTAAATTCCTCACAAATAGAGATTATCTTGTTTTTTCCTGGTCCATTTTACAAGTGGTCCATAAGTGGGTGACTAATACTAATAACTAATACACATCTAATACACATCTAATACACATCTAATACACACTAATACGTACTAATACACACTAATAACATCTTTGTGTAGGTTATAAACAATATAGATTATAGGCCATGGATTTACCTCCACGATGCATAATCATGGCATGCTTGTTACTAATCACCCTGTGTCAGAAAAGCTAGCCAACTTATTCAGTAGGATGGGCTTTGGTCCCCTGAAGAACTTGAATTAAAGACTCAGTAACTCTTTCTGTATTTGTAAATTTGTGGTCTTAATTTAGCAGCAGTACCTATGCTATGTTTTTCCCCATACTGTGTTCTGCTCAGTCAAGCACTGTCCAAAAGAGTTAAACCAGAAGACAAATGCAGTGTAAACATTCATTTTGAGTTCTTATGATTAATGTGATTGATTTGTGAAAGGATGAAATTATATTGTAAAGTTAATCATTAGAGAAAATAAATGCCTGAAGGATCTAAGCTTAATATATTGGGCTTTTCTTTTCACTGAGTCAATATAGATTGACAAGCCATATTTTCCATTCAAAGAAATGTTAAACGTGTTTACAGATTTCATGAAAGACTCTGAAGACAACATCACTTTAACAATGTTTTCTGTCAAAGGCTACAATAATAACCTGATTTCTGCTCTCAGTCATGCTGGAGTAACTGTCAGAAATGGTAGAGCACATTGGCTAAATAGAGTAGAATTTGGCCTAGCCACCTTGTAATTCTGCAAAAAATATAATTGTTTGGGGTTTTTATTTTTGTTGTTTTGTTTTTGTTTTTAATCCTGCAGGTAGATGTGACTGTGAGGTGAAGTAGACACATTATTCAGAGCTGCCAGATCTCATAGCTTGTCCAGCAGGGCTCACTCTGACATGAACAAGTCACTACCTTGAGTGGAAACATCCCAGTAAAAGGTGTTAATGTTTTTGGCACAGCATCACATTACAGCAAATGCCATTGCACCTCTGTGGTGTTGATGAGTGTCCTTGTGACACAGTCACATTTCCCCTTGTGCTGACATGTTGTGGGTGGATCTCTGGAAGTGCCCAGTGCCCCTGCGAGCTGGGGGGACAGATCCTGCCCCACTCACTCCATGCCTTGCATTGTTCACTGTGTGCTTTGCACAGCTGCTGGTCTAGATAACTTGTCTCATCCCTCATGTCCCTCAAATAAGAGAAAGCTATGTGGCCCTTACTTTGTATATCTAATATATTCCTTTGTAAGATACCCCTGGTCCTTTTGTAGGTATTTTGGCTTTAAAAAAAAACCAAACTAAAATCTTATCTATTGAAGACCCTTATTTAAATATTAAGAGAGAATTGGAGTTAGAAGTTCAAGCTTTTAGAAGTCCAGAATTGTCATGGTTAATGTTTCATTTGCTGTCCATGGGGCGTAATCACTCGTTTGGGACCTTATATTTTGTTAATGTACGCTAACAAGCTATACTTGCTTGCTTGAGGCAACCCAGTAATCTGTTGGTAGTCCACAAGTCATTTAAGACTATATATGACTTTGAGGACATCCTTACTTCTCTTTGGCTTTGAAGTGACTAAAGATTTGAAGCCTTCAGGAGTCATTATGGAATCATATACTGTTTGTCAAATACTGAATGGTAATAACATAACAATTTTTCTTAGCACTCTTGTGAGATATGCTGTATTGTATGAGAAGCAGTGTATTATGAAATCCTTTCATGCACTTCTTCTGGATCATACAAGATCCAACACATGTAAATCTAAGACTGTCACCATATTTTATATTGCACTAATTCAGTAGAGCCCATAGTTTGAGTTTCAGTAAGCAGAATTTGAGAACTAGGAACTAACTCCAGCTCTGGCATTAACTTTCTATGTGAACTTTATCTCTGTCTCTTTCTTCCACGTGGAATGACAAGAGAGTGTTTCCTTTCTACTTACAAGTATGATGTAAGGATGAATCAATTATTTGGAAAGTCCTTTGAGATTACTTAGTATTGAAAAATGCAAATTATTAATAATCTATTATAAAATTCTTCTATTATAGTTAGTGATAATAATAGAGCATATCCTAAAGCACAGAAATGGGAGAGACTGATTTAAAAATGCATGGACAATTTTAACATCCAATTTTTCTGACCTTATAGTACACCTGTGCTCATTTATATCATGTCAGGTCTTTGATGTTTTCTGGGGTATTACCTGTTTTGAGTAACGGGAAATATTTTTGTTTGTTATGCTTACTTTTGTTGTAAGTAAGTTTTGCAATTTCCAGTTTTGAGCAGAAATAGGAATACTATGTTGCAGAGAACAATAATTTTCTACACATGCATTGCTTGGGTCTTGTTGTTGTTGCTGCATATGTAACCATTAGAAGACAATAAAAAGGAAAAAAACCTCAATTAAAATATCTCTGTTGAGCTTTGAGTAATTAAATGAAGTCTGTAATACTTTGGCACTAGGGATTATTGTTTGCTTGTGTGCTTCAGGGGCAAGTTTGAATATGGAGAACAAACTTTATTGGTGATAGATTCAATTTGCTTAAAAGAAGGTACTATATCTGACAAGAAGCATTTCTTCAGGCACTCTACATTTACTGCCAGGTAAATACAGCTGTCTGGAATAGCTCCATCTGGTGAGTCACAGCATACAGCAAAGCCTACCTTTCCGCTTACTCTTGTTAGTTCTTTGACACTAATCTGGATCTGCAGAGAAGTCGTCACCTTGTACTTGTGTTACATGCAGACGTTATTCTAAAAATGTGTATTACTTGTGAAGGCGGCACTGAACTGATGTAACTGTGTATGTTGCTTAAGCTTCTTTTTTTAATTTATTCTTCTCCTTTCTCAATGAGGAAAAAAACAAAGCAAAACAGAGAGGTTTTCCTTATTGTATTCCCAGACCAGAACAAATCAGAAATGTCAATATCTTGAAATATATAATCTGATCTTTGAGACCCCAGAGCTTCTCTATAGGCAGCACTTCTAAGTGCTGATGCCACCCCAGCCAATGAAGATGTTTATTGATTTAGATTTGTCAATGTTTAATTATGCACCATTACAGAAATATATGATGTCAATGAAAAAGTGGGATGTATGAATAAAAAATTATTTGCAGCAGAAGAACTACATGCAGAGTAAAGCTTTTAGTTCTGCCTTTTAAAGTTGAACAGTTATTTTTTTCATGTAAACACTTTCACCCACAAGAAGGGTATAAATTTGTTTGGGAGGAAGAAATCACACATTTAGGAGCACAGCTTCTTGCTTTGCATGTTCAGATGTCTGCTTGCATGCATAGATATATGTACGTCTGCTCTGTAAATACCATCAGTTCCATGTATAAGTATGATTAAAGACCTGAAATAGTTCTTAGACGAAGGAAAACGTATTCAGAAAGAACTGATGCTGCAGTGACATGGCTCCCATCAGGTTGGCACCGGAGTGGTGACACAGGATTCTTCTGGAAATGAATGAACCCTGAAAGTAGCCCAAAATGTTGAGTTCTGCAGTCCCAACATTATTAAGTGTTAAAAAAAAATACAATAGAAAAGAGTCGTAGTTTGTTGTGTTAGTTTCTTGACAAAAACAGAATTTCTAATGACTTCACATGGATAACTGTGTATTCATGGGCATTAGAAACACATAACCGACAGAAGAGACTGCCAAAGTCCATTTACATTTGGTTCACATTTTCTTGAGTGTATGCAATACCACCTTTTCATTGAATTTCCTGGCTCTCACCTTAGTGCTATAAACACCATCTTTTGAAGAATTACTTCTGCCTTTAAGACGTATGCAACGGGTGCTAGAAGCTTCAAGAACTGCTTATAAAATGGCACCGTCAAGGCTTGCAAAGAGGGTCTCGGGAGACCAGTGGGGGAGAGAGCCTGGGGTGCTGGGTAGTGGGGCAGCAGTTACAGGACTGGCTGCATGAGCCTGACTTGGTGGGTGCACAGGTGTTGTGTAGGATTTACAAAAGGGCTGAAAACTTCCCACACTGAGGATGTGGGCTGCAGGCCTCCATTTCTCTGTGTCGCTACTTTCTCTCCTGGTTTTTCAATGTCTAGGAGTTTCTTGACATCAGAGATAAGCCCAGCCTGCACCATCCAGATCTTGAGACAAGCATCCTTATAATCCTAATAATTATTAATGTATAATTTATCTTTGGTTTTAATAATGGGGGAACAAGAAGGAGGGTAACACTTTGAAAAGCCCTGTGAAATCTCCAGTTAGTCAGTTAACACTGTTGGCTTGCTTCTTCTAAGCCATTACAAATTCAGTGTGTGAAATCTTTGAAAATTATCTAATTGGAGAAGGTTGTCGTGCATTTGACCATTTTCTTTTTGCAAACCATTGATCTGCTGATATATTGCAGTCAACCAGCTCAATGCACCGTTGAGATATTTTATTGTAATACATTAACAGAGCAATGGTCATTGATTGATAACAGGGGAGCAAAGGAAGATTTCTTCTATATGTTTTGCTTAAAATAAAATATATTAAAAAAAGATATGCTGGACAATATTCTGTTCTTACTCTGTTACAAATCCATAACCGTTTCATTGACATTTGTGGGGTTTCTCCAGAGTTAAGGTGGTATGGCTGAGAACTGAATTTGTCTTGCATGCACTAACATCCAGTCAATATCCTCATTAACAGGCACATATTCTAATCTCAGACACTTTGTATTTAAATGGAAATCATATATACAGTTATAATTTGGGTCTAGAATGATCTTTGTATTTTAACGCATGCACGTATGTCTCTGTGTGTGTGTATTTCTTTGAATAATGAATGGGATGAATAAAGACACACTTTACCTCCTGGAAAAGAACCTGACTTTTCCTTATTCAAATTCATGTTTTAAGCCAGTTTTTGCTGCTTTTCTTTTTTTAGGGATATTTTTGTAAGGAATGGCTTTGTTTCACAGAGAACTGTTGCCATGCTAATTGTATCTCAGCTCTGATCTAAAGGGAGCATTTCCACTGGAAAAAAAGCGCATTGTTTAGTCTTTAGGTCAATTGAATCTTTGGCCTCTCTGCCAAGTCTGTCAGCACTGGTGCCAGTTACTGAGAGTGGTGATTTTTATGATATCAAGACTTGTCTTTTGGGGATTGGGCTGCGACCTTCAATATCATTTTATACAAACCACTACAGGGTACAGTCTTTCTAATCTGAACACACTGGGACTGTTTTACCATTCGGATTAGTGAAAGTTCATGCTACTGCAATGCTGATGGTATGCATTCTTGAGAAGTGCCGTTCAGGTTTTTTGCATGGAAATTAAACCTTTTGGCAAAAGGCAAGTTAAAGAAGCAGTGACATTAAAGCCCATGTAGTAAGAGCAGTAATGCATGTTGCAGCGTGAAGGCTGGAGCGTAAGTGGCAGATTTACATTTTTCTGACCAATGAGTTTGGGACGGTGTGTTGGAGCCTGGTGTTCCATCGTACTGAATGCATTGGAAATCATGTTCAGTATTTTTTTATTAGTATGAAAACAAATGGGTTTTTCAGTGATTTAGGAATCTAAATTTAACATGTAAAAAGCATGAGATATTTAGTATCTTAAGTGACACTGAAATTCTAGGTTAGAATATGTAAATTGTATATGGGTTACAAATTTTTTTAATGGATCCATTTAAAATAATGCTTTTGCTACTATAGTGCTTTGTTTAGTATAATAGCACAGAAATAATTTACTTATCCATGTTAACTCTTATCTCTCTTAAGATTTTCCAATTCTTTAATCTTCTGTTATAAACATATGGGTGGCTTCACATTTTCTTTTCGCCCTTTTTCTTTTTTTTTTTTTTTTGTTTTAGACCTCAATATATATTAGAACCTCATGGTTTGTTTGGGTTTGCAGGACTTAAGAAGAATGAACTGTATTAAAAATTCTTTGCTGTAATTCAAAATAGGCTCAAAGGAAACATTTTTATCCACATTGCCATTCTGAATCCTTCCCTGAACAATTTGCAACCTGTATTTATATTCACAATTATTTCCCCCATACATTTTTAAAAACAAGAATGGCCTTTACTCAGTATTCCTGCAAAAAGCCATTCTTCATACGACTTCACAACCTGCATCAAATGTCTTAAAAGGAACTGGAGTGGTAGTAGTGGAAGCCTGATGCTGTCACCTCTGACTTTTGCAATGATCTTGTGTTTTAAATAGTTAAATATAAAAATGTGATCTGAAAACATTTGACAAATTCAGCTAGAATCAAAAATTCCCTATCTATTTTGGGGCAAAATTTGGGAAATCAAAACATTTCAGCTGAAAAGGGTATCATCTGATTAGTTCCATATAGTATCTAGAAGAATTGTGGTTCTGATTCATCCTACCCCAATTTTTAAGTGTTATGTTCCTCTATCTGTGTTCATGGGTCTACATTTTACATGGTATATGATGATGCCTTTTCTTTGGAAGACCATTAACGCTAAAGAGCTTGGAAGGTACAATCAGACACATAGAGAAGAACAGGTTAGAGAGATGCTCTAATATTGTCCTGTGTATAATGAATAATGAGTGGCGTCATATTAAAATACAAATTTATATATGTTTATGTGTGTGTGTATATATGTAGTGCTTTTATTTTCTAATTTAAAACCAATTATATTTTGATAGAAAATAGTGGCTTTCTGCACAGAGAAAATTGCTTAGTTTAGAATCATATTTTGGCCTTGTCTATTCCTGAACAGCAGTTGAAATTTGTGCTTTCAGACCTTTGCTAGTGACATTCCATTTTATATTGCTTCAGTGTTTACCAAGAAGAGAAGGTTGTTGGTTGTTTTTTTTTTTTAAGCAAACCATCACTTCCTAACTCACTAGTTCGTGCTAAATTGGTTTCCATTTTAGCAGTATGGAGTTGTCTTAGTTCTTGGAAACATGCTTCACTGAATCATCAATCACTGTCTTCACTATGATGGTGGTTTTATTTATACAGCTGCATGAAATGTTCGCTGTGAAGTATTACACCATATTAACGTCTTGTGGTTTTGTGCTTTACTTCAGACTCTGCTCTAATTTGCTGAAAAGTTACACTGTGGTTCATATGCCTTTAAGTAAACATAGTCTTATTTTTGAGCTAACTTAGACTGGTTTAGGGAAGGCAGAACTATTTGTGTTATTAATATGTTAATTCAATGGGTTTAACTCTTCTTTGTTCATAGCTTACTTGTAAATGACATAGATTTTAAGATTGTGTTTCCTACTCAAAATTACCCAGCAAATATTATCTATTGACAAATTCTTGCCTCTGGACTACCGTTACACACTTAAAGTATTATTTCTGAATTTACTTTTCAAGCCAATGGGGTCATTTTCTTCCCATATATTTAATCCTTGATGTGATGCAATTACTATTATAAAATGACTGAATGAAGAAAATACTGAGACTTTTTTTTAGAAAAAGATAAGTAAGGCTCAGGTAATTTAATTACGATACATTAACCTTTTTTTTCCCCCTCAATTATCCAGCCGCTCTCATATTCTGACAATGCTCATAAACACCAGATTTCTTAAAACTTCTTATTTCCTTCTGACTGAGGGATCATGACCTAAATTGCTGAATGCTACACTTTTTTGCTGCTTACAGCAAATGTTTACATTTAATTTTCTCTTGCTACATTGATACCACAGAATAATGCATGCAATACTTCTTCTGAAGAATTCAGTGAGATCCTTGTATAGTTACTGTTTCTGTGCTGAATCTAGCTATGGCTGCATTAAGCAGTCTAAAAGTGCATTGATGTAACGCTACCCATTTTCCCATTTCAAATTATTAAATGCATATTGGCCACAGGCATCTGTCCTGAGACTTAGGCCGGGGCTATTTTTATACATATACTGTTGCATAGAGGCTATTTACCATAATAAATAGTTCAGATGTGAATATGCATTATTGTCCATCAATTTAAGCAAGTTCCTCAAATTTCTGCCATTACTGTTCACAGGCAAATGAATAATGAAAAGAATAAGAACAGAATCCAGCTTCAAAGTTGGTGTAATCCCTTGCTATTTGCACAGCTGCAATCATGAGACATTCATATTTTTGTTGTGAATATTTGAATCTGAATATCAAAGTGAAACTTACAGAATGCCACCCTGTTGACCAACATAATAGAAAATATTAGTACAAATCTCTCAAAGCCTAATTCTTGGGCAGACATGAATAATGTCTTATTGAAAATAATTCTTGTTCAAGGCTACAGTGATTTCTGAAATGTATAGAGCAATCAAATCAAGGGAGCCAAGCCTGAATACACAGATAGAAATTTGACCCATAATGCACAGAATTCTTTTATTAGTAACTTTTAAAATGGAAAGTAATTTCCAAGCATCTTCATTGTAATAACATGCTCAGGTCCCAGGACTAGGTATGTGTGTTTTCTAATCAAACAGGGAAATATCCAAGCTTTTATTGCCATTCATTGTAAAAACAATGGTGTTGAAATAGCTGCCTTGATGTAAAATCCCCATGGAGAACAACTACAAGTAATTTTGAAAGCACAACGGTTCCAACCAGTCTAATATACTTTACTTGCAGTCTGCTTTCACTAGCTGCCTACAGTGAGGTTAAAAAAATAGTCATCAAAAAATCCCAAAAACATTTTATCCTCCGATTTATTTTTCTAGCAGAGGAAATTTTTCTGTTTGCTTGTATGATGAATTGGCACTGATTAGTGCATGTTTTTCTATTTGGAAAATACAACCAGAAATACAGCAATACCAGAAAAGTCACCTTTGACTCAAAATGTTGGATAAAACCAACACTTTTTTCACCAAATATTTATGGCTGTAGTGCTTCAGTGTTTCAAGTAGAGATGAAATAGAAATAAGCCATTGACTGAAGGAAACTGGGGAGGATGACCAGCTATATAGATTATATTTAAAAATCTTGAAAATAAAAAGGGAAAACTACAATAAAATAATAATAATAATTTCAGAAACCCTAAAAATTAGGAATGGTCCTAAAGTTGTTTCTAATTCATTCACCACAGGTTGTGTTACCAAAGAAAAAATTTATGTGTCTTTGTAATCTTGATATGAAAACCTCATAAATAAAGTGAAGAGGTAGGAGATTAAAATGTTAAAAGGAGAATATAGGCTTTTCTAACACATGGCTAAATTCCAGATGGCAAGAACTGTTGGTCCTCTGCCCCAATGGCACCACTCTTCCTAGACCAGATCCTAAATTTGGAAGGATGGGAAGAATTTCCAGTATCTCAATGTATTTTGCTAACACTATTCATCATATCTTGTAAATTTTACTTTCTTAACTGGAAACTATGGCAATTAAAAAGATATCTGGAATAATTAGAGCAAATGATTCAAGAAACAAAACCTAAGGACAATGGTATCGCCGAAGTGACTGTAAAATATATCTAAAATAAATTAAAACCTACAAATTAATTGTTGTCTGTCTGTATATGACCCAATGCTAACAGAACCACAAACCCCATGTATTTGAACCTACATTTTATAAAAGCTCACTGGCAAAAATCAATAGAAAGCTTTAGTGGGCAGAATGTGTGTAATAGTAACAAGTAGAAAGGTTAGTGTAGAAGTTAATGGTTCTATCAAGAATAAAACAGAGTTAAATTCTGAAGGAAAGCTCTACCACAAGTGGTTCATTAACCTTTGAGAACTCCAGTGTATCTTCAAAGTAAAGGTTACAACAAACCTGACTCAGTCACTAGTAGCACTTGTTAGCTCTTGGCTTCAGAAATCAACAGCTTTTTCATTTGCATTATGAAACTATCACGAAGCTTTCATACCACTAAAATGGTTGACCCTGTAAACTAACCAGATTAGTTAATCCAAGGTCACATAGAGTGGTGGGAATGATGGTGAACACCTTACCTAAACCCAGCAGCATGCGTTCCCAAGTAGCTGGAAATTTCATACTAAAATGATCAATAGTGAACAACAACCGTAGTTAATTGGCATCACAATACCAGGGAACTAGCATTGCACCAATGGGGCTGGAGATAATTTTGATTAACTCACCTATGTACCATTGCAGGCTTCCTAAAACAGCTAAGAAGTATCAGTTTTTCTGCGTGCAGCCTCACTGCAAGGTGGATGCTGGACAAGAAGCCCAACATCTGCCTCCATCTGCCTTTTCCTCAGCAGCAATCACTGCTGATGGCAGCAGATCTTGGTCCTCTTCTTCCTACAGCTCTCCCACATCTCTTTCTAGACCTTCACTTCCCATTTAGTTTTCCTGGCACAAATATGTGTAATGCTTAAGTTAACCGGACACAGTTAACCGGATCACTGAAATGTCTGGAATAAATAGAAAACTTGTACATGTGATGTGGTTGTTCAAACCTATAATTCAGGCCTCAGATATTTCTGTTGGTATCACATGAAAATGAACGGGAAGGTAGGAACTCTGTAAGCCACTACTGTGTTCAAACTAACAAAAAATTTGGAGAGGTTAGTAATAGGCTACCACATGTAGCAGTAGTTTCCAATTCAATAAAAAAAAAATGTGTTGCCATATTGTACATTAGATCTTAGAAAAGCCCAGCTCAAATAAATGCCTCTTGAAAATGCAACCAATGGAGTCCTGTTTGAATAGTAAGTACAGAAAATTTCTTTTGGGAAAATTTATTTTAATTATATATGTTTATCAATATGCATACTTATTTATATGTAATGTTTTACAACTAATATCTAAGAACTAATATCACTATATTATAGTAGTGTGCTTGTATATTCTGCATAATTACATATATTCCAATATATCTTTCAATATGAGAACGCTATGTTGGTACCCCAAGGATTCCTAGTTACAGTGCCTCATATTCCCTTTTCTTGCTAGATTTCAGGCTCCGCATCTGGCATTCAATATGAAATAAATGACAAAATGAAATAAATATAAAGAACATACTTCTGGGGAAAAAAGTCTCATGTAAGTTAAAACATAATTTCTTGTGGGAGAATTCAGGCAGGAAATTTCAAAGGAAAATGCCTGAAAAATCCTGAACTAGAGTTCCCACTTTGCATAGACTCTGTTTAAAATTGTGCTGATCATTTGGGTCACATTTTTGCAGCTCAGCCTAAGCTGCTGCTGCAATTTATCTGTATTAAGGAACCTTCCAAAGTCAGTGCACTTAGTTTCAAATCTCACATCAAACTATAATGACACACGTATATGTAAAATCAAATTCACTTTTGGCATGGCAATCAAGAACCTTCTGACATAGAAAGTCAGTCAGTTTCATAACTGAACTTTGGATAGACCTTTTCCAGGTAAACTATTTTCAGGATGAAGTGACAGGGAATGCACCTTATCAAATACCTTTTTTCCACTTTCCAGTGTAATAGAATAACAATTCAGTTAAAGTATGACCATAGTTGCAAAACCGTAATTCAATTTGCTATGAAAGGACTACAGGGAAAGTTGGTAACTGTCAGATGTATTATGCTATAATGACCCAAAGATAAAAATGATGGCAGCCAAAGGGACAGTTGGGACCAAGAACCATTAGCTACACATTGACAATTCAAATGCATTTGTACGGTAGCCAGTTTATTTCAGTCTCCAGTCCTTCTACTATTTTTTCCCATTTCTCTCTTTCCATCTTCTTCCACCTACTGCTGTAACTTTTCTTCCAGCAAGTTTTAGGGTGGAAGTTTAAATGAGCATCTGCCACAGCACCAATGCCAACGCTAGCTGGCCATCAACCAGCGGGGCTACTCTTGCATGGGATGCCTGGCTCCCCTTCGGAGACTGCGCTTAACCTTTATGACATACTCAGATTCCACCAGCTTGGTGCCTCAAATCCCACGTTCCTGCTTCTCTCCAAATTTTCCAGTTGGTAACGTATCCTGATGGGGACACTCACACCCCTGCCCTTCATTTTCCTTTGTCTTTCTTTGCAAGTCAAAACAAAGAGTTTTTATTTTATTTCACGTTGTTTTATTACATTTATTTTTGCATTAAAAAAGTGAAACGGGGGATTCAGTTCATAATTAGGGGAGGAGTCGTTTTTGGACTCAATCCCCAACATGAAATCTGTTATAAATGGATTCTGCCAAATTGCTGAACAGAGTGCAAATTTGTAATGTGCCAGTTTTTTAATAGGTTTAGTTCTTTGGGCTCTTTCTGCAAGTCCAACCCTCGTGTCATTTCACTGACACTTTGTCCTTGAAAATCTTGTTCTGCAACCTCCTTTTAAAACTATGTGATACACATGCTTAAGCCTTCCCAGCTGTGACAGCTGAAGACAAAAAAGTCAGCCTAGGTTTTGGCACACCTAGGGTCTTCTTAAAGTAATCTCATTTGTGCTTGTCCTAGAACTGTTCTTATTAGTCAGCGTCCTTATCTCATATCCACAGCCGAGGATGGCATTGTGGCTTCCCAAAGCACGGTTACTACACTGGATAAAGGGACATCCAGATCTTAGTTACAGCAGACACCATCTTTGGAATCGACTCTGATGAAAAAATTGCCAAACCCTTCATCTGTTTTATTTCCCTTGCCTGAATGATGGGTTAAACAGGCATACTTAAGAGTACAATAGCTCAAGCCATTTGAAATGCTAATTTTCATCTTGGCCACAATATGTTGAGCATATCAACCCCTTTTATACCTTATTGGTTGTAAAGTTAATGAGATTCTTTTAAAAGAACAGCATAAAATCCATGATATTCAGTATTCAGATTCCCCTCAAATCTTGCTCATGCATGCAAGGACTGAGAGCAACTTCAGACATAAGAAAGCATTGTTTAGATTTATAGCGTATTTGTAGTTAAAACATTAGCACCTCTGAGAAGCACTTCTTCACACTGGATAGAGGCAACTGGTAAACACTGAAATTTGTTCCTGTCTTAGAAGGCCTGTTGAACCTTCTAAAATGTTTTTCTTGGAACTGGATCTAGTGATCCAGCTATGTATACTCTTGCTATATTTTCAGTTTATTTGAATGCATGAAGATATGCACAAGCACCTTTGCAAAAGACCAGTCAAACAATAAAAACAAACATGTTGTTCATCCAGATTGTCTGCTGTTGACCCAATCTGTGCTTTGTATTTTCCAGACTGTAGTGTAAATGTTTCCAGGGACAGATGTTGTGAGAGAGCTCTGAAAACATCTGATGCTACTTCCAATCATTTCCAAAGATACTTTTCAAAACAGAGATGTATTGCACATATTTGTTTTATGCAAGTGTTTTGGTTCATAGTATATTGACATAATATACTGACCAATACTTCAAAAATCTCTTTCTATACAAATAAACAATTATAACACCAATAATAGAACCATGGTGAAGAGGCATGAGGCAGAAAAAATAGTCCTAGATTTTCAGATATCTGTCCAAGTTTGCAAAAATATTGGTGGCTTTTAATATTATAAAAACCTTTACAGTAGAAATTAGGGAGGAGAAAATACATCAATGTAGAATACCAAATGCAAACTATTAAGTTTTATTTCTGCATTTTTAGACTTTAACCAGATACAGTGCATAATTGTGAGTGGAAGTAAAGAGCGGCTTCTAACTTAAACTGGAATTTCAGATCTGAATTTCAGCCGAAATAGGTGGATATCAACCATTCCAATGGATCACTTAGAGCTTTTAGATAGCAAGAAGACTTGAGAACCATCCATGAGGATTTATCTCTGATAAGAAATGGCACTAAAAATAAACAAAGATTTTTAAGCCTTCTTCATTTATAAAAAAAAATCAGAATTCTTTCTTTTGTCAAGAAGTAAAATATTTCTGAAAAAATAATACTTTTTGGAAAAAATATGTTTGTATTTTTAAAATAAAACTATTTTATGATTAGATAAAATCTTTAAAAGGAATTGAAGAATAGATTGTTTGGAATGTGTTGTCTATGTAGGATTTTACTTATGTCAGATCTCCCAGAGAACTACAAATTGTGGACATAAATTGTTTAAGGAAAATCATGTCTATATTGGAAATGAATTCATTGATACAGGAGAAGTTTTTTTGTAAGTTCTTCCTTAAATCTTCTCTTCCTGATTCCCTACAGTACAATGCCCTGAAAAGCTGCAAGTTTCTGCAGTTGATAATATCAGATAATATTCTATTTGAAACCTACAGCAAAACAAACAAAATGGAGAAGAATTGGCAAATTCACAAAAGAAATTATAGTCAAGTCCCAGTACCAACATAGTTAAAGGTACAACACGATAGCTGAAGTTTTTATTTTAACCTCAAGTATTTATCTGGGTTTAGGCCTATGCTCCTGAATGAAGAGGAATCAATGAATCTAGAATAACATTTTAGTATTTCTCTTTGAAGGCTTCAGCTCACTGTATCTGATTGCCAGTGAGATGTTTAATGGTAGCGAGTTGAGTTAGTGATTACTATCATTTCAGCAGGCAGAGTCTCTCTGCTCTTGATAACTCTGCTGTGGATGGAGAGCTGGAAATGGAGAACTGCCACTGGAAAGGTGTAGGAGCCTCTGTTTCTTTGAGCAAGGATAATGCCTGGGCATCATGCCTTGCTGCCAGGCAATGCTTTCTGCTGACTTCCATGCCTGAAGACAGGGATTAGGGCATCTTTAATTTGCAAGCCATGCTTTTTTATAGACTTGTATCTCCCCCCCAATCCCGAGCTGTGATTTTCCTGTTGTTTGCATGAAGGAGAAGGTCTCTGGACTCACGGACCACTAGCTCAGCAGAGGAGGGTAAGGCAAAACAATGTGGCAAACAAGTGTGCACCTTAGCAAAGGCCCATTCAGGTTCACTGCAGTTCATTCTTAAAAGCTTTCATGTGTGACTTAGACTTGCCCAATCTGGTAATGGGGGACTGCTGTAGCAAACGGTAACAGTAAAGAGAGATTTAAAATTGCATAGGTCTCCTTGGAAAAGCGACTTTGGAAAGCCATCTTTGCTACAACAGATCTGACTATTGCATTTAGCAAAGCTAGTTCTTCAAATCTGAGTGATGAATAAGACTGTACTGGGTTTTTTTTCCTAGAACTTCAAAGACGAGGAGGAGGAGCACTGGAGGAGGTTTTATGTAGTGTCTCCAGAATTATTAAATTGTAGTAGTGGGTACAAACTGTACCTCAGAGAACTTTTCAATGAGGAAATTACTATCTATGTTTCAATGAGGAAAGAGACTTTTTCCAACAGTATATAAACTTTAAGCAAAGATGTAGTATTTAGTAAGAACCATGCCTCTCAGATGTTTCTGGAGTTGACAGCTGAATAAAAGGAGATAAATTCAAATATTTTTTTTTCTTTTTCTCTCCAGTGCTGTGTTCTAGGAAACCAGTAATCCATCCCCTCACTTGCACTTCTGGGCTTCACAGAATATGCTTGTCATCACAATGTAATTATTTTTTTAAATACTGGTTGTTCTCTATTTGTATCACCACAGGACAGAGTTCAGGTTTTTGTTTTATTTTTTAGTACTTTTTTTTCCTATGGATGAGGTCTCCACAGGAAACTTTAAGAAAATTCTGCCCTGTGCAATCTCCCAATGAGTTGAAAAAGAAAGACCAAACTTAGGTTCCCTTTGTGTTAATCATTTAATTATTTGTGGACACATTTGAACACGTACCTTAGCAGCCTTATGTCAATCTGGAGCACTGTGAGGGAGCCAGAGTGAATTAGCCAGTTAAGCTGCATTTACAGATGCTTTGCATTGGCAGAGCAATACAAAGCAGCTGGGTAGCGTGCCTTAGTTTTCCCTCTACCTTCTGTCCTCCAGGTTCACATTGCTGCTTGGACCTCCCTTCCGTTCCCCTGTCTACATCTAACGCAATTTCCCAGTGTTTCCTTGCACTTGTGTATTCATGCATTTGCCAGGGTTCTCTTTCTTGTTCTTCTCATATTCCCCTTTTCCTTCTCTATGGTTATATATTTAGAAGAGAAATATTGTTAGGAATTGTGATTTTGGCTATGAATTTTCAAGAGCCAAGAGATACTCTCCCCTCCTCCAAGTTCACCTCACTCTCAGAAGGGATGATTACTTGCACAGTTATGAGCAGGATTAAATCTGCAACTTCTGTCTTAAAAAAAAAAAATCCCTGCATTAACCCTTTCTCAGCAACTTGTGAGAGTAGAGTCAACAGTGATGTTAGACAGAGGATTTCTACAACCATAATTCAATGAGAAACAGTAGAAGATTCTTCCCAAAATGGCCACCCAAATGTCAGTAAACCAGGAGCTAATGCAATCATGAGTGGTAGGAGATCAGTCATTTGTAGCAGACCTTCACATTTATCATAAAATCTCTCTGATTCTACCAGTGACCTTTCAAAATCAATAAGCCAGGCCACCTGAAACAAGGAAGTTTTCTTTAAAACAAAGAAAAAATAACTTATGTTTGGACCTTCTGTCTGCTGTTTTCTTCTGAAACAGTAAGTCACATTTTTAGCTCTCTCTTATCAAGCCACAAGTGTTCAAAATGCATTACTCACTAAATGAAAGATGATTTTCTTCTTAATTCAGTCATATGATTTCTGGAGACTATGAGTTGTATAGAAGGAAATGCTTAAGCATATTTTTGAGGAGACATGCTTTGTCTGTTCTTCCTGGCAACTGAGTTATAAAGTTGAGTGAAACTCAGTATAAAGTCAGTTATAGATATAATTAGATTTTTTTTTAAAGGATTGGAATGCCAGAGTCTTAATGGAAGGTAGGGTTTTTCTTCTTTTGTTCTGGTGGATAAAACAGGGTGTGTGTTTCTTGCTGGTATAATGAAATCAAATGTTAAAAGTAATAAAATTAATCAAAAAAGAGTACTGGATTCCAGCTAAAGAAATTGTTGAAACTATTTCTAATCCATTTCTGTGTTTATTACCTAAAGAATGCTATTGACCAGTTTGAAGCATTTATTTACTGAGTATCCCACTTTGGCAATATTTCATCCTTATTTCTTCAATATGAAAAATGTAAATGAATAAATCTCTGCATACAAATGCTGAATATTATCTTTCTTTTTATGTATATACAAATTAATTTTGTCGATATAGTTCTTTCCATGTGTCAGTATGCATTGACATGCTTTTTTTTTTTCCCCCTAAGAAAATATAATCAGAATCTATTTGGCTACCAAAAGCAAAAGAGAAGGACTTGGTGAGAATAGTTTTGTTTTTCAGGTTCTTTCTGTCTGTCTCAGATATCCTCAAACAGCAGCCAGATGCCACTGCCTCTGACGTGGTAGTAGAGAGATGGATTCCCTTCCTTTGTACCACACTACTCTGCTTCTACTGTGGCCAGAGTCCCTCTTTACTTGGATGGGTCTGGAGGTTTGAACCAGAGAAAGACGTCACGTCTGTCCTGGCAAGGAGAGGAAAGGTGCAGGTGCTAAGTTTCTAAGCTAGAATGACTTTCAATTTAATTTTAACTTGTGTATGTGTAATTTCCTTAGAAAATTAATCACATGTCCAAAGATCAGATCTGATTTTGACAGTCCCCTGTATTCTTAGGACATATAGTGTCTGAATATTCATACTGTGCATACATATTCACTCATATTAACTAGGGATGTGTCAGTGACAGTAACATAATGTGTATAATGTATGTAATGTAATGGAAATATCACTTAGTAATGTACACACTGAATTCAAACTTTTGGAAAAATAGCTTCATGAAGCCTGTTGTTTGAAAACATGATATATTTAACCAAGTGTCATTGAGTAATAAGGCAAAGGGACAAATTTCAAGATCTACGCTAACACAAAGTCAATAAATGCATGTGCAATCCAAAGATGTGACAGACAGATATATTGTACAAAAAGGATTTCTCGGACAGATTCTGTCAATATAAATATATTCTGTCGACATACATGTGCCTTGTCATGCTGCCTTGTCATAATTGCAGTCTCAAGAGCTTTAATTATGTCTTTAAACCATCGGTATTTACATTTGGTTTGTCTCATGGTCCTTCATTGCTAATGTGTCACAATCTTTTTTGTCCCCTGTGGGGGTGACAACTGGTCACTCTTCATTAATAAAATGACAAGTCTCTTATCCATGTTGTACTCGCGATAGGCTTTACAAAGTTAAACTTCAAGAGATTAAATTCCCTCCGTGGTTATCCTACAGAACACACACTTCAACAGAAAATGCTTATACGTCATTGTTTTTCCTCTGCCAATGCTAAATTCTGTTTTCCAAGAATAAGTAAAGTTGAGATGAAAACAAGAATATGACTCTCAGAATTCTGTAGTGAAACAGTGACATGTATGGTCAATCTTTAGAAACTGTAATGTAATAAGGAAAAAGATATTCCTGTGAACAATATCAGTCACTTCACTAACAGGATAGGTATATAACTTAAGTCTTCTAACATTATATTTTAGAGAATCTTCATTAAATCTAGTAAATTAAGTTTTGGTTCTGAAATCTAGCATTACCCCTGGACTTCACAGAATCACAGAATAGTTGAGATTAGAAGGGACTTTGGAGGTCATCTTGTCCAACCCCTCTGCTCAAGCATAGCCACCTACAGCAGGTTGCCCAAGACCATGTCTAGACAGCTTTTGAGTATCGCCAAGGATGGAGATTCAATTTGATCAGACTTTCATGTTCTTATATGGAGGTCAGTGTCTTGTTCTTTCCATTAAAATTAGTGAGAGTTAAAGATATGTAGCACTTAGAAGTGAGGAAATTTTATGACAATGTAAGTGAAGTAAAATTAAATACAGTGTCAGTTTAGGGTTCCCTGATCTATTTCTCATGGATGCATTTCTTTTCCTTTCTTAGGTGAAACCACAGAATTTGTTCTATGATGAACTGTGAACTACTGGTGCCAATTTACCTTGAAACTGTGATTCTGGATACCTGACTTAACATCTGATGAGAGTGACAGCAATGATGTTGCCTCTAGGTGAGTTTCTGTCTATTTAAAATTGTAAGCTGCGCTAAATAGTGGCTATAATCTTGCTGAACACAATATCATCTAAAGCCTTTTTCCAATGAGTAGAAAGACTGTCACTGATCTGCAAGTCCCAATCTGATAATTTAAACAGGGATCATAGAAACTGTCATTTCAGCAGATGGCATTTTCAAAGTGTGGAAATGCAGACCCTTGTTCCCAGGCATGCCTGGAACATGAGACCACTTAAGCCCAAGTCATTTTGTCAAACAAAAGACAAAACAGATATTTCATGGACCAAGGTGAGAGAAGGCAGTGTATGTGTAGCTGTGGCACATGCAGCCTTTCCCTTGGAAGCCAAGTGGTGGCATATGCAAGTGACATTAGCTGTGAACTTGGCACTGGCACAGATTATGCACCTATTCTCCAAAGTCCTACTTGGGTGACCTTGGCATGCTTAGCTTCATTTCAGCAAACAGAATAATAGAAATAGTGAAGGTGCAACACTGGAGAGTCCAACCAGCCCCGCCAGGAACCCTGAGCACCTGGATTACAGAGTCTTCTCTGAATATATGATTATGGGACTAGACAAATACTAACCAAGAGGTTGGGAGTTCCTGCATTTTGGTGAGATCATAAGGGGAATATCTAGGCATATGGCTCTCAAGCTACTACATTGCCCATCTGATGTAAAACTTGGGATACTACTGTCCTAGAGTAAGACTGGTTTCAGTGTGTCATGCCTCTGACTTCCACGGACACATAGGCTTAAGATGTGATTTTTTGTAGAGGTTATATAGCTGTGCTGTCTTCTTCCAAGGGCTGTCTTAGGAACCAGCTGCAGCAGGTCCACTGTAGGTTGTCTAGGCCAGGCAGATAGGAGATGCAACCTGGCACTGAGGCCATGGCACTTTGGCTATGCAGTTACCAGGGCATGAGCTATTTATTTACAGGGCTAGTTTGAGTTTTCCTACAGTAGATTGCAATGACTGCAAAGTGAGCATTGACCAAGGCAATGAAGCATTCCTGCAAATTTTATTCTTCTTAGATGGCTCTCATCAGAAAGGGGGTGTTTAGGCCTAAAAAGAGGATATGTATGGAAGAAAACCACCACCTCTGTCTAATGGGACCACTTAGAATGAGGATTAGTCATAAAACTTAACAAATGCTGGAGACATTTACAACTCTCTTCTAACGTAATGGCACCTATACCAAATACTTATATTAAATTGCAAATTTTATGTTCCTTAATACTATGCACAATAAATTAGCAAAACCTGTATCAATCTCCATGTGAATATGAAGACAAACCAGAAAAATCATGTTTATTGTTAAGGGTAAATAAAGTAAAATACTTTATTGCTCAGTGACAAAAGATTATAACATACCTTACAAAAATAGAGCACATGCTGTAGTCCATTAGAACAAACAGATTGTCTGATTATGGAAAAGACCTAAAATTCAGGAGGGAAGGAAAAGATGAGGTTTAATGGTGTTATTTGGTATTAAATCTTAACTTATTCCAGTGAGAATGAAATAAAAAAACTTTAAGGAAATCGATTTCTAGATTTAAAAAAAAGTTTCTTTTGAAGGTTAGTTCCTTTGAAGGTAGTGAAAATCGGTGGCTTATTTTGTAGGAAAATGTAGTGTTTAGATTTCTGTATGCATTCAAGTTTGTTTCACAAATGGTGAGGTAATAAATCCTACATTCTGTTCTCACCTTTGACTTAAGTCATGACTAGAAACCAATCTTTCCTATTGGAAAAAATGAAATAAGAAATAAATTACAATTGCATAAAGTTTTTAATCCTGATTGATCACAAGGGGTTTTACAAAATGTAGGAAAAAATAATTTGGATTTGGCTGTGCTGCCTTCAGGCAGTGTGGCAATGCAAGAAAGTATGTATAGTGAAGCTGTTTGTACAAAAGCATGATAGGTATACCTTGCTGGCACTTACCATAACTAACACTGATTTGACCTTGGGCAAGCATTTTGTTGCTCAAGCTTTCATCTTGAAACCAAGATATGACAAAGCCAAATATATGTGCTTAAGAAAGAACCTCACCAGAGAATACAGTAGCTTTAACTACGTTTTATGATACTTCTTTAGGAACTAGGAGGTCTCAGTCTCATTTATGGTTTCTAGGCACTACTATAGTAAAGTAATGGGAAATTTTATTTTTGCATTTTGAACTTGATTACATCATTGTGGCCTACAGACGTAATTCAAAGATATCTTTATCTGCATCTGTCTGTATGTCTTTTTTTTAACTACAAGGGGAAAAAGTCAGATTTTAAATCCCTAAAACTGAATGTTAAGTTTCTACAACACAAATAGAAGACATCTGGATATCTTTCTTTTTTTTTTTGAGCAGTTTCTAATGCCACAGATGTGAGTAAATATGGATATAATTAATTTTCATAACCTTTTAAACATGTAGTAATTTTCTACTAAAAAAAAGGAAACAGGGAAATTGTGCTTTGGAAACTTACATAATTCAATATTGTAAAGATTAACCAACCCTGAAATAGTATAATAAATGGGAGACGAGAGATGTTCAAGATACAAATGCATGACCTTTGGAAATAAATAAATAAATAATCAAAGCACAGGATTGTCATTTATAGTTGACTGTGGTTAGACTTTCATTGGAGGTAGCAGAACATTGATTCAATAAAACATCATTCAGCAAACTGTCCTTTTTCAGCAAGGCACATAAATATTTGCCTAACTTGTTTAAATCCCACAGAGTTTAATTCTGTGCTGAATCAGGTAATGGGTAAAATTATGCTTAAAAGCAAGGCACAAATTTCAGCCTTCTGATCTTCTCATTAGTTCCTTGCTTCCTCTCTCAACTTTTGCTACTTTCTTAAATCCCTCTCCAGTTCCTAGCTGTTATCAACTGAATGCCACTTTTTTAATATAAAAAAAGTATTTTAATCATCTGAAACAACAGGTTTAACAGTATTTGGTGAAGTACGTATCTGCACACCTGGACCCCCTGCTAGGTTGGAACTCTTTGACCACCAGAAGGGAGGAAAGGGAAAAGCCAACTAAAAAAATTTAAATCAGTCACATTGCTTAATACTGATTACCCATCGTTGCTTCACTCAAATCTCTTTTGTTGCATTAACTGAGTTTTGTTTCTTTTTCGACTGTGCAACTGATAATTGTTATTTGTGTACTCAAAATGTACAGAAGTGCAGTTAGAGTGAAGACTTGCCTTTGTTCCCAAATGGTTGGCTTCACTGCCTGACCAAAGCTAAAGGTCAGCACAAGAGGAGGACAACTCCTTTTGGATTACTAGAAATTTTGTTATAAGGAGCATTAATTTGCTCTAGCTTCCCTTTTGGTAAGTCTTTGATCTATGGCTGTAGAATCATGGGGACTGGAACTAATGTCATTGCTTCAGAGGAGACTTCACAGCAAAACCTAACTGGATTTGCTCCTTGAGAAGTAAAGTAAAGCAAAGCAGGATTGACCTTAGCATCCAGCAGGCCAACAAAAGCAGAGATGCTATCCCAGATCTGGTCTGGTTAGCAGCAGTTCTGTCTCAGAGACATCTGATTAGACGAAAGCCAAATGGATACCAGTAGCACTAACTGGATTTATGAGTAAGACAATAACTGGAGGAGGGTTGTAGCAGATCTAAGACTTGCAGAGAGGATAGTCGTGCTGTGGAACAGTATGTATGACTCCTGTCCTGGTGCACATCTGTATGAGAAAAAAACAATGACTACTTGAGCTTTATTTTTATTTCCAAGAAACTTAGTCTCAAAAGACTCTCTTATTTCTGCCCCTAACTTCCTATCACTTTCACTGTTATCTGCAATTGTATTAACATATTGACAAACCTGGGAAAAATATAACCTAAGCCATTTATCTGTCTTCATAGGATAACCATGATAGGTGATTAGATTATATTAGATCTGGACTTTGTCCTCTAAGGTAGTTCACTCTTTGGTTATTGGCTATCTTCTGGAAACTGCATAGTTTGTATATAGCATTTGAGAAACCTTCCAACAGCAGTCAAAATTTTCTAAAAAGGAAAAGCACTAGCAATTAATGACTGTTTCTCCTTACAGAGAAGGATAAAAAGACAAAGAGAGGAAAGTGATGAAGATGCAGAGTTAAAACAGTTTTGTTATAAAATTAAGATTTCGAGTAAAAATGGAAATTTATTCTTAATGGAGATAGTATATAAATAATAAATACTGTATTTCAAAATAGTGATCCAGAAAACTACTGCTGCCTACCAGACAAAACAGTAGAAGCTATTGCAGTGTGTACAAAAAAGGTCCTAATGACAGTGCCCTTTATCGAAAGACTACACAAACTTTCATGGGTAAGGAAGGAAATACTTCTTGTAGGTTAACAACTGACTGAAAAAAAAAAAGGAACCAAGAAAAAGGATAAGATTAGTGAGTCTTTCAGGTCCTACCATAACAAAAGTGAAGGAAGAAAAAGGTTTTGAAACTTGATCTGAGGACATCCCAATAACAGGAGCTCATGAATTGGCAGCAACTGCTCTAACCAGATTAGTGATAAAGCTTCTGACATATTAATGAAATTTGTTGCAAGTCCTCTTTAAGTAAAAGCAGAATCACCACAGCACATCACAGGTTTTTATGGTAATGGAGGCTGAATAATGAGAAAATGCAGAGTTGTCATCTGATTATGAAGATCCCTCCTCATTGAACATAAAATGCTAAAATATCTGAAATATTAATATAATTGTACAAGGTCCTGAAAATCACAATAAAAATATTTTATGAGTATCCTTAGTGTGCCTGTGACCTATAGAGATCATTAATTTGAAGCCTAATAGCCTACCTGATACTGTACAACTTCCACAACCTGATTTGGCAGAATTGTATTATATGTATAATATTGTTAATAATGTAAAACATAATAGAATGCCACATGGTATTATAAAAAACAGGAGAAGTAGATAATTATCAATATTACAATATGCCAGTAAGAGATCAAAGAATATAAAAGTTATATGGACAAATGAAAGTCTGATGATCCATTAATTTCCTTTTCAAGGAAAGATTACACCACTGGAAAAAATGGACACAATTCCCATAGCTTTTGTCTTTAATAAAAAAAAAAAAAAAGAAAAAAGAAATTGTGTAGAAAATTAGAGACTCAGTGCAGTAGATTTTTCTCACTTAAAAATATAATTTAAATGATTAGAAAGCACTGTAATTTTTTTCAGATCAAGGATACTTGATTGTCCTTATCATCTGTACTTTTTCTGCATCCCTGCCTGATATACCTCCTTATCACTTAACTAGCTAATCAATCACTAGACTTTTCCCTACATTTTAAGCACTGTAGAAGAGTGTCTTTCTAGAGTAAGAAAGGTGCCAGTGTGTTGCCCTTACTCTGAATCACCTCTGTTCGCTTTATCATCTACATCCCAAAGCTTAAAATAAAGCCATTATATATTAGAATTCAACAGGGCCTTTAAGAATTGCACGAGTAATATTTATTAAATGTTCACTTTATTAGGATTAAGATTGCCTGTAGTTGTAGAAATCTTCTGGAGAAAAAAAAAGTAATTAAAAAGAATGAACTGAAAATGATATATTATAGTGGTCTGCACAGGCAAGGCATGCCTCTAGTGGATCAGGGCTTTGCTTACACTGCACGAAGTACAAGTGCAGAGAAGAGCATGGAAATCCTTACCTCACCTGCTTCGGAGAAACCAAGCACGCCTGGCTTAGCCTGCCAGTACGTTATTATACTGCTGAATGAGACACAGTGCTGTGACATCAAGTATCTCAAAAGGTACAAATGAATCCTAATTTTTCAACATCCTCACCCACTTACTTTTCTTTTTTCTGCTTGGTGGATCAGAAGCGCATTATTAAGCACAATGGGCCAAATGGTGTGCTGCCCTCCCTCCTTCTGCTGCCCCCTCAAGTTGAGGGAGCCTGTAGCTTGTGTATCTTAGAGAGCAAATATGATAGTATAGGAAGAACAAACAATACCATGAATCCATCAGGACTTTTTGCTCTTCTTTTTATACCACAAGATCCCGTTTTAAAATGAAATGGTGCTTATGGCAGGATTTCATTGGGAAAAATATTGCTGCTTTCTTTAGATTTCTGTTGACATGCAGCAATACTGGTGAGTTTGCTTTAGATTCAACAATATAAAAAAAAAAAAAAGGAACTTTGCATTTTCAGAATGGATTTTTATGGCTAAATGGATGCCTCTGTTACTACAGTGATATTTGAATTTAGAGGAGCTCATTTGCTTTTGCTGAAAGGGCATTGCTGAAAATTTTGCATGAGCAAAAGGAGGGGTCCCAGCTATAAACTCAGGGTTGGCTAAAGGCTGAAATTGGTCAAAGCATTTGGTCTGAAAAGCCACATGTTATTTCAGAAGGGTAAGAAATATAAAGTATTTGGCATATGTCTTAAGAACTTACATGTATTTCCTTTCTTACTACATACTTGTGATGATGAAGTTATGAAAACCCTTTCAGAAGAAAGTAAAAAATATCCCCACTCTATTCCGCTTCTACCCTCTGCTTCATAGACCTTAGACCCTGCTACTGAAGTTTGTGTGATTCTGACCTTTGTAAAATGCTTTGTGAAATTACCGGAGTTAAATCTCTGTGAACAACTATACGCCCCTTAAGAAAATCTTTTACCTCTCATTTTGTGGCTACTGCTGCTTACAAACAAGAGTATCTGAAAGAGCAGAAAATTTTGCATGACTTTGGGATAATAGAAAGAAACCACATTTTTGATATCAAACTATTAAACATGTTTGTGTTCACATTCACACACATTCTCAAAGAGTAGAGCATTTGATGTCACACAAAAAAAAATCCCCAAACCACGTACTATGAAACTAATTTATTAGGTATCACAGATCTTTGAAGAGTAAAGTTAGCAGGCACAGACTTTCTTTTTCTTCTGTGTAGGCACAATGCTTGGCATAGTAGAGTCCTCACTTCTCTTTCTATGACAATAATATAAATAAATAAATACTATTGATATTACAACAGCATCCGTAAGCCCAAGTGAAAGGATGAAGCATTTTGCTATGCATGATACAAATACCTGGTGAGACATAGTCCTGGCTTGGAAGGGCTTAGAATTTAAACAAACAGAGCAGACCAGGTGGGAAAGAGGAGATAGAAAAAGAGGCAGAGAGATGTAAACTGTCTTGCCTAAAGTCACAAACAAAATCACTGGCTGAAAATAGATTCCTATTCACTGAACTACATTGCCTCCCCCAGAGGTGCTTGCGTAAAGAAACACTGACTCTTCCTGCAGTGCATGTGGATATTCAGATCTGACTCAAACAAAAATTAGTAGTGGAAATGTGTGCTCAGCCCTCTCTGTAAAAGGCTGAGCTGACTTTCAGGCTTCAGGGAACTGCAACGGTTATCAAAGCTAGCATCTCTTCGGCCATTAGTAACAGAAAGACCTACATGAGAACCAAAGTAACAAATGAGTTTCTCTCGCACCTACTGTTTTGGAAAGTGATTTCTGTACCTGTTAATCTATGCTAGCTGATAGGGGAAAGTTATTTGCGGTTCCACTTGATTGGTATTTCATCAGACATATAATTTGATATGCTTTAGAGTCTGATTTAGTTTCCTTCTAGGTCTGTGCCCCAAGGCTGAGATGACTAGTTCTCGTATCCATTTCCAACTGTTATCCTGATTTTTAAAGCCAGAAAGGGTGAAAGCATTTTCCTCTTTTCTTGTCATGGTTTCTTCGTGTTAGCTGGGTGATTTTCAAAATTAGGTTCTTTTTCTAGACTCATTACCTGATTATTACTAAATTGATCAGTCTTCAATATTTTTGCTATAAATATCTGTCCTGGAAAAGCACACCTTGTCAGTTGTGCTCTCCACTTGAAGATACAGAGCTGTGAAGTTTTTAGAGGACATATGAGAAAGGTTCTCTGTAGAGGATTTATCTCTGTAAGGAATAAAGCTCTCTATGCAGTTTCAACAAGATCAGTTCCTCACCATCAAAATAGAAGAGAGCATCTTGGCTGCTCTTTGGTAAGTGCTAATTAAGAAAGGATTCTGCTCCCTCAGACAGATCAGTGCTGAGCTACTCCAACAACATTGATTGTGCATTTGTAATCAAGACTCAAAGGCTACCAAAGGATTAGGTACAAAATCAAAAAGTGTTATTGAAAAAGAAAATCTGCTGAATCTAGCAACTATAAAGTACTCTAATCTACAACATATAAGTTTAACAAAGATTTAAATGACAACAGAATAAGAGAGAAATCAGGGGAACTTTAAGAGCTCCAAAGACATGCATATGTCCATATTTAGACCATATACATGTTTTCATAAGCTCATATGCTGGATATGTAAGCCATTATGACAAGTTACAATTTCTGATTTTGTGAATTTAATCTACCAATAATCTACACATTTGAATACCATTCTTAATCACAATATTTTATCTACAGAGATTAATATTAAGAGGTCGTAATTTGCCAACTATTTTTCTTCATACTATCGGCAGCTAAATAGAAAACACTGTATTTGATGTTCCAACTTTTTCTATTTTCAATTCAGATTCAGCCTTTCGCTAGTACTGATTTCTGTATAGGAAAATATGCATGTACCTTCATGTTATTTTGAAACTCTGCTAGTCCTCCTTTATGTCCAATTATATCATAGTGACTACAAAAATTCCCTAATGTTGCGGGAGAATGCAAAATGGAGACAGATTTAAATTTCTCATGTCTGCAAAACCTTGTCTTGGCAAACTGATTCATTTTAAGATCTGTCCAGCCAACAGCTTGTCTGTTTTTTGGGGTTTTTTTTCTCTAATTGCTTAATATTTTATGTTCAAATTCTGCAAATGAATATATTTATGGTTAGGTTTAATCAGTGGGATTCCCTTCATTCTTAGCTTTAAATACATGTAAGGATTTCCTGGAAGAAGGCTTTTAATTGTTGTCTTTTAATTGCATTTTCAAGAGTATTACCTCGTCCTTTATGTTTCTCATAAGGATTGCAAGGAACTGTTATTTACTACTTTCTTCATATTCTGAAATTTTCACTTGGGATGCGTATAAAAAAACATGTCTTACACTCCTTCTTCTAGCATTGACCTCTTATATACTCTCAGGTGCTGCTATTTCTATTAAATTCAAGAAAAATAATAGTTGCTAAACAAACCTTGTCATCTCCATACTGTAAATATACAAATGGACATTTTCTATAATAATATCTGTTTTTACAGTCTCAAACTGGAAGCTTAAATAATTATAAGTGCAAGATTCCATCAATAATATTCATGGAAAGAATTTAGTTCATATACCCTTTTAAATAAGTATAGATCTATCTGTCTGAAATGATGTGCCACACATACACAAGTTGTCAAAAATGCAGCACCATGCCCACAGAAATGGGGTCACTGATTATGACTGAATTGAAAATGTCCTTTATGGGGTAATTTCTGTGCTCACTAACATCATACATCACATTTTGCATACACTTGCATGATTTGACCCGAGGGTAGAATTTTCCTCCAAATTTCCTTTGTTACAACACTTGCAGTATTTGTGCCCACAGCCACCTCAGACAAGCTACAGACTGGACCTCTTGACTTGTAGAAGTTAGAGATGGAAAAGATCTATTATGTCCTTTACTCCATTCCTCTGCTCATGTGAAATTGTTCTGTGCAATCTTTTTGAGAAGATACTGCAAAGTATAATCCTGCCTAAGCAGGGGGATGGACAGATGACCTAACAGGTCCTTCCCATCTAAAATATCTCTCATGTTAGGACTAACTTCACTGTCCTTGTTATCTCCCACTTACAAAATTCAGGGACCAGACATCTTCATGGGAACTGCTCATGACTTAGGCTTTTACTGCTGCAGTTGTCGCTCTCTCTTTCAAGCTTCCTCCCCACTGTAAGCTGTCATGCATGAATTTCTTTTTTCCACAATATGCTGAAGTTTCTATCTGTTGTAGGTGCACAGTGAAGTGTGACTTGTATTGCTGGGGTGATATATTTTGCTAGTTATAGCCATTTCTGTTTGGTAAAGACTTCCTTTTTGCTTCTGCTATCACATACTGTAAGAGCTGTAGCAAAGCAATGCATGATAACTTTCATCCTGAAACATACAGATAACATCAATGAAAGGATGTTAAGTCATCTACATAATTAAATAGCAATTGGCCTTAGCCATTACTCATTATAGTGTAGCTTTTTGTCATTCTGTTTGATGCTAAAGGATGTTCAGCTGCTTGTAATTGATAGAGAGGTTTAATCTGCAGTGGTTTCACTGTAATGAGCCAAGCATGAAACTATTTTTTATTTTAAAAAGGCTAAAAGACCCTTGTTTGGGTGTAGGCATGGGGACAATGCTTGGGGTTCCTCAAATTCCCCAGGTATAGAAATAAGTTTTTCTTCTATATTAGTTGATTTTCATAAAGTGTTAGTTGAGGAAAGATTGCTTTTGCTTCAGATGTAAAAATGCAGACCTATTCACAAGAATTGAATCACACTGAAGCTATCAGAATAATGTGTTTCTAATCTGGGGACTCAGAATAGCAGAGGGGTAGGAAGAAGCACTGAGCATTTTGCCAGAAATGAATCAAGAAAGAGTTTTCCTTACTTCTAATGATCCTAAAATCTCTAATGAGGCTTCTAAAATTTGTAAAACAAAATGGATGCATTTGAATAGCAATAAATTGATTATATTGTGCAATTGTTTTTTGTGAAATTCTATGCAATATTCATAGATATCAGCTTTGAGGGGAAGTCAACAAGAGAGCTTTGAAGATGGCTTTTTTTTTTTTTAATTTATTTTATAATAGTATCTCTAACATATTAATGACCATGGCTGGAAATAGTGTTGTACCTTAGCTAAGTCAGCAGAAAAAGAAATGTCCAGCTAACTGTACTGAAGGGTTCTGATCCATTGTCTTTGAATAAATGTTTGCAGTGGTTTAATATACTACCCAACTGTTACTGACTCACAGCTCTGTTACTGACAATTTTTGCCTCCATCACAAAAGCAGCAGAATTAGGTGATATTGACTTACAACTCAGACGTTCCACTTCACCATCCAGAGTGTAAATGTGAATTCACCTTTATCTGTGGTTTAATCTAATACTCTGAGTTGCTGTAGCTGAGGCATAGGCAAATCTTTTGTTTTGCCAGCTCCAGAACTATGGCGGAGGAGTGAATATGACAGCTGGGGCATAACTATATCAGCAAGAGTTAGTCAATGAGCCCTAAACCAGATGAAAGACAGAAGAACTTTTAGTCCAATGTTAATGATCATCAGCTATCCAGCAGGCAGAATGTCAATAAAAAAACTAAAGGTACTCCTTTTTCTCCTTTCCAAATTAACCCTGTACCAATGGTGAAAAATTCCTCTGAGAGAAATATGTCAAGACATTGGGAGACTCCAAAAGTATAAGAAATACTAGAAGGAGAGCAAAACATGAGAGAAAAACAACAACAACAACAACCCGAACTACAAAACAAACCAAAGAAAAAAAAACACACACAAAAAACCCCAGGCTGCTTGTTCCTGAGCAATGAGATTGATTGGGAAAACATCCCATAGAAACTGTCATGAAACATTTAGCTAAAATCATAGACTATTTTAGTTGGAAGAGAACTCTGGAGACCATCTAGTCTAACTCACTGCTCAAAGCAGGTGTTGTCAGATCAAGTTGCTGAGGATTATATCTAGTAGAATCTTGAACACCTCCAAGAACAGAGATGACACAACATCTCTGGCAACCTGCTCTGGTCTTTGACTGCCCTTATTGCTATGTAGTTCTGAAGATAATGGAGAGAGAGGAGAAAAATAATCAAGAAAATGAGACTAGAAATTCTATGTAAGACCCATACTTTGCTCCTTATAAAGATATGACATGGGGGAAATCATAACCTTTGTGCCTTTGAAAAAAACTGTTTGTGTCAGCAGAATTTGACTGAAATATAGAGGATGCATTATTAAGCATAGGTGTTGTGTTTGATGGCCGAGAAGTGAGTTGCCTAGTGCAAAAGACGAGGGAGAAATATACTTTTGTGATTAACATGGTTATTTTGTTTTCTGCATCAAATCAATATGATTCTGCCTTGCTTGTGGTAGTTAAAAGTTTTGAACTACTCACCAAGAGATGATGACAGACTTTTCATATTGAAGAGAATTTGCTATAGAAAGAGATTTTTAAAAGTTCTAGGACTGTATAGACCTTCACATGGCTGTAAAAGTAAGAAATGAATGTACAGATCCAGGGAAAAATACAGCAAGATCTACTATGGTTTAGGTATTTTTTTTTTTCTTAGAGAAAAGATCAAAACAGCAATGCATTCATATTAAAAGGGAAAGAACAACACTGTTTCTTCATCAACACAAAGGGGAAAACATTATTGTTGTTTCACACTGTCGTGGTTTAGCCCCAGCTGGCAACTAAGCACCACGCAGCCGCTCGCTCACTCCCCCCCGGTGGGATGGGGGAGAGAATCGGAAGAGCAAAAGTAAGAAAACTCGAGGGTTGAGATAAAGACAGTTTAATAGGGAAAGCAAAAGCCGCGCATGCAAGCAAAGCAGAGCAAGGAATTCATTCACTACTTCCCATGGGCAGGCAGGTGTTCAGCCATCTCCAGGAAAGCAGGGCTCCATCACGTGTAATGGTTACTTGGGAAGACAAACGCCATCACTCCTAATGTCCCCCCCTTCCTTCTTCTTCCCCAGCTTTATATGCTGAGCATGACGTCATATGGTATGGAATAGCCCTTTGGGCAGTTTGGGTCAACTATCCTGGCTTCTTGGGCACCTGGCAGAACACGGGAAGCTGAAAAGTCCTTGACTAGTGCAGCAACAACTAAAACATCTCTGTATTATCAACACTGTTTTCAGCACAAATCCAAAACATAGCCCCATACCAGCTACTATAAAGAAAATTAACTCTATCTCAGCTGAAACCAGGACATACACATTACCTAAAGGAGTCCTTTAATCTGATTTTCAGGTAGCACTTTGATCCTAAGATAATCACAATCACAAAAAAGGCAACACAATCATTGTCAAATAGACCTTTTTTCTTTTTGATGTAACTGTGTAATTAGAAGTGACTGAATTTCCATTCCCTGAGAAAATTCTGATATTTCAAAGTTTGAGTTGATTTCATATCAGGATGTAATATTTACATTTTAATTTTTTGTCAAAAGAAGTATTTCAACTTTCTCCAAAAATTAGTTTTGCACTTCTCTAGTATGCTACCAAATGATAAAAGGATATATTTGAAACAAAATTTTTCAGTAATACCCAACATACATTTTTAATTAAATTGATATGTTCCAAAGAAATATGCTGATATTATAAAATCACCATTAAGGAATGTACCCCAATGAGTTCTAATAATAAATTGAATTTTTATTAATAGTAAAGGTAATCCCTGATCCTAAAAATCATGCAAATCTCTGCTCCTAATCAGTAAGTAGTTTTAGCATGGGATACTGTCGAGTCACTGGGAACTGTAGCCAGCTTCTAGAAGCTTTTCTGCATAGTCTTTCTTTTGCTTTGCAAGATTTTCTTTTTTTTTTAATATGCACTTCCTTTTCTATGAATCAATAACATAAGTAAACACAATATGCTGGTATGTAAATGAATTATGTACCTCAGTTTAGCAATTAATATGGTATAGGTATAAGCTTTTACTTTGCAAACAATGATTCATCACTGGTACTCCACTTAGGGCTGGGTGACCATGCATCATGATTTTCCAGTAACTTCTAATTTGTGACTTAAAAAATTAAATTAAAACAACTTGTAATACTTTTCAGTATTCCTTCAGAATTTCCATCAGCCATTCTATGCTCATCTGAGAAAAAGAACCAAAGTGGTGTCCCCTTTACCAGGGTGTTCTGTTCTTTACAGTGAGAAAGCTTTTAACTCCTGTTTAAGGCAAAATGAAAGAGAACTTTGGGATCATAGCAGATAGATATGACATATTAGATGGCCAAGTCCATGCTCCTGCCAGTTCAAGATAGTCCTAGTAATCAGGTATTAAACTGTTATTATAAATGACCTTAGGAGATAACTTAGCCTGTAAAATTTCTTTTAGAAGGTCATGAAGAGCTTCTGGGGATTTAGTGAATCCAGGGACCTCACAAATCCCCTGCATTCTACTTTTTTTTACCTCTCATAACTATCCTCTTGCACAAAGCTCTGTCTGTTGAGTTGGACCTCCATATAGCAATTCTGGTCAACAGCAATGCTTAATCACTGTAGTCCTTAAAAGGTGCAGAACATGAACATACATCCACATGACTAAAACCTCACAACTAAGTAGATAGGCCTGCCTGTTGCTCCTAACAGTGGAAGTGGAGGGGAGAAGGGAATAATACAAGCAATGGAAATAAATAGACGTGCCGATTCATACAGTCTATAAGGCAAGCTCTCTGAGGATCACATATCCGTTATGCTTTGGAAGACATATCTGAATAATGTGGTAAGCATTGCAGTGGCATGGAGTTTCTCCAGCAAACTGCATTACTTCAACTGGCAGGAGGAAAATTAAAGGTAGGTATTTTACTTGATTTTGAAGTTGTTCTTTGGAAAAAAAAAAGCACACATCAAGGCTCTTTCTGCAGCTTTACTACCTTTCATACAGATCTTCATACTATAAAGGGAAATAAGGCACAAGTTGGCAATTCATAAAAATAACCAGTCTGAAAAAAAAATTGAAAGAAAAGAAATTGTGACTAAAGATCTGGAGACTGCAACTTGCCTGCAGTTTACAGGAGGGACAACTCTCTAGGTTTTAAGCGAAAGAGATGTAGTTCACATTACAGTCCCAGAGTTACCTCCTTTTTTTTTTTTTTATTTTACATGTAACTCCTTTTTCTAGAAAGCACTAATGTGATTATTTCTTAACATATTTTTACCTGTAACTCCTTATTTTAATTTAAAAAATGCACTAAAGATGTAAAAGTGAGATGTAAGAGAAGTGTCAAAGAGAGATTGCTCTAATAAGACATTCACGTGTGATTTGATTTCCCCTACTGTTGTAGTAAGTCAGTAGACAAAATCATATTTTAGAGTCTCCTAAAATTTTAGAACTATTCATGAGGAGTATTGATGACATTGCTACTGTAGTTAGGTATATCCTTTAATTTTTCAGTGAAGAAAAACTGTTGCTACTGTTTCCACTAGAATACTAAAGAAGACATGTATGTTAACAGAAGGAATTGAATTTAAGTACCATCCAACAGAACATTAATATTGTTAGTCAAGCAGCTACAATTGTAAGTGAGTGGTGATTTTTCCAAACTGAAGCTCCAGTTCTTAATGCTTCTGCACTATTAGGTCCCTGCAGCTGGGATCTGCTTTTAGACCCAAATAATCTCAAAACTCTTTCACTCTTTAAACTGTCATATATGTCAGGTATGCAACAGCCTAAGCCAAATACTATTTTTCACATATACTCTTCGACCATTGTTTCTATTTTTTTATCAAATAATTGATGGGATGAGTAGCATTTTGCTGTGACTAGCTTCTGCAGCTTTGTTCTATAAATTATTTGGCAAATAACAGAAACATTAATCAAATAATGTAATCTGCAGTATTGTATTCTTTTGGTGTTTGACTGGCTTAGATAAAAACGTATCAGTAAAATGGAAGCTATGAAAATATAGTGATAAGACTACAGCAGCTGCCCCAGAAGGTTTCACAAACCAGAGTGGAAATAAAAAAAACACTACTCATTGCTTATGTTCTCTTCCTTCTTACTTTCTTATTTATTTTTGTACCATAGGCATTAGTTAATTGTTTAATTGGAACGGTAAAGAAATTGTGTTGTTGGGCACATGACACTAGTGATTCAGAAGGTGTACAACTGGCTACTGAAAATCGAAAGTCAAAAGATGAGAAAAGAAGGATTTAATTAGGTTTTTTCAGCTGTTCAGTGAGTCAAAGAGTTGTGTTAATTATTAACATATACTTTAAGATGTGTTTATATACTTGGGGTAAAAGCGCATCTATATATACACTATACATACTTGGGGGCATCTATATAATGCCATCATGTGCTATAAGGAAAAAAAAATGGCAGATGTCTAAAGTGGCTGTACCTTTACTGAGGTGGTCAAAACTCTGAATATACATAGATGTTGTTTTCTCACACATGGTGTAGGCTGTACCATGATCTTTGGAATAACACAAATGAGCTCAGAGGAATCACACTGAGAGTTCATGGTAACAATTGCAGAGATATGATGAGTTTGGAAGGGTGCTCAGTAATGAGCAGAGAGGAATTACAGGTAAATTTGACAGTGGACAGCCTAGCAGGGTACCTGTTTCCATGGGTGTGATGTGGTCAAATCAGATTGCCTACATCAGTCTGAAAAAGTTGTGCAGGTCCTTACCTGTGCAGAACAGCAGCTATGAACACAGCCCATGTGCACCAGGAACATTGCTCTTTCCCATGAAAAGGAGATGGCAGAAAGAGCTCTAGAAATTTTTAGCTTTACAGTCTTGATTCAAACACCATTTCAAGTCTTTCTGTTGATTTCAAGATAGCTTTGGTCTGGTTACAGGGGAAAAAAGAGATTGAATTATCAAGGCAGCTGGGGGTGATCTTGTTTAGAGTGCCTTTGTAAAAAGCTGGTGGCAGACAACAGCTGATGGCTTAAAGACATACTTCATCAAATTATATGTCCACTTCTGGTATTAAAAACTAATGCATTTGTGACATGCAATTGGTCCTAAAGCAGGCAAAAGTACTTCACAGCATGTCCTCTGAGAGCTGTCATAAATAGAAATCAGAAGAAATGCCAAATTCTTTAAGGCTTGACAGCAAATGATGTTTTAATTTAGTGGACATACAAAACTCTCTTTGACATCTAAATGGATGTGTGCCATTAGAAATCTCTCCCCCTTCCCTCAAATATTTGTGACAAAAGAAGACATGTGCACAAACCTAATTGTTTATTTTAATTTAAAAAGCAAAATTTGCATAGTACAGAAAAGGTTGCCTTCAGAAGGACTGAGCCCACATTCCAAAGATGGAGATGTTAGCAAATTGAGAAAAAATTTATCTCAAAGTGGAAATAGGAGTCTTTAAAACTAGATCCGTATTCTACAGTAACCTCAGTACAGACTGGAGTACACTGGCATCCATAACACAAAGAATAAATTTTATGATCCCAATCCTTTACCTCAGGATTGGCCTAGTGACTGTAATTACAATGAAGCAGAAGGTCAAACTCTTGGAAAGGAAATCTTATTGCTTTTGCAGCTGCTACCTGTGCCAAAATGTTTCTGTTGAATCCCCTAAAAACCTAACTACCAAGTTATTTGCACTTCTAAACCCAGAGCTATTAAACATGAGGGACAAGACAAAACTAAAATGTTATAAAGCATCCTTCAGATTTAGTAGTTGCATTTGGGATGCCTTCTGACCCTAAACCTAGAAAGTTACATTGAAATGAGCAGAGACAGTTTACTATTGAAAGGTGCTGACCTTTCAGCAAGGTTACCGGTTCATTTATATGCTTCCTGAACTACTCATCACCTTCATTTATGATTAATAAACTCCAGTCATCCTGTTTGCACTGGATCATAGGTTCTTTGTCAACTTTTGTTTTTCATATCCTTTGGTATAAATGCAGAGTGCAAGGTTTGTGGAAATATCTTGGACTTTGCTGTGAAAGATGTTGTAGCTACAGATGCAAAAATTAATCAGGTAGGACTCTCCAACCATGATCATAGCATTCGAAAATTTATGATGAACTCTGCATGCAGTGTCTAGATTATAGTAGTGCTGACTGAAGTTTTGGTATTTTTGTAGTTGGGTATGCTTATTCTTGTGGTTTGGGGTTTTTTAAATTAATTTTATTTTTCTTATAGACTGCTCTGGTCTGCTATGCAGCTATCATTCAAACAAGCACAATTTCCATGGAGGAGAGCAGGATTCAGGGAACAGTGCACAGTTCTGCCACTTCCTCAGGGACTGGAATTGAGTGCAAAAAAGTGTTCCTTCATAAACTTGTTGCTCAAGGCTCTAAGCTTCTTTGGCAGATTCATGCATGTCTAAGAAGGGAGAGGCACAGTTCCTATCTGTCATCTTTTCTCCTGGAGGGCCTGCACATTTTGGAAGGACAGGACACCTTAACACAAAACACAGTGATGTTTTTCCTAGTCTCTTGACAAAATCTGGCCTGAATTATGTCTGCAGAGTGGACAGAGGACTCCAAGTCTTCCTGAAGCCTATTTATCTTCCTACAAAGATATACTGTTATCTGTGTATGAATAATGTCTTGAAAAGCTACAAAAAAGCTAAAAGAAATTTTGATTTTGCAGAAAAGGTAGACAGAACTGTCTTTTATATTAACTGCTTTAGAGATAGCTTTTAATTAATAGATAATAGAACTACAGTCCAAAAAATCCTCCAGCAAGTTTAATAACTTACAATGTTCTTATGTATGCTATTTCTGTGGGACGGGCAAAGACCTCCAGAGCTCTTCAGGTTCAGTCCCCTTCCTTGACACTTGCCAGTTCTTATATTCCATTTCATAAATAAATCTATCTTTAAGAAAAAGTTAGATCTTTTTACCTTGTTGCTTGTATTACAAGACCTCACTGGGTTCACAGCATTCTAGAAAGTCTTCTTTAAAGGTCCTTCTGATTATGCCAAATGTACTTATTAACTCACCCCAATAATCTTTTTCTGGTGGTTATCTGCTAAGGTTGTTATAGTGCATGGCTTTGTCTCAGTGTGATTTTAAATGAGATGCCTTTGCTCTTTTTCAGGCCCCTACGGTCACAGCTTTTTCTCTTAACTGTATAAAAGAAATAATAAAGGTTATTTTGGTTTGTATAGTTTCTATTTCAGTCAAAACCACTTTAGCTAACAGCTGTCTTTGCATATTAGGGGGAAAGACGGATGGTCTTGGAGATGAGTTTCTTGTCTCGAATCACAGACAGACAGTTAATTTCCTAGCTTTTGGGAGAGAGTTGTTCCACAGACCTAAAGACATTGGAGGTAGGATTCAATTAGTTTAATTTTAGCTGGCTAAAATGTTGGTGCTTAATTTAAGGAAATGATCTGGATTTCTTGAGTCAGTGAACAGAGACAGGCTTTAGAAACCTCTGTTAGTGTGGGAAGAGTCATTCAGCAGCTGTTTGTCTCACTTTCTCTCTGTCTGTCTCTTTAATGGTGGAGGAAGTCTAGAGTAGCTACATAGACTTTAAGACTTCAGATCTTAGATGAAATAAGACATAACCCCCTCTGGACTTGTTCCTGAAAAATGCCAAGCACTGTAGCCAATCTAGCAAATAATTTTAAAACTCATTTAGAGTTTTAATCTGTAACTACTCAATGGGGCTTTCATATTTTATTCCTAAACACAATCGTAACAGCTTTCTGGATCCAGCCACAGAATTTACCACTTTGCAAGACTCAGGTCTGTCTCCATGCCCATTTCCCAAACTCTTCAATAGTTCCTTCTCCCTTTCATGACTGAATCATCTGGGATTATGTATGCTCACTATGTATTTGAATAGTAAAATCCTTCCACAATGAAGCTTCAATTTCAGTGGCAGCCCTAAGATAACACTAAAATACAAATAATAGATAAGAACAAATACGATAGGCATTGTTATCCTGTGTCTAGAGATAGAAAAGAAATAAAAAACCTGAGCAACAAGCCTGAAGCCTGTGTTCTTTCAGGCTCAAATGGGACTCACACTTCAAAGCTGAGAATAGTCCAGAATCCAAATTTACAAGTGAAGTTTGACTATGTCAGAGCTAGTTCTCTTACCCTACATGTTGTAAATACCTTTGAACTCATTCCTATGAAACAGAATTGCTTTCTGAAGAAAAAAGTTGAAAAGATAAGTGGCTTACGAGCTACTGTAATTAAAATCTAAAAGATGCTTTCCCAGCTGTTGCTTTTGAAGTTATGCTTAGTTGGTGGCTAGGTGCCAGCATTCAATTAGAAGTATGCATTTTTATTAACAGACTATCATGTGTTATATTATGTCAATAATTCCTTTTAAATTAATTCTTTTTATTTCTTGCAATAGTCACAGGTGTCCAGGTCATTAAATATTAAAATGGGCCCCACTGACAATTGTGCAACATCCTAAGTTTGTTTGGTGTTTTATTTGCACTTCATTTGAAGTTCAAAATTAAAATATCTCTGAACTTGTAGAAAGGAGCATTTGGCCAAGGTAAGTTAATGGCCGAGGGGAAAAAAATCAAAAAGAGAGATGCACAGTCTATGTGCAACTTTTTGCCTGCATTTGAGTTTCTAATTATCAGGATTTCATTTACTTACTCATCATATGCATGTTGCAAGTGGGGGCCTCATTATTTTGATTCACTTTCTTAGATGTCAAAGTCTCAGGCTGGAATTAGTATTGTGAGGTGGGTTTGATGTTTGTAGGCTGTTAGAGGTACTCAACTCCATGTCAGAATAGCACAAGAATCATCTTCCTGAAAACAGTCCATTTCCTAGTCTCCCAGCTTTCTATTGCAGGATTAATCTCACCTAACATTAGATGGCTGCAGTGTGGATACCTTCATCTAAGCTTGATGGCTAAATTTTTTTAATCTGGCTAATTCAGACAGCTATTTTGGATCAAGATGAATGGAGCCTGAAGTGCCTTTTAGTCTTCCTCACGTGGTGACAGGAGCTTTAAACAGCAAAGTCAGACAGACTTTATCTACTGTCTGAAGATGTCTGAAGTCAGAAGAGGTGTTCCCACCCATATCTTCTTCATTTGTGGTAAAGGCCCTACTCAGTATGAAAAAGAATTGAGGCATATTCATTTTTTTCAGGGTGCCAGTGGAGGTTCAGGATACTATCCTCCCATCTAAACAATAATATACAATATTGGGGTTCCTCTTCCTTTATAGCTTAGTACCATGACAAATTCTAGACTGCAGGTCTTACAGACTGAACTCTCCAGCCTGTGGAGCAACTGGGCTGGTGTCTGTCAGTACTTGTTGCTAACTAGGAAGGTCGCTTCTGAGATGAGTAGAGGGACTCTCTACTCTCAATCAGTTTTGGCTGTTCCTTTAGAAATAGCATAGGGAGAAAATTAAATTGCATTGTTAAAAAGAAAGCTAAAAGCAATAGCCTGGTTGCTTGCTTTTTCTCAGTAACCACTCTCTGGAATGGAAGATCCTTTGAAATACTCTGTTAATTACTAGATATCAATAATGATTGTAATACAATACATATCCAGTTGGTAAAATATACATAATTAGTATATATAATTAGTAGTATCCTTCATTTGTGGCTTACAAAGGGTGTCAAAGAGTTTTGCCAATATAAATTAATTCCTTCTTACATAATATTTTTTAACAACTGCCCTCTTCATTTTACACATGGAAAAAAAGTGATCTGTCCATGGTCATGTTGGAAATGTGCTAAAAGCTAATTGGAAACCTAGACATCCTCATTTCTATTCCTGCTTTGATGGCTCCTGTAGACGTGGCTGACAAATGCTGTTTCTTGAGATATTCTGGAGTTAAGAACACTAGGAAAGCAAGTGGTATATATGCTCACCTGCCACCCCATTCCAGCTTCTCATTTTAATCTCAGATGAGAGGAGTAAACCTCTCATGAGCTCAAAGGATGGAGGGAATTGTTAGAAATAACAAAAGAGAAGAGAGAACAATTACAATGATGGAAGAGAATAAGACAAATAGCATTTAAAACCCGTTTCTTGGTAACAGCATTTCTAAATGATTTAGCTAATTAAAAAATACAGATGTTGATTTGACATATTAGTCATTTTTCATTTAACTTTTAAAGTTTTGGATCACAATGTATTTTTAACCATCTGCAATAGCTTAAGAAAAATATATATGACAAAAGATTCTTTTTATAACTGAACAGCTCTTTCAGTAAAACCTAAATTTTCACATAGATCTGTGCAAGAGCTGATGTTTCTTCTGTCTCTGACCTATCCCTGACATCTCTAAGAGCTACCTTCAGGAGATATATCACTTCCCTCCATTTATAGCCCATCTTCCACTGAATAGTAATTGATTGCTGGCCTTTGCCAACAACAAATTATGACTTTAGCTGCATTGTCCAGCTGTGTTGTAGGAAAGAAAGTCAATGTTTTGTCTACTCCTCACTTTTTTTCTTCATGCCGTACCTGTCCATTCATTCCAAAGAGGCCCAGCACCCTCAGTTTATGTCTGTCCAACAATCTAAAACTGTGAGTAGCCTAAGGAAGTTGGTCACTTGCCATCCAACCCAATATTCCGCACATGAACACATGGGCCACTTGTCCATACATGCGTAGACTAAGTGATGGATTGCAGGATGTAGCAAAATCTGCCAGGGACTTGGAAGGATTTCAGTTTCTTTGGATGGTCTGTGACCTATTTATGCGTGCTGTATTGATAAATGAAGTGAAAAATCTTTTACACCTTTCAATGAAGGTGCCGTTTGGTCTGGCAACAGTGCTGACAATTTTAGTGATGTCCTATAGGAAACAGCTGGGATTATTAATTCATTTTTACACAGGTCACTAAGCATCCAGAAGTCAATATTTCTTTTAAATTGCTCTCAATCTGGACCAAATCCATTCTGAAGGTGAAAGGTTCCAGATATATACTGCTACCAGCCATTATTAGAGTCCTTTTTAAGTCTTGCCAATTGTTTTTCCTTGCTTCAGCCTGAGAATGACTGTATTAGGCAGAACAGAAAAACTGTACATGGTCTTTAACTTTTGTTTTCAGCTCATGGTGTGATATAATTTTTTAGTTCTTGGAAATATACTTTATGTTATTACAGATGACACCAATCAGGGTGAAAAAAAGATGGGAAAGATTTTAGATTCTGAGTCTGAAACAATTGCTCAGTGACTCAAGACTCAAATGTAATGAGGAAGGAAGAATTGCAAGAAAGAAAGATTTACACAGACACAGTTAAGGATAAAGCTGAGCAGAACAGTACGGTTTCAATTCACAGGAATTTCTTCAAACCTGTAATTTGACTTTGACTTTGTGGGAAGACATACCTGCTGACTCTGACATTTGATGAAAGTCAGAGCAAAAGTACTAAACTTCAAGGTGTGTGATGTCAAAACCATGGGTCTGAAATGTGACCTTAACATCCTCAGTCTTTGGAGGAGAAAGGAGGCAAAATGAAACTTTGCTGTTGATCTCTCGAGTGATAACACTATACACCTGGGTCTTCAGAGGTAATTTACACCGCTACCTGGCTGGCTTAACACATTACTGATTCTCTTTTATAACCCTTTTTCAGAGTTGTGAATGACTAAAGTCCCAGAGAATCAAGCCCTATATCTTACTTGGATATTAAACAGCTGGAAGGAGTATGGAGAAGAGCTACTGTAATTATGCAAGGGCTGGAAAGAGTGCTTTGCAACAAGATGTTAAAAATGCAGTACTAGCTCTTTAAACAGAAAATCAAAGATTATTTGATTACAGTGTGTAAAATCCTTCTTGGAGAGACACTAGTGATACCTGAAATAAGAGAAACAGGCAGTACAAGACTGGTGGCAGGAAGATAAACCCACACGTATTCATATTAAATATATAAACAAGCCTCTTGTCATGCAAATTAAAATAGCAAGGAAAAGAGTGCACCAAAGTGTTGATACCAAGCCTGCATGTCGTTGTGCAATGCAGCTTTCAGCTGAGCAAAAGAAACTAGTCACACTGTAAGGGTGGCTAGATGGATTATATCACTGATGTTATGCAAGAGGTCACACTAGCTGGTTCTGTGGTGTCTTTGGGTCTTGTTGTTTGTTGCTTGACAACCCTGACTCTGTCCTGCCTCCAGCCTTGACGTGACGATTTGGCATGCTCCTTGTATTTGGAAATATCTGAAGTACTAGAGAGTCTGTGGAAATACCCAGACCACCTTTCAACATTAAAAGACATGTTAAAAGATGACTTGAAAAGTTCTAGGGCTACTCCTTTTTGGAAGATGGTTCTATAATATTCATTCAGTTAAATTTTCATTTTTATTACAGATGTACTGATCAAAAATGTGACAACTTTTTTGCTACTGTTTTTGGTTTTAGTAATTATGGGCTTTACCCTCCAGTTGTGACAAGTAGGCATGCAAGCAGCTGGACTGGAAGCATTGCAAAAGACAAGAAAGCCAAATATTCAAGAAGCTTCCTAATACAGTTTTCAGACCAAGGAGATTTGAAGAAGGCCAGTGACAGAACTGGTTGGGAACTTTCTTTCATAAAATGATCTCTCTTTAAAGAAAAGTTTTTTGTAGAAAAAACTTATTTCTGCAGATATTTTTTGAGTTTACATCAGGAAATCCAAGCCCAAATTCTTTAGTTTTGGGCTTGTTGGACCTGAATAAAATATCTTGATTTCTTCAACTGGCTAGAAACAGCTAGTAATGAGCCGGTTCAATATTATTCTTTGTTTTATTGTGGTGGTGTCCCTAGGGACCTGCTGTTCTCCTAACTCATTCCCATTCTATCCTGTGGGGCAGATTGATTATCTGTATATAATACAGCTAGATCTCCTCTGGAAACAAGAACTGTGGTGCAGTGTGGGAGTTCTGTGATGTCTTATGGAAATGTCATCCCTGCAAAGAGCAAAGGAAAAGGAGCAAATGTAGGTATTCATAGGTCAGGTGAAAAAAATAAATAGTATGCCAAGGAACCATTCTAAAGGAGTATCTGCATTATGGTCTTTATGATCAGCTGAACTATTATTGAGAGAAAAAAAAATGAACAGTTTTCCTTCTTTCCACTACTATCACCTTTTCTTTTATCTCCTCTAAGCTCTATTTTTCTTTTTTATCAGTCATATTGAACGCTGGTAAGATTCTTCTTCATCCAACCTCAGGCACTCATTTTCAGGAAATTAACTTGGCATCATAACAGCTCTTAACATCTGTGACTCTTGACTTGGAGATAGTTGACTAAAGGGGCTAGGCAGACTTTTAATTTATTGCCAAATAAATTATTGATTTTTTTTTTAAACTAGGAATTAACAGTTTGTTTTTTTCCTTCCATTATATTAAATTTATTTGGGTATGAGAATAACACGAGGGATAGAATGTGTTCTGTACTACAACATATTTCAGAGAACAGGCCAAAATAGAATATCCTCATATCTCCAGAAAAATTTTTGTCTTTGCTGATATAAAGATTTTTTGTTTCTTTTTTAGACAGATGCTGATAAACCCTTGCTGTGAAATTTGAAGTGGATGTAAGGTGCTAAAAATATTTGCTGCAAAATAGCTGTGCTCTGCTTTACTCTCTTAGTTCCAGTTCAGCATCAACTTCACCTGTGTTTACACCACAGTAAAACAAAAGACCCCAGAAAAAAGCTACCAACCAAGCATATTTTTACAGAATAGTGATACTGTGACGAAAACATTTTTGTTGCCAATGAAGATGTAAGACAGGCAATAAAGACCATAATGTAACCCTACGATCTACATGTGGAAGATGGTAGGCACACTGAATCACTCTATCCAGCTGGTTCTGCACCTAATTTTCCATTCCTAATGTAAAGTCGTATTGATACTTAATTTACTTTCCACACACTATTCCTGATCATTCTTTCTTCTTCATGGTCTTTCAGATCTCTCTTGATTTTAAGTTAATCATCACAAGCAGCTATGTCAAAGCCTTGCAATCTGTAAGAACTCTTCTGCATTATAAGCTGTCTCTTTTTTTTTTTTTTTTCTTCATAATTTTCATTGTATTCCCACTCTTTTCTATTCAATCTTCTTCCTGTTATCAGAGTTTTCTAACTTAACTAGAAAGGCAAATACTGTAGTTACTGTTATAACAGTTGAGAATTCTTTCCCCTGAGCTGGATCTGCTTTTGTTAGCAGTCACACTCAGACACAAACTGCATTTGGTTCAAGATTCTAAATTTCAGGCGTTCTCCTTCCTGCAAATGAACTGAAAAAAAAAGAAAAACCCTTGAGTCTTAACAATTCTGAATTTTTATATCTGGATCATCATGTTGAAGATGAAGTCCATTCTAGCTTTTCCACCTAACTTCCCACCACTTACTTAGTAGTACCATATTTTTTTCTCTTTCTTATATTTTTTTTAAAATAGTAATTAAAAAAAAAAGTTATCTACATTTCTACTTGAACTATTAATCTAGCAAAACACAAAAAATGGATATTTTGGTGGGAAGTGTGTATATGATTTCTAAAATGATCATATGCTAAAATTGTTAAGCAACTGTCTTAAGAGTGACTGTTCAGAAAGTTCAGAACTGAAGGGTTAAATTACAGCCTGATTTTTCAAAAGTGAAAGCATTGACAATCCCCAGTGGAATCACAGAAAAAGCAGATTTAAGTACATATCTTTAGATGTGTATATTTGAAATTTTCAGTCCAAATCTTCAACGTATAAAAAGAAAGGTCCTATGCTATCACTAATGTCCAATGCCAAAGCAGTATTAAGCTGGCATGCTCTGGTGTTCCTAAGACTTAGCAGAACAATATTAGGTATTTTACATGTAAATCTTCTGCATGAATTTCTATAATTAGGTCAACAGTACCTATTTTGAAACTCCTCATTTATCAGTTTATGGAAAGGGACAAATAGCCAGTGTTTAGAAAATTTCAAATGTAAGACTTCCTTCACTCTTTTTCCAAATAATTTTATTCTGCATTTATGTACTACTACTTCTGCACTACAGGTGATTTTTTCTAAGTGTAAAACTTGTCTTTTTAACCAACTGACTTTAAAATGTTCATGCTTAAACCTCAGTATTTTTGTTACTTCTAGTATGGAAGATCAATAAGTCAAAAGTACTAAAAAAGTTTTAAGGGCTGTACTTCCTACTATTTACTTTTTGCCTTTTACTGATGAAAGAAGTCTGTTCCATGATTCATATGTTTCAAATAATTGTAATCACAGATACTTTTTGATTTTAAGACAGAGATACTGAAATTATTTAACTTGCAATTACCATACTCCTCCTCCTCTCTCCATCTTCTCTCCAGGAAACCTTCCAACCAGCCAAACATGAAAACTTTTAGAACCCAACCTCAGGTGATGACAACCAGAAGAGGTGTCCTGCAATACAAGTCACCTCCTCTAGGACCAGACTCTGTTCACGGATACCACCCTGGACTTGTTGCCATTTCTACTAGCTAGGAGCATTAAAAACCCTGATCTAAAACCCACTGGGAGTAGTGGTAATCCTACTCTTATATTCCCCAAGTTTTTCATTAGGATTTATAATTATACTGTACCATTTATGCAGGATACTGAGATGAATGAATGAAGAATTTAACTTCTTATCTTTCTTAAAACAATCTGATTTTGGAAACTTTCAGTTAAATGAGTTGTCCTGACATGTCTTTCCATTTTCTAAACAGGAAGAATTTGTTGGTAAATTTCCACTTGGAAACATGGTTGGGTTTTTTGTTTGTTTGTTTGTATGTTTTTTTCTAGTTGAACATTGGCTTGTGGAAAAATCAAAATTTTATGGAGGAAAATTGTGATGTCAAAAAAACAGAAAACATTCCTTGGTAAGAAGGAATATTTCATCATGGGTCAGTTAAACCTATATAAACTATATCTGAGTGCATTTTTTTTTCTGTATTGTCTCCAAAACATTTTACCTGTATGTCCTAACTGAAGTATTGCCTCGTAGTTTGTACATAGTACAAACGTAGTTTGTACATAGTTTGTACATAGTTCCTTCTGCCTATCTGATTGCTAACGACAGCAATGCAGACAGTGGCACAGATATCCGTGAGGGGTGGTGGTCCTCAGAGGCACCCATCATACAGCATGCCTGTTCTGCAGTCACATTCTCGGTTGCTTTGCGTGACCCCACTAGAGTACGGCTGAGGATGTCATCCTGCCCCAGGGGAAGCTGGTGAGAGGGACCTGCAGGGACTTCCGCAGTCCTTGGTTTGCCCTGTTTTGCTTCCATGGGGGAAGAACCTTAACCTTTGGTTTAGGTTTTTATGTACATTGTCCTGTTCAATAACCAGAAACAAAAGAGAAATTGGCATTTTCCCTCTTTTTGCTACTTTCCTTCCTGATAACGCTTGAAATGTATTTAATTCCTCACCTAAGAACAATTCATCTCGTCTCCTTTTTAACCGGTTAGCAGGTAATAGATGTTTATTCTCTGTGATAATTGGCAGTCCTATGGTGATCAGCATAGTATAAGAGCCAAGATAGAAAAGAAAGCGTGTTTGTAAGCTAGCAGGCTAGGGATTTAGAATTTTCCCTTTTCAGCTTTAAGAAAATCTTGTAACCTGTATGGGCCATCCTTTTAGGTCAATTTCATGCAGACTATTTTCTCTTTTTCTATATCAATCCTAAATTAATACAGTAGGTGCTCTGCAGCCAGCATGATTTTGCATTGATCTTGGCCAGCTTGTTTACAGTGTTTTGGCAAGTTGCTGATGTACTTCTCCCTGGGGATAGAGCAGGGGTTAATTGCTGTTAAACTCTCAGTGCCAAGTAATGGTTCAGACTCTGTGCTACATTAAAGATGACACTAATAAGGAAAGAGTGCACTGGATTGCTCTGTGTTGAAAATTGGACTTCTGGTGACAGAAACTTGGAGCAGAGCTGATGTAATAGGGAGGCCATAATGTAATTATAACTGCTGAACATGTGTCATACCAAGTTAAATGATACATTAATGAATCAAAACAGGTGATGGAGTGTTGCTCTTTCAGCAGATAGAGGTGTTTTCAAGGTCAGATTGTCATTAATTTAATAATCTGTAAACTGGATATTCTTCAAATTATAAGCAAAATCAACTTTCATGTTTTTTTAGTGTATTTCTTGCCCTGTACCAAAGGGGTGAAAAAACAGAAGATGTTCTTCTCAGTATAATTTTGTTTATCCCTCTTTTATTATATCGCTATTATACCTAATACAATATATGTGTACCTAACATTTTTCAGCCAGGTGTGAGCTCTGTTTCCCTGTGCTCCGAGCAGGCTGAACACAAGCCAAGAGGTGTGTAGACATATTAGTATAGCATTGAGCCGAGCTAATAAGCTTTGCTGAGAGACAGAATACATTACACCAAATACAGTCAGTAAATGGCTTCAAGTCAGCTTGAACCATGGACAAAACAAGCTCATGCCTGCTCAGAGAAAAAGTAAGCGTGTAGTAATATTGTGAGTTATATTATGTATAAATGTTTTTTGCCTATTATGATTCTGCAGCAAATGAAAAACCATCTCTTACTTCAGCTGGTTCCTTATTTAACTCCAGTGTCATGGGTGAAGTTCCTATTTTTTAATTCTGGTAGGACCTCTATGTTCAGTAGTTAAATAAAGGCTTCTGTTCCAGATCAGGTGACAGTCCAAGACACCACTATATGAATAATACGTGACTGCCTGAACATGACAGTATGCATCTATCTCTCCAGCAAGTTCTGATTACTTAAAGAAACCCATCATCTATTTGTTTTTATGAAACCTACAGCATTTTCACAAGTAACCTTGGTTGAGAAGTTAAAACAGGGCCCCACAGAACAAAGAATATAGCCATTTTTGAGAAAAAAATATCCTTTCTTGAATGTTGCAGTGCTCTGATTCCTGCCACGCCTAAAAAATTCTGTTTATTTCACATTTGTTTTGCATTCCATAAGCTTCTCATTTATCCTCATGCTGTTAAAAAATTAAGCAAAGATTTTTTAAAGGGGTCTAGCTGAGTCCAGTGCTGAGTTTCTATTTAAAAATGGGACTTTAATGCCTAAATCAAATTGGTTCTTTTGAAAATGTCACAGTAAGGTCACACTTTGACTTTATTTTTTAATTCTTAATTGTTTTTTTCTAATATGGCCAATAAATATTAAAAAATGGAATTTTGCAACAGATTCCTTGCTAAATGATGCTTCTGTATTGTTTTTATCTTTTCCTTTCTTTTTCGTAAAAGTTTTTGGGGTTGAACTCCTTGTGTTTGAGAAAATCTTGGATTTTACCTCATTTTCCCTCTGATGTCATACTATTTAAGGGAGTCAGGTTTTTCCTGTTGGGAAAGTAAAATAACAGTAAAACTACAAGCCCTTATAGGTCTCAGGAGATCTGCTAGAAACCAAGTCCATGCCAGCTCTGTTCATCAACATGTCCTGTCTCCCAGCGCTGTTCTCTGGCAGAGTATCTCCTGGAGGCCAGGCACCTCCCAGGCATGAGTTTGTGAGGAACACGTGAGGTAGGAGGAACTGTTCACTTATTCTTTCTCAGTCTTTCCTGTTCCCCATCCTCTTGTCTGCTTCTTTTCCTCTCTGTATTTTGATGAAACAGATGATAAGCTGTGCAGCTCAGTGACTTCATTGTATGGCCACCCTGCAAGGATGAACAGAAGGGCAGTAGCACTTGTCTTCAGCAGATTAATTCTGATTTGTTAAGTTTTTTCCAAGTACATTTGCAAGAGAAATTTTTGTTCTTTCCACAAAGTTCAAATTTGGCCTAAGAGTCATTTACATTTAGGGATTACTGAAATAAAAGACTTCCCTTTCAGAAGGTGTCAGGGAAGTCAAATTTTCCTGAAGGGAAATGTCCACAGAGGAGACAGCATCGCTGTGGACAAGAACCGCATTCTCTCTGTCATTTGTCATCCTTGGCCCTTGAAATACTGGCCATTCACTTCTGGTGGGGAGAGGTAGAAGAAAATATTGCTTCTGTCGTATGTACTGTAAGTCTTCTGCCTTCACGGTCAGGTCAGCATTTTTTGTACATGGTATCCCTGAACTTTTTTTTTCCCTGAAGATTTTATTTCAAGCCATGTCCATCTTAGTGAAAAGTGAACATTGCTTATCGTGCTGGGAGCATGCATTAATAAGCTGTGGCATATGGTCTCCCAGCACTACATCTACTCTAGTCATCCTTACTATAGAGGCTTGACACCCCAGCATTTTCTTGTTTGGCTGGTCAGTTAACCAGATCTAAGAATCATGGATATTTATTATGGTTGCCAATCTAAGACTGAATTTCACCTTTGAGAGTCATAGGAAATTTCATTGCCCGTTTTATTTATCGCAGTGTAATATTGGAAAAGAATGGCTAAGCACTATAATGCTCAAGATGACATTCTCAAGGAAAATTTGTTACCTTACGAGGGATAAATTATCTAGAACATTTCATTAAGAAGACTTTGCAATACCCAGAAGTTGTACAGGTTCAGGGGAACTCACTGACTCTCCAAGGTGTAAACTGCCACTTTCTTAGTGGGGGAAAATAGAATAATCCCTTACCATGAAGCAGATCTGATCAAAAATGTTATGTTGTCAACATTGAAATGTTCTGTGGGAATATAGCAAATTTGTAGAGATATTGTGGGGAAAAAAGCATTTTAGTTTTGGAATGGACCATTGAAACTTTTGGATTTGAAGCAATGTTTTGTGTCAAGACGTATTAGATTTTGGATTGTTAACCATCATCTATGATTTAAAAAGTCAAGATTAGACTAAAGGATTTTAATTTTATAGAAGCAGAGCATAACCCTAACACAAAATTAATTTCCGTCATAAATTTTTACTTAAGTGGAATAAAATAAATGAAGAAATGCTCTTGTTCTGACTGTATAAGAGGAATAATATGAAGAGGAATGTGAACCAGAGTTGGAACACATGAGGTCCCATCTAGCAGATGCTGAAAGCTTACCTTCAGAAATCTCTCATTCCTGGTGCTCCCTGAGACAAGTACATTGATACCCTTCCTGAAAGTCAGTGATTGTATGAGATTAATCAGTCTCTGGCTCACCAGTATATTGGTATTGATTCAGAAGGAAAACAGATCTAAAAAATTGTGATACATGCTGCAAAATGGAAATTTCAGGCTTTAAACCAAACTTTAAAGAATGTCCTGATTCTGCTTTTCTCGAAATCTCTTTCCCTGTATGCAGCCACCCGTCCAAGGCAATATCCCACTCTTTGGTATATGTCAACGGTAAAATTTCTTTTTGGGTCTTTAAAATCATGAAGAATTGCCAGTGTCTGTGGAGGTGTTCCCATAGTACCATTACTATGTTACTTGTATGACATCATAGAAATAAAAATTATGTTTAGGAGTAAAATCACAGTGTCACCAAGTGCAGCAGGGCTTCTTTCACTGACAGCAGTGGCAGGTTTTCTGTCCGGTACTTACATAATATAATAGTAGGGTCATTTACTTCATTGTTATCCCCATTTAGAGCCTATACTGGTTATTAAATGTGCCTTCACATGTTACAGGCCTGTCATTCTGTAAGTGTCCCTTATCTACAAGTGACCCTGGATCAATCCCTGTAAAATCTATCTGGTTCTTGAAAATAAACAAAGCTCCAGGGAAAATTTTGATGTCTTGGTATTTCTCTGCTACCTTTTTTAAACCATATGTAGATGTTGAGTTATAGTCTTGATAGAAGGATTCCTTTGAAATATATTGAACTGTGTAATGTAATTCACAAGAAATTGCAATTGAGTTATCACCTGTTACTGATGACCACAAAAAAAAAAAAAAAAGCTCAAATCAGCTATTTGAGGTTAATGTGCCTGAAATACTATTCAGATTTCTCTGGTTGGGTTGTAGAGTGATTAAGTTCCCATGATTTGGTCAAATAGATTTTTAAATTCCTCTCTCAGGCAATCTATTTACTATGGTCTGATTCCTGCACATTTGCTCTGGGGCACTGAGAGAGAATAATATACTTTAACATGTCTGAGTATAGGTAAAATTAAGGCTTTGGGGCCATGTGAAGTTGGACTTAGGTAATATGTCCACTTGGCCCAGGATAATCTACTCCTTGGAGGAAGAACTAACTAATTTCTTAATATTGCCCTTATAATGACAATGCTCCTTTCTACCAAGTGTCAGATCTTGAAGACACATATGTCTTTTCTAAGGAAAAGGAAAAGTGCATTTCAGAGACACTAGCACACTCCCAAAGTCAATGCTGTTTGTTCTTCCAGTTCCATACACCTTTCCACTGGAAGCACAAATTCTTTTATGGCACAGAGGCTTGAGTTCTGTGCATTATCAACATTCTCTGGCATCATAGTCCCTGTATGATGTAGTCAAAATCTGGGATTTCACTTTGCTAATATCTGTACAAACACAAAAATGGTTCCTGCCCTAGGGATTTTACAATATAAGCATTTTTAAAAAATAGACAATGGTTGAATTCAAGAACTAGACAAAGAAAGGAGACAGTAGTGGTCTCAGTGCATCTGGGACCTAGCATTTATCAGGTTGTGTTGGCATCACACAAGTCAGTTTTAAGACTATGAAGATGAATAAGGAGGTAGCTTTACAGATTATAATAAGGTCCTCCTTTGAGGCCTGTCTTCATCCTTTCTATGTTTTGAAATGCACACCTTCCTCCTTTCTTGTATACCCTTTGTAGCCTGAGCATGGAAGAAAGAGGAAGAGGTGCACTTCAGGCTCCATAAGAAGATGGAGACCTGTCTCAGGTATTGATTAGAGGTCAATGTTACATTTCACTGAGCTTGTGTTTGCATATGAGATTACCTGCAGATGAAAAGTAGGGAAAAGAAAAGTGGACAGAGGACAAAGGCTCCCCAGTAGGACACTGAAAGAGGATAAGGCAGGTTTACCAAGGAGAACACTGTAGGAATAATTAGAAAAGTAGGAAGAAAAGCAGGAAAGGAGGGTCACTGAGGCCAAAAGAGAACAGTTTCAAGAAGAGTGTGGTTCAGTGCTTCAAAGGCAGGTAACAGGTCAGCACAGATGAGAAAGGAGGCATTGTCCTAGCTATCCTGAGGTAAGAGAGAAGTCGTTTCACAGTGGGAAGAATAATTTCATTGTACAGGAAGGAACATGATGGTATTTTTGATGGGACTGTAAAAAGTATAATCAGCGAGTTCACAGATAAAAGGAGACTGCAGATAGCAACTGCAGCCAAAACATTGCCAACTGTGGGATAACAAGAATATGTAGTTAACAGCAACTGTTTATGTTGATTTATGAATTAAATGAAGCTTTTCTTCATCCATAAAGTTCTATTTCTTGTATTTTCCTGAATTTGCCATGACTTGCAAGCACCTTTTGTTTACATTTCTTTGCATGGGTTTGGGGTTTTTTTGGTTTCTTTACCTTGCCAATTCAGAAAATGCAAATAGACTATAAGCTATTGCTACATTTAACTGAGACACATTTACCTTAACCTTAATTTCATATTAAGGTTTCTTCAATTATTTGAAGAACCAATACTAAAATTACTTTTGCAAATTACCCATTGAACTTCCACTCTGATGCAATCCCCTTCTAGTCTCTTCTATACTCCAGTCCTTCTTTAAAAATGGTCTTATCAGCCTTTCTCTAGATTTTCCTGAAACTACCTTTGTTAAGTGTATATTTATGCTGTCCCCTTTTCCCTTATTTATTTATTATCTTTCTGCTATTCTATTCGATATATACATTTCTGTCATGGGACATATACAGTGGGATATTTTAGCTGGATTTTTACTGTGATGTCTTGTGTTCCATGTCTTTGTAAAATGTATTTATTTTAAAGTTTGACTGTTTCATATGCTTTTGAGTTGGGAATGTAGACCTAAATATTCTAAAGAGTTCTAAAGTGTTGCCATTGCTACAGGTTTTGATTCATACCCTGGGAATTGCATCACACAGAAAATAAACCCCTGTATTTATTTATGTATTTCAGTTTTTCTAGAGCTTCCTCCTGGATCAAGGTGCAATTGTTAAGGGCACCAGTTTCCCACAAATGCAGTTAACCATATACTGTTGCTTAAAGGGGTCAGTAAAACAGCCTTCCATAACCTAACTATTGCACGTGGTAAATCTCTGACACTCCCTATCCATTAGCATTCCCCTCAGAATCCCCAGTCATAGCATCCTTAGCATCTTCTAGGCTGCAGAATTGAGCCTTAAAATACAGTATAGCTATGATATTAACAGTTCATATATTTTAAATCGGACAATTATCTGATTCCTGGGAAAAAACATGAAGAACATTCCCCTTCTGAGTGACTACTGTTTCATTGCAGCAGGGACTCAGCTAATAAAGTTTTTTTTTATATTAAGGGAGTTATAATTTGCTAGCAGGTTCTAGACAGTTGTCTTTAGAATAAGACAATATGCCTTTCTCCTCCCTACTGGGCCTAATTCCCTGGTAACCTTATTGAAAATGTGCATGGGCTACAAAACTAAAGATTAACTGTCCAGGGACCTGCTTCCTGGAGCTTATTTGAAGATTAAATCAAATGGCAGGCAATATATATTTGGTAATTCAGCTTTGTTTCAGACTTTTCCAATCTAGTGGCAAGTATAATAGAAGAATCTGACACTCAAAAGCACTAAATGGGTTTTTCTTTTTTCCCTTTTTTTAATTTGAAAATGCCTGGTGTTTCTGTCCATAGCAAAATTAGAATTAATGATTTATTTCCTCATGTCTGAAGATCCTGTTCTTTTATTTTTTAACATGAAGCGAAGTAATTTTAATTACAGATGATGTGAACAATTTTTCTCTTTTTGATGAAATATTATTCTTTCTTATTATTTTAAGTAACAAATACCAGCAGAAGTTTAAATAGAAGCAATAAAATATCTACAGCATTCATTTAAACATAAAGGGAAACACACATACTGGTTTTTAATTCAGTGTTTAAACTATGTATTAGTTAAACAGGTTTCTATTCAGCAAATTGGATTGAGATGGATGGAGATGTTATGCTGTTTTAAAAAACTGTATTTAGAAGGCACATTCAAAGACACTGAAGTGCGATTTGTCCTAGTAGCAGACATCTGAAGAACAAGTGACATTCTTACACAAAATCTATATTGGTGATGTATTTAATTACAGAGTTGATTGAAATTGACAGCTTCAGTGACCTATGAGTGCACTGTTACTGACTGATGGATGCTTCAAATCTGGTTACTTTTAAACCAGTTCACATACTGTTCAATAATATCCTGTCAAACTGCAAACTACATTTTTGCATGTATATGGACTAGGCAGAGAACATTTTAATTAAAATAAGGTAGACATGAATTATGTTTAAAAATTTATTTAATTCTTAAAAATACGGTCATTATGATTTGAATAGGAGATACAGAACTCTCAGTATTATTCAGGGTGGCTGTATTCCTTAGGAAACATATATTTTACTTTCATGCTCACTCATATCAGCACAAAACCTTTCAACACAGATTAGCTGTCCAGCCTCTTCTGCACATACAGAGGCAGTTCCCATTAACAGCTAGACAGAGTCATTGAGAAAATGGTACCTGAGCTTTCTGAAAGCCTGTGACATCTGCTAAGAGAGACTCTGGAAGCTTTGCAGCCAACTTCAGTGCAGCGGCCAAGTCCCTTAGCACCAAAAGCCACTCCAGTGGTCACTCTGCTCAGCCTTTCTGGAGCATAAATCACAGTCTCAACCACAACACGTTTCTCCTGTCTTTGTAACAGCACATGCAGCACAGATTGCAAAAGCAAATCTGAGATCAGCAGTGGGCAATTCTTCTTTGCTTCCCCTCCTTTTCTCCCACTTCTCTGTAGTTCTGTCGGGGTAGATCATGGTTTTCTCAAGCTGTTGCATATTGACTTGAGACTCTGTGGACAGGTAGCTTTTCTTAGTAATATTCAGAAGATAGCTTATCTTTTGGAAGAGTAGCCAATAAGGGATGAACCTCTGGCTGAAGAGCTCGTGTTCCAATCTGAAGCCAAGTAGATGGCATAAAGGATGAACAGCTACTTGAGATGTCAAAATATCAAGTAGCCTTATAATCCCATTCAGTTCAGAAAAAGTTTGGGAGTGACAAAGGATGTTAAGGTACTTTCACCGCTGGTATCAGAGTTATAGTTAATAGCGTAGTCATGTAGCATGGAGCTAGCTATGGACTAACCAAAAGACTTAACCAGTTTCTTTGTGGCCTTCATTGAGCTCTGAATTGTCATCGAGGATAATTTAAATTAGCAGTTAATCTTTACATGCTTTAGTTCATGGTTCATGTACACCTAATTGAAAACACTGCAATAAGTGCAGACATAGTTTACAATGAATAACCCTAATAAAACATGTTCTTATCAGGGAGAAAAAGGCAGCTGTATCTACCAGGTATCTCTTGTTTGCAAGTTCAGAACAAGTTATACTTGACTAGAAAGAAATTTACCTCCAGAAGCAATTGAAATGAAGATAACTTGGTTACTCAGCGGTGCTCAAGCCCCTCTCTCCTTCCCAGGCATAAGGATTCACAATGCTGTGGAGCAGTCCAGGCTGTGGAACTAATCCGGGGTGAAACTAAGCTTTCACTCAGCCTGGGTCCCTGCACGGCTTTATCAACATGCACTGGGATGAGAGAGGAGGTAAGTATAAAGAGAGGACCGCTATGGATTACAGCAGATTACTGCTCTGTAAATTAAGCAGACGTTGGATCTTCCTTCTCCTTTCATATACGAGTGAGGAACCAGTTAACAGAGGTTTTGAAATAATGGGCCCAGAGGGCCTGTATTAATACTTTCTGAGATAAGTGGCATTGGTCCCAACTTATGATTTCCTGTGTGCTGGTTTTCTGCACTTTTCTGGACATACCTATACTGCATACCCTCACTCCACTGATCTGAGGGTATCATAAGAGATGTAATAGCTTTTTAAGGATAAAGGATAAAAATGAGGAGAGCAATGAAAATAATGTCATACTTGCTGTGACCTATATCTAGGAAACACAGAAATTTTTCTTTCCATCAGGAAGGGTATGTATTGAAGACTGCTAATCCCACATTAAAGTTTTGTACTGAAAAAAAAAAAAAACCAAACCAAAAAAACCCAGGCTTCTTTTCTCTACCAGGAATATCTGTCTCTATGACAAAGGGTCACCAAAAAGTACCTGTTGTAGAAAACGAGTGTTCTGCTGAGAACAGAAGATAAATTATTTAGGCAGAATTACTCATTTATTTTTCACTTGCTTTTGAAAACAGTGCGACAGTAGGTTGCTAACCTTTTCTACCTGGCTATGCCTTCTTCTCTGGACAGCCAACCACTCTTCTGTGCTTACAGGCACAGAGCACATGGCTTGTGTACTTACTTGCTTTGTGAGCTGGGCATAGATAAGATCCTTCTGACCCTTTACCTCAGATGTAGCTGTAGGATTGCTTAGGTCTAGGCATGTTTTCTCTGTTTCTTCATTGTGTTAAGTGCTAATTTCCAAGACTAATTTTGGCTTGAACTTGTTGGGTCAGTTTTATGCAACTTCGTTTGCAATGAAGGCTCCAAAATGTTTACATTTCTGTCCACACATGAATGATCTAAGTGGAACAGCTTAGATGGAACAGCTATGCCTCTAATTGCTTAACTAACGCTTTGTAGTATAGGACCTTGTTTTCAGCTCTTTGTAACTTTTTCAGACTTCAGAAATGTTGGCTGAAATTTTCTGGGTTGAATATCTGCCTCAGGCTGAATAGGCTAAAATAGTTCAACTGTTTCCAAGAGCAAGATTAGGAAAATAACCCTTTTTTTCTCATGGTAAATGCTATTATTTGCAACAGGTTATAAAGCAAACCTTGTTAATGTCTATGTTTTACTGACAGGAGAAGCTGGACAGTCAGACCTCTGCACCAACAAGAAAAGTTATAAATTCAAAGCACAGATGTCGCTCCGTTCCCTCTATGCCTTGCTTCATTCGGTACCAGTCCGAGTGTGTGGAGAAAAGCTAGTGGAGGAGCAGGCATACCTCTGACAAATCCCAGTTTGGTTATTTGATTTGAGGACTGGTGTGATTTGATCACCGAGCCAGCAGAGCTTATGAATTATGCAAGCAGCATCTGGCCCCTAGAGAGCAGAGACTGGCCACGAATTGGCATGACTGCTCCACTTTTCCACTTTTTATGCAATATCCTCTTTAACCACAGTGCCCTCACACTATCATGAGCATTTCAATATGGGCAGGATGGGCCTTCTTTTGTACCAGGCCAGCCTGAAATTCCCTTTTGTGATGTTATTTCCTTGTTGGCCTGTTACAGAGTGCCTGGGGTTTCTGGAGCAGGGTGAGTGAACCACCAGGTTCACTGTGAAGTTACCTTCTGAACTGTGTTGGATTATAAATGGAGATATGGGTGTTTGGTTCACAGTGTTGGAGACAGTGGCTAGTTGTGATGTTTGGATATAGAGCTGAACTTTACTAAATTTTTCAAGTATTCAAGCCTACTGTCCTTTTGGAATGGTCTCTTGTTTAGGTACTTGAAACTCCTAGGAAAAGTTTCCCCGGAATTAATTTTTACATTTACCTTTCCCCATCTAATTTAACAAAGATTAATTAAGGCAATTCTAGCTGCAATAGTCAAATGTTAAGCCAAGTATCAATTTTTTTCTCATCAGCTTGTTCACTTGGCTATAAGTGTAGTATAAGAATAATCTCTGCACATCAGGAACAGAAATACAATGATGAGAGTATTACACAAAATTTGGACTGAATAGGAGACTCAATGAAATTTTTTAATTTTTCTTTTCATTCTCAACTTTTCTATTTTCCTTTCTAGCATTTCTGGATAGACATTCTAAGACCATGACTATGAATAGGATGTAACAACAGCCATCTGCAGGTCAGATAAACCCATCCATCAGCATATCAGCAAGTGGACCTAAAATATTTATAGAATTTTTATTCATGAGAGAAAGAAACCGTTAATTGGTGATTAACATAAGAAGGTAATAATGAACTCAAATCTGTGTAATACAGTTTTGTTATTACTCATTTTCTGCAGGCAAGATAAGAAAACAAAATGAAGAAATTAGTTTTCATTTGCCAGAAGAGCTATTTTGTGTAGATTACTGATGAAATGCATTTTGAAATCTGATGCATCTGTACATATCTAGATTCATTTCTCTGATCTAGTGAAATATCACAGATACTTCCCAAAAAAGGAGCTTTATAACAAACAGTAAAATCTATATCAATCACTGTGTATTCATAATAACTCATAGCCCTGATACTTAATTATGGCTAAATATAATTTCTGACTTGAAACATTTTCAGCATAGCACTCAGCATATTCCTAACTTAAAATGCAGTTTTTTGTATTAAAAGTTCAAATACTTTAATGGATTTGAGGCTGTCATGAAGATGTCTATATAGTCAGCAATTACTGAGTTTTAAAGTATGAAAATAAGTTCGATTTGTGTAAAACAGACAACTCTGTTTGAAAAAAGGTAATGTTCCTTTAAGTGGTCTTCTTCAGAAAAAGAAAAGCTGAAATGCCATAAAAAATTATATCCATTGCTTGTCCTCTCTTAGTTTAATTTCATTTTAACTTTAAATAAACATTTCTTTACATTTAGCAACAGTGAAAAAGGCTGTTCTTACTCATTTTGTATGATTAAAACTACATTAGCAATATAGATGTATTAATTTACAGATACATATACTAATTGCTTAAATATTGAGTTCAAAACTAGACACTAGTACTGGGAAGGGATAATTGCTTCTTGCCGTAGAAAAAACTATAATAAAGAACTTGAAAGTGCTGTCACATTTCACATAACAAGCAAAATCTCAGAATATTTGAAAAATATTCTGAAAGAAAATGTCTTGGGGCTTTCTTAATGAGAATGAATGTGGTTTGAAAAGATCAAATAATATCCACATATGTCAAATACAGGTTCTAATAACAGTTAGAGATAATGAATAAAATTAAAGTAGGTCATTTTTAGTCATTTAGGATCCAATAGGAGGCATACCTCTTCATAACTGCTTGTTAAAATATAATTAGAAGCATTTGCTGTATTTACAAAAAATGTCAATATCAAAGATTAAAAAAATTAAAATGAGATATTTTACCATTCTTTAATTTTATGTTTTTGTTTTATTAGCATTTGAGTAGTAAATGGCATGTAAATATGTTAATATTGTAATAACTGGCATAGCACAGTCATAACCACGAGTAATATGGCAACTATAAGTAATCTGACAGGAGAGATGGGTTTTTTTCCTCTCCCCCTGAATGTGGCAGCTTTTAGCAATCCACAATTGTCTAGGTATATATGGAACTGAACATACAGAATTACATAAAGAAAGAAAAGTCCAGATCACAGCATTCTTTGGACACCGAGCTAATGTGTCAATTTTAAATGACAACACATTTTTATTGAAAATGTACAGAAAGTCTTAAGGGAGGAGGAAAAAAAAAATAAGGGTGAAGAGTCTGATGTAGAAGTGGTTATAGGAGAGTTTTCAGTTCAGTTGAATTCAATGCAGATGTTCAGCACTTTTCAGCATTGGGCTAAATTTACCAAGAACATGCCGGTCATTCATCCGTAACATGGATGTTTAGAAATACAATGGCTTGTCAGGATGTTTGTTTTAGAGATGGATTGTGTAGTCACTACTAGATCCTGGTTTACCACTAAGAGCTGGTTGGCATTTATGGCTGAACTATTTCCTGATTCAAAATGCTGATTTGTGAAATCAAATTATTTGCAATTTTGACAAATCTCCACATTGATTTTTTTTAAGCTTTGTCATTGTGTAATTTTGAAATTTTCAAGAGGAAAGATCTTGCTTTGCCTAATTTTCTGTAAATTTGAGGTTCACTTCACAGAGCCATAGGACAAGGAAGATGTTAACCTATACAACAGTAAAGGAACAGATGAAAATAGACCATGCTGAAAATGATGAAAGAACTGCAAGAAAGCAGGACGAGACCACTCATGAGAACACACATGAATGAAAGGAGTCAAGAAACAAAAGCAATTCAGTTTTCACAGTAAGCCTCGGTAAATGTCTTAAGGCTTAGGGAATCCTGTAGGCCAGTGGACTCAAGGGATGCCTTGTGAACTGAACAAGACTGTCACCTACTTACCACAGGACAGGGGAGAGAGATTGTTAGCTACAGATATATTCCCCTGACGTCATCTTGGAGCCAGGTGAGTTTTCCTGTTGACTGCTCATTTACTGCCCATTTATAGATGTCCCATTGTTCTTTCACCACTGCCTTCTCAATCCTCAACACTGCACCGCATCAGAGCACAAACCATACCGACATGGATAGAAAAGAAGACCTTGGATAACTCATTGGGAGATACATAAAAAAGTAAGCAACATAATAATACTCAATAAAAACATATAAAATTGGGTATTATTGTGTTGCTTACTTTCTCCATGAAACCTCTAAAGTATGGTCTCTTATATTCAACTACATAATTAAAAATCTCTTTGACATTCTTGTCATCTTGAACCTCAGTGAGTGGCTTTGAGAAAGATGTTCTTAACCAAATTATATAACTTCAGAAGCTGTGGCAAGACTGTCCTCATAGACAGTCTTGGATCTTCCTCCCTTTTCCCCTTCTCTACTGCAACAAGTGAAAACTGCTTATCACCCCTCTAAAAGCTCTTCATGATCTGTTCATACCACTTCATTGATAACCTTGTACAAAGGTATTACTGAATGCACTGGGACTCTTTGCATGTATGAGGAGCCTTAATACATGAAGAATTTCAGGGTAGGGTCCAATTACTGAATTTATTACTGCAGTTTCACTCTTTCTTTTCTGCCTTTTTATTTTTAGTTTTTCTTTGTCTAATAATTTTGAGTTTGTCTCCCTTGTGGATTTCTTGCCTTTGCCTTTTCTCAACCCTTCCAGCATTTCTTTTTCCTACAATACTTTCTCCTGATGCTCTTCATTGGCTTACTTGCCAAATACATTTTTAAAGCTGTTATTTGTTGCTGCTTGGCCAAATCCAGTTCTTTCAAAATCTCCCTGGCTGTTTTTTAGAAACTTGATTTTTAAGCACCCCAAAGATCAAGTGTGGCTGCCAGTTGCAATGTGTTTCTGTTGCTGCAGCAGCTCCTCCTTTGAAATGGATGACTGAGTGAGATATGACTCAAGTCATGAGCAGGAAGCAAATTATTTCCTTCTGCTTGCTTCTTTGACTAAGTACTTGGCAAACATCAAGAGATCCTGCCAAAGAAGCGACTCATAAGCTAGTTCTTTTTCCTTCCTTTCTTTCTCTGTCTCTTTCTCTCCCTGCATGCCCCTCCCAAGCACACATTCTGGATGGTGGGATATTCTCAGCAACATGACTGTGGTTCAGTAACCCTTCCGAAGAAGTTACTAGGAGGGATGTGTCAAAATCACCTTTTTTCCCCTCTCACTGTTTGAAGTCTCCTCTGTATGGTACTGCATCTTATCAAATACTTATGGATGGCATAGATACATGAGGGAACCAAGCATCACTCCTGCTCCTGTTGAAGTCAGGGCTTCCTGCAAAGCAAAGATGGCTTTTTGAACACAAACAAAATCCCTGCAATCATCTGAAGCAATTTGTGTTTATCTGCCATCATTGGCTCACATCTATGATCCTAATTACTTCCAATTAAGGGTCAGAGCTAAGCCTTTAGAATGAGGGGGAAAAGAAAGCCCCTCAGTGTAATTTCTGTGAAGTCTAAGTTAAAAGTAAGGGTGTTTGATATATTGGTTAGTTAGCCCCATGACTTTTTGTTGGTTTGTCTGAGCTATTTTTTAATAGTCTCTCTTCAAAGAGGAGCCTTGAGGTTTGATGAGCTTCGAGGCATGGACTGTTTCTGTAGAGTATTATGGTAGTGTAATGATCCTATTCATATGTACCTTAAAACTTTTTGTGCTGAGAATTGATAAGGTAAAGGATGAAGTTGAATAATGTCTGTCTGCTCTTCCTGTAAGGACGGCTAAGGCTCTTTTGTTTGTTTGTTTGTTTTTTAAAGCCTGATAAGAGTAGAAAGCACAATGGCATATGGCTAAATGGTAATGTGTCCTTGAATGGGTTTTCTAGCCCACATATACAGGAAGGCTGTTGTCAATGACTGGACTAGCTATTTTGCACAGGCATATCTGTGCAAACTGCAGTTTGTAATTTGACCCCATACAATTACAATATAGATGTGCCCTCAGTATCACGTCAACAGCAATCTAGTCCAAAAACTTCCATGGTAGAATAGGTTTGGTTTGTTTGAGTTTGTTAGTTGTTTTGGTTGGTTGGTTGGGGGGGGGGGGGTGGGGGGGGTGTTTGGTTGGTTGGTTTTAATTCTAGATAATCAAAAGCTCTTTAAGAAATAGTCACTTATATCCTGACAACTTAACCACAAACTGCTGATGCTCTATCATGAAAGATGGCCCAACTCTCCCAAGAATAAGCATTCTTAGCAGCTTAGACTTCTACTACAGGGAGTTATCAACTAAATGGGTGCTAGGTAAGTTACATTTTCCCATTTAACTGATCCTATGACTATATGAGGAACAATACAAATGACAAACTGCAGATCAGATCTTTTTGCCAATGCACAGATCATTGCATTTTGCACTATCCCCCTCTGGGCTGTATAGTAGAACATTAATTTTATAATCAGCACTTTATTTATTTACTCTTTCCCAAGCAACATAAACTGCTCTTAAAGTCAAGTCCTCTTAATGACACAGAACCTTTTGCTCCCTTCTTTTGCTAATATATTCTTCAAGAGAAGACTTGCATGTTTGAAGATTATTCTCAGACGTAATGAAGAAATGACAGAAAGTCATTTGGCCTAAAAAAGAGCCATTCACATCCATTCATTTATGCATAACCCATTCACATGCTGGTAGTGCTTTGTGACTCGTATTTCTATCCCCTTATCCATGCAGTTATCAGGCACCATATGTAAGGCAGGCATTAAAGCAAGAACATCACACGTGACACCTAGTTAGTTGGTTAGAGACAGACAAAGTCGTTTCTTCTTATCTCAGCAGGAAGCCACACTACTTTGAGCCCAAAGCTTCTTGGTTCAATTTCTTGCTGGAATTGATTCCTTATAAATATGAATTACTCTTCATTTGATCTTTCTCATTTGTGGGCAGGGCAGCAGTGCCCCACTGCTATGTATGTGGAGGGTCCACATAAGTTTTCTATGTTTTCTCTGTGGAAAGCAAGAAATAGGGATTCTGTGCTTCTCTACATGAGACTTTGGAGGGTGCACTTTATTTGATGCAGCCCCATTGGAATGGGGGCTTAAAAGCTTAGAGGAACAAAGGGACAAATATGGTAGATACACATTAAACCCCTTCTCATTCTGTAGAAAATCATCACAGACCCCAGGGAAAATCTATCTTTAAATGGTGGATCTCTGTGACTTGAGCTGGGGTCCTGTTCTGTGAATCATCATTGCTTTGTCATTCCCCAGATATGCAGGATTAGAGAGGAGGTAAATAGAGCTTTAAAACTGATGAAATCTGTGAAAGTGTAACATACATCCTACTTTTTTTTTTTCTGGGAGAAGTGAAACAATTATCTGCTCATTCCTGTGAGAGGAATCAAGCCATCATCTTCTCAGTCACTTTCCATGGGTTTAAGAATAAGAAAGACTGACCCAGCCCGTGGTGACCATTTTGTATTGTAGGAAGTTAATTTACACCTTTGGACTTTATTTTTATTCTAGATAGAGTGTATGGGTGGGCATACATGTTAAACCATTCTGTGTGTCTCAGTGATGTGCCACTGAAGTGTTCATATGCATCATCTTATAAATGTAATCCCTTTTGTTTTTAAGGTATTACAATATCATAGAATGCTTGAGGTTGGAAGGCACTTCTGGAGATCTAGACCAACATCCTGCTCAAAGCACAGTCAACTAGAGGAGTCTGCTCCAGACTGTGTTCAGTTGAGTTTTGAATATCTCCAGAGATGGAGGGTCTCCAGCCTCTCTGGGCAACCTCTTCCAGTGTCCAATCACCCCCACAGTTTTTTCTTATGTTTAAATGGAATGTACTGTAGTTCAGTTCGTGCCCATTGACTCTTGGCCTGTCACTGGGTACTACAAAGACGACTATGGTTCCATCTTCTTTACTCCCTCTGCCCTGCCACGCATTTATATACATCTGCTTGTTTTCCTGTGCACTAGGATGGACCTTTCTTGAACTTGCAGAAGGTGATCTTTCAAAATCAACCAGCTCTCCTGGACCTCTGTTCACTCTATGACCATATCACAAAGCGTTCTTCTAATCAGGTCCCTGAACAGGGCAAAGTTTGCCCTCCTGAAGTCCAGGGTTTTGATCCTCTGTTTTGCCTTGCTGCCCTCCTTTCATGATCCTGAACTCCACCATCTCATAGCCCCTGCAACCCAAGATGCCCTTGATCTTCACATCACTGACCACCCGTTCATTGTTGTTTTTAAATATGAGGTTCAGCAGCATCTCCCCTTGTTGGTTCCTCAATCATCACCTGTGTCTAGAATTTATTATCAATGTACTCCAGAAACCTCTTGAATTGCTTGTGCCCTGTCATGGTCCCCTTCTAGTGGATACCATGACGGTTCAAGTTCTTCATGAAGACCAGGGCCTGCGGATGAGAGGCTTCTTCCAGTTGTCCGAGGAAGGCCTAATTTGCTTCTTTTTCTTGATCATGTGATCTGTAGCAGATTTTCATGCCAGTGTTGCCCCCCTTGGTCTGCCCTCTAAACCTGACTGTTAAGCTCTCAGATGGCTCATCATTCCAGCATGTCTCTGTGCTCCCAATAGCATCATAGCCCTACATCTGCATGGAGACCTCTAATTCCTCCTGTTTGCTCCCTGTGATTCACACGTTAGTATACAGGCACCTCAGGGATGCAGCCAGTCATGCTGATTCTCCCGAAAAAAATTCCCCATAATGCTGTCTTATCATAATTTCTTTATGCACATCTTTCAGCCCTGTTTTGCTGATTACAAGATCTCTCATATCCATATCACCCTGCACCCTTTTCTTGAGAAGTCCAACACCTCCTCATTTGATTATAGGTTGTCAACTCCCCACCAACATAATTCCTAATTTAATGCTCTCCTTACCAGGTTGGCCAGCCTGTTAGCAAAGATGCTTTTTTCGTACTTGGTCAGGTCTTAGTATTTATTTGTAACAACACAAACATTTATCCTTATGAAGGAGCAGTATTAATGTCAGCCATCTCATTGACTTGGTTGAGTCTACTTGTGCAAATTCTTATCAGAGTGACTAGAATATTAGTCTAATTATTCTAGCATCATTAGTCTCCAAAGGTGAAATTATATTTTGTATGAAGTTTGTAAAACAGTAGCCTTATGATTCCATTGTCATTTGCTAACCACTTGTGATCATGCAGATTTGTAACTAAGACATGCAACATTTTTTGAAAAAGAATGGTATATGACATTAAACAGCACAGGAAGACTCCATTATACAAGTAATTATGATGCTAACTGTGAGCTATCAAATGATGCTGCATCTTGCCATCCTTTGGGTAAAAGGCAGGCATCTTTTTTCACTTCTTTATGGCTTTTTCTTAAGCGCATGCCCCATACTTTGGCCAACATTTCTACTTTTTCTCACAGTTCTGATACCTGGACTATGTATGATAGATTGCTGACTGTATAATGACAGTAAGTTTGCCAACACAGTCACTCCATTATCTAAGTCATTGCTCCATAAAGTGCTTTGAGATACCTTGAATATGAAAGGCCATATAACTAAATAAATTCTATTCTATTCTGTATGGTGCCCAAGCTGTGCCAATACATATTCAGTGCTCTGTGTGATGGGAAGAAAACGGGAAGGGGAAGAGGACAAAACCCATTCTTAATTGTATTACACTAGCCTTTCTTTCTTCACTACACAACTATTTTCTGATGTTTGACATTCACTCTTGAAAATGTTTCAGTAGAGTTATAACTCTGTAATGAAGCATGGCAAGGAACTCCTTTTAAGTAACAACTTAAAGGACTGCTATGAAAACAGCAGTTTCTTTTTTCTTAAGCTAAAGCTAACAACCATATTTTAAATTTTGTTTTCATGCATGACGTATTTATTGGACCACCAGAACTTTTCAAAGGTGATACCGTTTAGTTCTTTTTACTATTCCAGCATACTGCTAAGGTCTGGAAGAAGGTGTCCCTGGTCAAAGGGCTGATGTCTCATGAATAACTTCAGACTTCACACTATTCTCTCAGTGCTTTTGATCTCTGCAATCACCTTTTTGTGGTATATTAAAGTGGAATTATGCTCATTTTCTGTGAGTCTTAAGCCTGTTACATGCTCTTTAGAGGTGTTTTGTGGGCACTGTATTGCAGATGTCTGGGACGGGCATTCTGCAAGCCCTTCCGATTAACTTCCCTTGGTTGCATACATAGACAACAACACTAGATCTCTCACACTCTTTAAAAGAACATACGACCATAAAGGAGAGAATATTTTTGCATGTAATTTGATTTCTGAGAAGCTTTTGAAATACTTTGTTACATTCAAATTAAGAGTGGCTAAATTCAACTATGAGGCTGTTTCAGTATTTCAAAATATGGATTATTAAGTGAACTTCAGTAAATAACATGACCCTCCTGAGGATGAAATTGGCTGGAAAACTCTCAAGATCTGGCATAATATTTTGGCATTAATGTTTCTGGCAAGGCTGGAATCAGGATATGCAGAATGCAGCGAAGTTCCAAAATAAGAAAAAAAGTAACTTTTTCAAATAAGTTACTCTGTGTGAAGTAAGGGTCATTAAAGGTGGCCTTAAACTGCAAAGTCAGAACGTGATCTGGTTCCAGTCACTTCAGTGTCTGAATCACAAGTTTTTGATTAATTCTTTGTGGAGAGAAGAGCCATGTACATGATTTTGGACTTTGTGTTGTGTGCTGCCACTGTATTTGAATCAAGAGGTACACTACGATGTGGCTCAATGTTTGGCTTCATATAAAAACATTTCATATATTCCTGATTATCCTCTGGCTAGTTATCTCATCCCTACTTGAAACTGGTCTCTATTATTTGTGTCCTATGACTGTAGAAAACTTGTACTACTTCTTATGGGTTACCTCATGGATATTGCATTAGAAAAAAGCAGACATCTATCTTGAGTTGCATTAATTGTAAGCTGAATGGATGGCTGCACGCCTTCAGTATTCTGTTTTTAATGTTGTCATGGGTGTCATCTCTGTTTCCAGCTTTTGGTTTTATTGCAGTTTTATTTTCTGTAATTTTCTTGAAATGCAGAAGATAGAGTTATGCTGTGATTAATGAGTTGGGGAGCCTATAGCTCAGACACTAGTTTGTTCAAAGATTGACCATTGAATGTAAAGTATGCAAGGCTAAGAACAGTTTTGATATGATCCATTGTTGAATGTGCAGTGATTCATTTTCCTTTTCTAAATATGCTATCTTTGCTGTAGTTCTACCATTTGTCACATTTTTCTATTAATAAGCACCCAGAAGGACAAAAGCATGAGCAGTCTTTCCAAAGTTCAGTATAAAATAAATTAAATTAGTATATAAGAAATACCTTCTTGACATAACAAAACACACACCTGACAGCATACCACATAAATTAGCAGCTTCTAAGATAGTTTCTGCAAAATGATAGCACATGGAAAGCTTTTCCAAAAGGTGATATTGAGAGCTGAATGGGAATTTCATGAGCATTTGGGAATATTTGGCTCTCATTTTGGGTTATTTTATTCATAGTTCTGTCTGTGATGAGACATGTGCTTATATTTATAGGGACATCACATTTAAACCTGTGCAGGTACTGTTGCAAGTCTCAGATCAACAAAGTAGGTAAACATTTACTTTATATCGCCCCCCTCAGCAAAGTTATAAACATATGATAAAATTTAATCACATGTTTATATTCTTTACTGAATGGAGGGCATAGTAGTCTAGGCTATTAAACAGATGTATGGCTGTATTCTTATATGGCCATAGGCTGCGAGGTTCATGGCCAAGTTGCTCAAGGAATTCATGATCTTGAAATACTGCAACATAGTGGAATCTGCAGGATTTAAAATAAATTAAAGAAAATGAAGAATTTGTGTGTTTTATCCTACCACAGCAAAGCCCCCTTACTGCTGATTCCACTGTGAAGATCGGGAGGGTATTGGTTATCCAGGCAATGATACCGCTGGATTAAAAACAAGCCAGGTTGGTAGAGATCCAGGGTAAAAGTGCTAGCTGAGAAAAAATGAAAAGGTAAGCACATATGGCTGAACAGCTGCTTTCAAATTTATAAAATATCTTCTTTAATCCCTGCAGCTTTCTTGGCTTTTTCCTCTTAATTCTGTTTCTTTACAGAAAGCACTGTGAAAATCATTCCATTTTTTAATTGTAATTTTCCCCAAATATTAAATCACTTCCATTTCAAGTTTATAGTTTTGGCTTTCACCAGAATACCCCAAATGCAGAAGTAAATACATCTAGAGGAGTTAAACAGAGTTTCAAATCATTACATGGAGAGAGAGGGAAAGAGAAGAAGAATTCTTCTATAGCAAGTCAGATTATTTATTCTTGTATGGTGGTGTGAATTTTTTTCTTACTGCTTTTGCTGCAGCAAACTTCAAACTGAATTTATATGTGTGATTTTATACATAGTCCAAATCAGAGATGTTTTCTTGCCTCAGTCTCAAGATAATAGTTTTTAACAACACTAACTTTCTCTACTTTGCCTTGAAACTCTCAAAGCACATTTAAGACATTAATTTATTAAATTTAATAATACACCTAAAGGGAGAGAAAATATTCCAATTTTCAGCTGTGAAATACAGAGATTGCTACAATGCTGATACAATATGAGGAGAGTAGGACAGAATAGAGGTTGAATCTAGGAGAGTGGCTCCTTTCCATCGTCTTAACCCACTGAAAAATACTTTAATATATTTCAGTTTTCATAGGAAATGAAACAATCCCTCATGCTATGGATTGGTCTATAGGAACTGTCCACAAACATGAAAAGTTTACCACTTCATTGTATATCTCTACAACAGAGCTTTATTTTTGATCTAGTATACTCTTTGTAGCTTCTAGTATTTTAATTTTTATTTTGATTCTTATTAGCTGTGGGAACAGTAAGTCACATGAAAGATTTAATGTTTTTTTCTGAGAAAAAGGTCATGTTTCAGAAAATAATTTTCTTTTCAGGTTTTCAGTAAATTAATTTTTTTTCAGATGTCATTTTAAAGAACAATAAGTTTTTCAGGATTTTTCTCTAAAATTGTGGTTTTGATTCCTTCAACCAAATTGGTGGCCTCAAGAAAAACACCAAATTTTTGCTTTTCTTTTCAAATTTAGTTGGGGATGTTCTTGGCTACTGAGTTGGTTTTTAATAATCTTTTGGGTTACTGTCTTTTGAAAAGAAACAAAACTGAAAATGTTGCCCAAAGCTCAACTTTTTGTGTCAAAAATGGTCTGTGTGTCCAGACACAGGTAATAGTTTGGGTATGGGAAGCAGTAAAGTTGCATCATGATGACATTTCACTTGGCCTTCTGCTGCTTAGGTTTACAGATTCATTGATTTGACCCTACTACAAGTGCTTTTTCACAGTCCAGCACTATTCCACCTGGACATGGATTTAGACTCCTGGATCCCATTTTTTTAAAGTTGTTTAGATGTTTATGGGCAGATTTTTCAAATCTTTCCCAAAAATACGTGGTAAAACAGATAGGGACCCACTGGGATTCTGATTGATTTCATTCATATTTAAAGAAATCAGTCATGGATTGTAACTGATGTTAAAGAGAGAGAAATTCCAGTTAGGTGGCTTTTGTGCCCCTAAATACCTTTAATACCTTAGCTCTTGGACGTAGAACACCTAAAGCACCTCAGGAAGAGAAGTCCTGTCAGTGTGTAAGTCCTGTCAGTGTTTAAGAGGCATTTGGACAATGCCCTTAATAACATGCTTTAGCTTTTGGTCAGCCCTGAAGTGATCAGGCAGTTGGACTAGATGATCATTGTAGGTCCCTTCCAGCTGAAAATATTCTATTTTATTATTATTATTATTATTATTATTATTATTATTATTATTATTATACTGCAAATACCATAATAATGTAGTGTCAGAAATAATTGGTAAAGACATTTCTTTATAAACAAACAAGTACAAATAACTTCCAGGGTTTTTTTTTTCACTTCATGTAGTAGTCTTTGATGTGTGTTTTACTGTAGAAGGACTGAATAATCTTAGTTTGACAGTGCAAGTATATTTTGCAGAGGGAAAAAACCTCCAGAGTTATGACCATGTCTGCATTTGGCGGCTCAGTAGATCTGTATTTTTCTCTTTTCTTTCAGCACATGAGAGTTTAATAGCTTACCTGTAGAACAGGAAGTTCAGACCTGGTCTTTAAAGACCTGTGTCCTATTCCAGAGGAGACCTCTATCATTATTCCAACTACGCTGACAACACAGAACACACTGTCAAAGTCCTCTAGGTAATACCCTTATTACATGTGTCATTAGAGGATGTTTGCCATATCTGCTTTAACACTGCAGACATTTTAAGTAGGTTATTCCATCACTTTGCCATTTTGATTATGACAACAAAATGACACCATATTGAAATGGATTTTGGAAAGAAAGGCTAACTGTCCAAAGAGGTCCATGCTCACTCTAATTAAAATTGGCTTAGGTGGCACAACCTTCATAATTCAGACTATGACTATGAAGGATATGCATGTTGAAAGCTCTCTTTGCTCATTAGTGCTATTTCTGTCAGACACTGCTACCTGCTCTTTTCTTAATGAATGCTAAGCCATCTCTTTAGAAGATTGTGCTGCTTCCCTGAACTGAGGGAACTGTCTTATTTCCTCCCAAGTTCGTTGAGAGTAAAATCGGGGAGTCACCTCTTTGACATTTCCCAACCTCTGTACTTATTTATCTCTTTGAGACCCTGCGCTCCAGAGATATCACTGTCTTAATTAAGAAGAAGGATGTGACCATGGTAAATTGACTGATTCCATTGATTAAGGACTAGCTGTACAAGTAACATTGATTTTAACAGTGGGTCTACATAAATGTAATTGTTCGAACATGGGGCTGCATAATTATGGTGATGTACGAGAATAGTTGGTTTGTCCTTTTCAACCTTCACTAACATTCTTTTGCATGGTAATGTACCTCGTTCAATTAGCAGAAATCTTAAATGTTACAAAATGTCTTTTGTGAAGGCACACAGTAATCATTATAGTCTAATTTAATGTAACAGCATCAGACAGATACATCTCTTTCTTTTCCTTTCTTTGTTTCTAGATTTTTCTCCCCTAACCCCCCTTTTTTAGTACTTAGGAGCACTCATACACACATACACACATAAATGAAAAAAACAAATGGGAAAAAGAGCCTTCCTCACTCTACCCAATTTGTAAAGTGTATGATTTTGAGCCAGAACCCACAGAGCTCATCCATGATTATGGACAATTTGTTTTCTGCTTTCCCCACTTCAGATACCCTCAGGGCATACTGGACATATTCTGCATCTACTCTGCAACTTCCTCAGCCTACCTCTGGTGAAAAAATTGCATTTTTGCCCAAATGTGGGCAAATCTCATGTCTTTTTCAGAATTAACCATCTAACTGTCTGTTTCTCATCTCCATGCTCCTCTAAAAACAGCATATGCTTGACTGCACACCTCTGGAATTCCTTTTTGGGCAGAATTCATAAGACTTTAGTGCATGCCTTGCTGTTCATGGGAGTCAGTAAGCAGAATCTGGAGAGCCAGAAATTTAAGCAAGGAAGTGGTAGAAAGCAGCAAAGAGCTGAAGTTTTAATTGCTACAATAAATATGTGGGCCACTTTCAGAGTATAGAACTTGTGCTATCAGTTCATTATTATTTTTTATGGTATATTCTCCAGACAGAGCGGAGCTCCGTGGGGCATTAGGTTGTTAAGTCTTTTGGGCAAGAACTGTCTCTTGGCACTGTGTTTATATGACTGGTGAGTAATTCTTGGTAAGAAGTAATAACTTAGTTTTGTAGGGTTCTTTATTTGCTCAGAAAATGTGAATTTGTGGCACCAAAAGTTACTTGGAAATCTGAGTTAAAGAGCTGAATCACTGGCTTCCGTTTTCCTTCAATGCTTTAATGTCTATTTTCAGTAAGCACAAAACTGGCCATTTTGGCACTCCCAAATCCGTCTGAGTTTACCATTTTGATGCAGCTTATAACGGGAAGATACAGATATGCTTGTAACCTTGGTTCAATAAATAATATAGTCTGCTACAGGTGATCAATGTAGATTGAGGGACTCACTCTTGCCAGTTTTGAATAAAGGTCTTGAACATTAATATCCCAAACCTTGGATAAGTGCTCTAGCTCTTAGGCAGGAAATTTCTCCAGGCAGGCTGGAGAAAGAGTGGCTCCACAGTAGTTAGGTCTGTCAGGCTAAATTGAATTAACACTTCAGTTTTGCATGCAGATTCAGTGGGAAGTGTAGGGTAGTGTACCCCAGAACACGAGTACAAGTTAGCATCATTGCTCCGATTCAAGCAGAGAGGCGAGTGGAGCCCAGGTGCAGCTCTCTGCCGCCTGAGGCTTTTAACCACTGAGGTGTGGCAAACGGGCACTGTGTTCTTCCTTTTGCCTTATTGCACATACTAAATGCTGAAGCATTCTCCTCTTCATCACCCCATAGCCCAAGAAGTCAAGTGGCCCTCCAAAGGATGTAGACAGAAAGGGGGCCTCTCCCAAGTGACAAATGTGTCACTGCCTGTCATTAAACATTTTTGTCAACATATATATTTTTCAGTTGACCACTGCGTAAGTTGTCTCACATAGAGGTCTATACTGAAACTTGCTATCATACCGGATACTTAGGATTATTTTTGTGGTCATTGTATGGCAGGTGCCCTTGAAAAGTTTAATTTACCTTTTTTGCCCTCCTACAAAATGCATCAATATTTATTCCCTATAGCTGCAGTAGGAAACACTTTGGATAATCAGTCTCTTCCATACTATCAAAAATAGGCAAAAACTGTCCTTACTGTGCGTGTGCATGAGTACATGATATATCTAAATGAGAATGAAAGCCCTCCAGCAATCAAGTATGCACACAAGTTAAGAGAAGTGACACCAATACACACACCTCAGCACATATACATGCATACGCACAAAAAATCATCTCCTGGATTTAAAAGGCTTCAAGATTAAAGGCCCAAGGGGCTTAAAATTTAAAGAAATATTTCTTCCACCTCATTGCATATTCATGAGTTAGTATTTTGGCAAGCAGGCTGAGCAAAATAGCTTACAGAATTATGGAAGGAAGATTATTGTTGATTCCTGTGTGCCACAACAGTGCTTTCACAGAAAGAAAAGAAAATGTAAATACTCATCCAAATGACTGCATTGACACCAGGTAATTCTGAGGCCCCTATCCAACCCAGATCTTGCTACATATTTTTGAGCCATGTAAGCTGCAAAACACGGAAGAAGAGTGCTCAAGAGGCCAGCCCCTTCCAGAGACAGGTTAAAAGGCAAGAAAGAAAACCTGCCCTGCACAACATAATGTTGCAAAGGCAGCTTTCCCACAGCTTTTCTCTGTTGCTTTTTGTTTGGCCCAGACCTAAAGCTCCCATCAGACATCAGGGGTTTGTATAAGGTTCTCATGTATTCCACCAAATTTACTTTCAATTACTGTGCAAGAAGAAGAGTTGCCAGAGGCCAATTTTAATCTCCAGGTTTTTCATTTTTTTATGACCAACCACCTCTGCTGTGCTGGTTACTCATCTGGATTTTTCTGTCTTCCAATTGTTTTGTTTGTTCTCATCATCTATTTTGCCAAGGCTCTATCATGTCTGCAAATTTTTCAGGGCAGAAAAATGTTTTTCCCTGTATCACTTTGACAGGCATGACAGGCATGAATAGACATGATACTAGTGCTTTATATCCCTGATTAGCAAAAAGGTTCAAGAAATTTCAGTGATAAAAATAAGCAATATTAATGATACAACAATAGATTCTAAGAATAATAGGTAAATAATATAATTAAAATAGCAAGAAAGCAAGGAAGAAACTCATTGAAGAAGTACAAAAGTAAGCAATTTGCCACTTGTGTACGAGACATATCAAGATTCAGGTATCTCATTCAAACAGTAATGTGCCTTGATTTCTGACATGAGATCAGACTTTTTGCAATAAAAAATAAAGACTATGTTTTTTTCTATGGGCAAATGAGTAACGGAAGTGGACATTCACTGATGCTCCAGATGCTGCAGGGATAGGTGATATAGAAATATGCAGCCATGAGAAAGGTGATATGAACTACATTCAGAAAGCCTACTTCCAGGTTAAAATAATATTTCACAAAATATTTTTGCCTAAAGTTTGCTTTTTTCACCAGGAAGCTTAAAAATGTGTATATTCTACAGAAATATTTCTGGTTTCTTGCAGAGACAGGGTTTCTTGAACTCTCCTGTGATGTTGTTTCTCATACAACATTATTACTCAGATGTAACAGCCTAGTTTGAGTTTCATGCTGTCCTTTCTCTCTCTCTTTTTTCTACTACCCTACCCTCATGCCTTTATAGGTCATAGCCCTTTCCTTTGGAAAAGGAGTGCTTGACACCATCTCTCCCTGGGTCAGTTAACCGTGACCTTCCAGTTCTCTGGGGAGAGAACGTGAGCCAGTGGGGCCGTGTTCAAGAACACCCACACTGTGGCTCTTGGCTGTCATGAAAATCTAAGGCACAAGTTAAGTTGCTGCTTGATCTTTGCAGAGACTTTGGACACTGTGGCATGACAGAGTAACAGGGCATTGCTGTGTCCCCTGTGCAAATCAGTGAAAACAGGGCAGGCTCAGCAGTCTTCAACACGTGTGAGGTGGAAGTATAAGTTGTGACCTCATTTTTTATGTTCATTTTTAGTCCCAAGGCTCACTTTCTTGCACTCTGGCATTATCAGTGGAGCCAGAAGTACCTTAGGAAAACCCTGAGGAGAAGGAGGAGAAGACGTGCGGTTAGTGCACAGCCTTGCTCTAAAATGGAGCCTGGCTTGAGCAACCTTTGCCTTTGAAATAGTAGAAGTTCTCTCTTGCTCCCATTTATACAGCTGGTTAAAAACACAACAGCGATGTGTTTCCCAGCATGACCTCTGTATTTGAAGTATCAGCACAAATTGAATTTCTACTGACAACCTTCAATTACTTGAGCAGAAAGCAAAGCATAGCCCAAACCTTCAGGACAGCACTGTTAAAGGTATTCAGGTCTTAGACAACACCATTTCCCACAGGCCACAGGATTAGTATGTGAACAAGTGAAAATGTGGCTGTGGGGTATATGTGATGATAATTCATAGCACTTCCATCCCAGAGGGGATTTATGGATCCGCAGTATACAATATCCTTTTTTTTAATTTTACTGCCCCTGCTTTGAATTAAAAATGTATTGTAAATATAAAACTTATGCTATTGAAAATATTCCTAATAGTATATTAGAGTCTAAAGACTGAATTTTTGTGCTTTTTTTAATGGATTTTTTTGGTGAGATTATCCCACTGTCTTGAGCTTTTGCAAGGATGACTGTAGTATGCATCAGAAATGCTTCTCATCTGTGTCTGACTGACACTGAACAGGGTCTGTGATGGTTTTCTATGAAACTGTAATACCGAGTCCATAATTAACACTTCTTACACTTGCAGTTAGATGCTGCAACTTGACCCCTCTGCCACTGATTTTATTCACAGTCTTTTGTTTTGTCTTTCTGAAAATATTCCTGTTCATTCTTAAAGCAAGGAATATTCAAGAATTGTGAGGAGAGCTCATTGGCATATGGACTGCTGTTTGGAGTACTGGGATTTTGAAAAACTGTTGCCATTTTCTGATACGCTTCCATTTTTTCTTGTTGAAGCTTAATTCAGAAACACCTTTGTGGAAAAACTTCAAATACTACTCAATTTTCAATAAGAACTACTGCATAGAGAGAAATCAAGGTTGGTTGTAGATTTTTGAATGTATTAGATATTAATTTAATTTTGGGGAGCCAATTGTAGGTCTGTGAACATTAAAAACATTAGGAGGAGGCTAGTAGAAATCACCAGTAACATGAAGAAATGTGCTGAGTTTCCAGAAGGTGAGTGAAATAAGACAGAGATTTCCTCTATAATCTACATTTTTTTACTTATATCTAGTTGACTAATGCAAAAGCTTGTAATTTGCAAGTTTGTAACATGTGCCCTGACACAAGAAACTTACAAAGAACTTTTATATTAGTTTGATAACGTACTTTATATGAGGAGAGAAAAGTTTTCATTCTTTGGAAATGCTTCAACGACTGATCCATTTGCACTCCTCTAGCACTTTAAGAATTCCTTCCTGAAAATGCCTTTGTCAGAACTCTGTTTTTTGTGGATTGGTGTGTTGTTTTTTTTTTAATTCACAGCCACTAGGCTAGTATTTTCAAAGGCATACAGACCGATTCTCTCCCACTGTATCTCAAACGTGTCTGGTTTGTGAAACAATTGCCAGATGCAAAATAGAGTTCAAGGGAACTTTTTCTGTTCTTGAGTGTAACCAGTGAAACAGTAGTTTTAGGGATGGTGTCCAGGAAACATCTTATCTCCTGGGTATTCTGCAAGTTCTGCTTGCATTTCACTCTGAACTAGTAGATACATACATAAATAAATAAGATAAATTTCTGATAACCAAACTGGCAATTGTGCTTCTCACCTATTTCAGAATTTCCTTTTACTCAAATGTCATAAACTTTTTGAAGATGATTAATTCTGCAATGCAAGTAAGCTTGGATTCAAAAGAAATTCCATAATTTGCACTTTGGTTGGTTTTGTAAAAAGCCTAGTTTGAGGAAATTAGCTAAGCCAAGATTGTCTTCACACACAAAGTTACACCAATTTAATTTGAATCGCTTTATAAATCGATTTTGTTAAACCAATGTGAACACTTGTTTGGACACTCCTAAATTGATTTTGCCCTGGCTTATATTGATTTAGCCTAAGTCAGGAAGGAATTCACTTAAGATAAATTAATGCAAGTCTGAAATAAAATTAAAAGTGCCCACATAGGGTTTGCATGGGCTTGCTAAATTGATTTAAAAATACACTTTTAATTAAACTGATGTAACTTTGTGTAGGCCAAGCTTAACACCACAGAGAGAAATCTTTGGCTTCCAGAAATTACAAACTCTGTCATGGCCGGAAAGGGCCCTAAATCTGATAACTGGTTCAAGGGATTACAAGGTTTGTCCATTGATACTTGAAATAGCTTACAGTAATTTTGCAAACACAGCTCCTCTCCCCATCCAGAATAAATTTACCACTTCTTACTCCCACAATTTTCTTTTTTTTCCAGTAATCAATATTGTTTCCCTTAAGATCAAAGACAAGTGTGAAACAAAATCTGATTTCTGAACTTAAAGATTTTTCAAAATCTGAACACAGATTTTAGCTTTACAGATCTCCACTGCCTTTAAGCAAACCCATCTCCAGGAGAACTTCCGTCACACCACACAGGCATTGATTTTGCAACAGGTAAGTGCCACTTGCCTATTGGGGACTAATTTCTAGTAGAGGCCTAATAGGACCCTTGCTGCTTTCATAACTAATGCTGTATTACTATTGTAGAGCAGTAAGTTTTCATTGTACTGCCAATTGTTGAATTTTCGTGTGCACTTCAATACACAATTACCAATTTTTCCTCAAATCTATTTTTCCAGCAAAGAGGTTCTAGACACCAGTGCCCTTGCAGAGTAACCCTGAATAATTATTTGGAAACCAGGCTGTAACCTTTGTGATGTTGTCTGGAACTGGCAATCAAAATCAGAGATTATGCAGAAACCTCTATCTCAAAATGTGCCTTGTTTGCTGAGCTTCTGCCAGATGCGAAGTACAGTTTGAGCGAATCTACATTACAGATTGTCATGTAGAATTCACCCCACACCCCACTCCCTCATCTCCTCAGAACAGAAAATAGAAAAATGACATGTTTTCAGAGACAAGGCTATTCACGGGACAGTAATCATAGCTGGTGCTGGATAGGGCACCCATGCTTGAGAGATGAGGTACTTCACATACAGACATTGCCCTTTGCAGTTGGCTTGGTTCTGTGGTATTCCCACTTCCTCCCTTTGATGGCTCTGCAGGGAATATGATGTCCTAGATTCCTGATGTTCAGTTCACTTATAAACCAGGAAATCTTTGCTAGTTGTAGATCTGGCAAGGTGACTTTCGCATTGCTGAATCAACCAGCCATATTTTCTGTGGAAGAGTTGCCATCTATCTGCTATCACCTAAATAAAAAGCTGAGTCTGGCCAGTACCTATTTTTTCTGTGTCTTCCACCAATAGGAAAATAAACAATGGATTATCTTCATCTGTTTAGTCATTATAGTGTCCTATCTTAACCTTTGCTTTTCTACACACACAGAAAAAAAAAGTAGCTTCTTAAACCTGTCCAGTTTTTGTTGTTCTTGTTATTCTACTTGGTACTAACTCCAGCTAACCTACAACTTTGTTAAAGTATGGTAGCCAGCTGGCAACAGTACTTTGAAAAAAGTGGTATAGTGGCTTCCTGTCTCTTATGTAAACCATTCCTGGTAACACCTTTTAGAATGAGATTTATCCTTCTGTTGCTGTTGCTGCAAGTAGTTGACATGTTTTGTTTGTAATATACTTCTATATTGATGCTTTATGAATCATCCCTCATTTTGTATTTGTGTATTTGCTTTCTCTTTCCTAAGAGGAAAAGTTTGTACTTATCCATGTTTAATTTCATCTTGGTTTTGGGAATGTCAGAGAGATCCATAGAAAGGTCAAGACTGGATGGGCCATTGAGGTCAAACTGCTTTATTGTCAAATTTAGTTTGAGGCACATTTGTGCAATGGAATGGAATATTTGCAAAATATTTATCCATGCCACACCTGTGGTTTTTCAAACATTGTATTTCTAACACCAGAGTATATTTCAACAGTGAAAAAACCTTTACTCCATTTTTAAAACCTGGTACGATAACTGAATAAAAAGAAAAGATTATAGTGTATGAAAAGTACTTAAGAAAGAAAGGTACACTTACTGGATGAGTCATGGGCTCAGTTTCCACTGCCTGAAGGGTGCCTACATGGCTCCAATGACCTCTTGAACTTCATTAGTTAACTGTACTGGAATTTTTCCCCTCTTGTTTATTATTTTTTTGTTTACAGGCATTCATGCCTTCAGTGACTACTATATTATGCTTAAGTAAGTCTCATGGTAAGTCCAAGGATTTTAATTTCCTCATTCTTGACTTCAGGGTCTTTTTGAATAGGTTCATCACTTTTTGAAATGCCATTTTTCCAAAGTTTATTTTCACATACAAGGTTGTAATGTGATTCTTCCCTAACTGTGTTGCACTTTCTTATATTCTTGTTTCTAATACCTGGGGACTACAGAGTTGATGCTTACAGACTCACTGCCTTTGTCTTACATAGGGCTAAGACAAGAATAGTGCTGCCTCTTTTATATTACAGAAGTAGTTTAGAAGTGGTGATTTAAATCTACATGATTTAAAAATATTTAAACCTAGTCCCAGGATTATATTTCATCTGGCTGTTGGACTCAGCTATTCATCTCCTGCTAAACTACATTAATCTCTTTCTGCATTATGTGTTCAACATCTTTATTTCTAGTGAGCAGGTAGAAATACTCTGATACATATAAAAGGGAGGAACTTTAGCTCTGCATTAGTCCAACACCATCTGAGTCACTGTGAGAGCTACCATGGCTCAAAAGCATTTGTGTATCTCTGATTTGTGTCTATCCAGGTTCTCCTTGCTACACCAACATAATTAAAATAATGTCTATTTTTTACAGAAACCCATAGATTCCACAGTTATACTTGTCTTTGTTATGATTATTAATAATTCTTAAATTTTGAGTGGTAGTATCTACCAGTTGAGACTGATGGTCTCCTGTGCACATATAAGACATATACAAATTTAGGTAACTTCAACCCCCTCCCCCACCACAAGTTGAGGTAATCAGCAACAAATAAAATTTAAAAAAGAAAGAAATCATAGATGAGCCTTCAATATAGCCATAATGGCTACAATAACATTAAGGTTTGGCTTAAAGAGGGATGTGAGTTAGTAGACAGTCTATTCAGAGAACGTCCTATACACAGAGGCATGAAAGGCAGCACAGAAACAGTTTCAGTAGCCAAACGGAATCCTAGAGGCAGAAAAATAGTGGGAATGCGTGGCATTAGGACTCAACCGAAATGCACAGGTGAGAAGGGAAGGACAGAATTTCAGGGAAGTGGTTACATGTGTGGTGCATGGCAAAGGACTGTCTCTCCATCCAGCTCTGTGCACATATCTTCGTAATTGCAGTAAACAAAATGCAGTGAGGATGAGGAGGAGAGGGGGTACTGGTCACAGGGGTGGGGATGCAAAAGAGGTCATAATGAGTGTAAAGCTATAGATAACGATGTAAACATAAGTATATAACAGCAAAACGTCCTTACAGAACACACAAACATACCTGGTACCCAGTGGTGGATCTCACCTTTCCTTGAATAATGCAGCACACTCTTGCAAGAATACAATTGATCCCTTTTTAAGTTTTCATACAAGACATTGCAGTTCAAGACTGTGGACCAGATTCTTACTATATTCAAATCACTCTGAATTTGGAGAAACTGAAGTCAGATGCTACCCAAAAGTAGTGGAAGGAAGGACAAACTTGTGCTTTGTATTATAAACCTTTAGAGTCTGTAAATGTTAAATTTGAGATGATCTATTATAATTTATTCTTTTCTTATAGTTACCTTTGGTCACCACTTGCTCTGTGTAAAGTGTAACAAAAAGGTGGGAATCAAGGTAAAATGCATTATTATTTAAGACTTTTCTTATTGTGCTGTTAAAAAAATAATTCTATGCAGAACAAGTTTAAGAGCAGCAGATACCTAAGAAGCTGTCAAATAGCACTGTTAACTATAATAATTTATCCTATAATTTAATGTAGCCCTGACCCCTGTCATAAGTTAATACACCATGAAGAATAGTGTGCAAAAAACATGCTTATTAATGAATTGAAGAAATAATGTGACATTGTTTTTTGCCATTTCCCATGAAATATCTTAATATTGGAGTTAGCAGAGCCTAGACAATTTTTGCTATGTAATTATGTCTGTCCATATCTTGCTAACTTGTGCTGTGATTAAAAGGTTTGTAATTTTAATTGTGCTATCTGAAGACAGTTGTTTGATTCAAGACAAAAATAACAGCATGTATGAACTCTACATCATACACTCTTTTATTTGTCTGTATTTGCCAATGGAGTGTCTTAATTTGAAATTCTTTATACATAAATGCTAGCTGCAGATGTGTGTATATACTGCTAGCTCTACGTAAAATACACAATTCCTCCGAGATCTCAGTGGTCCAATTATTCTTTTACTAATGATCATCTCTTCTGGTTGCAGAGAGGCACAAGGCCCTAAATACGTTGGAGCTGTTCTTCTGGAGTTTCTCTGCACAGAGGCAGGGTATGTATGTGAGGCTGAACATTCAAGAGGAAAAACTGACTGTTGGTGCTGTGATTGTGTTCCAGATATTACCATACCCTATCTATGGTCTTCTGTACTGTTCTTGCAGTTCATATACTGTCATTACTGCTTTGGCTTAGAAGATGTGCTAGGCTGTAGTTACTGGGGGAAACTAGATTGTTTTCCCTGAAAAGCTTGCATTTAAGGAGCTTTTTTTTTTTTCCCAAAAATATGGCAGCAATTTCCATTACCTACTAAGAGGAGAGTGTTCCTGCATCCTAGAGAAGCTTTCTGAAAATACTTGTCTGTATTCTCATACTGTGGGACTAAGTCTGAAGACATCTGAAAGCCACAGATTAAGCTCTGGAATAGTAAATAATCTTCCTTCTATACATTATCTGGCTGTGTGTTGGCATTACTAGTATGTAACTCTGCTTAATATTACCTGATGCAGAAGAACTATATCGAATTTGAGGATAAGCTCCTTTTGTAGCTAGGCTGGAGCTGTACTCTTTGAGTTTTCCTTGACACTCTCAAATGTGTCTTAAACTGAGAAGCTTCAGTGAAGAGGAACTTGTGCTAAGACTACTGACAGCTCTGGAAACAGTGCAGCTTCAAGATGGTGAGCGTCTCCAGAAAAAGGAGACCCACCCAGGGGACAACCTGCATATGAGTTCCTACTGCTATAGCTACAGTGCTAACAAAGTATGAGTTAGCTCCTTTAAAAAAAAAAATAGAAGTTTTTCTAGACTGGGCACCTAACAACACTGTAGAGTAGTTGTATTGTAAGATGGAGACAATTTTTCTTACAGCTCCATTTTTTTGAACATTGAGACCTTAAATTTTCTCTTTTAAGTCTATGGTTAAAAAACTAGGCTTCAATTCAACACAGTATTTCTGTATGATACATACCTTCAGTTTTCAAGAAAATGTTTGGACATTCAAGTCAATGGGATTCCTGGACAAGCTTAATAACTTCTTTTTTTTGCCATAGAAATGGACTTCCCTAAGTAGTTTTACTTTTCCAGATCAATGAAAACTAACAGGTTCTCACTGGTTTTGAATATTTGACCACTTGCTTAACAATGGACTTGATGGACTAAACTCAGGCTGGTTTTAAAAGACTTTCCTTTGTTTGCTTAAACATTTGATAGGATCTTTTTGGACACCTATTTTCCTAGTAACTTTCCAGTAGAAATGCTGGGCCATTTTGCACTCATTTGATTCCTCTGAGGTTTTCTAACTTGGTTTGTATACAGCGCTCAATAGCAATAAAAGGGTTAACTGTCTTGTTGTTTTAGGTTTGCACTGTATACAGGGACTTGACATTTTCACACTAATTAAAACAGACTGCCTCAGTCCCTATGTACATGTAACTCATATTTAATTCAATGGAAACATTGAGTGTGCATTGATGGAAGAGTTGGGTCCATACTTTTCCTATTGTGACAATCAGGAAATGTCTTATCCAGTGGTATATTTAATTTACCCACAGCCCAAATATCGAAATATTCAAGCCTTTGAAATATTTCACTTAAATGAAGTATTCATATCAATGAGGGAAATCTTAAAGACTTTCCTTAAGCAAAACTTCCCATAGGTTAGGACTTGAACATATATACGAGCACCACCTCCAGTACACTAATATTATTGTAGAGGTTTTTGTTGCTGCCATGCAGTGTGAATCATACTCATCTGCTTAAGGTGTAGGAATTCATGGTACGTAATTTTTTATGGATTTAATTTCCTATTTAAGTGCACATTTAATAGAATCCCATGCAGAAGTGCAGTCTTTTCCTTTTAGTTACAGAAGATATGAAGATTTCTGGTGTCTCTGAGGTACTCTTTATTGGTTTGCAAAATGAAAACCAGATGCTCTGGCTACATCTAGACTTAAGGGTGGGTTTGCAACATAGTAATCATAACCTGAGGGTGTTGGTCTCTCAGTAGCCCAAATCAAAGATTTGTTAGGAGTATGTCTTATTGCTTCCAGCCCATGAAAGTAGGTTTCCTTTCCCTCAGAACCAAGCCATAGGGAGAGGCTTTGTATCCCTAAGTACCTTAATATGTTGCTGAGATGCAGTACTCCAGTGTCCAACAGTTGAGATACAGCCAAAGTACAATGGAGTTGTGTTCTTGTCTTCTGTGAAGCTGTACCATATTCATTAGGGTCCACACCCTTACATCTGCAAATAGTCCATTCTCCTAAGAAGATGCATAATGCATGGTGGGGGGGCAGGGGAGGAAGCAGGTTATTAGGTAACCTTTGCCTGGCAGAATAATGCTTCAATTCAAGCTGATTTTCAAGGTCTATTAGTGCCATTTTTGCCCTGATCAATGGAAGAAAATAAAAACTAAAGAGGAACAAAAGAACCCTCTGCTGATTTCCATTTAAATATAAAAAGATTTAGCAGCTAAATAATCATTGGGTGTTACCCCTATTCCGTCTTGAGACTGCGGTGAGCGCTCGTACATGTATACAGTTTCTTCCTTAAAATCCCTGGAAATGTTGAACTATGTGTCTTAATATAGTTTCTTATATTTTAGTGAAAAGGCAGCTGTAGATGTCATCATGACTATGGACTTTTATAGTGCCGTAAAAATTCAGTGTCATCATAAATTCATGCTGCTGAAAATGTCGACATTTATGGCAACTTCTACAAGGACATATTTTAAAATGATATTAAAACTTTATGCAGCAACTTTTATTTAGTTAAAAAAGTAAGATTATAAAGCAAAATATTTACTCTCATTTTAGAACATAGAGGTGTGACAAATAGTTTATAAAAAAGGGATAAAATGAAAAGGTTTTGCAAAGCAGATCAATCAGACCCCCAAAACACAAGACATTTGAATCTTGTTTATGTGAAACTGGTAATTGAAGCAAACAGTTAATATTCACATCTATTGTCCTTAACATAGATTGTTTATCATTTCGTCATGTATCAGTGGCACAGATATATTAAAACATTGCTTTGAGGGCTTAGCATCTCTTTACGTGATTTACACTGAAATATCCTTATTTCTATTGGGCTTTTAGGACCTGTAAAGTAAGTGAGCTTAATGAATACTGTTAAGATTAAGAAATAATGGAAATCTGGATTCTTGTATATACTGAAATTTGAGCTGCAATGCTGCAGTCCTTTGGGAATCTCGCTAAAAGGCACTGCATGGACCCACAAGTAACATAACCCTGCACATTGAAACTTCCAACATAGGGACAGTTGCTTGTGAAGCATCTGATCCAAATCTCTTACACTCAGTTAAACCATTGATTTCAGACAGCTGTGCAGTAAGCATAGCATATATTTCACAGAAACTAGCCAAAAGGCAATGTGACGGAAGTGGGGGAAGGTAAAATGCCACTTGGTTTTTCTCCTTGAAGATATTCAGGAAGTATCAGCTAACTTCTCCTGAGTTTCCATCAACTTTCATTGAAGCAGCTTCAGAGACTGATGTACCTCAGAGAACAAAATATATTGAGTATTCCCTCAAAACAGTGACATTTATGTTTCAGCAGAGCTTTAGGGACTGAGTTTAGGGACTGAGCCTGTTCCTACTGAAGTCAGTGAGATAGCCCTATCAATTTCTTTGCAGCAATATCAGGCACTAGCACTGAAAAGAGCTGAATCAAAGGCTTTAACTTCATACTAATACATAAAGAAGATACAGAATGAATTTTCTGACCCCTATATTCAGATTTGCCTAATTGTTATATATAAGAACATAAGTTTAATGGCAGTTTTACTTATGCATCTCTACAGCTTTCCATACACATTTCTCCAGCATGTGTGATTTTGTTTTCAGATTAATGAAAAAACAAAATTAGAGTCTCTCTGAAAGAACAGCTATACAGTTGCAGTAAGTGAATATAAAAGAGATGACACATATATAGCAAATGGTCTTCTTTCTCATTGGGTTATCCACAAAGTTGCCTTGCCAATCGTTTCAAAGGCTGTTGGTATAGATAGATATTCATTACGTCCAGAAAGATTTCTCAGTGCTTCAGCTCATTTCACTTAGGGTACCAAACAGGCTTCATAAAATAAATTTAAACGATGACACACCTAGGCTGAATTTGACCCTGAAGCCTCTGTACAAAAACAAACAAACAAACACAAAAACCTGTGTCCTATTGTCAGGGCTCCCTCTTCTGCTCTGTTTCTTCTTTTTTGCTTTTCTTATTATATTATTACTGGGCATTATCCTCTATAAACACCTCTGAGGCTACCCAAGGAAGGCAATCAATAACATCTTTTTTTTAATTCTCAAATACATTTTATTGAGTCTTGTCAGTTCAACATCACTTTTACAAGCCTATGGGGCTGATGTAGGAAGTCTTTCCAAGTCTCAATTTTTGTATGCTGTGCTCTGAATTACTAATTGTTTTGCTTCAAAGACAGACCTACAGATGCATATGACCACTAAACAGTACCACTAATCTAAGACCATTTTATTTCAGGCAGGGAATCTAAAAAAGACTGGGGATGTTGAACAATACTCAATTGGTTTAATATCTTCAGATATTTTTTATGTGGTGTGGAGAAGTAAAATACAATGGGGAGGATTTCTTTTTCCTTACAGTTGTCATAATTTTAGATATTTTTTAAGTAAAGGAACAAAAAGACATGTATACTCGGTACAGAAGAAATGTCTGTTTGCACCTAATATATTATAGAAAAGTTCAAAGGCAGCTTAACCTTGTAAAAATGTTACCTCTGTAATGCTGCCAAGATCAGTAGCTGTATGAATTATTACTTTGATTTGCACACATTACTTTTTTCAGAATTTATCTAACTTATGCAGTCATTAATTGGTGATTTTCTTATGCTAGTGATTTCATAAATTGATGATTCATTTCCTCTTTCATTCAAACTCCCACCTGCCCTCAGACTCATAATATTCAGCTCAGGCGTTATTTGGTGAATATTGCACATTCAATGGATTCCAAAATAGAATTTATTGGAAAACAATAGCAATTGTTCTATGTTCAATATCTAACATCAGGCGTAGGACTATAGTACTGGCCCTGTGTTAAGGTTGTCCCCCCCATTGTATAATATAGGAGGAAAATATTTGCAGAAAGAGACCTGAGGTCCACATAGATCAAAATTTCCTTTGCAAAAGTGGACAATATGCTTTGACGTTAAATTACTAGAGGAGGTAATTATGATAAAAGCCATTCTTCTCATACCTAGTAGAAAGAGATTGTTTAAACCATAAGTATGTTAAAACTTCCACCTGATATTCTTTTCATTAGTATGATCTATAGATTCTAGATACCCTGGTTACATTGTCCATTGATCCGTGTGAATATTTGGCCTCATATGACAGTGGCTTTTTAAAGAAACTTTTGCCATTCATTGAATATCCCACCTGCCTGGTTTTGAAAGTCCCTCTCTTCTGCATTTTGAAAATGTGTCTCAAGTGTACCACTCTTGCAGAAAGAGAAAAGCTTCTCAGCTATATGGTCAGACACATAAGGAATCATTCTTATTTTTTCAAAAGCTTCTCTCTTTATTAGTTATGTGAAATGCAAAGATATAGGAGCATGTAAACCAATAATAGTTATTCAGTCTAAACTCTAAGGATAACTTACTATGGGCACTGGAGGCTGAGATAGGATATTGTATTTGCATACATACAGTATATGGAGAACTGTTCTGTTTTATGGAGCAGCAATCATATTTAGTTTAATGTCTTATAAGTCCCATAAAATGACATTAAGAAATTTTGCTATTTGGCTGGTGAACAATCTAAGCAGTGGTGTTAACTCATCATAACACCACTACTCTGAAAGCTCAAGCCTCATAAAATTTGGGATATAAATATGCCAACTCAACTAAACGAGATCAGAGATCTTGCATACATTCTTTCGTAGGGTGGCATCCAAAAATCTAGTGTTCACCTAAATCTTTTAAGAATTTCTACCATTTGTAGGCTACTGGGGAGTCTTAATCTCAGAAAAATCACACTCTTGCCCTTTTGTTTCTAAACATATCCAGTCATCTGGAAACCTATCAGACAACCTAGTAGATTTAGGACATCATCACAGTGCTAATAGATGTGACATGACACCTCTGAGAGTCCTGCACTCTTATGAAATGGCAGATAGGTAACAGGAAACATTCCTAGATCATCTAAAATAATATTAGATGATTTCTGGAGTGGAGGAGCTAAAACGCAAGGCAATGACAACAATACAAGTGCAACAGCACATTAATCTTTTTTCTTTTCTTTAATGTGGATGATTAATGTTTGAGTTTCCCTTTAATTTTTACATTAAGATTTAAGGCTTGCCTGACATAAATCTGAATAGCATCTGATGATGCTAATCATGAGCTCCGCCAACCCAAAATAACAGCAACTTCAGTTTAGGATTCTTTTGTATACTCATTGTTCACCTCTGTTTTGATTTGTGTCCTTCTTTTGATGTATTAGGAACTTACAAGTGGTAGCAGACGGAGTTACAAATGTTAGATAGCAAGGACACAGATTTTGCTCCTGGCTAGACTGATAATCTATATATTTTGCAATGTGAAAACAAGCTTGTTAAGCCTGAATGCACTGGCCTTTCAGTTCTGTACCAAAACTCCATCTGGGCTGTACTTTGTAGTCCAACTCCTCCCATCCTCTTTATGGAGGATTTTAACTCCGTATGGGTCTTCTCTGTTTCTTCTGCAGTTTCACAGAACATGAGTAGAGATGCTATCCAAGAAATCATCTGCCCATGGTGACAATTTGCCAGAAGCTGATACTAACCTTCTGGCAAATCTGTGATTTGCTGCAAGTAGGACCCTTCACTTGGGGACACATACTTAGTTCACCCAAAATATCTTCTTTATTTTTAATGGACAGTAAAGAAAAGAGATGCAGAAAAGTCAGCTGGGTCTGCTGTGCATCACTTTGTGGTCTGTAGACTGAATTCCTTAATGACATTCTCATTAAAAGTTCCTGCTGCCGAATACTGTTTGCTTTTGCCTTTAGAACTGTCTGCATTAATAATGAGAGACTCATCTTGAAAGTTATTTACATAAAGTTTTGTTCTCATGTCACTGCCACAGTCAGCAGCTCCATGTTGGTTGTGAGCAGAGCGAATACTCTGTGAATGGATTCACAGCACTGTGTTACCCTAGGGGCCACAGGCTACCTTACCCCTCTGCTCCCCCCTGCCCCTGCCAAGAAAAATCTAACCCTGTCCTTAGACAGTAACAATACTACAGCTTTTTTATTAAAGGAAATGCCTTGTTGTCTCTTTGACATCTGGTTCTGAGGTGACTCACCCCACTCTGACCAGGTTATCTGGCTAACTAGTGGACACAGTCTGCCCATCCAGAGAGCAGATAAAAAGGTCCTGTAAGGGAGCTCACGTCAAGTGGGGTTGTTGATCACTTCCTGGCTCCATTCATCATAGGGGTGACGGTGCTGCATTATAGCAAAGGTTCAGATGTTTCCTAGTGAAACACACACACAGATATTTCATTAAAATACTCGTTTAACGACCCACAATCTGCAGCTCAGGAATGCCCTGAGCCACAGGTTGTGCCTTTGTGTCTGATGGGCCTTGAAGTTGCACCTAGGATTTGTTCCCTTAAATTATTTTTAAGTAAGTATTTGAGATCACAACAATTACTTTGGATTGAAATTTTCAATCTGCAAAACAATTTTCTTTTGGTGTGATTAAAAAATAAAACATCTGGTTTCTATAAGCTTCATTGATTTAATTTATCAGCAAATCATATTACTTTTACTGTTAAAATTAGATGTATGCAGGCTGATTTAGATTAATTTTTTAGAATTAGCCAGAAGTTCATAGCTTTTCTGGAAATTTTAAGAGGCTGATTAACTTTATTCATGTGTCTTCTCTAGTGCTTTTTATTAGAAGACACAAGAGAGAAGAAGTAGTGCTCTTTTTTACGGTATTTCCAGTCCAGATGGAAGAACCAAAAGTCTTATTTCCAAAGTGTGGCATTTTATGTCATCACCCTTTTTTACCCAGACAGCTGCACTAAGTTTGTCCCAACTCTACACTGTTTAAATATTCAGATAAAGTTTAAGTAAGCATCTATGCTTCTGGTGATTATTCAAACAGTCTCTCAACCTTTTGTGGTTCACCCATCACCAGTTAATATCACATTAAAAACTGACAAATAATGTTGCATTTTATTGCGACTTGTACAAGCTGGGTAACCTGCCCATTAATTCTCTGCTGCTTCGCACTTAACATCATTCTCTTCCTATAACAATAAAAGGACTAAAGATTGTACGGAGCTAAAATTAGTTTTTTATTAGTAGACAACTGAGTCCTTTCCCTACTTTGTAATATTCAACCTGGAGGGAAAAAAATCCATTTTGATTATGCACTGGGAAAAATTTATTTAATTCATGGAAACAAAATACTTTTATAAGGCAGTAAATTCATCTAGAGTGAGTCAATTTTGTTTCTTCAAAAAATAGCCTTTCCTACAACAAATACACTTTACAGGGTTTACTTTTTTGCTTCATTAGAAATTATCTAATATGTTTGCAGCAGAAATGAAAGTGATTTTTTTTTCTTCTCTTTTCCAAAAGCATAAACTTTTTTTGGCTTCCAACAGCCAACAATACTGGATATTGTTTTTCCCTGGGAAAGAAAAATATTTTCACCAGATCACCAAAAGCATTTCCAGTGCTAATCAACTTTGCATTCACTGGTGAGATTTTAGCTTCAGTAATGGCACTGCACAAGGAAGATGGAATCCCAATCTGTATGCCAAGAAATGCTCCATCTTCAAAGTAAGTGTTTTTCATATTTTTATCAAAGACAAAGGCGCTTGAGATGAAAGATCTAATTCTCTGTTGCTCTGTAGAGTCACTGACACAAGCACAAAGCAGTTGTAACATGATGCTAAATGTGAATCGTATCATTTACACTCATTTTGCATTTCTGATGAAGAACAATCTGAAGAAAATTGAAGAAAACTGAAGAAAATCTGAAGAAAATTAACCTAGGCTTTTTTAAGGCACACATACAATTCCTGTCTTTGTAGGTGGGAGGTAATTGTATCTTATGGATAGTTTTATAAACACACATAGTCATGCAAGCAAATTAATAGTTTTAAAGATGCATTTCTAAAAACTGAACAAAAGACTTTAAACAGCTTTGATCCCTTATGTCCTCATTACATCAATTTGAGGCTGATGTAACTGGAGGGGAGGGTTGATGATCACAAGGTTAAGGCTCAAGGGGCCACAAACTTTCCTCCGAAGGAGTTGTGCGCAGTGCAGAACCTCAGGGTAAGGCAAAGGTAGCTTTCTGTCTCTCTAATATCCCTGTAGACCACAGGACTACTTTGCAGCTCCCTTAACATAGCCCCAGATGGCAGTGCTGATGGGGACGCTGCACCCCTGTGCCTGGTGAGGGGCTGTGTGCCATCCAGCAGCTCCCTGCAGGACTGATGTTAGCTCCAGATCTGGCCCAGAAAGCAGTGTGACCACCAGACCATCAGCCGCGACAGAGTCGGGACTTCCACGTTTGGTTCCTCAGCCTCATGGCTCCTGTGGGCCTCAGCCTCCCTGTCTCTGAGAGTGTTTATCTTCCTTGTCCTGGTGGTTGGAGGCTGAGTTCATCCCTGCTTGGAGATGGTCTGAGGGAAGATAGCCCAGAAGTTCCTACTTTCTTCCAAGAAATCCAGTTATAGCATCGTCTCAACACGACCAAACATCCTAAGACTCTCCCTGGGAACAATTTCTTGTTATTGTTGGCATTTATTGCCTGATACTTTCAGTCTTTTACCATCTTGCTGTTTACAAATGGATCAAAAGGCAGTGCAAATCATTAGAACTAGCAGTGCAAAGTTACTCTTTTTGGCAAAATCCCGCCTGCTGTCATTTTCTATAGTTAAGACTTTTGCCTGAAGCCTTGAATGGCTCACCCTGACACCAGCCTGCAGTAATTAATCATTAAATAGTGATTGAGGCAGTGGACCCCAGAAAATATCTTCATATTCTACCATATGCTGAAGCCAGCTGCAGCAAGCACTCAGAGAGAAGCTGCACAGAGGAAAACACTCTGCCTGACAGTCCCCTGCTGTGAAGTCCAAGCACAGAAAGCCTCTAACGAAGGGCCATAGACAGACTGTTTGCTTGTATTGACCTTCATTACCTGAGCTTGTTTAGAAGGCAAAATGTCAGTGTTAATGTGCTAGAATTTTAAACATTATCGCATTTTAATGACTATTTCCAGCCTCTCGCATACTCACAATGTGGAACAAAAATGTGGATTAGTGTAATGAAAGGTTATAACAACAATAACAACAACAATAATGAGGGATGGGCAGATGTGTTTTGCTTAATTTCAAACTCCCCTGGAGCATCTCGGGCTTGGAATTAAGAGCGGTTTCCACCCACCCGAGGTTCATGTTTTATTTGGGGCTGGCCCAGCGCCACGTCTGGGCTGTCACAGGCCACAGCAGTCATCCAGAGCTGGGCATGAGCCTGCCTCCAGCTCTGGTGAACACAACTGAGTTGACAGGTCCCCACAGAAATGCTGGGGTCAACAGCAGGGTAGGGGAAAGGCAATGAGCATCTTCTGGATTATGGCATTGCCAGAGCTGGGGCAATTTACAGGCTGCACACCAATATTCCGGTTTCAGAAGTCCCACTAAGACCCAGGTGACTTCCCAAAACTCACAGACATCCTGGATTTACCTCACGTGCCTTCCACATGTTGTCTCTGTTGTGTGGTCTGCCTTGCACAGGCACATAAATAAACAGCTAGCTATATAAGAGACACATTTTAAGGGATGTTCCCTTCAAAAAATACAGGCTTTGATATTCTGCTCTTCATTAGCAGACACAGAATACTTGTCATTTGTGCTACTGACACTTCTGCAGAGACACTAGGAATGGCTTGAAGGCTGAGAGAATCATAGCATTTCTTTTGCAAACTTCCTTCCCACTCTGCATGATGGCACCTTCCTTTGTCAGAGTGCTAGAAACCATCTTTCTCTGTCATTCCCATAACTGACCTCTTTGAATACCTCTGTTTTTTATGCAAACATGAGTCTCCATCTGAAGCTTTCCTTAAAAACAGAAAAGAACTTTTGCACAAGTATTTGTTTTATGGGCATCCCACAGATTCCACATTTCCATTAGAAATCCACAAAGCATTTTTGCTTGTGTTGCCCCTTCCCTACTCTATTCTTGCTTTGTAAAAGAAGTTAATCATACCTACATGGCATAAAAGATGTTTGTTTCCAGTGGACCTTTATGTATAGAGATAACAAAGAGATGTAACACTGAAAGACGTAATTTTCCATGCAAATCATAGCTATACTGTGATGGGGGTTTTTTGCCCCATGATGTTATAGCATTCAAAAACGTAAATGGCTTCAAAATAAAGTCTAGGAAACTGATGAAAGAAAAGTTCAACTGAAACTATTATAGAGTCACAAAGAAACAGTCTCTGGCTTAGAACTATAGTTGCACTGCAGTTTTCTCTAATCTGGGAGGAAAAACATCGCTCTGCACCAGCCCTGCTCCTGTACTCTATCTCTAAGCATTAGCCACAGGCCCCATTCAGAGAGGAACTTGAGATAAGCACACCTTTCCTCCTCCTCATTCATACATGATGTAATGCAGGACAGATCAAGACCATAGCTAAATACAGAGTACGGAAGCTGTATCAGAGGACCGGATAGTCCTATGTCTGCCAATCCTATTTGTGCGGGGTTACATCTCAGTCCCCCAATACCAACATTCGGGGAAATCTGCTGGACTATGTACATCTGGCATAACAAGTACAGAAGTGCTTTTGTTTTGCTGAAATTGGTTTTATTTTGAAATTGTTGAATGAATCATTAACCAGCATTTCTCTGCGAATATTCAAGGGAGTGGTGGTTCAGCCTTCCACCTTTTTCCAAAGGACAGGTTCCTTGGAGGATTTTCTATAATGCAATGTGAACTTCTCTCAGACCAACCTTTGCCTAGGGCATAAAGCGAATCATGACTCTGGGGGAGCATAAGAGATGTAGTTGCACCAAGGTCTCAATGGGGACTTGATTATGAGGATCCTAAAGTCTTCTGCTTTTTTAAAAATAAAAAAAAAATATTCAAGGTGCTCTGAGATGTCTCATTTGTCAAACAAGGAGAATTTTATAAATAGTTCTGTTCTGCTACCAGGTATGTTTTAATCAGAGATTAAAAGCAGCTTTATTGGGCAGACACTGGTACTTTGGCCCACCTGTATATATACATGATTTCATATTACATAGAACAGGTTTAACAGAAGTTTCTTTGTCACTAAAATTATTTACACCATCAGAAGTGCTGCCCATCCATTTTTTCTGCTGTTTTCAAATTACTGACCCTAAGGGTATTATTGTGTTCTTTTTTAGACTGAGAAAAAAAGGCTTGTTCTCAGTCTGTTCAGCTAAGAACATTTCATCAACATTTAAAAAAATAAGTGAAAGGATATATGCGTACTTAAACACACAAGACGGACCTCCTTGTCTTCAAGTATTTCCAGAAAACAATCAATTATATACTAACTCTATTTTTCAGTTGAATAAAATAAGGCAGGGGCTCACAGCTACACAAGATTGTAGTACAGCAGAAAAAGATTTATGGGGATGAAATCTTCTCACTGTTTCATGTCCAGGATCCGACATGGTATTTGCATAGTGGGACGTCTATTAATGCCATGTCTTTGTTTTAAGTTTGTTACATTTGAGATTAGGTTTATAGGAATTGGTGGCTTGGGCTCTTTTTGCATCATTTCAATGTTTATCTTTATTGAATTTATATTTATTTTTATATAAATGTAAAATATATGTACACTTATATTTAAATATACACATATAAATATATGATATTTTATTAAAATAGATTATTATATAGTTATGTGTTATGTTTACCTAATACAGTATATAAATATTTTTTAATGTATTTATTTGAAGTAATTTGTTTGAGGACTTCTTTCAATTACTATTATTATTACTACTATAACAACACTATGTACTGTACATGGACCAGCCTACTATCATGTTAAATACAAAAATGGTCTTTGTCTCCAAGTAGTTACAGTATGACAGATAACAGAAGTGAACTGGCTAATGGAAAAAAGCAAGAGGACAGCAAGCTACTATACAGGGCTATGACTGGGTGACAGTCTCAGTAAGTCAGCAGTGTATTACGGCGTTTTTCACAGGGACTGTGACAATTCAGAGTTTTATGGAGAAACCTGAAAGAAGACACTGAGGTAACTGCAGACGTTTTCAGGTGACTTCTCCTGAGGCTTTGAGAGCTTTGAGAGGAAAGTCAGAGGTCCTTTTCTAAAACCTACTTGTTGAAAAGTGAAGACTTACAGACCTGGGGAGTTAGTAATTGAGTGTTCAGCAAAACACTACAGGTAAGGTAAGGTTAGCTATGAAACACCTGGCAATTAAAATGTATACCTTATGGAGAGAACAGGAGACTGGCAGAGTGCTCTTTGCAGCAGCACTCTGCATGGATATGATCATGTTTGCCAAGATAACAAAAATGTAATAATCAAAACAAAGTATAATGAGTACCTGAGAAAGACATTAAACTGTTTGGTTGGGGAAGGCAGGTCGTATCTTAAAGATATAATAAGTATCCAACTGACTATAGATTTATCCTATATCTGAGGAGATTAGAATGAGACGGACCATACTGAAATAACTATCCACTTATCATTTTCCTTCAGTGTAGCAGAGAAAAACTAACTTTGGCCCAGGCCCCTTGCTCTAATGTGTAAGAATTAATAGTCCTGACAGTATAGTTTAATATTTAGACTAGATAGACTGAATGTGGGAGGGAGAAAATAATATTGCCAACCATGTTTTTCAGGTAGAATACAAAGGCAGGAAGACTTGTCCAAGGAAGTATTTGGGAGGACATGGAATTATACCTCTTTTTCTCATTCTTACCCTACTTTCCATCACCCTTCTGCACACACAAACCTGAATAACAATGCGCTTTAAGCATGGGCTTAAATTTAGTATATGTATGATGTTCTGGGTCTTAGTAATAACAGAACCATCAGATACCAGACAGAAATGAGTGATAGGGCTGATTAAAAATTTGTAGCCCTCTCCCTTTAATTTTTTTTCATAGAAAATACCTAATTCAAAGTTTGTTGCATTTGGTAATTAAATAGAGAAAAATTACTGAGGGGCTTGAGAGCTACAATGAAGTTGGCTTGGGTAACTAGTCGTGAACATATTGAGGTATGATGAGGCCACAGAATTTGAAAAAAGTGCATCTGTAAATTTAAGTGGCAGCTTCAACATTTCTCACCAGTATATGATAAGACAAATGAAGGAGACTACAATGGAAACACAATGATTTTTTTTTTCAGATCTCTGAGGCAAAACCCTTTTCAACCTTACACAAGGGATAAGTAATTTAGTGGTATGGTTGTCACTCTTAGAGGCCATCATGCACTTAAGGCCTGAGCTGAAGGGGCAGAGAGGAACTATCAGGTTTTCTTCCTAGGTCACTATTGTCTTCTTCTAGTCTTGATCTTTTGCAACTGAGGGCAGAACATACCTGGACAATGTTATTTTCTGTCATCAGCAAGGGAGAACAATGTGAGGAACATGTTGTAACAGTCCAGCCCATGTGGGGAGGTTGGAGGACTGAATTACTGTACCAGTTCTCCTCTACAAAATAGTTCCACTACCAGCCAATGTACCTGTTTCATTCAAAACATTTCCCTATGGCTAGAAATACTGGATAATTTCAGACTAGCCAGAAACACCATTACCAAGAAAACAATAACACAATTCTGGAGCATCACTGTTACGATACCCTCATGAATACCAAGATGACCACCATTAAACCGTTGAGTCTTCCCAAAATGAGATTCAGAGTCTGCATCAATGTACCCATACACTACAATGTACTTTGGAAAAGGATAATGGTACACTCCTAAAAGATCATATGCAACATAATATGAGGCAGGATCTAAAATATCTTTGCCTGAAAGAAGAAGAAATATATTATTTTACATCAGTCCCAAAAATGGGTTTGATAGGGCTCATCAGGAAAGTAGATCAATTTTTACTGGTACCTGGCTTCTGAGAGATGCACTGATACAGAGCTCTTTTTCAGGGGAGTCACGTATGAGAAATGAGTTGTAATCAACAAGCTATAGGCGTATGAAAATACATTTGATTATGAAGGAGCCATATCAACTAAATTCATTGAAACACCTAAGAGGTGAGTAGGTCTTAGCAAAACATTTAAGCAATTTGCTTTTTTTAGTGTAGGACAAGGAAGTAGAAAGTATGAAGATATGGAGAAGATATGAAGGTGCCCCTGAAGTCCTATTTTATTGGCTGGCACCTGCATCCCTTGAAAAAAGTAGACTACTTCATACTCTTTTCCATTATTTTTAACAAATCTAAACACAGACTTTATGCTTACCGGAAGTAGTGACATTCTGGGAAGTACGCTGTATAAAAACCGTCTAGTGAGTGGCGTGGGGTGGTTTGCCCCTTGTGCTGGGAAAGTTATTAATGTTTTCTGGTAAGCCATCTAAATTTATGGTGCCTGAAGATATTTTATATATGCTTTCCTGAAGTACAAATTACAGCAGCCTTGTACTTTTTTCCTGAGGTCTTTTTCACAGCTATATATGCAGATGATCTCTAATAAATTGATTTATACTTCTGTTTTGTAACAGAATTACTTATTGTAAAAAATACCTCTTGTTTTAAGACCACCTGATTTTATAAACGAGTCAGTAAATGTGAATAGTTAACAAGGTAGACTCTGCACTTCCAAATAGCAGTGCATGTAAACACTCTTTTAATGGAACATAGTTTACAAACTTCTTTAATACAAAATATAATGAGTTCCCTTGCCTGTTAATAACTATGTTACTGTTCCCTTCTGCTTGATTTTGGACAGGTTTTGAGCTTCCCATGGGATCTTTATATGACTGCAGTTTACTGAGCAAATAAGACTTTGAATGATCTAATAAAACAAAAAAAACCCCATAACTTTCTCTCTTTTTGCCTGACAGTACATATTTTGTCTGAGGAAACAATGGGGTGAAACTTAGTGCTTACATATTCCCCACAATTCTTCATTTTAAAAATAAATTTAGCTGCTCTCAGTGGACCCTCATTTAAGCAATGTTCTTCACTGCCATTTCAAATTTACCCATATACCATATGTATTTCTTGTCTTTTTATTTGTAAAAAATCTCTCTCAGAGGAAAACAAAAAGAACAGCCTGAAAGAAAATCATAGAAAGAAATGTTTACCCAAATTTGATGAATCCTATATCACAGGGACAGACAACAACCTCGAGACTATGAACCCCATATGAGTTGTATTACTCATATGTATAAGTCTTTGAAGGACACAAGCCTGTAATACCTGTCTACCTACAATAAGAGACTGTTATTGTAATATTTACTGTAGGACCCAATGCAGTGAGGCACCCAAATGCATAAACTTTCCCATGGAAATCAACTGGCTATTCACGAACGTAAGTGCTTTACTAGATCAAGGTCTGGACTGGCACTGAAAAATTTTCCAGCTGCAGGAAGCAGCTGTTTCTAGCTGTCTCTTGGGACCTGGCTCCTCTGAGTGATTTTGAGAATTTACTCTTTAGCAATCCAGAAGAAATGGGTTTTTTAGAGGTTGGAGCCTGAGAAGGCAAATCACGTAATGGCTTGCAAAAAGCAACCCAGACTAAATGTATGTGCTTAGAAAGGGGAGTAAGTGTGTAGATGTGTTTTCCACACAAAAGCAAAGACTGGGCACTGTGGCTGCCTTTGGCCTTTGAGTTCGGAGTTACTCACTTCTGCAGCCAAAGGTATACATCCAAAATGTATGTATACATCCAAAACAGTTCCCAGTTTTACCTCCCCTCCTCCTTCATATAGGTCTATGGAGAAAAACTGTGCAAAGTTTTCAACCAGGCATCCCTGGCATGCTCTAGCTGTTCCTGGTGTACTCTCCAAGGGGCAAGAGGCAGCCTCTCTCTCCATCACAAACCTGAAAAGAAAAACATGGCAAAAAAAAGGCTTCAAAGTACCACGAGATTTTTACCATGGGAGTAATTAACACTGTCCTCAATATTAACGAGAAATCAGAGTGCAGTCCACTTGTCTTGAAGCTCAAATGGCGAAGGTCCTGAGACTTCCCTGAAGCAAGCCCAAGTCTGTATCACAGCACTGCTGTGTCAGGGAGCATGCTGCCTCATCCCTCCACAGAAAACTTCCAGTCTCCTTATGGTGCAGAAGTTAGAGGGATCCAAACTGTAGTGTTCCCACTAATGGTATTTTGCAGAGAGGAAAACTAAAAAACCCATAGATTTAGTCCAATTTACTTTTCAATCATTTACACAGGCTGGGTGGGATTTTCAAGTGCAAGAGATGCACAAACCTTCCTAACTCACTGCAATACTTTTGAAACTGTGTTTCTTTATGGAGCTTAACTTGCAAGGTTACCTCTGAAGTAATGGCCTGATATTGTAAACACCTATACTGTTAAGTTAAATTATCTTGTGATCTCATAAGGAACAAGAATTTTTGTTCTGTTGAAAACTGACAATTTTTTTTTTCTGATTTGAGCCAAAAAGAGAGAGTTGTAGTTTAAAATTTTGTACCAGAAGGGGAAAGGAAAGAAAAAGAATTTTAGATCTTAAAATAGTCTTTAAATATATCATTTTAATTTGTTTAAAGTTCACTGTTGCATTTGATTAAAACATTAAATAATATTATATAGACAACTATGATTTTGAAAAAAACCTATATCTTTTGACAAGAACAGTTCAGCCAAAATATATGTTATCAGTTCTATCATTTGGATTGACATTCCTTTGGCACCTGCAGATGGATAATTACTTTCCTATTTAATTAATAAAAAGTTTACATATTCAGTGAAGAAAAAAAGCATGCATATTTAATAGCCATTATGGTGTCAAATTCCAGACTAGTAAATATGCAGCTGGGGCCTACTATATTCTGATATGGCCTACAGAATTCTGGTTATATACAGACAGGGACAGGAAAATCATATTTGTCCTGTTTAGAAGAACAGAGAAGAAAAATTTTCTTACACCAAGTGTTAGCAAAATAGGCTTGAGATGCTATGGTAAAACTTTTTACCTTAAAGAGGTGGAAGTTCACAATTAGGTTCTATGACAATTGTGCCTGCCATCAGATGAGAAAGAAAAAAAATCCATCTAAAACCAGTTGAATCAACTGTCGCGGATGGAGTGAGACTGCACTTCACTCGTAAGAGAGAAGTAAAAATATAGTATATTGATACAGAATAGGGAGTTAACAAAGTTCAATGCGACAGCGTTTTAACAAGATTCGATGGCGAGGCACACTTGATTATTTACTGCATAGAGGACAGGGTCAGACAGAACTGTCAGGGAGACCCTCCCGTTGAGTCACGAGGTTCGGAAAGGACCCCCTTGCTTTCTAAACTCCTTCTCAGAGAGGAGTCTAGGTGCGGCTAGATCCAGTCCTAGACCCAGACTTGGTCAACGGTTTATGTCTAAAGGATTATATGTGCGCAGTCAATCCTTTATATCACTTAGCTAAGATTTCAAAGTTTAGCATGCTATTAGTCACTTACCGAGGATCTGTTGCGGCAAGGAATCTCTCAACCTGAGGAGTAACCTTGAGAGGCGTCCCTGCCCAAGGGGAGATCCTGGCGTGCAGCCCGCTGCCGTGCATCAGAGCTCAAAGGGCCCTGGGCTGTCCACTATTTAAGGAGTAAGATGATTGACTTATGGTCATATTTGCATACCAGCAAGAGGTTTAGATCCCTGCTTCAGGCAGCCCTTGGCTACTTTGTTGCCATTCGTCCTCAAGGTCCAGCATAAGCTGGATGCAGCTATCCGGATGACTCCCACTGATGGTTACTGCTTGTGCAGGGAGCGGGGGGTGGGGAGCACACCGCCACATCAACTCAACTCTGCTGGATCTATCCCAGGTAAGAAGACATATTTATTCATGTTATTTATTTACATGATGCCAGTCTACAGGGAAACCAGAGAAGTGCTTCAACTCTTCCTGGTAGTCTCAAGAGAAATGTAGAGGGGTATCTCCCTCACTCTGTTGCATGAAACATCCCAAGGCTGCCAAATTTACGCATTATGGTTTTGTGTCTGGTGGAAGCAAAAAGATTTGAAGAAGTTGCATCCCATACAATATGCATGTACAGGTGTCTTAACAGTAAAGTTGAGCAGAGACAGTTAAATTTTTAACTTAGAATTAGTGTTTTAATTTAAACAAAACTTTGCTGAAAAAATATATTTAATCTGCAGATTTTCAGTTATTCTACAAGTTTCCTCACATTTCCACTGTATTTTTAAAATGGCCTTTTCTTTGTTTTTGCTTTTCCCCCTTTTATTTTACTAAAAGCAAAAAGAAAAAGAAGAGAGAGAAAGGGACATGAAGCCCTTAAAACATCTTATATTATTTTCCAAAACAAATCCTATTGGTTAAAGAGTAGAAGACATCCATTTCAAATAGCTGAAATATTTCATTTTTGTGTTCCTTGCAGACTTTTCATCAGAGAGTGCATCCATGATTTGCCCAGCCTTGATAGAGAATATGAAAGAATAGACATCTTGATGCTATGGCTGCAGCATTCATGGCAAAGTTGGTCAGCTCTTGAACATAGGCATCAGGCTTGAAAAGAAGGAAATTGTAGCAAATTTACTGACAATGCAAATCATAGAAGATGGCAAAAATCTGTTTCCTTGACAACATGACTGCCCTAGAGGATGCTGATTTTTTTTTATTTTATTTTGGTGAGGAGGGGCTGGGAAATGGAGGATTTTGAGATTTTGACAAATGCGTCTTGAAAAATAACATGCTGAAATCAGTACAAATATATATTTTTGTACATGCTGTCTCTTCTTTTGGTGCCTAACTGACACTGGAGTCTGAAATGAAGCACTCCCAGCAGTTGAGTTTTGTACATTTAAATCTGTTCATGGAAATATATTTTGATATGTGAGTTACATTTCCTCCTTGCCAGCAGAAGCCATCTACTAAGCCGAGGCCGCCCGCTGTTAATTAAACTATGTTCCACCAAAAACCTGCAGCACAAATACATGGTAGCAGAGCATGTTCTGTGTGCTGTTCCTCCTCATGTGATAAGCAGTGCATTTCCTCAATGGATGCACATTGCTTACATTTTTAGAGCTATTAAGCCAGGATAATTATGGAACAATCTAGGCAATGTTCAATAGCCCATGCAGATGCCTGACAGGGCATGTTGTCTCTTAATTAGGAATTTGAATGCCTAATGCTTGTATATTAACTGAAATAATTGGATAGATGTTTTACATTTTCTTCACTTTTACCGACAACCAAGCAAGGGACTACAGGAATCAACATATCTTCCTAAAAGAGCTCATTTCATTTGCACTTTCTAGGGGATCTAATCTGTTGTTTAAGTGGGATTTTTAAAAGAATTGATGCTGGCTGCTGTGTAAATATATTGTAAGATGTTCCTCAGTGAGTCTAGCAGTTTTAAGCTGGTACCTTGTTGCTTCCCGTACTATCATAACCTGCACAGTGTAATTACCTGGCTATATCTTTTTTGTTCCTCAGAAGTAAAGTAAAATTACAATAGTTGTTATCATTTTTTTATTGTTTCTAAGTGCTGATAATGAGATATGTATTGTTTCAAACCCAGTTCTGATACCATACTGGCACAATTTGCTACCATTGATGTCCAAATCTGCTTTGTACTGTACAAGGCTGCTTTCTGCAGATTGAGGGTGTCTTTCAGGGGCTGGGCTTGCTGGACTGGATGCTGCAGCTCTGGCTGCACAGGAGAGGTCTACTTGGACATCCTTACCCTTGCTCTCGCTTTCACTGAACACAGAGAGCGCCTTATGGGCTCTGGCCAAGCTGTGTGGAAGCAGGTAGGACTCGAGGCATTGCATTCAGTGGTATCATCCATTAGCCCATTTCCACAGCTGAAACACCATTCATCTCCTATTAACGTAATAAAAAGAATCAAAAAATTCCTCTGGGCTCCACGTTAGCAGAACTGGGCCCTGAGTGAGCAGCTTCTTTAATCCATGTCTACTGCATCTGTGAGGAGTACTATGCTTGCCAGTATATACATTGTTTATATTTAGGATGTCTGATAAATGTGTTTATTCACAACTATTAGTATAAAAGCTCCTTTAAAAGCAACAAATTGCTCTCTATTAGTAATGTGCATAATGACCTATTTCCATAAACATTTTTAGTAAGAGAAATTTTAATGTGCAAAACCCTGCAGACATTTTATGGAAATTTGACTGTATTCTGCAGAAGTGCATCACAGTCATATTTTGTTCTTTAATATTTTGTTTTGAGAGGTGAATTACTTTCATTCTGATATATAGTACAAAAGAAGCAACCTGGCACAGGAAAAAGGAAAATGAGTCTTAATGTGTTTTCTTCCTACTAATGTATATTTGCTTGATTGATGTAAGGATGTTTTTTTTGCGGAAAATATAGAGCCCCTGTTGGTTTTTGTTTTTTTTTTAATATATATATTTATTTTAAAAGGGTGATGGAGGCTTTAAAAAAAGCTCTTTAAATCCAGTCATAAGGGAAAAGAATAATAAAGGAATATCTTTATGGTCAAAAGGATAAATAGAGCTTATGAGTCTATATCTGTTGTATTGCACCTGATTTCTATACCTAAACACAGGTCAAGTGTGCAAAACTGTATTCACAAAATATTGTGATGCAGTTTTAGAGGCATGGCTTTAAAAAATAGCCTGAGGGGGTTAAACATGTGTTAGCTTTAGTTTTTTGTTTGAAAAGCATGCAAGCAATTCATCGGTATTCTATGGAGACTTAACAGCATTTCTGTATGTTATGTACTAAATGCAACCTGAACAGCAGCAGAGCTTTTCATATTAATTTACTATAACATTGGAGCAAATAATGCTTTTTTCTTCCATGCAGAGCTTAAAGCTTCTCAACTACCAACAGTTCCAACAAAAGCCTGTAAAAATAACCTAACTTGTGTCAGGTGCAAACCATCTCATTTGTGGTTCCACCAAAATTATATGGAGAAAGAAAGCAAGGTTTTATTTTAAATTAAGCTAATGCACAGCCATGCAAAGGAGGTGGAAATGGAAAAAACATCCATAGATCTAATACTAAAGAAACTGTGTGTTATTTCAACTCTGCTTTGCGGGTACTCTGGGCAGCCTTTTTTTAAGGAAACGTTGCTTCGCATTAAAGCACAGGCAGAGCACAACTCTGAGTTCAGTTCTGCCTTTGACACTAACTGTACAAATTTGGGCAAACCAGCCAAGTGACATTTTTAAGCTGGGCTTAAAAGATATTCACCTCTAGCATTGTTACCCCATCCCTACTGCATATGGAGAATGCTTGCTTAGCTAATAAAGTGCTCTGCAGATGTATGGAAACAAAGCATGATGAAAGATGTCAAAGAAGTGAAAAAGATTAAAACATGAACACCTTTAGAGATATCTATGAGAAAAGCAGGTTCCTATACTTCTGATTTTGTCTTACAAATGTTGATATGCTTTGCAGTATCCATATGTTCCATTCAAAAAATTAAGGATATATCCCAGCTGGAAAGAAAGTCTAAATTAAAACCTACATTGATGAGGAGGTACATGGAGTAGAAACATAGCCTTGGATCACCATATTAGTTAAGTAGTTGCTTAACTTTTAGCATGTGCCATTGGCTTCCATGATCTTTGAAAGAGAAGTGGGTATAAGTGTGCTTAAGAGCTTGACTAAACATCTGACTGAATATGAGGCTAGACTCTCCTGTTTCGGTGGACGGTCAGCTGCGGCACATCAGTTTTGCAGCTGTAGTAATACAGTTGCTTTAAGATCTTTTTTTTCAAAGCACTGAGCAGCGCTTAGTAGCTCCCACACATATGATGAGAACTGAGAGCACATAGATGTACCAAGGCCTATACACAGCCCTTGTCTTATCTCACTGAAGTAAATGGCTAGCTGTAATTAATTTCAGTGGGATCAGGAATGTGCTACATAAAGCTTCCAAAGGAAACCTTCTTCCTTCTCCCAGTCATTTTATATGATCTTTCCTGTCATTACCATTGCTGTACATTCATGTAATAGACAGTTGTAAAACCTTAAATGAGAAGGAATGAAATTTGAAGTGTTGAATTAGTCAAATGAAATAGTGACCATGATTTAGTGGTATTTTTGCTGTAGGAAGTGTAAAGAATCAGTCAAGATTTTCTCCTGTGACTGCTGTATTGTATTGATTTCTTTTTCAAATGACCAAGCAATTAGCATAGCAGAAACCTAGGTGCTCAGCACCTTCTCCATTAAACAGAACAAATGTCAAGTCCTATTAATATAGTCAGCTGTTCCATAGTGGTTGATCAGATGCTATCTGTCATTATATGTTTATTATCTTGTTGAAATAGTATTATGAGGTTTTGCTGACAATAACTTTGGATGATGCGCTCTTTTTTATTTTAATCCTTCTTTGTAGTTCAGGAACAAACAATTTCATCGTGTCCAGGCTGGTAAACCATTAATTGTGAGAGTCCAGATTTTCAGGAGTTCATGCTGGTACAATAAGTCTTCTTTCCCCATCTCCTCTCCCAGGTGAAAAGAATCTGTATTTTTAATAATAATAAAAAGAGATAATCACTTAATGCAGAAATGTCCATTGCACCCGAACAGCAAATCCAGCTTAAGTGGAAATTTACACAAAGAATTATTTATAGGAATCAATCATAATTACATTTAATGCATGCTGCAGCTGTTTATAATTGTGGTTTTCCCAAGGTTATTCTCCTCCTACCATCCACCCCCACACACATGAAATTTGTTTCTGTGGAAATGCTTAGGAAGCATTATAATTTTCCCGTAAGTTGTTACAATGGCAGCTGACTGTTGTGAGGCAGACTAGATCCTGATTAGTGAGTGCAATAAAAAAGAAAAGACGACTATTTTGTCGACCAGTAAAAGAGTCTTGAGAAGCTGGTTGGTAATAACTATCAGGACAAACATTTTCCACGTCATCCTGTTTGCTAGTTATTATGACAAGCAAATCTGACTGCTAAATTAGAAAGTTAATTTTTGGTAATCATAAATTCAAGATAGTGTGGGCCAAACTGAGAAGCCATGCCTAAAGTGGTATAACTGGGACCTTCTCACTCTCAATTAGAAATTTCCTTCCCTGAAAACTCATTGCTATAGAACTGATTGTAAAATGCATTTCTTTTTTTAACTACTGAAAAAGCTGATTTTTCATAGAGAAATTAAAAAGAGATTTAATTTGGAGTACTTCTTAGCTCCAGTTATTTGATAAAAAAATGAAGGCTTTATAGGAAAGAAAATACATGCCATACACATTTTTTAGTGTGTTGAAGGCCCACGTGCCCAACCAGAAAGTCTAGAAGGGAACACATCGGGCAGCCATTTGATGTAAGATATATGGCTACCCATAAAGGACTCTGGGTTGCTTTTTCATACATAGAATGAGCCAGGAGAAGGTATAAATTTAAAACAACCATTCTTTTTGGTATATATTCCTCTGGTCCCCTCACTCTGCAAGTTTTAAATTTTAAATTTCATTGCATATTGATAGATTTCCTATGATGGTGATTAGCTCTAAGGTAGTTCAGTGGAAAGTGTGACCTATGTTATACTATCGTATTCATCCTTCTGAAGTATACTCTGTGTCTGTGGTACTCATATCAGGGTTAGACCATCTCAGTCAGCCCAAACACTGCTGAGGGAAAACTCTATGAAGCTTGAAACCTAAAATCCTCTGAGCTTTAGGGACAGTGGTATTCATACTGTTGTCTGAGGTTTTTGTCTTCTTAATTTTAGTCCACCTTTACAAATTATCTCTTTGGCATGTGAACATTTGGGTTTAGATGTTCAGTTAGGCACCTGAGTTCAGAAGTGATGTACGTTTCTGTTATGAACATCTTTGAGCCATATGATAGAGAATTCCTGTAGTAGTTGTGGTATTGGGCTCATACACTACAAAAAATTTCTGAGGGTGGAAATAGTACATAATTAGGTATGATTTTAGTTTCTCAATTCTGTCTTAACTTCTGGAGCATGGTTGAGGGAATCTGTAATGAAAGGCCAGTTACATATAATACCAGATTATTAAATTTGTGATTAGATATAAAAATCTTGAGTCAAAAGTCTGGTAATTTAGGATGGAGCCCTTCTTATGACACAGTTAACTGAAATGTGACGAAGATTTGCCCCTTAGACTTCAGGAACACATTACCAGGGGTGCTGAAGGAGTCAGAGCTGTTGGAGTTGATTTGGTGAAGATGCCCAAGTGACTGCGGAAGTGCTCGTCCCTCTGAAGAGCTTCATCAGTGAGCAAGGCACAGTGGGGAGGGCTGCGGAGGTCCCAGCACCCACCCCAGCCTCCTAGACCAAGAAAGTTAAGCCCCTTATGTATCAGCACCTGAGCTGCCTCAGTTTACAGTGCAGCTTCTTAGGACAGCTCACAATCCCAAATCTTAAGTCACTCTGTGGGGAGCCTTAAAAATCCCTCCACCTTTGCAGTGTCCTGGGGCATAAAAATAGGTTCAAGCCCATTCCAAATCAATCCACTCGCTATTTGTGCTTTTATTTCTCCCCACGTACCTTGTAGCATAGAATTTAACTGTAGCTGAGATACAGCATAAGTAAATAACCAATGGGGACCAATAATAATTGCAATAAACCTATAACTTTGATGCTCCAGTATTTAACATTCTGGATCAAACTCTGCCCAGCCTTACACTGTGCAGAACCCTCCTGAGGGCAATAGGATTTCATGGGGTATAAATCAGGGCAGAATGAGGTGATTTCAGAGTAGGTGAAATTGCTGATGTAACTTGCCCATCTTAAAGAGACTTCAGCCAAAAAGTAGGCTAGTGAGGGCAATAGGGAAGAACGTCACAGTAAGACATTTGAAAATAAACTAGAAAAATGTTTAAATAGTTTACTGTTCTATGGATACTGATCTATTATTTGTAGGGACTGGGACAGTTTGGCAGGAAAAAAAGAATTAACTATATCAGTTGTTGTATAAAACATGTCTTCCAAAACAGGTGCTTGAATTTTTCTCTTGCTGGTGGTACTCCACCTGAATGAAAAAATAGTCTGTCCAGGGTGTCTCTAGATAACTGCTGTTTGATGCATTATTTCTTAGCATCTATGACTGACCAGTTTCAGAGCATTGTAGCAATTTAGCATTGACTCTAGAAAAACTAACTGTGTTTTTACTGTTACGGACAAGAGGCCTTGAAAATCTACAGGTGAAATGAACATTAGTTTAAAGTGGGAGAGTGGTTCCATGGAACAACAACTTCTACAGAGAAGTAAATCAAAATCCCATTTATTCCAAGAGAATTTTCAACACTAAACACGTTAAAAAAATCTTGTTTGATTTTGAAATAAAATTCTACTTAAACTTATTTTTTTAATTTTTTAATATTTTCATGTTCTAAATTGATATCTATCTTTTTTTTATTTTCAGGAAACAAAAGTGAGTATGAACATTTGTGTTCTCATTTGTTTTCTTTAAAAACACCGAAAGCTTTAACAGATGGAAGCTTTGCCTTAAAAAAAAAAAAAAATCAATAGAAAAATAAGTTTGGTAGAAAATATTTAACTGAACTAAAAGAACAGATTTATTTGGTCCCTTACAGAATTGGAGCAATGGAGAAACTTGCAGTCAAAAGATGACATAGCTATAACATCTGCAGAATAGAGTTGTTATCAGAGATTATTTTCCCTTCCAAAGTAAGGTACTACCACTCCAGCTCAAGGAGCTTTCCCTAAGGAAGTAATCCATTATATTTTCTATGGTCTATTAGTATAAGATGACATCTTGCAAGTAAACCCATGGCCTGTATTTTGTCTCCTGAGTGACATTCTACAACCGCTCTTATTCAACCACCTTTCTTGAAATCAACGTTTTGCTGCTTTAGTTTTCCTTTAGATAACTTGCCCTGTATATTCCAGCAGAAATGTACCTGTAAGCTGAGGTATGTACCTCTTTCATCACCACTGTTGAAGAAAGTGCCTTTGGAATGTACCTGATGGTTCAGGGAGAATAGCCCTCCACAGCTGCACTGCAGGAGGGAGGATGCCAGAGGAGATGGGGATCACGGATTCCTAATGCCCTGCACCGTCCATCACCACTCATGTTTCTACAGGAGAGGTTTAACACCACCACAAACAAGGAGACTGCTGAAGCAATTTTATATTAATTTAAAAGGTGACACAATGTACAGGGTACTGAAATCAAATAATGCTTATGAGCTAGGTACTAAGCAGAGCAGTTATGGTGAGTAAGAAGGTGCCACAGAGGCTTAAAATGGTTAGTAGAGCAAATAAACCGCTCCAAAAGAAAGCTCTGAATGTCAAAAGAATTGATTTTCAATGTAACTATCCATACACTGAGAATCCCCCAAGGGACATTTTCAGCTGGGGTTGAAAAGTGACTATTTTAGTGCAACGATGTATTCTTAAGCATTGCAAGGAAAAGCTGTGCCACCTGTCCTGTATTCATGTACAGTGGCACACAATCTCTGAAGGTCAAGCTCCAGACACTGATTTTTGGGACCAGGTGCTATAAAGGCTATATGCCAGTGCCAAACAACTATATTTACATGATCTCTTTGTCATGTATAAAGGATTATGACTGTGGTTTTCTGCTGCCCACAGACACACAGCCAAGAAACATAGCATGCAGACCTAAACTCTGACACTTTTGCTCTGTCTTGAACTATAGTTTTCAAACAAAAAAAAAATGGAGCCTTGAGCTGCACAGAACTATTGGGTGGCATTAGGAGCCAGCACTCCTGTTGTGTGCTGAAAAATGCATTTGGCATTCCCAGTCCAGTTCTAGCATTGGTCGCTCTCCGGAGGAAATTAAGGTAGGTGTCGCACATCAACCAGAGCTGGGCTGAGCTCCTCTCCCCTCTCCTCCCCACTGCCACTTCAGTGCACATCTATGATGGGTGCTACAGGGAGGTCTGGATCTGCAAATAATTCCAGCTGTTTGTGACCACCCGAATGGCAGCGCTTTGTTCCTCATGGCGGCAGTGAGGAGCACTGCTCCTCGCAGTGGAGGTTCGTGGTTGGCAGTGGCTGGACTGTGTTTATATCATTATACATAGCTGGGATGCTGTCAGAGATAAGTAGATTTAAATTGTGACTTTTGTTTTGTAGAAGACTTGCTTAGTAGTGGTTGCTTAGCTCATTTCCAGGGAAACAAGAGGAAATTAATAGTGACAGTATTTCATATAACTGTATTAACATGTGGGGCCTTTCACACTGCCCTTCAATTTTCAAGCCATATAGTGAGAACAATACAGGTCCAAAATCTTGCAGCTTTCTGCCTTTCTTAGCTCTCCTCCACCCATACTGAAATCTGCCCTGCCTGTCTGCAGAGTCTTCTCAGGCTGAGAGCAGTAGCTGCTTTGCAGTACTGTAATTCTCTCTGAGGAATTTTTCCTATTACAGAAGTCTTTAGACCCTGGGATCAAATCAGACCTCAACCTGCCATTTAAATACCTATTTCTGCCAGGTGCGCAAAGTCACTGGCAACGATTAAAAAAATTGTATCTCAAGATTTTCAAAGATATAGCCACTACAACTATATTAGCACAGACAGGCAAGGCAGCTATAGATTAATTAACTCATGTACCATTAGCTGTTCCACACAGGGTAATCAACATGAGGTAAATTACACAGGCTCTTAAGCAGGTTTTACAACCCACACTGAAATTCCTGCTGTTGAGTATGGTATGAATGCCAGGTAGAAATTGCCGTGCTTCAGTAAAAGGCTGGAAGAACAAGAACTGACATATGTAAAGCGTTCGTTGTGGCCTTTCCTCTAGTTTCCCTGCAGAAATTTGCTTTCACAGGCTATCCTCTGGGAAAAAATAAATGAATTTTAAAAAATTACCCTGTGCCATGTCTACACAGTTCTCCTTGAAACAATGTAAAACAAGCCATAGTACCCCGATGCTGAGTATGTATTCAAAGGTTAAGAATAAAAACATTCTTTGTGGATTTAAAAAAAAAAAATCAAGCTGCAAATGGGATTTTTTATTTTTCCCTAAGAATTTTAAAGTATTGTTTATTACTGATGAATGCTTTACTATTTTTCAGATGTCTAAACTGAGTCAGAGATATAGCTAAGCCCTTCATATAGCTAAGATCTTCAAAAAGTCCTACAGGATCTAGGCTCTGAAGTCTTAGCATCAAAAACTGATTTATGTCATTACAATACACTCTGCCTCCATCAACTTCAAATTAAAGGTCCTGCCTCCAAAATGCATTCAGAGCACATATGTAGTCCCTGCATGAAAGGAAAAGTTAGTTGCCTTGGAGCATCATTCACAAAAATTGGCATGTTGAGCAAGGAGCTCCATATCATAACAACGAAGACCGCTCAGGACAAGAGTGCAATAAATTCCACTTTTCTCTTAGATGCCTTTCTTGGCAACAGTCAGTACTGTGGTTACCTAGGCCCTTTCCTTCAAACCAATCACTTCTATCTTTGAAAATTAGCGTGTAGAAGAAAGGGCCACATTTTAAACAAAGGTTTAGGAGTCAGAGCACTCTTCCCAGCCGTGAAAGATGTAGTTTCAGTCTCCTCCTCTGTCAGAGTCTTCAAATGCACTTCCATGTCTGGCAGGCTTGCTTAACCACAGGATATCGGCAAGCTGAGGGAGAAAGAGGAGGAAGAAGATGGAATTAAAATTCTGGATTTTGATCCTGCTCTGCCTATGTTGTTTTAGCTTCTAATCATGGACACTAAGGACCAGATTTTTAGGATGTGCTGAGGTGCACAGAAAAGCACTCATGCACTTGCCTCCCACTTGTGGATCTGATTCATAAATTCGCAGTGGTTTTTAGATCTGAGAGCAGGATAAATCCTTGTCTTTCTGTCAAACGTGCTGTAACTAAAGCCAAGAGGACTTGGTCCAGAATTCCTTCGCAAACGTCCGGCTCTGGGGAAACAATGTCCCATGCCTGTTTCATTGGTAAATACAGAAACTTGGTGGAAATTCTGGCATGTTGTTGGTTAGCAGTAAAGGTTGCTAGTACACATTTTTTTAAATTATGGTTTCCTCCATATAACACAGACTGCTTTCTCCACAAACACGCATGTGCTCAAAGCACACAGATGCTCAAGTGTCTGTGTGCGCTTGCGCACGTGCGTGCTTGTGCATCGGCATGCCTCTGAGTGTATTAGGCTTATTTTTCCTGAGCAGCGAAAGCTGTGCCAAAAAGTCTCTCACTCTCAGCAAATCCAAGACCAAGGCTGGAAGCCATGAGAATTAGCTGCAGGTGCTTAGGGTTTATAAACTGCTGAAGGGACGAAAGACCAAGGTGTTGGCTCCAGGTTAGTTCTTATGATCAGCTATTCTTTTTATCTTCCCATAAGACCACCTCACTCTTTTGTTGGCAAGGGGGAGGGAGAAGGAGGGGCAAAAAAAGAGTTTGACTGTTTGATTTCAAATGGGAGGTGGAATTCCTCAGAAGACGAGCCTGTAGCGATCAGGAAAAGCAGATTAAGAGAAGCAGATGTGGGGAAGAGGGAAGATGGGGAGGGGGGTGGATTTATTCATGCAATTTAGGATATTAGCAGTAAATTGAGGAGGTGGTTTGTTCTGCGTTTAGTCTTATACAAATTCTGCCCCCCTTTTCAGCACGTTTTCCCTTTGTTTATCTCCTGAGAGATGCCCACATGTGTACAATACAAAGAATCGAGTCATAAAAGCGCAGGCCTGTCAGCCTCCCTGAGGACCAATTAATGGTGTTCCAAATCTTGTGGGCAGGCAGATGAAAAGGATACAGAGAGAGAAGGGGAGGTAGATGAATACTCAACGAGAGCAAGGCAGGCTTTTCAGATGTTGGTAGAAACTTCTTTAGGTATTCTTAGCTAACTTATTTGGGGTTTGGGTTTCTCTCCCGCTTCCACGGTCCCCTGGTCATAACTGCAACAGAGGGAAAAGCTGCACTTCAAAATATCAATTAGGCTTTTATCCAACAAATAACAACACAATGCCAGTGTGGGAGAGGGGGCAGAAAAAGGCCATTTAGAATTTTTCCAACCCTCCTTTCATATATTGGCAGTTTTATTGATAGGTACTTGAGGTTATATTACCATTTGTATCTCTGAGCTGGGTATTGCTCTGAATGCAGCAGGCTTTGTAGTGCAACCTTTTACTCCTATCTCACCCCCTATGTGTCCACAGGCCTTTGAACAGCAAGTGAGTGCCACTTTGAAATCAGGAGTTGAAAGTGTTTGACATGGAAAGGGGAGCATGAAAGTCTTGCTCTTTGAACCTTTTCTTTTCAAAGTCCCACAGAAAGTAGAGGCAGGACAATAATGGACAGTCTGGGGGCTCTCAGGGTGAAGTGGGGATATGTGGTAATGAGGTTTTAAGTGTTTCGGCAGTTGTTCCACCCCCCAGTTTCCTTCCCTATGCACTCCCAGTGAATTAAATCTACTGCAAGATATCACAGAAATCTTTAGCTAGATATATATTCTGTCCCTGCTTAATTCATTCCTTGATTAAGTTCTGGAAATGAAATTGAGCTGACGAAAACAGGAAAGAATGGTCAAAAATTATCATTAGGTTTCTGACTACTGAAGGAAGATCAATTTTTGTTTGTTTGTTTTGTTTTCTAATTAAATGAAGCCAGATGTATAGTAAATGCAAGTTGCATGAGAAATGCAGCCAGCTGTTGCATCAAATATCAGGTGCAGGCCTCTCCATGTTCGTATGCAAACTCACCGTCTCTCACCTGTTGGGGTCAGGAGGGTGAATTAGTAACCTTGGCAGCTCCTAAGATTTGCTTCAGTTATTTTACCTGCATGTGAGATCAGTTAGCGTGGAGAGAATGAAAGAAACTTGGAGGCCCTGAAATGAAACATCTCATTTAAGAGCTTCATTATATTTAAGAAGAGAAGAAGTAGAAGGCTAAGTTATTATTCTGTGAGGTCCATGAGCTGATCTTTTACTCTTTGGAGAAAGGTAAAAAAAACCAAGCTCAGAAACCTCTTTATAATGCATCTTCTCAATTGTGTAATCCTCTACCTGGGAAGAAAAAAAATCCTTTCTGAGTGATGTAGCAATCATTTTACACACTCAAGCATGAAATTTCATCACCATTATCTTAGCTTGGATGACTGTACAGATGTTGTTTGGCCATAAAATGTATTCAGCCCTTTTTTAAGTCTAACTACAGTATCTGACTTGATGACCTCCTGCAGCAGTTGGTTCCACGGGTTTGGACTATGCTTTACTGAGGAAAATTTATTTGTATTGATTATAGAATTAACCAAGGTAGGAGAGGAAGAGCTGAATAAAAACTCTGTCAAAATGCCCCAAAATGTTCTGATTGGTCTATTTTGTCTGATCTCTTTAGGTTCTTATGTCATTAGTCCTGCCCAACACTTCCAGAGAAGGTAAAAGGGTGCCCTTCTTTCAGAATAGCTGATGCTAATGTCCTCCAGCAAAAAGTCACTTTTTAAAAAAATCTGACCCTGCATTTGAATTACTTGAGATGGACTGTTTTTCTTTCCCATGTGGAGCATGCTTAATGTAGACATTAATCTGACCTGATCCTAGCAGTCATTCTCAGTGAATTCCAGTGAAGCTGGTGCCACCGCACTGCTGTGAGTGCCATGCACACAACTCCAGCTTCCTTGCAGAACCTCAGCAGTGTCCCCAGCCATCCCTCTGCTGCAGGATCACTGTGCCATGTTTGTGGCAGGATTTGTGCCCGAGAGGCTGATATATAAGAAGATCTCCTTGGGAGCTGCCTTCTTGGAGGCCACCTCTGGAAGCCCCTCTGCTTCAAGGATTAGAAGCAGAAATGAGATTCTTCCTTTCCTTTTCTAAATGTGTAGTTTTAGGCCTTCTCTTTGCAAAGTGAGGCTTGAGGCAGTGAGGGAAACAAGACTTTCAAGGAGAAGGATTGTCTCTGATTTCTGTGACTCAAGGATGTCTTTGGGGTCCCAAGGATACAAACGTCTTAAGGCTTTTCAAAGGGCTGTTTACAGTTTGTGCGCTGGCAAGTACTGTGGCTCACTGCACATCCACAGCTAGACTTTCCTTCCACGTCAGCTGGCATAGCTGACCATGCATCACGCTCACGAGGCACCAGAAGCTATGTGGTGTGAGATGGAGTGGGGCAAGGGAACTAGCACAGGACTGATACTACTCTCTCTGCAGCCTAGATCACCTGCCTGCCTTACTTTCTCCAGCTATCAATCAAGGGTATTAACGATTGTCTACATTAAAAGCCTAGGTATATTGATTAATTAATTGCTGTCTCTACAAAGGTATGTCTACACACAGGTATGCAAAATCACATGCTTACCACCTCATCTGAGCCAGGGTTCTGGTGACCTACCTGACCTCATGGGTCACAATTTGCTATTCATCTTAATTCCCATAGTTCTAAAATACTATTTGTGATCAGGATCTGGTGTGTATTTCCTTTGAGATCAGGACAACAACAACTATACATTATAACTCTTTAAGTAATGGAATGAGGCTTAATAAATATGATGACTCAATGACTATTTTTTACTTTGGAAAACATATTCTCAATGTTTTTTCTCAAATGGGTTTGTTTCTTAATATTTTAAAAATCTAAACACTTGATAATGTCATGTCCAGGAAGATATTTGAGTAAGTGTTCTTAAATCGTATATCTTTGGCATTCATATGATCAGACTGAATGGTAATGTTCAACAGATAAGAGCAACAGTGTTATATGCAATACTTAACCATCTGGAATGAAAAACAAAGAAGTAAGAGAATGTTGTAAATACCTGAGTTATTTCTTTATGACCTGGCAGAATAATATTGGAAGGAGGCAATGAACACAGTTGTTTCTGTCATACCTCTGTCAAACCTCATTCCTGCGTCTCAAGGCATTTAAGTACAATGACTAGCATTGAGTCTCACATGGTTCTCCAAAACCTGCCCCTACGTATGCTTTTGATTTTCTGCCAAAACTCCTACTACTTTTTAAAAATAATGATGTGATGTGCCTTAGCTACACAACAGTCTCTCAAATAGTGTGCCCTGATTTGGTTTGAAGAACTTCAGTGGAATATTTTCCCCTCAAGTTCCTAGCCCACTACCTATTTTTTTTCATGTACACTTTCCTCACAAATTAATTCCTCCAGTGTACTGTCTTCTTGGTTTTGTTTTTCAGTGTTTTCACATATTTTCTCTAAATTCCGGATGGTGTGTGTCTCTGTAATGACTCAATACAGATTCCAGTAGGTGGTATGCTACCTGACACATGACATATATTGGGCCCAAAGTTTGCTCAATTTTTTGTTCTCTCCAGGAATGTATATTAATCCCATCAGAGCAACTTTAGCTATTTCAAAAGAGACTTCCACTCAGGCCAACAACCCCAAATTACCGTCTATGTTGAAAGTGGAATCTGAACAGGCTTCTCTGAAGCATTCAGAGCTGTATCCCACAGGTAAACTTTCACATGACCCTAGCCATGGGACTTTGTCCCCTCAGACCCCATTTCACAGCCTAACTGACCTGTCTGCCAGGGTGGTCTTTTGAAGACCCAGATGATTATTTTTCTTCTTCTTGCAGCTCTAGTTATAACCTCATATCCCATTTAATTTGTTCCTCCCCATTCTCCACACAAGATTAGGAATACTTGTAGTCTTAACATATATCCTCTCTTAATTATCTCATAGCTGAGCCATACATATATAGCTCTTTTTATCCTCCCTCATATGTAAATTCCTCTGGTCCCTTGACCATTTTTGTTTCTCTTCTCTGAACTCTCTCTAATTTGTCAATATGTTTTTGGTAATTAAGATTCCCGTAACTAAATGCAATGTTCCATATGCCTTCATGCCAGATCCCTACAGATTTTCAGAAGAGGTCACTGCTCACAGCTGGGGCCAGATTTCCAAAAGCACTTTGAATGTTGAGTGCTTTTGAAAATATGGCTATAAAATATCGTTATGGGAGCTTTTGGTTAAGGAGCATTTTGAAAATCTTAGCTCTCATGTAGGTGTCTAAATGGAGCTGGGACTCTGTTAAAATGTGGTGCCACTAAAAATCTTGAGCACATGAATACCTGTCTCCAATCCCTTTCAGAAATCTGCCCTATAGAGGGGAACTTTTTTTTTCCTTCTCCATATCTTCTATTTCTATTTATTTCATGTTATTAAGATCAGTGGTATGTGTTATGTTATATTCCTGTGTATGGTTTTAAGTAAACGAAGTTTAGCTTTGAACTCTACCTAAACAAGTAATCTGTAAAGTTGCATTGGAAGTAGTTAATAGTCATGGAAGAATGGTGCCCAAAGATGCTTACTGATAAGGTAGATGTATGTACCAATTTGCTATGTTTTTTACACATCACAAAGAGTGGAGACATTGAGCAAAACTGAGTAAATAAATCAAGCAGAATGGTTGGTTCAATGTTTTTTTTTCCTATGAATGGTCACTATTTTTACAAATCTGTTTATTTAGATATTTGCTTAGTGGAAAAAGGCAAAACTGTCTTTCTTTTGTTGAATATACACAGCTTAATCAACACTATCTTGGCATTAAGTTGTGGAGCTTCATATGGATGAGTTCAGTTCTTAACTAGATTCTTTGGGATCAGTTGGGATTTTATCTTTACTGTTTGGGGGTAGAGGGGAAGACTGTTCGAACCCCTTTTTCTAACTCTCCAGATCACCCATATTATTAACAGAATAATTTGGATTGCAGGTTTTTTAAACATCATGCATCTAGGAGCCGAAAACGATTGATGTATGGTGTGGAACACAATGCTTCAACAATACTGTTCATAGAAAAATTCTTGTTTGCCTTCACAGTTACTTCTACTGAGCTTCATGCTGGACAGTACTGAGAGGAGGGGAGGGAGGAAAATTTTTTATTTTAGTTTGGGGAGGGGGCTTAAAATTGCAAAAGAACTGCCATTGAAAAATAAATTACAGAAGGTTAAATAATCTGGATCCTTTTTTGTGCTGCAGTAAACATATTCACTAGACAGTTAAAAAAATTGTTTATGATGTGCCTAATAGAGCTATTCTAGTTTATCAGTTAAATATGTATTCATAATTTTTTAAAAGGAATATTATTTACCCAGAAGACCAGAACAGTTTCTAAAAGAGCTTTTCCAGTCCATCATGTAAATATGTATTTAGGACAAGTGCTGTGTGTACAGTATTAAAAAAAAATCCTCTGAAAATCTCTTTGAAAAGTTATTACACATGTCCACTGCTGCAGCAAAGTTTTAAATATTCATATCTCAGCTGTTTCCTTTTTCAGATTTCTCAATTTGGTTTGAATATATTGCAGATGAAGTGCTTTGCAAGAGCTTCATTTGTTGAATGTTAACAGGCTTGTGCCCCAAAGGACTGCTCATGTGTGTCAAGCTACATATGTGCTTAAATCTTTACCAGATCAGGGACTTCGTTTTGTTAGGCTAATTTAAATATCACATTCATGTGTAAAGAACTGTCTTCCTTACATACTCACAAACCAGTAGAGATGGTTTATCTACCTCTTGTCTGTCTCTCCCTCCCATTTTCCCTTTGGTGAATTATCTGCATGCAACGATGTGTCTCCGTTATTTGGACGCTTTTATGTACATAGGAAAGCCCTCACTGCCCTGCAAATCATCACATAAATCCCTTCAGATGTTGTGTCAGAGGTCCATAGCACAGGATGCTGGGAGATGGCAGAAGTGGGTGTAATGAGAGGTGTGTATCTCTGCTATGTTGAGATTTTGAGCTTGTATTGCCCTTTCTCTGTGATACCAATCATGTGCTGAACAGGCAAAACCAGGTGACAGGGAGAATGTTTGGAAGAGAGAAGGAGGGGAAGTCACAGTGCCATAAGTCCTCTTTGTGGCTGGCCTAGGCACTGGAGAACTCTCTGTGGAGACCTACCATGTCTGGGTAGAGGTGAGAGTTGGTCAGGAAGCTCAATCTCATTTGCATAATATGTTGAGGATTTGGAAAATGTTTCTCCTTTCCTTTTCCACAATAAAAAAAAAGTGAAATTCTTTTAAGAAACACAGAACTACAATATTGCTTTTTGGAAATAATAAAGAAAAAATTAAAAAAAGGAATGAAAGCCCAGCTCCATGTTCCTCAGTATATACTTTGCATGAGTTTGCTAGAAATTCAGTTACTAATTAATAAAGTTGTAGGGGATAAAAATGGGCTTATTTCTGTATTGCTTTGCATTCATATTTTTTTTTGCTCTGTGAGTACAAGATGAGTGTACAGCAGTACCAAACCTGAGTTGGGGTATGTTGTATTAATTTGGCAGTGTTACAAATGGTTACGCAACATGACAGATTAACTAGAGAATCAGTACTATAACAGAGAATTATTTTCTCCAGTAACCCCTCTAACATAGACTTGAATACATCTTAGATACAACTCCTTTCTTAAGTGTCTGACTATATGCCAGTGCAGAATGGTATTTATTTTAATTCCATTAATTTGAATTTTAGACTTTATTTCAGTTTTGCATTGACTTGCATTTTCCTGTAAGTATTGAAGAGATTTAAGAATCAAAAGTTAAGTTTTCTTTTTATCGTAATGATAAACTGCTTGGGTTTCTTTTTTCCTTCAGTGACTTTATAAAAATTTGATACTTCAGGTCATTGAAACAAAGTTCCCATTGACTTCACCAGAATTTTTGGCTCTTTCAATGATGGCAAGGTTTTAACCAAAACAGCAAGCACAAAAGCATCAAAATTTGGAAAATTTAAATTTATAACATCATGGCAGATACAAGGAGAAAGTATGGAGTGTCTAAGCACACATTTTGCATGTTTTCATTCTTTCACAATGCTCTAAAATACTGTTAAATTCTCAGTAGAGGGTGGGTTTTTTTATATGAAAACTGACAGCTGTCTTGAATTTCAGAAATGCAAATATAGATCCAAATTTTGAAACAGTCTGAAGTTCTTCCAATAAAATAAAAGCAGTAAAAAATTGCATGTGCTTATTGCAAAACAATCAGTCTGAACCTTTTTCAAAAATGAATATATTTACATACAAAATTCCCATCTTTTCCAAAATTCTTGTTGTGGAATCTGTCATTACATTTTTCATCAACATTTTTATTGAAATATCTGTCAAGGTTTTTTTACTGAAAGCAAAGCTTTAATTACATGAAAATGAAGATAAATCAACAATTTTATCTAAAATCCAAGTTAAAAAACCCTGAAAATCACCTTTAACATTATTCAAACAAAAGATCAACATCTTCTTTAGAACTGCTTTTCCATTTTTGAGAAGGTCGATTTCAGAACGGATTTTTCTTTGTTTTCTGTCTATTTTTCTGTCTGGCTTCTCTCTATATTTGACTGACCAGAGTTGCAACAAAAGAGGAGCAGAAAGTCCTCCACTATGTGTCAGAGCTTGTCTAATTATTTTATTATTGCTGCTGGTATGACTGGTTTGTGTAAGAGATTCTGTTTTCTGAATTTGGTTTGAAGACTGGGAAATTGTTTAAGGTATTAATATTTTATTCCACTGAACTTTCCTTCTCTTTGTTAGAAATCCATGGCCAGCAGCACCACCTCAATTTGTTCTGTGACTACTGGTGTACCTTCTTGTTCATTCTGACATACCTCACAGTCTGTTCTGCTTTATGCAGATCAGAGGAAATACTCTCCTCTCGGTGAATATATGCAATATTTTTCAAAGAAAGACAAATACGTATATAAGGCAGTGGCTATGTGCTACAAGTTTAAGGCCTTCCAATTAAGGGGACTTTTTTAGCTAATATGAGCACTGTGCCCAAACCTTGCTCATATTTAGAAATGTTCCATTTGCATACCTGAAGACTTGCTTTTAAGCCACCTTCTCCACATTGCATGGAACTTTGTTTTGATTATTACCTTAATCATTACTTTTTAACCTGGGGATTGTTAATAATGCTGTTAGCACCTTAGAGTCTTGATGTTTTTATGGCCCTTTAAATCTTTATCAGTGCTCTTACGTTTGATATTTCAACTCTCTCCCTCTCCTGTGGGTCTTGTCGTGAATTGGCTGTGTTCTTCTCCACTTTTCCCAAAGGGAGAATCTGCTTAGTTATTCCCAGGAGGGTGCTGAGTCTGCTTAAACACAAACATATTGCCCTATTTAATCAGGTTCTTGATCTTGTATTTGTTGTTTTCTATTTGTTTTCAACTTTAGTAGTTATTGCAAGTAGCCTGAGGAAACATTAAACTGGTAAAGCTCTTCTGCTTCTAGGTCATTGGTTTTCATCTATATAAAGTTGATCACCATCAGATGGTAAATCTATACAGGAGAAAAGACTATTTCTAAGCAGTGGATAGTGTGAATTTCTGTTAAAATATAGAGGTTGACTACAAGACCTAAAGGCGTTACATTCACACTTATTGAATTTAATGACACAACTTCAGTGTTTTTCACTGGGAGCAGGTTTGCACTTGACTCTTCAGATGGCAAAGATGCATATGCAGATTGTCTTTTAATTTTTCCCATTTTACATACCTGGGAGTACCATGTATTTTTAGTCAATTTCTTGTGTGATGCATGCAACTTATATTAAGTATTCTACTTTAGAATCTGATTCCATTAAAACAGCACCGAGCTTAACATTTTTTAGTTATTCTCTGTAAAACCTTTCCAGTCTATAAATGAAGCATTTTCTTTCATTTAATTGCTAGTCTGACAAACTCAAAAGCTGTTCTTACCATTGCACAAGCCCTTCCCTATTAGTAGAAAGGTTTTCTGTGCCAAATTAGGCTGCTTCCCATGACACTTATACTTCACGTTTCCTTATATGGCATAAAACGTTGATGGCATGATTTCTTTCAGCAGTTTTGTGTAGATAGACCTTATTGGAATGGAAACCATTCTGTTGATATTGCTTAACATGGAGTAGAGTCTAGGCTGTTGATCTTAGCTAGCTCTCCCTACAGGGGTAAGAATGAACTATGAGTTTGTGTTTCAATTAATTAAGTCTGTAGAGTTTTTTCTTTTCTTTTTTCCCTGGAAAAACAAAGAAACCTCATAAAGCTCCATGGCTTCTAAGCCATATTTCAGTGTTGCTTTTGTGCTGTTCCAGTCCTTTGTTGTTAATCAGATCAAGCCAGCTTGCCACTGAGAAAGTAACAGTAGTGCCACCAGACTGCAATCTGTCAAGCTCTCCTAAAAAACTCCTTCGATTGCTTTTGTAGGCTTCCTGTCTCTTTACAGAGTCCCTGGGCTACATCCCTGCTGCATTTTGATAAAAGTTCTCCTCACGCACTGTGTAAATGTCAACGATTGTGTGAGAGCACAGAGGTATCTTCTTGAGGGTTCCAGAAAATGCTGTTGAGTGCGGAGCAACTTGCCATCTTGCTTTGTCAATCAACAAAAGTAAAAGACGTTAATGACAGCTGTGGAAGAGTTCTTGAATGTGTATACTTTGCTCTTTCCCTCCTGGTAGCTGTTGCCTTATTTTCAACGTTGTTTAATCTGTGTGCTGAAGTTCAATATAACTGTCCCTAAGAAGTTCTCTCACATTTTACATTGTGGATGTAAATAGCAGAGCCCTTCTTGTGCTATTTCAGCACTGTGGTGGCAGCACTGTCTCTCCAGAGAGAGGACTGGTAGGGTTGTGTAAGAGCTTACATGAGCATCACAACATTTCATAACAATGGTGGCATCAAATGCCTCATTTGCAGAGGTATCACTCTTGTGATAATCTGCTCTCCCACTTCAGTAAAGAACATTTTATTCAATAGCTAATTTGACCTTGGGAAACCTGCAAAGCTCATTTCCTGCAGTTGAAGAAAAGCCTCAGTCCTTTCTATCTTGTTACTTAACAATCCCATATAATGTTTAAATTTTACTTCAGATGAAATGTCTATTTCCATTACTTTAGGATATTCACTCACCTATTTCTTATCACTTTTTTCAGCCAGAGGAATTTTGAATTGAATGTATTATTATACATAGATCTAGAAGGCACCTGAACACTGGTCTTTCTATTGGTTTTTAGGTGTGTGGAGTGTTGGTCAAATTATTTTTTCACAGAAAGTCTCAGTGAAAATAAAAACATATTCATTGTTAACACTTCTCCAAAAAGGTTTTGTTCATTTGCTTTGTTTTTAAATAATGAAAATAAAAACATTTTGGCTAAGGTCAGAATATTTTGATTTAGAAATGCCACTGTAGTCCCTCACAGTAGAATTCCTTTCCAACACTTCTTATTGAGAGTCCAACTTCCTTTTCAGACAATATTTGCTGTAATGTCTGAAATTACATCAAATTTCAGACATCCTGCTTAGGGAACGCATCTTAATGGCAGTTCCATATTGCTATGTGTTATGGGAAAAGACTGTGACCAGTCTTTGGAGTGACAGAAAACATGACATGGACTATAGTTTCCTTGAAGCACTATGATAGTAAAGATCAGTAATTTTAGATTATAAGAAAAACAGTATTTTTGTGCAAAGAACAAAAGAAAAAATAATGCTCAATGATTCCTCTAGCTGAAAACATAATTTCCCATGGGAAAAACAATATAATTGGGAAAATTTCATTAATTTTAAAGTGGAATTATTAATATTTTAAATGACTGCAATGAGAATCTTATGAAAATTTTTTACCCTCCTTTTAGAATGCAACAAAAATTAATTTTTCCACCTGAGGTATTCCCCTTCACAGAAGACAACTATCCTGTGCTTTAACTCTCTATTCCTGGCAGGAACAGCTAGAACTTTGATTTTTCATCATATCCTACTTAGCTCTTTGAAAGTTACTTCTTTCAGTCACAGACTGCAATAACATTTATGTTCCTAGAATAGAAATTTCTACAAATATGGTAAGTTTCCATAAATATTTAAGAATAACATAAAAGTATAAACAATTAAAACAAATCTTTCTGAAAAACAGATAAGTAAATTTCCCACCATCCTACCCGCATAAAAATGTATTTTTCTCACTAGTTTATGCTGTTATGATCCTTATTGCACTGTGAAAATATTTTTCATAAAGATGTGTCATATATTTTTAGCTTTTTTTCATGAACAGCATCACAATTTAATTTTTACTCTTAGGTTTTTTTAATAGAGAAAAAAACTCTGTAGTTTTTTTTTCTGTATTGTTTAATAGATTGAGGAACACTCTAATTCATTCTAGTGAGTGTTTATGCATTTTGCACAGAATAATCACTTGAAAAAATGAGAGGAGATTGTTAGGAGTGAAGACTAAAACTGAGGTATCATCTCCCATGTCTCTAGGGTATGACTCTCACCACGAGCAGAGTCTCCAGAACCTGGCAGTACATGATACTTCCCATGGACTCACCTCTGAGTAGTCTGGGAGCACAAGGTAAGAGAACTACAGTTCCCACAGTGCATGATCATGACATATTTACATTACATCTTGTAATGTGATGTGGGTGATGTGGGTTTGAATTTTCTTGAGCTGATGAAGACACTGACTCCAGCGCTCCACACCTTCTGGAAAGTTATCCAGTATATGAGACATTAAACAAAAGGGATGGTGAGAACCCTCTCAACACTTCTGACCAGATTTTTTAACCATAGATGATCAAGTCATGTCTCCTACACTCAATATTGTCAGTACAGTTCAGTGATTCTTGGCACATACTGAATGCAAGAGGCTCCACAGGACTTCTGAACTGCTGATCCGTGGTCTTCAGTGGCTTTATTTGATAGGGGATGCTCACCTGAGCTGAGATATTCAGCACAGCCAAGATGAGACAGCCTTGTTTTGGTCAATAGCAGAACTTCAGTAGTCTAAGTAAAAAATTGTCCAGTTAATAAAGATATTAGTCAAAATACAGCTTCCTACAGTTTCTCACACACCAAATGGGAATATACAGAGGATTTGTGAACTCGAGCACTTACTTTCTACCTAGGCAGAATGTTTTTATTGGAGCTAACCTTACCTATCTCAGTTCCCCATCTGTATAACAGCCATAACTGTGCCTTCCTGGTTTATATAGGTGTTGTAAGGATAAATATTTTAATTAGAGATTTTTTCATACTCAGGAAGCAGAGCTTTGGGGCATACAAATTTCTCAGATGCAATCTACCATGTTTTAATGTGTAATAGCACCTGTAGGTTGTTCTAGAGGAAATTTCAGTACTCTGTGTTGACAGAGTTTAGGGACTATCATAAGGAGAGCAAAAAAATATTCTTCTGTACAAAGATAATCAATTCACCTTGCTGGTGCATGTGATCTCTTGTATTGGTTTATTTAGGAGCCTTCAGGTGATAAGCATATTTCTTTTACAGGAGTCTCCTCAGGAAACAAAAGTATCCCAGATGCTAACACAACTAGTAATACATCCATAGAGCTAGCCTCTCACAGCCACATAGGTAAGTTCTTTTTGTTCTTTATTTTATAAAAAAACTTTATTTACAAAAGAGATGTAATCAAATAATTATACATAATAAATGGAACAACTAATATACTAACAGAAAAAGTGATTGACACTTCCATTGAGGAAAGAGATGTGATACCATCTGACACCCCATACTGAAGCTGACTGATCTCACTATACAGAAGCAGCATAGCACGGCTCCGTAATGACCAGTGCAGGAACAAGGCATATGCTACTGTTTGTCCACACAATTGTTTGCTAAACAACAAAAGCTAAATGCATAGTCTCAACTACATTTTGACCATTCAAAAGGACTACAAGGATCTAAATTCTTAAACTGCACACAGAGATCAAGGTCACAAAAACCTCACAGGCCCTCAGGCTATTTAATCCCATCCCCATGCTTTCCCTTCTGCTGCGTGTTTTTGGGGCTACCTCTGAACTGGGTCAGGGAACTCATTAGGTTATAAATAACTCACAAACAACCCAAAACAGTTGCATGAGCATTTAAGAGGGACAGCGTGTGGTAATGGTGGGAGGCAGGATGGCTCAGAGGCTATTTATGCTGACCTGTTGCTGAAAGAAATGTTCTTCGAACTGCAACTTAGGCCATCAGACTCTCTTCTGTTTCCTGCTCTGTACTCTTTTAACCTGCTTGCCATTCATACCTCCTGCAGCTGTGGCTAAGCTTAAAACACTTCAGTTGTCCAACTGGAATCAGTAAAGACTGGATTTTTGTTGGTAGCGGTGTTTGGTTTTGGTTTTGGTTTTTTTTAATTCAGTTTTCCCTAGTTGGCCTGCGGAATGTATTTCAACAGATGGTCATGGAGTTTTAAATGCTGTGAGTGGATTTTTAATAAGTCTGACTAATTTTATGATCATTGCAGTTCATGTGCACTCAACATTCCCACTGACTTCAACAAGAAGGGTTGAATGTGCAAAAAATGTCATATTGCATTCAGCTGATGTAACTCTGGCAGCGCAGATAAATAAGGGAATTCTGGCCTCATGCTCTGGGCTGTAACAGTCAGGTTCGATTGTTTTCCTCCATTCAGTTGACTTAAATGTATTATAGGGCTTTTTTTTCCCCTCTTGATAGCATCAGGTATTGGCCACAGCTGGAGGCAGAAGTTAGAGTAGTTGTCTGATCAGCTGTGACAAACCCCATGTTTCTTAAAGTGGTGTGATTTGTAGGTAGCTCCAGCTTCTTACTTCACTGCATAAAAAAATCCCACCATCACTGTTAAAAACTACTGTTCATTTTTCCTCTTTCCAATCTGACGGTTTTCTCTCCCCCCTTCTTTAAATTCAGTGAATGAGATCACAATGTCTCTTTGAAACCTTACCTGTTATTGTCTCTAAGCCAGAAGGTAATATGTCATGGAGAGATGGCCTACAGCTATGCCTTACAAAGCTGAGGGGGAAAAAGATACTCTGCCCATTGTCAAATTTTCTTCCTGCAGTATTGCTACAGCAGAGATACACTGTCCTCCTGCATTTTCTTCCCACTGACAAGTTCACATCTCGGGCCATCTGTCCTGATTTGATAAAGTGTTTGGTCATACTGCAAGTCAGAGAGGATCATCAGCGCAGGTATCCCTGAACCAGCTGCTCAGAAAATTTCTATCAACAAGTTCACAAAACAGTAAAAAGCAAGTGTTACCAAGAGAGCGCACCTTCAAATTTCTTTCCTGCACATTTGTTGGGGTTTTCTTGAATTTTGTTTACCACTGACAAGCGTAATCTAGCCACACATTACAAACCCCCTTTTGGCAGCCATAGGAATATATTTCAAACAGGTTTTGTTTGATATCTACAAGAAATCTCTGTTTGGTTTATGTAATAAGACAAATGTATGCAAATCTATCCTCCAATCCTGTAAATTATATGCCTGGAATCAGTAAGCAATACAATAAAAGCTCACTAAGTTGCATTTTCCTATCCACATATCCCATAAAACTGACATAAAAAACAATGGTTTCTTCACCATTTCTCAGCAAATATTTAATAGCAGATACAATATTTTGTAAAGTCTCACATTACTGCAACTTCCTGACTTTTTAGAAAATGTAGTGAGATTGATTCTTTACAAAAAATACTTCACAACTTTTATTATTACTCTGCAGTGCAAATATGAGCGTAAATAAATAATTTTGAACTGCATTATCAGGCAAATGTAGCTGTTGAGATGAATACATTGGTTTTGTGTGAGTATTTCTTCATCTGCTCTGCCATTTTTCACAATTCAGTAATTAACTGATAACTACTGAATTATTATTCAGTCTCTTAGAACAACATTTTCAAAAGGGGATATATGCCCAGGACTACAGCCCTCTTTTAGGGTTAAATTCACAACAGATCACAATGCTGGTTGTTTCCAGCACCCCCAGTCTCAAATGCCTGCTACAAGAGAATGTATTACTGCAATTGGACCGCAGGCTGCTTAAGATGAGGACAGTTGGGCCCTAAAACTTGGGTCCAGAACAGTATATATCAGTGCAAAGAAAGCTGGGTTATCCAAACTAGCCTCTACAAACTGCAGTGGACACAGAAGTGTCTTAAACTCTGGACATTTTCCATGCCTTGACCAACCTTGAGTCTTCTTGAGTTTGATACCGGTGTCTACTCCACTTCATAACACATGTGGAAGGAAAAGCCATTTCTACCCCTTAGTTTGTATCACATTGATAAATGCCCGGAAGACTTAACCTAGTCAGTGGAAGATCTGGATTTATATTCCTGCTTTGTGAAAAAGGGTTTGAACCTGCGACTCTCTATGGATCTGCCAGCCAAAAGTGTGTTCCTGGGTGGATCTCTCACTGGTCCATCCATCCCACTGTGTGTGTCATGAATAAGAACTAAATGTGACAGAAACAGGGTGGAAAACAAAGCAAGGATTAGCATGGCGCTCTTCTCTATTGGCAATGGGAGCTATTGGGAAGTAGAGAAACCCAAGGGATACTCACTGCTCCAGTAAATACTTACCACAGTATATCTACAAATCTACACACATGTATAGATGCACATAGACTTGTACGAGTCTGCTAACCGTTGGCTACAAAGTCTTGCTCACACATCATTTTCCTCTATGGCCTAATGTATGTTTATTATTCCATACAAAGCTTCAACAAGAAGGACTGAGCAAGATCATCATTCCCGAATACCTGTTAGCATAATGGTTGGAGTTTTCCCCTGGAAAATGCAGGTTTGTTTATGCTCAGAGAGAGAAAAGAATTGAACCCACATTTCCCATATGAATGCTCTAATCAGCGAACCCATTTAACAGAAGAATGGAGCCAATCTAGCAGGCGTGCTCAGAGAATGAGTACTGGGACAGGTCCTGCCAGCCAGAGACATAGAAGAGTGACTAGGTGTCTGCCTTCTGCTGCTACTGAATCTGACCCTTATTCCATGCTTTGATCAGGAATCATTCCTTCCTTCACTGAATAAGGGTAACAGGCTGTTTTGCAATTGCAACGTGTAAGAATTGACCCTACTTACAAGATATTTCTTTGCTGCAGAGACTGCAAGGGTAGACTTAGCATCTGCTGCACACTGCTGCTTTTTCCCATTACTCCCTTCAGCATATTTATTTCAAAATAGCTGTAAGACCTAGCATTACAGCTACAGCCAGGAAACTAGAGCTTGTCAACACTCTCTGGTGGAATATCTTTCATTGTTCAAATGCTAATTTGCCAAAAACAAACTTTCCACCAGTCACTTTGATCTGAGAAATAAAACTAAAAACGGCTTTTACTTTTCATAGGGGTTTTTGTTTGTTTGTTGTTTTTAACAAAAGGTAAGGGTAATACAAAATAAAAGTAATTTAAATTGGAGAAAAATATTTTTGTTTTCTCACAACAGGGTAGGGTTTTGTATGACTGCCTTGTTCACCAGGTATGTGTCTATAGTGTCTTTTTCAGAGGCATCCCAAAGTCATTTGGGATTAGATACTCCATTTCTTAAACTTGTCAAGCTTCATCATAAAATTAGTTAGTTGTTCTCCACTAGTTTTACTGGAAGCTGTTTCAACAACTCCCACCAGTGGCTAGAGAGATTCTTGTAATTTTTCAGCTGAATTTTTTCCAGGGGCAGTTAGTGACCTTTTTTTTCCTCTCGCCAGAATAATCTGAAACTTAAGAACTTTATCTCGTCTAGCTCTTTGGTCTTCATCCTTTCACTATATCTCTAAAAATATTCAAATCATTTAACCATTGTGTTAGACAAGTCAAGTTCAAGATTTTGGGGAACTTGTGTTCTTACACGTCAAGCTAACTGAAAAGCGTTCAACTACAGTGACGTAGTGCTCAGCCTAATATCCCGAACCTCATGGAAGGACATGTTAGCTTGCTTCCAGCACTGTATTAAGTTGTGGCTGCTGAGCTACAGAGCAGCTTGGAGCACAGACACACAGCTTCTTAGAGCATTTTTAATTTTCTCTTATGAAGCAGAGTCTCCCTTCTCCTGACCAACCTACTAGTACTTTGCTATATCAGTTCCAATTTGTGTTCATATTTCTTGTACAAGAACGACCTGAATTATGTACAGCATTTCAGGTCTCACCAGGGGTTGTACACTTGTATGGTATCATTAATCACTTCTCCAGCTCAAATGCCTGTTATATCCTAGGTCTATATTTCCCTGTCTTGTTGCTGCATCACATTTGTGGTTTGCAGTCACTCTAGCTTCTCTTTGTCATGTTCAGTGCAGAGCATACAGAGCAATTGCTTGTTTTGGCTTTGAAAAACTTTGTACTTCTACTTGCTTGCTCATTTTTTTTCTAGATGTGTTTCTAATCTTGTTCCACACTGCTCATGTCTCCCAAATTTATCATCAAACTTCTCTAGTGTTTTGTTCTTTTTTATGCCAAGTTCACCAGTGAAAGTATGAAATCAAACCAACTTAAAGCATTCCTTCTCAGAACAACCCACATCAGTCTTACCATTAGCCACTACCTTGTCTACGGTACCATACTGGTAGGAATGGCTTCCCAGTTCTACCTAAGAGGCACATTGCTCTTGTGTTCAAATCTATGGGAAGGTAGTTGCTCAGATCACTCAGCACATTACTTGTATTCAATACAGGTAGTAATTTTATTGTTTTCTGTATAAAAATGATGTTTTACATTAACGTTCACTCCATGTACGAGCTCTCTACAGAATCTGCTAGTGATCCTCTAGTTCTTTGTATCTGAGCACATCAACATCTTTAACTTTGCATCAGTGAGATATATTAAAATTATTTTTCCTGCCTGTACAAACCCTCAGCCTCCTGCTTTGCCCTTACCTGCTCAATATTTTTACCTTTACTGAGAGCTGATGTCAGTTTCTCACTTAGTTGATGGACTACATTTTAATTTTCTTCTCTGAAAAATAAAATTTATTTATTCTATTTTATAATATCTGGTTTTCCATGGGAAAAAAAATAAAAATAATTCAGTTCTAAAAATCTAAAAAATATGCATGGGGGGGGAGAAGGGAATGCTTGAAAAATAATTATTCCTCTTTGCAAAAGTTTAGCTAAACTGAGGTTAGCACAGAATTTTGAGTACCATTCTGTGGTCCAAAATACTATAAAATCTTACAAAACAAACTAGAGAGGCAAGCTGGTACCTAAATGTGCAATGTTTGTATAGTTTTTGTAAAGCAAAACAGTGAAGCATTCTATGGATATCTATTCTCTCCACTAACAATTAGCGGATTTCTTAATGAGCTGATCAGCTGACAACACCTATAGAAGACAGATGGTAACAATATTTGGTTACTACCAAAAACCTATCAAAGCCCAAAATTTACAATGTAAAGGCTTGAAGTCGAATAGCAGTCCCTGGAAACTTCTAGTACCCTGTTATATACCAGAAATGCTTTTGGCAATTCTAAGAAGTGATATGGGAAATATTCAAATAATTCCACAGGGCTTCAGCTACATATCTTACATTGACTTCAGTGGGAATCACACAGTGAAATCCCCACTTACTGCTTTGAAAATGTACCCCTTAGTGTTTCATGTCATGCTGAGAGACAGAGCAGTGATCCAAGGTCCAGATCCACAGCAGGTAGCAGTACACACAATGTGCCGGGATCCTGTAAGGCACCACTGTGTTAAAATATGCAGGCTTTAACTTAAAATGACAGAAATCAAGGGCATTCCAAATTAAGGTTCCTAAGAGCCTCCTCCCCTTTGTCCTATTTAGTGACGGTCATACCTTTAGAGCTCTAATATATAAAGTTTTTTTTGTCTTCTTCCTTTTCTCTTTTCTATCCTGCCCTCTATATGACCTCTCTACTAATTGGAATATATCTTGTTTTTCGATAATAGAATTTCCCCAGGAGATAGTCAATTTTTAGAGCTGAAAATTAATTTACGGACCCTGCTTGATTGCGTGCGTCAGATATGTTTGTCTTTTACTACATAGTGACCTTCTCCTCCCCTCTCCCTTTACATCTTCATAGCTAGGAATTCACTTCAGAGTCAGATAACATGCCTTTTCACTCTGTGAGCCAGGTAGTTGTGTCATGCTTTTCACGTGCTGATGTTTGCGTACCGATAGTACTCTTGGAGAGTTGTGTTCCAGTCAAAAGATCTGAATTTCTATTATTCTTTGCACAGCAGCTTGCAGGACTGCAGCCATTCTGATTTTGTAGCAGCTTCCACTTCACGCACGTAGAAATGCCTAGGGCTGAGAATGGGGTCCACACCACTCAGAGATACTTCTGCCTTGCAATTTGGTACTTCGGCGTGAGTCTCTTCATAGCTCCACAGGACCTCTCTCCTGGGCTGTTTGAATGAGATTTAAAGGATAGGTCCACACAGTTTGTTGCCATGTGGATACAGTGGATCTGTTTCCTTCCAGTCCCTCAAACACGTATGAAAAAAGGCCTCTTCATATATGAAGTCATAAGAATAGTCACCTGAATGTATTGAGGTTTTTTTTCATTTTATCAGTTAAGATTTTTGTTTTTCAAGTATACTAGCATCTTTCTACAAAATATACTCCTATGCAGAACCAATCTTTTATTCTGTTCATCTGATGATGTACTGGAGTGCCCAATTTGAAATGAAAAGTTGAGCAAACACAGATGCTATTCAGAGCCGTGTGTTTACTCACGCTCAGTGTTAAGGACAGTCATTCAATGTTATTTTGATGAGTTTATTTAAGACACTGAGTGTGGGATTCATCTTACCTAGACTTAGATGGCTGCAGCATAAATTTTTACACCTCAGCCAGCCATCCTCAGTGCCCTTTCTACTCGATAAAGAGGAATAGGCACATTTAGCTCATAACTCATCTGACCTATTTTAGACATTTCCAAACCTTGCATCCTGAAATCACTCCAGTGAATATAAAAGGAGTCTAAGTGGCTAAATCAGGTCTAGATGTCAGCAACTGATACATTTACCACTGGTGAAACAGATCCCACTCAAAGTTACAGGGCAACATCTTTCACAAAGTGAAATCTATGTCGTACCTTTTGGTTTTGAAACTTGATCAGCCTTGTGATACCTACAAAGAGGCCTCTGCTGGGGCTCAGCTCAGAGCTGACAATCTTTGGGTTAAAGAAGCTTTTGAGAGCAATCTAGAAGATGCCTATTTTAATGACTGTTTCTTCCCAACTTTCAAATGTTAACATGGTCACAAGGTCAGTCAATGAGCATGTTCAGGTTACATGTTGCTGTAAATTAGATCCTGAAGTCTACATACATGCAGACACACCCATGCATACATGCACACACATTTTGCACAGAGTGAATAATTTGCAACTGTTAAGGTCAGTCGGCCATCAAACATAAGGGGCGTTTGCTCTTTAAATCAAATCATCCTGGCCTGTTCGGATAGACACAGATTTTCAGTCAGTATACCAGAACAAAAGGAAAGTCTTTGGGAGCACTGGGGGCAAGGGGGACAAACTTTACAAATACCATAAAATAAATAAATTAATTAGGTGAATTGGATAGCAGCAACAGTCAAATTGAAATAAGATGGTAACCTCAAAGTATGGGAGAATGGGATAGTGTGTATATATGCATACATTGTTGAGAAAGATCCAACAGATCCAGGTTTTCAGCAGCTATCAGAATTCTAGGCCTTATTTTGAATGTCTGTAGACCAGCACAGCACTGTTCCCTAACCAGAGAGCTCTACCAGTTTATGCCAGTGGAGAATCTCGTCCCTAGTCTTTATTCTGGAAGGAAGGAAGAACAAATAGAAAAAAGATCCAAATAAAATCTCTCCGAGCGAACTTTCATCTGTTTAGTGCAGGTGTGCCTAATCTTTCAACAGTCCAAGAGCAAAGAAAATAAAATGTACAATATCAAAATGTTGCAAGCTTTTAAAAAGCACTTAAATTAGTATTTCACTGATATTTTTATTGTAATGACCACTACAGGACGACAATACAACATTAGACTTTGCTGACCTTCGTTTGTCACAGACTTAACACTGATAAATATTTTAAAACTCATTTGTATAATACTACAGTTTTGTTTAGTTTCTTTATGGGTAACCAACTTTTATTGGGGAAAAACAGCAGTAACAAAATGTCATTACCTTGCACAATACAGTCAACATATCACCTTATAACCAGCCTCATGCCACAAGATCCTTGTCTGCTGCCTCCATCCCCAGACACAAGCTCTTGGTTTCCAGCTTGGCAGGAGCCACAGCCTGCTGCCTTACATAGAAACAACGTATTACTGATCTGCTAAACAAAAGTGTCGCTAGCCCCAGGTGAATTTAGTCCATCACCACAATGAGTGTTAGGTGGCTTAGGAGCCAGACGCGTCCCATTTCATGTTATCTCATAGGAAACACAGAATAGTCTTTTTGAGAAGTGAAGCTCTCGTAAATGTAACGGCATACGGGAGAGGGATAAAGCGGGTAAGTTATAACTCAGGTTGTTCTATGCTATCTGCTATTTCATATCAATCACTATTAATGTTTGCTTCTCATTGTTAGAAATATACAAGTGAAACTCATGGGTAGGTGTGGAATTAATTCTGTTCATAGTTCCTCCTGTGCAGGCTGCAAGAAACAGAGGAAGCTTCACAGACATATGTATTAAGCTCCCAAGAAAAACCTTAGTCTCCTCCAGTACCTCTAAAATCTCCATTATGGTACTTTATCATCTGACAGTTTCAGCACAGGTGATAAACTGTCTGTTATGCAAAAAACCCACTTCTTATACTTCTTCCTCACTTTCCCACCTGCTGTCTTCCCGTATGTCTGGGTTTTTTCTTGTCATAAATCTATTTTTGCAATTCTGGCCCAAAGACTGTCTTCGTTTGTAGAGTACCTGGCATAATAGGGTCTTAATCTCTGATTGCTAGTCCTCAAACACTGCTATATTACAAAGGACTTATAAAACAATTTCAAAATATCTGTCATTTGGAGAAATTACCTTGAGTGAGTTCAGATCTCCAGCTTTAAAAAAAATTGTTATTTATTTAGAAATTCTTGTGGATAAAAATAAAATTAAAATTCAGTCCAAAAAGCTGGTTTTATATAACTCAGAGTGTTAGAAAATGTTTGCTTCAGGATGACAATTTGTATGCAAATGAAAAAAACAGAGCTATAGCTGGTGCTCTCCTGTAACCTTCATAGTGTTGCTCACTGGGTGCCTTTACAGTAAAGTGTGATGCTTTTGTCAGAATTACCAACATTTTTAGAGTAGTAATTCTGAGTAGAATTAAAACGACCTTCTGCACCTTAAAAGGGCAATGAAAGGGGAGGAGAGGGAAAAGAGAGAGTAAATCAGTACATTCCTGTTCATTATGAATAAAGTATAGTTATTTAAATCAGGCCACTCCGCAGTGAGACATGAGCTAATACTTCGTTGCCAGTATCTTGAAAGCCATCCCTCTCAAGGGGAAGAGCATTTTCTCAGCAGCCATTGACTGAGTCCACTGTGACTGCATCCCCGTGTTACTTACAGAGAAATATGTGGAGAACATGTATGGGGGGAAACGCCTAATTGCGCAAGAAGCTGAGTGCTCTCCGTTCTCGCTGAAGATCACAAAGGCTCAAGATGTTTTGTAATTCACAGGGTTTTGATCCTCGGGTGTTACCTTGCAGTAGTGAGTCTAGAAGTCTCTAGGGGAAAATATATCATCCAAAATTTTCCTGGTGTATACATCTCCCCCTTCAGAAGAACCAGAAGTGTCAGTGGCTGCTTCTTCCTTATTTCATCCTACTGTTTCTGTTAGTGATTTAGAGAAGACAGACACTGGGACCCAGAATGTCTACAAGATGTTATTAATGCTCATGTTATTTTGAATTTGATACTTGGAGTGTGTTGCCTGCCTCAGTTTCTGTCTCTCACAACCAGCCAGACCATTGTACCAGTAACAGCAAACAGACAAACATTAAAAAGGCATATAGACCTAAATTATTTTACTGTTTTTGTGGGATCCCAAAGAAAGATGAGTCCTTGAGGTTTAGGGGAGTTGAGGTCCAAATTAACAAAGGATTATTCTGTACTGGTATAACAGCTAGTTGAACAGAGCAGGCTTTACACAGAGCAGAGCGTGATCTGTGGGTAATACCAAAATGCATGTAAAATAATCCAATGAAAGCTGTGCAAAACTTTGGTACAGTTTAACAGTAAGGATAATCAAACTCTGCATTACTCTCTGGAATGCAGATGTGCTAAAAAGACTTTGTGTTATGCCCCAGCATGCATTTCAGTGATGATTTTGCTCTGATTTTGAGCGATCCTGCTAGCTGGCTGAGGCATTGGGTTGAGCTCACAGCCTGGTTTTAAAAACTGCCTGAAAATCAGCTCTCAAAAGTAGTGGATGATGAAGAAGAAGGACTAAGAGAGTTTAATTCTTCAGGCTGAGCTATGTAGGGGCCACTTGCCCATTCATGTTCCAGGGTGACAAAGTTCTGCCCAGTATTCGCTTTTCAGCTTTGTTATAAACGTAGAGTGAATCGAGACGTTTTATGGAGAAGGGAAAGCCAGTGTCGCTGCCCTGCTTTTACATTCCTGCTGACACCCAGTGGCTTGCCAGCACAATTGCACACCGCGCTGCATGCTGCCTAACCTCCTTAGTAGCAATGAAATAATAAAAAAGTCACAGCAGCATTTCAGGGAATTTCAGTGAATCTAACTGACATCGACGTCCTCTTCTCTTTTAGTCACTTTTTAGAGGGAAAAATAAAGATAGAGTAAACAAGAAAACATGCTGCACAACAGCGCCCAGGCAGTGACAGTCCTGCTCCACCAGTTGGGACCTGGATTCAGCTTTGGAAAGCATAAATGGTCTCAGCAAAAAACCCAGAGGACAAGCTCCCTCTGACTCTTGGCTTTTCATGCAAGAAGAAGTGAGGAATCGTTTTGTGACTGCAAAAGGCATTTGAGCATAAACTAATTTTTCACAGTACAATATGCCATCACCTCCAACCCCCCAAAGTTTTCATATACAGTTTGGGGAAAATAAAAGAAAAAAGAACCTTCACACAGCTTCAATTTTCTGTAAAATAAGGTGATTTCCTATAGAAACAAATTTCATACCCTGCCAAGTATGAGTACCAGGCCCTTGATATTAGTGGATATTTGATATTTTCTTTGGGTTCCTCTCAGCCTTTGGTGAAAGGAGTCCCAAAATAAAGGAGCCCTGCTAAGGATCTTAAGCCTGGCCTATTATTGCTTTCTTAACAACAGCCCTTTCTGCTTTAGGAGACAGCTGTCTTGTAACTCGTTCTGAGCAAAAGGGGAATAGGATTTGTATAAAATCCCAGGCATTTGTATAAAAACTCATTTATGTGCAGGATCCAGCCTTGTGAATGTTAACGGAGGCTAAAAACAAACATCATATTTTCTATTCCAGAAATATGGAAAAAAAGCAGCCTGTATAAAGCACGTGGAATTCACTCACGCAAACTTGACCATTCAAAGGTATTAAAAGTAAAAAGAGTGAAATAATGAAGTAAAAGCAAAGCAGTATCAAAAAACAATATCAAAATCCCTGAATGATAGTTCACAGGCTAAATGAAGCAGCGGTGCAAAGAATGTATAGGCACAAGGAGTGCACCCACACATCATGCATTTTAAGAACTCACCAGCTAATATTTCCCATCTTTTTCCAGAAGCCATACGGTAAACAGATAGCACTAACAAAGTCAAATATTAATAACCAAGAACTGCACATCTCCAAATCCCCTTCCCCCAACCAGCAAAACCCATAGAAATTTACACTGACCAAAGCAAATAGAAAATAAAAGTCAAAGCACTTACATGGTTGACATTTAGGGATAGAACCAAGTACCCTTTCCATCCTTTTAAATTTCCTAAGTTATAACATTAACAGAAAATAAATACACATTGAAATGGAGTAACTGATGATCGTGACATATAGTCACTGAGAAGTTACAGTAATAAGGTCTTAAAACAGAACATCCCAAGAAGAAATTTTAAACTGTCTGACAGCTCAGATCAATTTAGCATTTTGTCACACTCTTAAGTGATCTGGTTAGCTTTGTCCACCCAGAACAGCTTTCTCAGTATAATTACATTCCAGCCATACAGTTCGTTCTTTTGAGGAGCAGCATATTTTCAACTCTCCCAACACTATGATTGATTTCTTGTGCAATGGAAGGAGATACAGTTTGCGGAAGCATGAAAACAAATCTACGAAAATGTTGATGGAGGGGACATGGCTCAACCCTTCACCTAAAACCCGAATGATGTGTTGGGGGGTGGTGGTGTAGAATTAAGGAGGAGGAAAAAAAATAATCCATTGCATATTTTATTGATGTTTCTGAGCCCTGTCCAGTTTTGAAAGTAGATACTCCAGAACAATGCATAGAAAACTTCTCAGCAGCAAGAAACCATTCCTTCTAGCCCATGTAACCAAGCAAATCACACCAAAACCAATCCCTGTACTTTCTTGGTTGTTCAAGAGTTAGACCTCACAAGGCCTGCTCACAAAAGTGTTGGTGACTACTAACAGCTGTCTTAAATTCTTACACTTTAGTTGTGCAAATGAGACACTGACTACATTATGTATTTTTCACCCTCTACCTTTAGCTCCTTGCTCCTTCTAATTGAAACGTTAACTGAAAACTCTGCAACATATTGCGACCTTATTTTCCACTAAATTGCATATTGAATTTAAATTCTGTAAGACTGAATGAAGATTAGTTCAGAATCAGTAGGCATTATTAATAATCTAACTAAGATTTTTGTTAAAATGGAAGTTGGAGGAGGATTTGGGTGCCTTACAGACTTGTTGGTTCACCAGTCGGTAGGGCAACAACTACGGTTTACTAATAACGGATACTAATAACTGATGTTCAGGCAGATGAGAATTCTTTTTCAAAAATAGGTGTTCCAAGAGAAGAAAGACTTTTTGTCTTAGTGGAATTATTGTCTTTCCTTCACCTATTTCCTCCCTGTTTGTTAATTTCCATTGTCTCATTCCATGAGATGCTTGTTTGAAAGGAGGAAATCTCAGCTTTTTACGTCAAGTGCAAGAGTAAAAGGCATAAGTATTTAGACAACAAAAAGTTAGTTATGCTTTTGTGAAAGAGATTTCAATCTTCTTCAGAGGTTGTGAATTTGATGAGAACTTTCTGTTTCCTCCCTGAAGTGAAGGAGACTTTCCTGCCTTTTTAGATTAACTCTGTAATTGAACATAATCTTTTTTCTTTTCTCCTGTGGTATGATAGATGCTGTTAATCTTCGTCTATATGGTCTCATGCAAAGAGATTCATTTTGCCATTCATTAATTATTAGAAAAGCAGTAACCTAATAAATATGCACACACTAAAAATGGGTGTGAGAAACCCACAGCTGTGGGTCAGTGTGTCACCACTGCTCCTTGCTGCTATACAAATACATGCCAGATCCCACCTCAGTAAGGAAGCAGGGCCAGCCAGCAAAAACATATTTGTACCATGGCTAAGCAAAGATTTCTTCCCACTGTCCCTTTTCTACCTTCTTGTTCATTATTATTGCTGGTTTTCCCTCATTTAGCATTGGTTCATAATTGGTTCCTTATTTTGGATGGGATTGGTTCTACCTGGATAAATAAATTTTCAACCAGAAAAACAAGGCTGTAAAATAATAACTGCTCTTTTCCATAGGAATACCAGATGTCATGGATGTGATTGTTTACCCAGGCAGAAACTGCTGTCAAGACCAGGGATCCAGATCAAGGGGAGTGACACTGTGTAACCTCTACTGAATAGTACACAGAGGGCTCACATGAACTGCGAGTTGTGCTGCATCAACTGCAGGGCAACTGGTCCTCAGCTAAAGGACAACTTAAGCCACTAAGAATAGCAGTTTACCAGGCAACCAGGCCAAGAAACATTATTTATGTGTCTGCTTGGAAATAACCAGCACAAAGAAGTAGAGTCAAGATCAACATGAATAGTCTTCCCAAGTTTGAAGGAACACCCGTGCCTAACTACTGATGCCTCATTCAGGTACTTCTAATGCTTTATGATATATCATATTCCTTGCTATACACAGGCATTAAATATACTTTTTGCATGCTTTAGAATTCCTCAATCCACTAAAGTACCAAACCAGAAAAGAGAAGAGAAATCTTGGACTCTACTGAAAACTCAGGCTAAACTTGAATAATCTTTTTTTTTTTACTGAACTTCTTTCCATGTTGCCCTTTGCACTTGCAACTTTTTCTTCTCTCTATGTATTTTTCTGCATTGAGGCAGTGCTTGCAAGTCCAAGTCATTGATGAAGACTTCTCTGTGGCCAGAACTATGCAAACCCCCACAAAAAAATCCCCATGTGGCTTACAACATGAGTATAAAACATTAAGTACTTGTATAGATATAGACACATGAGTGTAGAAAACAGTAAGGCTGCATATTTGCAACACCCTTGCCTCTTGTTTTTAAAACAAGAAAAAAATAACCTCTGCTATCTCAGGTTTTTCAGCATGCACTGAACATGTAGTTATCTTGAAAGACTTCTGTCCCCCTCTCTGAAACTCCTAAGCTTCACATTTTTTAAATGCCATTATAAACTAGATTTGCAGAGTCAGGATCTAAATTTGAATTTCTCTAGCATATGGGACTTGTTTGGCCTAAATTAGGAAATTAAGCCAAATATCAGTCAGAATTCACCACAGATATAATTGGGAGGTTACATTGTGCTCGTATTTTTAGTATCAATTATAAAATTCCTTGATTTTGTTGATAAGCTTTTTGGTGTAGGAATCAAGTTTCCTCCTGACAGAAGAATGATGGATGCTATCAGTGCTCAACAAATTATGAATAATTATACTCAAACTAGCTGCTCTATTTTCAGTTAACTACACATAGGAGATAATAATAGTTTAGGGAAAATGTGTTTAATGTGGGCCTCATTTTAGGGAAGGGATGTGTGAAACTGCATCCAATGTCCAAACAAGTGAATATATAAAGAGACTGAGCAACTGCCTGTGCAAATGAGACAGAGGAACTATCCTGACATTTTGTATATGGGACTAGGTGCTTATTTCTAAAAACAACAACAACATTAAAAAACCCACACGTCCCTACATTCTTAAAGGGCTAGAGAAATTTGTTGTCTGTGGTAAACTGCTGTTGGATCCATTTGTCTGACTACATTTGGCTAATATATTATAACAGATACTGCTTTGTTTCCCATGACATGATTAAGATCTATAGCTGAACTGATTATATATTATTTCAAAACCAAATAAATGGAGAGAATACCTATTTTTGGGTGACAGTACTCAGGCAGATAAGTAATAATAAGAGGAATGCATGTGCTCTAGAAATCCATTTATTCAGAAAGATCCCAAAGCACTTATTAGATTATTAAGAGAAATCACTTCCGCAACCACTTTAACAGTAGCAATGTAACAATACTACCCAGACATCCGCAATGAGAAGAGAAGAATGTCTTATCACAGTGATTGTCCCACTGCAGTCTATAGATCATCAGTAACCTTCACACTCATTACTGTTAGTAATTGGTCGTAAATATCTTTGTTAGAGCCTTAGACAACGTATAGAAGATGAAGTATGTCAACAGCCTGATCCAAAACTCTTCAGAGTAAATATCCAGGGACCTTAATAGGCTTTGACTCAGTCTCTTAGCTTCCTTTATTTCAGTGGGACTACTTGATTGCTAGAAGATAACTATATCTTTCAGAGCAATACTGTTTGGATGTGTCATATAAACCATAGCTCAGAAATGTTTTGATTCAAAATAACAGTGGGAAGGAGAAATCATGAGATCTCAACAGCAGACTTGAAGCGAGCTGGAATGTCAAAGCTCTGGCTACAGTAGAGGATGATGCTCTTGAAACAGTGATAACATAGTAAGAAAGGTCAAAGAAGTCAAGAGCAGTGCCTGTATATCCACAGGAAGTAGATGGAGAGGTAGAGTAATCTTTTCTTAAGGTAAGCAAATATAGAGGGTCTGCTGGTCACACGCATTTTCATTTTTGCCAAGGCTGCTTGTTACCTACTCCCAGCCAAAGGCGTTCATATACCTTGATGCTAGAAATAGAAACCGGAGTGCTTGGAGTGCCCATATAGTTCAAGTACTAAAGACAGGAGCTAGAAGCATATATGTAAATTAAACTTGTCACAATCTGTTTGCAATATGTTGTTGTTTTCTAGAGAAAATGAATGTAAATATATGACTCATTGCAAATATATGCCATTATCTTCCCTCTGAATCCCATTCAACTGCTTTACATTAAACCCTAGTTAGTATTTTTTTTACTACAACATCAACTCTAGCAAATCTGAAATAGCGACAGCATTACCTCAGTTGTACCATCCCGGTGTGAGAACTGATATATATCAAAGGGCTGTTAAATTATCAAGGTCCCTCTGATACCCCTCTGATTTTAGAAGTTAGCACGCTCTAGAGGCAGTATAATAGCATCAGAGCAAGAGATGAGCAGGGGCTCAGCTCCACTTCCTTCACTTGCACACTTGGGAACTTAAAGTGAATTACTGCTGCTGATTGCCGCTCTCCCTCAGGGCACCTGCACCACCCAGAGACTCACCAGGTTTCTGAGCCTCCTTTGTAGGTGGAGAGCAGCTTCCTCATCCTCCACACCTCATCTGGCAGATCCATCCTCCCTTTACATGGTGCCTGTGTGGGATGCTCCTCCAGGTAGACCTCCCGGCTGGTTTCTCAATCTCTAGGAACGGTCAGCATCATGCCAAAGTGTTTGGCTGTCAGTGAGACAGTAAGCAGTACTGAAGTACTGAAGAAATGAAGAAAGTTAACTCTCCATATAGTATGTGACGGAGTAGAAGGGAGTATTGGTACCCTGTGCAAATGACCACAGGGAGACATTGGAAAAGGAGTCATTCCAAGAAATATGGGGTGATATGTGTGGGGGCAATGAATTTGACCAAAAAGTCCCTTGGTAATCAATTGACTACATTAACATTACAGCAATGAATTTTGTTTCTTCCAAGTAACTGTAGCAGCTAAATGAGCAGTGCTTAATTTAATAGTGAATCAGCATTTCCATTTTCTTCCTTTTCCCCCTTTCCAAACTTAATAAGAGTTTTGTGGAAAACAGTCAGGCTACCAGAAAGCAAAGGCATGCATATGTTATGCTGAAATGAACACACATTTGAACCAGCTTTATCCATCCTTGCTTTTAATGGGGCCCTGAACTCAGTAGAGACTGTTAGGTGCTTTTGTAATACAGATTAACAATAATACTGAAGTTCCTCCCGTATCTCATTCCTCCCAAAGAGAGAGACTTAGGCTAAGATACTTTAAAGCTCTCCTTAGGCTGTTGTGAGTTCAGTGTGAAAATACATCCGTTGCCATCTCATGTTAACACTTATGGCTCTAGAAGTGGGGGCCTTTTGCTTTTACTATAGCTTGTCAGATTATGGAACTGAAGGAATCATTGATCCCTGAAGGATAAAAATCAGTGGAAGGCTCCTTAAAAGAAAAATACAGTATATTCAAACAGCGTTAGAGAAAGTCCTCTCTTTGTAGTTTGAGATGTTGAAGGTCAAGGGGAAAAAAAAAAGAAAGTCCTACATAAAAGTTTAAAAAAATTAAAAAAAATAAAAATGTTTAGGCAAAGCAGCTATTGCAAGTTAAAGTAAAAATAAAACTAAAACTAAAGGTTTTTCTGGTATCTGTCCTTTGTTTTTATAGTGTAAGCTATTTAAAAGAAAAAAAAAAGAATAAGCCCTCTGCTTTCAAACTGTTGTCTTAAGCTGCTGATAGTAAATAAAGTATCTTATTTATTGTTGAAGAGCAAAAATGTTGAATTTATAAAAGACCAAATTAAAACTTTAGGAAAATCATTGTTGAGAAATTCTGCAGGATTTGCATATTTAATTGAAGAGAATGCCATCATTTTTAATGGGAGCTAGGTAACCATATCTCTCTAAAAGGAAAAGCAGCTTTGGAAACTTTAGCATTAAACTATACATATACTTAGTTGTAACTGGGATAACACTTTGCAGTGGGAGTGAGGAAAACTGGAGTACCTGGATGGTGCTGTTCACCGTGTAGGCTTATGAATTCCTCCCTTCTCGTGCCTTGTGTTACATCTTAATAAATGACATCAGTGAGGTAAAACTTGGCATTTTTAAGTCAGAAGTTTGTAGGAGGCTTTTCTTGGGTGGCAGAGGCTTTCCTTGGTGGGCAGGAGCAGGGAATGGGGTCATGTCTCTAACGGAGAGGGCTGCTCCCAGCAAAGCCAGCCCTGCTTCCAGGCATGTGAGTCACCAGCAGTCACCTCCTGAAGGCTCTGGTTCTGTCCCCATGGAGGAACAGAAACCTCCTTCTGGTTCCAGCTGTGCTGGATCAGGCTGGCAGGGCCAGCTGGCACAGTTTGTGCCCCGGGGATCGCACTTGGAGGATCCAATGCAGAGAAAAAGAGGGGAAACAACCCAGTGAAAACTGTAAAACGCAGAAAAATAAGTTAGGACTCAGCTGGAGGGGAAAAAGAATGGAGTGAGGTTTCACAAAAAAGTCTATTAGCTTTCCTTCATGTGGCCATGGTTTCAGATACTGAATGTATCTAGAAAACAACTAATTTCCTACTTTATGAAGAAACTTTCACACAACACCTTTTTTTTGTTTGTTTGGTGTTTTTTTTTTTACAATATTGTACTCTAAGGAGGCTGTGGTCTTTCTTTGAACAATAATAATGGGATCTGGGTTTGGTTTGGAAATTTTTCCCTGGACAAGCCATTTGGGTCTTATTTTCAATACCTACTATTTTTACCTTACCAAGCTAGGAGTATGTTGTACTTAAAACAAAGAGCTAAAGATTTTATTTTTTTTCATTTTTCACATACTAACCTCTGGCTTTTGGCCATGTCCACAATATGCTCACTTTATGCCTGTCAATTTAAATGAGTTTTGTTTTAATTTTTATACCAAATGAGTTCATTTAGTGGTCTTCAAAAAGGCTAGGCAGAGAGTTTCCCAGAAACCTAGCATTTCCAAATAGCCTTTTCAGGTGGAATCACTTACTGCAATTTAAATATTCAAGCACTTTTATTTTAAAGTTAATATTGTTTATAGGAAGCAAATGCAAATAAGTGGTAAAAACCTTTTGGTATTAGGTCATTAAAAATCCATTCTTGACTTCCTGCCCACAACTACATCTTTTTTCAGACCTGTCACCCATTTCATTTAAGCACTTAGCTTTCTCCTAATGAATGAATTGGCATTTCATATTACCTTATTATCCTATAAAGCAAAATGCATACTCAATAACATTAACAGTAATTTCTCATAAAGACACATTATCGATCCGGGTGCTACCTGTAAGCATTGAAAATTGCAGCCTGCACACAGAGCTTTTCACATCTGGGCCTGAAGAATTAAAGAAAAATTAAATTTGACAGCAGTAAATTCACAGGCACAATCTAGGCACCAATTTATATGCAAAATGAAATGCTTTATGAAAATTTCCTCTATTTTCTCACGGAGATTTGGGAAAAAGATTTCACTAGATGCTTCTTTCTCTAATATCTCTCTACTTAAATATTATACTGCAGTCACTGCAGACTCCCTTTGATGTATAAATAATCAAGTTAAATTATGTGCAGCAAGGAGACTAGTGCTCTGCCATTCTTATTTTACAAAGTAATATCTACCCTAGAGGGTCAAATTTCCCTGACAAATTCTTAATTACTATGTTGCAACAGAAGCAGAATCTATTTGTGCATAAATCCCGGGCATTCCCATGTGGTAAGTAACTAATATTACCAACCATTTCACTTGGCCTGTTCACTGAACTCCATAATTAGATAATACTTTTGATGATGGTACATTTGAAGTCTTAATCCATTTAATTTTTTATGAGATTTTTTTTATTTTAATAGGGATATGTTAGTGACCGCTGCCTATTTAAAAATCATTAAAATTCTGTCCACAGCAGTAATAAAGATTAAAGATTACTAATATGGCATTCATAACCTTGCTGGTTTTCTAGAAATCTGGGGCTTAAGGTAAATGTTAAAGGTCATTTAATATGTTAGTCAGTAATTATAATCCTGGGTAATAGGTTCCTTTTCTAATTATCCTGGTATAAAAGTTCTATTGTTTGGGTCTATTCTTCTGATTTTCTTATTTGGGTTTTTGGGGGGATGAGTAATCCTGGAATTAAGTTTCCGAACATTGATGAAGGTAGGTAATGCACAATGATTAACTGGCTAAAAGCCATATGTTTGAATGCCGCATAATATCTTGCCTTGAAGTTACTTACAAAAGATGCAGCATCCCTTTCCAGGAGAAATAAAACAGAAAGGTCACTGCAGAGATTAATACCTTTTTTTATTTTAATATCAAACATTGACAAATAAGATAAAGGCTTTGTGAGCAAGCTCAGAAGAAAGTGAGAGTTAAACACTAGATGGGAGAGAATTTTAAAAGAATAATCTGCTGGTCATTTCAGAGGCAGGGAAAGGAAATTTGCTCCTTGAGGCCCCAATTCAGGGAAACATTCAGACATGTGCTTCACTGAATGCAGCATATTCTGCATGCTTTCCTGGGGTGCAGCTTGGGTCTGCATCTAACTACTGCCCTGTGATACAACTGGGATTGCTGAGGCTTGCTAAAGAAAATGTTCTTTCCTTTCTGCTCATGCCAAAACTTCTATGCGATTTGCTCTTAGAAACACATTTATTTTCTATGATGTGGATATTCTGCAATGCCTTCCTTCCCTTACCTGTACATATGTATATTCAGCATGTTTGTAGATGATGCATTAACAAAATTTACATACCAGGGCCTGAATTCTGGAATAAGCATTTAAAATCACATTTAAGTACAAGACACTTGATTTTAAACACATTCTTAAGCTCCCTTTAAGTTAAGTGTGTACTAAAATGCTGTGTTAGGTCACAGTGCCCTGCTGAATCAGCTTGGACCCTGCAAAAGGTCAAAAGAGCCAAAACTACCCCTGCAAAACTTGGATTTCTGGCCAGATGTCTTCCTGCTGGCTGTGGATCTCATGCCACACACCACAACTGAGTGCCATCGTGTTCTAACTGCAGGAGGAAAAACATAAGGGAAAACCAGAACAGTAGTAAGAAAATGTCTTTGAGAGGTGACCTGCTCTTTATAGTGTTTTTCAATTTTAGCACAATACAAATACATAATAGCATTAAAAAAAAACCCCAGTGTCACTAACTTATTTCAGCGGTAATTATATCTCACTAGCTGGCTTTGGGCAAGTCACTAAGGTCACATTTGAAAAGCATCTGCAGGTCAGGATTTTTCCATGGGCACTGAGCAGCTTCTTGAACTACAGATTTGTGCTGGAGTTGATGTTCTGTACTTCTGAAAATCAGGCCTCCAATGTCTTTGCACGGGAGTGGAAAAAACGTTGAGAAACCTATGAAAAATTTGGTCTTAGCATCATCATTTTAAAAGGAAGACAGTGATATGGCCTGTTGAGGTGGTATGAAGTTTAAACAGTCAATTTTTATAAGGCGTTTCCCTTTTCAATAGAAAGGCAACTGCTAGTACACCAGTTGGTAAACCACTGAAAATCATAACCCAAATCTTTTTCAGCAGCCCTTTTTATTCTTGAAGATTTACAAATTCACAGCCTCTTATACTTAGAGTTATTTCAAAGGAGCTAAAAAGCAGACTGATGAATATAATTTAACTGTGATTGGTGAAATTTCAAGAATGCTAAATCAGAATTGTATATAAACCCTTGATTAAGAAATTAATCTCTTATAAGCATTTCCTTCATACTGAAACCCAAGTAGCAAAATCTGAGGCTTTCTTGTAAAGAAGCAATAGCTGACTTGAGAAAAAGTTTAACTTCCTGATTTTATCAGTAAATCCATGTGAGCAGCCTTATTTCAGAGTTTTTTTGAAATACTAGAGTGAAGGGAGTATGTGAAAGTTCCGATTCTTTTATATTTTTCTGCCTCTATGTTTTTGGCTTTTACCTAGATGCACCTTCCCAATGACTCTTTCATACCATACATTTCATACTACACAAAATTCATTTAAAGGAAAATAAACACAGTAAGAGCTTCATATTTACACACTCACACTCAATTTACCCATTCACTCACAGAATCTTATGCCAGATAAAATTAATGAGCAATTCTCATGGCTACTTCTGGGCAATTCTCATGGGAACTAAAGTGCCACTCCAATCCCAAATTAACAAACTTGGTTGAAATTAGTAATAGTCTAGTTATTATGAATATTCACAGGAACTTCTGGCTCAGTTTCTGCCCCAAGAAACTGTGATCAAATGTTAGCTCTTTAAACTGAACATCTGTCAAAGAAAAGAGCACTGAAAAAAGAAGAAATGTACATTGTGCATCACCAAACGAGCTTCCAGTCATTTGAACGACACAGAGTCAGATTATGCTTATCCTCTGGACCTGCATGGCACACCACCAGCAGCAGGCAGTCTCCAAGCCATCTTGGCACCAGCCAGGGCTCTCCAGCCCTTCTCAAAAGTTGGAGCAGCTTCAAGTCTTCATCTAATCTATATTTAGCTAAGATATTTTGCCTTGTCTTGAGTCAGGATGTTCTTGCCATGCTTCCTTCCTACATCACATCTCCCAGGCTAGTGATCAAATGTAATTGGACCTGCTTTGCCTGTCCCAGATGTATTCTGTGGATAGAGGACCCTTGTGGATAAACCACATCTTGCACGTCCACAGCTGCATAAGGGCTGATGCAAAGTACCCCTGCAAAGTCTAACAAAGAAATATTTTGCTTATGGGATATTTATTTTTACTGTATTGATCTTTAGTATGCTTCTTCAGAGAGTTTTCCTAAAATATTTTCCATTATTCTGCAATACGAATGAAAAGGGTAGCTAGAAGATTTTATATTATTCAGTCATCTGCAACTTAATCCTCATGACTGTGAAGAAGAGCTAGATTTCATGGGACTGGGGAGGAAAGATCCACAGTGAATAATGATCGAGCACAGTGGAAACCTGCAGTACTCTCAGCACCTTCTTCCCATCTCTATCAGTGTGTGCAGTCATGTTGCAGATGAATATTCACGGTAATTCCATCAGCCCAAAAGTCAAACTGGTCAAAGTCTGTGGGTGACTATTAGGCATTACTGGTGAGCCACAAGTGGTATAGCTCCATGATACCTTCTTCCATATTACTCCATTTCTGAGTGCTGTTCCATCCATCAGCAAACCCAAGGAAAAGTAAATTTCATCATAAGCAAGAGCTAACATTAGATTTCACCCAGTCATCTCCTTAGTAAAACTTTGAGATTAAATTTGGGGTCTGGAGTGGTAAATTTTCATAACAGCTTTGTGCACTTGGTAAGAATTAACTTCCTAGCATCTAACCAGGGAGGTCCCAGTTGACTGGAAGTTAGCAAATGTGATGCCCACCCACAAGAAGGGCCGGAAGGAGGATCCAGCAAACTACAGGCCTGTCAGCCTGACCTCGGTGCTGGGGAAGGTTATGGAGCAGATCATCTTGAGTGCCATCACACAGCATGTACAGAACAACCATGTGATCAGGCCCAGTGTGATCAGCATGAGTTTATGAAAGGCAGGACCTACTTGACTAACCTGATCTCCTTCTATGACAAGGTGACCCACTTTGTGGATGAGAGAAAGGCTGTGCATGTTGTCTACCTGGACTTTAGTAAAGCCTTTGACACTGTTTCCCACAGCATTCTCCTGGAGAAACTGGCTACTCATGGCTTGGACGGGCATACTCTTTGCTGGGTAAAAAACTGGCTGGATGGCTGGGCCCAAAGAGTGGTGGTGAATGGAGTTAAATCCAGTTGGCAGCCAGTCACAAGTGGTGTTCCCCAGGGCTCAGTACTGGAGCCAGTTCTGTTTAATATCTTTATCAATTATCTGGATGAGGGGATCGAGTGCACCCTCAGTAAGTTTGCAGAGGACACCGAGCCGGGTGGGAGTGTTGATCTGCTTGAGGGGAGGAAGGCTCTACAGAGGGACCTGGACAGGCTGGATTGATGGGCCGAGGCCAATTGTATGAGGTTCAACAAGGCCAAGTGCCAGGTCCTGCACTTCATGCAACGCTACAGGCTTGGGGAAGAGTGGCTGGAAAGCTGCCTGGCAGAAAGGGACCTGGGGGTATTGGTCAACAGCCGGCTGAATATGAGCCAGCAGTGTGCCCAGGTGGCCAAGAAAGCCAATAGCATCTTGGCTTGTATCAGAAATAGTGTGGCCAGCAGGAGTACAGAAGTGATTGTCCCCCTGTATTCAGCACTGGTGAGGCCGCCCCTCAAATACTGTGTTCAGTTTTGGGCCCCTCACTACAGGAAAGACATTGAGGTGCTGGAGCGTGTCCAGAGAAGGGCAACGAAGCTGGTGAAGGGTCTAGAGCAGAAGTCTGATGAGGAGCGGCTGAGGGAACTGGGGTTGTTTAGCCTGGAGAAAAGGAGGCTCAGGAGAGACCTCATTGCTCTCTACAACTACCTGAAAGGAGGTTGTAGCGAGGTGGGTGTGGGTCTCTTCTCCCAAGTAACAAGAGATAGGACAAGAGGAAATGACCTCAGGTGGCACCAGGGGAGGCTTAGATTGGATATTAGGAAAAATGTATTCACCAAAAGATTGTCAAGCATTGGAACAGGCTGCCCAGGGAAGTGAGTCACCACCCCTGGAGGTATTTGAAAGACAGGTATATGTGGTGCTTAGGGACATGGTTTAGTGGTGGTCTTGGCAGTGCTAGGTTAGCGATTGGACTTGATCTTAAAGGTCTTTTCTAACATAAACGATTCTATCATTCTGTAATTCTAAATCTGCTATGTTATTTCTAAGTTTAGGACTGTAAATGAGCAGCTGATGTAAAGAGCTGAGAATCTCAGAAATGATACAATGAAATTCTATAAAATTATTTTATATTTTGTTGTTTATTTTCTCTCAAATTAAACACAGTTTCAAATTCTTGAAGCAGAATGAGAGGGAGAATAACATTCAGAGTCTTTTAAGCTATGATTTAACAAAAGTTTTTTAATCTTAAAATTATTTTACATCTACGTATACCTTTTCCACTGTTTATTTCTTTGCAAAATTGTCAAAGTTTTTCCCTATAAGCATATAATATACTACTACATCTATAAATATGCATAGAGAGTCTTGAGGTTGATAAGAGTATATAGGCATAACTTATAGTATAAACTGTCTTATAGATCTGAGGGTTAGTTCAACAGCACAGAGCAACATAATTAGAACTATCAAACTATATTACCTTCTGTCACAGATTTTTACTTGAGAAAATTACAGAATAGAAAGGAACAGATTCCAATGCCCTATAGCCATGCTCAGAAACAGCAGAAGACAGTACCAAAATGCACATCTTCCATGAAAAATTCACAGAGAGATAGACAGGTTGGTCTGTCTTCAATCTGAGGTATTTGAAATCTAAATTCAGATTTGACTCTGTTAGTTTTTATAAACAATACCTTAATATGTTTTAAAATGAGCAATTTCCTGTTTATAATGTTGAATTACTCAAATAAGCAAAAAAAATTTAGGAGAAAATCACAACATTTAATTAAAAGTGTTCTTTTGCTCCTGCTTGAATTCCAAAATTAAGAACGAAATTCTCAGATTTATTTTTAGTAAGTTGGTCTTCGCTTTTCTCCTTTCTTTAGTTTTCTTTTACAAATCTCCCCTTCCAGTGACTCGTTATGTTCTCAATCATCTTAACAGGCTAAATTCTGAAATTAATTGCTATAGCTGCATTTGGAAGAAGGAAAGCAGAGTGACATCTACCAGATACAAAAACCTCCTGCTGGTGAGTGATAGACGGGTGTGGAAGAGCAAGGCTTGCTCCAGCAAAAATAACCATTTGAGCTTGCCTGCGAAATGCAAAAATTATGCTCCTCTAGTTAGCACTTAGCCTGTCCTCTGCTTCATGAACCAGCCTGGGCTGTGAGCACCTTTTCCTTTGCGGTTTTGAGGCAATAACTGAAGGAATACTGCAGGGTATTCCTGAGCTCTAGCAAAGTATGCTGCCCTAGTGGAGAGCTGGGACTACGGACTTGGCTGGTGACACAAAGCTCTCACTAAAATATATAATTCATTATCTGAAATAATTTTGTGACTCTGGATACATCTGTCCTCTGTATGGGTTTAGATAGAACTACATTCATAATGTGATTTATTCATCACAAACACAGCTGAATAGAGGTAGCCAAGCTGTACTAGAACCCATAACTTTGAATTGGGTGATTTGGGGATAGGATAGGAAACAATAAACACTCTCAGTAGGAGACCTGCTTATGGCTGCTGAAAGGAATTGGTATACAGAAAATTGTGCCTTAAATACCACTGGTCTTTGTGACCTGCAAGTAACAACTCTGGTAAGAGAAGAACATAGTGGCAACTGAGATATAGGTATGAATTGCAGTAAACAGTGCAAGATTGGTTACATGCAGAAGTGCCAGATAAAAATAGGAAGAGACTCAGAGAGGCATAGGATGGAGGCACTCGAGTAGTGATCATGAAGAATACAAAAAAATATATATTTAATAGGCCTTTTATTTGATAACTAAGTAAATTCTCTGCTTGCTGTAACTGGATAGTCAAGGGATAGCAGATAAGTGCTATTTTGCCTAAATTAGAAAATTCTGTTTCCTTTGGTTTCCACCTCTAATGTAATGTAATGCAAATATCAGGAATGCAAATACTAGGTATCACCTTTGTATCACTGTAATTGCCTTGTGTTTCTGTTCTTTGGTATTGTAAGACCAGCAGAACTTGGTCTCTTGCTATAAATTCATGTGGGTTATGCCTACAGAGATTGCTCACTTTCTGAATCAGCAGGACAGTTGAGACCAGATTTTTTTTCCTTGGTCACCAAATTATAAAATACTATGAGAAGGTGGCAGTGGAAAGATTATTCAGTTCAAATGAAAGAAGAAGAGGACAGAAGAGAAAAAACGGTCTGTTTAGAAGTTAGGATTCTCACCTGGGCAGAGTGAAGACACAAACTCCATCCAGCTTTTGCTCATATGGTTACATTCACATTTCACAACAGGATGCAATCTCTAATGGCCCTGCCATATGATCTAATGCAGTGCTTTCTCATTTGCTGAAGGAAGTTATGTTTGAGAGGTCTGGAGGGAACTCTGGTTCTATGCTGCTACTATTGCAGTAATAAAAAACAATGCTCCTTGAGTCATCGGCTCTACTGTGGTGGCAGTGTGGCTGTGGACAGAGTCTATATGCCTATGGATAAGCTTGACTGGAGCTCAGGTATTTAGCCACTGGTCAGGACAGATGGTAAGGACACTACAGGTCTTGTCTTCGCTCTACTAGTTCCACGATTCCTATTTATCCTTCTGAGGATGGAAGTCAGAGGTGAAAGGACTGAAACCCTTACTTTTAAAGATGCCTTCACTGCCTTGCCTGGGCATCTGATTTGGTCATTGCCTCAGTTTTCCTGTCTGTAAAATTGAAATGTAGTTATTTGTTGCACTGGTGCGTCAGAAAGATTATTTCAATGGTTATAAACCCCTTCTGGAATTGTATAATGATAAGTATTATTTGTATGCAAGGATCTGAAAAGGGGGGGTGTTTTGTATAATCTAGAGCTATTCTTTTGTGTTTGTTTCGTTTGTATATCTGGAGCATATCAGTAAACACAGTTTAGAGAGCAAACATATGATAGCATATTGTGGTGCATGAAAAAAACTACAGGTGCCTAGGTATGTGCAGATGTGAAAGAATTAATGAACATTTTAAATAACAGGGGAACCTTTCTGTTCAGAAATAGCAGTTCCCATATATATAATTTCATATATATGCATATATAGATGTACATATTGCCACGTTCTCTTTCAGCTAACCTTTGTGTGAGAGAAACTTCTGCTGATGTCAAACGACCAGGAGGACATTAGCAGCTGATATTGGTGCCTGTCGGGTGCTGTTGGGTATGTCTCCTCACCACCAGGCTGGCTTCCCTCGCTACTGCCACTGACCTTGCAAACAGCTCCGACAAAGGTCGGAATGGATTCATTGATCAGCCAGGCCAAGCATATGACAGTCTGTGCCTTAATTGAATCCCAAAAGGGGGCAGACTGGGTTTTTATTACAGAGGCCAGACGATAGCACTCATTAAAAGCTCCACAGACTGTGTGGTTTACTAATTAGTTTATTATACAGACACCTTGACGATGGGCAAAGTTGTCATTTTGCCCTTTATCGCACAGGGGATGTTGTTAAAAGTTTAATCAGCTAACACTGACCAACTTAGCTTGGCAGGCTGTGGACAGTCATTACCGAGGTCACCCCTGCTGTAGCAATTCTGACAGGGTCACAGCATGAATCTCCAATAAAAAGCACGTTACATAAGGTAAGAGTGCACCTGAAAGGGAACCAGGAAAAGAGATGTGCTCAGTGGGGAGTAGGAAACAGATGGACTGTTAGGACAAGTGAAGCCTGTTATGGTTTCTCTTTGCTTACATTGTTTAACATATGCTTTTTGGAAATATGGGGAGCTCTGAGCTATTGCTGTGATATGTTCATTAGAACGCAAGATAGCCTGAACCAAGTGGTGTGTGAACAGGCATTAAGCATCTCTGGTTTTGAGAAAGCAGGGATGATTTCACTAGTTAAGCAATGCCTAACACCCAGGTAATGGGCTGGTCCAGAGCGTCAGGAGAACTTGCACTGGGAAAACCAAAGAGTGAGACAATGCAGGTTTTTTCCAACATACTCTGGGTAATTTTGTAATGATGCACCTTAGTATATGTATTCCCTTCAGGTGTGGGCATGTGGCATGTGTTACAGCTTAGAGATACTTTTCATAAGGTTACTTTTACTTAGTTTTATTACAGTGATATCTGGAAGTCCCAGCAGAGTTCAGGGTCCATTAATACTCAGTCTTACACAAACAAATGCCCTGTATCAGCCCCATATCAGAAGACATCAAGTATAACTAGATATGTCAGATTAAGAGTGGTGTAAAAAACTGAGGCAAAATGACAAAGGTCCTTGATCTTCTTTTCAGAGTCCCATTGACTAAACCATACTGCAACTTGATCTTTTTTCTTAGGAAACTAGCTAAAAATAGAAATAGCTTGATCTGTCTGTCAGTCACACCTCTGAGTCAACTTCAGTCAAGTCTGAGACTGGATAGGGGCTTCAGTTCCTTTGAGTCTTCTGGAAGTTGGTATTTTCCACAAATGCTGGTAGAAGAGTATAATTTTTAATTAATTTATTGAGGGAAAGACAGGGAAAACAGCAGTCATCCCTGCTGTTTGGCCACAGCTGGCTGGCAAATCAATCGGTCAGTGTGCCTGATGTACCAGATCAGCCATGGCATGTGCTGTCTCTTATTGAGACACAAAGAAACTCAAGTAGGGGACACAAAGTGGATGGAGAATCTGTGATAGACCACATGGAGCATAAGGGTATTTGAGGGCAGGTTGGGGAATCACCATAATTTCACAGGGAGGAACTGAGGAAGTGGGATGACATGGGCAAATGAGTTTAGAACAGGCTCTTAAGAGAGGGATGGAAAGAAAATGAGTTTGTTGAGGTTGGTATCTGTAGAGGATATGGGACAAAATTCCAGATAAAATGGGATTTTGTTTATTGCTGTGCATGGAACAAATCTTTTCTTTGGGTGTAAAGCAGCATGCCATGAAAAGAAAATCACATTCCAATCCTTGAACTGGATCATGACAGAAACAAAGTAGAGATGACCCCACAAGGAATCTCCTAGGCCTGAGTTTCAGTTTACAGGGACAGGAGTTATCTAGACATCATGTCATCTAGAACCTGGAAGTGACTGGGCCTGAATGTACACATTGCTGGAACTAGCAGTGAACAAAGATACCCACGATACTGAGTCCCAGCTACAGCCTGTGATGAAAAAAATGCTTGTCAAACTGGAAGCATTTAATAAGTGTGGTGACTTTGTTACCCTGATAGAGTATTAGGATATTTATTCTTGGCTCCAAGTCACCTAGGACAGAATAAGCTGGACATGACTGCGTTTTGGCATTGCCACAAAGCACCGCCTGTATTCTTTGTCTGAGATCTGAATTAAGTTCTCTCGTTTCAAATGCTGTTCACAACCAGCAGCTGTAATCCCAGAGTATCAGTTCACAAATGGGAAAAAATACTAGATAATACAGGATGTGTTATCTTCTGGGAGCTGGAGCAGTATATGAGATATATTGCATTGGTTTCGCTTCTAATTTTGGCTTTTTTTATTTGTACATAGACATCAGCTGAAATTCTGGCTTTGGTGAATCAAATGGGAGATTTGGTTGTTGACTGTAATAGAGAATTTCACGTGGAATATCACTGCATATATTTGAGACGTGCTTCCTCTAGCCATATGCATTTACAATTGCATCACACACCGAATGAAGGTGGAAAGGTAGGAGACCAATTTTCTTGTTTCACTTTGGCTTTTTTCTGTTCCAAATGTCCAACACATCCACCTTAATACTCCATCATCATGGAAAACGTGAATGGCAGAGTCCATGTCAATCATATTCAATCCAGCATAACTAAAAGACTGTTACAGTCTCATTTAAACACAAAATGCAACCTTGAAATGAATAGGCTAGTATCTGTGTCTAGCTAAGGCATAAACTATGGTCCTGATGCTCCTGTGCCCAGGGTGAGAATTTTGTCAGACCACTCTGTAGTTTTTTCCAGCCCAGAAACCTTGGTTCCTTTGCCAAGAAAACAAGTCCTAATGTAGCGGAGCTTATATACATGAAAATCTCATGCTGTTCTGAAGCTGAGATACAGAGATGGGCCCAGAAGGCTGGTGTTACCATCATATTCCCAAATAAATGCATATGGGGATACAAGAAGGTAAAGCACAGCCTGGTGTGCTGCAATGTGTACTATTCATTTTCATTTGAACATTAACATAAGGTGCTGTGGCAGCAAATTTATATCTGTCATCATCTGGAGTAAAGATCAATGAGTGTGTACTTACAATATGTCCCGAGCGCAGCGCGCTGTGGGGTGTGCAATAAAGGCAATGTGATAGGGAGCCAACTCTGCGACAAAACACAACAGATGCACCTCTATTCACAGCAACATCATCTGAATGCTTAGGACAAGAATAGAAAAAGAGTATTGGACAGACCCTCAACTTGCATTCATCAGCGTAGTTCCCTTAACTTTAATTCTTACTAGTTGAGTTTGGCCCGTGTCTATTTGAAATGTGGATCCATTCACATTACTCACACAGGAATCTGGCCAGAGTATATTGCAACACCAGGGCGAGCAAGGGGTCATGTAAAATAGAAGTACCATTGCTAGTTAACGTGTCTTGGTAGTCACCCCAGGAGCCTTCTCACAGTGACAGATTGCTCTGTTACAACCACACAGGCAAACGCTCCATCATTAACTCACTTTAAAAAAAGCTGCCTTAACTGTGAAACTAAAAGACTCCAACTTTTCCTTTTGCTGTAGCTCCCCCAGGCAATGAAGGAATTTGCGATGTGTGTCAATGAGACATTTGAAATCTCACACATTTAAATCGTCCCGACTTCAACAGCATTTTAAATACACTGAAACCAGCAGCATTTCTAAATTCAAACACTTACCAGTTTCCTTCCCACAAGCTTGCTCCTACGAGCCTCAAAGGCAGTAGAAAATGTTATTATGCGAACAAAGTGTCTCTCTGTAACTGAATTAAATATAAATCCATTAAAAAGAGAGATAGATAATACAATAATTAATACTTTGTACTACTCTATTACCTTTCTATTGCAGACTAAAGGTATTAATTCAGCCTTAGCCCACCATTTCTCTTCCCATTTTATAAATAGAAAAATTGAGGCACAAAGGGTAAAAGTGATTTAACTGAAAGCACAAGGCAAATCAGTATCAGGGCAGGCATAAAATCCTGGAAATCTGGTTCTTAGTGCTGCATCCACTGTTCTGGCACCAACCTTACCACAAAGCAAAGATACAACAGAAAAAAGGTGCCACCAACAGTGCTATCTGAAAATGGAAATACAAATGACTACAATGAAAAACAACAGTGAATCCTCAGTCCCCAAATCTCAGCCTCAGAAAGATGTATGGCTCTGTGGAAAGAAATCTCTCTTGAAACAAGCACCGTGGCCATTATTTCAAGCAAGCTACCGCATGCATCCAGTGGTTGGCAAATCACAATAACTTCACTGCATCATGTGTGGTATTTCTCAGTGTACATGAAGAAAATCTCATAATCCTATCCTCCAGTCTTTCACCATGCAGGTCGGTGAGGAGTTCCCATTAAGTGCAGCAGTGTGAGACTGCAATTAAGCAGCGATTAAGAGTCACGCAATGCAGCTCACTGGAGGGATGAGCTGTGTTCTGGCTAACACGATCGGCAAACAAACTCTTTTGAAGTGCCTAGACATACCGTGTTAGAAAAAGTACCCAGCGCAAGGAATTACTTTTCTGCCCTCATGCAGACATAAATCCAGGCTTCACTCAGCCCTGTAGATGGATGGACCTGTTTATCCTCCAGAGGGATTTTACATGGCACCAGCAGGCTGCCCACAATGCAAAATCAGGCCTTTAATGATTGCTTGTGAGAACTCAGAACGACAAAGCATTTCATTAATCGTCCATTCCTAATCAGTCTCTTAATAGATCTATAAATGAATAAATACCCTAAGGAAATTGCTACTTTAAAAAAGGAAGAAATTGGGTACTACTTTGAATATTGGCAGACACAAGAGTTGCCTTTTAACTCTGGAGTCATTCAACTTTTGTTGGAGTGTTACATAAAAGCTTTTAATTTACCGAGTACCTTTTTGTGAGTCGAGGGGATCATTTGTGACTAATGAAGAGCAAAGAACATTTTAATAATAGTGACAACTGGCTTTGATATTAATATTGTCTCCAAAAAAATCTCTTTTGAAGTCTCTGAGATTATGAAAACCCTTTATATTTTATCCAACCGTGTTAATAAAATTGCTTTGCCTACATAATGCTCTCTCCAAAGCGAAAGTAATTTTCCCCCATTTAGTTCCCTGTGCTATCCTTTGGATATTTTTATATAAATTTTTTCTCACTTGTCATTTTTCTGTGCATCAACATTTCTAATTTTTTTATTAGTTTTCAGAAATCATATTTAAATGAAAACCCTAGTGTAATGCTCTATTTCTTACAAGAACTTGAACATATTTCATATCTTTAAAAATGGAAGCCTTTTTGCATGTCATAGATATTTCTTGGGACCTTTTTAGCAGGGAAGTAGGACTATGTTTATGTTCCCTCAGTGTTTCTTAGAATTTCTGAAGTCTATTAAAGGATCAGAAAAAACAGGTTACCCAATAACAATACTGTTAGGTGAAGATCCCTTCACATGTTTACATAGGCTAGAAAATTTAGCTGATATGCAGAAATACCTAAATTTAAAATGCTGCTGAAAATGGCATTATCCATTTAAACAAGACACCTTCCCTTGAAATGCTCTGCTACTCCAACTGGATTTGCTCTGGGGATAGGAACAAAACCCCAAATTAATACAGGGCCTTTATCCTTCTAAGGAGATAGCACACTGTCCCTGTGTGCTAAGGGACATGGTATTTCCACACTCAGTCATAAGCTTTGTGATTCCTGTCCACTTCTCATTTATTGTTTCCAGTAGGTGAACTGCAAGCCCAGTGTCACAGTTATGGTTTCTTTAAATGCAAGGAATTACATAGTATGATCTTCCTGAATTTTGCCTCCCTAAATTCTTCCTGCATTTCCAACAGGAGCTTATTTTCTCATCTTTTTAATGACAAACTGTTGTGCAGTACCCCATGTCTTTCAGTACATGCCATATTTTCCCCCGAGAGAACTGCATTTAAGTGGTTTACGTGACTTGGGCAGGTGCTTTTCCCTGTAGGAGTGCTGAATGGAAGCCTTCTTCAGGAAGGTATCAGTTTTGTAGAAATTATGACAGAAGAGAAGGAAAACATTAATCTAATTCTGTTCTAGGTCTGTTGTTCTATGCCATATAGATGTTTCTTATATATAACAAACCCTGAGATCATGTCATCTATTCAGGTGGACATGGAGATGACCACAGCTGAGAGTAGGTTACTTCTGTTTTGTTTGTGAGCTCTGCGTCCCTAAAAACTTTATTACATCTTACAGATTTGTTAAAGTCATAGTGAAACAGGACATATTTCTGAACTAATAGACACATCAATATTTAGTTCCACTGAAGGGGATCAGCTACAAATGTCTGATGTGAAAAAAGTGTCTCTAGAAAGTGGTGAAAACAATATAATGGACCCAGTTCCTCTTGGGTCTAAACTCTATCTTCACTTAGTCTTTCATTTTTGAAATGAAACACTACTCAATTTTCCCATAGTTTTCAGAGAGGGTTACAAGTTAAAGCAATACACTTGCTTAAGAATCTTGTTGAATCAGGACTGCATATGATGTATTGCAGGTCATGAATCATTTGAAGCATAAACCAGAAAAATTTCTTTTTCTTCAGTTTCTTTCCTACTGCCCATGATGTATTCCCTCCAGCTCTTCCTTAATTAGGGAAGTTAAGACCAGTAATTCATCTCTAGTTGTTTCCTCCAAGCAGCAGCAGCAGTAGGGGCATTAGCATAGACCGAGCTCCAGACATTTTGCCATGTGCTCTAACCCTACTGAGTAGGTTCCCATCAGTCCCAAAAAGCAATGCTATTGCTTTTGGTACCTTTTCCAAAGAACAAACAACAACAGATAGCAGTCTACTCAGGAGGCAAACACAGAACAAAACAAGTCTACAGTCTTATGCTGATTTCTGAAGATGCCCTGTGTACTTGATATGTTAAATATGGTCCAGCTGTGTTATACTCAGTGAGAGACAGAAGAGCGTGAACCACCTCTCTCTCTCTCTTCTTGGGAGAGCCCCCCTATAGCACATGTTTGGGGTAGTTCTGACCAATCCAAGTCCAGTTTCCTGTTTTGATTTTAACTATTTTTAGTTACAGGAAAGACTGCAAGCTTTGTACCACCTTTAACTAGAAACTCCAGGCATGTGATAAATATGTGTAATTTGGCACAGAGGGAAATTCGCTAAGGGGTAACTAAACGTAGGCCTGCAGCTAATATTTATGGACAAGTTTCAAACAAAGGGATGATAGGTCTAGACTGCTGACTCAGCCTTCCCTATCTATATAGGGATGCTGTCACTAGAGTAAAGGTAACCAAGAAGGTTATGAGGGGCCACAGAGGCCCCTGTGATCTTCAGGAGCCAAAGTGCCCACAGAGACTCATTCACTTCTACTGCACCTCAAAGTGGGAGGAAGAAAGGACCTTGGTGAGTGTTCATTCAGATGAAGAAACCTTTTATGGGAGTTTCTATAATGCTTCATTTTGAATGACTATGTGGTAACTAGAGCTGGATGACTGTATAATAAGGCTCACTGGCTCTCTGATAGAAACTTTCATAAAGGAAAAAGTTACTGATGAAAGCGAACAGGATTTTGTGTGCGTGTGTTTCTTGTGCAGCTTGAGGTTTCATCTGGATTTCAGTGCCTGTAAAATGAGGGACAACAGGGGAGCAGGCCACAAACCTTAACTCCCTGTGCTCTCTTCCTAAAAGTGAAAGAAGAGCATCAAAGGGAATGAGAGTGACAGACTCTGTAACTGAAAAGCATTGTATATTCTTGCTTTAAGCCACAGCCATGGTTTGCATCACAGAGAAAAGTCTGTCTAATTTAACATTTATGAACTCCTCATTTCTAGGGTGCAGTCTTAAGTGGGCTTGGAAACTTAGGGTGATAGTGCAGAGTTACAGCCATGTTTTTTTATTTGTTTTTTACTTTTGGCAAATTTAGAACTTTCCATTTATGCCCAGGTGTTGGATGCCTCCTTCATTATGGAACCTTTCCCCCTTTTTCCTTAACCTCTCTTCTCTACTCATCAGGCTGAAAAAGTAAAAGCCCTACCATGTCACCAAGTTTATACCAACATTTTTACATGAATACTTCCTTTGTTCATAAAATATACTAAAACATTACAATATACACACGAATGTAGAGAAACCATCAATGAAGTGTGTATAAATTGTTCCCACCAAATGCAAAGGAGAATCTTGCCTAACTCATGTTTCTGCATTCATGTTAAATTAACTTTTGCACAGAGCTCAATAAATGACAAAAGGAAAAAAGAAATGTATGCAAAACTTTTATTATAGTAGATTGGGAACAACATAGCACAGAACTATAATTACTGTATTTGTAGTTCTAAGAAAAAGTATAAGCTAGATTTTCCAAGATTTTAATAATTTTACAGATGTTGAAAGGTGTTTTTGAAATAGCTTTCTAGCATCTTCTTGCTAATCTCATTTTTCAAGTGCTCAGTATGCAATTTGTTATATATATATTTGTATATGTGTGCCCATACTGTAATCATGCCATCTCAGTTATGAGAGCAAATGGGCTCACTTGAGTAAGCGCTCACATTTGCAATGCTATTGTGAACTGGTGTACTGTGAACTTACTAAACTGGTGCTCCACTACTGTGCTCCAGCACCAGGCTTCAGCAATATGGTGTCTTCTTTGAAATGCAAAATGTCTTTTTTGTCTTATACACTAACAAAACAGGAAGTTCAAATACACAAAGCTTTTTAAAATCAGCTGGCAGAATGATTTGAAGGATAGAATTGATGTTAACAGGAAAAACAACAAAGTAAAACCCATGCCTTCGGTTAAGTTCTTGGCGTATGTTTTGGATAGATTCTGTTAGTTTTGATTCTGCCCAGTAAAATCCCCCATTAGTCCTCCCATTAGCTACTGGACTGGCTAAAAGATGATGTTGAAATTCCCCAGGTTTTTCTATATTCTTCAGTAAAAAAAAAGTTCAGCTGTCCACCACAAAGAAATAACAGATTTATATAAGCAAAGAATAAATTAGAGATCACTTTGACAAACGTGAACTTTTCCTATTATTTTTTGGTGGGCTGAAATAATCCAGAACAGGTGAACAGGAAAATGAGAGAATGATTGGAAACCTAGAATACAGGAAATGGGCAAGCATAGTATCTGATTTTTAAACAGGGGAGAATTGCAGATAAAGGAATTCTAGGCCAAATAGATAAGGAGCAACACTCAACCCACCTGTAAGCAAAGGATATAAAAGTGATAAGTAACAACTGACAGATACATCAGACTAAGAATCTGTCAAACCAATCATAGTTCCTTCAACGGCAGGGTAACAGGATTCACGGAATGAAGTAGTTGTGAGTCACCATCAGATTCTGACATGATTTGAAAGATGTTACCATAAATAAACCAAGAAAATGCAGAATGGGCAAGTACTGTAAGCACATCAAGTTAGAAAACTGAATTTAAAAAATAGTTATAATTGTGTTTCTGTTAAACTAGAGCAATACAGAAAAGGAGGAGAGGAGTCATACTTTGACCTGTCCTGGGTTTGGTATTATTCCCCATTTTCAGTAATGAAGGGTGGAATTTAACATATGTAATAATTTTTGTGTACTATACCCAACTGGGATGAGTTGCAAGCACCTTGGAGGGCAGGATTAGAATTCAAAACAGTCTCAGCAAATTAGAATCAGAGCCTGGAAAAATAAGAGACCATTTAATAAAACCCAGATCAAGGTGCTATGCTTATTTTGATTCTTCCTGACCAAACTCATGACTTCTGCACAAATAAAAGATGAGGGAGGGCCGCCTACACAGCAGTTTTGCCAGAAATGGTTTTGGGGTTATAAGGGATAATAACCTGTACATAAATCAATAATTTTAACCACTTGTACTAGGATGTATAAAATGAAGTGTCACATATAAATCACGGCAAGTAATCTTTTCAATCTTCTGGTAAAGCCCTCAACTCTCATCTCCTGTTCAGGTTACTACATTTTAAGAGAGATGTGAAGAAAGCAGAGGCAGTCCGTAGGAAAGTGACAAAAATGATCAAAGACTTATAGCAAAATGTCTTATACGCAAAATTTGAGAGGGCTTGTTTAGTCTGAAGATCAGAAAACTGAAGGGAGATGTAATAACAGTTTTCAAATTAGTTGATTCCTGTGAAGTGAATGGCAATAAGTAAAATTCAATGTATAGTGAAGGTAGAAGGGGAAGGATGGCAAGGGGTGTTACGTGGAATATCAGGGTCCCTTTCTGTCTATGATTTTCCAACTCCTCTCAGAAGAACAAAAGAATTTCCTCCCCCTTCCTACCTCTGTCCTTTCTAAATTAAAATTATTCAGTAGATTTAAGTTCTGGAGCATAATTCAGTATTGAGGCAAATGTTAAATCTAAAACTTTCCAAAAAACACAGTCTGGTCTCTGTTCAGTAAAGATTTAAGCATATGACTAAATTTAAGCCATTCAAGCAGTTTAACTACTCCAGTGATTGAAGTTGGGTGCTGTTTGTTGCATATATCTGAACTTAATCTGAGTTTAGACTAATATATGTGTACTTTGCCAATTTAGTTCCTCTATTGCTTAGGAATTTATACATATTTAAATAGAAAATTGGTACAGATGAACAAAGATCTCAAATTTCTGAATGTATACATTTATAGACCTTCATCTCTTCCCCTCTTTCCCTCACCAGCAGGGGGTCTATACATTAAGAATTTGTGTTCTGACCTTATAGTTTGAAAGGTATTGAGTGCTTTAGCCTCCAGTATTGAAACTATTCGATGTCTGTTGCTGACTCAGATGGAAACAAGGTTAAGCCTGTAAATAGTAACATTATTGAAAATCACTTTTTTAACTGCAATTTCCTGACTAACACTGAGGCTCGTTTTATCAAACCTCTCCCCTAAAATCGTGTGTGAGGGCTTGTACACCTGCACAACTATTAACACACTGCTGGGAAAGCAGTCAGCTTTGCCCACATTTTTGGGAGGACACTTCCGAACATGTAGCTATTAAAATAGTAATTTCTCTGTTACTCTGCAGTCTGGGAAGTGACTGCAGCCCGGACCTACACTGACACTGCTCACCTGTGGAGGCCCACAGTCACAGCTACCTAGGTTTTCTATGGAAATCCACACAAACAAGTCACAGCTGTTAATTCATTTCTCCTTCACTGAGAAGAATGGATGGCTGTAGAAGAATCACTGCATCCCAAGCATTAGGAAATATGTGGAATATCTGTTCCTGTAGAGCTACAGGCAAGCTGATGGCCAAAAGGTGGCATCTGATCATAGACCGTGAGGAGCTAAACTGTGCAAGTTTGGTGCTTGAGGTGGTAGTTAGGTGCATAAATCCCTTTGTGAATCAAGCCCATAGACAACAGAGAATAAAATTCTAGGAAGCCACTATTAAAACTAACACTTTCTAGTGGATTTTTTTTTAATCTTTAGCTTTGTAAATTTTAATACTAAATTACAATATGTCCTAAATTACAACCGTGGGATAGAAAGAATCTTATTCTCTACCTTGAGGTAAAAGATCATTTTTCTATTTAAAAAATAATGTAAAAAAAATATAATTTGCATGCTTACTTATTTGTTATGATTTTTTTATTTTAATATATTTCTAATGGTTATTCAAAATATTTTGGTTCTTTTTTCCAGCTGAGGACTGTTTTTCAAGCAAAAACACACTGTGATGCTGTCAAACTAGTATAGCGTGAAACCTGTCTATGGCATAAAACCGAAGTATGTATTAATTAAGTAGTAGAAATTGTTGCTCTTTGTCATTTAGGCATAATCATCTTTCCTGCTGAAAAAAATATAGTGATGAAAAATGAAGGTCAAATCCTCATCTGATATGAATCAGTTTTGTTTCAGTTGTTCCAGAACAGTTACTGGAATTTGGACCTTCTGAAGTCAGTGGCATATTGTCAGTTATCCCTGTGGGAAGCTACTTTTAAGAAGCTCTGGTCTGTGCAACTTAATGTAACGTTATGCAAAGACTCATGTTATACACATATGACCACTCAAAATATGCCTACCAAATAGGAAAAGTCTCTACCAGACTCCACAGCTGTTGATGTAAATTGTGCAGTATAAGGTTCAGGTAAAAACCTGGCTCTTGGGTTCCACCTGCCTGCAGTAGCCCAGCCCAAACTATTACCTTGAAGGGTTGTTTTTAATCAGCTTTGGAAGCAGCTGATTCTGTAGGAAATATCTTGGTGACATGTTGAGGAGAATCAAAAGGTTGAAATGGACACCTCGATATCTGTACAATCTTGTCTATGAGGGAATGACTTCTGATGTTCTACAATGAGTTTACCAGTTCTTCCTGTGCTCACTACTGTCTCTCACAGTCATGCACTTCACAGGCTGAATTTACACAGTGTTTTGCACACATAAACAGATAAAATAGAATAAACATAATAAAGGAATTTGAAGGAATTATTCACAAACAGACACAGAGATCTGCCCTACTTTCATTTTGGTCTACTCTTTATTATTCTGAATTTTCCTCACTGGAGCAGGTGATTCTGGTGGGAAAGAACGTGAGATTTCTTTTCGTTTTAATTCTTTCACTTTTAAAAAAAATTCTGTTGATTGGATCTTTTTCTCCCTTACCTGGTCCAGTAAAACAGCTAAAGTCTGGTACTGAATGTCAGTACATTCAAAAGCTGTTATGAATAACTAGTGGTAGCATTGCACAGTGGATTTCCCAAGGTATTCTGTAATAGAAACAAACATGCTCTGGCAATACAATATTAAGACATACGGCATTTCAGCACTTTCTGTGCTTCCAACAATTAAATTACAGTCTACCCTGTGCTGGGCTATAGGAGGAGGAGCAGAATTCTGTTCCCATACGACTCTGTGGAGCATTAAACCTAGTTATTTTATTAACTAAAGGCTCTCTTGGGAAAGCCAACTGAAATTATCATATCCTCTCACACACATAATGTAATTAAGGCCCCTATACAAAAAGGTACTTAAGCACATGCTTTACTTTAAGCACAAAGGTAGACCTCTTGATTCAATCAGGATTACTGCTGAGTTTAAAATTAAGTGCATGCGTAACTGCTTTGTACTGAGGTTCCTATCACCAGAACAGCTAGAGAGCTATCAGGAGATAAGTTTTGCCTTGTTATCCAGAATTAAAATGGATGAGCTACAATGCTTTTTCCCCTCAAGTTATTCTTGATGCCTACTCAGAACTTTCTGCACAGTGAAACCTGCAGGATCTCTGAGGTCTCATCAAAAAAAAAAAAAAAAAGGATATTTTTGGTTTGCTGTGGATACCACATCTTTATTTCCTTATTTTAGGCATTTGGTTGGGATTTCGTTGATTGCAAAATCATTTAAAGGATATTATATATTATCATTGATTTTCTTAAATTACTTAAATGAACAGCACTGAAAAAGTGTGAGAATAATTCCTCTGGGACTCAACTTCTCAGTACATATATTGTTTTGCATGAGCATTATACAGTCAGCACAAGGTAAGCCTCAGTCATCTAACGTTGCCAGAATTTTACATCTCTGACCTGTGAGACTGGAAGTGGGACTATCCCCCGGATTACTTCTGTGTCTATAAGCAGTGGTGTAGCATTACTGCTCCAAATGAGAACTTCAGTCATGCCTTAGTATTTCTAGATTGAAAACCTCAAATCAGGACTAAAGAAGACAAAAGGTGTTGAGTAGCTGCTCTAAGTTACCTGTTCTGGATTTGAACTGTTCTAGTGCAATGATGAAAAGACCTATAATGTAATGCTGGCATCCTCAACCACGCTTTTATACTCAGGTAGCAGTGTACAAGAATACACACCTACGCTCTCCTACCACATACACATAGACCCAGATGCTCCAAACTTGTGAGGTTCTTGCAGCTGTGTTGGGGTTGGCATTTCTTTGGCAGTGTTGCTTTGACAAATTCAGGAAAATGAAGTAACTCATGATCTTAAGTTCCTTAGCAAGTTTCTTTAATATTTTTTTTTAATAAGATCATGGTACACCTGCTGAGAAAAGAGACGAGAGGACAGAAAGGCCAACAGACTGTGGCTGCTCCATGCTAAATACGAAAGCTCTGGAGATCAATTTAACATTTGCTAGATATTGCTTTTTATATTTGTGGCTTTCAAATGCCACGAAACGCCTGTGTTACAGGCATTTCCTTGCACTACAAACTTGGAGTAGCCAGAGGGAGTGTGTGTCACCCCTCACTCCCCTCCTGAACACAACTGTTAACTGTTTGACGTGTAATGGAAGTATTCCCATTCTCTGGTCATTCTCTGCTGGGTACCAGAAATTTGCACCCAGTCAAATCTCCTGATGGTGGTGAGCCAAGGATGCTGCTGATCATGTTTCACTTTCCCTTTAGACAAATCTTTGTTTATCTGGGTTGTCAGAACCCTATCATTCCCAAGCACTAATTTCAGATAGAAAATGTTGAACAACCAACCACATGCATTATCTTCTGTGCTTTTACATCCACCTGCTTCTTCCCCCTTTACTCTTCCGTTCAGTCCTAAATGCATCTTTTCCTCATACTCTCCTGGCTATCAAATGTATCTTATACTTCAACTGAAGGAGAAAATCCCTTAAGCCACGATGCCACATGTTCCATGCAATTAAATGGAATTTGGCCTGTGTTAATCTAGGTGTGCTATATTGTATGCACCTGGGGGGTGTGTGTGTGGATGTGCCATATTGAGAAACCATACATTACTTATCTCTGAGCTGTAGCACAGAGAAATAAGCAGCCATATGGCAAATGAACTTCGTTTTTTATTGCTTGGTTTTATTTGTTTCGAAATAGCGCAGTGCCACAAATCCAGAATATTAACAATGCTCCATCTGGAAAGTGGAAGGTTTTGCTGCTTTGCCATCCCAGCATGTTAGCTTTCTTGAAAACTTCTTTTGCTCTCCCCGCCTCCCTGCCTCGCACCTCAGGGATTTGCCGTAGCCAGGGAGGTCAGTGAGAACAGAACATCTTTCTTTTGTCTTTTCAGGGCTCATTAAAAACTCAGATGCACAAAGCAATGTGTCAGATATGTAATAAAGGAAATCAAGTTAGAGATATAGCTTGACAATTTCTTTACTCCGTGATTTCTCTTCCTGTTGAAAGAGAGTGGAGTCATTTCTCGTTCTGCCATTCTTTGGCTGAAAGAGCTGTTGGAGAAAGTCAGTGACCAGTTCTATGCCTTTGTTATTACAATATAAAATGGAGGTAATTCATACTACTATAAATAAAAAGCAGTGATTATTACAGTATGCAACTATCATTTCTCATTATTCCTATATTGAAATGCACAGCTATATAACCAGACCTCTAAGGAGCACGTATGTATAATTTAACAAGGTCTAGGTTACCATTCACTTTACTACTGTTTCCTTCTATGTCAAAATAACTTTTTGCCATCTAAATCACTTAAAATAAACTATTCTTGGCCTATATTTGTAACCATTATTACCTCTTAGGGGCACAAAGTCACAGTGTTCATAACCACACAATGATATTCTGATGCACAGCCTGTTTTGCCAAGTTTACAGTCTAACTTCCCTCGTACATAATCAAGTTAACATGTATTAATGATTTACCACCTGTGACAACTAACTATGGGCAAACTCCTAGCCAGTAACAAACATAATTGCTTAATTTTCTGTATGAGAAGTTTAAAGTAGCATTTTTTTAATGTCTATTGGGACAGACAAAAATATGCTCATGGAAACTTGTGAAATTTTATGTTTGAATCATAAGTCAAGAGAAAAGTAGCAGTCTAATTCCCCTTTAAAAATGAGGTATGACCAAGAGGTATAAAAACCAAAGAGGAAGATTGTTTGAAGATACAGATTAGTATTTGCAAGTAAATAGGTTGCTGTGCTTATCAGTTACCATTTGTAAGCAGAGCAGTGGCAACTGGCTGTGTGGCTATGTGACTGGTTCCACATCTGTTGCAAATGGCATGTACAAGGTTAAAAGGACCTTCATGCTCAGTGTTTAAAAGGGCCTGGGACAGGTCAGGAGCCAGCAAACAAGCAGTAACATAGTACAGGACACAAATACAAACATTTGTGTTCGAAAATGCATCTGTCCGTATGCTCGTTGTACAGAACTGGACACATTACCTAAGTTCAGATCCCGTTTCTCAACTTGAAGATAATTATCTTTTCCTTTTATTCTTCTGTCCTTATCTCTTTTCTCCTCTTTCCCTCAAATGGAACTTGCCATTGCTTTCAGGTTTCAGGAAGAAAAATTTTACAGTTATGTGTATTTACACGTGATCATATTTTCAGTGTCTTCAGCCCTTTTCATCCTTCCTCAAGCAACCAGAGGTGTGAGTGAGTATATTAAAAACTTCTACAATCATGAACAATGCAGTTCTAATTATAGGAAAGTGTCATACTGTAGTCAATCTCTCAGCAGTTCTAATTATAAGACATCATCAGATAAAATTAATAAATAATGAAAGTTAATTTAGAAGAAGTTCTGCAAAAAATGTAAATGACATTTTTACATACAAGTAGAATTTGTAGTTAAACTGAAAAACGTCATACAATAACTTCATAGTTGCATGCACAAGTCTGTGAATTCTTTGCTTTGATCTTTTTCCTCAGATGCACTGGCGGATCATGTAGGCTGTCAAATGGACATGCTAATTATCCATTTACAAAATTTCCTGTGCTTAGTAACAGATATAAATTCAAATGAAACTGTACCACTATCTATTCTAGATGTGGACAGCAGTGCTTTGTCCTCTACCTCTGTACTCATTCTTCTTGTTCAACTGTTGACCATTTCACCTCTCTATATTTTAAGACCCACGTACCTTAACCATACAAAAGAGACTTAAAGTCTTTTCATGATGAAAGCAGACCATTATAAAACACAAATTATTATGAGTTTCATTTACGTCTCATCCAAACTTAAGTGGCTTGCTTTATTCTTGGCTTCTTGTCCTCTCCCAAAATCAACATGTATTGTTTTATTCTCTGACTCTGTAATGCTATTATGAAAGACAAAGCATCTAATAGACAAGGTTCTTCTCTGATGCCTGCTTAATTTGGTAATTATTTCATTTACTTTTTACAGAGTTTTCCCCCTACCTAAACCACCTGCTAGAAGGGAAAGGTAAGATGTTCAAAAGTGACTAATGCTCTGGGGAGTCTGGAATTTTAGCTGTCAAATTTTATTTCCAGTATTTCCTGGAAGTCAGGCTCCTTTATTTATTTGGTGGCACTCAAAGTTAGTATTCATTTTCAAACTTCTGGTCAAACGGACAAAACATATCCCTATTTATAAATCAGTGTTGAACAGGAGTTTTGCCTTTGATTTTCACAGAAACAGGCTTCAAAACCACATTTCACTTATAAAGGACACAAGACTTCAAGCTGCCAAAATTCCTTAGCTTCAGTTTACTGGGGCTTTTTCTGGGATCCATACTCATACTATTACCGTTGTCAGCAGCACGAGATATGAGCTTGGAGTTGATCACAGCCTCAGAAGAAGTTTTTAATGGTTTAATACCAAAGCATTAAATGAAAGGAATTTGTTCCATATTTTTCTCCTTAAAAGTGATGAAAGGAATAATGGTGAAACAGTGGGCAAAAAAATTCAAAATACGGCCTTGTCTTCACTGCTTAACAATGGACAGCCTTGAAAAATATGTGCCTGTTTAATAACTTTTTCTGAATTTGGTGCTGTTTGTCACTGAGAATTCCCATGCTAATGAGAGTGAAATGGAATAACCATGAGAAAATAAGCACATTTATCTTCATCTCAATTTTAGCTACTCTTGTGCATTCTTAAAGCTCAGCATCTAAAATCATGACAGATAGACTCTCTGCGACTATTTACTGCTGTTGCCACCTCCATCACCACAGTGAGATCAAAGTGGTCTTTTAGTTTCATGTAAACACTTATCATTCTAACATATTTTACAGAGATAATAAAAGAGACTCCATCACCAGCTTTACTTGGCTCTTCCAGTGCCTTCTCTCTTAAAATCATAACTGGTGTTTCCTGGAGGGATTTTTTTTTTTTCCCCGGCAAGCACCTTTTCTATTCCCACAGCTATCCAATAGCACAACTGCCATGGCACACCCTCCCCTTTCATCCTTACCACAGGATCCAACTCCTTCAAGAATATGACTTTGAATTTAAGGACTTGGTGAACTCACTGGAAAATCTCATCTCTTGTCATGATTGTGAAAAGCATCCCAAATAAGTGACTTAGCAGCGCTGAAAAGGCAAAAACTGAAGAACCTGCTTTTTTTAAATGACATCCATGTTTTCCTGAACAACTCCATGATATCCATGGGACCTAATTTATAGTTTCTGAATACTTTGAACTGACTATAGTAGAAACAGTCAGCAATAAAAAATTAATTCATCATATACATTGGTAATTTGCATTAAAGGTGAAGGATGCCTGACATTGTAAATCAACTGCAAGATTATCAAACATTTTGCTGGGTCTAAATTCATGTATAAACCACAGGGGTGGGGGAGCAGAGTATGGCAAAATAATGGGTTTTTTAATTGAAAAAGTACATATTATCAGATATTTTCACACACAGATTTTCAAGGCTTCAGCCTAGTCATTAACATTATATCTCTTTTGTCAGAGAAGAAACCAAAACAGAGAGATGTAAAATAATCCAGTACGCAAGTTCCAGAATTGGAAAAATATCCCATGTTCTTGAGTTTCAGTCTAATGTTTTATTTACTGTATACTACTGTGTCACATATAGGCTATGCTTCTTGAGATATTTAAATTCACATAAAGCTAACTCCAAAGATTGACTTTTGTGTGCTTCAGGTTATGCTGCTGGAGTTCCACTGTGTATTTTATAGTATAAAATACATCAGATTAGATTCTCCTATACTTTTAAATTAATAGCTTTTCTTAATTTAACTACCTATAAAATTTATGGTTTTACTTACCTTTCTTCCAAGAGTCCTGTGAAAGGGAATCAAAGTTGATAGACTTCCCTGCAAACAAGGGTTGTATTAGTGCAACACTGTAGTATAATTCATTCCTTGTAAGATTGCATTAATGAGTGCTATTGGAAAGACAGATTCGATCTTCATAGGTTTCTAACTCCTGGACATTTCTGTGTGTCCATAGAGTTGTTGAGTATTTTTTTAAGATTGGGTGCTTCATGACAGATTCTAATTCTATCCTTTCAGATACAGTTTTAGTTGTATAACTTGACTTTCACAAATCACCCTATAGGATTTCTTGGCATCAGTCACATGCACAGGTTTTTGCAGGCTAAGGCTGTTAGCTCCAGACTTCTGCCATCAGCTTTACTGAAGCCAAAAAAGGACCAAATACAGTGCAACACAGAGAGGGTTTGGTCTTAGGTTGCCAGCAGACAACAGTTTTAGAGACTACAATTGTCATTCATGAAATTAAGTGTTTAAGAGAAAAAATAGGTTAACTTGATAGAAGACTGAAAAGTAAACAGTAAATTAAAGCAAAATTAAACTTTTGTACTTAGTTTATTTCTTCCTTTCCACTCAGAATAATTTTATATTTCTCCCATCCCCACTGACTGCAAATTAATATTAACGTCTACTTCTTTGTAAGTTTTATAAAATGACTTTAATACACATTATATATCAACTGCAGATATTTTTTCTTCTGCTGTAATAATCATTGAAGAGTAAAGCAATGACATCAAATGCTAACATAGCTGTCAATTTATTTCTTGAGAGTGTGTGTGTACACACGTGTGTGAAATGTAGTTTGTAATCTAAACCTGGCAGGGGGAGCTATTACACTTCGGTAGTATTTGTGAGCCTAACGCTGAGAATTCAAGCCAGATAGTTTGCTACTCCTTGGAAAAATTAAGAGACGGTAAAATCAAGGCAGACGACACCCAAATACACTTTTCTTACCTCATACATCTTCCCTTCCTGTTTCAAAAGGAAGCTTGCTCTCTCTGAATGGGGATTCTCATTTAATTTCTAGTCTTGCGGTTTAGCAAAATTAGAAACGTACTTTCCCAGTGTTGGTTATATTCACATCTGGCCTCAGAGCAGCAGGTAAAAATCTATTCTGTACATTGCTGGTTTATTTAATTTGGCTTAAATAGCTATCGAAAACATAAAGTATTTGGAAGATAGATTTACCTATGTGCCAGGATTAAGCTGTATATGAAAATTAGAAATGGGATTTCATTTAAAGGTATTGGTAAATAATCTGGTCCTTCCAAACATTGGGAAAATTGGAATTTGAACTTTGAGAGTTAGGACTGTTCTGATAATAGTCCCTTGAACATGAATAACTTGGAGGCAAGCTTTGCAGAGTGGATCACTTTTAACATACATGTTATCAATTCATACAGGAATCGATTCTGAATTGCTTAAAAAGATGGAAACCCAGCCCAATTTCCCCAGGGTCACATGTTTTTTATGAGACTGAGAGAAAGTCACAGATTCCAGGATCAGACAAATACTGCTATTTAGAATTTGACTCCTGAACTTCTGTTTTTACTCATATTTTAAACCTTTCATTTTAAAGAGAAATTCAAACAACTACAGAAACAAAAAGTGTTTCATGGATAAGGGAAGGCACGTTTATATACACTGAACAGGAGAATGCTCACTTCTTCACTCCAGAAGCTTAATAAACAAAACTCTTCAGATTCAGATAGGTCCTTCCGGGAAAACACCATGCAAAATCAAAAATATATGAAGACATTCTTTGTTCTTCTTTCCATCAGTCATCTGCAGCCTTTGATTTCTGTTAGGTTCTCTTTTACTAGCCAGTCCTTGCAAAATTAACAATACAGCAGGTTTTGCACATGTGACTGCTCACAAAGACTATTTTTAGGATGTTTCCTCTTTTCTTGTCTTAAATTTATATTGCTGATGTATCTTATGAACAGCATCTGTTTGGAGTGCCTATCAAATGATAGCCAAAATCACAAAAGGAAAAAAACTAGTCCCTTACCACTTATCTTCTTCTTCCTCTTCTCCTCAATTACTTAGGTTTAGCAAAGTGACTGTGTTGGATACCCACTAAAGGTGTAAGTGGATTGAAATTGCAAGACCAAAAATTGAACTGTATCCTGTACACTATTTGTACAGCACTCTTAGAGCAGGACATGGGAAGGACAGCACTGGAAAGCTCTCTCATATGCAGTGTCAGGTGTATTTTCACAACCTCTTAGACTACAGAAACATCCTGCATCCCATATGCATCTGGCAAGAAAATCATGAGATTGGAGCAAATATTGGAGAAAACATGGGTTTGACGTCCTTTTTCTTCACTTCCTCTGTCTTTTTGTCTTAACAGGTAGACATGAATTTGCTCTGCCTATGCTTTAAGCTAGCAGGGCACAAGCAAGCTGCTCTCCAAAAATCTTAATAGTGGACAGCTCGAGCTTTTACACCTCAGCAGGAGATAGTAATGCAGGCTAAGCAGCACTCTGGTTGTGTGGCTTCTGGTTCAGAGCTGGTTTGTGTCCGTCTAATCTGGAGCATGGGAAGAGCTATTCTGTAGCCTGCCATGTGCAGGCAACATTTACAAGCATTTCCTCAAACTTGAGAATGTTACTTTTATTTTAGAAGAAAGCAGAGATCATCACCTAATCCCTTAACCACAGGTGCTGGGACTTTAAGAAGAATAACAAATATCACAACAGTCCCAAAGAAAACAGAGGGAGCTGGCATTGCTGCTGTTGGCAATTTGAATTTGTGAACAAAGTTCAGGCAAACTATTGGTTTCAGTCTCATTTTACATTCAGGGCAGTGTTCATTTTTGAGTATTTCTGTGGTGTGACCTGAATAGTTTTTACTATGCTAGTCAGGACGATTATACCTTTGACGCAAGCTGTAGCCCTTGTGCTTCTACCAGCTCAGTTTTGTTCCCTAAGACTCAGGTAAGAGATCAGTTTTTCCCAGTCACCATAATTAGCACTTGTGTATTACAAACACACAAGCCTCTGTAGACAAATATGACATCTATACAAAGCCTGAAATCTGCATTTTTGCATTCAGATGAGACACACAGATTTTAGACTGTGTGCTCAAAATGCTGTTCTGTTTTCCAGAAACTTTGATTAAAAGGAAAGTTGGGCCTGTGATAAGGACACTAGACCAGGGATGAGGAGAATTTGGTGTTATTCCCAGTTCCATTATTGGCCTGAGTAGTAAATCTATAGAGGTCATTTTATTCCTTGGTACCATCTCTCTAGTCCAATTTTATTCATTTAAAATGTAAATTGGAGATTATTGTTGACTCTGAGACAGGGATGTGCCTCTAGATCTAAACCTAATAAATACAGTAAATTAAGATGTGGATGTGTAAGTGAAGCATTTGTAGAACTGCTTACCAAATATCTATACACAAATGCCCATTTAAATTTGAAATTCTGAGCTTTATTTACAGATATATTTTTTACTGTAAGTCTATGAACTATTTTATTTCTTGTAAACAAGAAGAATAGTGTCCTAGTGCTGTTATTTGGGTGCAAGTTTCCTGCATGCTTGTGATTCTTTGAATAAAATGCTGGCTCAAAAAACATAATCAATACTCATTTCCAGTGAAAATATAAATAATTTGAATCTGCATGCTTCTGTAAAGGGTCCCCGTTGTGCACATTACAACAAAATGCAAAATGTTGTTGACTGGAAAATTATATAAAACAAAGGGCAAGACTGTCAATGGAAGAGCTCAACTGTTTCTGTCATTTAATAGAGAGAAGTAATATTTTCTTAAAAATAAACTTTTTTTTTTAAGCCTGCATATTTCTTGTTCACCTTCCTAGAGAGAAGAAATCCACACCTTTCCCCCACCCCCTTTCAGGCTAACCTTTTAAATTTGGGAGAGGTAGGCAGCTGTAGCTTAAGTGGTTAGTAAGCAGCTGGAGTGCTAGTTGCTGTGTTTTCTTCCTTCACTCTCCAAATTTTTATTTTTTTTTTTAATTTTAATGTTTTGAGTACTCCAAATTTTTTAAATTTCATCTTTTTTATATCTAAATGGGAATGTATTTGCTCAAAAGGGAGAAGATATGAGGTCAAATTTTCAAGAATTGAAGTGACTTAGAAGTGTAAGGCCTCTTGAAGAGCATTTCTCAGAGAAAAAATAAGTTTCCTCTTGGGTTTTGGAGTTGTGATGTTCACGTGGAATGAAAGCGGGGGGGGAATTATGGATGAGGTTGTGAGGGACAGCTGCTAAGACTGAGAGTTGGTTGAAAGTAAGAAATAAGGAAATAATGAGAAAAAAGTGGTATGAGTTCAAAAGAGGACAATTGTTTGTTTGGGGGGGTGTGGTGGTGTGTCACAACGAATTAAATTAAACCTGCTTTATAAGTAAGGGAAATGAGTGCTGCTGACAATATAGTCCCTTTCCAGGGAAGTATATAATTTATCTTCAGTACCTTCAACACCTGAAGTCTGAAGAGTTGGGGTTTAATAAGATCATAAAAGAAGCAACTGTAATATTCAAAATATGAAGTGATTAGGATGGCAACAGGATCGCAGGAAAAGAAAACTCAAGGGAAGGACAGATTCAGACAGCTTTCCAGAGGTACCAATAAGCTTTTTCATATAGAAGCGCTGGCTTTTTTTTTTTCTTCTTCTAATTTGTTGGCAGTTTCCTTGTTAATTTATCTTCTCACTTGAGGCCTCTCCGCTAATAACATATAAACCAAAGTTTCTTGGGAAGGAGTGTCAGCAGCTCAATACGTTTAGCTAATTCTTGTCCTAATCTGTTACGTGCTGTTGCAGTATGCTGTGAAACATGTACCGCAGTCCCCTGTGAGACAATTGCATTTCAGTGATGGTTACAGTGGTGATTATCCACATACTGGGGAGATCTGTGTATTGAGTTTCAGAGTAACATGATAAAATAAATCTTCTTACATCTTTACCACTTTGTCAAAAGTACTTCTAATCAAGCTTCTGAGCAATCATGAGAAAACCTAAACATCCACTTTTTTTATATATATATATTTTTTTTTTTTTTTGTGAGGCCCCAAATCTAAAATTGATTCCCCTTAATAGGGAACCTTCCTACCTTGCGGGAAGGTTAATGATTAGTCTGGGACAAGCAGGGTGTTTGAGAATCAATAGTAACTAATTTACTACTATCAGAAATAAGGAACTTTTCATTGCAGGAAAATAGATGCTCAGTGGCACATTTTAGCATCGCTGCCTCATGTGGGGAGGCCCCAATGTATGGGATGTAAAAGTGAGGCATGTTTGATTGATGATGACTGGGTCGAGTTCATCTGGTGGCTCTCGAAGCTTACAATCTAACTATTATCTCCTGATTAATGTCAGGCATCAAATTCACAGTTTCTAACTATGACCGTCTGTGTCAGACTTATCTGTGCTGTGAGATGCAGGAAGTACTATTGGTCCCATTTAGATTGTATCAGCCTGCAGTGAGAATTACACTGAGGTGATCAACTACTATGCCATCGTTTTAACAGCTCTTGTGGATATTCTGGGTGGGATGTCTAAAAGTTATGCGCCCAAGTTTGAGCAAGTCACCTAAGGCTCCCTTAATAGTCACAGAAATACAATAGATATCTCCAGAGTGTGATTTTTCTGACCTATTTCAGACACCCCCATCTCGGGATAAGATAAGTTGCTCTCTGGAGATGCCTGTTTCTCTCTACTGATAATAAAGGGAACTGAGGGTACCTGCCTCAGACCTTGGGCAGATGGTGCCTAAATTAGAGCAGATGAATCACACCTTTGCTATCATTCAGGAAGAGTAAAACAGGATTAGCCTCTTCATTTGGGTGGCAAGAGGGAAGGAAGAAAAATAAGAATAGGGAATTAATGTACCTCCATATACAATGAAAGAGCTGCAACACTGTCAAATAAAAAGGTGAGTGGTTTATTTCACTTAAGAGTCTGGTTAAGATTTCCAGATCAGCACTAGCTTAATCAGAAGATGAAAAGTAAGGAGCAGCTGAGGGTGTAATTAAAGGCAGAAAAGGTAACAAAAGGCAGAATCCTCCCCAAAGACTTCATTTTCCTCCCAAGGCAACCATCAGTCATGTGAGAAGGGAGCCCCTTAAGCTCTCTAATAATCCAAATCGGTGATTATTATTATTTATGCTTACCTGGTGCTTTTTGTACAAAACTTTCAAACCTCTTCAGAAATGGGGGTCAGTATTATTACCCTCAATATACAGAGGGGAAAGCTGAGGCATAGAGTGGCTATAACTTGTCAGAGATTATATGATGAATAAGTATTGAAGTTGAAATGGGAGTTCAAACATTTACTCCCCATCATCTGACCTACACACTAGCTATTGCTGCTTTTATATCTATCTTCTCTCTCCATTGACAAATGCACAATAAGGACTTGTTCTCAGGGATTTTTAAAGAGTATGTTGGAATGACTCCCAAACTTTTTAGAGGCTCACCTATTTTTTTGTGAAGGCCATGAAAGGAATTCAACTTCTATTGCCAATAGGGGCTGCTAGCTGGAGACAATCTAAGTATAAAATTGACTACTGAGAAAGCAGCGTGGAAATGCTCTAAAGTGCACCTACATTGTATAGAGGGAGAAAAAGTCTCTGAAAGATTATATTTGGGGTTTTCTACTTGCTGATTTCTTCTTTTTTTTTAAATAATTCTAGTCACATTTTGTTAAGTTCCAAGATATGTGTTGGTATTCTTTCCTTTTTGTACTGCAAACTGTTCTGTTAACTGAAGACCTAGGCCTGTTCTCATAGACTTAGGCTAGAGGATGTTTTTAAGGGCAAAATAAATTAAAAGTGGTCCACCACAGGTATCACCAACTCGCTGCAATCAGCACTTGAAAAAATTTTGCAGGCAGCTCCCCTGGTTTTAACAGCCATGTCCCCTATGCCTGCTGGGAGCACAACTAATCAAAATGAGACTGAAAAAAATATTTAAAACCTCATACAAACTTCTACCACTCATGACATAATGGTTCAAATAAGAAATGTGTCTGCATATGCAAGTTTCACTGTCCCAAGAGCAGAGCTCCTGAACTCAGTTAGCATCTATTTGAGATCAGTGGTCAGAGGCATGTTATTCTCTTTTTGTTTACTTTTGCTTCACTGAGTCTGTGGTTCTGAAGGCAATAAGAAGCAAAAGAAAACTGAAGCCAGGGTATATTGTAGCAGCAGAACACTTGTAAGTGTGATTCCTAAAGACCACATCAAGACAAGGTGTGTGAGAGACTGACTGTTGTGCAGCTTGTTCTAGCACTTATACTTTGTTGAAGCTGTATGACGGTACTTAAAGGTACATCTGTAGCTTGAAATTAAATGATGAAGTATGTGTTAGAAACATCAAATCACACTAGAAACATCAAATCTTAATTGAAACATAAATATAATTAGAAGGGCAAGAACTTTTTAAAATAAAATCCAGGAACTGCAGGCACTGCTGTCTCAAAAGAAATAATTTCATTTTAAACTCTAACTATGAAATTTGGTAGAACTGTTAGAAATTTTGGAAGGGAGTCTGTATGAAGTGACACTTACCTGGTGATTGTTTTGGTGAAAGATGATTTTTCTGTGGTAGTTAGTTCTCCATAAATAAAAATGAATGAAATAGCATTTTAAAATTAGAATTTTATGTGGATTCTATGAAGTCTGACAGACTGTGGTCCTGAACCTGAGATGGCATGTGGGCAGCAATGCTACAATAAGATGAATAAAATGACCCTCTCAGAGCACTGGTGACTTCAATTGCACGTACTACAGGCTTAGAGGTCTGTCAATGACCAATTCCACCACGAGATAAGTGAGGGCACCAGGACTTCCGGTTCACCACAAGACAAGCTCTCATGCTCAGTGGTAATATATGGATGGTCTGAGGTCTTGCTGAGATGTTTTGGAGGAAAAGGGCCAGCGTGAACACTTGAATAGATGTCAAACCAAATAAGGTTTTCTTTAAGTCAGAAATAATTCCATTTTTTACAGCTTTTGAAGTCCCTGTTGAGTCACTTTCTAAGCCAATGAACTGAATATCCCCAAATACATTAGTAGAAACAGCATTTTGTGTTCTGATTCTATGAGATCCTGAGTGTCTTTCCACTCCTGTTGAAACCATTAAGCATGTTCAACATTTTTCAGTATTAAGCCTTTTATTTTATTATTTTCTATTTTATTTTTAGCTGGCATTATCTTCATAGAGAGAATTCTTAAAAACATCATAGTTTCCCTTGTGATAGTGAGGAAAACTTTTTTAAAGAGTTTGTTTTTCATTCTAAATTAAACATCAAAATGAGGAAAAAAAAGATCATGTTTTTATTTTTTTAAATAGACAGATGAAAGATTTTGTTATTAATAATTGACATGAAAGCCTTTCGTCTTGAACACTGGTGTATGTAAACCTCAATAAAATCCTAAAAGTGCTTTTGTAGAACAAGAACAGTCACAAAAATCTGAATAAAGCCACCTTTTCAAAGAACACGATGAGAAAGGGGAAAACTCTTAGATGTGCAGAGCAACACATTTTACATTCATGCCCTAGTTATTAGGAAGCTTTGAAGTATTCACTGTTATTGAATACAGTGTATACTGTAATTCATTTACTGCCTTCATGTCGAGCAAAAAAGTTCTAGCCAAAGTGCTTTGGCTATTTTTGTGAGCATGTGAATTTGGATGCAGGGATAAAAATGGTGTTCCAGTCTAAATCTCATGTAGTCCTTAAGGTTTAACTACAGAAATTATCATAGCGAAGCTTACATGAAACTAAAATAATAAACACTGGGAGGTGGGTGGGTCAGGAGATGGACTTTTTTTGTCTTTGGATTATGTTCTCAGTTCTTTATTGCAAAGGATAAAAAAATAACAGTTTACAGTGTGAAGCTAGCTTCCAGGAGATGTTATAAATTGAAGATCCTGTCTGTCTACAGAATAAAACAAAATCATGTTCTAATCTGGCACAACTCCATTAAAACACAATCGGTTACCTTTGCTCAGAGCAATTTTAGGGGTAGATTCAAGACTATACCCAGACCATAAACCAATACTGCCTTCATCTCAGTAAGATACTAAACAGATGATATCTCTTAAATCACTTGTTCTTGATTAGTTGTTCCCATCTCCTTGGGAAGTAGGGATGTTGCATTATTGTAGTCGAGAAAGCAGCAGTGAGAAACTCATTACTGACCCAACCCTGCTGTTTTTTCATGTTCAGCAGACCCCTGTAAAAATATCCACTGGAACTTGGTGAACATTGAGTAACTGTCCATTAGATGAATGTTACTTGGAGTTAGGGTCTACCCTTATCTGATAGCTTGCTTCTTCAAACCCATTTCCATACTATCCTCTAATGCATCCCAGACATGATCTGCTTCAAGAGCTGACAACAGTATTTACTGCTCTGTCTCTGTTCATCTCTCTATCTCTGCAGAAACCCTTTTCCTGCCAGGTGTTACAGTGCTTGCCAATACATGATTGATGTGCGCATGTGTTTCTGCGGACGTACTTTCTGATGTGCTGAGATTATTGCATATATTTTTTCCAAGGCACTGGGTAAATGTCATAAGATAAAAGCTCTGGTTGACTTTTGTTTTATTCCAACTGGTGTCCGCAAGTAGGAACGTGTGCAGCCCATAATAAGCCCTTTGGATCTACTGGTCAGTATGGTGTCTGTTTCACTGGGTTTCTTTCCTTCAGATTGCTTATGATTAATCTGATACCAGTCTCTGTGTACTGCACTTCAAGCAATTGCTACGGAAGTGAGCACAGTGGAGCAACCATTTGACTTCAGGGGAACTGCGAGTAGCAGTAGGTTAACCCATGTGTCATCCTATGTTTAGGAGTAATCATTCAGTAGACTTGCATTGTTTCTAACCTTCCTAAACACAGTCTCCCATTTCCTGTCTTCCCTCCTGCAGAGAGAGCATTAAAACCCCTTTCCACCAGACACTTTGTGTCTCAAGTAGTGTAGAAGAAAACCAGCATATTCTTTCGGCTCTATCTCTTTACCCTTGGACAACCAGATGGAAGGATTGGCTCACAGTTTGTTTTACCAGAATTCACTATTGCCATATTCAAGCCCCTATTGTAGAAATGGCAATACGTTGTTCCTTCACTCTGGGATTGCCCTAATTTATTCAAAATAGTGAACAGACAGCTAAATTGTAGGGTGCAGCAACAGACTTTCTTTTTTTAATTTTTTATATCTGGATTCTTTTAGACATAATAAAATAGCTTCTTAGTCATTTCCTAGTTATTTCCCTAGTTATCCATAGCCATTTCTCAGGCAATGCCTCTGATTTGTTGCAAGCCTGGAGGGGACGAAAGGGACCCTTCAGCTTTCATAATTTTTTTCTGGGAAAGGTGGATTTTTTTTTTTTTCCTTGACTGTGGTCTTAAACATACTAAGCAAAATGAAACATGTATTTTTAAAGCTGTTTGAATGATTGTGGTAAGTAACCGGAACAACCATATTTCTTTTTAAGAGCATTGTGATTTCTAGACTGCTGTTAGACTTCAAGCATAGGGAGTAACTCAGTGCTCCCTATGTAGGAGTATTGTTATAGAGGAATTTTATCAGAAAAACAAAGGACAAACTTCTTCAGTATACCTGTCTCTACCTCTGGAAGCTTGAGGATGTTTTCTGCCTAGGCCTTTAGTTCTCAGCTGGCACTAAATTAGCACTAAAGTAGGAAGAAATTTAAGAGGAAGAGATTGTTTGTTCTGTAGAACGTTGGTCAAATTCTTTTATTTAGAAGTTGACTGCACACGCCCATAACACAGTGTTTTAGCAGTGAACTAATTTTGAAAAGTCCCTCCTTTCCACCCAGACCCCACTACTCCTCCCTGCTACATCAGCACTTCAGCTGGCTGGTCCTGCAGTGCTGACACAAGAGTTGGGAACACCTTTTCCCCTCTGATTTTTTTTTTTTAATTTATTTTATTTTTAAGGGCTTTTTCTTCCAGCCAGGTCTCTTCAGGGCAATACAGCAGGACCTGTCTGCACACACTTGAGCATATAAGGAATGACAGGATAGGGCCAGGAACAAGCTGTCAAATTAGTAGGAAAAAAGTAACCTGCATCTATTAGGAACATCTTAAAAAAAAAAAAAAATATATGTATCCTATATTGTGAGGCACCTCACTTAGGAGACTAGCTGCAGAAGGCTCCCATATAGTCAACAAAAATAAGATTCTTCAAAGGGCAATTAAGATTCTTACATCAGCCAAGAGACTGTGGAAGGAAACTAAACTATGGTGACTAGACTGCCATATCTCCATTATATGTATATAAGCTTGGTGACAAGCTGACACTTAGCGGCTAGAACTGCTTGTCACAGGCGCTATTCAGAATTTTGCTTCCCAGTCCTTCCTGTCCCTAGGCAGAGAAGGATCTTGAGCAAGTTCCATATACCAAGATGCAGGAGGAATTGAAGATTCTTCTTTTTTTAAGTATGGCTGTTACCAGCATCACCATTAACCAGCCCTATGTAGCCAAAAGAAGAGACCCTCTCTATCAGGACCTGGGACAGTCAAAGTTCAGATGGGGTGGTGTCTGTACCTTTCCTCAGAATGATCTCCCAAACAACCAAAAGATTTACTTCAACTGCAGGTAGAACAAATGGCTCTCTCCTTTTTAATGACAATAGCTCAAATCAGCTAAGTAATATAAAACAGAAATAAAAAGGCTTGTAAACAAATCTTCTCCTGTCCACTGATCTTGCAGGTGTCTCTTCATTCAGTCTCTTTTTCATAGATGAGTGGGATTTTGGTCTACTTTAAGCTCTTCACACTCCTCTTTAGGGTCCAAGGAAAAGTATGTCCCTTTTCCACCTCAGTAGTTCCCTATTTTTTCAGCAGCCTCTCAACATCTGCAGTATTGCCCCATTTCTGAGTTCTCCTACTCTCCCAAATATCCTTCTGCCTGCCTCACCCTGTGGACTGGAAGTGTCTCCCTCAGCTGCTACTAAAACAGAGGTAACTTCTCTTTTCTCCCAAAACTAGTGTTCTGTCCAACACTAGAACAGGACACATGAAGCAGCCCCACTGCTGCCCAGCCACTCTTTGAAAGAAGCATGGCATGTCTTTTATACCAAAAAGCAAAACAAACTCTATCCGTCAGAACTCCACTGTCATAAAATCACAAGACTGGCTTAAAAATTATGGAGTTTAAACTAACAAACAGCAGACACTTCTTTGTTCATCTGCTGTTAGAGGCTAGCAGTTTTAAAGCTCATCTTGGCAACTACTAAAGCTGGAAGCGTACTACTGGGGAGGGGGAAGAAATCTGAGACTTGTGTGTGATTGCAAAAGTTGGGTATTTAAGGGGCGGGGAAGGGGGGAAGATGTGGGAAGATTTCAGCAAAAATAAGAGTCAACACTCATATATGATCATTGTCAAACACAGTTCTAACTTGAAGGAGAGCTTGCCAAAAGAAGAAAAGTTAAGTGGATGGCTCTTTATATCTGGAAGAGGTAATCAGCTCTAATGAGTAGGTGGCTATTTTGCATCTTTTTTCTTTTGTAGACTATATGTGCCTTCCAGATGGTAAATATTTTTAGTTCCTATTTTTGTCCTTATTTCAAAAGAGATTTAAAGATCTCGGAGGAAGCATGTTCATTTTCCATTATGCCAGTTTAAAGCCTCTAATGAAGTTTGAGAGCAGAATTTGGCCCATAAAATATAGTTCTATGTCTATGATACATATTACACAACCCCCCAAGGAACTTCAATAAATACACTTATTGAACTACTGTAACACTAAAATATGCTGCTGGGCCCTTTGGTTTCTTCTATACTAGGAGGTTTCTGAGAATTGTTGTTTACATCAGCACTTGTACAAATGGGAAATCAAATCATTAATTTATAAAATGGCATCTGGAAGTCTTAATTTCTGATTGATCTAGCTCCCTCTGGATTTTCCATGTCATCCAGCACCATAGCTTTTGAGCATAATGTAACTTAAGTAGGTTAACATCCCACGATTCAGGGCAGATTTCAGAGAGGTTTCCACCCTGCTGAATTCATAAGCGAGACTGAAGAATCAAAATAATTCCTTAAGTATCTTTCAAGCATACGTAAATCTTTTGGACTTGAATCTACCAGGTAAATTTGAATAGTTCATAATACTGGCTCTGGATGGATTCCCTCTTGCAGATCTGACTCCAGGGGTGCCATATAAACACAAGCTTTCTACTACTGCTGCTAATGGAGCAGGACCCGTAGCTCAGACACAAAGGCAGGGGAGGGGGGTTGGGGCGGCTGCCTATGCTGACTCCTTTTAATTTTGCACCACATTTAACTGCCTACCATTTCTTGTATACTCAAGTCTTGCCTTTCCTCTCCTCTGCAGCCCTCTGATGGGGTAAGGACATAGCAGTGTTTTTTCAGCTTGTGGCTAGCTCTATGTTGTATTTTCTATGTTGGATTTTTTTTGTCTGTTTTTTTTTTTTAAACTCAGACTCTATTATTGACCTTTACCGTGGGCTATTGGCCTTTCCCAGATGCCCAAACCAGGTCTCAGGTGGAAGGCAGCAGGTGCCAGCCTCTCTGAACCAGAAAATTTCACAAGCACTTCTCCGCTGAGGGGTGGAGGCAGTCCTGGACCTCTCTGCTCAAGAAAAATAACCTCAAAACAGAGTGTTTGCTCTTCTCAGCAGTGGCTCAGTAGGCATCAAGTAGGCATCAGCAGTCAGGAAGTTGCCCAGCAGTGGAGTAAAATGATGGGCAGCCCACGCTTGTACCATGCTCCTGAGCAGCCATGGCTGCTTTCCTCTGTGTGCGAAGTAGAGCTGCCATGCTCTGCACCTGCGTGGTCAATGAGAAGAGCTGAGCCTCCTGCACAGTTGGCATCTGCCCCAGGAGGCCAGAGCTGCCAGCACTGTGCCAGAGCAGTGGCAGTGCTCCTCTCCTCTCTCTTTCAAGAGGGCAAATACTGGTCTCTGTTGGACTAGGGCTGCTGGGGACTGAGCAGAGGAGATGCACTCGTTCATTCAATCCTGCTTGGAAGTGGTGGCTGAGAGCTGCAGAGGGACAGAGAGGCCCTGAAACAGAGGATGTGGTAGCCCAAACTTAGGAGTTAAATGTAGGCAAGCGAAGGTGCACGTACGGGCTTTCTCTGTGGTAGTCTGCTCTGGCGTTCCCTCTCCTCACAGGCACTTACTGTGGTACATTTATGTTTCAAAATCATCTTCTGATGAAGCAGTAACCTCTTTTCCCCTCTGGCATTTTCAAATATGAGAGTTTTTTTCTTAATCTTAGATGTATGACCTGGAACTGTGTACATTACATATTTTTTTCTGTGACTAAAGTCCTCAAGGATACCAGTGCTATGTCTGCATTAGCAAGTAGCACCATGCAACAGGAGCAGATTTGCTGGGTGAAACAGCTTGTGCTGAGGGCCCCCATGCTCTAAGCCTTTGGGTTATGAAGGCAGGGGAGAACTCACACTAGCCCTAGCCCAGTCCTGTGAAGCAAAGACCCATTAACAACTGGACTGCCTCTTCAAAGGTTCACTTCAAGAGGGCACTAACTGCTCCAAATGAAAACACTAATGTGGATGCAGCCCCACCTCCTGTTCAGTATTTTGATCCTCCTGTATATTGACAATATTTTCTGAATTACATGGTTCTCAGGAAATTTCAACAGGCCTCTTTATTGTGTGTCAGGGTATTGAATGAAAATAAAGGTTGTTGCAGGGTCAGCCATTGAGAAAGTATTTTCAGGCAACCCTCTGGCTTGGCAGTTACCCCTGCCAGTCCTCCTAACTCTTGTGTTTTAGCTGGTTCCTGTGTAATACTAGCTGTAGAGCTACTAACTATGCAGTTCTAATCCCCATCATCTTCCTTTTAACTAGAAATACCATGTGAAACACAAAATCTGGTGCTTTTCTCAATATCAAATAGATTAGATCTGCTGTGTTGTCCTTGTCTAGAAAATTGTATCAAAGGAGGATGTCAAGTTTGTCAACTCCTACCTTTAGCGAACCTGTGTTGCATTTTATCTTACTCTCTACTTATGTCACTATTTTCTTATTCTGCATTTCTCTTGTCAAAATTCTTTACTTCAGATTTCTTTCCTGAAGCTTTATATACTAGTAAAGTCGGAGGATTCAGCAAGGGAAAGAGTTGATCACTTTTCCCCAGTCTTTAAATACAGGTATGATACTAGAATTGCTAATGGTGTATCATGCTGCCTGAATGTAGATATTTTTTTAAACCCTCACGAAATAACTTGCTATTTCATGTCCTTGTTCTTTTCATAATACTTGGGCAGACATTAGCTGGTGTTTTGACACACATGCATCAAGCTCCTTTGTTTTTCTCCTGCTTCAGATCTATATAAGCTTACCACTTTTGTTTTAGCTATCCTGCCTTTGACACCAGCTTTGGCAACGTGACTTTTATTGAAAGCCAAAGTTTAGCTTATGAAAAAATCTAAATTGTTCTCAGTGTCTGCTCCTCCTTCTTTACATAGAAGCAGCTTTTTTTTTTTTTTTCTTATTTCATATGGGTGAAGAATCATTTCCTATTTATTTTAATTGCTTTGTAAAGTCTGTTTGACTCTGGTTGTTCTCACTTAATCCTTATTGTCAGCTATGAACATAGCTTTCTTTCCTATAAATACCTTCTTCCACTCCTTGAAAGCTACCTGTTTCTTTCTAGTACTCTTTAAAACACTGTTACTAATCCTGTTGTGCTCAGAGCCCTTCTCTGTAATTCTTCTTTTGTGCAAAATACAAATTCTATCTAATTTGTGTGCTTTTTGGGCTACAAGTGGAGAAAGCTTAGGCTCTGTGTAATTTCTTACCTTTTCAGTCCAACTGATTTTGCTAGCTAGTTCGCCAACCTTCTCAGTCTTTTGAAACCAGAAACCTTAGTTATGGATCAGGGAGGGAGGGGTGTTTGATGCTTCTTCCATTCAATTTAGGTTTAATCAGCTTATTCTCACCTAAGCTACACTTATTTTTTAAAATGCTTTGTAATTTATAAAAACAAAGTATAAATAGCATCACCTGCTGTTAGTTTTAAGGAATTTCTGGCTATCCAAGGTCTTCTGCAACTTTCTATAACTAGTCTAGTTTATTAAGTTAATCAGCACAATAATTTTGTACCTTTTAAGGAAAACTAAGAGATGCAGCAGGCCCTCAGAAACAACTTTTTTTTTTTCTATCCATATCCTGAGTGGTTTTGTGACCTGAAATGGCTCGCTATTACTGGAGTGAATTTGCATAGATGCATCCACAGGCAATAAAAAACAACAAAACAAGTTGTTCTGCCATTAAGAACAAATTATATTTAAAACTTTTATGTGTTTTAGAGGCCTGCAAAGTGGACCTAATAGGGGAAAAATGTGCCAACCTATTGAAAAGCTGAAAACTATCTTCATTTCAGTTGTGACCCGATAAGGAAAACAAAAGCTAATTGGACTCTCTGATATTTGCATCAGTCTACACAGAAGCATGGGAAAAAGATGTCTGAAAAATGATACATGTACATAATAAATTATATTTTATCAGATCTATAAAAAGTGTTCAAGACATACACTTAACATAGTTGAGCAAGATAATTTGTTGTGCTTTAAACAGTATATGTCAAGTAACTATTAAAAACAAAAAAGCTGAGTTTCTTAAAGGAGCCCCGAGAGAATCCAAGACTGTGAAACGCAAACCCCAAGTGCCCAAGTCTCCTAGGCATGTTCTAGATTTACAGCTTTAACACTTACATGTGTTTTATGACCTTTGATTTTCATTCTAACCTCAAAGCTGCACTAACACTTCTAAGTGAAACAGAGCATCCGTTCAGCTCCGAGTGATACAATCAGTGTTTTTTCTTGTTCTTGAATTGTTGAAAAGGGCATATTCCAAAAAGTGATTGCAACCACAAGCTGACTACAGAGAAACTAGGAGGCAGTGGTTTAGTAAAATGCAAACAAGCAGAGCTTTATTGTTATTTATACTGATTCTTATCCCATCATTTTTTTTATTGCATAAAGACAGAGCAAGTTAAAAAATATGGTGGGAAGTTATTGTGTTGGCAGTGGTATATGTATTTTGTAAAACAAACAATTTAAAGGCCCATTAAACAAACATCTCTCATTCTTGACATAAGATCACAGTGCTGCTATCTGCTTTTTAAAGCCTGATTTACAACAGAAGGTGCAGGGTAGAATAAAAATGCGTGAGAAGCATCTGATTAGGGCAGTTGTAAACATCCCCTGTGCCAAAGAGGGTTTTTTATCTATAGGTAATGGACAGAGCCATGTTGTCTGCATCTTCTTTCAGTGGCATTATTCTATTCTGACCAGGCTCAAGTTAGAAATATAGGTTTGTTGCATTGTTTTCCTGTGATTACTGTATGAATAACTCTTGCTGCAGATTTGCTCTCATCATTTCACAGATAATATTGACAATGATCTTATTTATGATGCAGGAAGACAGTGTATGTGTGTGTATATATTCCATTTCTATCTATTTATCTGTGACCCAACTGATTGGTGATAGTAATATTATAGTAGCTAAACAGTGGCAGGCATTTATTTGTGAGTCTGGAATAAACTAATTTTAAGTGATCCTGAATTTGTTCCTAGTGGAAGGGGAATAAAAAGACCATCACAGCAGGCTATTATCAAGTCTCCTGCTGGAAGTCTCAGGTATAAGGTATCAAGAATTGAAAGGTTTCACTGGCAGAGTACCAGCAGGGTAGGTCCTTGGGGTCTGGGACCAGGCGAGGTAGAGGGTATGAGACATTGAGGAGGTGTTTGTAGGTACCTATATCTTTACTTTTGCACCTTGACTGTGATTGCATACCCCAGGAAAGCAAAGCATACTCTGTGGTCTTGCTGACTCGACTGCAAGCCAAAATAAGCTCAGCACTTCAGAAGTTCAAGGCCATAAAAAATAGAGGGTATGGTTTTAGGGCATGCTCATCTCACCCACCAGTAGGTTAGTCAGCTAGTTCATCCAGACTCCTCTCTGGCCAAGGGAGGGCATGTTTACACTGCAAGTGAAGCCCAGATGATCCCCAGGTTTGAGGCCCGAAGTGCTTCCTGTTGACTTTGTTAAAACCAGATTTGAGTGCTCCTTTGCTCTGGGATGTTCTGAAAATTGCTGTGCCCTCAAGGGTCAGCACAGTAAGGTGCCTATATGCAATGTAAATATACTTGAAAGGCTAGGTTTAGCCTTGCTCAGCCTGGGATAACTTGGATCTTGGGTCATTACTGCTTCTGAATTTTCCAATCTCCCTGTTGCTGCCGTGGGAATCCCAGCCTCAGCAGTAGCCAGCTCCCACTTCACGAGTTGTCAGATGACTGCTCAAGCACTCGAAAAATTGCAAAGTCCCTGTAGAGTTTTATTTATTGTTAGCAGGTAGCTTTAAAATTAGCCTGCCTACAACGATGCAAAACACAATGAGACCTTAACACTATTAATTGCTTTTAAAAAAAGATGGGGAAGAGGAGCTGGCAATAGTCACTGGGAGCTGTCATTAGTCATTAAAAGAGAAATGCAGCACAGCAGTGAAATTTCCCCTACCCTGCTGTAGCCATGCAACTTCAATAAATTTGGATTGCTGTTCTCCTGGTGCAGGAAGCCACCCCTATAGCAGGGGTGAGGACATTACCACAAACTAATTCACAGATATCCATATTGGCTTTGCTACATGGCATCTAATTGAATGCAAAGATTTGTTTTGTTTCTTTGGGTTGGTCTGTAGAGGTAGGTCCCGATCAAGGTCACCACTACAACACATAGCGGGGACTTCTGAGGTGATTTTTAACATGCAGTTAAGTTCCTGCTACAAGTCTTCCCCGCTTCTCTTTCTCACTTTGTTTACTATAGAGGGGCTGACAGTTGTCAGTTGACTAATGAACAATGTAATTTTACCATTTGTTACTTTATAGGGTAAAGCCAGCATGTGGAGGAGTCCTGACCTGCTCATCACACCACTGGGTCCTGCTCTCCACTCCCCATCTCTCCCCCCACTCCTCCTGGCCCAGAGTGCCTCCTCTTTGCTTGCGCTGCTACAAATGACCATGAGTCTGCAGTGATAGTTGGATAAATTCACTGATCCAGGTTAAAAAAAAGAAAAAAAAAATCTTTAAAAGAACTTTGACTAGATTGAAAACAAACATCCAGAAGAAAATCAAAGGGAAAAAGAATTTGAGGCCAATTTTGCCTCGAAAACTGGAGTATTGTGAAACTATAGGCATAGAAACTTAATTGGTTAACACCAAAACCTACAGATGACAAAATGAGTTATTTTTCAAAAACTTGTAAATGATTATGACTGTACAAGACTGTACAGAAGACAACAGTTTCAAGTGTCTGGTACTAAATGAAACCTTGACTTCTCTCCTCAGTTTTCAAAGAATTATTCCTGCTTTATCTATAGTCAGCATCACTTAACCAGCACCAAGCTTTTTCAGAACTGCAATGTGGGATAACTACTAGGTAAAGATGTAGATATCACACCCCTGTTTTGGGTACTTTTTCAGTAATTACCATTAACCTGAATATAAACCTTCAATTGTAAGTCAGCAGTTACCCATACAATCATAATGAAGTAATTGCCAACTGTTCTTTTTCTTCTTACTTGGGAAAAGGTGCAGATCCTGTCCCACAGTATGTATTTGTAAATGCTAACCAATAAGGAAGACTGGATCTTCACTGACACTCAGACACTAAAAGCTGGTCTTTTAATAATCAGAAATAGAATAGGCAGGTTGATAAAAGGCTAGTATTTAATCCCAAGACAAAATGGCACTTGCTTTTCCAGGAAAATTTTTTTTTAACCTACATCTCCATATAAGCAAGGGACTTTCTCTTGCAACTGTTCAGCTCTGTGTAGAAACAAATAAACAAACTGACCTCCCTTTTTTCCTTTCATTCAGAGAATTCCTGTATCAGTAACTATAGATGCACCCAACAAGAATATTTAAAGTTCATGTCAGAGGCAGATCCTGTTCATGATGGTCTAAATTCAACTATTAAAGCAGTCTAAAGTGGATCAATTGCTAAAGATTAATTGGCCTGATGTTTTTTCTTTCCTGATTTTTTTCCCCATGAATTTCAATAACGGTTCTGTTCATGATTACACAAAAGATTTTAGACCAACACTTATTTTGAATTGCCACAGGCTTATAGTGTAAATTATTTAGGTCATGATATTCTCTCCCTCCTTGCCATTCCCCTTGTGCTTTTGGCCAGTCCAATGTTTTTTCTAGTGTTACAACTTCTGCTCTTTTTTTTTCTCTTCTAGTTCAATATAATTCAAGGAAGAGAACTTCTTCCCATGTCTCATTCTAAGGTGTCTTGCTGTCAGGAGTTTATATCCAATATTTATCTTCAGTGCACTTGTCCTAATGTGATCCCATTTCTTACAGAGATAATCCAAGCAGTCATTTTCAATTTATTATTATTAGGAATAGGAGAATTTCAGTGATATTAGCAATTCCAGTCCTAGTTCAGGACTTCACTGTGCTAGAAATTATGCAACCACCCTCACTCCAGTGCCCTAATATTAATGTTACTAAAAAGAGCTTAAGTCCATATAAACAAAAAGATGTTGAATGTTGCTGCTGGGGGAAGTAGGGGGGACAGCAGAGGGAAGCAAAGACTAGTGAGGTTGTTTATAAAGAATTGCCCAAGATGATTACTGGCAAAAGGGATAGCTAAGCAGTCAGTTTTGTGTTCAAATATGTAGTCTTTAATTGCTTTAGTGTGTGATATTTATTATTATTAATTTTATTTTTGGTGGGAAGGCGCAGGGGATTGTCTTGGTTTTGCTTTTTCCTCTAAATATGACTGCACTGATGGACAAGGAAAGGAAGATAAGCTTGGATACATTTGATATTAAAGTAAAAGCAAAATTCAAGGGACATATGGTTTGGGGGGGCTTTGTTTGTTTGGTTTTTGGAATGGAGTTAGTTTAGATTGTAGCTCTACAGAGTTACATTGGCAGAGCTGAGTGGGTGGGAAATATGGGAACAGGATGGAGGGGAATAAGCAGGTAGGACTTGCTGTATGTCAGTCCAGAAATGACTCTGTCTCTCGTGAAGCCCTTCATCAATTTGTACATTTTATATCCCCAGCATGTTAAACCAAACTGGTACTGATTCAAGTGACCAGACTTATTTTTTGGTGTACCCCCACAACATTTTTCTGGAAAAGTGCACAGGAGAATGTGGTAGTGACAGTGTCTTCTAATCTCAAAGAAAAGGAAAACCTGAGAGGTACATGCAATTTCCTTTAATTTTGCAGCTTATTTTTCCCCATTCTACTAAGCACATCTTAAATCTGAAGGGTAGAATTTATTCTTCACTTCAAGGGGAAGAAATCCAAAGGTGTACAAGGTAACGTACAAGAAGTAGATTCTTCATGCTCATGGATTTTGCTTCCTTTCTACTACTATATCCTCACGGACACTGAAAGACTAAGGTCACTGTTTCTGATGTGTTTAGGGTTATGGGGATACATGTTCTCTTCTTTAAGCCAAATGACAAAAATTAAGTGGAAAGGCGTAGCAGGGTCTATTCATAGCTGTTGTCATTCATTATTTTTTCAAGCATCTTTAATTTTTTTATATGCTTTTAAGTGGCCTATTTTGCAGCTGTATTGTTCAGAGATCCTTGTCCACCCCTTGGATTTCAGTTCTTAATTTGGTGAAATTGCCCAAAGGTCATGTCTCTAATGGGGCTGCAGTGACTTTTGAACAGTCGTGCTGCTCATAGGGACAACAGTGATGAATGTCTTGAAAAGTGACTTCAAGTATACATTCACTCCTGATTTAACAACCGCTTCTGTCCCTTGAAAAGTTGTAACTGGTGTGTAATCTTATAATGCAGTGTCAACCTTTTATTTGAAGTGAGCATTGTACATACAAGTGCTGTATGATGACTTTCGGGCAGCCAAATACCTTTTTTGCTTTTTAGTAAGTTGGTTCAAATTTCCAGAGCTATTAACAAAGCAAACAGAATGGTTATATTTTTATATCAGAGCATAATTACGTTTACCAGCTAGCTGTCCAACTTATCTTGCTGTCCCTGGTAGCTGACTATAAGAATGATTCTTATCATTGGGAATATATTTGATTAAAACCCGGAATATTTGAAAACTTCACTTAAGTGTTCTTCCTCTATGCAGTGTTAACAGAGGTGGTGCTGTTTCCAGATTTTTAATGCTTGTTCATCTGAACATTAGTCCATATTGACCCACTAGATATTCCAATGTGTTTATTTAACCATTACTTTTAATGAAAAGTTGGGGGAAAAGCTTAACCTCTTATGAAGGTTTAGTGCTATGTGCTGAGCTTTGGTGTTTTTATATATTCTAATCCAATTAATATGTATAATATGAACTGAACAGTGAAATAATTCACCTATACAGACTTCACCCATGATCTCTATCATGGCAAAAGATGATGATCTTCTGTGCTAATGCATTCTGTATTCTGAGGTTTGCCTTGAGATCATTGTGATGAGTTTGTAGGGATTTAGGCACCACAGTGCCTCTGAAGAGCTTGCCCTTTTGCTGTCTTTCTGACAATTTCATTTTAAATATCCTACATGTTAAGGGAAATAAATGGAATAAACTAGAAAAAGTACAGTTAATCACTAACATTTCACCACAGGGATCATAAAGAAGAGAACAAAGTTGAGATATGAAAATGGAAAAGAATACAAGTTATCACATTTTTTTTACCTACGTGTCTGAATTTTGTCTGTCTGACTACAGGATCAGATCTTTGATTTCTTACATATTGGACTCCAACTGGATCTTATTGCCAGTGAAGTTTCTTGTGAATTTGAACTGGAAGAGGACTGGGGTGGGGGAAGGCAGAATTATACTTCTTCAGAGCATAATTCTAACTACACACTGAAATACCTAGAGCAAACTTTCATTTTGTATTTTAATAAGATTTCTAGACATTTCTTGTGATCCAATAGTTTGAAACTCTTCACAGGAATAACCCATTGGTGTTCTGTTAAATAGGGGCTGTACTGGACTACAGCATGTAATCATGTAACCCATCACATTCTAGGGGCTATGCTTATTTCATTTACACCAGTCTCATCATACTACCTATGTGTATCTAAATGGCATGTTTTGAAACTTTGGTATTTACCTGCTGGAAAAAGCCTATTTCCTTGTTCTCATCACACACACCATTGAATTGAAAATATCACATCTGTTCCTTCTTAGTGTCTTTGTAGGCCTTTGTAGCCCTACAACAACAGTCATTGTCCCTGAAGAAGTTTAGCAAGGTTTTAAGTGTATTTTAGGCGTACATCTGAGTATCTCAAGGTCTGTTGTTGCTCATTATAAGACTAGCTCAATACCAGTTAAAAGAACTGGATGGATATCAGGATAACCATGGTTGACAATGTAGTTGTTAGTCTGTGTGAGGACACCAGACAGCTCTTCTAACCCAGGCCTTTCTATGCTGTGGTGTACCTCTTGGGCCCTAAACCATCCAACAAGAAAGATTGAGCATCACTTAGCGAGCTTGACTGGCAGGGGGGAATCTTGCATGCATATCATTGGAAGACCCAACTTTCCAGCAAGAACCACGACTTTGGAATTTGAGAGAGAATAAAGTCTGAAACAGCTCAAACGTCTCCCTATTTGTCTTGTGCCAGTCTCCTTTCCCATCTGCTCTGTGCACAGGTCCTTGTATTGCTCTAACAGCAGACATCAAGCTGGCTAGGACAGAGCAGCCTGGTCTCTAATTCTTTGTCACCTTCAGAAATCATTTGGATACAAAGACAGCACTCTCCTTGCTACTAGCCTCCTTGCTATTTGACCTCAGATAAGAGAAAGAGGCTGACTGCTTTGCTCTTATCCACCCTGTGTCAAGAAATGTCTTTCTAAATCCCTTTCTGCTGGTGGTGAGAATACTGTATTTGGCAGCACCAAGTGTGGAAATCCAAGGTTCAAAAGCCTGTATGGGAAGAGATCTGTCCACTTTAAGCCTACCATCATGAACATGCATCTCCTGCTACGGCCTGACTGTCCAGTTGTCTTGCTGCAGTGTGAGTGTGTATGGGGGAAAGGGGACGGCACTGCAACTCTGTTCAGTGTTTGCCATTAGGCCAAACAGGCAACAACCTGTGCCAAATTCTAAGGCAAGTCAGGAGGATGCAGGGCACACACTTTCAAGCCTTTACCCCACCACTGGCTCACTCAGTGTAGGTCCTACTGGTCTTCCATATAACCTGTCATTTTTCTAGATAAGTTCGCATGTTGTCTTTTCCATAAGAAGATAAAAAGCCTGTCTTAGAAATAATGATTTTTGACAAAGCCTGAGCTCTGAAGCAAGAACACACTTAACAGTCCTTGAGGAATTGGTTCCCGTTTTGAAGATATGTGGTTTTTGGTTTTGTTTTTTAAAAAAGTGGAAGATGAGCTCCTCATAATCTAGGCAGCTAGCAGCCGAGTCCACGGCTATAGTAGTACCACCAGTTATGCCTTATGCTGCCACCTCAAAGTCCCCCTGTTATGCTGACCCTCTAGATACTTACAGTCAGTGTGGAACTGCTGCTGTGTGTTCCTCCTCCCTCTGGGCATGGTTGGAAATCCTTTGCTACAACTGGAGGACCTAAACGTTTCTGAGTCAGCTCTTTGTAGCCTAGCCTGCTGAAACAGGGGGATAGCACTCCTGCCAAACTGCAGTGGTACCTTGATAGTGCTGCTCCTTGAAGTGACTGAACAAACCATGAGATGAGGCTCTTCTCCTTAGCATGCTGTTAGCAGGCCACATCATGCTCCTTGACAAGTGACTGCTGGGCATGCAACTACCGATGTGGATTGATATCTGCATGTGGGAGGCCAATGTTGTATGGCAGCCCTTCTCTTGCAGAGTTCCAGCTGCTAGTGCAAGACTGGGATCAAAAACTGATCTAAATGGTGCATTCCACAGTAATCAATGTCTCCGATCTGTGTCTGTGCCTCAGGCTCCTCTATAGATTACATTCTCACTCCTCATCCGGTTTTCTATTTCCAAGATTTAAGAGATGGCTCATCAGCACTCAGCTCCTGCTCATCCCCATATGGTGGGTGATTGCTCTGGTATCTCTGAATCAGTCCTGGAGCAGGTTGTTTGACAAGTTAACTCATGGCTCTGTGATGATGAGCTAAGGCAGATGGTGGTTTAGCTTAGCCTGGAGCAAGAGGGAGGCTCTTCTGAGTATCTTCACTGCAGGTCTCTCTAGAAATATCTTTGTGAATGAAAGTTCAAGAATCTCTTTCCTTTCCCTCCTGTGGGGTGATGAAGTCTATCCAGTAAAGACAGATTCTGTATGGACATCATGCACTTTTTCCCAAAACATTTCTGGAGTGCCTTTTAGCTGAAGGACAGTATTTGCCTTCCTTGATACTGCTCCAGTTTTGTTTCAGTTTCTTTAGTTTAGTTCTTACACCAAAATGTATCAAGACCAATACAAGCAAATCTGTGATCCCCACATTTTCCCTCAGTGAGGATGAGGGAACATCTTCTGCCTGTGGAGGAACAAGTCTGCCTGTGGGACCAGGTGGCATATGGGGGGCACATGACACCTTCAGCCTTGCCTGAAGTGTCCGTGTACTTTCACATCGGTCTGCTCAAAAGGCAGGAGGACACCTTAGGGTCAAGTCAAATGCAGGATTTCTTTGCAGAATGTGGAAGGGCCAGTGGATTAAGGGAGATGGTTTCTTGGCCACATTGCCTTTGACACAGGCTTTTTGACTGTACCCAAGATCCTTAGTAAGAAAATAGAGGATTAGGAGGGAACTGTCTCGTCCCTTCTGCACTCTAGTGTGCGGACTTCTCATTTAAGGGACTATAACCTTTATTGTACCACTTTTTATTTCTTGTCCTCCTGGAGGGTAAGAGGGTCTGGAGGAAGAAAGGTTGGCTGGTTGGTTTCTACTGCCCCTCAGTTGGCTTGTAATCTATTACACACAAAATAAGAGAGGATCTTTCTCTTGTTATAGAGAAAGCCAGAGGAGGAAAAAAAAAGTATTTTCTTTGTTTGAAAACTGTAGCAGATGTCTGTGGCAATAAAAAGGCAATTATACTCGTATTATCATGAGAATTTCCAGCAGGAAATCTTGACAAACTCAAAGTTTACTTAACTGAGATAAATACAGTAGATAAATAGCAAACTGAATTTAGTTTACTCTTGTACACAGGTGTACTACACATTTCCTCAAGCCATGATTCACAGCCATAACCTTTCCTAATCACAGGCACAGCGAGATATGGCAGGAGTAGGAATGGGCTCATGTTATAAAATACAGCTATAGATCCAAACTTTAGAGAAAGTTTTGGTATATTTGGAGCTGATAAACAGGCTTGGGCTCATTTCTGTATCTCTAAAGGGGAGGAACTAAAGGGCCCAATTTGTTTTTCACCCTGGACATTTTATGCTGCTCTGAGGATGCAAGTTTTTGATTGAAAATATCTATAGGGTGTCCTCCACTGGCACAGAGCCCATGGCACCGCTAAGAATTTATTTCTTCCCCCCTCTTAGAGCAGCCTGGGAAGCAGCTTCTCTCTAAGGCTGCTCTGATTTATGCTGGGAACAAGATAGACCCTGGCAGCCTTAGAATCCGGAGGCCCACAGATAGCATGAGTGCAGTAATGGAAATAAGGGATAATACTCTGGGAATTTGGAGAATTCTGCTCTTGGAGTAAGGATGCCAAGCAGTACTTGAAGAAAAATTCTCTGTTCAATATTGTTTCCAGGCAGGCGAGCAAAAAAATATGTAAAAGCCAGCTGTACTCTGTTTTACTAGTCACTTCAACTAGAAAATTACTAAATATCTGTCTGATAACACACCAAATTCTTCTTACAATTTTAAATTTGTGGAATTAGTTCTTTTTCCCTCAGTGAGACGCCATTTGTATATCAAGGGTAGCCTTAGCTTGCAAAATCAAATTTGAAGGAGGCTATTTAGGCTTTCCATTTTCTTTCTTATCAAACAGCAGCTCAGAAATGTGTATGCTGTTTACTGGTTATGCTGCTGTACTTGTGATACAGATTTACCCTCTGAATATATTGACAGCAGAAAAGCCATTGACTTTAGGACCACTGCTGAATTATTGAATAATAGTTTTATTATTATAATAACCAACTACAGTGGAATTATTAAATTAACTGCAGATTAATATCCAATCTTCTCAGCCATCTTCTGATAGATCAGGTGATATTCAAACAGTAAAGACTTTTGCTTATATGGAAAAAAAACATTTTATGGAACTTAGAAGCTATAACATTTTAATAAAATATGCAGAGCATTGGAAGACTTGTTTTGTCAACAACTTAATCTTTTTTGAAATGTAGGATGCTGTACCACTCTAAATGACTACAAACAGATTGTTACTGTTGCAACAGACCATACTAGAAAGCATGGAACATTAAGACTGTCACCCAACACTTCTTGTTCCTGTTCAGTATGTGTAAGAGTATCTGCAACTCTGTTCTTTAGATCCTCAGATGCTGCCAAACTGCGTGCAAGGATTTTAAGCCACCTCAGTATCTGCCCTCTTCTCAAAGGAGTTGTTTGGCTATTGGAAGAAACATAAATCAGAGCAATTTAAAGGCTATTCTGTCTTATGATAACTGCTGTCAGCACACTGTTCCTGTAATCGGGGGTTGCTACCCATAAAGATCTTCCTTCCATATACCATTTTGCCTAGCTGCATGTCCTGTCGCACCAACAAGGAAAAATATCAGAGGAGCGTCTTGATATCATGTTAGACTTCCCCAGCACGAGGAGAATCTCTGAATGGCCGTTTAAGGCAGCCTTTTGCTAATAGAGAAAATAGGCCTGGAAACAACCTTGAAGTCTGGTCAACATCCTTAACTGAGACGGGACCAGCTGAATATTGACTGTTGTTTGCCACATCCTGGCAAGAAGGGATGATATAGACATATTCCTGTGAGATTGAATCGCCCTGTTGAACACCAGCCTTAATTTTTAGTTTCATTTCTTTGTTAGATATTGCTCTCTTCTCAGATTGTGGCCATCTTTAAATTGCTGTGCACAGTGGACCAAATAAACCTTCACTCAAGGTACTCCATGATAGGCAGAATCCAACCATGAAGGGCTGAAATAAAAAACAAATTTCAGATTGAGCTGTGAGACTATTTAATTCATTCATTCTTGCAGAGTTCTACACTGGACTGTTTGTTATAACATTTATGCTTACCAGCCCAGGGAAAAAGAGGTTACTTGTATAACTGCCATATATGCAAGGAAACACAGCTAACCACAGCAGTACAAGTAATATATACTGCAATTCTTATTAAAACCCAGCAACAGACTGAAAAATGTATGTTAAACAAACTCAAACAATATAGTTTAGGAAATTGACATTTATTTATTGATGTTCTGTATGTAATAAGTAATGTATGATTAACTATTCATAGCCACTTATTTGTGTAGATCTACAAAAACAAACAAAAAAAACCCGAACAGAACTTACAAGTGTTGCTCCCTCTCAACTTGTATATACTTGTTCACATTGTTTCTCCTGTTCTCATAACAGACTGACTAAAAAGTGTCAGTCCTGGGACTGGTTGCCAAGGCCTGCTTACATGACTGAATTGCATATTTCACCCCTCGTATGGGGAAGAAGTTGTTGAACTCCCTATAAACTATGTGGAAGGGAGAGAGAGCAGAGACACATAAAATATAGCTCATTCTTTCAAAAGGAATGAGCAAGAAGTGGGCACTTGGCAGAAAAACAGCCCAAAAAAAAGTTGTGGCAAAGGCCACGATTGTGTTACTGAAGCAGGAAAGAGAACAGGAAAGGTCAAGTTCATTATCAGTATCATAGTGAATAACAGTAGGCTCTGTACCATGCTAAAAAAGACAAACAAAACCCAACCAGACAAAAACAACAACAAAAAAACTTCAAAACAACCTTTCCATGGCACCTGCTGCTATGATCTGAAAAGGAAAACTTCCCTCCTCTCCCCAGATTTCGATCAGTGTGATGTGAGATATGAATGGTACTTACTAACCAGGCACCTGAGGACTTCGATGGCCCAGGAGACATCAGTGCCCCCTGCAACCCTTCCTGCTGGGGTGGTCTTTAGCAACAGGACTTCTGCTTTGTCCCCAGTTACGGTGCACATCCACTTACCGGGGCTGCTGATCAGTGTGATGGCGGCAAAGGAGTGAGAACTATTTCACTTGTGTACCTCACTTGTGTACAGCTTTAAGGCCTTAGGGAAGTACAACGAATGTTGGCCCAACTCCTTAGCTGCAGCACAGGTAGACGAGATTTAAGCTGCTTCTCCCCTCCTCGGAATTTCTGGGAGTCCCTGGCAGTTGCCCAAGTTCCCAGTCTAACTCAGAGCAACCTGAAAGCTCTTCTAGAGCAGTTTGGTTGCCTGTGAGAAGCTGCTGCTGTGCAGCCTGCAGAACAGCATGGTTCTGGCATCCCCACGCCATGCTTGGGAAGCAGATGCTGTGGATTCAGCTTTACAAGCTAACTGCTGAGGACTGGATTTATGGTATTTGTACTCCATGCAAACATGGCATGAACCAAAATGTGACTCAGAATTTATCTCTGAGTTTACCCAGCGTTACAACAAAGGAGTATCTCCTCCTTGCTTTCCCAGCTCTGGAGCCCAGCGGTGCTCAGAAGATGGGTGCACAGGTGGATTGCCTAAAGATCAAAACATGGCCCTCTATTTTTGTTGGTGTGAGGCAAAACAGAAGGAAAGCCAGGAAAATTGTTGGGGAACAGATTGTAAAAACATGTTTAATTTTGTTTGCAAGAGAAATAGTCGGTACTAGCTAAAACCCTGCAAGTTGTAATTTCTAGTACATTACTGCTAATTAGTAAATTTATTTTAGCCTAATTTGATCTCTCAGAGAAGGCACTTTTTAAGAAAAAGTTATCTTCTGTGAAGTGACCAAACAGGCAGGAGGCTATTGTCAGGGGTTTTTTTCTTCTTTTTGCTGCTGAAGCACAGTGCTCTTATTTTATGTCCGTGGCATCTGTTACTGGCTTTTTCACTAGCTCTTTCTACTTTCTTCCTCCTTTCAGAAAAAGTTGTTCTCTGCTCCTCATCTGTTGGTCCTATTACTGTGCAAATAGCACATGCAGAAGCCTATTAATTCTGCTCTATTGGAGTATGCAATGGATGGTGTACCAAGGAGAGCAGGAGTTTTGAGCCACGCTGTAAGTGCTTATTCCCAGTTTCATCATGCAGTACCGGTTGTGAAGCTTCTCTCTCTCCCCTTCCATCGTTATTGAGGCTGTGCCTGCCTGCGTGCTTTCGTCTCATGGTTTGTGGGACTTTGCTGAATCAAGGCGACCAAGTCAGTCTTTGTTCTTGTCTCATTCCCATACTCATTTTCCCCTACAACTTTCTCAGCAAAGTCACCATCTACCCAAGGTGTAGCTTTGTGTACCTTAATGTATATCCCCATGTCATTCTTACCATACAATCCAGTGCTGTAAATGTAGTTTCTCTGAGTTACTGCTATACTTGAAAGTTTTTCAAGCCTCTTGTCTTACTGAACTATGTTAGTGAATGGCTGCTAAAGGAGAAAGATTGCTTTGGTATTTTAAAAATTATGTTTTGCTTTTCATCAGGCAGCTGTTTGAGATGTTTCTAGAGGCTCCATTTTTTGTGCTGCCTTTTGGTGGAGACAAACCCCTATCAATAAGTGCTTTTTATGTATTGAAAAGCATGGTTTTTCCTTGTTTCTGCCTTAAGTGATTTTATCTGCACTTCAAACACACAAATGCCTGTGTGTGCGGACACAAACAGGCCCAAGAAAAGCAAGAACCAAGAACAGAAATTACTTACTGCATATCTCTTTCACTAGGAGTAGGTATTGTGTAACTTTTTGTGATTCAAGTATTTTTTTTTAATTCAGTTGGATTACTCACAAATGTGAGGTCACTGAGGGATGGAAGCTTTTACAGGTTTGTAGCTCCAGATTTGCTTTAGTTTAGTTTTTCCTGTGTAAAATACTGTTTAATTTTAAAAAGTATGCGACAACCTAAAATATCAGAAAAAATAACTTCATCTAATAGCATCATTCTTACTTAGTCATTTTTTTGTTTATGTTTTTTAGTGGTATTGATTTATCTTCTAAAAGACTTCCTCTGATTTTAGACAGAACCAAAATCAAATCCCTCAGGCTTTAACTGTGAATCTGGAGAAGCTTATTAGGATTTTTAACATTCCAAGTTGCTTTCTGAACAGATTGCACCAGCTAGCTGATGAAACTTGAGCTAATTACTCTAATGTTGACAAATGCACTAGTACAAAAAAAGTCACATTTAAAAAAATAAAAAAAAAATTAAAATTGCACCTCCACAAGAAATATGATTTAGATTCAGTGGTTTGTGGGTATAACAGAGATATTTTTGCAGGGTTTCTTTAGGAGGAGAAGAAAGAAAAAAAACCCAACAACCCAAACCACTATTTATTAACAAAAAATGTGCCATCACTGATCATTTCAGAATTAATGTTAATGAAAAATGCTTAGGATTTTAGAAAATTGAAATAAAACAATTTGATAGTTGGTAGGGTGAGAAACTGCCTTCACAAAGCGATCTTGCTATGTTAGGGGGTATTGAGAATTTTTACAGATCCTCTCGGTCTGTAGTGTCACACCCAGGAGAATTGGTTCGTGATCACTGAGCGCAGCCACTGGCTCCCCAGGGTTCTCCCATATGCTGAGTTGGCTGGTACTGCATCGAGTTCCCTCAACCTTCATTACCATAGGTAGGTGAGCTTAGCTTACAAAGTAGAGAGGAGTTGCTATCACAGAAAGCCTCTCTGCACTTTAGCAGCAGGCAAACTGTTGGATCTATAGATTTAGTTAAATCCAGCTTTGGAATAACTATATTAAAGTCTAGAGAGATCTGTAACTCCTGAAATAAGGATAAATTCAGGCTTGTACTCATCAATTTTTTATTTTTTTTTTGTGCTTGACTATGTAGATGCACACTTATAAATGAAGGGGAAGTAATTAGTAAGGATATCATACTATGATACACTTATTTTAAAGAAAAACTCTGCAAAAAAAAGTATAAATTTGAAAACATGAATATGTGTTGGAGGTAATCCAAACACCCTTAACCCTGCCCAAATTTTGCTTGTCAAGAACAACCAAAAATGCTTAACTAATTGCTGATATTTCAGTTCAGTACTCTTTAAGCTTAAATGGAAGCAGCATGGCTATGACATGAAGGTTTCCTGCCATTTAAACTTACTATGCCTCAGAGAGAAATGTACCATCTTCTCTCTCTTTTTTTTTTTACTATTTACTTAATAGTTTTGACCTTTCAGCCAATTGTCCTTATCCGTCATTACAGTGCATGATCAATCATTTCATGCCTTGTCATCTATAAAATACCAGCAAGAGGGAAAAGTTTTATGTTTTATTGCTTTTCTTGAGATATATATATTTTTTTTTAATCAGAGTATCTTCCTGTTTATTAGGAAGGAGGAAAAAAAAAAGCTTCAAGTTACACTAGTTTAATTGACTTCATGGATTTCATGAGTGCAAATGGATGAGTTCACTGGAAGCTTATCATTTAATTTGTTAATTTTGGTCTTCGTTGATAGATAGTACTTTAGAATGCACCAAACAAGCCGTGTTTGCATGTCACTAACTTCTTTCTGAATCTTTGAGCAATAAACAGAGGCAGAAGTAACCAGTCACACTATATACCTGTGCATACATACACACACATGTGTACACTTATGCATGAACATGGTCTGTCTGAGGATGATCCTTCAGTTAGGACGGGGTTTCAGATTTCTGCAGATTCAGGTAACCTTCATTGCAACCAACTTGTGCAAGGGTAAAATTTTCAGGAACACTTCTGTTGCGGGAGCCTAAATGGCATTTACAAACTCAAAGCATCATTTAACAGGACTTGTCTGCAGCAGAAAGCCAGAGCGGTGCAAGGATCATGAGCTAGTAGGAACACTGTAAGACAGTGTGACACTCTGCAAACATTTCAAATTGAGGCCTGAAAACAGCCCACTGTTCTCAAAAAGGCCTTTCTGGTCTAGGTGTAGTGATATGTAAACATGTCTTAACATTTCTTTTTCCAGAAATGGCGTGTAGGCTGCTCCCCAGAGGAGCACTCTGCTATGTTCCAGTGAGCAGTATAGAAAAGGCTGCTGGCTCATCCATACTGTTGCTGGAGTACAGCACAATACTGTTTGTCATGAGGGTTAAGTGATTTAGGATCTCAAGTACTTTTGGAAACCATGCTTTTTGCTTCTCCTGTCTTAATTTTCATCATTATAAACCAGAGATAATAGCACTTCTTGACTTCCCATGGGATATTGAGAAGATGAGTACCTGAAAAACTGAGAGAACTGTAGCTACTGCATGGTGACCCAGGAATGGGGGCACCTAAAGTACCTTTAGGTAAACAACTTCAGCAAAAACATCCACTCGCATCCCTAAACTCAAAAATGTCAAGTGTATGTTTAAAAACTTCTCAAATGGTTTATGTGTTGGTTTGTTGCGTGGCAGGGAGTTCTTTTGTGTTGTTATTTCAGGGAGGCAGAGTAGTCATGCAAATTATTTGGAGAGAATGAGAACTTGGGGGAATACACATCAGACAGAGTAAAAAGGAAGGAGACCAAGCATGTAACAAACTTCAGGCATGTATTATTTGTGCGATTATTTGGCATTCCTTCTTAACTGAGACAAGTTACTCTCTCCAGTGCCTGTGAACACCAAGGACATCCTTCATTATCTGAACCTTTAAAGTACCTTGGTTTTATTTGGGATAATTGGGGTTGTTCTAGCAACAGTTTTTCTGTGATCCTAACACAGAGCATGAAAAGGATAATATAAAGAAAGGTGAAGATACAAGCCCCAAACCTTAGTAGTATGTTTGTAAGGCAAGTTTTGCACGGCTCTAGTTGTAATTCTTTAAAATATACATATGTCCCTTTGATGTTGTATCGAAGCAGAACCCAGACATAATACTAGCAACTTAGTTGCTGTTCACCACTGAAGCCAATGAGCAGTAGAGAAACAGGGGAGTGTGCTTTGAAGTGCTTGGAAAAATGCACTTCAATGAGAATGTACTGTGTGCAGGAGACTGCCGTTGAGATGAGCTTTAAAGTCAAAAGAAGGGCAGGAGCCAGAAAGTTCACCTTCCGGTTTGTATCTGAACCTTCTTGAAGCTTGTGGGGCTATTTATATCCTCAGCCAGTGCAACTGATAGAAAGGAGCAAAGTTTGAAGTTGAGGTCCAAATTGAAACTTTCATGGATGATGGATCTGTGTTTGCAGTTCTAGTCTGGTTTTGATCTCTAATACCTTGCTCTTCAATGACTTTTCAGCAGTGCAGTTCAAAGGGCTCTGTGAAAACGGGGAGGGGGGGGGGGGAACTGTATAATTAACTTTATTTTGCAGAACAGAATCCAAGGCAGAAAGCAGTGTCCCAGGGAGGCGGCTTGTACCTGCTCCCCCAGAAAGCAGTGTCCCAGGGAGATGGCTTGTGCATGCTTCCCCAGCTCTGTAGTCGGACAGGTAGTTCTGCACCCCTCCTATTCTACTCAGAAGGGCAGAGTATTGCTAAAGTCATTGTCTCTTAATGGGGTTAGTTGTCTTCAGTTGATATGATTTATATTAAAAAGTCTAATGCATATTGAACACAGGAAAGAATTAATGTAATGAATGCACAACGTCCGTTGTCCACTGATCAATAGATCAAAATCGTTTAACTTCCCTTAATATTTGATTGTTCCTTTTTCAAGAAGGGTCACCCTTCATAGCACTGTTCTAGCCTTTTATTAATATTTCTGAAACCAAGTGCCTGATTCTCTATATTGTATTGCACTTTTTACTGTTACTTATAGCACTGCAGCGTGTTACCAAATAACAACATCTTTCACAAGATGGGACAACAGCCCTTTCGTGTGGTTTTCACATGGCATGTCTCACCAGTTTCTGCAGTGGAAGGTCTGAAAACCTTGATGGTCTGTCTGGAAGTGAGGGAGTCCATCATTTTACAATCTGTGTGTTATTAAACAAGACTTACTCTGGAAGACACTTTCTCACTCTTCCTATCCTCCCTCTCCCAACCCACAAGAAACCTTAAGATGTCATAGCGTTTGGCAGTTGGACATAGTCTTGCTAACACATGCTTATTTTCATACTATCCACATACTTGGCAACTTTCAGAAAATGTACCTGAGTATTTGGGGAATCTCATTCTTAGTGAAAAATGGAGGCTCCCTCTGGCCCGGTGTTCAGCCTCTGGCAGTGGCCATGAATGACAAAGCACTTACTGATGTGTCCCCTGTTTTGCCCTCCCAGCTGATTCCCGTCTTCGAGAGCCTGAGGTTGTGCATCTTTGTTCTAATAGCCCCTGACTGATAATGACAAAAAGTTTAGAAGTGTTAGACAAACTAATGTAAGGAGAAGAAGAAAAAAACCAAACCAAAACCAAACCAAACCCAATGTCCTGTGCCAGTGAGCAGCTTGTTTTGTGGGGAGGTGTTAAAAAAAAATCTTTTTTTAAGACAACTTCATTCAGTCTCTTTCAGCTCAAACCAAGAAATTGTGAACAATCATTGCCTAGTCACTTTGTGCCTCTCATGATGTTTATTGCCTTCTCTCTGCCACCTCTTCCTTTATGAAGAATCCTATTGAATCACTCCTTGAACAGAAGCTGTGCAACCTTTGCTACTCCTTATTGCCTTCCTGCTATGACTTTTTTCTAATTCTGTTATATCGTTGTTGAGAGAGGAGACCAGAACTGCACAGATGATTTGAGATGTGAATGCACAGTGGATTTATACAGCGTCATGACAATGTTTTCTGGTTTGTTCGCTGTTCCTCTCCTACTCATTTTTAACATTGTCTGCTTGTTTGATCACCAGTAAGCTCTGAGGTGGCATATTTACAGAACTAGCTAAAATAGCTCCAAGATCCTGTTCCTTAATGGTAATAGCTAGCATACAGTCACTGTGAGATGAGGGGATGGCTTATTTTTCACCATGTGCACTGAATTTAATTTGCTATTTTATTATGTTTATATGTTACTATTATGAAATTATTTCACAAATCTTTACAACTGAATTTTCATTTTGCTACCTGTCAATTCAGTACTGCCAGCAAGTTATGTTTGTGATAACACTCTTTGTCATCACTATTTACCCCCACCTCCAAATCTCTTATGTACGTGGCAAGCAGCCAGACCTGCCATGTCAGTGGTGAGCTACTGCCTTCTCCACTCTACTGTATGTAGCTGAACTTCAACCCACAGTGGCACAGGGGAAAAAAAAAAACAACTTAAAAATGCAATTCAGTTGTACTCTTAATCACAGAAACTTGAAGCAAAGAAAATGAGTTTAAGGCACCATGTTTTAATAGGAACTTACTGGAAAGGGAAAAGAGTAACATGACTGTGGGGAGTTCATCCTACCATCCTGCTGTGCATTTAATACTCTTTTGTAATACTATAATGCTCTGAAACACCATGTCTGCACAGGACCCCAGTTGGGCTTCAGCTTTGTCTGTATCCCCTTAAAAACCTTGTGAACATCTATCCTTAGTCTAAAACTCTCAGTAATATGAGGTCTCCAGGAGTGGTGGGATTTTGAGGTGTTTTTTTGTTGTTGTTGTTGGTTGATTGGTTGGTTCATTGATGGGGGGGGTTTTGTTGTTTGTTTGGGATTTTTTTTTAAGTGTCTTCAAAATGAGTGCAGCTACCTGAACACCTAACTCTTCATTGGGGTTTAATTTTAGTATAAAGCTTTTGATATAGATACACTGCAGAGATGAGTTTGAGTGGTAAGAGGAAAAGAATCTGCTCATGCAGATGACTGAATTAGAAGGGGGGGTGGGGAAGCAGTGACAGAGAAAGATTTGAATGGTGCAGCTGAACTATGCCTGCTTGGCACAGGGGAAGGAGATAAAAATAATTCCTTTCCCTAATTAGCAATAACACAGTTCACTGTTACAAGCAGGAAAACTTTAACTCCTTACTGGTACAAACTGCGCTGTTTGGTTTCTTTCTAGTTTTTCCCACCTATTGTGTTAGAATCAGAACCACCCAGCCAGCTTTCACAGACAACAGCTGGTCCAGCTGTTTGTCATTACAGACTTTCTGGCCTTTGATGCTTACTCCTGTTTTCATTAGGACCACCTATTCCTCCTCACTCAGTCTATGAATAGTCATCAAAGAGTTAACTTACATCCTAGCACAAATGAAAGGATGTAAATTTCTAATGGAGAATGGGAAACAATAATGATTTTCTTTTTCTGATCAGTTACTTCTTATGCTTAGAAACCAAAATTTACATCTCTAGTTAGGAAGTTGCCTTCTAGTTGCCTTCACTTCTTGTTAGGTTGTTTTGTTTTCATGCACCAGCTAAATGCTATAATGCTTGGTTTGCAAAACCTTCCGGAGAAATGTTTTTGTATATGCTCATTACAGGTACCTTTTTTGGGAAGGAAAAAAAAAAATAATAAAGGAAAAACAACAGATCTTGAGTTTGAAAGGGTTTCTTTGGGGACTAATTTACAATTCTACTTGTTAATCTGTTTAAGTAATACACACAGATGGTGGGAGAACTATACAAAGATAATGGATAAACTAGCAAAGGGAGGGGGCTGTTTTAAAAGAAAAGGCAATCTTAACATTTGTATCTAATCAATATCGAAGTTATAAGTCAGTTAAGCCTTATGTCCCTAGCCAAATGACTGAGCATAAGTGTATTTTTATATGGCCCTTTAATGTTAAGTGACAAGGAAAGGCAGCCACTTAAAAGTATTTGACATTCATAAGCATCCAAAAGACTTTCTGTCATCTTCTATTTATTCATTCACTAGACTAGAAAAAACTATAATGCCTTGGTTTTTCCCTTTCTTTCAGGGCAGCAGTCAATGCATCTGTGTCAAACCTTAGCTCTTCTCATCTATGCTTGTGGTGTCCATATCCCTTGCTTCTCTTTCTCTTTACTGTCACCAAACAGCTTTTGTGTGCCCATTAACAGCGAGGAGTGTCGCAGCTGGAATTTCCAGCTCCCCGTCTGAAAGGATTAAAGGGACATTGAGTGTGCTCCTGCCCCTCCCGAAGTCAGTAGCACAGCCCCTTTCAGCAGAAGCAGAATCAGACCGAGTGCCAATCGAAAATTTAACTTGGGTATTTTTTCCAGACAATTTAAGTAGCTTAATTTATACATTTGCTTTAAGAGTATTTTGGGTGCTTTTCTGACATAACACAAGAAGCTTTTAATTTGAAAAATATTGATAGTGTTCTTCGACACCTTGAATTTTAGCTGGTGTGCACTTGCTTTGTATATTCAGCTTTGCATGTAAAATGTATTCAGATTGCCTGTAACATTCAGAGTAGAGTACAGGAATGTTTGTTTGGGGTTTTTTTCTTAAATAAAGCAAACAGTCCTCTTTCTTAAAAATGTGTCATACAATTAGTTCCGATGTTTAATTAAGTCTATCCAAGAGTATTTAGGCAGCTAAACTACTAAGCTAATTATGTTGGAAGAGTTTGAAGATTTTGCCTTAAGGAAATAAAAATATGTTATTTTGAAATGGAGAGTTTAAAAAAAAAAATAAAAAAGCTTGCAGGAAAAACAACAGAAAACTTTCTGAAGTGCTCTAAATAGCATAGCTGGCACACTAAACAAAAAAAACCTTTGCACTATTACCCATAACCAAATAAAAAGACTTCTGCAAGTCAGTATGTTTTGATGCTTTTTAAGTTGATCTTCTGAAAAACTTAAGCTTTTCAATTCCTATCTGTCTGTCTGCCCCTCCTAATAACTATTGAATACATTGTTTATTTTTAACCATGTTGCAGAGAGGAACAGTTTTAAGGATGCTTTTTGTCCCTACACGTTTCAAGAAAGTGGACAGAGTCCCACAAGTGTCGCTCTCATGGAAAGACTGCAGTGAGAACTTCAGTTTTATTAGCCCTTAGAGAATTAATACCTGAAAGTGTTGGAGGAATGAGTCAACTGCAAGAAAAAGATTAAACTTTACTTTGTGCCTTACTAGATGAAAGAAACCAAACACAGTACACAAAACCACATGAAATGGAGCTACACAAGGTCTGCCCTGTGCTGCTGCTCGTGAGGGGTATTTTAGGATTTGGGATTTTTTTTTTTTTTTTTTTTAATTAAAGGGATAAGTATTTCAGCGGTTTACTAGCTGGTACTAGAGAAAGGAAGGCCAAATGTCATCTGTTCTTTAGTGTGGGTTTTCTTCCTCTTCTGTCAGAAGAAGAGAAAATTGAAGTTCTGTGGGATTCCCTAGTGTCTGTAGAAAACGGTGTTGCTGTCCCACTTTTCTTGCTGTCTCCTTCTACAGGTTGTCATAACAGAAATCTTCTCTTTTTCTTTGGAAGAAAAGAAAGCACAGCCAGGGCTATTCAACTGCAGGATTGCACAAGCAGGCAAATACAGGTGACACTGATAAAGGATGCAGGGGACAGGGATATTCAAGTAATCTATGTGTATCTCCTGTTGTACTAACAGTTGCAGGGTCCCAGGAATCGCTGTGCAATAACGCATCTAAGTGCCTCGCTCCTGAGGTGGACAGGACCTAATGCTTTGAGAGAAAGAAAAGGAAACCCAATAGATGTTCTTCCAGCTCATGCAATAGAAGTGCGAAAAATTCCTAAGTATAATGATGCTTCCTTTGGAATGACTCCTGTTAGTGTTTCAACTGTGAGGTTAATATTACAAGCAACATGCTAACAGCCAGAGTCACACTTTCTTACTAACCTCTGCATTTCAGTGTTTACAGTGTGTGTGACATCCCCATTTGTAAGCACACAAAGCATCATTTAGCAACATGCAGCAGGTTAGTTAAGACCCACATAACCAAATTGTGTGAGCAGACAGAGTTTGCTAATGTAGCAAATTCATACATGTGCATGCTTGCAGTTAAATTCTGCCTTGTATATTTAATTTCAGCTTCAGTCTAAACATACTGCTTTGGACTTGGAAAAAACAGGAGCTTAACAATGGAAGTGCTACTGATGACAGTGCTGCAGTTGCAAATGATGCCATTTTAATTCTTAGCTGATATTCAGGAGCTTTCAGTCTTGGGTTGAAGAGATCTGATTGAAAATCAGATACAGGCATATATGGAGAATTCCAGGTTCCCCAGTTGCCTTGAAGTTAAGTGGAGTGGGCACTTGATTATTACGAAGGCTAGAATTGGATTGAAGAATCATACTTATAGGTGTAATAGAGCTCAGAAAGTGTCAGACCTTGGAAGTACCTAGCCCTTGATTGTAGCAGCTGGAAGTGATTTAACAAGTACTTGAGGTGACAGAATCAAATGCTTTATGTGATGAATGGGCTGTTTCAATATAGCAAATGATTTTGCTCTTTAAAAATCAGAATTAAACAGTTTGTTTTTTGTGAGGAGTGAGATCACGGAGCAATGAAGTATATGTGTGCACGTGCCCAGAGATATCGCATTTCATGTTAATCTTGTCTTTATAATAATAATATGTTCACTTATTTTTGAATTTACTGCTATGCACTGGTCCTTCTCCTGAGTGGGAAGAGTGAGTGTGTATTTTATGCATGATGGTGTCCTAAGAAGCTGAAATAGCATGACCTAAGTAGAACCAGCTCTTTTCCTTAGCGACTTATAAGATGAAAAATATATTTGCTAAATAACATTATCAGCCAAATTCAAGAGGGAAATAACTTCAAATATCTCTCACATAACAGTATTTGACAATTGGGTATCTGGATGAATATATACAGTACTGGATGCAGAGCTGGGAGGAGATTCCTCAGAGTCATGCAAGGGGGGTTTAGTCCAAGTAGTGCCCCATCTTAGATTCAGTCATATGGATCACTTGACACTGTTGCACCTATAGAAGTTCCACTCCACTTGACACTCCCACAACATGGCAGGAAGATTTGTTCTTCCTGTGGCCAAGACTTCAGTCCTTATCTTCCCTATTACACAAAAATAAAATCCCACACACCCAAACCTTCCTTAAAAATGAAGTCAAACTTGAACCTGATCCCATAGCTGTTCAGTGAGCAGAACAGTTGACTATAATGTTAAGCTCTCTTGCATTTTTGTATAGGAAAGGAAAAATGCAGAGAGGAAATTTAATGGGTTTTTTTGGTCTTGGTACTAATCAGAATTACTTGGGCTGTTACTGCTCTGCTGTTCCTGAGGTTCAGTTTTGAATGTGCTAAGTAATGGACACAGCCAGTCTCAGGGGACAAACAGAAGAGAAATTGCATTTTTAGGATCAATGTTTTAACATAACAACTCCAGGAACACCACTGGATATCAAGGATGCCTTTGTATTGAAGTGGAACCACACATGCGTGATTTGTTCACTGCCTCTTGTGATTTGTGATCCAATGTGGGACCTAACAGGGTTGCAGAAGGCTGGAGGTTCTTGTAGGGCACATGACTATGATTGCTTTAGAGATAACCAGTTGGCAGCAAATGATCTCATTGCTTCCCCTAGTCAGCAATGAGACAGATGCTGATCTTTGAGTGGACTCTGAGCTCCAGCATTCAGATGGATCCAGCCAGGGCTCACAAATGCTTGATGTTTCCTCTCTCGCTTGCATGTTTTGGGTTGTGTATTGACTGCTGACCTGAGCATCACTGAACAGAGACAGCAAATCTCTGCAGATTCAAGGTTTTCAGAGTCTGTACTGAAATGCCTCTGATTTGACTGTTCCCCAAATCAGGTATACAGAGAAACAATATTCTTCTTTAAATCATGCAATACCTCTTGATCCCTGGTCTACCATGCTCAGAACTCTCAAGTGCTTTCTTCTCTTGTACATGAGACAGCACCATATCCGTGCACAGAGGGGGAAAAGTCTGGCACATCAGGTCATTTGGTAGAGCAAGGCCTTCAGTCCTACACTGGAGCACCCCTCCACACAGCATCTTCCTCTTTCTCCAAAAGAAGCAAACACCACTGCTTCTCTTTTGTTATTTGGTTTCTGTCCTGGTTTCAGCTGAGATTGAGTTAATTTTCTTTATAGTGGCTGGTATGGGGCTATGCTTTGGATTTGTGCTGAGAACAGTGTTGATAATACAGAGATGTTTTAGTTGTTGCTGCACCAGTCAAGGACTTTTCAGCTTCCCATGCTCTGCCAGGTGCAGAAGAAGCTGGGAGGGGACACAGCCAGGATAGTTGATCCAAACTGACCAAAGAGGTATTCCATACCACATGACGTCATGCTCAGTATATAAAGCTGGGGAAGAAGAAGGAAGGGGGGGACATTTGGAGTGATGGCGTTTGTCTTCCCAAGTCACCGTTACGCGTGATGGAGCCCTGCTTTCCGGGAGATGGCTGAACACCTGCCTGCCCATGGGAAGTAGTGAAGTAATTCCTTGCTTTGCTTCGCTTGCGTGCGCAGCTTTTGCTTTCCCTATTAAACTGTCTTTATCTCAACCCTCGAGTTTTCTTACTTTTGCTCTTCCGATTCTCTCCCCCATCCCACCGGGGGGGAGTGAGTGAGCGGCTGCGTGGTGCTTAGTTCCCGGCTGGGGCTAAACCACGACAGTTTCACATCCCAAACATGCCTGGTATGTGAGGAAAGGCCATACATTTACAAGCAGAAAGCCAATACAGTTCCCAAAACTGGAGATTCAAATACAGAGGAGTATCTCCTAAGCAATGAGATATCATAGAATAATCAAGGAAAGAAGGAATTCCACCAAGTCCAACCCCCTCCTCAGGGGAGAGTGAACTTCAGCATTAGGTCAAAGTTAGATCAGTTATACAAAAGGTTGGGGCACACTGATGCTAGGAAACTGTTCAGTTTAATTTAATGAAATGTCATTAGTGATGGTATATTCATAGGTGCTACCTTTCAGTATCTGAAAAACATATGTTGTTACACTTCCCCCAGAACTAAAAAACAGGTTTGAAATGAACATTTTTTTCTTCAGAGATATTTGCATAATTACAGAGAGTGTGAGTGTTAATGAAGAGCTAGTAATAAAACTGGATGAATTAGCATGACTGAGTGACTTAAAGCAATCCTGTTGATCATAGAGTTAGGGGTGGCTTGCATTTTGCCAGACCTTTTTTTTAGTAATCTCTTGCAATTGCACATTTGAATTTGAACTTTCATTAATTATAGCTTTATTTCATGAACATGAAACTTCATTGACTTAAGTGTTTACATCAGTAGAACACCTATTCTAAAATATGTGCACCTGACAAAATTGTTAATGAACACCTCACCACCACCCCCAAGACGAGTACATTTTGGAGTCACTCCAGTTACGGGAAGCTACATTTTCCTTTTTTTAATACATAGTACACTTTTTTTGTATGCTTTTAACTTGCAGGATAAATTCTTTTTTCTTTCAAAATTAGAAATAGCAAAACATGTAATCTCAGGATAGATATAGCTGTAGAAGCAGGATACTCCTTCAATAACAATGTTATCCCTCTTCCATCTCCTTGTCTCCTGGGACTGTTTGTTACTGGTCTGCAACTGAGTTGGTTACCTCACCTCTGATACAGTCAGGTAGGTGAGGCATGCAAGGACATTAAAGAACAGCTGAGAAAGATGTAGCTAAGCCAAATCACTTTGTATTGAAGAGGAGCCACTTGTGGGTTTTGTGCTTCTGACTCTGTTAGGGGGGTAATCACTGGAAGGCAGCAAGTGCCAGATTTAGGCAGAAGTAATGTCTTAATCTCAACAGGAATATAGCTGCCAAATCAATTGGGCACCTATGTCTTTGGTTCTTAGGTACACTTAAACCCCATTGATTTTTTCCTCCCTCCTTCCAGTTGTGGGCAGTGACACTGGAAGGAACAAGCAGATCCAGTCTATTAATACATGGCTCCGTGGCTGGTGTCAACATCACAGTTTTGGGTTTATTGACAATGGGGTGGCCTACATGGCACCAGGCTTGATGGTGTCAAATGGGAGCTACCTTTCTCAAAGGGGAAAGAGGGTCTTTGCCCAGGACCTTGAGGGGCTCATTGACAGGGCTTTAAACTAGATGTGAAGGGGGAGGGGAAACATATCAGGCTTGCCTGCGACAAGCCGTGGGAGGACACACAATGGTTAGAGGGATGGGATGCCAGTATGGGCCCTCAACCAGTTGCCCAGGGGCATGCTGGGGACACTGCACCACAGTCAAAGTCTTGCAGAGATGAGCTGGTAGTAGGAGCAACAAGGAAACTTCCAACAAGGAACACCTTAAAGGAAGCAAGGAGTGTTCCACTAGGAAGGTGACATGGCCAACAGCCCATATGAAGTGTCTCTACACGAATGCATGCAGCATGGACAACAAACAGGAGGAGTTGGAAGCTACCATGCTGCTAGAAAGCTATGACCTGATTGCCATTACTGAAACCTGGTGGGACAAATCCCATGACTGGAGTGTGGCTATCGATGGCTACAGGCTATTCAGAAGGGAAAGGTGGGGAAGGAGGGGTGGAGGTGTTGCCCTCTATATCAAGAAATGGATGGAGTGTGAAGAGCTGTCCCTGAAGAATGGCCACGAGCAGGTCAAAAGCTTATGGGTAAGAATCAGAGACCAAGGCAACAAAGGGAACCTTGTGGTTGGTGTCTACTACAGGCCACCTGAGCAAGGAGAGCCTACTGATGAAGCCTTCTTCCTCCAGCTACAGGAGGCTTCATAGTCGCAAGCTCTTGTCCTACTGGGGGACTTCAACCACCCCGACATCTGCTGGAAAAGTAGCACAGCAAGCTGTAGGCAATCCAGGAGACTCCTCGAGTGCATTGAGGATAACTTCTTAACCCAGGTAATAGACACCCCTACCCAAGGGGATGCAATACTGGACCTGATGGTCACCAGTGCAAGTGAGCTCATCAGTGACATCAGGATTGGAGGCAGCCTCGGCTCCAGTGATCAAGCATTGGTGGAGTTCACAGTCCTGAGGGATATGGGACAGGCGAGGAGTATAGTCAGGACCCTAAATTTTTGGAAAGCAAACTTCCAGCTCTTCAAGGAGTTCGTCAGTAGGACCCTCTGGGAAACGGTCCTCAGGGACAGGGGAGCAGAACAGAGCTGGCAGATCTTTAAGGATGCTTCCCATAAAGTGCAAAAGCTCTCAGTCCCCAGATGTAGGAAATCGGGCAAGGAAGGGAAGAGACCAGCATGGCTGAGTCAAGACATGCTGGTCAAACTAAAGAGCAAGAGGGAACTGCACAGGCAGTGGAAGCAGGGACAGGTAACCTGGGAAGAGTACAGGGACGCTGCCCGCTTGTATAGGGATGGGGTCAGGAATGCCAAGGCACAGCTGGAGCTGACCTTAGTAAGGGATGCAAAGAATAACAAGAAGGGCTTCTACAGGTATATCAACCAGAAAAGGAAAGTTAAAGAAAGCGTACCTCCACTGATGAACAAGAATGCTGACCTAGTGTCAACAGATGAGGAGAAGGCTGAGGTGCTCAACAACTTTTTTGCTTCAGTCTTCTCTGGCAACTGCTCTCCTCACCCCTCCTGAGTCAACGGACAACATGTTGGGGACCAGGGGGGTAAAGCCCCTCCCACTGTAAGGGAAGATCAAGTTTGAGACCACCTGAGGAACATGAACATATATAAGGCTATAGGACCTGATGAGATGCATCCCAGAGTCCTGAGGGAATTGGCTGATGTAGTTGCCAAGCCACTCTCCATGATATTTGAAAAGTCATGGCAGTCAGGTGAAGTCCCTGGTGACTGGAAGAAGGGAAACATTGTGCCCATTTTTAAAAAGGGTAGAAAGCATGACCCTGGGAACTACCGGCCTGTCAACCTCACCTCTGTGCCTGGGAAGATCATAGAACAGATCCTTCTAGAAGCTATGCTAAAGCACATGGAGGACAGGGAGGTGATTCAAGACAGCCAACATGGCTTTACCAAAGGCAAGTCCTGCCTGACCAACCTAGTGGCTTTCTACAAGGGAGTTACCACATCACTGGACAAGGGAAAAGCAACGGATGCCATCTATCTGGACTTCTGTAAAGCCTTTGACATAGTCCCCCACAACATCCTTCTCTCTAAATTGGAGAGATACGGATTTGATGGGTGGATAAGGAATTGGTTGGATGGTCGCATCCAGAGGGTAGCAGTCAACGGCTCAATGTCCAGATGGAGATCAGTGACAAGTGGTGTCCCTCAGGGGTCCGTACTGGGACCAGTGCTGTTCAATATTTTCATCAATGACACTGACAGCGAGATCGAGTGTGCCCTCAGCAAGTTTGCAGATGACACCAAGCTGAGTGGTGCAGTTGTCACACCAGAAGGACGGGATGTCATCCAGAGGGACCTGGACAAGCTGGAGAAGTGGGCCTATGTGAACCTCATGAGCTTCAACAAGGCCAAGTGCAAGGTCCTACACCTGGGTCTGGGCAATCCTCAGTTTCAATACAGGCTGGGGGATGATGTGATAGAGAACAGCCCTGCGGAAAAGGACTTGGGGGTACTGATGGACGAAAAGCTGGACATGAGCTGGCAATGTGCACTCGCAGCCCAGAAGGCCAACCGTATCCTGGGCTGCATCAAAAGGAGTGTGGCCAGCAGGTCGAGGGAGGTGATTCTGCCCCTCTACTCTGCTCTGGTGAGACCTCACCTGGAGTACCACGTCCAGCTCTGGAGCCCTCAGCACAAGAAGGACATGGAGCTGTTGGAGCGAGGCCAGAGGAGGGCCACGAAAATGATCTGAAGGCTGTAGCACCTCTGCTACAAGGACAGGCTGACAGAGTTGGGGTTGTTCAGCCTGGAGAAGAGAAGGCTGCTGGGAAACCTTATAGCAGCCTTCCAGTACTTAAAGGGGGCCTATAGGAAAGATGGGGACAGACTTTTTAGCAAGGCCTGTTGTGACAGGACAAGGAGCAATGGTTTTAAACTAAGGGAGGGCAGATTTAGACTGGATTTAAGAAAGAAATTTTTTACAATGAGGGTGGTGAGGCACTGGAACAGGTTGCCCAGAGAGGTAGTGGAGGCCCCATCCCTGACAACATTCAAGGTCAGGTTGGATGGGGCTCTGAGCAACCTGCTCTAGTTAAAGATGTCCCTGCTCTTGCAGGGGGGTTGGACTAGATGACCTGTAAAGGTCCCTTCCAATCCAAAGCATTCTATGGTTATATGATTTCAGTGGAGCCTGATCATGGGACCCATAATCTCACCAAAAGTCAATGTTGTGTCCCTTTACCTGCTTAAACATGACTGAAAATATCACAAAGCACCAGTGTGTATCGTCAGATGATGAAATAACTTAGATTCCCCCCACTCCCCCCTTTGGGCACTCTCAAAAAACTTACCCTTAAGCTAATAATGGCAACTGGGGCAGGGAAAAAGAAGATTTTGTTATGATATGTTTGAAATTTCTGCTATCGTAATAATTTTGGCAGACAAATGCTAGAAGTTTCAATATCAAGTATGTATGAAGGACATCTTTGCTCAGAAACTTTACATATGTTATTTCAGTCAGGAATGAGGTTTTCGGATTCAGTTTTCTCAGTCTACATTTTTGAGAATCCTCATATTGTCCCATTTATAGGACTGGAATACTGAGATCATCAGTCCCTGAAGCTAACTGCTAAATATTTAAGCACAAAGAAAAATGCTGAAACTTAACAGTGAAAGCATTCCTTCCCTGTTCCCATTCTGCCTCCAAAGATGGAACAAGCAAGGAGATATGTATCAGCTTTGGCTTTTATTAAATTAAGTTACAATGATAATTTAACACTGAATACTGATGAAAAATATGGACTATTATATAATATATAGTAAATTTATATAGAAATATATATATATTTAATTATTTAGTAGAACAAAAGACAGAGATTTTGGTAAACAATCCGGTATAGAATTTCATTTAAAAATATGGAAGATAAGCTTATAGCTCATGGGTGATTTGAAGTGAAAACCTTCATAGGTGTGTAGGAAGAAAATTGGAATTGCACTCCAGAGTTTAACAGCCAGAAATATGTATATTACGGTACATACAGCCTGTGAGATTAATACTGTCAGAAAGTCACATGCAAGGGTAAAGCCAGTTTGAAGTGAAGTTGAAATAAAGTTGGCAGGCCATACATTTTTTTGACAGCAAAATAAATAAAACATTTTGTATGGTTAATGCACTGTAAAATAGCCAAGTCCATACTGAATATCAGGAATTAAGAGATTCCCTTCTGCCTAGTCAAGTGTATCTATCTGAGCACTCATAAAGAGTTATTTGTAGAAACAGATGAGCCAAGCTGGTTTAGGAATACTCTGGTCTCTAAGAAAATAGGTGAAGGGCATCCCAGTTCAAAGCAGGGCATCCTCATTTAGAGCTCTGCTAATCAACAACACAGGCAGAATTCTACCCCAAAGCAGACACAGTGCTCTGTACATTAAAAACCAGGACTTCCTCAATTTTTTTTTTCTTCTGGGTTTTTGAGCCATGTCTTTTCTCACCTGTTATAAATCTATGCCAATAAATTACCATAATATTGTAATTCTTGAAGATGCTTGTGTCAAACACAAATATGGAAAGAACACAGGAGAGAGAGAGAAATGGGGTTTAAGTTTAGGAATTTATCCAGGGAGCATAGGTATGTTTTAACAATGGAAAACCTAGGAGTCGCTTTTTTCTCCCCGTGAATCTGTGCCTATCTTGAGCTTATTACTTATTTCTACAAAATAATTTTGATTGTTAACATGTAGATATATCTTCATAGATTTTTCAACTGTTACTATTCTTACTACAGATTATTATTTACCTCAGTATTTTTATTCCCAGTTCAGTCTTTTCCCTACCCTTTCATTTTGTCGTCTAACTAGCAATACTCTTGACTTGTATCACTAAATGTATATAATAAGTGGTAAGAAGCCACTGCAAACAGTTAACAAAATTCTTAAAATTGTCCTTTCTTGAAATGATTTGCCCAGCAAAATTTGAAGGGCACTAAGCAAAGCCAGAGTGGCATTTCTATGGGTGCTCCTTCCCTTTAAGGACCAGGAATTTTGCCTCTCATACTCTTGGCCTAGCCTTGCTCCCCCTCCCAAGATGCAGAGTTCCACTGAAATCTTACGAACATCATGCTAGCCAAAGAAAGCTTACAGAAACAGACAGTGACAGTTTACAACGTTATTTGCCTGAGACCAGGTCAGCTGGTAAAACATCATTGATATATCTGGGACAAAACAACAACAAAAGAAGAGGGCTTTTGGTATGGGAATAGGATAGGACATAATTGGCAACAACTGAAAATGCTGAATTTTAGAGGATGGAATAGGCCCTGAGTGATGAACAGATTTGGCAGCTAGGTTCATATATGAATTTCTTCACAGCTTCATGAAATGCAGGCTGAGAGTTTCAGTTCAGGCACATCTATGGAGAACTGTTCATCTGAAAGCAATACACTGCAGGACCCTCTAATTTCTTCTGTGCATGAAAAACTCCTTTGCTACTTAGAGCTTCTGCCTAAAAAGATTTCAATCTCTTCACTTTTCAATCTAGTCTTTCCAGTTGTTTTCCATAGGCCAAATTATAGCCCTGCAGCTTATGGCTGGCAAGGATGCTATATACCAGTTAGTTGTCTCCTGCAGCTAGATGTATCTAGTGTGGGAGTGGCATGGAGGGAAACGTTGGTACTTTAAAGCATGGTGCCCCCAGGGATGCTTGGAGAGATGGGTTAAGAGCAGCTCCGGTTATCTGTGCAAAAACGGCATGCTATTTTCTCTCATGCTCGCTGCTTTGATCTTGCTTATCAGGCTGCGAATGAAGCACATGTAGCTAAGCTCCCCCAATGCTCTCCTCTCCTATTGTGTGTCCTGGTATTTGTCTTAAACTAGCTGCCTCTTGGTGATTAGGAAATTACCTGTCTCTAGTTAACTTATACAGGGACAGCCATGGTTTATGGCATCTTGACTTCTGCTTTTCCATTTGAGAATTCAGCAGCCATCATATTTGGTTTTTCCCCTTTAACAAAGCCAACATTGATCTTGCAGATCATGCACGCTGCACTGTCAGACAAGATAGATAATGATTTGAACTGCAGCAAATGGGACTATATGACATCACACTTTTGTGAGCAGACAAATCTGTAATCTTATTTAGTTTGACAGGTATAAAGGGCATTTCAAAAACTGATTATATCTGCTGTGATTTTAAGAAGGTCTGGGATATGACTGGAAAATCTTCACCCAACCTATTCCCCAGGGAACAAACTCTTCAAAAGAATACTGCAATACCACTTATTTGGGGTATTAAACCACACATTTATCCTTTTTCTTTTCCATGTTGTGGAAAATATATACTACTACCCCCGTGAAGACTCCAAGGGTGAGTGAGATGCTAGAGCTGAATCTCCATCAAATCCAGGAAGTCAGGTCTGCAACCAAGCTTTGCAGATCAATGTGAAAGGAAAAAGCTGAACATGAAAAACATCTAAACTGTTTAATGAAAATGTAGATCTGTGCTGATTTTGCAGATCCATCTCTTATTGCGAAAGCCCCATCGCCAGCTGGGGATAAGATTCATAAGCATTTCTGAAGTTTCCATTAATAGTCCTACTAAAACCAGCTGTGACAGACTTGCTGTGCAGCATCAGTCAAGGTCAATATGTGTAACAGCTCCTACCTGCAGGGCCCCACCTTTGAAAGTGGGATGCACAGACGTCAGCCGGATCCTTAATCTCACAGAGAAAGGTTTTTGGTAGCACCTGGACTATCATGGCTGCCCAGCTGCACCAGGGGGGAAAGGCTGTTGAAAGGAAATGCTGAAATCCAAGCTCGTTTTCCTGAAACTTGGATGCTTCTCTAAAACCCAGAGTTAGCAGCTGTGGGGCTGGGATTCACAAATCTGCTTCTGCACTTAGACGTTGAAATAGTCTCTTTGCATGCGGATGGCATGTTCAATTTTTTTCTTTTAAAGTGTATCTGGCGTAGGTACCCATCATTTACGCAGGGGACTCATATTTAGGGAACTGACAGAGGCAGAAGGGCTTTGTTATAGGGAGGGGCAGATCTGCTGCTGCCCTTATCCCGCAAAGTGCCCTAAGCAGCTGGCCACAGGAACCCTCTGCTCCTCTCCCCAGAGCTGTACCTCTGGGAAGGAGACTGAAGCAAAGGCAGGCAAGCAAGCAGAGGGAATGGTCCTCGGCTGAGGGATGAGGGACTCCTAAGGACCGCCCTGGGACGCTCAGGGGTTTTACAGTTTGGGTAGGATTTGAGGCTGATCTCAGCCTTGCTCTTTAATCCTGTCGCAGAGGCACCCAAGTACTTTTCCTTTTATCCAGCCCAAAGATGCTAGGACATGGTCTTCTGTTGGAAAATGAAAAAGTTTCATTTCTCACTCCATCTGCATCACAACACAGTTTTCTGAAAAGTAATACTGAGACAATGTCTCAATGAATTAAGCATGGCTTGCAAGTTTCACCCTAGCCTCATGAGTATTTTGTCATGGGAAGGTGAAATATTTTTGTATAAGTCATAAACCACTAGAAAGTGTGATCTGCCATACTGATAATTTTCTAGATGTGTCTCTATGGCTGAAATTACAATCCTTTAATCTCTGGTTTCTAGTCTAATCTTTACAAAGGCAATTCTATTGTAAATATTTTTGTTAATTCCTCCCTCCTGGCTTTTGGTATTAACTATGTGCCCAGTTCTGCTCTCACTAAGAGGAATGGTAATATTTTACTGATTATCTCAGTGAGGATAGAGCTGTGTATGGGTATGGCTTTCTGTTATGTCCTGCTGGAACATAATGATTTTGCTAATTGTCATAATATAAATTTTAAGCCTGCAGAGGGTGAATATTAGTGAACTGATAAACTTCCTATAGAAAAGATGCATCTTGTCTATATAATGCACCTTAAGGTACTCATGCAGGATGAAATTAGGCTTGGTTTCACAGAATTTGGGGGTTTGTCCCATAGGGCTCTTCCTTCTATTTCTCCTTTGCTTCATGCAGTAGGGAGGGTTCCTTAGGTGGGTCAGGCCTATATCCTTAAACATATTGCATTGAAGAGCACCACCATTTAGCAGTCACGTCTCATCTGAATAGCCTGGAAGCAAAGGAAAAGCACAGCAAGTGTCACCTCTCTGCTGCAAAAGAACAGTCGGTGCTGCCAGAGTTCTGGCGCAACATGTCTTCAACAGAAGGGTGCGATTCAGTCGCTGACAGAAACAATCTTGACAAGTAAGCTCTTAAGTCTGCCTGTGTGTATGACAGAGATTGAAATATCAGTCCTTGAAGAGTTGGACATGTATTTTATTGGCCCAGTGCTTTGTTACATGTTAGAATTGCTTTTAACAGAGGAGAGAGAAAAAAAAAAAGAAAAAACAAAAACAAACAAAAAAACCACCACAAAGAATATGTATGATGTCTTTAAAAAACCACAACTTTGAAAAAAAATGTTTATTACTGAAACCTATACCCTGCAACTTCACTTATCTTCATTATTTGGTAAGCTCTGAAAAAGGGGCGGCTTTGAATGCAAAATCATACAGCAGTTACTGTACTGTTTGAAACATTCTCAGTCACTTGGTAATTGTAAAAGGACAAACAAAGACCAGATTGGAAGTAGAAAATCCCATTTCACTACAACTAGATTTTTTTTAGTGACTGTGTTAATTTTGGATATGAGAAAGAAACTATATATCTTAAAAACAAGAATCTTTTTCTGCCCTTTATGAAAATAAACAACCCCAATTAAGGGGAAAAAAAAGAAAAGACAACATTACCTGTTATTCCAAAAGGAAGTCTATACAATGGATACTGAAAATCAAACCCACAAAATAGTCTTAAACATTTGAAGTGTCCCTTCTTGTGGGGAAAACAGCCTATTGTGTTAAAACTAGCAATGAATAATCATGTTAACATCCATATTCATTCACATTCTCATTGATCTTCTTCTGGCAAAAGCCTCTTGATTCTAGTAAGAATTTTTATTTGGAAGGCAATTTAAGCACAGTCTGAATTATTTTACTGATCAAGTCTTGGGTATCATAGACGGGCAGAAGAAGAGAGAAAAAATTGCCTTACCTGGGTATGAATAAAACTCAATAGTGTTTTTTAGCATTCGTGTGCATTATGTGCACTCTATTTCAGACACTGAAATAAAGATGCTAGCTAGTAAACCAGACAATACAAGGTCTTTACGATATTGTCCTCAAGTAGTCCAGTAACCTTTGTAAAGAATTTCTTCATTTCTTTTTAAATTAGCAAAGGCCTAAATAATTTCTCTTCTTTACTTCTTTGTTCCTTCATGGGTTTTATTATTATTATTATTTTTCAGCAAACCTGATCTCCTACATAGAATTTCAAGTCAAAATATTCTGATTTTTACTTAGATATCCATGGTTTTCATAACTGAAGTTCGTGGACAATAGCTAAATCCTGATCAGCAGTCACGTTATTAGTCTTTGTGGAGGAGAGGTTATTTTACTAACTCATTATTTATGTTGGAGCAGGGTAGTCCTTGTGCTGTACAAGCATGTAACTCATGGGCTTATCTTCCAAAAGAATCTTCTGAACCCTGTTTTGGTTTTTGGATTTTTTTAAAGAAAAAAAAAAACCAAACCCAAACATTACAGGGAAGATGTGCCTGCCTTAGACTGTCCCTCAGCCCAGTCTATTTTACTCCTTAACAAAATTACTTTGGTTTTCCAGAGTATTCCTGGAAGGGACTGAATTTCTACCAAAGAATGTTAAATTCCCTCACAGCCTGTCAAGTGACACACTGTGACAACAGTACTTTTTGCTTCTGTGCCTCTTCTTTCCAAGTGTTAAGGAAATACTCCCCACGAGAAAGTCTCAGTTAACAGGCTTACAATGAAAAGATTTTAACGTAAGTCTGTAGACAAGCATGAATTTTTTTTAAAGTATACCAACTTTTTGATCTAAAATAAGACAAACAGCTGCCCTACTTGTCTTATTTTCTCCATCACTTCCTTGGTTCAGAAAATGTGAATTAATACCTTTTCAGATTTACAAGTTATTTTGCAAGTCAACAGTGCCAGCAACTTCCTGATTCTATATGAAGCTGGATGTTTCTGGTTCTAGGGGAGGGATTAACACAGTAAAAATGTGTGGATCTGTAATATAATGGATCTAAACACATTTCCCTCTGAAGCACTTGATGCAAAACTATGGCATGCTTCTGATTTGTATTCTCTGAATGACATGAGCCCCTTGCAATAATTCTCCATCTCTGAGCAGAAAGCCACGGAAGTCGCTACACGGCAGAGGCCAACATGTATGCTTAATTTTGCACCATGCGCAGTGTTATGGCAATCATGGGGACACTTGCCCAAACATTCACAGGCATTGGGCCACAAAAGGAAAGATTCTTATAACAATTAAGGATGAGGAAACATGACAAAATGCCAGGGAAAGACAGGAACAAATAGACTTGAGGCAAACTCATTAACAGTTTGGAGTCTGATACTCCTTACTTGGTTGAAAAGAAAGGAAAACAAAAGTTCTGGCTTTCATTGAGGGTGGTGAGGACAGTGAAAGTTACTTTGCAGAACATTTTCCAACTTGCCTTCTGCAAAAGTCTATTAAAGTCTCTTTGGAGCACCTGTCTGTTGTGAAAATAATTCATTTTGTCATGCCTGGTAACACACTTGTAGTCATTTTATGAAAGCTTATGTAGCAGTTTCACCTCTAGCTTTACCCTCTGTTATACTACATCACAAACTCATTTAAATAGTGATATTAATGTTTTTAGAGATCACTACAAATGGTTGGCAGCATCATTGCAGTTAATGTCTCGTGGGAGCTATACAAGGGAATTTTATCAGCTTGAGGCTGAGGTATTTGATGAAGTAATAATAAACTAGCTTTGAATTGTCTTTCATTACCCTTTATCTCTCCTAGAGAGAATATAATCTTATTCAAATTATAATGGCCTCTGTTATCAATGTGGTTTACTATTTATTTACCTGCACATGGACATGCAAATGTACATGCATTCTCCTCTTTTTACCGTACCTGTAATGAAATTCCTTCACTATCAGAATCATGCATGATCACAAATTACAAACTAGTTACTCGGAAGTGTAATTTCCTCAGCATTAAAAGCATTAAAAATAAAATTAAAATCCAACTTTTTTTTAGGAAAAAAAAAAGTACCTCGATAAGGAGTACAATCCAATCATTAGACTTTAAATGTACCTTCATTTATCTTTAAGACAAACGTGATATTCTACCTCAGAAATAGATAGGCTGCCTCATGTCCGGGCAGAGAAAGAGACAGGAAGAAATGTTTAAGTAGCACTACAGTGGGAGGGAAGTCTTGGGACTGGAGCAAAGAAAGAGATTCAGATGGCAAAGCTTCGGCTCTCCCTGACCATATCACCTAAGCTTTTCTGAGCCTAGGCTTATTTCATTCAAACAGGTAAGAATGTGAGACATGCGCAACACCGTTCTAGGTTATTTTTATTAATTACTTGGTGGTTGTCAAGCACTTACTAGAGAAAAGGAATATACAGGTGCAGAATTAGGGCAGGACTGTGCAGGTAGAGAGAGGGGAAATAATTTTTATTAAATGACTAGGCAGCAAAACAACTGGATACATGCTGGTACACATTTGTTCTGTTTAGCTTAAATGCGTACTGAAAAAACCCAAAGCCTACAACCTTGCTCCAGTGGCTGTAACAGCTGCAAATCAGACAGCAGATATCAAAACATTTTGTTACTCATTCTTCCTTTGAAAGGCTACTCGGGTAAAAACAGGCAGATGGACTGTTCGAATTGTCCTTTTTCTATTACCAGTTCATCTCATTCATGTGCTGAATCAGGGTCTTTTTCCCTTTTTTGTTAGTGTTGCAGGATCTAAATTCTTCCCTTTCCCAACACCGGCCATGCGACAGCCTGAAAACTGGCTCTTTGGCTGATCTTGACTGACGCACTAGATTTTTCTCTGCCAGTTTGCCATCAGGCCATTGATTCTGATCGATTTCTAGTCAGTGTTTACTTACTGTCACTTTAATTAAAACCAGGCAAGGGGAAGCGATTATTTAAGCCTGCCTTATCAGACCAGCACTCAGAGTGAGGACAAACACTCTGCTGCAAATGACAGATATTTTTTACTATATAGTCTTCAGGCTTATGTCACAGGGAAGTGTTAAATATGATTTCTATCCTTTCTTTTCAACAGAGCTAGATAGAAACCAGACATGTAACTATAAACAATACCAAATAATATTTATAGCAGTATCTATATTAAGCTTTCTTTGTAACATGAATAATTTGTTGTTGCAATGTATCTGAAACAACCAGATGTACATAAATACTGCATAGACAATAGGGATATTCAATCCTGAACAGATAAAAGGCTTACAGAGCAAAGTGGAACCAGAATTTAAGAACAACACACATACGTATCAAGGAGTTTAAGTAGATTTAAAATAAGAAAGGCAGTTCAAAGTTTGCTGAATGACAGAGAAGCAACAATGCTCAGCAGAAAGAATAGAAACACCAAATGTGTAAAAGCTGATCAAGCCAGATTTTTACTTAAAATTCAAACTGGAAATAATCTGGAATTGAGAGGTAAAGCTCATAAATTTTAACCATCTTGCCAGGAGATTTGAAAAAAAAAAGTTTCTTAATAAATAACAAAATAGTTATTTGAAATGGAAGCTAAGGTGAAGCTGACTACCAGACTACTTTAGAGGATAGTTCTTCTCCATTGTGGAAGTAGATCAAATTCATCAAAAAGAGTGTTTGCCAGATCAGGAGATCAAATACAACCAGGGATGCCCAGGTTAAAGGCTGAGCAAAAGAAGAAAGGAATGGTGATTTCCCACAGCCAACAGTCAAGGGCCATGAGATATTTCATGCAGCTCTTGTTAATCATCCGGCCTTTTTTTTTTTTTTTTCTTTTCCCCCTGATTTGGTAGGAAGGATATCCTTGCAGCAATGACAGATAATGGCTGGTGCATTTTGTAGAGGGAAGCAGATTCTAGAGGATGAGAACTTCCCCCAGAATGCCAGAGATGTTGGCACACTGGACTAGATGCCAATACGAAAGGGGATTGGGACTTGAGGGTTAGAATTTTTGGAACCAGGGTCAAAACGAGGCCTTGAATGGTGCAAAATAGCTCAAAGTGGTTCTTTTTACTACGTTAAACAAAAACCTGAAATCCTGCCCATTGCTTTTGTTATATAAAACTTGCTTAGTACTTGCAGAACCAGGATTTTAAGCTTTCCAAAGCAATCCTGTGCAATTCTGTTTAATCACCCCTCAATTCTCAGTTAGATCTGACATTGTAATTCCTATCCTGTTCTAAATTGTTGGGAATTGTTTCTGTGTGTGCTAAAGTAGCCTCAGTGTTATACTTGCCAGTGAAATGACTTTTATAACTCTTGTGCAAAGACTATAAAACAGCTTAGTAAATTCATTAAATATTATGTGTTGTCAAAGTATAATCAATTTTTCTAATATCAAGTGACAATTTTTAAAATGTATCCTCAAAGCATGGAGAGGAGTTCACAAACTGAATTTCATTTGCTTGCTTGCTTCAGTTATTTACAGCGTTATAGCCCTCACTGATTTTCAGTATTCAGACATGATACTTAGTGAGAACAGTAATCTTGAAAATTTACACATTTAATAGCAAGAGAGGCTCAAATCACAATTTGGAATTACTTTGCTCTCTTGAGTTGCTTAAAGTTTGGATCATGAGACAAACTTTTTTGGCTTGAGCTTTTCCTATAACCAGTTACAGTTTGTAAGAAGTATCGCTCACTTTGTAGGTATAAAGAACTTTAACTTTTACTTAACACAAACAATATTGCTAATTTGATGTTCATGTTTGTACTGCCAGCAGTTTTAAACAGCTGGCAGTGGGCAAGAAGCAGACAAACCTACCCCCTGGAATTTATATCCCCTTCAGGGTGAAAAAATCCAAGTCTGTTGACCTTTCAAGATTACCTAGAGGCTTACGAATATACTCAGAAGTTTTGATGGTTAAAGAATATAGGATTTTGTCTTTTAGCCTCTCTTGGCATTTCTGAATTCTGAATATTGTGTGCACTCTTTTACAAAATGTTTACCTACCTACACATTTAACAAGAAATGTCTCTCATAAATCAAGAGAGTAAGCAAATAACCTTCTAGGTAGCCATAACTTGAAGGAATTCCAGTCAGTATGTCCCCAGACCAGTGTGTTTCAAAAAAATTTTCTCCTAGTTCATCCTTCCTCTAAAACACCAAGGGCATTTCTGTATTTGTTTCTAAATGTATTTTTTTCCTCCAGACTTCCTTCTGTACCGAAAGCAGGTATGCTCCCTTTTTATTAAATAGTGATGATTACTTATCTCAGTTAATAAGTGAAGAACGAAAAGCATCATAATTTTGAGTAGATGAACTAGTTCAAAGATCAGTCTGAGCACTATTAGGGACTAACGGAGTGAGAGGTGGACTTTTTCTCTAGCTATAACAACAGATTTGGAGTAAAGTTCATAATTTACATCCAGTCTTTAACTAAACTGACTACTATCTCTACTAGTGGGAGTGAACCCTATCAACACTACTGTTCCACCTAGCGGCTCTGTCAGTAGGTCTGTCCATGACAGATGCATTTCACAGATATTACAAATGTTCCTAATCATTGTGACAATGTTGTTATTGTCAAGCAATGCAGTACAGAAATACACCTGGATATACAACAAAGGTAAGCTAAATCTGTAAAGGTCAAAGATGAGTTCAAATATGAAGCTGTTTGGAATGTGGAGGATACATAAGCAAGAATTTAATTTGGCTTTTTACAGAGACAACATCCAGTCAGGAAGTTCTGCTGTTTGTGAGGATATACAATTTCCAAATTTTGTGGTGGACAATAAGAAAGGATTTTATCTGACATAGGTGCACAGACTGTTTCCAGAGAGGTATAGGGCACTTCTTCCCCATAAATTAGGGGGGACTAGTTTTGCTAGTTAGCAAAAATCCCTTGATTCAAGAGGCATCATGTTGTGAAAAATGGAAAATAATTGATCACTTTGAGGATTGACTAAAGTTTCAGTCCTTTGCTTCCAAACATAACTGCCTCCCAACACACCTCCTAGTAGATTTTTATCTTTGATTTTTTTTTTTTAAAGATCTATCTCTATTTGTCTAATGCAGTCAGTGAGCTCTTCCTCAAAAGAGCACCCAGGGGCACTGGGATTCAGCACTGAACCCCAGTCAAGAGTCTCAGAAAAAGTCGGTCAGTAATTTGATATTGTTTCATTTTCTCCCTCTGCATCTGGTCATCTGACAACACTGGACCTCCTCTACCTCCTCTGCTTCCCAGTTGTTAGATCTCTGTAATACCTAGCCTGTGACAACTCAACAATGTTATCCGTTGAATTAGCAGTTCAGTTCTAGCTTGTGATATGAAGAATGCAAAGAAAATTGGTTTGGCCTCAGCTAATCTGGAATCTTCATGACCAATGTGCATGCTCTGCTTCCCCTTCGTGTGAATTTGGTTCTCTGTGACCAACCTCGTTATGTGAGGGTTATGGGAACTCCACTTCTTTTTCCACATATCTGAACCAAAATATCTCCATAAGCCCAAATGTGTGCAAGGTCTGTAACCTTTCTTGCCAGTTTATCTTCTCCATCCCAGCACCTTAGCTGAGATCTCTGAGAGGAGGAAACAACTCGCCTGGGGATGGCTATCGTCCTCATACTTCCTCTGCACCATTAAAATCCCCCACCTGAATGGTAGGTGCAGCATTCACTTCGAGCCCGCCTGACAATAATATATCCTAGTGCCAGACATTATTTATAGCAGATTATCATACATGACACTATAGCATTAAGCAGTACTCATTCATTAGCATAAGTAACTAATTCTGTCTCTACTTATCCAATGTGAGCAGTGAATTGTTTGTCACAGCAACACTCGGTGGAATCAGTGCTGAATCCCAGCTGCGTATCTCTAAGGAAATTGGCGATTTCATATCAAGTGCTTCATTTTCTTTTACTGCACTGAAATGAACCCACAAAAAGCTAAAGGCTGCTTGAGGATGCAACATGAGTGGGATAGCTTCAAGCAGGTGTTTCATATCAAAGCCTGAATATTCTGGCACTCCCTGTGCCCACCTAATTCCAGTCAAGCCAATCCTATGGGGCATTCACTAAGAAAGGCACAATGTCTGTGCAGTGTCTGCAGATGGAACTTGCAAAACTTCCTGTGTTACCTATGTGGTTTAAGTATGTAACAAAGCTAGGCATCAGATCTCTGCTCAGGCTGTGCTGCAATTAAGAATAGGAATGACTATATTATTTTTAAAGAGCCCAGTGTCTGAGCTCCATTTCTGCTGTAAGCTGGACTTCTTCGTTCTTTCTTTTGCTCAAAAGGAAGAGAGTTGGGAGAGTATGTCTGTTTTATCACCCACCTCAAACCATTCCTAGGGAGAAGGGACACTTCAATGTACTTCTGTGCAGTGAATTAAAGGGTCAGTAAAGCAATTATACTTGAATTTATAAATTAACACTGGAAATTTTCTAGTCAGCCCTGCTAGAGTTTCTGGGATATTTGAATGGGTCTTGGAATACATCAGAATCACAACACTAGGATCAGGAACCAATAAAGTTTCCTTTTTGGACCTCACAGATGGGGAAAAAAAAGGTATGATATGGATTGGGTAGATATAACATTCTGGTGCTAAAGTGAGTAGACAAGAGTTCTGATGCTAAAGTGAGTAAAGAGCAATACTAGTTCTGTTGTTAGAAAAATTGTATCACTTTCAAATGACCCTATTATTTCAGTCTTTTAAAAGGCAGTAAGTTGCCCATTCCATCCTAAACAAAGAAAACCCCTCTACACTATACTAATAGAAATTTCTGTTTTGCAAAGAGACCCTAAGCATATAACACAGCTCTTCCTGGATGTGTCCAGGGGCACTGTTGCTTATTTTAATAACATAAATAAATATTCCATGATATTTTCCCTTCAGGATCCATTCACCTAGGGAGAGAGCATGAGGTAGATAGTATCTTTTCTTTTTACTTCTCATCAACAACAAAATTGGTTATTAATTTCCAATCAATTGTCATCTAGAAAACTGGCTACGGTAATATATTTACCAAAATGTTACACAAAAAATTATTTTGTCAGCAGAACTTTTTTTTATTTGTTATGCTAGTTGTCACTATTAATATTTAGGAATAGTAATCCCTAATATTTAGGAATTTACTTTATCAATTAAGTAGGATTTTGCATGTCCTCCAGACAAACTGTTTCATTAAAGGACAAGGGTGCACACTAACCACCAAGCTATACTACACTGACCTGAGTTGTGAGATGTATTTGGCAAATTCTATTGCTTTGTAACTGTAGTTGGTAAGCCCAACAATTGCCAAGGGTGTTTATTATAGACAATATTTATAACTTCCCCCATTTCAAAACAGGAGGATCATTGTGTGATCTAATCTAACCGCCAGCATAGCACAGATACAGAGCCTCAATCAGGAATTTCTACAGTAATCCCAGAATTGCTGCATATCTATATAAAGTCAGTACGTCCAACATTCAGGGAGAACCCTCCAGTGGCATGTGAAAAGTTTAAGAAATATTTTACAATATGATTTAATAAATATTGCATTATGGCAAATTAAGTGTTCAATGAGAGAGCAGATAGAACTAGTGTTATTGTGTAATTTAGTATGGAAACAAACGTTCAGAGCCCTAAAAAATATCACTTTCCTCTCCTCAACAAGGAGAAAAAGAGCAGACTGTAACCTCCTGGGTGTCCAAACGCAACAGGCTCTCCCATGTGATGCTAAATGACACAGAGCACTTGTTGCCTTTGACCACCAGAATTTGTAAACTCCTTCCTATCTCTACCTCCAGTGCAAACAGGTACTGGAAACACTGATTTTCACTGGAAAATCTGATGCATGTTTAAAAAAATGCTAAAAAAAAATTTAAAAAGCAATATTAGTATGAAATACCTAGAATCTGCTAGCTATTAAAAAGAGCCATCTGTTTAGTTCATTACTAATTTTAATACTCAATTCATTGAAATCTTTGGTTTTCCAGTGTTCCTGGAGGGCAGCAGTGCCTGACAGGATCCTCAGGCTTTAAAACATGCATGTGTTCAAGCTGTTCTGTGTTTCCCCATGCAGGATCCCACTAAAACACACTAAAACAAGAATTCCTGTGTACAGAGCTGTTTCCAGAGTTGGGGCCTTTTTGATTAATCTTTCTAAAGGCCTGGAGAAGACTTGGGAAGACAAAGGTGGAGTAGTCAAAGAAGATTTTTTTTTTTTCTTACTGTTATTATTAGGTAAAACACAACCAGCACATGCTTTATTGATCATACCTGATCCTGTAGCAAGCTATCAGTCTAGCAATCGTATAATGGAGATGGTCTTGCGTGCAAATGAAAATAATTTAATGACACAGAGAAAAACAATGAGAACCATTGTTTCCAGATAATTTATACAGATATTGAAACATTCTTTTCTTTTTTTTATGAATTGAATTCACAGGAGATTTGTGGAAGTTGCCTGTCAGGTCAAAGGCTAGTGCTTTATCCACTTAATCATTCATCCCTGCTTGATTAATAGACTTTTTAAACAGAGTCATATATTAATAATGTAGGCTTTAACTGGGCATCTCGATCAAAGAGCAGATTTTAGAAGTTGATTGGTTTGTATCCTCTAGGCCTGTGATAAATGTCTAGAGATTTCTTGTAGTCATTTTTTTCTTGTCATTTTTTCATTCTGATATTCATTTCTCTCTTCAACATTGTCACATGAATATTTAAAACAAGAAATATAATCAGTTCAGTGCTTTTTCTCCAGTGCCAGGATCATAAAGAGAATAACTGTCATCACAATATTTAAGCACTGTCTGTTTTACCTTGCTTGTTGGGAAGCATGAGCTGAAAATCTTATATGCATCAATAGGATTATGAATTGAAATTTATTCTTCAGATTTGGGGTTAAGTGGTATTAAGAGGAAGAAAACTTCTCAAAGATAAAAAGACTACAGAGTTAATAATTAGAGGGGGGGTAGAAAATTTTCAGCAAAGCTGTTATTGTTGGAAAATGCCATCTCATCCAAACTGAACTGTGTTCCAGGAATGGGTCAGTGTTTAGGAAATTCAGATATATACAGATAAATTAAATCAAAATACACTCTTTTTTGTTTTGTTTTGAGCTTACTTTTTATTTCCAAATCTTATTTTCTTCAGAAGTAAAAATCTGAGGTGAGATGACTTCAACTGGAAGGAAATACTGTAACTGAGCTAAATATTTTTGAAAACTTTTTATGAATATTTTAATTTCTTTTAATTTTCATTACAAATTGGAACAAAATCAGTACTCTGAGTGAAAGAGTAATCCCAGTTCCAAGATTCCTGTAGCATTCCTCTTAGCAACAGTAATGCACTTATTTAGGATATAAAATTCTATATCTTAACAAAGACCTAAACAAAAATGATCACTTTCCTGATGCCCTGAGCTTCAAAGATCAATGAAGACTTCCATTGTGGAGCAAAGTAAGCTGACTTACCTGGTATTACTCACATGTGAATAATCACCTCTCATTTCTAATTCATAGTGTATATCTCTGCTGTCAGTTCTGTACTTGTTGCATCTATGAAACTTCCAATGATACCCAAAGCATTTCCAAACAATTCTTTCCCACGTAAGGCATGGATTTACAGAGCTTGCCATGCCTTGTTTGCCACATTGTTTTTTCTGGTCCAGCTCTGCCAGCCACATGCGCTAGGTGCTGCTGATGGGCCAGCTGTCCAGCTCCATCCTCAGCATGAGATCACAGAGCAGGATGAAATGGGACCTTGCTTCTGGCTATACCACAGTGTATGAGATATGTGATGCAGAAAGGTTCCTTGTTGCATGGCTTCTGCCTCTACGCCATTCCTAGGAGGAAACTGGAAGTAATTCAAAGCCCAAAACTGTCCATTAAGGAATGACACTAAAAATGAAAATATTTGGTAGTGCCTTGATCTGGAATGGAAGCTAGATTCTGCAGAATTGTATGGGTGTGCTCTCCAGGAGTAATATTTCTCGTTACCATCTTTTATGCTGCTGAGAGCTTGGAGATCCTTGTACTCACTAGAGTGAAGGACTTCCTGGAGGATCCTGCCACACAGCTACAAATCTTGGTTGTTATCTGCAGAAAGCTTCTCCAACTTGAATTTAGCATAATGAAACTAGGAGGTGTTGACGCAGTTACCTTGTATTGTTGCAGGTGTCGCAGTGTCACTGATTTCAGTAAGGGAGAGATGTTGCCATCACCCTGCACAGCCTCCTTTCTTCATTCCCTCTGTCTGCAAGCAGTAGTTGCTGGCTGGCCAGTGCAAGTTATGAGATGTGTGACTCCCTGAAGGGCGATGGTATCCGAGGCTTTTGGTGTATGGAAAGATGTAAGGCTCTAAAGCTTGTAGACAAGTTCTGCATAGCTGAGAAGCAAGAGAGTCCTTCTTAGGAGTGCAGCAACGGTGTGTGGGATGGGAGTTCCTCTAAGCACACCTCAGCCATGACACAATGCAGATTGTGAGAAGGTACTCCAGACTGAGATGGCGTCATGGGGTACATCCTGGAAGTGCTAAAAGCCTCATCTAAATATCATCACTGTCTCTATTCCTGTAGTGTGGTGCAGAAATGGCTGAAGGAGAACAGTCCTTTTCTTCAAAGCACCCATGTGGTGATGGCAACTAATGGTTGCTTGGTAGTTGATCCTAATATACCCTGTGGATGAACTGTGCCATCTGAATTGTTCCAGTCTTGCCATAAGAGCTTCTGCTGTTCACGTGCTGTTGGCAGGCAGATCAGACCAAAAACTGACTCTCAGGGTCATTGACTCAAGTGGGAGGGTTTAAGACCTGTGTGATTTGTTGTTTTAAAAGTCCTCTTCACAGCCAGAAAGGCTCAGTGTGGGTGTGTATAGATATATAAAAATAATAATATGTAGTAATGCTGAGATTCACAACCCTGCAGGAAGCATAGGCCTAAGTTTACTGTGGCTCAATCAGGACCTGTGTATATGTATACTGATATTAACAACAGTTTACTTATACTATAAAAGCTTTACCACCATGAATTTGGGTTGACTACATTGCTTCCTGGCTTCTTTTTTCATTTTAATTCATCAGACATAATGTTGCAGGGATGCAGTTATCCCACTTAATAATGGTAGCTTGTAAACATCATTATGTTCACAAAGTTATCCATTCCTTTTCTATGTCCATCCACAGATTTCTGGTATGATCCTTCATCTGAACCCTGCAGAGTTCAGTTTGTTTAATTGTTTCTGAGGTTTTGGTTATTTTAGTGAGTTGGTTTGTGCTTAATGAAAATTAAATTTGTGGGATGAAAAAACAGCTATCCTTCTACTCTTTTCTTTATTTAACAGTCATGGTGGCAACAGTAAGGTAATATATTTTCTAACTATTCCATTACTTTGTGAAGAACAGATTTCCAAATACAGAAGTAATTTTTAATTGTCCTCCAGGTTTTTTTTCTCTTCTTCTGCTCTTCCCTTTCTTTTGGCAGTTTCTCTTTTGTGGAAAATGGATTTTTCACCTCTCCTCGCACAAATAAATGTTTTTTCTTTTCACCCTCAATGAATGTTTCCTCCGGTCTTATGCCACACCAAGGACTGCCCTTTCTGTCCCATGCTGGTTTCTCTTCTGATAACATCTCGGGGAGCACAGTCTGTCTGTTCCATGAGATCTTTTTGTCCCATTAAATTCATCTTCCTCCCCCTAAGCTAGCTGCTTGGCAGCTGTGCTGCGAGAAACACATAAGCCATTAAGACAGATGGTATTGACATCTTCTGCTTTCTTAGGGATTACAGCAAGCCTACCTTTCAATGATCCACAGTTAGCTTCGGTTTCTCTACTAATGCAATCCTGTGCGACTGAGAGTGCCACAGGCGGAGACTGTGGAGAGCTGAGTTTTGAAAGCCAAGGAGGCCAAACCAAACCTTATCCCTGGTACAGTACGTGCTTCTGCCAGAGGAAAAACTGAGGAAAATATTAAGTAAAGTCACATGAGTCCTATCAAGTCTACAAGGTCTGCAGTAATAGTGAGAAGGGAGCCTGGGGCAAGGTGAGAGAGACAGCACACACAACACTGGCTACTGCCCATTTGGGCTTCCTGGCTACTAGTGCTGCTGAAGTTGTTGCTAATCCGGCAGCATTAGGATTTCTTTCAGATAGCAATAGAGTTGACATGTTAACTTTCTTAGTGGAACAGCGCTGACTGACAAACAACAATTTCTGCTGAAACTGTGGGTGGTGGGTGACCCACTGTGTTTAGCACTTTGACAAGCAATATCCAAGGTGATATCACAACGAGATTCTTTTTTAGTTTCAGTTTTTGTCACATATGACAAGGAGTTTAGAAAAAAAAGAGCTTGCGTGTAAGTGAATGCATATGTGTGTGAGAGAGAGAAAGATGTATTTTCAATTTTGCTTCTCGTCTCACTATAACACAAAAGAGAACAGCCTTCGCATGACTCTATCAAGCCATTAGGGATTACCCATGCACCAAAAAGTAACTGTTGGAAGGCAGAACAGAGAGGGTTCTCCTTTCAGAGAGAGATATTTCTAATCAGTAACTATTACAGTGTCAGGACAGCATCTCCCAGGTACTAGGACTGAGCATGAAGTTAAATTTTAAGGCCATGCCAACACCCATAAGCCTTTCTTTCTTTAAACTTCACTATGAAAAAAAGTTTAAATTTTATTGATCTAAAGAAAGAAACTGAAAATTTCAGTTTTTCAAATTTTTGAAAATTCCAGGGGCCTTTTGGTAAAATTACCTTTGTGGGGAATTTTTCCTGATGATGTAATGGCAAGAACATGAGCAGATGATGTGGGTGGCAGAAAAGCTCCCTGACTATGAGTCATATGCGGAGCAGGGGATGGCAAAACTGCTGTTGTCCTGGACCTTAAAGTAAAACCCATTAAAAAAATCCATGTAGAGCTCCTGGGGACCTCTCTTTGCATCAGGCAACTGCTTGTCAAGCCTGAGATGTTTAAAAAAAAAATCAAGTTAAATTAAAAAAAAATAAATTGGGGATTCAAAAGGCAGTTTTTCAACTAGCGTGCCTTTAATAAAGAGGACCATGTCCCCACAAAAGGTGTCTCTCAATGCAATGTAGAACAAAGCTCCACCTGCTTGTTTTTCACTGGTACCTGAAAAGTTGAATCTACTTTGCAGACAATTTATATACTTCAACTAAATCTACTGTTTCATGTTCTAAATTGTGAAGATAATAATCTTCAAGTTTCTTCCCTAACCTTATCCACACTGCAGCCCCCATGAGTAAGCCCCTTGACCTAAGGCAGAGCATACAGGGCTTGGAGGGGGAGGAGAAACTAGTGGGTTTTGTCTTCCTGTTTCACTTTAGATTTGTCTGTTCCCTTTCTTTCCACTTCTAGATGACCAAGAACATTGGATTATCTTCCTTTTTTTTTTTTTTTTTACATATGCTCAAAGCCAGAACAAAGCTTGATAGCCTATGCATTCAACAGTAAGAAACTAATCTGGGTTTATCTGAAATGTTTCTAAACCTCTGTTGTATTTGTTATTGTCGTAGTAGCTTTACATTCATTTGGGCATTGGGCTGTATACATGGTGCCAACTTGGTTTGTAACTTAAAAAAAAACAAATGAAAAATGAATTTACAGGAAAAGTTGTCTGGTTGCCTAAAAAAAGTTTAAAACATTTAGATGGCTAAAAATTCAGTTAGAAGGATTTTGAAGCTTGTCAGAGCTCCTTAATGGAAGTCGTTGCTATTTAGATGGAAAGGTATAACATGAGTTTAGCTATTAGGCATATTCCAAGACCTTTGGGGTAGAAAGCAAAAGCTGTAATAAGAAAGTTGTCAGAGATGAAGGTGCTGCTAATAGAACGTTCCCTGTATTAAGAAAAATAAGACTTAAAGAGCTGTGAATGGTCCTCAGAAAAAATTGCCCATACTTGAAGGACTTGAAGGGCTTTTGCTTTTCACTGGAATTAAGAAAGTTCAAGTTCAGACAATGTTAGGCTGTGCAAAGGCTCTGTGCTGGATTCCAGTAACTCTCCCTCTCTTTATAGAAAGGCTGTATTTTCAAGATTTCATTTTGGCAAGAAAAGAGGAATTCTATAAACTCTGTGAAACAATGCAGTCATAGAATTTTTCAGCTAAAACAAGTGGCTTTAATATTTTAAACAAAATGGCTGCACATATGCAAAATGTGACAGTATTTCCGAAGAGCTGAGCAGATATAACAAAGCAAGTGGTAGTTCATTTCCCAGATGAGCTATGAATCCTCCTCAGTTACAGTGCCACTGCTGGCAGCAGAGGAGCGAAGTGGAGGTTCGGTGAGCTCCTCCCTGGTGGCAGGACTGTCGGCTGCTGTTCTGCTGGTTCTGTGATGGAAAGGATTTTCAGAGGCCATATGAGAGCTGGTGCCTCATCCAAAGTGAAGTCAGCAGGATGGCTCCTGTGCACTTAAAAGATCAGTATGTTAACACATTGGAGAAGCAGACTGCTGGGGTTTTTGCTGAAAAGTGGCATAAGATCAACACTTGAATAACCTAAGTAACATAAAAGTTTTGTATAGCCTTGGTAGAGGTGGTCATTTTTATCATCGTTACAGTAGCATTCCTAAATAATAAACTGCAAGGATGTGGCCAAGTGAGAAAGGTTTGCTTTGGATCTTTTTTTATTAAACTTTATTATTATTACATAGGTGTGATTAGATTGATGTATGTCCTTTGAAAGTCAGTTTATATGTCTTTAGAAGTCAGGAAAACACTGTTTCAAGGGTATTTTACGCAATATATATTTTGCATCAAAACCAGTATCTCCACCTGTAAAGCTTTAGTTACTGAGAGCTTAATTGTGCAAGGACACATAAAAATGTGATATATACCGTATCATTATTACTGACATATGCTACTTTTTTTGGTTTTATTTGGTGTTTTGGGGTTTTTTGGGGTGGGTTTTTTTTGCATTATCTACTATACCTTTCAGGTCTGATGACTTGTTCTTTGGTACCTGTTGAGAAACTAAGAACTGCTCCATTCAAGGAGATATCAGTCCAGTTTCTGACTCTATTGAGTACAAGATGTAGAATGTTTCTGGTTTACTATTAATATTAATAATAGCAATGTTACGGGTCCCAAAGATGAATTTTGCCCATAGTAGTAATGTGTGTGAGATCTTTCTGAAGCAAACACCTTGTCAATTATGCAGCCATCAGAGAGAATTTCGATTAATTTTGAGAATAACTTTGTCATCATTACTGAATGCTGGGTAATGCTTAGAATTACAAGACTATATTTAAAATGCAATTCAATAGAATGAAGGATTAAAATTACCACTTAAAGGAGAGAAGAGTATTTTTCCTATAGCATATCTGCAAACAGATATGTATGTATACACATTACCCAGTGTGTACACTTACGATCTTTCTATTTCTTTCTCTTTTGCTCTATACATCAACATATCCATCAATCACTTTTTCTACCATGTCTCCATTTGGAAGGTGACATGATGCCTCAAAATCTGACTGTTTTCCTCTGCTCTGTGTCTTTCACTGACAAAGAGTGAATCAAGGTCATCTCTTTAGAGTTCAGCAATTCATTAAATATTCCAATGGTTCAAATATCTGCAGCTGCACCTTCCACTACCCCTTATTTTCCATTTATTTAGTAAATAATACAACGCTTACTGAAGTTTTGATGTGGTTGACTGTGATTCATACCTTAAGTGCCATGTGAAATCTGTATATATAGTTATATCTATATACCCTTAATATTTATATCTATATACCCTTAATATCTAGTTATATAGAAATACAAATTAAAAAATCACATGGTAGCTATTTCATAACCTTTTCATCCCCCAGCATCAAAACCATGACTTTGGCTTCACAGTGTTTCATATCTGTGAAACCTACAGTTATTAATATTTTTATGTGCTGACAGTAGATAATTGATATTAGTCCTCTGTATGCCGGGGATCAAATTCATCCATGGATATATAGTGGAAAGACTCCGCCCTTTGAGTTAATGCAAATTTACATATCATTTTTGTTGATCTTGCAGAAATATTTTTACATAGGTCTGTCAAGAAAAATACATTTATGTGAGTATTCAAAATTACCTCAATTCAATGCATCAATGATGTTTAAGAAAAATAAAATCAGTATTAATGAGACAACAATATTTTCAAAAATAGTAATTAGTTGCCATGTTCACAGTGTTAGAATTGTAAAATACGATATATTCTTAGGTGCTGCAGAGTATCAGAAAAGTTACCTAATCTCCATCAGAAGTCACCCAGAGGTCTTTGTTTTCACAGTTTGACCCTTAAAGTGTACGTTGAGCTCCTATCTTGAAACAAGTGCCTTTTTTCAACTATTACCCCAAGGTTCAGTATACAATTCATTTTACATGACTGATAACAGGAAGGAAAATAAAGTATGGCATTTCAGCCACAAGTCATCCAAAGGTTATCAACCTATGAATTTAGGCTTTAATTACAGATTATGTTGGATATGAGGCCTCATGTCTGGGGAAATGAACATAAGCTAAGAACAGCATCTAATATAAGTAAGGATCGAGCAGTTACACAACTGATAGATTCTTTCACCTAAATAACAAGGAGATTTTGAGTAATTTGAGTAACAGCAGAAAACTTTGTAATAATTTTTTATAAGCACATTAGTGGTTTTGCATCATTAGAGACAAAAAATGGGATCCGATCAGGAAACTATTTTGGATGGGCAGCAAACTTTCACCTTAGAACAGCCAGTGAGAATTGAGGCAGAAGTGCAGCTATGCAAAACTGGAAGTCGGGAAAATTGTGAGACAGGTTGTTGGAGTTTTAGCTCACTGAAATGGGAGAAGAGTATGGGTAGGCATTTTTTTAGCCTAGAAATGGCCTGAAAGTTCTCTTTAGGATGAAATTTAGGAGAAATGGCATCATATAAACTAAAAATAGCTGCGATAAAAATAAACCTTGCTTACCGAATGCCATGAGCAAGCAAGTTATCTTACCAGTGTTGTTCCACTTACTTTAAAAATTAATATATATATTAGGTGGCAGGAGAACCTATTGTGAAGTATGAGAGACATTACAGACAATTAAGATGAAATGGCTATTGGGAAATCCCATCTGAATTAAAATGAACTTTCTTTGTTCATATTGTGAAAAGAGAACATTTTTTCAGGAAGAGTTAACGAAAAATTGGTAAAAGTTAAATATATTTCCATTAAATTTCTGCCCTGTTTTTTCTTAAGGCCCAGTAATTTGAAGTATATGTGGTGCATTTCTAGGCTTTCTTAACTTTGTGTTTGATTTCTCCATCTGCAGTAATATTTTGCGCATAGAAAAACTGCACAAAGAAAATCAAACTCTCATCCAAAGACAAGGGTCCTACATAGCCAGCCATCAAGGTATTTGGTTGGGTTTTTTTCCTTCTTAAAGCCCACGTTCCTCGACTCATGTGATGACTGGCAAATGCAGATAAACCCTCCATTAAGCCTTTTTTAAAAAACCTCTGGGTACCACTCAGGCTAAAGTATTTAGCTAACTCCTGAGTGTTGAATACTTGGCAAATTATGTGGGCCAGCTTCTGAAAATAAGGTGCTACTGTTTGGCACTGGGAAAAAAAGGAAGAGATTAAATCTACTACAGTAGCATTTTGTTTGCTTGTTTGTTTACATCTGGAAATTCAGTAGCTAGGGATAAATAGATGGCTATTGTCTTTACCATGACCTCCAAACATCCAGAGATGCAGAAAACTGAGTGGCACAGGCAGCTTACTGTGCTTCCGCTGGGAATGGGTAAATGGACGATATTCTAGCCCTGGAGAGGAAAGCTGAGGTTGACCTGAGGCCACCTCCATGGTGTAAAAGAACTGAGTTGCCCTAAAATCAGTGGAATCTGGCCAGTTTACTCCAGCCACAAATCCAATGCCATGTGGGGTAATTTTGTTCCTAATATTTAAGTCCTTGCATGAAGGGCCAAGTCGAAACTTTAGCCTATTTTTTTGCTGAGAGACCAAAACATAACCATTGTTTTTACCATAATATAGGTGCTTTAATTACGGAAAGTATATGACATTTTTGAATGTTGGGGTTTTAAGCATAGTAGTAAAGCTGCTAAGTAGGTATTTACTAGGCAATTGTATGACCTTAATTCACAGAGGACCAGTTTTTTTACTGCAAACCCCAGAAAACGAACAACTTTAAGTAAGAATCATGATTGGACTATGATAGGAGTGCTAAGGTTTTTGAATAAAAATCTTTGTAAGATATGTCAATTATTATTAGGATATTCTTTTACTGGTTGAAGTTTTGCTCCATAAAACATGGGACAAAAATTTTGAAAAATGGCATCTGCTGTAATAAATCTTGGGGATTCCTGTAAGAGATGCTACCATAAAAAAAAGAAGCAGCTCACCTTACAAAGTCATCGTATCAAGAAAAAAAATGATCAAAGTTCTTTGTGACATTCAGTCACAGTTTCCATTTCATGTGCCAAAGCAAGAAGCAGAGATGACTGATAATTTCTATAATCATTCTTAATAATTCCAAAAGGCAGACAAACAGATAATAATAATATGTATTCTTGTGCTAAGCTGCTCTTCCTCCCTTGCTTTTTAAATTTGGCCATTGTGCTCTGTCTATTGCAGATAATCTGTCAGGTCAACAATATCAATAGTTTTTATTACAGAAAGTAGATGTTATCAGCATCCTATCTGTCCATTTAATTAGAAATGTGGTACTGCTGTTAAGCTTAAGAACAATTTGAGGAAGGAAAAAGAAAAACAATACATTACAGAGTTCTTAAAGAGGCCTAACATTTCCAAAAGGAGAAAGGTGACAATTTCTTTAGGAAGCCATACACAAGCTAAGCATATGGTTTATGGCAAACTATAATAATAGCTTAATGGCTATTACATTCTAGCGTGACGTGACTGCAAATTGGTGTAGCTCAATTTACTTCAGAAGGAGTGCATGCATTTTCAACAGCTGAGATTTGTCTCTTACCGGCCTCTTATAAAGGCCTTTCATGACAGCTGGGGTTTGTAGGGTGTTATAAAGGGTGGACTAGGGAGGACCGGCCAAACTTCAGGCCTCGGCAATAGAGATTCCGGAAGGGGACAGAAATGAGCATCTCTCCTTCGCCCCTTCATTTTGACCAGCTCCTGTCCCACTGGCTGCCAAAGTCCCACTGCCTGGTTGTGCTTGCTGCTCTCCACCCTGCCTCCTCCTCATCGCCACGTGTCACTACCTTGGCTCTGGCCCTGATGCTGCAATTATTTCTGTTAGCGCCTTGTTTATGCTCACTAAGTTGTCCTGGTGGACTTCTTGCAACAGTGCAGCTTTTAGTCTTGTTGACTTATGCTAGGTTTTATGGATTTTAAGTTCTTTCCTTCCCTTTATCTGCATTGAATGCTCCGTTCTAGTTCTTAACTAGTGCACTTTTTTTAATTTTCTTTTCTTTTTGTGTATGTATGTCTTATTGCCTATGTGCATGTTGTGAACATAGGTGGGCTCCCTCTCCAACTCAGAAGGAAGTGTCCTGTTATAGAAACATGCTTATCGTGCTGGAACAGAGTTATCTCGTGGCTGTGTTCTCATGCTGAACGGCAGCCCCAGAAGAACACAATGGCATAATTAGGTGACTTAAAATCTAATGTGGATTTAGATCTAAAAAGAATACATTATGGTGGATTTTAGCTTAGATCATCAACACCCACAGATAAATGTCCAGGAGAAAAAGAACCATTTGAGCTGATGGGCAGGGTTGATTGACTAACCCTGAATAAAATTGGCTTGAAAACAAGGGGAATGGACCTGTAGAACAGACTTCAACTGGATGGGAGGCAAAAAAACTCTGAAAGAAGTGGTTTTATGATAGTGTGATCAATTACCATACAGGATATTTTGATCTTTTTTTAAATAGGAGAAAATAGACTCCGTGACCTAGGGAATCACTCCCAGTCTTGTCATCTGAGGTATTAGATTTTTGTTTAAATATCGTCTGAATCCTTTCTCCTCCTAGCAGTATCACTGAGCTGCAGACATGAAGACTTTCAGTAGTTTGCTTCATAGGTTGAAATAAGCCCCATCACAGTTATAACACTTTGTGTTAGGTTTGACTGCTCTAGAAGGAGCGCTGGCAATTTCTGAGGCTGGTGGGTTTGAGTGTGTTTCAAATACTGGTGAAGTAACTTGAAAGCATCCAGATATTTAGAACACACCATAAAGTTTTTCACAAACTCAGGGACATAAAACGAAAAGTTAAGTTTTTGCCGGGATTTGCGCTTAAGGCTATGGGGTGGGTGAGAGGAACGATTTTGGGTATGTTGTTTTGGTCTGCGCAGTGCTGGGCTTGGCAATGGCTGCAGGCTCAAATGTGAGCTGGAAGCAAACTAAGCCCTGTCCGGAGGGAAACTCTCACTAGAACATATTTCAGCCAACATTATTTATGCCATCTTTATTAGCAGCTGGATGTGTTTACAGTGAAATGGTGGTTGAGCTATGGTATATGATACCATTGCACCTATTTCTCCAAGTTATATTTTCTTCTCATGTGAATGAATACTGAGTATCGGAAAAATGTGGATGAAATCCTGGACTTGCTGAGGTTTATGGGAGCTTGGCTTTTACCTTTAGAGAGATTAGGATATTTCTCATTTTTGTTGTGCAAGATACCCTTTGTTTTAGTTGTGTGTGGTTCTGTGCAGTGACAGCTTTGAAAAAGAGGTAAGCTGAACAGTATTTTTTTTTTTTTTTTTGCCTTGGTCTCTGACTGGAATAAATTCCTGAGGCAAAGCTGTTCCTCTGATTGGCATTAGTGTTGTGCTGGAACTGCAAACAGAAAGAATTTCACTGTATGGTATCTGGTAAAATCGGATCCAGAATACCGAATGTGGTCACCCAGGCTGTGCACTACTGATTCCTCCCACAGAGGGAGGGGACCCAGCCAGAAGGGTGGTACCACCGCTCAGAGAGGCAAAAGCAGGAGTGCATCGGCATCGCACACGTACAGACGCACTTCAGCACTTGTGCAGAAATATTATTTTGGGATATTAAGAAAAAGATGTAATATAGCACTACAATAAACAGGTTAAACTATTTCTAGCTCTTAGTAAGCTGACAGGTACAGTTATTCCCCCAGGCCCTCACCATTAGTTTGTCTCTTAAAGGCAAGCATTTCCTTTGGTTTATGACCCCAGGGAAGGAGTCAGCCAATTTTATAGAGAAGTCTAAGGGGAGAAAGAGCAAAAAGATGGCTTAGGTATTGCTTCACAAACAATCTTACTGGAACCCTGAAGTGGGGTTTAACTGGAACTCAAGCATGCTACTAGGTGGTTGCAGTCTACATTAAAGAAACAATCTCTTTTCTATACCTTACTTATGCAGGTATTTACATTCTGAAAACCGCACCACTCCATCATTTTTTTTATACCATGTATTCGCAAGTACAATGTTCATTATGTAGCTGTTGCCAACATCAAATGCTCCAAAGGTGTCAGAAGAAATTCTGCATTGTCTAGCAAAACTGGGAGGCAGTACTTTCATCATTTCTGTTTAAAAATACAAAATAAAAAAATTTAGAAACAAGAGGGAAAAACACCTCGTCTGGGGAAAAATGCTTGTTGCTTAAAAAGAAAATACAAAACCCAGAAAAGTCTCAAATGTTTCTTCAAAAATTGACATCTCCCTCTATTGTTTCCCTAAAAAAAAAAATTTAAAAAAAGCTTCAGCAATGTGTTTATGACTGAATCTACTATAGATATTTGCTGTCTACTCTGCTATGGTAGATATTTGTTCTCATCTTTCCCCAGCTTTTAATAGTTAAAATAATATGGCTAAGGATTACTGTACTGTACCTTTTCTATGACTACCATATGTGTGCCTCTTGCAAACTGCATTAACACAGTGTTCTTTTAAGAGCCTATCTGAAGACCATGAAAGCAAAGAAAATTCAGTTCCTGTAAAATTGTCACTCTAGCCATAACTCATCTTGTTACACTGAGGTATGGGCAGAATTTTCAGAAGAGTGTATGATCCTGCATGCCATATGCGTTGTAGGATATCCAAGCACAATGGGTGTTTTTTACAGCTGATGGAGATAAGAAATGTAAAGCAAAGCAGACTGTCAGTTTCTGTGTTTATTCTGGAAAAAAATTATATTACAGAAATCAAATTATTTGTTGCTTGACATTACCATGGACAGATAATGTTGCTTTGGTTTTTGTTCATAGTCTTGTGTATCTGTGGCTGCCCACTGGAAACAGAAAGCTGAAGAGTATCAGCCATTCATTTCAGTGGCTCGGAATTAACATGCTTTTTAAGTGATCATAGTCATTTTAAATGCAGCTTGATCAAAATATTGCTATTAATTTACAGTCTCAAAACAGAGCCTGAACTCATCTGGCATGTCTTTGAAGGAGGCAAACTGGGAAAAAAAGCCATTGTTTTCAGTGCTAACAGCAGAAATGGGACTAATTAGCGAAATAATGACACTAGTTCTGTTATGCTAGTAAAATCCACTTCAGATTTAATATCACAGGACAACAGCAAAAAAATTTCAAACAATCTGAACGTCTCAGGCAAAATATTTTTAGATACTTGAGAATAAATATGTATTCTTATCTTTTCATTTAAGTGTCGTCTCATCTTCAATATCTTTTGCATTAAAATATGTATGTTCTATCCGATATTTAGCAGGATGAATTCCAGTTACAAAGTGTTGGGCCTCAAGAGTAGCCAAGGAAACACTTAACACTCCTTGTGCAGAGGCATGGATCTGGTAAGAGTCTCTGGCAGGTTTCTATCCCCTTTTCTGATCCTGCAGTCACCCTCCACTGGTGTCAGCTCTCCATCACACATGGAAGCAGATTGCAGGCTGTTCAGGTTTACCCTAGCAGCTAGTGAGCATAAGGGACTTTCCTGGCAGCAAGAATACAAGACTTGTTTTCTTACACTTTTTATCAGCTAGAAGAGCTCCATATTAAAAACTAAAACTTATTGATTGTTGGTTTTGAAAGTCAGCTTTTGGTTATTATATTTTATATATAACGAGATTCCTTCTTGTGAGGGACCTGTCAAAGGCTCTTTGAAAGCCAAATTGATTATTTCAGTGTATACCTTCACTACTGTCTTGCTGATACGTTCATTCTGAAAGATTTGAGGGACATGACTTTCTTGTACAGAATTGTACAGAATACTGGGCATTAATCTTAATATCTTTTCCAAGGGTTTTCCTTTGTAACTCTCTCTCATTGTTTCATCTCGTTTGGCTGATGCTAAAATTAATGCTTCACTGTTTGTTGTTCCTAAATTCTCACCTAAAACAGCTTTATGTACTGGAAATGAAAATATTGAATTCACAAGTCTAAGAAGATTATTGGAAATACTTAGCTATGTCCTTGTGAAGCTGTCAAAAATAAAAGATGCAGAGATAGTAATCATGATTCTAAGGTAAATTAAATATGGCTGAATCAACCACATTTTCTAATTTTTTTTTCTGAGCTTGTCCTGTCGATAACATCATGTGTTTTCAATGCTGTTAGTACTTTATAATCTAGATCTGTAAAACTTACGAAATTACAGCCATCTTCTTTCTGAAACATTTTTTGTACTTCTTTTATGAACATGGCTGTATCATTGATAATTCGTGTTTGTATTTGTGTCTCCTAGCATTTTCAAAATTACAAAAAGTGTTGGTATCTAACTACCAAATAAAATGGATTCTGGGTTAGATTCACATAATCCTTAGCTTAAATACATCTTTGTATCAAAAGAACAAAAGACCAGATACAAGATGATCTTTTGTGTGTGAGGTATAGATGGGGAAAAGGTAAGCCAATATTAGTGTCCAAACCAGGAGCCTTTCTGGTTCTGGAACCAGGGCCCAAACAAACCACACACACAACCACTGGTGTGGGATGGAGGGGAACCTTGGTGGCAGAGCATTGGGTGAGTGGGCCTACGTGTTGATATAGTAGGTTGGAGGAGAGACCACGACACCTCATCTGTGTTGGTTTCTTCATCATCATGCTTTGCAAATAGCCAGGCACTCCCCCAACCCAGTACTTGGAGTATCCAAGGTACTCTCAGGAATGCAAAGGGAAAGTCCTTGTATCAGGTCCTTGTATCAGACTGGAGTGTGGATTTCACTTTCCCAGGTCATTCTCCTTCTCATGCAAAATTCAGTTACTTTAGCTTCATGCAGTTTAAATTAATTTCCTTCCATCAGTATAAATAATGTCAGGGAGATATTACACCATACATCTGTGTCTTTGCAGCCTGGGGATATTGTAGGGTAGCAGTTCTCAGAGCATCTGAATGCATTCTGCAAAGGGACTTTTTTATACAGTTATCCCAAATTGTCCTTCAAGGCACCTCCAGGTTCTCTTTCAGCTGAACCAGAACTGGGGTGATTCATCAGTGTGGGTGGGCGGAGAGACCAAGAGAGAGAAAAAGAAAATACTGGGATAAATCTGCCAAAGAATAAGGTCCCAAAGGCCTCTGCCACCAAGGAATTGTAAAAGCTTGCAGAGCTTCTCTGGTCTAAAGCACAGTAGCATGCCTGCTATTTTATTCCTTGCTATTAGTTCACACCAGAAGCTACTGCAACACCTCTTTGAGAGGCACTGAGTTGACAGGGCTAGACATCTCAAGGCAACTCATGTTACAAGCACAGGACATAAAAGTCTTTCTTGGCAGAATTACTTTTTTATGGATCTCCTGTTCTGAAGTCTGACCCACTAACTTGCCATCCATGGATAAAATTTTTGGAATTCCTGTCCTTTGAATTAGTCCCTCTTATTACTGATTCCTTTACAATTTTTTATGATCAAACTCATCTTTTGATCCTACTTTAAGATTCATGTTCAAAATAATCTTTTATATACTGACAGAATATTTTAAATAACTTCATTTAATACAACTTTCATTACTTATAAGGCTATAAAATAATTTATTGTTTGTTATCACACCTGTTAAGAACTGTCAGACCATACTATGCTTAGATAAATAAATACCTAGAGACATAGATTGTCTAATGCACGGAGCCTAATTTTCTGATCTTGCAAATCATTTCACATTTTAATCTTATAAAGTGCAGATCTAATTGGGATTTGGAGGGCAAGGAGGAGAGTATGGATGAATGACTTTCATGAACCATGGGCAATTTGGTAGCCACAGCTGAACCTAGTGCTAGCTTCTCCAAAGCTCATGGGCTTTAGATTTGAATTCTATATCAGCAAAGCAAATTTAGTTGTGAAATTCAGAAACAGATTTGGAAATGGTCTCTTTCACTCTGCTATCTGGGTTTGCATTAAAAATTATGTCTAGAATAAATAAGGAATGAAGAAAGGTGAACAAATGGCAGTGAATATATAGAATTAAAACATGGTTGGATTAAGGTATAGATATTGTGTGTGTCTCTCTCTCTTCAAATCAGGTGGTATATGGGATTCAGATCAGAACCTAAGTATATCTTGCGTTTGTGGGGTTTTAAAATCATTACTTACCTGAAGCCATCAACTGAGGAGAAGGACTTGGGGGTGTTGGTTGATGAGAAGCTCAACATGACCTGGCAATGTGCGATTGCAGCCCAGAAAGCCAACAGTATCCTGGGCTGCATCAAAAGAAGCGTGACCAGCAGATCAAGGAAGGTGATTCTCCCCCTCTACTCTGCTCTCGTGAGACCCCACCTGGAGTATTGAATCCAGCTCTGGGGCACTCAACATAAGAAGTACATGGAACTGCTGGAGTGAGTCCAGATGAGGGCCACAAAGATGATCAGAGGGCTGGAGCACCTCTCCTATGAAGACAGGCTGAGAGAGTTGAGGTTGTTCAGCCTGGAGAAGAGAAGGCTCCGGGGAGACCTTATAGCAGCCTTCCAGTACCTGAAGGGGGACTACAAGAAAGCTGGAGAGGGACTTTTTACAAGGACATGTAGTGATAGGACAAGGTGTAATGGCTTTAAACTGAAAGAGGGTAGATTTAGATTAAATATAAGGAAGAAATTCTTCACTATGGGGGTGGTGAGGCACTGGAACAGGTTGTCCAGAGAAGTTGTGGATGTCCCATCCCTGGAAATGTTCAAGGTCAGGTTTGGATGGGGCTTTGAGCAACCTGGTCTAGTGGAAGGTGTCCCTGCCCATGGCAGGGGGGTTGGAACTAGAAGATCTTTAAGGTCCCTTCCAACCCAATCCATTCTATGATTCTATGAACTATCATTGATCTCAACACAGGTAGTAATTCATCTCAAATCACCTTACTGTTCTTGGTAGTTGTGAAGAAATTCTTCTGAACATGTCCTGAGAATGACCAATATAGCCTTGTCAGCTTAAGTCTTCTCACACAAAAGTGAAACTCATTATAATGGAGTGCTAACTTTATGACCAAGAAACGCAAGCAGAGTTACTACCACTAGTGCTTTTACCTGTGGCAACAGGAGGATCGCAGCCTGGCCATTTGCTTTCCAGTGGGGATGGGGTAGGATCATAGCATAAGAGGAGACACCTATATCATTACATGCCTTGAGCTTTTAATTGCTTTAATCCACTTTCTGATGAAACATAAATGTCTCTCAAGAAGTTAATAGAGTTGGACCGAGATGAATATGCTCTGAAACATTTATAAGAAATGCTTGCGTACTGAGTACTATAGTGTGAATCTAAACCAGCCGTGCACTGAATTTAGAGAAGGCAGTGCACAGCCCTATCCAACAAGATGTCGAAGATGCAAAGCTCTTCTTTATGTTACAGTTCAGGGACCTAGTTACTATAGCCACAGGATATTTGTCATAAATTAGAATACCAATTACATTCATGTACTCTTCATATCTGAGAAAATAGATTGGTTTCAATACATTTATTATTCTATATATGCTGTATTAGGACATAACAATTCTCTGCAACACTTCCAGAGTATTTGCTCAATGAGCAGTAAAGGTTATTGAAAACATTGTTGAAACATAAATCAGACAAGAGCAGAGAGATTTGTGATGGCCTTGGGACAAAAAGTTTAGAGAAGAAATAATATTTTCATAGGTGTGGCCCTTTGATGTTTTCTGTATTACAGGATGAAAGACTTGGACCTTGTTCTCAGGTTTGATTTCTCACTCCATAAGTTTTTCAGATGAATATGCACAATTTTCCCCTCTAGATCAGATACATAAAAAAAGGATAAAAACACAGATTTGGATTGAAGATGCAGAAGAAATAGCACGGTTTTGGTCTAAAACAATCGCTGAGTTACAAAGTAGTTAGTAATTTCTGTGTGTATTCTTTCCATAGTGAATTGTTTGATGGAAACACGACTGAAAGACATCAAAGAAAGTTTGGGGAATTCCTTATCTGTTGCATATCAGTGCACACTATACCTTAATGTGGCATCAGATAAAAGTTTCAATACTCTCTTAAGTGAATGGAAAAGGGAAATGAATGCATGTATTCCCTTAGATCATATTGCTGTATGTATCCATTAAGTTTATCTAGACACTTTTCAAAAGGCGTGATGATTCCTTGGTTATGTCTTCAGTTGTTCACTGATTATTATGGTCAGAGCAATTAATTTTAATAGTTTTGTACTGTTGCATAGCAAAGTTTCACTTTTCCTAAATCAAGTTTCAGTTGAACGTCATGAATAAAGACCATGAAATAGGAATCTCTATGTCTCATGACATGGAAGTAAGGCTTTTTTTAAAATTTTTAAAAGCAGGCAGGTGGCAAAGGATCTTAGAGTATATTTATACCACCCAATATATAGATTAGAAATTCCAAGCTAGCTCTGAATGGGCAGGTCTGTCTGTATCAGCAAATGCATTACTGCACAAAACCTACTGGAAGTAGTATCAAGAGTGAATTTACAAGGGGAAGAACTAAGAGGGTTGTGCTTTCTTTGACCCCTTAACACTGTCTGGTGGCATGCTCATTGCTATTCATGTGATGCAGTAACAGGTGTGTGCCTGTCCATGGCCACAAACCAAATCCATGCAGTTGGCACAACATCTAGTTCTGATTGTATGCAGGTTAACATGAAACTGTGCTCAGACAAATTCACCTTGCCTCACAGCAAAGCAAAATACCATGCTGCTGTCCCAGTTAGTGCTGCCAGTTCCAGAGCTCGTTAGTTCAAAGCCCTCTCCAATATCACCTTTGTTTCTGCACAGTCCTCCGCTGCACGTTATAGGTACACTTAACATTCTCTTATGTGGATTTGGGCTTTTAAATCAGCTGGCAGCATCTGAAAAATATATTCAAGACAACCAAATCTTTGTGAAATACCATGGTTGGTTATTATTATTATTATTATTGTTATTGTTATTATTATAACTGTTGAGCACCAAATAAAGATTTCTGGAAAAAGGAATGACCAGTCCTACCCTCTTCCCTCTTGGAGGCTTTATTCAAGAAGGCTTCTTTTCCCTCCACCTCTCCCCCCACCTCAAAGGTCCCTCACATCTACATGTAGATCTTGATAAATTCATAAGTAGCTTAGGTTTACTTTAAAGCTAAGCATGTGTGTGGTAATTCCTTGAACAGGATTTCTAAGGATATGATCTTCCATCACTTTGTACCTCCTGTATAATTTTCCATATTTATGCCACTGTGAATGGCGCAGAGCTGTGAAAGGAGCAAGGTTTTCCTGTTTATTTTCTGAGTGATGAACTGAGATTTCTGATAATTTAAAAAGCATTGCATCAGTCTAACAGATCTTAATGAACTTTGACAAGTCACAGGAAACTGCAAAAAGTTGTCCTTTAGCACTTGACCAATTTGGGGGCAGGGTAGGTGGAGTCCTATCTACCAGTTCCTGTGAAAGCCAGAGGAGGCTGAGCATAGTTTAGGCCAGGGCTGACAAAGTAAATCTATGAAGTTTCATTCAAAAATCCCACAATGACTGACTCTCTCAGGAGCAGAAAAGATTATTGTAGATAACTAGAGAAAGTGGCTCCAACACGTTTCTTTTTTGAACGATGCTGAAAAATAGAGGCAATATTTCAAATACAAGAATAGTTTTCTGAATACTTCTTATTTTTAATCCATCAGTATAATTCTCTTCCAATTTGTGTAGTTTCTTCTTGCATTCTGTTATCCACGATCACAATATTTAGGTAAAATGAGCAAGGGCAGAAGGACAGGTCTGAGCTCAACTTGGTTTCAGCATTTAAAAAGACCTAAATTACCCAGGTATTCTCAATCTTAGCAACAGGCTGTGGCAGGTGCACCCACCCTGATAAAACACCGAGAGCATTAGGACCACTCTGTCCTTACTTTTCGCGCCCTTACTTTTGCACCTTTACAGGACGTGTGCCAACCGGCACGTACACACCTCGGGTCGGTGATTACGGTCACGGACACACTGTGGGTGAGGAGTGGAAGTTGAGGCCCCCAGCTAATCAGAACTGACCACAGGTCAGATTCGACCAGGGTACAAATGGAGCCCCATTGGAGGGCAAGTTAGGTCGGTCCTCCTTGGGGCAGTGGGTCTGCAGCTGGGGACTCTCCCCTTGGGTCAGGAAACTCCTCGAGGTTGAGGAGCCCTCATCTCACAGATGAGTGATTGTGCACATTTTGAATCCTCATTTCTAAAGCCAACTATGCAGTATTAATTCCTCATAAGTCATCCTGAACCTGTGGTTTACTGATGTTGTCGGAGTGTTGAACAATTTTGGTAAGCCTCATTTCTAGCTGGTTTTCTGTTAAACATTTTTGGTTTAAATGAAGTTTATTTTGAGTTTATCATCTGCCTAATTTGATTTTGTGCTCCTCCGCGACATTAAATTAGTGTAGTCGGCAGGATGATCTCAATAGAGGAATTATTATGGAAGCACGGATGTAGCCCTTTCCCCGTGGATATAAACTGAGAAGTGGTTCGACCCAGCAGCACTGGCAGAGAGAACAGAAAACACTGCAGAAATAATCGAGGTAAAGGTAAAGAGACTATGTGTGCCATCCTAAGCGCCTGTTTAATTCAAGCTCAAGATCTTCACTATAAGTGTGAAAAGGGAGCCAAAGACAATTTGAAGAAATGGTTAGAAAGTGATTTTTTAAAAGGAGAACTGAAAAGAGAACGAGAACGTATGAGTTTCTTAGCACAAATAAATTGAGATCATGCTGGCACAATTGAAAAAGCCGCCGAATGCTGTCCAAATTCGAAAAATAGTTACAGGCGGAGATCCCAAGGATTGGGATGGGGACATCTGGGGAGACCCTGATGAAAACAGTTCTGAGGATACGGAGGAATCGGAGGAAAAGGAAGTGCGACCTCTTATTAAAACAGAAAGATCTGCAGGTCCGTAAGGTGGTAACACCCAAGCCACTGTCCGTACCACCCCCTGGACGGGACCCAAGCTCAGCAAATTACAAGTTAGGTTTTCAGGCCAACCGGGAGAAACAGAAATGGAGTATTTGTGGTGTGTCTCTTTAACGGGGTTAAATGCTTGTATTGCATTGTAAATGCTTGTATTCAGGCCATGTATGAAAGAGGGCAGCACGGGGTACCAATGGCTGCACTGGTGGACCCCAGCCACCTTAGACCCCTCATTAGAGGGCTACCGTATGGGATGGGATTCAGAGGGCCATAGAACACAATCAATCAGCAACACTCTCAGAATCTGCCCGTGCACATGCTGACTTGGGTGGAGACATTACACAGTATAGAATGATGTGGGCAGTGGCGCTGACGGGAATAGGAGGGTCCGACAAGCCAGTCGCAAACCTCGCCCCAGACGTCCCTCCCCCCAGGAGTCTGAACCCTCCCGAGGGAAACTGGATCGAACCTACGATGCAGGAAGGAGCAACCTTTGGCGAAAGGCAGTAGCACCAGGAGTACCCCGAGCGATGTGGCATGGGCAATCCACTGACCATATCCAGAAGCTGGTGGAATTACTAGAAGGAAAAACCAGGGGCCAGGGAGACACGTGGGTAACCGCTCCTCCACATGATAGCACAATTAACCCCTTTGTGCCCCTGCAAGAGGAACTGGAAGGGTTAAAAAACTAGATGTCATGGCTTGGGGTTCAGGCCGCCCACTCTGCATGGCGAATTCCTGCCAATGGTCTGCTGACAAGGAACCTTACATACATAACCCCATGGGTCCAAAGCAAGTAAGTTTAGAGTTCTTAATTGATAGGGGGAGCCCAAATTAGTGTTCTAAATAAGCAGCAAGCTGATGAGTTAGGAGTTAAACCATTGAGAAAGACTGCAAACACAATAGGGATGATGGGTGCAGCGGAAAAATGTCCCATAGCTCAAACTCAACTTTGGCTACCTGGAGAAAAGCAGATGATGGCTGTGGAGGTGGCTCTGAGCCCTCATAAGGGAAATATATTGGGATTTGATGGATTAGCAGGCAAGCGGTGGTATTTAGCTAATGGCAAGGTGTGGAGATCAGAGGACTGGCAATGTCTTCTGGCAATAGGGAGATCCTGACCTTTGAAGGTGGGATGGGTAAAGGGCCACGTGCAGGATGGAACCCCCACTGCAAAATGGAACCAACAAGTAGACCACCTAGCTCAGATCAGGGGGGTCACTAGTGAAAAGGAGGATTGGGATCGACTAGCTGAATGGCTGCACATTAAGCGAGGCCATTCAGGGAAAGCAGATCTCTATTATGAATGCTGATCTAGAGGTTGGCCAGTGTCTATGAAAACCTGTGAGGCAATCCTCATCTCTTGCCCACAATGCTGAATAAGGCTCAAGGCTGATCACCCGAATCAGGCTCTAGCCCAGCATATTAGACAGGGCAAGGCTCTTTGGAGCACCTGGCAGATTGACTGTGTCAAGCCCTTGAGGCCATCCCATGGGAAGAGATATATTTTAGCAGGAGCAGAGGTGGCATCAGGACTATCGACGGCTACAGCTGTTAGCGCTGCCACTGGAGATCAGACGGTCCAGGTGTTAAGAGAGTGGTTTAATATCTCACCCACTCCCAAGTGCATTCAAAGTGATAATGCGTTGCATTTTATGGCCACTGTGGTGCAAGACTGGGCTCGAGGGGAAGGCATCAAATGAGTGTTCCGTACACCATATTATCCCCAGCCTAAGGGTATAGTTGAAGGAACCGATGGTTTGATTAAAAGACATGCCGATGTGTCACACCACAACTGGAACACACAATTACCACAGACGGTCTTTATTGTTAACAACCACTGGGGAAGTTATGGAAATCCAAAATTCGAGCGTTTTGTCCTATGGGACCATTAACAGCCGACAACCCTATACCAGACGATAAAAGGGACCAGTTCCCACTACGGACGTACGTGGGCCAACCTGTAATGGTGAAGCTACCCTCCATTGGCATTGTACCCATGATCCTGGCAAAACCTAGAGGCTTATATGCATGGGAAGCTCTGGATGTAAGCAGAAAAACCCACCATATTAGTGCTCGGTGGATAATCCCTCACTTCTAACCCTGAAGCCTGGTTTCAAGCCCGAGGCCCAGCTCTATGTTTTCTTACAGGACAATGGAAAAGCGGACTGCCTTGGTGCTCATACTGGCAATGGTAACAGTGACCAACGGAAACGACCAGGACCTGGACAGCAATGTGGTAGCAAAAATGATAGTGGGATTTGTCCGAATGATGACCTTAACTCGGTAATGGTTTGCCTACCCACCCCTAAGTCAGCAGAAGACCCTTTACCAATCTTTGTGCAGGACATTAACATATCGCTAGCCCTTGAGCTCACATGGGAGTAATATAATAATTATAGTTGGAGATTTAGGGAGATTGAGGGAAAAGACTATACTTACATTGTCTACAGGTGGTCACTGGGCACGGTAAATGCTAGTTCAGTATAGGATGCCAGATGTGATTATATTCTTCAACCTACCCATGAGGCCATGGGGTGGAGCTGGAATGGCACAACACCATGCCCCAAAATTCCATGGGGAGCTAGCGAATATAGTGCTCACTGGAGCACAGATGATCATTCCCTACAATATACAAAACCATTAAACGCCTCATAGTGCATCAAACACCCTGAAAAGGATAATAATGAATGTCCCAGCGTGTGTAATCAAAATCCGTGGGACTGCCCCCTCAACTGCACATGGGCTACATACACGCATGTGCCCAGCTGGTACGGGCAAAAGGATAACATATTCCCAGTAGGGAAATCTCCACTCTGGAACTGTCAGGCAGACATCGGTTGTAAAGATATAGATGAAATGCCACTGGTATGGCTATAACCTCCTGGTCAGGAAGCTTTAATACAGGGCTGCCTATGTAGCAATACCAGTTACTTACAGCCCTCTGCCCTAGATCGTAGTAAGAAAGATTACTGTCGTCCCCGTACTACCATGCCAGGTTCACACCAAACATCCTTTGTCTCTGCACCTCCTAACTTAGTGTGTGCATGTTCTGACGGCCTCCTATATTCCCGATTATACCCAACTATCTGGGACTAGCCTGCACATTAGCCATGCCCTCTCTCTGTTCCACTTATCGCGAAGGGTCCATGCCCCACAAGTGGTGGGATCGCAGCCCAAGGGACTTGGGGAGGAATGGTGGGGAGCCTCAGCACAAGTAGGTTGGTGGCTGGAATCAATTTTTGAGATGGGAGTTGCTCAGGTATGGAACTGGCAGGCCATTCCAGAACTGGGCCTGCAGCTGTCAGCCTTGGCCAAGGCCACATCTGATATTTTAGGGCTATTAGATAATCAATTAGAACATACCAGTAGAATGACTATTCAAAACTGAGCTGTATTAGATCTGATGTGGTTAAAGAAGAAAGGTGTATGTAGAGTCCTGAACCTATCGGCAGATGAGTGCTGTGTCCATGTCCCGAACATGTCAGTACCCCCTTCAAGACCAGATCAACAAAATGAAAAAGTAGAAAAGGACTCAGAGGCAACTGTTGCTGAGGAAAGTTTTCAATATGTTTGGGTTTTCTTTATCAGGATGGCTAACCAGTCTTCTCCAATCTCTGCTAATGTTTGTAGTTGCGATTGTTGTGATTTGCATTGTAATAAGTTGTGTTAAGAGCGCAATAATGAAATCTGCGTTAACCATGGAGTATACTCCCTTGAAATCTGTTCATGTAATTGATGTTCCTTTAGACTCTGTTCACACAGTTGATGTTCTAGTACAATCTTAAGCAACTGAGAAGTGGTGATTCACAGTGAGCATTGAACTCACCCAGTCTGCGCTCCCTTTTAACTTTGGAGGCAAGAGGTGACAGGTACCACCAGTCGAATCATGACTGTGGTCATGGGGTGGTTTGTGTGGCAGGTGCACCCACCTTGATAAAAGACCGGGGGCATTAGGACTGCTGCATCCTTACTTTTCGTGCCCTTACTTTTGTGCCTTTACGGGGACACGTGCCAAACCAGCACATACACACCTTGGGCGAGGAGTAGAAGTTGAGGCGCTCAGGCAATCAGAATTGACCACAGGTCAGATTCGACTGGGGTACACATGGAGCCCCGCTGGAGGGAAAATTGGGTTGGTCCTCCTCAGAGTAGAGGGTCTGCAGTCGGGGACTCTCCACTTGGGTTGGGACACTGCCCAAGGAAACTCCTCGAGGTTGATAGCCCTCATCTTACAGGTGAGTGATTGTGCACATTTTGAATCCTCATTTCTGAAGCCAGCTGTGCAGTATTAATTCCTCATACATCCTCCTGAACCTGTGGTTTACTGATGTTGAATGATTTTGATAAGCCTCATTTCTAGTTGGTTTTCTGTTAAACATTTTTTGTTTAAATAAAGTTTATTTTGCGTTTATCGCCTGCCTAATTTGACTTTGTGTGCCTCCGCGACACAGGCCAAACCAAATCTTCATATCTTGACATATTTGGGAATGTGGAGAAGTCCAGATTCATGTGTTGTAAGCTTGTGTTGAGGTATCAAAGACTTGCATAGGACTTCTTCTTCTACCTTTTATATTCATTGTATAAAACACCACAATATTTTCAAAACCCTTTTGCATTGAGCTCTGGTTTTGATTTCTCCTGCAAATTCATGAAGGAGAGTTGAGTGAGATCACTTGGAATGTTTGAGAAGAATAATCACCCAAAATACAAGTAATTAGATGATATTTTATATGTCACGAATTAATTAATCTGGGAACTATATTCGAAATAAAACTCCTGCATAGATCAGAAAAATGTCCTGTTCCCAGCCTTCTATGTGACTTCTTTGCAGCTATATGAATCGTACATCAAAATCTCAATGCAAAGTAGCTAGTATAGCTTGAAAAGCAAACAAATCCAAAATGTACTAAAACTTTTGTTGAATACCATTATTTGCAGGCAGAAAAGAGTTGTCTGTGTGCGTCCAAAGGACAGCCATAGCTCTTATCAGTCTTAGCATATCTCCATGGAAAAGATCAGGCAAAGCTCAGAGAGTGAGCCACTATCCTTTTGGATGAGAAATAGCTGCTTAGTCTGCAAAGATTCCCTGGCACATTTCACAAGAGCAAAATTGCATGTCTCGGGTCCCATCCTGGTTCCTGCTTCAGTCAGTGTACTCTAACACCTGAAAGCCAGGAGGTTTGCACAGGGTGAGCTATTCATCCCCTCTCCTGGCCTACTGTGTTTCATTATATTGCTGTGTTTTCAAAGGCTGTTTTACCACGCTTTCATTTACCCAGCTGAAATTATTCCAGTTTTGCAATTGGATTGATAAAGTTTTTCAAATGTAGTAGGTCCATAGGATAAAGATGTTTCATTAATGTAGCAATAAAGATTAACGCAGAAATACTGTTAACATGGTTGTCCAAGTTAATGATTTTTAGAAGCTTTGCTGACTGGGAGTTAAGTGCTCGGAGTTGAGCACTGAGGTTTCTCACACTTCTTCGTGCACGTCAGCCCCTAGGAATAGAGTCTTGCAGCATTTATTTTCAGCTTCCGCATGGTGGTTAACTGAAGTGCTGAGTTCTGCAGGTCCTCCTGTGATAGCAGGAGCTAATGAAGCTGCTCTATTTTAAAGAGCTTCTTAATCTATGTTAATACAGTGAAGATTATTATAGAAGCAATAATAATCATAGAGAAATTGATAATGACTAGAAATCAATGTCTGGCTTGTTAATTATAAAGCTTTTACTATAAAAAGAAATCATTTAGCAACTGCAATTAACCAGTTAGGAAGAATTTTTATTAGAAACTCCATTTAATGGGTCTTGTGGTTTTTAATGTACTGGCTGAACCATCGCTATTTTTACTCTAAATCCCTTCTCTGTTTTGATGGTCGGGATGCAGAACCAGGTGAAGATTAAAACTTCCATATTATTGTCTTAACAAAACATCTTTGCTTTAATGCACAGCCATTCACCAAGACACATGGGTTGCCACCCTCTCTGCTTTGCAAGGGTACATGCATACAGCTCACGTACAGCAGGCATGCTCTTCCTTCCCGAGGAGGTAGGGCCTAGTGCCACTGAAGACCCAACAGAAGGTGTTCAAAGGGCAGCCAAGCTCTCCAACATCCCAGAAAATAATTCAAATAAAGGAAATGGAGGCTGTTGTAGGGCCAGTTTGTGTAAAGGTGTCTAAATTAATCTGCCAGTTTTTCCTCCTTTTTTGGTGAAGCAAGAATAGGCTGTTGTTATGCTTCAGTCCCAAAGAAGGCCTGAGTGCCCAAAAGTTGATCTAGTTTTTTCCAGCTATGTTATTTGGTCTAATAAAAGATACTCTCTGTCTTTAAGTTTTCACTTTAAAAAGATATGCCTGGTTCTGCTACAAACACAAAATGCTAGTCAGATTTACTTGATTTCTGTAATTGTACATATTGTTTTAATCACATCTAAGTTCCTTTTCCAAACTTCTTTGAGTTCATTTATATAGTTTACCCTGGAAAATTTCAGTTTTGACATGGCATTTACATAAAATAAGATAAAACACAGAAGTGTTGTTTTTTGTTTTGGCTCTTTGGCTTTATTAAAATCTCCAAGCTAACAAAACTGGACTGGTAGTAGCCTTGTTGGTCTGAAAACGTCTAAATAGGTCTCAAGGAAACTGACCTGCTATAGCATTACTTTCATAATTTTGAATTATTATTGTGCTTTCTCCCCCAACTGTGCATCTTGGGTTAGTTAAGAGCTGGATCCAAACTTGCCTAAAGTTTTAGTTTGTTCCAGAATAATCTGTGAGAACTTGATGGAGACTGGAGCTACATGTGGAATGCCTGTCAGGCACTGACATCCAAGGCTTAGAAGCCCAGTCTCTCTAAAAAATAGCAGTGCTCTTGAACATAGGCGGAATGTATCACACCGTAAACACTGCTGAACTGGATACTATACTTGATAGATAGCATGCCCACAAAACATCCAGTTGCTATTATAGCTGCAAAGTTTTAGACTTCAAAGGCTTCACTTGAACAACTGACTGCACTTCATGGTGGCAATAAAGGGTGCTGCTTCTTTGCTCCTGCAGAGTTGTGATGGGGTACAAACCTCTTTTGCATTCTAACTGAAGCTATTCATGCAACTTGTTATCTCTATAACTTAGAGTTTAAAGATACGATTTGACTGCACACCTTTGTATTGATTGGTTCTGCTTGCAAATCTACTGAATTTTGTAGCCTACTTCCCTATCTAACTTCAAGGTTTGGAAATATGCTGGGTATACTTACATTAAGCCAGCAAATACTGGACTTGTATTGTATCCCTCCAGGGCTCCCTGCTTAAAAGTGTAAGAATTATATTGCAGCACCTAAAAATAAAGACAATCTGCAACATGGAGCAAAACTCTATTCATAAAATTTCCAGGTGCTTTATGACTCATTATTTTTTTTTTTTTTTCTGGAGCAGCTAGTCACTTTTATTTATTATTTACCCAGGGGATTCACGTAACGAATTGGTCTAAGTGTCAAAACTTAGTTTTCTGATGAAGAAATGGATGAGAGAATCTATGAGATTCCCGCAGAAAAAGAAATTGCAATATATGTGTAGGAATCTGATTAAGAAAGCTAATGCTAAAGGGGTTCTTGCTTATCTACTGAAGCTATGAGAAATGTTTGTGATGAAACAAGGAGCTACATGAAACGTGTCCAGGTTTTCTTTTTCACCTGTAATGTGAAATTCACATCAGGTCTGACAAAAGGTTCATGAACCTCTCAAGGAAATCTCGTGTCAGGTGGTTGGATTTTTTTTATTACTGATAGTTTTCTAAAGAAACAAACACATTTTTAAAAAATTAATAATAAAGGCATCAATATAACAATTATTATCTCATGCACAAAAAGAGAGACAAATATATGTCTATTATTTTGAACTCTTAGCCTTTGGTGTGGGTTTTTGAAATAATTAATAACCTGTGTTATTATAGGTATTTTCTTTGAATGATGCCATGCCATTAATACTTATTAATATACTCCTATTTCAATAATTTTTCTCAAGCTAGAGCATATTTCTAAGTATAAATATTTGTCCCTGCATGAATTGGATATTTAGAATAAGTAGCTGAATTAAATCTTCTAGGTAACATCAACAAAGTATGTGTTCATATATTTGTTCAGTAAAAACATATTTAGCCTTCAGCAAATGGGAATCTGACATACCCCTATTTTCTGCAAAATATTTGACAGTATTGAGCCAACAGCTTCAGTAAGGCTGCTTATAGCAACCCCAAGCTGAATTTTGGTTCCTTTTAAGATTTCTGTTTCAGGTGGTTATAATCTGCTATTCAGTACTTCTCAATTTTATTTCACCATTTTTTAAATCTGAAAACAGAACCAACACTGAACCAAATCCTAAATGATCATGCAAGTGATGATAATATTCCTAATTTGATAATATTCCTAATTTGATAATAGGATAATATTCCTAATTTGAGTGGAAAAAAGCTTAATGTTTGTGTCTTTTTTTCTCAGACACTGCTTCGAAGAAAGCATTCAGATAGCCTAGTGTTTCTGATGAATTTGGAGCTGTAATGGTTTATGTAAACTATATGAAGGTGTGCTTATCGGGATGCTTACTATCAAAATATTCTGCAGAACCCTGTCTGGAAAAACTGGTAGGAAATGATTAAAATTGTTTCAAATCATGCATCTTTCAGAAAACTCAGAAGCTTCTCTGGGTAGATCTCAAAAACTTAATGAATAATTGGTATCAGTTTTCAGGGAGGATGCTGCTACAAAATATGGAGGCAAAAGCAAAATAAGTACTGGGAATGAGGGCCCGAAACAGAAACGCATTCATCTGGGTTGGAAGCGAATAAGATAATAATCAGGTTAGCGGGACTAGATAATCTCCATCACAAAATTGTACAGGAAATGGTGCATGACAAAGCAAGTCCAGTAGAAAGAAGTTTTAATAAACCATTTGAGCCAACTGTGGTACCATCTGAGTGGAAAGCAGCACATGTAATATTCATACTGGGAAGGATTATGAAGGGATAATGCCAGCATTATTAGCTTTGAAGATTTTCCCTATCTCTGGCCAAACTATAAATCTGGCTTGGACCAGAGTGGGAGAAAGCCTGCCAGCAGAGAAGAACAGTAGACCCTAATGGGACTAAAGGGACCATCCTTCAAAAGAGGAGTTGTCGAAGATCCAGGTCCTCTTCAGGGAGTGGGAATCTGAAAAAGCTAGGGCCACCAGTCATCAAGACATGATAAGGCTTTGTAAACCAGGTATTTTGGAAAACTGCTTTTTGTTTCTAGGTAAATTTATCCTTATTACATTCACTTTTTGCAAGACAAAAAAAAATCCCAACCATCTTAGATTTTGCCACTGTAGACTCCTTTGCCACTGTATACAGGTATTAAAACTCCCCAAAAGAAGAACCACAGGTGTCCAGACTCTTTCAGTCAGGCAGAATAACAGCAATAATCCTCAGAGTGCAGTAGCCCAAGCCCTCCTCTTCACGGGGAGAGCTGTGAGCGCTGCTGCCCCGGACACGCATGCAGAGACTGGAAAGGAAGCAGCGGTGAAAGGATCCCTGCTGCCCGCACAGGACTGAGACACGCCAGCTTTCTACTGTGCTGTGGCAGGTATGCTTAGAAGAGCTCCTGTGACACTGGCTTCATGGACATTATGATGTACAAGAGGAAGGATGGCTTAGGAGTCAGGCACTGAAAAAGTGCCAGGCCAGGGCACAGGAGGTTCTTTATTGCTTCCCTTGGAAAACTGGATGTTATTGAGGGTAGCGGCTGCACTGAGGAATTTTCTAATATACTTACACTGATATTATCCTCTCTGTGGATATCCTTATTCTGCTGTAGCAGTCTTCACCTGGAATCTTACCTGCTGATATAACTCCCAGACAAGACCCTAGTCTGTAATGTGCCCCAGTTACCCATCTATGAAATGAAAATTATGGCACCTCCATCCCTCACAGAGATGTCATTAGGATTAAATGCATTATAGACTGTGAGGCACTCAGGTATTATAATGTAGTCCTAGAAGTATGATAAGGTGCAGAGGAGAAAAAATGTGTGTCTCTGTAAATCATAGCTCTAGCAGTGGCACGTCAAACTCATGAGATGCAATCAACTGAGCTCTGATCAAGTCTTGGTCACCAATGGTCCAAATTGTGCCAGGCCTTTTCATGAGACTTTTTCCAGCTTTGAATCCTTCTCCGGAGTTTGGGGGTTGGGGGAGTGGGGCAGAAACGAAGTTGGAATTGGCTTCCACTTTATCTGATACTTTTATTTTAATTCTTAGAGAGGGTGATGGAGAGAGTAGAAGAGTTCTCTGTTAGATGGGTGGGCAGATGAACTATAAGGAACTGTAAAAAACTGACCAAACAGAGGGGTGCTCTAAGGACAAATTTAAGTCTTAGTGACTGAAAGAGTTTCCAGTCCTTTGGATGCTGTAGTGAAAAGTTTCACACAGGAACTCCAGTAATTCAAGCTGCATAAGTTCAGAAGAGATACCGTAGACCAGAGAGATAACAGTGTGTATCCCTGGGGGCCTGGCTGAGCAGGCCACTAGCAGATCCAAAAGATAGTGAATACCACCATTCTGATAGTAGCAACATTGAAAGAAAGGGAAAAGATTTCTTCTTTTGATGAGGTGAGACAACAGCTCAGGACCTTGGGATCTGAGGGACCAGACAAAGAAAGGAGGGAAGGTCGGAAGGAGGAAGGAATTGGACTGCAGAACAGAGGAGGTCAGATGATTAACGCTTCTTATACAGAGTTCTCCGAAAGGAGTGTTTGTTGCTGTATGCAAAGCCCCCGCTATGACACACAACTTGTTTACCCCTAATATTCTCCCCCATCAGAGAGCTGAGTTTGGTAACGTGGAGGTGAGTCAGACGAGCTGCCGAGATGTTGGCTGATGGGCACTGAGTTTTGGGAAGCGGTTGTTCTACGTTGCCTTGATGCTGCAGACTGAAGCCGCAGCGTGTGACAGGGTTCTGCCACCTTAGGGTATATGCACTCCAGCAGCCAACTTATAACCATGGGTGCAAAAAAGGCTTCTCCAAAATGTGTAAACCCTGGCCTCTAGGAGCATGTGGGCCTTCTGGAAGATGAGTACACGGTTAAAATCTGAAGTACAAACTTAAAACTGGGATTATTAGAGACAGATGAGAAAGCAGTAGCACATACAACTTTAATGTAGCCTACTCTTCTCCACTGGTGTCATTCCATGGGACTTCATCTGGATTTGGGACTTTGGCCTTGTTTTAAGGTTTTGGGGTGGTTAAGGATGTGCTGGTTGAATTTGGTTCAAAATATTTTAAAATGTTCCGCAAGAGCTATTAGAGACAAGAAAAATCTGTGAGGCACTGACAAAACAGGAGAATATAAATCAGCTGTCCTTTGCTCTGTTCAGCGGTCTCAGTGGAGCAAAAGGTGTAAACTCACACTGCAGAGGAGGCCTAAACCTTTACAATCTTCTGGTCTGTCCTTTAAGTCTTATTTTCTCCAGCTGTCTCTTCCTATTTAGATACTTTCTCATCTAGTTCCAATTTGTGTAAATAAAATTTCTGTCTCTGCCTTGCTTCTCTGTATTGTTTCTAGGAAAATGGAAAGTCCATTTATATTCACTGCTATGCTGGATCTCACCCCCCGCTGGGGAAGCTGAATGCTGGGGCTCAGCGCTCCTGCCTGCCTTGAGCTCTGCAGATAATCCTTTTAAATGGAGGTTTGAAGAGACAGACTTACTTCTAAAGTGTTTGCAAGGGAGGGGGAAAGCATTTCCGGTCACAAATAAAGGGACCTGCTCATGGTTGGGAACAGCAGAGGGGTTTGGTGTTGCTCTCCATCCCTCTCCTGCAGCAGTGTACAGCGTGGCACCGGTCATTCTATTTTATGTGGAGGTTTCGGCCCTGAAGTTTTTCCCAGCTGGGAAGTTCAGCCGGAAAGATTCAGTTCGGGTAGGTGCAGGGGAAAAGAGTTCCCATGCTGGCACTTTTGGAAGCCTTTGGGAGTGTGCGGCGTGAGTCCACCAGGACCCTTTGCAGCACAAGAGGCCAGAGCATGTGCCCTCTCTTTCTGCTCCTAAGCTTCTGTAGAAATGTGAACTGATGCTATTCGGCAGTTTGCTCTGCACATCAGAAGTGGTTTCATTTCAGCTTATTGTGAAAAGATCTCAATAATTACATTGATACCCTTGAGTTAACAGTTATCTATGCTTATTGTAAATGCTAGCTAGGATAGCACATAAGACACTGTTCAGAAAGATGTTTACGCCTCTGTGTGTGTGTTTATATAGGTTTCTGTGATTGGACACTACTGTGTGTACTGAAAATAGAAATACATTAAAACAGAAGATGTTTTAGCCTCTGTAGACTTGATGCAATAGTGTTAAGCTTGCTTTATAGGCTCCATTTATCAGTATGCTGAAAAATTAACTTTTATCCTGCTAAAACATACTCTCTGCAACTCTAAATTAGAAAAAGAGACAGATTAATGAGCTGAAATACTAACTCTGGAGCGTAAGAATTGCTACCCGTGGACGCGTTTGTTCATTTAAAACCAATATTTTCATTCTATCAGCAGCAAAGAAACTCGTTGCCCTTATTGTAATGCCGAGGATGGGAGTTTTCATTCAAATTAAGCACTGCAAGTCTTTAGAAGGTGCTGTCAGGTGGGGGCAGAGGCCGCTTTGATGCCACCTTCTGAGCTTTCCGATTGCTGTGTGAACTTAAGGAAAAAAAAAAAAAGAAAAAAAGAGAGAAGAGTGTCAGATATTTTCCCCCTTGATGCAATTTCCTCGCTTTTTCGTCGCGTTCTGTTCGGAAGCTCTCGGGAGGAGGAGCATGCCGGAGCCGGGAGGGAAAACCGGCTCCCGCCCAGTATTTCCATCGGCCGCTTCCACCAGCGGCAGGTCCGTGAGCCGCGCCGGACCGCCAGGGGGCGCTCCGGCTCCCGCCACAGCGGGGCAGCGCGACCCGCCGCAGGGCGCGGGGGTGGGAGGCGTGGGAGGCGTGGGAGGCCCGCGGTGCCTTGTGCGCCCCTCTGCAGCGGGAGGGAGGTGTTAATCCTGCCTGGAGAAGGGCTACGGCTGTGCCGATGGCAGCTGCGGGAAAACGGCAGCTGCGGCTGGGGGGGAAAATGACACCCGAGACGTGCGTGGGGAGGAAGGCTGAACCAGCCCGCCGTGGCCCCGGCCCTGCCGGGACGAGCTGCCCCAAGTCCCGTCCGTGTTGGGGGCGGCTGTCGCGGAGCCAGCGGCGGCGCGGGGCAGCGGGGCCGTGATGTCGCTTCTTCCCGGGGTCGCGGTTTGCGCTCCCGCCCGTGGCACCCCCTGGGCTGCAGCCTGCGGAGGCGGCGCTGGGGTTTTTTCCCAGGTTTCACTGTCCAGTCCCAAATGTACTCCGGAAATAATGAAAACTGTCCCCGTTGCGTGGTCCACAAAAGTGTGTGCATTGGTATTTTTGCACAAATACTGGTTTGCATTAAGTTGTGGATTCCAGCAGTTCTTGCCTTTGAGCTTGCATTTAAATCAGGCACCCTACTCCCTGGAGGCAAGCAAAATTCATCTCCCCCAACAGCCCAACCTATTAGGTTAAGACTATGCAGAATGATACACCCATAATCAGATTTGCCCCTACTCTCCCTTGCCCCCCACCCCCAAAAAAGTCCCAGACCTCCCAGAGTTTCATTCATGTTATTTACAGAGAGAGAACAGCTCCCGGCTGACGGTGTCCCCTGCGTTGTGTCCCGGTGCCATCAGGGAGTGCTGTGTGGTGCAAGCCAAAACGTGCCCGCTTAGTTTGCAGTACAGACATAGTGGCTGAGCATCACTGTAAGTCATCCTCAGTGAAGTTGCCAGCCATTTATTGTGCAAACCGTAATGCTGAATATAATTGGTGAAATATCTCAGTAGCTTATCTCGAGAGACTGATGAACACGTACTGTCTATATAGCTTGTGTACGATAACAAAGGAGATACATACAGCCCTCTTCCACCTGAAGCACTTGCTGAGGTTCCCCAACAGCACCACAAAACTCAATCTGGGCAGAGCTTCAGATGCCGCTAGGCTTCCAAACCAGCGATTTTCATTACATCTTGCTTCTGTAAATGTTTAGGACGTTATTCTGCTGGGGTACATGGGTGTCTGTGGGAGCGTTCCAGTATGTGGTTAAGTGTGAGAGCACAATCAGCCCTCTGGAGTTGTAAATATTTTTAACTGTATGTTCAGGATGCACCATAGTTATACAATTTGAAGCACTAGTGAGCATTTGCATGCATGAAAAGTGTTAGGTAAGACATCTCAGTGTGTACCAGATAGTATTTCATTTTATTTATGTCATGGAATAATTGAAAATGTCAGTGATGTGATGTACATAATGTTGGTAGCCAGGACATCTAGGGAATAACATCTTTTTTTTTTTTTTTTAAAGATGTGCATTTCTTTTCAGTTAATCAACCCAGGAGATGTGGATATACCTCATTTTTACTAGATCCCTTTCTCTGTTACAATATTTTTGTTTCTGTCAGGAAAGCTTTGATATACTCATGCCTTATATGTAGAAAAATGTATATACAGCAGAGCGAGAATGTGTATAAAAGTGGTCAATATTTAAGTGCCTCTATTTAAGAAGGAGGAAAAAATCCTTATTGGTTTTATCAATGGCATCCCCTCTTTCGAAATGAAAAATATGGATAAGAGTTTTCAAAGTAGCCTGCGGGCGTTGCGCACACATCTGGAAGGCAATTCCTCCTCTAAGTTAAGGGGATTCTGTCAGCTGCTGATCATGCTTTCGCTTGTAAAGGTTGTAAACCAAGTCGTGTGCGTTGCCCAGTGCTTTCGTGTGCTTGGAGTCCACCACATCAAGTGTTCATGTGTTGTCGGCTTTTTTGTCTCTACAGTTTGGTCCAAAATTTCACTGAGTAGGGAATGTGTAGGTCCATTAAACTATTGTTTCTAAAGGACTTAGTGATCTGTTTTCTGCTGAGTTATACAAACTGGTTTTTGTGGGTTTTGAAAACAAGAGACTGAAAGGCAGGTAGAAGAGCATAAAATATTACAGGAAAATCCAAGAGTCTTTTGTTGAACTGAATTTTGTTGAATTGTGTTTTGTTGATTTTAAGTCATGAACTATTTGTATTCATGTTAATTTTGAAGAAAAATCATGCTTTTGGTTTACAATGTGGAAGTTTAGAACTCAAAATTATTTACCAAAATTCAGAAAGGTACTAAAAAGACTGAAAAACTAAATACTAAAAAGTATAAATATACAAAAGATATTTACCCAAATACTTGGATTAGTGTTCTGAGAAGCTGACAGCCTCCATGAACTGCACCAAGAATACAAGTTGTATAACTAGCATATTCCAACCTCCAAATGCCTTTCATGTCAATATGAGAGATACCATCAGGCACTTTGAAAGCACCAACCTATTTGTAAAGATACCATCAAAAAACCTGCCTGATGCAGCTGACTTATGAATCAATTATCTGGACTTCACCAATGATATATCTGTTCTGAATTTTAGAGCCATATGTTTAGAGCAACACCGTACACAGATAGTCTATTCAGCATCCCAACAGGGTTCTTATCTTCATGTATAGGCCTGTCAAAAAGAGGGAGAAAAATATCCTAACTGTAGGACCTGTTTCCCAGAAACAGTTTGTTAAGGGGAAAAAAAAACTTTGTGGATATCAAGTTATATATAACTGGAGGTAGAAGGAAAAGATTGATGAGGAGTAGCGTGTATGGGATTGGTGCTGACAGCAGACAATAAATTTAATTTATTTGAAAACTATTGAAGATGGTCAGTCAGATTTGTATTTAAAAAAGCCTTTTTCTTAAGAGTTTGAATGACTTAACAGAGAGACAAGTTTTTTAGCACAGAATTTAAGCTATTGTGGGAAAGCATAAACAATCCTACTTGCACACTGAAGCGAATAATTCTGCAGACATTTCTGTGGACATTAAGGCCCAGTGAAGAATTTCACAAAGGCAACCATCTAAACTGTTATCTCTTGGTCTTTTCAGTCCAGGCAGCTTCATTTCCTTCGTCCCAAATCACCTTTCCATTTCTAGATACATTTGGAAATTCAGTGCCCTTATATTAGTGTGCTTATGCTCTATCAGAGATTTGCTACAGCTTTGATAAAGCTGTATTGAAAAGGTAGATAAAGGGTGTTTGTGAAACTCCTCATGTGCAGGACCTTATGCCAGTTGTTACTTCTTATATTGCCCTTACGGCAGGAGGCTCCAAGCTACAGCCGTGTAAACCGATAAGCACCCTGTCCTGGGCTGCCTGCAAAATAACGGGCAAGGCAGCTGAGGCTGGGAGTACAAAGTGGCACAGGTTGCTGAAGCAACTTATCCAAGGTCACTCTCTCTCTGTTTCAGTTTAATTTGTTTACTTCTCTGAGGAGATTACGGTGTTGAGCTGTTGGACTGAGTATTAACATTTTCCGAGTTCTCATGGGAAGTCTAAGTTGTTACACACCGGCAACTAGAAGTGACAAAGCTGGCACATCGTACCAGCCCACAGGAATCCACTCATCTTCCTTCCTATAAGAATCATATCTGCACCTAATCAGTCAGAAAAATATCCTGCCACGTTACGTGACACGACTGGTGTTCTTCACTGGTGAATAGAATAACTCAGAAGAAAATAGTGGGACTGTGTGGATAGTTGGCAAGTGAACTTCTAAAAATGTGACAAGTTTTAGATTGGAATTTCATATATGACACTGAGCTGTATTTTTCTAAAGTTACTGGAGATAATGATTATGGAGTTTGAGACAGATTTTCAGAGGACAAGTGTTTGGTACTTTGGCAAATCAAGTCTCCTGAAAAACATAGCAAGCTGGCAAATCAGGTCTCCTGAAAGGTATATCAGCCTTCTCCCCCTGCTTCCACTCCCCCCCAGAAAAAACCCCAAACACATGGAAGTTGTATCACCAGCTTTCTGAAGATCTGAGTTACTAACTAGGCATAACTGGTGACTTTTTATATCTTTTTTTATGATTGGTAACTAGATTTGGGATGGGAGAGGAAAAACTACCTGAAAAAAGCTGTAAATCTAAATTTCTTTTGCTAATATAACAGATTGCAACAAATTATAAAAGAGACATGGGCTCACACTTGTAAATATGAACATACTGATCATTGGAGGTGATTGACATTTGGATATGGATCGGAAAATGTGGCTTGGGAAAACTTGTCCCTTCTTATAACTTAAGCGATGCCAGTGTCCTGGAAGCTGTATTCATTCAATACTGGAGATAATACTGCCCCTAACCCCACAAAACAACTTAAAAGCAGGGTGTCACATGATCCTATCCATATAATCTAGTCACAGTTTCTGTTTCAATTACATATAACTTTCTACAGGCAGGAATTTTAAAGATAACCTCTCTCTAAAGAAAAAACAACCAACCACACAAACAAAAAAAGACTGTAAGTGTTCTTATCTAGTGACCTTATCAGCATATGGAATTCATCTCATGTTGAAGTAAAATTCTTCCCTGTGGATGGAGGTGATCCACCACAAAATCCATGGTGACTATAAGTAAACGCCCAAAAGAGATCTGAAATGGTCCCCAGGTCATGTCTTGGGCCTTTCTACAAATGATTAATTCTAATATTAAGAACCTGGGATTTATAAATGGTATGCACGTTGTATGAGGCAGGTTGGGTGCCTTTCTTCTGCAAGGTGCTCTGTACCCAAGCTCCATCCAAAGTCAGTAGGAAGCTGCAAGGGCTTTAGGGCACCTCTGAATTCTGGCCATTTAAGCATTAATGGATTTGAGGAATTAAACAGCATCAAGCATAGCAAATATTGACCTCTCCTCAGAAAATATTTACCATCTCATTTATTGTTGTATGTCCCCTGCACTAGGATGATATGTTGACATTAGCAGCTATGATTTGCTAGGTGCACTAATGTTCTAAATTGACAAACTCAGCTATTTACTTAAAGGCCCCTTGGATTGATTTCTAGATGCTTTGCTCATTGTAAATGCATCTGTTCCATGTTAAAATGTCACTTTGGTTTTAGGTATTTCTGGCTTTATAGCATAATTTTGAGCCTCATTTATTTTATATTAACAACTTGCCAATTTTGTGAGTAATAATATGGCAAGTGTTCGTATACATGAGGCATGTTTTAAGCTGAACATTTCCAAGCCTTATTTAAAGAGATATTTGGAGTAGCACCCAGATTTTGCAAACTGGGAAACTGAGGCATGCAGCTGTAAGAGTTTCACTGTGATATGTTTTCACGGCAGCTAATCCCCCTTTTCATAAAAGACTTCAGGCCTTAGTCACTTGAAAAGTGAGATGCTGGGCTTCTATACATTCTCAAACACGTATTTCTACATAGAATCTGTGTTTTCTGCTTTCCAGAACCTGGATCTACAATCTAACAGATAGTACGTATTTCCCACATCTCTTTCTCTGCCCATTGCTAAAGCTCGTAAGTATTTCTTCTGTAGAATAGTCAGAAAGCAGAAACAATTCTTGCTGTTGTAGCGCTTTGTTTGTGAGAGCCGTTCTCTGTTTGAAATTAGGATAAGCACTGAGTCCATCATTTAACATTCTCATGTTGTATTTTAGCTCACCTTTACCTACCCATCTGTAACACTCAGAGGAAGCTGGAAGAAAGAATGAGGGAAAAGAGAAAGGGTCAGCTGACAGAACCTGATCAGGCCAATTACACATTCCCTTGCTGTGATTTGAAATGAAATGTAGCACAAACGCCAGATCTATCCTGCGTTCTCAGGCTATCCAATGTTAAAAGCCTGTCACTTAAGCTCTGACTATAGAAACACAAGAACTGGTCAAGATGTCATTCGTAAAATGCTTTATGCTTTGCTTTATAAAGATTGGCTGATAAAGGAAAATACACAAGTCAAGGCTTAACACAGGTATTTACAATGAGGAAAATATTTAGACTTTTCTTCTGTTTCTGTCCCGAAGCCCTGAACAGAAAAAGGGTTCTTCACTTAAACCTCTCCCCAACTGCCTAGAAAACACCTGTTTTCTTCTTTAAAGAAGAGCCTTGAAAAGAGTGAAGTGATTCACAGAGACAGAATCAAGCACAAGTTGGTACACAGAGTAATTATGGTGAGCACATGTTTTAATGGTGATAGTCTATTAAGTTTTATAATCTGAAATCAGTGACATTTGCAATAATTATTATTAATAGCCCAGTTTCTTACTAGTCATATTTAAATGGAGCTTTATGGCTTAACTAACTAAAGTAATCAGCTTCCAATGGTGTATTATATTAGCCTAAATCATAGAACAGTTGAGTTTTAAGATGTGCATTCAGTAACTCTCTCTACCTACTTATTATACTGTAAATAAGGTAAAAATGATTCTCAACACTATTTACCCTAAATTACTCAGAGGTCACTGATGGAAAGCCCCACTGAAACTCAGATATAGTTTGCCATAGTAAAAGGAAAGACTGGCTGTTTGTGACCCTTCATTGAACCTGAGATTATGCAAGCCGATGCACAGCACCTTGACACCAGTCAGGAGATTTTCAGTGATTCCAGCATCTTGGGATCAAGTCTCTCACCACCTAAATCTTGCATAACACGTTCTCTAGATGTTGTGCCACCAAGGTGATGTGCGTCATACGTATTCCTAATTTCTTTTGTGCTGACATCTTTGCTGAGAAGACTGCTGCTAGTCATCTGAGAGAAAATAAATGAGATTCAAAGCAACAAGAATAATGCAGGTGAACAGAGGATTATGAAAAATGAGTACAGCAAAGGACGATTTGGAAGACTCCTCTCAGAAACCAGTAGTGGGTGGAAGTGCTTGTCTGCATCCTAGTCACACTTGCTGGGAACTTGAGAACTTTGTGTAGTTTTAAATTGTCTGAGGATCCTACAAAAGCTTTTTTTGATGCAGCAAGGGCTGATATGCTTTAGGGAGCCACTGGGAACAGTTTTTCTGAATAGAAAGGTGACACTTTAAGTGCCTTTTTTTTTTTTTTTTTTTACTGTAATCATGCTTTTATCAAAGGCTTTCCTTAGAAACTGTTTTATTTCTTAATACCCACACAGACAGCATTAGCTGGTCTCTTTTAAGTAGTTTAAACGTTAAATTCAAAGTAAAAAGTTTTCTATTCTTTAGGGGTTTTTGTTGTTGATGTTTGGAGTTTTTTAAGGACATAAAACATCCAGAACACTTTTCCTAAAGCAGTTTCTGGATTTGATGTAAGCAGAGAATATCCATTCAAAGAGATATATTAGAAGCTTTTGTAACAATAAGTAAAATAATTCTTAAGAGGTAAGAAACGACTCTTCAAAGCCACTTTTCTCAAATGAGTTAACATACACTGGATGCATGAAAACAGCTTATTTTTTTCTTCACTTTTACTAACCTGGCACCTCTTTCTTTTTAACTTGCCCATGTGTTTTGTACCTATTTTAAGTGAATTAAAGATGAGCAATTCACAGTATTAATGCATTTTCCGTCAGGCCATTACCGCTTGTTTTCTCAGCATGTTCTGCAGATCCATCTAAAGAATGGATCCTGTCATGGCAAAAATCAATTGGTGTGCAAGGTGGTCAGCATTTACCAATTACAGATAATTAGCACTATAGTAAATATAGAGTGTAAAGGAGGTACTCAAAACATGGTTTTGTTGGTCTGTATTTCGGTCTGTTAAATGGTACTTTGTGTTATAGGTAGTTGGTGAAGGTAAAGATTTGCATTCATTCTAGATACTGCGTGCTACAATGCCCGTTAGTAGCTGTGTACCTGGCACATCCGTCAATTTTGTGTCTTGACCTCCGGGTCTGCTACAAAAAATATGCTGTATACCAAATATAAGTGGACTGGGACAAGACTGTGTTTGGAAGACAAATGTCAGAGCTGAAGTGAAGGCAGAGTTATCCTATCACAATGGTTTTTTGAGTATCATGTAATAATTTATATTCTAGCTATTCTTATTTTCATACTTGTTAAGGCATACTCGTTTACGTCATTTTCATCTGGTCATCTTAGCTTTCATTAAGAGTACACTGAAATTATTTATAAATATCCTTGAAACAGGATATTGCAAGGAAGAGGAAGAAGTTTGGAGCTGTCATATGACCAGACACGTCTCCATGACTATTCTTAAGGACTTGCCAGTGATTGTCAGTATTGTCCAACCATGTGGTCCACAGAAAGTATCCTTCTAGCTCACAGGCTTTCCTTTAGACAGGCAGAAATTTACCACTAGCTCGGAGCTTAGAAGCTATGCTATCTCCACTGCAGCTCTGAGAGATGAGCAAAGGAAGGATGTATATAACAGAATCGTATGGTTGGACAGGATAGCTGGAAGTCATCTTGTCCAATCCCTTCTCCAATCAAGGCTAACTTTAGAGTTAGATCAAGTTGCTCACAGCATTTTACAGTCAAGTTTTGAGTATCTCCAAGGACAGAAGGTCCACAATCTTTCTGGGAAACTTGTTTCAATACTTAACCACTCTCATTGTTAATTTATTTCCTTATATCCAACTGGAATTTCCCTTACTGCCACTTGTAACTGTTGACCCATGTCCTTTTGATGTACATCTCTGAGAAGAAGCTTGTTCTGTCTTCTCTATAGCTCCCTAGTAGGTAGCTGAAATGGGTAATTAAATCCCACCTTAACCTTCTCTTCTCCAGGCTAAATAAACCCATTTCCCTCAGCCTCTGCTTACACGTCGTGCTCTAGCCCCTTAACCATTTTCATAGCCCTGTGTTGAACTAACTCCAGCCTGTTTCTCTTGCACTGGGAGCCAGAAACTGCACAGTCTTCCAGAAGCAGCCACACAAGTGCCAGGTAGAGGGCAATCTGCTCGCTCCTTAATCTGCTGACTGTGTTCTTACTAACACAATCCAGGATGCAGTTGGCCTTCATTGCGACAAGAGCACACTGCTGACTCATGTCCAGCTTGTCCACTAGGACCACCAACTCCTTTTCTGCAGAGTTGCAGAGAGTTTCTGCAGAGTTCTCTCACCTGCTCAGTCCCCAGCCCATACTTTTGTATGGAGCTGTTGCATCCTAGATGAAGGACTTGACATTTGTTTTGCTGAACTTCATGAGGGTCCTTGTTAGCTCAGTCCTTCAGGTTGTCTCTGTCTCTTTCCAGGGGGTCTCTCTGAGTGGTAGCCTCGCAGTGTCTCAACCATCGCCCCCTACTTGGTGTCATTCACAAACTTGCTGAGGGTGGGTTCTCTCCTGTTGCTGGGGCTGTCAATGAAGATACTACATAATGTCAGTCCAGTACCAGCCCCTGACAAATGCCTGTAGAAACCAGCCCCAGTTAGACTTTGAACCACTGAGCACTATCCTTTGAGCCTGACCATCCAGCCAATTTTCCATAGTCCTCCTGTCTAGTCCATCTCTCCAATGTGCTTTTGACTGTGTCAAAAGCCTTGCAAAGTTCAAGGTAGATGACATCCACTGCTCTGCCTGCATCCACGTAGACACTAATTTCATCATAGAAAGTGATCAGGTTAGTCAGGAACAATTTTTTTCCTTGGCAAATATGTACTGGTTGTTCCTAGTCATGTTCTTATCATTTATGTGTCTGGAAATGGCTTCTAGGGAGACTTGCTACATAATCTTCACAGGGACTGAGGTGAGGGTGGCCACCTCAGCCAGGTGTCCCCCTCCCTGCTACAGGTCTCACTGAGGACAGCTGGGACTTGCAGGAAGGAGGGTTGGGATCTTAAAAGAGAATCTTATAACTGCAGAAGTTTGACCATAGTGCAAGAAATATGAAAGCACATGCAGTTAGCTAAGCTGGATTCAAGTGTGCAGTTTCCTCATCAGTGAAGGAAATAGTTGAGATATACCCTAGATATGAAGTTAACTTTAGATAGCAATTTCAAAGTGAAAAAGAAATATTCTCCAGGTTTACAGTCCATCTGATTTCTTTGATTACCTCTTTTCATGTACCTAGGGTGAAAATGGAAAATCTTGGGCATCAAGAATTGCAGGTTCAATTCCTAACTTGGCTTTTTGGTATAAAATGAAGATCATTTTGTGACAGTGAAATGGAGGAAAGCTGAAAATTTTAATATTGGATAGTTAGAAAAATTGCCATCAACAACTGGTTATTTCAGTATAACATTTTTTTTCATTGCTAAAAGTATTATTGATTTCTGCTGTATTTTTATTCGCCTTTTGGAAAGTACAAAGCCCTTAAATAATTTGAGTTTTCCCTTATTCCTCAGAATTGCGGCATATGACTGATAACTGCCTTTAGAACTCCTAATAGCTAAATTACAATTATTATGCAAAGACCTACAATAGACAGTTATATGGATTGTTAAATGACTTTGCCTTTTTTGCAAACCATAATCATTTTCCTTTATTAGCTGAAGGATTTCATAATTTAAGGAAGATGAGAACCTATAAGTCACACTTTCAAATAAGGAACATGGATATTGCAAACATTAAATTCTCCCATAAAAATGTTAAGGCATCATTAAACTAGGATCAGATTAATACAATTCAGTCAACTCTAGATAGATATCTCCTGTAATAGGCTGAAACAATACCCAGTGATATAGGATGTATAAGATTTTACTACAACCAATTTATAAACCTATAAAACATACAGGTATCACTCAAAGCCATCATTAATTTTGCATGCCTTGTATTAAATCAAGTGAGTTTGATAAGGAAAAATATTCCCCTCCCTTACTGTATCTCCCTTTCTATTGTTAGCTGCTATCATAGCATCTTACTTCTACCATAAGTCAGATGAGAGATTCCTTCTGGTAGAGGTTGACCTGAGAATCTGTGCTTGATTTATCCATCTGTTTAGGTGTCTGAAAGATTTTTAAATGAATTTTCAGGGCATAATTTAGTTCTCACTTGTACCACTGTAAATCTGGAGTCCTTCTGGGTTTGTTCCAGAATAACAGCAAGCAGGATTTGACCCCAAGTTTAGTCAATTAAAAACAAAAGCTTGCATCTTTTCTACTCAGCTGGGCAAAGGAAGGGAGATAGCTGGGGAAAAAAGAGGGTTTGAACTAAAGGCTCTGTGCATGTTCCTTCCAAAGGTATGAGGTAGCTCTGTGGATCTGGAGAAATGGCAATTTCAGAAAAGTGGGGCAGAACCAATGAGACAAGTGCTTTATTTATCAGCGTGCCTTCCCAATCTTTTGAGTGCATACCTGCCGTGAAGAGTACAACTGAGATTGCGCTGGACTGCATCTAATTCCTAACCTGCTCATTCAAATTTAGCTTAGATCAGTTTTCACATGATTCTCAACAGGGCCCATGTGGAATATGTCTGTGTTACTTAGATGGTAATTTTGGCCGAAAGCATCGCCTAGTAAGTTATCAACGACCAAACAGATTTGATGCAAAAACAATCCTTTTGTTTGGGGTAACGGGAAGAAAAAATACTGGTTAATAGCAGGGGAGAGTGTTGCTGGCTATGGTGTCTTATGAACAATCTTCAGAACTCCTGTTAGACCAGCATCTGTCTCTCTCCCATTCTGCATGTAGGTGTACGTACCCTGTGGCCAAAGTGGAAATGCAGGAGTTCAGATACGTGGTCTATGTTATCTATTCATCCTGTGACTTGTGCCTGAGGAGTGCTAGTATACATATTTAAAGTATTGTATATATTGCCCTACTTTGACCTCCATTTGGGTATACCTGTATTTGAATATGTTAGCACAGATTTCCAAAAACAGAGCAGATTTATCACATGCACACTTATGCATGCATACGGGATGAGGAGGGAGATGTTTCTCCCATGCCCCTTGCTTCCCCAGACACGTATCAGTGCATTATATTAAAAATAGATCAGAGCATGATAATAGGCTGTAATATACTGGTTCTATGTACTAGTAATTGGAGTGTACATACCCTCTGCTGCTGACTTCATCACAATAAGATCCAGAGATGGAAGCTGGACTGAGAAGGAAACGAGAAAGGAGAAGGAGTAACTTGCTAAGCTGAGCACAGCTGATGTGGCTCCTAGGAGACTTACAGCAGCAGTACAGACAAAATCTCTTCAGAGGCACTCTTTAATGGCTAGATGGGAAAAAAATTAGTTTAACTAGTTCTGTGAAGCCAGACTGGACCATTCAGGACAGACAACCTTGTATATACTGGCCTTTGTTTTTTAATATAGGCTAAACTGGATGCACCCTGGATGCTTAGAGAAAGAAACACCTACATGCACAATAGTGTTTGTTTGTAAATCAGTATTAATGATCAAAAATGCAATGCAAGCAAACAGAAGTAGATTTCAAACATCATAAAAGATGAGTATAGACTAGTTCCTTTGTAAAGCTTTTCCATTTGCTTCTAAGATAAGTTACGTGATTTAGCTCAGTATTTGCAGTATTCCCTAAGGTCTGTATAGGACAGATCCCAGACTACCTCAGTCATTTATTGAATCATCTAATGCAATTGAATTCTGAGTGACAGCCAAAATTATATGTAGTTAGTAAAAATTGTTGTTGTATTTAATCATATAATTGTGCATCCATTTAGATCAGCCCAGCAATCATAAGAACCCTTATACACAAGTAGCTTTACCTATGTGACTCGTTGTTAGTAAGTAGGAAACCTCACTCAGAGGGCATTCTCATGCAGAGAATTTGAGGAATGAGGCCTAGCTGTATGCCAGCAAGACACATTTCTAATAATCCATTATTGCAGATGAGGACTGTGTTTAAATTAGGTTTTTTGCATGCAGCCATCTTGTTGCAAAGTAAAAGATGCTATCCTGGTGATATCTCACATGGAAGAAACTATGAAGCAATTTCTGTTATATTTTACCAATTTAACTGTATAAGGGGGAAAAAAAGTGTAAAATAATATTTCAGCCTAGATTCCAGCCTAGATACCCGTTGAACCTTTCCTGAACTGCCCTGTCAGTACATTCTCCCACTAACTTCTGAACCTGTTAGTAAATATCAGCCAAATTTGAAAGAGGAAGTGAAGTTTCAAAATGCATGGTATTCCCCTAAGATTCGTTAAAAAAAGTCTCAGAATGTAACGCAGAGACACAGATTAGAGCTCTCAGTGAGGGAAAGGCATTTACAGTTCAGCTGCTGCATATACTCTACAGCAGCAGCCATCTGGTCCATCAGCAACATGCATACTTCTGGGCTTCTCATACCGTTGTTTGAATACTGTAGTGCTGTAATAGCTGGAGATGTGATGAGAAACTGGTGTGACTGTGGCCTCCCATCAGTGGTCTAAAGGAAATAGCTCACTGAATAACTTTGTTGTTTAGTTAAACTTCCTGTTTAATTAAATATTTTAAGATTAGAGCCATTTGGTGCAAAATCCTCCAGTTGCAAAGAGGAGGGCATTCAACGGCAAATCAAGGCATAAATGATGCAGAGATTTTATGCTGTCCATTTTCAAGTAATGAGCTTGGTTCATTCCATATGGCTGGTAATTGCTATCAGAATAAGTCACAAAGTGAGCTAGTATCTTTGCTCACACACAAATTGTCGAAACATATTTTCCAAGTCAGAAAACAACCGATTAGTTGAATCACTAGCTTGGGAGTCAGGAGACCTGATTTAACTTTCTGCTCGACCTTAGGCTTTTGGAGTTACCACAGACAAGCATTTAAAATATGGCTTTGCTGCAGACTGCAGTGAAGCATCAAGGTCTGCTAGTTAGTTTTTAATGAGCTAGCTTGGAAGCAATCTGTGGCAGTACTCAGTTAACTTATCCTCAGCTTCATTTCCAGTTCATCCATTAATTTAACATGTGACAGCTGGATTTCAAGGTGTTTCATGAAGTTCAGCAGGGATCAAATATAATCCAGCATCCTGATCAATCATATGAAATAAATTTAGCATTAAATGACCCAATGGTCAGCTCAAGTTAGATGTTAATTGTCTAACCATAGGGACTCAATTGACTTTGTAAAGTAGGACAGATGGGCTCTGTAGGGCCGAAGATGAAGAGTAAAATAGCTAGCAAAGAGCCCCAAGAGGCCATATTTGGAACATGATTCATCTCACCTAACTTTAGAGATCCCCAACCCTAATTACCTTTATAGTTGGTGGAGAGTTGAATGCCTTTTGGAGCGTGATTCATCTATGTTATTTGAGGCATCACCTTGATGAGATAAATTGTTCGGTAGAAAGGCATCTAGCTGAGATGGGAATCTAGAATACCTCTGTATTGGGCCAGGTGAATCCAACCTTGGAGTCTTTCCAGTAAGTGACCTTGCTCATTTAAAGTAGTGTATCTGTACTACAGCTTACAGATAAGAGAAGAAACACTCTTGCCCAACTCTGCCTTAGCCCCCTGCCATGTGTCCCTGTCATGTTCTAGGGATAATACCTTCAGGAAGCTGTAGAAAGACAAGGTGGAAGTCAGACAGTGCATTCTTCTCGGACCAATAGGTGTAGCTGGGAAAATGATAGAAGCTTTCAAGCCCTTCTTGAGGATATTAATATGCACGGGCGGTACGTTAACAGAAAACCTTTCGGCATCTGAGATGAGATAGCTGAACTTTATTTCAGTGAAACAGCTGAGCTCAGAAGTGTCAGTCGTGAGAAAAACCTTATCAACATTTGCAGTTTTATTAGTAAGGATGCTGTCAAATGAAGCTTATGAAATGTCATATTGTTAAGCTCAGCATAATCGATAGCAGAATTTTATAGTATTGGAAGGAATGAGGGTTTTTACCTGTACTTTGTGATCAGCGTTCTTGGCTTTATTAGCATTGTTGTTTCAACCTGGGGAGAAGCTAAAAGGCTTCATTGCTCACCGAGGAGGATGAAGTGTGAGCAAAAAGCCACGAGAGGGAGCTGTTGGAAGCAGTAAAGCTGTCGGGTTTCTCCTCATTACGCAGCGTGTTACTTTTAACAGGCACTCAGCAAAAGATTGTTAAACTTTCAGAGGCTCACAGCATCTTTAAAATAAAGTTTCTTCTGGGAGGGAACTCGCCTGAAAAGTTAGAAAACGCTACTGAAAAAACCAAACACCCACAACAAAAACCTGGGCAAAGCTCATTTAAAAAGTTGTGTCTATTAAAAATGAAATCTTCCCTAGATACCACAATGCCTATAATTTTAAGGTCAAATGTTTTAATTTCTGCTTCCTTTATATTTATTTCAAGTAGTAAAATACATTATATAATACAGATATGATGCCATTTTGTTGCTGAATATGAACATTGGAGTGTACGAGGGGACAGACCTGCTTAGATGATTTGGTTCAAGCCCCATGATAACAGCTCCGTTCTCCACTTGCCTCACTTGTAGTACATATTTCTCTGTACTGTTAGAGCCCTCCACTGGAAAAACTCTGGATGTTTTGCAGAGTTCAGCAGGAATTGAACACGTATCTGAACTGCTAGCCAGTCTTAAAAAATGAATGTGGCAGTAAATGGCTCAAGTCATGTCAAATATATAGGGCTAAACGTGGATATTAATTTTATAACCAGAGGGACTCAATTTACTTTGTAAAGCAATTAAAAGAAGACAGAAACTTACAGTCTGTTTCTGGAAAAGAGTAATGTCTGCTTAAAAATAACTTTCTACCCAGAATAGCCTGCCTGTCTCACATAATATCAATTGTGGGGGGGGAAAAAAACCCACCAGGCATTTACAGCACTTCTTCTTTATGGAAAAATCAAACCCAAGTTTTAAACCAATGGAAGTTGACCGTTAGGTGCCCAGATCCACATTTAGGCATGTAAACAAAGGATTTGCTTTTCAAACTGGCTGAGCAACACATTAAAATTTAGCTTCCCCTTGTGTTTATTCTCCATGGGCAGGTTAAGGCAATGAAAGAGGCCTGTGTTCCTGCGGACAGGTTTAAGGAGGTAGAGGGTTCATTTTTTTAATATAGAGTACAGTTTAGTATTGCTCTGGATTATTCTAGTAGTCTGGTAGTCTATCTTTTTTTTTTTTAAATGTATTTCTTGCTTCAGAGCAAATAGGCAAGGATTCCTTTCAGGCATATTAATTAGAGCTGGAGTTTGTTCCTACATCCATAAGCACAGTAGATCTGTATGAAAACTTCATTAACCTAAAGCACCTGCTCCAACAGGCATCCTGATGGAAACTTACTGTATTCTTCGATACTTTACTGCATTTTGGTTTTGCTTTGAGTGGTATTCATAACACCTTCTTCTTTACAGTGTACCCTCTGAAAATACCATTGAGTGATCTGGACCCAGCTGTCAGTGAGAGCATGGTACCTGTTGAGGCCAATAGCCACAGCATCTGTCCCTCTCTCTGCCTCCTGGCTGGACAGAATGCCAGGATCAGACATCTTCAAATATCTGCTGGGGCACCATCTTCAAAGCAGTGTAGTCAGACAGACAGAAAGGAAAGCAACAAGACTGTCCCGTGTCCCCGCCTTCAATGCGCTTCAATGTGCGCCCTACATAATCACTTTAGAAACCAGCTTCTAAAAAAGCTAAAAAACCCTATAGTATAGTTACTTTTGTATTCAGAGTATAGTACAGCATCAAAACTTCTGCTCCACCTTTTTTATTGCTAGCCTGATTCAAATATTTTAGAAAGAAACAGCATGTTTAGTTGGTCTACTCAATACTGCACTTAATTATTCCTTCTTCCATGAGTATCACGCTTTAAGTTTTTCTGTGACATTTTTCCCTCTGCCTTGTTGTGAATGTGACTATAGTGGGATTTACAAAAAGGAAGAGTTGAATGCATACAGACATGACAGCAGAAAAAGGAGCTGAGGTTGTGTTTGTCTTGATTGTTTATTTCAAAACTATAGTGAGAAAGAGCTTCAAAAACCACCTGAAAGCTCTCTGAGAGACAGTGTTTGGGAGCCAGGGGCTATAACCTTTATAATTCAGTAGAATCTCTTTGCTTTTACATCACTGTTTCTAAAGTTTAAAAAAGTTCAAAACAGGGAGAAAGAACATCAATTCTGAGTGCCTTCTCAGGCAAAATTTTACTGAAACTAGAAAGTTCATATAAACAAGGATTTCCAGACACAACAGCAAGAAACTTTTAACTCTTGTATGGCAATTTCAAAAGCTTTTGGTGAGAAAGGATGGGGTCATATGCTGAAGCAATCTGTGGCAACACAAATAGCTCTGTTTCCACTCTCTTCAGTGACTTTGATATGCTGTAGGTGATGTCACTAAGGTGAAAGGTCACCTGTCACTGTCACATCAGGTAAAAGGTAAGCATCAAACATCAGTTACATCATTTACTTTGTTATGCAAGCAGGGTTCTTGCTTGCATTTCAACTGTGGCTGAGCCAGTAACATATTACCTTCACTGTTAAAACTCCAAGAACACTTAGCAATATATATATACATATCAGTCTTTTAAGTATCTTATTTTTCTTTAAAAGGCCTTCACTTTTAAAAAAATAAATACTAATAAAATACATTTAGAAAGGGAGAATGTATATCTGCTTTAAAATTGAATTCCTTCCCAAATTCTGCACTCTTGTTCATCCGCACTTACCAGCAATAAAAGACAAGTGAAATCCTGATCCTAAGAACATCAAATTATGTCTATACTGGGTGCTTTAGTATGCTTAAGTCTAAATGCATCCTGCAGCTGTTTCAGCTGGTTTTCAGATGAGTGCAACCTTGCACATGGGCCAGAAGACAGCCACTCTGTGTTCCAATCTTACCCCATCTGGACAAAAAGGAAAGGAAACTGTGGGGTATACTGCAGATTCTACCTATCTGGAAGTCCACATTCCCATTAATATGAGCAAATCAAAACTAATTAGTTTCTTTGTGGCTGTCCTGACAAATTTTTAAGAGATAAAGAATTTTTAAAAAAAGTTCTCTGATATTCACTGGATAAAGGTACATGAAGGCTTCTTCACTGTGTACAGGAAACACAGCTAGAGACTCTCTTTTGTGCAAGTGTCTGATTCCCAGATTTACTTTTTTCTAATTTGAATTCCAGATCTGCAGGATGCTTCACTTTTACAGTAGTCAAAACAGAAAGTCTGTAGCTTTATACCACAGTAAAGGGAAAAAAAAAAGCATTAATACATCCATCTTGTATCCAGTTTATTTAATACCATAGTATTAAATACAAATAAGAGTTCTTGAATCTGGCAATGCTAGAGCTGGCAAGATACAGCTGCCTGACAGATCAACAGTTTGTTAGTAGTTCTGGAATTCCGTGTGTGCTGGAAAGCTGAAGGGTGTACATGAGTAGTCTTCAAGTTCAGCCTCATAGATATTGACCATACAGTTAAATACACTACTCCTGATATGGCAGAGCAGCATCTGCATAGAAATAAAACAACACTGTGCCTGTCAACACTGAGAACTATATTCCAATATTTGTAGTCTTAAAACAAGTGAAATAAAGAGTATCTTTTCCTTAAAAAAAGGAAGCGGTCTTGGTCAACAGTTAAAGTGTGCTTTATTTTTATTTTTACAACAGTAATGCTAAGATTATATAGGTTTTTTTATGTTATCTTATTGGGAGTGGACATTTGAAAATCAGTACTCTGCTGTGACTGATAAAGTAATCTTACTAGTTTCAACGCAGATACAATTTCAGAGCAGAGGTAGGCTTCAATTCAGCAACTTACAAAGACTGAATCCCAGCTGTCCTCTGGAATGGGTAGGAGGCAGTAATTAATCTTCCGATAACTTCTCTTGCCTTTCATAATTTCTGTATGAGCACAGCACTTTCAAACATGCTGGGCTAAGCCCTTATTTAGTTAAGTCCACAGTAAGAGCTCTGAATGTTAATTGACAACATATTTAGACCCATCTGATGTTTAATATCCACATTTGAAAAGTGTCGCTAACATATTCCTTAGTGTTCTCTCAAGTGGCATTTCAATACCATAGCGATGACTAGTTGTAAAGACATTGGTCCTTAGGAAAAACACTCTATGCAAGTTAGGAGCACGGGTCTTACTGGCAGGCTGACCTTTAAATCCAGGCAGACACCCTGAAGAACTTCTGCTCTTTACCAGTCCATGTGCTTTTTAAGCTTCCACTCCCATCTAAAACTGAACAGGCACATCCACCTTACAAGTAAGGAAACTTTGTTACAGTCCACAAGAACTGCGCTGTGAAAGGGACCAGCCCAAGATGTTATGCTGGCCTTACACTGGCACTAGCCATAAAATTATTTCACTAAACAATGACCTTGCCAAAACAGTCTAATGCTCACTGACTTAACATTTCACTAACATTTCAGTTCCCACCCTCCTCAACCTTCTCTACTTTCTTTCATCACTCAAAAAAAAAAAAAGATACTGAAACAGGAGACAATACTGCTTTGTTTATCCGCTTCCGTACTTCTGGTACATCTGCAAGGCAGCTTTGCAGGTAAATGCCTTTTGTAGATTTGGTGTCTAAGCATTTAATTCATATGACTTTCAGCAGGTGTTAGGCACCTTTAGGCACACAGGGATCTGAGCCATCCTTCCTTGAGTTAAATACATTATCACATACAGCAGCAGTATTTTGCTTTTCTTTAGTGCTAGTGTTCTTGCACAAAAAACCAAACTACTTCTCAGAATTCTGAAGTAAGATTTTGATCAGCAAGGATGAGTTTATTGGAAATAACTGTTTATACTTCAGCCGTACCTAGAAGCTCTATCCAAGACCACGTTGGTGTTGAATAAATACAGACTAAAACTCTCCTCTGAAGAACTTGAGATAAAGGGTGAGAGGAGTATCTTAGAGTTTAAGTGACATAGCCCTAACACAGTAAATCTCTAGAAGAACTAGAAATAGAAGGTCAGGTCTTCTAGGTCTAGACCCTGTCCACTTGACCATACTATCTCCCGCCTTTGGTTTCTACTGTCTTACTCCTCCAGACATTGACCTTTGGAGAGAATTGACTGAATCCCAAGAGCTGCCTGTGCTCCATTATTTCAGCTTATTCCTACTTCAAGACTAACCATCTTTTACACAGATTTCCTTCTCTTTCCAAACACATTGTTGATTAACTTGGCCATTGACTTTGATCCACTTGGTCGCCTCTTTTCCTTCACTTTGAAATTTGAGGTGATATTCCTGAGGACTTTCATGAACATCGCCACAACTTCCTGATAATGTTCTGCTGCAGACAGTTCACAGAATTGGCACTTGTTATCCATTGCCAGCTTTTGTCCTTCATCCCAGCCAACTTCCCTCATGTGGCATAAATCTTGCTTATTACCAACCAAAAATACTGATGACTCGACCATTCTGAAATCAAAAAGGTTCCAATTAGAGAAAAGATGTTACAATACTGTGCTGTACGCTGTTGCTATATAAACTGTGTATGAAAAGTATGTATGTTCAAGATAATAGGCATTGCAAAAAACCCAAAAGAACAAACCAACCCCCTAACCTTGCCAGGTAGAGTTATAGTTTTCCATTTGCCATAGTCAAATGTCAAAGGATTTTCCAGACAAGCTATTCTCTATCAGTAAGTTTTAATTTGGTTCCTCCACTCAGTGAGTTTATGTATTTTTCATCCACTGCAGTTTTCATACTCTATACTGCTGAGTATATTGTCAGCTCCTGGACTTCATGAAGAAGCAAGCTGATCATTATCTCCATTTGTAGATAAAAAAATAGAGTCAAAGAGATGCACCAGTGTCAGTGGCATAATTCATAAGAAAACACAGGAATCCTAATTCCAAGCTTTTGCTAAAATAATTCCTTCCAGAGAAACCTTAATTAAGAAAGGTCAGCAGTAAGACAGACAGAAAAGTGGCATTTGTTGTTTTTTGGGTTTTTTTGGTTTTTTTTTTTTACTCCACTTCTGATACAAGGAAAGGATTTCACTCTCATTTATTTAGAAAGCACCTCAGTTGACTGATGCAGGAATATACAACACATCATGTACTCAGACTTGCAATTTTGGTGGTTCTTTTTGAAAGTAGTTTGTTTCTTACCATATGGTCACCCATGTACACAAATAATGTTGGGGTCATTGCTAAGGCAGTTTAGGAGACATTCATGGCATTATTCCCATTTATTGTGGAAAATGCTTTCTTCAACCCCGCATTGGTGCGTCTCCATTGGTAATAGAGTGGGGGAGTAAAAGCATAGACTGACTATGCCAGGTTTTTACCCATGTAAATCACAGCAGACAGATTGATGGCAATTGTTTAAATAGTAGAGCTGTAAGAAATAACAACAAAAATCCTGATGTACTTGGCTTTGGATACAGTGAAATAGATTGCAATTTGCAATACAGTTTACCTTCAGGTACCTTATTGTTGGTATTGTATTATGCCACTAGGATGCTGCTGGATTTTAATTGCTACTAGGATGCCTACAGCTCACAGAAATGTTCTCAGCTTTTTTGTATGTTTGCTGAGGGAAACAAAAATAATGCCACTTACTTTTTACAAGCTCCTATGTGAGACTCTCGGATCCTGTACAGCAATGCTTTTGCAAATGCAAATGATGCTCTGTCACTGATGTCATAAACAATGATAAATCCATCAGCCCAGTGGAGCTCATCTGTGAGGGAGAGCTTCCCCCGCTGTGGCTGAAAGAAGTTCAAATTCACATGCAAAAAGAGTGTTACTGTTGTCACTTCAGAGCATTTCCTTTGCCACAGTGAGTGTAAGAATGTTGTATCTTTTCTTGCAAAAGATATTAATAGGTCTAGGTGCTGGCATTGAATTCAAAGAGTCCTGCTCCAAAAGCCTAATAACCAACCATCACTAGAGATGGCATTTCGGATCATTGACAAATTCATTATGAAACATTTACGCTTTATTTAAGCAGTAAAATTGCATAACCTGTACAGCCATTGCTTATGCTGAACATTCTGCAGAGTTACAGGAGAATGAAACATACAGGAGCCACCAGTATTTGTGCTGTTTCTGGTTATAGCTGTTTTGCATGTTCCTAATATTCTGACTGCAGTGAGCTTAATTTGTTAAAAATTCTTTGTTCCCACCTATTTCTTCTGTTTCTTCTTTGCGTTGTTCAGGTCTGAAACAGTATTTACCCACAGGATAAATTTCTACAGGGCTAGCAAAAAAACCCAACTCCTTTCAAGCCACAGGTGACTTTAATAAAATTGGTAACAAAGTCACACAAGTGATAATGGGGTTGTACCAGTCCTTGAGTCCCTTCCCCCCAAGAAAGTGTCACACTTTGATTTCTAGAAAGCAACAGCTGCAAACTGTCCCATTAAGCTAAAGAATGTAATTTCAAAACTATTTTAAAATTAGCTTATCCCTGCAGATGATTTGGCAGAAGCTAGCAAGACCATGTGCCCCAAGATAGGTAAAATACTGGAAGCTGACAAAAAAAAGGGGAAAAAGAAAAAGAAATCTACTTTTGCTCTGTAGAAAACCCATCTTGGATAGTAATTTGAGGACTGTTTAAGTTGTTCCCTCACTAGTTTACAATTTTGCTCCTTGCAGTGTGTAGCCTCCACCAACATCCCACCCTGGCTGCCTTGATTAGCTCAGCATCAGGGCAGCACTGTAGCATCATAAATAGCTGTACTGGGAAGGCTGTAACTTACCATGCGGATGGTAAAAGAATGCTGGCAGTGAAAGGAGATGCATGAGAAAGAAAAGATGAAGCAGGTTTCCAGAACTATTTGAATACTTCAATATCTTTAATACGACAGTTTTTTAATATTGTTGTGACTGTGCAGCAGTTTTAGGGGCAGGAGAGGTGACTTGTGTGTCACAGCTGTTTCCCAGATGGGTCACAGAATATCTCAAGTTGCAAGGGACCCATAAGGATCATCAAGTCCAACTCCCTGCTCCTCACAGGACTACCTAAACCTAAATCATATGACTAAGAGCATCATCCAGACACTCCTTGAACTCTAGCAGGCTTTGTGCTGTGAATACTTCCCTGGGGAGCCTGTTGCAGTGACACACTACCCTCTCAGCAAAGAACCTTTTCCTAATGTCCAGTTTGAACTTCCCCTGATGCAGCTTCATTCCATTTCCTCATGTCCTATCGCTGGTCACTAGAGAGAGGAGATCAGCACCTCCCCCTCCACTGCCCCCCTTGAGGAAGCTGTAGACTGCAATGAAGTCACCCCTCAGCCTTCTCTTCTCCAAGCTGAACAAGCCAAGTTACCTCAGTCACTTCTCATAAGTCTTGCCCTTGAGGCCTTCCACCACGTTGGTTGCCCTCCTCTGGACACACTCTAATAGTTGGATGTCCTTCTTATATTGAGGCGCCAAAAACAGCACATAGTACTTGAGGTGAGGCTGCGCCAGTGCAGCGTAGAGTGGGACACTCACCTCCCTTGACTGGCTAGCTATGCTGTGCTTGATGCACCCCAGGACATGGTTAGCCCCTTTTGGGTGCCACGGGACACTGCTGACTCATATTCAACTTGCCATCAACCGAAACCCCCAGATCTCTTTCTGCAGGGCTGCTCACCAGCCTCTCATCCCCCAATTTGTATGTATAACCAGGATTTCCCCACCTGGGATGGGATATCTGGCAGTTGCTCTTTTTAAATTTCATAAGGTTGGTGATTGCCCAGCTCTCTAGTCTGTCCAGATCTCTCTGTAAGGCCTCTCTACCCTCAAGGGAATCCACAGCTCCTCCTTCTTTAGTATAATTGACAAACTTACTTAATGTACATTCAATTCCTGTGTCCAGATCATTTATAAAAACATTAAAGAGCACTGGCCCTAAAATTGAGCCCTGGGGAACCCCAGTGGTGACTGGCTGCCAGCCTGATGTAACCCCATTTACTATAACTCTGAGCCGGATGCATCAGACAATTGTTCACACAATGTATTATGGACTTGTCCAGCTGTATGCTGGACATTTTGACCAGAAGGATACTGTGAGAGACAGTATCAAAAGCTTTGCTAAAATAAAAAACCCACATCTGCTGGCTTCCCTTGGTCAACTAGATGGGTGACTGTCATAAAAGGAAATTAAGTTAGGTCAGCAGGATTTTCCCCTCATGAACCAGTGATGAAGAGACAGTGAGCTTTGCAGAACAGGGACCCAGCTACTAGAGAGAAGCCTCAGAGCAGCAAGATTTCTGGAAGCAGAAACAAAAATGGAGACTCTTCCTTCCCTAGTTTCGCCTCCTCTCAGAACCCGCTTTTCTTCCCCAGCTCCCATGGGATACAGGACCTCCATATACCATCCATCTCTTTCTAGAATCACCAGTTCTATCAGACAAAAAGCAATACCACCACTACTCGCTGCCTACTGCTCTGCAGTCACTAAAGAGAAGTCAGGAAGACAACAGCAGAAGGCAGCAAACAGCTAAAGTTAGGCCTTGTTTCTAAGGAAGAACTGGGACAAGAGAGCTCAATGAATGCTGGCAAGAGGAGTTGCCCTTAACACAGCTGATCTCTCTCTTAAAAGCAAAAAGGTGCCCAAACTGTAGCAACCAAAGTCTCTACCCATAATGTAGTCTAACCTGCTTGACCCTAGATAGCTGCTACTCCCAATGTTTCAAGAATCTTAAGAGCTGTTCACATGTCACAGGATTTAATATGACAGTAAGTGGAAGCTAGGAAAGAGGTGGGCTTCGGAAAGAGGTCTGAGGTAGGTGCAAACAAGTCCACGGAACAGTAGCTTCTAACAGACTGTATAGCAAGGGAGGACTCCATAGGGTAACATGGCACAGTGGCTATTTCAGGATCCCCATTGCCCTGGGACAAGCAATGCTGTTGCTTGTCTCTAGGAAGGCTGATTTGTTTGATGGTTCATTTTATGTGCTCCCTGGGTTAAGTTTAAGTCCTTGAATTTAAGTCTGACTTTCAGTGCTTTAGCTTTAGCATTCATTATCCTAGTTGGTAAGAGGCGAGATCACTGCCCAAAGAGGAACCTTGCAAGCTAATGCTATTACCCAGACAGACCTACCTAGGTCTGCATGTGTTACACAGTAACAAAATTTCTCTATTCCTGCAATAGCAGGAAAGAAATTAATACAGAAAGCTTTATTGCAAAGTGGTTTATTGTGATCAAAGTTCAGCTGTCAACATGTTCAAGCCTGCATTATGGCTTTTCTTGGATCTGTTCTGTGAATGCAAGTCTTACTTCCAGGCCTATCTACTTTGACCATTTCTGCAGACATTTAATAAACTCCTTGCTTTAAACTAAATTTCATCCATTTAGGCCATTTGAGAAACCGACATATAATCCTATAACTTATCTGTGTATTTACCTATATAATGCAGAAGTGGGAAAAGTTATTTCTATTAGTAATATTCCAAAAATACAAAAGCATTTACAGAAAATTTAAGCAATTAAGCTTTCTTTATGAAATGGGAAAGTACTCAGCAATTCTGAGCCACAGCAACTATAAAATTTCAGTCTTTTCAAAAAAACAGCAAGCACAAATTCCAAGAACCAGACAGAAAGGTTGTAAGCCCCCAACTCCTTCTACCTTTACACAGGTAGAATGAGGAACAGCCCTTCTTTGCCCCTTAAAATTCTTACCTGTGAACAAGGGTCATAAATTTCCAAGTGTATCTGTCTCCCATCCAGGCATAAGTGTTTAGTGTAGATGCATTCTAAAAGATACATGGAATTCAAAGAAAACCAGCATTAGAGCGACTGGAGATGGTGGTCAAAAGAAAAGGTGGCAAAGGTGAGATTTGCTAATACTGAGGGGACGTTTAGTTCCTTGGGTAGTGTTTGGTTTTGGGTTTTTTTGACACACACTGGAAACAAACCTATTTCATTTTGCAACACCTGAGCTGCCCAACCCCTTAGGCTGACCAACACCACTTCACTGTGGTGTTCCCACGGAAGTGCTGGTGCAACTAATACTTTTAGACCCTAGTTTTCATCTTCCAAAATGGAGGCAAAGGGGATGCACAATGCTCAGAATCAGCTAAATGCTGATGACAGCTCAGCTTGCTACCAAGGTTCAGGATTATGAAAAGTAGTAAGCCAGCCTATGTGTAAGTTCTGATTCTGCACAAAAGTCATTATTTGGTAATAATGTTTATTTACTGTGAAATCTGGTGCTTCAAGAGTTCTCATGCTAGGTAGCATTAGACCAATAGTATTTACAGGATCATGTCCCTAGACTAGATCTTAAAATATTTCCGTAGTGTCAGTTCTCAGATTTAGGACTCTCCACCAGCACTAGCAACCCTGGCAACTCTAGTGCAGACAGACCATCACTATTATTTTAAGCAGTGGGTTGTTCTAAGCAAGTATAACCAACTTGCGTTCACAGCACTGGTCACCAACAAGCCGTCTACAGTATAATTCCTCAGAGTGACTGAATTACAAAGACAAGAACTGGTGTTGTCACTACTGAAAATACACTTCAAACTGCGTGTAATGAGAGCATAGAAAAGGGCTATGGTCTCTGGAACTGAGCATCTTCAATTCAGCACCATGTTCATCTTAAGCATTCCTCATGAATGTCTTAAGAGTTCACCTCATGATGAACTATCAGTCTGAAGCATCCCAGGGTATCAAATCTGCAGCCCCTTGGTGGTTTCCATAATTAAACGAATTTTTAATTAATACTTTGACTCCACTAAAAGTGTTCTAGGATGATCTTGTATTTTATCACTCCTATTCCCACTTTTCTCCTCCTTCCTCCTGTCTCGAAATATACCTAAACTTATCTTCCAACAATTTTTTTCTTTTTAAATTAAATGTTTTGGGAGTTTGACATGCCTTTTCTGATACTTGCAGTATTGGAGGGTCAGAACAAGGAAATCTGTTTTTAGTTGTAGGTGGCTTAGAACACACATGGAGCACAGAGAGCACTACATAACTTACATGTGACAGCTTAGACTTAGATAAGCCATCTGGGACACAAACTGTCTTTTCAGTCTGTGTTTGTATAGTGACAACATTGGTAGAGCATTTATGTACAACTATACTTTCAGAATAAATTCATCTGGATACATTCAATGCAATTCAGCTTAGTACTGCTACTTTTTTTTTAATTTATGGATCATAGAATGCTACTCTGATTATTGTAAAAAGAAGCTTTTGGAAAAAGTCTTTCATGTTAGCAGGGAAAGTGAGGTAGATCGCAATCTCCTTTCCTTGTTAAGTTTTGGGACTTCTCGTGTCCCATCAGCTGGAGTGGCACACTTCCAAATGTGTTCGCATATCAGTTAAATAGCGCTTCTGCCCGGGATGTGAAAGTTCAAGTCCTGCTTTGCCACCTTCCAAGATCTTAGAATCGTCTTAAGGATCAATGTATTTGTTCTGGCATGAACGAGAAATTCTATCCTCAGCACGGTGAGGCTTTCCACAAAGCTATCAAATCAGTGCATTCCTGCAAAAGCAGGGGGCTTTGCATTACGCTTTGATTAACCAGTAGTGCCTGATAAACAATCTGTTTCACCTCTCCTCTAGAGCCGAGGAGGGGATATTCAGTAGAACAGGTGTTGGTTTTCTTTTTTTTTCCTGGTCTATTTCTTTACTCTCTTCTTTATCTCCTCTCTGATTGAGCTTACTATAATCTACCGGCGCTTTGCACGTGCAGCCCGGTTATCTTTCCTTCTTAAGTCCCCTCACAGTTGCTTTGCGACGAGCACTTCGCCAGCCCCCGCGCCCGGGTGCGCTGCTGGAGTTTTAAGTGATCTCCCCACAGATACCTGCCTTGCCTTTTCCCCTCTTCAAAGCTTACCATCAGGAACTCTGGCTGATAAGCAAGCGAAAACGTAAATCTTTCCCAAAAGTTCTGTGAAACTGCGTTTCTACCCAATTTCTTGTTCAAGTAAGTGATTGAAGCTTCGCATCTTGCGTTCCGCGGGGAACCCACACCGCACAGCCCCGAGCGGAGGCCTCACACGGCGCCCACCCCCCCAGCCCTCCCGCGGCGGGGCCGCTCCCGCCGCCCCCTCCCCGAGCCCGGCGGCGGCCCGCGGCGCTCACCGGCGTTGGACGCGTACTCTCCGATGAACCGCCTGGTCAGAAACCGCACCGCCAGCGCTGCGGGAGGGAAGGAGACGCCAGGTTTAGCGGGGTCCCGCCGGCCGCCTCCCCGCCCGCTCCCCTGCCAAACCTGAACTAAGGTTGGGCTGGGGGGCTACCGGGGCCGGCCCCCTTCCCGCCTTACCCGACTTGCCGGCTCCACTACCGCCCAGCACGGCCAGCTTCACCTCGGTCATGCCGCCGCCAGGCCACGCCCCGCTGCTCCATTTCTTTATAGCCGCCGGGGCCGGGCGCGGCCCCTCCGGCGACACCGCCCAGCAGCCCGCCTCCTCCCTGCTCCCCCGCGCCGTCCCCCGGCGGCTTTCCCCGCCCCACCGTCGAGGCCGGTAGGTATAGCTCCCCGCGGGGGGTCGGTAGTTTTCATCTTCTCTGACAGGCGACCTCCTCCTCGCCCCCTCCTTTCCCGCCCTCCTTGTCCTCATCCCCTCCGTCCCCCCGCCTCGTCCCGCACCGCGCGAACTTTCCTCGGGCGGCCTTCCCGCCTCCCGGCCCAGCCCGGCCCAGCCCAGCGCCTGTGCGCCCCGGTGGGGCTGGCGGGCGGTTCCTCGCCGCCTTCTCCCCTTGCTCCCAGCCCCGGGCCCCGCCGTGCGCAAAGCCGTTAGAAACTAGGGGGAAAAGGGAAAAGAAGGAAAAAAAAAGGGGGGGGGAAGGAGAGAAGGAAAAGACATTCTCCAGCTGGGAGGGTGTTTGTTTATCTTTACTGTAAGTTTGTTTGCAGGCTGTCATCCTTTTGTACCAGGAAGGTGAAAGTGAAGAAACTGAAGTGATTTTTTTTTTTTTTTAAATTTTAAATGCTTCTGAGGTAACTTGCTAAAAATAAGTGTTTTGCACTTCTCTAGTGTTCTCCACCCCAGGCTTCAAAACTCTCACCACTCACTAAACCTCTGGTCTTGCAAAAACTTAGGTGGGCGTGCCTTTTTATGTGTGTGAATGTTTTCATTGAATTTAAATTTAAAGTTATGTGATGGACAGTGCTCAGATGAGGTTTACAACACTCTTCTGAAGCAGGAAAATATGACATATGTGGAAGGTGAGGCACAAAGGGCTAAACCTGCAGAAAAGAGACCCTGTGTCTGCTGTACGTCTGGTTTTGTTATGAGGCTCCTCAAGTGCTCTCTAATGGCTATTTAGCTCTGAAAGTGCATAAAATACATGGGCGCATAGGTTTAGTTAGTCCACTGGTGAATAGGAGACTGCTCTAGTATCCAGGTTACATGTGTATACTTATTCTGTGCATGTTTATTTCATTTGGTTTATATAACTTGAATATATTTATTTATTCTGATATTTGTACTCTCTTCTGGTGAAACTGTTGTGCATTGTATAAATGTTTCAATAAAGCACTGCTTCAGTATGCTTGCTAGTGGGTATTACAGATACAACAGATTTACATGAGCTCAAAAAAAGAGGCAGGCAAGGTATTTGAACACATGTTTTTTACAGCTGAAGGAAATGCTTAGTGGAAGAAAATATATTTAAGAATAAACATGCAGAAACAACTTGGCTCCAAAGTCCCTGACTTACAAGTTGCTAATGCCTGGAGGTGTGTTCAGGGGATGCTCCTATCTTGCTCTATGGGTCTTTTTTGGTAGGTTTCTGCTATTGCTCACTCACAAGACTAAAGTTACTGTCTAAAAAGAACTTGAGTCTGACCCTTTATAGCTATTTTAACATTAGTTTTTGAAATAGCAGGATGCTGACATCACTGGAGTCAATAGTGGTATAACTGGCACAACTTAGTATTTTACTATTTCATATACATTGAAACCACTGCAACAGGAAAGTCTAAACCTGCTTGTCCATGTGCACCTGTTATCAAGGTTGCAACTTTTGCAGGCAATTTAAATACATGGTTCTGATGTTCCTTTTAAGCAGAGGTGTGAGGTTTGGAAGTGGCTTTCTCACAGCTTGGGAATGTACTTTAGTTTCTGCTGAAGTATGTGCAGATTATCACTATCTAGGAAAGGCTGGATGGAAAGGCTGATTAACACAGTTTTAACCCCTATAAACAGTCCATGGTGCAGGAGAACAGAGGTTAAATCCTAAGAAGGACTGTGTTTGAGATGCACTCCTCAGGTTGGCTTTTTCTCCTCCCTGATTTTTTTTACGCTTTGCTCATTCATGGCAATGTTGGTTTATTATAGTCCTGTCACTCATTCCTGCCCCTGTGGCATGATGGGCCAGCACAGCTCTTTGTGAAGGTGTGTTGTGAAACTGAACGGGAAAATGATCACATTGTTTCAGCTCAATAAATTACGTGATATAGCCATAGTGGAGATCTCCCAGTAACTGCGGAAAGACTCAGATCTGTTTCAGACACTCTTGCAGCCAAGCGAGTGCAAGCAAAATCAGAATGTGAGAGACTTCACTGTACAGGAAGCTTAGGCATCAATATTAAGGATGTGGCAGCTTTGTTCAAAATCAAATGCTGAAGTACTGAATGTTGTACTGGGATGTAAATTGCCCAAACTCTCATTTTATACCCTTGGCAAAGTTAAAAACAGAATCCAGCTCTCCTGTTCCCGTTACTGAGACTTAACTACATGAACACTTCTCTCACCTAGACAGCAGATGTGATAACCAAACTAGGGTGTTGCTCATGTTAAAGAATATACTGCGTGGAACTTTTATTTCTTTTAGTAATACAAAAAGGTTTAAGAAGACTGAGACAGTTTGTTTTGTATATTCTGTATAGATATTCCTTAAAGCATTAGAGAAATTAAGTTTTAATTGAAGATTAAACAACATGGACGTTTCTTTTCTGAAAGACTGTCTTTCTCCATCACTTCCCAGAACTAAATGGAATTGAGAAAATTTATGATGGAAGGAATTCCTGAATAATTCCACTCTAAAATAGTTAATTTTAATCTTATTCATAAACTTTTCTATCCATTTTCTGTTGTTACTGCTGCATTTGTGTTTTACAAGTGTGTATACAGAGAGATTTTTTAATTCCTTCACACATGGAGGGCAAATTTCAAATTTCTTTTACATGAACACCCCCACAAAACTCAACTGCAAAAGTTGCTCACGCATCTGAACAATGCCATTTTTGACATTTCAAGTTACAATGAATATTTTTGTTGATCAGCTTATTGAAACACTTTGAATAACAGTAAGCTTGAAGGAAAGTATCATGTGTTAGAAGAAATGTTGCAAAGTAAACGTACATTCTTTATGAATTATTTGCCTAGATTTGACCTTTTATATAAAAGCTTGTGATTGTGGTTGAACAGTGTGGCAGATGCAGTAGTAATGCCTCTTCAAATTGCCCCAGCTGCTTGCTTTCTTTCAGTGTGACTGCCCTTACCTGCAACTTGTACAATTGTCTGTTTCAGTTCCGTCTAGTACTAAATCCATGCTGGCTATCCCTCTGTACTGGAATGGTTTTGATTTCATTACTCACTGGTGTAAATGTCTGTACAAGGGTAGAGGTGCATAGAAAACAGTTCATCTCTCTAGTGAGCAGAAGCTTAGTTTCAGGTCTGGTGGTCAAAAATGAGTCAACTCTGTGCTGCTCAAGTTTAAGTGAGTAAACTTTCTTAACATTTGTAAGGCTCTGCTATTAAAATAGTAGGCTTCTGACAGGTATAATGGAAATAAATTATTAACCAGATAAATTACTTCTGCAGTGAACATGATGGAGAATTGATTTTGAACTGTTTAAGCTAAAGGTTTTCACAAGTTTGCAGATCACTGGTCACTTTGGTCACTTTGGATTTCATTGCCAGTTCTGTAAATTAGGACTTCTATGGCTTGATGCCAGACCTCTGGGAGGAAAAACTGCTTGTGGAGAAAATGAACATCAGAAAAACATTTACTTTCCTTTTTAGCTTTTTTCACGCAGCTTAGCTGCTGGAAATAAGGTGACATTGGGAGTATACGATGATCTGTACTCTATGTACAACCATAGTGCTTCGACCCAAAAAGCACAGTTAGAAACCACTGGCTGAAGAAGGTGCCAGCTGTTTGCTCTGTATAGCACAGGATTTCTAAAGCTTGCTGAGGTTTGCATCCCTGCAGAATTAGTCCCCTTTTGGCTTATGGAGTAATGTTTTCCAGAGAAGATCTGTCTTTTAAAGCCCACTTTCCACCAAATCTTCACGTAGAGCACTGTAAATTTTACATCTGCTACTCTAACTGCTTCCATAGCATGTGAACTGTCCAACTAGAGGTCTAAAACCACAACAAAACTAAAAAAACCTAGACGAACAGGATTTCCAGCTGAATGTGATGTTTTTATCATCTATGGACTTGGATACATTCCTCAGGCAGATACTCAAAGGTATTTATTCATGACAGAAAGAAGACGTGATACAGCATAATCCCAGTTACTTTGTGTTCTCTTTGCATGGTATATTGGAAAAGATGAAAATTGACGTTTTCCCCTTGAAAATGGTGAACTGCTCTTGGAGGCAAGTTGTTATATTCAGTGACTGAAATTTTATCTTGCTGGCCATGAGAAAGTGGGGTTTTTAGCAGAAATTACAAATTTGATCTGTGATAAAGTACCGTTAAGTACTCAAGAAAAGTCACATCGGATGTGAAAAACAAGACTTTGTAGCTTCTCACACATTTCTCACAGACTCTGAAAGTGCATATCCCCCATGGTGTCATGAAGGATTTTGCAGTCTCATGATATGCCTCCTAGCTGATAACCCTTAGGAGTGCGGATAGTATGACAGGGTTAGTTCTGTTATGGCTGCCATTACCTTAGACCCAGCCACAGCAGTGCACACGGGTGGTCAAACACTTATAGGACTCTGGTCCCAAAGAAAGTTTGGACACCGCATAGTCTAGTGAGAATAGCTTATGGTCAGTGTTGTGGGAATGAAATCTGAGGCATCTAGACCTAAATGCTTATAGCATGTATCATCTATTGTTGATATAAATACATGTCTCTTCTTCATAGCATGAAAAATATGCTCAGAATCTTTAAAAAACTGGATTGTGTGATTCTTGGGTAAACACTGTACTTTGGGTTGTGGAAGTCCCACACCAACATTACATTACTGCAAGATAAACTGTCAAGTTGATTTTCAGTTTCTTACTTTAAGTAATTAAGTACATAAACCATCTATTCGTTTAACATCTGTTCTACACAAACTTTCAGACACAGATTATCTTTTGAATGTATAGCTATGAAGGGACTAGCATATGATAAAGGCCTCTACATTTCACTGTAATGCAAATATTAAAGCAAAAAAATAGTCTTATCATATGGCTTGGACTGCCATATGGAAGCTTTACAAAAAATCTTTCTTGAATAATTAAGGTGTTAATGACAAGAGGCAAGGGATTTCAAATGGTATGTATCTTCCTTATATAAAATTGCTTTAAATTCTAATTGTAGTCAGAATTCTGCTCTGCTTGAGTCTCATATAAGAGACTTCCCAGAAAACAGAAATCTTTTTCTGTGTAGTTAGACATTTAACTTGAATTAAGTTCAGCAAAAACTGAGTTGCAAGGCTAACTGCTTGCAGAGGGTGCTTATACTCAAATCCCAATATAAAGATTACACTTTTTTATTTTTAGTGCTTGGGGGAATTTTATCTCAAATTATGCAAATTATTTGTAACAGAAATACAAAACACATCTTTTACTATGGTCTGTACTAGAATTAATTTCTGTAATTTACATTAACAAATTAAACACAGTGTACAGAGGAAGTTATTAATAATCTCAGAAGAAGTAAAAAAAATTTGAAATCTGTTTCTGTAATGGAATTGGCCAGAAAGCAATATTGCTTGTTGAAATAATTCAAAGTATTGAAGATTTTTCCCCCCTTCTGGCATTAGAAGAAAAATAGTTACTTTCCAGATATGCTTCGCAACAGTTTTAAAATAAGACAGAGAGTATCATCCTAGAGTAATTAAATAATCTTGTCATTGAGGAATATTTGTTTAAGATTTAAAAAACCCAAGCTCAAGTCCCTGTCCTGAATCAGAACAAGGATTTAAAATTCTGTCTCTTACACCCCAGGTGACTGCAATGCTCTTAGGGGATTAAAACAGTTTTTATTCTCTGCCACTGATCTATTTATACAAGAAGTTAAAAAAAAAAAAAGCTATAGTAAAAAATATTGTAAGGAGCCTTCACATTCCAGGCAAGAATAACCTTTGCCACGAGGTTATTGGGTGCATTGATTTTTTTTTCCTCACCTACATTTCCATCTCTGATTTGAGATGAATTTTGACCAAGGAAAATTATTCTTTTTAAACCATTTCTGGTTCTTAATGCTCTAATTGAGATCCTAAAATAGTTGCCATTGGTTGCGCTTACAGACTAAAGTAAAAGAGAAGCATTCAAGTTTTGTTGTTTGTATGGAGAAACTGCAAAGCAATATTCAACAGTGTAAATATTTAATTCATATTCGCATTCACAGTCAAAATTGCAGAAAATCTATCTTGGTTTTCCTAATGAGTCTGAACCTAAGGGTCAGAAGGCTTATTAAAAAAAAAACTCAGGGTGATCACTGTTGATTTTCAAAGGGCAATTCCACTAACAGATGTTGGAGTGTTCTGGCTAGAATTACATACAAGATTAGCATTGTGTACCTTCATGATTTCTGTTGTTCCTCCTGTTTGGATGTTCACATGTAAAAAAAAAAAAAAAAACCTCATAAAAATTAGTGAGCTGTCAAAAAAATCACACTCAGAAAAATACATAGTGAAAAAGTACTTATACCATTTCCATCAACTGGAGAAAAAAAAAATCGTGAACTTGCATCCTAGGAGCAATTAAGAATTGACTACTTTCAGGAAAGAAAGAAAAAAAGATAGTCACTACTTTTTTTAATTAATGTCTTTTTCTTTTAACTCCTTAGGAAAAAAAAATGGGGTTTTGTGATATGAAGAGGATTTAGCATATTAGAAAAGCAATCCAACCTGTATTTATATGACTTTTCCCACAATCTAGAAACAAGTGTCCCATATACAAAAATTGCAGAAACTGCAACTGATCTCTTTTCCCCCAAATATGTGAAAGAAATAGAACCCTGGAAACAGACGCTATGAGCACAGCATTAGATTACAAGTTTTCACTGACAATGAAGTAGGAAAAACAGACCGTCATGAACTCTGAAATTGATTGGAGAGCTAGTCACTATTAAAGCTTAGAGCTGGAAATGATGCCTAACCTATTTCTGCTGTGACGGCAAATGCTTTTTAGTGGTCATTGATGTTTGTTCAGTCTACATCGTGATGAAAGTCCTGCAGAGGGTTCTCAAATAAGTTACAGGGAGATAAACTAGTGTTTGAATTTGCAACATTTTAATCATTCTGCAATAAAATGCCAACACATATGTTCTTATCTTGAGTAAACATGTGAGATATGTTGATCTGTAATGGAAGTAAGGTCTTTCTGCATGGTACTTAAGATGTTAGTCTTACCCTCTGCTTGGAGCCCTTCAAGTTTAATGTCAGCTCTGTCAATAATCAGGAGAGGCTTGAGGTTGCTTCCATCGTATTAGAGATGAAGGAAGACTCCAGCTGAGCATGTTTGTTGTCATCTGCAATTCTCCCAACTCTCAAAGTCATATCTTCTGCATTTTTTGATTGTAGATATGTTCTGCAAAATCTGTGTGTTTGAACAATATATATGAGGCAGCGGATGAATTTTTTTTTTCCCCAGTGAGGCTTATCTCTCTATAAATCCATGACTTGAATCCTTATGGGATGTGAGAAGGAGGAACACAGTTTCTTTTTAAAAGTTTTATGTTTTCTTATTATATTCTTAATACATTTGTAATATTTGCCTGTGTTATATGTGTTATAATGTTTTTCTGTGAGTTATATGTCACCTCTTACTAGTATCTTTTAGATGAGGTTTTTATTAGATCACAACATAAATAAGCAATTACTAAACTCCTAGTTTCTGCTAGATTAGTACTGTGAAGGTCAGAGTGCTTTCAAGCTGAAGTTGCATTATGTCCAACAGGTATTAGAGGAATAAAGTAGAAAATTAAAATAGTCAACATTTATTCATAACTTCTTGTTCTACGGGAGATGTTCAGTCTCCAAATACAATGTACTAAATATATCAGAATCTAAACATTGCAGGAAACTACAGAGCTATTTCCAGCTCTGTGGTTTCCGTGGTTTGGATTCAGGAAAACGCTCAAGAGAAGATTCAATGTTCACCTTAAGCTGATAGAAGATACTTTGCATCCAACTCTCCCCTGTTCCTTCCTATGGATTCTTGTGACTTCTGTAGCATTAAATCTCATGGTCTTGTGGCGCCTTGGTTGAATGGATCAGCTTGCTGATCTGATATAAAAATAAATTTCAAAAAATGTTATTGCATTTGGTTTTATCTTGGATCAATTAAATGACCTGACTCAACACTGGATCACAAACAGTGGTATAAAGAAGGATGTGGGAGTATGTAGCTATGAGCAGGAGGGAGAGCACGCCTGCTACTTTTAGAAGCAGCCTGCAGTTGAAACAGCTTGAGTAGCGTTGGACAAATATTAGCTAAACAAGTCCATGGGACCAGATAGTCTGCATCCCAGGATGCTGAAAGAGCTCTCTATCTTCTTTGAAAGATCATGGAGATTGGGAAGTCTTTGTTGACTGGAAAAAGGTAAATCTTGCACCCATCTTCAAGAAAAACACAGAAAGGACAATCCAAGGTCAGGTAAATTCACTTTGGTTCTTGGGAAAATCTTGGAGAGTGTCCACTTGGAAGTTGTTTCTGTGCACATGAAAGAGAGGAAGGCAATGAGGAACAGTCAGCATGGATAGCATACCTTTGATAGCATGGATACCATGGATAGCATACCATGGAAAGCATACCTTTGATAAAGGTACCGTGATTTACCAAAAGTAATTCACATCTGACCAGCCTGATGGCCTCCTATTATAAAATGCTTAGACATGTGAATAATGGGAGAGCAGTTGATGTCATTGCCTCAACTCTAGCATGGTCTCCAATGCTGTCTCCCACAGAATTCTTCCATCCATGCTGGGACATGATGGTCTGGATGGGTGGGCAACCAGATGGGTAAAAAACAGGTTAGATGGTGGGGCTCAGAAGGTAGTGGCTAACAGGTCATGATCTACTTGGAGGCCAGTAACAAGTGGAGGCTCACAGGGGGCTGAGCTGAGACCTGTCCATGATCTGGAGGAGGTTACAGCTTGCACTTTTGTATAATTTTCAGATGACACTAAATTGGATGTACCACTTGATACGCTCGAGTGCAAAGCTGCCACTAAGGGGGACCCAGACAGGCTGGATGAATGAGCCAATAAGAACCCCCTGAAATTCAGCAGGGCCGAAGGCAGAGCCCTGCCCTGGGGAGGACAAGCCCTGACAGCCACACAGGCTGGGACCTGTCTGCCTGGGGAGCGGCTCTGCTGAAAGGCCCTGGGGCCTGGTGGCAGCGAGCTGGGCATGAGCCAGCAGTGCCCTTTCAGCAGAGACAGCTAGTAGCCTCCTGGGCCATACCACTGGGGACACGGCCAGTAGCTCATGGGAAGAGAGGGATCATCCCCTCTGCTCAGCATTCATTAGACCATGCCCAGAAAACTGCATTTTTTTTTTTTTCCCCGCCCTCCCCATGCAAGAATGCTGACTAACTGGAAGAAGTTCAGCAGAAGCCCACCAAGATGACAAGGGGCCTGGAGCACTTGCCCTGTGAGGAGAGGGACCTGACAGCCCCCCAGTAGCTATGAGGAGCTTATCAAGAAGTTGAAGCCAGGCTCTTCACAGTGATGCATGGTGGGAGGACAAGAAACAGCAGACTCAGTTTGAAAAAGGAGAGTTTCAAACTGGATATAAGGAAAATCTTTTCTGCCATGAAGACAGTCAGGCAGTGTAACAGATTGCCCATCCTCATAGACAAGCTGATGAAGTATGGGCTAGATAAATGGCCAGTGTGGTGAACTGAAAACTGTCTGGACTCTTGGGCTCAAAGGGTTGTCACAAAGTCCATCAGAAGTCCAGTCACTAGTGGGGTACCCCAGTGGTCAATAACGAGGCCAATATTGTTTAATATCTTCATTAACAACCTGGATGATGTGACAGAGTATCTTGCTGTACCCTCAGCAAGTTTGCAGATAGTACAAAACTGGGACAAGTGGTTGATACACCACACATTTGTGCTGCTATTCAGAGGGGCCTGGACAGGCTGGAGGAATGGGCCAGCAGGAATCTCATGAAGTTCAACAAAGGCACAAGCCAAGTCCTGCACCTGGAGAGAAATATCCCCATGCACCAATACAGACTGGCAGCTGACCAGCTGCAAAGCCGCTTTACAGGAAAGGTCCTGGGGTCCTCGTGGACAAGAAGTTGAACGTGAACCAGCAATATGTCCTTGCAGCAAAGAAAGCAAACAGCATCCTGGGCTGCATTAGGAAGAGATCTTATCATCACCTGATGGGAAGATGTAAAGAAGATGGAGTCAGACTATTCTCAGTGGCATACAGTGACAGGAAAAGAGGCAATGGGCACAAGCTGAAATACAAGAAATTCAATTTAAACATAAACCCCCCCCTTTTTTACTATGAGAATGATTGAATACTGGAACAGGTTGCCCAGAAAGGTTGTAGAGTCTCCATCCTTGGAGATATTAAAAACTCAACTGGACAGAGTCCTGAGCAACCTGCCCTAGCTGACACTGCTTTGAGTTGGACTAAGCAATCTCCAAAGGTTCATTCCAGCTATTCCTGGGAATTCCTGGGAACTATCAGTTTCGTCAGCTATTATATAATTCTAAAAGATTTGGGTTTTGAAAAAGTATTTTGATAGACAAAAGGTGACAAATGCAAATTAAGTGCTTTGTTACTTATGGTACATGGACTCAGCTGACCTGATTACATTTAAATTTGAGACTGTTTTTAGAAATTTATTTTTGTAATGTAATGCTATGTCTATGTATAGAACTGTAATATGTAATAAGAGAGCTTTCTGCCCTTTAAATCTAAATTCTAGAAAAAATTATAATGAATTGGACTACAGGATGGCTAGTTTCACTCTTTTTTCATGTGATATCATGGTACCTGAAATTCTAAAACTGCAAGACTATCCAAAGACAAATGGTAATATTTGCATTAGTACAAATATTCAGTTTTGTAGAAACATTTTTTATTTGGTGGTAAACTTAGTTGAATGTCCTTTTAAGTTCATTCCCATTGCAATTATGTTTGAGCCACAAAAAACATCTTTAAAAGACCTTGGAAGTTCTTTAAGGTACTATTATTGCAAGGTGTGATTCATATGAAAAGGGGCTGAGCACTCCAAAATCTATCAGCCAGAATAGTCAAGTCATAATATAGCTATGTGATTTTGCTTACACTCTCTAATAAGGTTGTGCACTTTTAAAATAGTCCCAGAGAATTTGCAAGTAGAGTATAATTATTTATTAGTGTATTGTAGTGTGTCATTCTAGCTAGAACACTCCAGCAGCTCTCAGTAGAATTGCCCTTGGAAAACTAGCAGTTAATACCCTGAGTTTTTTTTAATACGCCTTCTGACACTAAAGCTACAATATGGTTTAAATTTTTATGGTCAGTTTTTCTAATTACGTGTCATATTTTCATTTAATGCTACTTAAATGTTTTACTAAATGTAGTCTCAGAATAAGATGCTTATATTCCAAGATAAGGGTTCAGATGTAGAGTTCTACTGCAGATAAAAATGGTAACAAGTAGTTATTTTGGTTCTGTTTTGTATACAGATAAAACCTCAGATTCTGAAGTTATTTTTACAATCCAAATTACTATTAATAATTATATTGTTTATGTACCTTTTGAATTTTTCTCTGTTTGGGCAATGGAAATTGTTACAGTTTAGTATGGCCAGCATTACTTTCAAGTTCTCACTAGGGATTTTGTTTTGCTTGGTGCAGTAGAGAATGCAAGCATTTCAGGGCTAGAGTTACTAATTTAGGCAATTATTGCCATTGGAGTTAAAACAAAAGCCATGGAATATTTTTCTTGGAATGAAATTTAGTAGGAGCTGGTCTGACTCAAAACTGACTTGATAGTGCCATGTTAAAAGTGTATCTTGTTGCTAAGATCTGAAAAGGACCCATTTTCATTAAAACTTACTGAGCTGTAATATACTGAAAAACACTTTTTTTTTTATACAGCATAGGAAATCTTGCATCTTTCTGCCTTTGAAATGAAAAGTGGAAAACACAGCATGTTCACAGAAAGCTTTTGGGTTTGGGTTGTGGGGGTTTTTTGTTTGTTTTTTTTTTTCTTGAGGGCAATGTGTAAATTTATTACTGAACCATTCTTTGGCCTTTATTTGACTGTGAGAAGTTCTTGCACATAGACTCTCATGAGAAATTTATAAATGATCTCATGCATATAGTGAGGATAATAGTAGTAAAAAAAATAATCAAAGGTAGCTGTAGGATTGTGGAATTCAGGAATAGAAACAAGCCCCAGGTATATACCACTACAGAGCATATTGTAGAGACACTAATGGGGCTTATGACTGTGAGGAAAAAATACCTCAGAATTTAACATCTGAATCTTGAATTGTTATAGATGCTTTGTGTGCCCACAGCTGTTGACTCTGCTGCTGAAAGAAGCATGAGGGAGAAGAATAGAAACACATTCATCAGCAGGTATCTGCATCATGTAAATACCCAGTTACAGCCAGTTTGTTTCATACTTAATTTGTTGAGTTTTTTAATTAGCTCAGGTTCTATATGAAGCTTTAATTTGTGTATAGGAAACTGTAACTGTTCAGAACCGTTGATATAGTGATGACAGCTCAGTGTGTGGGGTGGGAAGAATCTCTTTGTTTCTGATAGAGCTAGGCAATTTGAAAAAGATGTACTAAAAGGCAGGAACCAAACAGTTACTGAATGGATTTGCAAGAGCAGACAAACCAAACAAGTGAAAAGACATCCATTTTAGCATATTATGCTGGGGGCAACTTTTTGTGGTAAAAATGTTGCAGTGAAGGTGATGAATTTTGAATTTGAAAGTTGCATAACAATTAATTACGTCTTTGCTTGTCTTTTTGTTCTGTGTCCCTTTTGAGGCCTGTTGGTGTCACAGAATCAATCATTGCCCAGAGGGCAATGAAATAGGAGAGTTTTGGTGGTCCTGCAACTTGATGATTTGCATTACAATGTTGCTGCTCCATTTAAAGGGCTCAAGTGTTTTCGATGTAACTGGGAAGCAGAGGGGAATAGTCTGAGTTTGGTAAGCAGAGTGTGGTGACTGTGTCAGCTAACTTCAGGGGTGGTGAGAAGTAGCCCCAGAGCACAGATGGCACATCCTAATACATTTGCAGTTGAACATTCATTTTAATTTGAGCATCCTGATAAACCAACAATGATGTTGCCAGAAATTATCAAGTCAGGAGGAAAACCAAGACTACTGCCTTGCAATTTATTGCTTATTGTGCATCACAACTAGCAAAAGCGGATTTTCATCCGAAAGGACCATGGGACATCTAGGAAATTACTTAGGTTTAGAAATGGTTGATGCAACATTACCTGTTAGATAGAAAAAGTACAGCCGCTGACTTTTCGATACACTTACTTCTGTAAGTTTCTTTATTTTCACAAAGTAACCTAAATAACTGATCTTCCCAATTTCACACATCTGATTTTTTTTTCTTAAAGGAGATAATGATAAATCACATTTTGGTTTGCATGGAAACAGCCAGGCTCCCTGCAGCCCACATATCATGACCTTAACGTGTCAGGAGTCATACGACTACTACCTCAACTTTTGGAGGGCAGAGAGGAGCAGCGTTTTGTGAGTACTTCACAGGAGTGATATGAAAAGGGGTCTCACTGCTCCATCACTGAACAGGCTTGGGCATGGCTGTGCTGGGCATGCAACTCTGTTCCAGGCTGGCCTCAGTAATGTCTTCTGCATTGCTCCTCCCACAGCCTTGGATTATGATTGCCCAGAACCTGCAGGTCAGTGTAGACCCATCTCAGCTTATAAAATGCAGCCTTAGGCTGGGGGCTGTGCTTGCCTGCTAGATATGGTTAGGAGTCAGAGATTTTCTACCTTATGACAAAACTGATGTTCACATTCCACCTGAGATAGGGTAGGTTTTGTTTTCTATCATATCCTTGCCTTGGTTATAAAAAGAAATATCATAAACCCTTCTGTTTGTTGAACAGAAAACAAACGGATGTAGATCTCTAGTGATCCGAGTTGGGTCAACAGGGATATTTTCTGCCTGTCTAAATCATACTGAGATTTCTTATGATCATTTTGTGTGTCATAAGACTACCATTTGTAAGGCAAGTGCTATCAAGAGCCTCATCCTGTTCCTGTTGAAGTTAATGGGTGTTTTTGCTATTGCTTTTCAACAGTAGTAGGATTGATGACTGAAACTGAGCAGCTGCTGAAAGGTTAGTTTTAAAGGAGAATTGTGGTCAGAAAAGCAAAGTGACCCTGTTGAGCTGACATGCTGGGAGCACTACATTTATTTTTTTCTCAGTGACTTCCAGACCAAATCTGCTCAGTTTAGAAGTCAAACATTTTTTATTGACTTCCAGAACTGCAAAGTCAGCCTTAGTGTGAAAAATCAAAACTGTTACTTCTGCTTCAGTCCACATTCTGCATTTAGAACTTGGTTGACATGTCACCAATGCATGGCTGAATCCAACCTGCCTTTCTATGCCTGTCCTAGCTCTGGAGGGTGAAAGCTGCCACAGTAAAAATTTATTTGTTAGGAGAGTAAACAGATATGACTTGCAGAGATAAGGAGATATACTGGGGAAGTAAGGGCCATTTTTATGTCTTTCTTCTAGTTGCACCTACGTGTTAATCCTTAACTTCTGCCATGATAAAAATTTCATGTTTTCAGATTGCTTTAGTCTGGGACTACAGAGTCTAAACTGTCTTCACTGTAAAATAAATTTTCCAAAAGAGCTTAAATTTTATCATAAAAGTCATGTTTTTAAGATTAGTTTAAGACTTCAGAAACCACACCTGAAAGAGGTGACTCCTCCCAGGTCATGCAATTCCTTGTTTTCTCTCAAGGGTTCACTGAGTTACACAGGGATATGGATTGGAAAACTAATTCAGTTTATTATTTAAAAGCTCTTAACATTATCTAAACACAAGAGGGGATTCAGCAGATGCTGGCCTGTCATATTTGTGCCTTAATCTGACCCTGACCTCAGAATCTTGATGTGGGTCCTCAGGCAACATCATCTGATCTTAAACTGCTTGCTTGATTAATATACTATAGTTAATATGTATGCTCAGTGCTAAAGTTAAAGCCAAAGCTCTTCCCTTCCATCACAAGTGCACCAAGGGCAAAGAGATTTGTTTAAAGCTTTGCAGTGATTAAGACAGTCCAGAGCAGAATGCCGTCTTTCTAATAAAGGGATAAGCCAGGACTATTGTTCCAGTGATGCTCTGAAACAATCTTTTCAGATTGCTACTTCACTTTAAAAAGTGAAGTAGCTTCCACTCCTGTGCTTTGCAATGCCCGTGGGCTGTTCTAGAAGTTCCTCTGGATCTTTATTTTCTTGGTTATCACAAAGAATAGTATTCATTCCAGTGCCTGAATGTATGTGCACACTTGTTTATGATGAAGTGCATGAGACAGATGCACATTTTTAAGACATGTGCTAATTTCTACCATGCTTTATACCACACATACTGTGTTGAGTAATGCTTTGTGGAACTTAAGTCTGCTGTCTGAAACAATAGCTATTTTTAAGGGCAGTGAAGTATTAACAATTCTTCTGAAGTGTGAGCATATGTTAATTGAATTCCTTGGATGCTGCAAAAGCTTGTCAGATTTTTACTGTGGGAGATTTTTTCATGCTTTCTCTAGGTTTTTTTTTTTTGTTTTATTCCTCAAATTCACCACCAATGAAAGTCACAAAAGTATTGGTGATTGCCTTCATCTCTAAAGTTCTTCCTTTCTTCTGTGGATGGCAGAACTGTTTAGTGAGTTTGTTAATCTACAGCAGGTGAGACTTTTTTTTAAATGAGGGTGTGCCTAGATAGGGGAAGAGCTGCCTGTTGATCTTGTTCTGCATCCTTGGTTGCTGGTAAGCCTTTGAAGGGTAGGGAAAGATTGCTCCTCCCCAGAGAATGACTGAGCATGCACAGGTGAGAGAAGTTTTTTGTGAGATGCTGGGTGGTAGGAAGAATGGGATAGAGGAAGTGAGGAGCAGGTAGAAGGCTGGAGAGTAAGAAACTGAAGAGGAGCAGAGAGCTTTCCTGCAAGGGGGCTGCGGCAATGTTTTGGAGGTGGTAGAAAGAATGGCTTTCTTGAAGATCTGGAGGTTTGCTCCAGCCAGCATATGCTAAATGAGAAAGAAAGGCTGTTGGAAAAGTTCCAGCCTTCAAGAACACCACCCTCAGGGTGCAGGTTGGTTTCAAACCTCTCTGTTTAGTGTCTTTATCCTGTGGATGTGAATTTTCTCTTTTTGAGGCTTGTTTTTTTTTCTTGTTTACTATTTTGCATACACTCGAGAGCCAGTGTCAGAAATTGGAAGCATTTGGTATCTGTTGACATGCTTGCTTTTTAAAGAAGTTATGTGATTTGCTTTTACTTTTAAAATTGTGGTAAGGTATGATGATATGTTCGCATGGATCCAGCTTTCCCTTTGTATTGAGTTGCATAGTCTCTTCAGGAACTCTTTCCAGTTATATAAAAAAGCTTGTGTGCAAACATATAGTAAAACTGGACCATGCATGCATACAGATCAATTAATTAAATCCATTGATCCACTGTGTTCTACGTTACTGTTTTGCTGTGTATGCATAGCTCAGATCTCTAGTGCAAGCAATTAAGTTTGTTTTCTAGAGATATCCACGACTTTTAAAAAATACAAAGCCAAGAAACAACCCAGCAAAAACAACAAAATCCCCTACCCTATTTGGGAAAATGAACAAAGCCACTACAGTGTATGGAAGTACTCAATGACATATTAACTTTAGCTCTGCTTCCATGCTCTTGCAGTAGTAGAGTATCCAAAGGTTACTCTCTTTGCCAAAAGAACCCCCACATCTTTCAGACAACAGCGAGCTTATGGTTTAGAGGCTGCCTTATAGCAGAATGTTTTTGTGCTTGAGCTTACTGACTCGGACTTTTCCACTTCTTCAAAGAAAGATAATGTATAATTGTATGTAAGTGAATACATTAACCTTGAGGTGTGTTGTACAAAACTTATGTATGTCCTGTATACTGTTATAGAAATGGACAAGCCATAAGAAGTGGTTTTATGTGATCAGAAAATGTTATGCTTCAAGCTGTTCTGCAAAAGGCCTTGTTTTAACAGTTAATAATGACTCATCACCTTATATGTGCCATTAATCCAGTTATGTTTGCTAAGTTCTTATGAATAGGTCCAATGAGGACAATATGGTCTCATGAGCTTCCTGCTGAAATTATTTGTTTATGAGCAGGGACACCACATCAGCAAAGCTGAAGTGTCACTATAGTTTAGGAGTGAACAGAGATACCCTCAAGTTTTCTTCAAGAGAGAGAATTAAACCTAAAAAGTCAGTGCTAGTTTGTTTTTCCATGAATGGCATATCTCTCTTTCTCATAATACATATGTACTGAGCTTGGATTTGTGATCATGGTGTTGCTGATGTTAGACAGAAATGCAGATAAATGGTGTTTATCTGTTTCTAATTTGTGCATTGTAACAGTAATATGCTCTTCCTGTACACTGAACAAATGAGTTTACCCAATTTTTAGTTTACATCTGATTTAAGTCTTGGCTACCTTCCAAACTCATGTGAATACCATTCATATATGGAATTTGAGAAAATGTGTGTGCAAATAACTATATGGAGTTACATGGGGGACGAGAAACCAGCTGAGCAGGTTTTTACTGCATTAGTGAAAACTATAAAATGAGTGTGAAAAGTCAAATACTTAGGACTTAGGCCTGCTTGCATGTTGCCTGATTTCCCCAAAACATCAAGAATGTGTAGTTCTGCTGGGCTGCTTTTTAAGTCGTGAAAGATTACCTCTGCAAAACTGACACTGTTTTATGCAGGTGCCTAAACAAGCAGGTGAAAGCCAAATTTTGTTATCTTGAGAAGAGGGTTCTGTGCACTCTCCATGTGTATATCCTTTGTGTGTGATCTTTTAAAGTAATTCCTGCCAATACATTTAATACAGTATGAATCAATATAAATATTTTTATGTCATATATTATGGCTGAGTGCCTGTTAATGTAACATTTTCAAGGAGTAATCTTGATGTATCAAGTGGCTGTTGGAATACTGACAGTTAAATTTCTCCTGTATTTTTTTTTAAAGGAATGTGTTAATATGCATTATTTAAGCTTTCCAATTTTTAGTGATTAAAAATGTCCAAATGTATTAGTTTAAGCTACAATACTGTAAACTTCAGATTTTTTTACAATGGCTTGCAAAGTTTTTTTTTCTATAATTAACACTTCATAAATCAGTAGGAAATATCTCATTTTCTTACTATAAAACTGTATAAAGCACAACTTCCCCAAAGTCAATGATATTTTTCATCTTGTTCTCTGTGGTCTTGTGGCCTCCATTTCTGTCAAAATCAATTGGATTTGCAGTTGTTTAGTATCAGTGATATGAGAGCTTTCATAACTTCAGGGCATGTAAAAGCAGAAAGGGTCCTTTGGTTTGTATAGTCTAATCCATATATAGTTTATAAATCATGCTATAGTCCCCTCAGTTTGACATTGTTTACCTGTCCCATCAGGTCCCATGACTTCTGTTAACTTTAGCTTTAGTCAAACAAAGCTATTCATATCTTCCAGAAAGGCTTTCTGCCTAGGTTTTGAGATGGCCAGAAATGGAGATCTTGACTTCTTATGTGGTTACCTGGTTCAAGTAAATAAATCTCCTTTGCAGTTTAAAAAATAATAATAATTATGCATTCACTTCAAACTGACTTCAGTTTCCGGCAGTTGATTCTTAGGAGGATTTTGGGTGCATCTGCATTAGCATGTCAGTTCAGATCTGCAGCAGTGTGTTTTGAAGCAAGTTTGCTCTTCCTTTTTTTTTCTTTCTTTCTTTTTTTGTCCTCCATCCCCCCTGCCCCCCTACTCCCTGTGCTGCCATTCCCAAGGGAGAAGGTCCTGGAGCCAGCGAGCGGATTCCTTCAGAGTGAGCCTTCACCAGCAGATGTATTCTGGGAGCAGGAGCGTGGCTAATGTGCTCCAGCTGCAGAGAGGCATTTGGGGCCAGGAAAGCAGGCTATGGCTGGTCTGAAATTGCTCTTCCTTTACCTCCTTCCCCCCGCGAGCCCATAACGTGTGGCCATCAGGCCCTCAGCACCCTACTGATCCTTTCCTAGTGGGACTGTGCTGCCTGGCAATGTAAACAAAGCCTTTGTTAAAGGTCAGCTTAGTACATAGTAACTTCTATCTGTGAAAGTATTTATATAGTGTGTTGTACCGTGATGATGATGATCTCTTGGATGATCTAAAAAGACTTCAAACGCTGAAGTCTTTTGCGAAAAGAGGGGTTTTTTTTAGTTCATTGTTTTTCTGAGCACAATTTTCCATTTCTTCAAAGTTCTTTTTAAAAGTCTTTAAATATCTCTTAATAACTTTTAAAATATTTTATTTTTGTTTTAATTTAAAATATTATTCTTTTTAAAGAGCGCTGATCAGAATGTCATGTGGTACTAATTCAAATGTGATATGGAAATGAAAGACATTCAGTTTAAACCTAGCTGTATAAACCAAAATGAAACCAGAACTGCTTCCCCCCCCAGGTCAACATAGTCTTCTTTTGACAGGAATATAGCTAGTGCCAATTATTTAAGCCTTTATTTATTGTTCTCTTCTCATTACTTTGTTTAGGATTGAAATTCAACCAAGCAAGGTGGATTTTTTTTAGTGCAGCTTTTATGCTTGCATCCAGGCTGCCTTTTTGGAATGTAGGTAGACTTTTGGGTTTCTTCCAGTCATGTAAAATATATTCAGGGCATAAATTGTATTAGATTTGGATGCAGGTAGGCCAGAGAAATAATCTGCAAATATATTTCAAATATTCACTGTGAGTTATCTAAGTATACTAATTTTAAGAGTGTTTATTTCTTGTAGATGTTGTTTAACATACTCCTTAGTTACTAATGGACTGGAAAGTACTTCATCTTGTTGTGATACTAGCCCATCATCCTGCTTCTCTCCAAGCATACAAGAAAAATGTACTGAACCTTTTGCCTTTTCTACTTCATTAAAAATATTCCTGTCTTCACATAGGCATTTGCCTTTTGCTAGGAATTCTTCTAGTTTTTCTCATTTAGTTTAGATTTTCCAGCCAAGTTATAGCAGCAGAAGCTTAGATATTAAGAGGTCTGAATTAAAATCTCTGGCTTGTCCTCAGGCTCCCAGTTAGCCTGAGACAATTAATTTAGGGTCAGATTTTAAAGGCATTTGAGTTGCTACAGATTTGGGGTCTTACATATTTGTATGGATTTTTCTTTGCTTCAACTTCTTGGAGTCTTGCTTAAAGAATAAGTGTTCTGCCATTTTCATTAAATAAAACCAATGATAAATTATTATTGGGGGGGGGGAACCTAACCTAAAACACTGTTGAGACACTGTCATGGACAACTTTGGTGAGAAATTATTGTATTTAGTAGAGCATACTTCAGAAATAGAACTGGAGTTTGGTGTTACTACAAATAGGGGAACAACAGTCCAAGCTACTACTGTTTGGGGTGGGTTTTTTTTTTGTTGCTGTACTGAACAGGAACTGAGCGGGCTACCTTGTTTATCTACCCATATAGCACTGAGATATAAATTTTGTATTCATGTTGCTACTTCTTAGATGTATACTTTATGTTAAGATTTCTCTTAGATGTACGCTATACAGTCTCAAGAGATTCTTGTAGATAACAGAACTCAAAATACTAATTCACCAAAGATCTAATTTAGAGTAACAATGTCTTGTTATTGAAAAGTATTTTAAAAAATGGCCAGCAAGCACCCTATCCTCTTTTAAAATCTTTAGAGAAAAGTTGTTGCACTTCAGTCTGTGTGGTTCCTGCTTTTGAATAAATGCTACAAACTGTGAGCCCATCCTATTTATAGCTGGCATTTTTTCTGCAATTAACAAAATTGCTCATGCCTCCTTTTAAATACAACTTGGCCACCTCCTCTGTATTGTTCTTTCATGAAGAGTATTCTTGACTTCATTGACATTCAATAATGTTGAGGTATGTTGCTAATTATTCCCAGCATGAATGCCTGCTTATAATTGCAATTTATCATGAATGCGTAAGATTTGTTAATGATTTTTTTAAAAACTTTCCTTTTGCCTCAAGTCTTGAGGGTTTTATTGTTTCTAGAGCTGCTGAATAACCTGCTGGTTTGAAAATAGTAGTTAATGCATACCACCTACTGGTAATAATTACAACAAAGCTTTTTGCCCCTTCTAGTGTGCTAATACTGCAGAGCTTTATGAATTCTTTCCAGCCAAAGAGCTCAATTTTCTTTCATTGAATCAAAGTTAAGAGGAGATTTCTACCAGAAAAAGACTGAATTTCCTATATACCAAACAGGCATATATTTTGCATCTGACCCACTGGGAAGTTCCTAGACATAGTAAGGGCATTCTCCAGCAATATAGTGTCTACATAACCCGTCTCTTAATGTTATGTAGGCAGTAAAGAGCCCTGGAACAGTTTTGCTGAAGCCAGAGCACTGCAAAGGAGGTGGAAAAGTTGACTTCCCTAAACTAAATAATGACAGTTTGCATGTGTGGTAGATATAGGCCTGGATATGGACTTTTTGTGACCTAGGCTTTCTTGTAGCTCACATCAGGCCTGTGCTAGATGCATTTGTTCCAGCTGATTCCTGGGGCAGTTATTTAAAACTTGCTTCCCTCAACCTGCGCTCTGCACTGCAGCTCTGCATTACTCCTGGGAGTGACTCCAGTTTGGTGACTGGCTCCACTGCTCTGGAGTTTTGTCCCCCGAACTGATTGCTTCTAAGTCTGGGAGTTGTAATTTCAGGCTTTGAAGGAACTCTTTTGTGTAGTGGCAGAGTATTGAATTTGATTTCCTTCCCCTGCTCTTCACATTTCTAAGTAGAGAATGTGTCCTGAGATACAAGTGGAAGCAAATACAAGTATTATAAATTCTGTTAATAAATATTAACTCTGTGTATTTTAAGCTGCAGACACTGCAATAAGATTCCTTGACTGTTCATGACACTTGTTTGTCACCATGCTCTTGAGCTTTCTTTGGAGTGAAGTAGATCTTTCCAGGACTAACCAAAAGTATGGTTCTGGAGAGACTTTGCTCTAAGGTGCAGTCTCTGTTGGTAGTATGGATAAGACTGTGCTAGGTTTGGCTAACTCTGTTTTATAAAATCCTCTAAGGCTGTCTCTGAAGGACCTGGGTTCTGAAATATCTCCACCTTATCAGAGCATGAAGCGCACTTGCTCTTGGCATCAGGCAGTGGAAAGCTGTGATGGCACTCATTATTTCAAGGCAAGGCCCATGGGAGACCCAGGCCAAATGTTGTGTGGTGTTGATGGGAGCCATCTGATTCAGAGGTGGTAGATGCTGAGGAGTACAGACATATATGATCACTCCCAAGGATGGCTGCCTTTGGCAATGTTTGCTAATGTCTGCTGTTGCAGCTGAATATAGTTTCAGTGCAAGCAGTGCTGCTATGTGACGAGGCAGGTGGAGGTAACGGACATACCATTGGTCTGTCTCTTCTGCACCAACCTAAATGCCACTTTATATACTGAAATAAGCTACACTTCAAAATCAAAACAGTTATGTTGTTGTAATTGCTACTAGAGGAGGAGAAAGCAAAAAAGAAGGTATTTGGATAGGACATTATTCATCAATGAACTCTCCAGTAATCCTGTTATGTGTTTTGGGCTTGCTGCTAACTACTGGATTCTTGATACTGCTAATTGAATTCAGGGCATAGGCTTTAAAAGAGCTTTAATTCCCATTATATTGTCTGTATTTGATATTGTATGTGAAGATTCACTGAAATGTGCAAAGCAGCAAGCCATATAAAAGGGAAATGATGACATGAACTCAGAGTGACCAGACAGATTCAGAAAACAATTATGAAAAGGAAAGTTATGTTGTTTGTGCTCTGTAGCTTCTATCTGGACTGTGACCTTGAAAGTAGCATTTCTACCGCCTGTTTGTGCAAAGCAGCTTCCTTCTCCACTGTGTTTCTCTATGCATTGATTAGAAAAAGGGGTGGGATTTGCTGGGTGTCCTATATGAAGCTTAAGCATGTGTCTCCAATTACTTTAAATACTTTCATGTAGTGTAAAAAAATGGGAAAATCTTCATGTTAATCTTAGGTTACATGTTCCTTTGGTGGAGAGGTGCTTTTGGAGGGATGGGCTGTGTGAGTGGTAGAAATGTTTAGTATCTGAAGTTGTGTAAAATGTTGAAGTAGTTCCTGCCTAAAAACCAAACGCTACTATTAGGACGAGGCAGGAAACAGGGGACTCTGTACTAGCTGCCTAATCACTGTGTGCCATGGAGTTCCCACCTATGAGTTGTTATATAGTTTGAGTACACCTAGACTCCATATTATTGAGCCTTTCTCCAGTAGGACACAAACGTGAAAGGCCTGGAGGAACTGCTGTCCCTTGATCAAGAGGTAACAATAAGGATGGGGCAGCTATGTGAGATGTAGAGAGATATAGGGCTCAGCTGTGAGGAGACTTGAAGATCTCTGCGTCATGTTGTTGTCGGTCACTTCTGAAAAGATATTTGGAAGATCAGCCATCTGAGCTTGTCTCTGTTCAGAGAAAAGGTGGTTTTCTTCTATTTTTAGCTGGTAGGGCAAATAGCATAAGATACTTTTCTTCTTTCAGATATGTTGTGAATATTAGGGAGGAATGTGAGTTTTTCTTCATGTGCACAAATTTCAAATTATCTTGTTAACTGTGAGTTTATTATGAGTCAGTTAAAATAGCTGGAATGAGAACTTTTTATTCTTAAGTGAAAGCACAGTCTGAGACTGCAAAGGGTACAAGTTGTGGCTTTTTCTTTTTTCTGGTTATATTTTTTACATTTTGATGGCAGTATACGGTAGAAGAAATCTTTTCCAGAGAGTAGTTACCCTCTGTGCAACTCAAAGTAAAGTTGGATAAAGACTCTGTGCCTGTCTTGCTTCCAGATCTGGGCATAACAGTGTGTGGGCACAGGGAAGGAAATGGGGGTGGAGGGTAGGAAACTGATGTGCTGAGCATGGTGCACCCTTCCTGTGAGCTAGTGTCCCAAGCAAATGCAGAGCTGATCCTATCCATGTTATGGGCTAAGCATGCTCTTGAATGATTCTGGCACAAAAGTCATGCCAAAATTGCTTTTCCTCTTTTCTTCTTCCTCCCACTCCAGCTGCAATTTGATGGATGGGGGAAAATGAAACAACACTAAGTGATTTATTTAGGGTCCAAATATTTAAGCAGATCTATTGGTATCTTAACCCAAACCACTGAAAACCGCACTATTTTTTAGACAAGTCTGTCTGCTATTTTAATCTGATTCAGATTTCCTTAAGAAAAGAGGGCCTGTGTTTTCCCAGAAATATGACCTTTATGTTGATACACTTCTGGTATCTGTAGAGGCCAAATGCAGACAAATAAAGCAGTTAATACTGGCCTATGTTCATGTAAAACCTATAGCATCTTAGTAAGGAATAACTCATATGGCTTGGTGAAAATGGAGTTAAAACTTGGGAATCTTGTACTCAATGTTTACAAGGGCCAAAGTAATTCCCATTTTGCAGTTGTAATAAGTTCAGCAGAACGTCAAGTTGCTGAAGCTCAGTTTGAGCAGGAAAAATTATTCCCAGTTTAAAAAAAAAAAAAGCATTCACTCCTATTGCCATTTCAAGTTGTTAATGTCATGGAAAAAGTTAGGCATACTGTCTGCAGTTCAATTACAAGTTCCTGGGGCAGACAAAGATGATCTTGGTGCTGTGGCTTGCTGCAGCAGTGTGTGACATGAGATGGAGAGAGGAGGCTGTAGGTCCCTTTGCCTAGACTGCTGTTGTCTGCTCTTCACGCTGGTCAGTTCCAGGGCATGGAAAGGATTGCTGACTGATCCTCAGCATGAATTCCCTTGTGCCAGGGAGGTTTTTTAGTTAGAGCTCTTCATACAAGCCTGAGCTCTGTCAATTCAGGATTAGCTCCAAAACCAAAGTCTCTGGTGTCTGTGTGTAGTTTATCCCTCTGTTACAGAGAACACAAGGGGAAGAAGGTGCTTTGTGTGGGTCAGGACACATAGCTCAGGAACTCTGCTGGATGCCGTGGAGACTTCTACCTCCAGCCACAGCCTGAGGAAGCAGGAGTCTAATCGAATTTCCTAATCCTGTCCCAACGGAGACTGCCAATCCCCCTGCAGGGAAGGCTGAGATGAAGCAGGGCTGATGGCTTTTATTTCTTGGCCTGCTCATACAGGTATCACATTCAGAAGCTTTCTCTTTTGTTTGGAAGCATCCATTGTACATAGTCTATTTTCATCAAACTTTATTTATCCATCCTTTAAAAAAAAAGTACATTATCTACTTTTTCATTAAAAATGCTCTCAAGCAAAAAAAACCTTTTTTTCTGCTTCTGATGTCCTGCTGTTACTCCCCAGTGTTCATGTCTGACTTAAAGATTAATTAAAATAAATATCAAGTGCTACTGAAATAATTAATAAATTATACAATTTACATTCAATTGTAAGTAGAAGAATGTCTTACACTTCCCTTTAAAAAATCAGCATGGTTCCAGAAAGGAAGGAAACATGCTAATTACAATGCCTCCATGAGACTTTACAATTCATGGCTGAGAGTTGATCAGGAGATGCAAAGGAGGCAAAGCAAGCATTTTAATGTTTGAAACTTCAGTGCTTCTAATCCCAAAGCTTGCTATTAAAATACATAACAATTTGTTGTGCGTTTCCAGCAGTTTGATATTTCCTGACCTTTTCCATCTAGAAGAATTAGAGACATTTAGGGTTGGATGCTGGTTCCGTGCTACTTTTGGCACTGAGGTAACATGACTGGAGTTTCTCCTAACTTACAGCGATTAATGTGAAATCAGAACTAGTCTCTCTTAGGTTCTAACAATATCCAAATGTTTCATAGGTTTTCTAACATATATCTCATGACCAGCATTTATGCAACTTTTCCTGGCAGACAAGGAAAAGAGCAGAAGTTCTGCCTTTGATAGAAGCAGCAAATGTAGTGTGTCCAATGCACAGTCATAATGTCCGGTGAAATGGTATGAAGATGTTAATGCATCCCTGAACATATTTGTTAATTTGGAAAGTAATAGCATCTGTTAATAGAACAGTGACAAGAGGAAGCAGAATAGAGAAGTCTCTTCTACGGGGCTGGGTATAAAGGTATCTTCTTCTATGAATTATAAAGCCATCTTAAATATACAATAATGAAAACAGCTATGCAGGGTCAGATTGAACATCTAGCTTGGAGACCAGTGGAGGATCAATACAAGTATGGTATTTTTCTCATATAGTCTCTTGGCCTCCAGGCTCATGGCTCCCGAAACCAGAGGGTGTACTACCTTGTCTCTTCGCTTAACTTTTGCACTGCCTCTCTTTTGCTCCCATTCCTCTAGTGTCTTAACATTCCTCCTGTTCCTTCATGATACCAGAGCACCAGCAGCAGGAGTACTAAGAATATAGTGAAAGCAGTCTGGATGCTCATTATTTCTTTCTCCTACTAAATGGGAGAGAGCCAACTGCAGTAAAAATCCAGCTCAGTTTTTGGCTGAAGTATGTTTATCCCTGTGTGGGATTAGTCTGTGCTCCAAATGAGTTGAGAGGCTTGAGACTGTGCACTGCTGTGAGTTGCTGGAGATCTGAACAAGTCCTACACTGAAGAGATGTAAAGTTTTGGGGCGAGGGGAGGAACTGTAATTTTTTCAGATATGTAGGGAGTTTCATAGGAGCTACGGAAACCATACATTTCTGATGTAGAGGCCCTTGCTGTTTCCTGCCAACCTTCAAATCCCAGTTTGATCGCATGGCAGTCTTACAGCTCCCATTAAAATGCTTTTACTTGGTGTTTTTGGCTTGTTTGTTTTCCCCCTCCTCATCTTATTACTTGAAACTGTGAAAGCACTTTAAAAAAAAAAAAGGAAAATATGAACCAAAATGGATAGTCCTGGTAAGTTTTATGAGTACTGAAGTCAGGATTTTGTAACTGGAGATTTTTGGGCTGGTCCTGTATGAGTAGTGCTGCCTATTCTGCCTTCTAGAGGAGCCTAGGCAGAAGGTTTCAAACTTTCATCTCAAGAAATGGCTTCAAGTACAAGCAGTTAAACTCCATATCAGTATGAACCAGTGTCCTGTGCTAGTAGATAGTTTGCCTAATACGATCTGTTTTATAAATTCATAATGTTCTAGTTAAATCCTGTCAGAAGTTACTGTGTTATTTTAAGCTTATTGCCCTTGTAGTTCTACAGAAAGCATTTCCTGGAGGGGAAAAAAACCAACCAACCAAAGAAACTGACAAACCACCAACCAACATTTCCTTGTCACCATCTTCTGAGTAAGAGCACGGAAGTGTATAGTTGCCCAGGACTCCCTACCCTCTTTAATAAATCTTGTGCTCTCCCATTCCCCATAGTATGTAATTTAATGCTCTGGAATGGTGAGATGCAACTGAAAACACAGTCGTGTTTGTGATGTAGGCATTTAGCAACTTACCTCAGCAGATGTGAGCAATTACAGAAGTTCAGTGAAGGATGTGTCTGTTAATTGTGATGGTCATTAATATACTTACTGCCTGAATCCTGAACTCATCATATAACTATTGTTTTGCTACTTAATTTCAGGCATATAGAGATAAGTGTTCAATTTACTTTCAGTGCATGTTTTTATCACGCACCTCTGTTCCATTACAAACACTGTATTTTCATTTTAATCACCAAACTCTTTTTTGAGGCAAGAAAGATTGTGCATTTCCTAAGTATAGAACAAACTAACATCCTGATTATACTTCGGAAAAATCAAATAGAAACATAGTATCTGATAAATAGGTATGTGATTATACAGGGACTGTAGGGTATGTGTATAGCGTTCATGCTTAGGAAAAATATTCTCTGAAAAGTTTGGTTTTGTGGTTGGTGGGGTTTTTTTTTATATTTGCATTAACAACACTTTATTTTTTTTCCTGGGGAAAAAATGGGGAACACAACAAAAAGCATAACTGTTTAATTTGATAATACTGATTACTATTGGTTTTTGACCTAAAGACTCATTAACCTTTGTCCCAAAAAGCTTATCTAAATAATTCAGGATTTATATTGGGAGTGGGAGAGCAGAGGATGTGGATTTTTGAACTCTGTTGGAACATCACTGGCTCTGCATTTAGAACAGACTTGACCTTTCTCAGGCTCAGGTCCTGGGCTCAGTGTTCACCAGACTTTCTCAATGGCTGCTCTTTTTTTTTTTATATAAGGAGAGGAGAAGTCAATGATTGTTGGGCTTGAGAATGTTTTTAATGCAGGTTTTTAGTTTGCAAAACTAATACCTTCAGAAAACAGGATGTTTGAGGTGAATGTCATGGAAAGAAAATATTATTCTCCATGGACAATTTTGCAGAGTACGTGTTGTTTCTTGCATTGTGTGCTGGTGCTTGTGAGACTTCTTTGAAATTGTTTAAATATATTTCACTGCACTCTTGCACTGTGAAGAAAGGCAGACTAGTAAGATCAAATGAGGGGAAATATTTCTCTTTGAACAATTTACAGTACTGTATGTCTGTCTTTGCAGCTAGCAGCAGTATGGCTGACCATTTCTTATTCCATTTCCTGAAGAACAGAAGTGAACATATCCATGGTCTCTTTCATTAGTTAAATCTTTAAATGTGTGTAATACATACACCATGCAGTTAAGTGGATTGGTTACAGAATGTAATACTTCATTTTTTATATTCTGTAGATACTGTTTTAAATGTGTTAGCAAAGATTAGTATGTTAGAAGGTATTTGTGACTGTTAATTTCTCTAATGAAAACTTACAAGAAAATTTGAGAAATGGAGAGCATCATAGGTTTTAAAAAGGAAATTTGAGTTGGGAACAAATACCAGCTCTCCTCAAATCCTCTAAAGATGGACAAAACAAAATTCAGGAGTCACAGAATCGTATAGGTTGGAAAAGACCTTTAAGATCGAGTCCTTTAAGATCCAACCATAAACCTAACACTACCAAGACCACCACTACACCATGTCCCTAAGCACCTCATCCAAACGTCTTTTAAATACCTCCAGGAATGGCAACTCAACCACTTCCCTGGGCAGCCTGTTCCAACGCTTGCCCACCCTTTCAGTGAAGTAAAATTTCCTCATATCCAGTCTAAACCTCCCCTGGTGCAACTTGAGGCCATTTCCTCTCATCCTATCACTTGTTACCTGGCAAAAAATCACTTGTTACCTTTCAGGTAGTTGTAGAGAGCAATAAGGTCTCCCCTGAGCCTCCTTTTCTCCAGGCTAAACAACCCCAGTTCCCTCAGCCGCTCCTCATAAGACTTCTGCTCTAGACCCTTCACCAGCTTCGTTGCCCTTCTCTGGACACGCTCCAGCACCTCAATGTCTCTCTTGTAGTGAGGGGCCCAAAACTGAACACAGTATTCAAGGTGTGGCCTCACCAGTGCTGAGTACAGGGGGACGATCACTTCCCTAGACCTGCTGGCCACACTATTTCTGATACAAGCCAGGATGCCATTGGCTTTCTTGGCCACCTGGGCACACTGCTGGCTCATATTCAGGCGGCTGTCAACCAACATGCCCAGGTCCTTTTCTGCCTGGCAGCTTTCCAGCCACTCTTCCCCAAGCCTGTAGCATTGCATGGGGTTGCTGTGGCCCAAGTGCAGGACCTTGCACTTGGCCTTGTTAAACCTCATACAATTGGCCCCAGCCCATCGATCCAGCCTGTCCAGGTCCCTCTGTAGAGCCTTCCTACCCTCAAGCAGATCAACACTCCCACACAACTTGGTGTCATCTGCAAACTTACTGAGGGTGCACTCGATCCCTTCATCCAGATCATTGATAAAGATATTAAACAGAACTGGCCCCAGCACAGAGCCCTGGGGAACACCGCTTGTGGCCAGCCAGTTATGCAAAGGAGAGTGCGTTATCTGAAGTTTGAATTCAGTTCTTCGCACAATTTAGGGGAAGGTTAGGAATTATGGAAGTATCAAATCTTGGTTCATCCCTATAAGTATCACATAAATGATTGCAAGATCTGTATGGAAAAAAATGAGAGCATCAAACTGACCATCTAAAATAAATTCAGGCAAATGAGCCTTCATTGCATTCAATGTTGAACAAATTCAAACTTCAAAACAAATTGTAAGAAAAGTGTTTCTTGGAAATAAATATGATCTGTGAGGAAATGTTAAAGAAATAAACCTTTATTTTAAAAATTGAGATGGTGCAAGTTGCTTTATGATTTTCTAGATTGGGTCTTGTGTGCATCTTCCGTGATGTTCACTGGATGTACAATAACTTTGAGTTGTGAATTGTTTCTGACCACTTGCAGTTGTAAAGAAGTGCTGGATCAAGCTAACTAGAAATGAGCATCAAGCCAGCTACAGCACAGCTGAAAATGGGTCAAATAACCCATCCACCTGAATGGCCTAAACTTCAAGAAGGAAAAGTCTGTTCTGCTCCTATATTAGGAAGGGTCCAGTTTATATCCACTCTAAAGCTAAGCCAACACTTTTCAGAAATAGGAATTGATTACATATGTGTAAGTGCTTCATTTGGGGGTAATTTCCAGGCTGAAATGCTATAAGACCTTTTTAGAAATGCTGCACACTTGAACATTTCAATTGAATGTGTGTAAACTAGAAAAAAAAAAAATCATGTGGAAAGGATAGCTGGGAGATTCATCTTGCCTGAATTTAGGATTCTGCTTTGTATTTTCCTGTAGTGGAGACAGGGGTTGGATTCTCTGTGTGGTCAATGAACACAAGAGTGTGTTTACGTTTGTATGCCAGGATTCCGATCCTAAAGTGTCTGTTTCTTTCACTTGACTGAAGGAAGTCTAGACAACTAGATCAGACCAGGATGTAGTTGTCTGAAGCTGGCTCAGCAAAGACCTATTTTTTTATGCACAACTTGAGATACCTAAAAGTGAGGCCTCTGAAGTGTTTTGTTTATTTTAAATGTTTCCTTAGAATGGTTTACCACACTCGTCATAACGATTCACTCAGATTAGTGAGTAAACGTAGTAGAACAGAAATGAGAACAAACTGGTTGCTTTGACTAAACCAGCACCTCAAACATTTGTGTTAAGTTTAAGGAATGTTGATTTATTTTTTTTAATATATCTGTTCAAAGTTAAGGCTCTGAAATTTCACAAAAAAGAGCTTCTGTCCTCGGCCTTGGTTTTTTGGTGGGGGGATTTTTTTGATTTTTCCAGACAGAGGAGCTTAACAGACAACCCCGATATCATGATCATGAATGGTTTCATTAAATAAGCAAATGAGTAATTGTTTGTAGTGTGAGGCTTTGGGAGTTGAGCTTACAGCAAGAAATACCAGGAAGTTCAGAAGAGCTCATTCTTGTAGGCCGGGATGGTGCCAAGCTTTCTGCCGCAGGAGGATATGTAGGGAGGCTCTTGCTGGAATAAGCCTGAAGAAATGTGATCATCGAAGAACAGTCCCCTTTTGTCTGGATGTTTCAGCCTTGCTGGTGTTTACCCAGTGATTGGTTTTCAGCGTAGGATTGGACTTCGGGATTTTTCAACCTGTAAATTAAATCAAGTGCCTGTTGTTTCCATTAACGAAAGAAAGGGTGTGTGATGCAGATCTGAAAGCACAAAGCTGGGCTATTGGAAGGACAGATGCATCCCTTACTCTTTACGCTATGCGACCTTGTTCGTGCTGCTTTGGAATCTGGAGATGAAAAAGACTTATAGCAGTGTAAATGAATTATTTTGATTTGTTGTAACACAGCTAAGACTTCAGAGAAGATGGGCACTGCTCAAATGTTTCACTGAAAAAGCATATCAGAGGAGTACTTTTTTTTTTTCTTCTTCCCTGCAGTACACCTTTCTGACTTTTCCTAATTGCACTGATGTGAGTTTTTTCCAGGCATGGAGATATATATTTAGTCCTATAGTCTCTCTTATTGCTTGGAACATTAATAAAATTCAACAGCAGCATAGTTTCTAGTTTAATTCCGAGAGAAACAGTTCACCCATAAAGAATTAAAATCCATAAATCCATGAAAAAATAATTGAAATTCATTATAATTTCAACAAGAGAGGAGCTTCCCACTGGAAACAATGATTTTTATTTTTTGATGAGAGCAATTTTAAACCACAGAGTTTATATTGTTCTCCAGTAGAGCAAACTGACAACGATGTAATTTCACTAGCTTCAGTTGTCTTTCTCTGTTGCAAGAAAGAGATTCATTGTTGCCATAGACAAGCTACAGTTTTAACATGGGTTTTTTTTTTTCCCCAAAGGAGATTTAGATTTAGTTGTTGTTCCTTTAAAATAGGGCCGTACACAGACTGACGAAAAATGTGTGAATTGGTACAACCAGAAAACAGCAAACATGACTAGCTTCACTTCTTGAAGCTGTGAAAAAGGATCTACTTGCACTCTGTGCTGAATGTGAGCGTGCTAAGCATCCTGCAGAAGCCAGTTGAGATAATCTATGCTGCTATGTGTCTTCTCCAAGCTGCACTGGGAGGGTTTCTTCTTGAAAGTTGGCAGGAGAGGCCCCTGTTCGCTAAGTTGTTGACTACGGTTGTGAGAGTTGTAACCAGGTTCTTGATGGTGACTCTTCCTTTTCTGTACCTTCACTCTTCCTTACCGTGAAAGTTGCACGTTCCAAGTCTTTGAACTCACCTGCACGTTAGTTTACATCTCCAAGAGCCTTGGATAACAGCCATTATATTTTTTGTAACACCCTGCCTTCCTTTGCTGTAGGTTAGAGAAAGAGAGGAAGGAGCTTGCTACAGTAAATATCGTCTTAGTATTTCTTGCTGTGTGTTAAGTTGGACATGATTCAGTATGTGTAGACACTGTCAAATTCCTAAAATAAGCATTAACTACTACTTATGGCTGGGAGATTGCTCTATTTCAATGTCAATGTTGGAAAACAGTTGTCATGGGTTTGCTCATCTTGATAGACAAATTACTAATTCTTAGCTCAGGTCCCCTAAAGTACAAGGAAGAAGGCTCCTTTCCACCTGAACTCTTCAACTTGTTTCAAATGGGCTACACAAATTAATTTTTCAGTGTTAATTAATACTGTGAAAAAAATCATGATCTGTCTCCTATGAGACTGAAGGTTAGCCTCATAGAAGGGCATGAGCAGATGACACTGAAGACCTGTGTAATTTTAAATTACTCCAGAATCACACTGGAATTCCAGTCTGATGGACATGTGGTACCTGTGCTCCCCACCACAGTCACTGGGGGAAGAATTAAGAAGTTTATAATGGGATTCTTAACCAGGAGACTGGGCATGAAGCTGCTTCAGGTAGCCAGGAAGAAATGCCAAGCTCGATGATTTCAGGTAGATGCTCATTTAGGGACCTGAATGGTCAACTCTGGCATGCTGAAATCTGCCTACTTTCACTATAGTGATAATAAGCCCTAAATCTTCTCTAAAGGCAAGAAAGTTAGAAATGCATGTTCTTTCAAAAATTGCAGAAGACTTGGTTTGTCTCTTTTTTTTTTTTTTTTTAAACTTGTGGAGAACAGCTGGAGATGGAGGTCATATTCCTCCTTTCTAATGTTGTATTGCACAGAGGATGCAAGCCCATATCTGTTTCTTCTCAGAAGAATGCCCTGTCTTCTAGTCTAACACTGTGGAAGAACTTCTAAGGGTACACTGAGCAATTGCTGCATTAAATACCTAAAAAACTTATTACAATAGAAAGAAATAAATCCTCCTTCCAGAGAAGTACCCTAACCAGTAGGATAGAGAGATTCTTCCTTTTCTGACCCTGTGACTTTTTAGTTATTCCATGTAAAGCAGCACAGCTTGAAAAGTAGGCTGAAAGCTAGGTCCTTGGTCTCTGTGTGTCTCAGGAATAACTTAGTGTTTATTAAAATTTATAGGCAATTTTCCTCTCGTACATCACAAAAGAAAGTTGGTTGGAGTTGTCCATATTCACAGGGTGTTTTTTAATGACTGTTGTGCACACGCTGTAGTACGCCCTGTTTTCCCAATCTCACTTAAACAAAAGAGGGGATATGTTGTTCCTTGTCAAGATCTGATTCCCTGCGTGTCTGGTAAACGTGCTGTGTGTATAGCAGGTTTACACCTCAAGAGTTGGGAAGAAAAAATGCCTAGTTTAGACATACCTACAGTTCTTAGGTGATGAGATGCTCAGGTTCACAGTACTGAGGTAATTCTGAGCGTCTGCAGGCAAACTTTGGGTCCAGTGACATTACCTGGTGGGAACAAAAATACTCTGCCTCAAGCTCCTGTAGAGACATCTGATGCTTGCTTAGGTTCTGTGTCTCACTAGAAAACTTTCTGTTCCTTAAGTGTTGGTGACTAGAAGGAAAGGAAAGCCCAGCTGAAATTGCTCACGTAATATTCAATTTCTCTGAGGTTTTGTGAAAATATAAATTCCATGTTTTTTCCTGGTAATGACCAGAACATACTTGATAGTTAGCAAAAGGTAATTAAAATGTTTAAAGTTATTCTGTCTCCATGTATGTGAAATGTGTTTACTTGCCGAATCATGGATAAAGAGCGTACTTCTGTAAACTTTATATTTGAAAAACTTAGATTAGTTCAACTGAATTCATGTTTCTCTGGGGATGTATTACATTTTATAGAAAAGCTATGTTTGTATTGAGTATAATTCATAATGGGGCACATCATCTTAATTCTGGAAAATTGTCCCTTTCTAACAGGAATATTCTGGCACTGTAGCATAATCTCCCAACTTTCTGCTTCACCTCTTAAACTGCCAGAATTATTTAGACTGTAAGTGGTGAACATTACATGAGGAGAAGTAAGGGTGGAAAATGCCTTCATTTGCCAGGTGGTTTTGCTGTCCTTCAGTGCCTGGAGGTAAAGGGAGCTTTCAGGTCCCTGCTGTCCTCATCAGTTTAAACTGCATCTTCAGCACCATACCTGATCTGCCCTCACTCACCTACTTGTTGTGATCAATCATTCTGCTTCCAAAACAGTAAGTCATGGATGGCAGTGAAGAAAAAAGTGTTCTATATGTACATCTGTATTGCTTCCACTAGCTGATGCCCTGGTGGTCTTGAAACCAAGAAACATTACATCAGAGGCAACATGCTGGTGACACTAAACAGTGCATTTTCTTTTTTTTTTTTCAGAGAACATTGAAGTTTTGTCCTCTTCAATACAAAATCCTATTGGTCTGCAGGACAAATGCAACCTATAATAATTAGATTATCATAGTTCCAGGACTTACTGGAAGAAGAGTATTAGTCTTTCAGAAAATATGCATTTCATAGCATTGTCTTTTAGTTTTATGTCTATAGCCTTACACTGTTTCAGCACAGATATAAAGAAATCTACAAAGTAATTTTTTTAGAAGACATAGGTCCTGTTTTTCTTGGAATAATGCTGTTGCACTTTCCCTTGCTAAGTTGGTTATTCAGAAGAGAACATCTTTTAACTAGCCTCTTACATTCTACAGTGTTTCTCTGATAGTTCTTCCCCATGGGTTTCTATTTCTGAGTGGGGTTTTTTGTTGTTTTTTTGTTTTGTTTTGTTGTTTTGTTTTTTTGTTTTTTTTTTAATAATATGCTTGTTGCAACTTTAGGGTATGTTTGTGCGTAATGTACCAAGACCTTGATGAAATGTAACATGACACATTTCCTCAGTTGCTATTTCTCTAAACAGAAAATCCATCTCTGGAGTACATCAGACTTTTGAACAGTCAGCTCTGTACAAGGGTGCAAATGCCAAGTTAAACACACTTCTCGAAAGAGGTACTTTTCTGTCTGTACGGGGCGGGGGGAAAGGATTATGTATGTCTTTGCTTCATATCACATAGCTAAACTTTCCTGTTTACCTTCTCCCCAACCCCAGTGCAGAATCCAAAGAGAACTGAATTTTTCAGTGGTTGTTTTTTTTCTTAAAGCATGTTTTCTTTGAGTTTTTTTCCTGTGCAGCTTTGCCTTAGTTTTCCTATGCTTTTTTTGAAAAGAGAACAGTCATTGGGAGTGAAAATTTATGAAGTGAGCCCGGTCTAGCAGTATCTCTCTTCAGAGGAACCTGTCTTTAAAGTATTTCCTTAAAAAAACAAGGAGAAAGGAATTGAAAAAGAGCAAAAGAAAAATGAAAGGCCATTATGGCCTCTATGTTAACATAACCTTCTCTTTTTTTTTTTTGTCATTCGCTATTTATCCCAGGGTTTTAAATGAGACTTAATTCTGTAAATACATATTTATAAAATCAGTTTAATGCACACAGAGCAGAGAACAACTTGTGGGGGAGGTTGGGGAGTCTTAATGAGTCTTGCACTGAATCTAAATGAGCAATGTTATATTGCTGTGAAAAATATCATCCTGGGATATGTAAATAGGAGCATAACCTGAAAAGCAAGTGATGTATTGTAGAAGTTTTAGCTGGATCATTCTGTCTATGTTTAGGTGCTCTACTTCAAGGAGGACCAACTAAAGACAAAGCAGTGAAAATGAGCAGAGATCTAGCAGAGTATTGAGTAGGCGTCAAGAAAGCTAGTTAGCTTTGAGAAGGCTACAGAAGGAGGACACAACAGTGTTCATCTATGTAAACAGCTGCTGCAGAGGGAGCAAAAATAGTCTGTATGCTGGATGGAATGGAAGATAATACATTTTATTGCAGCAAAGATTACTTAGAATAGGCATTAAGAGAACTTGTAAGAATTTATAAGAAAAAATAAAACTACAAGAATCCAAACCATAAACAACAAAAAGCCCTCACCACTTGATCTAATGCCCTGAAAAGAGTGACACCTTTAAGAACAGGTTAAATATCTATCAAGAATTGCTTGAGATTAATTGATCCATTGCTGATCCAAACAATGGATTAGATTATTTTCTAGGGTCCCTTTCAGATTTATGATTTTATGATGATAAATTTTTAGTATAAAACATTGATTTATTTTTTCTTTTTTTTTTTTTCTAAATAGGGAAATAGAAGTTAGATTGGGGCATATCAACTGGTGCTGGAAACAAAAAATCACCTAAATGTTAAGGGGAACTTGGTTTCAGTTAGTCACGTTTTCAGTGTTTGACTTTCGTGAACCTGTGAATGAGTGAATTTTAATAGGACAAATGTTCACAGGAAATAAATTGTGTATTTTCACACAGAGCTCTTCCAGAAATCAAATCTTGAGTTTGCATGCATATTCTACGTATTGGCAACACGTAAACAGAGTAAAATCAGAGGCCTGGTAATGTTTTCTGATAAATAATCAGTAAAACACATCTTGAATTTTGGCTGTCAAACATAATCGCTTACTTGTAAATTATCCACAAATAAAAACTATAAAAGAGAGAATTGATAATTAATAAAGTCTGAAAGGGACAATTTCTTTAATGATCAGGAAGAAGACAGATTATCAGATAAAATAGTTAATTCTGCTGTAGATTATCAATCTAGCATTTGAGAGTGGTTATTTTCTTTTGGAAAGCTAATATCCACTGAATAGTGAGGACCAACAAAAAACTGGTGACAAATAGGATCTAAAGAATGATGGAAAGGGAATGAGCAAAGCAGGTCAAAAACACTGATAAGAGAAGGGGCTTATAGATTGTCTCCAACCTAGTAAAGTGCTTTTTGCTCTAAGTATTCATGCTAATTTATTAGCAGTGTGTGTTTAACTAGCAATTAATCTGCAATGTTCAGAATTGCTTGTGCCTCCCTGTTTTCCATAGCTGCTTATCCAGTGACTGAGTCAGGTTTGCAGAACTGATTTCATAAAGATGGCAGCTGGCAAACACTGAACCTGCAATGTAAACAGCCCCTGACTTATAGATGTGAAGTTACTGCTTTGCTTATTTGCAGATCTCTGCAAGATGTGAACTTCTCATGCCTTTTTACAAATATTTTATGCTGCTGGATATATTAAGCTCCTTTCTGCATAGGCTATCCATGCTGCAGTATTGCATACCATGATGAGTAGCAGCAAACAGCCATACACTTTTTAGTTGTAACTATCCCAACAATATAGCAGATTTCCTTACATGCAGGTTACCTTGAATGTGCAGCATTTTTTACTTTCCTAATTCAATTTTTTGTTGGTCATCAAAACAGCAAACTTCTATGTACTGGACACAGTAAATCAACATCTAGAGAATTAAGTCAAATGTCTTGAATCAAGTTCATACAGTATCTCACAACAGCGAAGCATATAACTAGGGAATGTAAAAAAAAAAAAATAAATTGTTCAACAATGATTCAACAAACATGGCAGGCTTCATTCAACGTCCAAGTCTTGTCTAATGGATCAGTGTTCTATAAAATTTGACTCTTGGAAAAAAAGTCTTAATGATGAAGTTGCATAAGGCATCTTTCCCCAGCCAAACTGAACAACAATCAGATATCAGTACAATGTTCCCTTGATTGTAGGGTCTGTCTTTTTTTGTTTTGTTTTTTTGTTTTTAAGAATGTCAGAACCCTTGCTTGGAATTAGGTGGCTTATGCTCAGACCAGTTTCAGAGATGCCTCATGTTGTGTTGTGGACTTTCATGTCTTCCCAGGATGTGTAAGATAGCAGTATAATTATTAGTTTATGCTGTTACATCCTTGAATTCAGCAGTTCTGCATGTGATGATGATGGGTCTTGAACCTTTTTTTAACAAAGGAGATTAGTCACGGTCTCTTACCTTGTTACAAGGAATTGGACAAAGCTTTGGAAAATTTACCTGTCCTTGGCAACAGCTTTGCAGCTACCATTTGGACATGGCTGCTGTTTACAGCCATTGTTTTCTCTCAAAGTTGGCACAGCATTGCTTTTATGAAATGATGGCAGCTTCTGGGACTCTAAATCAAGCTGAGACTTTTATTATATCTGTATCCTTAGGTGTTTGCAAATCCTCAGTAATTTTGACATAGGTTTCAAAAATGAAAATTTTTGTTTACGTTGTTCTGCTACCTATAAGATGTCAGCATCTGATAGTCTCTATATTGTTGGTACCATTCTGTAACTTAACAGCGTAAGTAAAAACCAATCTGACTCTGCAGTCTGTTGGAGTGTTTGTTGTGTTGATACGGTTCTCCATGAGGAAAACTAGTGGTTTTGTCTCTAAACCAAAGCTTTGATGGAGAAAGCTTGATGCCATGCCTGTGGATCTGTAGCTATTGTCAGGATTATTGTCAGATATGCTGTATTAGCGAGACTTTATTTTATATATATGGTTACCTGTGTTTAGCTAGAGTATTTCATGGCGCTCTCTCTGTACAGTGGGAATCACTATGTAGGACAATGTAGTTTGTTGGAGGAGTTGTTTTTCTTTTCTGTCATATAAGTCAAATTGTTACTGCTCTGCCTAAGGGGATGTGTGGTTTTGTTTTTGTCTTTGTCTTTATCCCCCCCCCCCCCCCCAGCAATATGGCCTCTTTTCTAGACTTGATCTGCAGGTAGTTGGGTTTTTATTAATTTGTACTTAAGTTATATGCTGCTATTCTTCAGCCACATCTTCTGTGATAGATCTTTCCAAAGGAGTATCTCATTGTACCCACCACTGTCTTCTCTTAGGATGGCTTCAGAATGGCTTCGTCTTTTTCATACTGAACACCCCTTGAGTCGTCAGGCATCACACTTATCCATAAGCATTTGCATCAATCACCAGCAAGTCCCTTCTAGCTTTTCCCTGGTTTGCTTGCAACATTCCCAGCCCTATAATGATAGTCATATATAAGAGATAGAGACCTACTGCCTTGCACTGTCCATTGTCATACTCCTGCACCAACAATAGTTTCTGGCTGTCAAGGTTGCAAGGCAACAGAAAAACAACGGGGAAACTTCATACTAGACAGAACCAGAGAATATAAGACCAAAATTGCATGAGAAAGCATTGCTATGTTTATCTCTGACTCTATAATCCTGTGATTGGTGTGAACGACAACTGTATTTTAGCTGCTTTCTAATACTTGGAGAGCATAGCTAGCTAACTGGAGTCTGCCACCAGCAAACTGATGCTACTGTGCTTTGACAGTTTTTTTGGCATATATTTGCAGCATCTTTGAGACCATGAAATCAGCCAGAATTTGGGTTGTCAATGGTTGATTTTCCATTTTGGGGTGTGGTATCTATATTAAGAACTGAAAAGTTCTGGAGAAGGAGCACAAATGTTTCTGGACTGCATCAGACTCTGGAAACTATCCATGTGTGATTCTTAATACTTTATGGCATAATAGTTGAGTGCTGGGAGGTCTGCCAAGGTCACTGACTCATGGAGGTCTGTGAAGCTCTATCTCCACTAGTCTCTGGGCTTGTTGCCATCCAAAACATCCTGGACAGCACTGTGTTCTAGATTCAGTGTTTGCTGAAGCCATAGATGGGCATGCAGTCCCAACTACTGCATGCAACATTAGGGTATTACCACCAGCAGTGGGTCAGAGACACCAGATGCATCAATGAAGGATGTATTCTGGGACGCTAGTGCCTGCCTCCCTGTATCCCCTTCCTGCTCCTTTGCAGCCACAGGCACAACCACGCATCAAGATGATTAACGTGTATGTGTCAAAAGTTTATCCCCCTCCCCCATCCCTTTTTCCTTCATGTCTTCCAGAGTCTGTCTGTGTCTTTTCTGACACACTAGTCCTCCTTTGCTTAGCTTGCGAATATAGCAGAGTTTTGTGTTTGTTGCCAATCAATGGCAATGATCAGTATCTGGTTAAAAAGGTTTGAAAACGTGCTCCCCTGCAGATGCTGGCTGCCTCTCGCCTGTACCTAACTAGCCAATGGAAACACATCACCCAACAATCTACCTAGATGTCCTGGCTTAGATTCCATGTCCAAGAGTCAGAGTTCACAAGAGTGTGTCCCGTTCCAGAGTTCCCCAGTATGTTGCGTGTGCAGGTGCAGACAAGCGCTGTTGCTCTAGTAGCAGGAAATTTGCTGGCAAGACTATGCATGCTCCTGGACCAGCTCCACTGGCACACTTAAACCAGAAGAGAGGGCACGTATCTGTAGGTTCAGGATTCAGATTCTATACGTACAAAATATGCCGCTTTTCCTTTCATTGCCCCTCTCACCTCTCTCTTTTGTTTGTTGAGGCCATTTGAAGTCTCTTGTAAGTCACTCAGATCAAAAACTCTGCTTCTATTGGCTATGGATTAGTTTAGTCAGAGAGAGACAGAATATAAGTGCAAGCTCTTAAGGTAGAAGGAAAAACAAGAAGGTATTTGGTAGCAGTGGTCTATGTCCTTATGTCTGTAGTAAACAAAACGTGAAACTCATCAAGTATTTTTGCTCTCCTAAACCATGATTCAGGACTGTTGGCTCCATGCATCTTCATGTTAGAAGCTGTCTGCATAAGCAAGTACACTGAAGAACCCTTATTATAAAATATGAAGGGGGAAAGGAAAAAGGCCGGGGGGGGAACAAAACAAAAAACGAAGCTGGATTTCTGTATGGCCCTAAGTTGTTTCATTAATTCCTGTGGCTGGGCCACATCACCCCAGTTCCTACCAGGTCAGATGCATTAGGCTATGGGGCATCTGCTGCTGGTTTTGATGTCCTTTTGACCTATGCCTGACATGCATGATGCTCTGTGAGACTTCTCATAAAACTGCTCAGTGATTCAGCGAGTTGCCTCTTGTGCCTTCAGCTGAAGTAAACAGGTACCACAAGATGCTCTCTTTTGCCTTGCAGAAAGTATTGGACTTGGTGGCTCTAAGGAGGCCTGGCTGTTCCAAAGGCAATGTGCTCTCTCCTGGGTGGTAGCAGTAGATCTTATTCTCTGGTTCTCTTCCCTCTGTCTGCTGTTTGGTAGCACTCTTAGGATTGTTATCATTTTGGTGTTTTGTTTTTGTTTTTTTTTATAGTCTGTCTTCAGCAGCCAAGAAGCAGTTGTATATGGAAACTTGAGCTATTCTCTCAAAAATAGAAGACATTTGCCTGCAGTGGGAAAACTGATCTGAGAGAGTTCTTGGAGAGCTCGCATTGCTGGTATCACTGCTCTACCATGGATGAGTAGGGCTTGCTCTCCAAGAGCTCAGAGGTTAGTATGCTTTATTAGTACTAATCACATCAAAAGATATTTTTAGAGACTTACTAAAACAATTCTTCTGTCATGGCAAGAAGTCAGGCCTGTGGTATTTCACTTAGTTGTTAGTCAGAACATTTACTCTGAGTATGGAAGAGACAAAGAAAGACAAGGCAATAAGGTATAAAAAAAGAGCGAGAAGGAAAGGAAGGGAAGGTCAAGCAATAATAAATACTCAAGATCCAGTTGTGGACTGTGAACAAACATTGCCTTTTTAAGCTTTTAACTGACATGCCAAAAATCAGTATTTTAAAATAAATTATGTGGAAGTGTGGTGTTTTGCTTCAACATTTTGTCTGGAGTCCTTTCTGGGCTTTTAAAATGCATTTATTGTAAAGGACAAGGTTTTCCAAAACAGAAATCTATAAATCTGTCTTCCTGTAGCAATAAGCAATAAGCAAGTGTTAGCCGTAGTCTAATGACACAATACTGGTATCTTGGGACTAACATCTGCTTTCCAGAATTTTGAAACCAATACTGATGTTGCATGTTTCTGTAGCCAAAATATGCTTACCTTTTGTTTCTCTGCAGTCCCTGTGAATTCAGGAAGGTTGCTCAGATGTAACTGCTAGTAGACCATTGTCAAGCTTTGTGGATTTCATCTGCCTTAAAGGATACAAGAAAGTGAAACTTGGGGACAAGGAGAAAATTAAAACCAAGATTTTTGTTTTGCAACCCAGACATGTAGGCTGAATTCTAGAAAGCTTAAACTCTAAGAAAGGGGTGTGTCTGCGTGTACATGGGTATATATCCATATATAGTTTGCTTTCAGATGTGGAACCCTTGCTCTTGGAAATGATTGTCTCATCTTTTTAAAATGGATAGATCCTTTGGTATTGAATGAGACATTCCAGAAAAACAAATTTTGATTCCAAGATTTCAGTTGGCTTTTGTTTTTTATAATGAACTACAAAATGCTTCTAATTGCCTGTGAGCAAGATGTATTGAAATGGTGCAATGGATCACTACATAAGGAATGATAAGTGGGTGAGAATGCACGAAAAAATGTAGAAAGGCACCACAGACGAAAAGCCAGTGTTGAGAAGGGCATGAAATACTTGTGCAGATGTTTTCCAAGTTCACATCCAGTTGTGCTTCTGTCAGATGGAGTTTAAAGTCCTCCTTATTTTCTCCCCACTTATAAGTATTATGGACTTGTAGGTACACTGACTGTTATTGCAGTGCTCAGATCTCTGCTGTGCACCTTCAGCACCTGGAATTAAAAAGAAATTTAGGTGCTGAAGTTAAGTTTTAGTTGTGTTCAAGTTAGGCTGAACAAAATAATGCTAACACTTGAAAAGGATAGTTTGAAATGTGGAGTGCTGAAGTAGCTTCTGACTTTCCAAATGTTAAAATTTTATTGGTTGGTACTGGCAGGCCAACTATAAGTAGTAGTAATAACAATCATTTTATTTATTGGGCACCCTTCCATCGTTAATGTCCTGTTAGATGGCTCACAAAAGATATAATCTGCTGTTAATGTCCTGCTAGGAGCCTCATAAAAGAAATAAAATATAAAGGCAGTTATATGCTTAATGGTTTATGCTTTTTCTTTCATGTTGATGTAGAAGATTACAGTAAAAAGGCCAATTTTGCATCTTCATTGAAATTAATGGAGTTTCAACAACTTATCCTGGATCTGAAACGGGTCCAAAATATGTTAATGCTGGTTCTCTAGGTTCAGTCAGCTGATGCTGGAACATTCCTGGTTGATTTGCAAGGTACCCCAACTGGATTAATTAGAAGAGAAAAATACTATTTCCCCCTCTAAATTCTGCTTACTGCAAAACTCACTTGCTATAAAATGTCATGTTAGGGAGGCTCCCTTTCCCCATCTTCTGACTAAATTGCCATTTCTTGTGCTCATTCTTTTCATCTTTTATGTTGTTCATTAAAAATGTTACATTTTATGCCCAGTATTGTTCACAGTCTACAAGGTTTTTATCACTTAGATAAAAGCAATCTACTTGATGCACAGCTGGTCTCCGGAGTGATCTGATTGCTTTTGTGATAGGCCTTAGACACCTAATGCTGTGCAGAGCACTTCTATGCTTTTTTCCAAATAACTAAATTAAATTACTTGCAGATGAACTTGTTTTATAACAACATATCTGAAAGACTTTCAGATTTATGGCCAGTCTCTGCCATCTTTTCTAACATTTAGTAGCATCATGATCTTTGAGTGGTCCCACTGATTTCTTGAGGAACAAAGCACAACTAAGCTTGGACATGACTTCCTTTTTCTCACTCTTCCAGTGGAGTGGGAGAAGGGAAGAAAGCATCTCACCTCTGGAGAGGAATCACGACTGTAAATCTTAAGAGGAAATATATGCTTCTCTATTAGCGTGGACTTAGATGCCTAATTACTTATGAGGTCTAAAAGTTGGTGTTGGGCCTCCACACTGGCTGTTGGATAGCCTGGCCCACGTACTTCTGTGAATCCTGTTCTAAGGTCCTTGATGTTCTCTGTGTTTCTGAGACACTGGCCACTCCAGTCCCAGCTCAGCATTTCAGTGGGTAACAGGGCACCTCACTATTAGGCATTGGAGTATGATGCCTAAGTTTTCTTTGCTGGTTTAGCCCAAAAATGAGACTGGTGGCATCCTGCTTCTCTCCAGTATGATTCTGCTTTTACTGTACATAATCTACTTGCTCCTGAAACAAACAAACAAAATCTTTAAAAAGTTACTACTTTTGCCCCATCCCCAACATATTTTCATATAGTCTCAGCTTACAATAAAGCAAACAGGAGGTTTTTAAACAAACGTCTTGTATTGTTTAGTGCACATACAGAGACCACTTAACAGCTTTTCTTCTTTTTATTGAAGATTTTTTTTTTAAAGCTGCCAACCTGCTTCCAGATGGTATCATACATGGGTGGTAACAGTCAACTGGTACCAAATATACTTTCATCCACAGTTCCCTAGGAATATATTACCTAGCTGGCTTTGGTCCCAAGATGATCAAGTAGTTGCAAATCCTAGGTTATTAGGCTTCATCAAATTCTGGTGAAAGTTAGTCCTGGTCACCCTGTAGCCAAGCCAAAGTCATCAGACTTTTTGGTCATGGGAAACGTAAATCTCATTTAGATTTGATTAATTTTTCAGAATTTTTAAACCTATTTACTCTAACAAGAAATGTGTCATCCTCTGTGGGCTTGGAACTGTTTTACAGAATCTTTTCTGTTGTTTCTTAAGCACTGTCTGGCTTTGTCCACACTTCATTAAAGGCATGTAGTGGCTCAAGAGGATTAGGATAACTCAAATCCAGCATTTCTACTCCCAGCGGAAATGAATCTCTTGAAAAGAAAGCTGTGCAGGTTTTGTTGTTGTTTATTTCTTAAACTGCCTGTAGCTCTGTCATCATTTCAGACAGTGTTTAAGGACCCCAAGTGAAGCCCAGTATATTAAAATATTTGATTAGGGGTCTCCCTGATATAGTCGTATGTCAGCCTAATTACTGTATCTTTGGGCTTCCTAAATCTTCTCTACAGTAGCAATGCCTACTGCTCTAAATATTGCTGCAGGTGTAGCAGATCTAAAAAGATTATGAAATTTTGCATTGCTATGCATGACATGGGATAACATTTAAACTTCTTTTCCAAGCCCTATGCATATAGTTGGCTACCTCGAGCTCTAGTCATTCTCAGTGGTGAAATATCTTCTAGCACCAGACAATTGCACCCTGCTTCCAGCTGCTGTTGTGGTTCCCTCTTCCACTTCCTCCTCTCTCCCCCAGCAAGAAATACTTAAAAGTTATTAATAGTTCTTTAACGACTTGCAATTTTCAAGAGTAGAAACATTGCACCCAAAAAGTGAATTTTCATGACCCAGCATGCATGGCCTGTTGTAAGAAAAGAGCCATTGCACTGTATCTTAAAACAAAGTGGCCATAGATATAGATTTGAAGGGGAGGAAAGAAGGGGGAAGTATTACATGCAAGTTTTGGCACTGTTCTCAGAAGCAAATATGGCCAGAAAAGTGCAGAGCTTATATTCCATTAGTCAGCAGCAGGCAGTCCTCAGTTGTGTAGAGTTATGAACGTGAAGTCCCAGCTCAACCTAGCAGTGGAGTACGCCTGTCATGTACAGATACGTGATCGGCAATGATCTAGGCTAACATGTTTTAGTTCACACTGGATTGGCCAGTGCTCACACGGAGGCGAGTAGCAGTAGCACTGCTCCAGAGCAGATAACTTGTTGAGACTTGGTAGCTCATCATCTGTGTTTATGCCTTGCAGAATTCTCCATCTCTAATTTTCATGAAACTGAAATAAGATTATTCTGCTCTAATTAAAAGAAGATGCCTGACAATTCCCTGTGTAATCATACTGTAAACAACTGTGGGTTATTGTTCTTTATTTTCTATTGTTCTTTACTTCATTTCAGTCTTCCCCACTAATCTGTGTTGTACAGCACTGTACAAAGTAGTAATGAAAAAATGTAAATATATTCAGCATTTGCACTTTGTTTTGTTTTCCAAATAAGAAATAATTTCAGACTGTACTTTGGTTGTACAAGTTCATATTCATCTTATTCCTGAGAATCTCCTTACCTGAAAGTTACTAGTACAGATTTTTGGATTGGAATACTAGAGCATCAGGGAACAGGAACCTCCATTGTTTGAGTTCTTTAATGACACATTTTTACAAGCTTATAGAGAATAGATAAAAGCCGAGCTTAATAAATATTGAGGTTAGACTTGAGACTCAGCTGACAGGATAGTAAAGCTGTGCAAACTTTTTTTTGTAAAACTTCACCAGGCACTGGGAAGCATCATGTCTGAGTGTGGAAATGAAAATCTCATGGTTTTGATACCAAACAAACCTTATATTTTATGAGGAATCTTCCCTGCACCCCCCAGCTGGAAATCATTAGGGCTATTATTATTCATGAGGCAGGACCTAGAGTAAGATGCTAGCATTTACAATAAGTTTTCTGGGTTTTTTAATGCAAGTCCTTCAATTTTGATAAACCTGCTCCTTGCACTTTTCTTATCACATATATGTACACATACGCATCTTCCTTGTCTTAGAAGAGGACTTAAGGTCAATGGTTTTTTTGTTTGTTTGTTTTTTCCCAGATGCCTTTATGGTAACTGCGTTCCACCACTGCCCCAGACACCCCCATACAGGAAATGTTTCATAGTTCATTCAGTATGTATGTGAATTTCTTGCAGTTTCTCATGCTGTTTGTTTTGTTTTTTAAATAAATCTCCCTTGACAGAAGTTGTAAGTAGAAGTCACAACAGTGCCGTGGTCTGTGGGGAACCTGGTCAGGAAGGGTGGTGTGCAAGTCAATTCTACTTCAGGCCCCCCATTTAAAAAATACTTATTGTAAAAAAAAAAAAAAAAAAAAAAAAAAAACAAAAAAAACCCAACAAACCAACAAACCCAAACCAAAACACCCCCCCCCCAAAAAAAAAAAAAAACAAAACAAACCCAAACAAACAAAACCCAACCCAAAACGAACAAACAAACAAACCAACCCCCGAAAAACTGCCACCTAAAAATGCTTGCATTCACTAGCATTTTCATTAAGGATGGTTAACAGCTCTATAACTGTTCAGCTGTTGCCAATAGCGTTTTTGTATTGCACCTTCTGGGGGTTACTATCTTGCTATTTAAAAATAAATAGACTGATATATAGGCAGACACACCAAAAAGAGGTAGTATTACTGACAACTCCACTGTAACTTTCAGCCTGTTAACATAAAACTCCACCACTAAATCTCTCAGGGTAAACTATGCAGAGATGGAAAAGCCCCAAGGTATTAAGAGTGATTTTGATATAAACTCCAATTTTATTTTATGACCATTTTACAGCTGCTTCTAGATATCTTCTCTCGTAAACTACAAGGTACAAGGCAAATGTTACCTCTTTTTTTTTTTCTGCAGGGTTTCAGACAGTTGGTTTATTGTGACATGTTAGCAGCCTTTTCTCTGCATTGCACATTCATAAGAATGAATTTTAATGAGACTAAGCTAGCAGAAGACCCATAAAGAAGATACAATTATGTTTTAAGTATTCATAAAAAAAGTTACATTAAATTTACACATTTTGATTTTGTCTGTGACAGTCAAAAGAAATAGACTGAGAGCATATGAGGCTGTATAAATCCATACAGTTGAAATGACTTTATTGTATGGGCTGCATATCCAGAAAACATTTCTCCATGCAAATAGGAAAGCTTTTTGCTGGGGAAGGCCATATGGGGAAAAAAAATAATGCTGGAAGCCACTGGCTAGTGCCAGGGTACTAACTCCTGTTAGCATCACTGCTGAATGACATCATTCATGCACATATGGTTATAGGATAAAATCTTTACTTGGTCACTGAACAGAGATAACAAGTAAGAAAACCATAAGTTGTTGGTATCCTTATTTTAAACCCCACAAGGAAATTTTAGCCCTGTAAAAGGAAGGCTGCTTTAGCAATGTATGGGGTGATGCCTGAAATTTGGGGCAGTTCCTATCACGAGTGGGATCTCCATCTGCAAACTGAGGTGATACTTTCATACCTTAGCAATAGGCTGTGAGTTTAAAAATAATAAATAATCCATGAACAATGATGAATGAACAAATTCTGTATGAATTACATATAATGAATGAGTAGTAATTTCTCCAAACTAGTGTTTTATTCTTACAAACTAATGTTGCTAAAAATATTCCCCCCCATTTTTCTCATTGGAAATTGGTTAAAACTAAAGCTTGATGGGACACTTTGAGTATTGTGATGGAACTTAGTTTAAAAGTTTAAACTTTTTTTGACTTGTATTACTAATAGTGCAATTCTAGGTTGCCTACGTTTCCTCTCTTGCACATCTTTTTACATCAAAATTTGACAGTATTACCTGCTGCCTGTCAGAACAGGGAAAAAATATCATTGCATAAAGCAAGTAATAAATAAAAATTTCTACTACTTATAAGGAAAAAAGTGTTCTTGCTCTACAAGAAATATTCTTGCTGTGAGGATGGTAATGCTACAAGATTTTTGATTATCATGATGTAGTTCCACTAAGCACCAGAAGATAACTTTTCATCTTCAGATAAAGACATAGTTAATTGACCTCTTAATCACTCTATGCAAGCAGGTTAGTAAACATTAAAAATGATTTAATAAATGTTGTGTACAAGCTTTGTGAAAAAGCTAGCAGCATACTCAGTTATTCTTAGATTCCAGGCTTATGGCCAGGACCCTTGATGTGCAGAGGGAAAATAATTTTAGTTGCACTAATGTAAGTTGGTAATGCCTGTCTAATAGCTACTTCTCCTGTCTTAGATGATACCATTCCCTACCAGTATGTTTAAAATATCTGTGTGAGGTGAAATCTTCCCCTCTTCAACACCTTCAAAAATGGTTTGATTAGTATTATTCTTGTGCAGTTTTAGATGCTTTTTTCCCATATTTATTTTGAAATTCTAAGTAATATATTGTTAAGAATATCAAAAGTAAACACGTCACATTTTCTAATATTTTTCAGCTTTGCTCATCACAGGTATAAGATAAATAAACTTCTGATTTAAAAAAAAAAATCAGCTGACTAAAAATGCATTGTTCGGGGAAATGAAGTCTTTGTTAAAAGTTTTGTTTGCCATTTGGGTACTGGCATTGCCTTGCTGGCCTGCCACAGTTTCTCAAATACATACCATGTATTCTGAAGTCCACTGGAATGAAAGGAGACCCGGTAGAACTTACTGCTCTGATTTAATTTTCATAGAGTAAGTCAGTGGACTTTTTTTTTTGGACTTTTTTTTATGGACCTTTTTTTTAATCCAGTTTCTTCTTCAATTGCAGTTTTATTCAACTACTTAATTCTATCATTCTATCACAGTACAGAAATTCTGCCTAATGTTTTTTTCTTTCATTCTCTATTTAGACATAATAGGATTTTTATTTGACATTTATGTCTCTAAAAAGAAAAAACACCTGGTAACTAATTTCTATTCAAATCCCTTTTAAGATAGCAAAAAACCCCTAACCCCTAATCAGTTCATCTTATCATAGATGTTCAGAGCCATATCATGCTGTGAGCAACTCTAAGTTTCTAATGTATGTTAAAAACTCTGTTTTGTGAATTTGAGACTGAAAACCTAATAGCACAGGGGTATTTGATACGGAAGTGCTTCAGTTCAACCTTGCTCAGTCCTTTCTAGTGGTTCAGTCAAAGGGAGTAGTTGGTGAACCCTGGTCCATCGATTTATTACCTCTGAAGTTCTTTGCCAGTCCCACATGGGAGCTTGCCTACTAGAAGGCCTAAATAGCAATTTTCCAGTCAAATTAGTATGCCTGGTCTTCCATGCTGGAGGTCTTTAAAATACCCCAAAATATCTTTTTTTTCAGCTAAATGTGTATTTGTTCATAGACTGGACATATGAAGAACAAATAGTTTTGCTTCTCAAAGTCTGCAAGATCTTCCTCCCTTGAGCCCCATTAATGATTTTCAATTTTTAGTATAGGATTAATTTTTCATAAGTACAGATTAGCTCAGCATAAATATAGTACACAAATATAGTAATCAATGTTAACATTATGGAAAGTTTCAGCTAGTTTTATTCTGAAAGAGACCTTTAGAAATGGAACTTTTAATGGCTGGGTACAAAGTCTGTTTCACTTTACACTAAAATTTAGTTGTCCACTGCCAATCTGAGTGTCTAAAATTGGATCTTGTGTTTTGAAAACACTTAGCTATGGTTTAGATTAAGGATGTTCTTGATGATGCAGTCTTTCTGCAACTTACGTAGTTGTTCCACATCAGCTAGTCTAAAAAATATATTTAATATAAAGTTGATACTTCTTGATGGAAAATAACACTTTACAAACACAGTGTTATAGAGGCAATGATAGAATAGATTTTTCAACAATAAGTAGTTGAAGTATACACTGGTTAATCTTAGATATCCAAATATTTTGGAAAAACTGCTTCTATTATGTGTTGCATTCCCACCTTTCACAGAAAAAATAATCTATGAAGTACATGACATCATAGTAAATGATTAGTGATGTGTAGATCATTAATTTTCCACTGACTATCAAAGAAGAAAAGTGATTGAGCAATATTCATCATTGCAATAAACCAAATTAAACAAGATGTTTCCTAATGTGCTTTATCCTGAATAACAGGAGCGTGTGAAATGATTCAATGCAGGAAGGGAATGTTTGGTGCTTTTGCCCCAGGCTTATGTGCCACTGATACGATCTAACTAAATTGATGTTGCTAAACAACACAGACTCCTGGGGGGATACTTACTTGGGTTTAGAGAGTGGTTTATTTTGGTTACAGCTCTTTCTGTTTCAGTAAATTTAAGAGGAGCTGAAATCTAGTGTTTGTGAATTGGGAGAAGATTGTCCATAGTGGAATCTGTTTCCATTGGCTTAACCAAACAAGGTTATAATCGCAACTGAGTATTCAGCTAGAGCATGTATAGATAACAAGGTAGACAAATACTCTGAGTTTATGGTACATTTGGATTTGACTGATTTCTGTTCTTTCTCATCTAGGTTTCTAAGATCCTCAGTAAATAAATAGATCTTTTCTTCTCCTGCTTCTCGTTGATAATTTCTACCATTGTTCATTGGGTAGGTGCTGTAATTCACAACAGAGTTTGAGGAAGGTACTTTTATATTTCTCTATTTTGTAACCAGAAATAGCTCCTGGGCAAGAGGCTGTGGTGGTTTTTTACTGTTTTCTTTTATTTTTATTATTAACAGAGAGGGTGACTAGACAAGTGCAGAACTGTCTGATCTTCCTGTTCTTGATATGTTAGTGCTCACACCTGTTGTTCACTCAGGTCCTTCTGTCTCCCAGTTCAGCACTGTACTAGTTTTAGGGGGGTCTGTCATGAAGGATTGATCAAAGTTATCCTTTATTTAAAAACAAACAAACAAAAATCCTAATCTGAATTACATAGAGAGCAGAGCTTGGCCTCTCCATGAAAGTTGTAGGTATATCAGTGACTTGCTGCATGTAACTGGACTTGTTTAAGTACAGTTTATGTTAATTTTGTCATTTTACTAATTTATAGCTTTGCAGTTTCCACATACTGCTTTAATTTGAGCCTTCTGAGTGTTCACTCAGAACAAGTTCTGCTTACTCAATAGCTGGTCTCCTGGAACTGCGAAGGGGGTTTTTGGTGTTTTGGGATTTCCTCCCCCCCCCCCCCCCCCCCTTTGTCCTTTGATATTCTTACCACCTAAGTCTGGCTCAGCTGTAGCTGAAAAACAAAACAAAAAAGAAACAAACGTTTCCATAGATGAATGAAACATCATTGCTGGAATAAACAACCCAGCTCATTTTTAAAAATTAAACCTGATCTGAGGATCTAACTGCATTGTAACACAGAATCCGTGGCAGCAAATTTCACATTTTTTGTATTTCACCTTACCCAGTGCCTTATGCTGCCTTCAGCTCGTGGGCGATTGGGGTGGACAAAGCTATAATGAAAGGGCAATCTTTCTCCTGCACAGATCTTCAGAAAGCAGGACCTCAGTACAGGCTTCTCGGCTACTGTGCAGTAACAGGACATCCCTCCCATTCTGGGATCCCACACATCAAACACAGCCTCGTGGTGAGTCCAGCAAGTACATGAGGCACCTGTGGTCTCTGTCATGGGTGGGGGGAGGGCCAAGGCTCAGTGGGAGACATGCTGTTGGTGTGGAGCAAACTCATTCCTCACCTGTCACGCATCATCTTTATACAGCATCAGGTACCACCCTCCTGACACTTTACAGACACCTCATCACAGGGTAGCTTCTTACTGGTGCGTGTTGATGTCTGTTTCTTAGGAAACGGCTGTGATGGTAGCGCATCTCTCAAAGTCTTTGGTCAGATCTTACTTCTCTAAGTTTCATAAATATGTGAACAACTTTGTGTATGTGCTGTGTTTGTGCATGGTGTAGTTCTATTGGTATTTTGCTGAATTGGATGCTCGATTGTTACGATACCTGAATTACTGTTGTCCCTTCACATTTTGTCCTCATCTTGATCAAGAACAGCCAGTTGAATGCATTACCTTAATAAGTTACTAGGGGATACTGCTATTCCTCTTGCTGTGATTGTTTGGTGAATAAATAGGAGCTTTTTTTCAAGTGCAGTAAATCTCAGAAAAACCCAAAGCACTAGAATATTAATCTCCCCCCCGACCAAATAAAATCTTAAGTGTAGAACAGAAGATTTTAGATTAGCAATTATAAATTTATTTAGCGTATCCAGTTTTCTGACAGTTGGGGTTTTTTTTTCAGTTTTCATGATGAAAGAATTTCCAGAAAGTAAACAAAGTTTTGACATAGATGTGCAAGTTTGTGCTGTAGATTGCAAGGATTAATTTGTGTCTTTCCACAGAAATTTGGAACTTCAAAAAAACCAGCAGTGAAATTATGGTAAAAGAAATGCTTATAAAGACTACATAATATCTGCAAGAAATAATTTTGTGATCACAAGGTTTCTTTTATTACTGTTATCTATGAAAAAAAGGATACCAGAAATATTTTTTCCCATTTGTTTTCTAATAAGGTCTTTTTTTGTTCACTCATCAGTCCCACTGCAACCTCAGTCTAACTTCTGTTTTTGAGTAAATTGAAAAGTGGATGTTTTGATAAAAGCTGTGAAGTATTTTACTGTAACTATAGATCAATCGAGTGATAAGGACTTTTTAATTGAGAATTTTTGTTTTGGGAAATAAAGGCTACTTTGTCAGAGGAAAAGCGGAAAGCTAACTGAGAGAAATTTTCATGTATAGTATAATAATATCCAGAAAGACAGAAGATAATGATTTATCCAAAGATGTTAAGAATAAGGTAAAAAATGTTTTGTACCATAAAGTGAAAAGTATCAAGTCAAACTTTGTCACTGTAACTAAGTGCATATTCTTAATTTATTTTCATAGCTATGGGCACAAGACTTCCTTATTAAGAGAGATACAATGTCAATCATATAGGTCACCTTTCATATCACTATTTTGTTCATATTATGACATAGAATTATCTGTATGCCTATTTGTATGTAAGTATGTTTTTTATATAAGGGTGGAAGTTGCTTTGATTTCTGGTGCTCTTATTAAATACATCATAGTGACAATTCTGACCTTATTTTTTAAATTCTTTATCTTTGCTGCTTTCTAACCTGACTACAGGAAAGAAATTTTGATCAGCCCCACAGTGTTGTAGTGAATGAAACTGTAATTGTCCTTAATGACAGGAAAAAAAAAAAAGAAATTAGGAGTGTCTGTGTGGTGTGGTTTTGTGTTTTGGTTGGAGGTTTTTTGGTGTTGTTTTTGTGTGTGTGTTTGTTTTTTTTAACTTCCATCCTTCTTATTTGATGATCAGCCTAGATCCCTAATTTGCAAGTGGATGGGGAAAAGCTTGCAGTACCTGGTAGCGTTGAAGTATAAATATCATTATGAAATTGATATGTGTAATATAGGTCATGCACAGATTATCTTTAATGATGCTCAGTCCAAACATGGATAATGGATTTCTGTGAAGCAATGGCGATTCATAGGTTGTCTGTGGATCTTGTTTTTTTCCGGGTACATGTATGCACTATATAAAATATTAAATTTGGGCTTGTCCCTAAAGTAAATCTTTCAAGACAGTTTTGCCTGCAAAATTCAAAGCAGGCTAATGGAATATTATCCTGGTTTTGATCCTAGGCAAATCTAGAACCTGTTTCTTCATTAGTGTTTTCAGTAGTTTCTCTTTCAATAACCTGTGGAAATATAATTAACTTTTTCTTAATAAGAAAAAAAGACTGGAAAAAGCAATATGTAGTGGTCTGTGATCCTATTATGGTAGGGTTGTTGATAAGAGGAAATTTTTGGTTTTAACTGCTTTATTCTGTTTTTAACTTTAGCATCATAATCAGTTTCATTTTACAGAGTCACTTCCTAACAGCGATGCTGCACTTCAGACAGTAAAATTACAAATAACTAAAAAATTATGAATGTTACAGTTAAAAACATATACTTCCTTATGGTTTTGTAGCACTGCACTGGATAAAGTTAAAGCTGCTCTCTAGTTGTTGCTTAGCTGTTGGTTCTCATTGCTATATCTGTAGTGAATTGGCTTTCCAAAGTTAAACTGTATACAGTTGTCATTGTAATATGCTTGAAGTATACCCCACTGACCTGTTACGCAAACCAGTACAACGCTTTGCACTAGATACAATAGATGTGCTCCGAAAGATTAATATTAACTATAGTATGCAGTTACAGTTACACAGTTGTACAATGCTGTCACATAGTAGGAAAGCATGATCCAGTACATTAATATGGATGAAATAATTATGTGTTAATATCGAGTCCGTCTATGACCACACTAATTGTATAGTTAATCAGTGCTTACTGGTACAGATAATAATAAATCAAGCGCTATTATTTTCAGCCCAGCAGAACAGGTCAACAGGAAGCAGAACAACAACACTTAACACTAGTTATGTTTATAGATAGTAACCAACTCATGCAGGTACAAATAAATTTATAGATTTTAATACTAGGAAAAGAACACAATTGCTTCATGTGATGGCTGATAGTATAAATAATGTAAAAAATATTTCTAAAATTAGTCTGTGATTTTCTTTGCTAAATACAAGTTGAAGTAAGGTTTTCAGCTTGTATGATGTGGACTACAAGATTTAAGCAGTTCACACCAGCTAAGAATCTATCCCATGAAGTCTGAATGAGATGCATTGCTATCAGTACATGTCAAGGACTAGTAGCTATCATCTGCAGAACTGAAATACATGTATTGCACTTACTTTGACAGAAGAACCATTCTGGACTTCTAGTATTGATTATAAATGTTGTAGTTAAGATTAGAGAAAATTTTGAGATAAAATAATTTGTCTGATGAAAAGAAGATTATAATTGAAGAATGAATGAAGAGCCCATTTTCTAATTATATTCAGTTATAACTGAACCACTTCACATAAAATTGAAGCATTGTGTGCAGCATCCTTATAAACAGCTTTTATTAGTTAATTCTGGTAAAATCAGCAAGGTAAAAACTGAAGTCACAAAGTGAGTGTTGCATGGCACTAGGTACTGGTAGTAGGATGAAATGGGATCTCCCGAGTCTATACCGTTTCTTCCAAGGTGACATTGAGATATTTCAGTAAGGCAAAGCAAAGTAGCTTGAACTGGTGCTCACTGCACTGTTGTTGACTACCCTGTACTGTTTTTAAAAGTATTTATTCCAGTTAGTGACTTCTGCCAGCTAACTGAAAATCAAATAGCTACTCCTCTTTCTTCTTAGTACTCCACGGAACAACACAGGCATGAAAATGATCCCAAAGTATTTTGTTCAAACAACAAGCATTAGAGATGTGAAGGAATCATTATATTTTCAGGTTGATTTTGTTATTTCTTCAGTTTTCAAGTAGTGACTAGTTTTATCAATAAATAATAAATATGTGTTTTCATTGGGTTTCTTGTATAGACCACATTCACATTTTCTAGATTCCGTATTCACCTTTTGGCTTATCCTGTCGGGAGCAGTGCTGGTCCACAGCACTGCGTTTGCATGTGTGTTCTCAGAAAGGGAAGATGGGTGGCTTGGTGTAGTTGTGCCTCTGCCTCTGATCTCCTTTACTGTAATTAAAATGGTTGTTTTTTAATCTTTGAAGCTTCTGAGGCCTAAAGGATGGTGTAGCAAATAATGAAATAAAAAATGTGGGTTTTTCTTGAGTCAGTAAATTACACTTGGTAGCAACTGCTTTTTCTGAGTGAAGAGAGAGAGAACAGTAGAGATGGAGGGGGGTGGGGGGAAGGTAAGATTATGCTACCTTGCCCTAGCATCTTGTCAAGAAAAGTTCCTTATGTTTTCCCCTGTTCAGGTTAGAAAATTATGAGCCCTATTTTTAATCCCCAGTTCACAGCAGCAGAACACCAGGTAGTTATTTCTAGCATCTGTTTGTCATAAAGGTATACCCTAAAGAGACACTCTTCATAAACACTGAGCACCAGAAATACTGTTCGTATTAAATTGGACCACATGAATAATACAGAAGTCATGAATTTAAATTATTACTGGCATTTGGAGAAAATGGCAGTATTTCAGCCATTAAATAACAACTTTTGCTTTATTTCTGGAAACAGAAAGTTATTAAGTTGTAAATCATATTGATGCTATGGCTCAGATATATTTCTGGTTCTCAAACTATCCAGACATATCTCAGCAGTACTGTGTTGCACTACAGTTGTTTCCTCAAAGGTCTTCAGCCCACTTCTGTGAGATACTTGAGCCATAGCTGTACTATAATGGCGTTACTTTATCAAACTAGGTCTAGGTGCCACAGTTTGTGGAGCCAAAGTATCGTGGAGTTTTTGAGGTAGATTGTCTAACCCATGTTGTATCTGATTCTTCTGCAGTCCCATAACTGGTGGTGTCAGAACATCTATCTAAAGCTAACTGGGGTACAGTACACTAAGTAGTGTTGTTGCAGGAGCTTTTTCTCCCTGATCTTTGATCTGTTTAGTCTTACCCTGTTAAGGATATGTAAAGCTTTACCAGATGACCACCTACATGGGTAAATAAATACCTTTGTAGTCTGCAGTACTCATGATTTCCCTTTCCTATTTCTGCTCTTCCTTCACCCCTCAACCTACTTTCTAGCTAGTAAAATTAAGTTGAGGCGAGTTGTAAAAATAAGCATTAAAAGAAGTGACTGCTTGTTGATGGGGTCCATAAGGGTCTTGTGTCAGAATGCAGAGGAGGAGAACAGATTTCTTTCAGATGATTTTGGCACAGGAAACCAAAAGTTTCTCTTCTCTGCTTTAAGAAAGATGTCCTGAATTATCTTGAGAGAAATCATTTAGTCTTTCCAGGACTTTGGTTTGTAAAGTACAGATGCTGTATTTGCACAAGTACCAAAAAATAAATATAAGAAGAACTAAGGAGACACTTGCAGTTTGAGGAGTCTCTCCAGTTCATATTGTTTGGTGGAAAATAAACTGGGTATAGTGACCATAAGAATAGAAGGAAAAGGTTTCTTTGGACTTTCCATCAGGTCTCTTATTGTTGCTTCAGTTATTATTTCAAAAGGGGAAACTCAAGAGAACATTAAAAGGTCTGGTTAGAGAAGTTGCCTACACTGAAAAGCTCAGAGACTTTAATATGTAGGGGTTTCATATTTCTCTTCATCAGAGATACAAAAGACATCAGAAACCAGAATAGTAAGCAGTGGAAAATGCAGATATACAAGAGTTGCAAATGCAGCGTGAGAAAAATAAGCTCCAAGGGGAAAACACCTTTGGAGAATGAAAGAAGCACTGGGCAGCACAGGAGGCTACATGCTAGAGCTCAAGCTATGTACAGATAAGATTTGATAAAAGTCAAGCTGACTTAGACCTTGTAAAAGAAGTCAAAGCAAATAGGCAAAGGTTTTTCAGTTATATACATAAAAAGAAACTAAAGAAAGAAAAGCCTTCTAGCTTGTAGGATGGGATAAGATGAAGTGTAAAAATGGCAAAATAAATAATGTGCCTCACAATCTGTAAGGATGATTAGGCTGCATGTGGGCTCAAAGATGGGAAAGAAAAAGGAAGAAAGGGAATGAAAGCTGAGATGCAGAATATTTTACAATAGGAATTTAATGACCTTGAAGTAATAAAAAGAAAATGAGGTTCAGCAGTACAAACTGCTGGGTCATTTTTTTTAAGGATTAAACCTATCCATTTCTGTTATAAAGTGCACACTGCTACTTTTGGGAAAAGCTGAGATGAAAAACTCGGGTGGAGTGGGCACTCATAGAGTACTTCTGAGCTGCCACCAATGTGGTGTGTCTGTGGGACAGGAAAATACAAACTGAAACTGAAATAGAGGCAATTATTTCCACAGAGACAGGACAGTTGTTGCCTTTACATGAGCCATGTTGCAGAAGACGCTCACCTGTAATACTGCATACAGTTCTGGTCACCTGTACTCCAGGAACATAATAAACCTAAGCTGGGGTAGGAGAAGTACTACAAAGACGATGAAGGGAGGTGGTTTTTGGAGACCCTGTCCAAGAAGGGGAAACTAGGAGAGCTCTGTTTTTTTCAATCTAGTAAAACAAAATCTGAGAGAGGTTGTTCTGGTAATGGAGCATGAAAATAAGAAACATCACTGCTACAGAAGTTATTATACAGGGTGAAACTCTGGCATCATTGAAATGTTTTTTGTTTTGGGTGGGGGCAAGGGGAGGTTAATCCTCTCTTGTCATTAGGAAATAAGCAGTCTATCTTGTTTAAAGTCACAGGGAGTTTTTCCCCACACAAATGTTCATATAATATTCATATCCCAATCTATTAAGGCCACCAGTTCACCACAAATCATGTTAGTCTTTTTCTGCTATGAAGAGTGTTTTTATTTAAGGAAAGCAAGTATTCCTACATTCCTAAAATGATTTGCCCATTACCCCTTTCCTCCCTCACACATGCCTGAAATTATCCTGTTTTTTTGAAACATTTGGGTTGTAAATGAACTATTTTTTTTTTAAGTTGTAATATTCTTTACTCCATCAAATAGATTTGTATGATCCACATGAAAACAACAATAAGATTTGGGTTGTTCCACCACAAAGTGGAAGATAAAATGGAAATACATAATAGTTCTTTAGGCTAATTAAATCAAAGCAATAGCAAGGCAGCCACAGTTTAGATTAAGACACTTCTCAGGAAATAAAAGTAAAAATAGGTTAAGGCTCCCTTTTGGTGTCCCATGATGTGAAATACTGCTAAAGCCCTACTATTTGTCCTTAGCTTTCTTGTACCACTTTTCAATTCATCTTCTCTTTACAGAAATAAACATTTTAATAAGCATATACAATAACACCAATCACTGATGGTAATTACTTTAAGTAAAATAGCTATTTTTATTGCAGCAAATATAAAATGACAATTTTAATTATGTAAAGTCTCTAATGCCTTAATGATTTTAGCCCATTTTCCAAGTTTGTACATGAAAGCTGGCTCCATATTTTTACTGTTACCAAAGTTACAAGGAGATATTATTGGGCTTTAAATGTTTATTGTCATCTTAGCAAAGTGGCTTTTATTTTTTGTTTATGTTCTAAAAGCTTGGCAGAGTAGTGGCAATCCACACACTAATGGCTAATCTGGGTTTGTGCCAAAAGAACAGTAATAGCTATAAGCACAGAAAAAAACATCTGAAGAGAAATGCCAAATTAATCCCTGATGTAACTCTCTTGCCTTAGTGCAGTTACACTAGAGAATACATTTTTCACAGTGTGCATCACAGTGTGCATCCATTATCTTATAAGGGGGCTTGCTTGCATATATCAGGACAGTTGAGCACACTGGGTTCAGCTGTTGCCTTTCTATCCGAAAGAATTCCAAATCACACTGCCAGTTGTGGCCTGTGTGCCCTACTATTCAAAATAGCTAAACACACTCAATCTCCCATTGAGAAGCCTAAACGAATTACAACTTTACAACTGAATTTAGCATGTTATAACTTTTTCTTGAATGCCATAAAAAATGAAAGTAAGTCCTGCTGAAGTCAAAATAGTTGTATGTTTTAATGGTAACACTCTGATGGTTTTTTGGCTTTGTTCAGTACTGAATGTTACCATTTTGATACCTGCTGTATTTCTTTTTTTTTAACCTGATAATATGCTGCTTATTCCCACAAAATAGAAGAGTTGTTTTCTTGGGGAGAGTAAGGTTATTTATACTTGCTATGAGCTAAGTACTGTTCTATAGAGAACAGCAGTGTGCCTTTGCTTCTGCTGCTGGGTTTTAAATTCATCAAGCTCCACCCTTGGCAAAAGGAGGAAAAGAGGGAGTGTTCAACCTCCATACAGGGAGGTTTTTGAAAAATTTGAAAGTGTTATCTCTTAATGATGATCTACTGAAAAAGAAAGTTGCTAGAGGCTGAGGCACCACCTCAATAGTCTGTCATTAATAATAATTTGATTTAACCAAGCAGTGGGACACAGTGCTTCACTGATTTAAAATGGATGACAGTAGAAAGTACCTTGGACTTCCCTCCACCCCTTGTATTCTTTCTGTATTCAGGAGTGTAATTTCTCCATGACTTCTCTCACCCTAGGCAGATGTATTGCCATAGTATAGTGTGAGAAACTCTTGGTTCTTCTCTGTCTGCCTGGGCTTTCCCCACTGGTAGCTGTTAGCTATAATAATTGAATAGTTCTGTTAGTTCTCTGATCACTGGTTGTGGACATGGTGCTTCCCTGGCCAGGTGAAGTCTGTTAGATCTCTAGAAATCTCTTCTTTTTTCCTCTATCTTCCTATTCTGCTTTTGATAAATTTTATCAGTAGCACTCTCATTTCTAAACTGGGGTACCAGAGTCTGTACTAACTGGGCAAATGTAATATTCACATTCACTGTTTCTGTTTTCTGTCTCTGTTACTGATTACTGCAATCAAGCTTATACGTTATCTCCCAAAAATTTTATCCAGTGATAGCCTAGTCTTAATCCATCAAAATCCTGGCTGCATTCTTGTCGGGGTTTGCAATCATCCCTGTTTGATTTGTGTTTTTTTTTATTGGGGGCATTGCTGCTGTTACTTAAAGAATTTTTGTGATCTCCCCGTCATTCATTGGAGATCATTATATCATGTATGTTTTGAGCTGCATATTCTTTGTGGGTTGATGAGCATTTCAGCTGATCGATGCTGTTATTTTCTCTGTGTAAGTGAATGACATTTGTTCTGAATTCAGAGCCTTCATAGTGTGCAAAAGATTTTCTTTGGAGATATCTGCCAATACCATCTGGTTCAAATGCCATTGTAAACTCAGATTCCCCCAGTTGTTCTAATAATTCATCAGGTCTATACCTGTACCTCTTGGGGAATGAGATCACGTTTATTCTCTAGAAATCTATACGTAACCCAGTGACTTTCTTGGTTTGGAAATTATCATCACGTCTTTTTCCAATTGCTGTGTGACACTATTATCTCTTATTTAAACTTTTTTTTTCCAGCTTAATTCAGCTTTTTCAAAATAGAGTGATTTACCTGCAAGACATTTGCTAAGATATGGTCAATATGGTAGCTGAATGCAACTCATTTCTTGTTTTCCATAGACCCCATGAAAATGTCCTGGGTTATTTCCAACTACATTCTCTGGTTGTGTGGGGGTTTTTATGCTTTACCCACTCCCTTGCTAGCAGTGATGTTCTTGATTTCTCATCTTTCATGATTTCTCTCACCTTTTACTGTTTAAACATATTCATACTTTAAATGCAGGGAGTTTACAGCTCTGCAGTCTGGTTGATAACTGTAGTCTAGATAGTCTACTAAACCTGGCAGGCTCATTGTGTCCAGTATGTTCTGCTTGCCACCTGGCTGTTAGTGAACACGGGGATGGCAGAAACTGAAAGTAACCCTTTGTATGCCCTGTACTATCTGTGTGTCTTACTAAATTGTTATATTAACCCATATGGGCTGCTTAATCCAGAAATCAGTTGGTCATTGACCCAGTAAGTGCCCCACATGCCCTAGGCTTTTCAGTCTGAGTGCTTTGTGTTACTGTTTCTTGCTATCTTGGTCCTTCATGAAATATTTGCCTTCATTCTTAGTCCACTTTCCCTTGAATGCTTACTATATTGGACTCTTTCCTCTGTCATCTTGAGCTTAACTAATAATCGATCCAAAATCCTTGCTTGTTTCCTTCCTGTCGGGATGGAAGAAGACAAGAGAGAAAGAAGTTCTTTCAGAAGAACTTAATTCCTAGCTCTTAGGAATTAAGACTTAACCCTTAATTCCTAGCTCTATCCCATTGGTTTAGAGAAGGAGCTACCCCCCCCCCCCCCCGTCCTGGGTGTCGTTCTGAACAAATAACTAGAATATGGTTCAAATGAAATTGCTATTGGAAGGGTGAGTTGATTTTAACTGTTCGAAAAATCATATGCAGAATGGTATAAAGGGTTTTCTATAAAGCCATAAAAATGGAAAAAGTGAAACTCCTAAGATCAGCTTTCTAAAGATCTGAATGAGAATGGCAGCTCTCTATGATAATCTAAATGGGAGAATAAGTGAGCATACTACATTGTCAGAATGAAATTCAAAATGTTCCTCATACTTTGTAGCAATCATCTAGGAGAAACTGTGGGCCAGGAGATAAGAACTAGTGCTAAGTGGCATACTTTGAAAATAAAAACAAGAATATGAGTAAGAAGGGGGCAGGGGGCATATTTGGCCATGCCACAGTATTCAGAAGCTTAATCTGGCTGTTGTAGATTCCAAATTGTACTGGTCAATATTAGACTGTTGTTAAGAAGAAAAAAAAAAAAGCCTAAACATTATTTGGGATTTATAAACAAGAATGGTGTGTTAGACCCTGGAGGTAATTGTTCTTCTTCATTCCCAAATGGTCATGAGGCATTAGCAGGATTAACAATGTATTATTTTGGATACTGCTCTTTAAGAAAAACAGTGAGACTCTGGAGGAGGATGGTAAAGGTGAAGAAAAGTTTCAGATGACACCAAAATTAGGCAATACCAGTTGATACATTTTGAGTTTGAATACAACTGTACATGAGCTTACACAGCTATGTATGGTGAAATCCTGCTCCAATACATGGAGTCAAGATAGTGATAGTGGTTGAGAGGTAAATTGGTGAACTTCCATCTGTTTCTTTTGCCTCATGACTAAAACAACGTCACATCAAAGATATAAAGTAAGTTAGATTGTTGAGGATGTTACTAAGAGTCTGCATACCCTTTGCAGAACAGTATACACTTTGCTGCAGAACTGAGAAAGTTTGAAAGTGTCTGATCTGCCTTCCACAACTGGAAGAATAGCTCCATATTATGTACATTGCATAGCCCCATAAATAATTTCCAGAATTGTTTGTCTGTTTTGTCTTAGATAATGATTTTCTTGGGCTGATCATCAGTAGGCACATAACTGATTCCTCAAAAAAATTAAAGCATATATAATAATATTGAGCTGAAAAATCTCTTTAAACGATGCTTTTATGTAATACTTTCCAACTGAGGTAATGTTAATGGTTTAAGATTCATGTAGTGCTGAACACTGAACACAGTGAAATAGTGGTAATCCTTCCTCTGATTTCAGTGAGCTGTGGAGAAGGCACAAATAGTGGAAGATGTTGTTCCATGTTACAACCAGAGCAAACAAAACTCGGCCATGACTGTTCCAATATTATTTATGGTTGTTGGTTGTTCCTCCCTCATCTGTACAGTGATGTAAGTGTATGTGTCTTGTGTGTTTGCAGGTTGCACCACACCCTGATGATGTGTGGTGAAACTGGATTAACACTAACTAGAAGGAAGACATCTTTTTAGGCTGATGTTTCTGTCATGCCAAAGATTGCACGTTCGTTCTTTGAGCATTTGGCCCTCAACCATCTACAATAAACTCTCAACTGTTTTACAACTCACAGGTCTGTCTAGATCCGTTTGCTTCGTAATGCTTCATAATTCTGAAGTCATAACCTCAGACTTTTTTTAGTACGGTTTATCATTACATTGATTTATTTTTTTAATTATTATTTATTTATTTTCCTAAATTATTTCTGTACCTCAGTATGTAACTCTGGTCTCCAGCACTGCAGGTCTCTCATGTAACCTCAATGTTCTCTCACACTTTGTTCCTAAAAATCAGCTGTATTTGGTGTAGGCCTGATAGCAGTTCCCAAAATTTTCCCTTTCAGTTTCAATTGCATTTGAAAAGGTTTTTCTACTATTGCCTATGATTTTTATTTTCTTATTCTCTCTGTTGTTTTTTAGATTAGAGGAATATATTATCACACTTGCTATTCATGTGTAGTTGTCCTCTCTTCTAACAGTGTGCAAAGACTGACACGTGTCTGCCAGGTGCCTCAGTTCACTGTCCTCTTTCTCCTCAGCAATTCTTCTGTGTGTTGGCTCATGACTGTTGATGGTAGGGCCTAAAAAGGAAATGCTTCTTTCCACTGCATCCTCTGTCAGCTACTTTCAGTTTCCACTTTACTGGAATTGGTTTTTTTTACGTAGTAAAATAAGTCTAGTCTTCCTAGTTATTCTGTAGATGTTGTTCTTTTCCTTGAACCATCACTGCATCATAGAATTTTAGGCCATCTTCTTTCAGTCTTCTAGAAAAAAATCAAGAAGTAAAAATATCTCTGCTCTTTTCAGCTGCTTAAAACACACATAAAATTAAAATAAATTCCATTACCTTCAGCCACAGTTGGCATTGCATCCATGCATAACACTCATTTGCTATGTTAGTCTTGGATGACTCTGAGATCTTGTGAGGGCGCTCAGAGTAAAACAATAACTGTGCTGTTTGGTCCTCACTATTTCTGTTCTCCTGGAACCATGGCCCATGGATTTAGGAGGTTTTTTTCTTAGTAAAACGTAAAAGAATTTTGTTTATCAATTTAGGAAGAGATGTAGGAGAAATTAGGATGGCCTACTGTGAAATGGTTGGGTTCCAGCCAGAATTAAACTGAAACCACACATCCAAAGCCATAGGCACTTGATAAGATGCTCTAAACCTGGACTGGAAATAAGGTTGTTGAAGCAGAGTGGCTCAGCACACCGGCTAGTTGTACTGTTGAAGTATACCCCAAGCACTGTTGACTGTCAGATTTTTAATAAAATAGTTTCTGATATCTCCCATCCTGCTGTAAAAAAATCTGTGGGCCTAACTAACGTGAGGAAGCATTGCTACTGCTCTGAAAGAAAAAAACAGAGAGAACTTCAAAAGCAGAGTTGCATTTTCTTGTAATGATTTCTTCATTTGCCAGAAATTTGCCAGAAAGTATTCCTGGAAGTCTTGGACAATATTTTTTTTTTAAATCAGAGATCACATAGGAAATGAGGAGGGTGAAGAGCACTGTGGCTTCTATGACAATTTGATTGTACATAAAGCTGAGATACTAATTCTTACAAAAGCAACAACTCCTCTAGGTAGCTTTATTGTTAGAGGTTCCCACAGTTTAACAGTACAGAAAAAAATACAAAATGAATTATGATAGGATTTTTCTTTTATCACTTTAATAAACTTCTCTGGGGTACATCAGTAAACCACTCCACAACTTCTCCCACCCCCTCATCCCTTCAAATTCATGTATTCCACCCTGACTGGTATAACGTATGAAGAACGATACTACGAAGAGACTCAGAAATATGTAAAGATCCCTATGCCTTCCCTGAATATGTTAAAATAGTCAACAAAAACATGGTAATTTCAAATCCAGTTCATTTGATCTAATATTAAATTAGCTACTCTTGGGATATCCTCTTTTTAATCAGTCAGAACACATTTGTATGCTCACATTTTTCTGTGGGTTCATTAAGAGTTAAGGAATTGAACAGAACTGCTTCAAGTAGAGATAAGAGACTTCCCCTCCCTCTCTCCCAGATCATTTTGACCCTGTGATATTTTGGGCATCAAAAGGATGAAACCTACTTTGCTGTTTAGAACCAGGGCCATCACTGATGTCAACTCTCCGGTATGGGGATGAAAACTCCATTATTTCTCAAAAACCCACTGAGACAAGCATATTGGAACCAAAATAAATTCTAGGTTTTAGTTTGGAAAAATGAGATGTAAAATTCTTGGAAAGAGGCAAAGATAAGGTAAACTTTATTCTGAGAACAAGTCCATACGAGGAGAGGAGTGAGGTGGTAGGAGGAGTGAAGTAGCAGTGATGCATATGTAATTGGGAGACTTTTTTTCTTTTAATTTAAAAGTAAGTCTTATACCTCTGTAAAATACATGGTAAATTTCATTGGACTTGCATGAAACCCTCACAGAAGCAAAGAGGCTCTGAAAAAGAACAGAGGTCTATTAGCATGTGTCACCTTGCAAGACCAGAACCTTTATGGTAGTGGACATTGCTAGTCATGCTGCTGTGGTCTTGTAATTTAATTTTTTTGTGTGAAGTCTAGGAAAGAGAAAATATGTTATGGACCTTTTTATTAAAAACCAAAACCAAACCCAACCAACAAACAAACAAACCCCCCCCCAAAACCCAAACACCCAAACAAAAAAAAAAAAACCCTACAAACACACTGGAGTGAAAAAAAAAAAAGCCCCTTGAGTCCATTAACTTCATTGCATGCAATTCTAAAAGAAATAGCTTTGGATTAGCTGGCAATTGAAAATCCCATAGGAATGGTTTAGCTCGTATACATGCTACCCAAGAGAAAACAAAATTGTCACATATTTTGCTTAAGATATGGGAGGAAAAATCAAATCAAATAGCATTTTACAAGTGCATGTAATAACTTGAATTTAAAACAAGATATGTATTATTCAAGTAATTCTAAGCATAGTATAGTAAATTTTTCATGAAGGTTAAGAAAAAAAATGACAGAAATATCATTTAAACTGAGTGGTTTTGATGCTGAACTTGAAAGTGGGGGATTTAATAGAACTTTTTTTAATATGACGAGTCTCAGATAACATCATATTTGGCAAAGTGCTTTATTGGTTTTTGGATTAGAGTTTTTTCATAAATTTTTCTCTTCAAACTAATAAAATTCATGTAGCTGTCAGTTTGGATTTGATCCCTATTTTGTTTTGCCTCAACAGTGTAATCTCAATCAGTCTAACTTATTTTTATGCTGCATTTACAGGGTATAAAGATGACAAATCACTCATGTCTCAGTGCTGGTATTTTATCAAAAGTTTGAATGAATATCAAGGCTGAGGACAACAGCTGTGTGACAACACAGGCTGGACAGATTCTTCCATCTTTACACCACTGCTCAATAGTGCATTGTGTTAACAACCCCATACAAATCAGCTTTGCCCTGGCGAAGTACAACCTCATTTGTTCTGAGCAAAGGTAGCAGAATCCATGGGGAGGATGGTTAATGTGGTATTGTTTATGGAACTGGTGAGGTCTTTGTTTTAACCCTCACCTTGCTCCTGACTTGAGTGTCATTTCTGATGCAATCTTTGCACCTTCTTTTGATGTTGGTTTCCTTCCTGACTTGTGACTACTGGCAAAAGGGGTGGTGGTGGTCTTGAGATACATCAGAAATGACCTCAACTATATTGCCTAAACTAAGAGCAGGAAAACTCTATATAAATGTAATTACTCTGAGTACTTTCTATTGTATTGGTTTTATATAGGTTTTAAAATCTTAAGATAAAGGACTGTTTCTTCACCATGTTTTCAAGCAGTACGTGGCAGAATGAGGTCCAAATCTCAGTTGACACTTCTAGGTGCCACTGTAAAATGCTATAATAATAAGAATTAAACTCTGATAGCTTGAGAAATGTGAGTTTGCTTTCCTACGAATTTCTATGCTTGGTTTTTTCTTCTTTTTCTTAAGATAGGCTTTACCTCAACTTTCTGATTCAATAGTCTTTTATTTCTGGCATGTAAGATGATGTTGAGAAGACAGAAATCCCCTGAGCATCATTTATTGACCAGGCAAAATGTTTCAGGGGAAGAAGTTGCAGAGAAGCATTTTTCAATTACAGTTTTTTAGTCCCTAACTTGTGATGACTCACAAGCAGGCAAGAATGTAGCAGTGAATTTATCCTCTGAGGGTCCATCTCATGTGGCATTTGAGATGATTAGAGAATTAGGAGGAGGGATTAACGTGAAATATCAGGCCCAGGAACTTCTTGTGCCAAAGTTGGAGGATCAAATATCAACCTTTGGAAAGGAATTGCAAGCTCTGAATCAGAAATATAATAGTCTAAGTGAGAAGGCTAAAAGGGATAGTCATTTGTCTGTAGTGTTGGTAAAGGATACCCTGGGCCTTCACAGGAAAATGGAAGTGATAGAAAATCAAATTAAAATTAAGAACTTGAGGTTGCTTGGCATGGAAATGAAGAACTGGATATAACTGAAACTAGGGATGTGATGTAGGAGTTGCTTGAACTTTGCGTTTCAGCTGCTATTGATGAGGCATCATTTTACTGTGTTCCTCAAACTTTTTTCCATTGTTAAAATAAAAACTTCACCACTATCAAATATATTTAATGCAACTCTTACCTTATTTCTTCAGAAGGCAATAAAGAAATACTGATGTAAATGAAAAGTACAGGACAAGAAAATCACTATTATTGCATAAGGAAGAAATATATATTATCCTCGCATAAACTCATCTGGGGAATTACAGTATGCATCTTAAAACCGTATCTCACCAGTGCAGAAGAGGTCTTGGGTTTTGATTGTTAAATTGTCAAACTTTCGCTTTCAACTTCTTCCTAATGTACATCTGTGAGTTTCTAAAATGAAATTATAAAGCTCTTTTCTTTACAGATTTTCTTGGAGGAAGGCTTTAACCATATTTCTCAACCATATCCCTTGCCAGTAAAGTCTTCTATATTGTAATATCTTGTTAGAGACCCTGCAAGTGTGTTTGTAATTTCTGATCTTTTTCCAAAATATGTGAAACCCAAGCAGAAGCAGATAATGCTAACTGCTGAATGTGTGTAATCCCAGAGCTCCATTGATAAAGATGCTATCCAAACACACTCTAATACATCATTTTTCACATAGAGCTCAGAGTATAGCTGGACATGGAAGCTAGTGCACAGTTTATGCAATGTTTTCATTAAATCCAGAAGTGCTTTAACCTAAACTTTCATCATCACATGAGGTTTTTTTGACATCACCTATTTCACTTCACTGAACATGCAGACTTACCCAAGAAGTGAGGCAGAGGAGTGAAAAAGCCTAAAAGCACCACTGCCAGATTTCTCAGAAGAAAGTGAACAGGAACTGAAAAAATCATAGATGATAAATGGCAAAGAACACGACAGTGATAGGAAGAAGTTCTAGAGAGAAATTTTCTGGGTGTGTGGAATGGAGGAATGGTGTGTGGAATCTCTAGTGTTTCTTTGCCAGGGGAAGGTGGTACCCTATCCAATACCATTTGGTTCGTGTTTGATCATGTACATGTTACTAATGAACTTGGACTGAATTTTCTAGTCAAGTCCTTAAAAGTTCTCACTTCCCTTTCTCTCTCCCCACCCCTCCAATATGTATGTTGTTCTAATTTTGAACTTTCACACTATCAACAATCTTCAGAAATAAATGGAGGAATTGAAGCACAGAGAAAGTGACTTACATTCACAGAGTAGATTCAATAGCTTAGTCCTGATCTCTTGAGGCTTTGTCCAGTGCCATTGGGTGCCAGTCTTGGATGACAACTCTTAGGTGATTTTTAGGATTTTACCCCTTGACCCTTATGTGATTTGCCTTACTCTGAAAGTAATATAGCACTTTTTTGCCAGGAGGAGTTTGTTTAGACTAAGTAAGATGATTCAGTAGTCTTAATCCTTTTCATATGGTTTGTTGAGGTCTAATTGAATTAGAAGTATGTTGGAAATGGCATCTCAGTAAAGAGATGACAAAGACTGAAAGGATAGTAAAGACAGCTACCATCTTTTCAAAAACAGATTCTTCTCAGCACTGGGATGAATTTTATTGTCAATATTAATGATATATTGATATATGGCCAATAGTAAGGGTATATTGTCCATACCAAGCCTCTTTAGTGGGTTGAAAGCGCTTCAGCTCTTGGCCTGCCAACCTGGCTCTTTTTTTATAAACGCTAAAGTTCTGTTAAGTAAGAAACATTTTAAACAATTTTTATACCAACTTCTCATTATTTAGCATGAAAACAAATTAACTTCAAAGAATCTTCTTGCTATCTTCCTAAAATATACTTTGTTTTTTTTCTTCTGAGGCCAAGGCCGATTTGTACTCTCACTAGCTGTGAAAACCTTGAAATCTCTTTTGAGATGTATTGAAACTAACAAAGAAATGAAAATCCCTGATATTTATGTTATTTTTTAGAAAGTTGCTATCTCTGTATAATGAATTAGGCACAACTAATTAGCTAGGCACCACAGCTGTGAAGATTTCTGTTAACTGAACTTCAAAGCTTTCATGCTGACTATTTGCAGGAGAGTGTTCATGCTACGATCGTCACTGTGCTTGTCTTGGTTTTAATAGTGTCAGCACTAACATGAGATGCACTGATTTCCTTAATAGAAGTTGGAGGTATGGGGGATCCTGATGATAGTAATAGGTTTTCAAAACCTGCCTGAAGCATATACAAAACTTAACTGACACATAGATATGGTCAAATTTCATTAAAAAATTCCAGTTATGAAAACTGGGTATAAAGGTGTATTTTGAGCCAGACCCACAGGACAGACTTTTTAGTTTATCAGGGCTGTTACCCCGGTAATACAGACTTATTCTTCACAGAAGATTTAACAAGGTACTATTGTAAGAAGAACCTATGTTCTGTGTTTTAGTGGAAACGTAGTTACTTGTAATCATCTCTCAGCCTGTATTTCTCTCACAAATGTGATTTTCTAGATTATTCCTGTGTGTGCAAAGGACTCTAATTCCCACACTAAAGGTGTGGAAGTCCTTGTATTCATTCACATGGTAGCATTTGTTTCGCTAGAGTGCACCCATACCTAATACTCTAGATGGGAGATAGAGACTAGACTTGTGAGTCAGCTAGCAACAAACAGAAGGGTAAGGGCTGAGACAAAAAGGGCGAAGACCTATGCTAGCTTACATCCAATCAGGATTTCAGTCACCTTAGGCAGAGGACTGAGAAGCTCTGGCAGCGTGCTTCCCAGGAGGTCAGTTCTTCATTCAGAGATAAAAACAGAGGCTGAATCCTTTGCAAATAATTTTTTTCCAGTAAGCACATGATTTCATGCTTATAAATTGAAGATATAGTATTATTTCCAAGTTGAAAACTTTTTCTTTGCCCATTTGATCAATTTTTTTAGGTTTTTCTGTACTCTGAATTTTCCTTAGGGGTATTTGCAACATTTTCCAATGCAGTGTTGGTTGCAAGTTTAATTAACTTGTTGCTTATTTTCCTTTCTGCTATTTGATTTGCATTTTAATATATTTAGCATTAATAATAGTCTCTGCCTTAAGGAATTTACAGTAAAAAAAAATAGGGATATGTACAATATGTGACTGAGTGTCTTATTTACAATGATAAACTCACCTCTTGCAGCTATTGTGAAAGCACTCTATTGTAGAATGGGACTTGAGTGAAAGGCAGTTAATAGCTTGGCTTTAACACAGCTTCTTCCTTATCATGCTAGTCAACACCTTCAGAAAAAATATTATTGACAATGACAATAACTATTCAGTGTTCTCACACAACTTCTGAAACACAAAGAATATCTAAGGAGGGTTTTTCCCCCCTTTACTTTTTCCATATACCCTTTATTTTTTCTGTACTTAAATTGGTGCTCTGATGAATGAATAGATGTACACAGAGCACTGATCCTTATCTTATTAGCCTCCTGGATCTGATTTTATCTCACTTAGAGACAGAATTTGGCTGCAGCTCAACACTTGCTGCTGTCATGCATGTTACTGGGCATGCTAAGAGCTACTTTGTCACTGTAATGGATTGCTGGATTGAGGACCAGCTCATCCCTATTCAGCAAAGAGCTGAGAAATGTGCATACTTTTAGGAAAGTGCCCAAGTTGTTGACCTTAGTGTTCACTGCAGGGATGGTGTGCCCTGATGTGCGTTGCTGAACTTGTACCCTCTTTGTTTATTAGGCACTGACAATTACTTCTACCATAGCAAGCCTGTTTCTGGGATTGGTTTCATTTTACAGTACTGGGCTGTGGCCACTTTGCTTCCTCTTACATATCTCATAAGAATTAAGTTTTACAAGAGCTTAAAGCACTATTAATAAGAGGACAATAGGTTCCAAATGGATTCTTTTTACCAGGATTTTAAAAACCTATGCCAGATCTAACCTACATGCAGTTTAAATATGTGTAAACACACTTACTGTTAGAGATTAGTGAGACTTACGTGCACAAAAGAATTATGCTAACACAATAGCTTTCACTTTACGGAGCACGTCTTGGTGTCTAGTTTTCATGCTTATCCAAACTTGGAAAGTGGTAATTTTGAAATTACTTGAATGTGGATATATGAGCAGAAACTTGTTCAAAATTAGATGAACCTGGCAGAGAGGAGAGTACCTTTTCTGGTGCTCAGCTGCCTAGGTGGTATTTGTTTCTACTGATAACCACTGAGAGCAGTTTACAATAGGTTAGATTTACACAGCCTATACTGAAGAGATACTCCTTTTCATTTTATGTGGAAATCATAGGCTATAAAGGTGTGGTAGTTATTAAAGGCCTATGAACAATTTTGTTTGCTTGAATTTAAAATCTGTAACCCTGGTGTTTAAGGCCCTCCTCTGCTCCAAGTTAAGTGAAGTTTTTAGCAATTATTGGTTTTCATGCTCAGCAGTTCCCTCTGTCCATTGCTTTGATGGTTCACTGGTATGTTATAACTGGAAAACTGTAATATTTTTGAAGCTTACATTTTAAGAAGTGTTAGCTCAGAGGCCACATGTGGGTCAGCTGGACAACTTCAGCAGCACAAGCAGAAAGGAGTATGAGTGGGTGCTGCATGCCCGTTTTCTTTGTGGGAAAAACCGGTCACTGAATCATCCCTGTCAGGCAATTTGAGCAGCTCTAGTTGCACAGTTGGACTCTCTTCTTGGACTTTGAGTAGTGAGGCTTACTTTGTGTCCGGCTGTCAGAATATTTTACGGATCATGCTTGTAATTTTTCACTTGCCTGAGTTTTCTCCTGTTTAACCCTCAGTTCAGTGATCAGGGCTGCAATTCTTTTCTGGTTTCCTTTTCAGAAAATGCTTGCTTCATGTGAAAATGTTCAAAAGTATTTTTCTACACTAAGTTGAAATGCTTTTTCTTTCTTGTTTGCTTTTTAAACTCCCCTAGAATAAAGACTGCATTGCTGGTTCTCACTCTGGCTCAGCACGATCATCACCTGTGGTGCTTTCTCTGGTTTTGACTAGAAAACCCATCATAGAGCTTAGAAACTTTTCTGGTGGAAAAAGTACTCTAGCAAGTTTTATATTCTCAAAAAAGGTTTTGGTTTTGAAAGATTAAGAACCTAAACAGAAAATGGAGATTGAGTTGAAAAATCCATAGTTACCTCCATCCAGGGATGTTCACCATGCTTAAAACCTAGCTGAGTTTTCCTGCACTTCCAGAACTGGGCCTAGTGAGTGAAACAACAGGCTTTATCCTATTTATAAAGCTGCTTTCACATAGGAAGACATCACTTTTAGCTGTACTAGAGCATAACAGGTGTCACTGAAATAGGGAGCTTCACCCATGTTGTGTGGAGTCCCAGCATGAGCCACCCCATCAGAGTTTTATACGAGGAGGAAAGAAAGTCTGAATTAGTTATTCTCCTGCCCCTTAAATCTCCCCTATTATATACGAAATACAATGTGATGGTTAAAGCTACTTTAGTACAGTGACCAATTGGTATAGCATTGCGTAGCTCAAAATCCTGAACTGCAAGTGTCAAGGTCTTGTAGCTCTTTTCAGCAAGATGGCTGCTAATCAGGAGCTCTAATGAATAACATTTAACAGCATCACATTCACATGCATACCATTAATTCTTGAAGTGCTTCATTAGTGCTCCAAGTCTGGTTTGCTTTCCTTTCTTCACAGCAAAGAATGGAGTGGGAAGAGTTCTTGCTAAGGGCCTGCTTTGCCAAAGCAGCCTGCTGAACGTACTTCAATTTTTTTTTTTTAATGTTATGAAATGCTGGAGTTTAAATTAAATGGTGTTGGAACAATAGAATGAAATCCACTCACAAAAGCATTGCAGTCATGGCTGTAAGACTTTTACATTCTGGCCAAGTATTTTAATACTGAAATGGGACCTAGTTTTGCAGACCAGGTAGTGGAGTTGGAAGCTCTTTCCTAATTGTTAATTGACTTTTGAGGGGCTGAAAGAGCATAGCTGGGGCAGCATTACTGAAAAAGTTATTTAAAAAAAAAAAAAAAGAAGCCAAACCCCTCAAATCAATTTTAGTTGAAGTTACCAGGGCTGTTCATTTACACACTTCAAAGCATAAGATTTTTAACATTTTTGCCCATGAGAAACTTGTAATACTTAATGTGTGGATGAGGATGTTTACCCAGAGTTGGCAGGGTAAACAAGTAAAAGACAAAATACTGAACTGCACTGCTTTCTTGGCTTCTTGTTTCTTCTTGACGTATTTTCCTTTCCTTACAATTATTCTATAGTTTTTCTGGATATGCTGTCATCTTTCAGTCAGTTACTGTTAGTTACAAACAAGCACTCATAGTTGTCCTTTTAAATCAAGGTGAAAAATAGCAAGCAAAAAAAAAAGTATAATGGGAGGAAGGTGCAGGAGGCAGCTAGGGAGGTAAAGTAAAGTTGACAAAAATGTTGGAGCAATAAGAACAGAGAAATCCAGCTAGGCCAGAGAAAGCCTAAAGGCATTGAAAGGCAGCTTGTAATGGTGTTATCCAGAACCTATGGTAGTCTATAGGGTTGGGGAAGTGTTAGATTTTCTTTTTCTTAATTCTCTGGGAATTTGGTCAACTAAATGTAGGTCCCAAGCCACATCCTGACTGGAATTAAATGTATTCCCAGAGGTGAAGTGGTGCCTTTTTCTGTTCTCTTTCTCTGCTTCAGCTCCTTTGCTTTCCTTATGCTCTTTTGTATCCCATTTTCATAATTTATCAGTTTTCTCTCTACAACTTTGTGTTCTATTTCTGTGACATCTCTCTGCTCTGTTTAAATATTTTTTTGCCTCCACTGCACTTCTGCTTTAGAAAATGCCTTCTTTCCTCTGCTTATTTCTTTTTCCATCCTCTGCTGCCCTCTCTGATGACTTTATCTCTTTTGCTCCCCTCTTTATTTGCTGTTCTTTCCTTTGCTCCTGATTTTTTGATCCATTGCCACACAGCTTTGCCTGCTTTCTTTATTGCCATTTCTCTTTCTTAATTTCCTTTCTTCTTTACATCTGGTAGTATTGAGATGGCCTATATCTTAATGTGTTTTCATACCACTGAGATCAAGGTAAAATATTCAGACCAATGAAATTATATGTGAGTTGGAATTAAAGGCAGATTTCTTCTACATTTCTCCTCATTTTCCTCTCTGAGGATAAGACAGAGCATCAAAAACCTCTTGTACATCAAAAGTGTTTTTCTAGTTGTCAAAACGCATTTTAGTAGTTGATAATTCCTTACTAAGTGACCAAATGTGCTTCCAATAAATTTGTGATTGACCTCAAGCTACATCAGTTTTAGATATTTTCTTTGCTTGTTACATTAGCACTCTAAAATCTACAGTGAAGTTCGAGACCACCATTATATGACTCTCATGAAACACAGTAAGAAGTTTCCCCTTAGATACCAGTATCTAGATATTAGATCTAGTATCTAAGATAGATCTAGAGACAAGTTTTCCCAAATTTTTAGAGCCAAATGTTTGTTAAAAATCTTCCCTAGCTATAAGGAGAGAGGGAGGTGAGCCAACAGGAAGACCAGAGATGGAAATGGACTTACTCCAAATCTCACAGGAGCCCTGACTGTGGCAAAGAAAGAGTGCTGAGATCTCTAGTCTCCAGCCCCAGTGGCTTTTTGTCCATTTGACTGTGGGAGGTCTTAGTGATGAGGCTTCCCCATTACACTATACAAAACTGTTTTTTTTTTTCTTGCTGTGGTGCTATGCCTCTGACGAGTATTTAGAATGGGACTCTGCCGAGTATTTAGAATGGGACAAACTGGGACTGTCGAGGATTAGGACGGTCTTGCGTTGCTCAAGTGCCTTGCACCTTGAAAGGAATATGAAAATCCATAGCTTGTTCAGAAAGCTTATTTTTTTCTAACCCTTTCAAAGACTTAATATCCTTAAAATAGCAATTTTTAGAAATAGTTGTGATTTCTTTCAATATTGCAGTAGAATATTCCTAATACCACACTCTTACATAATGCTTTCCTTCCATACCTTTCGAAGAGTTTTACAAGCAAAGTCAGCATCATTATTCACATTTTACTACCAAACTCAGTCTTACACAATAAAGGTTTAAATTTTGTATAACATTTTTCTGCTCTGTTTCCCCAAAGCTGGGGTGAAATCCTGGCCTACCTGAAGTCGGTGGCAGAAAGCCCCATTAACCTCCAGTGGAGCTAGAGTTCCACCCTCAGTGCCTGTCATCTATTTTACTTTCTCAGTTCTTAATACCCTGGAAAATTGAATTCACTGAAGCAACATCCACTTCAGGCCAGGCTCCAGGGAATTCAAGCTGAAATTCAGCCCTCAGAGATGTGGGTGGATCATAAAGCTTTTGCCTTCTGGCAAATGGAGGAACAAGGGGCCCCTGAAACCCCACTATTCTTTCTGCAAACTTTCTAAAACATATCACTCAAAAAGAGAGAAAAAACAAAACAAAGAGTATTTCTATAAAGGATCCTTGTTTTGAGTATTGCAGTTCTTTCAACAAGCTGTGTCTAGCTGCAAGAGGATATCTCTTGCCTTGCCCAAATATTTCAGTGGTGCAACAAAAGGCTTCAACGATATGGGACTGAGAAAGATAGTAACTGAACTTCAGCAGTTCATTGGAGCTTCTTGTTACAGATGAGGTAAAGAGCAATAATAAAAAAAATGCTCGAATCAAAAAAATGCAATGCAAGGCAGTTTTCTTCACTGTCTGGTACCTCTGTAGGCTTAGCAGCATCAGGATGTCTTAAGCTTCTCTCTTGTTAGCTAAAAGGGGCACCATCTGCAATTCCATGTTTCTTCATTGGTATGTATGTCTAAATAAATGTGTATCTGGTAGTTGGCTGTAGTCTACTCAGTTACAGTCTTCTGACTGGAAAAGGCAAAGTGGTGCATTCTGCAATGAAAGCACAGGCTTTATGGTTCATCCTGCACATCTTAACGTTTTAGTTACCTGATCTTCTAAACGGCACTGTAACTAAACGGCCCTTCTAAACAGGACAACTTGGATAGTCAGAAGCTCAGAATTTCTTAACTCTTTCTTGCCAAAAAAATCAGGTCTCATGGTCCTTCCATTATTTTCTCTGCTTAAAGGTTTTTCTTGGGTTATAAAAGCAGTGACCATAATGGCCCTTACAAAAATTTGAAGCTCAGGAGGCATGGGTTTGTTTTGCAGTCACAATTATTTCTACTGTGTTAATAGCCCCCTGGGTACTCTTCTTATGTGCAGAAATTTGGGATGGCACACATCAGCCTGTGGCTCCAGGGCCCACAAAATTACCTTATGGCCAACCTAAACACTGTAAACCAGTTAGTAAATTCTACACTTCACTTCTACTTTTTTGTAGCCTTCTTAATCTAGGTTATTTTAATCGAATCTTCCTAAACAGTTATTTTATGTTTTATAGCTGCCCAGAGACTGCTTCTGAATGTCTTTTTTTTTTTTTTTTTTTTTTTTTCATAAAAATTGCACATTGGATTAAAGCAGAACCCCAGCCTGCCCCAGAGAAATCTGATCTTGAGTTTTGAATTTTGGGAGCACAGAATTTGTCTGGCTATGTAACACCACAGCAAAGCCAATGCAAGTTTCCTTATCCAGGCTTCCATTTGCATTCTCCTTCCCAGCTTCCTTTGACAGTGAGCTTGAACCAAAATTACACAGGTGCATTCTGAGAATTGTCCAGAGAATTTGGGTAAATAACTGAGTTTCCATGCCTGTTCAGACCATTCACCTAATAACCAGAAAGGTGCATACTTTTCAGTTTTTAGGACTAAAGAGTTAAGTCTTTGATTATAGTTGTAGATTTGTGATCACTTGACCCTAGCCCCTTTGAGTTTACTAAAATTTGTGCATATTGCCTAGTGCCTTGATTAGGACTCACTAAAAAGACTTAGTTTTACCATAGTCAGTTTTATTTGGCCTCGGTGCAAGTTCTGCATGGTGGTTTCCTGAACCACATCACTGTGCAGAGATTCCCTCTCCCACCCAAAAATACTTTGCATGTAAGTGAAAAACATGTTATTCTTCCGCAGTCACATTCAAAGCAGAAAGAAATGTATTAATCCAAAAAATTAATCTGGTCAAAGTACTGCTCCCACTTAGCCCCACCACATGCACACACTTTGAACGCTCTGGAAGAACAGCAAGATTTTTCTTACACTCAGTGATTGAGTTAGGTAATGGGGATTTGTTTGCAAGGGAAAGTACATAAAAAGAAGCTGGTATGCGGGGGAGGAAGAGGAGCTCTGTGCCTTCTGTCTCTCAGTTTAAAATTGTAAGAGTATCACTTCTCTTCATAAGGGTTCAAAGGGTTAATAGAAAGCGGGATTTTCATTGCATTGTGCACAGTACCTATGATAGTCTCGGTTTAAACTTTAAAGGACAGGTGAAAAGGGAGAGAGGGAACTGAATACTTGCCTTATATATTGGAGAAATTGTTCATTTTTGTGAAATGCTGACCTCTGTCATCCTGCCAGGCTGACTGGGCCCTAGGGTGAGCGGCTGCTTGAGTGGTGGTTGCAAAAGTTAAAGCTGCCTGGGGAGTACTTTAAAAGGACAATGTCAAGGTTGGTATACCCAAAATCTGACCTATCTTTTTTTTCCCCTCTTACATCTATTTGAAAAGTTCATGTCATTCGTTTTTATGTTTTAAAAAATCTTTTCATCTAAAACAGAATGCTTCAATTGCTATGGAAGGCTAGTGATTAGGAGGAGAAGCTGCGAGAGTTCAATGTTTAGTGTGGCAATGCAGATGTCAGGAAGAAGGAAAGATCTTGAAATAAAACACAGGTGTGGGGGCTGTCTTTGAATTAGGTGATAATTAATAACAGAGAATTCAGGTTGAAGTGCGTAAGGGATCAATGAAAAAGAGCAAGGATAATTTTTACTAATGAAAATATCAATGCAGATCCAAACTTAAGTTCACAAGAAGTTAATTCAAAACCTCTATTTATTCTAATAGTGTTTATTCTAGTTGTATGTGCTGATTCTTTCTTGGTAGTATTAGTTTGTTACATATAATTCCTGCCATAACTGAAATATACTCTTCCTTCTTATTTTCTTTGCTTGATGGCCTAATTAAAAGCACATTATATCAGTATCATTTTTTTCTATATGATACAGTATCCCAAGACCCTCCTCACTATTATAACCTTGCTATGCTACTTGCTATAAAAACTCACACAACTATTGCACCTACTCAAATAATTTCTAGTCTAATTGGAAAACAGATGAAACAACTACATGTGCAAGTCATAAAAGGAAAAAAAAACAAGAGGAAGTAGTAAAATCAAAGTAAAGAAAATATTTTTTTTGTACATAATTATGTTTCCCAGAAGATGCAGGGGGGAAAAAAAAACCCCCAAACCCTCAAAACCTGAGCTCTGAGGATTGCAGTTCACCACTGGTTTACCCTACAAAATTTCAGAGCAGATAAAATGATCATGCAATATACTGCATGATCACAAGAGGGCGACCGGATTAGACATACACGTTCGCTTTAAAGTTGACCTTTCCAAGCTTTCATGACTTTATCCTGTTTTCAGAAAAGTTTTCCTATAAACTCTGAGGCTCACTTCCGATTTCCTTCTCGGTTCTGAAAAACACGCAGTTACTAAGAAACCCTGGTATGTCACAAGCTCTTTCCAAGCTCCAAAATATTATCCTTCCCTCTCCTTATGTTGGACAGGCTTTTCTAAATCCTGGAGGAATAGATGACCTTGCTCTGCACTGTGGAACAGGGCAGCTCTGGTGAATGGGAGGAGAGTGGAGTACAGGTCTCATAGTAGCCGACCCAATGTCGAGGATACAGGAGTGGCCACAGAGAACAGGAAGTCTGCCAGATAATCAGTTTCTCCATCCCTTCCCAACCCCAAGTGTCACAAATCATGCTGTGCCTTGGGAAATCACTTTTGCAAAGCTTTTGAAGGATATACCAAATTCTAGTACTTGCTAACAAAGATGATGACTGGAGAAAAACAAACAAACAAACAAAAAACAAACAATCCCACACCACCTTTTTGCAAGACAAAACCTCTACAATAATAAATTCTAAATTCTCTCTTTGTAGCTAAGATTTTCTATATCCTCTAAAGCAGACTAAAAACCCAGGCAGCAGTAAAGAAGTTGTCTTGGTTAAAAGACACTCTGCCTCCTGCCAACAAGGCTATTTAGTGTTTATCTCTATTACATCCATCTGTAGCTAATTGTATAGTTATGGTAATGGTGCCCTCCAGAGGAATTTTGAAGGAATTATAATACTCGGAGCTAATACAAAAGATGTTTTAAAAGTGAGTGCAACAGGAAAATGGAATATTATTAAAATGATAAAATACTTGAACCTCAGGGGGAAAAAAAATCTCGATATCAAAGCTCTTTCTATTTTGCATGTGCATTTACATCTAAGAAAACCATATTCTAGTTACAATAGGCTTCTTCATAGCCTGATAGCAAACATGAAGTTTGCATAACTCCATTTGAATCAAGGATATAAAAGTAGATCAACCAAGCGAAGAATGAAATAGCTATTCCTACTCTGCAGCAGACGAACAATGTATTATGAGTGGGCTCCAGCCTCAGTCTAGGATGTCTGGATTTTTCCTGGACTTGCTGCTATAATGTAAGCATGGCACAGTTAATTGAGGCAATCAGAAGTAAGTGCAAATGTTCAAGGAGTCCTGTGGATGACATTTATTTTAATATCAAGATAAACCATGCTTATAGTCTCAAATTGCAGTATAAAGTGTTTTTTCATGGCCGTGCTGTGATGCTAGGCCTCAAAGGAAGGGCATGTTACTGTGGTACAACATTTTAGACCATGTCCTGGAGGCCTGCAGTACAGCCTTCTGAGGTGACACCTCAGCACCTGAATGACAGGTGTATTTAAACTTCCTTGTTTTTCTTTTGTTTTTTAAAGGCTCTCAGCCTATGGGGTCAAATTGCTCTGTTTTACATTCTGGAACTCCTGTCCCCTCCTCCTCCAAAAAACAACCAGCCCTTAATGAAAACCAAAATGACAGTGAGTTCTGTATTCATTTGCTTTTAGGCATACCCCAGGCTCGTGTTTGACCTGAATGCTGCAGGTTTGCAGTCAGGTGTCCAGGCTTGGAGCGTTGCATCAGGACAGCTCCCGCACTGAGGCTGCCAGAACTGGAAGGAGCAGTCTGGTGTTCCCATGCTTGGGATCGGATGCATCTGGTAAGTTCAGCACTTCCCTGGGAAAGAAGGGAAGTGGTTGTGTTGCTTGTGATGTATCTCTTCGTAATAGCGTCACCGCCCTCAGTCTAAAACCTCTTCTAAACTGAAGTCTCTTATTTGGCATGAACCTCAAAGGAGAGTGAAGTGAGCTAGGCATAGGCTGGGAGGGCAGGGGTGACAGGCCATCACTGCTGAATGTAGGGAGTGTACCTAACCCCAAAGCTTCCTGTTTTTTCACTTTCCCTGGCAACTGTGCTGAAAAGTGTGCCTCTCCCGATCTGCATTCATGTCATCAGGGCACGGTGGTTTTGGCCATCTTGTAGGCCATGGTGATGGATGGTACTACTTGTTTCTTTTGTAGTAGTTACCCACCACCCCCCACCCAAAAGTACCAGGAAATTACTGTCTATGTAGGGACTATTGAACTTTTTGAATGAGGGGTTTTTGTGGGCTGTTGAATGGGTGGGGATGAGTAGAGCGCTCTCTTGCTTTTCTCTCTTCCTTTCCTAACCCAATGCTTGCCAGATGATCTGATCTCATTGTGAGCTGGGAACCTGTCCCTGTAAGATACCAGCCACCTGTAGAGGTCATTGTGCATGGATACTAAATCCTTCTCCTTTACCTTCTCCTGAGGTATCCCTACTTCAGCAGAATTTTCTCTTGCCCTCCCCTCCTGGGCCTCGCAGTTCCCCCCCGATCGTACGAGTATAGCAGCTCACCTCTGATGTGAAGCACTGTGCTGCTGACTCCCTTCTTGGCATCAATTTACCTGCACTTGAGAGGAAGACAGAGCAAAGTGGGGAGGCCAGCAGAGCAGAAACAATAAGGGTTGGCTGGGCTGCCCAAAATAGTGCAAGACAGTACACAAATATAAGTCATGGCTACTGCAATGGGGATGAATACCTTTGGTATCATTGAGTAGGGTCTATGTTTATCACTGCAGAAGTGCTGTGGTGCAAGTGTCTTGCCCAGCTGCAGTGGATGCACCTCATCTGTTTAATTCTACAGGTTCAGTGAACAGGGTTTTCCCTGTTGCTCCCCTGGTTCATACATACAAAAACATCATTAGCAAAACCATGAGCAGGCTAGCACAGGACCTGACACAGCAGAGAGCAGTTGCTATTCTAAGAGTAATCTGTGTGGGTACCATTGATGGGGAAGGTACTTTAGGGTGACAGATGAAGCTGGATTCTCAGCGCTGCAAGTATCTCTTTGCCAGCCATTCATTCAAGGGCCAGTCCAATTGTGGTGGAGGGCTGCTGTGAGCTTAATTTCACGTAGCAGTTTGCAGAAATATGTTTTATTTCAGGTAAGCAGTCCTTTTGCATTATTTATGTGGAAACTCAAGTAAGTTATTGTTGGCTTTCATGCTGCAGGTAAAGTTTTAATGAAAACAGTAATGAATGCTTTGCTGGCATGCATAGGCAACCTAAGTATGCAGCCAAATTAGTTATCTAAGCAGATGCTTTATATCCTGAATTGCATATAAGGAATGCTGTTCAGTTGGTTTAAAAATTATATATACACCCACAAACTATTTTTTTGTAAAAGCCATATGTTTTTTTTTTTTTTTAAAGCAAGTGGTTCAGTCATACTGTGAGCAATTATGACAGTAAAATTAAAGTCAGAAGAAATATGTAAGAAGCTATCCATGTGCAAGAAGTTCAGGGAATATTCAGAAATATTGTATTATTTAAGATGTTGTGGTACTGCAATATGTGCACTATTGCAAAGGTAAGCAAGCATCCTTGTGGAAAGGCAAATCAAAGTTGATACTGTGTAAGCAAGCTGTTGTTTTGGCTTTAGATGCCTGTGTTTTTATGCTTAAACAGTTATTAATTTGTTTTCTTTGATAAGACAGTAGAGCTGATTCAGATGTTATACTAGGTTTACAGCATATACTAGCTTATAGTATCATATATACTGGTTTATAGTATAAACCTAGTATAAAGTTTTATAATTTTACTGGTTTCACTGAAGGTACCCGTGGCATCAATAAGATAATTTTACTACTTCATCTGAATACTGAACAAGCCACTGAGCTGACGTGTCATGCGAACCAAAGGTCCGCTCACAGCAAAACCCAACAAGGAGTGCAAGTGCATCTTTATTACCATTTCCCCTCCCCTCTTATGTGGTCGCTTAGGAGCTGAATTTAAAGCCATACTTAAGTCAGGTGCTCTTCAAGTCAGTCATCGAATTAACAGCTCCCTGAGGCAGCATGGCCAGGCTACAATAGCAAAGTCGCCCTGGCTCTCTCACCCCAGCTCAGGTCTGCCAGAGTGGCCGAGCTCTGTGCTTTGGGGTGTCCTCTGCTCTCCCTCTGCTCTAGCAGTCCTGTAGAGCCCCATGCACCACGAGCTGCAACGGGAGGGGGTCTCAGGAATGGTGATGAACCAGGTCACTAAACTTTCCATAGCAAAAAGCCTGCTGTAGTGGCTAGGGAGCTTGACTTAACAGTGTGCTAGTATCACAAGACTGTGTTTTTATATTTGTACAGTCTATGATATGAACAATTTCTGGAAGGTCAACAAACCCTATTGAATACACTGGAATGACACAGCTGAATTTCACAGAAAGCCATTGAGCAGGCACACTGGACTGGGGACATGAAAAGACTAGCATAAGAAAACAGTGGAAAAAATCACAGAAGGTAAGAGAAATGGAAGAAAACAGCACAAAAGGAAATTTATAAAGCTGTATGAACAAAAGCTTTGGATTTAAGCACTTCTTTGAGATGTTTGACTCCTTCAGCTGAAACTTGTGGCTTGACTTCTGTTCTGAAGCATTTAAGCTCTTTTCTTGGGTTATTTAGCATTTGTTAGGCATTTATATGTATGTATACACATATATTAGGCTTTTAGAGAGAGCTGTATATACATATAGATATAACATATGCATGTATGCATACACATGTATGTTTACGTACATATATTTATATATAAGCATACATATGTGAGTGTGTGTGTACATGTGTATATATACACATAAAAATCTGCCTGCTTGTCTTATTTTAACTATATTTTAAGATGTTTGCGTAAAGTCTGTTCTCCATGTCAGCATTTAATTTTCTCAGCAATTTGATTTTTTTAAAGCTGCAGTAATTGTTTCTGCCAGAAACTCTGATAAAGTGTGCTGTTCTTTTCAGAGGATCAAAGTACAAAAGATGTTCAAATAAAAGGAGAGATTAAAATCCGTAGTCTTCATTTAGTTATGGCTAGCTTTCCCGTCTGTGTGTGCAGACTGTGGAGGTTGATCTTTCACAACAGCGTATTTTGAACCTCAGGAGGGTGTTGGTAACTTAGTAACTTTGTATATTATATGTAGGTGTCAGCAGAGCCTGTGAAAATGTTTTCCGTGAAAAACAAAATGCTTTCTATTTCTTTTTCTTGGAAAAGTGAAACTTTGCTTCCTTCTCCCTCCTCCCTCCTCTTCTCTCTGTCCTTTCCCTGACTTGTTCTGTGTGAGTAAACAGAGGGTAAGAAGTGTTTTCAGAATTGAAAAGTCCTTTTGGCCCTTTACGGCAAATGTCTCCTTTACTGATGAATCATTTGACAATGATTCAACCACTGTATTGTGTTTGTTGCAATTTTTATTTTCTTTGCCCAGCAGTATCAACTCTGCTGGGTTTTACTCCACGGGTAAGAAGACACAATCCCTGCTTGATGAAGCTTGTAAGCGAGAGAGAAATAAGGGCCTGTAATACAAAAAAACCAGATCTTAACATCTTTTTGTTACCAGAATTCTTGTTCATCTGCTGCTTAAACACAACAAAATCTTGACATTGATCACCTTGTTTTCACCAGCACATGGAAAAACCCTGTTGTACCTATGTAGTTTTGCTGATACCTTGTCATTGCTTTGGTGCAGCAGTGCTTTGGAGCACTGATCTGGGAGAAGTAGTATCACACCATCTTCAAGCAGGATCTCAACAGTCATGACTCTTTCCCATAAAGGGCAACCTTCTTACAGGGGCCATGTTCCTCAGTGATGATGACAGATACGATGACATTCCCTGCAGCCAGACATAAAGCTTAATTGCCACTGTGCTTGACGCAGTGATCTCGGTTCCTTGCCTTACAGTTTTGGGGAAACGACAGTAGGTGGCACTGGAGAATAGTAACACAGATGGCTGGATCTGTTATGAAAGGGAGCAGTTTCCTCACTGGCTCTCTGTTTAGCCAGTTTTCTGGCTCCACGAATTGCTGAAACACTTTGCTGCATTCCCTTTGCAAGCCTGTTATTACTCGAAGCCTCAAGGCTTCAAATGCAAGGGTGCAGTTTGGGAAAGCTCCAAACTGTGTGTGAAGCAACACTGAGAGCAAAAGCCTGCTGAAGATGCTGTATTTCATCTTGGGGTGTGTTAGAGCAACTATTTTGCCAGCTCTTTACCCGCAGCTTTTTATCAGACTTAACTCGTACGAGGATGCTCACACATGGCTGAATCGAATACATGATTCTTCTTTAATCTGAGTGAGATGTAGGCTCCTGCCGGTTGGTGGAGCAGCGAGAGTACCTAACAGAAGGAAAGGAGGCATCCCAGGGAGTATCCAGTTTTCTTTGTCTCTAGAGATTTTGTCCCACGTGCTAGCAAGAGAGGAGGAGACAATTCTTGGTAGTTCTACGAGGAATTAGGGTAGAAAGTGACTCAGCAGTTTCCTGCCTACTACTTCGATGGGAAACAGAAAAATAGTGGCCACCTTAAAAGCCTAATAAAATCCTGAAAATGTTCAGTTTCCCAAGAAAAACCTTCATAACCTTCTCCTGGAAGTCACTGTGGGGAGAGAGGGCGACGTGTCCCAGCCTAGTTCATATTACGTGTATGGACTTCTGTGTTTGCTTGGGAAGACGAGGTCTTCCCATGCATATTTCCTGTTTTCTCAATCCTTCTCCTTTTACTGTGTCCAGTCACTGTGAGATGAAGCAACATCACATGGCCATAAACTCTGAAATGGCAGCTCCTAAAATTGGTGTGTTCCTTTCTCTCAGGATCACTTCACTGTAATCACTGGTAATGACTACAGTACAGCACAAATGCCACCAAATAGTTTGCGGAGCAAGTTGACATTTTAAAGGTTGGAGAATATATGAGAAAAAATGCATCACCTTTCACCAACTGAAATAAGTTTTGTCCTTGGCTAACTGCTTTTAAATCACAATGACATCGACAGCTTTTTGCTATAATTTGAAGGGCAGAGTTTTCCCTGTAATGCTTTATCAAATTATTACTTCATTCAGTTTATCAGATATAAGATATCTGAGATTAATTATTAACTTTAACTGCTTTATCCTAATCTGTTCAGTCTTACTGCATGGCTTTTTATAACAAATATTGTTTTGTTGATACTGACTCCCTCACTATTTTTGAGTATATTTTCCTGCCTGTAACAACCTTGGAGTAGACTAGGATTGGGATTTTGTGTGAATTCTGAATAGCCACTTCAGTGGAGCAATGTATACCTTTTTAAGGAATAGCATGAAGCGTGGAGGCAGAATGGTCCCTGAGAGAACTCCCTCTGCGTCATGCCTGGAGCAGCCTCTGTTGCTCCCTTTTATGGAGGGTACTGGGCTCCTTGAGGTCCAGGAAGATGTTCGTGAACAGTGCTGTATTTACTCCAGCTCTTCAGCAGGCGCTTTGCAGAGGGGCAAGGCTTTATTGGTCTTTAGGAAATATCCTAGCGTAAGGGAGGTTCTTCCCTCATTAGACTGTCCCAGCATTGTGTACTGAGCCAAAGCCAGAGGGCTTCTCTGCCATGCAAGGTTTGTACCATCCCCTTCTCCTGTGAGCAGAGCCAGGAGCTCCTTTCAGAGCACGCACCACCAGCACAGATAGATGGAAGCTGGATGAAGATGGAGTAGATTAAAATCTCTGAATGCTGTTCTTGTGCAGAAGTCTTTCCCTCGGAGAAGGTGTCTTGTTATTTTAAGCATGTTTGATACTTGTACTGAAAGTGTGAGATCATCTACCACCAAGTTTAAAACAAACAAATTAAAAAAAAAACCCAAAACCCCCAACCAACCAAAACAACAACAAAAAAACCCCAACCAAACAAAAAAAGGTTGGGTTCCCAAACTGAGAAAGAGAACAGATAAGGTGTTAGCTTTTTATTATTATTGCTGTTTGAAATTTCCCTGAAGGAAGACATGGGAAAGAATCATTACCACAGTAAACCGGTTAAACAGGAAGGAAAGCTTCTGATGAAAAAGTTACACCCCCTTGATACTGAAAGCACATAGGTCATCTGAATGTGTCTGTGAACAGGAAGACATAGGAGGCTGTATATTCTTCTAACAAATTATGTGTCTCAGGTAAGAGGTTTCAACAAATGTTCTTATCGCTTAGCAAGTTGCCCAATAGTCTCCTCTGGGTTCCGGTAAAGAGGGAAAATTGAGCACACAGTGCACCAAGCTTTTATACTAGAATGCATGTGCATGCTGAAGTAAGGAAAGTATTTTTGTGTGCTTGGACAGCAGCTACAATGTTGTGAGCATTGTGTGATGCTGTCAAATCTCTTGATTTGTAGTGAATATTTTACAGTATTTGTTGGGATTCTCCCTTAAAACCCCCAATCCCAGAACCACATGATTATGTGAAAACACAGCTGTCATTTAAAAAGAAAAGGAGGTCTTCATAGCTGTAGGAGGAAAAAAAGCCAAACCCTCCAAAATGTGAATTCGGAAACCACAAGGCAAAGAAAATGAACTTAAAAACTTATGCATTTTTTTCAGAAAAAGGTTTATGAATTTTGCCTTGTTAATGATTTTTGAAAATTCAATGTTATCAATGCACTTTGCATGATTCAGTTGGAGTAATAGTGGCTGGCAAAGAGACAAATCCTTTCTTGAACTTTCTATGCTGTTTTGAAAATGATCAGGAGTTGGCCCAAATACAGAGCCTAGTCCTAGTAACCAAACTAACGGGTAAGACACAAACCACTGAGATTTACAGTGTGACATGCTGAGTTTCCAGTCTAAATGGTCAGTTTTAAATGCAAGTCTATATAAAAGAGACACGGTGCTTCAGTGCTGTATGACTTTCTGTTCCCTGCCAGGCTCTCCCCTCTGCTGTGGTCTGGGCTGGGAGAGGGAGCCCGCTACATCGTGCAGACTTCTTGTTACTCATGTGGACTTCCCAGCCCACTGAGGAGAACAGGGGAGCAGAATGCACAGACCAGCCTTTGGCACTACAGCTAAACTGCCTGCTTTTAAAGACTGCTAGGAAAGTAATACTTCTCCTGAACAGTATGGAGAGTGCAGGAGATAAACATTCATATACAGATAGATGGAGGTGGGTGCTCTGTGTGTGCATATGAATATTTGACTGTTGGAGAAAGGTGAGGTTTTACACATAAAAGCCTTAGCAGTGAATATGCAGGGTTAGCTTTTAGACATTTACATATCATTATAAACAGAATTTGTTTGAAATGTAAAGAAAATATTTTAGAAGCAGTTGAAAGGGTGTAGAAGATATTGTATTTTCTGTGCCTCTGTTATAGTCTTCCAGGTAGCCAAACTTTATTAAGGAAGGTGGTTCTGGAGGCAGACATCATTCTTTTATCTTTTATTTTTCCTGAAACATTCCAGTTTTCAAGAAAGAGGGAAAGAAATCCCAACTTGCCTGATTTAATGGATATATCCTTCTCTTTCTTGTTTCTTTTATTCACCTGCTGTAGAAATGAGAAAGAGAGGAAGTTGTAAATTAGGACAATTTAATAAAAAAAAATTCTTATTGCTATGCTTATTAGTTTTTTCTGCAAAAAAGATGTCATCTTAATCTAAAAATGTAGTGAACTTCAGGATTCACTCTGAGAGAGAGGTGCAGAGACTTTAATTGAAGTTCATGCTTAGATCACCATTCAAAGTGGTATGCATTGTTTTGGTTATCTGGCTTAGTGTAACTTCATAAATGTTGGTTTGGTTGGTTTGGGGGTGTTTTTTGTTTGTTTTTTTTTTTAGCACAGTTAAAGCAAACCAAAGCACACAACACGTGGAATCACTAAGTTGAGTGCTTGAAAGAGTAGTTCAGCCTCTAACTTGGAGATTTCATTTCAGCCTATTTAACTTTTCATTTCTCTTCTCATTCCTCACTGTGGGTGACAGGAGCCTATGTCACCTAGAGTTTGACTTCAAATAAAACAAAAATAAATAAAGTTGTGATGAATACCTTCTGTTGTAATATAGATTTTCATTGCAAGGTGCTATTATCTAAGCTAATACAGTATAGATCTTGGGGACATATTGCAAAAGCTATTTGTGGAGCTAAGCTTTAGCAATTTCTGAGCACACTTTTCATCTCTTTTTTTTTTCCTGCTAGGGAATACATTTTTTATTGGATTATTAAATCAAATGTTTCTATTTCTTTTATGTGATAAAGTACCCAGCACAACTGTGTACTTTATATGGTATTGCTATTCGGTGTCATTTGTGTTTTTAGGCTACATCTGTAAATGAAGTAGGCCAAGGCCTTGAGGGCAAGTGGCCCAGAATAGATTTTTATTTTAGAACTAAGCTCTCTTCCTTAAAAAAAGATACCCTCATGCCTACTGACAGCAGTCTCCAGTACATGCTGCCCATCTGAACCATGGGACTACTTGGCACATGCCAAAATCACATCAGGAAGTTTGCTAGTAACAGCATGAATGATGGTGAGCTTCTGCAGAAGCTCATGCCCTTGCCTGTTAATTTACTAAAAAAGATGCAACCTCAGGCTTTGAAGATACATCTGTTTTGAAAAACAAAGAAATAAAAAAGGCTGAAACTTATTTTGTTATATTTGTTTTCCTTTATGTATACCATATTCAAGCTTTTGGGGTGTAGTATTTTGAATATTAATTGGAGATCCATGTCTTCTATGTTCTTTGACTTAACTTTTCTTCACCTGATTACACTAGGATAAAAAGAGGTAGAATGTGAAGAAATTTGAGGCACAAAAAAAGAGGAAGGTGTGAATGAAACTGCTGTTAAAGCGACCATTAATACGAAGCTTTCCTACCTGCTTGTTTTAGATTCCTGCATTGTGTGCTATGCAAGTGTAAAATAATGGAAATAATAGAGATTTTCTTTAATATTTGTCAGAATTAGTATTTCAGTATTTAGATCAGTTATGTCAGGCATCCTGTTGCTATTATTTAGGAGTCCAGGATAATAATAATTTAATAATAATAAAAAATATGTCTGGAAATAAGGATCAGGCAAAAGACTATTCAAGTTCCAGATTAAGAAAATATTTCCACCCTGTGGAGAAAGCCCTAATGCAAAAAAGGACCAAAGAAGTGTACTGCTTCCATTATACTAGATATTTTTGGGTTTAACTTTTATTCTGTGCTTGGTTTCAGTGGGTATGTAGCTCCAGTTCTGAACATTACTCTCTTGACCTTGGAACTATTGTAAGACTTCCCTGAGAATTAATAAGACCGAAGAGAAGAATCAGCCATGGCATACTTTGGGATGATGCCTTTCTCACATGATGATTTTTGTGAAGGACAGGCTGGGGACCAAGCATCTTACCCAATGTACCATTCTGGTTCTGCTGGAAAGGTCCGTCTAGGATTCGATCGAATAGTTGATGAAGTCAGCAATGAATATTTTTTTTATGGTTCATCACATTCACATCATCATGAAGAAATTTTTTTCCCATCAGATGTCTTTGGTCTGAATGTGCCTGACCAGCAGTTTTGTGGTCAGCCTCTAGCTGCTTATGGTGAACTTTACCCTGGAAATCCTATCTCTCACTGGCAACAAGGCACAGTGTCACCAACCGTTGGCTTCAGATCATCTTTACTATCTGATTACAGAAACTTCTCTCTGGTGGATCCCTACCCCTACAATCAAGAGAGAGAAATCTATGGAGGGAATGGTATAACTCCAGTCACAAATGTGTTTGATTCAAATGTGGAAAGAGGCAACACAAATCTGAGTTTCCAGATAGGCTTTGACAATGTAGATGCTCGATATCCTGTTTTCTTAGACAACTATCCATTTGGACAAGAAGCGAGAGATGAAGGTGGAAATGGGGAAGCTTGTTTAACCGACACTTCCAGAAGTTTCATCGTAGGACCTACCTGGACCAGCAGCTATGGGCATGACAGAGAGGTATTTAAATTTTATTGTATTAAGAGTGCTTAAAGTTCTTTATTCTTGTTTGTGTCCTTGCACTTTGTATATTCACTCACACTGGTGCAACATGGATTAAAAGCACTTGATTTAAAGACCTGATGAAAAAGAAAACACCTATGCCTTGGGGGAAGCAAAAGCTTTTGCTCCTGTAGAGAGTTTTTGTCATGTGTCTTATGATTCAGCTGGCCAAAAGCAACTGTGAGACTTCTTACTCGCTTCTTATTTGGCCTTTACTACTTCCAATAGAGATGTAGGGAAGCGTCAGGTATATTTTCCAATAATTGTGTAAATTGATTTTTTGGCAGTCAGAATTTGCCACAGGATTTTTATATCTTTACAAGGAGGATGCCCTCAAACAAACAGTGCATGATTAGTTAAGAGATTTTTATACAGTATGAAAACATCCAACCATATTCTTCCTTTGATTCTAATATCAGAAGAGAACCCAGCAGACCATAAAAAATGACTTCTGAAGGGAAGGTGCCTACTCTGGCTAGCTAATGAGGATTTTATACTGGCAGAATCTGTGTCCTACCTGTTTCGTATTTTAACCAACTTATACTTAAAATGGCAACACATTTCTGCAATCTACCTATTAAAAAATACTTCATTTTAAAGTAATAGGGCTAGTTCCTCACCTAGTATAAAATTAAGTATCTCCGTTGACTCTAATGGACGCTTGCCATTTTACACCAGAAGAGAATCTAGATTATGGTCTAGAATGCTCCAGTAGGCTCATTTTATCACTCATTGAACCATAAAACTACCACAGAGGGATAAGTACAGAAATGTAGAGTAAGATGTGTTTGAAAGAGATAAGATAACAAATTCGTATGGTCTGATATGAAACCTGAGATTTAAAATAACAATACCTTATACTGAATCTGTTTTTCTGTTGAGCCAGATTATTGTCTCTGTGTCTAGTTTGGCTGGCATATCCTGATCCTGAGAGATGAGACATACCAAGTCCTGCCTTCACCATGTTCTGCATGCACTTATGTGTGCATATAGAATTATTTTCTAAAAATAGACATATTTACTATAACTGTGGAAGCAGATCCTATGACATACACTCTGTCTTTAGGTGTCTCTTTGAAGCAAATACTTTATCTTTTTTTCCTCCTTCCATCAGGTGTTCATAGCTCCATTCGTGGCTTTGCTGTTTTTAATAATGATGTCTTATGGGACTCCCATGACTCTCTCTGATGTTATATCTCTCCTCATTTTCCTTCTTTCAAAATCCTGACATAGAGAAGGAAAAAGAAAATGATAAATCCTCCCTTTCCTCTAGTCCTTGTTAGCATTCTGAATCATTATAAGAATCCTGAAATAGCCTACAACATACCTCTGCACTGTGAATATTAAAAGACAGTTTAGGTTCACCTTCTGCTTTTAACTCCCAGTGATCACAGTATCATAAAGCAAAGGGGAAGAGGCACTTGATTGAGTTGTTTCTATGTCTGTGAATAGGGAGAGCTATAGAAATAAACATATGCAGACCCAGACAGATGGGGAGGCAGGAGGGGGCGGAAGGGAATATATCTGAGGACAGGAACTCTTAAGAGTAATCCTGGGCAACACATTTTGGAAGTTAAGTGATGAATACAAAAGAGGGAGGGGGTGAATAGGTGGAGAGACAAAAGGTTGTTGTTGCTTTTTACTTATGATAGGAAAACTAAAGCATCCTGACATCATGATGAAAAGAACAAGCCTTCTCATGAGAAAAGTAGAAAATAGTGGGATACAAACGAGCAGAAGGAGATTAAATTGTGGTATGGGAAGAAGAGGTGCTAGAGGAAGCAGGCATATAAGAACAGGCACAAACGCTTCTGTGACGGAGGAGGAGAGAATTATAGGGGAGGGAAGAGATGAGTGAGTCAAGGGCGACTACAATCGAATGTGTGGGAGGATTTGATTAAGTCAGGGAAGTATTTGAGCTGTTTAGCTAGGAGAGGAAGAAATGGGAGAGAGGAGAGAATTGATTTGTAGCAGAAAAATCAGTGTGGTCCCAGGAATTCCTTCAGGGAGACACAGCCATATGAGGATAGAAAGAGAACCAAGGCAAGGGGCTGACAACTGAACCCTGAGATGGTAAGAAAGGGAAGATAAGAATGCAAGTTGAGAGAGGGAAGGGGAAAAAAAGCCTGTGAAGAAGTAACTCATTGCTACTGGGCTGGCGGTTTTGGAAAAGATAAGAAGGGCTATGGGGTAACAGGGCTGATGCCAAGTAAGACACTCAGAACGGTTGGAAAAGTGGAGCACCACAGCAAAAGAAAGAATGAGCACAGATTGGATTGGTGAGGTCCAGGATGAGTGATGCATCTGAGTAGTAGGAGATGAGAACCAGGACTGCAGACAGAGTGAAATGGAAAGGATGCTGAAACATGGAGATTAGCATTGAGATAGGTCATAGGTATGCAAGATGAAATATTCACATTGCTGAAACCATACTGTCATTCTGATCCTTAGCTCTTGGATGCAGTTGTATGGCCCTAGGCTTTATTTAATGCATACTAATCAAAATGTGTCCAGTGTAATAAAGGAAAAGTTAATTTTCTCTGGCCTTGTCATCACCAAGTCAGATGTTCAAAAATACTAAAGAAACTGTCTTCATAACATCCCTGTGAAAAGAAATTTTATTTTCTCCGTACTATAAAGAAAACTGAAATACAACCGAAAAAGTATCCAATAGATTTGGCTGCGCCATCTATGGTATTTAGGATCTAATGTTTTCAGAATAACTAGCAAGACTCACTTCTTCACCCAAGCCCAATCATCAGACCAAATTTCATTATTTCAGTTTGGGTGCTCCAGAAATGAGAAATACACAATTAGTGTTCATATTTGGGAAAGATGGTGCAGATGACTTGATTAGCATAATGTGAAAAATCTGTGGATGGGAAAAGATAGATTCCATTTGTTCAGGGATGCACTCTGTTACTTTATCCCTGTTGTCATCAGTTCTCTCCATACGCAATTCTCCGTCTGTACACTGCACACTTTCAGATATTTGCAATGAGTGGAGACTGAAGTCCTATAGAAAAATAATGTGTGATCGTGTAATTAATATCTTACCTTTATATGCAATAGGAAGAAATTAAAGTTTCTGGACACCTGAAAAGAGAGATGACAAAACTAAATCTCTCATCCACGTGATTCACCAATGGAGTTGGAACTATATATCTCCTATGCACACCTCTGCCACCAGAACTAATTTGAGTTAGTTAGCAACAGTATATTAATTCCCTCTGGCTATTACTAGTCTACACAGGATGCATGTTTGCCATTAGGATTCACTCAGAAATGCTGCCAGCAAAGGTGCAGAGAGGCAGAGGGCTCCTGTGTTACTTGTCTCCTGCAGGAGAGGGTCCAGATTCCAGCTTTGTCTGTCAAGCTCCTTTTGCCATCCTTTAGTAATTATTTAATCACATTCTTCTTCAAGCTATTGTTGCAGATGGAGTGATGCACTTCAGTTGTAAGAGAGAAGCAAAAATATACTTTACTGATATAAAACTGAGTTAACAAGATTCAATGGTAAATGCAACAGTGTTTTAACAAGATTCGATGGTGAGGTACACTTGATTATTTACTGCATAGAGGACAGGGTCAGACAAAACTGTCAGGGAGACCCTCCCATTGAGTCATGAGGTTCGGAAAGGACCCCCTTGCTTTCTAAACTCCTTCTCAGAGAGGAGTCCAGGTGCTGCTGGATCCAATCCTAGTCCCAGACTTGGTCAACAGTTTATGTCTAAAGGATTATATATGTGCAATCAATTCTTTGTATCACTTAACCAAGGTTTCAAAGTTTAGCATGCCATTAGTCACTTACTGAGGATCTGTTGCGTCAAGGAATCTCTCAACCTCGAGGAGCAGCCTTGAGAGGTGTCCTTACTCGAGGGGAGATCCTGGTGTGCAGCCCACTGCTGTGCAGGAGAGCTCAACGGGCCCTGGGCTGCTGTCTATTTATGGGGGTAAGATGATTGACTCATAGTCATATTTGCATACCAACCACAGATTTTAATTTCTTCACTGTGGTTAGGTGGGCGCATTGCACAATAGCCCTTGGCAATTGTGGCGTTGTCTGTCTCCCAAATCCACTTGGAGCCAGATGCAGCCATCACGACCAGATGCATCCATTACTACTGCACTGGTGGTTATCGCTTGAGCAGGATTACGGGAGATAAAGGTCAGGTTGGTGGGGGGGCAGCACACTGTCACAGCCATGAACTTGAGGATCCGTACCCATGTTCTTGTGGCTTCATCCTTTCCCAGTCTTGGCCCTGTCCTTGCTTAATTCCTCTCTGTTCCTCCTTCCTCAGTTCCCAAATGCAGTTTTGCTCTTTTAATATCTTCAGTCCCATTCAATGTCATGTCCCAGCCTCACCTTTTCTTACCTGTGGCTTAGTGTTCTTAGCTTTTCATTTATCCACTCTCTGTCTTTTTCCATGCACTTTTTCCAGGGCACTGCACCTGCTCTGTAATGACAGAACTGCAGGTGGAAAAGGAGCTACCTTGTGTTGCTGGAAGCAGCAAGTTTCCAGCCTTCCCTCCTGTGGGAGTCTCCATCCACTGCTACTGTAGCGTAGTTGTCCCTCCTTTGCAGCACAAGGCTTGGGTGGTCCTTAGCTCTGTAGAGTCCCTGTCAATCTCCTGTTCCTCCTCCTGGCTGCTCACCTCCTTCTGCAGCTCCTTCACCAGCAGCTTGGCACCACAGCCAGAGCACAGCTCCCACCAGCGAGGCCACTGCTGTCCCCAGCCCCAGGGAGAAGCACCAGACAAGCCCTGAAGCCAGAGACCTGGGCTTGCAGCATCCTTCCTCTGGAGCTCTGTGTGGGTCAAAGTCTTTACTGTCTACAGGGGCAGTTTCTGCACCCTATGATGAAGATTGCACCATGTAGTATGTCATCACTATTACTGTGTAGCCTTCAGTGAAGGTTCTGGGCTCCCTTTGCCCCCCTGCTGCAACAACTGCTGCAGGTTTACCTGCCTGCTGTGCTTTGCGAGCTGTGCTCCTGCTCCTGGCTGAAGAGGTCACCCACAAACACAGCAATGTCTCTCTGAGCTTGTTATGGCTTGAATTCCTCCTTCTGGAATGTAGGGGTACACAACATCCCAGATGCAAACTTCCTAGAGCCTTGTCAATATATCTTTTTGTAAAACTGTCTACCCTGATGTAAGTGTGATCAGGAATGGTTTGTTGTTGTTGTTGTTTTTTGGTTTTGTTTTGTGTTTTTTATGATTACATAATTTTGGGAGGCCGTTACTGTTACCAAGTTGTTCATAATTTCTAAATAGTGAACCTCTAACAGAAGTTCTTATTACTGTCTGCTGAGGTAAATTGTAAGGTAGGTGTCTAACCAAGGTGGAAAAAAAATGAACCAGTGGAGGTGCTATGCTTTCAGTGACTTTTGAAGGAGCTTTTTCAGCAGTCTTTAGAATCAGAGGGTGATGGACTACTAATTTGTATTGCTAAATTTAATTTCACTCTCTTATTTCAACCCTCGGGGTTATCTATTGTTTTTCCTGCCAGACATTTCAATTTTTCCCTCTATTGATGATGCCCCCTTATTATCTTTAAATTTCATAAGCACTCTCCTAATGCTTGTGCTATTGTGGTTAATGAAAATACTACATACAATGAGACCCAAGAGTGATGGTATCTATAAAAGGTTTGTACCTTCTGAGCTTTCAGTTCTGACACTGAGACCTCACCACTAGCCACCTCCCAACAGAACTTTCATCTTTTATACTCATCCAATCTTTTAAACTCTAACTAAAATTTCCCAGCCTGCATCTTTTAATGCATATTGCACTTCCTTGTCCAAAAAAACCCCTTAAATTTGGTTTATTATTTATTATTAATTTTTATAAATGTACATACTTGTATATAAGTTGTTATTAAAATGATAAAATACACCTTTTGTCATACCTCAGTTTCCTCTTCTGTGGCATGTCATTAGTTGCTTCTCTTTCTGAAGGGGTTTAAAGGTTGGTGTCTCAGCCGAGTCTTGTACATGTCTCTATGTACAACAGTAGAATGGGCTTGCAGATATAATAGTATTAAGCTCTTTCCTGGAGGTAATGTTCTGACTGAAGGGTACTATGGCAAACAGTCAAGGGGGTGCTTTGACCCAAAATAGTGGCTCAGACCTGTGCTCTCCAAGTTTAGAGAAAGTGTCTGAGGATTTTTCATGTTCAACAGAATACACTGGCTTCCTGTTATCAGTCTTAGGGACTTACCTGACAGGTTTATGGAATTTGAAGGGATCCTGAGCATCCTTCCAGGGCAGAAAGAGAGAAAATAAGGATTAAAACTCACTGCAGCATAAGCTTCATTTTGTCACCTCTCCCTTTTGTAAACTAAGCATACATCTTCTGCATTTAGAGTTATCTGTACTCTGACACTAGGTGAGTTTTGAAAGCTTTGTCTGGAATTCCTTATATTCTGCACAGAGGGGAAAAAATAATTGTTAAACCCAGGGTAGCTGTTGCTTTGTGACTTTGTGTTTTTCCTTTGAAAGCGTTTAGAGTGCAGTCAAAACGGGGTTATTTGTGCTTATTTGGAGCTCCATCAAGTCAGGGGAGGGATGATAAGGTATGAAAGTTAGTTCTCACGGAACTGAATGCAAGGCTAGCCTTATCCTCCTTCTGCTTCTGTTATCTAAATAACTGAGCTCTGTTTCTTCTGGTGTCATTTTGGTATTTTTAGGCTACAGGTTGGTCTATCGAGCTGGTTGAAGCAAATCAAGGAAGTAATGAAAACACAGTTGCTTTTTGCAATGCAGTGGAGAAGTAAGTAATGAAAAAAACTTTATACAGCCAACTATGACAGTTCAAATATTTATATTAATTGGATTGGTTATCCCTGGATTCCTGAACAGTGCCATAATTCCAGTATCTACTTAAATATGGAAATGCTCCTAATTTTGGTTTAAAGATTAAAATCCACAAAGGAATGTTAATTCCAAAAATATTTTCTCCTTTAGCTGTCCCCTTTATCAGTGGTAAGTATAGTTAACTCTTCAGTGTTGATGGTGTATACTGTGTGAAACTTAAGACCCATTTTCTGCCATTGTCTTGGACAATATTAGTGCCTGTGTAGCTCAGAGCAGGAAAAAAGAATTGGAGGAACTGACTGACTGAGAACAGAATTACTATGTACTGTCATGATGAAAAGTGAGACTTAGCAAGTGACAAAAACTCCCTTAATTGTTGCTCACTGTTAGAGTTAATAGTGTGGCTTAATGGGATAGAACTTTTTTTACTTTCCTAATCTTCCTCTTTGGAAGAAATTGTGTTGAAATCCAAGAGCACTAAGAAATACAAGTTTTTAGACCATCTGTGCAGATTCATTTTCCTTTGTAGATATTCACTGATCACACTATCAAGTTGTTAGCACAAATGCATGCTTTTTCCCATAGAAAAGTAGTTGGAAAATGGAATGCTGCTTGCTTTTTTAATTGGACTTTAATGAATTGACTGTATTCAAAGTCAGCCAAGCCTGCTTTTCTTAAAAGAAAAAAAAAAAAATCCAGTTTGATGTTGCCCTGAAATTAACAGTGAATATATTACATATTCATACGGGGTGGATGGTCAGCTTCAAAATGTACTCATTCACATGCGTCTCAGTTTTCTTTTTTTCCCACAGTTCATCAGTCTGAACCCCAAGCCAATTCTACTAACATCAGATGCATGAAGGCACATTCCACGTGACAGGTTTCCCTCTCAGATACTCAGATTTTTTTAATTTCCAAACATTCTACATTTAACTTTGCACTCTAATTATAGGAAAAGCTTCCTATTGATTTTTTTGTGAATAGATGAGTTTATTTACAGGGCTAAAAAGATTAATAGAATTAAGCCATTCCCATTTTGCAGTACCTTGTTTAGTGTGCATCACTAGCAAATGCTCTTAAAAAGAAAATAAGATCAACCTTTGCTTTTCTTCTATCAAATAAATGGGAAAGCATTCGTAGGACAAAATGTCACAGCAAACAAAAGACAAAAAAATGTCATAAATTTGCAAATAACTAACGTATTCAGTCTTGCCGAATGAGCATCCTTCCAGTGCCCAAAGAATCTCAATAACTGGCAGTTTTATATGGCAGAGGCAAGATGTATAATTCAAACTCTGTGTCATGCAGACTTGCACCTCCAGCATGTAGCTCAAATAGAAACCCATCATGTTTTTCTCTAGGTAATATTTGTACAGGTAGCAATCTATAATTGAAACATTTCATTGTACACAACTGTAAAGCATTTTTCAAAATCCCTTTATCAGGTTACTTCTACAATTATCGACATAGCTATAGTGAATGTTCATCCATGGGTGGCTTCAGAATACATCCTAAAGAGAGTTTGATATGAGAAGATGCCAAGCTGATAGTCTCAGGGTTCAGTGCTGCAAAATGCAGAGTTCCTCCATCTCCTACTGACCTCAAGGATGTGCTCTGCACTGCAGAGAAATACATAGCATTATGAAATGCTGTGAAATAACATATCCCTACAAATTTTAGTACTTTCTGCATATGTTGAGTTGTCGCAGCACAGAAAGCAAGTAGCACAAGATTTTCTTCATGTAATACTTGTGTAGTACTTCAGTTATGCCTTGGAAGACCTAACCTTTCAAAATTTTGCGATGAGCATGTTTTGCCCACCTGCTCAGGCCAGAATCCCTTTAATCACTTGAAAACAATAGATGGCCATAAGTGAGCAACACTTTCTGGAACTGAATGCATTTTTATCTGAAAAGCATAAAAAGCAAATTTCTGTCCCCACATTATCCTAAAATATAGGTAGTGTGGAGGTAGGGAAGGAGATGAGGTTCACTTTGTTTTGAAATGACTGCCAGTAAATTGAGGAGGTGATTCATGGCCCATGTGTGTACATAGCCCATTAATTTGATCCTGGAGAAAGGTAGTGAAGTTTCCAGTCTTATTCAGTCCTTGGCCTTCTTACAGAAACAGGTTACAAGAGTGAATTTGGTAATAGGGCAAAGCTTTATGTGTACCTTGCTCACAAAGAAAATAGACTGACATCAACTACGTAGGTCACCAAAGCAGCCTCTGTAGCATAATGATTTTTTTACTATGAGTATAAATCTATCTCGTACTGGAGGTATTGTCAAGCTCCATTTTCTCCTGCCCCACTGAAACATCATGCCCCCTGGCTTTTCATTATAAGAAATGGGCTGCTTCATTGGATTATTAATTTTGGAAACCTAGGCTTTTTTTACTTCTCATGCTCAAGAAATACATGGCATAAAAGAGTAGTTCATCCTGTTGTTTAAGGGACTTGGGTGGCAGCCCTGAGGCAGGAGGTAACATAGTAATGAACTTTGTGAGAGAACTATGGCTCAAAATACACTGTAATCAGAGACACTATAAAGTGCTGCCAACTCAGAAGCTACAAAATGCTTCTTGCACTAACAAACAAAAAAGAATGCAGTATGCTTAGTACAGGATGTTTGAGTTTAGCTACTAAAATATTCAGGCGAATTAGTGAAATGTAAAGCTTCAGCTGGTATAATATGTACCCTTACCTGCAGCTGCAAAGTATATTTGCTTAAAAAGCAAGTTTAATCTCAGCTGACAGGCGTAATACCTGTGACCAGTGTTCATTAGGAAATGGTACCTCAGGAGGAATTAGTTTCTGTGAGTCTTTGGTAATTGGAAGGAGGAGGGGCAATATATTTTATAGGTAATGATATATCAGAGGGACTCAATGACTGTAACAGTTATGGCTCTACATACATTTACATAAATGCCTAGGGTTTTAGTAATGAGGATTTCAGATTGGATTCTAGAGCACTGTGAAAATAGGGACTTAAGATTTTTGCATAGAGAGCATGTTCCTGTATTAATTTTGACCAGATGTCCTAGTCGCAGCTGTCTGTGCATGTGCTCTTAGTTAGTTTTATGTTAAAACTCTGTTATTTGAGCATCCTTGTTTCTACTGTGCTCAGTGTACACTGAAGTCTGTGTTTGAACTCCTTTTGGCTTCACTGAGGTCAAGCTCAGCAGTGATTCTGTGAAGTTCACGAAGATTTTACTGATGGTTTTCCTATTAAGTAAAAGATGTTAGTTATATGTATGGTATCTGATATGTAGTTATCTCACTAATGCATAAAAACAAAGTTTGAGTTGCTACCGTTTTCCCCTCTGCACAAAATTTTATTCCTAACAACTCACTATGTACTATTATTATAGGTATCTTGTAGAATTTTTGTTTTGCTCTTATAAGAGAGCTGAAATGCATACCTGTTTAGACATAATTTCATCACATGTTCTTTTCAGAATAAGAAATGCCTATCCTGCTTTTGACTTGAAGACAAACACTGGGAAAATCTGGAGTGTCGTGAGAAGGTTCCCAGACTGTATCCTTGGTGAATCAAAGTTCAGAATCAGTGTTTGGACAGATTCTTCACCATATCCTCTGCTTCTTACACAACATGGTAAGTGATTGAGGTGTCCATATTCTAAAAATGCATTTGTTATCCGGAAAGATACTTGGAGAACAAGGTTTATGTGGGTCTCAAGTGCATACTTTGTCAAACATTTTCAGCATATTTGCTGTAAAATTAAAATCACATTAAATATTAAACCTTGGTGATCTGTAGATATCTACTTTAGTAACAGTTGGGACCAATTCTGGCAGTCTGAGAATGGGCCAACATTCAGACTTTGATTTGGAAGGAATTTAAGCTTGTGCCTAATTTAAAGCGTAGGGGTAATCCCCATATAGGTGTGGAACTTTTCATAGCCTTGACTCTGTTTCTGAATGCAAGACTTAAGAGTCTGCAGTTGCTAAGGCTCCTCTGCAGCCAAGATTATGTACAAGTCAGGGAAAGTACATGTCAGTCATAAATGAAACAGGAGAAATTCCAACTGGGTATAAAGAAAAGGAGAATAATTAAGAATTGGAACAGTTTGCCCATGGAGGTTGTGAAGTCTCCGTCCTTGGAGGTTTTTAAGATCTTACAGGACAAAACCGTGAACAAACTGGCCTGAATTCAGTGTTGACCCTCCTTTGGGAAGGAGGCTGGATGTAGATGGACCTACTGAGATCCTTCCCAACCTGAATTATTCTCTCACTAGTGACTGTGGGAAGCTACCACTGCTCCAGTGCATCCTGTATCTGTGGTGAATGGGAGAATATTTGATTCCAGCTCTGGTAATTTTTGCCTCTTAAGCCACATAAGCAAAAATGAAATACATTTAAAATAAATCCCCCCCCCCTTCCTGTGCAGCTTCATTAAGTGATAAACTTTTTTATGAATCTTTTCTTCAGTTGTCAAGGAATTATTTGGCTGTAACAGGCTAAGTATTAGTTTGTTCGATGGGTTGAAAGCTGAAAATCCAAAGCTCTACAGAATTTTAGTCAACATATATTAAAAAATACATCTTCAAAATACAATAGCCAAGACTTCCACTTTTATTCATACAAGTTTGGTTACTTGTATTTGGAGCATCTAAATATTTATTGGAAAGCCAGGCAAAGTAGTAGGTTGAATCATCTTGAATCAATATTTTTTGGATTCCATGAAACAAAGGGCCAAAGATCTCTGGATGCTTGGACCAGAAGGTAGTATTTCCAGCACTTCCATCAGCTAGGCAAGGGTTCACTGTAATGCAGAAGTCTGAACTACTGACAAATTTTTTATCATATAGCATTGTTTACCTTACAGATTGTTCGATTTTTAGTCTGCATAACTTAACAAAAATGCTTTAGGAGGCCCAGCTAAAACTGAAGGGGATATAAGAAACAGTCCCTATCCTAAACTTGCTTACAGGCGAAGTAAACAATAAGATACATTCAAAGAGGGGAGGCAGGGAGGGAGTACACTTTTTTGCCCCATCTAACATAAAGAGCATAAAGAATCGTTCAGTCATGCAAAAAATTTTGCAGAGCAAGGAAAAGAAAATGAATCTGTGGAGTGCAAATGAATGATACGAGCAAGTTTCAGGATTTTTTCCAATGAGTGACCTGAAAAAGTACACATTACAATTTTAATTCAAGATTCTGTACCATTCTCCTTTTTCTGGTGTGCATAAATTTTGAAAATAAGCACTGTATTTTACATGTCAAACCAGCTATGAGGAGGTGCTTAGAACAGTGAGTTGTCAAAGGGCTAGACATTTAAAACTAGTACAACTGGTAGAAAACATTTAATCAAAGTAACTTTCTGAGCAAAAGAAAAATGGCTTTGCAAAGAAAATGAAAATTTTCAGAAGGAACTTTTGAATCCATTGACATATTAGGTTTTCCCTGGGGAAAACCAAACCAAAACAAAACCCAAGCTATCTATGGTAATCAACTCTGTTTTCTTTCAGCTTTGTTTTTGTCACAGCCCCCACTCCTAAAAAAAGGTCAGCTGTCCTCTGAAGTTTTTTTCAGTATCACATTCCCTTAAACTGCCCTGCAAAAACAATTTTGCATTTCTAGGTTTGTTCTAAAATGATAGCATAGCAACTCTGGACCAGATTTGCCAGTATGAATTGGCTGCTCTGGGCAACTGGGTAATTCAGAACACCATTAAACCCAATGAAACTGGTTGGTTAGGCTCAGTTTGAACCAGTTGTCTGAACTTGGAACAGTGTAAATTACTCAACACACAAGTCTGGGTTACATATTTAGTTTCTGGGGATTTGTATTTAACTGTAGGTAGTTTCCATTTTTTTATATTAGAAAGTTCACTTACGACTTGTAGTAAGAGCTCTTAACCGATGCTTATTTTGAAGCAATAAAGAAATACCATGAATGAAAAATTGAAAGAAAAATCTACTTTGGCTTTTCTGTTATCAGTTACAGACAATGTGATTGCCTGAGAATTATGGAGGAAGTCCAGACTTTATTTTGCATTGCAAAACCATCTCAGTACATTATAGTGAAAAGTTTTCATATGGAGTCAGATATTTTTTCTGCCAAAGACAAGTATCTCAGACTTGAAGCATCAGTGCTGGTGGAGTATGCCCTGCATGCCTGTAAAGACCAAACTTATCAGACATGTTTGCAATTTCACTGCCAGATTATGCAGCTATTCTTTTCCATGTTTTGATCAGTTCTTCTAAAATGGACAGAGAGTAGGTATATTGGCAGGGTTGGAAAACGGCTTAAAAAGCTGAAGTAGCGCTGGAGAACATTCTCAAGATGCTAGAATACTTCTGAACAGCAGATTGTATGAACTGACATAGAACTTCTTAATTTGTATGCATTATATGTAATATTATATATATAATAATATATAATATATACTATTATAATGTCACTATACATAACATTAAATAATATTAATATATCACAGATATAATAAAATACATATGAGCATTAATTTACTTCTTGGTTATGGCTGAAAAGGTATGCACAGCAGAAACAATAGCAAGTAAAATTCTGGAGCCTTCTTGTGTCATGAGTGGCAACAGAGTCAACTTTTGCATCAGGCCATGTTTGCACATGGGAAATGTACCAAAATATTTATCAGGAAAATGGAAAAAAAAAAAAAAAAAAAAAATAAAAATTTGCCATTTGTCTCTTTGTTTCTGCTTGGGAAAGTTGCTCAGCTGTTAATTCCAGCTACCTAGCAAATTGCTAATTTCCTCTAAATGGACATAGATTCTGTGAGTTGTTGTAGAGTATTTGAAGCAAAATTAAAAAAAAAAAAATCAGGTGTGGCTTGTTCTAATTCCTCTTGATGGAGCTAGTCTGCAGCAGTAGTTAGGAATTACAAAGAAATTCTTATTTTCTTTGCTCAAGTATCTAGCCTGGAATTCTCTAGCAAGCTACTATTAATTTTTCTTGCTATCTTTATTTACAGCTGGCTGTATTACTCATGACTTAATTGTAGAGATCCTCCATTGCACAAATCAATACCCAGTCCAGGAGGAATGCCTTCTAAGTGTTTGTGGGTCTGATGAATTCTTACAAAAGTAAGTATCTCATTAAGAGACCGTATTGAGTATGTTTTGTGTAATATAAGCTGTGCATTTAATGCACTCAGTTTACGTGCCATGTAAATAGAAACATAGGGAGAGTTAGAGTATTATGTTCCAAACACTTAATGTATAGTTTCTGGAACTCCTGGAACACATGGTACTTATGTTCTACAGAGATGATGGTGTACTCTTAAGTGCAAGGATTCAAATCCTGGCTCCTTTATATAAGCTTTGTGAAGCCTTGAATATTTTATTTCACTCCATTGTCCTCTAGTCTTTCTCATCCGTAATACAAAGATGCTACTACTTCCAGTATCTCATAGGAGTCTTTTAAGCATGAGGGGGTATGCATATCCTCAAAGGGGGAAATCACCAAAGAGAGAAGAAACGGTATTATACATCTGCATAGCAGGTGATTTTTCTTCATATCCAGTTGCAACAGTAGTAAAGCAAATGAAGTCAGCACTTTGGTGCTGACTGCAAGTTAAAAAAAAACACATTATACATACAAACAGGTCTTTCTGAATGTGTGTAGTCTACAAATAAGGAAGTAAATGGTCTGATTCACATTCTTTCAAGTAAACTCTTGTGGTGGTTGAAAACACTACTGAACATGGCTAGTTGTTTCTTGCCCTCTGGCAGCTTAAATTCAGCTGTCAGCAAAAGTGAGCAGATTTTGTGTTGAAGCAGCTGAAGTGCAGGCTCTTGTCAGCTGTGCTGTAGGGTCGGTGACTTTCAGCAGAAGGGGAGAAGCTGGCAGTTCTCTGTGGTAACATGTTAAGCTGGCGCTGCAGGAATCACAGCTCCTCTGTTAGAGATGTAAAAAGTGTTAGATAAAATAGTATATGCCTATAATTGAAAGGGAAATTTTTAGAAACAGTCGTATTTGCAGTATAGTGTAAAGATTACCTGAACTAGCCCAAAGCAAGTCAGCTTGATTAATGAAAGTAATGTAGTTGTGAGAGCAAGTGTCACACTGTGTAAATTAGCTTTGCTCTATAGCCAGCTTGGACAATTCTAATCTTACACAGGTCAAATGTTCAGATGTTTATGGTGAATTATGCTTTGCAACTAAAGATGGAGACTTCGACATTTCTGAGCCAACTCTTGTTCAAACCTCCATAAAGCAGGAGCTGGTACAGCAGAGCACTGTGCAAAGCATTACAATACTGGAACCGCTGAGCAGAGACTCAGGTCATACACAGATCTGTTAATTACATAAGGAGGCCAGGGCTTTTTTTTATTTTCAAGGCTATTTTTTATTTTTTTATTTTATTTTTATTTTTATCTTCTCATTTCAAACTAATTGCTAAAGAAAATGGAAATAATGAGTCATTGTATTGAGGGTGAGCTCAGTGCGTTTCAGTACACTGTACAGTATGTTCTAAACAGTTTTATTTTCACTGTTGGGAAGAAAGCATCAATGGTGGACTGTTTAAATTCCTGCACTTGCAGAATCTCTGCACGTCTCATTAGCAGTGAAACAAGGTCAATAATGTTCTCAGCTTTTTTGCTTTGCTTCTTCACTGTCATGCAGAAAGCACTGAGTTGCACTTCTGGCCTCAGCAGCTTGTAATTCTATACTATGCCTTACTTTCACCTCCCTTTCTTCTGCCTTCTCATCAGAGTCCTGTATCTGAAATTTGAAACCCCAGACTATGATGATCCCTTGGGTAGCTTAACGCGGCCTGTAGAGTTGCCTTAGGGTGAAATTTTTCCCATGTTTGGGCTATCTTTTAGTGCAAATTGCTTTCCTCGCCATGTTGCTAACAGAGTGATTTGATGTACTTGTGCAGAATTCTTCCCCAGAAGAGTATTTGGAAATCATTCAGGGATGAGTTCCAGTAGAAGTTCCCCAAGTTATAAGACAGCAAAGGGAATACTCGGCTGCTCCTGCTTTATTGTAATCCAGAAAAAACTAAAGTGAAGCCAAAGCAGTGACATGATTAATTGTTCTCAGACCAGAGTGGTTTAGTGAACCAGACAACATTGTGAAGATCTGTCAAAAGCTCTCATTTACTATTATATTGGACTGTATTATTAAGCACTTCACCTTGCCTCCTGCAGAAGCACCTGAAAGACTTGATGACTTCTGGAATCCGTTTAACTTTGAATGAGATGGGGAAAAAATACTTGTGTGCTGATGATCATTACACGCGGCACCACAAGATTTCATCATCCATTATTCCCTTCCTAAGGAGATATCCTTGAGGTCACATCCTATCTGATTCACAAGTAGAATATCAGATTTCAAATATCCAAATTTAAAAAAAAACAGAAGGCTGTGTATAGGTTGCAGGTCAGTCCATAACTAATAGAGCCATCTGTGAAATTCTGATTTGGAAATCTCATTTGGTTTCTAGTCTTCAAGTTCATTTTGTTTACTGATCAGAAATCCTGGCCTTGCCTCAACCTGCAGGACTTCTTTTTCTTCCTATGCTTCCTTTTCCTACAAGTTTTTCTTATGGTGCCTGTAGAAGCTATCAGGATTCATTGCTACCTTGTCGCTGCCCCTTCTGTCATCACAAGGTGTACGTTACTTACATCCCTAGTTGATTTGCTGCAGTTCCTTTTTTTAGATGTTCAGTGTAAGCGCATCTGGAGGCAGAATCCTGTCTGAAAGACAGAGACTCCTTGAAAGAAGAAAGGAGTAAAACCCTATCTGTGTCATCAATTTTTACCACTATTCACGGAATTTCTGATTTTTCATATGTATCCATGGACCCTCCTTCTCTGGGTTTCCCAGCTGTGGGTGTGCTCTCAACTCCCTTACACTTGTCCTATTTGTGATCATCTTTATTTCTTGGAGGGCCATCTGCTGTTTCTAAAAATTCTTCGCTTTATCATCCCGTCATCCAAACCTTCTACATCTACCTTTAAATCTTGCTCTCACGGTTTCCTGTCTTTCCTTAGATTTAGAATGGGTGCCCCTAAAATGATGCCCTTCATGAAAGATGTTATAAAAAAAATAAATTAAATTGGGGTTAAGCAGCTTGTGTCAAATAACTCCTAGGTCTCAATGCCAGCAGCAAGCCAAAACCAGCCATTCTCATGTGACAGCAATGAATCAATCCTCCGTTTAGACTTTTTTGCCTTTAGAGCTACAGGCCACAAGCTCAGAGCATCCTGAAATGCCTAATAAAACAAAGCACATGGCTGTATATAAGAATATAGGGCTCTCTTTTTTTAAAATATTTTTTTATTTTTTATTGATCTGTCTGTTAGCAAGAGGTTGCAATAATGCAGACCCAGCAAAGGAATGTAGTCCAAGGATACTTATAAGCTTTATTTCTAAACATGCCTTTTTTTTTTTCCCCCCAAAGGCATTGGATTTTTTAAAGGATCTTTTCATATGTATTTTTAATTCCATCCACACTCTACCATAGTGTAATTTGCACAGTTAACTTACTGCTTTTGCAATTTAGCCAACATAGTGAGCAGGGGTATGGAATAGAAAAGACTAAATGCTTATCATTTATGCTCACATGCTTGCCTGTGACCTTATAGATGACATTTTTTTGCCTTACTAATTCTATTCTCTGAGAATTGAGATCTAAATAAGAATTGGTTTTCACTCAAAGTGAAGTTTAAGCTATTAATTATACACTGGCCAGAGTTATATTCATGCAGATTGGGATCATAAGAAGCAAGCACCTTTTGGATGAATATGTTCTTTGTAAAAAATAAACTTCATTTTCTCTTGTCACCGCAGATTAAATTTCTCATTCAGAGATGCTGCTCAGCTTAGTCCTTTAAAAAAAAAAAAAAGAGTCTGATTGAACTGCATTAGGATTTGGAGCTTACGGTACATCAGAGAACCTTGCTGTGCGGAAGCAAAATCATCTAGCAGTGAGGGATTCTCAAGAGACTGAGGGATTTTTGCCTTTCTCTGCTTCTGTTATATTGTGAGACCACAGGCAAGTCACTTTACTTTGACCAGTTCATTACCATGTCTCTTAAAGACAAAGACTGCCTTTTGCTTTATGACTTTTGTCATGGCATTCTCATCAAAGGTGTATTCTCCACATAGTAATTCTAGCAAATAATAGGGGGAAACTGTTGAGTTAATAATGTTGTAGAATTTTTATTTGTGTTTCCTTTACAGAGCTCAGGGCGCTGTAAACCAGTTACTAATAATCATGCTGTCCTCCAAAGAGGGCTATATTAATTTTATCTTAATAGTACAGGTATAGTAGGAGATCTGCATAGTGTGTTACAGCCTGGGGTGTGGCTAAAAACTAGTCTGTCAATCTATGGCAGAGCTAAACCTCTGTTTCTTGTAGTTCACTTTTCATCTAGACCAGACCAGGTTTCCACATTATTTTATTGAGGCATTAATCCATTTTGTCTAGTCTCTTGTGTTACAACACCTGTCAAAACTTTTCTCTTTGTATTTGTGCAAATAAAATCCACTCATGAAGTCAACTGTATGGCCAGTACTTCTGATTGCAATGTTTCAGGCAGCATTGCTATGTCAATAAAGGATTTGATGATGTATACTATGTGCCTGACATAGCAGAGCTAACACAAACCAGTAGAGTAAATGTAGTTATAACCACAAAATTCAACTTCTGTTGGTGTAGCTTTGCCTGGAAGCATGATGACATGGAATAGTTATACTGGCAAAAGATAGTTTTTATACATGTGTGGTACAAAATTGTAACTACAGAGGAGGGTATAGCTATGTCAATTTACACTAGCAGAAAGCTCCTCTGTATTGGTATAGCTATACCAATTTCTGTCATTGGCTTGGTGTAATGTTAGCATTGCAATAGGAATCTGTGTACTGGAGGAATCAGGAAAAAGTGACTCGGGACTCACAGATGTGTTTCTTTGTAAGTTTCTTGTTACTACGCCTGTCCTAAGGTTGAAGGTAAGGCAGAATGGAAAAATCAGGAATAATGGTGGGGTAAAAGGTAAAAACCAGGTGTGAGGCAGTTCTAAAGGATGCAAGGATCATAGGAGAGTTCATCATTAGAGTCAGGAGGCAGACGTGACTAGGTGAAATGAGGAGAGGAAGAAGTTTAAAGAAAGCCATGAGTAGGCACAACACAGATATCAGCTGAGGAGCAACAGAAGAGAATCTATGCATTGGCACAGTCCCAGGAACCAGGAATCAGTTGCTTGGACTTTTGCTTGTAAAGGGATTTGAGAAGGGTTGGAACATAACAGTGATATGCTTTCCACCAGTACAGGTATTTCACTGTATTGGGGTTAACTTCTCTCACTCTTACATCTGTACTTTATGCTCTTAAAATAAAGGAATTTTGCAAATGTATGGAAGTGTTCTCAGAGGACCTTGCTTTAGGTATTTGTTATGTCAGATGGAAATGAGTTTGTCCTCTGTGAACTTTAATGTATTTGTTTAAAAAAAAAAAAATCCTATATCTACTTTTACACCTTTTGTGACCTCTAATGGAGAGTATGTATTTTACTTAACTATGGTGTAGTGTAGGTGCAAAACATTTACAAGATATATGAATTCCCTGTAATTGTGCTGAATGGCAATTATGTACAGCACATTTATTTAAGTTTAACCATTCATTTGTGCTAGAGACCTCTGCTGCCATGTTGAGATATGAGTCTCTCCCCTAAGTCACACTTTCCATGATTTATTCATAGGGCGAGTGTTTTTTTGGAACTAAATGCAGTCAGTTTTATTCAGACATTCCATCAAAAAGCCCTTTTAGGTAGAAAGAAACACAGTTTACATCGGAAGTCTGAGTTTTCCATGGCACTTGGCAAACCAGAAAAGAAACATCTTTCCTTCATGGCCCAGGGAGTTCTGAAGCAACTTACTGTACTGTAAATCTGTATAAATACGGAATATCTCTTTTGGCGCTTGTGTGGCTGGATGCTTGAAAAATGCAACATGATTTGAATTGAACATGCACTAGAGTTGTAACTGATGATGCATATTAGCTTGTTTTGGTGATGAATTTGCCTTTGCAAAAGTCAGTGTCATTTTTCCTACCCATTAATCCCAAAGGACTTTTTTAAAATGTAAAAAGATGTTTGCCTTAACTCTGAAATAATTTTTGCATTATTTCACCTGATTAAAACAAAAAGTGGAAAGGAAACACTGAAATTATTTTTGTTCCGAGTAATTTTAAGAGAGTGATAAACTAAGGCTGTATTATATCTTAGAAGAAGTTGCCAAGAGTGGTAAGTGGACTAGAAGCTACTCTGAAGAGGCAAATAAGAATAAGGAATTTCCATCATTGGGGGCTAGAGCATCCTTGACCAGCAGAGTGGTTTGTAGGAAACACTCCAGCTGAGTGAGTAGAGCTCTGCAGCTGACCTTAGCTGGCATATGATTTGAGAAGGAGGAAGACCAACTCACAGTTTCTTTTACCATCTCTGTGAGCTGCACGGTGTGAGAACTTTGATTTCTTTGAGACTCAAGGACCACCTGTCTTAATGTATCTGATTTTCAAACTTATAGTTAATATGTGATTTTTCAAGTTGGGTATCAAACACTGCAAGTCATTCTGCAATGGTGCATTCATAACCAAGATACTTTGTATGAATTGCACTAATTTGGGTTTGAAGAATATGCATGAATAATCTCAAGGTTTGGGAGCACATGCAGTTTGTTTAGGATATTTTTTCTCTGTTTCGTTGTTGTTCTGTTACAGAACTTAATGGTCAAAGATACAACTAAGCAATTCTTCTTAAATTGTTTCACCAGAAAATATGCCAGAACCAAACCCTATCAGTTTTTACAGTAGGTGCCAAGTACAGGTTTTATATTATTCAATTAGCTTTGCACTTAAAAGCACCGGTGGACTAAATTCTAGGAGAAGGAGAGAGGAAAAAAAGAAGGAAGTGGCAAGCAGAGATAACCATTTGTGGTTTGTTGTTTGTGTTTTTTTTCTCTCCCAAAATGCAGTAATCGTACTTTGGGCAGCCATGAAAGTCTTCACAAAGCAACCACCTGCATTCAGCTTCGACTACACAACACTAGTAATTTGAAGCAAAGTTTAGCTCGAACGGTATGTTGTCTTTTTTTCCTTCTCTTTCTTTCAGCATTCCTGAAGGAATAAAATTCCACAAATCCTTTTCTGTAGCAACCTGCAGTAATAATCAGAGAGATTGTTTGATTTCCTGAGAATGCATATTTTACTGTTGAACTCCAGTTGAAACATACTGGGGAACATCTCTGCTTTGCTCCTGTGCTTGTATCTAGTGTGTTACTGTAGAGGACACACAACTACAAAAAGACCAAAGGTTACCTTTTTAGAAAAAATTCAGTTTTGTCAGAATTTAATGCTATTTATTTCAGATGGTCAGAGAATTCTTATTTTTGATTGGCCTTTCTATGTTTTGAAATATAACAAGGACAAAACCACTCAAAGTACTGTGTAAAATGAATTAGATACGGATTCTTGTCATTATCACTGAAAACCACGGCAGGCTGATAAAAGCCAGAATCACAGTTGGTGTGTTTGTGCATGTGTGATGCCTATGTACGTGTGTGTATGTGCTTGTTTGTAGACATGCAGAAATGTTGTCTGTAAGGACAGGTAGTCCTTACAGAAAACATTGTTTTATCACCATATTAAATCCAGGGAGATTCCTATTCAGATTATTTGAGTTTAAGCAACCTTGCAGTGGTTTAGTGGGTTTTAATGACACTGGCCTATGCTACTAAATGTGAGCTTTATTCCCAGTGGACCACCTTGAATTACTTCCAACCCAAAGTTTGCAGTACAGCAGAAGCTTTGTTCTCAGCAGTGTTCACTGGCAGTGTGTTGACTTTGTTCACAGATAGTACCAATTACCTGCTTTGCATAGGTATGCTATCAGCCCGAGTCTGTCAATATATGGGTCAGATGGCAGATTTCTAACAAAAAAGGGTAGTGGCTTTCTTTTCATTTCTGTTATGTGTCACCATGTGAAACATCCAGTTCAACACAATATGTTACCTGCAGCATTAAAGGAGGACTATAATGAGGCCAAAAAAAAAAAATAAATATATTTTTAAAATTTTAAGCAGCTTATAGATAAAAGCAGAATAATTTAATGCTGATATGTACAATCCTGGCTTAAATTATTGGCATTCTTCACTGCCAATATTATTAACTTAATTTTTATTTTTTAAAAAACATTGATTCTTCTTGATATAGCATTGTCCAAAAGAAAGTTAATTAGAAAACATGGAAGCTTTCATCACCAGGTCACTTCTTCAAATCTGATTCAGATCAATGAATTGCCAACTGCTTGCTCTCAGTCTAGAGAAAATAAATTGATGTTTGAATATATCTTCAGAAGGGGGTGAACAAGTGTCTATCTCCTGTCCTTTCTCACCCCATCCCTATATCACAGCAGGAAAAAGAACACATCCAGTGACCACTGGAATGAGTTTTGTCTTGGGAAAGTATCTGTGGTACCTTGTTGTCATTTAACTGCAAGTTGTGAGATTGGGGCAGGAATCACCATGTGATTTCCATTGTCTGCATTAAACAGCGATTAGATGGTCATCATAATCATTTCTGGTGTTAGATCTGTGACAAGACATCCTGTGTTAGAAGATGAAAAACTTCATTTTTCCATATAGTGCTGCCAAAGAAGGGCTTGAGAAGAGTGGAATGTTGGATATTAGATATAATTATAGACACACGTTAAGTATGTGTAATGGTGGAAAAATTATTTACCTATTTAGGTCAGCATCTCTATCTTTTAAATGGAATAATATATTATTGACCCTTCTACTGGGCAGTTGCAGGTTTCCAACATTTTCTGGCCTGAGAAATCAGTGATATGAATTAGAATTTTGATACGAATGCGTTTTGCTACTTATTTGTATATAGCATGTGGTGAAAGTATTTTTTACATGCATATACTGAAAAGAGGGAGCCTTATACAACTTCCTGACAATCTCTTCTTCAAAATTCCAAGCCAATGATTGATTCTCTACAAGTTACTCTGTCTTCAAACAGCAAAACTAAAATATGGAGCAAATTACCTATTTGCTGTATATAGATCTGCTGTTACTATAGATCTTCAAAATTATCTGCTTTGGAACCTAATGATATGTTTAGAAGTCTCTTCTGAAGCTCTAAAGCTTGTTTGTGTGCTAAGGAAGCAAAACTCTATACCAATGCCATCTGGAGACTGCCTTCATGTTTCTTGCTTACCTTACATAACACTGTTGAAATTGGGATGCATAGTTAAAAATACCTGCCTGTACATGCAAATTACTATTATTTTACTATTATGCTTAATAACCAAAATAAGTGGATACTGATAGTGCAACTAATGTTTTTTAAACTTTTTTTAAGCTTACGGACTTTGGCCAATAACTAAATGTTCACAATTCTTTCGTGAATTCAGCTGAAAACCATATTTTTTTAAGGTGAACACTTGCTTCCTTTCCTTTTGTGGGAAGCTGGCATTCTGTTATGAAGTATTCAAAAAGAGGAAATTGTCTTGAACTGAGCACTTATAAGCAAGAAATTTGGTCTGGGGCTTTACATGGAATCGCAGCTCTTTCAGCCAGTGGATGACCTTTAATTTGATTTTGTTTTTTTGAAACATGGGATCGATCAGCCTTAACACTCTTGAACAAAAGTCTTTTAAGACCCGAGTTTTCAATGTGCTAGATTCCTACTAAACTTCCAAATAAAACTTATACAGAGAACGTAAGGTTATCTTTATGATATAGAAACATATTGAAGCTCAGTTTTATACCATCTAGCCAGACAAAGAGCTTCTGTTGACAGGAGTGGGAATTCTACACTTTGCAGATTTTTTTCTCCACACGTCGAAATCTTGAGAATGACAACGAATGTGGAGAAAATCCAATAGTCTTGTAAAATGGTGGCCCAGTGTACATGGGTTACAATAATACTGAATAATGACTGCTAGATTTGTTTTGACTATACACCTGTCCTACTCTGGATTTTAATCTAGGTGGTCTTTAAGAGGCAACTCTTAACCACAAACTCCACAAGTTGTAGTGGTTCAGAAACATTAAATTCCTAGTGGCTGGGTGGTGTTTAGGAAGAAATGTGCAGTGGAACAGTATAGAAGCAGAAACCTTTATCCAGATACCATTTCCAGGGAGTGCTCTGCATATCCAAGAGACTCATTTTTTCACAGTTGTCCCCCCACACTGATTATCTAGGTAAAGCATGAATATCTGCAGTGGAGAAGCAGCAAAAGAACACTTACAAGTTTCTAACAAGAGTCTCACTTGCTTCCAGAAAGGGATTTTTGGACTAAAGCAGTCAGCAAGCGATATTTCCTGAAAGTTCAGAAACATTGTTGTTGTCATATATGCAAGTGTTAATGGTGTTAACATTTTACTAGACATAATGAGTTAAGTGTTAACATTCTGAGCATAATCACAGACGAGAAAAGTCAGTGGTCCATCATGATAAGGTGGGTTTTTTCCATTATTTAAATGTTTGTGACTTTTTAGAGGGATTGTGTAGTACCTCAAATAGAAGGGAGCCTTTTTTTGTGTTTAAGTATCCCTTGAAATTGTGCTACTGTGAAATGCTTCATGTTCTATTAATATCCTCAAAATCTCCTTCAACTTTGTTGCAGTTTGACAGGTCTAAATAGGGTTTAATAAACTGCAATGCACTGTGAAGGCCAGCAGCAGAGACCAAGCATCTCTTGACGTTTCACACGTCAGAAGTGGTTACAATTACCAGGTAGAATGATTACAAACAAACAAAAACAGTCTTTCAGGCAGGTAACTAACAAGCTTGAAAGACAAATTAGCAGTGTTCAGGCCATTAGAAAACATTTATTGTCTCAAAGAATTTGTGGAACTGTAATTAATAACCTACAATAGGGTTTAACCAGGAAGAGTGACATTTTAAGATTTCTTAAAGTGAATTATTGATCACCCCTTTACGGTAACTGAAACAGCTCTGAAAGCTTCAGGCCATGAAGTTACTTCAGGTTACTAATAATAGCAAAGAACATGAGCAGCTCTTGAGCTGGCATAAGTCATAGACGCAGAGTTTTCCTCCAGCTGCAGGGCATGCTTGTGGCAGAGCACTCGTATCGGAAAGGAGAGGTTCTGCTCACAGGCAGGAGCACTGGCAAGTCTGACAGGACCAGATGAAACCTAATGGAGGAGACACAGACTATGGTGCATTCTGGACCCAGTTCTGTAGATCTCTTTGGGTCTACTGAAACCTGCCCCAGCCACACTGAATTCAAGGATCTGAGGTACTCGACACTGAGCTCAGTCAATTTTGCTGTTGCTGTTCTCTGAAACTTGCGGCTTTGGTCGTAAAATGTATTTGAAAGTCACAGACTTAGAGGCAGTTTATGGAAAATAAATTTCCCTCCCTCAGAATTCATATAAAAAGATGTGAAAATAGTGTGCTTTCTTTTAAAAAAAAAAGCGCAAACTTTGAGACTTTTAAGATTCTTCAGCTATCTCAGACAGTTATGTACATATGCAGCTACTGTTTATTTTTGTGAGTTAATCTGTGCTCACTTGTGGGGAGAATTTGACCTGTGAGCTATAGGATCCTTCCAAATTTATATTTTAGAATATGTTATTTTATAGAAATCTCCATTAAGGTTGTAGTTGAACTAGCGTCACAGAAACATATTCATATCTTGACAGCCCTTCTATGTAATAATCACCCATATGTATTCAGGTGCTAAATAATTCACATACACCCACCTTTTGCCCTAGTCCATCAGATCCCCTTAAGCTTCTGGGTTCCTATCAATCACACATACCTAATTTCTCTCTAAGCTTCAGGGCTCCCTCCTTCAGTCTGTGTCACATTGTTTCCAAGTTCATCCCTCCCTGTCCTCTAGTCCTGTCAGTGTATGAGATCAAGGAGGAAGTTTGTCATTTATCAGTCTTGGTCTGTAGCTCAAGCCTTGTCCCTGTGATTGCTCAGTTCACATGTGCTCTGCTATTTGTGAGGTCTCCAGAGGTGGCAGTGTGACAGCTAAGCATATTGTGTACATTATAAAAATGCAGGGTGGATTTTGCAGAACATGTACACTATTCATCTGTAGGGTAATGTGACTTTTAAATTAATAAAAAAAAAGGGGAGGATGTGATCTACTGAGATTCAAGATGGATGTGATTGACTATTGCTCTGTCTAGAAGTAGCGAATTCAAATAATGATATTGTAGCAAGCAACTATGGAGTGCTTGGTGCTATTTTGTTCCTGGAATGCATGCTTCTTGTTATGGTAGCACTAAAAAAAATTCTCAAGGCTTGAGATGTTATACCAGTCCTCTAGCATGCATTGGAGCAGCATGATAGCTGTCAGAGGTCAGGTGCTCCAAGCCTCAGAGTGTGGTATGGGCAGAAGACATGAATTGTGAGCAAACCCAGCAGTTATTAGGTCAGAGCCATATGTAGCACAGTTAGTGCTGCACTCGGGAAATTGGCATCCATAAGCTATTTTTGTAGGTCTTGTAGTCGTTTTTGTAAGAACAACTCAGTGGCGTTCAGAGACAGATTCTGAAATCAGCTGAGAAAAGACCATCTACTCTCAAATGCATCCCCTAACGCCCAAATACTTACCCTGTCTTCTCCTCTATAATAACATTTAACACTCTCATGTCAATACACTGAGATAAGGAACATGGGTGTTTGTATAAGATCAAATGCCCAGACAAAGTGGAGCTTAGTGCTTAGGTCTAAGACACATACATTCAAGGCTTAATGCATGAGAATATTTTTCTTACCTTCGCCCCCTTCCATTTCATTCATCTAATTCATCTTTCATTTATTGCCACTATGTGATAAAAGAGATAGTAGCGCTCCAGATGGGAATTCTTTATGGAACATCTGTAATGTATCTAGCTCAGCAAGATCCTGCTCCTTAAATGTTGCTATTGCTAAATCTCTATTTAGCGATCTAAAGCAGAATTAGTGTGAATTAATTCACATGTCAGTTAACATATTTAAATTGAATCCAACCATAGCAGAGACACAAGTTGCTCAGGAATGTTAGCTTTAGAACACTACTGTAGTGTTTCAATTAACTAGAAAAAATTGCTAGTGTGGTCACCTTATTCTGAACAAGCTTTCAATATTTTAATTCACTAACATTCAAAATATTAGGAGAAGGTTTTTTTAGCCAAGTAAGTAAAAGACTGGCTTTTTTTCTTTAGAAAATACGAATTTGCTTTCAAATTCTGTTTAAAAGGGGAAAAAAATCATGAATCATATTTCATCACTGTTGGATTATGCTGTTCTCTCTTTTTTTTAGATTTTGTTTATTGTATTAAAGTTATAACAGTAAAAGATGAACAGAAGATTTTTTTTCTTACTGAAATGTTTTGCTTCAGGTTAAAACATTTTGTCTTCCCTTCACAAAGAACTTGAAAGTTTCATTAATTTAGTCCAGCCTAAAATGGAGTCACCTTTCAGATTCTTCTGTATACTTGGCCAGATTTAATTTCTGTCCTCTGCTTCACCTTTGAGCAAACAAATATTCTAGATCAGTACACATGTGAATAAATAGACTGTAGCCTGGTTGCCTAAGCTGTGCCCATCCCAGCCATCATTTGCATTTCTAGAGATACTAAGACAAATAATGTCTGGCAGTTGTCCTAGCCACCACGGAAACAGAAGCTCATCACCACTGTTCTCCTGCTTCTGTTTTCTTATTTAATTCTTTTCTCTCATCCCCACCACCCTTCCCAGGGTTATACCTGTTCATAGGTGTCATTCCCTTCTTTGTAATCCTTGACCAGTGAATTTGGGGTCATGCTTGTCACAAGCCCCTCAGTAACTTTTCCTTATGAGTTATAGGGATATGGGCTTAAACCATGAGTCAGAAAAAGGGCAGAATTTTCAGGACATGGTGGTGCCTACAAGCTGGCAGTACATGCCTAGCATGGACTGAGCTACCTCCATGGGATGGAAGGAGTTAAGGCATCAAAGGCAACAAATCCATGGGGCTGGAGAAAGGACTATATCTGAATGGGAACAGGTTTGGTCAGCAGAATGTGTCAAATAAGGCAAAATCACAGAATCGTTTAGGCTGGAAGGGACCTCATGGGATCATTTAGTCCAATTGCCCTGCTCAAGCAGGGTCAAGCAGCTGGAGCAGGTTGCCCAAGACCATGTCTGGTCAAGTTTTGAATATCTCAGCAGATATTCACACCTACTCCACAGCCTTTCAGGGCAACCTCTTCCTGTGTTTGACTACCTTCATGATATTTTTTTTCTTGTGTTAAGGTGGAATTTCATGTGTTTTAATTTGTGCCTTTTGCCTCTTGTCCTGTCAGTGAGCACTACTGAAAAGAGTTTCACTCCCTTGTCTTCATTATTTCCCATCAGCTATTTGTACACATTGGTAAGATTCCTCCTGAGCTTTCCCTTCTCCAGACTGAACAGTCCCAGCTCAGCCTCTCCTCATACAAAAAATGCTTTAGTGACTTGATCATCTCTGTGACTCTTCATTGAGAGAAGTCCCTTCAGAGGGGTTGCAAAGGATGGTACAGATGTTGTCCATTCTGTTCTCTCAGAGAAGGAAGCAGGAGAGAGGTTGTGGATGCAAACTGATTTCTGCTTCATGACTAATGTATATTGCCATTGCAAAAAGGTGCCTTCTGCTGTCTGTAACAAGAAAGCAGAGGCAGGGTTTACTGAGGCCTGGCTATAGTCTTAATCTATACGTAGCTAGAAGGAACAATCTGGTTTGGCCTCCTATATAGTACAACCAGTGTAACATGAGAGAGATTCACCAAATAAAATTTCAGACCGAAGCATCCTGAACGCTCTGAGAGTTCCTAAAAGAACCTGCTGACTTTGGAAAATACCGAGCAAATCTCTCCAACATACATTCTTCCTATCAGAATACTATGTCTCGCTATATGCTTCTCTTCCACAGCATGAGGATGACCAAAGACGTTTCAGCGTGAATGAGCTGTTAGAAGACACTTGTGCCTGGAGACTGACTCAGTAAGAACACTGGTATTTAATAGTATTTCTGTTTGTTCATATTTGTAGTGAGCTTCCTGGCCCCAAAGGACAATTCCGAGACCTACTGGGGACAGGAATGATACCAAAGAGGAAGAAAATTGGTTCAATGTTTTAGACTCTTATTTTCAGACCTTATTGATTGCTTAGCAAAAATCAGTAATCATTTATAGATCTGTGTAATTTTTCCCTATTCTCTCCCTTTCATGTCATTGAAGGTTTCATTAGAACTTTCATGTTTCCCAAAGATTCCCATGATTGAAGGATTCATAATTTTCATGTGTGTTGCTCTTAGAGAATTTTTAAGAGTAAATACTGTAAAAATAATAGATTTGCTCTTCATTATGCCTGTGTTTTCACAGTTCAGTGATTTTTTTATTTTATTTTTTTAATGGAGGCTAGCTATGACAAGTTTTTAACTTGGCACTCGAAGCACATCTGACTCTAAAGCTAACCTACTATGGACAAGCACTAAATGAGATAGGTTCCTCATTCAACCTGCATTATGTTCTGTTTCATGAACTTAGATAAAGAAGCTGTTAACACTTTTTGTAATGTTTTTCATCAATGTGTTATAAAGTACTTTGCCAAGAACGGTAAATGCCACACCTGTCATTTAGCAGATGGAGGAAAACAGAGAAGTAGTGACTTGTTCAAGGTGAATATCTGGTGCTTACTGAGGACCCATCTGGTTTCCTAGGAGCATGGCCCAAATTTCCATTCTGGTCCTTGCTATAAAGATATCAAACCAATCATACAGTCTATACACACACTACTTATTGACTGTTTTATATCTTGTGATGTAAAGCATGTGGCCTTTTCCACTGCAAAGAGAGTCTTCAGAGGGCATATGTGATAAAAGATGTTGAGCTGCAAATCAACGATGGTCTGCAAAATTTCCTCTGATACTGTACGGCAATGAATAACTGATAGCGTAGGCAATAAATACTGTCTTTCTTCAGCCACAAGTTCAGTAAATATTGAAAAAGTAAAAGCTTGAAGTGTGTTTGATCACTATTTCCTGTTTGTCCCATGGATTGTTGACAGGTAGGAGAAAACATTTTCCAGCAGTGATGACCCAGAAAGATCTGTGGTCAGGCCCTGTGCTCTCAATTGCATTTCTAACTTATCTGAGAAAAAAAGGGGTAATAGCTAAGTGACAAAAGTTTGCTGTCCGTAATGTGCACAGGAACTGCCTTGATGATTTGCAGAAGGATTTTACAATGCTGAGTTGAGTGTGTGATAAAATGACAGATGAAATTTTGAGAAGATAAATGTAGATGGGAGGAAACAGTCTTAAATTCATATATGAAATAATAGGCTCAGAGTTGACTTTTACCACCGGGAGTGAGTTCTTGGGGTTATAATAAATAGTTCTGAATGTCAGCTTGGTGCACAGCAGCTGCAAAAAAAAGATTAAAAAATGTTGGGAATTACTATGAAAGAAATGAAAAACCAAAAAAACAATATTATGCCACAGTATCAGTGTAGGGTGTTCGTTTATCTTTAATACGGCCAGCAGTTCTGCTTCTCCCGTTTCAAATGTGATGTAATAGAACTTGAAAAAGTGAAGAGAAGGGCAGCAAGGATGCTCAGAGGAATGAAATGCCTTCCATATGAGGAACAAATAACTAACAATATTCTTCATCCTGATGAAGAGATAATAGAATATGGGTATTTTATAGATGACAAGTCTATGAAATTGAGGAGCACAGAGAACATCTGCAAAAAAGGATCATTTACTGTATCTTCCAATGCATGATAAAGGGAGCATGAAGTGAAAGTAGCAGACTCAAAAGAGACAAGAGTAGGTATTTCTTTGTATATGTCCTAATTAAGTAATGTCTGGACACAGCCCAGCTTATCCAGGATTGTGTCCAGATGGTTTCTGAATATCTCCAAGGAGGGAGACTCCACAACCTCTCTGGGCAACTTGTGCCATTGCTCAGTCACCCTTGGTACCTCTTGTGTTTCAGTTTGTGCCCATTGCCTCTTGTCCTGTCACCTGGCACCACTGAAGAGAGCCCGGCTCCATTGTCTTTACACCCTCCCTTCAGGTGTTTATATACATCAAGAAGCTGATGAAGATCAAGCTGATCAAGAAGCCACCCTGAGCTTTCTCTTCTCTAGGCTAAACAGTCCCAGCTCTCAGTCTTTCCCTATAGGAGAGATGCTGCAGTCCCTTCATCATCTTAGTAGCCCTTTGTTGGACTCTCTCCAGTACATCCATGTGTCTCGTACTGAGGAGCCCAGAACTGGACACAGTATTCCAGGTACGGTATCACCCGTGTTGAGTAAGAGGGGAAGGATCACCTCCCTCAACCTGCTGGTAATACTCCTCCTAATGCAGCCCAGGATACCTTTAGCCACCTTTAGCCTTTTTTGCTGCAAGAGCACATTGCTTGTTCATGTTCAGCTTCCTGTCCACAAGGACTGCCAGTTCCTTTTCTGAAAAGCTACTTTCTGGACAGTCAGCCCCCAGCATGTACTGGTGCATGGGGTTATTCCTCCCCAGGTGCAGGACTTTGCACTTCCTTTTGCTGAACTTCATGAGGTTCCTGTCAGCCCATTTCTCCAGCCTGTCGACATCTCTCTGGATGGCAGTATGACTCTTTGGTGTATCACCCACCCAGTTTTGTGTCATCAGCAAACTTGCTGAGGGTACACTCTGCCCAATCATCCAGATCATTAAGGAAGATGTTAAATAGTACTGGACCCAGGACTGACCCCTGGGGTACACCGCTAGTTACCAGCCTCCAACTAGATTTTGTGCCACTGATCCACCACCCTCTGGGCCAAGACATTCTGCCAGTTTTCAATCCACCTCACTGCTCATTCAGCCCATAGTTTATTAGCTTCTCTATGAGGTTGTTATGGGTGACAGTATCAAAAGCCTATGATTTCATCATGGAAGGTTATCAGGTTGGTCTAGCACAACTTTCCCTTGGTGAATCCATTCTGACTACTCTCTGTCACCTTCTTGTAGTTCATGTGCCTGGAAATGGTTCTCAGGATTAGTTGCTCCATCACCCTCCTAGGGTTCAAGGTGAGGCTGATCAGCCTGTAGTTCTCTGGGTCTTCCTTCTTGAAGATGGGAGTGACGTTTGCTTTCCTCCAATCTTCAGGCACCTCTTTCAATCATCATGTTTGTTTAAAGATTATCAAGAGTGGCCTTACAATAACATCAGCCAGCTCCCTCAGCGTTCATGGGTGCATCCCATCAGGGCCCATGGACTTATGTGTGTCCAGTTTAAGTATTCTCTAACCTGATCCTCATCCACTTCCTAGTTCATTCCAGGGACTGCTCCCTGGAGGCCATGTCCATGAGACAGCACCACACTAGACTCCTTGTACATATGCAGTCTTTCAGTGTTGTGCTTAAGGCTTGCTCCAGGATGTGCATTACATACCTTTGATGCTATGGTATGGAAGTACCGCTATAGCAGACTGCCTCATGTTATGTTGGGCATTTTGAAATGAACCCCCCCTTTTTAAGGAATAAAAAGCTACATGTCTTAGTAGCACTGTAGAGATATAGAGGGCCTGGAGTAGGCTCCCACTTGGTGCTATGCAGGGTGCACAGCTGGTTCTATCTGTGGCTACTCCAAGTATTGTGAACACAAGCCTTCATGTACTCCTTAATTTAAGGATCAAAAAATCACTCCCTGGAGCAAACTTCTTCAGCAGTGTTCACATATTCTTTTTCCCCATTAGTGGCAACTAGTTTGAGCTGAAAGCACTGTCACAATTATTAAGGCACTTAGATTTGAAGCACCACCAAAATTATAATGTGAGCCATACAGTGAAGAAAAGCCCTTGTTCTTGTAAGCAGTGCCACTCTAGTATTTTTTTGTGAGTAAGCCAGTCAATAATATCATACCTAGTCATAACAGTTGTTTCTAACATAACATGCAACAACATCTTTGTGCTTTTTCTGTATTGGGATGTGTGTTTGCAACATGTTAAAATTCCTCAATTCTATATCTAGCTAGGGCTGTACTAGAGATGGAGTAGATAGATGCAGTGGAATGGAGATGCAGTAGAATGGGCTCAACACAGGCTGTGCAAAACTGCCTGGCACCTAGGAAGGCCAGCAGATTACTTTCCCATATTGCTGTGTCTTCACAGCTGTGAGTATTTAGATTAGCTAAATAAAATAATGCTTAGGGTTGTCTAAATGTACTGTAGTTACATTTCTGATTGTAGCACACAAACATTTGTCTTTTATAGAACATATTGATTGAGATGCTCAGTCTGCTTAGATCCAGCAGAGAAGGAAAAAGAACTGTTTGAACTGGCTTCACATGAAGTAAAAAGAATGAACTGGAACCTTACTTCTGTAATAATCAGATTTCCTCTCACAGGCAAATGTGAACAAATAAAACCAGCAGCCCCTACATCGCTTCATACACTGATTTTCATAGCTTGAAAACCAAACACAATGTAAATCAATGAGTGCATTAGCAGAACTGCAGTCCATTGGCCCATAATCTTGGATACTGAGGTGCCAGTAACTACAACACGATGGCTAGTCTGATCCATGCAGTTAGGCACAGCTTAGTTAGGCAGCATGGTGATAAACACCATTTTAAAAAGGAAACCTAGTATTGCTCCACAGTAGGTGCTGCTGCCAGGAAACTGAAAAATTAATGCTGTAAGTATATGCTATATACTTCTCATCTTCCTCCCATATAGACCAGCTGGGACCTAAGAATGACTCTCTCAAGTTGTTTGTACTTTTCTTTTTTCTTTTATTTTCAAAACTATTGTACCATATTGCCTTGCTAAAAGGTCCAAAAATTTCCTCAATGTCAAAGAAACACTGAATGTTCATGGGTTGGTTAACATTGCCATATTTATACACAGCTATCAAAGATGTACAAGTATGAAGTATGTCTGTGTGACAACATATGGGTATTATTAGTTATCTAGCAGCCAAAGATTCAGGATAGCATTAGTAGAGGTATTCTGGTTATTGTTACAAGTTGCTGGATCTGTATTATGGCTACTTTATACAGAAGATTCTCTAGGGTAGAATAAACTGATGGAAAATATGCTAATTTTTTGGACTAGTATTATAAATTATGAAATTATTCTGAAACCTGCATTTAGAGCAAGCATGCTAATAAGCATGGTTACCTCTATGCATCAAGGCAAGCCCATATGTCCAGAACTACTTTTGAGCTGGGTAATGCTATGAAAAAGATGTTACGCCTGGAGACTTGGTCAAAGCAGAGCAACAACTTGTATTGGCTATGATTTAACAGGATTACAGGAGGAATTGCCAGACAGCTACTCAACACACAAACTCCCTGGCTAGATAAGGCTAGTGTAGATTGGAAATAAAAAGCTGAAAAGGCAAAACCATCTGTTGGAGGAGGTGCACAGTAGGCATCTATGGGGAAATGCACTCTGGTATTAGCACAGGGAAGGCCACCTAACATTTCTCTATTCTGCATGACCATTTCAGTGCAATGACTCTCTTTCCTCCGCTTGTCATACAATATATATAATCAAAGTCTAACCACATACCATGAAAGCTGTACTTTGGACCATAGTTGCAACTCTAATCTCTGATTGCTCAGTTAGCCCAACTAAGATACATGAGGACACACGCAATTTCTCTGCAAACAGTAGTCCATTTGCTCTGAAGCAATCAAAATACTTTAGTGACTTTCAGCTACCAGACTACAATGCAGGGGGAAATTCCTTCTAAGCCTTCTGAAAAGAGAGAACCCTAATACAAGGGTCAGTGGGAAATACAAGAGGAAAAAAAAGTCAAGGATAAAGTGATAGAGTAAAACAAATAAACACTGAAGAAAGAATATAAATTGAAATTTCCACTTTTTCATAAAAGCACATGCAAACCCTAACTACCACTGAGGACCATCAAGGTGATAAGTAGTCTATTTTACCAATCAGTAGGCTAGGCAGGGTGTGGAAGTGGGAACTAAGGTTTCTGTACCCTTTCCTGAAAATTTGACCCTACAGAGGAGGCTGTCAAAGGAAAAGGAAGGTGTATTCCTGTGTGTAACAACCTTAGCCATGGTCTCATAGGCACCTTTTCTGTTTTGTTCCAGCTGACAAATAAACGATGGCTAGAATTTCACTGTGCTTGAAACACAGAAGATTACACAAATGCTTCTTAAAAGCAAAACTCTGATTCTGGTTATCTGTTGGGGATAGCACTTGAAGCCTGTGGTTCTAAAATGGTGAGATTTACAGCTGAAGCCTCAGTCCTGGAGTTCAGTGTAGAGAGGAATATACTCCTGTTCATAATCCTAATTTAGTGAAACTTTGCGAAGGCACAGCAATCTGCCTGTACAAACTTTGTGGTAACTTCTGTAGCATGCCAAAGGCATGGGACTACAGAGTGGTATATATCTATCTACAGAAGTAAAACAAATTCACAACTTAGGTAACACTATGGAAAAGGTAGTTGCTGAAACAGTTTAAGCATGTAAACTTGAGAACTGTAAGTAAGTAAAGTTTAATGAATTATGTAGCAATGGTGTCCCTTTTTATAATATACAGTTTTATACTTGTGACTTAGTATGGACTTTTGAAATGTAGAGCTTTTCCAGATGTTTTGCCTGATTCTCTGCAGCTTTAGTCTGTGAAGTGATTGAGAAAGAAGGCATTGTAGCATGTACTTAAGTCCATCCTTTTTCAAGGTAATATTTAAGCACTTCCTTAACCTTAAGGAGTAAAATAAATGGGATTTGGAGTTCAAGAGGCACTGAAATGGCAAATCACTTACTGGAGTTCTTTCATTTGGGAAATGTGTATCCTCCAGGTATAAGTAGAAGATTTTTACATCTATGCTTTGTGGCAAATGACTACCAAAAAAATGTGGAGATCCAGGCTCAATTACCTGATGTCTACATAAGCACTTGTCCTTATTTTATACCAACATAAAATCACTGTCAGTTAAACTATTTCCAATTTATAGAATGTAGAAAAAATAAAGCAAACCTGTTCTCTTTATGTAATTGTTATTAACTTGATGTTGTTTTCTTTTTTCCATTTTCCAGACGAAACCTTGTTTCAGTTGTTATGAAATACAGAGGTCAAGTGGAATATCTATTGCAAAATGAGGTATTTGTTCTCAGTTTGTTATACCAGAAAAGCATTAACTTCTATATGAAAGGTATCTAATTATTAATCTGTCTCAAATGCAATTAAGGAAGACTTTAAATTAAGGTTGTTTAACCTGACTTGGAAAGGATATAAATTCTCTTAATAAAACTTGGCTTGAGATTAGGAAGAAAGTGGTACAAATTTTAAATGTCAAACGTGACTGTTTGTAAGTGTCAAGGAGCCTGTAAATAAAACCAGGATCGTTTGCATTGGCAGTGTAATATTTGGAATTAGTAGAGGTATAATACACTATCTGTATCTGCAACGTTTGTCCCTGATTTTGTAAACCCACAAGCCAAATGTTTACGTATTTAGGATACATATTCAAGCATGTGATAGTTTGCAGGATTAGGTTTAGGCAGCAAAACTGATAAGAGCTTTATTTTAAAGTATTGTAGGCTGCCAATTGAATGTTACATGCTTGAAGGCAAAATCTCTTAGGAAATCTTCTCTGCTAACTAATGTTTTAAGGACAAATGTCTAAAGGACAAATGCACATTTGAGCGTTAGCTTGGAAGAAACCAAATGGCTATTTGATCTGAGTTTCAGGTTGTCATGCTAACTGACTTTCTAGGGTTTGGAACTGGAAAGAAAACAAAGGACGTTAATAAAATCAAAGAACACAGATGTAGCGTGGAGGTATTCCAGTGCATCCCTTCCAGAGTTATAGCTCATTATGCTGAAGTATGGATTTCTTTGAAATATATATTAAAACATAAAGTTCTTATTTTGTTTCAGAAATCTGTCACCTATATTCAAGTCCAGATTCTAATCTTTCTGGATATTCGTGATCCATGGATATTTCTATTTTGAATAGTCAGAAAACATACACATACATACAAGTGTGTATACATATACACACATATATAAATGTACATATACATAGACATGTACACGAATACATAAATATATATCAATACATATGTAAATAAATATATGTAGATAAAAATATTGTACATTTTTGTATAAATCTTTGACACTTTTCTTTTGCAAAACACATACAAATTTAAAAGCTGTTGAACTGTGCTTAGCTACAAAGTAAAGCAAAGGTTTTGATACTGTGTAAGTATTCACTGATCTTTCCTTTATAAGCAGCTTCTCAAAGGGGACTATTTAGTGTATAAAATGTGATGCAGTCATAACCATTTGGAAAACTGAAGTCCCCAAACTCAAATGTGCATATGTATTTTTCTTTACTGCAGTAGACCCATCAGTGTAGTTACTCACATTCACTTGAAATTTTAGGGCCTAAAGTAAGAAGATTCCCAATTCAAAGAAAGCTACAATCTCAACATTAATGAGTCATTACAATCCACCCTCTGCAACTGACACCCTGTAGATATTCCTCAGACGTATAAAGAAGCACTCTTAAATTTGTTTTTGCTAAAGATTTTTACCTTGAGTAAGCAATTACTTGAGATCATTAACTTTTTATAAAGGGAAGACAGGATGTTTTTCAAATATTCATTCTATGTAACAAATATGAATGTGTTACTCTAGAGCTAAATTTCTCTGGTTTACTTTTTTTAACAAGGTCTTGTCTACACAGGGACACTCAATAAAGTTCATATGAATTGCTTAAAAGCGCAGGATTGCAAGTAATGACATAGGTCAGATCACCATGCAGATGTTTTCATTCAGAGGCACCAGAGTATATGGAGCTTTTTCAAACCTGTAATAATTAAAAGTAGTGTTACTGCTTGGCTTTAATAAGCAGCTTGAAAAATTATGGAGCTGTAATGTAATAAGTTATAGTCATAAATATATAGTAAAGAAAGCAAAAAATGAGAACCCTTTATTTGTTCTTTGAATCATTGTTTACTTATTTTCTCTAACATCTGATTATATTCCTTTAAGGAGGTTTAAAACTGGGACCTTTATAACTGCCCCCTATCCCAAGGTTACATGGGAATAAATATGTTGATTTTCAAAGCCAGCATTCACATCACTGGGAGTGTTGTTACCCTTCTTCTGATTCACCACAATCCACCCTCAGCACACTCTGAACTTTAAGCCACTGGGAGCTACTCACATATACTAAATTAAGTACACACATACCTGCTTAAGTTCTGTACTCAGCTGGAACTTCCTTAAGCATTCAGTTTTAATCAGACAGATCTTGAGATTCTCAGTTAAAAAAGCACAATAATTTTTTTGCACATTTACCTACCTAATTCCAAATTTACTTGTTCAAAGATGTCTGTTAAAAAGCCTTGGAGATACCAATACTTCTGACTTATGTGACAAGCTCACTATCGTTATTATTAGTAATTATCAATAAATGGATAATGCCTCTATAAAATGAAAACAAAACAAAAAAAAAAGAGCTTAGGATATTTGGCACAAGGTGGGGGTGGGATTGGTGCTGTTGGGGTTGAAATGTAAAGAGTGTTCCTAGAGAGTGTGTGCAGTAAGATAACTAGCTATTTTAGTTGATAATCACTTGACATGCATTTCATTTTTAAATCTATTCAGAATGTGCTATTAATGTAGAGAGAAAACTTTGTAAATTTTTAATACAGAGTGTAGAAGTTCTAGAATGAAGCAGCCTTTTTTTATCATATAAATAATTTAAACACCAAAATATCCTTCAAAGGTTCTGCTGGTATTTAAATATGTAGAGGGAAAAAACATATACAAGATGTTGACTATAATTCTTTTGGACTTTCAGAAAATGTAAAACTTCTGTAAGAAATGAAACTTTGTCCTCCCTTCTCTGAGGCAAAAATCAATGTCATATGTCTACATATGGAAAAGGAAAACTCTTTACACGATAATATCCAAAAAGAGAAATAGTGTGAGAGAAGTCATTGTTCATAGTACCCAGAATTACACAAATTTTTTATATGCTTGCTCTCCTTGATCTGCAATGTGCTCCTTAGAAGTAGCTACCATATAAACAAAATCTATGGTATAGTAGCTTCTATAAAAGCTTCTTTGTTAATTTATCTCTAAATGGAATAGTATATGATACAGAAAGGGACACATTCCTCCAGATATCCAACTCTATGTGGAACAGCATATATATGTATGTACAAAAATACATGAACTGTTGGTTTGGTTCATTTTTTTCTGTCCAGCAGTATAGCTTTTTCTCTACTCAAGGATTACTCTTGTGTATGTCTATCGCTCGTATACTGCTCAGAAATTGCCCTGCATGAATGTGTCTTTATAGGCATAAAATCTCTTGTTCTAATAATCCATATCCACTTTTGAAGAAGAAATATGCTAAATTAAAATGTGTTTAAATCAAATGCTAAATTAGAATTATATTTATTTTTTAAATACAAACTATATATAGTAATTAAAAAGTTATATATGTATGTATATGTGTGTGTACATATATGCGTTTCTTCAACAACTGTGCAGAAAGCTGGCATGTATAATGCTTTGGTTTTGTCAATATTATACATGGTAACAAAACCATGCCTTTTTTACAGGTTTCTACTTCTACTGGCAAGGTATGTGTGCACAGAGAGTATATCTTGCAAGAGTTCAATTTAAAAAATCGAAGCAGTAGGAAAGAAATATGAAAGAAAGGAAATGCACTCCTTGTAAATTAGCAGAAGGGTAAATCAGCTTCAGACCAAAGGAAAGTCGAAAGTACTCAAGGGATCAGTCAGCCACAGCCTTTTTCTCTCCAGAGCCTCTAGTATGAACAGTTGTCGCTGTCTTTAATTACTAAAAAAAGCCCAACAACTTATATTTAAAAGAATTCTGACCACCAAATATTTGAGGATATTTTATGTAATTTGTTCCTGCTTTAGTTCTGCTCAAGGCAGGTAATGTGGAATTAGTAACCTCAATATATTTTTATATTTATTTATATTAATGACAGGTGGTAACCTTCTCAGTACAGTCTGGATATAGACCTTAAGCCTAAAAATAGGAAGTTCATCTTGATACAGTTTTTCTTTTTCAGGCATGAAATGGATGAGTTAGAGAAATGGTTTTATCAGTATACAGACATGCTGTAGTGCACTAAAAGGAACATTTATCAGTACAGAAACATGGAGAATATTTATAGGAGAGCTTCTAGTTGTTCAGAGAATGTATTTTAAGCTTTAATGAAGTGATATAACTATGCAGGAAACCCATGAATTTTAATTTATTTATTTATTTTCCTGAACATAGAGCACTTGATATTTGAAGATTGCATTTTCCTTCCTTTGGGATCCAAATTTGGATTATCCAAATACTTGAATTCCCCAAAGTATTTCTGAGATTATTCATCTAGAGATTTTTTTCATATGGTAATATTTAAAGATCTAAATTTATTATCAATAAGATCTAATAGTTTGAACTATATATATATTTTGCAGAAAAGCTAGTTGCAGAAGTACTCAGTCCACAGGTGTCAGATTATGCAGCCTCCCACACAGTCACTATTTTTAGGAGGAACATGGCTGTCTGCCAGCTCTCACAGAGATGGGTAGGAGACAATAGTGGGGAAAAATTCACAGTATCATAAAAACCTCAGAAAGTTTGCGAATCATTTGGGTTCAGGTTTCCTCAGAAATTTCTTTACAGTGCTTCTATGCTCATGAAGTTCAGACAAACCAATGTTTTGCCTCAAAATCAGTCTTAGGTACCAAATTTGTCCATTTTCAACAAGGCACATTTTGTGGAAGATAATTGGACTTCCAACAAAAATTATGCTATCCTTAGGAAACTATTGGTCACTAGTGATTTCAATGTGGCCAGACTAATGCATGGTGTGTTTGAATTTTGCATGAGCAGATATGATTTTCTAAATATTCACTGGCATGAAGTTTATGGTAAGGTGTTTCTGATAAATGGTACTTGTCTACTGTTTGCTTTTTTTTTTTCTTTCTTTGCTATCAACAGCATAAAGTTGATAATGTGATAGAAGCAGCGAAAGCAATCTGCAGTGTCCTCTGTTGTGTGGAAACCAGAGACATTAGTGATGCAGTCAAGAAACTCTGTGCAGTGCCATTGGTGAAAGCACAGGTAAAAGATGCAAGTTGATGTCCTATTTTTCTCTTTAAAACTGGAGCTTGAATAGGTATCACTAATTTTCTGATCGATCGAGGCCATTCTACTGTCTTACTACATATTTTCCCTCTGACAAGCATTAGGTAGAGGCACTATAAAAAAAGAAAAGATTGTTGACAACGTGTGACAGAGGAGCAACAGAGGACTTGTCCTGTGTTTAACTGTAACTGATATGCTCCTCTGGTTGTTCTTTCTTATTCCCACCAAACATACGAATCTCTGCTTTGCCACGTCACTTATTTACCAAATCATGTGATTTCAAAGTATTAAATTTTCATATATTTAGCATGGGTTGTTGACAATAAAAAAAACCCTATTTCTGTAAATGTCACTTAAATTATGAGTTTTTCAGATAGAAATGTCTGCTATTTATGCAGAGAAGGACCAACATCATATAGTCCTGATTTTAGTTGGAATTCTCACTCTTAAAACACTGAAGTGGGTTTTCCAGCGGTTACTGTATGATTGTGAACTGGGACTTTGGAGGGCAGTATCTGTTCTCAGTTTTGTCATCAGCCTCTTTGGTATGACCTTGGACAAGTCACTATGACCTGATTTACAGAAGTTCTGAGCACCCAAAAATTCTTTTGAAGTCAGCATCTTAGAAATACAGGTGCTCAGCAAATTTGAAAATCAAGCCATTAATCACTTGGATTTAGTCTGGTGTAACCTTAAGACATGCTAATTTTTTCCCACCCTAATGAAATTACTTCTTCACACTTTTTTTAAAAAGTTTAATAAGTTACTAAGGAATTTTTTTCTTTCCTTGTATGGTCTCTGTCTTGTCATTCTTTCTCACAGAGAATATTGTTTAGAAAAACATGCCAAACTGGGCAAGATGCTTGCGTTCTCAGACTGTTACCTGCTTACAAAACTCTTATTCTTTCTCTTTATTGTTTGCAGTTGGGGTTTTTTGTTTGTTTGGGGTTTTTTTGGGGTTTTGGGGTTTTTTTGGTTTGTTTGTTTTGGGTTTTTTTAAGCCCATGGCTTGTGATATGTGTAAGATTTTGGTATGTTTAAGAACACCTAGGACAGGACAGTAAACAGTGGGATAATTAGTGTTAACTGAGTTAACTAGTGTTAATTGGAAACATGTCTAGCTACATAAGTGGAATTTATTTAATTATGCCTGATATGCAGTTAGAGGTCCCAAACATAAGACTGGGGAAAGCTAGCGTAGTTCTTTTTATAACATTTCTTGTGTCATAGGAGTGATGTATAGCAAATTAATTATATACTGTCATCCATATACACTTACTTTTGACAGGTTCAAACCCTCCAATACTCATCATCTTACAGGGGCAAACTTCCTCCTGAGAGGTGAAAAGACTCACCAAAGAGCAGAAAGTAGGTTAGTTGAAGAGGCTCCAATGATGTTCAGAAAACCTCTTTTCTTAAATCTCTGCATTCTTAGTCTCTGTTTATCCCTCTTAAATGGGAGGGGGGAAGGAATAGCTTCCAACTTAGGTAAAGTACAGGACCCAAGCAAATAAACTCTAGAACATCAATGTAGCTCTCTGCAGGTCTGGTTTGTAAGTAAATCCCTGCACCATGTTTCTGGAACAGAGGACACTAGAGATCACAGGGTAGACATTGCTGCATGGCCCTGGGCAGAACCAGCTGTGGCCTTCTGAAATTAGTTATATGGGTGCTGTCTCTCTGAAGGTTGGCAAGTATTGTTAAGGAGCAAGCTGCAAGAAACAACATAGCTCCAGGTTTTTTTGCTGTTGCTCAGAGCTGACCAGCTGATTCACTTAAGCGCCTTCTCTTGCTTCCCTTCTAGGTCATGACTCACTGTAAATCTTGTTTCTATACCATCCTAAATCTTTTCATGTCCACTTCAGCATCAATTATTAGAAGTCACTATTCTGGATAAATTCCAGAATAAATGGGTCTGTGACAGCACACATTTTATCTGGCATGTTGTTGATTTAAATGGAAATAAGAATATCTCCATTTAAGAAAAGTTCTTCCTGTATATTGGAGGGCAAATACAGTAGAGAAAGAGATAAAAGAAGTAACAAGGGATTCACATGATCTGCTTTTCAGTTAATCCCCAGGCTGTCCTGAGAGGTGTCAGGCAGATCAGCATCTTCCCCTTGAGAAAAGAATTTTGTCAACCCGGAATCTTTCTTAAGAGATAGATAAAGGGCTTGGTCCAGTAAAAAGATAGAGAGGACAGTAACAGAACACATTCTCCTTTAGGAAGGAATTATAGCAGGAGAAATGTATTGGGGCCAATTTGTTAAAAGATTTCTTTTGGAGTTATCAGAAATTTAGTGTACTTTCTCTTTGAGTGTTCAGGTCAGCTCTGTGAACCCAATGTGTAAACTGCGTCCTGTGACTGGCTTATATTTACTGAGTATCCTTGAGTCCATTTTCAGTCCCATCCTCTCTGAATTCCAGCAGAGAGAGAGATATAGTTGTCAAAGAGCCAAATCAGTTCCTATTAGTGTGGCCTGTCCTGAGCAATCAGAAAACCCCACGTCATGCTATGAAGAATAAGATAATAGGATAAAAACCAAAAAGTACAGGTCATCTTTTGAATTATGAGCTGATCTATCCTGTAGTAAAAACAAACAAACAAAAAATCCAAAACAAACAAACAAAACCCCCTGCTCCAAATGTTCCCAGCTTGCCATTGCTCATTCTCCGGCATGTGTCCAATTTCCAACTCCACTGTGTAGACACTCTCCAATATATACAGGTTCTGCTGATCCAACTTCCATGTACTTCCTCGCACAGAGGGAGTAGTACACTTTCCTTTTTATGTTTTACCTATTTAAATTATAAGCTTCAGAGCAAGGAACACGTCTCCTTATCTATATGTATAGTCTCCAGCACAGTAGAGTGCTGGTCCTGGCTGTAATCTCCAGAGGCTAAAAATGATAAGTGGTGGTGGTGGTAGTGATGATAATGATGGTGTTTGCTCATCTGTAATGAGCAAAATGATACTGTTCCTGAATACCTTCTTCTGAATGTTAAAAAGATTCTGTCCTGATTGAATATTTTATCACTAGTCTTAAAATATTTTTGTGTCCTAATATTCACATAAAAAACTGCTTGTCTCCACATTTCTCTTGGAGAATACTGACTAGATTGTTACTCATTTTTTAAAGTTTCTAAGTTTTTGAGGGTTTTGTTCCCTTAATGTTCCCTTTCAGCTTGGTTAGCTGAACTAGTCGTCTGTCCCTTGAAACCTTTCTGTAAAGGCTGTCTATGACCTTGACTGACACCCCTCTCCCCCTTACTCCCTCCTTGGTGAAGCAGACCTGACTAACAACTGACTTCAAACAAATGGAGAAAAAAAAAAAAAGTAAAAAAAAAAAAAAAGTCAAACTGTTTCTGCACCAGCAAACACTGTTGCTGCTGCTTGCTTTTTACTCCTTTGAGAAATAAGTGCTAGAACAGTCGATTGGACTTCAGCAATCTAGAAAAAGTTCAGTTTTGATTTTATGAAGAGCTTCATCTTTCTCAGCAGCAACTGAACTATAAATGTCATAAAAGCAGTAAAATATATTTCTGCATGTTCTGTATCTCGAACGCTGTTCCATTTTATGAAAATAGAGATGACACATTATATGCAGCTACCTCATGTATAGAATAATATATAAATATAACAAATCAGATTTTATCTATAATTATCAATATTTACACAAAGACAATGGACCATCTCTCCTGTCTGTATCAACATATGTAGCCAAAATTAGTACTCAGCAGTTGGATGTTTGATGGAGTACCAACTCTTCCAAACCTTTTTTGAGTTAAACTCATACTGAAGTGTAGGGGCATTTTATGTGAATTCTGGGTACTGACAAAATGATTAAGTACTGCAATATTAGCGTATCTTGTCAGTCTGCTTGAATTGTTTCTATTATGTTCATCAGCATAGTACCCCCAAGACTTTTTGTTAGGTAGAAGACAGGATTTTTTCAGACAAGCAGGGAACTTGCACCACAAGTAAAGTGAAATTTTTGAGGCTACCCGTTACATCTCAAGTGCTGCAGCATTACACATTGAATAAGGGAGAAATTCCAGGAAAAAAGTTCTAATTGCTTTTTCACCATGGTTTCCTGATGCTTTAGTAAAATGTATGGTGTGGTTTTATGTAGAATACCTTTTAATGCATCCACTTGGCAGGTTCCATGTGCACATAATGCCTCAGGGAAATGTCTGCTTTCTCCTTCCAATGTAAATTACATAGGGTGCCAGTACATGTTTGTGTATACATGTCTGTACATGTGTTCTTGCATACTTTAAAAAAAAAAAAAAAAATCAATGTGCTTCTATTTAATTCTGGTTTTATGAAAAAAAGAAAAGCAAACACTTCTAATCTTCTGTGTTTAATTAAACTGTGCTTATTACCTCCTTACTGCCTCCTTGGTACCAGTACCGTGCATTCCTGTAACATGGTAAAGAGATTATGAAAGCAACTGGCACCAGTGATAGTTTCTTCTTAACTGATTGCGTCTCTTTATAAATGTGATTCATTCAGTTTCTAACCAGCCTAACCCTGGGATTTTAAAATCCGTTTAGGGGAAACTTGGGGCCTGCTGCACAATTAATGGTTTTCATATCTTTTTTTTTTTTTTCCCCTTCCTTTCTTACAGCAGCTCAAAAAAAGTCCTAGGAGATCAAATCCTTCCAGAACAGGCACTAATCCACTATATATTAAATGGGCTACACTATGTTGAAATTATAAGCAGTGTTCCAAAAGGTTGTTTACTTTCCAAAATTTGAGAGAATTGAACAAAGGTCTCTGTTCCCATTTGTCTCACTGCATTATAAAGATTGTGAAAACATATTTCTCAGCCTGGAGGTTGCTTTTCTCCCCTCAAGTAAGCATTTGACTTCTCTTCATATTTACCAGACAAATGCTGGCAGCTTCAAGCTGGATACCAGAGGGAGAATGTTCATCCAGCATTGTACTTCTTATGTCACCTCTGCATGCATTGTAATTTTTAAGAAGCATCTTGCTGAATACAGATGTACTAAGACGAAGCATTCTCAACCTGCTGCAAAGGGATTAATGACTGTAAAGGATAGTAAACCTTTCAGGGACATGAGTTCAAACAGTGCAAGCCACGGGCAATACCGAAACACGGAATTAACTTTCTAGTCTCTCTGGTCAAGATTTGCACCTCAGTAACTTATTTCTATGTCACCTTGGAAGATGCAAGTCTGCTGTCAGAGCTAGGTGAAGACAAGGCAGACTGAGCAGCCGGCAGGGGAAGCCAGTCGCCCACGCTTGCCTTCAAGCTGAGGCTGGGTCCCACCTGCGGCCCCAGGGATGCAGGTGCCACCTGTCCTGCTGGGACACACCCGAGCTACCTGCCATGACAGTGTTCTTTCCTGTGCAGATGGGGAGGCACAGGCAGTGTAGCAATATTTAATTTTGCCCAGTGTCTGAGAAGGCTGTTATTGGATGGCATATATACTGGCATATATGCCATATACTGATGGCAGTTATTGTACTTGGGGATTTAATAGAGCAGCTTTTTTTTTTTTTTTTAAAAGAAATTTAATTGGGCTGGTCTGTTCAGTCTGAATAACGGTCCTGACCTTTCAGTGGTCATAAGCACCCACCAGTTCCTGCTGACAGCAGTGGGATATGAGAGGTGGGAATCCAGATACTGAATTAATGTTAGGCATCAAGAGCTATGTTTAGGCACCAAGGGCATAAACACCCCCTAAATCCCTGCACCTAATATTTCCTGTTGCCCATCTCTGGTTGGCTGCCTGCTCAAAGGCCTTTGAAGAGTATAGCTATTTTTGCTGATTTGGCACAGGAATGTAGGTGAAATGTAGGCCACTTAGAATTACAGAATCATTAAGGTTGGACAAGATCTCTAAGATCATCTAGTCAGCTGTCAATCCAACACCTCCATGCCTACTAAACCATGTCCTGAAGTGCCATGTCTATATGTTTTTTGAACTCATCCAGGGATAGTGACTTCACCACCTCTCTACGCAGCCTGTTCCAATGCTTGACCACCCTTTCAGTAAAGAAATTTTTCCTAATATCCAATCTAAACCTATCGTGATGCAACCTGAGGCCATTTCCTTTCGTCCTGTCACTTGTTACCTGGGAGAAGAGATCGACCCCCACCTCACTACAACCTCCTTTCAGGTAGTTGTGGACAGCAATAAGGTCTCCCCTCAGCCTCCTTTTCTCCAGGCTAAACAACCCCAGTTCCCTCAGCTGCTCCTCATAAGACTTCTGCTCTAGACCCTTCACCAGCCTCATTGCCCTTCTCTGGACATGCTCCAGCACCTCAATGTCTCTCTTGGAGTGAGGGGCCCAAAACTGAACACAGTATTCGAGGTGTGGCCTCACCAGTGCCGAATACAGGGGCACGATCACTTCCGTACTCCTGCTGGCCACACTATTCCTGATACAAGCCAGGATGCTATTGGCTTTCTTGGCCACCTGGGCACAGTGCTGGCTCATATTCAGCTGGCTGTCAACCAGCACCCCCACATCCTTTCCTGCCAGGCAGCTTTCCAGCTACTCTTCCCCAAGCCTGTAGCGTTGCATGGGGTTGTTGTGACCCAAGTGCAGGACCTGGCACTTGGCCTTGTTGAACCTCATACAATTGACCTCGGCCCATCTGTAGAGCCTTGCTACCCTCCAGCAGATCAACACTCCCACACAATTTGGCGTCATCTGCAAACTTCCTGAGGGCGCACTCAATCCCCTCATCCAGATCATTGATAAAGATATTAAACAAGACTGGCCCCAAAACTGAGCCCTGGAGAACACTGCTTGTGACTGGCTGCCAACTGGATTTAACTCCATTCACCACAACTCTCTGGGCTTGGCCATCCAGCCAGTTCTTAACCCAGTGAAGAGTACACCTGCCTAAGCCATGAGTCGCCAGCTTCTCCAGTGCTGTAGGAGACAGTGTCAAAGGCTTTACTGAAGTCCAGGTAGATAACATCTACAGCCTTTCCCTCATCCACTAGGCAGGTCACCTGGTCATAGAAGGAGATCAGGCTGGTCAAGCAGGAGCTGCCTTTCATGAAGCCATGCTGACTGGGCCTGATCCCCTGGCTGGCCTGCACATGCCTGTTGAGCACACTCAAGATGAACTGCTCCATAATTTTCCCTGGTACTGAGGTTAGGCTGGCACGCTTGTAGTTCCCCACATCCTCCTTCCAGCCCTTCTTGTAGATGGGTGTCATGTTGGCAAGCCTCCAGTTGTCTGGGACCTCCCCTGTTAATCAGGACTGCTGATAAATGATGGAGAGTGGCTTGGCAAGCTCCTCCACTAGCTCCCTCAGTGCCCTTGGGTGGATCCCATCCAGCCCCATAGACTTGTGAGTGTCCAGGTGGCATAGCAGGTTGTTAACTGCTTCCTCCTGGATTATGGAGGGTTTATTCTGCTCTCTGTCCCTGTCTTCCAGCTCAGGGGGCTGAATACCGTGGGGATAACTGGTCTGACTATTAAAGACTGAGGCAAAGAAGGCATTAAGTACCTTAGCCTTTTCCTCATCCTTGGTGGCAATGTTCCCCCCTGCATGCAATAAAGGAGGGAGATTCTCTTTGGCTCTCTGTTTGTTGTTAATGTATTTGTAAAAACATTTTTTATTATCTCTTATAAGAGTGGCTAGATTGAGTTCTAGCCGGGCTTTTGCCTTTCTAATTTTCTCTCTGCATGACTTGACGAGATCCCTGTACTCTTCTTGATTAGCTTGCCCCTTCTTCCAAAAGTGGTAAACTCTCCTTTTTTTCCTGAGTCCCAGCCAAAGCTCCCTGTTCAGCCAGGCCAGTTGTCTTCCCCACCGGTTCATCTTAGAGCACATGAGGACAGCCTGCTCCTGCGCCTTTAAGACTTCCTTCTTGAAGAATGCCCAGCCTTCTGGACCCCTTTGCCCTTCAGGACTGTCTCGCATGGGACTCTCAACCACTCCACTTGAGTGGAGACTTGGTACTCCTCAGCTGTGAAAGGATGCTGAGGCTCTGCCTGCTCAGCGTGGTTATGGGATTCACGTATGAATATATAAGGCATGCAAAAGGATGGAGAGGATACTCTTATCTCTGTTATATCAATGCAGAGGCTGAAAATGTGAATGCACCTCAAATGTTGACAGGTGCTTCTTTGTATCTTGACATGCCTAAATACTGTCAAAAATTAGGTCCTGAGTGACTTGTCTGAGATGGTAGAGGAAGCAGGTGGAAGAGCTGGAAAGCAGGTCCTGGTACTCTGAATCCCAGTCATATCTTCTGTCATCATAACATTAGGATACATCCTTCCCCTTTCTTGCCTTATTTTCCATGAATACTACTTCTAAACCCATTATAACTGCTATTTGGTCTTTTCTGAACTAACATTACTTTTTCCCTTGGCTTCTGTCTTTATAGAATTCACTTCAAAGTGTGGAAACACCAGACAAAGGTAAGGTGTTATTTTAAAAATACGTTGATTCAAGATGTATCATCAGAAAACACGTTTTGCTATTTGTTTGTATTAGTGAAATGTTACTGTTGGCCTATTGCAGATTATTACATATTTAGTCATAAGGTAATTATGACAAGTTAAATTTTAAGTGATCTAAAAATGTAAATAAAACATAGCATTTCCCAAAAGTAATATGGAGATTCAAACATGGAGAACGAATAGTAGAGTGAAAGAACTGATTACAGTTAGTGGTGGTCATAGCAGTTGTCCTTAATTCCAACTCTTTCTGCGGAGAAAAGGGAAAATAAGGAACTTCATTAAAGTCTAAAAAATTATTTTTGTGTACGGCTTTTCTACTCGGCTCCAATAACTTTCATTGCTTCCTCCTTAAGCTTTAGTTCTTTGTTGTCTTTTGTTGTGTAAATAGTGCGTTGTCTTAAACTATGTAGTGTCATAAGAAGAGTAGGTTAATTAACAGTAATGGACAAAATCAGAGACCCTGCCTTATTTAATTCCTCAGTTAAAATTAGTTTAGACTCATTGGCTAATGCCCAGTACCGTTAGCATTACTGCAGAGCACCTCACAGACTGAGGGATGCGCAGGAGTCTGTCCTGTCATGGGTGCCTGTGTCGGGTTCCCGGAGGGGACAGCCACATCGGGGCATGGGTCCTGCTCTACCCCTCTGTGGCTGGCCTGTGACATGCAGCTGGGGGTGCTACTTGGATGCTTTCAAAGGGGCCTCCATCTGAACGTTGGGGTGGACTGGGGTGTGCTGTGGAACAGTGTTCTATTTTGTTTGAGGAAAAAAGTGGTCTCCGAGATGCTTTTTTTCCTCTTTCTTTTTTCCTCTGTCTGCTTTTCTCAATTGCAATGTACTCAGAGAGGCAAAAAGGTGAACCAACCACAAAGATTGCAGCAGCATTTCAAATACAGAGGTGGTTCAAATGCAGGATTCCAAATGCCAGGCTTGTTGTTTCACCATTATTCAACTTCATGAACAGCAAACAAAGAAACAGCAATTATATTTGTAAGCTGCCAGGAAAAGCTAAGCAGCTGGAGGGCCAGGGGTTTGGGGGAGAATACGCAGGTGCAGAAGGGAGGAAAAGGTAAATACAGTTTGTAGGATTCTTCTGCCTTGGATATAGTCATTTATCCCATGAATTTTTTTTGACACTGTTAAAGGCAACTAATTCTTGATGATGAAAAGAATGAATAGTTACTAATCAATATCTACCTTATAAACATCTTCCTCTGCACGTTGTTCAGAAAACCTCGCTGGAAAATATCTAAAACATTCCTCTACTTAAAGATATTTCCAAATTTGGACTTTATTGAATCAGCAGCTTCCTCAAGGAAAATCTGATTTATTGAATAACAGTAAAGGAATTAGTCTTTTTTTACTCTCTACTTCTCTATACCTACTTATTTATGCCAGGAAACCTTCAACTGTGAAGAGTGATGCTTCTCTGTTTGTTCTCGGCACACCCTAATTTCATAACAATTGCAGAATCCTTTTGGTAGTGTAATATTAGAAACTGCAACTTACCGACTGCAAGTCAGAACTTGCTAGGCTATTAGTCATTCTGTGGAGAAGCCTACATTCAAAGTTGTCCAAGGTAACGAAAATTCAAATTGACTTCCTACATGCAGTGATACACATTTCATGTATGTTTTAACGTACTACATGCCTTTCATCTGCACCTATTAAATAAACTTCTAAAAGCCAGCAAAATATTTAAAAGTTAGGCTAATGAATATTAACAGAAAAGTCTAGCTATTGTCTAGCTATCAGAAAAGTCTAGCTATCAAAGCCGGTGTTAAGGGCATGTCTGATAAAAACAAAGTGTGAGAGCAATGACCAAAACTGGTCTGCTGGAACCTAGGCCTGATCCTCAAGAAGTAGACAAAGCCATCCTACACATCTTTTCTTTTGGGGATCAAGAGCTTTCCTTAGTCCCTGTCTTCTCAGTGCTCACCTTCATGATAATGCCATGCCCATCTGTTGACCTAGGGACACTGAGCCTGAGAGGAATCCAGATGGTATTTTCACCTGCTGAAGCTAGAAGTAAAAAACAACTAGGTGGTGAGATGTGCATTCCTCCTGAAATCACCTTGTGTTTCCTTTTCCACCCCATTTACTTCTGCCCTCTTTTTACTTCATTATGCTTAGCTGGCTAGAATTGCAGGCATGCAAAAATTTGCAAGCCTGTGACCCAAAAGTAAAGTAAAATCACCACCTTAGCTCAGTGCTGGTAAATTTTTCCAGATCTTCAGGAAGCTAAAAACCATGTGCTTTGCTTTCTCTAGCAGCACAATTACAAAAGAAGTCAGCATTGACAGTCGAGGAGGAAAGAGACTGCATTTCCCATTTATACTGTTCTTTTCTGTCTCTTACATGTATTCATGTTTATCTTGAAGAAAACAGGATTAAATTTGGACAGTAAGAGCAGCAATCAGTTACTCCAACTAATAATTTCTTTTTCTTCTCCTCTTTCTCCCCTAAGTGATAGTTATTACCCTAAGTATCATAAAAGAGTTTTGTTTTTCGTCATTATAGCTTCTCTCTACCACAAAATAGAAAAAGATAAAGGATACTATTAAAATTAAGGCCTTACTTAATAATTTGTTTAGAAACTGCTTTAACCTTTCTCTTTTATTAAAGATTATTAGAGGTTTAATATTAGTCATTCACCATGGACTAAGCAAGTCAAAGACTATATTCAAAATATCTAGCCTTGATTTAATGTTGCAATAACTGGTTCTATTAACAGTGTTATCTCTGTAGACCACGTTATTCCATTGCCGCGAACAGAGCAGTACTTATCCATGTTATGCCTAAGTCTGGATCATGTTCTTTTTCGTCTATATGAAGTCCTTAGAAAATTATATTAATGTTTTAGTATTCAAAGTATTTTTTTATTTCTTCTTAAATGTGAGGAATGATAGGCATTCCTCGACATTAGCACCTTTCTGCAGCATCAAGTGTCCCCAGAAAATAAAGAATAAGATTATTCAAGTTAGAGATTTAGCATTGGAGTTTGCTGTAATCCAGAGTATGAAAAGACAGGCTGCAAGCTAGTACAAAACTGAGTCTTTGCGTGTTTCTCAAAAGCTGATGAATGAACGTTTATACAATGTTTACAGCCTTGCTACTTCAGGCAGGGATTTCACCGGATCAGACATAATAAGCAGCTTTTCGAATTTGGTCAGTAGTTCTCTGGGACCCATCCCAGAAATTCTAGTATGCACCATGAACTACTGATGTTGAATCAACAGTCTTTTCCAACTGAATTGCTGGAGTTGCTATCTTTTTGAATAAATGCAGAAATCAGATACCTTGATGACGATACATTTAATGAAGTCATCATTACCTTTAAGGGTGTAAAGGTTCACTAATTGTGCTTGGGATTTGATAGTTGCTTCTAGACCTGATCGTAAAAATATTCACCACAGAAAGTTCCCCCCCCCCCCAAAGAAGGAAGGGTGAAAAAATGGAAGGTTTTTTGAAGGTTTTCCTATATAAAATTGAAAACTCCACTTCCTTCTTTTTCTAGTACAAAGCCATTATAGTTTTGTTTTGGAAAAATCACTTTTTGTTTCAGAATATGGAAAAATGTCAAGAGCTTTTTATTGATTGCATTTCATCTCCGTAAGTATCTCCTGCATTGTTTTCAAATCTGAGCATGGTTCTTTACCTCTAAGTTGTTGCTTTTGTTACATCCTGATATGTTGTTCTGAAACCTAGGGGGTTTTTAACCAATTTTTAATTTGGTTTTTAGACCAATTTTTAAATAACCACAACCCCCCAGTTCTCAAAAAAAATTAAACAGAAGTTACTAAGGCCTTGCAACTATATAAAGCATGTAGTAGCAGAGACATTTTTTGATACCAGGATAGGAGGAGATTTTTAGGTTTCTTCTAAGGGATAATTCATAGGATTCTTCAACTAGTAGGAGGAAACAATAAGGTAAATATTGGTGCTCGGAAAAATGCATCTGATCAGCACTTGCATTACAGTCTTTTCATGTTTTGCCCTTTTCTTATTATAATAATGGTCTCATTAATGCTGCTTAGCACCTTACCTAAATCTTAAGGGTGTTTTTTCTTCACGTTTGGTGCGTGTGTATGACCTAAACTGTATTTAGGATCTTGCTCTGTTTCTTCTCTCTGAAAATAAGTGGGAAAGAACAGTATCAAGCTTCTGTTCTCCAAAATATCTTTAAGGTGTCAAAAGGGTCTTAAGCCTTCCTTCCAAATTCTGTTCAACCAGATATTTGTCATGTTTTACCCAGAGAAAACATGCATACGGAGTTAGAGAGGGCGTGTTTAATATGTGTTAAATTGACATCATCTGCTAGTGCAATAACAGCAAAGTACCTACACTGTAGGAAGGTCTTGGACTAAAATAATATGTGGATTGTAATACTGGACTGAGAAGATGAAAGTAAGTGGTTTTCTATAAGGAATATGCTAGTATATTCCTTACTAAATCCTGAAGGCACCTGCAGGTATATTCATTAACACTTTTAGGGATGGCGTTGATTGTTCTGTTTCTCCCCAAGGGTGAAATTTATTCCTTCAAGCTTCGTGTACAAGGAACATGTGTCAGAAATAAGCATATCTGGCAGCTGCGGTTAAAGTTCACTTCACTTGGTCTCATCTGATTTCTGCAAGTCTCATTTCTTCTCACCTTCAGTGAGAAGGTGATGCCAAATAATTTCACACCAGAAATAAATTATGAGGTTTGAGTTGTGAGATTATTAATCTTGGTCACAATTCACTTTGTGATGTAGTGTATTCATCATATCCTAGATACTGGCTATGCCTGGGACACCTTTCTAGAAAATAAACTCTGGCATAACTGAAGCTGTGAATCCGCTGTAGGAAGTCCATAGCCCATGCTATGTAAATCAGTGAAACACCATAGTCCTTTCTCATCTAAGATTTATTAATCATAAAAGTCATAAAAAGCAGTAAAGTTCTCTGGCTTCATGAATGGGCGATATAATTTGAGTGTACCAAATCCTTTTCAGCAGCTCATAAAAATATAGTGAAAAGATGCTGACCAACTCTTGTGAGTAATGGACACTTACAGACTAGCCAAGATGTTTGTCTCTAGTTAATTGCTACTGGGCTTAATGAGTGAAGATTAGGGGAAAAAAGGGCTGACTCTGGCATAGAAACCATAGAGTCATTTTAAACTGAGAGCTGACAAGAGTAAGAAAATGAATGTAGAAAAAATGCTGCAGCTGCAGACCATGTCATACTTGGACATTTGCTTACACCTGAGGAACTCTATTCCAGAGATCATCTTAATTCTGGATTTCCTAATAATTAGATAAATAACGCTGAAGTTTCATTTGTCTCCCTTTGCTGGCAGCTGAACTGATTGCCCCATTGCTGTCTTCAGCCCTCACACGCCATCTTAGCAAGAGAGACAGCCTGTAGCCATCCCCCAGGCCCTGCTTCCAAACTGGCTCTGTTTCTGCATTCAGGCACAGACTGCAAGCCCACGGGTCAAAGGTGGAAATTTAAGAGGGAGAGGAAAAAGAAGAAGATTTCCCAGCTTCCTTCAGCAGGGAGTCTCATGGACATTGTCTGCAACTAAGTGAAGACTGTTAACCTTGCCCTATCTAGCCACATAGATCTTGTAGGATGGGCAGGTTCCTGACACCCAGGAAATGTTTCTCACCTCACCACTGACAGATTGAAGCATGTTATAAATAATTGAGGCAAAAAATTGTGCTTTTCCTTGTTTTCTCTCACTTTTGGTGGTTTTTTTGTTTGCTTGCTTGCTTGCTTGCTTGTCTGTCTTTTACATATCTGACATTCAGTTTTGTCTCTCAGGTAAATAATGAGAGTCATTCTTCTGCAAACATGGCCAGTGGACAAGATAGCCTGGATATAGCGATAGGCATCTTGCGTCTTATTCACATCCTTGCCTGGCATGTGTAAATTTTCTATTATGGAGAATATTTACCCTATCATGTATGTTTCTCCTGACTTTTTTTTTTTCTTTTTTGTCCAAGGAGTATTCCCTTCTTTCTTTGGCTTAGCTGAAATATAATACATTTCCTTTTGTTCTGGAGACAAAATTTGAAACATTGTCTTACAACCTAGAATATGGATTGTGTAAAAACTGCTGGTGGCCAAAGGGTACCTTTCAACACACAGCAGGAAGTTTACACAGATTCTGAGCTACGTTTCACCCTCTTTTGGAGAAAATGCTGAGAAGGTTCTACTCAGCAATCGTCTACTCAGCAATCGTTGACTTCAATAGGCCAATTTGCATAAATAAGGGCTTTGCTATTACACTACATCTACCTGTCTGCCACTTTGAACAGATTGGAGCCAGGGAGTCTCCTAAGTAGCTGATTTCCCTTAATGTAAATAGTGTGGTACTTTTCAGATAAAGTAAAAAATACTGGTTCAAATTATAGTCCACTGATGTCCTCTTCTGGACCTCTTAAGAAGGCTTTATGTACATGACTATAAGTAATTCCTTGGAATGTAAAAGAATTCAGTGCAAATTAAACAGTTAGTTTGGAAGGTACTAAGTTATTACACATCCAAGAGAAATGGGTATGAGAATAAAATGGTATTCTAGGGATAAAATTCATTAGAACAAAAGATTTATTCAGAACAATTATGGTGAAGGATGATAAATGGAGAAAATAGTGAAGAGAATAAATAAAAAGATAATTAAAAACAAGTGCTAGACAGAGAAGTGTACACAAACAGAGAGTAAAAGGACTGTTTTCTTAACCTGTTAGTCTCTAACATGTTTCAGTTTTCCTGTGTGGAAGATGATTACAGCACGACAAGGTGTAGTATTCTAGCCAGTCCTTCATGAGTGCAATAATTTGCTGTTAGTATTTCCAGTAGCAAACCCCCACTCTACATAGTTGCATAGTTGAATTTGTCTATTATAAAATGAAGACTGAAATAATTCCTTTACACTGTTTGCAATGCATTTTGTGACTCAATAGTTCTGAGTATTTGCTAGTTTAAAGGCAAAAGGGATTAAAGAAGGGGAATAAAATTCCATACCGAGGATATGTTTTTTGGAGACATTTCTGCCAGGAAACTGAGATAGCCAGATTCACTGAGAAGTCCAGTGAATCGTGGTATCTGTATCTGATGTTGGGTAGGATTCCTGCACCTATCCCAAGTATAAAAAGCTAATATAAGCAAGTCTCAAGCTTCCTATTCCTGGGATTTTTTATTTTTTTTTCAATAGACACTATTGGACACCTAATAGATGGCTGTCGAATACAGTGGCCAGACAAGTTTAGGGAGTATGTCAGGAACTGTAACAGGTGATGAGAGTATGTTCTTGATCATGTAGGAACCCATGAGTTAGAGGGGAAAAAAAAAAGGAGAATTTGGGATACTCCTCTTGGAAGACAAATCGTCCTGATCTTGGAATGATACGATGTACTCTGACATTTTTCTCTCTCAACCTGTCCCTTGCCTGAGAAATGAGTGCTTGTACCAGCTCTCTTCAGTTGATGGAGGCTGCCAGGACTGGCGATTTTAATTTACACTGCAATCAGGCAATCCCTAGCTGTTCCAAAAACCACAGAGAGAGAGAAGATGGATAAAAGCCAGTAATTGCAGAAAAAGAGCACTGCAGAGCTGAAGCCAGAGGAAATAATATAAATAAAGGTGTGATATAAATGAGGGTACAGCCTGCATTTCATATATATCTGTATAGATATGTAATTCAGTGTCCATCGTTGGGTAATGTTATCACCAATCCATGACCATCTGAATGCTGGCTATGTCTGACTGTGGCTGCTATTGTATATATTTTATGAATTGTATACCTACAGTTGCAGCAGCTTTATAGTCTTCAAATTTAACCAGTGCCTTTTCTCCATTCTACTGCTGCGTTGCCAATTCCCTTGAACTAAGTAGCTACTTAGCTGCTGAAATTACAAAATACCTACATAATAAAAATCCTTCCAGCACAGAAATTAGAAGACTTAAATGGCATATCTGAGGCACACACTAACTTGCTGTAGTTTAAAATGCTTACTTTGAAAATGCCTTAATTTGAGAACACTGTGATGAAAGACTGTTAATGATATACCAGAAATGAGCTAAGGCTGATTTCGGAAGCACAGATGGCTAATTGGCTTCAGTTGGTAGGTTATGTCATTTTAATTAAATTTTATTAGGAAGCATTTCAAAGCCATAACTGATGGTTTAAGATAAATATGGTTCTTCGTAAACGACCTATTGCTAACCTTTATTTATTTCTCTCTCTCCTCTCAGCGTTAATAGAGGCTGCTGTGACTGAGCTCTCCGTGGCCATCTCTTGTCTCATCCATGTTTACAGCAGCAGCTTTGATGCAAATTTCCAGCTTGCCAGCATACCTAAAAGCCCTTCATGTGCAGACGTCAGCCTAGATTCCCAGCTCAGCTTCACTGTTTATGCTGCCCATAACATCCCAGAAGCCTGGGTGAACAGGTAGGAGGAGATCCAGCAGGTGTTCGCAAGAAGAGCTGTTGTCTCTTAGATCACATATTTTTCACAGATACTAGCTTACGTCTGTTGCATTGGTGATACTCCTATATTAATGTTAGAAACTGAGTAAGTGGGTGTATCTCCACTGTTTTTCTAGGATAAAGTGCATTTACTTAAGCTTCACTGACTAGGAGACTTCCAGGCCCCATAGATAGATGGTGAATCAAAGAGATGGCCTAGATGGTTGCCCTTGACCAGTGTGGAAGGATGGTAATAGAAGCAATGTCAGAGCACTGACCTTGACGAGTATGTGTACAAATGCTTCTGTGACCAGCTTGCTCAGCGGGAGGGAGGAAAGGGTGTGTGCTGCATGCTGAGAGAGTTTGGACTGGGACTTCCTGTGGCCTCTGCAATACAAGTAACTGGAAGGGTTGAAGGCCAGCTTACCAAATTAAATAGAGGGATGCTTTTGCTTAAACCCAATCTGAATGAGGCTTTATCACCAATTTTTGTTCTTGGTGTATTCAAACCACATTGCTTGGCTAAGCATGTGCATTGACAATCCTCTTTATGGATGGTGATTAAAATAAGTGTAGTTTATAGGTCCAAGTATACCTAGTATATCAGCATAGCACAAGAAAGAAAAGAGGGAGACAACTTTAATAAAAAGCTGATTGAAGTATTCTCTTCTGTGTTGTTTATTTGGTCAAATTAGTTGTCTCTTCAAATATCTGCTTTTCCTACTCTGAGCAAAACTGGTGTTCTTCTCTTACCACTCCAGTGTGATCAAAGGAGGACAGGTGACTACAGTCTGGTAGCATTATTTTTATGAGTCAAAATGTTGTTCTCCAAGTTTTTATTAATACTTTCCCCTTGCTCCCACTCTACCTTGAGTTCCAAATGACTGATTAAAAAACAGTGGGATCATTTGCATTAGACTGTGAGCAAAAGAGTGTACTATACAGCATTAGCTGTAATTAGCAGTTTAATAAAAATCTGAGAGAATTTGCATTAGTTAAGGTAATAAATACAGCACTATAATCACTATCCTGATTTTCAGATGGTTGTACCATTTCCACTGCATTTTATGTTTTCCCAGAAAAATGTGAAATTGCATATGGCCTAAAGGCCACTGATGACTTGAATGCTATGATCAAGCATGTGAAAATGAGAATCTCTCTTCCTCCTTAATTTCCTTTTCCAGTCTTTCCAATATTCATAGCTACCATGGACTGCTGCTCTGACACCTACTTTCCTCAAACACTTTTACTAACTTCATTCACATGCATACTCCCTGTTCTTATTTCTGCACTGCATGAATTCCTGTGGGCTATGTCATGACTCTTGTTTTCCCTTTCCCAAAGGTCACATTTTATGATCTTGCTGCTGTTTGTAACATGTATTTTAATATATATTCCTGCATATATATAATATATGTATTATAAATGTTAGAATTTTGACATCCCTCACTGTCTGTCTCACATTGTTTTTTTTCTATACATACCAGTATGTGATAAATGGCTTTTATTTTAATCGTTGGGATAAAGGAGAGTGAGTTGTCTTATGTTTTACAGAATCATGTTAGTATCCTGTCAAATCCATCTCAAGTTCACTTTTGTGGATTGGCTTTTTGTCAGTTTTTATATTTATGCTCTCAATTTCTTATTCCTGTCTTACTGTCCTCATTAAAAAGATAGGTACAGACATTATAAGTTGCAGAATAATGATGCAAAAGTGATTACCTTCCTTTCTTTACTGTATTTTCATTCCTTCTTGTTTCTTTTATCAATTTGTTGTTTTATCTCATTTAAATCCCAAGCAGATGTGCCTTATTTGCTGCCAGTGGCATAATGTTGCTAGCTTCATGCTTGACTGCATTTGTTTGTACAGCCCAAAAAAAATCAGATTCCTATCTACATCCGGATGATATGATCTTTGGGACAAGACTAGAGAGTCATGCCTTTGAACACACAGGGAGGCTACCTAGGCAAAATGCTCTATAGAGACCTAAAATGTGTGGAAGTGCATGTGCTCTGAACAACCTTTCTGACTTCAGTTAGACTGAAGCATTGTGTAAGCATTAATCTTTCCAGGATTAGGTCCTTATGGTGTATAAATCAGCTTATGTCTGTATATTATGTATCAATACTTCTGTTTAAACAGCAATGCTTAATCATTTGATTGTATTGAAACCTATTATATCCTGCACTATCCTCTAACTGTTTGTAATGTTTAGACTCAAGGAAAGATGCCATATTTAAGAGCAGAAGCATTTTCTAGTCTTACAAGGTATTTTTTTTCCTTTGTCTGCATTGATAACTCATAGGTACTACAGATTCCAGATGCTTTTCTTTGAATTAAAAAAAAAAAAAGAGAGAGAGAAAAAAAAAAAGAAAAAGCATATCTGCTACAATAATTATTACAATTATTATAATGTTCTGGAAAAGATCAACCATCATTCTTGTAAATTAAGGTAAAGCCAGGCACCTTCAGTCTGCAAATACTTCAAATTTGCTGTTCAGATTTGACTCTGTTTCCCATGTTCATCATTCTTGTACAGAATGTGGTCTAAAGCTGAGAGTGGCAGGAAGATCTGGAGATCACAAGACTAATTATGAACATTAGTTGATTATATGCTTTTCCTCTATTTTGACTAAAATTTTACAAGATTTCAGTAAGAAGAATATGAAACCAACAGATAGCCCCAGACCTGAATTACACTATGAAGCTTGTTGGTTAAGTGTCTGAAGAATGCCAACACAGAGGGCTTTAATGTTTCTGCTGTAATGAATGTATAGATTCCCTTAAGTACTAACCTGTTTCTTACAGATTGGGAAAAGTAAGTATAAATAGATTTACTGTTGACTGGAGTTGTATGATGAGCAAGTTGTAACACTTCAAAACTTATGTCCAATCTTTCCTTGACTGCAATAATGAAAAAAAATTAGTCTTAATTACAAAAACATGGAACAGAATCTAGGTGACTTAAGTACTTTTCTTGAACTCCGAACATTAAAAAAACAAACAACCCAAAATAAACACCCCCCGCTTAACATGAGAGTCATTATTTTAATTGTTTTTGCATGTAAGGATGGATCTTCCCAAGTTTCTGAATGGTTAGCCCCAAATTTACTGTGCTGGACATGGTACATTACAATTAATCTTTTTTTTTTTCTTTCTTTCTTCCCCCCCCCGCCCCCTTTGTAGCTACAAAGTTTTCTCTTTTTCCTGTTCACTAACTTATGCTGGGAAGACAATATGTCAAGTGAAGATTTGCAAAAATATACCAGTTAAAAGATCCTTCTTTTTCCTGGTTGACTGGAACGAGAAGTAAGTTTTGGTCTGTGTTTCATATACATTTGTCTGACAGATTTTACACATTAAATATTCATTTAGAAACAAAAAAAAGACCCACATCTTTATTATGGATCTTCTTCTGAGCAAATTAAACTCCACAGAATTCAGAGAAACTTAGGGAGATGGGCGTGAGAAATTAGATTACAAACAGAAATAGATTCTGTTCTTATTCCAAATCTAACACAACCCTTAACAACAAAATCAAATATTTTCACATAAAGACAGGAACTGACTGCTTTACTGTGTTGTGCTTACTGCAGTGTGACTTTGGTATAGTATCAGAATAGTAGGTAGGATGGTGATGCCGGAAGATCTTTCCTGTATGAAAATATGCATAGGGAAGGAAATGTTTATGTTGTTTTTAATTTATTTTACATATGAAATACTTGTTACAGTTCTATAATGAGAAAATGTAGGTTTTGCTATTTGTCCTGCTAACCCTCTAAGAAAGAATAAACAAACAGCACCAAACTTGACAGAATAATCAGTATATTCAGAATATTTTGAAATACACAGAGTGAAAGAACAGTAGAGGTGGTGCTGTATTATCACTGAAGGTGCTATGTGCCTAACTGGCATAATTTAAAACATACTCAGGAACAGGCTTTCCTACAATAAATACATGTATATAAATGCTAATTAATACTTTTTGCAAGAATTCAAGCTGGAATTGATTAAAAAATAGAGTATTTTAATGAGTAAGTATTACTGCAGTTGTTCTTCCATGTCATCAAGTGGCACCATTTCCTATCATAGGAAGTCTGGGCCACTCAAAACTGTAACCAAGCTATGTTCATTCTTAGTTATCTTTTGACTATAACATCACCTTTCTGAAACAGAAGGGAATATGTTTGCATAAAAAGTTTACAGAGGAGACAATTTATTTTTTGTAAAGTTTCTTTCCTTGAGTTAAAGCGCTACTTTTGTTCTAACCCATATGATATTTTCAGTTGATCACAGCCATTGAAAATGCATGTGGTAAAAGGTCACCAGGAAGAGCTTCTATTACATTAGGACTTCATATATTCTCTATACAGTTAGGAATCAATCAGGCCAAAAAATAAGCCTAGCTAATTCAAAATGAGTCCTGATCTTAGATTGGGATTGACTCAAACAAGGCAAAAAAACAGAGCAGTGTTTTAATGATTAGGAATCTAGGAAGAGAGTTTCTACTGAAGACAAGACTTGCTTTATTTGCTGATTCTCATGTATTTGGTTTGTGTTTTCAAGTGCTTTTACCAGTTACTGTCTGAACTTTAACTTGATAGCTTTTTGTGTTTAAACATGAGCTTCCATTGAAGTCTTTTGTCATATTTAGTCTTTCCCAGAATGTTCTCAGAAAAGATGGGAAACATTTGATTCCTAAGGAGGTTGCCTTGTTAGTGTTTCTTCTGTTTGTCCTTTTTTAAGAGTTTACTTTTTGCTTTAGAATTTGTGTGTTACCTTTGAAAAGTGTGATTGTCACCTTGGTGCAGGTTCGAACAGGCTGATAATATCTAGCACATAATGTGTAAAGTCCAAAAGTTGCCCCCTCATTTTCTCATAAGTTTCATTTTTCAATGACAGGCCTCTTAATTATTTTATTTCTTTTGTCTTAGCTGGTTGCTCTTATTATATTTATTCCACCATTTCCTCTTTTTCCATCCTCCATTTATGTTAAACCTACAGACATGAAATATGGAATTAACATTAAGCCTACCATTCATCACTTCAGATACTTTCTTGGCATTGGGTTTCCCTCTTCTCCATATTTTGTTTGGCTTGTCTATTTTGTTTATACTCTCTCAGGGCAAAGCCTGGATTGTCCCAGAGCTCTTCTGTGTTGAGTGTTCTTATGATATTAGGCCCTTGGCCTTTGAAACCAGCTGTGTAACTTTATCTAACGTCTGTGAATAGCACCTTCTCAGTGAGTACCTTCTCTGTTCTTCTCAGCTACTGTTGAAATTGTTCACCCACAGGGTGTCTTATTTCTCGCCACTGTTACATTTCATCCTTCTTCTTCTTAGTCATCCATTTGACAGCCTCATGCAGTCAGAAAGGATAGTACCAACTGGGTAAACTCAGACATGCATTAATCAAAGTTCTTAAGAGCAATACAGATATTCCCCTTCTCTGTGTATCACATGTCACTGGAAGGGAAATTTTGCTCTTCTTTGGCCCAGACTTTAACTCTTGGGATGTCTAACTCTTGTCAAAGTTTCCAGGTTCTTTTCCTACTGGTGTACATCTGGTAGTGCTATATATTGTGTCCTAGGGAACCTCTGGCAAGCATTTCCTTTCTGCAGTGAGGATATTGTGAGTTTTTTCATTGCTCCAAGTTCACAAGGAGCATTAGCAATTGTCTGTATTAGAAAATGCATGTCTCAATTTTTTTTTATTTTTGTCTCTTCACAACATTATCAATGCTTTAAAGTTAAGTGTAACTCTTTGTCGAACAGTTTTATGTAACATGGGCAGAGTTGTTGGCCTGTAAGTGAAAAAGACAGAATAAGCTATCTATAGCAACAGTTCAGTTCAGTTCAACAGTTCAATAGTAAAACAGTTCAGTTTACCAATAATTGTTTCTAACTAATTATGAGTGAGGAAGAGGGCATGAGACAGGGAAAGCAGAGTTGAAAGCTATAAATAGGGACATGTGGGAAGACAGTTGAGAATTGCTTCTCAAATCTATTCATGTTAATTAGAAAGAGTGGGAAATTGCTGTCTTGCTTTGTTATTCAAAGAGAAAGGTATGCACATTTGAATAATTTCCAAATGTTTAGGGCTGATCATCTGAAATGTTGACACTAATGCTAATTTGGAGTACTTCAGAATTTCAGCTGAAAACCATCTACTTTATTTTAGTGGCTCCTCAGTGCATTCAAGGAAACTTTCCCGAAGCCGATAGAATTTTGACAGATTTGGAACTAGGAGCAAAATCTTATGCTAATTTTACGTTATACTACCTTGTCTTATTTCTGCTACCCATAATCCGTATGTTTTTCAGGCTACTATACTTTTTAAATACAGATTTCTACATTTGCTTACTGCTTAAGTATGACTATACCTTTTTAAAAATGCTGAAAGTTGCATTGTTCTGCCAGTCTAGATTGAATTTCTGAAAATTAAATAGAATCTATATTATTTAAATTTATATTCTGCTTGGTTTTCTTAATCTTAAGTTTATGCAGATCTTTTGTTTTCTTAATGCTTATGTTGTCAATGCGGAATAATTCTTTTAGCCTTTAGCTCCTTCTATTGATTTTGTTTATACAGAGAAATGTAATTAATTTCACTTTCCATTTGGGAAATTTAAGTTTGCACTCAGTATACATGGAAAAAGCTAGAAATGGACTGTCCACCATAAACGTTCTCTTCAGGAAAAAGAAAATATAGACTTGCACATGTCTGGGTATTTACACATACAATTTTTCCATACAGCGTGAAAGGATCTTATTTATTGGAATTGTTCTAAGTTACTATTTTAAATCAATTCATATAATCTATATAAGCAAATTGAATGACCAACCAAGTTTGCTAACAGTCAATACAAAGTTGAGATAAATATTGATAGATCTGAATTTTCTCATTAAAAATGTGAATCACTCATTGCTGTTGAGACAAAATCTGCCTTTAAATTGTGGTTGGGAAATACCAGACCACCAAAGCACATCTGAACAAGAGAATGATTATCATACTCTACTCACAAGCAACTCTTAGTTTCTTAAGTCGTGTTTTTTCCTCTGAAGACACAAGACAGCAAATAACTAACTATTGGTTTACAATTTACCCTTAGGGGATACTTAATCTGAAATAGCCCTTCATTGATAAGGTAATTCTACAGCAAAAGTTTAGCTAAGCTTTTCCTGCCTTTGTCAGCTCTAGTGGTTACCACTGAAGTGAATGAGTTTTTATATCCCTCTTCTCAACTACTATTACCCAAGTTAATGGTTGGCAATACTCATCAGTGTGTTGAAGGGATCTGTCAGTTGCATTTTCCTTCAGAGTACAACTCTTGTAATTTATAGCTTGATAAGTGTGTTAAGGCATCTAGAAAACTGTAGAAAGAACTCACTTGTGGTAACAATGCTCAATTTTTTTAAACTTTTATTTTGCTCTTTTTCTTATTTTGCTTTAGAATCAACTTTCCTCTACGAATAAAGGCTCTTCCAAGGGAAACTATGCTGACAATAAAACTACTTGGAGTAAACAGTGCCTCTAAAAATACAGAAGTGCTTGCTTGGACATGCTCCCCATTGTATCCAAAAAAGTAAGTTCAGTTTTGTATGACAGCTTAAGAAAAGACCATTCTTGAATAGTATTGCACTCAACTTGGGAGAAATATAAAAAGACAGAAATACTCATTTCAGGACCTTGCTGTAATACGACTGAGACTGTCACTTACAGTAAACTACTCTTGATGTGCCAGTAAGAGCCCCATCCATAAGCTTTTCTTTCTTTCCAATACCTTGTTTTTGAACTTGGCTTATGTAACTGTTTAACACTTGCAATAAAGTTCCCTAAGCCTGTTGAAAGGCCTTGCTGTACCCTTTCCTTTAGCTTTGCAAAATCCTTCTCAGCATAGCCTCTTGCTCACAATGGTTGGTTTTTTTTTCAGTCTGCATTCTGTTCTCACACCCATTCATTCTGCTCGGAGTGGGGCAGTTAGTGATGACCACAATGAGCACCTTTCCCTCTACACACCGCTTCAGAAGCTTTCTCCTCTTTTTTAACCTCTTCTTTCTACACAGCACACAGTGTAACAGTAGGTTAAAGATGCTTGTAGCCTTGAATGTCTCTGCAGTGATGTATAAATAAGGATCTAAGGTAAATTTTCTGCAGTGCTCTTAATATATTTTAATACTGCTGAGACATCTGAATTTAGATTGAGCCTTTACAATGATACTTAATTTTTATTTAGACTCCATAGCCCTGCATGCCCTCTGGGCAATAGATGGATACATTCAAGCCCCACAAGTTTTTCCATTAGCATCCATCTCTAAGCTATAGCTCTTTCCTCATCTTGAGACATCTTCATCTACTTCTCCATATGGTGGCAATCACCATTTTAAACAAATTCAAGATTACTCTGTTCAGAAAAAGAGAGCATTCTTCTGTGATTTAGTGATTAGAGCACTTAGCTTGAAGGAAGGAAAGAAACATGCATCAAATCTCTGCTCTAAGGGTTGCTTGGGCATTTTATTCAGTGACTTTTCTTTCATAGTTAGTCTGAAGAAGAGCACATCACTCACTCTTCCATTGTGTGTGTCTTTTTAAACAAAACATGCATTATGTTTATTTTGAGTATTTCTACCATCCTCGTGCTTAGGGTGAAATAGATAGAGGGAATATCTTGGCTGAGAATCTAACCTGAGATGAAGTGTTAAGATGTCCTCATCCCCAGCAAGCTGATATGTGCTGAGTACATTCAGAAGCAGAGCATTAGGTATGATAACTTAATCGGGGAACACTTAGGCACCTTTGGAGGTAAATGGGATATGTGAGAATCCTGTTCTTGATGACCTGTGTTGTACTAGAGGTTTTCTTATTTTTCAGCATTCAAGTCCCAAAGGAATGATTTTTGGAAGATCTGAAAGCCCTCAGCTCCCTCTGATATGTATTTTTTAATGTATGCCATCAGAGCAAGCAGGTTGATTTTCATTAGGTAGATCTCCAAGTCTCCCAGACAGTTTTTAAAATTTTACTGAAAAATGTCTCCATTCTTTCATGGTGCACACAATCAGCACAATGAAGGGGACAGAGGGCTCCTTTCCTTTCATCTGCTGTATAATTGTAGGGATCATTGCTAAAATGACCCTTCAAAGCAGAAATAAAAGTTGAGTTGTTGGGGAGGAATTATTTAGGAATAGCATGTTCAACACCCCCTAGTCTCATAGCTGTGTCATTTACAATTATAGTAATTACTAACACAAAGAAGCCTACATGCTTTTTCTTCTTTTAGCCAACCACAGCTCCACAGAATTATTCATCACCGTGATTTCCATTGATAGACTGGTTTACAAATAAGGATAGCCCTGAAATTCCTTCTGAAATGTGAAACTTGAAAATATCTGAACATTCACCCAACCTGCTTTTCCTTTTCTTTGGAAGATCATAAATATTTTTTGGAAGAGTAAACTAGCTCTCAGGGTTACCTACTTAGAAAGTAGCAGGATTAAAACTGTCAGGTGATTCTTAGTAGATAATGCTATCAGTTAGTTGAAGTAATTGAGAAGCAACAGTAGGACTTGGAGAGGCTGCTTCCTGCTCCACAAAACATTTACAAGTTAATAATTGTTTTTATTTGACTCACCAATTTTGTGGAAAACGTTAATAAACTGAGCGATTAACCCAACTTCACTCCCCTCGCTGTTGGAATGCAACTAAGCTTCAAGACCTATTTCAATAGAGTACTTCTGAACTTGAAAGTATGTACCAATAAAAGATTTGTACCTGTAGTGTCATGCTAATGTGTCAAGAGTACCTTGTATTATTGCAAAGATTATGGTATTAAGGTCTCTAAATAAACAAACTCTGTAAATGCATACAAAGAGATTAAAGAAATCTGACCAGAAAATCTTTGGCAAAACATTTCTAACTTGGAAAATACCACTTTCTCAAAAGAAAACTTTTCTCAGAGGTGAATTTGAGTTCTAAAAAAAGTCTTAACATTCTCATGTCTAGGACTCAATTTATAGGGGAAAGGACAGAAATAAGCTCTTTGAAGAAGCCAGTTGCCCTGAGGTATTTGCCTGGGTCATCAAACATCCTTGTTCAAATCCTTGTCCCAGTTTGTCACTGAGCCATTCTTCTCAGGGTCAGCAAAGATAAGGACAGAGAATGGCCTCTTTATCCCTATTGAGATGCTTGTTAAAAAAATATATATTTTTTGTTAAATATTGGAAACAGAAAATAAATATCAAACATTTTAAAAATATCTTCAGTTCCTCATTTCTGTCCCATTATATCTTATTCTGATTAAAAACACAGGAATTCTGTTCAAGCTGTTTGTGGTTTATGTTAAAAAGAGAAGGGACAAAAATTATCAGTTTTGGCTTATTCCCAGATATTACTTAGGAATCTTGATCTTTGAGTGACCTAGGGCAAAAGAACACTTTATTTTAAAAGACTCTGAATTTACTCCTCTCTGTAAATTTGATATCTATTTTCAACTCCAAAATGGTTATTTGTCATTGTATGGTCGCTTCTCTTCTTCATAGTTTAATTCTTTATCTTTGGTTTGAACTGAAGATTAAGAAAAACTGAACTTATTTTAACATCTAAAGTATACAAATTCCTTTTATCTGTTTCAAGAAGTGTGAAGAGTTTCTCATGCTTTTGGGCAAGACTGTGTCAAAGTCCCTTGCCACATCAAAGGGCTGTAGCTATTTTCTGAGATTTTAACACTCCAGTTCTTCTCTAGAAAAATACTGACTAAGCAGAGTGTATAAGAAAGATATAAAAAAGCAGAAACAAACCCCAACTGTTTAAATAAAGCATGTTACTTATTATTTAGCATATCTTATTGCAGTCTCTTCTCCATACCTTGCCTATGTTGAAACCACACAATACCTAAAAATGTTCTCAAGAATTTGGCTTGTTTAATTTTTGGGGGGGGGGGTTGTTGTTGTTAAAGGCTTGTCAGTGAACAGATGTTTAGTAAATTTCAAATTTGCTTAATTTACATTATTTCCTGAATTCTAGTAATATCTCAGTATTCTGACTGTTGTCTTGCAGTGTGCTGATTTATAACATGACTAGCTGATGGATATACAGGGCAGCCACTATACTCTTTATCAAATGTGTGTTGGGATTACTACTTATCAACTTTGCATGTTTCTGTACAAATAGTCTCACTCTTTACAAAGCTGACTTCCTGCAAATATTCTCCAATCTTTGCCTAAATGTAGTTGTTTAGCTTAAAGTTATTGCTTGTAACTTATTTTTTAACTTTATATTTTGGGGCAAAAATTAGGAAAGAATCCGGAACATAACTGCAAAGTTGTTTTAAAAGTCTGAAACAATCTGATAATTTTGTATTTTCTGTGTTCGGCACCTTCAAATTTATGGAAGTTATTTAAACTAGAAACTGGAGATGGAAGATGTGGTCCTTATAAATGTCTGTAGGACATTTAGCATTACTTTGCAGTTGAAAATTATATGTCTGATTTGAATTTTCTAGAATTCTGTAGTATTTGTAATTATAATATAGGAGTTATTTCACAGTATCATTCCAATGCAGAATTAAGACTGCTTGGGCCATAAGATATGGGGTTTTTATAGCTTAGCAGCTTTGCATTTCCTTTAAATTTAACCTCAACTCTGAATTTCTGAGGCTTATAATATCAGCTTTGGGGATAATTACATTATTTTTACACTATATTTTGTCCTCATTTTCCTGATATATCCAGTCTAAACAGTAACTGTACTCTAATGTTATATACATTTGGGAATGAACATGGTAATAATGATTGTAGCTGCCAACTTGTCCAGTAGGTGAGCCTCCACATCCACATTTCTCATACTTATCAGGTAGTTGACTTTAGATAGTGGCCCTAAATCAATGCCAATAAAGCCCTTGATGCTGCATCTGTATCAAGAAGTCTTATTAGATGCAAGAGGCAGTTCAAAAAGTGTTTGCAAGCCTGTGTGCCAACTTTCCACTCCTTCACATCAGAAAAATGTGTTTGTCTCTTGGGCTGAATAGTTTAGTGATCCAGAGCTAATTAACAAATCAGAAATCCATCATTTTGGGGCAGTTTGGGAGTTGTAATGTCCCCCCCAGTGCCCATTGCTCTGACTTCACTGATTCTAACAACACAATTTATTTTGAACTGGTATTTCCAAATCAGACAGAGCAAGCAACCAAAATTTCCTCTTGCTGAGTGTGGTGAGGGAAGTCTTCCATATAACTTCAGGACGCCAGGTTGATTTTGTTGTGTTAGGATAACTTGAGCTGTCCTTAAATAGCCATGTCCTCTTCTGCTGTAATAAGACCAGAAGTTTATTTTAGCTCCCGTAATAAACAAGAGCTGGGAATCTGTGTAATTCCAGGGGTTTCCATCTGCTCTGGTTTTGCATGAGCATATAAATAAATAAATGGCAGTAGGCAGAGAGCAGCACTTGTTTATTCACCTTCTGATGTGCTTGATGCTTAAGTTGCTACATGGAAGCCATTGTCTATGGCTGTGATCATTATACAGTCTTTAAAAAAGTCAGTGTCACTATCCTCACCTTACAGATGGGAAAACTGGCAGGCAGAACGGGGAGTGACCTGCCTGAGCTCCTCAGCAGAATCAGGTAGCAGAGAGAGGAATCTGTCTGTTCAGTAAAGGTTATGGTTATCATGCTCACGATGCTAGCTCCTTCCTTTTCTGAATGGATCCTGAACACACTCCTGCTTCTTTTCCCTTTCCTAAAAACAATGATGCATCTTTTTACTGTTTCATTCACTTGCATGGCCCCTGTTATTGTTCCATTTGTGTGTCCAAAAGCAGATTCAGTCCTGAAGAATGTTAGCTGTACAGTGCATAAGTGCCCCAAAGATTGCTAGGGAAAGCTGTACCTCAAAAACATAAACTGTATTTCGCTATTGTCAATGAGTCTTCACATCATTTTAAAAATGCTTCCTGTGTTTACAGGCTAGCCTTAGTCCAAAGAGTGACTTACTGACGGAAGATACGTAAGTTGCTCGCTTATTTGTCAATATAAATTAGGCTACTCTATATACAAGGCATAAATATGTGTCTAGGTTTTAAAACAAATTCATTTTTTCTTGGGAGATATCATCTCCATACTATCAAAGTGTTTTAATGTCTTTGGTTTTACTCACAGTCCTGTCATCTGCTTTAACATGTGAAGTCTTCTCAGTCCAGCAAAGATACATTGCTTTATTTGCTGTTTCTCCAGTTGAGGACTCTGAGAAGTCCACCTGCTGATTCTTCCTTATCCTCCTGGACAGTCTTTAGCCACATCTGTACTGGGTGCAAATGAGTTGAAATAATGAGCTCAGGAAATGTCTCAGTTAAACACATCTACAGTGCCTCTGAGGTCTGTGCTACTTCTTGTATTTGTCCATACAGGTTTCCCAGGAAAAAAATCCACTGTATGGATTCTTTTTTAAAGCTCCCTATAGTTTTAGAGCACAATATGAAAGTGATTAGCAGTAATGGGAGCTCAAAAGGATAATTTAGTCTTCATGTTCACAGTTCTCAGCTACTCTTCTCCCTTCTAACAAAAATGCCAATTAGTTCAAATTATGATGTAAACCCCTGTCAACAAAGGAGTGGTTGAAGAGATGTCACTCATTTATTAAAGGTCATCTGAGTACACATCACAGAAAAACAACTTTGACCCACCATTGGTCACTTACACATTCACATCAGTGACCTAAATGTCAAAGACTTCATATCACACAACTGCTTTCCCCTGACTGCTATCTTGTTCACATCACATTTTCTTTTTCTGCCTCCATTGCCCTGCAAATGCACCTACAGCTGCAAAAGAAACTTTAGAAAATGGTTGTTTCTTTAATCCCCCTGAGCTGTCTCACAATAAAATAAAATGTTTGCACTAACAGCATGAGTAGCTTGAGAAGTGAAAAAGAAAAATTAGCCCTGAATTAGGTTTACACTGAGTGTTGACTATAAAAATGACTTTGTGGGAGTTTCTTATTTCTTCTTCAGATGACTTAGCAACAATTTATTTCAGTTTGCAATTCAAAAGGTACTTTCTTACAGCAATGTTGCAAACTCATGCTGGGATCAAAAAGTCCATCTGGGTTCTCTTGTACCTCTAACATCCTCATCTCAGGTAAAATCTGTGCACTCAAAACTCATCTACCTGTCTGGCTGTTTCTGTGGCAATGGGTGGAAGAGAGTCTAGCTCATTCTCTCAGTTGTTTTGACTGAGCAGTGCTTGGAACAATCATAATAAAAATTATTTGTCAGTAAAAGAAGAGTTGTTGAACGTAATCAAATTTCTGACATCACTAACCATTAAGATGTGGACAATGTAAAGGGTAAGTCCAGTGTACTTTATCTTCCTTTATTCAGGTACTGCATTCTTAATTCAAGTGGATTGGTTATGATTAGAATTTACACCTGAACTTTCTGATTTTATTCAGGTTGTCTAGCCTGCATTGTGTTGACCTGCTGAATCATGCTGGTTTTCTGATCTGCAGACCACATGCATGTCTGTTTCTGATAAGACTTTCTTGTACGTGTAGTGCTCAGACTGGTACTTCAGACCATAATCTTTCATCTGTCCAAAAACCACATGCAGCATGTGGTACAAACTATCCCACTCACAACTCCTTTCCACTCTTTGGAGGCTCTGATATTATACTCTCTCCTCCCTGCAATCTACACATAAAATCAGCAAGGATCCTTCCTGGTTGCAGTAGGTTGCCATGAGTTTCTTCTTATTGTGGAATAAATGTGTACTGCCCTCCACCTTATACAGTGCGTTGACACTTCACAATCTCTAACATATTTGTCCTCAAAATTAAATCTTGAGATAGAAATGTGGTATTCTCCTTTTACACCTAGCTTAAATGGCAACCCCTGTCATAAAAGAAGTCAGTGGTAAAGTGCAGAGCTGACCTGGAATGTCTTGGCAGCTTGATTTGTGTCATGATCCCTATAACTGCACACATACCGCTACAGCAGTGAGGCCAGCAGTGTACAACCTCTACCGATCTAGGCCAGATTTGTACTACCCACATAAAGATAAAAGGTTTGCTCTCCTTTTGCTTGTCTTTTAAGTTATCCAGCTCCATGTTCTTTGAAGTAATTTCAATAAACCCTGTTCACCTTGTCTCCAGTACCAATGCAGTATTTCTGTCTGTGTGTATTGCAGGCAGCTCATTCATGGGACTGTGCTGCTTAGCATGACATTGTACAGCACGCTTACAACAACAATGATTGCTCCAGGCATCTGCAGTACTGATACACCAACCTCAGTAACATTGCAGGTAAGAAAGCGAGAAAGCAAAGGAAAGGGTTGTTTTCTAACAAAGTGCAAGAAAAAAGCTTTTTCCAACAGCTCATCAAGACCACACAGATTAAAAATCCTATTTCTGTTATAGCTGCTCGAAGAGCATATGATACTGTCCATATCAAATACTACCTCTGAGGGCTAGAGAAGGTTTTTTGTTGTTATAATTTTGGGTCCAAAAATACTTTTTACACAAATTAATGACTTGGTACCTGACTTACAGCTGCCTTTTCAAATCTGAACTTTTTTTCTGAGTACTATTGAATTGCATGCCATTATAAATGTAACATACAACTTGCAATTAGGCTGAGTAGCATAAAGGATTTGTAAAAGAAGTGGCTACAAGCAAATTATCAATAGGCATCAGTATAGCTTTCCCTTGATGACTACATGCTGAGCACCCACTCATTCTGAGCAGAATGGTGCTCCCAGTATTGAAAATGCATTAGGTCTGCATGGTAGTTTCGTCACCTTTCCAGGTTAAATTAGCAACTGGATACTTCAAGGGCAAAGCCAATTGTTTTCTGTATTAAAAAGCTGAATGACTATTAACAAATGGCATGTAAAAGCAGATAATACAGATAAATGAGGCTGGCCTAAAAATGCCCTATTTTTAATAGACAAGCAAATGTGTATTTTCTAGTCTGAGGAGTTCAGTCAAAGATAATGCCTTAAAATAGCTCTCCCTATTAATAATAAAGGGGAGTGGAGAGAGTAAATGGCTATTAATTTATAATCTCTCTCTGCTGAAAGAAACGGAACAGGGGGATCTCTCAATCCCTCCCCCCCCGCCCCCGTTTCAGTTATTCCCATGCATATGACAGTATCACAATTTGTGAACATGCTGGAAATGTCATAAAGATAGCTTTTCTGATGTGACTGACAAGACACATTTTGTAGGGAATAACTTTGTTAACCTTTAGAAGAGTGATGCATACCAAATACATATATTAAAAAAATAGATATAGATAAGAGATCATGGTGTGTGTTAATAAACCAAAACAGGATGTCCAAATTGAGGTGAATTTTGAAGAACAACCTGAATTTTCAGCTAAGTCTGTACTCAGATTATCAAGCACCTCAAGCTTCGTAATTTTGGTTGAATGTTTTCTTTCTCTGTATCTTAAAAACATTATCCTAAAGTTCTGACACCCACACCTAAGTGTAAAGAATGAAAAATTAATAGATGCTGTACAATATATATGAAATTGAACATCCAGAAGTGAAATCAGGAATCTGATTTCCATCTCTTACACTTGCAAATTACACATCAGAATTATCCCTACTTTTTCAGGGAAAAAAACAAAACAAACAAACAAACAAAAAAAAAACCAAAAAATCTACATTAATGGAAACTTTCCATTTAAGAACCATCTTATAAAAAATCAGGAAAGGAGGAAAAGAGGAAAAAAATCCTTTAGCTTTGAGTTTATGCAGTTCTAGTAAAATTGAAATACAGTGGATGAAATTCTCCCAAGAAAGTCAGTGGCAAAGCTCCCACTGATTTTCATGGGCTGAGTTTATCACCAACATATTTAAGTAATATATTACATACAGTGAGCATCATCAAAGAATTATCCCTTCTTCATTCTCTCACATTTTGTATGCTTCCTGTACAAATCCGAGATAACATTTATTGACAGGTGTATCTGAGAATACATATTGATAAAAGGACTTCTGTCTTTTTTTTTTTAAATAAAGATTGACTTTCCAGAAGCTAATTTGGAGTTCATTAAACCTGAACCTGAAGAAAGAAGAGGTGATCTTGAAGAGCCAACCAAAGACTGCCTGAAGCATATTACAAGACTTTCGCAGACACATTCCCTCTTGCTGTAAGTTGTACCCAGCTAGCCCTGCTGATTTGGCTTGCTGTACTTATCCTATCGATCACAATTAAATGTATCCAATTCTTTAAAAACAAAATTTTCCTCTGAAGGAGCCTAGCTTGATTGATTTGAGAAGTAACACCTCTAAATGAGAGAACAGATCAGAGCAAAGCCTAAATAAGCACCTGGAGGTGGCAGTGTATTTTACCAGTTTAGAGAAGGATTGTTTTTCCCTTTCTGTTACTATATCTTTTCGTGTCTTTGAAGTGAGAAACTGATTTTTGATTCAAAATGTACGATTTTCAGGTGATGCAGTAAGTCTACATCAGTATTAGCAAGAAAACCTTTGAGTTCTATGAAAATCAGCCTCCTTTAGTAATAATACACTCAGACTTCAGCTATAGTAGTTAAATGGCAAATAAACATTTAAAAAATCTGTGTGAAGTTATAAGCAAGGAAAGAAGTATGGAAAGTTTAGCTTTCACAGAAGGTGGATAAAGACAAAGTGAAACAAAACACACTGTATATACTGGGGCAAATTAGTATGCTCAGCTATATGTATGTTACACTATCAGTTAGGATTATGTACTGCATAAAATAATTTTAAATATAATCAGAGTGGAATTGGGAACATAAGTGCTTGCAGAGAGCCGTTATACCAATCACAGTTAGTTGTGTGAATTAATCCTCCATCAAAGGCCAAAAGGTGCATTAGTTGTACAATAACTAAATAATTTAAAGCCAGCTCTCTCGGTGTGATATGACATATCTGTTGAGAAGACTTTTTTGTACTGATTTCTATGTTGGTTGTTTGAGTTTTTTTAAAGCAATTTCTTTAAAAAAGGACAAGAGACAAACTTGCTGGTGTATTTGATGTTTGCTTCAACTTTTAAAGAGACAGGATGAAATGTAAAATTATTTTTATTAACCATGGGATCTGTGATTTGGTTCTTTTTTTTATTTTATTTTTAAGTCTGGATGGCAGGTCAGTATTTTATTACTGTGAATAGCCACTGTGCCAGGGCACTGGCAAGTTGCCAGCAAAATTTTCCCCTGCAAAAGGTTCTCCAGAGTGATTTGGGGAACTTCAAGCCAATGCATCTGACCTGTATTCATGGCAAAATGGCGGGTTCTGTAAGAAGGAATAAGATCATTAAGCATTTAGCTAAGTACGGAGTAATTTGTCAGGAAAGAGCCAGTGTGGCTTCTGTGAATAGAAACCCTGCCTCACCAACCTGTTGCTGTCCTAGACAGTTGTCAGTGGGTGCATGGATACTGGGGCTTTGGTGGATGTTCAAAAAACGTCGCTGAAGTTCCGCATCAGATTGTTACAGAAATTAAGTTGCCATGGATTTAGAGGAAAACTGGTTAAAGGCAAAGATTGAATGTTTAATGATGGCTTTTCAGAATGGAAGAATCAGCAGCAGGGTCTTTCAGTGCTCAAGGTTGAGATCAGTTTTATTCAGTATCTTCACTGATGACATGGAGAAGGAAGTGGGTGGGGAAATCCCCAGGTTTGCAGGTGGTACTAAGCTCTGCCAGATTGTCAAACACTGTGCTGTGGAGGGGAGATCCAGAAGGACCTTACAAAACTGGGCATAGATATGGCAGGTGAGCTTCAGTGTGGATAAATTTAAGGGGATATATTTAAGAAAAAATTATCTAAGCATCTGTGCATGACACTGAACTCAGAACTGGCAGTTACAATGCAGGAAATACATCTTGACATTACTGCTGATATTTCCCTGAACTCATGAGTACAATGTGCAGCAGCAGCCAAAAGCGCCAACAATATATTGGGCATTGTCAGGAATGGTGTAGAGAAGAAGCCAGTGTGTGCCATTTCACTGCTAAAACCTTGATGTGCTGTATTTTGAGTATGCTGCATGGTTCTTGTCTCCACAACTCCAGAAGGACACAGTAGATCTGGAAAATGTACAGAGAAGGGCAACTAAAATGATTAAAGGGATTAAGCAGCTGCTTGACCAAGAGAAGCTAAAAAGTCTGGGACTCCTTAGTTTGGGGAATAGAACACCAGAGGATGTGTGTGTATGTATGATTAATTTTTATAAAATCATGATGGACAAGGTGAATGCATCATCAAATCCCACAATATTCGTGCTAGGGACATTCAGTGAAACAACTAGGAGATCAATTGTCAACAAATGGAAGAAAGTACCTCCTAAGACAGTCAGCGATGAACTTTTAAAATCTGCTGTCACAAAGCTGTGGAGGTAGACAACATCATCAGATTCATGAAGGCTATGCCTTCAAATGAATTCACAGATAACAGGTTCATAAATAGGTATTATAAAGACCAGGCAAGGGTAGAACCTATAACATCCCTAATACAATAATTTTGGGTTCTGTGGGAATATGGAGAGACCACTGAAAGTCACCAGGCTGGAGTTAAGGCTTTCTTAAGTTCAATAACAGATTCTTGGAGGAAAGAGAATGGTAGTCCTGGTTTTTTCCTCAGTTTGTTGTTTTCGGTTATCCTATCTTCTTATGGGCTAAGATGGACTACCAAATGAATCATCAAGGTAAAGGGTAGCATATTTGGGGTTTGAATGAAGGAATTCCATTTTTAAGTACTTTATGATCAAGAGGAATCTGTCAGCCTGTAATTTGTGTTGTATCTGTATCAGATGCATTCTTTTTACCTTCCTTGGTCACAATAGAGTTTTATTAAAAAAATTTGTAACAACATATGGGTATCCAGACACATTATTACCATGATATCTGAAGATCTCTTCCTTCTTTTTTTTTGTATGTCAAGAAAAAGAGAGGAATCTAGGTAGCTTTTCGGTGACAATATGTCTGTATGATGATGCTTCAGGCTTACAAGCCTCAAATATGATTTTGAAATAAATGGGTGTCTGTAGTTAGAAGACACAAGAAACCTTTCTCAGGCTGCCAAGATCCTTCTGTTCACTCTACTGAAAGCAGAAGGAATATGTGAATGGATAGAAAATCTTCTTAACCCTATAGTAGAAAAAGAATAAACAGTTGTTAAAAACAGACAACTGCATGGTTGTCCTTGTTATAGGCTGTTGAATCCAGTAGTGTTATGAATGCAAGGCTGCTGTGGGTCCATGTCCCCAGGTTCAGCCATTGGAGAGGTGGACCACATATTCCTGATAGGAATATCAACAAATCAACACAGGCAGAAAGCAGTACCTTACCAGCACACAAAAACACATAGTACTGCCACAAAATGGACCGCATAGACAGCCTGATTCTGTTCCTTCTCTCTGCCTGATCAGGGTCAAAGTCCAGTGGTGGAATACATATGTGTACATACATACATATATTTATATATATAGTATCAAAATATTAATTGATCCAGTAGTTGGGCTCAGACAGTCGATCCTGTAGCTGGCCCCAGATCTCCCTGCTCTCCCCAGCTGCTGACACCCAGACATGTGAGCCCCCAAGGTTCACAACTACACTCCAGTTGCTGGTGCTTGGACCTCTCCCTGTTACACAGATGTGGGTTTCCCCAGTAGCTGGTCCAGACATATTGTCTTCCCCTAGCAGCTGACTCTTGGACCCCTGTCTCTCTGGAGGCTGGCTCAGATCACTGGTCTCCGTGGACAGCATCCCTTGGATGTTGATTAGTGGGGGGATCAATGGGATTGAAGGAAATGAACTGCACCATATGGCTCTCGTGCTCCTCACAGCCCTACACTCTGTGCTGCTGTGTGATCTTTGGCATCATCACCAAACCAGGCAAGAGAGGGAGGACCAAGAGAATTCATTAGTTACTGCCAGCCACTTTGACTGACTTCTGAAAACAGTTCAGGTATGAGCCTTTGGTTCCTTTTAGGATTACCGTGTTTGAAATACAAACCCAAGAAAACTAGCTGTCTGAGATAATAGCTGCTCTTCGAACATGATATAGCCTGCTTGTGCGCAGTGGCTCCCAGTGTAAGGATCAAAGACTGGTTTGAAGCCAGGAAGATGGCGGTCTTGTTTCTGCTATCTTTCTTTCCTTCATTCATTGTTTTCCTTCTACCTTACTTTTTCATCTCTTTCAGCTTCCCTTTTTCTTTTCCTTTTCCTTTTTGACATTTACCTGGTAAGAATCTAATTTGCCTACCAGTCATCATGAGAGTGCTGTTGCTGTGAATTGTGATTAGAAAGGCTACTTCCAGTTGGGTGAATAGTGGAACAGGTCTAAAAAAGTGCGGTGATGCTGCACACTTTGCTAGTCTGTCCACGGGAGAGAAACTTGCAAGTGAGAATCAGTGCTGGGGGACAGAAATTTGCATTTGCTAGATTTGCTGCTCTTTCCTCTTTTTGTCTTTTGTCTTGTTCTGCTTTAGTACTGAACATGAACAACAAAAACAGCTCAGAAGCATTTAAACTCATTTTTCCCATTTCCCCCACAAAAAAAGTAATAATTAGGACCAGCTAATAAAGCTTTCACAGAAGCTGTTTCCTTCATTTAGCTAAAGGGATTAATGAAAACTTTCAAACTGAAAACTACTGAATTATTTAGGTTTTAAGATTTTTTATTTGTGTTGAGTAGAAGGCTATGTATTTTAATATAGCTGTTATATGGAGGGAAATTTAGACACAACTCTACCTAAAAAACCCCCATAAGCTGCATTTTTATCAATAAAGAGAGTTTATTATAATCTTATCCCTGTTGAGCCAAAGAAATGTCCTTATTAGCATAACAATCTTCAGATGCTGTATGTATGCAAAATACTTTTACCATCCATCTTAAACGTCCTGTTACATGTATATGTAAACTTTTTTTACAACTAAGAAACTTAAAATGTAAACCTAAAAACCCCCCACCATACCCAACCTTTAATTTCATCTCTGATCTTTAAAACATGGAAAGAGAAAATGGCATTGCCTCTGGAGTGAAGTCAGAGGCAGAAATCTGTTATTCAGAAAACCTGATACAGGGATTGATTTCTTATCTCCCTTTGTAAGCTCAGTAGAGGCTTTAGCTGCTTTAATCTGAACAACAGATTGTCTAGTTTGGAGGATGCTGTCTGAAAGCTTAAATCCCTGTTTTAAAGTCAACATATAAAAGGGGTCCTTTAGCTGAACTGTCCTGCAGAATACTATCTGAATGCATAAGAAAACCAGACAGGCAATAAAGTCTTAGGCCTACTTTTATCTCTTTTTTCTGTGTGTGACTTCTTCACGCAAACACAAAGACATCTATCTATTGTCACAATAGACATGCTGTGAATTCTGAAGCCGTTTCTTGAAATGGTTACCAAAATGATACTTTTCTTGAAATTATAACTAAAAGTCATGACAGAATTTGTATCATAGTTAGATTCATCTTCTCCATACTTTTATGAGCTTATTCTCCTAAGGGAAAGAAATGAACATTCACTCTTGTGACAGTAAAAAACATGCTCATCTTTGTACCGCCACTCTCTGTTCCTAAATGGTTGGCAATTCAAAATTCCAAAGAAGAAAAGTTCTCCAGTGCATACAGAGCCAAAGGAACTCATTGCTATGAGCTGTGAAAGCCACTATCTTGACAGAGCAGGACTAAGATAGTTTTTTGGCTAAAAATGTCCCAAAACATTGCAAATAGAAGGAAGAAGACTTTGGAAGGAATGTAAACACTTGGATTTTGAGCCCTACTTACACATCTGGATAATGAAACACTTGACTGGAAACGAGCTATTTACTTACAGCCTTCTACAAAAGTTTCTCACACCTTGCTCTGAAATACCTAGGTCTGTTTAAAGTCACAGTTATGTTATGTTATTAAGTAGATGGATCACCAATCTGGTCAAGTATGACCAAGAAAACCAGTGTTCCTCTTGGTTTCAGTAATGATTTGTGTGAACTGGTGATCAGTTTGCACTCTCAACGCTTGCTTTTGAAGGCTCTGATATCAAATTAAGGAGATAGTCTGAGCTTGTCTCTCATGGGGATTTCTTTTTCTGTTTTCTGATGGTATCAAAACCTAGGATTTAATATGCATGAGGCAAAGACATCAGAATTGTTGACAAATCAGAGGATGTATTGCAAAAATTATTCTGAGGCATTTCTTACTATGGTGAAATATGGTACTGATGACTGACCATTTTATCAATATGTCATGTAGATATCTAATATCTCTATGAGGAATGTGGTATTGCATCTTTTTTTGAGTGTACAGCGAAGCATGGCATGCCAGGCCTTTGGGACAGACATATAAGTTGCTGGGAGCTCTCCTTCCCTTTTCCAAACTCATACCAGTGCTAGCGATAATCACACTCTGTGTGTGTGTGCATGCACACGTGCTCATGTTTTTGTGTATGTGCATGGATGTGCCTAAACCCTATTTTAAATGCAAATACACTAAAAATAGACACACCTGCATTAAACAGTCAAAGCAAGGGCAGGAATGAAAGCTATGGCTAGTAGTGTTGTATGTCTAGTTGTTACAGTAGTTAGAGATGATGTGTAGCAGATGGATGTAACAATAATTTATCCAGTGATAACTGCACCTTCTTTGTCTCTGTCAGAAAACCCCAGTAAAAACAAACAAACAAACAACAACAACAGAGACAATGGAGAAGAAAAATGGGAGTGCTTGGGGTGTGAAATAACCATATATGTGTGTCTTTTGACACTTCATTTTTATATGACCCAAGGCTGACAGATCCAGAGTATAAGTATCACTTTTCTTATAAAAGCTGGTCTGCAGAAAATTATATCCTACCCCAAGGAAAACATGTACTTAGCCGAAAAGCAGTGTACTGTATGACTTGGCCCCTCTGTACAATAAAGTTTGTTGCTACACAAAGCTCCAGGTGGTTTTAATTTCAAACTGAATTTCTAATCTTCTCTTCCAGACTCTCAGAGCAACAGAAAAGAATCTTATGGTTTTATCGTTACTACTGCAATGATCAAAATTGCTCCCTTCCTCTGGTACTGGGCAGTGCACCCAGTTGGGATCGAATGACTGTATCAGAAATGTATGCCATGTTGAAGAGATGGAGATTTTCTGACCCTCTGGAGGCACTTGGGCTTCTGACATTCAGGTAAGGGAAAATTAACTAAGTAGGAAAATAACAATAAACAGAATGATCATGTGCTGATTAATTCAGCGCTTCAGTTTGCTCAGCACAGTATCATGCTTTGGTTCACTGACTGTGCTTTCAGTTCTGTCCCTGTGTCAAAGTGAAAATATAGTTGCAACTCTTGTGATGACCTTGAGTTGAATGTGCCAGCCCTGCCTTTGTGGCTGAGAAGGTTTTCTATTTCTCAGGATAACGAAAAGAGTATTTCATTCTCTAGAGCAGATTCAGTCAGTTTCTGGTAAGAGGTGATCAGTCAAATACTTAGCACTTACATAGCACTCCGTATCTTCAAACTACTGTACAAACATGATATGACTAATGGGAGATAAGGAGGACTGAAATATGCTTCCAGATTATGAGACCATGTAAATACAAACAGTCCCACCTGTAGCCCATCTTTCTGAAGTAGATAGGATGGAACTTTGAAGTCAGTTCCCCACGCTTTGAATAAATTCTCTTGTGATGCCTTATGTTCCACCCCCACTTCTTACACTGGGAGCTGGTTGTTTGTTGGAAGGCTTTCTTGATGTTGGAGATAGTCTTACCTGTGATGTAACAGCAGATGTCAGGGGACAGAATCTGTGTCAGCAGTTACATTTCCTCCAAAAGCTTGGAAAGTATTTTGCATTAAGTGATCTACCTGTGAAAACATTAAATGTGCAGATGAAATGGTTGAGCAAATTTGGTTTATCAAGCCCTTGCTTGTCTGGGTAACCTGTACAAGCTGCATCAGCTTTGCAATCTCAGTTCCATGTTGTACCTTTAGAAAAAAATACCTCACCTAAAGCTTTACTTGAGAAAAGACTGTATACACTCACTTCCATGTTATTAAAAAATAGCTATTTAATAATATAAAACTGGCTATCAACTGTTATTTCCCTCTGGATGTGATTTCCTAAGAATACCTGTGTCTCAGGTTTACATCTGAACTATTAGTAGTTTCACATGTTTGCATACATGTCTTCTTTTATGTTTAGTGGGAATGATGAAAGCAAAGATCCTCAAAGGTCAGGTCCTGGAGAATATAATCGTTATCTTATTTGCCATTATTAAATTATTAGAATCCATTTCTAATTTATAAAAGAACCATGTAGAAAGGAGTATATGGGTGGTGTGTTGTCTTCCACAGCCCAAAGTAGCAAGAGATTTTGAGGTGGTTTGTCAGAGCATGCCAGGCTTTCAGATCAGACCTTTGTCAAATTTTATTTCTGTGTATGGGTGGCATTTCTGCAAAGGAAGAGCTTGATTGTTCTTTGAAGATGTAGCTCTGCATCAGGGTGTGGTGGAGAATATCAGTCCTGTCAGGTGCTTCACAGGATATTTAATATGACTCAGCCTGTCACAGAGCTTCTTAGTGTGTAGTGGATGCAGTGTACACACTGTTCATTCTGGATATCACAAAGATTGCTGGCATGCAAAGACGGGAAGATGTCATCGCTTTGTCTCTCCTGGTGCCACCGTTGGGAGTGGCTGGCACCTGCAATGGTGCCAAAGAACAAGTACTTCTGATCAGGATCTTAGCTGGTTTGTCCCTTTAGTTTCTTTCTCACAAAAGATAATATCAATCTGGGTTTTCTTCCTCCATGCTAACACTAGAGAAAAGTTCTGGATTACGGTACAAATCCTCTTTAAAAAAACCCTGTCTGTCCTTCACATATCCACAATATTTTGTAGGTGCATGAACAACTGGGAAGCTAACCTTCAGAAACAGAGGGATTACATTTCCTTAAAGATGTCTAGTTTCAGAGATGCTTTAACTGCTGAGACACATGTATATGCAAATTGAGAGAGTGGGTTGAAGGAGAGGAGTACTTTCCATATAAATGGATTTCTGAGGTTTCTTCTCTTCATTCTTTTTCTCAGATTTCAATCATTTTGAAAAGTAAAGTAGCACTGGATAGGGTCCAACTTTCCTTCACCATTACCTTCACTAACTTTGGATTGTAGGCTCTGTAACTGAGCTGTTTTTGAAGGTTCATTCAACTCTATCCTGTATTATGTTTGGCACTGACAATTCGTCAACTCAGTTCCTCACTTCTATCATCCACAAAACAGCTCTCTGATTTCTTGTGATTACTGAGACACAGCTGAAAGATCCATGTTCATATAAGACATGAGCAGAAAGTAAAAGAAATGCTTTTTATATATTCATGTCTATTTTAAGGTCTTGTGTTACCATCACTATGAAATAATACGTAAGTAAAATAAATTAGGGCTGATCTTTGTCTTCATGTATTGTTAACATAATGCAAGAATGCAAGAGCAGCTGTGCTAAATCAGACCAAAAATCAGTCTAGTGCATCCTGTCTCTAATAGTGACCAAGAACAGATACCTAGGGAAGACAATGAGAATGGGCCAAACAGAATGACACTGTGCTACTCTCCCACCTTGCAGTAATCTGCAGCTCAGAGACTTCCTGAGACAGAATTTTTTAGTTTAAGAGCCCTCTTGCATTTTTCTTCTATGATTTTTTTCCAAATAAAAATTGATTCCACATAAACATAACATAAGCTTTCAGAACATCCTGTAGCAAGGAGATCCACAGTTCAGCTCTATGTTATATCATTTCTATGTACCACAATTTACTACATTGTTAGCAATACCATAAAAGACACCAAGAGTTTCTAATCACTCCGAATTTTGGATGTTTCCGTTGCTGGAACTTCAGTTTGCAGTGTCTTAAAGAACCTGAATTCCTCCTGCAGGCATGTGCTTACTCTTTATACAGTTTAGAGGGGAACTCAAAATCACTAGTCACTTTTGCAAGCCTTGGGCTGGGGACTCTAAATTATCCTTCTTCTCAAAGTGAAAAAGCAGCATCTGTCCTGATGATTAAGCTCAAGCTCACATTTGCAAGTATAAAGAAATAAAAGTCATTGGACATGCTACCTCATTGCCTGGGTTAGAAGACGGCATGACAGAGCTTAGGGAGAGGTATCATGGCCCATCACATCAAGCCCTGTTATCACACATCTGAGTTAGAACGCCCTCTGCAACTTTCTGAAACTTCTAAATTGTTTTGTTCACTACACAGTTAAATGTACAATTTAATAGATGTTTCTTGTTCTTTGAGCATGTCTCTCCAGCTTATGCTCTTCCACTTTGCAGGCACATCTCAAGGCAGCCAAATGATAATATACTCATTTATGCAGTGGAAAGGAAGAACTTTCATAAATTGGAAACACAATCATGGTACATTTCACAGATAAATTTAGTAGCAACCTTGCATCCAGTCCTTGCAGCAAGTGCATTGATTCTTAAAGCCTCAGAAGCCAACGCTTAAAAAAACAATTTAAAAAACAATGAATGTTTCTTTAATCAATAAAGACGAGATGGAGAGGATGGCAGGGGGAAGTGCAGAATAAGATTTTATACTCTTATTTTTACCTCTAATTTCAGGGAAGGGTGATTATAAGCCATTGCTAATTTTCCCTAAGGCAGAAGGTATAGAGCTGGTCCCTCCTGCTCAGCACTGCTTATTGGTACCCTGTGCATTTTACCATTAACTTCACTTATTGAGTTTGGTAAAAAGCCAAGCTTTAGTGGAGTTAGAGCTTTCTATAACTGTATCTACTTTGCATGGTACACTAGCCAGAGAAATGACACCAGTACACTTGTTTATTTAGAGAATTTTCTTGATGACAGAAAGAAACCAAAGGCAGTGTTAGAAGTGCCATCATTGACGATGTATTGCTAACATGCCAATGTTTTGTGTATGTATAGAACAACTGCACTTACAAATTTTTGTAAGGTTATTTTGCTATTCAAATTATTGAAAATGAAAGCCAAAATATATTCATTAACCCAAATAGCAGAATGTTTGCTCCAACCTTGTTTTTCTGGCACATCTAGAGTACACTTGCAGACCTGTGAGGTATCATGGCTAGGAATCAGGAAATTGAGCTAGAATCAGGAAACAGCCACCAAAGAAGGTAAGTCATTTTCCAGTATTGTGCATGGCTGCAACCATTCTGAAGAGAGAATTTTTATCAGTAGACAGTGGAGGTGAAGACATAACCTCACTGGTAGGCTTAACAATTTTTCCTAGAAACTTTCTGCAAAATTCTAGCTCTGTCAGGACAAGTGCATGGAAAATGACATTCCTTTAAAACCATGTGCTGATTCAGAGGATTTTGAGATCAGACATTAAGGTGTCAGAGGGATTTTATGCTACCTTACTTAATCCCCTGTATGGAGCAGGCAGAGTAGGGGAAGATATAACTTCTCCCACCTCTCCTTGACCAGAGAAGATGCCCTCTTGGTTATAGCATCCCTCAGCCTTTGACTCTCACAGTATTATTGCTGATTATTATGTTATGTAGCAGAGTAGCTATTGAGTTTCAGATGTTAGGATATATACCAATATATGCGAAACTCACTTTCTAACCAATAATTATAATAAAATGTGGTAGCTTGAAGCCAGAGTTTGTTCTTACACCTTTGAAAGCCAAACTGATTTTAAAAGTGTTGAATCAGATTGTCATTCTTTTAATAAAAGCAGAATGTGAACTGTTCCCTGAGAGTCCACAGCGGAATGCCCAACAGAGTATTTATCAAATAGATACAGCTAGAGCATATCTTGCCTGTTTGCATCTTACTTGGTTTAAAAGGCTGTAATTGTCTATCAATGTGGAGAGCAAACACAGGCTTATGCAAAGACTTAAGAAAAGAACAAGGCAACAGTCTACAATTAATTTGATACTTTGATGTACAGAACACACTACTGATAAAGCTTTAAAACTGCTTTGTAGTAATGTACATGAAATTTAGTGATAACTTATGTGGAGATGTATGCATTGTTAGGAATAGACAACTCTTCATTTTAAGCATCATAATATGATTATTTCCTTTTCTTCCCCCTCCCCCCCCACTGCATTTAACCATTTTTAGCTTTCTTGGCAATAAATATGAAGATACTACAACAGACAGCTATAGTAAGACAACTAACAATGGACAACTGTGTAGGATATGGCATGCTTTCTGTACATAAGTGTGCAATCTAATCAGGAGGCTAAACCTGTAAATGATCAAGTTTTCCATGTTTTGTTCTTTTGTTTTAATGTAACAGAGAACAAAGTTTGTCTCTGGGGTGGGAAGAACCTTCTGGATCATACAGGTTTCAAATAGAAAACTGCTTTTTGTTAATTTCTTCCTGTCTTGTTCTCTGCTAGGATAGGGTTCACCATATGGTCTCCATGACATCTTAAGCTTATTACTAGTTGTTTTAGTCAGAATTTCTTGTAGAAAATCTATGTAAGTGTTAGTTGAAGCATATTTTCCGTGAGTAAATTCTACAGATCCATCTGCCAAACTATCAGCCAAAGCAATAGCTAGTGTATCTGATCATGAGCTTTGCAGTGTGGGGGGGATGGGGAGGGTTCGCATGTCTTATCACAATGAGGAGTTAATATATTACTCTTTTTCAACTGAAAATTTTGAAAATCCGGTGTCCTTTTTACTGACAGTATTTGTTATCTTTCTGTACTTTCTTTTAGTCCTTGCCATTTTCTAATCTTCATACACTCACACAGTGTTTTCTTTAGAAGCCCTCAGAGGAACAAAAAAAATCACCAACAGAAAGCAAATAGCCTTGCTAATTTTATCTATATGCTAAAACTAAAGGAATTCCTTAATTATTATTAATTTAAGTTTCTTCTCTCTTCCTGTTTAAGTACTTTTAAAATACTTAAACTGCCACTCGAAACTTATCTGTCTATTCTTTTAAGCAGTTCTTCCAGCATTTCTCTCCTAGCCCAGTTGCACCTGTCAGTGACATGATATCCTTTACTAAGCGGGTTTTTTTGCCTTGAATTGGTATCTTTATTCCAATAGGTTTGGTAGCTCAGCCTTCCTTGTTTCTAACAGACTTAATAACATGCATTTCGTGGGACCAGAGTCTGTTTTTTTTGGAAATGCAACAGAACTTAAAATGTGAAGGGAATTGCAGAAGTATGTGGTATGTTATAAGCCCCTAACTTAAAAGATGGCTCGTGAAAGGCCATTCTGTTCTCTGTAGAGATCCTCACATGCTAGAAAATGTAGTGAACTGTACAGTTCCATTTACCTGGCAAATATCTTCCAGCATAGGGTTATTCGAGACAGTGCAATAAAATGACGATAATAAAACTATTAAAAATGAAATGCACATCTATTTCTCATTTACAATCAAGTCACCACTGGCAGATGCTAAAATCTCAAGAGAATTTCACAAATCCACAGGATGCCTCAGCAGCGCTTAGTTTTCTGTTTGAATCTGGTTTAGCTGAAAGGTACAGCTGGACAAATAGCTCCCTACTGGCTATCTATATGGAAAGAATCAGACTGTAAATTGTTCTTACTTCTAAAGCAAATTGTAATCTATGCTCATCCAGCTCAAGATTCAACTTTTACAAAAACCATCTAAAAGTCTCAAGGGAGACCTAACAATCTACAGCTACTTAGACAGAAGTTATAAAATGGGTGGCTGTCAATCACTGGCATCATGCAGGGAGGGAAGAACAAAACAGCAAAGGGGGTGCTGAGGTTAAATATCAAAGAAAATCAGTTTCATAATTTAGGGAGAATCCAGGTTGCAAAACAAGCTGTGAAGGGGAAATTTGAAGTCCTGCATAGTCTGACTTATTGCTAAGGACTAGACTCAACAACTATCATTTATGTATTGTTTATTTTTCAGTAGTGTCTCTGAGCATGTAAACCTGGAATAAACTTAAAAGAAGTAACGGTCTCTGTTGTGTAGTACTCATTACCTGAAGAGAGGACAAATAAAATCAGCCACAAGAAGAAAGCTACAATATGTTACAATGCAGTCAGGCAAATTAATGAGGAGCACCATAGTTCTATTCACTTAATTATTTATTGACCAATAGGTTGTTTGTCAAGGAAAAAAAATACAACTAGAAGTAACTGGAATCCTGGATGAAAATTACCATTTTGAAATTATGCAAAGAAAGAGTCATACAATCATTGTTAAAGGTTTTTGTTTTAAGTTGCTTTTTTCCTAGCTAAATTCTCAGAGATTTTGGTGACAACCATAAAACAGCTAGGGAAGAGAAGTGCCTGAAACTCCTGCCTCTCTGAAGCCATCAGAGGCCACACGTCGGGAACCTGATAATCTGTGGTTCAAATCCTTTGCAAAATTGATCTGGTATAGATGAGCTGTGGTACAGATGAGCTCCTCTTTCTTAGGAGAGTACCCTTAAAGATTAGAATATTTAATTCATTGTGATACAGTTGTCTCATTTCTCTGCTTCCAGAGTTTTCAATATGTGTAAATAATTACGTATTCATTATAGCAAGCCCTGGAAATCAGCTGTCCCCTAATATCCAAACTATGAAGCTGTTTTTCTTAGGCCTGAAGTGATTTCTTTTGCATTGAGTCGCAGAGCCAAAAAATCAATTAATTGTGTCCTCTAATCAAAACTAATTTATGGATTACTGAAATCAGATTTGATGCAACACTCAAAAGTTTGCCAGATTATTCACTGGAAAAACCTCTCTAGCCCTAGTTAGTTACCAGACTACAAGATGGCGTAGTTTCCAGGCATGTGAAGGGTAGGATTTTTTTACTCAGGTCTCCTTCTGGACCTTACCCCGTTATTGGCTTTCAGCAAATAAACTGATGTATGTAAGCGTGAATAGCATAAGCACTATGTAATACTAGTTGAGTTCATAAGCATTTGCTGTAGTTCTAGTGTTTCTGAGGATGTTAAATGTTTGCTCAAATACAAATGTAAGGGGTAAATCAAATACAATTAAATATTTTTCTATTGTACCTGTGGCCCTGAACAACATTGCAATTCAAGAGAACAATGGATATTACATCTGGGGCTTAACAAATTGTCAGGTAGTTAAGAGAGTGTGTTAACTGCCCATTCTTTCAAAAAGATTCCACTCAGCCTCAAGCTGACCTTGAGATTTACAAGCTGAAGGAAACAGTTTAGTAGCCAGGACCAACAAATTACCTAAATCTCATTCAGGAAGAGTGACAAGAGCCATGTTTCCTGAAACAAACTAACCTGTAGATTTTTCACCACAGTGCCTATGCACTTGAGCTCATAATTATTCTAATCACATCTTCTATAGATACTTTTGCTAACTTAGATATAGCCCCAGTTTTGCCTTACAGTAAATTAATTCTAAGCAAATTAAATGTTAGCTGTTGAATTTTCTGGAAAGGCTGGGATTAAAATAATTTTATCATTCTTTGTTTAGCTGGAAAAGATATAAGAGTTTCTCTCATCATAGAATTGCATATATTCAAATGCTGGCTGCTAGTAAGGGCAAGCAGTAACTAAGTAATAACATTTTTCTGCTTGACTTGGTGCCTATATAGAGCATATTTCACTGTTCAGTAACCTGTTGAACTATGCGAGAAGGGGAAGGGAAAGACTAATTTCCATATTATCTGCACATGCTTGGCACACAGGCCTTTGGAGCAATTGCATAATTAGAAGATAGGATGATATGAAAGGGATTAATTTTTTTAATATGCAGTCCTCCTCCAAATATGTTTTGTTCTAAATAGCCATGTGAATATTAAAGTTACAACTTCATATTCCTAATAGGTTGCCTAGAATAAATAAATAAATAATCCTTGCAAAATCAGCTAATTTGGGGCTATCATGATAATTTATTTATAATGTATTCCCTCTCTCCTCATCAAGGCACTCTCAGCATTATACAAACAATTATAAAGTGTATTAAAAACATCATCAAACATGTACCGTAACAGAGAAACAAAATAATAAAATCAGACCTGAGCCGCATTGTTAAAAGAGGGTTTGAAAGTGCTACAGGTGGCAGCCAATTGCAGCACAGAAGCCAGGCCTTTCAAGTAGGTCCAACTGTGGACCTACTTGTGGACCAAATTTTTTTTTTCCAAAATATCTACATTTTTATTTGATGGCCTGTAGTTAATTCAATGATCAAAGTGTACATATTGTTTTGCTTCAGCTTGTTTTATTGAACTCAAAAGCTCAAGTTTAGAGCTGCAGGTGCCATTATACTTCTGAGCACTTACCTTTACAATTTCACCTCTTTCTCTCTTGATAGCAATGAGCAGTCATTGCTGCAAATGTGGCACTGTCTCCTGTGTTTCACTTCTGATTTATTTTTCTAGTGGGTATATTGTTGGCAAAAGGTGCTGGATGGGAAGCTGGGAAAAGAGCAGTCTGTTTTCGTGTTGAGCTCATAAAGCAGTAATACTGGTGGCCCTGTGACACCTTCTGCCATACATGATGGTTCTGATTTCAAAGGGCTTTCTCCAGGGCAAATTGACAGGATAATCTGTGTCCTTCACTCATCATTTTTATGTATGCCTAGACTGCCAAATCAGACATTTTCAAAAGAGCCTAATAGCCGTATCAGTTCAGAGGGGAGGGGTTCACTGCTTTTTGTGGGGCAGGTACTTGCCCTCAGAGAACTGGATCAAAGCCCAGCTGCTCTTTTGAACAATATCTAATCGACTGTGGTGCTGTTTGAAGACATTTTTGCCCCTTTGGCAGAGGTGGCCACTCTTGTGGCTCTGGTGACTGAAAGGTCTGTATGAACATTTCCAGTTTGCTTCAGAAGACAGAAAAGCATCTTGGGATGGCAGTGGACAACTTCAAGTACTGACAGATAGTTAAGGGTAACACCACATAGCAGACATACACAGAAGAGCACATCTGTTCCTTTCTTTGTGAAAGTGGGACAGCAGCAGAACAGCTAACTGTGAATCAATCTACACAACTTCTCTGTACATGAAATCCTCTGTATATCACAATGTCACAAATGCAACACATGAAAAGGTGGAAATTATTTTTATATTTTATTTTTTCAAAAGAAGTCCTTAAAAGTTTATTTTTCAGCTTTCAAATATTAAAGAAACACTGTATGCTTTTTGTCTTTTTCTCTGAAAAGAGAGAAAATGTTCTGTTAAGAGTCAGATTTGATCAGTCAGGTTACACCAAAATTTCATTCTTTTTCTTTTTTAAAGAAAAATGTTTTGACCAGCTATATTATCCAGCCTTATTTCCCTGTTTTATCATTGCTGCTACACCATGTTTTCCTCTTTTATCATTTTTATGGTTAGAGCTCCATCACAAAATCTATATTAGGCTACAGCCACTCTGGTTTCAACCAGAATTTGTTGAGAATACAGCTTATGCTGAATAATCAAACACTTTCCAGTCAGAAATGGCTGTTTCACTGACTTGGAGCCGTTCTGGGGGAAGATGTTGATTTCTTTACTAAATTTTCCTTTAGAAAAACTAAAAAGAAAACGTTTTCCATTTCAAAATTACTTCCGTTTAAAAAATATTTTTTATTGTGTTATGATACGAACCAGAAGAGCTGACATTGGAATAAATTGTCTGAAATAAACCTTTTTTGTGGGGGAAATTTCAAGCTTTTGTGTTGTTGCTCAGAACAAAAGTAGTCTTCAAGTGACTGTTAAAAGTTCCCATAGCACAGAAATTTCCTATTTCAGGTAAGTAGGAGCAGGATGACAAGATCCATAATTTGCTTCATATTTCAGTACATATAAAGGAAATTACAGCATATGCTAGCTCAAACTAAAAAAGGTATTTGAAGATCAGGGTTTTTTTCTTTTCCCTGTATGACAGTGTAACAGTCAATTCAATTAAGTTATCTGCTATGTGTTTCTTGACTCTTGTTACAGTAAAGCAAATGAATTGATTTTTTTTTCCTATTCCATTTTGAGAGAAAACCTGTTTTTCTAACATTTTATATCAGTGAGAGCTCAGGAGAGTTGCAGTGGTTCAGTAGCTCTTAATGATATCTATTTGTTTTGCTCTAGTTTTCCAGATCAAGATATTCGCAGAACAGCAGTCCAACAAATAGAAAGTCTGTCAAATGATGAATTGTTAGAATACCTCCCACAGCTGGTTCAGGTAAGGAAGAAATTGATAGCCGAGGAAGTCTTCTGTCCAGATCAATAACTTCATTAAACGCTTTTGATTCTTTCAGTTTGATTGATACATTGTAAGAGGAATAAATAAGAAAGGCTGGTCAGCTGATGCAATGATTGAATTAACAACAGGGCTGAGCTATAGACTGTTTTCCACTCAAGAGAATGTAGTTGTTTGGCATGCTGATTGAACTTTTCTGTATACTTCAAGAAGGTATTTTCAAGGAAAAAAGAAAAATAAAAAGTGCATCTGAACAAGAGAAATTCTGCTATGACCACCAAACCAGGGGCTGGTGGTGGCAGGGCTTCATTGCAGTCAAGGAAGCAAGTGGTGTTGCAACGAATCACAGTTTTCTTAATACCACATATATGGGGAAAATCATTGTCAGCACAGAGTAACCAGGGCGATTTGGGTGTAGAATTGTCTCTTTATAGATGTACATTGCATTTCACTGGAAATTAATGTTTTACAAGTTATGGGCCCACTGCTTCCAAAGCAATTACATTGTGGTTGAGTAGGTCCTCTGTTGCAGTTAAGGAGAAACCAGCCATTTTGAAAGCTTTATCCCCTTACTTTGTAACACTGTGCACATGGATTGCTTACAATTCCACGTTTCAGAGTTCCTCAGGGGTTTTTTGTGTGTTTTTAAATATATATTTATATAAATGCATGCACATATATACACATATCTAGATAGATATATTTGTATACATGTATGAGTATATTTATGTAATCCACTACTGTGAAGCAGTGGAACCTGTACAGCTTTATAGCATTCACACTGTAGGACACTTATGTGACCTTTCACCTTCCACAGCTTCTGTTTCACAAATAAGTTTATTTTCCAAACCAGGTAATCAGATAAAAATTTAAATATAGCATTGATAGTTTTAAGCGGGGGAAGAAAAGCTGCATATTTACATATATGTTAACACAGCCAGAATCAGGATGACATCTGTCTGTCTTATAGATGGTGGCAGACACTTGTGTCCTGAAGTTTCTTTGCTCATTGCATTGCTAGGGAATTCTCCACATGTTGGATTGCTTTGTTCAAGCTAAGCACTGGGTCCTTTCTGATTAATTTTGTTATAAAGGAAGGACAATGAAGCCAGCCTACAAGTGATTCTTAGTATTAATTTATCTGTTAAGGTGCTCAAGTTTGAGTGGAGTCTTGAAAGCCCTCTAGTGAAACTCCTGCTGAATCGTTCTCTTCAGAGCATCCAAGTAGCCCATCAGCTTTACTGGTAAGATCATTTGCCATTACTACCATAGTCCTTTTGTGTAACAGTGAACTTTATCCATTATTCTATTGGTGACAAACTCTCTTTTTGTTTAAAATCAACAGAAAACTTAGGTTTTTTGCTCCTTCTTTGTTCTCCTTTCAGTACTGAGTATGGGTAAATTGCATAAAAGACTTACTTATCTCTGCCTTCATCCTGCCCCTGGCGGGAGGTAAGAGGGGAAGTTCTGTTCACCTAAGATACCATTTGTATTTTTCTGCATTTTCTGGTTTGAGCCAAAAATAGTCTTCCTCAAAATTTGCAAGCTCCAAGCAGCATTGGCTTACTTACAAAGGATCCTGCTTTTGTGATTTCTCTGACCTCTCCTGAAGCTGTCAGACTTCTCATGCGTGTCAAAGTGTATCTCTTACCCCTGTGCATCTCAGTCTGACTTGTGATGGTAGAGTTTGCAATAGTTCCTTTTCATGATTATGGAGATGTACCAGTCCTGACAGTAAGTGCCATTCACCACCTACCTCTACAATATAAGGACCTCTGTAATTGTATTATTGCATGCGGTGGTTATTCTTTTTGCTGTGCTGTTACTTCAAGGCTCTCTGAATACGAATGTGGCTTTCTGCCATCTGAACAACTGCCCTGTGATCTGAACATCAAACTGTTGTGGGTTTTGGGTTTTGTTTTTTTTCCGTGTTTAGTAATGATAGAAGAACTGAGCTTTCAGTTACAGTTCAACTGGTTCAGACCCCTTAAAACAAAAGCTTTCCTCTCTGCAAAGGAAAGACAACAACTTGAAATGTAGTTGTTTGGTTGATGAAGTGTGAGGTCGGAAAGAGCATAGATCATACTTTCATACCTGCATGATCTCTGGAAGAGTTAGTGGGGATGAAACAGAATTATGAATGTGTTTCTTTCACGGAAATGAGTAGGATAACAATAACATGCCTAATGAGTGTATCTGTCAAATAAAGAGGAATGACGTTTAGCGAGCCATTTTTCTGACAGTGCCTGAAATATGCCTGAGACGATTTCTACTATCTTATATTAAACTTAGTCATACCGGGTATACAATGTCCAGTCTAGAGTTCTTAAATGTGCCTAGAGAGTTGGTAGTTTTCCTGTGCAATTAGAAATTATTTCTAGAGTTCAATGGACAGTGGGAACATCATCAGTTTGCCTGTGTTTTCTTTAACTCCTCTCTTCTTCTCAGGAGAAAAATGACTAAGTATCTGCGGTCTTCTTCCTCTTTACTTTGCTGTGTAGACCTGTGTAGATTCCCATTTTTTCCCAAATTTTGCTCAAGCTGTCTAATATTATAATCTTGGATAATATATGGCAGATATTCCATCCTGAGTAATAGATATCCTTATCTGACAAAGTACAATTTAATGTGGCAAAATACATTTATTTTATATATAGCTTAATATATAGCATAACTATACATACCCATATCAAATAGAATATTTCTCAATGTTTACTGTCTCTGCCTTTCAGCTGGTACTAGCCCTGTTCATGTCATCCAACCATGGATTGTTTTTCAAGCACATTTTCTCCCTGTATGCATTAGCTATTGGAGATATCAGCTACTGAATGTTTGTTAAATATTTTGATTACTGTCTCTGTCTTCTGCTTTGGTTGCAGATGGAACAGTTTACTGGTTTACTAGTTTACTAAACTTGTTTCTAATTACACATATCCTGGAGTTGCACATGATTGTGGACACTTCCCATAAATAATATTTCTAACTGTATAAATAGTGATTTGCTGTTTATCCCTAAATAAAAAGTACCTTCTACATGCAGTGTGAACTTTAGTTTCCTAGAAGGACAGCTTTTGGTTAAATTTTAAAATGAACATGCATTTGTACGTATGTATGTGTAAATGTGTGCATGTATATAAAACATATACACACATACATTTCTAGAAATATTAAAAGCTATTTACTTTTTTTTTTTTGTCTAATCATTATTCTTCATTATTCTCTTTCAGTATTGTCTTACTGAGTCACAAGACAGAAATGAATGTAATTTTGTCAGCCTTAGGATCTCGGTAACATAACTGAAGAATACATTGCCAGCTAACACTTAGCATCCACTAACTTTCCTTGTAAACTTGGTAATATTAAGAGTTTGCTGTCAGGGCCTCCTTAGCCAGAAAAGCAGATAATATCAGGAGAGAGAAACACTGTGATAGTGGATCAGGTGTGTATATTTGAGTTCTTTTTCACGGAACAACCTGTCAATAAACTGCAACAGATGACTTGTTTCTGAGAGCAAATTCACCTAATGGCGATGTCTTAGAATATGGCAAAACCTGGAAGAGTGGGGAAGCATGCGCAAATACAGCAGACAAATAACAGCAGCCACCTCTGTGGTAGTCATCCTTGGAAGTATAGTGGTAGAACTATGTACACCTAATATAAACTGAGTGGTCATTAGTTTTAGGTGGGGGGGTTGTTTCACATAATATACTTGCTGGCTGGCTGCTCTCAGTTTCAAAAACTGGTAAATTTTAAACAGTCTGACTAAACTTGTGTGTATAATGTGTATGTTTAGCTGCACAAACTAATTGTGCAAGCATCTAGTAGTCCCATTCAATTTAGTGGAAGGATCTGGGGTACCTCTTTTATTTAGGCTTTTTGTTCAAATGTTTCAACTTAAACTGAGAACTTAAATATGGCACACATCTCTTAGAATTTTGCTTCTTGTATTCATCACACTATCACACTTTTTTTTCTTTGGTTACTCTACTCCACCATGTTCTTCAGTAGTAAACTATTGTCTACCTAACATTTCAATTTATGTAATTATTCATATTCCTGTTCCAGTATTTTAAAAGGCAGTTACCCAAGTCAAAAATTCTATTTACAAAATTTAACAGTAATGTCATAGTTTTTATTAATAAAAGCTTAATTAATTAATTAATAAAGGCTTTCCTTTACTTCACAAATGGAATTTCAGTCCTTATAAAAGTAATGGAACACAGAGGTTTTCTTCCACTTGTCTCTAAAGAGATTTGAGAAAGAAGTTCAAAGATTTAATAATGTGGGGAACACATGTGTGCATGTACACTCAACATAACTTCTTTTAAGAAATGCGATTAGGTAACATTTTATTCTCAAGTGTTGCATTTTGTTTCATTACCAAATTAGCAATCAAGAAGCAAGGACTGCTAAAAACAAACTTTAGTAACAAGATTATATTTATTTTTAATTGTAATGAATGACATTACCATTCCACTATTAAAAATTACAACATTGTGCATGGTGTACCTGCCCAAAATAAAACTTGGAAAAGGAGACTCTAATGTAATTCAGAGAACTGGTGATGTGATTTCAGAACCACAGGGGAAAAGTCAGCTGACTTTAACTTCCATGTTTTACAACACTGTTGTAAATCTAGAAACTAGTTACCAGAACTGGTGGTGACTGTCAACACTAGCTTATTTTAATGACAAATATAATTTATAATAATATCTCAGTTATTTAAAATTGAGTCAATTTCTCTGCACACCAGAGATAAGCAGCTACCCAACAATGTTGTACCAGCGCATCACCTTTTTACTATTAATGTTGCATGGTACATTGTTAACTCCTTTCCATCAAGCAGTGATAAGTTTGTCTGAAGAATTTATTTTAAAATTACGGGACAGTAATTGGCAAAGGTGGACAGAACAGACTATTCATTCTTAGAACACATCTTTAGCTGTTGTAAATCAGGATAGCTTTAGTCTGTTCTTTGCTTGTATCTGCTGCAGATTTGTCCCATTAATTCTGCTATTTAGATTAAAAAGGTAATCGATCTTACACCCTGTGTTTGTTTGTTTGTTTGTTTGTTTTTCTTATCATGGGTGACTTTTCCCCTCTCTAAATTCTTGAGGAATTTGGGCCATCTGCATCTGTCAGTGTTCCAGCTCCTCACTGGTACTTTTGAATGCCCTCCCCTTCTCAAGGAGACTAAAAATTGCCCACACGTACAGTGCCAGCACAGGACCATGTACCATTTAAATCCCATTTTAACCTTATTTCAAGAGTTCTTAGTGTCCATGAGGCACAGGGAACATTTACCTTGCCCCACTATGTTCTAGAAATTCACTCTCATTCTAGTCTGTTCCCGGGAGGGGAGAAGGCTGGAGCAAATTTTCCCATTCCCTGGAGCTATGGTGAGAAGAGAAGTTATTAAATTGGTTTTAGCAAAGCAGCAGAGTTGCTTGAGGGGAAAGAAACCTGCTGAGCCCCTTTGGGCGCTTCTGCTCACTGAAAGTCTCTGTTTATCTCCTTGCTACTGTGTTTCACACACAAGGTTTTTTTGTCAGCTTTTGTGCTGGAGTTTTAATCTGCCCCTCTGCCTCTGGCAGCCTGCCAATCGGTTTCACACTTGCTTGAGCGTTTTTGGCTTTTAGCTACTTTCATAGGTGGCAGCTGCGGCATACAATCGAAACAGCTGGCTGGGGCGGCAGGTGGCCAGGAGTATGTCTCACAGATGGTTGCCTTCCACAGGAGGATTGAATAACGGGGAGAAGTGTACTGTCCTCTAAGAGCTGTGGCAGCTGCTTCAAGGTGGTGCTAAGAAACAGGTTTCATTGTTGTGGAAGAGTACAAGTGTTTGTAAATTTTGGTGGAACATGAGAATCTGGTATGCTTAGCTCAAGAAAAGAAAAAGTTAGGTGAAATCCTTGCTGAAGGCAAAAAGTCCTTTTGTAGCTTGTCTTCTAAGTTCTCTTAAAGTCACTAAAACTTTACAGAAATTTTCTAGTTTATAATATTTCTCTACATTTTGACTGACAACCAAGAGAAAAGGGAGTAGTCTTCTATCTTTTCCAGTCCACATCTTGTAGATAAGTAGGAATGTAAGATTAAAAACGAACTCTTAGTGAAATCCAGCACACCAAAACCAATGTGAATTAGACTATTGATTTCAAGGCTAGAACATAATATTTTATTTTTATTTATTTTTCTATATAAAAAATAACTATAAGAAGCAAAAAGAACATAAGCAATGTATAAAAGTTTAAAAAGACCCCAGTTCAATTCTCTACTATTGGAAGGTTTGTCCCTCAATACTGTTTTCCAAAATCATTACCACTTAGTTTCATTCAGCACTCCAGCATTGGAACAATAGATTATTGCTTCATATTTTCTGAAAGGAAATATATTTTTTGCTGTCAGAACTGGTCTACATTAACCATAATTTACTTGAAGGCTTCAAAAGAAGGAATAAATCAAGCAGATACTCATCCGTCCAACACTCTTAATTATCTGAACATTAAACAGGCAGCCGTCCTCCAGCTCTTTCTCTTCCCACATTATGGTGTGTTTCTCCCACAATCAGAAGTTATCAAGTCTGCTAATTATTAATGAACTTCCTAAATAGCTGTGTAGAGCAGGCAAAAAAGCCCAACCCATTAAAATGACATTAATGTAAATACAAAATACATCTATATTGTTTTGTGTTCATTTGCTCCTTCTTACTGATCACAATCAAAAGATCACTTAATCATATATGTAACCTTAAACCTGTGAATAGCCAGTCCCAGTATATATTTGATGAGTTGTTTTGCTACTCTGCATTAGGATTTGAGTTCAAGTTATCAGTGCGTTACTGTAATGAAAAAATATGCCACGATGTATGTGTACAAGTGAACCTACTTAGAGTTGAAAAGATAAACTAAAAAAGGTGAAAGATTTCTGAAAATTAAAAAAAAAATAAACAGAAAAGAGCAACTGGCCTTAATTCTTTCAGCTGCTTCATGATTTATAAGTTAGCACTAAGGAAAATGTTTTTCAGTACATTGTTTTTCCAAACACTGCTTCTCTGATGTATTTTTGTTTTGGCTTCTTTTACATTTAAAAATGTTGAAGCTGACAAATCTAGTTTTTCAGTTATGCTGGAAAACTGCCTACTAGCTTCTAGTCATATCTATCATAACCCCTCCATTAATGTAACTGAATATGAAAGATGGGTGTTGTTTTTTGGATATCCTCTGTAGAAAGGATTGAACATGCCATTTTGGTGGTCTGTTACTGTGTCTCTGATGCTGGGATGTGATGGACTATAATAAGGCGCTTGTGGAGTTGAACAGGACTGAGGAAGCGGAGCGGGTGTTGCTGAGGAAGGGATTCAGAGCAGGGCCCTGTGCAGATGTCACACTAGGCTTTCATCTGTGCCTTTCATCTTTTTTCCATTAAAAATGTTTTATTGTTGCTTCCTTCAAAAACAAAATAGAGAGACAAATCTTTCCTGATGGATACTGCACATAATCTTTGCTTGTCCCAGAGGAACATTTGGGGATGTAAACCAGAGTAGTAATAAATCAGGAAAGCTTTTGACAAAACATTAATCTAGTTCTGTCACTTCAAATGGATAATTTTCAGTCATGAATTTGACGGATGTGGAGGAGTTGCTTTATTTTTTATACTGTGAAAGACTGCTGAAAAAAGATGACTGGAAGTAATCCATGAAGCTATGTTTTACACTGAAATTTGCTTTAGTATTCGTTGAGCTAGGCCAATATATGAAGAATGACCAGCTTTAATAATCTGAAATGTCCAAATCATAAATAATAACAGTAGCTGTAATTTAAAGAAGATGCAAATTTCCCAAATCAGGCTGTAATGACTTTGGAGAGTGAAATCCCGAGTCGGAAAGCAAACAGCATGGAGAATCTCCTGTGATTCTCAGCTGAGCAGCTGGTGTTGCATTTCACTGGTGAAATGTTGCGATCCTGCACTTGAGAGGGGTCCTCCAGCAGGCTGCTTCTCTGCTACAGAATCGTGGTGCTACCTGATCCTGATTGCTGAGGTGAAATGTTAGGAGAGGACACCTCATTTTAAATTTGTTAGATATAATATCTAAAAAGTTTATTTTCTTCACATTTCATGCTTGCACTTTCACTTTTTACCTTTTATGAATGTGTGGAAACTATTTCATTATGATCTCCTTTGTATAAAGCTTTTTTTCTATAAATGGCAATTATTGTATGCAAAATTAATCTGCAGATGTTTCAAAATTGCATAAGATTATGTAAAACATTTTATAAGTCTTGCTCTGTCATAGGTCTTTTGCTCTTTTCAGCTCAGAAAGCTTTTGTGTTTTAACTACAGCTGTTTGAACCAGTTTTTGGCAAAATTTGTCTTGAGCTACCCTAGGGAGTTTTCAATCCATTTTTCTTTGAATGTGTGTTGCAAAGTTCTTACCACATGACTTCAATAAAAGCAGTGCAGGCTCCGAGTTTCTTGGATTGATATGTTGGGAGTCCTCATTTATAGTTATCATGCAATTGATCACAGCCTTGTCTGACAGGTTTGAGTTTAGTAAATCATTCCTATTTCTGAACACTTTCAGTGGCATCTTTAGGGAAAAGTATGAATAAACATAGAGAGACTTCAAGTGGATACAGGGCATTCAGTGTAATGAATTATTGGTCATCTTAATGTTGCTGTCAGTTGTATATTTCAGTGGTTAATATTTCTAGGTTTAATCATCATTCTCCACCAGAATGCAAGCAAGGCCTTGGACCTTTGTCTAAATGACTGAAACATTAGAAAAAGGAGAATCATGAATTAGACTTTGTTGAATATTTTCCATCAATACGTGATTTAACAGAAAATTACTTTGTGACTAATGGGAATTTTTCTAAGAAAAGAAGTCCCTGATGTAAAACCAAATAAAATTAACAGGTTTTGAAATAAAAAAAAAAAACAAAACAAACTATAATAAAAGGCAATATTTCTAGGGAGGAGAGGCGGAAGGATTGATAAAAGGTCCTCCCGGGTCAACAGTGCAGAATTATTATAATTCAGTATTTTTAGGTGTTTGCAGATGATGAGTATTTCAGGATTAAATTCATAAAACCCTTGCTGTTTGAAAATATTTCCTTAAGCATTAAATGCTTTCTGAATGCTCACCCGTACTAAATGGTATATTAGTCTGTAATCAGAATGTTGTCATTTGGACAGGGTCCAAATTAAAAATAAGCTGAGAGAGGAAAGAAAGAACTGTCAGATGAGTTGTCTTTGCGTGGCTTTTTTGCTTGAACAACACTGCTAACATGTTGTAATAACCTCCTTTTAAGCAAGAGAATTACACAACGGACCATGTCTCACATCGTCTCATTCAGTGTTTTCTTGGCAAAGAGCCCACTTGGTTAAAACTGATGTATGTTGGACCTTTGAATTAAATAACAGGAAGTGGCCAGTGAATCTAAAGAAATTAAGAGTCCTTCCAAATCTAAAGCCTGTAAAACTCTGCCCAATAGTTCGTACAACCAGTAGACATCTCAGTCAAAAGAGAGATGGATAGTTCCTTAGCTTCCACTGTGGTGTCCATCAAATACACAGAACATTGTTTGGTAAAGTTCATGACGCTATTTCTTTGTTTCAGAAAGAAAATCAGGCTACAAGAATTGACTTTTGTCTCTGAAAGGCCATTATTCCTATATAAAGATATTCAGAGAATTATTATCACAAAATTATACCAATAGTGGGTGGCTGTTGGTGCAAGGTAGTTAGTAAGGAATTTTTCACTTAATATTTTTTGAAAAATTTTCGTCAAAATCACAGCTTTTCACAGAAACATTGGGCTTAGACACAAACATTCAGATGTTATCTGAAGTGCCAGATGAAGTTGAAAAAAAAAGTCTTAATACTTATGCTAGTTACTGGAGATGTAAAAGTAGAGAATTGTGGATGAGGTAGTCCAGTGAGTGCCACATTGAGCTATTTTGAATTATTTATCTTCCCCCTCCCCCATATTGTTGAAAAGTACCTCATTCATTCCAAAGCAAGTAACCAGCATTTTTTTAAACTCAACATAGAGGAGACGCAATGCATATTTCAAGACAAACCCTAATACAAAGGTTGTCAGATCAGGTACATCTCCTCCTCTTGGTGTTCATGTGAATTGCTCAGTCCTAAACTATTAACAGATTGTCTTACTACTTAGCTTGAAAACAGACTGTATTTTAAATATAATGATTGATGAAATACCATTGGTATCTCACCTGTGCCGTATGTCACCTGGCTGCTGTTCACTGATGGCTGTTACTTGAGGGAAAACCCATTTGCCTATGTTAAAAAAAAAAAAAAGAAAAAAAGAAAAAAAGAAAAAAAAAAAGATGTTATTAAGTGGAGGGTGGGATTTAAGACAGGATAAATTGCTGGCAGGATGTATATGGGAAATTATTTGGTTGTAAATTTGATCAAAGCTTCAATGCTGGAGCAGCTCTTGTTTTTCATTTGTCTGTCTTTCAGAGAGCTAATACAAATTACCAAATTACTGAAAATTTTAAAAGGTGAATACAAATTTGTTTCTCTTCATACTTTGTTTCTACTCAGTTCAGGATTTTAGTAGGCAAAAGCAAAATAAAATGCTGGATGTTGGTCTCATCAGAAAAAAAAATTAGAGGACCAAATTTCCAAGTTGTGGTTGAGCCATGCAAGCAGAGTGCAATGGAACATTTGCAGCTCTAGAGTGGTGCAGGTTCTGTTGTGTGGATAAACAGACGTGGAAGTAACGCCAACACCTTTTGTTAGTTTTATTAACATTAGTAATGATGAGAAGAACGGCAGAGGTGGTCAATTTTAAGATGTTTTAGGAGATGGTGTTTAGAGATTATCTGGCCTGAACTAGAAAAAGGATTTCTCTGCTGCTGACAGTTCTTGCTTCCCTTAGAAGGATATAGATAAACTGTAGTGAATGAGCAAGTAAATGAACCATATTGTTAGTAAAACTAAGAATAGTAAAGTCCTCCTCATTAAAAGGAAAGAGAGCGCTGTGATAGGTATTATAACATAGTAATAAAAATTTAATGGTGACTTAAAGAAGCAATGGCACATACACACGTGGATCATCTTTTCGAATCAGCACCATCCCTCTCTCACAAACTGAGATTTCCTTTCTCATCTCATCTCATCTAGTAAATGGCTTGGAGAGTTCAAATCCTTAGACATAAAAAGTGACTAACTATTTCAGTGTAAACAACAAAGCAGGCCTCAACATCTCTCTCAATAAAATCCTGTTTTATGCTTCTTACTCTTCATTTTTCTAGCTTGTGTAGCAGGGTTTATATCCAAGTAGATTAAAAAAAAAATAATAATCTCTTTTCCCTTACATAAGTGCTCGGTTTTCATGTTCAGCTTCTCCCAGGAATTGTTCAGTCTGTCATCCAGTGAAATTAAAAGAACTATTCCCCCAAGGCCTCCTGACGCTCCATTCGCAGACCAGTGCTTTCTCACATGTATGCAGCGGTGGTTTTATATTTACAGATCTACATACACTGGTGCACGTGCTTTCCTGCGTGTAGTCTTTATCATCTAATCTATGGTGCTTCATATTTGGAAACTGAAAGCTTTCTCCAAGATTGATTTGGAAATGGGTAGAGGATGTGATGTGCAAAGCAGCATGCTTCTGGCAGTTGAAAGGGTTGAAACTGGGAATTCTCTCCACCCGGCTCGGCAAGCATTTCTGTCTCTCCTGCTTCAAGATCCCAGTTCTTCTCCCAGGCTGAGAAGTCAAGGCAGTCTTCACCGGCTTGGGAAGGGAGGGAATTGCCGCGATATTCCCAGTATCTGCACAGAATAGTGGAACTATGCTTGAAGTGATGCAAAAGAGGCTTTAGGCAGGCTAAGGGACAGAGTAGTCACTGAGGGAACTGAGAAGGATAGCAAAGCAAAATATCTTTATGGGAGGAAGGATGCAGAAAAGCAAAAGAGGAGAGCAGAGATAAGTAGTACAGTAAGTAATATAGTTCTGCTGTGTTATCTGAGAAATAAGAGTTAATTTCTCCCAGCTGTGAAGTTTAGATTCAGTTGAAGACCTCTTGTGAGAACTGGGAGATTTAGAACCATTTCCACAAAAAAGCATTATTCCCAACTATAACCTGTGAGGTTACTCTCCCCTCTCTATATAGTGTAATTTTGATTTGATTGCCTATATTGCTACATGTTCCTCTGGAGACCCTTGTGCCTAGACATGTAACCGCTCTGTGCTTCTACCTCAGTCTAAATTATTGATTCTAGAAAACAAACAGTCATCAACTTCCCTTTCAGAGGAGCAACTGGAGACTCATACTTGATCATTTCACACAAATCCTGACTTTGACTGAACTGTCCTCCTTTGCCTGACAATAGCTTTTCTAAGAACCTGGAAGACTGTAGGCCAAATAGTGGTAACTGAACAGTCAGCTGTTCATTCAGAGAAAGAAGCTCTTACATCTTTTGCATTGCAAACATGCAAGAGAATGTTGTCCAGGCAGTGGCATAGGCAAAAGCCCAATCTCTGCTATTCTGTACCCAAGGGTAGTTCTGGCTGATGTGGTTTAGACAGTGTAAAGAATAATGTGGAGTCTTTGTTCATACCCTAAAATTAATCTATATGACAGAAATTTTGAAGTATTTGCTGTTCCTGTGACAGTTGGGCCCCAGCTAGAAGTGCTTGCCAGAAATTGCCTTTCAGTTGCAGTGCAGTTGAAGGGACTGAAGGCAGATGAGAGTGATGTTCACAACTTAGAAATGCAGTTCTTTGCCTGGTTAGTCAAGTTGCTATTTCCAAAAAGTTATGATGGTCAGCAGAATTTTAAGTCATCCTAAGGTGAACCACCATATCCTTGAAGGCCTGCCTGTCCTTAGGTCATATCTTTTGAAACTGCCTCATGTTTTGGGGACTCATCATCATCTGGTCAAATTGCACCTCTGTTACTTTCCCTGTCTCAGGAACTGTCCCAGCCTGCTGCTGAGGCCAAGACCTCTGAACAACCTGATCCAATATCAGAGCTAGCTCTACTCTGAACAGGGAACAGATCAGAGGACCTCCTGAGGTCCCTCCTGATGTCAGCTGTTATGTTTCTGTAAGTTATAAATGAATTCTGTAACTGACTTGGCTTGTTTACTGATTAAGTTTCCACAGTCCTTCAATTCTTGAGCCATCAGGCTGGTCCTTAGATAATGTCTTGTAGAAAGGGTGCTCTCATCTTAGGAAGGATTGAGAATGATATGAGTGTTTCCTAAATAAGCAACTTGGTAATAGGTATCATCTGTTGGATGGAGACTTTCATGAGTAACTGTAGTGTTCCACACAGGTCATGTTACAGCTAAAAGATAGTATCATGGTGAAAACCACAGGATAGAATCCCAGACAGACAAGAATAGTCAAATGATATGTTCAGCTCCAAGGAATTCCACTTGCCAGCAGCGATGACAGTGTTGGGCCACTGCAAACACTCCATCACACAAATGTTAATACTATCTTTCACCCAGAAGTGTAATGAAGTATGCTTCCTCCTACCTCTTGTCAGTTCCTTGATATATAAATATTGACGTTCGATTGTAGCCAGTGAGGGATTTTATATTCACGTTAGAATAAGAGCAAATGGCATAGCAGTAGGGTTGTACGCTTTCTTCTGTAGCATCTGAAGAAACCAAGCCTGAAGGCAAGCTGAACAAACCCAAAATTATTTAGTAAAAAAAAACCAACCCAAACTAGAGGGGCTAAGTTCAACATTGCTTACATGAAGAGTTGTTTCTTGTACTTTTATTCATTTGTTTAAATCAGAAGTTTTACAAATATATAATGGAAAATATGAAGAAAAATTGCTAAAAGGAAAACCTTTAAGAGAAATTACCTGATTGTTCCATTCTGCCCACATCACCAGTCACATGCTTGGGTATAAAAGTTCTACAACTAGGCAGAAAACATAAAATTTTATGATGATATAATTTGAAAAATAGCTGTATAAAAAGCCATAGTTATAAGTGACAGCATATGCTCTTTGGAATAATAAACCAGTAGTTTTCAATTAGTGTTAAATGAGAAATTATGTTATGTCAGCTGATATTAAACAGATATAAATGTCTGGATTAGTACAAAATTATCTGATGTCTGGAAAAAAATTTAATTTACTGAATTGATATTAATCAGGCTCATTAGCTTTAGTGTGGCAGCTGCCATCTTGGTTAATGCAGAAGGGACTGAACAGCGATTTCCAGAGCCAAATCCATGGGCGTGGATTAACTGAAAGAACAATCCCTCATCATGAGTGCTGCAACACATTATACATTTTTAACTGAGGGAAGACCTTGTTTGTACATCAGCAAGGGACGTGGGGTTCTGTCTGGGAAATAGGGCATTGCTATCTGTCATAATTATCCTGTGAGCACTGGGCACAGAGGAGGTCAGACAGTAAACAAGATTTCAATGCTTCTTAGGGCTTGGCATAAGGATGGCTGATAAAACTCTGCTTACCTAGCTCAGCTAATTTCCACTTTGACCTGTAGCATTTCCTTTGTTGAGTCTGGTATTAGAAGTCAGTATTTATTCTTCAACTTAACCTTCTCCACAATGTCATTCCATTGTGTGTGGTGATTTCTATCAGGAGAAGCATTTTTATTAATTAAACTTTTCTAATAGGCACTGCTTAGCCAGCTTCTGAGTGACTTGCATAACCATCAGATCTCATGTAAGTGTTTTTGTTGATAGGGCAACTTGTTGAAATTAATTTAAACATCCATCGTGGCAAATTTTCTTGCAATTGTCAGTGCTTTATGCTGTGTGTCGCTCAAAAGTACATTACGTGGTCACGGTATGAAAATGGGAAGTCCCTTAAATAATGGCCTATTTTAATATAATTTTTTGCATCAGTTTAAAGCTGACACATGCAGCCTTCAGCTGTTGCCCTGCTTTATCATCAGGAAATTTTTAAACAGCAATTTAAAGGAGGTTTAAACAGCAATTTGCCTGGCTCTGCAAGGTCTGCCCATGGCTGCCACTCTGTGAGTACTGCCACTGCTTTGCTGGCAGAAATAATATGGCACTTATCCATGTTAATTTTTGGCACACCCAGATTTTTGCTCACTCAGCAGAGTACACATCTAAGGAGAAATGTGGTTGATTCAGGGCTATTCACGCAATAAAAAGTGAATGAGCATGCATATGATGGGAGAAGGGAGGAAAGTTATGATTTCTGCCTCTCAGTCCACTACCCAGCTGCACCCTCACATGGACTGAGCATAATGACAGCACTTCGAGTGCAAGAAAGATACCTATAGCAGAGCCAGTGAGTTTCAAAGTCCCAGCAGCATTTTGTGTCGGATGGCTGATCTATATTTATTCTGCCAATGCAGTAACTGCCCCTGGAGAGCACGCTCCACTCTTTACCTGACTCAGGATATATGGAAATAATGACATCTGCTTACTGCAATAACGCTTCCACAAATGTGATTGTGAATCTTGAAACTAGAGCTGAACTTTTCATCACAACAACTAAATCTTTATTCTGCTTTTCTCATGGGCGAAAAAATGCCCGTGGCTGCTATTTTCTCCCATATGATTGAAAAATGTTGGGTACACGAGTACCGCATGGAAAGGAGATGGCAATGTTATTAAACAGACCTATTTGCCATGGCATTTACCTCTGTGGCATAAGAGCAGCTTACAAACACAGCATCCTATGAGGAGGTAAATAATCCTTTTCCTCTTTTGAAAAGCAAAACAAAAGCACAGAAAAATTAAAGAATATTACCAAGGTCACCCAGCAAGTAAAATCAGGAATTCAGGATGGATTTTCATTCCTATATCTGCCTTAAATTCTTCTGACATTAAAATCTATGAATTTTAGCACCAAGACTATACAGTTTGATCTGAAGAGGGTCATGTAAGATTTCCTTGATAAAAGCTTAAGAAGTAATGCCTTCTTGGTTAGGGGTTCATTAAAAGGGAATTGAGCTTATTCAAAAGTTCATTCAGATCTGGTCCCACAGTTGAACGTGTCTCAGCAGAGCTAAGATGGATTTGTAAACCTTGATGAAACTTAATGTCTACTACCCAGCAATGAAAGAGCAACAAGCTGTCTGAAATGCGAGATTAATTTCAGCAAGCCTCTGCAAACTAAGCCAACCTAATTTCACAGAGGTCTATGCCTCACTTTCCTACTGTGCCTGCCCTCCAGCTCTTCTGTTTTCCATGGTAACTAGGCCAGCTGTCAACTAGAAAAATACCCTTGGGCCAACTAAAAAAGAAAAGTTTTCTCTTACTAATATTTTACAGCAAGCTTTCTCTGGTACACGAGCTTAACTTCGAATTCCCACTTCTCTTTTTACAAAGCCAATATTTGGTGGCAATAAAGCGGTGAAACGGAAGGGAGTTCAGAACCAGACCAGTATTTAAAAGAGAGAAATCTAAAGATATTTCCTTCTCTGCTCTCCTCTCCTACCCTTGCAAAAGGTACTATTGCTATATATAAGGAGGAACAAAAAATGAATAGAGACCAAGAAAGGAAGAAAATAAAACCAGAGAGGAAGAAAGAAAACAGGCCTAGAAAGAAGGGCTATGAAGATAACAGAAACACTCTTCTTTACAATGTAAATGCTTGTTCTTCTCTCCTGCCACTGACAGGAATGAGCTGACAAGAGCCATCTCTCATGGTCTTCTCTGCTTTAATTAAACGAAAGCATGGTAGGTATCGTCTTGTTTGAGGAAGACTGCAGAGTGGCCTTATGCATAAGGAGAGCTGCACTCTGAAGAGATTTCTCCCTTAGAAGAGTCAGAATAATGAAAAGATGAAAAAGCATTATTGGGATTCTAGAGACTCCACTATTGAAAAGTCTGATTCTCTGTCTCCTGTTCCCTGAAAACAAATGAGTTTTGCTAGGTTTTTTTGAAGTGTAAAGGACCATATGTCTTCATGATGCCACTTTATTTGAGCTATGGAGGTTCTCTCAAAGTTGTTCTTCTGACAAAGTCACACACATGCACAGAGGTTACAAGTTGCTGTGATCTGATGATCCGATCCATGCATCCTTTGTTGTTGTGCAGCATTCGTCCTATTACTGAAGCTATACTCTTCAGTAGGCTTCTCTAATGAGATGCCACATGGCAAATTGCCAGAAAAAGACAACTTGGCATCTTACAGAAAGCATACGACATCAGATATGAGAGGAATACTTAAAACAGAAAGTTTTGCAATCTTGTAATTACACTGAGTTACTGTCATTGCTGAAACACCTAAAGCAGTACCTGCTGAAGGCTCATTATACGTCCCTGTTCCTGTGTAGGCAGTGATCTGAACAAAGTTCCCTTTGTTAGATCTTGGGAAAAGAAGATAAGCAGGGCTGCTAGCTAGAGCAGAGATGACCAGATGAAAGTAAAGATCCAGAAGAGACAGACATGTCAGGAAGTAATGTGGGATCAGGATCCTAGTTCTTCTTGCACCTCTATTACCTGCACCTAAAACACAATCGATCTACAGACAGGTTATTCCAGAGAGGTAGAAGTGATGCTGCCTTAAAAGAAACATGAATTCTACATGTATTTGGAATGTATCAGATCTCATCTATCCTTCCTCTGCTGTTGGCATCTGAGCACCTTGTCTGTAAAAATCTGAGACTCTACTTGAAAGATAACAGCTCTGATTGTAGACATTGTTAAACAAAGCAAATTCTTGTACTGAGTGCAGAGCAAATAGGAAAATTAACAGTCCATTTCAAGATCTACTGCTCTGCAGAATAAATTCTTTTGAAGGACATAATATTTGCAAAACAATGTCACTCTCTCTTCCTATTCCCCCCACCTCCCACCCCAAAAACCAAACCCCTCCCTCACCATGCCCAGGGTGAGTCATAAGAATGGTAATCTGAAAACTCTAGGATTATAAAGTACAGATGCGTATGAATAAAATCTGGAACTGCTCCTAATAAGAGCAGCCAAAGGCCATAATGACCTTGTAGAAAGACAATTTTATTTTTCTAAAACTAAACCCTGAAGCTACTTCTATATTAGTATGTAAAAAAAAATTTAAAAAACCAACAACAACAACAAAAACCAAAAAGCCAAAAAAGTGCATAGAGCATTTTAAAGTGAGGTTAACCAAAGTGTTGCAGTGTAACTCAGGTTTAATTCTGCAGTTTTGTGTAAATCTGGATTTCCCAGCGCATGCAGAACCATACAGAATTAGTTCTGTGTCATACATTTTGTTTTATAGTGTCATGAGGGATTTTTTGTTCCAGCTGTGAAGCTAATGGGAAGCTACAGAAGCTATCCAAAGCCATTTTGGTAGACGTGAACTACCCAAACAATAGGCAGATGAAGAAAAACATTTTCAGATTCTCCTCGGTGTATTGCTGTGGTAACTGTGGCCTAAATTCAGATACTGTACAAAGCTTAGCAACTCCATTGGCTCTAGTGGACTGCTTGAACATGGATTAATTTTGCGTTTTATTTACGTGGTTTGAATGTAGAGTAGCTTAGTCACCTCCTGTGTCCAATTAATTGCTGGCATATTTGGACATCATCCCATTAAAGCCATTGGGTCTGCTTATTTTAGTGGTGATTATCCCATCTAATCCCATTCAATGCAAGCTTCCAATGCAGTTATCCACTGGGAAGAATACAACAATTTCTGTTATGCCTGGAATGAATGGTGCATTTCAGTTCCTGTGCCACAAATTTACTCTGAGCTATTACAAAGATAGATGGTTTGTAGCTTTCAGGCTTGCTGATTCTGGTGTTAAGTAAAATACTGCATGAAATTCTGATGACAATATGGCATTTGTTCTGAGGAGAAAATCTGCAATTTTGAAATAAGTGCAGACAGGGACATACCTAGTCACGTGAAGAAAGCACTGGCAAAGATGGAACCAGACTTCAAAATTAATGCTAGACTTGAATGTCATGTTTCTCATTCAATGCAAAATATTACTGCCCCATTGATAATCTTCATGGAGATATTAAATGCAATACATTTGTTATGCAGCTTTTTTTTTTTTTTTAAATTCAGAATACAGTTTTTGGAGGGCAAAGTTAATCATTCTCTCTACTGAGATAGTGGTACTTTTTCTGCTAATGGTTGAGAACATTTAGACCTATAGTTGAAAGCCTGAGCTTAAGTCACTCTTGGCCTTAATGACACTTCAGGGTGAAGGCATTTCATTTCTGTAGCTTTGGACTGATGCTTTACTAGGGTGGGATCCTTGGCGGACTGTGAACCCTCACTCGTGGATTCTGAAGTTATCCAAGGTCAGCACTGTTGTATACAGATGTTGTTGGAAACAAACACTAGTTCTGTTATGTTGGTGTTCTGCAGGTATTTTTTGTGTTCATGATAGTGTGTTAATAAATTTGGTCCTCTGCTGCTTGCAGACCCCACCCAATGAAGAGAAGCAGACTAGAAAGAGACCAACTTTGCTAACAATTTGTTTCATTTTTTCTTTTTTTTTACAAACTGGAGCAGAAAGAGACAGACGCTATTAGCACTTCTTTTTACTAGATAATTCTTGTAGCATTTATACTAACGTTAACACTTCCGTTCAACAAATTGGAGAAGTCATGTTTTGCGGGTGATCACTTCTTTCTTAGACCTTAGACCAGGTAGCATCTACTATCTGGCAGTGATAGTGGTACCTGTGCACCATTATATTCTCCTATTAATTCTTGATACAGTTCATTTTCAAGGTAAATGCTCTTTTTTCTCCAGAAAAAAAGCAGTTTTATCTGGGGTTTATTTTCTTAATACAGAAGTATATGCAACTAACTATATTATGTATCAAATAAAACATTGTTCTGCTAGGCAACCTTAGCAGGGTTTGGCAGCTTACTTGCATAGCATAGCATAGCCTTTGTTTTCACGGATCTGCTGATTTTTGTGAGTCAGCAGGACATGCATTCCACAGTTAAGGCATTCAGTCAGATCAGGGGGAACTGGTTGATTGAATCTACTGGATCAAGTGATTTGTCTGGATGCAAATTGTGTTGCCGTGTTCGTAAAGATCTTTGAGAGAAGATTAGCAAATAATGGCAACTAGTCCCATGGCTCCCTTAGAAATGTTGTGTTTCCCAAGCCTAACCAGCATACTTTATAATAAGTCTGCAACAATTTTTTGGTGTCTAAGGGAGACCAGCGTGTTAGGCATATGTTCTAAGTTATGTTATAAAAAAAGAATCAGAAAAAAAAAAAGGCAAAATGTATTGCATGGCCTTTTAAAACAAAATTTCACTTTAAGCAGAGGTATTTTCCGTTCAAGGGTAATGCTTTGAAAAATGAGTCTATAAAAGCAGCTCTGTTGTATGAGAAGCAGCAGGTGAAACTGACTGCAGGTTTCTTATGTGAGAGTTGTGAAGATCCAAAAGTGGACAGGTGCTGCAAGCTACTGAACAGCTGCTGCCCTTCCATCCTGGAGACTTACTTGGTTAGAAAGATTCGGAGGAAATATTGCACCACGCTTCACTCAGTCTACTCAAGAAATGTAAACTTTCATTCTCTTCTTGTTCTAGAATAGAAAGAAAGAAGAGAAGAAAGATCAGCAGACAAGGCAGAGTTCTGCCAGCCCTCTTGTGCCTCTCCCTTTCTGCTGGCTTTGTACTCGGTCAAAGAAAGGGAGAGCGACAGGGAGTTCAGTCTTGGTCCTTCCAGTCAAGTGGGTGATCTTGCACTGTGTTTCTGCAAAGCTATGGAAAATGCCCAGTCATTTGGGAGAATGCTATGAAAAATGCTATGAAATGAAAAAATGCTATGAAATGAAATGCTATGAAAAATGCTATGAAAAATGCTACAGTCATTTGGGAGAACTGCTATGTCCCTTCCATCTTTGTTGTACATTAACTCTTCTGCCTAATTGACTTTGCTCCCCATTCTCCCCTGCAGAAATTGTGTTGTTCCCAACGTTAGGCATTTTGTGCTTCTCAGTTGTTTGTTTGTTTTTGTGTCTGTTGCTTTGTTGATTGCCATGCCCCAATAGATCTACACAGAACAGTGCTGTCGTTTTCTGTGTTTTCCTTTCTGACTTGTAGTACATAAATCACACCTTCCTAGAATTTCAGGTTAGTTTAAAAAAAGGAGGTATTATCCTCTATCTATTTTAAAGGAAGTTGACAGAGATAGCCTGTAGGTTTCTCTTGAATAACAAAGGACCATGAGAACAGAGCCACTTTAAGGCTTTCCAGCAAGGTTAATTAAATTAAATTTTGCTGTCTAGTGAAGGCTTATCTCACCGAGGCTGTGAAGGAGGCTGGGAACAGCAATTACATTGCAACAAGTGGAAGTCTTCCTTTCTGTTCTCTGAAGCAATAGCTGCCATCCTATAGACGTGTTCCTGGGAGCTTCAGCAAGTTCAGTCATCCATTCTAGGCACTGGCAGGGAGATCAGAAAAGCCACAGTCATATTTCCCAGCTTGGCACTCTGCTGCCTTAGAGTTTGGCTGTGTCTAAAGAGGCTGTGCCTGAGCAGACCAGCTAGTAAGTGAAAAAGATGAGTTCTGCAGACTTGGCTGTACTCTGCAGAAGAGTAAGGGGAGTTGCGGGCATAGGGGATGGAGGACGACAGGTACTTAGAATCTGGAATTCATTGGAGTTCACAGTGTTTGTGCAGTACTTGCTATGTTGATATCTCTATCAAAGGGATTATTCCCCTTATCGGTGGCGGGGAAGTAAAAACCTTGTCCAATGTAATCTTGGGGAGATAAAAGAAAAAACTAAGAAAGGTTTTACTTGCAACTGAGTACTTAATAGCAGCAGTTGCCCACTCATCCTCATGGCCCATCACACGCTCGATGGAGGTATTAATCTTTAGCTGCACATTTTTGTCATCTCTCTCATCCTTGCATCTACGAGTAACTTGCAGTGGGATTTAAGAAGCTGCAAAGACCAAATGCAACCCCGCTGGCAAACCACCCCTGTTACTTACTCTCCTGTTTAAGAATGCAAACAGTAAAATGTTTTCTTCAAGGAGTTGAAAATGAAATCTGTCATATGCTTCAGGCATGTGCCATAGCTCCATGGCACAACAGAGCACAAAGGACAGCTTAGGAGTGTTACAGGATGTCTAATGAAAATCAAGACAGATAGCAACCTCAGACATGGAAGCTGTGCAGTGGTAGAGAAGTGGGTGTGCTAATCTTTTGATATGAAGGGCTGTGGAGAGTCATTTTAAAACAATTATTGCTATAATGAGCAGCAGTCTTGTACTAATGTTTTCTTCTGTGACTCGTCCTGCCCCCAGCTTAGCAAAACAGATAATAAGCATAAAATATACCTGCACAACAAAGCATATTGACTTCCTTGGTCAAGTTTACCAAAGATTGACCAACAACAGTAGTAACTCAGCACTCACCTTAAAACCCTAAGGCACCTCATTTTCATGGTGTGTCTCTGAATTCAAAACACCTTAAGCAAAGAGTACACAGTGTGTGTCCTGGTAGGCACAGCTTTTGTGTAATAAATACCAGTTATCACTTGGAAACGAATTAACTAGGGTCACTACTCTGACTTTGACACCACATGTACATAACCCAGTCAAACTATACCTAGCTCTTTCATAGCAGGTAGGGGCTAAAACCCCCAAGAAGATAATGGAGATCCTGGCCTTTTCTTGGGTTTCTTTTGCTACAATGTGATTTAACAGGCTACCTGCAAGCTAATCTGTCCTGTCAAGCATTACTCTCTAGTTCACCCTGCTCCCTTTTCTGAGGAGACAAGGAACAGATGTTCAAGCAGCAGAGTTGTCTGAGCAGCCTCACTCTTTCACTTGTCTGCCAAATTCAACCCAGGGAGCAGACTGTGCCTGCTGCAAGGGCTTCAGAGCACCAGCTTCCCTTTCTCTCCACACCACAGAAGGAGAATGAGGCCAGCTCACCTGTTTTGGTGCCAAGATCCATCCAATCTCATTCCTTTCCTTCCTTTTTTTTTTCCCCTACTTTTTTTTAAATTTTGATTTCCCTTTTCTCTATAGCTGCTGGTTTTAGCCCTGTTTCTCCTTCTCTGACACAGCAGCCAACTCAGCCTGATTCAACCCACCTTCCCTTCTGCCCAGTGGCAAAGATCTCTCCAGCACACTTGTGTTTCTGTATCTGGAAAAACCATACACACGCTTCTGCAGCTGCAAGTGCCAGAACATGGTGCTGGAGCCACCTTGCAGGCATGGAGTGGGTGCATACAGAAAGGAAGAGAAGCAGCTGCTTGCAGGAGGAAGTCGGGGCGTCTTTCAGGGCACCCCAGACTCTGACTTGGAACCTCTGACTGCTGCTAAGCAGGGGCAGTCTAGTTTGCTTCTTTACTAAATTTCAGGTCAGCATCCTTCTGTTTCCAGCCCCGTTGTGCTATTTCCTAGAAAGTGACCTTGGGACAGGGTATTTGAATTTCCCTGGCCTTGCTGAGAATGAGGGCATTTGTCCCAAATCAGCAGACCCTGAAGAGTGAGGAAGTCTCCCTGTTGTTAGGAGCAAGATCCTCTGTATAGGCCTGGCATAAAGCCAGGCTTTTATATTGAATTCTGTCTTGCAGAACCCTGTGAAAATTGTCAGGGGAAAAAAAAAAAACTTCACATATTTCCGTACTGGCAGGCTTGAGTTTTAAATCATTCCAATTTTGTCTTCCTCTGCCACAGCTAGGCATCTTGTCCTAACTTGAAAATTTCATTAGTGTCTTGAGCATTTCTCCATCCTGCAGCCTCAGAAGCTGCAGACTTTCCTATCTCTGCTGAGTTCTTACAACAGCAGGGTGAAGATGTGTGGGCCAGGAAACCGGGAAGACAGAATTACAGCTGCATATTTGTTCAGTTGTTGAATAAACATTTCAGCAAAGCCTACAATGAGTCATCACATTAAAAGCTGTCCTTTGTATCCTCCTTGGGATTGCTTTTATAAAATGAATATAAAAGTCAGACCCAGTCAATCCAAATAATTTTGCAAATTAAGGTCTACAGGCTTTTAAAAGCATGCCTACCCCAGTGGGCAGGCAGAAGGAAGTTGTGCTGCTTGTACTGCAGTCGCCAGACACATTTTGAGTGCAGAGCCCCGAGTCCCTCATGGGGCTGCTGAGCAAGCACATGCCCTGTCAAAAGCTGCCATGTGGGTTCAGACTGTGGAGTGTGTGCTGGGCTGCAGCTGGCATGGAAATGCATTTTACCAGTGAGATCATGACGACTGCCTCAACTTTCCCTATGGACTGGGCTCAGGAAGCACATTCAGACTCTATACATCCCCTGTCCTCATGCACACGTTATGCATAAGCTATCTGAATCTGGCCCATATTCCTTTCTCAGGTCAAAAAGAAATCTTTATGTTGTATGTGCATATAAGCTTGCTTTCTGTGAACACTCAGCCATAAGAATAATAAAAAAATGGAGCTTCGAAGTTGATCTGCCTTATGCAGGGAGTAGCTCTGTTTAAAATAGGAAAACATTTTGGTTTTGCTATTTTGCTTCCTGTATGTGAAATCCTAAGCCTTTCATTTTAGGGAAATAAAAGTTGTTTTAAAGTTCTGTATATCTAAAAGGATTAAAGGGATTCTCAAACATGAAAAGGTAGCCTTTCTGGATTCCCTAAATATGTACCATTAAAAATGGAGCAGATGAACTAATATGATGTAGATGCTTAGGAGTTGATTCCAATGCAAGCCGAAGTGCAGACAGAAGATTCTGTACCAACATAACCTGGCCAGTTCAAAATAGATATCACAGTGATGTCTTTTCTTAGGTGCACTTGCACTTGCCTTTGCAGGGCAGAAGTGAACAAGTTCATTCTGCCTGTGCTCCAAGAGAAATGCAAGCTGTTTGTCTGGACTGAGACTGAGCTGGGCTCTGCTTCAGTAGACTAAAATTCCTGCCTATGTGACAGTTTGGACTGTGCTAGTAATGCTTTTGTTTAAAAAATAATTACCAAGCCTGTTCCTGACTTGCTGTTGAAGTGGACAGAGTATGTTTTTGTTTTAAATCACCTTGTTTGCCTGCAACTGAGCTAAAAGGCCACTGCAGAGTGTGATTCAGTACCCTAAATTTAGGATATTTTACACAGTATAGGGCATCTGAGACATCTGCATGGGAGTGGCACACATGAGTTATTGCCTCTAGTGAACCCATGTCCTTCCAAGGCAGCAGCTGGAGGCCAAACAGGATTTCCTAGGATATCTAAAATGGCATGAGGTATCTACTATTAAGCAAATGAATCCCATCCTGTGGAATCTTGGACTTACTGTGCTTGAAATCTGGGAGAATTAGTTTATCCACCACCATATATGCATGTGCTTTCAGCCTTCTTCAGTTTGTGAAGGATTCAGGATAAGAATACAGCTGTCTCTGTGTGCTGGGGTTTGCCTTCCACCAGGCACTGCAACAACAATTTGTATTTCTTTCCAATCCAAAAAGTAATTATTTGTTTTTACTAGTCTACAGAAAGAAATGTCATTTCAGTCTCGTCCAGAGAGTGCTGATGATAAACTTCTCGTATCTCTTAGCTTTCATGTCTAGGCATTTCTGATAGAAACACCACACATTCTTTTAAGATTTTCAGTACTTATAAACCCTTAGATGTTCAGAGGTTTTGTGTAACTGGAAAGGCTTTTCAGAAACCAGTAGGTGATATTATTCTGCATTGAATTATACAAGAAAAGAGGACCTAGAAGGATCATTGCCTTATGAAAGATGACAAGAATCCGTCATTTCCAAAAGATGCACGGGCTGCGGTAGCAATGTTGTAATGCCTTATATATGATTTGAAGGAGTTGAAGTGTCTATAGTAATTACAATTTTTTACCTTTAAATATCAGTGCTTGATATATATCTTGTTCTTGCTTTTTGTTATGTGACATAATAATATATGATGTGCCTTGAAAGTCAACAGCTTCTCTGATTTCTGTCCTGTGAAAACTAGCATTATTTGTTAGGTTTGAGTAACTTCATCAGGTAAGGGAAACTGCATTAAGATTCAGTCATTTATAAGGAATTTAAGGTTTGAGATGTTCTTAGGGATGAAGTTGTGGGGAGGAAAGTTCAGACAAAAGCAAAGAACAGTTCATCAGTCCTTCAGGCAAAGGGAAAACCCAGGCAATGGGCAGGATTTTAGTAGCAATATAAAGCTGGTGATTACATCTACACTTACAAAAATAAATCAAATGTATACAAAATCTCTGGGCCACATAAGGAAAAGGTTTCCCAGTGATCAATTCAATTAACTAAAAAAACCCTGTAAACTCCACAGCTTTCCTGGCCCAAATGAATGTGTAATTAGAGAAGACTGCATGGTAAACAGGAGGGGGGTGGAAGTATGTTTTGTTTTATTTCTGACTTTTATGTTGGTAATAACTCCAGTTCCAAAGCTTTTATAAACTTCAGTAGAACTAAGAGCTGAGTTTTTGCTCTAGACCAACACTTACCAGTAAAGAAAGGAAAAAAGTGGGCTCATTTCACTCTTTTAGCAGTATAGCCAATTTCAGAAATGTCTCCTCAACTTAAAATAGTGAAAGTTTCTAGAACTGATGATATGTCTGAGACTAAAATGGTCTTTAAATGCACCTCCTAGCTGAAAGATGTGCTTGATTGTGCAAGTGTACTGGCAGGAGAAAAAAAAAAAATAGATGTAGGGGTATATATTAAGACTGAACTTCAAAAAAACCAACTTATATTCACTTTGTAAACTTTTCTTGCAGAAATAAGAAGCAATACAGGCACTGCACTATGTATGACAATAAGAAATGGCAGGTTCACATTGATTCAATACACTAGGAATCTCATTAGTTATCAAATGGGAGTTGAGTACTGCCAACAAATAAACAACATTTTTTTTCATTCTTTGCTGCCCAAAGTCACCAAATATAGATTAGTGTGGAGTGCATTTATTGTTCCTGCTAGAGGTAGTATAAAATAAAAGTCAGTTTTAGATACACAGATGTTTTTTCCCCTCCTTCCTTCAGGCTGTTGAAGAACGCACAGAATGAAGTTCGTTTCAAAATCTGGTATCAGAAACTACTGGCTGCTCTCCAATTCTGTGCTGGAAAAACCCTGAACAATGAGTTTTCTAAGGAGGGGAAACTTATCAGAATTCTGGAAGACATTGCCAAAAAAGTAAAAGCTGCCGGTGACCCAAAAAGAAAGGTTTGTTAAAAAATGCCTCCCCTTCTATCTAAGTTTCTTCAGGTAATTTTATTTTTTCTAAGGTATTACCTCTTTTCTATAATGCCCTTTACATAAATAAACCCAAGATTTCAGTAAAATTTGTAAAATTTTGTGCTGCTCTGAAAACAAGTAAAACACATGTATTTAAGGGGACAACACTCATCACTGTTACTCTTGAGGTCAGCAGATCTTTTAAGCCATTTAAATTCCTTCATCAGTGGTTTCTCAACCAGACTTGAAGGTGACTTGAAGACTTGAACAGAAATAATGACAGCAAAGCTGACTGACATTTTACTGAAAGGAACGCTCACATTCAGCACCTCATCCCAAAATATTTGACTCCTGTAGAACTGCAGTGTTTCTTGAAAACTTTGCTAAGAGTTGTCCTTGACAGGCTGAACATCCTCATTTCTTAGCAAAGCCAATCAGAGTGGACTGTACTTAATATCTCAAATATAGCATTCAGCAATTAATACTGTACGCATATATGCAGAGGTGCGTTCCTGGCAGTAGAAGGCTTGCAGTCTTCTTCTGCCATGGGTGCAGCTTTTATATTGCGTAGGTACATTTCCAGTTCAAAACTGTTCATTTTTCAAGACAGTTGTTGTTACTTACCTGATGTGTAAAACTGCTTCTCGCTGAGATCTCAGCAAGACAGACCAGAAAGCCAAATAAAAATATACCTGCCACTGCTGGTTATCATGGAAGTTATCATGAATTCTTTTTGCCTTGTTAAGGATTCAAAGATTTTTCAAAGGCGTTTTCAGAAAACTCTCAGTGTTGCTACTGAGAGCAGCAAAACAAACATGGAAATAAAAAGACAAAAATATTTGCAGAGAGAAAAATCCATGTAAAAAGAAATAGTAGTGATACATTATACATTACTGATGCATAATTCAGATTTTAGAGATTAATCTCAAGGCTGCAGTTACTGTGATGCTGAGAAACTCCCAAAACTTGCAGTTAACACACCTACAGTTAGGAGAGGGAGATCACAGTGTTGGGACAACAAGCAACTAATTGTGAAGTTGTCCAGCAAGGCAAAAAAGACATGAGATGCAGCAGAGCAGGTGCAAGGCTAATCAGCCACTAATGAAGGGTATTGAATCTGAACCTACGTGACAGCATGAACTGGTAGTGCATCTAGGCAGAAAAAGCATGAATATGGAGTAAAATCACAGTTCTTATTTTTAATAACTGCACCTCAGTGCGACCTCATTAGCTGTTATAAACTTACATGGATGCTACTAGCTCCAGAAATTGTACTGCTTGTTTAAAATATAGAAAGACAGTCAATGGCTTAAAAGCTGCTTCTATGTTCTTTCTTGTTGCCATAATGATTTACATGTTGCAGGAGGTGTTAAAGGTGGAACTCAACAGACTTCAGCAGTTCTTCCAGGAGGTAAAGGTTTGTCGGCTTCCCCTGAATCCTGCGCTTGTTGTCCAAGGCATAGAGGCAGACGTAAGTCTAGGTCATGCTATGGATTATGGTTTTGGGTTTTGTTTTTTGGTTGGGGGTTTATTTTTTTTTTAGTATAAAGGAGGAGAGGGAGTGAATGGCTGCATTGACTGGGAAATAATCTTACTGGTATTAAGCATGAGTCATCTGGTAAACTGACATCTAGCCTAACTCCCTTTAAACTGGGGGCCTTTGTTGGAGGCAGAGGTGAAGCAGATCATCCTGATGAGCAGATCATCCTGAGTGCCATCACACGGCATGTAGAGGATAACCAAGGGATAAAGCCCAGCAAGCATGGGTTCAGGAAAGGCAGGTCCTACTTAACTGACCTGATCTCCTTCTACAACAAGGTGACCCGCCTAGTGGATGAGGGAAAGGCTGTGGATGTTGTCTACCTGGACTTTAGTAAAGCCTTTGACACTGTTTCCCACAGCATTCTCCTGGAGAAACTGGCTACTCATGGCTTGGACGGGTGTACTCTTCACTGGGTAAAGAACTGGCTGGATGGCCGGGCCCAAAGAGTGGTGGTGAATGGAGTTTACTCCAGTTGGCGGCCGGTCACAAGCGGTGTTCCCCAGGACTCTGTGCTGGGGCCAGTTCTGTTTAATATCTTTATCAGTTATCTGGATGAAGGGATCAAGTGCACCCTCAGTAAGTTTGCAGATGACACCAAGTTGTGTGGGAGTGTTGATCTGCTTGAGGGTAGGAAGGCTCTACAGAGGGACCTGGACAGGCTGGATCGATGGGCTGGGGACAATTGTATGAGGTTTAACAAGGCCAAGTGCAAGGTCCTGCACTTGGGCCACAGCAACCCCATGCAATGCTACAGGCTTGGGGAAGAGTGGCTGGAAAGCTGCCCGGTGGAAAGGGACCTGGGCATGTTGGTTGACAGGCGCCTGAATATGAGCCAGCAGTGTGCCCAGGTGGCCAAGAAAGCCAATGGCATCCTGGCTTGTATCAAAAATAGTGTGGCCAGCAGGACTAGGGAAGTGATCGTCCCCCTGTACTCAGCACTGGTGAGGCCACACCTCGAATACTGTGTTCAGTTTTGGGCCCCTCACTACAAGAGAGACATTGAGGTGCTGGAGTGTGTCCAGAGAAGGGCAACGAAGCTGGTGAAGGGTCTAGAGCAGAAGTCTGATGAGGAGCGGCTGAGGGAACTGGGGTTGTTTAGCCTGGAGAAAAGGAGGCTGAGGGGAGACCTTATTGCTCTCTACAACTACCTGAAAGGAGGTTGTAGAGAGGTGGGGGTCGGTCTCTTCTCCCAGGTAACAAGTGATAGGACAAGAGGAAATGGCCTCAAGTTGCGCCAGGGGAGGTTTAGACTGGATATGAGGAAATTTTACTTCACTGAAAGGGTGGGCAAGCGTTGGAACAGGCTGCCCAGGGAAGTGGTTGAGTTGCCATCCCTGGAAGTATTTAAAAGACGTTTGGATGAGGTGCTTAGGGACATGGTGTAGTGGTGGTCTTGGTAGTGTTAGGTTAACGGTTGGACTAGATGATCTTAAAGGTCTTTTCCAACCTATACGATTCTGTGATTCTGTGAAGGGGACTGCTGAAGTGGGTGTTGCGTGCATATCTCACCTTGCACAGCAGCAGCAACAGAGATTTCAAACTCTGAGCAGCCTGCTCCCAGCTCAGCTGCCCTGCCATGGTGTTGGGATTGGTAAGGGCACCTGGCTTCCCTGAATCTGAGACCTAGTTACCATCCTGCCCAGGTAGCTCTTGGTGGCAGGTTTTTTCCCATCTAAGACTCTCCCCTGTCACGTATGGGACCAGCTAAAAGTCTAGAGCTAGCTCTCTTTTTGCTGAGGTGAGACTAGGCACGTGACTGAGAACTGCTAAAATATTAAATATTCACAGTAACTTACCTGTGCCTATGACCCCTGTTAAAAATGACTTAAGAATAAAGGAAACAGCAATGCTTTTTAGTGTTACTTGACTTTACTTTGACTACAATATTAAGACTCAGTTATTCATTGTGTAGAAATGTTTTCATAAACAATATTATGCCAGGAATAAGCTGTTCCATCTCTGGAGAAGGAAAAGGTATCCAGCAGCAAGAGAAAACAAACCTGAACACCCACATACATACTGGTTATAGCTGCCTAATTACAGCAATTTGTGCTCTATTTTTGTTCTCTGGCTCATTATCCACAGTGGACCTGATTCTAAGAGGTGCTGATCCCTTCAATTGCCTTTGACCTGTGATTCTCCAAGTAATTGCTATTCAGCCTTGATCTCACTGAGAACAGAGGTCTTCCAGCACCCCAGAGGCTTGGGCCCATTGTGTATGATATAAGTCCAAAGAATTTGAAGCCTGCTGCTTCTCACTGCTTTCAAGCGTTTTGGAAATAATGGCTAATGGAAAGGTATCTCACCATACAGTCATGCTATTTATACTGCACCAGCTTGGCTGGACAGATACAAAATGTTTAAATATAAGTATCTGAAGAGAGATTTTTTTTTCATTTTTCTTATATCATTATAGGCCATTATCTTGCTATAAATATATGCAGCTTCTTGATTGAACTGTATGTCAGTATAATCATGCAAATTAGAATTTTTAAGTGCTTATAATTACCTAAATTTAATTCATTTTGGTATCATCTATTGATTTTACTAGTAGCAAGCACTGCTCCCAGCTCCATCAGTAATCCATTATCTCACAGTAACCTTTCAAGCACTTATTGAGACATTTCAGTTGGCAAAATTCCATAGGGGGTCAGTATTTCATCATCAATAATAGCTATTGCACGTTGCAGAGGTATGATGTGGCTAAGACAATATTTGAATGCTTGCACCATGCTTCGAGATGTTTAGATGAAAAGCAAGAGACAGCTGTGTCTAGTAGTGTTTTTGTTCAAATTAGCCACCCTTGCACTCCACCCAGTAAGGACAGCAGTAACTCCTGTGGGGTGCTCGTTATTTCTAGAAACCAGGCCATTAATTTACCATTGTCTTTGGTTGTTTTTTTCAGTGGGTGTGTCCCCCCCCCTTTTTTTTTTTTAATGATGATAATAATACCTCCCTAAGTCACACAGGATTTGCAGTGCTTGCCTCATTAATGCTTTTTGAAGCCCTTTGAGGTCTTCAGGTGTAAGGAGCTGTAGGGCATGAGAAGTCAGAGTTTATGTTTAATTAAGATAAATTCCACATAAAATAGATGGTGATTTTCAGAATTTCCTGTATTCTCAGCCAGAGTGAGGTCACCAAAGAAATTACCAGGTTCTTTGCTTCCATAAAGACTGTATGATTGAGCAATTTTTTTTGCTGAAAATAATAGGAACAAAGGCTTTTCAGTGCTTTACGGATTCTCATTAGATCAGTTTTATGTACTTTGTCCACTCAGTCCCAGCCAAAGTTTATTGTTAATAGACCTGGGTAAAAATGAAAAACAATTAGTACAGAAAATATTATCCATTCATATAATCTGATTATTGAGTGAAACAAATTGTCTGGGAAAAAGAATTTCTCATTTTCCTGACCCAATTAAACAATCAATAATATCAAGAATTATTTATTTTTGCTATCTGTATTTGTTATCAGTGAGCAATACTTAAAGATGTTACCTTTTTCAGAGGTATTGTATTAGCCTGATGTTTTGTATATGTGACACTGTTTTTGTTCTCTCTCCTCTCTTTTTCCCTGAAGTCATGTTCATATTTTACGTCCAATGCTGTTCCATTAAAAATCTCCTTCATCAATGCAAATGCTCCAAGTGGAAACATCAGTGTTATTTTTAAGGTATGTTCTTCCTCTAATCTTTAGTTCCTTTTGTATGGAAAATGTTCATTCGAAATTCACCTAATTTGTATTTTAAACCTGAAGCCTGAGAATGTTTGATTTGTTTCTCCTGTTCACTTTTCCCAATTATTTTTGACACTAGAACTTTTAATGGAATATGCTAAGGCAATGCACTGAAGTATCAACTTTTTGATCGGTAGAGAATCAAACGACTTCTTGCAATTTTTTTTCTTAGTGGAGACAACCAGGCTAAAATATGAAGTTTATATTTTAAACCTAGTTTATTTATCACACTGGAGTCAGAGGGCAAGTCTCAGAGAAGGGATAGTTCAGAATGACTGAATCCAGTAGCCTTGTCCATATGTCTCTAACAAATCAAAATACTGGAGTGTTAGAGACCGCATTTGCTACACAGAACTAATTCTGCCTGTCTACCAGCATGGGGGAATGGGCTGAGGAGAGGGAGGTGGAGGGAACAGCAGAGGAGGTCTGTCTCTTTGGAGTACTTGGAGGAACTGACTCTGAAAGTAAACTCCAGTTTATTTTCCAGTTGTCACCTTCAAAGTTTTGGAGTTCAGGACAATGCTGTGCCCATCCGCAAAAGGCAATACATGCAATCTAAAGTTACTTTCAAAAGAGTAAATGTCTTCCGTAACAGTTGATACTGTTTTCAGAGAACACTGAAGTTCATAAAATCGCTGATGGATACAAAATGGTCAGCATTGCCAAAAACATTATTCCTAGATCTTTTGCAACATGATGTTCTAAACCAGAAGCCTAAAAATTGATTAAAAAAAATATTTCTAGGCTGTCTTGAATTAAATTGATCTTTAGAGCAGCTGTGATTCTCAGGAATAGAAGTACATTAGGGGGAGGCTAGCAACGTTAAGTTTTTCTGAACATTTAGAAAGCTGGTTCTTATGCTATTTCATCTGAGAATCAGTGTTAAATAGACAGGTTCCTACTTACTTGAGCAACTTCAGCAAATGCCTGCGCATGTGGCATTTAAACATTTGTGCTGATTTTACCTAGACGGTATTTTCCCTGCTCAGTAACGTTCAACAAGCAACCACTTGTCCAGTTGCTGTAGAAGTATAGCTGACATCACCTTCACCTGTCAGCAAACCATTGTGTAAAGGATCTTTTACTTGTACTATAGTTCCATTGTTTGTTCATGATGGATAATGCATACATAAAATGATAAGCACTGATATCATACTAAATTGTCTACTGACTCTATATGTGAGGGAAGGAGGGGAGATAAGTGGAGCGAACACAATTTTTCTCGGTTTAGAGGTACTAAGAAGAATTAATTGGAGTTAAGATTACCTTTAAATAAAAGAAAAATGTGTTTTGGTTTTTTTTTTTAAATAGTCTTCTATTTAAAGAAATGTCTTCTGAAGTACTCATTTCATAGCATCAAATGTCTGTAGATTGGAATGCTTATATAAAAAAAATGTAATAAAAGAATAAAGCACTTAAAAATACCGGTAAAAGTCACACGTATTTTAGATGAGGTGGGGAGGAGGAAACAAAAAAAGCAGGGCTTTTGTTTTCACGGGCCATTTACCCAGCCATGGTTGAAGATAATCTGTTCATTACCTCTTGTGGCTACAATTAAAGCCCCATTTCACTAAGATGGTTGTTTGACTGACTCCATGGGGAGAGCAGTCAACACTGCATCACTGTTTGAAACTGAATGTGAATCATGTCATGGATAAAATATAAACTCATGATAAAATGCCCCTTCAGCCTGCTGCAAATACCAAGTTGTGAAGCTTAATATTAGAGAAATGCTGTCATTTGTGAAAAGGGATCTAGCATTAGGTAGACTTTAAAATGTAACTAAATTAGGATCCTACCTCTGGATTAAATTTTCAAACTAATAATTATATAGGAATAATAAGTAGAAAGGCTGCAGTTAATCAGGGAGCATTTGTGACCATCTCAGTGGCTGCCAAAACTGTTTCTGCCTATGTGTGCCATTTACTCTTTCCTCTTCTGACACAGAAAGATAAGTAGTAACTTTGAAGAAAAACAAGAGGGATTTACTGTAAAATGAATGTAGCTATTTTGGTGAGGGAAAAAATTCAAATTAAATAGGAAGTTATTTCTCTCTGGTACTGAAGGAGAAACCTGGATTTCTTGTGCAATTTTCACAGATAGGTGATGATCTACGTCAAGATATGTTGGTTCTGCAAATTATTCGAGTGATGGACAGCATTTGGCTCCAAGAGGGACTGGATATGCAAATGATCATTTATAGGTGTTTATCTACAGGAAAAGGACAAGGTCAGTTTTACATTATGAAAGCTACTTGTATTACATTATTCATATCTCACGTAAACAGCAGTATACAAAAATCTTCCCTTTAACTTTGATTTTCATGGGTGTCTTATTTATCTTCCCCCTTAAAGAAAAAAAAAATGCTCAGAATTTCTGTTACTCAGGCCGTAAATTTTATACTTGCCTACTCCTGAATGTTCATTTTATTTATTCATTCTGCCTCTCCAGAATATGTACAACCAAACTTATTGAATTTTGTAGCAACTTAGGCTAGAATTTTCCAAAAGCCTCAACACCATCAGCTTGCACCAGATTCTTAGAAGTAACTTCACACATCAAAAAGAGAGCTTTGGAGACAATTGGCCATAGCTACTAAAGCTTTAATCCGGTGTGATCCTGCATAGATGCTTAAATGAACCTAGATGCATGTGGCTACAGAAAGTACCTGTAGAGAAGTGATGACAGCTTCGCAGTGTTGATTTTGAAATATTACTCTTGTGATTTATGCTGCTTAGGGCAGGCCTGACTCATCTGAAAGCTTTATTTCTCTCTTTTATGGTTGTTATAGCAGAGCTGTAGCAGGGATACCAATTGCTTGCTAAAGAAATTTACTGACAGCAATAAGCTTACTATTTTTTACTGTCTCTCCAAATCTTTTACTGAAAATAATCCTTGAACAAATAGAAGACTGATGTATCCAGATTACCTGCTGTACAAAAACTATCAAAAAAAAAAAAATCATTGCTTTCTGAGCCACAAAGAGGAAATGAGAGAGGATGAATGATATGAAGGAGCTAGGAGAAAGTATAGATGAGTTCACACAGATGGCGGGTGGTTAAGGTGACCTGAAAAAGACTCCTCCCTTCTTTGTAGGGGTGGGAGTCAAAGCTTGAAGGCTTCTGCTTCAAAGGCAAATAATACAAGTATTCCATTTCTGAACATAATATTATAGTCTCTGTCATATACTAACACTTAATTTGATTTTTGCCAAGAAAGATACAGGGATCATCTGCAAATAATATTCTCTGCCTCACAGTCTCTTCCTTTCAGCACCATAGCAGCAGAAAACCTCTCGGTGTCTGACAGATTCTCTTCACAATGTCTTTCCTTATGAGCTATAGAAGTGTTAATATACTTGATTTACATCAATTAAATGTAATCAGTTAATGATTAAGGATAAAAGGACCAAGTGACATGCCAGTGGCCAATACAGGACATACGCTAAAGTAGCCTCGTGCACCCAGGTCTTCCAAGTCCGAGGCTAACAACTTGCTCCATGGTCCGTCTTTTCTACACAAGGGAGACAAGAGATGATAATTTCATAGTCATGGAACCACAGAAATCACCTTTCATAGAAATGTGAAAAGCAGATAAAGCATTGGTAGGATCCCACTTTGCAGGCATGGTATAGTAGAGGAACCTGTCACCAATTGAAATTGTTAGAGGAAGCCCTTCCTGTAATGCAGAGTTGTTGGAGGACGTGCAAGGGGACCACACACAGGGACAGGGACAGAAGGCTGGCCAGCCAGGTCTCAGTTCCAAAAAAGGAATTAAGTGCATGCAGTAGAGGCAGAGGATTCAAGTGAAGCATTGCAAAATGCTTGGCTTCTCTCTGCACTTCAAAGTCCCAGTTTATGTCATCTTGGATCAGGCTAATTTCTGCACTATCAAGTATCCTTTCTCCCAGCTGTGATCAGCATCACATACTGCAGAAAAATTTGTGTAGCGTTCTTGACAATAAACACATATAAACTAACATTATATTTCATAGTAAATATCTGATCCTATTTTTTATAGATTTTTGGTTTTTGTGTACATATTCTACCCACTTTGAGTCTTGTTAAATTGTTGGCCTTGTTGGTACTTTGAGGCAGTTATTTCCACAATATTGTTATTGGTGTTTTTAATCTCGTTTGCAGAATTGCCACTTTTTACTAAGTGTCCTTTGTTTTTTGTGTCCAAAGAGAAAGAGAAGAACAACCCTGACCTATATTTTCTATTGCATTCATGATTTTACAAGCTTTTAGGCATGTATTTTTTCTGCATGGAATGATCCAACAATAGGCAATATGCATTGATGGTCTTCATCTCTTTTTAAAGTTGAAGGTTTTTCATGTGAACTCTTTTCTATCTGATTAGGATTGGTACAGATGGTGCCAGATGCTACCACACTAGCGAAGATCCACAGGGAGTCTGGTCTGATAGGACCATTGAAAGAAAACACAATTAAAAAATGGTTCCGTCATCACCATCCTCTGGAATCAAGTTACCAAGAGGTAACATCATAATGAAACTTATTATACATTTCATGTTTTACCATGGGATAAAAAAAAACAAATCACAGTAAGCAGCAAAAACAAATGACTCAGACACAAGACAAACAAGTCACATGCATAGAAGCCAGGGAATTGACTTAAATGCCACTCTCTTTCTAAGGAGATATTGCTCTGGATCAGGTGCATTGTAATACATTTTCTATAAAAATGTATCATAGAGATGTTTTGAAGTTTAGTGGTAAAGTGCAGAGAAGCTGAAGTAGAAATTAAGTATTGAACTCAAAAACATTTAGTCTGGGTAGATTTTCTGTATTTGGAAATTACCATGTCAATACCCACAGTTTTAGAAAGCTGTTTTATCAAAACTACCTAGTCATATGATACATAAGATCATGCTTTTCATATCACATTGTGGGACCCCATGTAATGCATCTGATTTTATGAAACTAGACTTTATGCATGAGCCAAAAAATTGGAAATTTTATTTATAGAAGCAGAGGTTTCCCAAGGAACTCTTTCTATTCATTCTTTGTTGTCTGAGCATGTTCTGAGGCCCATGAAAAACCTTTTAATGTTTGTGTTGCTGGGACAATTTTTAGAACCCTACTCCATGCCCACAGTAGATTAGTAGGCAAAATTTTAAATTTAAAGGGGAGCTTTGAGTGTTTACCACTCTGAAAATAAAGTGCTTTTATAACAGTTTATTAGTAGATGTATAGCATAAATATGTTTGATAAACTTTAGTAATTTTGTAATTATTCCATAGGCATTTGTTCATCCACATTTTCAGTAAGAGCACTTGAATTCCTAGTATATCATCTTGATTCAATTAAACAGGAACGATCTGTATAGAATTTTTTTTTTACAAGTTTGTATGTTTACAGTGTTATGGTAGAAGTGCAGCCAACATTTGAATTGAAAAGTGAGATACTATTAGTTATTGATTGAAAACCTGATTTCTTGCTGCTCCTGCTATTTGTAAAAAGTACCATTAATGTGGAATATTCTAAAACCAATTTCTACCCATTTTCTTTCAATTTTTTAAACATATAAAATACAGTCAGATCTGATTGCATAGGGCACGCATAAAATTACTACTCTACATTCACCTTGCACTTGCTGGTGAATGAACGTTTCTCTTTTTTTCCTTAATAATTTTTTACTCACACAATACTGTTTCTAAGGTGCTCAAAAATTCATGCAGAATAAGCTTTAATATCCTCAATTTACAGTTGGGTGAACAAAATCACAGAAAGCTTAGGTGTTTTATCTAAGGTCATCGAAGTAAGTACTACAGGTAGACATAAAATTCAGCAAACTCTTGTGCTGTGGCCTAAGCCTTCCACAGTGCTTTCATCCATATCAGCCATTGCAGGTGGCACCCTGCATCTACAGGGAAATCCTCAATGCCTAAATAATGATTTACCTTGGCTAATGTAGGTTTTGTCCAAAAACATAATGATCACAGATTAGGATTGTTTTGGTTTCTATATAAATGAATCACATTGTGATTGAGATTCATGGGAGATTAAGACTTCTGAATAAGAACTGCATTTTCAGTTCTTAAACTATAGTAGGTGAGATTAAAAAAAGACAAAAGCTATTCCTTATGCTTTGAGGTAGAAGAGTATCATCATTTCAATCAGGAATAACTCTCCCCTGAGAGAGGACACTGAATTGTGTGTTGTGAAAGAGGTTGGGCAGATTCTTCTACTCGCGGTTTTTAAATACTTCACACTGAAGTTAGCAGAAAATTTGGAATCCACCTATGAGTGTCTGGTGAGCAGATAATTAGCTTGTACATTTTCCTACATCCACCATGGGCACATTTTTGGCAAAGAGCAATGCCACAATATAATATCGTGAAGAGATTGATGAGACAGATCTGAATGAGCTAGTCTACTTACATGAAGCAGACTAACCGTGAAAGTATGCATCTCCACCATGTAAAAGAGCATCAGAGGAGCAGGTTATATTAAACACAACTGCTGGACTGGTTTTTGCTTTACTCACTCTTTTGGGTCTCTCTGCATGACACTAGGTTTGATCCCATAGTCTATTCAGACTCGCAGATGCTATGAGCAGAAAATGATTTAGGTTTTCTTTGTTTCAGTTCATTTCTGTAAAATGGGGTTTAATTCTTTGGGCTGAAATATTGTGAGACTTGATTAATTAGGATCTGAGAAAGGCAATTGAGTTCTGGAGAAAAAAGACCCATGTAAGTACAGAACAGTACAGTGGGTGTAAAATAACCTTTCTTTACAAAGCAAATGGTTAAATTCGTGGATTTCCAACTAATTTCCAAACAATTATTTTTACAATACACATGCAGGCTATTGAACAGAAAACGTCAGCTTCCTGCCAAGAAGCTTGCTTTACTTAGGTACGTTTCACCTTAGAAATTTTCCATAGAATTCCAAGTATCTGTAAAACACAAGGTGAAAACCTCATGCATAAAATTGTTTTTGCATTGTGTCGTGGTTTAACCCCAGCCGGCAACTAAGTACCACACAGCCGCTTGCTCACTCCCCATGAGTGGGATGGGGGAGAAAATCAGAAGGGTAAGAGTGAGAAATCTCGTGGGTTGAGATAAAGACAGTTTAATAGGTAAAGCAAAAGCTGCACATGCAAGCAGAGCAAACCAAGGAATTCATTCACTACTTCCCATCAGCAGGCAGGTGTTCAGCCATCTCCAGGAAAGCAGGGCTCCATCACACATAACAGTTACACCCAACGACTGATGCCCAGCCACTCCCCGAGCAGCAATCGCTACCCCCCGGCCAACTCCCCCCAGTTTATATACTGAGCATGATGTCTTATGGTGTGGAATAGCCCCTTGGCCAGTTTGGATCAACTATCTTGGCTTCCCCTCCCAGTTTCTTGTGCACCTGGGAGAGCATGGGAAGCTGAAAAGTCCTTGACTAGTGTAAACATTACTTAGCAACAACTAAAACACCAGTGTGCTATCAATATTATTCTCATGCTAAATCCAAAACACAGCACTATATTAGCTATAAGGAAGAAAATTAACTATCCCAGCTGAAACCAGGACACATTGTAGCTTTGAAATTTGTGTATTACTTGTTTGAGTACCATTCCTACAAACACCTGTCTGTTAAAATTTTAGCAACATGCATAGCATTTGTAGAACTACAACTTTTGGTTTTCTTATTAGCGTCACAAACAAATACATCTGTGTATATTTCCAGTAAGTGCTTTTGTTTTACTAACTAGGCAATAAGGAATTTCTTTTATTCCTGCGCTGGCTGGTGTGTTGTTACCTTCATTCTGGGAGTCTGTGATCGACACAGTGACAACATAATGCTGACAAAAGCTGGACACATGTTCCACATAGATTTTGGAAGATTTTTAGGTCACGCACAGACATTTGGAAGCATAAGAAGGTTAGTATCTATAGTAACGCACATATTAAACTTTAAAGCAGTGTTCTGAAATTTCACAGTCTTATCAACACCCATGGAAAAAATAGAAATGAGATCATGCTTTTTTCCTTTCTGAATTTTCCAAAACAGCATCTTTTCATTGTTCACAAAACCTCTAAAAAATTAGGAATGACTGGAAAAGGAATTAAAATTAGATGTTGGAGATCCCCTTTCAGTCTAAAAAAAAATCTAAATCCTTGTTTGGTCAGAGATTTGAATGATGCAGTTCAGTAATAACCAGAACAGTAGACTGGCCTATGCCAAAAGAATTCTGATGTCTATTGTTTTTTTTTTCTAATAAAGGAGCATTCCTATAATGGATCCAAAACCGTAGATGTATCTAATTGACCACTGTCTTCCCGTATTCAGAGAAGAAACCAAATTTTCCAAACAGACAGGGAGAATAATTATATTATGCCTCTGTGGGTAAAATTGCAAACTTTTTCATTATCTTTTGAAGCTTTACATCTAACCACACTGAACTGAGGGGCTGTTTTGCAAATGTCTGATTTTACCTAAACAAGACTTCGATTTTTCTGTTTGTATCTATCTGTGATGTAACTATCCCATGATAAAGATAAGTAAAATAGTGTGATCACATTTTCTAGTTCCTAATGTGAACATACTATGGAGGAATGAATTGACATGGAATAAGAATAGATAGGATAATGCCAGTATGTGCAAAACGCAAAGAAGCTGTTATAGCAGAGTAGAGAATGGATAAATGATCCCCAATACTGACAAGATGAGGAGGGGGTGTGTGTCTTTCCTCCATGTTTCATAATAATTTCCAGAACTAGTCCCAGAATGAAGGTTGAGGTAATTGTTCCTTTTTTATCTTTTTGGGGTTTTTTTTAAGCTGGCCTTTGACTATTCTAGACTATCTCAGTGTGTTAGACAGAAATAACAGCGTGGGAGTATTGATATGAGGGAAGCTGATGGGGCTAATAAGTACTTCTAAGCCAGGCAGTCAAAAGATTTAGTTGCAGTGCTCAGAATTATCATCAATCATTCAAGATATGCTCCCTTAATCCTACTTATTTGCTGTGGAAAGAATAAAGCAGAACAGAGTAATAAAAAAAGATACTCATGCACACTCTGAGTCAAGTGCTGCATCCCTCTCTCCAGCAAACATCCCTTTCAAGCCTAACATGAATTTCCGTGAGCAGTAATTTTACATGAGCAGGGAATTATCTAGTTTGAACAACAGGACAAAGCAAATATAGGGAGGGACACAACAACCAAATTTAAACAGAAATCGTGTAATAGCAATCATAAAAATAGATGTTCATTTTACTGTTTTACAACTCAGTCATACTACACCTTATAAAGTCTAAGAAAATGACTTAAAATATAGTCACTTCCATAAACAGCAGCCATTTTTTCCTGTTTCTCCATGCAGTATATTGCTTTTAAACTATAAAATAAAATAATACATTTTAGGACCTCCATTCATGGAGAGCCCTCGTGGTACTTTAGTAAAACTAGGACTCACACTTAACAGTAGGTTTTGAACATCATGGGACAATGGTTGTCTTCCTCATACCTACATGCAACTGAGCAGATACAATATTAATGACTATAGTTCTCATGAGCTGTATGCACCTTCATGAAATGTAACATATTATTTGTAAGACAGGAACACAAGGATATCACATTTCTACATCCCATACATTTCAAGCTCTTTCAAAATTTGAAACCCTCAGTGCCATTTGTATCTACTCATTCCCACAAGGCAAGTCCTGAAATAGGTGTAGCCTCTGGTTTCTTTAACAGCTCTTTATATTAGATTTTTATTTGAGTTCTTATTAGATTTCTATTTGAGTTCTTTACACCCCAAACAATATCATACCCCTAAAATAATATTGATAAAACAGCAGCACAATACTTTCAAATCTTTAGTATTATTAGTGCTGACCATTAGGGTTTTGTACAGTAGATGCTATCCACATACTTGTGAAGTTCTATAGGTGGCTTTAAAGAATGAAAAGTATCTGACACAAATCCCTATACATGCAACTGGTCTTTACATACATTACACAAACAATTTTTTTTTTTAAATGGAATCTATGCAAATGAATGAAGGCTTATAGAAAAGGAATTCATGTCTGAACTGTTTAAAAAAGTAATTCCTTTCAGAATTTAGGAACATAACTTGCTTGCCACAGCTGTCCATTTTCGGTTCTCAAGGTGTGCTTTTTGCCATTAACAAACTCTTATTCCTCACAAACCTTCATGAGGATACGTACTCTCCAGTATTCTGCATATGGAGCATTTCTTCTGATGTAAATAAAGTGAAAGGCATACATGGCAGCTTTGAGAATTGCACACTGTCATGCATGAGCTGCAGGTCTTTCTATCAAATCCAATATGAGTCTTCAGAGAACCCTTTGAAGCTGATATGACTCATGCAGTCATGCTCACTTTTGTATTCATGATTGTATAACACCCCAACAATGAAGGAGTTAACTTTTCTAATTCCTGCCCTCATCTTTAAATGGTGTCCAATAAATCTGCTCAGTTTTGAGTCCAAGGCACAAATCAGTAGCTCAGCTCTTAATGATTTCAGAGGGAAGAGGAATGAGGAACTTTCTGTCTTTTCCAGTTCCATGTACCTTCATAGTGCAGCAAATATGTTAAATAGTATTAATAACCTGTCTTTACTTGGGTCTAGGAAGTTATGTTTCAGAAGTGTTGGAAAGAGACATACGATGTATCTAACCAATGGCATAATAACAGAGCTTGGCAGGAGAATTATTTCCAAAGTCCTCTGGAGAACTCTCCTACTGAACCATGAGATTTCATTATCTTTTTTTCTTTTTTTTTTTTTAAATCATACTGGATGACACATTTTGTTAGTAGTAATAAAATACTCCTCCTTTCATTCTCTAATCCAGCCACCACATTTGACCCTACATTCCCCTAAAGCAGTGAATTCTGCAGGTACACTTCAAACCGTATGAAGAAATGTTTCTCATTTAATTTCATATAACCATCCTATTCTTTATCTACTGAGTATTCTGTGGCAATCATCTTAGACCCACTGTGACTGAAATAGGTGTAATATTATCCAGGTAATCCTACAGGACTAGGTCAGTCATCAAATAGTATGGAAGAAGGTGTCTGGCCCATGGTTGTACCTGCCATGCTTTCTTTGCTTTTGTTTTCTTCTTTTCAGTTCTGACCAGTTCCTTTTAAACATTTCTTCTTTGGTGAATTAAGCAATAAGAGATTTATTTAAATCCTGTGCTGAACTAATCCTAACTTCAGCAATCTCATCCTCTCCACTACTAGTCACTTCCAATATTGTCGTCTATATTTTTTCAGTCAATGAGGTCTAGTCGGAAACGTGATGGCAAGTTATGGAGTAGTGCAGCTCATGACACACTGTATATTCACCTTTTGATAACCTAGGTGTCCTTTATTTTTTTTAAATACCCAGTCATTCTGATTATTTACAATGCTCACTGGCCTTTCTTTTCCCTGTTGTGAATCACAGAGACCCTCTTGTCTCTTTGCCAAACTAATCCCACGTCTTGGTGTGGTTTTCCCAGAAGTTAAATCTGCTAAGATGGTTTTCTTCTACAAAGTTAATTACTAGAGGCAGCCTAACTATTCCATTGGGAAATTCAATTTTTTTGAAAGAAGTTTCAAAAATATGGGAAAATTATGTTTCCCACACTTTTTTCCTTTGTCATCGCTTTCCTATACTGAAAAGCACTTAAGAAAGTCTGAGCATGTAGAAAAGTAGAAGTGTCTCTTTTTATTTTGAAAGTAACAGATTTCCTTTTTAGTGTTAATAACCTAAAATGAGTGTTACTGTCTCACTGGAAGTGTTTATTTGAAAAAAATGCATTCTTTTCAGGTACTTCTTTCTAAAACAGAAAAGTTGGTCTACAGTCAGGGAAAAATAAGTTGTATCTACATTCTTTGACTACATTGTATCTACATGTGTTCCATCTTTTTCCTAAAAATAGGAAAAAGTGGGAAAGGAGGAAGATAGCAATTTGAGAATTTCACATTTTACTTTTTTCTTTTTGCCTTTTAAAAATTTTATTTAAGGTATTCATCAAAAGAAGAGTCTAAAACTTGAAAGTAAAAACTTAAAGTGTAATCACTTTTCATTTTCTAAATTCGTGCATGAAAACTGTTGGACTAACCTGTATTACCTGCTGAAAGATTTCATTAGGAATTTTCAGTATGCCTATTTATTAATTCATTTTCTGCAGTTTAAATTTATTTTTCTGACATGATCAGTCTGGAGCTATTAGTTTATGTGAACTGGTAACTCCTAATTCTTTGCCACAATCCACTTTCAGCACTTCCTGCATGCCACCCTCCAAAAATGTCTCACTGAAAACCTGGAAAGATTTAATTTCATGACTTAAAGCACCTTAGTAGTCCCAATGATCTTAATAAGATTATACAGATGTTTAAAGATAGTCATACACATAAGTCTTTGCATAAAGACTGAAAGGTGAAATATGCATAAAGACTTAAAGGTGAAACAATGTCACCTCCAAGGTGACAAGGCCTAAAGGGGCTTGAATTCATGAGGCAAGAAGTCCATCACTTCTGAAAGTCAGGTGTCTCAAATTGCCCCAAATTAAACACCAAAAGCACAGGTCAAGTCTGAGAACATATGAGCAGCACAAGTCAAATCGGAGAACATATGAGCAGCACAAGTTGCAGTCGTGAGTTTCAGATGCATTTCTGTTATCATTGTCTGTCTTGAAGAGTAGGTGTTTATTGTTGCTGTTTTGATGCTTTCTCTAATTATTGAGCCTGGATAGTAGTTTGCCCTTTACCATTGGTTATTTATTTTCAGTAACAGCCTCTTGTGGAGGGCATTCAACTAAAGCTTTTTGAAAACAGAGTAAATTATGTTCACTGTCCACTTTATATCCTTAATTTTTTTGGTTATCCTTTTCAAGGAACCCAGACAGTTAAGGGAGGCACTGTTTTTCTCATTCAGTGTCTGTACAGATTTGACCCTACCCAGTTTTGTTCATCCAAGTGCATTGTTCTTCTGCTGAACTGAGTTCCCTGGAACCCAGTTCTCGTCTGCCACAACTCTCAGTATCCTTCTTGGGTTTTCATTCAGTTCAAGTATGGCATAAACTGCTTTTCTATCTTTGGGAACAGACACTTTCTTGAAGAAGGTATCACGTATTCTAGTTAACAGTTATCTGGGCTAGAGAAATTGTTTGAAGCCTTCAGAGCCACTAATGGAATTCCTTCTGCTTTGGGAGATTTACTGCACGTGAGTTATTTAAGTGACTCCCTATCAACTTCCTGCTTCAGAGATTTCTTCCTGCCCTTTCCCCTTCCCTCCTTCTTTCTGTTAGGGACCCCTGATTTTTTGTAGAATGTGACTCTAGAGACAGGAACTTTAACAATAAAACAGAAATAAAAGGGGAAAAAGACATCACGTTCACTGTCCATTTTGATTATATTATTTTATTTATTATCCTTTTCAAAGTATAATTGTTTACAGAGACATATATTTTCTCTTTCCTGTTCCCATCAGAAACATTTTATTGTATCATCTCTTTCTCCAAAAGTTTTCTATATGTACCTTTTTATGTTCGGGGGAGCTGTTCTCACACACAGTCAAGTATACATCAAGCACTTTTAAATTAATCTCTGTTGCTTGGTCTTGGTATCTTTTTCTGCTTGTTCTGCACCCTACACCTTTGTCCTTCATCCTTAACTGAAAAGCATACTGATATATTTAATTCATGTAGGATTTCATCGGCTGCCCTAAGGAATTTCTGTGCAATTCAACTTCTTCATCACTGGTTTATTCCTCTATTTTACCTGGTGATATACAAAACTTCTGCAACAATCTACTACTGTGTTTTCCAAATAGCCATCTCATACTGAAAAGACCTGTTAGCTGAATATTTGGTAGGTATGGGATATAAGCCCACTTGTTCTATTTATTTTAAGGCAACTTTTAGGTCTGAGTTTTAAAATCTTGTTTTCAGTACTGAGAGTCAGTCAGAACACAAAAAGCAGTTGTCCAACAATCTCTATTAACAAGAGGAATTGCTCCAATCTCCTTGTGAATTAACTCTCAAGTGTTTTATCAATAGGGTTAGTAATAAACTCCTAACAAACCTGGAAAATGTGATAGTCTTAGAAAATGGTATAAGGCATCAGGAATGCTGTACTGAGCACTTTTAAATATAGGTATTGAATGTGAAGTATAGAAAGGATTTAAATCCACCTTGACATTGTTATGCAGTCTGGTTGCTGGTGACTCTGAATGCAGACTGCTTTCTATGTATCTATCTGAATATAGGATCCTAACTCAGCTCAGAAGGTGCCTGAGCTGGACACAGTAGTGCTTTTTAACTAGTCAATCTAAGATGCACATGGTTGCAACAGGACAATGTTTGAAACTATTGAAGACATGTATGTTCTTAAAGCAGACATGTATGTTCCTACATCTTCTTTCAGGGAGGATCTTTTTTGATTCTTCCAAAATACACAAGCAGCTGACCGTACAAAGTGGTTGAAATTTTGTGACAGAAGTGAATAAATTCTGTGGTCAGACTGCAAAATAACTAGTGATCACAGCAGAGACTAAGGCAATGCAGCCATAGTGAAAACCATCAAGAGATGCCTCGAAGTAGTTTCTGCTTTCCCATCAAGAGTCTATTGCCAATTTTCTTGTTACAAGGTAAGGTTCCGGATGAGTCCCTGTTGCAATACACACTGCAAATACTAGGTCTACACTAAGAACTGTAACTATGTCTAACCTCAGCTGTAAACATTTGTGTTAGCTATACTGTCACTTAGCATAGTAATCCTATGGGACCAGGTGTAATCAAATCTCCATGATTTACAAACTCACTAACTTCAATTGGCCCACAATGAAAGGGATTTTAGTTAAGTCACATTCCCTTGCACTTTGCACAGGCAAAGGGGCACAAATAAATAGTTACTATGGCTCAGTTTATATGGGGAAACTAGATGTTAACAGAATGATCAATCAGAGCCCTTAGCTTAGGTGAGGATTATAGCTTGTTTTCTACCATATCCGTTAAGCATGATTAAATCTCAGTGTAACCAATTCAATTGCTGACAGAAATAGATAAATCTTTCAGAATAGGTCAGTCCAATGTGTGAAATATTTCTATTACTACTGATCAAACTAGCAGGTATGTCCAACACAGTGGTTTTACTGGAAAGTTAACATTAAGGCTCTGATAGTGAAAAATACTGACAATAGCAAAGCTGATATACACATAAGAAGAACTAACTTAATGAATAAATAAGACCATAGTGTTTTAAGAACTGTCCTGTTACCTAAGGAATTCAGGAGATTCTTTCTAGCTTGACATTTCTGCCTCTAAAGATAGATGTTAATATAAAAATAATGTGGGTAAAACTGTAATCAGAAATGAGATTTCAAATTTATAGTTAGAAAACTTTTTATGCAGTAGATATCTCAAACAGCAGCAGAAATGGCAGAAAATAGAGTTAAAACCATGTTATCTGGTATAGAGTTGACTTCTGGTCATTTGGTTGAAGAATGTAGGTCAAAAATATTAGATGCATGTTTTGAATGTCCAGGCCATGTAGTTTACCTGAGCCAAGGATGCTCAGGGCATTCAGGAATCTTTCTGTGTAAGTATTAAGGGGATAAGGTCAACACTAAATTCAGAGTAGTTTATCCAGGGCTATGTACAGTTGAATCTTGATAACCTCTCCAGGCAACCTGTTTCAATACTTAAATTATCCTCATAGTGAAGGGTTTTTTTCTTATGGTCAGTCAGAACCTCAGCTGTTTCAATTTTCTCTCTTATTCTTGCCTGAATCCATCTGTTTCATAACCTCCTGTAGATACTAGAAGGTTGCTGTTTGGTCTCCTGAAAACCTCCTCTCCTGAGTAAACAAGGCCACCTTCCTCAGCCTCTCTTTATAGGCAAGTGCTCTAGCCCTCAAACATCTTGGTGGCCGTCTGCTGAACTTACTCCAGTTTAGTGACATCTTTCTTGTTTTGGCAGGGTATGGACTAACAAGTGCTAAGTAAAGGCATCTACTGGCTGCTCTCCCATGAATTCAGCCCAGAATGCTGTTAGACTTCATCACTTCCAGGGCTCATATTTGGCCCACCACTGGCTCATGCTCAGCTCCCTGCCCACCACCTGGGGGGGCCTTGTCCGTGAAGACTGAGGCAAAGAAGGCAATGAGTACCTCAGCGTTGTCTGTACTCCCATGCCACTAAATCACCAGGTCCACATTTTCTATGTCCATCCTTTTACTAATGATGTATCAGTAGAACTTCTTCTTGTGCTTCATGTCCACCACCAGTTTTAACTCTAGTTGAGCTTTGGCTTTCCTAACACCGTTTCTGTGTGCCCAGGCAGAGTTTCTATATTCCTCCTTTATAGCCAGTCCTTACTTCCACTTCCTATATATGTTCTTTTTGCCTTGAAGCTTAGTCACAAGTTCCCTGTTTGGGCAAGCGACTCTCTATCTGTCTGTTACTGGAAATAAAAGCTATTAAAAATACTGAGAGTAAATCATCAGGATAAATAAATTCTGGTTTTTTGGAAAGCTGTTTCAAGTTTGCTAATTCACTTCTATTCCTTTTTATAGCATTGTAATTACTATATGGCAATTGAAATTTAGACTGTCATTTTATTTAGACATGGATGGATATACGTCAGGTCTGGGTGATTTGAGGAATAGAGTCTCAGCAAGAGGCAGTTTACACTTTCCAGGAGCAGACACATATCTGTGGAACTGTTAGCAAGATTTCTTCACTAAAAGAAATAGAAAACAGAAAAGTTTTCTAAACAAATCTGAACATAGATTTGCAATAGGAGCCAGTGAAAATGCAAGTGGAAGCAACTATCATTGAAGTCAATGGGAAAACTTCTGTCAAGTCCAGCAAGTGAAGTATTTCTATTTTAGACAAAGCTCAGAACTGCTGCTCTATTATGAGGTCACTTAAAATATATTTACATCATTTAGATTCTATGCTTGCTGAAGAGACCGTCATGTCCCCTCACAACAGGTTTGTGATGGGACTGACATCTTTCAATATTTTCATTAGTAACCAGTATGATGGGATAGAGGATATGTTTGTTCATTTTTTAGTAGAGGCCTATTATAAGAGTTTTTGACTGTGATGAAAATTGGAATTAGCAGTGATAGATAGTTTTTCAGAAGGGGATCTGAGAGTTATACTACAGACAAGTTAAATATGAGTTGATGATAGAATATTGAATTGGAAAGCATGAAATGCGAAGTAATCCTTTTGCTTCACGTGACACTGGTAAAACTTCAGCTGGAATATTTTCAACATTTTACTTTTAGAAAGATGTGGATAAGGAGTCCAGAGAAAAACAATAAAAATTATCAGACATCTGGAAAACAAGACTTAAGAGAGAAGGTTGACACAATTGTCTATAGAAGATTGAGGAAAGACATAACAGTTTGCAAATACATTTGAGGCTTCTGTAAAGAAGACGGGATCTTCATGTTCCCTTAAGAAAGAACAAGAATTAATAGGATGAAAGCACAGCAAGGTTAGATTAGGCATTAAGGAAAAAACTCTGTGAGGGGAGATACTGGAACAGAAATTTGATAGGGAGATTGGAGAAGAGCTCTGTCACTAAAAATCTTGGAGAATAGGCTAAATGAGCATCTCAGAAGCATGTTTATGGTTGATCTTGTCCTGGTAAGCAGAAAGATGGAGTATCTCTTGTAGTCCCCTTTCCAGGCATATTTTTTTATGACTCTCTATGTGCTTTCTTGAGACAAATTGTATTGTGCAGTTTTTCACTGTTTTATTCTTTAATATATGAAAGGAATACACATGCTCATGTTTTTTTTCTGTGTCTACAAATATATATGATTACTATGATTAGCTATTTTCACTTGGCTTAGAGAAATAAGCACTCATGTTCATTTATTTTGTGTGAGTGTGTTCTTCAATAAGCTTTTGGCTTTTGCTGCAGAACAGAGGATGTCAGCATTCAAACACTCCCTAAAAGCTTTTCCTATTTTACTGGATACATCTGAATTCCACGTAGTCATGCTGAATACTATCAGTCACTCTTGACTCATCCAAAATGGTTTTAAAGCAGTCAGGGAATATATGGGGGCATATGCTGCTGAGCAGCTGATTTTTAAATTGCAAACAGTTCTGTATGGTTTCTCACGCACTGTCTCCTACGTCCATATGACAAGTTGGACTACAACTGTTTTGATATTGTATTACTGTGTGTGACTTGAACTTTTCCATAACTACACTGTTAGGAAGTTTAGATTGGATCAGAGTAAAGGTCATTTGTTGTTGATTATCTCATATGCTTTTTCTACTTAATATAAAAGGAAGTCAATATATCATTCTTAAATGTTCTGTACAGTGAGATTCATAGTAGGAAAAACTAAAACCATTGTTGAACTTACAGGCTTTGTTAATCAGTTTACATCTAGTGTTTCATAACAAATCCTGATGATCTTACTGGTCTTCTTGGAAGGCAGCATATTTCTAGCCTACATTGAAGTCCCAGTAAATGTTCCCATCACCCCAGACAAAGTTTGTTTTTGCATGATGATCTCTTCAGTTGCTTGAGGTTTCCTTTCTTTCCTCCCTCTCATGACATATCATCCAAACATTCTTAATCTCCAGAGGAACTGCAAAACACGTTCCCATGAAAATCTTAAATCTCTAAAAGGAGTACACAACAACAAAAAAGAATAAAACCACCATAAAACTAGCCTTGCTTCTCACTGAATGACTTGAGTCAACTCTTTTTGTTGCAGCCATAGTAAAGTATAAGTCTTTAAGGTCCAGGGCTGCAATCAGACTCTGTCATAAACGGGGGTATTGCCTTTTTGACTGATTTCAATTATAAAACCAAAGGGCTCATTAATCTCATCTAGGGCTTTAGTGGGGAAAAAAAAAAGAAAGGAAAAATAAAAGAGTGAGCGAGCTGTGATAAGGTAGCTTTAATGATTTTGGGAGGCTTATTGTCTATCTCAAGCCACACCAGTTCTCTCAATGAGGCTTTTTTTTCTAGAAATTATGGTACCCAACACTAGCATTATACAGTAGAGGTCATTCAAGAATGCTTCAATTCTGTATTTCTTTAGCACACCAAAAAATAAAAGACTTTTGGTCTTCTACAGAGATATGCTAAAAGGCTTTTGCTTAAAAACGCTTCCTCATACCAGTTTTGTTAAACTGATGCTAGTCATTTCATTAATTTGATGGAAGCAGCAAGTTGTAATAGATACAGATTTTAGGCCAAGGGGCTCTTGTTCCATTGCTGTAACACAGTCATTGGTCTTTGAACATGCTATGGATGTAAAGTATTATAGGGCTTAGCTGTGATCTTGAGGGTATGTTTTGGGGTAAGAAGTATTTCATGTTTATATCTTTTAGATAACTTCATGTAAGCAAGCTAGGTAATTAGATTTATGTCCAAATGAGTGATGTCTTTCATATTTATTATTACCAGGCCTTTGGATGTGTTGCATATCTTCTGAATAAACACCATCACCTAATATGATCTTAGCTATGTGCCAGAAAGAAGGCTGTCAGTTAGAGATGTACTGGTTTAAATATAGAAATACAGGCTATGCATGAGGGTGAGGTTCATTTGAACGTGTGTGTGTGTGATAAAATAGAATGCTCATGCACACCAGGGCAGGCATAGCTTTTTTTCATATGTAGGCTAAAACAGCCTCTATTGTTTGCTGATGTAAATTTTCCCATGCATGATGGACGGTGACTTGACTTGGCTGTTTGTAATTTTGCTGGAGTAATTTTTAGACTATCCCCTTCTATGTTTTTATATTCCAAAGGAGTTTGTGAAAGCAGCAAGGAACATTTTGCATCTATACACAGACATTCAGCCCTGTCAATTGGTTTTTCAGAATCCTTAATATACTCTTCAGTGAGTAAGCATCTCCTCCCACTGAAACTTTGCTTTTTAATATTATCTTGAGAAATGACTGTGCTGTTCCTCCTAGTGGGTTTTGTCTCATATACTAAGTTGGGTTTATGTGTTTTCTTTAATTTCAATTGCAATGTGTTCCCTTTATGAGCAGCTGGCTGGCTTAGATACATGCAGGAATGGAGCTTCAGCATCTGACTGATTGCAGGGGTTACCTTGCAGGAGAGGCTCTGATATCACAAGACCTTGAGCAAAACCAGGGAAAGCAAATTTTTACATCGTATTTTGCAGGTTAACAAGGGAGGACAGGCCTACCACCTTAGAAGACAATCTTAAATGATACTGAGAAATTTAAGAACCTTGTAAAACTGCTTAAAATCATCTTACAAGTAAAATTAATCTATAAATAATATAAATACTAAAAGTTATATGTTCAAATGGATCGTTTAGCAGCAACAGTAAGAGAATTGACTAGTGTTACAGTCATTGCATTATGTGGAAGTTGGCCCACAGCCCAACCCAACAATGTTAAACACCATATTTCTTCCAGTGAAGTAACTTCTGATTGCAGTATCTGTTTTCAGCTCAAGTAGCTTAATGTAGGAGACTTGGACGAGCTCAGAAAGGGCTATGTTTTCATAGTGTAATTGTGTCTCTTGATGCAGTTGGACATCAGAAATCAAATATGAATTATGAACATAATACATCATATGGGACCTTTACAGCAGTAGTTTTGACTTGGAATATTTTAGCCCCAAAACATAAAAGCAGAAAAGAAACAGCTTTGGTTTTTAAACATTCTCAAGATGCTAAAATGCTTTTAAATCAGGATTTAGATTGGACTTCTGTCCACAGATAAGTGAAAATGTTAGTGTTGCTAATTTTCTGGCTCTATCTCTCTTTCTTATTGGCTTCAACAAATTGACTTCTGTGACCGTAATTAGATCAATTTATTTAATACTTAATGTCTATTTTAAGTACCACTGCTAAAAAAAATAAGCTAAAAGATGAATGAAGGAATGAAGGTTCTGGGAAAATCTTGCTCTCTGAAATCAGTAATAGACACAGGTTTGTAATTCTCTAAGAGCTACAGCACAAAACTACACAATAACTATGTAACAGTCATGCTGCAACATAACTGTCACACAGTGCACTCACATCTGTATAATACAGAAAAATGTGGAAGGAAAGAATAAGAATGACTATTGTGGACCTTCATCATTCCTAGTACTACCTAGCTGAAATTGAATAATATATTAAAAAAAACCTTAATGGCCGGGGCTGCTTTGAGGTGAATGACACCCATAGGAGGTCTGCTTTGGAAGTTATCCTCAATGTAAAACAGGAAGAATTTCCAGACATAAGAAAGGGAAGGCTACCTGAAACATTTCTTGTGGCTAGGACTTCCAGCTGCAGCCTAGAATCTCATGGCAATTTGACTTTCTTTCTATGATAATAGAAAGCAGGCATTTTTATAGAAAAATGAGGAAAGTTCCTAGGAAAGTTTCTCTGTCTCATTTATGAATTAATCAGCAAGCAGAGTGGGTTCAGACTTAGCCCACGTTTGAGGTTTTAGCAAGAAACAGAGATCCTCGAATTTGTTTCTGCATTCAGGCTTCCCAAGAATATTGAGTTTACTCAAGTTCATTTTGAATTAAGGGTTAACACACTCTGTATATTTCCTTGGAATACATCCCTCTAATCTGTTTACATGCCTCTGTATACACAGTTGCGATGAGTAAATCACTGCAGTGTTTTTTTCTGTGCAAGGATGCAGTATATCAGGCCTTTCTGAAACTATCAGATGATAGGATTGTTAGCAGAAGCCTGGCTAATCTCTTTTCTTCTGCCATAGCATGCCGTAGCCACAAACTATGCTAGTGATAATAAAAAAAGGCAAGACATGGGTGTCAAGTTCTGCACTTCATTTACTCTAGGGTATATAGGGTAAGTATACAGAAAACAAGACAATGTATTTAGGTTCATTCTGTTGTAACTTGGGTCAGAAACATCCCTTTAGAATGGTGTATATTTAACAATAGCATTATATGTTGTATTTTTTGTTGTTGTTGGATTGTGGAGTTGTTGTTTTTTTCTTAAATTCACCTCCTGCCTAGTGCAGAGTTGATATTTATATCCCATCCTCTTTGAGAACAACTCTTAAATATTTCAATACCAAGAGAGAACTTGTTTCCAGATTCGCTTTCAGGCTGGAGTCAAGAAATTAAAGCAATGAGAGTTTAAAAAGAAAAGTAAAGAAGAGCCAGAATAAAACATGTAAGTGCCAAACTTGTTCAGTTGTTGGCTTTCTCACTAGGAAGCTCTTGCTGCGAGACCTGTCTCTGCCATAATTTGTCAGTGACACCAGGCAGAGCAATAGAGCTGTCCACATTGAGGAAGGGAGAGATGAAATAATGAGGAAGGTAATACTGAAAAAACAAATGTGAATAATGAGTTACAAATGTTAACTGTCTTGCATGATTTGCTGTTTTTGGTGAAATTTCTCATGTCATTGTTCTCTTTTCAAGGGACCGAGCTCCCTTCATCTTCACATCAGAGATGGAGTATTTCATCACAGAAGGTGGAAAAAACCCACAGCGTTTTCAAGAGTTTGTGGAGCTTTGTTGTCGAGCTTATAATATAGTCAGGAAACACAGCCAGTTACTCTTGAAACTACTGGAGATGGTAAGAAGCTTGAGGATGAAACCAAAACCCAATTTCCTCTGGTGTCCTCTTCCCTTCTACCACTTCTCTGCTGCCTCCAGTAGCATTGTGATTTGAAGGGGTATCAGCTGCACTGCAGGAAGTGTTAGTGCTGGCACTTCCTGTGCAAAACCCCTATCCAGTTAGAGTACTAATTTCTGAGAAAAGAAGAGCTAAGCTGCTTGATTTTTTCCTTTTTTTAATGCATTCTTTTTTACAAAATAGCAGAAAACTGCAAAAGAAGCTGAGTACAAGTTTCACATTCAGGAATTTCACTCAGCCCTTTTTCTAGGTCTTCTAACAGTCATTTACTAATCCCGTTCATGGTTACAGCAAGACAAATAAACTAAATATTTCACAGAGTGGGTGATGTGACAGTACCTAGCAGCACTGCAGCTAACAGTGATGCCATTAGAATGGTTTTTTGCACATTTCCACACTCCCTTCTTAGGATGGCAAACGCAGAAAAGAAAGAGCACCCATATTAACACAGGTTTAAAAATCCTTTTGTATAGGATTTTAAGACCTCTTGGAGTTTTTATCCCTTAAGTATTCCTACTGATTCACATGCTGTGGCAGATTCCATAACTGCTTTATGCCTCTATTTACTTGTGTATGAAAGGTTAATGATTTTCCCCCTTCACAGGTAGAATGAGAATATTAAATAAACTAATATTTGCTAAGTTGCTTGGCTAAGATATTAATCTAAAACTTATCTCCAGGGCCCCATGCAAAACCTAGGTGACTGGTCTGTGCATGAAAAAATCTACACAACCTTATGAACAGAATCACTGCTGAAGTTGGGGTACAGCCAAGAAGTTGCTCTGTAAACACTGCTCTATCGTCTCCAGCTTCTGCAATGGAGAGGGAAGAAATGGCAAGAATTTGCTCATCTTGTTTCTGTCTTGTCCATGGATTCTCATGCAGTGGTACAGTGAGTGATTTCCCAATATGGAGCAGGAAGGATTGCCCCGGATCTCTTAACCCTGCTTCTAAGTAGTCACAAAGGTGCAGCAAAACTGCATTCCTCTCATAAAGCATAATTTTGCACTGAAAGCAGTGGAGAGTGCAGTTGTAGGAGGTACTGTCTAAGTTAAAGAGCCTCTGGAAAACTTGGGAGCACCCATGCTCCCTCATCCACAGCAGTAATCTGTGCATTTCTGAACAGGTTGCCTAAAACCGCATGCTGCAAATATAACTACATCTTCTGCCCACCTCCTTGTCCCCAGTGCAGTCCCTTTTTCTGCAATCTGCAGAGATAATGATGTTAGATTACTCTGGGATAACAGAGAGTGTTAGGAAAATGTTCCCAGCAGGAGCTCTGAAATAACTAGCTATCTCTGCCTGGATATAGCTCAGGTTGTCTATATTCAGGACATGCTGCATCTTCTTTTGTTTCTGCTGATCTTTAAGGAGAGGTAATAGTGCTGAGCTAAAAGTCAGCATACAGATACATTTTAACAATTGTCAATGGGCTTCAGTTCAGTCAATTGTGTTGCATTTCATAATTGAAAAATAACTGGCAGCATACTCACACCCCATCGATGAGCACTTCATATCAAAAGGAAATTAAACAAGACAAGTTTGCGAGCACCTTGTTTTTGCCAGTGATGTTTGGAAGGGTGAGTCTGTTTCTGCACTTGAAATGGGGTGTTAGTCGGAAACTTTAAGTATCAAAATGTTTTAGTTTTATGGGTCATTTCTAGAACAGTAAATAGACTGTGAAGAAGTTCTACTTTGAATTTATTTCCATGAAAAATATCCGATGTTATCACGAAGGGGCAAGATAAACTAACCACTGCCTATTTGTATCAGTGACAGTCTAAGTCACTCACTATCTGGAAATCTGCATCATTAATCTTTCCTTCCCCTCCCACATTCTCTTTTCTGAGATGCTATTATAAAACATGGTTAAAAAATCTAAACAATAAGGCTATTTAAAGAAGTACAATACTTCACAGGAGTAGTAAACTGTGCTCTGGATGGTCAGTAACTGTTAGTAATTTCTAGCAAACGGTGATTATGAACAACAATTTTGTTTTTTCAGCCCAGTTTGGGACTTTATGCTTTTTCTTGGTGGTGAGCAGCATGTTTCCAGAGCATACTGACATTTGCTACTGGGAGTAAGAAATAATCCATGAAGTTTCCATCACTTTCAAAAGCAGAAACATCTGTGGGGCACCCAAGAGTCTGCTGGCAGAGTTCAGCTGCGTAAATGCCTGTAGTTCATGAGCTTTGCTCTCATTAAAGAATCGATGTGAACTGTTATAAAGAGGGTGATCGCAGGATGCAAACACCTTTCAATTAGTTTAAAAAAATGCAAAATCCATTGGTGTTATAATGATTTTTCAGGTAGAAAATTATTAAAAGGGGCTTAGATGTGACACTAGACAGCAAGTAATTGATCCACTTGCCTCTGTTGTGACAAGAAACGGGTCGACCTAATAGTATAAAACAGAAGACAGTACCTAGACAGAGCAGATCTAAGACTTAAGAATCCCATATTCCCATACGAGTCATTTCACCCTTCTACAACTCAGAAACACCATTTGGGAAAAGAGGATCAGGAAACACCCCCGTTTTGGAGGTCTAATGCATGGAAAGTACATGACAGGACTATTCATTTTTCATGGGATTTCATCCCATTTTCGTCCCATTTTCATGGGATGGCGGGCTGAGCCTCACACACCAGCTCCAAATCCAGGCCCAAGGAGAGCATAGGCAGCTCCACTCAGTGAGTCAGAAGGCCTGGGATAACCCAGTGTGGTAGGTCAAGACATATGGGTGGCCTCATTTGGCAAACAAGGGGAGCAATGCAGGCACTTAAACTTAGGCATCTAGTCACATTTGAGTTGCCCTAGGCAACCTGTAGTTGTTTTCTGAACAGTTGTTCCATGTCTTGTCTAATTAGCATCTAGTATCACTAGCCACAGTTTTCAGAAGCCTTCTCCATCAGGGGACTGGGACCACAAAAGATGTGCTATGTGGAGCAAAAGGCATGAAGCACTAGAATAAGCCTCTAAGACCCCCTTGCAGCCTGGAAAGCACTGTGTAGGTACTGCCCAGCTAAAGACATTCTTTTGCTTCAGCAAATGGTTTTCCACCTTCTGCAATGCAGAGAACCTAAGAAAAAATCCTGGTTTTCAGTTGCACTACCGATCATTTGGATAATGTTCATATCTGGCATTGTTCCCTTTTCTAATGCAGGGCAAGAAGCTTAATTTGCCTATGCAGCAACTTTTTTTTTTTTTTTAAAGGGGACAGGAGTTATAATCTTTTAGAAATGGGTTGAAGGCATACAGATAAATAACATTGTGTGTCCTTAAGTGCTGAATGTGGTATTGTCCCTGCTCTCAACTCACTTAAATTCACCTCATTGAGCTTTCTCGTTTTCTCTGCTCCTTGCCAGCCAGAACTCTGTGAGACAGCAATCTAACTGTCCAGTGGTAGTATAGATTGGGTCAGACACGAAGCAAGATTTTCCTCATAATGCCAAAAAGAAAATATAAAAAAATATTGAAACTTGACTTAAAAATATTGAGAAGGTTTGAAGGAATAAGGAAGATACCCCTTCATCTCTTTTCCCTTACTCTGTTCATCTCTCAACCAAACCTTAAAATAAAAGCGGTGCTTCCTTTCTTCGTTGCTGTTATCGCAAAACTCGGTGGGTCTTTCTGTCTGAGCTAGACATAAATATCAATGAAGAATGCACAGCAGTGACTGCAAATTCAGATACATTTCCTTCTGAGCAATGTGAAGGAGTGATTTTTTTTTTCTCCATTACACACAAAGCATCGCTCTCAACTTACTGTGATTGTTGAGAAAAATCAGTAGGTTTTGAAGTGAGTCAAAATTATTTTTGTTGTTGACATTTTAAAATGCCTGGAGAGAACTGTATGGGCAATTGGACACACTCAGTTGTCTACCCTACTCGTTGAGTTACTTTGCAAGGGGAATATTTGCATTATTTTTCTTTTGAACCTAACTTGGCCAACTAACTAGAACAGATCTGTCCCACATCCATGAAGAATGATACACTTCTACAGAGGGCAGTTCTCTCCACCTGAGTCAGGGCTCCTGCTATGAATCAACATCCAAAGGAACCTTTGTCCTCCATTGACTGTAAAGGGAGTGAATCTATGATCCCTTTGCAGGAGGAGTCCAGAGCAGTGATGGTGGAATCAGTAGTTACAAATGAGAAGGTGATGTTGCGCTAAATTGGATTAGGACTAGGATAACACTGTGAGCATAACAGAAATCTGGTTAATGATTGTTCAGGGGGCTGAATTTGGTCACTTTCGCTTTGTCACCATTAGAAGGCTATGAAGGAAGCTTAGCAATGCACACATTGAGATTATATCTAAAGAGAAAATAAATAACTAAAATGGATCAATGATTTTGATCCATGCCTCTTTCCAGCACCTCAGTGTGAAGCTTTACAATGCAATATATTCACTTTAGCGTCCAAGGCATTGCTCTAGCATCAGACCCACTTTTCAGATCAGCAAAGCTTTGTGTTTTACAAGAAGTCCTTTCAGTGTAAAACCTTTCTTTTCCCACTTAGCCCCATTTCATTTAAATTTCTTTTTAACAGTTAGTGGACTAATGATATTTCTTTACTTTAAGATGCTGCATGCAGGATTGCCTGAGCTAAACAGCATTCAGGATCTGAAGTATGTGTATGATAACCTCCGTCCTCAGGACTCAGACCTCCAGGCTACAAGCTACTTTACAAGGTAAAACTAGACTATAATCCAGAAACCTTATCTCCTTCAGGCATGAAGTAAAGCTGTCAAATTAAAAAAAACAAACTGTTTTTCTGTTTTGTTAAGATGTTGTAATCAGTGAAATTACACGAAAGGATAATTGGTCTTCACATGTTTACTTTAAAAAAGTCCATTCCTTATGTGTGTTATAGCCAATCTCCTCAAACTTCTGGCAGAAACAGTTGTGCATTTGTGGTACACTTGTAACAAGACACTTATTCAGCGCTTAGAGATTTCTTCAGCTTTCGTGGTGAAACCGTCCTGGCTTATTTCTAGTCAGCTTTCCTTTCTGCTTTTAAATGCAGCAGCTACGTGCAACAGGATTTGGACTGCATAAAAAGGTTCAACTTGTTAATGGACTGAGTGAGGACCTGGAATTCCTGCATTTTATTCCCTTTTCTGTTCTTCTTTTGACCTTCTGTGTTGCTTCAGGCAAGTTACTTCGCCTCTGTTAGCCATAGTTTCTCCATCTGCAAAATGGTACTAATTCTTCCTTTTAAGTACTTAACAGGTCTATCACAGAAAAGCATTGTGTGTGAATATATGTATGTTTAAAGTTTGATTTGTGTTAGGATAATGAAACCTTTTACTTGTTTGTGATAATAACTGAGGCTTATCAATGAGGAACTGCAGATGACCTGTATAAAATCAGTTTGAAGCCCTCAGTCTTGATCTTTCAGGTCAGGCCTCTGCATTACATATAATTCCAGCTGTTTATGTGATGGTGCTCTAGATGGATCCAGTGGAGACTGACTGGATTTGGAAACTCACTTTCCCGTTCTAGGCACAGTATGAGAAAATCTGTCCCTCTCAGACCCTGTCCTGTGCAGCACCATTGTTTCCCAAGGACAGTCTATGAATTCACGCACCCTGGACGCCACATGCACATGCAAAGCAAGCCAGACTCTTCTGACCTCTTCCTCTGGCCCAAGTGCAGGGCACATATCCAGGTCACAGCACTGGACTCTGACTGAAGGGCTCCTTTCAAACTCAGAGCCCTAAAGGATGCTCCCATAAGGCAGTACAGTTCTCTGCACTGTGCAAACTGCCTTGAGGCAAGAGCGAACCCCCTACCCTTCAGTACAGCCAGAGGGCACGTTGCAATGAATAAATGAGATGAACGCTTGAAGTGGGGCAGCTGAGCCAGTCGCGTTACTATTACAGAGGCCCATATGAAGATTTTGGGCAATTTGAATTGTGTTTATATGTTTCCTTTTTGTGTATTAGAATCAGAACTGAGGCTGCAGGTTTGGAGAACGCTGGAACAGAGACCTAGAGAGTTTAAGGAAGACCTTTATTTGAAGAGAAAGAGGGGACCTCTCAAACAAAACTATTGTTCCAATACTTTACACACAGCAGAGCACTGACTTCCTTCTCCTCTAATGCTTGTTTTTTCATATGCTTTCCTTCTTGCCCCTTAACAAAATTATTTTATTTTAAAATTTAATTACAGCTTCACATTTACCGTCTACTCCTACCTTATCCTTTCCTTTAAAATTTCACATATTCCCAAATTACAGACTTATATTTCCACTTCAAATAGGAAACATGCAGTTTCTAATTAAAACGTACAAGTCTTGATTCTGTCAAATCGTTTGGGTGGTTGTGTCTGTCTCTCATGGGTAAACAACCCCCATTCATTTAATTAGTGAAAAAAGGCTAGGATATACATAACAAATAGCGAAATATGAGTCTTCAAAGTGAAAATCACATTGGTGTCATGCAAAGCTCAGAGCTAGTGCCCAGCGCTCCTCTGGAGATGGAAAGGATCAGTATGCTTTTCAGTTGGGTAGGACTAAGGTTATGGTTAGGGTTAATATCACTGCAGTCTTGCTTAGCTGGAAGATGAAGGATGAGGGCTGGGTTCAGGACAGAGCTGTAGCTCCACACTCTTTCTTGGAGTTGGGCAAAATGGTTGGTGTTTTGAGGGTTAAGGTGAAGGAAGTAAGGGACTTCAGAGTGGGAATTCAACTGCAGTCTCTCTCAGCCAAAGCATGTGGAATAACAGTTGGTATTAGGAAGGAGATGTGGCTCAACACTGTTTTGGAAGTGGGAAGAGTTAGTGTGCTTTGTTGCCTGGTAGAGGTTCATATTAGGATTAGGATGTCCTGTTCAGCCCAGAGAAACTATAGGTAGGTCTCAGAGGCCAGCACACCCTTCTTCCCATAAGATTTCTTGTTAGGGTTGATCTTAAAGTAATGAAGGCCTTCACAGTGGAAATGCCACTCGAGTCCTGCTTATCAACAAAACTGGCTAAATGTTTTTAGTGAACTCCAGATCTATTGTTTGAATTTCCTTTGAAACGCTGAAGTGTAGATTTATTATTGTCCATAGAGATCATTACATCACGTAGAAAAGTCGGATATCACTAGGGTGCATATTTTGTTCTTTAATACTCTTAGGTTATGTTTGTATTATATATGCTTATTTGCAAGAAGAAAGTCTCTTGTCATCAGCTCATGAATTTCCATGGATCTTATTTCTCTTGGTGATTTTTTTTTCTTTATTCTAATTTCTCTTCATGTTTGAACATAATTTGTGTTAATTCAACACATGTATTAACTAATATTTCTACATGTCTAAACATGGGCAGAACGTCAGGTTTCATGTCTAGTAGTATTTTAACTTCTGAAAAGTGTATCCAGGCACTTTTCCAAATAAAGACTTTGGGATGGCCTGTTACCTGGACCCACGCAGAACTTAGCCCTCTGTATAAGCATTTTCTGCCCTGCCCCCAAGAATGTTAATATATTGAGGCTTTTGTGAGCTTTGCATTACCTACGTCATCTTTATTCCCGTCCTTCAGAAAAATTCTTCCCTACCTTCTTGTTACACAAAAAGTCCAAGTGAGAAAAAATTCAGTCACCCACTTCTCATGGTCACTCTGTAGCTTATTCCTGTATCTATTTTTCAGGCTGTCCTTAGAAAGCCAAGGAAATTGAAAGTTCTGGTTATTAGCATAACTTCCAGTACCTCTCAAATCCTTCATAACTCGTACCTCCTTTTTCTCCATAATTACTTCCAAAAACATTTTATTGTTTTTAAAAAGTTATTTTCTAGATAAGGAGTGTGGTCATTGGAATGTTAAAATCTGCCAACAGAAAGTTATTTCTTGTTCTCAGTACAAGGTAGTTATTGTAATCTTTCAGATTTGATCATATAATGTGTATCTACTGAAAACCCCAGTCTTCTGCTAGTGGAAATAGGAGAACAGTATTTCTCTGTATTTCTGTAGAAATAGGGTGCTTCTAGCAATTGTCTGAGTTTGGTGTGAGCAATAATACTGACATTGCCTCTACTGTTTAAAAACAACATGAAATGATGAACAATGTCACAAATATTCCTGGCAAAACAATGTTAATTTGTTCTTTGCCATCACCTTTTTAGCCAACAGAATAATGCTACCGGAGTTTGGACTGTAATGTACTGACCCCTTTTTAGCCAACAGAATAATACTACCGGAGTCTGGAATGTAATGTACTGAACCCTTTCAGGATTGTAAAGCATTCTGTGTATTACCAAATTCCTTTCCTCTCATTCTTGATTTAAGACATGTTCCACAATCTGTGGTCTCATTTGTGTACTGTATTCTTCTCACATTGGGTCAGTTCACTGCTATGAGCTGATGAGCGGCAGTGTTAAGCCTCACAGCTTACAGCCTTCTGGAAGGTCGCACCCTCAGATCGTGGATAAACAGTGCACCAATTGAGAGTTAAACAAGAGTTTCTGTGTTTGCTTGGCAGTTCTGTGCACCTACTGCCAAATGAAACATTGTTGTCTCTCCAGCATCTGCCCTGAACTCAGTTTGATCCTTGAAACTCAATTTGATCCTTTCCCCTCTCTCCTTTCCTCTTCCCCTGACAACACAGTTTTACCAGAAACTGGAAACCTATCTTGCTCCTGGATATAAATTTCCTCTTTGGTTTTCTGCAGATGTCTTCAGATGTCAGAATAGTGTCGCATGCTGCCTGACGTTTTTACTGTGCCTGTAAAGGGATGTATATTTAAAATTATTTTTAAGGTATTAAAGTTAGCCAATGCAATGAAAGGAGTTGATTTCAATTGATTGCAGTATGCAATCTAACCCACTCATAGAAGCCCATGAATAAGAGATGCACGGTGGATCTGACAATTACCAGCGAAGCACCATTGCATATCTTCAGCAACGTGATTGAGGGGGTTGCTGCTTGGGTCAGCTGCCATCTTTACTTGTTTATTAACAGAATCATTTGTCAGATACCTGTCATTGCCCAGGTCAAGCATATCCACTCCTCACCACAAATACCAGCAGTTGCAAAACTGGACAATTCACAGTAACTCCTTTCAAAACACAATGCTAATCTCAAACTGATTAGCCGATCCCTGTTTCTCAGGTGGCTGCAGATATTCCAGCAAGAAATCTCCCAAACAACTGAAATACCAGTGAAAGCTGGTGACTTCTGAAAGGGCATAGGCAAAACTATGGTACTAAACTTCTCTCAGCGGCATTCAAGCAGTTTGTAAAGATCATGGTATATGTGCCTCAAAGGAACAGAGGCAGACTTCCTCCTCGAATTTATGTTGTTTGAGGCATTCGTACTGTTGTACAAACCCCACATGCCACCAGCTCAGGGGAGAGGAATGTCCTCTGTTCTGGGAGAGGCGCATAGGAGGACTAGTAGGGAAACTAGACTGGAAGATACGCTTCAGGAGAGTACGTGATGTGCTCAGCCCATAGGATCAGAGTTAGTCCTGAAGTAAACCTGGATTTTAAAGCCTAGCAAAATAAGGGGTAAAAAGAATATGATTATTGCCCGTATACTATCACAGTGGGAAATAAGGTATTAAACTGAAGGGTTATCATTGCTGTATACAAAGAGCATATCAACTGTCCATGAATAAATGTTGTTGAAAATTAGAAACAGGTCTGTCCCTGAAAGCAGTAATATTCTGGAAAAGTCTGTTAAGAGCTGTTGGGGGCATACTACCCAACTTGTTTTAAAATGGAGCCTGGTAAATTCATGGATGGAAAAGTTGGATATAAATGAAACACCATGTTCATTAACATCTGAGAATCCCATGAAAATAAATTTTGCTCATTATACTCTAAATTATTTCAGACCTAGATGGAAATGAGAAGCAGGATGCCATCAAGAATGATAAAGAAAATTATTCTGAAGTTTGGGGTGAATATTTGTTATTATATATACCAAGACTAAGGTCTGGATAGCTAGTCAGTAATAATGAGTGTATGTGCTCTTAAAAGGCTCTGGAGAAAGGCTGATGTGTCCAAAAAGGTCTAAGCACCACACCTCAGAATACCGTTCCCATAAGAAATGTCTACTTCCTAAAAATCAAGGCACCAATTATCACTAGTCACTCTTGAAAACGTTAGACAATCTTTTCAGCCATCTCCGTTTACACAAGCAGCCAACCAGTCTGTGTATGTTTTACCTGATTTGACAGTTCTGTAGACAGACTGTGAGCCAAATCTGAAATTCAAAGTCAGTTCAGCAGGTGGAAAGCGGAAAGTCATTACTTTTCAATAATCCCGGATATTTAACTCACTTTTCTGAGAAGTAGGTCAGACACCAATCTGCGTGGTAAACAGATATTGTCATGTGGAAAAAAGTAATTTTTCTGCCTAAAAACTGTGTGTTAGCAATATTGGCATTCACAATTAATATTACTCTGGTTAATGACAGTTTCCTGTTTTCTTCTGATTAACCTGTGCTTTTGATGCCCTTCATATAGGTCGCTTCAGTTTTCCCATCTATAGACCATTAGGCAGTAATTCTCTAAGCAGCTTGGGCTACCAGAGCTCTGAAATAACTAAGAAACTTTTTGTCATCTTTGTGAAGGCAGAGCCAGCTTTAGGCACAGGCAAAGATGGTAATGGCCTAGGGAGCAAGAGGATCTCAGCAACAAATACCCATGACCTTACCAACTTCTTTGCCTATGGCTAAACTTAATGTGGCTGTAGAGAAAAGAAGGTGTATGGGCATCTCAAAGAGTTCAAGGAGAAAGTTCCACCACTAATCCTTAGGATGAACTTTAAAAATGCTAGCAGAAAGGGGAATTGGAGTACCACAATGTGGTGAACTGGGTCAGTGAACTAGTCCACGCCAAAAATGTACTGCAAAATTAAAAAAAGATAAGACACATGGACTGGTTGTACCTCACTGCTCCATACATAGTTAGGAACCAGCTTTTGGGAGGCTGTGGGAAAGAGGGTTTCCTTAAGCCAGTTTGCCGTTGAAAGAAAGTACAGAGAACCATAACCAGAGTTGTTCTACTTGTTGTGAAGACATGCTCTGAGATGTCATCAGAAGAGCAAAGAGACATTTTCAATTCTTTGTGGATAAAATGACATGAGGATTGCTTAATGTTTTCTATTCTAACAGGGAGGACTGCATACAAAGAAAACAGAATATCGAGAGAGGGAGAAAACAACATATACATCTGTATTTATTTTATTTTAAATGTAATCATTTAAAATAACTCACAGGGAAAATCTGCAACAACGACAACAAAAGCCCCTGTTTAGGTTTAAAGTATGTGATTAGCAATCTGGGTGTTAAAAGTATTTTAGAAACTTAATGGACCCATGGAAAGAATAGTGCTATTCTGCTATCAGCTGTTCTGTATAGTGATGATGTCTGAATTAATACTAGTTTATAAGCCGAGGCCTGCTTTATGCAAATTAAAATGCACTGTATTTAGCTGCAAAGTTAACATGCCTTTTATAGTAATGCAAATTCCCTAACTGCTTTGCTATAATATGGGCCAGTTACAGATTCTATAATCTAAATCATGTCTCTGATTTAAGAAGTGTTTAAACTACGCATTAAATTAAGTACATAGGAGTTAAAAAGGAAAAGATCACCATAGATGCAACCTAATTAATCAGCGCTGAATTGATTTTGTACTAATATTTTGAAATGAGATTTGTTTTCTTGTTTTCCATTTGAGCGTTGTGTCTTTTATTAAATAGTCTGTATGTATCTGGTTTTGGAGAATGTAATCAATAATTAAAATAATTAACTGAATCAATTTAGAGATACCTTTCCTTGTATTACATTAAGAAAAACATATACATCTTCTTTACTCAGTTTAGTATGCCTAATTGGTGTATGATAAATTCACATAGTATTTTGAATGAAATCTCAGCTTTGGGGGGGGCAAGCTGGGGAGCTATCTGCAGGTAGAATGTTCTTTTTGGTATGGTTGCATCTGTGAAGCTACAGACTTTAGTGAGAACATCTGAGATCATGAAAATTAGGCTCATGCAATGAATGGAGTTGATTTCAATTGATTGCTGTATGCAATCCAACCCTCTCACAGAAACCCATGAATAAGAATTTAATTTAAAATGACAGGTGAAGCATTTGCTCAGCTTTGAACAGGGGATGATGAAGGTGGTTAAGGGTATTGTTAACCCTTGTAAGCTAGTTAGATATAGTCCAGAACTGGAAGGAAAAAAAAAAAGAAAAAAAAAAAAACCCTGACAATTTAGCAGAGGTTTGCTGCCATATGGCCTGAAACTAATGGGTTGTTATTCTATAACATCAGAACCTATCCAGAATATCTTCAGAGAGCTGTAGAAATAAGCAGGGAAATAGAAAAAGAATTAGCATCTTGACCAGCAATTGAATTCAAGAGGGCAAGTGTTTTCTAATGAGTACTGCATCTTACTCTTCAAAGACCAGTGATTATGTTGCAGTGTTATTTCTCAAGTCAAGTTTGCTTTGATGTTAAAACACATTTGCAGTACATATCTACATGTATAACTAGGGTTTTTTTATCTATTGTGTCTTTTCTGATGAAGGATCTTAAAACTCTAGGAAATTAGAAGTGTGTTCTGGCTCCCCTTGCACAGGGATGAAATGGGGGGAGACAGGGGGAGAAAATTTATCTTTCTTTTTTTTTCATCTTAAGCAGCTCCACAGGGATAGAGCTCTTAAGACCTGGGTAGAGGATTTAGCAACACATCATGCACAGCTAAATCACGAATTGGATGCAGGAGCCTTGTACAAATACACATAAATCCATGTGAGGTTAGTGTAACCAAAAATAAAGCTCTAGGGCACTGTCTCCTACCTGTTGAAGTAAATACATGTTCTACTCTGGAAATCCTCAAAACACACATGGAAGTATTCTGTCTGTCTCTATTGTCCAAAAGAAGGCTGATGGTATCCAGCTCATGAAGAATAACTACCCCAAGGTAAGCCATGAGACAGGCTATGGCAAGAGCACTCCTTTAAGGAGGTGAGCTCAGGGGCTGGATATGCTGTATTGCTGCAAATAGCGGTGACCAGTGTATATGTGGGTACATGTTCGTGTAAGGTAGGTTTTAGAATTTGGGTTTTTTTGGTTCTTGCATCCATGAAACCAAGGATCAAGAAATGGAAACAAAACAGATGCATGAATAGCACCTCTTCTGTCTGTTTGTTCTTCAGGAAAATAAAGGAAAGTTTGGAGTGCTTTCCTGTTAAACTAAATAACTTGATCCACACGCTTGTACAGATGTCAGTGACAGGCTCTGCAAAGCCTCCAGCTCCAGAGACTGTCCCCCAAGAATGGATGATGCTGGACACAGAGAAGTCAATTGCAAGAGCCACCATTTTGGGATTCAACAAAAAGTCTGACTCCGTATGTATTATGTTCTTTGCTTGCTCTCCTTTGCCTTGATCTTTAACGACTCTTCTGTGAGCTTATATACTCTCCCTCCTCCTTTATAGAAGATGTGCTTGTGCCACATTAAAGGATCACAGGATGAACAGCAGTGCCATAAGCTACCAGAGAGAAAGAACACCAGGCAGACAGCTATTAGCAGGGAGCCATTAAGGAGAACAGTTCATGCCCTATAGTGAAAAATAAATCAAGAGCTAATTAAAGCATCCAAAGGGAAAGCATGGCACAAAATTAGGAAGCCTAATAGAAATCGGAGGCTGTTATATGATGCTTTAATGGTGCGTTATTAGTTTTCACACACTGCAGTGATCTTTCAGTGTTTGAGTTGTATGCTATCCAGGCAAGTTTCTCTTTCTGTGCAGCAAAGACTATAAATTACAAACTGAATTCTCTGGCACTTGGCACTACATTAAAGAAAGGTTTTTCTTTGTTAAAATCACCCTATATTTTCTCTTGTACATTTTTTTTTAATGTGCCTCTCTGATCATTTCTCTTTTCTGCCTCTCCCTTTTCCCCAATACAGCTATATCTAGTCCAGGTGGTGCAAACCTGCAATGTGGTCACTTTTGTGGAAAAATCATTCGACCAGTTCTCAAAACTTCACAGCCATCTCCAGAAGCAATTTCCGTCACATGCCCTCCCAGAGTAAGGCAGCATATTAGCGAATGTTATTCTGCTGTTAAATGGTTTTCTCTGTGCACAGATAAAAATGTGAGAAAATGTACGGCAGACATATTTTTAGAAACACAAAGGCAATGTGACATATTCTATCAAGCCTTCTATTCAGCCCCAGAAGAAACTGAATCATAGACCATTGTTATAGTCTAACTTTTATATATTTTATTGTTCTTTTTTTAATGGGAGGAGAAGGGGGGGAACAGTTTAGGCCTGACACTGCTATTCCTGAAATCAAAGTGGTAAGTGGTACTGACTTCATTAAAGGCACGATAGAGCCTTTGTTAGTTTTTATTTTCTGCATGATGCTGATCAAAACTCATAGCAAAATCCATATATTAAAGCAATGTAGGAATGTTCACACTAGGTCAGAACAGAAAAAAGCCAATCTCTGACACTGGCAGGAGTGATCAATCTTTTTACAAAAAAGTTGCACATACTCCCCAGCTGAGAAATCTATGTACTATCCTGGCCTCAAAAACCAATACTTTGTGTCTCCCATCATTCAGTTTCATATCTTTTGAAAAATATGCTATCATTAATTGCAATAATTCTGAATATTACTTTTTATCCATGTGCATGTCTATTCCTGCTCATCATATTCTGAATCTTATTTCTTCACAGTTTCCTGGGACAGTGAGTCCCACAGTTTATTTCTGTCTTATGTAAAACAGCTTTGCCTTGTGTAATGATTGTCCATGGCTTTGGTAATACACGTGGAGTTATGTATTCTACAAATATCATATACATTTTACTGCATACACCATTGAGAACAAAGTAGTCCTCTCAAACAGTCATGATGACTCACCTGATACAAGCCCCTCTTCAAGATCAATCTACAATAAAGCATAAAGCTGGCCAAGAAGACAGGCAATTTACTTACCAAGCTGAGATTCAAGTTATGCTTGAAAAATAGAAAGATCTTTGAGGTTTGACCTGAAATAAATAGCCACAAACAACATGATTTTGACTTAAAAAAAAAAAGTCCACAAAATTCAGATCCAAATTTGATATTTTCCCAAGCTTGTGAGAGTTATTCAGTTAAATGGCTTTAGGTTAGTTAATTCTAGAGAATCTTTCTACTACCTGAGGGGATTTTAATTGACTCTAATTTGACTCATTATGAATGGCTCACATGAACTGGTTTGCAGCAGTTGGTGAGAATCAGAATTTCACTAAACAATGAAAGTTCTTGAATCATGGTTTTGATTTGGATATATTTGCACGCTAACTATTAGGTTGTAAAATAAAATATTTAACAAGTACCTCTTTATGATTTTTTTCCTGTGGTGAGCAGAGCTTTCTGAAGGAAAATATATTTATCTTTAGAAATGCATAGACCTCAGAAACCCTGTAGTGAATTTCAAAAATAGTACTAGCCATTTTCCAGATAAATTACCTTTAATAAAATCCCTTGCATTTTCACTGCAAAAGAGAGTTCCAGAACTCACAGAGGGTTAATCTGCGTATCCTGAGGCTGTGTCTAAGAGCTCCAGAGCTTTCTTGTCATGATTCAGTCCCAGCAGTAACCTGTCACTGTATGATCTTTCCCCAAGACTGTGTTAAAGTAATTCATTTTATGATGTTTCTTTATATGTACGTTGTTTAATGCTAAAGTTTTGGTTTGTTGCCTAACAGAACTTCGTCAGTTTGAGGCTTTTCATGCATTCCAGATTTTATTCTAATAATAAAAACCTAGTTATTTCTTTATAGGAAGTTATCACTGAAACTGCCATACCATATCAGACCATTGGTCTGTCTGTGTGTTACAAAGCTCCAGCTCTGGCCGATGCCAGATGCTTCAAAGGAAGGAAAAAGCCTTGTTCCATAATGTAACCACAAAATCAGTTTGAAAATGTATGATTTAAAAGTAAAATGTCTAATATTACTAGAATAATTGGAACTGCTAACAGAAAGGACTTGGTTACTGCTTTGTATTGATTCATGAAATTGTATATATTCATGTCTCATTAGGAGGAAATAATGCAATATGAGTCTGCTTCATACAAGTGCTAAATACTGGCTATATCGCAAGAAACTAATGGCAAAAGCTCAGAGTTCTCAGCGCCTGAAATTTTGCTATTGACATGTAAACATTCAGCCCATATTTATAAGTCAAAGCACAGCCGCCCCAAGCAAGCCCTTGCACTCTAGCACCTTCCCTCTTACTTGGTTTCAGATGGAGTATTAATTGTGTTTAATTATTGCTTTTTAAAAGGCCAAAAATCTTTTCACCCAGCAAAGCATTTAAGTGACATAATTTATATACAGAATGTTCTTCAAGCTAATAATTACGAACTGGAATCTGCTATGCAGGATGTCTGCACGTGGCGCGAGTTTATATTTTTCTGATCTACTTAAGGGAGATGCAAAACTCAAAATCAGCTTGGGAAGTTAACCTTTTCTAACACAAGTGTGTTCACAAGTGCAAAGTCAGTTTCAGCCATAGGCGCAATTCAGCAAAACCGTGAAGGCCTTTTAAAGAAGTGTTCAGTACTGCCACAAGGTTCTTATTGTCCTTCACTGCAGCAGAGTTATTGATGCTATCAATCAGCAGTTCCTCTGTCCTCTGTTTGGCCACTGTGCTTAGGATGCATCTTCTGAGGACCTACGTTTTACAGCCAGAGTCCTCTCGTTGTGTTTTACAGTCTAATTAATTTTAAGCTGCTTCCAAACAGATCCTCCCTACCACCTCTTGAAAGAAGTCCTTTTTGTGCCCCAGAGGAACCCAGCACATTCACAAGCTGTCTGTGTGTGCCTGCGCTCTATTTTTATCTGTGCAGCTCATATACGTCATGATCCTGGGTCATATCACTTCCCCTGCCTCATTATGTGTCCTGCCACTGTAATTTCGTGAGGCAAGAATCGCCTCTTACTATTCATTTGTACAGCGCCTGAGCCCTGATCTTTCAGTGCTATAGGCAAAAATAATCAAAAAGTCATACATACATACAATATGCTGCTATCATCCTGGCCCCTTGCTGTTTTAATTGCAGCATTAGTTAATACCAGTGCTGAGTTCTTCCTCAGAAGTATTACACAAGATGGGTAAAGATCTGTCCACTCCTAAAAAGAATTACAGTATCTTGTTAATCAGTATTCTCTTCATAAAAGGCCTTCTGTTACAAAACAAGCTTAAAAAAGCCCAACCCAACAGGTCTCATTACAGTTCATAAAATCTAATTACACTGAATCTCTTGGTAACAAAAACTGTGGGTTAATCTTCTTCAGTCCTTTTATTTTCACTAGGTGAGGCTGCTATTTTCCATTTTTACAGCTGGGTGGTTTGCAAAGCTGGCCAGTGTTCCTCTCTAGGGATGGGAATCCAGTGCTCCATGTGTTGCTATTTGGCTGGCCTTTGAAAAGCTGATGACATCTTATCACTGAGCTGTGGAATTGGGTAAAACCTGTTCGAAGTAGGATCTGACCAGCTGCCTTTCAAAAGGCTGGCCAAGTGTCTCTTTTCAGTCTATTGCACTGCTAGATGGCTCTTTTGTAATTTGTCTGAAGCCTTCAGATATCTCTTGAGATCTAGTGGATAAACAAGGTTGTACCAGAAAAAAAGAGGTTTGTAAACAAGATACGGTTAACTATTTACAGTGGTGGTGTAACATGAAATACGACCAGGTCAAAACTTCTACCTTTCTATGTCACATAGATTAGAGGACATAAAGCATAGTATTAGTTATGAATCCCAATATTAGCAATCCATATCACAAAACCCATTACGTGCAATTTAGCACAGATAGCTTTTCTAATGCTCCTTCAACCTGAGAGAGAAATAGTCCTTGTCAGGGCAAGGTTAATATAAATTGATTTTGTGTATTGTTAAAAATCTAACCTTTTGACTGATCTAATGTGCATTGTCTCTAAAATGCAAAGATGATGCCAGTAAAAAAAAATGTGGGTTTTTGACATTTTCAGTCACCAAAACATTTGAAAATTGACATAAGGCCATTCTATGCATATGTGGTTTATTTACTAAACTGAAATGAAATTAATCTTAATAAAAACTCAGCAAGAGCATTACTATTATTATTGTTATTGCTTTTGTTGGGATTGATTTTGTTATTGTGATGATCATTTGTTTTCATGTATTACTTTTATTATACTAGCTCCTGAAATTACATATGGGATCAGGGACCTGCTCTGAAAAACTTATCTACACTCTAAATAGCTGAGGTAAAAAAGCAAGCAATGATATATTCATAAAATGTCACATTGTTGCTGTAAGGCTTTGGTATTCAATATTCTATGGTAAGGGTTTGTATAGCATGAGCTGTGGGCTGAGATCAGACATCTGTTGTGCTGTGCGCAGCGCAAAAAATGGGGACGTAGTGTTTTCCTGGGATCATAAGGGGCCAATATTTTAGAGGTATTTAGATACTATAAAATGCAAATAAGTGCCTTTTAGGTTTTTTGTTGGTTTGGGTTATGTTTTTTTTTTAATTAACGATTTAGACAGAAAAAGGGGTACAGTATGAAACAGAGTATCAGCAAATTATTAGAAGAACCAGAGTCAGAGGGTAAACAATCCTCTGGACACTGTACCCATCCCTTCCCCTACCTGCAAAACTGCTTAGAAAGTGTTAACTTTCTTCTGTTAAGTAGAGCTGGAAATATTTTCAGCAAATACAGTACAAGAGCTATACTTACGAATATTCTTCTTTTGCAGGTTTCCCCACTCATGGCATTTACCTTTTACAGACCTTGAACATAAAAGAATGAAGGATTTGAATCTCTATCTGAAGCAGCTATTAAGTGGATCCAGGAAACTGGCTAATGTGAGCACTTCCAGTATTTATTTTATTTGCATATGACTTTTAGTAACATTGTACTAAAAGAATCAGGAAGCTTTCCATGGTCTCATTTGAAAAAAAAATAAAAATGACATAAATGACACTTCTTCTAATGCAGCCGTTTTGAGATGAAGCCATTGTAGCATTCATCAGAACTTAAGACAAAGACAAGAATGACTGAAAAATAGTTTATTAGACCTGGCAGGGCATTTTTCAAAATAACTTCTCTTCCTTTGCTGCCATCCAAAAGTAGTGATTCACTGAATTTTTGACAGTAAGGAGTAGGTTCTGAGGAATGTAATGTCTAAAAAAGGAGTAAGTTTTGAAATATTGAAAAGTCTGATTTTGACAGTTTTTAAATGAAAAGTTCCATTCTTTCAGCCCAGAAATACTCTTAATTTCAAAATGTATTTAACATGTAGAAGAAGTTGTTTTGCAAACATAAGACCAAAACCAGAATGTTTCAATATTATCAGAATGATACATTGTGTCCATTAAAATTGGTGTTTTCTCATTTTTTATTCATTATTGTTTTCTGAGATTTGATGTTCTCTTCCTGTTTCAAAATGGAAAGCTGAAATGGTAACAAACACTGACTCTTCATTACCTGGCCCAGGACAAAGCCTTATGCACCTCAGCATTGTAAAAGCCAGGGCCAAGAGCAACTAACAGGCCCCATGCACCCTGGGAGGATGTTAAATCATTACACTGCATCACTTTGGAAGTTGGATGGTCAATTCCTGATAGTGGCACCAGGGTCTGAGAGAAAGGAGCATCTTCCAGTGACCAGCCACTGTCAGGAAAGCTGTCAGACAGGCAGGAAAAAGCAGTGGTTTACATTAGATCCTAGGCTTATGTAGAGGCTAGTAAATTCAAGGGAGCCAAAGCACGAGCTCGTGCGTTGACCCTGCTGGTTTACTGTTGGTACTTTCTCTAGCAAAGCTTGGACCTCTGCCAGGTGAGCCATGTCATGTCCCGTGGCCTCAGGGCCATAGCACAGACTGAGGCTGGTTTGGTTTAGTAGCGTAGACAGTCTAGGATGCCAAAAGCGGGAATGACAGAATGCTTTATCTCCAAAATTTCAAACATTTTGCAGGAGGAGAAAAATGGTTGCTGCCTAACTATATAACTTTCCCAGCTGTCACTGTGTAATGGAGATTAAAGAGGAAATTGTCCATATGTAAAACAAACAGGAGTTTTCTTATTAATATTAATATAAATTCTGTGCCCTGAGTTGAAATTGAGAAGATTTCCAAAGAGGATAGATAATATCTGTCTCACAGAGCTACACTTAATTTGGTATGGACAGCTGACTTAGGTGCTTGGCTCCCTTGACTGACCTTGCCAAATAAACTGCACAAGTCGGGGTTAATTGTTGTGCAATTTCTGTCACTCACGTTAGGGTCATGGGTTTATTTTACATTAGCGCCTTTTGGTCACAGCTGAGGAAAAACTGATATAAGCCAGTGACCTAGAAATGAAGAGCTCTGTATCTTCTGCTGTGCTCTGGGCTGCTGTAAGGTACATGGATTTTCAATTTGGGCCAAGCGCTGCTGTGTAGAAGCCTGAGCTATGGTTGAAAAATTAGACTGCTTAAAGCCCTGGGATAGTAATAAAAACATTTCCCGGTGACGCGCAGAAGCTCTCTTCTCCCTCCTGCTCCATAGTCTGTGAATGGGCTAGTAATCAGCCAGAGCATGCTGCCTTGCAATGGGCTTCCTAATGCCTTTCCTCCTCCCTTTACGGTCCTGCAGCATGCACCCGTGGAGCTGGGTGAGCTCTCCCAGCACGTTGCTGCTGGGACACTGGGACACAACCACGAATAGGGTATTCAGAGGAACCGTGGACAGATCTGCCTGGGGACATACGCTGGTGTGGCTCTGAACCAGCCCAGTGGGGCTATTCAGACATGATGAACTACGCAGTTGCTGAAAACCGTTCCAGTCTGGTGCAGCCTATAGTGCTGAACCACGAGGAGAAGAAAACCATTTTGTGCCTAAGAGGGCTGCACAGCTACTGCTGTGCTGGACTTGGAGGACACGATAATGAATGGAGTAATGAGCAGATTGTTTCCATCTGTAAAGTGCTATTGCATTCAGGAAATCATCTTGCTTACCACCATGCAGCTAACCTGCAATTCTAGATGATAACCTTTAAAGTTATTGATACTCTATAAACATCAAATCATTATTTTTACTTCAATATGCTTCTCCTGCTGGGAGATGTGAGAAATTTAGAAAATACTGACGTGTTCTGACCCACTTAGAACGAGGAAACCAGGCAGTGGGTAATTTCCTTTGTATTCCCAGCTGAAGGCTTCTTTTTTACTTTTCCCTTTGGTATGCCTCTTTTAAAAAAGTGTCATGGTGTCTTCTTGGGTTTAGTCTGAGCAGAAAGCCAAGCTAGGAGGCTTTCTTGATAAAAATAAATACAATTATTTTGTCTCTCTTTGTGCCTTGGACAACTTTGCAGTCAAATTCGTCCTGTTTTCTCAAATTGCTAGGGAGCCTGACCGAAACCATTTAGTGAGTTGTCTGTTCTCAAGCATTACCAAACTGTCATTCCTATGAAACAGTAAAACTATGTAGGAATAAATAATTAATTCAGAAATTTGTGAAGAAATCTTGTAAGAGCAGATGCCTGTAGAACAGGGTTCCCTTTAATTTCTTGACACAGTCATTTCTTTCTGCTGAATTGTACCTGTATGGTATCATAGCTGTATTGTAACTGTACAGTATGCTGGAGTATTGTCTGAGATGGAGAGAAGAGCTTTTATTTCATTATAAAATACCCTTGCTATCACTGTAAACACATTACCCTGATTGACTAGACACCGGTTTCAACTCTGAAAAGTTTAGTCCAGTCCACACAGGACTGACTACATGCTTGGTTCTACCAATTAAGTAATTAAAAATCCTAGAAATAAAGAAAGAATTGGATTATATCCAAATTCCTTCCTCAGTCATGCCTTAAGTGCATGCTTTTTAGTCCAGACTAAGTTCTGGTTATGAAAATTGTGTTTTAATTAAGAGTAGGTCAGAATGTCACTGACCTTTTCTGCTAAATGGTTTGAACAAAGGAGGAGGAGTGGAAAATAGCTGCCTTCTCATTTGCACTGTAGCTCAAATGGAATTAAATGTTTCCTCAAACCCTTCTTTAAAGAACAGAAATTTCAAGCCACCTTTCTTTATCTCTGAATTTTAGTATCAGATCCAATAAATGCAGGAACATCAGCTGATGGAGATACTGGCTGTTGGGCCAGTTTGAATGCTTGAACGTGCTCATGCCTGTCCCTATTCAAAGCAGTTTTTTAAGTCTGTGGTTTACTTTGAGCATAAGCCTCATTTATTGACTTTCTCTTAGAGATTGGTTGAAGAGTTGCCTAGAATAGGAGTGCTTCTCCTAAATTCAGGTTAACACTCGGTTATAAATAACTACTCCACCAGACTATATACATGACCATCAAGCTATATTCATTACATCAATCACTAAAATGCAAAAGTTGATGCACCTTCATTGTCATATTGAGTCATTTAGGACAGGATCAAAAACAGGTTTCAGCACCCTTTTTTGTTTCATTCTACTCCTCCCAAACCAGTGGCAGTATATGTGATCACACTGTAAGAATATTTAGTTTTGTGCCAGTGGCACTGTTGCTGACTGGCTCATCAGCTGCATGTGTTGAAATGCCTGGGTCTTCTACATCAGCAAGGCAACATACTCAACAATGTTTAGACTCCTGGAGTTTTGCTTCATTAAATGGCAAAACAACCAAGTGGTGCCACCGATAGGAGGTGAAGCATCAAGAAACAATAAACTGAAGGTTGGTAACATGGAGGAGGACAAAAATATACATTATCAAAGTATAAATCAAATCTCTGACAAAAGGCAGCTGCTGCTGACCACTTTTACACTTTTCTCTATTTCACTCAACTCCAACTGAGTGATGGGCTGAATGGAGATTGCAGCCCAAATCTCATAACGTATCATATAAATTAGGGCTGCCCTACTGGCTTGTCGTTTTACTGCTGTATTGTAGGAGGGTTATACACTCCCTGGGGATACAAAAGCAAGGTAAGGCTCCATTAATTAGGCTGTTCTTGGCCCTGGTGTCAAACAGCAGCATTCACAAAGCTGAATGTCTTCATGCTTATCTTGAAAAGACAACTTGCACCTGGTTTGGGCATTACAAGTGAAAAATCTAAAACTGAATCTAAAGCAATGCTTTATATAGCAACCGTGTGCATTTGGTACTGTCGTGGTTTAAGCCCAGCCAGCAGCTAAGCACCACACAGCCGCTCACTCACTCCCCCCCGGTGGGATGGGGGAGAGAATCAAAAGAGCAAAAGTAAGAAAACTCGTGGGTTGAGTTAAGAACAGTTTAATAATTGAAATAAAATCTAATAATAATAGTCATAATAACAATAATAGTAATAATAATAAATTGTAGCAAAAAGGAAAACAACGAGAGAGAGAGAAACAAAACCCAGGGAAAAAAGCCCCAAGTGATGCAATTGCTCACCACCCGCCGACCGATGCCCCGCCAGTCCCCAAGCCGCGGTTGCTGCCACCGAGCCAACTCCCCCCAGTCTCTATACTGAGCATGGCACCATATGGTATGGAATAGCCCTTTGGCCAGTTTGGGTCAGCTGTCCTGGCTGTGCTCCCTCCCAGCTTCTTGTGCACCTCCTCACTGGCAGAGTACGGGAAGCTCAAAAGTCCTTGACTTAGTATAAACACTGCTTAGCAACAACTAAAACATCAGTGAGTTATCACATTATTCTCATGCTAAATCAAAAATGCAGCACTATACCCGCTACTAGGAAGAAAGTTAACTCTATCCCAGCTGAAACCAGGACAGGTACAACTAGTAACATTCTATGGATGATATTCCCATCTCTCATCATTTTAAAGAAGTGGCATTTAATTTGTGGATATTGTTATCGATAGCACAGCTCAGACACTAGATGTACATACTGATCTTGCAAAACTACATAGTCTTAAATAAACATATGTTATTTGTCCCACGTCTTTCACATAGGTTGGTTTTGTGTGCAAGTTCAGTGGGCTTGGATGTTTGAGGGGGTCTGTTTATTGGGGGCAGGGGGTTGGCAAACATGATAGTAAGTGCAGGTGCACAGTAGGCTAATCAGTAAAAAGAAATAAGGTATATTGGGTTTTGTCTCTATAAAAATTTTCTAAGTATCCAAATTAACTAAGGACTTTGGGGCCAAAGATAAACCTAGGGCAAGCAAGTAAGCAAATAGTGACAGTGTATCAGCCATGGATAGGTTCTATAAACAGCTTTATGGTGACTTACAGGCTGTGTAACAGGGCTTTAAGGAGGATGTAAATGGAAATGATTGTAAATTATGTTCACTCATTTTCAAGCATACAGTGAAAACCAGGACCACAGCGTTGTTTTAGAGTGACTAATGTTTAACACTATAAAAGTAATCAAGTTTGATAAGAGCTTCCCATATTTCATTTGTATTTTATTCACTGGCGCTACTTGGGATTTGCAGAGGTGAGAAAATAGCTCCTGCAGTGCCCGCATGGAGGTACGTAATGCAGTGGTACAAAGTGCACCTGAGGTATGTGGGTCCCTTAAACTCCCACCACTCCTGTACTCCTGCAGCAAGGCATCCAGCAGAGCCAAAATGGGGAGGGTTCAAAGTCCTCTCTTTTCCGCTGTCCTTTCCTGAAGTTATAATAGCTGCAGCAAGGTCAGCTTTTTCTGGTTTCTTTCTTTCCTGCTGATTCTCCATCCTGTTAAAGTATAACAGGTGCATGGGTGTTCTCTGACCCCAAATCTACTCTAACACAGCTGAAAAGAAAGCTGAAAGCAGAGGAGAGGCTGCTTTTCTTTCTAACGAAATTAAATCTGGCTGTGTTTCACTAACAGCAGAGTGCTTTTCTAGTTAGTCTCCGATGGAGAGCATTAGACAAATTCTACCATGCTACAGTGGTGCAGGACTGTGCCAGCTCCCCCGATGCCACTGAAATTGCTTATTGCAGTTGTATCCTAGTGTAAGTGAAGGTGCCTTTTGAGTTTAATGCCTGAAAAAAGGTCATGCGTGAGTTCTAGCCAGACCAACACTGATGCACCCATACATACCTGGCTGCTCCCCAATAGGCTGATGTTATTGAGTGACCTGGAAAAAATACCAACATTAACTATTAAAGATTGTCATCTTATTAGGTAAGAATAGTTACACAAATGATAGGAGGCTTTCCTAAAAATCCCTAAATGGGTAGTATTTTAGGGAATTTCCATTTACCTATTTAAAGGTAAGAATTCCAGGGGAAAAAAGGGTAGGTGAGTGCTTGTGGTCATCCTCAGTGCCTGCCTATCTGCCAAGACTGTCACAGGGTCTCTAAGATTCCCACCTGTGGGAATCTTTGTAACAACAATTGCTTGTTTAGAAGTGGACTCTATCCACCTAAATACAGTGTGCTTTTGATCATACATATGTTCAAAGCGCTGATGTGTCTCTTTCTATTTAGCAGTGTAATTAGATGCATGCTTAAGTCTAAGCATATGCTTGAGTCCCATTGACTGGGGTCCAATTGATTGAAGTCCCATTGATTTAGGAATCGCCTGAAAGTTCAGCATATGCTTTGGTGGTCTGCTGACAAAGGCTGAACTTAAGAAGGTACTGGTGGCAATCTAAATGGTGGACTCCTGCAGCAGGCAGATTAACACAGTTCAGGGAGAAATTGCTGTCTTATGAATAACAGTGTGCGAAATGCTTGTTGCCACAAACACGTAGGAGATCTCCTCTATTGCTTTTGCAGCACTTTGCCCTGGATAGACTGCTACATCTGCCCCTGCAACATGACCTGTTCAATTATGTTTTTGCGTTCCATTTGCCAATATTAGCCTTGCTGCTTCCCCACATGTTTCAATACCTGTTGAGTACAATGGCCACACAGACAGGGAAAGCTTTGAAATCAGCGTTGTGGCACCAGCAGTGTACACGCCTGTCGTGTTCATGCCTGATGTAAGATCTGCATGAATTCCACTTCTGTACTTAAACAAAATGTCATTTTTTTCCAGAGTGTTGTCTCCTTTAGAAATGAGAATTTTGAACTATCACCTGAAACAATCTTTGCACCTCCTGTTTTCAAACCTCCCTGTTCATATATTTCCATTTATTGCTGAAAGAGTAAGTGGAGAGGAAGCAGAACACCAGGCTGCTCAGTGTGGAATTTTTTATTTCTCTTTCAAGTCAGTTAGTGTATCCTTCCTTCCACCTCCTGCCCACTTCTCTCAAGATCTTTGAACTCGAAGGGCTACTTAAGTTTCTCTGCTTATTTTCATGCTGTCAAATAAAGTCTGAGCTGCCAAAAATATACTCTTTCAACCCTTGAGATTTCCTACGCTTGGGACTTGTGCTGAAAGACCAAATGGAGGTCCCACAGGGAATAACTCGGCTGTTTAAAGCTACTGGAAGCTGAAGCAGGTGTATGGGCTTTCCCCTGTAAGCTGTCTTCACAAGATGAGAAAATAATTAGTCATGCTCGGAAAAGAGAGGTATATTGGCAGTCCACTGCTAATAGCTTAAGGATTTGTCATTCAGTTCAAGGAAAACAATTTGTTTGGTTTGTTTATTGTTGGTTTATCCTTCCCCCCCCCCCCGATTTTTCTTTTAAAGAAAATATCAGTGTGGGAGGAAAAACTCCAAACAGTAGAATGAAAAATAAAAGGCAACTGCTAAAATAAATCCAGATTGCTAAATCTTATCTCTATGCTGAACATACACATCTGGTTCCTCTGTCTGCTGTAACCACATGTTAACTCCTCACTAGCTGCGTTTGTCACTAAACTCTTCCTTTTCTTTCTTCCTTGCACACATCATGCCACATCTTGTCAAATTGAAACAAGACAAATGCTACATGAAGTACATCTTGCCGATAAGAGACAAATTATTTTCCATGGCCTGGAAGAAAACAATGGTGACATTTTAATGCTAGAATCTGAAAAGTCTCTTGTTCTACCCATTCATTACAGTGTCAGTCCAAGTAACATCAGTATGAATGTAGCAATTCTAACCGTCTTAAAGAATGGCCATTCTGAAATATGGCTTTATGAAAAAGCTAATAAAATGTAATTACTGTCCACCTTTGATTCAGAATCATAAGAGTCCATTTCAGAATTCACATTTTTATTGCCTTGCACAATACTCAAATCTGGGGATTTGGTTTATTGTTTTAATTCTCTACAGCTGAATGTAACTACCTGTTATATATGTTCACTAGAGCAGTACAGGTCAGTACATAAAAATAAAAGTTATAGTGCGGTACATAAGGTGGATTACTCTTTTAAACAGGATGGCGAAATATGATCATCCCTTTCACTCCCCGTTGGTTTCTGGTAGGAGTTAACTCTGTATGGAGGTTTTCAGTGTGAATGTCCATTAAGCTGCCATGTGAGGGAGGTATGCACAATATCTAAGCCTCAGGGAGGCACACATTAGGTCAGATGCTTGGGCTCGCTCCTGTGCCAAGGGCGAATTTCATGCTGACTACACAATACACAGTAAAGATGTTCTCCTGCATTTGTTTCACAGATGGGCTGCTCTGTAAAAGTAGTTGCAGCTGCTAATACATATCTTGAGTTACTGGAGATCAAGCAAGAGTGCAAATCTATGGCCCACATGGCACACTGCTCTTTGGAAGTGTGTTGACAGAAAGGGGCCAGGTAGGCACCAATGCAGCATCCCTGAGCCAGTGGTAAGGGGCTCCGTTGTCTTCCCAGTGCCTGAGTAGAAATCATTCCCTGGGTGCCTTGTCCATGATCAGAGGCAGAAAGGCTGCCCTTTATTGCTAACTCTAATATATACATTAGAAACCTACCAGCAGTCTGCCCAGAGGGGAATCATTTAAAGAACAGAGCACAACATATGATATTCCCTAAAGTATTTTTATTTTCTTTCAGAATGAGCTTGTACTCAGCTTCTTCCTGAGTTGGTCCAAAAATACCTTGGCAGAAGATTCATCATCTGTGACCTTAGGTATGTGGATTACCAATTTACTTGTTTTCTAAGAAGGACTTCTTTAATAATATTAAATATAATAATGCAAAGGTGAGTCTAAAGTGTTTAGGTGGCTTTTTTTTGAAGATATAAGGATACCAACAAATAATTCCTGATTTCTCAAGGTCTCTGAAAATGTGTTACTAATGTGACCTGTAGCTTTCTTTGACATATTCTCCTCAGCCTTGCTTCATTTATTTTTTGAATAAACATACCTATATGCAAAGTAAAAGTTTATTTACACAAACTGTGTCAGCTTTCTTGTTTTACAAAACAAAATCTTCAGAGAAGAATCTGGAGGAAAGGATCTGAGTCATTACAAAGCACAATGTGTGCTTGGACAAGTGAAGAAAATCAGGGATGATTTCTAAAATCATTTTCACAATGAGTGGTGCAGGTAAATAACAGAACATTATGTTAATGCCTAGGCATACATTATTAATGATAGTGGTAATTCACGTCTTACTAAATGAGATTCTGCACTGTTCCCTTAGCCTATCTAAATACTTAACCCATTTCCCTCTTCTTTCCAGCACCTAATTTAATCTAATCTCTGGCATTATAGCATTAAGAGCCAAAGCATAAACCATAAAATGTAAACTGTGAATGTTTATTGTCTTCCACTGCACTGAAAATAATCTTCCATAGTCAGTTTTCAGGCAAAATAAAGTCTCATAAAGAAGCCTGCAGCTGCATTCTGCACCACAACAATTCAGCTGGTTGTTACGTGCTCCAAGTGACAGGATAGTTTCCAAGATCACCAGTTATCTGCATTTCAGGAAGGAGTGCAAGTATCTGTGCATATTTAGTGTGCATGTCCATTAAGTTAATTTAATCTCTCTGCAGACAGGGGCTTCATTATCTCTTTTCCTGGGACCATTTTTTTAAAATCCATCAGAACAAAATAAATCCCATTCTGGCTTCTCAGCCTTAGGAAGATTCCCCTTGTGTAGAGTTTATTTGATTAGGGCATGCCATTATCATATTAAATCCGTTATGACTATTGGAAATTACTAATGGTTGCTCTAACTTTTACAAAGGAACAAGGAGATAATGCAAAGATGTCCTAGGTGTTAGGAATATACAAGGCTAAATCTTGTCACAGAAAATCCAAACCAGAGTTCAAATGTAACATGTAGTCTGGGTCCATGGGCTACCTCTCTGCAGACTCTTTAACCAAACATGCAGACACGTGAGACTGAGCTGAGGCATAAGGGAGTTAAAGTCCGAGGTCTTTAGAAGGATTTTGACATTTCACTAATGTTTAGGTGCCTAGTTATTACAGAGAATCTGGGTGTAAAAGTCTTATGCAAAAGCATGAATTGAGTCTGTAATAAAGTTGAGAAATAAATTACAGCCTCATAATTCCTACACTGGTGTCCTGAGCCAATATAGTCTGAAGGGTAGCCCTTTATTTTTGTTGTCAATGACATCAAAATCAGAGAAGAGAATAAAGAAACAGAGGTAAGAATGTGTTTAGTGGGTGTTTGATGAAAGCTATGTGACAGGTAACCCAGTCTACTGGTTCACTATACAGTTAGTGGAGGTGAAGGTCACAACCTGGTCGGGGGAGATTAATGTGTCTCTGGCCTCAAGCAGTATGGTTACAGAGGGGTTATTTTTTTCCTGCTCAGGAACTCTGCCTTTTAAAGTTTGGACACTTCAGTTCTAGACTCAGCGCAAAACCTTTGTTTAACACAAGAGAAAAAAACAAAACAAAACAAACAAACAAACAAACCCCACCTCCCTTTGGCATAGAAAATTCATTGCTATCATTTATTGATAGAATACCAGTAGCACTTAAGGTCCAAATCAGGACCCGATGAGTTTAGACTCTATAAAAACAGAGAACAAGAATAATGGGCTGAGTTGCTCTGGGTATGGCACCACTTCTGGTCAGTGAGGAAGGGAATGTACCTGGTCAACAGTCAGTTGCAGTGAACTGTGGAAGTAGGTGAGCTTAGCTGTAAATGAGCTAGCTCAGCTGTCAGAGGAAGACAAGCCATGCACGTGCTAATTACCCACATGAAAAATTATTTTCATATATGTTAGTCTATGCTTCGCCCCTCATTGTTGGAGTTAGGCTGCTGCCTACCCTAGCTAGCTCACTTAGATCTTTGCTGCATGGTATTCTGCACCCTATTATCATCCGTCCTGTGAGAAGGAGAAGACACAAGTGCAGCTAAGGCAGGAGGTGGCTGATCATGCCAAGCTGCCAGGTAGCAAACAAGGGGTTGCTGGGAAGAGCACAGTGGCCCTCGAGGCTCTTGTTTGCTGAGGGTGCCCTGAAACACTCTTGATTTGAAAGTAAGCCCTGTAGTAATGCCATAGTCAGTCTGAGGCAGGAATTAAGTTCACTGAGTCTGCAGGAGAGAGGCCATTTCCATTGAAAGAATACATCCTTCCCCCCACAGCTTTCATTGCTTTATGAGCTTATAAGGGCCTTAATTTTTGCCTGTTTTGAAGAATAACTCAGGTTTAATATGGGCTGTAGCTTTCCATGAATCTGGTGATCTCTCTCTCAGCCTTTACGCAACCAAATCATCTGTCTCTTAGTTAGGATCCATATAAAATAAAAAGAATGCCCCATAGAAGCAGGTTATGAATTTTGATCAAGACAGTATCTTTCTCTTACACTGCTTTAATTTATAAATGTTGTAGGTAATTACACTTACTAAAGTAAAATAAAAATTAAAATTTATGAATTTGTACTGTGCTCCTAGCAATGAAGAGATTAAAAATCAGTGCTAAATTTACTTTGACATGAATACTGATTCAGTACTCCCAGTGGAGTGAATTCTGAATTATACTGAATATTGTCAGCATTTCATTATACCAGGCTCACTACAAGGGAGTGAGAGTAGATAGCAGGAATAATTTCACAGACTGCCTTTTATAAAGGCCCTTTAAAAAAGGGAGAAAGAAAATCTGTCAAAAACATTTTTATATCAATCTTGTTTATTTTTCTTCTCTTGAGTTTATACCTCCTGAAAATATTAATAATTCAGACTGTTTTGCCAAAGTTATGAAATCATGAAGTCTTTGCTATTGGTTATAACAGTGTACAACCCAGGTCCAGTTCTGGCATGTTTGATTAGTGCTCCATGCCTTTCAATGGGCTTCTGACCATTTAGTGCAGTAGAGAAACTGGCTCTGTGTCCTTCTAAAGATCCAAGCTTTCCAAAAAGACTATCATATGGTATGCCTCTCCGTGCAGAATTGCAGTCCTCATGAATAGTCCCTGAGGAGAGTAGGCTATTTTGCTCATGTTACATAGTGTTTTGATCTGCTGCAGTTGCTCATTCTCAATGTAAAGCTTTTGCCATAAGTTGCATTCCTACTTCAGTTGCATTTAGGCTGTTTTGCTGGCCGTAAGCACCTCTTGCTGGCTCGTGGGACAAAACCAGAGAGATAGTTGGTTAATGTATTTACAGCTGACTATCTGAAGTTGGGTACATTGGAGGTTCATAAACCCAAGCTGTAGCTAAAGCAGGCAGATGGTTGGCTTGGGGCGTTCAACCCTGGCCCTGGAAAGCCAAACAGATTCCAGTATCCTTTGGTGCCAGATGTCAAAACAGGCTGTCATCAAGAAGAAAGGTCTAAGAAAAATCTGAGAGTGCAGAATACAGAATAATACTTAACTCCCTAACGTTAGTGCTGTGACACTTAGTTAATTAGTGTTTTCACATTGCTTTGCAGTCCGCGTGTGAAATGCAATGTATTATTTAATTATAGTTTCCCTATTGGTTTTGTCAGTCTTCTGTGTAGCATCTTCCTCACTGTTTATATTTCTCATGCATTGTGCAAAGTGTAATGCAGAGCTTATTTCAAAATGCTGCTAATGAAAACATTGCACAAATGGTAGAATACAGAGCCGGTAGTTCTCCAACATGCTAGAAAAGATCATCTAAGTAAAGAAAAGAACTGCCTATTTGACTACTCTGAAGATGATTCCACCTTCGGTAGAAATTTGAACACTAATTGCCTTAATTTTGTCATTCAAAAAGAAGAAAGGACCCACAGTTTTCTAGTGTTTATGTTCCTTGATAAAAGAGATTATAAACTGGCACAGTGTTTGAGTTTTTCTGCAGTAGGGATCGGTGGCTGACTTCCATGGCAGAGTGCTGGGACACAGGGGCACAAGTCATATAGAAAAATGCTACGAGTGCTCCAGGGTCCTCGTTTGGTATTTGACAGCTTTTGCATTGACACCAGTGAGTGAAGAATCAATCGCTGGGAGGAAAATCTTGCTTCAGCTGAAGTCAGTGAAGCTTTTTCCTGTATCTACAACAGACCAGCACTTGGTCTTTGCTTATAATGGAGTGCAAGTAGAGCATGACAGTTCCTAAAAATGCAGGGCCTGAGCTCAAGTCCATCTGCCCAAGCTGGATAGACTGGAAGTAATTATTGTATGTGTATTTTATTATCATTTGAAGCTAAAATCACCTAGACTTCAAAGAGGCTATGATTTAGCATTGAATGTGGGAAACCTAAAATATAACAGCTGAGTGTAGCTAACAGTGACTGTCTTTTATTATGAAATATAAGCGATAGAAGTTTCTTCCGTGTTTATCAGATTCCCTGCACTCTGTTATTGTTTTCTTCTCCTTCCTTTTATTTTTTTTTTTTCCATTAGTACTCAATTTATTACATAGCAAGGGCAAATATTTTAGTAATAGCCATGCCCATTGTGTCTGTTTCAGACTTCATTTTACATACTCAATTAGAAATGCATTTTCCCCTTCCATGTTTTTCATTATTTTCAGCTTGGTTAGAAACTTATTTACATTTGTGTTTTTCTAAATGAGAATGCCAACTCCCACAGAGAAATTCCTTAACGGGATATGAGCATTCACACACTGTAAAACTTAAGTAATGCGGAAAAAGGCACTGGTAGTACTGGTAGGAGAGGAAAGGCACAGTGTTCAGCTGAATTCTAATGACGTAATTTAGCCTCTGAAACCTGTTGCTCTTGCTAAACCACTCAGGATGACCCACTGCAATTCACAAAATTAACAGAGCCCAGCAAATGAATTGTACCCTTATGTTAAAACACAACTCCCCTTGTGTTACACTGTGTTTAATGGTCTAGGATTCTACCTTTCCTGTTGCAATTTAAAGGTAAAAGGACCCACAACTTAAAAAAAAATATGGTAAAATAGCTTTGCGTGATGTTGGGAAGAACCAGTTTTTGTGGGCTTTTTGTTACCCTGGAAAAAAACTCAACATTGTCTGGTTCATGGAGTTTTCATCCCCTATCCCTCCCTGTCCTTATTTGCATACAACAAGAAATGAAATAAGGTACAGTCTGGCTAAGTGATTAGTCAAAGTTCATAAAGGAGAATAACAAACGAAGAACCGCACCTCGGTCTTCTAAGTCCCAGCTTAGTGATTTCTTCATAAGATTTCAATTCTTCAAGAGTCTGTTTCGGGCCCTTCTCTAATTAGGATGTGATTAAAAATGGATTTTTATAGTCTCTAAAGGGAAAAAATTGGAGATGGATTCATATTCTAAAATTCCAGTCCAAACACCAGAAACTCAGAAGTGTTGATATCCAGGCTGCCTGGAAAAATTATATTATGGCAGTTGTATGTACACACTGTATTATTTTTAATTCATTTGAATTCCTTTCCTTAGGATAAATGGCAATTGCACTAGGTCTCTGGCTGTCAGTAGTACATGACACCACTGTAATTCTATCTGCTTAGCAGTTATTTTAGCCTCTGTTCACTCCAGAGGTTACACATTTGGTTTCTTCAGAAAATACAGCCAACGTGGCTTATTCATTATAACTTCCCCTCTGCTGCCTCCTCTGCTGAATAACAGAGTAAAGACTGAGCAGAGGGAGTTTGATTTCTTGCTCTTACAACCCTGGCTGTAACAGCTCTGGTACACATGTGGAAAAGAGAGAGCAAGAGCGCGACAGAGAGTGCACAGGTGTCTGCTGAGGCTGAAAGGAAGACGTGGAAATCCTGCCTGCTATTGAGGATGAACAGTCCTGATACTCCCTAAAAAGCCTCTTCTTCTAGTGCATAACCCTCACGTGTGATGGTAGTTCTTTCATTCTCATCATCCTTTCTCATTCGTTCCGCTTCTTAAAAGATATGTTTCTATTTAAAGAATTAATTACGACTACATTTTTTTGTCTCGTGTCTTTATCTCACCCTGCAGCGGGTTTAAGGTTGGTGTGTCAGTGGCAGATCCCAATGTGCATGCAGGGCAGCAGGACTTTTCTGTCTGAGGTCTCAAGGTCAGCTACTTCTTTAACAGGGAGGCGGGCAGAACAGAGCCCAGCTCATGACAGATCATTATTTTGTCGTAAGGTTAGCAGGATTGAGTTCTTATTTTCTCAAGTATAATAGATATATAATACTGGTTGTAATACAGCTTTGGTCTAATTAAATGAAGCCCTGTTTGCATAAGTAAAACCAGGCTAGTTCACACAGGCAGTGTCTGGACTGGCTTTGATGATGACCCCATGGGGAGAACCCCCGGTCTCAGACCGAGTGGTGCGACATGACTCATGTCCACCCTGCTCCGGCTCAACACTGCAAAGGAAGAAGGTCAGACAGACAGCGAGGAGAGGTTGTTGTGTTCACCATTACCTGGTATAACGTGGTAAAAGCTATCCATATTTTCTCCGCTGTCTCTGTGGGGCAGGTAAACCACATTACTTACCCAACCTCAAGGACACACCTTTTTGGCAGTGAAGACAGCTGGCTCAATGCCTCCAGCAGAATGAAGGAACAGGATATGCTTAGTCATTTATTCCACATTATGAGACTGATCCTTCTTGCTTGGAAACTGAAAAATGTTTTTTTCAGTGGGAATGGAATCAAACTCTGTAAATGCATCTTGGTAGAAAAATCTATGAAAGCAATGGGCTGCATGAAAACCAGCCTGGAACAGGAAAAATACAGAATGAGGAAGGGAGAATTTATATGTGATGGATATAGATGTTGTTTCTGTAACAGTTGTTTTGGAACTGGTCTGCAAATTGCTCTTTTTTTCTTTTATTTTCTTTCTCCTGGGAACTGGGGAAAAAAAAAAAAAATCCAATGTTTTTAACCAGACAGAAGAATTGCAACAATACTGACTAGTGTCACCAATGATTGCCAACCCCCCCCAATTATTTGTTACTCAGGCATAAATTTCCCACTGAAATTCATATTGATGGCAATTAGAAAACAAAAAATCTCACTGTCAATGTATAAACAGGAAAGAAAATGAGCACTGCATGTCAGACCACTTTATTCCATCACACTCCTTATCCGTGTTTACTAATTTCACCCCTGATTTAAGCACGCAATAAGTCCTTTTTATATATTAGTTCATGTGTACTACAATATTTTACAGATGTACTTCTGCTGAGCTGTTAACTAAAAAATCAATCTGGCCTTTTTTAGGTCCTCAGTCAACTGGTCATAAGCCTGGAGTACAATTAGTCATATCCTACGAGAGCACCCGTCTGACAATAATGTTAAAACACATGAGGAACATTGTGAGTATTTTTATCATAATCTATAACTCATAAGTCCTTGCATTTGCCGAGTACTGTGAAAACATTAATCCTCAAACACCCTTTCTGGGATAACTAATTTTAACTCAAAATAACGACGATGCTGTTCTGTCATCATTTAACACTTGCTTTCTTCCTTTGAGCTCACTCAGTATGATTACAGGTATGGGACAGATACAGAAACTGGCTTTCCTTAATGGCTGGTAATGGTCTTTTCCAGGCCATATAGAAAAGTAATTTTGATAACTGTTTTGGCCCTTTCAGCTGACACATTTTGATACCAGTCAGACATAAGGCATCATGCGGAGGCATGACTTTTTGTAGGATGTCAGCCTGGCGTTATTGATTGAAATAAATCCATGCATTTATTTCAAGTCTGGCATGACTGGTCTTTGAATAGGGAAGAGATCGGCAGAGGGAGTAGCGGTGTATTTTGAGATGCAAAGTCGTTTGGCGGGGTGATGCTCAGCTTTGTAACACGCTCTGTGTCACGAGGCTAAGTGGTAAATGCTGTGCATTCCTGGAGCCAGTCTATGAAAGGGGGAAGCTGACAGGGCTCCCGCAGCACAAAACAGGTGAACTTGGCTGGTGAGGATATCCTGAGAGATCTAGCTGGTGCCACGTGCGATCTTTTGGCTGAAGCACCGTGTCTGCTGTTTCATAATGAGTCCGGCCACCTAGATGTGCTCTTGAATTCCCAATTGCTCAAGTCTCAAGTAATGGCTGTGGAAAAGAGATTCTTCACTATCTTTGCTTAGCTAGGAGCTTAAAGTATTTATTAACTGTTGCGGGTTCTCATTGCACACATTGATGCTACCTCCATCCCAAACTGGATTGCAATCGCTTTCCCTAAATGGGGCCAGTCCTGGTTTCGGCTGGGATAGAGGTAATTTTCTTTCCAGTAGCTGATGTAGTGCTGTGTTTTGCAGTTAGTATGAGAATAATGTTGATAGCACACTGATGTTTTAGTTGTTGCTAAGCAGTGCTTACACTGGTCAGGGACTTTTCAGCTTCCCATGCTCTGCCAGGGGCACAAGAATCTGGGAGGGGGCACAGCCAAACTGGCCAAAGGGCTATTCCATACCATATGACGTCATGCTCAGTATACAACCTGGGGGGAGTTGGCCGAGGGGCAGCAACCGCTGCTCGGGGACAGGCTGGGCATCGGTTGGCAGGTGGTGGGAGGTTGCATCACTTTTTTTTTTTCCTTGGGTTTTGTTCCTCTGTCTGTCTCTCCCTCTCGTTGTTTTCCTTTTCATTACAATTTATTATTACTATTATTGTTATTGTGATTATTATTATTAGATTTTATTTCGATTATTAAACTGTTCTTATCTCAACCCATGAGTTTTCTTACTTTTGCTCATCCGATTCTCTCCCCCATCCCAGTGTGGGGCGGGGGGTGAGTGACCAGCTGAGTGGTGCTTGGTTGCCGACTGGGGCTAAACCACAACAGGGCCAAACTAAGGAGCTAATGTGAGCACCAGCCAGTAATAAAATGAGGCCGAACGTTTACTTAGTTGTATGAGACATGAGGTTTACGTAGCTCCAACTGTTCCCTGTTGGCTGCTCTGGCTTCTGATTTGCAGTTCAAGCATGTTCATTTTGGTCTATAACATCCAATAAGTCTCTGTCCTGAGAGACTTGTCTTTTGTTTCCTGTGTGCCACCTTGACAGGTGAGATCAGCCTCTGCTGACAGGTCCAATTTATACGAACTTTACCTTCAGCATATAGTATAAGACCCTCTTTATTTTTCCTGTTGTGCTTTTTAAAGCTAAGTGACTTTGATAAACTTCTGGTAAAGTTCTAGTTGGTGGGAGGGGTATATGTAAGTGATTGCCACGCTGGCGATGTCACTGTGAGTTCAGGCAGGTGATGTGGAGATGCACACAAACAGAGCTACAGATGTTGGAAATAGTCTTTCTCCTTGTTTCCGTCATTTCTAGTGTATAGGCTCCTAACAGTGTTCTTTAACTTAGAGAGTTCCAGCCATTTTAATTAAATTAAAATAAATTACAGCATTGATAGCTGTGTATAGCAAAAACAAAAGCCAGGGTTCAGTTCACTTCATTAAGGTAAGGGACAATACAACTTTAAGTTATTGTCTAGCTTTTGAAAGTAGGTGGCTTAAATCAAATCCTTTTTAGTGAGTTTGCAGAGAAGTCGTATGAGTCCAATTCAGTAACACTAGCAATGATTCATGACTTAAAAATAAGGTCATTGTTTTAGCAGCCTAACTTAGGAAATCATGTTTTTAAATCCTGGGCTTCCGATTCCTTCCTTCCATCCGGCCATCCATCCATCGTCATCTGATCTGAAATATGAAATAGTAGTGCTTTGGAGTACTGTGATCCTGGACTGCCTTCAGACTGGTGACCTATTACAGAAAGGTTCTTTATCCCATTAATAATCTTCTCAGCTTTCCAGTCATATAGATCAATCTCTCTGACATGCTCTCTTTTATTTTTTCTTTCCTTTGCCTTTTTTTTTTTGGTTGAGATGAACAGGGATTTTAAAAGTATGCCAAGATAGTATCTTATTCAAGACATGTTAAAGCCATTTCAGGTATATTCAGTCTTTTGCAGAGTCTCACTAATTACATTTTAGTGGTTCATCTGTGCAGAGATTACTTTGCTATCTTGTTTTATTTCATAATTTATAGTAAATAATTTTTGTGCTGCTATTCCCCATTTAATTTATTTCTTTATAGAGATTTTATGATGTGTTCAGATGTGAAAATAATTGTAGTGGGCCAAATTAATCCCAAATGTAGCTTCACAGAACTGACAGGAATTGTGATAGAGACTTTTTGATCCATGTAAATAAATTTTATTTACTATTTGTGTGGGTTTACTACCAGGGGTTTTAATAGGAGATCTAGATCCTGCTGTGCAAATCCTAGATTAATATACAATGCACAAGAGAATCCCTAAGGAGATGGTGTTGTTTATAGCCATTGTCAACTGCCACATGGTTTTTTAAAGGACGAAGTCAAAATAGTCCAATGCTATAGTTTTGCAGGTTTTTTTCATGAAGCTAACCCCATTCATGTGGGATGTCATAGACAAAAAACGCTATAGCAGTTGAGGGAGCATTGGTCTGGTGCAGGCCTGCCAGAGGGCTATCTTATGTGGGTGCATGCGTGGGCTCCACAGAGCAGGCACTTTTGATCTGGTGCATGCACACATGCCAAATTTGCTGCAGACGTACAAGTCAGTCATCCCTAGATCTGCTTCAGAACGTCCTCTCCCTTGTCCTCTCATCAACATTTCAGTCATGTGTTACGAAAGCCAGTCCTGCTTGAAGAAAACTCTATCAAAAATGCTTCAAAGACCAACAATGGAGAACAGCCTTATAGATTTTGCGACTGGAAAGGACCATTAATCTAATCTAACCTCGTGTAAAGCACAAGCTATATTTTTTCACTGAGAAAATACTTGCATCTAGACCAGCAATGCAGACAGAGAAACTGTTTAACAGAGAGATGTAAGACTGGTTGCAAATGTTTGTCTGCGGTTTAAGACTGTGTGTGCATAATGAAGACGAGTTCTGTTAAATATTTATTTATAAGATACTAACAATGTTTCAGTCTCAAGATTTTCCTCAGCAATTCATAGTTTTATTTGAATCCTGAGATTCGGTAAGTCAGGTGACTCATGTCAGACTCACTGCTTCTACTTATGATTTGAATGACATCACTATGAATGCTGAGGAAAAAAACTTTAAATCAAATTTTCAAAGACACAAAAGCCATGATGCCAATAAAATGCAATTTTCCAAATACGCACAGTATATAATTTTAATTCGGCCTCTTGGGACATTACTTTCTCCACTCAAATGCAGACAGTGCAACACTGGGCACTTTATGCATAGGCAGTACAGGCAATATTGTCTTAATAAAGTGAAGCTGGGCTAGAAGGAAACCTTTGTGGAGGGATGAAAACTGGAGAGGTTATATGGAGAGACCGCGGACTCATGGAGGATGTAGCAGCAGGAGGGGATGAGACAGGGCAGGCTTACCTACAAACACAATAGCACAGTACCTGGCAGAGTGCACTAAGTGGTCTTAGAAGGAAGATACAGGAGCCCCGGGGCGGGGGGTGTTTGGGCATGTGAAAGGACTTGTTAGCTAAGAACAAAAGCAGTCCAGTTGTGGCAGCACAATACCCAGAAAAATAGCAGCAGGCAGGAATAGGAGCACAGGGGGAGTGCTAGGAAGAAAGCCTGATAGTCTATCTTAAAAAGGTAGGCTCCTAGATCTGCATAGAAGCTGTGGAGGTGGATTTATGAAAATTGAAAGACACGTAGGTTTTGAACTTGAAATCCTCAAGTCCAGTTCCATTCGTCTGTATTAACCAACACAGAGAATGGGGCATATCAAGACCATACCAGATCTTACATAGAGCAGACTATGGGCTTAGTACTGCACAGCCAGAAACAGCCAGGCTACCTACTGCTGCACTGCTGGGCTTGCTCATCTATTCAAAAAGACACCAGAGGCAAAAGAAATAGCCATTTCTGAAGTTCAGAAAAGGTTGGTTAATATATTTATTTTCCTGCTTCACAGAGAACCAGAAGGGAACAGTGGTTCAGTGTTGGCTCAGAAGGAAGTCTGCTTTGTCTGCCGACTTCATTGCCATGACTTCAGGCATGCCCTGTTTTTCTAGATAAGCAGCTAAACTTCCAATCCTTGCTGCTAAATATTTTTGCCCATTACTTCTTGTGGACAGAATAACTCCTCAGGGGTAGTGGGGAGGAGAAACAAAGCCAACTTGTCCTGAACGTCACGCCAATAAATGTAAAATGTTACTAGAATTCAGGAAAGCGCGTGTGGGTGATGAATTCAGAACCAATTTTACAGGGGGAAAATTTGCTGGAAGAAAAATATACTCCTACAGTACTTTCCAAAACTACTTCCAGCTTTCCTTTTATAAAAGCGCTGAAGCTGTCATGTACCACTCTTGGTGATTAATGATTCTGGGATAGCTGATATGTGGGTGACGAATTAGTAATCAGCTTTAGGCTTACACAGACATCCAGCCTCTTTCCATTTCCTGTCCTACACCATCCAAGTACAAATTGCTTCCAAAAGCATTTGTGAGATGTGATGGCTTAAATGCTTTGGGAAGAAAGGCGAAAGCCAAGCTTTCCCTAAACCACGGGGATGAAATCTATTTCTAAGCCTGCAGGTGCAGGGCTGTAGGGAAGTTCCCATGTACAGGACAGGTATATGCTCCACTGCCTTTGCTGGGCTTTGTCTCTAGCTAGAGGTGGGTAAGGGGTGGGGATTTTTGCTCAGTTTTAGTTGGTTCCCATCATTCCTCGCATGGGCCCACTAACTTTTACACTTTATGAATATCATTATATAGATTTAAACGGAAAATATATTACCTGCCAGCAATGCAATGCCTGCCAATTAAATTAAAAAACACATTATCCTTTCAGAATATTATGAATGTATCCTGCTTTCTTTACTGTGGCCCATGGATCAGCCAACAGGGATTGGGAAGAAGTTGCATAGGTAGGCCAAGCCTGGCCAGTCATCCAGGGATGGAAAACAAGTGGAAAAAATCTCAATAAGCTGAACAAAAGTTATTCAGAAAGTAGCGGTGACAGAATGAAATCAGCAGTTTGGCTGATGGAGGGAGGTAACATATTCAAATGGGGTTCTCCCTAGACGGGCACAGAAAAACAGAATAAAAAGCCATGAAAAGAAAGCTCTTGTACTAACTCTAGCTTATAAAGAATTTGGATTTAATTTTATATTCATAAAAAATGCTTTTACTTTAAAAATGAATGCAAATTAGCTTAGATGATAGACTATGTTCTCTTTTTGGACTGAAAATTAGCTGAACATGTATAAACAAAGGGTACTACTACTCAGCAGTAGTTTAAATTGGGAAGACATGAGGTCTGTTCTTGTGGCACAGGGATTACTGTTGGATTCCAACATATTTGTTATGAAAGGTGTTTGACAAATATGTTGTACAGAAAGTTGTGTTATTATTTCTTGTTAAACCCTTTAATCTGTCACAGTCGCAGTACTGCCTCAGCTCTAAATTCTAACTGCTAATTTTTAAGTAAGTAATTCCCTACACAGCTGATTTGTGCTGAATAAAAAAAAACAAAACCAAACCAACAAACAGTGAGTTCTGTTTAATAATATGAGTGATCTGGGAGATGAAGGTGAACATAAATTAAATTTGCCACTGGTTGCAAATGAAGAAAACATTAAAAATAATAGTGGAGACAGCGCAAGATCAAGAGAATAAAAGTAATTTCCAGAACCCTACAACCAGCTTGGACAAATGAAACGTATTTCCTCTGGGAGGTATAGATCTATATCCCACAGTAATGTGAAGATAAAACAAGCAAATGGTGAGACACGACGTTGCTATGAGAGATGCCAATGAGAAAGGCCAGATCCTGGTGTCATGGTGCAGAAACAAAGTAGTTCATCTTTATAAGGCTTTGATAGTAAAATATTTCTCTCAGGACCTTTTTTTTAGAACTAGAATACAAGTTCAAAGAATAGTTCTGAATAGGGTTTCTTGGGAGTGATTGATTCTTCAGGAGTGATTTATTGTTACTAAAACTTAACTTAGTTAAGAACAGACTAACAAGGACACAAGTCAATTGTGCAAATATTTGAGGGAGAAGAAAGCAAGGTTCAAGAGGAATTATTTAGGACATTGAGCAAGAGTGTAAGTAGAAGTAATGAGAGGTAATTAAGGAGCAGAAATTGCATACATCTCATAATGAAATGCTTTCTTACAAAGGGAGATGGCAAGCTGTAGAATAATCTAAAGAAAAGTAGAGGGAGCTCTGTACAGTTTGAGAAATTAAAAGTAGTTTGGATCAGGCATATACAGACTTTTTTAACTAATTAAGAAACCGAGAAGAAAAATAGTGCAGGGCGAAGACACAGATAACAGTGTCACTATTTCTTTATGCATTTTTATATCCACTTACTATCTGTGTCTAGGCAAGGAGAGAAAAGAGTATGTATGTGACAAAAAGATAGAAACAGAACAACAGCATTTGCTTGTGTTTCTTTTCTCAAAGGCTATTTTTCTTTCATGCCCTCTAACAGGCAGCAATGCTGTTAATCCTGAGTGATTTCAAAAGTAAAGCGAAATGGGGATGTTGTCTTAAGTATTTTTTCTCCCATCTGTTTTATTAAAGAAAGAAGTAGTTCTGGGATCTATGTTTCTAAGGGTCCAAATTAGACCAGTCTTATCTCAGCCAGCGTCATAGACTCTGCGACTAAATATTCATCTGAAAATTAAATGTTTCAAGTACAACAATAATACAGGGTTGAAAGCAATGGAATTTATCTTCTTTATAGGCTTGGTGGTAATTCTGGAATAAAAGCTTCAGAGACCTGTTCATGAAATCTGCTCTCTGCATTCTATGCCCTGCACCAACGTTACTTATCCATAGAATAATATAATTTTAAAGCATGACTGAACCTTGATTTCTTTCATCTATGTAAAAAAGCAGTGTTTAAATGACTTAAAGATAGCAATACAGCATGTGGTTCAGGAATCTAGAACATATCTTGTCACCTCCTCCTCTTTCGGAAAAAAATTCAATGTGAGTCTTGCTCAAATCTTTTACTGGAAGTTGTACATTTAATACATTTGCATTTCTGGTTATACAGTCACCTTCTTCTGTATTATTTTTGCAGCCTTGGTAACTTTTTTATACCCACATGGTGCCATGGGGAGCGCCCAGTAATCTAGTCCCGAGCACTGGTGAAGTGTTAGGGGGGTGTCAGAGCTCATGAGCTAGACTGAGAGGCACAAGCCATTCTGAGACATCTTTTTCTTTTTTGTTAATTCAGAAACAGTAAACACACACAAAGCTGTGTCATTACTTGCTGGAGCTAAATTCTAGCCTGCCTTGTCTGCTACTGCTGATGGTCGGTAAAAGGCATGAGCCTGTTTTACCTGACAGTTATAGTCACGTAGTTGTACAGACTCTTCCCCATTTCATTTGGGATTGTGTCTATCCTAATATACAACTATTTTGGATCATCAAGACAATAAATTACTCTTTTTAAACAGGGCGTCAGAGCTACGTCTTGGTTCCTTACTTAATCTTTCTGAAAGTGTTCAATTCTGGATTCAGAGCTCTTCTATAGAAATAAAGGCTTGGAAGGGAAACCCTTATGACCTTCTGGGTATCACAGGCCAGCTTTCATTTTATTTACTTAATTGTAAGCAGAGTTAGATGGGCTTTTCTCTCAAATAACTGAAGCAGATCAGAAGCATTTTACATTGTTCTTAGGAAGTTCTGAATCTTTTGGGATCCAGCCCGTTTCCCAGAACTGTCTTTCTCCTTACAAGAAAAAAAACTGGTTTTGTTAAATATTTAACAAATAATACTTGTTCATTTAAAAAAACCCCACTGTCTGTGTGCCTTGGTCTAATTGGAGTGGGATTCAGTTTGAAACTAAGATTCATGCATATATGATGTGATGGAATTCTGTTGCCTGATCATGGCTGTTTTGAGTACCATGAAGTATCTTCCTTGACCACTCCAGAATGGTGCCAGTTTCCTGTAAAGCCTGTCATATTTCCAACTCCTTACACACCTTTTGTCATCTGAGGTGACATGAGGCAGCAGTATTTTAGAAACTGGATCCTAGCCTAGATGCCTAAGCTCCCATTTTGATCAGTGGAGACTTAAGTCCCAATTCGTTTTCCTAAAGATATAGGAGATGACCTGATGTGTCCCATCTGGCCTCCAGCTGCCACTGCAGAAGACAAGGGCCTCATATAAGGCTTGTGTCATGTATGAGGTTTTATGCAGATCTCTTAAGCATCTTATGTGTCTCAAATAGTGCCAGACACCAATGTGTGGGCAATTTAACCAAGCCAAGCCAGGAGATGTCCACAATATAATGAGTTGAATCTCTTTCTGGCCTCCCTCCTTGACAGCATCACAGAGATCTGCTTAGACTTTACTGGAAACTTACATACCTACCTCACATATACACCGGGATAGGTCAACACCTCGACATTTTTGCCCAGAACTGGTATGTTTATTGCAGTGCGTTAGCTGTGAAGCTTCCCGTCTGTCTCAGTGACTGTTAGTTTTTCCCATTTGACAACCAGGAGACCTTGGAGAGTGTCAATTGTCTCACTCTTTAGAGATTTGGTGACTCAGGACAGCTCTAGACCCTATTTTTCCCAGCATAGTTCTCCCCGTCAGGAATGCAGCATACTGTCTTTTATTAACAGCTAGACTGCACGAGTCCTTGCTACGCTCCTACAAACAAAGCTGAACCAGCAAACCTGCACTTTTGTTGCCAAAATGCCGTATTTCATTTGGAGAGAAAGAGCTGGAATAAACTACAGTGACAAAAGCACTGTTTTTTCGTGAATTAACAGCACCCGCTGTTCACCCATTTGGTGCACTGACAAGCTACATGCAGAACAGGCAGGTTGATGAGGATGTTGAAGGTATTGGACTGCACCAAGTGCATAAGCTATATTTGGAGATTCAAATCAATAACACAGATAGAGCACCTCTGCATTTTTATCATAGTAAATGACAAAGCCATCTGGAGGCTTGCTCCACTGATACCACTGATGCTACCGGATTTCTGAAAGGTAGAAAATGCCTGCTCAAAAAATGCTTTCCAGAACTTCCCTGAAACAAATTATATGTTGTTCTGAACCAATGTGTCTTTTTATTTCCTTGCATTAAATTGAGATAAACTTCATGTCTTTTTTTGTTGCTTTGCCAGTGACCTTCATGCTAGTGACCTCTGTCACAGTGTGTCTTCTCTGTTTATGTACATACCCGGCTGCATGCATGAGATAGGAAAGAAGTTAGGAAGAGGAATGAAGTTGCTCACAGAGAAGAGGGGGAAAAAATTGGGATCAGAAAATACAATAAAATAAAACTTGTCTTGCAGAGAAGCACTTAAATGTTTTCAAATTTTAGGTGAAAAAAGCAGTTGTTTGGGAAAAAAACCCCTTAATTGTGCAATCACTTTTGGCCGGTTGCTTTTGTGTTTTGTCTTGCCAATAGCAGACAGTGCAGAGTGCACCACAGCGATATAGTGGATTATCTTCTTTTGTAATTATTATTTAATTACTGCAAATGTGATTTTATTTTGAATTTTCTTTGAAGTAATTTGAAAATATTTTGTGGCAAGAAGACTAAAAGCTTAGTAGCAGAGTAGAATAGAAGTGTTCAGTCCTTTGGGATATGCCGAGCTCAAAGGAAAACAAGGAAGGGCTTCAGTGCCACGTTAGGATTTATGAAGTAACAACGCAACTGCCCGTTCACACAGCAATCACGTTTGTCCTGAAGGTTTATATATCTTATTAATCTGTTTCTGAAGGAACCTCTTGCTTTGTAATATCATTGTCTTAGTGCTGATTATTTTCTCAGTTCTTTAAATTTAGAATTAGCCCAGAGGATGTTATCTTTTTCTAAGGCAGAGGCTGTATTTGTTAATTAAGCTGCAGCTTACAAAGACAGGGTTTAGTCTTTCTCTGCTAAGTTACACAGGGACTCAGAGAAAGTGAAAGACAACGGAGCAGCAGTGATGGCTTTTCCACATTTCTTACTAGTTTTAATTTAATCAAGAGACAGCTAGTAATTTTTAAAGGTTACTGGGGTGCAAGGCTGATTTCTTCTGTGGATTTTTTTTCTAATCCTCCTTTATTGGATAATAATAAAATCTGCCTCATGTCTACACTTAATATATAAACATTTTCCTTTGTAGCTGTGAAGGTTTTTTCTAACCATTTGCTATAGTGATATGATTTTTAAACATGTAAGGATATCTCAATATTAAACATTAAGGAATATTTTGTACTCCTTTCTTCACTGTGTAGAAGATAAAGTCTCATGGCAGTACATGTAAGAGAAAACCACAAGATGAAGGTAAAGGATAGGAAAACTGAGAGTTAGAGCTACTGGATGAAGTGAGTGGGGGGTTTTTTGTTGGGTTTTTTTTTTTTAATTTGGGGCTGGTAGCTGAAATGGGACCCTTTCTAAAGCCTGGATTTCTTTTTTTCATTGAAGAAGGGGAAGAAAGCAACTGGGATTTGAAAATGTGCAGGAAATTAATTTGGGGGGAAGAAAGGAAGTTATTTATAGAGGAGGAAAGGTGGTATTAGTTAATGCAAGTTACCTTTGATCATTTTTTTTTGTCAAGATGGTTGAAAATGAAAAATGGGAAAAAGAGAACAGCAGCTGGAACTATCAAATGTTCAGGAGCCATCAATCTATTTCACTCTAGGACAAAAGCTGGAAAAATATCTGCATGTCTAAGACTAAGAGAAACTGATGACATGATTTAAATTTGAGGCAATTTGGAGACAAAAAAAAAAAAAATTATGTCACTTAGGAAGAGGTGAGTTTTAAAAAGCTTTACAATAAATTATCCCTAACATGCATTTTTTAAAAATCATAAAACTTTCCTTAAAATTCGTATGAGTAAGGCCCAATATTCATATCGGCTGCTAAATTGCATAGTTTAATATATGGCAAATTTTGAAGTAGTTAGGCTTTTCGTAATGCTAACAAAGGATCCATCTTTAAGGAGAGTTGTGGATGGTTAGTAATGATCAAGGGAGAAAAGTCATTAGGATAATGTAATTCTTGTGGAAAAATTAATTGAATTTCATCCATTATTTCCCAGCTACAGCTAGTATATTTAAAATTAAATTACACAGGACATAACCTGTCTGTGTCGGTTTCTGTAAGTAAATATCAATACTTTTTTGGTTTGGGAAAATAAAATTGGAGTGAAAAATGGAACACAGCCATAACAGATACATGTTTGTATTAGTTTTTCAGTATTGAATTACAGATGTGGAGAGAAGTAAATCCAGAGTATTATTTCCTCTCCCTCACTCCCCCTCATTCTTAAATATTTTCATCACCTTCTGCCTGACTTTAGAAGAAAATAACATTTCAAAAATAAACTGCTTTTTAAAACATATATACAGGCAGTTGTAACTGAGTTCCTTAAAAACATCAGTCATTATCAAGGTCAAGTAGGCAGGTCATTCCCTGAGAAAATTGTTCAGTCGTTGCTTGTTTGTATTTGAAGAAAGCACAGGGAGTCAGCTTCTAAATTCAGCTCAAATTTTTTATTGAAGATCAAAATCACTGGGGTTTTTTTGTCCATAGGCATAGCAAGGAGAGCTATGGCATTTCTGTTGGGAATTTGGTTTTATACCTTTCCAGCCTTACGGATTTTTATAGCTTGAATTTACTTACAAGCATACACAATCAAAGATTTAAGACAGTAATTTAAACTGGGAGTAACTTATTTTAAAGGAAGTAAACTTCTTTTATTTTTGGGTTAATGAAATTACTACAGAATTAAACATAAATAGAATTCAATCTAAAACTGTTTTTTTCTGCTTGCTTGATCACAAGTACATTCAAGCTATAAAAGTTTTGGAGAGTAGCTAAAGTGAAAAATGGCATTCCCAAGGTACTCTTTGATTTTTCCTTCTGGCCTGGACTGTGGACAAAAGTCAGTGATTTCTGATCCATTAATAATAACAAAAGGGGGCTTTGCTGGATTTCAGAATTACTCATAAGTCTGCTAGAAACTTACTCTGTGTTTATAATGGACCCACCAGAACAGATATTCTTTGGTGCAAATGAGACTGGCATTTGGGTCAGATATTCTTCATGTTCACCTAAGTTTATAAATGTGCCAATGCAGTCTGAGTTAGCAGTGAAAGGATAATCCAGGGGTTTTGCTCACTAAATGTCACACTGTAATATGACAGAAGACATCATCTCTAGAAAGAAAAAACAGCCTCATGTTTTCTCCATTCTCTTTTATTCAAAAAAAATGCTCAACTCACATGTGAAAGCCTGAGAAAGGACAAGTTTGCCCGAAAGCTTGGGATTTTTGCCTGCTATGTCAGTCGTCTTAATAAAACAATTTCCTTCAAATTTCACCTACTTTAGATTTAAAAAGATATTTCTGCCATGTTAATCCCGCTCTTGTTTTCATACTATGATTGTCAAACTGCCAAGATCCCTCTTTGTCCCTGGTAGAGAGGGTCTAGCAAAGTACATCTCCTTCCATGGCCATTGCAAGTCTTGTCTCAATAAATCCTTTGGTGGAACAGGCTCTTCACACGAAAAGATTCAGCTATTATGCCAATCAAAAGGGAAGCCAGCACAAACTCATCATACGAGCTACCCAGACTCTGCTCCTGTAAAGCCATGGCTGATTTATGCCAGCTCTTCCTCAGTAGTTTTGAATCATGAGTGTGTAGTGGGACAGAGCCTTTTTAACAGTTGGAGACCCTCATTAGATGGTTTTTGTCATATCAGGAGGCAGGGGAGGGCAGCTGAAAAGTGGAAGATGTGATCTGGCTTTTGAAGAGTGCTCAGCTGAAGATTTTTGATCCCTTGATGGCATAACAGTGACACTGCAGATGGAAAATTGGGACAATTGTGGAATTTGGAGTGGCCTGTTTGTCTGTCCTCAGCAAGGGAAGATGAAGTGGGGAAATTTTATCTGTAAAGTGGGGGGAGGGGGAAACCAACACCCAACAACCAGAACTAAGATCTCTAGTTGGAATTCAGGGGGCTGCAGTTTAAATTACCTCTAACAGTCTGGCTGCTGATTGCTACTATTCATGCAAAGTGGCTTTGTTTTAGTTCTGAAAGATCCCAGAGCAACTGCCCTGCCCTGAGTTTTCTTCTCTGAATCGCTAAAATATTCTCTTTTTTTATTTTCTCTCTTGACCCTCTCCTCCCACTCACCTCGTTCAACATGTGTTTAGCTACATTCAAAGGGATAGTGAGGAATTAGTTTTCTGTCTGTGTTTCATATGGCCACAGCACTACTGCAAAACGCCTTCCTTAGATTTTGGGAGGAGTCAGCTGATGGAGGAAGGTTAGTTAGCCAAAGGCTACGTAATGTGCCAGCATTGCTAGCAGGGTACAAGGAGCAACTCAAAGGTGTAGTGACAGTTTTATCTGACTTTTTTTTGATTCATCATATGCGCTTCTGGATACCCCGGTCCTGTTAAACAATCACACGGCAATCAGCTTGGATTCTTTCCCTGGCAGGTGAATGTCAGACTGAGCTTGTCTCAAATGCAGATGACGCTGCCATGATCCGTGCCCTTGTTGTCCTGAGGTGTGCAGTGGAGCACAGCACTTGTGACTACACCCTGTCCTATCTCACCAGCTCAAAGGGGAGCAGAACTGCATGGATGCAGCCATCCTCTCTGTTACCTTTGTAGCCCATTACCTACCATCTGGGCTCCTCAGCCCGGTGTCCTTTGCAGCTGCTGCTGACCCCAACTTTTAAAATTAGCTCTGACATGGTCCCTGGTTAGGCAATACACTGCTGGGATGATTTATAAAGCCTGACGTTTTTTACAGGACTCTCCCTGTACTGTATTTCCATGCTTGAGATAGTGGAGATCGTTGTGCTGGGCCTCAGCAGTTGAGCTGATAAGGTTTTCTTCAAGAATGACACTCCCCCCCCCACCCCCCCGCTTTTTTTTTTAACCATATTCCCTTTTTTGTCTGAAACAAATAAAATCTGTTGACCTTCAAGTTACAGTGGTGCTTATCTATTCATTGAAAAGGGAAGAGCTTGATTACAGGTAGGATCCTGGTTGCTTGAACTGGTATTTAAGGCTACATTTCTTTCTCCTTCCTGATTTTTAAGAGACTGTTAATTTTACTGTTATTTGTAATCCTTGATTGAAGTTTTAGTATAGTCTTAGATCAATAGAGATGGGCTTTCAAACAGACAGTGTAAATTATAAATCCTGTGTTAACAATATGGTACTCTGTCCTAGGAAAATACCTGTTAGTCTCCCTGCCATTTAATGGCATTCTTATTTTAGCTGTTGAATCCCATCTATCTAAATCCCATGTATATTTTAAATCAGATGTACTTTGGGGAGCTTAGCAATAGTAACATTAATTGTTCACATAGTGCTGACAATATGTAATGATTTGAGTACTACGTCCTTTGATGCTGTATAGAGTTAACGATAGCAATAATAAGCTTTGCAGTTGACCACATCATTTGCCCTGAAGGATCATTTCAGATAACAAAAAACGGAGATTCGTTGCAAAAGAACTCGTTGCTTACACACACAAGCACTGTTTTGCTTCCCAATAGAGAAGTTAGTTATTGCTAGGACACCAGCGGATTCTCCTATCACAAGGATATGTTGTTGATAATGCCTGTAGAGAGCCTCATGTTTCTAGACGCATACTGTGAATAATCAAAATCTGAGAAACAACTTCATTCTGAGATAGGTAAAATTACAATGGGAAATATAAATGCAACTGCCTGTGTAATGCTCTGGGTTCATCAGTTCCAAACATTTTAAGATCTCTTCTTTTTGCCTGTATTTTCATTTGCATGAACTGTCAGGTGAACTTGCTGCCTAAAATACTGATAACACAATTAAAATTACTGATATTTTGATATGCCCCGTTTTGTGCTTTCTGATTGTATACTATGTTACCAACACAAAGGTTTCTGCTTAATTATAAGCTAAACACTAAGTGACATATGCTGGGAAGATACCTCTTCCATAGGTTGTCATGATTGTTTCTTGTGTGTTCTTTTAAAGCCTGTCATACTACCAATGTTTTTTCTGAGTAACTGTAATGTTCCTTTAGAGTAACCTTACAGCTGTTCAGAAGAAATCAAAAAAACTCTCCACCCACCAGCAGTAGCTTGTGACTGAGCCTGGTTAACAGATTGGCTCTGATCTCGAGTAGCTACCATAAGATGGAATATCTGGAATATCATTAAGTAATCTGAACTGGAAAATTAAAGAGAGTCTGCAGCTGTGTGATGGGAGAGATCGGAAGGACTGTATTATAAGAATCCTGTTCTGCCCATATTGCTGCAGGAAATGGTCCTGGCTCTTCTATAGCAATATGCTTTACGAAACACCCTTAGAAACAATCAGTTCTCCCCAGCATCAGCACTGCTACTTACAGGTTAAAATCAATAGGAGCTTACTGGCTAGAATCCAGTTTCTATGCATTGCTCTGGAAAATGGAAGGGCTAGACTTTGTATCAGATTAAGCTGAGTTAAAGTAGATTGAGGCTTAAGGGTTTTTCCATCAGAACGTAAAATATTAAAGATAGGCAATTTTACCTTGTTCTTGTATTATTTAATTTCTATTTTGCTGATTCAATGTTAAACTGAATTCTAAGAATTCCTGTTGTTTACTGGACTAGCACTCCAATTTAGCCAAGAGAATACTGAGAATGTAACTTGTTTCTGTGTCTGCTTAAAGTCCAGATTTCATTTGGTACTTTTTATTTGTTTTCATTGCTAGAACATGGGCATTCATATTTATGACTGTTTTGTTTTTCAGCGCCTCCCAGATGGCTCTGCCCCAAGTGCACACGTTGAATTTTATCTTCTGCCGGATCCTTATGAGGTCAGTCGAAGGAAAACAAGAACAGCTCCAAATAACTCTGACCCTACTTACAATGAAATTGTGAGTACCATTCACTTTCTTCCACCATTCTTACTTGTTTGATTTTCTTTGCCCACTCTTGAAATAAAATAACAACACAGTATTTACAGCTGTTACCATGAGTACGATCAAAAAGAAGGAACATATCAAGCTGAACAACAAATGGGGACAATCTTCTGCTTTGCATCTTTCTCAGAAGTGAAACAGTCTCTTTATGTCTCTCTCTTCAGGAAGGCAGTTGCATTATTCACGCTGCTCTATCTTACACCATAACCACAGTTACAGGTTAGCCGAATGAGACCAAGCATCGTTGCACCAAAACCTAGGCTGTTTTGAGTGCAGATTTCTACACTAACATGAAAGCACTAATTGAAGGATGCTGTTATTCAAATTCACGTGTCCTAAATTCACTGTCCTAAATGATAACACAGTAATAAACAGCCCATTTCTTTTTATGTCAAAATGCTAGCAGTTCACAGCCATATATAATTATTTCACACACCACTGAATTGCTCGCGCCTCTGGGGTGAAAAAAAACATTAGTATGGAGAAACATTTACGACAGAATGGGAAGTGGCATAAACTATATTCTTTTGTAAGGGCAGATGAGATTCAAACAGTAGGTGGGACTGGAGATTATAGTTATTACATATAACAAATCTCCTAAAGATCTCAAAGCAATTTACAAATGCAGTTTGAGCAGGCTTTGAAGTAGAAGGCATGGAAAATATTACCACTCCACCCTGTTTCATAGATAAGATATGATGAAGCTTAAGTTAGTCAGCTGAGACTAAGAGTCCTTATCGCCTAGTTTCCCAGTCCTGGAGTTTTAATATTTTTCTTTTTCTTTTCCCACATCTATTTGATTACAAAAGTTACCTACTTACACTGATGACTTGCAGCGCTTCTGTAAGTAGGCTCCTCGAGTAGTATTGCTGCTAACAGCTGAGACAGATTTCCCTCCCTATGGTTCTGCAGTGGAATAACAGGGAACTAGGCTTTATTTTTTTGTTATGTTCTTTCCTTTTTTCACATTCAAAGAGACAGTGGAATGAGTCTAATTGGCCTGTCTAAAGAAATTCCTTTACATTTGAAGGACATTTAAAACAAACAAATATAATATGATTATATAATAACATTTATTGTAAAATATCCAAAATGGACTACAGACAAGAACGAGCCAGCAACACTGGAAGACAATTATCTTTCTAACCATTATTAGATCAAGTTGAATGCAAGAAAATCCAAAATCCTGTCTGCAGTCAGTAGTCACTGGGAGGAGATTTAATTGTGGTTAAGGAGCATTCCACTGCTGTTAAGAGAAATTCTATGAAAACTTTAATACCTTTTACTCAAAACTTACAGCCTTCTTCACAGATGCTCAGTCTTTCTCACCAGGAACTGCTAATCGCAGTGGGGACATATGGTTCCATTGAACTTGGACATTTCAAACCCGATGCTTGTGCTGTTAGCAGCTCTGTTCTTCCATATGTGATATCATTCTGTATGCATTTTCTATCCAAGGCTGGTAGACTGAGGCAGAAGCCGCCCCAGGGAAGAAAAACTACTAAAAATATGTCAGCTGTCTTTTAAGTTAGTTACTGTCCAAAACGCTGTGTACAGAAATGTACTAGCCTTTTTTATGAGTTCATAAGTTTTTATTAAAGCCAAATAGCTGGAAGGAAGCTGTATATTAATTTCTCTCTGTGTTCGAGACTGAGAAAATTCTGAAATGTGCTTCTCTTGGGTATTTTTGGTTTTAGTTTTATACTTTTATTGCTTATGACTGCCTACAGCAAATTATCAGCCTTGCAAAAGTGCATTTTATTTTTGATTTTTACTCATGTGTGTGAGAGTAAAGATGTGAAGTCCAGGAGGGCTGACAATAGAATGAACTATGCCAAATGTTTTGGAGTTGCTTTTAACAAGCACTTCTTTTTTCTCTTGTTCCTTTATTTGGATTTTGGAGTTTGTTGCATTCACACTGGTACAACATTGCATTAAAAAATGATGGTTCAGAAAAAGAGGAGAAAGAACACAGAAAAATGGAATGCAGTGTGAAGAGAAAAAGAATAACATTCCTGCTTATCGACCACTGTTAGGAATAAATAAGACTTACTTGGGAGGTTCCAAAGTAGTTTACTGAAAACTAAGAAAGTAACAAAATGGAAAATAAATCTGAATTATTTATTTTCAAACTCTGGCCAAGAAAAGTCACAATGACCAGAACCAACTGCAGTGGGGTCTTGCTCGTATGTGTAGCATTTTCCCTGAGACATGCTTCGAGGTCTCAGTTGTCCTCAGTTTGTCTCCTGAGTGCCTGCATGTATGCGCACCCACAAAATGAGCAAACCTCCAAGACAAAGTAGAGTGCGCGTTGCCATAATTAAGCCAGAACAAGAGGCAACTCTCTCCACCCTGCCCTTGGGGCGCGGCCAAATGTGAGCAAATATACCTGGGCCATATGAGTCTGTTAGTGTTATTGCGGTTGCCCTCGGAGCAGTGGGGACACTGGCCTGCAACAACCAGAATAGGGCAAGCAAGCCTGGTGGAGGGGGAGGAGGGGAGCTGCCCCAGGAGCCACAGCCGCTCCCTCCAGCACCGTGCGTCAAAGTTAATTTGGACAATTAAGAGCAAATCTAGGAACTGTGCCATGGCTACCTAAGGAGAAGCAACTGTCACGCATTTGCGATTAAAATGTAATTAGACTCCTGTAGGTCAACAGCGCTTCTCTTTTTGGAGCCAGGAATACTTGAATTCCAGCCCTAACTGTCCCACTGATTTGCTGCATGGCCATGTATAACTCACCTCCATTTGATCTGGCTGTATAAATGGGAGGCAAGTATTCTTACTACACAATCACTTCAGGATTTAACTGTTCTGATTATGGAATTCTGGCAGGTGGCATTTGTTTTATCCACATACTAATTCAGCTATCTGCAGACCTTTCTTCTGTCCCTACATCCTGATGATAGATACCTTGCTCCAGCTGAATTTGCAATACCATTTTAGAAACAGTTTATTGGGATCATTTGAAAACCACCCACCCTGCACTGTAAGGTCTGTCACTGACCCTGCACTGTAAGGTCTGTCATTGCTCAAAGCTTAAAGCCTCTTTTTGTCCAAAGATTGAAAGTTTTTTATTACCCCAGTTCACAACTGTTGTGATCCACTGTACTGAAGATTTCTTAGCTCTTACAGCTTACATGTACGCTTTTTGGTGATTTAAAGCAACAGGTGAAGTTATCTTTAATATATTGGCAAAGAAACAAGGCACCTTTCTATGGTAACACTAGCATCGCTTCAGTAATCAAATCATAGATTTATTCTAAATTAGATTATCGCTTACTGTACCTGTCCTTGCTTTTTGGATTTTCTTCATCATTTCACTCTGATTTTGGTGGGGAGATGCCACTGGGGGACAGAGAAGCTGGAATTTTTAATTCACATACATACGTGGTGAAATAGGCACAGTAAATATCAAAACCGAAAAGCACCAGGTGCAACTTCATGGCAGCTGTTCCAAACTATGATTTCCAAAGGTTTCTAAATGGAAAAGGAAATGTGGCTCCCTGGTAAGACCTTTCTAGTAAAAGTCAGTTAAAAAGAGTGAGGGGGACGGTTTTTCTTTTCCCCGCAATCTGTGGCAGTGGCCGTTCATCCCCGCAGCACCGACTCTCCCCCTACACCAGAGAGCTTGGTGTCCTGTCTGTTGGTGCTTGCTGCCAGAGTAGCCTGATGTCGTGTCCGTTTGGCGCTTGCTGCAACACCCCTGCAGCTTGCAGTGCAGACAGAATCACTCTGTGGTCCCACAGGGGCAGCCGAGGCCAGCTAGGGTGTCTGCGAGAACCAACAATTTTGTGCCTCCTGCGTCCACCTGTGAAGTTCAGAACCGCCTTTCTGTTGCCACTCAGCATGAGGAACATGGCTGGGGATGAGCCTTTATAAACTCTGTCCCTGTCTGAAGGACGTCTCCCATGGCTATTTCTGCTTCTTATAGTTGGAGGCACAGAGAGGACTCAGCAGTCCAGCCCACAGAGATCCAGTCTAGACGGGGGTTGGTCTGACTTTTTTTTTCCTCAGCAGTGCCATATATAGAGACTGCATTCAGATTGCACAGCAAATCCAAGCAGGTTGCATGGAAAACTCCTTTTAGGCAGTTTTAGGTTCACTTTCCCATTCTCCTGAAGTGACAGCGTGTCACTGCATTTGCTTTTTAAACTGCACAGAAAGATTAAAATTTAAAGCATTTTTCCATTGCAACTAAAATAGCAAAAACATTTCCAGCCATACAAATTTTAGATTAAATTTACTTCTCTTAACAAAGCTTACCTTTCAGGCCTGAAACTAGCTGAGAGCATTCTTTCACATTTTATCAACCCACATGCAGTTCACTCAGCAGTTTTTGATTAATGCAGAGACTGAAACATAGGAATCTGTTCTGAATGCAGCTCATTCTTGTTATCCTATCACTCCAGACTGTTTTTTTAAAATTCAGAAAATACACCATTAACATTTCATAATTAACCTCAGTGTGTTCTCATAGTCTTAAGGCAATTTCAAGGATATTTTGAAAACTATAGGCCTTAGTAATTTTCTAAAGAGATGCTAAGCAAGCTGTCTCATTTAATTTGAGAAATATTAACAGCACTTCTTGAGTAACAGAAATATCCAAATTTAGTAAGTTCCACTTGCTAAATTGGGTCCAGTCTCAGAGATGTTCCATGTCTACAACTTCTACTGAGTGGGCTGAACTTTCTGTCATGTTTAATATTTTATGATTCCATTAAAAAATGCAAGTATTTTCATAATGGGCACATTTGGATACAGTTAGCATCCAGAATCATGCATGAAGTTATTTGTATTGAAACAGTAAAATTTATACGGACAATTTTCAAAGGAAAATTATTCTCTCTCTTATGATGTGGGTTTGTTGGATCCACAACAGTTATGAAATTTTATGGCAGTCTTAGTTAGAAGAAAATTTGGTTTTGCTTTGGCTTGATCTTTTTTAATTCTGGTATGTAACACAAGACTTAATCACAAGTACCGTACTGAGAAAAACTTATAAGATACTGTGCACTGATGGGATACACCTTTATGAGACATATCAATGCAACATAAAGTTGCTTTAAGGCACTACTAAGCAACATGTAACAAATACAATATACATAGGTTTAAAAAAATTTACATCAAAATTGTTTTCCTGGTTTTTTTCTGATTTTTGCAGAAGAGCAATACCATTTATCAAAGCATCTGCTATGGAAACATATTTAAAAATTATAATGATCTACACTTTTACAGAATTACCTGTCTTATGTTTTCATGCTGCTGTCCATGATGAGTACCCTCTATCTGAATTTCTCCTCTAGAAAATCAACCATATTTTCATTCCCTAGTGAACTTCATGAAGGATCTGATATTCCTTCACAGTTGGGTTCAAAATTCTGCTTAAGTTAGAGTTTCAATTTTCACGGTTAAAATTATGTATACCTATTTTTTTCTCAAGCATTGCGCAACATAGGTTTAAAATTTATTTACAAATGCTTGGTAATCAGATTTCACAGGCCTAAGCTGACAGAATCTCTTTTACATCAACTACATAAGGTCAAATATATTTCTGAGGTAAATTCGCTAAGTTGAGTGAATTTGGCTCATGGTTAGTAGTTTATAATTCTGGAGGGCAGTTTAAAGCAATTATTACAAAACTGTAATCATCATCCTGAATGCTGTATTGAAGTAAGTATTTTGCCTGGCAAATAGATTCACAAATTCATATGTTTTTTTCTATTTCACTATATGTTATTTCAGGTTGTGTATGACAAAGTCACAGAGCTCAAAGGCCGTATACTGCAGCTTGTTGTGAAAAGCAAAGGAACGTTTGTGGGAGCTGTTAACATTGAACTGAGCAGTGTCCAGTTAAATGAAGAAAAGTGGTATCCACTGGGAAACAGTGTAATTTAAATGTTGTCTAAGATAATTCAATTATTTATCCACTAATGTTTCTTTATCCCATTTCCCACAGTACATTTTGTCTCAGTTGCCCTTGAGAATATGCAGTCATCCACTGATCACATACTTTTAACATTTCTAATCATAAGGCTATTGTCTTCAAATTGCTACCGTCTTCCTGCAACTGATTCCTGCCACTGTGAATTTAAGAAATCACATGCTAAGAACTTGTAGCAGCACACAGGAAATTCTTATGACAGCAATAAAGATTTTTGGTTTGTTTGTATTAAATAGTGCTGTAAAAATACTAAATTCTGTACACATCAAAGTGTGGGGCCTAATTCTTTGCCCATTAATTCCACTGACTGTGTTGAAACAATGCTGATAATGGTGTAATTTATCAGCATCTGCTATGACCCCACCGCATATGATGATTTCACCAGAGAACCATGGGATCGTTCCCTAGGTGCCAATACATTTCAGATGTCTAGCAAATTTCGTGTTAAATCTTATACAATCAATACATTTTTTTTAAAAAAAAGAACTTAAAAGCTTTGCACTTTACACATTTTGTGCAGTATATGGTGGTGTGCTTTTAACTTTTTATATAATACAACATTCAATCTCGGCATTCAATCCAGGATATTCATTTGTCAATAAGATATGTCATGGTTTCTTTTATTCTGACATCCAAGAAGCAGATATAACTGGTCATTTGTGAGAAGAAAGGAGGAGGGAGAAGCTAATATTCACAAATAAATAAAACATACTGATTGTGAGCTTTCAGTGTGGTATTTAAGATCATGCTATAAGGAATCTTTGTTCACTAGTCTTACCTCATTGCATTCTTATGCTGCATAAGGGAATCAAGTCAATACATGCATTGACCTCAGGGCTATAAAAGGTATATATACATATTAAACAATGAACGTGAGTGGTTCCTTTGAGTTCACTGAGGCTAATTACGGGCCCTGTTCTTCAAAGCATTTTTACCTAAATTGAGGAAGCACTTAAGCACATCTTTAAACATTTAGCATGTGAGCAGCCGTAATGAACTGTCCATTATTGCCAGCCTCTTACACACACATAGCTGACCATGTATATATACCTTTCCAGGACCAAGGCACGTTTTTTAAGGCACAGGAGACATGTTGATTTGTGATCTGATATGCTGTAAAATTTTAAGTTACCATATACCGAGTAGGTCTGACATTTGTCCTACCAGGTGGAAAAATGGTCAACAGAGGGATAATAATGCCAGAAGCTGAAGATAATTGCCACCTTCTCTCAAAGGACACTCACAAATCAGTCTTCAGAAGGTAATGTTGTATAAAGCTCCTGAAGTGGGACTAGGAGTGTTATTTAGGAAACTAAATAAGCTGGAGTTTTTCTCAGCATCAAACCAATTGACTATGTCACTTGGTCAGTTTTTATCTGAGAATAGATACACCAGATTGCCTGGGGAAATTAAACTCCTCCTCAGTAAGGGGAGGTGGCGGGAAGTCTGCTTGAATATTAATATTATTAGTATCCTTCGGAGCTGAAAAAAAGCTGTAAAATATTTACCACATGTGATCACTACAAAGATCAGTAAGTCTGATTTTATATTATAGGCTCTCCTGGGTAAAGAATCAAGTGACTTGTCACTCAAGCACAGAAAACACATTGAGGCCAGCTTACAATGTTATCAAATTACCTGACCTTACAGTTCAATATTGATTTTAGATTCTTCTTTGTCTACTGCCTTGGTTTCCTTATTATAACTATAATGCAATTTTCTAATAGTGTTATTTCCTATGACATTTTCTAATCATTGTTTACCGCATGCCCTGATTTTCCATCTTAGAGCAACATTAAATAAAATAGCATTAAAATGGCATTAAATAAAAAGAGCATTAAAATATAATATTATCAGAACTGTCTACAAACATAAGCAATACTTTTTGGTATTAAAGAAAGAAACCTATCAATATAACATCCTTTTAAAAAAAAATAAAGCCATGTTTGAGTAACAAATCTGCAAGTAACGGGGTAGATACAGTCCTGTGGAAGCTCAACAATACTCCAGTTTTGTAAGATGGGAAAATTGTGTCTTATGGGCAAGATTTACACTGATAGCTATGTCAGGCAAGAAGTTCTCCTCAGAGATCTTAAATCACACAATCAACCTTTGCCTTTTCTAAAATTTTTCTAGTCTACCTCAGAGCATTGTGCTTCCTGAGTTCACAGTAAGATGTATCCTGAGCTCCCTGCTGCTATGAGGAACATAGCCCGTTACAAATTAGTCCGTGAATTATTTGCCTTTCTTTAGCAGCAGGAGGTTCAAGACTAAGCTGAGAAAAGGTACCAATATTAGCATCTGAGTTTTTATCATTTTAAGAGCTGTTTTTTTTCTCAAAACTATTTTTCCAGGTAGCAAAATTACAGTGGACATTAAAGAGGTATAGCCCAATCAGAAGCTGCTGTTATTATAAATTTAAAGGGTACATTGTATGTGTAATTTTTCCTGTTCCCTTGGAAAGATGCAATGGTAAGAATTTTTGTTCAATACCAATAAAAATGTCGATGTAGCATTCTTATAAGTTTACAGTCTCAGATCATAAATATTAGAATATTATTCTCACTCAGTAATTAATGATAATTTTGAAATTAGCTGCAAATGAAATTATTAGCTGAATTTAAAAAACGTCCAAAAAATTTCAGTCATTATGAATTAGTTGTAAAGAATGGTAGGGCCAATGTGAGTAGCCATTACTTATTCAGGCTACCATTTACTCACACAAGAAGTCCCATTAGACTAATAAAATCAATGAGAATGTGCCACTCTGGAAATCAGACCACTGAGTTGTTGCAAGCCTAGTGATGTTGCTTTATTGAGCAGGGTGTGGTCCTCCAGAACAACTGCTACTGCAGAGCATCATTAATAGTACCAGACATGAACAAACAGTGCTGCAGGTTCGAGATTGGCACCATCTTTGGACAACAGGGGAACGTTACGGTAACCTGTAAATATAATGACACTTCATTAGTGTATTAACCACAAATGCAAAGATTATGATGGAGTGTTTTTATGATCTACTATGCAAGTAAGGCATAATTTATGATTCTCTAAATAACTCTTTAAAATAAACTGAAATGATCCAGAACCCAAATCCCATTTCTACTGGTTTTCTCCTCTGCATATACAGTATTTCAATTCTGGCATTTTTGGACACAGCGTGAAAAACTCCAGTGTCTTTCAGGATGTGGTGTTTTTTTAAAACGAAGACTTTTAGCCCAGTCATATTTAAACATGGGGGAAGCATACATTTTAACATCCAAAGATGTTATGTGCTGCACTCATTGTTCTGATAGCAAATTAAATAACTTGTGAATCAACAGTGACAGTGCCTTAGAGAAGAAGGGTATTGCAGCAGTAATCCACTGCCCAGCTGAGGCAGAAAAAAAGTGTAGTGCCAGATCTTCTACCATGACAACTTAAGTCTGTTAAGGATCTCGTTTTACATATGAGTGATTCCCAGTATCAGAGATAAGGCATGCCTCAGAAACTACATGTTTATCTGGTTGTTGAAACATTTGGAGAAGCTATAGTTCTCAACTTCAAACTTAATTAATGTACCTGCACAAAAAACAAAACAATCCCCTCTCCAAAACCCCAAACCTGTTTTGCTTTATATGACTGTAAGTGTCCATTATTTCATGATAATAAACAATGTCACTTTTGATTTAAAAAAATGTTCTGTGTTTTATCTATGTATATATAATTGCAGTTATTTAAATAAGTATCTGTTATGAATAAGTAATTATTAACGTTCAGAATTGCAGTTTTCAAAATCCTTTTTTAGGTGTGTCTGGATATGTGTGTAGTCTTTGGGACCCTCATTTATTTTGGTTTGGATTTTCTTGATTCTTTTATATGACATGAAAGTTCACCTGGCATCTAAGGTTCAGCTTCTGGGCAGCAGATATTAAAGCTGTCCAGGCATTATGCATTTGAGATCAACTTTTAGAGCATGCACAGAGTATGTGGAAGACTTGGTTTATTTTCTATCCAAAGGTACACTTCAAGGACTAAGACTCATTTCTAAATACTGTGTTCTAGCCCCTACGCACAGAATATTCTACAAAGTGTCCTGAGAGAAGTAAAACTTATTTTTTATAGAAATTGTTCCAATTTGTATGAAATAATTAACTATTCATTGACCCAGTGATAACAGCAGTAATAATTGAATTCCTGTCCTGTATTAGTATTCTACATGGCAGATTCATTGGGATAGGGACCGTAACCCAGGACCCCCCTCCTCTTGCCTTTAACCACCCAGCTAGAGAATTATTCTCACCTTCAGCCCCTCTGAGTATATCTACTTAATCATTGCATGAAAAATCAAATACTGCTACAGGTAGGCAGCAAGTATTCTTCCCCCATGTAATCTACAGCTGAGTTGGGAGGCTGCTGCTGGGGAAAGGAAGGCAGTGATGATATACATTTGAATCCTTTCAAGAGAAAATGCAGAGGAGGGTGGCAATGGCACAACTTTGTCCCACTGCCTGTCAAAGAAAAAAAAAGATGTAAGCACTGCTCAGCTTTTGGAAGCAACTTGCCCTCAGGGGACACATCAGGGATATGAATCCTAGGGAAGGAGGGATGGTCCTGTAGTGCAGATTAAAGCAATCGGAGCTGTGAAGAGTAAGATTTAAATCCTAACTCACTCTTCAGCATGGTTTAGATGATTCTTTCCTAAGAAGTTGAGACTGTTGTGACTCCCTCTGTAAGACAGATTATTTTCTCCTTTCACTATTTAGGGAGCTTAGGTACCTAAAGCAAAACCATGGTTCCAGACCTGGAATCCAGAGGTCTCAATGTTAAGCATTGCAATAAATTTTGAAAATATCTGTCAGTTCATCTCTTAGAAGCATTTTATTTATGCCTCTGGGCATCTTGATGGCATCTTACATTTTTTTACATTGTGTTAAGTGGGGGTTGGGGCAATTTGTTTGGCACTGTTTATAGTTTTGGTACCTATGCTCATTTCCTAGCATTTTGAATTATTCCACTCAAAATCTTTCCTGTAGAATCTGCATGCTCTTACTTTTCCAAAATAAGAATCCCCCATTTGTGACTGAAATACCGGCACATGAGAGACATACTGAAAAATTATATATAAAAAACAATAAATCCCAAATTGATGGTTTTACAAGCATATGTAAGCTTTAGTGTCTGCTATTTAAATTTGTCTCGACATCGTGAGTTGGCGGGGGGGGAGGGGTGTTTCATTATCCTGAAATATATAAATAAAAGGAAAGTAAAAGGTGATCAGTGTAAAAATTTATGTTGGAGAAAAACAAGTGTGCTTTAAGAGTAATATCTTTGTCCTTGTGTAACTCCTCAACCTCAACTAAGAATCACAAACAGCTTTATGACTTCAGAACCTGGAAAGAAAAAGCCATTAAAAATCCTGTTAAGCTTAATAAAAAAGGCACAGTGCCCATTGCCAGCTCCAACATTTTTCCTTCACATCTTCATTCACTAATAAAAGTTGGTTGGTTGTTTTGTCAGAAATAGCTTTGGAAATTCAATATAGTAAACAGCCATTTTACATAAGCCTTTCTCTTTAGCCTACTGACTTCTGTGTCTGCTCTTTAAGTGCAGCCTATTAATCACATAAGATTCCAGAAGCTATACTGGTACAATAAAAGGAACACTACCAAGAAAAATACGGTAAATATTTTGCTTAATTTATATTCCTCATTCTCCACTCTGAAAAGTTGCAGATAGGTTACCTCAAGTTCTTGGGGTTTTTTTGTTTTGTTTTGTTTTGTTTTAATTGGGCTTGTATTGAGTTTTGAGCCTAGCTGAGTAGAAAGTGCACAAAACTGTTGCCTTTATAGTAGTTCTGACTAATGTCTCTTCCTATTTCCTATTATAATGTGTTAAAATACCGTCTTAGCAGTTTCTATCTAGAATGGCATACTGCAGTAGGAATAATTAACTTTCATTAATATTCTTTTGATTTCTACACCATGGATTTGCATTCTGAGACTACAATGACTTAAAAAACCAGAGAATGCAATTTTTACCTACGGTTATACAATTCTCCTTTAGGAAATAAACATTATGCTGTATTCTAGCAATACTACAGTAATGATAAAAGCCTGGAATGTTGTAGATTTTTTTTGAGCTGTTAGAAGTGGCTCACATAAAAATATTACCTTTACTCAGGCTCAGCAGTGGTAACGTGAATTGACCAAGGAATTCATTTGCAACCAGAGATATCTCATCCTCCACACAGAAGCGTATCAATGCCAGTTCTGGAACTTGGACAGTAAAAGAGAAAGTTTCATCCCATCTAGGGCACAAAGCTAATGAAAAGAGAAAATACACAGTATCAAAATGCCATTTCATTTATTCTGCTTAAAATCTGAATTATTATATCTGCTATCACTAGTCTGAACTGGTAAAGATTCATTCTTTTTCCCTGAGATTTCTGTGCCCATTTAAATAAATGATGAGACTCCCACTGACTGCAGTGGTATATAGGTCACATCTTTGGTACAGATTATGGAGTTAAAACTGTCAGAGGGAAGCTCTCAGAATGAAGCAAACACAGACAGCTTGGGACTTGCCTACAGTATGCAGGCCAGCCCCTTCTAAGGATTTGTCATGTATTAGTTACATAATACTGTAAATCAAAAGCCTAAGAAAGTTGGTGTCATCTCTTAGAAGAGAGGAAAATGGGACAGCGATAGCCAGGTTAAGAACCTCTGCTCAACTTAAATTTTCCTATAGCCGTAACAGTTTCATGTTTTTGCCAAAGTTTCTCCTTTCACAGTGTTGGAAATCAGGTAGGAGCTAAATAAATTAAGGTAGTAGAGCGATCACTTGACTAAAAAATACAAAAATAGGATGTGGAACAGGAGGGGGGGTGTGCTCTGTCTTGAGCAATGCTCATACAGAGAGAAAAGAAATTCAGGGGATGATTTAAAACAGCAGCCATCTACAAAAAGGAAAAAGGAAAAATAGAAGACAGAGGTACAGAAGAAGGGAGATCACAGGGAACTTTTAGTCTGAGACTTCAAGAAGATCTATATGACAAAGGTAAGGGAATGCTCGAAGACAATGACAAAGAGTACACATTTCACCTGTCAAGCGGTTAAAGGACTAGTCCTACTAGAAACTTCATATGAGCTAAGTGATGAAGTCACTGAAATTTCTTCAGAAAAAATGTCTTTAAATTTACCAATTAGTGTACTGGTTTTGTCTGGGATAGGGTTAATTTTCTTCATATCAACCCATATGGTGCTATGTTTTGGATTTGTGACAAAAACAGTGTTGATAACACACCAATGTTTTAGCTATTCCTGAGCAGTGCTTACCCAGCGTCAAGGACTTCTCTCTTTCTCACACTTCAACCCCCTCCTCCCCATCCCAGTGAGTAGGCTGGGGGTGCACAAGAAGTTGGGAGGAGACACAGCTGGGACAGCTGACCCCAACTGACCAAAGGGATACCCCAAGATACATAACATTATGCTCAGCATAAAAAAGCTGTGGGAAAGAAGGAGGAAGGGAAGACGTTCAGAGATACAGTGCCTGTCTTCCCAAGTAACCATAACGCATGACGAAGCCCTACTTTCCTGGAAATGGCTGAACACCTTCCTGCCAATGGGAAGTGGTGAACGAGTTCTTTATTTTGCTCTACTTGCATGCACAGCTTTTGCATTACCTATTAAACTTCCTTTATCTCAACCCATGAGTTTTCTCACTTTTGCCCTTCCGACTTTCTCTCCCATCCCACTGGGGGAGAGTGAGCAAGCAGCTGTGTGGGGCTGAGTGCCATCCAGGGTGAGCCCACAACAGTGAGTGAAGACAACGCATTCCATCTTTCTTCAGGAGAGTGCTACTAACTAGGAGAGTTTGCGCTTCCTTAATCTACTAGTCTACAAAAATGGCACATAGCATGAATTTCTGCTACAGATTTTGTGCCAGAAGATCCTAGTCTAGAGAGAAATAATTGCAGTCTCTGTAAGTACATAACAACTTCTTGGGATGAAAAAAATGGTAATTCCTTATAAAATATTATTGTACTTTGTTCACAGTCAAGAGAATAAGACTGATGCTCACCATTGCTTTTTATAACACTAGATTTCTTTTTTGCTTGATCTTCTGGCACACCGTAAATTTCTATCTGCACTAAAGGGTCAGCTTTGTTAGTCTTCGACAGGTTACTGGGTGGTAACTGGTGACCACTGATGAGCTGGAAAATTAAAGTTGTAATGTATTGAAATAACTGTAAGAATGAACTTTACATAGTAGCCATATATTAGTCATAGTAGCAAAAACTGTTCCATAAGAAACTACTATAAGAAGCATATACCAGCCATAATTTGTTATAAAAATACATATTAAACACAATGAAATTAAGAATATGGTGTTTCCTATTTAATTTAATTCCTGGCTAATTTCATAGAATCATAGAATGGTTTGGTCTGGAAGAGAACATTAAAGGTCATCTAGTCCAACCCCCCTGCAATGAGCAGGGACATCTGCAACTAGATCAGGTTGCTCAGAGCCCCATCCAACCTGACCTTGAATCTTTCCAGGGATGGGGCATCTACAGCCTCTCTGGGCATCCTGTTCCAGTGTTTCACCACCCTCATTGTCAAAAAAAAAAAAAAAAAAGATATCATGCTTTAAATAATAATTTTCAGATTTAAATTTTTATCCAATAACTAGCCATAAAAATTATATTTGGTTACCACGCAAAATAATAATGTTGGAGAAATCAGTCTCATGATTTTTGCATTTTCTGAGATCAAGATCATGAATTCCTGTTAAAGCTGTGTCTAGTGGACCAGCGCTAACACCCACGGTGACATCAGCATTGTGTTACAGGGTATGTAGCAGACTGCCTCACCTGTGTTCCTTCTCTTTCACAATAACACATTAAAATTCTGCATTTAGTAGGCTCCCTGATGTTTTTCTCCTTAATTTAGTTAGCTACCTGGAAATTTTGCCTTAGATTGCCCTGTAATCTGGCACCCAGCCTAAGAAAGGATTTATGAAAGTCACAACTTTGTCTGCTTTCTATCTATATTTCAGGACACCGAAGAGAGAATAACCATCTGTACAGTAATCTGCTTTTTAGAAATCAATATATGGAATATATCAAGAGAGATACACAAGCCTGCAAGCCTAGGTGAAAGATAGGACTCTCATGATCCAGATCTCAGGACTAAGCATCAAAACTCATGATACAGATTCTTATTCCCCTGTTAACCACCGAAAAAATCAAACCCCACAAATTCTACCTTTTGCTTAGGTATTTTCTGTAACACCTTGCTCCAGGAAAAGTTCTAGCCTGAAACACTGAAGAGCAGTGGCTTAGCAAATTCTGATGCTGTCCCCTTTCTTCCTAGAAAATAGCTACCACCTTCACTAGAAAGCTTTGCAAGATGCAAGCACTGATGGACTGCCCACTTAGGACTAGGGAAGGTTCTTTGACATGCCCTGAATGTCATGACAAAAATTCAGCCACGTTGGCCAAGTCTTGCTTCCCACTCTTACCCCATTGCTAGACCCAGTCTAAGTCTCCCACAGGGTCAAAAGAGCAAGCTCTTTTCAGCACGCTATGACCCAAATCAATAAATCCAATCAATTTTTGAGACCCAAGGTGAAGCAGACATATAGAGAGAGTAGTAAATAACATTGTAGGCTCAGAAGTTTCCATATGAAATACCTTGAATATTTGTATTTCTGCTTCGAAGGCTATGTGCTTCCTGTTGATGGGAATTGTGGCATATCAGGTTAAGAAGGGTATTAAATTCAGTAAAATCAGGCCCTGTGTGATTTTTTTGTTCACTTATGTTCTTCTCTCCATTCATTCATTCATCCCAGTCAGTCTGAGAGATTTGACCCCTAGATGTTTTATATCTTTGCCCTCTGTTAAGTAATTTCTCCATTCATCAAGTTTGCAACTCTTCTTTAGCAGAAACTGTTTTCCCTTTGACTCCTGCTCCTGGCTCTTTTTGTCTTCAACCACCATTTCCTGTTTTTTGCTGCTGACTCTATGAATGGGGCTCTCTGCACCCTATAGTCCCTCAGCTGGCGGGATGCCATTGCTCCTTTGTATCCTGCACTACCTAGCCTGTCACCTGTCTATGTCCTGAAAAAGCTGCCTTTCTCTTCTCCAACTTCTTCCAAACTCAGACATTTCTTTCCCATTGCCAATGGTCTTGTCTGTCTCCTGCATTACAACTGGGGATTTTTCCTCATCTTAATTAACTCCAGCTTTATACAAATAAGGGCTAAAATAACTGATGTATATGCATGGGTGCTTGAAATCATCCAGTAGTGTCTATTCATAATTGGTATGCTCACTGTTAGGACACTAAAATGTTCTTGATTAGGTGCATGCATTATGTAAGTATTTTATAATTGTTATTAGCTAATGTTTTATCTCCACTATTTATTTCTCTGAAAGAAACAAAATAGCAATTATACACTAATTTTATGCTAATTAAATAGCATTTATACAAGTAGTGTACTGTGTAATCAGAAATAGCACTTTTTCATTGGGAAAAGGTAGTTTTCTAACTAGTGAACAATTATAAAACCTTTACCTGATCTCAAAAGAAGGGTTTTTCTAACCCATTATTTTTAAATGACATGTATTTCTAATATTTTTAAGAAGTAAATCAGATTTTAATTTGGGAGACGTAGAAATAATTCAAAGGCTTATAGATTCATCCCCCCTTTTTACACTTACTTACATCATTTTGGGATGATAAATAGTGTTTTACGTATGCATAAGAAGATAATGAAACTTAAAAGAAGCATAAAGCTTCCTGTTGTGTCTTTAAATGTTTCCATTTGTCAATTAGCATTATAATAGTACATGTGGTATTACTAATAGTTAAAGTAAATAACACCAAAAGCATACATTCGATTTCTGAGTTTTCCGAGTTCAGTCCCCACAACCGTAACTGACAAGTCACTTTGTCAGCTATACTTGTGACACAATGCAAGTTATATTTCTATTTCTGTACACAACACCATGAAAAATAATGTGTTTTTACAAACTCTTATAACTTCTGAAGGCCTACATATTTTTAGCAAGCATAAGTGAACTACAGATGGGAAACCATCCAAGCAGCAGTAGATACTATATGAGAGTTTTAACATGTTGTTAAAAAACAATATTAAACCTCCCAACAACCAGGAATGGGGATCAAATGAGAAACCAATAGTAGATAACAAATAGGTTTGAACTGCATAACATTTGTTTTCACATTTTATGGAACAAACCAATAATTAACTAAGCTTACCCTTATTGACAGAGACATTGGTTTGCTGTATCTTCCCACATTATGTGGGGTAAATGTTGAATCGTGACTTCTCAAGAATTCTGGTTTCAGAATATAGCCACAACCACCATTGTCTAGGAATTTTCCATTTTGCAATTCCATTTGTACTCCCGGTGTCTGGAAGTTTAAGGCCACTATAAAATTAAATAAATATTGATTTTAGTGAATTAGAGTTGATACCATTTTATAAAACAACTCTTTGATGATAATAATAAAAACAAAAGCAGATGAGATTAAAATATGTATATCTTTCAACTCATATGTAAGTTCCTGTTATTTCTCTTAAATTTAGCAGTATTCAATAAGGAATGATTCATGTGCAAAAGAAGTGCACTATTTAGAATTGCACCACGTCTTAAGAATTACCCTATAGACCTTTTTTACACTTCAGTGTGTGTGTGTTTTCCCTTTTCTTTCTAAATTAGACCTTGGAGAATATGAAATGAGAGATCTTTTTTCTCCATAAGGACTAAATTCACATACTAGTTTCTCTACAGTGGCAAGACCCTGCACCCTGAACCTGCTTACAAAGTTCTGGTGCAGAAGGCAAAAACATGGGCTTGTAACTAACCTTAGTTATGGCCAGAGTTCATCACAAAAGCATGTCACCCAGAAGATCAAGAAGCTTCAGTTTAGACTTAGAATATTCAGTGCAAATACATATAAGTTTATAGAAGTAGAAGCAATTTTAAAAGTGTTCTTAAATTTATGTGAGCAAACTCTCTTCAAGCTTAATCCTCCAGTACTGGTGTTTATTGTTAGTATACACCTGACAGATTTTCCTTTCCTTGGCAGCTCAAAACATTTTTGGTTTGCTGCAGCAGCAATAATAAAATAACACACTTCTCATCAACAGGATATTGTAATTCATGAGATATAGCCAACATTGAAATAGACCTGTTTAATGACATTTTCCCCTATTCCAGTACATTGGAGCTTCCTGTCACATTCAAAATAGAAAATGCACAAGTCAAATCAGCGAAGTGATAACATGACATGTGTTAAATAGAAAATGATAAAAAGTCATTTACTTGATAGCTTGGTAGGAAAAAAAATGAAGATTTTAAGCAGTACAAGTGCATCCTCATAATAATTCAGGAAGAGGACCTTATTACATGTTCCTATGAGATAATATAAATGTATTGAATGAACACTTGGCAGAATTCAGAAATCCTTATCTCATGTGGAAAATGCAAGAAATTTGGATCTGTTTCACTGCAAAAATTGTTTCTTCACTGCTTTGACGATCCTTTTAAAAAATTCTGTAATAAATGACACAAATAGGAACAGATCTGTAGAGTGAAACAGCTGGTACTACGGACCTAATGTTTGTACTAAGCATGTTTTCGGTGGGGTTACTTCAGAAGAGCTCTAGCCTGGTCCCATGACCTCAATAGCAATTAATGGCTGGAATACATCAAGTGCTCCCAGAGTGCTTCCTTTATTTCATCTGAAAGGAATCCCATCTGCGCTAGCTAAGATTGCTCTGCAACGTGAACCCACGTGCAGTAAGTAGGAACAATTGGGAACCTTGCCTAAAAAAACTCCAAACAAACAAAAAAACCCAAACCACCACCAACAAAACACAACATGCACTCCTGCTTTGAACTAAATGCTAATGTAGATGCAGGCATAGATTCTGTGTCAAAATGCAAAAGAATTTTAAACTTATTTTACCTTTGACAACAGAATTTAAACTTAAAAATATTCATATTGCCCATTGCATATCATTGCCTTTTTAAAGAGGGTAAGTATTCTCTTGGTTTAGTTTTGGCAGTGGTTCACAATTTGTTTTTTATGACTCAACACATAATCCAGAAACAGACCCAAATGTGGTGCTATATAAACTTTGTTGTATCTTAATACATTGATTCAAGCAGTGCAATGGATGCTACAGAGCTGCAACCCTGCGGCTTCTTGAAGCCTAAGTCCTGACATGATCGACAGGCAACCCAAGATCTCTCAGTCCATATGTAATTTCTAGGCCATACTTTCAGAATATGTGGTTTAAAAAGTGTAACTGAAATTAAGGCAAATTGAACAGTCATAGCTTCAAATAGCAGCTTCCACATGATGAAACAAATTACATGATTGCACATAATGAGACTGTTGCTAAATTTGCCAAGCTTCATAGGCTACTAAGCAGGAAAATCTGATTTAACAACAGAAACAAGCGAAGGAGAATACTTTACATTTTATCATGTTAGGAAAATTATTTTTGCAACACAAGTGAAGGGCAATGTTATTACGGGTTGATATCTTCAAACATCAACACTATATTTTTACTTAATTTAATTTTACGTTAGAATAAGTTAAAAACACACTGAACAGTAGTTTTAATTTACCTACTGATTTCCCAGTATTGCAAGTTGTAACCCAATTAAGGTAAGTGAATGTGAAATTTTGTATTATATTCTCTGAGATGCATACCTCTACTACAACTGTTTGCAAGGTTCATAGCTGCTTGGGGCCTCCTAGGACAAAGCTTTATGGTGTAGTGTTGATGCGCAGTTTTTCTTTTTAATCAGATGCAGTTATAACCCTTACACTTCTTGAGAAATGACAAAGTTCATAAATTAAAACCTACGTTTTCCATTGTCTAGCAGTGTGGTCTTGGCAACACCTTTCTGCAAGGAAGACTGAATTTCTATCCAATGTTTCATCTTAGTTTTGTTGAATTCAAGAACAGAACTGTCAATAACAGGCTTTGTACTGTTGTTTTATGAAACAGTAGAAATTTAATGCGTGTGCAAAGAGACCTTTAAACTCCTGGTTTCTTTTGGAAAGAAGCCCAAATATGCTTACTATGAAACCATCTGAACAGTACATAATCTTAACGTATGGTTTTCATGGGAAAGTACAGGCATCTGAAGTTTAGCACTATGTAAGTTAAACTTTCTCCTCAGTCCTTCCGTTAAGCACCAAAAGCCTTTTAATATTGGCATCAAAATCAGACCAGCAGAGCAAAACACGGGCTTGGAAGACAACCTGAGCAAAGGAATTCCTCAGTGTAATTCCTGCATCTGAAATGGATCCAAGTCTTCCTGGAACTGTGAGGCCAAATCTCCTTCAGATCAGCGTATTTAATACTCAAGTCTTCTCACAAAGTACCAAAGCTGCCATGGCTGTCCCTGTTGGCCCCAGATGTAAATAACTTCATATAGCAAATGCAAGTTAGGAAATAGCCTAGCTCCCAAAAGTTGAAACAATCCATAATGCACAGAAGAATACAAAGGCTATTTTCATCCCAAACCTCTGTATCACAAGCAGTTAACTGAAGTCAATGCAACAACTAATTGCAGGACTAACCACAATCTAAGTATTCAAATACAGTGCCTTCCATAAGCACTACCATTCAAGACATAATTGATTTTTAGACTGAAAGCAAAAGCTTTTGAAAACCAAAGTGAGCACTGGGGTTCTTAGATTTCTAAGTGACTATGATTTGAAGGCAGTTGAAGAAAACTGCATGTCTTTCATCTGTGATGCTGCCTCTCAATTAATATTCCTATTGGGACTTTTAAATTGTCATTTTTTATTTTTTTATTCTTTGCTTCCTGGTGCTATTAGCTTTATTACAACCCTAAGGTTTAATATATTTTCTGCATTTAAAAGGGAAGATTTTAAAATGGATAAGCATATATTTGTCACCAATTTTCCTTAAAATGAGTTACTTAATTGCATTTTACACCATTTAAAATCCATCTCAAAATGTCTGAATTTTATGCAATCTCCAAAAATATCATATGCAAAAAGTACTCAGTGCCAATGTTCCTATCTCCATGATTTACTTCACTCATTTGAGTTGAAAGGGATATAATAGATCACACTTCCAACCCTTTGATCAGTCTTGTTGCCATCCTCAGCTCTTTCAGTCATCTATGTTCTTAAAATGGGCGGCTAACAATGAATGAAACACATCTTTTGTGCCTTATATATCCAAAATTTGAACTGAATTCCACACAGACTGGGAAATACTATGAAAACAGAACCATATCCTAATGATCTGGAGTATTTTGTCATTGATTATGAGATGATCTAGGTGACTGGATTTGAAGACACTGCATTCATCCCACATTAGCACTCCCAGCTGGACATTGACTGTCTATCCTTTCTCCGCACACACAGGTCACAGTTGCACCCCATCCATCACTGCCCAAATTTACAGAAATATTTTCAGAAGTCTTTACATGACTGGGTAGTCCACATTACTTTTTTCAAAGAGATGTAGGTGGCTTTAAAAAAATTTCATCCACAGCCTGAATAAAGGGCATGCTAACTGAGTATGAGTTGAATCAAAATGTGGATGAAAAGGGAGGATATTCAGTCATCAGATTATGTTGAAATGAACTGAAGACATCTGAAGGAAGGATAAACTGTAACATGATGACAAATTGTCACCTGTTACATATACCAGGAAGCAGGCATTCATTTAACAGAAGCAGCATACACAGCAGGAGGATCTCTTATCAGTAGCAAACAAATTCTATCAAACTAAAATATGATAATACCTTCATCACTTGAATGATAAAATAACACTGATTTCTAAGCCCTGTGCAAACATTAACTATCACAATATCCTCAAGTACAAATAATATTTCCCTTTTAGTATATTGAAAATATTATTCAGTCTTATATGCAGTCTGATGGAGTTTGCATAAGAGAAATTCAATGCATACTATAGTACCCTGTAAACCCTTCTCACTAACAGCAGATGTAAGGAAGATAATGTGCTCTATCACCAAGTGGTCAGAACACGTAACCTGGAAAAATGGTGGAACACGGTGGTTTTTAAACACCTTTTCCATCTGGGTCTATCTCAGAAAATAGAAAGACTTCTAGCATAATTAAGACTCTCTGCCAAATTACAGCAGCCTCCTCAAGCTGCTCTGAGCCTGAGCATTACTTGCTGTTCTGGTCCTGTCTTGACATGTCACTCTGATCCCCACTGCCTTCTCTGGGTGCTTGTTAATTCAGGCTTGTGGACATACTGTCTTTTAAGTGTCCTCAGCATCCCCTTTTCCTTGGGCTTTATGAGTTTTTTAAATCTTTATGCAGCTTTAGCCCTCTCGCCAAGCCAGTGAATAGGTGAGATCCCACCCAAACTTTATGAGCAAGGACTTGTGTCTACCAGGAAAAAAAAGTATAGAGTGATTGGTTCCCTTACAACACACAGCAGACTTAAGTGGTTAGTAAAAATTTTGGTATACAAACTGTCTTTCATCTCTTTTTCTGACCAAAAAATTTGGTCAAACTGTATGTATTTTTTTCCTCTGCTTAGAGAATAAAGTGGGGCTTTAGCTATTTAGACTCCAAATTTTATTAAGCTAATTAAGCTTAATTTCTGACTTTGTTTATCACTGACGCATTTTGAAATGGATTATTTTATTCTACAGAAACTTAATTTATGAATGACTTACAACATGAGGTATTCTGCCGTAGTAAGAGTGACTACTCTTCTGAGAACAGAGTAACATGCATAACTGTCTGACACATGATGCTCAGCATGTGCAGTCAGTCTGTCCTTATTGTCTTTGGGACAATTCAATACTGTTCCTCTAAAGACACTGTCATCAGAAATGTTAAGAATTCACTCATTCTAATGTTCATAATTGCTGACATTGTTCCTACTTAATTACAAGTAGGTCTACTGGAAAAAAGATGTCAGGTGATTAAAAATCATCCATTGTCCAAGTATATCTGCAACTGGTTTCAATTACAGATCCTCTCTTGTGAGGCTCTCATGGGAAAAGTACCTAAAGCATTTCTGATAAACTATCAAATCTAGAATCTAAATTTATTTTTGCTATTTAATTAATGTGTCAGTCTGAAAGTTACACTTCAGTGTAAGTCTGAGCATCTTTTGGTTGTCATTTCACACCTGAAACAGACACTTTTCCAAAATAACTATTGAAATTTGTTTGCCTTGTGCTTCTTGGCAGAACAGTGTATATTATCAGCTTCCCTTTCCTGTTTTAGTCTGGGTCTCTAACACAGAGTTTAGAACAAGGTCAGCAAGGAGTTCAGAGACAATTGTGCCCCTGCAATTTTTTCTGTCTTTCTTTAAAATGGACTAGATTTCAGATAAATTATTTAGTATTCTATTAGTTGTCTGCTGTTGTGGATTTAGTGAAGATAGCTGGAAAAATTGATGGTAAAATTAAATTTCTGTGTTTCTTTGCTTTTAAGTGAAATTCCAGTAACTATTACACACACCAAAAAAACCTTCCTCCAGAGTAGCCCAAGAGCTTTGTCATAAACCTGGCAGTTAGAGACATTCCTGCAAGAGAAACATGAAACCTTTATTCAAAACACCTCCCAGCCCTTGGAGCCATTCCAAAGGAAAGGTGAGTGTATTCAGGTAGCTACATATATCAGGGTGATATTGTCCCACCTAACTTGTAGATGTCTACACATGAGTTAGCTACCCCACTACAGCTAGTGAGCATCTAATCAATGAAGTTTAAGGGGCAACGTAATGAAAAATAGGTCCATACTTTAAATACAAGATTAACCATATCCCTGGAGTCTAAAATTCTAATAGCTGTCCCATTGGGCTGGGGACTTAAGGGAGCAAACAGTAAGAGGTGAAGCAACCCTTTTTAGGGGTTCCATAAACCATGATGGCCATGTGGCCTGTCACAGCTATGGATTTTTTTCCAGCTACATGACTTTGCTAATAAAAACCACACTTCTTTGTTTGGCATCTTAGTATTATCTTTTCACAACACACTATTCAACAGTGTTTAGTAAGATTTATGTCAGTTGTGCAAGATCTAGTTTTCACTTCCTAAAGATGAATTTTTGGACTGTTAAAACCATATTAGGAAGACAGTAATAATATAGGTATTGACCCCTGTGCCTTTTCTGCAGCTGACCTATGATGACTATTCCTGTCCTTGAAACCTCAACAAAAGGCAGTGACCAGCCAAGAGATACTTTTCTATGCCTTCTCATTTCATTCTTCCAGGGCATTGCTTGGCTTGGGAGCTAGCAGGAAATCTTTCCTGTCTTTCTTACAGCACATTCTCCATGAGTCAGTTGTGGGATAAGGCCACAGCAAGCCCAAACAAAGAATGAGCTCTAGACTGGAAGGATAGCTGTACAAAACAGCCTGGGTGTGTTTTTGCCATGAGGTGTATGACATGTCAGACTCATCCCCTGCCTTTGGGCAGAAGAGGTGTTTTAGTTTGGGACAAAATCTGGAGCCCATTTTGGGAAGATAGCTGAAGCTCTGTTCAGTGGCTGGAGACTATTAGGCTTTTAGCTGCAGAATGAACAAAGATGAAATGCTGTGATGTATGTGTCTTTTCCATGACATACATAGGCAATATTTCGAGTTAAGTCATCTGCAAGGTTTTAAGGATCACAATGCTAGATTAAGAGTGTTCACTTAGTATCTAACAGCAATAATGAATACTGCAAAGAGCTTTGAGGTATTGTAACAACCTAACCACGCATAAAAATAAAAACATTAAAGCATGTCACTTCACAAATTTCACTAGAAATTCAAGCAACAATAATTCAAAGCTATAATGTAATGAGTATTCTCAGTTTGTTTTAGATGTCGCATTAGCTGTTGAAAAAAGCAATTTTATAGAAAATGGTTGTTTTACACTTTTGCTGTGTTATAAAAAAAATTCTAGTAAAAATAATAGCCAAGAGTATCAAGTTATCATGCTGAAAAACGAATTAAATCTATAAGAAAAAGTAGTACTCCACCATCTTTTAGAACGGCTCTAATAGAAGAACCTGTGTTTTTCCTTAAATTCAATTTCAATATTTCATAAATTCCTTTACTAAATTTGACACTCCATCACATAGTCTAAAATGTATAGTGTTCAGTAAGATTGCAAGAATATCTAAACTTCCCATGATTGAACATAATCTGTTCATTTAGGGAAAAAAAAAAAAAAAAATCAGTCCTGTTGTCTCCAGTTTTGCCATTTGTCCAGCAAGAAAGGAAAATACAGTTTCAGAGGAAACATACAACAACCGAAAATTCCAAAGTAAACGTGCCCTCTATTTCTTTATGAGGCTTTCCAAAGTCTGCCTCTTCTTTAAGTTTTCACTCGCTTAGAACCCAAGCAAGGTCAGACTTGACAGTCATTTTAAGTTGCACAAGTGAGGCATACCAAGATCTTATTAGTGGGTATCTTTTCCCTAGGTAGCTTCAGAGGTTAAAATCAGAACTAGTTAGAGAACTCTTTATCACTCATCTTTTTAGGCATTATTTTTGTCATATTATTGCACACAAGGTTTAGCCACAAAACAGATGTGACAAAATTGCCAAGCTGCATTTCAATGGCACAGGCCACAACAAAACCTACGATAAGAAAAAATCCATCATACAAGTAGCGGAACCTTCACAGTAGCATATAAATTTTTATGAGTGCTCCAGAAAACATATGCTCTATATAGCCTCTTCTAAAATAAAATTCTGTACCTGCCATACCATGGCTTTCTCATATAACTTATGTTTTGGTCATTCCTGTAGATTGTTTTGATAGATGGATAATGTTTTCTACTGCATGCAAAGGACGTATTCAAAAGGATATTTAAGTCTTTCTATTTTTATTTTCACTAAGGTTTTCTTTTGGTTTGGTCTTTTGCTCTGTTTTTCTCAGTCAATATAATACAACTGATATCTGTTTATTTGAATAAGTGTCCTGAATTTTCTTTCCCTGCATAAATCTTTACATTCCATTTTATTTACTAAATAAAAAGGAGATATGGATACGCCAAACCAGTTCTTTCCGGTGCCACGCTGCAGTTGTGTGCAGGAGGCATACTAATTTTCCCAGACTATAAAAAGTTATTGTAGGTATTTTTTTCCATAAGACTTCTTTGTTCACAAATCCTATCCTGTTCTTATGAGTCTCAATTTTCAGAGAATGGACACTGAGTGCACAGTGATATCCAAAAGCAGTTTTGTGGAAACTGTACTTTTTACTGTGGTTTTTAACTTGCCTTCCTCTGGAAATTAGGTTTACATAATTACATAATTCTTGTCCTCAACCCCAACAAAACTTGAGCCTGTTGGACCATTTCATCCTGCTTTAGCTGAGTGCCAGGCTGCTCTGAGTTAATATGTTCCAACCAATTTAGAGAAAATTGCTGGCAAGGTACAGAAGAGAGCACTGTTTTGGATCTATCACTAAGTGAAGTGAAGGAGTAACTCAACTCTCATCATTTACATGATGCAGAGACCTGGCAGGGAGTATTATATGTAGGTTTGAACAAAACCTAATATATTTTCTTTGCCCAGCCAGAACAGTTATGGATGTTAGAGGAAGTTAAAGGTAAGTGAGAAGGGTAAGCTAGCAGGTGTGGGGAGGGTGAAAGGAGCTGAGGAAGGAGAAATCTAAGAGTCCTGTGAACAGTTTTAAAAGTGGTAGAAGGGATCTGGAGGGATTACTTCTGTGCATGGGATGCAGAGTGCAATGGCAGGGAGACAGGGCGGGTATGTGGGCTATATGGACACAGGACAGACACAAAAATTAGAAAATCTGTGTTAAATCTGTGGAAGGACATCAGCAGAAGATTCACTGAGTGGAGCTTTGGGAGTTGTATTGTGAAGTGCGGTTATATTTCTGTCAAACAGTTATCTAAAACAGATTAGGGAATCAAGAACAGATCTGTCATGGCTGGGAAATAATATGTGTGGAGAATTGCTTATAATCAGCCTATTCCTATGAGAAAACTGTTTCTTTAAATGAAGATGCAAATGATGTGACCAAGAGGGCAGATCTAACCACTTCCTGCATATTTTTAATTCTTCCAGGAAGGGGCCCAAAGCCCCTATACAGCAAAAATCATATGTTTTGTATGCTAATGTTTAGAATGACTTTTCATTAAAGTATACTCTCAGTCAACAGTCAATGTAGTAATTTTGAAATACTTCAGTCCTATTTGAGATCTAACAAATGGATATTCTTTGCAGACATCAGTGTGGAGATTTACAGGCTAGAAAGAAAACTAGTAAACTGCAGTATGGTAGGCCTGAGGGATTAATTACATTTTAAATTAAGGACCCCTGGCTAGAATTTCCTCTAAGCATGAAACAAACTTACTAGTTTTTAATAGCAATGTAAATAGTATAGAGAGAGTGCACCACCCCAGGTAAATAATCCAGCAATAGCACGACATCAAGCTAAGTGAGGATCAACCACAAGGACAGAATATAATCAAACCAATTTCAAATGATATGGTAATGGCGAGATACTTCCCGCAATAGCCTAGCCCAAGTCCAAATCTGTACTATAAATAAACATTTATAATGACACAGACACAAAATTTATACTACCTAGTAATTTTTTTACTCCTACTGTAGTTGTAAAACTATACCTCAATACAACAGCCAGGATGAGAAGCAGAATTTGTAACAATGAGAGAATTATGGGGGCGTCTGAGTACATTTCAGTTCTTTCACAGAACAGCCAGCACTGAGTGGCCAAATTCACACAATCTCCCTAGTCATTGTTCCCCACATTACCTCAACGTGTGGCACTGACAGCATGGCATAGCTCGGTGTGGGGACAGCAAATGGTAAGAAATTTAGGCTTGGGGATGTCCTCCACTGCTTGTGGTCAGGGCCACAGACGTGGGAACAGCAGTCTCTCAGTGAAAGCTGAGGCGTGATGCTCCTTCTAAGTTCTATAACTGTAGGAAAGTAGCTGGGGATACAAATATCTTGTATTTGTAATGATTGATTGGAAATAGCACACTCTTAAAAACATTTCTGAGAAGGTAACTTGAAACAGAGATATTTTGGGAGCTGAGAAAGGAAACAAGTAAAAAAGGAAGCCTGGCGCAAGGGTGCACATAAGCTCCAGGGCCCTAGAAGCAAAGTGAAATCTGTGCCCATCTCTGTGTGAGTCTGTATTGTAATACAGCAAGGTGAGACCATACTTTTCACCTCTCAAAACTGTGAGCCTACAGCAAACTGCCCTGCTCACCCCACAGTCTCCCTCAGGTGGCCTTGGTATAGAGTCAGAATAAAAGACAGAATATATATGTGGATGCAAAAAATATTGTTCTCTACTTTGCCTAAGACTGAAGAAGGTGTAGCAGACTGATGTAGAAAAATATTCTGCAACTGAGAATCTTTTAAACTGAAGAACAAAAAAGATGAAGGCAAGATTGCTGCTAAAGCCATTAAAAAGGAAAAAGTGCTTACAGGTGAGAGGTTTTTCCAAGTCTGCTGAGTAGAAAAGTCATGCTTATTTTTAACAATTTCAAATTAAAAACTAACTTGAAATGAAGAGAAACAGGTTATTGTTATTTCATTGCTCAGGGAAATCTGGGAATTCTTTGCACCAATATTAATTGTTGTGCCCACATCTCCTGCATCTGTGCCACTCCAGTCGCACAAAACCATTGAAAATCCACAGATTCTTCAGATGAGGCTTCTATTGCTGTGCAAACATTCCTAAATCACACATATATATCTTTCCATCACCTCTTCTAATTCAATGCTATAGGGCAACCTTAGGCAAAAGCAAATGCAATTGCGTTCCAACAATTCCCACCTTTAGCTAAACAGGCAGCTGCTTCTATTCCCTTGCTAACTACAAAGTAGCTGTGAAGAGTGCTAGACCTCAGCCAAAAAAAGAATTGTTTTTTAGAAAGAGAAATAATAAAACAAGAGAAAAAAGGAAAAAAAGAAGGGGAAAAAAAAAAAAAGAAGCAGCAGCTACCATTCCCATTTTCTCTTATAAACGTCCTCTATTTACACCTTAGTCACAGCTGACAAATAAGCATGGAGGTTATGGAATGTGATTAATACAGCATGCAAAATAATATAATCTATTTTCATTTCCTTGAAAGGTATATTGCAAGGGGTTTTTTTGGCAGTATGATGCTTAATGCATAGCACACTCTTACCTCAAAACCTAAGGCAACTTAATTAACATCATAATTTCAGCCCAAACAGACAGGCAGTAAAATATAAATTATCATTTAGACTCTCCTTACAGACACCCAAAGATAAATATTGTAGAATTATTAATAAAAAAGGAGATAATATATGAAGAAAAAGAAGAAAATTCTGTTTTAGTTGTTGAAAGTTATTTATATATGTGTTTTTGCTACAGTGTTTCATAAGATAAAATCATGCTTTGTTTAGTCTTAGGGCTAGGAGTAATACAAAATAAGGTTCAAAACGTAAAAATGTTGTATTGTTCTTACTAGTGTTTTTCTTATTATCCAATAGGAAAAAAAAGGTATGAATGGATTATTAAAGGAATGAATGAATTATAATAAATTGGGATATTTGGGATACGATATAGCTATTTAACAGAAAGTGATATTTATAATTAGTTAGGGCCTAATTGTAACTAATTACAAAAGTAAAGAGATGAAAATAATATTCCCCTTAGTTATTCTATATCAGAATTCCTAGATTCCAGGATGTAAAATTACTAGTATATGTAGACTGAAGGAGAAGGTTAGATAACACAAAATTAATGTGATGCCACTGAGGGAAAATATGTAACTTATATAACACAAAAAATACTATAGGAAGGAAAAAATCTTGTAGCTGTTTAGTCGCTGCAAAGCCTGGAATGCAACGGTCTCTGCAAACATACATACCCATTTGACACCCCACATTCCAGAACTCTTGAGGATTATAATTTGAAGAGTTCGTTCTTGTTCCCTTGGGGTAGATTCTTGTAATGAATCTTGAAGTATGTGAAACAAACTCTTTAGCTGAAATACAGAATGATAAACCCTTGGTAAGAATAACTTTATTAATAATGAGATTCTATTTGAATAAATAATAATAAAAATACAATAACTGATGCAGCATTTTTTTTTTTACACAATCAGTATATCCTATCAATGTATTTATATTTTAGGACATTTCTATGCATGTTAACATTAGCATACAGGCCACTCTGAGATATGGCTGAAATCCTATTTTAAAACCTTAAAATGTGATAGTATTTTGTGTATATTTGAATGTGATACTATTTCTGTCTATAGTGCAGACTTTTGTTAAAGGTTCTATGACCAAGAATCATTCCTTCATGGAAATATTCTGTTTCTTCAGCTCTTCATTAGGTAAATATGATTTTTATCATATTTGATTTTTATACTAAATATATGATTTTTATATATGATTTTTATACTAAAGCCCACTGTGTTCTCATGGAAAATTGGAAAGACACAAAACAGGAAATTGATCAAAAAGCCCACTCATTCTTTTATAGTTCAATAAGAAAAAAAATTCATCCCAAGATGATCTTAGCTTGATTGCTGTTTTGAGGTTTAAATAAAATGACCAAATAATCTCAAGACGAGTGAACAGTGCATTTCTAAAAGACACTTAATTGGTTCCTTTATAATCTTCAGAAGATATTAACTATTCAAGTGAGTTGATTTTCTTCCTTCTAGCAGTGTTCCCTCCCACAAAGGCATAAACTAAACAGATGTGGAAAACTTCAAATGACTTCTATCTACACTATTCCTGTAATTAAACAGAAAGCTTTACATTTCCAGGATCATCACTCTGATCCTTTCCATCCTCCCCCCACCCCCTTTTTTTTTAATACAACTACTTTTATGCTCACGAGATTGCTAGAGGAACCAGAGAGGACTCTGACTATGGATGACTGGCAAAAGCCTACATGTTTCGATGCCGTTCAGCACCATTCACCTAACCAGCCATTGAATCATCTCCACAATGTGGTGGATGGCAGTTGGGCTGACCCTGAATGAATGGGCCTGTGGCAGACTTTATTCTCATGGTCAGTTGTCTCTGTTCTTAGCACTCCCTTAAGGCTGTTGGCAGACAGCTGGAGTTAAAACAGCAGAGGCTGCACTGTATTGGCTGTACCAAATGGAGACGGTCCAACACAGAATGAGTTTTGCATAATCCAACTTGACTGGTATGAAAGATCTGTTCCAATGGAGCAAACTGCCTGCTATGGGGTTTATTCATTCCATTAATGCGGATTCTCTTATCTGCAGTTATCATCAAAGCCAGGAGTACTGCATGCCTAACTCCAGTGAGTCCTACAGACCATACATGGGGGGGTGAAATCTATTCCACGCATTTTCAAGTATTGACTGTAACTTCTACATTATTTGATACAGAAAACAATGAATCAAAAGGTATTCATACATTTCTGTATACTATGTTAATATTTGTTCTTATAAAACTACATGAAATTAAAACAAAGCTGTTTCAGTTTTCCTCACAAAACCAACTGAAATATAAAAATGCAGTGCAAATGACAAGATATTTCTAAAACAATGTTATAAAAACAACCAAATAAAATTGGACAGCATGTGTTTCATAAAATTTTAACCCTTCCAATGCCTAAGTAGTGAACCATAGCAACATTGTAACTTTTATCTGATTGAATCAAAATAAATTACCTGAATGTTTTACAAATTTTCGTGCTCGAACCTCTCCGATTGAATTATTTTCATAGCACTTCTGATTAGCTAGGGAATGCTCAAAGCTCACAAACTTCTCAGATTTGGTATAAATCACAAGGTCTGACAACGCAATGGCAATTTTTATCTTCTTCATCTAATAATCATAATATAAAATAAAGGAAGAATAAAAAAATCACACATTTCATTATTATTATTATTAACTATTGAGAAGAAACGATAATTTTGGATGCATAAAGCACAGGAAAATGTGTCATAATCAATGAATATTTGAGCTTAAGATATGACTTTCAATAGTGAGAGTTGATCCAGTCAGAGACCATTAAGGTTATTGTCTCTATATTCATCATAGCAATTGCAGGGTGAATGGAGAGATGCTTCCAATGCTTCCTAGCACAGTGTTCTGTTGGAGAGCTTTATCATTTCCTTGCTTCTGAGACTGGTATGTAAGTTAACATAATTTTTCATGGCTCTTAACATTACTCATTTAAAATACGTGTCCAACTTTATATTCCTAAATAGATAAAGTACTAGAAAAGGCATACTGGTAGGAAGTACTTGGAGAAAAAAAAAAAAAAGAGCAGGAGAATCTATACATCAATAGCACAAACTCAACTACAAAATGTAGAATAACAGAAGAATATTTTACTGTGCCAAGCAAATCAGTCATAGGTATATTCCTCCAAGCCTTGCTCTGAAGTTAGGAAAACTCTGTTCTTCTTAATTAAGATGGAAAGTTCTTTGGCCAAAGTCTTTGTTTAGCCTTGCTCCATTACCAAAGCAAGCAAAAGCAAAAGCTGTTGTACATTGAAACACCTGAAATTTTAGCAGGGTCTTATCTCTTAAACTGAGGTACTGTGTGACCTCTTCATCTTAGTTAGCATGAACTTGTGAGCTAATCAGTGGTAGTAGCCAGCAAAGAGCTGATGGTACTAATAATGTTTACATTCTTTTAAAGCTTTGAAGGCAAATTCTCATCTGACAAAATAATAGGGATTGCCTGCTCATGGCTCTTAAACTACTCGAAGTTCAAGTGCATTAATTATTCTGTGGCGATAGGAGTCTACTGGCGCAGAACTCCTCAATAATACAGTTCTCTGGATGTGGAAGGCAGTGACACAGCCAAAGACAACAGCATCACTAGGGTATCTTGGGTGTGGATTCAAATGCTCTCCCACCCTCCAACAGAGCAATAGGGTGAGACCTCAGAATAAATACTGCCACTCCAGTAGAGTGGGACCCTGGAAACCATTTTCTCTTCTGCCTGTGAAACATGACCAGACATCTATTGTTGCTGCTATTGATCAAGATGTATGTGGTATATGTTCTGGTCTGTAACATGATGTTACAAATATATATGACCCTATTATCTGGAGATTTGGCCTTCCCTATTCAAAGAGGACTTAATCCTTCCTCAGATTTTTTCCTTATTATCTCTCTATATCAGATGGAAAGAAAAGCAGCAAAGATCTCGACCTTCAAATCACTTAGCGAAAAGAAACACAGAGGAAGAGACACTGCCTCTCAGCAAAAACACTGAGCCCTGAGGAGCAGTGCCAGTCTATCTGCATTCAGATAATCAGAACACGATGTGCAAAAGTGACTGGATGCTGGATGCTTCTTGCCTGCTCAAAAAACTTGAACAAAGCAGTTTGAACCCTGATGGAGCAACAGATTTCCGTGGCAGAGAATTACCATTTGGTTAAAAAAATGAGTAAGTTCAATATGACTATTAAAAAGAAAATTACATCCAATTTTTACACTCTCTTTCAGAAATAGTATTTAATGTTAAGTCTCTACATGATAAATGTAAAAATACATTTTCTATTATAAGTGCTTAAAAATGTTTTAGTGCAACCAGAACTCTACAGCTAATTTCATGCATAAAGCCAGAACAGAAGAAAATAGGGGAATGGGAACTCTTCAAAATTTCCATGATAGACTGGTGGACTGTGGGACGAAATAGTTAACTCTGTCCTTCATCATCAGAAACTGCTATGAGTGTTCTCCATGCATAGCTCCAGGAGGGTCTTGAGACCAACAAAGCAGTTGGGCAACTGCATCTTACTTTTTGTTGTGGTATTGAGCACCTGGGACAAGCACAAGACTTCTTGAAAGTGAAAAATGCAGGTGGAGTTTAGGATGGGAACACAGGGAAGGGTTGCTTTTTAGTTGGATACTAAAATATGCTCCAGTTTGGAATATCTTGTAAGAATCAGGAAAACTCTGAAACCCTGAGCTAAAAAATATTTTTAAAAAATATATTGCTCTAAGTAATTTTAAAGACTACCTGTTAAATTTAGTCTCTATTTTAAGATAATATATTCCTTCTTTTTTAAAAAAAAGCTGGCATACATCTATGTGTTTTCTAAATTCAATTGAGACAAAAGTTACCTTTGCCTTTTTTCGAGGTGGGGGTGAAGGCCTACGTTCACTTTTTCTTTTTGAGGAATCACTCTTTGGGTAAAGAGGGGCTTTTTCATCAGCCTCATCTTCATCGGAAATATTTTCGAATTCAGAAATTTCCCCTGTCTCACCGTGACTGTCAAGATCTCTCCTGAGCATACCTTCCTCAATTGTTCCAACTTTTTTATTTTTTATCAGAATTTTGAATTTTAATGCCTGTAGAAAAGAGGTTAAAGAGCAGTAACTGGAATTATATATGGACTAATTATAGGTTTTCGTATTTAGATATTGTTTAACAGACGTTCAAAGCTGTTTATTAAGTATAATGAAGTGAAGTAACACAATGAAGTAACGATAGGTATCAGTGAGGTGGAAGTCAAAAGCAAGTAAAACAAACAGAATCCGGGAATCAAAGTACACAATAGAATGTGAATATCTAACCCCATGACAGAAAAAAAGGCTCTCCACCACACAGATACATAGATGCTGAAACTGTGAGCAAGATTAAGGTAGGAAGTTAAGTAAGTGTCAGAGGTGATGGCCAGGTAAGATATAGGAGGTGTATTTTTTTACTATGCATGAATTAATTTTTATATATAGACTTATAGACATGTATCTGATATTAATTTGAATTTTTTTTTTAGCTATCATTACAGCTGCTGGAAATTTGTTACCCTATTTGATTAGGGCATTTGTGCATATCTGTCTAGCGTACCAAAATAAAACTTTTGTTGTTATGTCATTATACAGTGGATCTTCATGCTGATCTTACCTGGTCAGGGAAATTAACAGAGTTTGGTAATTTGTTGCCTAAGCAGTTTCTCTATTTTTAAATGGGCATGTTTCAGCTTCCATAATAAAAAATGTAGGAAAAAAATTAATTAAAGGTTATCATTTCTAATAAGATAGCTTTCATCTATGCACCTGAATCCTACAAGTATAAATTTCACTTAGATTTCTGAAATAATATTCATAGTAAAACAGCTATTATGTAGCAGACATTCATCTCTACCTGTGTACACAGGAACTGCCAGTGAGTAACAGGACTTAGATTCTTGGATAAAGTAATCCACAAAAATATTCCTTAAGTTTCATGTGCACTAGTGAAAAGGAAGGCTATACTGCTGGGAAGGTTACAGAAACACGGAACAAATACTTACACATTAAATAAAAGATAACTGAAATATTGTATTTTAAGGTACCCATTAAGTAAATACGAAAAGCGTGGATGATAGAAACATATATATAAACCCAAAGCTTTATAATAGAAACTAGAGCCATAGGCAAAGAAATAGACATTCCATTTATTTACATTGCAATCTCCATTGCTGATAATCCCCTTATCACTTCAGATCTTGTATTAGTAGTTTGTCAGTGTGCCAGTGGAATGAGCTATCCTATGTTTAATATCTATCAATGCCATGATAGTGTAAGATTTGATTAGTGTCTCTGCACTGGTGATTCAGAATAAGGATGCCCTTTAACATTTCCTTCATTTCTTATTGATGCACTCATTTTTTTTTCTGTGATATTTTTAGAAGAGTTGTAATATGAGTAATGCTACTCATATTTTAAAGAGTTCTGTATTTTTCTTTGCATCTTCATATTTCCCAATATTTAAAAGCATTTCTATCCAGTTTTGGTCTTGTATTTTGTTATTCATAGGTAAGATGTAATTCTACAAGTTTAAAAAAAAGACATGGTGTACAAGGGAAGGAAAACCTTTCTGTGGATATATTACTGCCTCCTATATGTAAACTTGCTTGAAGTAAAAAAAGACCATAGTCTGTGTCATCATATAAAAACGGGCCATGATGTTTTAAGTCAGACAGATAGTTTCTAAAATTCTTTTTATGAACTGTTAGCAAAGATGTAAATACCCTGAGGTAGGACAAACATTTCTTTTTTTTTTTTCTATAAAGATAACATCTTAAAATCACAGCTATCTTTTCAAAAACAGTTACAGAAAATACTCTAGCAAGAAGAAATTTTGCTATTTTTTTGGCCAGAAGCAGATTCCAATAATAGTTAAACCAAATCACTGAAAGCGAACCATGAACTGAAAAAGACATACCATGGATTTTAAGTCTGAGCTTCAAACAGATCTTCAAAAAAACTTATGACAAATGTATGGTTACAAAATCAGTGACTATGTGAAATTTCAGTTCTTTAATTGGTAATCAGCAGTGCTAAACATGCGGCATTTTTTTGTACAAATGTCTAAATCTTTTAAGCAGATAATGAGCTGAAAGTGTGAACATTCACTATAACTTCTCTTTTCTAGTTTAAATATAAAATACACAATATTTTAAAAATACACATTTACTATGTACTTATATATAAACTGTAAGCATACTAAAGAATTTAAATATGTAAAACATAATAGATCTACCCTAGAGTATAATAGGACTTCAAGGCTGGCATAAGCAAAAGTGACCAAGTACAATCAATTGGAACAAATATTTAAATAATTAAATGAACAAAACTTAGTTATTGTACTAAATAGGCATTCTGGTTAATGTGATGTATAACACGAATCAGAACAGCTGAAGTAATACAAGACACCAAGACAAAATCACAAGCACTTTGGAATAGATCAGGCAAACCCACCTACTGACCACTGCAATTAATGTAAAAAGGGACAAAATTCAGTCCTCAGAAATTTAGAGAACAAACCCTGGATTTGGGTCATGAGTATTAAAAAGAGAAGAATAGCTTCCCCTATTTAAATTGAGCATGTTCTTCTCTCTTCTCTCCTGACCAGCTGTAGGTGCTTAGTAAGAGGAATATCAAACCCTGAAAATCTTGCTAAGTAACAAGGTTAAAATCAGTTTAAAATTTTACATAATTTTCTATTTCAAGAATTATATTACTGTCTTAAATACTGATACAGGGTAAAGATGTGACAAGATGACGTCTAACATGAGGAAAGCTTTTGAGGTATTCACAAAATTTATCTTGAATGAAAATAACAGGACACTATTGTTAAGTATAACTGTTAAAAAAACCCAACACCAGCATTCTTCAATGATTCGAGAAGAGAATCACACCTAGTGAAAGTGTGAATGGATGTCTTTGTGGCAGCCTTATAAATCACAGTTATTGAGTTATTTCAAATCAATACTACCAGTAATGTCTGAGCTCTAGTTAAATGGATATTAATTATATCAGGACCACCTTTTTAGCTATCTCACAACAAGCTTTCATACGATACAGTTATCTAGTGAGAAGTCCCCTACATTGAAAATTCCAGTTCTGTGTTGTGCTCTGTAGTAGACACAAAACATGAGAGAATCTTTCTACATGTCCTTTTATTAAAAATACAAAAAAAAGCAAAACATGCCTAAAGAAGGAAATTGGGAGAGGTGACACTGGCAGACTGATTTTCTGGATGAAGTGAAAACCTGACACAATCCTGGGTAAAGGTGTACGTGTTCTAAGAAACACTCAGTCCTTAAAAACAATTTTGCAAGGTATTATTTCTCATTCGTCTACCAGAAAGAGTCCCAATCAGGAAGCAAACTTCAAAGATAAGGAGAGGATCAATTTGCTAATGGCTCAGAGGCTTGATCTAGTATAACTGTTGACAGTAAGGTTAGACGCCATTGAAAAATAAGAACCTTAGCTGGCAATGTCTTGTCCTATGTTACCTGAGGACTCCATCAGATGTAAGAGAAATATGAAAACACGGAGTTTCCAAACCATGCAATCAAAAAGACATCTGACAGTAGTCTTGGAGAAAGTTCTAGTGCAGATAATTTTGCATTTCTTAGAGACTTGTAAGGCAAAAAATGGGGTGTGACTGATCCGCAAATATGTTGCAAATAACACTGTTAATCAACCTGCTGCTCATGGTTCAAGAATCTGCAACAACTCAGAGTCAGAGAGTAGCAAGGGTCAGCACCTGCACAAGGTGACCCAGGAGCTGAGGGTGACAGCAGGGCAGACATGGGGCAACGACCTCACCAACAAGGGCAACAGTAAGACAAGTAACACAGGTCTGGTGATGGTAGGCAAGTTCAGGAAGCAGTCCAGTGACTGCCAAACAAGCCACAAGGCAGGTTCAAGGTCAAACCAGGAAGCCATATCATAGAAGTACAGAATGGCTGGGTTTGGAAGGGACCCCTGGAGATCATCTAGAAAATCCAGGAACTGTATGATAAACACTACCGATTTTCTTATTTTTGAGGTCATTATGGCATTTGAAGGCATGCTATATTTTCAACATCTTCTCATTTTTGTAAAGAATAGATGCCATAGATTGAAAGGCAAAACAGTGGACTGGAAATGTTTTTTACTTGCTAAGAAGCAAAGATATTTCTGATGCAAAGATTTGGTCAAGACATTTGCATATGTGACTTGTAGATCAAAAAAATAGGAATGAATCTCATCACCGAAACAACAGAATTAGATATGCTAAAGCAGTCTTGATCTTGAATTTCTGAGTGAAAAATCTTCATGTCCTACTTTTTCAATAACAAGAAAATAAGACTATAAAACCCTATAAATATATGGGAGAGGAAAATTTGGAGATGGTTAGACTGAAAATTGAATCATATAGCCACAGGCTAATCAGACTATTACCCTTTTGTCAGATGTTACATCAGTCAGTAAGAACCTATTTGTCAGATTATAGACAGCCAGGTACAACCAAACACTCAAATGTTACATCTAGCTGTCAAAGACTGTGGTACTTGGTTCACCCAGACTGGTGCATTCTGGGAAAACAGTGACTGCGTATGGAAAGCTCCTTTGTATATTGAGTAGATACGGGTAAAGAAAAGGTGAAGGAGGAGCCCTGCTATGGAGTTAGTTGGTTTTCCCCCTAATAGTAGGATTTAAAATGTCCAGAGAGCATGAAGTTGTACTGGAGAGCTTCTATGAATCTTTCTCAAGGAGATAATTAAATAGGTCCTTTTATTTAGAGAGCATGGCTTTAATAACTATGGGGGAACCTTGGAGATCAGGGCCAGAAATGCTTCTGAACCACCACAACATAGTAACTGATCTTGCAGCTGTGTGGTAAACATTGAAGATGACTTGTAAAATACCAATAGTTGCCACTTCACTTTCAGTTAACAGTGCATCAATATATCTTTCCAATTTTGTGATAGGAAACCTGCAAATAATGAAAAATTCCTAAGTAGTTCATGTATATATCATGCCAGCAGTGTAATGTAGTTTGATGTACTACAATGCAAAATAATTGTGGAACAAACCTTAGTCAAAAACATCAATGCATTTACATTCTTTTTTGTGTGTTACAATTGAGGCTTACTTGTTTCTTTCAGTAGCTGTCAAACCCATTAGAGAGGAAGGATTCAGCAGGGTAAGAAAAATTTATCTCACTTCTAGGATTCTAATATTTTCTAAGTTAATCTACAAATTGCTGCACAAAACACCACATTCTGTCACTTTATATCAGCATAATCCAGGAGTGCTGGTGCAATCGGCAGAGGTCTCTGGCACCAGCCAGTGATGCAAAATATAATTTAATGTGGGAACTGATTAAAAGGACCTGATATTCCAGCGAATATTAAAGGAAGTTCATGAAGTCTCTTTAGAAGCACCATAGTGGCCAAGACCGCAAGGAGAGGATTGTAGTGGGTCTGTTGCTTTGGGTGGCAAAATATCTGCATGGGAAGGAGGATAGATAGATATAAGAGGTTTCGTAAGAGGTATATGTAAGAGGATAGATACCGTAGAAGAGACTGGTGAAGCTCAAGGGTGGCCTCAGTTTATCTCAGCGGAGAAGGGGTGCATGAAAGAATGAAACAGTGCAAAAGCCTTCTCTTTCCTCTACTCCACATGTAGAGGAACAATTGTCTGTTGAGATGCTACAGAATACAGTAATATTCCAGGGAATTAACAGTACTAGTATAGTCAGTGGCAGGGTGACATAGGATTGAGATCAAAGAATTAAAAAAACCTCTTTTCCTGTAATTTTCTGGGTTTTGTGTTTCAGGGCAAGCGGGTGTTGAGAAAAAGCAGAGAGCAATAGCTTTCAGTGACCTCTTCTGGACCTCCTTGTGATCTTCACTTTGACTTACAATGGTAGGAGACATCATGCATGAGCTGTGGTCCAAGGAAGTACCTAAGACTAGGTTTGCTCTGCATTTTAATCCTTCTTCCAGACACACACAATGATCTCATCTCATCTCATCTCACAAAAGTGTAGCTCAAAACCTACTTAGAAAAGGAAGTAGGAGATTGATCAGACAACAGAGGAGAAAATAATTTCCATGGAGATCTCCAAATCTCCAAGATCTAAATAAGAACTTGTAATTGGCAAATATTTCTATGAAGTGTTTGGAGAAATTATGTGGTATTCCACTTCATGTACAGACAAGGGCACCATTTGATTCAGATCTTGAAGAACATTGAGAAAGGGGTATTAAAAGGAAACTTTGCATGAGCTGCATATACCCCTTTGTAGGAGGAGCAAAACTAGGAACAACAACAGTAGCTGTCAGATGAGGAGGATTTCCCACCCAAGAAACATAATGTTTCAGTCTCATGTGACAGGGAGAAGCTGGATGTTGAAAGTCCTTGCCAAAGCAATCTGAGAGAAAAGGGAAGGAGGGCTGAACAGGTTAGTTCGGAGCCAAATCTTTGAGGGATCCTACAAGCAGGTTGTTAAAAAAAGCCTAGCAAAGAAGGCAATAGCACAGGTCATGAACACAAGAGGTGACAACTAAGTGATTGATAACTTGTTGTGATGCAGGCAATCAGAGGACTTGAGGGACAGAATTATGCCCATTGCATTTATAGGCCTGTGAGGCACATGTGGAAGTAAAGAGGTTTGTGCTGTGTCCCTAGGGATATTATTAGATTGGAATATTCTCTAACAGAGCATATTATAAAAAAAGTCTCTGTGGTTATTGTTAATTTCAATGAAGACTGAAAGACTCTCTACCCTTTCAATCCCTCTCATCTTCCTTGCTAAGATCCAGCCAGAAGGGATGGAGGTGGACCTCAACCCAAGGTAGGTGAAGATGACAAAAGAAGGTAAACAAGACTGTAGGGAAAATGGAGGTAAAGCACTGTAACTCTAATCCAAATACCTTAATTTTTAAACTTAGAGTAATTCAATTAATATATATATATACACACATGTAGTAAAGTGACTTGAAGTATATTCACCTTAATACGGGGCTACTTCAGTGTGACATTCATATTCATTTATAATCAAAATAAGTAAATTTTTTAGCATATAAGCAATTTACCACCTATTTTTATTTTGCTTTAATACAAGACAGTGTAACAGTCTAAAAAAAGAAGCAACATTGAAGAAATCATCATTTTAAATTGATATTTAGAACAGACTTTAAAACCATATCAAATAAAACATGCTAAGGAAAAAGCTAATAATCTAGCTGAAAGGAATGTATGTTGGCCACAGAACATGCTGAACAGGACTCTACACAGAAAACTTAAGACCTGTTAGTAGGCTAAATTGGAGCATATAACTATTTCTTTTAAAAAATGTTGCTTTTTGCTATATTTTCTATTTCTTCTTTTTATTTCAATATTCAATGAAAGATGAGTTACATAGGAAAGTTTCAAAAGAGGAAACTGATTTCAAAGCTTTCCCTTTTTGTTGCTTATGAATATAATATAGATACATACAGTTATCTGAAAAGAATTTTGCTAGTAAAAGTATTCATGTAGGCAGGTACACCAATTCCCTTGAGTGCATTATTCATAGTCATTTTTTTCAAAATGAGTTATCAGGCTATCAGTTGTATCAGCCTCTAAGCACATGTATTTACTGCACTTGAGCCATGCCAATGAACACTTATCATACTGTTGGACCAATCTCATATCTGAGCAATTACAATGAACTTTAATCATCCTGACACTTACTATATTTTATTAGACTTATATTAGAAATCAGAAGACTGTCATGTTTAAATAACAATGCCTTTACTCTGTTACTGGTGTTAACACTTCTGATGATACAATTTTCTTCCTGGAAGAGCTTTACCAGTTGGATTCCTATAGAATCATACCAGATGCAATCGCTTCTTCCCTATTCTTACTAGTGCTCCGTCTTGAAAAAAGTGGAACAGTAAATGATATAGGTGAAAACTATTTTTTTTACACTAACTGAGAATCCTTCTCACAAACAGCATTTTAAATTCATCATTTATGGTTCTATAACATCTCTTTTGCACTACTTAAGTAAAGCAGGCTTAAGTCTAAGTTCAGCATCTGACTCACTCAAATGATAATTAATTTACCCAGGCCTTGAATATGCACAAGGACCCAAGCTTTAAGGATGTGATGCCACTAAACTTTTGAATATGGACCAAAAGCAGTTCTTCAAAAAGATGCTAGCCAAAAGTCAACTTTACTACTTTATTTGCAAATTCAGTCATAACTACATATTTACATTGCAAAATAAAATCCCAATGACTTTTCTTACGTGCTTGATCAGAGCAGCTAAGAGAAATGGAGATGATCCTAATCCTTGTTCATTCTCAACGTAATGATTTATTAAATTCAGACTTTTGTAAATCAGCTGAGGACAGTGTCCTTATTTAGGTAACTCTTACATCTTACATAGATGTGGAATACATATCACATAACTTTAAAAGATTAAAAGTTCAATAGAATACATCTCACCTGAACAGCATACATTTAAGTGAGGAATAAGTATGGAACCTAGCAATGCATTTTCAGGCCAAAATTCTACAGAGCTGACTTATGAAAACTCTGAGCTATGGAAATATGAAGTATGAATTCCCTATATCACAGTAAAAGTATGGTAAGGGACATACCTGATAGAAATTAATATTTTTAAGTATGTGATTCAGTGACTTCATGATTCAGATGCAGTACACTGATTTTGTGTTTGCTACAGCGGACATATGATCCTTGGACATCTATTAGACTGAATGCAGTTATGCTTTGAGAAGCTTTAAAATAAACCCTCATGTTTAATACAGTTTATATTTTTTTCTAATTTACAGAAGAGTTTTCAAGGTTGCAAAGTGATATTGGACAGTGTGCTATAAAAAATATGCTACAATCTAAAGAAATATGTTAGCTTACTGAGAAATTTATTAAGATGTATTAAGTATATTTATGACAACATTGCTATGAAAATATAACTGAATGGTAATACGTTAGCAAGTCTTTTGGACACACCACTTCAAAAACGTTTTTTCTATGACAAATCCTTTACAAAAATACAACTCTGTGTGTGTTGTCTTTCCTTATGACAGTGTTTCCTCCCCACATTTTCATTTGCATTGTTCCTTTTTCAGTTACTGTAAAAAAAGGTATAAAATCTATCTGATATATCACTGATAACAGTGACAAGACTAAATAACTATTTTGTACATATGCATGTATTCGTGTTACAAGAGATTTAAAGAAATCTTTTGTCCTTGAAAGAAAATTATGTGCAAAGACTGGAACAATTGGAATTTATTTGTTTTAGTTTGCAATAAAATTTTCAACACCCATCTAATTGCCTTTTCTGACTTCATATCCCAGGGGTCTCAAGCCACCAGCTGAGAAACACTGCTTTAGGGAGAAACACACTGAGAAAGAAAGAATGTTTTTGCAGTAACAGAACTCGATGAAATAGTTCCATCAACATTGCTATTAACAAACAATGTAGATTCAGTTTTCCATTTCAATAACATGTTTAAATTTCAGGAAATTCAATCTAAGGAACAAAAAATAAATTAGAGGAAAACATACACTAATGTTTAAAGTGAAGATTTTTTAATTTTGGTTCAAAGCATAATAATGTTTAAAAATTATACTTTGTTTCCTCTTTTAAAACTAAAACACTGGAAGCCTCATTTCGTTAAAAGAAAGGAGAGGAGAGGAGAGGAGAGGAGAGGAGAGGAGAGGAGAGGAGAGGAGAGGAGAGGAGAGGAGAGGAGAGGAGAGGAGAGGAGAGGAGAGGAGAGGAGAGGAGAGGAGAGGAGAGGAGAGGAGAGGAGAGGAGAGGAGAGGAATTGTTCAGTTTAACCTCAAAATGTTGACTTTACAGGTCAACAGAAATTTTGAAGCTGTTCATTATAATACAATGTTTCAATAACTTGAAATTTCCAAAATTAAATTAATCAGGTGTTTGCATAGCTCTCAGATTCAGAGTTCAGATTCAGTAGTACTTCTACAATCTTTGGCAAGTCATTCCTTTGTGTATAAATCTGCCCTCTTTAAAGGCAGATGCTCTTTTCTGTGTTTAGACTACCACATCTCCAACATAGGACTACTGCAGATGAATCAGACTATGATAACTTAATTCATAGTAAGTAATAATTTACTTTTAAAAAATCAGAGTAATTTCAGTGTCACTACTCAGTTTTTGATATGCAGGTTTATTCAGTATTAGGAAGTATGGTTCAAAATAACAAGACACATTACTACAGCTGCCATGTTTCCAAAATAAACTGCAACCCACAAACTTTACTTACTGTATTTACAAATACTTTACTGTATTTGTATATAAAATAAAATAAAACTTTTAATGCATCCAAAGCACCAGAAGTTGGATTGATATGAACTGCAAGATGTAAGGCTTTGCAAAAATGTTAGTATATTAGCTTTTAACAAATACATGCTTCAGCACTGTACTGAAAACAGTTTTTCTTTAAACAAAAATTTCCATATCAATCCACATGATTCATTTTTGCTTTTTCTGTTTTCTTTATCTTTTCATGTGGGTTTTTTGTGTTGTTTAATTATTTTTTTGTTACCACCTAAAGTCTATTTCAGACACCAGATGAGCAGTTTCATAAATTGAGTTTCAGAAGATTAAAAAAAAAAAACCCAAACCAGTTTTTTTTTCTCTATCTTTCACAGAGAAAAATGCAATGTTATTACCTCAGGAGAAGGTAGTTGAGTCACCACTGTATCACCAATTGTTGAAGTAAGAAGTTTGTCACCCAGAATACTTTCTAAATACTCTGCCATTACTTCCTGTTGCTTAGGGCTGCAGTGGTTCTCCAAAGACAGTACAACTGGATAGTCAGATGCCTGGAAATATAATTTAAAGGCTTTTATTATTAATAAATAAAAAGAGGAGTACTTGATGTACCAAAATATCTTACAAAAGTCCCCTTGGTAATCTGTAATTTATTTTCAAAACTGTCAGAATATAGGTCATTAGTTTCAGGTTACTAACACAATAAAAAAGCTCACAATATTTACAGAAAAGAGAAAGCACAATTAAAGAAGGCAAAAAAAATGCATCCTCAGGAAGTTAAGGGGGAGTAAAACAGGGCTAGACATATACAGAGATGAAAAAAGCAACTAGGGAAATTAAATGAAGATCAGTTAAGAAGGACACAATACTTCATTAGAGAAACCAGGTAATATCTGTGCTGATCTTTGGGAAGCACATACTGAAATGTATTTGCCCAATAACCCTTAGAAAATAATTTATCAGAGGCATTTAACATACTGATTAATGTTGGATGTAAAGAAAGTAAAGAGAAAATAAGTGTTAAAACAACTAAAAATCAGGCTGATTCAATTGCACAGGGCAGAGTACAACCTGCAAGCAAAAAGCAGAATTTATCACAGAGTTAATAGCTCAGCTAAGAAGCTAAGAGCTTCTAAAGAGTGATGCATTGGCTACTGTGTGTCTGAAACAGCATTTCTCAACAAATGCACTTACAAAGAAAAAAGAGGAATTATAATGTCATCTGCCAAAAAAGGAGGATGGGGTAAAACCTCCCAGACATTCTAAAGCATAAAAAAAAAATTTAGGTTAATTTCAAAGGACACTTAAAGCATTCTGAATTGTAAAACCATCAATGTTGACCATTTTGGGGTTTTTCAAAATTAAAGAAATCTTCATCTCTTTAGACCTAATATCTGCTATTCCCAAGAAGCTCTTTCTTTTGCACCTAGAAGTTACATCACAACTGCTCTGAAACTCTGTTGACTAAGTCATCCCAACAGGGAATTATCACATTGGGTAGATGAATTTTTTAGAAATAATGACTAAGTTTTGTGAAAAATAATTTCAATAAGGGGAAATAAGGGAAAAGAAAAATAGGAAACAAAATTATTGCAATCTTCATGGACCTATAGGAGAACTTGGAAGCTTTGACATAATCGTGTACCTTTAAATTTACATCTGACAAATTTTAGTGATAACTCCTTTAGTGGCTGGCATCTATTTTAAAGGACAATGCAAAAACAATGATAAACAAGGCAAAATTGGCTTTCAGCTAAATATTAATTGTAGTCACCAGCTTACTGTAAGTGACAGATTTAAAATATTTCTCTGTTTTGTGGGGGAAAGTGTTTATTTTGTGTACAGAATTTCCTCCATTGTTTACACAGTTCTGTTATGAAAAGAGACAATTGTTTTGTTTTGTTTTTAAAAGGTAAAATCAGATTCTAAAATTGCAAATGACAAAGTAAACAAGGATTAAATATATTTTGCTTTAATTTATGACAGATTTTAACTGACTACATTTCAAGTTGACAGTATCCTTAAAATTTACCTAGAAATCATTGACTTCACACGAGGAAGCTATGCATATTTTTTTATAATATCACAAACTTTTCTTGGAACTCTTTACACCTTACTCATCACAGTAGTCAAGTAAGACAGGTGAAACACGGGAAATCAAGTAAAAATTAGATAATAGCTCAAATGAGACATGTCTATTTAGACTGTGTAAATAAATCTCATAACTTGCCAGTAATGCTGGTGGCTACTAAAAACGAACACTCTGAATAAAATCTTTGCTTGGGCAGGACCTAAACTGTCAATTCCTAAGGGAAGTACCATTTTATGTTTACCCTGTTTTTACACTTTTCCCCTGAGCATTTGCTATTGACCACTAATAGAAGCACACTTTAGTCTGGATAGACAGCTGGTACGAACCATTACCTATTGTTGTGATTTTATCATCTTGTTGTAACTTGTGCCTGTTAAATGAAGTTTGTATTACAGGAATGTACAATATGCTGTATATTAGCAAAAACAAGTGAGTTATATCTAATGGGTCATGAAGAAAAGCAAAATAAAACCATATTTTTGTTTTCACTATCTTTTAAAATCAGAGACTACTTAAATTTTATATAGAAATCAGAACAGAAAAAATATAGCTTTGCTTAACTCTGGAAGGGCTATAAATATATACGTATAAAAATCCATATAAATGTATGATCATAGGTATATATATTCACACACATAATGCTGGTCTGAATACAAGAGTTATCTTAATAGTCATTCAGGACTTCATTTGAGCAGGAGTTTTGCCAGAAACCTATACAAAAGACTGAGACAGTGCCAAAAGCTCTCCAGCTTTTGTTGCTTTTCCAGAGATAAGCAGAAGGGACATTGTCCTAATAAGTCATCTGACAGAAAGACAGCAGTAGATGGTAACCTCTATCAGGCCTTGAATTCAAAATAAAATGAGAGGAAATGGAAAACAGAATAAGTCTCAAACTCAGCTATAATCTAACATTTTTCTCTGTTTTGTAAATTCAAGCATAGGATATAAGACAGACTGATAGCAACAGAAGAAGAAGTGAAGTAAAAAAAATTAAAAGATATAAAGAAGGAGTAAAACATCAGACTGATTCTGAAGTAGTTGTTCACTTTATATTAAGTCCTTGCTTAAATGACCTCAGGTGAGAATTCCACCTAACAAGCTGAGTAAGAGCTTCTGAATTCCTTGCATTAAGTTTGATTTATAATCCTTATCAGGAAAATATGTTTCCCGTTCCTTAAATAAAATTTAAAAAGATATTAAGAACAGATAGCACAGTTTTCCCGCAATTTATTTCAACAATGTCCACTGCCACAAGCACTGTCTCTGTTTCATATTTTTTTACCCTGGAGAATCACTGACAACAACCATGTCCATGGGCTTTGTTAAAGCCACCATCACATTTTAGCCAACATACATATATATATACATACATACCAGAAATGCATACTTGTCTATCACTTGAATTACAGAACGAAACAGAATTTTGCTTGTTAAAGTGTGACCATGATACACGACAGGTTCATTGTTTGAGCCATCCCAGCAGTCAATTTCCAGGCAACGACATCCTTTTAAGAGAGCACTTCAAAAGAACAAGAGAAACAATTTTACAGTCAAAAAAAAGATACCACACTTTCTTATACAAGCCGTTGTATTTCTGATTGCAAGCACTTTGAATAATTACCAAAAAAAAACCTTTTTCATAACAAAAGAAAAGAAATCCTATAGAATTATACAGATATGAGACAGAGCTATATTTTCTGTTGTTTATCTTAGGCATGTTAGGTAATAAATTTTATTAGAGCATTAAGGACTAACATGGATTATCTGAATAACCTTCATAAAAGACTAAAGTGAGGGTCAAAGGTTTAAATAAAAGAATTTTGGAATGATGGCCAATTGTTGCTTAAAATAGAAGAAGAAATGTTTGAAAGGGCCTTTTTCATTACTATTCCAGGATTTTTCTGCAAGTTTGGGAATCATTGTACTTAAAAATAACAACATCACACTTACAGAATCAGGTTGTGCTTGGTCTTTACATAATTCAGTTGTTCTCTCCCCACCTTATTTCTAAGAGAGAGTGTTAAAGTTTCTTGGATGCTTTCAATTTACTGTGTGTTAATTTTTAATATGTCCATGGAACCCCTTAAAGGTCTTAGTTTTCTAATATTTGGCTTGTTACTAATTTAAACATTTCTTGCAGACTATTTTACCTAATTACCAATCTGTCTTTTACATGCTGCCCTTTACATGCTACCAATATCTCAAAGATGCTTCTAGCTTATTTTAGCATTTTGTATTTTCCTTACAGAAATAGTAGATAAAGAGGAAGAGAGGCGGGTTTATACCCTCTTTGCAATTACTGTAAGCAATGCAGTATTAATGTCGTATCATTTTAAATACTGTTAGAAATAAATTCACTAGTGTTTCTGATGATTGCAAGCCATTATAGAATATCCAGAGAACAACCAAAACAAAAACGTTCAGATAGATGATGGTTCCAACTGCTTTCACTTCACTAAAGTAGTACAAAGTAATAGGAATGCTGGACACCTGTCCTCCAAATTCTTCATACTTTCAGTCCCTCTCTGTATTGCCTTTATTGCATAACCCATTTTCTCCCTCCCTGATCATTTCTTCTAAATGCGTCTCTGCAGTAAGGCATCCTGGTTTCCTTGTCCTCTTGGAGTCATATGCTGCACATTCAAAGACAAAGTTCTTCTCCCTCCTGGCTACTATAGTGCCCATTTTTGTTGTTGTTGCTTCTAAATTGACCACACTGCAACATACACTGATCACAGATACCCTTGATGTACTCCACCGTACTGTGCCCTTATGTCCTGTATATTGATCAGATTAGAGTTTGCCCAGAAATTTTACATTTATTTCAGGGAGTTATTTATTTTTGCATGGTATGTTGAGGTTAAAAACTGATTTAATCATATACTGTGCAGCACCCTATAGATTTCATTTGCCGCGAGGTAGATTTTTTGAGATGCAAGTGAAAAAATAGATTGTTTCCAGACTATGAACAGATGGTTTGGCAAATATATTGAAAAGTGTACATACAAAATAAAATACCACTCTCACATTTTCTACTCGTATCTGTGATGATTTTGTTCCTTATTGCCAAGCAGGATTATATGTGACTTAGTACTCATTTAAAAAAAGCCAAAGAATGTTTAAAATATTAAAGAACAGTATCTAAATACCTGGTATATCCCCATAAATGACTGGCCCCTATTAGTTGGTCAGATATCAAGTAGGTGTTGTGAGAAGATGAAATAAAATAGTCACATAATGGGTGGTTCATATCTTGGTAGATGGTCCTGTGATGGTTTTTAAATACTGAACAGTCTTCTGAGCTCATGTACCTTATAAATCCTTCAAATGACATCTGCCTTCTTTTCCTCACTGAACAAAAAAGAAAGCAAAAAATTTCCAGTATGAAGCTACACTGATGGTTATATCTGTGTATTTCCATAATTTTGAATAGCCAATTTCAAACATCGCTAAAGGTTATACAGCATAACACTTTCCTGCAATTTTAAAATTCATAACAAACAATATAAACACAAACATCAGATGTGTGCAATTCTGGAGATGAATTGCTGTGGTTCGAAATTATGAAACATTTTTATTCTTCTATGGACACCAGTGAGAAGAGTTTGCAGTAGTCCTAATTAAATACAAAGGAAAATATTTGTTGTTTTTTAGTTTTGGAAAGTAATGTGCCAGACAATGTACAAAGACAATCTTCTTTTCTCTGTAGAAAGAACAGGAATTGTTCTCCAAAATGTCAGTCAGAGACTGTCAAAATAATCTTGCAGAAATGAAGATTCCTAGCACCAAATATCTTCCCCAGTGGTGGAAATTTTCAAATAAATAGTGATTAAATAATGTTTAAATTAGAAGTATTTGAAATAAAAATAGCATCTTAACAAAACAAATAACTGCCCACAAAGATGAATTGCAAATCAAGCTTATTATATTACTTCATCTATAACAAAATGTGCTAATTGCCTCCATACCAGTGATAGTCATCCCATTTGTTTTTGTTTTTAACTGATTTAATGACAAACAGATCAATTATACTGCCAACTGCTGCTCTAATGTCATACTTCAAATGTAATAATTTTGCAAATGATATAATTTCAGAAGTCAGCTTTCCTTCAAAATATAACCTAGTTTGAATTAGTCAGGGATTTTTCCCAGTTCTGGCTGCAAAATAACCTTATTTTTGTCATCATAGTTGGCTAGTGATAATTAAGCAGTAAGTAATCCAAGATTACTTTCTGTTAACAATAACTTAAAGAAGTCAATGTATACAAACTTTTGACAAAAAAAAACCAAAACCAAAGCCCAAAACACTTATCTGACCTGTTAATTCTCGATACAGCTATAAGAATAACGATTTACAGGTCAGAGTTGCAATCATCAATCTTCAATATGTGTACAGACTGAAAGTTTTATATCTAAATGAGGCTTTAGTAAAATCATTCTGATGATGGTAGAAAATAATTATTTCTAAATTATACAGTTTTTTGAACTAGAAAACTTTGCAATGTTTTAAAATGTTAAATAGAAATAGAAAATAAGGATGAAGGCCCTCCAGAGATCATACATACCTACACTGTTGTCCTTAACCCTACAAATGTTATTCCTACCAGAAGTCTGTTGAAGTTATTCTTAAAGACTTCCATTGATGAAAAATCCACAGATATCCTAGTAATCCCATTTCAGCACTAGGTAACCTTATTGTTAAAAAGTTTTCTATAATGTTTACCATGAAACATTATAGACTTCCTTGCTGTCCAAAATATTTGTTCTGTTTTGTACTATTCCTCTCCTTTTTTTTCACAGTCTTATACACATATGAAGACTGCTATTACACTTCCCCTCATTCCACTGCTTTCCAGAAGAAACAAGTTCAATTCACTGTATATTTCTGTTTAGGTTAGGTTTGCTTGGACTTCTGATAATTTTCTTTGTTTTTCTACAACTCTTTCCATCTGGTGAACTTCTTTCTTGATGTTTGATGCCCTAAATGGAATGGAGTGCTTCACCTTATTGAACTCCATCCTTCTTTTCTATATCATCAATTTGCCAAGATCACTTTGACTTCTAAACTTGTTCTCTATTATACCTCAAGTTCTGGCATTAAATCTAAATTTAATAAAATTAATTTCTATTCCATCATGCAGCTCATCAGAGACATAATTGAAACCTGGATCCCAACACAATGCTTAGTGAAACTGTAGATTGATGTAGCCTTTCATTTTGACTCTAAGTCATTGATGACTAACCTCTCAGAGTACTTTTCTAATGAGTTGCTTATGTACCATATAGTTATTTTGCCTGCTTCCTCAACTTGTTTTTTAAAATGCAAGACAGCATTAAAAGTATAATTTTTCTTCTATCCGCTGGCACTGGTACTCTCTCATAGAAGAAAACTGGATTCTATTTCTTCCTGGAATGTCCTGACGAACTCTTACTCAGCCTTACCATCTTAGAGGTGATTACATATTCATTATTTGTTCCAGTTTTTTCTGGTAACTGACTGGTGTCTTGTTCTTTAGATGTTCCCTTTCTAAAATAGATGTTATATTTGATCTTTCTCAGTCTTTCAATTCATCATCCATTCTCCACGTGTTTTCAAAGGTAACCTGTATTAGCCAAGCTTGTTACAGTCAATTTTCTAAGAACTTATGGATTTTTCAACCTGTCTTCACTGATCTGATTAAGTCACTTAAACATGTCCTCCCTTGTTTTTTCCATATTTTTGACTGTGATCTTACTCTGGTCTCATTAATAGTATTAGCCACCTGATTGTACTTAGGTAGTGGATCAAGAATGTCCTTGGTCTTTAACTTACATATTTGCAGAATGACTTATTGCTACCCTGATGACTCTTGACAGTTGTACCTTATTTAGCATCTTGACTTTTTTGATTTATCTACATGCACATTATATTGTTTCGTACTTGTAGCAATACGATTAAGTTTCTACTTTCTGGGTCTTTAAAAAATGTTTTGAATTTTTTTACATGTTGCTCAAAACAGAATACATTTATCCTGTATGCTTTATCTATAATGAATTACATGAATTGTAGACTTAATTCCTTTGAAGAGAAGGCTTTTCATCAATAGTATCTGGTTTGCATTTCTGATTAATTTATTTCTCATGCCCTGTGTAATTCTCTGTGTAATTACAAGTAGGGCTAGTAACTCTTTTTTTTTTTTTTCATTTACTAACTATTCTTAACGGATTTTTTTTTTACACTTAACTTTTAAATTAATTAAAAATACTGATTTTCCAAGGTTTTTCTTATTTTCTGATTTATTTTTGATGCTTTTCTGGCTGCTCTTGTCATTGATAAAAGATAACTACAGTGTTCTCAAGAAGAGAACTTATGTTTAGATAAACATGTTCATGACCATAGTCCCCTAAAAGTGAAAACATTATAAAGTAAATTTGTGTTACTTTGTTAGCCAACATGTAAGCTCTTTGACTTCAGTAAATCGTTCAGCTCATGTCTCTAATCAATGGACTAAAAATATTTGTATTTTTATACAGTTTATTACAGGCCCTTGCATTACATTGGCTTATAATTTTTTTTCTCAGGTATCTGTAGTTGCTGTCCTTGAACTGCATACATCTAACGTCACCATCATGTTTCTGGAGAACTACCAAAACTCCAAGCAAGTTTGTAAAACAGTAAGACCTATCTGTAAGCAGGAAGAGATTGCCTTTGCACTAACAGTTCTGGCAGCATATGCAGTTCTGTGAATTGAGATATGCAAAAGAACATCACGTGAACATAAATGGCATACCATCTGCTAGAATAAATTTTCAGAGATCTGATGTTTGGTAGAAGATATTATAGTTTTTAGTTTAAGATAAAGGTAGGCTTAATTTTTTATTATTGCTGCTATTCGTTCACCCTTCTTTTACCAGTGGAGAAAACCTACTGGATTTCTTTAGAACTCTCTTATCTTTGTCTGATGAAGATACCAAAGCTAGTTAGAAATGGAAGAGGGTGCTTTTGAAGTTCTGAGGAATAGCACAGTCATACTATTTTCTGACCATTTACAGATACTTTCTGCTTCTACATTAAAAGAAATGGGAATTCATTTCCATAACTATTCCATAGTGAAAGGATACTTTCATCAAGACCTCACATTTCTTCCCTAGAGGAACATCAGTCTTTTTCTCTGTTAGGATCCTTTAGCAATAGTTAGTGCGCACACATACCCATTTGGTGTATAAAGAAAAAGAGAAAGCAAGAAAAGATTTCTGTCTTCTTGTAGCTTCTTGTTGTTTATAAAGTTCAATGCTTTTTTCTTGCCCTCCCTTTCTGGATACTCTGGAATACAATTTATTAATAACATTCTTTTTTTCCAAACATAATTTAAAAAAAAAAAATGTTTTTCCACATTCCTCCAGTTAAGGTAAGTTCGAGCTCTACCATATATACAAATACTGCCATATCAGAGAGGAATTATGGATATAACCTGAGTATTTGAAAAACTTGGATTACATATATGCCTATGCTTTTTAGAGTTTATTACATTCTATTTTCTTATTTATCTTGGAACTTCTTTGGAAGTATTTTTCTTTCTTTATGGAAAGAAGAAATTAAAGCTTTCATAAGATGTTTGCTGCCCTGAAGGGACTGAGGCCTGTGGAGGATCCACGCTGAAGCAGATGAATCAAGTAAGAAGGAAGCAGTAGCAAAAGAAAAGTGTGAGAAAGGTGGAGCGGCAGAAAGAAATCACAATGCATTGACCACAGCCTCCTGCAACGCCTGTTTCCTCACTGAAGGGACTGAGTACAACCTGCAGCAATGACAAGGTGGGAGGAGAGGTGTCTGGACTGAAGTGGAGACTAGGAAGTGGGGAGGAGAGGAGCCTGAACTGAAGTTGAGCCTGGGAAACAGGGAGAAAGGTGTTTTGCCTGTGTTTAAAAGTTTGTGTTGTTTCCTAGTAGCCAAATTAGTAATTAAATGTTTATGTTAATTGCCCAACAGAGATATTGAAATGGGTACAGATATGTCTGCTGGGAATTTTAGGGCTGAACTCATGAGAAATACTTGCAATCACAGACAAGGGTGTTACTCTGCTATATTGGAAGAAGGAATTTTTCAATAATTGTTAAAAGTATCAAATAATAACAGCCTCAAGGCAGAAATATTATCAGATGGGACTTCATACTATGAAATTTGGCTACATAATGTCAGACTAAAACATTTATATTCTAAGTGAACAGTAAAGACAGAAATATTTCATTGGCTAAAGTGAGAATATAGTTATTCCTTCTCTACTCTGAGTTTACATTCTAGGGAGTCTATTTTCCACCTGACCCACACTTGCAACTACTACTGGTGCATCCTGGAATAAAGTAGCTGTCTGAGCTGCAGTTTAGTTTTCTAAGGGCTTGTATCTCATAATTGATTGTCTTCTTCTGGTGAAAGCTTTTTCTAAAGTTGGATATTTACAAGCTCTTTCACACATCTGAATTTCTGTGTCTCATAAATCCAGCTTCAGCCATTGTCTTAGTTGAGATTTTTAAGTCATCTTTCTTATTTCACACATTTTTTTATGGAATCTGTAGGAATTTGACTGAGGTATCTACTCTGTTAAACTTGGTTTACATTGGCCAATGGGATCAAAAGTTCTCTCCTGCAAATGCATGCTCTCCCTCTTGCTCTCTCTCTCACACACACATGCATACACAAAAAACAAGTTTAAAATAATGTATATCCTAGGAATAAATTGAAGATGGTTTTTGGATTCACAAATACATTCTGAATTACTCAAATTCTTTATCTGACAGATGCACCAAGCTTATATTGTCATTTACAAAGCAAGCAAGTTTTTCCAGACAGGATTCTATTTTTGACCTATTTTTGTACTGCCTAGAAGGAAAATAGAGGAGCAGAGTCTTTGAATGTCACTACACTGTAAATAATAGTGGGATGTACCTTCTTATCCTCACTGTGCCTCTAATCCTATCCATGCAAATACTGAATAATGAGTAATAAGTTTTTAAAAAAGAGATATATACCAAGCTTAAAAAAATAAAGTGCATTTGGTTGGCAAACGTTTTCTTTAATCTCATTTAATAACTCAAGACTTCTATTCAAAATGAATAATAAAATGGAGAGATAATCGAATGTTTGTGTAGAACAAAACTGACATTTGGATGTTAGTAAGACAAAACTGTTGGGTGGGAATATCCACCACTTTTATGATCAATTCTATAAAATAGTTCCTTCAGCCAAAAATGCAAGCTTTAGCACACACACACACAAAAATCTGTTAATGCAGCATTTTGCTGTTAGAAATTTAAAATGTACAATAAAAATGGAAGAGTAATGTATTCCATGCTGTTCCTGAACTAACTACAGCACCCTCAGTGAGTTAATTCAGAGTTATCTGGCTCAATAGCATTGAAAAGTCTTCTCTCTCTGCACACGAATGTTAGGGATGCACTATATGTTATAGACAGACTTATCAACATTGTATATAAAATCTAGTCACTGTTTTCATCTTAATCTCGACATACTAGTGCTATCAAGTTTATCAGATAATGGTCGTTACTATTAGCAAACCAGTCAATCAAGTGTCAAAATCTGCCCTTTTCCCTTTCTGCAATGCACAGGACAAGGATGGCAGACGAGTCCAACAGATCATCCTGATGAAGAATATTCTATACCAAATTCAGAATGACAGTTACACAAAATGGTCTATCACAACACCATATGAATCAACTATCATGTCAATCATATCTGGAACTTTCCAAGAAATATGTTTGAGTGGGAGTATTAGTTCGCTCAAAGGAGCGTGAACAATACAGCTATTTTTTCATTCAGTAAGATTATTTCCAATTACAAGACAAACAATTTTATCACAGATGAAGAAACAAAACAGAATTTGGCTCAGCATCTGAAATTTAAAGCAGACATTAAAATAAAACTATAGAAACTTCAGCTCATATTTACAAATGTGTTTTCTAACTGACTAAATATTCTTCATTGTTTAACCACTTTATAGCTATTAACTTTCCCATCAAAATAGATAACTCAAACCAAAAGGAACTTTTTAAACTGGTAACTTATTATATAGTTAATTCGTAAATACATTAGTTCTCAGAAAGAGTAGAATATATTCAATAAAATATGTTCTAATTTAAAAGGCAAGCTCAGAAAGTAATGGCATAAGGAATCAAAGGGGTTTTAGCTATTACTGGACAGTGAGTCACTCTTAATGAAACACCAAATGTCTTCTGTTTCTTGTTGAAAGTGATCCAGTTTCTTCTTTCCACCACAGTGGGAATGATCAGCATAGATATTCCAGGGTTATTATCCCAAAAGGAAGATTTTCTCCTTCTTGGGTTTATTTTTCTTAACCAGTTATCAATTCCATCCATTATCAAAGACTGGGAACCAAGGGAAACTAACGAAGTTAAACATCTGAGATTCACCTTCCACTGAACAAAGTAACAGCTTGCAATGAAATGCAGTTAGCTCTGATTTCCTTTTCTTAGCTTAGTTGCAAATTTTGCCTCAGGTTATGTTCAGTGAAACTCAGCAGAAATGTTACACCACAACTTGAAGCAGCCTTCAACAGCTGAAGAATTCACATATTACAGGTTTAACAAACCTCCACTCATCTCAGAGTTCTTATGATTCAGAAAGGGTGACCAGGCACCTATGAAGATCTTACCTAGTGCTTCTTCTGCAAGCAAGTCAAGGGGACATATAAGTCTTTGGGTTTCAGTGGGAGGGGGTGTGCATTATCACTAAATCATTCAAATGAGAGAAGACAGTATAATGAGCAGACAAGCAAAATGGCAGATAAGAATCCTAAGAAAAATAAAGTTAAAAATGGTTTGTAATGACCAAGAGCAAGTTGAAGAACAGAATATATAGAAGGACAAGGGAAAAAAAAAAAAAAAGAAAAAAAGAGCAGATAAAGGAGAGCACCATGAAAATAAAGAAATTAAAACACAGAATGAAAAAAAATTATAAATATATAAAAAGTAAGACAAGACTTTTAAAGTAGTAAATGTATGAGGTTTTTGCATAATGGTTTCAGAATATTATTTTGATGACTTTAAACACTCAGCAAAACTGGAGCTTTTCCTTAAAAAAATAATGGCAACCACACATAAACCCTTCCATGGTAGCTAAACAAATAAATTATGAGTTCTACAGGTATGCCTCGCTCAATAGGAAGCAGAACTCATTGGTTAGAAAAATATTTTGTCTGCAAAGTATTACTGAAACCTGGAAGAACCCGGCTTAAGCTCCAGATTCTAGGCTGATTTACCAGTGCCAGCTGCTTAGATAGCTTCCTTCTACTGCAACAAGAACAATGTCATGGATTCACTGAGAGAGCAAAAGTGAAATAGCATTAAAAGGAAAGTATAAAACTGCCAGTAAAGTGTGGGCAGGCTGCAAGGGAGGAATATAGAAACACTACTCAGGCATGATGAAATGGTGTTCGGAAAGCCAAAGCTCAACCAGAATTGAAACTGGCAAGGGACATCAGTGGCAACATGGAGCACTTTTACTGCTGCATGGGCTATGTTTTTAAAAAGGAGTAAGTGGGCCTGCTGCTGAATAGGGCAGGTGGTTTAGTGACAGCAAACAGATAATGCTAAAGTACTCAGTGCTGTCTTTCTCAGTCTTCATCAACAAGGTGTAGGCTTTGTGCCTACAGACAGGGTTCAAGGAGAAAAGAAACTACCAGCAGATAGAGATTAAGATAAAATAGAGATTACTGGAGAGAACTCAACACATGATAGTCCATGGGACCAAATGAGGTGCATTTGAAAGTGTTAAGACTGTTGGCTGATATTACTGCAAAGCCATCCTCTATCATCTTTGAAAGGCCACAGAGATCAGGGGAGGCCCCCATGACTGAAGAAGAACAAATGTTGCACTCATTTTCGAAAAGGGCAAGGACTTTCTTGCACTTGCAACCCAGAAAGCCAACCATATCCTGAGCTGCATAAAAAGAAGCGTGGCCAGCAGGTCGAGGGAGGTGATTCTGCCCCTCTACTCTGCTCTGGTGAGACCCCACCTGGAGTACTGTGTCCAGCTCTGGAGTCCTCAGCACAGGAAAGACATGGACCTGCTCAAGCAGGTCCAGAGGAGGGCCACAAAAATGATCAGAGGGATGGAACACCTCTCCTATGAGAAAAAGCTGAGAGAGTTGAGGTTGTTTAGCCTGGAGAAGAGAAGGCTCCAGGGAAACCTTATTGCAGCCTTTCAATACTTAAAGGGGGCTTATAAGAAAGATGGGGACAGACTTTTTGTAGGGACTGTAGCGATAGGACAAGGGGTAATGGTTTTAAACTAAAAGAGCGTAGATTTAGACTAGATATAAGGAAGACATTCTTTACGATGAGGGTGGTGAAACACTGGAACAGGTTGCCCAGAGAGATGGTAGATGCCCCATCCCTGGAAACATTCAAGGTCAGGTTGGATGGGGCTCTGAGCAACCTGATCTAGGTGAAGATGTCCCTGCTTATTACAGGGGGGTTGGACTAGATGACCTTTAAAGGTCCCTTCCAACCCAAACTATTCTATGATTCTATGATCTATGATTCTATGATTCTATGATTCTATGATTCTATGATTCTATGATTCTATGATTCTATGATTCTATGATTCAATTCAGTGAGCTACAGGTTGGCCAGCCTCACTTTCATCCCTGGGAATATCATGGTGCAAGAACTCTTGAAAGCCATTTCTGGGCACATGAAGGAGGCTGTGGATCTCTGTCCTCAGGTGTTTTCAAATTTTGACTGAAAAAAGGCCCTGAGAAACCTATTCTGAATTCAGTGGTAACCTTGCTTTGAGCAGAAGGCTGGAGTAGCTACTCCCCTGAGGTCTCTTTCCATCTGAACAGTTCCATGATTCTGTGATAGTACAAGTCTGTGTTTAGAGACCTACACTTAGAAGCTGATCAGAGAACAAAATGGAAATGGCATTTTCAGGATGGGAGAGCACAAATAATTAATTATAGCTTTAACTCCAATAACATGGATAATGACATCAGTAGCCACATGATGGGACAGGTTAGTAACCAGACTCCATGCCCGCTGAAGATGCTGAGGATCCAACACATTTGCAAGACTGCTTCAATGCATCTCTGATATCATTACCAATCATATCCAACTGAGGGCAAACCAGAATATAACTGTTTAAGGTTTCAGTCTTTCTCAGTAAAGAAAGAGAGATATAACCTTCTCAGTAGATACATCCTTAGAAGTTGTCTTCCTCTGTAAAAATCTCCATTATTAGATTACTTCTACATTATAAACTTCCTGCCATATGAGACTCAAATATAGACATACCAGTGCAAAAAGTATGATTGATGGAGAGCATTCTATTAAAACAAGCTGTAGGTTTAAATAGTACAAAATGGAAGTACTATATCAGACTCTAGTAGCACGTATTCTTTCCATTTGTAAGATAAACTTTATGCAAAAAGCTCTACTATATCAACAATGCTGTAACAATTAATGTGACCCCCAAGTGGGATTAGAACAATCTTGGTTGTAAAATATGCTTTGAAATGCAATGGATTTAACTATTCTTTTCACTTTATTGTGATTGTGGATCACAGTACTGAGTAGTTAAACCGAACTAAATTACATAACATTAAATTTTGACGTTTTCTAGCCTTCAAAAATGCTGTCCTCAGTCTTCAGATTTTAATACCGAAAAATAAATAAATAAAAAATCATCCATTATTACTGATTTAATTATGGTTGATTTCCTCTAAGAGAAATATCCTTTGCTGAACAGACCAGTTGCTAAAAAAACATAATTTATATTTTTTAATCTTTGTAATCCAATATTTATATTCCTCTAATTCATTAAGCAGAATTATTTTTGAACAATTAACTAAACAAAAAAATTCAGTCTGGCTTCCTAATAATGGTCATTCACATGTTTCAGTGGGCATTAAAAAGATTTAGTGCAGTTTATACTAGCTCATTTACTTTATGAAAATTGTATTTAGTTTGAAGCAATCTACATGTAGGTTTTGGACCAGTCTGCTGCAACAAGCAGTAAGAATGATGGATCAGGTAAGTAATGTAATATGCTATCACTGAGCAATATGCTGTGTAAATTTATTGTGCTTTATTAAAGGTTTCTTGTATTATTACATTCACAATATTTAAAGATCTGAATTTCAAAAAATCAACATTTTGTACAAGTCTTACAAAAGATATTATACAACATACATAGTTATAACATAATTGCTTATATTAGTTTTCTTTAAAATGCTCAATTTGTATAGCCAGATGAGTATTCAAAAATATAAACACAGTCACTGACAGAAGCACAATAAATAAGAGCTAGAAATCAAATACTTAAACTATGCATACCTTCTTCAATGGGTTCATACTTCAAAATAATTTCTAAGGCGGTCATTTCACAAGCTTCAGTTTCATATTGTTCTTTTCTGAGAAATTCAGTGAGCTCAGTATCAGATAGAATTTTGCTGTTTGGAGAGTAAGCACGGAAAAGTTCATGAAATTCAGGTCTGTGTACAATAGTTCGATAAATCGCCCGGAAGTCTTCTATGTTAATCGTATGTGTCTTCCGTTTGTCAACTGTTTTCTGGGGGAAAAAAAAAAATCAAAACAGTCAATACAAAGATATGCAATAATACAAAGGAACACACAAACCACTCTATTGTAACTGATCATAAGAGCGAGAACAATACAGAAAACCTCAGGTAACAGTGACTGCAATGCATTATCAAATTATACTCTTCTACTTCTATATGCAACTTTTACACTTGACTTTGTGTGTTAAAAATATTTTATACAAATTAAAATGTACCATATGACATAATTAGCATCTAAGTAATTACAATAAATTTCTATATAACACATATGCAATATTAAAACACATTATATAAAACCTCTAAAATGTATGCAGTATAATAAATCTGCAGTATAAAAATTATTGAGTGGAAAATGTATTTAATACAATACCTCTCCAACAGCTATGTAAACCATATTGTAAATATTGTCAGTTAAATTTACATACAACATACAGCAAACAGTAATCTAAAAAATGAAATAAGGATAACCAAATTATCATGAGATCCAAGACTTTAAATACATCAGATAAGAAACACTATTAAAGTTTGGAGACAAGATACTGTGTAATAACCTATGACATCGTGTTCTATTCTTAACAAGCCAGAATGTTTAACTCAGATTAATTATTCACACTTTCAGAATTCTTAAACTGTAAGCTTGTTTTCATAGAGCTTACAGAATGTTAGCACATTAATTAATTTCAGTGTTTCTGTAGAAAAGTCACTAGAAAAATCAAAAAGGCAAAAGAATTTGAGTAGAATAATACTTTTTTACCATTTCCACCATTTACATTTTTCTCAGGCTTAACAATTTTGTTTATCCTTTAAAAGTTTCTACACGAAATACGCAGTTGTGCATATGAAATATAGATGTTTCTAACAGTTTAGCTTGTATTATTCTTAAACGGTGCCAAATTAAGAGAAACTTTGGAAATTTACTGACAAAATTATTCACAAAATCATAAATAAATGGCAATTTATGTCCTCATTATCATCACTGTAAGCTGATCAAAATTCATAATTGTTGGCTCCTTAAACTGAGACTACCAAAGAGGCTAAATTTCAGCATCTAATAACATGGCACCTACTGTGGTTATTACAGTTTCCCCAGAAGTGTCCACAAACATAAAATGGCTTACTTGAGCTTTAGCTGCTCTTTGATAAATACTTTTGATTACTACTAAATTAGGTTAGTTTTGAAGAGACACCATAAAAACTAAAAGTCTAATGATACATTACCAGCTTCTTCCTATGCAGTACATTTCCTACTGAGAGATGTCTGAATAAGTACAACAATAAAAGTAAAAATACATTAGATAACCAAAACAAGTACAAAACTAAATTTCATGAGGAGTTCTAGCCAAAAATTTTACAAATCAGTAATTAAGTATTTGCTCTGAGTTTGTGAAAGAGAATTGTAATGACCATTTTTAACAAAAATCACCAGCAAGAAAATAATTCAATACAAATGCTAATAATATGCATTTCATTACTGCTTGAGAAATCCCACATCTAAGGTTGATATCCTCAATCTAATTTTCAACATCTTTAAGAAAACTGCAAATTTACTCATAACTGTTAAATAGAAAAAGAAAATACCAACTTATTTTGGAATTAAACAATCTATCAGGACTCCAAAGACCTTCACTTAGGTTTTGGCACAAAGTGAAGCTGGGTAAAAAAATTACATTTTCTATCTATCTCAATTGCTTCTTTATGAAATAACAGCAATAATACTACACAGGAGAGCTTTTCAAATTAAAGTTATGAAAATCATGTCAATATAAAGAAAAAGATTGTTGTAAAATTTTTGTTAGTAGATTTTTATTATTCTTGTTTTTATTAATGCACATCAAAACTTTGCTATTCAGAAAAGGAAGTATCTTGACAAAGACTTAGTCTTGAGAGGAATTATATGAAAATATAGTATTCCTTAAAAATCTTAACATTCATAATTCTGATATTGCTCAAAGGAGCATTAGCAAAATAAATTCAAAGAGAATACAAAAGAAAAAGGCAGATTATTCTTTAAGAACTATGTTTTCTATAAAATTGATTTTGTCATGTATAACCATTCGATTAACTGTTGATGTATAGTTACCGACAATGATGCCAGTAAGATTTCGTTCCAGTGCTTTGCATTTTTATGTACTATTACACTGATGAACAATTTGAGCCCCAAACCTATTGAAAAGACTCAAATCTCTCTCAAATAGCAAAGAATACCTCACAGTCCTGCTACAAATAACTAGATCCAACTGTTGACTATATTATATTGTTAAATATAACTAAGTCGACTTGTTCTATGCAGATCACTTCCTCATACAATTACTCTCTTCTCTACCCACAACTGATCATCTCTCTCAAATTTCTGTCAGAAAGATAAGTAGGTGGAAAACACAGGAAACAATAAGAAATAGTTTCAAGTTCTCATGAGATTCTCAGGGTTGGCAATTCTCTCAACGCAGTGCAAGTTCAAAAACCACGGGCAGCCTCTTTAGCAAGGGTTGAGTTCATGCTGCCGGCTTTACCTTGGCTCAAGAAGGCAGAGAACAATGAGAGAGAAAAAAGATAGAGTGAGGAAATCCTAATGCCTTCCCTCTGCCTACCTGCCTTCCTGTCAGCATGACGTGACCTAAAATTTCTGACTTGCCATAGTTAATTCTCCTCTGTCAAATCTGGACAGAATCAGCCAGCTGGTTACAAAATTATCAAAGAAATCACATATATATCTAGCCACTTGGCTTCATTCCCTTAGGAAAACAGCTTGACCAAACAGCTATATTTGGTAAAAAAAAGAGCTAAAAGGAAAAATCATACATCTTTTGAGTAATTACTAGAGGGGACCCAAAGAACATGAAATCCCAATATGTCCAAAGGCACTCAATTTCACTGGGACTGCATCCACTTGATGGTAGTTTGCTTACCTACATTAAATTAACTTATTAGTAAGTCCAGTTTCTAGCTCTATCATGTAACCTTCATAGAAATCTTTTAAAGGTTGCCATATCTTAAGGCCACATCCTTCCCCAGGGTTTAGAGTGCAATTCCCATCCATTCGGGCATGCCTCTTAAATACTTCAAAGGAGGGGTATAGTGGAAAATTGAATGAACAAGCATGCTGGATCTATGTTGACCTGAAGCCTGAGCAGATCAGACAACTCCATATTGTCCTCTTGGCAAAAGGATTTTTAGGAAGTCACTCTAATGGCTCTGCCCAGCATCATACAGGTATGTCTGGGCTCGTTAGCTTGATCACAGAAGCAGCTGGATGAGATGAAACCAGAATATTTTAATTTTTCTCAAGTGACACCTTGTTAGAAAAAAGTTGGGACTCAAGACCTACATATTTTCCATCACCTTACACTATTTTGGTTTGGTGAAGAGATGATGGTAATGCAACCACTCAGTTGTCTATTTTACACAGAAACAAAAGACCTGAACAAAGCAAATTATTTGCTGATTTAGCACACCCTATTAGCATGAAATTCACTTCCAAAACATTAATTTTAAAAAGTCAGCAAATATAAGGCACTTATGTAACTGGACTTCTAAATGTATTTAATTGCTTAATCTACATATTCCTCACCTTGAAAACATGTTTTACATGTGCGAAATCAAAAGGCATTTGCAGTTTTTCAAGCAGCTTCATTGTGCTGTCTAAATCAATCTTCCCAGTCCTGAACTCATTCTGAATGATGGACAAAAACCACGTATGAGACATCAGGTTAAGGAAACTTCTCACCCATGTCATTGCCTTTTCATAGGGGGAGGAGGGGAAGAAGTTTAATTATTTTAAACTAAAAAGCTTGCACTTTGCTTTTCTCATACTCTGGAACATCCTTGTCTTCTGATTTCTGATAATGCAGCAGGCTCTGAGGCACACAGGAAGATACTTTTGCTCTGCGCCCAGAGACTCTGAGGGCAAAGGTGACAAAAAGGGCCAGAAAAAGAGAAGGGGAGAGTGTGAAGGAAAACAAGGGGTGGTCAGGGTGAAGAAAGGGGCACAGTGAGAGGAAGGAAATGTGGGGAGGCCAAGGGGATTCAGCAGCTGTGGGGATATTAGGAAATTTTACTTCACTGAAAGGGTTGTCAAGCATTGGAACAGGCTGCCCAGGGAAGTGGTTGAGTCGCCATCCCTGGAAGTATTTAAAAGACGTTTGGATGAGGTGCTCAGGGACATGGTATAGTGGTGGACTTGGTCGCATTAGGTTTGCGGTTGGACTCGATGATCTTAAAGGTCTTTTCCAACCTATATGATTCTGTGATTCTGTGAATGGCAGTAAAAGGAGTGCCAACAACAAGCAGCAATGAGGTGAGGGTGCCCAGCACTGCACCTACCCAACCAGCCTCGAGCAGCCCTGGCTGGACCAGGCCAGACCAGACTGGACTGGCTACCCCAGGCCCTCCCCTGCCACCCAGCTGGGGGGTCCCATGTGTGCACAGGTCGGGCCCAGACCTGGGGGGAAAGGGGCACACGGGGGAGGTCACACAATGGCAGTTGTCGCAGGGCAGGGAGAGGAGAGGAGGAGGAGGAGGAGGAGGAGGCGGTAGAGCAGCAAAAGGAGGAGGAGGTAGAGCAGGAGGAGGATATCTGTTCTCCTCCATGGCAGCTCTGCATCGCCTGCTCTGGACTCTTCACTGTGGTGGCGTTGGCAGCGTTCGGCAGGACATCACCTCAGCTTGCTCTGGTTCCGGGCAGCACCCTTTCCCTACCCTCACACCCCCGTGCCCCTGCCGGGACGCCCAACGCCCTCAGCACAGCCCCCACCCTTGGCCACCCACCAGCACTGCCCCAGGTGCCACTGTGAGGTCACAAACTGCGGGTCCCCAGTGCAGGCCCCTTCCTGCCACTGGTCCCCCCACCCCTGCCACCATCTTGTGGCTTTTCCCTCCAGTACAAAGCCGCCCACGTGCCCTCCCCTTGCCTGCAGTCTGCCACCCTTTGGATAGCCCTCACCCCCAACATGTACACGAGGCAGGAGCTGCGCGAGCCAGAGAAGGTGCCTCTCATTTGCAGCCTACTGCGCCAGTCCCCTCCTGGGGAGTTTGGCCAGGTTGTCCGAGATCTCTCTGCTCTGGTCCAAGATGACAAGCTGGTGAGGCAGGAGGCTGCCCGCGTGGGGGCCGGTCACAACAAGAACAGCTTCACCCCCATCCAAATAAATGGGCGCACTGTGCTACTGACCCACTACAACGACTTAGGGGGAAACCGCTTCTTTGACCCTCAGGACAAATTCTCTTTTGAGTTTGACCACCTGCGTGGGGTAACCAGCAAACCCCAGCTGCATGGTGTGATGCTAGATGAGGGGGAGCTGTGGCGAGAGGCCCTCCACAGGGGCTTGAAGGCCTACGTGAGCTGCCACTTTCCTGTAGGCAACTGCTGTGTGTTCAAAAAAAGCCTGGGGAAGAGGCAGATGTTTGTGGCCTGCATTGAGGCTCATCAGTACCAGCTTCCAAATCACTGCAATAGCCTCTGGAAGTCAGACTGGACTTTTGCCCTGACTCCATTTACCACTCAAGTTACAGGGATCTTTCTCCTCCAGATACACTACTTCAAAGATGCCAACCTCCATGTAACTGTCAGCAAGTCTGTGAGTGAGACTCTAAACGTGATAGACCAAAGTCAGTTTGCCACAGATTTTGTGAAATTTGTGAAAGCTGAGGACATGAAGTTTCATATTGCCATTCTGGAAAACATTCAAGCTTTGTCAGAGGATATATGGGGAAAAAATCTGCGGAGGAAACTCCCTGTTACTCGCACTTTTATGAACTGGAATAAACTATTGAATGATCAGCATCTGAACACCAATGTGTATACAGAATACAGAAGTGCCTCCATGCTTACTGAAACACACTGATATGGTGGCCTAAATAAAAAAAAAAGGAAGAAAAATACAAACCAGGGGTGTTTAGTTGATTTAATTCTGGATTACTCAGGAGAGTGCAGAAACTGTCATCAGTCAATCAGCACTTTGTAAATAATCCAGGTCTGTAGTGACTGAAAATAATTTGCTGTGGGTTTTTTATTTTCTTTATGTACTTTTCAACTGCTTCTAGAGGTACTAGTAATGGTCATTGTCAAAGGCAGTACAGTGCTACAGATAACCCAGCAAGCTAACTCTTGCTTTCCTTTGTAATTTTACCCAATATTATATTTACTTATATAACCTCATACTTTATGTACCATTGGTTAAAAGGAAATCAGTAAGGTAGTTTGGCAAAGATATCAAGGCATTATTTCTAGATTTTTTCATTGATACTGAAACCCTGGAAATTCAGCCTTCAGGCTTTGCCTGTGTATACCTCTCTGTATGCACAAGAGACATCCCTAACAGAGTCACATGAACAAAGGGAGACAAGTACACAGGAGGAATAAATTTCATATAGTTAGTGCAGAAGATATTTCAGGACTGACCAGGGATGTATGCTGGGTGTTGCAGCATTACAGAATAAAGCAATGCTACTTCCCTTCTCCCAATGTTTATTGTAAATGCCAAAGGAATGAACGTGATTTTGTTTTACTTTCAAACTATGACAGTGATGCTTTGCTAACATGTTTATTACAAAAAATGAAATGCCTACCACGCTTGCTGTTTTCTGTAAACATATCTTTTAATTAGAGTTTTATTAGAAACAAAGTTTAATTTCAAGCAGTAATGTAAACACTAAACTTTCTAAAAATATTGCTGTGAACATTTAAACATTATTCTCATAAATATTAGATGTTTTTAACGTAAGCATAAGATTTTGCTTTTGTTCATCACTGCTGGTGGCAATTACTTTGTCACACGGGTTGAACATGCCCTTTTGTAAATACTGATCAGTGGCTTTATATAGCTTCAGTGCTCAGACTGGCCATGATTGCTTTCATTGTCTTTGTTTTAAAATGCAGTAAAGAACTATGCATGGTTTCGGGGATAACCAACATTGTGCGAAAATGCCATCTTCAGATTACTCTTTTGATGCAAAATGAAGATTTTGCATCTGTACTCACACCTGGTTTGGGAGGTTCCTTACGCTATACATCTGGATATGACAATTAATTACCCAGAGAAACCAGTAACAAAAAGGTGTCTAATATAAAACCCATCATTCTACATCATTCTGTATTGTTGACGACAAAGTCATATGCTCAATTTTTATTTATAAGCATATTAATTTGCAAAGCCTGATTGCAGAAGATGAGGTTGTAGTGTTGCCAATATTTGAATGAAACTGAAATAAATTAAATGGTTCCTTTGATATATACTGAATTTCTTCAGATTTGCATTGACTAGAGCACATTTTTCATCTGGTTGTTCATCTTTGTGGTCACTCAGCACAAAGATTCTGGGAGTGTTGTACTAATTTATGTGCAGAAAGGCGCTCATCACACAGGGTTTCCTTTCTGCAAGCAGGAAGCAGACTGCTCCCCTTGTAACAATGTCCCTTGACAATGCCTTTTACAGATGCCCATTTGTTAGAGAATCTGCACCATGCACTTGAAGAGGGAGAAGGATGGAGCATGGAGAGCATTTTCTGTGCTCCTTCGGTTCTTCACAGAAAGCTGCATTACCTATGGGTCATTCTCTTTTCACCCCACAGCTGCTACTGACATCCGTTCAACACCAATCCAGCCCTTCTAGTGCCTATGTTGTTGCTGGAGACTATTCAATGAGCAAGCAGCTGTCTTTACATGGCATTTATCTGAATATGTGATTATTTCTTTATTGAAAATAAGAGTAATTTTATTAAAAATGTTGTGCAACCAAGGGCTGCTATAATGAAGATGGCCTGTTGTGAGTGTAGTTCATGTCTGTAGTACAGAATAATAGACAAAATTTTGGACATAAATTTAAGTGCTAACAGAAACAGGGACATAACACTAGAAATTCTGGATTATTAAAAAAGCACTTTATTGAAACACAAATATTGAACATGAACTAACAATAAGGAATAGTAAGGAACAATGGAAAAGACTAAGCAGTTAGATGACTTTCAGTTTCAGCATTTATTCCACCAGATCAATCCCTTATGAGATGCAAATATATGACATTTTGCAAATATACTGTTCTGTTCTGTCAAATTAAATTCTCTCTTCTTTAAAATGCAGTTTCTATATGGCAAAACTGTAGCAAGGAGTGCAATAATAAAAACATTTAATATTGTAGGATTAGCTAGTTTTCCTATCTTCCCGATCAGTCTGCCTTTATGAACTTTCCATTTTTCCTCAATTTCCTTTCTCTATAAAAGAAGGAATCTGTGACACTAGAATCTGCAACAAAAGCTGCTCAGAGGGATGGAGTTTGGCCAGAGCAAATGTTCTGATCTGGCTGAAAACACTAATTTTTTGCAAGGCCTATGAAATTAATCTGGAAAAGGTAATTACAATATAGGCTTTGTCAATTTTCCCTCTACATTCTCCATGATGGGCTTGGAATTTTTTTTTTTTTTTGGAAGTTGAAACGTGGGGAGGAATAAACATTATGAGAAGAAAGTGAAGGTGTACAACTCCATTGAAAACTTTACTGAACTTTTACATATACACTTCTGTGACTCTGAATATGTTTGAGATTTAGTCGCAACTTCTTACTCTTTTGCCCATACCAGAATTTTTTTGTTGTATAGGGAATACATTCCAACTCACGTTATCTTTATCCCTAAAATCCCCCTCTTTTTCTGTCTACTGCTTTGAAAATCATTCACATTCTTATAGCTGCCTGTGAATCCATCTCTTTTTATTGGCATCAGTACCCCGTATTTTAAGAAAAGAAATGAAGACTAGGCATATATAACTAAAACAAAAAATAAGTTGTCAAACTGTATCTTAAAATAGGTTTCTACTGCAGCCAGGAGTATAGCATACCTAGAATTGAAGCTATATCTACCTATTTACAATCACAGCTATCTGCTGTTAAAGACTTGCTTTGTGGCTGCAAAAATACATTATCATTAAGTATCTTTCTGTAATATGCTTCCAATACTGCTTTCTCCTTCTCCTTATCTTTGGTTGTTACTGAGTGGCCATGGTTACTTGTTTCAAGGAGAAGATCACCTACTCTATCAGTTCAGAACATTTACACAATGAGATGTAATTTTCTCTCAAAATAAAATGTGAATCTTATTGAAACTCTGTTCCTCCATTTATAGGCTTGCAGACTCATTGGAATCATAACGTTGGTACAAATGTACCTGAGCCAAATTGGCTCAAATTTTTTATTTCTGAAAATAATTTTGTAGCTACCATTAATTGTTGCTTCAGAGAGAATTATCATTTTTATTACACCAGTAACATTAGAACTTAGCTTGGACTTCATTGTCAGCTTCCAGCTGCATTAAAATTGGAAGAAAATCAACACTTGATATTAGTATTTGGATTGAATATTTAATGTTCACATTATAAAGTTTGCTTCATGTTTTGCTAGTACTGCAGCAGGTGGAAAACCTATCAAAATGAGCAAAAAAAAGTTTCATCATTTCATTTTCAAATCTATGTGTTGAATTAAAAGCAACTTTCTTTGTAGTTTCAGAATAGATAGAGAAATCTTTAACAGGCACTAAAGACTCAAGTCATCTGTTGGCAGAAAGCAAGGTCTATTGATACTCCTAGTCACTGGAAGAAATTCCTGTTTTCCCCCTTACATTCTCCAAAAATGGTACTAATTCTTTCTTTGCTTAATTTATGGAATGAAAAAGACAATATTGTAAAAAAACCCACTTTTACTTGTATGTTTTCCAGGCTGTAGTCTGTATTAAAATCCCTACTGTATTCCTTACTGTCTACTACTTATCAAGTTGTGAAGAAGAAAGGAAAACATGATTTTGAAACAGAGGAAATAAAAGCGAAGGAAATACAAAGAATGTTCTGTCAAGTGTATATCTCTCACTGATTTCAAATAATCAATGCATTAATGCTCCAGTTATAGTAAGACCAAGTTCAAGGATTATTTTCCCTTCTACAGTAAGAATGGTACAGAAAGAATATGTTCAACAAATCTGAAAAAGCGGATTTATTACATTCCAAGTGCAAGATATTTTCCAAGTCTGTATGTCAGTATGCCACTCACACAAGTAGTGGATTTTATAATTCTTTTTAATGAAAGCTTTGGAGCTGTTAAAAATGTGGAGTGGTTTCAAAAAGTCACTATTTCAAAAATTAACTATTATGAATATTCAAAGCATAGTACCCTGGGATTCTCCAAAGTTACAAGAGGTATTTGTTATAGTAAGACTTAGGAATTGGCACGATACAAAACTGAGGGAATAAGAGACCTAATAATAATTTAAACAGATGACCCATGTTATATTAAGTCATTTATGTAGCAGATTATCTTTAAATGGAACAGGAACTACTACGCATCCTTAAAGTCATACCCAGAAAATATCCTGAGATTGTAGGATACTAATAATATGATCTGGTTGGTTTTGGTGGAGTTTTTTTATATTATTGTTCATATAACAAATTTGGAAGAAAAGGGAGTGTGGGTCTCAGCTTTTTTCTAGACGTAGGTATAGGCCTTTCAGTCCTGAATCTTTATATATAATTAAAGGTTTGTATTTCCTATTTGCTTACTAAGGAACATATCAACTCTTATATACACTGCTTCTTAAATAGCATTCATAACTGCTGCATTGGTAACAAGAGCAGCTGAGAGCCTTTCTAAATATTCTTCCAGAACCAGAAGGCTAAAAATTAAAAGTCTGCATGGCAATAATCAGAGTCATCTTTTCAAAGTATGCTGACATCAATAAAATATTAGAGTTTTAAACCAGACCTTTATAAGGGCTCTACCTATGTATCTCACCAGAATTGCATATGAGACAGATGTCTCTCCTTAGGGGAATGGAAGCCCAGTGTCTAGTATGACATTAGAGGAGAACTAGCAACCTGGAACAGGAGGATAATGGAAAGGGCAGTACTGGGGGCATGTTGAAGAAAAATGTGAATAAGGCACATTCACATTTGGAGAAAGGAATTAAAAAGAGACTAGCATTATAATCCCACTGTTCTGGAACTTGAGGAGACTGTTCAGAAGAGTAGGACCGAAATCTCAGCTCCCCCACTGTCTTTCCTTCCTTAACTTTTGGGCAAGTCACATGGATCTAGATCCCTAGAGATTTCAAATCAGTACTTTGGTATATGCAAACTTCAGTCTTTCTGTGCCCAGGAAAGCTAACAGTTCTTCCTGATCTCATAGGTATCTTATGAGAATGCATTAAAATGATAAATAAATAATACAATAGTTGGCTCTTAATAACTAAGATAGGGAATAATTTAATTATATGTGATATGTGTGCAAGTAACCATGATCCCAAATGAAACTCTCTCATAGTTAATACAAGTTTATTTCACAAAACAAAAAAGCATTAAGAAACAGGAAATTTTTTACCCTGATTGAAACTTAGAATTACAAACCTACATCCTCAAGCACACTGCTGTGTTCTTATGTATGACATCTTTCTTTACCAGCAAAACTTCACGATCTACCTACACAGATCACAGATCAGTGCACCAGGCCTTGCAAGCCCACAGCTGCTTAGGTATGCTCCTCTCAAGCTCTACTGTCAGGGAGCTCATGTTTCAGGTAGGAACAGCCCTCAGGGGCAGACCGGTGGTAAAGCAAGGGATCAAAAGTCTTTGCTTATTCACTTATTCATTGTTTATTCTTAAACATATATTGTTTATTCTTAAACATAAGAAGTTTAGAGGCCCGGGGAAGACAAGAAGACATTGAGTACAGTGCTGTTCGTGTAATTTCACTGTTATCTGACTTCTGAGACATAGTCTGTCCACCGAGGAGTTAGACTTTAACCCCAATGCATGGTGCAGGCCATACTAAGTCCTATACACACAAAGAAGATGAAAATATGAGTTTGTGTTCATAGTTGTGCATGTTCATGGCTGGAGACTGTCACAGTGGCCCATTCTGACATTAGTTCTCCAGTCATTCTGCCTGGGCACATGGTGGACTGCTCATTTCCTATGGCTCATTTTTTGCCTACATGCCCACATTTCTTTCCCTTGGAAGTGCATGTGTAGTTTGGGGTTCTGTGCTGACAAGAGGTTGGGACAGGACTGGGGAACGTATCCAGATCTGGGAATTCACCAGCTGAAAGAGTCTGAGTTCCTCAAAGGGTCAAGAAAAATATATATTCACCCTGCAAGGCACTTCTCTTTGAGTGGGAAATTGACAGCTAAGCCTCCTAGAGAGTGGTTTCAGTAGAAAAAACTAGGTTTCAATAAATGTCTTTCATTTCAGATAGAAATACTTTCTGTCTAGAATGAGATAATCAAAAGGAAGGTGAAGATGTATGAATTACTAGAGGTTTTTTTTTTACCTTGTAGAGTTTTGGGGGTTTTTTACCTTGCACTGAAGATACCGTTAAGAGAATGCCCTCTGAGAAGCTCACCACTCAGAAGTCAGACTCACAGAGTGAGAAACAGAAACTCTTGTATTGCTTTTAACAGCTGTGTTGTCCTGTATGTATCATGAAGCCATTAGGACTTCGTTGATCTTGAAGCAAGTGCCATACGTAACGTACCTTTAAAACCAGGTATATTGGAAGCCATAAAGTTTGCTTATGCTATCTTTCTTGCTTTATAGCTATATATTTAACAGATGAGAAAAAGCATTTTTTGTTTCTAATGTGTATGAGTTCATTAGTAAATATCTTCTACATGTCCCTCTGATTATTTCGGAGAAAAACATTTTTGCCAGTTCACTGAAGATATTATTAATTTTACTTAAGAACTTTATTTCACACAAGACTTCCCATTTGTAGCTTACTTTTAATTATGTCCTCATTAGAGACAGATATGAGAAGCACAGCTTATTTCAAGTATTTATTATTCATCCTTGTATTGTTAATGAATTAATGCCTGAAGTGTGTCTGCAGTAAAAAGTCACCTTCTTGTTCATCAGTTTTGCATGTCCATAAAATAAATGTGATTGCTTCAGGTACTGTATTACATAGATTCAGTACCATTGCTTTCCATATATAACATCTACATGCAAATGTATGCTGTTATTCTTTCTTAAATAATTAACATTATCTCCTAATATATTCTTGCTCAGACCAGTTCCTCTAGTGATTATAATTGACTGTGCAGTATGTATTCACTGAGCATCTATAGTTCCATTCTTTCTCTTCCCATCAAAAGGTCATTTTGAAGACACATCAACAACGTGCTTTCTATGATCTGTAAGCCCTGCAAAAAACAAGCTGTTATTTCAGCCTCTGGGCTGTAGTTCCATATGCCTAAATCCATTACAAAACAGGGATTTAGCTGAAGCCAATGAAAAGCATAATTAACATTTTGGTATTCTGTGTGCGATAACTTATTTTCCATTATCAAAGTTACATAGCCTGCCAAATGTGTGATACAGATTATGGGACAAACTTTGCTTAAAATGCAGGTTTTTTCAAAACAACGTGTTATGTCCTGTGAAGTATTCATGGGGAGAAACAGAAGATTAAAATGCGTAGGCTCTATTTTGCCTTCAGCTGTTTTCTGGCTCCTCTGTTTAAGTCCCAGTTCAACAAAATACTTAATTGTTTGATTAATTATAATCATTTGACTATTTCCACTGGGAGGAATAGTATGATATAGGTACTATGACAATACAGCTGGTTAAATGGGATCATACAAAGCTGAAGGACCTGATACAGAAGGTACAGATAGCAGCAGAAAGATTCCCTTCTTTTGACTGTGAACTTTAGACTGGCCTGGAGAAAGTTCCTACAGACCAATTTCCAACCCTTTGCTCCAATCTATCTTATAAATTAATTTACATTATCTGGCTCCATTTTTTTGTCTTAGTCTATGAAACATGTTGATAATGAAACAATTCATTTTCTTTAAATTAATTCCACTAGATCCAGAAATGGCCTTAAAAGTCTAGAAGCTTCAGTAAATTAAATGATAAGCATTTATTTATTCTCTAGTCAAATACACAGAAGTCAAGTGAAGAACCCATGCAGCCCATGGGCTGAGCTATAGGAACCTTACTGTAGGCTCTGAGCTATAGCAAGCTTACTCCCTGCAAGAGTGTTCAATGTCTTCTTAATTTAAGGAGGTTCAACTCTGTGTCTCATCCTTCCAGTGGAGTGCCCTTACAGCTATGTTATGGACTGGCACTCAGAGGAAGCACACTCCACTACACCTGTAGAAAATGTGTTAACGTATACCACAGAATGCACAATTTGTGGGCATAAAAAGAGCAAGATTAACATAATTCATGACTTAGCTGAAGATAGCTGGAGAACTGCATTCTGATCACTTCTTCTGTACTATGAAGGTGTAAAACAAATTCTTTAAACTTGCCATACTGCTTTTGTGGATTCAGTAGAGTATAATTCCTTTTAATGTTGAGGTAATTGACCATTGTGTATTGGGAAAGTAAATACATGAAAGACTGTGAGCTGCTGAGATTCTGCAAGAGTGGGGGTTACTTATGTGTCTTCAGATAACAGGAGGGAGAGAAGAAATTAGGTGCTGAATGAAGGAGAAAAAACCTTGGATTTTTGGCTGCCGTTAGCATCCTTATTTTAGACTTTGAGGTTATATCCAGTATCTTTTTTAAAAAAAACAAGATCAATTTATAGAATTTTGTGAAGATATTTATAACTATTAAAATAATTTCTTTAAATTCTGTGAACATGTAGGACCATATCAGAAGAGGTCAAAGCATTTGCAAGTTTAGCCCTGTAACTAAGTAGGTAATTCCAATGTCTATCTTCTTTTGATATTGGCACAATATTTTTATAAGCAAAAAGTTGGAGTGGAAACAAAAAGAACTCAATATAGTTATAAAATTCTGCATTCAAAAGTCACTTTGATGCTTCTGTTCCTGTTTCATTAAACCCCTCATAGGCAGCATAATCCTGATAATTTTAACTCCCTAGAATAATATTCTCTATTTCATTTTCTTCTAAAAGACCAAATTATTAACTATGTCATACTGTAAAAATGTCATCTAAAGACACCATGATGTGCTAAGTAGAAAGGAAATTGCCAGGGGCTGTAAGCTTTGGTCAAAGGACAGTTGTTTGTAGCTCATTAGTATCATGAAGTGAAATCTGAAATTATATTAAATGTTTGTTTAAGATGTAATTAGTGAGGAATTTATGCATTTTCAAGTATTCCATACAGATCTGTAGTCTCATATCAACAGTGGCAAAAATGCTTTCTTGGGTACATTATTTGCCTCCTCCAGGGGCAGGAAAACAATGTAAAAGCCAAAATATACTGCTCAGCATTTGTTTGCTTTTATTCTTTTTGCCACTTGTCTCTTTTCTCAGCTTTGCAACCCTGACTGCCAAATTATGATTTCACAGGAGAGCTCAACTCAGCCTGTCCTGTTTCCTTTCTGCCTTTAGATACCTGAAGAAAATTCAAATAAAAGCTGAATTAGCCTCATGACTTCGGACCATGTAGGCCAAAAGTCAGCTTCCAGGTTGGTGTGACATGAGTACTAAGTACTTCAAAAGGCTATTTCTCAGGTGCACAAGCTAAATGCTGGATGGTGTATTTGCTCGGACTGGTCAATAGGAGAATAAAGACTTCACAAATGGGACTTCAGCTGGACTCATTGTTTTTGATGTCAGAGAAGCTGGCATGAAATAGGAGATTCCACTTTTCCCTTGTGAAGTTGGTCTTAACACCTTTCTCCTCCCAAGTACACACTGTGTGACCTGTGCTGCATGCTCAATTCAGTGGTTTACCCACTATCCAGAGCTCTGGGCAACCACTACTTCCTCTCTTTAAAGCAAACTCTGGACACAGAGCTTCAGACCAAACAGTAGAAGCTCTCCTTCAGTGTATTAGGGGGAAAGGATGAAGATCCTGTTTTCCACTGGTGCATAGAAAGGAAAGAGGACTTGGCAAGCAGCCCAGTGAATGTGAGCACCCACACAAAAAAAGAAAAGGATGAAGACAGAAAAAAAATCTAAGTATGTGCTGAAAAAAGAGTGCTTGTTCTTAGAGTACGGTAGTGCCTGACCCATTTCTGAAAAAAGACAGAGAATACAATAGATGCAGGACTGATATACTTCTATCAGACTGTCAAAATAAGGACTCGTGAATCCTGAAAGAGAAAAACCTTAAAGGACAAGAACATTTTGGAATGTTCAGAGTAAATATGGTGTCCTCTAGATGGTATTGTGCTTAAATAAGAACAATGTACAAAAATAATTCAATGAAACTTATTACTTGCATGCTTTAAATAAAAAGAAGGAATGGTATTTCCCATGCAGCATGTAGTCATTATTTAGAGTGAACAACTGAAGATAGTTACAGTATTAAAACAAAAAACCTATATGACCAATGGCTTACTAATGTCAAAAGACATGTTAACTAAATATAGTGCACTAAAACACAACCATGTTGCATTAAGTATTAGAAAAACATATCCTTTACTCCATTAAAAATGCTATTTTACATTTAGATCAATTTTGGATATTTTCATCACAGTTTAGCTACTCCATTTTATACCAGGTGAAAACCTGGGCTCAGGATTTTACTACTAGTGTGGCAAGTACTGATTGCTGTCTGGATTTTGGATAGTAGCTTCTACCAAGTAAGAATCTCCCATCCATTTGGTATTAAATCTATCTAAAATCTTTGCACAATAGATCTTGGTACTGGGATGTCAAAACACCAACCAGCCTAATTCTTGAAACAGATTCATTACTGCTCTGTCAAAAGATCTAAGATCCAGGCTAATGAGATGACATGCAACATAGAGCTACTGCAGCTAGACTGATTTTAGAATTAATGTTGTATCTCTGATAGAATCCCCAGCTGTGCTGCATAGTACAACTATACCGGCATTGACATTGCTACCTCAGGGGTCACTGCAAATGCATTGTGGGCAGGAAATGCCCTGTATAGGACAGGACAGACCTGCCATTAGAAAATATATTTTAGGGGAGGAAAAAAAGGCTATATATATATATAAAAAACCCCATAAAGTGTGTGTGTGTGTGTATATCTATATAAAACATAAAGAGTGTGTGTATATATATATATATATATACACACACACATACTTTGAGATGAAATAGAGCCAATAAAATTAGGAGAGCTAAAAATCATGAAAGGGCTAAGCTTTAATTCACATACAGGATGCAAGCTGTAGTCACTTATTCAATGTTTAATGTTGTATTTTTGAAGGTTCATCCTATGCAAATTTCAAATAATCCTCACAAGAAACAAGGTTGCCGTGTAAGGCATATCTGAGGAATTATTGAAAAACAAATGTATCTAAGCAAGATGAAGCTGAGTATGCTGGGTACATCTATAGCACTGTACAGATTTCAGCATAATCAAACTTTTCCTTTGAAAGAAAATGTAATGATCTGATAATAATTGGTTGACAGCTAAACTTTTTCCCTGGTTACCAAATAGATTTACAAATATGCAGTTAGAAATACTGATTTAGCTACTGTATCTAATATAATTACAGAACATTGAAGCTTTATAAGCTGCATTTGTTGGTGTCTCCATACTTTTTAAAAAAAGAGCAAATACTATGTTTTTCAGAATAATAGCCTTTGAAAATACTGTCTTAAAACATTGGACTTAAAACATTTTTGATCACAGATTATTGTAAATACCCTAAAACGTGAGTTACTGTATATAAACTTACTATCCTCATGATAAGAATCTATCCCACATTAAAATACTACCATATTTAGTCTAATTTGTTTATAAAAAGATATCACTTATACAAAAGGATAGCTTTAGAAACAATTTTTGATTTAACTTTTGTTATTTATATTAAAAGAATATTAAATGCCTTGATCTTGTCAAATCATGGGAAATATCACTAAGAGTGAGTATCTGTTCCAAAAAGATTCCAGACTGAGTAAAGGTTTGTGTATGTATGATTTTTGTAGCTATGACAATGCCCATTTAGAAACCTAGACAGAAGGAATATAAATATTTATTAAAGACATGTTTATCCTGCTTATAATAGTATTGCATATTCTCATAAATTCCCAAAAAGAAACTCTGCTTGTACCAGCACCATGCATCTTGTACCCTGCATCTGTCTTATGGGAAGCCACATCCTAATGAATTAATGTAACGATACAGAAATACTTGCAATTACATATATAGACCTCTCAAAATAAAAATTAATAAGTAAAATACAATTTGGTTTCTTGAGCAAGGACGAAGTGCATCAGAAAAATCAGTTTCCACCCTTGAGGAGAATAAAATTGTAACAAGTGATAATTCAATCTTAGGTGGGAGAAGCAGTAAGGCCCTGGAGGCAGAATGAAGTCTTCCCAGAGAGACGAGGTGGAATTAATAGTAGAGCACTGGCATCCAACAGAGAAGAGCTGCAAACTGAGCTACCGTCCTCATTCCAAGTGGGATCAGTTTTATCAAATGCACAGTGAGATCAATGAGTATACAGTTCCTGCCCATGCTCACATTGCTCCTGAGAAAGGTTAGGGATAGGCATGGGGTACTTCTGCAAGTACTGTTCAGACAGACCATTGCTGCCTTGCCTCACCCCTGTGCATGTTCTCCTGAGAATCAGGCTGCAGGGGAATGAATGCCTGTGGTTACGGCAGGCTGCTCCCCAAGATATGCATTTTTCCATAAGGCACATTCCACATCACGTGGACTGGATATGTGCTCTCACATGACAGAGGAGGAAACATCTGACTCTCAGGAGAGATGGTGGCCAAAACTAGCCCACTGTTGTTAGAGCAATTTAACTGGCCTCCCTGAGGGGTACTTGCAAAAGAGCACAGCCTGAAACCACAGCTTCTCTGGGTCCCTGTTTCAGTGTTGGACCAACCTCATGATAAAAACATTTTTTCTTCTATTGAGTCAGAATTTCTCATGTTCCGACTCGTGCCCATTTCCTCTTGTCCTTCCACAGTGTGCCTCCAGGACACTGGACCTGTCTTCACCACATCCTCCCATTAGGTAGCTGTAGACAGCAACTTCTCTTTTTAAGGCTGAACAGCTTTGCCTTCTCTCTTTAAGGCTGAACAGCTGTCTCTGCCTCTCCTCATACATCCTGTCCCTCTAACCAACCTGATGCCCCTTTGCTGGACTTACTTCAGTAAGTCAGTGTCTTTCTTGTACTGGGGAGCCCTTAACTGGACACAGTACTAAAGGTATAGTCTCACAAGTGCTGAACAGAGGGCAGGTCTTCAGGCAGCCCATCATTACTGAGAAGATTTCCTCCAGGTTTATGAAGAATCTCCCTTGAAATTGAATCTACATGCCACTGAAAGCAGACAGATAACCTCTCCTTTGTTTTTACTGCTCCTATGATAGCAAGCCACACAGCCTAGGGAAGCAGGAATTAACTGTATTACAATGCAGAGGGGTAAAAAGCTTGTGAAGGATAAAAGAGGGATGACTAGGGACAAGAAGTTAAAAAAATGGGACTTGGATAAGGACTGGAGGCAAATGGATTCTGTAGCCGGCAGACTTGCCCATAGCTCCCGAATATTATTCTGGTTTTTGCATGTAGCTCAACTCTGAATTTTTTCTACTGTTTGCATATAGCTCTTGAAATTCAGTGCCAAACTATAACCTCCTAGCTTATGGATAGCTCTCCGTATGTCAATTTGCTATGACCTTTGGCCGTGTTTACTGAAGTGACAGCCATTTGCACTGTGTAGCTAAATGATCCACTCTTGTGCATGAAAGAAATATTGATGTTGTTTCAGATTTCAGAATTCTTGTTTTCATCAGTTTCCTCTTTGAAAATTATATTTAATTTTTCTATTTAAAGAACAATATATTGAAAGCAAAGCACTAAGATGTTTACTTTTAAGTATTCATATTTTCTGATACATTCTTTAACTGCACAATCATACATTAGTTATTTTCAGCTTGCTTGGTTGGTGTATTGGTTAGTTTGCATAAGAGTTCTGTTTCATTCATTACTTTGTTTCATTCCCTTGGATAAATTGGGGATATAATTTAAATTTTCTCTTTTTTCAACATGAAACATGTTAAGGTAAAAGAAGAAAGAATTTTATTTTGAGGTGGGCTATTTTTAAAATAGATTAAACAGAGTGCTGTTGCTGTATAGAATGCAAAACAGAATGGTACAATTTAGTAGCCCTGACTTCATCAGCAGACTATCAGCCCCAATTCACTACACATAACTGTTCATCTTATGCCTTTGCAAAAGTACTTGAATGGCCACTGCAAACTCTCATTTCTGTCATCAGTTAATTGAAACATTCTGAATGCAAAAGAAAGGCAGTTAAACTGTTAGACCTTCAGTGACATACACTCTCAGCTTTTCAGTTACTGGATGTTTATTCCCACTCTCAAGAAGATGGACTATGTCTCAGGAAATAGATTCTGTTCTCCTTTAAGCTGAAGGACCTTGCTTTTTCTGCATATCCTGCTCTTTCTTCAAAAAGATTTATTACAAAAGATGTAGAAATTCTAATGAGGGTCCCTGAAAATTTAGATTCCCTGAAGGCAAAGTCTGCAGTGTAAAGCCTCACTCTTGCAGTGGTGTCTTATCACACGAATGCCTAAAAGTTGCTGCACATCTCCACTGGGTTCTGTATTAGAGCACACAGGATTGTGGCCTAACCACAGAGAGGAATCTTCTGCTGTACTGACTGCTGCTTTGGCTAAACCAGGAAAATCTGTATTTCCACTAGAGGTTAACATCAAAAGCATGTTAAGACTGAAACATCTAATCTACACAGTGTTAAAAATACACATAAACTTCATAGACTGTTGGGTCATGTACCAGAGCAGAGGAGCAATAACTTACCTCTTCTTCTCTTTAAAACAGGTGAGTTAAGTAAAAGGAATTAATCACCACAATGGTCCTTGTTATTACTTCCAAATATCTCCATTTAGGGGTAGGGAGGGAAGGAAATCGAGATTAAATTTCACTTCCTGTAAACCATAGCACTCTCTGGGCAAAAACTATCATGAAGAAACCCAGGGTACAGTCACTCGCCAGGCCTTACTCTCTGCATTGCTGTGAAACTCCCTCTGAACTGATCAGTAAGCTGGACATGTTCACCTTGGCATACCTCTCACACTTTGCCAACTCCTAAAAGGTGAAGAAAATGCATGAACTATAACCTCACCATCTCTTTCTGCTGCTGTTTCTCTGCTGAGAAAGCAAGCAGGGAATAGTGAGTGCTAACAGAACCTGTCGATGTGATTTGATGCTATATAGGACATACAGCTGAAAAGCCTCCACTTGTGTTTGGGGAAAGGCCAGTAGTAATCAAGGCTCAGAAATTTTAAGGTAAGAATATATTAAAAGCAATTACTCTAATTGTATGTTACCTTCACAAACTGAAAATATGTGACCTTTATTTCATCTGCTCTTTTGTGATTAAGGATTGCTTATGCTCTTGTTGTTTGTGCAAGCAGAAAGCTACCTGTCCTTAAAATATCAAACGAGTGCTTGTAAGAAGTTGACTAACTGACATAATTAATTCTCATTCTCCCTCGGGGCTAGAATATTGCAATTTGACTTACTTTGGCCTTGTCCACGGGAGCCAGAAAGTACAGGGGGTGTGAGGAAATCCTTAGAAATCTCCAGAATGTCATCTCAATTTTTTTTGCTTGTGGATATCTGAGAGACAGGAGTTTTCATTTTTAACAGGACTTGAATAATTAAATCATGATTTTAAACTAACGGCTGAAAAGTTGGTAGCCATGCTCATTTTGGGATCAACATTGGGAAGGCAGAAATTTAATCATTCCAACAGATGATACCCCAGAAGTCAATCCTTTATTATTGAATTTCAGCCAGTCACCAAACCTTTTGAACTACAGCCTTCAAAACATTGTATACTCACTTATTATGGACAGTCACATATCAAATAATAACAAGAATAATTGATTTCTTGTCCTTAAGGTTACCAAAGGCCATCAAAAATTCATTAATGTCTTTCACCAACTTTTCAATTTGTCGATTCCCAGGGGTTCTTATCCAGAATATTTTATCTAGCACTGCTGTCAAAGTGGTGAATGAGTCTCCACTATTCATAAGGCAGGTGACATAATGCTGTTCTGAACACTGAACAGAAGGCTGAAGCAGAGCTCTAATCTTAGTCATTTTTGTCTACCCAGCTCCTTTTACAGCATCTCTGTGTTGTGAATCACAGTAGGTTTAGTTTGCAGATCTTTGTTCACCAACAATAGTTCAAAATGCAATTTCACTTTGAGATCTAAATACATAGGACATCCCAAATAAAGTTAATTGAAAAACAAAAATAGTTATATGAGTTATCCCTTTTGAGTTCAAATTATATTTATGACCTAGCAATTGTTCACTCACATTTGTTTTATTTGTTTTTCTTGAAAAACTTGCCTTTACTCCAGTCTTTGTTGAGAGATTCCCAGATGTGTTGTAGTATGATATATTTACGTGTTTGAAGTCTTGTTTGTTGTGATTAGTCGTCAAGAACTCACTTGTTGAGAAACGTACTCTGATTCTCTTATGTCCCTGCCTAGATGATCATAATTCATATGATTAGAAGGATCATTTCTGCTTGAGAGAAGCTATCTCAATTTTTTTTCTGATGTAAATCACATTTATGTCAATCTCAGACATCTTAGAAGTATTCTAGTTCTCTTCCCTGTGTCTTTCTGACTCAGAGTGTATCCTAGTAAATTTATTGCCTTCTCTAATTTCCTTATGCAGTCTCACATTTATTTAATATGAGAATCTCTCAGTTTTTCAAGGAAATATGGCTGGATGTTTGTATGCATTGATTCTCTTGTACCATCAACCCTCACCCCATAATACATTACACTGTACTAGATGCAATTGCTGTACTGTACTCTCTCTTTCACTCCCCTAATTAATGGGACATTACCCTAAAATTTATAATTAATCATATTATTCACTCAGTTTTACATCAGGAATGGTCTGTCTGTTCCCTTGTATCACCAGACAGAAGTGCACGGGACTTCTAGAACAGACAGTACAGGAATGCACATCTAACCCAGAATGTCCTCAGACATCATTTGCATTTGGACAAACATTCATCAACCAACCACAAACAGTTCAACATCCAATAGCTACTTTGCTGTAACCCATAGGCTCCTGCTAGAGTCTCCCAGGTCCCAATAGCTCTTCTCCAATTCTACTACTTCCATCTCTCCAGATGAAGCAACTTACTTTACGGAACTGATTTCTTTGAAAAAGTTCTGCCATCCTTAACAGGAACTGTGTGCTATGATCTGATTGATCAGAAAACTCCTCCACAGGGTCCAAGCTTCTGTTCTTAAAACCATCTTAAGAATTGGCTGTTGCCAGGCATGTTTTTGTCAGAAAGTTGAACAGCTGTTTAACAGGGTGTTAATGGTAACACACATTTTAATATTTCCTATTGCAAGCTATTTTTTCATATTTTTGAATCTTTAATATAGATGAATAAGATATATCTGATTGCTCTCTCATAGACAAATTCAATATAACATTGAGGAATGAAAAGCTATTCTATTTTTCCTTGTTACCTCAGCAACTTTATGCAGAAATACTGTACATTTTTTAACAGAGATAGTATAAGAATGAATATTTTCCTGGAACTAAATTTACAGTGATAGCTTTCTGAGATACAAAGAAAATTAATGTAAGCTGATGGATAAGATGGAATGTGGAACATTATGTATTTTGCCTCATGGCTACTGTCTGTAGGGCTGCTAGTAATACTTCACTGATGAAAATACTATATATATATATATATATAAAATTGTCTTTGGATAGACAGCTACAAGACAGCACTATATAAGGAACTGTGAAACAAATGGTATAGGTTGTAATAGGTATAAGTGGGACTGATTTGGGATTGAAGAGTGCTGGCAAGCTAATTTGCAAACACGGATGTGTGGGCAGACATATTATATGTATCCTGAACAGTTCTGCTATGCCATTCTGTACAGAATTATTCTGGCTATAAGTATTTGATAGAACAGTAAAATGCCAGTGAAATTGATGCTTAAAATTAGGTAATATGATTCTTTTTTGAAGGTGACTGGCTAAAAAAGCTGGTTTGCTGAATAGTTTGCCTCAAATTTGTTAGAAAGTGCTTGGCAATATTTACCTGCCTAACGAATATGTGTAATAAAGTATGCTATTCTCTTGTCAATATAGTTTAGGATTTTTTAAAAGACAGTATTTCATTTGTGTTTTGTAAGACCCTCAGACTTATTTTACAGCACTGCATACTCTCACAATCAAAGTAACCACAAATTCTGCCTCCAAACCCATTCTCATTCAGGTGGCACTTCTGCTCAACAGACTCATTATTTATCATAACTCGTATAGGCTTGTCTTCATATATGAAAAATGGTAAAAAGTAAGGAAATATGGTTTATATCCACCAAAACTTTCTAATCAAATTTTTAGGTATCAAAGTTTAAACAGCAATAGCTGTTGTTGACTTCAGGTTGAGTTGAGAGGACAGATTATGCATCAGTTTAACAAATAGCAGATCAGATTAATTACAATGACCTCATCAGCATGAGAGAGAAGAAAATTTAGTCTTATGTCTAATATGCAAATTTAAACAGGTGACCATAAGTCTACTGTATTATATTAGGAAATGGGAGCTTATATATCAGAAAAAAAAAGCTCCTCACTTTTCTGTTTTTTAACAAAAGGGCAATATTTTCTGTATCAATTTACCTAGGTATAAATCCACAGTAATTACCAAAAGTTGATAATAAAGCTTGCTAGCAATTGGTATATGTGGTGTTTCACCTTTGTTTGTTTATCAGTTGGTATATCTGCATTCAACTTTGGAGACCTAAAGCTCTTCATAGATGGGAGAAGCTTCAGCCCCATGGCAGTCAATGAAATCAAAAAAAGAACTCCCTAAATTTCAGCTATGACACAAATAATTCCTTTTCAGTATAGCTGAGTGTCAAGGTTATGGTAATATCTGTCAATTCAATCTCTTCTGAAAGGTACTCATGGAAAATGATTTAAATCTTTATTTTAAATCACATGCTGTCCCATAAATGCTGTATTTGTGTGGTGGTGAACTTACATGTCTACGGGACTTCTCTGCAGAATACTGCACCCTGTCAGTCCTTCAACTTGATTGATGATGAACATACTCTGCTCTCAAGTATGCATATAAAATCCCACTGACTTCCAAATTTGGCATGGAATGTACTGAAATTTTTGGAAAGGCATATAAAATCAGTCTGCCATTATTTTTATGTCAATGAATTGATGTATAATGAGCACACAAGTTTGTACTTTAAAGTGGACTCCATGGACAGCACAATAAATGGAAGATCTGGATTTCTAAACATTTCCTAAATTACTTGCTGATTTTTTTTTGTTGTGTTCTGCTCCACAAGTTTGGTGTTTACGTAGGTTGTAAAAAAGTCATGTATTGATATTAAATTAGAAATTGGTACCTTCCTGTAATCCTTAAACATGAGTTACTATTTAGAATACATTAATATTCAGTTTGTTCCAAGCAATACAGATAAATCTTGTCCCAACAACCAACAATTTTCCTTTTTTTCACACCACACCTCCCATATAATGCATAATGAGATCACAAATTTGGGTCCATGGAATCTCAGGGCAGAAAAGCAGAAGGTAGAGGGGAGCAACCAGCAATTTGTTCAGTACAAAAAATTGTTTCATTCTATATATGAAGATTATGGTTAGCTAAAACATATTGATGCGGTATTTAAGGTTGCACAAAGCATTATTATAGACATTATGTTCTGAAAAAGATAAAAAAATTCTCATTTAATCAACACGATCACAATGTATAAAACTAATCAACCCAACCATGCTATATAAAACTTGCATACTGGATCTGCAGACCATCTTGCAAATACTGTCATTCTGAGTAGATGTTTAGGGAGTGTAAATATAAGAGTTTTAAGTTTGCTCTCTCCTCTGTTTTTTCTACCTCATGCATTGTTTTTTTTACATTTTGTCTTTTATTGCTCTGAGCTGTGTTTCTGATGATAGCGTCAAATCTGAGGGCTATTTAAGTTGTTTCAGTTTAAATGCATAAAAGTAAATAATTTCCAGTTATGTAATTATTGTCACTCCAAATAGCTGTGTCTTTCTGATTTGCTTTATAACTACTGTCACTTTTCAGTGACTAGCAGGCATTCAAATACCGGTACTCTGGCTGAGAGCCATCATTAGCAAATCAAAGCAGATGTATTTGTATGTGTATTTTTTCTTCTCAACCCTCAGAGTTCTCTGTACTTCTGCTACCTAAGCTTTTCACTCCTGCCAAAACCGTTAGTCTGCCTAATAGCAGGCATTGTTTTGTCTCAATATTGAGATTTTTTAGCAAGTACATTCCTAATATTAAGGACAGAAAAATGGTGTCTACAATGGTTTTATATAGCCTTCAAGAAAGCCCAGTGGCAAAGCCATGATTCAGATGAATTTGTCTGAGTCATGTTCTGGTGAGGCCGTCCTCATTCCTGTTCCCTGGATTTCTCCCTGTGCCAAGGAGCCTTCCTCTCCCACGTGCTGTCTCATCCTCAGGTGAGGAACCATAGCCGATTTGCCCTCAACAAATACTGCTGTTTCCCACTAGAATATAGTTGTTGGCAGTTAGATTTCTTTGACTATTACACACAATGTTCTTACAAAACTATTTTTTCCTTGTTTAGTAGGAATCTTCAATGAGGAAATAGTGTGCTTAAGAGTTCTTGAAGTGAGATATACGAGATGTGATTTAATAACTACGTCACTTGAGGAAATGACCCACATACTTTGGGCCACAGCTCTCTTTCTGTTGAATGAGGATGAAACAGTCTCTTTCTTTTAACCTTTCGTCATCTGTTTAGATTGTAAGCCCCTTGGGATGCAGGTGGTGCTTTGCAAAGCACAGGTCCTCATTTCAGTTGGAGAACCTTCAGGACTGAATTCATTACAAGGGTCAGGAAGAATAGGGACAGATATTAAACAGATTAAACATTGCAGAAGTGTCAATCACTGAAAGGGTAAAAGATTTCTAATAGCCAATTTTCACTGAAAAGAATAAACGAGGGGAAGAAGAGCATGTTCCTGAAGAAGAGCATACCTACTCATTAACTCAATAATAATCATATCTTTGGCTACTGAACTCCTTGCATTTCAGACCTGAATTTTATGTAGCTGAGGCTAAAGTCATTATCAAGACTCACTCCTCTCTCCCCAGCTTATTTTTTAAGTTCACTGTAGTGATAAACCTAAAATAGGTTAATTTTTACATCCTTCTATGGCCATGCACTAAGGTCATCAAATTTGTGTCACTACTTTATTTCCTACTGTAAATGCTGACATCTGGAGTGTGTAGATCACCAATGTGTTTATTTTTTAAATTGCCTGGAACATACAGTTTTGCAATAAGACACAAAGAAGCAAAAAACCCCCCATCCTGGTATTTTGGGAAGACATGTAAAAAACCCAAACCAAATTTAGGGCATGATTTACTTTAATAGAAGATAAAAATGTGCAATAAAATTCTAGGTTTGTTTTTGTTTAAATTGTTTTCTGGTTCTGTTGTCCCCAGATGCCCTCAAAAAATAGTGTCTAGAAATTAAAGTGTCTTATTCTGCAATATGGAATAAGGTTCTTTGTAGAGTGAGACAGAGTGGAAGAATCTGGAACTTTATTAAATGAGGTGGTACTTATTTTTTTAAAAAGGCTAAACAAACTAATTTCAGTATGCATTTTGGGAGAAGAAGGGAAAAGAAGGTGCTAAATAGGTAAAGAAAAAAATAATCCAGTAGGAAGAAAGGTGATGAAAACAGGAAAGACCAAAAAAGCTAAGGTCAGAAAGAGAGCAAATAACTGATTCTGCAGAATGACAGCTTTTAATCTGATTCATTGTTGTTTTGGCTACTTAAAGTCCCAGTTTTATACAATGTCTTGTGCATTGTATGCTGTCTTATAAACACAAGTAAAACAGGTAGCTCTGTTGTATTTAAAAACTTTCAAATCCAAAATGGCTGTGAAGAGTAAAAAAAAAAGTCATCTTAAAAACTATCTCTTGACCACAGATTTGCTTTCAAAAATTTGCTTTAGTAGGGCAGCCAAAAGTTATAAACATAAATAGCATTCAATATTTATTGACTTTTGCCAACAAGGAAAATATTATCTCAACAATATTTTAGAAGACCTTTCATGAAAAGCTAATGCATTATATATATTTAGGTCTTTTAGCCATTAAATGTGCCATTTGACAACATAAACGTTTTGCTTCTGAGTCCTGCAAAAATGGCTTTTCAAAAGGACGATAAAATTGCAGATGAAATGCTTTTATTAGAGATTTGGGTATTGTAAAATTAACTGCTATAACTACATTGGCAACTTAAGGGGATTGGAAAGCACACTAAAACACTCTTAACCTCTGCTAATTGCAGATCCTGTTTTTTCTAGTATTCTACCCTAGCTTATCTTGTAAGGATATAAATTAAAGGACTTAGCAATTTTCTGTGCTGGCATGGTACAATATTCTTTTGAGCAGAGTACGAAAGACAGAAGACTAAAATAATAGTATGTAATGCTTGATATCTAAGAAGTGCTGTGTAAATAATAATTCTTGTGAACAACAGCTTCCTGACACAATATACACCTCAACTTCTTTTCTACATATATAAGCAGCAGACAAAGCTCAGAGCCAGTCATTTAAAACTTCAGGCTTTGAGGAAGAGCAATGCAATACCTGATGCAAGTGTTCAGTAGACACAGATGTGTCCCTCTGACTGTATTAGGAGCATCCCTGCCTTGTAGAATACTTGAATTAGTGTCGAGGTATCTCAGCTATTGTACCACCCGCAACGCTTGCTGTTCCTGTTTTAGGGGTGGAAAAATTGAAACACTGAAACTGCAATCTTAAACTACCCAATGTGTCCAGCAGATTAAGCCAAGAACCCAGGAGAGGTACGTTTTGCAACTAAATCTCGATTTTTTTTCCCAGGAACACACTATGTCCTTCACAACAACTGCTTTGATCTTAGCAAGTCTTTAAATAACTGTTGTGAGAGGCTAAAGGAGGTGATCACTGCTGTTTTGTTAAGGAAAAAAAACAACACACAAAAAACAAGCAGTCACAGAATACTTATACAGAAATGTTCTTCTTGATATTTGTTGTTTGGTGTTTAGCTTCCTCACCAAATTCTCCAGAAAAAAATTGTATGGTACCATATAATATGTATATACTCTGCGTATATAAAGCTATACACAAATCTAGGCATCTAGGTAAGTAATCAATATTATACAAAATACACCTTCCTTTCTCTCCAGTGCATGGGAGTCTGTAACCACTTTTCCTGAAGTCAGTTCCAGTGCAGTACTTAAACACTGAACTCTGAGTGCTCAGGAGTGCTCCTGCAGACAGCATAACACATCCCTAAGTAGTTTGTTGAAGTTAACATTGAAACTGGACTTTCATAGCACTGAATCAGATTTACACAAAACAAGTCCATTGCTTTTAACAGGCATGTGATTACGATAAATACATATCACACGGTATAAGCAACTGTAACTGCTAGGTTGTGAGAATCCCATTTTCCATTCATGACATTTGTAACTGAATTGAACTATTTTTATGTTTTGACAGATGAATATGATAGAAAGGTTAACCATGAAATTCAAAATAAGCAGGTAGAGTCATCCAATATTGTGTTTGTCTATGGCAAGAAATACAAAGTACACAGAACAGACCAGGCTCAGCAGAAAGAGCAAGAACTTAAATGATATGATGTTGAGACTTTATTCTTTCAGTTGTGTAACAGGCTACAATGTAATAGTGATAGGATATCCTCCAGCTGTCCTGGAAAATAGGAATAGAGGAGTTTATTATGTGGTGAATGTATAATAGTGAATGTGTCTTTCATACTACCATTTGTTTCCTCTGTTCACAGAATACTATAACATACTTCTGGAGAGACTAACAATACAAATAACTTGCTCTCTGTTTTCAACTACTAGGAAAGTAATGGCTACTGTGTATTCTTCATACAGATTTTATGTTCTAACAAAACATGTATTGTCTTTGTTTATAACAAATGAACACTGATAGCCACAATGAACGTGCCTAATAACTTAGATGTATATTTTCAGAATAGTAGCCAAGAGTGTCCTATTCACTGCCTGATTAGGGGAAGCAGGAGGATTCCCAACTCATATTTAGTGCACAGCTTAAAAATTGATGCTTTATTGCTTCCTATGCAATTCATTTGAAGAAGCAAGAAAAATCCTTAGTTGGCAGAGATACAGCACCTCCTAACTAAATGACCTCCATTATTATTGGCTTTATTAATAAAATTACATTTTTGCAGTGACCTCAGTATTTGCCAGTGAATATCATGCAATTACTACATTTTGCCACTGTGAAAAAACTATATGCTGGGTAAACAGGCTCAGCGGATAGGAAATGGAGGTGTCTGTTAGCAAATGCTGATTTTTTGCTAGTAATCTCAGAGGTCAAAGTAAAGTAAAAAAAGAAAAATAATCATTACATAGATCAGAAAGGGTATTAAGTTAAACACAAGGAGGAAAGAGAGAAACTATAGCAACACTTTTGTTGGAAATTAGTATGGCCAAGTAGAAAACCCATGGGAAATTAATAAACAAATGTTCCTGAGACAGAAAGTCCCATCTTGCCCCTGGCAAGTCCATTTTGTCTTTATAAATAGCATCCAAAGGATGTGGGTCATACATAGCAGTCTAGTTAAGCAGTCTCTAATTCCAGGCATCTAAAATTTGGTGACATCAGAGTCTGAATTAAGATTCTTTGTGTGGATTTCAGTGACTCCACTGGAGCAAGAGTACTGAGGAACAATCAGCAATAGTTCTCCCCTGTCAAATTTACTTGGGAGTGAAGAATAGACCTGGGTCTTTCTTGGGTTGTTGACCATTCATTACTTTAAATATGTCTGTTCAATAGAAATTCCAAAATTAAGTCTCAAACTGGAAAGGAGGATTAATGGGGAAGGGAGCTGTACACTCTTATTTACTGTCATAAATTGTGCAGAATGGAGGTCATGGTCTGGTATTAAAAATTATCTTGAGCTGTTTCTTTGAGTCACAAGAAGAATAAAATACCAAATTAATGAAATTTATTTCACTTGTGATGTCTTGTTCTCTGCTGTGTTCTTTCAGGTATCTCAACAAGTAATTTTAGTATAGTCTTTATGTGAGCTGTGGAACCGTAGTCAAAAAATAACTTCTTCAGTGGAGGTCAAAGGACCAAGTAAGTACCACTTTCTTCTCCATCAGACTTTGTTTTCTTCCAGAGATTGTTTTTAGAGAGATAAACAAAGTTGTCATATTCTAAATCACTGCTGTCAAACTTTTTTCCCCAAAAAATACTTAATTAGATTTTTAGATAACAAACCTTGGTAAATTCTCTCAGTACTGTCAGCATTCATTTACAGGAATGTTAGCTATGTCACATCATCTGTGGTCTTTATTTTGGAACAGTACTAATGCTGGAAATCAAGCTGACTAGCAAGCAGCTTGAGAACACAAAAATTCTCTTTTGGAAGAGACAACAAGCTTCCATCTGCTTTCAGATGATCAGTGAGCTCTCCCTAAAGGCAGAACGGTGAGTGAAGTGTTCCTAGATGGCCACTGCATAAGCAATGGCAGAAGAAAACAACCTCTCCAGGCTGTCAGACGAGTGACCTACAGTTTTGCATTTAATGGACTGAGCCGTATTAGTGGCAACCACTATCATCCAGAGGCAAGGAGACAGGTAGAAAGCGGGTCTGTCAGTATTTTGGGGAGACTATGTGTCTTGAATAATGGAGCACAAGTTTTATATTTCTTACAATGATAAGAGCTTGTCACAAAATTTTTTGTAGCACAACATCTTTCCATTACTCCACACTCAGGCATGCGATATTTTCTGTAGAGTGGGCTATACTAAAATTGTCAGCATTAAGTGTAACTTATTCTGTGATTGTTCCCGACACTGCTGTACCAATCTATTCTCTACTGGTCTAGCACCACAACTTTTAATGGGGTCTTATAATGTTCTCTTACACCCATCAACAAAAGCCAGAGGCTAGATAGAAAGCTAGTGAAATATCCATTAGATTGTATACATGCTACATAGCTGATGTTATGGTGATTTTGTTAAAGATTTGCAGTAAGATGATAAACAGTATCTCAGATTCCAGCTAACAGAAAAGAGCAATATTTTGCCAATTTTATGTCATGCATGATGGTTATATCCATGCTTTTTGTTGCTTGTTAATTAATCATGTTTTGCCTGTCCAAAACTAAAAAAAAAAAATAGAGTATTAACTGTAATACTTTGCATATAGGATCATAAACTGCACAGACAGTCCTGGGCTCTTCAGCTTTCTTTATCTTTTACTGTTTACCTGAAGTGGTGATCAGTATTCTAAGTCAGGCCAACCATTAATTTTCTCACAGAAAATATGGATCAGGCCTTTCAACAAGCAGATGAAACACGCTGATTGTTGCCAGCCTTGATAAATTTTGCTTAATTGGACCTGGCAAACGCACAACAAACACTGTGATGTGAACTTAATATAGCACCTACTCTTCTAAAACTTTGTAGTGCAGTTGGTGTAGCATACAGAAAGTTCTGCTCTCTACATTTAAAGTGCTGCAATAATTTATTCTAGAGATTCACAAAGAAAATCAATGTTGGTTTTGGGTTTTTTTTCTGAGGGGAAAAAAGTAAAAAAACACATCCAAACCAAAACCCACAACTCAAACTAAGTTTCTTTTTACCCTTTTCAGTCTGTTAACAAATACAGTCTCTGGGAACAATCTGTTCTGGAGACATGACCCTGCATATAACCTCAATTAACCATTAGAAACCAAAAGAGCCTTTTGGGGTTTACAGTTATTTAAGAACTCTAACACTTAGACGAAAGATGTAGATGATGTTACTTGTTTCATTATAAAGTCACAGCAGTGAGGTCTTAGCTGAGCAAGAGCAGGTTCCTATTCTACTAATCTGTACCAACCCAACAGGATACAGCCTCTGTCTTACAATTAACCATTTCAAAAAAAGACAAAATGACATGAGTGCTACACTATGTGAGCCATATAAGCATTTGACCTGATGCCAAACCAGGAATTACTCTCCAAATTTCTTCAGTCCTAGAGCACAGTATTCACTCCAAGACCACCCACTCTTTGCAGCATAACAAGGTAGGGACCACTGACAGCACCATACAAAGAGACTGCTGGCAGAGACCTTTTACATCATGTCAATTCTGTACAGAAATATTTTTTTTTTCCTTTTTTCTATTGCTTTTGTATTTGTAAAGCTGTAATGTCTTTGTTCTTAAGCCTCTTGGATCATTGCAGTTAAAAGGGGCAAGCAATTCTGAACTGGTTGTTAATATTTCTTGGTAATATGCTTAGTATTTTCTTGTAGCAAACATTAAAAGATAAATGACATTTCAATATATTAAAACTTAAAAGTTCTCTGATTATCAGATTATCTGATAGTTTAAACCAATACAGCTTCATTGGCTTCTCTGAAATTTATCCATTTTACACTGGCAGAATATTTGGTCCAACAACCACAGCACAGCCATTCCACAATGGGGTGAATCCAATGTCTACCAGGACAGACATCATTACTTTTGCTTTGTGTTGGGGGTGTCACATATACCTTCTCTGAGTGACTCTGGGACTTCAAGCTTATAGCTTTAAAAATATTCTTGTCAGTGACTGTGGTGGGTTGACCCTGGCTGGACGCCAGGTGCCCACCAAAGCTGCTCTATCACTCCCCCTCCTCAACTGGACAGGGAAGAGAAAATATAACGAAAGGCTTGTCGGTCAAGATAAAGACAGGGAGAGATCACTCAGCAATTACTGTCACGGGCAAACCAGACTCAACTTGGAAAAAATTAATTTATTGCCAATCAAATCAGAGTAGGGTAGTGAGAAAATAAAAACAACTCTTAAAAACATCTTTGTCCCATCCCTCCCTTCTTCCCAGGCTTAACTTGGCTCCCAATTTTCTCTATCTCCTCCCCCGCAGTGGCACAGGGGGACGGGGAATTGGGGTTGCGGTCAGTTCATCACATGTTGTCTCTGCCACTCCTTCCTCCTCACACTCTTCCCCTGCTCCAGGGTGGGGTCCCTCCCACAGGAGACAGTCCTCCACGAACTTCTCCAACATGAGTGCTTCCCATGGGCTGCAGTTCTTCATGAACTGCTCCAGCGTGGGCCCTTTCCACAGGGTGTAGTCCTTCAGGAACAGACTGCTCCAGCATTGGTCCCCCATGGAGTCACAAGTCCTGCCAGGAAACCTGCTCCAGCATGAGCTCCTCTCTCCATGGGTCCACAGGTCCTGCCAGGAACCCACTCCAGCACAGGCTTCCCACAGGGTCACAGCCTCCTTCGGGCATCCGCTTGCTCTGGCGTGGGGTCCTCCAAGGGCTTAACGGTCCTCCACTGTTAACCTCCATGGGCTGCAGGGGGACAGCCTGCCTCACCATGGTCTTCACCATGGGCTGCAGGGGAATCTCTGCTCCAGTGCCTGGAGCACCTCTTTCCCCTCCTTCTTCACTGACCTTGGTGTCTGCGGAGTTGTTGCTCTCACATATTCTCACTCCTCTCTCCGCTGCTTGTTGTTCTTGTCATTTTTCTCCCCCCCTTCTTAAATATGTTATCACAGAGGTGCTACCACTGTCGCTGATTGTCTTGGCCTTGGCCAGCAGCGGGTCCGTCTTGCAGCCGGCTGGCATTGGCTCTGTCAGACGTAGGGGAAGCTTCTAGCAGCTTCTTACAGAAGCCACCCCTGTAGCCCCCCCGCTACCAAAACCTTGACATGCAAACCCAATACAGTGATTTACTTTGTCTTGCCCACTCTCACATCCTTGTACTAGTACTAGATTATTTTCTCGTAACCGTTCCCTAAATCCTTGCTAACATCTGCAGGTGACAACCACTTAACACTAAGCTACTTTGACAGGAAGCCTGTATCAAGCACACCTATTAAGTGATTTAGTGGAAATGAGAAGAAAACATAGTGGCCTAAGGAAGGCAAGTAGCATCTTCATGAAAATGGTAGAAGCACAGCTGCCCGCAATGGTACAAGCACTCCTTGCATACAAGTTCCAGAATAGCTAAGGTGATTACAAGGGGCTAGACCCAGATAAATTTGATTTAAATACGTATTTTGAAATATATTTTAGTTCTCTTTCAAGAACTTCTGGTCGTAAAGTTGAAGAAAATATGCTCTTCTTCATTAGGTTTGAGAAATCCTGGATAACCTGGCTGGATTCTGTGCTTCAGGGTGAAGGAATCATAAAAAGCAGGTATTCATAGCTGCAGTTTTAGGTGAAGAATCCTTGGCAAAAGGAGTTGTAAGAGAAAAACTAGTTTTTTAGGGAATTTTTAAGGAAGGGAGCAAGGATTCACTTTTTTTTCTTTTTCTGTGGGAAGGAGTCCGTGTTCTGCTCACCCCTTATAAAAGAATTGAGATGCTGCAGGGGTTTGCTGTGATTTGACTCACCAGCTCTGGTCAGAACTTGGGTAGAAATGGTCTCCAGAGAGCAGATTAATGGGAATGACTAATGGCAAACCAGATTCACACGAAAAAGTGGTAGCAGACAGCACGTCCATCAAGATCAGCAGCCCAGAGCAGCAACTTCACTGGCACTTCCACTTTCCAGTGAATGCTGACCACTGGGGGTGGGATAGACAGCAACATTCCTAGACCTGGATCCCTGATACACCCTGCCCTTGGGAGAACGATCCTTCTGCTCATGAGTTGGTTTAATCCACGTCTAGACACTAGTGAGCTTGTAAGGTACTGCTGAGGATGGCTAATGGCTGGTTACTTTTGCTCTCACTCATTGTATTCTGAGGTATGATGGTCTTGCACATTTTGGGTTGTTTGGTTTTCCCAGTTGTTAGTCTTAGCGAGCTTCCTTTTCATCTCTGCTCCCTAGTAATGTTCTGCTTCTGTAAATCAGTTTAACCCCCTGCTTGCAAATGGAGATTCACAAGCAGTTCTTACCGAGAACTCAGATAATATAATTCATATTCATGAAGGGCTGAAATGTGGTTTTATGTTTTGTTTTGTATTGTTTTCAGTAGTTTTCCAGTGAACCCGGCCATTGGTTTTGCCTGTCAGTGCCTGTCAGAAAGGTTACGGCAGTTTGCAAAAATCTGGCTATGACTTTACTGGATGTAGATAGCTGGATTAGTGAATGTGGGATTCACTGTACAATAAGCACCTTTGTTTAGGGCTTTTGCAAAGTCTGGAAGCGCTGGCACTCTGCCTGGTTCAATGTAGCTATTAGAGTCTTTTCATTGACTTTAATTGGAGCTGGATTAGGGCCTAATCATTAAAAAAATCTTCATCCTGCAGCGAGCAATGGTCACATTTGACCTCAAAATTTCAATAAAAGGCATTGGTAGGGGAAAACTAGAACATAAAAGATAGAAAAATAATATTTTCCTGTCAAACAATGAATTATAGATAACTGTATGTAGTACAGTGACCATATGTCTCAAATTTGTCTTGAACTCCCCAAATTTTTTTCTACGTATGATCTGTCCAATTTTGATTTTTGGCAGCTGACAGAGCACAGTGGAAGAGAAGGCTGTTTGTCTGCCTTTAGCTGGTGTGGGATTTGCTGTTGGCAAGCACAGATGACAAACACTTCAGTTCTGTGACCAAATGTCTTTGCCATTGTTTTTATTAGGCTGTGGGATGTTTTGCCTGGTATGAGACAAGATATTTTTGACAACTTATTGCAGTGTAATAAATGAATAAAATATCAGAGAATAAAATATTTTATGTGTATGTATATGTATGTGTATTTTTATGTATAAAAGTATGATATATTAGTTTGTAGATTTTTAGAAAGGGTTTTACAGTTCACGAAGTCAATGCTGTATCATTGTTATAGATTTGCAGTGACTGTGCATCTGTGTCTCTTGCTCTTTGCCTTCAATGTCTTTATATTATCTATGTACTACAGCTGAGAGGTCCCATGCTTCATGCCCTGTGAATGTCCAAATGGAGCATGTGAAGTGTAATGGTAGCGCAGCTGAACTGAGCCAGAAAGATTAGTAATGCAGGAAACTTTAAATGCTGTAATATTATTAATGTTGTTATAACGAATTTCTGTATCTTAGGTCTATTTTTATTTTCAGGGAATAAATTTTTTGACAATACTATTAGGGAGGTGCGTTTTGTTTTGGTTTTTGTAATGTATTATGAGAGTTGTTACTTTTTGTTTCATTCGAAACATCTGCTATTTGGGAGGCATGAGAAGAATAATCTCTATTAGTTTTATTATATCTACTGATATGAGATATGAGGTCAATAAGATATGGCAAAAAAGATCATGTTAATCTATCAATGTTAATAACCTGTAGTTATGTGTCTTATGAAACAAGCCTATCTGTTTGCTGTCTTAAAATACTAAATAGTATCCTGGTAACACTTTCATTAAAGGAAGAAGCTTGTTTAGCAGCTTTTGATCATGTTTCTTCTCAAGCATTGAAGATTTTTATTCCTGGCATACAAAATGCTAGTTGGTTTTTTCCCTCCACCTTCTTATCATGAAAGCATTATTATTTGCATGCAGTCAAATGTGGCAGAAAATTGGAGAAACTTTAACATAGGAACAATATTGTTCAGCCTGGCAACTTGTACGTAAAAGTTTATTCAGTGTTCTGATAGCAAGACATGGAAGATGTTGCAAAGAAAATCTTTCTCTCTCTTTTCTTGTTTTGTGTTTTCCTTCTTTCCAAGGCAAATAATTTCAAGCTAATCTCTTTGATTCACATACTGATGGACAAATGTGTCAAAATTGCTGGAAGCGAATGCTGTAGGGCATGTGTTTTAAGAAGCTCTTGATTCATTTATGTACTTACAAGTTTTCTGTTTTTATTCATGGTGAGCATACTTCACCACCCCTGTCACACCAGCTCAGAGACTGAATTGAACTTTTCCACTTTAACGGTTTTATCTTCTGAAATATCTGTAAAGCGTATTAGTTTGTTCTTTTTAAAAATCTCTACTGGATGCACAACTACACATTCATTTTCATTCACGATGACTACAGCACATATTTGCCATCCTCAAAATTGTGTACTCTTGGTTATACCAGATAAAACTTCTTTGCCAACTGAATAATGGAGACAAAATATTGATGTCTGTGCTCCTCTATCTTCTTCAATTTTGTTGGGTTTTTTTACTGTTTAGTAGCAGTTAAACAGGTTCAGAACATGCCCTTGCTGTTTTCATGCTCTTGCTTCATTTTTTTTTATTTTATGTGCAATGAAACCACCTGGATTATAAATACTTTGTAATTCAGGCCACATTTTAAATGTCTAAATAAGAAGTTAATGACCAAAGTCCTTGTTCTTATTTCTGGGGGGGAGGGGGGAGTCAGTAGATAAGGTGACCTAATTATCATATTTCTCTGAAGAATATACTAGAACATACAGGATTTATTTTAAGACTTGGCTTCTATTTGAGTTGACAAAAATTCCTGTTGGCTTCAAGGAAAGTTGGTCAAGACCCTTGTAATGAATACTAAGCATCTAAGGCTAGGAAAAATTGGGGGTGGTGAAGAGTCCTTTTGGAAAAAAATCATGTACACCATTCTGGAAATGGGGGTGGAAGATTGTTTGAAGGAGACTTCAAGCAGTAAATCATAGAAAGGAAGACTGTGGGACAAGAAAAGTCAAGAAAATCATGGCCATTTCTCATCTTAGACCCTAGGTTTTCTCTTACCTAACAAAAAAGCCCTGGAGAAGGAAGGAATTAAACAGTTGAACAAATTATATACAAGGGAGTCTCAAGCCCTGCTTAGAGCTGGGCTTTTTACAGAGCTCTTGAAGCCAAGAGTAGAAAAATTAAGAAAGTGAGTGCCAAGAATCATCAAGCTGTGGTAGACAGGGCTGGAAAGCACAGCCCTACAGAAAATGGCTTTTCAGGGAATGGGGAACCTTTGGGTTACAGAGGGAGGGAAAAAAGTTACTGCAGGCCCACAAAAAGCATCCAAAAAAGAGAGGAGCAGAAGATCAGTCCCAAGATGAGCTGTGAATGCAATCACATAAGTAAAAATGAATTATGCCAGAAGAGAACATTGTTTTAATTATTTTGAGCAGAAGAGAAGCAGGGTACCTGCAGGCCTATTCTAGGCCTTGAAGTACTTTGAGACATTTTCTGTAAAAAGCCCTACAACTTCTGAACTGATGTTTACTCAAACTGTGGAGTGTGTCACACCCCTTTGTTGCTTGCCTCTTGTTTGGGGCATATTTCAATGTTACATTTTCTGCTGTTTCTCCATCACCTCATTTCTTGGTAACATGTTTGCTGTGCAGATGCTAAAGATGGCAAACTGCTTGCAGAATTAATGGGACTCGATAGCAATGTAATAAATGCCTGCCTCTCACCCCAGCAGGAAGCATTCCTCCTGTTTGCTGTGCAGCTTTGACTTTCAGCTCTGTACATGGAGGACCATACATTCTGATATAAGTGCAACTTATTTATGAATCATTTAGTGCTATGTTCATAAAAGCATTGCTAGACTTTTAACTTTCAAAATTGGGGAACGCAGAGGAACTAAAGGTAATACAATTACCTTTAATGCAAGGTAATAAATCTGTCATGTACCATAATATGCATTACCTTTCCCACAGTTATATAACTTTCCCCCAAGCATAAATTTTAGCCACTTGTACACTCATCAGGATGTGGGGCTGAATTGGTCTCTCCAAGCCAATGTGATGACCATCATATAATCAACTCCTCTTTTCTATTCACTACTCAAAACAAAATTCAGATAGAGAACTCTTGTTTTGTTGATGTAATTATTTCACGTGACAGCAGAGGCTTCTTGCTTTGTTTGTTAACCAAAGTAAAATAAACAGATTTTTCATATGGAAATCTGAAGTATTAATCAAGTTCACTATAGAACTCTGTAAATATGTGCTTATGTCTTCTCTGAAAATGGCTGAGCCTATCATCTTGCTTCTAGTGCATATACAAAAGTCACGCTGACTTCAAAGAATTAGTACCACTGCCTCTTAAAAACTTTAATAGGCAGAATAGACTATTTCAGTTGGAAGGGACCTACAACGATCATCTAGTCCAACTGCCTGACCAATTCAGGGCTGACCAAAAGTTAAAGCATGTTGTTAAGGGCATCGTCCAAATGCCTCTTAAACACTGACAGGCTTGGGGCAATACTACAGAGAGATAGTAAAAAATATATTCAACTATATTTTCAAAGGGCTGTTTTGGAACCAGCCTCTAGTTTTGCACGCCTAGTGAGCTACGTGAATATCCCAAAATTTGTGTGCACAAACAGGACAGGTGTCAGCAAACTGTGAAGCAAACCGCCATATCAGTGTACACAAAATAATGTCTTGAATGATGGAACCTACTTTATTTTTCTCCCATAGCTCTCTATTACAGCCATTGTGGTCATCTCTGAGCCCTTTGCAATCTTCCCAGAGTGAGCATCAGGCTTCTTGAATTTTGCTTCATCACAAGACCAGGAGCTAGGGCTGCAGTTACACTGCTGCTGCCATGGGAGGGAAAATGAGGTGAGGGGAAAGTACAAAAGTGAGATGAGGAGTACCCTGGGATATCGGGTGTCCTGCTGCTGCCTGCTGGGGCCACCTCCAGCCCTGGCCACGGCTGTTACCTCCAGCCGCCCTGGGCAGCAGCAGGAAGCAGGCTGGTGTGTGCTCTGACATAGCAGAGAGCGGGGCTATGACCTTCGGCGAGCCCCTCGCAGCTGGGTGTGCGAGGTGCTGCCTGCTGCACGCAGAGCCAGTGCCATGATCTTCCTCCAGCTGACAAATGGGTCTGTGCGATTATTTGACATCCCTCGATGTCCAGTCAAGAACAGAATCGTTAAGTTTTGCTGCTTAATAGGTAGCTTTTGGCAGGTCATCAGTCCAGATGTTAGTCACAGCAGTGAATTTTTTCCAGTAACTATATCCAGATGTTAGCTTTTTAAAGCTTTCTTATGCATCCTTTTTAACGTTTCTTTTCCGTTCCACTGTTGGCTCTGCTGACAACTGCAGTGCTGCCGGCAGCCTAGCACAAGGACTGCAGTATTACTGTGGTAGTACTTTGTCTTTCTGAATGTCCTCCTGCTTTCAGTCACATAGGATGAAGAATGTGTGCTCTATCTTGCTGAGGTCAAATTCATAAATTCTTCAGGAGCAGAAGAGTGTAAGACCCTTTCAGGGCTGTCAGAGGGCAGTTACTGACACATACCACACCCCACCCACCCCCTGATTCTTCTTTTATAACTGATGTTTGTCATTACAATAAAAGGTAGAATATATTCCTGTAGCTATTCTAATTACAAACCACAGTTTGAATAATGAGAAGTCGGTGACTACAACAAGCATGCAATGCAACAGTTGCCTTCAGACCATTATTTAGCTGCCCAGAAACATGTTATAATGCATCTTTTCTCTCAACCCACAGATTTTACTCTAGTCGGGTCTCCAGTTCTTTGCTAGATGTCAATAACAAATAATTTCCCCTTTCCTCTGCCCATTGCTGCAGCCACCTGGAATTTTCAGCCGCTGTGGCTGCGGTGTTGTAAGTGGAGAGGTGGGAGGTGATGTGGGGGAAGAACAAGCAATGGTTCTTCAAAACCCGTGGGAGGGTGAGAGGGAGTGCATAGGAAATACTAATTTTTCCCTTTTTCTTTTTAAAATTCCCAAATTGTGTGTGTGTAACTGTACGGTGTGGTGCTATTGTGAATCATGTTGGAATAATATGATTCAGCATGTCCTAAATACTTAGTTTCTATGACTAAAAATAAATTAGTCTTGTTTCTTTAAATGAGACTGTTCTGTATTTGTTATAGAAGTCCTCTAAAGGTGAGGAAGCTAGGAGCCTGATAACTGCATGGGCTGTTATCAGATCCCAGTGGGAAATGATCGCGTGTTCCCTATAAAGAACTAAAATGAGACATTTCAGGGAAATATTTTTTTTTTCTTTTCAGAAGATTCTGAAATTAGGGAACTAAATGCAAAGAATTTGTTAGAATAGGATAAACCAATGTGAATGTATTACACAGTTGAGTCAAGGACTAGCAGGGGCAAGACAATGAACAAAATTGCTGTTTTGTTTTGCAGCACCTAGTTGGTATTTTTAGCATACATTTTGAACCCCATTTAAACTGCTGATCTATTACAATCCTTTGCTGTGTGTAAAGTCAAAAAATTTTAAGCTACTACACTCAATTCTCATATAAGTCATTTATATATGCCAGTGCAATCTCTCTAGCTGTTAGGTATAGGCAAGCATTATCTTTTTGACAGTAAATGTTGTGACAGAATGAGTCCTTGACTGATGTTTTGATTGCAGGCCACATCAGTAATAATAAATACACAGAACTCTCTTCCAAGTGTTTTCTCATGAGTGTTCAAATATCTCTGAGTGCTTTGATTCTTCCCATGTTTGGATTTTGCATAGTTGATTTTTTGGGGTTTCAGAAAAGTAAAAGTGCTTTAAAAAGATGTGTAATGTACAGTATTGTGTCTCGGTATTACTTAGGGAACTTCAAATTCCAGTTAGCAGTTAGCAAATGTGTACGGGTGATTTCTCTTAAACAGAGTAGGGTTTTGAGAACCAATGCTAAGTTCTGCTCATGAATTCTGCTGGTTATAATATTTTGCAAAACACAAAATTACTAACCATGGTTTGGGCAGAGAAAACTCTGCCCGTTGATGGGCAGATGGACAGAGAAAACTCTGCCCATCTGAAAATTTTAACTTTTGATTAGGAAACATATGAAACTCTGCCTAATCATATTCCTTTTTTTCTGCCTGATTGTTCTGTTTTATCCAAAAAATGTATTTTCCAGTAATTCATGCTTCCATCTTCTAATAGCTTTAGCCTGAAAATGTAATGGCAGTATCTATGTATTTCTCTTGTTTGCTGTGGTATTCTCACGTTCTGTCACAGGCTAGAAAATGCTTTAATAACTGAGAGGCTTGATTGATTATACAGTCAAGAGTCAGTGACAATAATAGCTAGAGGATAAAACATCTTGCTGGTCAAGCTGATGGAGCTTTAAACTTTTACCTAAACCCACAAAGCCAACAGCTAATTGGAATGGTACGGTTCACTTATATAAATCTTTGATACACATGGTGCATTTTATCACAAATCACAATAGTAATTCAGAATTGTATCATTCTCTGTAAAATATAACACCCTTGTAATCTCTGATAGAAAAGATTCTACAGCACTGTGCTGGAAAGTGAACAGCTACAGCAGGGGATATCAGATAGGCAGACTGTAATTACTAAAATTTTGCCAACAACACATCACCTATACTTTTATTAAAATAGTCTGTGAATCCTTTTGAAGGAACAAACAAACAGCTTCCCCTTCACCCTAAAAACATGATTAGGGATGTGGAGGTGGTAGCATTGGCAAGAAACAATATTTATTTTTGTTGGAAAATTCCAACATATCCTGGCAAATGGTTGACTTAGGATACTATTTAATGGTTCAATACTAATTCATAGAAAAAAAATGCTGTGCTGTTGTGGCTTCTTGAAGTGTAGTTGGTTCTGTATGCGTTGATCCAAAATAGTCCTCAGAAGGGCTGAGTTATGATGAAAAGAGCTACATTCAAGTCAGGATTATGACCAGAGACAGAATCATGAGCTACCATAAAACACACATAATTAAGAGAGTTGGTAACATTAGGAGTCTGGCTCATAGATGCTTTGGTGCAGGTTTTGTAAATCCTAGTTTCTATAGCCTGTACCTCATCCTTATCTTTATTCCTAATACCATATTACAGAACATGATCCTCTCCTACAGTGAAGTATAAGGCAATATCTGCCAGCAATGGCTTCCTCCTTAATCTTATTGTTTATAAACATAGTTTTTACATGCTACAGTCCTAACACCTAACATCAGTTTTAACCCTTGTCATACTTCATAGCCCATGGATATTTACAGGACCTATAACTAAACAGTAAAGGCATTTAGCACTGCTGTACTTAACATTCTCTGCTGTACCTTCTCAAAAGCGACTCCTAGAAATCCTAACCCTAGCCACAGCTCCATACCAGGACCTGTACAAACACTCCAGGAGCACTCCATTACATTGTGATGGTTAGAGCCCTATAGTCATCTGTTCCCCACTATAACTAAGGAAAAGCCACTTGCCCTTACCTGCACCAGTTCTTATGCTTGCCTTGCCTTCTTTGAACTCTGCACCACTTCAGTAACTCCTTCCCTGTAACCCTGCAGGGCTCTATTAGTTGTGGAGTGAGAATTATTCACTGTGATATCAATAAAACTGGAATTAGGGGTAGGTTTAGGAAATTGAGAGGCTGAGGACTTGTGATCACTTCTGAATGCAAGTAAGTCCAATACCTCTTGCAGTAAGGAAACTTCAATTTCTTGTTGCCAGGAAGTCTTGAAGTTAATTCTGATAGGGTTCCTGTTGGTTTATGTTGGACTGTTAGCACAAAGCTAAGTCAATCCTGTTAGTCAGCTGTATGTGAAATAAAGAGTTTAAGATTAGGCCAGTTATGTGCTTAAGAAAATAGGGCCAGATTTCAATAGATCTGTCTTTCTGAGAAGTGAAGCTGTTGGTTTCTACCTTATGCTCCATCAGTTTAGCTACAGAAGCACATGTTGATCATCACAATACATACTTGCTTGTCTTCTCTCCAATTTCTTTCTCTATAGCAGGATAATGACAGAGGGAGATATGTTTGTAAATGCAGGAGATCAAAGCATTTGATATGTGATGAATTATTATTATGCCCAAGAGTCAAAAGGAGACATTTGTATCAGAAAGCAATTACAGCTCTATTGTAAGTACCTTAACCTCTAATATCTAGCCAGTTATACAAGGTTTTGGGTCTACTGGAGAGGAACCTCGAGGAAGACACTTAACCTCCAATCGCAACTTCTCTCACCTCTCATGTAATTTCTAGTTCAACATAGAAAGGGAAAGGGGTTGACACAGGGAACAGCTCCTTATGTGAAGGATAGGAGGCTAGTTCCTGAGAGAGAGGGCACTGAACCTACCTGGTTGGAGTTGTCTTCTCCTGAGTAATATTATTTGGGCAATGTGGCCTCATTATTTCATTTCTGGTGGAGGAAGATGATTGCTGTGGCACTCACTGAGCTGGCTGGCAGCAAGCCTGACCTAGCTACATATGGGCATAGGCAAAGGACATGTCTACCACCTCCTGTCAACAGCCTCCCAAGGCAACTGCCTATGTCTTGTGCCAGTTCTACTAACAGGTCATTTGCCTGTTTAAAAAAATAAAAAATAATAACAAAAAAATCCCCCGCAACATTCTTCGAAGGACATGTTTGCATTTAAGTTATTTCTGTTGTACTCAGAGAGTTAGTTGGCTTGTGTGTAGTTAACGAGTCATTTAATCCAAAAATAGGATTTGCACACACGTTTTGCAAATCTGCTAACAGCCCACATTAGTTCTGCACTCAGTCTTGTTTGCAGCAATGCCTTCTGGGTGCATATCCCTGCTTTCTTGAAATCCATTTCGTCTTTCCTATTTTCCACTTGTTCATATCTCATCTTTTTCTGTTCAGCTGATTAAAGAGATGTGTTCAGTCACGGACCTCAGTTTTCATATCAAGGTGACAGGGAAAGGTCACCGTTTCTAGATTTTCTGACATATACCTATTCTTCTTCTGTGATACCTTTGTATCGCAACAGGAAAATTCAATTAAAGAACACCTATGAAACTCCACTCCCTTGGAGTACTAGAAAAATAGGATTTAGTAGTCCAAAAGCTTCTTTGAAAAGCTGCGGGTAAGTATATCTGTGATAAATCAGTTCAGGTACAACAAGTCATGCAAAATATAATCACCTGGAAGACCAGAAACCCAACTGCATTTATATATATCTTATAATCCTTAAATGGAATACAGGAGCTGCCCCAAAATGGTGTATTTTGAAACAGATATGGTTTTGATGCCCTTGTATTGTTTTAGTAGATATAATTGATTCAAACCCAGTAGTCATGGATTATAACATATAAAATAGTATATGAATGAAAAACGCTAAACTGGTGGTCATTTAAAATGTCATCTGGGTTTTTCTAGACAGGGATATCTTGTTTTCTGATTGATAGAGAAGTTTGGGGCAGTTATGGTTTTTTTGCGCTATTGCTTTTTTTAAAAAAAAAAAAAAAGCTGTTCTTGAAATGTTATATTTGTGGTGTTCCGTTGTCACAGCAATTAGAACTGTTCAGTTTCCAAATAAAAGCTGCACACTTGGGATCAGACCTATACAGATCAAGAAAGCAACAGACTGTGTTTGCTGTGCCATAAGATACAGAGATCCTTTGGCACATAGAGAAAACTTGAGCCATGATCCATTATTGGAAACCATTAGCATAAATACTCTGCCAGGTCATTGACATCTGCATTACCAAATCCCCTGTGGGACTAGATATTTAGCACTTAGATCATGCTATTAGTCTATCATACGGTAATGAAATAATAATCAGCAAAAATGCATGCCTAGGAATTCCTGAGTTAACATAGAACTGAAATAAAATTAAAACTGCACACAACTCCTTATAGTTTGGTACATGTTGTATAATGGATTGCTTTAATGTTCTAAGTACCAAGCTTTGACTCACGTTCAGACTGATCCAAAGACTTAAGTGTGAGTAGAGTGGGTCCCGCTCAGCCCATAATGCTTTTTAGGTGGCTAAATTATGCACAGTAACTGTATAACAACAGTAGTTGCCAGAAACCAGCTTCCCTAATTGCATGCTCTAACCTTTGTTGACTGCGTTACGTCTCATCTCGGAAAGATTTTTGTATGTTTCTTGGTAAGGGCAGGTCAAAGCCATCCACTGAAATTTTCTGGGTTAAATATACCTTTCCAAAGAGAAGACAGAGGTACGGGAGGCCAGAAACTCCTTTAAGTTATTTTTGATGCCAAAGAATTTGCCCGAGAAGTAATTTTAGTCAAAAACTCAGAGGAAAAGGTTAATCTCCCTTGGGAGAGAGGAGGACTGCAGGGGCAGTTTAGACCTCTTTAATTTTCATCTTATAATTCTCAAATACTTCAGTTTTAATGAATCATCAGAAGACCATCTGTATCATTAGGCCATTGTAGGAACTGTAATTTTTTCAGGTGTAGGGAGCTAATCATAACTCTTGCAGTCTGTGGGTGTATATATGCTTTAAATGATACAACTGCAACACCTAGACATTGGGGAGAAGTGTAGGGGACATTAATTTCTTGTTCTTCTAGCCTGGTACAAATAAAGCCAGCCATAAACTGAGCAGCACATACATCTTACCTTAAAATCATATTTCGCTACAACTATTTATGGTGTTTGGTCTGATATGTCCTATTGCAGAATGTTTCTGGGAATTAACTGGAGTAGGCGTTTTGGCAGAATTAATCTTAACCTAAGTGCCCTGATTTGACAACTTATCAAGTGTGGAGCAGAAGATAAGCTTTACAACTGCCTTTATCCTACTATTCAGGCCAGTGTTATTAAGGTGTGTGAGATTTACAGTAAGACCCTAGGAGGTAGATTTAAATTTAACAGCCAGGAAAACTAAATTTTGCTTGCTCTAGATTCAAGACAGAGAATACTAGATTTTTTTGGTTTACTTTCCAGTAAGCTACTTTACAAATAACACCATAAATTTTACGCTACAGCTTCAATTACCAAAGGTTTTAGGCACCTGAATAGAATAAGAAATTTGCATGCAGATAAATACATGCAACATTCCTTTAAAACAAAGAAATAAAATGTCTTACAATAAATAAAAATCCAAGATCCTCCATAGGTAAAACGTGTGTCTCATACATATTGTGAGAAATATAAACAATATAAGGAAAAGGAACAAACTCATAATTCTTACCCAGGAATAAGTATGCAACCATCAATAGCGTCTTACAGTTTTCGGTATTTATGATATTTATATAATACCTTTCCCTCCACCATTTCAAAGTGTTTTCTTTATATTAAGTTTCACAGAAGCCTTGTGCAATAATATTATCCTCATCTAGGTGATGGAAATGCAAAGATAACAGTAACTGACACCTAAAGAGCGAGTGCCACACTCAGAATACAACTAACTCCTACCGTCTTGCACCAGGTCTTATACACTTACTCACTTCTGGAAGTGTCTGTTCAAACATGGGTTTTTTTCACTTTATTCTGAGTTGTTTTAAATATAATCTGCTTCTGAAGAAAAAACCTATGATCACCAACTTTTCTCTGTCAACTCCAGTATGCAGCAGTGTGTCTCTTCCACACCTACATTAGCACACTCTTAAATATACAGGAAAATGGCTTTCTGTTTGGCAAAGTATGTGTGGCAAAGATACCTGAATACATTTTTCATTTATTTTGGTTGCTGTAACACATGGCACAGTTTGTGGCACAATAATTTGGGGTCTTTGTGATCTGTATAGAGATGTCATCACAAGCCCAATATGAAAGTCACGATATGATCATTTCTTCTCTTGGAAAATTCACAGCAAGGTGGAGATACTCAGCATATTGAAAGTATAGCTTTATGCAGTACTTACTGAAGAATGTGCATGCTCCTACAATCCCCTGTGGCATCTAAAATTTCCTTGCGAACCTCTCCTGAAGTCACTCTGAAGTATTTGCCTAACATGACCCTGTTCTGTTTGTGAGATCATGGCTCACAAATAAACAAGCTATAGCGGCTTTAGGCATTGATCCTATTACTCCAGTACTTTATAAGAAGGCACTATAAAATTACTCTTGAAATGCTGGGCTAAAGTGCTATTACTACTAATATACCCTAGAATGCTGGGTTTAACTATAAAAAAATGTGAAAAATATTTGAGAGATTACAGAGCACAATTTCACTTACAGATTGTGTAGATGCTTTCTATCACTAGATCATCTAATTAGCAACTCATGACATCACCAGACTTTAACCAATTTGGCTGACATTTTCTACACTACTTGCCACAGGCAGATGTTGCTGTGGCTCACTTTCCCTTTGTAAATAGGGAGCCATAAGGCCATTCAGCTCACAAAAGTGTTAGGAACTAGTTTAATAATTATTGGTTAGGTACTTAGATATTGTAATGTAAGTAGAAAAGTCCATGTGGAAATGAAAAAATGTTGTTTTCAGAATGTGGTTTGAATCTAGGTGAGGCCTGGGGCTGCACATTGAACCAAATGTTGAAAAATCCTTAGGCAGCAAGCACCATCCATTCTGTGCATGAGTGAGTCTGGAGTCTAGAGAAAAAATTAATATGTGATCATGTAATTAGACTGTGGAATAATTAGTATACACAAGGGAAGGATAACTTCAAACACAGGTAATCTTAATTCATTTTTTTTTCCTGTAGTTAATTTTGCAGCCTTTATTTTCTTTCTCTGTAGGTTTTCTCTGTGTGATAGATGGTATAAGGAAAGCAGAAGTGCAGTACTATTAGCTGATTTTATTCACCTTTCTTAAATGTTAATGTAAAATCTGCAACAAAGAATGCAATTGCCTATTGTCCTGGTTTCAGCTGAGATAGAGTTAATTTTCTTTATAGTAGCTGGTATGGGGCTATGTTTTGGATTTGTGCTGAAAACAGTGTTGATAATACAGAGATGTTTTAGTTGTTGCTGCACTAGTCAAGGACTTTTCAGCTTCCCGTGCTCTGCCAGGTGCCCAAGAAGCTGGGAGGGGACACAGCCAGGATAGTTGATCCAAACTGACCAAAGGGCTATTCCATACCACATGACGTCATGCTCAGTATATAAAGCTGGGGAAGAAGAAGGAAGGGGGGACATTTGGAGTGATGGTGTTTGTCTTCCCAAGTAACCATTACGCGTGATGGAGCCCTGCTTTCCTGGAGATGGCTGAACACCTGACTGCCGATGGGAAGGAGTGAATGAATTCCTTGCTTTGCTTTGCTTGCGTGCGCGGCTTTTGCTTTACCTATTAAACTGTCTTTATCTCAACCCTTGAGTTTTCTTACTTTTGCTCTTCCGATTCTCTCCCCCATCCCACCAGGGGGGAGTGAGCGAGCGGCTGCGTGGTGCTTAGTTGCCAGCTGGGGCTAAACCACGACACCTATTTACTATTCTACAACAGTTCAGCCATCTTTCAATCAAAGTGAACTTCTCGGTCACTTAACCAAAAAAAACCAAAGTCAGAATCTTTCACCTTATCTGCCAGGCTTCTAACTATCTTAAGCATATGCTTGAACTTTGAAATTCCTAACACTGTGTGCAGAAGTCATGAATTATTTCTAGTTCACCAGGAAGGACACATCTCTATTGCAAATATAACCATGTTAGGTTATTGCCTTACAACAGTGTTACACCTTAACTTGGTTTCAACAGAATTAAAATCTGTAGAGTGCTAGGAATTAGTTGTGTTGTGACTGGACTAGAGGATAATCTTTTAGTTTTATTCTTAGTTATATTGACCTCACATCTGAAAGTTCCATCCAAGCTCAGAACTTTATTTATGATATGAAAGTACAATTCAGCTTTCATGTACCATTCGTAGTTTACCTTTCCTAGTATATACTGCAACATATAGCTCATCCCACTGAGAAAGTAGAGTCATAAATATGCCTTTGCATATAAAATAAGCAAGCACACACATACAGGAATATTCATAGGGAAGTCTGTACCTATATTGGTATCAAAAATTAGTACATTTTTCTTATCTTCTAGTAGGCTTTTGTTTAATGAAATTGCAATGTGAAATACCCTAGAGCTATGTATTCAGTAAGCAACAAGCACTCGACGCTTCTCAATCATTAACTCTCATTTTATGCCTAGGTTTCAGGCAGTTTCATGCTTCCCTGTATTTCCTAGAGCTCTGATCCTGCTGTTCATGCCCATGCGCAAGCCTCGTTAACATTTCTCTTCAAAGGCTGCTGGGGCAAAACATGTGTGCGGATACTACACAGTGTCAATTCAACAAACAGGCCTGACAGTAACAGTAAATGTTCCAAAATACCCAAAGTATTGTAATAATGTCTACAGAATATGTACAGCTATGGTTGTGTAGCGAGGGTGGGGGATCCAATTCTACCTGCTCAGAAGTGAAATGCAGAGCACGTAAAAAGATGTTTGTTCATGCGTATCATTATAGCAGACAAAGATAACTCATTAATTTTAAAGATTCCTTTTTTTTCTGATGACTTTAAATATAGAGATCGGTTATTACGGCTGCTCTTATTTTCCTGGTCACCTTTTTCTCTTCTTACAGGACTGGAAATATGACTCCACTGAAGCTGTAATTTCAGCTTCCATTCCTGGCTAGCTTAGCTCAGAAAGAGAACAATTTGAGGTTCACTTTTCATTAAAGACATCGACATAGCTCTCAGAAGTCAACAGCAAATCTCTCGTTTAATTCATTTATGCAAGATCAGGTTCTAAATTGGAAAATTCAGCAGATATACACCAGTAACTGAGAGAAGAATCAGACCGCTTAGGCAGACAACTTTGAGGCTCTTATTTCTGTTCCTCTATAGTCAAAATTAAGCACTGTGGTAATTCCTGTTTCTGGCTGAGAAAGTATTTGTTTAATAGCCTCAAAAATTTTGAAAATATCCTCTTATAAAAGGTGAAATTTAAGACCTAGAATGTACTATTACAAAGAGAGCAAGAAATAGTGTTAATGATTTTGAAGGGATTTGGTTTTTTTAATGAGTGAAAACTTTCATAAACACAAAGAATACTTTTTAAAATTCCAGTTCTTTGTTCCATAAATTCAGACAAATGTTTTTTACTCAGATTTAAACTTTAACTATGTAGAATCCAAGGTATATGACTCAACCACAAAGTTAAATAAACGCCATACTGTTCTTTTGATATTGCATTACAGTTAGAGCTGAGAAAACAAATCAGGTTAACTTCTTTGTCTAATTCCATGTTTTTCACATTAGAAATGGTATATGACTGGCTAAATTTTTTCTTGAAAGTCAGTCATTTCACAGCAGTGTTTTCAAATATTAATTCTGAGTAGTTGTTAATAATTGAGCTATTTTGGTTGTTACTGTACAAAGGTTACCTAGAATGACCCTCCTTCTGGTCCTTCTTCTCAATTTTGCATGAGCTTCCTGAACTACAAACTAAAGAATTGCTGTAACATATGAAAAAGTGAAGTAATTCCTTAAGGATTAAGGTCAGGAAAGTATATGTGCATGTGATATAACTGTTCATGTTCTTACTGTCTTTTTGCCTCATGATCCTCATCATTTCTGTCATTTCCTTCAGCAGATCTTTGCACTTGTGTTTTGCTGCAGACTATAACATCATCTTAAATAAGACCTACAGGATTCCCAAACATAGACATAATCATTGGGAAAATACAACTGATGAGAAGTCTCATAAAAAATTAAGATAAATATTGATAGAAAAAGTATTGTGGTATCTGCCAAGCTGTCATTGTGCTGTAAAATCAGCATTCTATAATGCCAACCCAATCAATCAGCCAAATTTTTCTCTAAATGTAATGCAAGCTCTACACTTCACCCAATCCTCCTTGAAAATTCTGGCTAGGCTTACAAAAATGAACATGGTTTTAATTCGGGGCTTGTAACAAAATCTGAACCCACGTAAGTTTCATATCGCTTAGGAATTTATAAGGAAAAGTGGAACACAACTGAACAAGATTCAATTTTCATCTAGACTATAAAAGTAAAAAACTTGGACAATTTCACTTACAGTGGGTGAGATAATCTTTCTTATCATGGATTGCTATGGAAGAACATGTGACCAAAAAAGAGACCAAGACTGTTCTCAACCTCATTTAGAATTACAAATGTTTATTGTCATTATTTATTACCATGGAATTACTAAAAGGAACTTAACATGATATGGCCACAGTCCGTGTTAGGACCAGTCTGTGTTAGTCCCTGGTGCTGTTGTCCTAGATGCATAGTAAGTAATGCATCTCGTTGGACACACTCAATTTTTCTAGTGAAACTTACAGTTCTAAATGTGACAGCAACTGATCATCAGGCAAGTACTTAGTAGTCAGAAAGAAACACCTAATTCATGCAATAAAATGTCAGATTATTACTTCTTCATGTCATTTAGACTTTATTTAACAAAGGTTTATTCCTGCTCTCAGCCATATGACTGGATTTGCATGTAAGGTCTTTGTTTAATTTCTTTAAAACATCATTCCTGTTTATACATCTTCTGCAATTCCATTTTTAAATGTAATTGCTTCTAAATCTCAGAGGATATTAATAGCTGCCTGAACTGATATGTTTTAATACTAAGAACTGTGATTTAAACTACTAAAGCAAAAAATGAACAAAGCAAGCTAGACACAATTCTAATCATGTTCTGGCAGCTGATTCTTTTTATTTTCTATCTGTACCAGTTATTTTTGTGTCTGAGATTCAGCTGTAGGTTTACAGTTCCACAAGGCTACACTGATGATGCGAAAACAGGCCGTTCCTGCATTAGAAACCACCATTCCTTCACCTTTACTTAGGGTGAGGACACTTTCTGTTGACCCATACTGTTGGAAATTGGATTGCATATTCCTGGTCATCTCATATACTTTTCCAGAGTACTTTTCTGACTGGGAAAGCCATCACTGAGCTTGTAGCTATATCTGTAGACAGCTCTGTTCAACAGGAATTTAAGCAATAAATTTTTCAATTTAAGATGTTAGTGTAAAGGACACCTCTGTTGTGCAGATAGCCTAAAATGGCAGTGGAAAGCTCATTCCTCCTTCACTGAGAAGTCCAATTTTCTGTTTTCTTCACAGGTGGATGGTGGAAATGACAGTCTTTAACTTAGAGGATGCCTGTAATGTGTTTCAGAAACTGATGAGAACAATTTCTTATTACAGAGAAATAGAGAAATTATATCCTCTCCAGATTTTTTTTCCCCCCATTTTCTTTCTGGCTGAATGTATGTCAGACAGGCAGGAATGAACCCCTTCATTTAGTGGATGTGCTTACTGTCTCCAGCCACAACATTTCTTAGAGCACAGCTCCTGCTCTATTTGAAGATACCCATGACACTTACGATTTGTATGGACGTACTAGCATAATCTTCAGAGAATGAATCTTGATACAGGCAAAGATATATCATCAATGCTGCTTTAATAGCAGCATGATCCAACCAATCTTTTCCATACTCTAGCTACTGAAACTTCTAGATTATGAGGAGTTTTAGCAGTGCACCTCATTACATCCTCCCCTCAGTGCCTTGCAGTCAGTAAGCACAAAACCCTGGGGGTTTTATGTCTTATAGAGAGTCCTGATCTTTCTTGATAGATTTTTTTCCTCCTTTTACTGTTCCATATAAAATACTGTTTGTCATTCTCATATATATGCATGTATGCGTGTATAACATATGATTGAAATTATTTTAATAGGTGTGTTCTTCAAAGTTTCTAATGAAGTGTTCTGACGCCAATTTACCATTACTTACATTTTACCATACAGTAAGTAATCTTAAAAGCATTTTGAAAATTGATTCCACCTGTTCTACCATGAAGACCTTGTTCGTGTCTGAATGATCAGATGAAAAGGCATTTCTGTGTTTTCTGCCTTAACTAAATTTCCCTAAACAGTAGTTCAATTTTTTCTCTTTCAGAGAGCATCTTACGCTCACTGAGGAATATAGCTATGTCAAACAAGAGCTGCTGTATGTACAGCAGCTCAAAAGAAAGTGGAGACATAGCAATAAAATGGCTGAACACTCCCTGGTCACAGATTAGAGCAGTCTCGGTTACCCTTAATTATGTGTGTCTGCCTATGGCTTGAATGAGTCACTTCAGCAACCAGGGATCAGCACTGGAGTACTTCACCTGCTGCCCTTTCCCTAAGACAAATCTTTTTCAGATCCCAAAAAAAGCCTGACATAAAATGGTTTCATCATCTCTCCAGCACCTGTGAGTTTAGGCAAAGAGTTTGTGCAACAGCTGAGTCACAAGCTCTACTCTTTCTTTTAATTCCTTTTTCTTTACCATTTCTTCTCTTTCAGTCTACAGCTACTTTCAGTCTCATATCTATCCTGTCACTACCTCTTCACTTGTCATCTAAGTTCTTTTCCATGGCATTGCATTTTTACGCTTCCTGCTCTTTCACAAACATATTCCATACAGCCCTTGAGAGAGCTGTCTCTTCCAGTTCCATCACAACAATCTGCTCACTTCCTTTTTCCTTGAGTGATGCTTTTCTTCTGCATGGTCATTTTCTGATGTACTCCACCTTACTGCATCCTGACCGTGCTTTCAGAATACAAATGCATTTTCTTTGTAGTACTCTTTCTTTTCTTGTTATATTTCCAGGTTGTTCATAGTTTTCCATGCTTGGGGACCTGACTCAGAGATTTACATCACATACCTATTGTCCAGCAGTCCTTCTAATTATGCCACACTAGGAGCTGTGTTATGAAGCCTAGACTAATTAACAAAGTTTTGTAAGATGTGTCTATGTAGGCTAAGTGGAGCTGCTCCAGTCAATTGCACCGGTGAAACTTCCCAGGGTGGAGACACTCTCGCCTCCTCTGCATAAGAGCTCAGGCACAAAACTACGTGACGAATGCTGTAATTCTCAGGTCTGTAAGATCCTTCATTAGCCACACAGGGATGCATTTAAGACATTCCTGTTTTTCCTTTGATTATATCTACCCTGGAGACTTTGCCCAGGCCAGCTGTAAAGACGTTAGCTCAAGAACAGAAACAGTCCAGCTGTGACAGAATGGAGTTACATTTAGACCGATTTTCCCACTTGCTATTCACAGCTACATGGGGTGTTCGCAACCAACGGTGTAAACACACCACTTTCATTTCCAGGACTGATAATAAAGACAGTCATGCAAAAAGAGTTCTAAATCCTGAGTGGGTATAAAGGCCTAGGTTATATACCCACCTCCCTTTTACGTAGATCCATTATTTTCTCCACTGAATTCCACTGAGATGTTGTAGCCAGTGTTCCTCAGGTATGATGAGTTAGAAATGTGATTTAACACTTGCATTAGCAGAGGCTTTGGAAAAGGGAAACAACTAAGAGACAAACTAAGTTTTGCAAAACTGGTGAGATATTTCATATAATTAGCATGTAACAATGATAACAGTTCTGAAAGCCTACAGTAGCTTATGAAATACCCAATCTAAATTTAGCGCAATTAGTTCACTGGTATTTACACAGCTGATTTTGGGATTATGGTTAGAAAAGTCTTATTTCCCAGTATGAATACCATTTTGGGTATCAGAGGAAATTTTTTTTTTCAAACTCTCTTCCCTTTATAAAAGCAGAAATAATGATTAATATTACTTAATAAATAATAAACAATAATAATAATTTAGTTTTTCTGTATGATTTATTTGCAAAAAAAATTATCTTCAATGGGATCCTTAGCTTTCAATTAAATACCCTAAATAGTTCTCAGCATGATGACAAATTAAAATGAAAATGAAACAAAGTGTTGGTAAAAGGGCAAATTACTAAGTAGTCCAGTGGTTTTGAATGTCATTCTGAGTAGAAAAAAAGCCATGAACAACTGGCATTCTGTGTCTCTGATGATATTCATCAATATCCCCTGGGGCTCATGAGTTGTTGTGTCTTGAATAGCCAGTGATCCTTTTGGTTTGGACAAAAATCCTGTGCATTTACCAGGAAAGCTAAGATGCTCTCAGCAGTTTAGGTATTTTTTTCTCTGTCTTTTTCCTTTTTTGCCTTCACTCCCAACTCACTTTTCAGTGTATAACTTTTTTCTTACAGACTAGTGTAGGATTAGTTGGAACGTTTAGAAAGAAAACACTTCTCCAGTTATCTTCTCTTCTAAGAGAAGTAGTGCGTAGTGCTAGGAATGATGGCCAAAGCTATCATTTCATATAGGACAGCTGACCAAAGTGTTTTGGGGGGGGGGGGGGGAAGGAAGGGGGGGAAGGGAGGGAACCCTAAATCAAAACAAACCAAAAATTTGTGACAAAGAAAGAAAAAGTCAGACACATAGAAAATACTATGAAAGCATATAGGTTACCTAAATAGTAAATACATCTTCGATGTATCACTTAAAACCAGTTGTATTCTTTCCTTTTCTCAACTGTTTTCTTTCTCTGTTTGGAAACTCCTCTTCTATAAATAGACATTGCTATTTTCTGAGTCCCTTTCAGCTAGAAAACACGCTCCAAACTTCAATCCAGCACACTGCTAATTTATTCTGTGGAATCCATCTTACTTCAAGTGTTCTGATTCATACTTTCACAGCAAGTGAAAAAAAAAAAAACATTCTCATTCTCTCCAGCCTCAGCTGGGGTTGTTCAGAGAATTAATTTAGCAATAATCTAAGTGCATTTGAGGTCTTCAGACAGAATTCACATTTTTTACAATCTCAAGAGCTGGACACTGTAAAATTCTTTTCTTTTCTTATAAGCTCATGACTTCAGTAGCAAATGTTGTTTCTTCCTGTACTATACAAATCTGCCCTGTTTGAGCAAAGCTTCGTCACTCTGTCCCATATCTACAGCCTCTCCCCAGAGCTATAATGCTGATGCTTCTCCTTCCAATGACATTTTTCCTCCTGAGGTAGTTCCTCCTTCATGAGAGTGGTCAGAGCACTAACATTAGCTTGAAACTTTTTGAAAAAAGATGTCATGTTTTCCAGGATAATTACCCCAGAGTGTACCATACTTCATATGTGACTTAGCATCTGACAGGGAGTGAAAGCACTCAGTTCCTCCGCTCTCAGGCTGAGCCGTGTGCAATACACCCTGGGTACCAGAAGGATTATTTCTGCAGTCTAACTCAGAGCATTTTCTGGGCATACAAGAAAAGAGACCTTCAAGGCTTCTGGAAATAGAAATCAGACAGAATTGGATGTTGCCATCAGAAAACTCATTTGGTCCCTATCCATACCTGGCACCTGCCAGGTACCATCTTTCCAGGAGCCACTTGTGCATGTATGGAGACCAGCATCGCACATATCGCCTGTCCACTATTTGGGGAAGCAGCAGGGCTGCTGCTCACATGTCGCTGGACTGTCCTGTGGCCAGCTGGGTCTCACAGGGAGGAAGCAGGAAGGCTAGCTAGTGCATACGGCGCTTCCCCTACCTCTGCAGTAGCTTGAGCAGCCTAACCTGGAGGGCTGGGCATCGCTGATGCAGCGCATGAAATGGTTAGTGCACATCAGCTATAAATGTGCCACACAGAGGGAACCGCTGGGAATTGTTAAACCAGACCAGGGTACAACTGCCTTTAAAAAGTACATGGCATTTCAACAGCTGAAGAGCTGGGATATCAGCAACATGAAGGGATACTTGTTTCTAGCAGCATCGCAATCATCTTGTAGAACTGAATATTTCCAGTTTTGCCTCCCGTCTCTTCCCCTTTCTGACCCTTATATCCTTTAATTTTTTATTAGGGGATCATCTTTTGGCCACATGGCTGCTTATTTGTTTTCCTTGCCTGACCTCCAGAGGGATCTGTTAGATAGGGATTCTTATCTTCAGCCCATAATCTCTTTAAAATCTTTCCCAGCTCATGGTACTCTAGTGTACTCCATTCAAAAGAAACTAATAGCTGTGTTAGGTTATTTGCTTTATTATTTTTATACGGTTATTCATTAACATCAGATGAGATTTTAAAAAGCAACACTGAAAAAAAGAAGATAAAACTTCATACAAAATTACACACATATTCCATTCTATGCAAGTCACAAAAAATCAAATTCTGCCCTATACCATATGCCTATAATAATGTTTTAAGTACATGTCAAAGCCATGAATAGCTCTGTATTTCAGAGTTTAATTGTAAATTTCTATTATTGCAAACTACACTATCACTTTTATTCTAAATAAGGATCTTCAGAAAGACCTGACTATGTACCTACAGCCAGTTTAGACTCAATTTTATTTGAGAGCATAAATAATGATGACTTTTAGCTTTATGATGACTTGGAAATCAGGTCAACATTTAAATACTGGAGGGGAGGTTGTCCCCTATGAGTGGATTCTGCAATTATATGCTCTATCTGTGAGATCTGGGTTACACTTCTGTTTTGGAAGCCAATGTTCTTTCTCAAGAATATTTATGTCTAAATAAGTTAGGCTAAAGCTCCAACAACCTTTGCCAACTCATTCCCCTTGCAAAGGGGGAAAAATACACTCCGGCAAGGCAATCATTTCAGTGCTTTAGCATGCCTGGACATAACTATACGAACAGTGAATAGCTCAACTCTGTGGCTGCATTAGGCTTGCAAAGATAAGCCAAGAACAACAATAAAAATCAAATGTAGATGTTAGTAGATGCTGCTATTGTGATTTTGCAGTTCAGTAAGTCAGAAATATTCCATAGCTTGTAAATAGAATTTCATCCTACTTCCACCACTAATAAATAAATAGCTGTTAGTTTGATCAGCAAACCCAATTGTGGGCAAAATACCATAATATAGAGATGCTTGCCAAATGCTGTTTGGACAGTGACCATAGTTCATGCAATTGTTCTGCCATTTTTTTGTTCAATGAGAACTGACACACAGTTATTGAAAACAATCAAATATTTGCCAAGCAATGAACAGAATACACAACGGCAGCATTTCTCTTTGGCACTGGAGGACAGTCAAACACAGTCCTAAAGAATTTTGTATCTCTCTCAGACTGTACTGAAATATGTGTATACTTTTTCAACTGCTCTTTTTTAGAACATTTTCACAGGGCATGGGCTTGTGTCAATGGATGAGGGTACTAGAGAACATGTGATTCCTACTGAGCATCTTTTGAAGATGGATTTCCAAATGAAACTTCCAAGAACTCCAGACACTAGTGTAAGGAAATAGAGCTTATTAATTAGCTTATTTTTGCATTGTATTAACTATAAATGTGAAAAGATGACAGAAGCAACACACTGCAATGTCATGGCAATGATACACGTGCATATTGAAAGGTACAGTAAGTTCAGCTTTACTGGGCTCATCACCTTTCATTCCTTTAAGAATGGGTGATGAAAATGAGAAAAAAGGATTGGACTAGCTTGTTCCAGTAAAGCAATTCTCTACTGCATCAAACCATATTCATGGAAGTTTAAGAACCCTCACATCTCTTTAATAAATAAGCCAACGATGTATATAATGGTACAGTAATAAAAATGCTAATTATTTAATATTGGGAAATAATAGATCTGCTTGCAGTAGCCCCATGTTAATTAGTAGGCTTCTTTTTTTTTTTTTTTCCCAATGCAGTTTTATTTTCATTAATAATACTATGCTGTTTCAACAGAGAATGTTTCCTCTTTTGGATTTCACAACTCTCCAGGGCACACTAGAAAGTGAATCATTTATGCCCAACATGCAAACATTAAGAAAACAGGAGACTCATTGAAGTTATTTTGGTACCTTCTCTTTGATTTATGTGGAGTAATTTTCAGCAAAATATCCTATAGGAAGAGTGCAAAACTTTTCGGCACATTATGTGCTAAATTAGACTTACTTAGAGAAAACATATGTGTCATGCTCAGTATTACTGTGGGATATTAATTTGATTTGGGAAACTATGTAAAAGATTTTATGACCAAAAATGTCTGAAGAAAAGAAAGGAAAATCATTATAGCATTTGGTATATATTCTCTAAGGTTTTGATTACACACTAGTAAAGCTTTATAATACCTTTGTTATATAGATATTTTTGCCACCATATCTATACCTTGTGGGTAAACTGAAGATAAGAATTTACCTAAATTATACTACTAGTGTTGAAGCTGTCTTTATTTCCCTTCCAGTAACCAAAGCAATGGGGTCCTTCATAGTGTAAACAGAGCCTCTAAATTCCTGCACACTTCTGGGAAACTCTCTCCTAAGTTGTAAGAAATATTGAAAATTATTACCTCTACATTAATATCCTGGATTGCACACTAACATTTTTCTGGTCAGTTCCTCATAAACATAAAGCCAAAATCCACCTATATTTAATTTCAGTACTAAATGCAGTATATATTTTTGAATTTTACATTTTGTCTTCACTTTTTTCCTTTGAGATGGTGAATAACAGTTGCAAACTGTTTTCCTCTCTGTCTGTCTGATTTGGAGAGGGGAGGGGCAGAGAGAGGAGATGTTAGTTGAAACAGAGGAACATTTAAGAATGTAATGACGATCTTTAAACTGAGCTATGGCATACAGCTGTAATAAGTCTCTCAATGGTAGACCAGATTTGCTTGTTTCACTGTAATCTCGCTGACCTTGAAAAACCAACTACATGATTTTTTCTATTGTGTAGGTTCTGTCCCATTGTGTGATCTGAATAAAAGCAGCCTTTAAAAATGTAATGTCACGGTGCTATTCTCAAATGATAAACTGTAGTGTCAATTATAATTTACTCATAGAGAGAAAAGATAATATAATTTCAAAATAATATTACAGGGAAATCTTCCATAACAATCAAGGAAAATATATATTATGAGTGACTGCTGGGGGTATTATTATTATTAAAATTATTATGCTTATTATTAAGATTGCCATACACTATCTGTTATAATACAGGGGTTTTTAATCTGGCAAACTTTTACTGAAAGGCTAAAATTCGCTATACTAGATATCTGCTTCAGTCCAAATGTTAAGTACAGCCTGAGCCACATTATCCAACTGTATCAGTGAATAAGGATAATGAATTATTTTTTTTTTTTAAGTTAAGTTATGCTCATTGGGAAAGTGAAATGTATTAGTGTGACTGTCAGTGAAGGGTAGTTCTGCCATGAGCGAAGATTCACTGGATGAGGAGACTGAAAAGTGATGCAGGGAAAGGGAGCTGCAATGAGTTATCTCGACTCCATGTAGCATGGAATCCCAGAGAACATTTAACAGGGACAAGAGAAAAGACATAGGGCAGAGCACAAGGAAGGAAACTCCCAAGCAAGCCATAAGAGTCTATGTGACTGGGAACAGCATGGTGTGGAGAGTATGGGAACAAGGGAGAAACAAGCTGGACAAGAAGCTGGGGGAAATGGACTGAAGGTTGGCTGGGCAAGGAGCTCAGAGGAAGAGCTGTGAAAGAGCTGGATCCAGTTAGGGTTGTCTCTGAGTCTTCTCATTTTTCTGCCATCAGTAGCTAAAATTCAAAGACAAAGTGACCCATCCTTCTACAGAGCAGCTCTGTGGAAAACACTGGCGTGCATTACTGCTTGTTGACTGTGATGCCAGTATTCAATTAAGTGTAATTCCCTTTTTTCAGTTTATTCGAATTAAAAAAAGGGGGGGGGGGGGGCAAATTTCATAGAGTTTCTTTCCCTTCCTTGGCACTCACTTAGGTAGGGTGTCCTTCGTTCACATATTATGGTCTTTTGTATTTTTGTTCTTTTCTTCAGCATTCATGAATGCCATGGCATCCACAGCTCTAAAACTGTGCTTCTTGTCAGTAAAGCAACCTAATTTCCCCCCTTGCCCCAAAGAAGTCTGATAAGCTCCATGCATGAATAAAAGCAGAAATAAAGAAATTTAAAAATTAAGGTGAAAGGAAGCAGGTTGCCTAATATGAGAGGCAGAGAGGTTGGAGTCAGTGAGGGTGAGATGGGGACTCAGAGTGGCTCAGAAGAGCAGAGAAATCACAAAAAAGTTGAAAGGCCAGAGCATCAAAGGAAAAGCAAGGAAAAAGAATGACCACAGTTGTGTGCATGAGTCATCAGAAATGGCGTTTGACATTCCATGCTCAGCATTGCCAGAAGGTATATTAGTATAAAAATTACACCATTGTGCTACTTCCTAAATCTGGTAACATGAAAATATAAACACCTCCTCATGTCCCATTAAAATCAATGGCATTAAAGAAGGATTAATTACATTAAAGGAAGAGATTTACTAAGGTGTCTTCATGTCTAGTGCTAACTAAATAGGTGTTTTACTGTGCTAGACAACTTGGAGTATCTTATCCTACATGCTCTGTTTCCAAAGCAGGGAGAATCAAGGACAATCTGCAGCCTTTATAATGGGTATTTTAATTATATTTTCACATTTTCAAGCCCAAACACCAATCATACAAATATTTGTGGCATTCCAACTGACTAGATATTTTTAAATTAAATGATTTACAGAATGGGCATGTAAATGATTTACACAAAAGGCTTTGAACAGTTCCTTTAGAAACATTATAGCTTATTGTACAGACGTGTACCTTTTTCAAAGTGAATTTTAGCACAATGACTTTCAGCAGCTGCTCTCAAGCCTCTGTGGTGCATTGTATGAACTCTTCCTGCAGTACTTCATGCCTCATTTCCTCTAACTTGACACTACGTATATTTGTTGAATAATTGCTGAAAACATATCATCGTTAAAAATGTTTACTGTTCTATTCTAATGGGAATAGCAATAAAAGGGTAAGGGCAAAAATATGTCATTTTACACAAAAAGCAGCACAACTGCACCCTTCAGAGAGGCCTCACAAGGAACTATGAAAATAATGCTGTTGAGAAACTATTTGGCTTCTTTCAGATTTTCTTACCGCTTCTTTCTTTTTTTCATGTGGTGGATGTTTGCGTGAAAACAAGAGGTCAAGTTCTGCTCTCAAATCAGCATAAATTTGAAATTCAACAGAGTTACTGTAAACAAATAGCAGTGTAAGCAAGAGAAATCCCACACTGGCTTTCTGAGTATGTTTTATGGCCAATGACCTAGATGTTGGAACAAATTTTTACCCAAACTGCATTGCATGCAGACCTCTGGAATTATTCTGCTTCAGCCTGATTTTTAAAGGAAAACCTCTTGGTTTTTTTCTTTTCCTTTCTTTCTTTCTTTTTTTTTTCACTTAGAACCTAGAGAAAGTCTCATTGCTTAACTGATGAACAGCAAGTGCTGTGCCTGGAAGTGTAGAAAATGGGTGCTAATGCCTCTTTTTGCCCGTACATTCTGTCTGACAGTGGACAAGTCAGCTAATATACTTGTGCCTGAGTTTCTTCACCTCGATAGGAATGCAGACTAGCTTTAACAAAAGTTTTGAGGACCACTTAGTGATACGTGAAAAGCACTTTGGTTGGAAGGGGCTACTGAACTGCAGAGTATCATTATTGGAGCAACAGCAGAATAGGTTCAATCATTTTTTATCCAAAGCATCAGAGTAAACAATACAAGTTGGAACAATGCACTGTTTCCAGAATGTGGTTTTAAAGAATGTGTTAGGAGATGATGATGTTGTTGCTATGGTTACAGACCCATCTAAAGAAGTGAATGCACTAAATACTATTATGAAAATTAAGTAAATATTAAGCAACAGTTTAAAAAACAGGTGTGTAGGAGTCAATGTTTTTATTTTTGTCATTTTAATTACTCTTAATATTTGTGAAAGCAGCGGGCTGAAAGAGCTACCCCGAAAACAGTATGATGCCTGGTTAGTGCTTGGAAGGCAGATCTCCAGGGAGCATCTAGATGTTGATAGCCACTTTGTGGAGATCCAGTACTCTTCACCAGTTCCTTCCATTTTCTCCTGAACTTATTTAATATGCAATGGAAAATCATGTTATAGGAAGAAATGTGAACACATTCAATAAAATCCTTCAATAGAATTCTTCAATAAGAATCGTTGTATTAAACCTAGGATCTTACATGGCAGGTGACAAAAAGCTTACTCTTTACAACTTACAGATGAGGATAGGAAGCTCTGCAAGCTCATATAGTCATGGAAATGGTGGTGTGGGTGGTATTTAATTATCTATTTGACCATGGTAGCACTTATAGCCCTTAGTCAGTATAGCAAGACCATATGGCATCCTAAGGGGCTTCTATGCTGTCAAGTAAGTGAGCTCCCCAGCCTTGGTTGCCAGTTATTGATAGTGCAGGTATGCCAGGGCCTTTCCAGGCTCCTTTCTGAATGAGTAAACCTGTTTCCTCCAGGAGGGAGGAAACCAAGGCCCAGTTGGCACAGTAGTTTGCTTCAGGGTACACTTCAGGCAGAAAACGTGAAATAGATGGTGCCAAAATGGGCTCCTTCAGCCTGGGACAGACTTCTGACATGATGCCAGCACGCTCTGTGCCCGCAAAGACAAGCACATACCCTCAGGACAGGCTGCAGGGCAAGCAACGCATGCTTTTGGCATCGTGCTCTGGAGACACTGCTCTGATAGGCTGTGGTACAGATTTCACATTTTTTTCAGATTATCTCACTTTATTATCACTTTGAAAACACAAAATATTCTAGTTATGTCTCAGGGCCGCAGAGCCAGGAATTGCTTCCTGAGGCAGATGAGTTTAGTAATGTAAATGTAGCCAGACATACTCTGCACTTGTCTTGAACACCATTATGAATGTATTCCCTTCTATCTGAATACCTAAATTTCAGGAAAAGATGGAGCTATTGATTATTAACAAACCTTGAATGTTTAGTATGAGTGTTCACTTTCTGTAATCATAAAAGGGACATGCAATTTATAATGCCTACATTGAAATACATGACAGGTGGTTGTCTGTCAGAAACTTAGATGTTCTCTAAGAGTTTGTACGTAAAAGAGTTGAGCTTTGGGAGAGACTTAGCATATGGTAGTTAAAGAAAAGCTGATTTTAAAATTGTACTGCCACTATATCTAAATATAATCCTAAAAGGAGAGAAAAAATATCAAAAACCAGAACTGTAATTATGCTTACCAACCTACTTCATTTATCAAAGCACATTATAAAATGAGCAGAGAATTTAACTCGGGGAGCCTGTACCACCTTCAATTATCAGCCCTATAAATTACACAACCAGTGAAACGCAATGAGATCAAAGACTCTGAACTATTTGATTTTCTTACACATGAGTGAGTGGCTACTGGGCACACTGATTACTCACCACTGCTGAATAACTAGGACAATATTGAACTCTATACATGTGGCACCGCTGACAATGGCAGAGAAATGAACCAGTGGATACTCTGGAGGTCTGTTCAACAACAGAAGGCTGGTGTATAGATAAGCAAATGTCTTATGAATGTGCTAATGAATTTGCCTTCTAACCCCATCACCTAAAAACACTGGGGCTAATTTCTTTTTCTTTGTCTCTTTAGAATATGTCTCATCTCTATAAATTGAAATGCAGTCTCTTGAGTGTGTTAAGAACAATTTCTAATTTCTAATCTGTTCAGAGCATCCTCCAAAATCTGAATTATACCAGTATCGGGTGCCCTATATTATTTCAGTATATATTTCTTACAGACTATTCAACTTCATGCTTTCATCTTCTATCTGAACAGAGAGGGTAGATGATTTGACAATATTTATGAAATGAATTTCATAGAAGTTTTAGGAGAAAAGGCAGAAAATACTGCCTTTAGTTAAGAGGCTGATCCAAGCCTATTAGTCTTCCTGTTTTCTTCCGATAGCTTTTACTCTGGCCTTAATTGTACAGTTCTGCTTTCTGAAGTTGTTTTTTCACACGCTCTCCTGAATAACTTCTATATATACAGCGGGAAAGGAGGCAGGGAGAAGGGAAGTAGAAAAAAGGCCATGCAAAGGCCTTTTCTCTCCTGTCCCTCTGAAGTGTTTTGAAACATACTTCACATGCTAAATAATCTGTAAATATTTCCAGCAATGGTGGCAGTGCTTCTTCCTAAGCAGGAACGGAGATGGGCATTGTAGAGCATGCAGGCTCTGCACCGGCCGGCTCCACTGAGTCAGCTGTCAGGGTTTCAGCTGGTACCAACTCAGCAGACAAATCCTTCTCCTGCTCCCAGTAATAGGGACAGTAACTGAGAAATCGCAAGTCCCTCCCTAGGCTTGTCACAACAACTGTGCATCATTCCCAATTGATGGTGTACCATAAACTGACAAGCTAGCCTTGTGTTTTTACCTGAGACTTTAACCTTGTTTCTTTTTATGTATTTGCTTTTACACGTAAAGCTGGAGACTTTGCTAGTCACACGGCCGGTCTGTGTGAAAATCTGTGTGTGCCAAACTAAGTTTTTTACTAAGGAGAATTTTAAAGCAAAGCGTAGACAAGAAGAGGCAGTTCAACTTAATTAATGTCAGAGTTTGTACAATCCACTGAATGTGTAAAGCCCTATATAATTTCTAGGTATTACTACTAGTCTTGAGTGAGTAATTAATGTGGAATTATCTGTTTGCCAAATGTCATCTCTCTGTTTGTGAACTGTCATTGAAATAACATGATTTTTTTTTCCCAGATTTGTTAAAAACTCCTCTCCGAATAGCTTCTGTCAGTAATTCTTAGCCTGCTGCTTATTCATGAGCAATTCATTGTAAGTGTCTGATAGTTGCAATTTGAGCTGTTTTGACTGCCCAGTTAGGTATTTGATACACTTCCTTTCAGACATTTGATGACCGTAACTTTGAACTGTGTAGTGTAGATACTCATCCAAGCCAGTATTAAATTTGCTTTCCATGGGTACTGGCTAATATCTGCCTTAATATGAAATGTAGCCCTGTTTTAACATTCATATGGTGTTAGCGACTAGAAGTCAATCAATTTGAGAATACATTATTTTGAGAATGATACAGATAGAGCGTAAATGATAGTCCCTGTTCCAAATTATTTACCATATAGAAGAAAGGACTGATCTGTTTAACATTCTTGTCTGTAGGAGAATAAATAGAGTCCCAGTAAGGTGATCTGAAATTGGAAATGAAAGTGAAATGTCAAATAGCTACAGATTGCTATATTTCAGCAAAATGTCTGTACATATAAAATACACCCTAGCACATTATGCTAATTGGACAAAAACACATGGAAATATATTTAACATTTTCTGAAGGGACGGGAAATTGAGATGTAAATCTGGAATGCCAAAGGGATGTGCACTAATTTCTGGAGCATTCACCTAATCATATCTCAACGCTGTTCCATGCGGAGAGTACACCCAAGGTTGTATCAACTACTATTATCTGAAAAGCAAAAGTAGTCAAAAACTGTGAACAAGTCTAATTTTAAAAATTATTTAATCTCTGAAGTCCCTAAAAATCCAAAATTAATATCTCTGCAAAGATCACTTTTATTATTAAAGTAAGGGTTTTCTTTAAGAAAATAAAATTGTATAACAGTTTGCTACTTGCTGATGTATATGCAGCTAACAGACAAGGTTATTATGAGAGATCCAAAAGAACTGGATGCACTAGGTCCCCTTCACTCCAGTTAAAGTACAGTCGGTGGAATTCAAAAAAAAATCAGAAATTCTCTGCAGGAGAGGGATTCCTTTTCAAGGAAAAGAAACAATGTTAAAGTGAGGGTTAAAATTACTTTGTCAATATATTACAGCATGCCTATGGAACAGAACAGTCCTATCAGTCTCACTGTAGTTGGGGTTGTTTCTACCTAATGTTTTTCAAAATAGTGTACATTCTTCATTCTTTTTAATTAATCGCTCTCTTTTAACCTGAATAATTTCATTTTTCTGTTTCTTGAATTTGAAGTACCAGAGCATTTTGGAAAATCGGTGTGCTTACCTGATGTCAGAAAAGAATACCTTCTGCTCACACAGAAGGTGCCAGGGAAGGTGGAGAGAATAACCTGTTATAATTCATCCCTGATGTTATCATGCATCATCTCTACTAAGTATACGAATACTCTGTTCACTGCAGTTCTTCGTACAAAAGAAGCACAGAAGGTAGAAAACCTCTTACTGTATATGACCATGAAAAAAACAGATGCTAATATAATCAGGAACAAGGAAAAAGCTACTGCTTTAATTTTACTGAGAAAGATTATTTGCAATAGCCGCCATTTAATGGAAGAACTGGAAGGATTTTGTGTGATGGCAGAACTTTCAGATTGTGGAGGAACTCCACGTTTCTGAGTACAGTTTACTCAGAGGCAATGGAGTTTCAAGATTTCCGGAGTATTTGTGCACCTAAAAAGGAGATAGACAGGAATGATATGAACTCTAGCTACTTGGACCTGATCTTGCACTCTTGAAAATGAATGGCAAAACACCTATTGGCTTCAGCAGAAATAAAACCAGGAGCCGTTGAAAACACATATTGATCCATATTCTACCCTGCTGGATGGCTCATTTCATTCCTCTTGAATAAGAATGTAAAGAAGGCATTTATAAGTATTATGCCATCTGCTTAGAAGAATGAATAGATTTTTCATTTTAAAAATCCATTTCTTTTAAGTATCTGGAGTTTCAAGAAAGTGAAATGATATAAAATACCAAACTAAAAGAGTTCATGGCCTTATTCTGTCATGATTTGTATCCAGTGCATATTATTTGACTTTAGTGGGGTGGCCCAGACATATGTTAGGATAATTACAGAGGAAAGAATCTAATTGTAGTGTACAGTGCTGGTTTAAGCTGACAGATAACAGGTTGTTATGTATAAAACATGTGCGTACATAGAGTAACAACATGTTAAATATCTCATTACATCTTGATAGATAGATAGTGTTGGGAGGATGTAAATTAGAGTACCAATTATTCTGTTGCGGTGATAATGAAGCATTAGCGTCTTTATTCGCATGCATCTATATTTGTGCAGCTAACAATGACTCTCCTTAGGGAAGCAGATTGAATGGTTCGATGTTGACCTCCAAGCTATTGCTGCCACTTTTAAAATTTTTTGTGTTAAAGATGCATATGAGTGGGAGGGAGGACACTAGTGACAGTGTAAGAAAACAGAACAGGACGGTATAAGCAGTGTATTTTAGAGTGCTTTATTACATAAGAAAACTAGGGAAGAGAGGACTTGAGGTAAAGGAAAACAAGCTATGGGAAATGACATACAGAACAGTGTTTCACACAGGAGAAATATTGTAAGAGCCAGGAAATTGTCATCATATGTAACATCAGTCTCAAACACTGATTCACTGCTCTCTTTAAAAAGGTTTCCTTATGCATCTGTATTCCACAGTTATTTGTCAGTCTAACAAATACAAGAACAAAGATGAAATGTCAGCAAATATATCAAGCTGTTGCCTTCTTCTGTATGTTGTGCTTTCACAAACTGCCAATCCAATCTACCAGTTTTCCAGCTTGAAAGATGTAGATTATTTCAGATCTTGTAGGAGCAGATATTGCCAATAGCAGTGAAGGGCTTGTATTATGGCAAAAGCATGTTCAGGTTAGATAGAAGGACCAGATTCACTCTTTCTAAAATTTCCTTTGGAAGTCGGATGGCTGTTTTCCATAGGTTTTAAAACTTATTTTTACCTCTTATCTAAATAACTATTAAATCATGCCAATAAATCCCCCTTCATATTGTAATAAATAGTTCAGACAACATTTTGAAACAGCAGAAAATGTTTCACACCCTGAGACATGAGGAGACACAGTCTCACAGTCAACGAAGCCTAGTGAAAGCTGGAAAGTATCTGGAGGAGTGCAATGGCCATCTATTGGATTTACATCACGAATGACAGAGGGCTAGAAGAGAGAAGAAGGGCACAAAATGAAAGATTAATAGAGGAATCTCAAGGAGAAAAAGGAAATTGTTTCAACAAAATTAACTGAAACACTGGAGGAAGAGCACACACTGTCCACCTAGGTCAGAGACCCAGACGGGCCGAAGGAAGGGGTCACCCAGAGCCCAATGACATTCGGCAGGGCCGAAGGCAGAGCCCTGCCCTGGGAGGACGAGCCCCGGCAGCCACACAGGCTGGGGCCTGCCTGCCTGGGGAGCGGCTCTGCCAAAAGACTCAGGGCCTGGTGGGCAGCGAGCTGGGCACGAGCCAGCAGTGCCCTGGCAGCAGAGATGGCCAGCGGCCTCCCAGGCCGTGCCAGCGGCCTCCCGGGCCGTACCAGCGGGGACACGGCCAGTAGCTCGTGGGAAGAGAGGGATCATCTCCTCTGCTCAGCACTTGTTAGACCGTACCCAGAATGCCATGTCCATTTTCAGACCCCCAATACAAGAAAGCCATTGACAAACTGGCACAGGTTTGGTGGAGGGCTGCCACGATGGGTCAGGGGCTGGAGCACCTGCCCTGAGGGGAGAGGCTGAGAGCCTGGAGAAGAGATGGCTTCAGGGGTTCAAACAGCTGTGGCTTTGCACTCTCCATCCTTGGAGGTAGTCAAAATGCAGCTAGACTCAAAACCCAACTCTGAGCAGCTGGTCTGATCCAAAAGCTAACCCTGCTTTGAGCAGGAGGTTGGACAAGATGACCTCCTGGGCTCCCTTCCAACATGAACTATCCTTTAATCCTTTGATTTATGTATCTATCTCCCATTTGGATAACATTTGAGAAATTCTTATTTTTAAGACTTTTTAAACATCCCTGCATAATTTGCCCTGCACCTGGAAAACTACGGCAGAGACAACGCAATTCTTCTGACTGAACTTACACTACATGTCTAACTTTTGGGTAGTATATGCTAATTGCCAGCACTCTCTCCTTATGCTGGGCACATTTCAGGGGATACCATATGCCAGAGATTGTTCTGAACAGGATTTTGGATGTGATTATCCTGTTTTGGGCAGAAGAAAGCTTGGGCATGTCAATGCAAATTGGCCACATCACCTGATGTGGGGCCAGGCAGTGGACTCTCACCTCTGTTACAAACTAGAACCGACTTAGCCTATTAGAGCCTCACAATGGGATCCCTGAAGGATCTCCTATAGCAAAATTTGCTTCTCTAAATTATATAGATATAGAATTCTTATCTACATTATACTAAGTTGCACAAGTTCAAGGACCTACAAATGACTTGCTGCAGCACCCCTGTTCCCTGAACAAGGGGAGAGATTAGGGAAGGTGATGAGGTGTCCTCTGAATCCATGAGATTTCTGCGGGAATCGATTTCCATTCCATACATACTTTGTACGTATCCTCTGAATTCAGTCCCTTCTCAGCTTACCTGCTGCTTATAGAACATGAGGATTTTAGCTTATTACTTAGACATAATTCTGTGCAGGAAATAAAAATATTTCAAGTCCAGCTGTAGTACATTTTGAGGGCCTTTCTGAAGGTTGAAGTCTGATACAATATTGTGGAACCCATCATCACATAGAACAAAGAAAGGTAGGAGATAATTCTCAGATATGTCGTGATTCTGACATTGATAAGGAAGCCAACCCCTTGAAAGTCTCCGTAGAATATGCTGAGAATTTCAACAAAACTAAGGCAATAACAGGGATTTCAGGGAAAGTAGGACATTCAAATTCCTGCCTTGTTTTTTCATTTCTTTTGGAAATCAGACCTAAAGAGTATATCAATCAAGTATTAAAAAGATGAGCATTGGGAAAGGAGACATACGTCCTGGATGTATCAATCTCTTTTTTTATTTAAATAACATTTTAAAAATTAAAATATTCAATGTTTAAAATATCTCCAGCAATATGTAGAAATTACACCATAAAATGAAAATAATAAAATTTGACACCAATTGGTGTCTCAGAGTTCTTGTATGACATTCAAAGAGGGAGAGTTATAACAAACAGCAAGGTACAATGGAGTATAATATTACAGATACATTGAACGTTTGCTCCCTTAAACTTGTTTTTTTAATATTCTTTTGCATCATTTTATCTATAATTATCAAGTGGGAGACTTCAAAGACATGAGTGTATCACAGTGGATTTGTCTGGTCTTCCTTGGTTATTAAAAGAAATAAAATAAGGGAAATCATAGATGGATCATTAAATGCAATGACAAAGCAATGGAAAAGATAAAGGGGAAGACATCTGTTTCATGCAGGATTTATATTTAGTGCTGAACAGTGGGGGTTTTTCCCCTGTAGTTCTGCAGATCAGGTCACTGGAGGAGGAAAGGATTATAGGAACATTTGCAGTGGGATACAGTATTATTTAGGTTTGAAACTGACGAATTGTGAAACACTGATGAAAATGAAGAGTGCTACAAATCACTGCTGTTGAACCCTTTTTGATCATAGTGAGAAGCTGACAATTGAAAAGAAACTAGCTACTTTCTAGAAATATATTGCTACAGTTCGGCTTGAAAGCTCTTTTTGTGAGTCACTCCATCTCCTCTGTAAATAGTCATTATTAGAATGACTTGAACCAACACCATTGATTCTGACAACCCTGAACTTTGTGAACGTCCATATTTGAAATCAAAACTTCACTGCTGCTTAGGATTGTTTCAAATAAAAAATATATAAAGATTTCTTCATGTGTTAATGTTTTTCAAATTCAGTCTTAAATTAATTAAATGCTAGCATGATCTTATGAAATGCACAGAAATGAATCTACTGTGGAATATAACAAAACACTCAATATTACATATTTTATTTCAGAGTAGGTTACTCCAAAATAGTTCCATCTCTGGTTAGGAACAAAATAGAAAAAAAATCTTAAATATTTAATCCCTAATCAGTCAATCCCAGGAAAAGCCTTCCCACAACCTGCATATTTAGGCATGGGCTACAAATGGAGAATAGATTCATTTTAAATACCCCAGTGCCTAGATTAAAATAAGGTCATGCAAAAAAAACCTGGATTTCTGTCAGAATCCCAACTCCAAAAGAATGTAATCAGAAATAGGAGGGGCAGCGAGACTGTCCCAAGGATCTGCTGGTTGCTCTCCAGCTCAGGCCACTCCATCTCCCAGGAGCAGTTGCCACCTCTTTCAAAAAAATTAGTGAGGGTTGATTAGTGAGTCTCCAGAATATATACAGTATGGGGGCCTGTGTGGGTCTTCCATGTGCCCACAGCATCTCCAAGCTCTCCAGGAGAAACTGGAAGCAGTGATCTTGGTGCAAACATTCTCAAACCCTCCTTTGTTAGCCTCTGTCTTCTTGGGCAGTCTCCAAGAGGGTCCAACTACTTCTGCACCTCCCCGGGTGTGTCTGTGAAGGTAATGTAGCAAAGAAAAAGGATTGGCCCTGTATAATGTCTGAAGATACACATGTATGCTGAACTGTTGCCCGTAGCCATCCTTCCTACAGGCAGAGGTTACAGCTGTGTTTGCATGACCTTGGCAACAACGCTCTTCCTTGCAGACAGGGCTGCTTTCAGGAGATCTGGACAGAAGGGCCCCCGTGTGGGCCCACAGGACAAAGGAGGGTGTTGGGCAGTGGGTGCATGTGCAGCCTTCTGTCAGTTGCCAGGGCCAAGCTTCTGGAAGGAAGTGTATCCACCGGGATGTGTGTTTGCTATTAGCCTGTAGAGTGAGAGGACAGCGTCCTCTCTGGGACATTAGCTCATTCCTCTGCAGATAACATCCCCAGTGCTGCTGTTTTCTTGGCTCAAGTTGCCATATGAGACTGTCAGCCAAGATAACAGGTCACCCTTCCCCAAGGCAGAGAGGTTGGCATGGACACGATCAGTTAGGTAGCATGGTTATCACTGTATGTGGTGAAAATTGGATGCTGACCCAACTAGCAAAAGCAAGATGCAAGCAAGAAGTAATACTGTTTACCATATGATCAGTACATTGAAGCTAATATATTTTAAAGAGAAGTTTCTAAAACACCATCACTCTTCACTCATTATGTACATTAAAAATTGGCAGGTATCTTTAACTTTATTTTGATTAATGAGCTAATGTGTATTTGGTAAAATTGTCTTTCATCTGCTCATTGACTACATAGATTTTACAAGGAGCTTCTGGATCTACTACATCTAACATCTCCTTCAGTAATGCAAACATCCAGCTTTTTCAGTCATATTGGTGAATTAAATGCTAATAGGATTGATATTGGCAAAGATATCAAAAAGAAATTATATGTGGAGCTCAGAAGTGATCGCTTCTGTTTAAAATAACACAACTTTAATGGGATATTTGGACAAATTGGAAACTGTGATTAATCTATTTACATTTTAGAAGTTTTCTAGTTTACAAGAGCTTTTGAAATACCCTACATAATTACACTAATGATTTATTAATAGATAAGAACAAGGCTTAGAAGAGAAGGTGATACCTTTAAACACAGTAATATAGCTGGATATACCAGCTCGGAGGGACCCAAGTTCCCATTCAGAAGCCACTGATCTCAATCTAAGTACAGTTTGAGACCTGTTTCTGTGAGTTAAAATGACTCTATTAGTCAGATTGGGACTTGAGTTTAACTTGAGAGAAGAAGGTGGTTGGAATATAAGGAGCAAGAGGAAATGTTAGAAAGGAACAGGTGAGAAGGTTGATAACTCCTGTAAGTCAGAAGGATGGGCAGGTAATTGTTGCTGATGAGATACAAAGGATTTAGCAGGAGGTGAGGACCATATGCGCCATCAGACTAATAACACTACAGAATCCATTATTTTTGGACCCGGCACCTCTTCCTTTCTTAGAAAATCAGATTTCCTAATATACTCATTGATAGATAATAATAATGAGCAGCACAAATACTCTATATATCCTAATTTCCTTGCTTTCTTAATATTTTCTATGATATCATACAGATAGAGATCAGAAGTAGAGATGAATAGACAGATACAGATAGACCTATAATCTCTACTTATCTAGGTATAGCATATTATCTATAGTAGCCACACTACATAAAAAAAAAAAAAAAGCTTTGCCAGTGTGATGTTTCAAAGGCTTTGATTTTCTTCCTGTAACTAAATTGCCTACAATTTATTTCTATAAGCTTCTGCAGGAAAATACTCAGTTTTCTATCAGACTGAACCTTCACTTGGTCTGAGATGCTGCAGATTTTCAAACTTTATAAAACAACCGGTAAGCAAACCGTATTGCTAGATATACTATATATGCTAGATATGCTATACCAAATATTGCTAGAGAAAAGGAGAAGGAACCTGCTGTTAGAAGCCAATAGTCACAAACAATGCATACTGGTCCATAAAAGCAAAGAGGGGAGTGACCTTAAGAACGTAGTGACAGAAGGAAAGGTGGCTGTTCACGGGAGCAATGGGGTTTGCCTCAGAGCACTGAGAGGTCCACTGCTCACAATTTGAAAGGGGCAATACATTAAGAATGTTTCCAAAAACTGCTATGTGCTTCTGCCAACATCCAGACATGAATTTGGATTCTACTTACTTTAATAAAGAAGAAGCTCTTGAGTCACAGTGGTGGATACTGAGAGAATATTCTGGAGGTATAAACTGTTTATTTACCATGTCTTTACATCTTCGTGCATCTGCTAGTAGCTGTGGTCAGAGAGCACAGCCCCTTGCTGAGAGCTGTTGTGGCTCTCCTTACTATCCTAGGTACTTGTTGGATTGATTTTGCAGATTGAGTTGACAGAGGATGCAGATTTAGAGGGTGAGAGGTTAATAGATGCACATGGGAATGGATTTTTTAACCAAGAAAAGTACAGTGTTGGTTTCCAAATATTGTGACTCTTTGTATAGCCATTACAGAGCTGCCTGATTTATACAAGGTTTCTGACAGATGAAACAGCTACAGCATTGTTAGTTCAGGACTTGCTGTGCTATGTGAACTGCATCACAGAATCACTTGTTAAGGATGTGAAGGAGCTGGTGTTATGTTAACTAGTATTATCGAGCAATCTAATACTAATTAATTTTTTTTTATTGTTTCACAGTATTAAATTTTAATTAGAGTGCATAGATCTCTCTCTTGACCACTGCAAAGTTAAATAATTAAATAATAAAGTTTTAATTCCAAATATGAGCTGCTATCTCACTATATTTTCAATAACTTTGAAACACACTGTAGAATGATACAAAAAAACCCCTACAATGAAATATAAAGACAATAGTCTTTATGTTAGAGTGAATTGCTCTCTTATGGTCTTTGCATTTTAAGCTTGCTTTTGTAATCTATCCTGTTCAGTTATTTCTGTGTTCCTAATCAGGGTTACCTATCTCCTGTGATGTATTGAATCACCCAGGAAATTGTCCGTTATTTAACAATTAACCAAGCTCATTTCTACTTCTAGCAATAAACATTTAAGACTTCTGAATTGATATTTGTCTCTGAGCTTTTAAAAATGTAAATTTGTATAGCAAGTAAGATAGCTACCAGAAAATTCAGATTTCTTGCAGATACCTAGACAAAAGTTAAGAAATCACTTTCTTTCACAGGTGTAGCAAGGTATTGCTTAGCCTTAAGGGCTTGTCACTCTAAATCTACTCTAAAAATGAAATAATGTTTTATTCAAAATGGAGGATTTATCAACAAACACATGGAAATTTACTGAAAGCTTCCAACTGTGGCAACTTGGCAAAGCAAGGCATTTTGGCATTTTATTCTCTCTGTACATATGTTTCACTCACTCATATGTCATTGAGAATGAGGATGCACATTCATCAAGAGTCTACCATTTTAGGACCAGATTTGTCATCCTTTATCTAACAAGTAGTCCCATTGAAGTTAGTGGGTGTAATCCTGATTCTGAAATAGTTAAGAGGAGTCAGTAAGCACAGATTTTCAGCCAGGACTGTGGGTTTATATCACACACTGTTTCCTAAGGAAAGAAATTGTTTAAGTATAGTAATCTGATGTTGTGGCTCCATCTCGATTTCTTGAGTTTATTTACCTGAATTCCTTTGGAGTTTCACTTGGACAGCCCTGTATTTCTCTTTGCTGTTCCCTTAGTCCAAGCAGTTTATACTATCACCTCTGAGAACCCACTGATTACTTGGGCTTATTTTCAATTATGAGAGGGAAAAAAAGAGAACCACAGGCTTTTTTTTTCCTGATAAGTTTATAGCATTTTAATTAACCCCAAACCAGAAATCTTGCAATTTGCAACTGATGCACATGCTTTCTGCTGCTAAAAAGCAAAAATAATTTGTCTTTAGCATGATAATGAAAATACTAAAATAATAAAAGAATTTATCTCCTTAAAAAATAATTTTGCCAATCTTTTTCATGAGTAGGGATACTTCAGCTCCCCATATTTGAACAGGCCAACTTGTTCAAAGCTAGGCTCTCAACTTGGCCTCTACTCTGTTAGCACACATTACGCAGCAGTGTACAGACTGCAAGCAGCTACTAAAGACCGATCTACTGCTTAGTTCTGAAGCAGCAGATCAGTCTCTTAAACTAGATGAATTACTGATACAGTGTGAGAGTCTCACATGTAGGAACTGCTTAAATAAAAAAATAGGATGTTTCTGACCTTCATTCCAACAGTAGTAAACAAAAAAATGTCTGCATATGACTCATATAGACATTGGGCCATATTCTTAGTTGCTGACAATGAATGTGAGTGTACCATGCTGTTTTAAACTCTCTCAGGAAAACTTAATAATCTGGCCAAAATGCATCAGTTTATATTTGTCAGTCTCCTTAACATCTTTATAATGAAGAGTTCTTATCAATCTGTGCTAGTACTATTTATTATGGAAGATAACACAACATGTGAAAAACTGAGATTACAAGAAATTTTACAGGCAACCTTTTTTAATGCAATGAAATATTCAAATTTTTTCAGTATCATCTATCCATCCTTTTTAATACACCAAGTTAGTAATTCCTTTGTTTTTCCCTCTCTGTTGCAAACAGGTAAATGGAAATAAGTCACTATTTGTCATTAGATTATCAAGAAAAAAACCTGAACAGCTACTACAAATGAAGTAATATTCCTTACTCTAGTCACTGCACTTGTACAGACTATTTCCAGTTTTACTTGTGAATCTTTTATCCATGGCCTAGTAAAAGTTTTTTCAGTGATACAATGGTGTGATGATCACCAGTGTGGTGATGTCTACTCAATGGAAACAACTCCCATATAAACTAATTAAGACTGATGCAGGCTTGTCATTATTCACACAGCATAAGGTTTTCAGGCAAACAGTCGGTTTCATTGCTCCCATATTTTGGATTCCTCTCCTTCCACAATGTAAAGCTGACCTAATTGCCAGAAAACACTGAGTGCCTTTCTTTATTTGTGATACTTCAAGGGTAGGTAGACTTCAGAAACAAAGATGTGAAGAACCCGGTGGATTTTGATATTGCAATATACATGTTGTATGAAGGTAGCTTGAATGCTGTGATCTCAGTTCTGTTCTTTGGTAACCCCAGAGCGAAGAGGTCCTGTAAGAATCAAGACAAGGGACTCCACATAGTAACACAATACCCATGGGAGCACAGCACTTCACAAAAACACATATAAAAATATTCCCATAGAGTGATAAATTTGTACTTTTTTCTACTATGATAATTTTGGTGAAACTTTTTCTGAATTGACAGAAAGAACTTCGACTTTAAGCTCCTTCTCCTTCAGATGTTACTGTAAGGTAGTATGTGACCTTTCAGGATATTTATGATGTGAACTGAACTACCCTTAAAAATATAATCCTTCAACTGTCAGCACATCCTTGCAAAGTTCAACAGATTCATAAATAATGGAAGTTAATATTCCACTACAAAACTTATGTAAATTATAAAGGCAGAAACAAATGGGCTGGAAATAAAAACACAATACTTTTTTCCATTAGTATTACTTCAGGTTCAGAAGAGAAAAAATTCCAAGAGTCATATCCAGAATAAAATTTGTACTCCTGATGCTAGCAACTTATCTTTTTCTTTTAAGAAAGTTCATTCTTGCATTTTCCAGTGTGCTGATTTAGTACTTTTGGCACTTACCCAAATTCAAAAGTAAAATAAAGCCTTGATGCTGCAGTAACATTTCCAGCCTCCTCTTTATCTCCATTGTATTGCAAATATTTATCCTTTGCTCTCATGCAGCCTCCCACTCAGAACAGTCTGCCAATCTTTTTAAAATCTTAGGTCAGGAGATTGTTCTCAGTGCAGCAAAGCTTTCTTGGAAACATAGGAAAGGTCATACAACAATAAGAGTAGCATCAACATTTTGGCTACAGGCCTTCATACCTAAATGGTTATGACTACTACTAGCATAATCATTGGTTCAGTAATAGATGCTTACGGTGAGGGCTGTAATTTAACCTTCCAAAACCAGTGGTGATTTTTCTAGGGGAGCTTTGTCTCGAGTAGGATTCAAAAAGGTATTGTTTGCATATATTAGTGAGCCTGTATTAACATGCTGGTTTTATCCCTTCTTTACAGAGTTGGGAACTGAGGTCCAATAAGATTAAGGGTCCCTATCAAATAAAGGACTTGGTTATCCAGAAGTAAAGATCTGTAACTTCTAAGCACTTGGCTCTCCCTGAACTGTTAGGCATACTAGTAGCCAGTATGTTGCATAGAGAACATGAAGTATTTCATAATAAGATGTAGAACAACTAGTATGCAAAAAATCAGCAGCACATCTAAAATCAGCACATTTAACAAGCCACAAGCTAGTACCAAGCAGTAGGAAAACAGTAGTCGTCAGTCTTGCCCCTTGGAGGTGCTGGGAAGTGGATTCTTTCTTTCCTTTCCAGAACTACCTTTTTTCTTTTTCTTTTTTTTTTTTTTCTTCTGAACCATTGCCTGAAGAGAAGGGGGCAGTTTTGGTCCACTTTTCAGATCCTACTGTGGATTTTCAAGGGAGGCTTCACCTCACAGCTGCTCATCTGCAGTCTTCCCATAGTTCATGAAGAAAGAGAGAAGAGAGAGAGGCAGTTATCTCTGTCAGCAGATTTATCCTATTGTATGATAGAAGACTAAGGCAGACAGAAAACGTTGTCACCAGAGACATCTGGTGCAGCAGAGAATATAAACCAAAGCTGAAGGAAGGTGTTTGCTGCACCTGAGAAAAGACTACGCACAGGTCTTGCCCAGTTAGAAGTGCACAGGCTGTATTCATCCATACCCAGCCTTGCCCGCAACATTTAGTCCTCCGTCCCTTTACGCAGGTGGGAGCAGTAGCTGGGATTTATCCGCCCCTGACGCAGGTACTTGGAAGTCAGCAGAGACTTGATTAGGAAACACATGTATGTCAAGATGGTTTCAGACCTCACTTGTCACAACAGAATCCTGCTGCACTGACAAAAGTTGTAAGCCAGCAAGTCACACTGGCAACATGACTTCTCTCTAAACTCTCAAATATGTTGTGAGAACTCTTCAGCCGTTTACAATTGCCACGGTATCTTAAACATCAGGCACTCGCATTCTCTTCTGTTGTTATTAAAAGAAGTTGGAAACTCAGGCAAAAGAAAGAAAGGTCCAAAGGAAAATAAATGAACAGAACTGGATGTAGGTTAGAGTAGGCAGAGGAAATTATTTAGCTTTCATGGCCTGTTTATCAGAGAGCAACAGTATTCAGACTATTTCACCAATGGTTATAGCTAGCCTTGGTTTGGGGATGGACTGGTAAGCTTTTAGGGTATCCAAAATCTTGAGGAATCCTCTTTCAGGGACTAGTTAGACACATGGAGTTTTTAGTTTTTCATTTTAGAACACTCACCATGGATAGTTTTAACTAAGCTTAGAGTAGTCTGAGCATCACTCAAAAAAGCTTTTAGACAATGACTTCATTGCTCAGTTACATTCTCAGGCACTGCCTATTTCAGACAAATCACATTTCAAAAAAACAGGCATTTCCTATGCTAGACTCTGCCAAGTGCAATTTAAAAACTTCTTTAGGCTTTAAATATCCAATTTTATACATAGTAAAAATCTCTTCTCCTTTTGACCATTCACACTAGTCAGACAGGAGCAAGATTTCCTGCTTGAAGATTTTCCAAGAATTGCCATACCTTTTTCACCCTCCAAAGTTTAACTAGTGCCTGTTTACTGTATGTTAAAGAAATTTTCTGCTGTCTGAATTTAGTCATCAATCTGGATCCTGCTCCATGAGGACAACTATTTAAAAATCAAAGTTTTAACATTTGTAAAAAACACAAGAATGGCAAAATGAAAAAAAAAATAGTAGAACTGGATACACCTGTGTATTTGCCTTCCAAAGTGAATAATAAACCTGGTTAGCCCTGTAATATTTTACCACACAACATGAAAACTATCAGGTTTGGGCTTTTATGCAGGGGATACCCATCTCAGTCTCATAGCTCACATTTGAGAAGATTTACTATTCAAAGAGGTATTTTTAAAAAAAAGCAGTAAGGTTAATTATATGTCCATAAGGAACACAAGCAAAAAATGTGAGGAATACAAAATACTATAAGCCTTTTTTCCAAGAACATAATGCTTTCCTTTCTTTTAATTAAACTTTTCAGTTCTTCATTTACATACTAGTCACTGCTTCAAGTTCACTAAGGGCAGCAAAACAGAAAACCTCTTTGGTGCAACCAAAATTTTAAAAAGCTATTGGAGTTCCATTAACGCAAAATTATTAGCTGTATTTCTTATTACCACATTTTCTAAGAACTGCACCAAAACAGAGCTTTCTATTTTCTACCTTTGATGCCTTCTAACAGTTTGGACAGGAGCATATATTTTCAATCCAGTTTTTTTTCCTGACATATTTTGTTCTCACTGCCTCTGAAAATCTAGCATTATGGATACATCTGCATTGCTGTGGGTAATGCCCCAGGAATGCTGTCAAAGCCAAAACTGGTATGTGGCCACAGGAGGTGAGATCTAGAGTACTCCCAGGGCCAGCTCTGGAGAGGATTTCCTGTAATTATTAGGGAAAACCTTGACATATAGAGCACTTTTCAGCAACACCCAAAACATAAAGCAGTTGCATGCAGAGTGAAAGGGCTCTGGACCTCGAGCTGTCCTGTCTACCCTCTGAACTTCGGTTTTCTTTGTAAAAGAGCCCTAATGGCACCTGCCACAAAGACAGATAAGATTCCTGACTCCTAGGAAAGGCCAGTTTCAAGGCAAGATTCCCAGAAGCACTTTTGGCAGGACTGTGACACAGGCAGAGTGTCACAAATTCAAACCATTCTACAGTTTAGCCTGTAAGTGCATGCCACAATTTTTTTATACACTTTGTATAATACTGCCTGCCTCAATTGAATCTTGTGAGAGTTAACGATTGTAAAGCTCTTTGGAGCTTTAGAAACTTAAAAAGCTTTTAGGGAAAAAAAAAGAGAACTTTCCTTTCTCTTTGCAGGAGGGAAAACTTAAAATCTTTGCTCACTTTTTGAAGGGTGTCTGGATGGATGCGTCTCTTGAAGCAGATATACTGGAACTAATACATAATGACTGACTGACATTCAGCCCACAACTCTTCAGTGTTAGTTAGCCTAGATTGCCTAAGCCTTTGATTTCACCTAACTCTGGCATAATTGCATGAATTCTGTAAGCTTTTGTTTTGCTTTTAACAATGGTTGGTGATTTTTTTATTTATTCTTCCAATGTGGCCACAGAGTGTTATATTTGCCAGTTCATTGTACGATAAAAAGATTTGTCAGTCTACCTTGCACTTTCTTTCATTGGCTTCTGGATGCTTTTTTCTTTTCAGCTTCACTGTCTTATTAGTATCATAAATGTTCTTATTTGGTTCACCAAACTCTTCGCAACTAAAGCCTAAACTGAAGCAGAGACATTGTGAAAAGTTAATTAGTCTGGACAGCTTAAAATGCGTGAGCTTCCATGGGTTAAGTCGATGTCTTACACACATTGTACTCATTTTTCAAATCCAAACAGCACGAGCACTTTGTTAGGATTTTCTTAGGTTTTGGTTAGAGTATCTTTAAGTATACAAGAAGGACAAAGAATAACCAAGAATACAAAAAAAAAAAAAATCATTAGGTGTACCTGGAAAGTTTTCTCAATTTCTTGAACAATTCTTTTCTCCCTTTGTCCTCTGGAGAAGGATCAATCAGGACCCCATTTTTGCTGACAGCTAAAACAAGGTGGAGTGTTCCCTACCACTTGCTGCTATGCTTTAATACAAGAAGGAGAGCCTATTTCTTTTGTTCTTCATTACATTCATTCTGCATCATTTTCAGATGCAGTTGAACTGTCATAAGACTCTGATGCAAACAGCAGAATTGCTGTCTTGAGATAAGCGCTGTACACATTTTACGTAGAGATCAGGCCCTGAATGGTCCTAATCACTCCACAATAACTGACTTGTGATTTATATTCTTCTATGAGCTAATCTGAGGGGAGTTTAATATGGTCCCTGTCCAAAATACTACAGCTCCAGAATATGCATCTGTTCATATATAGCAATTATAGTGACTTAGATGCACACCTATTCATCTTTGCTATTTGTAATCCCACACGGTATATCAAAACCTCCTCTGCAAAGTGAAAAGTCGGGTTCAAAAGTTGCTTTGATGTGAAGACAAAAGGCCTGATTATTCTTTTGGACTAGCTTAAAGTAAGTCTGTTGAAGATTGCACTTGAATTCCAAAAAATAAGCTCAGTCTTAATTTCACACCCATTTTCTATCATTTACTTTTACTTAGTGTGACAATCTAAAATATGTTTTCAGGCAAACAGTAGAAATCAAAGAAACTGCCACAGTACTTCCCTCAAGAAATTGCTTCCGTCTAGAAACAACTTTATTAGTTTGCATTAATTTGCTACAATTATTTATTCTTAAACCCACATATTTAAATATAATTATCTGCTGAGAACCTCACAGTACAATCAACATTAGTCACCAAGAGCTGCTTTTTTTTTTTGCAATTAATAAGTTACAGAAATTGGTATTTTAAGTGAAGGCCAAGATGACTAAATTCATTTAAAACATTTCACATTAGGGAGAAATTCTTCATCCTGCACAAGCTTATGTAAAAAAGAAACTGCTTAGTTTCTCTGCAGATTGACAGATCATCTGATAATCTGTAGAGAAACAGAGTTAGAGGTAGGCTCTATTTCTCCTGTGCTATGATCGACACAAGACTAGAGTACTAAACGGGCAAAGTGGTTTCAAACCAGTGCGATGACTTTTACATGCTTATTGCTCCCCATTACTCAGTAACCCCTGAAATGACCAGAGAGTCTGCACTGCAGCCACCCAGCCACCATTTCACAGGCACAGTTCCCTGGTCAGGAGCCTACAATGACTTTGTCCAGCACAAGGGCTGACCTAACACCTTTCGTTTAAAAAGTAAGACTTTTCTGTGCTCTGTGTGGAACCCTCCACCTTACACTACCCTTATACTACGATTTCCCTGCTCAACACAACACTTACCTTAAATACCTGACCTATCAAGTATCTCTCCTGCCTAGAATAAAATATATTTGTGTAATTAGAAGGAAATAAAATGATAGCAAGGAAAGAAAAGCAGGAAGAAGATCTGAGAAAAGATAATACAAAAAGTAGAAACTTTCATTAAAGAATCACATATACAAAGTAAATTGTTCAGCAAGTGTATCAACAGGAACCATCTGTGGATACTGACTTGCTAATCATTTGTAAATGAAAAGAGATAATTCTGCACAGATGGGAGAGTACAGAGGGGGACTGGGGAGGGAAGAAGTTGTTGGCATGTAACCAATTCTTTTGGACCTTCCATAACACATTTGACTCGGGAAGACAGAGACCATTTAGGATACTCCTAGAGTTTACATGGAAGTCCCATAAAGCAGAGAACCTGCTGTATAAAATTAGGGGATTTTCCAACTATGCGTCTTTAAGCAAACCAAAAGAACAACAAAATTTACTTATTAGAAAAACAAGCTACAAGTGTATGCAAAACCAAACAAGCTGCCACAAAGCTTGAACACTGCCTTTCTTCTTCGCTTACCAAGGATCACACACTCTCTGTGAAACACAGAGATTTTGAATGCCTGAAAACTACAGTCAAAGCAAACCTACCATTACAAAATCAGATGACAGTCCTGTTTGGTGTGGGTTGAGAAATTCAAAATTTCATCTCAGGATGCCCATACATTTAAGTAAACATAATATTATTTTTGTCATCTCAAGTTAGAACTTGGGGTTGTTTCTTTTTTTCCTTTCCAAAAAGGGACAGAACAATTTTTGTAAAATCAACAGCAAACCAAGGTAGATGGTGAAAAAATTCCAGAGAGATTCTCTGTTTTCAGTAACTCAGTGTCATCCAGACTATGAAATGAAAAGATGTAACTGTTAAAACTGCTGTATAACACATCTTCAAACACAGGAATGTTTTGGAGTAGCTGAAAATGCTAATTGCTTTTTAGTTTAATCAAAACAAAAACCAAGGAAGAATAACTTTAAGATTTCTACCCGAAGTCAGGGTGTGTATATATATACACACAGGGTGTAATTCCCAATATGTTAAGAAACAAAAGCAAATCTGAGCCTACAATCAATGTCTTCTGCATATCCACACACCCTTAAAAACAAAGAAAATACAGCAAATAAAGGGAAAAAATCATGATAGCTACAAGCAGCTCAAGTTTAAACCTCAGTGTGCCACTGGAAGTGCTTAGATTGTACAACAGACTTATCTTGTTCAGAAGTTCTGATTTTAAAATTAGGATCTAACATTTTAACACCAACTTGTATCAGAATGCTTGAGCCATGTATTTATAAGATACACTGCAAACAATGTTTAAAAACCAAAAGACAGATCACTAGCAGACCACAGCATAATCTAATACATTTCTTTTCTCAGTATCATTATCAATACAATCCTCCAAAATGTCTACACATCGTAAAAGTTCCTGTATGACTGCTATGTGGAAAGGACACTGCAGACTGTGAAATGCGAGTAAACATTTTTACGAATACGAGTGATGTTTCATCCCGAGTGTCTGGTACATGTTAAGCAGCAACCTGTCTTAGGGAGTAACTGTTATAAAGGATGTCTATGTAATTAAGGCTAAATTAAGATCAGGTGACCAGTGCTTTTTTCTTTTTTCTTTTTGCTGAGCTATACAATAGCTTATAAATATTTAATCTTGATAAAATACCTGAATGAAAGAGATTACTATGAGTGTGCTACCTCTTAGATAATAAAAAAGTCTCGTTATGACACGCCCGAACATTTTGTTTCACTGATGACCTTAGAGAATCTATTGCAAAATGGAGAAAGGAGCGAATTGTATTAATACTTAAAATTAAATTAACTGAATTTTCTATGTGTCTTAGAAAATCAGTTATTGCCACTGTCAAGCTGAGCAGGAGAGTGCATGTATAGCCGGGTTCCAGTGACTATACATAGCCAGTGGCTAAGTAGCCAAATGTGTTTTTCTTTCACAGAAGAGAAGACTTGATTATTTTAAAGTCTGTATTTCTCAGAAGGTAAGTACCTGAATTACAGTCCAGCAGTGCTCTAGGAGAATAACACCACAGTGTTTCACAAACAAGTTTAACCTTCATTGACTAGCAATAGAGTTACATCAATAAGCAGCTGAGGTTGCCATGACTGGTTAGGCTCGTTACATTGACACAGCCTACCGCTTTCTGCAAGGGAAACCTCACTAATGCCAAGGACAGCCGAAACGATGCTTTAGCATCTAGTGCCATCAGCCTGAAATGGCACTTGTTTTCTGGTCAGAATAACTGACAGTTATCTTTAACTTGAAAGGAAAAAGAGTTTTGAACTGCTTTGTAGCGTAGGGAGCTCTTACCACATTTGGATACGAGTTTAAAAAGGCGTAAGAGCCACCAGTACCTCATGTCAGTACATCAGTCAACGTTATTACCTCCTTCTTACATTTGAGGCTTTGAGGGAAGAGGAAAGATTTGGTTGTGACTCACAAGCAGGAATATTTACTGAGATTACATATTTTTTTAATAATGAATTGTCAGAATTCTGCTTACCCCTAACATTAATGTCATCTTCGATGAAGTGCCTTGGTACTCCCATAACTTGATTACTGTATACAACTTTATTAGATAACTGACAAGGCCCTGCATTGAAAGATCTATAATCCTGTGTTGTATCAAATGATCTGCATTTACAGTTAGATTTCAGTATGACCAGTGAATTGATCAGATGCATTGCTTCTGGATGCTAACTACAGCAGGTGGTACTAAAACTTCTTCTAAACTCTAGTAAACATGCTTGCCAGGCCGTTTTTATTTTGCTCTCTGTCATGCCTAAGATATTTGTAATACAGCCAGCCCTCAAGTTTGTAGCTTTGTAAACAGCAGACAAAAAATGACAAGGAACATGATGTGGGCAACTGGTTGATTCCAGAAAGAGTGAATAGAAAGAGGAAAAATGTATTTAGACTTAATTAAAAATCATTTACACTTCTAAGTCAAGAATTTGAAAGTCAATTCATCTGTCATTCATCTGCAAATCTTGGGGACTTTTTTCTTCTGAACTAGTAGATAGCATTTTACTCCCAGAATAGTACCAGATGAAAAATAGAGACATTAAAGAGTAACCTGACAGAAATGAGTCAGTAGTTACACAATTACATTTGGCGACCGGTGGCAATGTGACAGAAGTAAAAAAAGACTGGAGAAGCAAAACACAATTTTTCAAAACTTCTGAAAATGTTAAAGGCTCTATATTATACAGGGCTGTGCACCCCTAAAGCTCATACTAGGCTTCAGTCTGTCACAGGGATTCTTCATGTCCTATATGTTTTCTTTGTAAAAAAATTTGCAGCATAGCCACAGTCTCACCCTTTGGAGTGAGTCTGGGTAACCAGTGCCTGGTCTGCTTACCATGAACATATCAATAAACCAGATAAAAGGCCCTACCCAGGTGGAGGCGGGAGGCAGTCATGAGTTCAGCGTGCTAAAAACAAAGGAGCTAAAGCGTTTCAACTTTCACACTCTCAGACTCTTAGTAACAATTTGCACAACCCGCGTCTGCCCAAATGATTATGTCAGAGAGGAAATCACCATTCAGTACCCCAGAGGGTGGGTAAGCCTTCACCAGAGAACTGTCAGGAACAGTCACATTTACACCTGAAATTCAAACTCCAAAGATATTCCAGTAGGGCACAAAGAAAGTCTTTCAGTTTGCACAGTTTCTGGGCAGTGTTAGCAGATATCCTAAACCTCCAGTTTTAAAGGCTGGAGAGCCCCTTAGGTATTCTAGCAAACAGACACTGGGCAATTAGAAAGGTATCCAATTATCAAGCAAACCTAGGATTGCACTTATGTTTGCTCTGCTTGTTTACCTGCTTTTAGTAGTCTGGCTGATATCCTGCCATCAAATCCTGCTCAATAAATGTAAATGTGTGTGTTTGTGTGATTGTGAGGGGGGAGTTAGTCTAACTACTTGCCTAGTATTCTGAGCGCAAAGTGCAGCGAGGCAAAATGGGCAAACCCAGGTTACTCCACCTCCATGCAGGTAGCAAATCCAAATAAAGCCAAATATGTGGAGACTTTTGAAGGTTCCGTGTTTGCAGAAGTATCACAAACATAAGCTGGTAGTATCTCTGCCAAGATGCTTAGGGCCAATGTGAGGGGCTGGCACACAAACGTTGGGTGTTAGGGATATTTCCTCTCTGGCAAATGTAAGCTAGAGCAGCAAGCAGAGAAGTTATTTACTCCTCCTGCTTTGAGCAAGTCCAAACAAAACTCCCAATTTGTTGAATAGAGTGCAGAAAGTGAAACTAAAACGCAGTTCCATGCTTCTCCAGTGAAATACTTATTATTTTCACGGTATTTCCTTATACAAACACCACTCCTGGAAATCGAGCCAATGTAGAACAGAGCAACACTTGTGTCTTGGCCTCCAGTTCTCTGGCCAAGATAAAGGAGAAAGTTTTGGTAGTCTTCCAGAATATGAAACGCAATGCAGTGCTCAATATTATGCGTGCTAATAGGCAAAAACTGAGTAGAAACTCACAGAACCAGAGGCAGCAATAACAGCTTTCCAGAGCTGTGCCAGGTGCAAGTGCTGAACATGAACAACTGGGTGAAATGGCTGGTCTTCCTGGAGAGCAGGAGCACACCACATTTGCACCAACCCTAATTAAAAGACTCAGAGGTGCTACATGCCAGTGACAAAGCTGGTGACAGCTACACATAGGTTTATATAATCAGACTGCCACACTCTATTTTGCACAAAATAACTCTCTGTAGAGTGGGCTACATGGGAAAGGGGCATGGGAAGACAAGATGGAAAAAACAAGGAGGCCCAGTTAAGGGGCACAGTTTCCTTTATTTTGTTACTTAGTGGTATTTTTCATTTCAGCATTAGGCACGGGCGGCTGAGTCGCGCAAGGAGCTGTCAGAGCAATGCAACAAATCACCAACTCACCTGCAGCAGCAATAGCAATTTTGCATTTGTTTGTGGTGAATTATGAAAAAGGAGCACATTAGGAGCCAACGGCAGTAGAAGGTTTTCAATATACTCATGCATGTGAAACGGGTGTTATAATAGCTTTAAGTGGACATTTAGGAGGTTGGGGGAAAGGCAAAAATCCCCAAATGTGTACACTTGAACTTTCAGTTTCAATGGGAATACTGTCTGGCTGCAAACTGCAGGAGCAAGCATTCTTTGTACTATTTATTAGCATGAAGTTTCCCAATTTTTTTGTGTTTGTTTTCCTATTCAGTGTGGAATAAGAGCCTTAAATTATGATATTAAACCTTTGAAATGGCCTTGAAAGCACAGGGATTCAACAGCGCACACAGGGCAAAACGCATCTGCCAAACTTTCTATTTTTATCTCTTTAAAGCTATTTTAATACCACTTCACTTGGGAAAGAAAACAGAGTCCCTTTTACTGTTAATATATTATTCTGCTCTTTTGATCCTTATGTTTTGCTTTCTAATTACCTAAATGTCATGCAGGCCTAATAAATTGGATAAAGGGTATTGATTACGCCTCTGGTTTTTGTAGCCAAACCATAGAGTCAATTAATCTGCATTGTATATTTAGGAAGATAATCAGCTATTAAAATTGAAAGGAGGCAGACAAAATTAAACTGAAGAGTATTTCAGCAAATGAGTCCATATCTAGTACATATTCACAAGATTTTCATTCAGTTGTGTTTCAAAATAGTAAGCACTGGAAATTATTGGAGACCTTGAGGAGATGGTTTCATGTTTTATCTGCCCTGCAAATCAGGTAAATAAATGGTTTCTCAAGCTTCCCAGGGTTTTGCCATTTATTTAAAACAAAACAAAACAAACAAACAAACAAACAAAAAAAAACACAGAAAAGCACAAAACTTGGAGATGTCAATACAAATGTATATATACTTAATTTCCTCAAATGCAATCTGAGATAGAACTAGGGAAGGGGAAGATACAGGTCATATGTTTTAGCACTGCCTTTGCTATCTAAATACCACATGATTGTGATATTGTGTAAATAGATGGGGTTAGTCCGGTTGAGCCGTCAGCACTGCTGCTGGTCTTGCGGTTGCCCAAGCCCTGCCACAGCCAGTGTGCAGTGCCCAGAGCTGGAGTGCCATGGCCAAGGGCCTGGCAGGGTCCCTCCTCCTTCACCATGGGGGAAAGGTGCTGGTGGTCTGCGGAGAAACACGTCGGCATGTGGGGTCATACAGAGGCCTCCCCTCCGGCAGGTGGGCTGGGAGCTCCTGGACACCCCAGCACCCTGCGGAGCCGGGACAAGGGAAGAGGGAGGGAATCTGCCTCTAAGGGTGGAGTACCCCAACTGAGCTAAGTATGTGAACGCCGTGTTAAATGAAGATAATGCTTTCCTATCACAGGGAGGGAGAGTGAAGGTAAACATATTAAAGATGTTCACTTACTGCAGTGCTGGTGGCTATATAAGCCAACGATGGCTGCATAGATTAAATGCCAAAAAGCCCTTCAGCAATGATTAGTCCATGGCCACACTAACTGCTGCTTCAGCTGTGATCATAATCACCTCCCTCCGACAGTGTACCACCCCGCATCTGCTCTTCAGTTGTTTCTCATATTCTGCTTAGCTATTGCTTTAGAAGAGTTTTACAATGAGCTCTTCAATGTGTTTGTACAGTGCATACACAATAGGGCCCAGTCCCTGACTGAGACCTCCAGGCACTAGAAGAGTACAAATGGCAATAGTAATTGCATACTCGCTGAGGATTCAAATCTCTTGCTAGAGAAAATGTGAGTGATGGCAGGCAAAGAATGCCAAAGAATTGGGCTTGCTTTCTGCCTTTCTTTTAAACTTTTCTTTAATAGTAGCATTTGCTTCTTTTCCAAGGAATATGGCTATTAGTGCATCATTGCATTTTTGTTTTTCTTTTCACTCTCATGTTTTCTAATCCTCTAAAATAATCTGAAGGAACTGGGAACTCTTTAGTCCTGAAAAGAAAAATGGTTTTTTTGCAGGTATAATTTAAAATGTATATTATTGGAGTCAAATAGCATTCTTAACTTTCAGCCTAAGATGGTAGAACATATAACAAAGTATTTGCATTGTTCTCATCTTTAATATATGCAATGGTTCTGAGGAAATCTTCCTTCTGGTCTTAAGGATTTCTAAAATAATATGGGGTACTAGAAAAGGAATTTGCTCCAGACTAGTTTATAAACTATAATATTTTTTCTTCAGTTAAGGGACTATGTCTAGAATCCTTTTAAATATTAGCAAATTCTACATGCTGGAAGTATTGCATTTTCTAATTGAAAGCAAATGAAAAACAGCAGTAAAGGTCATTTTTTTCTTCAGGTTTTATTTAAGCAAATAAGTAAAAGGGAAAGGTGATTAGAAAACTGTGAAGTTTTGTTTCAAACTTACTTTTCAGTTTCCTGACCCAAGCATAAACACACAGCCAATTCTGCTCCCGCTAATATGAAATGCTGCATAAGGGATTCCACTTCCCTCAGGAGGAACTGAATCCAGATTCAGGGTGCACACAGCAGCACCAGTTCCACAGAGTAAACCCAGTGAACAACACATGTTGGAGGGGACCTTTGGAGGTCCTCCGCTCCCACCTCCCACTCAAAGCGGGGTCAACTTTGAAAGTAAGTCAAGTTGCTGGATGCCTCGTGCAGCTGAATTTTGAAGACCTCCAAGGATGGAGACTCCACAGCCTCACTGGGCCCCTACTTCACTCCTGCTCCATCCTCCTGGTGCACTCTCCGTACACTAGACAATCTAAACCAGTTTTTCCTTAGACGGCATAAGTTTCATCAGGTAGCTAGTACATAGGTATGCAAAATCAGTATAACTAACAATTTCATCAGAAAAAGAAAGGTTTGTAGAAGATAACTACTCTCTTTTGTCATACCAGTAGTGGCTTTTCTCTTCTAAAAGATCCTCTTCTACATTTGGACCATGTTAAAAGAGATGAAGAAAAGAAAAAAAGGAAAGGAAAGGAAAGGAAAGGAAAGGAAAGGAAAGGAAAGGAAAGGAAAGGAAAGGAAAGGAAAGGAAAGGAAAGGAAAGGAAAGGAAAGGAAAGGAAAGGAAAGGAAAGGAAAGGAAAGGAAAGGAAAGGAAAGGAAAGGAAAGGAAAGGAAAGGGAAGGGAAGGGAAGGGAAGGGAAGGGAAGGGAAGGGAGGGAAGGAAGGAAGGAAGGAAGGGAAGGGAAGGGAAGGAAGGAAGGGAAAGGAAGGGAAGGAAGGAAGGAAGGGAAGGGAAGGGAAGGGAAGGAAGGGAAGGGAAGGGAAGGGAAGGGAAGGGAACGGAAGGGAAGGGAAGGGAAGGGAAGGGAAGGGAAGGGAAGGGAAGGGAAGGGAAGGGAAGGGAAGGGAAGGGAAGGAAGAAGGGAAGGGAAGGGAAGGGAAGGGAAGGGAAAGGAAGGGAAGGGAAGGGAAGGAAGAAGAGAAGAGAAGAGAAGAGAAGAGAAGAGAAGAGAAGAGAAGAGAAGAGAAGAGAAGAGAAGAGAAGAGAAGAGAAGAGAAGAGAAGAGAAGAGAAGAGAAGAGAAGAGAAGAGAAGAGAAGAGAAGAGAGAGAAGAGAAGAGAAGAGAAGAGAAAAAAAGATTCCCAGCCACATTCATGCAAAAACTACTCTTTATCATTTATTTCTGTGATTAGTCTTCTTCTAACTCACCCAAAATAACTTGGTTTTAATCACTGTTACAATCACATTTCCATTGCAAATATGAATGGGAGTGCTGAAAGGGTAAAGAGTCAGTAAGGCCTGAAGGGTAGCGCCTTGGGCTTAGGCATCAGAATAGCTGTATCCTATTCCTGTCTCTCCTGCCTACTCTGTTTGTGAAGTATACCCAAGCTGTTTCATCTCCTTATGATTTTCACCATTTTTTTTTTCTAGGTCCTGAGTCTGCAAAAAGCATACAGAAGACTTACAAGATTGGCGACTTTGAAAACTCTCTTAAGGAGGTATTGTCTCTCACCACAGTTCTCCATAACACCTCTGACTGTACCATTAATGTCACTGAACTTCTCAAGGCTATCCCCTAAAACTAATAATTAAAGATAAAATTGAAGGGTTCAAAACTGATACTTTAAAAAATCAGTTTAATTTCATTAATGCTCTCTGCACCCCTCCTACTTCAATTAGGATTTTTGTCACATATGTTAAAGTTCATTAATTATCATACTTTGGGATCTTGGCAGGCAGTTTGAAAATAATCACGGAGCCTTTGGAGCTTTGATTTCAGAGGATTAGTTCATTATACTCCAAGACTGTTGTCTAACTATCATGCTTGTGCTGTCTGACAACCAAAAAAAGGGGGGGAAGCATTTAAACCAGATTTTTTTTCTTCATTCTTTTTGTTTAAACGTATTTTCATTGTCACTCTGCTGTGAAGCCAGGCAGTCAAACATAAAAACATTGCCAATAGCAAAATCCAGATGTCATGGAAGCTTAACTATCCATATTAGTTGCTTCACAATATATACACATACAATTAAAATCAAGATACTGCAAGGTATTACTCTGTTGCTCACCTAATTGATGTGCTATAGACATTCAGAAAAAAAAAGAAATCATGCTTCCTACACATATAGGAATACTGTAAAAAGTTGAAGGAAAAGAAAACACAGCAAATACAACACAAGATGAGTTTTCCTCTTGTAAGAACGAACAATTACAGAAAATTCCAGGCTACTCCTAAAAAACACTGCTGACACTCTTGAAGCGGCATTATTTAGTGGATTACATCTCCCATTACCAGTCCGGCTGGGTTCTGACATTATTAATTTCTATCTGTAAATTGCAGGTTATACATTATAAAAAGAAAATCTAACAAAGGAGGTCATGGTAGTTGGGGCTATGAAGAGAACGAGGGAAGCATAGGTAAAGCTAGTGGGTGAACGCAAAACTGAGCTGCAAAACTGTATATTTTCGTTGTTTTTTCTTTGGTTTGGGGTTTTTGGTTTAAAAATGGAATACAGACATTTTGTCTAAGTTCTCTCTAAGAGAGAACAGTTGTTGTTCTTCTGCCAGAATATCAGATACCTCTGTGCAACTCTTCCTTCTCCCCATCAGCTCCTGTGATCTGTGATTCATCCTCCAGGGGAGAAACAGTGGAAAGAGACAGCAATGCTTGGTAACTAGTACAGACTACACCAGAAAAGAGATGCGATGTCAGCAATATATCCAGAAAAATGACCCTTATCTAACTCACATAGCTCTAAAGGAAGTAGGAAAATACAGTAGGTGCTCTGCCTTCCAGCAGGTCTCCAGGTTGCTCAGCAGGCAGAGAAGGAGGCCATGGCTTTTCAGAGCTAGGCACACAGCTCTGGCCTCAGCCTCTCGCTGCAAGGATTTAAGTAAGGGCATTTCTAATAATTTTTCTTCCCATGTTTTTTATCAAAAAAGCCACAATCTGGCCATTAAATGAAAATTTAAATCACACATTTCCTCCGATCAGAACTGTCCTGGCTTCTAAGATGCCTTTATTCCTTTATAACCAAACAACAGTGTGATGAATGGAGATATTGTGGCATGGGAATAGAGAGAGATTGGTATCTGACTGATGATAGGCGGATACGAGAATCTAGTGTTCTTTTGGAAGTCCCACCCTTGTTTATCTCATAGTGTTGACAGAGTCATCTGTAGGAGAAAGGGCTGCCCCATTTAGTTGAGTGAGGCTTTGGAATGCAGAACTTCACAAATAAAAAGTCCTGTAGACCAGGATGAACTCAATTATTATAAACTTAAGTCAGTTTTGACAAGGATGTCATAAGATGTCATAGGACCATATTTAACACTCAAATCCTCATCTGGAACAGGTCTCAAGTATGCTGAGTGTCTGGCTCATGATATAACATTATATTACATTTTTCATTCCAAAGAATTCCAAATTACTTTACAAATTATATACACATCCTGCCTAACCACTTGAAAGCAACTGCTGATGGGGACAAGCTCAACCAGTGTCAAGAGCTGGCAGAGGAAATGTAGCTGGTAGAAAACTGAGGCTTTGTCTTGAGTCACCAAGGTTCAGTTTGCTACTCTATGTAATGCTGACAGGTTGCCACCTAAAAAGCGGTTATGGTGTATTGGATTACACCAATACACCAATATGGTGTATTGGATTACACCAATTAAACAACGTAGAGGTGACCAGAGAAAATGATGATTGTAATTTTGAAAGTTCCTTTTGTATATAGCTAAAAAGGAGAAAAATTTACCCAAAAATCACCACAAGGTGCATTACTTGGTTTTCAAGATCTCATGTGAAAAGAAAACATACCAAGTAAATTGTATGAAACTCACTATCTGTATCGCAGAATAGGGAATGGCTCAGTGGATCTTGCAAGATTGAAAGTGTCTGGGTATTTTAAACGTGATGCTTAGACGACTAAACTATCCCCTCTGGGAAGTGAGTTAATGTTTCAATTCCAATTCAGTTAAAAAATGTCTTACTGGCATGACAAGCTAGAGGAGTGTTGCCAGAATCTGAGGAAGGTATTCCAAATGTTTGTCGGGGCGGATAATGCACTACACTGCTGTTATTTCATGTTTCAGCATCCCAAGGAAGGGCTTTCTTCCAAACCTACTCCTACAGCCACTGGAGACCAGAGAAACGGTCAGACGGTTCCCCAGCTCTTGCTGTGTGACCAGGATGGCCGCTGTAAGATGGCTGCGAAGTGACTCTACAGTGAGACACAGGACCCCTGAAGCTGAGAAAACTGGCAGATAAACCACAGGAGATCAGTAAACAGGACATAGATTCTAGAGCTGTAAAAGACTATGAAGGAGAAACTGCCTTGGATAAAATCAGCTACTAGTTTTCTAAAGGGGAGGAAACAATTAAGGGACTGAAATATTGTTGTAATAGTGGAGATTTCTTTCAAATCCATCTGTTGTCGCTCAGGGGAAAAATCAGAATGCTGCACTCTCTGAGAGAAAATCAAGTTATTTTCTGAGAGAGGGAGGAAAAGGGGGGCTGTGTTTCAAAGTTTTTTCCTACTGAACAAAATGTGCCATGATCACTGTGTCTTGCCTACTCCTACTGTCCAAAGGGGCTTGTTCCTCCAGCTGACCAGTGCAGAACCTGGTTTTTGCTCTGGCAAAGCCTGCAGCGACTACCACATTTTCTGAAAATACTAATTACAACCCCCTAGTTAAAATTAGAGATATGCTAATTCGTCCTTTAAAAATTAGCAGCTTCATGCAAATTAAAAACAGACGTCTGCGTCTTCAGTCAATGCTAGTTAGTTTATGCACTTCACACAGCCTGTTTTACCATCTCCCCACAGCCACAGCCTCCTAGACCAGCGCTCCACCACTGATCACAGGGCGTGCAGCACAGCTCCCTGCAACACTAGTGCCTTATACACACCTCTTCTCTGCTAGGGAGCTCCATAGCTCAGCAGTGGCCATTTCTGTCATTTTATTATTGTTTCTTTAGTGGGGTGCCAACCTCTGATGATTTGAAATTCTGGGCCTGGCGCCAATCCTCTAGGCTTTTTGAAATTTGCTTGTCACCAGTGTAAACCTCAGGCCACTATAGTGGACAGATGACAAATTCTACCTATTTAAGGTTGTAACCAGCTCTCAGTGTATGTGTTGTTAGTACAGTGTATGCATGTAAATCAAACTGCTAGCATTAACGATAAACACTGGCACTGCTTGAAGATGTTTGATGGTGTGGGGTCAACGATGCAGACAGAACAAACCTTTTCTGAGTTACTTTATCACTGAAAATCCACAACCCACGCATTTTTGTTTTATTTCTTTTTGAAGTGCTGCACTGTTTTTAGGTAACAAATTTTAAATGGCTTTACAAATATTCTTGCTTAACAGTATCTGCAGTGCTGCTTCATTATCATCCATAATACTCCAGTGAATCACAGTACCTGCAGAAAAATTACAACAATTCTGCCTTTGTAGAATACCTACTGCAGGAGTGGAAATAAGCTTAGTGGAAATATAAATAATAGATTCTAATAGTCAGAGCTGTTCATAAATAAGAAGATATATACAGACCAATACGGTCTAGTGAAACAGGCACATTTTTCTCTAAGACTGACTTGCTGGATGATTTTGAAGGAATCACTTTGTCACTTTTTGGCTCAGTTTCCAAATATGAAATATAAACTGATATGATTCTTACCACTCAATGTAAATAAAATTCTTCGAGAATATGAATAAAAATCAGTGTAGAAATGCTAATAGATTATTTTCTAGCTACATCCACATTCTGCACATGCAACCAGAGAGTGAAGCTGGATTTTTGCTTTTTGCACATCTGTGCTACTAGTGGAAGCTTTGCAAGCCAGATTAGGTCCTTGGGGACATAAGTGCATTCCTACCGCTCACAGTGTGTTTGTACAGTTGCAAAGTGGCTTAAAATACTAAGCAATTCTGCTCATGTGCGTACAAAAAATAACAGCCATCATCTTACCCTGTTAGCTGCACTGGTTCTTCAGTGCTAAGCAAAGGAAAAATTGCACCTATAATACGAGAAATTGGGAGATATATGATTCATAAAACACAGAAGGAGTTTACAGCCTTATCAGGATCAGAGAGAGACCAGCTCTGCTTGGAGAAGCTATTGGCTTCTACCAGCAGAATATTTCTGCTAATTCTGCTTGTTAAGAAACTGTTCTCGAAATAGCAAGAGGCTTCACTTAATTAAATGTTAGCTGGTTCCTGCATAATTTATATTGCGTTTTGGTCAAAAGTCATCTGAGAACCCCAAAATACTGTGGCAGAGCTGAGTGCTAAATTCTACCTTTATTTATACGTCTGCCGTTCCACTGAGGTCTACAGAATACTGTGTGATGATTAGGTCTTGTTAAATTCATTTTACATAGAAGATGAAATATTGGAAAGCCGAATAACTTGCCCAAGGTCAGTGACACAACGGGGAGCTGAATTACCAGGAAACGATGAGTTCCATTTGCTTGCTGAATTCACTAGGCTCATTGAAAACTTAATTTCTGCTCTGCTGACTCAATATGTAGCCACATAGGTGTGGCTTCAGTATAGGTCATAAAAGTCTTTCTAGGGACGCTGCTGAATCACATCTTCTTGTTTGGGCCTATTCCGTGTGTACATTCAAAAAGGATTGCCAGGTCTGGTCATGGCGATAGCAGCTGTTTAAACTGAAATATGATGCTGTTCCTGCTGCCATCAAGCACTATGGTTTTTCTATTAGTTAATAAACAGATATTCTCCTTTAAGGTTAACCACAAAAATGTCTTTAACTTAAGGAACAATACTTTTCAATAGAGATAGAAAAACAAAGTTAGACCTGTATATTTACACATACTCTATTTAAAAAAATAATTTCAAGGTTTTAATAATGCACTCTTTAATTTTGAAGTGTACAGCTTTTAAAATATTTTTAGAGTCTGTATGACTCAGGGGAATAGTAACAGCGTCTATATACTTCTTTTTTTTTCCTAGTATTCCAACCCAGCCTGGGGTCATTCTCCTGCCAACAGTTAGACAGCAAAGGACTTGGCATCAGCTCTCACTAAGACTTTTACACATGCTTATGCCCAATCCCTAGTCCTATCAAAGCTAACAGGAATACTCATATTGTAAAAACTTAAGCATATGTTAAATCTCTAACAGATCAGGGACTACATCAGCCCTGGTTACTGCTGACTAAATACAGGAAAAACATGTCAGTATTAGAAGTAATCTGACAATTTAAAAATAGCTTTGCAAATAAAATCAAACTACATTTTTGTAGTGTTGTAACCCCTTGTAAATAACTGATCCATATATATATAAATGAGTGAAATATGTTATTCACAAACAAATGACCTATTCACAACCATGCTAAGAGATGTGTAACTAACTACATGGTTTTCTATCCACATATTCTCTAGGTTTTTATCATGGCACTGAAATTAAATGCTCAAATTAGGAAGAACAGTTTTAAGATCTTATCTTTTTTCATTAAAGAGAACAAAATTACTTCCATCTGTAAAATCAAACTTCCACCTGCAAATCAAATGACAGCCTGGGGATCCCTTTGCTTACTCCAGAGGACAGAAATTACTCACTTTACTCTTTTAGGTGCTCTCTGAGCATGGTTGTCATACTGTGCCCCCTTTCCCACATCCACTCTCGGAGTGCAGATGCTGACTAGCAGCCAGGTTCTTTCCACCCATCATACTTTTCAGGAAGGGAGCACGTTGCATAGGCTATGCCATCAGGTTAGAAGAAGTCTTTGTATATCTCTGAAGAAGCTGTGTGTATATCATGAATGAAAGCCTCCCCCCCTCCCGCCCCGAGAATGTCTTGAGGAGTAAAAGCAGCTTTAAGTAGTCTTTCTTCATCTGTATCTGGGATGGGCAATGCTGCGGCATAGCTCAGGTGAGGACCAAGGGGGAGGGCCTGGGCTTCAATGTAGCTCCTGCGCAAACAGGGGAATCGCCCAGCCAGGTTTATCCCAGCTCTTCTTCACTCAGCTCTTTGCCCAGCAGTCTCACCCAAAGTCACTGCTGCATCGTACCAACACTGGCTTTGAACGTGGGCAGCCAAAGCCCTCGGTGTGAGCGGAAGAGGTGACAGAGCCTCTGCACTTCACTCAGAGACTCGATGGTACACATGTTAGAAGGCTTATGGCAATTTCTTCTTTGAAATTCCTATTCAATCTTATCAGCGATTTGGATAGAGATTTTCTCCAAAAGGTTGAGAATATGGGGTAGCCAATGGCTTGATGAGATTGTACACCCTTTTTGTTTCAGGATGGTTTTGAACATGTTAGGATTAATCTGTGCCCTCTGGGAAACTTCTGTAATTTTTACTTTTGGATTTATACCTTAGAGGCATAGAGCAGATAAATTGATTAAAGTCTCTCAGGAGGCTAAGTATAAAATGATGAGGGCAATATTGCAACCTATGTAAGTACGTGAGAGCATTTTGCTTGATACCACTACTCTAGTGTGCAATATGTCTTTGTGAAAAGGACTAACTGGTGTCCCAACAGCAGTCTTGACTAAAAGTGGGTAGCCACACTTTCTTCTAGGCAGACCATCTGTTTACCCTATCTAGGAAGAAAGAAGTGTGCAACTGCTTTCAGGACTGCAGAGCAGCAGTCTTTCCCACATGAATCTCACCTCACTTGAGAGCAAAAATGGCATTTTCTACAAACCTGAAAACAGTGTTGGTAAAGGTCATTCTTTGCAAAACTGCATTCTTTGTAAAGATGACCTATACATGAAAAAAACCCAAAACAATTAATGAAATGGTGAGCATCACAGCAAAAATAAAATCTGGACATGTGCTTAAACACAGGGTTGGCAGTTGTAATTTTTTAAATTTCTGTCGTTACTTAGCATTTTGGAGAAAAGGCTGTCATGAGAACAGAACACCCTTTCACAAAGTGTCAGAGTAAACATTGCTTGTAATTCCCAAAGAAAAATCTTCATACTACTAATACGCTTTCAAAATTCAACACTACCAGAAAAAAAAAATTCTATAAGAACTTTCTATTTTTACATTTCATGAATCAGAAAGGTCACAAGCCCAATTTAAAAAAACATGCCTTGCAGGCATGAAGGGTAAAATGTTGAACATGAGATGTAGTTTATTAGAAAATATTGCATGTCACTTGTCACAGGGATGTATTCTTAACATAATAAAGCAAATCCAGGAGAGATTTGCCACCTGATTTTACCCTCTCTTACTTGACCATTAGATGCTCATTATTCCATTTCTTACTGGACAATTTTAAAAGCATCTCCTTGTCACTGCCATGCTATTCTCCTGACCTTCCATGCTGAGCTGATCCATTTCCTGAACTTGAAGAAGCAGAACTGCCTCTTCTAAGTTACTGAGTACATGTAACCAGCAGGAGACAGGCAGAGAAGAACAGTAGGGTTTTAAAGAGGGTGGGGAGGAGGTTTGAAGGTAGTAAAGGACAGAAAGGAGAATGTTTGACAAGATTTTGACATCTAGTAAATTTAAGAGAAAGTTAATAAATAGAGAGCAAAAAGGGAAAAAAATGTTTGTGGATAGAGAAGGTCATTGGGTAGACATTAAGATTTGAACATGTTGCGGCCAAGTAGAAAAAGGAACTGGAGACAAAAGGCATGAGTGGAGATCTGAGGACAAGTACAAAGAGTAGAGTTGAAGTATTAATAGCTGTGCATTAAAGGTCAAATCCTACAGAGTGTATTTAGAGTTTGGTTCTTCTTTCATTTATAATCGCTTAACATGGATGTAACTCCACTGACTTAACTATAGCAACCTTCATCACCTGACCTTGATGGGTTTTTTTTAATAGAGCCAGTGATTCCCATTTCAAACCATCAGATCTACTGATATTCTGAATTGGATTTTAGCCATAAGCAGGAAGTCAGGAAGTGCAAAAGAGCATTTCTTTTAACAACAACAACAAAAAAGGTATTTAGGGCAAAAGATATTGGACATCTGTTAATCTTGATTGCTCTGACTAAAAACAGAGAGAGAGAGGGCTGAATCCCTTCATGTATTCCTATCCTGTTAGTTTCACACTGTTTTCTCAACGCTAGTGTGACAGGGATAGCTGAGCATAACCATTCTTATTCATACGTGGACAGAGCCTGTAAACACTAAATCCCCCTTACAGATAATGACTAAACCCCACTTTCAGTGAAAGTGGAGTAAAATTTCAATAGTTCTCCTGGATCAAGGAGGTGATCTGATTCCAATTATTACAAAGGCAGCAGATTGTACCTTACTGAATATAAAAAAGTAGAAAATTAGCAGCCTAATAAGTAACCAAGCAACAGAAGCTAGACATTATTGCTGTGAAAACCTTAGCTTTAATATTCACTGATTTTTACCCTAAGTTTACAGAGCTAAGATGACATTATCCCAGGCTTTTGCCAAGAAAGGTCCTGTACCACTATCATCTTCTGTGATTTTCACGCCAGTCAGCAGCTTTCTCACCAGGACTCCACCAGAGCCCCTTAGTCTTTCCTTTCTTAGCTGCCTAACAGAGCTGAGCTCATTCAACATCTGTCACAGATACCATGCTTACACTTCTTAGTGCAGTGCAAAGGTACACAAGTTAGCTTCTTTACAGAGCAAATTATTCTGTGCAGAGCACACCAGCAGATGCTGCTTCCGGGACCCCACCTAATCTCTTAGAAGTATCTTGAGTATCTCAGCTTGGTACTGCACTGTGTGGTGGAGACATGTTATCGCTTGCTTAACAACTTATGTGAATGCCTTGGATTCTACTTCCAGTATCTTAAAAAGGGGTTATCCTGCTTCCTTATAGGAGTGCTATAGGGATAAAGTCATGATATACTACTGAAGTAGTCAGCACGGTGAAAGAAGCCACGCAAAACTCCACCGGCGTCCTTCTCCGGGTGGTGCAAGCTGAGCCGGCCCCCCAGTGAATGTGTGCATTCCTCCAGCCTCCCGATGCCCTGCGTGACTTTCTCCCTTCCTTCCAAGCACAAGTCAAGCAGTGGATCAGACATGCAGAAACATGAGAAAGAAGGATTCCTCCCTATCCCCAGTCAGATTAGTGGCCATTCAAGCATATAGGTTTAGAGGAATATGTGAAGTAAGAAAAGAGAGAAATTACTAGGTTGTGAAAGGGCAAGAATGGAGAGTAGCTTAATTAAATTAACTGAGGGAATATTTACACTTCCCATTTCTGAGATTTGCAATTCTGTAGAATAATCTCCCAGAGGAGGTCATGAAAACCTCATCACTGAGCCATTTTAAATGAGTTGGAATAGCTCTACAGTGAGCAACAGTGTGGGGGCTGTGGACTGGCTTATGGTTCCTCTCTCTCTCTCTTTCTAATCAAGCATGCTCCCCTTATATCTCCGTGGCATGAACTGTGGGATAATCCATATCAACACATTAATGTATTTGACTTTTAAAGCCTGTATAGATACTTATCCCAAATAAATTAATAAGATTACCAACAGGATTAATGTACTGTTGTTTGTCATTCTCCTGTTTCCTGTGATCATACAAAATAAATGTTAATTTAAAATTTTTGCCTCACTCTTGAAAGCATTTCATGATGTGGATTCCCCATGCACACACATACCTGTTGAAAGCTTTCCCCATAACTTTGCATAGTACTAAATATTTCTTCTCTTGTCTAATCCTAGGAAACGTTAGGTAAAACAAGACCTTTATGGGTCAAGATCCTTTGTATTCTCTTATTGTGCATCTTAGCATAGCCGTTTCTAAGATTAAAACTGAATATGTCAGAGGATTTGAGTTGGCATTGCACAGCCCTAGGGACAGAGCCCATCTTGGATACACCCCAAAGGGATCCTCTGCAGAAGTGATGAGAACAGCTGCATCGGAGGTCACAGTTTCCTGTGCCTCATTTGGCATTTCTGTGTCTTTACCAAATGTAGAGTCTTATATTTGATAATTACCTAAATTGTGCACTGCTGGTTTGCCTCTAATACCTGGTGCTGCAACTGTGGAATAGCTTTTTCAAGTGTTTGTTCTCCCATCTATGTACCAGATGAGGTAAGTAACAAGGTCTAAATATGTAGGCTTTGCATAGTACACAAGCTTACTCACCTCAGACTAGCTAACTCTGTTGCTGCTCTGCAGAATTAATGCCACTTTAGCTTACTATGATAGTTTGTTTACATTATTCATAAATATCTTGATACTTTAGCAGAAAAATTATTAAAATTGAAAGGAGAAAGAATGCTGAAAATTGTATTACCAGGAGGAAGACAGTAGTTACTGGACCCAGTGAAGTTTTTCCTACTATTTCAACTAGAGACAATATTATGCTTCACCTTCTATTGGAAAATTATGTTTAAAGTTTCCATGAAAAACATCTGCTGTATTCCACCCCAGCATTGGCAGTCATTCAGCGATAGATTAAATCACTCATTCCATATATGCTAGTAAATTTAGTCTCCCTTCTGCTAAAGTTGTTATTGATCATGGCCTATGGAAGGACTCATTTTGTAAAAGTCGATTTCTAACTTTTTCCAATTTGACTACTCTTTACAAGTAAATACCTTACTTCTATCTTTCTCTATCATTTGCACCTTGAATGCATAGGCTGTTTCCAGGCACACAGCATTTTGGAAAATCAGGCCATCAGACTTTCCCAAACATAAATGAACATTTATTTTAAACTTGCCTTTTGATGATGATGCAGACGCTATTGCTCAGAACTTTTTGTTTTATCACAAAGGTCTTATTATAACATGGGCAAAGGTAATCAGGATCCCAGCTGATTACTTTGTACATTTTCTATCTTGAACTACAAGAACAGCTCATTAGAACAGCGTTACAATACAACAAGCACCAGTCATTCCCTGAGCAATGGGGCACATTTGTGCAGCTCACAGAGCAGTAGTGTTCTACATATTTAAATGTTTTGGATAAAATTGATTTAGCTATCTTAAAATTAAATATTAATTTTGCCAGTGGGTTTCATTATTGCCTTTTTGCAATAAGATAAACTGAGTTTTAAAGATCCCTAGCAAAGACAACATAGCTAAACACCACCAGAAACAAAACTAAAAAAACCCCTGAGATCTGTGGTTTCCTTCTTCTAGCCACCAGCAAAGGAATTTCAAGGGGAATTAGAGAAGTTAGGTACCTAAGTCTTAATGACATTGTCTAGACCATGGGGTAGTTACGCTTCATGGCATGTTTTACACTCGATGTCCACCAGTTACCTTGAACTTTTCCAGAGCACTGCAGGTGTCTCATAGCCCACCCTCCAGGTCTCATAGGTGCACAACCAGGTCTCATCCTGAAGAGGAATTTGGACGTGACTGGATATGCACCTGGACCTGAGATCTGGGGAACGTTTATGGAGCCACAGAACCGACATAGACTGTTTAAGTAAAAGGGAGTAAAGGCAGTGCCCTAAAAGTTGGGGTTTGTGGTTTTTGAATTCTCCATCCATATTTCCGTATTCTGAATTATGACTTAGCCAGAGTCAGAAAGAAGAGTTTCTAAAATATTGACAATTTTTTTGATGGTTTTCTCGTATTCGCCTCAATACTCAGCTTTAAACTTAGTCCAAGTAGAGTCCGGTATTTAAAAACACATTAAGTTCTTAAACCAAAAATGAATTGATCCTATTTTGTGTTTGACTGGGTCGGGACTCTGAATTTGATACAATGTTGATTTTCATGCCAATGCATTTTGAATTTCCAAGACATACAGAAGTGTTTGAAAATGTTTACATGCATACTTGAGCCTTGTACAATAACTACCATTATTGCACAAAAAGACCTCTCTTCACTTTAGTGTACAAAGAATCAGTTGCAGAACACTACACGGATTGTAAGTGGTAAATTATTAGTATCTCTAGGCAAATTTTTTATCTGCCAATTTTTGCACTGCAGAAATTGCCCCTTATATGTAGTTTACAGTCCTCCTACTTAAAGATTATTATGTTTGAGAAACTGAATGATTACTTCTTTCTTATGATAATTCATGTAGTTTTATAGATTTTTATACAGAATATATATATTAACATGTAGGGTTGTAATTCTATTGTATCCAGTGCAAGCAGAGCACTGTGAAATAAAATGTCTATTTACAACCTTTATTATAATAAAACCTTGTCTAAACTTCAAGAAATAGGCTGTCTATACCTATCATGATTAAAAAACCAGACTGTGAGTGAGGCCAAACAGTATCTTTCTCAAACTAATAGGAAACTTCCTAAGAGTCATCAACAAATGTGTCTTATGAATGATGTCATGTACAAAGAGAAAGTAATGAGACTTGGATATGCTATGAATGTAAAAGGAACCTGACTGGAAAGTACAATCCTTATGCCTTTCTTTTGCTTCTAATGCAAACAGTAGCTGAGTAAAGTTAAAAAAAGAAGTCTGATTAGAATGAAACCTCTGCAGCACACAGACTGAGGCTTTCAGTCACCAAAAATGAAAGTAATGAAAATCAGGACATGAACACTCACTGTGTCAGGCTTTGGGGAAATAATAGCTGTCTTTCAAATCAGAAGGCTTCACAAAGCCTGTTAGAGAGTGCACAGCAGCAACCCACATAACTCTGCCCTCATGTTAGGGAATCCAAAACACAATTCCACCAGCAGTGCTGCATGCAGGCTCCACAAATATTTGATTATATCTCCTCTAAGAGCCTAACAAAATCTAAATGAATATTTGGGAAGATCACTAATAGCTTAGCATGAATATTCCAAACCAGCCTTCCTAGGTATTTGTATAAAGCCACTCAAATTAACCTGCTCTTTCGTGTGTGTCTGCACATCTAGATCAGTGCATTTTCATTCCTTTTATTTGTTTCATAACATGCATATAGACCTGTGTGCCAGACAAACAGGAATTAAACAAAATTACTTACTACATAAGAATAAGCAATTAATTTACAGTGTATAGCATTAATATCCAGTAAAACATCATACTTTAAGAGTAATTTGTTCACCTTCAGATTTTTTTAATTAGCTGGTCCCTTTATCAAGCTTAACCCATCACCCAGGTTACTCTACCATTTGCTTAACTTTAAGCTCACATTTCTCATTAAGCATATGGTAGAGAGTTTGAGGCCTTAGAACATGCCAGTCTTGGATATATCATTCTCTTCACCCCGTGAGAGAAGAGAGAGCTGCAAGATCACAACAACAGCTCCAGTGGAAAAAGCTATTAAATTTTATTAACCAGGGCCCTGAACCAGGAATCATTACTATAACAATGCAAAGTGGAAGTAAAATATCAGCTCAGCAGTGTGACAGTATTTTACATCCATTTCATACTTATGCAAATGATTGCGTATGTGAAAGGCAATAATGGATTAATGGACCAACCACATAGTAGCATCAGGGGTAAAAATACAAATTTATTTAGGATTCACTAGAGTGATAGAGCAAAATTTTAAACTACAGAGAGACTCTTTTTCCCAGAAAAGTTCTTCCTCACATTCACATCACACTTACAGCTATCATCGAATTCTAATATGCCTTCAGATGGATGTGAAAATTATAATACACAAAATTTGTAATTGGTACAGGATGTATTAGTTGCTGGTGGGATAGGAAGGCGAGACCCCAATGAGCTGACAATCTTTCAAGTAAAAGGTTAAATTTCTGTTCATTAGATTGTAGGAAAGGTAGGGTTTTGGTGAGAATCTTTCCTGGATGGCTGCTAATCTTTTTGTTCCGCGCACAGATACACTGTTGCCTATTGTCATGGTAACAAGCAGCTCCACTCCGCTCGGCTTCTGTCTTTTCTTAGGCTATGGACACCCATGCACTTCTCCCCAGGTGTAATCCTGTCATTCTTCCAGTCTTATCCTGAAAGTTTGGCATTGGCCCTTACCTTTCACACTTGGTAATCCACCCCTTCCCCAGGAAGGGACCTTTCGTTGTTCTCAGGGACAGGACACAGCGATGAGAGTTATTCTTTACTGTCCCGCCATGGAAGGTGCAGGCACCAGCTCATGTTCGTGCTCTACCTCACTGTCTGTACAGGTGCAACTGGATCACACCGCTTAGCTCCCAAAACTCAAGCCGGCATTGGAGCACGTATAGTGTGATATAGGCACACACGTACTGACCAACACTTTATTACAAACAACAATTTTTATTTAGCAGCTAGAATAATGCACTAGAGAAAGAAAGATTCAAAATTAGCAGCCAGGTTTCAAGCATGTTTAAGCTCATCCAGTCTTTCACTTGCCTGCAAATTCTGCCCACCTGGCTTTCTGAGCAAAGCGCAGGGACAGACCCAAGCACGCATCCCAGCAGCCAGCCTGCTTGCACCTGCCTGCTGTGGCTCCCTCCCCTGCATTCCTTTCACTATTTGCTCTGGGTCTGCACCTTAAAGACCCTTCTTGTATTCAGATAAAAGGACAATTTTCTTTTGCCTAGATGTGCAGTTCTGCTAACTAGACAGATCTCTCAGAGTGAAATATTTATCCTGCTCATAATGCAAACACGCCACGAGAGTGACAGCCTTTTCCAAACTATTACAAATCACCCAGGATCACCCCCACACTTGTCACACATACCTATTCTCAAAACAGAACCACACATTGGCAGATTTTTCAGTCGGTTCAGTGAAGGCAAAGCGGCCGATAAGAAGCCCGAGGGCTGTTCTAACCTACACCAACTGGCAACGCTCCCAGAGGGAAAGTACACCAGCTGGGGAGAGGCGTATGGGCTCCAGTGGTGAGCCTCAGCCCTCCCTCCTTTGGGAGCTAAGAGGGGGGACAGTGCAGGACCCAGAGACGGGAATGCTGTGACTGCTGAAGCCAGTTACCTACAAGGAGAATTGCCACCTTGCCAGAGCCCGGCACTTTTTCAGCTCCTTTGGATAACTTAAACAGCATAAAGTCTGGAATAGACAAGGGCATCTGGCAAAGAGATTTCAATATAATGTCGACTGAAAACCTTTGCCCCCAGTTCTAGGCCTTTTATTATCATCTTGTCATTTTTTTTCACTGGTCTGGCAGTGTAAAAAGAATCTGAATTTCTGATGTAAAAAGCACAGCAGAAAAAGAAACAAAAAATAGTTGTTTCAGACCTTCCTTACTTTTCATTAAGGAATAAAACAGGGTGGGGAGGGTACTATTTGTTTTCCTTTTCTGGACACCTTTGCAATGAACAGGCCAACACAGCCAAGAAGCATCTCTTGACTTATTCAGTTAGCATTACTAGTAATTTTTGCTTACCTTGTTTTTTACCTAGGGCTAGTCTGAGTAAAACTTAGGTTAAAACCTGGATGGAGACCTCAGGCTTCGGCCCAGTATGTTTTCTGGGTGCAAATGGAATGCATAAATGAATGTATGAATGCATATTTAGTGCTACAGGCAATACTTGTCGTATTTAATAATAATGTTGTATCCTTACCTAACACTGTTCATTTGAGGCTCCCAAAGCAGTTAATATTTGCAATAGTCATACAGTATAGTTATTAATTATTATTGTGTTTACAGATACAAGGTGAGACAAGATATAACTAAACACCTTCTCAAAGCCATACAACACAATCTAAATCTGCAGATTCTCGAGAAAAAGACAAGCTTAGCAATGACCTGTTTTTCTCCTCTTCATGATCTAAACAGTTGGCCTTTCACTTGTTATGGCCCATATGATTTGTCCATAATTATTAGTAGCAGCAGGAATTTAAAAAAGCTAGGGAGGCTCAAAGGACTTGTTGCCCATGTACAAAACTAAAAACAATAGAGAAGGCCACTGGTGCAGTGGAATGTCAAAGGGAAACAGTCTTTCTCAACCATGATAATCTCACAAAGCAATTGTAAGTGACATTGGGCTTTAGATGCTGAATAGATAATACAGTACCATAAAAAAAATTTCTATGAGTAGATTTTACTTTACTTGTATTTTCTACTATAATCTTTCCTTTCTCTCTATTTTTTCTAGCCTGTCTACCTATCTTCCTTATGTGCTTATACACAGAGCCTTTCTCAATACACAAGGAATCTATTAAATCTTCTTTGGAGAAAGTAAACGTGCATGAGAAAAGATGCTGGTATTATTCTGCACTATCTCACCCAGCTCTCTGAATGCAAGTACAAAATGTGAGCAGCAATGAATGACAGCTAGGGACGGGTTTTCCATATAAGAAAGAGCCCATATTTACCCCAAAGCACTTTTATCTCCAGCACAGTACAGTTTCTATGTTAGTGCAGCAACTGGCTCATATATGAAAAGCCTGTTATGCGTACTGTAGATGCAGGGACAGCTAATGGCACCAGAAGCAGGCAGACAGACAGCACAGTTGTGAAATAAATGACTAATAGGAAAATAACTTAGGATGTCAAGAGTGAGGACCCCAGACTGCTGATGGTGTACAGAAGGAAAAGAGAAGCGTATAGAAACAGAAAAAAGAAATACGAGTGCACTGGCCAAGACAGAGGCAGAGCTTAGTGTGGAAACTGTTCAGCAAGCTAAATAGAAAAAGGGGAATTTTCCCTCTCTTAAATGCAGCTGGAGAGGAGAGAGCTGTATGCCATACACCCCCTTTATTTTAACTTGTGCTTCACAGAGGGTCGCAAACAGGCTGCTCCGTTATATATGATCTTTAATAACCCCACCCACATAAACATGTGCACTAAACCAGAGGATTGATTGTAACTTGTTCCCAGATACAACATGAGGTATTTGGGCCCACAGTCTGCAGTCAATTTCCAGACTCTGCAAAGGTGACGAGAGACCTGAATATTTTTCTCATTCCTACATTATTACTGTCTCAAATGTCCTGAATTAGAAGAATTTGAAGAATTACCTGATTATATTAACCTAGGGAAAGAGTTGAATAAAAATCCATGATAGGATTTCAGGAAAACAGTCTCCATTAGAGAGTAAAATCTCTCTCCCTCTGCCCCTCTCTCAAGTACTTATATCCAGCATGTAGTGCTTTTTATAACCCATTTTTGGGGTGCTTGAATCTGAGTGAATATTGCCTACTCTGTTTGAAAGATTATGAAGTCACCGAGGACTCATCTCCTGGGACAGCAATAAACCAACCCTCCTGCCAGTCATAAACACATAACATGCCTGTATTTAATGTTTGCTCTGTTCCCTTTGACGTGTTAATCATCTCTATGTAAATTCTAGCATACTGAAACTCAGTTCATATTAACTTCAAGTTACCTGATTTAGATACAGTAGAGGATAAACATTTATCAGCCTTGTCTTAAAGATCAAAGCAGCTTGTCCCTAAAATATGTCCCATAACATGCAAATGAATCTTAATGTCTCTAATTAGATTATAACTTCAGGGCGCTTTCTGCTGTTGAAATAAAGTGTTACTGTACCATTGGCTTAATACACTCCAAGGATCCGATCTTCTCAGCAAGTCACAACCACACTTCCTACCCCGGACTATGACTTGCCTACCCTCATCGGTTTTGTTACAAAAAAATTCAAATCTTTTATCCGACACCTCCTCTTCAGCTCTAACACTGATGATATTGTGGAAGCGCTCAGAAAGACAAGACTCGCTCATGATAAGTGTACGAGTTACTGTGGCTCTGTGGTGCAACATGTTCAGCAACTGTATATGACAAGGTCTAGAGGCTCTACGTACTTGCTCATGAGTAAGAAATTAATTCACACTTCAAGCTTATTCTCCACTGCTGTATCTTATACAGGGAGATAAGTATGTCACAGTGGTTATCTTGCTCAGTGGTGAGAAACTCTTATACTTCCACTGAAAGGTAGCAAAGTGAGGTCAACACTACATCATACGCCTGTAAGTGATTCCACCTGCTATGTTTCACAGTAAAATAAGAATTTGCTGTCTCCACGAAGCTTTAAAGCAGGAAACAAAAATACAGGGTAGTCATCATGTAGGAAAACATTTTGTTTAACTTGGAAAGAAAAGCCTTAGTCACCTGGCGCAAATATATGTATTTGAAAATAAAAAGGTGTGGTTGGCGACTGGACTAGCATTTCCATTTCCACAGGGAATAATGCAAACTCTCAAACAGAAGCTACTTGGTAAGCAGGAGGTGAGAACAGAAAACGTGCAGAGATGGCTGAATATTTGTTACAAATGCAGCCCTTCTTCATGCTCATGAATCATTTCTTAACTGATCCTGATTTCTTCAAGTACATTTGCTGTTGACATGCTACAGGGTACATCTTTAAAGCAACATTGCGAAGAAGCAAATATCATTATGAGTTATGTGCACAGGAAATGGGAAATCTGACCCATCTCTCTCTGCTGTCTTATTATATCAAAATATTATGCTGTAAGGTTGCTGGGGTTTTTGTCTCTTTCTGTGGTTTTGGCGTTTCTTTTTTTTTAAATTGTGATCTCTTAAACTATTCCTCAGTAAGTCCTGCTGTTTTTATTTGGGCATCTCCAGGTTAATATTAAAATCAATATAAATGTTTTTCAACTGATTTGTGGGAATTAACTTAAGCATTTGGATTTTCTGGAAACACTGAAGTTGAATATGCATAAGGTCACTTTTTTTTTTTGCACAAACATTGGATGGCACAAGAGCAGAGAAAGAATTTGTATCTAACAAAATCAGAAAATTGTGCTAATTAATAAGAATTGGGGAAAAAAATTAAGAATCTTAGGATGTGTGATTATTTTCAAGAATATTCAACTCTTGCTCACAGATATTGGGACAACAAATACTGGGGCTGCACAAATAGCAAAATAAACTCATGATTCCTGTTTTTCAGGACATTTAAAACTCAGTTGTTCATTAAAATAAAACAAGCGGTAATTCCAGGATCAACTTAGACTCCAATGGGTTGTTTCATTGTGTATTTTTCCAAGTATGTTAGAATACTTGGTTTGCATGTTCAGCGCAGATTTCTAAGAAGAAAAATTGTGCAGAATGGATTTGAGGACTTTCACTGGCCGCCTGCAAGTTTCATGCTGAATTCTGTTATGTGCAAATGCTAATGTTCTTGAGTATTCAGATAAGCACCGGAGTATTAGTAAAACGCAGACCTTTGGTGTAGGATTTGACCACAGATTTTTTTAGTGGTTGGGCAAGATGAGAATGGGCGTTAGGTGGTTAGTCCAAATGTGACAGGCCCAGGGCAAGGAGAAGGGTATTCAGGTGGGGCTCAGCTCCACTCAGTCAGTAGGGACATGGACAAGGACTTGGGCACTGATGGGCTTTAAGAATGCTGCCTGTGTTCTGAAGAAGCTAATGAAAGAGGGTGGCGGCAGAGTCTAAACAAAATAAACGTTGTGAGTCTAGGAATTAGAGAGAAGCAGAAGGCTGTGGCTGAGGCTTCCTGGAGAAACTATGAGGCTAGTTTCCTTCATGAGAAGGAGTTGGCAGAGAATGAGAGAGCTGAAGTCTTTGAACAAAGGTGTCCTAATATTTGAGCTGGAATGGTCAGAAGAGGCTGGCTCATACAAGACCTAATGAAGTGGAGCTTCCCAAAAGGAAACTTTTTTCCATATGAGTCATGTTTTTGCAAGGGCTGAGAACCTTACAGTGTCACCAGTGTGCAAGGAATAGGAGAGCAGACGGATGAGACTATGCCTGAGCCCTGCATACAGATATGCAAATTTAAAGAGAACCACCCAAAAAAATCATAAGCTTATGCTAATAAATAGATTTACATGTAAAAATTCTAGGTCATTCTTCAACAACAGCAGATCTCTCACTGAAGGAACCTTGCATGCTCCTCACCACTAATTTAAACTGAAAATATAGTCGAGTCATGCCAGATACAGTCAGTATGACAAGATCTACAGGTCTAATCCACTTCCCTGTAAAATGAGTTGAATAGCATTTAACCTGTACGCTGCAAGTTAGTGTAGGCCCATTTGAGACTGAGCATTTTAACTTTTAGTCTTCCTAAAATCAGTCATATTTGTGTCAAGTGGAAAAATGATAGTGGAAGAGGAGAGCTAAGCTTAATACATAACAAAATGGGATATAATGAGGAGAAATTTTTTCACTCTTCTACCGAAACAGATTTACTATGTAATTTTCTTATGAATGACCTTCCATGACTCTATTTGACTAGCACAGTTTGCTATAAAATGCTATGTATGTGATTCTAACACTACTTTAAAGCACTGTTGGATCAGATGTAGCTGAAAATGGCAACAGTATTTTCTTTTCTAATATGTCAGAATAAACATAGAACACTAGATTTATTACTCTGAGGCCTTTTGGTTCTAGTGTGGTAGATATTACTGAGATTATTTTTATTGTAGTAGCATCCATAGCCTCTAATGAGATTGGGCCCTCACTGTCCTCATTATGGTTACAGTCTGGGTCCATTTATGCAAGTGGTGACACGTGATGGAGATGAAATATTTGGGTTTTGTTTTCTGGATATTCACTCAGTCATTTCCAACTGGATTTCTTTGAACCAAACTGAAAAACTTCTTTTGCAGCAAACAGGCCTGAATTTATTACCACCTTTTTTCTCATTTATGTCTTGAAACATGAAATGTTTGTAGTCCACAGGAGCCTGAAGCTTTACTTGTGAATAAATTATTTGTAGTATCCTGATTTATTGTGGTGTTTTGGGGCCATCTTCTTCTTCCTGAGTGACATCAATTAGGGTCAATAGCATCTGCCCAAGGTACTTTGATTTCAATTCTGGCCACTTGGACCTATAAGAAGTAACATGGAGCTCTGACAATATCAGACACTTTCTGAAGACAGACCTTTAATTTTATGCTTGCATCAGGCAGGAGAAATTGCAGATAATGCATGAATATCAAAATGTTATGCTCTCTTCCAGAGAAAGCTGATCTAAATGAGTTTAAAGTCTCTTAAACTATTCTGTGTTAGACATCTGGATACATTGATTTAAAATTCATTACATTATCCTGGATTAGAAGATATTTGGACATGTAAGTGATCCGGCACAGCTTCAGAAACCTGTCCTAAAATGTCAGGTGAAAACTCCCTGAACTGGTCTCCAGTTTGTCGAATTTGGTCACCAACAGGCAATTCTGGAGCTAGTAGCTTTCTTGGTGGGTCACAGAACAGAGATCTGGAACTGAAAAGCAAAAAGAAATAAAATATGTTCCAATTGGCATTAAAGGCTTGATTTCCTCTGTAATTTAGCGGGCTGTGGTTAGTCTGCTTTAGCTTTGATCTGCTACGTTATTGTTCCTTCTCTATCGCACGTGTGCTCCTGGGAGCTTCTGGTTCTTGGCAAGCTTGAAAATCAGGCAATTTATTTTGGTAACTAAGTATGGACATACGACACCCAGCTTCAGATATCCATTTTCCTTGCCGATAAATCACTGCTGGGCAGCTGCCTGCCAGCAGCACAAATGCCATGAAGGGCTATACTGGAAATTAAGAGCTTTTAGCCAAATCAGGACTTCACAAGTATCGTGTATTGCCATATTGATTTCTATTTCTTTATGGATGAGATTCTCTAAGCATTATTGCCTGCTCTGTATATTTAGAGAAGGAAATAACAACATTTCCATTCCAGAAAAACAGCTCTGTGGCCTACTTGCTGCTGAAATCCATTAAGTGACTCTGCAGGGTGGGAAAAGAGTCGTTTTTTCTCTTTAGGTTATATATTTTACAGCTGTGTCATAGAGTATGAGTCTGTCTTTTGGTCAAGGCCATCCACCTGACTGCTGTATCTTTGTCTTACATTTGTTTGTATCAGCACCCCTTGTGGATATCATAAAACACTTATTTTCAAAGCACTGAAAGTGTAAAAATATGCTATTCTTTCAGAAACACTTTGTTAGTGATAGGGAGGTCATTGCCAAGATGAGAGCGAACCTGGCAGAGGCTTGTTCCTTCAGCTCCACCCAGCTTTGCGCAAGTTTCCAGCAGGCTTTTTAACCGTGCATCTGTAACTGGCTCCAGTCAGCGGGCTGATGCTGAAATAGCTGTTGTTGTAAGGTCAGCAAAGGCCTCAGGTTTTGTTTGTTGTTTTCTTTTTCTTGATTCTAAGCTCTTTCCTGTTGTGTTATTGCGTAACTGGAGCTCTTGACAAAACATGTGTCCCTAAGACTGCTTTCTCTGGGAAGTGCTCAGTTCAAAAAGAAAGTTGCCAAGTCGCAGTAACAGCATTTGTATTCTGGGTAAAAATTCGTTTAATGATTTTGGATTCAACCATGCCACTAAAGGCTTAAAGAGGCATTTTTACAACTGAAACAAACCATACCAAATACTCAGTAAGCTGTTCAAATGTCTGTGTCATTACTAAGACTTTCATTTCCATGGGGACATAATGCTGGGTTGGGTTTGTTTGTATGTTTGCAATGCTTGAAATACGTGACAGGCTTCTGGTTTTCCTCTTCATTTGTTCTTACTTTTTAAACACAGTTGTTAAATGTTACAAAGACACACTGTTTTCTACAGTTGCTGAAGCACACAGTGAAGGGACCTTTTTGATGAGCAAATTAGATTCTTTGCATTACCTTCATTTGAGATTCCCTACAGATTTTGGTATATACAGAATCTGTTAAAAATAAATTTTAAAAAAAATTAAAAGTAATTCTTATGATCCTGTTTAAAGGTTATGTATGTTAGGGATTGAACATACATAATTTTCTCTTCAGATTTTCTAGAGTTTTATGTTTCCTTCTATGCAAGGCAAGGTTGTCTTGTTAGACCTACATGTGGCTATACATTTTGTTCAGCTTTGTGTTCTCTGTCAACTTTACCAGTCAGATGTTACGCTAGTAATCTGGTCCCCATAAGGCTGATTCTTTCCAAAGACTAACAGAGCACTGAAGAAATGTTTAAGGGATGCGACTGTAAACACAGGGGCTGTAGTTAGCATTGATTCTTTCGCAGGAAAGCATTTGCCAAAAGCTTCTTATGTAATTTATTTCTAACAGTGTTTTGGCTTTGGATAACCTAACAAATATCTGACATGCTGAATGAAGCAAGCATCATTCCAAAACTATACTTGTATTAAGTTCTGTGATGCCTACAGAACTAATTGGGTTTTTACTTAAAAAGTACTTATCCAGCACTTCCTGTCTTGGAAATAACTACAGTGCCTTGATACTGAAAAGCAATGAAGAACTATGACACCAAAGGAAGTGGCAAATTATCTCAATCTTATTTTGTTCCTTTTTTCTAATCCTGTGAAGACCTGTGAAATGGATTTATTTATAGATTCCTCTCTATCACCAGTGTAACCAAGCTCTCTTTTACAGCTAACTCTTTCATTCCTGGCAATCACAGTAAAAGTAGCTGATAATTTCTCATATTTTTCTTGGATCATTTTCTTTCCTTTCTCTAGTTTCCTTAGGAACTGGCTATAAACAACTTACATATATATGCGGTATAGTAATACTGCACATGTGCAGAATTGAATCAGGTCTCTTTCAGGTCTGCAACTGAACAGGTTTGGGGGTTTGGTGTTTTTTTTCCAGTGAGAACTGCTCCAAAACCGATTTCATCTGTCTTCCACTTACATTCATTCTTCTGTATTGTGGTTCTAGCAGTTCCCTAGGAACTGCTGATCAACATCTAACATAACTTTACTGGATGAAGGTAGAATCTATAGTCTTTTCAGATGTATGGCTGAAACACTTGTACCCTTTTGGCACAATTGTCCCTTGCACAACTGTTGCAGAATCATTTTGAGTTCTCATCCATTTAGATTTATCTTTTGTGTAATATGGTGTTGTCTATCCCAGTATGTTATCTCCCATGGGAATGTGGCAGCATCTTCTGATGTCAGTCCTCATAGGGTGGTTTCCAGTATTTTTAGCTATTTGCATGCTACTGCAATGTGGTTACATCCTGTTGCCTTTCTTCCTTCTTGTCACCTGTGCTGGAGGCAGCCTACAACCATGGCCTCTTCTGCAGCTTATCGTTATTATTCTTTTTTTTAAAGGTGTTCTGGTGTGAGCATTTCTATGGCATTAATATGATTATACTGGAAATCTGTCTTTCTCATTTCTCTCATATTTCTTCTGTTTGACTTCATCGTGTTACTGGAAATGTTGTATATTCTGCTGGTGGCATAAACAGTGCAGCTGGTTTACACGATCTTTTCACTAGTGGTCAACAAAATTTAAGAAATTGTTCCCTGGAATAGCTGAACTGGTGAACCATTTGTTTTTTTTCACGATCATGTAAACAGCACTGAACAACTCCTGTTAAAAAAACATTGTCTTTGCTTGTTTTTTGTTGCAACAGGCAATCTTTATAAGTGGTGCTAGAAACCGAATCTGTCTATCATCAAGCAGGAATCAAGCATGTTCTTTCCTCTGCAAACTTTCTCCTTTCCTTTCAATATTAGTAAAGGGACACACAGATGATAAGAACTGCATTGTCCCATCTCCTACCACAAATATTAGGACATTTATCTGATACTCTTGTGGCTTCTTTGAATGCAGTTTAATACACCCACTGGGGTTTACATAACTTCTCTAGCACGGCGGCCATGTGGCAGGGAGCTCTGCTGTTGCAGCTTGCTGTGAAACACCAGCAGTCTTTGGGGCCTCTGGCATACTGCTGCTTACTCCTGTTTTCTATTGAGCAGGGTTGCTTCATTTTTCTGTGCTTTTGCAATCCCCTCTGCAGTTGTCTTTGTTATACGATCTATTTAAATGCCCTTCCCCCTGCCCTTACTCAGGAATTCTGATTTTCTTTTTCTGTCATTTCCTAAGATTCCAGATTACTTAATTTCTTTCAGTTTCCCAAGAGTTCTCTTGCCTTTCTTTCAAGCTTTTCCCAGCAGCCTGATCTCACTGAGATTTTCCTGTGTTCTTCCTAATTTGAGAATAGTATCCATTTTTTTCTCACGATGTTTTAGGAATAATAATGCATGGTGGCAAAGCTTCAAGAAGTTAATCTCTTCAATTTGCAAGTCTGCCATATGCCTTCTTGCCCTCTGTAAAACCTGAAATATTAAAAAGTTACAGTAGAGTTTAATGTTCTCAGTAGCTTGGTTGATGGAAGGAACAAGAGCATGCTGAAGTGGCATGTGGAAAGCAAAACAAACAGAGTCCTTATCTGGAGAAATAAAGCAGCTGATCTAGACTTACAGAGGAGCACAGATCTCAGTGTAGAAAATTAAATCATCAGCTACAGAAAGAGCAAAATGGAAAGCCAGAAGCCAGTTGTAATGGAAGGCCAGTTGTACAGGAGAGAGAGAAGAATGGTGTCACATGGACATTAAACATAGAAAACAACGGGGCAGGTAGAAGAAAGAAGTGACAGCCAGAACAGACTGGAGGGAGGGAAGCCTCGTTATTCACAGCACCAATCTGACTCCTCTGGGGACCAGCTGGAGGTGCAGCGTTTTGCAGAAATTATCACAAGAGAGGACAGGTGCACAGCCAGTGTTGGAGAGAAGTTGCAGGGGAGAGGTCATTTTGTCGCAGCTTTTACCTGTTTCTGTGCTATGTTGGTCCTCTTTAGAAGGAGCAGAAGTGTAAATGGAGGGAGAGAGCGGTTGAGTTAAAGGGGAATACTGCAAGAGGCAAAGAAGATGAGGAGGAAGTAAGGTTCAAGGCAGAATGGGCATCAGCCATTTCAGAGGTAGAAAAGGGAAGTCGAGAAAGGGAGGCAAAATGAGAAAGTAAAAGCTAGTGGGAGCAGCAGAGCAGCAACGCAGAAAGGAAATAGAGGGAAAGAAAATTGATGTCCTAGGGAAAAGTGGTATTTAAAATACTGAACAAACAGAATACAGTGCTATTTTTCTGTAAGATTCTTCTGGTGGTAAGGGAATTGACTGGTGAGGTAACCGAATTAAAACGTTTAGGGAACTTGACGCAGGAGACAACAGCAATTCTTAAGTTAAAAAAAAAAAAAAAACCAGAAGCTTTTGGGTATTTAATGCCAAATAACGAAGGGGGAGGGGGAGCAACCTAAAGGGACTGCAGGGATGCTAACTCTAAGTGAATAATACTTCAAACAGGATATTTTAAATATGCAGAAATCTGTAGAAAAAAATTGAGATTAATATTGCTCAATAAAGAAAATTTAATTTCAGAAAACTGAAAGTAAAAGGATAAAAGGAAACTACCACAAATCAAGGTGGGTTAACCTTTGCTACAAGCTGGGACAAATGGAAATAACTGGAAAAAAAAGAGATGTATTAACAGCAATATTTAACCAGGGAGCTACAGACTGTGTGTGATCCATGAACTACTAAGTGTTTAACGAAAGATAGCCCTGTTTTCAGTGAATACAACCCTGCCACACAGGGCTCCTGCCTCCCCTGGAAAAGAGAGCTCCACAAATCAAAAAAAGGTTGAAAACCATTTGAATGACAATAGTATATGAGAATATATAGAGTATGACAGAACTATACGAGTATAACACTTATGTACAGACTAGCAACTGAGATTATGCAAGAACTAGCGAGACAAATGACAGTGGGTTTCTGGTTGTAACCGAGTGACCCGTTGCCTTAGAGGATGGAATGCTCTTCAATACAGCAACTGTTGTCAGTAATACTTGGTGCCAGCAAGTGGCTTAGTGGAGCATTTTTAGTTTCTCCTTCACAAATTCCTTCCTCTTTTGTATCTTTATTACTTTTACGTATATGCGTGTTACCCTTTTTTTGTATTAAAGACGTCTGTTTTATCACTAACCTAGCATTTTCTTTAATGCAACTTAAAAGCCTTACATGTGAGCACTAGCAAAGGTGAAAACAAAAGATGGCACAGAGAAATAAAAGACTAAAAGAAGTGGTAAGTGGAGAACACTATGGAGCAGAAACTAAAAAAGTTCAAAGCAGATTAAATTCTCCAGAAATGGAGGATATGGTTGGAGGAGATTCAATCAAATAACACATTTTTTCTTTAAAAAGGAGATAGGACTGATGAAAAGGAAGATGAATTAAGGTAACTCTCTTTCTGAGTACTGCAAGACCAGAAGCACCAGACTGCAAATGAGAAATCCTGTGCTATAGTGATTTGAGAAAATACTGCGCTCTTGGAAAGACTGAAATATTTGAGACACAGCAGTTGTGTAACTAAAACCAAAAAGGAAATCTTTCAAGATACTTACAATGTTTGAAAGTACTGTCAATCGTGTAATTTTCAAAATCAGATCTGAGAACAGAATACTATAGGGATCAAGAGACCCAAAACTCAGAAAAGGCTTCTAGAGGAACACAGTTTTAGCTTAGTAAAGACTATGAGAATTACCTTGGCTGCAGAACAGAGCTAGATCTGATTACAAGTTTTGAAAGGGAAGCCAGCTGATGCTACAGAACCACGTCACAAAATGAAGAAGCAGAACAGATCTGAAGATTCAGAGGTAAACTCTAAAAAATGCAATCAACCAGAGAGAATTTTCAAGAAATAATGGAAGAGACTGATTGGAAGAAAATGCACAGCTATATTCATAAGAAGCAAAAACATTTTGCAAAAGCTTCCCATCAGTGACTACAAGTGTCTTTAAAAGACATATTCTATATGGGGGGTTCTTTGTGGGAACTATTCAAATGATAGTTATGTTTCAGATGGGATTTGTCTCCTCTGACTACAGCAGTTTACGACATAGGTCTCTACTTCTGCCTGGGGAAGAATCCCATTGTCGTTAATGGAGTGCTAGTCAATGTAGTCAGAATAGTTCAAGGTGTGATTCAACTGAGCGGATATAGGTACCTACATCAGAATAAGAACTGCACCATAGACTATATTGACTATACTGACTAGCCCACTGCTGCTGTAAAAGTGGCCTTGGTACACACCTTCATTTTGTCAGAAAAATCCAGTCCCAGTACCTGAAATACAATGAATATGAGTTGGACACAATTTTGCAAGTAAAGTTTCAATAACTTTTTTTTCAGCTATATACCTATCCAGCACAAGTAGGTAAAACTCATGTCATGCAGTAAACAAAATATTCTTACTGTGAGTAAAATGTAAATCAGATGTAAAGGAAACAAATGTGAAAGAACAAAACTCTCTCTTACCTCCCATTGGGAGAGCTGGAACTATGGAAGAACAGGAGTTCATGAAGATAAAATGAAAAAGATGCGCATAGGAAAGCTGAAGTACATGAAAATATAGCAAAATAAGAATAGAATTTCTAGTCAACAGTCCAGGCCAGAAAGAAAGCGCTAAGATGATAAAAGGTGAGTGCTGTTAACAACATAACAAGTATTGGAACAGATACTAGCTCGTATCGAAATATACTCAAGGAAACTTTAGATCAACAAGTTAAGAGGTGGCCTGGACTTGTCTAGGATGCTGGGAAAATTACAGACTAAAAATAGATTACTCTTCTTGTTATTCTGCTATAACACTATTAAAGAATATCACTGCTACACTGGTAATCTTGTGTCTAGTCCGTAAAGACTGACATACGTATTACACCAACTGTGGTAATTACAGAAAATGGACTGTGATTTGATTATGATGTTAAATGTCTTGCAAAAATAGTATCACTTAAAGCACTTCACAGCAAAGGTATCCACAACATAATGGTTTCATGGAAAATGTTATCAAGATTGCAACAAGGGTGTCTACAAAAATCTCAAGGGTGAAACACACTATTATTTTGCCTCACTCTGCAAAGAGACTATCAGTTGCTGAAAGTTTAATGGGGACAGCTTAAAATTCATTATATAGTTGGTAGTATTAAATACAAAGATACTGCAAATTCTTACTAGCCCCATTAATGAAAAACAAAAAAAAAGGGAAAATGCACAAGGAAAGATATGAGAAAAGATCACATAAGTGAAAGCCCTTGCAGCCCCAGGGCTCTGTATGTCTTACATAATGCAAACCACAGGTGAAGCCCTTCCAGATATTCCACATGAAGCTTCTTCTTCTTTGTTCAAGCAATTACTGAACAAAGACAATTCTTAGGAGAAACACAGGCCATCTTCTGCTTCTTCCAGAACAGAGAAAGCTTCTGCATCTCCTGGAGTTTGAAACAGAGCAGGTTTTTGAAGAGTTGGACAGCAGCAATGAAGAGAACTGTGTGAAGAAAAGCAGATGCTGAAGTTTGCCAGATACTGAAGAGATCTGTGAAACAGAGGAGCCAGCTGAGAGACAGAGAATTTATTTTGTGTTGTACTGTATATGATTTTCTTCTGGATGATTCAAAGGAGAGGGTTATTTGAAAGATTAAATTTCCTGGCTTCCGCCAGCTGTGGCTACCAAATGCTAGTGAGAGGACAAGTGGGATATTGAGATCACTGTATTTCCTTCACAAATTTTTTCCTTCCTAGTATTATTTTAAACTAATCCTGGTAATAAAGGTGATTAAAAAATGTCATTTGAGTTGTGCGAAAGTCACAGACAACCATCGTTATGGTAGGCTTGAGGGCTTCCTAAACAAGAAGGCTGTGAAATGGTGTGAAAAGGAAGAAAAGAAGGTTCCAGGAAAGCAGCTCTTGATCTTGAGGCCTCAATCTTTTTTGAGATATTGAATATTATACGATCAGTAAAAGAAACCTGAAGGTCCCAATTATGGCATCCATCATTTCAGGCTGGAAGACTGGGCGAGAAGCTCATCATGGTATACATGACATGGACAGTAAGGTAAACAAGTCTCTGAAAAGAGACTTGTTACAAAAAGAGTGTTCTCTGTTCAAAATTGCACCAAATGGTCAGTATGATTCTGACAAGATGATGCTGGTTTGGAGAGTAATAAGCCCTTTTGCTTTTCTGATGTTGCCTGCCAGGGCAAATCTCACACTCTGGCTTTGGAGTTTGTTTTGTATTAGTCTGACAGGATCTTTAAAAGAAATCGGCCTCATATAAGGACTCACTGTCCCAAAGGTAACAAAATTTTCACACAACACAGCTATACTTGGAAATCATTAATTGCAGTTAAAAAAAAAGTTTTTAAATGAGCAAAACTGCTTTTTCTGTCAAGCACAGATTGCAAAACTTCTTAAACTGTAAAATAAACGCTTTGTTTCTACTGCCTGAGTGAGTGCAGGCTTTAGTTCTGTATTGCCCAGCCTGTGAAAACAGTCTGCTACGATATCTCGTGCTGATGACAGGGAGGCTAATGACCCAATGCTTTTTCAGTCAGACTGATGCTTTACACTAACCCAGAAGAGGAGTACTGTGCCACTTGTACCAATGACCCCTGGAAAAACCTGCAGCCTTCAGAGCTACCAGACAGGAGCCCTGAACTCTTATCAGGCTCTTTATTTAGAGCAAAGGAGAGGCTCCATTCTGCCAACAGAGCTGCCTGCAGAGGCTGTGTTAGACAGCTTTTTTCCTCTTTCTTATTTCCTCTGACCTAGGCTAATTGTTACTTTCATCTACACAGAGATATTCTGACTCCAGAGAACGTCAATCAGCGTATTTGTTGGTTTTCCCCACCTCTGTCATTGAGGAATGTAGGCTAAAAGGAGCGGTTCTTCTCTTCCCGTCCTATGTGTTGGATCTAGTTATCGAGTGACCTCAGGACGAGTTGGATCAGCTTATTGATCTGATGGGAAACTAATTATTTGAGAGGATTTGTGATTTATTTTCTACCAGATCAGCAAACTGATCTAATCTACCGTGGGCTGCAATACCGGTACAGAGGCAAGAAAAACTCATGTTTAGGGATGGGGCAAAAAGGAACACACCCTTCAGAAGCAGCTCCCTCATGAGAATGTGTAACATAAAACTGCACCACCAGCAATAGTCTTTTCTTGCGATGTTAAGCGTTATATTGTCTTGCTAGTTAAACAGCATAAAAATGTAAAGTCAGACTCCATGAAATAACCTCATCCAATTTGATTCATATTGGCAGAATACACAGAATCAATCCTGACGAACACAAGTCTGTGAAGAGGTTTTAGGTGGAGCGTCAGGACTGCAGTCTACTCCCTGCTTCAGAGGCTACTGGCTTTGTCAGATGCTATGCTTAGATGTAGTCCTTTTTTTCTTGGCTCATCACATGTTCATTGTCACCTCATACCTGTTGGGAGAGGTGTGGGTGGATTTCTCTGAGACTTATTCAATGAATGTTCTCCCAATGCTGGTTTTTAATTAATCCCATTTAAAGGGATTCATTGTTTTGTGGGCAGGGTTCTCTTGCCTCAGGAATTTTAAATATTTTGATTATTGAGCCAAAATTATTTTTTTTTAAACATCAATAAACTTACTACTCCCTTAGTACTCCCTGACCCTGAGGGAGTTGCTAGGAAAGCTACTGTCATGAGGAGGTGAAAGAGGAAGGAAAAAAGGTGGGGTCAGAATGGAGAACCAGGGGAAAAAGCTCAGTGGAGTCGGGTTTTTACTTTATCCCAAGCTCCCAGTGATGGGTAGCCAATATACTGGTGGGAGGGCTCTGCCTCACACACAGATTAACAACTTGCTCCACATCCTCTGTCTACTTGCCATTGGTGACAGGAGCAGCAGATAGATCAGGCCATACATGAAGAAAGCAGAGAACAGCTGCGTCAGTGGTGGTCACCACTTCAACAGTTTGTGTTCAGCTCTCTGGGAAAAAAAGTGTTGGCCAGATGGGAGCATCCTGATGGATTTCTCTGAGTCTTATAAATCAGATTGACCAATTTCACATTTGGAATCATTAGTTCATTTTTACAGTAAAAAAGAATGATGTGAAAGGTACAATATGTAGTACCTTAAATTATGCACGGAGTTGTTAAGGTGATATAAACTGCTTTTAAAAGAGATCTTTACTCCCCTTAGTGATGTGGCTTTTTAAAAAATGTTATTCTCAAGTCCCTCTTTTAAAAGCATTCAAGCACTTATCCGACTGTAGAAAAGACGTACTTCCAGTAAACTTTGTGAAAAGTTGATGTGTAATTTGTTTTTATCAAACTTGTACACTAAGTTTGAAGCAAAAGTTTTAACTATGGAACCAACAGCAGGCTTCAGAAAGAAAAACTGCTGGCACCAGCCTGCACAAATGTGCAGGTTTCCCTCATATTGTTTGGAGTTCATGAGCCCTGTTCCACAAAATGGTAAAACTCTGAGCTCCCAGAAATCACCTCAAGTTCATGGTGCATGGCATCTTGCAGGATTAGTTCCTGTAAATACAGTCATAATGTGCTTTCCATGTGTTCCAGAACTAATACTGGATTTTATTTGATGACTGTTTAACATAAAATACATAAGAGTCCCTGAACAATGGAGTAGAACCAAGATCTTCCATCACTCCCTGGATGAGCTTCCTATTCATGAGACCAGCAAGTCATGTCACCACCCTGTAGCCCAATAATTATATTTGCAAAGTAATGTGACTTCAAAGGGGGAGGAGGAGCACCTTCAGTATACTCATAGAACAGTCTCAGCTTCAGAATAGCTTATAGCTTGGAGCAAAAGCATTTTCCCGGGAAGTGAGTGACATGGTTTTAAATGCCCTTCATCCTTCAGGCTGAAGAGGTTTTCTGTAGCGTTCGTGGTGGTGACTCTGCCACCAACCTGTTTGCTGTGAGTTATACGGAAACTAATCTTGTAAGTCCTTCTTAGGTGTGGCCTGAATGCGGCCGATCTATCAGGTCTCTGTGGCACTTGAAGAATTGTGCAGAGTCTTGCCTGAGAATTCAGCCAGGCTCTGACATATTTTAGGTACCGCACTCTTCGTTTTACCAAGATGGCAGCAATTCTAAACATATGCACAGCAGAAAGAAGGCTGCAAGGCAAGGTACTGGCAAAATTCAGTTGCCTAAGGAAGGCGTTTGGCAAAGCACATGCTGGGACTAGGCAGGATTTATGCAGATAAATCCTACCTAAATACGTAACTTATGGATCTAGACCAATCTAAGTCTAGCCGTGCCGCATGTCCTCCTCTGCTAGAGAAGCAAATGGATTCTGCATGGTGGAAGGTATCCAGTGTTCTGGAGATCAAGAGCACTTGCTCTCTTGCTCTCTGCTTTGGTTAGGCTGCATGAAAAGTATCAGGATACGACCACTACCACCTCAGGAGCCCAAAACGCATGTGATTTCCCCCATGCTGCTGCCAGGCAGCTTTCCACAGCACTTCAGAGGAAGCGCCATTATTCACTTTTACTCATCATCCAAGGGCTCTTGCTCTTAGGAAAGAAGGGAACTGTTTATAGAGTAACTTGTGTTGTCTCCAGTGTATCCTTTTTCTGGCAGGCTGTAAGTCTCAGATGCTGTCAGTGGTGAGTGGAAATAAAGGCTGTTGTTGGACAGGGAGGAATTCTTATCTTACATCCAGTTACTTAAAGGTAACTTAAGATCTGTCACATGCTCACTGCTCTTCAGGTCTGGAATATCTTGTGTGGGGCAACTGGGTTTTAAGGCTTTGACCACACGGTGTGGTGGAGACCAAACCACACAGCAACTTGTTCTGTCAAATTTTATTTTTCCCCAAGGTGTTCAGAGTGGGAGAGAGGACAAAGCTGCTATGCAGAATACTGTCAGCTGTGATTTTCAAATGTTTTTGTGGACACAGGAATACACCAGACTTCTCAGCTTTACTCCTCATTCAGAAAATGGTTTTGTAAGGCAAGAGTCTCTTAGAAATATCATGGCCACAACACAGTTTTAGTAATTTACATTTGTTATTTATAACTTAAATCAAAGGTGTGCATAGCTATGCATAAATGCACAGGCAATCAGATTATTCATGTGAATAAAAGTATACACACACACACACACACTTCCATTTTTGCAGACGTGGATTTTACCGGAATTACTACCACCTCCCTAAACACTGAAACTATGTATGCATCTCATACCCTAGATCTCTTTCGGAGGACAGGCACACAGTTCAGACAGGCTTGTTTATATGAAGAAAAAAGATGGCATCTCTTCACTCTTGCTTCTTAAGACTACATCTTTATATGAGAATTTAAAAAAAAAAAGCTTAAAGTTGAGGGTATGAGAAGAGCGTATACGCTCCCAGAGGAAATCCGACAAAAGTTTTAATTTCCTGTAGGAATGCGTGTCTTTAACGACCCGATGAGAGATTACCAGAGGTGGTGCCTCACATTTGTAGTTCCAAGCGCGGGGATGTGCGGTGCACGCCGCTAGTTCCGGGGGGGCCGGGCCCCTGGCTGCTGGAGAAACCAGCCCCACGCCAGAAGCGCGGGACTCGCTCCCTGGCGAAATGAAACGCACCGTATTTGGCGCAGCTCTCCATCTGCGACACGGGACCGCCCCAGCCCCCGCGCTCCTCACACCGTTACCGGACTCTGCCCGCCCGCGCCGCCCGGGCCAGGCCCCCTCCCTCCCCCCGCCCGTTGCCAGCACGGGCCTCCGCGCAGCCGGCCCCGGCCGCAGCCCGCCCTTCCCCACCCTGCGGGGCAGCCCCGCCGCCGCTCGGGCACCGCTTCCCGCCCCGCAGGGCCGAGCTCGCCGGCCGTCCCCTTCCGGGCGGGGTGCGAGAGCGCCCCGCGGGGCTCGCCCCCCGAGCGCAGGCCGCCCGCCCGCCCGCCGGAACCCGCTGCCCGGCCCCGCCCCGCCCCAACGGCCCTGGCGGGGGCAGGCGGCGCGCCCCCGCGGGCAGTCGGCCAGGGCGCCGCGCGCGCCCCCGCGGCGGGAGGGGCGTGCCCGCGCGGGGCGGGGCGGGGCGGGGCGTGCCGCGGCACCCCCTCCCCCTCGCGCTGTGCCCTCCCTCTCCCCAAGGTGTTGGCGGCGGCGGCGGGGACGCGCTCGCTCGTGCCCGCGCCGCCCCCCCTCGCCGCTCCCCTCGGCTCTCCCCGGCTGCGCTGGTAGCGGCGGCGGCTCGGCCATGGCGGCCCCGGCGGAGCTGAGCGCGGAGCGGCTGCGGGCGCTGCCCGCCAGCTGGAGTTACGGGATCAGCCAGGGCGGCCGCGTCTTCTTCATCAAGTGAGCGGGGGGCCGGCGAGGAGGGGAGCGGGGCTGGGCTGGGCGGGCGGGGGGCCGGGAGGGGCGTGCGGGGGGAAGGCGGCGGGGGCGGCGGGGCTGCGCCTGCCTGACTCGGTCCGTGTGTCCGTCCCCGCAGCGAGGAGGCGAAGAGCACGACCTGGCTGCACCCGCTCACCGGAGAGGCCGTGATCACCGGACACCGCCGCAGCGCAGGTAGGAGCCCCGCCCGGGGGCCGGGGGCGGCCGGGGCCCCCGGCCCTTCCCCGGCACGGCCGCCCCCGCCCGGCCGCCCGGCGAGCGCCGCCCTTCTCCCCTCCCCGCTCCCGGGGTCTCGCCGAGCCCGTCGCCCCGCGGCTCCCGCGGCCGCCCCCCGGCTCCCGCCGGCCCCCGGGCGGGCTCAGCCCCGCCGCCCCTTCCCCCCCCCGCGGGCGCGGGCAGCGGCTCTGGCTTCTCCCCGTTGCCCCCAAGCCGCCCGACCCCAGGAACCACCTTGGTGCCGCCGCAGGCACCCGAGACAACTCCTCACGCCGTGCTTTCCGCGCTCCCCGCACTTCGCGCAGTTGTTTGCCCCCAGCTTGAGCAGGAATGACATTACAGTGCAGCCTTGCGTGCCCGGCTTGCCATCACTGTGCTCCTCGTCTCTTTCTTAAAACCCTTTCCTTTGCACCCGTGTTTCCCCTCCGTGTCTGTGTAATTTCTCTTCCTTCGCTTTCCTTCGGTTGCCTTGTATCACCCCTGTAACATTGTATAGTTACCATTGGAGACCGCCTTATTCCTCTCGTGCCTCTTACAGGCTACCCCGGTTATTCACCTGCAGAGCATCCTTTCTCAGTTTAGCATTAAACCGCTCATCTTAATTCTGTTTCCAGCAGTGCCTAGATATAACCACGATAGGTATACTAGAAACGTAGGGGCTGATTCCACTAAATGTAGTCACCTAGAAACCCTTTTCCTCCCGTCGCTTCCATCTAGGCTGAGAGTGTGGGTGGTTTCTAAGTGACTGAGAGAGGTGGAATAGGTAGGAGGAAAAGGGACTGAAACATTAGGAATAACTTGGAGGGAGGAGGGTGGAATCGGTCGTCTTTGCTACTGCTGTTTGTTCCACTCTGGAGAAGTAGCAGCAGGAGGTGCTGGAGGAGGAGGAGGATTTACAGCAGACACTCTGGAGACCCAGAGCCAAACTCTGACTGCTGGAATTGCACACAAGCTACATATGCCACTGGGAGGTGGTGGAGTGTAGTAATAAGTGCAGTTGTTTTTATGTATGTAATCACTTGGATAATCGCAGGAAAATCTGCAAGTGAATTGGACTATATCAGATTATTTGCTTTTTATGTTTGGTTAATACTTATGCATTAAGAAACCAGAAACAGCTTTTTAGAAAACTGTGGGCAACCTTTTTTTTTTTTTTTGAGTTGGGAATAGTTTAAAAAGCACAGGTTTCTGGCTATTAGAACTCTGCAGTTTGATCTGCAGTGAAGGGCTGTTGTTTGTAAGAAGTCATTTAATGCCAGGAAATAGAACTACTGATTGCTATCAGGCTCCTCTTTTCCCTGCTTTCGGTACTCAGATAAATTGAGAAACTGGCCTTCATCTACAGCAATATGCATGGGGGCAGATGTATGTGAAGTGCTTTGCTTGTTGGACACTAACATTAGCTGAGGATTAATTCTTTTTTTAAACTATTACCAGTGTCTCTGTTTACTGATGGTGATTTCCCGGTAATTTGCTAAGTGTCTCATTCGTTTCTGCCATTAAGTGCCTTCTAAAGGAAATGCAGTTTGCTTTTGAGTATCTGGAGTATTGTACGTAACGTAGCAGAATTATTATAGGGTAAAAATTAAACTTGTTTCTGAACACAAGCGTGAGGCATGACCTTGGATATACTGACCACGGTTTGTCAATCAGATGCTGAAGTGTCTGCAAAACAAACGTGTTTCTGTAGTTTTCCTCATTCATGTGTATGTTAATGAGTCTCTCCATACGTAGGTATAATCAAACAGATGAATTCTGGGTATTATATCTTGTTTTGCCCCGACTATTGTTTTAGAACCTAGTCAAAATATGTTCAAAATATGTCTTCTCTTAAGAAACAATTTTTGAGCGAGTAACACTTCTTTTGGAAGTGTGTATTATTGTAAAACTCCATATTAAATAATATGTGAGATATTTACTAGACAATGAGGAAAGCTTTGTCCTCCATTATGAATTGAAGTACTTTTTATTCCCTGAGATATTCAGCACTGGAAAGGTATTTTTTGCAAAATTCTTATAGCAGCCATAAATACTTCTGCTAGAGAGACTTCCTGTTTGCTGTACTTTGCCCTGTGCTGTTATTGAAAGACACCTTGATTTTTGTTCTAGACAAGACAAGAGTGGAGGAAAAAGCCAGCCAGAGCAAATAAGTGAACTGGGAGAAAAAAAATCACATGACCCAGACTGAATATTTTTTCTTTTAATTAAGAAATGCATTCTTGCTTTTATAATTCAATGAGCGAGTCCTACATATCAGTTATTGTTTTTATTAACTGGGGCAAACTCTTAAAGGTAGTGATGTATCTAGAGTTGCATAGAGGTGCCCAACATCTTCAGAGCTTCCATTACATTAGGAAGCTGTTACTTGAAAAAAAATTGACCATTAGTGGTGAGGTGTTTTTTTTTATATGTGGGCTCCTGACTCTTAAGGCTGATAATAGAGAAGGGAAAGATGTACCCACTTCCTCCACTAGATTTGCATTGAAAATTATTTTCATGTAAAATTGAATAGAGTTGTAAACACTGCAGGAACACTTGTTAGTCACAACAGTGGTGGAATTATGCTAATATAATGCTAATGCTCTGTGGTATAGTTGATATCATGCCTGTTAAGATGCTTGTGACTAGCATGTAACGCAAACCAAAAGTAAATTGATTTTTGTTTAGATCTCTGCCTGTCGGGTAATTTGATGCTACTGAAGTTCAGGGCAGAAAGATCTGGCAATGACCGTGAGTTCTAGTTACTGGTCAAAGGAAGGAACCTTGTTAAATAAGGGCACACTTAAACCCTTATTGTTATTATTTGAGAATGAGAAATCCAAATCAGATTTTCATGCATGTAGCTTCTCTTGGATTACAGAATTTAAACTGAGACAGTATTGTGAGTCAATTCTAAAATATTTGTTTATAGGACTAAAGCTTTCAACATGTGGAATCAGACACACAGTATTTTAACTACCTTAGTTTTAGGGAGTAGACCAGTATGGCTAACAATTTCAAAAGTTAATTGGAATGTTTTGCTACTTGTTTTCCAGACTTACCCACAGGTTGGGAGGAAGCTTATACTTTTGAAGGTGCAAGATATTATGTAAAGTAAGTTGAATGTTCATCTGTCACAATACTATAATTTTCAATTAGTTTGTCTAAATGTTGCTGTAATCTTGAATGTATTCCAAACTGAATTTAAATGTTATGCTATAAATCTAAAAGGAGTATTCAAGTTTGTCGTAGTGTATGTAGTCCTCTGTTTACTGAATTCTGCACAGCTAAAACAATTTCTTGAGTTTTTGTGTTAAGACTTTTAATTAAAGCTGCTTAAGGATGCAGATTCAAATGAAGTTTCTGCTGTGAGTGTGACCGTCTAGCAACAAATGTCCTTGCAAGTCAAGAATACCTTGAGTTTGTCTGACACTTGTGTGTATACACTGACATGCCATGAATGCTTTCAGAAAGGCAAGATCTTACTTCGTCACTGGGAGAAGAGTCTTGATTCAGTCCTGTTGTCTAGTAATTACGTAGTTTAAAGCCACTCTGAAGGTTTCATGTGGCTGTCTTCTTTGCAGACCTCCTGTTTCTGCTTCTAGCATTGATTTTCATTATTTTTTTTATTCAGGTTTTAGTATGTTTTGAGGGGTGCATCCACTGTGGTAGACTTGCTGTATGTATTGTCTTTTTGAATGAGAGGCATGGAAATAGACCTCTTATGTAGAAGTCCAGAAGTCATTTTGATCAGATCTTTACAAGCTTTTCCTCTCCAGATAGTCAGACCATACTTGTCTGGAAAATTTTAAAGTGGCACCTATGTATATTTGTCCAGTTAATATGCTTTTTCTGTTATTTAACAATTTGTAGGCTTTCCTCGATTCATTCAGGAGTTTTTACTCACTACACTGTGTGTTTGGTTTGCCATCTCTAAATGAATAGTGTCACCAGTGGCATAACTTGTATGAGTGAAGGTTACTAATAGTCAGAGAGGTTATAGGCTGCAGGTAGGTTTCTCTGTGTCTTAGTGTTGAGCAAAAGGTAGCTGCTCTGTGTAAGTTGCATTGTAGACATTGTAAGATGGGCGTTACATATGTGTGGCATAGTTTATTTTATATAGGAACATGTTTGATTTGATCCTAAACAAAATTTTAAAAATATACTGAAGGATAATGCTCCAAAAATCTGGTAAGAACTGGTGCCAGGCTCTCTAGAAGGGGTCTTCTTGTTAATAGGCAACATGTTTGTTTTACTGTTCTACTCTGCCTTCTTGTAATTTACATTGTAGTAGTGTTGTATAGCAACTGACAAGAACTACACCAGACTGAGGACAGGAATGTACTAAGGATTTCACCCCTGGTGTTCTGTTCAGATTATTAAATGAAGTTGAGTGAAAATTAGAGCTGTATTTGTGTGCATATATAATATAAAAAGAAATTCTTCTAGACCTTCAGATAAAGGTCTCATAGAATAAACCGTTCTCAATGTTCTCATAGAATAAACCGCTGAACAATGTGTTAGTTATAGTAACTGGAAAGTAACAACTTGAGTTTTCTTAGAATAAAAAAACTGTGTGGACAGCTATCGCAGAGTGACTGATGCGCTTGTGCACAAACTTACCAAATAGGTAGGTTGTTTGTGTACTCTTGTCCTTATTAAGATCATGTATTCAAGGTGTTATCATAACTGTTAGGATGTACATTAAGGTGATTGTTTTGCTGATAGCCAACACTAAATAGCTCTGTTGATATTTAAAAGTTGTGCTTCATCTTTGAAAACATGTTGCACAAACAACACTTCTCTGTGATTTGATAGGTGTAGGAGGATAGCAGGGATAGTGCTGTCAAGCCTGCTGAAAGGTTCACATGGTATGACCAGTTTGGCATCTTTAGTTAAATACGTGTTTGTTGTGTAGCCTCTCAGGCTGAATTTAAACTTCTGCCCAATGATAGCTTCTCCTTCTAAAGCTGTCTAACATTCAGTCCTACCGGTGCTAGAGAAGATGTGAGAGCTAACGTAGACAGGGTGACAACATTATAATCACTATCTTATAGTCCTAGGCAATGTAACTCTGGATGATGTGTTGATGATTATAATTCTAGTTGTCTGAATCTAAACTTCTGTGGTGCTCCCACGTGAGTGGGAAACAGCACAGGTTGTTGTGACCTTGTGCTATACAGGCACCCCCGCATGTGGATTTTTAACTGTAACCTCACTTGAGTGTACTGATTTGCTAAATATTAATGTTTATTATGTTGATCACAGCATAATAAAACTATGTTAAAACTAAAAATATTGAAAATGTGTTCATGGTCAGGTCTGAAAGAAATATGTTGGTTTATGTTCTGATATGAGTTACAAAGTTACAAGGGAATGAATGTTAATGGTAGGCTATTGATGCATTCAGCCATGTGAAACTTGGCTGTTGGATTTCTGTAATGTGTCCAATAAGAGAGTTAGACAAGAAGGATAGTCAAGTTTCCTGATCACATAAATAATTTCACCTAACTTCTGAGGCACAGCTTCAAATATGTGGGTTGAATAAAAATATTTAACAACCTTGCTTTATGGTAAGATCTTATGCTAGACTGTGTTTGAAAATAAAAACCTTTTGAAAATTATTCTTATGGTTGTTTAATAATAGGTCTTCACTGTTCCAAGTGGGTGTGTCGCTGAATCTATTACTGTGCTTTTTCTGGCTTTGATGTAGTAAACACTGTATAATCAAATTGGGATAATGTCGAAGAGATAATCGTCAACTAAATCTTAACATTCCTTGGACTGACATTTCAGAAAAATGACTGGGGATACAGACTGCATTGAAATGTGATTATTTTTAAAGGACACTGTATTTTTCTTGGGATGCGTACATTCATTTTCAGAATAAGTAAATACCAAATGATGACTATTTTACACACTTTTCCCCCCCCCATAACATTGAATTTGTTCTAGCTTTAAAAAGGAAAGATATTCTGAAACAGGGATAGATACGGAGTTCTTCCCATTGCATAAGGTGGTTTTGTTTTTGTGTAGAGTTGTATTAGTAACTTGACGCTAGCTAGGATTTTGAACTTTTTTTGCAGTTTTTTGGATTAGTAGAAGAATTGATACCTGGTAATGACAGAATCATTCCCCCACATCCTCTCCATCCCTTGTAAATGCAAGTGACAAAACGTGGTGTTTGTTATTTGGAGTAAAAAAATATGCAGTGCCATAATACATTGTATATGTTCTCATGAGATGCGGTTACATTATTAAAGTCTTTTGTCTCTTTGGGAGTCAGAAAGCCAGTTTTTGTTTACTTACTGTTAGAAATGTGTGCAGATAGCCCTTCCTCATCACTTGATGGGAAGTCTATCAGTAAACTTTTCTGAAATAATGCTTGCTTTGGGTGTAATCTTTATTTATACAATAAGTAAACTTTTACCTGGAATATAGGGCTGTATGACTGTAGAATCAACACATTCAAGTATAACCTTTAATAATTAGCTTATTATCAGTTAACTATTGAATTTTCTGTATTACAAAGTAAAACAAGATATGGGAAAATTCCTCAGTTTGAAAATGATGTCACAGGATGCTGAAAAAATTCAGATTTTCTTTTGTTCTGCTTAGAATACTTCACCGGACTACTTATTTATGCTTAGTGTACTGAGCACTCATTGAGCTCTGGAAAGTTAAGGGCTTTATCCCCAAAACAAATTTAAGCTGGATAGTAGTATGGCAAGCTTAAGTTACTTACTTACATTATTTATAAGTGCATAAGGCAATGGACCCATGTGACAATCCCAGTATGATACTTGTCAATAGAGAAGACATACCTGGTCACAGACTTCAGACTCTTCATCTATTAAAATCAACAAAAATTTCCAACTTGATGTTTTTAATAGCTTGTAATGACTGCATAGTCATTAGGCACCAAGGTATTGTTTTTGAGTGCTATAAGATTGCATAAATACGTCTTTCTCCATGTGTATGTATATGTGTGTGTGTATTTATTCATATACATATATTTAAGAAACCCTTATTGCTGGCTAAAACCACCTGAGTATCTAAACTCAGACATTTACTTACTTTTCTTGCCTTTTTTTCCTTTTTCATTTCAGTAGTTCTGGACATACGTTAGGATTTTTGTATTGATTTTTTTTTTTAAACCAGGTTTATATTATTTAGGTCATTGATTTACCAAATAAAGTTGTTTTAAAAATAAGTCCAAGGATGATATTTGAGGAATTTTGCATCAGTCTAACTAGTTTGGCATCTACAGACACACTCTGGGATAAACTGTTTGAGTGTTAGAATTTGATATTTCTTAACTCTGCTATAGGACCGATACTTCTGGGACAGTACAAAAGCTGACTGAAAAAGTTCTTAAAAACTTAAAGAATTAAGGAGGTTAAAGTTTCATTTTAGAGTTTTGTATTGAAGTTTACCTTTTTCTGTATTTGTCAGAACAATTTTTGCCTGTCTCTTGCTGAAGCAAGGCATTGGCAAACCCAGGCCAAAGCCGAGGTGAGTTCACTGTTGCATCAAATAGAGGGTTTTTTTATGCTTTTATAGAGACTTTTATCAGTGCAGGTTTGCTTATTGTAGGCATGTAGCTTGAAACTTGGGAAGGTAAGAAAAATTTATTAAGTGATTAAAAGAGATAAGATCTTTTTCAGCCTTGAGTTTCTGTTGTTTACTAAATAAATCTGTGCTCATTGGGAATTTGGCTTTTGTTTGGACCTTTGTCTTTTATGTGCATTCTAAAGATCCTCTGCCATTCAGCTGAGAAGTTTTCCTGAAAAATCAAAGAAAAGCTAGTCGTGTTTGCAGAGAAGCCCTTTCTTGAAAAATGGGATTTGAAAAAAATAAGAACAGATCAGATTGTTTTCTTCCAACAGTAAGAATCACAGCGTTCCTACCAGAAATTTAGTTCTCTTGTTACCTCTAACCTTTATTTTACTAAAATTAAGGAAAGACTGAAGTTTATTCTTGGCCTTCATTTGGTTCATTCTTTCATGGTAAGACCTCTAGGTCAAATAATGGCATATGGCTAGATGGGTGAACGGGGACATAACATTACAATGAACTAACCAGTGCCTCTTACCTTTGTAGTAAGCAAAGCTGTTCAGAAAAGGAGAACTTTTTAGGAATGCCTGCAAATTTATTATCTATTTTAACATTTACTTCTTTATTCCACTGAAATATTTCAAGAACCAAAAATACTTTGTGTGGGGAGTGTCTTGCTCTGGCACTTCACAGTGCTCCCACTCAGCGAAACGCGTCGCACAGTGTTAGGGCTTCTGCCGCAGGTCTCGTTCTGGGTGCAGGTCTCGTCCTGGGAAGGGTGAAATTGTCGCCCAGGAGCCCTAGGAGAAGCGCAGGCTTTCGCTCTGTGGGTAGAAAATCCGAGGAGGTAGAGAGAAACAAAAAGGGCATTTATCTGGGAATCTTGCTGTGAGAGAGTTGTGAAAGGGACTAGCTATGCAAGGGGGCTACAGCAGGAGAGGAAACAGTCCAGTGGGTGCAATGCCAAAGCCAGGCGTGGAGGTGGAAGGATTCTAGACACAGGAAGAAATAGGTGTGGATCAGGAGGAGAGGTGGGACTGCATCCAAAAAGCAGCTTGAGGGGGGATGTGGAAGGAAGAGGATAGAGGTGATGACGTACTGAAGGAGAAGGCGAAAAGGGTGGGAGTAGTTGCAGAAGGGGGAGGAGTGGAGACTAAACTAGGCAGAAAGGAGTAGTGGCAGAGGAAAGTCAGTAAAACGAGTAGGGGTTGGGAGCCGATTTCCTAGGAGTGAACTTGATGGAATTTCTCCCAGAAGGAAGGGCGGCAAAAGTTCACCCTGCAAAAACATGTTGCCTGACTCGTGTGCAGGTCTGGCAGGGCCCACTACTCCTGGCTTATAAACCTGTTTCAAAGTTAGTCTGGCAGGTAGAACATCAAATGTGAACACTAGGAATTGCTGTGCTTGTAAAGTCTCTCTTCCAGTGTGGTGTCTGTTGTTGATGTTTTGAGCTGTCTCTTTCCTGAAGTGTGTTTCTAAATTGCGTAATACCTTGAATGCTTCAGTTTTACTAAGATACACTTAAAACCATGAGGAAACTTACTGATTTTTTTTTTCCAACCATTACCAAGTTTGTAAACACTTGTAAGAATTAATGGATAATAATGAAAAATACAAAAACATCTATACGTAAGTTGTTACATTAAATGTTGAAATCCATGAGAAAGGCATTGAAGATACTCAAGCTTTTTGACATCTGTTAACAAATCGATAAGTTAACTTCCCCACTTGTGGATCCTTGGTTTTGGAAGTGGTAATATTTCTTCCCTAACTTTGGCCTTAATGGGTTATGGGGTTAAAAATAGCAGATAAAGCTAATATGTACTTTAAGATGTTATTACTGTGAAGTGAATTCTTCTGTGGTCTTTCATTTTCGGTGTCTACAATGTAGGAAGAGTGGTGAAAAACAAAGGAAATGCTGATGGATTGTAACTTTTTATGTGGGTGGCTGCTGCATTATTTTATAAATATAGTGATGCATTTTTTCCCAACCCCTCCCCCCCTTGGAAAAAAAAAAAAGATAACTGAACTGATGTGCACTCTTAAGAATTATTTTGGGACCTGTACCACTATTTCCTCATCCTGTTGTGTCAGGGTGTCGCACGGATTCTTTTTCTCTTCCCTGTCTTGCAGTACCTGGAGCTGAGGGACACTTCCAAAACTGCCTCAAGTGGCAGGCAGGTACCTTGTGAACTTTTCCAACAAAGTCCACTGAGTGTAGCCACTATTCAGGAGAACTTTTATGGATCCAAATTTTATCTGGTGCACATTATGTTTTGCTTTTTACTTAAAGGAATTGCACGCACTGTTTTTCTGTGGTCTACAAGTGTTTTGTTGTACGGGATCAAATCTAGCGTCTCTTGTGGTGCTATGCTAAGCCTGTTTTTCCTGCATATGTTTATGTTACGCTGGCTCTTATTATAATGAATTACACCTGCATTAAACCTGAGATACACTTTGGTTGGCAGTTTGGAGCGATCTTCAGTGCACTTCTGTGTGCGTGTGAGAGAGGGAGAAAACTCCTATGAAGCTTGAGGCAAACGCTGGCTGGAAGCAAAGCTCCACAGCCCTGACTGCTGGGATTTCTGCCAACGTGGTGCCTGTATGTGTGTTTTTTCTGTGTTTCAGTAAGTAAATACCTAAATTTAAACACTTCCCCCTTCTCTCTCCTTCCCTTGCCTTCTTTCTTTTGAATGTGGATGGTAGCCGTTTCTCTCTGTTCACTTCACTTGCTCTTGCATTTGGTTGAAGGGAAGGTATTCTCTGACAGCGATGTTGGGGGGGCAGGGGAAGAAGTTGCATCGGTAGCCACCTTCAGAAGTAGAAGTTTGGGCATGGGAACTTGATAGCCTAGGCACTCCAGTAAAACTCTTTGGGAAAGATTCCTACTCCCCAGTACTGAGTAAGACAGGGACGTCTGCTTAAATAGTTGGTTGTGATGTTTCATCTTTCTGCTCTGGACCTATAAACCTGGAGTTGAATACTTGTTTGAAATCTGTCATGTGGGGAAAAAAAAAGGCTTTTAGACAGCATTTTGAATGCCTCTGTGGCCTGTGATGGTCATAGACCTTTATATAAACAATTAAAAAACACTCGCATATTCAGGAGGGTTCAGAAACTTAGTTCTTCATGGCTTTCTCCACGGTGACTTAGTAAGAACAATTATTTGTAAGGAGAGGTGTATTGCCAAGCAAATCCTTCAAAATTAGCTTCCTGTTTTTTCTCTTCCAGAATCTATTACAAATTATGTTTAGTAGGAACAAATACTTAAAGAACTAATTTTGTGCTTTGGAAACATTTCAGTGTGTCAGACCAGGTAAGAGGGGTCCTAGTAAACAAAGGTGTTTGAAAGGAAAATACCTGGTGAAAGTTTTGATTTAAACTGCCGTCTTTGCCAGTAGTTCATGGAAACTTTATATTCTTTACTACTCACTGAGCAAGTGGGATTACTGAAATTATATAAATCCTGAAAAAAATACAGCTTTTGATGCTTTTATCTGAGCTGTACTACTAGCAAAATTCTGACACTTTGTATTTTTTCTTATTCTCTAATTTTGTGTTAAATCCTACAGATTATGGAGCTGCTGACCAGTGTTTAATATTTATCATTTTTGAGAATATCGTTTGGGATGTGTAAAAACAGATGACATATCATGTTCAAAGTTTTTCAATGAACCTCCTTTATAAGAAGGACAGAAAGCTCGCTTAGAAATAAAATGTTGTACGCAACAAGAATAAACAAGTGGTGCTCTCAGAATCCCTATGGGGAAGAAGAAAACTTTTTCATCTGATTGCATGTTGAAAATGATGACTTGGTTTCTGGGAGAGAGTAAACCTGGCTAAGACTGTTGGGTTTTTTTTTTTTTTAGTTGAGTTTTTACGTGTTAGCCACACCATTTAGTAAGGCTGCTTTCTTTTGTATTTTTTCATGTGTGAAGAGAATCCTCTAGATAAAATTAAAACTTCTTGATTAAAGTCTTTGATAAAGTTTGATACAGAAGATTGATGAAGAAAATTACAAAGAAAAATATGTGTTTGAGCAATCAATGTCCTAACATCAAATGTTTATTTTAACAATTTTAATCAAAATAATGATGTAAGTTAAACCTTATTATAAATTCATATAATCTGTTATGATTTTAAATCTCTTTTCAGGTACAATCTCTATCTTCTGTACTTGATGTGGGTATCAGTTGCTTACCTGGTCTGAAACACTGAAATCTTTTTAGTTAATAAAGCACACAAATGTTACTAAATTTTCTTTCAGTTAATAAAACTTTAGCTTTTATTAATTGATCCATCGTCGTTATTGTATCTGCAGAGTTAAAAGCATTTGACATTTGAACCAATACATTTTTAGTTGGCTGAATTGAACACCTAAGAATTTCTCTAATATAGTGAATTTTACAGGTGTAGGTCACTAACCTTATCCTTGATCAGGCAGGAAGTAGTTATTAAAATTGTTCTACAATGAATTTGAAGAGTTTAGGAGCCTAAATACTTACACTTATCACTGGGAGTCTTGAGCCATCTGCCTGTAGTTCTGGTCAGTAAAAAATATTGACTTAGGGTTTCTTATCTCTTTATACAAGCATACCTAGGGACTACACCAGGCTGATGAGCCTTGAGACACTAGTATGTTCTGATCTCTGCCATACAGTCTGTCTCCTGCTTCTGTCCCTCCTGTTGCTCAACTTCAGATAAAAATGAACTGACAATCGGCAAGGCCACTTAATAAACCTTGCCTTGAAGTAGTGTGGAGATGAGACTAGAAGGAAACAGAGTGCGAATTGTAACACTGCTGGAAAAGGTGGTTTGACTCTCATCATTTTGTCCTGAGCCTTGCATTTCTTTTTCTGCAGCTCCTGTCTGTCTGATAATTCAATTACTAAATGAAAGGGTTTTTTTTCTGGAAATTGAATTAAAAACTTTCCCAGATTAAAATTTTCTCTGCAGTGTTTGCCACAAATAGTGTTTAAGAAAAGTTTTGTTCTTAAAAGCAGATAAACTGACAACAAAACCATTAAATCTTCATAATTTTCTAGCTGAGTACATTGCACGGTACATAGTAAACCATAAAAGGTGAAGTTTTGGAATTATTTAGATGAGTGATACCTAGTATTATGGTTAAAGTGATTTCTGTTTAAATATAAATTAAATGAAAGAGTATCCTTTTGGGCCTCTCATTGCCAGTAGTGATTATATATTGTATATATATACACAAAAAACCATATATATAGGACACACTGTTCTTTATGCCTCTTTCAAGGACCCCCCACTCCAATTTTCTTACATGGAACACTTGCATTTTGCTTCACTTTCAAAATATAAAAAGATTTCTAGACATCAGGAAAAATCTGAACCTTTTCCTGGTGTATCCTTGTATCCTGATGTATCCCAAGCTAAACACAAAAGAGATTTTGCAATACTCTTCAGAATAATGCTCACTCTGTTGTGGTTTTTGTTCAACTTCAGGTGAGAGTGCCAAACCTGTCTAACAAGAAATTCAGGATTTCTGTTGCCTCCGATTGCTCACTTTGTGGTTTAAACCAACAAAAAGCACTATCAAATTCAGCAGTCAGTTCAAATGCCAGTGCTTTATCCTCTTAATTATAATCTTTTGTTTGGGTGCCTGCTGCTTCAAAACATTTTTGAGCTCATATATGTAAGTTATGTGAAAATCTTGCAATTTTGTAGGTGGAACAGAACTACGTGAAGTGAGACATAAGTAGAAAAAAATCTGTTGATGAAAGCAGTGATGTCCTATTAGCTTGTAAGTGGGGTTGGTTGTGTTTAACAGCCCTCGATGATTTGAGCTTGGGCTGCCTGAGAGACTGCATCAGGCTGAGGAGTTGGAATTACTAGCGTCCTGGTTTTAAATAAGAGAGGAGAGGGTCTTTTGCAGTCATTGTTTGGTAATGGAGTTGGTTTTTCTTTTTGACTTCCAGTGATGCTATTTGTAAGTCATTAAAGCAGGCAGAATCTTCTCAAACTTTTCATGAGGACTGAAGGTACCATCATTTTAGACAGGTATTGCAATCAACATTAATTTGTACGAGAACTCTTGCATTTCAGTTATTTTATGACTTTGTTTAAACATTGCCTTGTGCAATTGGAAATAGAGTTTTCAAATAAATTATGGTAACAAGGTTTTTATTTAATTTTTCAGGGAAGTGAAGAAATGAATCTGGATTGGTTCAGAACCTGTGTCTCTTGTACAATTTCACCACGCCTGGTGTACAGGAGGTTATGTAGCTGGCAGAGGGAATCTGTAAAGAACAAACATAATTTTTACTTGTTTGAAGATGGGATAAGCATTTCTAGGAAAAACGGGAATAGGATTTGCTCACTGGCTCTTGTATTCCTATCTAATTTCTTTGCAGCAGTAGGGACCTAAATTGTAATGAATGGAGGTGAATACATTTTGAATTTGATTTAACTGCTGAATTCAACAGGTGCGTCTATTACAACTGTAGTGGGACTGGTCAAAAGCAGAACTTATGGGGAAGTTTTCTGGTTTTGTTGGGTTTTTTTCTGTCCAAATTCTACATAGGTATGGCAACCACAACAAGAAATCAAACGCAATGCAGACAAAGCTGTAGTTGGCAGCTGTTAATTTGTTTTGAGCAGAGAGTGAGTCTTCTGGTTAGATTATTTTCCTTGAGTTTAAGTAATTTGTTTTTTACTAGTTGAAAAGCCTGTCTGCAATACTGTTTGAAAAAAAATTAGGGCCTTCCTTATATCAGAAAACCAACTGTCTCCAACTCTTGTCTCTTCAATTCTTCTTCTGCTGTTTGACCTTCTCTTTTGCTTCTTCCTTTTTATTTTATGTCTATATATGTGCCCTTATCGTTCACCCTACTCTTTTCACTGTTATTCTCCTTGCTTCTAGCACTGGTAGCTCAAGTAGTGTTAGACATGATCTTCCCCAGTTGGACTGTATGCCAAATTTTCCTAAGGGGAATGTAAATACTGTGAGGTCAGTTCAGTATCAAATGCCTGCAGCCTGAAATGAACCCTGCAGGATCTTCTGCTATTCAGTCAAAATTAGGACTTGCTCAGGATACGGTGCTAAATATTGAAAAGTCAAGACTTTAAATTATATGTTATGCTTTACAGATTTTTTTTTTTAATTGAATTAAGCTTATTTTTTCCCTAAACTAAAAGCAAAAGAGTGAACACTAGGGACAACTCACTATATTCATGGTAATTAACAGATATGTTTAAAAACCTCTTTATATAAACTGATGGATTACTTGATATATTTCTTTAAGATTGTAAGCCAGAGGAAGTGGTATATATGTGTGCATGCTCATCTGCAACATACCTAGAATGGTGATACTTAAGCAGTGAACTTATGTGCTTTTGATAGCAAGTAAAATCTTCATCCCATCTATTCCTCCATGTTTCCCATCACCTCCTTCCCACCTCCCTTTCTCCCTGAAAAAGAATGGTGGTAAGAGAGGACTGTGGTAAATTCACGTAGCAGAGGAAAACCAAATTGCTTTTTATGACTTTCTCCTGTACTTCATACAAACCTGCTAGTCATTCTTTTGAGGGAGAAATGCTCAGTGTGTTTCCTTCAGATCAGTGATGCTCTTTAATTGGCCATATGGTAGTTTGAATTGCTTGCATCTATGTCCTGCTAAGGACTTGATGCAGTACTTCTAGTTTTACATGGAGCGAAAGAATAGATTAACAATTGAACTTGAGTATTTTTGCTTTGTAGTGCTGTCAGTAGATTGGCCTAGTTTAGGCATTTTTGTCTTTTGAACTGTTGTCTATGAAAGATTGGCTCCTATTAGTTTTGGTGAAGGAATCCATCTAATTGATGAAACTAGACGAAAATAAACTCTGAACATTAATAGACAAGTCGGGGTTGAATTGTTCTTTGGTGTATTCTGTTGGCCACACCATGACAAGACCAATTAATTCTCCATTTTATTTCCAGGTCTTTAAGATATTGTGATAATGTCACTGAAATGACAACAGAAAAGTATGACTTGTGGTCAGCAAATTTTTGCTTTCTTTTTATCAAAGCAGTTTTATTTTTGTGAGGACATAAATAGTGTTGTGGTGATTAATAAGTCCAAACAGCTTCACAGTGCTTTTGTAATGTTCCTGGTAAAGTTTTACCAACACATCTGTGGTTTTGTGTGGGAGGCTTTCATGATACTGAGATGAAGTAATATTTGATTATTGAATGCTACACTTCGATTTTCTTTGTGGATTAAAGTGGATACTGAAATTAACTGTTAGACGTATTGATGAAAAAGTACAGTGCTGAACTGAGAATAAAACAGATTTTAAAATAGAAAGCATTTGTAGCTGTCTTGTAAGTAAAGTAACGTTAAGTTCAAATTAATACATTACGAAATGGCTCATTCTGAAGCAAGGATAAATGTATTAGGGAGTGTAAAGCCATCTTTGAAGATTGGTACTCAAATACATTTCTTGAAGGGTTTTATTAATACTTAGTTTTGTGCCATTGAACAGCATTTTTTACTATACTTGAAATTATTTATTTGGAGATCAACTTTACATAACATTTCTCTCTAAAAATGAAAAGCATAAACACCTGAGTGCTGGTAGGATAATGCTTAAAATATTCAAGTAAAAATTCAGGTTAATGGCTGTGAAGTAGTAGGAACAGCTCATCTACTGGTTCTGTGCTTTCCTTCAAAATAAAATAAAAAGCTATTTTTGTTACTTAAACAACAACCAAAAAACCCACGTTCTTTTGATTATGAAATCATGTAATAGTCATTTCTAATTTCCATTTGAAAATTATGGGAATTTCATCAGTAGGATTACAAGAAGTCTCCTATGTGAGTAGCTGTGTAGGATTTGTGAGGTTTGTTTGGTTTTGTTGTTTTACAACGCTTTGCAACAGCGCTGTTGAATTTCTAGAGCCTTGAAGTCAGGGAATAAGGATGTTGTAAATACTAATACGTGCATAACTTCATCATATGGGTTGACTCTGTTTTGACTTCTGGAGCTGCCTGAGTGAATGACACTGTGTCCGTTTAAGTCATCGTTGCATCAGTGCTTTTCTTGGTCTAATTCTGTAACCCCAGGATTTATTTTGGAAAAGATCCAATACTATTGGCTGAGAAGTCTGCAAGGGAATGTAGGGGTGTTTTTTTCTATAAAATAGAATATTGGTCTTTTTTAGAAGCTTCTTTTGAAGTGTTTAATGAATCTTCCTCATGAGGTGTGGTGATTAAACATAGTTCCCTGTGCATCATTAAAAGTTAAAAAAAAAAAAAAGTGCTGATATCTATTTTTCATTTTGGTAGGAAAGGATGCATGTCTATTCTCTCAAATTTGGTTGCATTTCCTCTATTTTTTACAGGTCCATTCCCATTAAAACACTGTTTCTTACTGTTGCTGAACGAAAAATAACCGTTCAAGGGCTCTGAGGACAACTGTAGTTTTATCTGCATCTGGACTGTGTGTCCATTAAGTGTACTCTGGGACTGACATTAGATGTTGGAGTGTAGCCTCTGTAGTGTTGTCTCTCTGCAAGCCACTGTCACCTTTTATATCTGTATTTAAGCAATTAGGCTATGCCCCCTGTTATGTAGATTAAATATTACTCTTCCTAGTCAGTGAAGATGGATTCCTGGAGTTCTGAAAATGAGTTCCCTTACAACACCAAGAAGAGGACGGTCACAACCCCTGTACTCCTGGTGCACTTACAAGTTGCATCTGATTGGTTTTGTCATCTTAAATAATTTAATCCAAAGTTAGAGGCATTCTTAGAAATATGTAGAGCTTATTGGTAAATTGTCTTTCTTCACATACAGGTTTTTTTATAACAAGTGAGTAAAACTAACTTTTTTTTAAATGGGGGGATTAAACTGAAAGCAGCTAATTGTTTCAAATCCTGACCACGCTGTAGACAGTAAAATGTATCTGAGCAACTACTGGAGTATCATCACATAAAAATTAAAGTTACAAAAAATGATATTGTTGTGGAAAAAATAGTTTGCTTTATTCCCACAGGCACTAATTATCATTGTTCTAAACTGAAACATGTACTTTTCTGCAAAGGATCCTTGTAAGGACAACATAATCAAGAGCCACTAAACTCCGTGGTCTTATTTTTAGAGACAAATTGTGCTATTTAATTGGTTGCATTCCAAGTTATGTATTGAAATGGTAAAAACAAAAAAAGTTGCTTGACTTAATTTCATATAATGGTACATACTTAGCACTCAGCACTCAAATAAAAGAGATGGGAAGGGAGAAGAATCTAATTTCATAATACATTTCCATAACTTAGCAACTTGGGTTTCAACTATGTGTTTAAATACTTGATTTTTTTTTTAATTTGTATCCAAAACCACTGTTCTTGTGTCTTTATTTTTCAAAGAAGCTCAGCTTTTCATGCTTTCAGACCGTGTTTTGTGCTGCACAAAATACCATGGAAATGCTTGTTCTAGAGTTCTCTGGTGATACTGCTTTGAGCTATTTCTGTATATGTTCAGATCTGCCTTCTTTGGTGTTCTGATAGTTCTTTAGGCCACCAGAAATTATACAAGACCATTACTAGTCTGTAAGCTATATTTAGATATTTAATAAACCAGTATATATTTACTTGCTCAGGGTGTAATGAAGAAGAGTATATAAATGTTGTGTGTGGAACAATCTTTGAAGCTGTGATTTTATTTTCAGTAATTAGCTGTACTCATCTTCCAGTGTTACTACTTTATGCTATTAAGATTCACTTGGTAGTGTAGTAATGGCCAGGATAATAATTTGGGAAAAACTGACTCACAGAAAGCTGAGGAGACACGAGTCCCAAAAAAGATAATGGTATCAGGATGTTAGCTCATGTGCATCAGTAACTGTAAGCAACCTATTGAGTGGTAGAAATATTGTGTGAATTACACCAGTAAAGAGGGAGCTGAGTGGGGACAGGCAGCATGCTTCTGAATGGATACATTTCTTCAGAATAAAAACTTTTCATGGAGAAAAAAAAATCTACAAGGAAGATTGCTTTGGGCTTCTACAAATACTCAAGAATAGGATTGGCATATAGTCCCAGCAGTTGAGGAGAGAATGATTAATACCATACATGAAGTTAGGACAGGAATTTACATACAATTACTGTTCTCTTGAGCTTAAAGGAAACAGCTATGTTTTCAAGATATGACCTGTCTGGGCAGTAGATGAACTGAATAGTGTGAATTCATCAAAAGTTCATGTATCTTTAACCTGTTTTGAGGCAGCCGAAGTGGTTCATGTTAAATATTTCACATGGCTCAGCTCTCCCTTTTGAAGAGTTTTTTTTATCTAACCAAAGTTAACCATCTGCTTGTAGGAGACCTTTTTGCCACAAAAACAGATTAAAGGTTTTCATTGTTGTACAAGATTAATAGGTGGAAGAATATGAAGTTAGAGGCCAATTAAACTATTTTCTTGTTTACCCTCTATAAGTAGTTTGGCATTGAAAAAAAAAATTATGATGAGGTCTGTAGTGACATTCTATAGAGAACTTATTTTAGTGAATTTGTATATACTTGTTAATGATGACTCCTTAATTGACTTTCTCCCTTTTTTTTTTTTTAATTTGCCTGGGGAGAGGGACTTTCCCAAAGTAAAATAATAACCCAAAAAAGCACATCTATGTGGTGTTAATACTGGTTCACATGTTTTTTTTAGCTGACTTGTAGTGTTTGTATTCTTTAGGTAGTGATTTAAAAATTGAAATACCTTTCTTTGCAGATTCTACTGGTTTCTTTAAAGAAAAAAAAATGTAATAATCTGCTTCTTATGTAAGGTAACTAGGAAGAAAATTGCCCTCTCACTCTAAATGTGCCATGTTGAATACTGAATTCATCACTAACATGCAGTACAGAGGAGAGTATAAGCTCCATGTTCTTTCAGAATGTCTTTCAAAGATTTCCATATAAATCCCAATTGTTGTGAATAGTAGTACAGATTTTGTGAAGTGGGCACTAAAGTTAAGCTATGAGTCTTGTTTCTCAGAGAAGTTAAATAATAGCATTTTTTTTGTTCCCTGTTGTGATTTGAACACCTACATGGGCAATCTGCAGATGATAAGATGCTATTTTATCACTTCAGTCTATGGAGCCACCAGGTCCTAAATTTTAGTGGTGTCTTTCTAAAGCTGTCTAAGTTTTGTTTTGGTTTTGTTTTCTTCTTTATATCTCCTTTCGAGCCAATATCTTAATTGAATCTTTTATTTCCCCTTTGTTAAAATAAACTTAGAGCAAATGTCTGTTCATAGAATGAGTGCTCTTGCAGTTTTAGCAAGGAAGCTCTACATGCATTTAAAAAAAAACTTTGCATGCAACTATATCAATTTGTTATCTTACTAGTATCTCCAGAAAGTGGTGGGAACTTAGCAGTAGGTGATCAGCATTCTTGGTGCAGTGGCAGGCAAGTGGAAATAGAGCATCTATACATAACTAGCATTTTGTTATCATCTGCTCTGTGACCAGTGCTGTCCAGACATATGCAATGATAGCTTGTTTATTGGAGGCAAGCAGGGGTTGTTTCTACTTCGTGCCACTTGCCACAATCTCCTGGCAGTGCTGAGAGAATCTTAAGCCTTTCAGGAAAGTGTTTAAATCATTTCACTTGGAAAGTAAAAAGGAGATACTTCTTTTTGATTCTTAGGTGTCTTTTTTTTTTGTCATGATGCCACTGCTTTTGACTGACCTTTTCATGCAAGGATTTCTAGCTCTTTTTAACAAGATTTCCTATTTGAAAGGCAGCACTACTTTTTAAAATTTAGTTGACATCTTCATGATGTTAGGCCTATGAATTGACAGAATTGTGCCCCCTCAGGATATAAAAAAAATAATCTATTGATATTCAGATTATATTTTATCACTTTCACTTAGGAAAAAAATGGAAGCTGTGGCCTTGATCCACAGTGTAGAGAAAACAGACTTCTTAAAATCAGACTCCAGTTGAAAAAGTCATGTGACTGTAAAGGCTTGACATCTGAAATAATATTGTTCCAGTTAAGTGTGTCTGGAAATATGAGCATAGTTTTGTGCTAAAGAAGTATGGGTTTAACAGGAAAATGATATAATAGAACTAGAGAAGATACAGAGAAGTTTGACAAGGGCGATCAAAGATGGAAGCTCTTCATTTGAAGAACGCCTACAATACTTTACTGAGGGCTGATGCGGAGACCATAAGCCTATAAAATTATAAAAGGTAGAAAGGAGAGTAGATAACACATTTGCTGTATATTCCAATAAAAGAACTAGCAGGAGGAATTACAAATCAAGAAGAGTTGACCCTTGTGGCTAATGTTCAACAGGTCTGAAAGAAACGCATATGTAATTAAGGAAAGTGACTGAAAACATCTAGAAAGTATAGCTCAGGATGCTGTGGGCTGTAAGTCTGCATTCATGGAAGAAGAATATGTAGTCACCTCTTTCACTTAATATCCCACCTCTGAGGCTTATAATTGCTGAAGCAAGGTATCGCTGTGTGTCTCTCCTTTTCTGATGGGCTCTCCAAGACATTTGCTACTAATCACAGCTGGGAACAGGGCACTGCGTTACATGGACTTTTGATCTGACCTAGTTCAGCTGCTCTTAAGAACAACACTAATAGCCAAGTCATAAATATTCATTTACTAGTAGTAAATGAGAGGAAAGTTGTTTTAATTATGGTTATACAGATTCTTAGGAATGGTCTTGCAGAATATCTCTGACTGGTATCTTATCACTAAAGCTTTGATGGATGCTGTGTGTGCACAAAACATTGCTGTGTGGGAACACTTAATACTTTCCCTATAGTAATGTGTCTTGTCCCTACAGTAATTGGTCTTAACTTGTTTTGAAAATAAACTATGTAAACATGAAAATGCTACTGATCTTCCTACTTAAGCTTTACTACACACAGAGATTTAATGAGAGGAACATAAAACTTATGAAATCATTAGATACTGTCTGCTAGTTGAGTATTGATTTAGGCTGATATAACTGACTTAACTTTTTGCATGAAGAGGTTTGTGTGAGTGAGATGGTACCTGGCAAAGAGACTGTGAAGCTAAATAGTTTTTCCGATTGTAAATGGAATTGAAGTGTTAAATTTGTACCTGCTTTCAGAAATCCTATGAGATCATTTTAGAGATAGTTGGAGATTAATTTAGATGATACAAGCTTGGGGAGGGTAGAGTGAGATATTTTCAACAGTCTAAATGACGGACTCATTACTTATTTGCAAAAAACTAAAAAAATTATATTCTTCTCTTTTCTCCGTTTCTTCCCAAAAGACACAGCTGTTCTATATAAGCACATGGGCATTTGAAGAATGATTTTTCTTCAACTCTAAATCAGTACTTGGATTATTAGGAAATAACTATCCTTTCTATGTTACTCTCTCAAGAAATAAATTCTTTGGAAAATATAACAAGTGGGATACAAATATAGTAGAGCTTTAATCATAATTTGTACAACTTTTTTCTCTAAAGTTATAGATTTGAAATTTTTTTTATTAATGAAACTGTAGGAATTTATTTGAACAATGAATCTGGAAGCTTTCTTACATACAGATCTCAGTGTTGGTCAACTCCGAAAATTAAATTTTGCTTGCCTGCATGCGGCCCATAATTGATGTCAGAATCTAGAGTTGCAAAGTAACAAGCACATTCATAAAAACTAAAAGACAATGACTTACCTTACTATTGCTAATACTAGATCACTGTAGATTGTATACACAAAACTACAAAAGGCTTTGGAGTACAAGAACTCTCTATTAGAAGACTCTGTAAAAGGTTTAGTCTTTTGGAATGAGTATTATCTTGTGTTATTAAAGAAAAGAGAAAGCCTGTGTTGTTGTTTCTTTTCAGATATTTTGAAGAGTGGAAATACAGACTTCCTGACTGACGCAAATAGTGTTTTTTGCTGTTAAAGTACATTTCTGGGAATAGACATGTAAATTGTCTCAATGGATAGGAATCAATTCCTAAATTTGCTGGATGTGCCTCTGGAATATCTTTAAAATATAAAGAGAATGCTATGAAGAGAATTTAGCTGGTAAAAGCTGCTTAGTGTAACACCACCTGGATTCCTAGCCTAGGATTCATTTGCATTTAATTATTTCTCATTTGGATTGGGAGGAACAAGATTAGGAACAAGTATATAATAATACTAGAAACCTGGGTTTCATTTTATCTAGTAAACAAATAAAAGAGAACTGAGTAACAAGAATATTGGAAGCTAGTAATTTATAAATCAAATTTGTTCATTTAAGCTACTCATCACCAGGAATTGGATTGTGAAGCATTCTACCAACACTGCCTAAATTTAATCCTACCAGGAATTCAGCCAAGCTTTTTAAAGGCATTTGATGACTTTTTTGCATGGCTTATCCATTTCTGAAGAGAGAATAAGAAAATAACAAAACTAAAGAATAACTGAGTGAGTTTCCAAATGTTGATAAAGATCTTGCCATGCTTTCCCAATTTTCAGGCTCTTCAATTTTGACTGTTTTGTGACTACTACTTTACCCAAAAAGATGTCAGTTTAAATCCTGAAAAACAATAGAAGAATTGTTTGGCAGAGAAGTCAGCAACTAGTGTCTTGGCACTGTCTTCAGCTTTTTAAGCCAGTTTGCTGACAGCAAAAGCAATGAACAGAACTTTGGGGAAAAAAAAAATCTCCAGTCTTCTAAAAGTAAGTCTAAATGGAAAATGGACTCCACTTTAGAGAGACTACATCTTTCTATGCAATTACTTTAAAATTCTTTTATATAAAATAATAACACTTGGAAAATATTTTTACCTGGAAATAGGTTCTGTTTTCTTTACAGGTTAATTAGCTCTTGTAATTACTTACGCCTACGCTTTAATCCGTGCGGTGGGCACTTCCACATCAAAATGATAAATTACTGGGGTGCAGCTACATTTGTTTCTAATTTTCATTCCATACAAAAAACTCTTTAAGACTTAATTCTTGCAAAACTCTTTGTAATAGATGAAGGAATTGGAATACAGGAAATAACATGAGGAATTATCTTAGAAGTTATGTCAAGGGCTGCCACAGTAGCATTTGCTCTCTGCCTCTGTTTGATGTATACTTTTTGAGCGGGCTTGAAGCAATGGTGAAATGAGGCTGCTTTAAGTGCTGACAATATAAAGTATGTAAACAAAAAAACCCCAGACAAGTGAATTCTGTAACAAAAATCTCTGATTGTGCATGGAATTGTCAGTGGAAGATACCATTTATTAATCGTAACCATTTGAAGAGAGTGGGAGTGCTGTGCGAAACAATTATTTAATGCTTTGTACATTCTCCCTGAAGCACCCATGAAATCAGTTACTCTTTCATAACTGATCAAAGAATTGTATAGTCTGGATGTAGGTTTGCCAAGTCCAAACTTAATGGCTCACTCCAAGGAGAAAGGTTTTTTTAATTATTTTTTTTTTAGTGTACCTTTGGAACACTTTCCCAGGATAGGTTCATCTTAGCTTAAATTGATTTGAAACGATGTAGAAAAGATCAGTCCCACAGATTCCTTTCCCTCTAGTCATGTAGTCCTTCCTCTCTTACCATGGCTTTTGCAATCATGCAGTCGTAGGGCAAGTTAAATCAAACTGAAAATTTGTCTGTTGTAGGAATAGTTTTCAGTCAGATCTGTGAGCCAACTTGAACCTGTATCACTTTCAAGGAGTGCTTCTGCAAATACCAGTGCATCAGACAGTATCAGCTATTCAGAGAAAAGACTTTTATGTTGGCATAGCTCCATCTGTCTTAAGAGGGTTTGTTAATGCTGAAATGTTTCTCACTAAATAGCATGCTGCGTAGTACTGCTCTATGGGGAAAAATCTGCTATATGGATTTGCTTATAGTTTTTATGCAGTGTTCTTATGTGTGTACTTAAGTAATGCCAGCTCAGTATTTCCCTGCGACTCACTCGTGTTTCTATTTATACTTAGTTTTCTTTGATTAGCTAAAACAGTAAGTAGGTGCTATTTCTAGTGTAGAAGGCATATTGAAATAGAGATGTAAAAATATTCTTTGAAGTCTGCTTTTATGGCTGCCTCCAAAACCAGCAGAAGCTTTAGAATCCAGCAAAATTGATAATACTCTCTTATTGAATTGAACAACTTGCCTGTCTGTTCACAGAAATTTGAAAAAGAATGCTGTAGTGTATAGCTGAAATGGTAGATGAGTTGAGTTAAAATGTAACTGTACTAACAGGAATTGATTTAGAATAGTAGAATTAACTGTTCTGGTTTAGTAGATCTTTAATAACTAGAACTATTTGAGATTAGTTTAAAACCTTTTGATTACACTTGTAGGTACAAGTCTAAACTTTTATGAACTCTTAAAAGTGACTTTGGGAATGGGGGAAGGCTACTTCCCCTTCATGTTTTTTCCTGACTATCATGTGTGTGTGCGTGTGTGTATATACATATGAAACAAGGGTTGAGATTTGTATAGTTTTCTGCTAGTTTCTATGTTAAAAATTCAGGTCCTCTCTTAGACTTCTAGATGACAGCTAGAGGACTATTGAAGTTGACATAAGAAAATGAATGCCAAGCTGACTGAGCAGGTAAAGATTTTTTTCAATTTTCAGGTTAATAATTTTCTTTTAATCACCAATCCCTGATGAATAACTATGAGAAAAGGTAGAGGTGTACTTAGATAAAATGATTCATGTTTGAGATCTCTAAAATTCCAGCAAAACCAGAAAAGAATTGACTTAACATTGCTAATGTTTCTGTGGTAAAGCAGGCAATGAAGGTAGAATTCATAGAAGGGGGAGGGAAGCACCAAATATAAAATGATGGCAAAAGGAATGTTTACCTGGCTACAAATTCCTGGAGGAATTTGAATCCTTAAGTTGTCTTTGTGCTCATTACTATAATTAATTTAAAAAAACAAAGCAAACAAAAAAACAAACAACAAAAGAAGTTGGCTTCAGAAATGCAAGTCATTCATCACATTGATAAAATAAAGGAAAAAACCATTCATTTATCTGACTTGTTTGTAAACACTGTTTTTTCTCCAGAGATTATTGGATGTGTCTATTGGTTTTAAAGGCAGAGAATGTATGCCATACTTGCTTCACTTGTTATCACAGCATAGCATTAAAAATATGGACCTATATGCCTGGAAATAAAGGAGGTATTTCTGACTGAATACCAGGAGTTTTGTCAGTTTTGGCAAGATGACTTAAGGAAATGGTTCTGCCTTGAAAAATACTGTCAGAGACAAGTTTTCAGTGCAGAAACTCTATTACAGGGAATAGACAGCTGCTGCTGCTAACTTTTGCAGTGCTTTTTGACATAGCAATATGATTTTGTCAGCAATGGTAGGGGCTTTTGCCAGCTCTTGATGATAAGAAAATGTAAATATCCTTAAGAAGTGCATAATCTGTGACTTACCTCATCTCAATTCTTGCCCAGAGAGGCTGTGGGGTCTCTGTCTTTGAAGATTGTCAAAACTTGACTGCACAAGGCTCTAATTAACTTGAATGGGTTTGAAGCTGGCCCTGCTTGGAGCAGTGGGACGGGCTAAATGAGCTCCAGAGGTACTTTATAGCCTAAATCATTGGGTGATTTTTGTGAGTGAAATAGTGGATCTTCCATAAGAAGATTATGTTGTATAGTAGCTTTTTCTCCATGGGCATCAGCTTTTGACTACAATGTGGAAGGAGGAATACTAAGAAAAAATGTAACTATATAGACAGATTTCTTTTCTGAGAAGTGCTTGATATCAGGTTGAGTGGAGACTGGTCTTTTGTTGGTTTTGTGTTTACCAGTACAGCTGTAGCTTACAGAGAGTTGTAAATGTCTCCGAAATTGCACAGTTTGTTCAGTAACGATGCAATGTGGGCACCTTCATGGATCCCAGTGCTAAGGAGGGGTGAGTTTTCAGTTTAGTCCTCCTGAGCTAAAAAATCAAGAATTTGATTTTTTCTACTTTGAATGTAGAAATTAAAAGTTTTTTGTCTGGGTGTACCTGGGAGGGAACTAAAGCTTAAACTGTCGTGGTTGGCTCAAACTTAGCTCAGAGCAGGCTGATGTGATGCAGTCTGGATTGGGGTCAATACTGTAAGCAAGCACCATCCCCAGGCTTCTAGTAAAAAGCTGTAGTTTGAGTTTGTTTGCAGTATTGGATTTTTGTATGATGTTAAGAGAATACCTAAAATGTGTTTTGGGGGAGAAGACTCCTTCGTATCTGAGTGGATATGATGAAAGGTCAATGAATAATAGTTGAAATATAGATTAAAGGTTAATGAAGTGGGTTAAGGCACCAACTCGTCCTGAATGTGGTGACCTGAGGAGGAGAAATTTATGGTGCTTTTTCTTTGTGTAGTATTTTTAGTGTTTCTATTATGTTCATAGATTTTTTTTGAAGGCAGGGATTATTTCTACTTCATATTAGTTTGTATAGTTTGTTTGGAATCTTTAATTGCTACAGTAACTATTAATAAAAATTATTTCCATACGATATTGAATTTGGCACTTAGAACTTTTAAACTTATAAAAACCTTGTTGAAAAAGGTCTTAATAATCAAGATTATCTCTTCTTTTAGGACCCAGACCTGTCTAGGACAAGGCATTTTTCCTGGTCTTGTGCTTTAACTGACAACTCAGGAGTAAATAAAACAGCAGAGGGAGCTTGATAGTATTAGTGTCTTTAAATGCATCATTTAAAAACAACAACAGCCAAACAAAAAAAATCCAACACTTTGCTTACCTTCTTTAGAGCGCTTTGTGGTGCACTTGAAAATAGAAACATACAGTGAAGCCCCAGAGCAGTATTGACACTTGCCTCATTTCTGGTTTGGTCCTGTAAACTGGTTTGGTCCTGTAAACTGTTAGTTGGTACAAGAGAGGTGCAGGGGCAGGAAAATCTCTTTTGCTTTTTAAACATTTGCAATACCATGGATGATGGTGTAGTGTTTCTCAGTTTGGTTCATATTGTTGCGGGGTTTTTTCAAATGAATGGATAGCAGAAGAGCTTAAATGTTAAAAGTTGATTTTATGAAAATTTTTTGTACTTTTAATCTTTTCATGCTTTTATACCTGCATGTGTGTCCATGAAGCATTTGATACTAAATTATTTAAAATGGAATTGGAGGAGGATTGAGTATGACAGCTTTTCTGGATGTTACAAAAACACATTGGTGTTACCAGACAAAGTAAGGTTTGTGTTGTGGTGTGTGTGGTTTTTTGTTTGTTGTGAGGTTTTTTTTCTTAGTTCAATAGTAGCTGAATATTTGCTTACAACCATAAGCGTAGATGTTTCTGGTTTGTTACGTGCTATGTATTCTCTAAAATGTCATTCTATTACATAAACACAGAAGGCAAATTTAAGGAATGATAAATTGTGCTGTATTTCTTTTTTTAACCTAGGTAGCTAAGTATACAGCTGGGTTTGGGAGTCTCAACAGTGTAATATACATGAAATAAGTTGCATTAAACAATGCTAAATAAGAGTAGTGGTCTAAGTATGTGTTAACAGTGCAGAGGTAAGTTACCATCATGTATTTATTATTTGAGTTGACTATTTGTTGATAAAATGCATTCAAACAAACTGTATGTTATGAAATCTTAGGTGTATATAGGTTTTTTAGGTACTAAACATCTCTCTCCACAACATTATTGTATTATATGTATTTACTGATGTGATACAGAGGTACTTTCATTTTTTATTTTTGCTCTTTAGAAACATTTTTTTCAAACATTTGTACTGACCTGGAAGTAGGCTGGAAAACAGTGCAATCTTATTTTATGTGTTTCCTTTAGCTTTTATTTATATAATGTAGCTGTAAATACTACCTGTAAACATGGTAAAAGGAGTCAGAACTTCATTAAATTTTGGGATCCTGTTGTTACTACTTGCACTACATGAAATGGTTTTGGTGGTTTGAGTCTGTTGCAGTGCTTGTTACAAATAAACCTATTTCAATTTATATTTCAAATATAATTTAAAAATTAAACAGTTCCCTCTGTTATGTGGGGGTATAAAGTGGGAAGAGAGGAATATGGACTTTTGTAGGAAAAGTGTGTACTGATGGACTCATCTTTATTTTTTTGTTTCATAGAATGGTTTGGGTTGGAAGGGACCTTTAAAGGTAATGTAGTCCACCCCCCTGCAATGAGCAGGGACATCTTCAGCTAGATCAGGTTGCTCAGAGCTCCATCCAACCTGACCTTGAATGTTTCCAGGGATGGGGCATCTACCACCTCTCTGGGCAACCTGTTCCAGTGCTTCACCACCCTCATCATAAAAAATGTCTTCCTTATATCTAGTCTGAATCTACCCTCCTTTAGTTTAAAACCATTACCCCTTGTTCTTTCAGCAGGCCCTGCTAAAAAGTCTGTCCCTATCTTTCTCATAGGACCCTTTTAAGTATTGAAAGGCTGCAATAAGGTCTCTCCAGAGCCTTCTTTTCTTCAGGCTGAGCAACCCCAACTCTCTCAGCCTTTCCTCATAGGAGAAGTGTTCCATCCCTCTGATCATTTTTGTGGCCCTCCTCTGGACCCGCTCCAACAGGTCCATGTCTTTCCTGTGCTGAGGGCTCCAGAGCTGGACGCAGTACTCCAGGTGGGGTCTCACCAGAGCAGAGTAGAGGGGCAGAATCACCTCCCTCAACCTGCTGGCCACGCTTCTTTTGATGCAGCCCAGGGTACGGTTGGCCTTCTGGGCTGTGAGCACACATTGCCATCTCATGTCCAGCTTTTCATCCACCAGACCCCCCAAGTCCTTCTCCGCAGGGAGAATCACATCATCCTTCTCAATCACATCATTCCCCAGCCTGTATTGATACCGGGGGTTGCCCCGACCCAGGTGCAGGGCCCTGCACTTGGCCTTGTTGAACCTCATGAGGTTCACACAGGCCCACTTCTCCAGCTTGTCCAGGTCCCTCTGGATGGCATCCCACCCCTCAGGCATGTCAACTGCACCACTCAGCTTGATGTCATCTGCAAACTTGCTGAGGGTGCACTCAATCCCACTATATCATTGATGAAGATATTAAACAGTACTGGTAAACAGTTTGTTGTAGAGGATCTTTGATAGAAGTTAGATAACGTGCACTTATTTTAGGGAGTTTAATTTTTTACATTTTGTCCATTTTTTTTTCTAACTACTGCTTTTTCATGCCAATAGATTAATTTCCTAATCTTATTTCATAGGTATGTTTTTCTTGAAATAAATTGTGGGGAGAAGGTCTGGGATTGTAACTGTGGTCCCATTGATGTACATACAGACTTGTCACTCAGTTGAGGTCACTTTGAGTTGACTGAGTTTTATACTCTCTCTAGAGACTTCACTTAGTAAAACTTCCCTGTGGCAGATGCAGATCACTTAACAGAAAAATAGCTTTGCCTCTTTATGTGGGAGAAAAGCGACTAGTACAGGTACAGCTACCCTCTGACAGCTTTGTCGTCTCATTCTTCTCTCTCTCTCTGTCAGTCTTCCTCTCATGCATGTCCCCCCTCACCAGTGTATATACAGCCTTACTTTGTCTTACATCTGTTGTCACCTGGACAAGGCCATCTGTGTCAGCCTGAGTGCACTGTGAGAGTGTTACTAAAGGACTTGAACTAAAGGGCTGTTGATTTACGTGTTGTTGTTCTCTGTCTTGATTGTCCACCAAAGGAAAGCCAGGCTAAAAGATGAGGCTAAAAGGGTAAAAGGGGCCAAATGTGACCATGGAAGATTAATTGATATGCATCTCAAATTCTTATTTAATGACACTTGAGTACAGTAAGTAATTTCAGGCATGCCTGGTGTGTGTTAGAGCTCAAAGGTGATTAATTCCTACAAAGTTTTGTGAAAACAGGTAGAAGGATCTATTCTGTATGGGAAAAATATTATGGAGAGCCTCAAAAATTAATTCCTGTGTTAGATGTTAGCGAGTCCACTACTTAATCAGGAAGTCCTTCCTGAGTGAATTTTCTGGAGCCTAAAAAGGATGTGTTTATTTGGGTTTTGTTTTGTTTGTTTTTTAATTTCTGGCATACTTCTGTACCTAGTTCCAGACCAAAGCTTCATTACTGCATAGTTCTGTGCTGTGTGCTAGGATTTCCCGTTTGATCACTGTTAGAGATTTCTACTGTGCTTTCACATCTTTAACATGTTCTAAAGTTCTTAACATTTGCTAGTAGAGCGGAGTGAAGGCTGTCTGATAGATGTCTTCCAAAGTGTGGTGTTCACCAGCATTCAGAAAATAGAGCAAGCATGAACTTCTGGGCACCTCCTAGAGAGAATCTGTGTTGGTGAGATCACCACTGCAGTTAATTTTAGTTCATGCTTCTGGAAAAAATTTGGAAGCCTAGATGAAAAAGTGGTACAATGAAAAATAAAGAGGAGGAAATTCTAAGTAATTTTTAGGGTGCACAGAGTAAAGTTTGACATTTTGGTGCAAGCAACCCCAGCTACCTATACCATGGTGGCAGTAGCTGCTCTGAATAGTGTAGGGGGGAACTAAGTGAATTACCTCTTCCCTGCCCCCAGCCTCCAAGGCACAAGAAGTTGGGATGATTCTTTTTGGATGGAATAGTGTCATATGGACAAGGTAAACTATTTGTAAGAATAACAAAAATACTATAAGCAGCTCATTTATGGAGCAGGATATTGCGAACCCCTTACCTGTTGAGTCTGCAACTCTTTCACTTGATCAAACCTGTTTCTTTCAGAAAATGAATATGAGTCATGACTGCAGTTCTGTCACTTTATATGAAAGGCTTTGATCTTTTATCTAACTCATGCTAATTTCTTTGACAGTGGTTTTGAAGTGAAATCAGTGTACATGTGTTGTGGGGTTTTGGGGTGGGTGTTTTTTGTGGTGGGTTATTTTTGAGTATTCAAATAGTGCTCTCCTATTAGAGTTGTTGTTATTGAGGAAAAAACTGCAGGAGTTTAGCAGAGGGCAAGGAACCACAAAAGCTATACTTAAAGGCTGCAAATTATACAGGCCTATTGAGGAGGCTTAATGGGCCCAGGACCTTACTTCTAGTCACAGAGCTTGTAAAATGAGATTATGCACACCTGTACTTAGTAGGAGTGCTGTCCCCGTTCTAAAGGAGCATTCCAGTTCTGAATGTATTGTTTGGGTTTTGTTTACCTAGAAATTAATCTTAGCTTTTCAGCTTGATTGCTTAAGAGGGTAATAATTGCCAGGTTAGTAGTTCAGAAATCTGAGAAAGATCAATTTGAGAATTTAAGACATAGATTGTTTTTTGACTGGTGGAAGCAGAAGAGAAACAGAACTTAAGCTTCTTGTTGAAATGACCCAAATATTAAACTGTAGCCCTCACCTTTTCTCTCATAAAGCACAACATAAGTTAGGACAAAGTGGAGTAAACACTTGTATTGTAGACTAATAATATGCTTCAAAGCATGAAGCAAGACTTGCTCGTTTTCATCTGTGGGAGACAGTGTCTTGTTATTATGTCTGTTGTGGCAATGTGTGAAAGTGTCTATTTTATGAGCTTCAGAGAGCTATCTAGTAATATTTTCCTCTCTTTACTTTGATTTTAATACCTTTCAGGCCATTAAAAAAAAAAAGTTTCTGGATGTTTAATCTGTTTTCCAAATTAAGAACAATTCCACCCAATGTTTCTCTTAAACACCTATCAAATATTAGCTATCCTGTGTCCAAAGCTTCAGTACCTTTCTCATTTGACATCATGAAGTAGCAAGTACTTGTGAAACTTCTTCCATAGGTCCTTAGCTTCCCTTTTGATGAGTGTTTGATCAAATACAAAAGCCTCATCTTTGGGAGCAAGAAAAATAGTCGGTTGCTTTTGTGTAATTCATTTTACCTGAACTCAGTCAGACAATGGAGGACATTCATCAGCAAAGCTAGATTTATTACTTTAAGACCAACGACATTGTAGCTATTATAAATTACGCAATGAAGCTGTGGTGAATGTAAGGTTTAGTGAGATTTGTTTTAAGATTATTAGTATGTTGCACAACGCCATGTACTTGTGATTTGTAACTTTCCTGGGCGGTGGTGCAGGTAATGAATTTACAGTTTACAGCAATTTACTACCAGTTTAGGACCTCGTCTTTCAAGTGTAGAGCAACGTGTAGTTAAATAGGTAATAGTAATAAAATGCTAGCTTTGCTGTTTGTGTTGCTTTGATTCAAACACAGAGTGTTTGAGTGTCTCTTAAGCTTTTCACTTAAGGAGGAGTCTTGGCAGTGAATTATCTTACCTCAATCTATAAATGGACAAGGACTAGCACAGAAGGAAAAAGTAAACATCCATTTTGTACAACAGTACTTAATTGGAGTGTGTTCTTCCTTGCTAAACTATGAACTTCATGGTTGGTGTGGTCAACAGGAAAAACTTGTTTTAGGCCTCAGGGCAAGTACCTGATGACTGCTCTGAAGCTGTTGTGGGGTTTTCTTTTTTCCCCTCTCTTTTTAAATAATTTGGGATTATACAAACTTTTAATGCTGGTGTGGACTTTTCTGCTTTCTTGAGAAAGAATGCATGATATCGGTGTGAAAGAAGGAATGAGTGAATATTGTATGACTTTGTAAACATATCTTTGTATAACTGGGATTTATAACTTTCCAGACCAAAATATTTAAATAAATTTGGCTTAGTGAGACTAAAGCTTAATCTTTTTGGGAGAAGATACAACAAGAAGATACAAGAAAAATCCCTCAAGACAGGAAGTAGTTTCATGAATGTGTGTTTTGATTTTTAACATGGAAAATGGTATATCCCATTGGTACCTACCAGGAAAATGAGCATAAATGGAATTTATAACATGACAACTCATAAATTAAAATAAATAAAAACAGCAAAACCAAAATGTAAAACCAAACAACAAAAAAAAGAGCAAGTGCAAAAGGAATGTTTGACTCAATATAGTGCTTATAAAAGTTGTTCAGCTTTAAGGATTTTGAGATTTTGGATTCTTTGTCTGGGTGAGGGGGAAGGGTCAAGCATTTTCAAGCAGGAGTATGACTCTTGGAAGATGTACATTTTGCATCGGCCTGCACTTTGTAGCTGGATGCTTATGTTAGTAATAATGTTGGTGATGTAATGCTTTCTGTTCCAACACATACTACAAAGGATAGTTTGTATGTAGCAGTCTGCTCTAGCTCTCTAAAAGTCTAGATGTATGCAAGTTAATTAGACCATTCCTTTAAAAAAAAAAAAAAATCCTAAAAAAATTCCAGTCTTTGTTTTATTTAGGAGGTTATTTGGGTTTTTTAGGGGGAGGAGGGGGAGAGAAAGAAATTTGGGAATTAAGAATTTTCAAAATTTTACTGTTCCTTAATAGTCCATAAAATTAAGACACTGGTGTACAATAAGATACTCTATACAGCATGGTATGATACATATGAAACTGGTGCAACTTTTCAGCATTTTTAATGTTTGTGCTGGTGTCAGACAGTCCTTTTTAATGTGCAGTCCACTGTCCACATTTAATTGTTCTTAAAATATTTTACCTGAAGCAGTTAGAAATCACCAGTATCAGTGAAATAACATTTGAACTTCTGAATGAAGTTGAATAGCTATCAAAAGTGATAGGTAGTTCAGAAATACTTTTAAGTCAGCCTTCTGGGTGAGAAGGCACTTAAAGTGGCAGATGCAACCTGAAACATGGTGCAGTTTTCTGAAGGAAGACTCTAATTTGAATATGACAGAAAATGGACTACACTAATATGTTACATATGTAATAAGACTGGAAACGTGTAAGATAAAGGAAGCTGAGTTGATCCCTTAATGAGTCTACCTTCGGGTAGACTTCAGCAATTCATGGTGTTTTAATTTAAGAGGTTACCTCACTTAGACGTTAATTTCAAGAGGTTACCTCCCCACTCTTTTACCAAAGATCTTTTTGCATCATCCTTTTAGGAAAACCAACACAGCAAGAGATGTGTCTGTTACTTATAGCGCAACATAAAGAAACTCCATGGCTTACAGTTCACAAGCTAGCATGTGTATTGATGGCTGAGTTTATGGTAAGCATAGTCTTCTTGCAGGTGCATAGTGATAGGATGAAAGACAACAAATACAAGTTGTAGTGGGGTTAAATTGAATTAAGTATTAAGAAAGGAAAAAAACAATTACTATAAGGGCTGTCACATATTGGGACAAGTTTCCCAGAGAGTTTCTTGGATCTCTATCCAGGACTCAACAGGACAAGACCCTGAGCAGCGTGATCCATGCTGGCTCTGCTCTGAGTGAGGAACTGGTCTAAGTGATTTCCAGAGGTCCATTCCAGTCAAAATTATTCTATGATTTAGGATTCTGCCTCCCCTGCTGCAGGCATGGAAACTTATAGGGTTGAGGTGGGGCGGGCAGCTGTCTTTTAACCTGTCTTAGGTCTTGAATTTCCAGAATGCATCTCTGAGCTGTCAGGTTATAAATGTCTAGATATTCTTTGGGGGTGGGGGTTGTGTGTGTATAGAAGTGTATTTGGAAGTCTTCTCATAACCTCAAGTAACCTAATGGAACTAATATTTCCATTTTTTTCCAAGTAGTACTTCAGGGGAAAAAAAAAAAAGAAGAAAAATCTCACATGTTATATACCGCAGGCATCAATTGGGTATATAACATGTGAGGGGATTTTGCTCTTTTGTATTTTTGGTAGATATCAACTGGCATTTTAACTAATTAGCTACAGATCGTTATCAACTCTTAATGGTAGTCACTGTCACGTGTGAAAATACTGAAGCGTCTCACTTTTTCTTCTGAGAAATGTTAGGGATATAATTTTGCTTCTGCAGTAATTTCAAGTACTAAAAATATATTTAAAATCCTGGTAATTTTAAGACTGTCTGGTAGCTGCAATATGCAGATTTTATGTTATGGATATGACTAACAGCCACCTTCTTATCTTCTCATTTACATTAAAGATAATGTCTTGAAGTCTTCTGTTAGTCAAAAAGTAGTTTATAAATGAAGACAAAATACAGAAGTCGGCATCTGAGTTTTACTGCGCTTTGGGGGTAAGGGGAAGAGCCCTTTTAATTTAAATCCACATCAAAGAGTTCTTTCACAAATTGTCCGGAGTCAGGATCGTCGCTGCTTGACATTTGCACTTATGCCAATGAGGAATCATTAACAAGGTTTCTTATGGAATTATAGAAAAAGATAAGGTATAGTAGTCATCCTCCTTTGGGTTTTTAGTGGCTTTTACAACAATAACAACAAAATCTTCTAAAGTTAATTCCTTTTTTTTTTTAATGTCTTGCAGTCATGGTTACACCTTAAGAATCCCTTTTAATAAAGACTACATTGTCAGATCATTGGGAGCATGCATTAATTTGCAGTGTTGCCTTCCCTGCCTGCTGGGTGGTAAAGCTGCCCCATCTAATGGTCCATTATTGGCCTGTAAGCAGACTTACTAATTAGAAAAGATTACGTAATTAGAACTGTAGAACCTTTAAAACTTTCACTAACTTCCATACATTTGTTTGCTGGAACAAAACACAACCCTCTGCAAGGCTGTTTGAGACGCACCTAGAGCATACTTTACTGGTTTGTAGGCAAAAACAGAACAAGAGAGGATGTAGACAAAAAAGAACTCTCTTCTTTAAGTGTGATTATCATACTCAACTAAAATATCCCAGATAAAACTAAATATCCTACTACTTGCTTGCCTTGGAATCTTTTTGTAAAATAATATGACGTTTCCCAATTTTTAAATAGCCTGACTGCTGGCATGTTTAAATTCAGCTTCCAACAAAGGCGTGAAAAAGTTACTCTCTGTGGTTGGTTTCTTAATTTTATTTTGAGAACAGTAAAACTATCATGCAAATTTGGCCAGCTCCTTCTGTTGGAAACTGGTAAGATTTCTGTTCTGTGGTGGGCTGAGCGCCTCCAAGCTGGAGCGCTCTTTCCCTGGTGTGTCTCCTGCACAGGTTGTTACCTCCAGGGAATGCAGACCTTCAGCTCTACACTTGGTCAGCCGGGATGGACCATTGAAGGAAGTAGTTAGTGACTTAAGATTTCCTTTTCCTGTTACTCTGTATCAGATGCTTAATCTATGGAACTAATCGGTAGCTACTGTGAAGTATCTGAAAACAAAACCAAACTTAACTGAAATGTGTAGCGTTCACATCAAGTCCTTGGCACCAAAGGTTTTGCTTTAAAAATCTGCTCCTGTTTGTTTCCTCTACTTGCTACTGTAGTCAGTTACTGTTAAATGTGCATGTTATGCTCTTTGTGTGTCACACAAGGTTTTAAAATATCTTTGTTCCTTACTTATCAGCAGGAAATATACAGCGGTTGAAATAAAATAATAAGTTTCTGATTTATTTCCCTGCTTATTTTCCTCTCTGTTCAAAAGTTTTCTTGGATTGAGACTGTTCAGGATTTTAAACATTTTGTGAAGTTATGTGCCTTTTTTTTAACTAATGAATCTTTCTAATTTAGCATACCTTTCAGCTAATTTGGACTTCTTCCCTTTTACAAAAATCTGATAGTCTAAATCAGTTCTAAGATTTTGCAAGCCTTCCATTATGCCCTTTTTGTGATCCCTTGCTGCTGCTTTCTCTTCAGAAATTTCCTCACTTTGAAATGTCAGTGCCAATTAAGGCAGCAAAATAATAGTTCTTAATTTGTTAAACATTTTAGCTTGTTGACTGTTGAATTTTCATTAAGGCCTACTTTTTTTCTCTTCCTTAGTTTTGGTTGGTGGATGCTAGAGGCCTTTTCAGCAAAGATGGCTATAAAGGATGTATTACAGTTACACAAGTATTATATTAAGCACTTACTATCCAGAATCTATAAATTCTTCACAGCCTGTAACTGGATGTACATACTTTGTTTGAATACTTGATGTAGAAATCGAAAAGTAATCCAATATCTTAAATATATTTAAGCATGTAAAGACTGCTGACACTAGTTTTCACTATAGCTTTTTTTAGCAAAAGTAACTATTGTGGCACACTCAGCTGTAAAAACATAGAACAAAAATATGAAATATGTAGTATTTTTCCTTATGCCATTATTGTAGAACAAATTGCTGAAATATGTCATGTTTTAAATATGAACTGTTTTCACAAAACACACTGACTTTTTTTTTAAAGAACTTACTTCAAACAAAGAAGATGCATTTAAGCAGAGATGCAAACACAAACTCTGGCAACTCAGTTCCTTAAAAGATTATAATCCAAGCCCCAAAGTACTGTGTACTAGCAGAAAGGGATAGCTGAATTATCGCAAAGAAAAAGGGGTCCCTTCAGGTATGAAATGGGCCTCTGGTTTAAGTTATAGCTGTCACACAGTTAGGCATCAATATGAGTTTGCAATATCTGCTTTATGCTAGAGTAAGTAGAATCACTGAACTGAAATGTTTGGACCCTGGACACAGACTCCTTGGCCAGTTATGTATTACTGGGAGACTGTTACACGCAAGAGGAATACATGTTTGTATCTTGCAGCAAACACATGAAATGTCTGTTTCACAGTAGAACATATTTATTCATTTACTCGAGCCTTTTAATTTTGTAAATGAGCAAGCAGTTCTGGTTTCAATTTTCTCAACACACAAATTGGACTGAAGTAAATCCAGAAGGTAAGCTTCTATGTTATTAGCCCACCAAAGTTACTCTTGTATTGTGTGCTTACCAATTATTTTGTGTTTAAATTTTCACTTTAAACATTTGGTTTCAGAAACTGTTCTGATATGAGAACAGTACAGTATTTCATGCTCATCAGAAGTCTAAAACATATATGAAAGCTTAAAAATAAACAGGTCTATTTAAAAAATCTGTTTTGCTAAGAATTTGTTCAGGTACATAATCACAAGACCTTAAATCTAAACTGCATTGTTAACTGGATATATTTGTCTGTAGTTTTTTCTGCACAGGAACTAAAGCAGGTCTGAAACTGCTTGAATGTGAAGAGTTTGTTAGGATATGTACTCACTCATGCAGATCTCTTAAATAACTATTTCTTACCTAAAACATACAAAGTACTTTGAAAATCCATTACTATGGATTCTATAAATTCTATAAATTTATACTTTCCCTTTAAAATTGTTCCTTTAAAAAAGAAAAAAAAAGCTTTAGTTTCTACTTATCTTCTGATCATACTTTTAAGATGTACTACACTTACCTTGTGCAGATTTTAACATTTTTATACTTGGAAGATATTTGTAAATGGAGATGTAAAGACATTCTGCAACCAGGTGTAGAACACTTCTATTTTTTTTAAGTTTGGATATTCCTGCTAAGTGTTCATCTCTACTTGATATCCTCAGTTATCCTACTATGGTGTCCCATTCATGTTCTAAGCTTTTCTGACATTTCCTTTCCTCTGTGAGTGCATAGCTCCCCTGTGGCCCCCTATGTTTCCATATGAAAAGGCTGGCGAGAATGTTAATAGTTGTTACGGCAATAAGCAATTCATGAGGGACACCACTCCCCTAAACCCCCCAGTATTTCAATACTTATTCTTGCCAATAAAACGCAAACACAAGTCTCAACTTTTTGTTAACTTTTTTCCTGTTTTGATTGTTGATTGATGGAGAATCACACTTGAAAATGTCATTGTTTGAAGGGCTGGACTATCAATGTGTTTAGGTGTTAAAGAAACAACTCTGGTTTGTTATAAATGGAAATTCAGAAGAAGTGATAAACGTAAAATGCATAGCAACTTCTAGTTGCCATGGTGCTTCAACTTGAAGTAATTTTCTTCGATATTAAAATACTTCTTGGGTGTTGTCTTTGCTTTTGAGTAGTCACTAGTAAGAAGGAAATGGCTCTGGGGAGAAGTAATGAGGAACTATTTTAGAATATCTAATATGACAACCAATGAAGAAGTGTCAAGAAAAATCCTTAGTATTCAAGAATCCGTTTGGGGCCTGTTTATTTTGGCAATATAGGTAACTGCTTTTATGACACAACTTCAAAGCACTAAAGAATGGTGGGTTACTGTGGGCTGCCCCCAGCCCTGTGTAGTGAGTCAATTCTTCAAGAAATAAATATGAAATTGAGTTTGTCCAAACATGGAGTTAGTAGTCTGAATCGGTCTCCACTGTATCCTTTCCCTGTGTGTCAGTCAGCTACTCTGGTTCATGCATGCTTGCTCTTCTCCTCCCCAGCTCTGAATTGGCAGCCCTTTTATCAGTTATGTTAATGTACCTGTAGTTCTTACTTCTATGATAATCAAAAAGATTCTTTGTCTGACTGGACACACCACTGTAGAAAGACTTTAAACTTCTTCCAGAGCTTTGATATCTTGCCTCAATAATTTTCGGTGTCAGAGCTGTTAAGTGTTAGACTTGGGTCCCCCATGTGGAATTGAGCTGCACTACGGCTCCTTGCTTTCCCAGCCGAACTGCTGTTATTTACTCTTTTTTGGCTAGTTTTATTTACTCTTTTTGTTTCAAATGAGCTCCTTCCATATGTTCTTCTTGAATAAGACCTTTGATTTTTAACAAAACAAAAATAATAAAGAATTCTATAAGTTATTAACCATGTTATCTTGTTCTTGGAAATAACAAGGGCTTGCAAAAGCCTCTGAAGTGTTGCATGACTTTGATACATAAGTAGTAATAACCCCAAAATGGTATTCTAGAAGCTGGCTGTAAATGAATTTGTGTTGCATTTCATTTAAAGAGTTTTAATACTGAGCGTTTCTCTCTGACGCTTCAGCTGCATGGCATATAAAAATTGGTAAAAAGCGTCTCAACAAATAACTGCAGGAAGCTGTTTTTTTCATAAAACACTTTCTATTTTTAAGCAATAACATTTAATTTTGAAAAACTTGAGTTAAAATTACTCCTTTACTGTAGTCACACAAAGATTGCAGCTGGTGGAGTCATTCTGTACAGTGAACAGGCTAATTAACACAGGTTGCATAATATAAACTTCAGATTGCAGCACTGGCTTCTTTAAAGAGCTTGCATCATGTTTATTGAAATGATCAATACTGTGTGAACTAAACATGGCAATTAACTCAAATGACCAGGTTTAGAGTTAATTTGTACCTCTGTATTTTGACTGCTACCACGTAGCTGCTGAAACTCAAGGTATCTTTGCAGAAAAAAATATTGCAGCTTGTAGGTTAAAAGTCTTACCCCTGTGTTCAGTTAGGGTTAGTGTTCACTCTGATTATTAGTGAACCATCAGTAGAGAAATGAAATTATTAATATTTCTAGGAGCAAAAAAAAGTTGCCTCAGGTGTGGGGTTTTTTAGTCTTGGAAGCAATGATCATCCTTCTTTTCTACTTAGTCACTAAAAACATAACAATCTACTACTAAATATAGCATACAGGTGTTTTGAATGCCATTATTTCAGGCTTCAGGCTAAGGCATAACAGGACAGTGATCTTCTTAACACTAAAAGATGACCTCTTCAAATCAGCATCGTGCAACTGTTCAAAGTTACCTAATGGGCAAAGCTGAAATTAAGTTGCAGCTTTACCCCTGCTTCCAAGTACAGTGGAACAATGGGTGGTTATTTACTCTTGCTAGAAAGCTCCGTGTGTTCCAGCAAGGTTTTACGCAATTTCCTCTCAAAAACTGGAGGAGACCACTCACATAGCTGGAATGCTATAGGCTGTATACCACTGTCTGGGTGAATGTCTTTTATTAGGTGAAAACATGACAGTAAAAGTTTGCATATTTGACACCTCCATGTTGGGTTATTTAGCTGGGAAATTATTTGGGAAGCAATCAGAAAAACAGTAGTGAAATCTGCCTTCTAAAGAATGCTTTTTTGACCCTGTCACGTTGCTGCAGTTGGTTATGATGAAAACCAGAATGTTTATGTTCTGGTTCTCAGTCTATTGCTCTACCAGCTCAGGAGCTCTGTCCTCATTTCAGAGCCAAGAATAAATCACATCACCTCAGAAAGCGGGTGAGTTTTTGAAATGTGCCTACAGATTAGTCCTTGTGTCTGTCAGCAGTCAGTACAACTTAAGTTGCTTTTTACTCAATTAAGGTGACGTAACTGAGCAGTACGGTGGATGTAGCTGAGCAGTATGTTAAGCTTGAGATGGTTTGCCTGCCAGCAAATTCTGCTGGAACTTTCACATCAACAACTCAAGTTGTTATTGTAAATGGGATAGTATTTTGGGTTAGAATTCCTAAGGGATTTAATCTTACAGCTTCAGGCTCCTCAAAAATTATTTCAAAAGGGATGCCTATGCTGACACTTACACTGTAGTGTAGAGATTCCTGGGCTGCTTAGCTTACACACCAAAAGCGGTTAAACCCTGGCAAAAGACAGAACTTGACATGCTTTTAAAGCTTTCTTCACAATGCCTCAGTTCTGCTTGCACCTTAAAACTCCCTCTGCAATCCCTCACTAGTGATTCCTATGTTTTTGTAGTTTCACCTGTGTTACTTCAAGTGCCTTCTATCATGCCAGCTTTCAGAAAGGGCATACATGGCTCTTCAGTGCTGCTGCTGTTATGGCAAAGCTTATCATTTCAAGCACATTTGGCAGCTCCTTCATTCCTTCGTTAACAATCTGTTATTGTGTATTACTCCTGCTCAATTTTAAATGCTTCTCTATTTTTTAGAGAAGCATTTCTTCTATTTCTTTGCTTTGTTTTGCAAAGTAGAACTGTAAATTAAATAATCTTATTCATGTAGTTTCTCTAGTTTAATACCAAATGCTTCTAAAAGGTGCTGTTACTCAAGGAGCTTCTTGTGATGAGAATTTCTCAGTTTGTCTCCTGTTCCTGCTCACCAGCAGGTATCAGCGATGAGAAGCATAGCCTAAAACTGTAAGACTTTCAGTTGCTACCAGGGTGATACTGTTTTAGGCAGTAGATTTACTTAAAGAAATGTCAGCTAGGATCTTAAGTCCCTTGAGTTTACTATAGCAGCTGTCTAGAAACTGTAGATCTCATTGTCTTAACAGCTGAGTGTGTAATATCCTCATTAGATTGAGTATTCTTTACTAAACTGATTTGCAGTGTTAAGTGCAGTGTGTGATTGTGTTGCTGCTTTAAAAATACACTGAACCTTTCCGTTCAGGAGGTGAGTAATCTCTTCACATCAGCATCAGAATCACCATCAGCTTCAGGCTTCTGTTTGCATCTGCTCTTTGGATCCCTGTGGCCCTCTTGTGTAACTTTGTATAAACAAAAGCCTGTTTCCACATTGCCTAAATGTGTTCAAACTGGCTTTTGAAATAAAAATGATGCCTTGATGAAGTTGCTACCAGTGCCTTTAGGCTGTCATCTTGGATTCATTCCGTATGAAGAAAGACCTTGTAACTGACTTAAGGTTGGGTGTCAGATTTTTTGTTTGTTTGTTTTGAGGTTCCACAAAAAAAGATGCCAAAGCTTCCTTAATGTCAGAAAAGGGGTGGGGGATGGTATTTACAAAGGCAATTAGAATTTATTTCTGAAGTCAGTAGTAATCATGATCTCTGACGTAGTGTATGAGGAGTAGTAATAGTCTTAATCTGTGTGAAAAGAGATGCAGTTTTGGATGTACTCCAAGAAAGTAGCTACCTTTTAAAATGCAGTATTTCGTTCTAATCTTTATTTTCCTTGCAAGAAACCTGTAGACATTGTCTGGTTTCTTAATTTTTAGTATTAGGGTGGTACCAAGAGGACTGAACCTGCTATAAAAGGAAGTAAAATAAGAAGAGGCAAATTGTTGCAAGAGGTAAGTCTGACACAGAAAGGGATATCCTAACTTGGAGAAGTTAAGGCAGCTGTAGATGTGTGAAATGGAAAGTAAAGTGAGAAGTCAGCATATAAGAAGAGAGAGTGGAGGAAAACAGAAGGGAAATAGGAATACACATTCTTTTGTTGTGGCAGCTCTTACAGGATATAGGTAATAAATATCTTGTATCTAATGTAATATGGGAAGGGGAAACTTGGAAAAAGGAGTCTATAAGTCTGGGAAAGGTCTCTGAAGAATAAAATAATTAGTTAGTTTGGCTAGAGTAGCCCCAAAGTGTTTCAATAGTCTACTATAGGCTGAACTAATTGGTAGCTTATGATCTTGATTTTTGTTCCAGAGTTTCTATTTAGCTTTGTAACCCTGAGCTAGAGGATCAACTATAGTGATTTGAGAGCAAGGACTGGTATTGGCCGAATTTTCTTCTATGCCTGTATACCTTATTGGGGTTTCCCCAGATTATGTTCAGTTTATTCCTTTATAAATACTGGATCACTTCTTACATGTCTTCATACTTGATGATTTCCTCCTTTCATCTCTGTGCATTCTTGTTATGAGATTTGATCCCTCAACTTGTAATTAATGGCAAAGCCAGGCTTGCCACTGGTAATCTTGCACTCAATGCATTCTTCTTTTCTATTCATTTTATGCTGCTCTTGTTCTCACTCCATCTCATCTCGGGCAGGAGAAGGGCAATAAAGACTATAGATATAAAGGATTGCTGAAATTTCAGTAGGGCCATGCTATTGTCCCTTTCGGAGACTTTTGAGTTTGCTTCCTTGTTGAAGCCACTCCTCTCTCATTCTTAGGAGCATCCTGGAGATTGACCTCTCTGGTTGACCTCAGTTACTGCAGAAGTTGGTATCAACTCAACTGATGCTCAAGTCCCATTAAAACCAATCCTTTCTGAAGTGCTTTTGGCAGCAAAGGTTCTCTGAATGCTTCAGAGGTTGGTACTGCCAGTAAGATTTCCATGTCTACTTTTGTCCTATTTTCTGGAATGAGGGAGCACTCACATAAAAATGTAAGTATACATAAGTAACTTCTAAAATATTATAATAAAGAGGAAATAACTCTTCATTTAAGGAGAAATTGCAATCTTTTAAAATAATAATTTGTATATTAATGTATAAATTGATCCTGGGTTAGTGCTCTCTCCACGGGCAAACTGTTCTCTTCCTTTTTGTTCCACTTTTTTTTTTTTTTTTTCCAGTACTGATGTATTGGTAAAATGGACAAGTTGGATCAGTACCACTGTTGCTTCTTTGGAAAAATTTTGTACCTAAAAATTAAATCTTGAAAAAGCTTGATTCATTTAGTACTCGTTAGAGTTACTTAGTCTGGGATTATCAGTAGTCACAGGAGGAAGTTATTTGGTATTTAAATAAAATATTTAATCAAAATAAGTTCTTATTAAGAAAATATACAGGATGAGTAAAGAGAGATATATTGTTAGATATTAGATTCAATGATGTTTTGTGATGCCTATAGTTATGAAGCAATACTTCTGTCTAGAAGTTAAAAGCACATTTGTCTTTTGGCCATTCCCAACCCACCATTCCCACTAGCATCGTGATGGTTTGTCTGCAGTTCTCCTACCGCTGCTGGTTTCTTCATTCTCAGAAAACAGCAAGGAAGGAACCTCAAAAAACCCTTTGTTTGCCTATTTCAAGGAAAAATTAGAGCTGTTACCTAAGTGGTGCAGATGAAGAAAATGTTTTGAATATTCATACAATGATTGTTGCTTTGGAAAGAAACTCTGAAGCAGCTTTTTGGGGCTTGTAGGATAGAGTAAGCATTTCTCCACAAAAGGGAAGTTTATTGACAAGTTGTATATGTTTTAGTGACACATTTGCTTCATTTAAAAGAAAGTTGGTATTATTCTAAGACCAACAGGAGTTTATCCTGCCGTATACTGTCCAGTAAGCTTTTTGTTACAAGATAACTTTCAAGCCTTTCTGTAATTAATTGACTTTCAAAAGTGTCTTGATTTCCTTGTCAGCAGTGCAGTAGTTTTATAATAATAATTTGCTAATTCTTATGTCCTTGCTGGAGGACAATCTTGTTAGTATTCTTTCTTGCCAGGAATTGATCATCCTGGATAGACTTGTAACTGAATCTTAGAGGTTGCTGTACAATTGATTTGTGTTATTGTGAGAGCGCTGCATAGGTGCATCCTCAGCTGTAGAGCCTTTTGTTGGAGATGATCTAAAAATAGAGCAAAATTCCTTTGCATTTAGTAATGTGTGGTGGAAGTTTCCACTATAAGATTGTTGAAGTACATAGTAGTAGGTCCTGTGGTATGTAGCTAATCCTGAGTGCTAGTCAGCTTCTCTTTCCAGAATTTATTAGATACCTGTGTTTATATGTGTATCTGTGATTGCATGTCAGTTGTGTAGTATCTGAGGGTTGTAACTGTTTAAATCTTGCCTGGCTTATAAGATTCTTTAAGATTTGTTTTCTAAGATTGGAGGGGCGGGGGGAGGGCGGAATGGAAAAAAAACCCTAATAATAAAAACACAGAGTGTGTCTGAGGATGAGACGTGCCAGTGATTTCATCAGTGCTGGGAATCTTGGATTGTGAAAGCCAGTTGTCCCCAATCCAGTTTATTAGAGCGGGAGCCTGCGTAACATGATCAGGGTGAATTAGACCCTTGTTAAGGGCGGTAGTGGATTTCAGAATATGCAAATTTCTGCTTTCTTCACCAGTCACCTCAAATGTACTGTAGAAAATACTGAAATGATTGTAAGTTTGTGTGTGTACTACATTTAAGCAAGAATAATCAAGTGCACATGTGAAATCACATCCAGTGAGTGCAGACTTTCTGAGATACCAAAAACGGTGCAAGCCAGTTGGAGAGTCAGTTAGGGAAACACAACCTGTAAGAAGAGGTTACCTAGCCTACAGAAGAGAAAGCTGAAAAGGAATATAACTCCAGAAATACATTAACAGCTCCAGCAAAGTGGGAGTAATTGGTTTTCTATGTCTCTGATAGTTACAACAAGAAATAATGGTCTTAAGCTGGAGCTGGGGAAAAGTGGTCTAAAGGAAGAATGTCCCTGATAGTTTCATAAGCCTTGATGGGACAGCCTACAATGACAATCTGTATTTGTATACATTCACGATGCTAGCATACCTGCAAATTGTTGTTTTGTTTTATTAAATGTGATAAAAGCGTTAAAAAACCTAGCTATAGCCTAGATTTATTGGCTAAGAATACACTGCACATGAACATCATTGCTCCCACTGTCAAATTAATATGTCACTTCAGAAGTGTTAAACTCTCTAAATAATTGTTTGCTGAGCTGTTTTTGGTTGGTTTTTTTTATGTTGCTGTCTGCTTTTTGAAAGACTTTATAAATGCCTATTACTTTCAGGAGGGATTTTTTGGTTTTGTTTGTTTTCCTTAAGTAAATTAATCAGTTGCACTCTGTTGCATATTGTCTGCTTTTTTGGTCTGTGTTTCCTCTTTCTATATCTGAATGTAATCTCTTTGAAGTAGAGGCTTTATTCTGTGCTTATATGTAAGGTAAGGTACTAGTCCTTGACTAAGATCCTTTGTTTTCCTGTATCATGTGTAGTGTACAATTCAACATACCACTTGGTTTCTGGGACAAGAAAGAGGTCTTCCAAGTAAAAACTGTCATACAGTCGGTAGCCTGCATACATTTGTAATGATATCAGGGTTTCAAAGCAGCTGTGTTATTCAGCGGTTATTAAAGACTGGAACTAGTATAATGTAACTTACTGTCTGGTATATTTAGGAATCAGCTTTGCTTTGCACACTGGAGCAAGTGTTTTCGTCATTCTTTGGGGAGCTGAATTTCTGATTTTCTTTTGGTCCTCTGGTTACACAGTTTTTATATGTAAATGCTCCTTCTGCAGGGAAATTAATTTTTGTCATTTGGGAATTAATGCTGTTTTTCTTACAAATACATGTGTAGCAATAGCTGAGTAGACTGCCTGTGAAACAAGTAAAGACTCTTTTAGTGCTCTTTCCTACCCAAATGTTGCTTTCTGTGATTGTTGTTGGCAAAATTCTTGATGGAAAGCACAGTCATTTCCTCTGAATTACAATATTAACCTTACTGTGATGTAATGTAGGGATAGAAGTCCATGCCGTTTTAAAGCATATTCTGCAGGATGCTTCACAACTTTGCTTTTTTTGGAAGTTTGGTTTGAAGTCTGAAGTGCAATTAGTAATTAAACTTTGCGCTAGGGTGTGGGTGTTGGGAATAATAGATTACTTTTTTATTTGTTAATAAACTAGTGAATTGGGAGTGCAGGTTCCAAGCTATGACATGAACATTGATTTAACATATTTTTTGTTTTACTCTTTCACATCAGTTTGCTCTTGTAAAGAATTATATTACTAGTTTCAAAACAATGCTAGTGCTTTCCCTAAATGCATATTCGGGGTAGGATTTTATTGTAATCTTAAATGTTCTATTTTATTATTACACTGATACCCATGTTCCTACGGTGGAAAAATGTTAAGGCTGCCTTAGGCCTGTTTGGTCCAAGTGGTGCTATTTTATAGCTCAATCTTAATTGTCTAGTAAATGGAGGTTAGGTTTTTTGTTGTTTGTTTGTTTTTAATAAATGTTCATCTAGAATATAACCTCAAAATGACTGTACTAGGCAGATCAAAGAGATCTCTGTGTGATGACAGATAACTATGAAGAGTGTGTGGGTGCAGCTAAAAACTGGACCAAAGTGTGTTGTGGTATTTGTTAGTACTTTATTCTGCATATGCATGTGGTTTTTTTGCTCTCCAAAATACTTTGTGATAAGGAGATCCAGAATTTTTATAAGTTCCAGTTGTTTCTTTTGTTAAACAAATGTTGCTTTTCAGTAAAGTTACTATTAACATTACCAATTCTTACATCTGCACCACTTTTCACGTGTGTCTCCTCACTGCTCTCTAAGCTTGAGTCCTGCTCAGTTGAGCCTCAGCTCTTTTAGACCATTCCACGTTTCTGATTGTCCCTTATGGAGTCCTTCAGTACGCATTCCGAGTTGGGGGGACAAGACTGGATCTCCATGCCCCATAGAGACCAATGGTGATATGGTTGTTTACTGTTATCAATTCCTCTGACATGTTTGCCTTTTTGACTGCCACTGAGCTGACACCTTTTGATACAACCGGGTAGATCTCCAGACCTTTTCTGAGAGGTGGCACCTAGTACAAGCCTGGTCTTTGTCTCTGTGCTTCTCTTTCCTGTAAGAATCACTTTTCAATTAATGTGCTTGGTTTCAATTGCTATCTTGTATCACGGGCACAGGCTATTACGGGTTTTCTTGGCAACTCTCTTCAATCTAATTTTGCCTGTCCTGAGTAATTTCATATCAATTGCAAATTATTCCTATGTTATTCACTTGCTTTTTCAGATAGCTTATGAATATCTTGTGTATAATGGGTTCTTGTATTTTGCATCTTCCTACCCATACATACAGAGGACTCTTTTATTTCATTGCAATTAGGCTCTTTTAAGAGGTCTGAATGAAAGACTTTGTAAAAATGGGATTTTTTTGAGATAAGCATATTGATCTGATCAGTATGATTCCATTGCAGTAAATGTGCAAGGTGAAGCTTTCCCCTACAGAGGTGGTGTTGACTCTTTCACAGTATACTGTATATATTCAAATATCTGTTAATTCTGTTCTTCTTTATAATACCTGATAACTCACCCAATACAGAAGCTAAACTTGAAAAAAGTGAAGCACTTTATAGCACATAGGATCACCATTTGGCATCTTCGTTCTTCCGATACAAAAGTCAGTTTGTATGAGAGGTATGCCCTTATGTCATACTCCTCATTTTTTTTTCCTTATTTCCTTAGAATTATTAAATAAATACTAATTTGACCTGGTGGTTTTATTGCAGTTCACTTATATCAGCTCCATAAAATAAATCTCTTGTGCTGACATTGCTTTGAGACAGTTTATAAAACTCTCTTGCTAGAAAGAAACACTGTGGCACTTTCAAGGGGAACTTGGTTTCTCCAATGAGAAAAATGTGGCTAGCTCTTTTGCTGTGGTTTTGTCTGTCTTGAGTGCTCCTTTTGCATCTTCAGATCAAATCACTTCTTCAGATTCGTTTTAAAGATTTACAACTGGATAAGAGTCAGGCTGCCGTATTTACTCAGCAGCTCCTCCACCTCCCCCTCCCACCTCCCCACTTGCTTGCTGCCAGCTGAAATGGAAAATTCTCGACTTTCTGGTAGGTGGCAGCATTTGCTGCCTGTTCTCCTGCCCGTCCCAGTGCTCTGCCGGAGGAGCTGGATGGCTGGCTTCAATTAATACGGGCTCATATAGGAGTAACATGTTGAAGCAAGGGGGAAGAGGGGGGGAAATTTTTGTCAGCTGTCTCTCGAACTCGGAGCGAGCACTGCCAAGGGCACGATACCGACCGTGGCGATGCGCCTTTCTGCATTAGCGTCGCTTACTCTGAGCATCTCGGCTGAGGAGGGATTTTCCTTTGTCGTATCCTGGTTTGTGTGGTAGCTCTTGGAGGAGACTGAGTAGCTCAGCCTCTGAGTAAGAGGTGATTCTAATCTGTTGCACAAGTCTAAATACTGACTGCAGTATACATATACTGTAAATACAGTATGTATAAATACTGTATGTTTAAGATTAATTGAACTCAGATGAGGCTTTGGATTTGAGCATAAAGGCTAGGATTCTTCCAGAAAGAAATCTGTCATTAGTATTGCCTTGCTTTAACAGCAGAGATTATCCAGACTGTTTAAAGTGGGTGGTATTTTCAATCTTTATTTCAAGCTCTCAGTATTTTTTCCTCTTTAGAAACCTGTTACAAGAACACAGTCAATGTCCGGTCTTATATTTTGCTTTGGCATAAGCTTAGAAGTGGACTATGAAGACAAAAAAGTAAGGTGGGAGTAGGATCTGGAATAGAATTTAATGGGACACAAATGAAGGTGGCATGGGAAAAGTAGGTATGTCAGGGGTGAAGAGAATTGCAATATTTAGTGTTTTCATCCTGGTAAAAACAAGCATGCTTGGCTTCATTGGGTAGCTGTGCTTTAAACCAGGCAGTATATGTGAGGGGGGAAAAGTGGCAAGATATTTTTGACTGTTGCGTTTTATGTCCTTGAAATGATTAAATGTTAGGGGAGGGAATGAAAATAGTTCATTGCATTATGGAAGTGCTGACTTTTGTCTCCAAATCAATTCAAGGAACTGAATGAAAATACAGTTAAAATATGTTCATTATGTTCTTCCTGTTAACAAAAACATTTGGATATTTTTTGCCAATCATATTGAAGACACTTTAAAATCATCAGAACATATATAGAAAAATCACATGTCAAGTTGGCTATTAAAATTACTATGTTAATTAACAGTGATCTGTCATTTTAGAAGTTGTGAACTTGTTTTATGGATGACCTATCATTTAGTTTGACAATTGCTTATTGCCAGTAAGTTGTCTCTTTGTGTTCTGTAATATTATCACTGGATAAGTCATTCTGGGTTGAATTTTGGTGATAACCAAAGCACGTGATGCTTGTTATTCCTTTTTAATGTCTTTGACATTGTTCTTCACACAATGGCATGAATAGGACGCATCCCCTTATTTCACATTTGAAAATTGCCAAAGAGATGAATCAGAACATCCCAGAGGGAAGAAGAAAAATGGTGTGGGTTTTTTGTGTGGTGGAGTTTTTTGGGGGGTGTTTTTTGTTTTTTTGGTTTTGTTTTTTTTAACTATCAACTGACAGGTCTGGGTAGTTTATTATGGCTCTAGACACAGAGTAAAACATTCAGAAGTAATTATTAAACTTCCTCTTTAAGAAGGTAAGCTAGGACCAGCAGGAAGTACATGATAATGACCAAATTCATTGCAACTCTGTTAGTCTGGACAAATCACGGTATGTTACTTGGATTTGAATCATCATATTCCCATTCCTGTTGCAAAACAGAATTTGTGAATAAGAAACTTGGAGTTTATTTTATAATTTATGGCTAATGATGGAACCTGTTTCAAATTGGCGGTGGCAGCAGCAATGTTTCTTACATAAGCTTCTTAAATGACATATGGAAAGCATTCCTAGCTTTTAATTCCTTTTAAAAAGCAATGTCAAGGAATTAACTGATATAGGTACTGATGTTTTAGAAATGTGACATGCATGATTAGTCACTACTGTTAATTAGTTAAATTAGACAAGTATCTTCTTGCCAAAAGTGTTTTATTTCCTGACACACACATCCCCCTTGATTTGTTGAGCTTTTTACAAAGCTGCTTTTATTTGTTGGAGCAGTGTTTGACTATTTATAGTAGTGGACCCATATGTTGAGATTTGAGAAACCCAGAAATTAGGAATGACTAAATGCTTAGTGACTGACCTTTTTTTTTTTTTCCTTCCCTGGTGACAGTATGTAATTCTCTAATCTGGAAAGTTGATCTCAATCCTTAACAGCTTCATGGTATGTTATTTTGCATCATGTGTACAATTGCATTAATAGATGTAGGTATGTTTGTAAGTATGTGGAAATGCAGGCTGCAATCTTAAAAAATTTTCATGTCATTATTTTACTTATCTGAAAGGTTAGGTCTAGAGAGCCTATGAACAGGAACTGAAGTGATACCAAATGAGGAGGCAGGGTAGGGGATGCAGCTAGAATGGGGGCTTAAGCTCTGCAGCTTCTCCCTAAAATCTCCTGGAGAATTTGTAATTCACTGACTGGTAAAAGCATCAGCCTTTATGGAAGAACTTTAAAAACTTTATAATACCTGTGCCGCAAGTGTTAAATCATGTGTTGCTTTCCTAATGAACATCTCTAACATGTTGCACTTTCTTTGGGCTATAAATCTACTGGAACTGACCAAATCTGTCTGTGTCTTGAAGGCAAAGGTCACTGGTGTTTTAGGAGATTCTCAGTGGGAATCAATCAAATCATTGATTCAGAAGAGGAAAGAGAATGAGTTTTGTAATAATAAAGATTCGATATGTAAAGTAATTCTGTTATTGCTAGGAATAGAAATTTGTGACTGTTCAATCCGTTCTTGCCCTGTCTCTCCTTCTTCCTCCGCTCTGTCCTTGAGTAGGTAGCCCAGAGGAAAGAGAAGTGTTTTTTCCCAGGAAACTTATTCTCTTTTTCCACACTCTAAAGCCAAATTCTGTTCTTTGTATAAACATTTTTGTAGATCCTTTTTCAGTGTCTTCGAAACTTTAGATGAAGTCATGGACAAACAAATGTGAAAATGTTTTTTCTGAATAAATTTACCTTGTGTCCATTCTACTAAAGATGCATGTGATTAGGGTAAGAGCTATCTCTGTGGCAACCTTCCTGCTCTTGCTATTCAAGCCAGGAAGAACATATAAGGCTCATCTTAATAAATGCAGACTATCTTATGTGCTTTGCCTTTTCAGTACAAGCTAAATGCTTGGATGGGATTTTTTTGTTTGTTTGGGTTTTTTTTTTGGTGTGGTTTTTTTAAGTTGCATTTGTACATTAATTTACACTGCAGATCAAGTTACTTCTTTCAGATACTTCTATGAATGTTATGTATGTTCCACATTAAAATATTAATGGAGGAGATATTTGACTCCTTGGCACAGGACTAAGATTTTTCCAGGTGAAGTGACTTGAGGTTGCAAAAGCCATGCCAAGTACTGCAGTGGCAGTGAAAAAGACTAGCTTATGCATAATTATTTTCAGATGTACTTCCTACAATTAATTACTGTATCATACTTACCATCATGAATAAACTTGTAAACAGTTGTTCAAACTCTTTAAGTTATGCTTATATGAATCACTTAAATACTAATTGTTCTGGGATACTGGTAAGGATTCTGGCGAAGGAAGTTGGCACCTGAGTAGAACTTCTTGAAGTTTTCAAGAGCAAAGAGGAATTGGGAGGTGATTTTTAGAACGTTATTGAGACCTGTTGCCACACTAACCTACATTCATACATGAAGAGGCACAAATGATCTGTGCATGGCTTGAAGGCAGAAAGTTGCCAGGAGGGACACCAGTGTAGTAGTCAGTTCACCTTTCTAAAGTTGCTCCTAAACTTTAAAACTTGGGTGAAATAGTTGAGGCTATTTAATAATAGCTAATAAAATTGAAAGCTTTGGAGTAAATGCACATTACATGCAAATATGAATTCTGACATCTTCCTTTTGAGTATCTCTTACCAAGGCTTAAAAGAGCAGACATGCTATATCTTGTCTTTAAAATAAGTATCTAGGTTTTAAAATTCATATCCAGAAGGAATAAATTTGATAATCATCAAAGTTAACTTCTGTCTTCAGACTCAACAGGAAATTCAAATGCCTGTCAGTCAACTTACACAAGTCACTTCTCAAGCATACTGAAGTCTGAAACAGTTTGTCAAAAGAGATTAAATAAAAGGAAGAATGTAATATGCCACAAAATAATTTTAAAAAAATCAAAATGCCCCTGCAACTAAGAAAAACAAGTTTCCTTGATGTTCTTTAGTATATCATGTTTGAAATATGAGGTGGTGATAGTAATTTTGAACGATGGTACAATAATGGCACTAAAATATCTGTATGCATGTAATTCAGTTATTTGTATTTCTAATGAGTGTTTGATAGCATTTCTTTTTTCTGTATGTGCTCTCTGGATGATTCTTATTTACATTGATTGGCAGTAGAGTACTATATTATTGCTCAGGGAGATTGATTTTTACCTCCTATTATAAAACCTAAAGGAAATAGCAGTTCTAAAATCTGGGGGCAATGGGTGAAGGATTTCTCTGAATATTAGCCTTATAGCAAGCTATTAAAAAAAAAAATCAAACAAAAACAAAAAAACCCACAACAAAACAAAAATAACCCACAAACAAACCCTGCAACTCCTGTGTTTTGTTAACAGCAAGTCTTTAGTAATAAAACAAATAGTAATACAGTAAGTATTACTTACAGTAAGTATTACTTACAGTAACACAAACTTACTTTCAAGAATTGGTAGTATATGTGTCTTAAATACACTAATTTAAGAACAAATTTTTTAAAACTCATGGCAAAATTCACTTTTTTTAATACTGCTCATATAATATTTTGATGTTTCAGTCTGATAGGAACCCTGGGAATGTCTTATCTAGGCTAATTCAGATTTTAAAAAAACAAACAACACAAGTCTAAACACACTTTGCGTCAGGGAGAGGGGAGTGGGATTGCCAACAAAGATCAGGATTTTAATATGTTAGCACATTAATTGAAACTTACTTTTTGAAAAGCACTTTTTTCTTTGTCTATCAAACTTTCAGTTCTAAACAAGTGTCTGAATTTCAGAGCCTGTTTTTTGAGCGGGGAGTGTTTGGGTGTGTGGGATTTTGAATGCGGGTTGTTGTTTGCTTGTTTTAACAGTGAATTAATTATTCAAAATGGGGGAAAGATGACACTGAAACTTCTCTAGGCACAGCGCAATCATGTGTATCCCAGAACTTCTTGTTGGGCTGTGGTGTGACTTCCAGTGAGATGGAAGCTGCAAGTATATGCCTTGGGAGCTGCCCTCCTCTAGGTGGAAAAATTGAAAGGACATTGATACTTGATTAATAACCCCCAATTAGTATTTGGGGTTTATTTCACACTGCTGTCTCATTAGTCCTTGCAGGTACAAGATATTGCCAGAAGTAAACACCTATAATACACTCTTTGCTAAAGAAACATAACAAAGTCTTATTTTTCAGTAGTGGCAGAATACTGCCAACCTATTGCAGTGCAGCTGGCATCGCTCCACAATCGAGAGCGCAGTAATGCATTTTTGTGATACTTGATATCTGAGCATTATAGTCTTAGCAGCTAAGGAGCTACCAATAAAGAATATTAATCCATAATTAATGTTGTCTCATAATTATTGTAACAATACTACATTTGTATATACAGAATAAATTAGATCGTTGTTTCAAGGGTTTTCAAACATAATGTAATTTGAAGTGCAGCATAGGATATTGTGTGGAAATTTGTAGTTCTATGTAAATTGTTTTTAAAACACTTCAGACCACGAAGTTCTTTTAGATGGAGGAATTCATGTGATAAAAATGTTAAACTTTTGTTTGTCTGCAGATGCTTTCCTGAGAATTTTGTAGCTGGACGTGATGTAGGGATGGTCTGGTAGGGTTTGCTCTGTGCATGCTTGAGTTCTGCATGTCAAATGAATGTTGTGAGTTTTGTCTACAAAATCACTTACTGTAAAACTGCACATTGCAAGGATAAATGTCTTTGTGTATAATGCATTGTAGTAGACGGAGCTGCTATTGGAAGGAGAAACTTGTAGACAAGTTGAAATAAACACTGTTTCAGGTTTTGTTCATTTATGCTGTTTGCACATCGATAGTGTGCTTGGACTCGCACTATACTGTGCCAAGATTCTGTTTTTCGAACATTGAATTACTACAAGTAATTCAGTCTTTTTTTTATATTTTTCTCTTTCTTCATTTTGAGTTAAGACCAACAACAGTTTGTCATCTCTTTTTTTTTTTATTTGAAGTTATGCACTTGTTTTAGCAGTTTGCTTTGAAATTTTGAGTCACAGGTGACTTAAAAGGTGCAAAATCAGCAGCAGGCTTTAAACACAAGCAGATTTCTACTTGTTCTTCTCATCTTCTCAACAGTGGATTAAAGTAATAAAGTTCTCATGTAATGAGTGGTGAATGAAGCATTGAACCTTTCTTTTATTTTCTGTTTTTCAAGTAGGATGTCAAAACATTTTTTTTCCATTTTCATGTCCAATACTGCTTTGTGACTGTTTGTATATCTCTGTGTGTGTGTGTGTTTATGTGTACATACATATTTCTAAGGAATACCTTAGCCTTAAAAAAAAAAAAAAGTCTGTAAGAGGCTGCTTGAAAGAAAAGTTAAACTGTGAATGAATTTCCTCTGGCTTGTATTGAAGACACACATTGGCTATCTTGCTCATTAATTTTTCTTTTTCCTTTTTGTACTAATGGGGTTTTTGCAGTTTGGTTTCAGCATGTAATATACCACACACTTTACCACTCGTATTTCCTGTGATGGTTTTTTTTTAAGTGCTTGGGATGAGAATGAGTCTTACTTATAGGAAGTCAAATCTCCAATGTTTACCTTCCTGCTGTTAAAGATACTGTAAATACTCATTATTCCCATGTCAGTGTGAGTACCTCTTAATTTTAAAGATAGGTATTTTAAGAAAATACGAATAGCTTGCAAAATACTCTTGGTGTTTGCTATCCTAACTAAAATGTGACTCTAGGATTCAAAATTGAAGAGATTTTTATTAGTCATGTAACTCCAATTTAATTGTTGATTTTCTTGTGCTTTGGTTTGTAGCTTATTTCCTGTGAATCATGTTTGAATCCTGAATACAAATTGTATACTTTTTGAAGGACTTGAAATATTGGAGTAATAATGAAACTTTATCCCTGGGCTGTTGGCCTGAAAACAAAAGTCAATTAAAAAAGCATTTAAAGTGTTGCTCCCTCTAGTTTTTATTGAAGCTTGTAGGCTTTTTCATATTGAGGAATATAAAGCTCATTAGACCAGTTAAATTGACTTTAACAAAAGGGAAAGCCATAATATGATGATTTTCATCTGTGCTGCTTTTATTTTAACTGTCACTTTGATTAGATTTGCTTTCAGCAGGTTTAAGTGGTTGGTATCTGACAGTAGGAGTTCTTGGTAAGGATAGCGTTGCTGAATTGGTGGCAGCTTGTACGGAAGGAAAGCCTGTGATATTAGCGCCTAATCCAGCACTGTGCTGGATCTGGTGATTTGGTTGAGAATAAAATTAAACAGCCACACGCTAGCTTGTGAATTTGTTGTCCAAGTATATTAAATAGTATCCCTATTTTAGGCATCTGTCTATGGGAACCCCCTAACAAGGATTCTTATATCAAGTATCTGATTGAAAATTATAATTATATACCTGTGTTGAGTAGTAAAGTTCAACTGCAAATTAGCTGCAGATCATTCAGAGTTTAGTTATCCTGTTCACTTGTTTAATAATCTTTCAATGTTTGTGGCTTGAGAATTACTCTCCTCTCCCTTCCACAATCCATGCTACATTTATATCAATTTCCAGGGAGATAGGGAACAGTCCGTAAGCTCTGCCTGCTGGAGGAAGATGTTCATATTTGGCAAGATAGTGTCATTTGAAGTGAAAGTCAACTCCATGCCACAAGTTGGTGAATCATTCCCTATCTTGTTGAAAAGGATGTTGGAGAAGCCAGGGGAATAAAAAAAAGCTGTTTGAAGAAATTTGTAAGTTTGAAAAAAAACCCTTAGATTTGTAATAAACTGATACTATAATAGCATTCCTACTCAGCTTTACAGTAGCTGAGAAAAGCAGCCAAATATAGGAGAAATTATCTCTAGTAGTTTGATAAGTCTTGTCTTCAAGGTTTCTAACAGAATGTATTTGTGGGTTTTGCAGCAGTTGCCAGAAACTGAGATAGCCAGAGATGAGGATTTTTGTTTTGTTTTTGAGAACTCAAGAATTCCCAGCCAACAGCAGTCTGTGGTTCAGTGACTTCCAGAGGCAGAGGTGATATTTTGTATTTAACTGCAGGTGATGGGTTTCTGTATTCATTCCTGAACCCACACAAACTCCATGAGCTGTTTTGGAGCCTAAATGGAGCTCCGTGCTGCAACTGCATGTATGAAGGACTATCACCTTTTTTAGTTTTGAATTGCTACCGTCTAGTTTCATTTGGTGTGTCCTGCTTTTCATGTAGGTGCAAGTGATGCATAAAAGTTTACCATAAAAGCCTGAGTGATAAAAGGATCTTTATCACATCTCCAGTCTAAGGCCTATCAATCTATTTTTGTTCCTTACATGTGGAAAGTGTTCTACACCCTTTAGTCATTTTTTTGGAACTTCTGTGGTTTTTTTGGTTTGTATGTGTGTAAGGATTAATCTACACACAAAACTTTCTGTGAGTTCTCAGAGATGACCAGTCTATGAAAAGATATCTGTTGTAATACTAAGGTTTTGTTCTGTAGTGGAAATGGTCAGCTCAGAGCCCATTACTGAATATGTAAAATACAGGGTTTTTTTCATTTGCATCATGTTACGTACCACTGTTAAATATCAACTGCTATTTACTGCTTGCATTCCTAATTTTATATAGTTTCTCTGTGATTCTTCAGTTGGGCCCTTGTTGTTATCCTGAATAACTTCATTGGTATGAGATACTCTCTGGTAACATTTTATTTCTGTATTCATCCCCTTTTTGAAATCAGGATGAAGAGCATATGTGAACTCAAGCCCTTGCAGGTCTTATTAATTTGTATCCTCTCATTCTTTTGAACCAGTTACCATCTATGTGACAACCCTCTTACCCTCTGGCAGCTTAGTTTCTTTGGATGCTTTTAGGAAAGCCAGATTCTCTGGGAGCTGAAAGGCCTGTTTGCCTCTTTTCTGTTGGTTTTCTTTTTTTGTTTGCCTTTGTTGTTGTTGTTAGTTTGTTTATTTACTACTACTACTAAGTCTGATAGATCTCTGAGGTATAGCTTTCCTTTCCAAAAGCTGTGGTGACTCTTCCCTGCTGCAACAGATTTCGTACCTGTTAATTCAGTTATTTAGAATAGTTCTTACTGCTTTGTCTGGTAAAAACCATAGGGTTTACCTGATCTGTAGTCTTTTAGCTGCCCTTAGAAGCTCTGTAAAACTTGACATAGAGTCAGGGGCCTTCCAATTCTTTGGAACTGAGGCACTTTGGATACCTTGGACAATAGATAAGCTCTGTGGTTACAGAACACCATCTGGCTGCTTCATCCTATTCAACCAATACTTTAATTCTGCCTTGAGTCAATTAGAGGAACCAAGGGTGAGGCTTCCCCAACTGTGAAAACAAATACAGTAAAATAATGTAGCTGAGCTTTCTTCAGTAGCGTTACCTTCTATCAGCAATCTTGATTTTTTTTTTCTTTTTCTTTTTTTTTTTTGCTTTCTTTTTTGGTTGAAAGGCTTCCTGCTTCTGCACTTTGAAAGAGGAGCTGTATTAGGCTTGAGATACAGGGTCTGTCTCTCCCCCTTTCACCCTCTACACATTTGCAAGTGGTTCCTCAGAGCTGGCAATGTATTTATTTTTTCACTCGCCTCTTTGTGAGTTTTCATTGAACCTAGTATTCTTTTTCCCATTTGAACACTTCCAGAATTTTTCTTTCTTTCAGTAAACTTCTCTTAGTTGCTATTGCTAAATAGCTATATAGCAAAATATAATAGCTTTATAGCTAAATAGCTATAAACTTGCTATTTAGTGAAGCTGATCTGTCTTTTGCTTTAAATAATTTTGAAATAAGTGATACGCTTTTTCTTTGCAGTATATTACATTTTCTGTAATGCAGAAGAGTTTGTCCTGCTCTCTTTCACTGAAGGTATTTCAACTTAATTTTTGCATATCGAGAGACTTGGGAGATGAGGAAGACATCTTAGTGCTCATTCGGGTTGGTTCAGCCAGTGCTTGTGTCTGTAATTCTGTATCAGGTACACAGTCAACAAGTTGTCAGAGTAGTATGTTTTTCTAAATAGTTAATTTTAAATTCATTAAATGATTGTATTTGTTTCATAAATATTAAATGATAACTCTACAAAAGGATATTTTTACTTTACAATTCCTTCTGTTAATATAAAGAAGCAGCTTAATGGGCACATGTGTAACTGCGATTCAGAATTAATTTGAGCCTTGCAAAGAGCTTTGGCTGGCTAGTAAGTTAGTTTGAGAGGAGAATTCAGATATTTTCCAGATGGCATCTCAGCAGTTTTAACTCTGGCTTTATCAGTTAATAAAAGGGATTTGTGCTATGTGACAGTTATTGAATAAGGATTTGAAAATTACTATAGGTCTTGCAGCACAAAAGAGCTGCTGAGTTTCAATGTTTCTTACACAGAAACTTGTATTTGATGGGTTGTTTCACTTGTGCTCTGTGTTGCATCCAAAACTGAAAAATATTTTATGCTGCTTTTGTTGATGCTAAATAGAATTGAAGGATGTGTTAATCAGCCAATGAGGTCTGTAGTGATGTTGCCCTAAAAAAAAGTCTTGGACTTGTACAATTTTTGCAGTATAAGAAATTTGCAGAAAAATCAATTGCATTGAACATTAAGAATAAGTATTCAGATTGGATTCCTGAGATTGTCGGTTTTGAGCAGAAGTAAGCATATTCATATATGGAATCACTTACTAGGGTTTTTTAATGGCAATTCTGGGAATAGACATAAAATAAAAAGGAATGTCACTAATGGGTTGAATTTTAGAAACAGTCAAGAATTTGCCTTACCAAGTACAGTTCCTTTGTCAGGCTGTTGTTCTCTTGCCCATCTTGAATGTGTTTCTAAAGCTAATGACTATTTTTAAAAGAAAAGCAAACTTGTTAAGAGAATAATGGGTGAGGGGGAATTCTGTCTACTCTGAGGATAGGTAGTGGGCTGTCTGTCTCCATGTAGCTAGAGCTTGTCATCAGGATGGGCACATATGTAGCTTGTATTTATGAAAGGTGGTTGGTTCAGACCTGGTCTTAGTCTCAGACACCCTGTAATATAAATATATAGATAAACTTGGAAAACAGCACTGACAATCTGGGCAGCAGTGGTAGTTTCATATGTTCTGGCACATTGTCTGATACAATTTTCCAGATTAATCATCTATGGTCATATATTAAAGACCAACACACAGTCTGCTTTTATAAGCTGTGAACAGCAGATATAAACCTTATTTTTCCATTATAGTTATTCAAGAGCACAAGTACAAACTATTGTATCTGTAACATTTAGTATACCTATAATTAGGAAGGAAATTACAATACAAATGGTAATGCACAAACTCATAGTTGACTATTCAATCTAATTGTGGGCATATGAAGAGTGAAAGAGTATAAAAAGACAGGCTTACCAGGGGCTTGCAATAACTAGGTAAGGAATAGAATACAGGTCTCTTCTCAGCTGATGCAGTAAATGTAGTTTGTGGATCCTTTGATGCCTCATTTGCCCTTTCATGCCATGTCATGTAATTGTCAAGTCCTCCATCATGAAGCCTTCAAATGAAGAGAGCAGGTAAGGAGGACATCCTTTGGAGAAGGTTCTTTGAGTCAGGAATGGTAATGCCCTTTTGGTGGGTTGTGCAAGCCCTGCAAGATAGTTGAAGGCTACCTGTTCTTTTTAGGTTTGCTGCAGGTGCACTGAGAGAGGTAAACTCGGGTGGAGTAAGAGACTTGTTGCTTCTCTGAATGTCTGGAGTTAACTACTCAGATAAACTGTGAAAACAGAGATAGTGACAGAAGTAAAACAAACACCATAGATAATAAATGCTATCTTTCTATGATGTTTTTATGTCCTAGTCCTGATTTTGGTAATCAGTTCCTGGTGCCTTTAGCCATATGATATGTGCATTAATAAAAGTTCAGAAGATTTGCATGTTCTTTTTCTCAACTATTTTTGTTCCCGATTGTTTGAAGTTACTATTCATGAGTAATATTCAACATCTATTTAATTTGCTTTCAGTATTGAAGGCACTGGGAGATGGGTTAACAACAGGGAAAAAATAAAAGAAGAAAGTTGAAGAAGGCAAAAATAACACATGGGATAGAAAGGAAAGCTGTAAACCGAGACAATATTTTCAAATGAGATGCAAGAATAATCACAAAAGAAAAAAAAAAGAGAAATGTACTTATTAGCATAGGAAGACTTAAATATTACACAATAGGCACACTGGAAATATGTAGCACAGGCAAAACTATGAATAGAAACAAGAATGTAAATGATACTATGTATATAAGAAAAATGACTCATCTTTTGAACTATGCATATGTAGCTTTTCTCTTGTAGTTGTCTAGACCCAGTTATACACTTTTTCTTGGTTTTGTTTGAAAAAATGTTCTTTCCACTTGAATAGGTCAGCTGGTAGTTAAGATGTAAAAACATAATGGCAAACAGATTTTAAATTGCTACACATTTCTGGAGAACATAGCTTTAAACTATATAGAAAAGGAAGAAATTTTAGGTATCTGTGACATAGTATTTGAGAGGGGCATTTTGAGGTATTACTTATAGTAGACCAAATCCAGGAAAGCTGCTTACATGATCATGCCAAAGCTGAGAAGAGAGCTGAAAGAGCTCATGTATGAGAGACAGGATTATGGAATTCTTTTTGGGATGCCAGAAAGTCTTGTGAAACTCAGCTGTATATAATTTACTGAATAATTGATCATGTTTAGTTAAAAACATCAGTTGCATAAGTTAAAGCTTTTAATAAAATCCATATAAAGCCTAATTATAAGATTAAAAGTGAATCATACTTCATTCTGAAATAGTGGTGAGTTTGATATTGAGACTTAAAATGAACCTAAACATAATGCAAAACACTAATCTTATTAAAATGAGCTGCTCTGCTGTCAGAACAGGTGATCAAAGGTGTTAGTGTGTGAACTATTGCTAAGGAACTGTTAGAAAGGAGCAAAGATGTCTTAAGTATTCACCACCTGATTTCTTGATAAATATATTAAAAGAAAAAAAGACCAACACCACCTCAGTCATCAAACATTTTCTATCGTGTCTTCTAACTGTGTGCTGAGTTTACTGAAATGAATCTTAATCCTGTAATACTCTCCTAGGGCTCATTGAACTCAGTCTTTATAGCAACACACAGTAGTCTGGCATAGTTTTAGCATGCTGTGCAATAACAAGGCTTTGGTTTGGATATCAATGCAGAAACTTTACAAAAATTATTCACCTTCCAGGTCTGAAGTTTGATTTTAATCTAATACCAGCTTTGTCAGGTTCAGAAAAATAATTATTTTCTGAAAGTCCTACATACAAGGTATATTTTCCTACTTATGTGTTAATTTCATTTTTTTCTTTCAAGAGATGTTTATTAGATTGCAAATTGGCAAATTTATACTCACCTACTATAAAACTTTCTTATCACATGTACAGATCTTGAAACTCAAATTTATGTCATTGTAAAGGAACCCTTTCAAGTTCAGTGAGAGACTTCTTTGCAAGTAGCACTTTGAATTAGTTGTGAAATCAAAGTATTGTGGTTTTATGTGCTATTCATAGCCCCTTTGCATTTCAATATTGTAGCTACAATTTGTAGGTCATTAAGAGAATAAAGTACAGATTCATCAAAAGAAGAAACAAAAACTGTCCTGAATCTTTCTTCAGCTCCTCTAAGAAGTTGGGCAGATGTCCAAGAAATGCAGAGGGGTTTTTTTTCCATGAAAATTTGTCTTTTGGGGGAGAACATACCCACAAAAAATTAACTTCAGGGCAGACCTTTTGAACTTGTAAATTTTTGTCTAGCTCAGAGAAAATTCTCCTAATTTGTGCTCAGGTTGATGGGATTTTGGGAAACAAAGGCGAATAAACCTGACACAAGAGAACAGTGTGTACTTCAATTTTAATGGATTTTATTAGCGACTTCTTTTTCCCCTTAATCTTCTATATGTGGAAACTACAAACTACTGATTAGGTAGATATGGATTTGTACAATTCATCTTTCTTCAACGGCTTGGGGTTTTTTTTGTTTGTTTTTTTGTTTGGTTTTTTTTAGAATGAAGCTAGATCAAACCTGCCTGGATGAAAACATTTCTCATTCAACAGGCAACTCTTTTGTTAAATGCTGCATTTAAAAAATATGTTGTATTTCACCAGAGTCTGAATCTCTGTGGAAGTTCAGAGAGCAATAACAAAGCAAATGATGAAAAGTTAGGTGAAGAGAGAAGGTAAGTTTAGATAAAAATGTGAAATATGATTTAATAATAATTTCCTTTTTCTTTAAAGAGTTAATTAGCTGGCAAGGAAATATTGAAATTCTTATCAAGAAGCAGACTTTTCATTGCCTAATGGTAGACTGTAGAATTCATTTGAATTTTGCAACCTGGACAGATCTTGTAGCAAGGGTTGTTTTTTGTATGTATTGGTGTAAGAAAACTAACTACCAAGGTATTATGTGATTAAAAATCAAATGAGTGCAGTTAGTGTTACGTGTTTATAAATAAACTTCTTTTTATAGTAATGTAGTATTATCTCTGGAATATGAAATGGGATGTTTCAGTTTGTTCATGCAAATCAGGTTTAACTGTGCTCTATTGTGCATGTTGACTTCTGGGTTTATGCCTGGAGGGAATTTCTGAAGTAAAAGTACTTCCTATCACTTTGTGTGAGTTCAAAAGCAAAGGGCAAGGATGAATGTTAAAATAATTACCTTAGTAAATATTTTGTTTTCATGCCAAGAGGATTTTCAAAGCATAGGGGTGCAGTGTGCGAGTCTTAGACTTCAGATCATTATGGCTGAAGCTGCAGATTCTTATACTAAATACAAGCATTTTTGCATAGATAAGAAACCCTCATTTTTAAGTTACTTGTAGACATCAGTGAAGCTTAAGAACGATGTCTTGCCTCTCTACTGAACATTGTATTAACCTTTATCCACTGTACTAAAAGTAGAGGATTTGATACATGCCTTTCAATTAGTAGCGTTTATTCCAAATTCAGTTAAGTATTTCTATGCCCAGCTATGGTAGAGACCAGGAGGTGGGCTGTGTTGGTTTTTATATAGCATCTTTTAAAATATAGCATTTGTAAAGTAGCCTGCCTGGCTTTGCTTTCAGCTTGAATGATAAGCAGGAAAGCCTTAAAAAAACCAAACAACAACAACAAAAAAAAATAAAATAAAAAAAAAACCACCCACCCAAACCCAAAAAAACCCAGAGGTGCCTGGGGCATAGCTTTTGTCTTCCCACAAGAGGGGAAAGACGTAGTGTATTCATTTGAAAAAATGAATATACAATAAATACTGAAACAGGCCTGTGAGATAAAGAAAACCAAAACATAGAGGACTTCTATACTACTTGTGTCTGTCTGTGGGTGAATTAAAAGATATTAATCTCTAAAGAGAAAGGCTTTCAATATGTGTTTTCTTTGACATAGGATTTTTGCATATGAATAACCTGGCTTTTGATATCAAAATATATTCTTTCATTAAGAAGCTAAATGGTTTCTTTATGTATAAAGAGATTTTAAGTGGGGGTAAACTGCTTTGGTACATAAATCACTTGTTAGACAGTTCTCTGGCCTTCCTTCTTACCTCCCCCACCCTAAAAATAAAGCTGCCCAGAAATCACCAGGTAGGATAATTCATAAATTGATTTGGAGACTATTTAATAGATTTGTTGTCTTTGATTTATGAATTGTGTTGCTTAGTGTTCAAATCATATGCTATCCTGAAAAGGTTTTCACTCTATTACAGTGGCATCATGTAATTACATTGAAGCACATGATGATAGTGTTTAAGCCTTAGGATGCCTTGCAGGGAAGTAGCACAAATAATTATCTGTGCATCAGTGCAGATTTAAAAAAAAAAAAAAAAATCAATACTGCTTGATGGCTGAGTTTTATGTATTCCAGTTAATGATTTTAGATTTGCCTTAAAGTTCTGAAATTGTTTGGAAGTAGGCCATCTCATGCTGAGATGAAGCATCAGGCCGTTTTAAATTAGATACTGAGCATGCTCATATCAAGTACCCACTCTTAGATTTTGCAGTGTGTGTCTCAGTTCCCTGTTAGTAGAGCTGTCATTCAACTGAAGTAGGGGAGAGCACAGCATGCCCTTTTGTCATCTTTCTATCAGTGCACATATGATTTCTCTTGGAACTGGAAACTTGAGATGTGAGACAAGCCTTGCTGTTAGATCGCCAGTGTTTTTGGTGAGTCGATATTCATCTCTTTCCTTTCTAATGCCTTTAGACATCTCAGATAAAACTCAGCTTCATACTCGTCTCTATTCTCTAATAATGGTATCTATTTGAAAAGTCTCTGCCGTCACTCACTTTAGTAAAATAATTCTGGTAGGTATGTATTAATTTCTTTACTGGGGAAGAATTGCTTTTTTAACAGGAATGCTAGGCTGTTTCGCTCAGAAGTTCAAAAAATGGGCATATATCTTTTTTTTTCTTCTGACTTCAAATTAGCTAACTATTCTAAATATAGCAACAGCTCTTCAACTGTCACTTCTCAGTCATTTTTCATTTTCTTTGTGTTCTTAGTAAATTGGTTTAAAATCTAGATTGTTTCGTGTATCTCATATATTAGAGGGAGCTTGAGTAGTCTTGCCAAAGAGAATTTTATTTATGTAAGACAATGCTGAAGGATATTTACAGTACTTGGTTTCAACACAAATTGCTAAACAGGGTAAGTTAACTGTTGTCATCTGTTAGTTTTGCTGATAGATATGCATGTATTTCCTTCTTTAAGCAGCTAAGAAATAGAAAAAGGCATCTCCTAGTTCTTTTGTTATGAGTGAGATTTTGTACTTTGGTAGGATATAATGGAATTTCTGAACAAATCTATAGTAGCTAAAGTGAATGTTTGATACAGCTTAACATTTAATTAACTTTTAATTAACTGTGGGAAGGCAGGATTTATGATTCGAAGTATTATCAAAGCTTAGTTCTTGCACTTGATTTAAAATCTTATTTTCCTCCAAGAGCATCTGCAAAATATAACTTTTAAATTCTTTAACGCAATGCATTTAACTTGTAGCAAAAAGCCAGTTGACAATATATTTTTAAAACATCTAAACTGGGGTTGTAAAAAGCAGTGAGTGAATTGATAAACTGATACCACCCACCCCCCCAAAAAAAGTTGGTTCCTAATTGCACTTATCTCCCAGTGAATAAAGATAATTTAATATCATGATTGAACTTCATGTGTGTTTTAAGGTTTCAGTTGTGACATCCTAGAGTTACTTCCTAAAATACAGTTTATCACTGGATTGAGATTGGAGGTCTTAATTATAATACATTCACATATATTTTGGAGTTGGGAGGGTTGTTTGTTTTTACAGGCAGATACTCTTTATCCTGTTGTGATTGTGCATATATACGTTAAATAGTCTTCTGGATAAAAGATTTGAATTACAATGGGAAAAACTGCTTGTCAGTGAATTCACTGAGCCTGACAAAAGAGATTCTTGCTAAACATAACCCCTGTTATGGTTCCGATTGACCTGATTAATAGGACTAAAATCAATAAACCCATAAGCTTCATCATTGCCTTGATAGTCCCAGTTGGAAGGGAGAGAGGATGGGGAGTGCTGTGTGTGAATCTTGAGTACTTGAACGCTAGTTTGCCTGACCCCCGATACAGGTTTCTCAGGAAAATGATCTAAATGGGTGTAATAGTTAAGATTTTTGTTAAAGCCTGAGGATAATGCACTTAATTGAGGCCTTGCTGTGGCAAAGGGCTGTCATAACCCATCAGAAAACCCACACTTTGGCTGCCAAAACAGGATTCTAGTGTGTGGCTCTGACAAACGATGAAAGAGAGACAGCGAGGGGTAACTGCAAACCTATGTTGTGCAAAATACATCAATATGCTGACTTGTTATCTTCAAAGCACGTTATTTGCTCTTATAACTAGAATATGTTGTTTCATAATGGTGGTGACTTCAGGTGCCATGAGCTATGTGTCTCGGAAATCTGGAAAATGCTATGGAGCCATACAGATTTGCCGTAGGACAGTTTCCGGATGAACGGCAAATCTAGAAAACTTAAGATATTTAGGAAGGGAACAAGGAGATGAGAAAGCTAGAGACTTGCATTAGTGGCTACAGAGCAGGCAATGTGAAAGGCACTATAAGAGGAACAGATTTATAAAAGGTAAGCATGTGCAAAGAAAACAGCATTTAGCTGCTTTGGCAGTGTTCCTTTATCACTGTGAGCATGCAAAAATGTGAGATTTCTGGTTTGGATTACTGAGGAAGTTTGAAGTTAGTATGATTCTACTGAGATATCTCTTTGAAATAACTAAGATTAAAAGTATAAAAAGACATATTTTACAGGTTTTGTAAAGGAACAATTGTTAGTCTCAAGGAAAGCAGAAATTTGCAAGTGTTAAACATCTCAAGTTATTTTTGTGACCTTGATCTTGTCTATTTTACTTTTCAGAATAATATTTATCCTTTCCTTTGAAGTAAGTGCTGACTCTGGTTAGTTTTTCAAAAAGGGGAATTATTATATTATAGTTATAAAGGTTAACTGAAGTTTTACAGGCAAGATACTGTCTACTCTGCAGTGCTACTCTTGTCTATACCCATTTTATTTAGCATGTAAGTCCACTTCTGGTCATGGGTAGCATGCAGAAAAATTTGCCTTGCGTTTATGATCTTAATGGTTATTACGCATAAATAGGTGAATTTGAGATCTCGGAGAACCTGACACCCATATATTACCTTTTGTTTTGCTGTAATTTCACTCTGTGTTAGTTTTGTTAATGTCTTTATATATCCATATATGTGTGTGTGTGTATATATATGATAGTTTTATTCAGTTCCAAAGAATGTTATGATTCAGTCATTTTACACATGCCAGTCATCAGTAGGATTTTATTTTATTGTGGATCAATATATTGTAACTTGCAATAAAATACCAGAGTGTAAGATTTAAGTTCTTATGACTCCGCTATGTAGACCTACCTTTCAGATTTTCAGAAACTGTAGGTCTCTAGAAGGATCTTTGAGGTACCCATTCATGTGACTGGCAATATAAGGCATGTAATTCACCTTGTTCAATTATTTTTTGAAGAGGATGAAAACATTTATTCTGTTTTCCACATGAATAAAAAGTTACTGACTTGCGTGGCGCTTTTTCGCTAGGAGAGCAGTATACCTGTAAGAATGTGGAAGTGACTTTAGTCATTTTGAGGAAGCACCGCTGCTGAAATGATGTTTACATAAACTTTGTGCTGCTTGACTTTTTTAAATATAAATGTTTGTACAGAACTAAGGAAAAAAAATCAGAAAAGGATGTGGCAGTTAGGGATGTGGGGTGAAAGGGAACCTCTTGTATATATATCACTTAAGCTGCCTGCCAACTATTTTTTGAATTATTAAAATCTTTTGGACAGTGAAGGCTCTGTCTTTTTCCATTCACGTTGTCTTCTAAATGAAAGATTTTACTACTGCTGACAATTGCACGTACTCAGTTCATGTGCCAGATGGAGAGCCTGTGACAATTTTAGACTGAAGGTTGTGTCTAAAAACCTTGTCAGCATTCTGCATCAAATCTTGACCCATTTTAGACAGTATGCTACAATCTGATACTTTCAAGATAATAATTCCATTTTTTAGTTTATTTTTTTATAGAGTGGAGGAAGGAGTGGAGCTATGTTTCACAAGCATGATCTAAATTTACTTTTCTAAATGAAAAAGAAACTGCACACCAGTACTCATTTAAAATAATTGGCTGTAATGTCAGCATTGGGTCTGAGATTTTATGGAAAAATAAAGAAGGCAGTATTAGTTCTTTCTATATGTATGTAGTATAAGTGGAGAAACAGGTTTATTAAAGTGAAAACCTAACATGTGTTAAATTTTTTTTATTTTTAAAAAATCTTCAGCTTGTTTGTACCAAGAGAGTGGAAGTGGTAAGTAGTTGGCTAAGTCCTGGCTGAATGAGCTGAGAATTCCCTCTGCTTTTTCAGTACATTAGGGTTTAAAATGGGTATTAGATACAGTCCTGTGAATTTTGGCAGATTTTAGCCATGAACATACTAGATCATTACAATTCAATAATGAATAGGTGTTTAGCTGGAATGTCTATCAATAAAAATTTAGAAAATTATTTTGTATAAAGTCAGTGTTGGGAGCTTTACATTCCCTAAAAGAAAACCAAGAGTAAAACATTCCCTTTTGTAGGTCAGAATTTCCAGCCCCCCAAAAAAACACAGGGAAGAGAAAAGGGGAAAAACAAAGAAAAAAAAGTTTGGGTATGTTTCTCAAAATAGTACCTAAGTTAATTTTTTTCCATGTTTTTTCAACACAGTACATCATTACTTGCCTTATGTATATACGTGCATCCATATTTTTTAACAGAATCTGGAATATTATTTTATACTCCAGAGAACATCAACATTTGAAATATTTTTGGGATATTCAGTCTTATGCATGCTTCAGTACTGTGGTAGGGAGACAGTAGCTTAGGATTTAAACATCTCAGTGGCTTTAAGAAAACTAGAACTGCATTGTGCGTTCTTAAAACTAATCTGAATTTAATGGCAGTATGTGCCATACAGTGACTTACTTGTTTCTAAGCCAATCACAAATTTATGTTCTTCCAAAGCATGACCATTGAGAAAAAAGAATGAAAAGTTAATTTTTATGTACTTCAGGCCATTCGAAGGGGCTGGAATACAGTTCATATCTTGTGATACATTCTTGTCCAAAACCCTCAGACACGAAAAAGTTTCCATGTTCTATAGTTCCCCATTTATATAGGAATGATTAATTTAATCAGTATTTCAGTATTTAAAGTTTATGCACAAATCTGTCTGTATTTATATTTCAGATGCTCCCTTTGCATCTTTTGCCTTTATATATAATAATGTGTGCAAGTTTTTTCCAGGGAATTACATAGGCATTATAACATAACCATGTTGGTAGATAATCTGTCATTTACATGAAAATTAACATAAGGCAATTAAATAAAGACTTTTTAATCAGTGAAAACATGGTGTTTGGTGACAAAACTAAGTAACACCCTTAGTGGAATGACCTTCAAGGTTTTGCTAGAACAATACTTGCTATGGAGTCTTTTTACTGATGTCTTTTTTTTTTTTTTTGGCTGTATTAAGTGTCACCCATCATTAAGATAAAAACAAAAAACCAAAATGGCTGTATTGCACTATTTTAAATTGTGACAATTCTTTCTGACAAGTTGTGTTCAGCATATGATGGAGGTTTTTGAGGGAAAAATGTTCCAAGAATCAAGAAATGTGAAAAGGTTTTCAGAACTGTCATTAAAAAACAGGAGATCAGTACAATTTTGAACAATTTTACTAAATAGAAATTTGTCTGATATAAGACATTGTATCTTACCTGGGAAATCTAAAATAGACTTTTTCTTTGTTTTTCACTGTTCTGAGAAATAGTATGAAACATCTTTTTTTTCCTCCTGGAGAAAATAGCCCGAGATATCAAGGTTGTCATATCCTAGCAGAGAATGAAAAGACATGACTTAAACAATGCCATTTTCTGTAATGCCATCTGTTTCATCCCACACTGCCCAATACATTTGTTTTCTTTATGAGCAAAGAAAAGACAGATATCCTTAGTAGCCCTCACATTGAGGCTGTCAAAATAAGTACTTTAGTGCCGCCTTTGAAAGTATCTCAAAGTACAGCGTGGTTCTAGCCATAATGTGTTTCCTGCAGAGGCAGCTTCAGTTACCTGTCTGGTAAAGTCTGGCTGCTGCTCAGGGGATCACAGCAATGCCAGTGGGAGGCAGGATTTGCACAGGGGATGAGGGAAAGAAGAGGTGGTGTGAATCAAAATAATTATGAGTGATGGAATGTCACCAGATCCTTAAAACTATATCCTAAAATGGATCTTACAGAAACATCTGTAAGGTGTAGCTGGTTACAGATGGGCACTGGGCAAGAGAAAAAGGAAAACCAGCTACTTAAGCCCTTTGGAGTACTCCAGACACTAAGCAGTTGAGACCTTTCTTAACTGTTTTCTGGACCTAGTGAGTTTGATTTTTAAAACTGGTACTTGACAGGTTTGGGCCGCATTTAATTTCTAACTGCTTCCATGATCAGAATAGGTTGAGAACATTCCCCACAACCTTCCATTACAGCACTAGTATCTCACAGTTTCAGTTGCATTTAGTCGCTTTAATGATGGGGAGTATTTTATATCATGATAGTACAAATTGGAAATGGAAACAGAGGTTTACTTAACCAAGGTCACATAGAAAGTCTAATGAAGCAGAAAGTGAAGCTAAAGGGCATATCCCTGATGCAATTAGCTTGATGTTGTGATCCCTGAATGATTGTCAGTGAAATACCTCAGGTACTGAAATACATGTCAGTGCAAAGCTGCACCTGGCCCCATAGGAAGAAAAGCCAGATAGCCTCAGAGAAACTTTTTGCTCATGAGGCTGGACTGGTTTTGAAATTTTAGCTACCAGCTTTGCATTATCCCATCTAGAAATTCCAGAGCACTCACAGCTCCTTCTGGTATCTTAGCATGGCACTGCCCTGTAACATGGTAAGTTTAAGTTCCTTACTTCATCGACTTGGGACCCTGAGCTCTAAGGTATTCTCATCCTTGTTGTGTCCTGTAATGATTCTTATTTGCAGGATATATTCAGATTGATACTTTGATCCATTGGATGTGGGTTTTTATTTCATTAACATGTCTGTGTTAAAATCAAGAAGTTTAAGAACAGTTTAGATTTTATTTAAATAGAGATATTAAATATATTAATCAGTGTGGGACTTCAACAAAATTAGATTTATTTAATTTCTTCATTTTTTTGTTATAGTGACACATCTATTCGAGCAGCAATGTGTCATCTTCTGACAACTGTGTTGAAGTGATGTTGAGAGATTCTGACTGCAGTCCCCTCCATTTTCACATAAAAATTTCTGAAAACTTCTACTGCACCTATGTAAAGCTGGAACAAAGTCTGAGAACTATATGGAAGAGTACTAACACAGCAGTCAAGGGAATAGAAGCTAAGAAATGTCAGAGTCACTGCAGTGTGAGTGCATGGGGGTGTGTACGTATGTGTATATGTAAGTCTAGCTGGTACTTTACATTAACCACCACCACATTGTAGTTTCTCTAACACTTCTAGACTTTCTGGTCCAGAAAGCACTTTAGCTTCCCATACTGAAATTTTTTCTTGTTACCCCCACAGTTTTATTTAAAAGATTAAATTAAAATGGTAGAGCCATTTCCTTGAAAGACGTTAGAAGAAAAACATTCTTAATAATTTTAAAATGTTTCCAGCTGGTTCTCTGCAAAGCTCTGATATCCCTGTGGCATTGAGGAAAAGCTTTAAAATTTAGAAGATTGGACCCTTTTTCCGTGAAAAGCATTTCAGGCTGTGTGCATGTAGTGTACACTTTTTCTTTTTTTAACTTGTGGGACCTCTTGCACACACCAATAGCATTCTTACTGCTAAAAATCTAGGCATTGTGACTGGTGAATATACTTCCAGTTTTCTACAGCTTTCACATATGGAATGAACATAGAAGTTTAATTGAAGAATTACAGTAACAAGTAATAATAATAATCAGTAAGACCCTGCTGCTCTTGATCTAGAAAGTAAATTAGTTGAAGACAGTAGATTCCTTTGCTAATTCTGTTTACATCACAGCCCTTACTCTGGAGGCAGAAATTATATAATTTACAGATGTTATGGTTTAAAGTTACTGACAAATAACTCTAGCATGTCATCTGTGTTAGAAGCAGAACCCAAATACGTAGAATAAAGAAGCTTATAACTTTTAACTAGATGGTTTTTCAGAGTGTGCCAAATCCTTTATAACTCTGGAGATGGTTACCAGTAATTCTGTTTCTGTCAAAACATTAAATTCATGTTTTCTGACAGGCAGTATTCATTTGTGTAGGCAATAGATGTGGATCATCAGAATTTATTCTGCAAAGAGCTGAACTGTTCGGAATTTGAATCTTCCTATAATTACTGGAAAAAATGTGTCTTCTCAGTCTTGAGTACTGAATATTTGATATCCCGATTATATTTGAGATATTAAAATGACTGACCTAACAGTATTTTGTTTGATGTACCTCAGTGGAATGCACTCATGGAAACCATGCCAGTGAAGCTAAACAACTGCTGTGCACCGCTATGAACACTTTAAAAATCATTAAAAGAGAGTGGGAGAAAAATTCTTACAAAGCTACTTGTCTCACCGTTGTCCTAATTCTCAAGGAAAGTCTGCAAAATGCATTTGAAAGACAAGCACGGGAATGAAATTCTGAAATCTGTTAGATCTTAAAACTTACGAACTCCGTGGTTTTATACCACATAATTTTCTTGTCCACTTCAGCTAATCCCACCATTTTAGCACCTTCCCCTTTAGAGGGAGGAAAGAAGGAATAATAATAAAAAAAGATTATTAACAAATCTCGCTCCCTTCTACTGGACTCTTAACTCCTTTTCTTCTTAGCTGGTCTGATAAACATACCTAATTTCAACTCAGCACGATGGTTTTCAGCTTTCCTGAATCAGTGAGCACTGTTGCCCTTATTTCAAGCTTGAACAATGGCTTTTGCTTTGTAAGCTGGTAACTCGTTTCCAGCATTGTCAGTAGATGTAACAAAAGATGATGATCCTTGTGTAAACCTTGCCTGGCTGGCTTCAGTGCTGCTTGTAGTAATGCTAATATTGACATCTGACATGATTACTCCATGCAGACGGCATTGGTTTTACTGACAGAGCATACTCTTTCTAGATGGGTTGGTCAGTTCATTCTTCTGTTCCTCAGAATAAATGAGGGACATGAAGGCTGGCTAGAACCACTTTATGACAGTCCAAGGGCTTTGACTTAATAGCACATAAGAATCTCGAACTATGTGAAAATAATGAAGGTTATTTCTCTCTGTTAGAAGTAAAGGGGTGGTACAGGAATCCTTGGAAATAAGAGAAGAAACTCCAACCTAGAAGTTCTTAAGATGCAGTTTAAACCATATTTGTTGTAACATCCTTTGGGGCCACTCTAACCTATTAGATAGCTTTGAGTTTGTATAAACATTGCATATTTAAGTATATTGTATTTAAAAGAAGTGCAGCATATAGGTGGTTTTCAGTACCTGTGTTAGAATTTTTTGATTGCTTAAAACCTCTGGTAAACTTAAGAATTCAGTTTTAAGTTAACTTTCTTAAGTTGTACTTACCTGCAGTGGGTTTGGTTTGGACCAGTGAGATTTGATAATTGGTTTTCTTAAATACAGTGTTTAAAGTCTTGCGTTAATGTTTTGGACCTTCAAATGTGGGTTCAGTATCTCACCTCACTCAGTGCATGAAATAAAAAGGCCCTGGGGTTGGTTCTTATCACTCCTTAAGGTTACTGAAGGTGTCTGGTAAGTAATCACAGGATAATTCAGTTCAAAAGTGGCATAGGACATCACTTGTCCAACCTCCTGCACAAAGCAGGGTCAGCTCTGAGCTCAGACCAGGCTGCTGAGGATTTATCCTGTATGGTCCTGAGAGTCCCCAAGGATGGAGACTCCACAGCCTCTCTGGGCAACGTGTCCCACCACCTGACTGTCCCGCCTGAAGTAGCTTTTCCTCATGTCAAGCCTGAACCTCTCTGGTTTCCATTCATGTCTGTTGTCTCTCAACCTCTGGCCATGCTCCACTGTGAAGAGCTTGGCTCATCTCTTGATAACCCTCCTTGTAGGTACAAGAAGGCTGCTGTTAGGACCCCCGAAACCATCTCTTCCTCAGGCTGAACCAGCCCAGCTCCCTCAGTATCTTCTCACAGGACAGGTGCTCCAGCCCCTGGCCATCTTGGTGGCCCTCTGCTGAACTTGTGACAGTTTATCAATCTCTTTCTTCTATTGGGGGGCAACAAAACTGGACGCCATCTTCCAGGTACGGTCTAACAAGTGCTGAGCAGAGGGGATGATCCCTCTCTTCCCACGAGCTACTGGCTGTGTCCCCGCTGGTACAGCCTGGGAGGCCGCTGGCCATCTCTGCTGCCAGGGCACTGCTGGCTCGTGCCCAGCTCGCTGCCCACCAGGCCCTGAGTCTTTTGGCAGAGCCGCTCCCCAGGCAGGCAGGCCCCAGCCTGTGTGGCTGCCGGGGCTCGTCCTCCCCGGGGCAGGGCTGTGCCTTCGGCCCTGCCAAATGTCACTGGGCTCCGGGTGACCCCTTCCCTCAGCCTGCTTGGTCCCTTTGTACGGCAGCCCCCACCCTGCAGATTGGCGTCATCTGCAAACTTGGTCTAATCCACCTACTTTTGTCATCTTCTTGAAGGCTCCTGTCCTCCTCTCTATTCCCCATTTGAACTTCAACTTCTACCTATTGTATACTTGAACCCATCTAGACTACTTGGCCAACTCTTAGTGTTAATCCAGCCAGATCATAGTCTCCAGTGAAATCTTTAGTCACCGCATTGGACGTTGGCTTCGATGTCATTCCCTGTGATTTATCTGGGTTTGTGCCATCTACTTGCCTGCTGCTGAGCCGTCCCTGCAGTGCGTAGTTTGAACAATACCCTATCTTGACCAAAACAACAGTCCTTCCATGTTTTTGTTACTAAATTGAAAACAAGTTTGTCAAAGCGTTGCCACAGCAGAGTATCGACAGTGTTGCTTATTAACAACTGCTAACATGCAAGCGTTTGCTTAGGTAGAAAATAGCACATGACACTTTTCATCAAGCTTTTCAGTAACATGTCAATATCCCTGTCAGAAATTTTGAAATGTTACAATGTTAATGTTAGTGGATACTGCTGTTGCATTCCTCTGTTACACAATTGCTAAATTTTGTAGTTCTGTTAAACAGTTACTAGACTTCACATGTCACACCAATGATACGTTTCCATTGCTCTTGGCTTCCTTGCATTGAATTCAGATTTCTAAAACTCTTAGATTAAAAGTCACTTTTCGTAAGTGGTATACAAATTTTAAATAGAAGTCATTTAGTTGTTAGGTGAGGCTAAATTGCATATTAGATGCCACTAATATAAGCCAAAAATATTTGAAATAACATAATTTTGCAGTCAATCTTTGAATATAGAAGAGTGCTACTTACATAAGTGTTTGCTGTATCTATGATATATCCTCAAAATGATACTAAATGTCAGAATTATTTTTGTAAAATAGTCATTTGGCTCACCTTTCAGAAAATACTATTCTTACTATGCTCACTTTTTTTAAAACTTTTTGATGCTTATAAGGGATACATCAGAATACTGATAAGAGTAGGCAAGTGATATCTGTGTGGCAGGAGCTTTCTGTGAGGTTTTGGGGGTTTTTTGTTTGGTGGGTTTTTGGGGGGGGGGGGTTTGTTTTTTTAACAAGATTGTTACTAATACTTCTATCAAAAGTATTTTTATTTTTAAATATGGCCTTTTTTCTTTATCATAGCCTGAGAAAATGGCTGTCAACTTTAGGATTATAGATCAATTTAAAATCCGTTTTCATTATCAACTACTTTATATTTATCAGTTCCTAAAACTTTTTCACATAAATGTGGATTCAAGATGAATGCTGATTTAGACTGTTAATTTTTTGTAGAACAAGAGTCTCCTTTAAGTACTAGAAATTTTCAGTTTGAAGAACCTTCAAGAACAGTATTGTATGAGCAAGTGATGCTTCTTTAATGGCCTCCTCCTGGATTAATTTTTTTTTGCCACTGGGGGGAGTAGAAGACTGTCACGGGCTCAGGGAATGGAATAAGAGTGTCTTCTGTTTCAGAAGACTCAGGTCTTAGTGCTGAGCTGTGGGAGACTGTGGGTCTTTCATGTCTGGCACGTGCCTGAAAATCTGCTTTGCAGTGAATAAAATTCCTAGATAATCAGGTTTCAAGATTGCTTTTTTCCCCGAAGAGTTACACTCTGAATTTAGACTGGATTAAACATAAATTGTGTTTTAGAAAAGGAAGGGGAGAAAATAGCCTCTACATTATTAGTACTATGAAGAGTAGATTGTAACTGGTGTTGGCTTGAGTACTAAATTTCTTCTCTGAAACTTTTTGTTGCAGCTGTGCCTAATGGCAAGCTCCCTCTCAGCACGACAGTGCAATGTAAGTGATTACATCACTTGGATTGGGGTGCAGTTTGCTTTATTTAACAGAAGATGCTGTAGCTGAGCAATGTATATATTGTTTTTAAACTAATATGTGCATGGCTGTTGCTTTAACAGACATTTGCTTTAATCCTGGTCTTCCAGAATTAAATCTAAAAATACTGTTTCCTTCCTCTAAAACCATCAGAAAGGAGGAAACAATTTCATTTTCATTGTTTCTTTTCATTTTATATGCATAGAATCAAAGTCTGTATACATGTAGGTTACTATAAACGTGTTACTCCAGAAAGACTAGCAACTCTAAATGCTAACTGTTTATTCCCAAGCTTATTTAAGGTTCTCTGTCAGTGTTTATATGTCACTGTAATTGAGAAAAAGTGTCTCACAGGCTGTTTGGGCCTTGCTGTCCCTGCTAAAGTTGCTGGACTGGTAAAGTTCGTGCTGCATGCAGGTTCTGCTACGTGTCTTTAACCTGTTTGATGTTTGGGGCAGAAGAAGAGTTCCAAGTTCTAGTTCAAGATAAGATGGAGCTTTCCCTTTGGAAAAACTTGTTCTGTCTGTTCTGCCAACAGCGAGCAGTCAAAATTCCTGCTTTAAAATTCATTAGCATTTTTGTTCATGGTGTATAGAACTTTAAGCAGAACAAGCTTAAAGAAATGCTAAAGCAACACATCAGTGCTTTCAGTCATAGATTTACAGGAATTTCGTGGATATAGCAGAAATAACAGAAGCCAGCCAGTAGGTCCTGGAGCACACCAGCAACCTGGGTTCGACTGCAGCCAGGACCAGTGGTGTCTTTTCTGTGGGGTCATTTTTTGTTCCACCTCTTCTTTCTTGTTTTGACAGACATAAGCTGCCTCAGGTCCCCTCCCCCTTGTGTTTTGTGGGGGGGTTTTTTGGTTTTTTTTGTGTTTGGTTTTGTTTTTTTTTTTTTAAATAAGACATTCGGTTATAAGTTATTTTCTGACTGGTGTTTGAAATAGCTATAGATTCTTATTCTAGGAACATAACCTTTTTTAAAAAAAAAAAAAGTCTGCCTTTTATTCTGAGAATCCTGTAACCTAGGCAATATTTTTCTACTTATTTTACACATATGTAATGAAAAAACAAGTGTTGCACTTCATGAAAGCCCAAGGTTTAAATAGAGCTTGCCCAACCAGACATTGGAAGCCTCTTGTTCAGCTGAACTTGTGTCATTTAAAATAATAAGTAACTCTCATGCATGTTCACACTTGTCTATTAGTATCCACACAAAGCAATCCATGTCATCTGTTACTCATCCATTGTAACAGTCTGCTTCTGGCATTCCTTCGTTACATAGAGAGGCTTTTCCTGTTCTGTGTTAGGTGGGCATCATTACAATCCCTTCTTTTGAAAGTGTTTCATGGTTTGGTGCAGATGAGCAGCTTGTGGTTTTCTTTTTCCTCTGCAAGGAAATAGATACCTCATTGTTACTTAGGCGAGTTACATGGGTAAGCCCATGGAACGAGGCAGTATCTATCTGAGGGTGCCGAGTGAGCTGGAAGATGTCACCATGAGACTTTTTTTTTTTATCAGCATGGATAACCCTGATGACTGGAAAAAAGGCAAACATTACTATTTTCAAAAGAAAAGCAAGAAAGAGAATCCAGGGAACTAAACACTGGTCAACTTCACCTCTTTCCCTGGGAATGTTATGGAGCAAAGTCTCATAGAAACTATTTCTAGGCTCGTGAAGGACTAGAAAGTAATTGGAAACAGCCAGCATGGGTGTATCAAGGAAAATCTTGCTTGACCAACCTGACAACCTTCTATGATGACTGCTTCTGCAAGTGAGGGAAAAATAGCGGATGCCACTTAATATTTAGCATGGCTTTTGATGTAATTTCTTGTAGTATCCTTCTGTCCAAATGAGGGGGTATGGATTGGATGAATGGACTACAAGGTGGGTGAAAAACTGATTGCACCATGGGGCTTAAGGAGTAGCAATCGATAGTTTGAAGTTTTAAATGAGTGGCTGTTTACAAGAAGTATTTCTTGGAGTTGATACTGGGGCTGAAACTGTTTTAACACTCATCAGCAAGTTGGGCAGTGAGGCAGAATGCACCATCAGCAAGTTCCTGGATAATGCCACCCTTGGGAGGAGGGATTGGTATGCCAGAGGGCAGGGTGGTCATTCACAGGGACCTCAGCAAAATGGAGGAGTGAGCAGACTGGAACATGCTGAAGTTCAGCAAAGGCAAATGTGCAGATGGAGGAGCAGCATCCCAGAAGACGGCCTGCGGGTCCTGGTGGACAGCAAGCTGAATGTTAGTGTTATGCTCATCCCTTTTGAGACTATCTCTGGAATGTGTCTAGTTTTGGTCACATCAGTATGAGGGTGAAAGAGAGGGAGAGAGATGAGTGAGTCCAGTGCTAGCATGGTTACGGGGCCAAGACGTATGATGTACAAGAAGAGGCTGAAGGGTATTGGTGTGTTTAGCGTCAAGGAGGGAAGGCAAAAGCAGGGACATAATTGCAGTCTTTCATTACCTACATGAGCTTTATAGAGGAGACAGACTCTCTTCAGAAGTGCACAAAGAAAGGGCAGATGGCAATGGTCATAAATTGCAACAAAGTACCTTCTAACAGGTTAAAATAAAAATAAATAATAATAGTAAAAAGACAAACCACAAAGCTGTTGAGCACAGAGAGGCTATGGAACCATCGTTCTCGAAGATTTCTGAAACTCAACTGGACAAGGGCCTTTGCAACCTGATCTGGTATTGAATTTATCTCTGAGCTTGAGGTTGAACTTGATGACCATCAGGGGTCTTGTCCAACTTAGATTTTTGTATGAGTATTATTTACATGGAAAATCTTTTTGACTTAAGGTTTTTATATAGCATAGCACTTATCCTGAGACTGTCCATAAGACAGCCTGTTGCATTCATCAGAAACACATTCCCTAAAACAGATGTCTAAAGACCTTAGTAATAACATGAACATAAAATCCTAAATTCTGTGGAAAATATAGGTAAGGTTGCCATGTGGTCATCTGTACATATGTGCCCAGAGCTATTTTATTTTCGCCTGCTCCTTTGACCCAGTTATGTTATTTTAGCTTTATATTGGCTTGACTGAAAAACAAAATAATTTTTCTTCTTATTTGAAAATAGCAAATTAGGTTTACTGGAACAGTCCATAGCTCTCCAGGATAGTACGCTCAACAGTGACAAATTATGACCAGTTGTCCTACTCTGATTTAGATTTTCAGGATTAATCTCAGCTATCTTACATTTTTATGATATTAAACTATTTGTTTAAAATGATAATGCTTCAGCACTGGGTGCTATCTCAGTTTGCAGGCCATTCAGAAGCAGGGAGTTAGCTTTTTGCTGTGAAGTAACTATTTTCGTTTTTTACTGAAATCGGAAACTGGGAAATAGCAGAAAATTGTAAGTTTTTCCTCTCATTCAAAATTAGGCCTTACCTGATGGTAAGCTACTATGTCTCAAATCTGATAATTTTCTCTTCCAGCTGCCTTGGTCCTGCTTTTCTTTGTCTTCAAACATTCATGTGCTAGTGCTTTATCAAATCTTAACTCTGAAATCAGGGCTGGAGGCTATTAATGAAACTTAGATTCTTCTGGAAATAGCACAGCTCTTACAAAGAGAGGCATTAATGCCATGGAACTAACAGGAGATTAATTACTTCTATAAAGCTTATCGTATGCTAACAAAAAAGGAGGAAGAGATTGCCAACTTAATTTCAAGCAGTGGATCAATTCTGTACATGAAACGTGCAAGCAAGTGAGAAAGGGAAGCATAGTCTCTAGTACTGACCACCTAACATGTGACTGATGGTAAAACTCTTCAATTTTCCAGCTGATTTCTGGATTGTTAATTTTTGCCTTCAAGTCTCATATTCCGTACCTTTCTGGAAACACCTCTGCTCAGGTTTTGCACTCCAGACTTTGGCCATTCTAAGTGTGACAGGTGAAATTGTTTCAGAATGGGTCATTTGCTTTAACGGTTAGCACTTGTGGGTTTTGAAGCCAACCTCTTTCTGACACAGAAAAGTTATGTGATCTCACCCATTAACAAGACCAGCCTCATTTTAAAACTCTTTATTTCCAATTTACATATCTCAGACTACTTTCATCTGTTTGTTCTAGCCTCAAGCATTATTTACCTTTCTTAGTATTTTATCTATACAGCTTAGAATCTTCTTTATGTGGTGTAGTCCTGTCCTACTTCATACTGCTTGGCCAGGTGAGGCTTATTCCTGTAATCTTCTCTCTTAGAGTGAATGGTCATATTGGTAAACTTTTATTTTTGTTCTAGTTTAATAGGTATAATTAATTGGCATAAGTACCTTACTTAATCATATTCTGATTCTGCTGTCTTTCAACCTTTCTCAGGTTATGGACCCATTAGAAAAGGGACAAAAAAAGTTAGTGGGAAGTGCAGACTTCCCTATGTTTTACCACAGAAGTAGCCACAGGACACAGAGGTAGAGCTCTCAGGTTAGAACCATCTGCGTGCATACAGGATGCCATTCACATTCTTGTCTATTTTTTAACATACTTTGTTAGTTAGGGATATCGCCTTACATTTGTACTCCTGAATTTTGTTCCACCACTGTTGCTCCTTCCTCTTGGTTATCCATTTCTTTCTGTATGAGACTCATCTATTTCTCCTATTTTATCAAATATGGCCTCATATGTCTGATGATGCCTTGTGGCTTTGTCACCAGCAGACTTCATTATGTATGCCTTTCTTTTTAGTTACTAGTGAAAACACTACTTTTAAGTTAGTCCTCTGAACAGGATTGAATTCTAGCAGTAGTCTTCTGTGCATCAGTTGCTTCCTGGTTTTGCACTTGGCTGCTTCTCTTTAACCAGTTTCTTCCCTGCCCTAACGGCAGCCCGTTCCCATGCATTTACTTCTGTTAGTTCATTCTGCCTCCCAGCTCCTATGGTTGATACTGTTCACACTGAAAACTGAGGAAGAACATTACTCAGGTTTTGGTCCCCATCTTGGCTAACTCCCATTTTAACCCCTTTCTGACTGCGTTTTGGGGTTTTTTTTCCAGTCCTTATTCCTTCTATCAGAAGAGTGGTTTTAGTGTCTAACTTGGGTTGCCATTTCGTTACTTTGAAGGCCTGTGTGTTCTTTCTGGTTTGTTCCTTGATCCTTTCCTTAGAATTTCCTCATCTTACTCATGCTGGATCATTTTTAAAAAGTAGTGGTTTATCTTGTGAATTTGGAACCTTTTGCTGCAAGATTCTTCTCCTTATAGGTCGCAGATAATTTCACTAATTATAACGTCAAAAAAATTCAGGCCTCTTCTGTACTGAAAGGCTTGCACTGCCCTCAGTCTAGTTGACTGAAAGCAGTACTTTCCCACCCAGTGCCCCTGTTGATTACTAAATTAGCATACTGTTGGTTCAGGACTGTTGAAAGTCTGTGGGCTGTCATATTTAAAAATGTGTGACATTAATTTGAAAATATTCCTGAAGATAATTTTCAATGCTCATGATTTTAATATGAAAGATGTCTGTCCATACTCTAGTCTTAATTTTGGGATTTGTAGAAGACCCCAGCTGTTCCTGCAACTGCAACTCTAATTTTTACTCTTGCAAAAGTGAATTTTACGTACCACATAATTTATTCATGCTGTTCATCTTCTTTTTGCTTTATACTTTTGAAGTAGAATGTTAGTCCATGGTTTTTCTTTCCTGTATAGAAATTTCCTTCAGTACCTCTTATGATGATTTCTTTCCTTTCTGTGGTGTTCTTCACAGTGTGTGTAGCTTCATATCCTGCATTAGGAGTTTGGATGCATCCCTTTTGGTATGAAAGTTCCTGATCTTAGCACACAAGGTTTACATTTTTGCTGATTATTATTTTTTTCTTTTCATCCAGTTTCCTAGCCTTTTGTTTCCCAATGGAATTAGGCAAGCGCTTATTGAGGATTTTAGATTAGAGTTCATTGTACTTCCAAGTAGTCCCTGCGACTGGGACAAGGCATGCAGGATGAAGGAAGGAATAGTGGGGCAAATGTTGGGGCAGAAGGAGGTCAAGAGAGTGAAAAGGGTGTCCCAGCTGAGGGCCACCATGCAGAGTTGAGAACTTCTCGGTTGGAGCCTTGTAGAGAGATGCCCAGTGCTGTGGTGGTCTGTGCTAGTCTCTGCTCTTCCCCTCCAGCTCAGGAAGTGTTTTATGAATATTGCTGCAACAAATAAAAACTTTGCAGGTTGAAGGTAAATTAGAAGAGTGTATCTAGATAACATAGCCAGCAGCTGTTCTTTTTCACTTTTTCTGACTATAATGTTTTGTCTAACCCCCTGATATGCTCTTAAAAATCTTTACTACTAGCTCCTGTTGAAACTTAATCCTGTTGTGAAATGTCTTGACTGCCATCATCTAGAGGTAGAGATTTTATTGGTAGAAAAGAGTTGATAATTTGGAGCCGCAGTAACATTTCAGAAGTATGTGACATCACTCCGGTATCAGCTTTCTCGGAGGCTAGCAATCCTGACAGCTAAGTTGCTTTTTCTCTGGGTCAGGGTTGTACAGTACTCATTAGGGAGCAGCTTCCCAGAGAAAAGGGTTGTACCTCACATCCTTGTGTGTTTTTGTTGTTTGTCTGTCAAGCTTTTGGTAAAGAATGAATTTCCCTGGAGACTGGTGAGTAATTCTTATATGTTTTAACAACTGTTTTTCTTTAGACATAAAGCATTTCCTCCTCCTTTGGAAAAACACTGTTTTGTTTTGGTTGTTTTTAATCCATCATTCAATAATTCACAATATATGCAAAGTAGCACACAACATTTATAGCATTCAAGTTAAGATTTTTAAATAGAAACCTAATTTTAGGTAGATATTAAGTGTTTACTGATTTATTTCTTACTGTAACTGTGTATAACTTCCAAGATTTTTATTCAGACATGCTTGTCTACTAGATTACATGTCTAAGAGATTGAACGTAGCAGGAATTTGAGCTTTTTTAATTAGCTTGCAACACTGAATGGGAAGTACTCTCCAAGTAGACACTTGTAAGTTACCTTATTTTAACATACAGCTCATACAGCAATGTTAATTGACCATCTTTCAAATGTTATTTTGGGGGTTGTATACGCATGTAGGGGGGGACCAAATGGAAAATCAGATGCATTTCCAGTCAGTGTATGTATCTGTATGTATATCATCTGCCAAGCTGTATGTTTATTTCTATATGAATGTCATATATTGAGCTGCAAAATCTGTCAGCATAAAAATTATTTAGGGAAAAAAAAACCCAACGCACAAAACTGTATCTGGTTGTAGCTTAAGTTTTAAATAACTGAAATACACTTTCGCTTCCACTTCGTAGTAACTGTTTTCTCATCACAGAAGAAATATAAAATACATACTTTCTTTTCTCCTCCCTAGCACTTAAATGTCTAATTGTAAAAGTGCTGCAATACTATGACATTTGGAAATCTTGGCAGATTCCAATTTTGGAAGGGTTTTTATTTTAATATGCTGATAATCTTCCATATTATAGCTAGAAAATTACAGCACACCTATCTACACAGAAGTATTTCGCAAGGGAAGCCTAGGGTTTTGCTGTGTCACTGGTTTTGGTTTCTTTTGGTGTTTTCTTTAAGGATGACAAGTCTTGATGGATGAATACATGCGAAAATATCTTATTCATCTGTTTGAAGATTCTGGGGAGTAGTGAAACTCATCTTGGTAAAAGTTAGATATTGATTTCCAGCAGGAAATAATTTCCAGACTGAATTTAGATGGTCTGAATCAGAGTTGTAGGTAGCTACGTGGATGTAATATGTTAGCTTTCAGAAGCCTGTGCTTAGGATAATTTCATTAATGCATCAACTGACAATTTTTATGATACAGTAGTGCGGTGATGATGTATTGCAGATACAGAATTGATATATTTATGACTTATGTGATTTGGCAGATTACAATTAGCATAAAAGTTCCTTTATAGCTCTGACTCTTCATGTAGGTGGTTGGCTTCCAACCCAGAACTAAAAGCAATAAGCTGTGGGAAATGCTTTTTAAATTATATTGTCATGAATAGAACTATTTTCCATGTCATTGTAGATTTCAAATAAATTTTAATGTTGAATGTAGATAAATTTTAATGTTTCGTTTTAGTGAGATGTTTATCATACCTACTTGGCTTTTTTTTTTTAAAGCTTGAGAAGTTAAATTTTATTACCAGTTTTATCACTGCTTTTTTAGTGTAATTTGGGCTTAGCTGAAATAGGTTTTTATAGGCAGTTATATCAGACTGTCTTCAAAGATGTTTAAAGTGTGTTGTGCTTTTTGATATACGTAAACCCTATTGAATGTACTATTAAATGGAAAAGAATAGAGAAGTTATACACAAAAATGAGGTGCCGGTAGCATTTAAGGTTAGGAGTCATATAAGTTGAAGGACACAAATAGGTATTTTCCTGTTCTGTTGACTGGAATTTAGGATTGTGCATGAACTTCTAATTTGCTGCTTTTCTTTACCAAAAGAAAACATGCAGCTATACTTTTAAATTAATCAAGATAACTTGCTTAAATCCTGTCCAGGAAAAAAAGGGAGTGGAATGAGAGAGGCCTTTCTTAAATATAGGTCTAAAGATACATATTACATCAGTTAGCTTTATCACATAATTGTTAATATGAAACTTTCTGGGTTTGTTGGTTAACTGAATAGAGCCATAGTTAGTTTGAGTTAGTGTGGTGATGGCTGGAATTTTCCAGTTACTTTTTCCTACTTAGAGATGAGTAACAGTCTTGCTCATAAGTTCCCGATTCTCTTGCAGGATTAGGGTTTTTTAAAGGAGAAAAGAATACAGTTTAAATATGAGGAAGTGTTTTTTAAACCTTAAAGTATATCTTGATTGAAATGTGTGGCTACCTAATAGAAGCTAAAAGAGGAATATATTGATGTATTTAAAGGTATATGTCACCAAGCCAAGTGATTGAAAGAAACTTCTGGCTCTGCTTCTAAACTGACCCAGTTGTATCAGTCTGCCTGTTTTATTGGGGAAGAGGGGGTGGGGAGGGGGGTTAAGTATATTTCTTCTAGTATTGAAGCTCTTATTTTATCTAAATTATATAATCCCTAAAGGAACACAAATGGTGAACATTCAGTGTGATCTGTATTTTCCCTTATCTGGCTTTAGAAACAAATTTCCTTCATTAAAAGAGTGAAAGCTATCAGTCTGCCAGAAATTTTCAAAAGCTTAAAGTGTGGTGTTTATTTCGGGGGGTGGAGAGAGGAAGGGGCAAATTTCTGATTTCACCTGAGCAATGAAATAGTTTAGAGCAATGATCACTGAACAAATTCTTTACCTCAAAATACCTCCTGCCTAATGAGGAAAAGCATGAACAACATTCATGGCAAGGCATTACCAGTTGTTCACACTTGCTCTTGGTGAAGCTGATGAATTTATTGCTTGGCCTTAACTTTTTATTTGATATGCCTCATACATTGATCTGTTTCCATCTTCTAGAATGTTCTTTTTTTGCAAAATACTGAAAAGGCTTATTTTGTGAAGATCATGTTTGCTTCTGTAAAATACATGCTATAGGATCAAACTTCTAGCTTAGAATTAAATCATTAAAAACATAGTTAAGTAGCAACGCCAATCATTTTCAGGGTTGGAACTATCCAAGTAAAAGAGAAAATAAATTTTATCTGAAGTTGATCTACCAATATATATTTTGGCTTGTGCATTTTTTACTCCTTTAAAATGCATAAAGTAGGTTGAATTCTTTGATTTGGATGTGTTTGCCTCAATTGTCAAGTGTCATTTTGTTTTCAACATGTAAGACTTACTTTTGTGTTCATTTTTCATGTGGAATGAGAAATTGCTGGTGAATCGTCTTCCCCCCCCAACCTTCCCCTGTTAAAATTCCTGACCCTTGCTTTATGAGACTCAAATGGGATAGAAGGAGAATTAATATTCACAAACAGTAGTTAATTCTACCCAGTGAAGACCTGCGTTACGGAGTCACTGTCTTTAAAGTTGGTGTTGCTTTATGATTTCTCAATTCTTAATAAATGGTCAGTCCTAAACATGATACAGAAAGATTTTCAAAGGCTGTGTCTTGAAATGACTTTTTTATTGTAATGTCCAGCATTAAGGAGTAACATTATTGTACATACAGCTCTAGACAGTAGCCTGTTTCAGAGATTTCATTACTACGTTGATCAGAGCAGGCATACACAATAAAAGGCTGATAAGGAGTTAGAGCTGGTCTGTGATACCTGTTCTGTGATTTACACTGTGCCTGAATCTTTAGTGGACACCAGGAATCTGGGTTTAAAGCAAACAAACAAACAAACAAGTGAACGATGCTCTTCTCTGCCAGGAAGGGCCAGGGGTCTTTTTAGTGGAACATCTAGGGTTTTTTCTTTGTAACAATGATGAAGTATTGCTACTATAAACCTGCTGGCCATAAATATATTTCAAAACCCCCACACTGCGTAGCTAGGAGAGGGCGTACACCCATATAGAGGCTGGATACCCATAAAGAATGCTAGGAAGTTGTGGATACCAGAAGAAAACCATTCTGAAATAATTTAATGTCAGAAGGTACATAACATGTAGAACTGTATTGAGTAGCTGGAAATCTGTAAAAATACTGCATAGTATAGTTGCTTTATAGAACTGGAATATCTCTAAAATTGCTGATTCTGGAAATTTTCTATAAGGAGAGAGATACTGTACAAACATCTTTTTTTACAAATGCTCTGTTTTATAGTCTTGAAATGTAGCCTAAAATCTGCTTTTCTGATAGAATGTGTAATCCAGAAAGAAAAAAAAAAAAAAGAGGGAAGGAGTTTTCACTTCTGGGTTTCATATGAAAATTCACTGCCTCGCAAATCTCTTCCTTATGTTCATGTTTTCTAGTGGTAAAAGGAGAAATGAGTAATACTCCATATGGTAAACTGCAGTTAATTTATCTTCTTGGGTATGATTTTACTAGTTCTTTAAAATTCTTTCTAAAGCCAGATTCAACACAAGAAAAACTTAAACAAGTTCCTAAAGAAGTTGGTAGAAGATAGTGTTCCCACCCAGTACAGAGGGTGGTATTGGATTTTCTTTGTCATTTAAAAATTCAATTGAAATGACTTTGAGTGTGATGTCTGCCATCCAAGTGTCCCTTTGTCCTTAAACTCTTGCTCTTACATAAATGAAACAAACTGATCTGTTATTTTTACATGTGTTTCCTTATGAAATGAGTCTTCACCAGGACTTTTTTTCACTACTATATAGTAACATTCTTAGGAATGTCTAGTACAGATGAACTGCTCTGACATTAAAAACGTCACTTTTGCCAGCTTGAGGCTGAGGATGTAGTTACACCAATGCAATAGTCAGCTGTTGTCAAAAGGGCCAGATCCATCTCCCCTCACTGCACCCCATGCTGTGAGCCTGCAGGAAGGTTAGTGCTATCAAAACCAATTTTCAGTTGCTTGAACTGGATCACCGCGTGATGGCTTGAGCACTGCTGCCAGCACAAGAGCAAAGGGTGGAGTGGGCTTGTCATTCTAGAATAGCTAGCCGTTTTCTCAAAGCAGTTGTAAGAGTGTAGCCCCAAGACCTGGCTTTAAGCAGAAGATGTGGACCTGCACACAGAGCATACCTGCACAGATGACAGCTGTCTCAGTTGTTCGGGTGGGCTGGGCATACGCGTTTCCAGTGCAACAGCCATGTATGTATGTATGTACCTGCCTTACTGTGGCACTGAAGGTGAAGCCTGTGGTGCTTCTATCCCAGTTGCAGGTTGTGGGCTGTATTTTGTATGCAACATCAAAATACTTCAGTGTTACAGCTGCCCCTGGGTTATATTAATTTCAGTGGTCTGTGGTAGGTGTGTGAGTGTGTGCACTTCACATGAGAAAATTCTAGCTGTTGGGATTAAAACTCAAGAAGTCGTCACCGATGCTGTTAGCATTTTATTACTCAATATGTGAGAGAGCAGCCTACCAGAGTTGGCCAAAGATGGCTTGCATGTAGACTTTGAATAGCATGCCACAATTCCAGCAGCTTGGAGTCTCACAACAGCTTGAAAAAACCACCTGTGAAAGAAAATGCCTCCCAGCTTCTGGCTCTCACAAAGGTATTAATTTAATGCAAGAAAATGCTGGCAAGGTCATCAGAGGCATCATGTCTGTTCAAGAGGAGGTATTGTTCTGCAGTTTTTTCTACTGCTGCAGTTAAGCTATGATTGTAATTGGAAGAGACAGCCTGGTGTGCCATTTTCTGAACGGGTATGTGTTGCTGGGTCAGCAACAGTTTTTAATAAAAATTAAGTGTTATTTCACTTGTATTGCGGAATAAAGATACAGTTGAGGGTCAGGATGTAAAACTAAGAGACTGAATTATAATATTTTTTTTGCTGTGTATGTTTCCTGCATAGCCATCAAATCTGCTGACAGTTCATTTTGTAAATAAACTGTAGTTGTTCCTTTGCATTGAAAGAAATGGATAATGCAGAACAATCTGTGTAGGTGTTGAAACTGAAGATGTGAAAATACAAGGGGAAGCAGCCAAGACATACTTTTGTCAAACGGAAATTTACAAACTTCCAGAGCCAATGGTTTGATTATACAAGACCAACGGGCATCAAAGTGATTGACAATCTGCATATAAGCACTGGGTGGTAGATGTAAACTCTTGATCAGATGGGGTGCTAAAATTTCATCTGGTAAATTGAATAATGATATAGCCTACTACCTACATGACCTTGCTCTTACGGTACTTATTTTGGCCAATTCACCTTTTAAAATACCTGACTGTATGCATTAAAACACATTCTAAAAAGTAAATCTTTTTTCAATGTAGTGCAGCCATTTCCTAGAAGAAAATACCTTAAATAGTTCATGTATGTTTACTCATCATACAGAATTTTTTTCTTTATTTAAAAAAGCCAAGTTGCTTTCATCTACAGAGAAAGCGTACTGTAGTTACTCTTCCTCAGTTCCGCTTCCTTACCTAATAATGAGTAACAGCATTGCTGAAGTTGTCATAAATTGTTGCTACTACTTCAGCAGTCTGTCTAAATTGGGGGGTTTGTTTATTTTATAAGAAACTTAGCACTGAGATGGGAAAAAGTAGCTAAAACACTACGTAAAAGAAATCTTAATTTTGTCTTCAGGTTGACTTGCTTTTTTTGCTATTTGTAGATAGGCTGGTTCTAAAATCAATGGATTTTATCACAATTTTTACTGTTAATAATCTTCATATGGAAGTATCCTTTTAACTGCTTTTTCTTTCTTAGTATACTTTTTTTAAACTAAGTTGGCATTTTTGAGATCGTTTGGGGGAAGATGTTTGAAGGATGTAAAAGATTCTATACAGCTAGGAGTGTTAAGTATCGGACGATGACATTTGTTAACACTACCGTAATGTTACTAACTTTTTCTATGTGCATTCTGAACTAACAGAAAGATACGTCAGTATCTGGGGCTCCAGCCAGTTGTGATGATGCATATAATAATAGATCAAGAGAAAGCAAACCAAAACTGTATTTGAAAGAGGGTTCTTTTTTGTTGTTTTTTTTTTTCTTCTTTTTTTTAATATGAATTTGACTAATCACCTGTTACCTAACCTTGGACATTTTCCTTTAGACCACTGCCTCTAAATGCTCCCACTCTTCCATTTTGAGCCTGGAAACAGAGGGAGGGCACCCATCTCCAGTTCCCAGCGTAATTTGGCTCTGCCTGTTTCCATAGCATATTTCTCAGCCCTTTTCTTGTTGCACAGAACTGTGGGCTTCCATTGCTTTTTGATCATATGCATCAAAGCAAAGAATTAATGCTGTAGACTAATAGCATTAAACAGCGTGGAAGACAGATTCAACACTGTAAAGGGCTGTTTTTGCTAATTGCTGGCAGGTATTCTTAGCACCAACAATTAGGTGTAGACAGTCACTTAACTCTAATGGTCAGAGTTAAACTCACCATAGGAGCATAAGAGCCGTCGCTGTAGATCAGACTGTGGGTCCATCTGGCCTGGCATTCTCTCCCTGGTAAGGACTTGTGCCAATGTTTAAGATGAAGGTGTGAGAGGAATTAACACCACGTTGAAGTGTGATGCTGTTCGGTATTTTTTTAAGGATAATATTATAATGGTGTTTTTTCTGAAAAGCAGTATTTGCTGAAGTGTTGAGGCCTGCCTAATTTTTAGAAATACTTGAAGCTAACAAGATGAATAGTAGGGAATGATGAATTTAAAACCAGAGAAAAGAGAGGAAATGTGGCCTCTTTGCAGTTAGATCAGTTCTCAAGGTTTCCCACAAGCCTGATTGGCATCCACACCTCTAGATTAAAATACGTTATATCTCCACCAGGATCTTTAATCTGAAATATGTGCAAATGAACATTAAGTGTGGACCTTTCAAGAAAACAATGTAGGTTTTTTTAAAGGATGTGAGTGTGCAGAGAAAATCCTGAGCTAATTTATGATCTCCTTGTGATTTCAAATAAATCCCAAACCAATTTTATTTGTTGCTAATGTTTCAGTCTTTTGGAGCCTTCTAAAACAACTTGCTGCTATTCTTCTAAGGCAACGATATTATTTTTCTGAAATGATCAGCTGCTGAAGCTGAACCTGAATGGACTGAAAGAAACAAGAGAGCTGAGCGAGGCTGAGCTGCACCCTCGGACCTTGGCGATGACAGCTGACACGTTCAGCGTTCCAGTTCAGTGCCACGCTGTATACCCCGTGTGTCTCTGTACTTGAACTTTACGTCATAAGCAATGAATATTTTTAATAGAGTTTGTACTCTTTTGTCTGAGATGAATGCAGGCCCACACATGGTGTAAGCTTCAATTAATTATCCTCTGGGGTCTGGTGCACATATTTGCATATGCTCTATCAGTGGACCACCAAGATTATTCAATTAAATCCTTACAATGGCTTTAAGAAGGCCGGTGGTTAAAGCGTTAGTGATGACTGTTCATTTATAAAATAATTATTTTTATAAATTTCAGTGTCTACCCTTATTTCTTGCAAAATAGGATCTATTGTGAGGGAAAGCCTGAAATACAGGATGTGTCTGAATTGGTACCATGGTTAAAACTGAGACACAAGTGGATGCACCAACATTTCAGCTGCTTTCTTCTGTCAAATTGTTAAAAGAAATATTTCTAAGCATTTCGCAGAGGATAATGTATTTACTTTGCAAAAGCTTGCCAGACCATTTTCCTCTCTCAGCAGACTGAGGAAGTGTCTAGTTATGACCTGGTATGTTCTCCTATAAGTGCTTGATAAGCATGGTTTTCTTTTAAAAGTTCTACTGTGTTACGAATAGAAGTGTGTTGTTATTTAATAAAAATGGCTGTTTACTAGAGATGTGACTGTGGAAGTATGCAAACTCCTAAGGCATTGGGAAAGTGATCAAGAAATCATGGAAGTCATGTAGCTATCTGAAGACAATGTTATGTTGTTACACTTCTGTGTAACCTTGGCTAAGATAAAAAAGGGATTTGCTTCACAGACAGCTAATACTGTGATTCATATAATCTTTAAAAAAAAAAAACCACCACCAACAAACAAAAAAACCCAAACCAGAGTAATTATAAATAATACCAGATAGGATAAGGGAAAGATATCCCTAGAAATCTGGCCGAAGGTAAAAAAACTTTTAAGAGAAATAAGGTACTTAACTACTTCTGTTAATGCATATCAGATTTTGATCCTGATATGCTTAGCTAGATTTGCAAAGCAACACAGTGTGATTTCACCAAATGTCTCTTGAAAGTCTGCTGTTGAATTTGAGGTAGTAATTTACTGAAATTATATTTTTTTAATATTTTTATATATAGATATATATTGCATTTGTAACTCAATAAAATTAAGCAGCTTTACTTCATTGCAGTTCTACAGCAGGAGTTTAATTGAACAATTGACTTGTGCTGTAACTCCTGCAATTATTCTTTAAAGTCACTGCTGTAAATAGTTTGAGACTAAACTAAACAAGATCCTGAGTTATATGATACAAGAATAAAAAAAATAGTAAGTCAGTCATATCTTTTAACAAACCAGTCTTGAGTGAAGATAATTGATGGCTGACATCTAAGGAGACCAACAATGAAAGCAAAGTGGAATGTGAGTTTTGAGAGAATAAGAATCCACAAAATTGGGGTTATTTCAATAATAGGTAATTGTATGCTGTTATTGAAGAATGGAAAGTATGGAGAGGAAGAAGGCAAGACAGTGAAAGCATTGAAATCATTGCACAAAAAGAGTGGAAAGTTGGGGAAGGAACTACATGCACAGTTAATCATTTTGTGATCCTCTGGCTTTGTTAACTGGGAGAGAGGGAGAGGCAGAGACAAGGATTTTAAGTGCTAAATATTGAAAATGGAAGAGTCATGCAGTAGATGATGAACATATATTCTGTTAGCTATTCACATAGCGTGCTCTTTTGTCTACACCTTAAGCAAAAAAAAAAAAAAAAACACCCAAAAAAAAAACCACCCAAAAAAAACCCAAACAACAAAACAGCACCCAAACACCACATAATATGGTGAAAACTGGGGTGAAAAGAAATTTGATACATGATGTATGTGGGGCAAAACAGATTATTAGTAAGAGAGCTATAAATAGGGGGCAACTATAGCAATTTACTAAATACCTAGATTTTATGAAGAGGAATTGCTGGCTGTCCTGAAATGCTTGTTCTGTATCAGAGAATGCTCCAAACCGGTTGAAAAAACTGAGGTGAGTAAGGGCTTGTAGGATTTATTGTTCTTATTAGCAAATGCACAACTGTTTCAGAATGAAACCCAAAGTTTTTTCTTTTTTTTCCTGTGTCCTCTGATTACCAAATCCATTGAGATCCTTTTTGAACTTAAAGTGGACAAGGGGCTGGATTGAGTGACAGGGCAGTCAAGTCAGTGCTTGAGGGGTGCAGAGAAGTGACAGTGGTGCAGGCTCAAGTCAAATGGAAATTAAGACATTGCAGCACAGCTTTGACTTTTTTCAGGGTATGCTAATCGGAGACATCCTGAGCTCTTGAAATCATGTGAGCTTGCAGAGAAATCTGACCCAAGTCAGACTTCAGTTGGAAATACATTTGACAGCAGGATTTTTTTTTGCTTAGGCCATATATTAATGTATTTTAAATTATATATACACATATCTAGGTATTAAGCTGCTTAATTTGTCTGCATTCACTTTTCTTATAGTTATCTTTAGCAATTCTTTTTCAAAACATAATTATTGAAAAACATATACAAATTGGTAAAAGGAACTGTTATTAGAGTAGGTTTCTCTTGCAAAGTGTCTCTAGATTTCATACAGTGAAATGGAAGCATAAGTCAAAATTGCCTTTTGAGTTTGTACTTCTGTTTCTAAGACTTGCTCAAGAGCACATTTCACTTATGCTTCTAACACTGCAATATATCATGAACGCCAAGGTTTGCAGAATTGAGCTTAGTGATAAGTGTTGGAGATATTTTTCTGTCTAGTGAGCTTTGAAAACATATGAAGTTGGTATGCAGCTATCAAAGCATTTGCTAAAAGTTTTTACTGAAATTGATGCTTAGAGTTGTGGAGGGTGACTAAGACAACAGAATTCTCTCTAATTTATTTGGTGTGATGAATTGCTCCGTGTAGTGTGGTACAATCGTGATCATGCAATTACACAGCCTAAGTGCATTTGTCCCTTGTAAATTCAAGTCAGGTTTATTTCTGGTTCTGAAAACCTTTAACATCAATATATGTAAGAAAATATCTTAATGAAATGCAGCAATTTATTAGTCTGCTAATCTGAGTGGTCTAGCTTCAGCAGCAAAGAAGAGCTTGTTCTTTGTATTGGAACAGCAGTTGACTGTGTCTCTTTGTTGTCCTCTCCACAAGTTAGGTTTTACTTCTTCCATCTTCTCTACCTCCTCCATCCTCTTGACGCTCAGGAGGCTTCAGCGTCCCTCCTGCATCGGGGAAGCGAGCTTTTGGGCAGCATTAGCTGATCAGACATCTGCTGTCAGTCTTCAACAGGAAGAGGCAGTAGCAGCCAGACTGGAGCATCCAGTGCTGCTTCTGGTCCACAAGCCACCTGCTGTGAACCATGCTACTCCAAATCCCATTTTTCTTTAGAAAACAGATTGTGGGTTTTCACTGCAGAATTGTTATGTTACTCTGGTTCTTGGAAGCTTTCCAAGTAGTTAACCATTAAGGCGTACCTGAATTTCAACTATCAAATCTGAGGCTTACAGATAGTTCTGCCTTCTAAAACCCACCTCACTATTTTCTCAAACTTATCAAACAGCAAATGATGTATTAATCATTTTTATTACAGACTAATACTTACAGAATTGAAAATTTTCTTCATCTGCAGTGCTGTTATCAAGGTACTATATTAGACACTGTGCCCAGGGCTTAAAGTGTATGTAGTGAAATGTTTTATAAATTGATGACGCACGACAAGTACATCTCACAAATTGCCACACTTCTGTTTAAAGGTGTGTGGCTTTTGTGGCCTTGACCAAGTCTCGGTGTCTTACAAATTCCCAAATATGTTATCTGCAGAGCGAAAGACACCATCCCACAAAGTTTTGGGAAAACTGAAAACAATAACCCTTTCTTTTTCTGCAAATGCAGTGCGTGATTAGAAAGAACAGGTACTTATTAAAAGCTTCTCAATCTGTAATACAGTAGACGCTATTTTAGAAAGTATTTCATTTTAGCATTTTGAAAGAGTTTTTAATATTTGCACTTAATTACATAAAATTACAGTTTTACATTGGAAGTATGTTATGAGAGCATGTTAATCGTATTTGCTCATGTGAGAAAAGGCTTTGTTTTTACATAAATATTTTCATTGGAATATAAATCTGGTTTTAGAATGGTCCCACTGCAAGAAAGGTTTACAATTTCAGGGCAGTAGTGTTTAATCTTTTGGAAAATAAACATCAATAATAAATGAAAAGCTGAACCAGAAATGTCCAGGTGCTTTTTCATTACAGTAGCAGCAAGGATACCAAAACTCCCATGACTGTAACTAAGGAGGACTTAAAAGGAAAGTCTACAGAACTGACATGTTGCCTGAAAAAATAAACTCATTGTACACCAAAAAAATGGTGGCAGCAGCAACTCTAGTTTAGGTGTTGCATTGTCTGCCAAGAAAATTAGTAGAATTTTGTACTCACCTTCCCAAGTGTGTGCATACACAAAGGATTATAAACACTTTGCTCTTAGCAGTATATGTGATGTTATACAGGTCTGTCAGCACTTTGCTTTGAAACTTGCTGTCTCTACACCCCCTTTTGTTCAGACTCCCTGATGTTAAGTTACCATACTCATATGTTTTCCAGTGGAGCCATGCAGCCTGGTTTCCAAAGTTGTTGTTTAAAAAGCTTAATTGAAAAAAGGCTCGTAATTCTAGGGTATGATAGCACTGACAAAAAAGTGCTTGCATTTGCTATTTACTGTACAATGTGGCGTTACAGATTTAGTAAAATAGAACAGTTGGTACAGCCACAGACCACATCCTTGCTAACAGTTGTGTAGGGACTGCATTTACTTAAATTTTTTCCAAATTCAGACAACTTTTTGTTAGATAACTGTAAGTTACTGCATTTATTGCAATTAGAAATGAGACATCCTTACATGAGAAAGCAAGCACACAAGGTAAAAATTGCTGATGCGATTTCCTGGCCCCTGCCTCCCCCCGCCTCCCCCCCCCCCCCCATATGCAGGAATGAAGTGATTTACAGAAGCAGAATAAAGCTGGCCTAGACTTGTCTTATATTTGTCTCCAGTTGAACCTTACCTTTAAATGTCAGTACAAAAATTTAGCATTAATGTAGAGCGGATGACTTCATTGCTCTGGTAATTTTGGTCGTCTTACCTTATCTGTAGTCTTTTAAAGTATTTTGTCATGAAGCAGCTATGAAAAATGCATAAAACTGCTTCTCATAAGAAACATCTCTATGTAGTCTGAATATATTTGTGATATATAGGGATTGCATGTTTGCATAATAGAGATTAGATTGTCAGACTGTGAATCTTATCGAAGACATAGAATAAATGTTAGGAGGCAGATACTTGGTGTAGCATTTTTCTGAAATGTGTTCTTCAGTGTTCACTTGTCAAAAGGAACAGTCTTTCTAAATTAAAGATATAGAGGACTGTTGAAAGTTGTGTCCTGGTTTATGATTTTGTTTGTATTCTTTCAGTGAAGTAGAACTCGGCCTTTGCTTTGATGGTCACGTTGAGAATGAGCAAATGAGAAGGCCTTAGCATTTAAGAACACATAAATAAAGTCTACAAAGAAAGGGCATGAGAGAAGCTTTGAAGTGGCATCTAGTTTTAATTTTAGTGGGAGAAAACCAGATGTGTCTTTGGGACTTCTGGCCCAGCTCTTTTTGTTTGAGAGGACAGGGAACTCAACCAAATCATACAATGGAGAGACCCCAAACCAACTGTCCCCACCCTAGTACTTTGATCTTTCTTGCCACTTCTGAATGAATTGCTCTGTTCCAGAAGAAAGATGGTCTCATCCTTCATTTTTAATTGTGTGCATCCTCCTGTACAACTGGATTACATATCTCTTTTTTCCATTCCAACTGCTATTATCTGAGTTTACTCCCTATCCAAAAAATCCTGGTTGCCATTTCAAAATGGCAAACTGGACAGAATTTTGAATTTACTGATTTTGCGGTGGTGTGTGTTAGAACAAAATATTGGTACACAGCATTTCTGGTCCTGTAAAACAGAAGGTAGAGTGAAAACAAACAAACAATCCTGCTTGCGTAGGACTTCTGTTGGCAAGTGCTACTCCTGGAATTATGCATTCCGTTGCTACTTACAAATAGAATAATATATTTGAATGATGTATTTGAGGGCTGCTTTTTAGTAGTCCTTGGATCACATTTGGCCATCAAAAAGACTGCTCTTGACTGTATGTTTAGTGAGTAGATTAAAACTACACAGCAAGGTTTTTTGAACATGTCTAGAAAATAAGTAAAATAATCCTGTCTTCTAAAGAGATTAAGGGTCTCAAGGGATGGAAAGGAGAGAGAGTAGATAAGAAGGCAAATAACATGAGTCAAAGTCAAGGTTACTGTCAAGTTCTAACCAGAACAAGATAAATCCTTTTGCTCTGAGGGCTTGTCCATGTGCCAAAGCTAAGCTACCTGCCAAGACTTGCAGTGTTCAGAGGAAAGGATTGGGAAGGGAAAGTTTAAAAATTCTGGAGAAAAGAGGTCAAGTTAAGTTGGTGCTGTTAAGTTGGTTTCAGTTGTCGTGCTCTGAGATAGCTCCCACAGGGACAAGTTCCATTTTTAGCTATTTTGGTATGGTTAGGGCTTTGTGTTGTGGGGTTTTTTTATTAATTTATTGTTGGTTTGTTCTGGTTTGGTTTTGATCCTTTTATAGCAGGTCATTGTCCCAGGCCACTACTGGAATCAGGAACAGTATATTGTCTTGATACATGCAAGAACTATGCTTCATTTTGCATTGAGATGCTTATCTCTCATGTCATCTTAGCTGTGTCGATTTCTGGAGCCCAACACATCCCAGTAGCAAATATTAATGATGTCTAGTTTGTGCCATGTACTGAGTCTGGAGAGTATGCTCATGAATACTAATAAAATACACAGGGAATTTTTTCCACCTTTGGCTCTAGGGTTTAGCATGCCATTAATACAGCCTAACTATGGATGCTAAAATAGTAAGGGTCAGTTATATCCTTCAGTATAAGTGCAACTGTGTGTGTATAGTTACCCTGTGTTCTCAAAACGTGTTGATACAAAAAAATGATTGGAGAGAGAAGTAAGAGGAGTGTTGTTTCCATATACCTCTTGAAGGCTGTATCTCTGCATAACCAAAAAGTTAACACACTGGCTTCTAGCTGCCTGTGTCAGTGAATCACTCTTTACCACATAATAAAAGCGCAGACACATAAATATGCAGAGTTGAAACTCTGAATTACACACTGGAGTTTGTATAAAATTGAAATTAGAGTTCTCAGTAAAAAAAACAATTTTTGCTTTATTTCCCCTGAGATTTATTGATGAGCTATGTATTATTATAGTGTAATATATGAAATACTAAGAGTGTGTGTGGATCCGGAAATTCATGGATAACTAAACAACTGTCTAAATCGGATGTTGAAGATTGTGAATATCAAATTGTAGCTTGGTTTTAATGAAACTCTCTGTAGCCTGCAAGATCGAGTTTAAAACAAATGCCTTAACCTACTGTTATGTGGGAGGGTTATGACAATAATTATCAAGCTACTCTACACCTTACACAAGTATTTTGCGAAGTCTTGTCAAAATATCAGCTAAATTAATGCCAGAAGTGCAATAATTCAGATGAGTAATGAAAAAGTTTTCAAATGGAAGTATTGAAAATCTATTCATCCAGTTAGACATGTTTACAGTCGTCACACTTCTTAGTTGTACAAGCTTAATTTCCAGTGTTCGCTTATGAGATTTCACTTGCGTCTGAGCTGAAGAGAAAGGAAAGGTTGTTCTTCCTTTGCCTCGCCTTTTTAGAAGGAAGTGACTATAAAGGTCTCTCAAATGCTAGAAAGAAAGTATTGTATATCCCACAGGAGAGTGCTTCATGTCTACGATATTTTTTTCCCTTTTTTTATGTAATGTCAGCTACACCTTTATACATTTCCACGTCAGTGTGAGTAGTAAGGAAAACTGTATTTTGTCCAAAACCATTTTGATATTTTTGGAGTACTGACATGATATGTGACTCAAGTCTGAAACAAAATATTCTTGAATAGCTTTGTATCAGTGCTTCCTCTCCACACTCTCTTCTTTTCCTCCCTCCTCCTGCTTTCCCTCCTGGTTTTGAAGGACCTCCCCTTACAGTCTCGGAGTGTGGCCTCTTCCTGTGTCAGTGTGGGCTGGGCGCACTCATACAAAACATAGGATGTGCCTCCTCTGTAGCGGTCCTGAGTATTGATGGTCCTTGAGCAGAAGTCCTGATCCATTTATTTCTCTGTTTCTGGATGTCAGCTGATAGCCAGCTGTCAAGGTTTAATGTGAACAAGACAGCAACATTTTGGCAAAGCTTGCGGAGTGCTAGCTCATCTCCATAAATTTTTTTCTTTTTTTTTTTTTTTTTTTTTTTCAGTTTGGTGTAAGAGTTTCTGAAATGTCAGAGGGAACAAAAAGAAAGGCTTTGGAAGGGAAGAAAAAGAGGAATCACAAAAAAACCTGGATGCTTCCTCAGGAATATTTTTAATTTTAATTCTCTTCAATCTGGGCCATTTTCACTTGAAAGGCATTGCAGGACCATGGCAATTAGGAATGGCACAGACTCAGGTCCTCTCTGTAATGGATGCATTTCTGCAACAGAAGCTTCTTTAGAAGCTAAACTTAGAATTCTGCTGAATTTAGTGGGAAGATAAAGTACTGGTGTCTGCTAGCTCATTAGTTAAGCTCCATAACAGGTCTATCCATTTAGGTATTAGTAGGTTTTTAAAATCCCAGTAAAGAAAGTGCAAAGAATTGGGCTATCTTTCTAATCTTGTGCTTTAGGTTTATGCAGATTTATCCAACTATCCATTGACCATGAAAGTAGTGTGAATATTTTATTAGGCTTTTATTTGGGGGTAACTTTTAATTGGTAATGTTCCATAATTGCAAAATGTTATGATCCAAAGGAATTTTCATGAAACCTCGGGAACATTAAGACAGTCTTGTTAAGTCTAGGTTGTTTAAGAAGCAGGAAGGGTAGAGAGTAACATTTGCAAGATGAGCTGTGCTTCACAGTTCTGAAAGCTAAGAAGGTTAAATGAATAGGCAATAAAAGTAGTAGGTGTTAAGGATAAAGTGCCATTTAAAGCTTTTGTTGTTCTGCACCTCTTCTGCTATCTTGCAACTAAAGCAGGGGGGTTTTGTCCAGGTTTTTTCTCTGTCCAAGAATATTTTTCAGGGATTAACTTTGATAAGAAAGGCGTAGTATTATATAAGATACCTTATATGAAAAGATTACCATCACATATTCTTTGCAAAAGTAAATACTATCAAATGGAATTACTTTCCTCATGGTTTACAGTGCTGATTTCAGATACTGTTTTGTTTGCATTATATACTTTTTGGTTATAAGTATTAAAATTTTAAAAACGAAAGAGGTGAGTTTGTTTTGAAGCATGTGGGTTATATCCAAATAACGCATCTGCATTATATACTCATTGCACTTTCTTAGGCTGATTTCTGCTTGTATGCTTTTTAATCACTGAACCAGGTTTAAATTTCATCAGTGCACCATTCCTGCTCTCTTTCCTACATTTTGGAGCCAGAGAGTTCAGAGGGGGTTATTGCAGTTCAGCCACCCTTGCCTCTCATAGTTGCATAGTCTTGCTGCTGTGCCAGCTCCACGCCCTTAGGTGTGCTCATAGTATAACAGGGGCTGGGACCCTGCCTCTTGCATGGAGGCTGGGGGTAGAAAAGCCCCGGTCTGCAGCAGGGATGAGATATAACTGTCAGGTGATTGACATAGCTGGTAGGTGGTAAAGGCAACTCCTTTTCTCCCCTTCTCTTCCTTCCCCTCTAGGGATGGAGGGCTCAAGTCAAAACATTTCCTTCTTGAACAGCACCAGCTGATAGTTGTTGAATTTTGGCAATTTATTCCAAATTGTGGGAGCTGCTGTGATCTAGCAACACCTGCAGTTCAGGGGAACAAGATGCTGCAAAGTGCGTGTTTTGTGCTGATGAGGGTGAAGCCCTCAGCCAGCAGGCTCCCTGCCACTTGAAGGTACTCCCAAGAACAATGCTTCAGGGGAGTAGCACTCTGAATTAAAGTCACCAGCAAAAGTAGAACTGTGATTGCAACACATCATGCTGTTCCAGTCACTGAATATTTATCTGTATTATCAGAAAACTTTAAACAAGTAACTTCATGTTCTAAGCTAGAAGACAATTGCGTTTACTGTATTGTTATTTTATCCCTACAGAACAGTTGTTTACGTCTTATGTTTAACTTGGCCCTGTCTAGCAGAAATCCTGTTTATGAATATTTAAAAACTTATGATCACCGATAATTCACTTCACATATGTGAACTAGTAACTCTCTTACTGCTCTAGTTTTTAAATTCAAAACCATTACCAACCCAGTGCAAATGTCTTCCATCTATTTTCAGAGTATTCAAGAAAATTCTTTAATACTCGTTATCCTTTTTGTTAGCTTATATATATGTGTGTGTGTGTATGCATGCGTTGTTATATGTCGTAATGAAATATTGATAATCATTTTCACTGGACTGATATACTCAATATACTGGATTTATATACTTGAGTTTGAAAATAAAAAAATTATTGCCTCATAATTTTCCTTATCTCTCTTCCACAGTCATAATGAACGAAAAGTAACCTGCAAACATCCAGTAACAGGACAGCCATCACAAGACAACTGTATTTTTGTTGTGAATGAACAGTAAGTGGCATCTGTTTCAGTCTATAAAATACATGTTTTAAAACTTGTTAATATTGAAGTAAGATTCAGTGTTTGCTAATTGCAAGATTTAATTTATTTTTTCCAAGTCAGATTAGCAAGTATAAAGTTTTGCTTGTTGAAATTATTTGAAACTAATATTGAATATTTAATACTAATTTTTAAGATTAAAAAAAAAAACGTAGCCAAAATTAGTTATAGGATAGAAATGCACTCTGTTTATGCACTCTGTGAATTTCCACTTGTCACTTTACTTATTCTGTAGTGTTAGCAAACGAGCTGTATATTATATAATAAACCAATAAACTTCCAAAAAGGAATAAATTTTTTAATCACCTGGGGACAATCATGTGCCTTTAATCTATCATGTTTTGCCTGAGTTTCTCCTCAATCGGTTATTTTCTTGGCCAGTTGAGACACTTTCTGAATCACTGGATGATAACTTGGTTTTGCTATCTTTGCATTAGTTTTGTAGGATACACAGCTATATGAGAAGGTATGCATGGAAGTTATACGTGACCTCAAGATTTTATATGTGGCTGGGTATTGGGTGTCCTACTCACCACCGTTGCTGCAGCACGTTATACGGTGGCTAGAGTGAAAACCATCAGGACTGCAAGATGTGAAATTCCACAAATGTGCAGGTTCTCACTGAAGTGGGACAAAGCCATATGGGGTCTTCGGAGAGCGTTTCTTCCCATTTCCATCTCATGTTCATACCTGTCTTTTTCCCTCCCACCAACACCTTAAACTAATAGAGAAATCCTATTTTAAAACAACGTCTTAAAATTAATCTATAATAGATTTAAGTTTAAAACACAGTGCAGGTAACTTTACAATGAAGTATGAACTGCTTTCCAATTGAAAAAGTAAGACACAGGCTGTATTAGGCTACATCTAGGGATGCTTTTTAATAGCAGTCTGCACACACAGCATGTTCTAGTGCTATTACATATTCTATTTTCAGGACTGCTGCAGCAATGACGTCTGAAGAAAAGAAGGAGCGACCCATAAGCATGATATGTGAAGCAACTAACTATAATCTGACATCAGATTATGCTGCTCATCCAATGAGCCCTGTGGGCAGAGTAAGTCTTTATGTCAAAATTAAATTAAAATTGAAATCATTCAGTTATTCCACACAGTACTAGACAGTGCTATATATTAGTATTCCATTGAAAAAGAGAGACAAAGCATGTATCTTTTTCAGGGTACTTGGCTCCTTTCATGTTTAATTTGGAAACTGAGGTGTCTGAAACAAATTATCACTGAAGCTGTAATTTTTATCAAGTACCTGAGATCTTATGGCTTGCACATACTTAAATTGTTTACAGAATCTGACCTTTCTAATCAGTATGAACTAGCAAAATCTTGAGTGACTGATCAGACATCTGGGTAAGCATTGTTACAGAAATTGCTTGATCCCAAACAGTTGACTAGATTTCTGCAGGTAAAATAGAGAGAATTGTAACTGTGGAAGAAGTAATTACAAGAGAGATGAAATGTGACCCTGTGGTAAAATTAAAGGGCAGGTGACATGATTTGCTGTCATTGGACCAGAAGTAGAAGTCCTGGTTTCCTAGGAAAATTCCTGGGAAAAGTCCTGGAGATTTCTAGGTCACCTTAATTTGTGTCTCACTTTCTCCATTCACCCAGCTTCTCAGAAGGTTCAGGTGAATGCCCAGATGTTTATCGAGGTGATGGGTTCAATTATATCAACTTTAAGTTTATTGGATAAAGCTGATGAGGCTATTGCATGCATTTTTTCCATCTTCTGGACAGCTTTCCTGAAAGGAAAGTGCACTTGCTACAAAATTTAAAATTTCCTTAAGTTTGCTAGGACTTTGATACAGCCAAGATAACAACTTTGATCAATGATGACAGACAAGAGCTCTGTAATCTCTTCTGCCCAGCAGTTAACATTTAAACAAGGAAAAAAAAAACCCATACTTTTGCTAGTCATTGAAAACTTTAACCCTGAGAAGTACTTTTTGGCAGATTAATCCAGCCTGCAAGAGAAAAATAAACTTTGGCATGTGTTTTAACTGAGCAAATTCCTTAATTTCAGAAACTTGGATTGAAATAATTTATTTTCCATGTGGTAGGAAACATTGTAAGGTTTCTTTAAGTGCATTTTGGAAACCTTTTTTTGTTGTTTTAAATGTCTCATTAGACAGGCAGAATTCTTGACCTACATTAGAAAACTATTATTTAGTGAGAAAAGTGTCTTAATCTATCTGTGTTGCTGAGGAAAAAAAGAGTCACAGATTAATTGTAAACAGTAACAAAATCCATGATTTCAATGTTCATATGATCATGTTTAAGTCCATGCAGGAAAGCCAATTTAAAACAAAACAAAACAAACCCAACAACAACCACCAGAAGAACACAAACGCACAACCAGCTAAGCCCTAAAACAACCAAGCAAGCAAAAAACCCAAGAAAACTTATTGTTAGAGCTGTAATAGGGATGTAGATTGCAGTAGTTAAACAGAAAATGAGTTACAACAGAACTAGCTAGGAAGCGCTCCCAGGTTAAATGTAGGAAATTAATTACAATTTAGGAGCACGTGTTTTTACAAACATTTTTCACACTCCTCTTTCAATAGAGAAGTTTAAAATACCCTTTAGCATGTTTGTTTCATAGTGTTCTAGAAGGAAATTGAGATTGCTGTGGCCTGGTTATTGTAATTTCTTTACTTTCATTGATTAATGACACTAGCTTCCTGTGGAAATTATTATATTTTGAAGAAAGAGACTTTTGTTCTACTTTTCATTCCTCCTGTCTGTTCTAGTTATTTAAATACGCTTAAAATATTAATATGATTAATGTGACTGTATGTGCAATTACTGTACATCGGTTTTCAGATGTAAATTTGTCTGAATTACTGCAACAACATTTTTAAAGTTCTGTTTTCAGGAGATGAATGCTTGCAAAGTAGAGCCACAGCTAATATTAGTCAACATTTTCTGGTGGTTATTTAAGGCTAATGAATTGAATAATTTTTAAAGATAACTATATAGAAATTGCCCACTGGTTGTACCTGGATACAACAACTAATTTTCTTCTATGTTTTTATTGTTCATATTTCCCAACAGTAGAACCTGAAATTCTTATCTGTCTTTTTAACCTTTGAATATAATATGTAGAGGCTCTATGTATTGCAGCACCATAAAAGGGAAATAAAATATTGGTGAGGAAAGTAAATTACAGAGCAGAAGAATGCTTCATGTGGTTGCCACACCTATATTTTAGGTGTTTCTGTTTTCAGAGATAACTCATGAACACACCTAATATTGGAAGGTAATGAGGAATGGAAGAAAAGTTTGTGGTACAACTAAAGTTTCAGACAGTTGAGGTGTATAGAAACAAGTTCTCCCTTTCATTAATGTTAATTGATCCCAAATAGGCATGGAACCTCGAGAAGTTTCTAGTTTGTGGCAGAAAGACTCACTGAGTCTAATGCTGCCGCTGTCTCGAGGCTAATATGAGGTGAGGCAAAAATCAATCTCTCCCCAGTAAAAGTCTTATTTCTAGTCCTCCCTTCCCACTATATACATGATGCTGGCCAAATAACACACTACAGCTCTGTTAAGTGCTGCTTCTTCCCCCTTAGCTTGACGTGTATTTCTAAACTTGAAGCTACTAGCACAGATCTCTGTGAAAAAGATCTCCATAAGCTTGAGATTGCTACAGAGGTATATATTTCCACCCCTCTTTTTAAAATTAAGAAGTTGTTTTTGTAGTTGTCTTCCTTTTTATTCCCGCCCCCCGCAATGTTAAAATCACTATCTAGACAAATATGATTATATGCCCTGAAATGCATTCAGGGAATAAGTTTGGTTTTTTAGTGTGTAAAATCAGTCGTATTACCAGTCACGCTCCACAGTTCATCTCCCCTGCTCTTCATTGCTGTCCTGATTATCAGCAGAATAACGCTAACAATTTTCTCACAGTAAGTGGAATGGAGTGTTAGCCCAGGACAGCTGCTGCAGAGCTCCTCGTGTCTCTATTACAGCTAGGTTGTATCAAATTGTTTATAAATATTCATCAGTTTGCTTATAGATATTTCATACAGTGCTTAAGCCAGTCCAGCTTTAAATGGCTAGTCTATGTATAGCCATACATGTCTTCTCAGGATTCAAGTTAGCCAGAAATTTTGGAGTAATAGTCACGAGATACAGTAGCAAACAGCATAGTAAACAGGAACAATGTGAAGGGCAGTATTGGTGCTCATGGCCGAACATCTGTACTGTGTTTTCATGGTTTATATTCAAACTAGTCCAGTAGTGCTCCTTGTGCATCTTACATTGTAGTCTTATCCAAAATAAATCCAGTTTGCTCTACTATGCAAACCAAAGCACTGTGAGAGTGAATGATTGGGAGATTTGCTTCAAGAGCAACCTTCTGGTCCAAGCTAAAACGCTGAGGCAGAAACCCACTCAGCTCATGGAAAAGTGCAACATTGGAAGGCATTGAAATTGCTTACAAAATCCAGAAGGCAGTATCATGTTGGTCTGTGGTTTGGAAGATAATGTAAGCCCTGAAGACTGGAAACATTTTTAAACAGAAGTTGAAAGTAACAAAGATTTACATTTCCATTCTTTAAGTTCATGTGCAGAAAATTTCCTTATCAGCAAGGTTCTCAACCCATATTTTTCAAATATTGACACAACAAGTTTAGTGTTAATTAATTACTTTCGTGCTAGTTCTGAAACTGGGGAAGAAGCCTCGCATAAATTCTGTGTCCGCTACCAGCTAAGCAGAGAGAAGAGCAGCTGGCAGAGTGAAGAAGTGTGCAGCCCCAACTACTGACTGATCTGTTGCCCAGAGTTCAAAACCCTACCGGTGTTTGTTTTCTTCAGGTTTGGGAAAGAGTGAATATCACTGGCTGGACTTCCCAGCTTCTTTCTCAGTAATGGAGCCGTACAGGGTCCCTCCCGTAGGTTCTTTTTTCAGAGGCATCACAGTTGCTGGGACCATTCATTAGAATGGGTCAGATGGTACCAGATATGACTATAAGTTTGCTAGCTCTGTTACCTTCTACACCTTCCAGCAAGTGATTAGTAGTTGGACACTTCATTCACTATCCTCCTTTTCTCTTTGCCTTCTCCAGAAGCGGGAGCCATGCAAGATGTCTTATGTGCTGTAGGGTAAAAAGTATTTGAACCCTTCAGTTACTATTTTTTTTTTCCTTTCTTCCTCTTTCCCCAGTTTGATATATATTAGATATGTGTGTGAGAGAACATGGGTTGATCAGGGATCCCAGACATAACAAGAGGAGGTGGTGATCTAAAAAGTTTGAGAACTCATAATTAGTTTATATATGCACCTACAATATTTCAATATCCTAAAATACTCATTGTCTTGAGGCTCAGAATTTGTTGTGAAGAGTTATTCTTTTTATGCAGTGTGTGATAAAATAATCACGAGTCATCTAAAGTGTTCTCTGTATTAACTAAAATTAGGAAGCACTTGTGATGCTCTGTTTGTTTAATGCAAGTTTGTATTTACAGTTGGTAAGATGTATAATTAACCCATTAAAACTTTGTGAAATTTAAGTCAATAAGGTTTGGTATCAGACCTACCTAGGAGATAGCTATCTATTTTATCTCAATTTGTTAGTAGACTTGACATTAGTAGTACTTGTGGTTGGTTGTGTTTTCAGAAGCATCCTTAATGTGTTAGTCATTGTACAAGCATAGGAAGTCTAGAACATTCTTTAGAAGTTTTGAAACTTTAATACCTAATATTAGAGCAGGTACGAGTGTTATGAATTACTTCTAATCAAAATCTTGGCACAGCTCTTGTGTGATATGCCAATAGAGTAACTATACAGGTTAACTGAGATGGATGTAGAGTTAATTTTGTAATGTGCTCTGGAGTGTTATAGGTTCTCTGTATATTGCTTTTTTACAGCTGGATGTCATAATTCTCTTGGCTTCTTACAAACTTTTGGCCATTTTGCACTGGTGGAATTTTTCAGATGAAAATGTGAAAGAATTTTACTTTTATTTTTAATTAGGTTTTCAATTGCTTGCTCTATCTTGCTTTCCAGAGTTGAGTTAAATTTCTGTATCTCCAAGGGAAATTAAAAGCACTCTGATTGTTTTTATATTCCCTCCTGATTCTTTCAAAAAAGAAATACAAAATGACCTTGTTTCATTGTGTTGTAGGCTTAAAACAAATACACATAGTTTTTGTAATGTTATTCTTTTTGGCTAAGCTATGTTCTGTTCTTCATTTAATGGCATCGTTGACAAAAGCTGCACATCATTTTAAATTGCAGTTTTCAGTTTATGATTTGTAACCTACTGTGGAATTCTCTCTGAAGCATGTATAAAACCCAACCCAGTTCTGTGAAGCGTGTTGAGAGAATTTCCATAGAGAAACCCCATACCCTAATTTACAACAAAACCCGAGTGTTTGTTTAGCCTTCCTCCTTTAGGAACTTTGCATAACCTTATGATTAGTGTCAGTAGTAGAGATGGGGAAGCTGAAGCACAGGATTATATCGTCTCGGTTCAAATGGTGGATTTGGAGCAGAGCCATGAACACAGCTTAAAAAACTTATTTGGACTTTACTTCTTTTGCAGAGTGGGATACTTTGCTATATTACATTGCATGGTCTCTGAGGCACCAATTCTTACACAATTTAAAACGCAAGTAAACGTTCAGCTCATTTAGTTGCAGAACAAACTTTCTAAATGTAGGCTGAAAAGAATGAAGTGTGAATTGGCAAACCGCTGCATGTTTCTTTATGCCTTTTCCAATTTCTTTTGGTTGCTCAAGTAGAAGAAGAATAAAATCTGAAACGGGTTATGTATCCTACTTAATCATCTGTGATCATTGCACAGCTGTAAGGATGTAAAAGGTTTAAGCAAAAGTAGATATAAGCGCTGGAGTTTATGGGCAAAAGATTCAAAGTAGCCCTTAGTGCAAGCAGGTAAAATAATGAATATTCAAACCAGCCAAGAGATCATAGAGCAAGGGGTTCTTGAGGGGGAAGGAAAGAATTTTAAAAAGTTAGTATATGTTAGGAAAGGGGGAGACTCAACGAGAAGCCTTTGAATTATATCTTGTTGAAATCTGAACAAGTTTTCATTTATGAGGCCAGTGTTGGAAGCAGGAAAGAGTAGAATTTTCTTGCCCAGGTGATGTAATTTTTCATAACTAATGATAGTTCTACTAATTTTACTTCTCTTTCTACAGCTTGGTAGGCTTTCTACCTACCTTACAAGAAGGTCAGATATGTATTTGGTTGTTAAAAAAATTTTGAAGTACTTGTCAGGATTTGTCTTTAAATTTTCTGCAGAGGAGAAAGGAAGAAATGCTGAAGCCAGCAGAACCATCATAATAATTATTTATCTAAAAAAGGAATAGAGTTTGTATTCTACAATCCCCCAGAGGAACATGTGTAAGAAAAAGATCTTAAAGAAAAGAAAATGTGTTATGATTTTTCAACAGATATTGATGTCATGTTTTCTTTAACCTTTTCAATTCAATTTAGACTTCACGATCTTCAAAGAAGGTTCATAATTTTGGAAAGAGATCAAACTCAATAAAGAGAAATCCTAATGCACCAGTTGTCAGACGCGGCTGGCTCTACAAACAGGTACTCTTCCCCATTTCAGCCCCTTCTTTTTTTTTCTTTTTTTTTGGGGGGGGGAGGGGTAAGGTGTATAATGTACAAAAGACAATCATTTGCATAAAATACAATGATAGCAATACTAAAGTGAAGCTATAAACTGTGAGAACTGACACATGGTATTTTAATTAATTAGCTACTTATCGGATAACATTCCGATACAAATGAATAAGGGCATCAGACTAGTACAGAACGTTGATATAATATATATACATATTTCTCTCTAAAATACACAAAGAGCTTGAAAAATCTAGGCAGATATTGGTAGTAAATAGCTGAATGAATTTCAGGCATGCTGAGATGATGGGACAAGGTTGTATGGCCCAGCATATTGTTTTTTTAAATTCTGAAGTTTCTTTTGTTAGGCTGTATCTCTTAAGTTGTTTTTCAGTAACAAATTGGAAATTAAGTAATTTTTTCCCACATGAAAAGAGAGAGGAATGCCTGTTTTCTTAACTCAGAGATAATCATCTTAAAATCAGAGATCATTTTAGGTTTATCTATTGAATGTAAACTAATCTGAAGTATGTGCTCTTTAGTATTTAGTGACAGTGTACCCAGCCTGCTGTAGATTTGCTATTCTCCAATACCAGACCACTTGCACTTTCTTGCTCTGCAGGGAAATCAGAGTAGAGTAGTTCAAAAAATTGAACAACAAAACTGATTAGGCCATATTAGGAATATATTTTGTAAATCCACCAAGAACCCTGTAACAACCTGTCATTTAAACTCAGCTGAGGCAAATGTGTGTATGTAGTTTTCAATCTACACTGTCATTTACTGTCCCTACTCTGATAGACTAGTATGACCCACGTAGCTTTCTGGATGCTGTTGGTGAGTCAGTTTTTAAAAATTACTATCAGATAAAAAGATCCAGAAGTATCTGTTTAGTAGAAGATTTTTCCATGTTTAGATACTCTTGTGGTCTCTACTCATTCAATGTTGAGAGTGAAAAGTTGTCACAAAGGTGAGAGATTTTTTTTTTTTTTGCTTTGTTTTGGGGCTATTAAACTTTTTAGCTTGAAAAAAAGTCACTCTATTCCTGAAGTAATGTTTTCTGGATTTTTGAATTAAATGAGACAATTAACTTGATTGAAATATGAAGTCCGAATTATAGCACAGGTGGTTGTGCACAGGAGTATCTGTGTTATGTAGGTTGTATATGTAGCACGTGAGTATAAAAATCTCCCCCTATAAGAGCAGCCAGTAGAAACACAGGAGTTTGCTGATACTTTGCTACCTGCTTCTGAGTAAGTTAGATTTGTGATGATCTGGCTTTTCATTCTGAGGTCCTTTGTAGTGAGTTTTACATGTATGAAAAGATACGCTTATCTACCTGAACTAACTTACTGGAATGCTCTAAAGATTCTTGCTGTTTTATGTCTCTTGTTTCATGTCAAACCATGGATGTTCAGCATATAAAGTAATACAAAGATGTTGCTTTCCTAAAAATTATACTCTTTCATATTACCAAGTCCATTTTAGCGTACAATTGTATTATTTTACTAATGAAGAAACTGTAGCTATATTTTAAGATCACAGAATCACAGAATTATGATGGTTGGAAGGGACCTCTTGATCATCTAGCACAACCTCCTCTGCTCAAGCAGGCTTGGCTAGAGCAGGTTGTCCAGGACTGTGTCCAGTCGGATTTTGAATATCCTCACAGATGGAGACTGCACCACAACCTCTCCGGGCAACCTGTCCCAGTGTTTGATCACTCTCACAGTAAAAAAGTTTACCTCTTCTCAGGTGGAATTTCATGTTTTTTAATTTGTGCCCATTGCCTCTTGTCCTGTCACTGGGCACCACTGAGAAGAGTTTGGCTCCATCTTCTTTACACTCTTCCGTCAGGTATTTATACACGTTGATAAGATGCCCCCTGAACTGCCCTTTCTCCAGAATGAACAGTCTCAGTCTCTTTATATGAAAGATGCTCCAGTCCCTTAATCATCTTTGTGGCCCTTTGCTGGATATACTCCAGTATGTCCATGTCTGTCTTGTACCGGTGAGCCCAGCACTGAACCCAGCGCTACAGCTAGACCTCAGTAGGGCTGAGTAGAGAGGAAGGGTGTCCTCCCTCCATCTGTTGGCAACACTGCTAATGCAGTCTAGGATGCTGTTGGCCTTCTTTACCATGAGGGTGCACTGCTGGCTCATGATCATCTCTTTGTCCACCAGCACCCTCCAGGTCCTTCTCCACAGAGCTCCTTTTTAGCTGATCGGTCCCAGTGTGTACTGGTGCATGGGATTATTGCTCTCCAGATGGAAGACTGAGCATTTCCCTTTGTTGAACTTCATGACATTCTTCTCTGCCCAATTTCCCAGCCTGTCAAAGTCCCTCTGGATGACAGCACAACTGTCTGGTGTATCAGCCACTCCTCATAGTTTGTATTACCTGCAAACTTGCTGAGGGTGCACTCTGTCTCAGCATGCAGGTCATTAATTAAGATGTTAAATCATCTTGGCCACAGTATCAATCCCTGCGGTAGACCAGTAGCAACTGGCCGCCACTGGTGCCACTGATCACCACTCCCTGCGCCTGGTAGTTCAACCAGTTTTCAGTCCACCTCACTGTCCAAGTTGGACAGGGTTTATGTGTAAAATGATTTAAATGCTGTGATGTTTGGTTGTTTTTTGTAAGAAAAGGGCTTGCTGTATGTTTCCATGTTGTAGTAGTAATTGAAAGCCAATTTAGTCAAGAGTTTTACCAACAGATACTATCTTCAGAAATTTACAGTGAAAGCTTGTGCAGGTTTCTTTTTAATAGTAAGATAACTTTCTTAACATGTTTATGTAATCAAAGAGAACAGCAAGTTTTGTTTGACTCGGGGTGTGCTGTTTCATTGCATGCAATGGCATTCTTCTGTCATTTTCCTACTAATTTTTAAGTCCAGGGTCGATTCTTTTTTTGGAAGGTGTTTACTGTGAACATACTGTTACCATATTATGACATAATCGCAATCAAGAGGGAACAATAATTAGTAAATCCACTGATACAAAAAGTATGTACATTAAAGTAGGAAAGAATTTAATATATCAAGGCACACAATCATTTTGTGTGCCTCCCTGCTACGTCTGAAGAAGGCCGAAAGATCATTCCTAGTGTGTCTCATTGCTGGCAGAATTTTATATGTGGCCATGTAGAAACCTGTTGGTGTTTTTGAGTGATGGGATAAATGTGATGTTGCATAACAGCCTCTTCAGAAACTCTGTCTGAGGGTTTGTGATAATCCTTTATACTGAAGAAGTTTGGGTATTTTCACATCGTACAGTTGATTTTTATGGCCAGTGCCCTTTGGACCAGGGGTCTGGCATCCTAATCCGCTACTGAGTCAGTGACCTTATCAATGAGGTGAGGAAGGCCATCTTCCCTCCTTGTGTCTGCCTTTCCGGCTGCAAAATAGGAGCTGACTGCTATGGACAATGCTTCCAGACTTCATTAGTGTTTGTTGAACCACTTTGAGGTCCTCAGAAGGAAGGTGCTATGAAGTGTTTAGTTATTCTATTTATGAAACTGTTTGTGGCAAAGGATTTTTTAATTTTTTCTGAATAATATTTCCTAGCTAATGCTTGTTTTACTCTTTCTCCTCCCTCCTTCAGCTCATTTCCCCGACCCCAAAAAAAGCAGAGCTTGAAATATGAGGCTAAAAATTATGCTGACTTTTCAAAAAAAAAAAAACCAAACCAAAACCAACCAAACAAAAAAACCCAAACAAAAAAACCCCAAACAAACAAGAAACCAAACCAAAACAACCCCAAAACCAAACCCACACCACCCCACAGAGTTTTTCATTATAGAATCTCTCTTCTTGGTTGTCACAAAACTTATATACTACAAGAATATTGATAATTCACACGTACCTTTCTTCTTGGAACAGATTAACATATTTATTAAATCTGATTCTACTAGGATGTGCGTGCTGCAATGCTCTGGCTTATTTACACTGCAGTAGCGGTGGCAGTCTTTCATTCTGAGTTGTGCAGTGTAAATTGGTTATAAGCATAAAAGAAAATGAAATTGCTTTAGGAATAAACTTTATTGGGGAAAGAAATTTGCTGTAGATATATGAGTGGTAGTGGAAGATGAAGTTCAGCAGAGAGTTTTGTCAGAAAACAAAGGAGGATGTAGCCCAAGTATTACCTTTCTCTTTTCCTTTTTAAAAAAAAGTATAATTTTTTTCAGTTAACTGTAGATTGTAGTCTCTAGCATGCTAAAATAATGGGCTCTCATTTCATTGATTCTTGAATCATGTTAACTTCAGGCTTCCTGGGTTATGATCTTTGCAGTGTCAAATCCGTGATGAGAAGTCAAAGATACTTAAAATACCTTAGCCAAGAAAATTCACTACTAGCACACCACCACAGTTATGTAGTACCTGCTTTACTTTATGAACTATTACTATTAAGAATCTGAAAGTTCTTACTTGATCACTTTGATTAATACAGGATAGTACTGGAATGAAGTTGTGGAAGAAACGGTGGTTTGTGCTCTCAGATCTGTGTCTCTTCTATTACAGAGGTAAGTTCCACTCAGGAAAGCATCATTTGCTAATTTTACTGGAAGCAGATAAATTTTGACACACCACTCAAATGTGAGAAAAATTAAGCTGCTACTTAACTTAATGGGTAAAATAGTTGCATAGCTGTCAATATCCAGGCCTGCTACTTTCCTCCCCTGCCCCCCTTCTTTCTTAATTACCGATTTCACATAATTGCTTCCTGCCTGTCAGGTACTCTCAAAGGGCAAACCCATTCACAGCTACCTCTCTTATTAAATTCTGGATTGTAGTTTTCTCACTGCTTCTGTTGTTAGGAACTAAATATGCCAGGTTGAATCTGATTTTTTAATGCAAATGAAGTAACTGAAATGGGGATAGGAAAGGGATAGTGCAGGGGAGCTGAAACTCTGCCTTTGGAATGATAAAGAGGATATCTATGCCTTTTGGGAATCTAATCAGTGTTCATGAATACTTATAAAGTGAAATGTTGTCCAATTCCATACAAGTAGAAGTCTCTGCTGTATTTGGAACAAAGAAATCTGTTAGTACCCTTATGTAGCTACATGAGACTTATTTTACATGGGAAAAATTAGCTGCTTATAATTCTGTCTGGAGATATGTATGTTAGAAAACTGATTCCTTCACCATTACAGATTATTAACTGTAGTGCTCCTGAGGGGATAAACAAATGGGATTTGTGCATATGGAAACATATTCAATCCTGAAATAAGGCATACAACCATAATGGTTTAAAGGAGGCTAAGAGCAAAGAAGATTGTAAAGCATGGCAAAATAGAGGAACAGTTAAGGCCATCTGCAGCCTTGTGAAGGGTAACAAAGGGTTTCAGTTTAGGATAAGACTTTAGAATTGCTAGAAGTGGTGTTGGCGTTCGTGATGCTGAAAGCAGTGACTGGTTAGTTTAAAATGCTGTTCTGTTAAAGTGCAGCATGGTTCTATTCTAATCAAGACAAATCAGGTCATAAGACACAAAAGCTTTGTCTTTAACTGTTTTAGTTAACATATTCTGAATTATTGAAATATAAGCATTAGGCTTTGTTTCTTTACCCCAAGAAGTATACGTGGTTGGATAAACCACTGCTGAGTCAAAACTAGGCTATAATTTCAGTCATGGAGGCATCGATTGTGATACAATTACACTGCATTTAGTTAAGTGGTCATTATATACTATGCTTTCTTATAGGGTTTTCTTATTTGAAACAAGTCTTCAGACTCTCTCTTCCAGAGGTTCAAAAGAAAGTGCTGCTTTGTAGCTGCCTTAAGAACAGATTAAATTGACTTAAAGCACTGCACATGAAGTATCTCAAAAGAAAACAGAAAAGCAATAAGCAAAACCAACAACAAATAAAATAAATCCAAACAGCTCTATAATCTTACTTTTTCATTTCTACATGTTAGTGTGCTAAATGCTGAAATATAAGCAGAATAGTCTAACTTGTTTACACGATAAACTTTGCTTTTAGCTATCCTTCACTTACTATAAAGCAGTTAAATGGTAAACATGTATAGTGATAGTCTTAAAGGTATTAGAAATGGCTACTAAAATATAAAAAACTCGCACTCTAAATCCTGTGCTTTTCTGTTGTTGTTAATTCTGTCTCAGATATTGAAAAAATTGACGGGGGGAGCCATGCACTTACTCCCAGATCGCAGTGTTTCTGGTTACGTGACTCTGGTTGTTGAGGGTTTTTTGGTTTTGTTTTTTGGTTTTCTTAGTAAATCTTACTGAACTTTTACAATTGTGTTAGAATGGTAGCGGCTAATGTTAAATCTAATTTATAGATGAAAAGAAAAATGATTTCATTGTATTTTTTCAGAGCTTAGAGCATACTCTTTTTCTGTTTCACGGAGGGATAAAAGACTCTGCTTTCATATTGGAAGGTTATTTTTGCAACAAATAAGATCTTAGAGCTGGACAGAAGATCTGCTATTTTTCTCTTGTATTATTCATACACAGCATACAAGTAAAGATGGGTACGGGGCAGTGTAATGTGTAGATAAAAGCTAGTCTGATGGGAAACAGATTTTTAAAATCTGGAAATGGAATGTAGCAGTATGTCTTCAACAAAGACCAAAGTCCTCCAGACATGCAGCTGTTCAGTGGAACAAAAATGCTTAATGCTTTTGTATGGCACTAGTGGGTGTGACTTAGTCATGAGTCAGAGTATAATCTAGCAGAAGAAGGGAATTTTTCCCCAAAACAGCAGTCCAAATAAAGTAAACCCCAACATTTGCCATACGTTCTGGGACAGGGGAAAAAAGGCAGAAATTTGTGTGTGTGGCTGGCAAGGAGTAAATATTTGAGAGGGGGAGATGGGATGGTTTCAGGCATAGTTATGAGTACAGTTGAGTACCTCAAAGTAAATCTACTCCCTTCATTTCTTTTCTACCTTTTAATCGGAATAATTTTATGCTCAGTTCTCCAATTAAAAAGTTATCCAAGAAAGCATCAATTTTACATCTAACATGTTATGTAATGCTAATATGGCTGGACAGAGCTTTCCCCATATGAATAACTTAAACGAAAGTTGTGACTTTTCAGAATTTAGTGAGTAAATGAGAACCGGGAAAAGATTTTTAAATCTGAGTATAAGAGGTAGTCCTTTTGTGCTGTTTACATGTATTTTAATTGTAACAGTATAAATTTTCCATGCTTGAAACTTTGGAATATCTATGTTTTCATCTCAATTTCATAGATACACAGTCATTTGTTGTGGGCAGTATCTTCAACTAAGGGAGGTGTTATGGGGGACAGTCTCCTAAGATACTGCTTGTGAATAGAAGCTCTGTGTGTGAAATACAATGAAGATTGACTTTGTTAATTGCATCCAACTATTCCTTTATTAAAGTCTATTTGGATTTAAGAGCTGGTTGTTCCTTTCAATTAAAATGTCAATTTATTATTGTAATGTATTGTTCTAAAATTTTACAAAAAAACAATGTTCTCAAAAAAGGGTGTTTGGTTTGGGGAATTTTTGTTTGTTTTTTACAAATGATCTGAAACACATGCATTCTTACAAATAGAAGGTATTGAGTGTAAACTGTTCATGGGAAATATAACAATCTCGTAGCTTAATATGCCTTATATCAGAAGAGGAACGTGCAAATTTTCTCAAAGACCAACAATCATAAACAGTATTTTAAAATACTTCTGCTCTCATGGGTAATTACAATTTTTACTGAGCAGACAATAGAAAGCAGGTATTTTTCTTGTCACTGAATTAGAGCCTTGACTTCCATCTACTTTTCAGCTTTGAAGTCATATGCAGGTACACACTGATCCCCAGAAAAACGTTAGGTGAAGCTATTTGTCGTGTTTTCCATAAGGTAGCTCACGTACTTTAACTTACAAAACTGGCACTCTCAGGAGGGTTTTTTATGCTTGTCCATCTTGGGAAAAAGTTGAAGGTGGCCATATTCAAATGGCCTGGATTTCACAGTGCTTACCAGGTTTTGGGGGTTGCACACTTGTGTGATGTGGGTTCTGTGGCATGTGTTGGCAGAGAAGGGCTGCACAATTGCTCTTGTGGACTGCGCACTTCTGAGACTGTAGAGAGGCACCTACATAACAAATCAATCTGGCTTTCTGATTCTCTGATGCATTTTCTTCCGAGGTAAACTTTTTGTTACTGGTCTTGTGTTGTTAAGTACAGAGTTTCACTGAAGGGTCTGAATACAAGTATTATGTGTCAAAACACTTTGTTTCTCTAATCAAAGACTATACATTCACAGATGAGAAAGAAGAAGGAATACTAGGTAGCATACTTCTACCTAGTTTTCAGATATCTGTGCTTTCTCCTGAGGACCATATTAACCGCAAATATGCCTTTAAGGTAAGGGAATCAAATTTGCAGTTTAATTTTATGTCTGAAAGCACGATAGCCTAGTGAACAGAACTCATTTTACTGAGTTGTTATGCAAAACAGGATTGACAAACAGCTTCTGAGATTGATTTTTGCGTAATACAGTAGCAGAGGATTCAAGTATTTAGCCTGATGTGTAAATATAGACATAATTACTAGAATAAGAAAATGGATGAATACCACTTAGTATTTTGGGTTTAGTTCATGGATCTTAAATACAGTGTGGTGTTTTAGAATTCTAAACTGTATCCTCAGCTAGACTTATCCCACTAATGAAAGTTCTTTAGATACGAAGTATCTTTACATATAAATAAAAATAGGGTTTTATTATCACTTAAATCACAATATTACATGAATCATTGTCAGGAGTGTGTCACAGCTAATCTTTTTAATCATGATATAAATCACTCTACTAAATATTTTATCTTGACCTTTTTGTTTGTTTGTTTTGTGAGCTCCTTTTGGCTCTTCTTTTGGCCTCCTAAGCAACACATCACTTATTTACTATGGTAAGTACAAATTAAAACTTACTGTATCATTCAGACTGCAAAAATCTATGCCAAAATCTTATTCATAATAATTATATTAATCTACATTAATGGATAATTAAGATAGTTTTTAACAGATTGAAGACATTTAAGGGCTTTTTATTGAGTGTATTAATGAAGAAGCAGCTATGACTGAAAACTATGGGCAATTATTTTGAAAATATGAATGCAGTGACAGAGAAACATTGAAGTATTCCCTCCAATATTTTTTCTGATAATATTATTTTCAGAAATCTTACTATAGAAAACATTAGAGCGAGTATACAGTAACATTATTTGCCTCTTTTCTTTTACAGGATCTTACATTTTTATTGCAATGACCATGTCATTTCCAATCAGGCAGCTCATCCAAACATGAGGACCTATTATTTCTGCACAGATACAGGGAAGGAAATGGAGTTGTGGATGAAAGCCATGACAGATGCAGCACTTGTGCAGACAGAGCCTGTGAAAAGGTAACGTGGATTTTCAAAACAGTGGCACAGCGTATTTCTTCCTCATATTTAGTCTGATTTATTTAAATACCTTAAAAAAAGGTATTTTAAAGGCATACCTTAAAATAGAATGTAAATTGGCTGAAGTAATTTCTCCTTATATTGAAGAACCCTTACTAATTTAACAATGTTGGATAAAATTTTGAAGTAGTAAAAATAATCTAAGTTCTGTTCTGAATACAGATGCTTTGAGAGTAAAGGGCTAGAGGACATAAACCTGACTAGTTCCTTTAGCCAGCGGCATCAAAAGAAGTTCAATGTCAAGTACTGTGTGCAGGCATGTTTGACTTCCCTTACCCTCCTGACTGAACAGCAATAGCAGCTCAACTGATAGTAGTCTTTGGCTTAAACTTGTCATAAGTCTCAAATTCACAACTGTAGTTTCTGGCTAAATTAAAGTTGCACCTATGGGCAACCTGTGGGGAGCCATTCTTGTTCATCATTAAGTTGTCATCAAATTTATACTTACCTGATCTGGAGCCTTATCCTTTATGTATCCATGTGTTGACAATGAAAAGCAAGTTATCACTGGAAGCCTTGTGTTCTCAGAAACTGAATATTGTCTGTTGCTGTCTATGCAGTAAGAGTCACTTTCTCTCTGAATGTTGTCCTTTGGGTTGGCTCCCTGTCATCTCTAATGGAAACCCCATCAATGGAAAACTTAAAAGCTCCTCATTATTGATGGCACAGAAATTATTGCTGATGGCTGCTGTCGCTTTATCTACTTCTGCGCTCTATTAGTTCCTGCTACACTGGAGCTAAATGAATGGCAGCAATGCTGAGAAATTTTAAGTTGAAAAAACAAAAGGTGGTAAATTCCATAGACACAGATACCAAAGAAGGAAAAGGTACAATTTTTGTGGAAGACTGAACACATTGAACTTGTTGTCAAAATACAAGCAGTCTTTCTCAATTTTGCATCAGTAGTGCAAGTCATTCCTGTTAACTTGTTCCTGACATTTCTATATCCCATGTTCCATCCACTATGATGCTGGCAGAAGCATAAAATGGAATGCAGAACGATTAGACACTTTTAGTCTTACATGTTTCAATGTTTTGTGAGCTTCTCAGTCAAACATAGTGAAACTTTTACTTATACCAGTCTATGGGATACTCAGAAGGATAACTGTAAACTCAGGACACTTGTAAATTTGTACCTGTGCAACTGTTCAGTCACTAATCTTAAAAGGTTGAAATCTTAGGTTTCATCTCTAATATCCTTCAAATATATAGATAATATATGAAGTATTTCATTCTTTGCATTGGACAGCATAGTGAAATAGCTTTGTAGAAAAATACATTGTTCTCTGTACTATGGAAAAATAACAGATGTTCTTCAAGCTCTCAGCTGTCATGTTTGTTTTTCCCAAAATTACTGAAAATAAAAGATTTGAGCTTGTAGAAAGGAGGACTGGTAGGTCCAATTACCACAATGAAATTTGATCTGATTATGTATTATTTCATGTTATATATGAAGATGTTATGTTCTTTGTCTCCTGTAACCCTCCTCTTGTTTGGGAACAATATGTGGTATGGGGAAAGGATGAGCAGAGTGAGAGAGCATAAGCAAGCAGATACTTAGCAGCATTTTCACCTTTTAATTTCTTCATTCAGAGCTTGTAAGAGATTGCACTTAAAAGAATGGTATCACCTTGACAAAATAAAATATCTCATTTAGCTTAGTGAATAATAAACTTAATCTGAAAAATCAGTTTTGGTTCACATTGTAAGTGTATTGCAGATAGCTGTGGTAGCTTACAGATGGAGAAATGATTGACCCAAATCAGACCCGCTTAACTTCAAACAAAAATCATGTATTGATTGTATAAGCACTTTGTAGGGGGAATAATACTGAAGTGGGCCATTCTGAATCTCTTTGGACTGGTGAAATGACCTTCATTTGGTGTTTGCAATACTGTGAAGATTGAACATTTAAAGAGGACATCTTTATAGCAGAAAAAAATTAATGTGAAAAAAGTACATCTCCATCTGACAGTGTCTCCTTAATAAGTGTCGTCTTCATAGTCTCACCCGTAATAGTCAAAGCTCTGTAGAAGATATTTAGTACACCTCATTATATAGACAGATGTTATATTATTACTTGTGACATTTCTTTTAACATAAGAAGCAATGCAAAATGGTAATGTAAATATCCACTTTTTTGTGCAGTTCACTACTATATCTGTACAGTCATGTTTGCTGCCTCGGAGCCTAGGAAGATTTGTAGTGAGCTCACCCTGGTGCCCGGTGCAGCTTTGCAGGCTAGTCATCCTTCCCAGGCTGCAGTGCCATGGCTGCTCTAACAAGATGGATGTGCAGTCTGCTGCTGTGAAGGGTGTTCCAGCCTCCTGAAATGCTTGGCCACGCACTCCTACTCCCTTCTTTCAGCTGCAGTGCCTGTTCCAGCACTGACGTCTGCCTATTTCAGGTGTTTGGCAGTGTATAGGCAAATGGTGGGGATTCCCAATACAGCTGAGCTTATCTTACACTTTTCATCCAGCTATACATGCTCCTGCAATCTGCCTTGCATTGCTTTGGGTGCTTATCTTACTCCTTGGTGAATCAGTGTAGCACACTAAATGAGTAGAAAGCACTCAGCAGCAAAATCAGTAGTTTTCTGCCTGGATATCACAGACAGAATGGGCTTGCCAACAGCCAAAACAAGTGAAAAGCAGCAAGAAAAGCGACTTATGTAACACTATCTTGTTGTTTTAATTCAGACAAGAAACCCTAGAATGAAAGAGAAGTAGATGTGACCTCTTTGAAAAGTTTGTTAGTAGCCTTGAAATAATTACTTGAGAGAAAATACATTTCAAGACCAGTGAAGTCTCAAAGACTTTCATGTCTGTTAGCTATAGTACGGAAGAAAATACTTCAGACATCTGTTTTCTAAAGAATCCATCTTTTGGCTATCAAACCAGTTCTTAAAATGAACCATGTAGCAGGATATGATGTTATCCAGAAGAAATACTGTTTCTTCCCTGTAAAAATCTGTTAAGTGTTAAGTATTGTATTACCTCATCTCCAAGTAACCTAAAGTTTGGCATGCACATAGCTCTAAGCATAAATTATTTTGGTTGTCAAATTCAGCCAGTGCCTTTGATTCTCAATTCTGTTTTTTCAAGAGGTTCTAACGTTATACTGAATACAGTTTTCTAACAGACTAGATATGATACAATAGCTAGATTTATTAAGAACTTACTTCCTTAAATATTTATGCAAGTTGCTGTTGAGCCACCCTTAAGTGCTTGTTAATATAAATTGCCCAATGATACGTCAGAGTTTTTACACTATAGTTCTTTAAATCTAGAAGTCAAGGTACTTCACTGCTTATGATACTCTGGAAATCCAGACCCAACAGTCTGTTAAACTGAACGTTTCAGCTTTAAATAATTTCAGAGTTACAATCTGTATCTTTATTTTTCTGAGGATGTGAGTTCCTTGGAGAGAAAAAAAGATAAAAGGAGTATTGAAAATATTGCCCACTTTTTTGTGGCACGGGTTGCCCACTTTTCCATAAAATATTCTTACTTTCCACATATAGTTAGCCACATAATACAGAAATGAGATACTGAGGTGAGAAAATAAAAATGTAACCATTTCTTTTAGAACTGATCTGCAGTCACGGCAGAAAAACTCCCTTCTGATGTATAACTGCAGGGAAGGACAAATATTATTTGGTCCTATTGACTTAACTATAATTACTCCTTTCTAAACATTTTTGTTTTAATTTTACCTAGATAGTAAATTCCAGTTTAATAACGTACTGAGAGACCTATCAAAATAATTAAACACAAATACTTTAGTCAGTGAGGAGCTATTTAAGCTTATGACTCAAAATATGATCTCAAACAACCTCTCTGGATTAGCAAAACATCTTACTCATTCCATCTTGTACCAGTGCAGACTACAGTTAAGTTGTATCTGAGTACTGATTGCTTGCTTGTGTTTGTAGATGCTAATGTCCACCAACATACTGATTTAGCTTTTTTACCCTAAATGCTGATTCTCTGCTCTCCCATGTTTAAGAGCATCATTTTTCTATCCTTTCACTGTCAGCTGTGTGTGCCAGAGCCTTTGTTTCTTCTGAGTGATGCAGCACATACTAAGAAAAGAGTGGGTTGGTTTTTTCCTCCTAGTGTAGTTACTGTCCCCAAACAGCATAAGCTAAGCTGCCAAAAAAGCACTTGGTAGCGTAACGACATCCACAGCGGGGCTTTACTGACGTCACTGTGTTTGAAAAAGATGGCTTTTTCTTTTCAAATGCCTCTGCCTGGCTTTGTTAAATCAGTCTTCAAGTCTGTCTGTCATACTTGATTACATGTGTGTCCCCCCTTTCAGAATTATTTACTTATCTAAAACAGCAGAAAATAGTACTTTTCCTGTATTACTGTTCCATATGTATTATTCCTGTTGTGTTGTAGAAACCTATAAATTGCATTCAGTATATGCTGAAATACGTATGTATGTTCAATGCTCCTTCTCTTTTGTCTTCTCCCTCTCCTGTCATCAAAATACCCTTCAAGTCTTGTTGAATACGTCTTTGAGAGCCAGATACAAATACAGAGCCAAATATAAATATGGATTTCTGTTTCTTACATTTACCTATTAGTTTCTGATAATTCTTTCCCATTTGGATCCTTTGCTGTGGAAAGAGATCTCTTGCTCACACCGAGTTGACTGGTTTGATGCACAAAGTTAAAGGAGAGCCCAGAAGTCTATCTGAATGTCAGTCATTCAGCCTCTATACCATCACAAAGAATGTCAAATATAAATGCTTGGCTCTGCTGTGTATAACCATAGTAACAAGTGATACAGCATAGAGATTGCATGGAAAAACAATTCTGTGATTTTGGGGTTTGTTTTTTAGTTAAGATCTACAGTGGGAAGTACTATGATAGTGTGAATCGAACACTGTGCCAAGTCTTGACTTTGCTGCCTATCTGATGAATGTCCTTAGAGATGCCACTCTCCCACTGCACCACAGATTTTCCATCTGTAAAATGACAACTGCATCTCTGCTGTAAAGCACCTTGAGAAAGATTGATATAAAATGCTATATAAGGGGGTAGGTGGTACTATTAAGACATGTTGCATATATTAATGCCCCTGTTTAGGATTGTTTGCAAGGTAGTCCTTACATTTATTTGTAAACTCTTGAGCGCTGGCTGAAAACTGAAATTTTGACACCCTTTTTTGACTTGATAATTGTGGGAAATTGAGTTTTTCATTCACTTTCCTGTTTGGGGAATTCCTTTAGTTTGTGATAGAGCACTGGGTAGTACAGTTTTGAGGTGGGAGGGAGGAGGTGATCTGTTTTTTTTCCATAGCCTTGAGAAGGAACCTAGGCAGAAATGTTTGGTCTTGGGAACAGTTTAAAGTCTTGGGGGGAAAAAATAAAAAGAAAACACCTCGCTTTTAAATTGCAGTAGGAGATTAGCATAGCATTTCTTTGCTGATACTTGGAAATTATAGAAAAGATGATGTAGGTATTGCAGTTCCACCACATGTGTCCTCCCCCACAAAAGTCTACATAAAAACTGGTTCTACATCGAGATTTTTTTCTCTAAAAGTTATAGTTGGCAGAAATATTACCCTCTCCTTTCTGCTAGGAGAAAACACAGATGTATCTAACCTCTGCATTTAACAGTGATGTATTTGAAAAAAACACTGTGTTTAAAAATAATGCTGATGCATATAGCCAGAGAGATGTTCATGGTAGATTATTGGTATGAATGTTTTCATTTGCAATACATTTGACGTGTGTGTACGCTTTCATGTCGGCAGCTCAGGAATAATCGCTGAAAGAAAAAGACTATTTTGAGCTACTTATATAAATAGAGTGAATTTTGGAGGACTTCTATAACATTATGAAGTATCAAGCAGAGATTGGGATCATCACAACTATGTCAGGAAGAGGCATGGGGAAAAAAATCGCACCCATTGTTAACATGCAAAGTGCATGAGCATTTCATTCTAACTCATGTACAGTATGCAGAGGACATTGATGTCTTCCTGTTGCTGATGGATATGTTTGAAATGGTGTACTTGTCAAGGCAGGAGTCTCTTGATTCCTTTCATGTCGTGGAGAATTCATAGCAAGAGTAGGGTGGTAATGAGAGGTGCATTTAAAATTAAGCGGTCAGTATTAGTAGCAGTGTATAGTATTTTATAAGGACCTTACAGTTTTCAGTCCTTTATGTATTTGCTGGGGTTCTGTCCCAAATAGTTGTTGGCCTGTTGGGAATTCATGGCTTAAATAATCTGTTGGGGAAATGTAGACTTGTTGGACATTTAAGCCTCATGTTAAAGATGGGGTAAGCAAAAATGCTTACAGCTATGTACGTAGTTACTCTACTTGGGACTAGAGCATTTTTCAGAGGAGCGGTCATACTTGTGCTCTTGGTCAGTTGTCTATGTGGTGGCCTTTACACACAGATTAGGCACTTGAACTGGATGCAGTTATAAAGATGAATAATGCATTTGCAAAAAAGAGGCAAAACAGTGTGAAAGGTTAATTTGACATCATCTTCAAATAAAACCAAACCAAGAACAAAACTTCATATAGAGATGTAATCTTAAAGAATTATATCTCTTCCTCTTCTTTCCTCCTGTACCAAAAAGTGTTGATCAAAACATTTAGGGTTTGTGTGGGTTTTTTTCTAGTGAAGTGGAAAAAAAAAATTCACTGTCTGAGCTGGATGTTCGTTCCATGTCCCAGTACGGAAAAAGATACAGCCTCTTGACACTTTGAAATTTTAAAAAGAACATAGCTAATTGGACTGCATACATTGAGTACTTGTGTAAGTACTGTAAAGCAGTAACTGTTCTAAAAATATCATCATTTTTGTGGTACAGTTCCCTAAGTCAGCAGCTATTTTCCCCCTTAAAATTAGGGAAGCCACAGTTATTTTCCACAAAATGTATGCCAACCAAAGTGATAACATACCAGAGAAACCTAATTGATGCCAGTGACCATGAAAAGTTGTTTGCTTTCTTTAAAGGAGCTCATTATATGTTAAATTCAGCAGTATTGCGAATCACGAGCTGGTCAGCAATGTAATCTGCTACCATTTTTAAAGATGGCTTTAAAAATCATCTGAATTTCAGGCTGTTGACATCTGGAAGCTTTAGCTCTTGGAGAGCCACTGAATATTTTTACTGTTTCAATGTCCAGCCCTCCAGAACTGAACATCCACTTTTTCAGACTCTGGCTTTATTTCCTCTTGTGCACATTTTTTCTAGGGGGTTAATTTGAAGTTGGCTTAAAAAATTTACCCCATGTTATAAATACTTTTAAAATAGCAAAGAAATAGAGAAGCGTAGAAGAAAAAACACTCTCACTCTCCAACCAAAAAAACCCCAAAACCAACCAAACAAACAAAAAAACCCCAAAAACCAAACCAAACAAAACACTACCACCAACCCCAAAATAAAAGAAAAACAAAACAAAAAAACCCAAAACAACAACAAAAAACCCAGCCTGTCCTTGATTATTGTGAAAATGTGTCCTGGATTTTTCTCTCAAAGACAAGATAGGTACTGGTGTAAAATATTTGGACAGGGATTCACTGAAAGAACCCTGATAAACACAAATATATTCACTTTTCATTTTTTATTACTATTTTTTAATGAATGTTTTGTTGATATTATAGCTTGTCATATATTTCTTTCCAGAGTAGAGAAGTTAACCACTGAAAATACACCACCTCGAGAGGCAAATAATATTTCAAACCATCGGGTGCTAATTAAGCCAGAGGCACAAAATAACCAGAAAAACAAAGAAGTGAACAAAAATGAGGAGAAGAAAGCTTTGGAAGCCGAAAAATATGGATTCCAGAAAGTTGGGCAAGATAAACCATTAACGAAAATTAACAGTGTAAAGCTAAATCCTTTGGGATCCGAATACAGGACTTTACCCATAACCACAATTCAGGCTGGACATTTCAGACCAATTCATTTAAATGGGTCTGAGAATAAAGCTGTTGGTGTTGTCCTGGCAGATACTGGAGATGGAGGCCAGCATAATGCAGTTCAGTCACATATGGAGTCTGAACGAGTTATGCAGAGAACTAATTCAATGCTGCAGTTGGAACAGTGGATTAAAATACAAAGAGGAAAAGGACAAGAAGAGGAAACAAGAGGGTAAGTACTATGTAATTTTTATTATTATTATTATTATTCTTTTTTTGCTAGGCTCTCTAGCAAATAATACTTAGACTTGTATCCTGGTTAGATTCTTTAGGTTTTGGTCTATATTACATAAATATATAATTTATTGTTCTCTGTAAGAAGTGCCTGGATGACTGCTCAGAACAGATTTATTAAAGTTTCTCTTTTATTAACATTTGAGTGATTATTAATAAATTAAACTATATTAATAACTTAATGAATAAAAATGGCCAGAAACCCTTTTTGGGTGTTAGAAATTTCTCTATCCTAGCAGAGAGAAGGGTGTCATCAATCATAACAATTCTTTTTCCTGTTAAAATCTGTTCATAAAATTGCCCTATCTTCTGCATTTTTGTTCACATATTCTTGTAATAATATTTTATTTAAAATTCTTCAAAAATATTCCAGGGAGCTTTTAAACTTTAAACAATCTTTAATTGAAGAGAGAGAGAGAAGCTTTACCTGAGAGTAAGTCATAGAAATCTAACTAACTTGATGCTTAAAGCTTCTCTTCTCATGAAATTAAACATCTCCCAGTTCTAATATTGAGTTCCTGTGCTTATTCATGAAGCTTTAAAATTATGTGTGAATGATATTGAATCTTGTGCCGATAGCAATTTTTCTGTCTGACAGAAGTGTAGGGACGTTGCTTCCAGTCTGGCTTACTGACAAGCAGCTCTAGCAGTAAAATATAAAAGTTTTTAATATTACCTTAGATAAGAAGTAATGGAGATGCTATCACAGGAGACATTTTGAAGAGCTGGAAGTTAGGGAGTTTGTGTATAGATGGATGCCAGAGCAGAGCTTAAGATAGAACCAAGTTCGGAAAATGTGTTTTCTGCAAATTTCAAAATGTGGGGGTTTGGGGCTTTTCAGTTTTGGCAAACACCTGAAAAATTTACATTAGTTTGACTTAACTTGCCAAAATTGGTTCAACATTTCCTCATTGCCTTTAGTCCTTCATTAAATATAGTTAGGAATTGTTAATGTGTTGTTTCATGAAGTACTCAACATAAGTAGTTTGATCAAGTTTGAACTTCCAGTACAGAGAGCGACCCTGACATTTATTTTATTATGCATGCTTGCGTAATGAGAACTGAGAAGGCTCTTTGATGCAATTAGATTTTTTTAAATTGGACTGTAAAACTTGCAACCAAACAGGAGAAATTTGAATAGCTGTGCCATCTTTCAGTTGCGTACAAGTATATAAACCCTAAAACTTATTTCCTTGTGGGAATCAAATAGAGGGAAGTACTCTTAACAGTATGTTACTAATTAACAGTATTTTATTCTTGACTATAGAGGCCACTTGTTGCTTAAATAAGGGTAGCACTGATAGCACAAACAGTATGCTTTCAACTGCAGTTCCACATAAAGGTAGCAAATGGAAAAAGAATTGGCCTTGACCTATCTTTTTTGCTTTGTGTGGAAGCAGCCTTGAATAATGATCCAAATTTCTCATGTATAGTGATGTCTTTAGAATGTGGTTTCATTTAAATTTCAAAATTTATTTTTGTTCAGATTGCCAGTTTCTAGCTGGAGATGGAAATTTAAGTAGAATTTAAGTTGGTGAATGAGAGGAGAAAGAAACTCCAGTTTATGTTAAAGCTTAAGGTTGGGGTGAGGTGCTAGTAAGGCTGTTTGTAGTAAAACCTGTTCAACTCATAAATTGATTTTTTTTGAGAAAACTAGTCTTCACTTAATCGGGAAAAGTTTCTGACTTTTAACAAAGATGCTTTCCATTGCATCTGCGTGTCTAATGTGTTAGAGAAATCATGGAGGACCAAACTGAATATCTCTGGTGTGTCAGACTGAAAAAAAATTAGGACTTTAAGAATACTAAAAAGTTATCAAACAGGTTCAATTAAATAACTATATATAAAATAGGAGCTGTTAGCTGTCCTCAATATGGAATGAAAAGGGTTCACTGTAAAGCTACTAATTTTTCAGAGGAGCATGCTGACCCCTTAGTAATTTGATTTCCTGAGAAATTAATGAGAATGACAGCAATGCAGTTTTTAATTCTTGAAGTTGTTTTCTGCCATTTCTGTGGATCTAGACATCTAGTTTTGCAAGAACCATGTGAATAAAGACAACTGATGCCTTGAGGAAGACAAACCTTTTTTTTTTAACCAAAAATAAATGTTTTTTTAAATAAATACATTCCACTTCATTTTATTAAATTAATTTTGCACAAGTTAGTTACGAATAAATATTTTTGCCAACACTAGTTCACTTGAGTGGTCTTTCTCAAATGTGAAAAAATACAGAAGGGTTGCATGGTACTAAGTGAGGGGTTTTTGTAGCTGCCAACCCAGGGTGCGAGCCTCTGTCTCCCCAGCTTGCCCATATAAGCCTCATCCTAAATAATAAATGCCTGTGGTACAGCACCAGGTTTCCGTCTTCACTCTGCCACCCTTTGCTTTATTCGCACGTGAAAGTTCTGTATTCTGGGCCAGCTGGTATTTGCATTCTTTAGGATGAAGGGCTATTTTGAGGTTTCGATCTGAGGGTATTTATAACATTGCAGAACTGAGCCCCTAAAGGTTTAGCAGCAAAGTCACTTTCCCAAATCGTCCATCTTGGATACCAGAACCAGTATTGCTACCCAGCAGTGATCCTAGAGACAACCTCTAAAGATGTCTATAAGGAGTCTATAAACTCATGTGGAAGCCTTTTTTTCATATGGGAACATTTGTAGGGAGCTATTTATGATGACAGTTGCAGAAACATTTTTGCAGCCTCACCGTGTGCGTGACTGCTTGACTGGCTGCAGCAGTGTCCCCTTGTGTGCAAGGCAGCTATAAGCTGCAGTATTGTCTAGAGTTTTTTGGATTTGACTAGAATGACATATTTGCAAGTATCAACAGGACATTGGTGAATCTATTTTGAATTTATCAAATGATGTAAAACAAGACTTAATATTGAGGCAGTTGGGCTTTTTACAGTTTTCATGGTTTACCAATAGAAGATGGATATGTTATCTTCCTAAATATTCCAGAATATAAGTAATTGCATGCAGACTTTAAATTGCTATCTTTACATAGTTAAGAACTTCAGACAGCTTTTCTTCAAGTCGTCTGGGATATTTAAAGGAGCCAACAGGATTACACTTCTCATTTAATTAATAAAATGGGAGAGGAGCTTCAGTGAGTGAGGTGTATCTAGCTACCAGATATCTTCATGAAAGTATCAGGCTTCACCATACCCGTTCGTGAATAGCTAAAATCATATTTTGAAAGTTAGAAATTGAACCCAAAAGTGTCTTGGTTGGTTATTTTTTAAATATAGAGATGGAGAAAAGCCCTCATCATTAATGATATGTTACATGAAGAAATTTAGAGGTATTTAAGCAGGTTTCGCAGAAAGAATAGGATTTAGAATCCATTTCCCTTTTTCTTTTTTGTAAGAATGGAAAGCTATACAATTTACACAATGGGGATAATACTTCATTAATTCTTGGAAAGCTTCAGAAACTGTAGCAGATTTTGTATGTAAAGCTCTTTATAGCGGTTTTCATCTCCAAAATATTACAGGTGATCATAAATACTCAACTATTTTCAGTGAAAAGTGGGTTTTACAATCATCAATTTCCTTGATAGTTATTCCGTAAGGATCTAACATGCATAATTCTGGTTTAACTTGCCATTTGCCCTACATAATTTCTTTAATGTTTTTGTGGCGCTGAAGTCATTCAAAACCATTTTCAGATTCTGGTGCCTTGTGGTGGCAGGGATTTTAGTTTGAGTTAGTCTGGGGTGTAGCTAGAAGCTGAATCATGCCCAATTTGAGATCAGTTTTGTTGTCTCTGGGCAAGCATCTATCATAGATGTGATCAGTAGCAAAAGGCTTTAAAAGGTGCTCATCTGAATTTTAGATAAGGGTTGAATGAATCAATGTTTATGACCTAGAATTTGTCCTCTGAAAAAACAAGAAATGCTTTGTCATACTTAAGCATGCATCAATACTCGGTATGGAAAATTTTGCATTTCAACTAATGCTGAAAGTTGCTAAATGGCTGTAGCACTCCAGAATTTTAATGTGGCAGCAAATTAAAGAATAAGCCTTTGAATTCATATCCAAGTTGAAAAGCAATACAGTATTATTATCAAACAAAGAAATATTTTGCTATTTGTTTCGCTTGAATAGCTGGTATAGAATGGCTTGTCCTTGTCAATTGCAAAGTATAATTTCATTAGACAATTGCTGCTCTTTTTCCTTGGTCTGCTGTTAAAAAAATCATAATTTTTTTTATGTCCATAGTAATTGCTCAAGACTTTCTTAGGGAAACAACAGGAGATCTTTTCACTTTTGAAAAAGAGAGCATTTAAAATGGGCTCATATAGAAACAGGATAGAACTTCAAAGCTTTCAAAACTTTAACCTATCCAGCATATAGACGTTACAAGATTTGATCTGAAGTTGACATTACTAGACTGTTAAATTGGTAAAAAGATGAAAAAGGGATTATATAATCATAGAATCATTTAGTTTGGAAAAGACCTTTAAGATCATCAAGTCCAACCGTTAACCTTGCACTGCCAAGTCCACCACTAAACCATGTCCCTAAGCACCACATCTACACATCTTTTAAATACTTCCAGGGATGGTGACTCCACCACCTCTCTGGGCAGCCTGTTCCAATGCTGAGCACCCTTTCAGTAAATAAATTTTTCCTAATATCCAATCTAAACCTCTCCTGATGCAACTTGAGACCATTTCCTCTCGTCCTATTGCTAGTTACTTGGGAGAAGAGACCAACACCCACCTCACTACAACCTCCTTTCAGGTAGTTGTAGAGAGCAATAAGGTCTCCTCTCAGCCTCCTTTTCTCCAGGCTAAACAACCCCAGTTCCCTCAGCCGCTCCTCATAAGACTTCTGCTCTAGACCCTTCACCAGCTTCGTTGCCCTTCTCTGGACACGCTCCAGCACCTCAATGTCTCTCTTGTAGTGAAGGGCCCAAAACTGAACACAGTATTCAAGGTACGGCCTCACCAGTGCCAAGTAGAGGGGGACGATCACTTCCTTAGTCCTGCTGGCCACACTATTCCTGATACAAGCCAGGATGCCATTGTCTTTCTTGGCCACCTGGGCACACTGCTGGCTCATATTCAGGCGGCTGTCAACCAACACCCTCAGGTCCTTTTCTGCCTGGCAGCTTTCCAGCCACTCTTCCCCAAGCCTGTAGCGTTGCATGGGGTTGTTGTGACCCAAGTGCAGGACCTGGCACTTGGCCTTGTTTAATCAAGCAGCTAATCAGAGAGAAGATCCAGTTTCAGCTGCTACTGTGCATTCAGTCAGTATAGTTGATTCTTTAATTGTTGTCTTGATTTTCTTGCATGTTTTTAAAATGACACTTGTAGTATTAAAAAAAAAAAAAAGGTAAGAATTAGCTAGATAAACCTAACCAATATTGAAAAACTTTATATTGCCGTAATATTAATGCTGTCCACTAATAAAAAGAAAATTTCTGTTTCAGCATAATCTCATATCAGACATTACCAAGAAACATGCCAAGCCATCGACCTCAAGTTTTACCCCGGTACCCAGAAGGCTACAGAACACTGCCAAGAAACAGCAAAGCACGGCCAGAGAGCCTCTGCAGTGTAACGCCGTCGGCTTACGACAGAGCCATAGGACCAGTAACAGCCGAAGAAAAACGGAGGTCGATGCGCGATGACACAATGTGGCAGCTCTATGAATGGCAGCAACGTCAGTTTTACAATAAGCAAACAACTCTTACTAGACACAGTACTTTAAGTAGCCCAAAAACTATGATTAATATTTCTGATCAGACGATGCATTCAATTCCCACCTCACCTTCTCATGGTTCAATCGCTGGTTTCCAAGGATATTCCCCACAGCGGACCTACAGATCAGAAGTGTCTTCACCAGTGCAAAGGGGAGATGTAACTATTGATCGCAGACACAGGACGCATCATACTAAGGTAAAAATACTTATTTTAATAGTTAAAACTCTTATTTACAAGGATTTTTAGTAGAAAGTATACAGTTACTGTAAAACTCATGTTGCACTGTAGTATATTTTATTATAATGAAGATTAAGTTACATCACTGTTTGCATGGAGAAAAGTTTGATTTTAACAAGCATTTTAAAATCAGGTTGTAAAGAGATAGATATTTTTCTAATACACTAGCTGAAAACATGTTGTCCTAATATTACTGTCCATGACATGTTTCTCTAAAGGAAAGAAAAAGAGTCAATAGGCAAATTATTCAGAATTGTTTTCGGTACAGAAATCTTTCTCCTTTCTAGCTTTTTTAGCTGGAACTCTAAGGCGACTGAAAAACCCAGGTTTTTCTCCACGTGCTGTTTTCTATGCTTCAGCCACAAGTTTGGCTGCCTTGGGTTCCAGCAGAAAACTGAGTGTAGTTGTTTCTTCTGATGCCTTTGAGTTATTAGGGAGATCACTAAAGACCAGAGTCTATTTGCACACAACCTTAGGGCTTGACTAGCATAACTTTGCCGGTCTTCATCAGTGAGAGGGAGACACAAAGAATTGTAAACCTGGGTGCCGTATGTGGTGCTGCGCTATCCACCATGCTTGTGTTATGCATGTTTTTTGATAGCTTGGAGATAATTACATAAAAATTACTCTTTAAGTTGAATGTAAAACTAGAGTTTCTATAAAATGCTGCTGAACATTTTTCCTAAATCTGTATCTAAGGTGTCTTTATGTTTCTTGATGCAGGAAAAAAATCTTTAACAACATCTTAAAGCAGTTGAAATAAACAACTTACAGTTGATTACTAAGTCTTGGTTTTGGAAGTTTTTAGGTCCCTATCAACAAAGGAGTATTTTGTTTTGACATCCTTTATGTCTCAACTGCAGTGGAAATTTAGTAATCAGTGCTTCTCACAAATCTGAGAAATACCACTAGGGTCAGTGCTGCAGAGCATGTGCTTACTTGTCCTTTCAGCCATGTTTTGCTTTCTCGTATTATTTTCCTTGTGGAACACTTTATGCTAGTATTTCATTTCATATTTAGCATCTTTTATACAAGATCTTTATTTACCTTCTGTTTTTCATGCTATTTGGTTTATGGTTTTTTAGTTACACAACTAGGTTTTTCCATTAACTTAGAAACACCAACCTGTTTTTAAGAGGTGGATAGTTAAAAGACTCTTTGAAATCAGTAGAGTAAATTTAAGATTTAAACTCCATTTATATAGAGCTCTTAGGTTTTTAAACAGCTTTCAGTGACAGATGAAAAACTAAAATTGTTGTTGTTTACATGGGCTATGATTAGGGCAACAGCTGTGAGGGAGGACTGTTAATTAAAATGAATGAAGAAAGCTGCGTTATTTCTAGAGGTTACCTACTCTAGTGTCCTAGATGGTAGATCAGCAGGGAGCATGACTGGCCAAAGCTGGCACAAATCATAGCAAATTTGTCATGAGTGTGAAGTTGGCTTGACTTTTTTTTTTTTTTTAGCATTTAATAGTTGTTGAGTCTTTAGATAACTATGGATCATACTGTGCTATTTTGTTTTGGTACAGCATGTCTTTGTGCCCGACAGAAGGTCAATGCCAGCAGGTCTGAGTTTACAGCCTGTTACTCCTCAGAGCCTCCAAGGCAAAACAGTGAGTTGGATTTTTATTTGGTACATGAGGTTTTTTCTTACAAGTAATTCTTTAAGTATGAAGAGGCAACACTGAAGTCTTATTCTATACAAAGCTTGCATTAAATGTAGCCTTTATTTTAATTTTCAGGGATTTTTTTAAAGCAAATAAAGTAGTACTCTGTGGTTACATTGAATTCTGATAATACTGTGTAGCTGCTGACTGCAGATTTTCTTTGAGAAATACAAGTTGGGTTTTTTTAATCATCTTTGTTACATTACAGAAATCCTGGGAGAGGGTAGAATACGTCACAGAACACTTATTTCTCCTTTAAGTATTTAGAAAATCCTAGAAGTAAAGTTTACCTTTTTTTGGAAATCTTAAGGATACTAAAACTGCATTTGGTAAAATTATGTCCTTTCTGACATCTCCAATTGTTCTGTGATAGAGTTGAAACTCTCATTTAAGGTATTTCATCAAAGTAATACTGGTGAATACTGTCCACCTTCCTAATTAAAACACGACTCTTAGCCAAAAGCTAAGAAATTGTCCTAAATTTACTACATTTACCAGTTTTTGTCTCCTTTCCATGATCTTTCTCTGTCCATCTGGAATTACTGTTTGAGGCAGTTATGAATTGAGAATCCACATTTTGAATCATACTGTGGGCAACAGCTCCCCAGTCAGTCCTTCTACTGTCTCAACCCCTGTTTCTTGCACTTCCCAGCATGAATCGCTGATACCTTCAGCAACTTACGGGTTGGCCTTTGGCAGCTGGCGCCTTATCTCTGCGCCTTGTCTTCCGCAGATGTTTCTTTGGGTTCATGGCCCCATCAGCTCTCCTGGGCTCTGCTGTTGGAGCTGGGCCTTTGAGCAGGGTAGGGGGCAAGGAGGTCCAAGCTTCTGCCTGTAGAAACCAGAAGTCCTGCCCACAGCACAAGTGCTGCAGGGGCCAGAGGAGGAAACCTGTAGGTAGCTCTTTAAACAAAATTCTGCATTGTGGTTGTTGCAAGAGTCCCAAGAGGTGTATCAAAAGCACAGCACTTACAGCAGCATCAAAAATGTTTGCAACATTATGAATGTCTAGAGAGAAGTAGGAATTACTGTTTGATGGGCTCCTCTATGGGAAAAGTTTGCTTGCAAACATTGGATTTAGGTACCATTAAATAGTTTATTCCTAATGCACTAAAATCGGGCTTTTGCAGAACACACTGAGAAGAGTTTTGATCTTGAAAAAGTGATTCACTGTTCCTTTTGTTTGAAGATGCTACTTTCAATTCTCTTATTTCTAAAAATAAGTTTTCTTGTGCTTTGAAATGATGTTAATTTTCAGACTGAAAGCGTTGTCACTGATTTTTGGAGAGAACTTGAAAATGTCTTGTATAGCAGTCTAGATTCGTATGCTTACTCTCTGAAGTTAAGTATTTTAAATCCAGGTATTGAAAGAGTACTATAAAAGGAAGATTGGCCATTAGACAATTTGGCTTTGGTGTTGGTTTTCCCTCAAAGCAAATGGTTTTGACAACTGAAGCTATGTGGAAATCCCTTGCTCCCTCTTGTGGGCTACTTCTGTACGAGCTCTCAACAGTGCCAGTGCCATGCTAACTCTCAGGGATATTTTCTTCTTCTAAGAAACTGGTATTCGTTTTTCAGTAATTTAATATGTGGTTCTCTGGAGCTTTTTCCTTTACTTCTTTGCTTTGGGGAAATTCTGTGACTATGGGGAGAGAGCAAGCAGGTTTTTAGGGTTTTTTGCATTTGGGGTTTTTTTAACTCACAGAACTTGTGAGAAAATCAAAATGCTGGATGAATATTTAACCTCTTATAAGACTGACTTCTGGAGAAGTGTAAGAAACAGAAGCAAACAGGAACATAACAAAAATACTTGTGAAGTGTTTTCTTTTCTTTGAAGTATTGCTACTAGAAGTGGTTCCCAGGAATGGTTCAGGCAGAGTTTTCCAAACTGACCTAAACTGATCTGTGTGGAACTACCTGACAAATACCCATTTGAGTGTGACTTTATTTCCATTATATATATAATCTTGGGTTTTAAATACTATTCTTCTTCCCTTCCAAAGGCTGTATTGTACATCTTAGTCATAAAAGTAAAGCAATAAATTAGCTGGTAGCCTCAGACCTGTGGAATGTGAGATGGAAAATTATTTTTGTCATGCTTGTGCACTTTTATTTTGTGAAAGGTGATTGTTTCTGATGTAGTTCAGTTATGTTTTTTTAATTATTTTTACTCTTAATCTTGACGTATACATTTTGAAGAATTATTTTAGAAAATAAATTTTCTTGAGGGCATTTTTTGATTCTTTCACCAAGCTCAAATGGCTGTCCATGTACAGGTAATGATATCCTAAGGGCTGGAATTATCTCCCCCTTCACTTAAGTCAATATCATCAGTTTGATATGCATGTCGGAAGAAGTTTGAGGGCTGCACAGACTTTTTCCTGCAAAATCCTCACTTATTTTTGTCCGTTATACAGAATGTTCCACTTTTGTGGCATTTGCAGTATCAATTGGTTTGAATAGTTAAGTTAACCCTTCGTTATATATTTGAAAGTGGTCAATTTGGGGAAAAATGGTGTATCTTTTGTTGTATCGCTATAGGAAGTTTTTGTAAGAAAGATACTAAGAACCCTTATTTTAATTAAGTGTTGTTTAGGATACCAATTAACCTTTTTTCTACTCTTTGGCTTCTCACGCTGCACTCCTTCAGCCAGAGGAGCTCACGCTGCTGCTAATAAAGCTGAGACGGCAGCAAGCTGAACTGAGTAGTATCCGGGAACACACACTAGCACAGCTCATGCAACTAAAACTTGAGGCCAGCAGCCCAAAGGTCAGCTATAAAGCAATGTGTGTCATGTACCATTCTCGCTAACTTGTAGTCATTCATTAATCAAAGTTTGCATTGTACCATTAGTGCAAAATTTTCTGACTACTGTGGGAGTAGAATAGAGTAACGCTGGTTCTTTGTGTATGTGATGTTCTGCTATTAACCCTTTGAGGCTTTACTCATAGCTTTTTGATATTAGCTGAGTCAAAATTACATAGGAATATTTTAAAATACATTGTAGTTAAGTTTAAAGTTAAAGGTTTTTAACCTGTTGTTGTTGTTATCAAAATCAGTAGTGACAGATCATGAGATAAATTTATTGTTTATACTGCCTTGTATCAGCTACAATCTTATTTGTAATCTGTGTACGAAAATCGGGACATGTTTAAAACACAGATTTATCAAAGGGTTTATAGTTGTCTGTGTAGTAGACATTTACATGAGCTTTTACTGTATTTTATATGTAAAACCAAAATGTAATGTAGTAGTTCGTAGTCTGATTCATGGCAAACTTTCATCACTTCTGTTTCGGGATCAAACTTGTTAACAGTTCACCAAAAAAGGCAGATAAAAACAGCATTATATGTCTACGTAAAACAGAAAGATCGCTGTCTAGTTTACATATTTTAAAGCTCTTTTCATCCATTCTGCACCTTCTGTCCCTTTCCTTTTTCCCCCTGACTGCTGCCTGCTAGAATGAGATTCTTTCACATCACCTTCAAAGGAATGCCATATATTTGGATCATCAGGTGGGATTTGCAATTTTCTTGTGTGTTTACATTTCTTAATGCTTTTTGCCTGCTCCTATCAAGCTGGAAATATTTGGGGAGAAGGATTTTCAGTGCTTTTTATGAAGTTGGATATTTAATATGTGCCCTTTTTAAATAGCACAGAATATCTTAATCGATTACAAATTTGACATGTAATGGAAAAAAACCCCTCAGTTTAAAATTCGTCAGAATACAGTAGCCACTTACCAATTAATTTTTCTGTTCTTCATTTCGTTCTTATAACACTAACTGTAGCATTTTAACATCTTTAACCAAAGTCATAATATATTTCCAAGCTCGTATGACACACATGCAGTTTATAAAAAATTAGTACTTCTGATAATTATAGTTTTCTGAATTAGTAAGAGTTAGATGTTTCTACAGGACATTAAATGAAAGGGAGGTCAAACATGAAAAAAACATTTTAAATCATATCATGGCTTATCACTTTTTCTCCTTTTACTCAGTTATTTCTTAATTCTTACATAAACCTTTAAGATTTTACTTCTTTACAACTTCTGATAACTTATGGAGTGAGGGTACAATTCTGTCCTCACTAACATGATTGATTGCCAAGTGAAGAATTGTGATATCACATACCTCTTTTTATGGCTTTGTTGCATGATCAAATGGGACTTCTGTACAAGTTGTGTGTGAGAAGTTTTTAAATGGGAAATTTTTGCTAGCACTTATAACAGACAGTCATAAGTGCCTAGAAGAAATATAAGCAACTAGGTGTCAGTTAGTTAAAAATAAAAAAATCGCTAGAGCTTTTTCTTTTTCTAGTATTCTTTCTTCTAATGAAATTTTTCAGCCTTACACTTAAAGCCAACTGTTCTTAAAACTTTTATGTCCTACATGTTCCTGTGATAGGATTTCAATGAGTTACTAAAAACCATACGTGCACGGAGATATACACACACGTGTGCACTTGGTTCACCCAGTGACTTTCGTTTCCAAGAGATAATAGGAAAATAGGTGTGAATTGTGACAAATTCAGTTAGATGGCAATGCATTTCTAAACATCTCTGTCTTGTCTTAAGGGGCTGCAGGAGGTCCAAAACACTAGGGAAAAACTACTTGCTAAATTAGGCCAAAATATTTCATCCAACTCAAATATTTCCAGTTTATAATGTTTGGAATAAGGAAATAATTCTGTCTTCAACAATGTAATTAATTCATTGCCAAGAAAGGACAACTGTCCATGTGAAGTGTAAAACTATGTACTATGCTGTTGCTTGATTAGCCAAGCTTGTCAGTGTAATAGACAGGATTAAACAGAGAGAATTGCCTATGTGTAACATGCAAACTGGTAAAAAGGATTTTCTTTTTACTTGCTTCAGGTAAAATTTAGAAATGTAATGTGATGTGATAAACATAATTTAGGGAAGTGTCTAAACCTTACAAATGTGCCATAATTACCCCTCCCAGAGATGCAAGAAATCACTGCACTTCTTACAGTAAGAAATCATTATCAAGTCCAAAATATATTACCTTAATCACAAAATCATGGAAAAGCAGGTTGGAATACTTGTCCCAGTTTCTGATCTTTTTTTTTCCCCTTGTTTTAATATAATACTGCCACCTATCTGTATGAAATAAATCCCCCTGAGAGTCTTTTTGCTTTGAGTACTACTGCTTCTAGGGCTGGTGTCTCATTTATATCTTTTTGTTACTTTGTCCATTATCAGTCTTCCTTTATGTGGGGAAGAAAAAACATCAAAGTTTCTTCTAGTCTAATTGAGCCTTTCCTCCTCGTTATCTGCATCTGTAACCAGCTTGCATAATGACTTGCCCTCTTTGAATTTTAAATGTCCAGTGTACTGAAATTAGGTATTTCCACTCATATTTAATCTCTGAAAATAGTGTCAAAACATGCTTTGCCTAGAGCATGTGGTAGAACTCCAGTCCCATTATCTTCAGCTCTCACCTTTTTGGTCACAAAGAATTCAGTACTGTACATAATAATTAGTAAGTTTGTACTGAGGCTGCACAGGTGAATTTTCAGGCAGACTAAAGTTCATGTGTAGGGAGGGTAACTTTTATGCTGTTGCAGTAAGTTGTTGTCTACAAGTTAGGTGGCTTTCTCATGAAGACTCAAGAATATCCCATAGGCTTTTTTAAGTCATACTTCTCTTTTGTACTGCTGTTTCCTTTTGAGATACTTAGAAATTCTTATGTTACGCTTTTTGATGCTTTTGTATTATGCTTTCAGAATTGTTGTTGTTGTTGTTGTTGGAGTTCAGAGATAGAGAAAAAAAGATTGAAGAGACTGACACATATATATCCAGCCATATGATTTCTTTCATGTCTTATGGCCAAAAGAATGTCAGGCATCCTTTTTTTTTTTTTTTTTTTGAAGTGAGGTTGTGAACCACTCTGCTGTCTCAAAGTTCATAGAGAGGTGGGAGAGAGACTCGTTTGCCTTTTAAGAAGTAGTTCTTTGGACATAGCTAGCAACCCTAGGCAATGATGATTTGTTTGCCAATGTGGGACATGTTATGAGGGCACATATAACCTCAGTCTTCTGCATTATCAAATTTTAAGGGATCACTTATTCTGTATTACTAAACACAAGCCAAATGTCTCCTTAATGTACTCAGTAATTACAATAACAGTAATGAAAAGTTGGAACATAGTTTGGTGGTTTGTTGTTTGGTTTTTTTTTCAAATAAAAGCTAGACATGCTTTTTTTTTCTCCTTCGTAAATAAAGCCATGGCAGGAGGTCCCACTTGAATCTTTCTGTTACTACGGAGAATTCCAGCAAACCAGTCTTTTAGTATGCTTCTCAATTTTATGTTGATAGTAAAACTTTTGTTTGGCTGAAAAATCCTTTTCTACTGAGCTCAAGCTATCTAGGTAAAACTCTCCATGCATGTTGTTGTATTGATCTCAGCATATCCCAGGTTGGTTTGTCACAATAGAAGCTCTACTAGATTTCCTTTAGTCTTTTTTTTTTTCTTTCTGTTTCTTGAAATGGCTATTTATGTGAATAGTTTAGGTGTTAAGTTGTTCATATACTTCTGCTGGTACTTTCATTTTTAGTTTCTTTCAGTTTTCAAAGGGTGCATAAAAATAAACAGAACTTGAACAAGAAGTTGTCAAATAAAGAAGTAAAGGTCCCACAGCCAACATCTATACTGTCTTGGTGTTTTGCTTCTGTTTTCTCCTCTTCACCACCCTCTTTCTGAGATGCTGAAGGTGGTTCTGGGAAAGGTAGTAAATTAAGGAAGGCTGGAATAGTACCAGGGGGCTTAGATAGAGCTGACAGATACCCTGTATTATATCTGGTATCTTGTGTTTCAGCCTAAAATTCTATGTCCTATATTAGCAACATATAGAATACTACTCTTACTTGTATGTTTCAGGTTACCTGGAAAAGGTAAGAGTGAGCTGACCCAGCCACCACTGTTGTTCTTTCTGCTGCTGCTTTTTTTCCTTTTCCCTCCCTGGAGGAAGAAGGGAGGCTCAAGGACAGGGGCTCTGTAGGGTGAAAAAAAGACTGTGCTGGAGGCAGCATTGCTCTAAAAGGCAGGCAGGAAGGAAAAGTGCTTTTTCCTTCTTTTTTTGGACAGAAGATTAAAGAGCAGAGGAAAGGTGGGAGACAAGCTTGGTCAGGTCCTATTGCCACTGCTTTTTACCTTCAGGAAGCTTGAGAGGAAATGGATAAAACTTCCAATCTGAGCTCAGTCTTTTGTCACCCGTAGCATATGGTCTTATCAGTGAGGTCAGCTGTCCTGGTAGGGAGGCACTATTCCAGCTGATCGCTGCCACCAGAACAGTACATACTGAAATGTCATCTGGGTAGGGTGTTATCAAACATGGAAGAGAATTTAGGAAAATTAAGGGAGAGAAAAATTGTCAATAGCTTGGCTTTACAGTTTAAAACACAAAATACCCACTCAGATGCTCACTCATAAATAATGTAGCTATCCATATAGATCATATGTCAAGGAGGTGGTTTTCTTCATTGTTTCCAACTGGAAAATACTTTTTTATATTACATCAGTAAAGATAAAAGCAAAGATGAAGCACCGCTTCTGGGGAGAGTTATTTACTAGAAGTAGAAAGTGATAAAGCCAAGACTGCTGGATTTTATTTGGTTTTACTGCTGTGTGGCATCAGGCAGTTCACACTTCAGTTTGCTTATGAAAATCTTAATTCTGATTTTTGTGACTTCTTTAATTGGAGAGACTGTATAATACTACTAGTATTATACATAGGATCTAAAAGGAGTCCTTTGTACAAAATAATTTAATTTTTTTTCTGAAGTGAGAGAAAATCAAGGCTTATTTGTGTTATGAACAAGCAAATATTTTTCCTTGAGCTATTTATTCAATGTGAATAGTGTCCAACTTTAGTTTGGGAGTAGCCTCATGCTTTAAGAGCACAAAATAGGTGTCCTATTCACCACTTAGAGCATGGGACATGCCATTGTGTCCTGCATAGCTCTGGTTTACTTTGAGTTCTTCAGTACACATCGCCTTGTGTGTGCGGTAGCTTTAGTTAACAGAAGGTTTGTGACAGATACATACTCCCTCAAGAACTTAAATTCTCAGTAGTTAAATATCAGTATTTTTTAGAAACGTTATTTCTTAATGGGGAAAGAAGCTTGCTATATTTGACTGCTACAAAGACTCTTTGGTTGGCATTACTTTACCAATTATGTGGGTTTTGATCTTTGTTCCATAAGGGCTTAAGGAACTGCAGCTTTTCTGGAAATAACTGGCCTTTGCAAACAGTGTTAGATAAGCATGGTTAAGCACCAATGGTAGTAAAAATATTGGAAGAAGTCCTATAAATCAAAGTTGGAGCTGCTGGAGGACAAAACATTACTTCAGAACATCTTTTGAACAAATCCACTTTGCTGCTTTTCTGATCTGGATGAAAATAATCTTTGAACAGTTCCACAGAAACTAATTCTGGTGTTGTCTGTTATTGATCAGAAACAAAAAATTTGAAATATTGTAAAAAAGAATTAGCCAAAGAGCCTGAAGCTGTTGAAATCCTCCTAATAAAAACACAACCAAACCAGTATACTCCTAATAAAATATTTCAGCTTTAGAGCAATTTTTCCTTTGCAAATGTTTCAGTTAGCTGTAGTTTGATTGCTTGGCTTTGGACCTTATTGTTGATCTTACTATTAAGATATCTTTTGGTATCACCCGGTGCACCCACTCTGGACAAAATTTTAATGTAAAGGGAGAACAACTTCTTGTGTCAGTTCTAGTTTTCTGCTTATGTATACTGTAGATGATGGAGCAAATGGGAGGGGTTGCTTGTTTGGGTTTTTTCCTGCCTTGAACAAACAGAGCATCATAAGCTTGCCTTCTTAAGATAAGGTGCTCTTTATTGGGTGATTAACTTAACAGCTGATCAGACTTTACCATGTATAAAAAACAACAACAACAACAACAAAAAGGTCCTCTATCTATAACAGGAAAAACATGTTTCCATAAGGAGGAAAAAAAAACCCCAAAACTCCAAATGTACAAGTTAGGTTTTTTCCTAAATAATTAGGGGCAAGAAATTCCAAAAGGCATCAAAACCTCAGGCTTTCTGTGGCATTTCAAACTGTGAAACAAAACCTTGCCACGCAAATTCATGGTGAGTGCATATATATACATAAAGAAAGAGTGAAAGATCATAAATATTCATACACACACTTCCTTCCTGTGTAACCATACTTGAAACAGGTATTGCTGGAGAGGTTCTAAAGTTTCCAACAAAAATAGGAGGGGGATTGTGCATTAAGTGAATTTTCAGTTTCTTTTGGAGAGGAAGACTGTCTGTTTTCATAATTTTTCCCTTACTGTTAGGAAAGTCTCCTTTTTAAAACCAAAAATCCCATACTATTGTCTGTGTTGCATACTTTTCTGAAATCCTAAATGTATGCAATTTTTACTGTAATAATCAAAGTATCTGGTTTTGACATTTGCATACATATCAATAAATACTAACCATTATAGAAAATGTCTGACCAGTTCTGAAATGGTTTCACACCCATAGATGGGGGTGGATAAATACAATGAGTAATGACTCAAAGTTCCTAAGTATATAAATCAGTGCAGTATATAAAGGCATTTTGTGATATATGAACACAAGTCTAAACCTCGCTTCAATATTCAGAGGCTGGGAATGCTTATATCTTTTTAATGGACATTGAGGTATTAAATCTATAATTTAAAAGATTTTCTGATAAAGATTTGAGTGTTCCTATTGCATAATCCGATAATACTTTTCATTTCAATATCATGCGAAGCCGGGCTTATTTTAAGCATTTTTATTTTTAAAAAGGGAGAGTGTTCGTGAATAAATACTACATTGGTTTTGAGCATTTTGTGGTTGTGCTACGTTTGTTTGATGATATTAAACTTTTCAGATGTTGATATTACTGAATGATGGAATATATAAAAAGCATGGGATAAAATGTAATCTACTGCATTATTAGAAAAAATTAAAGTAGAGGCTATATTTTACAGTGTCGTCTTTCAAATCTAGCCATGCTGTAAACTGATGTTTGCTGTATGCTCCTCCTGATTTGAAATAGATGAAAGAGAATGAACCTTTAATCACCATGGTTCACACTATGATTGAGAACTCGGCGCTAAGACCGCAACTGTACCAGCAAGTAAGGTCTTGGATAGTGAATGAAATTGCTTTATCATCTGCGAAAATTTTCCTTAGTGACAGTTTTGGTTGTTCCTCAGATTTATTCATAACATTGGTGTTTCTCTTATTTGCTTTGGAAAACCACAAGTCATCCATGCTTTATAAAATGCTGCAATATTGTTAGCATGGCTTTTGCTGCGTTTTTGTTGTTAAGTATTAAATGTACCCTTTTGAATAACTTTTTCTGTCTAGATGATTTAAGTAGTTGATGTTTTATGCAGGTGTCCAGTAAATTCATGAACCTTCCAATAAGCTTCCAACATTTGTCTTAGCATGATTCTCTGCAATTAGTGTTCAAAGGTGCTTCTTTCTTTTGACCACTACAAAAGCATGTGAGTGGTGTTTACCTGGTCATTTCTGGCAATTTTGTTTTGTTCTAGGAAGTGGATTTACAAATTTTTCTTTGCACCTACCAAGTCTTTAGCCACTGAAGAAAGGAAGGATCAAAATTACTTTGATCTGGGGACTGTAAATCCAAAAGGCAGTGTCTATTCATAAAGTCACAGCAGACTTAACCGTGCACACTTACAGAGTATCTAGTGATGGTTGTAAATGGTAAGATGGAAGAAGAATCAGAAATGTGAATGGAAATATTGTCCGTGAGTTGAGACCTGCATTAACTTATGAGCATGGCCAATACATACCTGTTGGCACTGCAGTGTCTTAGGGATACTGGGACTTAACTGAAAAGCTCCTGTCACATCAGGGGATGTTTAAGAAGTTTCTGGCCTCAGCTGCAACAATGATATTGTTCTTACTTAAATGACTATATTTTGTAGCAGATGAGGTATGCAATTCTGGCTGCCAGTCAGAAGGGAATATCTGACCAGTTCCCTACACTTGCATTTATGCCCTTGTGAGCCAAAATGACATACAAAGGTTGCATAGCTTGAAGAAAAGGAGACGTTCTGCCATGTAAACCAGTCATTTATCAGTGATTAATGCTTTGCCATGTTTCTAAAAAATGTTGCAGCTTAATTTCATGTTTCATTTTTTTGGAAGTCAACTCCACATTGTAGATTTGCTTGTGATCCAGAAAAGTTGCAAGAAACATCTCAGCTTTCCAAAGGAAGTTGGGTTGTGAGTGACTTTGATTTCAGTATCATCCAATTTGTGCTCCTATGTGCAAAATAGGAGCTTTAACATGGAACCTGAAGGAACCGTTTGAGAGGAATGGGAGAAGTACAGTCCCCTCAAGCCCTAAATGAAATTGGTTTTTGTTGGTTTTTTTTTAAAGAAGCCTAGCTGTTACAATTTTTTTTAAAGCAAATCAATTTTCTGTAATAGAGCATGTAAGACAAATAAGTCAACATACATATAATGAACAGAGGTGCTTTGGATGCGTCAGGGTAAACTAGCTCAGCTTCTAATATTAATATAGACACCTTTGAGGTATAGCTATGCCTGGGTAGTTGGCCCACTTACTTAGGGATGCCAATAAATTTCAGAGTGCTGTCTTGACAAAGCTATGCTGTCAGCTAAAGTATCACTGCACAGCACTGCCTTCACCTTGTAGACATATCTGCTGCTTCGTATTTGACACTGAATAAGCACCTTTTTTGACATTCTTGTCAAAGAAACAGTGAATCTAACAGGTCATGAAGATTGAATAACCTTTTGTCACTAGAGATGTGGTCTCTTCAGGTCAGAGTGTTTGCGACATGTTGGCAGGCCTGTGCAGAAGAACCCATGTATTGCATAAACTGGAGAATAGCAAGACCTTCTGCTTTCAGAGAGGAAGTTTCCTTTATGAAATACTGCATAAACTGACTTCCAGGAAAGGATAAAAATACACTCAAAATTTCACTGCCTAAATAGTCTTCTAAACTTTCATAATGCAAAGCTAACCTGTTTAAAATTCTGGCAACTTATTTAGAGTTTAAACAACATATAATTTTTTATTCAAATAAAATAAATTGTTTTTACCAGTCATCTTTCCCACTGCAGTTTTAAAGAAATGTAAACAATTGGGAGAAGCCTCTGTGTAAGCGGCTGAAACCTGTTTCCTTGTCAAAATGATAAACTAGTTTCTGATGACCGTAACCATTCCTGCGGGTAGAGAAAAGGATCTTTCTTTGCTTCAGTTTATTCAGTTCAGTTTTATGACTGAGCTCATTTAGAGTTAGGCAAAGGAAAGCAAGAAAAGCTTGTATTTAATTAAAAATTAAGGTGTCTTGCTTCCTGTTTGTTTGTAATTATTAACAGTTCTTTAGTAAAATAGCTAAAATATATACTATTTCAAATGTGTTGAAACTATTTATAAGACATTTGTGTTTGTGATTTGTTACATCTTCACAGTTATTTAAATCACTTTGACTTACATCAGTCTGCTTTACAGACTGTACTGTAAATTTACAAGCATAAGCCAGGGCAATGATTCCATATGTAGAGACAAGAAAAATAGAGGCTTTTTACAGCCTGGACCCATTTCTACCTTGGGGTTTTTGTTTCTTTCTAATACTAGGTGAGGAGTGTTAATCTTGTTTTCTAAAGCAGTACGTGCTGATTTTAAAAAGTAGAATTATCCTCAGTTCCTCTTACGTGTGTGAGTTCCCTAAAGGTAGAAAACCGATAATCTGAGTGCAACAAGCTAACATCCAGGTCTTTGCTTGGATAATTGTTCTTAGTAATAGTCCTTGATTTTTTGCTCTCCTAAGGATAGGGAGATCTTATTTATGGGAAACTTCATTATTATTATTTTTATTATTATTATTATTATAGCAGCTGCATACGTTTAAACTGTTATGCATGTTAGATTTTGAGATTTGTAGGTAGAAATATTTTTCAGGTTTTGTTATGAACACGAGATGATTGTATTTGAGCTAAAAATCTTGTATTTCCAATTTGTATTTGAAATGTTATCTGTCACATTATGCAAAATTAGAGGAGAATCTTGCTTACTGTGGGCTAAATGCTCATTTGCCCTGCTTCCTGATGGTAAGAAGTACTTTAAAAAAAGAAAAAGAAGAAGAAAAAAAAAAGCCTCTTGGAAGTCTGACTTTAACCCCGTGCTCCCCACAAAATGTCCTAGATTGTCCTGTTTTAATTTCCTAAGTGCAGTATCTCGCAGAGATGCTTAGTGTGCTCTCAGGGTGTGAAATTTCCTGCCATATATTTATTGAATCAAAATGGTTAGTGGAATCTGAGAATAGCTTATAAGGTAATTAAATTATACTGTCACTTAAATGTTTTTACTATTGACTGCTTAAATAGCTTTAACCCCTCATGTCTCAAGAGAGAGATTTCCCTAATCTGCATTTATTTGGGAAGAAATTTCCCTCTAAGGACATCTTATATTGTGTCCATTGTGATGGCTTTATCCACTTCTGTGATTCATCTGGTACTGGCATTTGATGGAGATGGGGATTGTAGAGTGGGACTGTAAAGTAGATGACAAATTATTTCCAACATAAGATGGAGGTTGCATTAAGGTCACTTGACCTTTTCACATGTAAGATACATGTTTGGCCAAACTCTGCGTGTGCAGTTTGCCTTTCAAAAATGGTAAGTTCTGTTTGTAGGTATTCAGGGTGCTGCTCTTTAATGCTTGGGAGCTGTGCAGTGTATTTCTCCAGGCTGAGACGAATAGACTTTTTTGTATTTGAGTAGGCAAATGTCGAGGAAAAGTGTAGAAGTCAGCAGCAAGTCGTGTCAGTGGTTCAGTAGGTGGCACTCTTTCTCTGAAATGACTGTCCTGGTAAAGTATTCGTAGGAACGATTTGGTGAGAGGCATTTGTGGAACGTGGCATAAAATACATTTCGATAACTTGATCGTTGGAGCTCTTATAATGCATTTTCCAGGGTTATGAGGTTGTTAACCTTGCTTGTAATGTGTAATTGCATTTTGTCTACTGCAGTTCCTCTCATAATTCCAGTAGGATGCAATAGCGTTCTGCACTTTTTGCCTTAAGCTGATTTATGGATGTGCTGTGGGAAGAGGAGGTGCTGTTCTGTCAGAGGCGTATTGTTTCATAATATTTTTAGAGTTTTTGCGTTAAGTCTACGTAAAATGTTGCCGTAGGAATGTTGAAATGAAGTGGCTCTCCAGCAGTGCCTGTTATGGGAAACTAGTACCGCTGACAAAAGCAAGAAGTTGGCAGCAATTTTAAAAGTGTGATAGGATTTTAATAAGAAGAATTAGCACATGTATAGTATTCTTTGAAAATGTGTTTTCGTTTTCTGAATACTTAAAATATATTCCTTTTAGGAGGTAGGCAGGGATAAGGATGCTGAACTGGCAAGCTATTTTAAACTCAGCTATAATTAAGGTTGAAATGCCAAAAAAAAAAAGTGTGTCTCTTTTAAAAAATAAAAAAGTGTAAAAAATACTGGCTTGAAAAATTAACATTACATTTTTCCAGGCAAGCCATATAAAATGCTGAGCAGTGTCTTGGGAAGATGTATTCATCTAATAGAGGATAATCTTTCTTTTGTAAAATCTTTCTGTTGTGAAATATAACTAGGTTTTCTCTGTAAGTTAAAGACATTTGGCCATGTTTATGAGGTTTTTTTTAAATATTTCCATTCCTCATTTTTCTCTCATTGTGATAAAATCAACAGTTAAAAAACAGAACTTTACATTAGTAGGAGTTTAAATAGGTATCTTAATTTTTGTGACATTCATGAAGTGCAAAAGTGCTGTGGCTTTTTTCATATTCCAACACTCATTTTCATAAAATGTCCATTTCAAAGAAAGTTACTGTGTGGTTTTAATACACTATACATACTTTTAAATTGTCACCAGGTGCATTTGCATGAGGTATGTGGACATAATGTCTTGAAATGAAACACTTAAGTGTGTTGAAGATTTATTGTCTGTTTGGAATGCTTGTCTGATTAACCCTTCCCTAGTCCTTTTATTTATAAGTGTCCTTTAACATGGACTTGTGTTTTGATAGTCTTTCTTGTACTATTAAGTCACGATGACCTAATTATGACAGATACATGAAAGGAAAGCATCTATGTTGGGACTCAATGCACACGTGCTTTTAATTAAATAGAATACGAAGGTTGATATTGTTATGCCAATATTTGCTGTATAGGACATTAAGTAGTTACTGTATGTGACAGTCCATTCTAAAATGGGGAGCTACCTTTTTTCATGAAAAATATTTTTCAATCTTGTTACTGGTCAGTTCAGAGACTGAAAGAGTTAAGAACTTAGTGTGAGGAGCTGTATGAAAGTAGTTTGAGGATACCTTACATGCTAACTGGCATGAGGAGACAAGTTAGCCTAGGTCCAAAGATAAAACAGAAGGGCTTCCATTTATGGCATTTCTGGTAGTACTCTGTTGGAGGGGAGGGAATCCATATGAAAAAGTAGGCAGAAAGGCGGCATTTATTGGACATGTATCTGTAACAAGATAGTTTACACATACTTTGTATACTTAGGTCATTCTGTTCTGATTTCAGATTCACATCATAATATCCTCTTTGTGAATACACTTGACTTTAGTGGGCCTAGAATGGTTAATTCCAAGTAGAATGAGTCCCTGTATTTAGAATGCAGATAAGAAAATGTACATAATGGTGCATAAAAGTGTCTAGGTGTACTCTGGCAGTTTCATCTTCCTACATAATCCATGTTTGATTGAGTTCCAGTTTGCATTAGAAACATAGCCTGTTAAGTTAATGCAACTTTCTACTGACAGTCTGCTTGACATTCCATTTACTTATCTTCATTAATATATATTGGCTAAAAATATATTGTTCAATGTGGTATGTTTGACTTTCAAGCAAAAGCTGATTTCTGTATTAAAACTCTTAAGCTGAACAGTAGTTTCATTTTCATAGTCCAATTAAGTTGTTTTATGGCAATATTATTCTTCCTTATAGTTAACACAAGAAGAATGTAGGGGTACACTATACAAATATAGAACTGAAGAGCTGGATATTGATGTAAGTCATTTGTATTTCTTCTTCCTTGGAAATGTTGGTATTTGTCTCTATTTTGATAATTATTTCCCCCTTGACTTTTGGGTTTGACACACAGTTCATGTAGGTTGCTTTGTGAAATTGAGGGGCATAAGATTCTTTTTGTAATAAGCTTCTAACTTGCAGGAAGTATTACATTTTAGGCTGAAATCTCAACTATTGTATCTGTACAAAGGTGAATTGCTTCCAGAAAGGAATTAATTGCTTTAGAAGGGAAAAATTCTGTAGTTGTAGTTCAGTTATAAGCATGAGAGATGTAATTTCTCAGGAAATATGACCGATATTCCAAAATTGAAATTTGGCTTGGGTAGTTACCATTCAGAGTATTGGGTTGCTAGTAACTAAAGAAAAAGGGGCTTGATGTTTAAAGTCAGTTTTAAAATTAGTGGTGAAAACTACACACACATAGTCATACTGTTTATGCATACATATACATGTCTAGTCATTCTTGCACGATGCAACTAAGAGTAGAGATACTAATTTAAGGGATGTTATTTTACGAGTAAAAAAGAAAGCAGGCTTCCAGTGTTATCTTAGAGTTAAAAAGTCAGAGCAGCACAAAATTAAACAAAAAAGTTGTTCAAATGGAAAAGTAAACTGGTTCAAATTGGTGCGAGCGCACTGAACAGTTATTTGCTCAAACTGGAGCTGGAGTGGAACAGTTTTAGTCATAGCTAAGCCTCGATCGGAGGTAAAACAGAGCAGAAAATTGATAGTATTAGTAACTAACTATTAAAAACCTGAAATAAACCATGGAAAAGACTGTGAATGTATGCCATATTCTTTATAATACTTAGGAATATGTAAATTAATTAGGTATTTAATACCTATTATTAAGTTGTAGAGCTTTAGCTGTAGAATCATAAATTACATGTTTTGAGCCACGCTGTTTCAAGTTATAATAACACTTATTTCATAATATCTTAAGAGGGTTTCTTAAGGTTAATTTGAAAATACAACACTGATGCCTTCACAGTTTTAGAATTCATATTTTGTCACAGTAGAATTTTATATAGTCTCTTGTAATGATTTGATCAAGTTTTATTTTGATTGCTGAAGATGTTAAAAATGAAATCCTAATTGCGATCATTTTCTGTTACATACTAGGCTAAGCTTAGCCGTTTATGTGAACAAGATAAAGCTGTGCAAGCACTGGAAGAGAAGCTTCAACAGCTACACAAGGAGAAAGTAGGACAATTGTATTTATTACCTAAAGTGGATGTTATTTTATATGCTTATTATCAGAACATTGGTAACTGAAATAAAATGAAAATCAGCCCAATGATGCAGAATATTAAAAATAATTCTTTTTATTATAATAGTACACGCTTGAGCAAGCTTTGCTATCAGCGAGTCAGGAGATAGAAATGAATGCAGATAATCCCGCAGCCATACAAAATGTAGTCTTACAGAGAGATGACTTGCAGAACGGACTACTTAGCACTTGTCGAGAAGTATCGCGAGCTACTGCAGTAAGTAATACGTTCTTGCCAGTAAAACTCAATGAAGTGTTAAATTATTATCTTTGTGTTCATATTCTTAATTGGGTTGTCTTTGGTTATTTTTCATTACATTCCAACAAAACTCAGTTATCTTTTACTTGCTTGTATTTTTGTCAAAGGCAGCTGGAAAGTGATCTTTTCACTATATTAATCGAGTAGTCTTTCTTTACTTTTTTTTTTGGCCAGGAATGAGTACATACTGACTTTAATTGGTGTGGTAATTTTCATCTCTATAATATGAAAAATGGATTGCAGAAAAAGTAAATAATGCAAATAAGCTATTTTATGTGATGGCAAAGTAGTAGCAAGCACAAACTTTATCAGATATTCGATCAGATGGGTGACTTTTTTTAAGAAAAAGCAGCTGCAGGATGAAAAGAATAAAAGATTATACTGTCATGGTCTCTCTTAATAGTGGGCCATTATATTTAAAAGACCTTTCAAGTTATGCACTTTCAAAAACCTTAAAAAAAAAAAAAAAACACAAAAACAAATAAACAAAGGAAAGGAAGGGATGCACTATTTACTGTCCTTTTCTACTTCATGATGGTTTCTACACTGAAATTACAAGGTAAAGAATCATTTTTGCCTACTTACATATATATCCAAAAAGATAACTCAGTGTCAAAATCCAGTGGTTTCCTGTGGTGAAATCGTTACCAAGTAGGCCCTGAAATACTGGTTTTAGTCTGAAAGTTAGACTATATTGTAAAAGGAATTGGTTGGAGAAGGAAAAGGGAATCAGGGGAAAGGAAATCCTCAAGATATACTTTCCCTCATTAGCTTTTTAATTTATGCTAAATTGAGTAAATTGCTTGATGTAGGCTTAAAAAGTGAGATGGTAGAGCTGACCTCAAAGAAGATTTTCTTTTTGCGCCTTCTCCCTTCTGGTGTTTGTAGTTTCACATATGTAAAATAATGGTGTATTAGCAGGCCTGGGGCATTCACTGGTAACCTTACAGGCAGGGTTGGATGACTTACATTTGTCTTGCATAATACATTGCATATACACACACATGCTGTGCACTCACACATATGTATTCTATATGATAAAAGAGACAAATTTGCATCCATTTTTGTGGGTTTTCTGCCTCGGTGGAAGGACAGCTTAAGACCCACATGCCTGCCTGACTATAAAGACATATTCTGAAGATTTTGCCCTTGCCTCCTATCTTTTTTTTTGTTTGTGAAAAGACAAAATGCTGTTTTAATTCTATTCAGAATCATTAGAAAATCAAAAAGCTGTTTAAACATTGTATTTTCTAAAATACATATTTATTTATTGCTGATATCTATTTATGCATTGCTTCCTGAAGTTTCATGCCACTGAATAAAGAAAAATAAGTATACTTTTTTTTTTACTTGAATGTGCATCTGTAATTCTTTGTTTGTTATATACTTAGGAACTGGAAAGAGCTTGGAGAGAATATGATAAATTGGAGTATGATGTAACTGTAACAAGGAACCATATGCAGGAGCAACTCGATCGGCTTGGAGAAATTCAGGTGAGGTATAGGTCTTCAAGTACATTTAAGTCACTTTCATTTTCTATGATTTTGTTTAAAAGCTACACAAATGAAAAAATGGGGGACGTGGTGCATTAACTTACAAGGTATAAAACTAAATGAAAAGTTTGTAAGTTCTGAGGAGGTCTTCAGCTTTTCCTATTTTTTTGGAAGCTACAGCACTGGTTTTCCTGTGTCTGGAAGCCTCCTCTTTCTGTTTCAGTGATGGTGTCCAAAACGGAGTAGTTTTCTCAGACCTTAATTGCTATGACAGTCATAGTAAATCTTCACACAAATCCTTCCATTTAACTGAATATTTTAAAATGTAATTAAATCATTCTATCAAAATAAATTATGATAAAAAATATTCTAAGCATTGCTTCAGGTCTTACATATGAAGAGTTCTGACGTGTATCTTATCTCGCTGTGCTGTGGAGGATTGGACAGTTAGTTAGTATAAGTTTTGAATTTCTAAGGAGATCTTTCTGTGAGAGACACACACACACAGATGTGCATACATTATCTGGAATAGGCAGATGGGTGTGGTCCATGCTGGGAGGCATTAAAGGCTATTTGCTCCAGGGACTGATTTTCTATGCAGCTATGAAAGGGAGATTACAAGGAAGCCCAAGAGCTGAGAAATTTGTGCTATGCAGTCCAAAGCATGCATGGCCATGAATGCAAAGAGGCCCACAGTTTATATGCTAGTATGCAAACACCATGTTCATCTCCACCTATTTTAGGGTTGGAACTGATGGTTCCTTTTCTTTCGTCGTATGTAGGCCTCCTGTGCAAAGTTTGCTTGGATTTTCTTTGGAGACAGTAGATACAATTCTATTCTTAAGTGGAGTTTGAACTAGCAACTTGGTGTCAAATTAACTGACACATTATGAAATTACTTAATCTTATACTTTTTTTTCTGACAATATTTAAATGTTGCATTTTTATGGGAAAGGAGAGTGTCTGTCATTACTGCATTTTATTTTCGTTCATTGGGAAAGGATATGCAGTGTAGTCTAAAGAAAAAGGTTTTCTGGTTTTTTTCCACTTGCAATGTATTCTAATTTATCACCTATATATGCTGTTTGTTTACTGGCAGACTGAGTCAGCAGGCATACAGCGTGCTCAGATTCAGAAGGAACTGTGGAGAATTCAAGATGTCATGGAGGGTTTAAGTAAACATAAACAGCAAAGAAGCTCTTCAGAGGCAGGTAAACTGATTATCTCGTAGGAAGTGAGATTGGATCATATACATTTTTAAAGGATAAGCTCCATAGTTGCTTTTGTATGTTTGAAAAGATGGTACAATTGCTGAGAAAAGAAGAAAGCAATCATCTATTTTAAGTTGTGTATTTGTTTGATAGCAACAGGTTATAATTCATATTTTAAAAGCTATTTATTGAAAACAATTTTTCTCTTTCTTTCTATGCCTTTCCCGCTTCCCTCAAACAGGCATCATGGGATCAAGGACCTTTTCAGCTATTAAATATAAAAATGAGGTATGGTTTTAGTATATTTACCACTTTAGCATCACTGAATTTCTATATACATATGATAAAAATGAGCATTATTATAATTGTTTTAAGGATATCTGAAGTATGTACTCAGTATATTTCTGTGAAAATATTGCATTATGAATTAGTTTTAAAGACTGATATCTCCACTAGTAATTCTAGGGCTTTCATTTGTTCTGTGTCTTTATATTCTCACCGGTATCTTTCTCTCTTCCATTTCTCACCTTTTCCTCTCCCTAGGCTCTTACCCTAGAAATATAAACCCTGATTTATGGATTTGTTTTCTACCCACCACACTTTTCATGGGAAGAAATACATTGCTTTATATGTCTATTCACATATTGAGCCTGGTTCTCAGATGGCCAGAGCACCCACAAGAACAGCTGAAATTGTGGGAGCTCCCAAATGTTCAGTTCCTCTGAAAATCTGGCTAGAAGTTACAGTTTTAAAGGGACATTGTCATGGTTGTCTAAAGTTTATGCAATATAGATCTGGCTTACAGAACTTTCTAAAAGTCTACTTTAATAACAAATCTTTAAAAAGATACTGAATTTAATTTTTAAAAGAATGATTCAGAGAGTTCATACATGTCTAACAGAAAGTGCAGGTGTTAGAATTGAAAATCTTGATAAGCTGAATAATTAAACTCTTGAAGTGTCTCAGTCTAGGTGGTAGTAATAAAATAAAAAGCAAATAAAAGAACAAAAAACCCCCAAAGAAACCCAAAGAAAATAAAGCTGTCTTGGCTTTTTTTTCTTTTCCTAGTGTGACATTGTCCCTTTAATTCCAAAATCTATAGCTGGTGTAGCTATGGTAATATATTTTTCTTTTTAAGTTATAAATAATTGTAACAGGTGTGCACATCTAAATAAGGTGACTATTCTACAATCTTTAGGAAGAGGAAGTAGTCCCACCTCGTCCTCCACTCCCTCGGTCCTATGACTTTACAGAGCATCTTCCCATAATCCCCCCTCTGCCCAGTGATAGCAGCTCCTTGCTCTGTTATAGCAGGGGCCCAGTACATCTGCCAGAAGAAAAGAAGATTCACCAAGTTCAAGGATATCAGAGAAATGGATCTTACTGTGTAAGTGGCTTAAACTGCCACATTGTTCTTGAAGCATCCCCCTTCCTTTGCATAGTCACAATTTTTATTTTGTCATCTGGCTACTTTCGTGTTACGTTTTTACTTTTGGCTACTTAGTTTTGTTTATAGCTCCATTTATTGCTCTTCACATTTTCCTGTCACATATTCTGCGCATATATAAAATGTCTTAAGACTTAAATGCCTGTATCTGAGTAAATTTCAGAAAATTGAATTCTTCTACTCACAAGTTCTCAAAAAACTCTAGGCTCAGAATCAGTTTTTGCTGAAGCCTGATACAAATTTTTTTCCTGAAGATCATTTAAAAGAAAAAAAAAAAAACACCCTCCACATTTTTATGGCAATTTTTTTCTGTAATTTCTGAAAGTCTGCAAATTTTGTTACTGAAATTAACTACAAAGAAATACTGCTGCAATAGCATTTGAACAATGTAACATTGTCTTAAAGTGAGAGCAGAGTCATCACAGAATAACTGTTTTGAGTCTTAAGACATAAATACTTGTACAAAAATGCCTGTTTATTTACCTCATAACTTGTCATTCCTCAGGGTCCTGATTATAGGCTTTATAAGAGTGAACCGGAGTTAACTACAGTAGCAGAAGTGGATGAGTCTAATGGTGAAGAAAAAACAGAACAAATTTCAGAATCAGAATCTACAGCTAAAGGTTTGTCCCCAGGCGTGGTGTTTACAACATTTCAGCCTTTTTCACGAGGAATACAAAGCTTTAACTGTGTTATAGAGGCTATATCATCCTTCGTATTTTTGTAGCCTGTCCATTTTTTAATATGATGAAACGGCTTCCACGATAAAATAATGAATTAATTACATGACGAGAAAGATTTCAGTCAATTACACCGCAGAAAAATCAAACATTACACTCACCAATAACCCTGAAATCCTTATTGACACCATGTCTAATCACATCACTCACATTCCCCACACACCATTCCCTTGAACAATTACCCATTTTATGTTCTTGCCCTTGAACAATTATTCAGTTTTTGAATCAAGCTCCCAATGTTATGTCACTGGAACGTCCAAAAAGGCAGCACCACAGAATTTTCAGGCTCTCATAAGGCAGGGAAACAATGTCTTTTTCTTTTTTTAATCTTGTAATTGTTGAATTGCCTTCTGTCCTCTGATATAATAGGAATAATGATCATGACCTTGGAGTGTGCAGACAATAAAGGTCTTTGCAATTGCTAAATGCTTTAGATTCTTCTCTTCATCTAGCTTCCATAAAAGGTACTAATTGCTTGGTAGAGTCTTTTACCAGGAAGTGCTTCTCAATTCTGTTTGTTAAAACACACAGAATAGTTTGTTAAAGGTGACTTCAGGAAAAGCAGTTTGAGCACCTCCCAAAAACCATATTAAGAGCTTTTAGAAAAAGTGACTAAACTTACCCATTTTTTTACCGTTAACGGTTGATGTTTCCAGTGCCAGCAAGATCACTGCCTTCTGTTATGGTAGTTTCACTAAGCATGTACATAGCAGGCTGGTGCAACCATACCAGAATTTGACCAAGAACTATGATCATATAAGGATATTATTTTCATCAAAACAGTAATGGAGGTTTTTAAAACTAAGGTTAGCATACAGTTTGGGTGTAAACAATGTGAATGGCCCTATGATATATGATATAATTAAGTTTGCACTTACCAGACAATTAGTCAATTCAGATTCACTATGGTATTTGCTGAGGTATAATGTTCACTTAAGACAGATATTAAATCTCTTTTAACATGGTGGTGAAAAGTGCAAGGTTTAGCCTGAGACTTGCTAATCCGCAGCCGCCTAACTTGAGGAAGCTGCCTTTCTGACAACATACCTAGGTTTTATTGACCTGTGGTGTTCCAGATTGTTTATAGTAATTTATGACAAGAGGGAAAGTAATTGTCAAGACAATATAAGAAAGCCTGTGCTGATTATATAAAGCAAACCAGTACTTTTTGAGCACCCCAGTCTGCTTTCTATCTTCCTCTGTAAAGACAGAAGTAATTTTATTATGTCCATTTGTAGAAAAACAGTCCTCAGTAAGGGAAAGCAATAATACAGATTCTTCTAATGTAAATAATATTTGGGGTTGGGGGAGAGAATAGCTGCAGTGGTAGCAAGCAGCAAGAGGCTTTTTATCTTCTTAAACAACAGTGTGAAGTGGGTTTATCATAGCTGTGTTTTATCATCTGGTCCACACTTTTGAGCATGTGAATTTTCTAACGGATATTTCTTGTCCTATGCATTCACTTATAATAACAGTCCCCATGCAGTAGGAAAAATATAACCACTCCTGTTGTGGTTTTTTTTTTTATATAGTGCGTATGCCATTACAACTATGTGCTGTTTCAACAGACATTTTTATGCCATTCTATCTTAACAGTTTATAAGGTGAAAAGGAAACAAACTCAAAGGCAGCTCTTCTCTGCAATTTTTCTTTCTTGCTGTTTTAAGAAGTTATACTTAAAGGATATAGTTTCCTATTGAGGATGGTTCTAAAAAATAGTAAATTTCAGAGGGAATTAAAAAGTTTTTCTAGTTCATTGTGCACATTACTGTACTAGACACTTCTCATGTTTCTTCTGTCAGCCACTTCCCTCTCTTTTCAAATGTCAACAGTCAAAGAGAAACATTTTAATGGGACTATGTAAAGTAACCCTTACAGCTGTTTGCAAGCAAAGGAATATTTATGACCTGAGTGGTACATAAAGGTGACACAAAAATAAAATGGACTTCTGCTGTGTTTTATCCTTTTTACATCTAAAGGAGACCCAAACTATTGCTTTATAGTTTTTATTTTGAATGTTGGATTTGGCATTCAAATACCTCCAGACTATTTTGTCAGCCTATCCAACAATTTGGAGAAAGAGTTGAGCCTTCACCAAGTCAATATATCCTCTGAAATCTGTGCAACTTCAGGAAGAACAAGGAGAAATAATTTGGGTATCAACAAAGACATTATATCTAATTTTAGGCAAAATCAGTGAGGAAACAATATTTTTAATAGTTTGATTTCCTGCATGTATTAAGAAGGAAAAATGAAGCATGTGTTATTTAATTATATCTGTATGTTTTGGTAAGCTTTAACTTACTTCAGTTTTCTACCAGTTTAATTACACTTTGGCAGGGCTTCTCTAAGTAGAAAAACTAGTGGTGGGTATTGTTACGAGAGGCTGAATGTAGTGGACATGAGGACACAGAATATCCTCAGCTCCCAACCAGACAGAGCCTGGCTGCTGCGGTTCCCTGTCCCTAAGTACAGCGAGCTGCAAGGCTGAGGACGTAGTCCCCCTGTGCACAAGCACAGCCGCAGCTAACCACAACAGACAACACAAACAGGTTTGAGACCAGAGCTGTTACAGGCACCGCATAAACAAGACCAGCACTCACATGAAGTTGAAACACCACAAATAGCATGATCCTCTTCTCACTTGCCAGCTAACCAGGCTCAAAGCTTGCTAGCTGATCTCATACACATACAGACATGAGCACACGTGTGTGTGCACACACAAATGAGTCCCTCCAAGAGCTGGCCAGATGTATGGTATCTCCATCAGTCCTCTCTCAGTACCTCTGGCCTCTCCAGTATCTGAACCCTAGACTTAAGGTCTCTTGAACAGCTGGCTCCCACACCTTGTATTCTGCTTGCCATCTAGTCTTGTCTTAAGTTCGTTAGCATCTCACAGACAAAAGGTTCCTCCTGGTAGCAAGTCCAGACTTACGGTCCCTCTGGTAGCCAGCCCACAGACCTGCAGTCTTTCCTGTCTTTGTCCCCCAGACCTATGTATGATCTCTCTGTAGCTGTCTCCTACTGGCAAGCTAGCCTCACTTGAAGACCACTAGCATCTCTCACGCTCTCATACGCTGAAGGGAAAGCATGCTCACATGGAAAATACTTAAGAATAAAGTTAATAAGAAGATAGGACAGACTGCAATGCTAAGGCATGGGGCTTGGTCAGACAAGCATACTGACAAATGTCTTATTTATGTAAAGCTGGCCCCTTTTATTCCCCCTCCTCCCCATTATTCCATGCCTGTTCTTTCCCATCCACCTTGCCCCATCCCTTTCACAGCCTTTGTTTCTTCCCAAATAAACAACCCACCCATCATTACTTTTAGTTCATTGGTCCTACTTCTGCTAAATTTTGTATCTTTGACACCATTATCTAGGTAAGCTTGGCCTTAAGTGGTAGCACTGATATGGTTAGCTAGGCACTCTGCTGGCCTTGCAAACTCTATTCCACAAAAAGTTCCCAGTACTGACGTCCGATTGCCTGTGAAGTTTGGCCATCTTTCACGTAATTCCCCCTTAACCCTCTGTGAAATCTAGCCATTCCACACAGTGCTATCTAACTTGTGTCTGTTTCTCACAGAAAAAAAATTTATGTTTATATTTTCATGTCCACCGATTTCTCGTGCCAAGTAGTTTCCCATGGGGAAAGTCATCTGCCTGCGTACCTTAACAGACGTGATAGGCATTAAGATCTTTGCTCCCTTTTGAAGAATAGTTTCCAAGGCTGACAACATATATTTTCTAGAAAACAATAAACTGTTTTGGCGATGTTTTGCATAGCACTTAGTATATTGCTTTACTGTTTCACAGGCTCACATTTTCCTGTGGGAGTTGTACCACCCAGAACCAAATCACCAACGCCAGAGTCTTCAACAATAGCATCCTATGTCACTTTGAGGAAGAATAAGAAGATAGACTTAAGAACGGTACTTAAAAATAACCTTCAAGCATTGATGGATAGTGATGTGTTCATTTATAAGTTTATTTTCTGTAGTTACTTCAAAAGTTGTAGTTATCTTTTTAATTTTCTTTACAAAAAAATTCACCGTTATAAAAATATACTATACGAAGTTAATGGAGACAGCTGTAGAAAGAATGACAAAATTATAAAGGTCGTGTATGTTAAACTGCATAGAGACACTCAAACTGGGCAAGAACTAAATGGTAATGATAAATCTACTAAGCCACTGAAGTTCAGGCTTGAGTTGAAAGGACATGAAGCATCTTAAGTTAAAACTTTGAAGGACTAGTATTTGGCTTCTGGGGCAATTTAACAGCCCTTGTATAACAAATACTGGGTTTTATTTATTTTATTACTAAAATTATTTGGGAAATACCTAAAGCGGACAGAAAATAAGGATGCAGTAAGCAATATCTGGGTAATAAGCCTGAAGTTTCATATTAGAGAGTTCTGTAGTCTCTGGGTTGAAGACAGACGTTTACATGTAGTTCATGCAAAAGGGAGGAAAACTTTTGCCATAGTTACAGCATGAATAGAAGAGGAGAAGTTGTAGGAAGAATGAGAGAGGAGAGAGAAACTCACAGGATGCTGACTGGAGAAAGAATACCACTTTTCAGAAGTGAAATCAGTTACTGTGAATATACTGAATGCAGCTGATTAGCCCAAAGTAAATTTTTTCCTGTCATACAAAGTACAGATCTATCTGAAAATCAGTGAATTTCAAGAACAGAGTAGGTACAGTGATGGTTGTTATTTTGGGAATAATATAATGCTTAGAATTACAGATTTTTAAGTGGTGATAAATTCACTATGTTTCAGCCTGCACTTGCTGTTAGATAATGTCCAGCTGTAGTTTTTCTTGAAATAAAAAGGCAGAAATCACTCTTAGATCAACTGGTGTAAATATCCTGGATCATTAAATTTCAATTATGTTTCTGTCTCAGTCAAGTAACTTGTGTTTGCCTGTCATTTAACGTCTGGTAAATTGTTTCAACTTGATAGGAAGGCTTTAAGAGCCTTCTACCTATTCTCTTAATGTTTATCATTGATGGTGGTAATGTCACTGTTCAAAAAAGCAAATTATTCCTTCCTTTTATTTTGAATTTCAGTGTTCATTTATTAATAATTGGTTCTTGTACTTTCTTCACATACGTAGGAGATCTTTACTTGCCCACTATTTTTCTGCTTTTTAGTAAAGCGTTAGGTGATGTTTTCTGATAAGCTAAACAGTTTAGAATCTTGCTTTTTTAAAACTTTTTTTTTTCCTTCCATTTAAGGAAAGACCAAGAAGTGCAGTGGAGCAGCTGTGTCTTGCAGAAAGCACACGGCCTCGAATGACTGTGGAGGAGCAGATGGAAAGAATAAAAAGACACCAACAAGCTTGCCTGAGAGAGAAGAGAAAAGGACTCAATATTATTGGCGTTTCAGACCAGTCTCCTTCACAAAGTCTGTCGTTTGTCAGAGATAATCCATTCAAATTGGCACAGGTGGGTCCCACGTTATTCAAAAACTTTAATGTGTCCAGTTAAAAAAAAAAGTTACAAAACTGTTCTTTTTCCAAAATCGCATGACACTATAGTTGTCTATTTGAGACTGCTTGTATAGAGTAGCAGTCACAATTCTCTGCTATACACAAGAGAACGGGAGAAGACAATCTTCATGCTTATACCGAATGACAGTAGAAGTCACTTCTTTGTCCTTTTGGAAAATAAATAGTTCAAATGTACATATGTCTGATTATGCATTGTGATGTTTGTTAACAGGGTTTTTTTGTCAAATTTAGCAAACAGCATGAAATTGCAAGCTTTGTGACTAAAAGCAGTGTCAGGGATGTGTCAGGATTTATACAGTGTCAGGGATGTGTCAGGATTTATACATCAGATTCAGCTGATGTATAAATTATGAAGATTTTTCTGCCATGTAATATATTCAAACATCTGTAACATTTTTAGGTAGGAATGTATATTTATGATGACAGATCTTAACTGGTGCTCTTTTGCTGTGGTTTTGGAGCCCATAAATACATAAAAACAGAAACCTCACTTTTGTTTTCACTCATTCTTAAACAGTTAAAGCAAAAAAGTGAGTTTATTAAATGGTTATGGGTGGGGAGAGAGGAGGAAGATATAACTGCTTGTCATTAACCAAGAAATACTATCCAGAATATACATCTTAATAAACAAACAAACAAACAAAAAACCACACAAAACCCAACTAACAAACAAAAAACCCCACACCACTTCAGGACAAAAATATCAAATAGATTCAGGGTAGTGGATGTTAGACAGCCTACTACTTTCTAACTGCTAGGAATTAGTTTTCTTTTTCAGTAGCTTAATGGAATTATCTCTTTTTTATTTTTTTTTTAATCTTCTGGCATACTTTTTTCCTCATACCACACCGGTTTTTGTTTTGTTTTTACACTGACATGGAAATGCCTTTTTTTATGTTTTGTACACATTTTAACATCTGATTTTACAAAACCAAATTAAATGCATTGCACTGTTAAGAAGTCACGTATTTACAAATAAGTTTTAGGTTTGGGTTTTTTTTTTCTTCTGAGCATGCTAAACTGCCTTCAGAGCTATACAAAAGTTACTTTTCCTTCAACAACATTGGATCCCCAGAAGACACTGAATTCAAGTTTTGCCTTTGCATTAGAGCATCTGTATTTGGGATGACATCATGAATGCTATATATGAAGGGGGCTCCTACAAATATTTTAGTGATTAACACTGCCTTTCTCAAGAAGAGGATGTGCAAAGCAAAGCCTCGAAGATGTTTCTTTTTGTAGTTTTTACAGAGGTGTTTGAGCTTTACCACTTTCCTATGGTATCATTTCCTACCTCAAGGTGATGAAGCTGCAGGCATGTATGTATCATACCTGGTTAGCCAGCACATTGGGAGCAGAGTGAGGGAAGTGGCCAAATCCTCTGTGCCAGCAGTACTTGCTATACAGAACTCAAAAGAATTTTGTTCACGTCAGTGTGTTCTTCAGTCTTCTGTGTGAAATCAGTGATACGTGGATGAGATAAGAAATTTATAGAATAAGTGAGAACGTGTCTGAATTTAATACTTAGCTAGTAGTCCGTGCTACAAAATCACTTTTTCTATCACAACTTTAATTCTTCCAGAATGCTATTTGGCAAAAAGCCCCAAAATGAGGTATTACACTGTAGTAATAGCTCTTATTTTTAAAAGCATGGTTTCTGTGCCTATTGATTTTTATACAGAAAAATGGTGCAGTGGTATTAACTTGGAAGTTAAATGGAAGTCTTTTCAGCTGGGCTTTGGTCGTTTAAGAATTGGAGGAAAAAAAGGATTTTATAAACAGCCTACTGTGTAATTTTTAAGTGATTAGCAAAATACAAAAGGAAGTTGCTTCACAATTGTTATTGTTTGGGACAAGTGTATGATATGGGTGCATACTTTAGTTAGGAAAGTAAATAGGTTGATTTGTGAACTGACTTACATGGAATTTCCTCTTAACAGAGTGCATGTGCTAAATCACAAGAATTCAGCCACAAGATTTACTGCTTTCATGGCTCCTATTTTTCTCAGCCCTAGTACTTAGTTTGATAATACTTATATGAACCTCACTTCAGTTCAGTTTGCTACTCTGCCGACATAAAGTTCGCAGTTCACAATCTTAAGCCACCTCTACCATCCTTCCTCAAAATTTTTATATTAAATGATTCTCTGTGCAATGGATTTGTTTTTTTCCAGGAGTAAGTAATGCCTTCTGCCATTATCAGATGCTACATTGCCCTCTGTTAAATCAGTTAACAGCATAGGCTTGGAAGATACCCAAAATAATTGGAGAAAGTGCACACAGGTTCACTGTGAATTTTGTATTGAGAGCAGATTTTTATCCATCTTTTTTTTTTTAACCAGGAAAAGCTATTTTTAAAAAAATCAGTGCTTATGAATGCAAATAAGAATGGTCCTAAGGCTGTGTGTGACTGAGCTAAATATGAATGGAATTTCAGAATATAAATGTGACTCATAGAAATGCTGCAGATTTGGCGGGGGGGGCCAAGTCCTTAACAATTTCCGTTTTCCTTATTACAGTGTGGTGTGCTTAAGGATTTTTAAGTTTGTTGGTGGGGTTTTTTTATCAGAGGACAGCGCAAGACTCAGAACTGAGACTGTGATAACTTTTTTAAGAATACATCTATATATCAATTTTGTTCCACAGAATCGAAAAAAGGATGATACTGTGTCTGGTAACCTGAAGGAATTAGAGAGCACCAGTAAAGAAAATAATTTGAAACAAAATAATGAAAGTCCTGGAGAAGAAATAGCACAACTAAAACATGATGGAGAACAAGAGCATAGTTTGGGTTTTACTAAAGAGGTACTAAACTATCTTTTATTGAACTGTTCATCAGCCTGTCTTGCAGTAAAAAAATATTTTGAGCCACAAACAGCAGAGTGTGGGAAACTGAGCCAGTTCCTTTTGCTTGGAAGATTAAGATATCTTTTTGGATATAATAAATATTCTATAGAGAAGTGCAAAATTGTATCAGATCTGTCTATAGCTGAGCAATTTAATTTTCTTGTATATAGTCTTCCTAAATTTCATTTTACTTAACTTTATCTGTTACTATCTTGATTGATTGGAAAATTACAAAATTATAGTCTTTACTTCTTTGGAAACAAAACCAATACTAATGTATCTTTAAATAATAATCATTGATCTGTTCATTGCTCAGGATATCCCAGCGTAGATTTTGACAACCATTTAATACACCTGACTTTTTTGTTTGGCTGGCTTTAGTGCATCAAATAGTTTATAGGAAGCAGAATAAAGCTGACACAATTTGTATATGGAAGTCGGCAGTAACTGTGGTTTGTGCCATTTAGTCACCAGATTGATTTCTGTCTTGAAATAGTCTCAGACTCACTTCGCAGTGAGTTACCTTGGTGTTTCTGGTACTACGGTGCCCTGAACACTCACCAAAAGCAGACTGACTGTGAAGAATAGATTACTGGAGTTGTTTCTACGTAATCATATCCTGCTTATAGTTTGGTTTGGTTTTTTGCTCACTCATTTTTCCTTTTGTTTTCCTATTTTATATTTAGCTTTTTTAAACATATGTCTGATGGAGAATGGTATAAAATCAAACAATTAACATCCATTGTTATTCTTTAAAAACACTTTGTATTGAGAGTCTGTTGCTTTGTTAAGTATGCAAATCTTTTAAAGGAAAATTATGTAATACACTTATTGGTTATATCTAATCAGACCTTTAAGAGCAGTGTTCAGACTTATCAGCAATATATTCCAGTAGCTGGAATCTCTGTTGGCATTGTGAAGAGAGGGATAGCATGAAAAAATAGGCAGGCTGCAGTCCCAAGAGTTCAGATAAGTTCTGGAAGTTATTAAGCCAAGCCCTGCCCATTTGCTCTGGTATAAGTTTCAGGATAACTCTATTAACCTGAAAGGTATTGATAAAAATTTCTTAAATTATGTAATTCTGAGTTACCAAGTATACATGATGGCAAAATTTGTCTGTTAATAAAACTGTTTCCTGAAACTGTATTTCTTATCTACCACTTAGTATGTGTTACAGCCTCTTGTTTCATGATTTCAATTTTTTTATAGCTGACAAAAACTGATGATCTTTTATCAGATGCACATGTTGTATCTGACTCAAAAGAAGTGAGTAACGAAGAGAAAACAGAAAAGGAAAAGAAAAATAAATTGGAAGAAACACATGATGGTGATATAAGGTAAAAATAAAACAAGATGTTCAGAGGCTATTTTAAACTTGCACATTGTATTTATTAGCTGAATGGACCAAGCAACTAATGAAATATTGTCGTAAATACTTATAAGGTATATTTATATGTTTTTGAGTGGTTTACATATAAAGAAATCTAGTGAGAAACCTAACCACTGCAGGGGTTCAGTAAGAGGTGATGAGTTGGCAGGAGGAGCAATGTTTATTTTCAAGTATTGCCCCAGTTATAAACGTAACATGTTCATAATCCTTGCTTTAGGATACAAAATGTATTTAGTAATGTCAGTTCAAGCTTTGTATCAGTTTATTATGAAAGCTTCAGCCAGGGCTTCTGTAGCAAGCTCTTTACCACTGATATTTAGGAAAACATCACATTCAGGAGCAGACTAAACAATTTATTCTGTATCTCCTGCTTTAACTTTTTCTTCACTATTTTGGGGTATTGCAGAATTAGAGGAATATTGTGTCTTGGATATTCCTCTTTAAGGATTCATAACTTTATTGTAAGTTGCACTGCAGATCCTAAGTGAGTTCTTACATTAAGTCATAACTTACAGCACCTAACTACCAGCAAAATAGATACCACACAGAAGGAAACTGCATGAGTATGTAAAGGAAAGGAATTCAGTTTCCAGTGTGCTTCTTTTTTTAAAGTCTTAACTTTACAAGGTAGAAGGGTTTCAAAATATGTGCTTAATTTATATTACACAAACTTGCAAGTTGCAACTTTTTTCTATTAACAGAAGAAAATTAAATTGTAACTCCTATACTTAGCGGTTAGCACCTGAAATTAAGTTAGAGTGAGTTCTAAACGCTGTGCTTTTTTTAACCAGCTTGCAGAGTGTGACCACAGTTACAAACCACAAACCCAAAACCAGCTCAGAAGAAAGTGAAGTAGTTAGTGTTCAAGAACAAGGAGGGATTATGTCTTCATTTGAATTAGCAGCACAGTCTTCAAAAGGAAATCAGGCAACAGCAGGTATGGAAAAGAGTTTGAAGCACAGCTTATACAGTACATATGTAAAACTATTTCATTTTGATCCTGTCTTTTGATGCTCTGAAACCCTTGTGAATTGAAAGTGCTGAGCTAGTCTAGATGTCAAGTGTATGGTTTTATAACGTAGAGAAAAATAGTTTCCCAGCAGACAACTACAGAAATTCCATTTTTCTGAGATTTTAATGTAGATCTTATGCGTGCATTTAATTCAGGGAATTAAATAACTATTGCCAGAAATTGAGTCATACTATAGTTGTTGCTTGGAGAAAATCCTTCCCTATTCATCTTGTAGAACAGCATCTCAGTCCTGGATATGTATAGATTATTTATCCTTCCCTCCTTGCTAATGGATGGCCTCAGGTATGCCCAAGATTGAGGAATCCTTGAGAGTTTCCTATATATCTAGTAGATTTTGAACTAGCAAGTAAAAGAGCCCAGTTTGGTCATGTTTTCAGGAGCAAGAAAAGATGAAGAAAGAGAAGACACCAGCTGACTGGTAAAACGACTGGTGGTGTACTGCTCTGCAAGAAGAGAAGGCTGGAGTAAAGCGAAATTGTTCGTAAAGAGAAAAAAGAAGGGGAGTGTATAGGGGAGGAGGAAGGAAGAAGATAGAATTTAAGACATTATTAGGATATTTGGTGATGGGAATGGTTAAGTAAGCCAAATGGTTCAATTTATGGATATAAAAGGTGACCTGGACCTTTGTAGTGCAGTCAGCAATCCTTTCTGTGACTTAATAATCAAAACCAGAACTTGTAAATACATTTTATAGTGCTCAGCAGAATAAAAAATGCTTAGTTAATCTGAGCTGGGATATAAAGGTGGGTCTGGGAGTATGCCGACTAGTTAAATTTTACTTTTTTTTTTCTCTCTCTCTCTTTGCAATAGAAATAACACATCAGCAGCATTCATGTGTCTGTTGTTTGTTCCTTAGGTGTTCTAGTAGTCAATTATAGGCCTGAGTAATGACCTTTCTTGAGAACAGCTATGCTCTTCCCTGAACTTGTGCTCATTGTGCTGATCAGATTTTTAGTCTACTTATGTAACTTTCATTTGGTTCTGCTTATATTTATTATGGTTTGAAATGGTGATTTTCAAGCTTATATTTATTATGGCTTGAAATCATGCCTTCTGTAACTTGTATTCTTATTTATCTTGCTGTATGACTTGCAGTGAAAAGTTTGCCTTCTTCACCAGAATCGTCATTGTCACCAGCTCCATCTACACAGACACAGCTCACAGAAGGATCACATTTCATGTGTGTATAGTTACAGAGAAGTACGTCTTTTTTTCCCACCCCTCCTGCCATTTTCCTAATATTTTTCTAAGTATATGTATTCTAGTTATTTTTCCAAGAAACATCTGTAGACAATGCTTGGCAAGACAAAGTTATCTGCAACGTTGAATATAAACTAACCGGAAAACAAAACAAATACAGGTATTGATTTGCTTGCAAGTAATGTATTCTCTATCCAAATACAAAGAGAAAGGACTAATTGGCTTATCAAGCACATTCTCCACAACTAGCAAGATAATAGCCATTTGAATTACATGAGACACCTAAGCTGTTACAAAACAGATACCCAGTTAAGGTATGAGCATCAGTGCTCAGGTGCAAATGAATCTTGATGCTTCAGTCGTGGTAATAGGCAACTAGAGCTAGATCTCTTAGTGATGCATAGGAGGGAATGGTCTAATGGGCCAAAGACTTTATGGCTTAAGACATAGATGACTGAGGCATGACAAACAGGGAGGGAAAAAAAGAGGGTGGAAGAAATGTAACAATTACAAAATGTTTTTTTTCCTTTCTATAGAAATAGCCCCACATAGCTTCTCTTCCCTTGTCCTAGGAGGTGATTTCTTCCAGGACTCAAGTTAGGAAGCATGAGTTATGCTAGATTTACATGTTCCTACCTGTAGTGTTACCTACTTAATGAATGGAAATAGAAGTAAGCATATTTGTTTATACAAGTGTTTAAAGAAATTAATAGGATACCAATGTGAATGCTTCAGCACTTTACCAGCATTTAAATCAGTCCACATTTCTTTGTAGTCAGGAAATACCTGTTTAAATAAGCTTTCTACTAAAAGAATGAACTTTGTTTCAGTGGTAATGTTAAATGCCATAGCTAATGTAACTTAGGAAAACTTTAAAATCAAGAAAACTTTAAAATTGAGATTTTTTTCAGTCATTTAGCTTGAGGAGATCTGAAAATGCCTTTTTTTTTTTCTTTTTTGTTTACTGTCCCAATCTTCATTGCCAAGCTTTCATGTTAGCAAAATTAGACTTATTCATCACAGACACCTTTCTTGGATGAACTATGGCCAGGAAACTATTTATATTCTTCAAAAAAAAAAAAAAGGAAATTATTTTCATCTTTGTCTCCTTTTGAGAGAGTGGAAAATGGACTCTTCGCATTCAGTACTGACACCTGTGTTGCCGGCTTCCTAATGGATGTGGTCTGTCATGATTAGATTTAGCTTGGACTTTTGCACTTGTATTGAAAAGTTTTATTACAGAACTATTTAAAAAGGATAAGTGGGACTACTCAGTTTTTCTAGGAATACTGATTTGTGTTAATGCTTCTCAGTTTCCCTGTATAAATAGACATGCATTTATCATGCATCTTCTTTTTAAATAGAACAAACATTACCCCATCAACTCAGTTGACTCAGGTCAGTAGTGAAACTGAAACTGCACTGCTGAATTCTGTCTGTAAGCCACCACATGCCTCTCTTGAAAGGGGAAGCAACCTATAACTTCACCAGAAATTTTTTACCAGTTGCATTAAGTTGCTTTCAGCTCTTGTCATCAGCTCCAATCATCAGATCAGCAAATTCATTTTTTTAAGGATTTATGCTAAATATGAGATTAGCAAAAGTGAAGTGCTCATATAGAGATCTGCTTTGGAACTTAATGCCCAAGCCTTGACATCCCACAGCGTGGTGTATCCTCATAGGTAATACTGTAGCTGTAACATTTCCATGTTAAGTACAATTCTACAAATAGGCCTTAATTGCTTATGACAAAACAGTGCATCTGGGATGGAACTTGTAAAACTAACGCTCTGCTTACACATACCTCGCTCTAATGAAGCAGGGATTCCAGAACTTAAAATACACCCCTTTCGGCTGTTTAGTATTTTAATTGAGTTGGAAAAAGCATTCAGCTATGTGCATATACATTCCACAGTTCTTTGCTGCACTTGGTGCCTCTGTTGATTGCTTCCTAGGAGCTCCAAAACAAGCTATTATATACTATATACTAGGAGCTAGGCCTAGTATACGTAGGAGATGTATGAAGCATAGTCTGCTTGCCTGCAGTATTTACTGCCCCTTACCTTCTGGGGCTGCTGTTCCAGTATTGCAGTGCTTTGCGCTTTGCTGAAAGATAGGTCTTTTAGCATGCGAGAACTCCGTGTGTCTCAGATGCAGGAAATCCTACACGGCAGAGGGAACTTCAGAGCTGTGGGATCAGCCCTGTTCATATGCAACCAAATTTTTCAGGCAGCACCTGGAAAATGTATGGTAGATTTCAGAGAATAACGAGGTAATACCTATATTTGGCTTTTACGGTCAATTAGTAAAATGATACTCTTGGCACGATGCTGAGGGAATTTGGCATAGGAAATTGGTGGCACAGGATATTGTAGGACTAAGGAAAAACCCATTAACACAAAGCTACTTTCTTTGTCACGCTCTTGCTTTGCAGAAACAAATCTGGATGTGTACCACTAACATTGTTACATTTTAAGCATTACATTTACACTGAGTAATGGAGGGATAATGAAATTTTATACAGCACCTGGATCCAAAGCTCAGAAACATTTTTACTAACGAACTGTTAAAAGCTATTTATAGAAGTCCTTTCAGCTATTACCAAAATGCAGCAAGCTCTGGGTGGAGCACTTGAACTTCAGAACACCTTACAGCTACGCTGCCATTATGGTGTAGCGACTTGATAATACTGCATCCCTCTTCAAACCGTGCCTGTCATTTGTAGGAGCAATTAGAGTCTTTGCTATTATTACTGGTTTTATATGAAGAACATTTGGAGATGGCCATGCACAACAGGCTAAAACTCTCAGAATAAGCAGGCTTTCATAAGAAGTTGTGTAAATTTGAAAAAAGCTTGCTTTTGCTGCTTGCTGTCAAAGTATCTTCACAGCAGTATTATTCATCAGGAACTGATTTTGGAAACAACTGATTTCTAAAATACTTTATTATGTTCTACACCATTGATAACTACTGCTAGGATGAGGTCAGAAATTCCTTACTGTGTTTAATCCCAGGAGCTGCTTTATACAATATTCTGTTGTTGCTAAAATAGAGTAACTTAATCTATGTCTGTCTTTCAGCACTAATGGCTTCTGTTGAAACAATTCATGCCTGAGATGTATGGACCTGACCTATGAAAATATGAGAAGATATTGTACAGTATATTTTAAATCTATGAAATTCATAGTTCTGATGCTTTTGGCCGCAGAGCATCATTTTATCACTTCCTGGAAAATGTTTATTCCAAGAGAGCTTTAAATGGCCCACATGTACACTCAACAACCTTCAGATTGTTCTCCTGATACCAGCTTGCTGCTATGATTTCTGTGCACATAAAATAAAGGCTCTTTTTCATGTGCAGCCTACAGTCAGAACTTTATTTGATATTCTCCAGAATTTAATGTTCTTTTAATTATGGATCATATAAGTTTACTTTTTTGCTTCTTTTAGATGCCTAACTTGGTTAATTTTACATATCACCACTAAACCTTGTTTTACACTTTTTAAACACTACAGTTTATTGTTTTAACATTTTATTTGTAAAATTTTTATATATATATACATATAGATATATTTAAAATGTGCCATTTTTATTATTGCCTAGTAAAATATGTCCTGTTTCTGCTGTAATTATTTCTTGGTCAGGTTGCAATGTCAGCAGTTACTGCCACACTTCTGTCAACATATACATTAATGTTAGTGGTTACTTTTTCTTAAATAAAATGGAGTGTAGGTATTTTGAGGTACTGGGCTTTTCCTTCGCTGGGTTAGGGTGTGTACAGCAATAAGCAGGTTTTCAATCCAGTACTTAGTTTGTGTACAAATGTAATTATGTTCATTGTGTATATATTATACAATGAGCACATACAATGTAAGTAGAAGAAGCCACTTATTATTGTTCAAATACGAATGTTCATATCCCATTTCTTTTATATCATATTAAATAAATGTTGATGTTCTTAAGGACTTGTATGGTTAGTATTTCTTCCAGCAAACAGATGTCACACTGTGTTCCACCTTTTGCTGTGGGGAATGCAACAGCTCTTATCTCATTGGCGACATACCTGTCAACCAGAGTAGCAGTGACAGATTCCAGTCTTCCTCTACGGGAAAGAATAAGGCTGCAACACAGAACAAAAAGATAACCTGAGACTGAGACGCAAGAAATACAGGTTCAGCTCCTGACTCTCCCAGACTTGTATCATGATGTCGGAACAATCACTTAGTCATTCTGTGCCTCCATTCCCTGCCTGTTTACTTGAGAGGTAATAGCCTGTCTTACTGGGGTGTGGTGAGTAGTAATTTGCAATATTTGCAAATGTTGAATGCCACATTCAGTGGGATTAAGGAGAGAAGTATGATGATTCCTTGAGGCTTTGACATCTGCAAAGCATCTTCCAGAAACTGAAAGAAAACCTGAAGTAATTTGTCAAGTGTCATCATACTACAGATGTTACTAGCTTCACTTTTCCATCTCACACAGCTGTCTGATTTGCCTGAGACAGAAGAGGTTTAGAAAGGAATGATGAAAAATGAAAAGATTTAGGGGAAAGCTTTTGAATCTAGGATGTAAAGCTAAGAAATCTTTTAAAAGTTCAGGCAACTGCTGTGTGCTTCAGTGCATGTGTGTGCCATAAGTGGTAAGGCAAGTTTCGTAAGAAGACGACTGCCAGCTCCTGTTGTGCTTTTTTATCATACAAATCATATCCTGCTCAAGTTAATATTGCTGTACTAGAGACTATATAATTCAGTGTGCTTTTCCATAGAGGAATGCCTGAGATTGACAGACAGTTTGAAATTAACTCTTTATCTTTGCCCCCCTAAGTAGGAGTTTGTGTTCGTTGTACTCTTCTGCCACTCCCAGCTCTGCTGCCAGTTCTTCCTGGAGCTCTTTGCCACAAAGACAGAGAGTACGCTGTCTGTCTACCTGTCGTTTTGCCATTTTCTTTGAAAAGTGAAGAAATAGGAAGCAGAGTTTAGCAGCAGAGCTTGGAGGGTCATAGTGAAAGAGATGGGTAAAGGAAAGATGACAAATCATGATGGAGGCAGACAGCATCCAGCTGAAAGTTTGACCAAATAGCCTTTCTTCTTTTTTTGGAACGGTAGCCCCAAATTAGTGCATCCTTCCATCCAAAACACAGAGTGAACAAGAGGAATGTGATTGTTATTGCTCAACCAACTGAGGTTTAAGTTCAGTGGCATCACTGGAACACCTGGGGCAAAGCAAATATGACACACCCTGTTCTCTCCCTAACCCTTCCAGAGAGAGCTGTTCAGCTGTCAAGCTTTGCAATCTCTTTCTGTCCTTGCTGCCAAGAAAAGAATTGCAACCAATAAAGGAAAGAATGACTAAGTGGTTTTTGGACATTTATAGATCTTGTCTGCGTTTAAAGCAGTTGTCAGTTTGGTATATCTGCGAAGTATGTGCAGTTTATACTGAAGCTGGGGGAGGGTGGGAGAACTAGCAAGTTTTTGCTGATATAACTGTTGGCAAAGACAGCAAACCTAAATGATGCAGGAATGTATTAATGCTCATAGACTATAATTTCACTTCCTGTGGGGACTTGCAGCAAAGACTTGCAGTTTCATTGGGTGCTCTATTTTTTTGTCTTATGGAAAAAATGTACGGCTTTGTGTTATCACAGAGCATCTACTGTCTCTTACCTCATCAGAATAAATCATCCCAGTGATCATACTCCTGAGATATAGAAATATCAGAATACTGATATTGTCAGCCTTCAAACATCTATTTTAAGTTTGTATCTAGGATATTTTTATATTTCTGACTGATTGCTTTATTGGCTATTGCACTGACACTTGTATATATGGAACATGTGCTTTTTTTCAAAAGCAAGAGTCCTTAGGAATAATGCAACACATTCTCTACAGATGTTCATGCTTTTCAGAATCAATTACATCTACTTTTGTCTTTTGTTCACCGTTTGCATTGTTCCAAGACTACTAGAGAATGTGATTCTTTTAAGTCCCTTAATAAAGTGACATTACTCAAAAAGTTATAGTTGGTGTCTTGGCAGTTTTTGTATGTCATGGACTGGCTCAAAGAGAAAGACCTCACCAGGCAGTTGAAACTCAAACCTTGTTTATATCATTTCTGAGGGGGGAAAAGTAGTCCTCAGTTAATATTTCCTCATAAATATATCTGTCATAAAATGAATCCAGTAAGGTTCTATTTTCAGGAAATCAGAAAAATTTTAAACAGTTCATTTCTATCTAAATCACTTTAATTGGCCAGTCTGGGAAAGAATTATTACTCAGCCTATTGGATGCACTAGATGTAGTAACCAGGAGTACATACATGAAAAACGTTAGTAGATCTATTACTAACAGTGTCATCCATTAAATTCTCTCGTACTTGGACTGGTGGCTTAAGTTGAGCAAAGCAGCAGGGTGGAAGATCTTTAATCAGTGGTGGTGCTGGATAACTCTTACCCCAAATTTTTCATTGTATTGTAACCATAAGGTGTGGGGGGGGTTCTAATAAAACAAATGATAAATAGTACTCATTCAGATCTCAGAAGTGGGTCATGATGTCTTTTCTGCACAATACTTTTTTTGTCCCTGTGATCCTGGATTTTTCTATACTTATTTTCTTAAGTTATTCAGTATGAATCCTCAGTTAAAATGTTATTTTCCATCCTTTGGAAAGCTGACATTTAAATAGCCAATGAACAAATTGCCTATACCTGGCATTAATAATATATCTGAAACAACTTAATTTAACTTTTTTAAGGATGCACGTGAAGATAAAGCAACATCTGGCCTTCATTTCTTCCAAAGAACATTATATATACTTGCTGTTATATCCCTGGAGCTGTTTAGCTTGTCCATATGGGAACACTGAAGAAGCTGCTACAAAATAAAATGGAATATACTGGTGGCTGAACGCAAATGTCTGGCCCAAAATGAAGGCTAAAAGCAGCTGCTTTCTGAACTTGACACACAACTTTTTACCCAGCTGTTCCAGATGTGTCAGTATTCAAATGTTACTTGTGGAATGAAGCTTTTGGTATTTTTTTAATCATGTTTCTTTATCCTGTGGTATGCCAAAGAAAATGGTTTTAAGGTCTGTCTAAATATTATCTAGCTGTTGTTGTGAAACTGCAAGCAACTCTTAATTGTGGCTATGGGTAAGTAACAACACCACAGTGGTTGCTAATTGGCTCGTGTGGCAGTCTTGCTGTGGAGGTGTTTAAGAACACTTATTTAATCTGGGTTAGGTTCTGTTTGGAATAAAAGAAAAAGCTGTAAGCAAATGGTGCTGTTTCCAGTGGACTGCTGTAGAGTATATCAAGACAAAAACAGATGTGATCTCATTAACTTCTTTATTGCTGAAACCAAACCTAAAATAAGGAATTAATTTTTTGTCAAATTCTATCCAGATCCCTGTTCTATTGAACAGGAATACTTCAAAGAATTTCAGACTAAAAATAGAAACACCCTCTTCCTCTTTTGAAGGTGAAATGAGTAATGCTAAAAAAAAAAGCAGACCCTGCAGCTTTAACTTTATGTGTAGAAGAAGCAAGATTTACTTATGGCCTAGAGATTCGGTCAATGAAAACTTTCAGAAAAATACCTGATCCTCTTCTGTTGTCATCTGGTAGTTTTCCTGAATCACAGTGAAGTGACTGGCACTGTCCAGCACTCTCTTCTGCAACTTCAAATCCACTCCAGCCCAATGTGTAAAATATTCTGCATTCCTTGTATGGAGAAAAAATTCTTTATCCATACAACAGCTGTCTGTCCCTACATAAGCAGCTGAATCCAGGCCACCAGTTTTCTTGCTTGAAATGGCTGAAAACTGCAGGTGCTTAGCATCTTGAAAGATCAAGCTCAAAGCATATCATGTGAGGCACCCAACATTTCCAAGTAACTTGCATATGAATCTCCCTTATTTTCAGCAATAGATTCTATTTAGTAGGAAAAAGATTTTTTTTTTCAAAGTACCAGTCACATTGCTAGCAATCAAATAATTGGTAGGTACAAACAAATATATAAGAACTTATTTGAGAAAATTGCCATTAATTGACAAGAGTACATTTGAAAGCGATTGGAAAAAAGCTGCAAAATTCAGCAACTCTCAACCCATAAAAATCACCTCTTCACAATATTAGTTTCTGCTGAGTCTTGACACTTATTACATACGTAGTCGACTGCTCTGTATTGTGCAACTTTCTTCTTGGCAAAATCCCAAGTCAGCAAGAACGTAAAGGCTGTTTCAGATGTTTTAGCTTTAAAGATGAATTATTTTTCTTTTTTTTTATATTTTCATGCTCATCCACCAGTCTTGGAAACAGCCGTTAGTGGCTATTGCGTTTATTCTTTTTATACACTGAAACAGTCATATGTAGACAGAGAGAAAAAAGACAACTGAACTTTCTGATTAAAGTTTTCTGAAGTTTGTGACTGCTGCTATTTCGTGTTTGATTTCTGGCTGCCTGGAGACTGTCTCAGAGAGTTTACACATGCAACGGCTGGTACTGCACGGAAGCCAGCTTGCATATGAGTTGAGGACTAGCTGCAGGTTTCATTTCGTGAGCTAGGAGATTGCCTGGAAACCTGGGATTGTTTGATCTAAAGCACCTTTGAATAACATTTCTTGGCTGTTTTCTTAGCCTATGCCGACATACCTATAATATTTTGTAACTACTGTTTCTAGTATATTGTGCCTACAAATAATAAATATTTTTAATAAAGACAAAGTGCCTGGATAATGTGTGAGATCCTGATTGCTATTTGCAAGGTAGCAGTCACTAATTAAAGAACCAGCCTCTCAGCCATTTAGGAGATTGTGTTAGTGAAGAATTATTGGTTAATACTCAAATGAATTGCAACATCGGGAAAACCATACTTGCCTATATAATCTGATTCTTTGGAATATGGGGGGGGATATTCCTGAGCTTCTCTGAACTCACAGCATTTTATTTTAAAACTTTTATTTCATGATCTTAAAGCTATCCAATTCCGTGTGATCAGCTAAATATAACCTAGCTAAGCTCCTGTTCATTTCCATTATCCAGAATTTAGGACAGGGAAGAACAGAGGTGATGACATTTTGATTATTTTTGCCTCATTAAAATCTGGTGGACCCCAAGGAGCACAGTTAGGTCATGTTTGTAAGAGGTAGGAGTCTAATACCTTGCTTTGAGCCATGCCTATTTCAGAGAAGTGCTCTGCATGAATTACCATACATCTTTCCCTGTCTGTCTGTTTCCAGACTAGAGCACTTCTGTTATTTCACCTTTGAACAGAATCCTTAACTCTTACAACATTTTCAGGCAATTAATCATAGGCAGTCTGTGAAGCCTAAGATCTCTTTACAGCTGATGGCTCTAAACTATTAGGAGGATGACTATGCAGGACTGAATCCCAGTTAAAGCCTAAGCACTCCAGACTTTCTGAGCAATTCCCAAACGCTTGGATGCTGTAACTGCATCTTTGTCTGAATGCAGCAAACTGGATTTCTATTCCGTTCATCAGATGGCTTCCTCCAACAAGAGTTGAGGAGCTGTTAAGGATGCCCAGCAAGCTGGACTTGTGTTTTGAAAAGTGCTGCCTAGCGATCAATATTATTGCAATAGGAGGCTTTCCCTCCCACAGCCCTCCCTTTTTCCTGCAGCTGTCAGTAGGCACAGACTCACTGGCTTGTGCTGTAAAAACAGTGTTATTACCTGTTGGCCTTGATGCAAAAGCAGCCAATCTAAGCTTCCTTCCAGTATCTGCACTGGGAAGATAAGTTGTGTTAACAGGGGAAGCAGAAGATGAAAGGCACATACATTATCAGCCCAAGTTCAAGTACTTGCCTGGAAGGACCCCGAAAGAACAAAGTTAGCCTCGCTGCAGCTGCTGCTGCAGCTTTCCCACTTTAGCTTTCCTCCTTTTTCCTCTCTGCCCGTGCTTTTGTCCTCATGGCGTGGTTGCCATTGTATAGTAGTTTTAAGGGATGAAAGCGAATGATTGCTGATGGGTGACATGATAGTGTTTTAAATGGGAATGCAGATTGGTTCCAATACCAAGCAATGTAGTAACACGGACAAAGCAAGTGGCGGCAGCACAATAGGCTTAGAATGATCGCCATAACCATGAGTGACTGACAAAAGCAACTATGATATACAAATACCAATATGTGTTTAAAAAAAGCCCTGATGTTAAAATGTCCAGAACTGTCAAAGATCTTGTGGTCTGGGAAACTGTGACTTGCAAGCTGTCCAGATGCAGCACAGGCTGCAGCTGACCTGTCGTCTTAGTAATATTTAGTATCCCATTCTCTTCTGACTTTCTGGGAATCTGGGTGCTGAGCACGCGCAGGAAATTGGGGATTACAAACTTGTCTGAACTTTTCACTGCCAGACATTAGCATGCAGATGCAGCAGCCTGTATGTAAATGATGTTATCTGAGCTGTTTTATGCATGTGTTTCCAGGATAAGAAAGGAGATTATTTCATTGTGTGAACTAATTACCTGTGAAGAAAAAATTAGAGCCTTTTTAATGTTAATGCCAGGCTGTATTTTTATTAACCTTCATACTCAATGATCCAGTGTTGTATGTTTATTGTGTATTTTCAGATATTAAAGACTTGATCCTTTAACCTAAAGGAAAGAAGTTCTTGATGTGACTTTGCATAAACAAGTTTCTTTGCAAGGTTGTAGCCACACCTCGGAGCCTTCCTTTGCCCATAAAGTGGGGTTGCTTCACCAACCATAAAGCCAAAGTGACTTTTAAGTGTCATGCTATTGCTTCTTAATCATGCACAGCAACAATTAAAGATAAAAAGTGGACAATCATATTAAACTGGAACTACAGGACAAATTACTGCAAAACAGAGAAAATATGTTGTTGGCCTAATCTGGAGTTGCATACAACCAGAGCAACAGAGTTCATGTTCATATAGCAGACCTGAGCCCGGATGGGAACAGCCTTTTTGGCTTCAGGTGGACAGCTTGTATGATTAAAAGTTAGACATGCTCGTACTGCAAACATGATGATACAAGAGAAAATTTGTGCGAGAGTCTGATCTCTTGTGGTTACTGTATCTCAGCCAAAATTCAGCATGTTGCTTATTAATACTATAATTAGATAAGGGAGGAGGGGAGTAACTCTCAAATATTTCATGTTTTAATATTTGTATAGCTTTCAAACCAGCATTTATTTTGTCATACTTTGTTAAGCATGATATAAACTGGGTTGTTGAGGTTTGCATATATATATCTTACTATAGAGCATAAGCTGATGATATTATGTTGCATGTAATGGAAATGAATATACATACAATATGCCAAAGGAAGTTACTACAGTACAGTGCAGGTGGTGGACTGAGATCACCTAGTGCAATAAAAGAAAGCCCCCAAATCTGACTGTATTAGTATAAAAAACACCTCCAAAACGTGTGCTAGTATAACAAAACTGAAAGACAAGTCATTCACGGACATTGGTCCAGCACTTAATTTATGTGAAAATAATCACGGGTGGCGGGGGGAATGTTTTTTTGTGTAAAGTCCCATTTTAAACTGCCTGCTTTGCTGCCTCTTTACATGAAACTTGTGGTTGTGAAACTGGGAAGTGAACGTGGCTGAGGAATATTGGTGTAAGATCAGGTCCTCAAGGTAGCAGGGAGCACAGAAACCACGGCCTGAAGTGGTGCCAAAGCATTTTCCTTGGAAGAAACAAGGCAGAAGTAGGTCATGGCTCTCTACAGAGCTGATACCTTAACACTTTTCAGTGCCTGAGTTACACTTCTATAATACATGCCTCTCTGTTGTACCTCTCATGCACTAGCACAACCTAAATCAAATAGTTTTCTCAACTTTTTGTGAGTCCCCGGTTTTATGTGAAGACATGTAGGCATGAATTGTAAGATGCACCACATCTAAAATTAGATTTTTTTCACCTTGCTCTAAAGTGCTATAATAAAAATGTTTCCTCTATTTTCCAGGCTTTAAATAGCTGAATCCACTTTTCACCAAGATGAAGCAAATACTTAGCATTGCCAAACCCAGCTAGAAATTCAACCATAAAGATGATGTTTCTGATAAATTATCTAGTTAAATGTAATATAAAGCCAAACTGCTGCCATTTGTCCTGATAGTAGGCCTCTATAGCAACAGCTTGCTAAGAATTTATAATGCCATATTTTCCTACTATATTTTAAGTAATATAGTAGGTTGTTTTGCGGCACTGAACTGCCTAGGAAAAGTACTGGACAGTATTTGTTTCTTGGATACAGTTTAAATGTGTCACTAGGCAAAATCATTAAGCACATAATAAATGTTCATCTTCACTGAAAAAAAGAAGTTTTAAAAGGCTGAATAGAATCAAAAGCATTATGTGATTAAAAACTAGGCCCATCTCTATTAAGAATGCTCCATGTGTATCTATAACAACAGCTTTCACTGGAAGGCTTCAAAGACAGACAACTATACCTCAGAGCAATACTGGGAAAGAGACTCTAATGAACATCCTAACCATGGTTAAATTGCTGCATAACAAAATGATAAAACCGTTTGCCCACTCCTATACAGTCAGTTGCTTTGGAAAGCCTGTGAGCAACTGAGCTGGGAATAGACTTTAGGAGAGGGAAATCGCTGCTTTGCCTATTAGAAGACATGCAGCACGTCTGTAGGGCATGTCATTGGGGCATTAAGCTAATTTAGGATTTAGGTCTCCCAATTCTGCAACATATTCCAGGCTTCCTGAGAGAGGGACCCTTTGAACTATTTAAATTCTGAATTAAGGAAGGGTCACAGTGCAACTTAGACTCTCCTGTGTGATATGTGCTGAGTCCCTGCCTCCTAGCAGCCATCCTCCATAGGCCAACAATATCAGTTCTTCAAAACCCTTAGCTCCCCAGCTCTCGGGGTGAGTTTGACATTCTGGCCCTACTGAGGTCAATGAGAATTTTGCAATCAATACTAGAGAGGCCAAAGTTTCAGACAAGGCTCGTAGAGTTCATCTGAGAGCACACATCTCTGATCATTTAATTTGCAATAAAGGTGGCTGTTGGAAGATTGGGTGTAAAGCGCTCGATCTCAGTTTCCGTTCCATTAGAGATAATCAGCAGGAGCATAATGCAAGTTTCCAAATGTTCATGTTTATATTTCCTAGTGCTTCAAATAAACAGTATTGGAACTCGATCAACATATACATAGTCAAAAAGACCTTACTTTCTCCTTTCTTGTTTACATTATGAGGGTCTTTTCCAACCTATACGATTCTGTGATTCTGTGATCTCAGCCATGCAGCAACCATTTTCAGTCATTTTGGTAAAATAAAAGCTTCACTGTGAATGGAATAGTCTCATAGGTCCCCCAAAACTGGTGCTCGTGGTGATTACATTGGGGCAGCTGACATGGACGGCAGGTTGCCTAACTGCAGCATGAAAGACAATGCATGTAGTTGGAATGGAATGTCCAGAGTTGACCAGATAAGATCCCACCGTTGTCAAGAGTACGACCCCAAGCAGCTGATACTGCCACAGAAATCCTCTCAGCCACTTGCCCCAAAGCGGCCATGCAAACATCACAGCATACAGACATGCTGGCCCATAACACTGAGGTAACAGGAATGGCAGTTGTTACATCGATGGAGTTGGATTGCAGAACGTGCTGGTGTTTGTATAGGTTTTCTACAGATTACTGCTGCCTTCTATATGGCATTTTTGTTGCCAGGGCAGGGCAAAAGGGAGTACAGGAAGGCTAGGTGCTGCCCCTGTTAAACCAGATAGATGAACAGAAGGTGTGCGGGGTACTGAAGGGGGAGGAGGAGTGCAAGAGAGTTCCATTTTTGCCAGATTGCAACTATATTCCAGCTTCAGAGGGCAAGAGTGGAGAAGTTTGCAGAGTAAAACCAGGGAGATTTGACAAGCAGGCACTCCCCGGCTCTGTTGTCAGTACGCAGACAGGCAGCGCAGTTCCTTTAGCACAGAATTGCTGCAGTGAGCTGATGAAGATCTTTTCAGCCGCTGGACTTCCCAGTGCTGTCATGACAACAGCTACTTTCTCGGTCCTGCTGAAACCCCTTTTCACATTCAGTGAATGCCATTCACTGAAAAGTAGGTTGTTCTCATCAATCTCCCTCTCTCAGATTTCATTGATTGAGAATAGGGAGGAACGCTGTACTTCTGTGGTCTTGGCTTATTTTCCATGAACATGACAGATCCTCAATCTTATAGGAAAGGTTTGAAGAGTAATGAATTGGAAACATCATTTTAATAGCTCAGAAGACAAATACACTATCTGTAATAAATATTTGTTATTAGTGGCAAATGACAATAAAGCCATCCTGCTGGTTTTGTAATTGTTAAATTAGTTTCGATTACTTTGAGTATGACTTCTGCTGTTCAGTGAATACCATAATAATGGAAAGGCTAGTTTTTGGATGTAAATCTGAACTTTTCTGAAATTCAGGTGTTTGCTCATGCTCAAGCCTACCAAATAATAATTTCTATTTAAATATGCTAATGCTGTATATCTCTAGCTGTTTGATAAATATTCCATGACCTGAATTTTTCTTGTAACATAAGCAGAGCAGTGGGGAGAGAAGAGAAATCATCCAGCTGTTAAGGTTTTGGGAAATCTGGACTTTGACACCTTCTCCATGACAGTATCTTGCCCAAGGCTGACCAGAATGTGTGATAAATGCCTCTCTTAAGGATAACCTCTCTCCCTTAACTCTCTAGCATGCCAAGATCTGGCAATCATGGAAAATATGTAATCTTAGTTGTACGTCACTTTTAATCTCACAAGATTTAGCAGGACCCTAAATTTGTCATACACGCTATCATGGGAATTCTGAATGCAGTCATTAGTCTTTCAGGCTGCATCTAAACCTGCCTGCAGGGACTCACAGCTTGGTCCCAGTCATGCAGCTCGCCTCAGCTTCTGTGGCTCCTGACTAGGCCTCTCCCTTCCCATCTTTAGAAATCGTGGTGCAAGGCATGACTGGTGTGAACATGGTTTTCACCCCCATGTGAAGCTGGGGTAAAGCCAGGGTATATGGTTATATTTGGGAACTCAGAAAAATATTTACTGTTTTTGCAGATTTGACGATGCCTGTGTCTTTGTGTAACGTGTGTATAATATCTCAACTTACAGAATCACAGAATAGTTGAGGTTGGAAGGCACCTCTGGAGATCATCACGTCCAACCCCACTGCTCAAAGCAGCGTCAGCTAACACAGGCTGCTCAGGACCATGTCCAGGTGTGTTTTGAATATCTTCAGGAATGGTGACACCACAACCTCTTCCACTGCCTGACAGCCCTCACTGGGAAAAAGTTTTTTCTTATGTTTAAATAGAATTTTCTGTATTTCAGTTTGTGGCCATTGCCTCTTGCCCTTTGCCAGATACCACTGAGAAGAGTCTGGCTCCATCTTCTTTACTTCCCCCCTCAGATATTTATACACCTTGCTAAGATCCCCCTGAGCCCTCACTTCTCTGGGCTGAACAGTCCCAGCTCTCTCAGCCTCTCCTCATCTGACATGCTCCACTCCCTTAATTATCTTCAGGGCCCCTTGCTGGGCCCACCACAGCATGTTCTGGGAAGCTGAGAAACATGGTTGGAAGGACATGTGTTCACAAGAACTTAATCTTGGAAAGACAAGATTCTTTCAAGAAAAAAAAAGAAGGAAAAAAAAAGAAGCACAAACATTATAACTAGATTTCTGCAACGGAATTTTCATTTAAGTTTTACAAAATATTAATTTAAAAAAACTTTAAGACTGTTCTATGAAAAACCCATATTCTAGTTATGACCGCAAATTGAAGAAGGGGAGTTTTAAAGTAATCCTAGAAGAACGTGGAAAAGCTGCTGTAAACTTGTACTCCTTCCAAGCTGTGATTTGTATTTAATTAGCATTCAATTCATTATGCATTTCTGCTTGGTTGTAACGGTTACACACCGGTTTTGCAACATGCAAGATCTTGATTACTTTTATGGTTTTGAAAAGAATCTCCTTGTGTGCAAAGAAAGACTCTGCTCTTGACTTCACATCTATATTTTTAGAAAAAATAAGGCTGGGATTTACTGCCTAGCGTGTTTGTGCAGAACTGCCCCCTCCATTGGGATGACATCCCCCTGGTTTTATTGTAATGCTCTGTAGTAACTGACCTGCAGAAAATAAATGGACATACTGGTGACAATCCTGTATTTGTGGTTGGGCACGCACCTTCATTTAAAGCTGGAATCCATCTCTGTTTTGCATAAGGACGTAGAAAACACACATTCCCCAAATTAACAGCATGTAAAGACTGGAAGCAAATATGTTAACATATTAACATCATGTAATCTGGAAGCAAATATGTTAATTATCTCTGGTTAAAACTAATCTAAACTGCACCTTTTAAGAATGTTGATTCTTCTGAGACTTAAGAATTTTGTCTGCCTTTTATTGAAAAAGAGCAAACTGTGCCAAGTAAAAAATGTACACAAGGAGGTATAGGGTACTTTGGAAGGAAAAGAAAATGTCTCTGATAAATTATATATATTTTTTGGATCATAATATAAAAATATTGACAATATTCATGACAGAGAAAAGATGCTCTATTTGCTTGTACAGTACTGTATATATTATTGTTTTACCTGTTCATATGATGTATTGCATCAGCTATTTAAATTTTCCAATGTGGCATTTGGAAAACTTTCTGAATAGTTTCAAAGAAAAGCACAACACATTTTTAGCATATACTTATGCAGGTCCCCGGAACTCACAAAAATGTAGAGACATGGGGTGAGAGGATTAATATTCAGATAGATATACCAGAGCAGAAGTATTGCAAGTAGCTTTTTGGTTTTGAGGAAAATTCCGAGTTGGTTCTCAGTGGTATCTATAATAGCTAATAGCTTATCATAACTAAATAGTATCTATGTGAAATTCTGTTCTTATGTTTCAGCTTTTGCAACAAGCCGCAAAGCACATAAATGCACTGTATTATGAGGCCTTCTAATGCCTTGAACTCAAAGGTTTATATCTTTCACTTACAATAAATCCTTATGCTTTCTTGTTTTGCTTTTTGTGTTTTCTTTCAATATCATTTGACAGCAAATTTAACATCAATTAGCATGCTTTGTAGAGAAGAGGTTTTACGCCCTTGTAAAATATCTGATTCCTTTTAATTATATCAGAACACCTATGGAACATGGGCTTCCTCTTACTGTTTGTGTTTATAGATGGCTTAACGCAAAGATGCCCTCATCTCCACTGGGCTTGCAGGTTGTTACAATAATACAAATGCAAATATAACGAATGTTAGGATGTGCTTTTGGATGAGCTCCAGAATGACAGAATGGGGTTTTCTATTCCTGAACTAACTCCTGGTCCTTTGTGTCACCTTAATAATTTCTTAATTTTTCTGTTCCTTTTTTCCCATCCCCAAAATGGGCACAGTTACATTTAACTGAGCTGTCTGGAGTTTTCTGAAGTCTCACTACCTAACAGCAACAGAATGCCATTTTATTCCTTTTCTCCTAGTTACCACTAAAAGCAGTCCCTTGGTCTAGCTCATGGTGTGAATTTCAGAGACAGCTGTGCTGGCACAACAGAAGCAGCAGTGTGTCACCATAAGAGCTGTAACAAAGCATGGCCAGAGAAGAGGGGGAAGAAGGACCCGAGCAGCATCTAGAATTCGTATTGCTGCAAAGTGTTTTGCAAAGCCAGCGTACAGCCCCAGCAAAGGCTCACCGCCCAACGGGGAGAGATGAGGGACCCCAGCCCAACACGCATTGCCAGCAGCCTTCCTTTGATTGACCCAACCTAAGCAAGGCTTGAAGTTTCCTACAGTCATGGTTTCTAAGCGAACAATACGGGAAAGATTAAAGGCAGCTTTAAAAAGAAAACAGCGTAGAAGCCGAGTTTAAAGGGAGCATTAACTGGGTGCTGCAGGAGAGGGTGGGGTCAGAATTGCAGAACAAGGTAGTTTCAGTCCGGTCTGAAGGGAAGGGTGAGAACCGGGTGCTGGATGCTTACTTGAAGCAATGGGAGATTGCAGCCTCTTCCTCCAGACCTTGAATCTGGATGGGGAAGGGTGGGGCAAAAAGAAGGGAAGGGTGCAGTTTCCAGAGGCTGCTGAGCAGACAGAATATTGTGAGTAAGGTGAGTCATGAGGTTCAGGCAGCAGGAATTTCCTGCAGTACTTAAGACGTGCATGCGGAGGCAGGGGCAGGAGAAGGGAGTTCAGTGACAAAATGTTTTCTTGCACAGAATTTCCCCTGGTATCCGAACAAGTGCAAGGTGGGATGTCACTTTTCCTGTATCTTAAGCCTACGGCATTTTTTTTTCTCCCTTTATAGGCCTTTCTTACTGTTTTGAAGTGTTTTGCTTACATACTATACGTCAGAGTGTTATGGTGCTGATCAACATTAGGAAAAAAAGCTCAAGAAACCTGCCTTACGTGTATGAAATCTTCTGATGATCTCACCTAACTGTCCTTCAAAAAAACCCCACAAACCAGCAAAATTACTGTGACTCAAGAAAAGAAGAAACGACTTCTTTGGAGTGTGCTCATTACTGATCTGCTGTCAGTGTGAATGCCCTGCACCCTGGCGTTCCTCAGGTAAGAGAATAAAATCTTAATTTCTTCTCCCTGTTCTGCTGAGTCTGCAACGTTCTTGCGCTAGTGGAGAATGGTTCTGCTTGGTCTCTTTGCCCGTGAACAAGCTTCTTCTATTTTACCTCCTGACTTTTTTTTTAAATTTTGTACTTTGCTGAGAATGTCTTCCAAGTACCACAGATTAGTATGCCTCAACATAAATATCTCAGCTTTACAGCATTGTCCCTGTTGTAACATGATCATACCAAGCTAGACGGAGCATACCAGAAGCCCTTTGTGTGAACGACAGAGTAACATCCACTTTCAAAGTGTAAATGGACGTGAAAGTTCTTTTTTTCCAAAGGATTTCCTAACAGCGTGTCTCCTGCTTTGAGCTTTTATCAGACCATTCAAATGCAAGTGATTTAGATGCCTTTGCAAGTTCTCGACTCACCTGTTCTCAGACAGGTCTCCTCTTTCAAAAGGTTTGAGAAGTCAAAAACCTTGGAGAAAAAGGAGCTTACCTTCCCTAAGCTGGATATTTTTGTACAGAGAAAGCTCAGTAGCAAGAGACTCAAGTCATCGTTGCTGCTTGTACTTGATTAGGACTTTATTACAGCGCTCAAGGACCAAGCCTGGATGCAGAATTTTGTGGTTTTGAAAAACTGAGAGCAGGATACCAGGAGATTATCACAGAGTATTTCTTTGATGACTGACTGCTGCAGTAGTGACCCCTTTGGTACTGATCTCTTGCTTAAATGCGAAGTGATTTCCATTAGGCAGGTTCACACCGTCCTTCCTATTCATTTGTGTCCTGAGGTTTCCTTCCCTGATCCTCTTTGAATACACAAATTACCTAATGAGCTGGCGTCTCTACCGCTCTACTTAGGAAAGTGGGAGGTCTGAATCACCCTGCTTGCTTTCGGTACACAAACACGAGGAGCCTTGCGTGCACACACGACCTCAAGAAACCCAGAGAGACTTGGGGAAAAAAAAAAAAAAAAAAAAAAAAAAAGAGTACAGCGATAGGCTTGTGAACACACAGTGGAGTGGCTTTGGACAATTTACATTAGGGTACATGGAGTCCTCTGAGATAATTTTTCTCCTTTTTTTTCCCATACTCTTAGGTTGTGAAAGGTGCCTTTTACCTAGGTCCTTTATATATTTTTGGTTTCTCATGACTTGATACCTCTCTGATTCTGTCTCTCGCTACAGCAGAGAACTCCAGAAGGGAATCAATGGGTAGAAGAGGCATAGGAATTACTTCGGCTACGGCCGTCTTCTCACTGAATCGAAGGGTGTCGTTTGTTTTTGAGACCTCGCGTCTCGTGTTTGATAAGACTAGTGACAGCAACACCCACCCGGGAGTGCCACACGTTCGTAAGTGAACACTGAAGTACAGAGCACGTCGTTATCGGGAGGGAGGGTTCCCGATGTAGAAGCTCAGGGTTTGGTGACTATTTTGGTGGAGTTAGTAGACCAGTGATACATACATTACACAGATGAAACAGCATTACAGCTGTCCTTGTCTTTTTTCCTTTTTTTTTTTTTAAAGCATTCTTACCATTTCCACTTTCTAGCTGAGGCTGGTTTCTAGAAATCTGGGAAACTATTATAACTTTTTTGCTGTTGTTGGTTTCCAAAGTTTGCTCACGCTCCTCTGCAGGTTAAAGATGTCATTGGTTTGTTTTCAAAGATTAATCCAATGCCATGTCCCTTTGCTCCAATACTGTGTGGCTGTTTCAGCACTGTGGCATTCTATTTTCATCCTGTTGCACCACGGGTTGCTGGTGTTGCTGCTAACAACTATATTTGTTGATGGGCTGGGAGCCATCTCCAGCTATGCTAACGCAGGTCTTAGGAGAACCCTTTCCAGATTTTAATCCCACGCGGTTAACTTCTGGAATCTAGGATCTCTGTGGATATGCCAGATACGCCTGCTGTAACTTGAATTGGTGATGTTCTTCCTGTTACGCAGAATGCACAATGTTTTTCTGGACTGAGTTGTGGTTCTGTGTTTTGTAGTTTGATTTTAAACTAAACTACCGCTGCTTCACAATTTTTTTTTTAAATGTGGCAAGCTCTTTAAGAGTTGGGTAAAGAAAGATGCACATATGACATTTAAAATTCATGTGGAATAGCATTTTGTGCTTTCAGTTACCCTCTTCATCCCTCCAATAATTTGTCAAACCACCTGATTTCATCTCTGTGTTCAGATTCTTCCCACCTTCCTGTTCTACTGCAAATCCCCATCCTATAAACTTTTGCTAATCGCTTCCACATGACAATTTATTGAACGCTTTCTTGATGTCCATGTAGACAAGACCCTTGTCAAAAGGCCTGTCACGTTAGTCTGGCATGATCTACCTTTAGTAAGCTTTATCCCATTTTACATTAATATTAAAATGGCTTTAATTTTCATAATTTGTTCTGAAGTCTTGTATATGATTGACAATCATTCTGTTCAGCTTTCACCCTTCCCCTTCTATACATACGCAGATGGTTTTTTTTTCAGATGGCACAATTCCCAACTCAACAAATTTACTAACCCCATGCCTCCAGAATAGAATTTAGGTTCCTGAGAAAAAAAATTAACCAATTTCCCCAGTTTTAGTACGTTTAGTACTCTTTGGGTTTACTCCTATTTAAATGCAGTAATCTATATTTTGCATTCCCCTTTAGTCATACTGCTTTTGCCCTGTAGCCAACATGCCTCTCTGCTGCAAATGGAGGTTTAAGGCCACATCTAGTTTGTTCTTTTTGCTCTCTTTCCTCACCGCATAGCACGACTGCTTTTTCATTCCTTTTTGTCAGCATTGCTGAAAACCTTTTTCTGTCTCCTTTGTGTCTCAGCTGAGCTCATCTTTTCTGGGTAATGTCACATCGTGACCTGCACCCTGTAGCTCTCTTTGCTGAGGAGCCTCGTCTCTCCCTTTCTCGTAAGCTCCATATTCCGTTTCCCCCCTATTTTAGTTACTACGAGTCCAGTCAGCTCCGGATTCCCTACAGCCTCCTCCCACCCCACCCACGTTTTCCTCTCACGGGTACAAATGTCACTAAGTTTTCCTCAGCCGTGACTGCCGGTCCGTTCGCCCCCTCCCTCCGGCAGCCCCGTAGGCCTAAGGCTACCCAGCCTCTGACTGAACCACCCAGGAGGCTGCTGAGCCCGAAAGGTGTGGGACGCTTGCGCCGCCGGGGTTCCTCCCGCGGCGGGGGGGGAGGCGGTGCGGCGGCGGGGGCTGCGCCCCCTGGCCGGGAGTGCCTCGTCCTCCGTTCCCGGCTCGTCCTGCCGGCCTCCCCTCCGCACACGGGCGTTTAGCCGCTCTTCCCCCCGCCGCGGTGAGTAACGATGACGCGATTCAAGCGAGGCGTGAGGAGCGAGCCAGGATCCCCGCCGCCCACCCGCCGGGCCGCCGCCCCGCCCCGCCCGACCGTTAACGCCCCTCCCGCGCGCCGCCTCCCTCGGCACCCCGCGCCAGGGGCCGCCGCTCCGCCCTCCCCACGTTTTTGTCCCCAGGCGCGTTCCGTAGCGCGTGCGGCGGCGGCCCGAGCCCCTCCTCTCTGCGGCTCGCGCCGCCGCGCGATTGTGCGGGTGAGAAGGGCAAGGGGAGGGAGCGCGGGGTGTGGGGGAGCGCGGCCGCGCGCACGGGCCACGCGCACGCCCCCGCCGTTGCCGCCGCGGCGCGCGCCCGGCCCCGCTCGGCTCCGCTCCGCTCGCAGCGACTCGCAGGCGCCATGGCGGCCGCTCGCAGCGACATGGCGGAGCCGGAGGGGCTGCTTCCCGGCGAGGCGGCGGCCGCCGCGGCCGAGGAGGAGGAGGCTGGGGCTGGATCCTCGTCGTCGCCTTCGTCCTCGGCGGCGGCGGCCGCGGCGGAGACGGAGTCGCTGCTGCTGCTGAACGGCGAGGCGGAGAGCATGTCGGAGCCGAGCCCGGAGAGCGCCAGCCAGGCCGGGGACGGGGAGGACGAGGACGAGGAGGAGGAGGAGGAAGAAGAGGAGGGCGGCGAGGAGGAGGAGAGCAGCCTGGTGGGGAGCAGCAGCACGAGCAGCGGCTGCTGCAGCGACGAGACCCGCTCGCTGAGCCCCGGCGGCAGCAGCGAGGCCGACGCCAAGGAGGAGCCCAAGGGCCCCCGGGGCAGCCAGGAGGACGGGCTGGGCCGCGGCGGCGGCGGAGGCGGCGGCGGCGGGGGGAGCAGCTCCAGCAGTGTGTCCAGCGGTGGCGACGAGGGCTACGGCACCGGCGGCGGCGGCAGCAGCAGCGGCAGCAGCAGCTGCAGCGCCACGTCGGGGGGCCGGCGGGGCAGCCTGGAGATGTCCTCGGACGGGGAGCCCCTCAGCCGCATGGACTCGGAGGACAGGTCAGTGCGCGTCCCGTCCCCCCGCCGGCGGCCGCCGCCTGCGCCCTTCCCCGGCCCCTCCCCGGGGAGCGGGGGGTCCCGGGGCCGGAGGCCGGCGGGCGCCATGTCCGGTCGCCTCCCCGCCTCGCAGCGCCGGGGGGCTCGCCAGCCCGCCCGCCCCGCCGCAGCGGCGAAGGGGCCCCTCTTCCCCGGGCGCCGACCGCCCCTCGCCCCCATCCCGGCCGCGGGGGCTGTCAGGGCGGCGGCGGGGGGCAGCCACAGGTTTCTCCGGCCAACTTGTGCCAGGCGGGGCGGGGGGCGGCCTGTGGCGGCGCGGCGGGCCCTCCGACCCCGCCGTGGCTTCTGCTCCTCCAGGCCCCCTGCGAAAGCCTGCTCGCTGCTTTTGGGAGGAGGGGCCCTCCCCCCCCCCCCCGGCCCGGCACCGGGCGGCAGGCTGCGTGGGGGCTGCTGGAGCTGCAGCCATCGCCGGTTAGGCGAGAGCCCCGGAGCGGCCCCCGCTACCATCCGAGCACGGGGCGCTGCCTGTTCAGGTGGCGATATTTGGTTGCCGCTTTCCTCAGAAGCTGCTGATTTTTTTCAGATGGTGCTTTTGGGGTTCTTTAGGGTCGTATCTTGCGCTAACAGACAGGCGGGGTGTACCAAAGCTTCAGGATGGGAAATGATCCGTGGATGTGGTTTTACCTGCACCCGCACCAGGGTCTCTGCAGTAGACGCAGAAAGCTGAGTGGCAACCTCTTAAAGCATGAAGGGAAAAAAAAAAATCGAGTTTACTAAAATAAAAAGGAGACCAGCCTTTCCGTATTAGGTGTGCACAAGTAATAAGCATGCACAGTATTAAGCAAGGCTCAGTAATTTGAGGCTCAAAGTCATCTTTGGATGAGTTCTGTAATAGTAAATGTAAAGATGATTTCTTAGGTTTTTGTACGTTAAAGGTATGCATCTGGTTTTACCAAGACTTTAGCCTGATTCTTGTGGAAAGGCACAACCAAATTCTCACACATGGTTGAATTCTACCTTTCAGGTCTGGTTTAGCCTCCTAAGTCAAGCGTTTCAAAGAACATGGCTTATGGAGTAGCTTTCTTGGATGTTGTGTGCAACAGTTTAATTGACAAACTGAAAATAGGATAAAAATGGAGATAAGAGCAGTCTTAAAATGCTGTAGGTCTCTTTACTGATTAGTCCTTTCAAATAGTTTAAGAAACTTCTGCTATTTTTTTAATTTAAGTTTAGCATTAAAAAGTATCAGACTTCCCTGTTAGTTACAGTTAAGTAACAATTACAATTTTGTTTGTACTTTCTTAAGATTGTTTCGTTGTTAAGTGTGAAGAATTACATGTTTTGGTCCAAAAATGTACTTTGAATATATGTTCAATCAAATTCTGCGTAGCTATACAAATACCCGTATTTCAGAAGTGGGGCATCACTAGATCTAACTTCAAGTGTTAAAAACAAACAAACAAAACGCTTGTGAGTCAGTTCCCCAAAACCATGTAATTGGCCTAAAAGTCTTTAAGATGAGAGAAAAAAACTCAGTTCTTTGGTTTCCATCTGACTTTTGAGACTCATAGCAGTCACATCTTCTTTCTTCCAAACTTGTGCAAGATGGAAGGAGGGGGTAGGTGTTGGGGTTCTGTTTGTTTGGTTTGGTTTGTTTTTTCAAAAGCTGAGACTTTACATGAAATCGCTAAGTATGAGAGTAGACTTCTGGAAAAACAACAGGTACATAATGGAGTTTTAAGAATAGTTTCTTGTTTTTCATCAAATTAAAATCTAAATCTAATCCTGATCTTATCTGAGTGCATGTCAATTTGTGGGCTGAGGAAATAACAGAAATAGCTTGCGGGGGTTTTCTGGAAGTACAGTGTCATTATGTCTTGCTTGTGCACTCCAGAGGTAGTGTGCTACTTTCTTTCTCTGTCATTGTTCTCATGGTTCTCTTGCTGTAGTCCCACAGTTAAATCTATGTGTGTGCTTGTGGTTGCTCCTTTCCAGAACCATTGGTACGGATACAGTTGCAGGAGTGGGACTTCTTGCATTTAGTGCTTTAAATAAGGACTGTGCCTTGTTTTTAATCTTTGCAAAGTTTTATCTTGAACTTCCAGGCTGAAAACTTGGGGTGCTGAGAGGGAATTTTGTGCTGTAATTTCAAAGCCTGTTTGTTAAGTTGGGTAGGAAAAGAGGAATGATACCAAGAGTGCCATTTGTTGTTCCTGGTGATCGAAAATTTCATTTTGTGTGCACTCCTTGCTGCAGCATGGTAGAATGCTTTATTATTTTTGCTACATGTAGTCCAGCAAGTCACTTGCTTGATCTAGTGATCCAAATGATTGCTGCTGCATGGAAGCCAGTCACAATATAATTTTGTGCCTTTTAGATGATCAGACAGACGAGCAGACTGTTGCAAATGGTAGGGGATGTGCTGAAGAGCTAGAGTATGTGAGGTGGGATGGTGAAATACCGGGGAAGAGCTGGAAACAGTTTAGACTTATAGGTAGAGGTACAGGTTTATGATAACATATTAAAATCCTTAAAGACTTAATCATTCATTGATTTGGTCACCTCTGCTTTAAAATGTAAGTCCTGTAACTATTAGAGAATGATATTCTGTCTATTAAGTGATGTTTTATGTGAAATAGTGTATTGGACAGTACTTCATTACCTTTGCTGGCTACCTGTGTCTCTGAAGTCCTAAGGAACTTAGTGTCTCGTCTCACAATGTGTTGTAGACTAAGATTACCTGGGGGAGGAGAGAGATTGAACTAACATGCTTGAATTTACAGTCCCTGGGTTAAGTAAGAGGAAGCTGGTAGAAGGGGTATACTTGGTAAAGATTCCCCTGCTGTAGGCAGGTTTGGTAACATTCAGATCATGCCCCTAGGCTTGGGATTTTTTTTTCTTGTTTCCTCTTTAGAAAATTTGAATAAATAAGAGGGTGTGGTGAGAGCGCCTGAATTCCATGAGTGATCAAATTCCTCTTTCCCTGTATACAGTCTTTATAATTCTCCACAATTATTGATGTGTTATCTCTTTGATTTTTGTTTTAGTGGTATCAAATATAAAACAAACTACAAATAAAATAGCTGAATGGGAAAATCTTGCATAAGATCGAAATATAACTACTGTTCAGCAACTACTTCTATTACTAACATTTGGAATGTATTTTGAGAGTATCTATTAACAGAATAAATAATTTGGGCCATTACTGTAAGAAATTTGTAAATATAACAACACAAGAAACAAATATAATGTTGAATATTGATGCCCTGAAACTTAGGGTTAATTTTAACCAGCTATGTCCATGCATGTAGACAGATTTTGTACTTTGTTAAAACATATTTATCTTCCCCCCACACCCCCCCCCCCCCCCCAAAAAAAAAAAAAACCAAAACCCAGAAACCAAAAAGCAAAACCCAAACTGATACCTAGGATAACCAGGTGGCATTTTCAGCTCAGTGGTATTAGTAATGAGAATTGAGTGCAATAACTCTAGGACTGGTAGGTATCTCATTGATCTGTAATCATTCCAGGTTTTTTCTGGGAATTGTGCTAAGTTCCCACTACTGTGCTAAAGTTTGTCTATGACTCTTGAGCAAGCTCAAATCAACTGGCTCAATAATAATAGACTGCATTCAGGTGTAGTTATCCTCCAGATTTACAGTTAGAACAAAGACTATTATCAGCATGTGAATGCTAGTAATTTTCTTGTGCCTTTCCTTAGCTTCAGACACGTGCTGAAAGGATGGATATGTTTCTCCAGAGTTCTCTGGAGCAGCTAGTCTTATTACAATGCTGAGAAACATTTGATATGACTTTAAAAGAAAAAATAATAGTTCCGTTAACTATAAACACAGTAACCGAGTTCAGCATTGGGCCACAGGTATTGAAGCTAGACCTAAGCAGATGCATGGATTTGGGTATAAATCAGCTGATCTGAATGCAATGAAGATGCATCTGCAGCTCACTGATGTGTTACTGCTGAACTACAATATTTACTTACAAACACTTAGTGTTAGATTACTGAAATAATTTAAATATTGTTTACTGGAAAGTTTATTATGGAAGTATGTTTAAATCTGAAATAGTTTAATTATCAGATTTTGTTTGGTTTAGAGAACAGTGGTAGATCTTGCAATTGTAATAAGATGTTTAGCAGAAATATAAGTAGTAAAGCTATACGAAGGGCTTTTGTTCACCCATGTGAATTTGTCTTGCATCTTTGTACTCTCACCTAGAAGTTACCCCTCATCTTCTGTTATTCCATCATCTTTCCCCTTCTTTAGCAGTTTATCCTTTGCTCCCTCCTCTTACTGACTAGGCAAGAGGCTGAAGCACTGAATATGTTTCAGCTGGAGGTATCAGCTGTTCTGCTGACTGGTATATAAGTGCTGATTGACTAGCTGGTAGGCCAAAGGTAACAGGTTGTTGCTGGACCTATGTAGTAATCTTTCCCTCAGGCACAGCACTAATTAATGTCCATCTTTATCACAGAGTGGGCAATTTTCGTGTAACTTGTAAGGATTGCTTCTTCCCCCCTCCCCCCCCCCCGGTGTTTTCACATTTACTGTTATTCACCAACAGAATCTGTTATTGGGAGGGACTGACTCAAGGAATACTTAATAATACTCAAGGAAACCTTTAGCTATCTTAACCATATTAGACTTTTAGAATACTTCTAGAAATGTTATTATTCTGTTCCTGTGTAATAGGCGAGCAGTTTTGAAAAGAGACATTTTGGAAAAGTTTTTCAGTAAGTTTTTCAAAATTTTTTTTTTGTGCTTCAGTTTGTCAGGTTTGTTCATTTTATCGAGTGAAATGAGGCAGTATGAAACTAACAGGTTAAAAGATAAGAGATCTAGACATGAAAAATCCAGGATCTAGGCTGAGTTTTTTTAATCTAGCTTAAAATGAAAGCCTTCTAAACCTTTAATATGTATGCTGATTTTAAAATATTAGTTACTTAAAGGTTGAAATATAGTCTTTATCTTCTCTAGTTTTTAAACTCATAAAAGTGAAGAATTTTCAAGACTGACTAGGTAGTGACATGTGAATTGTATGAGTGATGCTTATGAAGGCAGAACAGTACATTTGAAATATAATCAGGAAGGCATATGGTACTAATAGGTATGCTTCGTGTATCCATGTGACCAGATTAAAAAGTGCTTCAGGCCTCTCTTTGCTGCATAGTCTCACTTGTTCCTATCCAGGAAGTGAAGAATCATTCATTAGCACTTATGGCAAGGTGGTTAAGTCGTTAAATTTTTTTTTAGTGTGTGTAATATTGACATGTCAGTGCGGGCTATATAGAAGATTACCTGAGATTCCAAAATTCTGCTGAAAATTATATTTGCAGTGTTTCTGACTGCATTTATTGTTGCTGTTATTTGCTTTCAAATTGCAAAATAAACCCCTTGTTTCAGTAATGGTTATGTTCAGGCCTTTCTGGCACTGAAGAAAATAGCTTTTGATGGGAAGACAAAACAGCCCAGATATTTTGTATGGTGAGTATCTTTAGTAATAAAGCTGTTGGTTGGTATAATTGAGTGGTTAACATGAGGTCTTTTTGTGAACTACATGAAAGAGCCTGATATAATGAGCTGTTATAGTTCTTGTAGTAAGATGTAAATATACTTCATAGAATTTGAGAAAAATATTTTCCTATTCAGTGTAAGAGATAAATGGTATTGCTTTTATGTTGGATTTGTACATCCACACAGGTCTACATGCATTTTGTTTTATGTTTGTGACATCATTAAGTCTAGTAACTTCTGAATATGAAGTTTGAGTGGTGGGTTGTTTTGGGGAATTTCCTAGGCAGTAGTGGAAAGAACTGTGTTGGTCTTTTTCTTTCTTTTGGGGTGTGTGTGGTGTTTTTGGGCTTGTTTGTTTGTTTTCCTTTTCCACTCCAGTTAGGTTAAACTGGGTGTTGTGTGCAGCCTGAACATCCATTTAGCAAAGACATGACATCATGCATTTCTGGAGTTAGTCACAGATCAAACTAACTGTTTTGGTTGATGCAGTGGACATGTTCTACCATAGCCACTCTTACTCAAATCTGCACAGCTTTCCAACAGCTTTAATAGATTTACATCTTTTTTGAAAAACATTATCCAATTAGAGGATAATGATGGGGGAATGAGCAGTATGCAGAGCTAGCATGGAAGACAGCAGTATGGAAGTACACCTAGAACCCATTGCATTGGGGTAGTCGTAGAGCAGTCTGTTATTGGGTAGGAAAGTGGGGACATGACATAGAAGGGAGCAGATGGAGCATTTGAGGTGGGAATAGGGGTTTCTGGCAAGGGGATACACACAGAAAACTTTTGGTATGATAGGGAATGAGATATGCCTAATGGCCTGAGGAAAAAGTGAGAGCTTAACCCAAAGGAAGTGAAAAATTGGTCCCTACCGTAAAGGACCCAAGTAATTGCAGGGAATCCTTGAAACAGGTGGGAATGTAAACTCCAGTTAACTTGTGCAGGAGAAGGGAACAGAAGAGAGTAAGGAACTCCTTTGGGTGAACAGTGAGTTTTATCCACTCTCCCAGTTGCTATTAAAAAAATATGGTGGCATGACTTGCAGAAAAACAAGTGCTAGTTTGGGAAGATTCTTTGAGGTACAGGTTTCTTTGTTTTATTTTCTATCTATATAACTGGTTCCTTTTTATAACTTTTATATGCATTCCATCCGGGGTTGTTCATGTTTAGAATATGAATGTGTTCAAATAAATTTGTTTTAGAAAATTAAATATAAGTATTCCATGTTATGCTTGCTGTTTATCATTGGTTTTGTGATGTGCGAAGATAGTGTTTGCAATTCTCAGATTGTGATTTTTGCAAAACTAGAAACAAATAATTGGGGAAAAATTTGAAGTCTCTCACTCAACATACTGGTGTACTTTTTTCCCTTCATGGTGGTAAAATGCAAAGAAAAAAAAAGACCTGGGATTTGTTTTCCCATATCTAATTTTCTTCTCTATACTGGAATTTAAGATCTTAAATATCTTTTGTTAAACTTCAGTTGCTAATTTTTAATGGATACTTTCTTCAAGAGAGGATTAGTTGAGGTATATGCAAAGATATTTGATAGTGATAGAAAAGCAAAAGATTTGTTATGATCTTGAAAGTCCTGTTGTCATCCTGATGCACCGTAGAAGAGTGCTGTAATTCAAATAGCTTGTGTAGTGTCAGAGGGATTAAAATGAACCTAAGTTGTTTGAGTTGAGAGACTTGTAAAATACAAGATTATTGGCACAAATAGTGTTAGTATCATTTATTAAATATACTTTACCTAAATAAGTATATAGCATAAAGAATCTCCACTTGTTGTTAATGTTGTTCTGTGCAGCATCTTGTACAAATTACCAGTTACACTGTAAAATTGCAGTAAAGTCTTTATTTTGATCATTATAGTTTATTGTGCTGTAATCATAACTTAGATTCCAAATACAAAGAAGTCTTAAAGGCACGAAGAAAATATTTTCATTATATACACAGTAAACAGAGAAACGTAAACATTTTTTTCATTTGAAATAAAACTGCTATTGGCATGTCTTTACATAGACTTCCTTAGGTTAACTTGCATGCCAAGTTGTAGACTAGACAATTTGTACAAGTAGTAGTTAATTCAGTGTCCAGTACAACAGGAATCAGACCTTAATTTATGACCTTTCTATTATGAATTGAGTCAGTTAGTGAAGTTTTACTTTTGCTGGCTTGTCTACTTTTGATGCCTGGTTAATACTTGAAGTAGCAACTATTCACTGAGGTTTGAATAGGCAACGCTGCTACTTCATGGAATGCTAGCCTATCTATGTATTTTAATTCTCTATTAAGTTGAACCTATACATGACGGTAACTGAAACTAGAGGGTCTTTTTAGGTCTCTGGGAGTTTCGAATCTTTGGTCGTTTTGTCTTCTGCTCATTTTCTGAGTTTTGTGTTCTAGGGGTGGGAGTGAGGGAAAGCGTCCTAAGGATGGGAGAATGAGAGGCTAATAGTTATAGCGGGTGGAATTTCCCTGACACCATGCCTGAAGGCTGTTAACTTCCAGTGCTGATAAGACTACTTCATATTGATTATGGTTCTCGGAAAGCACAGTTAAAAAATTAATTCTGGTGGTGCTTTAATGACGGAATGTGTTTTTTCTATGCTTCTCTTAAGCTGTGCTAGTAGACACACTGTTTTATCAGTAAAGATTGAAAATTATGAACCACTTGTTGCTGTTCCGTAACTTTCCAAGCAGATTATCAAGTTGAAGATAATGTGGTTCCCAGAAATGAAAGTCAGTTTTATTTGTATCTTTAAGGCAGAACCACTTACAGTTTCTTGATTTGTGTAATCCTTTTGCATATGTAGTCTTTGTGCTGTCATATCACAAGGCATGCACGTTTAACCTGCTCTATCTCACTGCTCTTCTGATATTTTGGCATTCCTAGTTTTTTATTGTGTTACCTGTTCTCTGTATGCTACAAATCCAGCGATAACCTGGGTTTGTGTTACGTAAATATTATGAGCCCAAACAGTCTAGGGCTAACAATCTAAATAATCGAAGTAAGTGATCCAGGAGAGTGGAAACAGCTCTAGAGAGGTGGTGATTCATAACACACTTTCTCAGTCTTGTTTTGTTTCCTGTGCATGTTTGTTATTTTAAGTTCCTTCAATTTCTCTATCTTGAAGAGCTTTTCTGTCTTCCTCCGGTTTTATATTATCAATCTGAAGTGTTTGCAGTGTTGCTCCCTTTTCTAGGTATTTAGACGTAGCTTTACTCTAAAATAAGCTGCTTCAAAAAGAATTTCAAAACAAGTTTTTTAATGTTATCACTTGTCACGCTGCATAAAATTCTCTCCCTTGACTGTTTCATTTTTCCACTACGTTGATTTCTTAGTAGTCATGTAACTATATAGATATTCAATAGAGTTTTGCAGACTTGTTTTTAGGATTGATTTATGAATACTTTTTGAGTCTTGTTCATTTTGAGAAGTTTTTGTTAGAATAACTTAATCTGTGTAAAGGATAGGTTTGCTTTCCAAAAAAATACCCAAGTGATTCAGAAGCACAAGTGCTTCCAAGTGAGTAGGTGCTCTATTAAATCATGCAGTCCTGGAAATCATGGTCTTTTTCCTTTATCTAGAAGTTACCTTAATGTTGCTTTTACCTATTTAAAGGTATTAAGAACCTGAAGGTGCTTCTGGAATATGCTAGACCACCAAACACTGCTATTTTCCTTTTCTATCCCTCTTAACTTTTTAGTATTAGATGTCTTACTTGCTAGGTTAATTCTCCCTCACAAAGTAACTTTGCTGACATACGTAATTTTTGCCTAGCCTGTTTCTCCTCCCTTGCCTCTGAAGAGCCATGGAGTTAGTTGTGTTGTCTAGTATCAGGGGACTTTGTGGATAGGAGCTGCAAGAGCAGTTGTGAACACAAGGTACTGCCTTTAAAACACAGTGGTGGACTTCCACTTCATGTAGTTCTGGCTTATTGTTTTGATACAGGTATTCTAATTTCTTGTTGCCATGTGAATTATCTTTCTCTTTGGCAGCTGTTTAATGGTCTGCAATCTGTTTTTGTTATGTTTTTGTTTTGATGGTGGTTTATCTGCATACGCTATTTTTTTTTTTCTTACTAGTGGTAGATTTTCCTGAATTCAGAAACTGATCGTTATCAGTCATGAAATTATTTTGGATACTTTCTATTTAAATTAAAGACAAATGGTTTTCTCAGGAAAATCATCAAAAAAACCCCCCTTAGAAATGCGGGTAGATGAAGTTATTTTCTGTCTACTTTGAAGATTCTCTCTGGAGAATTTTCTTTTTTAACTTGCTGGTTAGATGAAAATAAACTGTAGGAGCTCTAAAGCATTATGGCATTTCCCTGCCACAATCAAACGACATCCATTAAAATAAGGCAAACTGTTTTGCTTGTGGAACATAAATGTTTGATTTGGGGAATTAAATTGATAAATCATAGAAATTTTGTAGTAGGAGCATATCTGTTATCAATGTGGATGCATCATAAAATACCAAATTCACCAAAGATGGGGAGAGGAACAAAAAAGATCAGGTAAATGTTAAACTTTTCTACTCTGTTGCTGGCTCATAGTGGTTGCTCATGTCTTGTGAACTCTTCATTTTTCTTTGGATCTGTTTTAATCTCACTTTTAAATTGTCATGATCATTTGGAGAGCATAAAGCAAAGATTAATTTAAATCTGCTTGGACACCTGTGTATAGTTGCCTTGAGCACTGTGTTTTATTGCATACTGGTACCCTGATGCAGATGTTCTGATAGTAACTTCATAAAGAGGTCGGCATTACATCTTGCTTAATATTCATTGAAGGCAGCAAAAGTTAAATCTTAATTCAAAAACACATGAATTTATTCTTCCTCTGCTTTCATTTAGGAGCCAGTGTAGCAATTTCTGTTATTAATCAGTTGTATCAAGTTCAGTTGTACCATTGAAATTATTAGTTCTTAGAAATGACGTTTGTCCTACTTCAATTTTTAACAGCCTTTGTCTGCAGTTCATATTGCTGGGTGGAACATAAAGTAAAAGTTAATCAGGTGATGCTTCTTGGAGAAGATACAGTGGCTCCCATGTTTGAAAGTGGTGGAGATTTTATAAAAGAGATACAATTCCTAGGACAGGTGGAGGAGCTTCCTATCAATGATGGGAGCTCAGGGCTGATAATTTGATAATTTTCAAGCCTTGTGAGGATTTATCTTTGGTTGACCATTGATTGCATTAGGAAGTAGGGAGTGTAAATCACTTTGAATTTTGTGGCCTCAAAAAACTGTAAAACTGCTAGGTGGTCTGTTGTTTTTGTGGAACTAGTCCACTGGCCAGAGCTGTACACCAGATTTTTCCACTTCTTGTCTTGGAAAGGGATAGAGAATAGAGTAAAGGGAGACTTGTGAAGTTTTTGTTTTCACTCTTGACTTTTCCTAGTGAAATGAAAATAATGAAGTGCTGGTGTATGTCACTAGGCATGTCGTCGTGTCCCCCCCCTTCAATTTTTGTTCTGACTTGGCGTTTGTAATTGAATGATTGTGATTGATGCTGTTTGTTTTCTTTTGGGATTAGTACCTAGTTGTGATTTGGTCTTCCATGTTGTAAAAGCTTTTCTGTTGTATTCTAGGTTTTAACCCTTGAAGTTGCTGTAAGAATGACTGTTGTTCACAGTGTTTCCATTATTCTGAGTTTGTTTTATCTGAGTGTTACAGTTCGGCTTTCTTTCTGAAGCTTCCCTCATATGGATTGGAACAATGTAGCTGAAGCTCCATGCATAAATGACAGGGTATTTCATGGACTAGTAAAAGCTAAAGAAACTAGCAGGGTTTTTTAAATCCTTAAAATATTCACCTACTTCCAGTGAGGTTCGTAGTATTCGGATTCTTGAATGTTAATTATGCTTTTCATCTAGTCAGAGGCAATCTTCTGTGGATTTGATGCTTTATGACTGGATTATCACCCTGTACTTTAGAATAAACTGTTTCTGAAGATTCCTTACTTGCATTAGTGTAGTGTGCAGCTTGATGACTACTCGGTAGTTTTGGTTTCAGTGACCCTGCAATGTGTGTTCACTGAAATCTCTGCTCGTTTTTAATTTGATGCGTTACAAGATGAGGTTATTTATTATAGGATCTGTCACAGTCGTTTCCCTTGGTGTTAGCTGAAATCAGCTGGGTCCTTTGCTTACCTACTGAACATCTGGGGACTGGAAGCTAAGCATTCTCGGCTGAGGTACTGTAACTCTGAAATGAGCTCCTGTTGATCAGACTGAAGTAGTGCTTGTTGACCCTCAAGGGCATGGTATAAGGCCCATCTGTTAGGTCTGAATTTTGCCTGAGGGAAGGTTACTTCAGTTAAGGTCTAGAGGGAGTATGTTTAGCAGACATTAAAAGTATAATAGCAAATTGATTGGGCTTTTGTGCATGTGTTCAGTGCCTGGCTTTACTATTACTTCAAGTGGACAGTTGCATGGAAAGTAAAAATGAAATTACGCAGTTGTTCTTCTGTTTTTGTTGATATTCCTTCTACACTCCTACTGTTGTTCTGAAAGATTAACAAAAAAAAGGAAATAAAAAATTTTGGGCATTCCGCCCATTAAATTCAATGGAAGGGATTACTTGCAGTAGTGAGGAAATTGATCTCCTTGGAGAGCCAAGTGTGTGTCAGGAATGATGTGCGATACACCATTTTCTTTAATGCATTAAATCACGGGCTCGTTATATTTTAATTTGCATTTAACTGTACACAACAATTAGTGCCCAAATGCACATGTGGTAAATTATGTGGTTTGAAATTTGTGCATTTTAAATTCGGAATAATTTGGAGATTTTTTTTCTTTATAGAAAATATTCATATTTACATGACTCCAACAATGGCTTAATTTTGCTCAGATCCTTAAAGGAAAAGAATATTCCGGGATTTAAAATGCTTGAAGAACTTTTTTTGTGCTCTATAAAGTGAAAATTACTTGCATCTTCTTATAAGTTTTTTAGCTGCTATTTTTTGTTTCAGTTTCAGGATTCTTTTAAAATACAATTTGGACTGGATTTAACCAGCTAGACACATTTGGTTCACATGCACATATAGATTGTGCAAGTACTAACCTTTTAACATGACAGTGATGCTAAAAAAATCTTAATCATCTTGATTATGAAGATGTATTACTTATAGCTACAGGTAAAGTAGGTACAGGTAAAAATAAGACCTGAAACAGTGCCTTTGAGGTAATGATTCCTCTGTTTAAGCTTGCATTAATGTTGTTGCTTAATGAACACACTTAAATGTCAGTATCATTTCAAAGGTGTTGATCCCTTGGTAGAGGGAAAAATTGTAGGAGGAAGGAAAAACTGTAGGAGGAGGGAAAAAGGTCTGACTCTTCTGAGAATGTTCTGTGTTTTCAATTCTACCTTGCTGCATTTGGAAGGCACTGTTTGCCAGTGTTTGCAGACTTAGTAAAATGAGGTGTTGGTTTAGTAAGGTATTTTAGAAAGGCATTCAGTTCTTGCCTCTAGAGCTGTGATTTTTACTTCAAGTTGATTCTGGTGCTCAGATTAGGATGAAAGTAGGGATAACATAAGCTTGAAGACTATGTTGTGCTTGCTGTAACAGTTTTAAATTTTAGTAATTAGTCAGTCTTTTGAATGCTGCTTCTTAAAAACAGCTATTGTGTATGCAGGCTCTCTCCAGCAGTGACTGTTTTTGATGCTCTATTGTTTGGGATGACCCCTGAGTTGAACTCTCTGAAACTCAAATGTCTAATGTTCTTCATCAGGCTATGGTCTATAGATCCATTACAATGGAGCTGGAGCCTGCTTACAGCTTGGGAGCAAACCCAGACCTGTCTGTCACTAGCAATAGGGGAATGCCACAAGCGCTTAAGTTTTACTCGTGTGTCATTCAGCTTTCATAGTGGCAGTCAGGATTTAAACAGATCTCTTGGCTGGGGAAGAAGGGCTTAGAAAAAGGCAGAAAAATTTGCCTTAACTTATTTAGCTAAAAATTTGTTTCAATGTCTTTTGTTTTGTTACTAGTAGTTTGCCAGAATGTCTATGTTTACCTTACTTTGTTCTGTTTTCTCTCCTTTGATACACATTATTTACTTTGCCTCTTACAGGCTTTGTGGATTTCAGATGAGAAAGCAGAAGGATGTGATTTCCATTACTACCTTCCCTTTGTTAAGGAACTTTTCCCTCTCTTGGATCATCCCAAGCAGATAGAAAGTCAGGTTGGATTGAAAAGCCCCATTCATAGACTGAAAGATACACAGACACTATTTTAGTAGTCCAGCCCTTCTTGGGCCGAGTTGTGTGCTTCCACTCTTTTGGTCAGAAAAAGACTCAAGTGGACCAGAAAAGATGGTGGAGTGTGTGCACACATCTTACCTGCTTGTATGTCCTGCCCTCTCACACTTTCTGAAATCCCAAGAAAAAAAAATGGGTGAATCAGCAGGTCTAACAAAAACAGCGTTGCGGTTAAGTCTTTGCAGACTTAGCAGCAGCCATAGCTCTGACTATAATACTTACCATCATCTTTCTGCTTCTTCTTGAACTGGCAGGTCAAGGGCAAGAGACCTCCCAAGTCAGTGTCTTCTCTGATGCTATATATACTACAAACTTTTCTCTAAAAAGCTTCCTGATATTTTCTCAGTGTATGGAGGACTAGAGAAAACATACACATGCTTGAGCTGTACAGGGCACTATGACAGAGAGGAAAGATGTCACTGGTCTTTCACAGATTCTCTTTTCAGCCTTTACCTCTTTCCTGGGTGACCCAGAACTCACTAAGTGAGAAAGACAGAAACTAATTCTAGGTTCTCAGTACTGTGAGGTGCCCGATCACCTGAAATATGTTGGTTCTAGAGGCACAGAAGAGAAAATGAAACAAAAAAAAAATCAATTTACATTTTTATTTAATGGGTTATTTCTAGAGAAGGAATGTGTCAGGGGAGTGAGTTTCTTGCATTTTGGTGGAGCTTATCAAGAGAACCATCAGAAAACGGTGACGTCTTGTTGAGTGACTCCCAGCCATTTTGTTTTATAAGCAGTTTAGCTATTTCTCTAGTAGTTCCTGTTACAGCAATATTCGTCTGTAGTCTTTAATATCTTACATGAAGTTCTTCAAACTAGAATAAAGGAAGGCATTCCCTGTTAAATAAAATACTGATCTGTATCACTCACCTGGATTTAAGTTACTTTTTATTTTCCATTTTTTTACTTCCATTTTTTATTTCCATTTACTTTTTATTTTCAATTTTATTTTCCATTTCAAGACTATATCTTGAATAGATTATAGAATCATAGTCCAAGGTAGCACTTCATCATCAATTTCCAAGAAATTCTATATGCTACTACTTGGTTTAAGTGCTATGGGCAATCTTTTTTTAGTCTGGTTCCTCTGATACTAAATTTAGATATCGTGTATGCAACTCTAACCTGTTAGCCCTTAGCAAACACTTAGGCTATTAGAACCAAACCAAGCAAACATTTAAACTATTATAACTAAATCAGCTTTCTAAGTGTTATTGGTTTCTTATGTCATTAATAACCCTACTTATCAGAATATCTTTTGCTGGATCAGTATTACTAGTTGACTTTTACATATTTTTCTCCAAAACCAGTAATTTTCTACAGGTAGGATAGCATTAAAAAAAAAGTGTGTATATATATATATAAAGCCTAAGTATTTGCATTCCTTAGGCTGTAAAATTAGAGACCTGTGACTTTGTATCATAAGATGGTCAAGGTATGTTGCATTGCATTTGCAATATGAAATAAACTCTCATGCTACAGATTCATCAATTTGAGGGTTTTTTTTTACCTTTGCTTAGAGCAATTAACCAGATTGCATGCCTGTGAACCAGAGAAACCACACACATGTGCATGAGTGCACACTTCTGCTCCTGCCCCCCCCCCCGCCTTCACAGAACTCATTCTGGGTTATGTTTTCTCATTGCTTTCCCACTTAAGACCAGGCTGTAAAACCAGGGAACCCTTGAGAGAACTGTGCTGAATGCCCCATCATAGTCTGTTCTTGTCACCCAGCACCGTACCTCTTCTTAGTAGGAAGTTTGTTTATGCCTATTTGTGGGGTTTTTGAGAATGGTACTAATGCTGTCAGTGGATGTAGAAACTCAGACTGACTGTAAATAGTGTGGAAGTTTGAACTCCTACTTAGGTACTGTACTTTGGTACCTTTTAACTGTGACAAAGTTAGGGTTACTTATCCACATGAGATGGTCTGAGGCAACTATTGCATGGGTGCTGTGTCTGCAGTGCTTTGCCGTCCTTGGTTAAGCAACTTCCTGTTGGAACCACTGATCTGTGTAACATTACTGTATGCAACAGAAGTGGTCAGGCTATGTGCCATCTTGGATGCATTCAGACCTACTTCTAAGTACTGATTTTGAGAAAACTGTATTTGGATAACAGGTGTGTAGGGGTCACATTTAATTATTTATTCAATTTTCCTATCATCCTGTTGGTAAACTTTGCTTTCACAACACAGTTTTACAGATTTTATTTTTGGGGATAATTTTGGCTTAGGCATCAGCTGAGGAAGGAGGGGATATCAGTCCCCTAGTTGCATCTGTTGTGGGCCTGGCGTGGTGGAAAAATTGGGATTGCTTGCAACATATTTTGCACTTAAAGCTTCTGACAATTTCCTAGACGGGTCCTAAACTACTATTGCCAGTAGTTGTAGTTAGTGGCTGTTAATGCTGTTGGGACTGGTAGCTTCAGCTCAGTGCTAGTTGCATTTTCGTGGAAGTTTTTGGTGAATATAAAATAAGCTTTTTGGGAAAGGCAGCAATATGGAACAGATTCAAAACCGTATCTACAGACTTCTGTTGGCCACTTTTTCTTTATTTGCTAGTCACGGATTGTGAGCTTGTATGTCTGAAAGGAACTGAGACGACTTTGGGGTAGAGGGAAAGGGGGAGGTGGGGAGGGATCATGGAAAGCTGTGCGTATTCAGGGTATAGAAAAGGGGAGAAAATAAAAATAGTGGGCACATACAAAAATGCTGTGTAGCAGCAAAGAGCCTGTATGACTTTCATGAGTAGAAGCCATGCCTTGTAAATTGTTAGATCTCTTTAGAAACTGGGGGGGGGAAGCATGTGCCGTTTGTATAGCGTTTAGGAAGTATGTATTTGATATACTTTTATTAAAGCAAACTGTTGAGAAGGTCTCTAAAACTTTCTTTTTAACTTGGAAAACAAAGGCCTAAGAATAATTGGTCAGTTTTAATAATAGGAGGAGACTAATGGGTTGGAAGAAGATTTTTAAGGGATCCAGGTTTGGGATATGGTAGTCAGCATTTTCATAAATGTTGCCTTGCTGGTGTCTCTCAGATCAGAACTTGCTCATGAAACCAAATTACTTGGGGTAGCTAAAACTAAAGCTTAACTGGAAAGCATTGCTAAAGGGAATCTGTTATTTTGAGTAAGGCAAGACATTTTATATTGATAAATGCAGTGGAATCCACATGGTGGGTGAGGGGTGGAAATCTAAACAAGGCAAATATCTATGATGATTTCAAGATCTATCACAGGAAAAAAATGCTAGCACAGTAGTGGTTAAAAAAGATACAGATAACCTGAGAAATTGGTAGTAAAGGCTTTTAGAGCAAAAGAGCAAACATGATAATGATATCTTCAGATTTTGAATAATGTTTTTGTTTCATCCTTCTCAAAATGTGTAATAGAACAGTAATGGGTATGTAAACAGTGATGGTAAAAAATATGGAACAGCACCTATACTTTTAAAAGCAGAATGTGTTAGCATAGTAATTATGTGCAAGAGGTGGGGAGAAAAGGGATATGATAAAAGTTAGAAAATTATAAGTATTATGTAGAGCTGAATAGGAAATAATTATTTTTTTTCTTTAAAGTAATGTAATTAGATATTTGTTTTTCGTTGCACTTTGCTCAGAACCTATGTAAAAACCTTTGTTCAGAACCTGTGTAACCTATGTAAAAATTACTTCTGCATACTGGGCTGTATTAGCAAAAGTATATCTATATGGCCAATAGAAGTGATTCTTCACTGCTACTTGGCACTGTTAAGACTGTGTCTGGATTACTGTGTCCAGTCTGGGACTCATCCCAGCTACTTGCATACTGGAGAGGATCTGGTGGAGGGTCTCCAAGGTGGTTAGAAGGCTGAAGCAAATGCTGTACATGGAGAAGCTGAGAGATTGGGTGTCTTCAGTTTTAGGATAAGAAGGGCAGGGTTATTGCTGTTTTCAGTGACCTGATAGAGAGGTTTAGCAAAGGAGGAGCCAGAGTCATCTCAACCCTACAGCTGCCAAGGATGAGAGGCAACAGACAGAAGTTGCAACACTGGAAATTCTGATGAGATGTTGGGAAACTTTCCTCCTCCCCCACAATAAGGTTAATTAGCCATTGGGAAAATTGTTCAGAAAAGTAGCAGAAACTCCATCCTTTGAAAACACCCATTAACAACTCAACTGGACAAGACCACAAGCAATCTGATCTCACTTGCTCCTGTTTGAGCAGGAGATTTGACCACCTGATCTTCTGAGGTCCTTTCAAAGATGAGCTGTTCTGTAATGCTGTGGCTTTGTGGAAGACAACATAAAGGTCCTAAAAGGCAGCGAACAGGTTCACGAGGTAAAAAAGAGATACATCAGTAGCTATTTAATGTTTATCCAGCAAGAACATCCATCTGTCTCCATACTTTTTGCTTATATATGGAAAGAGCACAGTCTCTGCAATTTTTTTCTGGTCCAGTTTGATACTTGGCTCTGTATTTGCCAAGATACAGAGCAGAACAGCTGATTAAGATGACCCCTGCTGGCCACGTATTCCCACTGCTGCTGCTGGCTCCTCTGGGAAATTTTAAAAGAACAAAACAAAAAGCATTAGTTTAGACCATGCATGTGATGGACACCATGCTGGGGCAAGTGTTGGGAGTACCTTAAACCTTCTATAGAACTTCACTGCTGTATTCTTTTTAAGGATCTAGTTTTAGTGGTGGATGCTGGGCTAGATATGTCTGGTCTGACCCAGCATGCCTCTTCCCCTGTTGTCCCTCCCCCACCCCCCCTTTTTTTCTTTTTCTTTTTCTTCTCTCCAGGGAAATAAAAATAATGAATGGCTGTTTAATGTAGCTTAAAAATGACTGTGTTAATCACATGAGAGTTAATTTTCTGACAAGTCAGTGCATGGGAGAATTTTCCATCCCTCCCTTTTGTTGCCAGCATCCAGAAGAAGTTATACTGTCAATTAATAGTAGCTGTTTTCTGACTGTACATTTGTGATAGTTAAGGTGATGAACCACAATAAATAGTAAGTTTGTGTAAGATTTTCTTTTCAACCTGTCTAAATATATCTGAAACAAACCCCCAAAGACCTAAGTTTTTTTGTTCTGTTAATGTGCAACAAATACGAACTTTCTCTTTTTTTTGTCTTCCAGCATAAGCAGCACTATTATGGATGTAGACAGCACAATTTCCAGTGGGCGTTCAACTCCGGTTATGATGAATGGACAAGGAGTTCCTGCCTCCTCTGCAAAAAGCATTGCTTATAACTGTTGTTGGGACCATTGCCATGCTTGCTTCAGCTCCAGCCCGGATTTGGCAGATCACATTCGCTCCATACATGTGGATGGTCAACGAGGAGGGGTTGGTGTTACTTTTTGTTTTCTCCCTCTTTCTTAGTTGCCAATATTTTACACTTTAATGAAAGTAGCAAATTTTATGTTTTAAAGTATCAGTTCTGTAGCTAGTGGCAACTAAGATTGGGCCTTCAGCAGTCTGGTATTAGGCATTCAGCTGTGTCTTTTGCGTAGTTCACTTGATTTGGAATTCTGTGTTTTTAATTGAATGCCTAACTTTAAGAATGTAGTAAGTTCTTAATAAATGATTTGAAGCTATCAGGTTTTTGATAGATGTGCTAACTTCTCAACATCCTGAAGCTGTTGGTATATCTTTAAGTGCTTATACTTAGAATTAATTTTCTTAAAACTGTTAGTGTATGTGTTACTGCATGTGGACTCTGAAGTCATATCTTGATTATTTTTACAAATGGAGTCTCACTAGAGGTAAAGTGTATACAGAATGTACACTAGAGAAGATGTGAGACTCAGTGACTTGAGAGTACAAAGTCTTACCAAAACAGCTCTGTTTGTAGTACTGATGGCAAGTAGATCTTCAATATAACTGCATCTAGTATTTTTTTTTAAATTGAGGTACATACATAATCATGTGTATTTCAGTCTAATCTCTGGTCAAATGATGCAATTTCCATTGGTCTCACAATTTTAATGTTTCAAAACATCTTCCAGTAGTGTAACTTCAAGTCTGTACTTAACTACCTGCCCCTCCCCAATGTCCCAAATTACCTTTGATGCCTGGAGTATGTCATGTAAACTACTTTTGCATCAAACACAAGCAGTCTGGCTGCCTTCAGCACTGTATGTTGCAGATCTTTCATTTCTTGGAGAGCTAATATCAAATTTTAACTTAGAATAGTCATTATCTTTTGACTTTTTGTCCTGCTACTTCTCCAGAAGTAAAATGTTAGGCCATTACACTTTATCCTGAGTGAATAAGAGACTTAAATAAAATGCTAATTTGCATTAACTTAAATAATTTATTATGTAATTGTGTCACTGAGGCAGCAGTGACTCTGGTTGTATTTAACTAATGTTTTTTGGTATGATTGAACTTTCAGCTTCATATTTGGTGACTTTTTTCATTCCAAGCTCTAATCAGAATCATCCATCCAGTGATGTGGCTTTTTAGCCACCCAGGAGATAATTTCTGTGGTTCGCTTCATAGGTTTATAAAAGTGTTATATGAATCCTGGATGAAACACTGAAATGGATGAGGTATATTGGTATCCTGTGGGCTTTCACATAACTGCATCTCTGGGGATCTTTGTTATCCCATCCATGACCCCTTTTCATTTCTTAAAAAGGGACAGGAAGATTTTATAGGGTTGTGGGGTTTTTTTGTGGGTTTTTTTTGTTTGGTTTTTTTTTTTTTTGTATTGTATTTCTGTTCACTTACATTCCATGTGACATGATTTGTGGATGTTTTTATTTAGAAAATGTAAGACTGTATTTGTCTTTCTGAAAGAAGAGCTTGTTGGAAGCACCAGGTGTCTAATAACTGTTGGATTCAGTTCACACTTTTTATCCCTCCATTGGAGTTGGTTTATTTTTTGAAAATCTCTTTGACTTGATGCTATGCAAGGGGACTGACCCTGGCTGTTTTGTTTCAAGGATTTGTCTGCCACCTGCTGGCGAGGTGTTTAACTGGTGTTAGAAGTTATATTCTTTTGGTTTTGATTGGATTTCAGATATTACCCAACTACAATGACTATAAATCTGAAGAAAAGTGGGAGTAGTAACTGCTTATTGAGAACTTAAAAGCAATATGATAAGCATCCTTTTATGGTAAAATGTGTATTTTCAAGCTAATACTGAGATAATAGCTCCAGAACAAACCAGATAGATCCATGAAGAGCCTTTTATCTCCCCAAAATTTTTTTCAGAAATATTTTGGATTCAGCCTTTTGACAAGGGTTCCCAAGAAGCCTTGCCAGGACTTCTGGTGGGTTGTTGTAAAACCAAGTGCTTGTTTTTTGGAGGGATTGCATTTCTACAATCTGTGACTTCATAGTAGTACTCCTTTGCTGAGTGCCCTGCAGTCTGCAGTTGCTGATGAAAATATTGGGACAGTTACAGAGCTGTTGCAGAGCCAGGAGTCTCAAAAATTCCAATTCTGTGGCTTCAGGGGGATCTCAAAACTGAGGAGCAGCAGACCTCAAAGGTGTAGGGGGTTGGGCCTTATGTATCAGTAGATCTGGATCAGTCATATAGTCATGCACGGTTTTCCAGCTTTGTATGAGTAAGCTGGCTTATCTATATATTATACAGCAAGTACATAGCACTCCTGTGGCTGCTTTTTTGTTTTGAAAATACAGTCTTTTGAAGATTGAGTTTTTTAATCTCCAAAAGAGAACAAGAAACTAAAATCCAATTAGTTTCCTGCAGTTCTGAAAACCTGTATTATGGACAATGCTATTCCTGGGGACTGTATTTTGCCGCTATACACATCAGGGCTATACCTCCCTTCACACACAGACCTGTTGAGGAAATTCTAATGAAAGGCAAGTTCGTTGAGCTTTTTTATTCTCTCAGTTATAGATAGACACAATGAGAGGAGAGAGAAAAGCAGCATGAGCAAGTTCTACTCCCCTTAATGCACTATTGTGCATGTGACTGATCTTTACACTGGAATCACAAAACACCCATAGGCTTTGAATCCTGGGAGAAATTGGAACTTTCTTCATCAGGAATTGAGTATAAGGCCCTAACTAGAGGTATCCAGTATTCCATAATATAAAACTCTGGTGTCTAAACAACTATATTGTAATGAAGAGTTTTTACTTTTTCACACTCAAAGAATAAAATTATTACTTGCTTATGAAAGTAAATGATTTTATTTCTATATCTGCTATCCAGAAAATGTAAATTTGTCATTGGAAAATGTTCTGTCCTAATAGCTGGTGGATACAGATATTGAGTGCAAACACAAACTCTTTACAGTGGATGCTGTGGCTCTTGATTGTGTTTATCTGCTGGAGCATCTGGGTTTTGATATTTTATTCCAGTGACCTCCTTTTTTGAATACTTGCAGTTGTAATTATTTTTTCCTTGGTGAGATAAAAGAAGTGTGTTGCAAAATAAATGGTTATTGTTCAAAATTATTTGAAGTACTTCGTATTGTGAAAACAGGCTTCTTTGCTAATCTGCCTTTTTTTTTTTTACCGTTTTCTTTGACTTGCGTAAACTTACCACATTTTTACTCTATTAGGTGTTTGTTTGCTTGTGGAAAGGTTGCAAAGTATATAATACACCTTCAACAAGTCAAAGTTGGTTGCAGAGGCATATGCTGACACACAGTGGGGACAAACCTTTCAAGGTAAGGTTCACTGTAAGATATATCATTCCTTATTTTACGAGTGATCATATTTATTTTTCCTGATACATTATATTTAATTGAAAAATGCCATCACAGGAGGACTTCTTAAAAAGTATCCAGTGAGCTGAGCCTTCATCTTTACAATAATTTTGCCCAAAGGTCCTGTTCTGTTATGAAAACAGGTGAAGATACAATTATTGCTGCTCTATCGCTGTTTCTTTTAATCTATAAATGGTAGGGGAGTCTAAAACTAAATAGTGCTGAAGTTCAATTTTTTTTGTGCATTTTCCAGTTGAGCTGCTTACGCTGTAACAGTGAGATATTTTGCCTCATGCTTTACACTTCCACATTAAACTTTGGATCATGCCTGATGGTGCACATTCTGTGCTCGAATAAGAGCTGGTTTTGTTAACAAAATTCATTTGAAACACAGTCAGTGACTATTTATGGTTAACCTCTCTGAGAATAATAAGCAAGTCAGGAATGCAGGACCATTGAGCTGACTGTATTTCCTGCATGGTATTTTCTAACTTTCTCTTTCTTTCTCCCCCTAATCTGTACCTGCAATTCTAGGTATAGTAGTGTTTATCATTCCCATATCCACCAATCCGTTATTAATGAGTTGCTTCATCCTCTTATGGATACAGTTGGGGCAGTTCATAGCTGTCAGTCCTGGATCACTTGATGGTAAGTCCCACCCACACTACTTCAGATTGAAGTTCTCCTTCCATGTAGGATATGAAAATGAATCAGGGTTTTTTATTAAGTTTAGGTAGCACTTTATGCCTTCCTCTCCCTCACCCCCAACCCCACCAAGTTTTAGTCACTGTGTCTCCACTTTCCTCTCCTCTCTTTCTTCTCAGATAATATCTTCTGCTTTTTTTTTTAATTTTAAGGCGGTTTTATTACTAAAAAGTACTTTTCTGTTACAGTGATGTCTTCCAGAAGTTTCTTCTCCTGCACAGCTTATAACAATAGTTGTGACAGAAAACAAAACTAAACTCAAAACCTAGAGAGTATAAGAATAGTGTGTTGCAGGTGAAGAAGTTTTTTAATAAAGGTTAGACTTTTTTTCCATACTGAACTGTGTAGTTTAGTCTGAAAATTCCTGACAGAGAGTGAATAACAACAGGAAACTTCTCTTGAGGTTATCATACCCTTTGTTCACATACCCTATGCCTCATGGAAGCATAGCATAAGGATCATAGATCCCTGAAAGTTTCAGAGGTGATTGTTCCAGCAGCTGATCTAATCTTAAATGTTAATCCCTGAATAAAACAAAACAAACAAACGCAATGCCCCCCCCAACCCAAAACAGTTATCAGAGGAAACTTGTACTTTCGGTCTTCTCATTTTGGAATTAAATATTTTATATACCTTAAAGTATAATGGCAAGCTTTGGTCTTGAAGGAAAGTCTTTCAGTAGGGTAATCTGTATACTTATTTGGTCTAGATCAAAGAAACTCAATTTCAGAGACATTGGGTTTAAAAGAGGTGGGCATAGCTCAGAAATAACAGTAGTACTTTTGAGTCTGTCAGAGTTACCTAGCAAAGTCAGTAAAAGTTGGTATCCCAGTTTTTTGGCTAGGCTGGTTACAGCTAGAGCCCTAAAATTTAAAACAATTCGTTCTGATAATAATCATCTCTTGTTAAATATGCGTTGTTTAACCAGCTGATTTTTTTGTACTTTCTGGTCATACTAAGGGATAGAACAAAACACAGGCTTAGGATTGCAGTAGTTAATCATCATGGCTCAATGTGTGTCACTTCAGCATTTTTTTCCTACTGTTGTCTTCAGTCCCTCTGTTTGTGTTTTATCTCTGTATTTCTCAATCTGTTCCTGGGGGCTTTGAATGGAGGATAATTGTTGTCTGAGTAGAATTTTGTAACATCTTTTGTTCCCCTGTCATTTATGCTGAATATAGGCTTCAGGGCTCACATGAGGTAGCCAAGTATGTAAGTGTCTGTGATAGCAACCTATTAATTAACTAGCCCCCTTTCCTCGCTTCTTTTCTTTTACAAGCTTTTGAAATGTATTGTGATACAAAAACACTTAAAGTGTTGGATATTAGTCTTGATTGGTCCAAGAACAGCCATTACTAATTGTTTTATGGCAGTCCTTCAAAAATGGAGCAAATGTTTCCATTTGCATTTAGCTGTTCTTATAAATCTTAATTGCTCACCTTTTAGGAAAAGCAAAATTTTTTAAAGTCAGCGTTGGATTAAGGACCTCTTGTTCTTGGTGATTACTACAGACAAAATATCTCCCAAAACCTAAATTACAAATGAAATATCTGTTGCCTCAGGAGAATACACTTGAGTTCTAGCATAAAAGAAGGATTCTCTCATTTTAGAGAAATTGCTGAAAATACCTAGTTATTCAGTGTTTTATTTAAAAAAAAAAGTCAGGATTTTTGAGGAAAGCCGTACAAGGCAGTAATGAAAATAATATAGCTGTATGCTGTTGTCTGAAGAACTGCTGTTCAGGATGTTTTTAAGAAAAGCAAAGAATGTTAGCTAGGAAAGTGGCAGTTAAAAGCATGGAAAATTTACTTTTGTAAAGGTAATAGAACGCTATAATTGTTTAATGAACAGAGGAGAGTAATAAATATATGGCAGGTTGCTATATTCCTATACTTCTAGTCAAAGTAAGAGACAGAAGTATTTTCTTAAATTGAAAGGCGGTTGGGAACTGTCTCAGGCATAGAGCTCTCCTTTGCATTAGAACTACTCTGTTGAAGGGTATGTCCCTGTCCTGTCACCCTTTTGCTTGCAACTGGACTCATTTTAAGTAGTTGCCCATTCTGGGTTTAATTTTCTATTTTTGTGATGCACGTGGTGTTGTCCTTTGACTAAAAGCTGTATCTGGCTGTAAATGAGCTGCTGTGCTTTCATATTAAAAGGTCTTTGTGGGTTTACCTGCCCTTTCCATGCATTCATATAAACTATGTGACTGTGTAGTTCATTTGTCACAGAAATGAATCCACTTCTGAATTACAAAGGCAAAATGTTTCATATTTTCATAAGTTTCTGCTTTTTTTCTGTTTATGTGGTTTAGTGTGTCCCCCTCAGCATTAATATTGCAATACCTCTGTCACAGAAAAGGTAAATTTCCTTATGAATACCTATTTTTGAGACCTTTGTTATGCTAGCTCTGTTTTTATATGGGGCAATTTCCTGGTAGTGTATGTCCAGCTCATAAGGAGGAGATATTTTTTATCTGAGTCATCTGCTGAACTAAGGAAAAAAAAAGAAAGATACCCTAGATCTTTGGGCAGAATTTAGGACCTCAGTTCCCATTTAGTCATCAGATTGCTTTTCTGTTTATTTCCTCCCTTTTTTTTCCTAAGTTTTTAATACTGATGGCCTTGGGTTTCATGTGGAACACATGGATGGAGGTTTTTTTTTGCTTGTTTTCTTGAGGCCATCATCACTAAGTCTCGTTATTGATAAAGGGTGCCCTGTCTTTTCCTAGGGCACCCACCAATCCCTCCACCGAAGAAAAAGTGTCTATTAAATGAGACATAGTTACCATTCATTGCAGCTAGTTCTCAGTCTGTAATCAAATATTTCTGCAAAGCAGCATGCTTTTCCAATCCTACTTTTAGTAAGCACCATTTCCTAGATTTGTTTTTCCTGTCAAGAGGGACAAACTAACTAGTCTTCCAGAACATGTTTCTGGTTGAGAACTTGCTGGCCTTCTTTGGCCCACTGTTAGGTATTTTTGAAGTTACGCTGCTGCTCTTAATACCTGATAATACCTGAAGTTCATTGCTCTTGTGCTGCTGGAAGTTTTCTCTTTGCTTATTGCAGTCTGATTCTAGCCATCCTTTTCTTTTTGGTCATTGTAGACATTGATTTAATATCGGTATTCTCAGAGCATATAATTGTTTCTCTGAAGACATTTTGCATGTTCGTGTTTGCGTATGATTTTACATCCAGAGTTGAGAGAGAAAAAACTAAACATTATTCTTTTTTAGTTCTGTTATTGCATAATTTTTGCAGCTTTTTAGAAACTGGTGAAATGTTGTGGAGTATCATCAACATGTAGTGGTGGTTCTGTTGAAGGTTGAGCAACTTAAAAACTTTCAGGCTTTCAGAACATATAGACAGGTGGATCTAGAGGAATAATCTGCTGAGTTAGAAAACTGATGCCGGTAACTGTCTTTGGCAAGCTGAGAGAATTTCTTCATTCACTTTATCTCTTGTCCTAAACTTGGCTGTTACAAATAATAAGTATTTGAATAGTTAATGTGCTGTGACAACCTGCATTTTCCAGCATGGTTTCTGGTGCTCAAATTAATCTAAGTACTACTCGCCATGCCTTGTTGCTGTACAAGGTGTTGAAAGTTACTTGAAGATATATCAAGTGAACTCTTAAAATGTAGTCTAGGTGACCAAATAAAAGATGTTAGGCACAATGAAAGGACAAATGGTAGAGTGAGCACAAAACAGTGGGAGATTTTATGCAAAATAATTGCATATAGCATCTTTCTGTAAAGACTGCATGTGGGTATGCTATCAACTGCTTTCACATACTGATTCCAGTGGGTATGCTCTTCATGTTTAAGATCAGTAATGAAAGATTTGCTCATGCGGGGTAAATGCTTTCAATAACAACGGATAACAGTACACAGGTTCATTGGAGGCTTTCATCCTTTGTTTAAAAGGGGGGAAGAAAGTAATAATAAAAATGAAATTTGGTGCTCATTCTACTACCTGTAACTTCCAGAATTCATTAGGAGGTGACTGCATTTGGTATGACTCTCAGTAGAGTAACGCTTGCTGAAATTTAGAAAACACAGCCAAGCAGCTTCAGTCCTCATTCGGAATTCATGTCTGTTACTCTCTTGGCAGAATATCTTGTATCCATTAGAGCATTGCAGAGGCAGATAGAAAATGTAAAGGCGTTCTGCCTGAACACTTAGATGATGAGACAATAAGGAGTTTATCCAGATGTCTAAAATATTACTGTTAGATTTACTGGAAAAATTACACATTGAATATTCTAAAAAGGAGATTTGGTTATTTTGAATTTAATAGGAAAAAAAAACCAAACCCTGTATTGCTAGATATTTTTATCCTGTTTGTTAAAGTCACTGCTCATTACTGGCCATTGATAATGGTGGGTATGGGTACACTGGAGAAATTAAACTTACTACGTGTTGACTTATTTTCTCTTGAAGTAACATATCCACCAATCCGGACCCAATCTATCATATTTAAAATTGAATGCAAAATTTTGAAATTTAGGTTTTGGGGGAAAAATGAAGAGATTGGTTTAAAGTTGTGCATAATAGTTGAGTTTGATTTATTAGAAGCCCTCTAGATCTGTATAATTATCTGGTGGGAAGCTGATTTGGTGTGACTTACCGTCCAGAGATCCTGAAGTGACAGCCTGAACTGCTCCTTTATCTTTGGAGAGAAGAGACTTTACCCATTAGTAACGGATTGCTGGATATATTATTTTAGAGAAAAAAAAGAAAAAAACAGGTAAGATTTTTCTCCTCTTCTACTATTTCCTGTCTACTACAAAGGCATTCTGTGTCATCTTTGATATATCAGCTGTTGATTATTTGATGACATGATCAGGTAGTCTCAAGCTACACAATATCTGAATGTAATGATGTCTGCAAGTATTTCATACTGTGGCTGCAGGCTATAAATAGGCTTTCTGGAAAAAGATAATTTCTAGTTGCAAGTTGCATATATTGAAGGCTTAAGGATGCTGGCTTGGGGCTTTTGAAAGTAAAACTTGGGTGGAGGAAGAAAAGTGGTAACTTCTGTAGATAATATGTATAGAATATATGTGATTTGTTTTCTTTGTACATGACTAGACAAAAGTCAAGTTATGATATTGTGAGTCAAACTGCAGTTTGTCATAAAATAATGTTTCCCATCTGACAAGAAATACAATTGGGTCTTATGAACTTGTGTTTTAAAAAGTTTTAGAAATGTGCCTGACACAAAGTTTGTGTTGTTTTCAGAAGGTATTGCCTTTTGATACTATACTTTAATAAACTTGGAATATGGTAATGCATGCACCGTACCAAGACTTTAGGTTATTTTTGACCTCTAGCAGGCATTGGCAAGACTGAAATTTTAGTTTCTTGGTGTGATTTGAACTTCAGGGTATGGGAGGTTTTTTGCACTCCTGCTGCCGGCCCCCCCCCCCCCCCCCCCCCCGGTGTTTGTAGGATCAGAAGGAGCTAGAAGGTGAAGTCAGGAGCACCTTAATGAAAGTTAAACCTAAGTTTAGATTTAGTTGCTTAGTTTAGTTTCATGAAACTGCTTTTATGGGCGAGACAGCTATTTCAAGGACTTAAAACTGGAGGATGAAGAATTATTTGAACTAATGCATGCATGTATTTTACCTGTATCTGTTGATTGTGAGTTTGATCATCTTTAATACAAACTAAGTGGGTCAGGTTGGATGGGGCTTTGAGGAACCTAATCTAGTAGAAGATATCCCTATACACGGTGTGGGGGTTGGAACTGGATGGTTTTTAAAGGTCCCTTCCAACTGAAACCATTCCATGATTCTGTAAGTGTAAATTTTAATCTTCAGTATTAATTCAAAGTAATAAATATTACACTGAGGTTACCGTAGTGTAAATGAGATCAGGATCTTGAGTGTTTTGAATTTCATAGATGTGCTGGGATTTCTTACATTGTAAGTCACTACAATATAAGTATACAATATTGCTATTGTTTGAACATGGGAAACCATAGGGCAAGGTAAAAAAAAGCTGTAGGTAGGTTTTTGGTAAAAATCTTCACTGTTCTTAAGATACTTATTACTGGGGGAGACAGGAGGAACAAATACAGTGTGAAGGATCCTAAAGCTTTTTGTCAGGGAATTTTATGTTTGTAGTTAGCTCAGTGTTTGTAGTTAGCTCAATACTTGGAGGAAGTTAGGGAAAGCTTTCTAAGTTTGTTTGGTTTTTGTTTGTTTTTTTTCCCCCCCTAAAAAACCCAAACACAACAGGCAAATAAAAATGTGAAAAATGTCCTCCTATTTTTTGTCTTTTACTGTCTTGAAATATATATACACGCGTATTTTTAGTTCTATAGCAAGTATTAAGTCCTTGGGGATAACACAGGTTTTTCTCTTCATGGATGCTCTATTGTTTTATGATGATCATGGAAAACCATTTGGTAGGTCTGAGGCAGAAACAGACTTTTCAATTCTGCAGCCACATTTGGAATACAACATAGATGGGTTTTAGGGACAAAACATGCTGAGTGGTGTTCTACTGCTGTTTTCTTGTCTTTCAGTCAAATGTGCAGGCTTGGGGCAGATTAGCATAAGAGCTTGCAAATTCATCCTTAGTCTTCAGAGAAAACTTAGGGCTATGTACATAGTTACAGCATTAATTATTCCCAAACTCCTGTTGGCGATGCCTGGTCAGTTTGCTGTGAAGGGAAGTGCTAGAGAAGAGAGGTACAGATGAAAGAGCTGAGAAAGAGGGGGAGGAGCAGAACAGATGTGGAAGGAGGAGAACTTTCCAATGGTTTAGAGTGGTTTCTTGCTGCTGCCTGATCAACTCATTTGCCCTACTACTATTCTCTGGATCAGAAGAAAAATTGATCACGTGGATACACAATTCATTGCAACCAATGATGGAATGCATCTCTTAAAATCACTTTTCTATTACTCTTCTAAGGTCAGAGCGCAAGAAAGAAGGTTTGTGCCTTCCTCCCCAACAGTATAATTTAAATACTCATTTTGCAAATGAAATAATTGTAAATATAAACCACATATTTATAAAAATACCGATAATTATTGTAGCCAGTACTAGCTTAGTTGCATGTATCTTGTGATTTCTGTGTTTCTGCTTATTTATTGTTGGACCTTTTCTTATTTTTCTGTTTAAGAAAGAGAGGGCATTTTCTTTAAATAAGAACTTTCTTAGATACTTCTGAAGTAATAGTAGCATCCCAAAACAAATGTATAATACTTAATACAACTTTCAAGTTACTGAATTTTAGGCAGAACTGTAAGATAACTATTTATTGACTTTGTATAGCACTTACAAAAAGAGTTAAGCTGTTTCAAATTTAATATGGGTAAGGATGTATATTTTTACTTCTGCCTTGTCACAAGAAAGGAGGATGTTGGAGAACGTTACTGTTATCAAATGCAGAAGATTGGAGAGCTGTTGAGAAATACAGAATAACAGTGCAGTATTTTGAAAGACAAGGGGTTGTTGGTCTGTAAAGGGGAAAGTTCTTCAGAAGTATTTATCTTCTGTGGGAAGAGTTTCAGTGCATTGTTTGAGATTAGGTTTATGCTACACAATATTATAGAGTATAATATAGCATAGAAAAAGATGATTATACCATGGAATAATTATTGAGAGTTATAAAGTTCAGATAGACATTTATTTCAGATTATGTTTCTCTTTCTTCTTAAGAATTGCATGGTCATTAAGAATTTGTCTTCCTTTTAGTGTGTTGGAGGTTGAGCCAGAAAAGTCAAACTGAAAGATCGATCAAACTCTTGTGAATGAGTGCCATGTAGCACGCTGATACAGTTCTGTTTTTTTTATCATTAGTGTGTAGTTGGTGGGTGCAATGCCAGCTTTGCATCTCAGGGAGGACTTGCCCGTCATGTGCCCACACACTTCAGCCAGCAGAACTCTTCAAAAGTTGCCAGCCAGCCAAAGGCCAAAGAGGAATCTCCATCTAAAGCTGGAATGAATAAAAGAAGAAAGTTAAAGAACAAGAGACGACGATCATTACGTAAGTATTTCCAGAAGCAGAAGTTCTTGAAAGCTTGTCTTAAATAGGAAGTTTCTCTTCAATGTGGATGTTTCTCTGCAGATGTGGGTCTGGTAGGGTTGGTGATCTTTAGCATTAGAGTGTTGGCATCCCTTCTCATGGGGGTAAAACAATTCCAGATTCTGTTTGTGTTCCTTTTTAGGGTAAAGGATCTATGTGTTCAGCAGAAAAGATCAGTTTTCTGTGAGCAACAGTTTGAGTTTACAATTTAAAGATGCTTTTCATTTTAGAGTTACCTTTTGTTTACTGACTATATTACTGTTGGAAAATGTTCTGTTTAGTGATGATGAGATCTGAAGTTCAGTACTGCAAACAGAGATTGCAGATTCATATAAATTAGAGATAAAGGCATATTATATAAGCTCTCTTTTGAGCACAACATTTCATTAGCTTAATGACAGTTTTATGAGCATAACCAAGATCTAATTTTGGGCAGATTTGACTTACTATGTTTTTTAATCTTTCTCCACAGAGTTGATGTTCGTTAAATTTATATGAACCAGTGTGCTGAGAAGTGTGATTTATCATTAAAGTGAGAATTATTTCCTCTAGCAAGTAGTAATCACTTACCCAGTACCTTTTCTAGTCCATTTTGATCCAGTTGTTTGATTCCTGAGTTATCCTAGCATCAGACTAATAACCATGTCAAATTTATTTAGAGATGCTAATGTACAGAAATGGTTAGGAAAGACTAGGCGATTGTTACAAAATTTAACTTTGTTTTATAATTGCTTTGGATGCAAATCTCCAGTACTGAACTGATTATTTACTGATTTTAAACTGTTACTGTGACAGTTGCATTTTAGAGTAGACATGTAAAAACCCATTTAGATTTTTTCCTGCCAGTATGTCAACAGCTGAAGAAAAAACTTCCATTAATTTTTACCTTACAGTGGTAAGGTTGTAAAGTCAACCTTACAGTGTTGGAGAGAAGCGCAAGATACCTTTTTTTATGAACGACTGGACCTGTTATATCTCATACTGCCCACAGAAGTGGAGCTCTGTTCATAAGCAGGCAATTATTTCAGTCCTGACTGGCAGTAGGATATTAGTGATGGTGTGCCGGAGAACTTGTGTTACTTCGCTGGGTCAGGAATTGTAGTCTTGTTTTTCTGGAACTCTTCTGTGGCAGAACACTTTGCTGTATTGATCTTTCTGTTCCTGTGAAGAAATACAGTTATCAGTTATTCAAATGGTACTGCAACAATGAATGCACGTACTAGTGCTCTTAAGTGATTAGTCTATATCACGATTGTGATTATTCTGATCTTAATACCTCACCTGTGTTTTAAGCAACTGAAATTTATGAAGCAGTGGTCATGTTTCTGCCTTGAGCGCAAAGAAGTCTGTCCTGGAAAGTTACAGTATCACCTAGAACTCTGAAAAGTGTATTTCCTCTGTATGTCTTCCACACTGTGTGGCAACTATGCAGTTCAATGCTAGAAGAGCCACTGTTAACTTTAGTTATGGTGATTTTTTTCTTTTGCTCTTTTTTTTTTTTTAAATGCTCGGGTATTTTTAAAATATATGAGAGCAAATCATATCATTAAACACATCTTGAAAGTGTAAACTTGAAGAATTCCTCTAATTTTGACACTGATTCAACGTTCAAACAAGGTGGAAAGCTATTTTTGTTCTTTTCAGAATTTGACTTTCAAAGAGCTTTCCCTTTCACTCTAGCGATCTATGTAAATGAGAAAGTTCAGGAAGGGAAGGCTGATCAATGAAGGGTTATGTGGTCACTTTTCAGTATCCTTTTAGTTCATCTTAGATGTAATGAAAGAGACACTTACTTGAAATAGTTGCAGGTTCCTAGAGGATTACCTTGATTTGTTGACTGTGTTACTCAAAACATAGATGTCTAAGACTTGCCACTTCAAAATTTTCACTTTCAGAGACTCCTGAGTTGCATCTTGGCTTGCTTCTCCATATTGATTTTGTTAGGTGGCTGATTTAATGCATCTTAATTCAGTTTTCCCCCCAGTATATGCAGAAGTAGTTTTTCAGGTTGGCATTTAATTAGTAATTGATGAACATTATTGACTTACAAGTTTCAAATCAGAGCTTCATAGTTAAAACTTCAAATTTGGTGCTAAGGTATTCTAGTAGTAACAAGAATTTACTGCAGAAGTCTTGAATGAATCTATGGCAAAAAATGTAAGCAGTAAATATTATGGGTATGTTAAAAGACCAAACTGTAGTACTTCAATGGTCTGCTGTCTTGATCAAGTGTTGAGCAGGAAGAAAAGTGACAGCTGCTTGAGCAACTTTTTATCTTCCTGCCTCTTGAGACAAATGCAATGCTGGCTGTAGAGTTTTGCCTTAAGGCAAAAATAATCTCCAACTGAGTTGGGAACTGACTACTGTAATGTATTTCTCCAGAGGGTACATGACCCAGAAATGTATCCAAAGTTGATGGCATTGTCTGAAAATGCTAAGTAGTGGTAGCTTTTCTTTAAAACTTTGTGTGGATTATTGTTAATTAGGTGAACTTGACAAAGGGCTGATAGAATTTTGCTTGTCTGTTTCTTAGCTTAGTTTTAGTTAAAGAATGAAGTGTGCAAGTTTGTATTTTTTTTGTCTTTATAAGAAGAAGGGGGCGGGGGGGGAGGCAAGGACCCTTATCTAAGAAGCCAAAGTAATGAAATAACAGCATTAAGTATTTTCAGTCTAGAGTATATAAAGCTAGGAACATAGATTTATATTTAGATATTTTAAAAGTGTCCACAAGGAGAGGTATGGAACATATGTACCAGGTTCTCTGCAAGTTGGGTTATAAGAAGGTATGACAAATGGGTGTAAAGCAAGATGCTATTTGATAGTGTACAGTCTGTTTAAATCACTCAGTCATTTAATGAAAAAATTAGTAAAAAATGTTGTCAACATGTTCTTTATACGTCTTCATGGTTTGATTAGACCCTGGCTTTTTTTGCAAGGTGTAAGTGGTTTACTAAATATTTATTGGCAATTGATTGCTAATACATGCTGCTATTGAAGCATCCTTGTGAATAAATTCTTCACAGTTTAAATACAGCAGATCAATACATTTGCTTCCTCTATATAGACCTGTGTTTTATATCTGAAGGTTAACACCCTTAGATTAGAGACATTAATGCATAAATAGAAAAGGAGACTTTACTGTGGCTTTATATGTGACAAGAACATGATCTTCTAACTTGGACTATAAAAACAATTCCTACTGTTACTTGATTTTCTTTTTTTCTTTCTTAACATCTTGCCGTTCTCAAACTGTTTTGCATTTCTTTTTTCCTGTCTGTAAACAGTACGTGTTCTTTTAAGTTTGGAAATTAGTAATTTTATGATGAAAGCATGTTTTACTATAGACGCCCTTATAGCTGGTTACATTAGTGGTGCTATAGAGACAGTCTGATTTGTCATATAAATTCTGATGTTGCAAAATAATTCAGGATTACAGTCAGTAGCTTGCTTTCTCTTCTGCATAGCCTTAAACACATTCACTGCTCCATGTAGTCTGTCATTTAGAGGTATAGATACCAAACATACTGAAAAGTGTGTATCTCTAAAATAGGTCATAGTATTGCTATTCTGAAGCTGCCTCAAAGAATTTTGCAGAAGGTAAGATTATATTTACAGTATTGTCACTTGCTTTTCCAATAGCAAAGATGACGCTATAGTTATTAACAAACATGATAATTGAGTTCGCTGGAGAAATGTAAGCAAGATAAGGAAACTTACTGTTCATGGAATTTACAGTAAGAATGTTAGTTACCTAAGACTTGGAATTTCATTTAGTAGGCTACTGGTATGAAGACTTTAATTTATTTGACTTAATTGATGTGTACTTGGATTTTGTATTAAGCAGGAAGGGAGACACCTTACTCTGAAAATAAATTTGAGGGAATAGATTTAAGATACATGGAAGATAAAGCATTAACACTCAATAAGGAATAAATAAAACTATTAATATGCCTTTGACAAATTATGCCTTTGACAAATTGTGCCTTTTCTTCTGCATCTGTTGAATGTTATCCAAAGGTAAATCCCAAAGAAATTTGCTGTGTGATACCAAAAGCAAAAATTTGGGGTTATCTTTTCCTTTCCACCCTCCCTTCCTTCCTCCTTCATATTTATTTATAAAATATTTATATCCTTGCATCGCTGACCACCTGCAGCATGAGCTGCAGTTCTACGTTTCCACTTACAGCAAGAAAACATTTCAGTGAGATGATTGCCTAATTGGCAGTATCCAACTGAGATAGAGTAAGGACAGAACATAATGTACAGATGAATGCTTAACAACAGTTAGTCCCAGGAGTGCAGCAAATACTAGTTTTAAGTGGAATTTGTAGTTTGTTTTGAAATAATGGATAGATAATCTTGGTGAAAAGGAATATAGAAGTTGTTTTAAATGAAGACAACAGAACTTTGAATCACTGTTTTTGCAGATTACAGGATAATATATAGTTGATAATGTAATATCAAATCCTATTCTTAGTTTTAATTTCAGTGTATTTATACAGAGGATTACTGCTCTCAGATAAGGCTTAAAAAAATATGAATACTTTCATACTGTATTTGCTCATGTAATTTTACTACTGTGCTATATGGTATATTTTTAAAAATGTGTGAAGTATTTCTAACAGTATGCAAATATGTGCCTAGTAGCAGTTATTTTTTAGTTAAAGTACTTTGTGTGGAATTGATAGACCTTCTTTACGCTCCAAATCAGAATTCAAGAATTTTTTACTGTTGAAGAAACACTTAACTATAAAAGTCCTTTTAGAAAAGGAAAAGGGCTTTATTAGTGCATGCTGGTTTTAGACTACTTGTAAAATATCAGCTGGATGTTAATTGTGCTTACTATAAATTGAAGTGTAGTATGTGATGCAGTTGGTGCTTCTTGGCTAGAAAGTAAGCTGTTTACTAATAATCAAAGAACATGGAGTGACAACTTTTACATAGAAAGAAACATGTCAAGCAGTGTGGAGTTTTTCATGTGACTATTCAACATTATTACTCCTTGGAGATCAAACATTTCTTCACGAGCTAGTATTTTCTGTATGTTCACAATAATTCGTACTTAATTCTTTGCTTTGTGTTCCACTGCAGTAGCAAGCGGTTTTGTTTTCAGTGCCATTGCTGGTCTCTTTGCAGCATCCCAGTATTCACTGGAAATAGCTGGGTTTTTTAGTGATTATAAATTAGATCAGAGCAGACTGTTTTTAATAAAGTTAAGAAATAAAGTATGGGTATAATTCTGCTTTTAAGATGTTGATTGTATGCGCTATCATGTTTTGAAGTACTTTAATACTATTTTTTAAAAAGTCACAGCAGTAATATTGGAACTATTGACTGTGCTGTAAGGGTGACTTGGCCAGTTAGGTTCCCATAAACATCACAACCTAACTAGGCTGGTTTTGCATTAAATTAAATTAGAACTCACATTTATTAATGAGTTCTGTGTTTAGTTTCTTTGAACTGGGACTTCTGTCTCTCTCTCTCTCTCAGAGATGATAGCAATGGATGTTCCCAGAGGTACTCAGTAAAATTAATGAATTCTTAATTTTGAAGATTAAGAAAGAATAGAATTCACTTGAAACTTAAAAAAAATGAGTGAGTGTAATTCAGTTTGTCAAAATAGCTGTTTCATCTACAAGGAGTATGTTTTGACCAAAGTTAAATGGATTGTGCCGCTTTTGGAGTCATTCCTTCCTCTCAGCTAAATTAATGTTTACAACTCTTTGACAAGGTAGTGCTACTGCCATAATGATAAATGATTTGCTAATGACACTTCAGACTTATTTACATGCTTGAATGTGTTTGAATGCTTTCAATGTTCTGAACACTGAGGATCTCTTTTCCTTTTTTTTTTTCTAGCAAGACCTCATGACTTCTTTGATGCGCAAACACTGGATGCTATAAGACATCGAGCCATCTGCTTTAACCTCTCAGCACATATAGAAAGCTTAGGAAAAGGCCACAGCGTTGTATTTCATAGTACTGTAAGTATATATATATATATATATAAAATATATATATACATTCTGCTTGTTTACCTATGTGTCTGAAAAATCTAATACTTCAGAAGATTTCTGCTTTCCTATTACTTCTGTAGGCTTTTAATCAGAAATCAATAATAGTGGGCATTTTACATTGTTGATTTGTCCACTTCTATTAGTAGATTAACTTTTTAAAAGTGGTGTTAGTAGTTGTTGTAGCTCACAAATTGAATAGCTTGCAACATTTCCTGTCTGATACACTTGGGGAAATATCTAACAGCAAGTATGTGTTGCAGAAAAATTTGGTTATATCTTCTAAATAAGAATGCAATTCAGATGGCATTTCCATAGTCATGAGTGGCAGGGCTAATTTATCACAAGGGATATTTTCAGGGTAATTGTATAATTGAATATTTAAAGATGCTGCTCTGAAATTTGTGTTTATTCCTTTTTTTTTTCAGTTTAAAAAATATAATCCTGAATAAATGTATTGTCCCCCTTTTTTTTCTTTTTCTTTTAATAAACTTGCCACCAAAATGTCAGTGAATTGCTAGGAGGAGGCGAGGACCAGGTGGGGAACTGGCCTTTAGTCCTGTTTCCATATCCTATTTTGAAAATTTCACTTTTTTGTGGCTAGGATAGACATCAGTATTAATTTAGAGAAGTTCAAAATGGGGGAAAAAAAAAAGTACTGAATTAAGGTATAGGGATCAGAAGTTCAAAAAGTATATAACCTCAGGTTTTCTTAACCAGATTGGAAAATTTGAACATATAAAAGGTAGAGACTCAGCTGAAGAAAAGAATTAAGAGATGGGACAAAATGAGGGGGGTGCTTTGTAAATTGGCAGATTAGTGCAACATGAACTGCAGTCTGAGGAAGGAATGCTGACTGCTGTGTCTTCAGCTATGGCTTAACCTTAGCACATGATCCAAGCTATTGAACTGTCAGTCTCCTTCCATAAATAAAAGATGATTTTGTATGCATGAAACTTGTTTCATCCTGTTCTACAAGACTGATGACTATTATAAATATGTGGCCTCTATTACAAATTTTTCCCAAATGGTTACTCCTGAACTTTATGTGCATTGAGCACAAGCTGCAAGTGGAGATTTGCAGGTGGCTTAGCTGTTACTGTATTTAAATCTCCTTCTAGTTTTTAAGGCCAACATGGATTTTATAATGCTGTGAGAAAAGCAGATTCTTTTCCAATTCACAGCTTGCTTTAATCTGAAATGTCATCCAGACAGACTACTTAGTTGTGGAAGCTCACCTTTGGCTATTGGAATAATTCATAAGGAGATGGAATTAGAGGGAGGAATGTACTCTAAAACTGCTTTGAATTAACTTGGAGGAAGTGGTGAAAATCCTTTTAGCTTATCCGTGCATGCGTCACTTGAGATGGTAGGGGGTTGATTAGATCTGAAATTGCTTAGACCTCAGTTGTGGGAGAGGTTGTACCAGTGGCAGAACTGTTCTAAGATTCCAGCCCTGTGCTGCATTTTGCTACCCTATTTTAGTGTGCTGCTACAGTTGTGTGGGGTTGTGCTGGACATCAGCTATATTGATGAGACTCAGCCTAAAATCTGCTTTAAAAAGAAAAGGTAGAATGGAAGCAATCTTGTGGATGTACACTGTTATACTGAGCTAATGGTCAACTCAGATGCAAATACATTTTGCCTAACTTAAAAGCACTAGGACACTGAATTTGATGACTGCTAAATAGCATAATATGGTTTGTGTGGTCCACCTTCAGATTAAGAAAAAATGTGTAATTATCAGGGGCATTTAATGTGAAAGGTGAGAAATATGAAGATAAAATTGTTTTCCTGTCTGAAAACTGACATAAATGGTGTAGGTTTTGTTTTTTTATGCAGCATAAGAATAATGTCAGCACAATGCAGTGTTTTACAGGATGGATATCCTAGTGAAAAATTACTAATGTGAAGAATTTCTAAGCAGTCACTGTAGATACCTTTCATCTCCTATGAAAAGGCACTCCTTTTATTTTTTTATGTATATATATATTTTTTTAAACCCATCTCTTTCTTTATAGATATGGAAAGCTGTAGAATGCAGTTATCAATAAAGCCTTTTCGAAGAAATGCTTTTGCCATCCAGAATTCACCTCTGACTTTATGAATTTCTTTTTTTCCTGCTTAGCTTTTTTTATTGGAGTCAAATTCTTGGTACTTTGATTCTCTGAATTGTCAGATGGAAAAGTTCAAGCATTTCCATTTAACCTAAAGAGTAGATATTACACTGATTAAAAAAAAGCTGCTTATAGGTTACCCTAGCCTCCACTCCTCCCACCCCCTCCCATCTTCTTGAAATGGCTAGAATTAATTCTCTAAAATATTTGAATACTAAACTGTTTCACTGTTTTTTAGCTTCTTTAGATATTTCAGTTCAGCGATCACATGTATTGATACTAGTTACATGTGTTTTGAAATCTTAAAACTTCGAAACACAGTAGGTGAATAAAGTAAGATGCATACCAATTCATAGGCTGAAATTTTTTTCTTTTTCCAGAAGAGGTCAGCAGAACTCCATTTCTGATTTGAGACAACATTGATGCACATTTCCTTCACAGAGATAAATTCAAATTAAATTTCCCTTTTGTTTCTGGGACACTGCATGAAATTTAGAGAATATAGTATGAGTTTTTTCAAATAAAGCTGTATTGAGCATACATCTACTGGCTGAATTATATTTTTAAATGAAAAACTTAAATGGACTTAAGTTCTTTACAAAACAATTTTAAGTCTTCAGAGCATCATTATTGCAGACATGCTAGATTTCTTCCATTTCAGTTGCAACTTTTGCTGACTTGACCATAAAGCTCTGATTACTAGTGTCAAAATAGCAAATAATTTTTTTTCAATTGTTTTTTTTGCAAAATTTTTGCAACTTTGCATTTGTCTGTATCATAGCTGTGTTTCTGACTCTAGCCTGCCTAGGATATGCTAAAATTTTAATTGCACTAATTGTGATAAAAGTGGATACTTTTAATACCTTTTATAAAAACTTCTTTAAATTTGACAATTTCAAAATATATGTGGGAAAAAAGCAATGGAAGCTATAGATGCCAGATTTCTGTTGTCTCTTAACAGAAAGCTAACATACTACTTTTAAACAAAAATAGGCTTGTTCCATATGTGGAGAGAAGATCTTTCATCTCAGTCAAAAGCAAGTGAATTGCTCAGATTTTGAGTATTATTTAGTAGGGACAAGGTAAGCCAATGATATGGGGAAAAAGTCTGCAAAATTCACACTGGGTACAAGTATATCTCTGTGTGAAAGCATCCTAGCTACAACTTTCATAGCTTTCATGTATTAGATATGATTAGCTCTTTTGTTTATGAAAAATTATTTTTTTTTTTTAATTTTCTACTGCCAGAAGTTACTTTCTCCTCCTATTAAACTTCTGTGGGTGTGTGAAAGTTGGTTCAAGCCCTTAGTTTAGCACTGATTGCTTGAAGATGTTGCTAGAGCTGTAGAATAAGAGAATGGTACACTTGCAGTGGTATAATTCAAGCAGTACTTGAATTGCCCTAGATTTTGTATGCTGAATCTTTTTTACACATCGGTGGGGTTTTTTTTGAGTTTTTTACAAATAACTCTTTTCAGTGTGGTGATGGTAAGACAGTAGAGTTGTAAATGTTGTACTGCATATTCCTGAAAACAAGAAATTGTTAATGCCAGAGTTTGTACTTTTTTTTTTTTCCTCTTGGAGAATTCAGGTGATGATATTGGGTGGTTCTCACAGAAATCTATGAGGTTCTGGAATCACCATATATTATAGTGTAAATCCCTGTAGAAGCAGTGCTACTGATCATTTGATAGAGGGACAGCAACACCAGCTTTAACTAGTACTTAGATGTAATATGCATCTGTGACTTGTGTATTCTGCATGGTTTAGTAGTACATATTCTTCAAGTTTTAGATAGGATGAAGAGCAGTTTGTGGAGAATAACTTCTTCCTTCTAACTCAGGTGTAGCTAGTTTATTGTGTCCAAATGCTAACATTTTAAAATGTCACCTGTAAACTTTTCAGTATGTGATATCCATGATGCTTGCTTTACATGAGAGAACGTATGTGTCTCCTTAAAACTTGAAGGTTGAGAATGAACTGGACTATACAAGAAAATGTATGGTTTTGAATGGGAAAGCTGATGAGAACTGAGTTTTATTTGCCCTGTAAAGTGAGCTTTGATTTATCTTTATTTGGTTCCAGACTCAGGTGCTCCAGGCTACAGCAAAGAAACTGAGTTTGCAGAAGAAGGGGCTGTGTTCTAGGCAAAGGCTAAAACTTAAAGTTGGAAGGGATTGGAGAAGTGCTTTCTTTCTAATCTTTCTAAATGTTTATTTAAAAAGAAGTCAGTTTTCATCCCTGCTCCAAATTTAGCAAAAGGATGTATCCTGTTGTGGGTGTGGCTTGAGGCTTATGAGGAAAAGTCTTAGCGATGTTTCGCATGCCTAAATTGAAGAACCTTATAGTATTCTTTGATACAAGAGTCAATTAAACTTTGTCTAATTGGCAAAGACTACTAGAAAAAGGATTTTTACTGTCATTTGTTTACAGTGTCCCACTATGACATCCTATTGCAGTTCGTACAGGGAGCATTCCTTCAATTTATCTTGAATTGCCTGATATCAAAAGCAGATTTTCTCACTCTGCCTTCCAGTCCCATTTCCAGATGCATTGTTTTTCATCTGAATTTCCAATTCAGATGAAACTCCAATTCATCTGAATTTCCAATCCTGAATTCCAGTAGAATATATATTAAATGAGAGATAGTAAAACTGGGGCTAACTAATGGGAACCTCCTCCTTTTGGAAGAATTGTGCATTACTGTACTTTGCTTCTCTAGCCTTAGGCCATTGGAAGGCCTTTTCCATATCTCATGACCACTTGCTTTAAAACCCCTCAGTGTGAGACTTCAATATTTTTTAGAAACTCAGTATCTCAAACACTGTGTTGGGTTGACTGTGGCTGGATGCTAGGTGTCCACCAAAGCTGCTCTATCACCTCCCCTCCTCAACTGGACAGGGGAGAGAAAATATGATGAAAGGCTTGTGGGTTGAGATAAGGACAGGGAGAGATCACTCACCAATTACAGTCATGGGCAAAACAGACTCGACTCGGGGAAATTAATTTAATTTCTTGCCAATTAAATCAGAGTAGGGTAATGAGAAATAAAACCAAATCTTAAAACACCTTCCCCCCCACCTGTCTCTTCTTCCTGGGGTCAACTTCATTACCGATTTCTCTACGTCCTTCCTCCCGCCAGCAGTGCAGGGGGATGGTGAATGGGGGTTGTGGTCAGTTCATCACATGTTGTCTCTGCTGCTCCTTCCTCCTCACACTCTTTCCCTGCTCCAGGGTGGGGTCCCTCCCACGGGAGACAGTCCTCCACGAACTTCTCCAACATGAGTGCTTCCCATGGGCTGCAGTTCTTCATGAACTGCTCCAGCGTGGGCCCTTTCCACAGGGTGCAGTCCTTCAAGAACAGACTGCTCCAGCGTGGGTCCCCCACAGGGTCGCAAGTCCTGCCAGGAAACCTGCTCCAGCGTGGGCTTCTCTCTCCATGGGTCCACAGGTCCTGCCAGGAGCCCGCTCCAGTGCAGGCTCTCCATGGAGTCACAGCATCTTTCGGGCACATCCATCTGCTCTGGCGTGAGGTCCTCTGCAGGCTGCAGGTGGATATCTGCTCCACTGTTAACCTCTGTGGGCTGCAGGGGGACAGCCTGCCTCACCATGGTCTTCACCACAGGCTGCAGGAGAATCTCTGCTCCAGTGCCTGGAGCACCTCTTTCCCCTCCTTCTTCACTGACCTTGGTGTCTGCAGGGTTGTTGCTCTCACATATTCTCAATCCTCTCTTCCAGCTGCTGTTGCGCAGCAATTTTCCCCCTTAAATATGTTAATCACAGAGGCACTACCACTGTTGCTGACTGGCTCTGCCTTGGCCAGCAGCGGGTCCGTCTTGGAGCCAGCTGGCATTGGCTCTGTCAGATGTAGGGGAAGCTTCTGGCAGCTCCTCACAGAAACCACCCCTGTAAGCCCCCCCGCTACCAAAACCTTGCCATGCAAACTCAGTATTCCAGTTCCCATCTATAAGCGTATTGATACCTTCAGATATGTCAAATATATCTGTATTGATAATCTGGCTGTTAAATCCATGGACGCTTCTCTCTGCATAATTTTTGTTTAGAAGATCACTGCATAGTTGTAAAAATAAAACTTTAAACAAATTTGTGACTTACTTGAAATGTCATGACTAAGTTTAGTTTACTATAGTATTTAGTTGTGGGAAATTGCTTTGGTTGATGCAGATTATGGACTTCGGTATTTAAGTTCCGTATGCTACATTTTAATTCAGCCTTTTTCATAAAGATCACTTGCCACCCTTCTGTATTTCTGTGCTTTAAAAGTTCTCTAGTAAACTTTTTGGAGTTCACAGTATCTGCAGTGGCTATGTATAAAATCTTTCAAAGATTTAATAAGCATTTTATGCTCAGAGGTGTAGAAGGTGGGCGAATTGGTGTTTGAAGCAAATAGGAAAAACTGTATGAAGTATTGTGACATGTAGTAAAGGCGAAGCTGAGGGTAAATCAGTAGAAGAGGAAGCAAACAGATTTTCCCTGTTTTTCTGGATACCATAAATTTTTGGGATACCTTTTGAATGCGGGTGTTAAAAATATATATTTGTACCTGAATTAACAGATTTCTTTTTTATACTTTCTGTGTGTGTATTTCTAACTTTATCTCGGCTAAAGGTGGGAATCTAGGGTCCTGCACCTAAAAACTTTATTCTCTGTGAGAGTATCTTATGTGCTGGTCTACTCTGAGCTAGTATGAGAAACTATAAGAAAGGAGTTCTCACTTCTTGTCTAGGACCTTACCGGTGGAGTACATATGTTCTGCTTAAACTCTATCAATTGTCAACAAGTCTTTGACATGTCATTTGATTTGTCATTCATATAACAGTAGTGGCGAGTGTACTCTCTACAGTGTTAAGGGTCCCCGTTACGTATGCATTAATCTCTGTAAGCCTGTGAGTTCTTCCAAGTAGCCTTTGCCATTGCCTCACTCAGTGCCTGGTTTAGGTACTGAAAAGGAATGAGTAAAGGTTATCTAGGAAGTTATACTTACCATCTGTCCAGATGTCAAAGCATTTGTGAGAGAAGATTTTATTCTTATACTATGCTATAATTAAACCATAAGCTGTATCAGTTTCTTGCATCTTCCGTAGACATCTTATGGAACAACATGGGCATATTTGTAGAGCAATGTATGTTCTTCAAAGCTTTTGGAGTGGCTGCTTAAAAATGTGAACTATTTTAAAAGAAAGAAGACTACTTACGGGATGGGTTTTTTGTTGTTTTGTGTGTGGGGTTTTTTTTTTTTTCAGGGACCACTCAGTAGACAAATGTTAAAGGAAAGTATTAAACTTTGCCAAGAATGGCTTGAGTAGTGATATGTACATTCTACCTATATGTAGAATTAATACAACTTTCAAAGTGTAAAACAGTTTGCCTTTTATGAATGTCCACTTGAACATGGGGAACAACAGTTTTTGAGCAGAAAATCTGCAGATTTGGTTTTAATTATGATTTATGTAATTATTATCAGGTAATAGCTAAAAGAAAAGAAGATTCTGGAAAAATAAAACTCTTGCTTCATTGGACACCAGAGGACATGTGAGTATATTGCTAGTGATATGATATAGGATTTAAATGGGGAAGGATTTACAGTGGAGTAAATGAACTGTCTGTCACTAAATTATGTTATGCCTTTGAATATTTAAATTAAAGTTCATGTTTTCAAAAACGCTTTTTAAAAAGTAATTTAGAAGTTTAAAAAATAAGAAGCAATGCTTTAATTGATTTTTACTTTAGCTTTCAAGTCTTTAGGCTCTGATACCAGTTTAGGTAAACTTGAAGCTGTATTTTTGATGCATTTTGCCACTAGGGGTATTAATAAGAAGGTCATCTAGTTATTGAATGGGGAGTTCAGGTTGGTTTTGCCAGCCATATACATAAGGAAATTTATCACTGAGACAATTTCGTTTTACCCACTGATTCATCATAATCCTAAAATACTTTTAGGTACTGAAAAATGTACAATCATCAGTGTAACAGTAGAACTACAAGAATCTTTGCCTAGGTGCCACAATTTAACAGTATAATAACCACAGTTGGCCCTTTAAGGTATCCATCTCGTATTGCTGCTTCTTTGGATTCTCTCACTGAAGCTTGGAATAATCTTCCAGTGTGCTTGGCTGCTTTTTTCTCTTGTTTTTTCAAAGTTCACCAAAGATGGTGATGCAAAGCCTTAGGATAACAGAAATTTACCTTTGCTTTGGTGAAGTGGTTTAAATTACTCAGTTTTGTAGTGTCCTAAATTAGTCATGTGCAGTAGTGTGAACTTGGCAGTGTGACTCTATTATAACTTTTATTTGCAGAGGACTTGGGTTGCTGGTAACTTATCTGCAGCAATGTTTGGCATTTTGGCGCATTTGTAAATTGTCTGCAGCTTTTGCCACTCATTACAGCACTTGTGGACTGCAAACTTCAATTCACCTTGGAAGAGAGTAACTAAAGTATTCTAGTAAAAAGTGTAGTTTTTTGCTTCCTTCTAGGACAGCTTGTGATACTATATCTAACAGCATTCTGAAATTATTAAAATATTACAGATAAAGACAGTTAATTGCATTTTAAGAAAAAGCATTAAAAAGGCATGTAACACTGAGAACATGAAAAGTAAATTAAAAAAAGTACTTTTTTTCTAATACAGAGTTGAATGAGTTTTTTGCTTATGCAGATTAATACAATATTAGAATCTCTGCATTGGAGAAGACAAGTTATTCAGTAATGTTAAGACATCCCTGACTGAATGTAGATTTGGTTGGTTAGGTCAAAGGAATGAGGTGTTTTATATTGATATTTCTTGCATCTTGGTTGGGTTAGGTGCAGAGTATATTTCCTGCACGGAATGATGTAGTTTTGCATTACTGAGTATTTGGTAGATTAAATTTCATCTTGATTATTACAGTTAAGAACAGCAACTGCAAGCTATCATGGCTCATGTCAGCCATCTGTCTTAAACAGTGAATGTACTCACATTTTAGAAAAGTTGAATGCACTCATGATGATTATTTTCCATTGTGCTGAGCTGTTCATCAGCCTTTCAGATGAAGCTAGTAATAATGATTTAATTTTTTCTGCTCTGAGTCATCTTGAGAAACTGTTAAACTGCTCCAGGTTCTCTGTACATTAAGTATTTTTTCAGGAAAAATAAATACTAGTCTTTAACCTGTTTCCTATAAAGAGGGAAATAATTTTAAAAAAATTTTTTTGAGCAGGAATTTATTCTTTGTGCCACTGATTCTTTCCTAGCTTAGTGAGTTGTCTTTATATATATTTCAAGTAGTCTCTGCATGTGAAAAGTTTTCTTACTTGCTCTTTTTATTGTTTTGCATCTTCAGTGTATAGTTTCTACTAAAAATGTCTTTCAAATGTTGCTAAAAGTCTTACGATGTTTTTTTACCTTTCATGATCTGTATTAAACCTTAGTAGATATTTAGATTGTCTCCTGGGTGTCCCCCGACACCCCCCCCTTTTCTTTCTTTTTTTTTTTTCCACTTTCATCTGAAAAGGGAAAAGTATCATTGGAGAAACTCCTTTTCCTACTGGGGTAGAAGTTCTCTGTTTCATTTCATTTTTTGGATGGCTTACCCAAAAAATTGAATTACAGCTAACTTTCAATGCTGAAAAATAGAGATTCAGTTTAATAATTTGTAAAAGTCTGTAATATTGCATATAGCTTTGGTCAGAGAAAGAACTGTTTCATTTAGATAGTCTTAAATGTTGGGTTTCTCAATTTGAAACTTATTTAAAAATGTTAGAATTCTGAATTACAAACTTAAACTTTTTTTCCCCAACCTGAAATTAATTTTTGGCTTCTAGGTCATGTTAAAAAAAAATAAATCACTCTATGTGGGCTGAAAATAATCTCAGGGGGTTTTTGAGTGTGGGTTTTTGGTTGTTGGGGCTTTTTTTTTTCTGTTCTTTTTGGAGGGTTGTCTGTCTGGTGGTGTTCTTCCCCGCCTAGTAGTGGAAGCAAAATGGATCACTTGTTTGTTCTGCACAGCCTTGGTCAATGCTAACTTTTGGAAGGAGGCAGGAAAGCAGGTTTTCATTAAGATACTGATGACCTCTGCAAGCCCAGCACCTCTCTTAACAATGAAAGCCTCAGCAGGGCCTTAAAAACCCAGTGTGCTTTTAGTAAAAGAAGCAATAATGCAGTAGGCCACTCTGAAGTAGGTGTGTTTTGATTTCAAAGAATTTAAGTACAAATAGATCAATTGTATGTTATCTCCAGCCATCTTCCCCAAGTTTCACTGCAAGTGGCATTGAAGCAACAATTCCCTTTAATGTATAAAGACCAAGTTTTATTCCATCTCACAACGAGAACTGTTACATAGCTGAAATATTTTGTGGTGATTGCCTGGATTTCCTCAGGAGATAATCAAACAATTAACTTCAGCAAAGTTGGAGCATTTTGCCATTGAAAGCTTTGAACTTGGAGCAAGCAAATTAGTGTAACTTGAAGCTTAGTGCTTGCAGTATATTCTGGCCTTTACTTAGCTTTTTGACAGCATCACAGAATTGACAGCCCAGTAAAATATTTTCAAAGATCTGTGGGGTTTTTTTTTGGGTGGTGGTGGTGGGTTTTTTTTGTTGTTGTTTTTTCTGCTACCCATTTTGACATTATATTGTTAAAATGGAGAATGTAGGGCCATTATCATTGTATGTTTGGTTTAGTATTCTTCTGGAATAATCTAAATTGTTTAGTATATTTTTCACACTGAGAACTTGAAAAACTTTGATGTATAATGTGTAAAGATTGGCTGTCTTTTCCTCACTCCAGTGAAGATGCTTTTTAACCAGTGAAATGTGAAGATTACTTTAAAAAACTTCATATGTACTAGTTTACTGCATAATTTTATGGTAAGAAAAAAGGTTGATCTTTTTTGAATATTTTTATTTTATTTATTTATTCATAGTCTGCCTGATGTGTGGGTAAATGAAAGTGAGCGACATCAGTTAAAAACTAAAGTAGTTCATTTATCAAAACTACCAAAAGATACTGCCTTGCTTCTGGACCCAAACATATACAGGTAATGTCCTAATTTTGAAACTTTCTTTACTTAAATATAGTCTTAAGCCTCACTTAACTTTTAGACGTTGGAAAATCAGGATTGCTAATGCATTATACACCAGACCAGGGAGCCTCGATCCTGTCAGCGTCCAGGAGTTAAGTTCTGAGGTCTTAAGTTGTTTCAGAATTACTTAACTTCTTGAACTGAACTCTAGTTACTGAGAAATGGGGAATGTGTGTATTTACCAAGTGTATTTTACTTTTTTGTGCTTGGTGTACAGAAATTCTAGTAAAGGAGGTACATACAGTGGAATCCTGAAAGATCACTTCTGTTAAGATCACATACTGGTTTGTATACCAATTTTTTTAAAGTCCAAATTTATCTTTACATATTTTATATTCAACTGTAATACATGCAGTATTACCTTGAAATCCGTACTTGTATACAAGTACTATTATTTTTTAATACAAGATTATTTAGAGGGGGACAGAAGGGGACAGTACATGTTACTTGTCTTTAAGCTGCATTCACATTTGCGTTTTTAGGATTTCAGATTGGCTTCTAATCCATCTTGTTTCTAATAATTTCCTGATTCCCCCCCTCCCCCCCCTCCCTTTTATTAGTGTGCTCACATAATTGTCAGTACCCACAGTTCTGTGTGTGTACAGTTTTTAAAGGTAATCTGAAATGCTTAATTCACTCTTAAGTTTTTGAATGTCCAAAGATATATATTTATGGGTTTATATTAAAAATTCATGAAAATGGATTGGAAAGAAAAAAAGTGTTTTCTGCCATAACCAAAGTTCAGTGTTCCTATGTTTCTTCCTTAAAATCCAGTGACTTAGCATCTAAAGGAATAATGAGAACACTTATCTGAGGTCTTGATATGCAATAAGCCTTTCAGTTCACCTTTAATATTCAGTGTATTTCACTAATCAAATTAATGAAAACTTGGTTTACAATATGAAAATTAATCATCATACTATATTTGCTATCTTTGTAAATGTAAGTATTTAAAATACTTACTTTAGTATATGAATTACTGTTGTTAACAGTAAATCATAAAAATACTATGAGGAAATTGGATTGTGTTTTTTAAAACGGCTTAACACAGTGACTCTTTTATAATAATTTAGGTGTTAATCATCTTTGTATTGATTACCTTTGCAGAACTTGATAGATTAGTTTGATTTGAAAAGGAAAAAATAACCTTTTAAAATAAAAATGTAATGATGTTTGGGGTTAAGTCCTTGGAGAAAAATGAGCAACCCTTTCTACCTCTCCCAAATAAAATTAAGGTCCCCTCACATAATGATGTACTAGATTTTTAGCAGTACAGATCAGTGTGTGATTAAAAAGAACTTTGGGACCAGCTGTGGGAGATCAAAGAAATAAAGTTGAAGACCTTTGCAAGTTGAAAATCTTTGCAAGGGAAAAAAGTGGTTAAGGGAATTCAGTGACAGCTATTAATGTCATGCTAAAATGATGACTCGAATAGAAAGTTTGAAATAATTAGCTGAAATGTACGCTCATATGGGATCATCTAAAATGGCTTTCAGTTTTAATCAAATTAAATGAATGTAGATTTTATATAGTCATGATTTCATAGTATACTCTAGCTGACTCGAATTTACATCTCAGGGTCTTTATGTAAAACTGTACTATCTTCTTTTACAGAACAATGCCCCAGAAGAGGTTGAAGAGGTAAAAACCAAGCAAGTGGGGACACCTGCAGTCTTAGTCACTGACAATGGATTTAGAAATAAAGTTGCACATTAGTCCAATCCCATCCTTTTTTTTTTTTCTTAGATAAATATTTATGCTTAGTGTAAACATTCTGTGAATGAAGTTGATGCTTCGGTGGAATATATTAATATATTACTGTATATCCACATTTTCATGGAATGGTACAGTGGGAGACTGAGCAAACACTCTTCTGGCAACTTAGTGGAACAACTAAAAGGCTTTGCATGCTTGCTTCTTTAAGCTGCTTTTTTCTTTAGTGAATACAGTAGTTTATATTTGATGAAAAGAAAAAGTAACCATCACCATTTACTCACAATTCCCGGGAGAACTGTTAACAAGCTATTAGGCCTCTTGTCAATGTTAACTAAATATAACACATGCCAGACAATAAAACAGCTACCAAGGGATTATCCTCTTGCCCTTTCAGTATGGTGGATACTAATCATTCGTCACTTGTAATCTCGTGTCCTTTTGCAGATCCCTAAAATATGTTGGATTATAATGTTTAAACAAATGTTGATGGAATGCTTGTCTTTTCCGATCAACTATGAATACATATAGTACGGTTTAAAGATGTTAAGAGTGTTGCAGTATGTCTGATCCCCTTTTCAGGAGTAGTACAGTATGTTAATGAGATCTGCTTTTATGTGATCCATATCAATGGACGGTTTTTGAAAAACCTCTACTTAAGCAGTTAGTGTTATTGGTGTTTTGTTTTACTTTTTTGACCCTTTAGGATCCCCGTTCACTTGTAAAGTATACTTTTTTATTTGGCCTAATGTTTTCTAGATGTAAAGAAAATGGTATTTTTAAAAAAAAAAAATCTAGAAAATCAATCCTTTATGCACCAAAGTTGGCTTTGAAAAGGAAAGTAAAATCATTTTCTTGCTTAATAAGCAAGGAGCCATGGATTTTTTTAACTGACAAATAGAGATGTGTCTAACCTGTTAGTCTTTGTATGGAGACAAAAATGTTGCATATAGATAATAGGACATTGCTTGTAAATATTTCAGCAGATTTGTAATATATTTTTATATTATGAAATGTACTGTAGATGTTTTTCTAGAGGCATGAAAGTTAAAATGTATATATTAAGGTAGAAATAATATTGAAGGATATTGTAATTCACTAGTGCTGCCAGAAGAATTGTTTAAAAAAAAAAAAGCACCTTCCTTAACAATAAAAAAACCTTCTTTTACATACCTAAGGGACTATATACTACTGTTAATATCTGTTGTAAGAACAAAAATACATTGAACATCCTTCCCAGAAATCTTAGAGGGATGAATAGTACCCATAATTAATTCATGGCGCTCCTTTCTAATAGTGAACGTGAAATTAGTTTTTTCCTTGCTATTGGAAGGAACTAATATGTAAAATTTGTATGGATATATGCAGTCAAACTGCAGAGTTAGTCCTCCTTATTGGGGAGGAATTTACTACAGTGAAACTAATAACCAGCAGTTTTTACACTAAATTTTTATTAAATAGAATAAAACTTAAAGTAACCCTTTGGTTGCAGAAGTGAGCATATCCTAATATAATACGAATGCATTCTGCATTGATACTGACACGAGAGTCTTGCTTAGCTCCAATGGGTTAAAAATGTTACTTATATACACAAAAAATCTTATCAGACAAAATGAAGTGCAGATTAAAAGCACCACTAATATAAGATGTTCTGGAATGGTTGTTTAATAAGGGTATTATTCATAAAATCTGTAGTGATGTGACTTTATTTTTGAAAAAATGCAGTGTTTTGGTTTTTTTTTGCTTGAGCACTTCACCTACTGCTTTTTCTGTACCTATAAAGTAATCCGTAATCTTTGTTTCTTTTTTGAATTTGTTATAAAATTGCCAAATAGAAGTGTTTCAGATATAGTTTGTATTTGTATTTTTTTAATTTTATTGCTTCATGAGTTTCTTGTAAGTCATTTATAATTGACAGATGATTGTAGACCTTGCCTGAGTATTTTTTCTAATAAAACAAAGCAAACAAACCTAATTAGCTTCAAAATTGTAAGATTTCAATGAAGTTTTCAAAGATAAATATAAAAATGTCACTATCTCTATTTCCCCTGTAAGTAGTAACATGCATACCTTTACACAATTGGGAATTAATGGATTCAAGTCATGTATTGTTCATGTAAACTGTGACTTTGTTTTCTTGGGTCTGAGAAAAGTATTATCTGATATTCTCATGGTACGGCTTCTGCCTTGGAAGGAAAAATCAGTTAAAATTCAGATAATCTGTGAACAAATGGATACATTGGAATTAATTAAACATTCCATAGTAGTCAAAAGATAAGTAGATTTTTGGCAGTTTTTTACCTTGAAGTTATCAGAGTGAATTGCTAGAAGTATTTCTGCTTGCAAGTTGTTTATATTCTACAAATTATGTAATTACTTGGCAGTGTTTTGTATTTCAAAAGACAGTCATGTCTCTCTAAAGCTCTGCTTCAGTTTTTATGTGTGTCCCTGGATGAATTTCAGTTTTGTTAGAGTATCAGATACATGGAACTGGCACTTCGTGCTAGGAGGCATTGGTCACTTTGTTCTGAAAAAATCTTATTGCTCATATTGTTGTTCTTGAAAAGTGTTAATGAAATAATTGGCTCCTCCCCTTTGCAGTAGTTTCATGTGCTTTCTTTTGGGATTTGACTTAGAGGTTTCCTCCTGTCTTTCTCAATAATATTTTTTTTAAATAGATTTTTCCAAATACCTACAGAATGCATTCCCTCTCAGCTGGAGTGTTTATTTTATTTGTAGAGAAATGTCACCAAGACAAACCTGTAGTTATTTTACCCTTCATTGTAGTCTGTTTCCAGACTGCTTTAATGAGTAACTATATAAATATCCTAAACTTATACTTTTTTGCTTAGAGGTTCTGTATTATCTTTAGCACATTACAGAAGGTGAGCAAAAAGAAGATGACTAATTTTACAGTTAAAGTTAAATCATGGCAAAATACACTGGAGTGTGTACTCCATGAGGAGAGGCTGAGGGAGCTGGACAAGTTCAGCCTGGAAAAGAGAAGGCTTTGGGGGAACCTAGCAGCAGCTTGCCAGTACCTAAGAAGTTACCAAGAAGGTGGAGCCAAGCTCACTTAACGCTGCACAGCAGGAGAGTGAAGTCAGTGGTCATAAATTGAAATGGGACTTTTTTTTCACTGTGAGGATAGTCAAGTGTTGGAAGAGATTACTCCCAGAGATCCCAGAAATCTCTGTCCTTGATGGGTTTTCAAGATCCAGACAAAGCCCTGAGTCACCTGGTCTGGATTTAGTGTTGCACTGAGCAGGAGATTGGACCAGATGCTTTTTTGGAAGTCCCTCCCAACATGTATTATTCTGTGTTTCTGTGATTCGGCAGTAAGTAGGCTTTCTCTTCCAGTCCACATGCTCAGGAAGACATCAGCTATGTTTAGATCACATTAGCAAGCTGTTCATATGTTCATAGATCATGGTGAGAGTTGGAGCTGTTTGAATTGAAGACCGATCAGCTGTGGCAGTAACTTGGATCTGGGGCTTTAGTCTGTTTGTTTTAGCCTACTCTATGCTTGAACTACACTGGCACTACCATCTTAAGGTAGATGCTGATGCTTGAGGATCTGGGTCAGAAAAGGGCATGGGATGGTATGTTTACTCCCCTGCTGTCAGATGACACCAGCAAGGGTTTTCAGAAATCTCAAATGTGTTTGTGGGTATCTTGGGTTATCTTACTTCTGGGACACCTTTAAAGAGGAAGTACCAAATCAAGCTCTTTGAAAGTTACACTTTTCAGAAGTTGCAGTGCACCCAAATAGCTGTGCCCAAAATCACCAGTCCTTTTGGAATGTGTTGGCTTGAATTTTATAGTTTTCTAAAGCTGAATAACAGGATTTTTGAGTGAGGAGTGCTGTTTTGGGAATGAAGAACATCTCTGCCCTTTGCTTAAGTGGATGGAAATTCTCTGGCAAGACTTCCTAGCATTTGGGCATAGCATACAGCTGATTGTTTGATACTAGACATCATTCTATCTACTAAAGCACTTTAATAGGTGGAGCAGAAACACATCCGTTCTTTTCTAATACTTATGCATGTAAGTTTCTCTGAAGTTACTGTGATTTTTCAGATTTTGGCCAAATTGCATAATATGCAAAACTGTATATATATATTTTTTTTACTTCTATATTCTATTAAGTAATTATATCAGTAGTTTCCGATTTAAATTACATATTAAATCTGGAGTAGCTTCATTTGGGAACAAATAGGTTAATTGTGTTTAAATATGCATTGTTTTTAATAATAGGAATCTAAGTAGTTTTCTGTTCCTTTCAGCTGTTCAGTGCAGCATGTGAATTGATCATTGTAGAAAACCAGTCTTATTTAATACTTCAGCCTGAAACTGATCATATATCCTCGCTTAATACTTTCTTGGCTGACATTTTAAACTTGTGTATGAACCTATCATAAGTATTTCTCTTGTCACATTAATGTATGACAAGTGCAACAGGAAAAAAAATCATCTCATCAGGAAAGCTGGCTTTTAAAAAAGGAGCTGAATCTATGGTTTCTTTCATTCATGTTCTCCAAGTTGGTAAGTAGATGTTCTGTGAATGGCTCTTATATGCACATGGCTCTGAAAGTAAAATAAACAGTTTGATCCCTAAAACAAGATCTTTTAAACAAAACATTCCAGCAACAGAAGATGGTCTTAACATCACATAGATTTTCTTAGTCAACTAAAGGTGCCCTTAGATCTGTTAGTTATCCTGGTGTTTATTTAGTCCAAGTAAAGAATACTCTCTGGTAAAATATGTTGCTTCAACTTTAAAAAAAAACTTCTGAATTACATATTTTGGAGGGAAGAAACCCCACCTGCACTACTGTTTTGAGCAATACGATGGAAAAAATATTTTAAAATCAAGAATATCAATTTGTTCATGCCTTTTCAATAAGACCCCTTTTTCTAAAATTCTGTGTGTTTGCAATTATATAAACCAAATTTAGACTAAAAGAATGAATACTCATATTAATACAGCTGTAGTGTCCTTGTGCTTATAAGGAGAAGAATCAGGTATAAATACTAGAGGTGAATCTCTCAAAGTATATTTATGAGAAGAATTATTACAGTGCTGAAGGGCTTCCTTATTGTAATCTCTATTATAATATTTTTTTTCTAACGTAGGATGAACTAAAATCTGACCAACAATAAAACTCATACTCCTGGAAGATTAGGATTTTTTTTCAACCATCTATTCTGTTATGTTTTCCTGTGTATAGTTGACAAACTAGAAAAAAACAAATAGATTTAGGTATGCTATCAAATCTCAGGTTATCTCCTGCAGGGGGGGGAAAAACCCCCGAGATTAATGTTTTGTGTTTAAAGCAGAACATTGGTTCCAGGAGACAGGAGCTGTGAATTTACTCTTTCCAGGTAAGAAACTGTGGTGATGAGCATAGACCAGTGTTGCAACCTGTATTTTTGGATTTTGACTGGAAATGGCAATACCAAGAATTTGCTTTTTTACTGTATTACAACAGCTGTCCTTAGAGTGAAAAATTCTCCCCAGACTTTGTCCAGGTGTCTTAATTTTTATACTACAGTATATAGTACTCTGTACAGTAATCTACGGAGTATGTATGTTTGGGTTTTGATATAGCTTTATCAAAATCCTCTGTAATCACTGCTTTGTATTTTTCTCTATTTTAATGAAATGTATAGTTAGAATACTGTTGTCTGCCTCTTACTGCTTTGTAATCCTTAAAATCTAACCAACTTGCTTATGTTTTCTGTCTAGTACTTTCTATGCTAATCCATTTACACTATATAATAGCACACGGTAGTACAAGTACAGAGGTGGACCAAAGTTCCACATGTACCCATAATTCTTGTGTGCCCTAATATTTGAAAACTTGTCTTGCAACCTCGAAGTACTTTTAGCTGTAATTTCTTAAATGATTTAAAAATATATACCAATTCCAGTATATAGCAGCTTACCATCATTTTCAGGGGTGATAGCAGAATGGGGAGTTACCTGTTGATAGCCACAAGGCTCACTGTGCTGAGATGTCCTGTTGGAGCTAACAGAGTAACTTGGACCAGTAGTGGATGTCATCTTTCATGCAGACTTAGAACAAGAGGGGAAGAAGGAGATGCTACTTGTGAGTTTGGTAGCTGTTGAAGATTGAGAGTTAGTAATACTGTGCTCGGTTCTAGGCTGGAAGGAACTGTGATCTAGATATCTCTTCTAAGGTTCTATGCTTAATTTTTTTTTTCTTTTCTGTTTTCCTCTATTTTTCAGGCAAAAAGAAGAGCAATGTTCTGGTCTAGCCTATTGTTCTGGTCCAGTGCTATTTTGCTGCCAGCTGTACGTCAAGTTTCTCATTTATTTCCCCTTCTCTCCTACATACATACTTGCAGTTCTGTCTCTAATTCTTTTCTAGAGGAGAGTTAAAACCAAGATGTCTTTGATGTCACAGTGTAACTTACAACAGAATAAAGAACTGCAGTTCTAAGTGTAAAGAGAATAAAATTATGTTGATTGCATACTAAAAGTGGGCTGTTTGTTGACAGCCAGTTATGGGTAAATTAAACTCTTGCAGTTGTTTGTGAAGATTAATACACTGTGATTTATGCTACATTTTTGTTTTTACTAATTCTAAAAATGGCCCTTTTCACTCCTGTAAATCCTCCTTGGTAGCAGAGCAACAAATAAGTAGTAATATGATAAATCTGTTTACTTCGTCCCAGATGAGATAATTGCTGATCAGCATACCCTTGGGTTGGCTTGCTTACAGAAGATTTGAGTACTCTCTACTGGATGCTGTTCAAAAGTTTTGTCAAATTTTGATATCCTTTCATCTTAGTACTTTGCTGTGTTTGTAGTCTCGGTTGGATATAAGATCCCCTCATACATTTACTTTGAATAGCTGCCTCTGATTTGAGACAGTCGGTAGCCCTTCTGACTAACAAAGGAAAGCAAGAAAATGTAGTCAGTGATGGTTTGTTTGAGGTTTTTTTATGTATGTATTTACTTGAAAGTGCATAGTTGCATTGTATTCAAGGAGAATGGTTACTGTATTAGGGAGATAGGTGAATCTAAATGGAAATGTTCCTCCTTCCGTAATACTTGCTTGTGATAACAGCTGCTTTGAACAATATCCAGCAAAAGGTGTGAAAGATGTTTCACCATAAGTTCCAAAGGGACTTACGAAATACTTGAATACTAGTAACGCACAACAACCTGACAGTCAAAAGCTATTCCGTAATAGTACTAGATGTTTAATGCCACTGACCAAACTCGGAGATCTCCTGTGTCTGAATGTCATTGCTCAGTTGTGTTTTTTGACTTGTTCCATCCATGTTATGTCTAAGCTCACATAGCTCAGTGAGATTTGTACAAGCATGTGAAGCCTGACCAGTGCTTTGTTAATTGTAGAAGGACTTTGTTATGGATACTTGACTTGTCTACTTCAGTTCAAATCCGTTGTCTGAAACCCAGATTGTGAAATCAAGAGGAATGGAACATGATGTTGCTGATGATTCATCTAAGCCAAAATGCTCAACGTGAGCCACTTAAATGTGTCTAGGCACTGAAATATATGTTTGGATTTACATAATTTCAAGGCCAAAAAATTAGTAAATATGTTGTTTTGGGAGCAAAGCATTGGAATGTGAGATTAAAGGCTGCCCTTAAGCAATAAAGGCATTTAAACAGTTTTAATTTTAAACACTTTGCAGCTTTTACTTTCTAGTGAATATGAGGTAGGGGCTTGGACCCTGCTTGCTTTTTCTTTCTTCATGTCATAAATATTCTCTCCTAGAGCATGGAAAATATGTCAATTACACTTAAAACAGTGTTTATTGCACAGCAGATGTGTGCATACAGCAACTGTAGCTGAAAGCCAAAGTATTTAATTAGCAGTTGCCTGCAGCTGGATTCTTTCTTTTTAAACAAGTGGGGAGGTGGGGAAACATAAAAGGATGTCAAGAGACATTCTGCTGACAGTGAGCAAGTTCATGTGTAATTACTTATTAAAAATTTTGCTCTGCCTCCATACTCAAAGAGCCAGCATGTGATACTGCTGCCTTTTCATTGTGCTGTGCAGTCATCTATGAATTTCATGTCCTCACTGACCAGATATATGTGCTGCCTCAGTCAAATAACATTTGATTGGGTTGTATAGTCTTTAAAAAGGAGAATAATAGATAAGATTTTTTTTATAATCTTGTGCTCATCTGTTAGTTTCATTGTAGTTGTTTCTTCTACAGTTGTTGAGGGTTTGCCATTGATTTGGATGCTGAGGATTTATGTTACAGTCAGATCTGAGAGTCTGGAAATAACCTTCCTCATGGGTAAAACAGTCTGGATTTACTTGCTCATGCATTACATCCATAGACTCTCCAGTTGTGACATAGGCTGTGTAGGTCAAATCCATGGTGGCAGTAATTTTTTTGCATGTTTTACTTCTCATTGATGAGTTAGTAATAGCTTTTCAAATTAACAGATGAGGATAAAAGTTGAAAGTATGCTGTAAAAATTTCAAAGAGCTGGTTTTAGGGTGAACAGTGGCCTCTGTCTTAAACTGCATAGTTCCCTTACATTGTTGTTCAGAAGTGAATCACTGCAGAGGAAAAGTGCAAAACAAAAGCTTTATCTTAGCTAATGCCTCATCTGGGTAATATACTACAAGTTGTACAAACTGCACATTGTAGTTTCTGATGTATTTATCTCCTTGGAGCCGTCTTCATCTTTTTTTTTTCTTTGCTAATATATTTGTTTAATCTTAGAAGGTATTTCATAATTTAGTAACCATTACATGCATTCCAATGGGAGCTGATTTCAGCAATAGAAGAAGATGTGAAGATATTTTAAGCTGAAAGATGGCAAGTAGATGTCAAGACATGCAGCCACCCACCATGCAGATTATGGAAAGTATAAATGATGTTCCTGTCCCACCCCACTGTTCTCTGAGATGCTAGGACCCCACATGTCACAGTGTGCATTTCCATTGTATGTGCGTTTTAGGTACAAATTTAATTTAATCACAATCTGTAACCAAAAGGTGGCAGCAATCTACCACACTATGACTATGCATAAATTTAATATATCACTTGGTAGTGATATTACTTAAAGGGTTTAGTTCCTTTTCTAAACCAGTCTCCTTATGTTCAATTTGTTGCCTTTGTTGATATGCCTTTGTTGATTACTATTTTAATAACTCTCCTAACTGTCTTACTGGTTGGTCTATCTCTCTCAGATATTGCAGAGGAGAATAGAAACTGCCTTCTCTTTTAATAGAACTGACTAATACAAGTGAAAATACTTTAAAGAAATGTTTTGGTTTATTATCCAGGTACTGAAAAGATTGAACGTTATCAAATTCTCTAAAATGTGGCTGGGTAATTATGGTGCTTGGTCACTTTCTTCTCTAATTACCTTTTCTTTGCCAGTGATGCCCAAGATGGCACTTTTGACCACCTGATTATTTTCCTAAAGGGGCATGATGGGAAGTATGTTTATGGTATTCTCTATTTATTAAGTAAGTTGCATATCAAACTTATTTGTTTAGGTAATCAGATTTTTTCTTTTTTTTCCCTCTCTTCCCCTAAGTGGAAAAAAAAAAATGGGCAATTTCAGCATGGATTAAAAAAACCCCAAACAACAACAAAACTTTAAGTTCCTGCCAATTGCAAAAGCTTTCAGGTTAGTATTCACCTTAGGAGATTAGATAAAAATGCTGCTAGAATCAGGATCACTGTTTATTTTCTATCTGAGTAGTCCTTTCAGAGGGAAAATGAAATTATTGTCCATAAACATGAGTAATCACATCCAAGGCAGGATTGCAGCAAAATTCCTAAACTCAGAGCTGCAGTTGCCTTCAGAATTGTCCAATAGCAGCATTGAAATGACGGCAGCAAGATGTACCAAACCTCTTTCTGTGCAGGTATTTATAGAACTTCTCTGAAGAAAACCCTTTTTCCAAAAAGTGGTGTTAGTCTGTTTGCTTTCTACTGTATTTCTTTAATGATGCGAGGTCTCAATGGCTTCTGATGCCCCAAAACTTTGCTATGCATCTACTGTTTTGCAGTAATCACCTACATAACCTTTATCCTCTAGTAAATGAAAGATGATGCAACATAGTCCTGTTCACTGTAAGAAAGGGAATTACTTTGCATCTATCCAGGAGCGGTGCAAGATAATGCAGTAAACGCAGAGCTGTTGACATACAGCGTCTTTCTTGCTCATGCTTAAAGCATGAAATTCTAAGCTGGCATCTCAGAAACCATCTTGCATGGCCAGATGTGGAAGAACACAGCAGTGGATGGGCTGCGCTCCACACCTAGCCCAGGAATTGTAGAACCTGAGCTTTATCTCATACCAAATCTTTTGGCTGCAGCCCTCTTTCCTTCATTCAGCAGTTGTCTGGAAAGTGACCAGCTTCTCATCAGCCTCGCTGTGGCTTTCTAGGTATTCCGATAATGTAATTGTCAAGTTTCTGGTGTGCTGTACTCATGGTTATAGTCTTGGGCTCTTTGCAGCCTCAGGTAGAGATCAGTACATTGTGTACACTCATGTCATACTTCCCAGTTTCTAGTCACAGTGATGAAGACTAAAAATATGCGAGTAGATTAATGGTGGATAAGGCTGATGCGAAGGCAATCCCTTGACCTAGACTTAAATCTCACTATTGCTATGGCAAGGACTTGCAAGGAGAAGGTGGTAAGACGGCAGTTTCTTACACAGCGTCTTTTCTCTGTTTCTACAGATCCAGTTCTTTATTTGATGGTGAGTAAACATGAGTTTGCATTTTTTTTGGCAAACATCTCAGCTATGTAAGATTTTGTAGAGCCAAATTCAGTGTTGCTGTTCAACTCAGTAGCCATCCAAAATGGGTGCAAAATACTGCCAAAGCAGAAGTATACAATTTCTGTACTTGTTCTGCCATGATGTGAAAGGCAACGGATGATTAACTGAATGAAACTACTAGAAATAATAATGGGATAGTGGTAAATGAGTCACAGTTGAAAATTGGATTTGGATGTTTTGGGGATTTTTTCCAGTGATTCAAAGCTAATTTTTTTTCTTGACCATGTCTATTTGTGCAAAGTAAGTTGTTTTCTAATGATGTAGGTGGTTTTGAGTTCTTATTTGTGTTAGCAAGGTGCTAACACACCTTGCTAACACCTAATCAGAAGTTACAGAAGAAATCTGATTGTCTTTTGGTTGGAATCAATGATGCAAGTTGTTTTTTTTTTTTCTATTTCTACAAACTGTCTAATCGGCATCCTTCCCAAAGCATAAGGTGCATTTACTCTGTGTGGTTCCCCTCCCTGCCCCCAACAGCAGTGGCATCACCAAATCATATTTAGGTTTTAAAACAGTAGTTTTATAACTCAGGTAGCTATTTATTGTTTATCCCTGAAGCACCTGCTGAATGTAAGTTCACAAGCAAATGCTGAGTAACTAAGTCATTACTTGCATGTGTATCACAAAGCCTAATGTCATTTCATGTAAGTGGTGATTTGAGTCATAATTTATGCGTATTTCCATGGTCCTTAACTATGTGTTTTGTATGATGTACTGTGTGGACTTTATTGTGAGATCTATTTTATTGTAGTTTGCACAGCTAAAAGGAGCACAGTATTCCTATTATTTTTTTAACAAACAAATCCACTGGTTGATGTATGATGTACACGTGACAGTAATCTGGCAAGTGGTGGTGAGTAAGTCAGTAGATACTGGCTGCCTATTTAGGAGACATTCAAGCTTTCATGGAGCTTAGGGAACTGTCTTGAAGCTAAAATCAGTTATTGGTGTATGTTTTTTGTGCGTTGTCACCGTTTGTTTTCAGTTATGGACGACTTTTTCCAAAGATCATTTCATTCCAAGCAGTGCCTAAGCATGAAGTCAGTGAGGAGCAATGATTGCTTGGGCAGGTTTTATCTTTCCAGTGGTTAATTTATCACTTCTGTAAATAAAAGATAATCTGGGCTCTCCGTTCTTTTATATTTCATTGTTAAACCCCTGCCATGCCAAAGAGTAGAGATGGGCAAGATATTTTGCAGTCCTATATAGAACAAAATTGCTAAGTAATAATCCCATTTTTATTCCAGATGGATGAGGTGATCCATTTTTGCGTCCACCATAATTACAGTTTATGAAGCAGCCAACTCAATACACAAGCTGCCATCTGCACTTCATCAGTTTCTTTTATAATGGATAGAGTTTTAGCTGTCAGTCGTACAGATGTGTGTTTTGAGTGATTGTATATTTTAAAAGTAAAAATCCAGAAGTCAACATGTCCTTCTGTTCTTGTGTGCACTTTCTTCCTCTTTCCCCCTTTGAAGATCAGTTGGCTTCAGTTTGGGGGCTTTTTTGCTATCTTACCACAAAAGAAGCTGTGCTGTGTTTTCCCATAAAAGGGGCACCCACAGGGAAGGAACAAATTTTTCGCAGGTAAAAAGCATAAACGATGGCCTGACATTGCCAGTTTACTTCCATTCTGACCTTCCAAGCTGACCTTCATTAGATTTCCAGTGCTAAAGTATCATCCCTATCTGGAGGCTTTTTGGGACAAATCAGGGGAGAGAATAAAAACAATCAATATGCACCCTCAATTGGTGTCCAGCACTTTCTTCTTCATAGGATGTCATAACTCACAACATTGCTACTCCAAATTCTTCCATGTGTTTCGCCACTGCTGCAGTCCTCCGCGTTTCCTTACATTCTCTTCCTCTTCGGCTCAGCTGTGCTACAACTTCCCAAGACACCAGTGACAGCAAAGGATTTGGATGCAGAAGACCTGGGTTCTGTTTCTGCTTGGTTCAGTAAATTTACTGGCAATGGTTGCTTACCATTTCCTGTTTCGGCAATCATAGGGGCACCTCACCTAAGCATGGCATGTTTGCCAAAGTTGATAGGATTTCTGTCCAAATGATGACTGAGCAAAAGTGTGAAGATCTGGTCCTGAGATCAACATTGCAAAGTAAAAACCACGGGAAGGGAATAGTGAAGGAATATGCTTCTTACAACCTTCTGTATATCCAAAACTGCTTGAAACATTGATTCTGCTGATTAACAGTGGATATAAAAATGTGTTTTCAAGCATCCAAAATTATTTTGCTGTTGTTCCATTCCAGCACAAGTTTTGCACTATAAAAATCAGAAAGGGTCCTGGCTTCTTTTTAAGAGTGTTACCAAAAAGGAGCCACACTTTGTGTTGAAATACAACAGAAGTGTGATATAGTGGATTTTTGTGTGAGAAACTCCTTCACTAATGCACAATTGACTTCAGAAATCTATCTCAAAAATAAATTGAGACCCAACACTTTGATATTGTTCAGATGGTCTACATCTGATAATTTATATCTTTATTAGTTAGCATACACAGCTTTTTCCCCCAACTTTCTAAAATGTTTTAATGAAGGAAAACCCATTCAGTCTAAGCCTCCCACAAAGAAGAGGGCAGTTTTTGTTTACTGTTTCAGACTAGTTTTATCAAGGAGTGACGAGAGAAACTTCTGTGTTATTCAAAGGCAGAGGTATAAAATGTATCTCCTGTGTTACATGAGATCAAATATCTTAACTGTTCAGGTTAACCTAATCCTACCTGAAGAGAATTAATGTGTGATCACCTGAATGCTTTGTAATAAATGGCTGGAATGGTAGTCTCTAAAGATGGACCTCTTTTGCTAGTGCATCTGGATCTGGAACAGTGAATTTGCCCAAAATCTTACACTGATGTAAGACGTGAATTCCTTGTAGTCACTTTTCTGCAGCGACACCAGGGGTTTTCTTCAGCTGGGTGTATGTGAGAAAGGACATCAAGCCAGACTGAAAAGTGACTGGGATAAATATGCCTTTGTGCTTACATTGGCAGGTGAGTTTAACTTGTATTGGTGTGTTGTACTGGTAAAACCTTTGTGCAGACAAGCTCTTGTTTTCTCAGTGTAAAGACAGCTAATAGTTCTAATGTATTAAATCATACAATATTTGATGTCTGTGAGTCCAGATGCTGTAATTTTTTCAGAAAAGAAAGGATACTTACAGAGTTAAGGGGGGAAATAGAAAAGGGCTAGAGCCTGAAGAAGTGTGTCTCATCACGGAGGGGGAAAGAGTGCCCACAAGCCATATTAAAATGGAAACCTACTTTCCTATTAATGCCTCAATCTGCCTCTCGTTTGCCCTACTCGTCAGGGGACTCTTAGTTACCTTTGTATGAACTTTTAGGTTCTGGCATGATTGGTCATTTTGCTACATTCCCATTCTGTTTAATACTGTTAGATAAACGACCCTAAATGACTCCAGCCTTCTGGACCTGTTCACTATTATTAGCAAGGTTCCATGAGAAATACAGGGGCTGATGCATTAACCGAGTCTTTCAGTAAACACAACTTATCAGGAAGTCCTGTTTTAGCGGCAGAGAGTACAGCGTGTCTAGGGCTGATGATTGAGTTAGCTGTACTAGTATTTCTAAATTAACAAAGTATTCACTGTGTTAATACTGTTTTATCAGGCAGCTGCCTTTGAGATGGTTATATGAAAGGAAAAATTTTGTAAGTTTTCTTCAGTGCAGGCTTTTTTTTCCAGCTCTGAAACAGTGATAGATTAACTAGTCTTAGTCTGAAGCATGTGTATGTGTGAAAGACAGCAAGTTCTAACACATGAGTAAGGGTACATTTAGTAACGATCAGCAGACTGCTGCTGGTTATAACATAGCAATAAAATAAGAGGCATTGGAAATTGCATCTGCCTGTAGTATAAGACCAAACCACAAGGTCAAATAAGGCTTGAAACCAGGTTGCAAAAGAGCTAGTACAGAAACTACACTTAAACATACTTAGTTCTGTGATAAATGTCTGTCTCTCCTTCTGAATGATACTTGTCGTCTTGATTGCACTGAAAGCATATATGCAAGCTGAGCATACAACTTTTCCTTGTGTCTAAGTTCCTAGGTTCCTAAAGGGTGATACAATACTTAGTGCTCAGGCTGCAGATCAGAAGGTCCCAGGTTTCATTTTCTGTCTTTATGTGAATTAGTTTGAGTACCAAAATCAGCCTAGCTGCTCAGCTGTGCTGGCTACTGCCTTCTGATTCTTGTTCTGACAGGTCAGTGGTGCTAAGAACCACTTCTGAGACCTCAGCTGTCACCAGAGGTTTGGTGTCTTCGTTGGTGTTGGACTCTTAAGTTCTGTTGGGTAAACTGGTTTCCAAAATACAGCTTCAGTCTTCACTGTAACCAGGAGTTCGGTGCTCAGCTGAACCTAATTAGTAACATGTTCTTTTGCTTACCTTATCTGCATGCCAGATGGTGTAGTTGTACTCGTGGCATATCTACCTGATCAGAGGCTTGGTACAGAGTGTCAGACTGCATGTCCTTAATGGAAATTTCTTACAGCATGTCATCAAACAACTTAACTTGCCATGACATTTACTTCCCTACACCCTCTCCTTCAAAGTTGGTTTCTTGTCCAGTGCACATGTTTAAAAGACTAAGGATTCAACAAAAATTATTGTTCCTTTTCAGCTGCTTCTCTCCCTTGTTTAGTCTGAAGAAAAGAAATTTCTGCAGTAAGGGTAAGTGGGTTTTGAACATGTAGTCACAATAATCATGCCTACGTACAATTCATACAACTAATTCATATTTTGTACACCTGACCTTATGACAAAAATGAAGCTCTGTAACTGGTCATTTTATTGTAGACAAAATGTAAAGACAAAATGTATCCTGTGTACAGGATATTACACGAAACGGATAAAATATGAAACTGGCTGTACTTAGATGTCACTTCAATGTCAGAGCTAAAGTGAGGAGAGTGTTTTTGGGTAGATGGGTTTCATCATCCCCCAATGAAATGACATTCTGCATTATTTAAATTGAATATCAGATGTGCTTTAGTATACTACTGGGATTTCCAAACCAGCCATAAATCCTTAAAACTGCTAACAAATAAAGCTGCCTATGGGTCTCTTAAGCTTTATTTTGCAATGTAAGATAGTTGATAGAATAGAGAACAGGATATTCTGTATTTATTTACATACAATACTAAACATATATGTATTATATATACAGAATATAGATACTGTGCTTATCAGTGTCTCTTCAGCATTTTGATTGATAACAGTATACTATGTATGTCATAATATGGATAAATTTTTAGGAAAATCAATGAGAAATTGAAAAATTATAGTTAAAACTGCGCACTGCAGGAGGGTCAGCTGTGCTACAAAGAAAAAGCAAATCATGCATGTTTGACTTTTCTTTCCTCATTGTATTTATTAGGGGTTTGTTTTTTTGTGTTTTTTTTTAAGACTGTAGTTTAGTGTAAACATCTTATGTACTGCTGGTGCTGTTAGGACAGGTCTGTTCCTAAGTATGATAAAATTAAAGGTAACAGTGTAACATGGTGTGGTCAGAAATGGTAGTCAATGGCTGCATAATGTGTTGTGAAGCCTCTTGCATGAAAACCTCATCTATGTAAGTTTTCCTTTCTTCATCTGTCTGCTTAGTTGCTTTAGTAGAGCTACAAGATGCAATTGTGTGTCAGACTGCTCAACCCCATCCTAGGTATAACACTTACTGGTTAGAGTCCATGTTTTCCCCGATTTCTCTGTTTTCAGTGCCAAAGTGTAAAGCCATTGTTCTATGAGAAGGAGCAAGATTAATGCTTTTAAATTGATGGCATTAATGCTTTTGAAGATGGCATGATGTGATGTCTTGGATAGAAAGCGCATATTTTTTTCTGGTGGAGTACCAAAAGTTTGATTTTTATGATTTCTTTTTATTTTTTTGAGGGCAGATGAACCCCAACCCAAAGAGCATGAAGGGAAAGTCCTGATCTTTTCTAATAAAACTTACTTGAACAGAAGTCCCAGCAACCAAATTCTGTACAGGTTCACTGGTGACTTTTTATGTAAGGTGTTGAATGATGTAACTTTATTAATTGCAGCTGATATGCTTGTAAGCAGGTATTTTTAGGTATTTGTGTGGAGGAGAGGCTTTCTCATAGGCACCTGAGATCTGACCTGAAATGAAGCCTTTAGGTAGGCCAGCATCTGTTGAACACAAGGATCTTCAGAGGATTGTGTGAGCGTGGAAGACAAGGAAATGCACATGTGGAAGGGGCAGTGGAAGTGAGATCCATCAGCATTATCTCTGGTGGATAATAAGATTAAGCAGCTGAAAGCAGTCTTAATGCTCAATAGACAAGGTTGCCTTCAGACCAGTGGTACAGGTGAAAATGTGTAATTGGCAGTCTCATGGTATTTAGTCTCACATGAGTTCATATGAGATAAGCTGTATGTAACCCTGAGGGCTGCTGTTATAAATCCCACTTAATTTGCAAAGTTAAGCTCTGAACATTAAATCTGTTGTTCCTATTTTATCTGAATAAACTTAATCCTTCTTGTGCAATGCACTGAGATTCAGTTTTGTTTTATGATGTTACAAACAATTTTTAGCTATACACTCTGGTAGTGGGAGGTGAGGCTATAGCTCTACAATGTTAAATGTGCTCCAGTTAAGCTTTGTAATTAGAACTAAAGGAAGGATGTCACTGGTTTTGTTCCTAAAATGATGCATGATTTTTTTTTTTTAATGTATTCCCAGTTATAGGTGAGACATCAGTGGAGAACTGAGTATTTAGGACTCTTTGGTTATGTTCTAGGCTTTGGGGACAGGGTGTGGTATAGTTTCCAACAAGAATTGCATGCAACCATAGGCAAGCTCTTTAGGTGTGAATGTTTGTTCTGGATGTGTCTTGGGGATGCTTTGACTTTGCTCTGTCATATTGCAGGTGTAGGTTATTCTAGGGAGAATTACAAGTGCTTGTTCAAATAACGGTGATGGGGAAATGCGAAAGCTCTATCTACGGCCTGAGGATAAGGTAAAAGAATGGGATCACTACAGCTTTTGGCACTTTCCCTCAGCAACAGCCACTTTTCTGGAAAGTGTGTGTCAGCAGGAGAAAGAAGGGGTCTCATGAAATTTTATCTTTCTTTTACAGAGGATGCCAGGTGTTTGACACTTGGTAAATCTGGAGTCATTGAGGTTCTGTAGTGGCGGGCAGGAGGGTGTCCCAGCCAATATTATTGTAGGCTTGTAGGATGTTTCAAAAAAAATGGGGGGGGGGGCAGGGGGAGGGAAGTGCCAAAACGAATCAAAATGCACTGGGGTATGGAGTGGCCAAAGCAAGTTTAATTTTAAATGGCTTCTTTCATTCAGCTCCCTCCTTCTTGAGCACTTGCTTTTACTCTTGCTTATATTCTGTTTCTTTTCCCTATCTTTTTGGGAACTATATTCAGTTTTCACAAGCATGATTTAGTGTTTTCCACTGTCATAAAAGAGAGGCTAGTTTACAAATTGGACCACCCAAGTGTGGACTATTATGTCAAATAGGATGGTGTGGGAGGTCTGGGCTTGCTGCTTTTATTTATTTATTTATAGCTTTGGAGGTGAGTATAGTTCCCAGGAGATTGCCAAAGCTCTGTGGAATGGGGAGTTTATTTCAATTCATCTCCAGCTAATGGATGCAAGCCCAAGAGCTTCAGTTGCTTTTGATCCAACTGTGACTCCAGTTGTTTTTCTTTCAGTCTAGGAATTTTTTTAAAGCAGCTTTACGACAATGGTACCTCTGTTTCATTCTAACAGGACGTGCCTATAATTCCATTATTCAGAGGCACAAAAGAGGCTTTTCAAGAAAAATAGTTATTCAAGTAGAAGTCAGTGTGGATCTCCTGATAGGTGTGCAGAAGCCCCAGCTGCAGTGGTATTGTAGTCTTTTGAATACTGACATCCTTTGGAGCACACGTGTCTCCCTGTGCTTCTGTTCAGGATCAGTGACCTTTATTGAGTTTGATCCTAGCAGTCTTGACAACAAGATGGAAGCTGGAAAGTCTCTCATCTGCTGCTGTTTGTTTCATCCTCAAACTTCTTATGAATTTTTTGGGGTTTTGTTTTTTTCTAAACTTCAGGTGCTCCAAAAAACCAGAGGGGAGCAGAGAATGAGATACTGTATATACTAGTGACTGGTAGGGTGGATGTAAATCCACCCAACTTAAACTCTATTCATTGCACAAAGGTTGTCATGGCCTTAGTTGCAGGGCATCCCTCCTGTCTCAGAAAAGGAAACATCTGTGACAAGCAGTCAATCTGGGTAGTTACTAAACTGCACCCAAAAATTGTGCTGTAAGGCTCAAAATACCATGTCTGTTAGCAATCAAATTCCACCAAGACTCATGCAAGATCGGAAGAGAACCTCAACCAAATCATTACGTTCTCCTATGTACCACCTCCCAGACTAACCAGCAGTTTGTACGCTAGTTCTCTACTGGAAGAAAAGGGTCTTATATTCCTGTTTGTGCTGCTACAGTGTCTAAAGAAAAGGCAAATATTTGTAAAAAAAATAAAATGCTACAATGAACAATGAGTCCAACTGTGGCTACAGCATTCATCTGGGGAGCAATCACCTACCTAAATATAGGCATTTGGTATGCTTTCTAAACTGCAGGGTATTTGCACAGAGCTGGCAGAGGTGATGCAGATCTTATGGGAGACCTTGCTCCTTCTGTAGCAATAGCTGCAAATGAGGTGGGTCACGCTATGATGTCTAGAATTCCATGAGACACATGAGCTTTGTCACCTAAAATAGTCCCCTGATAACATCTAGGGTTAAAAGGAAAAGACAGTTGAAGATGGAGGACCACTCTTCTAAGGACAGAGCTCTTATTAGTCTGATGGATGACATGCTTCCCTCGTTCAATAACTTGAGGGCAGTAGTGAAAGTGTTGCCTCTATGCTGTCAGGTATGGGTCCTCAGGAGGACACAGAATAATGTATTTTACCTATCGCTTCCCAAATGAGGAATGGCCACTCATCCTTTCTTTCTCTTCTCTCTGCTCTCTGTATACCAGTCTCTTTCTAAAGGCAATAGGTTTAATGTGGGATGTCTGAGAAGCCTGTCAAGGTCATGCCAGAGCTGATCTGGAAACATTGCCTGTTCTCCTTCATGTGGGAAGAAGTTGTAGCCAGTTGTACTCAGCTACCTTCTTTCTTCCATGCTCTGGGGTAGTCTGGTTCCTTTCCCTCTGTTTTTTAAAGATGTTATCCTCAAAACTGGCTATTTTCCTTCATTTCAGAGAGATATTCCACAGGAAGAGATTGATTAACTATATATGTGTTTGTATATAAATTTATATATATGTAAACATGACTGAAGATACATATGTAAAGGGGCAACTTCATGTCACATATCCTCAGGACTATTTTTTAACTCTGAGCTTGCAGGAAACTCATATACTTTTACAATGACACAGCTGAGACTTACCAGAGAGCAAAATTATTAAAACATATGTCTATCTGCACCAACATAGCAGGTAGCAGCATAGCACAGTATGAAACTAAATAAGCCTCACTTCTGTTGAATTTGTGTTCTCAGCCTATTTGTGTCTCAGGTGGTGTCTAAGTTGAGAAGATGACACTTCTCTCCCCTGTTACAGATCCTTCTTTGTTCGTTCACCAGATATCCTTCCAAAAGAAACCAGTATGTGGGGAGGAGCAGGGGGAGGATATGATGCATACTTGGGCCTCGACTGTCCAAGAGTCAGTAAGACTTCTGAATTTGCCCAGACCTGAGCAACAGGAACCACCCTGCTGAACTGAACCCATGGTTTAGAAACATCCTCAGGAATCTACAGTCAGCTAATGCTTGTTCTGTTGCATGAGGGAATTGCACAGTTTTTTTTTCCTCAAAATGGCAGTGACAACAACAAAAAAAATTCAGCAGAGAATGGTTTATTCCGATTACAGGGATTATCTAAAGTAGTACTATCAGATGTGACTGTAACAATGTGGTCTTTTCTAACCTGACTAGTCCATCTGCTTATCAGACTTCAGGATTTGTAAGTAGTAGAGCTCGGACTTAGTTTGGTTATTGTTTTCCAAAGTGTCTCATTAATAAAATAGTATAAGGACAATCTGATGGTCCTTCTGGCACTAAATGATGTCACTGAATGCGGCACTTCAACACTGCTGATGTCTAACATGGAGCTGGCTTTTGTGACCATAATATCATCCAGGATGTTACAGGGTACCAACTGGAAAGCTTGTTCACTGCTGAAGCTCTTGAATACTTCTGTGAAAATACTTTGGTCTTTTGTTTAACTCAGTTGAAGTACACTTACTCAGCAAGTTCTGGTATGTAGCCACTGATACTGTGTCTACTGTCATTGGACACTGTCCAAATGTTTCAGGAATTTCATGTTCTTGGTGACTTGTGAAACTCATTCCATCAGACTTGGATGGTGTTCTTGGTGTCCTCCTGTGAAGGATCCTATCTGATATGAGATGTGTAGGCTGATACATTGAGCAGTTCTGTGGAATTAAGCAATCTGCACTGCTAGATCAGATAATACATCTAGAATATTGCGCCTCCTATCTGCATTTATCTGTGCAAGGTTCCCCTCATGCTGAGGGACCTGTGACTTGCAGTGGGATCTGTGCTGACTTCTCACTGAAGGAGGGATAAGTTACCTTGTAGCAAATTGTGACTGTTTGAGATGTTTCTGCTGTGAAACCTAGAATCTGCCTCTGCTCTTGGACTTCCAGGTACTGTGACGTTCAACAAAAGGACTTCTAGAAGAGTCATATTGCACCCTTGATGCCTCTCATAGGAGGAGGAGACAGACTGGGACATGTTTGCCACCTGATGAACCAAAACTTTCAACAGATTCTGGGCTTCCCCCATGAGAGGGACAAACATCAGTGGGGAGATCTATGCTGACTGGTTGCTCAGTGTTATTACTAGTAAACTAAGTGACCTTTCTTTACTCTGCAAACACTTTGGGCATCATTTGTATTTGGATTTCAGAGTAGTGGAGTTCAGAGACAATAGTATCTTTTATGGGGTCTGTAGGATTTACTGACATTGTTGCAACTGGCTTGCAAAGCTGCTGTTATCCTATTTCTCAGATATTTCTGGGATCACTGTCTTAGCATTAAGCATAGGAACCAGCTGAGTTAGAAATTAGTAACACCTGAATACACAGAAGGCAGGAAAACGATGAAATGGAAGAAAATGTCAAGGACCCAATCCTTCTTAGTTTAGGATGTAAGCCAATTTCAACGGGGGTCTTGTTTGGTGAGTGAGGTGCTTGCAGGATCAAGTCCTAAGCTGTCCAAGAGCATGTGCAAAGCTTTGAAGAGGCCCTGTTTTAAGCTGTTCAGTTCCAGAGTAGCAACGTGTTGTGTGATTGTACTCCAGCCACTGATGCAAGTGTATATTACAAGGGAAAAACTGCCAACAGCACTCAGGGCGAGTACCTAGGCCTACAGTGTGTGAGGCAGAACAAATATCCCCTTTTTCCAAGCAAAACATGTCAATCAACTTAAACTTTTTTTTATAAACTATCCTTTCTCTTCAAATAATCCTCTACGCGGGAGCTCAGAGCAGCGATATTGGCTGGAGGCATTATGGCTATACAGTGCACAAGCCATACCATAAAGCAATGTGTTCACTGCAGCTTGGGGAGCAATGGAAGCAGTAAGTAGAAAGCTCTGCTAAGACTTTGGAAACCCTGTGGCTGGCTGGTGGTCCTGCCACAGCACTGGTGTGGCAGGTATCACCTGGTAGATGCTCTGGGCTGTGTGGTGCTATCAGCACTGCCTGCAGCTCCCCTTTGCTGACCTCAAGGTGCTGAGTGAGGAGATGCTTGCTGGCCACAGCTCAGCCCTGATAGCACACTCCTGCTTTCAACCACCAGAGTTTGACCCAAGTCAACATTGCTAACACTGCTTGTTTCAATACTCTGTGGAGACAGAGTCCCAAATACATAAACCCTTTAAGGGCTGATTTGTTAAGGTCCTGAGAGCTCTAGCCTAATTCTGCTGTGATCTTTTGGGAATTGCAGAGTAACTGGAAATTTTGGAGAAGAGCTGCTTTTCTCATGACAAACCACTGTTCAGAAAGATTAGTTTTATCACTGTTGTTAACTCTGTTTCCATACATCTGAAAGGACAGCAGAGAGATTCATTTTGCATGTTGGTGAACTCGTCTCATCCTGTCAAGCTCAGGGAATCACTAGTGCTCATGTCTTACTGGGATCAAGCCCTTGCTTTCTGACTTGTGTTGAGGGAAAAACAGAGCTTCATTTTAGACCAGTGGAGGCCATAGTTGTTTACTATCATGTGCATTTTTTGTGGTCTCTCCATTGGCTCAAGCTCTGGATCAGACCCTCTTGGAGTCTGCATGAGGTGCACCTGCTGTTTATGTAGGTGCCAGTAAGACTCTTTGGACAGAAGTGAATTTCACCTTGGGTGAAACTAAATGATATGTGTTTTCTCTGGCAATAAAACCTGGAGTTAATCAGTCTTTTCCTCACCCTGTGGTTACAACGGGTGGATGTTTGGCAGCAGGCTGTGTTTTACACACCCCTGAAGTTCACCCCTGACCCTGTAAATTAATGGAAGCTACAGCACCTTGGGATCAAGTTGTTATTGTCTAGTTGGACATACTGATTTGTTTTTCTTGGACTCTTAATCAACCGCAAAGTTTGATGTGTAGATGACTTAAGTTTGCTTTAAAAAACAGACATTTTGAATTACCTGTTATCTTGTACAAAGAGAAACTATTTGCCCAACCCTAGTTGCCTTAGAGACTCGTTGCAAACAACAGATATAAGCATGAGCTTAATATGAGGAATGTCCAGAGGACAAGCATGTGAGTGTTGAAAACAGAAAGATGCAACATCATCATTGCAAGATCTGTCGAAGAGTAGGAGACTATTTGCAATATTTCAATTTTGTTGTATACTGGTTACAGGCCTCTGGAACCTTAGGCCAGCACCTGGCATTTGTATTTCTTCCTGAAGGCCATTAAGTGTTTCAGTTGACATTTAATCCAGCTCTTTCCTTCTGAGCCTCCAGATTGCCTTGTTTGAAGGCAGGAAAAATCTGCTTCTTTCAGACAACATGGAAAAAAGTTCATTCTTAGCATTTGGGAAACAGAAGGCCAAACCCTGGACTTCTGTCCTGGATTTTATTCAGGATCACAGGCTCTGTAGAATTTGCCTGATGTAAAGGCTTCTGCATTTGTCATAGTTTTAGTATTCATATATAAAAATTAAAGGTCACACTTGTTGTTAAGCTTTAATTTATAAAACAGTTATGGGTGGCTATCTAGTATATTCTAGATGTTTATAAAAACATAGATTGAGTTTGTTATATAGGCTTAAAAGCCAGTTATTAAAACGTCTGTGAATCATTTGATACAGTGCATTGCAAATAGAATATTAATAGATACAGCAATAATGTGTGGTCAGCTTAGGATCCCAGTCCTTTAATAAACTTTGCCTAGCTGGAGCTTTTATGTTCTAGCATTTCCCTACTCATACATCTCAATTGCGTCTAGAGAGAAGTCCCAACAGAAACTGGGATCCGCTGGCATGAATGTATTTAAGTGGAGCCTTAGGTGTCTCATTCCTTTCTTGTGCATACATCTATATGCAGTGGAAAATAACAGTTAGCCAGCAAGGTCTGCATTTTCTGAAATGCTAAAATAAGTAAATAATGAGCTTCAATTTGTATGGGATTGCCTAATAGCAACAGAAATGATTGTAGTTAACTTGAATTCAACTCTTAGATTTTTTTTTTAAAGGGATTACTAGTGTACCAGAAAGGTGATAGTTCCATGTTTAAAGCAGCTGTAGCAGCTGTTATTCTTGAGCTAATGAGATCTTTGAAGTTTTCAATCAAATTTAATTATGCAGGCTTTGAAGAGCAGGAGGAACCCTATCTTCAGGCTAATTTGGAGGGTATTTTTGAAGCCCACCTAAAACCCTGTTGAATCTAGCAAAAGAAGGGCTGAGGGGAGACCATGAGTAAGTACAGGAGTAGCAGGGTGCCCCTTCCAAGCACAGCTAGGGATAATGTAAGTTTTGGGTTTTTTTTTTTTAAAAAAAAGGCATACCGTGGAGGGGGAGGGTTTGGGCAAAACCTGTATAAGTGGCTTATCTAGCTGAAATTACTGTTTCCCAGGAAAGGCGCACAGCTGAAGCTCCACAATTTCAGGATCATCACCTAATTGCAGTAGATGAGCTGCTTACATGCCACCACCCTCCTCTTCTGTCTCCACTGAATTTACCCATGAATAAACTGTGTGGCTCCCACCTGGCAGGCAGGGGATGGGAAAACCCTCCTCTTAGACTCCGTATGTGTCACAGGTGCTCTATAGATGGCTGTGCATATGGGAGGTGGGCACCCCACTAGGTGCTCACCTTAGCTAGCACTAAATGTTGCTGGTTCTCTGTTCACCCAAAAGTCCCTAGTTTCTCTGAGGGTTAGGATTTACAGAGAGTGTCTCTGAGGTTGTAAAAACAGGGGGTCAAGAACTCGGTGGCCTAATTTTATGTTGTCTGCTTTGTTTTCCTGTCTTTCATTCCATTATAAGTGTAGGGTATGTTTCATGAATGTCATGACAAAAAGTTTCTGGGCTTCACTGGGGGAGGAAATCACTAGTTTGACTTGTATCTCAAGACAACTAATTGATACCTGTGGAATAATTTCACAGATACTGATGGATTTTCTGGTTTATGAGCTTAAAGGCTTTCCAGAAGTAACTGACGTGATGAATAATTGGTGCCAAATAACAGAAACAGAAATGGGACTTTCCTTCTAAGCAATTTTACTTTTCTGGGGTTTTGTGTGTGTGTGTGTGTTAGGGGAAGTGATCTGGTTATTTTTATATGACATGCTAAACCGTCAAAATGAAATAAAGGTTTGTTGTGTTGTCAAGGCATCCAGTCAGTACCTAGGAGATGACAGCAAACAAAATCAAGTTCTAAAGAGAGACAGGAAGTTCTTTTTAACTGCAGAGGCCCATGTATGCTTGAGGATCTGTCCTGTCCAAAGCGCAAGTTTGCTTTTTATTGCATCAGTGTTGCTGCAAAATTCTGAACTCCTATTGGCACACGAACAATTTGTGTTTTCAAACTAAATTTTGTCTCCCCTCTGCAAATAATGACTTTGCCCTTGCAGGTAAGAACAGAGGAACTTTGAGAGATCTGATTTTGCCTAGCTCTGATCTGCTTGATTTCAATAGGGATTTTACACAGGATGGATGTCCTAGTATCATCACCATCAGGCCTTGGCATTGCTGCAATACAGGGAAAACACTTTAAAATGCTTCTTAGGACATACAGGGTCTAAGGTGAGTAGAAGTCTGTGGAGTTACTTCACTGCAAGTGGAATTTCAGCACAAGTTTTGCTGTGTATGAACTACTGCCCAGTCTGCCAGCATTCTGATCATGTGGTTATGTAGCTCTCGTATAAGGCTTTAAATGCAGCTTTGTTCAGAATTTCTCAGTGGGATCACAGACCGTTGCTTTTAACTGCTCCACAATAATGCTCCCGATCAGTGTTTTCTCACTAAAGCATCTTTGAGGCAAATTGCCCAGAGACATCACTTCTGAACATCATGTAGACCTACAGTGTCATGTTTCATGTGTAGATTTGTGCATCTATATCCTGTTCTTTCACTAAAGCAATAGCACCATACAATTTCATCCCAGTCTCATGCCAGTGCACCCTCAATTCGTCTATCAACTTGCAGTACATGATGCGTGAGATCTGGGAATGGCAGGTAAGATGCAGCATGCTGCAACAGTGGGGTAGAATGAGCTTCCTTTGTGGTATAGCTCCATAGCATAAGACTGTATCCGTCATGTGACTTGCTGGCAAAGAAGTGGGCTCCCTTTTCACGTGTCTCAATGTGTAGAGCTTCTTTTCTTGCATCAAAGGAGCTCCAAAGTCGTGAACATGATGAGCCTGCATGGTGCCTGATGCATAGGTAAGGTTTAAAACAGTGGATCACTCTTAAGTTTCTTGCACTCGTAAATGTATTCACAATGGTGTGTGTGGATTATAGTTTGGTTTTATGAATACCATTATATTCAGCCCTTCCCTGGTTACAAGTTAGAATTCAGTGAATTATTGTACAGAAGCAGAACTGTTGTTTTGAGAGTCAAAGTAATTTAGTCAAATGTATGACTGCTGCACTGGAAAAAAAAAACAGATGTCGGTTCTGTTTCCTGCTGCTTCCCAGATGCAATGTATTCCTATAGGAAAATCTTGAAAATCTTTGGCATGTGCACACCTTTATTTTTTGCATAAGCAGTGAGCATGTTACCTAATTACTTAGATAAAAGAACCCAACTTTACTATAAATTATGTGAGACAATTTTGTATGCACGTGTGCCTTGTTTCTTGAGAGAAAATAAGGCCACCTGGTAAGCAGGCTTTTAAAAACATATTAAATTCAAGCATCTCTGTGTGTGTGTGGTCGTAGATAATATCCTTTAAATGCTACAGAGGTCTCTATGTATATATTTAAATAAGAAACAAAGTGACATTCAAGTCAGGAAAACTTCATAGATCCTACCATGGTGTTAATCTGTATACCACACGTTTTGTGATTATGTACTTGAAATCATAAGCAAGAGTATGCTATGACAAAAAAGAAACTGAAAGGTAGCACTACACTGTTATAAATCCTTAAATTTTTCCAGCCAACAATTATGATTTTTTTGGTCTTAATTTGAATCACTTAATTACAGATGTTCATAGGAAAAAAAAACCCCACAACCCATCATAAATTTCCAACCCAGCTACTAATCTACCATCTAAGGACAGCTGACAACCCACGTCTAGCACAGAGAATCCCAAAATGAGACATGGGGAGAGCCCACACAACACAGCATGACCAATACATGAGACACAAGGTATCAGACAGGGAACATGAGTTTCACGCTCAAAACTGGGGACTGAGATTGGAGAACTGATTAGGCTGGAGCAGAGACGACTCTGTCTATGATGCATTCCTTGTTGAATTGTAGGATGGCAGCCCCCAGGAAGCCCATTAATGGCTGACTTTTCTGAAAGACTGCCTCTGCATTCCTTGAAGAGACTTAAGGCCATCTCTGTCTCTGGCGTGCTGTTGGATCTATGTTGTCTATAAATGTGTCTGTCTTTTCTGCATCCCTGTGAATGCAGAGTGTCTGAATGAATTGCAATGAGCACTTATATATGGTACAAATTCATAAATGGGAGACCAGCTGAAAAAAAGAGAGGGAGAAGTATGAATGGATCAAATAGTTAAATACTGCATAAAAAAAAATACAAAAGTTGATTCAGCCACAGGGAAGAAGAGAGCAATGAATTATGGATTTTGCACAGTTGCTTAGTTTGCTGTTCATAAAAAATTGCATGGTTACCCGAGCAAATGTCACATCAGATGAATTGTCCGTGATCTACATGACATCTCCTTCAGTGAAGCACACGTGCACATCCCGGTCACATGGGCTAGTTCTCGCTCAGATGTCTTTATTGTTGGACTAGCTACAAGAAGCACAGAACTGATGCTTACCACCATGTGAGTTTAAAGCTGTACAACTCTCCCTTCCCCTCCCTCCAAACTTTTTTATGTGTAAGGAGAATTACTCAGTCACTATATCCTATCTTCTTTCTCCTACTCCTCTCTGTTTGTCTGCCCCTGTTTTCTCTAGTATCCATTCTTCCAGAATTTCAGTTTGGTTAACACATTATAAAATCCTTAGAGTGCTCAGATACATCTATTCATACATATTGACCTTTTCATTCATCCCTTTCATCCCCTGATCTCCCAGGTCACTCTAGCCTCTTGGTGCCTTGCTCCTTAATGTGTTTTATTGCCCATGGGGCATGGGGGTGGTATTATTCCTGCTTTTACAAGGATAATAGTCCCCACCTCCAAATTTATTTAAGTCTATTTCTGCCTTCAGACATTGTATAGGATATATCTTGCCTATAAATGTTTCCTTCCAATTTTTTTTTTTTTTGACTTTTCAAAAGCATCTGACTCAGAGTGACATATTCCTCCAGGGTTGTGCTGGAGCTGTTGGGATCTCGGCTTGTTCCTGAGTGAACTGTTACAGTTCACTTGCTATTGCTGGCTTCTTCCCCCTGCTGCTTAGAGAGGTGGTGGTGGCGGCAAGTTTTCTACCCCAGCCTTGAGCCTCTGCAGGTATGAACCTTTTCCACAGGTGCCCATTCCTTTCCCATGTCAGCAACCCCACTTCTCCAGGGACACTGCTTCTGTCCCTGCTCCTGGACCAGAGAGTACCGAAAGCCCAGCACTCTGAGAGCTGTGTATGCAAAAGGGTGTCTTTCTGTCTTGCAGTCAGCTCGCACCCAGTGCTCAAATCCCAGGTAGGAGTACATATATGGTGGATGGTCCATTGGCTACTTGGAGTTTCTCATTCAATTGTAGGAAAACATCTGCAGCACAAGGGGCACTGTGAAAAGGGTAGTGGAGGAGTGTTGGTGAGCTCTTATCATCTAGGCTGCATCCTCTGCAAAGAGGGTTGTAAGGCTTTGATTTCAGGCTTTGATCTGTACCTGCAACAATCAAAGCCTAAGTGCAAAATGAAAATAGTGATGTGCATTGGGGAGGGTGTGCAGAAGAAAAATGTGTGGGAACATGGGATTATAGAGCTTGACTTTTCCCAATGTACTTTAGTACATGTTACCCTGACTTATGGTCATGGGATCACCAGAGTGAAAGTGGGATTTGATCCTGTGGTCTTTGAGCCACCATCTGCCAACTTTCACCTGTCCCTTTTGTTTTCCATCATAACAAAGGATCATGTCAAGCGAGCGCAATCTGAAACTGAGGAAGCAGAAGTTGTTCCTGACTTTCTTGCATCTTAAGGCACACTGCAATGGCTGTCCTGCAAACAACTGCCAGCTGACTAAGCTGTGTTTAAAACAATGAAGTAGAGACAATATATTCCATGTCTCCCACAATTCAGTATATCAACAGGGAAAGTAAAGTATGTACAGAGCTAAGATATTTACTTTCCCATACTTGCTTGGCATTTAAGATGAAAACGCTAATAGGACCGTGGATGTGGGGTGGGGTTTTTTCCAGACAGTGATTTGACAGTAAATTTTTTTGCTAGGTCTCTTAACTGGATTTTGTCCATAAAACCATGTCTCAGATTTATTCCTCCAGACGTGAACTGCCAGCTCTGACGCATGTGAGCTGGAGCTACCTGACTCACTTCAAACCTGGATGGTCCTGAATCAAAGAGACATCTTACATCAGCAGCAGTGGTTAAGTGCTGCTAAGGGGCTACTTAAACTGCCAACTCACGAATTTAGTTATTTTTGGTACAGGTGCCTGAATGGTTTAGTTCCTAATTAAGTGAATTCAAGCAAATCCTTTTTATTTTTCAGCTGAGAGTGGTGGTGATGCACGGATTAGACATAGCAAGTCCAGGTTAGCAGTGGGCAGATGGTAAAATGTGAATGCAGAACAAGTAATGGATAGAAGCTAGTATTGCAGTGATAGATGAGGTTGTGCACTTCTGGGTTTTAAAAAAAAAAGTATTTCTCCTCTTTCTGAATCAGTGTAAATAATCACCCTAAGATTCTAAATCAAAGCATAAGGCAGAAGCAGTGATAATGCCAAACTGCCAGATGTCTTTGTAAAAAGGTGTAAAGCAGGCTGTCTTTGAGGGACCTTCTGCCACTTGGCTTGCTGGGATTAGACTGTACCAGCAATGGAGCTGACAAACTGCACTGAGAATTTTGCACCCCTGTGCAGCAGTGCTTGGAAAACCTTCAGTCATCAATACAATAGTGTGATCATGTAATAAGCAAGAACAAAAAAATCCTGCCTGGATTTGCCCAAGAATCAAAGACATGACCACAAAATTAGAACAGGGAACAGAACGTAGGTCAACCTGGACAGTCCAGGCTAAGTCACAAAGACCCTGATAAACCCTTATTTTTTATAAATCACTTAATTTATTTGATTTCTCTCTCCTAGGCCACCTAAGAGCAAAGAGGAGTGCTGGTCCCTCTTAGGTAGACTTTGGGAGCTATTCTAACCTGGTCCTGTTTACAGAAGCTGTTTAGTCACTATATCAATCTGCTGAAAATGAACCTATGCAATACCTCCCACTCCCTCTCCCCTCCTCTTCCCCCAGCAGTTTGAGTAGGCACAGCGTGATTCACAGGCAGAGGTACTCCTGGGTGCTAATCATGTGTCTGGTCCTTTTCTTGGGCTGTGGACTCGAGAGTCTGAAAACTACAGGTTCTGGAGTAAGTGTGATGCCCTTCCCATCTTTTCACCACAGAAAAATACCTGACTATGGGAGCTGACCAGATAAATCCTTAGGGGAAGATGTGGCTGGAGAGCAAGACAGTAGGATTAGCAAAATGAATTTTTTAACTGTAGCCTGGTAAACTCTAGAGATCCTAACAGCCCTTTGGAAAACAACAAATGGACCTGAATGCTCTGCCTCTGCCTGACCTCATCCCTCCTGAGCCCAGAGGCTTGGTTCGGCATCCTTGTGCTGGCAGCTGGCCTGTCATGTGGGCTCTGCTGGTGGTCTGGGCTGGTGCTCTGGAAAGCAGTCATTTCTTGAAAATAAGTTTTTTCTCACCTCTGCCAATGTCTCACCTCTCCCTGACCCAGCCTTACCCAATTTCTCAGTAGAAAGTTATTCAAATCAACAACAGTACTTTAATTGCCTGTAGGTCCCATGAAGGAGACTTGTTAAATGTTAGCCTGAGTGATTCTCACATGGTTATCTCTCTTCCAAGCCTGTGAAATCCTAGCATGACCATGGTGTCAGAGTTGACAGATGTTGTCAAACATCAATCAGTTTTCAACAGAAACTGGGTATCTCAATCCACTGTGGAGGTTAAAATGAAGAGTGAAAGTTATAATTATGATGACATTCATAAAGCAACGGGCAATTACAATTTGACACACATAAAACCCCTGTCTGGCATGAGGTATTTAGCACATGAACATTGTAAATGTGCCTAAGCTATTTAGTTGAATAAGAGCTGCTGTCTTTTAACAGCCTCTGAATGCTCCAGACACTTCTGAAAACAGGACTTAGCTTCCCATGTTGCTTTTGTGCTCTGAAAATGTTATGTGCTTCTGAAAAGAGCTTTTGGAAAAGGAGGAAGGGGCACTAAGTCACACCTGAACACTGTACAAACTACCTGAAGATGCAAAAGTTCGAACAGTTCTCTATCATCTTAAGTCAGGTATTCTATCTGAGACAACAAGAAAATACCAGATGTGTTAATTTGTCATGAGAGTTATGAAGTATAAAATGAATATGCCATAAAGATAAAAAATTGATAGCTTACCTATTTTGTTAATTAAAAAGTACAAGCACGTTATTTGCAGATATCTTAACATTTTACAGGTAGATACTATCTAAGGTCAATATTTATAGTATATCAATATATTGTTTAGCTTTGCTTTGGAAATGACCTGTGGAAGAGGTAAGAGCAGTTCTATCCAATCAACTTCAATAAAAATATTATCAGAAAAATCTCTTCCCTTAACAGAAAGAAAAAAACTTGATGTTGATTGGAAATGGATCTTAATGCAGACAAGAGAGAGGAGGGGGGAAAAAAATCCTTTTCTCTTGGAGAGGAGGTGGAAACTACAAAAGGAATGGTAGGATTTGAGCTTTCTTTGAATTAATCAAATGGATTCTAAGGGAATGATTTGGAGTGTAGGTACCTTCTGCATGTGAGCTGTCTAAGCCTTCTAGGTGTCTACCCTCCCTGAGGGCATAAAGAGCAGAATTGTCCAACTACCCCTAAGTTCATTCTTACAAACTGTTGCTGTGAGGCAAAGTCACTTGCTGGGCCTCTAGTGTTATGCCATTCCAATAATGTTGTTATGAGTTTGTACTCTTATAATAATTATCTGTGACAGATGAGCTAGGAGGAAGTACATGAATAAAACAGCACTGAACCTGAAGCTGCTGGTGAAGACAGTGATAGGAAGATGCTGAAATACCTCCAGAAAAATCCTCCCTGCAAAGTCTGCATGAGTTAGAATATTTGCTAAAAGTAAGCAAGAAAAGGTTTAGATGCAGAGAAAGAGTGACAAACAATGAGAAGAACGTATTCAGCTGGTGCTATGTGTGTACTGTTTCTCCAGGACACTGGCAAAAGAAGTGGTAGAGTCGAATGTCATGAAAAGAAAACCAGCTAAAAATGCAAGAAAACCGTAGCCAAAGACCAGGTAATTATAAAGAAGGATAAAAGCATATGAGGGCAAGACAAGTGATAAAATTACTGACTTAAATGAAGCAAAGGACCAGGAGAAGTCAGTGGATAAATAGGCATTACCACTTATATAGCAAAGAAAATGATGGCAAACACTGGTGTGATGTTACACAACTTCCCTGAGAAGAACCTGCAAAAGACCTTATCAATGAAAGTTATGAAGGAGGAGTTAGTCTCAGTCTGGAAGATCATAAGTTGCCCATATTTCCTCTGTAAGAATCCCTGTACAAGCATTAAAGAGGACATCAAATGGAAGGGAGAGGAAAGCCAGTCATACACTTGCAGGTTTTACTTAGAAGCGTCCACCATAATCCACTGAGGAATGTTGTAAAGTGAGATGTGCCAAGAAAAATAGCACAGAGGTCTGATGCTATTCTTAATTATCAACTTCAACAATTGATCAATTGTAGATGTTAGCATCAAACTTGAATGCATTCTCTCACCTCCAGTAAACAGCATCGTTATTGACTTCATTATGAGAAAACTTGTAGATATACATATGGAGTCATTACATGCTTTGATAACAATATACTAGAATAATTGCACGTAGATTATGTAGCTCTTTGATGTGACAGTTCAGTCAGGAACAAATCAACGCAAGAAAACCATCCAAAAAACAGGGAGTTGGTCATCATTTTTTGAGGGGGTGAAAAAAATAGCCCTACAAGTAAATTTAATGAGAAATCGGAATTTGGACTCTAGTTTAGAAGACAAAGAAAGAAAGAAGTGACTCAATTTACATATCTTGGCAGTCATACCCTCATGAAAACGTCAGAAACTGGCTAAGGCAGGGTTGCATTTGGCAGCTGAAGATTTGTTTTTGGGAAATCTGCAGTTTGAAGTGAATCACTGAATCTTCAGTGTTCCTTTTTAATAAATGTGTTTGAAAGTTGTAGGTCTCCTAAAAGTGCAGAAGGAGAGCTAAACACTTTCAAATGCTACAACAAATTTCTAAGAAATATGGGGATTCAGCAACTGTCAACAACCCCTTAGATTTGCAGAAGCTATTAAGAGGATGGAAAACATTGGACCCTGTGTTGAGGAAGAGCGTCTACTTGAATACTTAAGCAATTGAGTAATTGCCAAATTATGCAAAAGAGACCAAGGAACCTAGAATCCCTCCAGGGTACTATTCAGAAAGGGGGAAAAACACTGCTGCTCTCCAGGACACTAGAAGAAAGGCTCAATATGGATAAACATGGTGAATACTTCTTTATGGATAGTAATATCTAATACACCGGATTTTAAAGTCAGTGAACACAGTTATCTAAATTTACAGTGATTCTTGGTATATTTAAAAAAAAATACATACAAAACTCTAATGAAAACTAAATTCTATTCCATGCATCTCTGATATCCTAGGAACTGAAGATTAAATGTGTAAGTAGAAGCTTTCTCTCTGTGGTTTAAAAAAACCATGTTTCCTGTATAGCACACAATGCCACTCATCTGTGAACACTCTCAGTGCCTTGTCTGAGAGAGACAAGGATAACTTTGCTAGAAAAATTGGTGTGTTCTGAAGGGAAATTTTTTGAATAACTTAGTTTGCAAGTTAGCCTTTCTGTCAGTAAGGCCTCAGTTCTCTTTAGTTATGACTGATAAGTACAGGCAAATGAGGCTCCTCTTACATTTGCATCAATGCCAGTTTGGGTTACAAAGAATTGTATATTATAGACATGGATTGTCTTCGCCAGTGTATGGAAAGAGACAGAAGGTTCATTACAAGTATAGGCTCATTTCTTGCTAAAGGGAATAAGCTCTTTTTTAGGTTCCCTGTGTTGATGTCCAAGACAGCACATATGGTGCCTTCCTTCATATGGTGCTTTCCTCTATAGTAAATCAATCCTAATACCAGTGCCAATGCTTTGGAGTTATATTTGTTATTCAAATTGTCTGTCTCTGTGTCTATTTTTATATAACTAGACTCATTTGAACTCAAATAGTTACCTTAATGCTACAAACAATATATATTAATTCATGACTGGATTTGTGGTGGCATATCTAAATTAACATTTCTGGACAAACTTAGAAAAGCATAAATTACTGCTTTTTTCAGAGGCAATGGACAGGCCATGATCCTTTGCCAAGGTGTGGCCTCTTTTAAGAAATAAACATTTGTAGAAGCTGAGGATAGGCTGTCAAAGGGGAAACCATAACTTTATTACAGAATATGATAGAAAAAACTCCCAAACAGTGCGAGTTTTTTGGGAAACTGAGCCAGCTGTGAAGGCTGGATTGGATGTTACTTGGGAAATCTGTCACCAAACCTAGACCAAGAAGGATAAGGAATATTGAATTAATAACTTGTACTTCATTTAAGTGTCTGGCGATGCCTAGAAGAAAACCAGCAAGACAGTGCAGAATTGGGATACAAGGGCTTTTGAATAGTACTATGTTGGTTGTAAGTGCCTGAAGAATTGACTTCAGGCTGGTGGTCCCAATACATCACAAAAAGAATTACTCCTCTCCTGCTTGTGGGTGCACCTTTCTGCTTCCTTTTGCCAGATTCTTCTCTCCCTGCAGCTCAACTTTCAGAAAAGAGCCCAGAGGTTACAGCAAGACCTCCATGGGAACTTGCCCCATCTATTGTGTATTCCCCCATGCAGTTCATTGTGTTAATGCTCCTGGCTGAGCTGCCATCTCCTCTCTCTCCTCAGCTACACTGCTTACTGTTAGCCACAAAGGCAGCATTGCCCTCTCTTTCCAAAGAACAGCTTTTCAGTTTCAAAGGGTGCATTAAATCTTCTCATACAACTCGGTTTCTCCAACACCAGCTATCTGACAGAATGGAGAAAAACCTCAAACTCCAGCAGAACAACATCCAGTCCCAGCTGCAATATTCTCATCTTCTCCTGGCTTCTACAGGCAAGTTTAAAATTTTCCAGGATTTAATGAAGTACGTGGCAGAAGTCTTAGGCATTCTCTAGAAGGCTGTCCAAGAAAAACAGGAAAACTTTTGGAAGTATTGCACTTGTCAACACAAGCAGTGTAACCATGCCCGTCTGGCATACACCTGTATAGACCTTGGCTATGTCCAAAAAAAGCAGACGGAAGATATCAAGCTCCTGCAAAAGCCTTTTAACATGTTTTTTTGCTCCTGTGCCTGACTGCAGTGCTTGAGGGAACCGAGTAGAAGATCCACCCTTAATGCATTCTGTGGGGAAAAGCTGTCCTTGAAGCATTTTGTATGAAAGTGTTTATCCTGCATTTTTTTAAAATGGTAGTGATGAATTATGCGATATAATTTTTGTTAGAAAATCTACCTATGTAACTCATTAAAGACTGCTAAACTAGCTACAGCTCCAAACAAGTAATCTCTCTGCCTTATATGTCTCTAGGTTACACTGAACGTAGCTGGCACTCCAACATATGCAATAACTTGTATGGATGCCATCATGATTTAAGCTTTCTGAAGTCCTCTGAGTGATCCATGTAACAGTTGAAGACATCTGTCTGAGATTGTCTTCATCAGTGGTGTATGTTATGCTTTTCACATCATAACATGCTCCCAGGCAAGTTCTGCGGGGCTTCTGTGTCATCATTCCTTAGAAAACCAAAACAAAAGAACAGAAAACTTGTGACAAGAAGCATATTTTAGTGTGACGTTATTCTGTCACCAGCCACTAAGATTCACAGATTTAACATGCTAGAACTGGAAAAGGTACCCGGTGCTTTGGATGAGGCTTCCCACGGGTAGTAGGTTTGCTGATGACACTAGGAGCATTTTGCACTATTTTTCTATTCTACTGTCCTTGAGATCTGAGGAAGACTTCATCATGAAAGTTCTGTCAGATCTATTGATCTTTGCTTTCATAAACATATTAGGTCAGATAAATCTACACAGCTTAGTATCCTTGTAATCCCTTTGGCTGTTTTATCTCCTTTTTTTTTTTCTTTTTTTAAGATTCTTTTCACAGGAGGAGGTTATTCATCATCTATGTTTGGACCTGCTGACGGAGGTGCTTTTAAAGTTCGGGGGTTTGTCTTTTATTCCTGATGCTTTTAAAGAAGTAAAGGGACTGGAGGCACATACTTGATCTCTAGAATTTTACACTATTTACTGTTTCAAATTTTGAATGATGACTTCAGCCATGTTCCCTACATTTCATCCTTGTTATGATTTATGGATCTGAAAGATGTGAGAAGTCTGCTTTACTATTCTGATGCAATCAGTTCTTTAGTGACTCAGGGCTCTAGATGGAAAACTCATCTGAATTACCCTCTAATTCAGGATCTCTGAACCACTTGGTAAGCTTGCTTGTGCATAAGTATATCTTAGAACCCTGAAGCCCATGGCTGGTATACAAAGTTTTCTTCTCCCTTCCTCATGGATTAATTAGTCATACAGGTGGATAATACCATAATAATGCAAGTAACTAATAAACAAGAGGTGAGAAGGCAACCTCTTGTTTTGTCAGGATCCCTTACTACTTCATTCTGCCCCAAGACATTTCAGTACCAATGCATGTTTCCTCTAATTAGGAGGAATTTTTCAGACAGTCTTAAAGACTTAGTCATAAAGGGTTTCTTGAACAAAGAGGATTCCCTGGAACAGAACCACTTGAAATAGAGGAGTTGTGACCCCATGTGTTGTGTGGGAGATGGCTTCCTTTTCTTTTGGACACCATGACTGTTGTACATATTTAATTCTGAGAATCCGAAGAAAGTAAGGCTGAGATTTCTCTATCATGGGACAGATAGTCCTGGTATTTTGCTCTGCTGGCAATTGCAAACTAATTGATGGCTTCACATACCTTACCAGATATTGTCTTTCAGAACAATGAGAAAATCCTGTACCTGGTGTCTTGATCTATTTTTATAGCAAATTATGTTTGCTTGATTGAAGGTCCAATAAGAGACCTGTTCTGTTTTGGAGGTTCAATGCCATTTACTTACAAAGCCAACTTTTTCTACCTGAGCACTTCAAACTAATCTTCTCTGCAGACCTTGATATTAATGAGTTCTTCACTCCTCCTGAAACAGCATGTGCTTTTTTATTTTTTAATATCTTCATCAAAGTCCACTAGGCAGTAATTTTATGCAAAATATCCTACTGCATTCTTAGCCTTCTTCCAGAGTTTCTTACTAAGGCCATACAAACCATCATGCAGAAAAAACATAAGATAAAGGTAAGAAATCCTAGTTTTATTTCCTTAACCTTGTATTAACCATGGAAGAGAAACTCTTACATTGTGTGGTGAATTTTTTCAAGCTATGCTGGGCTAGGGGTAGATGGTAGCAATTAAATATCTACAAAGAGGTTGTCCAAGTACTTCAGAAATTCAATCAAACTGTTATGATGTAGCTGGGAAAGAAAAATCCTGCCATGTTCAGAATTGGCTAGACTCTTTTCTATGATGCATTTTTCTATGACACATTTTCTATGTGGAGAATATAATACTTGAGATGGACCAAAATAATCTGGAGTGACCCAGGAAGCTTGATGTTCACATTTAACTGTAACTGTACCCAGGTATGGGCTTCCTGATAGTATGCTGGGTTTAGGGGTGTTATCCAGCAGTCTCTGTTCAGATGTGACCCCCTCATGCCTGTTCTGTAACACAGAGAGGATTGATCAATTGTTCACCAAGAGTGGACTCTGTGCAGGCAGTCCCTGGAAAAAGAAGAAAATTTTCTTTACCTTACAGTAATTATCAATCTTCAAATATGTTTTCTGGATTGAATCTATAATCTGTTCTTCCTCTGGATATTATAGGATCTTTCCTGCTGGGACTCCATACTGACCCCGTATAAGCCATGTAGGCTAATTCCAGTCTTTATGCTGTCCTCAGATCTTTCCTGCAGATTTTATTGTATGTGTAGCAGAATGGATACTGATGTCAGAAGCCCCCAGTCTCAGAGTCCTGATGTGAATGAGCACGGATGCATGTAGACACCTCAAAGGATCACAGTTTCTCCAGAATAGATAATAGCTCTTAAAGTTTTTGAAAGTGGTGTAGATTACTTATCTAAACACTTTTGGGTGTAGACGATATATAGCAGTGACTGCACATCACTTGTAGACTGCAGGAAGAGAGGAAAAAAGGATTTTTTTTTTTTTACAAGGAATGTGAAACAGTGAGAAGGAACTGTACCAAAGCAGTGGCATGCATTTAAAACTATGCTAGAACTAATTCTTATGTGCAGCCTTTCGTTTGAGTTATGTAGAAAGGTCTGTTATTTCATTTTCTATTTATGTTGCGTGAATACCTAATAACGGTACCTACTGCTTTTCTTTTACATCAATTACAATTTGAAAAAAAAAAAAAACAAAAAACAACAGATTTAGGTCCTCTCTTTTCCTTCCTGAGAATACTGTGAAAGTGTGCAAAATATAGTATCAACTGGCATTCAATGAGAGATACAAAATTAAGGGTAATATTTGGGGAAAGATGAAAACCATTAGCAGTTAGATTTAAAAATGATGATGCAACATAAATTTTAGCTGGCCAGAGGAGAAACTTGGGGACTTGTATATAAAAGAGCAGGTAAAAGTTTTGGTTGAATATCTGATTGGATCCCTGACTGATTAGGGAGACAGTATGTGTACAGACTGGAAAATAATAGTCAAATATTGTTATACTGGACTGAGTTAAGAGTACTCATGCTATTGTTACTTGATTTCAATCTTTATGTATGTGTAAGATTAGTTGGATTCAAAGAAAAAAAGGAGTATTTCTGTTCTTGGAAAGACATTTGATGAAGTATTGCATTATATTGCATATTATGTATCAAGAAAGAACTACAGTAAGATGGCTGCACAGGTTTGGAAGGTTGCTACTAGATACTTAATATGTTGGAAATACCTGTCCAGTGAAGTTGTAATCAGGGTTTATTTGGTGAAGGGTTTCCATTCTTCCTGAGGCACTTGCTTCGATTGCTGTTACAAGTTACTGAGCTAAAGGGACCTCTAGTATCATCCTCTTCAGCCACATGGTTTAGAGAACTTTTATATATTTCTAAGAGGTTTGCAGAAAGGGGACACAGGGCCTACATATGGTCAATTCACAGAAGGTACATATCTTGAGAGAAGTAAAACTATAGCAGAAGACAGACAAAAATTTGAGTATCTGAAAAGGATAAGGTAAATAAGATTCATCAATGACAGAGATTAAGCCCAAAGAAAAGATTGGGCAAGTTACTTGAACCTGGAAGATCTTTGGGACAGAGACTGTTTTTATCATTCTTTGTACTGGGTCTGGCATAATGTGATCCTGTTACAGCAGCTCTTTGGTGCTGCCATATTGCAAATGAAATAATAATAGTAGCTACAGAAGAAAAGAGCTGTGGCAGACTGTCACTGTAGGTGAGAGAATCTAGGGATAATGTAATGACTGGAAATGTCAGATAGGTAAATATTAAAACTGATTTACTGTAAACAATGCAAGTGTGGCATTTAAGCTATGGAACAGATGATTTGCTACTTGAAGACAGGGAGTTTAGTCGTCTGTGTTGGTGGGATGCGGGTGGGCTGGTTGATTCAGAAGGTTGTTTTCACTGACCTAGTGTTCAGGAGTAAACTGAAGGGGTTTGATGTGTTAGTAACATGATTCTCTGGAAGAATCCTACAGCTGCAATAGCTGCAAGATATGATGGAGGAAACTATACCTACCATCCTGTAGAAAAACACCTGTCTGAGGTGTTTTTTTAGAGCTTCTAGTAATTTGTACCATTTCATACATGACCAGTCCCCTCAGTACGGGTGCTGGTGCTGAAAGGCATAACTGCTCTATATAGCACACCCCTGTAAAAACAAGGTGGTTTTGCACCTAAAAAAATCCTGTGTTGCACATGAATCTGCTAATGTAGATGGTTTTAACATTCAGAAACAAGGAAGGAGGCAATAACATTTAATGTTCTGATGTCTTCCTTCAAATAACTGTGTCTGAATTTAGATAGATCCAGAAAACCTGGATCAGGGTGAATTTTTAAAGCTCTCGTGCTGTGTGTGCTCAGCTTTGAAAAGTGGAAAATCAAAGCACTTGCTGGACATCCAATCATTTCCTTTACAGATTCCTCTGTGTATGCTTTACTCTTCAGTTCATTAGAGCATTTGATCTCAGTTTTTTTTCATTGGCAGCCTTAGAAATAATCCTCTTACCTATTGCTTCCCACAGTAGTCCTGGCTGCAAAGGACTGGGACTGGGACTCTGAGAAGGAGTGATGGCAGTGTTTGAATGCTGAGTAGCAGAAGAGCTGGTGAGATAAAGGAGCTGTTGGTAGAGATGATTTTTCTTTTCACTTCTACCATCATCCACAATTTTAAACAGAAGTTGTTTCTGAGTTTCAGCAAAGCTGACCATGCAGACACCTTGGGGATACCCTGGTCACAGGCTCTGGACGGGAGTGTTGCTGTCTGTAGAGAGTCTGAGGAGTTTGCCCATGATTTGGAGATGGGGGAAGAAGGAGCAGCAACAGGATGGTGGGTTATGATCAGTGCTTTCTTTTATTTGGCTCCTGCTGGGCCTAGTTAAGTTTTTTAGTACTTTCTTCAGAGGAATGAGACTCCTGCAAGGTCCCCTCTATACCCAGCTTTCAGGCCACAGCCCTGGCCTGGAATTAGTGGTTTGCCATCACACTGCTTGCACACCAGAGTTGTTACAGCTGTGAGCAATTGCAGTTGGCCCTGGTAGCCAGGGCAGTGCTATTCTTCACAGCTGAAATGAACAGAGATCCTTTAAAAAACTTGAGAGAGATCTCTGAGGTCAGCTCTGAGTAGTTGTTTGTCCTGACTGTGAAAATAACTTGATTGTAAAACAACATTTATGACACTTTCAACTCTATCAGTCAGTATATGTTGTCAAGATTATTTTGAAAGATAGAGAATAGATCAGGGATAGAAACATGCTTATTTTTTAAGCAAGCTGAGATTATAGCAAGCGTTTACAGTTTTGCAAATCAAAGAAGCCTGGGACTTGCGTCTTTGGAGACCCTAAAGGCCAGCTCTGTCAGCCAGAAATAAAACTTGCTAGATAAGACAACATAGTTATATTCTGAATCCTTGTCCCATGGTGACATGATCCTGCTGTGCTGAACTGTCTTAGATCCGCACCATCAGTTGCTCTCCCTGGGGAGCAGCGTGGCCTCCTGTGACCTGTCTGTGCAGAGCACTCTGACATGAGCATCTGCTTGTGACGCCAGTGATGGAGCTGTTCGCACAGGCTCTGTTTACAATGGCATGTGGCAGTTCTGGCTGTGCTTCAGTGTCGTCTTGTTGGTTTTATTGTAAAATGACTGCTTTGTTTTCTCCAGTGCCCCTCATCCCTTTCTTCCTGCCTTCGGAGAATGGATTTACAATGTATTGCAGACTTTGGCCAGTGTAGCCTTGACCAGTCCCTTTTTCTAGGGTAGGAAGGAAGAGAAGAAAAAACCCCACAACAACTGTTGATTTTGGCTTTATTAGTGTAAATACCACTGTGCTGCAAAATGAGAAACTAAGCATGCAGCTTAGATATCTAACTTTGAAATGTGTGCTGGTAATTGAGTTTCTGTGTCTTTTTTTATTTTATTTTTCCTTTTTTTTTTTTTAAACATGATTTGATTAAAGATCCCTTTTGACCAAATTTGGAGAGATTCGGGTAAAGGCTTTTGAAGAATGCCTTTCTGCTCCAGCTTTCAGTGAAATTAATCCAAATATATGAAACGAAAAGGTTGTTGATATAGTTTCTTTGGAAGCTGTGTTGTATTTTCTCTACATTTCAGGCTGTTTCCTTGAAACTTGCTTTCTGCCTATTGCTTTTCTCACTGAACCTGAATCCAAAACAACAAAAAGAAAGAAAGAAAGAAAGGGGGAACTTCTAGGTCTGTCCTAAGTTCTTTTCTGTGGATCCCAAAAAAGCATTCTGCCAAGATTACCAATGAGTGTTGTATGCCCGGACAGCTGTAGGGGTAAGCTGGGGCAGGGGAGCACTATTACAGAGCTGTACAGGAGCCTTTTGTGGGTTCAGTAACTGTGGAAACTGATCCCAGTTTGATTGTGCCAAGCTCCATGTCCTTCAACAAGCTGCAGGATTTCCTTCCAAGCTTAATATAAAATTGAAACAGCTATTCCTCAGGCTCTCCCTAACTTTTTGCCACTTTGGCTCAAATGTTTGTCAGCTCCTTTTCATCTCATTGGTGCTAACACCATCCCATTCTGTTATACCTCTTTCTTCCTTCTACTGAAAAATCCTTCAGCTGAAATAAATTGGGCCTTTTTCCTTTCCTCTTGCTATTCTTGTAAGCTTCTTCTGAGATATCTCAAGCATTAGTGCTAAAAGTCTGAAATAAACTAGTACAACAGTGGACTTCCTTCTGTGTTTCCCTCTTGCCAATCCTATTCAGTTGCCAAGATGAGTCTTGAAAGCAAGTCCTGAATCTTAACAATCTCTCTGCCTGACATTTTGTTCCATAGACAGTATGCTGTGTTTTGTGCCTATATGTTGTGTGTATCCTTGACTTCATGACTAATTGCATACCATTATAAACTTTATTACTAAAATAATTTTGTCCGTCTTCCATAAGAATACTCTACTAGCTCTCCAGTATGTTTATCTATAACATAAGAAAAGAGATAACTGGTCTAGATATTCTTTTTAAGAGTCTCCTGATTTGCTTTCTGCTGCTTCTTCACTTTTTAAAAATAATTTCAATTGTTTTAGAGACTGGCAATATTTAGACTCTGTAAAATTCCTTAATAGTAAAAGATTGCCTATGTCTTTATGGATCTACTTTTGCTTTGTCTTTAGTGTGGTGTCTTCTGCCTGGTCTGCATTTCTATTCCTAGGTTTGGGGTTTTTTTTGTCTTTTTTTCAGTCCAGACTTGTCTGAAATTTGGGGTTTTTTTTACACTCACACGTGGTTGGTTGGGTGGGTGGGTTTTTTTATTTTGTTTGTTTGGGGTTTTTTTTTTTTTGGTCTTGTTTTTGAGGAATTAGGTTCCCCACACAGACTGGTAGAGGAGGTTTTCACCAGTTTTCCATTAACAAGTCTGTTCCTGGGGAGGGCCAGTACTCTCTCAGGTACTGCTATGAGTAGTCACAGCTTCATACCTGTGATTGACTTCATCTGTTAATGTGCAAGTTGTGAAAGGTAGATCTTCACTGTCACTTCTGATCATTTGAGGTGAATTCATTAACATGTTCAACAGTTCCCAGTGTCTATTCTGCTGTCTCATGTTCTCTGCTGTTTTCTTGGGATGTGAACTAACAGTAAGTCTTTTGCATGAAATGAATTCTGCAAATATGCGACCACTCCCTTCTTCCTATGCTTCCTGAGTCATGGTCATATTCTGCTCTATCAAATGTATTGTCAATCTTCAAACATTTTGAAATGTTGTCACATTTGCAGTGACTGGATTCTCTCCAGACATGGGGCTATGTTCCCACATGTGATAGCATTGATATTAGAGATTACCACTTTGGTAACCCGAGTGCCTCTGCTTCATTTGTTTTTTTTAATCTTGCTTTCCTATTCTGTTCCACAAATTTGCCATTTTTAAGCAGCCACGCCATTATCATTCTGACTGTTGTCTTCTTGAGAAGAAATCTAGCAACAAGAAGTAGAAAAATAACCACTGGCCAAATATCTGTTCCGCCAGGGCCTAGCAAGAACTAACTTTTGTGTTTACATGTGCTTTCAGCAATCAGGACATCCAGGGTTGACATGAACCTTCACAGCCTTGTTGATGATTGAAGCCAGTTTCAGCTTACAGTGTAACTTGTACAGATATGTGTATTCTACAAATCACACTTTTCATGCTTAACAAAATAATACTTAATAATTAGTTATTTACATTTATAGTAGTAAGATGCTTTGATGTAACACCTTGGCTTAAACATGCTGTTCTTCAACATGTGTTGCATGTGTGCTTCGTTTTAAACCTTTTAATAATTTGAAATAATTAATTTTTTTATTAGACTTGAAATGCATCATAATGATGCAGATATCATTCATGATAATGAGTCACGGTCTAACAAAAGCAGTATCTTGGTAGGGGACCTCTTTTAAGCATTCTTGGATACTGCAGCAGTCTCCAGGATAGGATTTAGAGGTTGCAGATAGATTAAGCTGCTTGCAATGTATTCCAGAAGGGACTAGAGCAACACAATATGGATTTGTTTTCTGCCAACACTTTAAAATCTAAATCCATATATTGTCCATCCACTCACACTCAATAGAATTTGTGAACAGCAAGGCAGTAGAGTTTGAAGAGCTGTTAGTAGAAGGCTAAAGATCCTTTGTCTGAGCACAAATAGACCTAATAAACATACTGTAGGGAGCAGAAGTGACTTTGTGGTTGTGTCAGAAGCACAAAATCTGGCCAGCATCCCTGGTTCAGTCACAGACACAATCTCCTACACTGAGAAAGTTGCTTAGTTTCTTTGGGAGGCACCTAGATCCATTTTTAGGTGAATAAAAGGTGGTGGATTTTCCAAAGTGGTAACTGCTGTTTCCATTGATTGTATTAGTGCCCAGATACTGTGCCTAAGCATCCATGTTTAAAGCTGCTAATCTTAATTGGTGATCACATATGCCACTTTTCTCACCTGTAAAATCACGATTATGTGTTCTTTCTCAAAAACTTTCTCTCATTTAACTTCAGAGTGTAACTTGGGTGGGACAAAGTCTGTGTCTTGGTGTGTATAGGGAACCTAACAGGATGGAGCCCTAACCTTTGTTGGCATCGCTAAACAGCTGTTACTTTATATATAATAGTAAAAAAGCTGTTGATTTTTTTTTTAACCTGAGCATTTTCAGAATACAACATCACAAAAGTCATAAATATCACTACAGTTTGCTTTCAGACATTATTGTGATGTCGTAAAATTATGTACTTTGTATAGCCACTATCATAAGAGAGTTAGCTTGGACTGGATAACATGGAATTTATTTTAAGTCAAGCTCAGCCTTGTCTGGTTGTGCCAAAAAACTTTAAAACTTATTATCCTTCCATGCATGAGTGGCAAAAAGCTACTCTTCCACTCCGTTTCTTACTACCTGCCTCAATGGGAAGAGGTAGAAAAATCAAAAATGATGGTGGGATATCCATCTGCTGGGATAAAACTACTGTTGGTTTGTATCAGCAGAATATTTATTGAGAATGAGAGGGAAAAGCTATAGAGATGGGGTAGCATTTCTTGCACATATTGTTAAACAGGGTGTGGGTTTTGTTTATCAAGGCTATATACTCTACAGCACTTATTTGTGGGAAGAGAAATGTATTTAGAGAAAAAACTCTGCTGAAAAAACATAGGACTGCTTTGGATAAGTAAGAGTTGTGGACCTGTCAGCAGGCTTGTTACTTCTCCTGGCATGACTGCTGGCTGTGATTCTTGACTGAAAAGCACATTTTCTGGAATTTTAGGTGTCATCTGCAGAAAATGCCCAAAGGCATAATGGACAAGATTCCCAGAACTAATTATCTTCAACAGGGAGAGAAGTTTATAGTGCTTCTGTTTTGAATGAGTAATTCCAATTACTTGAGGACACTTTTAAAGCACTGGCTTATTTGATACGGGGGCGGGAGTGGGGAACCCAAACACAGCTTGTCAATGGAATCTGTTGATGCTGGCATTTGGTGGTGTAGATATTAACAGTGGGGTAATACTTGCAATTCGTTTAGCTTGACAAACAAAAGCATCCAGTGGAAGGCCAAGGTTTACAATAAATGAGTCTCTAAAGATAGGCTCCTCACTCAGTATTTATTTACTTAATAAGAAAGATTGCTTTTTAAAAGTGTCAAGTACTCATCAACTGCTATTAATACCAGCAGAATTAGTAGCAAAGGAAATAACTAAGAATGGTGCCATAATCATTAAGTTGGTTTTGTGCTAGGTAATCTGTGCCTGTGGTCAGAAGCAAGCCAAGTATTCAGTCTGCAGATTCTGGCCCAAATAAGCCTACTCTCTGATGTAAAATAATATAAAAAAACAGAATTGTGTGTTACAGACAAGGAGGTAACAAAGGTAGTAGAAGGAAGATCATATGGTCAACTCAGGGAGGTGTATGTTTCTTTTGTGGATTTGACATTGTATTTTAACTGTCCTAATTCCTACAGGCAGCATGGAAAGCAAACGTTGACAGAGAAGGTAGCTTAGCAGATGGACTTGGACAGCATGCCCTGTGCAGAAGGGGCAGCATGGAAGGTGACACTGAGGCACCTGTATGCCTTTGAAGAAGGAGGCAGGAGATATGGACAGATTGGAACGCACATGGCCAGTATGGTATGAGCTCAAAATGTAGGCTTGCTGTGAAGGGTACTGAATTAGTTTCAGATGACATCATACGTAATTACTGATTATATTTAGAACATGTGGTAATATGGTCTGAGACCTTCCACAGGTTAATTCCGCAGACTTCAATAAATATCTACAGGAAGCTTGTGAAATCAAAGCAAGCCTAGGTAGGGAAAATATTTTCTCTATATGAACTTTAAGCACAGTTCCGCAAAAATGTAACACACCACAACCAAAGTTATTTTTTTATTATCCAAGTTGTTTGTCTTTAATGTATGAAAGAATTGCATACTTACATATTCAGGCTTAGTTCATATTTTGGGACATGAAGGTATTTGGTCCATATTTATCAAATGTAGTGGTTTTGTTGAAAAGTAGAGAGTAAACATTTCTAATGTATTACATTATAACATGAGTCTTAAGGCTCAAATACCTCTATGGAATCTGTTAGCCAAGGTTGAAAATATTGCCTCTGAAATATCTTAATAAGTTACTATATATGGGTGAGCTATTAAAAAACCCACAAACAATCCCCCTCCAAACAACAACAACAACAAAAAACAAAACCCAAAAAACGCTTGTAGCCTTACTTTTTATTTGTGAGATCTCTTACTGTCCTTCTGTCCATCCTTACAGTGATCTCAGAAGCATAGTACCAAATACTTGAAATTATGAATGTTCATCCTAATAGCAACCTTGTGTAGGTAAGTAGCCTGGGCCCTTAAACTCAGGTACAGGGAGGATTAAATTAGTTAAAAGCACATTATTAACCTAGGCTGAGCTGGGACTGAGGCAGACTACCTACAGAACACTCCTTCTACCTTTAAAAATCCTAATCTGTTTTACTACCAGTAATGCATGGATTTTGGTTGAGCATCTGTGGGACAAACTAACCTGCAAATACTTATTTCTTTTTTTTTTTAAATAGAAAGTAATTGTCTTTTACAGAAAGTCTAGTGGCAAAAATTACTTTTCTGAAAAGACTGGAAACTTTTGCCTGTGCATCAAATAATTTGATTTGAAAACACTGCTGAAAGAAACTTGGAAATTGTAGCTCAGTTGTCTTATGTTCCCAGTCTACAAGGTGACACTTTGTCTGGATAGATCTCATAATAAAAGTTGCAAAATTGTTGGATAGGTAGATATAATCTGTTTGAGGAGCCCAGTTCAGACAGAGCGTACAAAATTAAGTTCCTGAACTACAACATCTTATCAAAAGAAACTTCAAATTTGAGATGAAATAGATATGTTCTGTAGAAAGCCTACACTTCTCTTTCCTACTCCTCCCCAATGTTTATTAGAAAGCCCAAATTTCAGTTGAAAAAGTGTTTTAACAGAAAATATTTGACTGACCTACTTACAACCTTCTGTTTGAGAAAAATGGTTTACTCAAATCTTTTTAAAACCACATCTTTGTTATGCAGGGAAGCTGTGATTTAGCCCAGGTCACGTGGCAACTAGGTGTCAGGGCTGAAAGATTTCTTTGGGAAGAATTTCCCTTCTTCCTTGTCTTTTGATTATGCATCTCTTCTCCCTCAAATAATTTCTACTATTATATGCAGGACTGAACTACCACTCTGGCTGTGCACAGAAGGAGTACAAATGCTTCTCAGAATATTTTATTGAAGGTGTTTTTGTAGTAAATTCCGATGTGGCAGTGTCCCACCATTACTGTTTGAAATGTGAACCTGCAACTTCACATTTCATGCAGCACTGCCTTCTTTTCATTGAAGATTTCCAAATATATAACACTTATTTTACTGCCATGGTGATATGAAAGCACCATGGCAGCACTTGCTGTCATTGGAAGAATTGGGACTGTTTGTTCTTCTGAGATGACTAATGAAGAAATGGAAGAAACCAATTTCATCAATCTCACATTTTTGTATTCTGGTAGTTTTGAAAAAGAGAAGTGTTTTTTTTTTTTTTTCTCCCTGTGAATAAGGTGTAGTAATAAACTTTTCCATAACTTTACTAAACCAGATCACGTAAATGCTCTGGAGTGGGGTCTTCCTATACTGGTCAGGCAGAAGGAGGTATTTGCTGACTGGCCTTCATAGTCCTCTTTGGTGTGGTTGTAGCTGGTGTAAAGCAGTGGAAATGACTGAATATTAACATCAGGGGGCTGAGTAACCAAATGGAGAAATTTATGCCAGTAGTAGGGGAAGTGAAACGGGCATCAGAGGGACAATATAAACAATGTATAGCAACAGTCTTGACTGGAATAGATGTGAAGGATATTTGATCTTCAGTTAAGGTAGGTGGTTTTGCACCAGGTGTTAGTAATAAAATCTTCTGCAAAAGAAAAATGAAAAATCACTTGGCAGAATGCTGGGCAAGTCTGCTCTAGACCATTTGGGCTGACTTTAAAAGGGAATAGAGATGTCTTTCTGCTGTTAGAAAGAGAGCGACAACTGGGAATTGTACTATTATGTGAAAGTTCAACTTCCCACATTAGAGAATGTTGCAGAGTCCAACAAAAAACAACAAAACTTATACTATTTTAGGTTTAGTTTTGGTAAGCAGTGAAGGCCCAGAAAAAAATAGCATAGAAAACAACTTTGGACAATAAGATTAAGCATGCATGCAGAAATTGTTGTAAAACCCATTTACCTTCATTTTATTACTGCATTGTTGTAGTGACTAGATAGACTATTTTCTTTTCAGATATCAGCTGATGTTTCTTCACTGCTTGTTTTCACCAGAGAGTTCTTCAAAAGCTGCTCAGCAGGAATTGCAAACTGCTTCCCCAGGGGTACAACATAACCTCTTGCTTTGGTTTACAAGTACCCAGACAAGTTCATCTGCAGCATCACTTTGGTCAGGTTTGCTGTCTGTATGAAAATAATGTACTTAGTGGTTTAGAGCTGTCTTTTTAACAGTCCTGCAGCTTTGGTGCAGGAGCTATGTGTTTCAGGATGCTGGAAGCTGATTCCTTGCCTTCTTGGGAGGTCAGTTCTTAGGTTTCCTAAGAGACAGGTTGGGAAAGGCTTGAGGGTTTTCTTTTTTTAATCTCTTTTTTGGCTTCTTATTAAAAAAAGAGATGCTTATGGGAGTGGTGTTTTATAGTTTTATCAGTATGAATAAATAGAGGAGACAAGAGATGACATGCTGGCAAAGACCTTGTGGAGAAAACCAAAAATTCTTACAAATTTAAGTCCGTCTCCTACTACAGGCCCATGCATAGGTGGAAATGGGGAGAATAATGAGAAAAGAGAGCGGCTATGCATGTGAAAAGCCAGCTGAGTAGCATCTTTTCCTACTGTTACGCTAATAGGATTACAGCCTGCCACTGCAACTGTCTTTAATAATTTGCTTGTCCAGATCAAGACATCTTGCCTCTTTGAGTACTTCATATAACGCAATATATGTGTCATGTTGGATAATGAGCTGAAACAGACTTTTAAAAGAAATCCCTTTTCCTGTTACAGAAAGGAACAGAATTCCCATGATGTGTACAGTGCAGAAGGGAACTCAATATCCAATTAGTAGTTCACTGCCTGGCATTTAAAATCAGTATAATGATACCAAAATCAGCAATGGATTATAACAGCAACCTTTTATTTGCTTCAGAAATATTTCAAATATTCATAGCCAGGATCTTACTGAGAGCAAGCTCTGCAGAAGATGAGGGTCTTCCTTTGTTGCTGTTCTCTGGACAGTGAATTTCCCCAAGGGGGAAGGAGCAGAATTTGGTGACATCCAGAGGAAGCCACAAAACCTCACTGCAATGCTCACCTACGAACAGACTCACCTAAGAGGAGAAGAGAATCAAATGGTGCAATCTATCACCATCTGCCTGTTATCTAGTTAGATATTGTAAGGAGGAGAAATGATGGTTTAGTGAGTGAATTCAGTTAAATTTCCTTCCCCCTTGTAGTGCTCAAAGGATAGATCGTAGAGTTCTTTCTGCTTAACAGGATAACTACCTTGACTTATAAAGTCAAATGGTCTGACTCACTCCTTAGACACTGAAAATGAGTAGCTTGGTCTCTACTTAGCCTCCCAAATGTAAATAATAGCACAGAGGTGTTCTGAGGTTTCAAAAAGAAGCGTGCAATACTTGGCTTGGATACAAGGGCAATGGAAGCAACAGAAGAGGCAGAACATAATGGACAGCCTAGCTGACAAAGATGGAAAACATCTGTGACAAAGGTAACAGGGAAGACCCTCGGAGCTGCTACAGTTGTACTCTGTCTTCTGACTGAATGGGGAAACTCCTGCAAGCACTGAAAAGCATCCTTGTGGTACTGCACTCGAAGTTAGGGACTTTTCCTGGAAACAGCTTAAGTGCAACTCCAGCCAGGTAATAAAATCCCTCCTCAGACTTTCACCCTAAGAACTGAGTTAGCTCTGATGTATTAAGACACTGGCTTAGTTAGCCAATGCTGTCATCTTATTAATTTCGCAGTGTACAGGAGTTAAAGAACTGAATAATGTTAAAACACACTTTGAATGCCCCTAAGACCTGTTTGGATGCTTCTGACTAGAGGAGCTGTTCTGTCATTCTTGTGTGACAAGGGGTCTTTGTAGTAACTGTGTACCTCTAATCGTGCACGTAATCTAATGCACGTCAACTGAATAGGATTGCCCCATGGCAGTGCGTGGTGTTAGAAGGGTTTTGAAACTCCTGGTGTTTCAGGTTTTAGAAAACTTGAAACTCTCCGTTTTTCTTTGGTCTGGCTTTGTATTGCTTGATCTTAATGTTCAGTTTCAAAAAGAGGTTTGGCTATAAGAGGCACTACATAACTGTGTGCATAGTCACAGATGTGCACAGTTGGGCACTATCTGAGGCTTTCTCAAATGTGCTTTCATTCCTTCCTCCAGTTCATGTGTCCAGATGCTTCCTGAGAGAAGTCTAGCATCAAACATAAGAGAAAGTATTTTGCCCTTTAAAGTTTGAATCACTAAATGTTGCTGTTCCCCTTGCTTGGGGTCAGTACAAGGTTCTCCCGGTTCTAAGCAGGGTAGAAAATTGCCAGTGTCCCTTTTTTTTCCATCTTCACAGGATTTATACGTGTGCAGTCACTGCTGACTGAATTCTCCATTTTGAGGCACCCAGCTGTGTTGCCTGAATGCTCACCCCAGCCTGCTTGCCAATTTTAAATGCTTTACAGGGTCATGTTTTTATTCAAGCCAATCTGAATTACATATCGCATCAAATGTTCTGCTTTAAAAAAAAAAACAAAACCAAAACCAAAAAACCCCCAAAAAACAAAACTCAAAAAAACAAGCCACAAAAAACCAAACACACACTGCCCCCCCCCTCCTCAAACCCCAACCCCCCAACCTCACATGGCTTAATTTTCTGGGATCTCCCACTGTAGAATCACTTGTCTGTTATGACATGTCTGTCATGACAAGAAATGCATCCAAGCAGGAGTAAGGTTGGGCCCCTCTTGAGAATTTCAGTGGTTGGGTTGCATTGTTCCTCCTTGAATATCTCACCGTTTCTGCCATGGCAGAACTCTTTCCTCAGTCATCACCTTTGCAAGCTTAAGATGCCTCCTGCCATGGCAACAGATCTCTTCCAGCCACCTTCTGCATGAAAGAAAAAAATGTCTTGTCATGCAGTGAATGAAGTTTCATAATTCTTTTCCTATGTTGAATGCTCCATTATTTTGTACAGAAGCTCTTTTCTGTATTTTTTTTTTTTCCTCCTTTGATTTGAAAACTGAGCTACTTTCATGAGTCAACCCATTATGCGCTTGGGAGAATCAAAGCTGATTTTACAGCTGGAGGGGAGACCTTGTGAAACTTAAAGGATCTATGCACTTTTGACTACAAACCAGAGAAACTGCAGCAGTTTTAGTCTTGATTGCCATGGCTTAGATTGCTGTCAGAGACATCTCTCTCTCGTATGATTGTCTTCAAAGTATTTCTCCCCTTGATATGCTTGAATGATAGCATGCTATGTTTTGAATAGGCTGCTGAGGCTGCAAGATAACAAATGTATGTTTACATAAGTAGTCATTGCTATTCCTTTTTTTATGCTTGTATCAGAAGGGATGTGACATTTGTGTCAAAATTGACTCTCAACACTTCTCCAATGTTATTGGCATAACAGCCTTTGTTAAGAAGGCTTTAGGGTTCTGCAAAAACTAAAGCTAATCTTTGAGTAATAACGTATGTAAGCTTTAATTCAAAAACCTACTGGAAATAGTAGAAAACTGACAAAGTTGTCATGGAAACCACTAACACCTAGATATGGGTGAAAAAAGAAGCTTTCATTCAAAGACCACAATTATTTGCAAAAGAATCTGTAGGTTTCTGAAACATTTTTTTTCTACTTAGTTGTGATGGTAGGACTGCTTTTAATTTTCATAAACATGTGTGGATTCACACGTACACAAATGAGGAATGTTGTGCGTTGTGCTGGATGAATGAAAAAATAGTTTTGGAAGATGAAATTGAGAACCAAAGGGACAGACCAAGAGGAGGATTTTATTGGCCTCTTGTGTTTGATTAAAGCTTTTTTATTTTTGATAAAATGTGTTTAATTCTTGTTGACTGAGCGCAAGAGAGAAAAAAGTGCATATAAAATAAATGTATGGGCATGATGTGGAACAGAGAGAGAATATCTGACAAGTCTGGCTGGTCAGGAAATAAAATAGCAGCTGAAATGAAGAAGAAGAAAGGAAGACTGGGTTTATAGCCTGTATTTTATTTTAGATACTCTTCTACTGAGTTTTTCTCGCTAAAAGTAGCTCAGCAGTTATTCAGCATTCCTAGCAAATATGTAATATGTATCTAAATATGGATTTACACAGCAATTTTTTTTAAATTCAGATTTTTTAATTATCTAAACATTGTGTTGGATGATGATAGGTCTGCATTATTTAGGTAGACTTTTTAAAATGTCACCTTCTCTATCTTTACAGAGCTCTTTCAACTCAAATATTTAAGTGTTACAATAATCTTTGGAATGTACAGAACTGACAGTTCTGCACAGAAAACTCACTATGTTCTCAAGGGCCTATTATATACGCTTTGAGGAATCTGAAGTACAGAGTGACTTCGAATAGGGAAAGACAAGACAGATCTTGAAATTTTTTTGTGTTCTTCAGGTTCATAAGAAAATTACATCTACAGAAAAGATTTGAGATGGTTCAGCAAGACAAGTAGAACTTAGAACAATGTTCCAAACCCGCTGGGACATAAGAACATTCGTAACTGTTTATAGAAATTGTCCACAAAGCCCAGAAATTTATCTCTAGGGAGTGGACATACACAGAGAGATGTCTGGGGCAGAGTGAGAACAGGTCATACAACAACAGCACCATACAATAAAAGGTTTTGTATCAATTTTGCAGGAAACACTCCTCAGGTTGTGGTCTTCATACACCTGGATGACTCTCGGGTCTTTAGACATGCTAGCATGTATGGGGCTTGTTGTTGCTGTTGTCATCAGTATTTCTGTGAAGACCGAGCACCCAATTCAGCTTGTTCCCACAATGCTGAGAAGGCTTAATAACATACAAGAGGTAATAAGTAAGACTTAAGGTCAAGGTTTTAGCTGAAAGACCAGAAACACTTGGTGAAAAATTAATAACAGTTCTGTCTCAACAACTGGGTAGTTAAACACTAAATTTTCTTTTTGAAGGTACTGTAGACATATTCTTGCTATCAGAGATGGGGAGCTCAAAGTCCACAAAGAGTTCAGTGAATTGCTGCTCTTGGATTCTGAGACAAAGCTGGGAGAGAGGCTTATAGCTCAACATCAGACTGCTCTGTGCTGGCAAGCTCTTGCCAGAGTTTTTCCACCCTACCCTTTCTGACTTGGAGACCTACCAGATTCAAGGTGTGGTTTTCATGGAGTTACTCCAACTTTGGTATCTTCCTTCAGTCATAAGCGGTGACTTCTCACTTCTTCTCACTTTTTTTTTTTAAACCCTAAGCCTGGCTTCCTATTTCTAATCCAATGCATCCACATTTTTGAAGACTTGCATCACCTGCTTCTGTGGCATTTGGAATATAAATGCAAATAAGTTCACAGCTCTTCTTTCTGGGGATAAGTGCCTTGGATGTTTGAGAGGTGTTATTCCTGGTTTGGTTTGCTGCCCTCTGTCTAGTGCAGAGTTTTAAAGTGATGATGTGCTTCCTTGATCACTAATACTTAATCTTTCCAGTGTGGGATCATTTACTGTTAATTGATCTTGACTAGGAATAGTGAGGCAATAACCTTATATCTTAATTAACCAGAACTCATGATGCAGTGTTTACGTTGACCTTCTGCTTTCATGTCAGCACTGGGAGGACAAGCAATATGTGACTCAGTAAAAAATCCCAATATAAGAGTAACAGATCTGAATTGGCAAAACGATTACTCTTGATTTAGCAGTAGAGGCCCTAGAGACAGAGCTACTGAATAAAGATGCAGATCCCTAGATACCTGGTGAGACCTGCTGTTGACTCATGCTAACAATTATATAGAAAAGTAGTGTATGTATTCTGTAAAGCTCATGGTTTCTTCTACATTATGAGTTTGCCAATGAAGCTTCATGTTGAATAAGAATGGCATATCTGGGCCAGATCCATCTAGTCCTGTATCTTGTCTCTGATAGCAACAGTAGCAGCAATATAAGGCAGGATAGAAGAATAAAGCAAAGATATAGTTCTTGAGTCAAAGGTAGTGTCTTTGAGTTTAAAAGAGAGCAATGTGGATGGCAGGTTGAGTAGTAAGCTCTTTATTCAGCCTGCTTCCTCTGGCACTGGTGTGTGTGTTGGGGGCAGGCCCTGCTTATCACTGTCTTCAAAGTGCTGCACTGACACTACTGTGTACACGACCAAGGATTGTGATGTCTCAGACTGCAGTACTAATATCTTTCATCTGGACAGAAGGTAAAGCTCTGACCCAAAGAAGTCAAATATGATTGCTTATGTTTCTGAAGCTTGAATTGTGTCTTTATCTTGAAATGCTAAGGGACTGCATTAAGCCTGTTGTAGAAATCATTCTTACAGAAACTTAGTTGACTACTCTGCCTTGTTCTGTTGATACTAGGATAAAACAACTAAAGGTTTAATATGGATTTCAAGCAGGTAGCCCACACTATTAATTTCACATGAATGGTTATATACCCATGTCTGTTTAGCTATTCATTACCTTGCCCTTTGGTACAATTGCTAACTAAAGACTAATTCATTCCTATTTTTATTAAACCAAGTGTACTTGGTGCTGTAATGATGAGCAACAGACTAAATCCACGATGGAAGAGAATTACAGCTGGAGCCAGAAGGGGTTTAGGAGATCAACATAACATTTTTGGTGGAAGAGAATGGTAGGTTAATAAAATATAAAACAGGATTAATGCTGTAGATGACCTTAAAATACTGAATAGCAAAGAGCAGAGTGGCAATTATACATACATGTATAGCTGTAACTGACTGATAGTGAGTCCCTGTAAGTTTTTTAAAAAGACAATCAAAATGGTATAAAAGGCCATAAATACTGAATGCTTGTGTTTATATAGTTTAATGTGAATGTTAGCTTATGAGAGAAGCAAACAACAATAAGCCCTATTATTTCTCCCATTCTGTGAAAACATAAACAAAACTGGTTTTGGAAAGAGAAATTCATTAAAGCAAATTTCACAGTGTTTGACTATGGTGTTTTAACTGCCTGGGCAGGCTCGACAGTCTCTCAGGTTGGCTTTCCATTCTCATGCAAACTGTATCTCTTTCCGTTCCAGGACCCCCACAGTGCACTAGGGGTGTCCATGAGGCAGGATGTGTTCTTCTGCTGGGAGCAGTCCTTACCCTGCTCAGCGTGCGTAGCGCTGCACTAAGCTCCCACAAACAGCAGATGATTTCTTTGGTGTTGTGTTCTTGGAGACAATTAGCCATGGGCTGATGCTGGGGAACGCAGTCTGCCTCCAGCAGGTTCTCCCAGAACTTTTGAGGGCAAGAAACTATATTTTTCCCAAGACCTCACTTGTTATGTTTATAAATGCTCACTTTTAAAAATAAACTCCAGTAAACATTTCTCATGTGTCTTAGTTCAGCTGAGATGTGCAATAGGTCCTTGCCTTAGCCTTTTGTAGTAACATTTTTATTTAATTCACAGAAACACCGAAGACAACTTATGAGATAATGCTGAGATTTGCTTACAGCCAGTGTCAAAAATAAGGCATTATAAGAATGATTTGTGACTGAATTATCATTCACCTTCTGTTTATTGTTGAATTTTAGGCTATGTACACTGAAATGGCACTTAATGACTTTTGCTGGAGCTTTAAAAAACTATTTAACGCATTTTTAATAACATTGTGACATATTTTCCAAAGATGTTGGATTAGTTTTATTAGAAATGGATCCATTTTTATTATATGTTTTAATGCTAGTAGTACCTAGCCTTATGCTAACAGATATTTCATAATAGCTATGCTTTAGTTTTGTAAATATTTACATTTGTAGCAGGCATATCGAGTAATCATATGCCCGCAGGTATTAAGGCCCTCTTCTGCTTCAATCAAACTGTTTTCCCCAAGTGCCGCTTATTTGTGCTGAATTTGCGGTGCGAGGATAAAAGTCTTTGGCCCTTGCTGAAGGGACATGCCAAAGAGGTGTGGTAAAATGACTGATTTCACTGAAACCTGGCAACCGTGCTGTGCTGCACCCCGGTCTGGACAGTGCAAGCAGTCACTCAGCTCTCTGTGACCGAACGCCTTGGCTCTGACAGAAAGGTCTGGGAGGAACTTGCCCACAGGGACTCTGATCACCTACCTGTATGCCGTGATCAGGTTGGGTTTAAATACGGGTACCCTTGAGCTGTTCTTTTGGGACATGCCTGATGTGAGGCAATTGCTGTGCGGAATGGAGTTGTATACATATAAAAGCCATATGGCTTCCTTTAATAATGCTCAGTTTTCTTGACTTGTGAGCATTTTCAGTATTAAATCCTGATTATGGACAATGCATGCTGGTTCCAAGTCAACAATTTTAATGTGGGCCAAACAGCCTGTTTGTGGAGCAGGGTGCTGCGTGCCTCCATGGCTTTTGCAACTGTCAGCCTTTAAGCATGTTGCAGTCTGTAAAAAGTGATGCAGCTAATGTCTGTTATGTGTTGTTTAGTCTCTCAGCTTTTCCCCTGGAGGACAAATGTGCGTGCTGTTATTTGTACCATTTTGTATGGGTTTTGTTTCAAAACAATCCACAGCTGTATTCTTGTGGTAGAAAGAGAAAAGGGCAAGGTTAAAGAAGTGTGCTTTGCATACAGATTGGGATGTGGTAAGATTTGTCTTAGCTTCTGTGAGAATTTTTGGACTGTCCTTCAGGAAAACTCAGTATCCTGCACAGCTGAGCTTCGCCTTTACGTAAACAAAGTTGTATTGTGCTAGTGTGTCATCGCTGCTGGCAACGTGATTTTCACCTTGCAGCTTTAGGAGAGGTCTTAAGCGTATACCTGCAATACCTGAAGGCAACTGCGTGATGAGCAGATGAGGACTGTGACCTGGCATTACGCTTTTTTCTGTGGGAAGCTGTGACAGGAGAACAGAGTAAGTCAGAGCTGCTCGTGATAGTCCGAATTGCAGAGGAGAGGTGTTGCAGCATCTTCATTTATCCAGAGTTTATTAGGAGCTGTTGGTTTTCTGTCTGGACATGCTCTGCTCTTGTAGTAGATGTGTGTCAGTTAAGACTGGTATCTTCCACAGAAATGGGATAAATTCTTTAGCTGATTGGGGATGGTAAGAATGAACCAAAAAGACATCACTTGCAGTTTCTGTGGGCAACTGAAAACAGGACCCTAGCATTCAATGGGGAGTTAAACAGGAAAGCCATTTCCTATTTCTAGAAATTCATGAATACTCCCCCCCCCCATATTTTCTGCAGAACTTTATAAACAAACTGGAGGTTTATGACCCAATGCAGCAGCATACCTAAGTACTTGCTTAAGTTTAAGCAGACAGGCAGTCCTTTTGAAATCTGAAGATTAAACCCCGGCACCAGTGGAGTGAGTAGCCCATTGACTTCAGTGAGCCAGGATTCAATTTAATTCCCTAATTAAATGATCCTGTTCTTCAGAAAAAGTATTAGAAAGATAAACATTCAGTAATTGCTTCAAGTATTTTCAGTGAAATCTATTTGCTTAGGATAAAGCTTTTCCATGACAGTGAAATAACTACTTTTGTGATTTCAAGCTGTGCAAGAGAATAACTTGAAGGTGAGGTAGTACGTTTGTGGCCCATTCTCTCTAGCTAGTGCTATTGGACTCCCTTGAAGGAAACTAATTGACCACAACATTTGCTCATTTTTCTGTCTCAGACTGTTGAAATCAAAGATGGCAAAAGTTGTTTAAAATACTCCCACAAAATCAACTCTTAAAATAACATTTGAGTTTTTAGCTTCAGACCTGAATACAATTATTTAGAAGACAAAAGCCTGGGGAAGGAGGATATTTCTCTTGTGAACAATTTCCCCAGTATTCCTTCTGATCTAATTGGCCTAAAGCAAAACTCCTCTATATTTTCCATTAAGAGGAAGAAAAGGGAGGTTTTTTTCCTGCTTCAAGGAGAAAAAACATGATTTGGCAGCCTCTCTTCCAATAAATATTTGTATTTACTACTTTCACACTGGAGAATTATTTTGCATTTGTAAAATTAGTCCTGAAGATTTGACCAGGTTTTCTGAACAAGGTGACTTCTGTGTTTAAAAAGAAAAAAAAAAAAAAATCAAAACAAAAAGTTGCCTGAACAAGTCCCACTGCCACACAAGAAAGAAGATCACATTGTTACTGAAATGTGGGTCACAGCAGGATAGGCTTCATATGTTTAATTGAATCTTTTTATGAATGGCACACTTTCATGCATTTCTTATTAAAGGAAACATAGTGTTTTCATTTATTAGGAGGTAGGAGCGAGACTTGTATTAAAGAGATTATAGGGTATGATTTATTCATCACCGGCTGCCAGTGCTTCCGACCTGTGAGATGATACCTTACGAGAGGGCTTTCTAAGGGCAGGAGAGTCAGGATTTCAGCTGATGCCCTGGGGGAATATTGTCTTCAAGGATATGCTCTCCTCCTCTGTAGACATCTTGACTCACAGACGAGCTGGAGGGTGGGAATGCCATTTGAACACTCTCTCTGGTAATACAGCATTTGAAGGAAGGTTGTTTCTCCTTTTCCATGTCCGTACTGAGCAAGGGAGTACAGCACAGAGACACTGAGTTAGCAACAGCAGCTCAGGTGAGTATTACATACAGCATTACATTTCCAAGCAGCGATGTAAGCTGGGAGTCAGCCCTACTTCTGGTTCCCATGTTAGCTCATGCAGAGAGCCATCTTAGGTATCTCTGCCCAGCACTGAGTAGTCTTCCCATTTTGGACTCAGTTTGTCAGGGAGCCAGACAGATGTCTTTATGCCAAAATATCCTAAAAATTGAAACTCTGATCCAGACAGAGCTTGCTAGTAGGTTAGCTGCAAATTTTTTTTCTCTTCCTAAGCGAGAATGATCCAAGATTGCAGTTCCCTTGGACTTGGAGAGAAGGCAAGGCTCTAGCAAGACTGGGAAAGATGCAAAAGCAATGCACTGATTCTCTTTCCTACTGCAGCAATCCACAGGGATGGGATAGGAAGATGATGTTGGGTCTTGTCTGTATTGATGCAGAACTGTGTGGGGATGTTTTTATTTGATCTAGATGTATTCCCTGTGATGGTAGGATAACTTGCTAAAAGGAAATAGCATCTGATTTGGACAGATGTCTGTCATTGTAATTATAAGCTTTCAGGTGGTTAGTGACAACAAAAATGGTCAGAATCAAAATATTTAGGCTGCCTCCCAAGTGTGTTCTAAATCAGGCTGAGCCCTCGTGCAGAAACTTGAAATAAATAAGTGCATCCTCCCTGGGGCCTCTTGCGCACGCAGATACAAAACAGTTTTTATCAGGGGAAGGTAAAATGCATATGGTAAAGCCAGAAACTGAATCCATACAAAAATAAAGAAGAAAATGTATGTATCCCTCCTCCGTAACATTAACATGAGTCTACTTCACTATTTCCTTTCCAGTAACATCCAGAATTGGGCCACAGTTTCAGTTCTCCACTCCTGACTTGGAGCATAACAATAACTGCAGAGGGGCTTTAGAAAGTATTTTTGTTTGGCTCCCCTTAGGAGGACTAGAATCAACTCAACCAGAGATTTAGGTTCTTGGTTTTAAGATCTCAGCTCTGCTGCTCTCTTGTTTTATCCCTCTCCACAAGGTCCTCAGCTGGTGCAATTTTTTATCGTGGAATAATCTGTTCTGTGTCTTGCAGGGGAAGCATAATCTTTGTTGTCTCTGTTAGCCAAGTCAACAGCAGGGAGAGAGAAGAATGTTTGGGGCTTTTGAGCAGAATCATTGCTTGGATTTCCTGCTTGCTTGGGAGTGTTTTCTTCTCCCCTAACACCCATTCAAGGCAAGCGCTTTTCCTTGTCCACGCTCCTGTCATTACCCAGGACTCTTTCAATACCAGATTCATATTAGTCAATGTTTATGCAACTTTCCAAATGTTACAGAAGGAAGAAGTCTTTGCCAGCTATAATTTTGGGATGCAGGTATATATGATGGTAATAGCCCATCACATGAGCTAATTAGTAGATGATTACTTTAACAGGAAAGGAAAACATACTGTAAAAACTTTCTTGTATTCCACTTGTCCTCATCAAGCACTAACCCTGATCTAAGCCACTTCCATCTCTTTTTTTCCTTTTTGTTTTGATATTTTAGGAGTTTTTTTTCCTAGGGCTGTTAAATCTGCTTTATAGCTTTTCCATATCTTATTTCAAAACATGACCTTATGAAGGATTCAGTTCATCAGTTAATAATTAACAAACAGGCTTGTTTCCAGTCATAAATACTTAAGTTCTCTAAATGATGTTTATTCTGATCCCTTTTAAATGAGAATTATTTATGCAAACTCCTCTAACCCTGAAATGGAATTCAGTTTGCCTGCAATTACCTGCAAATGTTTGAATTTACACAATAGAAGCCTTTCTCGATTCACAAGCATTTTTTGAGTTCAGGGTCACTCCTCAGCCTCACCTACGGAAGGGCGATTGTTTTTGGTTTTTTGTGTCCTACTTTCACATCACTTCTTCCTAAAAGGACAAGCAGCACTGCCACGCACACTGCTCAGCTAGAGAGGATTTGTCTGGGCTGAAAGACAGGTCACTGCCAGCAATCTGCAACTGTTAAGTCATGAGTGGGCAAATTGCCTGTGTCCTACACCCCATGCTCAGACTTTTCAGCTCTCTTATTGCCATGGTCGAAATATGACTTGCAACAGGTAAGAAATTTCCCCAGTTATGGGGCTTCCACAGGAAACGGTATTTTCAGTGTCCTCATCCACTGAAATTGACATCTCCATGTCTGTGACAGAGCGAGGGGCTTGGGGTTTTTCTCTTCTGGAGTTGAGCAGTCATAGAATTTTCTGTTTCAATAAAAATTCAGAGGTTTTGAAACTGCACCTGCATTGCAGATAAGACTACCTGTCTTTTTTGAAGGCCTGCAGCCAGCCTCATCTTTGGGGAAAATAAGGCAAAGGAGCTAGCCATGCGGAGAGTCTCCTATCTTGAGGACTCCCAGGCCCATAGCCACCTGCCAAGAAGCTGTCAGAGCCTCGGTTGATCTGCAGTGAAGCCTGGGATCCCAGACCACTTTGAAAGGTGGCACCAGTGAAGCCAATGTATGGAAGAGCTGAAGGCTGGTCTGTGGGTGCTTCCAGGCTTTCATCTCCCTGTCACGTGGCGAGGAAGACTTCTGGGATTAAGGGTAAGGAGTGAGTCAGCTTCCAAGCTGATCTCTCTCTGAACAAATTCCTTCCAGTGGAACATTTCAGTGAGAGCCATTTCCCAGCGGAAAAATGTAGTGCTGGAATATCATCTGGCCAGCTCTGGTTCCTGTTTTATTCAGGGCTTGAGCACTCCAGTCCTAATTCTTCAGTTCCTTAAATTTCATCCAGGCGTTTACACCTGTCGGGTGTGGGTTTAATAGCCTTTGCTGCTCTGCTTTTATGCCTTTCTTTGTACTTTTCCAATACAAATAATACTAGAACAGTAAAAACAGAATAAACGGCTAGGAGAGATGGGATGCAATAGGAAACCAAGGTGTGTGTCATTTTCAAAAAAGCAAGATATATTCAATCCACTGCCTGTCTGGTTTCTAGGTACTGTTCACTTGATAAGGGAACAAGGTACATTGGAAAATTTTGGAAAATCAGTCCCTCAAAGGAAAAGGAAGGATTGTACCTGCTGACAGATGGTTTGCTTTGCAGATACCTATGGTTTGTGCCATGAGACAAGAGTTTTGCTGAGTTCGTTCAAAAGATTGAGATGTCAGGAGGGAATGGCGGGACACCCTGAGTTCTGCAGTCAGCTGAACTCAGCTCATTAGGCTAATGCAATAGAGGAGTTATCCACCACTCTCAGTCCACAGATGCTCTGAAATTTAAGCCAGGTTTTCTGTCATCTTGGGAAGCACACGCTCTGATCCTCCACAGTGTAAAAATGGAGCAGAACACTATAAGGTTAGAATAATGTAGAGATTTCTTAGCAGCTCCTTGTGGCTCTTGATCTGTTAGTGAAGGATATGTGGCTGGACCACCCCCATAGCTGGTTGCTGATGGATTTCCAGAGCTGGTCCTGGGAGCTTAGGCAGTTGGCATACTCTTGAAACAAGCTCACTTGTGATAGGGAGTTGACCGGGCACCCGCTTCTCCCTCAGGTTCTCTAACACTCTCAGTGCAGCTGAAGTGATATAATTAGCATTTTAAATAAAGACAGTGCTTCAGAGAAATTATTTCAGTTAAGATGACCATGTGGAAAGGTTGCAGTGTATGTTTTATGCACTCCTGACAGCCTACCTCCCCTGAAAGACTGTGATCTGCAGTAGCTAAGGCTTCTAGTGGAGTTCAGGGACCTCTTCAAACAGAGGCGGGTTATGTCAAGTCAGCTTTGAAATAATAAAAGTTTGAATAACCGGCGGCAAGGACTGCCCTGCTCAGTGAAAGGGTGCACTCTCCCAGTCATCCTAAAGTTGCAGAAATAATTCAATGCCATAGCTAGCACCCAGAAATGCAGCAGCAATGATAAGGTACATCAAATCTCTGATCCAGCAAACTACTGGGAGTGCCTAGTGTGCCGCTCTGTATGAAACACAGAGCTCTGAAAGAACAACTTGTTTTTTTCCTTAGCTCTGGTTCATAGAGCTTATGTCTGTGTGTGTTCAGGCCTACTGGAATACACAGCAATGCCCCATCCCCATCTGCGTGCTCAGAGGATGAAGGGCCTGTCCTGACCACAGGAGCGCTCCTACATCCTTCCGTTCAGGTGTTTGTGAAGTGGTGTAAGAATGAAAGGAGGACTCAAAGGAAAGGAAACGAGCAGCGAGTAATGGAAAAAAGACGATTCCCACCCAAACTGAATCAACAGGTAAACCTTCTGTAAATAAGTCTGCATGTTTGTAGCATTTATAGTAAGATAATGCTGAGGTAAAACTGTAACAAGGTAATCTAGCTCCTAGATCACTGAGTTGAATTTGGAGGAACTGAGGTACAAGTGTGTTGCTTTAACGGAGAAAAGTGTAGGCCTCTGAGTCTGTGGTGTATGTTTGTGGTCTTGGCACATATCCTAAAGGCCAGACATCTACAGAAGGGAGGGACTTCATATAAACCTATACATATACACCACCTTCTTGACAGTAAAGCAAGTTAACTAGACAGTTGAAAATTTTAAGGTGTTTGAACATACCAGTTGGTCATAAGATGAATGGCTGTTTAAGGGGAGATGAGACCTGTTTATGCCTAATTAGATTACTGCCAGCTGTATCTGTATGGCTTAGGTCTACTGAGACCCAAGAACATCTGGTCTTCATAAAGACTATGAGCACAAAGAGGGATTTTCGTTGATGGGAAGAATACATTGCTCATGTGACTGTGAGGCAGATGGCAAAAAGTGTGAGGGTAGAAAAGTTCCTCTGGGAGTCCCTGGTTAAGGGGACACTGTAGGCCATGTTAGCTGGAGGAACCTTCTGCCCAATAAATTGTTTCCTGAGGCAAACTGTATCTGAACAAAATAGATTCTTGATGTAGCTTGTTTTCTTCCTGCCTTGATGAGATAGCTGGCACATATATCCACAGGAAAACATCACAGCTCTTGTGTTATTTTCTGTAAGGGATAATCTGAACTGAAACACTGGTCCTGGAACAGGGGAAACTTAGCCTTTTCTCTGACTTGTTCAAAAAAGTGGTTGTGATTAAAATAATGAATGAAAGAAAAGAACTTGGACTTCGATTGTTAAAATGTTCTCTGTTTCACCAAATTCTTTAATGCATTGAGCTTCAAATCCTGTTCCTGCTAGGTTGCAAATAGCAGGATTTTCACTAGCTGTAGGCAGTCCTGGGTTTCTGGAGCTTTGATAAGCAGAGAGAAAAATATAAAAGTCCAGCATCTGAGGAAAGAAGCCCAGATTCTTTTTCTGGTAAATAATAGCAATGAAGTCGTATTGTTCCTGTGTTTGCACTAGATTGTGGAAGTCACTCAATATTCCTCTTGCGTGGCATCGTTTTGCCTTTACGTCCTCTCTACCTGACTATTGCAGCTCTCTGGCCCAAATCCCAGCTCTTCAGCAGGAGCAGAATGCTGCAGTCTGCCCTCGTATATATGTGTCAGGAAACATGAATGTCAACCTCATTTTCCAACAATTACGTTGACTCCCATCTGCTTTAGGATCCAGCTCAAAGCACCCTGCGTCTATTTAAAACTCTATTTGACAATCTGTATATTAGCACAAAGATGCTGTTTAGCTTTTTCTTGAAAACAAACTACAAAGAAAGGAAAGAATTTTGTTGAAATATATTAGTGGATATTAAAAGCTGGAGCTTGTTTCAGCCACTGCATTCTCTATGCATCTGGCAAAAACAGTGCCTGGTTTACCTATTACAGAAAACTGTGATCAAAATGTATTTCTGCTGCTAGAAACCATTGTAATTTTCTTATCTCTCATTATTTACACCAGGAGAATGAATCCTAATTAATTTTTGTTAGGTACTTGCTGCGATTGCTCAGCTTTCTAAAGGGAGGACGGAGGTCAAGAATCAGAGTTCATGGAAGGATTTGCTTTTTTGAGATGCTTTCCAAAGGTTTTCATTGCACCTGGAATTTGTCAGCCATATCCTCTTGGGCTGTGCAGGGGGAGTATTATGCATGAACTTCTGGAGCTAGTGAAAGAGAATGCTCCAGGATTAGTGCCTTAAGCAGTCCCACACACTTTTCTTCCTGTTCCATTTCCCCTTCTTTAGTCCCAGCACTCCCAGCCCCGACCTGCATTTCTGTGACAGAGATGAGACTTTGGGAACAGGCAATAGCAGGATTGTGTAGTTAAAATGTGAGTATCTTGTGAGATGAAATTCACAGCCTTGCCCTGATCAGGTGAGATTAAAACCCTACAGCTCAACTAAACTTAAAAACGTTTATGGCTATTGTTGGTTCAAAGACCACCTTATCTAAAACAGATGAGAGCTTCTCCTTGTCTTTGGAATTCATTATTAAAATTTCTGCTTAGAAACAAATTATCAGTATTTAATGAAATAAGCCTCTTTTTAATAATGGCATCTATACTGCACAGTAGTAAGAAATAAAACTTTGCAATAGTGTGTTATTTAATGAACAGGTAAGCAGCAACTTTTCTAACATATTGAAATGAGTTTAAGGAAGTGGGTTTTTTTGTTATGAATTTTTTTTCTTTCAGTGACATTTGGGCATTTAAACCTTGGGCTGCTTGGAAAACAGAAGTCTTACTCCTTATTTGGCATAGAATTCAAATGGGGGGGAAAAACTGTCAGAGTCCAGAACTAGATTAAAAATTTCACAGATTTTATAGAGAGTTTGGACTTGGGTTTTTTATCTTGTTCATTCTAAGGAAAGAAGCCAGGCAAGAAGTTATATGTATTAGAATATCTGTATGGCTCTCATCACTAGTTTTTGAGTGAAGAGATTTGGATCTGAATTTTGGCAACAGTCAAGAGTCTGGACCAAGGCTTTAATTTAGGGCCATCTTTCATTCTAAATGGTTTATGTGCATTTATAATCCTACTTGTTTTGTTTTTTTGATTTTTTTTTTCTTGAAACTCAATACATTTCAGATATTTTAGGCAGCACATTGATTTAAATTGGAGAAGTATAGCAGAGTTGTCTGCAGATAGTGAACTTGTGGATATCATGGGAAGCTGACACCTGTGGTTGTCAACCTTGACCTCCAAGCCTCTTTGCTTTAATTAAAATCTTTGTGAAAAGCTTTGTCTACTCAAAGATCTCTGAGGAAAGGGCAAAATATAAGTATCTTTTGTAGTGAATGCACCATAAAAGCTTAAAAAAAGAAATCCATTTCTAATGATGAAAGAAAAAGGAAAAAGATATATATACAGCTCAAGCTTCAGGATAAATTGCCTAGGGATATGGGAAAATCTGAAAAGGCAAAAAGTTCTGTGTTGCTTCCTGACATTTGAGCAAACAGGTTTTTGCAGCTGTGTGTAATTACAAGAAGTTAGAGGACTGTTTATTTAACAATGATATATTTATACATTTACTAGGAAATATGGCATTAGTCAGAGAGGCATTAAAATATCTGTTAAGCTATCTGTTATAGTATCTGCAAACTGAAGCCCTTAAGAAGTACTATTCTTCCATTCAATCATTTTTCAGTTTCCTGTAAACACAGTAAGAAAGGCATAATCCAAGAGGGAAGTTCATGGAGGTTCACACAGAAACAGAGATGTGCACCTTTTAAGTTTATTTCTCTCTCTGATATAAATTTAACACCTGTTTACATCTCAGGACTTCAGACCTTTTTTTTTTTTTTGTTTGCCTGTGTGTCACTTTTGCTAGGTTAGGAAATTGTAGTATCTCCCTTCCTGATTGGGGAAACTGGGTTCTGGACTGCTAAATGCAAAAGACTTTATCACAGAGGGGGGATTTAGATGCCCAAACCCAAGAGTAACCTCTTACCTGCACAGATAGTCCTACAGACACCTTTGCTAGTGAAGTTTTTTGTTCACATGAAGTAATGCATGTCCCAAATGGCTTCTGTTATGTTATGGTAGAGCAAGCTGCTGGACCTCTATGTGGATCCAGGCAGAATTTGAACACCGGCTGTGCATTCCCTCCATGGTCTGGCCCCTATCGGGATATCAGTCAGGGTATATCTCTTAGACTAGGCTCCACATGGACTGCAGTGGCAGCCTTGGCATTCATGAGAAAAACATGTGAAGAACTAGATGGTGACGGTACTCCAGTTTACACAACAGTCTTGTGGTTTGAGCATTTGATGCTGGTGTGATGCAGTCCCTTCCCTATGGTACATGGGATTATAGTCCATGTACTGTAGACATGCTATTCTTGAAAGAGTGCCCCAACTATCAGAGGATAGTTGATGTATCGAAGATACTTGAATTTCAATTCCTCCTTTAAAAGTTTTCTGTTAAGCGAAATAGCACAGGGAACTGGAGCCAGTTTTTCAAAGTCACAGGCTAGCATCTTACCCATTCATATTAAAACCAGAAGATGGAATTTAGTTTTAATATTTTTCTTGGGTAATTTATTTTCTTTCTTCATCTTCTTGAATTAATTTAGTCGTGTTGAAAAGTTCTGAAATTATTTCCTGGACTAGATTCCTTATTTAAGACAATGGGAGTTGTTTAGTTTACTTCACTGGGAATTAGAACAAGTAATTTATTAAAAGGCAAGATACAGCATGAACGAGCAGTAAATCCAGCTCTCCCTTCTCTTGTTCCTCCTACAGAGACACAGAGGCACTCCCACATGTAATTTCAGCTTTGATCTCTAATTGTGAAAATAGGTTGTTCTCCAGGCTTTTTCCTTTCTCAGTGATTTGAAAGAGGTTAGTAGTGATGTGGGCACCTTCCTACTGCACACTGGTGTAATATCATGAATTCTTCTCACAGGTTTTATCAATTAAGTGCCAGAGTGTAACATGAAGTATTTAGAATAATTTTTTTTTTCTGGTTTGAAGCAGTTATGTGGTGTGATGTTCATAATGTTTAAATGCCTTCCTTGCTGGCACACCTGCCCTGTAGATTTTAGGGGTGGGGAGCAAAACAGAGACTGTGAATGAAAATGAGTAAACAACCAGTGGGATGGATTTGTTATAATGCAGCATCTTATTAATAGGACTGAAGTGCATATTGCCCCTTCACCAGTAGACAGCATAAGTCATTACTGATGTGCTGTTATCACAGCTGCAAGAGCATTACTGATAAATCTCCTGAAGTGTGCAAAGCCCCCACACCAGCAAGCTGCTTTATGCATGTGAAGGGTAAATGTGAAAGCCTTTTTTTCTCTGCCCCCAAGAACATAAGTACTTGCCTTAATTACTGATTACTGCAGATCCTGCTCCTGTTCCTGTAGCGGTCAGATCTTTGCAGCTGATTTCAATGAGAATATAATCAGGGCAATAGAGAAGAGGGTGCCTCACAAAGAAAAGAAAACCTTTTATAATAAACCTCAGTAACTATGAGGGATGTTACAGCTTTCTCTTCCCTGCAGAAAGTTGACTTTCCGTTTGGTATAAAAGGCAGACTATGCACTCTTTAACCCCTTCTAGGACTTCTCCCATAGATAGAAAACTAAGCAATGTCAGAAGTAAAAAATAAAAGTAGTAGTGAACCTGGGGAAATAGCACCTGCAAAAATGCAAGGTTGTGAATCAGACAGGAGAAGTTCTAAGTGGTGGAGAGAGTATACCATGTTTTGTCTTACAGTGGAGAAAGATGTCAGTACTCTACCTGATGTATTCTGTTGGGCCACAGTTAATAAGACTGTATTTCTTTTGATGCCACCAGTTGTGGTTAGAAAACAATGCTATGACACTAGAGGGGGAAAAAACGCCACTGACCTTTTATTTTGCTCTTATTCTTTTAAGCTTCACTAAGGAGGGCTAGAACTGATTGGAATTAATTTTATGGAGAATCCTAAAGAATATGCCTTAAGGCTTTTGCCTCTTTCTGCTGTTAGCAATACTATTGGAAGGCTGCATGTATTGCTCTGCTGGAGCAATCATAACTACCCATTGACTTCAAGTTCCATCTTATTTACTTCAGTGACAGTGACTTGTGCAAGCATGATTAAACTGAGACAAGGCAGTTATTTGTATGGCATGTTCTGCCTTAAAATTATTAATATCTGCTTATTGTCCTTAATTTTAAACATTATGATGTATTACCCTACAAATGCCCTTACCCTACAAGTCAACCTGAATCTGTTTTTGAACACTCCAGTAATTTTAATAAATTAATTTTCATAGTGTTAAGAATCTTTTAATCTCACTCTGCCCTAGGATATGATTTTCACAAGCATTCATCATTGATCTAACCCTTCTCCCACTGAAGTTAACAGTGAGGCTTCCATTAAATTCAATGGGAGGCAGAATTAGGCCAGCTTTAATCCTTTCCAAAACAGTTCATAGACTGCTTGCTGTCTGAGCCCTCAAATAGGAAATTACAATTGAGGTTATAGTTTGATAATAAACCTCTTTGTCTACAATAAACCAGATGACAGGCTGGATCCCAGTCTTAGCAGTAAGGGAAGTTTAGGTCCCTACTTGTCTGATGCTTAAATCTTCTGCAAAACAAACTAAATAATTTGTCACTTTTAAGAGCCAGAAGGCTGTCTCTTTCTTCTGTTTATTGCTCCCATCTTTGCATTCAGTGCAAATAAAAACTCCTGTAAGTAAAGACTGCAAACTTCTTCTTTTCCTCATAGTAGCCCTAAATCAACTGCTTGTTAATTCTCTGTATTTTCCTGGCTGTATACAGGGATAAGAATATAGAATATATGGTGGACTGCTGTGAGGTTACCCTACTGATAGCAACATTACTCTAAAGATATATTTCTACAACATATTGTCTGACTCTGAACCTCTAATTCACAAGGAGGACATAATAAATTGTGTTTCTTCCTATAGATTCCAATAATCCTCAAAATCACGGGCAATCTTTGCTTTTCCATCCTCTTAAATTCCCAGTGGTCCTGTATCTTGTACAAACAGTCAACATCCTTATTGCTTGATCTTGTTGCTGCTTTCTGACTATTTTAATTCTGCAATTAGTCATGTGTCCTCCACAGAGCTGTGTAGAAACATAATCAACTTTGCTCTACAGACAGGGGATGAGTTTTGCAATTGGCATATTGTGATTAGTCCATTTGGGACCCTAATGAATATATTAAACTGGTTGGGGGAGATGGGAACTGTTTTGGATTTATCTGAAAACAATCTTTGGAGCAATTCAACAAAACAAAATAAGAAAAAAAATGTTTTCAGTGCTTCAATTGTGACATTGTTTGCTTCAAAATGAAATGCTTCAGTTTTAGGTGACTTAAACTTCAGGCCCAGTTCCAAAGGAAAACATCTTGGTTTAAGAAATAACATTTTAGCAAAACTTTTTAATTATTTTGATTCACTGCTCCTTTTTCGTGCCTTTCCCTTTCTTGTGTCTGAAATTGCCAAAGTTGTGGCACTAGAGCTGTAGTCTGACCTTTACTATTTGCCACTGCATTTTTTGCATAGTTCCAGTTGCATTGTCCTCACATCACACCAGAGTGGAAGACAACACTGAAAGCAGAGCCTGGACAGTCAGAGTTTCCTTGAGTGCCCTCACAGACCTTGAGAGACATTTGAAGCCACCTCTCTGGGCATTGCTTATGTCATCTGCAGAACAAATGGAATAAAGATAAAGGCTAACAGATTGCATTCAAAAAAATGTCCTGAAAGAGATTTAAATATTCCTGGCTTAAGGGTGTAATCCTACTACTACTGTAACTACTGGAGATGAAGTGTTATAAACTCTTCTGTGCTTGTACTTTTTTTCTGGTTTCTGATTCTGCCTCTGGAGCAACTGTGCTGGCCACTGTAAGGAGTAGGAACGCTTAACTAAATAGAATACTGGTATGGCTGCTTCTAAAATCTTCCCTCCATAGCAAGATGGTTATAATTAACTGTCCTTTCTGGTGTTTGGGAAGATACTCAAATAAAAAAAAACACTATAGAAGAACAAAGTGCTACCAGTAGGTAATGCTGATGAATGCAGTTACTGGTTCAACGGAGCACTCATGGGAGTTTGACCAGGATTAATCTTGAAGTCTCAGCACGTTTGCAGGTGAAACATGTTCTGAAGTGAAATAAGAGGTTAATCATTAGAAGACAGCTGACTGCTCTATGCAACAGCCTTTTTTCATCAGTGCTTGTGATGCAAATAAAAAACCAAACAACCCTACAACTAAATATAGCATAAAAGTCCTCAAAAGCCAGTCAATAAACAGTAATTATCTCTCACAGCTGGAAGCATGTTTTGCCTTGAGTGTAACCAACAAACTGTGCTTGACTGTGTGATGATTATTTCAATCAGGTTATAAAGGAGAATGTTATTTGGGAGCTGCTCTCTTGGAAGGTGTTCTTGTAAACGTGTGCATATTTCTGAACTCTTCTCCTTCTTTCCAAACCACTACAGACCTTGATAAATGGCAAAGCCTGGCTGATTTGAATGCAAAGTCGATTTGTGATTCAAGTACTGCTGTTGGGCAGAGCTTCATCAGATCTCTTCCCTGTGCTCCCATGTGCTACTCCCATGCAATCACTAGTCTCAAAATAGCAAAGCAGACTTCCAGTATTTGATGCAGGTCCCATGGACGAATACCACTCGAGAGGTGGTGAATCACAGTATTTTGGGAGGGGAAAAAGGAAGGGAAGAGACAAGAAGGCAGCTCTTGGAAGAGGAGTTAAAAAACAGGCCTGGCATATTTCATCGTCCCTGACACAGTGACTTTTTCAGATACTTCAGCAGTGCTGGGGAGTGGCCTAAACTATGAGAGCTTGAGAAACATGATCCTCATGACTGGCTACCCTAATGCTGTCAAACTGAAGGACAAGTTTTAACTGATTCTCAAAATTAACATGCCAACAACCAGATCAGGAAACCGAATTTTGTAATGCTCCTGTAATGCATCCTCCATATCCCAGGAAATTAAATTCTCAGTGTCCTGCTACCAAACTGTTCATAGAAATCTGGGGCATAACTGCCATTTCAGTAAGAGCCACATTTTTTGATATCATCATGTAATTCGTGGGACCTGTTTTAGAAACTGCATGACCTTTGAGGGTTTCTTTTTCCATGCTAGAATGATGCTTGTTTTTTTGAAAATAGCAACTATTCTGATGTTCAGTCTCCATTTCTGACAGTATCCACATATCTGATTGTTTTCTCAGAGCATAAATAAAATATTGCAAGGCCCTTGTAGATGGGTGTGTACTACAAGTTAATACTCCAAATTATTATAGTCCTTCCTGTTTGGGTTGGAAGGCTTCAAAACCCCTGTGCTGGGTTTTGAAGCAATTTCTACCTGAGATACAGCTGCAGCTTCAGGTACTTCACATACTCTCATCTTCCTTCTTCCTAACTAGATTGGTTGAAGTTTTCCCATTTGTTTTCATATCTTTGGTGTATTTGGGAAAGAAAAGAGGCTGCCAATCATTTTACTTATTAGTTAAGCTGATCTCTGTTTTTCTAGAATGACATGAGCAAGGAAGAAATTTTGAACTCCCAAGAGGTATATTTTACGTTGTTTAGTTATTTTTTTCAAACAATGGCCTCTCTTTCTTGGAAGACATTGACATTTTCATAACTCACATTTTAGGATGCTGAATGTAACTCTTACTCCATTGTGATGTTCAGTTTGTATTTCATGACTTTAAAAGCAATTAGACTGTCATTAAAAGTTAGTTGAAAATAAAAGGTCGTTCCTTTCTAGGTCAGATGCGGCTTTCTTCTCTTTTGATTTTGAATTATTTGTGCCGTATGTTACATATGAAATTACTTCAATTCACATGGGGAATATAAGGCTGAGAAGTTTTGCGGAACATCTCCAGACACAGCATATTTTTTTTTTCCCTATTACAGCCAAAAGGGAAGGATCCCCACTGTAGTTAAAAATTGTGTTTGATTTTTCTCAGTATTATGTTCTGTCTTACCATGAGTGTTATAGGGCTCTTTATAAATTAGTACAGAACAGCAATGTCAGCAAGGATTTCAAGACAAAAAGTAGAATGGCAAAGCAACTGAGTTGTTGATTGACTGGTAGAATTCATGTTGCTAGCTATAAGATGTTATGTGCCATGCAACTGGGTAACAGTGGGGTCTTGTTGGGAGTTTTTGCTAAACTAACCATTCTTCTAAACAGAATGTCAAACAGGACACACTAGATATGTCTGAGGGTTTTGCAGTGGTGTAATTTCCAGCATGTGCCTGATCAACCCTTGAGAACCATAAAGCTTGCTCTAGTAGAGAGGTATTTTTTTCTTTTTTCGGTAAAGGCTCATATATGGAATGAGTCTCCCTTGATCAAAGCTACTGAGGAATAGGATAGATGGAGTTGGGTGGTCATAGGTTGAGGTAGCCCTAAACATTGCAAAACTATGACAGAGTGTAAAAGTATGATACAGCACAGAAATTCATTACAATCAAAAGAGGTTCTCCTGAGATTAGTGTAGAACAACATATCTTGGTGACGTTCAGATGTTCTCTCAAGGCAACATTCTTGGCAGCTATTCAGTTTGGCTGGTCTTTTTGTTTTTCCAACTGTATATGGACTTCTTTTGTTTCAAATTAGTCTGTTGATTGGCTGCAGCTGTACACTAAAACAAAGGACATTTTGGTGTATGTTTTCAAGTGACTAACGATTAGCATTGGTTGGAAACTTTTCTGTTGAAATGATTTGATGGACATTTGTGGTTACAGCAAAATAGATATTTTCTGTGGAAATGCATCAGTTTTGCCAAGGGGAAAAAAAAAACCCAACTTTTTTTGTCAAGTCATCCTGAAATTAATGGTTTATTTTAGGTCAGCTTGTTAATGGCTCTAAGTTGTTGCATTGTTTCAGGGCACTACTTAAGACTTGTTTTTTATGACCTCTTTTGTTGCTCTGGGCTCCATTAATCGGTCTACTTCATACCTCAGTATCTCCTGTTGGAGATGGCATGATAGCAATCTGGGAACTGTAGGCTGTGATGCCTTCAGACAGAGAAAATATCTCATAGAGGAGGTTGTGGATAAGATCACAACCCTTGTGGGAAGGTCCAGTAGCACTAAGTTAGTAGTTGCAACTTGGTAGGGGTTTGGATGCTTCCTGTGCAAAATGTAGTTGTGGAAAGCATAAAGCTTCCTTTTGAAAATACTTCTATCCAGTCTTAATAGGATTAAAATCTTATTTATATGATGCCTCCTGTTAGCATCTGTAGTTTTAGCACTTTATTTCTTTTTGCAGAAATGCCTTTGTGCTCAATTTTAAGGCTTAAAAATCAAAACAACAACAATAAATTCTTCTACTTCTTTTTATTTGAATTTTGAGGGTATTTTTATAAAACTTTTAAAATTCCCTTAAGTCCCATTTTCAAGCTCTTCTCCACAAGCACAGGGCCTTGAAACTTAGCTTTCATTAAGAAAATAAAAGATCATTAAGTAATTGCTTGTTTTCAGGAACTGTGGCTCTAAGGGGAAAACAAAAACACATAAGACTTCCATTGACATCATGGGAACTGGTAATTTGGGATAGTGATAGTGGTAGCTTTCCAAACATGTATAAGAGCTATTGCACAGGACTGATTGTGATACTTGTTTTGGTGGTTATTGCAGTAGATTCCAGGCCTTTAGGAAAAACCAGAAGCAATTTTTCCATTATCTATCTTCTTGCTCCATGGGTGCAGTAGTCTACACAAGGGGCTTGCGTACTGTGTGTCAGCGTGCTTGTGATCCCAAGACCAGATCAGTCAAAGGAAAATTCTTCCTCCTTTCCTTCCCCAAGAAAAAAATAGATGGAGGGAGAAAAGAAAGGAAGGAAGAAAAAAGGGAATATGGAAGGAATGAGGAAATTAGTGGGGAAGAGGGTTGGGAGAAGGCTGCCAGACCCTCCCCTGGTGTAAACTGTTTTCACCAACTCCAGTGGAGCTAGGCTTACTTGTTTTCCACAGGGGAGACAGTCACTGAGAGCACACTGTTTGGCAGGTAATGTGACATTGGGTAATAACTAGAAAAATGTAAGATAGAAATCCTTTTGGCAGTGTTCTTGCCCCCCTATCCCCAGTGGTCATTTCAGAAAGCCTAACGAATATCTGTAGTTGCCCGAGATTAAATAATCAAGATCACTTTCCAGCATTATTTTGCCTTCTCCCACTAACATTTATTTCTGCTCATAAATTACAGCTCAGAGCTGCTGTGAGCTCAAGTTTGTCTTGACAGTGAGAATATACTGAATACAAATAGTTTTACTTGAACTCAACAGTGGGCCAATGAAATTTCTCTGAAGCCTACAGTGATATGCCTGGGATAAACTGAGTCCAAGTGTACCTTGGGCCAAAGTGAGGTGGGATGTAAGCAGGCGAAGAAGCCAAATTTGTTGGAAAACTTTTAATCTCCAACATGTCAGTGTCCCAAGGCAAAAGATTTATAGTATTTATTAGTCTGAGTCGAAGATAAGCTCATTTCTTCTTTACTCCATCATTTGTATACCTCACAGGGAATTTTGTTACAGTTTGTGCAAGAGAGAGGAAGTCTTTTTTGCACTGCAAGCTTACTTTGTAATAAAATTGGTAAGTGTTTTTTATAAAAACCTGTCTATTTTTTAAACAAAAAAAAGGATGCATTTTTCTCTTTTGTATCTTTTCTCACGCTTTTGCCAAAATGGCTGTCTCTAGCTCTGATTTTTGCAGTGGCTCCCATCTCTATGATCATAAGTCATTAAATGTTCACAAAAGTGAATAAGCTGCTTAATGTCCTATTCCCCTGTGACTTGAGACTTTATCTAAAAAAATCCCCTAATAAACATCCTCCCAATTACTTAAACATCTGTCCTAGTACCATGCAATTGGAGCATGGAGGAAACAGAAGGGACACACTAACCGAATGTAATTCTTATAAAACAGGGACATAAGGAGATCAGATTGATAACTGAGAACATCAAGGATTTAATGTCATCCAAATACTTAAAGTCCATGCTTATGCAGGTACTAATAACCTCAGACAATATCTACAATATCCTTCATTTGAAGAGAGAATAGAAAAGCCCACTCATTTGTACCCTAGTGTGCATGCATAGGGGCTCTAACTTATTAAAATTAATTTTACAATTAGAGAACACACTGAATCTGTGAATTAGCACGATAATGACAGGAACAGATGTCACTTGCTGCTGAATGAGCAACAGAAAATATCAGAAGTGTACCGTGCAATGCTGTCTCATGCTTTCTGACAGCCAACTCAAACTCCCTGAAGTCAGCCTGCTCCTTAAAATCTTATCCTAATGTTTGTCTAGCCAGAGGCGTATTGCAGTGGTGACAGAAGGCACCCCCTCTGCAAGTCCTAACCTTCTCCATCCTCTTTCCTCAGTCTGCCAGAAATCCTGGGCAGAGTCTATTCAATCTACTCATTGCCCTCAGGGATGTGTCAAACAGAAAATCGAAGTTCATTCTCCAGAGACCTCTCTTGGAGAGGTCCAAACCACATACAGACCTAATCCTAATTATATAATTTTCTATTGTCAAACATAATTTCACTGTGTCAAGTTGTTACCCCTATCTCATGAGAAGGCTTTTTTTTTTTTCAAGCATTAGGTTAATTTAAGGCAGAGGTGTGAACTCTTGGTCCCACAGCTCCGTGATGCCAGCAAACTCATAGGAAGTTTTTTAAAGGAAGGGTGGAAGGATTGAACAAATACTTTCTGTGATTACAAAAAGAAAAGTGAAAATACAATGACTAGAGTGTAAAGGGTGAACAGTCTAGAGCAGACATTGCTGCTGCTTTGGTGATGGGAACCATCCCGTGGCTTTTGTGTATTTCATTAATAAGCAAGACAGGGCTGGAAGGGTGGAAAAGTTATGCATAACATAGGCATGCATAGTTGGCTGCACATTACTAAAATTGTGAAAAGGGGTAATTGATAGCTGGGGGTCATCTGTAGGGTGTCTGAGAAGACCTGGTGGAAAGATCAGCCATGCAGTAGTTCTTCAGCAACCTCAACACCACTGCAACTCTGCAGAAGGCTATGTCTGTTTTTTCCCCCTCCTCATGACTTCACAGCAGAAACAGTACAGACAAATTACCACCAAAAATGATGTGACAGTTTGATATTAGGCAGTTTTTCATTGAGTGGTGTTATGGTGAGAGAGACTCTAAGGGAGGGAGACCTCATTCCCAATCTGTTTACACAATTACATGAATGTCTCATGGACATGGACAGTCATATAATCCAAATCTACTTTTTGTGAACAAGCCAAGGTCAAGTTGCTTCCCACATGCCCTGAAAATGGGAGTAATGGGGTTTTGTCAGCGAGTGCCCTTTGCAGCAGTATAACGTGATGTCAGGCACTTGAGGTTTGTTGGCCATACAAACCCTGTTCCCATTCTTGTTGTTTGGTTCAATGCAAGTGATTTTATGAGGAAGTATTTAAATCAAATGAAATTATGTTCTCCAAAGAAATAGCAGAAAGCTAGTATAGTATTTACAGACCATATGCTCCTGTTGAGTTTCCAGCTTGTTCAGGAGGGCTTTTCTGCTCTAATTCTTTTGATTTGCTTTGGTGAGTCAAGCAATTGTGTGACTTAACAAGTGTTCCTATGGACACATACACACAAAGGCCTTGGATCACGTGGGAGCTAAGACACTGAGTTCTTGTGAAGCAATAGTATGGTTGAGGTGGAAGTGTGCCGATCCTGTCTCTTGAAACATTGAGCTTAAAGGTCTGTGTTTTGCAGTTATTACTAATAGTTGTCATGTCCTCATTTCTTATTTTGGAAAGCTTAGTTTCCTCTCCAGATCCTCAGTGCAGAATGGCTGCAAGGTGTCTTTCAATTCCAAGAGAGAATCATAGGCATGATCTCTGGGATCTAGCCTGTCCAGCTTTAGGTTTTCTGCTAAGGCGTGTTTGCAACCTGAATATAGGAACATTGCATCCTTGTAGCCCACTGGTTCTTATCACCTGCTGGGGAAAGTCAACTTAACTTCTCCTGGTGGCACATGAGCGCACTTGGTTAGTGCATATATAAGATCCTACCTTTCTTTAAGCCTATTCTGTTTATAGTACGTATGCATTGTAATGCTGGGAAACCATATGAGGCTTCAACCTGCTAAGACTGCTATCAAGCAGAGTTTTGCATTTGACTTCAGTGAAAACCACTCTGGTCCCTTACCATTGTTCACTGTAAACTTTGGTAAGCTCTGGCGGGCCAGATAAGGAAAGCATTTTTTGAGATCTATTTTTAAAGACCTTTAGGACATGCCGTTAACAATTTCTTGTATTTTGCTTGTAGTTTCAGTGAATTGCCTTTTTCCCTCGCCGTTCTAGCCTGGGTGCCTCCCGCCTAGGGAGCCCTGTACCAGGCAAGACCACGAGAGGGCACCCGGGACACGCCGCTCCCGGCCGCGCCAGCCAAGGCGGGGGCAGCCCCGGCGCTCTTGCTCCGCAGCAACGTTCGCTGTTTTCTCGTGGGTAACTTCAGTCAAAGTGACTGACGAACTTCAGCTGCTTTATCTCATCCTTCCACAGGCGAGGGATGAACCCCATGCGTGCGCACCCACATCTTCGCATGCTAAAATCAGCGGTTTGTTCCGTGAAAACACGTAGGACGCTAACAGCGAATGGGCAATCCTGTGTCAACAGCCTATTCTCGTACTTGTCAAAGCATAAGAGCAACAATTTTCTAGTAAAGTCGGGAAGCTCGGAGAAATATTCAAACCTGCTAAAGCTAAAAATGAAATGAGACTGAATTGCTTTGAATTTCCAAGTTTAAATGAAGTTTATTCTTGTCTTACTGGGCAAACTTTAATGATTTGCCCAAGGTACTGTCATACATGCCATTGGTTATGGCAATCATTCTCTAACGCCTAGTTTGGGTAATAAATTTTTAAAAAATAGATATAGATCCAGACACCTCTCATGAGAAGATGTAAAACAGATAATTGCAGTCCTCTGCGGGTTTGTTTTTTTTTTTCCCTATCTCTGGTGAAAAGGGCTACTGCTGGAACCAGAAAGAAGTTGTCAGAAAGGTTAGCCAGATTAGAATGTTTCTGCCATCTTCCCCTAACTTCTTGGGAAGGGATTGATCAAACCTCAGACTAGCTGCCTAAAAGCTACAATCCGAATAAGTAATCAATCTGCCCTCAAACTGTCACAGAAACAAACACCTAGATATCTGTTCTTCCTGTCTGTCTGGAAATAGTCTTTTACAATGGGAAGAATTACTCCTTGACTATTCTTACATTTTTTTTTTTCCTGGGAATGATAGAAAAAGCCGAGGGGCCTGATTTTTAGATGGCTTAACTGGCCAAGATGAATGCGAAACAAGAGGACCATAACTGGCTAGCAATAGGCAGGTGAAGAGAATCAAAGATCCCTGTTGTCTCCCCAGCATTACTGACCTTGTCATGCCATGCCCAGGAGGTAGTCTGTGAAAGCTTCATGAAGTGCTATTTATTTGGCTGATACCATTTTGTATTTAAATTCTAGGACTCTCCTTAGTGTAAACATACGGTTTTCGGTTTCATTTTTATATAAGACAAGGGGCCTCAACAAAGGAATAAATCACACATAGTGAACAAGATACCTGCTGTTATTTTTTCTGATGTTTTTCTTCTTTTTTCCTTGTTTTGCTAGAAGTTTTCGAACAAAATGTGACAGTGATTTTAAAACTATGGGAGACTTTGTAACATCAGAAATAGGAAGCTAAACTTTCAGGCTGTGCTGAGACTGCACAGGAGTTGAGAAGATAGTGAATATATTCCATGCCCTGAAGGCAGGACTGATGCTAAACCTTCCACACTTTTCTTTGACTATGAGTTCCCTTGGCAAAGCCTGTCTCTTTCTTTGTGTAATATAAAAGGTTTGGACAACATGAGCTGAAACCCAACAGGACTGGGACTTTTTGTGGTCTTGTAATAAGGGTGATCAGTGGAAAACCACATAGATATCTGGTATGCTCTACAGTACAACAGTGTCATGCTTATCTTGTCCTGGGTTATACACAGAATAATTTTCATTAATATAGGGAGCTTTATATATTAAAAAGGCCATCAATATACATAGAATGTGCATCTGTATAAAAATATGGCCAGATTGCAATTTTGTTTTCCTTCTGGAAGCTGGATATTTTCAGACAAACATTATCTAGCCTTTTATCATGTTTTCAAAAAGTTTCAAAACACAGGATTCGAGAGATCTGTGATCACATTTTAATTTGTCATACCCTTTCTGTAGCTTTAAAGAAGTTTTCTTTTTTTTACCTACCCCTCAGTTTAGTTTCTTCATTTGCAAAATGTAGATAACTCATTTTTTCAGGGGTGATGTGAGAGTAAAATCCATTAATGATTTTGAGACATTCATATTAAAGTTGTGAGGGCCATATAAGTACTGAGATGTCAAGAAATATTAAACAATCTGCTGCAAACATCTCTGCTTTTTTCTGTGTGGTTCATTAGTGTGGACTTGGAGATGACCTTAGTGTTGCTGGTGGCACCCTTTCAGATCCTGTTTAAAACAACTGTTGAATGACTCACTGTTTTAGGAATATGGAAAGTTCCCCAGAGTGCGTTTATGCTCTACTGTCTTAGACTTCAGGAGACAGAGCTGATCAAGAAGGCTGTTAGAGATGACGGAATGCACTTATAACGGGTGGACTATTCTCCCCTGCTTTGGAACATCTGCTGATGATTTTAAAAATAAATAATTTTTTAAAAAAATCTGTTGGCCATGCCTGGTAGGAAGCAAATACAGGTTGTTTTTGTGTCGCTGATGATGTATCTTCAGAGGATTACGCATGCCAGTTGCTTGACTTCAAGGAAAATTTTCACAGTGGAGTGATGACACAGATGTAGTGTTGATCTAAAGTAATTTTTCTTTTTTCCAGTACTTCTGTTCTCTCTTTGCTACTTTAGGCATGGCACTAAGCCTTACAATTCAAATCTGAACTCCAAGATTCTTAAAATGTGAGTTAAGAAGTAGGTTTTTCACACGGGTTGTTTTCAAAATTGGCATCTCTCTCTTCCCCCGGCCAGGTTCTTTTCTTCTGTTTGTTCCTTCAGTGAAATTTATAAGCCCATGTTTTTGCCATGGCATGCTGTTGCTGTGGAAATTAGTATGATGTCATAAACCTGACATTATGACTTCAGATTCAGAGGAAATAGACTGCCAAGAAGCAAACAGAAGCTTGTTGAGTATACAATTGTGTTGGAAACAGATGAGTGAAACTTGAACTGAGGATGCAGAATCTAAATTCTAATGGGAATTTTCCCAGAACTGGAAAGAGAGGAACTCAGGATGTGGTCTCCAGGTCTGTTCCTGACACAGTCCTGAGGGTGATGGATATGGCAGGCCATGCCACAGTCATCTATTGTCTACAAGTTTATTTAGAGGAAAAAAGGAAGTTAAATAGATATGAGTGGCATCTGAGATTTTCATTTGAAAATGGAAAGCATTTGACAGTGGGATCTGATTTCTTCCCTGAAGTGCCATTTTGCTTTCTAGATTCTCCTTTTCTCTTTTCCTCTTTTTTTTTTTTTCTCCCTGACTGAAAGTCTTTAGTAATTTAGTTGGGGAAAAAACTTTGAAAAAAAAAAATGACAGAAGTGCTCACAGCTGCCTGCAAATAAAAGTAGTATGAATCGGTTTGGAAACGAACAAATAATCTCATCTGGAATAAATGTAAATATCTGGTTTAAATGTCAACATTAACTATTTTACTACTGATCAAAAAATTAAAGGAGAGTGAGTTGATCAATGGAGGAAAATTTGCATGAGTTCTTATCTTCATGCAGCCAGTGAGAAATACTTACAAGTCTGAGTGGACAGCTTTTCTGAGTTTTGTTTATTTTTCTTTATTGAGCATGGAGGAAGAAAAGGGAAAAATATTAGTGGAGAATGGTGTATCCTTTGGACCAACTAATGAGTAGATGACATATAAATCTGAACATAGCATCCAAGCTCAACAGAGAAACAAACCCCTGATGCTCCGAAATTCTGCTAAGAGTTAAGGATACTGAAGGTGAATTATGTACATTTGTAGTTTGAACATCTGCTGCTAACTAGCACTAACACCTTTTTCTCAGTTGAATTTGAATACTGGAACACAGAATCACAAATTCATACATTTAGCTGTAACAACACTCTGAGTGGGTAGATGGAGGGAAAAGATGGGCTCCACTGATAAAAAGTGTTTCCAAAACTAGGAAGTTAAAGTATGTTGTGCTTTCTCTAAGATATTCCTATTACATGCAAGGTACCACTGACTGGACAAGACACCGGAGTAAAAAAGAATGGAAATGAGAAGATCACAGTGATGATTCATACTTCGCTTTACAATGAAAGAATAAAGATACTTGTAGCTTGTGAAAAAGAAATGGCTTATTCTTGGTATGAGTGCTTGCATGGTAGGGAGATAATGACAGGTTCTTGAACTTAGCAGGCAAAGTTATCACAAAATTGTAAAGAAGCAAAAAAACCCTCTTAAATTGGATACAGAGTGCATATGTTAAGAGCAGAGGTGCAAAAGCTATTTAAACACCAAATGAGTAGTGAAGAGTCTTTCATTGGAAGGCTGTAAATATCTATGGGATGTAGTTCTTAGTGATATGCATTAGTGCAGTCAGAAGTGTTGGACTGGAGATAAGAGTTTCATCCAATAAGTCTGAGGCCTAAAACACAAACTAGAGTTTCCATGTTTCCCAGCCTTGCAATCCATGAGTCTTGAATACATTGTTGGTTTTGATAGAGCAAAACTATGTTCATATTGCAGGAGAGCTATTCCTATGATTAGACACGATAAGACACACATTTCATATGTGAATATGGTTTACCAATGCATTCTTGTACTTAGGAAATGAAGAGGGGAAAAGCGAATTAGTCTTTAATATATCAGAGATACAAGAGAAAATAAGTTCAAGTAATGATTTTGAATGCCCTTATTAGGCTTTGCTGTTATGTTGCATCTCTTTACAATGGTTTTGATTGCATTCTAGGTCACTATTTTGTTAATCATAATTTTATTGGTTTTTACTGTTATTATTACTGTGGTTGTAAAGCTTTGCAATATAACACAATAAAGAATAATGAGCTGTTGTGAATAAGGTATCAAGGCTACTTGGTTTAAATAATATTTGGAAGAGTGAATTTGGCTCATGAGCTGCTATGACCTGAATTTTCACTAGATAGGGTTCATTTTAAGGTAGCGTGAGGCTATATGACTTGTTTAAATGTTAGCAAGATACTAGTTTTAACTTGCAAGAAGAACCTCACTGCACTTTCAGAGACCTCTTTCTCTCTTCATCTTTGATGAATAGGTTTTATTTTTAAACTTTATATATATAATAACTATGTGTGTTTATGTGTATTTAGAAGTTAAAATGTTATTTCTATTGTAAAAAGTGTATTTGTGAAAAATGTTCCAATAGTCCAAGAATAAATAGTACCCTGCAAATAGCATCAAAGACACATCAAGGACATTTTCTTGGATGAACTTTTTCTGTGCTGCTTGTTGATCTTAAGTTGTGAAATGTTCTGGCAATTTGTGAAGCAGTGAACAGATGAGTTTCCTATGGTTCTAGAAGGTGTCATGGATATTGGACCACAACATTTCTTCTAATTACAGCTGAACACATTGGTGCCTTGTGGTCAATGTGAATTAAAAAGGAGAAAATAGATATGCCAAGTCTTTGTGCATATTCATTAGACTGATATATTGAGAGAATTATTTATGAGACCATGCCATCTCACTGAAGTTATCAGAGGTCATTTGTTTGTAGGGTTTTTTGTTTTGTTTTTTGGGTGTTTTTAACTTTGTTTTTTTCTAAAATGCTGCCAGGAAAAAAGATGTTCTGGTACATGGATAATGAGGCATTGCATCAAAGGTATTTCTTAAGTACAAGTAGTTACAATAAAAATTGCCAAGCGTGGCAAATTATCTGGAACACTTGCTTTTTAAAATAGCACCCTTTCCCACACACCCATATAGATGTACTCAAGAAAAATGCTGTGGTACCACTGGTCTGTATTACAAAAATCCTGCCCTGAATTTCCTTTATGTCTGATTAGGATTAAAGAGATTTGTGCTATTGCACAGACTGCAGTGTAAGGCATCTCCTTGGTCATAACCTTGCTATGGCAACCCTAAGTGTTACAGTGAAAAAAACTGTGGTTTCTATGGAGTAATTTCTACTAAAAAGTTATTTTCATGGGTTCAGGTCTACAGGCTGATGCATGCCTTGAAGCACAGTCAGGGTTTTTCCCATTTCCCACCTCCCAAGAGCAAGGTTTGCATGAAATAGGGACCCTTTTTACCCTGCCTAGGTTTTAAGTGCAGATAAGCCGCTCTTTATACCTTACCTTGGATTCAGTGTGGGCTACAGGTAGTCCTTTTAAATCAGCAGGAGAGCTGGTGGTGGGATGTGCAACTCATCAGAATCTGGGGAGAGAGGGGGGAGAGAATCAGGTCAATTGCTGGCATTTTTAGCAGAGGCGCCTAAGGGGCTTTTGCGGCCAAATTCCGTTTTTGGTTCTGCAGCTGGCTTGGCTTGGTCTCAGTTGGAAAACATAGGGATGGATCTCATATTAGGGCTTGTCTTTGGAGGAAATAATTTTTAAAATAAATCAAGGTATGATCTCAGGTCATAATCATTATTCTGCAATAACTTTTACATAGATGCTTGTCTTACATTTTAGCTGACAATGGTTTTGCATATAGATTAAATAGTATGCAGGCAGGTTTACTGTGCAATAAGAATGTCCATATGGTGAGCTAGCCATTTCCTAATGTTAGACAATCTCTTACAGGTGTTTATACAACTCCTCTCCTGTGAATAATAAAGAATATGGGTCACTAGAGCTGTCAATTAGACCCTTTCATTCTATTAATTTCTGATGTTACTAAAAATGTTTTTTCGATTACGGATTGAATGTGATAAGCTAAAAGCCATGATGAAAATCATGGTCTAAATCTTCAAGCTGCTCGAACATCCATTTAGGAGGAAGAATTTCTCTTATTGCAACGTACGTGTTACAATATGCATTACTGAAAATGGCACATTAGAATTCATACAGTAGGTCTAAAACATATGAGAAATTGAAGCTTATAATATAATCACAAATAACTGTAACTGACTGGAAAAACATTTGCTCTTAAATGGCAGCCCAAAATATTTATTAAAGAAAAGGTTGTGTTTTTTTTTCCCCCATCAGAAATATTGAAACATATCAAAACAAACTTTTCTTGTTGCTTCTAAACAGCCTTTCAAAAATGATTTTGAAAAGCATGTAAGAAATTGGAGAGAGGAAATCTAATTTTCTATTTCTTTTTTTCAAGGAAAAAAATGCCTAAAGAATAAGAAAAAGAGAATTTTCATCTTCACTACTAATTTCTATTTCAGGCTTTTTCTTTTTTCAACTTTTCCTTTAAAAAGGAACCTTTAAAACCTTTCTTTTGAAAGACAAATGAGTGGAGAGAAAGGGAGACAATATCATAAATACCACGTGAAAAATTGTAAGTTTTGCACTTCTACTAAATGTGTTCAAAGAACATTTTCAGAGGAAATGTAATGGTATTATTTTCTTTTGACCTGCAGTCTCAACTGAGGTTGAAGTGTTGAATTTTTTTGTTTGAAAACTGGAATAATTAATCAAAATTACTTTGCCTAATACAGTATGTGAAAGTTGCACATTTTATCCTGGCAATTTTGCAGTGCTTCTTGCAACTTGCTATATGAGGCTTTGTGTATACGGAAAATTTCTTAACTGGTACGTGTTGGTCAAGTTTGGGGGTTTTTGTATGCTGTTGTGCAATTCTAGAAGTGCCAATTTTTATGTGGTATATCAAACTGAGTTTCTTTTTGCTTGTAGTAATTGAAAATATCATGAGCTGATCCAATGTAGGGGAATGATTTACCTTTCAGTCCTAGAAATTGCCAACAGTGTGACTACCTACTATTTCCTATGGCACTCACCCTATTTCTTTAAGGGCAGCATTTTTACTGACAAATATCTTATGAGCAGAGGCAGTAGGCTTTACAGAAGTGGATAGCTACCAATTTCATAGAGGTCTTTGATTCTTCTTTGCCATAACCTATTAGTTCAAGGTTTGATAAAAGCAAATTTAACACCAACATTAATTTTGTAGAAGTAGTAGATACAGATACCGTTGGCTGTGAGCACTAAGTTCTTTAGACACTGAAATGGAATTTAGTTGCCCAGAAACCTTTGCAAAGCTTTGTCTTTAGAGAACTGGAGTTCATACAAATTCTACACAACCTTCTCTGTTTAAGTCTGTAAAATGCCTTGAGACCCTTTAGATCCTTAATAAGTCGACCTGCTTATGGTAGAAAGACTGAGGATGGAAATAGAGGCATAAGAAGTATAATAAGCACCCCTGATACTACAGTGTGAGAGAGAAGAGGTGAAATCTCTGGCCATATGAAAAAGATGGACAGTGTGAAAGAGAAGAGGTGAAATCTCTGGCCATATGAAAAAGATGGATCTTGATATGGGAGCTGAAGAATGTTGTAGGGAGGCTGTCTCACATGCTGAGAATAGCAAGTAGAGACCTATATTTAGGAACCTGACACATTCCTGAAATGTAGCTCAGTAATTACTTTGCATGTTATTGTGTGGTCAGATTCTTAAAAATGCATCTGATGTTGGATACTAAAAATGCCAGCAGTCATGCTGAAATAGTAACTGTAATTAATTGTTGGTAATAGTTAGCTGTATATACTGTTGTTTATCTACTGATCTCACAGCAGTTCATGAAGATCATCAATATCCCAACTGGGAAAGTGTCCTTTTTTAAGGAAGCCAGGTCTTGAATTCAAATTTTCCTAGCTCTTTGCTGTAGTTCTAAACTCGTACTGTCAGGACAGGTTTATTTCAGCTTTTTGCTCTAGCCTCAAAACTCTTTCTTTCCATCCCTCTTTACCCTCTTACGAGTGACTTCAGTTCTTTTTGTCCCTCAGTGGCATTTTTCTCTGCCACTCACCTCTGAGAGTAACCTACTTTTACCTTTTACAGTATCCAGACTTAAGTAATACAAATTCTGACATCTACAGTCAAACAAACAACATTTAGGCCTGGGTAAAATCTCCTTGAACAGATGCAAGTTCTTGCTTAATTGATTTCTGAGAGGATGAAATTGGATAAAAACAGAAGATTCGGCAAAGTTAACTGTGGAGAGTCAGAAATCTAAACTGCAGAATCCACTACTCTTGTTATCAGCTGGTGAGCATTTAAAATGAAAAAGGGGATGATTATCTATAGAGTCTGAACCATCAGAACTGAAGCATGTATGTGGATCTGTGTAAAAAATCATACTATTGTCTCTGCTTTTCCTGTTTTGTTGATATAACTTGCTCTTGTCACAGTTTTCTTGCTTTTATAATAAAGGTAGTATAGAATACTTTGTCTTCTGTACCATAAAATTCAGCACTGTCTAATTTCACAGCTGCTTTTTTGACTATTAAATACAATACCATTTAAGAGGATTTTTTTCCAGCTGTGATTTCTCAGCCTATGTGGTCTAGTAAGAGCCTCTGGAAGTGTTCAGGAGTATACCTGGCAGATCAGTACAACTAATCTTTTTATTTATACTGATTGGCAACCAGAATCAGTCCCTCAGGAAAGGCTTTTCTTTGATTATGAACTCCTCCATAGCCATACCATACATTGAGAAGAATTTGTTTTCATCATTTTATCTGTTGCTTTGGGTGTCTAACAGTGTTTATAACTACATCAGTGTCTACCTCTTTACTCTCCAGAATAACCTGCTATTCCAATTTACTTTCTGTGTGTTGAAGGAGTCCCTCCCATTAGAATTATTGGCCTGTCTAGGAGCCAGACCTGAAATGCAAAATCCATCACAGTATTTTGGTTCAGAACAGTGCTGCTTGGTAGCATGTGCTAGCAATCCCAGCTCAGCACACGCAACCCTTCACACTGTTAGTTTATGTGTATATTAAGGACACAGCCTATGTATAATTGCTGTCACAGCCTTTTCATTAACACTTTTGTTTTGCACCACCTGTTCTTATGGTGTATTTAGTATTTCTGAAAGGTATTAGGTGAGTGGTGTACAGTCTTCCAGATGCTCCCAAACCATCCTGCCAATATGTTTCAAAGCTCTTATTGCAGTGTTTTCTTATTAAATGGCTTGTTTATAGGTAAGAGGTTTAGGAGCAAGACATTCAGATCTGGCTATTCTCAGCTGAGACTCCTGCCCAGACTAAAGTGTATTCTAATAGAAATAGTTATGGATATCATCTCCAACTGTTAAGAAGTGGTCTGAGAGAGCGATCTGTCTTCATGTAAACCATTGACTCTACCTACAAACATCAATAACTCTTGATCACTATTAACAGTGTCTAACGATTTAGGAAAATCTGTTTTGTACTGTGGAGTGATAAATAGTTCAGGAAACCAGCAAATCTTACGAGGTTGTCTAACACAATATATTGATCCAACCTCAAAGGAATGTGCACTGGCCAGAAAGCAACAGTCAATTCGTCTGGGGAAAGAAGAAAAATTACCAGGATTAAGAGAATACACAAATGGTGAAAAAAGCTGTACTTCTGGAGCAAGATATTTGATGCCAAGTATTTATTTAGAGTTTTCTTTAAAATTTGAGAGCAACTATCAAATTACTCCTCAAATCCAAATTGGAAAGCTTTTTTTCCTGGCACATGTTCATGGACCAGTACAGTTCAGAAGCCATGATAGGTAGCGTAAGAGCATTTATGATGAGAACCTAGTCTTTTCCCCAGTTCATAGTAGCACTCTGGACACCTGAGCTGTTATATAAAACAGGTGAGATTTAATCATCTGTCTGCAGATGTAACTGTCATGGTTTGATATTTTTAAATCGCATTAACTTGGAGTAGTATGGAGCTGACCCAAACTACTTTCTTTAAGCTTGTTTCATCATAAAACATGTGACAGAGCCACTGGAGCAAATTCATGCCATGTGGACTCTACCTATAATGTTTGTTTATACTCATGGACTATAGGAAACTTCTTCATAACAGTCTTTCTGTTGTCAAGATGTTGGTACTTCGCTTACTACAATTAAAAAGCGAAAAGTTGATTATAGCTCCAATTTATTAGGTATCAGACATTTCACAGCTGACTTCATGGAAGAACTTTTAAATTTCTAAAGTGACATTTTGGAGAAACATTATTTGTGAAATTTGGCTATTTTATGCAAAAATAAGTTTTATGATTTGAAGAAAGAAACTGCATATATTTAACGAGGATGACAAATACAGTGTGTATTTGTGTGTTGGAGATGTGTGTTGGATAAAAGCATTGTTTTCTTTCAAGTTCAAATTTTAAAATTCTGTCCTTACATGCATTTCTCCATGTCACGTTCAGAAATGGAAAAGCCCCTTGTTTTCATGGGTCCTGTGCTGTAGTAACTGTTGTTAAAGTTGACTTTTGAGTAACAACTGTTGTATGTGTGATTTTATGAAGTTCATGCTCTCATAGCTGGCAAAGCAAGTTACTAGACTAGACTTTCACAGCTAGGAAATTAACTCCAGCTCTATCTGATGTTCCTACTGAGTAAATAAAGTCATATATTCATTAAATTGTCCTCACTTACGTTGTAAGTAGAATTATAGGGATTGACTGCAATGGTTACTGAAAGGAACTAAAAAGAATATTTGTGGGAAGGAAATTTTAAGTTCATAATAATGACTATTTGCTCTGGAAAACTGATTCAATTTTGCTTATCTGAAAAAAATGGAACATGTGACCTTTATGTTAGTGCAATGAAGGTGGTTTTGAAAAACCAAATGCTACAACAAACTTAAAACAGAAATTTTGTGCTGAATGTGCCTGGAAGTGTCTAGTGTTTAGGCAAAACATCTCTTTCTTGTTTGTGCATGTGAGTTGTTGCTTTGGCTTTGTTTGAATCAAATCATAAGGCTGAAATAAGACATACTTAAGAAGCTGATTTATAAACTGTGGCAATAGTTATGCATCCAGCTCTTACTGAAGTCACTTATACTCTGTAGCCACTACCTTTGATTTTTTGGGAATTACTTTCCTAGGAGACTAGTCCGAGATCATCTGAATTTGTGTGTACAAATACTGGATTGTAGTTATTCGGTAGATCATAAATTACTTTATAAATTATGACAGCATACATAGTGAGATCTATATTTTTGGCTTAAGTACTGTCTAATAAAGAATGCTACTACATTCCATTCTACTGTAATATATGTAATCTTATAGTGACTAGAAGCTTCCAGTTAGGAATGTGATTTTTCTGTACCAGGTGCTGTTGTAAAATACAAATGAAGATTCCCGCTAGAAGTGTTTTACAAACTTAACCTCCACCTTGAAGTTCTGTATTTTGTTCAAATATACTCTCTGCTACTGAAGTCTCTGTGTCCTTCCACTAAGTTCTACTTTCAGAATTTAAAGAAGCTTAACTGATACCTAAGTTTCACGCTTGTCTCTCACTGACTTGCAAAAAACGTGCGGTCCTGGAAAATACATTGTAAATTCAATCACTGCTTGCAAGACTCTGTTACAGCCCTTAATACTTCCTGTGACTTCCATGCAGCAATTGGATTTTGTTTTCCAGATGTATATGCAAATTAATTTTAAGCACTTATGGGAAATTAAAGTTTGCAAAACTTGTATTTGCAAAGTTATCTGAATGTTTGAAATTATTGGTCTATTGAGAAAGATTCAGACCAACTGTTTAATTATGAAACAGTGGCATTTGTTCTGTCTGAGAACATCTCAGGGATGCTTTGTATAAGCTGTTTACAGAACCTCATTGCTTCAGAGACTGTACCAACATAATAAAGGCTTTGTTTGGTCATATGTTTACAAGAACATAACCTATACTGTCAAAGATTGGAGATTTTCCCAAGACTATAATCCTGTACCATAACTGGCAAATCTCCTAGAATTCTGAAGCTCTATGTACCTGGAGATAAAATGTATGTGTGTAAACAAATACTGCAAATTGTATGAACAGAACTTTATTATCAAATACTGTAAATAGGTACGGTAATCTCTCATTGTGATTACAGATAAAGCTAGGCTGATAGGTGTTGTTTTCTTATATCAAGAACATGGTAGAAAATGACAGTTACTAGAGCAGTGTTTGTTTACCATAGGCCCAAAATTCAGAAGTATCCTTTAAAAGGAACATACCATCTGCTATACCTAAATGCTTTCAGAATAGGATTTTTTTCTTACTATCTGGCAAAGAGGAATGTAAATGGATAATTGCATGGTTTTGCCCTTGTAATAGTTAAAAGTTTGAAAAGACCAAAGGTACAGAGCCCTACTATGCTCCATAGAGAACACCCCAGTGGTATGACTTGCCATGATAAATGTATCCATCCATTTGTCCACATACTATACATAGACTTTATAAACTTGCCTGCAGCTACATACTTATGCCTTAAAAACAGGGCAGATTTTTCCCTTGTGTATTTGTCCTGGCCATGAATGCTCAGAAAAAGCCATTCCTTTCAAATCAGGACAATGCTGCTTGAGGCACACAGATACAGTTTTCCTACAATGAAAGTTGTTGCTTTGCCTAAAGGATCAGCATAATCCTCTTTAAGTGTATGCTGGCTACCATGAAAGTTTGAGTCTGGGAGACAGAGGGTCTAACAACATGCTTCTCCCCAAATTTCCCCCACTACACATTGAGAAAATCAAGCATTTAGCCTACTTTGCTGTGTTGCAGTTAAATACTAATACCTTTTCACTGCCTCATACTACTAGCACATACCTCCATCAAAGAGCAGATGACAGTTTGCTACTAAAATCTATATATTCAGAGAGATTCAGACCACTCTGGTGAGAGAAGTATAGTACTTTCATTGCTTCATCCATCTGTTTTCCCTTTAGACTTGCATTCAGCAGGCTTTTTTCATTTGTTTTGACAAACTTGCTGCTGATAACATCATTAGCACTTCCGTCCTGTCCTAAGACACCACTAAAACTGGTCAGAGGAACAGCAATCAGCTGTGGTGGTATAACCAAAAGCTGAATACAAATCCTCTTTCACCCCCTTGTACCTCTTAACTGTATACTTCTAGGAGATTTCAGCCTCAACAGATGGGGTGAGATGGAAATGAAGAAGAATCAAATGTGGTTCCCTTTTCAGCCTATTGGAAGAATCTTGCACTGTCCCCATTCAGCCAGACCTGTTGGTGTTAAAATCAGTAGTCAAGTTCTGTGAAGAAAAGTCTGGCCCTTTTTAGTGCTCTAGAAGTCTAATCAGATATGGTGCCCACGTATTACCTAAGCTGACAGTTTCTTATGCATCGGAGGAGTCTGATCTCACTCCCACTGAAACTGCTAGGAGACTTTCCATGAATTTCTATGGCAACTAAATGAGAAACTGCTTTTAACAGGTACTTTAATACTTAAAATATTGATGAATCTGAAGGGTGTTTGGAGACTTGGTATGACAGAAGAGAAAAAATTGGTGGTAACAGAAAAATCTGCACCCTGAACAGTCTCGAAACAATTGCTAAGTAGCGAGCAGTAATGGAAACTTGAAAAGGCTCCGATCATCAAAAATGGAATTTGAGATGTTTTACAATGCGTTAGTAATGAAGAGCTGGCTTATAGACTACAAAATTTTAAGACTTATAACAACTAGGATTCTTGGCATAATGCAGCAGTATAAAGTACGCTATTCCTTTCAATCTGCTCCCTCTGGGACCAATTCTGCAACAAGATCAGTGGCACAGATATCTTTATAACTCCATAGTGTCTCTCGGAGTTAAATATACTCCATAAAGACTCAGGGGTCTGAAAGAATTAGTTTAATTGCAAGACTGAGACCTATGCTTATAAAACTGAGGTCTCACCAGATGAAGCAAACATCAGTGTGATAACCCTGACACACACAGAGCAAAACATATAACTGAACTCTGAGCAGGTAGATATTTTTTTAAGACTGTTTACTAGCAAGCTCAAAGGTCAGTAGTACCTACCACTAATTCACTATTCCCTTCTCTTTAAAAATCTTTTAACTGGGTGTTCCCATATCAGCTCCTATACAACATGGATAGGATAATATTGTCAGAGACAGTACTCTCATGTAGTTTTGGTGATTGTAACATTATCCATATGATTATCCTGTAACACACTAAACACCCTTACTGGAGAAGAAGTTATTTCTGGTATTTCTGCCAACTCATATATATTGTAACATCTCTCAAAGCAATGCAGGAGACAATACTCAAATACTATTTTAAACTACTTTTTTAAGCTTTTTTGTTGTTGTTTATTCAAGAACAAACATGTTCTTTCTGCAACTTGGTAACAAAAATGTGGAATGGAGAATGATTATAGAGATATTCTTAGAAACTGGTATCAGTTCAGCCAGTAGAGCTGATATGTAATATCTGATACTGCAGTGAAAGGACAGCAGTAATCCTTCCTTTTCAGTAAAGGACATCTATGGTGAAAAATGAATATCATTTAATCTAGCAGTTCTTATTTCCATACACCTAGTTTCAAAGCCTTTACATCTAATCCTAATAAGCTTGAACTGAACCCTACTGAGTTATTGAAAATGGTTTCCAGGCTCTCTTTTTCCATGTTTCCAATGTAGTTATTTTTCCTGTCAGATAAGGACGTATTGACTGACATCTATTTATGAAACATTGTTGATACAGGTAAGTAAAAAAGGTGTGAGACTGATAGAGAGTAACACTACTGATAACTTGCTCAAATATTGTATTTGTTTTACTTTGCTAGCTTGTATGTTTGAGCATTACAAAAGATTGAGCATGCGTGAGCAAACAAGCTTCTTTCTGTAATCTATGCTACCAATAGCCACTGTTTGTAAATGTTTGCATTCCGCTTTGCTAACATTGGAATATATTTTGGTCCTCTGGTTCACACCTTTCCCTTGCTCCTGGGGGCTAGCATTTACTGTAAGTGAAGCTAAGATTCTTGCACCAATTTCAGCAGCTGGAGCTTTGACAGTTATCAAATCTTGTGAGATTCCACAATAACATGCAGGAATGGTTATCAGCAGTTGTTCCTTTCTTTCCTTAGGAATATTTTGTGCGAGTTTTGAGCTATGAAGTTGTGCAATCTTTGGAAGTCAGTGTGGATTATAGTCCACATATTCTAGTTAATCAGGACCAGGAAATTAGTGAGATCCTTGCCATGGCCCCCATGGATCACAATGTCTACAGTGCCAGCATGGGACAAGTGAAGTCACCTGAACCTTTCTCTCTGATGAAAGACTGGGAAAATGAGTACAAGGCCTCCATACTTCCCTAGAAGCAAAGAAGGCTGAGTGGCTGATTGCCAAGTGTACCATGCCAAGAGTTGCTGGGATCTCCGACATGTTCCAGTGGGAATATTAACAGGTCTGCATATTGCTGGGTAAAGTCTTCCAAACTTTCAAGAGTGCTGTGAATTTCTACTGTTTAATGTATGTATGGTTTGTGGTCCCTAGCTATCCGGAAACTCTCAAAACTCTGCAAATACCTTATGAAACTCTCACGCCCAGACAGCTCTCCAAACATTCCTTCTCCCCTCTTTGAGCATATGTGGTCTCTGAATCCTAAAACCATCTGGAAGTATAAGCTATAGGCTTCCAATCGTCACCTTGTAATAGGATTAGCACCCCATCAAGCCCACAGATGCTGGGCATCTGCTGAAATAGCTGTAATACTTTGAAATTGAAAATATAATTAAAGGGGTTTGTGAAGCCTGATCCAAAGCTCACCAAAGTCAGTGAATTCTGCTGCTCCACGTGTCTCAGTGGGTTTTGGTCAATAATGCTTTGGATCCTCTGGGTGTTTATCCCATCTGAATATACTCTGAAGCAGCTCATAAAGACCAACTGAGAGGTATTTTGTCCCTTTATGTTCTGTGAAAAGACTGAAATAATATAAAGTGCCTACCAAAAGTCTACTCCTGGACAGGGCAAAGACACTCTATGGAGAACCTCTAGAAGAGCCTTTTTAATCCGTGGCTTTAGGAAGGCGAGAGAGTAGCTTGTTAGCTGTAGACAATGCTATTTAGTACTTGACTGAGTCCTAGCAGCACTGTAGCCCACAACAGGGTAGAGTCCAGAAAAGTTCTAACTTAGGTTTTAGGTTGTCTAAATTATATGTTGCAGACAGAAGTCCAATGGCCTAGAATTGGGATGTTTGAAAGATTCCTTTGCTATCTGTCCTGCTGCACTGTGGGTGCTGTGTTCCGCGTTCCAGAAGAGCAGTAAGGAAACTTGCCCCTATGATGCTTGGCACTTGTTAAGCTTAAATTTGCTCTCTGACTTCATCAGCATGGCAAGAGACTTCAGTTCTAACATTAAAAAAGAAGTTAACATTGAAGACATGCCCTTCACTATTTTGGAGGCTCTACCTAAGCCCACATCCATTTTAAACGTCAAGAATATTTTTAACAGTTACTTGTAGCTTGCTTGACCTAATTTGATAGATTTATTAATTTTCAGTGCTTGTTTGCCTTTATTTTCTGTACTTTCTTGGACATCCCATTAAAAAGTGTGACCTGTGTTGAACAATCAGTCCTTCCAGCAAATTATAAGCTGTTTGGAAAAAATCTAAAGTAGTGCCACTTTTGACCAGGAGATAACAATGGCTCAGTCTTCCAAGAGGCATAAAAAGGTTATCAGGTACTATTACTTGCCCGCTGAAAGGTTGGCATGAGTTCAAGTACTTTGCTGGATCTGGAATATACTGAAGAAATATACATCCATCACAGTAGGATGTTGTGGGGTTGTTTGGTGGGGTTTTTTTGAGCAATATGGAGTTTCTGCTGGAAAAGTGAGATGTAAGTCAGGATCTAAACTTCTGAAAGAAACAGCAGGCATTTGTTTTCTTGCTCAAATTCATGTTTTCATTTCACCCATCAGGGGAAGGAATCTAATGATGCTTGTTTCCAGATCTGAACATCATATGACATTTGAATCTCTGTCTTTGGTGTGGACCCATCCAGTCTTTAAAGTAAGGTCAAGAGAACAGTAAAGGACTGGAACTGAAAGTCATATTAGAAATTCTTCAAAAAGGAAGGCATGCATTAGCTGACAGTAAAGGAATTTTAAGAGGCAAGCACCAGCTGTTACACTAATAGAAGAAAGGTGGAACACATTTGACCTGGCAATTGTTTGGGGACTTTATTGTAGTAGAACAAAAGCAGAGCCTGAAAGCACACAAAAACTCTTATGACTGGGGGGGCAGGGAGTGGAGAGAAGGGGAAAAGAAAAAAGGAAATTACACATGCCTTCAGTTCTCATTTACAAACTGGCCTTGTTCCAAATGAAAATTAAGATGCAAGTTGTTTTGTCTCTTCTCATAGACTGCAGTACTTATAAAAGCAAAGTCGACTCAGTGTATTCATGTTGGGCTTAATTTGCTCATTGAATTGTGTTTTCCTGGAACAATTGAAGTGGGTAAATACTGCTTGAGCTGTCACCTTCCCTCGAGGTTTTATGCCAAGGTGGGTACCTTTAAATTGTAGCCGTATGTTGCCCACAGGATGAATTGTGTCACTGCTTCCCCCTACACCTCATCTGCCCGCAACAGTTTTTTGGCTGGCACTCCTTCTTTGGGGTCAAACAGGGTAGCTGTGAGCCCCCAGCAGAGGCAGGTGATGGAGATGCCAGAAAAGCACATACCCACATCTCTGGAGAGGCTTTCTGCTTCCTGAGTTGTTGTGGCAAATATTACTAAGCTGAGGAGAGTCACAATTTAAGATTAAGACTATCCCTGAATGACAGAGAGATCTCTTGCAAAACTTGGATCAGATTTCTGGCTTAAGTTTGCAATTATTTGAATCTGAGATTTTGGTCTGTATTTCCCTGTAGTAGGAATGAAGAAAAGTGATTTGAACAAAATGAGAAAGAACTCAGTGTTCACTCTCAAAATGAACTGAAACAGAATCTTTTCTTGCTGTTTGAAGTTGCTTTAACTTTAAATTATTTGAAAAAAAATTAATACTTTTCATGATCTCTTTTTCCAGATTTGACAATGAAAATTGGCTACTCTTGCAGAACGTGTGCTGCACTGGTCTTGTCAGTCAGGAAATGCACAGTCTTGTAATTGGTAAATAAATTGTTGTTTTGATTGCTTCATATTAGACTAGTCATTTGTTATTGTTATTACTGGTAATTAATTTAATAATTTGGCAACTTGAATAAATATAAAGCTATACATCCAAAATGAAAAAAAAAAAAAGTACAAATACTAGAATAAGAACACTTTGTAATGAAAGGTAACTTTGAGATTAAAAAGTTGAAAAACGCTTAGAAACAATGACATTTGAACAAACTAGTATTTGTAGTTAAAAAATATTTCAGTGCAGTGTCTCCACTGAGCTCTGACAGCATTTTTTTTGCAGTTATTCAAATGTAACAGTGTTATGTGTAGAATATTGAATTGATGGATGATGAAGTCAGCCACTCAGTTTCAGCTGGTTGTGAATCAAGCCCTAAATGCCTGTAGACATTTCCTAAAATTATTTTGTACATCTTATATGGCAAAATGAACCTTTTCAAGGGTGGCTGGTACTGAGTTAAGGTAAATAGTTTTAGAAATGTGAGAAGTTGTGAAAGGGCTGCTGTCTTTTTCTGGAACTTAAACAAAACTGCAACTCTTGTGCTGGGTAAGATGGTAATTATTTCTGTACAATAAGAAATGTGCAAAAATAAATGCAGGATGAGTGAATATGGGAGATCAAAACCAGGATACCATAAGCATAATTTAGGAATAACTTTGTTTCAGAAAGAAGGGGTGGTTTTTTAAAGCATATTAGGAATAGAAAAGCCACTCAATGGCTTTATTTCAATGATATATTTATGAGACAGACCAAATGTGTCCGGTAAATTGAAAAATTCTGTTTAACATGCAGTGATCACTGGAGCAACGGGAACCTTTGCTTGCTTTATTTCTGTGGTGCAGCTCCTTTGCAACTCTTGACTTTTTTCTGACAGTAACACATTATGAGGGGCATACAGGCTACTAATTGTTTCATACAGCTACACAAGCAAAGTAAAGCTTCATAGTGTTTCAAAGAAACTACAGTTTATATTTTTCATTTGGTGTTTGCAGTTGTAATGATCATGTTGTTACTTCTTTCATTCTAGGAGGGGCTGATTCAAAGCCCAAGGAAGCTGTTGAATGAAGTGGTCGTGGTCTTTGATGTCATAAAAAATTGCAAGTATTACAGACAAAGTGGATGTGTTAGATTCAGTCAAGTCATCCTGTTTCTAATGTCACAATAGGTTATACTAGGTGATTAAGTTTGACCTCTTTGAATGTCAGAGATGAACTTGAAATTGTCAAATTATTCAACTACTTGTGTTGATGAAATGGTGCAAACAAGCTGAAAAAGATAGATCTAATAAGCAGGGAATTGAAATGATAGATCTAAGATAGCTGAAAAGATAGATCTAATAAGCAGGGAATGGCTAGAAAGGCGAGGATAGCTACTGAAGTGTGAAGACTGGACTGAGGTTCTGAAATAAAAGGAGAAATCCCACCTAATGAGGCCTGAAGTAAGATGAACTAGCAGAGGCAGATAGAAGAAACATTAATCTGGGCCTGTTGAACAAGGTTCCCGTCAGCAAGCCAAAATACGCAATTTGTGATTTCAGTGTGAAGTGGAGGGAAAATACAGTATCGGCAAAGAACTAAACTGGAGGAAGAGCATGCCATGGGCCCTCATTTAGTACTTAAAAAATATGTTTTTACTTAGTCATCGAAGGATATGTAGCTGGGTGATGGTGACCAAGGAAGTAATGTAAAGCTGTTTCTGACCTTTGTCCTCAACCCAGTTGGGTGGTAGCAGTTGCCTGGGGATGACATTCCAGGGTTCAGCTGTCCCGCTTCGCAGGGAGCAGCAAATTTGCTGCCTAGGAGGGTTCAAACCAAGTGGGTTCCCATCTCTCCACTCATCATTTGGGGATTCTGCAGGGTTAGGGAGTCTCCATCAACCTCTGAGACTTAGTCCATGAGCAGATGGCAACAATACCTGGGACGGCAGAAAGAAGTGTTTCTTGGCAAATGTAAACCCATGTGCTTGTGATGAGCAGTAGGCAGCTTCTATTGCAGGAGCAACCCATCATATGAAAGCAAGTTAGTACCGCTTCCTGCAACTGTTTCAGTCTAGCACTCATCCTGTGAATGATAATTTTGAGCAGGCCAGTTAGACTGTTACCTCTTTTGCCTGTCTTTTTTTTCCCCCTCAGTCTATCCTATTTGCAGACTTGTATTTTTGCCTTTTCTGTAGTACCCCCTATGTCTTGCACTTAAGTGTTTTTCTCATTTGTTTCTGTCCAGGGGGGAGGGTGAGAGGGAGGAATACGCCACACACACTTTAGGAATAATACAGTGTTCCTGGACTAAAATAATCAAGGATCGACACATCGACCTCTTCCACGACTCTGTCTGGCAGTAATAGCTATCAGCTGCTTTGAAAGCAGTTCCATTGAGACTAATGAAATGGCAGCCCCACTGCAATCAGCTACACTGCCTCAAGTAACTTCTTGTCAGCCAGCGATAATCTGCCTTACGGTGACTCTCTTTTCTGTTCTGTAGCCAATTTTTAGTTGATGGAGACATAAGTTCTTTCTCTTGTCCCCACTGTTCAAGACATTTGTTGCATCTGAAACATTAATCTCCTGTGAAGTTTGTTAAATGTTTTCTGAGTATCTCAGGAAATGCTTTCTGTGCTATCCCCCCCGTATGTGTACCCTGGCCGACATCCCCTGTGAGAACTCCAGCCAGTTAGCAAGCCATGAACTCCTTTTCCTGAAGCCTGGTTGGCCATCATTAATCAAGCTGTTCAAATAGCTCACTTTGTTTTAAAATCAACTTCAGCTAATGTATGTGTAATTTCCTGCTGCGTCCCCAGGGTCTCAAAAACAGTGACATGATCTGGGACCTTTTCTGGTTGCCCAGGCTGCTGAGGGATCTCAAGTGCTATAAAAGTCATCTCTAAGGGAGCAGCACCCTCTTCCTCAGCCCTGCGTGAGTGGCATGCTGCAAGATGGTGATGATTTTCCAAGAAGGGAAATAAAGTTGCTCGATTGCTGTGGAGATTCAGGGTACCCTGCTCATGCATGCACCAGCACTTCATAAGAAAAAACACTCTCTCTGTATGGTGCTGTGGGTCACTACCTGTCTCTGATGGCTCCCTGGCAAATTAGTGCTAAATTCTCTGAAGTGACTAATGGACTTATGTTAAGATCGTTGATGGCAGAATCTGTTTTCTGTTGCTCTTAGAGCTGCATTAATTAATATCCCAGCTGAGGGATATGACAAGAAATAGTTAAATCATGGAGAAAAATTAATTGCACCTTTTATGAATCTTTGAAATTAACCTTGGCAGGGAAGGGAGCCTAGGGTGACAACAGTTTCTGTCTTACCGCTGACTTGGAGACAGAAGTAGACAGTGTAGGGAGGACTCACCTCAGTTCCATCTTTTACCCCATGACGTTTCTGACCTTAACGATTTATCCCAGAGTTTTATGTGGTGGGTCATCCTGCTAGAGATACTGCACTTCAATATTGAATATCCACTGAATGAGTCAGTGGCAGAACTTACTTATCTGCAATAGGAAGCCAAATATATTTGATTTATGATATATTCTCTTTCCCTGATGAACATTCAATTATTTAAGCAAAACAAAACAACCTTCTTGGGACAAACAAAAGTGTCCATGCAGTAGTACCCTTTGGTTAGATGAGAATGTGAGAAGATAGCATTCACACCTGATTAGGAAAACAGAGAAGTGCACCTCAGTCTTCAGTATCCTGGACATGTCCTATAGTTCCTCTGTTCTTGTGTGAAGGGGAAGCAATCATGAGAACTTCAAATGTAACTTTTTATTTGCTTTGTTTTTCTTGGTCCTAAAAGGAAAGGTTTCTTATTCAACTGTAGGGAATGTTTCATTTGACACAAAACAGATTTCTCCCTCCCCACCCCCCCTGCCCGGCCTCTCTCTCTTGTTCTCGGTAAGATATTTTAAGTGTTTTCTACAGTTTTACCATGAGAATTTTTTTCAGAGAAGCATTTTTGATTCAAATGCTGAACCAAAAAGGATTTGTGCAGCCCTGCTTAATATATTCAAGATATTACTTTAGGTGAAATTGGCAATTTAATAGCTTTTTTTAGTCAATGAACTGTTTTTGTAGCCTTTGGATGCTCTCTCTCTACATTCTACCATGCAGTGCAATGTATTGTAATGCATTTTATTTAGTTCATTATTAGTTTCTTTCCACTTCTGATCTTCATAAGACTAATGCTAGCTTGCAGCACAGAGACTAACATAGTGCACTACTGTTGTGCTAATGTTGACCAAATCAATCTGTCAAATGTGCTGTGAGATCATCTTGGTAAAAAATAAATATTTTAAAAGTGGATTTGGTTTACAAGAGTTCCTATTATTTGCTTTCTTTTTTTTTTTTTTTAATTTCTATTGTTTTCGTGATAAAAGAATTAGAAGTGGCAAAGATGTGATACTGTTAGACAAGCAGGATGAGTCCTCCTCAAAACCCTCCAGGTTTTTTGCAAGATGCAGTTTGGTGTTTTACATCAATAGAGATGTAGCATAAGAGGAGCTTCTTTTTCTGTAGGCAAAGAATTATCTGTGATTAACAGTAGAGGAGGCAAAACTTAAGGTGGTATCAAGTAATTTTTAAGGTGGAAAAATGCCTGTCAATGTTAAACTTTTAGCCACGTGTAACTTTTAACCACATGTAAAGTGAATCCTTTATAACAGGATTCATTTTACATGTGAAGCTCCTGGTTTTTAGAAAGGTCTTTTCAAAATATAACACTGTTCTTATATGGAGTTTTTAAAACTCAATTTCCTTTAAACCTGTCACATTCTTCAAAAATCCCACTTTCAGAAGGCTGTAAAATATGTTTCAGTCTTCTGCATCTTGTCCTGTTGCTTGACAGGCAGCTTCCAAAGGAAAGTAGATTATATCAATCCATAGCATCTTCCAAAGTAATTATATGCATTTTATGTAACTGAGTGTCAGAACTTTTACGGAGCATCACAAGGGACACCACTGCAGTGATAAATGCCCGTATAGGTGAGGTCTTTTATGGCGAGAAGATACGTGATCAGCTTATGGACAGGGGCTACGGGTGGGATCAGCTGAAGCCTTTGGTGAGGCAGTGGGTTGTCAGAGCTCCCCAGTTCCTCGGGGGAGGCTGTGAGTGCGGGTGGGAGCTCCTTGCTGAAGCTGCTGCCTTGTCCTGCCTTCCCAGGTGGCAAAAGCCGCTGCAAGCCTGACCCTCCAGAGACCTCCCTTTGGCTTGTTGCCCTTTCCCATGGCAGGAATGGCCTTGCCCAGGCTGGGCCTTGGCAAAATTCAGTTCTGTCTGAGCTGGTAAGAAGCCTTGAGTTCACCCTGCCTGTGAAGAAAACTTCCACAGAGCCACAAAGAGCGGAAAAACTGGAGGAGTGGCCCTTTCTGGGCTGAGGGTGCTGAGCTCTTGGCAGCATCAGCTGCAGTGGGACGGGTTAGGTGACACCAGTGGGGACTGGAGCTGATTTTGGTGGGCTGAGCAGCCTCTATGGGGGAAGACAGCCTCCAGTCAGACCTTCACATGAAGAGGGAAAGGAAAGGCCAGCAGAGACGTGCAAGGAGGAATTGGGAGAGGAAGGTGAAAAGCTGCAGACACGTAGCAGTCTTCTGCTTCCTTGCTGAATGTGGTGTAGCTTCCCTGGCACTGCTGGGGACAGTCCCCAAAGCCCCTCTGCTCTTAGGGAGCCTTTTCTTTGTTCTGGAGGTCTTTTTCTTTGTGCTTAAATGCTTGTTGACTATGGAAATATGCAGGCTGCTCTGTATGGAAACTATACTGCTGTTTGCATCAAAAGGTTTTGTTTATGAAACCAAATAATAGTTAAACATAATTTATCATAATTATTCACTAGCTGGTCATTTAAAAAGCAAAAACCTTGGTACTATGTGCTTGGTGCCTGAAGCTGTTCAGTTTAAACCTTTATTAATAATGTTCTCATGGCTTTCTTTTAATTCCCATAATGGCCGGATACTGTGCTGCACATCAAAGGAATTTTGGTTTTAAAAGCAATGGTGAGTGCTACACACTGCATTCACTCCCCTTTGATCGCCATCCACAGCACAAATAAGTCTCATTAATCAATATTTTCTCTATTTCCTCTTTGCCTTTCTGTCAGTGCCAGAGATCTGTTTCCGATTTGCTATGCTTTGTTTTAAATGAGGGGAAGATTTCTATGGCTATCTTCTGTCTAAAAGGTAAATTTCTCATTACTTTAGGAATGAAACTGTATCTGTTGTAACTAGGGCTTGATCTAAGCCTCCTCAGCTTGAATGTCAAAGCAGGAATATTGAAGCAATTAGAACAGACACAAGTCTGTGAGCAATCCATTGGCTAGGATTCATTCACATAAAATATTTGGTGTACCCTTGCCAACTGGAGACAAATTAATAAAAGTCACAGTCTGTTCACAGACAATTCTTGAGAAAAGTGATAAATTTGCTGAACAAGTTGTGACTTGCTCATCCACTTCCAGTTGTGACTAGAAATTATTATGAGTAACTGGTGTACTTTCCACACAAGCCTCTGAGACACAGTCCTCTTTCATTTCCTCCTAAACTGCTTTGTAGTTTTGTTGTGCGACTCCACACGCTTGCTGCTATGGTGTGAATGAATAACCTGAGAAGCAGTTTCAGTGTAGCTTGCAAGTAAAGGTGAGGAGGAACTGGTGACCTTTGGATGAAAGCCTCTGTTGAAAACTCCAGTCATTAGCACTTTCCGTCTCCACATTACCCAAATCCTAGTTTTCATCAAGCCAAGTATTTGGGCCATATATATCCCCAGTATATGGGGTCATTGGGTGCTTCAAAGCACTGTCTGCCCTTGAGAACTGAGCGTTGCAGAGGGAATCCAGTGGTGGTAAGGAGTCACATCTGCAGAATTAATTTTGGGGACTGAGAGTACACAGTGACTAAAATATAATGTTTTTAAGGTAAGTTAAATTGCTTCTAGCCTCAGAGGTGCCCTATTCCTAACCTTTACTATGTTTTAGCTATGCTGTACTGACCATTACTTCGCTATTGCAAGTGTGTTATCTGTTTTAAGACTTCAGTGTAAAACATGAAACGCAGTTTCACCTCTCTGCATTACGTACACCTGTGGGGTTTTTTTATGTTTTGGTTTGGTTTTTTGTGGGTTTTTTTTTCCTGTTTCCCTTGTGTATGTTTTCTATTTGTCTTCAGTTTCTTGGTGCCAGACATTTTGGTGCATCTGCTGCCACCAATGAACGGCTGTGCCGGGAAAATCCAACTCCTTAGAGGCAGAAAGGGAGAGAATGGATGATTATTTTTCCCATTCTATTGAACAAAGCTGGCTTCTGTTGCCATTTTTAACACTCCAGTGTTACTGGAATTAATTTGATGCATCTGTTCCTGAATTACCTCCCATAGTACTAGTCCTTACTAGACTTCCAAACCAGTGTTGATTTAGGCCTGTTTGTTCCAATCTATATTGCATTCCCATAAACCCTTTGCTATTTTAAAGCAGTTTAATTGCTTTTAAAATCCTTCAATATTAAAGTTACAATAAATTTCAAACTTCATTATGTTATTAAACATACATCTCTCTAGTGCTGTATAAAGCCTGGCACGTATCACATTGTCCAAGTAAGTTGTGAATATGCAGGATCCAGAGCCTGGTCAGGGACAATTTAATGGGAAATCCCCAGTGTGTAGCACTCTTTCCATAGGGATTCTCCAGATCCCAGCTTAACTTGAACCTATTATTGTTGACTTAAACAGCATAAATGTTGAGAGAATAAAGGCCTGTTGGTCATAAACAACATTTTCTCACAATTAACCCTTTCAGGTAGCATGCCATTGACAGATAGTTGCTTCGCCTTGAATTTAATGGTTTTGTACTTAAAGCTGTGGGGAGATAAAGATTCGTTTAATCAATATATATTTGAGCTGATCTTGTTGAACACACCTAATTTCATTTGACTGATGTAACTGTAACTCATCCTCTGTGAGTTTCCAGAGTTGCATCTCCTTTTGGTTCTTATGCATGGATTAATTCAGAAGTAGGAGGAGCAAGGTGGGAGAGAAGTCTCTTGTAGAGAGAGATTAAAGACACAATAATGAAAATTACATTAAAAGCAAAGGTATCCTATTAAAAATCAGTCTTTAAACATGCTGCTGGGGAGATCCATATTTTCTGCCTTCTTCAGGTTAGATCATTTAACTCTCTAGTCAATATTTCTCCCTTCCCTTTCCCTTTCCCCTACCCCAGGAAACAGAGCTGAAAACACAGTGGGAGACCTAAAAACTTCCCCTAATCTTGGTCCAGCCTGGGACATAAATTTAGAACAGCATTACATTACACTTCCTATGGCCCTGAGAGGCTGATACGATGGCCAAGAATAGCTGAAATAGAGCAATGCTCTGGCCATGTTCCCTCAACCTCTCTCACACTGGGAACCGAAGCAGGAGAGGTACCGAGTTATTGCAAAGGTCCCATGCTGCCTGGGGAAGCCAGCTGCACTAGTGGTGCCCTCCCTCCCTCCTGCGTGTACTGATGTAGGTGATTTATACCACCAGAAAGACTTAGCATGCGTGCAACGTGCTGAGTACGTTGCTGAGTACAAGCTTTTAAATAGGTTGCCCATATCAGGAGTGAGAACAGTGAGGAGTTCAGAGGCAAAAGATTTATTTTAGGCTGGAAAGAGGTAAAAGAATGTAGGTTTTGATACCTACCTTTTCCTAGCATTTCCATCAAATCTAGCCAGAGTTTCACAGTACCCACAGTTAATCTAAAATCCATTGGAGATTTTTTTTTCTTTTCCTAAAACTGGAGGTAAAAATAACCACTTTACCCAGTCAAAAGCATTTTGAATATTAAGTGATTAGGCTTTATAATGAAAGAAAACACGTGGCTTATTTAAAAAATAAACTGTGAAGAAAATAGTTTTAGCCATTTCGGTTCTAAAACCTGATATTTTGAAATCAAGTAAAATACATACCTGTATTAAGGTATTTTATTTTGGTTTTAGTTTGTTTATACTGTTTTTCCTTTGTATGCATGAAAGAACAATAGTTTCAGGTAGGCCACTTACAAACAATTGTAATGAAAGCACACATTCCACAAACCATCAAGTCACTCTGTTTAAAGGATAAACTCCTTGGCCTTAAAACATTCCCTGAGGGTCAAACATTTGATCAAAGGTGGAAGAAGAGGTGGTAGGGTTCCAGATAAACATTTCTGCTCTCTGTCCCACCCTTTTAAACTCTAAACTAGGCTGGACCTTTTCAGCATTGCACTGATTTTGATCAAAAAGTGGTTCCTATGAGTAAATGGAATTCCTTAATTTTGTTCTTGTGAAAGAGGAACACTAGTGCTAATCCTTCTGATTTTGTTGGGGGAAGGCAATAGTGAAAAACTATTGGTGGTGACCTACCTGGTTTTTATTCTGTTTCTGACTAGTCCCATCAATGACTGAATGTTTCCTCAAGCATCATTTATACTCTGTATTGCAGGAATGTTGAGAGAGAAATTCTTCTTGGTCCTTTGCTTCAGAGCATAATCCAAGGTATGTTTGATCTGGAAATTGGATTTAGGGAGAAAAACGCATACACAGGGTGCGGTTCACCTATGCTTTTTGCGCATGTAAACTCAGGCAAAATTCACCAATTTTTCTTTCATGTGCAAAATATTGTAGTGCACCTTCCCTTTGAGGAGACAGTAACCTTCTAACCTAAATCAGGAGGTTTAACCTGAATAAGAAGGCTCAATCCCATTCGCTAGAAATGTCAGAAATTTCCAAGTGTTGCTGTGCTCAACTTTTATTTTTTTTTAATTCACCCCTCTGACATGATATCTTTCGCATCCTCTTTCCCTCTCTCCAGCAACAGAAGAGATTAGGTTGCCTGTGTGGATGAGACAGTGTTGTTCTGAATTTACTTCACGTAGCTGGAGTGACTCTGCACTGGTTGTGGCATCTCCTTTTAACTGAAGGCTTCAGGTATGCTCTTCGTAGGTCCATGCATTATGATGGCATGGTATACGAGTGAGGTAAGTATACAAACTGGGGACTACATAAAGTGTGCATGTGTCTGTCCTTACATGAGCCAGAAAGGCTGTAAATGCTTCTGTGGTAAGAAAGGAAAAGCAAGTTCTGCTGCCAGACCCAGCTGTCAGCTCTTTTCTTTTCAAGCATTTTTAACCCACTTTTGTGCCCGTGGATACTAGAGATCAGGGTGGTACTGGATAAAACAGGAAGATTTTGAACCTGCTTTTCCTGGAAGTGAGTGACTGTGCCAGGTACAGGAGAAGAAGTAGGCAGGCTGAGATTGAAAACTAAATTACCTTTTTTTGTGTATTCTTGGTCTTCAGAAGCAGCTGATTCCTTTTGGCAACAAGCAGAAAACATGCATATTGTAAGATTTTTTTCTTAAGTGCTCAGGGGGCTTAGGAAAATGAGTCCGATTAACTTTCAGTGAACTTGTTCAGCTCAGCCCTAAAGATGTTTTGGATATTTTTCCCTCTAAGAGACGGTCCAAAAAGTTCCATATCATGCTCAGTGGAAATACTGTTCGTGTTTTCTTTACTGTTTCTACAATTTGTGGAAATGATCTGGTGTGAAATTAAATCTGTTTCCTTCTGTGTCTCTGTCCTTGCCCTTGCCAGAAGTTCTTGCCATTTCTTCCCTGGCCAAAGCCTGTATTACAACAAAAGCATGGCAGTCGTCTTGCAGCTGGAGGATATGAAATATAGATTAACTTCAGTCCTGCATTTTTGGAAAACCTCTTCTTGGCCTTATGGAGGACATCATAAATAACCTTTGGCTTCTGCTTCAGCCAATCGTTTTACCTGGGAAGATCAACTACATGCCTCATTTCCCATTTTCTATGGTTGTTACTAGTAGAAGACAAAAACAAAACAGTAAACCCACAGAGACTACAAAAATGCTTGAGAGTACCAGGAAGTCCAGGGAAGCTACAGAGGGAAGTGTCCTCCTTAATTGTGGTTTATAGCTACTTCTCTTTGTGCATGACTGCATTACTGAAGAGCGCTTGTCATGGAGAAGCACCTGCTGGTCCGGGCGTAGCGCAGTCCTGGGAGAGGGACATGGCACCATGTGCTACCTCCCAGCCAGGGGTGTCTGCGTATCGTACTGACCCACAAAGCCTTGCAGTCTGACTTGGCTCTGCTTGACTGTTGTTATTCCTGGTTTACCTTTGTGTAAAATAAACCACAGGGATGTTAAGTTCATCCAGGCTGAGCAGTTCATTTGCTTTACATTAGCATAAGTCAAATACAGAAAGTCCCTGATTCCAGACTCACTCAGTAAATACAGCACTGCGTTATCTCTCGCAGCTGCTGATTGATGAGCCAGTATTGAGTGGTACGGTACCTACTCTGACTTTTGGATGATTAAGTGGGTTTGGGCATTCACAAAATTATATTAAAACATCTTAACTGTGTAGAAGCTTAGCTTAGGAATTGGTCCCTTTTTCTTTATGCTCCTTATATAGTCATAGGAGAGAGAGATAAGTTGTTCACGTTTTGCATGACTGTTTGAAGAAACAAACCATCAAATCCTATCAAATCAGAATAGGCTTCTGGCTTACGTATCCATATTTAGAAACTTAACATTGAAGGTGTGAACAATTAAGGAGGAATTTATCTGTGCTACTAAAATGCATGCCTATTTAGCTAAGTGCATTTCGCTAACCAAGTTTGAGACTGGTAACAGATGGGTGTCCTAACAAGGGGATGATACAAGGATCACTTATAGTAGGAGCAAGTAGAATTTTGGTTTTCCAAGCAGAAAGATCAATGTGTCAACCTCTTGTAAGCCGAATTGCTTATTTGTTTATTTAGTGTTTTTTTCAAAGTCTGCTGAAATAAGATGGTTTTCTTCAGAATTCCACCCACTGAAATCTGTGGATTTCTGTAGTTATCTGGTCCTGTATCTTATATTTTTTGTGAGCTGGAAGGAAAGCAGAGCTTGTCTGGAAGGAAGCTTGTACTGAAGTTTCAGTGTCTTCTGCCGAGTTAGATGCACTATTTGGCTATGGAAATGATCCCCAACCTATTAACAACTTTGTACACTCACAAACTTAAATTTATTTGGAAGAGTACTGATTTTTTAATACATGTAGTAGATTCTAAAGTGCTTTTTATATAGTTCAGTTCAAGTGGTTAAAGAGAGAAAGCATGAGAAATGTAAACATTGTTGACATGAGCTGTTTTCTATTAATTAACTTAAGCATATCAAACAGAATGTTGTTGCCAGCACTTTGCATGCTGTTCCCTTTCCCCAGAAGCTTGTTTGCCAAATACAACACAGGTTAGATGGTGGGAAAAATAATCAGGGGAATCAAGTCTTGATCTAAACTTTTACTGCTATGTACGTATCTGGCACTGGCACACCTGTGAACATGTTTACAGGAGCAACTAGTTTTACTACATAAACACAAGGAGCTAGACTGCTGAATTACCTCACTGAAGCTTTCTACTAACTGTATTTGGAGGTTTTGGGTAATAATGCTAAACAGGATCTCTACGCTACTTTATGCCTTCTTGGGTAACTGGTAATCAAAGAGTATGCTGTTGGCTGGGTACTTGCAGCCTTGCTCCTTGGCATCCAGCCCTGGTATTCTTTTGTCTCGATTCTGCATAGTGGTTATCACATTGGCTCAGCACAGAGAAGGAGCAAAAATATTTTTAAAAAGTGCAAAGGAAGAAGTAGAATTAAGAGAAACATTTACATAACTGGGGAAAATTACCCAGGAAGGACTGGAAATCTGATGACATTCTGTTTACCTAGTGCAGTATTAAAACAGTTTGAGAGAGACACAAAACAGAACACTTTGTATAAATCACTGTGAATGTAAGGACCTGTGAAGCGAGACAGTAAACACTAAAATTATCAAGCTGGCTCAGCATAACAGAACTTACTCAAGACAATATTTTGCACAATACCTTTACTAAAGCTCCCTTGAAAACAGAAAAGAACAAGATGGTACACAGCTTCACATTAAGAAAAGATATTATATACTCTATATGTAGCATCTACAAACTTTACCCATTCTAACCAAATCTAGGCCTTGCTATTCTATAAATGCATGTCTTTCTGAGACTAGAAAAGGTGCATTCTTGCTTCATTTTTGTTAGGATACTGTTACTAACATTAGATAATCATAAGATGTGTTTGCACTGTTCACCCATTTTAGCCAGTAGAGGTAAATTTGTGCAGAAATCTAGGCTTTATATTGACCAGTTCACTTGTCTGCTTGATACAACCTGACTGTGGCGTCCCAGAAATGTATTCACCCTTCTAAGAGATCAGACCTGATCTAAGAGATGCACCCTGTTTTTTCAGAAGCAGATCTTTCATTTGGAAAACTACCACAATATTTGGCTCCCCTTTCTGAAGCTAGTCAGAATTTTTCATGCCCTCAGATGATTAGATTAGATGCATGTTTTCTCTCAAGATTTCTTTGTAACCCTAAACAGGATTTTTTAAGAGTTAGGGTTCAGTTGCAATATTGGAGGAGCTGCTGGCAAGAGTGGAAATGGACGTTTCCTTTTTTGGCTGGGCTAGTCTAGCAACCCTCTTGATTACAGCATGTGGTGTGTGAAAGCAAGCGTCAAACCAATCAGATAGGCAAGACTGGAAAGAGAAGTAGCTAAAGAGGTCTGGGAAAAATCCACAACTGCGACATCTGAGCAAAAAAGAAGTTGGAGAATTATTAATGTGCAGATGGATCAGAAATCCTTCTCCAATGGGAAAGGACCACAGCAACCACAAATTTCACATTTTCAAAATAAAATACAAAGATCACTTCTTTAACCAAAGCTTCTCAATAATAACATAAGACAAGCATATTCATTAAAATAACATAACCACCCTTCTCACTGCCTGGGAAGAGAGAGAGGAATAGCTTTGTGCACAACTTAAATTTTGTAATAAATACTGTATAAGAACATAAGCTAGATAACATATATCATGATAAACAGAGTCTAGTCTACCAGGAGGCATTTATTAATAAAAACTACAGTGACAGCCAAAAAACCCAGGCTTCCACAGAGCTCAAGTTTCTGCTTCATATTCTTTATTTGCCAGTGATGTCTAGAGCTCTGTACACAGCAATGAGACATATAGTAGCTGAACGATAAGTCAGAAGATGGATACAAGCTACTCAGTTACACCAGTAGATACGGAGACACAGGAAGGAGTCTGGCACTAGATGAGATGAGAAAGCACAGAAGAGAAGAGGAAAGTAAGGCTAATGAAGCACAGTGAACACAGAAGTGTGACAACTGTGAAAGGAGTCCTGGGAGGAGGAAGGATGAGTTGCTTGAGTGCTGGAGCTGATTTATTCACTTTTTGTGGGAACGAAAACTAGCTGTAGATCCCAGTCCACTGTCAGTTCTGAACATCTGGACAGATTCTGGACTTGCATCCAAACACTGTGTTCCCCTTTCCTTCTCGCAGTTTCTTGCCCTTCTCTTTGTCTGTCTTATGTGTCTCTGCTTGCTCTGGTGGCAGATGTGTGCTCCTTCAGGATTTCCCCATGGGAAATGTTTCTGGACTTTCTCAAGTCAATGGGGAACCTGCTTCTTGGATCAGTACCTGCGATCAACGTGGCATGGTGCTCAGCCCTATTAGCTGACAGTAAAATGTAAATGCACCTTTCTCCATCTTATCTTTGTCAAAGCAGCAGTGTTCAGAACACCAGGAGGATGTCATGGGTGCTGTAAGCATGTTCATATGGTATCTTATTTTATTTAGTTTTATTTTGTTTCTTTTTTCTAAGCTTTGGAAGCAGGTTTTATTTTCTTCCCTTTGTAAGCAAACAATTGATTCCAAGGCCAGTAAAATGTAATCCCTTCATAAGACCTAAAGCTGAGCCTTTCCCAGTAATGTCATGGCAGGTCATTTCTCTGTCATAAGATTATAAACTTTTTTTGGTGTTAAAAAATAAATAAATCAATAAGAAAGTTGTATGTGCCCCCAGGGCACTCACTTGGCTATGAAAATACAAAGTACAAGTACATTTCTCATCATAGAAAGGAGAATGGGGAGATGTTCGGAACAATAGTAGTCAATTTCAGAAATACTGTGATTTATTAAGTGTGGCAGCTTCAGATTTTTGAGGGATGCATAATATAATCTTTCTGCCCCTCCCTTTTCCCCAAACAGATAAAACTTTTGGTTGAATTAGGACACAATTAACATGATGCTGTATGCTAGAAGAACAGAAAAACATTAATTCATAACAATTTTCTCAACTCTTCTCTGAAACAGATTAATAATTAATTGTCTTACCAAAAATTCAGTGTCCAGTTTAATAACATTTTTTTAGATATGGTTCATCACTTCCCCAGAAGTTAAAAGCCACGCACATACCATGAAGAGCAAGATGAGAATTCTTCTCTCTCAGGCCAGCTAATATTCAGGTACATGACAAAAATGTGAAAAGTTTTATGCTTTTGTCTCGGTATTTCCTCTTTAAGACACAGAGTATTATAACTCGATTTATTTTCCATTAGGATGGTGTTAAGTAGCTGTTATCGATAATATAAATTAAGAGTACTGTAACATAATTCTTCCATAGAAGTGATATTTGAAGAATTTTCTTCTTAGATGGGAAGGGTTCCTGATGCATAGTTTCCAGGGGTTCATTTTTCATATAAGGACTCCCCATCTCAATACAGAGCTGAGCTTGCTGTTGGAGCCCTGACTTACTTGTGTGTTAACAATTTTTGGCACTTGGAAGTAGAACATATAAAACTGATGGGTGTTGAAGCTTAGGTTGGGGAAAAAAACAATTCATATCCGATCTCTTGCTCAGCTTTTGCACTTGGGAGGTCTCTGACTTACTATAATAATCAGATAAATTGGCTGCCAAAATCAAAAGTCATAACAATCTACTTAACAAACTTGCCAGATTTGCTGGAATATCTAACACTTGATCTTCGGACATCTGCCTTTACTCTCTCTGTCACTCAGTAAAAGAATATTGTGTTCCTAGTTAGGCTTGCTTCTCCCCATACCTAGCAGGGCCATTTTTCTTGTCCTTCCAGACACTTTGTGGCCCTACTTTGGTTGCTGTGGTTAAGAAAGATCATTCTGACTCTTGTTCACTGTGAATCTGCCTCCACCAAAAATGATAGCCTGGACTTTTACCTTCCTTTTTCACATGAACTAAAGGGTTGGTTAGCTCACGTCAAATCCTGCTTCGCCCCACTACAGCTGCTCCCTGGAAGCTTGCTGGCAGAGAAATGGTTCTTATACTTGTCACCTATTAAGAGATTAATCATCTTCACGTTGAAAACATACCTTTTGGCCAAAAGTTGTGATCTGCCACATCCACTCTGTTCTTTCTCGCTTGTTTCAGCATTGGGCAGGGCTGGTGTGATACCAGCAGCCAGAAGGGTTGTTCTGGGACAATGGAAGTGGTAGATGTAGCCAGAAGCAGGCTATGACTCACTGCACAGAAAAGTCCTCATGCCGTGCTGGATGGGGTCCTGGCACACTCTGCTCTGTGACTGGGAATGTCATGGCTGGCTTTGGCTAGATGTGCACAATAATTACCAAGTGGGTTAAGGAGGAAACATAAAATAGCTGGAGCTTCAGCCTTAATGAAAGCAGGGCTATTTTGTTTCAGTGTAACTGCTTTCCCTCAAGCTAACTCATGCATGGCTTTTTGTAGTTGTAACATGACGCTCACCCTGTTTCACCCCAGAAAGCTAAATCTCCTTTTTACCATGGCACTTCATCATCTAATTGTTGGTTGTATGCATTATGTGAGACAGTGCTTCGGCACAGCAGGGAGAACTGATCCCTGCTGCAAGTCCATTAACTCAGATGGAGCTACCTCCAGAGATGAATGTGTATAGAACTTCAGCGTTACTTTAATCAGAGTATTTCATATTCATGAACCTGTGTGTAAAGAGAGCTGTGTAATTAAGATCATTCATAATGTTGCAAGGTATTCAGGCTAAGATAAGGAAGGTAACTTGTTTTTTAAGGGCACAAATCGATCTCCTGCTGTGGTTAGGAAAGCTTGATCCAGTACGTGTGTTCAGAGGAAGATTTAATGGTTGTGCTGCAGCTCTCTGAGTGCATGTAACAAGAATAATAATGTTTTCTGATAAATGGCATGTTCATTTTGCACAGTGTCAATGGCTGTAACCAAGGCTAAAGCTCAGTAATATGCACAAAAATTGCATTGAATCAATGCAGTGCTTGTCTACAGCCCTCTCCTGAATACTGGGAAAGGATAACATTTTGCGAGATAAACTGCTGTGCCTTTCCTTTCTCTCAAACTCCTTAGAATTCCTCATCATGTGAAAATACATGCACCTTTTTCTGAAGGGGAAAAAACCACAGCAGGTGTAAGGTGTATGCACAGTCTCACAGTTCCTCACTGTTTGCCTGGCTCATTCAGAGCCTAGGAAACTCTCCTCCACCTAAAATATGACCTGCTGTGGGAAAGCAGAGTTTTGTCCCTGTAAGTCTGCAAATGGTACTTATGGAAGAGGTTAAAAATGTTTCCTCAGTGCTTTCAACACATCATGCAATTAATAATCAGCTCTGTATTCCCTTTTGGCTTAAGTTACAAAGGAACGAGGCATTCAACAAGGCTCTCCTTGCTTTCCACAAATCTCACAGCAACTTGCAATGAAATTGTTCAGCAGAGAGGCCAGAGAGCTGATCTGGGGAGGCTTGAGAAGCAGTTTGTCTGTTATTGCAGACTGAGCCCTCAACTTTTTGGGGTAATTTGGCACTTTCCTTAAGAAAACTAATCTGAAGGAGAGGCTGTTGGATAGGAAAACACCACCTCCTCCATGCACTTGGTGAAGTGCATATCCTATCTGCAGAGGGAGCAACAAATTTTTCTCCCATTTCCTTGCATGCTGACTCTCAGACCTAAGAGAAAAACCTTCCTTCTCCCATGGCAGCACCTCTTTAATGTATTGTGTTCTCAGTCCCTTCTCCCTTTAGTGTGGAAATATCTAAGGGACTTGTGTGTCCCACAGCCTACACCAGGTCCCCTAATTCCTGACTCAGTTCCATGTAGTCGCCAACTTTAAGCATTTTGGAAAGTGGAAATGGTATTGCCAGATTACTCACCTGGGAAGCTCTGTAGGTGGATCTGAAGGGTTTGTTTGGGTTTTAGATTTACACAATGTCCCTGCACTCATTTTTGTATCACTTTACAAAAAAAATGACTTCTTGAATTTGATTTTGGTATACCATTCTTATTTCCAGTCTACTAGTTTTTTGACCTCACAAATATTCATTTGCAGTTTCCGTGAAGGCTCACCAGCAGTTTCTCTGATATGGTACTTTAGGAAATGTAACCTGATTTTTGCCATATTCATTTCTATGCCTTGCACAAACACTGTTCCAACGACATTGGGAGACCTGAAAAGCTGATATAATTTGATATAGTAATGTTTATATCTCTGCACAATAAGATAGGCAGAAAACCGCTGCTCTAAAACTTTTGCATGGATGAAAGGATGGGTTTCAGTCTAAGTCTAAGACAAAATTGGGTGCCTTAGTATAAAGGTATCTGCATGTGAGCTGGGAGCTTGTGTTTCCATTTTAGTCAATACAGGTCTAGTAAGTGCCATCAGGAGAGTCTAGAGAGCTAATCAGTTGACAAGTCACTAGAGGCCTGTTTCATACACAGACACCAGTACCAATATGTACTCCCAGCTGTACCATACCTGGCCTCCAGCTACTCCTCCAGGAGAGCCTGTGTCTCACATCGCCCCTGTGACAGATCTGCCAGCCCCACCTGGAAGTCTCGGATGGCAGTAGGCATCCGTGCTTGGACAACTTAACTGAGCCCTAGATGTCTACTTTGGGATGAGCTGAGATTAGTGAGCTACTTTGGTGAGAGCTCTCAAAGCTCAGTTGAATGATTTGCCTGGCTCTGCAGTAGGCTGTAGGTAGAGTTGAGTCTTATTCTGCAGCAAAACCCCACCTTGAATGTCAGGAAAACTCCAAGGTGTTTCACAAGAATAATCATATTGTCTCTGATGCTTCTGTCAAGTTCTAAACAAGATTATTCTTGATTTGCAAAATTTACCGGATGCTGTTAAATGGCTGTCACCCCTCACTGGTCATGAATTCACTGGTGGGTGAACTGACCCAATGTTTAGCTCACAGAGCAGTGTCAGGTTGGTAAAGGAGTTTGAGATTCTCTAAAGAAAGAGACTGTTGAATATAAGATTATAATGTTGAACAGAGCAATCCTTCTGCATACACTGCATATTTCATTCAGACAATTTACAGCATCTGAGGAAGGACAAATGATGGTTGTACATTTCAACACTTACAGAAATTTATATTTTAATAAAAATAAACTTCAGAACTTTTTTCTTGACATTTTAATCCAATAGTGGTTTAACTTCCAAATCTGTTCTCATGCCTAGAGAAATACCTTTACAATTTATTAGGGTTAGATGCTTCTAAAGTTTAAACTGGCAAAAGAGAATGATTATATGTATGGCATTATGCAGTAATGAAGGTTTTGAGTGAAAGCTAAAAGATTTTGCCATAGAATTTTCCATGAATTGTAATGGAAGATGCATGGTTAAACCACCCATACTGCAACCTTTATTCTCATTAGAAGTTCTACCACTACCTTCTTTCCCTGCACTGAGGTCTCTTGGTTTTTTATTTTTCTTTTTTTCCTTTTTCTGCTCCAGACAAATACCACAGTGATGAATGTGGCAGAATAACTTATAACATAATGGAATTTCTGTTCTTTTCCCTCTGTACTTTACCCACTATTATCTGATGATATTTACAAATAGATAACCAATAGCTGAAACAATTCTTTTTTTCAGAGAAACCCAAGCAAGCCGTTCTGGAGATTCTAGAAAGCTTGAATAAGTTATTTCACAGCAACCCAAATATTTATATCCCTGGGCATCTCCCAGTTCTGGAAAGAGGGAGAAACACCAAAGTACTGTGGCACAGTCACTTTTTTTATTACATTCCTGCTTTAACCTCAAATGGGAGAACTTGCCATCTAGACAAATGTCTTAACCACCTGGATCTATTCCAGTATGAGGTGCTCTAAGTTTCTGTGAGAAGCTTTAAAGTCTTGGGGTTTGTTCTGAAGAAATGGTTTAAAGTTTTTAACTTCCTAAGCCATTTCAGGACAAAGAAATGGCTTTTCAAACTATCTGAGCCTTTCCTAATATTAGATTTTATAGGTAGGTGGATGAGTAGCTTTTTGTTTCTGATGCAATAACTGTTAAAATGCATTTCTAAGTAGTTTTTCAAACAGTAAACTTATTACTGGCAAACTAGTTCATCTATAAACAAGTAATATCTTGCTAGAATTTTATATAACTTTGGTGAATATGGGATAGCGAACTAAGATTTTATCTAAAGAGCTGTGCTTTGGAAGGAGATCAAATAAAGTTTCTCTTCTGATTGCAATTTTGGTTTGCTTCAATGTTTTTCTCAGAAGGATTTGGATTATTATAGCTGAATAGAAAAACATCTTTTCCCACTGATTTGAAAGCAAAATGTAAAACAAAGTGGTGTAATAAAACTTAGTCCATAAATACAGAAAAGGAAGAAGAAAGGAATACCCTCAAACCAAACAATCAAACCAACCCATTTTCTTTTTGGTTGTTTTTTTCTGGTGATGACATTCAGTGGTTGATTAATGTTACATCACGCCATATTTTGTTTTGCTACATAATAACTTTCTGCAAACTCTTTTCATGCCTTTCTGTATGATGACAAGAGCTTGGTTTTTCCTAGTGACGATTACTGTCTTGGGGCTCTTCTCAGTGTGGTGAGTGATGCTCTGATTGTCCATCTCATCAGGCAACATTAGAAGCAAGTGCTTTCTATGGAATATTTCTTGTGCCAGAGGATGTGCATCACTACTCCAACTCTTTGGTTTCTCTCCTTCATTGAGATTCATTTGGATCTGCAGAGTTGTCCCTTGAACACGAACACTCTTTGTGCAATCGGATATACCTCATTCCCTTCTAATCTCTCTATCCCTTGGATATACCTCGTTCCCTTCTAATATCTCTATCCCTTTATACCCATTTGTACAAGACATGCTTATCATTCACAAAAAAGCATTCTCCTTTCTCCCACAGTTCAAGCACTGAATCAGGCTAGGTAGATTCTGCTAATGCTCCTGTCACTTCTTTTTTTATACGACCGAGCATAAGTGACCTGGCCTTTCAGTATCTCAATTGCCTCGTGTCTCAAATAAGGATAAAATGCATTCCTGCCTTCACTCATTACTGTTATTTTTCATTCAGACCATCCAAGTCTATGAGTGAGGGAACTGCATATTTCTCAGGGTAGAGTCTCAGTGACAGGGAAGGAGAATAAGGCAGCAGCCTGAGTGAACCCAAAAAGGAAGAACAGAGAAGCCGTTCGGTGTTCAGCCTGCGTGGTGAGCTGCTGCTCCTGGACAGCCCGCTTCTACACCTCATTGCACTCCCATTCCTGCACTTTGGTTAGCCTTTGCTGCAATGTCTCACACAGAAACCGTACAGGGCTGCCTGCCCACCTCCAGACCTACTGGCACTGGGGCCTTCCTCACATGTTCAGTAGCAGTGTCTGTGACGTGGCAGAAGAACAGTCAAAGTCAGTATATCTGCTCAGGTAGTATTGATGCACCGAGTTCAAAGAATAGAGAACGATGTATTTGAAGTTTAATTTTTCAGAGGCCAACTAAAAAGAACTGTAGAAAGTATATAATATACTCTGAAGTAATTATTTTGTAAATTTTTCAGAATTTTATAGACCAGTCTCCAGAAATTATATTTGAAAGTTTCTTGATTTGGTTCATTTTGAATACTCTAGATTTTTCTCCTTCATTTTCATTGTGCGGTAGAAAATCACACAAGTCTACTTCAAAGATTGGTGCTTCATTTCAGTAGTAAATATAAACGCATTCCTTTTTTTTTAAAGAAATAGACTAATTTAGTATATAATTTCCTGCTTACTTTACCTGTAGTAGTAACTCTTTTGCAGCATCTGTTGTAGTATGCTTGTAAATAGGGATTTAAAATTTGAAAAAAAATTAAAGGTCTGGTTCCCACAACAGAATCACAGAATAGAACAGCATTCACAAAATCGCACAACAGCTGAGGTTGGAAGGCAGTTGTGGAGATCATCCAGTCCACCCCCCCTGCTCAAGGTAGGGCAGCTACAGCAGGTTGCTCAGGGCTGTTTCCAGTTGAGTTTTGGGTATCTCCAAGGACAGAGACTTGACAATCTCTCTAGGCAACCTGTTCCAGTGTTTGATTGCCCTTACAGTAAAAATCTTTTTTTAATGTTTAATTGTATTTTCCTGTGTGAGGAGAGTCTGACTCTTGTCTTCTTTACTATCTCCCATTGGGTAAGATCCTCCCATATCAGTAAGATCCTCCTGAGCCTTCTTCTCTCCAGGCTGAACAGTTCCAGTTCTCTCAGCCTCTTCATATGACAGATGCTCCAATTTGTTCATCAACTTCATGGTCCTTCGATGAACTCAATCCAGTACGACTATGTTTCTCTTGTACTGAAGAGTCCAGAACTGGACACAGCACTGCAGATGTGGCCTCACCAGTGCTCAGTAGAGGGGAAGGATCACCTCTCTCAACCTTGCTGGTACCACTTTTCTTAATGTAACCTAGGATGTTGTTGGTTTTCTTTGCTGCAAGGGCATGTCACTGGCTTATGTTGAACTTTGTGCCCAGCAGGACCCCAAGGTTCTTCTCTGCCAAGTTGCTTTGTAGCTGGTCGGTCTCCAGCGTGTCCTGGTGCATGATGTTATTCCTCCCTGGGGCAGGACTTGGCATTTTCTTCTGTTGAACTTCATGGGGTTTTTCTCTGTTCAGTTCTCTGGTATGTTTAGGTGCCACTGAACGGCAGCACAAGCACCTTATGCATCACTCCCTCCTCCCAGTTTTTTATCGCTGAAAATTTGCTGAGGGGGCACTCTGTCCATCATCCAGGTCATTAATGACAATGATCAACAGTATCGGCCCCCTCAAAAAACGCCTGGCGTACAACCCTAGTGACCAGCTTCCAACTGGATTTTGTGCCACTGATCACAACCTTTGCAGCCCAGTAAGTCAGCCAGGTTTAAATCCACCTCACTGTCCACTTATCTAGCCTGTACTACTTCAGTTTGTGTATGAGAGTGTGTTATGGGAGACTGTGTCAAAAGTGTTGCTAAGGTCAAGATAAACATCATCTACTTCACTCATCCACAAAACCATTCATCCCATTGTAGGAGGCTATCAGGTTGTTTAAGCATGATTTCCCCTTCATAAATACATACTGACTACTCCAAATCACCTTCTTGTCCTCCACAGGTTTGGAAAGGGTTTTCATAATTATTTGCTCCATCACCTTCCCACGGACCTAGGTAAGGCTGATTGCTCTGTAGTTCTCTAGATCCCCCTTCTTGAAGATAGGGTTGTTTTTTCCTTTTTTTTCTTACAATCCTCAGGAACCTCCCCTGATTGCCACGACCTTTTGAAAGTAATTGAGAGTGGCCCTGCAATGACATCAGCTAGCTCCCTCAACACCCATAGGTGCACCCCATCAGGTCCCATGTACTTCTGTATGTCCAGTTTGGTTCAATGTTCTCTAACCTAATCTTCATCCACTGAAGGTAAGTCTTCCTTGCTCCAGACTTTCCTGTGCATCTTGGGGGTCTGGGATTTCTGAAGCCAGGTCTTTCCAGCAAAGACTGAGGCAGAGAAGGCATTGAAGTCCTCAGCCTTTTCCATATTTCCTGTCACCAGACTCCTGTGAACCAGTCTACAGCAGGCCCATATTTTCCCTAGTCTTCCTTTTGCTGCTGAAATACCTGTAGAAACCCTTCTTGTTTCCCTTCTTGTCCCTTACCACAGTGAAATCCAGGTGGGGTTTAGCTTTCCTCACCCCATCCCTGCATACGCAAACATTGTTTCTCTATTCCTCCTAAGTCACCTGTCCCTGCTTCCACCTCTTGTACATTTCTTATTCATGTTTGAGACTAATCAGGAACTCCTCGTTCATCCCTGCAGGCCTCCTGCCACCTCTGCTTGATTTCCTTCTTGCCAGGATAGACCAAGCTTGAGTTTGGATGCATTATCCCTGATTATCCACCAGCTCTCCCAGACCCCTCTTCTCTCCAGGACTGTCTCCCATGGGATTCTTCCAAGCAGATCCCTGAAGAAAATAGTATGGTCTTCTGAAGTCTGGGGGTTGTGCTCCTGCTTTTTGCCTTGTTTTCTTCTTACAGGATCCTGAACTCCACTGTCTTGCGGTCACTGCAGCAAGGCTGCCCCTGACCTTCACATCCCTGACCAGTTCTTCCTTGTTTGTAAGTATGAGGCCCAGTAGAACTTCTTCCCTTGTTGAGTCCTTGATCATGTGTGCCAGGAAGTCATGACCAATGCACTCTAGAAACATCCTGTCTTGCTTATGCCCTGCTGTGTTGTCCCTCCAGCAGATGTCAAGGTGGTTCAAGTCCCCCATGAGGACCAGGGCCTGTGAACATGAGGCTTTTTCCGGTTGTCTGAAAAAGGTTTCTTCTTCCTGATCAGGCAGCCTGTAGCAGACATCCATTGCAACATTGTCCATGTTGGTCTGCCCTCTAATACTCACGCACACACTCTCAGCTGGCGCATTGTTCATCACAAGGCACAGCTGCATACATTCCCACTGCTCTCTCATATAAAGGGCATTCCGGAACTTCTCTCATCGTCATCCTAGTTTGTCCTTCCTAAAAAGCCTGTATGCATCAGATTGCAGCACTACGGTCATGTGCGCTATCCTACCAGCTCTCCATGGTCTCAATAAGTTTGCAGCTCTGCAACTGCACACAGACCTCTAGTACTGTTTGTTCCCCACACTGTATATGTTAGTATACAGGCATTTCTGAGAGGCATCCACTCATGTTGATTTCCCAGAAAAAGTGAGAGCTTCCCCCATAATGTTGTCCTCTCAGCAATTCTTTATTTGTGTGCATACACTTGGCATGAGCCTCCTTCTGCCCTGTTGTGGTGCTTCAACTTAGGAACACTCAAAAAAGAAATGTTAATTGCTGATAGGCTTAAGTGTGTACCATAAATTAATTTCCAACTGTAATACCACCACTGGATATCCAGGAATGGTGACTGACTTGCAGTTGCCTATTGCGGCACTCATCTCTACTTTTTCTGACATCTCTGTATTTACACTCTCAACCCTATAGCTAAGTTGATTGGAACTAGCTGTAGTAAGAACTGTTCTGCTGGCTCGCTGCCCATAAATAATATTCCATCATTTCCTGAGGGGAAAAAAGTCTTGTAGACTCATTGCCATTTGTCCTTACATCTATTTGCAGCTCCTTATTTCCCTTGAGAAGCATCCAAGACCATTTGGAAGTTGTACTTTCCGATGTCCTCACTGATCTCCACCCCCTTCCCCCTCCACTTCTTGGAAGGATCGGCTTATGAAGACAAATCTACCACATTGTTTAATTCCATTATTCACTACTATGTGTCCATTTTATTTCTACTCATCACACAGCATTCTTTAGCTTCTCCTCTTTCTGAACTTATTTGGAAATCAGCCCCCTGTAACACTTAAAGATGCATAAACATACAAAAAGTGGACACTTTATCATGTTATAGATCTTTTCTTATTTAACAGCAGATTCAACTATCAGATTATAATTAGTTAATGTGCTGACATAGACATCCCTGAGGGAGATGATTGTGAAGTGCTGGAGGAAAAATGATCAAGATTAGCCTGCCAAATATATGGTAGGTATTAATCATCATCAAATAGAAGCTGAACCAGCATTTTTGCTCAGAAAAGCAGCAAACTACAATTCAAAGTTTGCCCTTTGTCTGCAGAATTACTGTAGCATACAGTGAACTGGGTGTTTTTGACTGAATCAGCCTTGACAGCATATTGATCTAATAATTTCACAGTTGCTTTCTAGCATTTCGATGTTTTCTCTTCTCAGAATTCCCCTTCAACACATAAACACACAGATTTTGATAAAATTGGACTGAATTAACATATAAATTACATTATCTCCATTAAGAGATTTCAGACAAAGTCTTTTCTCTCATTCATTGATATTTCCCAGTATTGAAAATGCCAAAACCTACCAGACCTTTTCAATATGTGTGTACCTTCTTATGGTTAGAACAGAACTTACTTAATATTGCATCTTTGCTTTCTATATCCACTACTGTATACATAGAATAAATATTAAGATGCTTGTATGAAATACTTGAACTTAAATCAGGACTTGATATCTTGAGCCTAGTGAGATTCAGATCCCAAAACAATCAATGTTAATAAACTGAGGCTCTAAGCATGGCATTAGACTCTTTGTAAATAGTCTCTCCCCATCCTCCGAGAGACATTAGTGAAGTATTCTGAAATGTAAGTAGATATGTAGGGAAAAAATGATGTAGTAAAACGATGCACAATTAAATTTGTCGTGTTCCTTCAAGGTCCATTTCCTTTCAGGGAAAGATCAGCTGTCAAACAGAACAAGAGCTGTTCTAGAGAAACAGGATAATAAATTAGTGACTAGTGGAGTACTGTTAGCCAAATGATCTTATCCATTAATATAATATTTTTCCTAGCACAGTTGAAGAATGCTGTTTTATCTGAATAGTTAATGTTGTTCAGAGCCCAGATTAATTTCTAGCTTCAGACTGGGGACTGAACATTGTAGGGAGCATAAAGTGAAGAATTTTGGGAGTTTTGGCCAAGACAGTCAATTTCTCCAGTAAATGACTCTTTGAAGATAATATCTTCTTCTGCGTAAAAACTGCTGAACTATTACCATAATGCTATTGAAATTCTTTTAGTTCCTACATATCAGTTGGCATAAAGATCTTAAATTATTCTGCTGACAGCATTGCCATAAATGATACAACACAGAAATATGTTAAATACATTACTGTTTCCATTTAGATTTGCAAGTACTTACATCTGAAAAGAGGAGGTGAGAGGATGGCTATTTAAAATGCTTTTTCCTTCCTCACATCAAATACGCTAGGTGAATCCAATGTTGAAACAGATGGAAGTATTACTGTATTCTGGTCATGAACACAAGGTACCACTAAGCACTGATTTTTTAAAAACAATCTCGTGTAGGTGACCTGAGAATGAATTAGGGAGTGTGTGATCACATTAAAATGAAAGGATTTGCGTAGCAGTAGCTAGAAGCAGAAGTTGATTTGTTCTTCTGCCAAATGGATATATACTGACTTGCATTGGACTTCTTTAGTACATGGGGACCAAATCGTGTTTTTATTGAAACCACTGACAGAACTCCCATTGACCTGAACAGGATCTGGAATTAATGCTCTGTTTCTCTGTAACTTATGTTTTAACATCATTTATAAGAGGTAACTTTTTCTTCCTGGTCAACACGGTAAGAACGTGTCAGAACATCACAGAGACCTATGAAGTAACTGCAGACTAATGTCACTGGAAATGAGAGGAGAGTTTGACTTGCTCTCTGTTGGAGAGAAAACTTGAAGTAATGAAACCAGAGTGCAAGGAGACTACTAGAACTGGAAGATGGGCTGCTATTTGTAAACAACATGGTAAGGTTGTAATAGCCACTGCAGCTCCAAGATTGCTGTAGCTAATACGTGGTTTGGAAAGGGGGGAATTTCTTATCCCTCATACTTGCTCTTAGCCGCTTAACACAGCTCCTGAGAGAGGAGGAGCTGGACACATAAAATATCCCGAAGGCAATTGGAGCTAGAAAGTGTTTGGCTGTAATATTTTCTTTCTAAAGTTCAGGCAGGAATTGTAACAAATAGGTACAACTAGTGGCTTTTTCAGCAAATGGAGTGATACCTCAGCTGAGCTTTTCCTGTTCTCTCAGTTCCCTGGAAAATTATGTGCATCATAACATGTTCAGAGATGACATTGATGCCAGGTCACATAGCTACTGGCTGAGAAGCGCTGATGTGCAGTCTGAGAATGGTTAATGTTTCTTTTTCGTTGCATAGCCAAAATAAGACAGAGCTATACTGCAGACTCTTTCCCACTTATACTCTGGGGATTCTGAAATATTTCACTTTTCCTGGTGGCTATATGCAGCAAAACAAAACATCAGGCAGTAGTTTACATTCTTGCTGCCTGCTTTATTTAGCACCAACCCTGAAGTGACTCTGGGCATTTATAAAAAGAGAACTCTCACAACACTAAGCCCATGTGAAAGATGGTGTTGGCTTTCCTCTGTGGAGATTAAAAACAGAGGGTATGCTGTACAGTGCCAAGCCTAATTTGATGGCTATGGTAAGCTAGGGAGCCTCTTTTCTGCCCCATCATTGACTGTGTAATGCTATCTGCAAAAGTGCTTTGTGGGTTAATGGTATGACTTTTCCTGACAGTATTTCTTTCCATGTGAATTCACTGCTCTGAGGATGTGACTGATACTTAAAAATGATCCCTGAATCTAGATCAAAGCAGGACAGTCCTCCCCAGGAGAAGGAAGTACGTATTGCAAAATGAATCTGAATTGCTGTTGCCCAGAACCTTCTGTTGCATTAGTAAAACTGGTACTAGGTTAGAACAGAAACATTTTATATCCCTAAAAGTTAGGGACTTCTCAGTGTTATCATAATGAGACATGATTTGGTAGAAAGTATAGGATCTAGCCTGTTTCCTTTCTATATTCCAGTGTCTTCATGCCAATAAAAGACAGTGAATTATACATTAAATGTTAGTAAAACACTCAGGTTATTTTTAGATGTCTTGAGTGCAGTTTAACAGCTAAAAGCAAAAAGGAGAGACAGTCTAGTGGAAGTTTTCCTTAGGTGCTATTCAGCAAAGGCCACAGTTCAGAACTTCCCCAAAGAGCATCAACACCCCTATGAACAATATAAAACAGCCTGGTGGTATGGAGGAGAATTACATGATGGTAAGGGCTCTGAAGAAAGCATGCTCTATTTTGCTTATAGATGTGGATGCTCAAAACAGGAATCTCTCTTTGAAAAGGGGACAGGGCAGAATAGAAATAAATCAATACACCAGAAATGCTTGTGGGACAAAATATTTCAGTCTTTCAGGCAGCTGAAGTCCAGACATTCAGGGGAAGTAAGTTAAATAACTGGTGGTGCATTTGAATGAGAACATTCATCTTGTTTGTCAAAGTCCCACAGATATTCTTCAAAATGACAGAAGTGTCTGACCACATTTCCCCCCTTCCCTACCCTGAATGAACTTGTGAACTAGTTAGGCGCTGTCTGGGTTCCGGACATTTCAATAGTTTTGGCTCTATTCTAACATTCAGCCTAGAAGAATTCCTGTTAATTTTGTTTATGCTCTTTATTAAGCTTTTGTTTTGTTACTTCAGGCATTTTCTGTGTGTTGAATGCACTAATGGGAAAACCATTTTAACCGATGAAATCTACATTTCCATAATTTTGAGCAATGGCTACTTTCTCTGAGAATATCCTACGCAAAGATCCAGAGTCCGAACATTCCTGAACTTTGTGTTGTTTGGGTTGTTTGCAAGATACACATGGATCTAGATTTCAGTTCTGCAAGTGACTTTTCTCTGTATATAATGGGGAGAAAGAAAAGCTTAATGCTCTGCATCTGAATTTGTTATGGATAGCTCTAAACCCCAAACAGTTTTAGGGCTTGTGCCTTTAAATGTATGAGTATGTTGCAGAACAAGTGACTGGGAGGAGTGCTTGTACTTAGCAGTGGGCAATCAAGTAAGCAAACATCTGGGGTGTGCTGGGTATTATTATGTGGGAGCCTACAGTTAGCAAATCCAGAAACCTGTGTTTCAAGCATGTTCTCTTGGCAAGTGTTATAACATCAGGACAACCACATCGAGGAGCCTAGAAGAGATCAAGATTTCTTTTGCAAAACATAGCGTGGAAATAGCCAGCCATCCTCATACCGCAGGTATTGTGCAACCTGTACCGTCGAAAGGAACATTATTTCAGCTGCTTTTCTGGATAAACATCATAATGCAAATATCAAGATGAAATTATGCCAAATCCATCAATCTCATAGATCTTGGATTAGTCTGGCAGGTGCATATACTACCTAAAATCATCCTATTTGATGTTTGTTTAATGTGGTGAGGCAATCCTGCTAAGCCTTCTGACTTTCTGCTTGTGGTTGTACTGACCAATCCACTGAAACTGCTCATCAAATGCTTTTAATATAACTCAAGACATAACTACCATTTTGCCTGATGAAGCTCTTACATATGGCCTGCTTTTTTATTTTTATTTTGGGCATGTCAGAAAGTTTTGCAAAAATTTGTACTCAAATGGTTAAACTTGGCTCAGAGCCTATGACCAGTTTTTTTTCTATACTTTCAAAGTCTATAGTTATAGAGAGATTTAAAAGGTTGGGTTTTGCTTGACCATCGCTCTTTTTCTGCCTTTGTTTTTATCTCCCAGAATGTAAGACATAAACCAACATAATAATCCTTGGACTATAAGGAAGAAGATCTTGAAGGCAGTCAAAAATCTGTTCTGATGCTTTTTAAATTAAAAATATATATAATTTTACATGATCCCGCTATTCTCCCTGGTAGATAATGCTGAAGTATAAAGTGTTAATGAGGACTGTACTATGTTCAGTGGAAGCTTTTTACTCTGTGTCTACTTGATTTACCTGGCTAAGATGGATATTTCTGAGGAAGAGAAACACAGGAGAGTCTGCAAATCGTGAGCTCTCATGAATGGTACGTGCTTTTTGAATGACATTTCAAAGGAGCTGAGAAGCAATTGAGGAAGTGAAAATAGTCAGTCTGGTATTAGTCTGTTGCTTATGAGACTTGTGTATGTAGAAACAAATTAATTGTTTTGCTTGATGCATGTTAGCCTCCTGGCTGTGTTGACTCATCTTAATTTCAGTGAGTGGTGGCATGTGCAGCACCACTCAGTCAGTATTCACCTGAGCTGTTTGTGCAACATCTGAGGGAGCAGAGTCACTCCCTTCTCTGTCCCCCCATACCCTGTGCAAGACCACAGAAAAAGCAATTTGACATCTGTGTTGATTTTCCAGGTACTGTGACTGGTACTTGTCTGAAGCTTTGAGATCAAACTAGGAGAAACAAATCTACTGCAAATAACAAAATGAAACACAAATATATTTCAGCTGATTAAAAACTGTGTTTTCTCCCCACTTCACCTCAGGTCATCAGACAGATTATATATCTGTTCTCATAAAATAACTTGACAGTTCACTTTGGAAGCTGTCTTCTAGGAAAGGTGAGACTGCGTCACGGGCTATGTGATGAGGTAGCAGTCTGATTGGATGGGAACTAACAGACTAGCTCAAAATATTACGAACCAAATGTATAAAGTTGGCTTTGACTTTACTAGGACAACAGGAGCCTTGTCCAAGCAGCTGTCACCAGGACTGGCACTAGCTGTGAGACTGGGCTTGTTCTTAGAGTTTCATTGGGGAAAGATTTAGCATCAGGAAGTTTCCATTTGCTTGCCTGCTTGTGTAATGGATGGTACATCTCTTTCTTTACTATTCCAGGTTTTTCCTGGCTCACACAGCAGCATCTTGTAATATCATAACATCCTTTATTTAGATCCATGTGAGGAGGAACTCAGGTTGGTTGTTTATTTATGCTTGGAACTGGGTTACTTTCGTTCTGCATGGCTTTCGTTCACCATAGGGGTGAGAAGGGACTGACTCATCTGAAAATAAGGCAAATTAAACACTGGCAAAACTAAGAGTAACTCTGGTTTCACCATCAGACTACCCTAAATGATAACCTGATCTACTGATTATTGGGAAAATTATTTCAAGAAGAAAAAGTCTTTACTTGGTTTGCATTTAAAACTTGAACAGAACTATGTATCACACTTCTGTCATAACAAACCTCTCCTAAAAATTTCCTTCCTCTATTGTTTTTCATGTGTCTCTGCATTTCCTGATTCTGACCTCAACTGAAATTAGCATGAACGTGTCCACTCAGGAAGCTTGGATGTTACAGTAGGTACTGGATAAGCATCCTCACCTGGTGGGTGATATAGGTAAGCTATCATAAATCAAGCCTCTTTCTAGTCTTAAGCCTATATATTATCTTGTATGAGCAGTGTTCACAGATGTGTGTTAATGCTAGAGAATCATGGTGAGACTGAGGAAAACTTCTGTAAGCGCTTCCTTTATTATATAAGCATCTCTGGTCAGATTGCTCAGAAAAAAAATTTCTGTGATAAAAACGATAGTGACACAAGTACTGCAGAGGTAAATGGCAGGATTTGTGAAAATACAGAATAGCCCTGATGAATAATTTGTGTTCAACAGCTTTAACTGTAAATACCATTAGTGCATAACATGGTTGACACTTCTGTTTGTAACTTAAGAAGTTTGTCTTCACTGACCCACAAGGATCTCACCGGTTTGGTGCTTGTTCTTTGAACTTTCTAGAAGGCCATCTGGCAATATGAAGCTGTCATTCTGGAACGTGATGGGATGGCCAAGCCCCGTTGTCTTCCTCAGCTCTAGCTTTGTCTGCAATTTGGTTTCTTCCTGGGTATGGTGGGGACAGCACTGGAATGGATCTGTTGGGAGCAAGCTGATGCTACCTTCAAGGCGTCTTTTCTGCTGGTAGAACAGTGCTCATGACATGGTGGTGGGAAGGGTCTGCCTTGCTGCTCAAAGCTGTTGGGTTGTCAGGCAGACACAGAAGTCTCTGTAACCTGGGGTCAGTATTGGGACTGGTGCTGCTTAACGTCTTTGTCTGCGACATGGACAGTGGGATTGAGTGCACCCTCAGCAAGTTTGCCGACATGCTGGAGGGAAGGGATGCCATCCAGAGGGACCTTGACAGGCTTGAGAGTTGGGCCCTTGGGAACCTCATGAAGTTCAACAAGGCCAAGTGCAAGGTCCTGCACATGGGTCAGGACAATTCCAAGCACAAATACAGGCTGGGCAGAGAATGGATTGACAGCAGCCCTGAGGAGAAGCACTTGGGAATGCTGGTTGATGAGAAGCTCAACTTGACCCAGCAATGTGCACTTGCAGCCTAGAAAGTGAACCATATCCTCGGCTGCATCAAAAGAAGTGTGACCAGCAGGTCGAGGGAGGTGATTCTCCCCCTCTACTCTGCTCTTGTGAGACCCCACATGGAGTACTGCATCCAGCTCTGGGGCCCCCAGCATAAGAAGGACATGGACCTGCTGGAGCGAGTCCAGAGGAGGGCCACGAAGATGATCAGAGGGCTAGAGCACCTCTCCTATGAAGACAGGTTGAGAGAGTTGGGGTTGTTCAGCCTGGAGAAGGCTCTGGGGAGACCTTATAGCAGCCTCCCAGTACCTGAAGGGGGCCTACAAGAAAGCTGGAGAGGGACTTTTTTACAAGGGCATGTAGTGATAGGACAAGGGGTAATGGTTTTAAACTGAAAGAGGGTAGATTTAGATTAGATATAAGGAAGAAATTCTTTACTCTCAGGGTGGTGAGACACTGGAACAGGTTGTCCAGAGAAGTTGTGGATGCCCCATCCCTGGAAATGTTCAAGGCTAGGCTGGATGGGGCTTTGAGCAACCTGATCTAGTGGAAAGTGTCCCTGCCCATGACAGGGGGGTTGGAACTAGATGATTTTTAAGGTCCCTTCCAACCCAAACCATTCTATGATTCTATGTTTCTATTCATTCTTTGCCTTTTTTTGTGGTAATTGCCAGAAAGCATCTTAAACCATGTCAGTGAGGTCTCTTCCTGCTCCCATTTAATCACAGGCGAGTCTCCAGTTGACTTAACTGGGGCAGAATCCAGCCCATTGTGCTTGTGGCTTTGTTTTCAAGAACTCAACTGAGACTGCTAATTCACTGCACCCAAGCCAGATGGTGGATTAAATTAACAGCTTTTTCAAAGAGAAAACTGATCTGCACAGGCTTTTTCCTGATGTTGTTTCATACATGGTTTGTTTTGTTGTTTCTTTTTAAATCTCTGTTAGTTTTTAAGATAAATCTATTTACTTTTTTTCACTGGCTAAAAAGTATCTGTATTTTAAAAAGTTATAAGCCTCCCTCCCCCAAAGTTAAAAGTCCCAGCAGAGAGTATGCTGTAACTCTTTGAGGAGGAGTAGCAAATTTCCTTGTTCCCAGAACTGCTTTGAAAGATCCAGGACCTTCCTCCTGGTACAACCCTGCAGAGGTACTGCTCCGTACAGTCCTAATCACTGTAGATTGTGCCTTGCGGGCCTCAGCCAGCTCCCCTTGACAACAGAGGGAGCCTTTCCAGGGGCAGTGAGGGATCAAGCTCTAAAGGCATGTTTTACCCCCAGCCATTAAGCAAACTCTTTGGACTGAATTATGACCTCTCAACCCCTCTTACTTACTCATTTTTGCAAAGTCAGTATGAGTAGTCCCATGGAAGTTTACTAACACAAGTATTGTCAAGGTGAAGAGTTGGACAAGAAGTTACAGTGTGGTCTTCAATGTCTTTGAATACAGCTATGCTGCATAATGATATAAAGTGTGATTAAATGCAAGATACTTCTAAATGCTTTGTCAAACCTATTTATGGTTTGACAAAATATGCTTTGTGATCTATTAAGAACATTTTTAGCTGATTGCAACTGTTCCTTCTAGCCTTAAAATCAACACAGTACTATTTGTTTGAAATGTTTAAATGCAGATTTCAAACAACTGCAAAGTTATTTTCATTCTGCCTAGTTAGAAAATAATTACATACCACCAAATGAATTTCCAGTTTTGCTACTACTAACAGACCTGAATATGGTTATGAATATGTCATTAAGTTTTACGCCCTGTGATGAACACAGGGAGAACTAGGGATCATTATGTAGCTTGTATTCCAGAGCAGGACACATTCCACTGAAAAAGTCCAGCCACCAAGAAAAAGGTGAATATAGGAAACAACAATAAAAGGGCTCTTGAGTTATTTTGTTTTTCATTATGTATTTAAGAGCTGTATTTTGCCTTGTGAGTCAACTGGTATGTCCCGGGGCCAAAATTTATAACTGAAAATGTAGACTGGAATACTACTGATGGGAAAAAAAATAAATTTATGCAAGATCTTCAGCTTGTATAAATTTTCATAGTGCTGCTGACCACCGGAATTGTACTGTTTAAGGACTGAATCTATTAAGGTTAAAATACAATGATAAACCCAAAGGCCTTGATCCTTAAAACTAACATTTTCTTAAACAGTTTAACGCTCTGATCAGTTTGATTTAATATCTACATATATGAATTACATCTATAATTTTATGCAATAGAGAGATCCCATATTATTTAATTAATGAGATAGGAAACCATTGAGAATTAAAAACATAAATTGCTATAAAATAGATTTAGAATCAGGGCTATGCTCAAAAAGTATCACTGCCACAGTAAATAGCCCCAGTTGAAGAGTATAGCAGATTTTCTTCTCTTTCATAAGACTTAAAACATAGCTATGGCCAAAACCAACCAGCAGGAAAGATTCTCATGTGCAGTTTGCTTTGTTTTGTATCGTTTCATGCTATGTTAATACCACAGTACCTTCCAGCATGTGTAAACCAAATGATTAACATCTTAGGTGGCTGCTCTGTATCAGCGTGCCCCCAAGAAGAAACATGTGTGATATTAAAGTGGTGAGGTTTTTTCTGTTTAAAATTTGTTCAAACAAATTCACATGGAGGATAAACTTCAGAGGTAGTAACATTTTACTTTCTGTTAATAAGTATTTCTATTATGTCTAATAATTATAGTCTATTTTTACCTTAGGATGTGTTTAAAAGGCTGACGGACAGAAATCATCTTGGTAACTGAGCAAATTTCATCTTTAATTCCTTGACAGGTTATAAATATGGAACTATGAGAAATGATTTTTAGAGTCATATTAGGAGTGTAGACACACTTTAAATCCAGATCAAATATGCATCCTAATATACAAATATTAGGTAAAATACCAGTAGGTAGTCAGATGTCGCCTGGTAAAATCTGATACAGTTCCAAAAGAGATGGCCCTTGATGCCAAAAAATCAAGAAATACTTGAGACATGATTTATTTTGAAGACTGACTTTACATGAGAAATTCCAACCCATGCCAGCTGAATCCAGCAAGAAGACCAGAGACCTTGGGGTGTGTAGAAGTAGAACATGATTTTATAATTTATGGTTCTAAATGCAACTTATTTGAGATATTACCAGTGAAAGCATGGTGACATTTAAAGGGAATTTGTGTTTCGTCTTGTCATTTCTTGGGTAGCTTACTTAGTACAAAAGTCACAAAATTAATGACCAAATCCAAGATATCATGTATTTTCCTCTGGATTTGCAAACCTCTATCCCTGCTCCAAATTAGGAACCTTGAGTACACTAAATTAGTCCTAGAATATTAGGTACTGCATTATATATGGAAACTATGTTTTGTTTTTTATAATAACACCATTTTGTAAACTAGGACAGGAAGCTACGATTATCGGTAATATGTGTCCATAGAATTCAATGACTGTCTCTAATCAAGGCAATTAGCCCTCTTCTGTTAGAGACTTGTTCCTGGGATGTAAAGTCTCCAGCTTGTTGGTGCTGTGTTGTATAAAAGTTTTTATTTGTAAGAAATAAGAACATCTTAACATTTTCCACAGAAAGCAGCTCAGCTTTCTGAGTGGGTAAGTCAGTTGGTGATGGTCTTTCCTCTGCCAAATCAGTCAGTGGATGGTGCCCTTCTTGTTGTGCAAAACCATTGGAATGGACAAGCAAGAGCTGATGGGCTAGAGAAGAGGTCTTTAGATGGTCTCAAAAAACTAGAGAACACGGGGCAATATACAAATGCTCTTTCAGAAGCTGCATTGAGCAAATGCTGTTTCCTAACTAATACAAAACTAATAACTAATTGCTTGAAGGGATGGCCTGTAACTGAACTAAGGTCACATATGGTGAAAATAACCAGGAATTGCACCAAGGACAAAGACCACCTTCATAATAAATCTTTAAAATGCAAAATTGGAATTTCTACTTAATATTGGGTGCAGAAGTTGTTAGAAGCTGGGAACATTATCATCTTCCTCTCTGTGCATGAGACTCAGAATGCACCTCTACAGTACCTGTTGTTTTAGCTCTTGTGGTAGCTGTATCTGAGTTGTAGCATCTGTCAGACTGTCCACTCTGCTTGCCGACACTGGAAAGCCGTTAGGCGCAATAGAAGCAGAGAGCAAACCGAAGCAGATGGTGCTGATGTTGCACTATCAGCACTAGCTGTGCTTTGAGGGAGGGATTGCTTTGGACTGGATTTACTCTGGTCCCCTCTAATGAAAGTCCCCAGGATCCGTGTAGTTTGAAGCTGTCCACAGTGCCAATCTCCTCCAGGCCCTGTGTCCCTGGTAGGAGTTGGAGTACATTTGGTGCACATCTGGAACAAAGTATCCAGCTCAGTTTCCTCCTGAAGGAATTTAGTCCATCTGTAGCGAAATCACTCTGTGAATCAAATTCTGTAATACTCAGCAAGTGGGGAAGACTGGGGAATTTAATTTAAAACTGCACCACTGCTCCGAACCAAAACATAAATGTAGTTGTCATATCTTCTCTCCTTTCTTGAACTTTGCATTGGTAACTTGGTAAAGAAGAAGGTCTGTCTTCACTATCCAGATAAAACTAGGAATAAAAATAAGGGGTTTTTTGCAGGCAATGTTGCAAGGCTGGTTTGAAAACCAGCATTTAATTTTGTTGACTCAAATGCTAGATAGCTGAATCCTATCTAACTTTGAATAGAAGTAAGTCAGGTTTTCCCAGCTAAATCCTATGTCTGAGAAGTGTTAAAAAAGTTTTGCAATTAACCTCAAATGTGCATTCATACATCAATACAGTCACAACACATCTAAATGTGAAACTTTTATATGTAATCAAATATGTTTGCTTTATTTTTCTTGAATGCAAATCATCATACATGCAAAGAATTATTTTAATTGGCATAACTGCTATAATTTCTTTTGTTTAGCTTTGTATAACTTACTTCATTTCACATTGCAATAAGTAAGGCTTTTTTCTCCTGACATGGGTACAACTCAGCCTTTTGGAAATGATGTACTGCTACTACAACGAGTGTCGCAATTTACAGAAAGTTTTGCTGCTACCCAATAGCCTTGGAGGGGAATACAAATTTTTAGTGACTCACAGCCTGATTCTTACATATTTTTACACATAAAAATGGACTGGCATGTATCAGTACTGAGACCTAACCTGAAAAAAAAGACCTCAAAACAGACATATCTTTTTCATTTATTACCTTTTTAAAGTTACTTTCCTAAATCTTAGCTATTCCTGTAAAATTGCTCCCCCTCTGCAATACCTTGTTCAAAGAGATCAAAAGATTTTTTACAAATTCATATCAATCATGGTGAACTGCTTTACTCAGAAAAATCTTCTGAATTATTTTGTGTTTAAATTTTACAAAATTACCTTTTTAGTGTTCAAATGGTTTGAACACAGTTCCAAAAACTGAACACACTACTGAGCACTTCAATACTTCAGAAAATTAAACTTGAACAGTAGGTTAGTTTATACCCTCTTTTGAAGGTGAAGCAAAGTAAAATGTACTGTTTATGTATCTCTTAATGTAAGCTCTCTTGTGTGCTTCCAAAAGATAATTTTTACAGAGTTCTTCATGTTATCATGTGTGGCAACCTGTATGTAGTATGTAGGCAGTATGTACATAGTATGAAGGTGGCTAATCGGAGCTTGCTATTGATTCTTAGTAGAGTATGGAAAGGAAGTGAGATATCTGCAAAAAGTGTTAAGGGCAAGGTCCATGAAGAACCAAATGGGGAAAGTGTGGTGGGAAGTGGGATGGAAAAACATCTAAGCTCCTATCTGTCTCAAGGAGTCCAACAGTGTTGATTCAAGTGCTCTTGCAGTGAGTGTTTGGGTTTAGAAAGGAGATGGCAGGGAATGCTGACTTGCTCAATGGAAATCTTGACAAAATGTCTGGTCAACTCATTTCCCTGATAGTCATGGAGATTGCTCCTGTCTAGTTTTCCCTATGCAGAGGCATTCTTTCCCCTGCCTTAGTAGGGTCCTGAGAAACAGAAAAGAAGATGTCATCTCAAGCTAATTCTATAAACACTGCTATCAGAAAAGACATTTTAAACTATCGTAAAAAGACCCATTGTGCAACTGGAGTCTTGGAACAAGAATGGATTATAGCTCAACCATTGTTAAAGGTTAATGTTCCTATCATTGCATTCCTTTTTCTAGTTCCCATAACCAGGCTGTAACGATAGATAAATATATGAGCTATTTCTTTGTGTTGGCAAAATCACAATTCAGAAAGACATAGTTTCCTAAGTTATTTTTAAACTAATATGCTGGTTTATAGCTAGATGAACAAAACCATCTTTTTTAAGAAAAAAAAAGGAGAAAGATTTTTTTTATGTTATGCTGCTCTTGCAGAAAGCAAGCATTTTTGTCTATCAAAACAGAGTAACAGCTTTCTGAAGTCAACTCGAACTGAAAAAGAAACTAATTAAAACAATAACATTAATTTAATGTTGCCAAATGTTAACCAATCTGGTACTTTCCATAATTATTTTTACTGTTGTAAAATAATTCAAATGTCTTTGTCATTGTTTTGTATTGTTATGTTCCTGTAAGTGTTGAATGCTGATTCCAGAGAAGAAATTCTATTTACTGTTAGCTGACTGAGCAACAGAGTTTGCACATCTCTCTTCCCAGCTCTTCCAATTTTCATACAAGGAGCAAAGTAACGTCTCCTATATTTTAGTGAGTTCGTGTGCTGCTTGCTTAGTGCATGAAGAGCACTATCAGTGAGGTGCTGTGATAAAAAATTACAGCTTCTAGGCAGCTTTGCAGATTGAGGACTAAAAGTTTTCTTATGACATGGCAGTGGGAGAGCATCTTCTTAGCCCAGGCTTTCTTTAAAAGTCAGGAGAGAGAGAAGACTCAGTCTTCACAGTCTCGCCAGATTTAGAGAAGCTTCTGAGTTTCTGTAAAATTCATCTTGCTCTGCACTGCTAGTCTGCTCAAACACCTGCAAGATCACAGGTGCTTCTGACCTGGTAGGTCCTAGTGATGGAGCTTGTGCACTGTTCAGTCTGTGTTTTGAAGGCAATTTTCTGGTGAGTCCTTAACACAGCATAGTCATGCTGTGCTCAGTGCCTGTTCAAAAAAGTTGCATGCCATATTACTGCTACTGGTTATAGGATTTCTAGTTCAGGGGCAAACTGAGAGGAAGAAGCAGGCCAGCTGCAGCTACCTCCTATTTTTGGAGTCCCATCTACTGGAACTATATGTTTCTGAACTCAAAGTAACCCCAAATGAGTTTTTTCCAGGGAAGGAAAACATTCCATTAACTCTTTCCTGGCTTGTGATGGATTTGAAGGGAAGTAAAAAATTCCACCTTTAACATTGTCAGGAATATATCTGTGAAAGGTAAGTCAGATGAGACTTTTTGATAGCATGGGTCCATGGCAGTGGTATTACCCTAGTGAACAGAGCCACTCAAAACTTGGGCTCCAGATGGTGTCTAAGTAGATGGCCCTTGTTCCCTGTAGAGACTCAATGTATCAGATTGTTCTTTGCAGTGTGTGTTAAACCATCCTTAAGCAAGAGATGGATGGTAGTCCTTGTTAAGGAAATTCTTATTGAAAGATTCTTGCAAAAACTTGAACTTTCCGTTTTTTTACACAAGAAGAAATAATGAAGGTCCTTCTGTAATTGCTTTCCATATATGAGTGGTATAGCTGCCAATCCTGTTTAGGTAACTTTTAATGGAAAATTTAGACTCTTTTAAAAAAAACCTACCCACCAAACAAACAAAAAACCCCGAAAGACAAAGAGAAAGGCAAACATATATTAACCTTTCAGCAAAGAACAAATACTGCCAATGCATTTCCATGAACTGTGAATTGCCCTTTAATCATTTTCTGAAGTTAACTCTGAAGTCTAAAAACCACTCAAAAATTATAGGCATTAGCTATTTGGTTCCTGCTATAGTGATACTGAACGCAAAGAACCAATAATGCATAATTTTCAACTTTTGTTATCATTAAAGAAGCTTCCTGCATCTGTTCCTTGTGCAGATCACCCGCTAACTGCTGTGTGTTGGTTGTTTACACAGAGGAGCAGATAGTGCTGCTTACAAGCTCCATGTGGGTACAAATGAAATTTGTCCCTTGTTAGCACTGAAGTAGCAACTCTAATATGTTTTTCAGGTTATACTTTTTCTCTATAGACTGCTTTTAAACTTCGGTGCAACCCTTCTGTTGTGTCTATCATAAACATCAGAGAAAAGAATCTGTGGTATTTGAGGAGGTTATGAGAGAGAGAGTGGCAGCAGTAGTTTGGGCTAAATATGTTTTAACAGATATAGTGATACACAACTGTTATTTCCATATCTTTTGCCTCTCTTTCAACGACATGTTAAAGATTTGAATTTCTCATTTTATTCCCAGTTGCAACATTTACTCTATTAAAATTGAACAAACATTATCTGGGAGTATTCTTTTATCTGCTGATGAGCCAGATATCAGTAAAGGACGAGACAAACGTGTCGTATCTGTACAGGAGGAGAAATACAGGGAGGGGATACCTGCGTATTTAAAGTGCTTCAGTTACCATTTTAAGTGCTTCAGTTACTAGTGCTTATGTGGAAAAATCATGTTAGTTCTGCTTTTCTCGTCAGACACCATGTACTCAGCTCTTTCCAAAACCTAGAAATACAACATCACACATTGGTGTCTGGTTTGCTTTCACTGTGATGTTAAAATTAATATGGTTTCTGATACTAGTTTGGAAACAATCTCTTTAAAACCTAAGCAACTATGCAAATTTTAAGCAATGAAGTAGGCCTATAGATTTTGGCCTATGGTAAAAGACAGACTATAATAATACAGCTAATTGCATGAATGTTTACCCACAACATGCAAGCATTTGTAAGAAAAGAAAAGATCAATAAGATTTAAAAAGTCTAAGAGGAATTTTGTTCAAGAGGTCTCTTCAGAGTGGAAAACTGTAAAGTAGCATGCCCTTTGTTTACAAAAGATACCGTGTTTATTTACATAGGATGATATATAGTATACACACTTTGGCTGATGACATATAACATAAAGATTTGGGAGATTATATAGTAAGTTATATATAATTACCCTGCGTTCTCAAGGCTGTTCCCTGCAGTTTTACTAAAGAGGCTTTGAAAGCCTACACTGCTACCAGATTTCAGGAGAATTCATGTAAAATGACACCCATGCTTATGCAACACAGTATATTCGTCAATTTTTACAGAATATAATCCCAAATACTGAGGTTTTACAAAAATCAGCTTGATTCTAGTTTTTGCTCATTTCTATTCAGAATAAAAATTAACCTAATTCAGAAGCATACTTTTTATTAGAAACAGCAAAATTATAATGCATTTTTTCTAAACTGAAAGTTAGTATATGATTTGCTGGTTTCAGAGTTACAGACATTATTTTCTTAAATCCAATTTTGGTTTAGTTTAGCTTTAGGTTTTTAAGCTCACTTGTGACATTTCCATTCAGAAAGTGAAATATTTTTCAATGTGATAGATTTTTGCCTGGGCTGGTAATGAAATTTAAAACTTCAGCATGGAGATACAATTTGTAGCTTTTGAAAGTTTCACAAAAAGAGAAATAACAGCGTAATGAATTGTAAGAAAGAACAGTATTATTTTTTTCACTGTAGGTATTCTAATTAGATTTTTGTAAACCCAAAAATTGTTTCGAAAAACATGTTTTGCAGACCATCCCACTCCTTCTGAAAGTACAGTGCTTTAAATCAAAACAGTTCAATTTATCTTAAAAAAGTAAACACTCAAAATCTTGCAACAAAGGAAATGTTAACAGATATTTTTAAATTACTACATCTGATTAGTCTATCATGTTAAAAACATGCAATGAGGTTTGTAAGTGGATATGAACAACTTCAGGTGGATTTTTTTGGTACATTTGTCACATTTCCATACAAAAAGGGAAACATATTTTACAGTAAGTAATTTTTATTTCATGTCATTAACAAAATAAAGCCTTGATCCTCCATTAGCACGTAGATATTCTCAAGTATTAACTATTTTAGATATACATATAGTACTTCTTGATTTCAAAGGAACTACCCCTGCCTTGGAATTAGTAGGAAAATTAGTTTTGAATTATCTGAATGATCTTAACTGTTTGGGGATTTAAGAAAATAAATGAGTCTAATATTTCCAGAAGAGGACAGTGTTTGTTGTGATGTTCTTTGGTAAGACAAATCATCTTCCATTAAATAAAAATAATATGTTTACCTGTAAAGATTGAGTTCAGAAACACAAAAAAATTTAAACACAAAGAAAAACTGATAACCCACAGTTTCAATACACCTTAATTTCTTGGCAAGACTTTATGGCAGCTCCTGAAATTCTTCTATCTTGTTCTTCTTTTTAAAGCATGCTTTGTATACTGCTTAATATAGATTAAACCCCAGAGTTTTCATTGTCAGAAACTACAGCATTTCAAAATAGATTTTTGCTTGGCACAGATAGTGAAGATGTCTTTTACACAGAAATTTCAGTTCAGAGGCACTGGATAATTTCAGGTAAATATCCAGGATGACCACCATGTTTTTATTGCAGTGCTCTCACTGGTACAAGCTTCCCCACCAGTCCTGTGCACCACTGAAGCAAATGCCTTACATCACCCATCCCCTGCCCCTCTCGACAGCATGCTGCATCCTTCTCTCTGGCTTCTGTGCACTGGAAAATTTTGACAGTTGAATCATATTTGGGTCATTCTGACTTTTGATAGTCACCTATGGCTAGTGCAAAAAAAAAGGTTGCTGTACACATGCAGCTCTATCTCATGCTGGAGTTTTGCAGATCTGCAAACTGATCTGAACACGGACTCAGAGCCCTATCTTTGTACATTCAGAAGGCTCTCACAGATTTAACTGTCTTGCCAGCAACTTTAGTTCAGCAGTAAAATTGTCTGGCTCTTCTCAGCCTAGGAAAGAGAAGACAAGGTTAGAGTTGGTCCTCACTCAAAGGGAGGCTGCAGCCCTACTGAAATGGTTAATCTTCTCCCTAGGTCTTAAATGGAACTTTGAGCTGAATGCTGCATCGAAGTTTTAAAGAATGTTGCTCTGCAAGCTGAAAGAGGAAGATTGATTAGGCAATGTACACAAAACCAAAACAATCCTTCCCTTTCTCTCCCTGCTCTCTTCTTTGAGCCCTTCCCTTCAAATAACCTCCTATGAAAAGATAAAAAGTATTAGTTAAAAATGTGTGACAAGTTCTGAGGAAGATTGCTGGACTTAATTTCCTTTCTGTTTTTCTTTACCTCCCTATATAACCTTTAATGTCATAGCTCAGAGGCTTTTTTTGGCAAGAGGTGAGGGTTGTGTCAAGAGCAGAGATAGCTAGTGATATGCTTTAGTATATGACAATACATATGCAAACACATACCTTGAGTAGCAGGCAAAAAACCACTGAGGACTGCTGGGGAGAAAGAACAGGATGAACTTGGCCAATGAAAGGTGCCTCTGTAGAATGTCATCATGCTCTTGATGGTGTAGATCTTGGTTAAATCATGAATATTTTTTCTTACAAATAATTTTGTTACACATGTAAAGTTACTTTTGTAGTAATAGACCACACGAAGATGACTAGTGATGAACAAGTCTGTCTCTTCCGTGTAAAACTGATTCAAGTAACAAGAAATGACTACCTCGAAAGTGTAGTCAGTGCCATGTTAGCAGCCTTTGGGTGTTCACATTTACAGTGCAATCCTCTCAGCATCATCTCCATCCCAGTATGATGTCAATGGACATTAGCTCCCATCAAACATCGTAAATGGCAATGACCCATGCTGAGGCATATGTAATTAATTACGGTTGCATTTTTGATGCTGATACTGCTGTTGGGTCTTCATATAAAAGAAAGGGAAAAGAAGGAAAAGGGACAGCATTCTCCTTTCTGGTAGCTACATTATAAAGTATTTGTAGCTTTCAAAATAAATGACTGGTTTTTTCCAATTTTTTTGAAAGGGGGAAAAATCCTCCTGAGATGCAATCTTAAGCAAAGTACAAGAAGTTCCCAAAGGATGCTGAACATAAACAAAAACATTTCCAGCATTCTTATAATAATGCTGTGTTTACTTTGTCAATTAATGATTCATTACCCAAAACAGCTTGTGCATTACAAATGGCTCTGCACTGTATTTATGGAGCTGCAAACTGTAAAAGGCAAAGATGGCTTCACTTTTCTTGCAACCATTTGTTTGTCTGAATACTGGAAAAGAGAATTGTAGAGAGTGTGTAGTATATCATATGTTTATTTACTTAGTCCTCTAGTGCCTTTGCTCTTTGAAGAGGAGCTCCTATCCTATAAAGTTTACCACCGTAGGAACTACCAGATCTGGGTTATCTTTATTTTCCTTTACAAAGTGCTAGTAGGAATGTAGGCAGGGCTTGCAGACTGGATGTACAGTCTGGAGTTAGTCACCTAAGTCTAGGAGTATCAGGCAGAGGGTGAGATGTGGTTTCTAGTCCTGTTTCTTTAGATCTAGAGAGCCTTAGCACAGTCTCTACCACTGCTATGTGTGAACAGGGCCTTCTGTTGGCTCTGAGCAGAGAGTCCTGGGCCACAAATAACATCTATTTCCCTTTCAAGAAGACATGTTGCCCCATTACCTGCATGGGCAGAGGGACAATGTGACCCCATTATTGCAGCATGCCTAGAAGCTAAAGGCACAAAGGCAATTGGTTTCCAAAAGCCATTATAAGTCAACCATGCAATTACTGCAAGAAAGGAAAGAGATCAGACCAAGTATTCAGTTGGTGTAAATCAGTCCAGCTTGTCACTAACTTTAATGGAATTGGTTGATTTATATCAGTCGAGAATCTGACCTATCACACACAGAGATGGAAAATGTAGTGCAGTTGGCTTCAGTGGGAGTTGTGCTGCCCTGTCCAAGGCAGAGTGTAATCACGTGTATAATATAACTGAGTTCCTGCAGCTGCGGGAGACACATCTCAGATTTCCCCACTTTGGTGTTCTTAAAATTATAGCAGAGCTTTTCAATCACAGAACATTTTCATTTTATTTTATTACCATTAAGCCATCTGAGCTCGGCTAAACATGTGGTTGTAACTTTATTAGACTTTTTCTAAAATTAATTACACCCCTTTCACCCTTGATGGCTTCCACCTCAATAAATTATGTCATAAATGGACATAGGTGAAAGCTGGAATCTTCTAGCATTAGTCTAAAATAACAGGTTTAATGGTTTTACTTTGCACATAACGGTTACAGAATTTGATCAAAAGCCCAACGTGGAGAAACTGTCTTGTCTTCAAAAGGCCATACTAAACAGACATTGCCATTGCTGGTGCCAAAAGGTTCAAGTTGTTTATTTGCAGTCTTATCTTCAGTAGAGTTTGTTTGGCTTTCAGACACAAGTCCACAGAGGGATTTACTCAAAAAGCCTCAGACATCCAACTCTTCCAAGAGAGTCCAAGGTGCACAGACTCCATTTCTAACATCCAAAGGAAGAGTCAGTACTTCTGGATGAGTTGAAAAGCATCCAGTGCATCTCATAGTCATAGGTAGAGAAGATGGAGGGCAGCAATTATCTTATATCTGAAAAGGAGGGGAAGGACACTTTGCTCAACATCACCAGACTACACTTCTCTCCACTTGGGATTCATGTAATGGAGCTCACTTGTGAGTTGTGAGAAAGAAGAGCTTTGGTCCCCTTACAGAAACTATTATTGCTATAAAAACAAACCTGCCATTTCCTGACTGTGCAGTATTTGCACATTTGTTGAATACTAGTGTATCAACACAGTCATATTAATCAATAGTATCAGATAGTGTCTGCAAATCATCAACTTTTTTTCCCCCAGAACTATTTTCTGTTCTTATTGTTATCAGTTTTTATGAGCATTATGTATCTTGTGAATGCTAGCTAACTAGGGTGATATAAATCTTAGAGCTGTGAGAACTCAAAAGATACTTGCAAGCAATTACGCAATAACTATATTAAAATAAAACAAACTGGGGCCAAAGTCTAGACATTTGCCGTTCAGATATGTGATTCTTATCTCTGTCATTCAGTTTCTCCATGGAAGTTGTCAGTAAAGTCTTCCCACAGAAGAAATGATAAAAGGTCAGCAGCAGAGTTGGCCAAACAGTACTGTTTAAACTGCTATTGTATAATTTTTCCTTATTGAGTTCATTAAAAATGTAAAGCCAAATTATGCATTATTTTCGTTGATAAGCCTTCTGTGTATTTCACTAGTAGCTCTTCTGAAGTCTAAAGAGCCCAGGTCTGGATCCAATACCTTTTAGAAAACAGTAAAATGATGCTAGTTTCTAGCTGAGCAAAGGTTAGACTCAGCTATGGAAACTGAATAAGAACTCTACTCTGCAGGTTGGGATTCGAGTGAAATTTCAGGGTATCACAGGGAAGTCCGTGCTCTCCAGTTGGTGTCACACCACCCTTTGGCTGGGACTGCTCTCTTCAGGATTTCCAGAGACTTCCAGACCTTTCACCAATGTGCAGTTTCAGGACGTAGAATTACTGTTATCTTCCTGGAAAGGACATATGAGGAGTTGGATGGAGGAAAGGCCGTACAAAATCTAGATAATCTTTTGACGAGCTTCTTCTGTGAGTATACTGCGTGTCTTTGCAGACTCTTGCTGGTAGCCTTTAATTTCTTCTGCAGAATTTGGCTCAGTGACTTGAATCAAGGGCTTTGCATGAATTAACACACACTGTGAGTAAGCAAAGAGTACCTACAGGTACAGAAAAGACTGCTCAAGAAGTAATCTGATATAGAATTAAAAGTATGCTGTGGCCTGAGAGCATGTTCATTTTGCTTACATTAGCAGTCCTACAGAAGCCACTGGGTGTTGTCACATAAGTGAGATTAGGAGAATTTGGACTCCTAATGAGATTTTACAGCTCTAAAGTGATATATTGTGAAGTGCTTTGTATGCTGTAGAGGAGCTTCTGTCCTCAGAGCATATAGTGGAGGAAAGAGCAAAAATACTCAATCTTTTTGGAGAAAACAAAATCAAGAGAAAGAAAGCAGTCTGGTGGGGTTGGTACCGATCATAAGTCTGATGGGATCCAGCTGTCTATTTTTCATGAATATTTCTCTGTGTTTCCATGGTGTTTTGATTTATGAAGAACACTTGTGGAAGCTTCATTTTCTGTCAATGGAAACTAGACAACCTCAGAATACAGCTGAGCTATTTTTTCTTTAATGTCAGAAAAATACATAGAATGGTGGAGAAGTCCCATACTCATATCTTTCTTTCCAAAATCCTGTTGCCTTATGCTACCAGAGGTACTAAGCTACAGAGGTACTAAGAAGGATGAAAGCCTAGTGGCTATACAGAAGGGCTTATGACAGGTTAGATGGTTAACAACTGAGCCACTTTCGTACACCTGGACTAGGGCCTTCATCTATAGGCTCTGTAGGTAAGTTTGCATTGCATTCATTGATGTCATGGTACTCCAGCCACATATTGTGATAACTTATTTTCTTTTAATTTGAAAGCATATTTATGAAGTATATTATTTTTATTTAATGGTTCCTCCTTTTGAAAACTCTGGATAACCATTAATATGCAGGCACTACTTATGATTTTTTTTCTACCAAATATTTATGTTTTCAGTACTTGAGCTAGTTTGTTTAAAGCTACAGCAGTTTTATCTGCTTCAGCTGCAGACAATTCTCTTGACCTTTTCTTTTTTGAGGGGGAATTGGAAAACAGTAAAACAGTTCTTAAGAACAAATATTTTCATATGTAGTAAGAAAGAGGATCATATGACAAGAGAATGGCAGGAGAATTGCTCACAACACTTAACAAAGTTAGCTCTGAGGGGATTAATCATTAGGCGATAGGTAAATTTACATCATATTTTGAGGCAAAAGGGAAATGCTTAAGATATGGTAGAAGTATTGCCTGTTAATATGTAAAATGAGAAGCTGTGGTTCTCATGGGTTATGAATTGGCAAGTTCAATAAAAACATATTTTCACAGTTTCCACAAATTTTGCTGTTTTGAGAATAGAAGAGATTTGAATGTGCTCACGCAAAACCACTATACGCTTTTACAATTGTGATTCCCAGCTGAGTTTGCCCCCTACTTTATCAGTTCCCTCCCACCATGAGTTTTTGTTGCAAACAGGTAGTCAAGACCTATGAATAAAAATGCTGTCACCTCAGACATATTGTTTTGAGGTTGTTTTCTAGCTTATTTCCGCGTTGAAGTCTCACAGTCGTGTTTCTCTCTCCAGCCTCTAATATTATTGCTTTTCTGAGTATTGTTTCTTGAACTGCTTGAGACTGTTGACAGAAAATCATTTACTGAAGAGCTCTACCAACACCACTCATAAGAATGCTAGAGTAAAAAAGACAGAGGATACTATCTTTATTGGTTGAAATATTTGAATCAGTAAAAATATTCATTGTCTTCTAGAACCACTTGTTTTCATCCTAAATTCCTTGTTTAGCATTGAGTGAAATAATGCTAGAAGTTATTTCTTCTTGGGTGATTCTTTTTTGCATTAATTTAGGTGGAGAGTAGGGCTTTTATCTTCTCTTGGAATGTTTCTCTCACCATTACATCTCCTTCCTCCAAATTGCTCAGCTAGTGCGTTTATAATCACAATTAGTCTTCCACAGGGCTTTTCTTTTGAATGTCTTTTTAAAGAAAGTGATTTATGGGATTACCCTGATGAAGCAATGAAAATGTACTTTATTGCAAAACACATACGGTTCAGCCTCTCTTATAAACTAACTCGAAGTGTTGGAGCCAGTGACAATCTCTTCAGGGATATTTATTCAGTGAGGTTTGCATGGGAGCTGTGTTCTGCCTAGTATTCACGTAGGTGTGTGAATACAAGCAGAATAAGCGAGTGCCAGCCCAAACATTCTCAGCACCTTCTGACACAACCTCAAGAGAGGCAAATAATATTTTAAGTTTTGAACTATAGTAATTTAATAACACACCACTGCTAAGATTAGCACTTGACAGCTTGCATCCACTCTGATACTGGCAGATGAGGGACTTGGCATGTGAAACATTAAAAATCCTTCTCTTTGAAGTCCACAGAGTTAGTGCTATGCTTGGATACAAAATTTGTTTTAAATTTCATACCTGCCCTCCAGAATTTGGCCTGTTAGCATCTGTGGTTTTGGGTTCAGGCTTATTGCTAGTGGATGCATTCTCTCCCTTTATGAACCCCATAGAGTACTGCAATTAAACAACCTGAGCTGTTCTGATGCTCTAACTCCTTCCTCATCTCAGTCCTGGACTAAAAAAATGGAGAAGTAGCATATTTCAAACCCACTAGAAAATAACTTTTGACATATGATAGCTAAAGCTGAAGGTACTCCCTATCTCATCCCACTGTGTATTTATAATCCCTCTTGAATTCCAGCACATTTTGTTTTGACATTTTTCTCAAAAGTTACCGAGGCAAATATGAGTAGTTTCAATCTACTCCAAAACTCTGATACAAAATAAAAGACACCAAAGGTTTAAATGATATAAACAGCTATGTAGTGAATACTTAACCGAGTCATGACAGGAAAGCTCAGGGACTCAGTTTCAAAATGAAGGTATCTTCTTCTTCAATAGCTGTTATAATGCATGAAGTCAAACCATGAAGCACAAAGTCCTGAATGCACAAGACATCCTTAAAGGCTTTATTTAACAATTAAGAGACATGTAACAAATGACCTGGGGCTTTTTTGATAGGCCACCCTCCTGCACGAGCTCTGCTATCAGAGCAAGTGCCTTTGTGGCACAGTCCCTTTCCTCTCTCCCCATGGCAGCCTGTGTGGGAGATCCCACTGCACTCATCTCTGTTCAGGCTTAAAACTGAAATCAGTCTCACAATGTTTAGACTGGGGAAGAACAGCAGCTGCCCTGTTAGTGAAAAGTTGTCTGAAACAGTTTGGTAATTTTGCAAGATAAACCAGCACTTTTTTACCCTCCCACTTCCCCCCACCCCCCACCGCCTTCTTTTGTTGCTCTATCTTTCAAAACCATTCCAGCAAAACATAGACTCACTTGCTACGTAGCCCACGCAATCAGTGCTGTTTCCTGTTCGTTACTTACCATATTCCCTGCCTTTGTGGGGCTGGCCCTTCAAATATGGCAGAGGGAAGCACCTGCTGCCTTAAAGCAGCTGTTGGAAAACTGCTTTTTGACTCTTTACCTCCTCCACTCAGTGAGCGCCTGGTATACCTTCCACACTGTCTGAGACCTGCATGTACTTTGCACTATTGCACTTTGGTGAGGTCTGCACCATGTAGACTAAAAACGTTCGATTGCACAAACGATTCTGGGATAAAATACCTGAGTTGCCTCATCCCCTTGGAGATCTTTTCTTGTGGGAAGATGGGGAGCTGTGCCCAGTTCTCCTGACAGACAGATTTTGAAAGTATTACAGGGGCAAGGCTGAATTGACACTTGTGGACAATCCTACTTAAATGTATCTTAGCCTTGTGCAAAATTACACACTTGTGTAAATGTCTTCAGATTTAAAGTCTTCTTAGTCTGCTTGGACATTAAGTGCTTACAACCCGCTGCTTGGAACTTGTGCAGCCACATCTGAGGCACCATGTCCTGCTTAGAACCCCACCATGTAAAAGACATATTCATAAACTGGAGCAAGTCTACCAGAATACCACTTAGATAGTTAGGGGGCTGGCACATAAAGGGCGGCTCAGATAATGGAGTTTATTTAGTCTGGAGAAGAGAAGGTTAGGGGAATCTAGTTGCCCACTTCATCAACCTAAACATAGCAGGGTGATAGAGAAGATGGGGCCAGACTCTTCTCAGAGGTGTACAGGAGAAGGACAAGTAGCAACTGTCACAAGTTGCAGCAAGGGAAATTCTGACTTAAAAGAAAAAAGAAGGAATTTGCAATGAGGGTGGTTGAGCTTTGAGTCAGGTTTCTCAGAGAGGTTGTGGGTAAGGCCTTCAGGAACCTGACTTAATAGTGATATCAACTGTGTTTTGAGTAGAACGTTGGACCAGATGACCTCCATAGGTCTCTTGGCCTTAAATGGCCCTATGATGTGTTGATCCTCTCAATTTTATGTTACTGATATTTTCAATATGAGTGTCAGATTATTCCTAAATTATGGTACTTTAAGTGTATAGAGAAAAACAACAGCACGTGGCCTATTGCTGCAGAAATTACTGCCTGAAAAAAGATTTAGGCATGTGATTGCAAATAGTCATACTTTTCACTGAAACAGGAATTAGCAGTAGAATAAGCTTTACTATTACCTGCATTCTTTATCTTGTGCTTCAATCACAGAGGTTTGTATACATACAAATTAAAGGGACATTATATGATGGAAGAATTGTTTCTTTTTTAAGTCTCCAGTTGATCGATTATCCAAATAGAATTTCTAAAATGCAGTCCTAATTTCTGAAGTTATGCACTCCTCTTTTTATATTTTATTATTGAATTGAGATGTTTAGATTGCTGTTTTCTACTGTCTTCTTGGAATTAGACCTGGTTATTGCTTTTTTGCTATTTGTTTAAAGAAGTTTCAAACTGTTGTGATTTGTTTTGGTCAAATTTTGTATGAATTTACTTACCTCTATCTTGTAATGTTAGTGCTGTAGACACTGTGAGAAATTGCAGCCAAACCAAAATTAGTTTAGAAGGCTGGTGTTTCCATCAATATTATATATTTTTTTTCTATTTCTACAGAAATGTAGGATAAAATGTCATTCTAAATTGCACAGTCCCTTCCCTTTAAGACAGATTACAAAAGGAAGGGCTCTTCCAAAGGACTTATTATTGTTGTTTCTTATTTCTGTTACAGTCATCTGAGGTCCCAGTCAAAATCATGGCCGTGTTATTCTAGGCATTAGTTTAATACATAGAAGCAGTTCTTGCTCAGTTAACTTATATTAAGAAACAATAGAAACGGATAAAAGGAAATAAAATGTATTATCCACAATTTTATAAGCAACTTGAACTTTATTTTCACTGCAAAAAGGCAACACAAAAACTGTTCCTGAATCAAGATTGCTAACAGAAATTAAAATTCTAGTGAATTGAAGGAACAAGAGTCATAGTTATCTCAAAGGATGTAATTGCAGTGGTAGAAATGAGATTGGTAAGCATAAAATATGCTGCCTAGAATTCTACTTTGACTTACATTACTTGACATAAAAACATCATCCTTCTAATTCTCCCTATCACCCATTGTTGTTGATACCTTTGCTAAGGTTTTCAGTGTTGCTTATGAGATCTTTTGTAGTGAGTAAGAATGAATCCTTGCCTCTGGAATGTTAATTCAATTATTTACTAACTAGATCACCCCTCTTTCTTAATTTAAGGAAAAAAAAAGTCATTAGGGTGAGTTCTGAGCTCTTGCAAATTCATATTTATTTCATAATATTGTAGTTGGTACAGATACTGAATGGAGGTGAGAAGCAAACTGAATGTAAATCATCATATTAAAAAGTTAGGTGTATCTTTGTTAAGGTCTCCTTATGCTGTGAAAAGATACTGCCTGGTTTTGCTCTATGTTTTTATGAAAATGGCCATACAAAGGGCATTTGTATGAAAAAAATGCAATTAAGAAGATCAGTTAAGCTCTTATTCACTTTCCTTGTCTGATGATCTTAACCACATCTCCACGTATAGTATGTCTAGTTAATTGCTATCTCCAAAGCTAAATATTGACTCTGACGTTAGCCAGCTAGATAAGAGAGGCTACCTTTCACAGAATATCTACATTCAAAACTTACTTTCTCATATAACAGAAACAAAACAAATTCATTATTCATATTTAAATTCTATTACAGGTCTTTAGACTTTATTCTAACTGTATCCCATCCTGTTATGGTTCCAATCAGGTGCTCTTCTTTGCTATCGCTGACCCACTTCCAATAGTGCATTAAGCTATGTGATTAACATCTGTCACATGTTGTTTGTTGTCTCATCTTCTCCCCAGGGATGTAAGTCTGTGCAGTGAAGTGTCCTGTTAATTTGTTATTTTAAATATGCATGTTGCTATGTATTTATTAATGAAGGCAAGGTCATGGAAATGGGCCTTACATTTGGACCAGAAAATGAACAGTTTTGTGATGCATTTTTTCCTCAGCCCTGATGTAAAATAATAATATTATGAGTAAAGTTAATGTAGAGATTTCATTTTATAGGAGTGATGTGATGTCACCTGTTCTTTTTAAAGGTTCTGTCAGTGTTTTGTTTTACTACATTTCTTCTTACAGAAATGCATGTCTACTTACCAGTGAATTATCCTGAGTTGAAAATGCTTTTTGGATTATATATTATCTTTTATCTGCAGTAGTAATACTGAAGATATCATAAGCACATATATGTATGGTACTGACAGTATTTTAACCTTAGAAGGATTAGGACTGCCAGTAAAAAAACAGGCCTTCATCAAGAAGTGATGGGCACAGTTTTACAGCAGTTTAAATTTTTATCTTATTTTTTCTCATCTGTGGTTTCTGAAGTGGTTCCTTGTGCAACTTGTCTTTGCTTTCCTTACTCATTTTAAAAGGCTTTTTTAAAATGGCTTTTTAAAAGCCATTAGCTTTTAAAAATGTGAAAAGTTGATTTTGTAGTTATTGAGCTGTTTCAGACTGAATTGTTGGAAACAGCTGGGAGGCTAATCAGTAACTTTCTGAGAAATACTAATTAATGAAAAATTTAGTGGTCTGGTTTGCTTTTAGAAAAAGAGGCTCATTCCTTGTCAGGTTTTTATATTCACTGGATGTTTGCTTTGTTATCCTAAGAGTGCTTTCTAAATGGAAAAAGGAAAGTTTGAAAAAGAATGCACAATAACAGAAAATGAGAAGATTATAAATATGAACTCTGGCTCCCTTAAACTGAATGGCTAAGCTTTAATTAACCTCGTTGAGGCCAGGATTTCATTCTGAAGGTTTCTGATAATGTTTTTCAAGCCACAGAATGCAAGTGCGAATAAATATTATTATCAATGATGTACAAAAGTGGAGCGTGCCAGGAATTACAATGTATTTTATGAAATTCAGAAAGCTTTCTCTGTGTCTTTGCACTGTCACCAGACTTCCCACATGGGACTGATTTTCTCTGTCACACTCAACTCTTTGAAGCAATCACAATTTTGAAATGTGGCATATCAGATTTCAGTACTGCCACTTATATCCCTTCTCCTTCACTCTTCATTGCCTGGTCTAATGTAATTGTTCATCTTGTGTTTTTGCCCAGGATATCCCACAAACTACAAAAATACCCATTAGCTTTGATTAGGGTTATCTAGGTTTTCAAAGCTTAGCAAGCTGATTTAACAGTTCCTATTTAATTTTACTTTTTTCAACTAAAATGAGACCTCTGACTCACTGTTGATATAGCAAGGACAGCTAAGATTACAAAAAGGAGAAGACCTGGATACAGGAGAGACTACTTGCCGCTCAAAATCAATTTCATCATTTACCAGGCTAGGCTGAGAAGCTGTCATTCAGTAAGCTGCTATAACAAGTTATATTTGAGTGACCTCTGGCAGAGAGACATGAGATTAAACTATTCTGTCAGAAGTAAAGCAAGATAGAAGATGGCCTTAAAATTGGAGAAGAATTTTCAAAATTAAAAAGAAAAATCAGTTCCTGATGTTAAGCTGAAAGGCTGTCAACACTTCAAGAGCATACTTGAATTAATCTTTCTCTCCCATATCAGGCACTTAGGAGTCCAGAATGAAAGGTCTATTTTGTGCCCTAGGCTCTCCTCAGTCTGCCCCTAGGATTCGGCTCCCTCTTCTGAATCTTCTCTTGCTCTGCAGCAGTAGGAGATGATAGAAGAGTTTTCACTTGCAAGAATTTAGTACCACTGACACCTGGGCTACCCCAAAAATCCTAGGCCTCTGTGGTCTGGGTGCTGGACTTTTGACTTTTGTGTCAGGTACTTAATCGTTGAGCCAACAGGAACTTTGTGACTGCATGTAATACTGAGCATGAGTTACTGAAAATGCCATTACTTCCTGCTGAATATTATTATAGGGGTAATTTCTCATGTAGTTAATTATGTCTAATGTCAAATTAGAATTTGCCAGTGTTGATTATAATTGATTGTGTTTTGCTGCACATGGAAATTCTTAATGCTGCGTTATTTAAATCATAGTTCTGGAGTAGCAGTTAAGAAGGATTCTTCGTAGTGAAGAACTGACAACTGTAATTGTGCAATGGATTAATTGAAGCAGGTTAAGCAATTAAGGAGTTCTATTTATAGCCAGAACACATTTCTTGCTCTTCTTCCCATCCTCCTTATTTTCTACCTTACATACAAGAGAAAGAAATAGCATAGCTTATGTTTCCTCTGTCTTAACCAGAAATGATGAATGTTTTGTGTAAAGGTAGATTCAGGGGGCAGCATTGAGATCTGGATTAGACCTAGGTCAGAATTTGGGTTTCATGGCCAAGTCAGGGGCAGGGCTCAGGTTCTGATTTATATGAGTCAAAGAACTTGGCAAACTTGATGAGATTTCTCATCAGAATGGGAGTGCCATCCCTTATGCTCATCTTCTGGGACAGTCCTCATCTTGAGCAATGTGGGTCAGCTGCTCCTTTGTGAAAGTTTCATCACTCATCTCAGTCTCAGGAAAGTGACAGACTGTTCCTTAAAGATTTTGGCAGTAGCTGAACCTCACTGGAAGAGGGGCCTCCACATTGTTTGCATAGGGGCCAGGGCCAAAACCATGAATGTGGTTTATGATTCAGGGACTGGACTCTGAATAATCTGGAGGAATTTGTATTTGGAGTTCTGGTTTTGGCGTATTGTAACTACTTTCTTGTTGTTATTTCTTATATATTGATGAGGTGTTTGAGCAGTATAATTCATAACGAATCAAGAAATATGTGACCCAGCCTGGGGCAAAGAACATGGGATTTTGCTTTGTTCTCCGACTGCTACCTATCCCTTGGCCCCTGTTTCATGATCCTAGGAAGACAGAGTCCACGTTTCATGGGAGGGGAGATGATTATCACTAATGCAGAGAAGGATAAGAGATTGCAATGAAAGAGCTAAGGCCATAGTCCATGGCAAACAGGTGAAATAAAATTTTAGCTGCTGTAAAACTGGTAACTCTCTAGCAGTCAGGAATTAGTTCTTGTGAGTTGTACTTTAGTCTGCCATTGCAATTTTGTGTCAAAGCAGGGTGCATGTCAATGAAAATCACTGTGATATCTCTCATGCCCCATTTATTTGCTTATTTTAATTATGGTTCTAAATGATACCAAGGGTCTTCTCTTGGATTGCTCTTCATATCAGAGATAACATAATTTCTCTGCCAGATAATTTCTAGATCTTGGTGTTTTCATTTAAAGGTAAAAATTAGTCCTCTTATTGTGGCAGCACATTCCTGTGCATTTTGTTTCACAGTGCAGTTAAAGTTCTTTTCACTTGAAAGACTTCTAAAGACTGAGATGCCTGTAAGACTTGAAGATTGTTCATTGTTAACTCAATTTTACTTCAGTAATAGATTAGCATTAGTTTTCAAACACTTATATCCCTTTTTAAGTACTGAAGTTTTTAAGTTAAACATTAAGCACAGTAAGCATTACAGTCAATTGCCAGCAGTCCAGATAAGATCTGGCTTTACCTTCTTGCTATTTCCCAAATGACATGAAAACAGTCCTTCTTACTCCTCTAAAATTCTAAAAAAAGAAACAAAAACTTTTAGGTATTTCTATTTGTCTCGACATAAACCCAAGTATTTCTTTTTCTACACTAAAAACTTCTGCTGTTACTATTATGCTAGCATTTAGAGACTAATCAAGGACAGAGCCCCAGACATGGTTTCTGTCCCAACAATTTTACTGTTACAGATGGCGGAAAGCAACCTGGCAAGTAATTTCCTCACTGTAGTCTCCCATTTTGACAAACCTTCATGAGGAAGGCCAATTTCTGATTTTAGACCTTTGCCTACCAAGTGGCTTTGGTTTCTAGGCTGTGTGGTCCTAAGTGTGCCACCAGCTCTTACGTCAGCTGGGTTTCTGGGCTTCGTTGGTGAATTGCCACAAACCCAGGGTCATTAAGGTTTGACCCAAAGTAGCACTTTGCTCTTCTGGAAATATTTTTTTTCTACTTTGCAGAACAATTACTTATTTTTGTTGGTTTTCACTCCAGTGAGATAGGCATGAAACAGAAGTACTGCTGTTCCTGTGAGAAACCCAGCTAACTTGTAGCCTCAATAAAGAGTAGCCAAAGGCTTGAGGAGCCTTCGATGTGCAGAAGAGGGCACCCTGGCCTGTGTGCTGGGTGGGCTTGCTGGGGTGGCAGCCCTGTGCCCTCAGAGTGCTGTACCTCCCTCTGTGGAGAGAGCAGACCAGACCCAGGTCCTTCCACTCTCTCTTTGCATGGCAGCAGCAGTTGTGGAGTTATAGGAAGGCCCTGTCTATGTGGTGTTGGTCACTTTGCTGGTGTTAAGATAGTTAGGCTCATCTGCTGCTACCTGCACACACTCAGTACAGGGTTTCCAGGTCATGGGAAGTGTGTGGATGAGCTCTAGAAATAGGAGGCTGTTGCCTTGAGTACAGCTCATAAAGTTTCTGGGAAAAAGCCTTTATAGGGCATCTGAATGACAGTTCATCTAGCACTTGATATGGCATTGGTGGGGACATACTGAGGAGTGTGAATGAAGTCAGCCAGTATTGTGAGAATCTTACTCACAAGGACATTCATGTTATCTTGGAGCAAGCAAGACAGGCAATCCCAGACAAAAATAGCTGTATAGCCAAGATATTTTCCATTATACTGTCACTGTGGGCCTGCTGTGCTTAAGACCAAAATCATAATCTTGCTGAAGGCTCCTTTATTGCCTACACCATTTTTCATTGTCCAGAGATTTCAATTTCACAAATGATAATTAGGAAGCATCATTGCCTTTACTGCTGAGCTGTGCTTTGTTGCTAAACATTTTAACTTATGTATTTTGAGGCTAAGATCAAGACAAAGCATTTCAGTGTCATCTCTTTGGTAAATCAATCTCTGATGTTTATGATTGCAGACAAAAGGGCCTAACCATTGAGTCAGCCTGAACATGCACTAAGATGACTTATGCTTAAGAAATATGAATGCTGCCTTTCAAAACAGGAAGCATTATCTTCATCTGCTAACATACCAGAACATTGCAAGCTTATCAACATCATGGTATAGGACACACAAGACAAGACAACCATCATCATTCCTTATATAGATTTAAAGATGCTGGCTTCTATACCTGAAAAAAACAAAACAAAACAAAACCATAAGAGAAGTGTGTCAGTCAGATTGCCAATCAAATGTCAACAGATAGAAGCAAAAGGACCATGGCAAAAATTATTGTCTGCAGCTATCAAATCAGCAGCTATTTCTCTTGACAATGCAGTGGAGAATCTTTAGAATGTTCAGAATACCCACAGCAAGAGCTTGGAGGATCTGAAATGTTTGAACTGGTGGGTGTTTTAACATGGGTGCAAACAGAAGATGATTCTCTGGGATGACTGGGAATGCCAGGGAAGATGCATTCTTTCACTACCCTCCTATGGCATCATGTTGAATATACAGTCTCGGACACTACAGTAGTTAGGCTATTGACATTGTAACCAGTTATGACAGGAAAGTTTTGACAGCACCTTCTATGAAAAGTTGCCTTTCATTATTTCAGTCATTTAATGCAAAAGCCTGTGGGTAGGAATTTGTACATGCTCTGGGGAATCAAAGTCCAAGGCATTCATCAGCAAACTTTCCAAGGTTTTCCATGTTACTAAATCCCTGAAACATTTTCTGGACAACTGTGAGACTGTCAGGGACTGCCAGTGTTATTCCACCTGTATATGATCACTGTAAAGGCCAGCAATATTCCATCTTTATAACTGAAGAATGGTGAAGACCTTGAGATTCTAGCTTAACAGGGAGTTCTTTAACTGGTCACACACAGAGAACTCTCTACATTGACAGCAACATTTAATAAGCTTAATGGCAGTATGGGGATTTGTGGGGATCACAAGTGCTGTGTGAGCAAAGCATCTGAACCATTCCTGTATCCACTATTTGCTGAAGGAAGACTCTTTCCAGTACTGCTGCACCTTGCCTAGTGTACTAGTGGGTGACAATTTACATCAGTGATGCCAGATGATTACTAATTTTTGAAGAGCTTCCCAAATCAGGTATGTCCAAATTGGAATTTGTACTGTACCAAGAGCTTCAGGGAGTGCTTGCCAGAATTATAAGCATCATAGCATTCTTCAACAGTGTGCTGATTGTAGATACATCTGAGCCTAAACTTGCTAAGTGGCTCAAAAAGCTCTAGGTGAATTTGAAAAATCAGGTGTTCTGAGTTAAGAAGGAAGAATATGCAACTAGATGAATCAATGTTGTTTTCTTGTGCTGTGGCAACAAAATAAATGGCAATGATGCATCTGAAGATAAATTCAATAAAGGCAAATATAAGTCCTTCATCTAGATGGAAAAACTCCATGCAACTGTACAGGTTGGAGGCCAAGTGGCTGGAATGCAGCTTTGCAAAAAAAAGACCTGTGGGTCCTAGCGGACAACAAAGTGGATATGAATTAGCAGTGTGCTCTTACAAGAAAGGAGGTCAAACACATACTGGGTTGTATTGGTGAGAGTGGAAGCAGGTTGAGGGAAGTAAGCCTTCCCCTCTATTGCTCTAATCGCTACTACAATAACTGTTTCATAAAAGGCAGCAATCATTAAAATGCCTTACTGCCTATTAGCAAGGGAGATCCTTAGAGAGGGATTTGCCAGCATATAGAGGCATTAAAAAATATCAAGCAACTGCTGTCCAACTCCACACTCATCCATTACAATGAACAGAGGCTGTTGCTGATTACTAGCTGTGCATCTTTTTGTGGTTTTGGAGCCATTCTCAGCCATTCGTTAACAGATGGAATTGAAGCACCTTTTTCTTTCTATTGAGGAATGCTGACACCAACTGAACAAAATACAAATTGATTAAGGGCTTGCCACTTCTAAGGATTTGCTTCAAAGACAAGCCAACAGCTTCAGTCATATTACTGTGCATGCAGTGATAGAGTTGCTTGTATGCAGTAACTGAGCGTTACACTAAGTGCTTATGATCACACAACTTTTTGTGAGCCAGAAAAATAGAATATAAATGCCAATGTATGGAGATGACTGCTGTTGCATATGCCAGATTGTGCTCTTCCACCTGCAGCTGAATTCTCAGTGCTGGAATTCCTCCCATGCCTTTTCAAGCCAACCATGTCATGAAAATGGCTGCCAACGATCTATCCAGAGCTTGGCATGAGTCCTTGGCTGGGTGGGGAGGAAGAGGTTGGCCAATAGAGTAACTGCATGGAGTAGAAATAATTTTTAACTCAGGAATCTGATCTCTCTGCTTATGAAGAAAACCTTTTATTTTGCTGTTCCTACAGGAAATCAACAGATTATTTTGGTTTTAGCTACATTATCTGTAGCAAATTCAGATATAGTGCACCTAAAAACATTGACCAGAAGTGGCATATGATGCTCTGGAATCAGTGCTATGAAGGTCACAGTTGAATGTGTCAGCCGCCAATAGCCACAGTGTTTCCTTGGGATGTGGTCAAGAATCAAATTCACTGGCCATCTCTTTTGAAATAATTTCCTGAATGTTACAGGTTTCTATACAAAATAGCTTGAACTGGTTTTTACTGTCACCATGAACATTCATTTCAACAGTATCTGCTGTTTCTCAGCTATTTGTACATCACAATTACTGAATATACTGTATCTGACATCAGAACTGCCTTCAATTCTGGTAACTTCAAGGGCTTTCCCAAAAGCAACCTGATTTGCACTGTTACTACTGTATCATGCCTTTTCCAGGGAAACGGTCTAATCATCTGATTCAGTGAGTCAGAGACGTTTAAAAAGGGTTATAATAGGCTCACTCATCATTAGTCAGCATAGTCACTCTTGTCCAGCTACTGGAGTCAGCCCAGATGAGCTAAATTTTGGATAGGTCAAGGCAAACAACAGTCTTCTCAACCCTACTCTGTCTGAAAATTGTGATACAGGTAAAAATAAGCTGTGAAGTCATATCTATAATTTTACTTCCTTTGTATTTGCAAAGTAAACCAACTCAGAATTGCAAGAATCTGTGAAGCTGGACCAAATTAAGTTCCTTTAACACTTATTGATACAACCTCGTTCAAGCTTGTTGGACTCTTTATTTAGATGGAAATAACACTTCCAAAATGTCAAGCAATATAGAGAAATATCACAGCAGAAGTGAGTGCACACTGACAGATGACTATATTATCTATAGGGGAAAGCTATTTGGTATATGCACAAAGAGAGTTCATAGGACAAGTCGTCATTTGTGATGCTCTGTTGGTATGCACAAGAGTGTTTTCTCTTGATGCAGAAAAAGTGAATGAACTAATGAATGTTGTTCTTTCTTCTCTCTACTGCTACAGCAACAGCCTGAGATACAGGAGGGCCTTGTTCTTTTTTTAAAAAATATATTATGTTGGGGATATTCCAAAGGTCATATTCACTTGCTGTTGACTGCCTCAGTTTGTGTCATGCTTCTCAGGCACAATAGGGAAAGAGAGAGAACATATAACAAGCAGAGTAATGATATAAAAACGTTGCATTAATTCAATTATTATTTAATTTATAATTTAATGCCTTCAGTAGGTTTTACAGAGGATGGGATCAACAAAAGGAGAAAGGTATTGAGAAAGATATCTGGAAAAAGAAATATAAGGTTGTCAGGGCAGTCAGAACCTGGATGACAAGGAAGTATGAAAAGCATGTAACATGAGATTAAGATGACAGACTTTTTATCTTTTGCTGTTGAGCTAACAACTGATAAAAAAAAAGAAGGAATTACACAGGCCTTCTAGGATACAATTAGCTGTACAGACACATTGCTGCTTTGGTGGGACTGATACCAGCTCCTTTGCTAGTATATATTTGTTTGCCAGATCTACTTGAGCCTTTAGGTTCAGGCTCCTACTAGAAACTGGGGGAAGGAGGAAGGGTGAACTGCAATACTTCTGGGGTCTGGGCTAGGAATAAGATTTTGGTGGTTCTGAGAACCCCCTGTCAATTGTCACCGGCCCTGTACTGACTTCTGAGGCTTCCTAAGTGTTAACCTCAGTTCCTAGAAAGAACTAACCTTCTTCTTCCTCTGAACTTAGCTTGCTAAATTAGTTTTAACATAGAGTATTTAAAGTACAAACAGTCTATAAAATGTTAATGAAAAATGGTGTCTTTTCCCTGACATAAGATTAACAAACCCAGGCAAAACTACCAAATGCTATGCAGCTGTATCTAAGTTGAATAACAGGAGCTCTTACAACAAACTTCAGCACATAAATGAAATGAAATTTCTTTAAGAGTTTATTGATGCTTCCCATTATGACACAGTGCATATGGTTCAATTCATTCAATAAAGTTTTATATAAAAAGAAAATTAACCTATAATTCTTCCATTAACTTCCAACAATTAATATTAGCTCTGTAGAAGAAAAGTCCTCTCACTTTCATTCTTGACAATTCATCCCCAGAAATCGGTAATTTATCTTTATTGCATCAGTGCACCTTAATCAAAAACAGAGAATGCAACTACTTAAAATTATTTCTAATTTAATTATGTGCTTTTAAAAAAGGATATTTCATATTAGTGATTTCTTATGATGGGAGAAAAAATTCACTCTGTAGCCTTTCAGGAAACACAGTATACAGATAACAAATCTCTTAATCATGTTTTTCTTTTCACAAAACTTCATCTATGAAGTGTTTTGAGAATTAATATGTAATCTGTTCATCTGAGTAATGCCATAGTGGAAGTTCATTTTATGTAGCCTCACCGTAACATGCCTATGAGTCCTCAGAAAACATTAGAAGATCCCTATTGCCTTTGCAAACATAGGGTCAAGTTATTAATGTTTTTGCTTCTAATTATAAATTAGTGGTTTTTCTTCTTTAAAGACTTTAGAATTTGGACCATAAGAAAGCAAGAAAAGAATAATAAAGTCAGAAAGTTCACCAAAGGAGAACCCCCCTGAAACCTTTTTTCTTTATAGGAGAAAAAGAAATTAGATTTACAACTAGCTTTTTACCTTTTTCATTTTGATGCATGTGATATAAGGTTTCCTACAATGAAGGATATTTCTATGTAAACTTTTTTTTGTCCACAGTAAAACATGTATGCTACAACTGCCTTGCTAATAGTGTGTGATACAATATTTTTTCTCTTTATTTAATATCCAGTAAATACTTGTGTTAAATTATAAACAAAATGGTATGAAAAATGGTAAAACAAAGGAAACATAAAAATAACCCCCCAAATAGGTAAGTCCATGTATACCTCAGGTGAGTTTTGCATAAGAAAGATACAAAGAATGCATGCACATTTTTGCCACTGACTCACTGGAGGTCATAAGAAGAGTAGGAGTTCAGAAACATCACTCTAAATGCCAAAGCTGCCATCCCTCTGATGTATTACACCAGCTTGGCCATACATCCTCACTGAAGCTCAAGAGTGCTTCATGGCATGCCCTGGTGTCCTGATGCAGTGATCATTCAGAGCTGGCTGGAGCATGCTGTATATCCATTCTGGTCCTCTCTTCTTTCCCCAAGAGTAAAGGTGTTGAGAGGAGCTGCTATACATCTGGATTTTATCATAATATGGGGCAATATGTTCAATGGTTTTTTTGAAGCACTTCCAGAACCAGCTATTTATATATAGCTGGTAAAGAGATAAAGGTGAGTTACAGATTGACTTTGATAAGATAAAATGAATTATTCTCATGGTATATGATATATTCCAGTACCATAATGCTGGAAATAGCCCTAACCAATGAGCCCTGGGAGCTGCAGTTTCATTCAGCCAGCCCAATGCTGCCAGCTCCAAACCAATGCTTAAAGGAGGCTATGTAAGAAAATCATTTTGTTGCACTGCCCAGTTTGGTGAGTAGCATCAGAGGGGGTGGGGAAAAATCTTGTGCTGACCTTACCCCACCAAGATACTGTCTGTAAGATACTGTCTGAATTTAGTGACATCTACATAGACAGTGGACCCTCCAGTGCTAATTCTGAGAACTAAGCTTGTGGGAGGCTCCACTGACACTATGACTACCTCAGGTTAGGTGCCTAAAATTAGATGTTGTAGTATTTTTCCCTCTGTGCCCCAACCATCCTCTGGATGTAACTCATTTCATCTAGATTCAGCTCCCTAGGATCTAAAGGCAGCTTTTGTTCTTGGTTGACAGCTGGCTGAATATGAGCCAGCAGTGTGCCCAGGTGGCCTAGAAAGCCAATGGCATCCTGGCTTGAATCAAAAATAGCGTGGCCAGCAGGACTAGGGAAGTGATTGTTCCCCTGTACTCAGCACCGGTGAGGTTGCACCTCAAATACTGTGTTCAGTTTTGGGCCCCTCACTACAAGAGAGACATTGAGGTGCTGGAGCGTGTCCAGAGAAGGGCAGCGAAGCTGGTGAAGGGTCTAGAGCACAAGTCTGATGAGGAGCGGCTGAGGGAACTGGGGTGGTTTAGCCTGGAGAAAAGGAGGCTCAGGGGAGACCTTTCTGCTCTCTACAACTACCTGAAAGGAGGTTGTAGAGAGGTGGGTGTTGGTCTCTTCTCCCAAGTACCTAGCAATAGGACAAGAGGAAATGGCTTCAAGTTGCGCCAGGGGAGGTTTAGACTGGATATTAGGAAATTTTACTTCACTGAAAGGGTTATCAAGCATTGGAACAGGCTGCCCAGGGAAGTGGTTGAGTCGCCATCCCTGGAAGTATTTAAAAGACGTTTGGATGAGGTGCTTAGGGACATGGTGTAGTGGTGGTCTTGGTAGTGTCAGGTTTACGGTTGGACTCGATGACCTTAAAGGTCTCTTCCTACCTATACGATTCTGTGATTCTGTGATTCTGTAAAAGTGTCTAGTTTAAACTAGATGTCTAAAATCACGCTGTAGCCAGGGGACCCTCCAGAGGATCATTCATCCTTTCTCAGCCATTTATCTCACTTTTGAATGAATTCTTCCTTGGACATTGGGCATTGAAGGGGCCTAGATGACTAAGACTGAGACTGTTAACATTAGATAGGATTAACATAGGCTTACGTTTGAGGTTATTCATATGTAAAGCTAGATAATTATAATTCATGAGGACATTTAAAGCCTAAATGGTGCTACTGAATGGTCTCAGTTGATAATGTATTTTAGAAGTGTGAAGGTAAATCATAAAAGAAGGAAGGTATGAATCTTGTACCTTTAGGCACACAAAAACTTTTTGTCTTGCCTTTGGAAATGGTCCCTGAAATGCCAATGAACAGAAAACCTCCTGGTAAAACAAACAACTCATTCTACTGTGCAAAAATCTGTGTCCCATTAATGGGACAATATGATATAGCTCTACAGGCTGGAGCAAGTTTTGCAAAAGTATATTAAGTGACCTCTGTTGTCTTTTCCCTTTGTGGGATTCTTCAGCCCACTAAAACAAGGTTACTTTAGTGCAATTAAGCTTTAAGAAGCTTTTTTTTGTTTGCATGAGTTGAATTCTGTTCTGCATTTTGTATGTCAGAAGATTCTTTCATCTGAAATTAATTTTTTAAAAAATCTGATTTAACATTTTTTAAAGCAATGACTTTCAGGGAAAATAGTAAAATAAAGAAGCAGTAATTTATGGATGGTCGGGGAGTGAGAAGAAAGTGGGACATGAAAAAAGGAGAAATAATGAGACTAGAATTCCTGGTATTATGCGTTCAGCACACAAACTAAGTTGTGCCAGTTATGTGGTGTTGATACTGAATTGAAAGAAAAGTTGTTTATTGAAAATCTGCAAACAAAAAGAGTGGTTTGACTGTTGTTTTACATGAAAAAATGCTGCGACATGTAGTTCCTAAATAAACGATTGTCTTAGAACTGTCACTACTCCACCTGATAGGAGTTTAATTTTTCGTATTTATTACTTTTCTGGACAGTGGAAGATGATAAGTGAGTTTCTGAAATTGGGAAATAAGCTACACTTTTCATCAGGTATTAGTTATGAAAATATGCTTTTCTGGACATAGTAAAAGTGTGAACATAAAAATATTTGCTTATCTTATATTGACATGTTCTGAATAAAGTCATCTAAGCAATCACATCCCTATACATTATCCATGCTTTTAGAATTTTTTTCTTTTATGGAATTCATCCTAGCAGGTAGTGGATCCCAGCAGAGAAATCAGAATCTTAAATGGGCAGAAAAATAAAGGAACACTGATCGCATGAATATTTATGAAAATTATGATTAGAGAGAGCTTTTAGGTACAAAAATTACATCTTGATTCAAATTTACTAAAAATATATAGGTGTTTCTCAAGGTATCCCTGAATTAACACTTGAGTAGGCCAGTTCACTGCTGTAAAGTTGAAAGTCTTGTAGCCACTTTTCCACTTTCTTTTTTAGTAGGCTTTGGATTCAAGGGATATCAAGTCCACCCCTGATCCATATGAACAGTCTGTGTCCATATGAACAGTGAGTGTTCAAAGATCTGAGTAGTCAAATATCCAAATAATTCTCTCTACTTTGGAAAAATTGAACTCTGAGTAATGCATAAGCCTTACAAGGCTTAGTTTGGGGTATTCCAAAGATCAGATTTTTCTTTTTTTTTCCTTCCACCCCTGTAAATGTTGAAATTAATATATACCCTCTATTTCCAGTCTGTTACATCCCATGAGACAGTCTGGCTTCTGTACAATGAATCTAGGGTATTTCATGTGAACAAACTGAGAGTAGGAATGAAACATCAATACATTAGGTTACAATAAATAGTAGAAACCTGTGACACTGTTTTTTGATATTTCTTAGGTCAGCAAAGGCAGCCATCACTTTCTGTATTTATATTCCTGCTCTGATGTTTCCTCCGTTCAGAATTCCTAATCCCTTCAGCTCCTTTCCCTCTTTTATTTGAGAAAATAAGTCTGGCAGTTGGGACAGAAAAGCTTCACACACTGTGTGAACATCTGGGAAACTTGACAGTGAAGTGTTGAGTCCAGCTCCCAAGTAGCTGGCTAAGTCCTTTGCACTGCAATTTCTGGGTTATCTCTGTCCTTGGAGACCAATATCAAGCGAGTCTTTTTTTAAGAGAATTGGTAGACGTATCATCATGGAAGCATTTGCTCATCCTTTCTGACACTTTATCAAGTTCAGCAAGGGGTTGGAGGAGGTTCAGAACAAATGCTGTAACAGGAGACTTTCTGGTCCGTGTTATGCCCAGCTGTTATTCTGTCCCCAGGCCTGATGTAGCAGTGGCACCAAGCACGCACTATGTTTGTCGATCCTCAGCTGTTCTTCATTTCCCCACACAGCTGTGGGTTTAGTTCTTATGTTGGCATAACCTTTCACCAGAACTAAAACCAATTCAAATCTTCACCCTGAAGTCTGATACTTTTAGTTTGTGCTTGTCTCCTTCTGTATTCTAAAGGACCTGCGGGTGCTGGTTGACAGCTGGCTGAATATGAGCCAGCACTGTGCCCAGGTGGCCAAGAAAGCCAACAGCATCCTGGCTTGTATCAGGAATAGTGTGGCCAGCAGGAGTACGGAAGTGATTGTGCCCCTGTATTCGGCACTGGTGAGGCTGCACCTCAAATACTGTGTTCAGTTTTGGGCCCCTAAGAACAAGAAGGACATTGAGTTGCTGGAGCGTGTCCAGAGAAGGGTAATGAAGCTGGTGAAGAGTCTGGAGAACAACTCTTATGAGGAGCGGCTGAGGGAACTGGGGTTGTTTAGCCTGGAGAAAAGGAGGCTGAGGGGAGACCTTATTGCTCTCTACAACTACCTGAAAGGAGGTTGTAAGTGAGGTGGGTGTCAGCCTCTTCTCCCAAGGACGTGAGGAAATAGGACAAGAGGAAATGGTCTCAAGTTGCATCAGGAGAGGTTTAGACTGGATATTAGGAAAAATTTATTTACTGAAAGGGTTATCAAGCATTGGAACAGGCTGTCCAGAGAGGTGGTGTAGTCACCATCCCTGGAGGAGTTCAAAAAACATTTAGACGTGGCACTTCAGGACATGGTTTAGTAGGCATGAAGGTGTTGGGTTGATGGTTGGACTAGATGATCTTAGAGGTCTTTTCCAACCTTCATGATTCTATGATTCTATGAATGGTATACTTGACTCTTATCTCTGCAAGAGGAAAACTGAAACATCTTGCTAAAGTCTCTTCTCTTCACAGTTTCTTGTTTAAGTTCTATCTTAACAATTCCAATGCCTTTTTCTTTTTTCCAGACTTCTCACTAAAAAGTCCTCCAGCTGAGTTATGCCCCTTATTCCTGTCATGGAATTCACACCCCACCCCGTTCGCTGATGCAAACTTTAGAGAGCAGCTCTATGGAGGATAACCTAAGTGCTGTCTCCAGAGCTAAGTGTGCTGTCCTTGCTTGTTATTGTAACATTGATACACATATCTTTCTTTCTTCATTTGTTATATCCTAATGTCATTAGGACAAGCCTGCAGCAATTTTAAAAGCTGGTTGCACAACCTCTTTGACGTCATTACAGAAAGGTCTCGTCTGCAGAACCTGCATATACAGTCTGTGATATAGTGTATAAAAATCTATGTCAGTGCTGGCTCTCGGGAAGCACTGGAAATGATTCAACTGTCTGGAATGGGCAGATGGTCGATACCAAAGTTTTATTATCATCATCATTATTACTACAGTGGTTTCTGACACATATTGAACTTTCAGACTGGTGTTAAAGCTTAAATATTTGAGCAACACTTTCTGAAATTCAAATCCTTCAAATCTTTTCCAATCTGACTCCAAAAAGCAGGAGTAAGTTTAAAGCTAATTAGACAGATTGCTTGGTTCCACTTCCAACTTTCAGAATAATTATCTCAAAATTCTTGTTCTCATGTAAATGCAACTGTTAACTATTTTTAATTGCCTTGATTTATTGCAGAACTTAAATTCAGTACATGTTGAATATTCAGCAGGGTGGAAAGAAAATTTGAGTTAGTTAAGGGTGCATATGGATTGGATTGTCTACCATGGTCTCTGTTTGGAAAAGCTTGTAGTTAACCTAGGCTACTAGATACTGCCTGCTGGAGGCATCCTCTATAACTAAGCATACTGAGGGATATAGGATTAATTGGTATAGGTTTCTTTTAAACAAATGAACTTGCAACATGAGCATATTTGCTGGGAATACTGTAGGAGTGACACCTTGTTTTTACCTCGTAGCTTCTACCTCCATTCTGTGGAGTATTTGGGCATTTAACCTCTCTTATGATTTTCTTGTGATACATCAGCAGATGTCTGGTTCATCCTGGTAGTGGCTCAGACTGGGTTATGTTGGCTGTCTGTCACTGCTTTGTATTTGTCTTTGGATTTGTCTCCACTGCCATCCTGCAGCTCACCCATGTGAGGTATACATAAACCACCGCTGCTTGTGCCTTTGCCTTTTGTGATTCCTTTTGTGGTTATATTTAGTCCATGATCTGAATGCAGTGCTGTTGGCTTTTGGATTCTTTGTTCTGGTCAAGTTTCCTGTTTAACTTGGTGTGCTTTTCACTCTGTCTGCAACTGGCCTGTCAGCCGAGGTCCCCTCACCAGAGGTATGATTCACTGGCATATTAATTTCTATTTCCAGGAGGGCCAGAATTGCTAGGCAGACATCTTCTCCTGTTTGTTTTGCCTTTACCATCAAACTCTTTCTCCCCACTTAGTGATGTCTCAGGCAAGGTATCTAGTGGGCACGCTTTCATTTCTTATTGACTAAGAGCTGGTTTGTATCACAGTTATCATCTCCTCTTCTTAACATCATCTCCAGTACCTTCATAATGCCCTGGAGTCCCTTTCAGTGTCAGGTTCAGTGTCAGAAACCCTGTTATGCACCTGAAATTGCTCTTCTGGCCTAGGTTGGGTCTGATATGCGCTTTCACAGAGAAAAAGGGAAATAAAACCACTTTTCATTCCTCCTCTTCTCAAGTCTAGGTCTATTCTATCTTCTGTAACAGAGTTTTGTATCCAGATAAGTATAACAGTGATTACATGTGTCATTTCACTACCCTTCCTCTATGGTACAGTTGTGGAAAAGTCCATTGCAAATAAAAGTCTGATTTTGAAGGAGAGGAGAACGGGGAAGGAAGGTAGCTGTATTACCTGACTGACTAGAGCTGCTGTACTCTGCATTCAGCACATTCACTTATAAATTATACCAAAGTTTTCCCCTAAACCAGCTTTTCCCGGGCATTGATTGCTGCCAGTGACAGAAGCTGCAGTCTGTAATGGATTTAGAGGTCAGCTTCCAGTAACACAGTTTTGAGGAACATGAACAGAACCAGTCTGAGCTCCAGAAAATCAATCACAGGGAAATAGCAGAAGCAGTGGGGCATTACAGGGCATTACCCCACAGCTTGTAAGCCAAGTGTCTTTTCCAGAAGAGCAGGGTCAATCCCTCCCCAGCTGTCTGGACTCTGTTACCTATAACCAGAGATAGCTGAGCTGCTAGAAAGTTCATGTGAAGAAGGACTAGTGACTGCAGCGAATGTTTCTTTTTCCTCTGTCATAACGGTCTGGAAAGTTATTTCTCTTCGTACCTGGCTTTCGGCAAAATCAGCTCTGTAACTCTCAGCGGTGCCAGAGCTCGTCTCAGTCTGTTCAGGGAAACTCACTGTGTCTCAGCCTTGTTCCTCCCCTTTGCTGCCTAGAGGGCATGGCTCTGTAGTGAAGGTCACAGGCACCACAAATCTCAAACCAGGAAGGAAAGAGAAGTGTATGTTACTTGCTATTCCAGACACGACCACTCTCAGAGACATTGAACATGTCTTGTCACGCTACATTTAAGTGGAATGGAATCTCCTGAGAGATTTAAAATAACCTAATCACCAAATGAAGGCAAGTTTAGTGAGCCTATGTCTGTGTTGTTTTCAGTTAATTTCCCTAGCAACCTTGAGTGGTCTGTCCAGGGAGCTGTGTCTGTATCGCCTGAAGTTTTTCTCAGACTCTACTCCCACTTGATAGCAAGCAAAGAATATGTTTTGAACATCTTTGTCTTCCCCCAATAATTAACATGATAGATAGTGGCACAGAGAGATAGAATGGCCCATGTAGACTAATTTACACAGTGCTTAGGGTTCAATGGATAGTTTACTAAGATAGGTATCCTCTCTCCTACCCCCTCACCTAAAATATTCAGCCTGACTTACTCAGATCCCTACCATGACAGCTCTACTTCTACGGTTGTGCAAGCATAAGCTACTTGTCAGAGATGTATCTGACCTTGCTTTCAGAGGAAAACAAGGAGATTTGCAAGGAGATTTGCAATGAAAACCAGTTACTGATGAGACAAAATTGCATAAGAAGAATTGACTTAAAAGGATAAATGAACTCACGTTGAGTTGTGTAATGCAGCAACTGGCCTACTAACCTCACCCAAGCTAGTTCACTAGCAGCTAGTTCAGGAAACTCCTTGCCCATTTCTGGGACAACCAGCTTTTGACACACCTTCATAGGAAGTGCACAGGAGTGGCCAGATTTCCACACCCTCTGAGCTGCATGCCCAAATCTTCTTATGATCAAGACCACAGACATGTATTTCTTGAGCTATGAGGAGGGTGATCTGGAGGAGATTTTTACAAGCAAGAGATGACGTTAACTTCTGAGAGGTCCCATCACTGCACCCTAGGGCAGTGTCTGGTGTGCACCTGCGTCCCACAGCAAGTTGGCAATGTCTGCCTTGGCAGCCCCTTCTGGCCCACTTCCCCTCATAGCTGGGGATGTGGCTTGTCAAAACTGTGCTGCTCTTGGGCATGGCAAAGCCATGCTTAGGCTGCTCATGGACAGCATCTGGTTTGGCAGCAGTAGCTGGCCTTCCTAGAGCAAAGAGATGTCCCAGTGAATGGAGAAGTGAATGAAGAGGGAATTCTTTTCTGCAGAGCTTGTATCTGTCCCAGGTAGGTTAGCTCATAGCCTAGCCATATCCAGCAAGTGGTACCACTGTGTGGGGCTCCTGAATTCTAGCCCTCAGTCAGCAGCCTGTTTCTTGATCACTCATTCATCTCCAAAGACCATTATAGTGGGCTGGAACCAGGACAGACTGTTCAGATTAATCCAACTGTGAGCCTGGAGTCTACATGGTCTGCGTTAAGTGTGTTCTTGAAATAGGTTTGGCCCAGATCAAATGGAAATAAAGCAGAGTTTGCATATTTTGCTATAGTATTAAAATCAGAGAAATCTGAACAAAAACAGACCAAGATTTTTTTTATATGTTTGGGTTTTTATTTTTTCATGGAAATCCTGACAGAGTGCTTCTATCCCTTTAAAAACATTGGCACCTGACCTATTTTCTTCTCAGATTTACCTACATACAGCATTTTCTGTAGTCTGGGAGAACATGTCAACTGCAGACAAGAAGAAAAAAGCATTAGCCTCATAAAATTACAAAATGATCTCTGAGTTTGGCTGGTGACCATTCTCTAAAAGCCACAGCAGTCAGAGCACAGGGTCAATTGAGAGAGATACTTAATGTTCTCAGGCCTGTTCATATAAAGGAAATCATTCCTTTATGAACAATGAAAATGTGTGTGCATGCATGTGCATGCATACAGGTTTAGTAGTCCAGAATCAGATGTGTGATAGGTGAGGTAGCATTTTAGGGAAGAGGGAGGGAGAGCAGGGGAAGGAAGAAAACAATGAGGTGCTCAGGAAGGCAGAAAAAACAGTTTTTCTGTAACAAAATAGTAGATGTTTAAGTTGGGGGTCAGTATTTCATAGGTATCTAATTTCATGGATATATAACAAACAGTATTATTGTAGATGCTAGAAATACGTCCTTATGTACTTTTAAAAACCCTGCAAAACAAACAATAATGGGATTTTAACTTATTTGATTTGCTGGAGCTTTACTGTTGAAAGAACCCCAAAGACCAAGAGATGACCTGGCATTTGAAAGAGATGATAGATGAATGGGACATCCAGTGTATGGACATTAGTTTTCATTTGAGATCATTTGGCTGCAGCAGCCAAAAAGAACATTTTCATCTGTTATTGCTCAGTTAGAATTTAAGAGTACGGAAAAAAAAAAAAGGCAAAAATGACTCTGAAATACAGTCTCTAGATATAGAGACTTTGTATTTTTGGCCATCTTGGTTTCCTGGTCCTCTGTATTCTACCCACAATACTGTGGCCAGAACAAGCTACTCTAGATGTGAGAAGAAAATGCACATCATCCTGATCTAAAGCACATGTCTCAGCCACTCCATCTTTCTTCAGAATTTAGCCAGTGGTAACACATTAAAACGCTTATGAGTCCGTTCAGCACAGGGCTGTGTTACATATGTATGCTGGCCTATTCATTAAAATTCATGAGTAGTAGTGCCTTAAACTTGCCTACTACAAGGATTTTTTTGTTTGGATAGTCCAGACAGGCTCATAAAAGCCACCAGTGCTTTATATTCTATATCCAACTCTGCAACAATAAAGCTCCTTAAAATTACATATATACGGAACTAAACTAAATGCCACAATATAAAGAAAACTGTCAAAGCCCCACACTGTATTCTTAAACTGCCAGCTTAATCATTCTCTGTAAGGTTAGTGTCTGTGCACTGGCTGAATTAAAGCAGGTCTTATATTTCATGGCTAGAATTCCAGTAAAAGTGGAGCATGATACGCAAATATTTTCCTCTCCATTGAAGACTTTATACATAGCCTCAAAATTAATCATTTCTGGAAAGAGGTTTTTTTTGAAGAAAGGTAGCATGAATAAGTGCTTAAACTAGGCTAGTAGTATATATAATAGACTGCCACTAATCCATCACTTTTATCATTCTCACCTGAGAAGAGGTCTTTTTTCTTCACTTCTCATGGAAGGTTTAATGTTGGATTTGCACATTCTACAAAAGACGTAACCATGTGTATAATATAACAAATATGTGTAATCCTGCTGATGTGATAACCACTGTGAATGAGGTTTCGGACCTTGTGACAGAGAATCACCTGTGACAGCTTCAGAGTGAGTCTGCAGGCAGGTTTAGGCCTAGAAAGGCTTTGCTTTTAAAATGGTTTGGTTTTAGAAATGATGTAAAGATTACTTATTGGAACAAAGTGAAGTAACTAATAAACCTGTCTAATTAAGACAAGAATAGATGATATGAGCTTCCCAGCTAAAATGACAATCGTAAAAAAAAAGGGAGAATCATTGAGTCCTGGATTATGGAAGAATTTCTGTATTTTTTTGTATCAAGTTTGACTTAAATTCTCAACCAAGATTACCTTATAAATATATGCATAAACACACATGTACATCCTTCAGCTTATATGTGCAGACTGTAAATTATACTGTTTGAAGGTGAATTCTGCAACTACCTAGAGACTTTGTAGCAAACCCTGTAAACTAGAAAATGCAGCAATGATGAGTAATCACTGGTATTTCCATATGGTTTTAATTTTTATATTTCAATTGAATTTATTTTTTAAAGTTCCCTACATTTTTGCTCCTACATTTCCTACATTTTTTCTTTTTTATTGATAACGTGTAGTTTGAACAGCTCTCAGGAAGATACACAGACGTTAGTGAGGGATTTTGATCTCCAGGCATCACTGCAAGGGAAGATTTGCAGTGTTTTGCACAGCGGTAACAGTCGATGCTTGGACAATTAGAGGAAACTTGCCAAGGAGCACCTTTACTCTTTCCATCCCCTGAGAACCATGATGACAAGTGACTGTGTTTATGGGTCACTTGAATTTCTGGTGCTTCCCATGTGATATAGGTAGTCTCTACCCTCCCTTTTTTATGAGACCTACACTTTGTATGTCCTCTGTGTTTTTAAGTTTTCTGTCCGTCACACTGTAGTGTTCCTGTATTCCGTACTGCTTTAAACTAGTCAACCTCTGTAGCAGTGCAAGTAATAACAGTGGTGATGGCGCTGACTTTGGTGCATGCCGGCTGCTTGGGTACTTACCCAGCATCTCAGGCAGGTGTGGGGGCTGCATTTGAGTTCTTCATCTCTTCAGCCACATGAAGAGCACTCTACCTGAGCTGCTAGTTTTCAAGGTGGTAGCTTTGCAGGGGTGGTTGCAGTGGTTTCCAGCAGTAGGTGCCCATGGAATTTCTTCCAGATACTCCTTCAGACAGGAAATCTGAATGTGACATGTACCAACTCCTGAGTGTCTGCAATTTGCTTTTTGATTTATCAACGGAATTTGTGATTTTCTGTTAGTAAGCTCTGGACTCCAGTAGTTCAACACATGTCCCATTCAGCCTCATCCTGGTTGGGAGGATTATGGTAATCTGGCAGAGGAGCAAGTGGGAGGCTGGAGGTGAGGACTTGTGTAGCTGTCCCAATGCCAAAAGTGATGCAACGGGTTGAAGCTAGTTTGCAAACATCTGTGAGCTGCACTTGAGGAAGTGACAACTCTGCAGGTGTCTGCTTGGAAGCACAGCTAAAAGCATGGTGTTCCACTGGTGGAGTCCTAAATGAGACGTGGTATGAGATTTATTGTCTTATATTGTTTAATTTAATAAGACAGGCTAAAGGAGAAAAGACCCCTGATTTTTATACCTACATGAGACAAAAGGTAAGACAGACTTAACAAGATTTCCCCTAGCTGTATGCTTTTCTTCTGAACTGTTTAAAAAACAAAGCAATGGACTCTGTGTGGAGATGTAGCACAAAATCTTTTTCTCTTTCCCTTTCCTTACCCACTTCCTGATAAAGCTGCTGGACTTTGCAAGCAGCTGGGCATTCTACAGGCAAAGAGACTGCAGCACAAATGACTTCATGTAAGCATAAATTATTAGAAAAGCCTGGTCTTTCTGTAACTTCTTTTCATGCTGTAGCCAGAGAAGATGGCAGAGAAAAGGTGTCTCTCTCTGAGTTTTGTCACCTTGAGAAAATCTGGAGCCTTTCCCTTCTCACAGGTCTGATGGTCATTCTTCCCCATTCCCACTCTCCGTGTTCCCCTGTTTACTATGCCCTGCCTTATCACTGCTAGCTTAGGCTTTCAATGTGAATGAATCTTTGATCGACCTTCCTCATACCTTTTGCTGTGGCATATAGCTCTGTCAGGTCTGAAGTGGTTTTATGGATTTTATTTGTTTACATAGCTCCAATGTGAAGATTACTTTGTGAAAGTTCTCAGAGCATCCTGAGTGAATGCAGGAGTTCAGCTCCTCCTTCAAGATTCTCTATAATTGATACATTTTTGAAGAAAAAAGGTGGGGTTTTTTCTTGTAGGCTATCTGGGAAAGTCTTACTTTCTCACAGTAAATATTAGAGTACCTTTCATTTTTGACCCATCAGGCAGCTTACTGACAGGACTATGGTTTCTGGTGTATGTAGTAAACTTAGTCTGAAACTCATACCCTGTCCATCACATTGTTATTACAGGCATAAATTTAAATAATATATATCTGTTTCAAATAAGTTTCATAGTTATGCTCTTGCCTTGCTTTTCTGCAGCGTCTGGGATCCATCAAATTATTGTACAGCTGGTTAGATGTAAAATACATTTGTTCACTCAGTGCCTGTATTTTCTGTTTCTGTGAATTGTTGGTGTTCTATTGTCTCTTTTTTTTCAAATAAGCAAAATTTTAATACTCTGTATTTGGATTGTATGGACATCTTAGTTTGGTAACTTATATAATCCTAACCAAATTTCTATAATGAAGAGAATTAGGTGACATTTTGTAATGTGAATCTATCATTAATTTGAGTCATTATAAGAAACAAGAGATAGTGTAACTCCTCATAGGTATAAATAGATATGCAAACAGAAATTAACATTATTCTGTTTATCTGTTATTGGAAATAAATTTTATTTATGCTTAGAAGTATAGCATCACTAGTTTTAATGTTATGGTTCAACTGTGATTTGTTTTGAATGTTTTTTTCAAATTGGAGCAGCTAATTGCAGAGAAGAGTTTGTCTCAGAAGCTGAACCAGATGGTGATCAGGCCAATAGGGATATGTACTCCTTCATTCTGCCTGCCCTCCCTCAGACTGAGAGCAATACATCAACAGTAGTAATGCCAACTTCCATGACCTCAGTATTCAATTATGTTTTTCTTACAGTCTTACCATTTTTTCAATCCCATGATTTTTTGAAGCCCTGCTAATAATTTTGGAATAGCTGAGGTTAGTAAAATGGATTTTCACCAGGGTAGTGACTATAGAAGGTGTCTGAAGTCCAAGTTGTTTTGAGAACATAAGAAAGGCTTTCTTGCTTTCTGCTCCTTATAATGCTTTATGCACTGACAGTCTTTCCTAGAGCAATTCAGATGTTTCAGTCAACGGATGAAAAAAAGACCTCTCTCACTGACTGAAGTACCAAATATTCTATTTGTCCTTGTATTCACGAAACAATTCTGGTTGTCTCACTGCTGGTGGAAGAGTTATGGAGCCTTTCACTGATTTTGAGCTTCATGAAACAATGCCCTGCCTTCTTTGTGTCATGAACCATCAGGTTAATAACATTGTTTCAGAGCACTGTGGTAATGAAGCTTATGTAGCTTCATGATAAGGGATGTGTTGGCCATCAAGAAGAGTATGTGGTTTAGGAGAGTCTTAGATGAGCTTGGCAGGCAGAATCTCAGCTCCTAAAGGCAATTTGCTGTGGGATCACATGGCATTTGTGCAGTGATGTGTTTGTTGACAAATGTGACATAAAGAAATTTAGGAGGAAAAAGAAACCACATTTTCTTAAAGCATTTTAGATCACTTTGTGGTCTAACCACATGCTCAAAAACTTCCTGAGCTGGAAACAGTCTCCAGATGACCTACAGGCTTTAAAACTTACCAAACCAAAAAGTTCTCTACCACAAAAGCATTCCAATGGTTGTGCTCTGGTAGAAAATAGTTTCTCATCATATGCTTTAATACTGAAAAATGTTCTGTTTCCTTGTCACCTTTTCTTCTTCTGCATAAAATATAAACTTGTTATAGTGTAACATACCTTTTGGCTTAAGGGATAGTTTTGTATATATAGCAATAAATTGGAGCGTACAGTAAAACTTTTCGGTAACTTGCCAAATTATCTCCAATGTCAGCCAGGCACAACTGTTTTTCTTGGCTTCAATTTCACTAGCATTTAAACTGCATAATGCACATTTCTATCATCTCTTTTGTAGAAATAGAAATTTCACTGGAAAACTTTAATCCACTGGGAATCTGGGGAATAATTGACCACCATGTGCAACAGTAATTTCAATTTAACAATCTAATTTATCCATGATTTCAGTGGGGCTTTGAGCTAGAGGATTTATCATTGAGGCTAACATGGGTAGAGATTTTTTTCTGATCTTTGACCCGTATGCTTTCTTTTACAAGCTCCTACACTGTGAGAGCATCGACACTTCCACAGTGAAAGACCCCATTGTACAGTTCCTTGGGATTTTGGGTTTCTTTGAACATGCTGAATTGTACAGGTTATGTTTCTCCTCTATACTGTTAAGTGTGTCTGCACTGTAGTCAGATGTAAAGGCACCGCATTTAGACTTACCTGGCTTTAAACCAAATACCTTGGGACTGATAATCTAGAGCTCTGCACAGCCTATATAATCTACTGAAGAAACTTGGCTCTAAGCTCCCAGGGCTGCATTGTTATCGATACTGGAAGTAGCTGGTTTAAACTTAGTTTGGGAGTGTTCCCACGAACTATTCACACCTTTCATTACAGGGTAATATACTCTTAACAAGTTAAATGTTTATTGAAATCCAAGCTAACTTTGGAGCCTGATTCTTCCTCTAGTCCTCTCAGTCCTATCTTGGTGGTTCAAAGCGACCTTAAATGGGATGTGTGTTATGTTTGTATGGACCTATGCAATATCGAAGCAGGAGTAAATGATCAAAGTTTAAGGCTTCTTAGCTTAACATTGTAAAAGTATTCCCTGCTTATAAGTACACTTGTGCAGTTTGTGCAACCATCTGTTAGCTTAAATAGGCACAAGTTTTCAAGAATTGTGGTCACAGTCACTAGTGAACTGCAATCCTTCCCTCCCTCTTTCCCAGTAAGCAGTTGATCTTGTCTCTGCTCATCTGATAAAATAAACACAGGGCATCCTTCAGTCCAGGTCCCTCCAACCGCCAGTTACATTGTCTAATGAGTGTGGTTTTGAACATGTCTTCATGTCTGCTCCTACAAAGAAAACTTTATTTGTAAAACCTGGAGGTTAAACTCAAATAGTTCAACAGAGTGGCTTCAGCTTTTCTGTGAAGATGAATATCAATGATCTAAAATAAAAACCATTATAAGTTTCAAGGTCAAAAAGGAGCTAACTTTTTTTCAATCTTCTTCAACCTGTCAACTTTTAAAATTTAGGTTGATGGTGGAGGTAGAAACCTGAAGAATTTAGACCAACTGGCAGCATATTTTTTAATTACTTGTGACTATTTTGTATTCCTTAGAAAGAGTCTGCAGACTGCCAGAGTTGAATGTCATTGTGTTAGAACTCAGATTGAGAGGTCTGGTTCTTGGGGGTCCATTTTGATCTCTGCAAGAGTTGGCCCCTGCTTATTGTTAGTTGTATGGCCCTCTCTTTGTTTAAGCTTACAGATCTGTAGAATCAGGAAACTTAACTACCCCTTTCTAAGAGATGTTGTTAAGCATCATTATTAGAGAAACATTGGCATCATTTAGACTAAAAGGCTAAGTACATTAAAAATGAAGTAAAAGTGATTTACTTAATAAAGCAAGTAAAACTGAACTCAAGGTTTGAAAAAACTTAGTGGTGGGACAAACTGTATCTGACCCATGTAGTTCTAACACTTGCAATTCTGCAAGATGAAGTGGTGCTGTAACTAGAGGATTCTTATTTAGATACTTACCAACAAAGCATCATAAGATGCTTCCTGAAGTATCAATTGTTTCCTTTTAGAAGCAACACATGTATTCAAAATATTGCCCTGACTGCGGGAAATATATTAATCACATTTCTATAATATATTTCAAATTTCCTTGAGCTTTAGATCAGTTCTGACCAGCTGTACTGCTATGCCCGCTAAAAGTTGGACTATAATAAGGTCTCTGGAAAGAGCATGCCTTCAGTACATGCTTATGCCTGCAGTATGAGGGCCTGCTTTCTGCTCCCAGCCTCCCTCATTTTCACATCTATTGCACATAACACCTCTGCGGTTCTGCTGACGTCTTTGCCTGAGCTTTGTGATGTGTTTTTAATACACTTTGTTATAGCTGAACACAATAGAGGCTTGTCTTGGTTTAGAATTAAGTGTACAATTAACTGTTCTCTCCAACAAGATAAAATGTACTGATTAACTATTTCTTTCTGTGTAAATATAAATTACTATAACCAATTCCTGATTCTTTGCACTGTGTCACACATCAGCCTGAATACTCAGTTACACAAAAGAGAGCAAGCAATCATGTCCACTTTCCCACTTTCCTTTTTTTTTTTTTAATGAAAAATGTGGTAAGTGAATTAGAGGCTACATTTTAAAACTTGATCTTTTTAGAGTATTATTTCATGAGGCAGATTCTGTGCTCTTTGGGAAAGAATGGGACAAGTGTATTGACAACAAGCCAGTTTGCCAGACTGGTCTTAGTAAGAATTTCTGTGCTAATTATTCGGACTCAGTGCTACAAGTTCATGTTTTCTACCCAGAAATCTATAGAGTGTTATGGTCTGTTGTTTTTGTCTCATCATAGAACATCTTCTATGAAGATGGAAGGTGTATATCTTTCTGCACAGTCACTGTTTGGAATGGCAATATTGCTTCAAAATCCCTCAAGTGATCCGACACTTGGGGTCTGCTGATATTGCCTAATGAATTACCTAATGCAAACAAATAAGATCTTTGAAAAACTACTAGTTCAATTCCAAACATTTTATACTGGGAAACTACTGTGCCCTTGTGTCTTTTTTCTACCTTTGACAAAGCAGTTGTTGAAGTTTAGTGCTGATTTCCTTTGTGAACTGATGAGCAGTACATTTGGGTTTATATTGCCTTGTGTAAATCAAATCAACATAAAAATAATGTGGAATCCCTGAACACTGTTCCCTTCTCTCATTGTGACGTTTCCTGCGCCCTGAATTTTTATAGTATGTGAAATGTGAAGCAGATATGCAGCATACAGTGGGTTTCAGTACCACTTGAAGGAGAGGCCATGGAGTGACTGATACAGAGCTTGCACTCCTTGATCTATGTTTCAATAACTTGCCATGCACTGCTTCTTTTCATATGCCTGTCTCTTTGTCATACCATTCATAGTCATACCAAGGAATTCCCATTGAAAAAAAGAATCATTTATCTTCTCTCCAATTTTTCTGCAACATGATTGAATGCCATTTTTCTCTAAGTAATACATGTTGCTTAGAAAAATACGTATATCTCTCTTTATGTTGCCATTGATTTCAAAAGAGATAAGGCCTTTTATTGAATCCACCACAGACTTGGGACTTCTGATATATAACACACACCCTTGAGTTCACAAAGGGTCAAACACACTCCTGCGTGGTGGGTTAGCACAAATCTTATCACGGTGTAAGTGCCTCATAAATCTTAAAGTAGGAATTTTCTCTTAATGGGGATAAATTTTGCATAAGTCAAAATATACCTTGTAGTGAATGTAGATGTTTGGAAAAGTCTTTGAACTTTGATTATAGTTAAGAAGTTGAGAACAATGCAGATATGGATATTGCAATCCAGTCTTTATTAATCAGTGACCACAACATGGATTTATTCATAAAGTTCAAAAGATATAGGTGTGCCTTATTAGACCAGACACAAGGTGTTCCTGAGTGTCTAGTGCAGATTTGCCATTGTTTTGTGCATAGCCAGGGTGAGTCACTTAACTTTTGTAGGTATGAAAAATGTACAATAGTATGCATAGGAATGTTTTCTTTGTGTCTAGCATGGCAGCAGACATTAGTTAGTTAATGCATCTGCAGCTTTATAAGGTATAAGTAATACACAAAAGCAGCTCCTATGGAGTTCTTTCCTAAAGGCATAGAAAGCCATGTCTACTTTGGATGAATTTTATTTTCTCCATGTCAGTGTTTTTAATCTTAAAGGGCTGGAATTCAGGCTGTATTTGTGGATTATAACTGGTCACAATCTGTAAGACTTTTATATCCCTGACTATGCAAATCTAATTCTGACCCTATGTTTCTGGAGAAACTGCTTGTGGAAGCAAGATTTAAAATTTGTTTTCCATTAGTATTTAAGCCTGAGATTAAAATTTGCACTAATGAAATTCAGATGCACAATTTTCCTTAGAAGCAGAATATGGGAGGATGACCAAGCTGGCTGGAAAAAAAAAATCAGGCAAGTATTTACAGGAAATAATTAGACATTACTTACCTGGGTCTAACAGACAATTTAGAAGAAAAAAGTATTGTCATGGATTTTATTACTCTCCCCTATCATCTGGGTTTTTTGTTGTTGATTGATTGATTGTTTTTTGCGGTCCCTACTCAAGCAAGGTCACCTAGAGCAGGTTGCCCAGGACCATGCTGAGTCAGGTTTTCAATATCTCCAAAGATGGAGATTCCACAGCCACTCTTGGATGACATATTCCAGTATTAGATCACCCTCACAGTAAAAAACTTTTCTTGTATTAAGATGGAATTTCGTGTGTTTGAGTTTGTGCCTGTTGCCTCTCATCCTGTCACTGGGCTCTACTGAGAAGTAGTCTGACTTAATCTTCATTCCCTATACTGGTGCCTGGGGTTATTCCTCCCCAGGTGCAGGACTTGGCACTTCCCTGTGTTGAACTTAATGAGATTCCTGCTGGCCTGTTTCTCCAGCCTGTCCAGGTCCCTCTGAACAGCAACACAACCATCTTGTGTATCACTCACTCCTCTACTTTTCGTGTCATCTGAAAACTCACTGGGGGTGTACTCTGTCCCATTGTCCAGGTCATTAAGGAAGAGGTTAAAAGGTAAGGACACAGTATTGACCCCTGAGATATGCTACTAGTGATTGGTTTCCACCTGGACTTTCTGTGGCTGATTACACTCTTCTGGGCACAGCTGTTCAGACAGTTTTCAATCCACCTCACTGCCACTTATCTAACCTGTACTTCATCAGTTTGTCTATGGGTATGTTATGGGAGAGAGTGTCAAAAACATTACTAAAGTCGAAGTAAACACCATCCATTGCTCTCCTGTCATCCACCAAGCTAGTCACCTGATTGTACTAGTCTATCAGGTTGGTCATGCATGATTTCCCCTTTGTAAATCCATGCTGACTCCTCCTGATAACATTGATGTCCTTCATGTGTCTGAAAATGGTTTCCAGGATTATTTGCTCCATCAGCTTCACAGGGATGGAGATGAGGGTGACCAGCTTGTAGTTCCTTGGATCCTCCTTCTTGCCCTTATTGAAGATAGAGATGACATTGGATTTCTTCCATTCCTCAGGAACCTCTTCCAATCACCATAACCTTTCAAAGATAATCAAGCAACAACAGCAGACAGTTCCCTCAGCTCTCATGGCTGCATCCCATCAGGTCCCACGGACCTGTGTATGCCCAGTTTGTTTAAGTGTTTCCTAACCTCACCCTCCTTAGCTGAGGATAAGTCTTTCTTGCTCCAGAAATAAGACCATTAAAATCGAGATAGAGCAGCATACAGCCATTAGTATTAAGCTTTTTGATTTAATCTAACGGGGCATTCTGATTTTTTTTTCTATCAGAGTGATCCTGGAAGGTGCTGAGCATCCAAAATTCCTCTGGCAGTTTCTTGGCATCTGGATTCTCAATACCATTTTGTAGGATCAACCTCTCCAGAATTGCTCATGAATTTCATGTATAAACTTGAGAAATGAATCTTGTAGATATGACATACATTTTGTTTGTTATTTTAGGCCACTTTGTACTTGATCTGATCTTCAAGGTCAGTGTTCTTGTCTCTTTTTTAGGATAAACAAATCTGTATCCTTCTTTGACCAGGACATCACATCTTGAAAGTATGTGTGACAGAGCTGCAGTTTACATGACGTCTGTTTCAACAGTTGGTTCTGATAGCCAATAGGAAAGGAGCATAGTGTTGTTCCCCGCCTGGATTTATGACTGTGCCTTCACCATTTCTGTAATTCTTTATTGCAGCAATGTCCTGGGAAAGTTTTTATCTGACTAGGGTAGGTGATAACACAGTGCTCACACCAATGTGAAAAAATGGTAATGTTAATATACAATTAGCAGGGTTTGCAAGCTGTTGTTTTCCCTCTGCACCGTATTTGTGCTCTTTACCAAGAACCTTCACACTGAAGGATATCCTTACACTATTCTAAAATTTCCATGCTAGGCCTTTAACAGGATGAATTAGTGACAGTTATCAGGCAATTTGCACATGTCTCAATATATTTATATTGAAGTTTTTGTTTGTGATCTTTTTGTGTCTTCTTTTGTTAATCTTCTCTCACTTTTCAGTTGGTCCATTATGACTTTCTGAAGTTTTCCCGTTATATGGGCCCCATGGACCAAAAAGTTAGGTTAAAATCTTGGTCGGTAAACAGAATTTCTGGTGGGAAATGCAAAATTTTAGAAATTCCCAAAATGACAAAAAGTCTGAAAACTTTCACATTTCATTGTGATTCATTGTTTAGACATAGTATTGTATGTAATATAATATTATTTAAAATAGTGGTGGTGCAAAAGGAATCAAAATGACAACGTTCAAACTCTGTGCTTTCTTTAGAAAAGCCAAATAGGGATACCACACCATAAGAAACTGTAGTCTTTCATTTGAACATTTTTTTCTGTTGAAGATATATTAGAATTGGCACATTATTTTAATTTTAGTAATTTCTCCCTGGGAAACAGATCCTTTTTTATTAGTGTTATTATTTTATCAGTAGCAGCATTTGCACAGGTTTTTGCATTATTTTTTTGTATTCTGACTTGTGAGCAAGAAAATATAGGAAAAATTTTCTATATTTACAGGCAGTTTCATCCTAACTCTGTAGTCTGTTCTTCCGCACTTTTCTCAGCCATTTAAAAGAAATTCTAGATATGTTAACAGAAGGTCATTTCTATGGGAGACTTTGCTGGGAAGAGCTGGTAATCTAAACAAAAAAGAGAAAGAGGGGAAGAAATGCTAATGTCACCATTTTACTAATGGAAATATGATAAACACACTGAAGTCACCGATTAACCCTGTGACAGAGCCAGAAACTGAACGCTGCAACGCAGTCCCGGGCCTTAGCAAAATAATACCATATTTTAATAAGGAGCTTTGCCATAGGTGGCAGTGAGTGAGAGGCAGTAAAAACTGAACAACTTGCTGTTTATTTCTTTATGATGGCTTACATCTTACACCTGTAGCATCAACACTGAAATACACTTATAACCATTTGAATAAAGCTGTTGTCTCAGCCATAATCTCCTTCCCATTTAGGATCATTTTATTTCATTGTTAAGACATCTATATGGTATAGTACTTTCCCACTCCTCCCCTCCCTCCCCTCCCCCCCAAATATTTCTGGTCCTGGTCGGACAAAAATAATTAATGAAACCCTGGCCCCTGCTTCACATTGTAAATAGGTTTACTCCTCTACTTCAGAAAGCTGCCATTGTAGTGAAGCAATGAGAACTTCCGTCTATTATTCGTAAACCGCAGGAGGCTAAATAATCTATTGCATTATAAACAGCACTTACACACACAGATATTCACATACACTGCAAAAGAATTCGTGCTTTGTCTGGAGCAAAATGAAGTCCCAGAGGTAATTTCTGTACTGTGTGGGAAATAACGTCTCCTGCATGAAATTTATAGCCATGATTGTTTAAAAGAAATGAAAAATATAGTGTTAAATGTTTTTAACAAAAACATTCAATTGTTTCATATTTTTCAGCTGACTCTTACCACTGCCAATTTATAGAAGTTATAAATCCTGGACAAAGTTTTAGGTCATTTCATAGGAACTAGTTTGACTAACTCAAATATATTGTTTTGGTCACATTATAAAATGATTTATTGAATATGCATTTAATTTTAATTCATTGCTGGCATACACTGAAAATAATAGATTTTATACCAACGTTCAGAAAAAGCCATTTGGGAATAGCATTAGAAGATAGTAGAAATAATTGTTTATTTTGGTTTATAAATGACAATAAGAGTTGTCCAAGAAGTAACAGATTATTTGTTTTGAGAAGGGTCTTTTCCACTCTTATTTAGATGTAACTGAATGCTATAGCTGTCATGGTGAAACAGGCAAAAGCCTGTCTCTACAAATCCTGAGGCACCCATTCAGTTCTTGTCCTGGGCTGATACTGGCAGCCTCCTCATATGACCCTGCTGTGGTTGGGCAGGAGGCTTGAAGGTGGTCAAACATGATAATAGTTATATGGTCTCTTGCATGCTGTTTCCTATAGGAACTGCCATTGGCATGCTTAGCCTAATAAGTTTTCTCATATGTTATGATGAATTTACAATACAGCTAAGCATGACCTTCATCTGTATAGAAAAGGGGAAATTCTGAAATGAAATTCAAGTTTCTACTCATATTCTTTAATCAGAACTGAGCATGATGATTTTTTTTTTTTTCCTGAAAAGAACAGAGTGTGGTTTCCCAACCTGACTGCTCTCTGAAAAAAATTAGAAATAATCCATTTCGACATGTCTTTTCCTCTGCTTATCCCAGAGTCCTTAGCACACTTTCAGGGAGGTGGATCAAAAACCACTCTCTTACCTTTACCGTCCTTCCCCTTTCCAATTGTCCTTCCCTTCTGAGATCTCTGACAATGTTTCTTTGGAGTTTTGGGTGATTATCAGCAGGTGCACATTTCACTCTTGCTTTAGCTTCTCTGTCAGTAAAAGGAGCATAAAAACAGCTTGCCTGTTCCAGAACAGCCGTGAGCCAAAGCTCGTGCTTATAAAGCACATTAAGGTTGGTACATGCTAAAGTCAGATAAGGGTAGGTTAGTGATTGTTATTTCTTTGGATTAATTGATAATAGGAATAATTGAAGGTGAAGATAAAATTTAACCCTTTGGACTTATGTAGATTTGAGAAGCTGTATTATTTTTGTCCATTGACTCTTTCTGCTGAGGTGAATTTTATCCCTGAGGAAAAAAAAATAATCCAGCAGTAACACTGAAGAGAAATCCTGTAAAATGCAGGAAAAAAAAATAGTCCTACATGCCCTTTAGATCCTCTGTCCCTTTCTCCTCAAGTCTGAATCCACTTGTCCTTTATGAGAGACTGCCATTAAAGTACAAAAAGCTCAAGACACTCATGGTCTTGCAGTCACCATTTAAGGGATGCTGGGGCTCAGAGAGAAGCATTAAATTGCTTGTCTAGTGATGAGCCAAAGCTATCATTCACTGCACAGGTTTTGGACCAGGGAAAGAGCTTATTTTAACTCCATACTTGCAGAGATTCCTTATGGTATCTTTTTTACTGCATTTAAATCCCTCGCTGTCATCCAAGTAGCTCACTGAGGCCCAGAGCAGCTTTTTTTATTGGGCTTTGAGGAGAGCTGGGAAGTGTAGATGGATTGTGTAGACACAACCAGGTATTTCCCTGCAAAATATCTATCCAACAGCTATTCAACCTCTCTTGTTTAGTTAAACTAATAATTTAAAGATAACCATCAGGCATTTTTCAGCAAACCCCTCACTGAAACAATTGGATGTTGCATAGTTTCCAAAAGCTTCCACAAAAGTCAGCAGATTTATGATTTAAAGAAAAACACCCTATCACATTCTACAGCTTGCAAAAATAAACTTCCTCCCAAATTTGATGTTCCCTCATCATGGTGTAAGCTTGCTTAAAGGGCAAATACTGCCTAAGACCTTTGTAACTGTTAGCTGAAAGTTGCTTGTTGTCTCGGTGAAGCTTTCGCACTGAGTATCTACTTCTGTTTGCTCTTGTAATGCACTTTAGCTATGCTTGCTCACAGCACTAAATGCAGCTCATTGCGAATAGGTTGTGTAAAAGCAGACTTTCAGCAAAGAGGAAATAATCTTCAGCCCTTGAAGACTTAGAAACTTCTGTAGAAATTAATCACCACTTCTCTAGTAGCTCACCAGGCCTTTTGGGGTTGGACTACGCTTTTGGGACCTAGCCCTAACCTCACAGGGTCACAGCTCTTCCCACGTGCCACTCTTGCTCTTGAGAAAAGTAACGGTGAGCAGTTCTGGAAAAGGGGCAGATTTTTTTCTCTCCACGTACCCAATCCAGTCTCCCAGGTGGGAGTATCTCCATGATACTCTCATTTTTTTACTTGATGACTGAAGTGAGGAAAATTCAGCACTAGACCCAACCCAGTATCTGGTTAAAGCTAGTGTGTAAAGTTAATAGGGTCTTTACTGTCTTCTGGCTCTTCCTTATTAAAAAGAGATGTGCTCTCTTTGCATAAACAATCTTCATTTCCCTAATGTATGTGTTTGTCAGTTATGGTCCCAATGTTCCCCTGCCCCTTAGGGAGCTAAGTCTACTTCACTCAAAAGATGGCAGCAACATTTGAACTTGCTCATATGGACTTGGCTAAAAATAACAGTGTAAACAAAAATGCTTTCAGTTGCTCAGCAAATCAAAGCCCATAGAATGCTGCATACTACTTGGGAATATAATCACAGTAAAATCAGGAAGCTAGGAGATCTTTCAGAAAACATAACTGGACTCTACTTCACTTATTCTCTGAGGTACCTTTAAAAATTTAGTTATGTAATAGAAGTGGTCAGGGATTATTTGTTGAAATATTTATATGTGTGTTGGAAAGTGTCACTTCATCAGAACCACATCTTTTTTTTTCTGAAATATTCCAGCTTCAATAAAACTTTCAACAACACAGATTCTTTGAGTCCAAGGCAGAATTTGGTAGGACTAGAACTGGGGCTGGTAGCTGGGGATGCCTGCACTAGAAAAGTTGCTAGACCAGAGGCTACAGTGTTTGCGTAAAATGTAATAACTTGTACTCATATTCCTGGCCTGCTCAAGCATGAGTGTCCTAACTACCAGCATGTTAGCTAGTCTTTCATAGGCATTCATTTCTCTCTTGCTTTCACTGATGTAAACAGAAACAAATCAATGTACATGGCCCATAATTATAATTTAACTGGAATTAAAATACAATGTGTAGTAATGAGAAGATTAAGGTAATGGAACAGCTTTCCAATAGAAATAGGAAAAATACTAATCTGATAAGGCACAAATCCTAATTTAGTTAATAAGACTTTGTAAACTTCTGTTTGTGAAAGGGATTATGTATGCATTTGCCTATAATTGCAGAGAGGGAATGAGATACACCAGCAGGCCCATTCCAATCTCATGTTTTTAAAAAGCCTCCTAAATTCTTGTTTTCATCTTGCTGCCATATGGGGACAGTTTTTGAGCTTAAGGTGAGATGGAACAATAAAACTCTTCCCTTCATAAGACTATAGTATAAAGAGTTGTAAACTCGGGCTTTATACAAGCACTGAATTAGTTGCCCAAATGGCAGCTAAGTCAGAACATCTAACTTTTGTGCATTTTCATGGTGTTGCATTCATAGTTATACTTGCATTTCTCAAAGTACCAAAGCCCAGGTACAGGAAAGATGTGACAAAGAGCTCTTGTGAGAGACAGAGATTATCAACATAAGAATCCTAAAATGCTTAGAATGCTCTTCATTAGCATAAAATTCTTCAGCTTCTCTTTTCTGTCTGTTTATTTCTGGTCTGAAAACCTGCAAAATTTTAAAAAGGAATGCGTTATATTTTCAGCAGGAAAATCTGTGAAAACCTTGAAAGGCATGATTACAAGTGCAGTAAGGCACATTATAGTCTCTTTCTGTTCCTTTGAAATGACAGACAGAATTAAGAACTTGTTATTTATGTATTGTGCAATTTTAGAACTTAATAAAAATGACTTGGTGTCATTAAAAACATAAAAATCATATTTGAAAGTTATGGCACAGTGGCTCTCAGTGGACATAATTGTCATCACCAGGCCAAAACTGACCCTAAAATTAAATTTCAGGTCTATCAATTTTAGGTTTCTAAGAGAACATAAATTCATTTGAATTTTAAAAGAGTAATAGAAAATGGCAGACGGTTTGTTCTGTATTTTCAAAAAGCAAAAATCTCCTGAGAAAAGAGGAGTGTGAGAACTAGATAGCCTATTCTGATAGTGATGTATTATATGGAGTACTTGTTTTCAAACTAATGCAGGAAAACATGAAGATTTGCAATTAATTAATCTAAAATAGTTACAGGTACATCTTATCTGCTAAGCGGTTTGTCATTCACATTCTATAAAACTAAACACTTTTAGCACCTAAAATGCTAACAGAATAAAATGTTATCTGATAAGATGTACTAACAAACATTTATAGAAATGGGTACTGCATAAGGTGAATTGAGGTCTTTAACAAAATAAAGTAACTATTAATGAACTCTCATTTTTCCTTTCACCTTTGAACACATGGTGATATTATTCTGACAGGATACAAAAGACCCCATTCCTTCTTACATGATTTATGGGCTGTCTGTTCCAGTAATGTGTCCTAGTTGTATCATTTTTAGCTGACAGAAGAAAAATGTAAGATTTTACCAAGTCTTAATTTAACTTGGATATGTCCATATAATATCTGGTGCCATGAACACGGCCATGTTATTCATTCCTCCCTCCTTCACAGTGCTCTCAACCAGCCCAAATCCTGCACTAAAGCCCTGACCCAATTGCTGCTAAACCTTGGAAGTCTGGATTTGATGGTAATTTTTCTAAGTTTTCTAATTTCTCTTCTGCAGTTCCAAAATACAGAGGCTATGAACTGGCTTCACCGTTCCTAACTTCGTCCATCTGAAAGTTAGGCCTCAGTCTAAGCTGGTTGTCCATGCTTCCAACTTTGTCAAGAGACCAGAGAGAGAGAAAAAAAAACTACCAGAGGGTGATTTGCCCATATTATTTTAGAGATGTATTTTAGGGATGGGCTTAATTTTTTTCATCTCTCTCTATTAGTCACACAAGGAGCCTAGATTAGTAGGGCTTCACATGGGAGAGGTGTGCTCCTCCCAAAGCTGTGCTACTGCTGGCTGAAATCCAAGAGAGACCTTCTGGTTGTGCAGAGAGAGCACAGCAACTGCAGTCTTTATATTTACTTGAAAAGTCTGGAAAAGTCTTTACTGGAAAATGTGTGATGAGATTGAGTTGCTCTGAATATTGTTCTTTTCTCATCATCACCATTTTTTCTAACCACAGCACAGGTTTTGGTTGTTCAGGCTGTCTTCTTCTGTCTTTTAGGAGAAACATAATCACCCTCTGTGGAATTACAGCTCTTGCAGATGGCTGTTTCTCTACTATTCCTAACATCAAAATGGACGTTGGCTTTAATGAAAGCAGAGTGTGACCATCATGGCTGTTGCTTCATGTGTCCTGTTACATGACCAGTTTGAATTCCTTCTACCTGTTAGCTCTCTGTGAAGTCCAAGACTTAAACTGGCAATTCTGAGAATGCTCAAGGACAGGTGAAGGTATGGGTTCACTAATAATCTTGTTTCCTTAGGACTCTTTAACCTTCCTCAGTTACTTCTTGGTTTTAATTGAATTAATGCCTATTTCAATAGCACTTGAAACAGAGAGTTCATTTTGAATTTTTTGTACTTTTGAAGGGGGGGTGGGAGTAGAGGAAGGGGGAGGCATTCCTAAATAGAAAAGGTGGTTTACCAGTCACACAACCAACGGTGGTAGCACTTAGCACTGAGAAGAAAAAAGACACTATAACCATGCATTAGTGTGTGGTAGCATTAATCCTACTGCAGAACTTACTGGTTAGGGAGAAGGCAGGAAGATTTCCCCAGTTTGTGTTGGGTAGCTGTTTATTTTTACTTTACTTTTTGTTGAACGTTGCAGAATCCTTCATGTTGAGATGAGGAAAGGGATGTGTTTGAGAGAAAGAGCCATCAAGAGAGGATCATCGAGGCACCACATCTGGGGCTGGGAGACCTGTGCTCAATTTTCACCTCTGACAGGCTTTCTTGACTCAATGTGAGCAATTTGCTTTTCCTTGGATTGCTTCTGCACTTAGAAAATGAGCCTACTCCTGAACAGAGATGTTGAAAATCTACATTAATCTTTGTGGGATGCTCAGACATGGCACACTAGGCACCTGGATAAATGGCTGACAGCCAAGGCTAGGCAACTTATTAATTGCTTTATTTCAGCTCAGGTTTTTGGGTTGCTTTGTGACCTGTTATGTGGGAAGACACCAAGATACATGTTTTAACCATTAAGTTAGTGACTGTAAAATATAGGTTTGTCTATGACAGAGCCATGATATAACTGAATGACAAAGAGAAGCTTCACTTTTCTGCTCTATTACCTTTCTTTACACAGCAGAATGAGTGTTAGTTACATGAAGATTTGAACAATATTGCGCAGAGGCAAAATAGGAAGGAAATTGAAGAATTCTATGAAGACTACCTTTGTGGGATGTGATCCCTCTCCCAGATAAAACTCAGAGGGAGATATAGTAACACATGAATTTCCTCATAAAGTAGCTGAGCCAGCTTTTGATTGCCTGCTTACAAAGATTTACATTGAACTAGAACTGATCGTAGAATAATTTTCCTTTCAAGGAAATCTATTGTGCACATTTTCTTGACTGAATGCCTACTGTATTTTTGTATTTTTGTCATATGCTAGCATCTGATTTGTTTAATTAAATACTTTGTAGGTATTATTGTTCTCCAGAAAAAAAATCCCTGGAATTCAGAGCAATACATAATCATGCTTCTGACACAGTCATTGCACTTTTTAAAAAGTAAGCAGTAACAAAACTAAAGAAACCAAAAATGCCTAGAGTGCCAATTCTGGAGGTGAATTCTCACAGAATAATTGCTACAGCATAGGAAAACTGAAACTCAATTTTTATGCTAAACATTAACAGCAGCAACATAGTTACTGTTACTCTAAAATGTTGACTGTGAATTCAGAGGTAAGTGATACATATGTTTCAACCACCTGGGCTTTTGGCCTTTTCAGTATTCATTTGCCATTTTTCATTCTCCCACCTATAATCTGGAGATTTATGGCAGAGTAAATTTATTAATCCTAACAACCATATTTTCCTTTGGAAGCTGGACCGACTGTCAATAAATACCAAAAGAACTACCTGATCTTCAGAGGACACCTGTTAAAAGAGAGGGTTCATGCATCACACAGAATTGCTAGAGTTAAACATTTTTATTGTGCTGCTTGATGGCAGTTGTCACTTGGGAACCTTGCAGGTCTCCCCCAGACATTGGGTAGCTGAAGACTCAAAATCTCTTTGAGTTTTTGTGTGTGTGTGTCTTGTTGGCATGCACTTCAGCAAGGTCTTCATCTTTTATATTAATCAGAAGTGGTTTTTAGATCTAGGTCTAGAACTCCTCCAAAGACAATGAGTCTTTACAAAGTTAACTGAAGTTGGCTGATGTTGGTGAATGTCTCACATGCTATGGACCCAGTCCAAAGCCCATTAAAGTCAACTGCAATCTTTGCACTGACTTCTGTGTATTTTGCCTCACATCCTTGGGGAAAAATACTGCCACTGTGGGTCACATGAATATAATTTGCCCCACAATTAATTAAAATGCATTGAATTCCTGAGACTACCCATGAGATTAAAATGGTAATCAATATGAGAGTGAGGACTCTGCAATGAGTGTTGTCATTACCACTACACAGTCCACATTTTACATTCATCCTTTGACTTCTGTGTTATTTTATGATCAGGAAGTAACAGTTTTATTTTGGGAGTATCCTGCCTTGTGTTGTGCAGTGTGAATTTTTATAATATTTATGTACCAATGGAATTTGTGATATTTAGTTGAAAAAGAAAAGGTATATCTCTTTAAATTTTAAGCAGTTTTAGTGCAGAAATCCTATGATATTGCAAAAATGTATAAAATTTAAGGCACTAGAATTACAAACATAGCATTGAAGTAAGTGGTCTGAGCTTCAAAGTATTCAGTCCTTTGGATACTAGGATAATCATTTAAATATTTGTGTTTGAATGCATCTTTTAAAAATGGTCTTTTTTTCATGAAGCTTAAGCACCTTGGCAAGAAATAGTTTTGGACTTGACAGGCCATGGATTTTATGTTCCTTTTATGTGCAGGTTTTCTAGGTGCCAGACCCTACTCTTACAGAAATGAAAGTTGATTCTCTTTGGTGCTAGCAATACAAGTACTTATCTACATCTAAACCTCTTTTTCGAAATTTTTATTGTCTAATTGTGATGTTTATAAATGAACAGCTTAATGCAACACCAGCTGTGAAAAAAGTCAGTGGGCAATGCCACTCACACTCCTACGTTTATCCCAAGTGAAGTGTGCCTTATGTTTTCACAGACCACTTCAGAATGGCCTCCTAGACAGAGCTGATAATCCTGCTTCTCAAGTGCTCCAAGTCCTTCTCATCAAGCTGACTCCTGTGGCCCTCTTACCCTGTATGCCTACTCTGCAGTCAAGGTGACTCCAGCATGCAACAGCGTTCCCAGGCTTGCTTGGGTCTAGGTGCTTCACACAAAACTAGCATGATTTGCACTCCAGTGTCTCTGTGAGCACTTGAACAACAACTCCACACTCTACTCACGCTCATGTTTGCTAGCATCCACGCTGCACTGACACTTTCTGGCCGCTGTGTAGACCTGCCTGCCAGAGCATGCCATCCAATGAGTGTGAGCACAGTGTCCAGCATCCAATAATAATATTCTATGCTGTTCAACTGCAGTCCCATTTCTGGTTATAAACAATTTGCCGCAAAAACGAAAAGTACCTACTGTTCTCAGAACTTTTTTTTCTGCAAACTCATGCTTCTTTAATCTTCCTGGGATTTTTCTCAGTTTGTTTTTCAGGAGTTTATTTGATTTATGGTTTTATTAATTTTCCAAGAACTTTTGCTAGTAGCATGATTTGCCTGTGTTTTTCCAACAGGAAATGAGATCAAGAATGGTGCATGATGCCAATTTTCAAAATTTTATTAACAGTAGAGAAATGTTTCTTGGAGAAAAGTTTACCACCTGTGTTCTCAGTCCTGAAGACAGTTTTCTGTGAGGACTTGGGCAAATCTCTTCACAGCATTCCACCTCAGTTTTCTTCTGCGTAAAATGGGGATAATAGTGCTTTATCCGGCCTAGAAAAACACAGTTGAAAGTACAAATAGCAAGCCTGATGATAGGAATGAAAACTGTTCTATCATCTGAGCCAAATCTTGGAGCCTTGTTGAGGTTTTTACAAAGTAGCTTTTGATGTCCTGTTCATGATTCTCAAAAGTTTTTAAAAAAATAATTAAAAGAATAAAGCCAAACTGAATTTGACAGAATCCTTCACTCAGTGTTCACTTGAACAACATCTAAATTGTCAGCCAGTTTGCTTACGTGCATGCTGAGCAAAAACTATTAGGCCATTATTGCTGGAGTCCCTAGAGGGGTAAACCATTTTTTATTGTAGTCTGTGAAAGTGTCCTCTCTGACATCCACTGGATTGGATGGATTGGATTGAGTTGTACAAGAAGAGAAGAAAGAAGGCAACCAAAACCCAAACTCAAATACCACATTACTCAGTGGAAATTTGCTTCCAAATGTTTTCAGTGTTTTCAGGGTTACCCTTGTTACAGAACAGCAGTTACTTCTTCCAGCTGGATAGTATAAAATGTCTCCTTGTACCAAGATAATGCTAGCAAAAATCATATTTATTGACTAAAATATGCTAATTCTGCTCTGGTTCTTTTTTTTTCGCTCTAGCTTACAGTTATCCATGTTAGAATTAATGCCAGTCTCCTGATACAGGTAAAAGAACAAAGTTATGTCCTGTCTCCTGAAGTTTGTGCCTTGAGTCATTCACAAATTCAGGGAAAATGCAAGGTTGGTTATCACCCAATACAGCTATGGCATAGTTTGAAGCTTTGAGAGTGGTAAGAGATGGACTAGGGCCTCACAGTGATAGGATAGGTTTGTTAGCAAACTCCTGAACAGCAGTATACTGGCTTTATTAAGATAAACTAAAGCAGATATTAATTGGAACCATCTGTATCCTTGACAAAATAAAAGACAGAAAAAATATTTTAAGGAGAGATAGAATCAAATGAGACGATTGGGTCTAAAACATACATAATATGATGCTGACAAGCCTGAGCAAATGCACTGGAACCTGAAATATGATCCAAAACAGCTTTAACTGAGGTTCTGAAATTGAAGACTATAAAGCATATCTTGTAGTCTGACAAAGTGATAGCTGTTTGAGGGTTTGGCACTAAGCCATCCAAGTATTGAGTTTAGAGCAGATGGTGAGGGCGTTACGACTCTCAATCCACTAGAAGTAATACTTAAGAAAATTGCAATAGACTAATTAATCTTAAAAACAATGTTCAAGTGATAAGTTTTCTTCCTGACACCACTAGCAACAAGAAAAATATGAATGCAAGTGCTGGTCTTTCTTTCCACCACTGATCAGAGAGCTTTTCTTGACTGGATTGACTCACAAAATGTCTTTTTAGAACAGGTTATTTTGATTGCATTTTCTGCATATAAAACTTTCTTCTGTAAAATGTGTGTGTATTTGCACTCCTAGTTTATTATACTCCTGTTGCTGTTCTTAGTGGGCCTGTAATATTTACAGGGTTAAAAAGAAGAGGGAACTTGGTTTTAGTACTATATTCTTTGTGTCATTTGACACAGAATTAGGGAAGATTGATTTGGGTGTGAAAGTTGCGCATGACAGGTCTGAGATAACATGCTGCTATTACATCCACAGGGAGGAAGCAGTGAGAAAATCCTTGGAGCTCTATATAAACAAAATCAGGATTTTGATGGCAGTATATGGAAATTCACATTTGCTCTCCAGAAGTAATTTCTTTCTCCTGTAAGTTTTGGAAAAAAGCCATGCAGGTAGTAATATTTTTTTCCATACCAATGGATCCCAAAACACCTTATAAAAGCATACATATGTAGCAAAACAAATATGCCTCTGTATGGGTTGCAGCACAAGCCACACAGACAACCAGTGCACAGCAAACTTGCAGATATAAGGATTTTTTTGTCTCTCGACCTTTTTTTTATCTTTATTAAAAAAACCTGCATTATCAGTGTACCACAGACATAACCAGAATTGTTAAGGTTTGCCAATTAGCTATGTTAAAACAACCTAAGTTAAGCAGGTAACATCAGATCTGCCAGTCTGTGTTGTATACACTGGTGTAACTGATGGAGTTAAAGCAGCGTAACAGAGAAATGAATTGAGCCCTTTTTTTACAGAGCTGTTTTTTAGCGAGTTTCACTGTTATGAAATTGAATAAGACATTTGTGAATTATGAATTATGGAATTTGTGGATCTACGTAGCTAGTACTTTAAGGGCTACCTCTACTGTTAAGTTAGAAAGAATCTCCTTGAAAAAACACATTTAAGTCTGACTAATGTTTCATAGGAAGCAGAGACTGTGCCATAGGGTTTTTTTATATGGAACAGACCCTATTAAGCACCTCCTGATGTGGAGGCAATTCCAAATTACGTGAACAGAATTTTCTTGATTTACTGGCGATGTTATTTTTCAATGCTACAACTAGTGGCCACCGGCATGCTTTAGAGCCAAAACAACATTGAAGTAGTCCCACCCTGGTAATTTTCTAGCCTGGTTTTGGATGCAGTCACTTAGAATTCCATGTCTATTAAAAAAAGCAATAACAACTTGTCTGTTCCTTCTTCATAGTTCAACAGTATTGTCTTTCTGGAAAATGTACTCTTGTAACTCAATGCTATATTAAAGGAAAATGGCCAACATAATCATCTTTTTAATCTGAATCATATCTCCTTTTAAGAATCCACTAAAAACCAGTACATGTTAATTCATTTTGGTCTCCATGACGCACTCAAGATAGGGCAGAGTTGACCAGCTGCAGTTAACCTACTGCTAAGCCCAGCCAATAGATTGCTCCATACTCCAAGCAGATGTTTCTCTTTTAGGCTAATGGAACTCTTGTAGACCATATCCCTTCCCAAGAGAAAACACCAGCACAGTTGGAAGCTGGAAGGACTCATCTCAATAACAGAAGCAAGGTGCCAGCAGCATCAGCAGCAGTTTATTAATAAAAATCCATGAACGGAATAGCTATTTCATTTTGTTTTAGCTTGTTTTAAAAAAAAAACCACCAAACCAACAGCAAAAAACCACCCTTTTTCTTCTCTGCACAGCCCTCTTAGATGTAGCATTTCTTTTTACTATAGCAATTGACTTCTGGGTGAGGGAAGAAGGATTAATCTTTTGCTGTTAGCTGTACTGTTGCTGTGTGCCAGTCACAAAATGGGAGAAAGAACTGCATTTATGTAAATATTCATTGTTAAAATTCACACGTCACAGATGCTAATTGATACACTGTAGCTATGTCCTAGTCTAAAATAAGAACTTTATTATACTTCAAGAGCATAGACTGGATTTGATTTGAATCTTATACCAGAAGTAGCTCTACTAATGTCAGTCAATTCATACTTGTTTGTGTCACTGTAAGAAAAGAGTAATGCTCATTATATTTGCTCTAGAGGATGAATGACAATGAACAGACCTAGGCTTCTATATTAGACTTTGAATAAGAATTGTTTCCAATTCCTGGAAACCTTCTCTTTTCTCTTGGGACTTGTATATCCATTTTTGTCCAGTCAATGGTACTGAGAGTTACTTACGAAATGGTAATTAATGCCAGGGTTTTATATCTTATGTAAATGTGACCTGAACCCTGGAGACCCAAGTTTCATAGAATGCACATAAAAGACAGGGCAAATCGGGGAACAGTTTGTCTTGCTTCATTGCTGTTTTCTAGAAGCGGTGGCAAAGGATTAAAACTCTTCTTTTGCTATGGCTATTGGAGAAAATGTTATAAAATTCTGCAAAGTCTTTGGAACAAAAATCTTTCTCTCTCTTTCTTTTTCTTTTACAGTATCTAGCACAGTGGGGTCCAAATTCTACCTGGCTCCTACTATACATACATTTCTGCCTGGGGAGGAATGATGGAGGGGCAATGCTAAGAATTTTCTCTAACGGCAAGAAGACAAGAGTGAGGAGAAATAAGATGTTAGTGTCAGAATACTGCTTTTCAAAATGTTTAGGGAAGGTAGAGCACCCAAGAAAACCTCACCACAAAATGGGAACTGCTGCTTCTTCCAGCAGCCTGGAGTGGAAGTGCTGGGCAACTTGCTGCTCATTTTCTCTTGCCATACATGTTGAGTTGTGGGGCAGGAAGTGCTTGTTAGCACTCAGATGTGTGGGTTCAGCTAAGCAATGAGGATTACACTGTGACTACCAGCATCATTTGTAAGCTACTTTGCCTTGGTGAAACCTCTGCTATTGATGTTGAGGGAAGGAGTGGGGAAATAAGTAGTTTCCATTATAGTCCAATTGAAAGGGAATGGCAAATACCACCACGTCTCACTTTTCATTGGCTATGTAGAAGTGCTGGCTTTTAATAACATCTTCTTAAGGTTATTTATGTAGTCTATTTTCCATTATTCCTATCAGTTCATGCCCTTTGTGTGTTTTAGATAACATTGTTGTGTTTCCTTTGACTTAACATTTAGTGTGCTGTGAACTTGCCAGTAGTCAGAGTAGTTCTGGGCTGCCTCTGTCTGAAACCTTCCATAAGCTGTTTATTAAGCAACCATTCATTATTACAGATTGTAAATTCAGCTTTCACACTGGAGGTCTCTGTAGCTACACGTGCAGGTTCTCTTTGCCTGTGCTTTTTCTGGTTAAATTTATATCTGGCATTTAAAAGCTGAGAAATCTTTCTAGAGTGAAACAGAACTCAGGCAAAACTTAGCATCCTTTCCAACAGATTCTGGGAGACTGTGCAGTGGCCAAATCTGAAATTCCCTAAAGCCCTATCTTGTTCAGTTCTGGGATTTAGGCTTGGCTTTCTCTAGAAAATTGGCCACCCACATGAGTTGAAATCAGATCCAAACTTCTTGTGCCTGCTGTATGGCCCTCCAGCCAATTTTCATGCAGGATCCATGAAGATCCATTGAATACACTATTCAGAGCAGCCCCCTGTGCATCAGTAATACTGCTGAAGAGCTAGGCTGGGTCATGGGACACAATCATCTGAATCAAAAAAACGTGTATACAAAAAAGCTCAAGATACCATCTAATCCCAACCAAACACTTGGTAAAAATGAATATGAATATTGACTGGATTGCTAATGACTTACCAATGCTGATTGCTAACGATGAAAAATGTAAGGATGAGAAAGAAAGGAGCCTTTCAGGCCCTACACAGTCTAAGTACTTGCTGTACCTGCAGAAAGAGGTTCCTGATTAGATAGGATGTAAACTATTACAGTTCTCCCTGCCTGCCTAAAAGTAAATATAAAAATTGTATGCAGCAAAGACAGCAAACAGCTTTTCTCAGAGTACAGGCATCTATGAACCACCATGATGACCTTTCTCCTCATTTCTGACTCCCCAGTCATTTGGGAGTCCAGCCCCTGGTACAGGATTAGTACAGTTCTTTTGTGGCAATTAAGAAAGGTATTGTTTGGTTTGGGATTTTTCCTTCTGGATCTCATACTGCACATGAATCTGATGGCCAAATCATAACTGTGAGACTGCGGGACTTTTACTTGTGCTGACAGCAAGGCACATGGCAATGTATTTGTTTGTTTGTTTTTAATTTCTAGTGTTTTTAAAAAATATTCTGCAGCCTAGACTTTAATTTGTGTTGCAAGACAGCCTGCCTCTACCAGAAGAAAAACAAACTTTGATACAGAAATTCCTCTTGAGAAAGGCTTCCAAAAATGAAACAAAGGAACAACAAATTATTCTTTCCAAAACCTGTGCTGAGAAAGACTCAGAGAAAGTTCCCTCAGAGAGAACACCCAAGAAGCTACTTGTCTCTTTTTTAGGACCAGAAAAGCCAGCTAGGGTGCTCCTGTACAGTAAAAACCAAGAACAGAAGGAGAAGCATCATTTGAGGCATTCTAGGTCGTTGCCTCCTGATAGTCACCTGGACCCAAAAAGCAGCCACTGCCATGCACCACAGGCAGGATGTGTTGCTCTGACTGCACTTTAGTCATGCAATAAACCTGTCTATTGCCTCTTGGTGTGCTGGAAAAAGCAACTGCGTGCAACACACCTTTGCACTGGCATACCCATCATCCAGCTGAGACAATAGCTGGGGCAGGTGGCGTTGCACTAGGACTGAACCAGGGGAGCACAGAGGCAGCAGACTGGTGGCACAGTGTTTGAGAAGTGACATCAAGAGTGAGTGCCATCTAGCTCAGATCTGGATCAGAGAATAATGTTAGGAGTTGCAGATGGGCATTCATGCTCAAATGAGGGACTCCACTAGCACCTGTCATCAAACCATGAAGGAAGTGCAGCAGAGAAGGAAGGCAGTATCAAGGGCTGGGGAAAGAATGATTGACTTTGGACAAGCCCACCAGGCTAGCTAGCAAGAGTGCTTGGGCAACAGATGACAGCTGAAAAGAGGGAAAGTTTTACTTAATGTTTGTAGAAACATACAGTTGATCTGTAGATGTATTTTCCCAAATCAATGCTGTGATCCTTTCCCCTTAATAAAATTGTAGGTATACATGCAGAGCTTCTGAGCTCTGTACACTCAAGGAAAGGTGTTTAGTATTTCCTGTAGGCTGGGTGGGGTTTTGAACCAACAGTACTGGGAATTTAAAAAAGAAGCATAGATATGTAAATCTGACTCTTTTTCCTGACAAGTAGTCTTGGCAGAAGGATGACATTTCACCAATTTATTCCCATTGACACCTTTCCGCAGCTCTCCTGCAGCCCTTTGCTGGTTGCATCTATGTTCTTTCACTAAACAGGAATTCCTTGTCCCCATCCTGAAGGCTCTTAAGTTATTTCTTTGCCTGCGTCTCTGCTGTGCCTGCCTCCAACATCCTGTCCTCCATTCCTTAGGCTCCTCTACTCCTTCAGCTCATTGCTCATTGTCTGCTTTTCCCACGCTGTTTTGCAGTTTCATGTTTTCTCCCACTTCTTGTGCAACAACCTTGGGTCCCTCTTCAAAGTTTGCATCAAAACTCTGTCCTGTTCTGCAATGCCAATGTCTTGATCGCTGGTGTTTGAGGTAAAACATGGTGTGGTGCTGCATGCTCTTGATTTCATTGAACTGGTCTGAATGTGAATCTCTGAAAGACAAAAAGAGTTAAGCTGAGATATGCTCTAGGGCTTTGTGATAATGGGAAGCTGGAAGGGTATTCACTTGTGGATTTCAGGACAGAGTTCACATTTACTCACTTATTAACCACTCCCATTTCCTCCGTCCATTCAGCAGATAAAGCTGCTATCTAAATCAATAGCTGCTAGGCTTAAGATATTTCCTATCATAGTTCTGGAACAAAAACAATTTCATTTGTTTCAAATTGGAGTCATTCCCAGTTCTCAGTGGTAAAACAAACATATATACATACATGTCTATATATATGCACATGTACACAAAGATACACACTAAAAGTCGCTCATGCAGTAGAGTAAGACCAGATGTATAACATGAAAAATGGAACTGGAATGATTGAACTATATTTACTAATGAATTTTAACATCAACAGAAAGTATTAACCTCTCTAGAGGATGCTGTTTGTTCACAGAACAACTACGAAATGAACCTTTATCTCAACAAAGGAATGCTTGACTTCTGAGACATTTGGAAGATTTATACTTTCATGTATACTTATACTATTTCACATTTTTATTTTTACTGTACTTTAATTCAGTGTTAGAGTTGGGATTTTAAGAGCAGTGGTCAGATCCAGTTTCAGTTGAGTCTTTCAGCAGCTACTGTTGCTGTTTTGCTCTTTAGCAGAGTTGTCCTGGGTCTGAGTTAGACATCACTTTCTTGCCTTTCTCCTAGAAATCTCCCAGAAAAATTCTCAAGGTGTTGCATGCCTCTCTAGCATCACATGCAATTACTATCTTATTTTTCCCCCTACTTTGCTTTCATGTCTTAATTCTGGAGGAGGATGCCCAGCTCTACAGCCAGCATAGTCCAGCACAGAAATCCAGACTTTCTCTTGTCAGAGTACCTGCTTAAAAAAACCTTCCATCTCTGCATGCCACAGTCCTTTCTCCAGAGGCTATGAGTGTCCACCTTGCTCCTCACTGATTCCTGTCACTGTTCTCTGGCTTCATAAAATAAATACACTTTTTCAAACTGCAATTAGTAGCATATAACTGGCCAGTTAGACAAAGTCACTAACCACTTGTCGTGGTTTAGCCCCAGCCAGCAACTAAGCACCACGCAGCCACTCGCTCACTCCCCCCTGGTGGGATGGGGGAGAGAATCGGAAGAGCAAAAGTAAGAAAACTCGAGGGTTGAGACAAAGACAGTTTAATAGGGAAAGCAAAAGCCGCGCACGCAAGCAAAGCAAAGCAAGGAATTCCTTCACTACTTCCCATGGGCAGGCAGGTGTTCAGCCATCTCCAGGAAAGCAGGGCTCCATCACGCGTAATGGTTACTTGGGAAGACAAACGCCATCACTCCAAATGTCCCCCCCTTCCTTCTTCTTCCCCAGCTTTATATACTGAGCATGACGTCATGTGGTATGGAATAGCCCTTTGGTCAGTTTGGATCAACTATCCTGGCTGTGTCCCCTCCCAGCTTCTTCTGCACCTGGCAGAGCATGGGAAGCTGAAAAGTCCTTGGCTAGTGCAGCAACAACTAAAACATCTCTGTATTATCAACACTGTTTTCAGCACAAATCCAAAACATAGCCCCATACCAGCCACTCTAAAGAAAATTAACTCAATCTCAGCTGAAACCAGGACACCACTCCACTTCTACCCGTCCCCTCTTCTGCTGCTTTTCAGTATTATTTCTGTGCATTCCAATATACCTCACTTTTTTTTTTTTCTCCTAGAAAATGGTATGCCTTTCAGAGTCACTTATGCCAATCTCCAGTTATCAAAACCTCACATTAAATATACATTGCTTTTTATCCTATCTACTCCACGTGAAAGGCTGTTCCAGGATTTCTTCTGTCCAACAGTTAGTACTGAATAATATATAGCCTACATTTATTTGTAGCTGGTATATACACTCACATTTCAATTTGTCTTATAGCTTTAATAGCTCTTAATAGCAAAGTCTTTACAGACATATCTCTTAAAACAAGTTTTTGCTAGCCTAAAGAGTTCAAGATTTAGTTGTTTTCTTTTAAAGTAGACTTTCTGTTTCCTTGCTTATTCTGAAGGACTTTATCTGTACCTGTTATAGTTTGAATTAACATTTACTGAACATGAATGACCATACATGAGAATTACTACTATGCCTTAGCTTATTTATCTAGTAAATTCCAACTTCCCTTTATCCATCTTCAACTCATTTCATTTTTTCCCACAATAAATATTTCCAGTCTTCTCTGTCTCAGAGCCTCTTTACTGAGCCATTCCTGGTCTGATTAGTTTCTAAGTTTACATCCCAATACCCAGGTTTTTCTCTTTAGTCTCAATTGCTGCCTTCATCCTTTTGTCTCCATTTTCATTCCTCTCTACTTATATCAGGTTTAACTCAGCAATCAAATCAGGCTCTGAGGTGCAACAAAGTGATTGCCAAAGATCCAGAGCTTTCAGGTGAGGTGAACAAAGCTTAGTTCAGCAGCAGCAGTGCATTTGTGTGCTGGCACCTGGAAAATACCTAGTGGAGAGTGAGTCTTTAAGAAGCTGATTCGGTAAAATGAAACAAGTCTCTTTTGAGCTTGTGTTAACTGTGAATTTTCAAATTGCTATAACCTGGCCACATTTGGTGAATTTTCAGAGGATGAATAAAAGACTAATGTAAAGAGCTGTTCTCTTTCAGTCTCAGAATTGTTGCTCCTGCGCATAAGAACATTCTGTCTTTCTTGGAAAAAGGTAAGTAAACTGTTCTTAAAAAGAATAAGTAGTCTCATTTTCTTTTGCTCTAGTTTTTAGCAACAATTGGACTGTTTTGGCTGAAACCTTACATCTTCCCTTCCATTTAACTAAACAAAAAATCAGTCTGAGGCAGAAAGTGAGCCTGGAAACTTTCAACCAGAACAGTTAGTTTAGTAATGTTGTAAGTAATGGGAAACAGTGTTCTGTGAACTTTAATATATTATTAGTTCCTATTTTACTTATAACAAGAATTTTAGTGTGGAATGTGTATGTGTGTTTCATTAAATATGTTAAGCTGAAGTCCCTACTATTTTACTATGTAATGATTATTGTATATTTAAATGCAAGAAATGCACTGAAACTTGCTGGAAATCATGAGAGCATGCTAGCTCTCAAGGTGTTTCAGTTTAATAAATCAGTTCTGTAGGACATACTGGATAATAAAATTTGATGCAATTCATAAAACAATGTATGTTTTAAAAAATATCTTATTAGAGCAAAAGCCTGGAGGAAAGAGAAGAATTTTAGCTTCCGTTCTTGGGTCTGCCATAGATTTCCTGTGAATGAGCACAATAATCTAGCCTTCTGTTTTCATCTGCCTTATCTTTAAACACTTCTCTCTACATAATCCTTTTTTTCTCCTCTGTCTCTTAAAAATGCTTCTAGAGCCAGGATTGTTCTTTAAATGGGCCTGTTGCATGCTTTCTGGTCCTACTTTTTCTCTTTACTATTGGCAGAATTTTAAGTACTACTGACAGCTAGTTTTTTCTAAACCTATTCCGATTCCATAAGACAGCATTCTTGGCTTGAATTTTGGTTTAAAGCTGTCCTTTGTAAATAAACATAACCCATTGTTTGGGAATCACAGAAGTGATACTATATTGATTCTGGGCTCCTTCACTAGCCTGACTGAGGCAGCGCGTATTTTGTACTTGCACAGTCTTAGTGACTGGTATTAGTTTGTTCCTTGCTTCCAGACAATAGATAGATATTTTGTTAATTCTCTACAGCCCCTGTGAAACTTCAAATTGAGTTGACATAATAATGTTTATAAACACGACTGTGGCATACCTTCCCGGAACACTCAGCTGATTGCTGATCCCATAAATACATGTGTGTTACGTGTTGTGAGGTGCACACTCCTGTTCAGTGTGTGCCAGGAAATAACAGGCTGGATGAAAGGGCTTTGTCTGGCTGTTTCACCAGCCTTTAGATATAAGTTGTTCAGTACACTTACATAAAAATCATTCAGCCCAATATGTTCAAACAGATGCTGCAGGAATCTGAGATGACAAGAAACTCCCTTCCATGGTCCTTCTGTAAGGATTTGCATGTTGATTTAGCTCAACCAGAAAGTCACTAGTCTGTGTGTATATGATTAAATGTCTTCGCTAAGCTGTTCTTCTATAGTAAATGGGAGTAAATTACCTCCAGTAGTCTGGAGTAGATTTAGAAACCAATAATAAGAGGGAAGATGGTGGATGGCATTTTTTTCCATTTTGACTTCTTAAACCTGACTACTTGGACCTTTTGTTTTCTGTGTGTGTGCTTTCCTTACTGATGAGACTTCCTTCAGGCAGCAAAGACTCCCATTAGGAAAGCAAAATTCATGGCTTGTTGAAACAGAGACATGTTGACCGAGCTGCCACAACGTGATTTGATTTTTCAGTAGATGGGTGAATTTCCCACAGGCTCAGAGTCCTGTTTAACAAAAACAACTTGCTCCAAAATCATGCACTTCAATAAAAACAAAAAAGTGTCATGTTGATCTGAGTGTTTCATCTGGGGCAATCCAAGCATTTAAGCTTCTCTTGCAAAAGAGCTTTCCTCCTTCTCCGTCTTTCCAAGAAAAACCCAGGAACTAATGCATGAGCGTTTTCAAGAATTATGAAAACACTAGAAACCAAGGGGGCCTTGCTTGGTTTACTGTAGTGCTTATAGTACTAGCCTGGAAGCTGGGATCTGTGGCTCTATCCTGCTTCATATGCTCCTTTAAACCTTCAAGCCTTTGGTTTTCCTCTCACTTCTTGTCGTTGACCAAAATGGAAGACATCACTGTGACAATACATAAATGCATGGTTCATCCACACTTTTGAGTAATGAGTACATTTCTTTTCCTTCATATCAAAAGGGGTATCATAGAACTGGAGTGGATTAAAAAAAGGCAGCAGGGATGATTGATTACACAGCTCTGCATGAAGAATGACTGAGTAATTTAGATTTCTCCACCCTGTAAAAGACACAATTTCTAAGAGATAGCCTAGAGGTTGACAGTGGTATCAAGCCAGTTGATAGATACAGGTTGTTTACCATCCCTTCCAATTGAGTGGACCTGATAGGAGACTAGCTCAAAACAAAATGGGGTGGTTCCTCAGGAAATTGAGAGCAGACCTGTGGAACTCCTTGAAAAAGGATGCGGGTGTGAGACGTTTGTGTGTCAAGGGAAGCCTGCATAAGTATTTAGAAGACTTAAATAAATTACATCAAGATCAGCAAATAACCTGAGCTGAAACAGTAAGGGATAGGAGGATGGTTAATGAAAGTATCGTATAGCCTTTCCTTGTTCTTTCTTCAGATGCTTATGGCTGATGTTTACCACAGGATCCAAGTTTAAATGGACCTTTAGTCTGAACCAATATGGCTATTCTTATATTTGCTCTATTTTTTTCCCAAGGGCAGTATGGAGAATACTTCTTTTCATCAGAAATGGTGGTCTTTTTCATACTTAATGACAACGATGTTATCTTGATGATAGCAACAGCACTGTTGTGTCAGCAGAGACCTTGGCTCTGTCATAGCAGAGGGCAGCTTGGACAAAAAGCATTCTTGGAAGGCATACTGTCCCCTCTTTTCTTTAAAAAAACCCCAAACTCCACAATTAGAAGGTGCCTTCTCCATTGTGTGTTAAGTGTATAAGAAAGCACAACATTTTCAGTATTACTTTACTAGCCCAAATGTTTTGTAGACTAAAAGTTAATTCACTAAGTACAGGTCTGAACCTTCACTTAGCCTGGAGGGAGGTGGATCAAAATGCACTGCCTGGATGTAACTCGGAGTTACATAGAAGTCTCAAGAGGTTTTACAGATTAGCAGTTGATAATATAACTTGATAAGTGGTCAGGAGGTATTCCAAGCCATGTAAAAAGAAAGCTTGAGAAAACAGCCACAGGGAACTCCTAAAGTCTCTGATCAGGCTTTGAAAACTTTGGGTTATTGTGAGTGTAATCTTGGCATTGTCATTTAACAACTGTAAACTCAGATTGAAATATCCCAAGTATTTTGGGTTTTGCAGCTTTAAGAGTAAGCAGGAGTTGCTGTAATATGTCCACAACTGCTTACTCTTGATATGTATGTGGTGGGTGGAAATCCCCAGGTGAGTGAAGTAGAGTAAGCAGGAGAAGACGGTTAGTCTCAAGCAGGTGAATAAATTAAGAATTACTGGAATCTTTGCAACTGAGTCATGTGGCTTTAGCTAAATCTAGTCATTAAGAACATGCCTTTTGGAGACATCAGTTGATTTGCATGGGCTGTGCCAAGCTAACAAAGGTGTTTCCTGTTCAAAGTGATCTCAAGAAAGCAATGCTACATGGAGATTTCTGGTCACACTTCAGTCGTTGCTATTCTTCAGGAAGAAGACTAAAAGGTTAATTTGTGGTCAGTCATCTTGGTCCTCTTTTCTTCTCATGCTTTGCTTCATATAACTTCCTTAGGTATTTCTTCAGGGAAGCCATAAGGCTGTGTGCTTGTGCATGTTTTGATACATGTAGATGAAAGTTTCCATATGCTTTTCCCCTAATTGCTGACCTGTTGAAATACCTCTTCATTTTGAGGCAGACATTCTAGAGACAAAGCAGTTCTCAGCAAAGTTGCTTTTCTGTTATCCATTTTCTTGGGATCTATTCCACGTTCTGAGGTGAGCTTGCTTTATGAGTTTGTTACAGTTGTATTAGTTTCACCTAAAGTTGCTTGTAATATGAACTAAAGCAAAATCTAGAAGCTGAAGCCCCATTAGGTGAGTTCTCATGCGGACAAAAAAAATGGTCCCAACCTAGAAGACCTCACAAGCTAATTGTAGGACAAAAGGTAAAAGGTGGATGTGACAAGTATATGGCACAGTGAGAATACCCTACTGTATGACACCTGCTTCAGTTCATGTCAAGTGCCTGGTAGGTAACCTGATCTATGTGTGGCCGAAGATCTCCTCTGAATGTGGATAGCTTGCATGACATACAGATGCCACAGGAGATTGTCCAGTAATGTAAGTGGGCGAGTTTGACAAGTGAGCAGTCATGGCATATCTACTAGTGAGACAAAGATAGGAGCTAACAACTCTACATAGTTAGTGGTGATCAATAAGGTACAGATATGCCATGAAGCACGTTAGAAATCAAGACTCGGATCTTGCACCTGATGCAATTTTTTTATTTTATTTTTCTGCTTCCAAATTTCTTTGAACATAAAATTTTTGCTAAAGGATCAAATCAAAATCATCCAAAGTTAAAGTAAACACCCTAAAATAGATTCAAAGGTATAGATGTCAGTTATACATTACATATTCCAGCAGAAATCCTTCTCACGTGCCATAAACAAAAAGCTAATTTTTCATTTTATTCTGTATCAGGAGGGTAGGGGACCATAGAGAGCTATCATCTTACAGTCCTGTTCTATTAAGTGACTTCTATTAAGTTTCCTTTTCTTTCCTTATAATATTGAGTTTGAATTCCACCCCACCCGCAATTACTTGAGCCAAGGGAGACTGCAAGTTTGGGTAAATATTTAATAAGAAGAAAACTTCTTTCTGTCTAGAGAAACTTTGTGTATATTACATCCCATAGAAATTCTGCTACTGAGTGAGACAGAGGGGATTTGATTTTCACTAAACTGGCTCAGGGCATTGTTGTTTTTTTCTAAAAAAGAACTTGTGGATTGTTTGTGGGGTTTTTTTGTTTGTTTCCTTATTCTAAGGCAACTCTTGCATCTATATCGATCTTAGCCTTAAAGCACTTGAATCTAGGGAGCACCCCAAACCCCTTATGGATCCAAATTTCTAGTCTGGTTTTTATTTAACTTTATTATACTTCCAGATTTGAATGGGCTCTAAGAGCTCTGGTCATGCGGGTTGGGCATGCCCTCTCCAGCAAAGCAGGGAGTGAGGAACACTGATGGGCAATGTGCTACTGAGGCTCTGTACCATAGAAAGCTGCAGAGAGACACAGAAGGTAGTGAGGGAAGCTTGGAGCTGGTACACCAGAACTTCTAGATGGAACAAAGCTTAGCATAGCAAAAAGCAAGAGAAGTTTAGTAATCAGAAGAAGAATGATACCCTTAGATTATAAAACATCACTCAGGTGTGTCCTGAGTTTGTTTGCTTTTCTGTGACATTAATTTTTTTTAATAATGAAATCTTGAAGCATTTATTCCACTAAGAGAAATTGTTGTTCTTTTCCATTAAAAAAAAAATCAGTATATCCATTTGACCAATATAAATTATGATTTACTTTCTCAGGCTCCGTGTACTGGGAAGAGTCTTTACTGTATCTGGTTTTAAAATGACAAATAGGACTTTATTCTTGGCAGATACCCATCAAATTGTAAACCACTTTCTGCCAGTTATGATGATAAGGAAGCTTACAGCTGTCTTACCATTATTATTGGTGGCTGCATCCTTTTTTGTTTGTTTCAAATATTTGCATTTCAGCTCGACAGAACTAGACCTATAAAATTAGTATTTTGGTGTTCTCGTACCCATAGTTTGGATATGCACAGCATACAATGAAGTTTCCATAGCTTAAACTAAAATATTGAATTTATTGTAATTGGACTACACTGTAAATAGGTTACCCATTGCATATCCTACTGTGTCAACAGAAATGAAAAATTATGTAATTTATACAAATAAGTACAAGAAGATTTTAAAAAATACTTCTGGCTACTAAAACACACAGGTCAAGCACATAAACAGTCTTTGTAAAATTGCATACATTTCCAATACTGCAACACTAATTTGGTGCTTCTACAAACATACGCTAACTAAACATCAGTGGCAATGCACCCAACCACTCAAGATACAGAGGTGGGTCCAGTGGAAGAGTCAGAACTCGGTCTTGTGCCACTGCTACTCCTCAAGCAAAAAAATTCCTCCTTTTTCTCAGTTTATTCATCTGAATGCTGGGTGCAAGAAAACTGCCTCTTACACAAATGTCTCTGAAGGTTTCTATTTTTATATATATATATATATTTATAAAATAAGAAGGTACGATACACAAATGAAAGACTAAGCAAGTGCTGTTGCATGTTCCGTAAGCCATAATACTCCGCAGTTGATAAGAGTTGTCAATATTAGTGGAATCCAAAACCAGTTGTTTGAAAGCCAAAGTTTCATGCTTCATTCTTATTAGAAGAAGACTAGGCTTTCAAGTTTCTTAACCTTCTTGAAATTGCTGAATTAAAGATTGTTGCTGTGTTTGTAAATTGGATCCACTTTATGGGGCTGTTAGGCTAGTTGTCTTCGTCATATCATTTTCTTCTTGTGATTAATGACATGAGTAAGTAGTTTTAAATTAAGCCATTCAGGTTGAATAAATAACAATACCCTACAGACAGACAACTGAAAATGAGTCAAATATGAAGTGATGAGTCTTTCAGAGTGTAAAGCACCACATTAGTTTGAATATAATTGTACAGAAATATCAAATTTTAAGCAGAATTTCCTGTACATTGTACAGGAACAGTACATTGACATTATCAGCATTTTTAGGAGATTCTGTTTACACCTTTCTGTATTTTTAATATGTGCATGCACACTGTAAACATTAAGAATGATCACTACGCCTTTCTTTGACTTTCAGGATATTTAAAAGAAAAACCATCTTCAAAGCACCTTCAGCTACAGTCACACATAGGAAAAAGTCAAAACATTTAAAGCTTTGTAAAATGCGCCTGTTTTGAGCACTTCAGAAATGTTTCCTTTCTTCTGCCCCCCAAAACAGGATTTCACTTCCTTTTCTCTAGGCAGCTGTTGCCATTTTCATATATTGCTGTTTCAGTACCTATGCATTAATGCCAGCTCTGTTTACTTTAGGGCTGTGTGAAGCTGGCTGGTGGGCAGGAACAATGATTGCTGGAGGGTGGCAATGACCCAGCCATTTACTGACAGCAGCAGGCGACATCAAGCCCTATCTGTAGCTTTGAAGCAGCTCAAACTGTCTTTGTGCAGTAATGAGACAAGTTGCTTCCAGGGCACCTAATTTCCAATTTTATGCTAATACTGTAATTTGAAGCGCCCTGGTCTGGAGCCTGCAAAGCAGTGGCTATGCCTGTTACATCCTGCTCTCGCTTCTCTGCTGGAGGCGAGAGCACCAAGCCACTGGAACGAGCACGATGTATTTTTTAGCTAGGGAAGAGTGAAATTCTTTGGATAGAATAGGAAATAGAACTAAGCTTTTAAGTTGCGATCTTGCAGTTACTTTCCAAACAAGAAATAAAGAAAATTCAGGCTACTGACAGATAATGAGCCATACCCCTTTCTTCTTGGAAGCTCAGCATTCATTGCTGACTTGATATCGTGAATTGCACCAGTGAGGCACTTTCTAAAATTATTAGCTTGTAAATGTGCTTGTGTGAAAAGGTGTGATTAAATATGGTCCCTGCACTAGGGCAGTCAAGGGTGTTCCTGGATGAAGGGAAAACCAAACTAATGGTGGACAAGCCCCTAGCAATTTCCTGTTATGTAGCTTAAACATGGAGACATGATTTTGTTTCTTTTCTTAACATCAGCATAATTACGTGTTTCTAGAAGATATAGTCTTCATAATGGTGAGTTAAACATGAGTCCAGATCAGAATTTGATAGGTTCCATAGTCTAGTGGTAGTGGCTGCAAGCTTTTAATTTGGCATATTATGGAAAAAGGATGGAAACACAAATCCAGGTATTCCTAAAATTCACCAGGATTTGGTTCTGTGTTTCACAGTTGGGATCACTTCTGGTCTACTGTAATGTAAGTAGAAAATGGAGTTGACAAAATAAAAAGACCACTTTTTTTTTTTCCTCTTTAGTAACATTTTATTGTGTGCTGCAGGATTAGTATTTAATCGTATTAATATTAGCTCAAGGGGTCTTTCGGAGCATAGTTTTAGCATAGTATTATTATATCCTCTATTAACTCAGTTAAGATGAATCAAAATAGTATATTATTTCTTATGGATTTTCAGTTTTTGCTTTCACTGCTTTACCTGTATGCATATTATTATAAGCATCTAGTTTAAGAGTTCAGCTTATGGTAGCTAAACACATATTTTCAAGTTTTGCAAATTAATTGAAATACTGGAGAACCACGTATTACTCAGAGTGGAGCGTATTTGAACCTAATGTAAATGAACAACTGTAACACTGACATTGTGATTGATATAATCACTTCAATAGTTTTTCCTCTATCTTCAAAAAGTTCTTGTAACTTTTTTTTCAGCAAAGACTGGTTTATCTAACATATTCTGAACATACTTTTTTTTTTCAATACTGAGTAACAGATTTTTTTTTTTGAGTGGGCAATCTTCAGATGAAATATCCTATCATTTGGGGGGAATTTTTTTTTTGCTTCCTTTTGCAAACTTTTTTTCAGGGCTCTATGTTCATGATCAAACTAAAGAACTGCTTGCTCTTCATCTTAATTCCTTTTAGAAATATTCTCCTTTTTCAAGATTGAACTGTAACTTCTTAAAATACTAAACAGTTGGATCCACATGAAAGGACCCTCAAAACAATGTGCATTTAGCAATTACATTCACATAGTCTTAAATTATGTTGGTGAATTTTGATAAACAATTTAATTTTCCATACCGTTTACTTCTCTTTATAATATTATTTAATGGAAGATACAGCACTTAGCCTATTATTTGTTCTTTCTTACCTAATTTCCAGACTTTACTGCTTATATTCAATTCTAGGGCAGCAGAAATAAGATGTTCACCCATTTTCAAAGCAGCAGTGAAACCTAAATAGGTTACTATTTCATTTTACCCCAGCTGCTCATTACAGTTCTCTTTGCCTGGCTAAAGTATGAGGACTCCCTAACTTTCATTTTCAGACATCTTTTGCTCAAAATAACCAAGCTTAACTTAAACAGTGGCTCATTGCTAACCCAACGCAGGAATGCGTTGCTAACACCTATGGAATCCAGTGCCAGACTATAGTCCTGAGCTGGAATTTACTTGTTTATATGTGATTATACTCTTATCAGTGTTGATATTTCTCCTTCTTTTTGTCATGCCTGGGAGCACAAAAGAGAAGTCTGCAGTCTGCATGTAAGTGACAGGCACTTATGGATCCTTCTGCAAGAAAGATATTATAGGAATGCAAATTATTATAATTATTGCTGGTAAAATAATGTACTACAGCATGCTCCTTTTGAAGGGTGATGGTGATTCAGAGTACTGGGAAGAATAAATCGAAAGTCTTTTTTCCCTCTTATCCAAACACAGTACTATGAACTTTACTTGCAACTAGTTGCTTACTATAGAAGGGTACGTACTACCACTTCTTAACATTACTACAGCATAAGCTTCTGCTGCTCCCTGTTCTGTTATTCCACAGTCTGGAAGCAAATTGTCGGGAAGGATTTTTACATCATTGTGTTGTTTTGTTTTCAGCAGAAATAACCCAATTAAAATCTTAATTTTTGGTTATTTACACTGTATTTCACCAATTATAACTTTTGATAATTAAATATTTTAACAAGCATCTTGAATTTACCAATCTGTGAGTCAATGTAACCATAATAAATGTAAAAAGAACCATATGCAATCTGAACTATCAAATATGTAATTATTTTCACAATTAAAATAATTTCAATATAGCCAAATACATTTTTAAACACTTCATTTACAAATACTTTTGCACCAAGAAATGCTGACCACAATAACCACAGATTTTGAGTCTCCAGAACTTACATAAAACATAGAGAAGACTTAATTTTAACTTGGATAATTATTTTTGAAAAGAAGTAGTATAAAAGCTAAATGTTTGCAGAGGGGGAATAATATTGTTTGTGGCTCACCTGCTCTTTATCACAATAATTGGGCTCCTGACAGTGCCTGACCATGGCAGCATTGTTTCTGTGATTTACCTGGCTGCCTGCAATGTCTCTGCTTCCAGCAAAGAATAGTCATCTGTCAAAGATAGTTCTAAGAAAGCTAATTTGTCTTCATTAGCGAACTTCTCACGTAAACTGAGTGGATTCAGAATACTTGGGAATGTTTTAGGCACAGAGAGCTCATCTATCACTAGTCTGTTGAATTTAACTAATGGTTGCTTCTTACTTTTTCAAATAATTCTATTTTTGAATTATATTTATTATAATTTTTTGCTTTGTAGAGTTAGACATTTTCCCCTAATCTTCTGATTATCATAGAGATTAATTTGCATTTTGACATCATGTATGAGTTACAATTTCTAAACTCTAACTGTTGAAAATAAATATCCATTGCTTTGCCCTGACAGAACAGAGATTCACTCCCAAAAATATTTCTTTGCATATATTTTAATCTCAGTCATGTTAAACCTTGTTCTCAAAAATGTACAGAAGTTACTCAGCCTGTCCATGACACTGAATTCTTTAGAAGATATTTTCTTTTGCATTTGCTTCAACACCTGGAAAACATTATCTGTATCAATATTTTTTGCTTAACTCACAATAATACCCCATCCACTTTGAGGTGAATGTCTGCTCTCAGTATTGTTACCTTTTTTAAAAAAAAACATGCATTAGTTAAAAGAATAGAAAGATTTCTCTCAGATTTTTCTTCATCTATGTCCAAGTATTTAATCGTCTGGTTTTAGATGTGGCAGTTGATTCCTGTGAAATAAGAATACCCGTAGTGTTGCATCTGTATCGTGCTGATTCCAGGAAAGTTGTTTTGGAGCCGGAAGGGAAATGTATGGAAACCCTTGTAGCAGCACTATTCCCATAACAAACATCAAAATAGCATCTTGTTTGTTTTTGGAGGGGATATTAATATAGCAGAAAAAATGGCAATAATTTATTCTGATCAGCATAACCTGTGGGTGTTTTGTGGGTTTTTTATTTTGATTTGGTTTTTTTGTTTTGTGAAAACTGCAGCAGGTGAATGAGATGAGAAATAATGTGCAACAATGAGGGTTTGCTTGAAATCAGGCATTCATCAACAATTAGAGAAAGCTTAGAACTTGCAAATAATTTGCTTTTTTTTCCTCCTCTCTATAGTCACATGCTTCAGAAGGGGCTGCTTTGTTAAATGAAGGCATTTGCTGGATGTCTTGAATATTTTTTTTTCTAAATGCTTCTTTATAGTCAAGGAATTGAGGAAACTATTCCTTTCAGACTTAAATATGTTCAAAACTTCATGTTATGTTACCAATAATTAGTATCTTGACCAAAGTAAAGCCACTCTGATTCTTTGCCTCGCCTGTAGGACATTCCTCAGCACACTTGTTCTTCAACCTATTTACTCTTAAGCTTCCCTTATGCTAGACCAGCTCCAGCAGTGTCTATTAAACAGTTATAACTACAGCCTCTTTGTTATTTTAAAGACTAACTTTGTGACTCAAGCATTTCCCTTGCCTAACATGCATGCTTCTGAAGACTTTTCCACCTTTTGAGCATTATGGTTTTCTGTCACAGATGCAACACAGCTGAGATACATAACACAGATTTTTGCAAGTTTCTAATATGATGACACTTAATTAGGACTAGACAAGATCTAAATGAAGCAATGGGGTCAGAGTATATATTTCTCTACTGGATTTTCTTTTTCCTTGATTCTCTCATTCCTTCTGTCAACTATCTGCTTCTGATGTCATTTTTTTGAAATGGCCAAGTGATCCTGACTAGGTTCTTCAACAGAACAAATCTCAATATAGTCCACAGGGAGTCCTGCTTCCAGTGAGTTCCAGTTATTGAAACGTGTTTGCCCTGGTTTGCAGCCTTTGGGCTCTGTGTCTGGAACGCCTCCCTTTGACTGGACTATTACTCAAGTTTAAGGACTTGGCACAGGGTTATTCATTCTCTTCTAGGTTTTTCCTCAGCCTCAGGGCAGAGGATGGTGGACGTCACAAGTGGATGCAGTCTAATGCAAGTACATCAAGAAAACTTGCAGTAACTGACAGCTTCATAGCCTAATAGATGCATCCTCCAACCATCACACTTGGTGCAATACATAGTATCTGATCCTAAAGCAAATGCGGCTGTTTCTTAAGAGGGAAATGAAAATGTGGTGCTACTTCAGTTAGAAGCTGTTAAGTTTATTAAATTTCTTTACTGTCTGCTTGAGATTTGCTTATAGTAATATAACATCATTTTACAGCAGTTTACAGAAAATGGAGTGAATTTTATCTTAGTGATTGTTTGGGGTATTAGGAAACTTGACTGCACTTTCAGTCTGAAGGGTTGAACTTCTATTTCTCCAAAGAGTGAAACGTTGTGCACCTAAGTAGCTGGGAAAGCCAGTTTCACTAACTTATCATACAGCCTTAGACCTGACTGAAAACCAGTTTTAAATTCATGAATCATACATGAAAATTATTTGTTTTGGCAAAGCTATTTATCAAAGAGTTGATGGCAAGCATGCCAGACAACATCATGATGCAAAACCAACCAAAAATAATCATACTAAACATAAGGCCTCTCACGTTAGTGAAATTCAGTAGCTCGCTATACCCTGATTTTTTTGAAAGCAGCTATATCAGCTGATCAAGAGAAAGTAGCAAGAAGCTCTGTAACATGTCATTTAAAATTCCTTGTAAAACATAGGTCTCATGTAGTGTAGGTGTGGTTTCATTATCTATAAACTTTTGATCCTCTTATGATTCATACTTAACTGTTGGCATTAATTACATCTTGTACCAAATAAATTCATTGCTACATTTGAATGTAAATTTGGACCTTTTTGGGATAGACCAAAGGTAATCTCCACTTTGGTGGGGGAAAAAGGGCTCTGAGTAGACCCCATCTGTCCATAGACTCTGTGTTATTTTATTTATTTTAACTATTAGGAACACTTACTGTACAGCTTGTAGAAGACAGCTGTGCATGAACTGTGCAGGATTAAAGAAGCGAAAATGTTTTGTTGTATACAAATAATAAAAGGAAAGAGTTTTCTATGGCTGCCTTTGGACCTCTTTAGGCCCCTGTGCTCAGATAAGCTCATGCATTATTCAAAGAAATTATATCCACACTATGTCTGTGCCTATTGGGTCACTTTTCTAATAACAAGAATCTTACACAGCAGGTAATAGTATACAAAATATTCCAAAAGCAGCCTTTTGAAATAAAAGTTGTACTTCATAATTTTTAGCGCAGACAATTATAGTTACTTATTGTCCCATTGGGCTTCAAAAAGTTAATCTGGTATGACCCAGGGAAAAACAATATAAATCTTAGGATGCTGCAGAGTGGGGTTTTGTTGTTGGGTTTTGGGGTTTTTTTTATTTGGTTCTTTTTTTTTTTTTTGTTAAAGAAACACATGGTAAACATATATAACACCCACTGCCACAAGAAACAATAAAATTGGTTGTTTTCTTCTTTTTTTTTTAAAAGTACCAAATCTGGACCAAAGCACTTATGAGTGTGTAGTATTAAATACTGTTTGATATACAGAGTAATTAGTGCAAGACTAGTTCCATTTTTTTCTTCCATGTGTTTGCTGCTTTCGTATGTCTAAGAATAAGTTTTTTGAGTAACAATTTATAGACTGTAAGCTAGAGGAGACAAGTAATATGGTCAATTTGATTCTCCTCCGGGGCACAGAATACCACTTACCAATTTGTCTACTGAAATTGAACCTCATAGCTCTTGCCTGCAGTTAATCAATCTCTTTCTTACATTTTGAGGCAAGATAGTGAACTCTGTTTCACTATGGCAGAAATGAGGCAGAGCTACGGAGGGCCTGCAGGTGCAATGAAAAAAGTCCTCATCACAAGCTGAAGCTGACATAGCCAGGATATGTGCTCTATGCCAGGATATCAGCTGCAGTGTGATGCTGACCATGCTTCAGTTTTAAAGATTCCTATTCAAATATATTGATGACTACCTCGAAATCCTCCTCCTTGCTTTTCCTTACAGATAGTTTAAATCATCCATGACAGAATTGTCTAACCTGTTCCTAAAGAAGAGTCCTCAGTCTCTTTTGGTAAACTGGTCCCATGCTTCACTGTCCTTGCTGTTAGAAAGTTTTATCCTTGAGTCAATGCTTAACTGCCCTTCCCAGCAATTTAAGCTCATTACTTCCTGCCCTGTTACAAAATAAAAAAACACTACTTTTTTTTTTTTTTTGCAGTTACTTTTTATATATTTGGAGACTGCAGTTCATCTCAAATCTCTCTGATTCAAGTGCTTTGGCCACTCAACCTTTCCTCAGGGGCCATGCTTTCATCCATTCTCATGGTGCCAATGACAGCCTCTTTCACCATTGTTTTTTAGTGCTTGTATGTGCTACTAGCTCGCAGGTGCATAAAAACATTGTCAGGAAAGATTCAAGGCTGAATGTATGTGACGTGCTGACGTCAATAACCCAGGCTGCAAAACAACCTTATAACCTGGAGGAAACAGAACAAGTCTATAAAAGCTGTGTGAGTAGAGTCAGTTGGTTTCTCGGTGCTGCATAATCCTTCCTCAAATACAGTAACCCCCCAGCAGACCCACACAGCTTGCTCAGGCTCTAGCTAGTCATACATGTTCAGACTTGACTCTTTCTTCAAGTAAGCAGACAAAATAACTGTGCTCAAAGCATGTCTTATTTCCTTGCTGGAAATCCTGTTGGGTGGATTTCCTTGCACTCCTTTAAGGCAGTGACAGGCTCATTCTCTCTGGTATGAGACAAATGAGCACACAGTCCAGTTGCTGCCTTCTTCTAGACGTTCTCTGGTGTCTTCATGTCCACCCTGATCTTGTGTGACTGAGAACCTGTGATCATCTTGCACAAGGCAGCTAGCTTAGCCCTTGAAAACAAAAGCTGTGCAGAAGGGTTTTCTAGACCCCCTAGTTCTTAAAAGCTACCTTTGTTTTTCCCTTGGAGCGTGCAGTTTCACATTCACTTTAAACCCACATCCCTGGGGCCTATCAATAAAAAGGATGGGTTTCCCCCATCCCGAGTCACAGATCCTCCTTTGTGTTGACTACATCATCTGTATGGTGAACAAGATCATTGGACTGATCCAGCTGAAAATGAATTCAGCAACAAAACTAACAATGATTTGTCTGCACAATATCTTCTCTATTTTGCTGTGTGGGATAGCACAAGCACTATTGGAGGAATAAGGAATAAATTGGGGCTGGCATGGAGCCAAGGCAGGGCAGCAGCCCGGACTTAAATTCACTGAAGTCACTGTGCATCACCAGTCTTGGAGGAATCTGATCATTATTTATCTCAGTCAGATCATTAAATCTCATCCTTAGCTCCTCAGTAGCATGCTGCAGTGGGTTAGGCTTCCTCCTTCACCACACCTTTGTGTGGCTGGTGTTCTCAATGCCATTCCCATGTGCTGTCATACTATTAGGCAGGGCATCGCCCTCTTCTGCCTATCCCAGCACACCTGCATCACTGGGAGTGTTGTTTCAAATGTGTTTCTCCGCAGTGTTTTGTATCCTTAAAACATGCTTCTTTTATGGGTTCATTTCTTCCTAGCTGGTCAACATCTTTGGAGCTCATAACTGAGACAGGTCTTTAATGTGAAGCTAGGTAAGCTCAGGAACAATAAAAGCAGCAGCTTGAGAGAAGGGGACACATGCACATCTTTACCTTTTGGGATACCAGCAAATTTCTGTATGCCAAACCAGTTCTGCTGAAGTGCCACATTTCAGCATAAGCACAAGAGATGCTGCATCCCTATACCAACTTGGGTGCCTTGCACATTGCTTGAACTTTAGGCATAGACGTTCACGCTTTGTTGAATTTGGGTTCAATTGACTTACCCTTCACAGGAGATGTGACCAAAAAAGCAGCTGAGGCCACATCTCTATTTTCAGCATAGCACCCTAGCCACAAGATGTTGGATCCTTTTTTGCATCTTTTTTATGCAGCATTGTGTTCTGGATCTTTTCAGAGCTAGGTAATTCAGTTAATGTTCATGTGCTCCCTATCTAACACAATGTACTGTACAATAACGTATGATATTTTTCATCCTTGCTTTCTAAAACATTATATTTCAAGAATTGCCTTCTACTTGCACTGGTAACAAAACCAAACCATGCTCAAGTCTGCCGCTCCATAATTTTTCTTATCAAAGTCCTTTTCCCATAAAACCTTATGTTGAAATATCCAACAACCTTAGGAAACCATGTGACTTCCCCCCCTTAATTACTGCCTACCAGAAGTTGGCTCCCCTATTTAAAATGAGACCTTTAGACCATTTGGGGTTTATCTTACTCACAATAAACCAACAGATGAGGTTCCTCCTTGACCCTGCAGCTGATCGTGAAACTGTCAGGAGAGAGTTATGCACTTTGAGAAGGCATAAATCACATAGTTAAACATAATTAAACCTGCGGAAGTTAGACAGGAATCAGTTAAAGGCACAAAACCAGTCTAGCAACCATTGCAGCTGCCCTTTTTGCAAACCCATCATTTGGAAAAAGATAAGCATCCAAGGAAAAACAAATGCCTCTTGCTTGAATGCCCACAATTTCCAATACAGAGGTGGTTGCCTTGAAATCCCAGCTCTAAATAATTTAATTTGCTTTATTCAAAACATGAATTAGAGATGAGGATGGGTGTGGGTTTTTGTTTTGGTTTTTGTGGTTTTTTGTTGGGCGCTTTTTGTTGGTTTTTTTTGTTTGGGGTTTGTGTGGTTTTTTGGGTTTTTTGTTTGTTTGGTTTGTTTGGTTTTGGGTTTTGGTTTTTTTTTTTTTTAAAATCATACTTGCAAAGTTCCCTGTCCTGCCCAACCCAACAGAGATTATTGGAAGAGAAGGTTTTCCAGACTTCTAAAATCAATTAGATACAGTATTGAGTGCGCACAGACCTGGGCTCAGAGGGGATGTGCAAAATTCAAGCCTGAGTTTTCAATTTGCAGCTGAAAGTCTAAGTGTAAAACATTCTGCACTCAGAGATGTTTGAGTCCTGTATTATAATTTCTGTCAAAAGTTCTTCCTGTGGCTGTTACTTAGGAACTTGGAGCAAGTGCACTATTGCTCTAGCCAAACAAAACTACAGAAAGCAGGGCTTGGCACAAAAACAATTTACTGCTTGATTGAAGTGGGGGGAGGTAGGGGGGTGGGAATCCAGTTCCATACTGGGATAAAACCAAGCCCATTACCTTTATATATTTATCTTATGCTAGTTTGTTTTAATTTTTTTTTTTTTTAATGTGTGGAGGGCAAGAAAAGGAGGGAGGAGGAAGAACAAGAGATCAAGAATAAAGACTTGAACCTGAATCTGCCTTGCACAGTTGATCTTGGCACTCGCCCTGGACTGTTGGCTTCACTGGCATCTTTTTTAAAAAGTTCCATTTTATATAAAGAAATATACATTGGAGAAGAGGGTTTATTCCTCATTGGATCCAATGTCCAAGGTAAATGAGTATTCTGTGGCAACTGGACTGTGGGAACATTTCACACCGAGGTCCAGTGGGCGTTAGTTGTTTACATGGAATAAAAGATCTGCAGAAGGAGAAACAGAGAGCAGCCCACCAGTAAGCCTGCTAGTCAGCTCAGCCACCTGGTACACTGGCATTAAAGCGACTTCTGTGGGTACATTCTCTTTCAACCAGGAAAAGGGGAACCTGAAACTTGCTCATGTTATAGAAGTGCCTTAAGCACTGGACTTTTCTGCTATTATTTTTCTTCTCTGTGCCTCTCATCCTGTCTCTGAATTTTTTTTTTAACTGGAAATTCCATTTTTCTTGATGCAACTTGCTTTGTGCCTGATACTGTTCCATGAAAAGTTTTGCTCTTCATATGTCAACAGTTCTGGACAAAAGAAATAATTTCATTAGAAAACTCCTGATCAAGCTGTAATTGGCACACTGCATCCCAGAGTGCTTCTGTACAAAAAGAGAGAATGCATATTGCTATGCTCTAGTCCTTATGATCCTCAGCTCTAATTAAAGATGCCTTGCCACCTGTGAAACAATTGCAGCAAGAAATGTGAAGGCAACTCCAGTTACAGTATAATCATTTCTAGCCTAAATGTTCCTTTAATGCTTGCTCTTTTGTCTCCAGATAATTTGGGAATAAAATCCTTGGTGCAAACACTGTTTGGGCATGGCTATTTCTGGAATGTCTGGATTACTGGTCTATGTTATTCAGGAAATCGGATTAGATGATCACAGTACTGCCTTCTGGTCATAGGCCCTATTTAACATTTATCCTTTTCCTTTACCTCTTTCAAAGCGTAAAATGTAGGCTGTGTAAGAGCTCTGTGTGAAGCATCTCTTTGTCTCCTCCCCCACTTTTTGTATATATTTTTAGCTACCGCTTCGCAGAAACTCTCCGGGGTAACACCACTTGTAGTGGAGGTTTACTGTCCCAGGAGAGTATGCTCAGCTACAACAGGTCTGAATTCACAGTGTACTCAACTCTTTCGGAGAAAAGACCTATAGGAATGGTAAAGGAAGTTGGTTAGATATTACTAAGGTGCTACAGTTATTTGGGGGTTTTTTTTGTTTTGTTTTTAAAGAACAAACAAACAAAAAACTCCAACCAAACCCCCCAAACAAACAAAACAAAACAAAAACCCCCCACGATTTAATAAGGAGCTTTCAAGAGAGATTTGTTAGAGGAAAAATATCCTCTTTCATTTCAGAGGATGGTTTAAAAACTTGCAGAAAAGTAGAGCTTTTCTGTGATGGTCTCCAGCACCTGCTGGTGTCCAGCAGATGGTGCTGAGGAAAGCAAATGTTTCTTATTTATAAAAACAATAGTGGATGTTGTTACTGAGTATGCTTCTCCCCGTTGTCCAATGCAATCTTCATTGCATCTGCTGCATGCATGCCAAGTGGGATGAAGGAAGATGGCTTCCTCAACCATCAGCCACTGGAGATGGAAAAATTATAGCTCCCTTCCTCAACCAGGTATGTAACCTTCCCTAGGGAATGTTATGCTCTGCACTTGATTTAGCATACAGTCATAGATCTTCATCTACTGTAAAATTGCAAAGCCAGCTATAGGTATTTTGCAAAATGCATCCTATGCTCTGAGAGAGAGGGCTTGGACTAGACTAGCACAGCTATATCCCCAAAGACATGATTTTGCCTTGCACAGATTTACCAGAAAGGTTTCTACGTTTGGCTTGCACCGACAATGATCTTATTAGCTGGCTGTATGATACATTGCAGGCAGAGCCAAACAAGTAGATTAAAAAATTTGAAAGCACTTGTGACATCAAGGGATAGATGAAATCACCAAGACAATTGAATCATATTTGCAGCAGAAGATAACATTGCAAAACTATTAAATCCACAGGCCATTTTGGCCGCCTTGTTTATGTCCTATGCTTTAAAATATTGAGGCCAAAAATACCAGAGGCCTCTGCTGCTCAAAATGTCACCTTGAATAGTTTTCTAGGGCTATCAAGTCTCCTCTGGAAATAAATGGTATAAAGGCTTCATGTGAATAAAAGTTGAGACATGGAGTGTTTACAGACCTTGTTCCATAGAGGCTGATCCAAAGTACTTGGTGGAAAGGGCGTTGGGTGATATCCCCATGTTTACTTATAAGAACTGCCATTCTATTTGTACCTCCGCCATGGTTAGTCCTAATGGTTAGTCAACTTACTGGGCTACCCAGATATCTGGACAGAGCAACCACATAACTCCCATTTTATACCCTGAGAAAAACCAATCATCTAACATACAGCAGAACTGGAGCTACAGAGGAAAGATCAGAGGCCGCATGAATCAAAGTTGAGCAACATGTACTATGTGACTCATGGGAAAAGCAGTGAGCATGAAGCCAATGAGGTCTGTGGCTTCAGGAAGTAAGCTGCTGCCACGGAGGACCCCAAGGAGAAGGTGGCAGGAGGTGGCCACTGCAGACAGTGGAGGCGCTTGTTTGTGAAAGATCAACCCGTTTGGAGATCTTTCAGCAGGGCTTACATGCCTGCTCTTTACTTGGATGGGAAAAGTAAAGGGTGGTGTCCTGGGGTCACAACTAAGGCTGTTATGTCGATTGGGTTTAGGACTTGTAAACCTGTGTTCAGTTCCCCGCTTCATGCAAATTCTTTCTGTGACAACAAGCAAACCATTTAACGTCCCTGTTTCTCACTTTCCTATCTATAGTATACAGATAAAAGCCTCTTCATTATCTCAGCATGAACTTAAATAAATTAAAGAGTGGGAGGATCTGTTCCAGCAGTAGCAGGGGATAGAAGAAAATATGCTGGACATAGTGGAGAATTGATACTCCTGGAGAGGGAGAAAAAGATGGTCTTTTAGAAAGTAAATGCAATTAGAAAAGTCTGCAAAGGAAATTATCTGATGTTTAAAGACAAAACAGATTCCCCGCCCCCCCCCGCCTTTGATTCCTCTTGATTCTCTGGAAATTATTTCTTTCTGATTCAGCTGTTTACTGGCTTGGTATTAATGTCTTACTGTAGGCTTACCAACCTTTACTTCTTATTTGCTTTGATATGGCTCTAAGTGATAACATCACATCCTGTGTTAATTTGACTTGGAAAGAGAAGTATTGGATGGTTCCATTCTGTAATTTGCAGAATAAAATAAAGTACCCACATCCTCACTGGATAATCAAAATGTTTAGCACCTTAATGCTGGGCTCAGCAAGCTGAAATATCAACACATACTATGCAACGAAGTTCAGTGAGGAGATTCCAGAACTAGTGCTGTCTATGTTGTGCTGTACTGCACAGGAAAACTGGCTGGAGTCCTAAAAAATGTGGTGGCCACGGTAGTGCAGTAGACATTTGCACTAGTAAGTTCAGCCTTGCTATTACTGCTATGCCTGCCTGTTTGATCTGTTTTGGGTGACATTGGTGACTTTCTATAGGAATAAATGTATGCACACATGGAAACAACATTATAAAGGGGGACTAAGGCTGGGATCTGATGTGCTACAGACCTGGATGTAGGGGATGCAGATGTGGTGTGCGCTGCAGGGCAGGATGGCTGGTGGGAACCTCTGTGCTGCCATCAGTACCACAACGCCCATGAGCCCTGCTTTGCCTGGAGAGCTGTAATAGGCACTTCTCCCAGAACGCAGAATTATTATTTTACCTGGCCAGAATCCACAGCTTAAGTGTAAGGCCCTCGTCTCTGCCTTTACGGTCAGACCTGTTCTTTGAATGCTCTGCTCATATTTGGTTAAAAGGCTGATGACACACAAATGGAGTATTTTCTTATCAATTAAGGTGTCTTTTCTAAAAACGCTGCATATTCAGCAGTGTTTAACCATGTACACACCCAGCTGCTTGTATGTCCAATGAAAAATGAGTTTAGTATTTTGATAAATAGCAGAGGAGCCATCTATGTATTTCAAACCAAAATGACAAAATAACTTGGCATATTTTCCTAGCACAGTCACATGGTATTAAAAATGTTTTGTGGAGGAATTATTTTAAGCTATAAAATATTCTGTTTGTTTTTTCTGTCTACTGAGATAACAGCAGAATGTTTTGTCTACGCATATCCAGTCTTCATTAGCTGCTGGAAGATGTAAAACTGATTCAAACTTCTTGGAACTTCAGCTCAAAACAGGCATAATTTATAATGCTTTGGATAGGAAGTTTCTGAGAAAAGAACTTACTTTAATAATGGGGGTTTGTTGGTTTTTTTTTTTTTTTGGGGGTGCGGGGGGAGTTGTTGGTGTTTAGACTATAATTTGCATTAATTGCTGCTAGTGATTGTGTTAACTTTTTCTTGGTTTTCTTTCCATCTATGTGCCCAGACCTCTTGCTCATAGTTGAACTGTTGGTGCTATTAATTAGTCTTATTGCTGGTGATTATCTTTATTACAGTAAGACCTTGATGCCATTTAGGAATATGATTTTGTTTCATTAGATGCTGTATAAACAGAGTAAGACAGTCAATGGTTGAAGATTTCACAGTTTAAGTATGCCAGAGAGCAGAGCAATGGATTATAATAAACAAGCAGAGGGACAACAGGTTTTTTTATTTGGTTTATTTAATTTGATTCAGTTTATTTCGTTTGTTTAAATTTTGAGTAGGTGGTGCTCAGTAAAAATGGAAGGAGATCATTTGATTAGGAAAACAAACAGTAGAGACTAAAGACGTGGGAAGGGAAGCACTGAAGTGAACCCAGCAGGGAATAAGAGAAAGGGCAAGTAGATACACTAAAGGCTAAATCAAAGTGTCAAAGAGAAAGTTGGAAGAAAATATGTGAATTGAAAACTATCATAAAATTCCTGAAGACATCATGAACATACGGTGTTATCAGTTGGTATTGTACTGCTCAGTCTCCAGTTTAGACGTGCATTTTGTTTAGAAAGGCCTGTTGATGTTTCTTACACCAACTTGCTTCACGGTGCCCGTGAAAGTGCTGGTAGGGACCTGGGGCCATTCTTGTGCTGCTCAAGTAGTTCTCCTCTGCTGGACCAGTGCTTCTAGGCCCTTGGCAGTCTGCACAAGTTTAAAGACAGCTGTGGGTTTTTCTATTAAATATGAGGGGCCAGACCAGCATAAACTGATCTTAGCATCAGGAACACAAAAGGAGCTTAAATTCACTTCTGTAATCCTCATTGCAACTGAGGATCTTGGTATCTGCAGTTTGCTCTGGTAAGGGAAAGCAAAGGAAGCTGTGCTCAGCTGACTGTTAAAGAATAGATTTGTTTTCCATCGTGTCTTGTATTTCAGTGGTTGTTTTCCATGCTTCTTTTAATAAAACTCTGGCCATGACAACACGAAAACTAGATGTGTCCCTTGGCATTGATAATGGTTCAATTAGTACATATCTGGTGCCTATATGAATATGCATATGAATGTTTGGAGAAGTTAGTTGTTTCTATATACTGTTTTTAGAGAAGAAATCTTAATCTGAAGTCTGGTCTCTCACATTGCTGCTTATTGATGAAGTTGAGCCTGTGCCATCTGTTAGCCATACCGATTACTTGAAGAACTTTCATGTTACTATTCACATAATAGTTGATACATAATTTATGTTTTATGCTAGATAATCACCTTGAGGCATTTCTTCACTGATTCCAATGAAGGCATAAATTATCTTTTGCTGTAGTCACTGCATCATTGTTACTATTTTTTAAGCAAAAACTTAAAGAAAAAACTGTTAAATAAGTTTCCTGTCATAAACCTGAGATCTTGAGCCAGTACCTTAAAATGCAAGAACAAGCCATTAAAAACTGCCCATAAACATGAAACAACTGTTTTAATTTGTTGCCAAAAACAGTTTATCAGATTAAGATTGCTGACTGGCCTTCCTAATGTTTGTGCCTCAAACTTTTTCTCATCTGTGGTTTGCTGTGTGGGATGCTTTTGTGTCACTGGTTTGAGTCTGACCTTTAGTTAGGAGAAATAAATTATTTTTGTTATGAATAGAGCACAAGGAAAGTAGAGGTTCATTTTCACTACGCTACCTTTAACATAAAAACTCCAATACGGCTGAAACTACCAGATTCCTACAGTCTACAGCAGCATTATTGAATCCTTGCTTGCCTCTAGAAGGATGTTGAGTGTTGGCCTGCTATATAGAACAGAGGGTCCATTTCTACCCCAGAGATCTGGTATCTTTAGTAATTGTTTAGCTACACCTACGATGTTGTGAAAATGAATTTGTGTTTGCAGAGGGCTCCGAGATGATCAGATGAAAGGCTCTGAATAAGTATAAAGTATAATTATTAGCCAATGTTTAACAAGGATTAATGATTATCATACTGCCTGTATAAACAGTATTTAACCTAGAGTTAACATAGAGCGAGGGCCAGGCGACCCACTTCACTATGTGCTACTTTTTTACTCGTGCTGAAACTCATCTTAAAACATTTGAGATCTTTGTCTTCAGTTTGTTGCAGCTCAGCCTAAAAATCTCAAATAAGGCTACTCTGTTGATAAAACATTGTCTACTTAAATCTTAAAAATAGGCAGGAAAAAACCACTTGATTTCAACAGCTGCTTTTACAAGGGTGTTTTGGCAAGTAGTCATCATTTATTCAACCATCAACACAGAATTAACATGTTAGGGTAAAATTCAAAAGTTTCTTTAGGTTCTCAAAAGAAAATGCATATTTAAGAGCAAATCTCTGTAAATTTGACATATTCGTATACAGTGTAGTACACACTGGACGAATCTCTTTCTGGCTTAAATTAGCAGTTCTTGGGTTTCTGAGGAGTTTTGCTGTTTTGCAGTAACTTAATGTCTATTTCCTATTTGGTGTTGGTATTTGACTTCCCCAGGAACAGGCTATATGGCATACATCACCTAACAGTGGTCAAGTTAGAAATACTCCGGTTGAGGAGTTCTTATCCAAAGAACCATACCAGTATTTCTCGTGATTCTCAGTGCTCCAAGTATCATTGTGGATGCAATTCATGCACTTAATATTTTAAAGGACATATTTAAGGTAATAAAATTCAGCAGGTAACAGAGGTACGCTTTCAGTGACATAAATATGTGCACATGTGCACGTCCATCTCCCTATTCCATCTCACACTGTGAGTTGTTGCTCACTGTATTTATTCAAGATCTGTGCAATAGTTTTGATGGGAATAAGAATTTGACATACCTTTCTGCTCCCTGTCAGAATTGACACCCAGAAATTTCTGCTTAAATGCCTACAAATTCATTAGAGCATCTCTATAAGCCACTTAAGCTGTTTTTTACCTCATTACTTGAGAAGAAAAAAAAGTTCTCTTTTAATACAGCTGGACAGGAGTTAGACAGAACAAAAAAAATTGTAAAATAAATACATTTTTAAAGCGTATTTTAAAGGCTTATAGCATCCAAGAGAATTTGCTAGGTTTCAGTGTTTCATAGTGTTTACCAACTTCAGCATGTGTCTTCCTCTTTGCTTGAAACCTGCCCGATTTCCTTTCAGAAGATGCAGCTGCTTCTAATGCCTTTTGTTCATTTATATGTTCAAGTACTTCCAATATATTATAGAGGAGAAAGGAGGGGGAGGAGAGGAATATCCTGACAAACCTTAAAGCCTTGTCAATAGCTTATCACAAAGTAAAAGGTATATTCCTGTGACGGTCATCCCAAGGATGGGCAGAGCAGCAGCATGTCCACCGGGTAACGCTGCCCAGAGCAGCTATAAATAGAACCTCTTCTCTCCCCAGGGCCAGCTAGATGCTAGACTTGTGATCACGGCATTTACAGTCCAGCTCAGCTCAAACTGATTCTGCGCCAAACAGTAGGCAAAAAAAGCAAGCAAGCTTCTTCAGGCCTCAGCACAGGGGATGAGAAAGAAGTCAGGGGAAGTCAAATACCAACACAGAAAATTGGATGATGAATTCATTATAAGCACAGAGTCTTTATGGGTGAAGTAAATATTACTCCTGTGTCAGGTCCCTTCCTATATTCCCTGATAAATGAACTGGCATCAATGAGTATATTACAAAGGGTTTATGTTTTGGCTTTAGTTTATTCAGACATAGACAGAAGAAAGTCATGCTTTTTTCGCTCAGCCAAAGACCTCAAAGAATCTCAGCTTTGTCTGAGTAAGATCTGAGGAGCCAGGTCTAATACACTAACGATTAAAAAATACACATTCAGTGTTCTCTCTTTTACCAGTTTGCTTTACAATGTGCAATTCAGCGCCCTGTCATTCTCCAGGAGAGAACCAAGCATTAGCGGATCACACTCAGAGCAAAGAATCCGCTGCACTGGACGTAAGCTGCTGATTTCCCAAGAACATCTGTATTTTCTTTAATGAACTGGAGGCCCTAAAACTTTGTGAATTAATAGTTTATTAAGGTGGAGGGTGGGCTTTTTTGTTATTGGGATTATTTGTATCAAGTCAGAAGACTTCTGGCTTTGTGTGCTGGAAAAAAAAAAAACCCAAAACAACCAAAAACACGAAACAAAACAAAAAAAATCTAAATATTTTTTGCACAGGTCTGCATAGACACCAATTTTTAGTGGCCACTGGGAGCGTTTGCATGCAAGATGATGGTCCTTACTCTTGCAAGCTTACAGTCCAAAGGAGAGAGCAGGAACAGCAGGAAATATAGCAAATGCAAGGGAAGCTCAAAGTAAGAGCAGAGCAAAAGACTTAATAAACAGCACTTCCAAAACAGCAAACATCTGTCTGTTACCAAACCTCTGTTGCAATAGCATCTTCAGAGGAGAAAACGAGAAGACAGCCTAGAGATCTATTAGCTGTGTTTAAACAGCCTTTAAAGCATTAAAACCATTCCATTTACAAGCTTAAAAACAAGACAACCTTCTTCTGCCCAGGCCTGCATATTCAGCTAGTAGTCTTGAGTAATGTTCTTTCATGTATTTATCAGTTATGATGCCTTGCCCTTGCTACCAGGTTTTCTCTTGGTTATACCTGTGCGACTTCATGGATTTTAAATAGGCATCAAGCGATTGCACTTAGCTTTTTTAAAAAAAAAAAAAAAGTATTGATAGACAAAGAGAAGCAAAGCTTAGCTTACTTTCACTAAGGTTTGACTTCGTAGGACTAGCAAAAGAAAACATAATATATTCAAAACCATCCATGGAGGATTCAGAGCATACAAGACAGAGATGTGCTAAATAAATTGATGTTGTCTTGTATAAAGCTAAGGTTAGCTTCTGCATTAAACCGAAGTGCCATCAGTAGAGGCTTGTTAACACCTCAAGGAAAGAAATAGCCTGCATGTCCTGAAAGGAGCAGAGTTTCAATTGTGAATGTGCTGTTTTGCCTTCAGGGGTGGGGGGTAGAGGAAGGGAGCTATGGACAGTTATATTTTTACTAAGGTTTTATCACATATGGAAAACTAGTCTGAATTCTTTGAGGGCAGTATTTGAGGTCTTTGAGGCAAATTTTCCTGCTTATCTAGATACTGATTTTATACCATAAACCACAATGTTGCAATCTGTTTTGCTTCTGAAGTAGTTTCCAAACCTTGTTCACTTTGTCAAACCTTTCTGGCTGTTGCCTCTTGGTGTGGCTGTACCAATTTCTCTGAGTTGTTGCTATTTGGGGGGGCTGCTATTATATCCTAAAATGTTTTGCTGGGGTTTTTGGGGGGGTGAAAGGGCGTAACTATTTTAGTTTCCTTCTGTGCAGTAAACAGTCTTTTGTTTCCCGTGGGTTAGAGACCTGTATCTGTTACAGGGTTGGGAGTATCTACTGTCAGTCTAATGAAGTTGCATGTACAACCATAGTAATTTAATGAAAGACGACAGGAGGTGATAATGGAGTGAGTTACCCAGCCCACAGTACGTGGAGTCTGGGTAGAGCGTGTTCCTGTAATCTCCAGTAAAAGCTACTAATTAATACTTTGAGGCACATATAACTTACTGCGATGGATTAGACTGTTCTTAGCACCTTCTTAGTTTTTCTTATGGTACCAGAGTGTTAGTACTAAGCATTGTCTATTCTTGGTTAGAAACTAGAACTAATTGGGTCATCCCAAATATTTTGGTAAATTTCTCTGCACCTTTGGTGAATTTTAGAGTAGCTGCTTATGCTCCTGTCCAGGAGCAGCAGGCTACTGGTGAGTAGTCTGTGTTTAAAACTCTGCGGAGTGTTTTAAGAGTTTTAAAGTAAAAGGTTATATTCATAAAGGTCTTTGAATGAAACTTTAATAATAGAAATTTAGCCAGTTCCTGGCAAACTGCATGCTATTGCAGTGTGCTTCTAAGCTGCCAGGAGGTTTTGTTTAAGTGGGTGTTTTGGGTTTGGTTGGGGGTTTTTTTGGGGGGGAGGGGCTTTTTGGTTTTTTTTGTTTGTTGTTTTTTGTTTTTGTCTTGTGGTTGGTTTTTTTGTGGGTTTTTGTTTGGTTGGTTTTGGGGTATTTTTTGTGGGGTTTGTTTGTTTGTTTTGTTTTTTGGTTTTGGGGTTTTTTTTTATTAGAGGAATGGAAATACAAGCAAGCCAGAAGATGAAGAGCTGTGCTTGAGTGTATCCTTGATTTCCAGCCCTCGCCCCCCTCCAGTTAAGGAACCTTCTGTTCTCTGTTTCAAGTCTCTTCTTGAGCTTAGGGGTGGGCTCCAGGACAAAAAATATGCCACTAATCCATTTATAAAAAGGCTTCTTAGACAGACATGCTAAGAAAGTTTATGAGCAGCTTCTCGCTGACTCATTTTCAGAAGTTACTTATACTGAGAGTCAGTAAAGGGGACAATTGATCAACATTTGTGTCCATTTTTCTGAAAAGTCATTTGTTAGGTGACAGAGATTGTTAGGCTTGGCTGAAGAAAAAATCCTGTGCAAGTAACTACAGGACCAGGTTCTTTAATAAAATATGCTGGTATAAATCTTAAGAAAGTCTGCTGGCATCCAACAGTGACAATACAGTACACTTCATACGGCCTTACACATAGTTTACAATAGCAGACGCCTTTGGGCAAACAATCTCTGCTTCAAGCTTTATGTTTGTGTATCTCTCTTCTAAATTGTTTGTCTAATGAAAGACACTGGATTAACTAAGCTACCTTTTGTTAATTAAGCAAAGGTTTGCTCTGCAGTCATGTGGCCTTAATTGGCACAAAAGCCAGTGAAAAAACAAACTCAATTACTAAACTATTGTCCAGATTATCAGAGCCTTCCCAAAAGAAAATTGTGCCAATAGTACTGTCCTTAGTTTTGTTAATTGCTTTAAAAATGTCTACAGTGAGGGCAAAGGTTTTTAAGCATGCCAAAAAAGTGGTTTATTAAAATAATCATTGTTCACATGCTTATCTGAAGGATGTAATATAATTTGCCTAAATACGAGCAAGTGACAAATAAAATAGGAACATCTATTATTTATATGCAATATGCCCAAACTAACTGTGAGAGTCATTGTTTTCCACTGTTTGGTCTCTCAGCCTTAATTTTCTGTCAGACAGATCTTCTGTGTTGTTTAAAGATGGGCTTACAGCCAGATGTGGGTTACAGAAAGCCACAATTATTTCTACTTCATAAGTGAGCAGTTTCAAACATGATCTCTTCTATGGGTTTTAAAATACCTTATCTGCATCCTGTGCTTTGAGCCCACCTCTCATTTCCCAAAGAAAAATTTGCATTGTGTGTGAACCAGTATGGCAGAGCCATAACCAGGAGGTTCACCTTCCTATACTATGTTGCCAATGGCTGCTCCCTGAGACACCACAGACCTTTTATCTAGTGTCTCTACTTTTAATTATCGCAATGGACACTGATAATCTTCATTCAGCACTTTCACCTGTTTTTAAGAACAGGTAGATGTCACGTGGGGCAAAGGTAGCAGCAGCACTCACTGGGGAAAATGGCAGCAGATGGAGGAGGGCGAGACAGACAGACAGATGCACCCGACCCATCCTCATCAGGACTGCACAATTAGGAATTTTAAAGCAGCTGTAAAACAAAGATGCGTGTATGAAGCCACTCCATCAGCGAAGCAAGTGGCAATGTAGTGGACATGGAGGTTCTAAGGCACTCCATGAGACTTTCTGTCCATAAAGGTGCTGCTCTTGCACAGTAGGTAGAAATGGGGAAAGGCTGTGGACAAGGACTTGGTTTTGAAAGACTGGGCTCTACATATCTTCCAGCAATTTAATACTAAGATACCAAGGTCCAGCACAGTACCCAAAGCACCTGTGAGAAGAGGCAAATGCTAGGCTGTCTGAAACAATTCCAGGGCCTGTGTACTCAGTATTGTATATCCCAACTCTCCCAAATCCTCTTCCACCTTCTCTGGAGAAATTGTCTGCTTCATACCCTAAAGAGCCTCCCAGCATCCCAGTCCCCTTTATCTCACCTCATTTTAGACTTCCATCAGGCACCTTGCCCAGGCTTCCCCATATTGATGCCATGTGCTGCCTTCTCCAGTGCCATAAATGGACTCCCTGCCTATGGTCTTTCTGCTTTTTAGCTCTGGACAGCCTTCATACAACCATCAATGTGGGTGCACAGCCACTAACTGGTGCATGGGATTTGAGAAGGGACTAGGGAACAGCTTTGCATTTTCTTAGGAAAAAAATCTCTTGTGGAAGGGTCTGCCTGCCAAGGCTTGGGTTCTGCAGGGCGAGCTGCTCACGCTTGGCTCAGGGCAGACATAACGGTCTGCCTGCAACCCTCCGAGTGGCCAAGGCCTAAATGCTTCTTTGTAAAGACTATGTTTACTTTATACAAACTTAAGACTTTTGAAAACTTGATTTTAATAAAAGCTAAAGGTTAGCTAGATATTTAAAGGGGTACAAAGATGGTTTACTTTATCCTACCTTTAAATGTTAAGGTTAGTTGGTAGAGCAAAGACAGTGCAGAAATTAATGGAGTGTATATATAAAACAGGAATGCTGTCAGAGCCAATTTTCTCAAGCATTGTGAATACTACTGACGTAAAATGAAAGAATCTTTTTTCATTGCTGTGCTCTTATGAGTGGCTGTGAACTTGTTGGAAAGACAAAGATTAAGTCCTGGGTACTTTTTGGAGGGCATGTACAAAGAATAGGTGCAGATGATGTCATTTTCATGTTTATAAATCACTTTGATAGTCTTGACTCAGAAGAGAAGTTTATTGAAAGTAGTGCTATCTTTCATGTAAAATAGTGTGCCTGTAGTCTACTTCTTTTAAGAATCTATTTATTTTTTTTTCCACTGTATATTGTAGAATTGTATTCTTTCCTAATATGGTATTTGAGAGATGTTTTGAAAATAAATCATATTGACATTTGGATTTAATTACAAATTTCAAAGATAGGAACACATAGTTTATACAACATTTTGGCACAGTGTTCATCTGAGTAGTACACAATTGTCGTGGTTTAACCCCAGCCAGCAACTAAGCCCCACACAGCCACTCGCTCACTCCCCACCTCCCCTGGGTGGGATGGGGGAGAGAATCAGAAGAGTAAAAGTGAGAAAACTCATGGGTTGAGATAAAGACAGTTTAATAGGTAAAGCAAAAGCCGCGCACACAAGCAAAACAAAGCAAGGAATTCATTCACTCCTTCCCATGGGCAAGCAGGTGTTCAGCCATCTCTAGGAAAGCCGGGCTCCCCCATGCGTAATGGTTACTTGGGAAGACAAATGCCATAACTCCTTCCTTCTTCTTCCCCAGCTTTATATACCGAGCATGAGGTCATAAGGTATGGAATAGCCCTTTGGTCAGTTGGGGTCAGCTGTCCCAGCTGTGTCCCCTCCCAACTTCTCGTGCACCTCGCAGAGCACAGGAAGCTGAAAAGTCCTTGATTTAGTATAAGCGCTACTTAGCAACAACTAAAACATCTCGCTATTATCAACACTGTTTTCAGCACAAATCCAAAACATAGCCCCATACTAGCTACTATAAAGAAAATTAACTCTATCCCAGCCAAAACCAGCACATTCTCCACCCCTTATTCCATACTATTTATGTCATGCTCAGGTCTCACACTATCCAATACATTGTCATTACCCACCACCACCCTCCCCATCCTTTGATTTAATACACAGACATCATTCCCTTAGTCTATGGACCACCCCTGTGAAATTTCTGTAAAATGTCCATAAATGTCCACAAAATGTCCACTGAGTTCATGTAGTCCATGACTTTGGGCTCCATCTGTTATGCTGGTCACTCAGGACAGGAGAGGTGGTGTGTTGCATGGAGTTACTGGGCACCAAAGCCAGCTCAGGTCGTGTCACTGCTGCACTTGCACTGCTTCTTGTAAGGCTTGTCCATTGGTTCAGGTGGTTCCAGCTATAGTAATTCCTACAACATGCAACTCAAATCATGGCTTACAACAATTTAAAGGTATTTGTATTGCAATCTCCACCCCTGGTCCCTTTGGACCAGACCATCGGGTTTAACATTGCAATGAACTCCTCACATTGTCCCTGCTCCGGCTTGGACTTATCCACAGACTGTAGTCCCTTAGGGGTGTACCTGCTCCAAGTGGAGCCTTATCTATGCACCACAGTCTCTCTCAGGGGTGTACCTGCTGCGGCATAGACTTATCCACAGCCACAGTCACTTTGAGGTGCACCTGTTCTAGCATAGCCTTCTCCATGGACCACAATGCCTTCAGAGATAGACCTGCTCCAGCATGGCCTTACCCACAGCCACAGTCCCTTCAGAAGTAAACTTGCTCCAACATGGCCTTACCCACAGCTTCAGTCCCTCCAGGGCTGTATGTGCTCTGTCTTGGGCTTATCCATGGCCACATGCTTTGAGGTGCTCCAGCATGACCTCATGGACAGCCACTGATGCTTCAAGGTGTACCTTCTCCAGCATGGACTTATCCTTGGGCCGCAATCCCTTCAGAAAACAAAGTTTATGAAATTTACATTATTCAAGGAGCCCAAATACTTAAGTTTTCGAGAATTTGTATATTGATATGGAGAGAGGTCAAAATAGTGGTCTGTTGAAATCAACAGCAAACTCTTAGTCCTCTACAGAAATAACCCTGTGGGGTCTACACAAGTTACTTGAGCTGGGGAGTGAATGCAAATTAGCTTTCCTTCACCATCTATTAGAGTATTTTGTGAGAGAAGGAGAACTAGAGAGAGTAGTTATAACACTGCTGAGTTTTAAGACAGTATTAGTATACTGCTCATCTTTGGCCAGTAGTCCAGTATTTTGACATGTCATTTTTGCAGCTACAAAAGCTCAGAAGGATTTCTGTCTAACGCTCTTTGGAGCTGGATCACTGCAGGATAACTGAAGTACTTGACCTAGGATTTGTCTCATGACTTTTACTGTAATTTGCTTTAGAGGTAACAGAAGCTTGTCCTGAGATTAGAGCTCTGCCATGGTTGATATTCCAAAGGCTTGCCTGGAGCAGCAAATGTAGGAGACCAAGTACAGCAAATGGATTTATCTAGCATGGTCTCCTGTAGTAGTATCCTTATAGCCAAACTGGTGAGATATGGACTGGGTAAGTAAGTGAATGATAAGCTGGGTGGAAAATTGGCTGGACTGTGGGGCTCAAAGGGTTGTGACTGTCAGTGTTATGAAGGCCAGTGCATGGCCAGCCACCAGTGACATCACTCAGGATTGATATGGGCATCAAAATTTTACAACATCTTTATGAATGACTTGGCTGATGGGACAGAGTGCACTCCCGGCAAGTTTGTGAAGCAATACTGAGTTATGGGGAGAGCAACTGATACACTGGAGGACGGGGCTGCTATCCACAGAGACCTAGGCTGGACAAACGGGCTGATGGGCTCCACATGAAGTCCAACAAAGGCAAGTGCAGAGTACTGCACCTGGGGTGGAATAATGGCCTGGGGGCCTGACTGGCTAGAAAGCAACTTTGCAGAAAAGGTCCTGGGGGTCCTAATGGACAACAAGCTGAACATGAGTCAGCAGTGTGCCTTTGCAGCAAAGGTGGCCAAAAGCATAGTGGGCTGTATTAGCAAGAGTACAGCCAAAAGGAAACGTTTCCTTCCCTTTATCTGGGATTGTGAAGTCATGTCTGGAATGTCATGTTCAGTTTGGGGCTCCCCAGTACAAGGCAGACATTGACATACTGGAGTGAGTCTGGTGAATGGCCACCAGGAAGGTTGAGGTCTGGAGGCACATAAAGTATGATGAGCAGCTGAGAGCTGGCTTTGATCAGCCATAAGAAGAGTAGGCTAAAGGGAGATTTTATCAGTGCCTACAGCCACCTAATGAGATAATAAAGAGAAGAGGGAGCCAAGCTCTTTTCAGAAGTGTGTGGTGGAAGGGTGAGAGGTAATAGGCACAAAAAAGTGAGAACATGGGAAGCTCCAATTTGATAGAAGAAAAAAACTTTCAATCATGGGGGTGGTTAGACACTGCAACAGGGACCTGGAGAGGTTATGGACTCTCCATCATTGGGGATATTCAAAGCTTGACTGAACAAGGCCCTGATGAACCTGCTGCAGCTTTGAGCAGCAGGTTGGATTCAGTGCCTCCAGGCATCCCTTTCCACCTGCATGATTTTATGGTTCTCAGCAAGTGGGGAAAGAAAAACAAAAAGCAAGACTAACTCTAAGATAATGAAATTTATATAGACCAATTAGCGCATGACATTCTAACACTTTTAACATCCATGTATTTCTGTTTTTTCACTGAATACTGTGCCTCTCAAAAACTGAGTTAGTGCTATGGTGAGCTAGCTCTTGTCTAGGGTGTCTCTCACAACCACTATACAATGGAGCATGTTCCTAATACACAGAATTCTTAATTCATGAAGTATATTTCCCTCACAAGCCACCAGTTAAAACATTTTTGCTTTACTGTAGATGTTTCTCCCAACTTCTCAAGTTTCTTTGTACTTTCAACTTTATTAATCTCTCTGCAGACCTGACACCTCCTTTTTATAAAGTTGTAGGCTCTAGGCACACTATTTTATGCAAAATATTGTTCTAGATTGAATAAACTTTTTCTTTAAGACTATCAAAATGATTTATAAGAAGACCCATGTGTCATATCTCCCAAAATACACTAACAAATGGGAATCTTCCAATCATATAGCCTCCAGGGTGCCCCTAATGACTTCCTGAACGTAATCCAATGTATTGCAGGACTCTGAACCATACTTTGTCTTCCTAATGTTACTACTTCCAATATTTATCATAAGTTCAACTGTATTTTCAAAGTCCCCTCCAAGAGCCTTGTGATTTGTATCAAGATTGCAGTTTTCATTTATTTCAGAAGCTTTTGTTCTTTGTAATAATGGATGAACTTAAAATACAGATGAATAAAAATATACAAGAAGAGAGAAGAAAGATGGGAATGGTGAAATAACACATTCCTTCAACACTTTCTTGAAGGAAACTGATGAGACTGAGGAAGTAAGGGATTGCTTGAGGCATTGAATCAGACAGCTGGAGGGGGTGAAGGTGGAACAGCTGGAAGCGCAGGTATAGAATTTCATTCCCCTGGAGGGAGGATTTGTCTGACTAAACTAGGAAGAAGCAAAGACATGGGAAGGCAAAAACATGCAGAGAATGGAGAATACTAGCCTGATTATGGAAGCTTGGTGAAGCTGGAGAAGGAGAAGTAGACGTTAGGCTAAGTTAGAGCTGGAATTTAGCAAGAATAGACCTAGTGATGGGGAACAGTAACAAAAATTATTATTGAAACCCAGAAGGCACAACAATAATTATGCTGATGAAAGCACCTTGCAGATTTTAAATACTGTGGTCAATAATGGGTTTTTGCTTTTGCTTACATGTTGGTGAAAATACAAAGTTATTCTAGTAAATTCAGTATCATAAAACCCTGACAAAAAGTCAGCTTGAAGACATACTTGGAACAGTATAAATAGTGACAACTATATCTCTGAGACTGCCTTCTGCAGAGGTGCAAGAGGCACTTTCACTGAAACCTTAAACTGTCTTTACTGTAATATACATCAGCATAGTGGACTAATTATTTTCCATTGCAAATGAAGTACGTGAATAATCTTTAATTGCTATAAAGACACTGGATTGACTTTTATTATTCTGAAGAACTAGAGTTGAAATGTGTTGGTTAACTGATTCTGCATGATGTCACTGTTAATCAGGTCAGCAATGGCTTAATCTGTTGTTATCCCATTTGTTTATTTTAGAAAACTTGATTTTTGACGCTTCATTGGATGGACATCTAGCCTTCAAACTGATAACAAGAGCAATGAATCGTTCCCTTGCATCCAGTCAAAATGAAGAACTAGTGACAGAGAAGGGTGGGTGGAGGGGGAAGACCCCAAAGGATACTTCAGTGGAAGGTATAGTCCAACGGATAGGGGAGGCTGAAGTGCAAGTTCCTTTCTTGATTTAAAAAAAAGGACAAAACTCCAAGAAATAACAATGAAGCTCTTTAGACCAAATTATTACAAGGGTAGATCTGAGCCCAGATCATTACAGTTGCTCCGGGCTGCATTGGTTTTCACTGAAAACAAAGCCTACCGAGATATTTATCAAACTTTCAATACCAAAGTGCTCCCCATGTTTCCAATGGCTGAATACTTATTCTGCAACCTTAACCAGGCAAATCTTTCAAAAGACAATTAAATTAGTTCTCTTACTTGCATAGGTTGTGGGTTGTTTTTTTTTTTATTCAAACACTTAATGAGATGTTCATGATATTTAATAAGATGATAGCTCAAATTTCTTTAGCAATTGGATATGAACTGGAGACCTGTCAGATGAGTTTCCATTTTAATTGCAGCACCAAATCTGCACTTCTGAAATTGTACTTGAGGTTGCTGGCCATATCTTCAGTGACTGAAAGGAGTTTGATTATATCCAATAGCATTCAAAGGTCAGTCTGTACCTAAGGTAATGTTCTTATTTGTTCAGAAAATAAAAATATTTTGGTCAAGCTTAACCTTCCCTTGCTTTACATGCATGAAGCTAATGTGTGACAAAGTTTTAAAAATTAATTTCCATTAGGTTTCCTAGTATACAGGATCCAAAAATGGTAGTTAGGATCTTTGGAAAAATACTATCCTATAGTCTATAAGTAATTTAAAAAGCTGAAATCCAGCAGGATCTCAGTTTCTACCGAGTTATAAGAGTCCGTCTACCATGACAAAGATTCTTAAGGTACTTAAAGTATTTTTTCATATTCCTAATTTTTCATGAGCACAATTTAATCATTGTTAGTATTATGTAACAGTTATTTTATACTTATATTGTTCCTGCCTTGTGCAGGAATTCAAGAACATTGCACAATTAAATTGCTTCAAAATCTCAGCCAAAAAAAGCCACTGAAAACTAATTCAGTAATACTTGTCTTACATGCATGTGTGCCGTCTACTCTGAATATTAGAGATGTCTTTCAAAGATTGCGCGGTTTCCCATCACTACAACTTACAATGGAAGCAGTATCCCTTTTTATTACCTTCATTCCTCTTTTGTTAGTACGCTTCATTGTTATACAAGAGGTACAAATCCTGGATTAAAAAAAAAAGTATATCCTGCATGTAGGAGACGTGTCATGAACTTTAAGCCAACTGAACTTCAGGGATCTGTGGACTCTCACATCTGCCTCAACAGCAGAGGAATTGCACTTGTTCTGGGCGGGGGGGGGGTGTTCCCGATTTACACTAGTATGAGTAAAAAAGAAGTGGCTTGAGAGTTTTAACCAAATAAGAATTGAAAATTACCTACTATTTGAAATCAAAATTGTATGCACTTGATTATCATGTAGAAACAGTTATCAATGTTAAGAGAAGACAAGGAAGCAGGTGAGTGCAGTCAAATGCCAGTGTACTTTGCACACTTCTGATAAAGGAAACAGCCCCTTGACCAGAAGCAAGGTAGTTGCCTTTTTTTTTTTTTGCAATAGGAGTGCTACACACATCAGCATCTCTGGCAAGCAGCAGCAAGTCTAAAACAAATAAACTTCAGTGGCAATTTCCTGCCCTGGCTTTCTAATACCAAAATTGCAAGTGTCTAATTAAAGTACTTCTTAGAAATTAAATAAATGGAAACATAATGGGTCCAATATTGTGCTGAGCCTGGTTTTAATGAAGCTTTGTCTTCAGCAGAGGTACAAAAATAAAGGCAGAATCTGGCCCATATTTGGAGAGTCACATTCAGAAAATGCACACAGCTGTTAGATGCTGGTATGTAAGAGAAATGAAGGAATTGGGAGCATGGTAGTGATAAACCAGGAATATACCCTTGTCTCTGAAAAATCCCAAAGCAGATGCCTTAAAATGTGTTCAGTTTTGCCTTGTGACAGGTTCATTATCCCACACAATGGAGAAAATAACCAAGAGATATGGTGCATTGCATTTATCCCTTAAATTACTTTTAGTAAAGGTGACAAAAGGAAATAATTGAAGTCTTTCCTGCTCCTTTGCATATTCTCAGTGCCCTCCATACATCCAACTGACATGCCCTGGTTTTAGTTCAGTACCTACAGATGTACACTGGGCTGTCCATTTAGGAAAAGAAAAATATACATATTGGTTTTAATTCACTAGACTTTTACCATCTTCACAGAAATTGCTATTTGATAAAGCACCATCTTTATTCAGTATATAATCATTTTAACTTTCTAGCAACAGGTTAGTAATCCCAATATATTTTTTGTATCTCAACAATGAAAAAATATTTGGAGAGTCTGTAACTTGTATCCCACCTACTTTTTGGCTGTTTCTGTTTATATTGTGTAAATATTTTGAATGCTTTTACTTAGCCTTTTGGAGGATATTTGCAGTCTCTACATGATATTAAAAAGCTTTTGTCTGGAGACCACAAAGGCTCAAGTGTGTCTAACTTTTATGTCAGCTTTTAAACACTTGACTTTGATTATACAAAATTATGAAATAAAAAAGGGTTTTTCCACTGGCTTGTTAATTAAGTAGTGATATTTCTACTGGCAGGAGGTGGATTATTTTATTTTCTTGCTGAACTGTTTGCAAACTTTTTTGTGTTGAGGAGGTTTGGGGTGATAGAAAAGATATAGCAAGTAAATTGGGCATTTAATTCCCTCTCAAACCCATTATTTTTATTAGTAAGCAGACTGCAACAACAAGAAAATCTAACGTAGGTAATAATGCAGCATATGATCACCTGTGGAAAAGATCCAGTCTTTCCATTAAATAGTGAAATTAATCAAGAACTTTAAGCTCTTTTCAGGGTTGTTTGGTTGGTTGTTTCTTTTAAACTTTCTGTAATGATCATACTCCTTTCAAAAACCAAGGAAGGAATAAAAGCATCTATCCATTGTTTATTTCACAATCCTTTGAAAAATCAGTCTTAACCCACTTGTACCCTTCTTTAATCCAAAATTTTCAGAAGAACAACAGATACTCTATGTGGTGTGATAGTTTCATTCAGTGTGACTTAATTCTTCCTGTGTGCCTGGAAAGAGAGGTCAATACCTACATGGACTTGCATAACACTTGTGCACATCAGTGCAGTGTCATTAAAGGTAGAACAACAGTCAAAGGCAAGTCAACAAAACTGAGAATCATTGCTAATATGAATATAGAGGTAGAGGAGCGAGAGCAGACTAAGAGTGTGCTTTGGATGCTCTTCCAAGAAGGATGCCAAATAGATATAGAATCATAGAATCATTTAGTTTGGAAAAGACCTTTAAGATCATCAAGTCCAACTGTTAACCTAGCACTGCCAAGTCCACCACTAAACCATGTCCCTAAGCGCTGCATCTACACGTCTTTTAAATACCTCCAGGGATGGTGACTCAACCACTTCCCTGGGCAGCCTGTTCCAATGCTTGACAACACTTTTGGTGAAGAAATTTTTCCTAATATCCAATCTAAACCTTCCCTGGTGCAACTTGAGGCCATCTCCTCTTGTCCTATAGCTTGCTGGAGAAGAGACCAACACCCACCTCATACAACCTCCTTTCAGGTAGTTGTAGAGAGCGATAAGGTCTCCCCTCAGCCTCCTTTTCTCCAGGCTAAACAACCCCAGTTCCCTCCTCATAAGACTTCTGCTCTAGACCCTTCACCAGCTTCGTTGCCCTTCTCTGGACACGCTCCAGCACCTCAATGTCTTTCTGGTAGTGAGGGGCCCAAAACTGAACACAGTATTCGGGGTGCTGCCTCACCAGAAATGTAATATGCCTCACCCTGGCCAGTTCTTTAAAAAAATTAACTAAAGAACTGCCAGGAGCTTGGGGCCAAAGTAAGGGAAAGTTTAACCTTGGGTAGAGAAAAAAAAGTCTTTTGGGTGCCAAAATGTCGTTTGTTCTCAAGTCATACTTAGTTTGCAGGCATTTGTGAGGTTTTAGCTGCCTTTTATCTCACTGGTCCTTCAAAAGGGATACATTGCATTGCCAAGAGACACTTTAAAATCCATTAAACATAAGTAAAAGTGTCAAGCCTGTTTCTTCTGCTTCTGTCTCTTCCATAATAAGCAAGAAAAGACCCATTTGTTTTTAAGATACTCACTTGCTTCCTTTGTTGCTAAGATGTTTTGCTGTAGCTGAGAAGCTCTGCTGCTGAACTGTTATAGTTCCGTGCATTTCATTTTCCAGAGTGGAAAAACCTAACAGTGATCAGGACAAACTAGTATGGGTTGACTGCAGCAAGCTTGCACTCCAGGTTCCGGACGTGAAAGCTACGTTTAAAGAGCTATGTATTTGCTCCTTCTGGAAAGCTGTAATAACTTGAGTCTTCCTTCCACTCTTTTGTGGTTTCCTACACACTCTTTTTGATATACTTCCCATGTAGGAGTGTGAGATCTGTTGAAGTTGCACTCTCTTCTCCTGCAGAGCACAGCCTTCTCTCCTTTCTCTGATGCTGCATGCACTCACCGAGCATCCCTGGTATTTTGCACACCCACAAAAGAGCTATGAGGGTAGCAGAGTTGAGTCCAGAGATTGTCTCCAGAGCTTCTCTAAGACAGACATTCAATCATGGCTTCTAAAACTGTTTACTGTTGCAGCTTCTTAAAATCACAGAATACTGGGCCAACTAATATGGCTGTTAATGACGCCAGCAACAGCAGATTTCAGTTTCTGCGGTTTTGTTTCTCTATATCAGTGTAGTTGAGCTTATACCTTATAGGAAACAACCTCTTTTCCTTAACACACTATTTTTAAAAAATAGGAAAATGTGAGGCAAACAGGTTTTCTTGCAGGAAGTTATTTGCAGATCTGTATTCTCAGGCCTCTTCCCTTGTCTTGCATGGGTTATCTGTTTGTTGCATCCAAATTACAGAATATTTGCTTGAATTCCCACTGGTTTGTTTCACTCAACGTCTTGTTAAGGGCAGAGGAAACGCACCTTATATGCAAAGTTCATTGTTAATCTAACTAAATTCTTAACAGTCTCATTAAATATTTATTATTAGTCAAGTTACAATGATATTAATACTTATGGTTGAAATTATATGCAGTTAATGTACAAAGAAACTCTGTAGTATCTATCCTTTTCTCTGATGCTGCGCTTACCCTTCACCTGCCCCTCTGGGTCCTGGGTTAAAGGCTTCAGTATGTCAAGGGCATGGGACTTGGCAAGTGATCAGCATCCCAAGTCCTTTACCAGGAGGAGGAGCAGGAGGATGTAGGTTGTTTCTTCCTCCTTTTTTTCAGTTTCCGTATGTGGTCATTTTTATGTTTGTCAACGTGCTCTACACCCTGCTCTTTCTTCCTTGATCTGTAGTTCCATGTTGAATCCAAATTTACCATATCTGTTCAATATATATTGAGTGCTTGTTCTTTTTTACCCCCTAAAATAATGTTTGCCAGTTCTTTAACTGACTGTGGCAGAGTGTTTTATAGCCCTGGAATCATCCTGTACCCTTGCTCCTATCACCCTGTGCCTGTAACTCCTCCACACTGCTCATCTTCTGCTATCACGCTGTGCCTGTGTTCCTCCAGGAAAAACCTTTGTGTTGGGGTGATTGACACTTCAATATTCACAAATAACTGTTTGTTGTTACTATTAGTTACAAAAATACATATAGTAATAAGAGTTATGTCACACAACTGTACAATGCTAAGCAAATGAAAGAAACTAGGTTGACAGTCACTGGATTATCAGATACAAGCAAACAAGTGAAAGCAAAGCTCTAGGTAAGTCAAGAAAAGTCCAGACAAAGCCTTAGAAGCCCTAAGGTCTGGGTTGTCCGCGTGATAAAAAGCCTGCTGCCTCTTACAAGTGAGGCCATCACCACGTCTACTGGTCTACAGGGCTTTGAGTGTTTAAGCACCTCCACTGGCACAATTTTTTAAGTGTTTCTTTTTGTGGTACCTGAATCCACCCCAGCTGTCAGCAAGGGCGGTGTCAGCAATGCCTGCTGCTGCACATGGCCCATTGCAGGGGATGCAGGGCCTCTGTGGAGGGCAGCTGGTCTGTCACCAACGTCCCTGGGTCTCAGCTCTCCTTCCTCTGCTCTGTGCTTGTGACTCTTCCTTCTGTTTGTGGGTATGTTGCTTGCTGTAACTGATTCAAGATCATTTTAGCCAAAGGATCAGAGGCTTTTTTCTCTGTATTTTCGTCTAGGAGGACCGGTACTCTGAGGGGAGACCATTTCATTTTGGTATAATAGGGTATGGCCATACCATTTTAATGCAGTAGGCTCTGTGTGTTTGGGTATGCTTGCAGGGAGAGGTGAAGGTAAAGGGGATGCCCAAGACAAGTGGTATCTGTAAAGTAATACCTCATCTCTCCCTTCTGCATGGAGATGTGAAAGTAAAGCATCCTCTGTTTTTTTCTCTTTTTTTTTTAATCGTCTTTTCATTTTGCCTGATGCTGTTATTTCCAAAGTCTTTGTGTTGTTTTACTAGCTATTAAGTGCTTCCTATTAGGACAGTAGACTTCAAAGTAGATTCTTCTGAATTCCTAAGGGTTTGCAAAGGAAATATTTGGAACAGACTGTAGGTTTGGGACAGGCAGAGGAAGAGGCTGATGACAAAGCATACCAGTAACTTAGCTATCAAAATTGCCACTACTTTTGGAAGTAAGCTTCTTAAGGAAAAACATTTTTTAAGAAGGTACCTATTTAAAACTAGTTTCTGCTTTCGATGTTGCAGGTAATAGATGAGCATTATTTTTATTAGGACACAGGGCTAGTTTCTCTCTGGTGAAATGATTAATTATTATTTATGCAAACAGCCAAAAATACAGGCTGTATCAATAGAGATGTGCATATGGCCCTTTTTTCACTTAGCTCAACTGCTACACTCACCGTATACAGGCAAGATCTAATTCATAAATCAGGCAGTGGTGTTAAGGTGGTGTTATGCTGGGCTTGCCAGCCCAAGCAATTGTGCCTTGCAATTGTAAAAGTGAATTTTTACCATGTTTCTACCTGGTTTATTTTTAATGTATTAAAATATGACTTTTAATCTAGATACTGTCATAATAATTGTAACCTGGAGAGTAGCAGCATATCACCTGGTTTATTCCAACTCACACAATTTTCCTAGTCTGCTGTGTTTATGCAGCTACTTTGGACCAAGAATGGGCTAAGAATGCCCTATCTGCGTTAAATGATCCTTCCTATGAAATATATTTATCAGGAGCCTGAGAAATGTACTGTCTTGAGGTAAAAGGCAACTAGCAGAGAGGCAATTGTGTGAAGGAATGAAGAACAGATACCTGTCTGTAAATTTGGTGCTATGACTCAACAGAAAAAGACCGCTCTGCTGAAATATTTCAGTGTAAAAAGTCATTTATATGATTGAAATAATAATGTATTTTAAGTTTTGAAAATACAACATATAGGCAAAGGATCCAAAATTTGGGAAATGGTATGCATGCTTCAACTCAGTCCTACTTAATTTTTATTAGTAATATAAGACTGTGGAATGTGACAGGTTATGAGGAAGTAGGCAGCATTAGAAAGACCTTTTGAATGGTAACTTCAAACACGGTCTCTTTGCTCTTTGGTTATCAGTCTATTTAGGTGTGTTATAAATAGCAAAGATAGATTGTTAGATACCTTCAATAGGAAAGAGCGGGGGCAGGACAGGGAAGTAATAAGTTATATGAGATACCATATTTCCATCAACAGAAAATGACTCATGATTCATAAAAGCCTTCTTTATACTAGAATACATTGTTTAGAATTTTGTTTAAAAATTAAACAGAACATCTAACTTTTCAGCAGCTGCAACTTCCTGGCCTGATTTCCAAGGGACATTCTATAAATAAAACATATTTCAAAGCTTGAACTCTCTTTAGAAGAGCCTATAGGCAGCTCTGGTGGGATATTGTTTTTCAGCACAGCCTTATTAATTTGCCAGCTGAACAATGCTTTTGCAAGGAAAGCAATGAGTAAGTATGTTTTGAGTTGGCAAGTCAGAATAAGGCACCTTGCGAAAACAAACATGTAAAAGAAAAAGATCTCTGCAAAATCCAAAGCAAAATTTATGCTAAGGTTGCTGTGCTGAATAGCAGTGTACAGCAGCATGGTGAGATTTCAGTCAATTCACCACCTGTGAATAATCCTCTAAGTAAAGGTATAAATTTCACAGTAAATCCTTCTGCAAGGCTTTCAAAGCCCTGCACATTAACAAGAAAATATACAGTGCACAATTCAATATGATCCATGGGGGAAAAGGAAGGCTAGAAGATAATCCCTCTGTCACTTTCTTGTCATGCAGGCTATTTGCACATACTTTGGTAAAAGAACCAGTTTCTTTTCTGGTGCTTTTGCTGAGGTGCCATATGACTCCATAATACAGAGTGCATCACAGGCACTGGAGGGCAGGCCTTAACTAAACACTAGAAAAGAGGAAAGTCCTCTCTGAAAAGGCTCTCCCACCCTTTATTATTAAATTCTGGTGTCAAAGATGGAGGTTCACAATATCTTAGGAGCAACTGAGCTACCTTGGAGCCAACAGAGGCAGAAGGTGGACACATCACGCAGTGCTTGTGTTGGCAGGCTCTTTTAGTATAGGGACAGAAGACCACACCCAAGTGACATTTCTGTATTTATGACATGTATAGATATGTTTGTTTTATTATTTGCCTTGTTTTAATTGTGTATACTTAGCCAGAACAATGTATGAGATCTGGTGTGTGTCCTAACTTTAGTAATGGCTGTATCTGTACTATTTAATAAACGGGCCAGGTATGACTCCCTGGCCAAGTGACACAACACAGTGTGGCTTGTGTCTGTGCACTTAAACTCTCCTTCTTCCTCATGCCCTCTGCCTCCGACTCCCCCAAATAAGGTGGCTACAACCAGGCTGCTAACCACGAGCAGTGCCTCGCCTGAGCTATCCCCTGAACTAAGGCCAAGCACCGACTGGGAGAGTAAGTCTTTGAATGAGCCATAACTGTGCCAGGGAACATGCCAAGAGCGAGGAGGTACAGACGATTGTGGCCCAGCGCTCAGTCTGTGTCCTGGCCTTGTTCTGTTTACTGGAATAGACAGAGCACGTAGGCAAAGGGGCCAGGATGAGAGCACAGCACTGAATGTTTTTAGCACGCTAGGGACATTTGCCCTACTGGCCTTGGCAATGTTTTCTCATGCATCACTTCTGTGCATATGCTCATTCCTTTCCTCTTCTTGCTTTCCCCCGCCTGCACCCTACCTTTTCATGCACATCTGAGAGAGATGGTCCAACCAAAAAGCCTGCAATTATACTCTAATGATTGGAAACATTTCTTGAATTTTAATCCGCACAGCCATATGAACGCCAGGCACATCTGGTCCGGGAGCCCCAGTCACAGACTTGGAATGAAGGACTAGACTTTACCAGCCTTTAAAAAATAATGTTCCCAGGAATGTACAGGGCTGCAGAAGGCTGCCTGCTGTCCTGCCAAGGAGCCTGCAATAGTGTGTGTACTCCTGTGAACTTCTGCAGAAATCGTATAGTTTAATTTTTGACTTGGTTTGATTCCAAGGGAATACAGAACTCTAACCCAGGCCACCCTGTGTTACACACCAGTGACTTTCCCACTGATGGGCAGTGTGCCTCTGGGGTACAAACACAAGCTGTGGGCAAAAGTAAAGAGAACCTCGTTAGAGTGGAATAATTGTTATCACAAGTAATAATACTGGAACTGAGTATTTTCTCCTGTTAATGCAGCAGCAGTGTGGGTAGTAATGTCATCACAGAACAGGCAGTGGTAGAAAGGATAGATTATGGGTGACTAACGTGAATTCTCTCCGTTTTATGTAGGTGAGTTCATAAAGTGAATAAAATGCTCCCCCAGTGATCTATGAGTTTATGCCCTTCTGCCTTCCAGCAAGACAAGAGCTCCCTAGTGCCCAAAGGATTTTTCAAAATACTGTATAGGATCTAAAATCACTGAAGCGTTCGAAAACTTTCTTATTTGTCTGTCTGTGATGGTGGAAACCTGGTGGAGTAGTAAGAATTCAGGGTGTCCTGGGCCAGACCTTAAAAAGCTGAGAGTGCAGCTTGATATTGGCCAGCAATCCTATGGGCACAGATTGGTTAATACATGCAACCCATGAGCGTCATCCAGAGGAACTGTCAGTAAAGGGGTGTGTGTGCTTGGAGGTTATTTTAGTTCTTTTTATAGTTTACAGAGCAATTAACCAAAGATAAGTTGTCTTCTTACTAGAATGCTGTGATGAGTTGTCCTCACCAGTCAAAATCCAGAACAGGGATCTGGAAAACCAAAAAACAAACACAGAAACATGGACATAAAGCTATGCAAGGGGGAGGAGGCATGCAACTTCACAAACTCCAACACAGGAGAGCTGATCCTGCTCACATTGAGATCAAGGACAAACTGTCTACTGGCTTTGAATCAAGAACTGGTTCAAAATTAAGATAATAGGAACATTTGCTTTTTATTTGCCTCTTTTTTTTTTTAAAGTGTTTATTATTTTGCTCATTTGAAAGTCTATTGCGTCCATTCTAAGAAGTTGGGTTTTTTTTCCAGGATCAGAGATGTCTTACATTCCTCAAGTGCAATTCATTTCCAATAAAACACTCTATGAGCGTTTTCCATATCAAATATTAACATTTCCAGATTGTAAACCTGACAAGTTTAACAGATTTATTCTTTTTTCTATTAGTGTGAAGCTAAGATTGTGAGGTTAGCATTTAGCACACTGTGGAGACTCACTCTTTCTGTGTCCATGACTTTGCTCTGTGGTGAAACTAAACTGCCAAAATAAACCAGGAAAAGCAACTCTTTCCTGAAGTGTCTGAGATTCGAACAATTGTAGTTTTAACATTCAATGCAACAAAGAAAAAAGATGCAAAATATAAAATCTATTAATACCTAAAAAAGCAAAAATTTAATAGGAAAATATCCTATAACTAAATAGTTACTGCAGAACAAGTGACTATCTCAGGAAATAGAGGTAGATAAGAACTATACAGAAAAAGCTAGGCTAGTGCAAATTGCCATTAATTCCTGTATGATGAGTTATGACACCATGGACACGAGCAGCCACAGACTTGAGAAATGTTATAGGCTGGAACTCTGGGTGACTGTAGCTCCCAAGTTCCCTACCTGAGTCGTGGGCAGAGAAGAAGGAATTGCAAACCTGCTGTTTCCTGGTATAGCTAGAGGGCAGATGGAAGTCTCCCATCAGTTTATTACTGTAACATCAAGTCATAGTATGAAAATGATTGAGATCATGCCTTACACAAGCTTTTGACCACCTCTGTGCTGGACTATGGGAAGGCTGGGGCAGAAGGGCTGCCTTACATGCTGACCAGGGACAAATGAAATCCTTTTTACTTGCCTGATCAGAAGCTCTGGTTATACCTATTGGGGCATTAGCTAAGCATCCCTTAAACATGTAAACAAATAAAACCCCTTGTTGTTCAATTACTGGTTAGTGATTGAAACTGTTTTAAGTATTTACAGAAGCTGTGTTTGGATTCTAAATGGATAAACAAGCTATATTTTTATGTAAAGCTTATGTCAATAAAACAAACACAGAATCTGATTCATTGTTCCAGTGTGGGAAACATGCAACTTACTAAGAAAAATCACACTAAGGGCTTTTTTTAAATTTTTTTTTAAATAAAAAGAAACAAACAAATAAACCTATAACTAGAAATACATTTGTAGGTTCATTAACAGGAACAGCAACAAAGTAATGTAGAACGTAGGTTTCAATCCAGTGTATGAATAAAATGTGAACAAACTAGCCAGTTTTAGATGTCTCAATACTTGGATCGATTGGCTGCCTATGTGTCTAATGTGCCATATTTCTTACCTAACCCCCTGTCACTTAAATGCCTGTTGATATGGGAAGAACTTTTAGTCATTTTGAAAACTGATTTTAGTGCAGCTTGGCTTATAGAGATATTCCTTAAAATTTTCTACAACAGTCAAAATGTAAAGGAGTGATCGTCTGATACTGGGAGCATGCAGCAGAGCTTTTTAAGAAAGTAAGAACTTGATATTAACTTTAAGGTTAACTCAGTGCACTTAATTCCCCCTCCCCAAGCATAACTAGAGAGATGGAAAAGAAATGGTAATGTGAATATACATGAATTAAGGAATTAAAATGACTTTGCAAGAAATTTCTATAGCCAAAATGACCTTTGTTGATGGAATTAATTTAGTAGACATCTTAAAAATAGTAAGGTGGATCCAAATGGTCTTGCATTTGGATCCCAAGATTGCAGTTTGGTTTCATGTCTAACGTTGGAGCTGGCAGGCACACACCACACTCAACCAGAGGGCTACAGCAGGACCACCTTGGATGTTCACCAGTCATGACTTAAATCTTTATTTGTCTAAATAAAATAATGAGTCTTGTTTACTGACTATTGGCTAAGCAAGATAAGGCAAACAAGAACATATTTATCTGGCTAAGAACAGATAGGTTATTTTTTTCTTATGCTTTGAGGTGACCCTATGTAAGCAAAAAGCATATAGCATGGGTTTGTATTCACCTCAGCAGAGTGTGTTTAATTGGGTTCAGCACTGCCATAAGTTGGCAGTACAGATTTCTAGTCTGGAGCCAGTTAATGTTTACTGCAGATGTATCTCAGGACTCTTACAGGCCTGCAAAAATGGAGTTGCTGAGGGACCCTACAAAGCAATATATTTGTGTTCGTGGTGGAATAAGTAAGCTGTAACTTTAGGTGTATCGGATTACTTGGCATGCTTCATAGGTCAACTCATGGAACAATGTCAGCTAAAACCTCCCAACGGTGATTCTCCATCTCTTTCTCTTCCACCAACCAGGTGAAAAAAAAAAAAGAAGAAAATCCTGGCAACTGTAATCTTTTACTTAGAGGAGGTTCTGGTTGACTTACAGTGAACAGTTCATCGTCCTTTCAGTTTCTGCTGTGTTTTTCTCATATTCATAGATTTCAAATATTCCAGTAGTTTTACTACTTTGGTAGCAAGTTATGGATTATTCATCACATTTATTACTTCTAATGTGGTCTCTTTGCCCTCAGTTTAATGTGTATACTAAAATGGGTTTACTGTAATATGTAAGCATGCGTGAGAATTACGATTATTTTTTAAGTATCAGCAGCAATGCTTCTGTTAAGAATTTCAGATCCTGACAACTGCACCTAAAATGCTGAGCAGGAAAATTTCAATGTTCAGTTTGTATGGCACCTGGAGGTAACTCTGTACTAAGAGGCTGCTCTCACTATCTGCCTCGGGTATCAGCTGAGAAGTTTAAGACACAAGATTCATTTCATTCCTAGGAGCTACTATTAACTCATCCTTTGTGTAACAGAGATTGAAGTGTTTTGAATGAATATGAAAAATATTAAATACAGAAATATTAAAAAGCTAACAGACAATTCGGTACTCTTACAGATACGTTAAATACTAAATATATATTTGAAGGTGCTCAAAAACATCTTAGTATTGTGTGCAACATTAACTTAGAGCAGAGCCACAGGGAAACTACTTTATTTCATCTTTTTCTTTTACACAAACTGGCAGCATTTTTAAAACAGCTCTTTCACGTCAGCTCTGTACATAACTGTTCTGTTTTGGCTGGCTAGTATTATTTGCTGAAATACCACTTCTTATCTTCCATCTCTTTGCTGGCTGTTGTCCACTTTTCAGCTACTCCTCTGCATCTTCTGACTTGTTAGACTTCTTTGGGAGATGATTTATAGCGCTTTAGATTGTCTTTGTATGCTGCCTGCTTTTGTTAATTTTTTTTCTTAGCAGTATGTCCCACTATTGTATTAGTAAGGAGCATTCAGATTTTTTGCGAATAACTGTGAAGATGGCTCTCAGTGTGTTGCAGCTATGTGGCAGTGATGAAGGAATAAGGTCATCTAGTTTGGAACCATACGTAAGACATTAATTACTTAAGATTTTCTTCTGATATGACAGAAAAGTTTCCATGCTTGCATTTCAAACTGGATGCCTTACTATTTTCATTGTCACTGTTCTGTAATTGTTCGATGACACTAAGAACAAGAAGTATCTCATACTTTCTTTTGCAGGAAATAGTATAGAAAGATGTGTCCTCATGAGGAATGATAGAAGACAGTAAGGAATTGTTGTGATTTTTCTACTTTCTTTTAAAAAAAAAAAGCTGTTTTTAATAAGAACCTGGAATTACTCGTGTGTAGTCCATCAAGGCTTTTATGATCTTCAAAACAGGGAACGCTTTTTGTTCCAGCTGAAGTCACATACCAGAGTGATGAGCATCAGAAACCCTAGAGAGGCAGGAAGACAGATGTCCTATAAGGTTAAATTCTTTTCTTCTCCGTGTTGACTTTTTCTGTAGAATATACCATGATGTGGCATTAGCTCCAACTCTCTCTTTTAACAGTAAACTGAAATCATTATTTCAGGCCATATTCTTTTTGTCCCTTGTTTTAATTTCCGGTTTTACATGTGTTGTAAAGCTCAACAAGAGGATTTCTGTTGTGAGACCTAAATACAACTTTATCATAGTGTATTAAAAAATATGATGATGGTTATTTGGTTAGCCACCAATTTCCTTTCTCATGCTCTCAGTCTCAGATTACTAAACTATTATCTGGCATTCTCAGACATACTAACTAATTACCCTGTAGTAGACAAATAAAGAGCACATTTTACAAGTAATGTGTGGGACGTACTAACTAATGTCAGTTCATACGTTGCCTGGGTACAGCTTTTATTTGTGTTTAGGATTATTTAATTAACTTCTTAATTGTAAAGTACAGAGAATTGAAGCATACAGTCCAAAGTCTAGACAGTGGAAAAACTCAATAGACTGTAATGGACTTTGGCTCAGACACCTACTGCTATGGTCGTCAACTATATTGTAGTTGCAACATAAAAGATGAAAATTAAAAAGGGTTTAGTTGAAGGAGACTGTGTGGAGGGGGAGGATGTCACTAGGCATACCAGATTAATGAAAATGTAATTGTAGAGAGCATTGTTCAACATGTGTCATATAGAAGAGTAAAAGAGCGTTGAACAGCTGCTCAAGTGAAAATTGGTAGTCTTTCTAATAGGCTAAGCATGATGGTCCTGTGGAAGAAGAACTATATGTGATAATGGATAGTGGTGTCTATTTGCTTTATATTGGCCCTTCTTGTGTTTTTGGGATGCAAGTTGCAGGAAATAGTAAATGTTTGATATCAGCATATACTGCTCAATGTTCAATGAAGAGACAGAAGGAAGTACAGAAGGCATATAGGTGATGTTTAAAAGTGAGTCATGGCTCCCTCTCCGTAAACTTCTAGAAACAGATAGCGTAGAAATGTATCTGATGTCTGAGTTAATTGAGGAAGATGGCTGGGGCTGAGGCCTCTACACTTAGAGATGTTGATCTGGGAAGAAGAGTACTCTTCATTCATTTGCCCTCAAGATATGGTGAATTTCCATCCAAGAGAAGAAGGGGAAATAGAACAATATAGCAAAATTATCAGAGTTAAGGAATTCATAACATCAGCTGAGAGATGAGTGTATCATCAAGCTGCATAACGCTGCCTGTGCAAGATGAAATGGGGCCATCAGTTGTTTGGTATTTTTTTCAAACTCAGTTAGAGGTACAAAAAGTCCACAAAACCTTAAATGTATGCTGTTTACTCTAATATCCTCTCAAGCAGGTTTAGGGCAGGTGAAAACACCATAATAATCATTTATCTTTTACTATGGTTGCATCTGCCATACCTGGTTTGTGGTGAAATGAGGGGGTTTAGGGTAAAACCCTAATTTTAGCACTGTCATGAGTAATAAGAAAGGACCAAAATAAAAAAAAGTCATTGATAAAATGAACAGTGAACTGATGACCCAGTTCAAGAATATGGTGAAAGACCATTTTAGTAGAGGTGAAATAAACTAAAGGAGGGGTTGCCACACACAATGATGTGGAAATAGTTGTCCAAACTATGTTGTCATTTCCAAAGCACTGCTGCTACTTAGCCTTACCTTGGTGTGTCTAGGAAGCTAGGTTTTTGTTATTCTTTTTCTCTGTACGTACTCAGTGTTACATGAGACCAAGTACCTTGCAGATCATGTATAGCTTAACTGAGATGTCAGATGATAATTCATGGCATTACCTGGGTAGATTTACTTAATATGACCAGGAAAAAAAAAAGGTGTGAGGGGGGAGATATTAAATGAAAGGATCTATGTACTGTCTACTGCCTTGACAACCTAGAGCCAAACATGATCACATGAGTTATGATGTGCAGAACTGTTGGATGGTAAAATTCTCACCATATTAGTCTAACTGTGTGGAAAGAGGAGAGATGGCAATGGGCAATGAACCCACCCAAGAGCACTGAAAATTTGAAGGGTAATGAGTGCCCAGTGCAGGTGATGGAAAAGATACAGAAATGAGGGCTGGGAACCAACGGGCACAGAACTGGCAGCCTCTGTTCCCTGGGACCCGAGGCAGAGGCAACCCAGAGCAAAGTAAACTTTTCTTGCTCTTCTCTGGAGGCATGACTGATGGCTTGCTGCCTTCTGTGCTGACCCTTGTAGGTGCAGAGACTTTCTCCTTGCTTAGTCTACTTTGAACCTGCAGCATGAATTAAAGCAGTGGGAAATTTATGCGTGGCATGGATAGATGAGCTGCCTTGTCTGAAACAGAGCCTTCTGATGGGATATAATGTCACTGAATTTGTTTTCCAAAATGTTTTTACAGAGGCGATGGTTTACTGACTATGAATACTTTCAAAGACCTGCTTAAACAAAAGCTGTGAACTTAAACCAGTCTGCTTTATTAGAAGCCAAAGGTTTGTATTTGCTGTACTGAATGGAATTTTCTACTGCCCTAATCTGACTGGAATGGAAAATAAGATAAAATTTGCACATTTAAAAATTAAATGAAAAAACATCTTTTTCAGTAGTTAAAGTTAGGTAGCTATAGATACGCACACATATATACATAGGTTGAACACCACCTCTTTCTACACTACCTCAGAATTTTGCTCTCATACTGAATCCCTTCTGACTTGTTGCCAGAGTGAGGCTTGACTCCTCTGTAGTGATGATGTGGTGGATTTGATTCACAGCCTAACAGAATTAAGGTGTTCATGCCCCACAGCTTAATACAAAGAAAAATCCTTAGGATGTTTATTTGAGTGTTTTTTACCAGACTTTGTTTATACCAGTACCAAATCCACCTAATCCATTGGATTTTTTGAGATTATGTGCAGTTGAAATACTAAAGTCTTTCAGAAAGATTTCCTTTACTTCAGTACAACCTGTCCCTAACCTAGCTTTTACAGACTTTTATGGTAGCTACCTTACAGCCCATTAGTCCTTCAGAAAAGCTGATCCAAGTTTTATAATCTCATTTTTTTTATCCCCAGATGATTTTTCAGAAGCCAGGAGTTTGTCTCTAAAATCTCTTTCTTGCCTCATTATTTCCTGGCGATTCTGAGCCGGTTCTTTGTTTTCTATTCCAAGAGTCTGGAATGCTACAACATTTCTCATTCAGTTTTTGAGGAAGAGCTGTCTGGCTGTCATGTAAAAGTTTCAGTGTCCTGTTCCAAAAATTCATAACAACTTTATTTAATATTTTAACACTCCAATGTTTCACTTAAAACAATATATCTAGTGGTTTTGTAACAGTGATGGTATGGAGATTTAAGGGAAGTAAGGTGTGTAAGGATATATTGCCTCCTCTTCTGCAACTTGCTTCTCTTAGAAGAAAAATGAAAAGAAAAGAAAATTGCTTCACACAGTGCTGCCTTGTGCAGTTATCCCACAGTAACCGGAAGAATATATGTTTAATAAAATATTTTATAAGAGTGCCAAGTCATTCCTGAAAGCTGGTTCCTGTCAGAAGTCCTTTTTTCACCTGTTTGTTGCCCTTCTTTTGCCCTTCTGAGCTCACTGAGATAATGAGTAACTTTTTTTTTTTTTTTTTTTTTTTAATTCTTTGTGAGTGGTGTCTAACATACTGTAAGTATCAACCTCAGGACACAGGAAAAAGTGGCACATAAACCTCTGGAGGCCAGTATGTCCAAGACACACGTTTGCATGGGAAAGAACATGTCCCTAAATCCCCTCTCCATCATCCAGTGCTTCAAGAAACTATGGCCATCAGATTGCTGACCTGTAACAGGCATCTTACCGTAAAACCTTAAGTGTGCAGGCATGGCACTCGACGTCCACTAAATATCTAGATGAAATCAGCAAAACTGACCTTGTTCACCATCAAATAAAATACAAAGTACTGAATCCAATGTGTTTTAGCATTCTAGCTATTTTGTTGAAAAAAAACAGCTCTTTTTTGTCGTGGATTGACACAATGGAAGAGGTGTTAATATATCTTTGCTATGAAGGAAGTTTACAGTATGAAAGTACTCCACAAGGATAGCTTTCAAGCTGCTTTTCCTCTGGGCTTTGGCCTTGAAACTCCAAATAATAAGATATTGAAAAGAATAATGCTGTAACTTGAAAACAATTCTCTAAGAAATGCACTGTCTTAAAAAAAAAAAAAACACCGCCAAACATTCTGCCTCTCACACTCTCTCCTTCACAAAAAACCCTCTGGACAAATCAAAAAGAAAATACTTTCCTCTGCCCATTTCAGGCTACAAACTAGACAACCCCTTTGCTTTTTATTTTGGTTAGCAGCTTGGACTCCCTTACTCCACAACTAACCTGAACAAATATTATGCCTTAGGTCATTTCAAGAGAACAAATTCCAAAACAAGCAAAGAAACAATAGACAATTTTTTTCTCAAGGAAAAAAATAGGTAATTAATTATCCTTCTAAGAAGGATAGGTAATCATTTACAGGCATATTTTTGATCAATAAAAGTACAATTTCTATAGATTTTTTAAATCAGGAAGGAAAAAAAGAAACCCATACACAGTAGTTTTGAACTAGCTTCAGCCCTACTGTGCTGTGTACACAGTGTAATAATATCCTTAGCAAAACAAGGAATTGTTTATACAGCGCCGTGCTGCATAGGAACCCTGTAAATACTGGAATTTTACATAATGTAAAAGTGTCACGCTTTATAGAGGGTATTACATACTTTTGCTACCAGGAATGAAGTTTTGTGGTTAGTAAAAATATTCATCTATAGACCTAGACCTGTTGCTGGTGTTGAGCAATATTGAATTTTAGAATACTTGTTCAAGCATTTGCATATCTCCTGCTAAGCAAAATGTACAGAGAGTGATGGCAGTACTTCCAAGTGTGTTGACCCTTTCCAATTCCTTGTGATCATCCCCCGATATAGACACAGCAAGCACCTGCTGATTTCATGCTTCCTTTGAAAGGGAAGGGAAATAAAAGGCCCCATTACATACCCATAGGAGTTCTCAAAATCTGTTTAAACTTTGGCTCTGGTGGACATCTTCCCTGGTAGCTCCAAGGCACAGCTTGTGCCATCTCTCTGAACAAGGACAGAAAGGTGCCTTCCCTGAATGCCTGGAGGGAGTGCAGTTGCCCTCACATACTGCAGCTTTAGCACAGTGATCCAGCCTGGACTGGGTACGCCTGTTTCTTGCATGTGATGACTGTTTATAAGGTTTTGTGTCATTTGTTACATTTTGAGAGCTTCTCTGGGGAGCTCCAGTCTTGTCAAATGGAACAGGGGAAAGATAACGGTGTGAGAAAAAAATAAGGTTTGCTAATCAAACTCAGTGATAATAGCAAATGCCGTGGCTGGCAGAGAAGTTCAGGACTTTGGCAGGTCTCTTGGATGTGCAGATCTCTTGTCATTTTTGAGCATCAACCGTGTGTGGCTAAGAAATTCCTCAGGACGGCTTGTGCTCTTTGTTTATCTGTCATATTGTCCCTTAAAAATCTACCCAGAAACCAAAGTTTTACAAGCCCCGCTGCAAAGCATGGTTATCTCCAAGGGAATATACCCAAGCAGCTAGAAGGCTGAGGTGGAAGATTGGATCCACTTGTTTGGGGATTCAAGGTATATGTACCACAGGACCCTCCTGCTGGAAAAAGTGCGAGGCATGAGGTCTCCATAACAACAATGTACTTGGAGGCATATTTACCTGGATGCATGCAAGCAGTGATGCATCCTTTTTACTCACAACTGGAGCTATCCAGGCACAAGCTGGCTCAGGAGTTATTTAGCTAAGTTGTTGTGTTACTGTGTAGGCCAGAATACTCATTAGCTGGTAGCTGTGATTGCACTAACATTGCTGCCCTACTTCAGCACAGGACTGGATTGCCTCCAGCAGGTGCAGACAATTAGTCCAACAAATATATGAATGTCTCACACCAACGAGAATGATTGGCCCACAAGAGAGGGAATTGGAAATCCTGTTAAGTCCATGAACAGCAGGGAGGCACAGACAGTCAGGACCTCTGAAAATCCTGGTACTTATTCAGGTTTCTTACCATGGATCTAGATGCCTCATTTTGGGCTTCCTATCCCTGCTTATGTTGTCTCCATTTCTTACCTGGACATCTTCACTGTTTTCACTGTTTTTCCTGAGCAGATCTTTCCGTTTATCTCTCACTAGAATATTTTGCCTGATACTTAACCCAAAACAATTCTGCTATTGCAGTGGAAGAAGAGAGCATCGCTATTCCCAAGGGAACATTCTCTTCCCATGACTCTAACAAGACGCTTCTGAGTAAAAACTCAAAATAAGCTATGTCTCTTTAATTTGACACAGCCTTGTGTTACGCTTTCTTATGTAACACCCTGCTTCATACCGCTCTTCTGTCTTTGCCGTCCTGCCTGCAATGATTTGCCTCCTGTGAATTTTTGTCATTTGAAGACTTCCCTATCCTGACGCTAAGAGTGAGATCACAAGAAGTGTGAACATGACAGACAGATCATGGAGTCTCAATGCAATGTGTTGCAAAGTGAGCATGCTCTGTTGGGTAGCTCAGCTGTGTTTTTAAAAACATAAAAAATAAGGAGTTTTAACATAAAATTGAAGAAGAGCAGCCCAATTCAAGTTGATTTTTGTTGTGCTACTTTTTGGAGGCTTTTTGGCCCCATCTTCAGGAAGAAAATATGTCGTGAACCCAGCTAGTTAGAAATGTAGGGCACTTTCACATAGTGCATTAGGAACTGAATAGAAAAACAGGTTTTTTTTTTCCTCTTCCATGAGATATTTGGGACCCAGGAGGCAGGGCTAGCTACTCTGGGCTTATGCCACACTACTACCTTAAAAAACACATATAAGGAGAGATTCTGGCCTTTGGGTCTGGTACTCTAGTGTGCTGGTGCCCCCTTAGAAATGCCAAGTGTCATTCCATTCCCACACGGCCTGAAAGGGAGATCTTCATCACACAGTAGTGTCTGATCTCCAGAGTTAGAGTGTTTACTTCCATGTGTGACAGACTCCATCTATATGAATGTTTGGTTTCCACCCAGCATCTTATGACATGATAGCAGAATCAGGTCGACTACTGATGAGCTAGGACTGATGCTATTTTTTCAGGACTGGAATGTGAATCTAAGTATGTATTCAACAGTAGACTAAGATACTCAAATCAGTAGATGATAGAATCAGACATGTAAAATCTGTCCTCAGATATGGGACCAAGGGCTGATAGGGATGTTCACTTGGGCAAGTAAAGAGGTAGCACTAGTTTGCTGTCTGACATCTGGCAGAGGGTGGTTGTATCTGATAGCTCAAGAAGACCTGGAGACCTGGACAAGTCTCTTCAACAGTGCCCAGGGAACGTTCAGAAGGACGAAGAAAGATGACCAGAAATTTTGGGTACCCTGTCCCTTTGCAGTGAGATAAGAAGGGGAATGTGGGCAACCATTCAGCCTACAGCTTGAACAAGCTTGAATGTCAGGAGTTTCCCACTGGCACAGAACGAAGAGAGTATTCACTGAATCCTGCAGCCTCAGGGCTGAGGCACAGCAACCAGAGCACTGTTTCTGAGTGAGGATCTTGCAAAGATCATAGACTAAAATCCCCAGTCTGAATGCCCAGAAGCTCTGACAGAATTTAGATCCTAAATCTGTGGCTCAGGTCTGTTTCTGAAACAACATCTACCTGCCTAAGCGAGCATTAAACTGTTCCTAGCTTTTTCTGCTTTGCTGTTTTCCTACATTATGGACAAAAGTGCAAAGCTTCCACAAATAAGATCTTCATTAGCAAGCTGAGATCCCAGAGTTGGAAGACATGGGAAGGTATTACCACAGTCCTGAGGAAGGAAACTGACCCAGTTCCAGAAGATAGTGATGCAGAGACAGAGCATTTGGTTTCATCAAACAAGATGGGTAAATCTCTGGCAGAAGTGTTTCCAAACTTTGGAGGTCAATCCAGTTAATTTTTATTTTTAAACCTAAAAAGTTTTGGTTAGAACTAACATCATAGAAATCCTATGGCCAGAGTAGGTTAGGACTAGATGTTATGGGAAGTATTCACTTTCGAGCTCATCTTCTGAGTCTTTTTATAGCAAACGAAGAAGGAGAGAGGAAGGCACTTAGTGCTAGGACTGCCTCATTTGATCCATTTTAGATACTTATTTAAGGATGAAATGAATCACACCTTAGAAACGCTTTCCACTGAGAAGTCTAGGTGAGTGTCTCAAATATGGACATATATATTTGTACAGATGTATGCCACTTCAGGTCATGATTGATATGGATTTTCTGAAGTGTTTTTCCATAGTTTAGCCTTTTGGACAGAACTTTCTCTCTCTGCTGCTCTTTCTCTCAACTGGAGAGTTGTTTTCTGAATGTTGACTATGAAATAGAACTTTGCATATAAAATCACTGAGAAAGAAAAGCAAATCAAAATCTATTCTAACAGCTCTCTAAAAATCAAATTAAAATTGTGCCTTCACAAAATGTGTTGCTTTAATGAATATTCTAAAAGGGGAATGTTTCTTGTTTAGTTTAAGCAAGTAGCATTCAACAGAGATTCTTCTACAACTCTATTAGCAAGAAACAAGGCAATAGAGAGTTTAGAAAGTGTATAATACAGATATCAGAATGCTGTGTGTGTTCCACATCTGTGTTACAGGTAAACACAATATGAATATAACTTAAATGTGTTTTCTGTTTCTTTTTTTAATTTAAAATTATCTGAAAAATACTGTCCACCTGCATAGCAGAGAACTACTTAAAACCACTCTCATTTGTTGATGCGATAGAAATTTTTAACTGCAACCTCCCACACATGTACCCATGAATATTCTTCATCGATGCTAATTGATACTTCCACCTAGAAAACAGTACTTTTCCCCTCACATACCTCAGATACAAAAGACAATAACCTATTGAAAAATAGTGTGGGCTTGGTTTTTCTTTTTTTCCTAACAGCACTTCCTTTATATGTGTGTTTCTAGGATTACACCAGGACAAACTTGCTCCACAGCAACCATGCTAACTCCAGTGTGTTTCCTAACTCTTTAGTGTTTGACTTTGCCTCCTTAACGTTATGTAATGTCAGTTCTGCATGTAATATACATCCTGCTGACAATCTGAGTGCTGCTGAGTAGCTCCCACACACCGGTTCCTGGCCAGTGAGTGAATGAGCCACTTCTTTTTAATGCTCTGAACTCCTTTAAGCTCCCATTCCTTCCTCATCTCCCGAGACGACATAGCTGGCTGACAAGTAAGAGGTCTCGGCCTCCCTGCGGCATTCTTGCCAGCTGAGGTTAGGTGTGAGCAACAATTTACATTTTGTCAAAAGCAGAGAGGTGATTTTATGGTGTTTTGACAGAAATGTAAAAATGTGAAGTAGTTCAGCTTTTGTTACTTCTGGAGTCAGATTAAAAGCCCAGTAGGCACTGCGTATTGCTCTAGTAAGCGGCTGGTTCAAATGGAGGAGCATCCATCACCACCCCAGTACCGGCACTGCAGCTTCACCACCCTCCCAGACGGGAACAATCAGTACCACAGATTTCTATACCCTGTTTAGTCTGTGCTTTTTCACCTCTCATTTCTTTTATCGCTCTTATGTGCTCTCTGTGTTTCTCATAGCTGGGACATTTGTGTATGTGTTGCCTGTTATTTGAGAAGGAGTTTCAACGGGAAAGAGTCAGTCAGTCCTGGCAGAAGGCAAAGCCTCAAGACAGCATCCCTACTGTGGCTGAGTTCTTGTAGGGGTTGTGTTCCCCTTGAGAAGAGGAGGAGGAGGAGGAAAATGCTCTGACAGGCTGCAATGTTATCTGAGGGATGTGAGGGGGGGCAAGACTTGATCCTTTTGAGTTGAGTTTGATTTTAGAAGGACAATTGTCCCAGGGCCTTGAGGGGGTCTGACTGCCCCTGCCTACCCCCTGGGGCTCCCCGCACCCTGCCCATGGCCCAGGGCCCCATTTCAGTCCCCTGGGACCATCAGCCCCTGCCCCAGCGATGCCACAGCAGGGCCAGTCTCCCGCTCCCCACAACCCTGCCCGGCCATGGGGCCCCTGAGCTGGGCCCACCCACTGGCCTGGCTGCCAGGTCCTGCCCGGCTGGCCTAGGGGGAGCCCCTATATCTCCCAGCCCCCAGGGAGCTGCTGGTCCATGACCAGCTGGCCTGTGCCACCTTTTTGACACTAGTGAATTAGCCACCATGAATGCAGGTGGGTAGGAAAGTCCTCTTGACCTGAGTGCAGATCAGAGACATCCACTGCAAGTCCTTCATCCACAAATCCACTCATTTTATTATTGAAGGTCAATCAGCCTGGTCATGTATGACTTACCCTTGGTAAATCCATGCTGACTGTTCCCAGTGATTTTCCTCTCTTTCATCTGTTCAAAAGTGGTTTCCAAGAGCACTTACTCCATGATTTTTTCCAAAGACTGAAATGAAGCTGACGAGCCTGTAGTTCCCTGAATCACTCTTTTGAAGGACCCCAAAGAGGAGTCCCCAAAGGACCATTCTTTTTTTGAAAATGGGTACAAAGTTTGCTTTTCTGTAGTCACAGGACCTCCCCTGATCTCCATGACCTTTCAAAGACAATAGAGACAGGCCTTACTATGACACTGGCCAGCTTCCTCAACACCCTCAGACGAAGACTGATATGGGTTGAATTCTCGCAGTTAACTCCTGACTCAGCCTGCACTCACTGCTGGTATTTCCTTTCCTCCTCAAACCTTGCCTGTAGAGACCTGGAAGACCTTGTTGGTAGAGACTGGGACCTCTTATTTGTCCACTGTCACTGAATCACCTACTCCTTTCAGTAATGGGCCCTTATTTCCCTTGTTCAGCCTTTAATTTTGACAACTACATTCCCTAGAGGTTTCTCAAGAAAGCTCAGGGGTTTTGAGCTAGACTGTTCTTCTAATTTCAGCTGGTGAAGTCTCAGTATCTTTATTTTCAGAGTCTTTTTGAGTGGCTTTTTCGGGATCTCAACAATTCCTTTAACCTACTTTTACGTGTCTGTATGTAAAGAAATTGCTATGCATTCTATGCATAGCAATAGAATGCTATGCATTCACAGCAGCATTCTGAATTGATTTAAAGGGATTTCAGAGCCTCAACCATAAATGTCATGGAAGTGTTTATACTGCAAATATTTTCTTATAGTGCACCTATTCCAGAGCCACAATCCAAATTCTGCCTGTGGAAAAACTCTTTGATGCCTTCCAGAAGGAAGTTGTTTGTAACCATACATTTCAATGTGTGCATTCAAACAATACGAAATATAAGATGTTTTCAAAACAAAAGGTGGTTTTAGAGTTGTTTTAAAGATGGGATGTATAGTTCTCATGTATGCACTTGCTGAAACATATATTATGTCTTATCTTCCTGTATATTCATACAGCACTTAGCCTGATAAGCTATTATTCCATTTAATGTCTTTGCTCCTTCCATATACTAGAATTATCTCATTATTGTGTATGTGGGCACCTGTTCCAAATTATTTCTAATGACCTTAATTAGGCTTATTTAAATTTGTAATTATTGCTTTTCAGCCTTTATTTAGAATCAGATTCCTGTGAATTTGTCAGAAATTGCAGGAGTTGTAAACAAAGTTCCATGTACTAACAACTGCTGTAGCAGCTCTAAACAATATGCACTACTATAATGTTCTTCAAGTTGCAATAAATTTGTTTCTCTGCCTGCCTCGTGCTTTAACTGCTTGAAGTTAAAATTTTAAAGTAACCACCTCTTACTAAATCATTGCCAAAAATTAGTGCAATAACTACCTTCTTAATGGTCAAAGAGTACAGCCAAAACCAACAAACCTGTTCACTAAAGGAAAACATGTACACATTGATATAAACTGTAAAAACATGTTATCAACTATTTTCTTAAATAGTCTTGGGGTTTTTTTTACTTCCTTTAAAAATGGTAGGCTGAAAATCATCCTGTCTTTCCTTTTTATGGGTAATCCTGTGTATGATAGTGGGCACAGCTCCAAAAACCTGTGAAGTCCATATATGCTGACAGAAAAGAGGCTTATTTTAGTATCGGTCACTCATTTAATCAGCCTGACCCTTGTTGGTTCCCTTCCTTTTGCGCACAGCTCTCTCCTCAGAGTTAAGAGCAAATTTGGAATGGGAATCATGGAGGTCAAGTTTTGATCATCCCTTCAACTGAAAGGAGAGCCTGCTGTAAAATACGGCTTCTGTCTTGTTATATATCCCTTCTTTCCTGTACGTCAGCCACTTTGCAGACTGTGGAAACTCAACTTTCAACACTTTAAAGGCTAGAGACCTGCTGTGTCAGTAAAGGAGAGAACAACACCAGCAGGGCTTTATGGTCCTTCCATCCCTCTTTACGTTCCTCTGGTTTCCTTTGCCCATCCGCATTGGTGAGGGAGGAACCAAGACCTGGATCACAGGGCCCTTACTTCAGGCATAAGGAATGTGGCTTTCAAAGTTCAGCCAAGTATGAAGCACCAAGATACAACGCTCTTAAATTGTAAACTTTCAGCCAGCAGCACCTTGTTCCATATATCTGTAGTGCTCAACACAACACAGACCTGCTCTTTACTGGAGAACAGAGGCAATACCACAGAATTACTGACAGTACTGAAAGCTTACCAGAATTACACAGCACATGCCTTCTGTTACAATGCTGTGAGTGACTGTGTGAGGCTGAAGAGGAATGAACCAAGTCTCTTGTGTAAGCAAAAGTTTCTGATGGAGTCAGCAGTAGTTTTGTCTCCACCCTGATTAAAGAAACATTATCTTAGTAAATGTTTCTTGTTGATTGCACCAGTTTATAATCTTGCTTAGCTAAGTATCAGAGCGCTTCAATGTTTCTCTCAAGCTCATTGATGAGGAAGAATGCTAGGGACTGAAATAAGGCGGCCAGTCAAACTTTTGTGCGTTGAAGGTACTTCGTATATTAGTTTCGTTTGATTATCACTAGTCAGCACTCAATAGTAGGTTACATGTATTTCAAATCCAAATGACTAATTGGTAAGTAAGTTTTTCTGACAGACTCTGATTTCATTTTACTTAGCCATGATTGCCAAACTCCAAGAGTATGACTTGCAACCAAGAGTAATTTTTTCCAGAATGGGGAATTACAGTAACTTTTCAAAATACTGCAGAAAAGTTACTACTGAGAAATTTGCTTGGGGATTAGAAATACACTGTGATGTTGTACATTTACTGTGGGACACGGTCAGCATCAATTTGGGGGCAGCAGTAATCCCCAGTGGAGTACTGAGTATGGTTATCGTTTGGTTAGCCTTCTGGTTTTATAATTCCTTTAAAAATGAATCCCCGCACAGTTGCTTTCCAGGGAAGAGCAGTGTTTCACAGATAGATGTAAGAAGTTTGTTTCACAGTAGCATTTGCTACATTTTACTTATATTTCTTTTTCTCATTTGAGTAAAGGAGGACAGGTTAAACAGCCTTTTGTTCATGTTGATAGCATATGGTGATTTAAACCTCTGTATTCCAGGACTTGTGCATCTTTCCTACCATCTGACACCTATAGGGTACAGTGCGCCTTTAGTTTATTAATTACAAAGGTCTTTCCATTTTTATATAACATCTATCCTTTTGTGTTGTCGATCTTAAAAGAATGTATTTTACATACCTGAAGTTTAAAGCCAAGGTGTTTATATCCTTACATCACTGAGAATTCTTAAAAACAAATGTTTCCTGTATGCACTACAGCTTGGAGATAAAAATGACTAGTTAACAACTACTGCCAGTAAAATATTCCATCTTTAACAAAGGTTTTCTCTAATGGTGACAACAATTACAGTGTTACAGTTAGGTATGTGCCAGGACTTGGAAGTCTCAGACAAATTTCAGCTATGCTATCACTCGAGATATTTAGATTTCAATTTTTTTTTTGTTTAGGTTGATATATCTGACCATCTATTTTTCATGGTGATTGAACCAAGTAAATATGAGATCAAAGCATTTTGTTACCATCTCAAGATGTTGGTAAACAGCAACAGAAGCATGGTGTGGAACAGATGGATGTTCTCCCTTGTTTAGCAGGTGAGTAATTTCTCTGCAAATGGAAGACTTCCAGCTCAGCCTTGGGGCACTGCAGCATAGTATAGCGTACAGTGCAGAATATGGATATCTATCTGCATAGCTTACTGGGAAAACAGTGAAAAGGAGTAACCAGTTCATAATTAAGAAAATGAAGTGATCACCCAGAGAGGGAAGGAACCCAGAAAAAATACCTGAAGGTATCAGAGTTGGTGAGAAACAATGTGATGGACTATTTCTAGTAAGATTTCCACTGAGAGATATTTGACTATGGTTTGTTGAATTATTAGCTTGCTAAATTAGTATTATTTTCAGATAATAATGTTTCACAGAAAAATGCATCCTGTTTGGAGGGAAAAAAGTCAGAATTGTTGTAAGTTTGCTCTTTTTATGAATAGTATTTTTATTGTAAGTTCTCTCTGGTTTTATTTTCTTATTTCAAATTTCATGGAGTAACAACAAATCTGCCTGTGGGTTTTTTCACAAAGGACTTGTTACCAAAGTGATTGAACACAGGGCACTGCAGTTCAGTTCCTGCCTGATGAAGTTTAATCCTTAGCCACTTAGCTGGTCTGTTAACATGCTTTGGACTACTGATACCATAAAGCTACATGGCATGTATTAAAATTAAATTGTAGCAGACTGATAGAATATGTCTGAAACACCAGGTAGAGTTAAGACCTAGAGTCTGTTAATGTGAATAATTACTACCTCAGGCAAGTCAAATGTCTCTGCTCACACTATCGGCCTCAGCTCAACTGAAGGCCTGCGGAGCTCATGGGTAGACTGAGCTGCTCCGCAGGATGCTCTTGGGAACTGCTGTACTTTTGTGAGAGCTTCAGACAATGTTGTTTTCTATGTTATTTGCTATTAAAACAAACAATCAAACCCAAACTCCACAAATCTAGGAATAACCTGGAACATGAAAGATCAGTGGGGTCTAAAATCCCAACAAAGGAATTCAAGTTCAGAACTGAGCTTGAGAGCTGAGCTTGAGAACTAAGCTAAATCAGAACATATTACAAAGGGCTCTGGCTGTGTATTCAAAGATGTGTAATTGTATACAGGAAGATATACTCAAAGTGAAATCCAGTGAAGATTACAGTAGTAGTTATTGGACTACACTGGTATCCAGAATCTTAAAATAATTCATTAAAAAAAAAAAAATCAAGCAAAATATGATAGCATCTTTACAGCTTTAGCAGCAGCAAAGACATTGGGCAAGGTATAGAAGGCATTGGACAGTATTAACGACAGTGAACTGATGTGTGGTGAACTTAGAGATGTTACGCAAAGTGTACCATTTAGAAATATACAGCTTTCTCTTGTGCTGAAAGGTCTATTTGTTTTGGGACTTGAGAATACAGTTTAGTTTTCTGTTTTTAAAGTCTGAAGATATTGGGATGGAAGTCCTGCCTTCCAGAGTGCTCCAAGCTCCAAAAGGAACCAAATTTTTACTTTTTTTTTTTTCCTATTTAGAAGGATGTAACATGGAAACTTAATTTAATGGGACTATACTGATCCTTCCTCCCAAAGTGTCAACTCTTGGGACTGCATTGCATGGTGGTGCTCTCAGTGGCACTGATGCCATTACTGAGCAGATACCATGTCTAGGCAGCTGGAATGTTTGCTTTGGTTGTACTTCCAAAACTTGGTCAAGAATAGCTGGCACATGTACATACACATGTGCCAAATTTACAGGAGAGTGAAAGAACTCCCTGGCAGTTTAACTGCTTTTGTAGCAGGGTTATTTTTGTTGGCTGATTCTTTTTAATATTTTTTTTTTCTGCAAACTACTCCAGCAGGATAATCCTTCTGCTATCAAAATAATAGCATTTGAGCGGCTGTGAACTTACCAAGAGCCAGGTACCCAAAGAGGTACCACTGAGAGTAGTTTGCTTTACGATGCCTGTAACTGAGTAAATAGCTTCTTTTAAAGATGCATCCAAGTATCCAAGCACTCTCAGGAATGAAAAAGCACACATTGCTGAGGACAAATAGAGTCCTGTTTCCCAGCTTTCAGTCTTAAACAGAACTTTGAATTGCACTCTGGCCCCAAAGGAGCAGAAAAAGACTAATGGTATAATCTTAGAAAGAGATTTTTGGGTAAGGCCTGGATTCAGATGAGTTGTCTGTAGCTGGAGGTGTTCCTTCTAAACTGAATTGAAAGGCACTATTGCTTAACCCCAAGGAAAGTGGAGAGGAGGGTTGTTCATTGGGATGAGTTTCTCTATTCTTTTGTTCATTTTCTGCAATAAAGCTTGATTATTCAATTAGAATCCATCTTCTGGAGTTATTAGGCATAATGGGAAGTAAATAGAGACGTGAAACCAAGGCAGTAGGACAGAATATGGGAAAGGACACAGTTTAAAGTTCAGACATAAAAGAAATAGTGATAAGATGCACCCGAAGATGCCACTGCAGAAATATACTGAGCATATGAAAGGGTAGGTTTTTTGAAACACAACAACAAGCTCTTTAAGTGGTGTGACTTTTTACAAAAGGCTGCTTGAAGTATCTGTTTGATGGAGAAGACAGAAGTAGAGTACTACAATGAGTCTGGTACAGCTCCAGCCAGGTCAGTTGGAGTTATCATCTACAGGACAGAATATTATTATTGTTGCTAAGCAGCTTAAATAAATTGAAAGTGAGGTGGCAACAGTGCCGTGAAATAGTATATGCAATAATTCTAATATGCACTACCACTTTTATGAGCCTTGTGCATATTAAGCAATCCAAACCAAACATAGTTATTTACATAGTAAAACCATTAAGAATAAGGAATGGCTGCTGATTTCATTTGAGTTTGCTGGTACAGATTCAGGACACCAGCATCCTGATGTCAAAAGAACCAGCTAATTGTTGAGCAGGACATTACTGGATAAGAAACCACATAATATGTGACCTAGAAAATATGATGTTTTTCCACCCAGCCTTGGAAAACATAAAAGCAGAGTTCCTAAGGCAAAGGACACTAACTGGTGCTTCCAGAAGAAATGAGGAATATTAAAAGTGACTTTTTAATGCTTCAGCTCAGTTTGAGAAAGGATCTTGCTGTGCTCTTTTTGCTAGTTTGTGGGGTTTTTTGGGTTTGGTTTGTGGTTTGGTTTTCGTTGTTTTTTTTTTTTTTTGAGAGCACACCCCAAGACTGTTAGTGGAAATACAGGGCTCAGTTTCTAAGAGAAGTAGAAACCCTGCTAAAGTCTTAATAAACTGGACTCTTGTGCTGTTCTCTGTTGCCACACTTTATTATTTGCACAGTCATGGCAAAATTTTGAGAAATAGAAATGGTATTACTGACATGGAATTGTTTCCGTTTAAGGACAGATGCTTTTTATACGGCATTTATTTAAAACTGTGGATTTTTTGAATGCTTTTTGATGAAAATTTAAAACAGCAAATTAGCACTTTCTTCATAAAAATGTGTTTTCCTCAGTAGAATCTATTTTTCATGAACCTCTCACACTTATGTAACATACCATGTAACTAAATTAATTACATAGCCAGCATTTTTAAGATATTTAAATGTTGTTTTGGGAAAATAAATACTTCCTGAAATAACTCTAAAAATCCTTGGGCATCCTTTGCTTATGGATGTGAAAGGCTTTCCATCCCTTCTAATAATAAAGATACCACAGTAAAACTTATATAATGAAAATGCTTGCTTTTTTTTTTTTTTTTTTTGGTTGTTGTTGTTGTTGTTCCTATAGTAAGACAGAAGCAAGGTATGGAGGAAACCCACTCACTTATCCTAAAGTCTGAGCAACTCCTATGAACAGTAGGAGAATAAATAAAATAACAATGGGGATTTATCATAGTCGTTGTCTGGGCTTCATCTCCCAAGATAAACTCCATGTCATGAGTCTGGTTAATGTGCCTTGCAGCTTGGTCCCCTGCATGTAGATTGAATTCTGGTAGATGTCAACTCTCAGACCCATAGCAGAAGGTAGCCAGATACAAATGCCAACTTTGACAGTGCTATGCTGCATCAGAAAGGAAATGTAAGTGAAGAAAACATTTCAGGTCAACTGAAAAAAACAATTATGTTGTTCATTTTTTGGTTTAAAAAATAAGTTTCCTTTTGTTTTTTTCTGAAAATTTATTTTTTTTAAATAACTTTCACTGCAGAAAATTTCAGTTTTGGGGATACAACATTTTCTGTTACCAGGGCTACTCAGCAGAACATTTCTGTCTGGCTCTTAAAATGGTATTCACCTCAAAAAGTAATTCTGTCTCTGATAAATGAGAGGCCCAGTAACATGTCTTAGGTAGCTAGTACCATTCCTGTAGCAGAAGAAAGATGGCTTTTATGAATTTTAGCTGACATAAACTTCATGCATGACAAACCCCAGATCAGGCTGACAACCTGCTGGCAAATTTCAATGGAATGGGAAGGCGGTTAGGTGTTCTACTATTTTTGTTTCTTTTGTATGATAAGTGTGGATTTATATTGTTTTTTAATATAAACTACAAGCCTTGGCTGGCTAAGCTTAATTTCAGTGAGAACAGCTACCTCTGTCTTTGAGAAAAAAAAAAAAAAACACCACCAAAACATACTTGCTCTCTAGATCTAACTAGTAGGACCCAAACAAGGGTTAGTATTAAATGAGACTTTCAGCCATGAGGTAAACAGAAATGAATATGCCTGTGTCATAAGGAATACCTTAGTTATATTTGTGAAGCCCAAGTACATGTCTGCTGTAGACAGTAACTCATCTTCCAGTGACTGTCTTAGAGGTTTCATCAGAACATGTGGCTGAAGCCCAGCTGCAAGATGCATCATCAGAGTAATTTATAGTATGTATGTAGTGTTTATCTAAATATATAAAAGATAAAATATGCATACAAAAGATAAAACACACAGACAGTTAAGTAAGCTGTGCTGCCTGAAAGCTAAACATCTTTAAAGAGATATATTGTAAGGCAAGTAATTTCAGAACAAAATACATGATAATCAGATTTATAAAATAGTTTTAGGCATTGCCATCTCTCATCCCATTGCATTGACTTTCACATGTCTAAGGAGCAGCTATTTTTTTATGCTGATGTAACTTCAGCAGTTAATTGGGAAAGATGAAGAAACACAGGTCACATGAAAGGGAATTAAATCAATTACACGAGGGAAAGGGGAAATACCTGCATGTGTGATTGTTTGATGTGTTTTCTGGGGAGAAGTGGCTTTCTTTTCTCTTTCACCCCTTCCCTTCCAATTCTTCAATGCCTTATTTTTTTTAGGAAGATGGCAGAAGGCATACTGATTTTTTAAAGTTAATTTTGACCAATAAGCAGTGCTTAGTACAAGATAGACAAAGGTGGCTTTGGCTAAATTATGAGCCTTTTGGCTTGATCCAAGCTCTGGCTCCAGAGGTGTGCACCCTCTGATAACAGCAGAAAAGGAGAAACCTGTTATACTGATCAGCAGCCATTTCTTCCTCCTCCTTTTGGGAAACTCAGCTTTTCTTCAGGAAACACAAGTACAGCTGTTGCTCATGAAATGGTTACAGGATGTTGACAGTCAAGTTAGGTGCCATTTTATGCCAGTATTTCCTTACCGTTCAAGCTCGTGAGCAAGTTTTATTTGAGCTACTTGCACTTCTCTGCCCAGGTAATCTGGGTAGTAGCCCACATGCCATACAGATGGTGAGTTTGATCTTTTAATATGTGCTTTTAAAATCCTGATGGTATTATTAGAGCTGTCATTTGTCTTAGCTCTGACTTCAAGAGGACATTAATTTCTCCCTCAGGACTGGGAAGAATACACAGTCAATATGAAGTGCTTTCATTCTTCGTGCCTTGTAAGGGAGATTCTAGAGAGCAGTGTTCAGGAGGGTTGGGGTTTTTTTAAGTCTTATTCCTTACATGTGCTCTAATCAGGTCCTTTATAGAGGGTTCATTTTGTCTTCCTTTGCGTTTACACATTGGGATGGCTCCAAAGCCAGTAAGAATGTTACTGAAGAGTAAGTGGTTGAGATATCTTTCATCTATGGTTGAATTAATAATTTGCTTTCTCTCTCAGATGGTTACATCCCAGTCTCTCAGGGAACATCTGCCTACTCTTGATAGGCTGAAAATTAGAACAAAATTGAATTTTTGTCTCTCTGATCAGGAGTGTTTCCTTGCATGTGTTTGTAGCTTGGGAATACAACCATGTCTGCAGCTATCCTTGGGTGACAATGATCAAGCAGTGGCCAGGACAGCTTTCTCTTATTTGAATTTGGCTGCAGTTGGCATGTGGTCTTTACTTTTGGCTGCCAGATCCCCACCCCCTAATCATGTCTCTCTCATCTGAGAATCTGACTGTTGTAGGCTTTTCTGCTTGGGACTACATCTTAAATATATTTGGAAGCAGATAGTTAGTTATTAGCAGAAGTCTTTCCTGATCATTATGTCATTAAATTTGCTAACTCTGAGATTTTCAGCGGATTCTGAGATGTTGGTCTTGCTCTCAAAGCTCCTATATAATTTGATAATCAACTAACCTTCTTCATACCAGTTTTAGACAGAAATGCTAAAGTTGGAATTTCTTTGATTTGAGAGGGCCTATGAGCATCTATGGACTTTGGAAAATTTCTTCTGGTCTCATGGGCTTTTTTTTCACTTAAGATGTCATCAGCAATATTTGAGGGGCATATTTGCTGCTGTTGGTTTACAGGAATAGCAAATGTGCCCAGAGCACAGGATAAATGTTTGCATGTCTTCTCTTGAACCTGAAGAAGAGAAATAAATAATTGTAAATGAAAATGTACAAATGAAATTATGCTTTAAAATGCTTCTTGCAGTACAGCTTTAAAATTGGAACTATGCTTAACATTCAGCTATGCAGCAGTCTCTTCGTTATGGAGTATAGTCAATATAGCCAATGCAAAGTTCATGTATAGGCATCAGTTCAGTGGTACAGGATGCGGGATCCCATGAGTGGCCTTTGCTTTTCAAAGAACAGCTCTTTGTCACTTTTCACGGACAGTCTTCGCTTTATAAAGAAAAGACTGAAAAAGTCTGTGTGGAACAAAGTGTCTTTGAAATGCACCAGTTTATTTTTTTTTCTTTTTGTTTGCCAGTTCAATAACAAAATTCTAAATCATGCCATAATATCCTTTTCTGTTGTATAGAAAAAGAAATAATGGTAATGAACTTTTTGCTGTTAATTAAAATAAGCAAACAAATATGGTCTGACATTGAAACCCCAGAACTTCTGAGTTGAGATATGCGTCCGATTTCAAGTTTGCAGTTGGTCTCCACCTACAAAATGGGATGGTAAAGAACCCTAAATGTAACTCTTACCCCCAGGCTTTGTAGATGATTGGATCTGGCTCTGACTTATGCAGAACTGTAAATATAAAGCCTTATAAATATGAAGACCTGCAATTGGATCCAGGAAACCAGTTGCATGCAAAATTAAGTGGGGCTTACTTGTCAGCTTTGATCATGGGATAGAGGCCAAAGTTTTTTTTGTTTTCTTCAAGTCTTACGTAATTGCACTTTCAGAAACCTCACTGTCTGTGTTTTGGAATTGAGTAGGGTCCTATTTTACTTTGCAGCTGGAATGGAATTATTTCAGGAGGACTTCTGTTCTGGTTTTTGGCTTAGCTCAAGAGGCCACAGACTCAACCCAATGGCATTTCTCTATGTCTGTAAAACAGTAACTTCTGAACATCACATCTGATCACTTTCAAAACTTTAGGGAAAGTTACAGGTTTTGATAGCCAAAACCTTGTTGATTTCACAGAAAAGCAATAAGAGAAAATGGGAGACACATGGAGCTTCTGCTTTCTCTCAAGTACAGCCACAGTTTCATCCTTTTTAAGTCAAAGACTTGGTTAATGGTTTTCCTGTACAGCAGAGTAGAAGTGTCATGTCCTTCTCACAGTTGCTTAAAATGTTATTATTCTGATGGGCTGCCTCCTATGAAAGTATCAGCGGTGGGAGATGGAGGGGAAAATGGGAGATGCCAGAAAGTGTGGAAGAGTAGTTTGCAGAGTTAGAATATCCTAGTAAAGAGAGACAGCAGCTCAAATACCAGCAGGGACAGAAAGAGCGAACAGGAGTATGTAGAGCCAAGGAAAGAGACTGCCATTATTGGAGACAAACGGGTTGCACAAAAGCAAATTTCTCTGGCCCTTGTGGACCAGAAAAAATTGGAGATTCAGCTGCCAAGAAAGAAGGAATACTTGGGCAAGTTCAAGGCCAGTAAGGAGGTAGTAAGAGGTGGGATGGGGACTGGAGGGGGGGGTCTGCAATATCAGGAGTTTCTGTAAGGTACACCTGGAGGATTCTGCTATGCCAGAGATGAGGAGGTGCTGTGCTGCATGGGGGAGGACTCACTGATGTGGAATGGGACAGTGCAAGCAAATGGGGAGAAATTTTGCATATTAACTGGGACAGTAAAGGAGACAAAGATGTGGAAGACAGAGCACCTCTTCGAAAGTGGAAGGAGGCTTTGTAACAAAGGTTGATTTGGACAGATGGGGAGTGTGGAGGAGAGACTCAGAAGGCAGGCAAGAAACCTCTACGGCATGCTTCAAGCTCAGCTTACAGAAGCTACAGAGTGTGTGACCCTCTCGTTAACTTCATTTCACAATGTTCCCTGCATGCTTTGTGTGGCTTCCAAGTAACGCATGACATCAGCAATCTTAATAAAAACCACCTGCTTGGTACATTTTATGTTCAACTCTGTTAAACTTTCCTAGTCCGAAATATCCAGTGCTATCTGGAACAGGAATATAATTAGTTTTCTCTAAATTTGCTGAGCTTTGTTAAATGAATTCTTTCCTTAAGGAGAAAAATGTTAATTTATATGCTTTAGCTCTACATATTTGAACATCATCTTTCAGCTGTTCAGCTTTGTATACTGGCACATACATCTATCAAAATTAACTCCTGATCTTCCTCTTGAACCTAGTCCACTTCTAGCCATGTTCATGACCTGTGTTTCAGGAATAAATGAATGACCCCTGTGCACTAGGGAAGTATAGGGTGTAAATGGCCATAGATCTAGTGGGAGGAATGTTCAACACACCCCAGAAGATCTCTTTAAGCTTCAGGTTGCCTGAAATCTTTCAAGTCAGACAAGAAGATATGTTTATACATCCCTCAGCACAAGGAAGAAGCTGCTGTGGGCCAGAGGTAATTAATATCAGCAGTTAAACTAGCTGCTTCAAGAAAATAACTAGCATTAGAAATAATTGCTTAGCTTTCCACTATTGTGCTCCAAAAAGTCTCAGGTTGTGATGTTGCTATCTGTTAATATTAGCTTAATATCTCTCAATACATAACAAAAGTTAAGAAGGACCACTCTTTTTCCCTAGGCTACTTTGGAAAGTTTATTCCAAATTTTGTTTAGCTGGGACAGAAGTTCACGAAGTTCTCAGTACTTAGACAGGGGCCTGTCTTTTTTGAGGGGTCTGAGTTTTCATTGTAGTCACAGCCAGAAGTTGGAGCTCCTTCGTGTGGCTCCCTTGCTCTCCAGTTTAATCTGTTATTAGTGACTGAAGAGTGCTTGCCGCAAGGTAGATTTTCCGTTTTGAGTGAATGGAGCCATTTGCAGGAGGTTTTTGAACCTCTTTTTGTTTTATCAAAAAAGTCAGGCACAAGGCTGTCTTCTGACAACTTATTTTAGGATGAGGAAAGGGGTCATGACCCTGAGGCTTTGCTGTTTAAATCAGCAGAACTTCTTTGGGGTCTAGCTAGGATAAATGAAAGGGCATGGGCTCTGCTGGTTGTGTCACAAATTTTCCAGAATGCTTTTTCTGAACAAGCCAGAAAAAGATTTGCCTGAAGGGACACATGAATATGGGGCACAGGAATAACTTTTTAACATAGAAGATGTTTTTTTAAGAGGCAAAAATAAAAGGACTGAAAAGTGGGTACCATAGAGACTGGTGGAGAGAAGAAGGCATAAGGTTGACCTCTGTGCACTTTCAGTAGGCTGTGCAGCATGGTGGGGAAGTTGGGTGGTCTTCTGAGACCACTGGGTCTTCCTTGAAATCTGCTGCCAGAGCTCAAAGCCTCAGGTAGTGAAGTCCCTGTGCCAAGCTTAAAACATGGGGCTCAGTCTAGAAGTAAAAAGTGGATGAGATTCCGTTTCCCCTGGTCTCCTTTGAATTGCCTGCAGTGAGGAGATGGAGAGAATGTCTTTCTCCCTGAGTGTGAGGATTTCTTGTTCAAGTCTTTTGGAAAGAACTGGAGTAAAATGATTTTTGTTTACACTTAATAGTCTGTAATCAATACTGCACTGCTTTGCTGCCTTCTTGCAAATGTTGGTGTCTTTTGGACTCTTTTGAGGATGGACCAAGAGGGCATTACCATACCTAGTACAAAACAAAAAAATGTTATAAATAAATCTCTACACATAAATGCCCCAGACCTCTCTAGACACATGCTTTTTAATCTATTTCTTCACCTTTCCCCCCTATTTTCACATTTAGATTTGGGTAGCTGTAGTATAAAGCAGGTATATATTTTTGTCTGCTTAGGACATGAGAAAGGGCACAGTGCTCTCTGTTTCAGCAGCTGTTCTCAGAGGCCAGTGTGCTAACTGTATTTATTTATTAGTGGGTTGTTTTGGTTAGGCTATTTTTTTCCCCGTATAACTTGTTGCAATTCTGCTGTAATCGGTGGACATGCTTTCCCTTTCTTACACCAACAAAGAGATTGGCCCAAGAGAATTTAATGGATTATTCCCTTTTGACCTCTAAATTCCCCAGGTTAAGATTTTTTCCTACATGGTTCTTCCATTATCATCTAGCTCTGAATGCATCCTCTTGGTATGTGAAATAGCAGAAGTATATGCCACGTGTTTTCTGAGGACATGAGCCATAACCCTCAGAAATGAATTTGCTGCTTCTCTAACTCAGAAGCCATTGAAGAAATTACATCTGCATGAATAATGAAAATATATTGCAGTCAAAGAAAAACTGCAGATTCTTTTTGACAGCAACCGTGGTTTCTAATGCCTCCTTAATTTTCACTTACACATATCTGAAGCAACGATTAATCCAATGAAATGTGCAAAATTGCCCATATAAATCTGACTTTAATAAACGGGAATTATCTTAAAGTTTCATAAAGTGTTCCAACATTCAGATCATTTTTGTGATGCAAATAAATATCACATATGTATATCTTCACTTCTCAAATTTCCAGTAGTTCTGGAGGAAGAATTTTCATCCACTGGAAAACAGCATCTTTCTCTGCAAAGGTTTACTCATAGCAAGAGCAACTGTGTTTCTTCTGAACAGTAGCAGAAAAGTGTTGCTTGCCCCTAGATTAAAAAAATTTAAAGCTGAAAACTGACTTCCCCTCTCCCTTCCTGTTCGAATTGTGAAATTGGCCTGAAAAAATAACTTTTTTTTTTTTCTTTCCTGTTTCGGAGTCATTCTGATGCTCTGTGTTATGATCAGGAGTAATGGGTCCTTCTTAAAAAATGAAAATGGGGAACACTGGTCCTCTTGATTCCAGCTCTTCAGGCCTTAAGATAAAACAAATGTCATGCATATCACAATAAATCCTGAAAGCTAGTAACACAATGAAAAGACGTGAACAAAGCTGTGCAGAAATGCACAGAAAGAATAGCTTGAGGGCTGATAAAGTTTTTGCTGAGTTTTCTTCTGGTGCCTGTCGTGATAACTACTAGCATTGGGTGGAGAGATCAGGGAGCAGCATATTCACCCTACAGCAGTTGGGGCCTGTACAGTTACCTGACCTCCCTCTTCTCTGCTTTTAGGATCCCAGAGATAAGTTGGGGGAAAAAAGCACATTAGTATATGAGTATATACTAGATGCTAGTGTATAGCCACATGTAAAATTGTTACTTAAGCACACCAATTTTCAAGAATGTGACAGTAGCTCCTAAAATTTCTCATGAATCTTGTAGCGAAAGTCTGTGTTCTGGATTTAAGTCTGCCAATCAAGAGATCTTCCACTTGCTGTGTATTTTTAGTAAATACAGCTATTTGGGCTCTGCTATCCCTGTACTTTTTCATAACAGGTTTGTTGCATAAAGACTTTAAAAAAAAAAAAAAAAAAGACAATGGTCCACATAAACATTTCTGAGACAATAGACTCTGAGGTTATAAACACATGCTTGTGACCTTATTAAGATGAAGAGAATTTTGGTTTGAGAAGAGGAAAAGCTTGTGATCAAGCAAATACAGTCACAATAATAACAAAGGAAAACAGAAAATTATTGTCAGCATTATTATTTTGGGAGTCTCGCTTCTCTGTCCTGCCCAATGCTGCCTCTTTGTGATGCCCTTTATTTCAGGACAGAATACATAGTTCATCCTAACTGAAATTTAGAAGTGTCATAATTTTAGTAAGTAATTTTTTACTTATTACATTATTCAAAGGAACAAAACGGCACAAAATTAATTTTGCAATCCCAAATTGCTATGAAATGGAAGTCAGTGCAAGCACTTCTGAGTATTACCAAAATGGCTGTTCCTTGAAGGATCACAAATACAAAGATTATTTGTGTAACTTAGTTCCATCAGCCTAGAAAGACACATAAAATATGTGATGAGGTTTTAGTAATTCAGCATTGTTCCTGTTACTAATTAACCCTACAAGCGGCACCAAAAATCACTGCAAAAATCATTTAGTGGCTTCACCTCTCTAACATGGTATTTCAAATAGATGACGTGTAAATGTTTGATTGTTTATTTTCTGGCCTTTTGTTATTATCAGCATTGTGTTACTTTCCATTATACTACCTGTGATGAAGACAGTATATGTAAATAAACCTGAGAAGAGATGGAGCTGGGGACAGCTTGTATATGTCAGTGTTCATTTAAGTTCACCAAACAGTTGGTCTTTCATCCCAGTTCATTACTCTCCCCTTTTTTCTCCCCAGAGTGAGAGAGATTCATGCTTCCTGACTGCCTGCATGAAGAGGGTAGATTATGTCATTCTAGTGGCCAGATGGCCTGACCACAAAATCCACTATGTCAGCCTTAACAGTCTCAGAAGGGAAGCTCCCAGCCTCAGGACTCTCCCGTCATAGCCAGTGAGGAAGCACAGTGCTACAGCCATTTTCAGAAGCTGACCTGAACTTTGCAGGCAGCACTTGTCTTATAGAGAGGGCTATTCATCTGACACCTCTAGTAAGTGGCTTCTTCCTGATGTACCAGTATAAAGGAACTGAATAACCCCAACGGCGTGCACAGCTGATGCAGGGACACACACAACATTGTGCTACCATCTAAAGCACACACACATGCACCCCTGCCATCCTTAGGCTGAATTTTGGATACAACTTTTGTTTTGGCATCTCATTGTACCAGAGCTAGGTTTTGGTGTACATAGGTTTTATCTTGCCCTAACTCTTGTAATTCTTTTGTGTATATAGGGCAAGCACACCACATTAAGAAACAAAATTACATGCAGGAACTTCTTTTAATTGAATCAGAGACACTGATGGAGAAGGAAGGCAAATGGAAATAAAGAACAGAGATGTGGTGGGAAACTGTTATTAGTATTCCTTTCCGTGTCATTCTAGCTTGTTTTCCTTAGATACTGAATTACATCTTCAGCCAGTATACTTTAACTCTGTTTCACTGACATCAACCTTGTTCTATTGCTGTTAACTTACAGAGGCTTAAGGTTTGGTCCATTGTATTTGCCCAGCCCTCAATTTAACAAAGGCTTTTCCTCTTTTAAAATTTACTTGAGTGTTGGTATGAAGACGCTTTGGAAAGAAGGGCTTCTGACAGACCTTGTTTAGTCTACTGCCAAATTAGTTCTCTTTTTAAGGGAGTTTTGCAAGTTTTATTTATGGCATTTCTACAAAATCCTTGAAGTAAAGCAATAGTTTTATGTATTTTCTTACTTTTCAAGAAGGAAGGAGTAGTTATGTCTCAACCACAGAACTGAAGATGTTTGTTTAAAAATATATACCATAAGATTTCTGCAATCCAAATCCACATTTAATGAGTGTACAATATGTGTTTTCTAGTCTGTTTGCATTGCTGGTGATGTGTGACAGAAGCATAGATTCGCTTAAGTTGCAAATGAAATCCATCTCTAAAAGTATAGGTGACAAGGCAGTGTTAGATTTAATTCCCATCGCCTGAGTCACTTCATTTTCACATGTCGCTTTACACTTGATTGGACACATTGATATTTTAATAAATGCATTACAAATTTAATCAAAGGCATCAAATAAGAGACACAATGTTGAAATTACATCCAGGAAAACATCTGAGACTATGGAGTAGGAATTATTCTTGCATAAAAAAAATAGAGATTCTGTACTTTACTAGATTAATTGAATAAACAAAGGAATATTGAAGCTCATCAGAAGTTTATATGGAAGGTCAACTCATGATATTTCCCAGATTGCAAATCAATGCATTGATCTTGAGTAGACTTGTGTATTTGAATAACTTCAAGGATGATTCCATTGGACTTTTTCCTGCACAGCCTGTTGAGAGTGCTCAGATGAGATCAAGAGGGCTAATCCCATGTGCAAAGTCATTCAGAGTTGTAAGTGTTATCAAGTTTGGAGGGGCTAAAGGTTAAGTCTTGCAAATTTCATTCACACAGATATGTCTATTACCCTTTGAAGAACTATAGCTTAGAAAGGAACAAGTTATTGAAGTGAGGTTGAGAATACAATTATTTCTTTACTATCAAGATATAATACCGTGAAGGTATCTGAAGCTATGTTCTTTAGCTTCCTGTATAGCATATAATCTTCCTCACGTTTATAAAATGTGCTTTCTTTTCTTGAAGCCAAGCTCCAAAACATTATTTATTTTCTCTCCAGATTTGCTCCATATGGAAAACATGCCAGACTATGATAACAGCAAGAAAAATCAGAAGATATAAAAGTTCAAAATTCCGTTCAGGTGACTAGATAATTTCAAATAGTTCAGAAATGGCCTTCTCCACAATCCATTCTATATTATGGATACTTTTCTATAGATTTTTCTTTTTCAATGATTTAGACTTAAGGACTGGAGACTGAAGATATTAAAATCAATCAGAGCAGCATAATTTTCTTTCTTACTATGCATGAAATCTACACAGTTACAGTGACATGTTAGAATACCATTAGAACAAAATTTGTAAGTTGAAAACATCAAAAGTCTCATCTTTGACCTTGTTTAATGAACTCTCAGGTGTGCAGTGCATGTTGAAAGAAATAGATTGATAAGTTTATCTAAAGCAAAAGGTGGTAAAATTAATTGCAGCTGACCTTCGAAAAATTTCCATACATTGTTTATGAAACAGGTTATCACACTGAAAAGGAGCTATATTAAACTTAAATATTTCTGAACAACTTCTTGAACTCTACAAAAAACCCCCATACTCTGTCTCCTAATATGTCTGACCAGGATTGTCTTAAGTTCTTGCGCTAGAGGCCTTTTCTTGAATTGGCTTTTTCATTATTTTGGAAATAATTTACAGTATCTCAGCTTAGGTGTCAATATTTAAGTGTGAATAAGGAAACAAATAGTAAGTATTGAACTGGGATCAATCAGTAGTAAGAGGTTTCTTGTCCCATAGTCTCTTACTCTACAGGCTTCATTGTTGCAATTTGCATCCTGGGCGGTTTCAGTGAAGGCCTATGCTGTGCCTTAGGTCTAGACTTAAGAGATACTTTAGGATACAGCAAATAGAAATGCCCAGGTCTTAAGATGACATATATTAAATGATTGCTACTCAGGAGCTGACAACCTGGAGCTCCCGTTTACCCTTTCTTTTATTATTAGGATCAGGTTCATGGAAGGTGAAAGAATTTAAAATTTTGGTAAACAGAAGGTTATTTCTGCAGAACAAACAGGTGAGTAATGATGTACTCCTCCATAATGTGCTATTGAAAGCAGATTACCAGAAGTGAAACCAATTATGAAATCCAGGATGAAGAAATACTGTAATTTACAGGACCATTATTCTGTAAATTCATGTTTTCTTTATTATCTTTCATGTAGCAGTCTCTGAGTTGCCTTGCTCTAGCCTAAGCTGGAAGATATATTTTGAAACAGGTCAGTCCTTCATTTAATTTGATGTAGCAATACTCAAACCTATTGCATTCAGCTCTGACTATATAGAAGGTATCATTTTAAAAGTTGCTTGTTACTTTAGCTTGATTTTTTTTGCACAGAAGAGCAAACTGAGAAAAATCCAAGGTTCAGTTTTCCATCAGGTGTGGAGTATTCTGTCTTTTGTCTTTTTTTTTTTTTTTTTAAACTCAGACATGAATGAGAGACTTCTATGAGTATTTCCACAAAATGCCCCAAAACTGGAAAGTATTTGAAAACCAGAGATTTGAAAAACTTATAAACAGTTTCTCCTCCTGCTCCTCTGATCTGCCACAAAGACTGAGGGCCAACATTTTGCCTTTCTTCCTCTTAGGTTAAGAAACAATGCCAAAAACTATGTTCTTCATACATAAGGCTGGAAGGAAATTGGCCTCAATTAATAAATTGAACAGATGTATCATCTTATTATGCAAGTAAAATAAATAGCTATGTTTTGTGAAAGCACTATCAAATTACCAACTACACAATGCCAAAATACTCTTGTAGAAATTAGCAGGTTCATAGCACCCACGGTAAGCTCAGTAGCTGTAAACCTGGCTCTTTCTATGGTTATGTGCTTACTTCACGCCCCTTCGATACTGAACAGTTTATGAGCTTCATCTTAGGGTTTATTTATTCAGTTTATTTAGTTTATTTATATTTATTTAGTTTAATTTAGTCTCTAATAATCTGATTGAAATGAGATAATTAAAAAAAAGTGGTTGCTTTCACTATAAGAAGAAAGTGAATATCATCAGATTTATTTGTTTGGGTTTCTGTTTCTTTTCCTGTTTTGTAGAGGATTCTTTTGGTGGAGGAAGTTTGCTTTTAAAACAGGAGAACTCAGAAGCCATCCCTACATCTAGTTTAGAGAGAGATGAACAATGAAAAATGGATTCATTGAAGTCTGGTTAAGGACCTGGTTAAAATTCTGGCTTTCTCTAACAGTAGGGAATGTGTTCTATTACTCATTTTCTTGGATTAGATCTAACAAATCTGTCAAAGCAAAAATACAAGTTATTTCCTTCTTGCATTTGTAATAGAGGCTGTTCTAAAGCTCATACTGAATTCATGCCTCAGAAAACTTTCTTGCTAGCGTTGCAGTGTTTAGGGTGATAGGAAAAAAACCTTAAGTCCTGTCTGTTTCTGGAAATGTAAGCACGTCATTGCTTCTTTTTTGTTGTTGTTTTGTTTTGGTTTTTTGTTTTAGTTTAGGTGTGGCAGTCTTAGGGTACAGGGAAAATTCCATCTTGGTTAATTATGTTCTGTCTTTCCAATTGTCTGCAGTTAGACACAGTCATTTCCTTTTCTTCCAGCCTCGTTTCTCACTGTGATGTTTCTATGAAATGTTAAACAGCTGTTTTCTTAAGATTCAGAGGTGAATATATTTACAACACAGGTAAAGTAATTCCTGTGAATGCTGTGTACTCTAGAAGGGCTTTGGGTTTTTTTAACACAGAAAACCTTAAAGTAGTCCATAAGCATTTGTGACAAAAATCAACATCCTTTTGGGGAAGATGTAAACATCCTTCAGTCAGTCCTGCTTTTAACTTTTGAAAAAAATTACCTTCAAAAGAGGTGGAAAGGCTCATTTAATAAACAGAAATTACTTTGACATATTTTGTTAAGAAAACTATGGAAGTTAAGAGCGTCACTACTACATGCTGTGCCTTACTGAAATGGGAGGAGCTGACTATGGGCCTTGTTAAAGTATCAGTGTAGAGTCAGGCAATTTGGAGAGATCTATAATAGATGTAAGTAGGTTGTATACAACTGGGAATATGCACTCTATGCAAGTTTGTGCTCATTATTGCAGCATGACCTAGCTTTGACTCTGCATAGTCAATTAAAAGAAGAGCTAAGTGAACAAGGCTGTATCTGTGCATGGATAAACTATCCATTCCTTCATTGTAGATTTTAAAATACTAACAGTAAGTGAGGTTTAAAAAAAACAACCTTATTAAGCCTGCAAAATGAAGAATCCATGAAGTAATTCCCTGCCTGCACACTCCTGCCTACAGTTTTAATTCAGTCTTTTTGCCATATATAAGGCCAGTTTTAATTATGACCCTATACTATTTTTCTGACAGGACCCCTGCTTCATTTGTTGCACAAGATAGATGGTGCTCATTTAATAATGTTGTATTAATTTCTTTGTTTGGTGCAAGGCCTTTTGTACCCCATTACTAAAACCCTGTCTGAAGAGAGAATTAATTATTTCTCCTTTTGCTTTTTTGGCAGTGCCCATCACTGAATATCTGAGCACTGCATAGGCTTTCTTCTCGCTTCACATAAAATCCATGAGGTGAGTGGCTGATATGGTTCCCATTTTATACCCAGGAAAAATGAAGACCAAGGCAGACTTGAGTTGACATTGCACGCTAGATTTTAATATGGGAAGCCTGCATTTTTTTCAGGTTCCTGGCTGTTGTATCAGGATTTTAACATTTCAATGCCTAGTTCCTCATATGAGTTGCAGCTAGGATTTCTGCAGAACTGTACGTTTCACATCCATAAAACCAAAGCACAGTATTAATGACTACTGCTAAAATTTATATTTTTAATGATTAGTCAGCCTTTGACAGACACAGGCTTAACATCCAGGTTTTGGTCAGCTTTCACCTGCCACAAGAAAAAGGCTTTTCCTTTTCTTCCTGTAGAACTGTTTTAAGACTGGGCCCAGCCAAGAAACAATGTTCCAAATATATGAATATTTTCTTGAGCTTCAGGAATTTTTTCATTCAAATCCAAGCTGACACATCTTCCCTCCACCTTTTCCCCTAGCACCCAACAACTGCATTTTTTGCCCATCCAAAACTCAGCAATATTTCATTTCAGAAAGCAGAGGCTGTTTCCACAGCACAAACAGTTCAGTGTTTCAGAAGCAAATTATATTCTGCTCTTTCCCTGGCTCTCAGACTGAGGGATTATTGAAACACCAGAAATTCTTTCTCCTCAGTGGTCTACTCAATCACATGGAAAGCATGGTCTCTCCAGCCAGCCCTGGTCTTTTCTCCCCTTTATTCTAGCTGTCTCTGGTCCTTGCCCAATCCTATCTTTTCCTGCCCTGAAATCTCTTTTCTGTGTTGCAGTCAGTGAAATCGCTACTTGCTCACAGAGCTGGAAGGTGGCAGAATGGAGAGCACAAGGGACAACGTTCACACTTGCCATTCAGGTGGCCATTCTCCAGCAGCTGGAAATGCTGGTTATGTGCTCAGTACCGACATCTTTGGGGGAGTTTTCACTGCAAAATTGAAGAAAATTCTGGTGAGCATGTGCAAACTGATTTTTCATGTGCTTTTAACAGGGTTTAATTAGAGCTCAGTTTAAAGGAATGAAACTGTGTGCCTTCCTGACATAAGACCACTTAAACTCAGTGTTTCAAAATTTTATGAATGCTTCAAAACATTAAAATGACCTGAGAAAGCGGGACCTGATTTATTTATTTATTTTTAAACAGATGGAGAGAGTCAAGAAACAATAGATGTTTCTCTGACTTTGTGCTTAGAGGTGACCAAACCATTTTGGCTGAAAATATCCAAACAAATTCAGCCTGAGGCATACCCTGAGCATGGGGAACTTTAGTCTCAGTGGCTTCAGTTCTTTATGACTTTCGTGGACTTCAAACAAGATCATATAAATTGGAAGTATTATGCAACCTTAATAATAGGCTATGTTACCAGTCTGCTCACAACAAACCAGTCAGCATAACTGAAATTCCTAGGTATACTGTGGTTATTAAAAATGAGTTTTCTGTCGCTTGCCGCTGTCCTTCCAGCACATCATAAATATATTAAAAAAAAAAAAATTAATTACTTAAAGAGCATTTGCTCTTTAAACTTAACCTGATTTTCTGCAACTTTTCCCAAACCATAGTGGATCATGTATTGCAAAACAAGTTTTAGTTGTACTTGGCTTCTTACTCCACCCCTATAAATGATCCCTTTCTTTTAAATGATGGTCTCTGTAAATTTGACATTAGCAAAGATGAAACTATCAGACACTGATTTTTCACCCAGATGAGAAAACTTTGTTCTGGTTGTATAAGAAGTCTGGTAAAATGGCCCTAGTGACTCATGTGAATAATTCAGGGATATAATGTATCTATTTTACTATCTACGGGCACCAGTATCTAGTACATATTTTTTTTTCCCGAGGTGCAGATGGAATTCCCAAATAAAGCAGCCATTGAGATGAAGTTTGTCTTCTGAAACAAGCTTATGAATTAGCCAAAACAGGCCTCAGGCATAGATATTAAAAGCAAACTGAAAAACTGAAATAATGGCTGCCCCAGCAGTAACAGGGCCTGCTTTTATCTTGATATTAGCATATAGCTCAAAATGGTACTGAGTTGACCTCGTGGATATATACTGTGGTATCCAAAGACTGTCTACTTACCTTGATATCAGCGGTGTATTTGTTCCACAGATAAAGTAAGGCATAGTTAATCTGGATTAAACCAGCAGTGAAACAAGTTTATTGGATTTTAACTAAGCAAATAGCTGAATTCAAGTTCAGATTCTCCTACAGGCTTGAATTTCTACCAAGAGCTTAGTTTAAAAGACAGATTTCACTGCTGTTTAAAATTGAGGTAGCCAACCCAGGTTAAGCACCCACAAAGACAGGCGTTCCTCCAGCAAAGACAGGATATGAAGCATACTCCCATAGAGTATGTTTGAAGTCTTGGAAAACTATTCATTTGGAGAATTGATGAAAGAAGTTGCTGTGACTCACAGTCTCCTCAGAAGCTATCAGAAAAATACGGTTTTAGCCCCAGACACTGTAGGCTGTTGATTTGTCTCAGCTGCTGTATTTTGTTTTCTTGTTTCCTACTGTTCCCAGGGGCTATCACAGTCTTTATTTTTTCTTCATCTTCTGTTCAGTAGAGATATTCTGGGACTTTCCTTGAACATACCTGCTGTAAGAAAAACGTTCAAGGCAACTTTGGGAAACTTTGATGTGGCCATTTTTCAATTAATTAATTATGACAGATGCTGAGATTTCTAAATTCATTTTCAGAAACCTATCCTATTTTCCTAAAGTGACAAATTCAGTGAGGCATCTCTGAAAATCAAGAGACATGAAACAAGTTTCAGGCTGTGCCACTGATCTGCTGTGAGACTTTGAGCCAGGTGTCTTCTGTCTCAGTTCTCTCACTTGTAAAATGTGGATAACACTATTTTTTACCCAGCTGTGTTAAAGTACCTGGAAATCTAGATGCAAAGTATCATACCCATGATAAAATGTTCCTTACTGCGTAGCAAAGAAGTATGTGTTGCAATGATTTATGGTTTATAAACAATTCTGAAATCTCTGCAAAGTCCTGTTTGTAGTACTGGGAATCCATTACTACATACTTATTCTGGGCTTTTTCTTTTTGATACATGCCATATTTTGCTACAAGTTTTGCTGATATCTCCCATGTGTTGGAAGACAGTTGGGGCATGTTTCTCTTTTATGGTTAGGTCCTGAAATCCACTGCTTATGAATCAAAATAAAGAAATGAAGCTACTGTCACAAAAAAACAAGAACAGCATTTATGTCATAGATTGAGATTCTCAACCAATGTAGAAAAACATTTTGTAAAATCACTTCCTTCTAGGTGATGACAGATTTCAGGGATTAAAAGTAAATACAAGTTTTATAATTCCATTTCCAGTCTTGAAATTCCTCCCATAATAATAGACTGATTATTCTTTTAATTTTAAGCTTCTTGGCCTATTTCTGAATGGTGCTGAATATCCACTGCGTCCAAGGAAATCAGAGTTGTACATGCTCATTACCTCTCTGAACTAAACATCTAGAGCACAAAACTTTGTGAGGAAGTAATGGATTAATTATAAATTACAACAGCAAGTATAATGAGTTGGTCTATGCATTTTGTTTTATTCTAATTAAGATAATTTTAACCATTTTTATGACTGTTCATTTAATGCAGATTTCTCTGTTAAGTAGCTATACTACACTGTCTATACAATAGGGCAGAATAGCAATGACTAAATTTTATTCTGTTCCTGGGTGTTTTCAGAATTGACATAAGTAGATGCAGTCTATTGCATTAGTCCTGAATTGAGTCCTTTCTCATTTGTGGTTCTTCTGGGTGAATCTCTGCAGAAGGGAAGAAACTTTTTATGTTAAGAAGTTTCCTTACATCCCACTCTGTGTGGAGTATTGTGAGATATTAGTTGTAAACTGCTGATAACATGAGATTTTATGGTAATGGGTGGCAAACTATTGCCATGCAAGACAGTTTGGTTTACCCATAGTACTATTTCATGTCCAAAAGCTCAACTTGATCCCTTCCAGAATTGGAGTCTGAGTTGCAAAGTTTTTAACTCCAGAGCTGAACTTCACCTAGAGTATAGCATACCTGGATTCCACATATGTTATGTAATACCCTCTTTATTTTGTTTAAATCTGGTCTAAGTTTTGGACTTTTCAGAAGCAGATAAAATCAAGCAAGTTCTGCATAGATTTATTTTTCATAGCTCGGGCAAATGCTCTGCATATATTACTGCTGCTGAGCTATATTGCCGTGGAAGCTTTAGAAAACCACTGGAAGAGTCAGCTGAACTCAGCACTGTTTCTTTGTAGGTAACAGTGACGTACATGGTAATTCAAAGAGTTTACTGCCTGCATTAGAAAGTAAAATATTTTTCAGTTTGTACGTAATTAAATATAATCTTTCTTGCATGACTAATTTGAGAATTAAGTTAAAATAATGGAAAATCAGTTCTGTGAGGAGAAATAAGATTACCTATCCTTTCCAAAAAAGGAGGAAAGGTATTTGTGTACTAAAGGGTCATATGCTATTTGATGACAGAACTATCAAAAACACTTTTAAGGTCTTGGGTTTGGGTGATTTTTTTTAGTAATCTTTTAAGAACCTTGATATTTTTCCTAGAATTGAATTAATTTCTGCACAGAGAGCAAGTGTTAAGGTCTGAAAGGCAAGACTGCTGGGAATTCAGGTAAGCAAGGCACAAGTGAAGGATCTCTAGAACTGCTTCAGTCTTTGAGCAGAACAAATATACAGCCAGCCACGAACTGGAGCTGTTGAGAGATAGCAAAAAGTTTATGAAAATGATGATCTTGAGTGTATTCTGCCATTTAGGGTTAATCATATTGAACAATCTGGTGCCCTTGCAATTGAACCAGAAGTCTGGCCAAATTTCAAACCTACGTCCCACCTTATGGTTTAATTTAAGTCTATAACCAAAGGGCAAAGCTGTGGCTCATCTGTAACTTTTAACAGATCCCACTGTGGCTCTTTTGTGGATCTTTTTTCGATCTTGGCACTGCACCATGGCTGTGTTTCTTTGTTGATTGTGGGGAGCTCTATGGAGGTGCTTTGTAAAATTGAGTTCAGTTGGAAATAGCGCTAAAGGCCACAAATTCTCACTCTTTTCCCCCCAAGATTGGCCAAATTCTTTTCCAGGGTGCAGAAAACTGTATAATTTCTTGTATCAAGTAGTGGTAGTACTCTCTAGATTACAAATACTTTTACTTCCTTTATAGAGTAAGTTTAGGAGAGCTGCAGTAAGAGCCCCCTGATGGTACATATTAAGGAAGGAGCCTCCCTCTAGCTGAGTCTATGGGAGCTGCACTAGCCTCTTGTCTGCTGGAGACAGGTATTTGCACATCTGACATGCCATTAAAATGCCAATGAACACATTTTATGTATTTTGGAGCTTTTTATTGCTATCATAACTTCGCACAGAATGAATGAACTCAGTTGTAATTCCAGTTGGAGTTGAGCTCCTTCAGCTGAAGTAGCATAACCTGCAGCTCTCATTGTTTTCAGCTTTGGAAATTCAGAGCATCTATTTGGTCCTCAAAACCTGAGGATACCTCTTGCAGTGATACTTGCTTGGACTGGTGGATACACTGTGTCAGCTGTGTGGTGCTCTTCCATGCAACTGCACTTGTGGACATCGCTGGATGCACAGTGTGGCACTATGATGCTACAAACCAGGCTCATGCCTCAGTATGTTGATGTATTGTGTAGAGAGGCTTCAGTACTCTCACTATAATGCTTTTATGGGATTGGTAATTGTTGTTAATGGTGAATTACATGAAGGGAGCTGCACAAGTTCAGTCTCCGCTGCATCTGCTGTACAATGATGGCCTAGATTCAAATGTGCAATAGCACATGGCTGACATTAGCTGTCTTGTGTTTTGTCAGCATTCATATTTGCAAAATAACAGGAAAATCTGCTGAATCAACGGTGGCTATTGAACTTTCACTGAATATTAACTTCTACTGCACTTTGCACACATACTTAGCAAAAGGTGATCACGCCAGCCTGAGCTATTGATTGTAAAGTAGATCTGCTACCTCTTAACCACTGCCAGTTCTTCCTATAGAGAATGCCAAGCTAATGCTCTGATATGCTTTTCAGTGTCATAGTGATGAGGACCTGTGAACTGTTCTTTGTCTGATGTCAGGTGGTTTCATTTGCCTTCCAGGATAAAGCCATCTTTTTCTGATGGTGGTAACTATTAGCAACTTACTATCAAATCTGTTTGATGTTGTGCTTTTTTTTGTTTGAACTATTCTACAATGCTGATTAGATTAAGTGTCAAATTTAGCAGTCTCTTCCCCTAAACTTTAGAGTAAGCCTCTCTGATATCAACGGGATTGTTTGGATGTAACTAGTGGAAGAATTGGATCCTGTACGCTTCTTGCTCAAGAGAGAAGTCAAAAGGTCGAAGTCCACCTAAAGATTCGTGTTATAATCAGAAACGCAAATAACGGAGATGGGAGTCACGAGGCTGAATGAAGGGTCAGCGTCTTGGGCGCTCCCAGATGATGGCATGTGGAGATCCTGGAGGGCAGTTTCAGACACTAGATATAGGGATATTATAAATGTTACCTCAGTAGACCAGTGAGTTAAACTAGCAGCTCTCCACGGTGTGTGGGATGACAGCAACGTGAAGTTTTATTGAGATATTTCTTGTGCTCCAGGCTGGAGAGGACAGATGAGGCATCCTGTGTTTGTACCCAAGAAATTTGCTATGCAAATCCTGCACCCTTTTCCCATGAAGTAGTTCCATTGACTGCAGTCCTCTAACTTACATTTGAGCACCACTGAGCATTCAATGTCATTGTTTCATGGCATTTTATGTTGAAGAGGAGTAACTCTGCAATATTGTAGGTGCAATTAATAAATTAGACATAATCTTCATAATTCAATAGTTGGCATCACATATTTCCTGATTATTTGTCTTCTCAAAGAAGCTGTGGCTTGAAATTAGTAGATCTGCATTTTATTAAACTTGCATAAAAGTATTTGAAAATAATACTTTTTAAATGACAGGGCACTTCAGTTATCTGATTTACAATCCTCTGCTTTAGTGTGATCATGACTTTGAGGAGCAGTGAAGCAACCTTTGAAAGCTGGTTCACTTGGACAGCTTGAATAAAAGGCTCTGTGTCAGTAAGCATTATATATCTCATAAGAATCTGCGATTTGAAATATATGCAAAAGTGAAATGAACTGGTGTTCCTACTGATCATGACGTACAAGGTCAGTACAAACTACTGAAATATTGGATTGCAAACCAATGTGCTCTTGGCAGTAAAAATCCAACCTCACTACAGCTTGATCATTACAGGGAAGCATAGAGCTGTGCAATAAAATTAACACTGTGTTTGAAGTCAGTTTCTAAGAAAGGGTTACAAAATGTGACAAAAGTTTAAAAGTGTTTTGGTTTTTTGGTTTTTTAATGTTCTGAAATTCTCATTCCTGTGCCTTTTTATTTGTGCACTTCACCTCAGTGACAGTAGCAGCTGAGGAAGGAAGTCCAGCTGAAGCCCAAAGGATTAATGAAAGGGAAGGAGAGGCAATTCCCTTTTCTTTTTGAGTGTGTTGGTGTCTTTTCTCCACACTAGTGATGAATGTGAAAGCCATAAAGACTGAGAAGCTAAGAAGCTGGGACTTGAGAGAAGAGCTACTTCCCATAAGGACAGTAAACACAGGAATGTACGGTCAGTGAAACTGCTGGAAGCAAAGAATAGAGTAGAAGTAAGTTAAAAAATCACCCACTTTTTTTTGTGAAGATACAGGATGATAAAAGCAGGACAGTGGACTTTCAATTGGAAAAAGAAAAGAAATAAAAGCAAGCCAGAGGCTACATCCTGTCCATAAATATCATGTGTTCCTTCAGCCATTTTTTAAGTGCTTTTAGCTCCAGTAAAACAGTGGTCCAAAGGACTGAAGACTTTTCCATATTAGTGGAAACTTCACTGAAGTTAAAAGAACTTTAGTATGAAGTTCTTACTGAATGACTCGTCATATTTGATCATTTCAATAGACCCCGAGAGGAAGGAAAAACTGTGAGTCTGCTTGTTCTCTCCTTTTTAATCCCCTAAAATGAGTAGAGATTTTGCTACTTATCTAGCTCTACAAAAGATGGTGGCCATATCATGCTTCAATGTGCAACCTGAAACTCTGTGATTTATGCTCTCAGTTATATGTGTAAAAGGCACTGGCAGTACTGCTATTCCTCTAGTTCCTGGATGCTTGCTGCTTTCCTGCTGACTGCTAAAAGTGGGGCTGGGGTGGAAAACTTGTTTAGTAGTGACTGTCCAGATAGCTGGAGAGACTGCAACTACAAAAAAGAGGGTGGCAGGCCTAGCCAGGCTGGGGACACACAGCAGCAGAGCTCCCTCAGCTTAGGAGCATGGGAGAGGTCTGTTCCTCCCAGAGGCACTCCTCTCCTGAGAAAGCACTGCACTCAACCTACTGAATGGTGCTGTTCACCTTTTGTTAGCAAATATGCATTAATTTTAATGGCAGTGTGTCCCAGTGCCCCCAGGGTGCGTGGGTCCACATAAATGACAACTGATAGGATGACCCTACAACCCTTTATGGCAGAAGCCTGACGTAGTGGCTTCAACAGGTCCAACCTAGCTAATGGCCCAAGGTGAATTTGTTCTTTTTTACCCTAGAGTGTTACGTGTCAAAAGGACATAAAAAAGGAAATAAAGCATAGGACAACCAAATAAACTTAATTCCCAACCCTTTGCAGCCACAGTTGCAGTGATGCTTGCACAGTAATGTTAACTGGTTTCCTTGTGCCTGCAGGCATGTTACCTCTCCCATTTACTCTTTAAGAATGAGAATTTGAGTTGACTTTGCCGAGAGATGGACTCCCAGTTCCAGGAAGGAGGCTTGGTGTTCTCCCAGCCCAAAGGTTAAGGCTCTAATCCATCCCCTGGAGCTAAAACAAGACAATGATAAAACTTTCCCACTCCTTACAGAACATAATTGTTGTCAGAATATTTTGAAATGAATAAAGGTTACAGTTAAAAGTTTCCATTCACATGTCTTCCCTATTGGCTTGGTTGCTGCCATTGTGCTGATTTTGAGAGTACAAAGATTCTGTAAAAACATATTATTTGTCATGACACTAAAGAATTACTGCTATTCACAGCTTGGGGAAACACCATCCTTCTCCTCCTCCTTGACATGGTTATAGTAGTTACTCCATTTGAACTCGCTGCCAATCCTTCATCAAGATCCATCCAGGGCTGCTAAAAATGCCCCGTCTACCCAACAAAGGGCAAACATTGCATGAATATGTGTATACATAAAAGTTCCTCTTGGGTTCCCTTTGTTTGTTACTTCAACTAAAAACCAGATTTATAAGGTCAATTTAAAGAAATTATAGAAGAAATTACTCTCTTCTTACGTGGCGTCTAAACATTGTTCTGAGCATCTCTGGACTACAGTTTTATGTAAGAACTTTTCTTTCTTGTTCCTCTATTCGGATTTTGCTGTCTTGTATACCATGGCACAGACACCGAGTAGGTTCTTGATTAGCTTAGCTGAATCAAAATCAAGCGTGGTTTGGCCACGTTCCTTTTAGGACCCCATTATCGTAATGTGTCTGGCCTTTTTACATAGCTAAATTACTCTGTGGTTTGAGTGGTGAGGAAAGAGTCCTGATGTGTTTGTACTGTCAAACTTTTCAACACCATACTGTACATTTCTCGTAAGAGCACACTTGGAAAGAAAAATCCCGTGTTGCCACGTGGCTAGACTTTAGGCAACCCTTTCAAGAGCAGGCACACTAACAGAGCTGGAGCTGAAGTTTTTTGTCTTCTTGAAAAATTGAATGCAGCCTCGTAGCATGATTTTGTTGAAATATTTAATGTAACCCTATACAGCTGTTAGTTGTTTATACAAGGAGATAGAACTACATTGTACAAGTCAACCTAGCATGAGCAAAGCTGAGCTAAAATATGCCTGCAACTTGCAGCACTAAAGCCTCTTTTCTCAATGCCATCTTCAAGCAAAAGCCATAAAGTTCAATCCTATAATTCTTTCTGATGATTTAGCTCATGGATTAATCAGCCTGATTATTATTGAAATCGATGTGCTTGCCAAGTTCTTATGGCCTACTTCATCCACTGGTAAGATTAGCAGATTTGTAATTAGTTGGACTGAACTTTTAAGGCCATTTTCTATCCTGTAGAATAAAACCTGCGAGCTAACCCCATTAGTCAGTCAGTTAAGTCTTCAGTGTATGGGAATTCAAACACATCTTTGAGCCCAAACTCCTGGGCCTGAGGAGGAAGTAAAATCCACAGTGAAGCTGCAGAGGAGTATCAAAGCTCCTGCATTCTCAGGCCTAGACCTGCTCATTAAGAAGATGGTAGTAGGAGATGGTAGTCTACCAAGTAGTCTAATTAGTAGATCAGCAGTCTCCAAATTCCAGGGCTTTGTGTATCAAAACCAAAATTGTAGTTTGGCAAAAGACACGCCCATAACAAGCCCAAACTTTTGTTGCACTTCTTCCATGTACCCATCCTGGCCTTTTTCTGGATTTATTGGTTAATAAAGATGGAGTTTAATTTTAAACAGAAAAATAAGGGACAAAGTTTTAGAAAATGGATTGAGTTATATTCTGCAGCTCTGACAAAGAAAAATCAGACCTTAATTTCTCTTGGATTTTAGTAGGGTGTTTTGCTAGCTGTGGAACTGACTGACTCAGTCAGCCTTCAATCTTTGTGTAAAATTGCCTTTTAGGTATACTTCACCACTGTTTTTTCGAAGACGTGTTTTAAATACTGTGATGTTTAGTCAAGATAATGGAAAATTCGAATATCTGTCAGTATGCAAAGGATATTTGCAGCTGTATTGGTCCAAGAGCAAGAATTGTCAATTTAAGACAGTATGGATAACATGATATCTTTTATTGAACCAAGAATAATTAATCTAATCTTTATACAGCCAGACGAGGAACTTCTGGGCCCTCAACCTTGAACATTCTAAAATATTCTTGTTCCAATAAGAAGTATCACATTATCTACCTTGTCTACTTAAACACATGTTCAAAATGATGGATTAGTGGCTATTTTGGGTGCATTTTTACTGTGTTGTTATCTTGAATCTCATTTAACTTACGCAACTGTTTTCAAAGTTATAAACATGTATTCTTTATATGCCAAACTGAATCATGATCGCTCTTCTCTCTTTACTCTAGTCACACTTTCAAAAGAAGTATAGTTTATGCAGTTACAGTGTTGCATGAATGTATTCTTGGTTTATTTTTATTATATTTTACTTATTTTGTCAGCGAGATAAAATACTTTCAAGAAATGATCACAGCTTTTAATGAATCTTATGCAGGAAAACCAGGTAAAAAATAGCTAAGAGCCTCTATAAAGTGATTATTATCAGAAGTGTGATATCTGTGGAGACATACTACAGTCATTTTGGTGTAGAGGAAAGATTGTGTTAACAGTCACTGCAATTATCAATCACTGCATGATTGATAACATTTGCAGATGCCAACCCTTTAATGTCAGTCTTTTTATTGTTTGCATCACTAGTTAGCTGGATCTGTAGAGATATATAATAACAGATCTAGCCCACATAGCTTACTGTTATTGCACATGGTCTACAAGCCTGGTCCACATCAAATAGAAACTTAGGGCATGAGAAAATTAGAGAGGCAGGAGTAAAACAGGAGTAACTATGGCAGAAAGGAATCCTTGGTTAGTACCTTGATGCTTTTACATGGCAGTATTCCCAGGGACCAGGTCCTGAAGGGCAGTTAGATAGCACCATTAAGGGGAGTTAGATGCTTAAATGCAGTTATGGACCTTGTCTTTCATCGACCAGTAGTCTCACTGAAGTAAGAGGACAGTATTGCCTACTGATGAATAGACATGTAATAAAAATAGCAGGTTCTCTCCCTGAAGACCTAGCTCACAAATTCGTGAGGTGCAGGTCAATGCTCAATATTACCATTTGATAGGGGAATGAAAAGTAAAATAGAGGACTTGTTCACCTTAGCCAGTTTGGGTTCAGAGAGAGCTTGCACAAAGGATGCAAACCAGTCCCCTTTGCACTAACAGGGAAATCCTAAGCAGAAGTACCACTGCAATTTTTCTCAAGGTCTCACTGGGGGAGTAGTTTGAAACTGCTGCCAGGCCTCCCTTGGAGCACTTCTAGATAGGGTCTGTCCAAGAGATGTGCTGTACCAGAGCACCTCCCCCACCAAGCCTGACCACTTTGTGGGCTGTGGCATCTGGCTCTAGGCCTTCGGGAAAAATGAAGCTTGCAATGAGCTTTCGTCACTTCATGATCACAAAAGACACAACCCTGCTAAGTGAATGATACAAGGCTGCAAGATTCACTGAGGCCTTTATAAGGTGCTTTCTTTTTTCATCTGAGGATTTCAGACTGTTTTATAAATCCGAAGTCTCCTCTGAAAAATAGCGATAGGTTTTAAAAGCTGGTTTCCTGCTGAAGGAAAAGAAATTTTAAAAGTCTGAGTATATACTATGTTGACTACGCTACCGATGGGTGGTAAGAGAAAATGGTAGCCCACACTCTGGAAGCAACTCTGCTCCAAGAGCCTTGTGTGCCTGGAGAGATTCAGCACTGTACACTCCTTTGCTTTTTGATAATGGACTCCTGAAGTATTTCTTCTGGTTTAAAAGTGTTTGAATAGCAAAAGATGTGTGCCGCTATAACAGTACTTTCTGGTAAATTCTGCAGTAGCAATTAATCTTTGACACCCTCAGGAGGTCCTTCAAATTTATCATATGCAATGATCACACAGTACACCTCTGTAGCTTAACTGCATGTATGCTATGCAGGAGCCTTTGCTAGGAAGCAAAGAAGAAGAAAGAACTGAAGTTGTCAGGAGTACAGGAAGCCAGCAGCAAAGATAAAACTAGGGGAAAAAAATCAGGAACAATTCTAATGATGCCACATATGTCATAGGTCTGTTAAGGACCACAAGAGAGCTTGAATTAGAACTTCACCAAACCCAAAATGAAGCTGAGATCAGGTATGGCATGAGTAAGTGGGATGTCAGCAATCAGCTACAGCGTTCCTGTTCAGCCATCAAAATGCTCCTAGTAGAGAAGCGGGAGCTTAGCTGCTGAGCAAGAAGCCAAGTTTGGGAGGTGTAAGGAAAAACAACAGCTGCCACAAAACTGCTAGTTTTGCGGTTATCATCTATACTGCCCACTTCTGGGCTTTAGATGAGGAATCTTTGGGGCACCCCTACATCTGTGGGAAGGGAGCAGACACTGCAGCTGGATTTCTGTTTGGTGGCCTGAACGTGCACATCTTCTGTGAGACTAGGGAAGGGAGTCTGTCTGTAAAACAGCTACTTCCACCTACATTTATTCTGGCTCCTTTCAGTTATCCATTCCTAGATAAATTCTTTCAAACGTGGTGCCAAAACTGCAAGGTGCTGGTCAATTTTTGCAAGCTGCCTGAATGACTCACCTCATTTCTCAGATTACTGACAAAACAGGAAAAAAAAAAGCCTAGTGGGATTGAAAGCATTTGGCAAGCCTGTACTGTCACTTTTGTGAATCCAAATGTCTCATTTATGGTGTCTTTCTTCTTGTGTAGCAATTTTTTGATAGTGGCTGTCAAGATAAATGTATGGCAGGGGCTCTGCTAAGTGTAAGAGGGTGTAACAGCAGTTAGGCCTACTGTGGCAGGGGGACAGTGTTGCTACAGATGTTGTCCTGGTGATAATACTGTGGTGACTCTGCCAGCTATACAGACAGCACAGGAGATTAGGTGTGCAACCATCTTGGAGCTTCTGGCTAAGGCTGTGGGGTGTCCCCTGACATGATAGGATTCAGGAGAGAATCCCAGAGAATACAAGTATGAAGTATCGGAGGCTGGTGGATCCACTGGGAAGCCCCAATGTACCAGGGTACAGTAGGGTCTATTAATGCACCCAGCAACCCTGGAGCACCCACTGTACCACCCCCTGGCTTCAGAGCAACAACCACTGGGGATTCCCAGTCAATGTAGGGAAGCCATATTGTTTCTGTGGGATGTGAGTAGCGTTGTGAAGGGGTTTGTGAAGCCTTTCCTCTGACCGGTCATTGGAAGAGCTGGGAGGTGCCCATTTATGCAAAGCACCCTTAAATGCAGGGGGTTTTTTGGAGAAGAATCCTTTTAAGGTGAAAGGCAGTTCAATGGCTGCCTGTCACAGACCTGGTCCCCGCATGTGTGTGCTGCGGATGGCTCCCATCACTCATTTTGCAGGCACAATTATTTCTGGCTGAGGTGGGCCTGTGAAACATGAGGCTGAACTCATAATGGAGGTCACTTGGGTTGAATTAGAGGGATTCAGGTTGGTGAACAAAGTCCTATCTGTAGACATAAACGAAAAAGCTGGCCCTGAGCTCCCCTGTTGCTGACTGCAGTAGCCCTTTTCTGTGAATATGTGCAGTAGAGGGCACTAGTATGTTAATTCGTATCTGGTCACACACTTTATGTCTTTAATGGCACTCACCAATAATATAGTGAGGGCTAAAGCCTATTTAATAGCGATTGTGTATTATTAGAATACATGTTAGTCTTTCTTTGTTAGAGAAATAGGTTGATTACTTGTAAGTGAATAATTGATCACCATCTGTGTGCAACCTTCTTCTGAACTTTGCACTGAATTTCTACATAAAACCCTGCTGAGAAATAGGGATTTTAATGAATTGGTACGAACACTTCAGATAGCTGCCACGCTGAAATGGTTGATGAGCTCTCAGCACCTGGTGTGGGTACAATTTAATTAAGACAGCTGAGGGAAAGATTCTGCTAGGAAGAATGTTCCTGCATGCAATTTTACCATGGCCTTGGAGAGCAAAACAAAGGGCAAAAGGCTACTCTATTCTTCCAGTAAGTGTGCAAAAATTTAGTAGTTATCAAGGATAAAGGATATGGTTCTTAGATGAGAATTCGTAGCTTGCTTGATATACTTTTAATGAAGCATCCCAACAGAAGTCTCCGAAGCAGCAAATACTTCAGTCAGGTTGCTTAGAAATCATGTCAGAAAGTTGGCTGCCTAAGGGAACTGGGAATATGACACAAAGCCATGAAGAGTGTGATACAGGTCAGCAGTTCACATCCAGCCCAATTCTTTGGTAGCTGGACTTTTCATTTTCTCATTATGGCTCTGGTTCTTTGTGAAATAGGCTTGCTAGCCTGTTTTGTTGTAAATATGCCCAGGTATCAACAATTCTATAATAAGCAGCATTTCCTACAAAGAAGCCAATGAGCAAATAAGCTAGTTAAAGTTCCTGCTCATAATAAGCCTCTGCAAGGACAGCATCCAAAAGAATTCAGACACTTATCTCTTAAACAGATCCTTCTTGCCAACAATTGTAATACAGTGCTGATCTAGGACGGGAAAACTTTGTCCCTGGCTATTGTTCATTTCTAAGAAAAGGACAATAAACAAATTTTAAAAACAACAGATATCAAGCTGGCACCTTTCTCAGGCCTTACTCTCATTGGAAGTAACTTAGTAAAACTGGGGGAAAAAATTAAGGTTAGTACTTGGTAAATTTATATGCAAAGAAATCAGAAAGGGGACATCCTCCTAGCTGGATTTTTCCAAGCTCTCATTGTTTTTTTGTTGCTTTGTTTATTGAACATTTCAATATCTTCATTTGTTTTCATAAATCTGTTATATACATTGAAGACAATCATAGTTGCAGCAGTGTGGTTCTGGCAGAGGTTAGTGTCAGAACTGGGCAAACGTTCATTTTGCTTGTCTGCATCATGTTATAACATCCTAGAGTCCTTTCTTCCTGTTTGTAGCAACTTTTTGTCATGTGAAGAGATACTAGCTTAAATTTGGGGAGGAGAGGTCATCGCTTCAGCGAGTGATGATTAAGCCCTTAGCTTCAGCATCCACAGTTCTACACTGTAGAGACACATATTTGTTTCCTACATGAGTTTCCTACATCAGTGTGTGTGTCCTCACATATATGTTCTCTTTTTGTCCATAATAGCAAAGAGAACTCTCTCATAATTCAGACTGAAATTAAATGAGTGAAAGAGGAATGATCAAAATTCATGATCCAGATATAGATGAGAAATGAGACAAGGAATTTTCTTTCACACTGCATCCAAGAAAGACCAAACTGGGCCTTAGTTTAATTTGAATCCCTTTAATTCAGCAGGTCACATTTATAACTGATACAACTTCAGGAAAAATGCTGTCTGTAAACATGGGCAAAAATTTTGTGTTAATTTTACCACACATTCTAGCAAGCTTTGTCCTCTGTCTGCATAGAAGGTGTCATCACATACAGTAGTTCAGACATTATCTACAGCTGGACAGTAAGAGGGGTACCAGTATATGTCTCAGGCAGGAGTGGAAGAACCACCCTAGTGAGGACCATTTCCTGGTGTGAGGGCGTGTGGAGCAGGGATGTGCATGTGTATAAGTGGAACGAATGATGAAAGGTCTGTCTTGCCCAGCTAAAGGGTCATTTGGGGCCACTTTTTCTGGGCATTTTGAAAGAAAAAAACAGGCTCAATAGATTTTAAAATCGACTTTGAGGATGTGTTAAAAAAGAAAGGTTGTTTTTGGAAACAAAGCTAAACTTTAGGAATCCAGAATTAAAGGAATAGAGGTGGAGTACCAGGGAGAAGTTACAGAAATGTTCAGCCCTCATCATATGATCAGGTTGACTTTGTCAACACCTTGGTTTCATCACAACTACTAGTAATTTGAGTCATTTATATAATTAGTCCATGATATGTGCATACTTTGGAATAGAAAAACATTCCTGATGGTTTAACTATGTTTGTGGTTAACTGTGATTAGCTAACGATTTTTTTCCTATTTATGGCCTGATTAATTTCTTTTTACTGCATTAGTTACAAAAGTCTCCCCTTAAAATATATGTACAAAACCCCAATGGACATCATAGTAGACATTGTACCGTGTCATTCTAGCTCTTAAAAAAATCATGAAATAGAGGCAATAAAGAAAGGGAACAGCACAGTAATTTTGATCTGTGCTTTTTGTTTCTATGACTGACTAGTATGACCACAAGAAAATCCTTTAACCTTTCTTGCTGCAGTAACAAGTCAAGCTTACATATATCTTTACCTGTCCTGAGCTTGATTTGGCTTAATAAATTTCTATAAAGAGGTTTGATCAGTTTATTTAAATGCAAGGCATGACTGAAGCAAAATCTGCTCTGAATGTTATATTTTCTAGTGCTGAGATGAATGTTGATAGAACAAAAAAAATGAGAAATACAGAAGGAACACTACACAATAGCCTGGGAAAATGTTCTGCACATTACCTGTATGCTTTAGCTTCCTTATTTTCCCCCAAGGAAAGAAAAGTAAGATGTAATGTCAAAAAGTAAGATATTTGGCTAATGTATTATAGAGGAAGAAAGCAAAATGCCTTACTGAAAAGTAGGACAATTCTACCAAAAGTAGGACAGCTTACTGCACGTTAAGTACCTTTGGATTATGCGTATTGTATCATGCTTACTTTACACACACAATTAGTTCCAGTGACTTCAAAGTGGGACTTCCCACATGAGCTAACTAAGAAAGATTTATCCCACATGATAAAGCTGTAGTACCATATCAAACAGAGTCAGAATACACACCCATCAAGAAAAGAATCTGGAGAACAGCTATAACTGGTTGAGCTCATGTAAAAAACAAAAATGTCACTGGCACTTAGCCTAGAGATTAAATCAGATGAGAAAAACAGAGTAGATCAATGATGCTGGAGCAGGTTACACAGATTAACATTCTAGACCTGAGCAGCTAAATTTAATCTCAGAATAACTGTGCAAAACCCGTGAAGTTTGTATGTCTTTAAGATAAGCATAAGGATGAGATCATTTCAGTTTTGGCAAAGGGTGCAAAAGACACAGCATGATGGAGAAATTTTTTTTCTTAAATGTATTTTTTTCTTAATGCATTAATGGATAAATGAATTTTTAGTGTTCCAATGGCATTTTGAGGACAGTATTTGCAGGAGCCCTTCTCCAGAAGCAATGGATCTGTAAGTATATCACATGCAGACTGATTATTTATATTCCAAAGGTAGAGTGTTTGAGTTGTTGGACTTCGCCCTCTCAGAGTGTGTGCATGGTCCAGGTAAATCCCTCCTGGCTAGACCTACAAAGGAGCCCAGCTCCAGAGGAGAGCCTAGAGCTTTGAGTTAAGCTACTTAGCTCCTTACCCTGCACATGGGGAGTTAGTTCATACAGTACAGGATTCATAGGGACCTGTACCTTGAGAATAGGTATTGCATGAGCTGGAAATATAGGCTGCTAAGGGAAGGATACCTCTTGAGTCCCTTTTAATGTTGATAAGAAGGGTAAATAGAGAGCTCAGAGAGAAACAGAGTGGTTAAGTGAGAGGATTTGAAGGTTGGTAATAGCTACTGGATATAAAATGTTTGACCTGCTATCTTGAAGGTTACAGCAGGCAGTGTGAAAACATCAGCCCTGCAATTGGTGCCCAAAGTATGCCTAAGTCCTATTTGGTTGCCAGAGCCCTTATTTGGATATAAGCCCTATGCTCTGGGTCTCAGATCCCCATCTATAAAATACTATAGTCAACAAAGCAATGCTATAGGTGATGCATATATAGTGTTTTACACAGTATCAAGACCTGAGGGCAGTAATAGACCTTAATGAGTGGTGCAGTTGATACGCTTGAGGGAAAGGATGCCATCCAGAGGGACCTTGATAGGCTTGAGAAGTGAGCCAATGTGAACCTTATGAAGTTCAACAAGGCCAAGTGCAAAGTCCTTCACCTGAGTCAGGGTGATCACTAGTATCAGTACAGACTGGGTCATGGATGGATTGAGAGCAGCCCTGCAGAGAAATACTTGGGGATACCAGTAGATGAAAAATTAGATATGAGCCAGCAATGTGTGCTTGCAGTCCAAAAAGCCAATCCTATCCTGGGCTGCTCCATTCTTGTGAGACCTCACCTGGAGTACTGCATCCAGCTCTGGGGTCCCTAGTGCAAGAAAGACAGGGACCTGTTGGAGTGGGTCCAGAGGAGGTCCACGAAAATGATCAGAGGGCTGAAACGCCTCTCCTATGAAGAAAGGGTGGGAGAGTTGGGGTTGTTCAGCCTGATGAAGAGAAGCCTCTAGGGAGACCTTATTGCAACCTTTCAATAGTTAAAGGGGGCTTATAAGAAAGATGGAGACTTTTTACCAGGGACTGTAGTGATAGGACAAGGGGGAATGGTTTTAAACTAAAAGCGAGTAGTCTTAGATTAGATTGAAGTAAGAAATTCTTTACGATGAGGGTGGTGAAACATTGGAACAGGTTGCCCAGAGAGGTGGTAGATGCCCCATCCCTGGAAGTGTTCAAGGTCAGGTTGGACAGGGCTTTGAGCAACCTGATCTAGTGAAAGATGTCACTACTCGTAGCAGGGGGATGGACTATATGATCTTTAAAGTCCCTTTCCAACTTAAACCATTCTATGAGCCTATGATAATGGCCCTGACCAGCCTTATCTGGGACCAACACCCTGCCCATGGTCCCAGAAGCCCTATTTCAGCTGGGGCTGTGCTATGTTGCAGGCATGCCTGGGCCTGACCCTGCCTCTTGCTGCTCTGATTTACTACTCAGCATTCCCTGGATGGACCCTGAGCCCATGTTGCATGCAGCCTGCCTTTGGCCCTGACTCTGGAGTGCACCTCAGACTTATGTGACAGCTATTTCTGTCTCCTGGGTGGACACAAGACCTGACTCATTACCTTGCCTTGGCTGGGGCTATTAATGGGACCTGCCTGTGTCACTACCCTGGCCCTGTTGAACTGCACCCATTGGCATGGGTGGCCCTAGGCTTCCTTCTCATCCCTCCTCATGGGACAACCCCATTCCTGCAGCTCCCTGATGTGTAGGCCTTTATGCAAGGGATCACCTGATCTACGTTGTATCAAAAACTGTCCAAGACTTCAGTTTTATCTCCATGAACTATCATTCTCTGTCATTCTCCGTAGAAAGGAAAGCTTAAAGCCTACTGACCTGCCTCTTCAGTAGAAGGACCCCTTCAAACACACCATTCTTATCCGTGTTTTCAGCAAACGCTTAATAAGTCTCTCTTAACACAGAAAACCTTGTGGGTGTTATGCATAACTTCAACTTAACCCTTAATATTATCAGTCTTGTATGTGCCAAGCAATAACATCAACCCTCGCTCCTGTCCGCCTCCCCCAGGGAGACCTCCTGAGGCTTGAAGCAGACCTAGAAATCCAGCATATGAAGACTGCTTTTCTGACACAACTTCTCAACCCTTTTATCCTATTCCATTTAAAAATTAGCTTACACAGACATATCTGTGATTTTTTAGGAGGTATGCTGAAATATGAACTGACTGTGCAAAAAGTATGTGGGAGAGTGAAGGTGAGGGCACATTAGTATGCAGAAACTTAATATAACTCCAGTGCACTACTCCCTTCCTTCAAAATAAAAAGACATATTTGGAAGCAGGGCCTGCTTCGCCTGTCTGTCTGAACCAGTGATCTTCCAGTTTTGTTTGTGTACCGTCAAAATGATGCTTCTATTGGCAGGAAGAAAGAGCCAGTGCTCCTTTACAAGACTATCTATAGATATAATTTTAAAGGGAAAATTTCCCTCCATCTGTGTCAGGAACAAACGTCAGCATCCAAGGCACAGAAACCATGTTTTTCCTTGATTTAAATTTGAAAGACTTAATAAAATGAGTTAAGAGAGGCAGTGGCTGTGAAAAGAAGTCTAAGAGCATGGAGGTGGGAGTCAGTAAGATCCAAAATGTAATTTCCATTTGAGAAGTGGTGTAGCCAGAAATTAGGTTTCCCTTAAAGTTTCTAAGAGATTAAAAGAAAAATGTGGGTTCTCTAGCAAAAAAAAAAAAAAGCTGTGTCTGACCCACAAAGTGTCAGTTGGGATTTAAGTAAAAAAGAGCTTCAAACATCAGAACTACCATGGTTCTAAGCTAATGAAAGGATTTGCTGTGGCGAGAGCCAATGTCAGTTTAATGATGAAAATTGTAATCTTTAACATCACCTTATCTCTTCAAGGGATGAAGGCTGATCCCAGGTTCTCCGTTGACAGGGAAACATGAATAAGATGGCTCACCAACTGAAAATACCAATCTACAGATATCCCCAAAGACATTGAAATATGAAATGGCACCTCTTCACAATCTCCTGTGTGCTGAGTGAAACTATCTTTGTCTAACAGGTAGGAAAATGGGATAGACCATGTATTAAGTGCTGAGACTATAGAAAGAAGCTAAATCAGATTCATGATTTCCAGGTACTCAAGCTACACCCATCTGCACAAAAAAAAAATAAAAATTGAACAATGATTTAAATCTTATAATATGTTCCAGCTATGCTATCTATTAATGACTGAGAATCTAAACATTTCAAAGTCTCCATAACAATTGCACAGATCTAGTGAACACATGGGTTACCTTTTGCAATGTGAAATTTGGTACTTTAAAGGGGTAGTGAATGGAAAGCGAAGCAATTTCTAAGTCTAATTCTTCATTATAGCTCTGTGTTAACTCAATAAAAAAGAGCCATTTAAAATTAGTTTAACAGTAGAAGATTAAACTTAATGAATGTGCTCATTAATAAAATACTGCTGAGCCCTAAAACCATCCATTTCATATACTATTTTACTATGTACTACTGTAATAATATAGATATTTTAAATGCCTGTTAAAAGAACAGTAACTGAACTGGGCCAGATTGCCTACCTGCTGTACTGAAGGGAGAAACGGTTGATGACAGGCAAACCAGATGCAAAGAGAACTGGAGTTTGCATTAAAGCCAATGGGCAAAGTACATTTAGAAGCTCAACTGCAGGGATGACCAAGTGCCCTGAATGTACCAAAAAGTGCTGAGGAGATGCATTTACTGCCAAAAGCATTAGTCTGCGTGTAGGTCACACCAGAGCTTTATGGACTGCCCCGCTGTAAACAAAGAGCCCAGTTATCACCTGCTAACCCTCTCTGTTGAAAGTAGAAAGCCAGGAGAAAAAGTTGGGTGCACTTTGCCAAGTGTATCGTAACCCTCAAATTCTCCCTTTAATATAAAGAATCTGTCAAAGCTGTGAATTTTGACTAGTGTCTCAGGCCAGAGAGACTATTCTCTACGTGTTTATAATTCCTAAGGTTTACAATGGAATATGTGAGACTTCTCAACTGGCTTAGATTAAATCGGAGGAGCAGCATTTCGTTTCCTTTGGTTTGTTTTTTTTGGCTTTTTACATCTTTGTCTGAGTTCTTCATCTTTCATTCTTAACATTGCATTATTGTTCAATACAGCTAGAATGCTAAAGGCAGCTATAGAGAGATGCTACTTTGAAAACAGGCACAATGCTTTGTAATATGGAATTGCATGGCCCTCTAGAACTCCTAGTTGAATAAATCAAAAATTTTACTTTGAGAAAAGGATTGAGAGAGCTTAGGGGAAGTGATTTTTTTATTTTTGTTATGTAAACTGTTTTATAAAAAAACAAAACTAGAAATTATCACAGGCTTCGAAGAATAAGTGGGAGAGTTGGAGTCTCTCCAGCAAAGAGGGAAACTTTTGTCAGCTATCAGGAGGACTAATCTTCTTCAAACGTTTGAGGAAATATGATCAAGAACAATTCTTTATTCTCCTTCCTGCCAGCCCTGTCTGTTTAGCTGGTGGGAAGGCTTCAAGGGGGTTATCCCACACAATAGGGAAGACCTATTGGTCCAAATACTGTAATGCCCCAACAAAGTCAAAGTTGGCATAAATGTAATGCAACTTTCTTCTTGCCTAAATGCTGTGGCTTCCAAGACACTGGAGCAGCTTCATTTAAAGATGAGGATTCCAACAACTCAGATAACATGCTTGTGATCTCTGAAGTGCTGTGATGACGCTGAAAATACTTTCACCAGAATTAAATTACAACAGGTAAATTGCTGGAGTTTCTTACGTAGATGTGATTTTTACTTATAATACTTTAAAAAACTATGTTTTGATTCTGCAACTTCTCATTTGAATATAACTAAAATTGAAAAATGCATGTATTCTATAATGCCTAAATGCATCCTTCTGCAAGTGAAAGATTATTCACTATGCTATTTTATTTATTTAAATGAATTAATTCTAACCCTTATCCTATTACTTTCGAGTTGATTTCTATTCACAGTACCTCACTTTTGCAATAAGTAACTTCCACTTCTTGTGATTTTTCAAATATGAATCTATTAATTATGTCTTGATTAGTTACTAGAGGATCCAGCTACAACTATTTAGTAAGGCATAATAAAAGACTCAATTTCTGAATCTGTGCAATTACATCAGTGCTACAGATGCCTTGAAATCATCTCCCATTTGAGTAGAGGTTATATAAATAAAGGTTTACTTAAAAATAAGGAGTGTTCTTTCTTGCCAGCCAAAATCTCCCATTCCCCAAATTATGCATGATATAAAGTATCATACATACATTTCTTCTGCTGAGCACGATGTATCTTATTACTAATGATATTCCCCTCTGAGTGATTCTTGCCTAACTGCATTGCATATAAAAACAGTAGATTTACTGCAGTGAGCAGAGATTTTGTTTTAAGGAGGTTAATGCTGTGAAGAAATTAAAGAACCATGGACTACAGCTCTAGTAAAGTTTTCGACTACAGTTATTAAAATATTCACAGAAACAGGTAAATTTCTGAAAGCTGAAGAAAAGTGTCAAGTACAGCTAAATAAATATTTAGGCTCAGACACGTCAGACTTTAAATCAAACAACATCTGATGAGGACTTTGTGACTTCGAAAGGCTACAGAATTTTTTTTTATTTTAATCTTTCCTCATTAGTTTGTTCCTTCTGACCTTTGTATGACGAGGATTTTCAGGAAAAAAAACCAGTTCATCATGCAATTGGTGAATGAAGAACTTCGAGCTGTCATTTCAGCAACCCCATCACCTGTTCAGACATTTTTAATTAGATAATTAAGCCATGTTTTCTGTACACACTAACTCTAATGACCTTGACTGAAACCATCATCTGCACCCTAACTGAGAAGTCACTGAAGCCCTGAATGGGCACAATCATTCCTCTATAACCCCTGGACATATTTTTTTCAGCAAGTGCTCCCCACCACTACTATTCTCTGCCTTTGTGGAAAGATTATGCAATGTACATATTGCATTTACTATCCCTTTGTTTGCCCTTTCATAATGCACAGCTCCTTTCTAAGCAGCTGTCAGTGTTTTTTCCACTATTTTATGTGTGGCCATCCACCTTGTAATTCTCTTCTTCCTTGATTTGGGTCTCAAAGGGATTCCTTTCTGCAGATCATAGGAGAGGTTTGCATATGTCTAAGAATAAAAACCACTGCCAAACATGCAAATTGCAAACAGGTGTCAAGATGTCTTGCTCTTTCCCAGCATAAAGGAGAGGTTCCCAGCACAGTGAAGAAAGATCATTATACAGAAGAAAAGTGGGATCTGTTGACAGAAACTACAGTTTGAGTGCCATCAAACATACCTTATTCCCTTTCCCTCCCAGTCTCTCCTCTTTCACGACTGCTGTTCAGGATTTCACTTTCAAATAAATATTTGGCACTTGTATCCAAAAAGACAAACAAATATGCAGAGAAAATTTTGCCTGAGTAAGTGAACACTTCTATTCAGAATTCTGTGGCTAGATGAATGGATAAGTGACAACAGTGATGAATAAATAGTGCCTGGGCCTGCCAAAACCCAGCATTAGAAAGTATAAACAAAGCAGTACTGAAAACAGACGGATTCATTTTAAGTTTTATCCCTTTTCAGTCAAGAGATGCTAATGAGGCAACTTCAGCTTGTACCATGACCCTGACACATTGTGTGCTAACACCAGCAAGGAGCTGGACTGACGTGGTGTCTGAGTGCCAGCACGCAGCTGCCTTTCCGCAGGACTAAGTAATTATTACCAAAACTACAAAAAAGCATGAATCTTCCTGCTGAATAATGACCGAAGTGAATTGCAATAGGCATCAGAGCTATGTAATTCCAGTAATTAGGTATTTGTGAGTATTTGCACTGGATTCATTGCAGAAAGCTAAAACATGGGGATTTGATTGCTGGGGGGGAGAGGGGGAGGGTCGCTGAGATGAACTGAAATCTGGTGAGATTTTACAGGCATAGGAACTGCTCTATCAAATCAGACCCATTGCCTGATTACTTTGATGATGGCCAAAACTCGGTGGGTATCGGAGGCAGGTGCAGTCTGTTCGGCAATTGGCAGCAATACAATATGGCAACTTTTTCCTGAGGAAATCATTCTTTTAACTGCTCCTCTTAGAATCCAAGTAACAAAGGTTGTTATGAAAAATATAGGTTATAGGAGTTTCAATTTCCAACTGGTTAAACCAAATTTCAAATGTAATGAAGTTATGCTTGAAATAAAACTCCAGATTTGAAAATTATGTATATTTGGGAAGCTCTGGTCCAAATTCCCAAAATATAATAATGTGTCTGGACAAAAAAGCCAAGTCTTGTCTGGATGTGTGGATTTGGATACGGTTTCTAGAAGCAAATTATAAGAGAAATAACATCTCCCAGTGACAATCACTTATTTTTAATGTTCACAGGGGAACTTTCTAGCAGTGGGTCTCAACTTTCCTGTGGTCTAATCCCCCTCAGAGACTGCTGCTGCCTGCTGCTCTTCTTCTGCCTCTTCTCTCCTCCCTGTGCTGCATCTCTCCAGCTCTGTTTCCTTCCCCCCTGTGCCTTTGATACTGTTTCCTTCTGGAAGGAGAGTTGTTCACCTGTTTTGCTCTACAGCTTTCTCCTTGGGTCGCTGATGGCTCCAACAAAATTATTTGTATTTTTTAAAAAATTGTATTATATAGAAGTGATGTATCCAGCCTGTGCTGCTAACAGATGAAATACCTCCTGATAGAGCTATGTAAAGTCACTTTTCACACATATTTTCCTTCCAGGCATTGTGAAAACTACTTCTGGCCTTTGATCCTGTTCTGGGAAGCTCACGTGTGACCTGCATATAATTATGGCCTTCACAGCCAGTACTGGTGGGATCTGTGTCGGGACACCTGTGAGCTGGAATGTGTCTCACCTGTTGAAATAAGTATTTTATAGCTACATGAAAGGTTATGGAAATGTATAGCTGTAGAGAGTAAGATTATTTTAAAGAGAAGTGAAGAAAAACCAAGCTTGTGACTTCTCAGCCAGCAGGGAAATCAAATCATAAAACAAAAGTGTTTGAAAACAAAACCCATGACACTCCCTGCTTTGTCTTCCACTTTTCGTGTGATATAACTCACCTTCAATACACGCAGTTATCTTACAATGGTTGTTGTAAAGTGAGACATTCATGTATATATATATATTTGAAGTATAGTTTCCCTACAATAATTTTGTAGTATTGTTACTGTTATTGCTAAATGAAGAACTGACTCTAATTCTTTGACTGCACTAGAGCAAAAGGCCTAATGGCTTTTTGTGTGCTTAGATATATTTGTGGAAAGGAGTTTAATAACTAAATAATGTTGCTGCCTTCTGCTGTCATTTCTTAGGTTACCTACCATCTAGTTGATTGGACCAAATTCCTGAAAGAGACCTGGTATTCTAGATCATTTCCTAATCAAATACGGTCATGTTACTTATGTAATTTTCTTCATCCTACAGGGGGAAAACATGTTTATTATTGTTCATTCCATAGAGATTTTGAAATCAAAATCATATCACAGTCCCATTTCCCACCCTTCCCTGTTCTTGATTCACTTTTGTGTAGTCACTTGGAGAATGCCGTCATGCTTGTACTTTCTTACCAAGGAAATTGTGTTATCAAATATATATAATTTGTTGACCAACAGTGGGGGCTTCATGAGATTGCAAAAGAGTCATATAACATATTCATCACTACATCCGGTAAGTTTTCTTGATTGTTGTTGCAATTTTGTTGAATTAGGTGGCCCAATGGTTTTCCATCAGTAAGAAGATGATAATAGTTGTGTAAGGAGAGCAATTACTAAGTTTCCTGGGGATGGTCCAACCACAGGGAATATTCCTAATTTAAAGAAGCTATAACTGCCAGTATATATTTTTTTTTTCTTAAACCTTTCTAACTTTGGCTATCAAATGCAATAATAAATTGTATTCCCTGTTGTTCTTGTTCAGGGACTGTGCCTAATCCTGGAATTACTGACATCTGTATATCATTTCAATGGTAAATTACAGCTGGGATATGCTAACCCCAAAGTGCGAATAAGAACTGTTTCTAAATGACTGGAAGCTTCTTGGTACTTTATAGTTGATTTATAGTAATTAGCTTAGTCTTCATTCTCTTTTGACAGTTTGTGTAAAATTTGTGCTATTTTCTTAGCACCAGAGCTGATTGTTTTCTCATCAGAAGAATGGTCTTTCTGGTGAAAATTAGATTTCAACTAAACCTCATTTTATGTTAATTGCCTTCCCTCATTGACAACTTCCTCTCTTTCTCCCCTCCCCCCCAGTATTAGCAGAGGAATGATGGAAACCTGGAATAACAATTTTTCATTAACATTTCCATGGGGAAGATGTAATTTCCTGACCCACTCCAAAATAATTTAAATTTCAAAATTCTTTTAGCTACTAATTTGACCAAAAAGGTAATAAATAATATGAATATATTAATGGCTAAAATGTATTATCTCATTTTAGATATCTTCTGCCCAATTCTCTAATAATGCAGTCTGTGAGTGCCTAACAAGAGACTAAGCACAAGAAATACAAGAGTGTAACTCGGCGCAAAATTTTTGCTACTTATCTCTATTGACAGTAAATAAGATTAGAGTAATTGTTTCTACATCTGTTAAAAGCTACTCTCCTTGAAAACAATAATGAATAATGACTTCATCATTTGGAGGACAGTGGGAAACCTGTAAAGAAGTTAGAAATTGACTTTATTTCTCAAAACAGATGACTTTTGGAAAAGGAAAAGTAAAATTAGAGCTTTATTTAGACAAGGGCTAACATTTGAAATAGTAATCTAATATTTACATGCAGCAGTGAATTTGGCTTTTGACTGCCATATTTTGTATTGTTCTGTTGGCTTGTTTGACAGTAATTATAGGATAGCTTTGTCCACCATTGGAGACACGTGTTTTCATAATTTTGTGCTGCTAACTGGGAGCAGGATGAAAAAAATGGGCCACAGGGAAGATGAATGAGACTTTCATTGGCTTCATTAAGAATATCACAGGCCTATTTGAGAAACCCTAATGAAATTCAGGAGAACTTTTCCAAACCGTCTTCCTCCTTGGAGATGTTTAAATTATGGAAGTTCGGAAAGCTTCTGAAACTTCTCAACAAATGGTATTTTGTAAGTGTGAACTAGAATCTGAGGAATAACAGAAGAAATAGAAACTAGAATCTATTTTTAGAAGATGATCCTTATTGTATCTTTATACATAAAGGATATGATTCTATACGTGTAGATGTGGTGCTTAGGGATGAGTTTAGTGGTGGACTTGGCAGTGTTAGGTTTACGGTTGGACTCAATGATCTTTAAAGGTCTTTTCCAACCTATGTGATTCTATGATTCTATAAAATAAGTCCCTCTGAAATCTGTAGGATATATTTCCATAAAGTGCTGGGACATTATACAGATAATAGCTAGCTCTAACTCCAGCGGTTTAAGATTATATTATACATGGGTCAAAAAAAAATGTTTCTTCTTATGCCACTTATTCTATTCAGTATATATGTTCTCCTTTAACGACCTTTAACTGTTTATTAGTGTTTTTCAATAAAGTATATTGCAAGAGACAGCTTCAAATAGCCTTTGACTCCTAACTGAAAAATCTGTACCCTCTCTACAGAGACTAGCAGAAACAATGTTCTAGAAATGTGAATTATCCTTATTATTTCACTAAATATATGTAAATGTGGTTCACAGTTCCTCTTTCCCTTTGTTCAGTTCTTTTGTTGAGGTTTTTTCCCTATATTTCCTAGTATTCTTTTGTAAGGTCCCAATTATATGTAACACTTCAGAATATGTGTCAGTTTAAGGACACTAGTAATGCTGTCTCTGCCCAGAAAAATCAATTTTGCATGTGCTTAATTCTCATATTAACTACGTATTTTCTTATTCTGTACATGCCTGTCTAGAAGAGAGAAGACTTAAGTAAATTCAGTAGGCCTGAGCACTTTGGTGGAGTCTTGATTTTAGCACAGATCTCTATCTACATTATAATTGTATTTTATCTTTCTAAAACATATCAGAAATAACTCTACCACTTTCCTAGCTCTGGTAATTATTCTGTGCTTACTTGCTTTTAATTTCAACTTTTCTTCACTTTCTGGGAATAATCACAAATACCATAATTTTACAAGATTTTGTAATTAAAAGAGTCCCGTCTATATTGTAAGCTTAAACATTAATGGTAAACTGTTTCAAAAGCAACTTCTGATCGTTTCTAGGAAGATCCCTTAGTGCCATATGGAGTTCTTATGAATGGTGGGCATGGGAAAAGAGTTTAATTAAAATATTCTTTCTTAATCTGAGAGATGAACCTCAGAATGGTCTTTGAGAACTTCCCAGAAATTAAATTTTCATAGTCAGGATTCAGCTTGGATTTCGCCTTAAAGGAATCATTAAAGGAACTAGTGAATTTAAAATGGATATCAAGTGACACAGAGTTTGATAGGATAATTCTGGATTAATTTAGATAATCATAGCCTCTGATAATCACTTAACAGGATAATTCTGTTCTAATTTAGAAGAAAACAACAGTCCAACTTCTTCATCTTCTTGAAGCAGCAATAAAATTCTAAATCTGTTCACATCCTCCAAATACTCAGAAACTTTAATGAAAGTTATGCTAAACAATAAGTCAAACAAATAGCACCTACTGTGAAAGCAAGCCTTAATAATGTACCTTTAATAATGTGAAAGATATGGTATAGCCAAACCCGATCACACAAGTCATAAATTCATTAGCTCGTTCATCCTAAAAAAGCTGGGTTTAAAATCAGAAATATGGATAATGCAAACCATCAGTTTGTTTTCTGAAAGTCTAAATATCCTTGCCACTCCATTTTCACTGAAGGCCCAGTTTACACTTACCAAAATTGTAGCTGGAATGATTCCAGCTTTATAATTCCACATATAGTCTACCAAGGCATATATTTACATGTATATATGTGTGTATATACATACATACATCTATGTTTATATAGGTACGTAAATATTTTTATCTTGATCCAGTCAAGTATGCAGTTCAGTAAGCCTGCCCATATGCAGAAGTTCTGTACATGTATTTGCAAGACAGGGAACTAAATATTGAAATAATATGTTAAAAATTGAATGGCCTATATGATTTTTGTTTTATGCTAAATTGGATTTTGGCCAGTATCTGAAAAAGCATCTGTTTTATATAAAATATTAAGAAGCAAAATGGCAACAGTGGCCATATGTCTGAAAAGCTTGTTTTATTTCAAGTAGCCAGGAGCAATATCTTCCCTCCCTCTCCTCCCCATCATCTCATTTTCAAAACTAGTTCTAAAAATAATTAGTGTCAATGTCCAAAGTGTTATAATGTGAAGATACAGTTTTATATTGCTGTTGTGTGTAAGCTCACTTTTATTATTACCATTACCATGAATTTGTATGTGTATATTTTTAGTCAGTTACTTATCAAATATGAAAAGTAAATAATGCTACAATATTGTATTTAAATGGCAATATATTTCTGTTATTCATTATCAGCATGATAATGCTAATAAAGAATGATAACAGCAGAAGTAGACAGATCATATATGATTTGGTGCTGCAGTCTGTATCAGCTTGATGAAGGCAAGGTGCAGCACTCTTTTTTTTAAAGTAATTATTCTCCTAATTAATGTATTTTCCCTGAATAAGGCAATTCTTCCTCTGTGTCAAGCATTTTCAGAATCATAACTCTTACCTTAATTTGGGGAAAAGAAATTTAGACACCGGATGAAAATTCGTTTCCCTTTCTTTAATAAAGTAAGGTTTATAAGTAGCCTGATGAAATAATGTGTTGGGCATGTATGCTCCAAATATTGTGCTTAGAAACCTTTTGTTCATGAAAAGTTCAAGAGAAATGGATGAATTTGTTCAGCTATAATTTTGTTATCTAAAGGTTTGTCTGAAAGAGAGTAATTGACTTCATATCGTCAGTTGATTTATCTTAACTTTGAATATTCCTTTGCAGACGTAGCCCAAGAGCAGAAATTTGTATGCAACAAGTAACTGTACTTGTGACCACGTATGTACGATGCAGCAATGTCTTGTTTTTCTTTTGTGTTATTACAGTCTAGTATCATAAGGAAACTCAGAAATATTTCATGATGTGCTGTGATGTAAGAACTATTTTTATATCCTGAATAGATTTTAATGTCTTTGGAAGAAAAGTGCTCTCTCTCTCATGTACACACACATTCTGTATGTTATCAGAATAAGATAGGAAAACATATTCAAATCCTTATGAATATTTAATGAAGATGTGTTCCTGACAACTCAAAAAAGCAAAATAGGCTACATAGGACTATTATACCATCCTTCTCCATCCTGATCAGTATTTCAACTTACAAGTGGACTTGTTCTCTAAATTCTTTTAGATAGGCTTTCTTCTTTTGAAGTGGGCTGATCATGACTTTGTTAATGTTGGCATTAAATGCACGGCTGGGTTTTTTTTTAATCTTAAAAGGCGACTTTCACTCTGACAGTAAATTCCAGTTTGGTGGTTTAGTGAGGGTAAATTCTTCTACCAGCCAAGACAGAGCTGGTTGGGGTTTTTTTTGTTTTGGTTTTTGGGGGTTTTTTTTGTTTTTTTGTTTTTCTTTGCTAGTGATACTTCAGTATTTTCTGAAAGTAGTGTTGCTTTGGAGCCTTGAACTCTATTTGTTCATTGTCATTTTCACAGAGTTTTCTTTTTTGCTTTTGCATTTGAAAGAAAATAAAGACCTCGGATACCGTCAGAGCTGTAACTTGTCTCTAGGAGTATCTATATTTCAGTCCCTATTGATGGTACCCAAGAAGCATTGGCTGGGAACCTATATGGGTGTGTCCTCATCAGTATACTCCATCATGTGAATACTAAGATTTTTTCTTTTTTTCTTTTTTTTTTTTTTTTTTGGGGGGGGGGGGCGGGGGGGTGTTTGGTTGGTTGGTTGGTTTTTTCCCTCTTTTTTTTCACTTCCTGGGACTTCAGCTTAAGTTGATGAAGCATTGTAAATCCCACTTCGTGTTTTAAGGCACTAAGCCAGAAAAATAATTTTAATAGGATGAACCAAGCCTGTAAGAAAGAGAGAAGGAAATAGAAAACAAAAGACCCTTGAGAAGTTCTGCACTTTCTCTCCTGATGCTGGCATCAGCCATGGAGGTACTGTTAGAGCACCATAAAGCACTCTCTGAGGTAGAACTTATTCTGTCTTTTTTAATTAAAACCTTTTGACTCCATATTTATTTCTTTTTTCTTACAACAATAATCATCCATTCTATTATTACCTTTATCTTTCCAAAATTTATATTCTGAAGAACAGAGTGAAGGTATTAGCATATATTCTATCAAAAAACAAAGCCTATGTAACTGGACTGAAAGTCCATCTTTGAAAGAAGGTAATTTCTCTGGATGTTTAAAATTACAGACAGGTGCTCATCATAAAGGAAGGCAGCAGTATCTTTCTCATGAAAGGTAATGAGACTTAGATGGCAGATGGCATCTTAGACATTTGTACACCTTCTTGGCTGAATCTCCTTCAGAAAAAGTAGTAGTGATGGGATTGTTCCTGCCCTTAGAGCCCCTCTTGAGGTAAGCATAATTTTTAGCCTTGATTTCAGAAACTGTACTGCAAGAGCAGCCTGCCATAACTCCTGTGGGCTCTGCTCCATTACAGTTTTATCCGATATCATCTATCAGCTAAAATAACATGGGCCACAACAGCTTCAAGTAGGGAGGGGAGGAAGAGGGAAATGGCAATTTGAAATACAAATTGTAGCCTAGCTTTTTGCTAGTTTTTGTTAACCGAGCCAAGCTCACCATTGTAGGCTTTCTCTACAAGAAAGGGGAGAGAGAGTTCCCCTAAAGGGCCATTCAGAGCAGGAGTCTGATCTAGTCACTAAATTGCTGCTTAGAGGAACCTTTGTCTCCCCCTCCCCAAGCTTGTTGGAGGATTTGCAGGAGATTAATCCCACCAGGATAATGTTATCCTCTGTGAATATGTCATGACATGTCATCGATGAGATGCAGTCTTGCTGTTCGTGACACAGGATGCTTCAAAGCTGCATAAGGCTCCGCACGTCACCCTTAGTTCACGACCCGCTGTCTGACCGCGTTTGTGTGACAGTAGACCTGTACAGTAACATGCTGCGTCTGTGTTTTATGAATGTTCCAAATCTGGGTTTAACAATATTTGCTCGGGCACTGAGAAAGTCTGGGAATTTGATCTTGGCATGCGCTTGGAGCCAAAAATATAGAGCAGCAAATGGGCATATGAAAGACCTGGCTGAAATTCATCCCTGTTATCCCAAATGTCACTCTGAATATTCTCAGAGACTTTTAGACTCCCAACAGACTCAGACGTGCCAGTGAATCTGAATGTAATGTGCTGGACCTGTCAGAAGCAAGTCTCAGTCAGCATATTAATTCACTAGCTTTACAAATGTTATTCTTTAAAAGATTTTTGTCTTTGTATTATAGATTTTTGTGATTTAAACTTTGAAATTAACACCTACTGCAATATCTATCTTAACAGCCTGTGTCCCATTACACATACCTGCAAGTATGCTTAGGAATGCAAATAAATTACTGTTACTGGAGGGATATTTTAACTACCATCATTCAGTAAAACATATTCCCTAAGTGGGAAACAGTGTCTAATTTCTCAATGCTCTAGCAAAGCCTCCTCAGTCGTTCTGTAAGATAATAGAACAATGATAGCTAGAGTATGGGTGTATGCTTACATTTTGTTTGCTCAAGTACCATTGCACTTAAGCTGGCCTTCAATCCACAGTGATCTCTTCAAAGTTTTCCTTTGTACATTACGCTCAAAATAAAGGCAATGATACATGGTAGTAGATGCCAAGTTCAGCCTGCTAAGCCATACGTACTGTGACTAGTTAATAGCTTCCTGACCCATCACTGCTGCATGTTTCTTGCTTTGCAGGTAACTATTCTGTCACTTTTGAGATTGAAATATCTATTTTTTTTCTTTATTAATTGTGTTTAGATCAGTGTCAGCTGTGTATGAAAACAAATCATGAATTTGAAATGGCCCAGATTCATTTAAGAGATTGTCTTAAAACATCTCTGATAGACTTGGGCAATTTTTGATTATGCTTCAGACCCAGCTGCTGACTACAGGATGAAATAAAAAACACCTCACAATTCACAGTTTTGTTTGGCTTTAGGCTTAAATCCAGTGCATGGACAGGAAGGGCTGAACTCTCCACTCTGAGATTGACTCATCTCTTTTGGACATGTAGAATACTGGAGTGCAGTTATTTTTAGCAATATCACTGAAAATGTTACTTTCCTCCTACGTGAGGTCTTGTTTTAAATAATAAGATCTTCTGTAATTATTGTGGTATTATTGTATTGCTAAAATACTCTAGTCGAATATGAAGACATTGCAGTAAGTCCTCTAGGAGGAATACAGAATCATGCTACCATCATAAAGACGTCACAGACGTCACAGTCTAAAGCAACTAAATGAAGAGAAAAGGAAAAAGGGGAACTAAAATGCCTACGTTTTGTTTCAGTGTGAGCCCAGATATTCTTTATGGAATCAGCCTTTGTCAAGCAACTTCACAGTTGTTTCACTTTGCCTCAGAGCAACCTGAATTTGATTCAATGTATAATTGTGTAAAGCAGATTTCTTTTAAAAATAAATTGTGTCAAATTTATTCTTTGACTCAAACAAAATGCAACCTGATTTTTTTTCTTAAGTAATAGATAAAACATTATTTTTCCACTATATATTTCATTTTCACTTTCTAAAAAGATATACTATGTGAAAAATTCCACAAGCTCTACTAGCATTGATGTTCTTGTGTCTTGCACCAGCACAGTTATGTTCAAAAAGTATGAAAGTTTAAGATGTGCTTTGTTTTCTTTCCAGAACCTGTTTCTTTCTCAGAAATAATTTTTGTTTGTAAAATCTGAGAGGCAGAAGCAAGGTGTGTCTTTTACGTTTTGAGATGTACAGGTTCTTGACAAGTTGCATTGCTATATTTTAGTTAATAGAAAGACTAATGATTAGCTGGAGGAAAATAAGATGCAAAGATGAATGCTTAAGCTCTAAGTATATTAGTAAACACATTGTGAGTGAACACTTGACACTTTTAAAAATTAAATAAAATGTTATGATCTGCATTTCAGATCTCTGGAATAGATCCATAGCCAGCGCCCAGCTTGGGTACTTGGTCTAGATGCTGAAGCTATAGAGCTAAGAAACTGCCTGAAATGTCTTCATGTACTTGCATTATGGTTATGGAAAGGAGAAGAAATTTGTGGAGTAGTGGGTCGTCTAGTCTCAGCCTTCTGACGTTTGCTGCATTGCCCTTGTGTGGATCTTCTATACATTTGCCCAGCATTGAGTTAAGTCTGGTTGTTCAAAATATACAACTCTAGATTTTTTCTATTGTACATGGTTTTGAAAATGCACATAAGTTGTCAAATAGACTGCATTTCACCCAGATTTAATTTAAAGTAGCAATCTTTAAATGCTGCTGTGAATGGGATTTATACAGCAGTGATAACTTAAACTTACAGTCCCCCTCAGACTGAACATTCTCAACATATTTTACAAACTCAAACTATAAATGGAGAAAATAGAAGTGAAAAAATAAAGTTACAAAGAATACCATACCAATGCAGATATTAGTTATACAGCATTTAACTGCTGTGACATGGGAATTTATACTTCATAACCAATCAAAAAGACTTACAAGAGTTTTAAAACCAGCAAATGGTCAGACATTGACTATAGCTTTACCAGAAAATGACTTTTCTATCAAAGGAATATCTAACACAACAAAAGAAAACCCACCTATTCTCCACTAGTAATATTAACAATATTAATATTATTTAGTAAAGACAGAAATTAACTAAATCACTGGAATATTTTGCAAGGAAGAAACCATGCATCATCCATGTGATGGTCACCAAACATTGGTGAGCAAACCAATGTCTTACTTAGGGATTTTATTTTGCACTGTATTTATGAATGAGGAATTTTTCTTTGTTTTAAGCTCTAATTCTCCTGTTTTAGTCCCCTGCTAGTGTACCTTCCCTTTGAGGGAACCACACATTCGATATTAACCCCTTTTGTGTCTCTCTCCAACTTGAATTACCTAATATGATGATGGATTTCTGCCTTCTCTGGTTCACCTCTGCACATTCAGTACTCTAAAAGCCATTCAAGTTCCTCCCTTCTAGATTAGCAAGATGAGCAGCGCTTTCCGAAGTTGTAGGATGAGTGGGAATGGCTTGACTCCAAAATTCACTTGGGCATGAAGGTTCATTTAGCCAGCAATGAACTGAAATGTGGGTGGAGCTCCTTCTCATGTTGTTCTAAAACCAAGAAAAATACTACAGAAATTGAAAACAATTATTAAGACCAAAAAAACCCCTCACTCTCTTAGGGTGAGATATTGCTAATTAGAGGAGGTGCAACTAAAATTTTAGAAATGTTGTGGAAGAGTCAAAGTTGATTAAAACCCTTTGTGAAACTTCACAGATCTGGCTCAGGTTCTGAGTTTGTAGCACTCCAGGCTCTGGTTCACTTGATTCTGGGTACTTTCCACACAGCACCGAGTATGTTCAGCAGCTTCCAAATTTAATGGGAATTTTTAAATAATGTAACAGACTAAATCCCAAATTTGGGCCTGTCATTTTGCATTGAGTTTAGTTACGTACTGAAATCTGCAGTCTGCAAAAAACCATCATGCAGTCCATTGGATGTAAGCATTTCTCCTGCTGGCTGGGTAAGCATGGGAGCATTGCTGCTGCCCTGCCTGCCTGCCTGTCTGCTGCTGCCATCACTTCTGCCCCACCAGGCTGCTACATAGGCACAGGAGTCGCAGTTACAACCCAACTCCCATCTTCAGTTACTGTATGAGAACTTCAGCGGGACAACTAATCTACTCCACAAACAGGCACCAGGTAGGAGATAAGACGTTACTTCTTCTAATTAACTGTTCACAATGTTCGTTGTTCAGAAATGGGAAATTAACCAAGTCCTGGGCTCTTGAGAACCAGCTACCAGTGAGGTAAAACTGTCTACCTGCAAGACTATGTGTGTGCAATTGAAACAAAGAAGATCAAACTAAGTAGTGCCAGTTATCTATGTCTTATTGAGAACTTCTATAGAGGTGATGAACTTAAAATATAGCAAACTTAAGGAAGGATATCTACATAACTTGCAGATTTTTAAGTAAGGTTAGAATATCTCCTAAATTTTTTCAAAAATGGTTATTCAAGCAGTGCTAATTAATGAAGCACGATCCTGAGGGAAAGGACTTCAGTCCATGGTGCATCTTTGATGTTCCCTTATTTCACAGAAGCTTTCTCTTAATCAATCATTGAGGTTTTTTTCCCCCTTAATCCTGAGGCAAAGAAATGGCCTTTGTTGGTCTTTTCCACCTCCCTGGAATGTTTGTTTTGCTCTTTTTTACTTAAGAAAACAACAACAAAGAAAGAAGTCTCCAAAAAAACTACCCACTACAACTACTCACAACAGTACTGACAGATACCCTTTTGTTCATTTGGTTAAATTAAGCCTGTAAACAATGAAAACCAAGGTGTTTAAGGGATTGCCTCTCTCATTGACATCTTTGTGTGCCTTCAGCTGCCCTTCTGGGCATCGCAGCCTTGCTAGAGGATCTGCAGTTCAACTGTTGCCCACAGCAGCTGCCCTCAGTAAATGGCTCAAGTTCTGCAAAGTGTCTCATCAACCTCCTCCTTGAGCAGAGGAAGAATCTGGTAGAGACACAAGTGACATGAGCTTGTAAGGCCATCCTCTAAGCCTTCCTTCAAATGTGTGGAGTGGAGGACATGTCTGAGAAGTGAAGGGATATATGGATAGGGATGTGGTGTTGTGGAGACTCTAGACATGGCTCCAGCATAGCTATCCCACAGTCAAGATCCAAGAGGGTGTCCAAATTAGGATAGAAGGGTCTTTCTCCACCCAAAGGCTGGATAGTTACATGTCACAGGACTTGTACTGTGATCGCTTGGTGATGTTTCATCAGTGGAGAATAGAAAATAAAGTCCTTGTCTTTCACATTAGAGTGAAAAAGCGTGAACTCTGTCAGAACACAGAACACCAACCAGACATTAGCTTCATAACAGTGTCATTTCTCTGCCTGTCACTGCTGCGTCATCTGGGCATTTTCATTAATTCTGAGTGTTTGTTATTTTAGTCTTAAAATGCCTCTCTGCAATTCAGTTAGGATATTTCTGGTTGCAGTAATACTTTTGCCATAATGCTTTCCACCCTCCTTCAGACGTCTCTGAAATCAAGCTCTGCAGTCCACTGACATGTTGACAGTTTTGCATGAATTAATGAAAAAGGAGTTAGAAGTGGCTGACAAAGGTTTATTTATTATTATTAAACTGACTGTGTATCCAAGTTGCTCTTCTGAAAAGAAAATTAAGAGAAGAAGGAACTGCAAAAAAGTGTTTTAAATGTATGATTTAGAATATACTCTGTTCCTCAATCTACAATATGTAATTTTAAGAATCAAGGCTGCTGTGTTGAGGTGGAAATTCTTGCTCTAAATTGTAAGCAGGACTGCCTTACTGGTATTGCTTAATATGCTGAGAAGAAGTGAAAACGGATGTTTCCAACACTGGGAAAAACGTTAAGTCCTAAGTTGGTCATCTAATAGATAGGGACTAACTTTTATTTAGTTCCTTTTGCTTAAAAAGAAAGATATGAATCGTCTTGGTAACAAAACACAAATATACAAGACATAAATATACCTGCTGAATACGTTCTTATATACTACTGATAAAAAGCTAAAATGCGTAAGTCTAAGTGACCCAAGCACAGAAGTGATGCCAAATCTCTCTGAAGCAATGCACTATGGAAGGCATTAGGTTAGTGTATGATATAAGGCTTGTACTCCCTTCATTTGCATGCGCTCCTATTTCACAACCATATTTCCTTTAACACTTCAGCCTTCCCTGTACATTCTGTATTTGGCTTTGCACTCGCCTGGTCTGTGGTAATAACCCCAGGCAAAGAGCACAATGGCGGCCGGCTGCCAGCAGCAGAGGCCTGGCGCTGACTAGGCAAGGATTTGCGTGGCACATGCCAGCTCAAACACGGACACTTCCTTTTCTTTTTCCTGCCTTTAGAGGCCAGCCAACCAAAGATGAAATTTCTCCATTCCTGGAACATCTGGCTTAGACTCTCAATGCTCATAATTATCCTCCCGTTCCCAGCTCTCTGCAGGTGCAGGAAAGCGCAGGGCAGGTTCTCCGAGAACACAGCTCTACAGTGGATAAGTTCATCTATAAATCTTCGGCAAACGCATGCCATATGATTTAACATACATTCATATTTTTATATTTTATGCTGAGAAAGGGTCTCACTGATAAAATGCCAGTTGGAATAATATTACATTATAAGGTTATGAAACCTAGGGCAAAATCTCCAACTCTTAGTAAATGTAGGGCTTTGTACTGCAATCAAAATCTGCATGTCAGCATCTTACACTGCCATATCACTTATGCCTTTACTGTCTACCTCTCTATCACTCATTCACTTTTTATCCCTTCTCTCAACATAGGCTTTCGCTTCCCAGGCACTTACTTACGTTCATCCACTGCTCCTCCTTTGCCAGTCGACCACTTGCTGTCCTCACTTGCACAGTCACCCCAGGAAAATCTTCCCATGCGTTCCCTGGCAGCCAGATGCTGTTGTAGTCCACGTTGGCTCTTAGAGAGGCTCTGACCTGTGAATGTCGTTGGAGCCGTGACCCGTTCCTTGTTCGGCTCAGCACGGCTTGCCTAAACAGATGGTGAGTAATGGCATGCAACGCCTACTTATCTTTCTGTGCCTCTCTCCATATGGTTCCTGTATTAGACCTGGAAACAAATTGAAGGAGTTAGTGTGACTAGGAAATGAATTGCATTAAGCTGCACAAAGTTGCTGTTAAAAATTCTTGTGTTCTTGTACTGATAAGAATGGCTGTGTGAGTCGGTTCAGATTTGAGATGGGAATATGCAGTTCCCTTGATTTTATTGGGGTTAAACCCACCTGTACCATGCCTAAATCTTACTCTGTGGTGTGTGAGCCTGCAAGACACTTAAGCATACATGTGAGTTTCTGTTTCCCATTAAAATCATCTCATGATAGGTGTGAGATCTTGCAACATTAATATAATATCTGTAAATGTTCTGATACTACACAGGAGTACACAGTCTTAGAAATGGATAATGTCACTTACTCCTTTTGGTGGTGGTGGGAGAGATAGTATTTAAACATGTGAAACAACCTGATATTAAAATGGATGGGTTTAGATCATCTTAGATTTAATTATATCCTCTTTGTGCTTAAAAGGAACTGATTAAAAATGTCAAGATTTCAGGATTTAGGATAATGTTCTCAAAAGGAGCCTGTAAAGACTCATGAGTCTAACTGTCATTACAAGATACAGCTTTCAGTGAGACTTAACCTTAAAGGCTGGAATTATTTTATGGATATTTTTGATATATTTGTTTCTCAGTTAGTCACTTGGGACCAAATCCCCAAGAGGGAGCTACAACATGAGGGATGCACAAAGCCCGACAGTGAGCAGTGAGCAAGCAAGTATGATCCTGCAGCAGCCCAGTAAAGAAGGAATACACCTGGGAGCAGGGAAAAGGGGGAAAGCAAGTCTTGGCTTCTTGTACCTTCGTCGGGGCTGGCTCATGGATTTTACATTGCAAAGTCACAGAACAAAAGGCACAATCAACTGGGTTCAATTTCCTTTCCTGACCCCAGACTTCTCTCGCACCTTTACGTATCCTGTCTTAATCACTAGTCTGTAGTAAAAGCTGTGGAGGAGGCCATTCACCCCCCTTCCACTCTGACATGAAATGTGGCCAACTTACAGGAAATAATTGAGGATTCTTTGTTTTGAAAGACAGCATGATTACCTATAAAACACTGACATATACACTATATACTACTGAAAAAAATTGTTGCCTTAATCGTTGATGTGTGGCTAGAAGTTCTTTTCTAACTCAAGATAAAATAATAGAGGTCTCTCCCTCTTGAGAAGAGGCTCACACAGCCCTGAACCATGTACAGTTCTTGAGCAGGTCAAGGACAGTTTCTAAGGGCATCTTGGTTGTGTGATTAGCTCTGGTGCTGTGAGTTGGTGCAGTGGGTTGTGGAGTAATCTGAATTTCTTTTTGTGGGGTGGAGTCTGGCAGCCCAGGCTATTGAAGGTGATATTACATTGATTTAGGACCCAACTGCATAGCTAATGCAGTCTGACCCAGTAATGGGCTGGTAAAATTCCTGAAGAGCCACAATCAGCTCCTGCTGAGAGCTTCTGCTTCCCAGCATATGGGGCATGGATGTACATCATGGCTTCCAGACATATGACAGTTAGGGTGTGCAGATCACATAGGCAAAGAAGCTGGCAACCATAAAAAGCAGGGATACTCACGAGGGAGTAGAGACACCTGTCCCTGCTCCAGTGGTTGCTTTATGTATTTTAAATACATTTTTATCTTATATTCAGCATTTACATTATAAATCTTATATAAACCAGCCTCTGGAACAGGGGCTGGGATCCAGGTGTCTCTTGCCCCTCACTGAATGTTTCTGCCACAAGGCTGCAGAATCATACTCGTTGCTTCTCTCTTTTTACCACAGATATTTTTTATTTATTTATGCAAAGTGAAACAGACTCATCAACAAAGATTGCAAGATGAACAAAATATTCCATAGCCAAGAATTTAAGGCACTCTGTTGAAGAATGAGAAGAATTTGCTACCCAGCACTCCACATTTTGTGACTAGCGATTTTGGGAACCTGCTACATGTGCCTACCACATGCCTCTGGGATACAGTTCCTCAGGCAATACAGGTGGAGGAACCATGCTTGTGGATCCTGCCAGGCACAAATTAGACACGGAGAATTCAGCTCTGCTGACACTGAAAGACTCCTAGACATGCCCAGAAGTGAAACATTAGGCATCTGATTTAACATTGGAAGCAGAGGACTGTAGGGGTAGCTGAAAAATTTTCAGATGCAGGCACCTTAGGATGAACAATGTCTTTGAAAATCCTACTTAGTTGCACCTTTAGATACCTGCAACAATTTGATCCCCAATCAATTTAAGATCTTGTGCTTCTTGCATGTTAAGTCTTTGCTCTTACATTTTTTTTCCACTCTAAAAGCAGCCTCTTAACATGACTCAGAGGGTGACTGTCATTAGTAAGTCATTAATGAGCCTGTAACTTTCTGTGCATTACATCTCAAGTGAGAATTATTTCAGTGAAATGAGTTACTTTTTTGTCTAATCAGTAGGACAAGTATTCATTCCTAGCATCCCTTCACTGTGAGAGTTTTAGTCATTTTGCTTGGAATACACTAGTTAAAACTTACTTTCAGCCTACATTTCTGTTTCTCAGCTATTATGCATTTTGTTTGCATAATTAGGAAAAGATGCTTTGAAAATATCTGTCCCATTTCCTAGGGTGCCTTGTTAAGAGGTTGTGTACACACTTATAAATCACAAAACCAGGAAAAAAAGCATAAAACGTAGTGTACATACAGAACTATTTAAAATAATAGTTGTTTGCTAACATTTTTGGTAGGGTGAGCTCTGGGACACAAGACAAAATGGAAGTGGCACCAAAGACAGCATCGCATGTTAGTAAGTATCACACGATTTTTCAGGGTCATCTCCCAGGACCATCACAAAACAGGTTATGTTAAAGAGGTAGGCTCAGCATCAGCATTGAAATGCCTGTTTGATGAACTTGTGACCCTCTTGTACCTTATGTAGAGTATTTTTAAGCACCAGAAAAAAATAGGTTAAGAGAAGGTCCAAGAGAATACTTGGTCTTTACAGGCCAAGTAGCTGAATACTACAGTGAAATGAAAGCCTACAGGAAGTAGGGCCCCATCCTATAAACATTTATGTATCCACTTAAATTTGTTGAATGAACAGTTTGTTAACGTAAAAACATGCATATCTAGGAGTACCTGCATGTTAGTTAAAAAAAAAAAAGGAATAGTGGAAGAGTTAACCTTAAGCCAGCTATCAGGAAACTAAATACCATTTGAAGCATAAAGTAAACAGAGGATCCTGTTCAGATTTGAACCAGACAGCCAAAGGACTTGTAATTGTTACTTTTAAAAGGAATTGAATCTTCAAAATCAGTACTTCAGGCAGCTTTAAAACTATAACATACAGCATTTCTTCTGTTATTTTTTCCTACATGTATGAGAGAGAGAAATTACGGTATAATTATCTAATGTTAGCAAAAATTAGCAAACCAAATTTCAGGAACAATCATTCTAATATTATTAATTCCAATTACCATCTAAAAAAAAAAAAAAAGGCTGTTTGCGATCACATCACTATATAATATTTCTTTCAAAAATAACAAGACACTGCTAAAAATACTTCTGTCTACTGAAACAGGCAATACTCAGCAGCAGCGTCTTAGAGAGCGAGCCTGTGTGGACGACATCCAGTGCATGTCGGTGGGAATGGACCTTTTTCTGCCAAACCCTGGGGGGAAGATGGGGGCTGCACTCAGGACCCTCACAAGGAAGGGGGTTTTTTGAAGGCTTTCTGCCTGCCTCAGAACACCTCATTTTCCCATAGGTCTACTTGCTCTGTGACTTGTTCGTATATCAAGGGTAAACATGCCTTGTTCCAGGAGAGTATGTTGTTAAAGTATTGTTTATACGCATAGGCAAAAGCACAGGTGATTAATGTTCTGTAGACTAGCATCCTGTTCAATACTGCAGTAAAAACCTATGCAAGATGTGAACTCTCAGTTGTGATAAAATGGTATCGCTCTCTGAAAACTAGTTTCCCTTCCTGGGCATCATTGAATACATTGTATTTTTAATAGCTGTTAAAATTATGTGTCGGTGATGAACATCCTGTGACTTTCCTGCAGTTCAAACTAGGTGGAGGTTTGCATTTAAAATAGGGAAGAAATCCCTGAATACATTACCCCAGTCTTGTAAGCAGGTTGCGTTACCTTCACTGGGAATCCACCTGAGCACAATATTCCATACATGTGTATTAAAAAAAGATATATAGACAAAAAATAATGTACAAAAGCTACAAAAGATATCCTATCAAAGGCTCCAAGTCACACCCTTCCCTTCCCAAAATCAGAATTTTACTCTTTCATTATAGCATGACCATTCTAGTAAGCTGAAAGTAATAAATTCATTTCTGAATAATACTTATTTTGAAATAAAAAGTCTGTACTTCATTAAATGCCTCTAATGAAAGTATAATAGACTTTCAGAGACTGAAAAGCTCACTTCTATACTTCAGCAAAATCTGAATCACAGCCCACTCTTTACAATGCATGAATATTGTAAGTGTTTTCCTAATACAGTAATCGTAATTCTTTCTATGTACACCACAATGAAAGGCAACGGAAATGTTCATGAATGAATAAATTTGACGAAGGTATTTGTCATCAAATGGATGCTCTCCACAATATAGGACTTCATTTTTGTCCATTACATACCTCAGTCATCCCATTATGGAGAAAACGTTGAAAATGTGAATTACATGAAGCAGATGCAGTGTGGGTGTTGTGAGTATGCCTGCACTCAACCCCAAAATAACATTATTTACTATTTCCCTGCTGAAAAATGGTATAAAAACTAATCTAATTCATATGGTAAATACGTTTCAATGCCACATTCACTATCAAAATCATTGAGTCAGTGAGATAACTCACGATAAAATCTTTTACTACCTAATAATCTGGATATTTACTGAGTTACATGACAAATTTATCATTTTCAAAACTTTAAATTCAATTTCATGTGATATTCTTGGTGAAATGCCACTGAAGTCAGAAAAATGCTCATGTTTAAAAGTAAGCATATTTTAAAGTGCTCCAGCAGACAGGCATCTATAAATTTGTCATGCAATCTACTGGTCATCACCTAAACTTCCAAGGATTTAGATGACTTAAACAGAGGTGGTGTGAATTATTAATTAATGTTTGTAAAATAATTTGAGATCCTAACAGAGAAAAGTGTCAATAAAGTCCAGAACATTACCATCATGTATAGGTTTTAATCACAGTGTACTTCACAAATTAGGCAAACTTAAATGTTAGGCAAAATTAGGCAAACTTAAATTCAGTAAACTAATATTCAGTGGAATTATAAAAATTCATATAGAATTATCCACACACATTGTGCAAGGTCATAAGAAGGTGAGAAAAGTTTAATTACAAGGAAGAAAGAGAGAAAAATCATCAAAATGTATGAAAAATCACCTCCAATATAGACCAAGAGTGATACAGGTGGAACTGCATGAACAAGTCATAGGGACTGTCTCTATTTTTCTTTCCCTCCATGGCGCTCTCCAGGATGACATGGTGTGGAATTTACTTGGTTTTCTCTATTGCTTCTTTACCCCCAGAAGAGCCTTTTCTCACTTCAGCTTGATCACAGCATTTCTGCCTGATTTGGGACTTTCATTTTGTTGTATTACTTTTGGGAGGACAGTCCATGTAACCTGTTATGGGATATGGCCATGTACATGTTTATTGTGGTTTCCCACACCAGCTGTGGCCTAATTACTGTGTCCGCAAACCAGCAGTGGTATGAGAAAAGACTCTAGGGAAGTGTGGACAAACCAAACAAATGGTGGTTGTCTGATCTGTATAGCTGGGCTAAGCAGTTCTGTTATGAAATCTTTCCTCCTTTCCTTAATGGTCAGGGAAGCCATTGTTTCCCCATTAGATGGAGAATCACGTGTTCTGCATGGATGCTTTGTGAAAAGCCACTTGAGTGGATTAGATAAGAATACGCCCTGCTGGACATAGTAATGACGTTTCATCTTCTCCACTAATTTATCATTTAACTTTGGGGAAAAGATAGTTTGCTTTATCAAGAAATGACAGCAGAGCCCATGATTACTAAGGACAAAGTGATTCCGAGACAGACAATCACATCTTGGGGAACAGTCGGCTATCCAAAACCCCTTTACATCTCCTGCTCTTTGTTGTCCATCTCCTGCTCTTTGTTGTCCAGAGCAAACCGCTTTTTTTCAGGTAAATCTATTTTGACTTTCTTCTCTAATTGGACGTTCACCTTTATTTTCTTCCAGACCTTTCTGTGACGGTAACCATGAAAATTCTTGGGTTTGTCTGCTTTGAAGTCTCTAAGAAATCTCTACCATTACCATGGAAGATTGTTCTCCAGATGGAAAATAGAAGGGTATTGCTAGCTTTTCACTACAGCATGATCTTCTGCAAGTGGCAGTTTCTTTGGTGAATGGCTGATACTGCTCCAGCACATTTATACAATTACCTTATAGTATGTAGCGGTTCCCATTTTCTTTGGGTTATTATAGATGTCTATTAATCAAAAGGAGTCTGATCCTGCAAGTGCTGAAAAGCCTAAATACCCAGAACTTCAATGAAGTCTTGAGCTGTTCACTATTTGTAGGGGTAGAGTCTCCCTTCCCAGAACTTCTCTTTACTAGAGAAGGAAAATAGGATTTTCAGGTGACTGTAACTGTATGTTCAACATACTGTTTAAGAGGCACTTATCATCTGTAGACAGCCCAGTCTGGTGGAATCATACCCTGAACAATGAATTAGCACCTCACCCCCTTCTTTTTGTGTGTCTCTGCATGGGAAGTCTCCTAAATGGTCAATATTTCTCACCTTCTGGGAAACTCACTTTCTGTTTGGCTCATCACCTACCACATCCTCCCACCTGGTATTGATTTTGATGGAGATGCCAAAATTACATGACTGCTGCCTTTTTGTTAAAGAAGATCTTCACAACTGAAATGCTTAAACACCCTTAGTTAATCCATAGATGAATAAGGGACAATTATGTTGCTTAATTCAGAAACATGAAGAAGTAATTTTATCAACTCCCATGTGGCAGAGAGCACAGCAAAGTTTAGCTTCCTGTGTACTGCTCAATATATAACCTTGGTGCTCAGAAGAATGAATTGGTAAGAGTCTGAGTCGTGCTGCTAGGAAATCTCAAGATTATCACATTTATGCTAGTTGTTGAAGTTGTTTTTGTGAGCCTTGACTTTCATCATGTTACCTAAAAGCTCCCTGATGTGGGAATCAAGATACCAGGAAAAAATAATCAAAATTTGACTTTCTTCTGTAAACTTCACTGCAGAAAGTAGCAGATGGCTTGAGGAGGTCTAGCCCATTTCATGTGCGACTGGAAAGATGTTGTCTCTGGCTTAGACTTGCCAGCTTTATTCAAGCTCAGCCACTGATGGCTTGAGCCCTGATCCTTGGTGAAGCCTAATACCTGTAAACCCCACTTTGCCAGCTGGGCTCACGGTAACCTCAGCAATCCAGGCAGGCAGAGCTCAGAAATGTGTTTCGATCATTTTATGAGTTTGAGACACTCTTGAAAAAAAACCCTTGCTATTAGGCTCAAACCATTATTATAATAGCTATTACAAAGAATACAAGTTTATTTACACTAACCTAGAATCTGTCCAACCAAAAATATGCTACTGCTTTTAACCTAAAGTAAATAATTCATGTTTTAGTTTAAGGAATTAAAGTAATATAGACCATTATCTGCTTTGATCTGTGTAAGTAATATACATTTAAAGGGGGTGTGCAGCAAAAAATAAAGGTAGGGAGTGTTTATTCTTCTAGTTCTGCTTTTTCTATTATTTTTATGACTGTGTTTAAAGTGTCAACATTTCTGATAGCAGTAAATCTAATTGTAAAGTAACAAAGTGGAGATAAATTAAGACGTGAGTGAACGCCACTTGGTAGGAAGGATTAAGTCAAAGGTCTGATCTATCTGAACTGCAACTGTTGCATGTGTTGGCATCCAGTATTGCAATAGCAATTTATTTGCACTCTGTTTTGGTGCACCTAGACTTAAAAATATCCAAGAGATGCATCTTATTTATAAAAAGCAGAAAAGGAATTAGGAGTCATAGGATTATTACTATCCGGGCCCTGATTCTGCCTCTGGGATGTTGATGCTTGGGGTAGATGGAACCCAGCTACGTTTTTCTAGGTGTATATGGCAACCTGGTGATTGCTGTCTCACCAGAATAAACTGTAAACCTTTCCAGCTGTTCTTAATCTGGACCCTTAACCTTTAAAAAAACCAGAGGCTTTCCATTCCTCAGAGCCAAACTTTGCTAACAATATCTAGGTTGTTTTCAAACCAAGCTTCAAACATAAAAATGACTAATAAATCCATATTCCATAATAGTTAGGCTGGAAAACTATTATTTAAAGACATACTCAGTTTTTACGACCAATTTCTAGTAAAAATCCCAAACATGCTTCACTAACGCTGCCATTTCAGATACTCAGATCCTGGATGATAGGCATGATAGCCAGATAGATACCCCAACAAATACGTAAAGGCTATAACTCTGTCTCAAATTAGTGATTTGTGGATGTGCAAGGGGGAAGAGGGCTGGGAAATTCTGTTTTCTAATCTGTTCATTTCCTGACTCTTCATGTTCTGTAACTTCGCAGCTGGTGATTTTATTTTTCTGTGGTTTGTATTATTATGTGCTAAATACATTACTCCATGCCCTTCGGTGGGACCCAGGGCTTTACGAATAAGGCCGTGATCTTGCACGGGCTTTTAGGCTGCACCTGATTCCACTCGTGCAAACAGCCATTTTCGGCAGCCCAGGGGTCCGGGCCGGAGTGAGCCCCCTGCACGCTGCAGATCCCCGGCGGAGGAGCTCTCCGGCGTGAGGGCGAGGCAGGTTTAGAGGAAGGAAACAGTGGGGTTTGGATGGAGCCACAGCCTAGGGATTCATAACGCTTTGGGGGACCGTAGCCCGCTGGCTTTGGGATTCCAGTCCGGGGTTCCCATTAAAACAACAACAAAAATAGTAATCATCATTCACAAACATCCATCTTTCTTACTTTTTTACGACCTCGTAATTGCCCCCTACCCTGACAGGCGGATTTATGCCTCGGCCGCTAGCGCCCGGTGGCAGGGAGCTCCGCCGCGCGGCTGGCACCGCCGGCTCCTGCGGGGCGGCAACGGGGGGGCACGGGGCGCGCCCCGGGCCCAGGCGGAGCCGCGGCGGCCGCCCCGGTGACACTGCGGCGCCTCCTCCGCTCCGCCCTGCCCCAGGAGCTGGTCCGGCCGTTTGGAAAGTGGCAACCCCCACCTCCCCGGCAGCCCCCTGCTTCGCTGTCGCCTCCAACGCCGCCTGCGCTGCTCCTTGTTGGCGTGGTGTTCTGTTCGGGTTTGGGTTCCGGGCTTCCGGCAGCCTCCTCTCCCGGCTGGGGAAGCTCACATCACTTGCTTTTTCCCTGCAAAACTCAAGGACTATCCCAGCAGCGTTCAGGAGGGAAACGCTTTCCTTCTCTCTCTTCCTCTTTTTCTCTCCCCCTCTTCCCAGGCAGCCTCCCTCCAAGTCCCTCCCGCGGATCTCTCTCTCGCCCTCCCGGCAGGACTTCGCAACTTCTGCCCCCGGCTCCGCTGGCCTTTTATTTGCGATTTTCTTCTGGGCTTTTTTTCCTGTTTTTTGGTCCTTTCTCCTTCCCCGCGGTCCGCGACGACCGGGAGGCTCCTTCCCCGCGACCACGGGGCACGGCCGGAGACCCCGAGGGCCGGGACGACCGCGGGCCGGGCGCTGACCCTCCGGCGGGCAGCGCCGCCCCCCTCCCCGCCTCCGCCGGGAGCGCCTCTGAGGGAAACGATGGCCTAGAAATTAAGCAGCACTTCTGAGGTGGTACATCTGCCTCTCCCCCCCTGCCCCCCCGTCTGACACTGTTCAGGATTTCTCCGCGTCTCTCCCTCTCTTGAACTTTAAAAAAAATTTTCAATTTCCTACCCCCCTGCAAGCCCGAGGTGGTCGCGGAGGGGGCGAGGCGCTCCCCAGCCCTTCATGCGCGGCGCTGGGCTCTCGGGGAGGAGGCGAGCGGGGGGCGAGCTCCGCGCTCCGCAGGAAATGCCGGCGCTGCGGCGGGGAGCGCCCCCGGCCCGCCGCCCCCGCCGCTGCCCCCCGGCCGCCCGCCGCTGACCGCCGCCGGGGGGTCGCTCCCGGCCCCTGCCCGGCTGGGAATAAGCCCCGGGGCGGGGGCCCGCGCTGCCGGGGGTGCGCAGGGAGGCCCGTCGAGGCCATGGCCGGCGGCGAGGCGCGGAGCCCGGGCTGCGGCGGGCGCTGCCCGCCGGCGGGGCGGCAGCGCGGCACCCCGCGGGGCGGCGGCGGGGCGGCGGCGGCGGAGGGGGGGCCGGCCTCCCGGGCCGCGCTGCCGCCGCCGCGGGAGACCTGGCGCCGCCGGAAACTTTCCTCGGCGCTGTGCGCCGGCTCCCTCTCCGTGCTGCTGGCCCTGGTGGTGAGGCTGGTGCGGGGGGAGCGCGGCCGGGAGCTGGCGGCGGAGGGCGGCGCGGGGCCGCGGGGCTGGGGCTGGCTGCCCCCCGGCGCCGTGCCCCTGGGCCTGGCCGGCGCCTTCTTCGGCGCGGGCCGCTACCTGCTGCGCGGCGGCGTGCGGCCGCGGACGGCGGCGCTGCTGCTGGCCGCCTGCTGCGGGGGGGAAGCGGTGGCGCAGACGGCGCTGGCGGCAGGGGAGGATCACTTGCTCTCCCTCGCCGCCACGGGGGTGGTGCTGAGCTGCCTGGCCGCCGTGACATGGCTGGTGCTGAAGCTGAGGCAGGGCGTCCTCATGCTCGCCGTGACTAGCGCGGCCAGGACCACGTCCCTCGTCGCCTTGGAGAGGGTCCCGGCGTCCTGGCGGCCCTACCTCGCCTACCTGCTGGGGCTGCTGGGCATCCTCCTGGCCGGCTACGCCGACCGGCTCTGGCCCCCGCGGCGGGCCGCCCCGCTGGCGGAGCCTCCCGCCGGCCCCCCGGCCGCGGACGAAGCCCCGGTGCTCAGGCGGCGGCGGCGGTCCAGCTCCATGATCTCCTCCGAGATGTCGGGTGGCGGCGGCAGCAGCAAGACCCACCGGCGGACCTCGCTGCCCTGCATCCCCCGGGAGCAGGTAGGGCAGGGGCCGGGGGGGCCGGGCCCCAAACTTTGCCGGTAGCGGGTGGGGGTCCTGCCGGCGGCGGCGGGGCGAGGAGCTGCGCCCCCCGGCCGCTCCCCGGTGGAGGGGCCGAGCACGGTGCGGGCTCTCCCCGGTGCCCCGCGGCGCGGCGAGCCCCGGGCGGCCGCCCCGGGACGGGGCTGGGGCCGGGGGGAAGGGGGGCTCTCCGGACCCAGCCTGACTCGCCCCGGCTGCGGGCGATGGGGAGGGAGCTCGGGGTTTTCTTTTCTCTTACAGCCATCACCGGCGCTTGCTTTTCTTAAGCCTGGCAGAAAGTTGAGGCGGATGGTACCCGCTTGGCTCTCGGCGCTGGTGGGAACCTGCCCTCAGCGCAGCCCTGAGGTTTCCCAGCATCACTAACGAGCCTTGCTTTTTCAAACCTGTAGTTTCCTGGAAAGGTAGCTTAGCCCTATTAAACTTGCTTTTAGCTTTAAAGGTGTGCGTGTGTGTGTGTGAGCCAAGCAGCTTGTCCTCGGTGGGAGAAGTCCCTTATCAGGGCGGTAGCGTGTCCGCTGAGGCTGGCCCGCACAGCGTGGTGCTCATCTTTGCACTTTGCCTCCCCAAGGCTGTTCCTGTGCGTGTAATCAATAGCTCCCGCTCTGCTGTGGTTGCGGGAACTGGTACGAGGCACACGCGATTTATCTCAACTTTGTTTCCTTTAATCATTCTGTGATTTGAAGGGATGAGCGAGAACTTACTCTGTTACCAGCGATGCGTTCTTTTAAACGCACACCTCAAAAAAATGGAAAAAGAAACAAGCAAACACCATTATCTTTACTGCACAGCTGTATAGAGTCCTGCCACGGACACCAGGTCGGCTTAGTTCTGTGCTTGAAGTGTTTTCTCAATTTTTTTGAGATTTAAGGTTGCCCCACAAAAGAAGTGTTTGATGGGTCGAGTGCAACTGAGAGTATTGAAAGTCAGCGCAACCCTCGCTGAGTGGTGGGAAGGGAAACCTGGGGGAAAATAAGTGGCAAATGGTGTTAAGCTTTCTTTTTCCATTAGTATTGAAAATGATTCTGTGCACTGTGGTCAGCTGAAGTGTATTGCTGTACACCAAAGGTTTTCTTTCAGGGTGCTTGCTGGATAAACAGCTAAGTATTTTCCAAGTGATGGCATCTAACTGGTGTGGGTGGCTAGTTTGTTTTCTGGAAATGGTTTGATTACATCCCTTTGTGGTTGGTTATGACGTTTTCTAGAAGAGGGCCTGACAACCTTATATACTTGAGGCTTATTTTACAACAAATGTACTTATTTATTTAACATTTTTGTTTCGATAAAATAAATATTTACTACAGCGTCCAGGCAAATACAGTGTGAAGAAGTAGAAAGCTGACTCGGTTCTGACTTTAATAGGAACTGAGAGAGAGAGAGAAGAGTGTAAGAATAATTTGTAAGTACAATATCTAAGGCAAGAAATTAAACCTGTCTATACTTACTTGATGACGCTAGGCATTTCTGGTGGTTTCTTACAATAATCATTTGTAAGGTTTTAAACATATTTCCACTCACTCTCACACTTCAAATAAAAGCAGCTTCTCAGTTAACATCTCTAAAGGTAATCATTCGGAGATAGGGCTCACTAGTTTGTGATCACGTCCTTCTCTTTTCTTATGGAGGGAATTCAAACCATCTATGTATACCAGAATGTTAAACTGGTGATGGATAACAAGGTAGATTTCTTCCCCCCCAATGGTGTGTTACCTGGGGACAGTGGTCAGCTTTGCCCCGAGCAATTCCCGCTTCCAAGCTGCGGAGCTGGACCGGAGTTAGCTGGCGACTGTTCAGTTTACCCGCTGCAGGATTTTGGCAAATTTCTCTTTCTTTTGTTCTCACTCACTGTTAATCAATAGCGAGATCTGGTATTGCTTGCGTCACTGCGTGATTAGAAATGGATGACTACTTTCGAGTTTGGGGAGACTTTTTGTCTTTCCTTTTTTTTTTTTTTTGGCACAATGTGGCTGTGTGTATGTGAACTTCCCTCCCTAAAAGCTGTCCTCTTAAATAAATGTTAGCAAGATAGAAAAATGGAAAAGCTGAAACAAAGCTCTGTAAGGACCTTGAAGAATTGCTGGGAGAAGTGGGACTCTTGCAGCAAACAAAGTTTGTGTTTATAGCAAAAATCAGCTCCCCATAGACTTAAAGAAACCATAGGTAAATGTTTCTCTTTTGGACAGTTTTTAAATATAACATGTTAAAAATAGAGATGAGGGCTTTATAAACAAAACCAGGCCTTCCCTCACCCCCTGTTTTTAAAAAAACATGCCCTGAATGTTTCTGGTCCAAAAGATAGCTTGTTAATATGTCTGAGAGCTGCCAGGAATTTTCATCAGGAAATTTATCTACTTTATTGCTTTGAAATACATGCTTTCATTTGATAAATAACATTAGGTGAAGTTTTAGAGATGCTTCCCATTGACTCTCATGTAATCTTTCTTATTCCTGAGCATGTAATTGAGCTTTTATTTTTCCAGAGTGTGATTCCCTCCCTGACTGTTTGTATTAATATGAGATTCTACAAAAGTCAGAATTTTTGAATTTATGTTTTTTTTAGTCACACACATCTCAATTATAATCTGAATTTTTCCCTACTAGAATACAGAAATGAATCTATATGGCCTTGTGATATAAAGGTCAGTACCAGGAATTGCAGAGTAACATAATGGAACATATTTAGAATTAAAAGTATACTTCTGTTTAAGCTGCTAGTAGGAGTAGCTAGAAATGCATATGGCATGAATTATTTCTTCTGTAGAAACATCTCATCTTAGTTGCTTATCAGTTCCAAAAAGAATTTAAAAAGAAAAACTTTCATTAAAAAAAAGCCACCATCCAAAATCAAACCACACCAGGATATAGCCTTCTTTTGTAGCTAAACATGCTCTTTACTAGTTTTCCGTTTAATTCTATTTTTTGTGATTGATTTTTGTATATGTTCTCTTTCTTTCTCAACTTCGGCAAATTCTTTGGATTAAAAGCTTCCAGTTTGGCATGCATGTAGATCTCATTGAGAAATGTGTGCTTCGTAATAGCCTGATCCTGCTCCCAGCTGAGTGTTGTCTGCCTGTGATTTCATCAATGCCGGCTGAGGATGCTCAGCTCCTTGAGGGCTTGCTCACCCAGATTTGAAAGAGGCTGCAGAGAGAAATTGTGAATGGATGGATAAGAGAGTGAATGAATGAACAAATGGTGTTTTTTTTTTTTTTTTTGCGGTAAATGCACAAGTACCTCCAGGATGATGGCTTTGGAGTTTCTTTTTCACATTTTTGCAAATGTTTTAGTTTTTCCTAAAAGTGTGGAGAGGAGGTTTTGGGTGGGGAGGAGGGGGCAGAAATGTGTCCTATGTCTTGGTGTTTCCCATTAGAATATTATATGGCCCCTGTGTTCTGGAGCTTGTGCCTCTGATCTGTGTGTGTTAATCTTGACATACAACAATACAAAGGGTTGATTTTGCCTTGGTGGGTAAAATACTCCACAGGATATAGTAGCTGGACAATTTTAAACCGTGCTGAAGACTCCCGATTTTGCTTTTAAGCCTTGCTTGTTGTTTGTTTTGTTTGGGTGGAATGGGAAGCTTTCAGCTAACTTGGATTTATTACAAGTGTGTGCTAAATGAGCTAGAGCAGCTGCTGCAAGTAGTTCAATTTGCTTAGCCTTTTTAGATCCCCCCCCCCAGTCAGAAGACTGTCACAGGTACAGCATACATCAGGCTTTGAAGTGCTTTCTGCTTCCCAAACCAGTAGGTGACACAACCCCATATGAGAAGGCACTAGTGAGGTCCTGAGTCCTGCCCTGCTGGAAAGCCCTGGCCCTCAGCGTTAGTGGTGGGTAGCACCAGGACGCAGGAGTTTCTCCTGCAGCTCTGATGTCTCCAGCTGTGAGGCTAGCAGCTCCATGTGCAAACTCCCATCGGTGTCCTCTGGCTCCTGGGGCAGAGAGGGTTTCTACCCATTTTCCTTCCTTCTTTCTCTTTGCTTTTTTCCTGCTTCTGGGCAGTTGGAGAAGTAGAAAGCTGTTTGTCTCACTGAGGGACACCTGAGTGTCTGTCACTTATTTTTAATTGGTTTGAGACTTAGTAGCTGTTTTGTGCTGCCACATCTTTCCCTACCTGTTTCTCCTTTTAAAAAGTTATTTTTTTCAGATAAGTAACTTTGGTGCCAGACTCCTGTCTTTCTTGAGCAGCAGCAGAGAGGTTTTTGCTCAATTTGGCCATTTCTCGTGGGGTTCTGGATGGTGACTCTGTCTGTTCCCAGTCTGTAGCCTGGGAAAGTTGTGAGCCAGGACTGTCGTTATCGCTGCCTGTCTGCGGAATTGAGAAGACAATACTGTAACAGTTCACATAGTCAAAGATATCTCTTTGGCGATAACATCTGAGAAACAGAGGAGAAAAATGAATGTATTTGTTGGGTTTTTTTCAAGGGAAAATTAAGGCTTTATATGTTCTTCTCATTGTTTGACAGCAAGAGCTTTGTAAGTACCAGGAATACGTTGCTTCCCCCCCTTTCCTGGCTTTCTATCATTCTGTCCTAAAAAAAGGACAGAGGTACCCATATCTTATAACTGATTTTTAGTATTACATATCCTGCCCTCTGGCCTGAAAATAGGAGAGATCAGAGTGCAACATACAGAGATTTAAAATTTTGGAGAGGAGAAGGCAGATTAAATCTAGATATTGAACTTAATGTACGTCAAAGTTATAGTCTCCTATTGGGCATGCAGTGTTATATACTATATACTTCCCTCTGCTAATAAGCATTATTGAGCTGTAATTACTCTGATAAGATTTGCTGGCGTTACCATTTAGGTCACTAGAAACCGAGGAATACTGAGGAGTTATGTCATCTGGTGACTTGCTGAAACACAGCCGTGTAAAATACTTAAGTAAGGCTCCAGGAAAAATCACCCAGGGATTCCAGACGTAATACTTTATTTTCTTTTGTGTGGCTTCATTTATGCAAACCCGCTCTACTTAGTTTTTTTTTCTTTTTTTTTTTTCCTCCTTCAACCTCACAAAAATGTAAAAACTGCTGCTGAAACTCTCATGATTGGTTTAGAGTCTATTTTTGCCAATTGGTTAAATCAAGAAATATATATTACGCCGTATTGGCAAAAAAAGTAAAATACAGTAGTGACTTTCTGCTCTTTCTGCCTGAAGTGTGAAAATGCAAAGCTGGGGAACTGAAAGAAATCCTGTGTACGCTGGGTTGTCATGTTAATTAAATAAACAGCCAGAACAGTGACCCTGTGTATGAAATGTGTTTTGAGAAGCTTATTGGGGGTTGGAGGGGGAAAACAGTGACACATGATGTTTTGGATGTTAACTGCGACATTTGTATGAATTTGTCCTGATCTGCTGTTACTTTGTTGTGTTTCAGCTCTTTTTGCAAGAGACTGAGACATAGCTGTATTTTGCAAATTGAAGGAATATTCCTTGGGCTTTTTTCTTTAAAAAGTAAGATATAAAAAAAAGAAAATCCCGCCCTGGAAGTGGAAAGGTTGCTGGATTCTGGTGGCTGTGAACTGCAGGGCTCCAAATGGGGGTGGGCTGACTGCATCCTACATGGTTTGAGAATAAAAAGAACGCTGCTGCAATTGAAGTTTTGAGCCTGTCACTGGGATTTACTTGGATAATCTAATGGGAGATGTACAGCTTATAGGATACTGCTTGACAGATGAGGAAAGAAATGTAAAGATTCAGCCAACAAAGTGGAAGTTGGATTTTTCTTTGTGTGCATTTTTTCTTTTCTGCTTGTTTTGAAAAAGCTTCTCGATGAATTATCAAACCCTTTCCTCAAAGTCACTTCTGTGTTAGTCAGAGTGTCACTCAGAAACAAACGCCTCTCCTTTGGACTATGTAGTTTTTCAGGTTTTTTGGTTGGGTTTGTCTGGGTTTGGTGTTGGTTTGGTGTTTTTTTTTTTCTTTTTTTTTCTTTTCCCTCCAACTTGGCTCGCTCTAAGCCCTGCTGCAAGTACAGCGGTAGCATCGGGAGTTCGCTGCAGCCGGCTAATGATTTGAGAAATAACAACAACAACAAAAAATTAAAAATAAATGTGATGCCTGTCCAAGTTTTAACTTGTGGGGAAAGAATATCAGTGTTTTCCTTTCTGAGCTGGCTTGGGCGACGAAATGACATTGTGAGAGGAAGAACTGCTACACCCCTCTACCAAGCTTTACCTTTCTTTTTTTTTTTGAGCTTCTTTTTTTTTTTTCTTTTTTGAGCTTCTTTTCTTCTCCCTCAGCGTGGCTCTATGCAGTTGTTACGAGCTGCTGCTGCTGCTGCTGATTACCATCACCATGGCCACCGCTGTGGTGCAGCGGGGCCGCGCAGCCTGGCCGGGGCCGGGCGGCGCTGGCGGGGCCGGACCCCTAGAGGGCACGAGAGCCCCTGCGCTGCGCCGGCGCTCGCCGCCTCCGCGGCCTGCCAAATCAGTTAACAGCATAATAAACAAAATCTGTCCGTGGTACTTAACTGAGCCTTTGTTATATATATATATTTTTTTTAACGTTTTCCTATCTGTCCGCTGCGGTTACAGTTGCGTTTCTCGCTTCTCGTACCCCTTCGCTTCAGGCCGTCAGTGTGAGGCTGGATGCATGGCCGAGAACCGTCAGCTGCAAGGTTTTGCCTTTACCTGAACACCTGGGTAAGCATGATGAGGTAGGGGCAGGTCAACAAAGCTGCCATAAAAGAAGGCTGTGCTTCTCTAATCTGAGCTCTTTGGGTGTGCTAACCAAGGTGTAATGGGAAGAAGAGCCGTAGTAGGTTTTGTCCTTCAAAAAGCCAATTACGAGCGTAATTGGAGATCTGGATACAACGAAGAAGCTGCCTCCAGATCTGTCAAGAATCCAGAAAAACAGGCAAAATCACCATTGCTTTATGTATTGTGGCACCTCGTGACTCTCTTCACACGTATAACTAGTTATAAATAAAATGGCAAACACCACGTGAAGACTGCAATAAGCAGGATTTGCTGATGAAACAAATGGTCCTTCATTGCTGTTGAACATAGGAGGCAGCTGGATGGTTTCCTAATGCCGCCTTAAGGGTTGCTGAACAAAAGTCAAAATATACAGCGCAGGAAAGATATTGGTTATAAGAGTTTGGTTGGTGAAATGACATTTTTAATTTTGGAACCTGTGAGGAAAAAGACTTTGTGTCAGCTGGCAGTGCTAGTCACCGAAAAAGTCTGTGTGTGTGTGAAATATTATAGTAAAATTAGATTAGCGAGGTCCTGGTATGGAGTGCTGTGTTGAGTTTTTGTCAGCCAAAATGAATGGTTGGGGTCTACAGGTAGCCCAAACCTCTGATCATCATCTAAGAAGGAACGGGAAAGATATGTGAAAATAGATCTGACTGAGGAGTACTGAATAGGTATTTTCCTAAAAATAGAAGAATAGAAGGGAATTTGGAAAAAAGACAAAAACTTACCCCCCCCCCCCCCCCAAACCAAAGCCAAAACAAAACCCCCTGAAAAGCCAACCCTTTAGTTTTAAACTGCTAGGAAGAAGTCTGGATGTGTGAGGTAGACATACACACTGGTCATGGAACATATGCATCACAAGGTATGAGTGAAGCTCTTTCTAAAATCCTTAGACATTTATATTTATTATTTATTAAAGTTTAGAGGTTTCTTATGCCAAGCAGGTTGAGGATTAGAAAAACTGGTTTTATTTTTTTTTTAATCTGATAGTAGTTAGGAAGAAATTTCCCAGTTGGTTACTCTGTTGTGGTATGCTTTAGTGACCTTACTGTTTTATCTGAAGCATCCACTGACCAGGACTTATCGCTGCATGACTGTGTTCATATTTTTACTACAATTAACTACTGAAAACAATTAGGGAGAAGGTATTTATGAGCATCAATAGAGGTAAAGGCTCTCCCTTTCCCCCGGCATGAGGCTGGAAAAATACGAAACCTCCACATATCGGGAATAGCTTGGAGCATAGCTGAGGCCTGCTTGTCTAATGCCCCTAACCCACCAGTGAAATATGCGGGCTTAAAGTGACTTATTTGCATTTTGTATTTTGTAGGTTGCTTGAGTTGGCTTTGTTTTGTAGTAAGAATTTATGCTTTGGTTTGAATTTTAAAATAAAGTAAAACTATATTCTGCTTCATTAAATTTTTTTTAGTGGGATTTTTGACTGCCTAACTCTGTAGGAGTGATGCTCTTCAGATAGACTCAGGATGCTTTTCTGATGGTTGCTGAACTCCTGAGACAGACCCTGGTGATGGTTTAAAAAGCAATCATTCCTCTTAGAAATATCTCCGCTTCATTAAAAGCTGTGTGGAATATGAATATTATAACGTCTGCTGGAAAGCTGTATCACTTGCAGCAGTTTTGAGGATCAAGTCACTGATGGTTGTTGGATTTATTTTTTGTTTTAAAGAGGCTTCTTGTTTCTTTGAATAAGCTTTCAGACTGGTTTTCTTTGTGTAAATGATAATAATGTAGGGGAACAATTATTACTAATCCTCAAAACTGAATATTACGTGCTCTGAGCAGCATCCCTCTGACTGATGTTTGAGTAAATTTGTCCATGAGCATGTTTGTGAAATGAATTCCAGAAAGGGGAAAGAATTGAGTGTTTGAATGCCGAAGGTTAACTGTTTTTTGAATTATTGCACTCCCAGCAGGTTGATGATACCTTGCTAGCATCTCTGTGTGCTGGAGTTGCAGCCACGGCACCAGCAATAACCTAAGTCATTCCTCACTGTGGAATACAGATACTTCTGCTAGTCTCATGTGCTTACTTTTGCTATACATTTTTAAATAAACCAATGTATGTTTGTGTTTAATGTCATGGATGATAGGCAGAACATTAGTATGTTTTGTTACCTATGTCACATAAAAATATTGATCCTTAGCAAAAATGTACACCCCAAATTTACCTTAAAATGAGAATGTGAAGCCGCTGAAGAGGCCAGAGCGGTGGGCTGTCCGCCCTGTGGTGGCGATGAAGCCACTCAGGTGGCAGTCTGCAAAGGCACCCTCCGGAGCATTTATGCTTGCTGTCTGACCAGCAGTGGATGAAGGCACTCGAAAGGGTGATGCATGGGTTGAGAACCTACGTCCAAGCAATTTTTTCTCCACTTCTATGAGCAATAATCTAGATATGCTTGCCCAAACTTTTTGTTGCCTGCAGAGTAAAACTTGTGAAACCTAGTCTATGTTCATGTATTAAATCTCAATTGAAATGACAGCTGTAGAAAGGTGCAGACCTCTGTGCAAAAGTGTAGATTAAAAAGGGCTGCACAACCTTATCTTATGTGCTGTCTACCCTTGCCTCTGTTAATGCAGTTTCAAGTGCTTTTATTATGAGATTCTCCCTTTCCTTCTTTTTCTTATTGTAGCCTGTTAGGGCTCACCAGCTAATGGATCTAACTTGGGTTTCCTTGTGGACTAGACTATGCTGCTTCATTTCCACCACATACCCACAACCCCCAGTGCAGACAGGGCTATTTCTGTATTGGTAATATTGAAATCTTTCCCCTGATACTCGCTTGGTGAGTGGTAAAAAAGTGTTGGATGCTGGTAGAGTACTCAGGTGCATTCCTCTTCAGTTGTACTGGTGTTGCTAACCACAGGTTATTCTTGACAAAGTCTGATCTCTGTATTTTGTGTTGATAAGGAACTTAAGTGTGTTTGGGTGCAGTTATAATTGCAAGATAACTGATAAGACACTTTACATGTGGCTGCAGTTTTAGTTTGAGCCTGTCAGTGGGATTGTTACAGGAATACTTGTGCCGAGACGTAGCTCTGCATCTTACTCTTGTGAGACTATGAATACCTTTAACTTCTCCTGGAGGTAGTTCAGTGATATTTTAAAATTTATATTGTACAAGTCAAGGTTTGTTAAAAATGCTATTTTTCTTACATTCTTTTTGTAGTGATTACTGATAATCTCCCTGCCTCCACTGGCCTCAATGAGAATTGAGAGTGCTCAGTGCTGCAGATCCTTTCCGTTCAGTCATTAGCACAGGAGGAGGGTGTGTTCCTGTACACAAATCTGCAGAGAGCTTTTTTTTTTTAACGGCTAACCATTCTGTTTCTTATTTTAAAGAAAGTAATTCAAAGGTAATGTTGGTTGTGCTGCTCGAAATGTGACCTGAGACCTTGTAGCATGTTTTTAAAGATGTGTGTGCACACACACATATACAAATATCTTTATATGTATGTATCTGTGTGTGTGTATGTATATACACACTCAAATTAGTATTGTGTAGCCTAGAGGGATGGAATTCTTCGTTTGACCCTGACAGCACAGTCTGCAGCCTGAATTACATATGACACTGTTCTTTGTGGTTATTTAATAATATTTTCTGATGTCTCCACAGGCAGGTGTGTTTCTTAATAGTCCAGCCTCTGTAACCATTGATTGACTTTTGATTTGTTATAGTTTCAATCTTTCTTCTTCTTTCTTGACTTGCAAATGTGTGCCAAGTTTTGCAAAAATTTTCTTCTTTTATTTGTAAATACTTGAGTAGTGATTTTGATGAACAAATAAATACTTGTGTCTTACAAACGCATGCGTTCCAATATTCAAACTGGAACTTGGTGCTACAACTCTGTTCTAGAGGTGCAAAGCCATATAGGGGCTTTACATGGTATCTCTGGTGCCTAGACTGACTTGCCGCTAGCTTTAGCTGTGACGTGGAGCTCGGGGCTGGCTGGGCAGGAGGGGCTGATAAGGTCCCTGTGCAGCCTGAGCCGGTGTCGTTCTCGTGGGCATAAATGGGGGTTTGCTCAGCGTGGAGCTCTGTCTGGTTAGAAATGTGATAAGACTAGTTGAAATAAATAGGCCACTTGAAGTTTTACGGATAAGGATGATGAGCTTTACCTGTTAAAACGCTGTTATGTGTAATGGATATGTTATTGCTGCTATGTTATTGCAGCTTTATGTAATGTTATATGTAATGGATATGTTATTGCACCTATTCTCAGGGAAGCTGCGGCCTAGTTAGTACGTGTTATTTATTAAGACAGTTCTGAAAATTTATTTATCACGACAGTTCCCTGAAATTCGCTGCATTTCTGTTGATTTTGAATTCTGTACGAGGTTAAATGTTGCAACATAATTCATATGCCATTACTGAGTTGGGTTTTTTTTTTGAGACCAGCTTAATTCATATGCAAGTGCCATCCTTAAATGCAGTCCTAATTGTCTACTGATTACACAAAACTGCAAATGAATAAACATTTTCTGTTAAAGGATTTAATGCTGTACTTCCTGTGTGTTTGTGAGGAATGGAGCTGCGAGGAAGACTCTGCCAGAGATTCAGAAGTTAAAAGGGGGGTAAGGGTGGAAGGGGAGCCCTACCTTTTCCAGTGAAAGACTTCTGCCCAGAGTTGCAGAGCATTCATCTTTCCTCTGAGTTGTGGAGAAGCAAACACATTTAGTACTGCCCAGAAGCAGGCAGGTATACCAATAGATGTGTACAATTTGATTATTTTAGGCAGCACTGGCTCTGTACAAGCCTCATTACAGAGACTGTACTGAGAAATCTGTTCAGTGGCGAAGAGAAATATTGTCTGTGCCATATTGATATAGAAAACTGACTTCTGGGTTGCAGAATACAAAATGCTAATTCTTACTAAGCTTGCCGTGTTTGTTGAGCAGTATAATGCAAGAGCATGGGATAATAGTGCAACAATTAGATGGGCTGGGGTGCCAGTGCTAAAGCACATATTCCAGTTTATATTCCGCTTGAGGATCCAAGCCTGTTGTTTCCTCTTGGCAAGGCACCTTTGGAGTCAGAGCCAGCTAATAGGAAATACTAGGCACCGGGGCTTAACTGAAATTTAGGACATCTAAACCTAGCTTTCTGGATACATGTGATGTGGTGAGACAGAGGGAGATGGCAAACCCAAATGTTTCTTGGAGAGTTCTTGAACATTTTTAAGTGAAGTAGTAAAGACAGATTGTCTATGTCCTTCCTCTTAAATCTATCTGATCTTTATTTCAGCTTTCTCTTCTGCTGTGTGTGGTGTATAAATCTAGTCCTAAAACATGTGACGTTCTTATTCAGGCTTGATGGATGGTGGATACTTGCGGATAGCAGTGACTGCGGCATAGATTCAGTGTATTTAATTCCAATATTTTATCTGCCATCATCCTTGGATCTAGAATTTTCTTTTCCTTTTGTATTATACATAGGCAAGAGAGAAGATCCTTAAGGCTAACCTTAAGATTTCCTGACTTGGGCTGTGATCTGCCACTCGAGCAGACGTTTTGGAAACCCAGAATTTTAAACTCTGTGTTCATGCTTGGACATGCTGTCGTGTTTCAGTCTTTAGATTTTGTTATTCTTTTGGAAACTGCAACTGATCTGTGATCAAAAATGATAAAATTCTTGGCCATGAATTAGTACAACTCCTTAATGGAAGGGAATTTGTGGCTTCAAATATATGTGCTTATTTCATGTTCTGATTTGCTTTATATATTGTCTCTTCTCAAATGAAAGTGGAAACGTGATGCTGAGGAAAATGTTGGTTTTTAAACTGAAGACAGTGTATTGCAAAATTTACTGATATGTACTTAAAAAAACCCAGCCCAAAAAATTCTCAGCTAGTGGGCGCAGTGACAAAACGGCTTCCTTTACAGTCATTCAATGTACTCATGAGAACTTGGCCAAGGGCCTTCTGGGTCTTTTATTTGGTTAAGGTTTTTACAACTGAGATAAAAGTAACGATCAGATTGTCTTAATCATTCATAATAGCAGGTTAAAGAGATGAGAACTTTAGGCAGAAACTTGATAGCCCAGAAAGTTGCTTTCTATCTTTCCTGTGATCTTAATGGATCGCTATCTAAAACAGTGAATCAGTATTTGTAAGCATAATTATGTCGTACGCTATCTTTTGAATGCTTGAATTTGCAATCTCAGATGTTTTTAATGAAATTTTATATATCTAACTTCTTAGATGTATGTAGGGGTTTTTTTTCCAAGTGTTTATTTAATAAAAAACAAACTTAAGAGAAACGTCACGATATTGATGCCCACATGCTTTGAGTTAACAGCTTCCTTAGTGCCACTCTTCTGAATGGTCAGATGTTCCTTTTTGATCTAGGAATGTTTACATCAACGAGCTGATTATTCCCACGTCATTCCCTATCTTCTAGCCCAGCAGATCTGAAGCCCCTTTCCTCTCTCATGAAGGACAGGCCAAAGAAGTTAAGGGTGCACTTTGGACACTTGATACTGCTTCCATGTGTAAGAAAGGTGGCTTAGATTTGTTTCAGACTGTCTGTGACTGACACCCAAGAAACACTACAGTTTTGTCTGGTGATATATATTTTTTTTCCTTAGCTCATCTCACTTCTTTCCCTTCAACCAGATTCAAGAGCATCTGGTGATTTGTTTGTTTGTTTTGGGGGGTGGACGTTTGTTTGCTGAGCCAGAGAGATCCATCTGTGAGTTTGAATCTATGAAGATGCTATCTCAGATTTTAAGGGATGATAGAGTTACCTGGCTCTAAATGCAAAAATTTGAATGCAAAAATTCATTGGTGCCTTGGAGGAAATTTCCATACATTGATGACAGATATGCTCTGGTCACAATATGTGATATGAACGTGAAGGGCTTGTAAAATAAATAGAAGAAGAATCGAAGAAAGGCAGTTTCAGATAAGCATAGGTAAAATTTCCAGTTAGTGTGTGAAGTCTGTCTTAAGAATGTGTATTAATTGGAGAAAGATTCTTGCTGGTTTTTCATTTAACACCAAATCAAGAAATGCATTTAGTCGATTACCACTCTTACTTCCCCTCTCCCCCTCTGTTCAGAGTCTCTTAATTCCAATAAAATATATATGTATTTTTAATCCTTTGCTTTCCATAGACTGTAGTGGCCTTTCACCTTTTGGGGCTGTTTGTTCTGAGCGATGGCTGGAGCAATAGTGTGGCTCGTGTGACATCATAAACATTTGTGTTGGCAATCCTTCTTCGTGAAGGACTCTGAAGTCTGACAGTGGTGAAGATGACTAAGTAGAGACAGATTTATGTGGAAATCTTATTAATACCCATAAAAGAGAGAATGAAGGCATAAGAAATTTGGCTCCAAATAAACAACCAAAAAATGCTCTGTTCTTAGAAGCATTTGGCACGGCTCCATCATGCCTTTTGTGGGAACTGGCTCTTTGTCTGGCCTAATCTTGACTTTTTTTTTTTCTTTTTTTTATTTTTAAAGATTACTGAAGACTTCCACTTTTCCCAAACTTTCTCACAGTAGAATAAAATTAATTTTCACTTTGGTAACGCACAAATCAGTTAATTATTTCGAAGACAATGTAAACCAGATGTCTTGCCTTGTTTCTCAGCAAAGACTTAACAGTAGCCTTGCTGTGAGATCTTTCACTGCCACCAAATGTCCCTAGATGTTGTATGGTGCTCGTAATCAAAGCAGTTTACAAAGAAGGGGAACTATTTTTCAGCTGCAGTGTGTGATGGCTGGAAAGAAATTGCATCAGACATGTGAAATCATAATTCAGTTTTTTGGTACTTGGATCTAAAATATACCCAGACTTTTAAAGAGCAGGGTCTGAACTTCATAGCAGAGGTCCAGCTGTTCATAATGGGCTTTATGGTAGGCGGTTCTGGTGAAGTCCCTTTTTGACTCAGCTTTTTGGAAACAGAAAGTTAGCAACTAATTGAGCATTGTGGGTTTGTTCTGTCCTCTGTGTATATTCATTTTACCCAGCCTGTAGCTCTGAGAGTCTCACGGGATCCCCTGCCATTGCTGTCAAGGCTCCCAAGAGCAGTGTCCTGCTTGGCACACCCTGCACTCTTATTTCACATTTGGTGTTGGCAGCAGAAGTCCCTCTATCCTACTGCTGGAAAGAAAACCTCCTTCAGTCTTAATTCAGTTCAGCCCAGGGGGTGGTGAATATTGAAATGCATGTCCAATGACGGGAGAGCGAGCTCAGCGCCTGTCGGGAAAGACTTGCCAGCAGTCAGATGAAAAGGTCTTCGTAGCAGTTTTGATATAGGCCTTGGGAGAGGTGCCTGTGACGCTCAGTGCGTGCTAAAGCACGTGCTCTTGTCTGTGCAGCTGCCATAAGCTTTTCTGCTTAGAAAACTCATCTTCATTTTTGCTATAATACATAGTATGTACAAAAACCTTTTATAAATAAAATACCTGCATATGTTCTTTGCATGTGGGTCCTGGAAATTATTTCTTTTTGTCCTGGAAATTATTTCTAAAATTTGAACACTGTTTCTTCCCTGTTCCTGTTGAATGTGTAATTGAAACAATTTCTGTTTTCCTTTAAGCTGTTACTGTAATGACCTAGGCATGTAGTTTGTCGAGACATTGTGTTTTAGATCTTGAACTGATCCGTGTACCAGCAAGTGTCTTGTACTTTTTCCATGTGTGTATTATTTTTCCCAGCAAGTATGATATGCCAAGCTCGCTCCTGATGTGAGCACATACTGATTTGAAATAGGAAGCAATGAATTAGCTTTTAGGGCTGGCTTATTAGCAAGATCTTATTCTTTATTTGTCTACTAATGTGCCTTGAATGTGTGTAGTTTTTAGGCCTGCTGTTAGTACTGCCACTGAAATTGTAACCATCTCAGAAGAACAAAGCAACAACAAGACGAAGAAAATAGGAAAGAATCCCTATCTGGGTGAGAAAATCATTTGTCTCTTCTAATGTTTGCCAAGGAAAAAATCTTCACCATGAACCGTTGCTGACGGACCTGGAGAGGCAGCTCCCATGCACTGGTCTTTGTCCCCTTTCCCTCATTTGGTAGCAGTGGGAACTGTCCTGCATTGCGCAGTTGTAGGTGGGATTGATATCCTGCACATGGCTCGCTGGCCAGGAAGTGGAGTTATTATCTCAGATTTGAAATCCCAGGGCTGTGCTCCTGGGGTGGTAGCACTTACTGTGGTCTTCGAGTTCCTGAGATGGCATAGCTCTTTTTATTAACTCTTGGTAAGATTTCAGGACTGCCATCTCCACCCATCCTCTACTTCTGCTCTTGCACTTTTGTGCCATTTGGGAGAGCAGTAAGGTTTCAAGAAAACATGTTTCCTCAGGCCAGTAGATTTGATTAAGTGGCTTTGTCAGATGCTTCCAAACAGAGCTGCAAGTATTGAAATCTTTCATTCCTTTGGTGTTCGAATATCAAATGGAAAATTGGTGTCCCCTCTGTTAATCTTGCTTAGCATTTGTATTGTTCTCCTCACTTTTAGAAAACCCTGTAGGATTCTGGCCTGGCCTTATGAGGTGTATCACTCGCACTGAACTGGGTGGGCAATAAGGGCATTTGGCATCTCACAAGAAGGAATATGCTGACAGATTAATCCTGTGTTAGCTTTCGTATTAAATGTTGGTGCGGAAAGGCTGTAGAAGCTATTGTTAGTTCTTGCTGGGCCAGAGATGTGATTAGAAGGTGGGTACTGAAATTGCTAGCTGTGTTTTAATGGTGAGCTTCTCTGAGTTGCTGTCTTCTGAGCTAAAGGGTTGACATATATCTCTGTAGGTTTCTAGGAAGCTGAGAGTGAGAGAAAGCCCGAGAGCTCTTCCTGTTGGGTGGACTGTATCTTGTTGGCCATACTTGAGGCAACTGAAATACTAAATTGAGTGAGGTGAATTAGTGCTGTGTTCTTCTGTCCTAACTTCCTTGCTTCAGCTCTGTCATTTACCTGAGACTAGCTAGCTTCAGCTGGTGCAAAATGAGTGTGCAGAGGTATTTGGATAAAATTCAGTTTGAAGGGAAGCATGGTTCTCAGTCTCCCCTTGTTTGCCATGGAGGCCAAATGCATCTCATCCGGTCTCTGCTGGATGAAGCCTGGAAGTCCAGAGTTCCCTCTGAATTCTTCTCGTACTTTACAGCTCCTCCCTGCTTTGTATATACAAACAACATTCTTTGAGAGGACTAGAGGGCGGAAATGGCTATGAACAAAACCCATATATTTTCTGATATGTCAGAAGATACCAGAAAAGAATAGTGTGCTCCGTGTCTGCTGGTAGCTGATTTCTTTTCATCCTATTTATTTTGTAGGAAAAGAAGGCTTGGTTGGATATTAGGGAAAACTTTTCTAACAATAATGGTAGTAAAGCACCATAACAAACTATCTAGGGAAATTTCATGTGTGTACATGAGAGGTTCTTTTAGAATAACTTTTTTCCAAGTGGGTCTAGATAGCTGCTTTTTCTTGGGTAAGTGTAGTTGTTGCTGCCAGTGTTTCCCCCCAACCCACAGCTCTGCTGCCTACGTCTGCGGGTGGGCTGTCTGCCCCAGCTGCCGGCCAGCATCCTCGTGCAGTGTCAGTTCCTCTCGCTGTTGGGATGCAGAGCCCAACCAGTAAGCCCTGTTTATGTTCCACTCATATTGCCCAATGTGCAATGTTAATGTTACTCTGGAGCCAGAAGCTTGCCCTGCAGGTCCCTGCCCTTAAGCAGGATTACTGAAGAGCAGATCAGGTTTCTCGCATCTTTTCTGGTGTTACCCTTTGCTGGTTCAGGAGTTGCTATGCTGTTTGGTTTGCACTATCAAGTTGTGATTGGTGGCAGTCTCTTTTTTTCCTTTTTCTTCCACTTGAATGGTAATGGTAAGTCCTAGGTAGGCTCCTGATTGCTCTTAGTTTTGGCCAAGCACAAGTTGATTTATCAAGTCCACTTGTTAGCTTAATGCTTTTTTTGCCTCCAAAAGAGTGCTAGGTAGTGTAAGTGAGATGAAGTGTCCAGCAGTTGTTAGGCTTTGCGTGTAGGGTGGTTTCTTAGCACCCAGATAAGAGACAGCAGTTTGAAGGACACGACAGAGCACCAGAGGGCCAGACCTCCTGATCCTTCCTCACATGAGTTAGCAGCGTTGGACTTGGGAGAGAACTCCCGCAGGAGAGGTGCCTGGGGATGTGTGCGTGTAGGGTACAGCATGTTCTGCACATTACACCCTGCTGCCCAGCCCAGTAGTTCTTGTCTGTTTGTTTTTTTAATATGCTCGTTGTCAGTTTGTGTTATTTGTTTTTTTTTTTTTCCTTTTCCCTTTTTGAAGTCACTTCAGTCTGAACTAACTGGATGGTTCTTAAAGGCTGTTAAAATCTCAGCATGCCAGCTGTAAAATTGCCTAATCAACTCCAGGAGATAATCTTTCCTGAGGGAGACCTTTGAATGCATTGACTGTCAGTAAGAATAGGTCAGATGCCTCCAGGTAACTTTCTGGGAAGGGAGTCTTGTTTTCAAAACTGTATCTACCTGCTTTGTTAAGAACTAAGTAACTGGTTAGTGGGAGCTGTAATAAAAGTCGTCTTTTAAATTTGTGCTAGATCCTCTTAAAGAAAGCAAATAAGTTGTTAATGCTGCTCAGCATAGAAATAAAGTAGCTGTTGTGACTGTCAGAGGCTTTAAGAAAAAAAGCTCAAATGAGAAAGTGTTTCCTAACTTGGTCGGTTGATCAAACTCAATGGGCTTTTGGCAGTGCAGGTGGTCTCCAGCTTCTCCTTGGAGTCTGGAAAGTGTGTTGAGTTTGGGCCTGAGAACTAGTTTAGAGTTGTATTTTAAATGGGTAGGTGTCACCTAGTGGGAGATAAGCTGTGACAAGAACTAAGATTTTCCTAATTCTCCTGCATGTCAAATGATAAAAAAGTGTGGTGAGTTTTGGTGTATTGAACTTGAAGAATAAACCCCTTCCTTCCTCCCTATGCTGGACTCCAAAATTCAACAGTGGAAATACTGGAGAATGTAATTTGGATGTGATGCTGACCATATTGGTGGCTTAAAATACCTGGCTAAAACTACTTCCAGAGACTTCTGTAGCTTTGGAATTGCAAAATTGAATAGCTCTGAATTATACTAAAGCTTCTTCAGATGTCTCACCTTCCTTGCCCTGAGCTGGGGAAACAGAAGAAAAAAACCCAACAACCAAACAGGCAATATTGCTCAGGCTTATGCTTCTCTTGTTCTGGCACTTCCACTTGTCAGCCTGCCGTGGCTGCAGGGCTGTTAATTGAATTACCTCCTCGACACCTCTGGCTCTCCCCTTATGCATGGAGGTCTGTGCGGTCGGTTGTCCTTGGGATCCTGGGCTCGCAAGCGTGAGAGCAGGGTCCTGCTGTGGGCTCAGTAGTACAAGTGCAAACGAGACAGTTTAGGGCCAGGACAATGTTATGTAGGGAATTTGATTGCAAAATGGAAGTGTTTATATATAGAATAAGTATAGATGTATATTTGTAATTGATGTGTGGGTACATGCAGGCCTATTAATAGATGAAAATAAGGAGAGAGGAGAGAGGAAATAAAGCACCACAGCTGTGATTTATCAAGGTTGACATGAAAACAAATATTATTCTAGTAATCAGAGGAAATTCTTTGCAAAGTATGTACAAGAAAGGTATTTTAACCCACCTCAACGATTTCCTGCCCAAGTATATCCGAAGAAAATCAGACTTCCCCACCCCCTACCAAGGGTCACTTTTAAATAACTGTTTCTCCCCTCCTCCATTTCTGTTGACGTTGGGGTTTTTGTTTGCTTTGGATGTTTTTCTTTTCTCTTGTCAAATGCTTCTTGACTGATTTTTGACCTGGTGTATAAAACTGCATCTAAGAAGTGCAGCTGGGAGGGTGAGGAAAGGATTTGGTTCGTCATTTAACTGTAAGATGTACTGAAGCTGAAGGAGACACACACGTGTGTGCTGCTTTGGGTGTTGTGTGCCTCGCTGGCAGGGTGTGTAGTTGCTTTTTCAGTGTGCTCTGCCGGCCTTTCCCTGATATTGCCTCCACTGAGGGCCGTAAGGCTGGGCAAACTTGGTACGCTTGCCTGGTGTGCTCCGTTCAGTGGTGGAGGTGGTGGTGCCTGTCAGTCTGTTTTGGTCAGTCACTGCTGAGTTTGCCACAGCTGTTTGGGTAGAGGCTTTTGTACGGGAGGCGAACAGACTACCTTTGCCCTCTCTACGTCATAACTGTTTCAAATTCTTAAGCGTCTGAGCTCCTAACAATGGTATGGGAGAAAAATGGTCAGGCACTGTACATAACCAGAGAAATGGAGAGGAGTGGTTTAAGTGAAGTCGCCTGGAAAACGCCTGGTAGTCCGAGGGGTTGAATCTGGCTCTTAAAACATTGCAGGTTCATCTTGTCATACTTCAGCTGCCTGAGGGTGACACTTTGCTTAGGACCCTGCGAGTCCCTAAACCTCTCTTGCGTTCAATTATTTTTAACTTTGCTGTTAGAAATTATTTTTCTAACTCTGTTTAATTAGCATTCCTTCTTCAGTTGTCTGTCAAAAATGGGAATTAAGGAAATGCAGCCAAAGGCCTTTATTAGGTGAAAAAGGAAAAAAAGGGAGGGGGGGCGGGAGGAAAATACTTCAGAAGTGGATGCTCTACTTTCTGCTTCCCAGAGAAGTTTCCCATTTCTTGTTGGCAAAAAGACTATGAATGCCTTGTGCCAATAAGCCTTCTCTCTCAATGTGTATCGCGAACCGCAAACATACCATTTATCTGCAGGGAATGACATTAATTGAAGAGGGACTAGAAATAAAAACAAATCTGGTTAACATCATCCATGACCTGACTTGATTAAAAATAATTTCCCCCTTGAAAAAGTATTCAAATACTGTTTCTAAAGGAAACTGTAGGTAATAATAGTGGCTGATAATGCAAGACAGAAAAGCATTTGCAAGAAGCATCACCTTGAGTTTCTTTCTAGCCTGTACTGAGCACGTAGATTGGAAAAGACCGATGGGTAAGGACTAGTCAAAAGGCCTCACGTTGGGGTTTTTTGTTTTTCTCCTGTGATGATCTTAATATTTAATGATGAGATTTATGTTTTCAGATGTTGATTTATCTTCTAAATACATTGTAAAAGGCTAAATTGTGGAGAGAGGGGAAAGAATGATGGACAGCTGTTCCTGTAGTGTTGAAATGCAGCTTTGGCTTCAACATTTAAAGGAGTCGGAGGTTTTTGTGGGAGTCTGTGGTTAAGGGGTGTTTTCTGCTGTGTCACAGGTGATCTGGTCTCATGGGGAGCCCAAGACATTTCTTTGGGTTCTTCCCTGGTAATTGAAAGCACACTGCTAGAGGGCATGGAGCTATTGGGCCCCTAACCCTTGTTCCATGGATACAGCAGACCCTGCATATGCCAGCACGCTGCTTTGCGTGGCTGTTGAGTCGCGTGTATCAGGATGTGAGCAGAGTCCTAGTGAAAGCAGTCTTTTTGGAGCATGCTGGTTACTGAGGCTGGGTGGAAGGAGGACAGGGAGGGAAAAGAGCTCAGTCATTTGCCTGTGTAAGAGCAGGAATCAGCGTGAAGGTAAAGGAAATTACTCTTGATGTGGGAACAGGTCAGGAAATTGCAGGCAGAGATGGAATAGCTTTGGAGAACTGCATCAGTAGGGTGCTTTTATTCAGCATCCTGCATGGTCTTGGGACTGAACTTCAGTTTGAGACTTAGATTTAACATCAGTTCTTGCCTGTTGCTCAGTTGCTTTCGGCAGTTTACATTGAAGTATCTGTGACTTCCATTATAAATGGAATTAATGTGTCATTTTCCCCATCCTTTGCTTTATCCATTTCGATCTTAAGTCAACCCTGGTGTAAGAGACTTTTTGAGGGAGGATGTCAGAGGGGATGTGCACGTGCTAGTAGCTAACATGTGGGTCTCTGGTCTCACAGGGAGTTTGTAATTGCTGGAAATTACAAAAGAAAATACCTCTGGAGAGTGCCATTGCTTTTCAGAACTTCAGTGAGTTAAAAGGCGGGGAAGAGATTTAGCCCAGGCATGGTGCAGTCTTAACAGACCCCCAGGTTTCCAGGGCCTGATTCATTATCATTGTGTAATGCTGCAATATGTTAGACGGTGAGCCAGCTCACTCAGGACAAAGTATAGGGATCTCTAACATGGTGCTTGCCTTGCACGGTGCACAGCCCTAGAGAGACCTGGAAACTCCACCTTGTGCCAGCCTCACTTGAGACCATTAAATCCATTCCTGATTATATACTGGGGGCTGGAGTGAAGCAATCAACCCAAAAAGTACTGATGTTTCTAAAAGGGATAGGGAAACTTCAGCCAGATGAGGTTTTGGCATGACGTCAGAAACTCCTGCTTGTTACTCTTTCTGGGCAAACTGCAGTTAAGGCACAGAAGAATATTTTATTGACTGAGGGACTAGTTTTTCCTAGAATTAAGTGTCTCTTGATCTACAGCTTTTTATACAGATAGATACAAAGTACTATTACCTCCCTTGGTAGGTTACCACCAGCACTAGAAAGATGTGTGGTGAATACACTTCTTCAAGAAATTGGCTATAAGACGAAGGGGATTTCAGGAAGCTTTTTTTACGGGAAGATCGAAAGAAGTCTTTTTTTCCTTCTGCAATGCCATGCATTGTTGCAAAGAACAGCCAGAATCCTGGCTCTTTGCTCGTCTTGCGCTCAAATATTTGTAACCTGTAGGACATGCAAGTTCTGCTGGACAGGCTCACTGGGGTGAAAGTAGCCTGCATCAGCAGTTCTGGCTGCCACACATACCCAGTGCATCCTCGGCAGGAGGGAGCTTACCCTGCTTCATGTGCCACCGGCACGCAGCATCTTTTGTGAGGGTACTGTTGGTGTTATGCCCCTCTGCTTTATCCTGCTTTGCTCACATCGTGGCTAAAACTTTCTCTGCTTGTTGATAAACAACAGCAAAGCCACCGCTTTTGGTCTCTATTACCATAGGTAAGTGCATTAAAATAGCTTGGAGGCCTGGCAGTAACCTTGCAGTTGACATTTAAATCTGTCCCTTTTTTCCTCCAAACCCATTCTTTCTTTTTTTCTTTTTACTAGCATAGAGGTCTGAATTGTGGATGCTCGTCCTTTCTTCTGCCTCCAAAGATGCTGCTGAATGCTTTGGTGGAGATGTGGAGCAATTCCTAAGGGTCGCCTATGAGCTACTTGATGCTAGTGGCTTTCTTGGGGCTGCAGGAGCAGCCTGTTGGAAATGAGTTGCAACTATTTGCCAAGCATCAAGGTGTTTATTTCACTGCTGACGCATAAGTGTTCCATGATGTTTCATTTTCTGCTTTGGATTTAAAACCCCACCGTGCCCTGTCACTTGTCTCACCTTATCAGGTCAGGCATGTAACGTCTTTCTCTAATGCTAGTGGATTATCCACTGGCACTCTTGCATTTTCCTGCGTGAAGGAAATGCGTGTGTGGTTGCTTAAGGCGGTGGTGCTGCAGTTGTGCTCGGGGCTGTTACAGTGCAGCTCATACTGCCGTTTCCTCAACTGTGTGCCTGAGCTGGTGGTATTCGGATTGCTCCCAAAGGCATTACCAGCCTGGCTTGTGGATGCTCTGGTCCATTGGTGTGGGTGGAAGCAGGGCTCTGCGCACAAGCAGTTAACTGTGGCTCAGCTGTTCAGAGGTAACACCTAGTTCAGTCACCTCAGTTAACTTTGAAGCACATGGTAAATTTCATGAAATTAATGGACTTGTATGCAAAACATTGCCTACAAAGGAGTATTTTATGTTCCAGATGTTTTAAATTGCCTCTGTATTTATAAAAGTGATACTTAATCAAAGTAACTCTGAAGAGCTTTTTGATCAAAACTGAAATTTATTTGGAATGTTTGTGTTGGGGAAAATGATAGTAAAACTTTATTCTGCTTGATACAAACAATTTATTTCAAGAACACGTTATAAGCACATTGCTTGATTTTTACAGAGTTGAAATGTAGGAAAAGGGAGAGGAGATATCTAGGACTAGCCACAGTGGGGGAAAGTAGCTTGCCTACATGGAGAATAACTGTTTTTGCTGACATGGGGAATTGTGCTGTTAGCTCAGGTGGGAGACATGTATCTAACAAGCATTTAAAGGGCCTCATTTGGAAACTGTGTGGTGATGCTGAGGTTCCTGTTGGCTTTTCTTCAAAATAAAAAGGAGTCTGTGCAGTCAAGCTACAAAAAAAATAATCGTATCTTACTGAAGGTAAAGAAATTTTTTGTATGTTTTGCTCTTTATGTGAGCAATAAAAATAGGGTGATGTGTTTACCTGGGGAATGGAAATCTGGTTTTTAAGTGCTCTAGGTCTCCCTTTTAAATCAGTGACAGATATGCACCAGGTATGTCTTCAGAGTCTGGACTTGACTGATATCCTTCACAGTGAGAAGCAACTGAGGGAGGTGAGATCAGCTCGTCTGCCTGGTTAAGAAGTGCAGAGTTAGTCTTTGGCTGCCTTGCCCAGGTATGGGAAAGAGTAAGTAGTAATGTAAGTAGGTCAACAAAAGTGTTTAACTCCATAAGGAAGGCTATTCTGTAGGCCGTATAATTCTGTAAGCTGTTAATGACTGTATTATCTGCCATGCTGGTAATTCTGCTGTCACTCCCTGGTGAAGCGAGGTGCCATGGAGACTGGCAAAGTCCTGTCCACACTTTACTTGCTGAGTCTGAGCAACTGAGGAATTGGTTGGTTTGCACGACAGTGGTGAGGTGGGATACATCTGTGTGTGCAAGGAGTCCTTTGGCCATCTCAGGAGCTGAAATGTGAGAAGGTGCTGTAGAAGGGTCAGGACAGGAGTCCGTGAAGCTGGTTTCTGCTTCTACTGATACAATAACGTTCACATATTGATTTTTGGCTGAGGTGTGGATGCTTTTTTTTTTCCATTCAGTTCTGTAAAGTGTTGTTTGTTTGTTTGTTCTTCTTTTTTTCTTAATGATAAGCACTGTTGCCTTAGGTGGCTTACCAGGTCTGATTTCATTTGCTGGTGAAGAGCAGTAACGTGCCATACATCTTCCCCCTATGTTAAATGCCAGGGTTTGGTTTATTTTTTCTAAGCTTTCAGCCACCAAAAGACCGATGCATGAAATTTTACGGGAAGTCAGTTTTTACAGGCAGAGCCAAGTATCAGAGACAGGTTAAGTTTTTTCAGTTCTTCACTATAGCATGTTTGATGCAGCCTTCTGCTTTTTGTTCTGTGCAGTGGTATAAAATCAAAGTGCAAGAAACCAGTGAAATAACCGCAATGACTTGTGTATTAATAGGTCTGAAATCAAGCACAACTACACTTTCTCTTAAGGTTTATTCAGTCTTTTACTCTTTCAACCTTATTTTTGGTAGTCTTTCAGTTTATGCTAGATACTGTCTTTCCTTCCCAAATAACCACAACAGAAGCATTTAGGACCTTTACCAATTGTATAGAGACTAAAATTTTCATGAATACTTAGAGCCTAAGCAACTTCCCCCCCCCCCCCCCCCCCCCCCTTAGCTGTTCTTTTATGTGATAAATTTCTAGGCTTTTCAAGCAATTTCCTGATATCATGTTGCTCAAAGAACAAGTGATTTGTAGTGCGTGGGTATAGCAATTTGGACAGTACTTATTTAATTCAGTTTCTTTGAGATGCAAAAATCAAGCAGATTCTTTTCTTTCCTGCTGGGAGATAGCAAGAGATTGCTAACTGCTTCCTTAACTCCCATCAGAGATTCATTACTGCTGGTCTTTCTGTCTTGTATTTAAAATTTAAGAATAAGAGAATAATTTACTAATATAAAAAGGGACTCTTGTGTAATTTCAGTGTCTGCACCTTCTGAAAGACTGTCTTGACTATTGAGTAACACTAAATATGTCAAATTCTGTAATCACAAACTGGACCAATTGCTACAACGAAATGGGAAAAGGTCTAAGAAATGAATGCAATTGACAAGTTTACTGACCATGGGAGATCAACTATATTTTTTAAATAAAAAATAATTTAAAAAAAAGATACTTTATCGAGACTAGGCATTGCAAGATGGTCATGCAGAGTCCGGAAAATGGACATTTGAGCAGGAGTAGACATTGTGACTGCCAGAAAATGAATCAGCAACATCATCTGCATCGTTCTCAGAGTGGCAAATTGTTTCTAGGTGCTCAGATGCACTGGATATTTTTATAACAAAACTGCAATGATCTCAGACATTCAGTTGTATAATTGTTTAATCTCCTGGTACATACATTGTTTCCTTGAACAAGCCTAATTCTTAACTTTGGTTCTTGATTTTATAACTTGCGTGTTTTGTTTGGGGCGTATGTGTGCACCCGGGAGCTGTTTCTTTAAAACGAGTGTTTTTAAAGGAGTACCACACATGCGGATTCTGTTAATAGGGAGTGTTACTGTGTAGGAAAGTGATTTGTTGTGCAATTAGGATGTTGTTTCCTCCCAAGGAAAAATGATTGGCCTTGATGGAGCAGACAATTTGGTTAGAATTTTCTAGGAATAAAGAAATTCCATCTCTGTGTCTCAAAACTTGTTCTTGTAATGGCTGTATGTGTGACTTAAATCCTCCACATTTTAAAGATGGTTACTGTGCCATTGTTGTTTGACAGCCCCAAGGAAAATGGTAGAAGCCGTAAATAATAGTTTGTGTGCCCACCCCAAATGCCAAAACAGCAACATACAGGCAGTCGCTGCCCAGCTTTTACTTATCATTAATCCTGCAGCATTGCATTTCCCTGTACTTTGTTTCTCCCAGGTAGGAATGCCTATGTATAGGATGCTTGTTTCTCAAACTGTTTTGTGATAAGGAGCAGTCATACGCATTACCCTCTGCATGAGGGCAGTAAATCTTTTCATTCTGTCGTTGAGCACGTGGCTGTTGTTGTTTTGCTTGGTCTTGCTGCCATGGCAGTAAATGCTGGTTTTACCACTGCCTAAATTAGGGCAAAAACCAGGGACCCAGTTGTTCACACTCAACTTGTTGCTGGGGAGGCCTTTGCTGCTGCTTCCTGCAGGGCAGCTCTGCCTTACGGCTGTGTATTGTGCTGTTTGTGTTTATTCTGTGTTTTCTCTTGTGCAGACCAATCCATGGGGGCAGGCCCGCAAGTGGTAGGTCCAGTCTGTCCAAAGATGAATAGGTTAGAGCAGAGTCTCGCTAAGGCAGGGGGTTGTGTAGGGTTATATCGGTAGGGAGCTCCAGGTAAAGGGGATTTTGACTGTAATCTCATTCCCAGCCTGCACCAGTTTATCCTAGTGTGCGGTACTGCCTTTTTTTTCGTCACGGTGGCTTTTCCACCTCTTTGCCCGTCTCGGTTGCCACCGCTCCCCAGTGGGGATGACAGAGCCCGGTGTGACTCTGCTCACCGGGCAGCCCAGCTCCTCCTGGCACTCAGATCCCACGGGCTGGGGGTGCGTGGATTAGGCTGTCACGCGTGGTGCGTGGATTAGGCTGGCTGTTTTTCAACTGCGGTCCAGAAGATTGTCATGTAAATAGTGTGACTTGGTACCAGTTTGTCATCTGTGGATTTGCAGTGCAAAAGAAAAGATGGACTGTTCGGGTCATGAGGCTAAAGATGCTCTGGCAGGGATCGTGTTGGAGCCTTGGGCGGCTGATACAGAGTCCCAAGAATTTTTTTGAAACACTTTTTTTTTTCTTTCTTTTTTTTCTTTCTCTTTGATTGGAAAAACTTTTTCAATGGAAATATGTTAAATCTGTTCTTTTTTTCTAAACATGAAAACAGTGCCATTTCCTTGGTTTGCGAGTGTTTGTCCCTTCTTTCCTGCTTGTCTTCACCTTTTTCCACGAAGACAGATGTAGAGGTTTCTGTGAAACAGAGGACACTGAAAAACAGATGACAAAAACTTGTGAAAGCAAGCGCTTTCTGTGAACTTGGACTAGCAGTAACTCTCTTTTTCTGTCCTCCAGAAGGCTTGTTGTTGTTGTGTTGTTTCATGCTTGGGATGGCTGAGGGTGGAGGTCTGTCGAACTGCTGTGAAAGGGCTGTGTGTGATAAGAGTGGGAGGCACAGTGTCATAATTAACGCTGTCAGAAAGTGTTTTTTTAATGTGACTAGTGTTGTATTTCCAGCATATTGTATTCATTTTCCTTTTATTGTGGTCTGACAGTACACCCTGAGCTCAAATCAATTTTTTAATCCCGAAAATGCTCTCAAGTCAAATCTGGCTGTGGGAGTTCAGGCCTCTAGGAGTTTAGGGTTGCTTCACAGCTGGAAAAAGTTACTTTTTCCATTAAAACAGGCATTAACTGGCTTGAAGGGACTTATGATCTTTTTATCTTAAGAAACCTCATCAGTAATAAGAGCTTAAATTGTGATGGTCTGCTAATCAAAACTAAGATGTCCTCGTTTATGATGTTTACATAGCATTGAGTGTAATGAAATACCATCAGTGTTAACAAAAATGAGATGTGTATCCTTAATGATTCTCAGTGAAAAAAGTTCTGAATTAAATGTGTATGTGAAAGCTTTTGAATCCTTTGGTAAGTTTTATTTATTGATTACATGTTTTAATTTTGCAACAGCAAATTGCTCGAAGGGATCATGAGTGCAGGACTGTTCCTGCCTTTCCTTTCTACAGCTTTCTGGATGCTATGCATACATCGGCATCAAAATAATCCTGTAGCCTTTGGGTCGTGTTTCCTCCTGAGGTTTGTTGCGTGTAACTCCCTTATGTGACATCTCAAACATCTATCCAAAAGTGGTATCCAACTGCAGGCTGATTTTTGTCTTTGCAAAAGCCATATTCAGGATGGTTAGACTTTCTGCAGAAAGCACAAGTGTGTATGCTGCCCTGCTTACTGGTTTCTGATTGCCCATTTCTTAAACAGTTTTTGTTCTTCTAAATATTTGCTGGAACTCCTGTTTGCTGGGGTCTCTGTTCCCATTTGTTTTTTCTTCTCTGTGGAGAGAGGTTTTGTGGTACTTCTTTTTTCAGTGTAGAGAATTTAGGCAACATGAAGAAACACATGAAGGTGGAAATAGTTCTGGTTTTAGATATACATGTATACACGATGTGCAGACATACATTTTATACTTTACATATAATAATACTCAATTGCATTGATGTGCATCCAGACATAAGGCTCTTTCATACTTGAGTGCTTTGATATTTGTGTGCCGTCTTTTCCTCTTTGCTTGAGTTTGATTGCAAGTTACAACGTTAATTCTTTGTATGGTGACAGTTGGTGAAGGACTTTGAGAGGCAGAACAGACTGAAGTTGGATCCTTTGCACAAGCTATGTTATAATGAGAGATGGATTTGTCCAGCGGGAAACATGAATGGTGACCCCAGAACAACTACTCAAGCATCTCCAAGTTTTACCACTGGCTTGTTATCCTTGTGGAAGTTTTTTGACTCCTTTGACTGGGCATTTGAAAGCGTTGACTGTGAATCAAATGTATTAATTTTTGTTACCTCCTCATGGGAAGTTTTTAGGTCCTTAACATTAAAGCATTCAGTAGCATGGATTTTGAAGCAGGTTGATGGTTTGTCTGTTTTAACAAGTAGCAGATTTCATTCTGTAACTGGAAAGTGCTAGTATGTAAATGTACTTGGATGGGAGGAGGATTTGTGGGTTCATTGTGGTTTTGAAGCTTAGAGGTGTATGCTTGCAACTAAGAATATGGTATTTTTTTATACTTGATTTGAATTACTACTTTGTTCTCTGGTGAAGAAACTCTATTCAGATCAGGAGTCACACATCCCTCTTAATTGTTCATGGTGTTACAGTGATATTTAGAGGTCCCAAGCAGATCAAGATCACCTTGTACCTGGTGGTGTATATACATGTGTTTAAGAGATGGTATCCTAATCTGATTTTTTTTAATATAGTGTAAATAAACAGTGATATAACGGGGCAAAGTCAAACTTCCTAACATGATTATTGACTCCAGTCTCTAACCTAGAGATATGCATACCTGCAGTACCGGCAGCTGGAGGAATCGCGTCTCATATATTGTGAAGGGTAACCTACCCCTCTTCTATGGCCGCTCCTCTCCCTGCGGTGTTGGCTCTCTGTGGGTGACTCAAGCCAACAGTGCCAAGTGGGGGGTGACAGCCGTGCCTGCTGGTGGCAGTCTCTGTTGTTGGTGCCCTTTCTGCTGTGCTTCCTTTCCCGCTCCCCTTGCTGAGAAAAACAGCGGGAGCCTTCCTGCTCGACAGGAGTCATAGATTGTTAAACTGATTCAGCTTTAACTTCATAGGTGTGTTCAACTTCCTCCTCCTCTGAGGTCAGATGAGTTGTTTTTCATATTATTTGTCTTAGAAACCCTCTCTGTTTGTGATAACTGTTTACCTACATCCCCTCCTCTCTGCTCCTGCAGAGGCAGCTGGAGTGGACTTTGGTGTAGCTCCCTGGTGCCATGCTCATGTGCTACCGGAGCTGAAGCCGTTCACACCAGCCAACCCATGGGTGTTTGCTTCGTGCTGCGCTGACGAAAGATGTCCTCCTGTATCAGTACAGTGGTTAACCTATTGTAAGCATTTGTTTGTTGCCGTATTTTGTTTTTATCTTACTAGCCACCTGTACATCAATGCAGACTTGAGATTTGGGGGTTTTTTTGTGGATGTTTTGACTTCTCTCTATGTGTGATTTCTGAACTCTGTTTTCAATTAAAAGAAAAAGTCTTTTGAAAAATAGTGAGTCAATTTAATTATGCTGTGTTCCTGAATCTTTTTCTTCTGCAATGGTGGTTGGACACCTTAATTATTTTATTGTCCTATTCAAAGAACCTTGAATGTCATAGGATGGGAATTGAGCACCACCTAAAAATCTATGTGTATCAATCAATATGTATGAATTGGGATGGGTAGATGGATTTGAAATCACAGGCCACCACATGTTCTTTTCTTCTGCTCTTCCTGCTGATATTTTGATTCATGTGTTACAGGTTTTCAGTAAAAAACTCTAAGTGTTTATTTCTAGTCCCAACTTCATAACGTGAGGTTCTCATTCTCTACAGTTCTTACACGTGCAAGATCTTTCTTGGGACAGATTAAAATGTTGGTGAAAATAGAAATTTTGTTTCTTGTTCCTGAGAGCTCAGTTGGTTGTGGCTGCTGGGCTTGCATGGTTCAAATCATGCAAGTCTAGCAGCTGGAGAGACAGAGGTATTGTAAACGTGAATGGTGTTTACGTCCCTGTCAAGCATACATTTGCAGTTGGTTATGCTTAGTTACGTAGTTCAGTAGGAGTTGTGCTCACTGATACTTTTTTCAGGTTGCTTTTAATGTACCCTTTGGTGACGAAGATTTGGGTTTCTGGAGCTTAGTGTTGCTGTTGGCTCAGTGATGTTCCCTTTCCAGATGGAAACTGTTGCCTGCTTCTTTTCTTCTGGAGGAGGTGGGCAGGGGAGGCTTGTATGTGCCACCAAGCCTGTCCTGAGGCCATAGGAACTAACGTCACTCCTGGAACTTTGACTTGTGTGTCGCAATCAGCTTTTTAGCTGGGAAAGAAACTATATTTATTGCTGTTGTGCTTCTGAAACAAAGATTGAAAGCATAGAGATATTTGCAAGTGAACTTGGAAGAATAGCTGGTTGGTTTCAGGAACTCTCCCAGAAGAAGTCTATAAGCAGAAGGAGGAAGAAAATACGCACTAGCACTGGAGGAGGTTTTTGGAGATCCCAGCTTGTGTATAGACACATCACCGGTGGCTGTAACACCTGTGAGCTCTCAGACTGAGCCCCTGCGCAGCTTTTCCCAAGGAAAGAGTGAAGGTGTGAACCTTCCCCCCCCCTGCCCTGCCCAGTGTTGCTACAGGTTGTCCCACATGAAGAAAAGCTCTTGGTCAGAGTCAAGTCTGCTGTAGTGGTCTTGTTCCCTTGATGTCAACGGTGTTGCAGGTCCTTACCTCCATTCTGAATTTCAGCTGTTGCTTAGCACACTTCAGATACACTAAATCCTATTGCTCATATATATCTATGAGCTTAGTGCTGTGAAAGGTCCTGCACTCGCTGGCTGTTGACCGTACTTTGATGCTTTTGACAAATGGGAAGAATAAAGGAATAGCAACAGAATAGCTTTTTGCTCCTTAGAGATATGCCATCATTTTCGTCTCTCCTGTGTAGAGGAAAGGTGTGTTGCAAGCTCCTAGAGAGGAAAGAGAATGTGCTATTGATTACCTAGATGGCTTGCTTCAGGGAATTGTAGGCAGGGAATTGTAGAGTGTCTCTGTGAACCCACGGTGGCAGTGCTGGAGGTGCTGGCTCTGTAGCAGGCCCATGGTTGTTTTTTGTTGTTTTGTTTGTTTGGTTTTTGGGGTTGTTTTGTTTTGTTTGTTTGTTTTGGGGTGTTTGGTTTTGTGTTTTTTGGGGTTTTTTTGGATTTTTTTGTTGGTTTTTTTTTGAGTCAGAGGCTATAATGTGCTCATGCATGTTTTGGCCAATCAGGAGGTCTGTGTATAACTCTGGATCTTCATGTGACTCCATTTGTTATCCTCTATTTTGGTTTCCATCTGTGAAATGTAACTGTGGCTCGATATTTATTTACTTTTTTTTTAAGAGTCAGTCTAACATGGGTCAAGACTTTAATTACAATTTTACTGTCCAGAAGCAAGAATCATTGCTGACAAAAAAAAAACCAAAACAGTTTATTAAAGCAGGGATTTACCACCCCCCCCCAAAAAAAAAAAAAAAAAAACCAACAAACCAACAACCCAACCCAAACAAAACAAAAAACCACAAAAAACCCCCCACAGCTTCCAAATGCATTAGGTGAGAAATTCAAGTAGAAGTAGATCTGCTTAATACATGAGCATGGCCAGAGTTAGCCATAGTAATGCTAGTGCCAACTGATTAACAGGAGTTTGATGATATTTAGTAGGCAGGAGTGTAGACAAATTGACTCATAAAAATACTGTAGAGTTTATTATTTTGGATGTTACTAAGGATTAAGTTTTAGAGAATGTATGTGTGGCTAACATTTGATTTGAGGAAGATTTGCTAAGTCAACCAGAAAGAATTAAATCAAATTTATAATCACACATGTCTTTAAACAAGGCTGCAAGTGAATGACAGAAAATAGGATGGATGTTGTTGTAAGGAGAATTGGTAACTGTTTGTCTCTTTAGATACATAGTTTCCATAAAAGCTGGTATAACGGTGGACTAGGGAAAGGATGCATCCTGTCAGCTTTAGGAGCTTGCATGTTGAATAATAAGTGGGTCTGGATGAAAAATGAATGTTATACTACACTGAATGATGAAGCTCTTTTCAGCTTCCCAAAATGAAGATGGATTTTAAAATACTGAGCTTTTAGATGTCTGTGCATTGTTCCTGAATTCGCTCTATTCTCTATCTGTGCTGAAGAAGGTGAGTGTATGAAATGGAAGACACCTCATTGCTTGCCCCAGCCTTCCCGTGCCCTCCTCCCCAGCGTTCCCGTGCTCTCCTCCCAGCACATCTGACTGCTGAGCCAGGCTCTGGGCCCCAGCTCCAGTGCTGCACGCCAGCAGCTCTCTGAGCCAGCTGCTCAGGCACTCAGCTGGGCTGTTGAGGCTTTGCTTTGAGGGGGCTCATTTGGTCCCGTCGGAGCATCTTTGGTACGCTCTGGAGATCTAGCTGTCGGCATCCTTGCTGTCTGCAAAATGAAGAAATAATAATGGCAGAGCAGAAAGCCTTAAGCTTTAAAGGTAGTACCTTAAAGCGTGGGAGACTTTTTTTTTCTTAGCCGTTGTACGCTTGCTGTGTGTAAGTGTGGATTGCAACAGTTGATGGGAACCTTCTGGGGAGCCTACCTAGCTTGTTCTCCTTATTTAGGCCTTCAATTTTCCATCCTTTATTTCCTCTGAGGGCTGTTCTGGCTGGCTAGACTTGCTCCAGGACCGGCTGTTGAAGAAGTGAAGTTTTAAATGAGCTTGCTGCAGGAAGGAAGGAAGGAAGAACGGGCGAGTGCTCCTCCAGGAACACTCCAGGCTTGCTGTTGGGCTTCACACCTAGCTCTCCATGCAGCAATGCACACCAGCTGACTTCCAAGTCAGCTGTGCTGACTCCTTTTCTTTGCCTTGGACTAGGAGCTTCTGATATCAAGAAAAAGCTACGTGACTGAAGAGAAAATAAAAAGCACTCAGATTTCCCACACTTCTTTATCTGGTTTCCTTGCCAGTGGCTGTCGCGTGAGATGTTGGTGCCGCTACACCCAGTCCTACACAGTTGTGCCGGTGCTGGATGTACTCCAGCTCGTTGAAGGAAATATTATTCTCTTTATCCCTTCCCTGAGGGCAAAAGTCCTTCCGTGGTCCATTTAATTACTGCAGGTTATTGTGATTGAAATTTCCACTATAACAACGGGTGCCAGGAATTGCAGTGTGGTTTCTTCTGAAGCCTGACCCTATGCTTAGTGATTTTGCTGGCGTATTTGGGTTGGTCAGGAAGCCATTTCCCCCCCACTCTTAGCAGCATAATTCTGTCAACAGAAGCCCAGGTGTAGCTGCACTTATTCCAAGCACGAAAGTCCTCTTGGTGCTGTTGCTAATCCTTCTGCAGAGTCTTCTGCCAAAGTAAACTGCATCTTGGCTAGGCAATGGCATTTACTGGTATGGCAAAAGTAAGCCATCAAATCCTTTCCAAGACCCTGAAGCGGGCACCCAGTGCTTTCCTGGTGTGTGGATGAGATGACTGCAGAGTGAGCTCCAGCCTGGATTGAGTTTGTTAGCTGGAGCCATGACTTGAACAGCCCTTCCCCATTGCAGCTGGGCAAAGTGTCATGAAGGGGCTGTAAAATCCCCATAGCTGATCTAGGGAAGATTGTGGAAGCTGCGTCACAGCTTCCGAAAGTTCAGTTTGTGTTTCCCTCACCTCAAGCAGGTTGGGAGTAGGAGGCCAGTCTGCTGAGGATGTTGTATGCAAGAGAGGTTTTGTCCCGGAGAGGTATGCCGACTCTGCAGTGTTGGCAGGGTATGTTAGCCTCTGTTGAGCTTGTATTGTCATGGGCTTGCTGTTATCGGTTCCTGCGCTAGCTAGTCATGTCTAGACGGTGGTGTAACAATATACCATAAATCATGCTCGGGATCTTTCCAGCCTTGCACAGGAAACCTGGTGCTCTGCGCAAAGCAAATGTCCGTAGGCGTAATCACAACAGGGCTGCGTTCCCGTGTGCTGTGATGGGTAACGAGTTCAGTGCCTACAGCATCTCAGCAGGTCATTGCTTGGAAAAAAGTTGAATATTTTTATTTTTGCATCGAGTAAATAAGTTATTTCTGAATGTTGGGACTTTGCATTTTACAGATGTGGATTTATAAGGGAGAGGGATGGTTTGGGGCCTTCAGCACCTTCATCCTCTACTGCAGTATTGGCATCGCTCCATTTTCCAGCGCGGTGTTACAGCGTGTCCCTAATTTCCAGACAGAGATCAGGTCTGCAGCAGGTAGCCTGTGCCTGCTCTGGCACTGCCATTCCTTGATCTTACTCTAACATACAATATGGGTCACAGGGCTCGTTTCCCTTCAGTGCTGCATCTCTCCTTAATCTAACGTCCAAGCCCAAGCTGGTTAGTATTGCCAAGAGTCTTGAAAAATATTTCTGAGAACAGAATTCAGTTTTCTAACATCCATGTGTAACTTACACTCTTTAGCATCAAATAAGAAACAGTCTGAAGTTCTGTGAACTGTTACTTATCTTCTTTTTTTTAAAGCAGTTTAGTTTTGTTTGTTTGCTTTTAATTTAAAAACTTGTTTGATTCAAACCGCATTATTGCAGGTACCTTGCAATAGTAGTTGCAACCTACAAGTACCTTGTGGGTTGGAAGAGGAGAAAGCTTTTGCCCAACTGGTTTTCTAGTTAATAAAAGAATCTGTGATTTGGATAATATTCAAAGTAATTTCTTAATTAGCACAAAGCTCCAGTGCTTTTCCTTTCTGTTTGAGTTGAAAATGTGACGGTGTAATCCACCTCTACAGGAAAAAATTACATAAAACTGCGGGTTTTCTACTCTGATTCATTCTGCTTTCACACATGCCTAAAAGGTTTTCAAATCTGATAAGGGTTCAGGCCCTCTTTGGTAGCAGTAAACAACTGCAAATAATGCAGCCATGTGTATGTGTGTTGACTTTTTGTTTACTCTTCTAAGGTCTCTTTGATCTTATCATGGCTTCTGGCAAGAGAAGCGATCAGCACGTACTAGAGTGCTGTGCGTTTTGGTGCACCCTGGCAATGCCTGCTTTGGCGGCAGGCTCCGCAGCGTGCGTGGTGCAGGGACCGCTGCAGGGACCCTGTGCCCATGCTGGCAGATTTCCAGAGACCGACGTGGGAGAGGCCAAGAAGGCTGTCCCAGCCATCTTTCTTCCAGCACAATTCTTTCATACAACTCGAGGATTTGTTTATTTTATCTGTTTTTCTGCTAGTCTCTTCATAAAAATCTGAAACTTTGAGGAGGGAGAGTTTCTTCCAAACCTCCTAAGGGTTTTGATGAGGTGTAGGACCCCGTTGTCCCTTTGATGGAAATCCCAGGTGGAATTTTCAAATTTCCTGTAATCTTGTTCTGGGGAAACTCTTCTGATCTCCAACCAAAAATCTCCTCTCCCTACACATACTCCTTCCTTTTCTTACTTCTGTACCACTATGAAGTCCCTTCTGCTGCTCCAACACTGCCATAGGATCCCCTCATTCCCCCTTCCTTTTTGGGTTCCCTGTGCCACACATACATTCCTGGGGAGGTAACCTTACAGGAAAGATAACATCTCACCTTTAGTCTGTTGTGTGGCAAGTGCTGATCAAGACATCAAGCTCTAGTGACTTGACCATGCTCCAGTATTTGTACATATGCTTGCACAAGTGCAATTCTGTGTGTGTATTCCAAATTTTTTTCAGTCTTCCTGGAAATAAATTATAATTGACTTTCCAAGTAAAAATGTCTACATTTTTATAATTTTTCCCCTCACCTCTATGCCAAGTATATCTTGGCTCTACCCAGAGACCTGATTAAAAATGTTAAAACACACTTACCAGTGTGCAATGGCTACATTTATAGCATCTGACTTGAATGTTTGTTTCATAGTCTGGGTTGTAACAATCTGATTCTCAGACTGCCATTGACGTCAGTTTAATAGGAAAATTCAAATAGAACCTGTATTAGATTTTCACTATTAAGTTAACAATAAAAAATTTCTACAGATGCCTTACGTAGACAAGGCTGTTAACAGAAATATTACATTAATGAAAATCAGGCCTCCAGAAACAGAGACTAACTTTTTTTTTTTAAAGTAAATAAATTTGTTTTCCATGTTCTAGTTCACAAAAATATTTCCTTTTTAATAGTGCTAGTGGTTTAGATGTTAAGTATTGGGAGGAGGCAGCTCTTGGCCATTTGTGGTCATGATGCAAATCTCAGCTTTTCCAGAGCTGGAGAGCCCTTCCAAAAGTCTTCCTTTGACTGATTTCATTGGTCTCAACCTCAGATTCCCCCTCGGTTTCTGTGCCACACCATGTTTATTAGCTCTTTCTTAACCTACTCGGTCATGGTGCTCACAAGGTACTGATATAACCAGAAAAACTCTGGAGGTACCAGCTCAGGTCAAGACAACACCTGTCAGGGTTTGCACCGCTTGTAGCGGTCAGTAGTCCCTGCCTTGAGGACTGTGCGGTGTACTCCAAGCAGATAGTAGAGAGAGGAAATAATGTTGTTGTCCTTTTAGAGGTGGATAAATTCTGGCATAGACCAAGTAGGTGACGTGCCCGTACTTAAATCAGGAAATCCAGGCATGGACTTACCAAAGGAGTCGCGGAGCATTTTGCCTCCCCCATTAGCATTAATTAGCACTTCTGTGAGACATGACATGATAAAACCTTATCTTGCAGTCTTTAGTAAAACAGACTGTTTTCCTCATCATAGAAAATTAGCCAGGAAGGGAATTCTGAAAGCTTGTTTACTCTTTTCTCATTATACTGGTAGAACTGACTCTACCCAGCATGATCCTAACCAATGGTTGTCTCAGTTACGCCAGGGAAACTCCAGCAATGGGCATCATTTGGGGAACCTGTTCTAGCACTTCAGCGCTCCTCTTCCACCAAGGCTCTCTGCATGGTCAGCCAAAACCTCTCAGCCTGCAAGATGCCAGTAGGCATGCAGGGCTGTTTGTTCCATCTTTTTAACGTATATGAAGGCTGTTGCCATGTCTCTCCTTGGTCTCATCTTTCCTTAATAGGTTCTTCCAGCTTTTACAGTTTTCTAGACTTGTGCTATCAGTTCTTAGAGTTTGCAAAGTCTTGGGAAAGTTGCTTGCAGGGTAGTACTACATAAGTGTAGGCCATTTTATTGCTTCTTGGCACAGCCTTAGATACTGGTGTGGCCTTGACTGCACTTTACAGCAGCAAAAGATGATGAGCAAGAAGGGTTTCTGGGCCGCAGTTCTATGACTAGTGTGCACCATCTGATTTTTGAACTGCACTTACGATGTGTGGGGGGAAACAGCTTTCTTATTATTTATATGGTCTCTGACAGGGTGGTGAATCCTATTCAAAGTTAGAACCTCCTAAAAGGCCTGGAGGGTTTGGCTTAGGCTTAAGGAATTTAAATTACTCCAGAAATACCCAAGTCATAGTTTATTAGCTTTACAGTTCAATTGCTGCCCAAAGAAAATTAGCTCTACCATCTTACCAAGTTACAAATTTTTTGCAGAACAGCTAGTTAAAATCAGATGACTTTGTTATGGCAATTTAGCATCTGTGCAAGACTGGCCAATACTTAACATTCCTGTGTGTGAAATGGTCCAGACAGGTGGTACTTATCTGGGCACCTCCTCTTTGAAAAACAGAATCTCCTGATGGCCAGGGCTTCAGTTACCTCAATTTTGTGTTGAACACTGCATGTGGATGGAAGCAGAGCAATGACCAGGTCTGGGCACATCATGTAAAACGTGAACGTATTTCTGTCTTTTCTCTTAAACCTTTCAAAGAAAAATTAGTATTTTGAGGGGAGAGGTAAAGGTGAACAAAAAAGGTTGAAAGAAAATGAACAGGGAGGAGGCTTGGAAGAAGAGAAGGGGCTTAGCTAATGACTACGTACATGTGTCTTACTACTTTAGTTCTCCCTTTATCGATAAGTAACTCCCCTCTTACTAATGCATTTACCTAATGTAGATGTAATAATATCAGTGGTGATTAAGCTGCTCTTGTGCAAGGTAAATGTATTTGTGGTGAGCATCTTTTACACCAGGGGAACTGCATCAGTATGAGGTTTGTCGTGATTTAACTATTTGAAGAGTAGAATTGTACCTCTGTGAGAAATGTATAAGGCCTATATGTATTTTTCTCTCTAAGGATACATAGCCTTGATCCTACAGATAAAGTGGCTACTAAAATGGATGAGGGTGGTGAATGAACATCATGTGCTGGGTTCCAGTGGCTGGTGTAGCGTGGCAAAATTTGAGCCGTTTCTTTCTCTAAGTATCAGGGGAAGGACTCACTGATGTCTCTTCCTTGTGGGGAGCATCGCACAGTCACAGGACACCCGTTCCCGATGAACCTGATGGGAAGCTCGCTTCCCTACAGCCTTGAGTAGAGTTAACGAAGCCTCTGCACACACACTCCTCTCCATGGTGAGGAGAGCAAGGGAGGTGTCCTGAAGGGGCCAGTCATGGTCCTCAGCAGGGATAGCAGGGGTCCCTCTGTCAGCTTCAAGCACACAGGTACATCTGTGCTGTTGCCCTGGAGTATAAAACTGGCTGGCATCCCCAGAGTGGATGTAGACCCACTGAAGTGCCCAAGATGTCTGTGTTACAAACGAATGGAGTAGTGCCATGCTGGCACCAGCTCTGTTTCCATGGTAGGCTTTGAATCTTCTCCATCCCATAACCAAAACATGGGCCCAGCCTAGCCTGCCTGCAGAGCTGAGGCTCTGTGTGTACCAGTGTATTTCTTTTTTAGTTTCATTTTGTCTTTGCCAGCTGAAATAACAAGGCTTCTAAGACACGTCCGTGTTGCGCTACTGTGGTTTAGGGATTTGTATTACTTCAGCAGCGTAAGGCAGGTACGCTGCACAAATGGGCACAAAAGGTGGCATTAAGGGCTTTGTCATGAACTTTCAGCATGTGGTAAGGGCAAATGAAGGGTGCTTTTTATCTGTCTGCCCTCCACCCCCTCTTGAGAGCCTGGGATTTCATGAGGTGTGTTTTGGATAGACTTGCATAAACACAGTTATTTTGCTTGTCTGCCGCTGAGATGACAATGTTCCATTGAAATGTTTGACAGCCTGAAGTAACTGACAATTATTTCACATGTGCAATGATTAGCTCCATGGTACGCCATGTGACAGCTCAGAATTGACACTGACATTGAGTGTGAATCTCGCTGTTCCTCCCATCAGCTGTCCTGGTAGCTTGCAACATAATAAAAACACTCCCTGGTTTTTACCTCCGAACAGAGGCCCTCTGTTCGAAGTCACGTTAGGTAACTTTGGTTTTCCTTACCCTTTTTCACCCCCTGGCAGGACAGTATGCAAAAGTGCATCAGGAAGAGGTGACTAGGGTTTTATATATTAGTAAAAATTAAAAATAATGTTCTTAATTTTGACCACATTGGTTTACTGGAGGTCTTGTGAAAGCTCATAGGTATTTATTTGAAAAGTTGAAAGGACCAACAGCATCTGTTAATGTGACTTGGGGGTAAATACAGCATAGGTCTTTCGACACAGCCCTGCTGGAGTAGCTGAGTACTGTCTTCTTGTTGTTCATTTTTATTCTGTTTGCAGATTTCCATGTAACTGTGAAGATCAGTGTCCTAACCTAAAACACCACAGGGCTTGAAATTGTTTTAAACCTTTGTTAAGAATGTATAATCATCTATGCTGAACCTTCTGACGATTTCTTTTGCCTATGTAGTTACATAGTCAAACTCTAATGTGTGCTGTTTGACTAGGGATGAACTTTTATCTCAGGCAGGTAATGCATGTGTGGCACAGGCACTTCGAATATAAACTGGCTAAACAATTACTGGGGAGGCACTGAATGCTTATTAGGAAAGTGATTAATAACCAATTTGCTGTAAAAGGCACAAATATCAAAAGGCAGATAGTCTGTTTGGCAGGTGGGAAAAATTGCTTTTTGTCTGTTATAATATACTTTAAAAAAAACACCCCCAAACCCCTTTCTCCTGTTTACCGCTTACAGTAAAATGCAGACTGATCTGTTTTCAAGTCAGATTGGCTTTCTGATTTTCATTGTTAAGCACAGTGCTTTGCATTATAAAGTCAGAGGCAAGCTGTAATACATTCAGTATCTCTGTTTCCTTTTACAAAGTTAATTCTTTGAATTTTTGGCAAATTGACTGTTCATTTGTCAGTGTCACCTTAATCTACAAAACAGATAGTGAGCAGCTCCTTCATCTACTTTTTCTCCTCTTTGTTTAAAGAAATAGAAGAAAAAGTAAAGAACAGTTTTCTGGGATCTTTTCCGAGTTTATCCATACTGTCCATATTACAAATGTTGTTTTCTGTGTCTACATTTAGGTAGAGTGCAAAATGCAGAGTCTTTTATTAGTAAGCCAGATGCCTATTTCAAATGTGGCTCTGGATTTAACTTACTGTGCTTGGCACAACAGGACTCTTCTAGGTCTGAATTATTTCAACCTTAAAAAAAAAAAATTCCTAAGAAAGGTTGCAGCTATTAGACTGAAAATTCATTCTCTCCTATTAGCAGCTGAGATTTATTTTTCTGTTTAACTGGCTGGATCTTTTGCTTGTGAGAATTGGCGTCCTGCTGTGGCATGGTATGTGTCCAGTAGTGAATGTGAACCTACATTGTAACGTCAAGGCAGAGACGGCAGCGTGATTTATTATCGAACTGGGCAACTGTTGAGCTTTGTGAGCTCAGGCAGCCCACAGAGGTTCGGGGATGGGTGACCTTGGATTTCCCTGTCCTCCTGCAGAAGTGAAACCTGGGGCAGAGCCAGGTTGTGGGGGGCTGTGTCGTGGCCTGGTGCTGCTCTGGGCCGCTCCGGGGGTCTGGCGTGGCGCGGCATGAGCGTGGCCTCGCGGCTCCGTCCGGGCCTGGCAGCGGGCCTGCGCGGGCGGGTGGCTCCAGTCAAGCCCAACTTACCCCATAGGTGTTTTATCAGCAAATTATTTTAATAATGGCATTTTTCTTTTGCGGTGTGGGGAGTGACACAGTGGCATGTTTTTAATGTTATCTGCAGCGAGCATATTGAGAGCATTGTGTTGTTCTTCTTTTCCTCATCCAACCGGTTGACTGCAGTGCTGTTTTAGTTCAGTGCAAAAATCCCAATTGAGGGCGATATAATTTGACAGTTAAGGTTCCCCAGCTGCCGATCGCTGACGATACATGAGCCACCTCAAAGCAGTCGGTGAAGGCTGTTGCCGACTGCGTGCCTCTGAGCCGCGGCGGCCTGCTGGGCCGTGGTGACTTGTGCGTCTGCACAAGTGGATTCCCCTTTGCTCTCAGCAGCTACTGCAGAGCCCCAGACAGTGCTAGGACCCATTTTGTCTGCTCAGGGTACGGGAGCAAGGCCAAACATGTTGTCAAAAGCAACTAGGCATGAGCTGATGCTACGTGAAAACTTTTGAGGAACAAAATCCATCGTAGTTGGAGTATCTGAGGTAACTAGAGGCTGTGTTACCCTGGGTAATCACAGTAAAACACCACCTACCATCACGGAGATCGTTCTGCTTTATTTGTTGTTTTCAGGACGGTAGCATGCTTGCAGTAATTCCTAGGTGGTCTCTGTGTGTGTGTGGTGATGTCAGCAGCTTGGGGTTTACATCTGCTGACTCATCTGTTTAAAGAAGTTGATTCTTAATTTTCAGTGGGTAATAATTTTTCTCCCCTCATACAACAGTTGAGGAGAAAGAGATGGTTATGAGGTTTAGCAGGGGCGACCACAGTACAGAGTTTCCTTGCAGGCATGTAACTTACTGCATATTTTAATGGCTGCAATATACAGAAAGCCTCAGTTTCATGGTTCTTCTTGGACCTGGTCCAGCTTTTGCTGTGAAAGTACAATTCAGCAGAAGCCCTTTTAGAATATTTATTTATTTTTAGTATCCAAGAGTTCTGCATGTGGTATCCTGCATCCTCACGAGAAGAGTCGTAGCAGTGGTGCCTTGGCACTAATGAATGACTTGATATTGCTGGGTTTTTTTTCCCACTGTTTTTTTCATTGGGTAATAGAAAGTCAAAGCACCCTCTGCTTTCCTGTTCTTGAAATCCAGTTTTGCTCTTCTTCTCTCCCTCCTCCCAACACTCCTTTGGGAACAAGAAGGAATGATGTCTCTGGCAAAGAAACAGGTAGGGTTTGGTTGGTAAGTGGAACTGATTTAATTAAATCTCCTTTTCAGCCTCATAATGGATTCATTCAAGAAGGCAAAGGAGTAGGAATGTGGCTTCTGATTCTTTTTTTTTTTTTTTTCCTTTCTCTTTCCTTTTTCCCTCCCTGCAGTCAATGGGAGTAAAATGGCTTTTTAAACAGAATGCTTTTTCTCCTGACAGTTTAAAAAATAGGCTGTGTTAAAATTTATTTTATGTCTAACTTTGATTAACTCATCTTTGCACTCCTGAAAATATTAGAACAACTTTATTGTGTGCATAATATTTGCTCTAGACGCATGCCAGTGTAACAGTGAAGGCTACAGATCTATCTAACACCACCTGAAACCTCACAAGCATTGAGCAACACAAACTTAATACCACAGAAGTCTGTTTCCCATCCTCATTAGCTCATGATCTTGTATTACTATTTTTTCTCTGCCGGTGCACTTTGGTTTTGTTATCTTGGCAATTGCTGACAATACTAGTGTTCCTCAGAAAACTTGGATTTGAATTTTTGTTGAAATGTTTTTTCTTTTTGGAGCCAGAGTCTTTTGCAAGACTCATCAGTTTTGATAATGTTTTTTGGGGGGAATACGTTTGCAAGAGAGAGTTCTGAAGAAATTCAGAGACAAAGTGGGTGCACGTGAGTGTGCAGATGTGTGGTAGGCAGTTAAGGGACTGGCTTGAGATGTGGAAGACTTGGTTCAGCTTCCTGGTCTGCATGGTACAGAGTAATGTAGGATGGAAAACTACTCTCTGACCTTTGAATTGGGTGGAGTAAAAACTCAATCAGTGGTTTCTTACCGCCAGGAGATTGCTCTGACTAATCGTTTGCTTTCTTGAACTGGAAAGCAGGGATTTTTCGTTTTTAGAATGAAGTTGTCACACCAGGATCAGCTGTAAACGTTAGGCAGAAAACCTGGTCTTGCAACAGATGGGATGACTTGTGTGAATAAATCTGAAGGAACTAAACACAAGAGTAAGATAGTTGTTTATGGTACTTACATAGTGCCAGAGAAATATATGTACACTGAGACATGGCTAAATCTAAGATGGTTTTCTTACCAGAAGCAATATGACTTTTCTCTGACTGAGCAAATGAACCCTGGCTCACTCTTCAGCTATATTGTTTTAAGTATTTGAACACGCTCTGTACTGCACTGCATCAAGTTGAGAAGATGTAGTTTTGGTTCTTAAGAGATTGTGCCGTTAGCTACGTGTTTGTATATGCCCATCTTCAGAGCTGGAAAATGGATACCAGTGTCTCGTGCCATCATGCTTGCTGGAAAAGATGATTTCCCACTTAGTTTGCTGCTGTTTTGGTTGTTTATTGTTGTCCTGAGAAAATAGAGAGCAGCACTGCCTATGGGTTGCTCTGAGTTCAATGGAAAATTGTGCTTTCTGACTTAATGTAGTTTAAAGTGAACAACCCTATGGCCGTGTTATGGCTCTGCTCCATCAGTATGCTGTACCTCATCCATTTCCTACATATTTGCTTTTTTGGGCATCTTTTAATGCCAGCATAATTGTTATTTAACTTCTTGTCTTCACATCTCTGTGCAGGAATGGATAGGTCAGCAGATTACACATACACAAAGTCAATGAACATGCTGAACATGGCTGAGAAGTCCAGAGCAAAGCAGAACAGCTTGTTCTCTACTTCAGAATTGAGCAAGGGCAATGATTTACTCAGTGTCTGCAATTTATAATAGTTTGTTCTCTAATCCACGTAACTGCTTCAAAGAGGTGAAATTTGTTGTGTATAGGTAGATGTCTGACACGGTAAGTTGAATGTTGATGTAAGAATCCTGATTCCAGCGTGATCATCTCCATGCAAACCCTCTGACAGTGTCAGGTTGGTTGTTTGCTTAGAATTGTTGTAGATTGCTGATTTTTTTTTAATTTTTTTTTTTTTCTCACTGCTAATAAGTCGATGCATATTCCCTATGTGTGCATATTCCCATATTGTGCAATACAGTGCATTTCTTTCCTTGGGGAAATGGCCCTAACTATGTAACTAGAGACTTCATAAATGCTGTAGAACAGCTGTGCTCAACACAGCAAGGGCTCTGTTTACTTCTGTGTTATTTATTCATGTATTCTTTTTCTTTTTCCAGCCCCCCAAGTAATGGTGGCATACTTTTTTTTTCTTTTTCTTTTTTTTCCCTGAAATTCCTTTGGTGGAGAATTCAGCCTTCCCTACGCAACACATAGGGATTTCATGGGGTTTCATGACTCATTTGTAGTTGGAATACCTACCAGGGCAGTATGAGGGGCTTGAATGCAATAAAATGAATCACCATGACAGGCTCTACGTAAGAGCTGTTTGGTAAATGTTCTGATACAAGAGAATGCCAAATGAAACAATTCTTTCCTTCCTTCCTTTGGTCTGAGAAGTCACTCCCCTGAAGATGAAAGCAATTGATCGTTAATTCCTTAGACATGTTAAAAAAATAATAAAAAATTGAGGATGCTTCAAGAGTAGGTGCTTCATTTTTTTCTATACTGGTTCTTGCATTATGCTGTGGTATCGTAATCTATGTAGAAAAGGCTGGGCTTAATCGCTGGCTTTAGCATTCAGGCTAAGATCTACACTGACAAGAAATTTTTTGGGGGAGTCATTAAGAGTTCTTGTGGGTGAAATGGCGAAGATATTTTTTAATAACTTCCCATAAGAGGGTTTGTACTGTTAGAAGCCAGGGCTCTATCCCATTCTGTATCGCTTTTCCAGCTGTGGTCAGTAGCATTTGATGCTGCAGAGAAGGGAGAGGAAACCTAGCAGCACATTTGAAAATGGATGGATCTTTTTTTGAAGCAGCTCTGTGAACTGAGTAGATCCACGTCAGCCAGTCAGACTTCCTGGGATTGCAGCATAACGGTGAGATGGCAGTGCACTCCTCTGCTCTCTTCTCTAATAGTTAACCTATTTAGCTAGCACAGTGGTCTAAGTGAATTATGGTAAATGTTTCCATTACTGTTACATAGCTCTAGTATGCTTTACTCAGTGAGCATCATTAGAAGGAATTTTTTTAATTAATTGCATGTAATCTCTGTTTCAGTAATGGGAGTTTAACTGAAAAATTAATTTGGCCAAGCTGTGCTTATGCATAGCTTGATATAATAATACATACACGCACACACGTGTTCTCTTGCTTGCACTTCGTTCTCTCTCTCTCTCTCTCTCTCTCTCTCTCTCTCATCATTATTAGTGATGATCCTATGTTGCTTATTGTGCTCTGTAACTTGAGGCTCCTGAGGCTGGAAACTGTTTAGAAAAAAATGTTTTCTTTTTCTCAATGAAAACATAAATACATTAGAGCTGGACAAAGTATATCTCAACTTCTTTCATAACAACTAGGAAGAAAATTAGTTCTGAAAACTAATTTTACTCTTCTGGTAGAGGGGATACAGCTGGCTGTCTTGCTAGCATGCTGCATGGTGCAGTGCTTGTATTGTCATCTAGTGCTGCCACGTAAAACATGTTGCATCATTAAGCTACTATTCTAGTTCTAAAGGGCATTTTCAAAACCCCATAACCCCATGAATCAGGTGATGAGACTTAAAGCATAGTCAGGAAATAATTTGAAATCACCATTAAAAAGTAATGAAGCAATTTTAAGGCAATGAGTTGGGGTTTTTTCCTTGAAATTAATGGTGTTGGTATCGTAGATAAGGCATTCTAGTGAATTCCCACAGAGATGCCCATGGAGAGTGAAGTAGCTTAATTCTGTGCCCACCCAGGCATTTGTTTATCTTTGACATTGATTAGGTGATAGACACAAGCCTGAAGATGGACTGTGGCCTGGTTCTTTTGTTCTGAGGCTACGTAAATGTTTTGTTACCTCTTTTAGATTTTATCTAAAAAGTCTTGGGATAGCAGATCCATGTCTCTCCCCCTAATCTCCTGCACTGTGGTCTAAAGTAACCCGTGAAATAGTTTTACATCTCCTTATATGCATGGAAGAGAAATGACTTTGGAGTCATCAAATAGATGATCACCTTCAGTAAAGCTACAGCAAGATTGGGCCCCATAACCTATCACTTTCATCAGGAATAGTTCGATTCTGCAAAAAATTGCTGTTGGAGAGAAAATATTGCAGAATAAAAACCACCAAGGCATTAGCAGTTAGGAGACTAGCTTAAAAGAATAATGAATCTTTTTTAAAAAATTGAAACAATTTTTTCTCCTCTTCTGGTTTCTGAGCCTTTAAGGAACTTGCAAGTCATGTTTTCAAGCTTTTAAAATTTATTTATTTATTTAGTCTCCATAAGCATGAGAACTTGAGATATCTTTTAAAATAAACAAAACAAAAATCTAGCAGCTGAGACCCTTGGATTCTCACGGAGTCTTACGGTTCCAGCAGCTGGAGCTTTAGGAAAAATACAAAGCTTGTAATAAGTCACCCCACCCAAATGGGTTAATGTCTGGACTTCCATGGGATTACACATTTCAGTTAAATGCAAGATACAGTAATGGGAGCAAGGTCATGAGCTGCGTTCCCATTACACATGCTTATTTAGACAGACAAAAATTCAATTAAGGGAGCACAAAGGAAGTGGGCAACATTAGGATGTGTGAAGTTTGGAGAAATTCTTTCTTTGGTTGTTATCATTCCCTTCCTTTCTTCTTAGAGTCTTTGCTTTTACATCAGCGTTGCACCTCTGATTCATCATATTGCATTTGCCTTTCCTTGCTTTTAGGAACAGAAAAGTGCATAGATTCCATAGCCTCTAAACCTAAAGGATCTTTTCTTTCTACATCTGCAAATGCAGCTTGTTCTTCTGATCTTCAGGGAACTGAGGGAGTGGGGTGGGACATGATGCCAGGTATGCCAAATGGTCTGCAGAGATAACGTGGTTGGGATTTAGAAGGGAACTGGAGAAGTTTCTTGCTGCAGTGGTGCCAGTTCCCTTGTTTGTCTTCTGAGGCAGGTATTTTGTTTTGTTTCTATTTGTTTTTTTGGTCTAGGAGCAGTTGGAGAACTCATTCCAAAATATCTTCTGATGAGCACACTTCTGCAGCTGAATTTCCATTAAGTTCATAACCCGCAGCTCTTCTCCCTCCCTCGCAGCACCCAGGACCCCCACGAGCCACTGCCATGAGGTGGCTAGCTCTCTTGAACATGTTTTGGAATAGATGAGAGCACCTTAGGCATAACGCCCTTTTCAGTAAGAAATAGTCTTTAGGCCGATGTTATCTTGGGCAACAATTTGGTTAATCGTAGAGAAGCAGAACAAACCTGTTCCTAAGCACAGCTCTTCTCCCTCTTTTGCTGGAGTGAATGATTGCTATGCAAACTCTCACTTCTCCAGTCCTTAATGAGAGACAGGTGTAATGACCTTCTGTTGTAGAGGCACAGATCAACATCTAACAGTAACTCATGAAGGCTGACTTGGGTTGATGGAGATTGATCTATGGCAATGAACTGGTTTATTGGAGCTGTGTGATGGAGTGGGTACATTTAATATCCCCTGCCATGTAGCTTGTTTGAACAGATGCCAGTAACTTCGTAGTCTTTCTTTTCCTTTCACCCAGGGATTTGGTAAAGGACTTCTTTTGTATACTTGACATGAGTTGCCTTGTTTTCTAAAAAGTGGGAGTTCTTCCTAAAAATTGGAAGGAGCAGTGTGCTTGCAATGAATGCTCAAAACATCAAAAAAATCAATGCCAACCAAGAAATGCTTTGTGTTTCCTACATAGATGCTGTTGCTGTTGGAAAACATGGTCATTCTGTCCAATACCTCCTGGTAGTTCGGGAGTTCCTATTTTTTTTGTGTGTCTTTCAGTTTCTCTTTGCCCTCTATGTTTTTGCTGGTGTGTGACAGACACCTCCCAAGTCTTTCCATCCCCCTGAGGATGGACCAGCTGCTTAGTGGGTGGAAGATAATCTTGTGTATAAAGCTGCTTTTCCTTGTGGGAAAAGAATTTGCTATTGTTTTTGGTGTTTGGTTTTTTTTGTTTTTTTTTTCCAGAAGTGTTGCCTTACCATGGAAAAAGGAAAAAAATTTAATATTTTGTAGTTCAGAATTGCTCCATGTTAAACCTCATAAAAGGGATATCTCTGCCTACTCATGGCTTTTGTACTTTTTAATTAAATGAACAAAAAGAAGTCTATATGTTGTCACCCAGAAATATTACGTGATTAAACTTGCTGTGGATTTCCTACAAATTGCAACATGTATCAGAGCTGTAGGTTGATCAAAGGGCAGGCTGATTAGCATGTCTTGTTAACCCTCTTTGACGCTCTGGGTTTGGGACATAAAATACTTAATGCCAGCAAATAGCCCGTAGCGGTGCTCAGTAATCTTAACCAACTGTCGACCCAGTTAGCCCAACAGCAGATGGCTGAAATGGCAATTGAAGCCAGGACATGTAGTAGAGGGCTGCATGGTGCAGGTAGTTTATTAGCACCTGTACTCTTGAGGATCGTGTCATGGGGTCCTTAATGAACACGTTAAAAATAACTGAAAGCTGATTAGCTCCTTACGTAGGGGAAAAGAGAGAGTGAGCACAAGGGGGCTGACTTGGAGAGGTGAATACTGTGTTTAAGCGTAATGTGCTTTTACTTAGTCTTATTGGTGAAAGACAACGGCCAGCCTGTGATTAAAATCTGGCAGGGCAGCTCTATGGCTCCTTCCCCCACCTCCTTTGAGGCTGGCCCTGTTGCTGTGCCTGTCTTGCTGGCCCTTTCACTTCCCCTGTTTCGAAGTCCTGCCAGGAATAGCACATTTTATACGATGCCAAATGTATAAATTCCTCAGACCACTCAGTCTGGGAGGAATGTACTAATGGTGTGGCTGACTGAGTTTTAATCTGGGATGTTTTTAATTTTCAGACCATGTTAATTTATTTTAATCTGAAAATTACAAGACTCGTTTCAGTTCTCTGATTTATTGCTTCTTTTAATACTTATTTGCTTTTTTTTTGAACAATTAACGCTTTCCAGTCTGCAGTCATACTTCCTTTTTCTGTCTTTGATAACTGATAAAGGAACTGTGTAATGCAGTAGACTGTGAATCCCCTTGAGATGGCAAGATCAGTGCGTGTATTTGGTTGGTTTGTGTCACACATGATTTTTATTCCAGCAGCTGTTTACTAAACGTCCAACTGAGGCTCATCTCCAGTTTGTTAGCACCTATTCAGAAATGCTCCATTCTGTGGGATCGGATTTTGGGTTTTTTACTGTTTTATGGCCCTCATCACTGGAAAAAGAAGGTAGACTCCAAGCTGAGGGAGTGACAGAGCACCCTGTGGTATTTTTGTTTTTCATTGACATAAGGTCTAGTTTTGGAAATTTCCTTTTAGTCTGTTCAAAGATGTTTATTTTACACTAATGCCATAGACATCACCTATTATCACTGCAATATCTGCTTCTAGCATGAAGCAACTGACTTTACTGACTGAAACTGGTGTCTTCAGTCCTAGCTGCTTGCACAGTCTCAAACTGAATGGGAGATAATAATTGTCTGAGTGCCTCCCCCAAGCTCCCAGTAAAGAATTTCCATTTCTGGAAAAGCTTTTGACCATATTGAAGTCCTGCATCCTCCTCTTACGTAGTTTTTGCCTGTGTTAACTCATTGCACACAAACATATTTGCTTTTTAATTATGGTTTCTTCCCAGTAGCTGTCTTTTCTTCCTGACTGCTGTAACAGGAAAGTATGACTGTGACAAAACTTCCACTGTGATGCCATTAGCGAGTCTATGATGCAACTGCACCAGTCAAGAACAAACAGTTGATCAGACAGCACATTTATTAAAGCACTGCAAACCTGAACCCAGAGACTGCATGGGTCCATGCCCTCCCAAGGGCAGGCTGAACAGCCCCATTGCTCCAGCAGCCGCAGCGACACAGTCAGGAGCTGGAAGCTGCTATCTGAACATCGTGGCTGGCTGTAGTAATATGTGCAGCAACCAGCCCAGAAATGTGGGCACCAGTAAATTTATCGTCTGCTTCGAGGGGTGGTGCCAGCACAGCCAGTCAATACCTGGAATTAGAAGAGGCTTCTAGAATAGCTGTAAGTCAAGGATCTTCGCAGAAGGGGGATGAATAAATCTTTGGTTCCTGCATGTCAGTTGGATTTTTGTGCTGCCTTAGTTTTATTGCACGTGTAGTTGATGGGGTCTTTTCTCCCCGCCCCCCCTTCTTTTTCAATAAGCCCTTTTCCAGCTCTTGATATAGTCTCAACTCTGTTTAAATTCTTTCTTAGAAACGAGAAGATCTTTTGCTGTTTTTAGCCTTCACAGACTACTGACTAGTTGTTGATGTAGAGACTGCCTGCTGGGTGCCAGTACGGGCTTCATATTGGCTGGTGGAGAGAGACAAGCTCTGCTTTGTTCTGTGCTTTTTCAGACCTTACCACCAATATGGTGGGCAGATGGCAGAAACACGAGCTCTGTGTAAATGAAACCACGGTGCTTGCTGTGAGAAGGGCTGAGGGATGGAGAGCCGATGGCCTGTGAGGAGGAATGGCTTGCTGAAAGGTAGTGAAAGCCTGGCATCCTGAAGTGTACCGCAAAGGATGGGGGGGGTGTGTGGTAAAATTTTTAACATTTTCTGAAAGCAGCTAATTGTGATAGAAGCTTTGACCAAAACCATCACAGATATGTTGAATGTAATGAAAAGCGGGGCCACCACCATGCCTCCAGTTATGCCGGGGGAGGATGAAATTGATATTGTTTTCCTCTCTAATCACATATCCTGTTCTTGTAATGATGCTCTTGATGAGGCCACTGTAATAGGTGAGCAAAACAATGTTTGCCGTGCTTTTGTCCTGCAGAAATTGTCTGTTTACAATACATGGAAGATTTAGTACAGCACGTTGTGACCTTGCACGTTAGGTAATTATGTAAATGGCTCTGTGGCGCCTGTTTAAATGCATTTCTGTGCTGTTTGAGTTCTGTGGATGGACTAATTCATTCTTGTCTTCATCAGATGACAATTCAAAGGGAGAAACACACCATTGGCAGTAGGGCAGGACAACCAGTATGTTTGGAAAAACTCTTCAGCTGTATGCTCATCTCAGTTACGGTTGTCCCTCTGCCAAGTTGTACCATTTGGGGGGTGGGAGATGCTTTTGTGTAATTTTTCTCACTGGAGAAGTCTAAGATGACTTGTCCATGTATATTGTTTTTGTATATAAATACATAAACAGTGGAGCAGTGGTGGTAAGAAGGAGTATGCAAGTTACAGCCTTTTTTTTTTTTTTCCAGAGACTTCAGGCCAACCCCTTGCCTCTGGAGGCTGGAAGCATATGTGTCTCAAGAATTGGCTCAAGTAAAGCTAAGGCTAAATTCCTTGAGTGCTTGCTATAGCACTCTCGAAAATCAGCATCACTCAACTGACAATACAGCGTTAAAGCAATAGCAGTCTTAAAAATTTGTGTGCTAGAAAAAAGCTGGTAAGATTTTGTGTGGCAGAGCTGCCTGATGACCCCCTCCTTGGGACAGGCCATTGCCCTTCTAAACTGAGAAGTGGGAGTAGAGGGTTTTTTATCCCGGGACCTTAAGCTGTTGATGCCCAAGTCACAGTATGCTGCCCTAGGGCAAATTCCTCGTTGTCCAGCAGCAGGATAATTTGGTTGAAGCTGTGTGACACGTGCTGTACAAACAATTGTTTTGACTGTGTAATTTTTTTCTGGCTCTTCCTTTCTGTTTAAGCAGCTAGACACAAAAGCTGAAACTGGAACAAGGCCACAGGGTTAACAAAGCCTAAGTCAATTACTTTCTTTGTTGTACCACCATCTTTGTTATTTTTTTTTTCTCCTTAACTAAGTTAGATCAAGGTGAAATCAAAGAGAAAAAAATGCTATTGTAATTTATTATCTTCCTGAAGACAAACATGGAATAGTCCTATCCCACTCTCCCCATGCTCACAAAAAAAAGAAAAAAGAAAACAAAGAAAAGGATTGGGTCAAGTTAGCAGGATTGTTTAACCTCTTCCATTGTGTGTGCTTCTCTGTATGGAACTTCATGCTGTATTTCAGCAATTTACACTGTGGCAGAAAGTGTTCAGAAGCCCTGTTTTGAGTAAATGTTTAACTTTTGATAAATGCTGTATTGTTCTAGCCAAACAGCAGTACAAACATGTCACCATTTGGTGCCTTTCCAGCATGCACACCTTGTTCTTCTGTGATGCTTTTACTAAACTTGAATGAAATCAAGGTACATTAGGTACTCATCTGAAAGATAGACATGGAATTCAGCCAGCACTCTTCATATGCAGGTTTGTCCTTGGTGTAAGATTTTTCACTGCCCATGGAGGAATGAACTTGTCCTGTTATGTATCTCTTCTTGCTAGTTGTGTTTGAGAACAGGCCCATTTTTCCGCACGTGGTCCCATAGGTCCAGGACCATCTCTCTTGTCCATAAATCTGTGATGAGTAGAGATACCATCATATTGTTTTCTCTTCTGTCTAGATAAGACCAGAAGGTGGGGTGTCTAGGTGACACTACTCACTGAAATATTGCTTTGGTAGTCAAAGGCCGAGATGGGCTGTATAGAACTGTGAGCGTCCCTGAAGGTGTGGGGAAGAGCTCTGATCAAGCAGATCAGCAGAACTGAGTTGCATTTGGAGGATAGACAGGGAAAGTAAGGATGCTTCAGAGACCATAAAATAGAGCTAATATTTCAGGAAAGGGAGAATGTCTGGTCTAGCTGGTGGTTGCCTCTAAAAATACTTTATAATCCAAGTGAAAAACAAAAGACAGGCTATATGCATATTTACCAACAGGAGAAAATGAACCACCAGGCATCTTGCCTTTCGGAACATTTCACTGTAGGTGGAAAACATTGTTATCCTCCATGTCTGTCAAACTTGATTAGAATAAGTCAGCAACTGTGAGCCCAAAAGTACATTCTAGACCTGACAGCAAATGTGTGAGAATAGCTCCGATACAGAGGTTTCTGCCATTGTCTTTCCCTTTCTTCTGTTGGGCTGTTGCTTCCTATTTTCTGGAGGGAGATTCAAGAACAAAGCATGTTCGTGGGCAGAAGTCATGGTAACCCCTTAGAGCAAATAGCTTGACTGTGAGGCACAAAAATGAGTACTCATTAAAAAATGGACAGATCTATGCTTTAAGCCAAAGCTATTTGGTATGTTTAAACAATGCCCTTGAATATGGAAAAAACTGTATTTCTGACTGACCACGGTGCACTAATGGCAGAACTGAGCTCTCCTCAAAAGAAGGCTGGACTTGCTGAAAACTAGACAGTAAAGACGAGAACCTGCAGCATGCTCACCCAGTACAAACAAGTAACACAGAGAAAATAATTATGGAAATTCCAGCAATACCATATCTTAGTGACTTGTATTACTGGATGTTTGTTCTTCGAACCAATGAAACAGTGCTTCAAGGGTGATTTTTTTTTTTTAAAGGTAGTAAGTGTGGTTTTTGTAAAAGACAAATTTCAGCAGCATCAAAACATATTTAAACAAGACTGCAAAGTTGTCTAGAAGAGATTTACCTTTTGCTCAAGAAGTTGAAGCAAGCAAAACCTTTTAGAGCTTGCATTTTCCTAGGAATTTGGTGGTGAATAATCCACACTAGTAATCCAAACCTTACACTTCTGCAGCACTGTAAATACAACTAGAACAGGGTACTCTTTTAAATTAAGACATTTTTATTTTAGGCTTTTTTCCTCATGAAAGCAGGGCTGTGTAAGCATCGGTAACATGCATATGATTAGAGTATAACGAAAAATTTCTCAGGCTCCTGGCTGCTCTTCAGTCAGCTGGTGGAGGTTGGATGGGGGAGTGGATTTATCCAGCTGTTGCATCACCAGCATGTGGCTAGTGCAGGTGTAACTTACTCTTGAGCACACAGTGCAGCGTTTTGCATCTGAATTTGTCTAGTGACTTGCTGCGAGTTTGAGGTACTGCAAGCTTTCTTGCTAATGTAATAAATCAATATGTTGTTTATGATGCTAATTGAAGGTCCTCTCTTTCTTAGTGTGTTGGGTGCCTTCTATACTTCATTTTTGCTTCTATATGGAAAAATATTCTTAAACATGCTTTTAAGTTTGATCAAATGAGCATCCGGTATTGCTTAAAGAAAAAGCCCCGCACACACACCTTATTCTCACTCCTTTTTCTCAAACATTAATGTATTAGTGCATTATCAATTTCAGAACTGCTTTTTTCTTTTCTTTAGAAGCAAAAGATCATCATCATTAGATGATGATGCTTCTCAATATAAAATTGTCTTTATAATGTGCTACATAATAAACAAACTACATCTTAAAATACTCTGTGAGACCATCTGATAACTTGGACAGTATGTAAACAGATCAATGTCTTCATGAAAACCTCAAAAACAGCCATTCAAAACCAGTGGGGCTATACATCTGAAATAAAATGTTTCATTAGGAAAAAAGTATTATATGCTGAAGCTTAAGGTGATAAACTTGTGTGTGTGTTTTCCAGTCCAAATCAGTATTGGTCTGGCCATAGTCATTGTTTTCCTGGCTGGGGCTGGATCACAGTGACAGCTTTCACTGTTTGGGAGTTCCCAACAAGGCAAGCTCCTCAGTCCCATGCCCATGTAATGGAAAGCAGTCTTGGTTTTGTTGTGGGAACGCATGTATGGATGTGTAGAGAAGGGTATGTATGTGTGAAAGAGGGTTATGGCTCAAATCTGGGGCAAGATATCCCCAGATCTTGTATTTGATCTTGTATTTATTAACATAAATGTGCTACTTACACCTAATCAATAACCAAGGCACTTGACCCTTCCCACTACAGTAACCCACTTCAGCAAACACAATAAATTGCCTGTGCCCATTCATCCTCTCTGAGGAGAGGGCTGGAGAACAGGAACAAGCAATGATAGTTTTGCTGCCTTAACACACTTGTGGGAAGCACTCAGATGATTAACCTGGTATAGGAGTCCGTGTTTCTTAAACTTGCCTTTATTCTACTTCAAACTATTGATATTTTTAATTTTTTACTGTATTTCACTGTCTCTGAAAGTTGTATACTGTTCTGGTGTATGGCCTGGTAAACGTGTTTTTGGGCAAGCAGGACTGGGCCTTTAATAATTTCTCTAGCTGGAAGAGCAACAGTGAAACAGAGCTGCAACTTCGCATACGTGGTTTCTGCAATTAAGGGCTGCAGCTGTTCTACTTTTTTTGTCTCTGTGACGCAAATCAAAGCGCAGCAATGGTGTTGCCTGAGGGAAGAGAGAAAGCTACTTGCTTGCTTCCCTGTGCTGATAACTAAGCAGTGATGACAAGAAACTGGGGCACAGGAAAGTTCAAAAGCAGAATCTGAATATTATAAATGACTGAAGAAACGCAGGTGCCTCTTCTTCAGTGCAAAAGGGAAATAAAACTGTGTGAATGTCAGAAGAAATAATCAGCTACCCAAAGGAAAATACGTAGGGCTGTAAATTTTCTGCCACTCAAAGGAATTCTAACATGTACAGTAGTTGGAGTCCATATACTATCAAATATGTTACATGTTTTAAACATGATTAATTTTTACCTACTGACTTCAACCTTAAGAACCTCAATTCTCTCACTTTCTCATGTGAATCCCTTTTTCACATGTGTTTTGATATCAGCCTGAACGATGAGATCCTATTCAGTATCCTTGTGCTCTTCTTTCATGCATAGCTCTCAAAATGTCCTCTGTGGGAGGAAATGGTAAGGAAACAGCGGTACTGAGAGCATGAGTGGCGTTACTTGTCAGAGGTCACGCAGCAAGCAGAGGAGAGAGTTCAGATGTCCTGATGTCTTGAATCACAACCTATTTATTGCTTTCTCTGCTAACTTCTAAATTGACTTGTGTGGCCACCCCAAGTTTGCGGATGTGTTTGCTTGTGTTGTCTAAACTGAACTTCACAGGTGTTTTATTAAAGATGAATTTCGCAGGTTTGATATGGAACTAAAATGAGGCTAGAGCTTCGTTCAGGCATCGAAGGTGCCTAAACAGTGAATGCAAACTTCTGCCAGCTGAGCTGGTGAAGTCCTTTCTGCTGGTTGTTGCTTTCTCTGTGCCCCAGCCCTGGCAGCAGGCAGCTTCGTGAGAGGGGAGGAGCTGCCGAACGAAGGTATCCAAGGCTCTGCTCAGGATCTCCTTTGCTCTCATGTCTCACGTGAACTCTGTCCATCCCTGCTTCATTGCTAGCCTCCACTGCCTCTCATTTCTGCTCCCTTGCCCTGAGCAAGTGGGGACAGAAGTCTGTTTTTTCTGTCCCTGGCCATTGTACTCCTCCTGAGTGACGCCACAGCTCCCCCCACCATGTCTGTGTTCCCTCATTTCTTTTGTTTCTTATCTCCTGTGTTCTCAGTCCTGTTCCTCCTCTTCTCTTGTATCTCGTAATGCCAGTATCCATCCCTCTTTTGCCTTGCAGCAATTCTCCTGTCTTTGTTCTTGTGTCCTTCTCTTTAAGCTTTCCCCACCATTTTCTCTCAGATAAAGGGACAACCATTTTCTTTATGTGCTTTCCATAACTGACTGTGGTAAGGGCTCAGGATGGAGAGGGAAGCAAACTCCATTTTAATGTATAGTCCAAGATTTACCTTGCCCACCAAAGCTTTAATCTTTTGGGGCACCTTGTGTAGTTTAATTCCATGCTCTGGAGCAAGTCAGGCATGGGTGAGATCTTAGCAGCAGCGTTGAATGTTTTAATGGGTCTCTCTAGTAGTAATTTTGAAGTACTATATTTTCATTATCTAATAACTTGGCCAGTTTGCAGGAGCTTGTTAGAGCGACAGCAAATGACATGTCTCTGATACCGTAGCCCCCTCCAAACTCATGCTCTGCAACAAGAGTTACGAGAGGGTAGATTCTGTTTTTCACATGGGTAAAATAATGTGTTTCTCTGTCATCCTGCACAGTGAGCATTCAGCCACCCATATACATAATCTCAGGCCAAGTAATGAAGAATCAAATGTTGCTGATGCAGCTTAAAGTGAGCTGTATCACGGAAAGTGTTGGGCCACTTTAAAGCTGATGCTACTAGCCCTGCCTGTACTACAGTTGCCTGTGAGTCAAGTACAGAATTGAGTCAAGGTTTTTTCTTCCGGTGGTACTTGCATGATCATACCCCGCACACTATAATAGAAAAGAAATCCATGTTTATTGCAAGGCTGGAATTTAAGTGTTGTGTTTTGTTTTGTTTTTCGCTCCAGCTTTATTTTTTCAGCCAAGGCAAAAATAGATTTTAGGATTGAATAATTACCATCAACAGCACTTGACTTAAAATAAGGAAATAGTTTAGAAATATGTTTATGTGTTTGCTACTAACAATTTTATTGGTAATAAAGAGGCTTGTTGACGCCTTTGCTGGAAACTGGATTTATGTCTTGGTTTTCATGGCTGGAGGCTAGGGGAGTACGAGTGCTTTGTAATGGTACCTTTTGGTCAAGATCCACAAAAGTACTCCGTAGCTTTTCAGTCATCTGAATGTTGTTGGGTAGCCCACAAATGACCTACCCACATTTGTAGTTATTCTTCAGTCCTAAAGCATCATAAGTTTTTACCTATGGGATCCCTTCTCTGTAAATGTGATTTCCTCATGCTGATGCAAAAAGGCTTTCTGAATTCTGCAGTTTCTCATTTTGATAGGTGGCAGCTCGGCTTAATGTGCTGTGATACGAGCATATTTTCACAACTCTTGTCTTTTAGTGTAATTTTTATACTCACATGTAGTTTAGGGTGGTAAAGGAACAGTCCTTTCTACTTGGTCCAGTTGTAACCATAATGGCAAGTGAAGTTAGGATTGGAGTTCAGACATTTTTAGGACTCCCTCCCTTTGCAAGGAGAAGGTGGAGCTTCAACATCTCGTGTATACTGAGTGTTTATTAATGATATTTTCTAATATTTGTTTCCCATCAGTTCTGCTGTCTTCAAATTAATAAAGTAATGAATACTCATTAACCTTGTTATGGCAAATAAATATCAAGCCTAATAGTTCCTGCTGTAAAATGCTTTAATATGAACTTCAAACGCAATATTGAAATGTATTAGTCATTCCTTAAAGCTGATTGATATGCTAGGGAGTTTCATAGAAAAAAATACCTAGATGGGATGCATGCACTGCTAGCCTGATTTAAATAAATTTTAAAACTTTTTCCTGCTGTTTATAGTTATGATAATTGGGTGTTAAAGACTTTCTACTGAGTCTGATGCTGACTCTCCTTCTTTATTACTTCCTGCTTCTAATCACCCTTGAACTGGATTCATCTCCACCACAGACATGTTATTTAGCACAAAAAGACCTTGCCACTATTTGTAGGATTTTCCAGGGCTTTGGTACCGATTCGTCAGTGGGCAAACTGTTTGCGGTTGTATTTTTTGCAGTCGGCATTGTTACATGTGACTGAATGTGGAGTTCTGAAAGGACACATGTGCTTTCCATTTCTTCGTGAAGACTAGGTTGTTGCTGTGTCAGTCACAATTCCACTTTTCTCTGGCAGTGCCGTTCATGTGCAGCTTTCACCTTCACTTCTGTGATACTCTAGGGCTGCATAAATAGTAGACTGCTATCAGGATATGCACCTTGTCTTGTGGGAGATCTCTGTATTTTTTTTTTTTTGTAAACTATTTCCAGTGTGTCTGGAGTGCCGCTGAAGTGCAGAGCCATGCTTGTGCAGGCACCATGTGCATTAGCACCTGGCTGGGCTGCCAGAGCTGGGCTGTGGCACCTTTGTCCTCTCTGAAGCTGCTCTATGGAAAATTAGCAGAACTTGGTAAAACTACTCAGTCCAGCTCAGTAAAATGAATGGATTAAATTCATTCAAGACCTTGAGAAATGTTTAAGGGAAAAAATCAGGTATACTGAAGCTCAGGAAAAACAAGTAGTTTCATAAGCTGTCTAGCCAAAGGCATTTGTAGTCCTCCCACTTTGTATTCATCTTTATGTAAAGCTCTCTCCATTTTGTTAATATTAAAAGAGTAAAAACTTTTTTACCCGGTCTTGCCTACCCTATATTTAGGGTAGATATCCTCGTTCTGCAAACCTACACAGTTACATTTTGAGTTTGTAAGTGATTTACCCATTTTTTGAAGATAAGACCTTGTCTTCTAAACAATGTCAAAATGCTGCTCCAAAGCCTTTTCCGATGCATGAGTAAAGCCTTGAACAAATAAAGATTTGTCCATGGGTTGTGAAAATGTTTGATCTACATCCAGACTATAATACTATAATCTGGTCCCCTGGGTCATTTACTGGAGAAGGTGAAGTCTTAGATTTGTAGAAGAAATGTTCCCATGCTTGCAGCTCAGACTTGCTCTAAACAAATGTAAAAAGACATTTTAATTTTATTTTTCTGAGACATTATGAGTTTTAAATATATGACGAAATCTGTGTTAATTTTATGGGGTTTTAAATAAATTCCAGTGGCCTACTGAAGGGAAAAGTGTCTTCCTTCCCCGCCCCCCTGCCCCTTGCTTCCTCCTCTGACAGGTTCCCCACTCTGAACGATGCCTGTGAACACGAACTACAGTAAAACTGTTTGTGTAACTTCCAAAGAAGAGGAAGAGTCCTCCTCTGTCCTTCAACATCTCTGAAATTTGGATTCATTAGACTGTCGAATGTAGGGATGATTGTCATCTATGTTACCTTTTGGCAGTAGAGTCATGGTCAGGTACAGCTTTATGACATGGCAATTAGACAACTGCGTTTAATACTGCTAAACAACATAAGCTGCTTGTAAGATGCCATCCTCTAGTAGAGGTGACAAGAGTTGAAAAGAAAATGCTACAGAAGATGTCATTGCAGCCTCCCAGCTACCTGGCAGGTATTTTCTTATAGTCTTATGTCAGCTTTGCTGTTAGCCTATGAGGAGACCTGGCTTAAGGCATCCCAGTTCTCTGTGTTTGTGCCCCTGTAATCTCACATTTGGAAAATAGCACTGATACCCAGATGTGATTTTTATGGGATGCCATGAGAATCACTTTCAGGTTTATACATTTGGTACTGCCTTGCAGATCTACCTCCTCAAAAAGAAATCTAGGAAAGAAGAGAGTAGTTAAGTCCTGTTCTTAGTGATTGAAAAATGTTAGCATTTCTGTTCAGTTCAGTTGTAGGCTTGGACGCTGAGTGGAGGAGAGTTAGCAGTGAAGTACTGGAAATAACCAAATCAGTCTGCAAAGATATTTTATTTAGGTATTGGATACTTTTTTGTTCAGGTTTATATGTGATAACTGAGCATAATGTACATCTTACATACTACAAGTAATGTTACCTCTGTTGTGTGGATATGTTTTCATCACCAAGGGTATGGTTGTACATGCCATTGCTAATTGTAATGGAGATCTGGGACAGTCTTTGCACCTTGCAGCAAAAGCAATTGTTTTTAGTCCTGGCTGTGATATCCTCTATTTGGAAATTCAAGCAGTTGCATTAGCCAGCATAAATGATGACTTGTGTGCTTGTATCTTGGGCATTTGCATAGTATTTTTACAAATTCAGGCCTTTAAATACTTAGCATCTCTTCAGGTTCAGTCTAACAGAAGCAAGGAGGATTTGAATGCTAAAATGCCCCATTTTCTAAATCTAAATCTGTTTGCGTATGTTATCACAATAACTTTGCTTTTCTTTTTCTCTGTTTTTATGTGAACTGGGGTTAAACTTGTTTTTTCCATTACTTTCAGTGTTTGGTATTTAACTTTCTGATTTTTTGTTTGTTTGTTTGCTTTTTCCTCTTGGATAAACTCATGGGCAAGAACTTACGGTTCCACTCCATTCTTTTTACCTAATGTAAAATGTTAAAATACTGTCACAGAAGTAACCAGCATTATTTTTTTTCCCCCATACTTGCTGTTTGACCACTTAAAACTTAGGATTCTTGGCCCTTCAGCCTCTCTAACAAAATGGCTTGGTGGACTGGTTATGGAATCATTTGTGAATTCTTACCTGCCTATGTGAGACTGTTTTTTAGGGTGGCTGGAAAGGAAAGATAGAAACAGGCAGGAATCATAACTACTGTAGTTTTAAAATTATTAATGTATTACATCTTGCATAAACACTGAGCATGGGAGGGAAGATGTTTCAACTGGAATTGGTTTTTTCCCTCCTAGTGACAGCCCTTTATTGGCCTAAGGGGATTTTAAAAATATTGTTATTCTATTCTATATTCATATTAATGTAGTTCTCTCTTGTCCTTACAAACTAGTGTTAAAAATACCCAACTGTATTCAGAAAGTAGCTCTTGGGAACCATTCTTCAATTGCTTTGCACAGGTTTGGTGACTTTAGAAGACCCAGGCCTACAGATCTAGAGATACAGGCACACCTTGTCTTGGTGTTGCAGTTGTCACCTGCATGAGGGGCCTTAGTTAGCCCCCATGTTTAATTTCTGTTGGCTTCAATGAAAGATACCTGGGAGAACAGATGCAGAGGGCCTTCCAATAGGGCTCCACATCCCTACAGAGAGAAGGAATATTTGTATGTTTTAGTGAGCATAACATCTTCATCTTTCACCTTCTGATCTTTTCCTCCTCCATTATTTGATTTCTCTTTTCCACTGTCTGTTGTTGTCAGTAACAAGGGATATTGTTTTGGTTTAGGGGCAATGTTAAATGCATCTTTTAAGTAATTTTGCAGCTGGACATACGCCATTTTCCCATCTCAACCACACTACTTGTTTTTGTATGTAGCTGAAAGGAAATTGGTCTTGTGAAGGTGTAGATTAAGATAAACAAGAAATACAAGACCTGTATTTTATGAGCCGTGCTAGGATACTACTGCAAGATATTCGTGTTTCTTAAATGCAGCAGCCAAAACATTCATCTCTGACTTGGGTGTCTCTATTAAGCTCAAAATAAGTGAAGCGGTAGATATATTAAGCTCAAAATAAGAGAGGCAGTCAAAAGGGACAATGGTGTAGAAAATGTGATCCAGTGTATTACCTCCCCCCCCAAGTGTTGATTTTAAATTCATTCATAGAGCTGCATAGCTTATTTGCAGTTCCTTATAATTATCAAATGAGCTCTACGTCGGAGCAGACAACGGTAATCAGACAGTCGATTATTTACTAGTTCCTCTGCTTGCATTTGCATCTATTTTCATTTGCAGTATTACAAGAAATTTGAGACGACTTGCAAAGCATGAAAGCAAAATGAGAGGTGAAAATTTCATTTGGCTTTCAGTTTTCATTGCCTCCAATAAAGTTCTTTTAATGCTTGCTCCCAGATGTATGTTTGTGGGTGGGGAGAGAGGGGCAGGCACGCAGAATTTCTTCTGGTGATTTCTACCTAACGAGGAAACTCGGTGTGCAACAAAGCGCTCAGCATGGAAAAAGCTTTGGAGTGCACTGACAGTTTTATTGACTGTCCCTGTTGTAGTGACATGCCGGCCCCCTTTGAATTGATAGTTAACAGAAGTGAGTGAATACACATGGCTTTTGTAATACAATGATAAATGGGTGGACAGTTGGACCATGATGGCTTCAGGAGTTACGTGTTTGCCATCAGTGCCCCAAGGCCATTTATGTTCTGTGTCAGTGGGGTGCATCTGAATACCATATGTCACAAAGACTAATGTCCTCGCTCTTCCTTCTAATGGGCACCGCAGACACCGTGCACTTGGAAATTTCTGTCCCTGCCTCTGAGATAAACAGTAACAGGGCCAGCTAATTGTGTATGTTGTTAAACACCAGAGCTGCTTACTTGAAAGGTGGACCCTGGCAATTAATGAGAGCCATTAAGGGAGTGAACAGCAAAAAAATAAAACAAAATCCATTTTTTTCCTGACATGGGGCTTGGTGCTAGCAAATTAGACGGGCTCTTGTCCAGACCGATTGCTGCTTCGCTGTTAGGAGAGCGAATAGGTTAGGGACAGAGGTTGGAGTGTCATGATTTTTACGACTACTAGATGATACTTCAGACGCTTGTTTGCAGAGGCCAGTGCAAGAAAACACTTGAGACAATGAAATTTTCCTCTTAACTGGGACTGAGAAACTAAATTGTTAAAAATGTATAATCAGCCAGTATAGCATGCAAAATCCACTCTTGGCAAGAGGTCAGGTTGCAGTGCGTATACTTTATAAAGACGAGGGGTCCTTGTGCAGTATGCATATGAGTAAGCAAAATGTTCCAGAGCGAGGCTTTTGAGCAAGCACTGTGTCATTGCACGTGCAGGGTGGAGTTGATTACAGGGATACACTCCAGATTTAGTGAATTTTGGAATGAATTAATCTCTGCATTGACATTAAAGTTAAGTGCTGTTACCTGTGTTTCTACAGGCTTTCTGTTGCTTCCAGTCTGTTTAGTGTAATAGATTTAATGGAGTTTAAGGTAAACAGAGCTGTTCCGTACTTTATTTCAGACACTGGATGTTCTGGGAATGCCTGCGGCCAACGGTTGAATGACCAGCATTGTAAATCACAAGAAAATGGCAGCAATGCAAAGACTAAAACATATTAATTAGAGATGCGTTTCATCTATCTTTTTGTGAGAGTCATGAAAAGGCTATCCATACAGTAACTGCTAAGACCATGGCTCTGTTCTTTTTAATGTTTTTAGAAGTGCCAGAACAACACTGTGGCATAGATGAGATGTTTGTCCATTGATGCTCATCTTTCCATTCAAATGTATTGCTAAATAAAAGGGGGCGTGTGTAGGTTTCTGGAGCAGAGAATGACTGGTATCTGTTCTTCAACCAGAGAAGCTAAAAGCTGGGAGGGCAGGGCATTGTCCATGTAAATGGAAGGAACAGAAACCAGCTGGAAAAAGAGGTGTTCGTTTCCAAACCAGGTCAAAAGCTGATATTACATAGTCTTACGTATTTGCTTGTCTGTGCTAAACCGTTTAGGATTTTTAGGGCATATTTGGCATGCAGGAGCGGGGTTCCCATGTTCAGTACCTGCATTTGCTGAATGCTTGAGCAAATAATCACAAAGAATTAGTAGGAATGGCCAAAAATGCACATATATTAGAGAAGCTAGAATTAAAACCTTAATGAATCTGGAAGATTTGAACACTGTTATAAAGGTACATTTGTTATAGAACTTTGCATTTTTGGAACAATGTTTTCCTTGGGATGTAAACTCACTGTTTAGTGAACTTAATTTTCAGAGCATCCCAGCAATGTAATATGATGTGGTAGAATCTGAGTCCACTTCTTTTGCTGCTTCTTAAAAAGATGACTTTAAAATCTTATCTTTGTTTTGTTCTTAAAGAGAAATATTTCATTATATAGCAGCTGATTCACTACCATGCATTTGTGCTTTGTAGTGTTTCTGTTGCTTTCTTATTTTTCAAAGCATCTTCTAGCTTTAAAGAAGCTTCTTCAGACCTCACGTGATGTAGATCTTCATTCTCCCATTATGGCTGATTAAAACTAAGGGAGAGGTTAAATGACCTGGTCAGGGTTATGCAGTGAATCAGTGCTGCAGTTGGGAACGGGAGAGAGGGGCATTTCCCATAAATTTGTTTTAACCATTAGGCGGCTGCTGCTGCTGAGCTATGGAATGAGACGCTACAATCAAAAGCATGTCCCTGGTATTTTTGTTTTGTTTTTGTTTTTTCCTCTCTGCCTGTAATGATGGGTGCTTTTGCATTCCTAATCTGTGGCTTCTTAGTCCCCAGATAAGTTTTAGGGAGCTAAAGACAAGCTGTTCTGCCAGGCTGGACAGCAGAGGTGGATAGTGAAAGGGGAGAAGGTGGCAGAAGGCTAACCCTCTCTACTACAGTGTGGATCCAAAGTAGGGGCTTTAGAGCATGAGGTGAAAAGCTTTCCTGTTTTAATACTAGGTGATAGTAATGTTTTCCCTTGTATGTGTGATCTTGTATTTGAGCTAGTAATCTTGTGGGGGTAAGTGATATGTGCTGGAAAGCTTTGGTGGTGGTAGCAGTCCAGCAAAGCTGGAGTGAAGAATTTATGGTCAATGGGGAGGATATGGTGCACAACTTAGAGAGCCTGTGGTCACATTTCAGTCCTTTTCCCTGCTGCTGTTCGATTTTGCTCTGGGGTATGTACATGAATGTGTGGCTCACCGAGCACATTTGAAGGGCCCAGGCAGCCCTCAGCCCGTGACCTTCCCTGGGGAGATGTGAGGAGCAGAAAGGGGTGTGATGTGTCAAAGCTGATTGCAGATCTGGAGAGTAAACCCCTCATCCTCCCTGGTTGCTGAGAAACCAAGTTTTTACAGTGTGTAATGAATTAGTGTGTTTACGCAGGAGCCCTGAAGTGGGAGGCTGATACTGAAGGTGGCATAAAGCACACCCCTTGTCTCTTCTAGGGAGCATGTCAGCTTACTCCTAGACCTTCTGGCTTAAACTGGGAAAAAATTGATGTAAAGATCCCTGAATTCTAGTCTTCCAATTAGTCTCAATATTTCATACCTGATGATGCTTCAGGTTGAAAATATTGTCTGAAATCATACATTGCCTGATTTTAATTAATGTGTTTTTGAGGGAGAGTCGGTTTTGTTTCCTTGATTCAGTCTAACCCTGCTTCCTGTGATAAATGGCTTTTCATGTAATGGGTGCACTGATTACTCCATGGCACACATCTGCTAAAGGATGCCTTTGAAAGTCAGGCTAATTTGTTGGGTAAGTGGCAGATTTCTGATTGCAATCTCCTTTCAATACAGAAGATGACTTAAGCAAGACAATAATCCTCTCTATCCCTCCCCCCCCCCCCCCCCCCCCCTTGGGTTTGGGGTTTTTTCCATCTCTGTCTTCATCCCCCTACTCTAATTTTTCCTTCTCTCTAGGTACGCTTTGGTTTTTATCTCTTCATAAACAGTTATCAAACATGATAATGAGCAACTTTGTAGTACAGTTTGCACATAACGTTGACACAATTATGAACTCAAAAGCTTCACTACATGCAGTTATACGATTATGTAGTCTACTCTGGCTTCAAAACACAAACCATCTATACTGGATTCTAAAATCCACATAGAAATGGCAATTTTGGAAATAGCTGTCAAAGAAATGCTTAACTGAATTTTTGAATTATTGCTAGAAAGGTTAATGTGGAAAGGAGTGTCCTATCTCTCTGGGTGTTATGCCTGCATCTCTGTGTTGAATGTGTACATAAGGGCAGAGAGATTCAGTATGACACAGACTTAGTATGACATTCTTGTATTCTCTAATAAATGTCAAATGTTAAGCCCTCCCCTTTTCTTTTTCCTTAATAAACAAGACACAAAATGTTTTAATAGCTCTTAGGCTAAATCTGTGCTACAAACGTTCAGAATTTAGGGGTGGAACTTTATTTTCTCCTTTATTAATGCTTACAAGCCTCTGTATATGTATAGCTGTTACAGCTAAAACTGCTTTTATTTAACATAGCCTGTTTTACTGCACAAACCAGTCCATAAACTGTGTGAACAAAACCACCTTCTGGTGCCTGGGAGCTGCACTAGAAGGCTTGGACACGGAGTGTCAGATTCTACCTGGTCTTAGCCCTTTGCAAGTCTTATTTTCAAAGCAGGTAGGTATGGGGAGTTCCTCTTCAGGGATGCATGAATTGAGAGAGGAAATAATTTATTCACATTTCAGTGTATGTAAATGATATTGCTCAAAATGGAAGCTGGGTCTTCTAGCTCTGTCTAATGCTGTGACCACTATATCACACAGCCTTCATATATAAATTTATCTGTATTTTACATATATACATAAAATATGTAAAATGCTTCCTCTGAAGATTTGCTTAACCAGACAAAACTATTGCTGTTTATGGGTACAGAGAAATAGGATTGACAATAAAGTGAACTGAAGACTGGGCAAAGCTTCCCATCTTTACTTCTGCAAATCTACGGTAGCCATTGGGATGTTTTTTCTGACCTGATGTAGCGTGTGCTCTGCCAGTGACGCTGCGCGGATTTCAGACACAACTGCATCCTGGAGGAGAGGCCTCTGAGGATACCTCTTCATTCTTACTGGTGCAGTAGAGTTAGTGCTGAGCTGGGGCATCTGGCAGAGGGAAATAACAGTATGTACAAAATACGGATACAGTTAGGTTAAATTGATCTCTTTCTTGCTTATTAGAAGAGCTATGGATGGAGAAAAGCTTCAGATTTTTGGTAAACTCTGCTTTTTCTTTTTGACATCTAGCAATCTGTTTTTCAAAGAAGAGCTAATTAGAATATATAGTTGATCAGGTATTTGTATTTTCTCATTCCTGGTCACTTTATGAAGAACAAGTTGAAAACTCTGTAGTGTTCTTTGTACTTTCTTACGGGTTTATTTTGAAGGTTTTTTCCATTGTACTTCTATTTTTTTTTTTCCTTTTTCCCATAATAAAGTTTGAATTTGGAAGTGTGTGCGAATTTGAAGTAGCAGAGCTAATGATCATCTCATCTGGCTTTCTAAAATAGTGCAAGGCACTGAGTCACTTCTTGCCACTAATAAGTTGCGTCATTTTACCAGGATCAGAATGTTCCAGTCTCAAAGCAAATAGTTTTAACAGTGAAAAACCAGTTGGTACCATATATATGCGTGCGCGCGTGTGTGTGTATATATATATACACACACACTTTCTATAATATGTCTTCTTATCCAAAGATGATGTTTGATCCTACTATGTGTGTGTGTGTGTGGGGGGGGCAGTGAATTAATAATCACCATTTCTTTCTGCTTTACCTCAGCCTTCATTTTCAGCAAGGGAGGAGATAAAAAATACGTTCACACCATAGTGGTTTTAAAGGTGATGTTTATAAGCATGAAGGAGGAAAAATGTCAGGAGATTCTACGGGGGGGGGGGGAAGATAAAGGGAATACTAAACTTAGATTAACTTTTTATTGTGGTTTTATTTCCAACATGTTGGATGTATCATCTTTTATATCCTTGAAGTGATTCTTGTGTGATGTGAAGTGATGAAGTGAAGTCTTGAAGTGATTTCTGTCGTATTTGTGAGTTCTGTTACAACGCTCTAAGGTAAATTCTGCAAAAAGCCACGTGTGTTCCTCCTCCTGGTTGTGTGCAGATGTTTGCTTTGCTGAGCATTTGATATGTTGATTTTGCAGACTTTATCAAACGGGAATGAAAAGCATGATTTTTTACACTGATTATTTTATGTCTGTTTATCTTCTCATGCTTTGCCAGCAAACCTGGTCCGTTTTGCCATCAGGATTTCATCAGGCTAAGTCAATGTTAATGTTTTAATGGCCCCACTGGTAGGAAATTCCCCTCAGATGGGAAAAGCAGACTGCAGGGGAAAGCCAGCAGAGTGGTACGTGTGCAGACAGTACAGATGTGCAGCGACCCACGCCCAGAGAGGCTCAGGTGCTGGGAGAGGCCAGGAGGGGCTGGGCAGCTGGGGCTAAGGCAGGGCCAAGCCTTGGCGATTGCCCAGAGATGGCTCTGGTTTATTCCAAATAATCGTACTAAACCCCTGGCAGGGGACTGTAAGTGCCAGCACACTGAATCTCATCTGAGAGGAATCAATTTGTAGGGCTTCAGGAGCCTGGATCTCATTGCACTGAAGCAGTCAGACCCCAGGACTTCCGTGACTTTGTTCTCTGCATCTTTGGCAATGCTGACGTGAGCCTTATTCTGTTTCTACTTTTTGCCCCTGACTGAACAGAAAAGATAAATGGCCCATGTGCAGGAGAAAGACGGCAAACTGTGATGCTGAGATAGCTGCTAAAAACAAATGAAGGAGTTTTTTTAATTTGCTGTTTCAAATCATCTCAACAACTGATGGGTTATGATTACTAATGAATTAGCAGGAAAGTCTCCAATAGCTATTCTCATTATGATAGTGTTGAGAGAGGTTCAATGTTGAAAAATTAATGGAGCAACAGGTTGCAGAGGATGTCGATGGTGGCATTGGAGAACAGGAGCTGAGCAAGAGGGCAGAGGTTGACATTTGTGAGGTTACTGAAAGCCCTGTACCGTTGAAATAGTTTTACTCTTCATGCCGACAAGTTCTGTAGCTGCCATTTGAACTTTCTACTTACGGAGTTTCTAAAAAAAAAGCATAAAAAGTCATCTGACTTGTATAGCAAGATCATAGCAGGGTGGCTAGTGACCTGCTCCTTTAAGAAAATAGTCTAAATGCTGGATTTCAAAGGAGGGTAAGGTGGTAATCAGTACAAACATTTAGTTTGAAGGGGAAGAGAATCTAGATATCTTTTTTCCCTCTGTAATAATTCCATAAGATAAAAATAGTGAGCAATAGGTTTAAAAACCTCTCAATTTAGATAGAGACTTACTATGTGCTACGGTTCCATGGCCACAGAATGGGTGACAGCAGGTCAGGGTAAGGAGGATGCTTTGATTGCAACATCCTTGCTCTCTTACCTTAGCTTGTCTGGTGCTTGCCTGACACTCACACAAGCTGTCTGCACAAAGCTTATGAGGAACGAACTTCTATTTTTTCCAGCCCAGCATGGACTACCCGCACCTATAATCTGTGTATGGAAAAGTAATTTAATGGTACATATCTTCACTGTGATTTCTTGAACAGATGAGCTGCCTGGATCAGCAACAAATTGCCACGCTTTGTGGATCAAGGTAAGAAGTCCAAAGGGAATGTGGCCTCTGAGGTGCAGGGCTCGCACAGCTATTTGGGGTTATTAGAGGTCGTATGTGCCTGATGTCTTCTAGCAGAGCATCATCCTGCCATCCACAGGAGCTAGAAGATATTTGATCTGCCCCAGCATGACAGGTATTTTGCATTGAAGCTCTATGTAAGGGTCTTATAAAAGCCTTCAACCGTGTCAAAGGATTTTGAGGAGAATAAGTCAGTGTCTCATAGGTAAAGCTGTTGAAGCCCCAAACACTGAACAGATAGATTCAGGTTAGATACGCGACGTATGTTTTGCATGGTTGTTTGATCAGGCACATTTTACAGATGCCTCAGCTGGAAAAATTGGACAGCAAATCTCAAAACAAACACAAAAAGTTTTGATAGAAAAGAAATACAGCTCCAGTTTTCCAACCAAATATGTTATGAATTATTGTGATAGTCACCTGAATGAGCCATGTCATCCCCAAGTTATAAAAACACAGAAACAAACCTTTATGTTAGAGTGTATATACCTGTTAATAGTTAGTAGTGTGTATATATTGTTTTTATTTGCCTTTTGGGGGAGTTTTGGTTTTGTTTTTTTCTGGTACATTTCTCAAGCATTTCCTAGCCTATTGTCACTGGAAACTTTTATTTTGAATGAAAGCAGATTATTTCACCATTGTTACCTTGCAGTAGGTGTTGAAACTTCTAGGGGAAGATAGGAAATATCAAGAGATTTGGGGTAGGACTGTGACAGCTGGCCATACTTTGAGTGGTTCCATGCAGAAATACAGAACCCAAACCATGCTTTGCATTATCTAATAAATGGAAATGTGTAGATTTATTCTTAACTATTTAAATGATCTGAAAATAGATACAAATTCTGCATAATTTCTGTGCATTGTGGTATCTTGCTAGTGAATTTTGGTGGTGGTTTCTTTGTATGGCAAAACACATTGATTTTATGATAAAGAGTCATGAAGTATTTATTTTTAGCTGAGTTTCTTATAGTCACACAAATCCTGTTTTCTTGCTGTTTGTATAAATGTGTGTTTTGCCATGTCCTCTAAAAGCTTTTGAGCCCATTGGCTATTTGCAGCCAAATTTCTCAGAGGATATAGAGAGGTGGAAGGAACTTTTTCACATAACTTGTAGGAAATAAGGTGGCTGGGTGAAGGAGAGAGAAAGGGACTCGATTCAGTTCCCTCCCTTTCACAACTGAAGGGAAAAACCTAAGATGACCTCAGCTTGAATTTCACATGAGAGCATCCGTGTGGGGCAGGGATGTATGTGTACCATGGTCATGGAGTAAAGCTTGGGCTTCACTGCTGGCACAGAACAGATACAAGAGGTTGCAGACAGGTTTCCCTAGGGAAGCACACTCTCTTAGCATTAGGGGAAACTACTTGCCCAGGCTGAAATGGTATCACGAGAGGTAGAAAACCAGGTCCTGGTTCTAAAGCAGAACAATGTTCGGAAACAGTGAAGTTGTGCAGAATCCCATGTGGCTGTTGCTGAGTTAGCAGGAAGTGCTCGCAGTGTTATCATTATAGTGGATATACACACTTGACCCAAAAATATTTATTTTCAGAGAGTATCCTTTCAGTGTGTTTGTGGCAAAGTGCAGGAAGTTATTTATTGTACAGCTGGTTTAAATTGAAACTTTTGAGGATAATGGGACAACTCTCCATCTCCTCCCATCCCCCTCCTTAAGTTTTCATTCAAGAGCACATTTTCCATGACTGTTATTGTTTGAACATCAGGATATTGCATAAGCCTCTCATGGGGAAAAGAGAATATGCAGAAGCAGAAAATGACCTATGCCCACCCACAAGGGCTATTGAATGCAGCTTCACATATAGTGTCAATAATGAAGAACATTAGAGGGGAAAAAAAAGTGTGGGCATTTGAATGTTTTAATTAGTAGGGGCAGCAGTATTCAGATCCGAGTTCTCACGCTACTTTCTGCAATGACTATCTGCATGACCGTGGGTATATCTCCTAACCTCTCTGTTGCTCTCTCTCCTGCTTTGAAATAGAGCTTTCCTTTCTCCTCATGGTAAAGTGCAGTGGGCAGGGGAGGAGAGGATAGGGAAGTGCAATTCAGGGTTGTTTTGTTGTTGTTGTTTGCTTTTTTTTTTTATTCCTTTGCCTATAGAATCTTAGATGTAGAAGTCATTAAAGAAAAATGTAAATAAACAGGCTAAGCTGTTAGACAGCTTGTGCAAATTACAGAGTTTACTTTGGAGAAGTAGCTTTGGTGGCAATATCATATGACAGGCTTCATCCTAGACAAGAAAAGATTAACGCTTGGTAAATTTACGTAACTGCTACTGAGGGCGAGCATTCCTGGGTCATCCTGCGATCCTGTCAAAATAATCTGGAGTTTTGAGCGTTGCACAAATTGAGGAAATGCAGTCCTGTGCTCTGTGATCTCCAGTTCAGTGTTGCGGTTGAAGTCAGTGGCCCATTTGAATGTCAAGACAAATACCTTAGGGTTTTTCAGAATCAGGGATTAAATTTGCGAAGTATTTTACAGACTGCTTGTGCATAATTTACCCTTCTCTACCTGAAAAGCCACCATCTCTGGGTTGAATGAAACAATTCTCAAAGAACCTGTAGCAATGCTGGAGGTGTGCAGGACAGGACGAGCAGGCTGTGGTCTCTGATCTCAGTCTGGCCAGATCATTGGAGAAGGTGAAAAAACAAACATGCGCTTTTCATGTAGACATGCACATGCATTGAATCCCTAAGAGAGAAAATGGTACCTCTGCTACTTGCTCATAAATGAAGAAGTAGCCTCTCGCATGTCTTACATGTTTTCAGATCAGTAGCACATGAAGGTGGAGCTGCTGCTGTGTCCTGTTGGAAGCAGAAAGGTAGTGGTGGGGGGAGCTGAAGTTTAGTTTGGTCTCTTCTGGCAAGAAACCAAATCCCATGGGCAATGAGAGGTCTTCTAGTTTTCTCTCTTATCCCCTGTCTTTGTCACTCTTCTTCTGGAGAGCAGTGAGAAGTCTGTTGGCCCATGGAGCAAAAGAGAAGCACATTGCATCCTTTATAACCCTCAAAATAGAAAAGAGAGGGAGGAGTGACAAATAAACACGGAGATGATTACACTCCAAAGGCTCATTTCTTTTCAAGTGCAAATGAAGGGGATCCGTTACCCAATAAGCCTTGGCACCTGCACAGCACTGAAAGGGCGTGTTTACACCATTGTGCGAATTGACACAGGTAGTGAAGTATCAACAGGCACTTCATTTATTTTGTGTCTAGGTTCAGGAGGGAAAACAGACCTTTTCAAAGTCGATGTCTGTTTGCAACATTATCTTATCATGTCCTATTGAAGAATGTCAATTGACAAATTGAGGGAAGATTGTCTCTTCCTCTTTTTGAAAGGTATCTCTCCTTAAGAGAAGGATAGTCTGACTACATGGGGCAGAAAGAGGAGCAGCCCTGACAGAATCTGGGACTATAAATCATTTACTTGAGATAAAATTTTGATAAGCATTATGGAGAAATCACCTCACTGGTTTATTATTCCAGTTAATGTGTGCTGGCACTCTGTGTTTATTGCCCCTGCAGTTAAAGTTTATGGAAGTTCCTCAAAGGGATGCCCTTGAATCTGGGACTTAATGACTGCTCCCTCTACTGATACTACAGCTTCTAACCGGAGCAGCTTAGATTAATTTCACTTTTATTGCATGAATAGTCATATACAGCCTGCATGTATCAGACCTTAAACCTACTGCTACAAAACTACAGTGTTAAAGGCCACAAAAATGTAAGCCGATGTCACATCTTAAAGCTCAGGAGAGGAATTTGAAAATCATGTGATAATAAATGTTCCAAGGTTACTTATTTCATTTAAGTAAATACACCTATTAAAAAAAAAAAAATCTTCAGGGTCTGTGTGTTTCAAGATCTCTTCAGACATGTCCTTCACAGGGCTAGGGGCTAGTTGTTTTTGGTTTGGTTTGGTTTTTTTCTCCTCCAAGTGAAAGGGAAGATCTTGATGTAGTTCTGAGGTTGCTGCTGATGAGTGCTTTTGAGAGAGAACCTCAGCTATTGTAAGACTTGTTGTAGACTTGCAAGCACTGAAAGTTGAACAAAATGAGAAAATTTCAGCTTGATCTCAGGTTGCATTTTGGGACCAAGGAGTTGCAGACCTGGGTTTCACTGGAGTGGTGGTGCTTTGAAGAATGGAACAGATCTTCATGAGACTTGTCTGCATCCATACAAAATGGAAGGTACCTTGTTTCAAATGGCAGCAGATCAGGAAATGGAGGGTTTTAAAACAAATTTTAAAACAAAAATTTTTAAAACAAATTTTAAAACAAAATCCTGCTTCATTCAAACTGAACAAGGTTCATAAATGTGACAGAAGCCTAAAAAATCTGAAGTAAATTAAAGGTCTTCCATTATGAAACAACCATAGAAGAAGTGTGAACACTGTCATCTCTGTCTTTAGGCACTGGTTGAATTTCTGAAGGTGAAGAGCCTATGGCAGTCTCTGTGAAGGTCATACAAAAGTGCACGTATGCTGTGCTTCTGCAGATCATGGCGTGTTCAGCTGGCAGAGTTCCCTTCCCAATCTGCTCTGATGAGGTTTGCCTGGAATACTGTGGTTCTGGTCTTGCTTGCATTTATTCTGGATTTTGTTAATATTGCCAGTACAGAAGAATTATAACAGATTATTTCGCTTGTCCTTGTATTTCTGCTGAGGTCTTAAAGTCTTGTGTTAAGGCAGGGCTCAAAAATTTGCTAATTTTACTTCCCGTATTTCCTTTTCCTTTTTTTTTTTTTTGACTGCTTTGATGGTAAGCTTTTATGGGGGACACCAAGTCTTTATCTCTGCCAAGCACATGGTGTACACCTTGTACACTAGTGGCAATCATTAACTTGCAAACATTGTAAAAAAGGTTATCTTCACCACAGATAGGTGAGCAGTCAGAAGGTTGGAAACACTGCAAAAGAATGTTTTAAGTAGGTCATTGATAATCCTTTTTATGGGCATGATTGAGTACAACACTGAATACTTTGGCCTTGAACCAGAAGAGCTCTTAACTGTGAGTGTCGAGCCCAAAAGTAAAACGTAAAGACCTGCAGTGATTTCAGTGAGGTTTGGTTTGTTTCCTCGCTGACATTTGAGCATGTGCTTGCGTGGCTTTGTGCAATGTGGCCACTCTTGAGTAGAGCCCGTGGAGGTGTAGGATGCGAATTGCAAGCCCCTCCTCAGCTCTTCGCTCTGTTTGCCTTTCTGACATTTGGCTGTCCTCTGTTTTGCATATCCCAAATGGAGTTCTTGCTTTCTGCCTGTGTCCTAACTTGAATGAATCAGTCCTGGAAGTGGTGAAACAGTTTGGTGTTTGCAGAGCGGGGATTCATTCCTGATCATGCTTCAGTGGAGTTCCACAAAGGGTAAAGTTGTGCCAGATGTTTTCTAAAATGTCCTTCTGGTAGGTCAGGGGATCTTCCCCTGTGCTCAATCTGTACCGAAGTTACTTGTTCCCAGATGCTTTCTTAATAGCATTCCTGTCATTTGTGACCTCATACCTACCTAGATTTGCTTTGTCAGTTTAAAAACACAAGAGGTTGAACGTTTAGATTTTGCCACTTATTCTTCCTTGAAAAATAAATTATTTTGCCATAATGTATACTAGTTGGCTCATTGAAAAGAAATAACTTGGATTTCCATGGTGGACTTGTCTGTTGGTTTGTTATAATAGCATATGATTTCTATCACTGTGCATATAAATAAATAAAAATTAAGTTTGGAGTTTCTTATTCTAGGAATAAATGGACTCAGAAGTATCCAGAGGACTGGAAATTTAATGAGAGACAAAGAAACAAATACAGTAGGCTACAGTGAAAAACCTCCTTCCTGTTTTCATCATTTTATTATTTGTTCAGTAATGGAAACACAATGTGGGTAAGTTTCCCAGAAAATCTCCGATTTCCTCATAGACTTTCTGTGAGGTAACTCATAGACTTGTCAAAATCTGACCTATTTTCACGCTGCTGTTTACATGTAGTCCTAAGTTTCTTCTCAGTAAAAGAAGTTATTTGGCTTTAAAAGCTGATGAATTGAATAAAAGAAATAAAGTTGGACTTGCTAACTTAATTGCTTGAATAAAATAAACCTATCGTGAACAGCATGCTGTCTGGTTTATTTTTATAGGTATATAAACCAGATGTAAGAAACAATTATAACTTAGTTACCTCTTTTTGAATGAAGTACTTTAGCCAACCAAAGAATATGATGACTTAAAAAAAAGAAAAATTACTTAGTTTGGGGTAGTTCTTCGTGGCTTAGTGACAGTAATTAGTAATATGGGGGGAAAGTACAGTGTCCTAACTCTAAAGCTACAGTTTTCTAAGAGAAGACAGAGGCACTCAATGAAAAAGAGGAGAGAGACTAAATCACTTAGTGAACAACTGGTAATTTATCTAAGTTTTCTCCTCAGTAACCGTTTGATATTTTTCCATAGCCATGAGCTGGCACTCTTAGGTCTGACTGTACCAAACATTTTTCAACATGCTGAACACAACACATGGCTGGGTGCAGAGTTGGCAGCCTCTAGCTGGGATTCTGCCGGCATGTGAGGCAAACAATAGTTTCCACTGAAAAATGTGGGCAAACCAAAGGTGAGAAAAATAGATGAAGAACAGATTTTGTTGCTGTTGGAAGCTTATGAAATTTGGTGTTTAACTCCTTTGGTCAGGCTTGTGTTCCTTCATTTGATTGTAGGCAATTGATGTTGATTATATGAATGAATTTAGGATTAGAGTCATCTGCTGTAGAATCAGTCTGGTGTTTATAAAAACTACATATTAGGAGGTTGGACAAGATGTCCTCCTGAGGTCCCTTCTAACCTGAATTATTCTGTGATCCTATGAGCTATTAACTGCTTGTATTTGAAGCTGCAGAACCTTTGCAAGCATTAAGAAGGTCTTTTGATGGTTGCTTAAAAAGGTAAATAGGACTATTTACTGGCATTTTCATTATAGTGAAACACCTGAAAGTTGTGTGCCTTCTCTGTTAGTACCTCTATACTGTAAATGTTACTGTATACTATACTGCAGTGACTGGTTAGTTACGTTTCAGTAGGCCACTGGTGGATCTCTTCTCTCCAGAGGTTAGACCTACTCGCTAGTTGGTGTCAGCATTAGCCTGCCAAGAGAACGTGCTCCTCTCGCTTAGAAGAATAATACAGAGGGAAATGTGTTGCAGGCATCTATGTCAGAAGACTCGCTTGTGAAAACCACTGCAGCTTCTCATTTTATTGCAAATCAGAAATTCTCTAGAAAAGGTAGTTTGAGGATGTATCTTCTAGAGCGTGCTGCAAGTCAGTGGAGAATACAAAGAAGGAAACGTAGAATGAAAGCAGACAAGGTTCAAGTTGTTTTGATGACAACTGAAACAGCAATCAATGGTTTTGTTTTTTCCATGACTAAAGTATGTACTCTTAGGGCCGTCGTATAAACATGTGATATGAGGGAGTCTGTAAGCTACATCTGTTAGATCCAGAGGCTCAAAAAGGCAGAACTGGTAATTGATTTTGCATGTGTTTTTATTTTTTTTGGAAGGCAGGGCTGAAATAGCTCCCTTAGCTCTTTGTACGTAGGTTAAATGTGTTTGAGTGGGTCCCATAAACTGTCATTCCATAAACTGTCCAGGTGGTGTTTTGGTCTGACACCTCTCAGCCATCCTGGTGTCTCTGTCTCACATGCCCGTTTCAGTATGCAGCCATAGGAGAGGAAAGAAAATATATGTTCTTTGAAGAAAAGCTGAAAAAAAGCTGTACTTCAAAGTATCCGGTGAGATTACTAGGAACAGTTGAACACAATTTTTAAATGGGCTTGATAGCATACTTGTAAACCACAGATTTGAAGTACTGTTGCTTCATGTTGGACAAATGGAGATCTGGCAAACTAAATGCCTAAGAGAACAAATTGGCCAAGACTGTGAGATTTGATCAACATTTGATAATTTATTCTTTGTACCGCAAGGATGCTTGTCTTCATGATTTTTTTTTAATCTGTTCATATAAATGAAAATTCTTGCAGTACATGAAGTATATCATCTTTATACTGGACTCATTTTTCCTCTGCCTATAGATATAAATAGAATAATGACGTCTTACTCTCTGGGCTCTGTGCATCATTCATACAGTACATCTCCTTTCTAGGTCACAAAGCTTCCCCCCCCCCACCTTTTTTTGTTAAACTCTGTGACAGTGCTCAAGAACATAGAATTTTTTGCAGCTGAAAGCAGTGCCTCATTGCAGGATGGCAGTGGGGTACAAAATAATGAAAATATAAATTTGACTGAGAATTGTAAGATATCCTAATTTCAGTAAAAATATACTTACTCTTAGGAGTGACTCATAGATAGATGATGGTGAGTTTGAGGGGGCTATTTTAATTTTATTTTTCCTGTGGTTGTTCTTGGGAAGTTTTACTGAAGGGTGTGGTAGATATTACACAAGAGCAATGAGTATATGGTAGAGTTGTCTTCAAAGTGAATTTTCATGAGGAAATCATGATATTAACTTCCGTTTCATACAATCAGAACACAAATATGCTCATGTGATTCCAGGGCAGTTGATGGAATTTTGGTAGCTGAGAACTGGGTTTGCTGATGGGTATCTACCAGTTGTATCCTAGTGGGTCTCCCCATCGACCAAAGAAACAGGTCTGTGGTTTCCTGGCTCCTCCTGTACATTGGCTGCTCCACATCCAGCAGAAACAGTCAGGTTTCTAGTAGTCTGTTGGCATTTCTCCAAGTGAGAGATTAAATCACTCCAAGACCTCTTTTTGTGAGTACCTCATAATAAAGTTGTTTCAGTATGAATGCTTTCTCCTGTATTTCACGTTGACATCTGATTCTTCTTAGAGTAGGCGGTTGGACTGGATGACCTCTGGAGGTCCCTTCCGATCAAAATTATTCTGTGATGCTTTTGTATAGGCAAACTAGTGGTGCCTAAATAGGGTGGGAGCACTTAAAGTGTGCCTTAAGCACTTATGTACAAAGCACAGTGATGCAGCAGTCTATGCTCCAAGACTAAAAGCTGAAAATCTTATTCAGTCATGTGGTCCACATCTTTAAGGAAGGTAACTGGGAGTTGGTTTTAACCAGTGGGTTAGAGCCAGGTGGAGTCCAGGCTGTTCTGCTGTGTCTGCTGAAAGGAGACTGAAGTAGTGGTGGGATTTCAAAGGCATCAGTTTTACATGACAAGTGCTGCTTTGCGTAGTGTGGTGCCACTTAGGTACATGATCTAGACACTACTTGTCAGCACAGAATATTTTCCTGTGCCACAGTATACTTGAAAAGTGATTTATAAATTGGTAAGCCTTGTAACTTTTTTTTAAAATTGGCTCTCACTTTCCCAAAGAAGCCATTTTTAGCTATCAGCATTTTTAGTAGTTGATTTTTTTTATCTCTTGTCAGCTGCAAACTTCTTCAGGTCTCCTTTTTGAGGTATGCCATTTTGAGCAACCAGTGGAGAAAAGAGAGAAAAGTTGTGCGTATCTTGTTTCCTTTTTTAGCAGGAAATCAATGTGAATATACATTAGCCTAAGTAAATGAGCAGCTGTTCTAAAGCAAGGTCTTGACACACAAACATTGTAATGACGTACAAAGACTAATATATGTACACACAGAGAAATGTCCATGTATTTTTTTCCCCCCCCAGGGTCTAGAAGAAAAAAATCCTGCACGTTACCATGGTCACTGTTTATAATGATAGCATTTGCCAAAAGTTACCACGCTACTCTTCCTTTAGCTTGACGCTGCAAAGCCCTCTCTACCTTTTAACTGTTAAGGTTTTTCTCCAAAAGAGATCAGATATGAAGGATTTGGTTTGTATTTTTTCTATCAACCATCAAAATCAGTAACAGAACTTCTTTGGTTTAGTGATGTGTAGGATCATAATCTGAGTGCACGCTTTATTCTTAAAGAGGAAACCATTGTGGTAATTTGCTGGCAAATACTTACTCTAAGGCAATCGGCAAAGTACTCATGATTTCTGCTAACCCAAAGGAAACCACAAGTCAGTCTGTCTTGGGTAGTTCCTGTGATTTTTCTCATACCAACAGCTGATGCCTTTTTTTCCTCTTCCTGTGATGCTACAGCTACTTTGCTTGGACAGCTTCGTGCCTGCAAACCAAGCATTCATGACGGCCTATGTGAGAAGCCAGTTTCTGCAGATACTCTTTGGTGTATTGGAAAGTTATCTGATCCTTGGCTTTCCATCTTCCTTGGTAAATCTACAGGTCAAATTCGTTCCTTTTCTTACTGTATTTGCATAGACTTGAAGACTTTGTGGCATTTCCAGAGATTCTGAAGCTGCAGCTTCCTTTTTTTTTTAATCTTATCTCTGCAGTTTTTAATACTATTTCTTTTAGCAACACTTAAGCTATTTAATACAAAGCTTCTTAGGCTTTGTATTACAGTGGTACGATATTGTCTTTTTTAATACAGACATGCAAATATCCAAATATATGACCAATGTAGATGGCTGGACCTTATTGCTTAATATGAGATGTTTTCCAGATGGGTTTGACGGACTGGGCAATTTGCACATTGAGGGATGATTTGAACTGCATTTTGGAGAGTTTGCATGTGCAGGCAATTCTAGCTGTGGTAAAAGATGAGCCACGCATTTTGTTGATGGAGCTGCTCTGTGCCAGCTGGAGTTGGAACACCTGGGAGATTCAGCCACTCCTGTGAAGCTAAAAAAAGCAGCTCTTTGATTTGTAGAAATGATTGCTGATGTTCTGTTCTTCCTCTTGAGTGCCAGCACCAAGGGTAGCAGTGTTCAATTTGGGGAGTTACTTTAATTCTCAATCTTTTCATGCACCTCTCTCCATCTAGAAAAACCCTTGTTAGGAATACACAAGTGGCTTGGCTTTCACTGAGTGGCAGTCCTGGTTCTGGGGTTTTACTGGTTTTCTTATAAAGTACACTGGAAGGATGGATTATTTAACTGTTTTTACTCACCCATGCTGAGTTCGAAGGCAGGAAAAAATCCTATCATCTTCCTCCTTTGGAGGTGCTTTGGCTGTCCATTTTCTTTTCTCTCCCAGAAGAGGGATTTTTCTGCTTACAAACTGGATTTCACAACCACAGGATCCATTTTCCAGATGTTCGAGTATACTTTTTCCTAATGCTTCGAGTGCATTAACAAAAAAGCGATGCAGTTCGGAGAGCATGTTACAAAGAGATTCACCTTAACTCATCTATAAAATATTATGTCTGCATTGTAATACAAGCAAACCAGTTTTTCTTGTAAAAAGGAATTTATTTGTTACTTAATCAAGTTTAATTTTTCCAGCCAATGGAGAAGCTGCATTACTTCCTTTTATTTTGGAGGGTGAAAATAATTTTGAAAGCTGCATGGATTATTAGATAAAACACTGCAGGGAAGGGAAGTGGAATTGACTTTACAGCTGGTACTGCATTTATACAGAAATGTGAGGCTTGCTTTGTTACAAAATAGAGACAAATATCTTTCTTTCCCAAATGAAGATAACCGGCTCTCTCATGCCCTTACTAGTTTGTTGTGGTGTTTCGTGGTTTTTTGTTTTGGGCTTTCCCCCCCACCCCCACCTTCAATCACAGTACAACTCTCCTGGACAAAATACCTAGAAACTGAGTTTCTGCAACCATGATTTTCAAAGTGCTTAACTGGCTGTGGTTTCATAGTTACTTTACGTTAATCTTGTTAAGTTCAGGTAGGTGTTGATGGAGGAATACTGCTTCCTCACCATTTTTCTCCATTTTATACCAGCACTGCTATTAAATCACAGAATCAGAGAATCGTATAGATTGGAAAAGACCTTTAAGATCATCGAGTCCAACCGTAAACCTAACGCTACCAAGACCACAACTACACCATGTCCCTAAGCACCTCATCCAAACGTCTTTTAAATACCTCCAGGGATGGCGACTCAACCACTTCCCTGAGCAGCCTGTTCCAATGCTTGACCACCCTTTCAGTGAAGTAAAATTTCCTAATATCCAGGCTAAACCTCCCCTGGTGCAACTTGAGGCCATTTCCTCTCGTCCCATCATTTGTTACTTGAGAGAAGAGACCAACCCCCACCTCTCTACAACCTCCTTTCAGGTAGTTGTAGAGAGCGATAAGGTCTCCCCTCAGCCTCCTTTTCTCCAAGCTAAACAACCCCAGTTCCCTCAGCCGCTCCTCATAAGACTTGTGCTCTAGACCCTTCACCAGCTTCGTTGCCCTTCTCTGGACACGCTCCAGCACCTCAATGTCTCTCTTGTAGTGAGGGGCCCAAAACTGAACATGATATTCGAGGTGCGGCCTCACCAGTGCCGAGTACAGGGGCACGATTCCCTAGTCCTGCTGGCCACACTATTTTTGATACAAGCCAGGATGCCACTGGCCTTCTTGGCCACCTGGGCACACTGCTGGCTCATATTCAGCCAGCTATTGACCAACACCCCCAGGTCCTTTTCTGCCTGGCAGCTTTCCAGCCACTCTTCCCCAAGCCTGTAGCGTTGCATGGGGTAGTTGTGGCCCAAGTGCAGGACCTTGCACTTGGCCTTGTTGAACCTCATACAATTGGCCCCAGCCCATCGATCCAGCCTGTCCAGGTCCCTCTGTAGAGCCTTCCTCCCCTCAAGCAGATCAACACCCCCGCACAACTTGGTGTCATCTGCAAACTTACTGAGGGTGCACTCGATCCCTTCATCCAGATCATTGATAAAGATATTAAACAGGAGTGGCCCCAGCACAGAGCCCTGGGGAACACCGCTTGTGACCGGCCGCCAACTGGAGTAAACTCCATTCATCACCACTCTTTGGGCCCGGCCATCCAGCCAGTTCTTTACCCAGCGAAGAGTACACCCGTCCAAGCCATGAGCAGCCAGTTTCTCCAGGAGAATGCTGTGGGAAACCATGTCAAAGGCTTTACTGAAGTCTAGGTAGACAACATCCACAGCCTTTCCTTCATCCGCTAGGTGGGTCACCTTGTCGTAGAAGGAGATTAGGTTGGTCAAGCAGGACCTGCCTTTCCTAAACCCATGCTGGCTGGGCTGGATCCCTTGGTTATCCTCTACATGCCGTGTGATGGCACTCAAGATGATCTGCTCCATCAGCTTCCCCGGTACTGAGGTCAGGCTGACCGGCCTGTAGTTCCCCGGGTCCTCTTTCCGGCCCTTCTTGAAGATGGGTGTCACATTTGCTAATCTCCAGTTAACTGGGACCTCCCCAGTTAGCCAGGACTGCTGGTAAATGATGGAAAGGGGCTTGGTGAGCACATCTGCCAGTTCCTTCAGTACTCTCGGGTGGATTTCATCAGGCCCCATAGACTTGTGAGTGTCTAAGTGGTGCAGCAGGTCACTGACCATTTCCCCCTGGATTATGGGGGGTCCATTCTGGTCCCCGTCCCTATCTTCCGACTCGGGGGGCTGGGTACCCAGAGAACAATTGGCCCTACTATTAAAGACCGAGGCAAAGAAGGCATTAAGTACCTCAGCCTTTTCCTCGGCCTTTTTCTCATCCTTTGTCACTATGTTCCCTCCCACACCTACTAGAGGCTGGAGATTCTCCTTAGCTCTCCTTTTGCTGCTAATGTATTTGAAGAAGTATTTTTTGTTGTCTTTTACAGCAGTAGCCAGATTGAGCTCTAGCTTGGCTTTGGCCCTTCTAATTTTCTCCCTGCACAACCTCGCTACACCTTTGTAGTTCTCTTGACTTGCCTGCCCCTTCTTCCAAAGGTCATAGACGCTCCTCTTTTTCCTGAGTTTGAGCCAGAGCTCTCTAGTCAGCCAGGCCGGTCTTCTTCCCTGCCGGCTTGTCTTTCAGCACCTGGGGACAGCCTGCTCTTGTGCCTCTAGGGCTTCCTCCTTAAAGAATGTCCAGCCTTCCTGGACTCCTTTGCCCTTTAGGGCTGCCTCCCAGGGGACTCTGTCAACCAGTCTCCTAAACAGGCCAAAGTCTGCCCTCCGGAAGTCTAAGGTGGCAGTTCTGCTGACCCCCCTCGTCACTTCTCCAAGAATCGAAAAATCTATCATTTCATGATCACTCTGCCCAAGATGGCCTCCAACCATCACATGGCTCACAAGTCCTTCTCTGTTCGTGAACAAGAGGTCCAGCGGGGCACCTTCCCTAGTTGGCTCACTCACCAGCTGTGTCAGGAAGTTATCTGCCACACACTCCAGGAACCTCCTAGACTGTTTCCTCTCTGCTGTATTGTATTTCCAGCAGACATGCGGTAGGTTGAAGTCCCCCAACAAGAACAAGGGCTAGCGATCGTGAGGCTTCTCCCAGCTGCTTATAGAATAGTTTGTCTGCCTCATCATCCTGGTTGGGTGGTCTGTAACAGACTCCCACCACAATATCTGCCTTGTTGGCCTTCCCCCTGATTCTTACCCATAGACACTCCACCCTATCGTCACCATCATTAAGCTCTAAACTATCCAAACACTCCCTAACATACAGGGCTACCCTGTATGCCTCTCCTGCCTCGCCTGTTCCTCCTGAAGAGTTTATAGCTGTCCATCGCCGCACTCCAGTTGTGCGAGTCATCCCACCATGTTTCCGTGATGGCAACTATATCATAGTCTTCCTGGTGTACAGTGGCTTCCAGCTCCTCCTGTTTATTGCCCATGCTGCGTGCATTGGTGTAGAGGCACTTCAGCTGGGCTGTTGTCCGTGTCTCCTTCATAGAGGAACACCCCTTGTGTGCTTTGAGGCATTTCATTGGCGTTTCCGTCTTGGCTCCTATTACCTCAATAGAAGTTGCACAGTAAGCTGTCAAGAACTGATCCAGCTGAAAATGTAGATTTTGTTTGTTTGTTTGTTTGTTTGGGTTTTTTTGCCTTGATTGGTTTAATCTTTGTCACCAGCCTGAAATTGAATTGGATTTATATACTCACAACAGCACATGTATTTATTCGGGCACATGGTATCATTACAGTATGTCAGCAGGCTCTGCCTGTTGATACACAGGCAACATCAAAGTGTTTAGTGATAGACCGCTGACTTTCCCCCGTGGCCCTTATATTTAAGGCTTGCTTCTGCCTTGGTTTTTATGTAATTCCTTGAAGTTGAGATGAATCTTACATTCTGTCAAGGAGGTGTTTTTCATCTAGATCATCTTAACAGTTCAGTTTTCATCGTGGCTCTACAAAGAGTTGTATGTTGGCAGAGCGGAAAGGAGAGCTGATAGACTGCAGTGAGAGGACTGAACTGAGGGTTAGGAGTCCTCTAAATGAGGTTTTTTCATGGAAGAAAATACACGCCACACTGTTGATTCACATGGTGCTAATGGGGAACTAGTGGCTGTGTTCATCTTTTTTTCTTTACCCTCCCCAGTCTGCCTCCCACTGGCTTTCAGGGAGGCTAATGGGTACTATTGGGTGCTCAGCATTCATGAGAACTGGCTTGCTTATACTCTAATAATACTTAAATTTAATATGCTGCAGGTCAAATTTTGGATATCATGAGGTGTACTCTCTTTCTCTAACCAAAGACCGTGGGCATTCAGAAAACCTATATAAATAGTGGGTTTAGCACTCATAGCTTTCATGTTTGGACCTCACGGGGTCCCATTTTTATTTCTGCCCATTATTTTTATTCTTTTTTCCTTTGGCTGAAGTCCCTTGTTTATGACTGAAATGGAAAAAACAACAAATGTAAAATCCTATATCCTGCTGGTACCACTTTCCTTTTGAAGTAGCATCACATAAAGGCTTATGTTTAGATTTTCATGCCTACCATCATACTCAGCATGATTCTTTTAATCTTTCATGAACCTGGAATTTCAGGATATTAAGGGTAAAAATGCTGCTCTGTGGAGTGTTTGAAGTCAAAGTAGCAACATGAGGACAGCACCATGAACAGTGTGGAAAAGCATGGTTAGGATCACTGGTCTAACTTATTGCTCAATCAAGCCTGATACTCTTTTTTTTCTATTTGGCTGTGTATACACCCCTTGTAATGCTGGTATTTTATAGGGGGTTTGCAAAGACTTAGTCTTGGAAACTCCCAAAGAAATCCAGGCAGTCAAGACATATCCTAAGTGCATGAGAAAGTGTGCATTAAGCAATGCAGCAAGATGAGATGGTTTTTTGTCTCCCTATTTACTGTTCTAAAGAGAGCACTTGAGCATTGGTACATGCAAGACTGATTTGTCATGTCATGAGTCAGTTACTGCACTGGAACTTGGCTTGGTGGTTGCAGGAAACTGTTCTGTTTGTTCCTATTTTAGCAAGACCCAGCAAGTCATCTGGATGTCACTACTATATTTAGAAGCGGGTGGCCAATGGAAGATGAACTTTTGTTGGTCCAGTTCACTAATAGTACAGAGTATTTATAAGCGAGTGCAAAAGGTGGGAACCCATACTCCTGCTGCAGCCAGGATGACCCTTCCCAGGGAGCGTCGGCTTCGGCCGGGCTCCTGCGGAGAGCTGTGTGCTCCCAGGCAGCAGTCTGGTGAGAGAGAGACCTCTGCCAAGCCAAAAGAGTAAGTGGAAGCAGCTGTGAAGCCCAGTCCTGTCAGCCACTTCTGCCAGTCACTCAGCTCTTATGGGGCTCCCACCACAGTGTCTGCATACACAGAACTATACGGGACAAGGAAAACAAACTAATTTATTTTTCTCCAGGAAAACAAGTCCATTTTGTTTCTCCAGGCATCTCTCCCCCTGAACCAGCTATTCTGCTGGAAGAAAATGGTTTTTATTTCTCCCTGAAAATATAAAGAGAGGCTTCATAACTAAACAGAGGGTAGGGCTTGAATGGCTGTCCCTCAACTTGTGCTGTGTGATTATCCTCTTTCAGTAGGGCAGAAGATTTCGTCTGCCTTCCCAGGTAGAACCCACAAACAATGATGCTTTACTCTAAAATCTTTCCAACCACTGGGATACTGAAATGTAACCCAGATGTGGTTGAATCCTGAAGAAAAAGGCAGAAAAACAGGATGTAGACTTGGGTCTCCCCTTTTCTGCTCTTGAGTAGAGCAGCTTTGTTTTCTGCATTCAGAAAAAGCCACAACTGCCATGTGCTACCTCACTTTGACTCTGGTTGCTTCAACTGCTTAATAACAATGAAACAAGATATTTTTGTTGCAGATGAAGGAAGAAAAAGGCTTTCTGTTACTCTTATCCTTATTACCCAGATTCTTTTCCATATCTTGCTCCAAGGGATAACATGGATTACATCAAGGTACGGAAGAGGTCCATTAATTAGGTGTTCATAGCCTTTCAGCATTTCATGCCTTCTCAAGATACTACAGTTTCAAATGTGCAATCTTTAACTGCTTGTGGTTGTAACAGAAATTAGATGATAGAACATGGTATTAAGGAAAAACAATAAAAACATATCAATAAATCTTTGCAGAATTAATAGATGTCATTTATAAACTATTTTGCTCAAAAAAAATGAAACCTGATAGTTTGTCTTCAGTAACTAGGGCCAAATATGGAAGAACTTCCTGCTTCTTAATTTCAATATTTTTATCCTTTAAAGCTAGGTCAATACATCCAGGTTCATTACTAAATTTTCTTAGTCATGAGCAGATTTACTTTCTACTCTGGTCTGGAAGACACATCTTAAAGAAAAAAAAACAACCCTTTTTATGGTTGCTGAATAGCAAATATTCTGAGTGTGAATATAGTCTCCTTTTCATAGTTACTACTTGTATGATGGCTTGAGTGTTACAGGTGAAGAGATCCCAGAGACCCAGCCAGTGTGGTTAGAAACTACTATAGTTATTTGCATTAGGCTGTTGGGAGACACTGTCAACTGCATTAACAGCTGTCAAATAGACCCTGTCTGTTAGTTTATGGATTTCTAAAATTATGCTAATTGTTATATTTCTTTCTAAACACAAATAAAAGTAGGATCTTATTTGGTCAAGAGAAACAAGCTTGAATGTTTGGGGCGAGTTCTGGTTTGCCTGGAAGAACCTTGATAATGGGGAGCTACCATAATCTGACTCAGTGCCCTGTGTTTGTATTTGATTCAGGATATTTGGTGTAGTAGCAACAATAAAACCAACAAAAGCACACAGTAAAACAAAACTGAGCTTATTTTGGCTTGGGGTTGTCTAGAAATTTACTGCAGCTGAATTTTTTATCTTACTCTGCCAGCTTTAAGTTTACCAGTGAACAAAGGTCTGTAATTGTTTTAAGCTGTGACTTGATGGATGTGTTTGTTTAAAAGAAATACTCAAAATTCTGCTATGTAGCATATCCTAAATCAACTAGAATGTTGTTCTTTGTGATTGTTATAAGAAAAAAAGGCCAAGGAATGCAGGTTTCTGCTAGAACCTGTTCTATTTTTTTGGTAGGCCGAGAGTTACTACATTTCAATATTCTACGCCTACTTTGTGTTTTCTTATATTCTTTTCCTGTCCTGAGGAATGGCAAGTAATTCCAGTGCATCAAGAATGTATTTAAAAAAAAAGGTTTATGCTCTTAAACATTACTGTGTGGAAATCAGATTAGGAAAACATTTGGGTGAGTGAGTGAATCTTTTTCAGGAGGATCCAGATCTGTAGCCATTAAGTGACACACTCATGTTCTTAGGTCATGTGTCCTACAGCTAGCGTTATATGAGAAAATAATATCACGTTACACTCTTATGTTCTGTTGAGCATGTGACGATATTTTTAAGAATTCCATATTAAAACAGATTCCAAAAAGGCACTTTTTATGAAAGTACACATCAACACACCATTGTGTTGGTGTGTTGACTTATTAGCCTGGTTAAAATACAACTTCCTAATGGTCAAAAGCACTGTACTTCATTTTATGTCGTTATTATAAATGAGACTTCTTCTAAACCTATACCTGATAACTAAGCAACCTTGTGAGTAATATTTCACCTTAGGGAAAACCTGTACATAAGAATTTTCCATTTTATAGCTAGAAGGAGAGTTTAATTCAATTAGATTTTTTGAAGTATATTTTAAAGTTGTTCCTGCATTCCTGTATTTTGGCAGTAATTTTTGTCTTAGAGCAGGTATTTAAAAGAAATCAGTTTTCGTGCCAGTAAGCAGTAAATGAGTTAGTTCACGTAAGCTTTACCACAGTTTTCTTCATTAAAGTGAATAGGATGGCTCTTTCAACGAGTGCTCTTGAAATGCTGTCAGATAGAGCTAAATGTTGAATTGAAGAAGGTTAAACATGTTTAGATTATCTATTTAAAATGTGCTTTCTTCTACAGTGGCAGTAGGGGTTTGGTAACACTTAGCACCATGTTACATGTCTCTTACACCGCTGTTTGACATTGTCATCCTGGTTACCCTGTTACTGACTTTTTAATTAGTTTGTGTAAATGTGCTTTTGTTATATGTGGTTGTTCTGAACAACCACATATAAACCTTGGTGACCTCCAAGGGAATGACTTGCTGAACCAGGCAGCGTAGGTGGTGCTTGGTGATACCTCTCACCATTTTGTGCTCTTTCCCAGTGGGATCGCAGCAGGGCTGCAGAGACCCTTTCGTTGTCCTAATACTGCTGTTTGTACACTCTTTCTCCTAGAAGAAAATAGTTGAAGCAATGTATCATTTTACAGTGTTAAATGCTGCTCTTTTCTGGCAGTTTGCCTTCTCAGGCCATAGACCCTGATGAGAAGTGCAAGCGCAGTTTGGTGAACGCTATTCTAGCTTGAATGAAGAGATGCCGACAGATCCCCAACAATGTGTATAGGCAAGGGATATTTGTGCTTTGCAAATTAAGCTAAGAGGCAAGTTGACCAGATACAGGTTTCTTTGTACGTGATCCAAAAAGTGAGTCTTAGTGCTCGACAGCACCAGTTTACCCATTGGTTTTCTTGATCTATCAGAGTTAAGATTTACGATCTGAAAGCCCGCTAGTGTTGGACTCTACTTGGCTGTATCTGCAGGGCCAGAAGAGATGCATCATCTTGCCGCTTCCAATATTTAAATTAATTTCTAAACTTAACTTTTAGTGTGCATCCAACTTGTTAACTATTTTGTATTCTGCAACCATGAGACGCGGAGGGGAGAGCAACTTCTCAGTGCTGCTCCTTTGTTCTTCCTGCCAGAGCTTTTGCTTGCGATGTTTCTTTGGCATCAGAGTTTTTGTTCTGACCTTAAAGCCAGAAGCCGGTGCTGTTGTGCAGGGCTGTGGTGAGGAGCTGAGGCTGTTCGCGTGGGGCTGGGAAGCTCTGGGGGGACAGTTCTGTGCTTCCACAGCTCAGTGGCTGTGAAACGTGCTCCCCTCCGACAACCACATCAGAACTTTTCCTTTTTCATCTTTCTAAATAAAGAGTGTTAGCCTCCTCCTGGTTTCAGGCAGCCTTTGGCACACTGGACTGCTTTTTATTTGTGGTTTTATGCTGGTTCTGACTGGGGCGCTCTTTATTGCTGTGCGGTTCTAGCAATCAAATTTCAATTTGTTCTGTTGGCAAATGCTTAAGGCACAACAGAAATTTTCTATGTCTATGAATAGAAATATGTTGTTTTCCTTTATTTCTTAAACCTTTGGGATGATTTTCCATATCTCCAAACTTGAATTGTTCAAATATGCACTCTATGTGTATGTGTTGATTCATTTTATCTTTTTGGTTGCTATAAATAATATTTCTGTGTGTCTAGCACCACTTAGCAATGACAGACATGGTTTTGTTTTGGTTTAAGTTCCCTTTGTTCTTAAAGGAGAAGTTATAAAACCCACTTTCAAACCCTGAGGTAGAGAAGGATGATTATCAAAGAAAATGTGAAATTGTAAAGAGGTCAGTGAGGTAAAAGCTATATGTGTATTAGGAAAGTATTGCAGTATGTAATACTTACTCTTTTCCTGTGAGGTCCATACTCTAAATCAGAAAAGATGGTCTCTTCCATGATGTCCTTTGATCTTAAGTAAAAAATGTGGGTCTTCACTGCATGTCTTTTGATATAGAAAGGAATTAATATTTTCTGGCTTAATGACTGGGACCCCTTCAGGTCCCCAATCTGCAAAGACTATTACACTCGCATGCAGCACGTTGCTCCATTAAGTCAGGAGGAGTTGTGTGCAGTAAGGAGAGGTGTGCGTGTGCAGTGGTTGCTGCAGGAGCAGCACTTGGAAAGGAAATTGCTGTATGCATCTCCGCAAGTTCATGAGAGCAGTGTTGAGGACAGGGAATCACAAAAGCATTTTTTCTGCAAAATGCTGTAACGCTGTGTACTTTTGTCCTGTTGGATAATCCCACCTTTAGCAGGAATGCCTGGAGTAAGCAGTGGCATTTTTAAAAGATTTGTAGGATGTGGATCTTATTTGAGGATCAATAAGGGTTGATATTTTTATAGGTATTTGTGGATTTTGCAAACCGTATTTTGCAGAATTGGGGGTAGGTTGTGAAATTGCTGACAGGATATGCTCAAAGTAAACAGTGCAACACACTTGGGTTATACACATTAATAGAAATACTTAACTGATTGAAAAGACCTCAGCATTGTGTAATAGCAATGATATGTTACATTCCAAGATCCCAAGGCGTGTTACAGTCATTAATTAACTGGGAACAATAACTTCCTTTGATGACAAGTAGTGTTTCCTCCTGATGAGGCACAGAGGATTAGATGTCTATCTAAAAGCAAAAACATACTGTTCTTAAAAGAGATTTTTAAAAGTTCCTATTTTTTTTCCTTTTTAATTCACTTTCATTTACGGGTGTATATACCATCACCTTTCTCTTTGCTTAATTGCATGTTACTCTCTCTCTGCTTTGGTGATAGCAGAGGAGTAAAGAGCTTTGCTCAGAGGGCAGAAAAATATTCTGCTGGTGTGAATGAAGTTCAGTACAATGTTCTTTTAATGAAAAATTGAAAGCAGACACTGTTGTAAAGAGTGAATTTTAATGGACAACCCAATTTTTCTCTTATAAGAATGATTACAAACATTTTTTTTTACTATCTGTTCACTAGCATATAGTGGCTTTTAGCCTAAAGGAGGGATGTCAACTAAAGTGGAAGAAGATGATGTAACATAAAAAAAAAAGACAAAAACTGGTGAAGGTTTTGTTGGGAAGGGAAGAGACAGATGATGTCCTTTCTCCCACCATACCATTATGCTGTCTTTTGTCCCATGTGACATCAGATTTATGCCTTCTTCCTATGCAACTTAAAGTTGAGCTAAACAGATAAAATGTTGTATATTGGATGTAGGTGTTCAGTTCTCAGGATAACATGGGCTAGTCTCACAAACAGGAAGGAGCCAACACTGTGCAGCAAGAAGGAGACCCACTGTAGTTCCCCTTTCCCTCCTCTCTGTAGGCGACAGATGGTTCTTGTGATTTACTGATTTTTTAATAGCCCTTCATGGGATGCTGAAGGAATGTTCCAGCTGAGGAAAGGCAGTGTAGTACACCACGAATCAGTGTGCCAGACTGATTCCTTCACTTCCCAGGAAAAAAAAAAATGCAGTCAGTAAGTTGTTCTGGTTTAGACTGGATAAAACAACGGCTGCTCCTGGGGCTGATAAAGTTTGGAGGCCTCTTTAATAAGGCCTGTTTGAAAATCTGTTTTCTCAAATTATGTCCAAATACTCCCTGTGAGCTCCCAGTCCCACCCTTTTGTCCGGTGCTGAGCCCTATGCAGTTATGCAATGCAGCTTGTGAAAACTGCCTGCATGCCATTCCTAGCAGACATCAACCTGGATGTCAGAGGGCCAGGGCGGTGTTGCTTTTCCCATCCTTGTAGCTGTTTGTGAACAAATCCCTCTGAAAATTGCCTGTTCTATGGGGGATAGATATGAAGGATTCTTTGTTGTTGTTGTTGTTGTTGCTGGCTTGCTTTTTTTCCCCCCTTCTTTTGTTTTCTTCCCTTTAATCAGAACCAATCAGTAAGCTCTCCTTTTTGATTCAGGATTTCATGAGAACTGGTAATTCTAATGCATTGGTCTTAATAAGGGATGCCTTTGCTAAATAGGCTGATGCCAACTGACTTGTTCATCAGAGGAAAAATGAGTGAAGTACTAGATACACTGAGTGATCCATCTCACATGATATTGATGTTAGCACATGCTAACAGAGGAATTAAATTTGGAAAGCCTAGTTACTAGCTACTGACATACATAGTTAGCTTGGTAAAAACAAAGACCAAAACACTCCTACTCCATAAAAACAAATAAACTTCAGTGCTCTCTCCTCCTGGCAATCAGGAATTCATTTAGTTGACTAGAACTTAAGGAAGAAGTCCAAAGTCAGGTCCAAAGCTAAGGTGGTGATCTTAAAAGCTCTCAGAGAAGTTATATTGCATTTTCAGCTCTTTTCAAAGCTGTTTGTAGTGAGCAGGCAGTTTATTTAGGTGCTGTACACCTCTCTTCTCTAGAGAGTTGAGTTGGTTAGTGACCCCCTCCTCACAGAAAGGATGCTGTTTCCTCTCCTTTGTGGCACTTCCCATATTTGACAAACTAAATTCCAGCAGAGGTGGAAGAGATGTCTGGTCTGAACCTCTCTGGTTTCCATTCATGTCTGTTGTCTCTCAACCTCTGGCCATGCTCCACTATGAAGAGCTTGGCTTCATTCTCTTGATAACCCTCCTTGTAGGTACAAGAAGGCTGCTGTTAGGACCCCTGAAACCATCTTCTCTCCAGGCTGAACCAGCCCAGCTCCCTCAGTATCTTCTCACAGGACAGGTGCTCCAGCCCCTGCCCATCTTGGTGGCCCTCTGCTGAACTTATGACAGTTTATCAATCTCTTTCTTCTATTGGGGGGCAACAAAACTGGACGTCGTCTTCCAGGTACGGTCTAACAAGTGCTGAGCAGAGGGGATGATCCTTCTCTTCCCACGAGCTACTGGCCACGTCCCCGCTGGTACGGCCCTGGAGGCCGCTGGCCGTCTCTGCTGCCAGGGCACTGCTGGCTCGTGCCCAGCTCGCTGCCCACCAGGCCCTGAGTCTTTTGGCAGAGCCGCTCCCCAGGCAGGCAGGCCCCAGCCTGTGTGGCTGCCGGGGCTCGTCCTCCCCGGGGCAGGGCTCTGCCTTCAGCCCTGACGAATGTCACTGGGCTCCGGGTGACCCCTTCCCTCGGCCTGTCTGGTCCCTCTGGATGGCAGCCCCTGCCCTCAAGTGTATTGAACCATCTTCCCCCCTTCTGCCCCCAAATTAGTGTCATCTGCAAACTTGATAGTGCCCTCCATAATTTCTTTCAGGTGATGGGTAAAGAGGTATCAGTCCTGTCAGTTTTCCTTAATTGCAAGAGAGTTAGCCTTGTCTTTAGGGAATCTGAAACTGAATCCCGAGCTTTCAAGAGCACAATAGAGAAAGAGGCAGAGTGGATTAGAAATATGCTTTTCAAATTAGTAAATTGTCCTTTTTTTGTATTCTCTAATACACTAGTTACTTCCCTACACATGTATACTAAGATTTGCAATGAATATATATGTCCTAAAAACGAGGATAGAATGCGAAAGATTGTGTACCGAGACTTGTTGCTTTTGGCTTCTCTTCTGGATTTGCTATAGGCATATGGAAAAGCATATGATGTAATGATTAGGACAGTGCAACTGAGATTGTAGAGCAAGTCTCTAGAAATAAATGAGTTTGAAATTAATATTACCAAAACATAAAACTATTGTCCTTCCCAGTCATTAATTCTTATTCCTGAGTGTTACTGTTTTCATCCTTTGGGTTAAATGTTGCAGGTATCATAACTGAGTTGATGCTGGGGTAGCCAGATATATTGCATTTCTGACTCCTTGGAAAAAAAAATTGTGAGGATAGGGGGTCTGAATAGGATCAGTGGACCATAGCTGTGTGCTGCTGCAGTGCACTTATTTCAATACTCTGTAGATTTAGGACTGATTTAACAAATGATAAAGGGAATTACCAGCTAGTGGAATTTGAATCAATGATGGCCTTTAGATACTGTGAGCAAAACTTGTAGCAGCAGGAGACACTTCTGCTTTAGGATTGTTCTGAGGGGTGTGTTTGGAAAAGAAAATTTATAGAAGCAACCAAAACCAAATGTGTGTTGGAGGTGGCAGGGGAAATACACCGTTGTCTCTTCCTTGGGACTCTAAAATGAAGTGTTTCAGTTTCAGCTCTGACCCTGGGAGTTCATGTTATAAAATCTTTACATGTAATTTAGCACATGAATTAGGAGCTTCTGGCTCATGAAGGTTTGATTTGGCTGGGACTGTGTTGTTCTGTCCCCTGGAGAGACCATGCTTCCTCCATATCAAGGCTGAGGTAACTGGGGAATGTTACAGCAGGATTGCAAGCTTGCAGTGCAATTTAACATTTGTATTTGTTTTCATGCAATACATTACCTTTACAAAAACAGCAAAGCCTTTACTTCCTTTTTTCCTCATGCATCTGTCTCATACAAGCGGTAGTTCTTTTATTTTCATGGAGAAAAATATAAAAAAGTCTCCTAGGCACAGAATGGAGAGGGAAAAGGAGGAGAGGCCGGCATGAATACCGCTCCAGAAACTAACGACCTGTTCTTTTCCTTGGACATTTTTAATGAGAACATGCATGTGTCTTGACTTCTAGTTTCTGGAGAACACAACTGGGACTGGGGAAATCTGGTTTGTTTTCAGTCCTGGCAAGAGTTTGGTGTGACAGTGGGCAAGATGTTCAGGATGAGATTCGCAAGGATGCTGAAGTGCTTTGTAGATAGCTCTAAAGTCGTTACTGGGCTTTCCACAAAGGGCTTGCTCTTAGCGTGCCTTGGGTCTTTCTGTTGTCTGAACGTGTTGTTATAATTTTGTCTGAAGGACCTGTTACCCTTAAAGTAATTTCTTCTTGCTGTGCTCCAAGTGTCTTCCCAGGAGCTTTCTAGCTCCCTTTCCATTTAGTGATTTCTGTATCTCCAGCATTGAAATATTGGGTACCATCATAATTTTTATGACTTTCTCTTTAGTCCCCACAGTTAAATCTGTTCCCCATCATAAATGCCTGCTTTGCATGTGAGAGACTAGAACCTGCTGAACTCCCTGAAGTTGTTTTATGACTTACGCTTTAGCACGTAGCTTGCTCTTTTGGGTGGTTAGAAGGAGTTGCGTCATTACCTACTACTGTTTTCTCATGTAGCTATTTCCTGACTTTCTGTATGCTTCTTTTAAGCTGTCTATTTTAACCCTTGATCTTTGAAATCCGATTTTCCACCTCTTCTCTCTTTTCCTTACCCAATAAAAGCTCTGTTTCCTTTCTCTTTTTCTACAAAGAGATGTTTCTACCCTTTTCCTACTGCCTCTTGCTGACTATCTGAAAACTTTCCCTCACAAGGTTACCTCCATGCTTACATGCTTGTCTTGCATGGTTGCTGGTTTGTCCTTTCCACTGCAGGGGTTCCTATTGAGGTATATAATCTATTAGCCTCTTTTCCCAATAGCAACCTGTCTTGTAATGATGATGACTGAGAGATGAAGGGTTAGAATAGCAGAGAAATGGGACAAGTTATCTAGTCAAAAGGCAAAAGCCATCATGAAGATGATGTATGTAAAGTTTCTACAAGTGAAGATTTAAAATACTCTTTTTCTCCCATTTAATTTGCCCAACATCTTTTTAGTTAAACATTATTTAAAAAGTAATGCTAATTTTAGACTTCTAAATACTTATAAAGAATGGGAGTGATACAGTCTTCTTGGTTTCAAACTTTAAAAGACGATCACTTGGGTCTCTTGCTTGAAAATAAGTTTTATGTGTAACTTTGGGGGATTTTAATAATTATATTCATGCTTGCCTTTTCTCTTGAGTTCTTGAGAATGGGGAATATGTGAACACATGAATTTAGGATCTTGAAAAAGGGTAGCTGAAGTTAAATGAAGGGTCAGTACAAAATGCGAGTCAACACCTAAGGGAGTGAGCATTTAGGAGCTCTTGCTGATGTTAACTGGGTTCACAGACTCAGGGAAAACTATTTGGCATCAATGTGTGTTTTCTTTGTTGCTGGGGTCCTGTCCCTCCCTTCCAAATCCTTTACCTAAGCCTAGACTTAAATGCAAAGAGTTTGGGTCCTTATTCTTGACTCCTGAATCTTAAACATAAACATGAGGTATCTTCATGTGTCACCAGTCTCCCTTTTCCAGATGCATACTGTAATTGGTTGGGCTTGTTTTTATCCTATTCTTTGGATGTATACAGCCAACCAGTTCTACAGCACTTTGATGCTTTCTAAGTAATCACAATGAAATTTGTCTAGAGCTGTGGGTTTTAAATTGGTCTATATATAGTGAGCATTTTCCTATAAATTTTTGATTGACTAGTTGAAGTATTTAAAATCTGTTTTGAAATCAAGGCCCCAGATGTTTATATGATTGGTGATAAGGTAAAGACAGCTGTAAGACATAAATTTGCTGGTTATGGGTTGTCTGCCTTGGTTTCAACTGAAATTATTATGCTGATGTGGGAGAGTAGACATATATCTAAGAAGTGGAGTATTCCATAACAGTTTTGTAATGTAATGGAGAAGTTTTGCAAAACTCTCTTTGCTGCTCTGAAGGGGAAGGAACTCTCCTGTCAAATAACGGAAGAAACACACTATTCTTTATCCTATCCTGGTTTCTTGCTGAAGTCAATTTTTGAAGTATATTCTTAGATTCTTTTGGGATAGAAAATTCTTCCATTCCTCTACATTATGAGGAACAGATCACTTGGAAGGCTACTTTAAAAAAATATTTCTATACCTAGACTTGTTCTATCATTTTGTTGTTCTGCCATTTAGGGGCATTGCTCCATTCTCACGTGACTATGATCTTACTGCAACCTCTTTGCACCTTCAACTCTTTGCTCATGTTTCAGAATGCCTGTTAAGTTGTTTTTCTATAACATGGAGAAATAGTTGCTGTAAGATGCACCCGCCCACCCACATTTATCTTCTGTAATGCATTGCTTGTTGACTCAGTTTGACTGGAGACTCAAGGTGTTTTGAAGGTTGTGACCAATGACATGTTACTCCACTTGTGCTTTCTAAAGATAAACCTTTTCTCTTAAAAAAAATCAATAGAAATAACATTTTCAAAGACAGCAAATTCATGTAGAAGATCAAAAATGTTTAGGAATACTCAAGCAATCAAGGGCTGCTGCATTTACTTGTGGATTAGGTTTAGTAGAGTTTAAGTGTCTTGCACATGAGGCAGAAGTATAGTTGGGGATGAAGTCACAGAGGCCCAAATAATGTTCTTGTTCCTCCCATCTCGGAAACAGATATTCTTCCCCTCTCTGCGCTATTCTAATCAAGTGACCCACCGTCCGGCAACTGCATGGGCATGCCTGTCAGTCTTACTTGTTCTTAAACCCATGTTATCCTCATATCCAAACTACCTTGTCTTTAGTTAAGCACAAAAGCACAGTAAGGAAGACGATCTGAACTTTGGTGTGGTCTCCTTGCTTCCTCCCTCCTGTATAGGCAGACTGGTAGAGCCATTTGATGGCCCATCTGAGCCGTGCATTTTGCACCCATACGTAATTCTAGTGTTGGATGTGTAGCAGTGACAGATGCTGAGCAAACAAATAGGCGCGACTCTTTCCTACATCGGGATTCATCAGGCTTTTGCCTGATGATGCATGTTCAAAGGCATTGTGAAATTTGTGGTTGTGCAGATCCGTGTCAGGGAGGCCACTGCAGCTCAGTCTGGTCTCCAGCTTCTTGCACTCATGGACAGAAGTAATGTGAGTAGACATTGATTCCTGTGATGTTAACCCTTCCTTTTGATCAGTTGTTGGTAATTCTGACTAAATCTTTGAAATTGTACTGCTGAATGTTCTACCTCCCTAGCAGCAGATTTATTTTTAAATAACAGTGTTACTAGTGATTTATCTACTCAACTAAATGCTGAAAACATTTAATTTTAGGGTAAATAGCAAAGTAGCTTAAAGAGCCTCCATGCAACGTATTTTCTAGAATGCTTTTCCCCATGTACTCTAACTTAAAGGGGGGAAAAAAGACTCAAAGGCTCAGCTTGGCCTCAGGAACAAAAGTGCATCTTACACTGCTGTGAGTTACTCCTAAATTGCTATATACATGCTCATTTGATCTCTGTCTGCTTGACTTAATTAAAACACTGGAATGTTTGTTCAGTAGATAAGAACATTTCTGGGAGTTATTTAAATTAGTAAGTACTCTGCTTACTGTCATTAAATGTCTTTCCCCCAGCCCTCCTCCCCTACTCCTCACAGTGTGTAGCAATAAGTGATATATGACTATAAAATAATAACAGTTAAGTCACAGATGGTTGAAGATAAAACCTTTAAATGAATGTGAATCTCTTCGCTGTTCACGTTGAAGGTTTTGGTGTGGGGGTGTGTGTTTTTGGTTTTTTTTTTTAAATGCTTTTTAATTAAAAATACTGTTGGCTTTACTTTTTTGTTCCATTTTACATACAGTTTTAATTCTGTTCACATTTTTAATAGTAGCCATGACTATATGTCCTGCTGCCCGCTTTTCCTGTTTCCCTTGTGGCAGTATTTGCAGCAAGAGCTGATGTTGATCATGTAGAGGTGCCTTAGCAAATACCAGGCACACAGTAGCAGTGTCATGGGCTGTTTTAGTCATCCCATTTGCCAGGAGCCATTCTGCTTCTGTGACATGCTACATGTTTTGGGGTGAACATTCATGTGTCTAATACGAACACTGAGAGAGATTTTCAGTCTTCCTTCTTTGAGAATACAACCTCCTTGTATGCCACTCCTTTCTACAGTTTTCTAATGATTTAAATAGTGTTTAAACCTGACTGATGCATATTCAGTCCTATTCATACTCTCATTCCCCATTGAACTAGTACTTTTATCTTGCCTTCTGAATTGCTGTTGCCTTTTTATCAGCATCAAGACTTTGGCTTTAAGAAGATTACGACTTCTCTCTCTTTTGTCAAAAACTTTGGATCTTGACATGAGCAAGACAATTTTTTTGGAGAGGAAGGTCATGTGAACTGGAATGACAGAAGCAGTTCCCCACTACCCAACTAGCAAGAACAGTGTATTTGCTTTATTGAGTTAACTTCACTTCTCCAGCCTATCATGACATTTGCTTAAGCATAAACATTTGCTTAAGCTTATGGCTTCAGGATGTTTATAGGTTCCTGCAAGATCAAGGTCTTGATGGAATGTTCGTGCTGCAGGGTGGATGAGAGTCTGGTAAGGTGTCTGTTGTAGTGCTCACTGAGGGGATTCACTTCACATCATTTTAGCTGTGGTGAAGTTGTAGATTGTCTAAAAAACTTATTTCAGTATAGTAATAGCAGTTGGAATAGGCTACATAATGTTAAAATGTTTAATCAAGTATTTTGATTGTTGTATGTTACCATTCGCTTTCCAGAGTATATTTTCATTTGATTTTTTTCCATTCCCTTTGTTTGAAATCTTCAGCAAGTGTTTGTATTTTTCCATTTCTCAGATTCTACTGTTGCAACTGTGGAATTTATTTTGGTCTTTTAGATATGGATGGCTTGATGTTTTACCTGTCCTTGTAAGGCATCCAGTTGCTCAACCTCTCTGAAGCAAAACATTGTTTAGGGTATCCTGATCATCACATGAATATCAAGTGTAAAGGGAAAAGACTGCTGTATCACTTTCTTTTGTTTTGTTAGTTGTTATTTTTTAATTTAATTTGAAAGAAAAAACATGGATTGGAAAGGCTTCCTACATGCCATAAGTGATCCTTTGTGTCAAGAGGTTAACAGGCTTATGGAAATGCCTGCTGCTTGCAAAATATGCAGGGCCCAGTGACCAAATATTTAAGGTTTCTACCATTCTTTTCATACCTCGTGGCTTGGAATAAACCAGAGGCTACAATTTAATTCATTGACATGAGTTTTGTGAATTCAAAGCTAATTTGTAAAAGTCCACTGTTCTTACCAAGGTTGGTTGTCTAAAGTGTTTCATAATCTAGATGTTTTCTGGAAGGTATATTTTTATTAATCTATCTTACTGTCTAGTGAAAAGCATCTTAACAGCAGGGAAATACAGATTTGTTCCGAGTAGGCAGAACTGGGGGGACGTTTGTCAACTTTTTCCATTATTTTCCTCTTTGCCATGTTGAAGATCAGTACGTGTACGCAGTCTGGTACCTTAACTGGGTTCCTCAGGTCTTTGCTGAGTTGGCTGTGTGCCCGTCACTTTTGCAGCTTGTTCCCCACTGTCAGATCACCGTTATTTGGTGCATTATTTCATGTTCTCCAGTAATATTGGCTCCCTTAGGAAGGACTTAAAAAGAATTAGGTTTGGGTTTTTTTCCACTTAGAGTTTTGATGAACAGAGGCGAGAGGTTTGAAGTGGTTCATTAGGTAAGAGAATTATATCCCCGAAATTCCACTGTTGCTTTGTAGTGTATATGGAAGACTAAGTGTAAGTAGTGGTTGTCATGTGCTGCCCTATGGATAATTTCTGTAGGATCTCTTCATTTAACAAATGCACAGGGCTACAAGATACTGTAGGAAAAATGAACATTACTGTATTACTTGAGGAATGGTATGTGATATTTACACAAACCTGTTTCTGAGGAGTATAATTCAGGCTGTCACTTCCTGATTTGCTTAATTGTGCAACTTTAGCATTCCCCTTATATATTTAACTAAAAAGTAACTGCCACTGTTTTAATTACCCTCCTCCCCCCCAAAAAAAAAAAAAAAAAAAAAAAGATATTATCATTATTTTCCTGAAAGTTCAAAGAATTATCATTGCTCTTACAAAGTACACGGTCTGGGAGTGGCTTTGCTAGGCAGTGCTAAAATACATTGTCCTACCTCACAAGAAATTGTTAGCAGGGGGAGATATTAACAGAGAGCAGTAATCTCACATATGGGTGAGGGGAAACACAAAGCTTTCTCCTTGTGCTTCAAGCTTGACCTAAGCATAGTGTGACTGTTGCTCAAAAGGTAGGGTTCTCTCCATTGCCCATGTAGTCCTCAACAATTTATCTGCATTTGAATGGCCAACCAGATTTGGCCAGTGAGCAGTAAATATGGGTGGCACATGTGTAGGGTGACAGCCATGTCATTTGCAAATCTGAGCAAGAAGCAGGATGGCCTTGTACCAGGTTGTTTAGGCAGCCAGTCACCATCAAGGAAATTTCATATATTAAGTATACAGAATAGTTTGCTGATATTTAAACAGTGTGTTTATCTAGTGAAAGTTTCTAAGGGTCTTTTCTGGAAATGATATGCAGGGCCCAGCAGGATAGCAAGCATGGAGTAGTGTGGATTAATGCAGGAGCCTCTGCATCTGGTAAGGACTTTCAGCTGGCTCATTTCTCAGCTTTTCCTCATTCTGAATGTTGCATGCACTCATGCTTTCATCCTTGTATTTTTCCTGTTCAGTCATTTCTACATACAGCTGTGTATGCTGGATAATACCACATTGTTTCCAATGGCTTTATTTTTGCTGAAGGTTTTCTTTTTTCTTGGTTTGAATTGTGTTTCAAAACTGCAAGGCTGTGTAATACCATTCATGAAGTTGAATAATTGGAGAGGGGGAGGATGGGGGAGGAGAAGAGCTGTACAGGTGTAGATATACAGGAAGATTACTCCAGATAGCAAGAACTGCAGAGGAGTTGGCTTGCATAGCAGAAGTGCTGAGGTTATGTGGAGAGCAGAGAAGGCAGCCAGCTTGAGATGAGTGCAAGTTTGTAGCAGGGGAATAGAAAGAGAGCAGATCTACGAAATATGTTGGATGAAGTCCATAGGGAGCTTTACAAACCAAGAAAGATATTACTTATGCTGGGTCAGGTTTCCTTCCACGCAGATGTTGTGTTAGCTCTTACATTGTCATTATCTTGGACCTCTTCAGTGTGACTAATATTGCACAAATTTCAGATCTTTTCATCTCCATGCACGCTCAAATGCAAGGAATAAACCTCAAAAAGCCTTCTCTATTGCTTGTCCTTCCACTACCCTGAAGTAAAACTTTGAAATAACTTCCCCTACTGGATTTTAAAAGATTAAATAGGGAGTGAGTATACTTTCATTTACAAATCAAAACTAACTTCAGTGCTTTGCAGTTCCAAGTACAGAACTGTAAAAAATCAAGGTGTTTTTTATGCTCCACTGTATGATGAGAATAAGGAAAGTGATTTCTGAGCTTCCTTGCTGTTTGTCTGTGATAGCTGCTTTAACTGCTATGAGTTAAAGGGACTGTGGCTGGGAAGAGGCTGTGGACATGACTATATGAACTCTATGATAATGCCTCATAAGTGCCAGCTCTGTGAAGAAACCCCAATGTTTCTGTTTCCTTTGAAAAACTTAGCCTGGTTCATTTTGGTTCATGTTCCATTCCTGTGTTTCTGTGTCGTTGCTTTCTCTCCTAGCAACAGCTAATTTGGGAAGCGGCTTTTGATGGTGTATGGTATTTAGACAATGTGTGTCCAATGCCATGATCCAACCTGGCTTAGCGTAACTAGCCAGAGTTGCAAGCATATGGTAAAGTCCGTAAGGAATTAAACTAAAGCCTTGAGGACTGGGCAAAGAGTCCTTCCAGAAGAGCAAGGATCTGTCAACAGAATTGTAGCCCATATGTAATTCTTACAAATCCGTGAGCGAGAAATGCCAATGCTTATTAGACCATGCATTAAATATCATTGAACAGATGTTCGGAGAGCCTTTCATTCATAGTGCTGTTAGCAATGAATGAGGTATTATGCTCCCATTCTACATTTTTAAGTGAAGTGTAAAGATAAGTTTGAAAAGGAGAAATAGGGTAAAGTGCACCCTGCTGCCATTCATATTCCAAAACAGTTTTTTGTTCTGCAGTATCTAAAATTAATTATGCTGGAAGTAAGTATTTAACAATACAGTCTCAAGTTGTACAGAATATGAAATTACACAGTGAGTATTGTTTGTTTGTTTTCAATAAAATATATATACATCTCTCATATGGCAGAGAGAATTTTTCAGAAGCAACAGTTCTTGAGATTTAGCCTACCATTTCCTTAGGACCGTATTATCTTTGTTCTCAGTGTTCTTTCAATATATGTGTGGTTTAATCATGTTGCTTTTAAAGAGTTTAGAAGGCTGCAGGGAAAATTAGGTGTGATATTTTCCTAAATCCTATTTGGAAAACTTCTATTAGTCTCCTCCACTTTCTTTTCCTCTCAATCCTCTCCTTGTTTTACACTAATGTGAATTACTTTCTGGAGTTTCCTGTCTCTCTCTACTGATTGTAGAAGAGTCTTGGCTGTCTGACTTAATCTAATCCTGATGCTTAGTCAGCTCAATTTGTACAAAAGGATCCCACTTGAGATTCCTGTTAAAGGTCACACAGGAGGACTGTGATTTTCCTGTGGGTCACTCACAAGCACAGTGCACTGACAAAAGCCCAGATGCATGCATCTCAAACTTCAGCCTATTTGTACCTTTGTTGACCTTATGATGTACAGATAAATTTATCATGTTATGTGGGAGCTTCTTGGTCTCTCTCAACTACAGTGGTCTGAGTTTAACAAGAAAAAATAGTGTTTATTTAAAAAAAAAAAAGAGAGAGAGAGAAAAAAGCAAAAGAGTCTTGGAAAGGAGTACAAAACAGCATTATTGAGAACTACATCCAGACTCCCAGGGCTTAGGAAAAGACCTTCCCAGAGGCTAGAGAGTACCATATCAGCCTGTCAGGGATCTCTTGCGCCATCCTTAGATGTCTGATAACCAGCTGGGTGAGGGACACTGAACGGAAACACTAATGAACTGTTCAGTGTCTTGCCCATGCCAGAAGTGTGGCTTCCAGAGGCTCCCAACATGGAGGAACTTAGCATCTAAAGATATTGCCTTTTTTGGTTTATTTTATCAGTTGCCAAAGAATGGTGTAAAATGTCTGCATTTTGGACCTCAGTAGAGTGAAAAAAATACATTAAGAGAAAATAGTAATTTTGAGGCACCTTCATTTATCTGCCACCATCTTATATTCCTCTCTAGGTTCTATGTCATGCCTCCTCTTGGACTTGTGTTTTGTAAGGGAGAGTGTTAAATCAACAGCAGGTAGCCTAGAAGGCATTTCAGAGGGTTTGCATTTTATTCCTTTTTTTGTTTAATTTGTTTGGCTTGTGTTCTATGTTTTTCTGTAAGTCACAAAGACTTTTGATACCCCTTTGTAAATTATTATGGTCATGCTTATTCTTGTTTTCTCTTTGAAAGAAAAGTATGAGAAAAACATGAAGTTACTAAGTTGGCTGTGCTTTGGGTGGAGTTAGACCAGATGACCTCCAAAGGTCCCTTCCAACCTAAGTTATTCTATGATTATAAAATATTTTAATTAAAGATTCATGTTTTCTTTTGAGCTTCCCTCTCTGTAGTTTCCCCATGCAGCACTTTTGCACGAAGCCATTTTGGAAAGAAGAGCTGTCTTTTCGTGTTCCCCTGTTTTTTGTACATTGGCATCATCAGCTGTGTGTGCGTAGTTCTGAGAGTGAAGTCTTTAAGACTCCTGTGTCATCTTAGTAGCATTTGCTGACTTGTGCAAAGAAAAGTATGGTCAGTGGAGTAGCACGTCCCTTCTGACACCCTGTCAAACAAACCCATTTCTTTGTTCTGTAAAACAGATCAGTAGCACAACAGAGCAAATGCTCAGAAGCTTCCTAAATTCTGCTTCTGTACTTCTAAGTTCAGTATTTCATATTATATTTTGTGACACAGAAATGCTCATTACCAAGTGGCACATTCATTATGAAAGCGCCCCCTTAATGAGGAGCAAAGATTCAAGAAAAGAGGACTAACATGATTCAAATAGTTTCCGCCAAAGAATTAAAGACAACAATAGGAGGAATTCTAGAAATATCAGAGCTAGTTAAAGAATTTGTCAGACCTCATTTCAGAACAGAATTTGTCGTTTGTGCCTAGATGTTAAATTATGTTTCACCTTTTAAAGATTAATAAAAAATATGCTAATGAGAAATGACATAAACAACTTTATTTTGAGATGTACCTACTCTTGGGGTTAATTTGAAATGTTGCTGTTTCTTGGCTTAAAGTGGTTTCTGCTCCCCCCCTTCCCGTCTTTATTTGAACTGAGCTACCAAGCCAGAGAATTTCATTACTCATTTAGCTCTGCTTTCAAGCTCTTAACATGCTTATGTTAACCATATAATTGGGCATTTCAGAACACTAAGCAGATTAATTGATCACTAAAAATATTATCCCGTTTCACCAACAAATTACATCAAACTTAGAACTCTGAAACAATGTACTGTTTCCTGAGACCACGTTTCATTTGAGATTGAAAGAACAATAGGAGCTGGAAGAAAATACACTAAATTGGGAAGGAAAGGAGGAATCGTGAGGGCAGAATAGCAGGCTGACAAATAACCATCTGGATCATCTTGCTTTCAGTATCCAGTCATCATAAAATCTTAGGTCTGGAAAGGACATATGGTGTGATCTGTTCCAATTCTTCCCTATCATGGTCAAGCATGTTATGCATTCCTCTTCATAAACCAAACAAGTTTCTAATTCCTGACTTACTGAAAAAGCGTGGAACTCTGCAAGCGTTGCAATGCTTTTAGTGTTTGCTTGAGACTTTCCTTGAAACTTGATTTCTTTTAGCTTCGATAAGAATTTTTATCTGGCAATGGTTAGTCCTTATCTTTTCATCTGTGTATGGTTAATTCTTTGGTGGGAGGTACTCATCAGGCTATGTGTTAAATTCCACTAATTTGTCTTATGCCAACAAAAATTACTATGGCTTTGTCTGTTTGTTATTATTTCAGAGTAATTGCTTTTTTTTTAAGGTCTGTTTTATGTTCATTCTGTGGCAAATTCAATGGAAAGAATGTCTCAGGGCAAAGGGAAAACATGTCAAATAGCAGGAATAATGGAGTACGCAGTCTCAGATTGTGGCACTGGTGGTCTCAAACGTGACTAACAGCTTTTTGCTTTCGTTTTGGTAAAACCATTAAAAAGTCAGTCCTGTTCTAAAATGACACCAAAAAATGGCAGCTGACCGGGTTGTCCTTGAAATGCATGAATGGGCTGGTGCGGGTTTCGGCTGTTTGCCTCTCTCCAGACAGCGAGAGTGCTCTCCCTGCCGGCTCTCCAGCCGAGCCTCTGGCAGCCGCTTGCAGCAGGAGTGACCCCGTGCCAGACTCCGCTGAGTCCCCGGAGTGCCAAAGCCTTGAAGACTGAATTTAAACAACAACAGCCCAAGTAAATGTAACAAAGAGAGCTTGAAAATCTTCCCTAAGAGTTTTCAAATGGCTTGCGTATTGGTCCAACTGTACTGGTCCAACTGTTGATGCAATTTTATTGCAACTGGGAATTTTAAACCTTTGGGGGATTGCTACCACTGCTTGTAAAGCATGCGTCTTGGATAAAGCGGGGCCGATGATAAAGGTCCACAGCCTTTTCATGCTGCCAGGGATGACTGAACCCAGTTCTACCTATGGGGAGCTGAGGTGTAGAAAAATTTATTTTTAAATGTGGAATGTCCTTAAGAGAGAGTTTTATCCTAGAGTTGATATACACAGATGACAAAAAATTTCATATATAATATGCCAGTGACAGTAATGGTTTGTGTCTGTTCACTGACTCAAAGAGTTAGATGAGGTTGAATGTAATATACGTTTTACTGTTTACTTACCTTCCTTGTTCTGCCTGGTTTTAGATGCCTCCTAGATCCCCCTTCAAGGCAAGAGTATTTCTTAGTGCTTGTCTCCATAAAAATAATTTCATCTTTGTTCAAGAACTCTAGACTCTAGCTTGTTCCTTGCAATCCCATTGAAATACACGGTTTTTGCAGTATGAGTAAAATTGCTGTTGAACTGACATGATGATTTTTGTCCTAGGACAAACCACATTCCCTTTTGACGAATAAAGTTATTGATTAGATAAGCAGTTGTTTCTGAGTATATGTGCTATCCATCTATCCAGTCTCCGTTCTCAGCATTTCAGTTGTAAGTTGTTGGGTTTTTATTTGGCATATGGAGTTCATTTAATTTGCAAAGGTAGCAAATGCATTTAGAATGGATCTGTGTGTTTGAAAGAGATCCCAAAGTGGTTGGAGAAGTAGCTATGGTGATCTAAGGATGTAAAAGGACTTGTGTGTCCCAGAGAAAGCCCAGTTTGTAGGCTTGCTTGTTTCTTTATTCAACACCTGCACTGCATCAGATCATCCAATTAAAAGTGTGTATCATCTGCTATCTCTGTATCTGGAGCTCTGTGGAAATGGTACGCTTCTGAAAGTTGATAATGATGTGTGTTGGAAAAGGAGTTTTGAAACCTCTTGTGGTACCTTTTGGTATGAAGAATACTGTAAAAAGTTAACTAGTTCTTATATTTGCATGTCTGACTTTACTGCCTTGTGTTTTCAAAAAGGAGGAAAAGAAAAATGAGGAGACCCATTTCTGAGGTCTGTGGGCTGAACTTGGGGAATATTTGAACTGAGCCCAATAATGTGAGCCGTAAATTTGTAGCCAACACCTTCTTCCGTCAGTTCAGAATAGGAAAATATGGAACCATTATTCTGTGTGCTGTCTCTGCGGTTCTGATATAGCTGTTTTAGTGGAAAGCAAGTTGTTCACTTCACCCTTGAGTCCAGAAAGGGCTCTGTATAACATCAAATTTGCGTGCGTTTTCTTGTATTTTTATTAGCGCATCTTCTGAAGCGAGCTACTGCTGCTGCGGGCTCCCCTGTTCTGGGACTACTTGATCACCTGGTTTTGGCGGGCTTATACACAATTTTTTGTATGGTTCTGAGTAAACACTGAGACAATTTTTGCTCTAGTCTTAGTTCCTGAGAGGTGTTTGGGGGAGGATTGTTTAAAAAAAAAAAAAAAAAAAGAAAAAGGATTGTTTTTACTGATATTCACTATAACCCGTAATAATTTCTAGGCTTTAATTTGGGGCCAAATGTGAGCACATCTTTTATTTATTTTTTGGCTAGCAGGGCAAAGTGTGTGTTTGGAAAAGGCTTCAGATTACACAGAGGCTGCTTGGACCACTGGCTTCAGCAGATGGAACTGCTTAACAGATACTCACCCCTGCTCTGTGTTCCTCCTTAAAGGGTTTTTGCATACTAATGGCCAGCATTTAGATAGCGGTATTTTGAATCTCTTGTGTAAAGTTGAGAAATAATACAGCAGATATTATAATCTGTGTCGCCTTCTCCACCCTTCTGCAATAATGTTGATTTTAAAACCAAAAAGCTATTCATTGATAAAATCTTTCCTGAGCAGGGGTCAGTTGTCCATTTCCTGAGCCATGCATAGCTCTGTTGAGAATACTATTTTTCTCAGGAACAATCCTTCCTTTTTGTAATCTCTGTTCTATTTTCCATATGCTGTCCCTGGATTATTTCCAGGGAAGAAAAGAAACCACCAAAAAAACTCCGACCAAACCAAAACCACCAAATCTCACCCCAGTTTCGGTACTGTTACACCATCTGTTCTCGGACTCATATGTAAGTATCTTTATATGGGGCAATTGCCATACAATTTCCATACACCAACATGTCAAAGCTCCAGTTTCTTCCTCTTGTAAACCATCTTAGACTTGCAGTAGCTTTAGGGTCAGCTCGCTTGATTAAGGACAGCAGAATTTGGTCTTGGCTTGTGCTTGTGCGTCTGAAACTTTTAATCTGGAAACATATTTTAGTCATTTTAGAGTGTAGTCTTGCAAACATACTTTATTTCCATCACTTACAAGGTTTATTTGAACTAAATTCTATTACACCAAATAAATATAAACAGTACTTCTGCATAATACTTTTTATCTTACGATAGCAAAACACTTTACAAACCTCAAATTCTCGAGTTTATTTCTTAGAATTACCGTACTCAAAAGCCAGGAAACGGTGGAGCATGGTTTGAAATCTTTATCTAATTATATGCAAAGCTGGCATTCATGCTGCTCCACCATCAGCAGGATAGTCAGCCTGGAGTCTGAGAAAGAGAAGTGCTGGAGAGATAAGTCATGTTTAGGGGAATGGGAGGACTCTGAGAAACAGGATATGACACAGAGGCCATGGGAAAAAGTAAAATCTCCTCCTTTGCCACAAACCCAGATGCTTGCGCTAAAGCCAGGCTTTCAGACTGTAGCATCGTAGGCCTTGGTGAGGTGGGCTCCATGTAGGCATAAGAAGAGCTATAAAGAGCAGCTGGCATTTGGGGGCCTTATACAGTGCGCTCACGTGTGTGGTCAACACTTAGTATATGATGAGTGTGAATACAAATAATTATTATTAATGCTTGGCAAAAGCAGCTGCTTGTAGAAGCCGGGACAGTCACAAAAATGAGTAATTTTATGCTGAGAGAAGATCTGGGCCTGGAACAAAACACTGGGGATCTAAGGAGGAGCCCTTAGTGTTGCTAATAAACATCCACTTAGGCAGATTTGTCACTCATGTTTCTGAAAGTTTTGTGGCTGGATGAAAAGAATGTGCTTTTATTTCTTGAGCAGCTGTGCTTTTAAATGGGTGCAGCTGTACCACAGTGTCCATTGACACCAATTGCTTCGTGATTTAGTGTATTGGTTGTAGTGGGTAAGTGTAGTCAATCGAGTAGAGAGGGTTTGTTTTTTTTTTTACTGGGAAGTGAGGAGAATCTTGTGAAATAGCTGAAGTTTTTTAGACTGGAGCAGGCACAACTGCTGCATATCTGTGACGTTACTGCGAAAGCTTTTGAGGGATATGGAAGTTGATTATCGTTTGCTGTTAGCCGAAGCACAGCTTTGCCGGAGCTGTCTCTGTTCCAGTGAGGGCATGACCTGCCACATGCAACGTGGAAGTCATTTGAAAGATTTCCTATGGCAAGAACAACACTGCAGTTATGTAATGAAGTTTTTTTTTGTTAGAAGTATGTGAAAACAGGAGCTGTGAACTTGTAGGCAATTCAGAGCAGAAATTTTTCCTTATTCTCACTCCAGAAGGTTTTTTTGGAAAGTTTAATGGAATGCTGTTTGGCATTTTTTGATGGGAGTGAGTGTGCATGTCTGTTTTGAAGAAGACTTTTTTTAAAAAAAAAAACCTATCCCATTCTAACAGTGAATTTCCTAAATTCACAGCATTAGGAGAGCAAAAGTTTTAATCTTGGCTCTGCTGACAATTTGTTGAGTAGGCTTGAAAAAGGCCTTCTGTCTTCCTGTTGTAGGGATAAATTATTAAATGTCTACAAAAAAGTTTTATAGCTGTATGCTAAGGCATTTCAGCATAATCTTTTATAGGTAATACTGGAGCTTTAAATCCTCATCTTAAGGAATTTTTGCAAAATTAAAATCAGGAAGACATTGCTGCTACTCAACTTCTGTCAAAACTGAGGTGAAATATCAGGAGGTGGACTTTGTTGAGGGAGGTTGCTTTTTTATATAAATGACTACAATTTCTAGAAGATAACTCACTCCTCTAATGATGCGTGTCAATTATTTTTTGTACTATTTCTAAATATCTAATTGTCTGTGTAAATAATACAGATAATGTTACTCCAAATAAAGCCATACCATTGCACTTTTTCCTTGAATGAAGATGCCTAATTATTTTCCGTTTCCTCATCCAAAAAGCAAACAAAAGCCTGTCTTTTAATCTGTTAGGCAGTTTTAGTTGCCCTGGAGAGAATGGTAAAGGTCTTAAGTTTCTATCAGTTTCTTAAATCCAGGTGGCCAGGTAGAGGAGGGAAATACACATTATGTTTGGAGTTTGGAGACGGTGGAGAAGAAGGAGCATTGGGAGTGCACTACTTATCAGACAGCAGAGAATCCACAGGCGAGAGGTGTTTTAAATGGCCCCATGGCGCAAACTTCAGTAAGCGCCTGGATTACCCTCAGCAGCAAAGGCGGGCAGGCTCTTGTGAGCCAAACACAAGGGGAACCCGTCTTCCTTGTTCAGTGAGACCCTGCCAGGTTTGACCTGTGATTGCACTTTGTGATACATCAGGCTTTCTAGCTCCAGCGCTTCTTTAAAAAACATTTAAGCTCATTATTTTCTAATGGAAGCAACTTGCTGCATTGCTCAGGTGCTTTGAGATGCTGCTTTATTCATTCGAGCTCAGGAAATGCTACAGCTGCTCGGTGGTTTTGTGATGCCTTTTTTTTGTTGGTTTTGGTTTGGGGTTTTTTTTGTTCTTTTTTTTTTTTATCATACTTGTGTCCAACTAAAGTTTAAGTTACATTACATTTAGAGTTTTGACTCTGCTTTAAAGAGTTGTGTGAAATGAAAGTGTGAGCCAAATGCTAGACTTCTTTACCTTGTCCGTTCTCACAGGGATTTGATTGATAGATGTATTTTTAAAGGAGAAAATTTAACTACACCTTGATTTGTTTTCTGGGCTGTCACTTACTCATGGGCGCTGGAACTGACAAACCTTTCGGTTTATTGTGGCCCTGAGAGAGGCTTTTGAGATGTCACTGCATAGCAAATGCCAGCAGCATAACATTGCCAGTGCTTTCAGTAGCTGAGAAATCATCCTGTGTCCGGTAATGTTTACTGTCAGAGCCACACAGGTTTTAGTGCTGACAAAACCTGATCAGACACTTGGGGTTCATTGTCTCTTTCCAGCTGAGGGCTCTTCCTGGGTTTTTTTGGTTTGCCTTTTTTTGGGGGGGGTGTTGTGGTTTTGTTTGGTTGGGGGGGGGGGGGTGTTTTTTATTTTTTCCCCCCATATTTGAAGTTGGTTTTTGTACTCCCTTAGACCTCGCTTTTGGGAAGTTGTGGGGAGTTTTTGGTTGGTTTTGTCTGGGGTTTTTTTTTTTATTTTCTCACTTTTATTTAATTCCTATTTGGAATAACATGTATGAAATTTCATGTACTGTAGTAGGACTTGGCAAGCTGCTTACTGAATGATTACTATACATATGTTGATTGAAAATTCAGTGTAAATTGCTGAAGCCAGCTGGAGTTACTTTTACTTGTTACAGGGCAGTGTCTGCACTACTGTGGTTCAATGGGTAGCAAACACAGCAATCCTCTCTGGACAAGTCTCTTTTCCCCTCAGCAGTTAATTCTTAACTTACCTAAAATTCCCAGGAATTACTTGTGTGGTGATTTAAATTCTACTAAGGATTATAAAAGCTGGAAATTTTGAGGTCCACTTGCTTTTTGATTGCATTTATAATAAGGTGGAAACTTTCCTTTACACAAATATCCCTTCTACCTTTTGCCTGAAGAGAACCCCCACCAAGGACAGATGAATGTCTTTGGAAATTCAAAATAGCAACGCTTGTTTAATAATTTCAAAAAACATTTAATGTTTTTGTGACCAACAGCGTATTCATGAGCATGCCTTACAAGCGACACTATTTTAGGGTCCCTCGTACTTTAAAGAGTGCAACACCTGGAAGGCAGAGGCTTTAAATTAATTTGATATGCCTATCAAGAGAATGTATCATTTTAATGTGTTCATGAGCATCCCAGTATGACCTGGGTTGTTTCATTGGTTCCTTTTTTTCTAACATTGTGTAAACTAGGATGATACCTACCTTTGAATACAGTATATTGAGTGCATACTGAGAATGTAAGCAATATACAGTGAGGTTGTTAAATATGAATGAATACAACGTATACTTCCTCCATAAGCTACTGCAGTGTTGAGGTCCATAGGTAAGCCTATAGCCTGGGGACACAGATTTCAGTAGTGTAAAGGGAGATTGTGCACGCTGCTGTTGGAAGCTCGTTGTAGAAAATACAAAGCTGTATCGTCTTTATTATTTTCTAGTTGTGTGGCTATTAGGGGACATTTAAAATCAATATGTAACTCAGCATTTTAGGCAGGGAGGGAGTTTGGTAGACCTGAAACTTCTACTGAAGCCAGTGGAGTGGCATGTAACATAATTAAAACTGTCCATTTTCAGGGCACTGCTGTGGTTTTATCATTGCAGTATTAATAGATTATTCCAGGTTAAATCTAAACATGTGATACTTTATCAGGCATCTAGTTCATCTCATTTTCACTCTGGCCATGACTAACAGGGTCTTGAGTCCCACTGTATGCAAGAGCTTCTGGCTCCCAAACCAACATTTAGATAATTTCTCTTTCTGGAGTCCTATGAAATGAGTGAAACAGATGTGCTCCTTCAGCTGCTTTCCCTCGCAGCTTTTTTTTTCTTTTCCTTATTACGAAGCAGCTATGGTATTTACTACTTTTCTGTTGAGTCCTGTATTCTTCTGAATATTTATCGTTCTGCTGCAATCTCACCCAAAACTTTGTATAATTGTTTCTGGAGTCCTTATAGACACTCTTTAGAGGTGACTCTATCTGAACCCATGTTCTGTGTGAGCAATCAGGCATTTTTTAAAATGTTTTTTGTTCTTGCTTTGCGTTGAGCAGCTGAGCCTGGTACCTTGTCTGTCCTTTACAGTGTATTTTTTGGATCCACTGACCTCACTACTGGATTACAGCAGCCCGCATTTAGCAGCTTTTGCACAATAACGTTACGTGTTTGTGTTAAACAGGTAAGCCTATGTAAATGCAGAAAAAAATGAATTCACTCTATTATTCTCTCTCTTCATATATGCACACCAGTGTCTGGCATTCAGATGTTGGATTAGTTTCTGTTCTTTCTTGTGGGGATGGATGCCACTTGGTTGCTTCTGTTCCTGGCCCTGTTTCAATGCAGTCTGTTTTGCAGTGTATGGGAGGGCATGTGTTTTGTTGTCGCACAAGGAAACAAGGAAGGCTCCAAGGTTTTGGGGTAGGGTGCCTTAAAACATGCTTGCTCTCTAGTCTCCAGCCGCGATAAAGTAGTAAATGTCAAATACATTAAATAGTAAAAAATTAAAATTGCTAAGAAAAGAAAACAACTTGTAATTAAATTCCGTAAACCAATAATAATTCCAAGCATCACAAATGTTTTAATTCACTGGTCTGACTATAAATCATTTCAGCCACAGCTTGAAGTTTGTGGAAACTACCTGAATTGTGGCCTAGGGAATATTTGTGACTTGAGGAGAATGTTTTCAGCCTGTTTCTCTTGGCAATAAAGAATATTCCCTACTTTTTAGTTGTTGGATCACTGAGTGGACCTATATGGTAAACAACATATGCTGCTATCATTGATGGTATTTTAAGCAGAAAGCTGTGTTGGAAACTTCACTTTAGAGAGGGGACAAGAGCGGGAGCCTGGAGGAAACGCTGCTGTGCCAGCTGTATGTGGGTTTAAAAACAAAACCATCCCAGCACCACCCGGCCCCCCCGCCCCGACCTCTTCAATAGGTTATATCACCACATATCTGTTTATTTCTAATGGCTCTTTAAAATGACAGCTTCATAAACTGACGTATCCAAAACAAAGGCCATGAAGTTTACTTTGGCCATCTCAAGTAAATTTTCCTAATCTAAACATCAGCAGTGCCTTTCATAAATCAGTCCAATGACGTCATCTTTTCAATTAGTGAAGTCTGTATTTGTGCTCTGGCCTCAAAAGCTATTTGACCAGTTAATGTTTTCAGGTTTTGTAGTAGTCCAGACTTCTCACCAGCCACAGTTCTCAGTAATGTGCTTGAAGTGGGAACACATTTGTCAATAATTGCCACTTTTTAAGTGCAGATAGCAGACAGTGATTAATTGCTAACCTTCTTTATTGTCTACTGGGAATAACAAGCATCATCTGTAGACTTTGAAATAGTTCATAATACATCTTGCATTTCTTGTTGTTGGGGGATACAAGGCATCTGCAATTGCATAGGTATTAGCTGGGCTTCTGGGAGGAGGGAAAGGAGAAAAAATACTGGGTGGGTTGTGTTTCCAGGAAAGGTAAAATGAGGTAGTGGTAGAGCTGGGAGTGATTCATCTGTCAGCTTGAGTGTGCTAGTTTGTTTTGTTTCCCAGTAAGTACTTGAACTTGAGGTAAAGGGCTACTTCAAAGAGATTCAACTTCGGTCTTCCTTTCCTTTCCCGCATGCAGGTTAGAGGGATCAAGCCTGTGCTGACAGGGAGGTTGCCTGTAACGTTGGGGTGGTGAACAGTTCAGTTACAGCATGTCTTTTTCTGTAGAGGAAAATGCTTCCACTGCATGCCACAGAAGCGAGAGAGAGGTTTATTCTGATAAGGTTTTTAGCAAAATCCACCAACTGCCAAGAAACAGTCAAGCAGAGCAACAGTATTCTTTCTCTTAATCGCACCTTCCTCTCCCTATGTGGAAATAACAATAAGGGCTGACATGAGCTGAAAAAAGCCAGGAAATTTAGAGCCGAGGTTTAACTCCTATCCTTAGCTCACCCTAGCAACACATCTAGGCATTGCAACACTGATGCTACATAAGGTCACCTACTAGCAGCTCTGAAGTGTCAACTGTGATTGAATTCCCTTAAAGAGAAACCAAAAATTATCTTAAACACACAAGCTTTTCCATATGTGTGTGTATGTTGTATGGTTTTGTTTATGTTAATGAAGAGACTTGCACCAGTAAGTGGTTACGTGCTTGGCTTGAAAAGTGCAAATGCTTGAAACCTCGCTCTATGAATCACTTTCTTTCACTGTCCTTTGAAACAACCTGAGCTTGGATTCCCATGGTACTATTTCTGTTCTTCAGCTTTCTACACACAGCGGTCTTTCACCAGACCTCCTGCTACTTATCATTGCTATGGCTGAGCTTGTTGATAGCAGGAATGGGAGCTTTGTGAGCTAGACAGTCCTTTTTCCATTTGTTCCCCCCCTCCCCCCCCAACTTATTTCTGAGACAGGTTAGAAGCCATGATATTAACAGTGCCATTGGCCTGCAGCAGAGGCTGAAGATGCAGCATCAGAAGACACTGAAGCCTGAGTGTAATTTTAAGATAGGTGGTGTTGTGAGATACCTGGAATGAGTTCAGGAAATGCAGGAAAATACCATCACCTTTACTGGTGAGATACTTGTAGGTCTCAGCCTATTTCAGTGGTATGCTTTTTGCTTCCCGCTTGCCCATTAACATGTGGCCCTTGCTATAAAGGCTTAGCTGTGAATCGACCACAGACTTGCTTGAGAATATGGAAACTTTCCTTTAATGTTCTGTAGAAAATCTTTTAAGTCCTAGGGCTCATGCTTAACAAATTGCTGAACTGATCTTCTTCCCCTTTAGTTTGCCTTCAAACAAGTGAGCAGGGAATTGGGAATGGGGGGCTGTGGGTGTGGGCATCACATCCATTACTGAAACTCATGAGTAGATTATGGGGGCTCCTTCTTCAGTGTAAATTAAAGCAATTTCCTGTAGTCTTGAGAAAGAAAGAGAAATGCACTTGAGCTTGAGATACCTGTTGGTCTTGTTGAGACACTTGTGCAGTGTCTCCCTTCGCTAAGCTTTTTGCCTTACCTTGTTGATAGGGCTGTGCTTTAAGTCACAATTTAGCCCTGACCAAATGGGCTTAATGGTTATTTTTCTGTGGGTTGAGGGTTTTTCCTTTGATTTTTGCAGTCGACTGGGTGAGTTCCTTTTTTGGGGTTGTGAGAGGAATGGATTTGTGAGGGAGTTAGAGGGTCAGTTTGAGGGGACAGAGGATCAGTTTAAGGGGCCTGTCTATTTTGGTTACTTTTTCAAGAATATTCCTTGTAGAGATATTCTAGAAGGCAAAATGAAACTTATTTTAAAACAATTTCCTCACATATCAATATTAATGGCCATCCAGGCAATGATGAAATAAAATTCATTTTCCTGAAGTACCTCAAAAGCTTGATATGGTATCTTAATTCAGTGAAGACAATTTCCCATCATAGGATTATGCCCAAGTCTTTTTTGTGAACAGTATTTTCATTAGATGTTGCATGGGACAATTTCCAGTTTGGTAAAATAAAAGATTATATTGCTTAGCAATGGTTTGCTCCAGGGAGTTTTTCTATCTGCTGAATTGTATGATGATCTCAGTCAAGGGATACTGTCGTGGAAATATTAATTTGGTGGTTTTGGTCTTTGAAGAGAATTTCCACTCCTCATATAACTTGTTTGAGATTACTGGGCTGCAGAGATATTACAGTCATCTTGAGAGAAGGCCAGGGGTGGAGTGCTTGCTGATAACCTAATGGTAGCAAATCATTGTCCAAAGCTTGGTGAGTATTCAGGCATCTGTAAAGAAACAGAAGACTGAATGATTTCTGGAGTGTGTTAAAATCAACAAGCAGAGCCTGAGTATTTTTCTGAGAGGCTGAAAGACCGGATTCATGTATTATCTGGTAACTGTAGTAGATAGCAGGTTTATCGGTTGCACTATTACGGATTCTGTCTGACCATGCCCTTATCTCTCTAGTGCTACCGGTTGCAGGGCAAGTACCTTTTTTCATCCTTTATGCGGTGGCTTCTCACATGTCTGAAGGGAAAGCTTTCTCGTTTCACTTGGGTCACTTGAGCATGCCAAGGTCAGCACATGGGAGGAGCAGAGTCTCAGTGTTGAGGTTTGCTTCGTGCAAATAGAAAGAGGCAGCAAAGGGGAAGCTGTGTCTCTAGAGACCAGTATTAAAAACATTCCACGGGGTATTTTTACAAGTTAAATCAAATAATTTAAAAGAACACAAAAAGTAACTTAAGCTTGGGAAGCTGATTAAATGGCATTTGTTTGGGGTTTGCTACCTGAGTCCGGCATGAAAGTGGATAAATTAGCCCGCACACAGGTGAGGCAAGGTAGCCTGGAATAGCTGCATTCCAGCAAAACAGAACAAAGATGGCTTTTCAGCATGGAAAAGCAAAACTATTGACACATTCATGAGCTGTATGATTTTCCTTTGGCTCTTTTGTTGAGAGGAAATGACTGACATGGCCAGCGCCGATTTTTCCAGCCCTACTGAGAACGCTGTGGTGGTAGACACATCTGCCTGTCCCATGTTCTGCTGGGATTACTTGAGTTACAAACCCTAACTTGAGTTATAAACCCTAAAGGGAATAACCTCTGCCCCCTCTAACCGTTGTGTGTATGAGGTGAAACCATGCAGAAAGGGAGTTTCCTGGAGAGTCTGGGACTGATCCTAAAACCATAACACACAAGACCATGGCACAGAAAGATGCTCTGATGTGTAAAAAGTGAAGACAGGAACAGCCTGGATGATTTTTACGTATATGGGAATCTGCATCTGCATGTGTCCTGGAAAGAGTGAAGGAGTTGACTTAGAGAGATACAGGAAGTTGCGATATGTAGTGTGTATGTTTTGATAATTCAGCGACAACCACAGACTGAGAAAGCTGAATAAAGTGAAATGAAATAGTGTATGGCTAACTCCTGGCTAAAAGTTGATAGAGTAGGCTGTATCTTCAGGGAACAAATTTTCTTTTTCATCAGTCTCATTTATATGCTTAATTAAATATGGATATTTTTTCAAGAAAGTAATCTGAGCCAATCTAATCATACAGTTTTTGATAAAACTATGATTTCTGAGTGGTGCTCTGGGGTGAATTTTTTGGAAATCCATTTTCTCTAAATAAGCTAGGGACTTTTTAAAAAATCCTTTCAAGAGGCTGAAGGACACCTAAATCTTATTTTCAATTCTATGCATAGTCATTGGCCTTGAGCTACACGTAATAGGTTGAACAGTTTCTAGGGAATATAATTTTGATGAATGAGAATAATTGATTATACCTAACTTCAAGAATGCAACTTTTTAACAGTTACAAAAGAAACTGCATTTCTGAGACTTTCATGGTATCATGAGCATATTTGCCACATATCAGGTGCTGTGTTCTTCCTTTTCCACAGCAGTATCAGGAGAACTATGGGTAACAGTACCATGTGTTGGCAGGTGTAAGAGTACCCAGTAGATCCAATGGAGTTTAGTATCTCTAGGTGTAGCCTTCTAGGAAGTCTGTGACCAGTGATAAATATGGCAACTAGACTGGCTTCTAATAGCAAAGTGTCTTTATTTAAGTTTAACATCTGGGAAAAAAAGTCTGAAAGCAGAAGATCTTATTTAGATCTATATCCTACTTGAACCTTATTCTCCTTACATAAGCTTATGCAAGAACTTTCCCCAGTAGAAAGAAGAGTTCATGTGTGCAGGAGATAAAAGGCAGCTTGTCAGCAACAACTTCCTTTTCCCTCTAGATTTTTTAGCTTTGTACTTGGTTGGGAATTCTTTTAAGTTGCAGTTTCCCTGGCTCGTGCTGTCTAAAGCCATTTTGCGTATACCTGGAGGTTTTTTAAGCACATTCCAGGAGTACACTGCTGCCTCAGTGCCTCGCGGCAGCCCCTAGTGACAGGGCAGGAGAGAACAGGGATGTCTTATCTAGAGCCTTTGTTCCATCATCATCTTTTTTATTTCATTTTTTTCAACTGCCTGATGCAGTTCATGCAGTAGACATCCCAGTACCCAATGTTTGTTGAAGGGAACAGCCAATTCTCCATTGCTGAGTGTGATGTGGGGTGCTGTAGCCTGAGGAGTGGGAGGCTGGGGAAACACGGCTAGGAGCAAGAGCGTGATCTGGACGTGCCTGTTGGCTTGCCCAGGGGGGTGGTGAGGGCCAGGCGGACACGACACAGGAGCCTTGGGTGAAGCGGTGCCTGCAGCCCGGTCCTGTGCACCCATCGGCTGAGCTCCCACACTTTGATGGCTCCAGAGGTGCTGGTGCCTGGTGCTGGGTGCAGGAGCAGCTCCAGGTGGACTCAGCTCAAATCTATTGTGTTTACTAACTCAGGCTTCACCTTACAGAGGGCTGTGCTGCCTATTGCTCAAATGCGGACCCTGAAAAGTAGCTCTGGGTCTGCCTGGCAAATAGCTCTGCTGCAGTATTCAGGGAACAGCTTTGTGAAGAGCCACCTCTAGTTTCCCTCCATCTGAGGCACTACTGATCTGCAGCCCAGTCAAAGCCTCCAAAGGATGCCTGAAACTCAACTGTATTCTTCACCTGTCAGTGAATGGATGGTACAGTCCCCTTTGATGCCAATTCGGTTTGGTTTAGGCATGAGTTACCTTAATCAAACCTTGCAAGAGAATTATGTTCCATGAAGTTAAATATTTTTCAAACACTTTTCTGTCTTATTTTTCAAGCAGTATAGAGACCAAAAAAACCTCTGTAAGATTGCTTGACCAAGTGTTTGTTTTGCCTTTTTAAACCATATCCACCAAATCCATGTAGCTCTTCACAAAAGAAACTTTAGATATCCTTACCCCAGTGCATGTGAACATGAAAGGATTACAGTACGGGGGAAGTTTTAAGGAAATGGTTCATTCCTGAACTGCCGATGTCTAATACAAAAACTGTGTGGAACTGGTAGTGATTTTTCTTTCTTTTTTCTTTTGTTCGCATCGGCAGTTATGCTGTTTAGCATATATGTTATCCAACTCCGTTAGAACATATAGCATTCAAGTTTCACATTGAAAGCTGGGGGCTTAAGGGGATAGGACTGTGCTAAAAATGAAAATATGTTCTAGTTACAGAGTATACTTTGGGAAAACATTAGCAAGGTTCATATTAGAAAATGTCTAAGTCCACAATAGTACAGGAAAAAAGCTTCATCTCATCCTGTTGTGAAAGCACATGTGGTAGTCTGGTATTTCAGAGTATGTTCTGTTTTGAAGGGGAAGTATTGAATGTCTGAATAGCTAATAATGTCAAAGTGCTATGTAATAAGTATCTAAAATGTTAGCAGTCTTATTCATTAATAAAGTAGCTATGTCAGAGCCCTTTATAATACTTAATTTTTTGTACCATGCAGTTAATTTTTCCATTCTTGGATTAAGTTGTTTAACTTTATTAATTTGCCTTTGCCTTTTGCTGACAACCAGGGAATCCTGTTCTGGTTTTCATTGGTGTTAGCACTGTTAGTGCTACAAGCAGGGCAGCTGGGGACCCCCCAGAGCTCAGGGGATGCTCCTTGCTCAGCTCTTTAAAAGGATGGCTTGTAGTGGTTGTGCCTTTCGAACCCAAGAGTTTTCAAATGAGTTTTCCATGGCATGCACAATTGTCTTTGAAATACTGAGGAAGGAGAAACTAGGTCTGAACAGGTGCAAGAGAGAAGTGTGAAAAAGAAGATGGAAAAGAAATAGAAATATTTCTGTGATAAAACTCAGGAAATGTGACATGCTGTGCATTTCTGTTGAGAAGATAACAAGTTTTCCATTGAATTTAGAGGTGAAATACAGCAATATTGTCTTGGCCATGCTTTTGTCAAATAGCCACATAAGTGAAAGGAGAGGTGTGTAAGGCTCTTAGGAACACAAAATTGATCTGAAACTCACTTTTTGCATCTTGTGGACATTGACTGCATGAGTACAAAGACTTGTTACCTCTTCAGGTTGAATTCTGGGGTGATTTCAATCTTTCAATTAAATTTGTTAAGATCGCAATCTGTGGTAGTATAATTTTTAACTGAAATAAGACAGAGTTTCTGCTGAACCAGGAAATTTGCAGGTAATGTATTTACTCTCAACGATTCTCTAGATAATGCCCTCCCATTTTCACTTCTTAAAATAATATTAAAGAAAGAGAGTCTGCCTCTCCTTTACCCCCACTAATCTCATTGTTCTGGGAAACAGGCTGTAACGTGCCCTCTGGAAAAATAGGCTTTAGCACTGCAAGACCAGAGAGGGGGCATACATTGGTCACCAAAGAACAGGCAGTGTTGGCACCTTTATTTCTTTTAAGCAATAATACTAATGAACTTCAAGTGCAATCAGTCCAGCTTGTTGGATATTTATTATGTTAGCTGGCCATCAGCTTTTGGGGACAAAACCTAAAGATTCTTTATCTCATGCCTCCCATGATGACAAAGGTCTATATTTTTAAAAGATGCTGATGCAGAATTACCATTTTCTTGTCTGAGACTTTAAGAGCTTCATTTCATTTCATACTTTTTTTTTTTTTTAGTGAGTGACCCTTTTCCATTCAGGAAAGTTGGATTTGTGTCTGGATAGCTGATGATTTATTTGGGCCAGAAGCTATAGGTAACTGTTAGCATTATTAAACTCAGTGATGGGGATCTCTGAAATTGCTGTGGTAAGGGACTCGTGTGCATAGTTGATCTTCATCTTGCTCTGTAGGAGACTTTTAAATTTATAATCTAATTTCTCAAGCATTCATAACAGTCTATTTACATGTAATTTAGAGGTCTGTCAGATCTCTAAAATTATCCTATTAAATTATTCCATCTAACTTTTAATGCGGGTCATAATTAGTTAGTTGTTCCAGTGGGGAATTAAACTCAAGCTGTTAGACTGTACATCTTCATCGAAGAACAAAAAGCTGTGGCTAATTATTCTGATGGTGTGGGACTGCTGACTGACTCATGATGCAGGAGCAGAGCTGTGTATTGCATCCATGTTGTGGACTTAACAGCAAATGATGATGCCTTCCTGGCCTAGAATTACTGGCTAATTGTTTTTCAGGTCATAGACACTGCATTCATACCTACGTGGTAATTTAAAATCTCACGCTATTTTACCTACTGTTTCTTGACAGCTATGATGTATTACAATGTAATATAAACTAGATACTATGGGAAGAACCACCATTAATGATATATTGAGAACAATGGGAACATGGATAATTCAGAAGCTTCAGTTTTCCCGACTTAACTTTGCTTTATCAAAAGCAGAATGTTACAGTGAATGTTACGGGGCGGCGGGGGGGGGGGGGCGGGGGGGAGAGAAACTGGAAGAGCTGCTTTGCACATGAGTGTATTAATATAATGAGAGGGGATACCATAAAAGAAACCATGGATGAATGTAAGCAATATTGCCTGGGACAGGCGTCTGACCTAGTAAGTAATTTTAAACAGAAGATTAATATTGAAGTGGTTATTTGGCTCAAGAAGAGCAAGCAGAGAGTAGGGCTACATCCTTGTATACCCGTTATGTACTTGTTCTGAGATCCTGTGTATAGGAGGAGGGTCTTTACCCAAAGTCTTTATGCAACAGCTAAAGAAGAAAAGAATGTAGAATATATTATGATGAATGCCAGCTCTGTTTTACTTAGGTGCATGAGAGAACACACAAGCAGTTAAAGTGGCTTTTGTTTCAGGAGATGGAGAACACAACTAGAAGAGAAACGTCTCAAATTTGACTCCACCCAGTAGAAAGAAATGGGTTGAATATGTCCAGGTGGGAAAGCAACATGAGTGAAAAGGAATGACAGCAAAGTAAAAATGTTGGATTTTGTGTGGGCGTGTATGTACATATGTATATATGCACATATACAGGACATGGAAACTGAGTCAAGGAGCTGAGGACAAATAGGGAAATATACTAGAAGTACCTGAGGACAAAACCAGAAAAGCGCAGCCAAAAAGTAAGAGGAAACTAGCAAGATACACCCAAAATAACAAGGAGTCATCATATGTAAGTGTTCAGAGGAAGACTAAAGAGTCAATCCGCTTCTTCATGGAATGGGAGAGCGTTTGATAGACACTGATATTTTTGAAATTTACTCTTGTCTGTCTAGCAGCTGTCTTTATGGAAAAGGTCAGTTGTGTGGAAGATGGCTGGCACAATTAATGTGATGAGACCACAGATGACAGCATTATATGAGGAAGGTTAGAGAACATTCAGATCTTTTGGGGTAATCTTGACTTAATGAATTTCATGCTAGGACTGTAAAGAGTTGGTGGCTAACGTCTTGGAGCTATTAGTAGCCATATTTGAGAGCACCTGTGAGACAGACCTGTAGATTAGTGTTAGAATCTATTTTTGAAGAGGAGGAAAGTAGATGAGGTAGGAAATTTTAGACGTTCAGTTATCAAAAAAATGGTGAAGCAAAGTAGTCAAATTACATTTAAGTACCTAGAAGAACAAAAGGAAGAAAATAACAGCTGATGTTGGCATTTAGTCTTTTCGCTAGCAAGCTGAATGATGTACTTCAGGGAATGTTCATTAACTATGAAGACCTCATGGAGCTAAGAGAGACTGTCACTACCTTGCAGAACAGGTTTAAATTTCAAAGTTTATCTGGGCAAGTTGTGGTTACAGTGTGGGAAATGAACTGCAGCTCAGTTGATAAATGCAGATTACTGTAGCTAGACAATCTTAAGGAGGACAGGGAACAACTTGCTTGGAGCAGCTATTTAGAAAAAGATCTAGGTTCGTTGTGGATCACAGCCCGCACTTGGACAAAGAATGTTATGTGGTTGTGAAAAAGGTTAGTGCCATAATGAATACCTAAACTAAGCTATTGTGTCAGCAAGACGAATCACATAACCTTTCTACTTTGCTCTGAAATTCTTTGGCTTCAGACTGGGCTATTTCTAATTTTGGGCCCCACACTACAGAAAAGATATGAACCCAAGTCCAGAGGAGAGTACTTAAAATGACTGGAGATAAAGAAAACATGACCTCTGAAGACAGATTGACAGAATTTGAGCTGAGTCAAAAAAAGCTGGAGGAGTAACATAAGTCTTTAAAAGGCTCTCACAAAGAGGAAATAATAATCTATTGCGTAAATTAGTAGAGAATAGGATTACTTGCACTGGCACTGGAACGAGTGCTGTCAAACAAGGGTAACTGGGTGTCTGTCAGGAATGTCACCACCATAAGTGATCCTGACTTAAGGCAGGGGTATGACCTTAGGTAACTTAGAGATTCCTTCCAGTCTTCCTTTGATTAGCAGTGACCATACTCTGACCCCCAGCATAATAGCATAACTTTTGGCAATCATGACCACTGAATCTGATTCCGGATGATGGTTTGTAGCTTGTTTTTTCTCTTCAATTCATAAATGGATCTTAAGTTTCGCTAGAGAAGTATACAGGGCAGGGAAGGATGGTTGAGAGAAGAATGATGACAGCCTTGTGCTTGGAGTGAACTTGCTGCTTTCCACTTCTACACTGACTGGCAATTTGTAATTTACTTTGGTCTCTTGCAATAATTATGCACATAGATGTTTTGATGACCGAAGTCTAAAATTCTTTATATTGGGATTTCGCTCTCTAGATCAAAGCTAATTTGGGAAGAATATGCTCATATGTACACATGCAACTCATCAAATTCATAAGTATACTTTATTTTGTCTGTCTTTTTGATCGCATCAGTGCAAATGATTTGTAGTTTGACCCTTTTGAAGTTTGCTTTAGGGTGAAGTTTGCCGTAACAGTTGTGTTAAGAAGTGCAGAGATGAATATTTTCATTTTTATTAGAACTTAAGGGAGGAAGTAGGATCCACTCTGCAGTGGAGCTGAAAATTGGGATGCAAGAGGGATGCAAGCCATTAAAAAAAAAAAAACCCAAACAACCAGGTGAAGTTTTAGAAGCAGCTGTTCAACTCCAAGAAACAAAGGGAGAAAAATACTGTAGGAATACTGGGAGATGAGAATATAAGTAGAATTTCCAATTAAAACTTCTGAAACACTAGTCCCTCCCAAGCTTCCATTGGATCCTTACTTCTTTCTCTCTCTCTCTCTCTCTTTTTCTGCACCTTATTTGCTGCTTTATTTCTATCACATTGACCATTGGCTATATATACATTTTCATTTAGCTAGAATTCTGAAATTGTGAATGCAAAGGTGAGTAATTTCATTGAGACTAAGAGCCATAAATATGTGTTTAAAATGATAGGTCAATACCTTACAAAAATTTAAAGCTGTGCTATGATTTTAAATCCTTATAGAAAGCAGTCAATAAAATACGGCTACAATATGTATTGATTTGTAAGCTTTAATTTAGAAATGCCTTTCTATTATTAGGGCAGGAAACACCGTTACTGTCTGACTTGCTGTACTTATCATTTGGAATGATATTGGATTTTTTACTGTTTTTAGAGAGCATGAGATGTGAGGTTTCTTTAATGGTGTAAATACATGCTTCTTCTTTGAGTGTCTTCTTGATCCTTGTTATTAAGAAAAGTGCCACAAGACACTGAGACATAAGGTTGTCGTCTGTTGCTTTATTTCACAGCTCAGTAGAACGAGCAAATGTTCTGCACTTCTGCAGTTTTTAGGGTTCGTTAGTTGAAATGGTCAGCACTGTATTCATTACCACATTTGCTTTACCAACAGAGAGGAGAAACAAAATTGCTCTTTGCTTTGAAATCCAGCATATAATAAACTGGCCAGAGCAAAGGATGACTGGGGCTCTGCTACCAGTTGCGTATCACAATGTTCGCTTTCTTACCAATTTAGCAGGTGACAGAGTTGTTATTTTTCTTGTGTGGGTATCACAATACGTGGGTTAATTGAAAGTGCCTGAGGCACTCCTTTGTACCCAAGTATCACCAACTATTTTGTGTTTTTTACAGTGTAGAGTGGAACAGTAACGTTCTTGAAAATTTTCAGCATAAAGGTTAGCAGGACTCTTGTGTTACTTAGGAGGTCTACCCATCACGAGAGAGCTGGGTGTATAGTGGTACAGACCTGCTTGCAACGAGACTGGGGAAGTCAGAGCAAGTTTCTACAGATGCGTTTCCATCACTTTGTCCTATGCTTGTTGGGCAGAGAGCATTTTCGGGAAGTATCACAGGTTGGGTTCCTGTCTGCTCTGTCCTCGGCACCTCTGCTCACGTCAGGGCTCCTGATTAGAGCCAGCATGAGTGCAGCGATGGCTTTTACTGATCTGGAGACCTTTCTGTTCTGAGCTGCACAGGGCTGGCAGGGAGCGCTGGCTTTGAATGAGCTGGTGTGTCTAGACGGCGAAGTGCCGTGCGGGAGTACAGCTGTGGTCTTGGAAGCAGCGTAGCTGTGCCCCAAGTAGCCGCTAATTAGCCTGGACACTGTACCACACTGACGTGGCGAGGCAGCTTCCCGTACCTGAGCTGGCTCCCATAGCCTTGCACAATGTTGTAATTCTGTGGTGTAGACTTCCCTAACTTGTTTTGCAGAGGCTGCCAAATGGTTATCAGACAGGTAATGATTTTGGCTGCTCTTGACCTGTAGATTTGGCCTGATACGTGTGAGCTGACAAGTTCCATATCCCATTTCCAGAGGTTTTGCATTCTTTGATGTACGGTGTAATAGTTATTATGAATTTATTTGATTACTAATACAGTGTCTGAGCCTTTTATGAAAAGTGACAAACCTTTTGAGACTTGTAGGATTTAATGTTCTTGACTGGCTTGGTCTTTCAGGGTAGCTGTTTCTTCTGCATTTGTAATAACTGGCAGATCTCCTTATTAAATTCAATAAGAGAAAAAGCATATTTCCATTGAAATGAATACCTCAGGAATGAATTCTGTTTTAATGGGAAATGTTCCAATCTGTCTGTGCTTTTATTTTGCTCACCGAATGAGTCCTTCCATATATTTTACTGTATTTGTTTTTGCACTTACTTGCAGTGCCATATAACAGAGCCATATATAGGTATGAGTGCTTTTCTGTTCCTAAGCCTCTGCTAGTCCGTATGCGCTTGTCCATGAATGTGCACACACAGTCTGAGCGCTCTGATCATCTAGCTGTGTGCAGTGAGATCACTAAAATCCTGATGGACTGTTCTATTAAAGCACTTCTTTATTTTCTTTGTGATGTAATACAGCTTATTCATCCAACAAATCTTTGATACACCACTTTGCTGGCACCACAGGCCAGTATTAAAATGTCACCCAGTCAGATTAAAAAAATTACTCATTTTCTAACTTTTCTTTTTCCCTTGTAGGCTAGAATTCTAGAAAAGTTGGTTTCTCTTGGCCTTGTTTCACTTAGAAGAGTTGCTGTACTTGCAGACATGTCAGTACTGGAAATCAAGGATGCTGAGTCCTTATTGCTGCCTGTCAGATACATCTGTCTGTCACTGCATACTAAGTGTCTGCAACAGCTCCATCAGTTATGGGACAACCCTTACCTGGCCACTTGCAAGCTATATGACATTCCAAACAATAGATTGAATAATTTAATAACTGTAGAGTAACTACATAATTACTTCAGTGTTAAGTATATCTACATGATGTTCTCAGATGCTGTTGGAAAGGCTAAGTAGCAGTGATCCATATAATGTGCTAAACTGATCTGAGCCTTCTCCAGAGGAGTGACTGGCTCCCTGCTTCCCAGCTGCCTCCATCCCCTGCACCTCCCACCCCAAAATAAAGAAGTTGTTGTTGAAGAGCTCTGTCTCTGCTAGTAGTCTCACCACTACCAGTTTCCTTTCTGGTAGTCCTCAACATCTGTCTTAAGCTGGTTGGTGAGTTAGCCTGGCAAAATGGAGTCTAACTTCATCTGTATGTACAGAAATAGACATGTATCTACCTAGCAATCTCTGCTTATAATTTGTAGCAAGCAAATAGTAGAGAGTTGGCCCAAGCCTGGGATGACATCTGCTAAGGGGAAAAGAGTAACTGGTTGGTGTTAAAGATTAATGTGGCACAGGTTGTGTTGCAGACAGGGAAGGACTCTTGAAAAGGGTTTTATAGGTAAGGCATATCCCCGTTTGGTTGCAAGCACATATCCATAATCATTCAGTTCCAACTATGGTTCTGGATACCTTGTCGAGATTGTAAAGATGGGATTTGTCTGGCAAAATGAACTTCATTTGAGCTGTCCACCAAGGTGTATTTCATGGTCAATGGAGAGAAAAGGCATTTCTGTTAAGAAAGTCTTATGACCTGCCTGTGACATGCTTCATCTCAGTGTTAGAGATGACATGGAAACATGCCTGATGCTCTCCATTTGACTTATGAAGGCAACATCTCAGGAAGTATCTTGCATCTGGATATCTACACTGTATATGTCTACAGGTAGGAAAGATTAACTCCTCCCTGAGTTACTGATCAATAAGCATGTCTAAATAATATGTCAGCTCCTAATGGCTGGAAGTTCCTCTGGTCCCATCTGGTCACATCATAATCTGTCTTTAGTAGTTCACTCCCTGACCTGTCAGCTGCACTGCAATGCTGCAGTTAGTCTTGGAAACAAAATGTCTTACATTTTGGAAAGTTTAAATGGTTCAAGTGATTACAGTCCATCTTGTCAGCAACATGCAGTGCCATAAAGGTGTTAGACCTTTTTTACCCTCTTTACACCGGCTTCCAGTGGAGCGTTGAATCAGAGTATTGCTGTTGATATCCAGGCTGATAATTGATTTGGGTTTGGAGTACCTAAAATGCCTCAAAATCTGCGCTGGGGGTTACTGGTGGCCTGTTGAATCCTTCTGCAAGACAGATAATGTGGATCTGTGCTGAGAGCAAACTCCTGTTGGTATTTAGACTGACAGTAGAATAAATTTCTGCATGACCATATCAGTGATGATCTCTCTGCTTTACTTGAAGTAGGAAGTATACTACATCGCCCATGTTGTTTCCAGGATGTTGGGTTGTATGTGATATATTGTTTAAAAAAAAAAAAAAGTCTGGACCAAAACAGTGTGTGTACCATTGTGGTGTCAAGCATTGCATTTAAAAACTACAGTGGCATCACGAGAAAAGCTTTAAGAATTACTGAGGTTCTTGACATGTAGGTTTCAATGAATGATTTCTGAAATCATTCAGTAATGTTCAAAATACTGAACATTATTTTGTTCAGTGTGGAGAAATAAATTATTTATCATGTCCTGTTGCTACATCATGTATAAGAAAGCACTGTTTTATGCAGAAGACTCAGGGGAAAAAATATCTGGTAAGTGGAATTTGAGTTTAGGGATAAAGTGTAAAAGAAATAAACATCCATGCAACATGATCCGAGGGCATGGTAGGCTCAGGAGATAGCCACATTGCCATTGCTTACTTTCAGTAGATCATCAGTTCTTTCTTTTAAGATTGCCAGGTGTTTTGCTATGTAAGATGAAGAATGTTAACATGGTTGCAGGTGCGCACCTTCCTCTGTCTTCTGCAGAAGGAATCCAGCTGACCGTCAGACTGTGCCTGACTAAAAGTTAAATGAGTTGACCTTCCCCATGTGGATTCCACCATTTTGAGGAGTTACTTTACATGAAAATCATGCAGCTCAGTCATATCCACCATGCGCTTCTCTTTACTAGCCAGTCCAGAAGACCAAATACTACTTGGGTACCAAAGGTGTTCAGGAGTTCTTTGAGATTGGGACATAGTGTGATGTTTGCTCACTGTGCAGTGATACCATTAAAAAGTGACAACCAAAGAGCTGTTACTCTTTTATCCCTCAACTGAGACACAAAGTGTCAGACAGCTCCCATTTCATTTTAGTATGAAGAAAACCAGATTAACTTAAGCCACGTTTTTACCTGGGTTTGACATTACACTAAAAGAAACTGCATTTGTCTTTCCCTTGCCTTGAGGCATGAGCAAAGTGGCTTGTATCTGTCTGCAAAATATCATTTTAACTTCTCATAGTCTTCTATTTGATGACTGGCCAATGATTTTATTGGCTGTTAAATGGTCTATATCTCACTGAGGCTTGGAAAGTAGTGCATACCGAGGAAGCCATGGATAGTCACTTGGCTTGGACTTTGCAAGGGAAAGATCCAGACAGATACGGGTTTTTTTTCTGTTGGTAGGTGGGATTTGAAACATGTATTGCTCATAGTTGATCTCAGGTAATGTGGGAGTAAAAAACTGGATGAAATGGAGCTGGAGTAGATTTCGTCAGTGGAAAATGCCTAGAATAATAACTTGACATATACAAAGAAAACTTCACCTGTATTGTATCAATATAGAAATGGTGGGCCATTTTCGTCTTATGAGTCTCTCTGCGTGTTACACTGTATGGAAAAAGACAACAGCAATAGGCTGTAGCTCAAGCCTTTGCCATGAAAAAAAAAACCCAACAGCACTTCTCTTATATGGTGACCTTTTTTCCTGTGTCAGACTGAGATATTTTTTGTATAATTGTCAGAAGGGAAAAGGAAAGACCTTCTCTTTAACCTCATTAGATTTTTTTCTTTTTTTTCCTTTACCGCCTTTCTAATGGAGCACTTCGTTAAATATTCTTGGCAGAACCTCAGAAGATTTTTTGGCATGCTGGAGGGAAGGACTTAAACAATTAAGATAGTGTTATACTGTACCTGCTGTAAGAGAGGCATTCGCTGGGGGGATGCAGGAAGCCTTGGATGCACGTTCTCTACATAGCACAAACAGATACTTGTTTGGGTGCTACTAAAGCAGTATGTCTCTATTCTCAGAAGAAACACCTGGGAGCATAAATGCATTACAGTTTGCTCTGCAAGCTGGGCATGCTCTTGGAAGCTAGGAAGGTAGATGGAGCTATGATGCCAGCAGATTGAACACTTGCCTTCTTTCTTTACTGTAATTGCATTTGCTTTTCAAATTAAAGTATTTCCTCCTGATTCATGGTGTGACAAGTCCAAATCTGTGATTGAGTGCAGAGTTGAGGGCTGTATGCCGGAAACCAGGTGTTTTGTTTGATGAATGGTTGCTGTGGGTTTTTTGTTTTGTTGCAGGGAGTAGGAGAGAAAGAGATTTCTTTTGGGGTCCTGGTTGTCTTTTGCTTTGTAGCACTACAAAGCTCTTTAATTTAAAAGGATAAATTTTCACAGGACTATGGCCTTAGTCCAATATCTGTTAAACAGCTGCCAGCCTTACGGCTACCTGTTCTTCCACACAGTCTCTTTTGTTGTATAGGTGACATTGTTAAGTCAGATACTAGCACTTCTTTTTGTCTTTTCAAGAAAATTAATTCTTTGACAGTTGTCATAAATACGGTATCAGTCAGTTCTGGTGCACTCAGTCAAAGCACTCTGGTGTTAGCAGTAGGCAGAATACTGTGAATCATGATCCATTAATAAGGACAAAAGTAGTAACTTACCCTTTTCAGCAGTCCATTAGCACTCTTGACTGATTAGCTCAAAAGGCAACCATAGTTCCAGGGAAATGAGTCAGCAACGAGTCAGGCCAGACCCTGAGTCAGCACTGCACCCGCCCAGCCATGGGGGCTCGCCACCAGCCTGCTGCCCTTGCAAGAGCGTAGCTGGCCAGCTGATGGAAGTGAGCCTTCTCTTCCCTCCAGGGATCCCGAGGCATCCTGTGACGTGCTGTGTGTGCTCTACTCCTGTGCCAAGCAGGAGTAAGTCGAGTGGAGGGGCCACCAAGGCTGGGAGGAGAGGCTGTGGAGCTGGCTGTGATCTCTTTGCTCTTCTTCAGACTACCTAAAAGGGGACTATAGGGAAGGCAGAGACAGGTTTCTCTCAAAGATGCATATTCTAAGGTCCAGAGGCAACCAGTAGAGCAAGAGAAAGTCAGGTTAAATAGAAGAATTTTTCACAGCGAGGGTAGTTAAACGCCAGAACGGTGCCCGGAGAGGCTGTGGCACATCTGCCCTGGGGATGGAAAACTCACCTGAACCAACACCCTGAGTTAATCTAACATTGATGTGAGCCCTGCTTTGAGCAGGCACTTGGACTAGATGACATCGAGAGGTCCTTTTTCAACCTAAATTATTCATGATTCAAAAAATTATAAGTTTAAGTGGGTTCTCATTCAGAGTTTAGTAACCTCATAATTAATCCAAACTGAGATTTACCCATAATGTTTTAATTGTACCGGTTTCTTAAAGAATTCTGGGCATTCCAAGCTTGATGGCTTCTTCCCTAGATTTGGAGATCAAGGTTTTTCTTTGCATTCATGGAAAATAAAAACTAAATTTGCAGGAAGTGAGGCTGTAGAAGTGTGAATGGTGCAGGTTTGGGCTTTGGCTTCAGGCTGTGACCAAATGCTGCGATGTTTGTTCCTTGGGAGTGTCCTCAGTGTTGATCTGTGGCAGTGGTGTTCCAGCTTCTCTTCTAGCCTTTGTCATCATGCATGGTAACCCCAAATTTGTAGCTAGCCCTGTGGGCCTTTGTGGCTGCATGGTTTTTTGCAGTGGTGGAAATGTACTCTCTGAAAGGCCAACATGGCAAGGGAACAGCTCTGTGTCTGTCCAGGGTGTTTGTTATTGCAGCAACTCAGATGATAAAATGTATTAGACAAATGTATCAAGTTTCTCAGGCTCTGTGAAACTAGGAAGAATAACTTTTTTTTTCCTAGTTCATTGTATCTCAGGTACCATTATGTACTCCCAGGCTTTTTTTTCATGGTTCCCTGATGTTGTTCCTTCTGACAAAAATGACAAGCTACATTTAATAATAATAGTAAAAAAAAAAAGTGTACTACTTTTGGGGTTCTTTTTTTCTTTTTTGTTACTTGTTTCCCTAGCAAGTAGTATTTAAAAGCGCTGCTTGAGTAATCTAGAAATTCACAGACATATTTGCTTGCATGCAAGAAAGACAACATTGTCATGGATTTGTCCTCTTTCAGGAGGTTGGTAGTCTTGCCGCTCCCAAGTTTCCCCTTCACTTTTCTCTCAGGGACTTAATTCTTTTACCCTTGACATTTCTTGAAGTGAATATTGAGTTTTTGTTTTTCCTGTCGTTAGGCTGGCCTACCTCAAGGAAAAGTTCAGACCCTTCCAGGGAGAGGATCAAAGAGGTCAATTATAAATGAAAGGTAGGGGAAGGAGGGATATTTTCCTGTCTTGCTTCATCATTTTCACTCATGGAGTCTGCAGAAGCAGAACAGTCTGGTGCTTGTAATATTTGGGGATGGCTCTGTGTTTTCTGAGCTCATTACGGAAAGGAGCCAGCAAGAGAGCTGGAGAAGTGAACAGGCTGCCCACATGTTTAGAATAAGCTGGGAAGCTGCTTCAGGTTCCTATTTCCCAATCCCTGCCCACGAAAAGGAGGGAAGGGAGGAGGTTTCTCCTGTTCGGGGGGGGGCGGGGGGGGAGGGAAAGGAATGAAAAATGGAAAATGAGAGAGGGATGGGAAGAATCTGCCTTTTTCCTGCTCCTCAGGGGACTGGTGCTAGATAGAGCATTTGAGGAAGAAAATGCCATGTTTGGATTTTCAAATACTTGAATTTCAACTGTGCCGTTGGCCTCAGAAACTTGTAAGGAAGTCCAAAAGAAACAGCCTTCCTCTCCAAAGAGGTTTAGCTTGCGTCATGTAGGCTCCTTTGCTTGTAGAGTCATATTTAGTGATGTAATGACAAAAAAGGTGGAAGTGGTGTCTTTCAAATCTCGCTCTCAACCAACTTCAGGCCTGGACAAAAGAAATGAAGGGCTTTTTATGGCCTGTACTTGTCACTGTGTAAATGAAAGTAAAAAACATTCAGCTTTAGCTTGGATTGGTTTGTAAACTTTTGATAAATTCTCTTTTGCCCCCCCAAACCAGAGAGGGAAGGAAAATGTTGATTTTGGAAAGTATGACCTCTCTGATCTGATGTGCAGTTGGTTGCTTTGGATTCTTTTCTGGTTTGGTTCCCCTCCCCGCGCAAGGCAATTCATTGGGAAAACCTTAAAACGGTCTTTAGAAGATTACTGCAGTGGCAGCCCTGCAGTACTCACCTACCTACTGCAGCCTCTCCTGTGGGTCTGATGCAGGAAAATAAATGCTGTGTGTCTTGAGCATGGAGAGATTTTCCTACCTTTAAGAATTTCCATGTTTCTCCAGTGAATTCATAATTATCAGGAGTCAAGACCTTTTGTCTCTTTTACACAGTCTTGTCATTGCCTCACATAAGGAAATAATTATAGGTGGCCTCTTCTGAGCAAGATCGCAGGTTTTTCCCATTGTAGAATTTACTGCAACTTATGTTAAAATGTGCAAGCTGACCATGGCAACCCAGGTGTGACTTCTGTGGCATCACCCTGCCTATGCCAGTAGTCAAAAGATACTGCTTAATTTATTTTCACTACTTTAAGCTGTCCAAAGCAGAGTGGAAAGAAAGCTGGAGCTTTAAATAACATTGTAGCAAAAGGTGAGATACTCATTCACTGTTCCCATTCTCTGCTTCCTGCTAGAATTTGGCCCAGGGGGGATGGAGGAGGGACAGGCAGGACAGATTTCTGCCCAGTCTTTCCACTGCCTTTCCTCACCTTTCAAGAAGAGGTACGGGAGCTTCTGCCCTGGCTTCAGCCGTGAGAGCGGAGTTGGAGGCAGCAGTGGGGACCGAGTGGTTGGCTTGGACAGCCATTCCTCAGCTTCTTGGCTGAAAAGCAGACCTTCCTCCCTCTCCTCATGGTCGTTTTTCTTTGTCCCCCATGAAAAGCCACAGCTCACGTGAGGTGAGTGGCCTTCTTCCTCATGGTTGTTGGCTCATCAGGGGATGCATCAGAGAGCCACCAAAGGACCTCCTGAAATCAGGAAAAGGTGCTACCTGTTCCCCAGGCTCCTCACGTGGAGCTCTCTGTCCTTTGTCCAGCTCTAGCATTTCTCATCATTTCCTTATTCCTTTGGGAGAAAGAGGTGGGGACACAACTGGAATTTGAACATGGGTCCCCCTTATGCATAGCAAAGGAGAAAGCAATCCTGTTTTGGACTTTAGAAGTCCTCCTTAGTCAGATGTTTCCGATTACAAGGTGATCATATGTGTGGTTGTTACTGCAGTAACCATGTTTGATATGTCCCCTTCTGGTCCAAAAAGCAATTATTACACTCATTGTGACACTCGTCTTTCTTGTATGCATTTTCTGATTTTTAAATCTGACCTCTTTATTTATTGATACTACTTGAAGTTCTGTCCACCCCTGAGTTTTTGAGACCTGCCAACTTCGGTAGACCTGGACATAATGGCTCTAGCACCCTCTGCATCAGAAGAACTGTGACTGTGCCGTAGAGTTGTCGCACCTGTGATGTCAAGGAGGAGCTGTGTGCTGAGCAGCTCAGGAGGGATGCTGGCATGCGACCAGAGGCAGTGGTAGGCTAGAGCCAGCACCCATGGGACACCTGAGTCCCTTTTGCTGAGAAAGAGATTGATTCAGTACGGAGCACTGATGTTTCTGTATTTACAGTCGTGAGTGAGCCAGCAAAATTATATGGTGTTTAATTTAACTATTTTGTTTTAGAGAGAGGAGAACGAGTTTGGTTTGGGTTTGGTTTTTTTATTCTTTTATTTTTTTAAAAAAAGCTTAATTTTTTATAGAATTTAAAGTTTTAGGCATAGGTACTTCTGGGCACTAGAGCATATGTAGCCAAAGATCTGTATGTTTCTGAAGAAGCCTAGGGTTTTTTGAAATATGCTTATACTAAGCATATGTTTTATGCTAAATGTATGCATAGGTATATACAATTAGTCTTTGAAACCCAATACAAAGTAAAAGCTGGTTTAAACTCAAGTCCAGGAGCTTTTTAAGGTAAGGTGAAAAAAAAAAAAAAAAAGAATAAAAAGTCTTATATGGGATATAAACATGTTAATATTTTAATAAAGCGGATTTCTTCATGCTGACCAGGTCACTAGAGCTACTGTAAGTAGTAGGGCTGTTGTAGGAAGGTTTTATATTTCAATACAAAGATGCTCTTTGTAATTAGTTATTTTGATATTTTGCAGCTTTCCTTCTTGGAACTCGGAATATGTAGGTATTCAGCCTTACAGGCTTGTTTGCGAGAGGAAAAAAAAAACAAACCTCTGTGAATGAGGGGGGAAAACTCACTTGTCTGAGGGCTTAAAAAGCAAATTGACTTTGAGACCTCTCTTGTTTTTACAGTCCCTATGAACTCAGCTAATTGCTGCTGTACCAATTGGACTTTAAATGTTAATTCCCTCTGTCTTTTCCCTGACCTGAGCACAAACATCAACATCCTCCATGAAATCAAACATCTGATAAAGCCCTAAAATGCAAGTGCCCATTCATCCTTAGCCAGGCTTCATTGTAACGGTTTCTCACTTTTTCTTTCCTCCAAAATGAAGTAAATTACATAGAAGCATCAATAACTAAATAACAATGCGTGTCAAAAAACCCATCTGGAAGAACACTATTGAAAGCTCACGTTTACAAATCATTAGGTTAAAGAACAAGGTCCCAGGAAAATAGATTGTTAGCAAAACAATATTGGTCTTAAATGAAGAATACATTTAGAAGCTAGGAGAGGTGTTTAACCTTTTTTTTTCTTCTTCTTCTTAAAGACAGCATGTGGTTACCCAAGCTTACAACTGAAGGGTTGGTTTCTTCTTTCAGATAGAGACTAATGTTTCTACTGAATCAGGTAAAAGGAAGCTGTCTTGTGTAACTGAAAAAAAAAAATAAATCTGAGCCTAAAATGATTTTTGATTATACTTCAGTGAGACACAATTTCTGAGCCTGTTCACACTGGATGATTTCACTTGCTGCATCTTTTAAATATTCATGAAACTTGAAGCAGAAATGAAAACAGGTCTCACTTTTCTGACTGTATACCTCATAAAACTCCACTGAAAAACATTGTAAAATGATTTATTGAGTCTTCAGAAATAAGGAGAAGGCTAAAATTACAGTAGCCTGCATGAGCTTAGCTAGTCTAAGTCCCATTATCCCCTTCATGTTCCCCTCGTGTCCTAAGTCTTTAAAATAATATACATCTCCTACGCATCTCTGCGTATTTCCTTTCGTATAGGTTCCTTGATCCAGTCACTTCACAGAACAAACCTGTGCTGGGTGTAAACCTGTGCTCTCTGCTGAGGGAAGCAGTATTTTCTTAGATCACATTTTTGAGGATGCCCAGAATGTGTTTAGAGAATGAGTCAGGAGATTGCAGAAGGAAAAATTTCAGGGTTAAGATAGGTGAATGATGCTCTAGAGCGCTGACTTTTTGTGCAGTACTAGGCAATTTGTTTAAAATCCAGATTCTTGTAAGTGAGTTCCTGTTTTTATGACTGTTTGACTCCTTATTTTATTTACTAAATGCTTCCAGAGATCAGTGGGAACTGTTTTGAATATGGAAAGTATCATATCATGTGAAAAATTCTCAGAAATAGGCCTCGGTTTTCTCATACGGTACCTTTCAAATTAGTACATGTCTTTGACCTGACACTCTTTGTCTTAGCTCTCTCTTCCTTAAGGAAGTCTTATTCAAATAAGTATTTCTGAAGCTTTCAAATACTGTGGTGATGAATATTAAAAGCTCCCAGAAAAAAAAGAACAGATAGGATTTCCATAGCTTGGAGTTAAGAAATTTTAATGCTATATATATAGTGAAGACACTGTAGCTGCTCATTCAAAAGCATTTGTAGGCAGCACTGATTCTGTGTGCCAAATGAGATAGGACCCTGCAGTGAAATACCTTGTGGCCACTTCATTAAGCACTATGCTGTGCAACAGAAGAAAGAGTGAAGTAAAATTGGACTTCTGAGTTAAAGATCTCCCTGTGGATTTTTGTTTGTTTGCAGCCTTTTATTTTGTTTCATACCTAGGGTTTTCATTATTCAGGTTAACCAGCAATTCAGAGGGGTTGGATTTCTGACTACCTTCTGGCCATAAAAGAGTTGTGTGTCCTAGCCCAAGTCTGAAATGTGCATGTGCTCTGTTGGGTGGTTGCTTTGGCACGTTTCTCCCAAGTCTCACTGCTCTTGACACATCTTACAACTCTTTTCCCTGGCTCAGATTTCTCATCTTTGTTCATGGTCCCCGGCCTGTTCTCACTATTATGGAGTTCACCAGTGGCATGTTTTGTTGAGGATCCCCGTCTACACGTCCTTACTCCGTCCTGTTGTCCCCCTCTGTACCATGCTGGCTCCCCATCGCTTTCACTCCATCAGTTCCCACTGTGACCTGACTAATCCCAGCTCCTTGCCGAGTCCCACCATGGATCTCTAACTCTAATGCCCCTATTCATTGATACTGCAGATTTCTTCCCAGGTTTGTTCCCCCTCCCCTCCAATTCCCCATGACCTTATCATTTTGCAGTCACTTGCAGTGGACATAGCATGACTCTGGAGCTGAGACACTCGGGTTTTTTTTCCTGGTGGTGACTGTCAGCTTTCACAGCAGAAGACAAAGGGAATTTTTACCCTTCTCTTTCCTTATTTTACCAAGGAGATAAAGCTGTTCAGTCTCCTTCTCAAAAGTATTTAAAAATCTGTGAAGAAGCAGTTCAGCAGTCTGTAAGCACAAAGCACTGCTCTTAATGAATGAAAGGAGATAAAACTGAAGTGGAGTTCGTGATGGTAGGCTGAGGCAAATGCTCAGGTAATTTTCCGCCAAGGTGCAGGGGGTCTTTCAAGCCATTTTAGTGCTGAGCATCACTGCAGAAATCTAGCAGTTCTTTTCTTTGAAGTGTTGGCCCCTGAAAATAAGCATTATAGGCTTTGAGGAAGTCAGTTCAGCCTCAGTTTGATGTCTCCCAACATTTGTTTTCCTCACTGGAAGATGCAGTACTGTGCGTTCCCAGCCCCGCAGAACCTGCGCGCGCTGCCATCTGCCTCTGCTGCCATCTGCTCCCCTGAGCTTGCTGCAGCCAGAGACTGTACATGCCCTTTCCGATGGCTGAGGCGTAGCAACAGGAAGGTTATCCATCCTAATACCAGGGTAGCGTTTCCCTGGAGGAGCAGGAGGGAAGGTGGAGGTTTGCTGGTTTTAGCATACTTATATGGCTGTTTGGCACTGGCAGCGTTTGAGGGTAGTCTTCCTGCAATTTGGCTGCCTTGCATACTGCGTGGAAAAGGCCTTGTAGCAGAGACAGCAGGTGCTGCGTATGCGAGGTGATTTTTGTTTTTTCTTACTGGAATATCTTGTATTTTAAATTTAACAGCTCTTCCTTTTCCAGTGTATCACCAAGATTCTTTGACACCCGGCTATGTAACCTTGCTTGATTACATCGCAGTGATTCTTCCAAAGAGTTGGGTTTTTTTGGTTTGCTTTTCGTTTTTCCTCCCCTGTGCATCTGAGTAGGACTTCAGAGCTGCATGAGGTCATGCCCCTGTTTTCTCCAGGTCTTTAGTTTTATCTTGATAAATAATATATAAATAAACTTTGGAGATATATGTAAGTAGGCAATAATGTGCACCCACAATTTCTTAGGGTTATCATTAGCTCAGTATGTGTGTGTGTGTGTGTACACGTGTGTGTGTGTGTATATATATATATATAAAAATATCCTTCATCTGTATAACGCAAACTCCTTGAAGAATCTTTTCAAGAACAGTGGTAGGCAGTTTTTGCTGCAAGAGTTAAACATTTGAAGAGTAGAGTCCCATGCATGGTTCTCATGGGCCTATTTTTAGTTTCTCTTATGGGAAGAATGGCAAAAAATAGACTAGGACCGTGACTTTGGATTTGGTGCACATAATGTTTATAGATTAGTTGACAGGAGCGTGTGCATGCGTATATGCCACAGGACTTTAGTACTACACTTCCTGTACATTCATTAACAGGACTCCAGGCAGAGCTACTGTAGTTTCAGTGCTCATAATACTAATTTTAACATGCCACTATAAAATGCGTCATAGCTCTGAAGTGCTATTTGCAGCCTTGATTAGGGATTACTGACCTGAAAGATCTGTATTTCTCCAGTGAGAGGCTTTCTTGAATTCATAAATATCTCTCTGGATTTGCCCAGAGTGCTTTGCTTCTCCACCTCTCTCCCCTCCTACAGAAGCTGTGGATGGGGGGGGATGCACAGAGTTTTGTTACACTTATGCAGATGGTGCATTTATAGCCTGCAAGTACCGGTGCTGCATCTTTTAGATGTACATAATTTTGAACAAAGAAAATTATTTAAAAGAGTCTTTCAGAATCTTTCACTTCTTTGGTTATTGCTTTCACCTTCTGCTGTCCTTGCTGGTTTTCTAAGTTTTGTTTGGTGTGATGGGCTCAGTCTGGCAGGCTAGTATTTTGAAAGTGTAAATTGCGGTTCTCGTATGGCTATGTGACTCCAAGATTTGGAGCTCTTAAAGCACACTATATTCTGATGAGCATTTTAAAATCATGGCTGTATAGGAATCAGGTGAGAGACAGAGACATAGCAACCTGCTGTCTTTTGTCTGAAAAAAAAAAACAAAACAAACCAAAAACATTTAAATGTTGAAAATTTTAGCAAGCTAACTGTGGTAGCTATTAAACTTTCCATGGAAATACCTTCGTCGTATTTTCCAAGTCACTTTCCATTGCAGCTGTTTCCTTACGGAATAAAATGTCCTGCTTTGTTAGTGACTTGCTAGCATTTAAAAAAAAAAAAAGAAAAGGTGAGCATCTGAGCAAGGCTTGCCTTCCTGTGGACTTCACACTTTGTACAGAGTTTGAAACCTTTAAAAGGATGGGGTAATACTGAAGTAAAAAGCTTCCTATCCCCCGAGTCAGAAAAAAAGCCCCGTAAAGCAAAAGCCCCGACTTAATGAAGTGGAGCAAGAATTGAAAATGTTTCAGGAGTGCCCCCTCCCCTTTCAGTTTTACACCTACAGAATACCTGCACTTAAAACCAAAAATCCTTGAAATGTTGACCCGACTGGAAACGAACAATTAAAAGATCCGCCTTTGTTGTCGATCACTTACTGGGCGATTACATGGCAGCTTTGCTGCTTGCAGTGCATAAATTTGTTGGCATGGCTCTGAATCGGGTGTGCAGGACCGGGTTGTTCAGCGCTCAGTTCATTGGCCATTAAATGAGCAAATTACTCCAGCAGAAAAAGAGCAAATTTCTACCTTGCCCTCATTTTTCCACCCATCTCTGTCTTTCTCTGTTTATGGGAAAGAGAGGGAAGGGGAAAGGCAAATATTTCCCTGCCTCCAGGATTGCAGGCAGATGGAAGAGACGCGCTGGTCACTCCAGTCACAGCTCCAGATTTGGTCCTTTGCCTTTTTAGATTTCACTGTAGTGAGTGTTTCTCTCTTCTCTGTGGTTCCAGCACCATAACAACACGCAGATTTGAAAAACCATTTTCCCTACAATTAGTGGATACCGATTCAAAACCAAAACAAAACCAAAAACGCTATGGAGAGCCAGATCAGGGTGATAAACTGTGAGGGTGGGGTAGCAGTTTTTCTTTTAAAAAACTGACTTCATCAGGCCGCTAGCTCCATTTCTGCTCAGATAAATGCCTACACCCGCTGCATTGCATGCATGGCGTGTCTTTTATTTGCATTTTATAAATGCATGAAATATTTGAAACAGGTTGCAAAAACTGACGGTTGGCCTGTTAGAACTGCAGAGTTATCGCAAGTCATGAGGCACAGAACAAGAGTAGGGGAATAAAATCTTTCAGCGGTCTTCATCTAAATACATGTATTTAATTTCCCCTCTTCTCCTATGTGTAAAAACAGCAGGAAGGCCCCAAAGCCCCTCAGAGTAGAAGAGCAAGTTAGAAAGCCCGGCTTTCAGCGCACCGGTGAGGAGACGAAAGTGCAGAGCTCCAAGCCTGATGCGCCGTTTCCTCTCGCCCCCCTCCTCTCCCCTCCGCCAACCTACATTTCTTGGCTCCCGACAGCTCCGAGGCTGTTGGGGTTGTGACGTAAATGACTCACAGCGAGTGACCCCCGTGGCAAACCTGTAAAACATTATACAGCATGAATAAGAAGTCTCTTATTAGGTCTGCAGCTGGCGAGATGCAGACATATGGCAGCAAGGATGTTTTGGAAGAAAGGCACGGCTTGACAAAGAACCCAGTCTCCCGATAAAGGTTTATACTGGCACTTTCCTGTGTTTATAATACCATATGCCAGGGGCATGGCCTCTTTTTTCATCATATTGTTGTTTAACTTTTTTTTAAACCCAATCAGCTTATAGTTAGAGGAGTCTGAGAAGCAGAAACTTGATATTGATATTATTTTTTCCTTATATTTCTCCGACTGGAGTTATCCTGTTGTAACTGCCTAGACTCAAATCTGTTTCGTATATAAAGTCAAGTAAGTTTGTCAGGACCAATTGTTTCTGTTATGAGAAGGAAGTTTTATTTTTGAGCACGTTCTTAGAATAGACTCAATACTGCCTGTTTGGTTTTCTTTTTTTTTTTTTTTTTTATATAGATATTCAAGCTTGTTTGCTTGCTTGCTTTTCCTTGTGTTAGTTTATTATTACAGGATAGTATAAGCATGGTTGTTTTCAAGGAGGGTTGCTATATGAGTATGTTTTTAAAACCCCTTTCCTTTGCAGCCTAACAATCTCAATAATAATCTTTTCCTAGATCTAGGCATCTGGTCCCTGGTTTAAGAGCTGCACGATCATGCCATTCCTCTATCAGTTACTGTGATAACTGGTACTTTAAATGATCATCCTTGACCTTTATTAGTCTTTCAGGCTGATTGATTAGTTAAATCCGTATTTATAGTGGTAGCCAGAGATATTTTTGGTTGAGTGTAACTACTGTTTTGGGGTTTTGTTATTTACAGCACAGCAGCCCTTAGGATTTCCAGCTGGGGATCTGGCCCTGTTGTTCTAAAAGCTGCATAAAACCAGGACAGAAAGATGCTTTCTTCTGCCCCAGAGAACTTACAGTCAAACTGAGTTTTGGCTTGAGGAAAGTTTTACCTTGAACTGTTTCAGTACCACCCTGCCCCCATATGATATGCAGAGTATAAGAGCATAGCCCTCACATTGGGAAATTCATACTCTAAAATGCAGTGAGTTGTTTTTCTGGCTTTTTGCAACTGCATTCAGTGACAAAGCGACTCTTTGGCTGCTGAAGGCTTGAGCTGTTGGTGCTGTACTGACTGCATCGTCTTAGGGCTATAAAAATTCTCCAGCAGTACATATTCACCCTGGTGCAACATTTTAGCAGTCAAGAGTTTGTTGGGCAATGCACTGTGTGAGGAAAAAACTGAACATAAATAGTTATAGCTTAGGATAGATGCTAATAAAAGAAGAAAACAGCAAGAACTAAACAGGAGTCTAGGCTCTTCTTTTCACTTTTATTCCTGACTCCTCAAGATACAAATTAACCTCTTGTCTCATAACTTCTCCATATCTCAGTTAAATCTATGGCTGTCTGAAATACACATACAAAACATGTGTTCAGAAAAATCCTTGGCAGTAAAATAACTTTTTTTTTTTAAATTAATGTATTTTAGTTTCCTTAGCTTTATCTGCCCTGTGGTAGAAACAACCTGCATAGTGATAAAGGACTTAATAGTTTTCAAGTTGCATTAAAACTAGTTTGTTCCTCTGTGCTTGCTAATGAAATTGGTGAGTTATTGTGGATATTATTTCAAATCCTGGTGCATCACAAGTGACACGCAGGGTGCTTTTTATCTTCGTTCTCTTGAAACGAGCGGGATACCCTGCACAAGCAATGGAGAACCCAGAGTGAAAGGCAGAATGGCTGGGTATGTGGAGTGTGGGCGATGCCTTACGCACCCCGTGAACCAAGCAGACGACTGTGTACAACTGAGTCACCGTGCAATTGTTTCTTGGAATTTTTCTTAAGAGTCATTTTTATCTAGTTGAGTTAAGGAGCCATTACTGTCTTCAGGCTAGTTTCTATCCTGTCAGTGGGACAGGCTTTTTCTTCTGGTCTCGGCCAGGATCTGACAAAAATCATGAATTAACTCCACCCTGGTACAGCTAGTCCCATGGGTCTGTTCTCTTCTGAAGTGAAGGTACTGCTTACTGTTGTTCCCACAGGGACTTGGGGACAATTAGAGGAGATTGGTGAAGAAGAATGGAGCAACTAAATTGGCCAATTAATCACTGTCTCTTGCTCGCTTGCTTAATTTAGGGATGGATTTTGCATCCCTTGGTAGAAGTGTGGCCTTTTAAAAATAAAAAAACCCCACAGTGAACACTTTTCTGTTCACTGAGCAGTTAAGTATATCAGCTAGACAAAGGGTGAGCTGTATGCCCTGTCCCTCCTCATCTTTTCTTGACTTCTTTGAAACAAAAGCAAAGGCTCACCATGGCTTGGCATGCCCAGTGTTGTCCCTGTTGGATTGTGGAGATTTGGGTGAGCCTGAGGTTTTCCCTAATTATTATTCATTAAAAGGCTCTTTCTGCAGAGGTGCCCTCCATTGTGGTTAAATGCAGATTGGTATCTATAAGATAGATATTAATTAATAGTTTGGGAGTCAGAAGACTCTCCACTCTGTTATTAAGAGCTGGAGAGGAAATGTGTTTCCTCGCTGGTGAGTCTACCTCCCTGCCCAAATGCTTCATCCCCCTGCCCCACCTTAATCAGAGAGGGGTTCCGTGCTTTTATGGTGGACAAGTCTTCTTTACAACGCAGTACTCGTCTGCATGTTTTTATTAGAGCTGTTGTTGCGTCCAGCCAGGTGAAGCATGCACAGCTGCGCAGGGTGGCCTGGCACTGAGCAGAGTAGCCAGGGTATCAAAAGCGGGTGATGTACACAGGATGTGTTTGGCTCAAAGTCGGTGTATAAGCAGCATTAGAAAGGCTTTCTGCTGATATCTGTCAAAGTGAATTCCTCCCTGGTATGAAATCCTGGACCTATGACTCCCCCACACGCAGCAAAACAAAAACAGCCATCTGCTTGCCATGTTCTTAGCACATTTCTGGTTTGGGTTTGTTGTTTGGTTGGGATTTTTTCCTTCTTTCTTCCAAGAAAGTTGACATCCTGCTTCCAACCTCCTCCTACTAGGAAATTAACTTAGATGGTAATGAAAATTAAAGGCTCCTCCAGGAATAAATGCAGTTATATTCTGCCCCATTCCAGCTGTGAAGACGAAAGGGAAGGAATCTGTTTTAGACCTGGGTCCCCAAGCAGAGGTGAGTCTGCGCAGGGGGGCATGCCCAGCTGATGCTGTCCTGGCAGAAGATGGCTGGCAAGGTGAGAAGAGAAACAGAAATAGGAGAACATGCAGCCATAATTCCAAAGTCATTTTGCACCACATCATTGCTATGTAACAGGCAGTGCCAGCTAGCGAGCTGAAGTGCTTGTGCTACGGTTTAGAGTGGTTTAAGTTTGTACCCCTGATCTAGCCTGCTTTTAATCACATGTTACTTGGTGGTTGTATGAGCTCCAAGGATATTCCCTCTTCTCCCTCTGCCTCCCATTAAGTAACAAGATTACAGCAAATTGTTGGCCTAGATATAGCTTGCTGTGCTCCCCGAGTTGTAGATCAGACTCTGACCTCATTCTGTCTTTGCTCTCTGACGTCTGCATCCTGTGAAATCTGCTGGGTCCTTCGTCCTTACGGCTTTGCTCTTTATAAGTGTTTCTTTACCATTCTGCACCCAGGGAACCGTTTTGCTGGGCACAAGCAGTGGCATAAGCATGACTCTCGAGCAGCTCACAAGGAGCTTGACTTGCTCCTGTGTACCAGGTCCCCGGGATGTCTGGGCTACTCTGAAGTGATCCAGACCTGAAAGCACGGGGAGGAAGGAAACCAGGCTTCAGTGTCATGAGTTTTCCTAGAGCCTGAGCACTCACAGCCTTGTGGGGTGTCCTCCAGCGGGGCATCAGGCTGCCTGGTGAGCTGCTGTCGGCTCCTGCTTGTGAACCTCTCCTGGCTCCCCGACCCTGCATTCTCCCACATGTGCATCTTGTGCCTCTTGACCTTAGAAAGATTGACTGGCCTGTAAGGTCAGAAAATTTGGCCACTCTTTCTAAATCGAGAGTCACCCGACAACCAGATTTGCAAGGAGGACTGTGGAGGCATTTAAGGAAAGATTTCCAAATGCAGCTTTTTTTTTTCCAAGCAGAAGCAGCCTGAACATTTTGAGAAACTGTGAATGAAGTTTCTTTACGACTATGGCAGAAAAGCTGATTTGGGTCAGTATACCCTTTAGAGCTTGAAGCAAAAGTGGGAATTTTTTCTATGGGTTTTGAGGTTTTTTTCCTTTTCAAATTTTAATTTCAACACTCTGTAGTAAAACAAAACTGAAATGCTATTGTCCCTAGATATTGAAACAGGAGGTTCTGGTGTCTTATAAATATCCTGTTTCTCCCTTCCAGTACTTGCATCCAAAACAAAATCTTTAACAAATTCAGTTTGTGAAGCATTTCAGTTTTGAGGAAACCTGGTTTTAATTCTTGCAGTCAGGTCAACTGGTTGTGTTATTTGCTTATATGCAGGTGCTCTTTGCATTCTAGGGACAAGGAATTAGTCTGTACCTCTACAAGATGCTTCGTATCAGTCTGAAACCACTTTTTTATAAATAATCAGAAGTCTGTTTCATTGAATAAAATAAATAATAATAATAATTTAAAAAACCCCTCAGGTATTAGTATGTGAGGACATTAAAGCTATGGTATCCATGTAATGCATTTTTAACTCTCATGCTCTTCAAATAAAGACTTAGCATATATTTGTGCAGCAAGACAGTAGGAATTTTCATGCTAATCTGTTCTGTTGCAACAGCAGATATTTAGGCAGTGGATAAGCTACTGGGTAAATTTTCACATGCTTTCTGAACTTTCTGAAGCTGGCATTGCCTAGTCTTCTCAAGTAGCAACTGAGATAATTTGGCCCTTGAGATAAAGAAGGAGAGATAAAGTTATTTTTAGCAATAGCTTGCTTTAGTTCTGGCATTTCGTTCTGTCCTGCCCATCCTCCTCACAGAGTGGAAGGATGCAGCTTGTTTATGATGTTTTACCATATCTCCTGTGCTGGCTTTTGATACCAGGCAGAGCTGAGGTTTGCCCTTTGGCAGCTTTCCCACCAACGCAGGGGCAGCCCTCTGCGTTCTGGAGGTCACGGATCAGCCACAAATCCTCAGTTTTCAATCCTTGTATTTAATTCCGCCCCCCTTCGCAGTCCCGGTAGTTAGAAGCCTCCTTTCCCCCTTAGAGGACATTTAATTTCTTTTTTTTAATTTTCTTTCTTTTTTTTTCTTTTCCTTTCCTACAATTCAGATTCCAGGAAGTGAAATTTCTAAGAAAACTTGAAATGCTCTGAGAAATATTGTCACTTCAGATATAATCTGTACAACTGCAGAAAATCAGCATGTGTGTCTTCTGTAAGTTACAGTAAGAGTATTTAGTACTGTCGTCTTAAGAGGTTCCAAATGTTTTCAGCTTATTGTTAGTTCTATGTGTGGGCACTACCTGCATTTCCATCCCCTTGTTTCCTGATCCTGTGTATTTAATATTACGGAAGATGTTGGTAGCATTACGCACATGGAGACTGAACCCCACTTCTTAGTCATAGGGCCAACAAAGTGTGGCATTACAGGCTTTTAGTGGGGTGTTGCCTGGGAGCCCCTGTTCTCCTCTGCGGCCGTCTCTTCCTCAGTGTCGCGCTCCAGACTGGCACCGAGGAGGGCATTTTCTCTCCACCACGAATACTCACTTTTGTGTGGCTCTTTGGTGAGAACTGCATTTCCTCTCATCAGACTGGCTGCACGTAGGCAGCTCCTCAGTCCACCTTGAACTTTCTGACTTTCTGGTTAACCAGCATGGGTGTTCTAACATGAACTGTCTTTCCCTGAAAACAAATGAAAACGCTGGTTCCAGGACCACACTGCGTGTGTTGAGGAGAGTGGGGCGGATGTGTGGGAAGAAAAGTATTAGGTTAGGAAAAATATTTAGGATATATACATTTTTATTTATGTTCTATATTTAGGTATGAGAAGGGAAGTTATTTTTTTTTTCTTCTGCAGTTCTCTCAAGCTCATAAAGTATCTGTTTCTCAGCTTCTGTCACTCTTGCCTGAACCAAGGTTGTTGGTGGCCCTGGTTCGCCTTCAAGGAGGCTTTGTCCTGATAAAGGGACCCATTGAGAGGGCCAAAGGCACGCAGGCACAGGCACCCGACATTCAATATACAACTGCTTATCTCCTGATAACATATTTGTGCAAATACAGGTCTTGATACTAATAAACTAGGTAAACTGCAAGTATCTACGATTTCTCTTTCTGAAAAAAGAATTGTGCAGAAAAATGTTAAGTGGAAGAGAGAAAATACTCTCCAGGTCGTGGAGCTCTTGTGGTGAACACTTTCATGCCAGAGATGCCTCATGCATCTCAATCACTTGATCTTGATGGATAAATCAGAACGCTTTTTTCCTCCTGGCATTCCAGCTCTTCATCCCTTCCTCTCACTGTTCATCTCCGCATCCACGTGTGGAGGTGAAGTGGACTCAATGTCTTTAAAGTCTTTAAAGAAGGTTCAGTTCAGGTCTGGGGCACAGCTGTTGGTTTTTCACTTTGTTCAAGTCACCTTCTCTAGCTAAAGTTCTTCTAACTGAGTAAAGAGGATTGCAGGATGCCTGGGTGTTCGTCCACAGACGTAGGGGAAAAACTTTCACTATTTTTGATCCTTTGACGTTTCCTGTCTTTGCTGTTTCACTTCAGTGCTTTCTTAAAAAGGAAGGTTGTTGATATTTGAAGCCTGTCCTCTTTCTGATATTTGGAGGGCTGAACAGTTCATTTTCAGAAAGACCGATAAGATCTTCTGGCAACTGAAAACGGGAATAATTCTGTTCCCTGGTGTATGCCCTGGACTCCCCGAAAAAAGAACTTGGACATAAATAGTTGATCAAAATGAAGCCTATGGTCTGATCCCATGAACTGAAGATACTGAGTTTCTGTTTCCAGTTTTGCAGTACTGTGCTGGGTAAATGCCTCAGTTCTCCATCTGTGAAATGGAGATAAATCAATTTTTTTTCTCACAAAGGTCCTGTCTGAGTTAACAAGTTTATATGGTGGTCTGGAAAGAAGTGCTTCAGAAGTGGTTGCTACTAAGATTTCTCTGATTTGCAGCTGATATATAATAGCAGGGAGAGACTCAAAGCTGTCTTACAGAGACTCGGACTAATTGTGTTTAACTGTGTCTCCCGGAAGACCAGGCTGGTTCCCAGGCGTAAGAGGAAAAACAATGAATAACATGCAGGCCACGCTGAATTGATGAAAACCTTGTTGTTAGATCAAGGGATCAGGATTGTATCTGTAATCAATACAGATCTGGAGATCTCTTTCTCATAGTCATAGGACAAGATCTGCACAGTTGTTTAGCACTTAGCAGTGCTTTTTTTTTTTTTTTTTATTTTTATTTTTTGGTAGATAGAAATATAAATACCTTTCCATCTGGACTCTCCTGGTTAGGGTAAAGTGATGTATACTAGTGTGTACTAAAATAACACTTCCGCTGAATCAAAATAGCATTTTTACACAAGTTGAACATAAGATGAAAGAAAAATATTTAGGACACAGGAAAAAGGAACTTAAATTACTTTTTCAGCAAAAAAGGAAGGGCTGAAGACGTCGTAATGAGAATAATAGAAGGGAAAGCTCCTATTTCTGAGGGAGTGCTGAACAGCTTGTCATAAGAAGAGGAAATACTGCTTTTTTGATCAAGTTTGTTTTAGAAGTATATTTCAGGAACATGCAAAGTTAGATTATGCAAGCAATAAAATTCTGGGGAAAAAAGACCCAATGGTGGAGGGGGAAGTAGTTGTTCATATTGTTGTTGAAAGCAAATTTCAGAACTTTCTATTTTGAATAGATGGACTTTTTTGACACACAACTTTTTGTGTTTTTTTTTAACCACAGAAATGCTACTTAATTTTGTTGAAGCCTGTTTCTGAAAGGCGGATTAGTCAAAATGACATCTTTTCAATGGAAGATTCTTCTGCCAAAGAATATTTCAGCAGCTTTCGTGTGACTCAGTTTAACTGAACTAAAACTGGGGTCCTAAAACAGGGGGGACAGGGCAGCCACACATCTCTCAAGCCTGCTCCTTCGAGGTCAACCATTCCAGGATGGGCTCCTCTCCCCTCTGCCCGGCTCTGCCTTTCTCCTTCTCACTCTGAAACGCCACCTGGTATATCCATTTGCACCGTAACGCCCCCGAATAGCATATATTCTGTGCATCCTTTACACTATGATAGAGACTGCACCTTTTGTGGGCTCTGGTTTTGCTGTTAGCAGTACTGTGACGCTATGGAAATATGGCTTGGGTGACCACGTGGAATTAAATGTTGGCAGACAATGTTGCAGGGGAATGCATTTTATGATATCCCTCTAAGACAACATGCGTGGTTTTATTACTTTAAAAATAAAATCTCAGAAGCAAAGCTTTTAAAGAGTCATACTGGTTTGAAAGACAGGATTTCAAATCATGGAAAAACCTGCAGCCATTGTGAAAAATCTGGTTTTACTTTGACTTCTGGAAATCTCTACTGAAATTACTCCCATTAGAGGGGTTGAAGCTGACTGCCGATTCCCCCCTGTACAGCACAAGCCCGGTATTCATCTTCCTGGCTTTTGCCTGTTTATATCCAGCATCCCTGCAATCCAGATGGGGAAAAGCACATGTGACAGCGTGTGTGTGTGATTTGGAGCAGCAGATGGGTGCGAATGACAAACTGTTGCCTGTGTAGGCACCTACCTAGAGATTACTCAGAGTCCTGCCTCTGTGCGTTGTTGTTCTGTTCCTGTGCACCATTATCGAAGAGGGCACTGTCAAGGCTCCTGCGTCTGAAGCTTTACCTAACTTGACAGGGATCCTGTGCAGGCATCCAGATTTCAGTACCTTTCAGTACTGATGTCCATTCCTGATGTGACTTCCGTCTAAGGAAGCACTGACCGTATTAAAAATCATACAGGGAGAAAAGCAAGCTGGGATTGACTTTATATTTGAACTCTAGTAAAGAGAGATCCCGCTTCGGTATCTTTTTGTTCCTCAAGTGGGCCTGTCACCCCACATTACTTGCCTTATTTGAGTTGCCTTTCCCTTTCCTGCTCTTGCTCTGAATGAGTTCTGCATAAAGGGAAAAGTGATGGAAAGTGAAGTGCAGTGAGAGAGGAGAGGTCGGTGTTTCTGTTGTGGTTCTACACCTGTAGCTTTCGATTTTCTGACTGCGCAGGCACACCGTTATCAGCTGGTACAGAATTTCACGCATTGTCCGACAGCATGACTTCAATGAAAATGATGCCATTTCTAGCAGTGGGGAAATTTATGGCCCAAATGTATTTTTGCATGCATTTCAGCTGGACTGTCACTGAAAATTGTAGGACAGGGAAGTCTAAAATGCGTGTGTAACTTGCTTCCTTGAAGTAGTCCCTTTCAAGTCAGTAGGGTCACCGGTGCTGCAGTTGTGCATGCACATGTACTTGCTAGGTTAGGAATGCAGTTAGTGTAAGGTTTGGTGCCTGACTCATGGCAGTGATTTAAAATCCACGAATTCTGTAATTTCTCTATGTGTTAGTCCTGCCAGCTCTGCTGTAAGGCCTGACTGGGGGTACCAAAGGGGAAGCCTCGCTCTGCCAGCACTCTGAGCTCTGCTCATTTCTTAAAGCCAGCAACGCACCGAAGTTTGGTGCCTGTGGTCCCATAAATTTGAGGTAGGTAATCAAATCCACTGCTACCTGGCTGAAACACAGAATATGTGGCCAGGAATTTGCATGTAAATGACAGCGTGAAATTATTGTGGTGAATTTTCTGTGACAGTTGTGTTTTTCTTTATTTTAAACCACGTGGTTACAAGGATGAGTAGAAAAGATCCCTAGTTTGCTGCTGGATAGACATCTGAGCCCCATGTGAGTGCCCTGCCGAGGACAGTTGGAGGAGATGTGCGAACTGGGCTGCTTGGGGAAGGGGTGGGTGAAATGTATCGTGCTGGAAGAAGATCACTGAACTGATTTAATTAGTTCTGTTTCAGAGGATTCATTTTTGCTCGGGTCACTGCTACGTTCATCTATTTGCTTTTTTCCCCCCTCTTAGCAATAGGCAAATGCAGGGTGATAATTAATTTGGCAGGTTGATTGAGATTGGGTGGCAGAGAGGGGAGTTTTCCTGGATGAGTGATGAAGCATTGCTGGTTGAGCTTAAAGTGAATAGTCTGAAATAGAAAGTAGTTAGTATAAAATCCCCCCAAGGGTGTGTTTAAACTGAATGTACTTTGAGTTTTGACATTGAGGTTTTTTAGTAAGCTACCAGGCTCTACAGTGTAATTTTAGGACATTTGCTAGCTGGGATCTAGCTGTTGAAATGTCAGTGGCTATTCTTCTGCATTGTGAAACCTCAAAACCGGGAAAATGGGGTGTTAATGAAAGAAGTAGCTTGTTTGTGTGGGTGTCAGGCTGGAACAAGCTTTGGCAGAGTGATGCTCTTCTCTTTTCCAGGCCAACCCTGGAAGCTGAGGCTTCACCTGACCAGATGCAATGCTGCTCTCGCAGTGGGAGAAGGCACTGTGGGTCAGTCTGCTCTGTGCGCTAGCTTGAGGGAGGCCAAATTCTCAGCATCTTAAACTTTTCATTACTAAATCTCAGCTATCCCTCAGTGTGCTACCATTAAAGTTAATGCATTTCAGGAAAATGGGCTGCTGAAACTGTAAGAAACTATGTTTCTGGCTTTCTGCCTCACTGTATTTTAGCCTCACCAGGGGCCGATTCCTGTAATCACTGTGTTTTGTGTTTCACACCAGGTGGACATTAAGTTGCCATATTAAAAAAAGCAAAGTTTGTTTTTTTCCTTTTCAGTAAGTGCATATGGTAGCAGGAGATCTAATTTGTTCAAACTACTGGATTCTGTTGCTTACAGAATTTCCAGTTTTGTGGGGCAATGGCACTGCAACCTTTATTTGACTTCTCTGACCAAGCGGTTGGGGTTCGGGGGTTTGCTCTCTCACTCTCTACCCCCTTCCTTTTTGTAAGCGGCTCTTTGCTCTGGTGAGAGGTTTTGAGTTGACAGCTATGACAAAACGCCATCCTGCGCACACGAGGGAAGTACAACGGGAACACAAGCAAGTCATGCTTGTCCCTACCCCTGCCGCTGTGGGTCAGTTCCCTTGCAGAGGAACCACTTCTGAAGGTTAAATGTCTGGTGAAACCTCCATGCTTACTCAGTCCTAAGGGTTTTTTTCTGCTGAGGCTGCCAGTAAGGATGTCAATTTGACAAGGTTTTGTTTTTTGGTTTGGGGTTTTTTTTTCCTGTGAGGTAGACATCCACTGGGAATTTAATTGGGAAACTCCTATTTTTATGCAGACTACTAGAGAGTGGTCAGCTGTTAGATTAATGCACTTACTAAACTAATGGACTAAGCTGCCTTCCATATGACCTTTCATGTTTTGTGTTAGTATTGTGGGCGATTCAACTAAAATCAGAGCTTGACTGAAAAATCCCTTAAAAGTTTTCCTACTCTTTCAGTGGGGTTTTTAATTGCTATGCAAAAAGACATCCCCTGTATCTTCAAGGAACTAATTTATTTGGAAGCAGAGACCCTCCTGTGCACTGATAACCAGCTGAAAAGAGTGCCTGTCATCTTTGAGGCTTCTGTTGAGTAACAACAGAAAGTGCAAATACTGTATATGAAACTAGAATCTCTGAAAAGATGGAAAGTGAGAGAAAAACTATGCACTAAAGAGAGAACGGTATTGGTAACATACATTGCAGAGCAGATTTTTTTGTAGAAGTCTTTAGACTCCTTTAAAAAATAAATAATAGGCTTTAGATACCTAAACGTGCTTTCAGACTATGCTGACTTTGTCTGCTGCTGTAGGTAGCTACTTTGTCAAGCCTGTGCCAGGCTTGGTATTGTGACTGGGGTTCTTAATGCATAGTTAATGATTCCCAATGGAAAAAAAGTAAATAAGCTTTCTGACTTTTTCTAGGAACTTAATTACACCAGGATGGACTTGACCGTGTAGCTTTGAAATCCAGGAACTTAATTGTCTACTTTGAATAGTAAGCAAGGTTTAAATAGTAATTTTCTTCTTTTTAATAATCTATTTTTGTTCTTTTGTCAGCTTGATGTTACATTTAGGAGTCTTGATATTGCTGTGTTGCCCTGGCATCCCCATACCAAAGAATTGTCTTCTGTAGGTTACTGTCTGTAAATTATGGCCATGGCCAAGGTGAGAGGATATCAGAGTATCTGTGCCCACATTTTTTATCTCACGAGTATGGATATTTTTTTCGAGGGCTTTGGTTTTCATGATTATGCTCAGAATGGGAAGGTGAGTACATGGAAAATTTGGTGAACGCTTTTGCTTGTTGAATACTAGTCCACCAGATCAACATGCCTATTATTAATCCACCAGATCAGTTTAAGGGGATAAGAAGTCTATTTATGATCAGTTTAATTGTTTAGTCATTTATTCTGGAAATCTTTTAAATATCCAGATTAAGATAAGACTATTAACTTAGGAAGCCTTTGCTAAAAGAAATCTGCTCCACATTTGCAAGTAGCTCTTTGCGTGGCATCCATCCTTGGGGATCACTGAAGAATAAGAGTTGCTTTTCTTTAAAAAAAAAAAAAAAAAAAAAAATCAGTCCTTTTCTGTATTTTACTACAGCTCTGCCTCCAAAACCCATTGTTTAAAATCCTGTTTGATGTGTGAAAGATTAATAGGGACCTGAGAAATTTGATGGTAGGACTGAAAATAATAGGAACCTGTAGGGATTTGCTTTACTACTGTCATCTGTTTAAGTAGTTGTGACAAAAATTTATATAAATCCAGATACAGGGTGTGGAGGTGGATATTCCCCTGCCTTTTCTTTTTCCCACCTACGTTTTTTTTATTTCACAGTATCTTCACACTATCTAAAGTTAAACCTGCTCATTTCAAGAAGTGGCATGGAGCAAGGGGCATGACAGTTGTCCACAAACCCACTGCTGCCAGTTTGCCGTGTCATATGTTTTCGTGCCTCCTGCCCCTGTGCAAGGGAGCCAGGATCCCTGAAGAAGTCAGATGCATTTTATTGTCTGGAAATATTCTAAAAGGTCATATGCTGCCATGAGAAAAGTCCTCAAAAATGTAGTCTCTCTCTTGCCGTCTCGCCCAGCGCCAGATATGATCTCATTCCTTTTATTCCTTTGGAGCTGAGTCCCTGGTTAAGTGCTTGGGACGGTTTCTTCGCCGTGCCTGTGGGGCACTCACTGCTGGTGCCTTTTGGGTTGTCCTCCTGTGCTGCAGTGCCCGTTCGCCTCCCCTCAGCCTTACCTCACCGAGTGCCCTATTTTCTCCGTTCCCTTCTGCCACAGCGGCTCAGTATCGTGTTCACTGTCTCAACAGAGTATCTGCCTGATATATGTTTTTCCCATTTTGTGTGGCCTCTGGCGGTGCTGTGGTTCGTTGTTTGACCTGCCAGCCAGGCTGTGAGAGGGCTGTAGGGGTTGAGGAGGCAGCTCCCTCTGGGGCTTCCAGCTTCACCAGGGTACCAGTTTCAGAGGGCTTAACTCCATCCCCACACGGGGCTCATCCTGCAGGGAAGCCGTTCACTGCAGCTCCCCCTCCAGACCCATCATCCTACCATGCTGCCCCTGCCTCCAGTTCAAAGCAATGCCAAGTTTCAAAGCATTTCTGCCTGTGCCTCAGTTTAAAAATCTTATCTCTGCTTCCAGGTGTTGTCCAGCAGCCCACAAACCTTTGAAACAACTTATTTGATTAGGAAGCAACTGAGAGGCTCTTATACCCCACCCAATTTATTGATTGAGTTAGTTTATCGGGGTGGGAGGGTTGGTTTTTTTTAACCAGCCTCAGAACGGGGGCTGACCTTGATGATTTGCAGGGCTCTACCGCATTGGGAGCATTTGGGTGGAGAGTTTCCTCCCCACTAATTGCACAGCCAGAGGCCGCGATGGGGTGAGCGTGCAGCTCACATATCTGGCTGAACAGCGCAGCTCTGACATCTCGTGCTTTAAGCTGACCCTGGGAATTGGCGAGTGGTTGTGGAAAAGGGATTGTTTTTCCAAATATTGGAGCACTTCGCTATCTGTGTGTCATAGCCTACACGTGCCTGTGTATGATCATGCTCACCACACAGCAAGGAAGACATCTCTGACATTTTGGATTCCTGCAGGGCAAGCTGCAGCTCTGCCATTTGATGGAGAAGGTGGTCAGTGCAGCCATGCAGTTGCTCCCCTGTTACATTATCAGGATCTGGCAGTGCTGAATCTCAGAAGCTACAGCTCGCTTAGCTTCTCCTGCTGATGGTGTCCACACCAAAACTGCACTCCCGAAGTCAGTCGAGTCAGTAAATCACCTCGTTTGTCTTGATTACCATGAAAGTGCAGGGAACAGTCTATCGAATAGAAGGAATCCTACTCAAAATAGCACGTGCAAAAACACCCTGCTAGTTTCTGTATGACTTGACTCCTGCATATTTGTAAAAATAAATGTTTCTTCTAATATGTAATCAAGGAAATAATTTGTGCTTTTTTGTTACTGAAAAAGAAATTTATCGGGAACATTTTGTGCCTACATGCTGGTAACAAACAGTTTCTTTTTACCAGTGGAAATATGATCCTGACTGAAGCATAGCTAATACCCATTCAGTCAGAGAATATGTATCATACTGTGCCCCATTCAGCGCAAGCTGTAAGGAGGCAGTGTCAAAAAACTCAACAGTGAGACACTGTTCCACATCCTCAACATGCCCATTCAACAAAATCACTTCCAAAGAGGGAAGATGTTATGCTCATGTTTAAATACAGGCTCTGCTATTTTGGCGAAGGTTGAAACCAGGTGCCAGCCAGATTGGATGCTCCTATCTAGCTCTACTGGACACTGATTCCCAAATATAAGCAACTCTTAAAACTGCTGGCCGCCACCCAGCCAAAACTTTGCAGAATCTCATTGGTAATTAATTTTTGCTGCTACTAAATGCTCTAAATCCTTGCAGGAGTGGCAAAAAGGCATTTTTACAGGTTCTCAGCTGTTTGGGGGAGCTCAGGGTATCCTATTCATGTATTGCAGCCAGTTCAACAGAGAATATTGGATGCTAAGTGTTTGGCTCCCAGTCACAGGTGGGGCAGAGGAGCAATTTCTCCAGCATTCCTGTGCTTTGCTTGGTGCTCTCCTTTCGTTTATTCATTAGCGGAGAGCAGGGCAGGGCTCTCTTATGCTCACTGTAATGGAAACGTGGTGTCCAGCCATGGTCTGAAATCTTTAAAGTCCAAGGGAAGAAGCCAGTGAGTTGGGGCAAGGTCCTGACACATGCATTTGGACTATGTGATCCTGCTTCAGTCTGTTTGAATCCCATTTGAATCGCAGGCTTTCGTGAGTTATGGCTGATTTAGCTCACCTTTGTCATCACCATTTAATTATTTTTATAACTGTAAAAGTCTTTTGTGTATGTGTAAATATATATGTAAATAGAATTCCAGAGTAGCAGACTATAATCTGAATAAATTAGAATAGGCTCTGAATTGATTTAAAGTCTTTTATTAAACACTAAGTAACTGCTTCATTGGTCCTCTTAAGTACTTACCATTAAAAGATCTGCTCATTCCCTCTAATGAAACTGTGCTGCATGTTATATTTGCTTAAATAAAAAAACCCTGTGTTTTCAAACCACTACTGAGGACTTGCTACTGCTATTGCATTCTGCTACTGAGGACTCCCTCCCCTTCCTAAGAATATACATGGGACTGCTCATATTCTAAATGTTGGGGTTTTTTCACACTTGTGCCCAGTTGTGGAGGTCCTTATAATAAGATTATGCCTTTTGTATTTCTGTGAGTTGTTTTTTGGGTTGTTGGGTTTGTTCTTTTTTCCAGCCATGTCATAGTTAGTAGTATTGGTGATTCAAGGGTGCTAAAATAAAAAACCTAGGCCAGAAAAGATGATTTAAGGGAAAAACAAGACCTAGAAAGAGCTAAAAAGGTTTGAATTGTCATTATTTACTTTCTATCTTTTTATTTAATTAGATCTTTTATGGTACGTGTGGGTCACATTTTCCTGCAGTTCTCTAACACTAAGGAGACTTAGAATTATGGTTTATGAATTTTAATGAAAGTTTAGATTATTATGTAATCATATGCTGGGGCTTTAATTAAATCACCAAATAGGAGAAGAACTGGATTTAGAGAGGTGAGAGCTGAAGATGCTAATTTTTAAATGTCTTTGTTCTGCTTTGGCATGGGTATCTCAGATACCTAATGCAGGCAGTCCCTTCTACCATTCCTTACTCCTTTGCAGGTATCATTGCATTAGTGAACATCTGGTTTACATTTAAAATTTGGCTTTACAACCACAAGGCCTAGAGACGTCGTAGTGTTTATAGCGAAAGCCTGAGTTTTAGAGCACAGGCTACCACCCCATATGTTCAGAGCGAGCTAGTCCCATTTCATTTCTCTTTTTCTCTCTGTGACTGTGATTTTGGTATTAGGGTCTTCTCCATTCCCGCCTCCTCTTCCATTCACAGTTCTCACACTCAGCTGGTCTGGGGGAGGCTGTTTTCCCTGGAGACCTCTTAGTCAATTTAGTAGGGTAGAGCGAGCCAGTTGGCTTTAGCAAAGCCCGTGTTTTTGTGCATTCTTGAACATTCAAGAGTTGTTCTTGTTGCTGAAAGCTGCCTTCATCTTTAAGCATTAAAACTGTCAGAGCTGGGTTTCCAGGACAGTTTTAGATGAAATGCAAAGTAGATACTTTCCTTCTGAGAGAGACTGCACACATATAAGCCATGTGGGAGTTTGATTTTGGTTTTATCCCTCCTTTTCTGCTGCTGGTACACTCAGCCTCAGCAGCCTGGTCAGTTAGAAGGATAAAGAAAAGTAATTGGGTGGTGTGAGGCTGTTTACCATCACTCTGGACCAAATCGATTCATAGTAATTTTTAGAGGAGGTGGTGAGGTCTAGAACAAACCCTTCTGCTAGTGATAAACACAAATCCTTCTACTTCCAAATGCATTTTTGTGTCTGTATCTCTGTTTTCATCCATGCACCAAATAAACAATATATTTTTTCTTTTTTTGTGATTTCAGAAGGTTGACTCAGACTCAAGTGGATTTATGTACGCTCTCTGTGTTTCTGAGTGTTTGTGGTTGTTTGCTTGCCTTTTTTTTTTTTTCCCCAAATACTGTTTTCTTCATCTTTTGATTTCTATAAAGCTTGTGGAAATTGTGATTTCCAAGTAGCCTGATGGGTCAGACATACTTGCTTTCCTCCTTTTCTGCATATTGTACTTACTGTTTGTTACCAGCACTTACTGTTTGTCCATTTAAAGAAAATCTTTCCCAGGTTCAGAAGTAATCTATCACAGCATGGCTTGTTGAGCCAAAGGGTGCCATACTGAGGCAATCATCCCTCTGCAGTATGTTGGCCTGGCAGAGTTTTTGTTACAACTGCTCTACCTGTTTATTTGTTTTGTTTTCTGTCTTCTGTCTTAAAGCTTGAGGCCCTTTTGTAAGTGTGATATAAGTTTTATTTCATTTTTTCCTCCTTCACTCCTTTGTTGCTATGGTCCATTGCAAATATGCCAAGAACATTCTAGTGTGAGATGAAAACTGTTTTCTAGATTGTGAGGAAGAAATACATTTTAAAGCCAGGTAAGATTTGGTAGGTTATAAAAATGGGAGGAAAAGGTTGGCTTCCTAGGGTCATGCATCTTACTACCATGCTTGAAAACTGCCTAGAATTGGCAAGGTCTCTTACCAACCTAGAACTCTTCCTTTGCTTCCTCGTGCTCACCATTTTACCAGGTGATAACCACAGGGTTAACTCTGTAGAGTATCCTGGCATATAGTACGTGACGTACAAAGAGAGAACAATGGTGTTGATATTCTTTTACACTAGGGGCAGTGGATGTATCAGCAAAAATACAAACACGGCTGATTCCACAAAGGCATGTTTGTAGATAAATTAAATGAAAAGTGGGTTGTGTAATTTGCTATGGAGAGTTAGCAGTTTGCTAATAAAAAGGTGTCAGAATAAGCAAGGGGTCACTCCGTTGGTTCCATACGTTTATGACTCGTTGCTTCATTGGTGACTTTGGATGGACTCTCTTCCATAAGTGATTTTGATAGTTAGATGCTGAGAAATGGAGCAAGGACAAGCTGTTATAGCCTTTGGACTGATTTTTCACTGTAACATTAGCTGCTGCTGCAAAATCCAGTCTGCAGAGCACCACAGGATTGCCCACACCTGGTAGAAGAGCAGGGCCAGAGGTGGGGGACTTGGGCAAGCTGTGGAGGAGGAGGAGGAGAAGCGGAGCAGAGCAGGGCTGACTGTGGGGCTGGGGAAGCACAGGAGAGCACTTCGGGGGCTGAAAAACTCTGGGTGGAGATATGAAGCACCAGGCAGTAACTGGGGAACAGGGAACAGGGCGGGTAAACCGTGCCTGAAGAAGAATGAATGTTTAAGAGGACTTGATTTGGGCTTGAGGATTGGTGGTGATCACAAGTAACCACCCCTGGCACACATCAGTCTGGTTTCCTGGGACTGGCTGGACTGGAAGCATCCCTACATTTGGTGTACCTTCTCTAATGGGAACAACAACTCCAAGCTTGACTCTTAACTGCGTTGCTTATTTTTGGTGGCAATAGTAAAGCAACCCTTCACTTTTCAGTAAACTATGGATTCAGTGAGGGTAGGAGCATGAAAAACCTGTCAGTGGGATCTCATGCTACACTTGGTTTTGAGGGTGTGGTATGCACTGCCAAATATCTATAGAGCCTGGAGAAGCACAGTAACCACAGCCAGGCCTGTAACATTAATGCTTTTTTCTTAACTGTGAAATAACAGGCATATTTTTTGTGCTAATTTCGCTGGTAGGAAGTTGTAGGTAAAGATATCTCTTATCATGCTGGGAATCGCAGGTGGTCAGACTCATGCTAAATTAATTTTTCTTTAGCCAAGTAAATTAAGAAAGCAGGCACCACTTCCCCACAAGGCATAGGGGCTGAGGAGTTAAAACTGAAGAGGTTTTCTTGGTCCAGAGTGGCAGGAGCCAGGGAGGAAGCACAGGTATGAGGGTTTTGGCAGAGATTCTTGTGAAGCACATAACCTTTGGTAGATGCATCTCTTTTGCATGCTGGTTATTTACTGAGAGGCCAGCTTTCATAAACATCAAAGCTCGGTTTCATACAGTAATGAGCAAACATAACAGTATGGAGAAACAAACAGGGAAACCTGGCACAGCTAGTGTTTCCACCAACAGTGTATGGAAAAAGGAAATAATTACAGTAAAATGAGGGGGTCAGTCATGAGGCTGTATCAGGTGAAAAAATGGTGTGACATTTCTAATCTTTGATGCCTATCTGCATGTGTGGTTTGTCTCCAGTTACGGGGGCAGGTAATTGTAAATAATAACTTAAAGAAATGAAGGGGCCCTTGGAGAAGGAAAGGGTAAGTAGGAGCAGTTAATGGAGGAGATAAAGGTTTCATATGAGATGTATGTGGCTTTCCTCATTTTTCAAAGTAATTTTAATCTCTTGTCCTGGGATGGGTCTTTCGAAAGCATGTTCTGCAATAAGCATAGGTTGTAAATCTCATTGCCTACCTCTGACCTGGGAGAAGGCATTTCCTTTGGGAAAGAATGTTGGGAAGAAAAGAGCAAGAAAATGTTCATGACTATAAGTCATTACATGTCTCTAACCCTCCTATCTTTCATTCACATATTTTTATATTTGCATTAAGCTATGCTCATATGAGTAAGAAAAAGCATTACCCAGAAGAGATCCCTGAGTAGCTGTAAAAAAATGCCAGCTCCCAGGCTGGAACACTCCGGCCGAGCGCTCGGAGGCAGGATTAGCAGCGGCAGCCGCCTTGTGTGCTGCATGGCTCGGGCTCGACCAGAGCTGTGCCTGGGCACTCCCTGGGGCTTTCCAGGGTTTTTAAGGCAGGTGTGAGGATAGCTTTAGTGTCAGCAGTTCACGTTTTCCCATAATCTTCAGATACATAAAGCAGTAATAAAGCCTACTGGGTATTCTCTCTCCTCTTCTTTTGTCCCCCACCATACATGGAAGGAGCTGCTGTGTGCAAATTGTATGTTGCTTAAAGAAAGAGAGTGAGTGCCTGTGTTATCGTACAGTTAAGGAAGTACAGTAGAAAAAAGATGGGAGAAGACAAATTTTTTTTTCTGGAGTCTCTCTGTACCATCCAATGTCTGACCAATTGTCTCACGACACGATCTCCTGTAGGGCTGCACAGAGGATTTGAGAGCTGAATTTGGGCTATAATTAATGCTTGCCTTCTCTTTAACCTGAGGAGCTATATACCATCACAAATCTTAATTTCCACAAGAACCCATCATCTCTAAACTCTCTCTCTCTCTTTGCTTTCCTCTGCAATGTAATGACCCCAACCTGTTTTCCTTTAGAGGGTGTACCTCTACTTTTTTATTACATTGAGAGTAATTCAGTGGTGGGACAGAATTAAAGCTGTTGCTAACTTTCATGCCTGGTATAAAATATGCATTGCTATTTAATCAAATGTCCCCTGGTTTTGGTAATCACCTTGTTAATATATCATCTCTCCTTTTGCCAGATCAGTATTAAATATTTGGCTAAAGCTGGATCTATGGCAGTGTGAATTTTATTGGCATGGGCAGTGTTGTGATGCCAGATGTGTTTTGGCTCTGAAAGTAAAGGTACAAAGTTATAGTAACAACTCCCAAGGCTTCTCATCCTCATTATGAAACTAAAAGCTGTGTGAAATATAAAAGCAAACCTGTTTTTTCAAATAAAATGTGTAATGGCTATAAAAGCGTGAATGTTTCAATTAAAGCTAATGTGTGCAATTTCTCACTTACCTGTGCTTTTCTTTGTTTTTCAGCTCATGGGGCATTCTGAATGGGATCACAAACGAGGACCCAGAGGCTCACAGGTCAGTTGCTCAGTATTTTGTGTTTGGTTTTGGCTTTTTGTAAATTAGAGGTATTCAAGCAAGTTTTCCATCTGAGATTGGCAAAGTTGTTCATTTTGTTAATATTTGCAGGATTGAATCAGTGGAAAAAAGCATAAAACCATGACAGCTTTCATTAATATAATTTTTGAGCTGTAATCCAAACAGTTGATCCAGACAGAGCTGAGTCATGCAACAGAAAGTTTCTTTCAGTAGCAGAAAGATGGATTAGATGTATTGAGAAAGCATTTCTTACTCAGCTGTCTCCATCAGGATATCAAAGGAATACAATTTCAAATAATGTGTGTATGTGTTTTCGTGGTTTTTTTTCTTTTTTTTAAAACCTGACAAACTTGTAAAACTTGGATGGCCCTCTCACCTTGTTCAATAATAAAGGATTAGTGGTGTTAGAACTGTGTGGGGAGTTGCAGGAAAGCCATGTGTAGCTACTGGTTTGCTCTTGACACATCATTCAAAGGAAGTTATGCTAGTAGTGTTAGTGGCATCATGCTGATACATTTTTAAATTATCTATAGAATAACAGAGCAGATGTTGCTACCAATATTGGTGTTCAGGAATTTTCCCGCTTGGGTAAAGCAGTCTTTCCCATCTGGTGTTGAAATTATATAAATACATTATTAGGGCTCTGGTATTTTGGAATTGCTTTTCCTTCAGGTGAAGGATTTTTATATTAATATGTATGTCTATGTCTAAATCTATGATAAACAGGCTCTGCTGCTGTGGAGCTACATGTTTGCAACCTTAATCTCAGTAGGGTAGTTCCTAGCCTAACCTTCATAATGCCCCTTGCAAAAATCACTGGAGTACCTGCCTTTTTAATGAGAACATATATGTTAATCAGGAAGCTGCTACTTATTTTAATAGACAAGATTTACTATTTTTAATGCAAAATTCATTTACTAAGTTTTACTTTTTTGCCTTTATTGTTGCAGAATTCTACATTTTTTTCTGAAGTCTTCTAAATTTCTGTCTTGCATCTCATTTCAAAACCATCTTGAAATTTGCAGAAAATTCAGTATTTCATTAAACAGTTTAAGATGGGTTGCAGATCTGATTTTTTCAGCTGACAGTCTGTCATTTCAAAAAGATAAAAAAAACAGAAAGCAAGCTAGTTTTCAGTGGAAACTGAGGAATTTCAGAAATCAGGGAAATCCTATCCCGTAAGGTGAGACCTGGTCAGTATGTAATCTCTCCTGCCTCATCTGATGTACTAGTTGATCGTGTTGTGTTCTTCTGGTCCAAAGAGTGGAAGGCAAATTGGACTCCTCTAAATGATTGTTGAGAGGAAGGCAGTCACTTGAAGGACTCTTAAGGTGACTTAGACTTCTTAAACTTTTCTAGCAAATCTCCATCTAATTTTTGTATGCATATGAAAATATGGGTAGTCTTTGGTATGCTCTGAACCATGCCCTACAGTCCTAATGCTTTGGCTATGGCAGCAAAGTATTTAGAGACTACAGACTGGAGTGCATATGAAGTCTGTGCTGGTGTTGCATCAGAGATGGAAGCTTAAGCCCTGTCTAAGTCCTCATGCCTGATACATCCTGTTGGCTATGTGCCTCCATGCTTGAAGGATTTTTTGTTGTTGGCTAGACATTTTTGAAGGTTTACAGCTAGCCAATAAGAAACGTTAGAGAAAGGGATTTAGGTGGAAGGTGAGTGGTATCAATCTAGTCCAAATGGATTTTAAATTAAAAGGTAAGACGGATCAAGTTGATTACCAAAAATGTGTCTTGCTGCAGGAAATTGGACTTGGGCTGTTTAGTAGTTCCCTTTTGAGTTTTCTGAAAAAGTGAACTCACAGGATAAAATAGTTGCCAAATAATTTTTTAATTATTTGTTGTCATGAGGCTATGGGTTCTTCCAAGGAGGGTTCCAGAGAAATTAACGTATTGCCTGGTTTCTCTCTTTCGCCCCTTCCTGAGAATAAGGAGGGCTTGCAATGCACGACCTAATTTCAAAGGCAGAGGTCTTGTGGGCATTAACTCAGTTGCTGCAGATGCCCATCTATATGGAGTGCAAGTAAAACCATTTGTTGGGTACTGTTAGGGAAGGTTGTACTTGGGCAAAATGAGATAACTGGTTACTAAACATATAGATGAAGTTCTCTGGGTTTCAGTAGAGACTGAGGAGATAATTGTGAGAAGATAACTCTATATAAATTTAAAAATTTTCTCTGTCTTTCTGAGAACAGTTTTGTTCCTTCCTTGTCTGATGTTTTAGATACTCCACCACCATTTTGTGTATTAAAAAAAAAAGGGGGTGAGGAGAAGTTCAGTGGAATTCTCTGCAGGTCAGCCTGCACTTGTTTGAACCTTTCCTGAAGGATATTGTTGAATTATTGAAAACATTATTCTAGAAAACTCTGTATCAGATTTTCATGTAGAAGACTCCTGCTGATTTTTTTTCTTAGGCAGAATGTCTTTTAATTTTATTTTTTTAACACAATAAGCAAAAATACTTCACCTCCGAGAGTGCATTCCTTCAAAACAGGATAAAATCTGCATATGTGGGGTTTCCTTGACAGAGCAGTGAGGTGTTTCCTTCTAAATCCATCTAAAAAGAAGTGCATAGTCTTAATCAACTTCATCCTATAAGCACTCTCTTATTGCATTTGTGCTGTGTATAGGTGTTCTGCAAAGCTTCTAGAAAGCTACTTGTTATAAATCTTGGAAGAACCTTGTAAAACTAACAATCAATATGTACCACAGAAATGTTAAACAATCTTGAATAGGGTGGGAAAAGAAAATGACCCAAGCTCTCTGATTACCGTGTGGTATCCTAGTGCCCAGTCACAAGAAGCAAGGAAGAAAAGTTTCATTAGGGGGAAGAAAATAAGCCTCAGTTATTCCACTGTAGCCTCAGACTCTTTGTTTTACATGGCTCTGAAAACTGTCTTTGATAGGAATAGTGTTAAACCTAATTTAACTAGTTCCTTGAAAGATTAGGAGAAATTTAGGAGGTTCCGATTTTTGCATGTAATATAAAAGACCTGTTTTATCCTTTTGTGATTCAGTTGCATTGTTGCCAATTTGTGCCCTTGATAAAAGTACCCTTTGTTAAACAAGATCTTGCTTAAAAGTTAAGATGAGTAATCTGCTAGGTATACTTCTCCTTCAAACCTGACACAGCAGATGTTTAAAGATGGACTGGCAATTGCCTGCAGGATCTGCCACAGGGTTGCTTATGGTGTTTCCCTAGGTCTGTGGGGCTTTCCTCCAGCAGAGAAATGGGACTTGGGAGGACAGGTCTCCCCTGGCCAGTGGCAGGCTGCGCTGTTCGGGCAAGCAGCAAGAGGGAAGGAAGGGGTTTAGGCTTATGTTATTGGGAGACAATTTATTAGTCTTCCATGATTTTTTCATTCTTACGGAGTAAAGTGAAGAAAGTGGGAAGATAGACCTTAGGAAGCCACCTGTGTGTATGAATGTTAGCAATGTCACTTGTGAGAAAAGGAAGTGGAACCACTGGTTTACCATAATATCCACATATAAACTCATAAAATTATTCTACCAAGACTCATTAAACAAAACTCTAATTCTGTTAAGACTTTTTTTAAGAACTAGTAGGTTTTCTATGGTATGTGTTGAAACGTGAGAGGAAACTACTACAGTGCATGTTATACTTCTTAATGACCCACTTGGAAAATATGTTCCTTTACTGCATGTGGGAGTTAAATGCAAAGTGATGTAGTTAGAGGTAGTGATGGATGTCAAATGAAATACACTGAGGCTTCTGGGAATTTCTGTTTGCAGGAGTTTGTCTCCTGATAAGCATCTGCAATTCAATAGAATGTAAATGGGACAAGTAAAAAGCTGTCTTTATGATTTTTAACTTGCTCCTGACTTCCACGCCAACAGCACAGTCACTTTCTTATAGGTTACACACATATATATGTATATGTATGTGTGTATGTTGTAGGATTCCTTTTCTTTTAGAACAATTATACTATTAAGGCTGCTTTAATTAGAGTGAATTATAGGTTGCCTTAGAAAGAGCAATGAGTTCCTGGCTACCTACTTTTTTTTCCTTCCTTTTTTGTTCTCTGAAGATAACACTTCCTGCTGTAAATGCTTCATGCAGAGAACTTACTCTCTGGATCTGAAATCATGCAGAAAGTGTAAAGTGAATTTCATTATGTTCCATAATTAATTTTTAAAGTTAATAGAGGTTAGTATTTAGGCACAAAACTTCAAAATTGAGTTCCAAGTTAAAGGAGTTCCTAAATGTTTAGGAATGTTTAACCCACCTAAAGAAATCTCTCAAATATACACATGCAGTCTGTAAAACCACATCGTCTCACTCATGTGAGGGGAAAATATTCATACCCATTTCTAATATCAGTACATGCTACAAGAAAATGTGACTAGCAGAATTCATCCTTGGCATACTATGCCTCTGCAGAAAAAATATGCAAACTGTATTTTAATTATTCTACTAAAATATAATACTCGATACTTCTAAGATATTTCAGGTGGGACACACGGCACGCTTTGTGCACACGTTTTTATGAGGGACCTTGAATATGTGGGAGTTATTTGTTGCTCTGTCATCAAGACTTGTTTGGCTTGCTGAAGATGTAGGCGTAGCCCCAGGGGTCAGTGGAATCGAGCGATCGTTCCTCCAACATTATAAAAGCATGATAATCGGGAGAGAAACACAGAAGTCCAGTGTTTTTAATTCTCTTTAAATATAAAAGCTCTCAATTATATATCTGAGGTGCTGCATTTTACCCCTCCAGTTCCTAAGCAACAGCTATTTTCAGACTGAGTGCGTCTGGTGTTGTCTACCTACTTCATGCTTTTGCGAGGTAATTCGTCAGTGAAAGCTAGGCTTTTCACTATCTCGCCCGATTCCCTTTGTCGTGGCACTATAAGGAGACGGATGCTTTAGAGAAACAGGAGAAGCTTGGGTGTAACTGGTCTCAACCTTGCAGCTTGCAAAAACTTGTGTACATCAGGGAGCTCTGCTGTCTACAGCAATGAAGCACGGGAGTCAGAAATAAGGTTCTTGACACTGGTTTGGGAGAAGCCTTTTTCTCGAGTGTGGAAAAACCTCTAGAGCAGATTCAAAATCATGAGCCGGAAATCTCTATGCTTGCTGAAGCGTAGATGGGAGTCGATTCCCGCTACTGACCAGGTACTGTGCTCTGGTGAATCTGTTGTGTCACTGTCTTCTCTTGCAATGCCACTGTAAAGAGATTCATGCTGATTTAACGGTGGTGGTTGGGGTCCTATGCATATAGTGAGAACCAGCTTGATCATTCATTGTCATTTCCATGATGAATTTGGTAAAGCCGATTTTGCAAGAGCATGTGCTTGTGAATGTGGAGGTGCCATGACAGCCCACTAATGCAGACTTAAGTAACCGACAGAATCTCCCTGTCTCAAAAATGAGACTTTTCTAAAGGCTTTAGGAGTATTTTAAACTGAGTGGATAAGGAAAAGTGTAGTCTACTGCTGATGGGTTCCTCGGTACAGGTCTTTGTTGCATTTCATATCTTACATGTATGTATGTATGTATTTCATATCTTACATGTATGTAATCACTGATTACAAGTAGCTGTAATGCATTGGCAGAGCCTCAGCTTTTTCATCATCGTCTTGGTTGATGCATCATTTCAAGTATGTTAACAAGGATGAGAGTAAAGCAGATGTAAATGATATAGACCAGATGTAACATAAAAATTGTGGGATGCTGTTTGGAGCAAGGATCGTCACCATAAGTAGGACTAAGATGTGATGAATGGGAGTACAATTAGTACATTTCCTGCTTCTTGCTCCAGGCACTCCAGGGTTCTGTGAAATTTTTTTCAAGATCTTACTTGGGATGTAAAGACACTAAAACAAATAATTCTAGAAATAATTTTGAAAGGAAAGTGGAGGTAGTAGCTTATTACATGTTCCAACGCAGTTTTCTGTTTATAAAGCAGTTGACTATGAAGGGATGCCTTTATCAATGGAAAAGAGGCAGTTTGGGAGAAAATTCTTCGACAGAAAGAAGGGTGGGCTACAGAAATACTTCCCAGTTTTAGAGAAGGATCCTCCTGTACCCTTTTCATTGAGAGGAGGAAGGGAAGGGAAGTGCAGATTACATGCCATATTTTATAGAGTTGTAGATTTTTAAAGCCAAATTGGACCACTGTGAACATCTAGACATCTCAGACATATTACTAGTCAAAAAATATCATGCTGTCACATCCTGTCACATCAGGCCTATGTTTTCTGGTTAAATAAGAATATGCCTTTTAAATATATCCAGCCTTAATTTAAAGGCTTCAAGTGAATAATAATCTACCATATTCTCTGATAAAGTTTTTCTGGTTTTTAAATGTTATCTTTTTTTAACATAATGCCTTCTTGTTTGATGTTTTCTAGTTTAAATCTCCCACCATATCAATTTGCTACACCTTTGAATGCCAAATTTAAAAAATTTAAAAAGCCCTCTTTCAGAATTTTTTTTTTTTTCCTGAACAGATACCTGGATTATTATTCTACTTTGGTTTGCTATCATTTAAACTAGCTGAAATACTAAATTTCAGAGGGCTCAGATTCTCTGGTAATTTGCAATAAAAAAATTACAATAAAAATAATAAGGCATTGTTGATGAATACAATTTCATTGTATTGAAATTGAATTGAATTGATCCAGTTCAATCAGGCATTCTTAAATCTCCTGGTAAAAGAGGGGTAAAGAAATGCTCTGTTATGGAGTCATTTGTCATGTTGTTTCTGTTACGAAGATGTAGGGAGACTAGCGTTGTTTCAAAGGAAAGCTGTATTTCATCCTCTTGGCTTCCTCCTTCCTCTGAGGTAAATGCAGATCCTTGGCTTATTATGAACAAATATTTGACCAGTAAGGGATCCCTGTTGTTGCATTTAGATTGCTAACCAGTTCACTTTTCCAATGTTGCCTTTTCCTTTTAATCACTCTAACCCTGATGTTGCATTGCATCATACTGTGTTACAATATGATGTATCTGGGAAAAATAAGTATTCCTTACCTAGGTGTGAGGTGTGCTTGACTGCACTGAGCTGTGTATCCTTTCCATCAGCAGCCCCTCAATGCCTCTGGAGGGTTTTAAAAGAGAAAAGGAAATTTCCCTGACCCATCTACCACTTTGGGAGAAGTGAGACTGAGTAAGTGATGCACGTAGGTGGAGTTGAGCATAGTGTGAATCTGTAAGGATTGTTTGAAGGTAAACTGAGGGGGGGAAGATGATGTTCAGCTTAAAACACATGCATATTTCTCTGGCTGTTTGTACTGCTCCTTACGCTGGGTGGCACAGGTGGAGTGGGGCTGCTCTGCTTGTTCTCCCTCTTGCTCAACAGTGCCTCATAGGAAAATGCAGTTAGTGTGCAAGATGACAACCACAAAGAGGCAACTTCTTGAGCGTTTTAGGCTGATTCTGTTCGTAGCATCATATAAAAATAATAGCTCTGCCTTTTGGTGCAAATTCCTTATTTGGTCCTTAAAGGGATGCACTAGCATACTATGTTCTAGGCTAACCCTGAGGAAATGGTATTATATTTTGATAGGTAAGTAGTAACATTGTAGGTTATTTCTCTGTTCAGAGGAGATGAAAGATATTTATGTTAACAAGTGACAAAACCTCTCCAAACTGGTTTACTGTATTACCACTTTTTTTTTTTAAAGACTAAAGGAAGGAAATAAAATGGAATTCTGAAAGTGAGAATTTTGGCTGGATCTTGTTTCTAGTTTAAAATAATGTAGCAGATCTGACTTTTAAGGACATGGGAGCTGTAAGTCCACAGTGAAGCCTGATACTCTATTTGAACATAGTTTGTATCTTTCAAAAGTCATTAAGTGATTTTTATTCCTCATCTTACATACTTTACATCAAATTGAATGAAATCCAGAACTGTGAGCAGGCTGAGAAGTAGGGGTAGAAGAAAAAACAAGAGTAGTTATGGTGGCTATAGACAATATTGTTGGGGGGGTTGTTGGGGGTTTTTTGGGGGGGAGTATAATTTTATTATGATCTTTTGAGCATTCTTTATGCTTACAGACACTGCAGCACAGAATCCTACGTGGTTTCTGGGGTCTGGTATGACAAGAGAATTTTTTGGTTGGTTGTTGGCTTTTTGCGTGTGTGAAAGAGTGAGGAAAGTGGCTTTAAGTGTGAACCTTGAATTAGATCTTTTTGGTTTCAGTTTATGAGAAACGTCTTACCTAGCTACACATTTTTATATGTGGGAGAGCCTGATCCTGTGGGTGTTTTGCATGGGTAAATTGAAGCAAAAGGGTGATTAATTATATATTATATATTAGCCTCTATTCAACAGATTGTAGTATCTCTTAGTGCTTGAATCTTGAATGTCTTTATATCTCTCAATATTCGGAAGGAACTACCTTTATAGATCTAAGGAAAGGATTTATGAATGCTTTTCTTTCTTGTCCATCCAGCAGTTCGGATTGCCTGAAAGTCTTTCTTGAAGTTTCAGTACAGGTTTGGGGGGAAATTCTTGTTGGTTTTATTTGGTGTATGTGCCTGAGGATCTTGTTTCTTGTACTGATCCTAATTTTTTATCCCTGATAGCTACAACTGAGAATGATTTCACTGAGTGGATATGCATTTAAAATGCTGTGGTAACCAAATGAGCCAAAGGTGATGAGGTGTTAAAGATTTGCTGTAAGGATGTTGAGTATTTCCCTCTGCCTGAAATTCCCTGTAGATTTCATGAGCCATAGTCTTTGAGCATAAGTTGTATTTGATACCAGTCGTAAGACAGGAAAAATCTTCACACATTAGCCCGTGATGTAAACTTCTATTTTTTTCGTTGATAACTGTGAATTTAAAAACAGGAATTAGATTTATACAACAATATAAAAGCCAAATAACCCAATAATTGATATACAGATTTATATAGCTATAGATTGTTCAAAGGAATGTACTGTGCAGGCAAATGCATCAGTAATATTTCTTTAGCTAGAAATGCATGCTTATAGCAGTATAAACAATGGTAATGCTTTCTGTACCATTAAGTCACCAGTTTAGATTTTGATGGATTTGTGTAAATCCTGTGAAGTGATGCCTCTCTTACCTGCCAGTGATTTACAGCACAGCTATGCCTAAGGCAGTTTGCATGTACGGTGCAATATCCTGTTCCTTACCACTGATCTGGTAGATAGGAGAAACTCCCATAGCCTACAACCTATGCAGGGTGCTAAACAGCAAATAAACTGATCCCAATATGACTTGAGTCATAACTCTGTGAAATGGTAAATCCAGGGATTTTCCGAGAGAGAGCTTGATATAACATTACATCATGCAGCCACTGTATTTTCAGTGCGTTCATGTATGAAGTAATTCTGATGGATTAAAGCTGCTGTAAAGAAATGGAAGAGGTTCACTTTGTCAGGATTGGGAACTGTGTTTTCACTTTTTTTTCTTTTTTTTATTAATGGCTCACTCAGCCACAGACCTTTTTGCTAGTTGCATCTTGCCTTTCTGCTCTGAATGGTCCTCACTCGTAACACCTACACATCCATGAGGATGGATATATCATATCTGATATCTTTATGAGAAGGCTGGAGCTCCTGTGCTTTATTTTTCTCTCAGATGTCCATTAAATTCAGAATTTTCTTTGCTGCTGTTCAGCTGCCCCTGCATCCAGCAGCCTAACAGCAGTGTGGCATTGCCAATTGTCTTCAGCCAGGACCAGCTTCACTGGGAACTTCATGCTGAGGAAGCACAAGCCTCTGCAAGGCAGCAGTTCTTGCATCTGGACAGCAGGCATGAATGCATCAGTATGGATGTTTGTATAGGAGACAGCCATGGCAGAGGCTGGCTTACAAGCCGGACAGTATCAGGGACCTGGATGAAGACCTTCAGTGCAGCAGGGATTCTTGATACATGTCTCCTTTCTGTGCAAAGGTCGTGAAGCTCTTTGTAGAGAAGGGGATGAAGCAACAGTTATGGCCGAGGAGGCCTCAGAGCAGTCTGTGTGGGACTGTGCAGGTCTCCCTGGCTCACAGATTGCCTAAGGATTAGGAAAATGTGCAGTAGTGCCAGGGTCAGCTGGAACCAAGAAGCTCCTTTTCCTTTCAAGTGCCCATGCCCAGTGGGTTGTGCCTGGTTATTCCTTTTGCACCACCTGTCTCCCAGGCGGGCTACGGTGTGTGGTGGGAGCCATGCTCACCATGGCACCACCACCACCACAGCACATGGTCTCTTTAGGAGGTTTCAGTGGCAGCAGAATAATAAACACACACAACCGTGGAGAGGCAACGCAAGCCAAGGTAGAAGTAATGCACTACCTTGTATCATTGCATTTACTTAGAAGTGTGTGCCAGCAGTCGGTCAGATGGGCTGCAGGAGCAGCAGTGCAAGTCACCACAGGAGCTCAGCAGAAGCCCCCAGCTCCCCCTGTATGTCTAGTTTATTAAAATCCATGCACCCAGGTGTTACAGCCTTTTCATTCATAGCTCATCTCTCCCCCCATCTTTGCATTAGAAAGGCCCATGGGGAATACATGCCTGAAGCAGAGTTCCTGGTGGGACACGTCACAACAGTGATTTTTGTACCTAACCCAATCCCTCTTATTATACCTGAAAACAGTCTAAAAAAAATATAAATGTTTCTTGTTAGGTATGTTTTTGTGGTTTTCCACAGTTATTTATTGTTAATAAAACCTTACATTATCCTTTCATTCAGCAGACAAGTTTTCAAAGCCTTAGTGGCAGAGCAGAGATTTGTGGAGTTTGGGATGTTATGAGAAAGAGGCCTCATGGGAGAGTTGTGGGTTGGTTGGAATATGGAGCTGGGGCTGGGGGAGGAGAGTTGTTTTTGCACAGCAGGAAAGGTGCAGAAAACTGAGACTGGGATTAAGAAATTATCTATAAAATACTTCTTTGCTTTCTAATGCAGCAAATGAATGATGTAATGCAGAAAGGTATTTCAAAGAAATAGTCTGCCTCAGATTTGGCCTTGCTTCTCTTAGAAGTGAGGAGTTGAGCCACAGGCCCTAGCTATGACTGTGGGACCATTTCTGTTTGTCTCCCAGGCTTCCTACCCTGCTGCTCCAATGAATGTGTGGGAGGGGAACAGGGTGGTAATGAGCTTGGCACCTGAGAGAGACTGCTCTTGCTTGCCAATGTACCACCACCACTGCTCAGGAGATGACTGGAGAGGTTCTGTGGGTAGTCAGGGTTGTCAGGATGTGCATTTAGGCCAGGGAGCAAGTTTTTCCAAAGTACAACAGAGACCAGTTCACCAGAAGGATCAGCACCAGAAATATACTTGTCGTCTTGCATGGCTTTGGCCAGGCAAGAGCTGGGGTGGGGAATCTCAGCGCTGTACATCCTTCCATGCTGGCAAATGGCAATAAAATGTCCATAGTGATTCACAAGAGCCTGAAGTGTGTTAGAGAAATTGCAATTAGTGTTGATGTAGAGCTGTAAGAGGCTAGAAGCTGGCAGGACAAAAGACAGGATATGTTGTACTGGCAGTTGTGATACAGATGATACAGGCAACCTCCCATACCCATCACTTGTAGGATGGGGAAAAAACTTTTAAATGGTGTCAGCCACTCTGAATCACCTTCTCTGTCAACTTTTCTATCCCAAAATGATTGGCAGTGGGACCGGAAGGGATTAGAAGCTTGATAATGACAGCCCTCTTCTTAACACTCAGTCACTCTGTCATGTCAATGGTCTTCATAGCTAAGCAGGAGCTCAACACAGATTTCCAGAAATACTGCCTTTCTTCTTGAAAACCTTTCTCTACCATTAATCCTCCCAGGTTTATAGTGCAAGTCTTGCTGCTAGTCAGGCAGTCCAGTTGTGTGAAATAGAACAGAAGCCTGCTGATTATACTCAAATTAAATTGTATTTTACTTTATTCAGTGAGCAAGTTCCAGTTCAGGAAGGTTGCAATTTGTAGGATCGTAGCCATGCTGCAGTTCAGTGCAATTTGGAAGAGGAATCAGCATTGAAATGCAAACGGCAGTCTGAAATCGTATCCTGGTGAAATGATTCCTTGAAGCGGCATATTAAGAGAATAAGCAGTTAGGCACTATGACATTTAACTTAGTATTTTGAAAAACAGAGATAGTGGAAGAAGCTGATATGCTGTCTTTTTTCCCCAAGCGTTGCCTTAGACTGGAGAGCGCATATCCACTTCTGTGGTGCAGATATAGATTGATTATGGCAGTTGAATTGAGAGGACGAGATTGTGAACTGTCATCGTTTGGAGCAGAGGAAGTGGATCTTTTTCTGTCTGGTGTGGTCAGACTCCTGAAATACCCCTTAATCTCCCTGCATTTCTCTCATCACCATGGTGTATCTTTCTGATCCAGCGGTTTTCGTAATTATTTTCATTTGTTTGTTTGTTTTCAGATCCCTGTTTTTATACAACGTAAGTTTACTGGCGACAGCTTGTATTTCTCAATTACTTCTTTATAAATTCCTCTGAAGTAGTTCAGAGGCTTATGGTCTTCAGGTTAAAAAACATCAGTTAAGAGACTTTGTTCATGTGCACTTTTTTTAGTTTTCCAGTTGCAAACTGTTACGAAAAATGCTTCAGGCACCAGTTATCCTTGTTTGTTGGATTTAGGGGGATTTGAAATGTATTGGCATCTGACAGTTAAAGTTGCTGGTTACATTTAAGTACCCATAGAGAAACTTGTAGACTTTAAGAGAGTTTCATCTGCTGAAATTCAAGTCCTCTGCTTTAGCACAAGCTAAAGCTATCTACAGGTTTTCAGATTTCAAATTCTTCAAATTGCCAAAATTTTGGCATCCATATGCCAATCTCTGAAACAAAAACTACACTGAGAATGTTCTGAGTCCGGAGTGGTGCACCTCAAAGAGGTTAGTAGTTAATGATGAGTAAAACGGTGTCCCTTAGGCTTCTGGAAATGGCTATGCTGGATAAAATTTTCCGAATGCAGGCTAACAGTTGCAAGGGGAAACGTCAGTGCATATGTTTAAACTTTCGCAAAAGCATAAGCAACTGAAAACAGGGTCTTATGAAGGGAAGCGATGGCCAACTTAATAACAGACAATACAGCTAGCTTCCTTATAATGAAGAAACCCCCCACATTAAAACTATGTGGCACTGTGGCTTTTGTGATGATAAAAGACTAAATTTCACCTCTTCACAACTATTTAAAGCTGAAAGTTGTGCCACAAGGTGTTCTTTTCATTTCCAATAACATCTTAAATTTCACTTATTGCATATGTGTGTTTCAGGTATTTGTCACCTTCCCAAACAAATTGTTGAACACAATCATTACAAATTTTTGGCTTCCTGTTTTCAGAGATGAACCCAATTATGGAATGAACATGATTAATGTACTTAATTTTTTACTGAGCAGTGATTATGCCTAGTCTTCAGCCAGGATGCTTCCACTGGTATGTTAATAGTAGCATTGCTAGAGGACGTGGGCTGCTCTAACCTTCCTTACAGAGTTTCCACAATGCCGTTAGTGTGGGAAGATGTCTTCAGTAATGAGGACAAAATGAACTGACTGATTTCACTCTATAATGGAAACTTTGGTTTAAAAGCATTTTTATTAATACTGGTTTAATATTTTTTTTTCCCCTGTGCTTTGTGTCCATACTGGGGAAGACATGTATGCTGTAATTGCTGCTCTCTGGGATAGTTTTAAAGAATAAATAAGTGAAAGTATTTCCTATTGTTCCTTCCTTACAAGAACACATGCTGAACTCTCTAGTAGCTCATTTTATGAGTTTCCCAGTGGAAAAGCTCACAGCTGATCGGCTCTGTTCTCAACAGCAGATGTTCTCTCTCTGCTTGACTTTAGTAGTGAGCCATAATTTTGTTCTGTGTCTGATGGATCAGTGTTCAAAATTTCAAAATGAATTATTGGAGCAGCCTCCTGAGATTTCTGAATAAGCCAGAGCTGGAGTAAATCTTAAAGTCAAGTCATAAAAAAGAAAATTTAATGTTGGGTTGGATTTTACAGATCAAAGGTTCATTGTGTAATGGGTCTGCATTGCTCAATTTTCAATTCCTGAATAAGCTTGAATGTTACAAGAGCAGTATGAATTCTTGCAGTCCATAAAGGAAGTCTGGAGATTATCAGACCTGAATCTAGAGTTCATAATTATTGAGTTATTGGGCTTTATGCAGGACTAAAAAAAGCTACTCATTATGGTGAATAGACAAGCCCCTAGAGGAGAGGTAGAGGCATCAGCTATCGAACTGCAAAACAATTTAAAAAAAAAAAAATTAGCATGAAAAAAGTATCTTTATTAATGACCTGGATGATGGACAGAGCGCACCCTCAGCAAATTTGCAGATGATACAGAACTGGGAGAAGTGGCTGCTACACCAGATGGTTGTGCTGCCATTCAGAGGGACCTTGACAGGCTGGAGAAATGGGCCAAGAGGAATCTTATGAAGTTCAACTGAGGGAAATACAAAGTTCTCCCACACCTGGGGAGAAATAACTGCAGGCACCCATACAGACTAGGGACTGACTAGCTGGGGAGCAGCTTGGCAGAGAAGGACCTTAGGGGTCCTGGTGGACGCCAAGTTGAATGTTAGCCAGGAATGTGTCCTTATGGCAAAGAAAGCCAACAGCATCCTGGACTGCATTAGGCAGAGCATTGCCTACAGGTTGAGGGAGGTGATCCTTCTCAGCTCAGCACTGGTGAGACACATCTGGAGTGCTGGGCACAGGTCTGTGCTCCCCAGTACAAGAGAGACACAGAAATCCAGGAGTGTGTCCAACAAAGGACCACAAAGGTGATTAAGGTACTGGAGCATCTGTCATATGAGGAGAGGCTGAGAGAGCTGGGACTGTTCAGCCTGGGAAAGAGAAGGCTCAGGAGGATCTTATCAATGTTTACAAATACCTGATGGGAGGGAGTAAAGGAGATTGAGCGAGACTCTTCTCAGTGGTGCCCAGTGACTGGACAAAAGGCAACGAGTATAAACTGAAATACAGGAATTCCCATTTAAAAATAAGAAAGAACTTGTTTACTGTGAGGGTGACCGAGCAGTGGAACAGGTTACCCAGAAAGGTTGTGGAGCCTTCATCCTCAGAGATACTCAAAACCCAACTGGATGTAGTCCTGAGCAACCTGCTTTAGCTGACAGTGCTTTGATCAGGGGAGTTGGACTGGACGGTCTCCAGAGGTCCCTTCCTACCCTGCTGTTATTCTGCGTCCCATGTCGTGAATGATAGGCTTCCATGGGGCACTGTTATTTCCCCTAAACTACAGGAAGGTGTTTTTTTCACTAAATTTAGCAGCTCAAAGCTGTGATGAGGTGCATTGGTGCTACCAGATACTTGTCTCTACTAATACTCACATATTTGCTGGTAAGCAGAATTGCCAAGAAGGTCCTGCTGAGAGTGCGGTGACACAGCGTACCATTCTGTGGCACTTGCAGATCATAATGCATTAACTGGTGTCCTTCCCATTTCTGGATGATGCTGGTAAAAGGGATGGAAAAAGTCCAGAGAGAAGGAGAACGGAGTCTTTTTCTACTAATTCTTTGCAGCTCACAGAGAGAGTGAGGGATACAGTGTTAGTGATCCTATCCTGCTTGTTGAGGTATGGAAGCAGAAGGTGAGCTCGTAGAGTAGTGAAGACTCATCCTCTCTACATCTCAGCCCCATCCAGTAGCTGGAAGACATGTGGCAGTAGCAGATGTTTGCCTTTTTGTTTTCCCTACACCTCCCCCCACACGCACACAAAAACTGGGAGGAGGGAAAAAAGCCATAGATGGAGAAAGGGAGCCAGAAAAAAATCTTTCCAAACAGAGCTGGAGCTTTATTAAAAACCAGCTACCAAGGTAGTGATTTAAAACATGTAATCCCTTTTCAGACAACATGGATAGTATTTTGGTAGAAACCCAGATAACCTTTCTTTCTGTTTCCAGTAACTTTGCTTCTGAAGCACAAGAGCTCACTTCTCTAAAAATTAGCTCTAAAAAGGAGAAAATATCATTTGTTAATACTGTCTATTATTCAAACAATTTGAAATTTTCTGTCATGTACGGTTTTGAAAGTTCATATGCTGTTCTCACATAAGTGCCTTCAGCTTCAGAGTAAACCTCACACATATGGCATGTTCAGTTTTCACACCCAGGACAGGGGGACCTGAATCTTCAAAGTTAGGTGATGGATATGATAGCAATGTGGAATGGCAATAAGCTTTTTGTGTGTCACATTATCACAGCCCAATTTTTATGGGAGTCTAAAAATAACTCTCTGCATATAGAGATTGTGTTTTAGGACTCCTGGAGGGTTTTATGTGCTTGCTTCTTTTAAATTAACAGTTGGAGCTGAGTGAACAATCTGCAAATAATTATTTTATATTAAGTTCTTCATTAAGATGCAGAAAAGGAAAGGGGGTAGCTGTTAAGAGAAGCTGCAGTAGTGCTTTCTATTCGTTACAACTCTGTGGGATGTGAAAGTGATGAATAGCTGAAGTCCATGATTAGGATCTTAAAGGATCAACGTTGCCTTTGAGACAGTGCAGTCTCAGAATGGCGATTGTTGTTGGGATTTTGATGTGGTTGCATTTTCATCACAGAAACAGCCCCTGGACAAAATCACACTGTAGATTTTGACTCATTTCTGTCCAGATAGGGGTTGTTAAAAAGAACGATTTTACATGTGGTTTCTGCATGTAGCTGCCACCTCCTCTCTTACAAACAGACCAGCTTTCTTGTTTGAGCTATTACTAATATTAGCGTCGATGATGGGTACAGCTTGATGTTGGTGGAGCAGCAACACAAGGCACAGTGTCTCCTTCATCAAAGGACACAGTGCAGATGGACAGTGGTACATCAGCATCTATTTGTGATAACCCTCCCCGCATGCTTAGGCTATAGCAGAAAAGGGCATGCTGTGCAGTGTATGCTTTTTGCTGAAGAGCAAGTAGAGCATGGAAGAGGAGGAAAAGTAGAAACTGAAATGGAAGTGCCTTAAGAGGAGTGTGAATCAGTAAGGCACACTATCTGGTCCTTACCAGACACATTTTCTGGACTAAATTTCATAATCTCTCGATGTATAGGGGGGTATCCTATTGGCTTTGAGACTGCATAGACAACACCTTTCTTTCAAGGTTGTGATGCTCCTTCTCTGCCCCCCTCCAACACTGAGTCTTAGAGTTGGGAAGAAGAAACTGGAAAAATTATACAACTGGGTGGTGGATTCCTGAGATGCTCGAGGTCCTAGGGATGTGCTATTTTTGTTGCTGCAGGCATTTAAAAAAATGTACTTCCAACATTTTGTTTTGGAATTATTGCTGGAGTTCTGAAGTCCAGGAATTTTTAGCAAGTCCTCACCATGGGAGCAGAAAGAAACAAATCCAAGATATTTTAATATGGCACACATAGTTCTGTTGTTGCCAAAGGGAAGTGCTCTACTTAAATGTCAAGATAATGTTAGCAACAGCTGACTTGAGAGAAATGGTCTGGTGATCCCAGTCCAGTTTCTAATGGTCAACTGTCTTTCACTGAAAACTCTACCTCAGTCTTTCCAATGCTTGGGAGGCATTTATTGTGTAATGGATATGTAACCTGCACTCTGCTTGTTTCTTCAAGTCAGGCTTTTTGGAGTCCTTGTAGTAGGGTAGATGAACCTTCCTTTGTCAACATCTCTTGTGTGTGCTCTAGAGGGAACCATTTGAGGTGGCAATCACAGCAGTTTCTGGGTCAGACTTCTCTTCTGATGGTATCTGGAAGTGCACCTCCTATTTATCTTTAATCAGAAATTGGTGTCTCTTGATCTGAGCTGCCTTTGCTAGGGAGATAAATAAGCAGTACTATTTTAACTGGAATGGTTCTTCCCGTTGTGGCACTTGATCTCATTTGGAGTACTTTTCTCTGTTTTCCTCTCACTTGCCTGATCATCCCTCCCAGTATGAAGCTAACTAGTTAGAACCTGTCCACTCATATCCTGCCATGTTGGAGTAACACTGATGACATCAAAGGACCTTTTTGGCCATTACCATGAAATTGGAATTTAACTTAGTCTTGTCTGTAAGTTTCTCACACTGCCATAAAATCTTTTACGCATATTGATCCGGGGCCTGTTTTCAATGCAATTTTTTAGCTGAGTAATACATGATTGTTATTTTTCCAGATACTACTTCAGGGACCCCAGCCTGACTACTACTCCCATTCAACTGTAAAGCCTGCCCAGTCTTTTATGAAAATTGCTGTGTACTATTGGCATCCCAGACACACGTTTTCAGCTGACCAGACTGTATGTCAGCACTTACTAACTTTCCTTCACCTCCACATTTGAAGATATTCTTCTGTATGCTTCATTTACTGTATTAGGGCCTGTATTCCTTTTTTTTTTCCTTCAGAAAAGTTCAAACACCTCTTAACTTTACTTTTTGACTCATCAGAAGCTTAGTATAGAGACCTCAAACCTACGCTTCCTCCTAATTCCCTTCTAGATTCCTCTCAGGCCTCCTTCGTAACATCTTTGGATCTGTGTAGGCCCTTGAATCCAAGCAAAGTTGCCTTAGCCTTGCCAACCTTTTTTTCCTTTTGCAACATTTCTAATATGGAGCTTCTCCCACACACAAAATGCAGTCTACGTTCTCAGTATTTAAACCTTAATCCCTGCAACGTCCATTGTTTTGATCTTTAAAAAAGGTCCTTTTCAGTTAAGGACAAAATCTTCAAATTGTTCTCGTTATTCCTGTCCATCTGTTACTACTTCTAACGATTTGATCTGCTCTCATCAGAGCCAATCTATACCTTTCAGTTTTTATCCTGTATCTGAACTCAACTCTTTCACTGTGCCATTTGACAGTATCCTGTGCCATTTGACAGTATCATAACCTAGCGACTCCCTCTGAACCAGGAAAACAAAAGATGATTCTCTCAAACTTCTTTATAACTTCATTTTGTTTCTGCTGATCTTTAGTATTCGTCGTTTGTTTTCCTATTCAGAACATGTTTTCATTTTTGTTGCTATTATGTTTTATAAGCCAAATCCTATGACCTTTGTTGTACTACAACACCTGTTATCTTACATGAGAATATTGATAATTTACAGACCAAAAATTGGCTCTCGTAATACTAAACTTATTTTTTTTGTTTACTCAGGTGACAGAAAATGCCCATCTCTGCAACAGTACTTTCACAGAAGCATCATAACAGATGATGTGACCATGTTTTTACTGTTTTCTGCATTTTTTTTTTGGCTTGCCACCCAGAGAACAAAGTGAATTTGGCATTGCTATTTCAATTTATAAAAATACATTCTTTGTCTATTTCATGTAGTTTGACTTTATTTCATTTGCCTTATTTCTGTTAAAAAATCACTAATCAGTGAATATTTATTTTATTATATTATATCATGATTCATTAATGAGGATGAATGATTTGGAAGTACTGGGGGGGATGCAATTATAAATAGGAGTAGGTAGTGAAAACTGTGAAAAACAGAGGTAGGGTTGCCACTGTGTTGAGGGGGATGGAATGGGCTGCCCTGTGTATAATGTGTTCTGGATACCTTAGCAGGGTGTAACCTGATTTCTAAATTCCTGGCAGCCGGAAATATTGCTCAGTGAGAATTGCCATCCAGGTGATGCCTTAATTTGTTATGTCTGTGTGAAGATATTATATTAACATCAAGTGAGATTTTTGCATAAGTGCAAGAAAATGACTCACTGCCTTCTACTTTTTGCCAGCGTCTAGAATATGGTCGGTACCAATGTATCCAGGTTTCTTTTGTGCGCTGAGTATGCTGTGGGGGTGGGAAGGGTATTGGGTGGATAGCGGCCCAGTTTGTGGGTTTCTGCTGCCACCAGGATGCCAGAGCACTTGCTGCGTACTCAGTTTTCAAAATGAAACTTGGCAGAAAACTGCCCTGTCCTGTGTCGGTGAGTTCATCTCTTCAGCTGCTATTGCTGCATGTGGGTTTGCCTTCTGGGCTCAGTAATTGTCAGAAGACTTCTCAATTATTTAACGTGGATCAGCGTGTTGTGAGACCTTGACGTCAGCATTTGCCTCATGTTGTCCACTTCATGACTCTCTGGTTTAAGTTTTGAGGCCACATGCAAAATTCTTGCTGATTTTCTCCTGTACTAGCTTTCCTGCTGCAAGAGACAAGATATTTTCCATGCTCCGTGTTTGATGCACTGTAGAAGGAAGAAATAGGAGGCAATTCATAGTATTTACATTTGAGTTAATGAGCAAGGACAATTCTTCCGACGCTTCCTCCTGCTAGCAAGACAGCACTATGTAATCCTTTCATAAACCTAATCCAAGCTCTATCTTACTGTTACTTTACTTCCCCCTTGGCCCCTCCCCAAATTCTCCTCTAGTGGTAAGGAACAATCTTGTAATTACCTACTTATATTTATGTCCATCCCATTTGTTACAGTCCAACATTATCCTGTAGCGTAAACCAGCCCCCTTTCTAGAGTATTTTAAAGAGCAATCATATCCCCTCTCAGCCATCAGCCTGCTACATTAGATAGAGTTTGCTTTTTCTAGTCTGCTCATAGGTTATTTTCTTCCTTCCTCTAAAGGCTCTTTTCTGCATTTGTTGCAGTTAGGTAGAATTCAACTTTCTGCATAAATTGGATAGAAATTGGAGTCCACCTAGGTATCTGATTAAAGGAAAGAACATAAATCAAGTATAAATCTTATTTTTTAATCCTGTTATAAAGCACAAGCCATTTAGTTCCACTTCAGAGCATAAAGTTTTTCCTCCATGTACTATTCCAAGAGTCGTCTAATCTGTGCCTTGTTCAATGGCATAAAACTTCCCTGCACCTAGCAAAAAGGCTTTTTCTGCTTTATCCGAGTATTATGTTTTCTTGTTGCGACTGCCTTGCATCATTGCCATGTGTTTGTTCTTGAACTGAATAGTGAACGTGATCTTGACCATCTGAAATGGAGAGTCTTTGAATTTGAGCTGATTGAATAAGAGCAGGGCTTTTATTGCCCTGCTAAGATGTGCTTTCTTTTCTCTACCTCGTGTTTAAAGGGAAGGCAGGTGACACTTTCAAGTCTCAGCTGGTGAATGGCACGAATGATGACTGCAGTCATCATTCTGTAGTGCCTTGTAACCCAAAAAAAGTTGCATTAGGAAGTGTTTCCCACCGAGCTGTGTGTGCTGATTTGGGAGCGGGTGATGTCAGATGCAAAGTCCTCCTTTTGGCAGACGTTCTCCAAGGCATTTGTGGGAGAGGCTCAGCAAGAGAGTGACAGCACTTTATGCCTGTGATGTCCCATCACCTCATATCATAACAGCCCGTAACATACACTTTATGTATCTAAGAAAGGGTGTTAGATCCCATCCCTTTCTCAGATGCGTGGGTTATCAGATATTGTGGGACAAATCTAGCAGTTTGGTGCAGCTTTTCTTCTGCTCTGCTGTCGAACTGGAGTTTCTTCAGATTTGCAGTTTTTGTGAATAATGTTTAAATAATATATTTTCCATAGGTATATGGATAGACCGTAAATGTAGGCATGTGGGAGGGATGTGGGTGTATGCTGCATTTAAAAAGCCATCTTATATAATGCAAAAAAAAATTTAAAACATGAGCAAATGTGTCATGTCTTTGTTACAAAAATCTTATTTCTGTTGTGTATTATTTGGATCTGATATATCAGACAAATCTGCTCTGGAGAACCAATTACAGCTTTGGTGCGTGTTGTGCTGGGTTGTTTGGTTCCAGGACTGGCCATGGAGAAAGCAGAACTGTGCAGACTCTGTAGTTTCAGCTCTGGAAATTACTTCCTGACCATAAAACATGTCTGCACTGCAGGATTTTAAAACAAAATCTTATTTGTTGTTTGCTCCCTGATAATCAGACCTGTGGGGAAGTGCAGATAGGTCTGCAGCTCCAGGTCTTCTGGCTCTCCACCTAGTTGCATGTCTTAGTTTGAGTTTTCTGAGGAGTAATGATTTTTTAAAATTTTTTTAAGTGATTCATTTTCTGTTAATTGAAACAGTTTATTATCTTTTAGAAGGCAAGGCTGAAAGTACTAATGCTAGGAAAGAACAACTGTTTCCGTTTGGAGCACAGAGTGAGTACTGATGAAGGAGAACAGCTAGGCAGCACTCCTAGTGTAAATGTAATCATTTAGGTTTAGATAGCTTGCAATTACAGCTCAACCTAAATGGGTTGCTCTGCAGGCAGAAAATCTAATTAAACCTAATTAGTCAGTAATTTATGTTTCACGTCCCATATATACCCCAATTCCCTAATTCCTGTCACTACTGCAAATCCTTTAAGAATCAGCTGGACAACAGAGGATAGGGGCAGGCTGGCCAGGCCAGGTAACTACTGACCTCATATAGAAGCCTTTCCCTCTCCACTTTGGAAGTCATACCAAGCATTGCCTCTCATGAAAACTGATGGTCATGTAAAGGAGTCTTGCCAGAACTGAAATACATTTGGCTTTTATTTTGCTGTCCAACTTGGTTGAGAGTGGCCAAGAGGTTTCAGCTGTTTTAGTAGAAGGCTTCTGAGGGATGGACGAGGAAGAGAGATACCACATTATTAGTTTTATTTCGGTAAAATACTGCCGATGTACAAAAAGAGAAGGTGATATGCCAGACATTAGACTGTTATAAATAACTGATCATATTTCCAGCCAAGGATACTTTGCTGAGACTAGAACATTTCTTAGCCAGTTTGGGTAATTTTTTTGGTTGCTGTGTGTTGGAGTTTGTTGACATACATAGGAGCATACAATACTTCCAAAGTGCTTTGGATTAGCATGTATCTGTAATTATTGTCCTGATTACTTCCCTAATTAAGTGTAAAATGAATAATATACTTGGTAGCATTCATGTAAAATACATAAATTAAAGAACAGAATCATAGGTCTTTCAGAAGAAGTTTTGCACTTCCCAGCAGGCAGACAACTGAAAGAATACACTTCTTTTCTTTGATGCAGACACATCATTAGTTGCTGCCACAGCAGACACAAATTTCCTTTGACATGCCCACTGAAATTAGATCACCTTCCCTCCCTCTTTTTTCTGATATAATTAATACAATTACATTAACATTAAAAAGAACAAAAGGAGCATATGACCATAGCAAGAGGCAAAACAGATTTCAAAGCAGATACCATCTTTTGTGCTGCTTAAATGCTGCTGGACTCCATGTGAGCCCAGAATTGGGTATTGAATCATAAGATAAAGTATAAGTCTACATACCTAAATTATTTTATTAGAAATTGGAGTGAAATTTTTTTTAACTGTTTTCAAAGAGTTTGAAAGGTTGTGGTGAGGTTCACACAGGCCCACTTCTCGAGCCTGTCCCGGTCCCTATGGATGACGTCCTGTCCTTCAGGCGTGTCATCTGCACCACTCAGCTTGGTGTCATCTGCAAACTTGCTGAGGGTGCATTTGATCCCACTGTCTATGTCAATGATGAAGATACTAAACAGTACTGGTCCCAGTACAGACCCCTGAGGGACACCACTTGTCACTGATCTCCATCTCGATATGGAGCCGTTGCCCACTACCCTCTGGATGCAACCATCCAATGATGTGCCTAGTCACTACTTCAGTTTTGGGTGTGGGTTTGGGGGTTTGGGGTTTGGGTTTTTTTTGGTGTTGTTAAAGGCTTCAAACAGTCTAAAATTTCATGGTGAATATAACTAAAGAATATAGGGGAGAAGGTGCAAAACAAATGTCTTTGAATCGAGCTGGCACACTAGTAATTATAAGATTAAAGGGTTCTTCTAGTGCAGCATCTTTGTATCTTTCCTAACTTATGAAAGTAAACCTGTTTTGGGAAGACTGTTGATTCTGGCAGTACACTGATGTGTAGATACAAGCAAATTAGCTTTGGTACTGGGAACAGTTCAGCCTATACTGAAGCAGGCAGATATCCTCAATAACATATCCCATTTCTCAGCTCACCTGGCTTGTCTGCTTCTAGTAACTGAGAGATCTTTCCTGGTTAGCTTTGGTATCCCTGTACCACGCTACATCGCCCCATTAGCATTGCAGTTAAACCACCCAGCATCTGTGTTTTATGGCAAATGTCAGTGGCCTTTACTATCTGTAATTGCTCAACTATTTACTTGCCTTTTGTGTTTTGGGTTTTTTTGCCCTTGTCTCTGAGACAGTTGGAAAAAGATTACTAAAATTCAACTGTTTTCATGTGAGGGAGACACCAGGTGCAGTGGATATAGTTCAGAGAAGATAGAGCAAATTCCATCTCAAAAACAAACAAAAAAAAACCCCCAACACAGCTAAAATCAAAAAAGCAGCACAGTTTGGCCGGGTAAGTGTAGAGGCCTCAAGTTACAGAGAGACGAGGCTGTTTCTGTCGTGCCACATCGAGAATAAAGCACTTGTGTGAGCTCCTGAGCAGCTGGGGTAGCAGGGAGATGAGGGGAGGCGGCGATGTGGAAACTCCACATCTCTAAACACCCTGTGCAGAAAACTGCACCGGGCGGATTGCTTTTCTGCTCTCCTGCGGTATCAGCTACTGCCTCAACACTAGCTAAATGTGCAGCTCATGTCAGAGGAGTGACAGCTCCTTGAACAGCGCTCCTGACCCAACTGGCCTGCTTTCTCCTTCTGCTTTCTCTTGCATGGACACAAAAAAGTCCTCTGGATGAGTGAACCAGATTTAATCCTGCCTGTAAACTCTTACCGACGCTGCCGCCATAGCCAGCTGCAGGGCGTTTATCACCGATGAAGCTGTGGGAGCCGAAAGAAAGCTGCCTTTGATTTACCAGTCTCAGATGACGTAGCATAGATGTCAGGAAAATCATTTAAGGACCTCTTAACTGACCAGAGTTATTGAGTCTATAGCAAACTCGGAATGGTATGATGTCGTTTTGGCACTGCTCCGTTTCCCATGGTAGATGTGTTGTAACCCTTTTTGGAGAGTGTCTGTGTTTTGCATGTCAATGTGCTAATCAAGTTTTAGGTAAATGAAGACACAAAAGACTTAGTCAGTGCTTCAGTACTTTTCTCAAAAAGCTCAGTTCCAGCTGCATGCACAAATATTTTTCTGGTATATAAATCTTCTTTACCATAACAGAATTTGTGAAGCACAAAATAATTTTCCTTATGTTGTTTGTTTGGATTTTTTTTTCCTGCATTATTTCAGAGGAGGAGAGATGCCAAAGAGTTTGTGTGCTTGCATGTGTATGAGTCAGTGACTGAATGCATGTTTTATTCATCTCCTCGTTTTCAGACTGGAGATATTGCGGCACCCAGCAGGCATGACTCAGGTGAATCTGTGCCACTGTCGAAGTACTCTGGTGTTTCATACCAAACCCTTTGCCCCACCAGTCTGAAGTCACTGTGTAGCTCGTTTTTTAAAATGTTTACATTATTTGTGGAGCTTTCCCCCACCCCCCCAAAAAAAAAAATTAAAAAAAAAAAAAAAAAAGGCTGAAGTGGAAAGCAACCAAGACCAAGGAGGAGGTAATGCTGAGACAGGAAACACTGTTTTGCAGAGGAGCCTGGATAGAAATGGAAGAGGAAAAAGAACAATGATGTCTCTCCACCTCATCTTCCTGCCAGTTTGGGATTCATCTCTGTGGGTTATCACGTGCCACCCTCCAGTGAGACAGCAGTGAAAGTGAGCAGTGTAGCTGTCAGATGTCTTCCACCCCCTTCTTATTCTCTTAGTTTGAATTTAAATATTTTGAAGGTTAATACACTTAAATTCACACGCTGATTTTAAGAGGAAACCCGAGTTTGTGGGCTTCGATGTAAAGCATTAGAATGCCAAATAACTGAGGTTAAATTTTTGAATGGTTGTTTATGCCAACAATTTATAAGAGTGGAGGAAATAAACCTTTTCTGAACAGCTTTCCTAACAGAAAGTGTGACTTAAGCCAACAGAAATGCGCAAATACATAGCTTAGTGCCAAAACTGCCTTACATGAATTAGATTTATTATACACCAGACAGAAAGAAATTCAAACATTCGCTTCAGCCCTCGTTCTGTGTTGAGATTTGGGGGGGGAGGGGGTCGTGCAATCTGTGCAAGATAAACTGCTTGGGAAATTAAACTTTGGAAGAATCCCCCCACCCATGACATTTTTTGCAGTCAGGCCCATGTGATCCTCTGTCATTATAGTGTGGGTGAACTTCCCGAACCCTGACATTGCAACTCTGCTTAGTGTCACAGCTACAGTATGTCAAGCTCGTAACAAAATAAACCTCCCACCGGAAACAGCTCCTCTTTGAAGTTCCCAAACTTGCTCTAGTCTTGGTTTTAAAAAAGCAATATCATATATCAAATACACTGAAAAGTTATTTCAAGCTACTTTTCTATGATAAAGCACTATGGTTTGGCTGCTGCTGTAAGTGCAGATGTATTCATTGCATTCCAGGCTTTACCAGCGCTTTATTTTATTTATGGCTTGCTCCCTTCTTTTTTTATTTTTAATAAGTGTTGGTAAAATTTGTCACGTTGCTCCATGCTAAAGGCTTCAACACAGTGGTAAGTTAAATTTAAAACTCTTTGCAATGATATATGTGCTAGATTGGCTAGCACAGCAGAGAACACAGGGGTTAGCAAAAAGGCAAGTTCACAAATGTGAATTAGCTACCCTTTGTCAGATATAATTTTGTCCTGATAAAATTGGAAAGTTAAAGCGGTAATGGCAGAGCTCGGCTACAAGTACAGAGTGTTTCTACATAAGGTAATGCTGGACACGCTAACAGAGCCCTTACTTGCAGTGGCCCTGATTTGGTGAGATACTTGACTGTAAGCACAGTTATAGTTTGAAGTCTGCGCGTGGCTTCTCAGTGGTTTCCCATTTACCTTGAAATCCTTTGTCTCTCGCTGTGGTGATAGTGAAAATCTGGCTAAAGCAAGGTTTTAGTTACTTACCTTATTGAGGTACACTGCCAGCAGTCAGAAGTATGTTCCTTTTGAAAAAATTATAATTGTACACACCCGTGCTTAGGTCTCTGAAGGCTGCTATAAAGGTGTTAAAGGACCTTAGCATGAGAACCAAATTTGGTAATACCATTATGAATTCACTCACTAATGAAGTAAACACCTGCTTTAAAAACTTGCTGGATTGGAACCTGTGTTACTCATTTTTTCCTCTTGGCACCTTTTCGGAGAGGGTAAGGTGATAGTCCCTCAGTGATCCACAACTTTGCATGGCTATTAATGTCAGTAGTGTAATCAAATGACCTGTAATTTCTTACTGTCGTTCATCCTAGTGCAAAGATTTTTATCTGGAGCCTTTGTCATTTTTATTCTTCCCAGATTACTAACATTTTTGCACTTTTAGTCTAGTGGAAAGGTTTAGTTAGCTTGTTTGCTAATGGCCTTTAAAAATGTGAGCATAGCACCTGCATTGTAAACCTTTGGTTGAGTTTCTGACTGTGCTTTATAGCAGCGTCATAAAAATCTGTGAAACTGTCCTCAGATGGGGGTGCCTAGCCTTCCGAGGAAGCCGGCGAGGGCTCCGTGGGACCCTTGCACACACTTGATAAGCACGGTGCTCTCTGCTTCACGAGTGTGATAAAAAGGGACCTCGCAAGCATTTTAGCCCTCCGTGCGCGAGGCCAGGATTTCCATATTTTACCTTCCCTCGCTGGGTCTGCAGTGCTGCCCAGATTGTGTCAAGGCCGCATTCTTTCCACTGCCAGAGGTGTTTACGGCGCTATCAGCTGTGAACTGGGAAACGCAGAGCTCTCAGCGAAGGGCTGGCACACAGACAGGGAGAGAGAAATCATCTCAAATGGCATGACCGCATGGATGTCCTTGGGTTTATATTAATTTTTTGATGAACACCTTGGTATTAAATTCAGGAGTCTAAAAATGTTTTTAAAAGCCTTTCAGTTTACCTTAACTTCAGTTAAGGTATGATTCAGAGTTTGCAAGGATCAGACTAACATAGGTTAGACGAGGCCTGACTCCCCACCGCCTCACACGCATAGAGGCTACATAAGAAATGAAAGCAATTAACGTTAAATTGGGTCTGTGTTTGTATGCTGTTATCAGAAGATCAGCTTGAATCGCTACCCGTGGGGCCTCCTAGCTTACAGAGGTCCTTCAGGGTAGCCGGTCACCTGTCAGCCTGCTGGGCTGGATTTATTCCAGTGATGGCCGGACTGAAACTTCTCGGCCCAGGTTGGGCCTCTGTGGGTTTTAGCTTGCTCAGCTCTAGTCTCCAAACTGAAAGATGGAAGGATCTCTGAGAGAGCAACCTCTCTGGGAGGGCAGCGAAGGGGCAAGTGATGTCCTCAAGGCCTGAGTATTTACTTCATGTGGGGAGGCCACTGGCTTTGTGTTTTTGCAGTACTTGGAACAGTAGATGAAGTGGCCCAAATAAAGTTTCAGGTGTGCCTGGCAGGGAAGGTATAACATTGATTAGAGAGGGAGAGAGATGGCTTGCTTGAAAGCAGAACAGTGCAACTGGAAAACAGGAAATAGCAATAGGAAATGCTATCTGTACAAGAATAAACAAATATTTGTAGAGGAGAATCTGCAAGTGGCACTGGTTTCCTCCCACACTATTTACTGTTGACAAAGTGACGGGCTCCCTTTAAATAAGTTACATTTAATGTATGCATATTACAGTGAATGTCAGTGTCTGAATAATCCTTACAAACCTTGAAAACGAGATTTGGTTCGGAATCCAGAATTTTGGCTCTCCATCTGGACTTTGTGTTAATTAGGAGCTGAAAGTTCATTAGAGTGGAGCTTCTGAGGGTCTCCCTGGGAAATGTCGCAACAGCCATTTCTTGTCTTAGCTGAGGAGCTCCCGGATCTGCAACAGCTTCAGAAGGTGAAACTCATGCACTTCTCTCATGGACACAGGGAGGCTGGCTTTCTTTTGAGTGAAAGATTGGCCTCTTCCTGCTTTTGAAGATAACACAATCCTCTGGATGACCATTTAGATGGAGGGGTTGTATTTCTCATGAGTTCATTGAACCCCATTAGCCTGGGACCAGTGAAAGAAGGCATGAAAATTTCTTATTTATTGCTGAACGTAAACTCTACTGGAGATTGCTCTAAGCAGAATCACTGAGTGAGATTTAGATGTGAGGTCTGAAAATTGTTTATATTTAAAACAGACATGATGTGATGCAGACCTGAGAGATAGGAGGAGAATTCGGGAAATCTCTGTCTCGTCTGTCACCTTTGTAGCTTTAAGTTTATTCTCGTACAGCTTCAAGTGGAGGCTTAATACACATAAAATTGTGGAAGGCTGGTTTTATTGTTTATGTATTTTATGAAGTCAATGAAGAAATGTTAAGCAGAAGTGATTATACCTGAAATGGCAGGAGGGAAATATCTGTATCTCTTCTCCATCCTCTGATTCATTCCTGTCTCAGGATTTATGACTAACTCAATTAAACACACACTTTCCTCCTAATTGCCCATGTGCTAGCAGAAAGTCGTCAGTTGTCAGGGGTTTTGTTCATTTCTGGGTTGGCTGCTTGAGAACATAAGGATTTGAGGAGAAACTGTGGAATTACCCATAAATTTTCTTAATTGAATTGAGCATAAGCTTTCAAGCTTAAGATGTGAGCAAGGAAAACTTTCCAATTTCCAGGCACGGCTGTCTCATTGCAGTTATTTACACAGTGCTGCTTGGACTTGCTGTTAAAAAATTACACTGAGGCAGAGATTAGGAATTCAAAGAGCGGTTTTGTAAGCAAAAATGCCTTGGTTTCATTCAGTAAGAGGAGATGTGGTGAAGGAGGGAGAAACGGAGGGGAGAAAGCAGGGGAAAGAAAAAGGACTCTTACTTCAGGCAGGTTTGCGTATGTCAGTCAGTGAGACCTTGATTCTGTAGAGCCTTAGGAATATGCTTTATGTTACACCACTTCAGTGAGACAACTTAAAGCATGTAATGTATGTGTCCCTAGATGGCAGGTCAGCCTCCTCCCTTCGTGGTTCATCTTGCATGGTGCTGGGTCCTAATCTATTGAGAAATAGTATTGAGAGGATTGAGTTTCTTTCTCAAAGCTACTATGAAATTTCTCAGCTCTATTAAAAGTAACTCAGAAACTCCTCACTTCAGGGCTTACATGTGGCACATGGAGGACACATCCATAATTTTAATGTTTGTTTTAGGGTGGTGTACTGTTGCCCTTTTCTACATTTTGATTGGAATTGTTAATAGAGATCAGAAATAACTGAAGAAGTCTTTGCTAACAGCAAAATGTTCTTTAATACAAAAAGATGCCTGCTTAGTCTGCATGCACGTGTGTTGATAGTACTATTTCAGCTCATCACGGAAAAGGTAACTTACATTATGGACTTAAAATGTTGGCATTTTACATGAATATTTGGGGGTTTTTTTCTGTGTCCAGTGGCATGTAATACATAGCAGTGATATTGTCCCTTGTATTCAATATAGTATAAAATTAGTAGCTGCAGCTTATAATATTATCCCTGCAGGATTTGAACAATATTTGTACAGGTCATTTATCTTTTGTCATCATGAAATATTTGTGTGAGATTTTACTTAAAGTAGTACAGAACTTCTTTCATTGTGTTCTATATCAATGTGCAAGAAATCTAGTCAAAGTATCCCAAATCAGTGGTGCATCTTCCGTACTCTGCAAAGTTACCGATGTGTTGCTGGAAGTTTTCTATCTTTCCCTGTAGTCTACATTGAGATTAGTTCCTCGTGTACAAGCTTTCAGCAGCCTGACAGAGTGACAAGGCAAAATGACAGAGAGGATATAGTCTATGTTGCTTGATGCTTGGTAGCATCTGAAGCTGGGGTGCAAGGGAGTCCATGGCTGCTCAGCGGTAGAAAATAGAGACAAGAGGTTACAGTTGCCTTCTCTGTGTGCTTTGGGACTTGTCGATGGAGAGAGGATACCACAAGGTGACAGACCCCTGCTTTCTGCCAGATCAGGGATTAGATGCACAGTGTTCTTCCTTACCCCGTGTGCTCACAACTGTTCCCCTTCCGCAAGAGAACTGAAAACTTCTTCTGAAAGAGACTTAAGCGGTTATTTTGGAAACCTTCAGTAGCTTAAGGAGAGCAAGAGAGACCCCTTTTTTCAAGGAGGCCTGCGTAGGCAAGAGCAGGAGAAGGCGGTGCGTTTGCCGGCGTTGCTTCCCGCAGAATTACGTGTCTCTGGGCTGACAGCGCTGCTGCAGGTTTTGAGTAACACCAGCCTGAAGTGCACAGGCACCGTGGAAGGCTGCACTCCTCCCCCTCCCGCCCAAGGCTTTTGCTTTTTTGGGGGAAGTGGTGGTTGTTTTTCTGCGCCTGCTGACGTCAACAAAATTGCCAGATGGCATTTCAATGCTTTGCAAAGAGACAGGAGCCTTTTATTACCGGGGTCACGTGGATCCCATTCATTTGCATTCCTAGAAGTGGTCTAAAGCTTTTGCTCACTGTATAGGCAAAGAGTGCTCTGCACCTTCCAGAGACCCAGAGGGCCTTCTGTGGGATATTGTTACCTTATGTGAATCCTATAAGGGGCATGCGTAGGTGAAGGGTTTGCTTCACATTCATTTGGCTACCAAATATTGAAAGCCTCCAGGTGGTAATGCTTTGCAGAAGTTGTGTGGGTTTCTTTTTAAAATGACAAAGGAATACTTTTGTGAACTTAGGGTAATAAACAGACCTACGGCTTAGCTCCGAGAGGGTTACTTATAGTCTCTTAGATCCAGGTGACTCAGTAGCTTGCGGAACAAATATGCAAGTCCAACGCTGTGATAAATATTGGCAGAGTAAAGGAACTATCTGGGTTTGGATTTTGAAGCTTTCAGTCTCTAACATTAGAGCTGGACTGTGACGTGATCAGTGCATTGAAGTGGAACGTAGTCCCTTTATACCCCTGAACAGATGACTGGGAACTCAGTACCAGATGCACAAGATTAAACCAATTTACTTTGCTGTGCTTGAGCCATCCCCACAGCAGCTGGGCAGGGGACATTGCAATACTTGAAGGCCAGAACAATCTCTTACTGACGTGGTAACTCCGACAGTAGCCCTTGTCTGGCAGCTAACCCAGAAGAGAAAGAGCTTGTGATTAGATTTTCAGTGGACTGAGGCCTTGGAGAAGTGATCCTGGGTTTACCTGCAAAGCCTGCAGGGGAACACATGGATGCTGGAGAAGGAAAAGCCAGACTTAATTTTGGGGAGCACGAGGCAGTGGAAGCCGCCTGCTTCTTGCAGATTATGAAGCTGGTCCTTGGACTAGTTTCTCAGGTCAAAGGGAGGAGAAATGCATTTCTGTCTGAGAATGAAAGGCAGGAGCACTTTTTAGTTTTCCCTGAAGGAAACACAAGGTACCTTGGCTGGAGCACATGGGCTCTGCGGTGTTGCAGAAAAGAGGCTAACTAGTCTGGTTTTGACTCCTACATCACAATTTAAAACTAAAACTCCCCATAATCTATATGAGATTACCACAGGCTCCAGAATGAGCAATAATCTTTGCTCACAAACCAGCTTTTAATACATTACTATTTTATTTTCTACCAATGTCAGCTTTCAAACGTGCCCCTGTGGTGCCTCCTTGTTCAGAGTACACTGCAGTGACAAAGATGTGTGTAAGTTATCAAGGGCCATCTGTCTCAAAAAAAAAAATATGGGGCAACATAACCCTATGATCTTTCCAAGTGTGAATATTTTATGTCTTAACAAAGTGCTATTGAAAGGCATGAAACATGCAGCATCACATACTCCCCTTTCCTGCTTGATAAGCCATGTGTTAATATTACTTACTCTTGTCTTACCAATTTTCCAGCTGTATGATATGCACTAAGTTCTGGTGATTTATCATGGTATTCTGTGTATGTTAAGCATTGCTGCAATTCACATGGTGTTAAGTGGTTACAGAAGAACACACAAATAAATATAATGAATTATTGGACTCTTTAAATTTGGTACCATTATATTCATGACTAGGAAGTGGAGAAATTATTTTAAGCTGGCTCAGAGCAGACTGGTTGATGTTGCGGAGTACGAAGAGTAATAACCAGCTTGACCCTGCTTTCATAGCTCCATTCTTCAGCTGAGGGAAGCAACAGTACAGTTTCTTTAGGGCTGGCATCTTAGGGAAACTTATTGCTCATGCTGTGCTCCGATACCTAATTTAATTTCACAGGGGAGTAGCGATTGGCATTCACATCATGATTCACAGATCATGAAACAGGAAGCAGCCTGTCAACTTCTGGGGAGGTGAAAGGGGGGAGAGTTGCTTAGAGAAACAAAAATCTGTTTTGTGAGGGAATTCGGCTCGTGAGCACAGCAGGCAGACTTCAGTTCTGCTGTAACTCTTGCTGAAGTTAGAGGAGTCACTCTGCAGATTAATTTCGCCCTCAGTTAATCAATTTGTAGAGTCTTGAGTGCAGATAAGTCCTTTGGTGGATTAAACAAAACAAAACAAAACAAAAAAAAGAAATAACGCTCTTTCCTCTCTAGGATGAGAGGTTTTTGAGACTTCAATTTGAATGTGCCCCTTCTGTACTTCCATCAAATTAGCTGTATTCTGGATTTGCTTCCACAGCCTCTGTAGCTTGTACCTAATTGCAAATGTGTTGCTGAATACTTTGCATCCTTTTGCAAATCACGTCAACAAACTGAAAGAAAGCATGCTTACACCAACATGCACATGTAAACACTGTCTTTTTTGTGTGCTGATGTTTCATTATTAGCATTTTTTGCAATATTCTTTCATTTTCTCTCTTCCATTATTATTTGTATGTGGATACTCTCAGCAGCTTTACTAAAAAAAAAAAGTACAATAATCTTCAACCAAATTTAGGGAATGCTTTCGTACTAAACACTGCACAATCGTAGATGGAGTTTAGCAACTTCAACAGCTCTGGTAGCAGACAGAAATAAAAAACGGGGAGAAGAGGAGCATGTATATGTTACCCTTATATGTTTGACTTATTTCTCTGAAAGAAATTCTGCTTGCTTAATACAGTTATCAAGCACTGCATGTATTGGTGGGGTGTTTTGTGTTCCTACAGAAATGTCTGTAATCCTTCTGCTACAGGATATTTTAGTATGAGGGTCAGTTCAAAATGTTATGAGAGTCCCTCCACCTCCCCCAGATACAGTAATTTCTTTCTTGTTTATACAAGATTTTCAAGATCATTGGAAAGTATGCGAACAGCCAGAGTCTACTGGGCTAATATATAAAAAACATGGATGAAGATCTTTTTCCTCCCAAATTGATGGTAGCATTTCACGTGCACAGCAGAGCTACAGTCTCGATTTGAAGGAAGAATAGTGCCATCTGGTGATCCCTGGGAAAGGGCTTTCCGCACCTAAAGCTGCAGGATCGCAATGCGCTGTATTAAAAGCTCTGCCCAGTTGTACCATTACTGTTATATTATACCCTTTCCTGAAGCACTGACTCACTTTAAGCGGTTCCCTAGCATTAGGTATCCTAGGTAGTGTGCTCATTTATGGAAGTATTTGTGCTCTAGCCTTGAATATGTATTCAAACCAGCTGTTCTGTAATTTTCTCACTGGCATCCCCACTATGAAGCTCTCATCCCCTTTTCCTGTTGTGATTTTCACTTCTGCAGCTGGATGTCCTCATAGCTGTGCTGCGTACCTCCCTCTCCTGCCCTCTCCCCTTTTCCTGTGCTGTTGACCCCGTGAGACACTAGCAGACCATCTGAGAGGCAGTAACCCTTAGAAAGACAAGTGACATTTTGGGCTTCCTTGCTCCATCCCGCTGGGAACTCCCAGTCTGCATCGCTTGGTTTATAAGCGAGACGGTGGCTCCATTCCAGCAGAAGACCTGTGCTCTGATCTCATTTCTCGTTACATTCTTGTCAGTAATGAAGGGCTGGCGTCCAGATCATCACCGATGCTGCCGCTGCCTGAGGGGAAGCGGAGTTCAGCCTGCTGCTCTGGAGCCATGTGGGGTTTTGCATGGCTGTCAGCTTGGTGCAGGGAGAAAAGGTTGTGTTATGTTAAAGGTGGCTTCATAAATTGTTTATACAGAGCTAAACAAACATCATTTTACAAGCAAAAATAGTTCCTGTGTGTGGTTAGAAGTCTGCCAATGAACAGGTTTTATTTAAAATAATTCATTCTGTGCACTTGGTGAAACGTCCTTTAACTGGTTCTCATTTAGGCTGATCACATAAGCAAGCCCTTAAAGCAGAGTAGAAACCCCTAAATTATATGTAGAGTCAGAACATGATGTTATCTTTTTTGACTGGTTACTAAGTACACCCAAATCCACACAAGTCAGGCTTCAGAGTTAAATATGAAGTCCTATAGGACTTGTCTGTTTGTTTTTAGCTGTCACGGGCTCATATGGTTCTCTTTATACACAAAGGATTAGCTAGTCGTTAGAGACAGCTTTTGATTTGCATTATCTTCCCTGTTTAAAAAAAGGCCGACTAAATGTTAATTCCTTTCTTTCCAATTAATTCCCCTCCCCCCATTTAAACTGAACTATTAACACATTTAAGTGCAAGTTATATTACTACGGCTCTGTATAGAATTGGATCATTACGTAGTTAGTTATGGCTTAAAGGCATATTTGTATCATGTTGGAGAAATCCCATCCTAAGTGAAGGCATCTTTCCTAAGAAGCAGAACAAAGTGGAACCTACCTCATCACGCTGCCTTCTTGTGCCACCTTGATTTTCTTGACAGGAAATCAAACACATTTCTTTGATCTGTCAGTGAAGATAAAAAGGGCAAGTGGATAAAGTGTTGTGCGTGTTTAATTTGGTCGGGTATTTCATTTTGCTGTAATATCATATAGAATGTTTCAGCTTTACTCTCTACAGCAATTGTAGCTTGCATTAAAAGAGGAAATGGATACAAATAAATTTGTACTCATATTAAGGGCAGTACTCACATTACTGGCAAAATGCCAGGGTGTTGCACAGAGTGAGCATTATCGATACACATTTTCTGCTCTGTGTTAGCATTTTGCTAGGAATGACAGTAACTGAAAGAACAAATAATTTAATTGTAGTAATTCTTCTTTCTAGAGAAGGTTGCTTCCTAATGTTATTGCCAAAAATCTCACTAAATGCATTAGGAGAAGAAGAGGTGTGTACAGAGAGAATTGATCAGTAAATTTTTTTAATTTATTTTTTCTTTTTTACTTTAATAGGATAAATGAGGTATCTGGGGCCACTTGTAACACTCAGATTGAAGCAGTCAGGGAGATAATACAGAATTAGGAAGACTGAATCCATATGCTTCATCAGCTGATTTGTCAGAGCACCGTATGGCAAACAATTTTGCTTGTGCTCTGTTTCAATTTGTTAACAAATACGTTTACATAAAACATTGCAATGAGAGATGTGCATGACACTTCAACAAGGTCAGTGCTATGAAGTCAAGCATTTTCTTGTGATTAAAGTGGTCTTTTATCTTTGTTGTTCTGAGTTTAACCTCCCAAAGTTAAACTGACTATGGGGGGAGACCTTTAACTTCAATACCCTGTATTAGGTCACCAGTGTTAGCAAACCTGAATATTGAAGTCATCTCCAGGGTCTAACCCATTATGGATCAGTCCCATTTAAGTCAACAAGGAGCCTCTGACTGTGAGAGACACACTAAGCTTCTGCAGAAGTCTGATGCAGCAAAAAATGGAGATGTGGGCACCAGACTGTTCTGCAGGACAAGAAGTCATAAAATTTTTGAAAAAAATGAGTAATTTTGTTTCCGCATTTTCAAAGTGAAGTTTTAAGTTTTGCAAAGTTGACATGACTTCTTGTTCCTATCTTTTAATAAAAATGCTTTAAAATTGTTAAAGCAAAGCCAAAACTTGCAGTTGCCAGAAATTCCAAGCCCAATAATTTTTTCTGTCAGGGTACAAAATATTTTTGGCGTTTGTCTGAAATTGTCAATACAGTGAGAATCCCTGAGCTGCCTAGTTTGAACCGCTGTTTCTTGTTTGTGAGGACGGTGCTGTTCTCTGTGTAAGAGAGCTCTATGGCAAATTTGTGTGATTAGAAGTGAAGTGTCATCAGCAAATAGCTCAATACTATGTCCACTGATTAATAGGATTCCTCCTGAGTTAAAATACCAAGGCTTTGTACTGATGTATCTTTTAAAGTGGTTGATTATCAGTGTTAAAAGAGAAACCTGTATGTTGATACTGCTTTTCTATACCTCCTTTTAAAAATTCAGAGCAGCTTTTTAACCTGTCTGCCAGGAAATGTGAACTTCTGTATGGTTTTAATGCACCATTTCCAGTTGTTCTGAAACTGGCCCTCATTGTGTTCTCCTCCTTGATTTCAGCTTGTCAGTATGTCGTCCTCTTCTCCAAACTGTGGTGCTACCCTTCTGCATTCTCCATACATTCCCATACTCCTCCATGTTTCCATACATTTCCATATGTCTACATACTTCTCTGTGCTTTTCTTGCCTTCAAGGACAGCTCGAGCCCTGTGCTGATACTGATAATGCCTGGTGGTGGCTGGTGGCTGGGTTGTGCACTGGACCTCTCTTCTGACGCTGGTGGGCTTCACCCCTCGGGACCTGGTGCCAGGGTTGTACGTGGCCAGGCAGCGCAGGGCACTCTGTGCATTGTTGACCCTCTTGGCAGAGCTTGCCCAGTCTGTAATTGATCATTTTGTTGTTGAAGAAATGACATGTTTAGTTATTTATATACCTGCATGTGCATGCATCCAGGCAAAGGTACCTTATTACTTGTCTGAAAAGTAGTAACTGTCAGTGCTGCAGGTGACTTACCCATTGTACAGTGCTGCTTATTTTACATTGATCCTGTGGTCATGTAGAACTTCATAGTTGTTTTATAGCAGCACTGTCACAGCACGTGTTTCTTAATTGTCAGCAGAGGTAGTAGCACTTTGGGCCTTTAGCTTTAAAAGGCCAGAGTGTCAGTACCAATGCTGTGTCTACTGTGTAGGCTGGTTTGTGTGCTGAGAAAGAAGTGATGATTTAAGTGGGCCGCATTCACTTCTTCTCTTTTAAGTGTGATCTCAGTGTTTCTCTTGTGACAGTTCAGTAACAGTCCTAGTGACAGAGTTTCAGTGGGCCATCTTGTCCCTCCAAATTCAGCCTACCTACCGCTCAGTAGTAGTAAGGGCTTCTGTTACATTCACTGGTACATCATCACTCATTTCTTACTGGAGTAGATTCAGATGAACCACTGAAGTTCAGCTTCACAAGGGGATTTAACATTTTAAAAAAACATGTGTAATCCACAGTTGATTTTTTTTTTTTCTTAATACCTACATGCAAGCAGAAAACATAAGTCACTGTAGAAATAGAAATCATTGTCTAGTTGGGTTGCCAGCATAAGCATCAATGCTTCACTATCTGCGTCTGGTTTTTGGTCTATGTGGTTCTGTTGCCTTTTGTAAATGAGAAGACGATCTGTTAAATTTAGGTGTGAATTTGAATCCAGGCTTTCCAAAAACACAGAAGTGTTTGGCCCTCATCAAAAAATGCAAACCCTGAGCCAAGTGGTCAAAGTTCAGTATGGTGAAATATTCATGATGCAGAAGTACAGATTGGATCGATCTCTAATTAGAATTGAGAAGCAGCCAGTATATCATAATTAGGGATATTGTACACATTTTCTTTTTTTCTTTTTCTAAAATGCAAGTCAAGAACTGCTCACAACCTAAAAGCCACAAGTTGAAAGGAAGACTTTTCATAGATTAAAACTGTGCACAGGACAAATCAGTCACCAGCTTCATGAAAGAAATTAGTGATTGATGAGATTGCTTAAAAAGTCCTAGAGCCTTTAGCATCTAGTTCGTAGATTATAGGCCAGAACAGTAGTGGCTGAAAATGGCCATCTTATGCAGGCATTGACCTATTGTTGTGATCAGCTGTATTCCTTATATCTCAGCAGGCAAATATTTTTTCTCATTTGTGACAACAAAAGCAAAATAAGCCTATAGTATAAACTAACATAGTGTGTCTTTAAGTTGACCCTTGCAGGTCAAGGATGAAGTAGGTTGGAAGCAGTCCTCAGGGCTTGCCAGTCTGTCAGCTTATGTCTGTGCTAAGTGAAAAAAATCATTTTAATATCACAGAAGACATGTAGAGGATAGTGGCTTATTTTTCTTGTAGATGAGTTACAGTTTCTCTCTGTTCTGATCTTCATTGAAGTGTCTGCCTACAAGTAATCTAGGAGAGGTGGGGGATTTTCACATATAGTGCATGCTTAGTGTGCCTTTTGCAGGTCTTGGCTTTAGATGTTGAAGTAGCTTGTACTTTAGAGAAATTGCAGCTCTGTAGCACTGATGATGAAGGATTTGGGGGCTGCAAGTCCCTAAGGCTACAGTTGCTTTTCTTTAATGAGTCATAATATAAGAATCCAAAGCCAAGTCTTAAAGAAAAATGATTAATTCCTTTCACAGAGGAGTTCGTTAGTGACATAAAGTCATGAGAAAGAGGAGGAGGCATCTGTAACACTAGATGGTTATTAACTAGTATTAGTGTGAGTGCTTTAAATCAGGAGAACTAAAATAATGCAAACCACAAGGTATGGTGGAGAAGGAAAAAGTGTTAAAATTTGGCCAATTTGATTGCAGTGAGGCAATCACTTGACTTTCATGAGCATAGGATTTATCCTTTTCAAAAGGTACGTAATATCTCTGCCTGCCTTTGGCTTCAGTGAAAGCACATTCTAAAAAGTGGGCCACTAAATATCAGATATTTAGAGGCCATACATACAAGATATACATCTGGCTCCTACTGTCATTTCCAAAACCCTGTCACAATTTCAGTGAGAACAGACTGAACTTTAAAGAAGCTGTATCTGCAGCTTCACTGATGATTATTTCCTAGTTTCTAATTTTCTTTTCAGTCTGGTTTTCAACACTCAGTGAACAGTTCTTAAAACCTCACCGAGTTTTCTTTTTTCCAGTTTATTCCCCTGATGGCAACTCCTTTTTAGTATTGAAAAATACGTTTGACAGTCTCTGTAGCAATTCTTTATCTCCCTCCCCCCCGCCCCCCGCCGCAATCTTTTGTCTTAATTTAGAGGCTGCATTTATATGCATTATGTTTTTAATGATATTTAGTAATGCTGTTCTGCTTAATAGTGTTAAACAGTCCTTAGTGAAGGACTGAGGTGGATGTGAATCTTTAGATGGGACAATTTTCACATGTATTTCTGCAATGTGCTGCTAATTGTGATGTCGCTTCTCAAGTTTCATCCCAAAAGAGTCTGAGGTATTTTGAAAGGGAGAAAATATGGCAGTACATGGCTCCTTTGGCTTTGTTCTAGTGTAACTGAGACTGTCAAGTTGAAAATGTGGGAGGATTAGTTAGCACGCAGGAGGCAGAATGGTGATTATTGCTTTCAATGGATCTTTTTTTAACTCATGCTGTGTATTTGGCTGCTCTGTTTTAGTTCACCGTAGAATTAAAATAGCGTCCCATACTAAGCAGGCAGTTGGGATATTGGAGCTGTAAACTCAAACGGGTAAGATCACCAGGTATTAATAGATGGCAAATCCTCCGCTGTGTGTGCACCCAGCATCCTGCTCCTGCTGGGTCCCAGCTGGTGTTACTGCATCTCAAGTTGAGACTGAAGACAGTTGTCACTGTTTTCTTCGCATGAACGCAAACTATCAGCTTCAAGCTACCAATTTGTGACCATCTGATGTACAAATTGAAGAACAATAATGTAAGACAATTGAGGACAGTCTCTGAAGTACAGAATTGTTTTCCTCAGTCTGTGTTATTCAAAGCAGATTTGAGCCCCATTTAGAATTTAATTTTTCCCATCTGCTGTGTTTTAAAGAAAAGTCATAATTTTTAAAGTTCTGAGTTTAGTTGGAGCAGCGTCTACTTTTTAAATAATAAACCCTGACTGTTTGTGACTGACTCTGTGATCTGCTCTACGTTATCAAGTAGTTCTTCAGGCTGGCATAGTCATGATAACTTAAGGGTTTTAGGCAGCCAAATCGCATGGAAAGTCCTTTGGAATTGGGTGACTGAGGCCCCGAGGCTCTGCTGAGAACATCAAACATCAGCATCAGAGCTTCCACAAGGTTTCCAAGCTGCAAGCGGTGTCTCTTAGCCAGAAAGTTCACCCTGTGCTCTCACCTCCTTCCAGGAGCTGCTTTCCCTGGATCCTCCTCGCAGGATGCCTTATGCAGAAGGTCACCAAAACTCTCTGAGTATCTTCACTTGAACTGGGATTTCCCCAGGAGCCCAAGGCAGAGCGCGTGTATGGCTGGTTCCTGCTTGCCCCTCGCTGTTCTTGTGTGCCGGCAAGTGGCAATGGTGCTAACCACACCACACAGTCTGGGTGACAACCCTCTTCCCCCATCCCCTACGCTTTCTGGGGTTTTCTTGCAGCAGCCGGGTTACTTGCACTCTACTGTGGCAGGAGGAAATGTGGAAAATTAGGTACTACTTTTTGTCAGTACCAGTGGAGTTAGTTAATTTGAGGTCCTTTCTGTCATATATGAATGGTGGGGAATTCTGTTGCCTTGGGTTATGTCCAGTACTTGCATCCACATGGGTGCAGGCTTTCCTAGTCTGTAGGTCTTGAATCTTACCAAATCTAATCATCCCACTCCTTGAGATGATTTCTGCATCTTCTTGCCAACAACCACAAAGAGATTTTCTTTTGGTGCACATTTCAAATCTGGGAAAGCTTGCTAGGTGACCTGAAAGCAAGAACGGATAGTTTCCCTTGAAAGTTACAAATGGCACCAAAACTGCTTAGGACTGAAATGTATTCTCTGTTTCTCTCTCTCTCTCTCTCTCTCAAATTCATAATGCTTATCTGTGAAAACCTTGAAGCCATGCTTTCCAAGCATGGCTTTCCGTGCTTTCCATGCTTTCCAAGCAAAGCAAAACAAGGAATTCATTCACTACTTCCCATGGGCAGGCAGGTGTTCAGCCATCTCCAGGAAAGCAGGGCTCCATCATGCGTAATGGTTACTTGAGAAGACAAATGCCATCACTCCAAACGTCCCCCCCTTCCTTCTTCTTCCCCAGCTTTATATACTGAGCATGACGTCATATGGTATGGAATAGCCCTTTGGCCAGCTTGGATCAACTATCCTGGCTGTGCCCCCTCCCAGCTTCTTGGGCACCTGGCAGAGCGTGGGAAGCTGAAAAGTCCTTGACTAGTGCAAAGATTACTTAGCAACAACTAAAACATCCCTGTGTTATCAACACTGTTTTCAGCACAAATCCAAAACGTAGCCCCATACTAGCTACTATAAAGAAAATTAACTCTATCCCAGCCAAAACCAGCACACCTGAGAACATGTCAGTTTGTCTATCGCATATGATATGCAAAAGAATCTCCTACATATTTTTTTTTTAAATGTAGATGTCTTTGCTAAAGCTGTGAGACAGACTTCTCTCTGAGCGGCTGTGGCCCGTCCAGGGGGATACTCACCCAAGCCTGGGCATTGAAGAGAGGAGCAATCATCGTGGTATTATCAGTGCTAACGATTACCCCTGACATCGTCACTCAGCAAGAGGGAAGAATAATTGAGGTGTAAGTCTGAGTTGCAGACTGATGCTGCAGCTTGGATTAAATGTGATCCTTTGTCCCTTGGGATGTTGAGCCCAGAGCACAGGGCCACGTGGGCAGCGTGTGGAGGTGTGCACACTTAGGGCAGGCAGCATCCTCAGCCAGTTTGGTGGCTGGTTTCTGATAACCCACAAAAGTCACACAAGGCTAGCTTTGGTTTTGTTTTTCCCAGGGGCTATATAACTATATCTGGTCATATCAGGACAGGGAAAGCAAAAGGCCTTACCGCACCTTCAGTGCCTGCTGCAGATTAAATGGTATCAGTTTACTAAGAATTTTTAGCATGGATAAAACACTCCAACGGTGTTCTTGTAAATGTCTGAACAATTTTTCTCAAACGCTGAAATAATTCACCCCAGACAAATACCTGGCACAGGCCGTTTCAGTCTGAGCTCTTTGGCTGACAAAGCTATTACGAACTGAAAGGTCCTGTAATGGAAGAAGTTTAGTCAGCTGTAGCTGTGAGCTTTGTGAATGGTGTCACCTAAGATAGAGGTGCAGGATGTGGTGATGGCAACTGCAGCCCCAGACAAAGTTTGCTATAAATGGTGATACATTCCCCTGATCTTGTAAGAAAGGGAAAAAAAAAAGAAGCATTTCCTCAAACCAGTACCTCCTTCTGAAAGGTTCCACATTCATTATTTGCAAAGTTTGGGATTACTCTGAATAGATTCAATGTTAGAGCCATTTAAGAATGGTGTTGCTTTCACCCTGGTTTTCTAAAGAAAGTGGGCTTATGTGATTGTGTTGTCTGACAGTTTCAAGCAAATTTGGCAAATGGGAGGAAGCATCAGAGATTACTATCTCCTATAAATTTTATGGCAACCTATGGGATACCAGAGGAAGGTCCAAATTAGTGGCCTTGCTTGGTAGTAGATGACTGGCTGTTTAACACAGTGAGAGATTATGAAGAGAGAGACATAAGCCTGCTCATCAACGTGCACATAGTCCCAAGCACAGCTGCCTCCTGCTTACTGTGTGGCCACAGGGCTGTTGCTGAGGAGAAGCATCATTGCAATGCAGTGAGTGCTGAGGGGGCAAAAAATATAACTCTTCAGTGAGCCCCATTTCATTAGATCCTCTGTTTGCAGAACTACTTTCAAAAATTTCCTCTGGCTGTGCTGTGATCCTTGGACTCCGGCATCGTGCTGGTGAGTGCTCTGGCTACAGACACACTGTGTATGGCAGTCATGACATTTTCTGCTCTGCAGATCAGAGTTCAGTGTAATTGTTACCAGGAAGGTCTGCTTTGTTACAGTGGTGCCATCCCAAATGCCATATAACCAGGGTCAAAACTGTAATCATTATGGCTCATGCAAGATCCAGAGTCTTCCCTCATAATCATAGAATCATAGAATGGTTTGGGTTGGAAGGGACCTTTAAAGGTCATCTAGTCCAACCTCCCTTGCAATAAGCAGGGACACCTTCCACTAGACCAGGTTGCTTAGAGCCCTGTCCAACCTGACCTTTGTTTCCAGGGATGGGGCATCTACCACCTCTCTGGGCAACCTGCTCCAGTGTTTCACCACCCTCATTGTAAATAATTTCTTCCTTATATCTAATCTAAATCTACCCTCTTTTAGTTTAAAACCATTACCCTTTGTCCTATCACAACAGGCTCTGCTAAAACGTTTGTCCCCATCTTTCTCATAAGCCCCCTTTAAGTATTGAAAGGCTGCAGTAAGGTCTCCCTGGAGCCTTATTTTCTCCAGGCTGAAGAACCCCAACTCTCTCAGCCTTTCCTCATAGGAGAGGTGCTCCATCCCTCTGATCATTTTTGTGGCCCTCCTCTGGACCCGCTCCAACAGGTCCATGTCTTTCCTGTGCTGAGGGCTCCAGAGCTGGATGCAGTACTCAGGCTCATCTTTTGTGCTTCAGTGTCTGGTTTATGGTTATGTGGCTCTGGGTGCTTTAAAGAATCAGCAGCAAAATCAGTGATTCCATTGCTGATTAGGAAAGGTTTTCTTTGATCAATGTAATGAGTCAAAGGGAAGGTGCTATATTCAGTCCTACCAAAGAATATGCCTTACAGAGCTTGCAGCTGGTCCACTGCCAGGGAGCAGTGAAATTGCTGTGCTTCATTGAAGTGGAGAGAAGATTCTCATAAATGTCCTGTTTGCTCGCCAGAGAAGAGAAAACCCAAAATCTCGTGTTAGTACAAAGTAAGAGTAAAATAAAATAAGAAGTCTGGGTACAACTCCAGTTCTGCAGCTTTAAATATGGAAAAGCAAAATGTCAAAGAATTCTACGCACACTTTTCTTTTCTCCTTAGTCATTTAGTGAAAGGTGGAGTAGTTAAGTCTGTGGCGCCTTTAAAATGATTCATTATTTCCATAGAAGCCAATTCATGTTTATCCTTCAAATCGCTCTGTGGACATTAAAATAATAGAGAATTATATTTGCTTTTAATTTTGTTTCCAGACAGCTTGGCCTGAGCATTCATGATGTGACTTGGAAACCATATCAAATTGTGATTTATTGTTGCTCGTAATTGTGTGAAGATTGAAGATATGCTGGATGCTGCTTTTTTCCTTTTTTTCCTCTTCACCTCCCCCATTCTTTCACTTACAGAGTGTTCTTGAGCGTAACGTGGTGAAAGGGCAGCATCTCTGCCTTCAGTGCTTTTCCTTGTACAAGCCACAGCAAATGGAGATTTTATTTTTTCCCTAACATGAGCCTGTGTGAAATGAATTGTGGTTCATGTTTGATAACTGTTTTATTTTTTTTTTTCTTTCTTCTATTTTTTTTTATTATGCCTAAGTTTTGACTGGTTTTATGTTGTCATGTTAATTGTCCTTTCTTGTAGGGTGGAGAGAGAGCAGTATTTTTAGTTAAGCTGAATGAATTCAGTTTTATGAGAATCATATGCAAAACATCAATGCGGGGGCAGGGGGAAGACTTTTATTTGCAGTAAGGCATCTGTTACGTATAAGGATGTCAATTCTGCTTCACAGGTGGGTCAACTGTTTCTTAACCAGGAACAATTTGTAAACTACATTTATCTATCAGGTCTTATGGATAAAGGAATTTGTTATTCCTATTTTCCTAAATTCATTTTTCCTATACAGTTTTATCTGCTTTTCCCCCTAGTGAGTAAAAAGCTATTCTCAGATTTTTATACATAATATAACTTAATAGAAGAAAACAAATAAGATTTTGTGAAATGTAATATAAAAGCCTACAGAAGGTTATGCAAGTTTTGAAAGTTTTTTTTCTAGCCATGTTACAGAATCCAAAACAAACTATTCAAACCTAAAAATTCTAAGTAATCATTAAAATTTACCAGAATATTGTTTTCATATTGCATTTAAGAGTGTGCCTAGAAGATAAGTTTCCTGCCCTGACAAAAATTGTCTGTGTGACAGTGGGACATGCTACTTGTGATTTGGCCCTGCAGTTGCAGCAGTATGTGCGCTTCTTGGTACGTGAAAGTTTTCTTGCAAATTCCCAGTAAGCCCCCACCCATGCAAACTTAGATGATTGCACGGTTGGTGCTGTGAACTGTGCATGTCTGTCCCCAGTCTCTAATGCATCCTACTGTGATCTGGCCATCTTATTTTTCATACGAGTTCTTTAGGGGAAAATCTTTTCTTTTATTTCTGTACATAAAAAGAAGCCCCAAAACATACAGCAAGCGCATTTGGGCCCAGTTAGGAGTTCCAGGTGGAACAGCCTAAAACACCCACCCAAATGCCAATTTAAAAAAGAAGGGGGGAAGGACGGGGAAAGCACAAAACCAGATGTTTTTCAACATTATAAGGAATTTATTTTGCTTCTTACCTTAGTTATCAATGAGCATGTTTAGTTGATCTGGTTTTGCTTTTGTTTCTAGCCTGTTTGCTTTCTCATTCTCATGCCCGAGAGCATTTCAGTTTTAGTCACTGCATGACATCGCTTAAATCGGAGTTGAAATGAAGTCACAAAGTGAAAAGTAAGCCAATCTTCTCCAAAATTCATGGGAGGAAACGGCATTCACAATTATTAGCATAGATTGGTAAATAAATACTGACCAGTGTGAAATAAAATTCACCTTAGCTTAGCTCTTTGTTTGTTTTGTTTTGGTTTGTTTTGTTTTATGAGGTTAGTTGTTTGTTAGTGTTGATTGCAAACATGTTATTCATGCCTCTATTCCCAAGTATCCGGCCTTTGAGTTTCGATGAGTAAAGTGGTTTGGAAAGAATCCAGATCAGTTCATGCAGAGGCTATGCACATTAGTAGAAAACTACTTACAAAGTCTGAGCATGGATTTTGTATGCACTTTTACCCTAAAAAAAAGACAGTGTGTGTGTATGTATGTGTGCATGTGTGTGTATACGCATATATACAATTACATCAGTCTAAAATTTTCAGCAATTTACTGTCTTGCATAAATTTTTATGTTTTCACATCATCATATGTATTTTATAGAAATTCCAGGTTTCCTTGTCCTTTAGGGAAACACATTTCAGTTTCCTTTCTGAGTAATGGTTTGCAAAGCATACAGTTCTCTACTGTTTTGTAGTAGAGAATAAAAAAAATAAAACATTTTAAAATGTTTTCATGCATTCAATTTGTAACTGTTTTTAGAAAATAATAATTTAAATACCTGTAATTTTATCTAGTCTGATAGTACTCTAAGTTCATCCTGAGATCGATGAAATATTCAAACTGCTCAAAAAAGAAACTGTTTTCCTGTATACAAGTTCTGTGCAATTAAATTACAACATATAAACTGTATCAGTTTAGGATGTGGTGTTAAGGTACTGAAATCAGTGGATTAGAGCAGTGTTTACCCTCTTCTGCTTCTTTCTTTGAGATGAATTTAAGCTTGGTCTGTTCTTTTACATACGCTCTCATTCTAAGGTTTCTAAGCATTATGAGTAGTTCAAACGATACTGTAACTATGATATATATGTAAGTGCCGTTTAAAGCAGCTCACTACAATACAGTGATGTCTTTGAAATACTGTGTAAAGCGTTTTCGTTTTGAAGTGTTGTTCAATGCAGTATGTCATGTTGCACAAATTGGTAACTGTTGATGTTTTATGGTGGCCCTGGCTGGGCTATGCTGGCAGGATATACGTCTCGTTTCAGCCCTGGTGAGGGACACTCAGCGTGCACCTCCTTACAGGCATGGAGCTGACCTCTCTGGGCATGCTCCATGCGGACAGGGTGGATGGCTGCATGGGTTTCACGTGAGGTGTCAGATCTGCAGGTAGTGGACTTTTGGTCAGAAATGTGAAAGGTCCTGCCACCTTGCTGTATGAAGAGGACATTGTGCAGAAGGTGAGGTGGTGTCGTACGTGCTATTGCCAAACTCGGAAGCCTTTCCCAGGTGCAAGGCACACGTCCAAAGAGAGAATCGCTTCGTTTCGACTGATCTGTTCTGGAGAGGCGTGGGCTGCAGCAGTGTGTTACATGTGTAAGTACCCACTCGATTTGAGTGCAGACCGTCCTTCTCAGTGAGGTGCAGGCACAGCTCAGGAGGGAGCATGCAGACCTGGTGTTTGACATCTCTCTTCCTGGGCCATATGGCCTCAGCACCAGCTCCTCGCATAACTCGGCACAGCCTGGCATTTGAGTCGAACAAATCTGCTGGGTCCCAGAGTCAAGGCAGGGGTCACCAAGATGTGACAAGGCCTCCCCACGTGTCAGAGGCCATGTGGCAGAAATTCACCATTGAGAAGAGAAGGGCTCTCCCTCTCCCCACTTGGTACTAATCATGGAGAACAATGCTGGCTGCTTTGCAAAATATTAGTACTGCTGTACAAAATCTGGGCCTCTGCTTATGGCCCGCTGAGTCAGACTTGTTTACTTCATTGAAGTATTAATCTCTGTCTCTGATTGGCAGTCAACAACTCCAGGCTCCAGGCTTAACAGAATTTCAAACTGTAGATTATGCAGTTTTGCTGAAAATAGGAGACTTCTATCGTACTTTGAATGATGTATTCTCCCTCATTCCCCTTTGGTCTGTTTTTCAGGGCTGAGGTTAAGATAGACAATTAATTCCTTCCATCCCAAGCCTTGTCTTTAAATTTAAGCATTTTCTTTAGCATCTGCCAGAATCTTCTGCATGCGCTCCTGAGAGGTTAAGTAATGAAAGAGCCATTAAATTAACCTCAGCCATTACTTTGTTTCAGTAGGATGAAATAGCACTTCATTATATCAAACAGTTACTGGTTTATTTTATTTGGTATCATGACAAAGAAAAGAAAAGTGGGAAAAAGAGGCTGGTTTTCTCTTTGCGTGAGAGGATGGTGAGTGAGGAGGCCTGTCTTTTGCTCCTGCAGCTTACCTTTGTGTCAGCAAGAAGGAGGACACGAGGAGTGGATCAGTGGAGTGAAACAGCTATTGCCAAGGGCCTGATGTCCACACTACGCAATTGGGAAGATAGTAGGGAGAGGTTTAGCTGTACTTAGCTAATATATCACTTTCCTCAGAAATAATTTGTTATCGCCTGTAAAGCCTTTTGTGAGAATGAAGCAGTGTCAAGCCCTGTTACGCTGTTCTTTGATGTGTTGTGAGGTCCATAAATGCTATCACTGGGGAGTCACTCCTGGCCAGGGCTCTGATCACTCTCCTGCTAAGCAGTCTGCCCAATTCTCCATGCCATGTACTTGCCACTCCAAGAAACCCGTATGTTCTTTTCACAGGCATAATTTCCTCGTTTGGAAAGCTCTGTATCTTAGATTTTTCTAAGATATACATGAAAACAAATTAGTACAAATTCTCCTGGAATCGTGTCTCTGGCAAAGTGCACGTACACCTGCTGAAAAGTCCCAAACAGTAGCAGCAGGATTGAGCTTGTGTGTCAGAAACACAGCAAAGGAAAAATGGTCAGTCTTGGAGTGTCTTGAATTAGTGATTCCACGCAGAATTTATGGTGATTTATAGTGCACCAGCCAGTGAGGCTGAAATGTCACTGCTGCATTGAAAGTTCATATACCTCCTGCCTTTCTAGTTGTTCTACTTCTGTTGCATCCAGTCTCACTGTTCTTCTAGTAGATTTTAAAGATCCTCAGTCTTTTGCAATTGTATCATATAGCTGTCAATTCACAGACTTTACTTTCCTGCTTTTGGCAATAGACTGTTTCTTTTAGTGCCAATATATTGCCCTACTGGGTTTCAGGACAGATGGTAATTGGAGCTGCTGAATGTCGGGAAGTTCTGGAGAAACTCAAATATGGATTTATGGATCAACCCTCTTGTGCATGCACTAGAAGCCCAGTGCTACAGCTGTGTTAGATTTACCTGTGTGCATGATGGATGGACTACACATATGAAGACAGTTTGCCTGGGCCATAGTTGGTTTGCAGTGTGTCACTTACAGATCAGGTTATATACATGTACTGGGTAGGGTGTGTAAGATTTGCCAGTGATATGAGCTACTCCTTGGCATTATTTCTGCTTACGCTTCACTTCCGTTAATAATTCTTTCTAAATGATACATGTAAAGTAGGTATGTATTTCAAACCCGAGAGCAAGTAAGGACCTTCTGAATTGGTCGTACAAGTCTGTAGAGTAACCATTCTCATCACTTCTGTCTGAATAAAATAAGGATTGGAAAATCCACTTTTTACTCCATTTCAATTTTGGTATAGCTGCCCAATACGCAGTTGCTTGGAGAAGAATGTTGTTGCCACCGTACCAGAATGCTATATTTTAATAGCATGGAGATATTTTTAAAATCTCAGTATATGCTTGGGATTCATTTCGTTCATCCAAGCATAAGCATTGAAAATTAGTTGTTCTAGATGCCTCTGTAGTTAGTAGAAAGGCATCTCTCAAGAGAGACTCTTCCCATCCTAAGCTATGTCTCCAAAATTATTTGGGCAAATAGCCCCTAGACATTGACTATGTCTCTGTAGGGAGCCTGAACAATTCATTCGGGTGGGTTAAGTCAGCTGCAGATGGTGAAAGCTGTGAAATCAGATATGATGAAATTCGAAACTCTTTGTGGACTGTGAGCATTGTGCCTGATGATCAATCTATTCAGCATGATTTTCCTTATTTAAAGAATTATTTCATGTTGTTATTTTTCCAGTCTGTGGGTAACTGCTTTAACAAAAGTTGTGGAGAGAGTTCACCACAGCTTTAGATACTGCTCAGCAGGTTGTTCACTTCTATTGTCTTACATGTATTATTTTTGTCTTCTTTAGTCTTCTGGTACCAGTATCACAGTGGATATCGCTGTCATGGGAGAAGCACATGGGCTCATTACAGACCTTCTGGCAGATCCTTCACTGCCCCCTAATGTGTGTACTTCGCTGAGAACAGTGAGCAACCTGCTTAATACGCAGTTAACTTTCCAGGCCATCCACAAGCCAAGGGTGAACCCTTTGGTGTCCTTCAGTGAGAACTACACCTGCTCCGACTCAGAGGAATGTCCGGAGAAAGGAGAGAAACTAGCTATTCCCAAGGTGAGTACTGGACCCTGTCCATCATCTTATAACTTGGCTCTCCCTAAAGGGACGGCACTGGACTACTGGGAGATGGCACTGGGCTTTTTGCTTGTTTGCTTCAGATTAACATTTTATGTACTAATCATACTGTACTATAAAAGGACAGCTAAGTAGACTGTTGGTTTCATAGCAGTACAATTCCTGTGTGTCCTTCAACTCATGGCCAGGTTAACTTTGGTTCAGGCATCTTTAGAAGATGATGTTCGACACAGGATAGCTCACATAGATGGTGTGCATATTTCCTCGCAGGTGTTTGTTGGAGCTTAAGAGAGAAGAAATGATAGGGAGCAGAGCAAGCAAAAGCCTTTCAGCATCCAGACTCGCAAGTCTGCCCCATTACTTCTCACACAAAGTCCCCTCCCATTCAAAAGATTTGAGCCACTGCATGTGGGGTGACTATCCTAGTTAATGAGCAGTGGGGAATTAAGTACTAATATGAGGGACCTTTTTGCCCACTTTGAAGATTGGAATTTGAAATTCTGTATGAATTTCAGTCTCTTCTTCCTTCCCTTAGCTAGAGGTGTGAAACCTCTAGAAGTCAATGAAAAAGTCTCTATTGATGACCTCCAGGTGCTTTGGATCAAGTTTAAAATGTTGTATACCAAACAAACAAACAAAATAGATCACCACAATACTTAGTATGACAAATATTGTGAGCTCATGAGAAGTAGTCTTGAGAAGAAAAAGAAGACTGAACCAAATATATATATATATATTACTGCTTTGACAGATGGCTTTATGAATGCTCAGGAATCCGACAGGAAATAACCAGTGTTAACCACCCACATTTAGTAAGTGAACAACTAGAAAGAACACATCAGCTTTGAAGTAGTTTGAATTGTAGGTTCGTTGCTAATTAGCTGTCCTTGAAGGCTTACTTTTCACTTTTGAAACTAAACCAAAATACTTTTGTACTGCAGTCTCCCTTGTAAAATTAAATATAGGCAGAGTACATTGCACAGGCAAATGCTTTTAAGTTTTAACAGTTCAAATGGCACAGCCAGCATTCATTCCAGCATTTCCTGCCATCTGAATTGCAACACTTGTGATTCTTCTTTAAATATATTTTAGTGTGATGATAATTATTACCCTATTTGCCTATGTAGCAGCTGTATATATGAAATGCATGTTCACAGGTTTTTGAGTGCATTTTCCAGTTTACTTTAGTGTACGTGTCTATAATGGCTGTACTCTAGGCTCTGAGGGGAAAAGTTAAGTGGAGGAACACTGCCATCACATGAGCAAATACACCGAACAGATACCAGTTTGCTGTTGCGTAATACCTAGTGAGGAGAAGAGGAATAAAGGATGAAGAAATGAGTCAATGCTACAGAGAACTAATTTGACTGAAGAATTCACTGACCTAAATGTATGACGGTTCATAAAACTAATAGTTTGCAGTCCTTTATTTGAGTGTCTAAATATAGATTTAGGGTCTTTACCTTAAGCATCTAACACAGAGCATTTTGGGTAAGGAGATAGTATGTTAACATATTTATCTGTGAGTTTGAGCTTCAGAACCACAGGTGTCTTCCATCTCATATCTCTTAACCCTCTGGCAAAGTCAAAGCTCTTTATAACAGAGACATATTTATTTTAGTTCTTAACTGTAAACACTTCACGCGAACTACAAGAGAAACATCTTACAAAATTATAGCATCTGCAGCAGCAAATCTGGATTCACAAAGACTGTCTCTCATCATTCTTTATTATTTCTGCCTTCAAAAATTCAGAAAAACAATGTGAGTCCTGTTAGTGGAGAAAAGGAAGAGTCAACTGAAAGAAGAATGCAGGGTGGTCAAGAAAAATCTGCTGTAAACAGTGATGCTTTCTCTAAGCTTTTCAGGAGACATATCCCAAAGCATGAAAGTTTTATTTCAGTGGGTGGTCTTTGGATTGGGTATATATGGCAGGAAGAAAAGTTGGAGCTCCCCTCACTTATTTTTCTTACAACTTTTCTTGCCTTGAATCTCTGACTCTGAGCATTCATGACAGTTTAAATCACAGAATAGTTGAGGTTGAAAGTACATCTGGAGATCATCTAGTCCAGTCTGGAGATCATCTAGTCCAGACCCTCAGCTCAAGCAAGTTGAGCCTGGAGCAGGTTTCTCTAGACTCAGCCTAGAGCAGGTTGCTCAGGAGGATTTCCATTTGGATTTTGAGTAGTATCTCCATGGATGTAGATTCCACAACCTCTCTGGGCAACCTCTTTCGGTGTTCAATCATCCTCACAGTGAAAAATATTTTCTTACATTTAAAAGGAATTTCTTGTATTTCAATTTGTGCCCCATTGCCTCTTGTCCTGTCACTGGACTCCTCTGGAAAGAGCCTGGCTCCATCTTGTGTACACCCTCCCTTCAGGTATTTATATACATTGATAAGATCTCCCCTGAGCCTTTTCTTCTTCAGGCTGAGCAATCCCAGCTCTCTCAGCCGTTCCTTTTATGACAGGTGCTCCAATACCTCAGTCACCTTCATGGCCCTGATGACTTGTTTAAGTGCCTTTGGCCATGTCATGTATGACCAAAATTTTTAAAGAGCACAACCAACATTGGCTGACTCCAGTGAGAGCTCCAGGTGTTGAACATCTGTGGCTATGGGGCTGTGGATATATACCTTTTCTTAAACTTGAAATAGGGAGGATGATCCAGACCCTCCAAGCTTTTAAAGCACCAGCTGTGTTGATTTGCATAGAAGGTAGGCACCATAATACCTGGGAGAATCTAGATTTGTCAGGCAGAATTGATGAAATGGAAATGTTTTTCTTCTGCATGTTTAAAGTTTTTGTAAGCCTATATAAAATCTAAGCAACTGATTTCTGTCTAGCGCTTACGGAGAAGTTTGCCTCCAGGACTGCTGAGACGAGTGTCCTCAACTTGGACCACAACAACATCAGCCACAGGATTACCTACACTGGAGCCAGCTCCAGTGAGAAGGGATCGCAGTGCCAGCATCAAACCTCATGAATCATCTTCATCCAGGTTACAAATTACCTCTTCTCTCATGTCTCTCTTTGGGCAAATTGCTTTGGTTCTGTGTGATGGTGTCCCTCACTTTAAAATGCTGACTCCAAAGTGCGTTAGAACTACTTCCTCATGTTTCTCTAAATTGGGTTGCCAAAGAAGTAGCATTCCCAATTTTAGTCAGATTATGCCGAAACTATTCCTATTATTGGGAAGCAAAATAATAATAATTAAAAAAATCTATTTATGCTAGCAAAGTGCAGAATTGCACAATAAAATTGGAAACAAGGCAAGGTATCTGGTTAAAGTCTTCTTGATATGCAGCTGTTTCTTTCATGGGTATTGCCCAGCCAAGAAAAAATTCTAACAAGTAACCCAGCTGCTGAACATCACTTCTAAGAACACACCTAGTGATGTGGTCCTGTCATTAAACCAGTTCATAAAGCACTTCTCCACCCTCTAGATACTAACTTCCAGAACATAAACCCTGATTTTAAGTGGACCCTCCTAAAATACACAGTTCTGTGGTTTTCTGTCCATAGAAATGGAGTATCATCAAACCATACAGCACTGTACATGCCCTGCATCCCATGTACACACTTAATTCCAGAATATAAGAAGTGCTTAGGGCTCCCTGAATGAACTTACGCAAATGCAATACCAGCAATAGATGGTAAATAAAAACCATTGAGTTAGATAAGTCAAAAAGTGGTTTAGTGGAGAGAAGAAAGTAGATTTGTTACTATTGGGGAAAAAAAGGTATAATCTAGGAGTAAAATTACAAAGGAAGATTTGCTAGTAGAGGTTGAAAGAAAAGCTGAAAATGAAATGAGCAGTGTAAAGTTTTCTTGTAGGATGGCTGCTGTACTTTCCCTAATTTTAAGCACTTCTTTCCCGTTGACCACAGAGTTTAGCTTCTGGGATTCAGAATCCCAGCTGTCCCATCCTTAATCCCAACTGTCCCATCTAGTTAAAAGGCTTTTCCTAATTTGCTGCAAGAAGCAAATACACACTGCAGACTGAGTGCCTGCTTCTATTTATGATGTATTTATTTACTTATTCATTTAAGATGCCCCATATTTTCAAGGGTTCTGTAAGCAGGTGCTGGTACTGGAAGAGTCGCAACTACAATAATTAATAAAGCTTTGACACGAATTTCAGGAAAATCACTGGAGGAATTGTACATTGTTTGTTTGTTTGTCTTGCTGGGAAAAAGAGTTCTGGATTCAATCATGACACATACACTTTAAGGTTATGTTCATTTAGTGCATCGTAGAAACAGAGCACTAGATCTGCAAAGAGATTTGCATAGGCTGAGGTACCTACCTATTCCATTTTGTGCCCAAACCAAAATTTAGTTCTGGTTTCCTAAAGCACATCCCTGAAAGTCTTTCAGAGTTACTTGGAAGCACACTAGTTCTCACTATTCTGAAGAGACGGGTTTTTATCTAGTGGCTATAGTCCCTCATGACTGACTATATCAGTTAGGTATTTCCTGCTCACTCTTACCCATTCTGGTTTTCTCAGGGCCTGATCCCTGAGCCAATATCATAAAATACATAGTCCTCCCATGAAACAGAGAGAGAGAAGTAGTGTCCACTCAGCTGCTTACAGCCAGCAGCTGACTGGTTTACGGCATTTGAAGAGAACTACCCTAATAAAGTTGTTTATCTGCCTGAGGGCATTCAGACCTAGGTACCTCACATTTGGGGGCTTCTATGCTACCAGTTAGCCTGAGGTGAACAGCATTTAACCCTCCACAGGGTTAAGGGCTGCTGCAGATAATCCAGTAGCAGCCAGTGAAGGAAGGAGTTGAATGGATGTTGGTCTTGTGGGAAGGGCACTCATCTGTGGGAAGAGAGGCTTGGGTCCCAGGCGCTGTTAACTATGATATGTTGCTTAGCTATTTCAACAGGATTTCCTCCTTTCTGGCTCCATGACTATTTTTCTATTCTAGTCAGAAAGGAGCAGAGCCTTCAAAGGAAGGGTGGAGGGCATTCAGTTGTGCAGGCTGGTAGTTATGGTGCCACCCTGTGAGAATAAAGGTCCCCTCCCGACCTCAGCCAGGGCGATCATCTTGGAACTGATGGATGAGGAGAGAATGTGGAGACATACTTTGCTGTGGGGAAAGGAAGAGCAGAGCAAAAGCACCAAATTCAAGAAGAGAATTCAGAGCTCTGATATCAGAAAACTCACATGTTTCTCTACAATTCAAAATTTGGTGCCGGTAGTGGAGAAAAAGATAGAACCTGGGAAGGCCTGACATCACCAGTGTTTGCTGTTGGATAGCTTGGGTGAATGCAGCCCCAGAGAGCTGCTTTGGTTGGCCTTTCTTCCAGGTACGTAAACCTTTCCCATAGAGGAGGCTCTCGTGCAGGACGTGTAGGTGCTCAAGGCAGCCTGCAGAGTACACTGAATGTCTGGTGCAAGAAAAATACATGGTTAGCCAAAGTTCTCTTTGTGAGGAGTCCCATGTATCTCAGTAAAAGTAAATATAAAGACGCTATAACCAAATGGAAATATTCTTCAGTCACCGGCCTGTGGTTCCCAGGTTGCATTTGATTTATACTGTTGATCCCAGACTCTCACATAGTATGTAAGCATCCTAAGATGGGAATCAGAGGGAGAAGGAGAGCTATTAAATATTATTGTTGGTCCTTTTCTACGATTGTTATATAACTCTGCATGATGAGCCAACTAAGCAGGCTATCAATTCTTCCTACGTTTAATGTCACCAATTGTATAATTATAGCTCTGTCAAGCTTCCCAGCCTACTGTTTGCAGTTCTTCTTTTACAGTAGGAGAAACAATGTGTATTCCAGAAAGGGGAAAAATGAATCCTATAAGTCTAGCTTTAAAAATTTTGGCAGACCAATACAGATTTGCTTTCAAGGAAAAGAATTTTGAACTGAAGGGAAAAAAAAAAATCTTGATTATCTGCCACTTCCCCTGTACCAAATTCAAGCATGCCAGAGGTCACAGAGAAAGAAACATTTCATGGCTTGAAGGGTAGGAGAGGGGAAATGACACTGGAATTTCCCTGTGGCAGATTCTGCAGTTACAAAATCTGCAACTTGTTCCTCACAGTCTGGGGCATCACCTCTAGATTTCTATACGCACATATTTGCAAAAAGCCCCCTTAAATCTCTGTTTAAGATTAGTAAACCTGTATTCTTCCAGCCCCATGTCACTAAACTGGTAAGACATGGTCCTCCTATAGCTTCAAATGATTTGGGAAAAATAATTAGAGCTTCCACATTCCTTCCCTCAGTCAATTCTATATCCAGTGGTTCTCCCCTAAGAAGTCAAATAATGTGATTTGGGGTTTTTGTTTTGGTTTGGTTTTGGTTTTCTTTACAGTAGACCAGTGTGTTATATTCTTCCTGTCAATTAAAAAACAAAACCACAAAACAAACCAAACAAAAAAAAAATTAAAAAGCAACTGGATTCTTTCTTTGTCTTACTTCGTCACAGCTTATAGGAATTTGAGCCAATTGAGACAACCAGCAAATATTTTTGTAGGTAGTGCTTGGTCTTCCAAAACAATAAGGCATTTGTAGAGTTGAGACAATATTACACACTTTTTTTCTTTCAGAACACTTGTTTTTTTCAAGTCTTTTTTCAAGTTCAGCTGGACCTAGGCTGCTTTAAAAGGCTGTCTTCTGTCTTGCATGTCATCTCATCACTTGGATGTGAGGCTGTGAGGAGAAATGTGGAGCCTGAGAGGCCTAGCAGATCTGTCCAGAGAAGTCATAGGCCTCATGATAACAGCCAGTGCTACATCCCTGCAAGCAGCTGACATTTGATAAGTGTCATTCGGGAAAACAATGATAAATACAATTCTCTTGCTTTGCAGAAGTATTTGGCCTCTTCTGGTACACAGTTATAGCCTGAAGGCTGAAAGTATGCACCCATCCTGTTGTAGGGGACCAGCACAGGGGACCAGCATTTGTTCCCCACACACACAGACACATGCACCCTATTTGCCTTCAGTAAGTTCCTCTTGGATCAGTGACCAATGTCTTCAGGGTCTGTCAACAGGATTTTTTGGGGGATGCAGCATGTGTTTCAGTTGGCTAGAGCATGAAATGCTTCACCCAGAGAAGAGGCACACCAGTAGCAACAGCAATGCAGGGCTCTTCTGAGCCTCTTCCAGCCCCCTGAGGAGCTCCTCCGGCGCCCGAAGGGTTACTGGGTATCTGCCTTGGCAGTTGCAGCAGAGGAGTGAAGGAGGCTGATTTTTCATTTACAGTGAGAACTTCTGGCTTTTGTAAGGAGGCGTTAAAAGAGAATATAAATTTAACTTATTTCAACTTTTAAGCCTCTTTGTACTGTCAGAACAATATAATGAAGACATCTTTGTATAAATAAAGTGAATAGGCCTGAGCACTGAAGGAAGTCCAGTTTTGGAGTGTCTGCACTGTAAATATTTTTGCTGAATACAATATGGAGCGCCTCACAAATAGCAGTTCGGCCAGCAGATAGATGCTGTTTTCCTCGTCAGATTTTGTGCTCAGTATCGCCTACTTCTTACTGTGGCTCCTAACTTCTTAAGATCTGCCATTTAGGCTTTTTACTGCGTTGAACGATGCTTGTTTGTGTTCTGGTTTTGCAGCGCTGACTCCTGGAACAGCTCAATTCTGATGACAATCACAAAGAGTAGGTCCTTCTCCACCTCCTACGCCATGTCTTCTACCAACCACCTGAATACCAAAAGGCAGAGCCGGCAAGGTGAGTGAGTATCTGTGGCTCTGTCGGCCGTGATTATCTGCTTCCCCATGACTTGCACGTGGAGCTGCTTTTGCTCTCTGTCCAATCTGTGTCTTTTCTTATTTTTCCACCAATATAAATAGAGTTATTTCCTTTATTAAAAAAAAAAACAGTGGCTTAAAATATTATAGCTCATAGTGATGCCATTGCAAATGTTTTGACTTTTACGATGTATAGAGGTTAGTCATGACATGATGTGGCAAGTGCAATACTAAACCGTGTTGTGATTTGTATCCATGTAATTCTCTTGACTACAACAGGGCTGAGAACAGAGTGTTTTGTATAACATTTGTTAAATTAACTGTCTGTGTATGTTACCTGACTGAGATTTCTTGAAGCACAATCTACATAATGCCATTCAGAGCTGTAGGCAGCAACTGACCTGTCTTATGCAAATATATCCAAGACACAGCCATTTTAACTCAGAGGTCTATCTATATATTCATTATTGAGGAAGTCCAGGTAGTTCTTACTGATTTTTAGAGATGAAAAATATGGGGTTTTTTACTCAGCATTTAGGGCCTTTAAAAAAAATGACTCCTGTTTTAACTGAGGGAAGGAAATTGAGAAGGCGACTTCTTAATTGATAATGAAATGTGCAGTATGACAGCCATAAATCAGTCTTAATCCATAGTAACGTGGTTCTCTTCCCTGTACAAATGCAGGATAAAGTAATGTTTACCCATGCTTTAACTTGTAATTCAAAATGATCACAAGGACTTCCTTTTTTAAATCAGCCCTTTTTTTTTTTTTCCAAACACAGAATAAGTTGAGACAATGTTGTTCAGAGATATTGGCCGCCCAGACATCAGATGGAAATTGATAGGTGCCTGAGGCCTGACATTGGAAAAGTCAGAGAACCCAAACGTAGAGATGGGTTTGAAGATATGGCAGCACAGTTATTCTGCATATCTAACACTGTCACATCATATCTCCTTTTCAAACTGAAGCTTATTTAATCTCCTCTTGTACAGAAGCTGTTTTGTTATACCACAGTGAAGATTAAGTAACATGATATTATCTTTAAAGATAATAGGCACATAGGCAAATGAATAAAATTGAAACTGGAAAATAATGGAGATATAGTACCAGGAATCCAGGAGTTTGTTTTAGAACAAAACAAATCCAACTTGGACTTGTGATTTTCAGAGATGAACCCATTAACTTGAAAGTGGTGGGGGAGGGTGTAATATTTTATACATGGAAAACGAGACTTACCAACCCCATCAGTCAGTTTTACATTTAGTCTCTTCTGCTTCTAGAAAGTGTTAATAGTCATCTCTGTTGCCCAAAGACACGAGCTCCCCAGTGATGAAGGGAGAGCTCCACTCCATCACAAGCAATTCCTAGGGGCACTGATTCACAGGAGTAAAAATTTTGGCTCAGCATTTTATGCAGAAGACTGATATTCTGATGTTTTAGGCTATTTGCAATCATGCACTTTTAATTATAATTTGTTTTTGTGTTCCAGCTAAAGAATTGCTTCAATTTGCACTAGTTAATATAAATTAGACTTTTATGTATTAGCTCCATTGGCAATATATAATAATTCTTGGTGGAAGCTGATCTAGATAAATCTGTAAATCTTAATTTACAAAATGTGTCTTTAATTATGCATGAAAACATTAGCACTTTAAAATATTGCTAGCTATACCTATTTTGCCAAAATTGTGAGGTAAACTCAAGTGTTTTCATATGTAATTTCACATCACATTGAAGTTACTGTTCTATTTCTTCAACACTGCACGTGCATAAAAGTTCTGGAGGACCTAAGCAGATGGATGTACTTAAAAAAGATGTCCTTGTATTATTCATCTTCTGTTATGTTGATCGTTCAAAATTCCTTGCTGTAGCAAGACAAGTTTTCTCTCACTTTTGCCACTAAATGGTTAAATGTTGGATTATTGAAAGTACGTTTGCATTTTTCTGGTAAATTTATTTATTTTTGGTTACCTACCCTGGCAAATTAATCTTTCAAAAAAAACCACAACCAAACATATTTCAAGAGACAGAGCCCAGACTAGCAGTAGAAAGCCAGCTGTGATTAGAAACAGTATTGTGAAAATTGCTGTTTAAATTCCCAGGACTTGCTTTAAATTGTTGAAAGATGACCACATATAGTGTATTCTCTAACAGTCATGGAGATTACTGGGTAACATATAGCTCAATGATAATAGGTAATAATCCAACTCAATCCCCTGTGCAACTAACAGACTGTGAAATGTTTTTAAAGACATATTTTTCTTGGATGGAAAGCAGATATCTCAAAGGATTAGTAAATGTGAAACAGAGGCTTTCTGTATTTTAAAGCAATTTCCATATGTCAAGGCAATCTGATAACTTTTTAATTGCTCTGTAGGCTGTAGGTTTCTGATCTCAAGACTAGCATAATATCCTAGTTGCAATCATTGAATTAAGACAGTAATACATACCACATGTTTGCTGAAGAAATACCCTAATCAAAACTTAGGAGATGTTGGATATCTCAAAATTGTAGTGTAGTAACTGTCAGAGATTATTTTTAACTCTTGGATTGTCAACAGTAAATCGTATTTTAACCTCATATCACAGTAAGTTGTTATCAGGAAAACCCACTGGAACTGTACACATATATCCTGCAAGGTTAGTATTTCATAAACTTAGATCAACATATTGCCTTATTCTAAGATAATTTTTGTGTCTGGAATGCATTTAGATAGTGGGCACAATTCAAACATAAAACCAGTTAAAGTTCCCAAGCTTTTTATATCATTTGGCTTTGAAGATGAACATGGTAAATAAACAGGGGCTGAGTTCCTACAAACTTTAGAACAAAGCTCAGGAGGTTAAGTCAATTTACATGCATTTCCTTTTACAATAGATTATCTTTGCTCCCCTGCAGTTTATTGTGAATGGCACCTTTTTGTCTGAGACTAGAAAATATAAAGTGGATTTGAAGAGAGAGAGGCACTTTGTCTCAGACACTGGACTGGCTGATGCATTTCATCTTGGCAGTGGTGCTTAGAATAGGGGACAGAGAGAACTACATCTTGCTAGCGTTCACACATGTGGATATTGGCAGTTTCCGATACACTAGCTCAGGAGTACAATACTATGTGGTAGAGGTAATGGTCACAAGTCTCCCATAGTGAGCAACAGATATTGAAAAGTAAACTCAAGCTGCACAAGATCAAGCCCAAAATCTGTGAGGAATGTGGAAATGGCACCATAAGTGCAATATTTTATATTGTCCTGGTTTCAGCAGTTAAACCATGACAATATTCATATAATGTATGACTACTAAATATTGCTTTTTTTGGTTTATTGCTAGTCTTCACACATGTAGAAATTCAAATTTGCTGGGAATATGTGTAAGTCTTTCTTGTCCCTGCTTTACAGATGGAGATAGTGAAGCAACGAGAAATTGCAGATGGGTCTGGGAACTGCCTATTTGGAGTTTGGTGTCTCTGTCGCTAGAACATGTTGATACCAATAGTCGTGCCACTAATGCATGCCTTTCATTTCATGCCTGCCAGTTAGTGCATCCTACTCAACAGGGAGAATATGCTTCATATTTTGAGCCAGATCTTTGGCAGGTAGATGCAGCTGATATTAATGGAGGTTCATCTCCCTGTGACAGCCATGGGCTTGGCTCAGAGTGGAGGAGGGTTTTTCCGTTTGGAAGCTATGCTGGTACCTGTGCATCTCAAGAGGAGTATTTCTGCACAGTGAACTCATACAACCATCTGCCACTTCTGTTAATTGACAAGACTCTTCTTTTCTCTTGCCAGGTATCCCGACAAATATTTCACCTCTCGCCTCCCCATGCCATTCACCGATTCAGGGGACACCTGCCACAAGTCCTACTGGAAAAACATCTTCCGTGTCATTTCCAGACTCTACAGATACTGACACTAAGCAAGGCTTAAAGCCACACAAAGTCTTAACTTCTACTCAGAGTGCACCTAGCCTGTCAGACCCTATTATCAGCCCCTCTGTCATCTGCAGCAGGTAAGATAGTAATTTGATACGTATTGGAATCATTTCACGTTGTTCTCGCAAACAAGCTCTTTTGGCCCACATACAAGTTTTTGTGATTTGCTGCGGTATTGTGTATTGATATTTCACCATATCTAAGCAGTTCTTAGTATATGAGTAATTGCGTAGATTGATGCTACAAAGTGCTTTTAAAGTGCAAGACGGTTAGCTACATTTACAGCTTTTACTCATGTCAGATGCACAGTCTGATTCAGAAATAAATTCTCCGTCAATAACTTGCAGATCCCAAAGTTGGATATCATGTTAACAACTTGTGTGTGTCATGCCATGCCTTTAACACAGTCACTTTCAGGTCACAGGCCAAGTCTTTCACAGCAGGCACCTGATGTTTGAGAGAAAAATCTTACTGCTAGGGATTCTGTAGCCTTCTGATAAAGGTGTTCCAACAGTGCCTGAAGACTATGTAATTTTGAGCACTCTCTCAGAAGGGGTGGATCCTGCCCTCTCTAGGGCACAGTCAGATTATGTCGCGTTGGGATTTATTTTGGAAATCAGCTGCAGGTGAGTTCTTTCTACTGCTGAGAGTTACAGTAACACAGTTTAATTTCACACTTTAAAGTAGCCCATTATTAGATCACATAGACCTGCCCTGAAAATCAGCATTTTGGAAAAAAAGTTGTTCTGCTTATCTTATGTTAACAGTTGCTAAGTTAGACTACTGGAGTTTACAATATGTGTCCAGTTCAGAATAGTGGGAAACACTGGTGTTTAGAAGCCTGTTCCAGTGCAGTTTCAAGGTTACCTTACTCATTAGATGTTACTTTTGTTCCTAGTAGTGAGTGATTTGTGATTATTGGCTAGCCAGCAGACAGCACCATCTGAGGCAATGTGCTCGGTTAAATGTTATCAAGTTTGACTATCTTTGGAAATGGTTTTTAGTTTCTGGCTTCAGTCATGTGACTTTGGACGTGTCTCAGTATGCTGCGTGCAGGGTTCGGAAGTGGGTGTGAGAAAGTTAAAACTGAGATTGCAAGTTTGCTCAAGGGAGTCATCTTCACTGGAGTTCAGACTAGGATCCTGACAGGCTTTTAAGACGTAGTTAGGTGACTAAATAGAAACTAAATGCTTTTCAAAGGTTTTCAAAGGTATTGCAAAACTGGGACTTGCACTGATTCGTTTGAAATGAACACTATATTACACATAAGAAATATACCATAAATGTGCTACTGTCCTATTAAACTGTGCCTTTATTACTACTTCAACAGAATATTATTACTTTAACTAGTAACAATGATTACTGGAAGCCTTCCATTAAAGAGAACAGTTAACAGTTGCATAAAAAATCTCAAAAAAAAAAAAAATCAATGTAAGGTTGTTGTAGATAGTAATGAAATATATTTTCTTGGTATTTGTACACTTTTATTTCAATGTAATCATTGATAAAATGCTCATTAGCTTTTATGTGGCTACTGTCTTATGTAATCTACATAGGTTGCATAGCATATTTAGGTTCTTAACTTCCTTGTTTTCAAATGCTTAGACTGTGTAAGCATTACAGATAGTTACATTGCTGACATAGGCTTTGTTGTTGATTATTTGAAACAAACACAGTATTTAAAATATTATGGTGTAATGACTGCTAGTAGAGTTGGCATCCACTATTACTACAAGTAACTGTCCCTTTAATGTCCACTCGTACTAAAAGTAACTGTCCCTTTAACATCCATTGAAAAATCGTAAGCACTGTCACATTTCTAGCCATTAGTATATAGAGATGTCATATCCACAGATAACAAGCTGAATCAACAGCACATAAATAATGCACCCCTTAGTAATGTAAGCACAGTTAAAAAAAAACAACAAAAACCATACAAAAAACACCAAAACCAAAAAAACCCCCCATAGAAATTAAATAGCTAAGACAAGCTGAGAGAGTTAAATTAACAAACACTGGAAATAAATGTTTGAGCTTTCATGTGTAGATTGCTAGCCTTCATGGTATGCAATCCCCTACATTTACTGCCAAAAAAACTGCCTTGCTACAAAATAATACCAAGTCAGCAAACCTCTGCCACCACCAAACCAATCCTTCCCCCAACAACAACAACAGAGCAAATGAACTCTTGATGGGTTCAGTGCTTTAAATCAGATCCACCCAGGCAGTGGCATCAAGACAGCAGTTTTACTGTAATTTTTTTTTTTTTTTACTTACAAAGTGAAATGTGGTAGGACAGCAGAGTTTGAAAACTGTATTACACAAGAACATATACTAGACAATGCTGTTAAAATAACTTATGGGTAATCATTTTTAATTCTGCTTAGTGGATGAGGCAGGAATCCTGTGGAAAAAATGTTAAACAAACCTGTGATTAAGAAGTATATTATAATGCCTGTGCATGAAGGGGATTGTGTTAAAGTTGCATGGGCACGTTTACTTCTGACATAGAGCAGATTTCAAGTGTTCTACTAGGTAGCTCAGTAATTTTTTTTAATATAGTGTTTTATGTGGGCCATACATATTAAATCAGTGTGAGTTTGCATATGTTCTGGAAATAAAGAGATACACTCATAATGAAGCAAAAGCCTTGTAGCATTACAACCAATCGAAGGCTTTCTTTCTCTTTTACTTTCACATTTTGGCTTGTTAGCATTGACCTTATGGAAACCACAAGGAATGTGAGAGAGAGAAATTAATACATTTTTTTCATCTTGTTTGTAAACCTGAGTGATACAAGATTTATTTGCTTGGCTATGCACTACAAGTATCATTGTATACAGATTTGTATTTTTATTTAAAATTCTTTCAGGAATTCATTAGGTTTGCAGGGCATACCAAGCTCCAGAATATGTTTCGAATGACCCAGTCAAAAGCCATCTGGCATAGGATTTCAGCCATTTTTACATGGTGAACTTACATTGGTGCAAAGTTTCTAGTACAAAGTTTGACCAAACAAAATAATTTTGTAATAGTTGCTTTGCAAAGGCTGTTGTATATAAGATATGCCACAAAATACTGACTCAAGCCAGAGAAAGAAATGTTAAAATGTCAGTTTTTCATGGACAGATTTGATACAATGCTGCTAAATGAAGCTTCAGATTTGTTAAGTTCTCTCATGTGTTCATGATACATCATTGTTCCTTCAGGTCCTAGGCTCAATCATACTGGGACATTGTAATTTGAAATGTTCCAGCTGGTATTGAATTCACATTTAGGGCTTAAAGGGAGTCACACACAAGGAATAAAGCATTTTAATGGAAGGGAAGAGCCAGGCATTTAAAAAGGCCATGATATTGTGATCCCTCCCACAACATCTTTCTGTTCTGGGAATGATGAAGCAAACTGTCTTCTTGTTTCTTTGCTAAATGTCTGGATGCCAGATCACTTACCTCATGTTCTGTCCAAAATATCCCCTTGGTTCTGATGTACTTGGTATGTTGTCGCTGAAGTAATGCCAAAATACCTCTTTCCTCCTTAAGAGGAACATATTAAAGTTGTAAGCAAGAAAAGGAGAGTAAAGCCACATCATGACTGTGTTCAGACTGAATTATATAAGATTGTATGGCACTCTGGCACATTTTCATCATTTTAATTTATGATTATAGGGCAACTGTAGTACAAAACCAGGGGATTTTTTTTGTACTGATAAACTTAGAAAATAAAAAACTAATGTAAAAAAAAAATACCACATGGTATAGGTTTACTGTTGGCAACACAGATTTAATGGTCATGGCCAGTTAATCCAAGGTCTTTTTGTATTTTTGTCTTTTTACATTCCTGACTTCCAATAAAACTTCAGCTCACTCTTGTAATTTTCTCTGGAGGATGCACCCTGTACCGTAGCTTGTATTGTATGACATAATCTTACACTGTCAGCAGGAAGTCATTTTACATAAGACTGTCTAATGCGCATGGTTCTTTATATTGTGCATGTTTCTTGATGTATTTCAGCTGTGGGAGACCCTATAACCAAATAGAAGCTGGTGATGGGACACTAGATAGAAATGATGGTACCATACACACCCTGAACAGAACAGGTAACTCTTTGTCCATCAAAAACTCCTCATCCCTTAAAATTCAGTAATTATTCACTGTCTGTCATAAAAGGAGGACATACAAACTGTCTTTGAGGCTCCTTTCATTTTGTGTGTACAACATGTGCAAAATGCTAATGAAGAATAGAGTTAAAATATAAAGGAAATATGGTTTCCCTCATCTAACCTAGTCAGCTCAAATAACGGTCCTCAAAATTTTTTTCAATCCCTGATCCCATCTTTTTACACTCTGCAGGGTATATGCTTTGATGCCTTCGGACAGATTGTCTGACTTTGGACCCAGCCAAGCAGCACATATGTATTATGAGTCAGAGATTCTGTTGCTATTATTCAGAAGGTCACAGGATGACTTTGATGCAATCCTTGCTGTTCACACAACAAGCTTTGTGATTTGTGTTGCAGATGATCCTGCGCAAGCCACTTCTGACTATGAGACCAACAACAGTGACAGCAGCGATATCGTACAAAATGATGATGAGACAGATTGCTCCAAAGAGCAGACACGGAAGGGATCCGTCTGTAGGACGTACACGCCTGAGACCATCATTCTGCATCCCTTAATACCACCTGAGGTAGCTTGTTTAAGTTCCACTGGCACAAAGACTGAGTGTATACTTACACTGGGGGGGGGGGGGAGGGGGAACCACAAACCAACCAAAAAACCCAGCCCCCTCCAAAAAAACTCCTAGGGCTGTCTAAAGATTGTGACCATGGTTTTAAGCAACAATTGCAGCAGGAGGACTGACTTTCAGGAATTGAAAGGAAGGAACCATTGAAATGTGCAACAGCTGCTAAGCACTGGCCACTTATGAAACACTAACCATCTATTTTGATGAATAAATATAAGTTTATGGATCTTGCATTAGGCATTTCTGAAATGTTTGGCTTCTGTGTTAGTGTTGCCTTTAAAGGGAATAGATTGGAAGGAAGAGAAATTATCTTCTCAGACTGCCAGCATGATACATAGTCTTCCTGTTCAGCCACTTCAGCTTCTCAATGGCCTTGCAATCTTGGCTAATATATACCGTGGTCCTTAGCTTAAAATAAATTAACACTTGTCTGAGGGTTCTACATGATATTATTGTTGGTGTATGTCTTGAACAGAAGAACATTGCAGTATGGCGAACAAGTGCTGATCTACTCACGACAACTATATTCAGCTGTAAGCTTGATTGAGATGTAGAGGGAAAGCTTTGTTTAGTTAAATTTTTCACAGCCCGTTGTACAACTGAATTAATAAATTTAAGTTGGCTTGAGCTCTTGAAAAATTTATTGTAATCTGTTGAATTGGTGTTGGACATGCTGAGAGAAGGCATTTTTCTTGAGATATTTTGGCATTTACTCATGTACAGTTTCTTAGTAATAATGAAATTCAAGGAAGTATACAGGGAGAAATGTGAAAGGAGGAGCCCACCCCATCTTTTATTTGCAAACCTTGAAAAACAGGTAGGTTTCATTTTAAGAAGTACAAGTCTTCACTTGGACCAAACTCCATTAGCCATGTTAGATTATAAAGAATGGGTCTTGATGCGGAAGCAGAAACTGAACGCTTTTCCCTCTGTGCTGTGGCAAATTTTACAATGAAGAAGACAGACTCCCTTGGAAATGAATGAATGATTCCCATGAATGAATGAATGAATGTGTCTCATGGATAAGTTCAGAGACTGATGTTTCATATACAGAATTTCCTATTCATTCAAGTGAAACAAATTATAAAGGAGAGTGACTAGCTGCAGGGCTGGTAGAAATGGGGACATCTCTGCTGAGCTGAGTCAGGTACAATCGGCTTACAGATGATGCTAATGTGACCTTAGTTTTTAAGAGCATAAATTTTTGCATGAGGTGCTTCACAGAACTAAAATTTCTCTTTATTCTGATTTCTGGCATAGGACAAGCCTGTACTTGCTCCTGAGCCTCTGGTTATGGACAACTTGGATCCCCTGATGGAGCAGCTAAATAGTTGGAACTTCCCAATCTTTGATTTGGTGGAAAAAATCGGAAAGAAATGTGGTCGGATTCTCAGTCAGGTAAGAAGGATATCTTGTCTGCGATGACTGGCTAGGTTATTGACAGTTTTAGACAAAATAGTCTTAGGACCCATTGTCCTTACAAGCTGGTCATCCAATGAATTATGAACCCTGCCACCTAATTCAAAACTGACAATATGAACTCCATCTCGTTACATTCCTTACTTTTAAATGTATATATTTTTAAATTTTAAAATGTGAAAAAAAAACCGCACACACCTATTTTGCCTGCTGCTCTCTGCCTATGAGCTTACCTAAACCTTTCTGAATATTCTCTTCTATCTGCAGGAAGTACTGCCACTCCTTACTGAGTTCTTTGTGAAAGGATTTCTCATGGGGTTCAGCATGGGAGGGCTAAGCAGTAAATATATTCAGTTGATACAGAAAATACAAAATTTTGGTCCTTTTTTATATTGGAGGTTTCAGTTAGGCTGTGCAAGAAAGCAAGGTCTCAGGAAGTGGGGGGAAAAAAGAGTCCTGGCAATATTCTCTCACCTTTAAAGAGTCAGCACTTTGATAGTAAATTCATATCATTATTACATAGGGAAGACTAATTTACTATGAATCAGGATGTGAAAGCTTACTAGTCTTGCTTTCAACTATCGTTTTTTCATTCTCTCCTTTAAATTGAAGGCAGGTACTGACACAACCCGTCTCTGCCCAGCGCGATTAATGTCACTTCCATAATCACTTTCTTGGATGAACTTTCTGCTCTGTTATGCCCCTTTTCCTGGCACACTGACAAATTAGCCATTTTTTCTTACGGAAGTATTGAGGTTTATTAAACAGGAAAGGCAAGTAATTATATTTAGGGATGGAAGGGAAAAAACCCCAAGAGAATCTGATCTAGTGTCACTTTACAAGGCTTTATGTAGTGATGACTGCTGGAAAGAAGAGATTATTTTAATTGGTATAATGTGGGACAATTAACACCCTCCACAAACACAGAGGTTAGTGTGTCAGGCAGATCTCGGTGCAACAAGCTCTAGAGAATGCTGTATCAAATCTTGGTCCCTTGGTAGTTAACTATTATTCAGCTACATTCAATTATCCAGTGGTCAACCAGGAAAACCACAGCATGAATTCAAATTTATTCTGTGGTCTGCCTTTTATCGTTCTGGAGCTTGGCAAGTAACATATATGTTCAACCAGTCTGCCAGCTCTCTAGGTTAATTTTAGAGAAACAGGGAAACTACGGCTGGATGTGGATATTGAGATAAATTCGGTGATGATCATTGAGACACTTTTGCACAGTGAACGTGTGATTAAAATGCTCTTCTAGATCATAGGGGTCATGGTGTTTTCTAACAGCAAAGCACATTATAGAACGAAAAATGAAACATAAGGGAAAAAAAACAACTTTTTTTTAATGGCATAACTAACAGTTTGGATGAGCCAAAATTCGTGCTGGTTTTACATGGGTGCCTCTGTAGGTTTTAAGTACTTTACCAAGTTGCATGGAGTTCTGTACCTCTCGGACAATTCCCCTGTGCCTCCCTCAATTTGCACTAAAACTCCACACTCTGTTTCCCAACATCTGCTTTTTGCACACGTTCTGAGCACGTTATCCATTTTGCAGTGCCACAAAATGAGGCCTGTGAAATAAAATAGTGAAGCTTTAATAAATAATATCTGTTATCCAAATTCATCATTTTCTGTAACAGCCGTTTGTAATAACTTCCCCTCCCTCAGAGCAGAATGTAGCAAGTTCAACCTTGTTCATAAAATAAAGATAGTTCCTTTAGTTCTTTCCCCCACCTACTCATATGTTCCTAACAAAATTATTTTCAGAAATAAGAGAACTAAAATAAATTAGTCTTTTTCTCCAGCTAAAAGTATTGTCTTTTTCTTGTATAATTTTTAAATCCTGGGATATCATAAACAAAGGAAAACAAAAGCTCTAATGATTTATTCTCTGTATTTTGCCATTAAATGGACTCATCCATTAAAAATAAGTAAATTAACAAGCTGAATTAACTATGTTTGCCTTGGTAGGTTAAATTTATGAGATGGAACAAAGCAGAGTTGACACGTGCCTCTAGGGAAGCATTCAGTTTAGAAAGCAAATGCTGGCTTAGCATCTTTAAAGCTGCTTGAGATGTCTGTTTCTTCTTTTTTGGAATGTTAAATTGGTTTAGACATATAAAAAGACCCCAAACCAGTCAGCGGCCATAAAAGCATCTGTGCAAAGTACAGTGGAAAGCACTCTAAATGTGGCACTAACAAATATGCATGATAGGGGTTAGAGAGGAATTTACATAATCGTCTCATTTCAGAAAGGAACAGCAAAGCTCTCCAACTGAACTGATGCTTCACAACAGTCCATAAAGTTAGATAATGTCTTCAGTCACACTTAGCGCTCTTCTTACAGCTCCTGTAAAACTAAAGCCTGTGGAAGAGAAACTAATTTTCTTTGGAAAGCAATTAAAGTGAAAAAGAATAGGCTAAAGTCAAGGTCTCTCTCTAGCTTTTATTACTAGGCCCATAGAGTTGAGACATGCTGGTGACGCTCCTATGCTCTTGGGTACATGAGCAGTGTCGAGGTGGGGTGGCATCGTTGCAATGCATGTGACTTGATCCCTGGGTAGTGCCAAGAGGAATGTTTGCTCATCTCATCATCATGCCTGACTTCTGCAGAGAGAAGCTGCAGCCATTATACGAAGGAGCGAGGGGAAATCAATCCTTGGGGATGGGATATTCCCAGGACTGTCACAGCAGCCCTTGTGAGGAGTTGTCTTTGTCAAAGCCAGAGAGCAGGTGCCAGCAACTTAAAAGAAACACGTTTGCAGTAAAAAAATACAAGAGACAAAAAAGGAGTGCAAGAGGGTTGCCTGCAAACAACAAGTGGGGAACTGCTAACCTGAACTTTGCACATGTCCTCTAACAAGAGCCACCTATGTGTGCCTGCAACACCCAGGAGAGGAGCTACGTGTGAATAACGATCCCCCTTTCCAAAAAAGCTTCCATTAGGAATCATTCGGGAGAAGCACTTGTCCTTCTTCAGGCAGCACCACCAGAAGTATCTGAGTTATAAATGATTCATTCAAATGTTAGCAATCATTGCAGAGACAAGCAGAAAATGGAGGCGGTGGGGAAGAGGCAGTGTGGAGCATCCACTGCCAAGTGCCTGGCGGCTTTTGGAGTTTCCCTGGGCTTGTCCCTGGCAGTGGGGACTGCACTGCAGCTGTGAGGGCACCATGCTCAGCCCGTGGTTCAGTAACTCCCAGGGAGCTCATGAAGCAGCTTGTGGTTTGGGAAGGAAGGATTTTAAAAGACGGAAGTGTTTAAAAAGAGTTAATCCAGAGCAATGAATAAACAAAACTGCACAGTGTTCCTTTTTTTTAAAATGAAAGAATTTAGTTAGTTGACTTTCTGGAAGACATAAATGCCCTTTTTTTCCTCTTTTTGATCTGCCCTTAACCCTTCCTCCTCCCCATTTGCTAAGAAAGAGAGAAAGAAAAAAAACAGTACAAAAATGTCTAAATGACCTGCTTGGCTGTTTATGTTTTCTAATGACCACAGAGAATAATACCATTTTACTCCAAGTCATGGGGAAGAGCTATCATTCATATCCATCACAGTCAGCTTTGCTTCTTTTCAACTGCTGTGGAATTTCCTGCCCCCCAAAGTCCAAGGTGGGGGAAAAATATGCTTTTATGACATGCTTTAACATACCTGTCTGGTATTGGTGGTGTAGACTAGTAAGGGTTGTTCCTGCAGAATAATATTTCTTTATGCTTCCTCTTTTTATACAGGGATATTTTGCTGGAAATATGAAGCTCACCATTCAGTGATCTAAGACTAGAGTGTAAAACCCCTCATCTCTCTGTAGCTGACAGTTTGAATCCCAGGCTGATTTACTTCAGCCATGATTCCAGATAGATAAACAGAATTCTATGGAGTTTCTAATCCAATTATGCATAAAGTGAGTCTCTTCACTTTGCCTCACTGAGTACAGGAGGATCCCATGGGCTTTTCAGAGAGTAAAGTTTTGCCTTCTACAGGCCCTACCTTTTATTCTAAGCTTGTGTCTTCCAGAACACTGTACATCAGTTGTTCCCTCGCTCCTTTGCTGTGAAGAGCTTTTCACTTTATGGCCAACAGCCGAACAGAGAAATTACCACCAGGAGTGGTTTTTCTGACTGCATTGCTAGTGGCACTTAACAATGATGGTAGGAACAGAAGTAAGAGCTGGGGCCACCAGCAGAACCCTGGCAGTCAGATATGTGTCATTAGAGGGGCATCCTGGATGGTGTCAGACGCCACGCTCAACCTCTCTCTGCATCATCACTGCCTGTTGCAATACTGTGCCAGAGTTAATTCACATGCAGAATTTTCCTGGTAGGGAATGACTAACGGCGGAGGGGGCAGGGGAAAGATCCTTAATGCTGCAAATTCATATCCTTTTTTATTATTCTTACTGTAAAAACCCACAGTGGCAGGACATTTGAAGTTTCTGTTCATTAAACTTCAAGTGCGAGTCTCAGGTCCCAATCTACATACACAATATGCAGAAAGAAATGGCTGTGGGTAGGTGTTTGATTTACATTCAGGTGTGAAACATGAAACATAATTTGAAACAATTTCTTATCAGTATAGCACTCATCATTCCAAATGTATTTTAAATTGCTTAGCTTTAGGCAGATCATTACCAGACAGATGTCATCAAAAGGACAGAATTTAGCTAACAGCAGTAAATAAATAAAGAAGCTGAAAGGCTTCGGGGTCTAATTTGTGAAAGAAGTGAAAAGGTCAGGCAGTAATTTTACTATATCCTGTTGTTCTGTATGTCACGTTCAAACTTGTGTTCAAAAGTGTCCATTTTGCAGCAGCTTCTGTCTACGTTTCTGAGCACTCATCTCTCCTGAACACCCCCTCACTCATCCATCACACTCTCCCTACCAATATATCCTCTCCTGGATCTTTCCAGTTATCTTTCCATGCAGGAACACTTGGAGCAGCTCTGCTTCCTAGGCCGCTTGCTACCTCTGAAATCCTGTTGGAGAAGTCACTTTTGCCATTTCACTTCCAAAATGGGGGAGAGGGAAAGGAAATAATGCATAGGATCCGAATGATTCTCTCCTTTTGTCATTCCTTCACTTGTTCCCGCCTTTTCTGGGAATTGATTTGACTCATGGATGCTCCTTGGAGAAGTTAGTGGGGAAATTTTTCCCAAGACACTAAGGACCTCTGGATACCTTCCTTTATGTGTGTATGTTTCTGAGGTGCTTGCAGAATTTGGGGGATCCACATGCCTAAAAGGAAGAGAAGAACATCTGGAAGGGTGTAATGAAGGAATGAGGACTGTTTGGTACTAATTACTTGTCTGTTTGGCTGTGTAGCCACATCCCTATGGAAATGCAAATAGCTGCAGGTATAGCTGGATCAGATGTACTTGAGAAGATACTACCAGGAAAGCAGGTTTTCATGCAGTAATTTGACAGAATGATTTTTATATCTAATTTTTTGAGTTTTTCTGGTCTATTTAGCAGCACGGTTGTTTTGTTTTTTTCAGGTATCATACAGGCTTTTTGAAGACATGGGGCTGTTTGAAACCTTTAAAATCCCAGTGAGGGAATTTATGAACTACTTTCATGCCTTGGAATGTGGATACCGAGAGATACCTTGTAAGTAAAAATTCCCGGCAGATAACGATGCTTCCTTAAAGTTTTGGGTATTTTCCACACACTTTCTTATTGGAGCCTTTCTTCTCTCATTATAACAGCTACATTTTTTCTTCTGCTACATCATGACCAAATGGATGGCACCCTAGGCAGAGGCTGGTGCGGAACCACAGCCTCTCGTCTTTTTTTCATTGCATTTAATGTTTCATGTTGTTTCATAATAATTTGTGGCAAATTCTGTGCAAGCCTAAAACCCTATAAAGCTACTATAGGTACAAAGAACTGTTTCCTGATGATGCAAGTGTACCCCAGTGCCCCAGTTGGAGTTTATTGAAACACTGCCCCCCCCATAAGCAGTTTGGATTTTTACACAGTTAGCAGTGCTATGCTACCAAAGGAGATGAGCTTTGTAAAGCAGAAAAGATATGCCAAGTAGATGAGTGCATCCTGTTCTGCAACTACAGCTCAGATGATATTTTTCAGTGTGAATCATTTATTCACTGAAAAACCTGCTTTCAGTCATCCCCAAAGTATTTACTAATTCAAATCACATTTACCAAACCACTTCAACTGCGAAAGACACTTTTTTTCCAGGAGGAGAGAGGGAGTTATTACCCTTTTAGCTGGCAGGTAATCCCAGTGTTGAGGAATATAGGACACCCTGTTTTCTCCCACCTCCCAGAAAAATGTCTGAAACATTGGTTTAATAAGTCATATAGTCTCTCTCTCAAAATATTAAATACCAGTTGGAACAGCTACAGTGGGGGGGATTGAAGGAAAGCTACCTCAAAATGCTTCCCAGCCAGGTGGTTTGGAATCTCTTCTGGGAAAGTGAGAGACCAAATTTCAAATCTTTCCTTGTGGTTGAAGCAGCAGATTATAGCCTGAGGGGGTTATAGGTGGATGTCCCACAGTCTGTCTGTCCTACTGGAGCCATTCCTCTTTGTTTAAAACATTTAAGTATTCACAGAGTCTCGGGATTTTTTGTGAATCTAGCCCTTCATTTCCTTGTTTTTTCTTAAATGTGTTTCATTTTAGTAAAGCGGTATATTTTGTCTAATACAAAATTAATTTACCTTCCAATTTTTCATTTCTGTGGAGGTGTAAAAACCAAAACAACTTGTTTGGGCTTAACCACTTCTTTCTTCTGGTTGCTGAACTGAACATTAGTTGTATTCACACAAAACTAATGGTGACTATCACTACAAGTCACTAAATCACTACAAGTTTCACAAGAGGCTAATCCAGCCTTTACTCCTGAGAAAAGCGTTAGACCCCTACGTGGGGCCATCCTCTAGGTTTTGCGTGAGGAGATTAGTACCTCAGGAGAGATGTTCTTAGTACTTCAAGGAAGGCAGGGGAGAGGAGTCTCCTTATTTACTTCTTTCCAAAAATAACCATTCCTATGCTGCTTACTGTTTTGCTGTTAAAAATTTCAGCTAGCAGTCACTAACAAGTATTTAAAGGGAAAGTCACAGGGAAGACAAAGGAGAGCAAGAGAGGAAAGCAAGGGGTAAGTAAAAGGGCCAGGTGGCATGACATCATGTTCACGTTTAGTGAGTAGGCAAAGTCATTGCAAATTGTGAATATAATAAACCTTTCTGTGTTACACCTCTCTGCAGGATAGGATACTGCTGATTTTAGGCACAAAGTAGGCAGTTGTCTCGAGCACTGGAGCGTAGGGTCAGCAAGATGGTGAGCCCTCCTCTGCCAGGGCCAGGAAATGCAGGCTGGCGGCTGCTGCCCCACTAATGGCAGGGCTTAGAAATGTGGGCTCAGCAGTGCTGCTCTGGAGAGGGCAAGTGGCTGTTCCCAGCAGGAGCAGGCATTATCCATCCCGTAGCAGTGGCAAGAGGGCAAATATGGCTCTCCAGGGTGCCTTCTCCATCCCAGGTCTTCTCCTTCCTTCCTCTTCTCCCACAGAAGGAGTGGCCTTAGGGTGAAGTTCAACTTCAGTGCTGAGAAACCCTCTGTCAGTTGCACACTGCTTATCTTTAGGATGCAGCAGGTATAAAACCAGGTTGCTTATACATCTTGCTGCCAGTCCCTTCTACTCCCCCAGAGTACAGAGGTCTTTTCACCCCTCATGAATCTGGTCAACTTTACTTATTACTTAGAGAGGGCTTCTGGACTTGTGTGTTGGTAATTTTTCCTAATGAAGGATACATATCATCTCCAGTGTTACCCTGATTCTTGACCGTTCTCTTCTTAATCTAATCTAGTTCTTCACCTGTTCCCATCAAGCCTGTTCCAGCAGTTGGTTTGCCAATGAGAGACACACGACTGGTTGGCATTACAAATGTGTTTCCAACTAAGATGACTGATTACCTAGAGGTGTAGCCAATTACTGTGAGTTTTACAGATGGCGGTGACCCAGCAGTGGAGTCCCATGTTTTTGTGCTTTGTCCTCTGAAATGCATCTTTCCAGAACTGCAGCAGCAGTAATGTAGCCACAGGTTATCATTTAGATTAGCAGATTTCTTTGTGTTTGGCTAGCCCCTGTAGAAGATACCTGTGCTCTGCCCAAAATTAGCCTGAATCACAAGCTGAAATGCTTGTCCTTCAGTGGTTTAACCCCAGATGTAAGCTTTGGTCCTGGTGCAGCAAAGCGTTACCCCTCTTTCAGCATCATGGTTGCTTTTTGCTAGTGTATGTTTAGATGATGATTTGTGCTGAACTAGCATGTGATTCTTTTTCAGCCATTTGTGTTGATTGTGGGATAGTTTATCCAGCCTTGAAGGATTTGGTGGTAGGAGCCTTGGGGTGACTTTTATCTCTCATTTCTGCAAAGAGAGCTTGTAGTAAGCCAGATTACAGGATTTAAGGCCTGAACTCTTATCTCTGGCCAGAAAACTGAAGAAGAACCTGGTTAAACTGTGCAGTGTACACATATCCTGAGTTTGATTTTTTTTTCAGTGCAGCTGCTAGCACAGCACCTAAATTTGCTCAGTTAGAGTCAGGTAAGTGTTACCTGCCTTGTATTTAGAAACTAGGTGAAATCTGGCTACTGAAGTGGATGAGACTTTCCCACTGATTTCATTTAAATTAGAGGTTAACAGTGCATATTTACCCGATGGCATTTAACTAGCTAAAGGCAACCACTGGAGTAAAGCGTTGGAGCTGGTAGCGCAGGTCAGGCTCCTTGTTTAACACTTTCTTTGCAAAGTTTCCTACATTGCAGATCCCACTGCTTCTCTGCTGTTTTCTCTTTCTTGACTGGTGTGAGACATACCGTTGAATGTGCTTCAAGTTTAGTAAAAGAAAAACTCTGCATTTATAGGACACAGCTGTTTTCCATGCTTGTGATAATGTTTGATTTGTCTCTGCTCGACTGACTGCCACGCGGTACCCACTAGATGGTGCTGATTTCCCTCTGTTGGAAATATCCTTCGTGTTTAATAGCAGGGTCATTTGCTTTGTATCACAGATCACAACCGAATCCATGCAACTGATGTTCTACATGCCGTTTGGTACCTTACTACTCAGCCCATCCCAGGACTCCCAACTGTGATTAATGATCATGGGTCAGCAAGCGATTCAGGTATATTTAAATGTGCAAGTATATATGTTGTATTTTTGAAGTTTTTGTCATGAAACTTGCTGTAAGAAAGCCAACAATTGAGGACTGTGTGCAGTACTTGTTATTATATAGACTTTTAAGTTCAGTAGCACGTTGGATGTTGAAGGTGTTAAGGTATGTTTGTGTAACTTTGAAGAGAATGGAATTGGTCCTCCAAAACCTAATTGCATTTAACAATGTGCGAATGCAAGCCTTTGTGGTCACCCATAACAACAGATGTTTGTTACCATTTTATTTTTACAGTAGCTTTTTTTCTAGGAAAACTGTATTAGTAGTGCTTTTCAACACTGCTCCAGAAGCAGTGTAGACTTTTAAATCCTCAAACCCTGCATTGTTTTGCTATTGCGAAACTGCTGGGGCATGGAGGTAGTGCTGTGCACTTGCCGCTGCTTGGCTGTCATGAAGTGTTCCTTTGCCTTTCCTCACTGTCTCCAAAGAAAGAGACTTGTTACCATTTTGCAACTAGTTTGCAAGACCACTCGTCTGCTGTTTTATGATTGCTCCTTACAAGAAGCTGTTCTTATTTCATCTTTATATGAACTTCTCCAGGTTCAGCTGTAGCAACTAGAGGACCTATTTGTATTTTGTGGGAGTTCTGAGGGAGTTATTGGAAAAGCAGGAGTTTGTTCCACAGAAACCACTTTCACTTCTGCTTTTTTGGTGGTGTTTGGGTGGCACATACATATCATTTGTGAAACTCTTCAGGATGTTTTGGTGGGGCGGGTAATGTTTTTATTCCTGGAAAATTTTATTAGCAAGGGGTGTCGGAGACTTTGTAGATGAGGTGGAATGAAAGGGATTGGGTTTGGGGGCTTTTTGGTGTTTGTTATTTGAAAGACATTGTTCAGCTGCATGTAAGATCCATTCAAGCAGATTAAATTAGCAAAGCATCTCACTCAGTATCTGTCTCTGACAGGCATGTTCAAGCTGCTTCAAAAAGAGGCTGTTAAGAGGATTATCAGCAAAGATCCAAAGTCTAGACCTTTGGTTTGGAAAACATGCACTGTAATTGAATTAATAAATGCTAGTCCATTGCTTTAAGGACTGTTAGTGTCTCATAGACTAATCTATATGATGAAGCAATTAGAGGAAGGAGTGGGAAGATGAAGTTACCCACAAAGCTCCAGCATGGCCGTGAATCCATGGCTTATTGCTAGTAACTTAGAGAGTTTGAGAACAGGCTCTGCTGGATGGCTGGAAGATCCCCACATGGGATCAGAATTTGTTCCTTTCCAATTGTGTGCCTTATTGCACTGGATCACGTGCACAGTATCAGAAAGCATTGAGGTCAGGATATGTTTACTCTTCTGTATGTTTTAAATTTGCTCCTTCTCTTCCTGCTTTGTTGCTTCTATCTGTTTCAGTAAGTCACTGAAAAAGTGATAAGGGTTTTTTTTTTTTAATTTATTTATTTCTGCTCAGATTCTGACAGTGGAATCACTCATGGCCATATGGGCTATGTGTTTTCGAAGACATACACACCTACAGATGACAGCTACGGATGCCTAGCTGGCAACATCCCTGCCCTTGAATTGATGGCTCTTTATGTAGCTGCAGCCATGCATGATTATGATCATCCAGGAAGGACCAATGCCTTTTTGGTAGCAACGAGTGCTCCTCAGGTAAATAAATCTCAAGCAGCGTTGCTGTTAAGTTTGGAAGGTCTTTGCCTGTGGCTTCCATTAAGCACAAGTCTACCAAATATTTTGAAACAGCTTATCAAAGTGACAGAAATAACAACTTTACTTGGGGATTAGCGGTAAGAGTCTTCTTAAACACCTTCACCACCCTCAGTAGAGCTATTAAGAAAGGTACTGATAAAATGTCTCAGTGAAGGAGAAGCTAATGCTTTGCTGACTGACAGAGAAGGAAGAATTATTCTACCCAGTAAGGCACAGAAAGATTAAAATAAAATAAAAAACACCTGTATAGTTGACAGCGCACCATGCAAGTTAGTTTGTGCATGATCGTAACATATTTTCTGTTGTTCCTATAGAATATGAGCAGCTGCAGTCTTTTATGAATGTATTTTTACACTATGCATCTGTCGGGGTGGAGGATGTGTGGAAAATAATCTCAGTTTTTATAAATTAAGAATTGAGACTTACCTAAGGTTACACAGAAGTTGCTGCCAATGCTGGGAGTTGAATTCAGCAATTCTGAGTCACTGTTTATTGGCTTAATTATGAGATCATCTTTCCTTACTTTACATAGCTGACCTGCCTGGCTTCAGCATACTGTGCTGAAAAGTATTTCTATGGACAAGGAAAGAAAAAAAGATAGCTTTATGATGAGAAGTCAGGTAGGAATGCAGAAATTCTAGATTTACTCCCCAACTTGGATCCGGATGACTTCTCTCATCAAGAGCAAGTCACCTGAATTTGCTCTGTATCAGTTTCTGTCTATAAACTGATAGTAATACTTCTCATCCTTGCAACATCTTTCTGCGATCGAGAACTTTGATACTCTGGCCAGGTAATTAGATTGATAGAAGATGTACACTATCCTTAAATCTATTTTTAAGAAATGAGTGCTATAGCTTTGTGGTTATAAAAATCAACAAGGGAAGTTAGATGATTAACCTTAATCTATTGTCCCTAGTTTGAAAACAAATTAATGGGAGAAATTCAAATTCTTGTTATTTTGGGGGGTTTTGGTTTTGGTTTGTTGTTTGTTTGTTTGTTTAAATCTGATATCACCTGAAATTTGCAGAACTTGTACTTGGCATCTAGTTTTTTTCTTCTTTTTCATGACGAGCAGTATCAGCTTCCAGTAATGATAAAGTGCTGCTGTATTAAAAATCTGCCCTCAGGAGCTGGGCCTGGGTAGCAGAATATATCTATCTCAAATGCTTACTGTGCGGTTAGGCAAGATGGGCTGTAAAGCTGAGTTGCTTCAGCAACCTGTTCTCTGGGGTAAAGAATAGATTCTATACTTTAGGATAGGACTGAATTTTTTCATCTCTACATGACAGAAAAATATAATTGAAGTGAAAAGCCACTGGAACGTATGTGTATATATTTGTGTAAACAATTACAAACTTGTATCTATTTTACATAGAAGCATATTTCCAAAAGCTTTTCTTTCCATAAACCAAATCATCAAAAAACTGAATGCTGCTGAAGTGGACAGATTTCCTGGATGGTTGTTGTCCCTTAAAGTCTATTTTCTAGATCTTTCTTTAGTTTCTGAATGGAATTGCCATCACTATGACAGTTATGCATCTTGTTTTGGTAAAGGTTCAACCAATTTTGGATCTTAGCATTGAGAAATCTGTCAGGCTGGGTGTGTGTTGTCAGGTTGCAGACTGGAATTTCACTTGTTTCTGTGTTCGGAAGCAGTCCAATATGGACAGAATTGCCAGGTACAAACACCAAAGACAATAATCCCTGTTAAGTGAGGTTGTTCTGACAGTCAGGGAAGCACACATCTATATTATATTAGTCATTAATTTGTGGCCTGAAACAGAATAGTCTGTTGTCATATGATGCAGTTCAGTCAGGAACCGAAGACCCTTGAACATGAAAGACCCCGATTTTTCAAATCAATCTTCCAATAAATCTTCACCATCACAGTTCAGGTGTCTGCTATTAGTCCTGCCAAAATCACATCTTCAAACCTTGAGAAGTTCTTTAAAAAAAAATACCAAACAAATCACCCGATCCTGAACCTCCCTCATGCATCATCCCCATTCTCATTTCTGTGTTGCAGTGTTTCTTTTGCTAAGAGGTTTCTCAGCTTTCAGCTGCCCACATTGCTTTCACAGGCGGTGCTGTACAACGACCGCTCCGTCCTGGAGAACCACCACGCCGCTGCTGCCTGGAACCTTTTCATGTCGAGGCCAGAGTACAACTTTCTGGTCAACCTCGACCACGTGGAGTTCAAGCATTTCCGCTTCCTCGTCATTGAGGCAATTTTGGCTACTGACCTGAAGAAACACTTTGACTTTGTTGCCAAATTCAACGCCAAGGTAAGAAGATTGGTTAGGGTTTCTGGTGGACGGTCAGAAAAGATTGTAGGGCTTGGTAGCATCACAGTGAAAAGGCTAGAAAGGCTGCTGCGTTGCTCTTTCTTCTGAATGTCCTTTTGGCTGCTGTAAAACATTCTGTTGAATAGTAATCTGGCACTTCTGTTATTTTTTACTTACTTAAATTTAGTGGCACAGCTTCTTTTCTTATATATGTTTAGTTTTTTCAGAAAGTAGTTTAAGGCTAAGGATATTATGGACTGTTTGAATATAAATCCCACTTACATCCTACTTTTCAACATTGTTTTCTTGTTCGCTGGCACTTTAGACCTATTAGAAAAGCACTCAGGGAAAAAAATCAAAGGTGTTACCAAGTTTCCATAATGGCTAAATACTTAATGTGAAATTTTATTAGTTTAATTGTACTGTTATATTATCAAAGCACAGAAGTCATAACAATTTTGAAATTCTGATTTCAAATGCGATGAAAGCATGATCTTTCTTTCCTATTTTGTTTCAAATGGGTAAACCCCAGAGAAAGGTCACTAAAGATCTTTCCTGCACACTCCATTCAGTAAGTATAAAATCGCAACCCTGGGAAACCATTCTTAAAAATTATTGTACAGTTTCAATCTAACTTATTGGAAATCACCACCTATCAAGTTACTTTAGTAAACTCCATCATCCATCAAAGCTGTTGGCATGTTACCTAGATGATACCTGCCTTTGGAGCTGGTACTGCCTTCTTGTTCCTTGTGAGAAACACACCAAGCACTGTGTGTTTCTCATCCAGGACTAGGACCTCCTAGCTGTTTTGGTGACATAGACAAAATGTTTTCTTGTGGTATTTCTTAGGCTGGACCTGTATCCTGAAATTTTGAAGCCTCCAGGTGTATGACTGGTTTTGTTTTCTATTTCCCTGTAACATCTCTCTCTTTACAGCTTCTTAAAGCCTAACAAAGAAAGGCCTTCAATCATGGTCCAGGGTAGACAGACCTGATCTGTAGATCTGTAAAAGTCTGAACTCCTTCTGCACCACTGCTAGTCATGTCCCAAAACCTCTGGTAATATCAGGGGGGTTTCTTTAGGTCTTAATTTTAAACTTTGGGATCATTTTCACCAGCCTAATTTCCTCATAAAGTACTGAACAGTATTGGCAGATTCTCATCTGTCAGGGCTACAGTGACGACAAAGCACTGGGAATTTAGGCTGTCTGAATACATCCTTTGAATTTGACAGTTTGGACCAAAACCTTCACTTCTGTGAACATAAGTAAGAAATGAAAGAAGACAGGCTAAACCAGTGATTACTGTGGCTTTGTCATAGAGATTAACTATCTTAACTGTGGAAGAGGACAAGCTTGACCAAAGTACTAGGCATAAATTGTGGATATTGAAAACTAAATTTGTCTTAAAACTATCAGGCTGGACAGCAGCAGGTGTAACCACTGTTGTAACCGAGCAAGGTGATACCTGAGACGCTGCAGATAAATAGAACAGTCTGATGTATCACGTCCTGCTAGCTCGCTATAGATTTGTAAGGACATCTGTTAACCTCCTTCTCTTTCCTTGTTGCTTGAATAGTCAAATGGTCGTGCATGGAATAAAAAGTGGAGGAGAAGGTGAACATATTAACCAGTGCTTGTGGCTGAGCCTGGCTTTCCCAGAGTAATCACTGCCTTAAAAAGAGGTTATTTATGTTTGGTTGGCAAAAACTCTTTTGTACCAGAGTGGTCTCAGAGAGCCCACAAACATTACATGTTTGTATATGGGTGGAGGTGCTGTAACTGATAAAATTAGTTCTAAATGATCACGTTATTGATTAGGTTGCTGAACTGTAGTTTAGTATATTGAGGCTACAGTCAGAGAGACCATTCTGTACAGAAGTCAGCATAAACACATGTAACGTAAGCATCCTCCCAACAGAAAACTTGCAGTCTGGAAAGTACCAACAAGAAATAATGAAGGAAGCTCACTGTCCGACACTTTGATGATACCAATGCATTGGAGCACTTACTGTTCTCTGACATTAGTTATGTTGGATCATGTACACCAAAAGCAAAGCCCTCACCATGTGGGCCTACTGCTGTATGGGGCAGGGGACCTGCTGACAGAGGACATGAAAGTTTCATCTAGTCATAGCACAACTTTCTACCCATTTTTAACTATTGCAAGCTTGACAATTAAAGCTGTGTTTCAAGGAGGGATTTGAATTTCGAAAATTAAGTGGACAGTAGAAGACAGCCCCTCCCACACTAGGAGATATTCTAGGAGAAAAGGCTGAGATGGGAATATGTGGCTAATGGCAGTAAAGGTTAGTATCGCAGACTGTTTGGAGATGTAAAAGGCCGAAGTCCTCAATGCTTTCTCAGCCTCAGTCTTTGTGTCTAAGACCTGGCTTCAGGAATCCCAGGCCCCTGAGGTGTGAGAGAAAGTCTGAAGTGATGAAGACTTATCCTCAGTGAATGGCAACAGGTTAGGTAGCACTTAAACAAACTGGATATACACAAGTCCATGGGACCTGATGGGATGCAGCCATGTGTATATAAACACCTGATGGGGACAGTAAAGCAGATGGAGCCAGACTCTTCTCATTGGTATCCAGTGACAGGACAAGAGACAATGGGCACAAGCCGAAATATAGGAATCCCAATTTAAAAATAAGAAAGGAGGTGTTTACTGTTGACAGGGGTTGTATATTGGAAGAGGTTGCCCGGAGAGGTTGTGGAGTTTTCCTCCTTGGAGATATTCAAAACCAAACTGGACATGATCCTGAGCAGCCTGCTCTAGCTGGCCCTGCCTTGAGCAGGGGGGGTGGACTAGATGATCTCCAAAGGTGCCTTACAACCTCAACCTGTCTGTGATTCTTTAAGATGACGCTTTTAGTTTAGAGCAGTTGATAGTATATATCACTTTTTATTGTGGGAGGTATGGAAAAAATAGAGAAAAGGAAAAAGATAGGGAATACTTTCAGACATACTTAGATCAAATAGGGAAATAAGCTTGTTACATGCGTCTTCACACTGCAATTAAATCAGCATAGCATTTGATGGTAATTTATCTTTCTACACCAATTAGGTAGTAACTTCTTGCAAAATGTAATGGAAAGATTGCATTTGTTTGTTTTCCTAGCAAATGCTTTCAATGCTTTTCACATCGTTTGCTAAATATTAATTTCTCATCATTTATCTCAATGTTCATTGTTTTTCACTTACTTTTCTTTTTACATACTGCTCTACAGCTGATTGTAAATTCCAACCTTGGGTTAGTTCGCCTGCTTACACTTGTGATTTTGGTAAATAGCTGAATATACTGTAAGATATCCCAGGGTAGAACTTCCTCTGTGGATGCATCCTTTTACCCAGGATTACTGTCGTGGTTTTCCTTTTTCTGTCTACTAGGTGAATGATGATGTTGGAATTGACTGGACTAATGAGAACGACCGCTTGCTGGTTTGCCAAATGTGCATCAAACTGGCTGACATAAATGGGCCTGCAAAATGCAAAGATTTGCATCTGCAGTGGACAGAAGGCATTGTCAATGAGTTTTATGAACAGGTAAATAAATGCATGTCCGAAGTGGTATCTGCTGGTTGCATGTCTTGTGTTAAACAGTCTTGCAGCATGCTAGTGCTGGTGGTGAGTGAAAATCACAGAGAACAGGGGTGAAGGGGATGGCTAGAGTTACACTAGTCCATCCTTTTGCTGGATCAGTGAAACTGCATTTGTCACTGAAGCTTCTGATGTGTCCTCAAATACCTTTGATGATGGGGTTTCTACAGGCTTAACTGTTCCAGTCTGGCACTATCCTTACAGTGGACATGGAGAACAAGTGTTCCCTTCCTCTTTTTTTTCTGTTGGCAGTCATCATGTCTCCCTTTCAGTCTTCTTTAGCACAAACTATCTTTTCATCCTTCCTTCTCTGTCTTTTCAAGACATCAGCTGGTTCTCATTGCTCTCCTCTGCAGTCACTCCAGGTGGCTCACGCTTTTATTGACATGTGGTCTCCAAAACTGGACACAACATCCTTGTTGAGATGATCTAAACAGAGCAGAGGAATTATTTTAGCTTCCTTGTGGGCCACGTCTCTGTTCACACACACAGAACCTTTATGTACTGAGCATGACTGTAACATTGACTTCCAGTTTATCACAGACTAACCATATCTGCTCCCTACACGTTGATCCTGACTCATACTTTATTTTTTAAAAGAACACTTTCAGCTTTCAGAAGGTTTGTCAGTACAACTGCACTAATTATGCAAGGCTCAGCTGATGGTAGCACAAGGAAGGAGGGCAGCCACAGACTGATTTACAAAGACCTGGGAATACAGCCAGGCACTGGTCCTCTCCTGCCAGGTGTAAGGAAGCCCTTAATTGAACCTTTTCTCATTATAACTTATTTAGCCCTGCCGAGTGCAAGGGACAGGGCTGTTCCCACACTATTCCTCTGTTTCCCAAGTGGGAACATATTTTGAATGTGCTATTTAGACTAAACTCCACATCCTGTCTTTTCAAAAGGAAGCAAGCAGGCTAAATCACTCAACCAGACACCCCACAGACTTCTCGGGGAGGCTGTGCAGTAACTTGAAGTCACAGACTAAAGCCTTTTCATCCTCCCTTAAATTTACTGTACTTACAGTTTGGAAAAAAAACAGGATTTTCTACTACTGCCTTCTGGAATATGTAAAGAGGTGGGAAAAGGGACAAAATTCAGGCATTGACCTGAAGCTCCTTCATTTGTTTCAGATCTCCTGAGAAAAAGAAAGAACCATGACCCTTACATATGTTACATATATAGTTGGTTCCATTTTTCTTTTCATTTTTTCTTAAAGAAAGAGAGTGAGTCCCATAACAACAGTGGTCAACCTTCATCTCCCAAATTTTCTTTCAGGAAATGGTTTTCTTCATATTAGTCTGTTTTCATTACAACTCTCCCAACAAATTGTGCTTCACTTAATTCTGGTGATGATCATAGCTTATAGGGGTGACTACTGCATGCAGACAAAACCTGTTAATCAGATATATGATATGACTCTCTTTTGATCCAACATAACTAATGTCAGAGGGCAGTAAGTGCTCCAATACATTAATATTGTCAAAGTGTTGGATAGTGAGCTCTGAATCAAACTTCGGAGGAACACATGTGGGAGGATACTGTTATGTGTTCCACAGTAGGAATCTGGGTTATTTTCCATTGGTCAGAAAGGTGTGCTACTAATGTTTTCATGCTCTTGGAAGCTGCTCCAAAGCACTGTTGGAGATTGTCTTTCTTATAATCCTGTAATTAAAAAAAAAATACATTGAGATTTATCCTCTCTGCAAAATTTGATTCAGAATAACACATATGTTATCTTTGTTAACGCCATTCCTTTTGGCATGGGCAAATGTATTTGAACTGGTGACTTGCAAATTCCAAGAGATCAGGTAGTCAGTAAGATATTAGGGGGTTTTGGTTTTGTTTTAATAGAAGGTGTGTATTCAGTGTATTGAGAAATCAATACGTCCCAATGGGTTTCCTGGTTTGTTTTTTTTGCATGGCATGAGTTGCCATGCTGACAGGATACTGATGGGATTGAAAACAGAGAACGTTTTCTTCCTAAGACCTACTTTTGGCATTAAGGAGGATAAGCTAGATTCTCAATTTATTTAACCTAGGTTAAAATCTGATTTTCTTTAATGTAGCATGCTATGAGAGGTGTATCAAACCATCTGCACCATGCTTTTGATCATCAGATTTTTTCTGAGAAGGGAAAAGTCTTCATTTTCTCATTTCTAAAAAGGAGAATTTTATGGGAAGTTTGAATTTCCCTAGAACGGTTATCAAAAAGCATACATATGTACATTCAACCTATGCTGTGAAAATAATGAAATATCTTTCTTGAATTTCATTTAATAAACACCAATTCCTTTGAAGAATTTAACTCCTGTATAAATAAAAACTCCTTATTAAAAACTTGTTGCATAGAAACATTCAAAATCCTGTGTCATATTGTTACAGTATGTTTCCTTTTCTTCCCTCCACATGCTCAGCATACTTATTTGAAGACAGGTTAGTCATATTAAAAAGAATCAAAAAACGCACTGCAAGATGTTTCACATAATAAATCATGTTTTAACGGAACATGAAAAAGGAACTTGTAAACATTTCAATAGTCAGCTTTCTTCCCACTACTGACAGCTCACAACCAGGAAATCTCAGATGTGTTACTGTAAAGAAGAGCAAGCTGACACCTCTTAATTTGCTTGCCATTTCAAGAATGGATGGCATGTTTCAGTGTTTTGTTAACACTAATATTTTGCGTTTAATGATTTAACATAACATTTTGGGGTAGGTTATTATAAAAGTAACAAAACAAAACACAAGGAAATGAGACATTTGTAATACATGCTTCAAAATTTAACTCTCATTCTTTGGCCTTCCCAGATATCAACAGGGTGTTGACCAGACACATTGTCCATGACTTTTGGAAAATTTAGGTTACAAGGAGATAAATTTGGGCAATCTGTAACGTAATGGAAACTGAAAATGTCTCTCCAAATTCTAATCTATATTCTCAAATACAGATCTCTCTATTGTATTAAAATATTAATTTGCATATCAGGCTTGATTAGGGGGATTAGATTTTTTGGGGGGGAGGTGGCATCCAGTCTTGACATGTCTACTCGGCTGAAAACTCATTGATATCACCAGAAGCTTTGCTGTGATAGGGATGAATGAGTATATCAGACTTGGTTACGCACAAAAGTTTTACCTTCTTTTACATCACGAGAGGAGGGAGAAAAAAGTCTCCCTATACATCCCTTCTACCCTCTCTCCCCAAGAAAAGCTAGCAAAAAGCTTTATGGGAAAGATTTACTGCTTCTGAGTAACCCCTGCTTTCATAGGGATCATTCTAATAGTCTCAGGAAACAAATACTTATGACCCAAAGCCAAGAGGACCTCTCCATGTTATGTATAGTAAGGACAAAATTAATAAGAAAACTGGTTCAATGAGATAGCCCTTGCTTGTAGTTCAGTCTTGTTCCCTGCAAACAGGTGGCTAACTGCAAGCTAACAATCACAAAATCAGAAGGGATTTTTTGAAAATAATGTGGAAAAAGAAAGAAAAGAATAATTTGCACACTCACAATGTAAAGTACAGGACAAGGGTGGTGGGCATCATTCTGCAGAGTCATTAACTGACATCCTTGTTAAAATTCACACTATCAGTGGTGGGTCCTCTTACAAGAAAAGAGCTGTAACTTCGATTAACCACTTGACGTGATGGCACTGTTGTAATGTTATGCTGGCGTGCTATGGAAGTGGCATTAGAGTTGAATTATTTTTCTTTCATCATTTTTAATTGGTTTGATGTGCATTACTCCTTTTTGTTACACCGTTTTGTTTCATTTACTTCAGAGAAATTACTGCTATTTTTCATCTCCAGGGTGATGAAGAGGCTAGTCTGGGCTTGCCAATCAGTCCTTTCATGGATCGCTCTGCTCCTCAGCTGGCACACCTCCAAGAATCTTTCATCACTCACATTGTGGGACCACTATGTAACTCCTATGACTCAGCGGGGCTGATGCCAGGAAAATGGATAGAAGATAGTGATGAATCAGGAGATACTGATGAGCACGAAGAGGAAGAAACAGCAGAAATGGAAACTTGTGAAAATGCTGAATCCAGTAAGTTGTTCACACTTACATTTTTCAACAGAGCAAGTTGCATATTGTGACCAAAAACTAAACAGCCATATTGTAAAAGCATAGAGACCGTGAGCTGCTCAGGTTCAACATGGGCCTCTCCAGAGTTACAGTGATTTAGTGCTGTCCTTGCTGAAGCTGGCATGTAGCCAGTTATGTTGGTAATGGAGATGCTCCATGGTTTCAGGACTGATACGCGTTGCTGTTCACATCTACTACTCATTTCTACCTTCAGTTGAGATTTCTGGTGCTGGATCACCCGTCTGTGCATGAGGGCTTTTTAGACTATTTCAGCACTGATGTTAGTAGACTGCAACAATTTCAGTTGAAGAAAGGGTAGTTGGGAGAAGATTTTTCGAGGAAAGCACTCATCATTTCCATCAGTTAGCATGATGTACAGGAATAATAGAATAAGGTTCTGAGATGCTGATGAGTAAAAGAGTTTTTAGCAATGGAAGTATTTTAATGCAAATCTCTTCAAGGTAATGTGTAGAGAAGAGTGGGGAGAGAATCAACACTGAGCATTGCTGTGTTGTGTGCTGGGAGCTGCATCACTTGGCCCTTCTGGCTAATCAGTAACTAAAGCTGATAGTCTCCTGTGTCTCCTCCAGAAGGGCAACAGTTCTGACATTTGTCATACTGAGAAGAAAATTTGTACCTTGAAAGGAGATCTCAGGAACTCGTTGGAAGTGATTTTTAAGAGAAAAGGCTGCAACTGTAGACCTGTTTCTTTTACCAGTTTAATCCTGCATGCGTTACCTTTTCCTCTCTTTTGTGTTTCTCCTCCCTGTGAATTTCCTACTAGTGTTCTTTTATTTCCTTCCTCCAGGTCATCTTTCTCTCCCTCCCCTATATCTAATCCTTCTAGAAAGCACCAACCTTAAGTGTGCTAGTGAAATACTGTTACATAGCTTCTTCTCTTAACAGCCTCACTTTTTCTGTTCTTTCCCACACACTTTCATGCCCTACTGAGTATCATCCCTATTTTCTATTGGGGAAGCTGAGAAGTGGAAAGATTTGATGATTGCAATAAGTCACATAAGGATGTGGAACTAAAATCTATGTTTCCTGATGTGCAGAATTGATCTTTTATGTCTAGTAAGATCCAGGGGTATACGGTTTGTATTTAAGAAACCATTGCTGTTGTTCATACACACACACACACACGCGCACATATTTTAAGTTTAGCAGGTTTACATGCACAAAAAATGTTGTTGAGAACAGCAAGCATTGAGTAATATAGCACACACAGATTTATTTTAGCACCTTATTATCTATCAACTCTGTAATAGCAGGCAGAGCCACATGTTTCTGTGGCAGATTGGCATTTATGGAATTGCCTACTGGGAGAAAGCATATGCGATTGGTAACCAACATAGACCCCAAAGCCTGAAACTGATATTGCTGTATTAAAAAGAAAGATGAAGCATGTTCTTGTTTATCCATTGGAGTGTCTAACCTTACTTTGAAATCCTTAGTTTCCTTTTACCTCATTTCTATATTCATTTATCTTCTGTATCACTGCTAGTCAAGTCCAACAATGCTGCTTTCGGGTTAAAAGCACAGACCATTATTAACCCTTGTCACATTGAAAACAGATCATTTTTTAGTTGTCTTCTGTTTTCTTTTTAACATTCTACTCCATGACAGTACTTTACTATCCAACCTGGTGCTTTTAGGCTCTTTATCTTTTTCAAAACCTTAAAAATGAATGTATCAGAAGTTTTGAAATATCCGAACAAATTCTTCCTACTTCCTTCTTACCAAATGTGGGGTGCTCATCTTCTCGATCATGCCAACATGTTACAAACTGTTTTCTTCTGGTTCCCTAAATTATCTGTGACTGTGTGGATCTGAATCAGGAATTTACAGCATCTTTTGTGTCAATATAGGGGTCTTACAGGTCATTAGAAATTTATACCTATGAGCAACACAATTTTGGATGTTCTTAACTTTCTCAATGAAACAAAATAAAAGGTTGAGATGTCAGATGCATAGATACTAAGAGTTAAGTAGATGTTGGTGGAGATCTTTTTCTTGATGGAAATGCCTTTTGGGCAGGTGGAAATATAATCGTGGGAGAAAACACTTCACTTAGTTCCTGATAATTCACTAAAGCAGTTGAGATAAATTTAAGAGTTATAAAACCTTAAGGTAGCTTAAAATAGTCTTTGTTATTATGCAGCAGCATGTAATTCCCCAAAGTTCTGATGCAAGTGTAAGTCTTTAGTGATTCAGACAAATTTTAACACCACAGCAAGTGCTCACTGGTGTCTGCAGAGAGCAGCAAGATGCGGGGTCACCCAGAAAACCCAGGAGAGAATGTCCTGCTGTGGCATTGGCAGGGTAGGGACTTCTTATTAGTGCTAAACCTGAAGGTTTCCTACAGGGAACCAAAGGCTTTCTAATGAAGAATTGAGTTGGATTTGGTCTGTGCTCAGTGAAAAGCTCTTTGTTTCCAGTTCAAAAGCTTCAAGGGCTAAACGTTTTGGATCCTGACACAGGCATACTTTAGGCAACCTGCAAATACTAATCCACGCAAATTTATTTGGTACAAAACATTCCCTACGTCACCTGCTTTAAAAAAGAAATCAGCAGTTGTCTTTGGAGGGGTTATTATTTCAGTTCTGTGACTGCCATTGCCACTGTTAATGACCAGGGAAAATTTTCAAGCTTTGTACTGTTAAGGAGTTAACAATATGTGTTGGACAGACTATATTGACACACTCCAGACAGCAAAACACTTGTAGTGCAGCTGTGTCAGGAGCCATGAGAACTACCAGCGCCAAAAACATTTTATAGGTTAACAGCAGGGAACTGATGCTTCAAAACCAAAGACAAGCAAGCTCCCTGATAGTGTATGACTACTTCTTCAGTGGTCAGACTCCGTTGCCAAAGCAATGTTGTGCAAAGGCTTTAAGGTCATCTCCCCTGCGATGGTGGAGTGGCAAATCTCTGACTTTGAAAAGGGAACATAGGAATGGGTTCCCTCCTTTGATTACTAATGCTTGCTCATTCACTATCCTTCTACAGCTCAGATCAGAGGTAAAATGTGGAGAAAACAAAATCAGGATCTTTTTTTCTAGAGCAATCAGCAGGGATCCATTGGGGGCATGGGGGGGCACAGAATTTAATGTGTGTGTTATGGAGTAGGTTGATCAGAGTCTTTAAGTACATGATATTAAAAAATGAGCAGAAACGGCTCAGCAACATGTTTTATGCATAATCATTCAAGCACTAGATGTGTCTGTGAGCTGCATAGTCAGGGACAGCATGCAGCCTGTGATAGGATGAAGCTGGGGCTCAAACTGTGCAGGAAATCAGTTTGCTTTCCCAGAGGTCTATGAAGGGCATAGCCTTCTGAATTTTAAGGCTGTTTAAGTTTGTGGTTTTAAAAATCTGTTGGTGTAGTTCCTATATGTCATAGTACACCCTGTCTGCTTCCTACACCTTCAGTCCCTTTTCCTTGTTCTCTCACAGAAAACAGAACATTAATGTCACGGTATTTTACAGGAAAGAAGAAGTTCAAGAGGAGAAAAATCTACTGTCAGATCACTCAGCACCTGCTTCAGAACCATAAAATGTGGAAGAAGGTAATTGAGGACGAGGAGAGGATAGCCGGGACAGAGAAGCAAGGCACGGAGCAATCCACGCTGCACCAATCTTCAGAACAAATCCAGGCCATCAGGGAAGAGGAGGAGGAGAAAGGGAAGCCCAAGAGGGATGAAGAGGAGAACACAACTGTAGAACCGAACCAATGACAATATTTACAGCAGTATTTTAAGACAGATTGACTCGTGCACAGACTCTTTCTCAAGCCAGCACAGCATTTAGACACAACACTGTAGAAGTATGGGATAATGCGCCTACAGCTGTTTAATTTGTTTCTCTTTCCTTTTTATGGTGAGGTACATTGTTTAAACTCCTATGCTCAAGGAAGCTTTCACACTGCGACACCGGCTTTTACAGACTTTCTTTAAAGAGATTTGGGGGTGGGTGGAATTATATATAAATATATATATATATAGCCAGGATTATTGGCTGCGCACTTCAGCAAAATACATTTAATGATATATATTATGGTCACTGTGATATTTACAGAAGAAAGTTATCTAAGGAAATGCTGCTTCTAAAGCACATTTGCAGTTTTCAGTAAGGTACCAGCTAAGTAGGTTTTGCTCTTAATGCTGAGGGATAAAAGTTCCAAAGCTTTATATGAATGCTGATATATCCTGCCAACATATACGTGTGCCTGAGGGGGTGTTTGCGAGTGTGAGTGGATGTAATGCAATATAGCATAGTTTGAGTTCTTATTACACTAGCTGTAGCACATGTCCCAGTACATGACAACAAACAGAGGCCTGAATTTTTTTCCCACAAGGGAACCAGAGACCATTTTGAGGAGCTTTGCATTCCCCGTAGCCCTCCAAGTCGCAGTTTGCGCTCCGGCTGCAGGCAGCAGCCTTTCAGCAGGGGCCGCAGTGGCCCGAGCTGCTGGCCTGGCCCCATCCGGCTGCGTGGGCTCCTCCACCTCCTCCTCTCCCTCCTCCTCTCCCTTGGCACTTCCCAGACTGCTGACGAAAGGGGTGTGCCAGGAAATTTATTTTCCAAAGGGGGTTACGAGGGACCGTGTCGCACGCTGGTCTGTTCCCCTTGAGAGGACCTGGCCCTCTGTATGCTTCTGAGTGCGTGAATGGCTGCGTGGGGCAGTGTGTGTGTTTAGGCAGGAGAGAACAGAGAGCAAACGCGTGTACATACTCGGAAATTAGAGGCACGCTGTCATCTTCCTACCCTAACCTTATGCCTCCGTGCATCAGTGGCCAAATATATCATTTAAGAACGAAGCTAAACTACGTCTCTTGAGAGCAAAAGAAGGGGAGCATGGGGGCCATGCCATTCCTCAGAAGAAAAGGCAAACGATGCATTAGGAGCAGCGTGGGAGACAGGTGCCAGTCCTGCGTCGGCCGGACACTTGTATGTCTCAGCAACCACTCACATGAGCTTCAGAGAACTTGGTTTTTCAGTGTGAGGTGCTGGATGGGAGCAGTTTGTTGCTGGCATTCTGCTTAGAAGCAGCGTGTTTGATCCCACCAATATACTTTTTTTCTTTTTTCTTTTTTTTTTTTAAGAGAAAGGAAAAGATCAGGCCTGTGAGAAGAGCAGATCTTTTTTTTTGTTCTGTTTATTTGTTTTCTCTGTTGTTTATGCTGTGAGCCAAATGTCTATTTAAAAGGTTGGATATTCACTTTCAATATTTTATTTCACGATATTATATTTGTCAATGATTAGCTATCTAGATGTAAATATGGAAAAATTTTTATGGGTTCCTGTAGATAATGATATCTTTAAGAAAAAAAAAAAAAGAAAAAGAAAAAAAGGGAAAAGTTTTTTTGTAAAGCTAATTTTTTAAAAAATAAATACAAAAACATTTTTATACAGTGTAGCCATTTCCAAACCCAACAAATAAAGTCTTGAGTAATTTGCATAGACCCTTCTGGGAAGCCAGTGGTCTACAGGATCAAGGCTTTAAAATATTAATGCTCTTTGGGACTGGCAGCACCAACCAGTACCACACAATTTAGAGTTTTGTTCCCACAAAAAGAATTATATATATAAAGTTCAGTATCTCTCAAAAATCATTTGACTACGTATGCTTTTTATATTTTGATCCTGCAGCCCCTTGCCAAGAAGAGGATTGCTGTGTGAGCAAGAATGCTTGTGAAAGGAAGAGTTTGTAGAAGTCCTTTGTCCTTTCTGTATTAAATTTCTGACACTGCATCCATCACTTTTTGCTATTGTTACGCATTCACCATATTTCATGATCCTATTGATACCTCCCCAAAAATGTTGGAAAACATTCTCTATCAAAGCCAATCAGCATGTGTGTTATCACTTCAGAGTTTCTTTTTGCTTTGCATTTCCGTTAAGAGTGAGCTTTTGCTGGAAAACAGGATTTGGGTTTCTTACAGGTTGCATTTGCCTGATATCGTCCCATCCTACTCTTATGAGTAGAGAAGGCATTTGCCTTTCAACAGAGTGTCTCTGGAGCATGGCTCTGAATGCTCTTATCAGCAGAAATATTTAGTAGGTGTTTTTCAATTAAATCAGAAAAGCAAAGATCCAAATTGCACTATTATTTTAAAGGGAAAGGATATAGCAGAATTCATTCAAAAGAAAAAAAGATGTTGCCCAAGATCTCAGCAAGTCTCCACCAATTCCAGCTTGCACTGTTTTCACACCTCTTCAGTCACTTTGATCATTTTATTTGGGGTTTTCTTGTACACATGATATGCATACCTTATAGTATGAGAAGAATTTAATATGCCTCATTCTGTCCTTTAAAAATTAAACTTAGAGATGCTTTAAATTGTCACATCTCCAAGCACTTTTTTCTCCCAGTGCATGATCTCTCCCAGTGCATGATCTCCCAGTGCATGATCCCTGGGACTGGATTTTTTATTTTGATTTTTATATTGCCTTTGCTAGAAGAAGAAAAAAATAAGTTATTGCAGAAAGTGTTAGTGGGTGCCCAGTTGGTAAAATTACAAAGAGGCATTCAAGAATGAGGCGAAATCCTGCAAGTGGAGTTCCACATACTCCTCTAAGCAGGCATACACAGGGTTGAACTTAGAAAAATTATCCTGAAAATGTGCTGAAATGGAATTATTATATTTTTCCTAGTCATCATTTTTGGTTGCCATTAGGTAAAATCAGTGTCAGCTTCTAATTTGTTAAGATTTCTTTCTATATTGCCAATGCAGCTGTCACAAATTGTTACGGCATTGCTACACAAGCCTGTTTGTGGGCACAGTTTGATTAACTCAGGTCTTTTACAGTGAAGGAATTGCTGACAGGCTTAAAATCAGAATGATCATTGATTTTATCCAAACTGGAAGGAATACCAGTGAAGAAGCTAAAGTAGCTGGGAGTGGTTAACTTGGTAAGAGGTGACATTTTTTTGCACTCCAAATAGTTACTTAACAGAATCCAATTTCTGCAGGTGTCCACTCCTTATGAACCTGATTTTCAGTCTTTGCAGTGCATTTCTGGCAGGCAATGATCAGGAAATTTCCCATGTTGGCTTAAATATAACACAAAGAAAATACAAGAGAGATTTTATATCAAACATGTGAATACCATTTTTTTACTTTGGGTTTTTTTAGTAGATAATAAAGCAGGTAATTTTTTAGGGGGTTTTATAATAGTGTCTAGTCCAAAGGAGGCAAAACTTTTGACCTGCAGTTGCAGCAACCTTTTGGAGCCTAGACCTTGATGGTTTCCCACTTCGTGCAGTCCTTTGGTGTTGCAAACCCCAAATAAATGACAGCCTGTGCAATATTTTGGGTGAAAAAAATAAAAAAAGAAAAATAATTGTATTCTATCAGCAAAGTGCTCAGATTTCAAATGGGATGTTTACAACGTTGATGTGGGTTTCTGGTTTATACAGTATGCAAAGAGGTTTGTTAGATACTAGAGAAAGCAAGCCCCATTTAAACAGTGTTTTGCAGTAACAAAAAATTTACATAGTTTTCAGTTCTTTAAAAACAGGAAGAGAAAAGATTGGACTATTTTTTCTGACTGGATATTTTGTTTTCTCCACTGTAATGTCACTTGGTGACTGATCCTGTTCCCTCCTAGTCTAGGAGAAGTTTGCTGTTGCCATAAATAGAGGGCTTTTTGCAGTGCTTGCAGCTCCCAGTGCAGTGAGAAAAGCACTCTGCCAGTCATGTAGCAATCACATATAAACCCTTTTGTCCCCATATTCCCAGTTTGCTTGATAGTCACATGCTGTTTACCGTGGAATATAACTTCTCTCATTATGCTTGTGTTGCAGAAGGAACACGTGGAAGTAGAGAGTGTGAAAGCCCCAGACTGTTTTATTACCTTTTCTTTTAGGAGGAGTCTGAGACTTTAGTTTCCAAGAACCCGAAAATGCCTGTGTCCAGAAGTAATAATTTCCACCATGTTCAATCGGCCATAGTTTACTATTTATGCTCTAATTCTTGAGGGTACCTGGCATTTCTTGATTTATTTTGAGCTAATGTACAGAGCATGTTGACACTCATCTCTGAAAATCATCTGCCTCCTCCAGTAGAAAGATGGTGTTTGATGCGATGTTGCAAGCCATGCATCAGAAGTGAGTTGCAAGAATCTACTAGGAGAAAGGGATTTTACTGTGCTCTTGGCACCATCTTGAACTCCCTTCCTCTGTGAGTGAAATCCTTTACAGAAAGCTGGGGAAATGGCTGTATGTCACCAATGGCCTCCCCTGTGACCTTGTGCAGGGTGCTGGCTCTCATAGCAAATGATGGTCACATTCTGGCAGTAAATGGTTCCCAGGGCAGATGTAATTTGAGAATGCAATTGTTAACAATGCAAGGATAGTTGTTCATCGGTTTTTACCCTGACATCATGTGTGAACGTCTCTCTGCATCATCATCAAGTTAAAATCCAAGACTGCGATTACTCAGGACCTTTTGAGTGGATGCATTTGGGACTTTTACCCTTAGGGTACTACTGTTAGAAGTTCTTAAGATCATGATGGTCTGAATTTGGAAGGAAGTTAAGTCTGTAAAGGTTCAGATAGATGCTTCTAAAAGTACCGTTTGACATCTAAGCAAATTCTGTACCCAACTCTTTTTTTATGCTTTCTATGCTGGACATTAAGTTCATTTGTATTCTTCAGAAAGTTCTCCTAAATTTCTGTCTGCTTTTTAGATACAAAAAGTCTTCTGAAATTCTGGCCCCATCTTTCTTTCTTCCTTCCTTCAGAAATGCCCTAGAAAGTAGAATGCAGATGTGCCGGTCAGTGTGAGTCTGGGCAGCCCAGCAAACCCAGCTGTGCCCAGGGCTGTGATCCAGAGAAGGCACAAGGCACTTGACCAGCAAATACCCCAGGGAGATGCACCAGCTGGTTCAAGTGTGGGAGAGGCAACACAGCTGTGCTGTGGTTCATTCTAGAGCTGAGCCATCTGGTAGACATAGTGTTCAACAGGTTGGGAGGGTAGCAATGAGTCTGTGGCTTTTCTTTCTCTGAAAGAAGAGGCTTTTGGCTGTTGGAAAACCTATAATTCATAAAAACATATAGTATTTGCTCTTACTTTCGCAAGTACTGTTACGGTTGAGATGTTCCAGCATTATGTGTTTAAGGAAGAAAGGTTGCAATTTAAGAATGAGTATGAGAATTTCTTGAGCCTCCCACAGCCTCATGGGCGGAAGACTAGATCGAGGCACGTGCCCAGAGCGGAGAACGTGCCTCTCCCAGGTCTGCTGCAGGCACCGCAGCTGGGAGACAGGCACGGAGGGTTACTTGCTCTTTCCAGTCTCGGGCCTGGACGTTGGCCTGAGAACTTGGGTATTCCTCAGCTGGCAGCAAAGCACTGGTGTAATTAGTCCTTGAGTTGACGGGGTTGTAGACATAGAGGGAGAAAGTCAAACTGGCAGTTCATAGGAAAGAGAAAAGGAAGTTGCAGTCCAGTATGAAACAGACTTTATGCAACACACTTAATTTTCCTTTTCTTTCAAAATCAAATGTAATCCCACTGGAATGAAGTAACCATGGACTTTCTGGGGGTTTAATTACTGTTCGATGTTGCAGCATTAGTCAAAATAGTGGCCGCATTAAAGAGAAGATAATTGTCCCCATTAACTAGGGTGGGGGAATCTTTTCCTTTTTTTTTTTTTTTTTCTGCCATATTTTTAGATGAATCAACAAATAAGAGTGTCCAGGCCTCCTGAAAAAAATGCATGTTAAGTGGTTTTGAACAGATGGGGGAATAATGGAAATTAGGTGACAGCTGTCTTAAGCACTCATTGGAAGAGCTAGCAAAAAATGTTGATTATTGGAGGCAAATTCTGAATTAGAGCAAAATAGCACCAGTACTTTTGAGAGCAACTTAGTATGATAAATCTTTCTTTGAATTTCATCACTTGCATTTAGCAAAACAACATTTGTCTGGAGGTAAATCAAAGCAGGGTTTTAGTCCCTGCTGTGGTAGTTATTGAATCCCAGTGTTGGAGGGAGCAGTGCGAGAGTTATCCTCCGTTTACATCCTAATTATGACTTATTCAGAGGCCATTAGTGGGATTTTCCTGGCAGGCAGGTGTTCTCTTGATGAAAAATGTATCACGCCTCCTCAGTAGGATGCAGACGTCGCCCGTGTGAGCACCCGCCTGAATTCTTAGGACAATACAAGCTCCTCAGGAGCCTGCAGGCAGAAGAGTGCGGGTGCATTTCTAGAGAGTCCATTTTCACAATGACAAAAGGGGGCAAAAGCTCAAGCTAGTTGACAATACTGCTTTGATAGAACTGAAACAACAACAACCACTGTACAGTTTGAAAGCTTGCCAGCGTCACTTGAGGTGTATGCAAAAATTTCCCCGAGTGCTTGCTCCTGTAAAACTATTCCTTCTGAAAGGTGATGAGTTCAGGTATAACCAACTGGCCATGGCCGTGGTCTGCCAAGCTGAAGGTTAGAGTAAACCAAGAAGGATTTTTGACTGAAGTAGTTTAATTCTCCCTCATTAAAGAAAACTTTACTTGGTGCTAGAGGAGGAAAAAAAATGATAGTATTTATTATTTCAGTTGCGCTTTTCAGGTGGCTAGTCCGTTCCAGTTGTTTCTTACTTCCAAAGCCGTGCTTGTGGTACGTCCGAGGTGTGGAAGTGAGACAACAGATGACACTTGTTGTGCTGTTGATGGCAGATGGGATCTGTGTGCACCAAGGAGCACCACTGAAGTCTGCAGGTGTGGAAAGGGGTGTATCCCAGCAGTGAATTAGATGAGGAAACGCAAATATTTCTGGTTTTTGTCTGTGTGGAAGCAAGCATAAGAGACAAAGGACTTTGCCACAGCTGCAGACCATGTATCTTTTTATGATGGAATTCTCTTGTCCTGATTCAAAACACATAGAAATCGGATCAAATAAGCAAAACACAGCCTGCGCTGCGGCCCCAGCGAGGCAGGCGTGTGTTAGTTTGCATTTCCTCGGGCTCACAGAGGGAGCTGCGCTTGCACTGGTGGCCTGCAAAAGGCGTGGGGTCCCAGGCGGCACGGCACGGCATGGCACGGCACGGCTCGGGGGGAGGAACTACTGGGGGGTAAAGAACAAATGTTGTATTTCACAGGGCTGTTAAAGTAGCTGGAGAAATACCTTAGAGTAATGTAATCCAACTCTATACCCACCTTGCCGTGGTTTAGCGATAGCCCCGAGGCAGTGGGCTTAGATGCTCTGATTTTCAACGCCGTCTTCCTGTACCACAGCGAGCATTTACAAACAATTAATGTGAATTAGCAATTGCTCTTTGCTTTTAAATATTTATTTACAGGAGATTGAGTTTTGGGGGGATTGTTGTTGGGGTTTTTTTCTCCCGTGACCCTAGTTGTTTTGCCCCCATGCTTTCATAAAAAGGAAAAAAATAAAGGTCTGTACTCTGATCAGAGAGAAAACAGTTAGGGGTTTCCCATGTGTGTACATACTACTTTAGGTAGAAAGCCCGTTGTCTGTTAGAGCTATCTTTCCTTTTCAGAATTCCTGCCTGATTCTGACACACGACGAAAATTTGTATTTGAATGCAAAATTTTCATTTTTAGGTGTTTGTAAACCTTATTACAGTACTGCAGATAGTATCCTAAAAGATCAAAGACAGCGTTAATAACTGCTATGTGGTGTTGATATTTTTAATATTTCAACCATGTCAGCATACATTTGGTCATTACTTTTCTAAAGTTAAGTCTTCTTTTCTTCAGTAATCGATATAAGATGTTTGCATGATGGAAAGTAATTTAAGTTCACTTTTTAAAAAGACGTGATTCATACTGTAGGTTATGTTTGTTTAACAGATTAACATTTTCACTGACGGGTGGCAGTTTTTTTTCTTTTTAGTGCTTTTGATAGAAGAACATCTAGGACATTTTCCAACAGAAACACATTTTGTAATCTTTGCCTCCAGTTATGGAAGTAGTACCTTTCAAAAATAATTGTTTTCCAATACAGTTTGGCCATCTGGGTAACAATATGCAAGTACGTATATTATGTACAAGATATGATTTAAAAAAAAAAAATCCCATTTTGGTGAAAATAATCAAGACATTAATCCAGCAAGGTCAAAGCCCTTTCTGAGTGAAAATTTTGGGTGTGTCGATATAATTGAAGCACTTGATCCCCCACCAGATTTTGGGGCCAAATCATACAAATTCTGTATTTTCAAATTCACAAAAGGCCAGCCAAAGTTTTTTTACTTCAGAAAACACTGAGGAATTCGGTCACTTTACATCCTATCCTATGAGGTTTGACTCCAAGCCTGCGACCTAGGGGCACTGCGCCTCAGACACAATTATGATGCTCACTCAGACTCAGCTCTAGTAGCAAGTTTCCGCAATTCACCCGTGTACTTCAAAATTAATCCCTCCTTGATTTTTTTCACTTCAAAAGGTGAGAGAAAGGGTGGGAAAAGTAATTTTATACGGCTCTATTTGAAAAGGGGTTTGTGTACCTTTGTAATTCTTTTGAAGCAATATTTTAAAAAATAACTGCCAGCCAAAGTGGCAATGCAGAAAAGTGCCATCTTGTTCAGGATTTGTACACACCAGTTTTTAACACAGTGTTTTCACTAAGTACTACATACGTTAATTTATATTTATATATTGTCAATATTGTTGTAACCAAGCTTCTCCTTTTTAAACACTTCAGGAACAAGGCCTTGTATTTTTAGGTGATTTTCATAAACAGACTAATTCTTTTCCTTTCACTAGTATCTTGCACTCAATACATGTAGCAATACTTAATATATTCTCTTCACAAGTATTTGTTAAGTGATTTAGTTAATGGCTGATAAATGTTTTGTACAAAATAGATTCTGTACAGGAAAAAAAATCTTTTAGATAAACATTATTTATTTTTACTGTTTTGTAAGTTAGACACTATATGAAGCTCCTTTTTGCCAGAATTACTGGAAGTGCCTCTTGGTAAAATGTATTATACAGTAAATATGTATTCAAAATTATTAGAAATACTTGTCACAAAATGAACAATGTGGATGTTGCAATGTGAAGACAAATGTACAACATAAATATAATTCTGTGGTATCCTGTTTGACGTGTTTCTTTTTCCTTTATTGAACAAATTTGCTTTCAGTGCCCAGCTTTCAGTTTAAGCGCCAGACTGCAAATGACCTGTGGCTTCTTCAAACTCTGATTCAAATCCAGTAAAGCTGGTATATATTGAATTGCCATTTTATCTGCCGGCATTGCTTGGTATGTGTTAGTGACCGATGCTCACGTTTATTGGTATCCTATTACCTGCAACTTTTACCAGCAGAATTCTGCACTTTATTTCAGATCACTAATAAATCCCATGTTAAATGCTGTGTGACTCAACCACTCTGTGGAAGGCTTCATTATAAACATCCTTCTTGAATGATGACCAATATTTCAACATCCATCATCTGTGCACTTTTCAGTCCAATTAATATGGACCATACTGATTGAATGTAGTCTATATTACATGGCACTGTTCAGCCCAAGTAATGCAGAGTGACTAATGCTTCCAGAGAAAATGAAATGTGTTACCTTAATAGTGTTTTCCTTATTAATCACAGAAGTAATCTGTTAAAGTGGGACATCAGTAAGTGAAATCAATTTTCTTGCAATTATATTGGTAAGTATACTGTCATTCTTCAGTGAAAGGTTTTGCTAGTCCATTATGTGGGCTAGGATTGACATCTAGCTACTTTCTTTGCTCACCATTTATAATTTTTAAAAAGTACCTTACAGCTGACTAAAATTTTCCCCATTTTTTAAGTTTTATTACCTACTTTCATCAAAGATCTGGAGAGCTCTTCTGCCAACTCATTTGAAATGGCTGCATACAAGTTATCTGGATCAACTGTGTATTCAAAGCCTCTTTTCCTATAGCTTAAAAATTAACAGATTTCAAAATATGGAAAAGCATCAGCCACATATCTAGCTGTCAGTTTTGAAGTCCTACTAGTTTATTTGTCCTCTGGCTTAAATTCTGAATGGCAAAAATGTAAGGAAATTTGCACCAGGCAGTGATTAGGAAGGTATTAGTTGGGATCATTGCCAGTATGAAAGTAAAATATGGTTATACCTATTCTAAGGGAACTGCTCATAAGCCTGCAGCTGGTCTGTCCCAACCACTTAAAAACTCCCTAGCATGCAGTTATTTGATCCAGAGATTCACAGCTGCCCACAGAAAAGCATACAACTGGAGTAATGAAGAAAACCTCTTTTCCTTCAGTACTCCTCATCACAAAGAGTAGGGGCTACCGAGGTAAAAAATGCACTTGTCTTTGAAAATCACCGAACTCTCTCTGGAGCTCTTCAAACAGCAAGAGGTTCCCATGGGAAGAGATGAGCAATAAAACATGGAGAAGCAGCAGTCAATCTGCTAATGAGACCACACATGAGCATGCCTCTCCTGGGGTTCTGGTAAAACATAGAGGATGCCATGACGCACAGGCAGTAGCAGCTCAATTAAATGTTGCATTTTCCAGGTGTTCAAATTACTCTCAATTGCCCAGGCAAATCCACTTACCTAAAACCACTTGAAATGTTTCACTAAAAATAGAAATCTCAGAGAACTCTTGGCACTTTGTTCAGCAATGCTTTCTTTAATGTTTCTTCAGTTATCTCACCAAGATCCTGTGGAAATTGACATTATCCCTCATGCCGCCATGGACTCCCTGGATATCGCCAGTGATTCACGCAGGGGTAGAACAGCAGATGCCTTTGACAGTCAGATGTGTAACTTCCAGGTGCTGCCCTGACTGATGGGGTCTGCAGCTCTGGGATAGCCATCTCACGCAAACTGAGGGAGATTTTTAACCACTCCATACTGGGATCCCAAAAACCTGGCATGCTGAGAAGGAAACTGTCAAAGCCAGCTACTTTGTTGAACAGCTTCACAGCCAAAGGGTGATACGAACATTGCCTTAATTCATGAGCCATGGGAGAAAACGTGCAAGTTGAAAGTTTTACCTAAGGTTTTGATGGCTTGTGTCACACCCAATCCAGACTGCTAGTTATAATCACTAAATAACCTGGGATAGACGCTGTTGTAATGGTTTGGAAGTCTGATACAGATAAAAGGTTGCTGCAACATCTGCTTGTCTGCAGGCAGGAAATACAAAGCAGAAGGTTCCTGTTTGATCTCATGATGGCTTCATTTACAGTGACTTTTGTTGTTGCTGGTAAATTACTTCCCTTCACAATCCTTTGCACATGCCAATTGTTTATTACTGTGCTTGCCAAAGGCATCATATTTGACAAATTCAATACCTTTTGTGTAATAAACTCTACTGCTAAATTCTTTACACATTCTCTTTCCACGTTTCTAGCCAAAATCTTTGGGTTTAAACCTAGTTCAAAGAACTCATCTGCATTACAGAAAGTGCTATGGGATTTTATTAAGATTAATAGTATTAATCCCTAGTGGCTGGACAAATTCCAGTTTCTTTTATTACGTTCTTCTAAATCAAAATTCTCCCCAAATCTCCAGTGGGTACAAATGCTTCCTGCCCTGAAGAGATGTGTCGTGTCACTGGATCTCTCAGTTATCCTTGTTATACCCCCTCGGAGCTGGGTTTCACAGGGCCCATTGGGATCTTTGCGAAGTGTGGTGCTATATAAGTATACATGTTACTTCTCTTGAAAATTCTAGTCAAAATTCATCTGGGTCTGTCATTTTTAGGGTTTTTTTCACTCATCATTCAGGAAGGAAAACCTCCTAGCTCTTTTACCTGATCAGTTACCTTCTGCAGGTGCTTTCAGGGTGATCTACAGCCATTATGCACGCTCCTATACGTTACCTCAGGCACGCAGCATGGGGAACATACAGAGAAAAGGTGGTATTGTTCTGTGGTCGGGTGCAGTAAACACTAACTTTACTGCAACTGCTATTTTTGAAAAATCTTCTTCCTGAGGTCTCATGAAAGGGGCTGAAAATCTGAATGTCATGAATAATTTGATGAGCACCTCAGGGTAATGAGACTTCTCAGAAGGACCTGTGGATATCCTAATAACAAGTTAGCCAGGCCCAAAAAATAATTAGACAAGTTTTCTATTGCTTTTGCTGTTCTTTGATAAGAAAACTGTTCTTTGAGGCTAGACCTGGAAGTCCTTAGTTGGGCGAAGAAGTACTATCTTCGAGCCTGAAAGTTTCACTGCAATCCCTGAGTGCTTCCAACAGCCAAAGCATATTGTTTGTCTCTGGTTCTTTGATGTGGAATGGATATGCGAGGTTTGTTCTGACAGTGGGTTTCCTGCTCGTTTATGTTCTTAACAAGCATGTTCTTAGGACTGGCAACAAAAAGAGGAGGAAAATTAATGTCAAGAAATAATGTATCTATAGCAATAGAGGAGTACAGCTAAAGCAATTAAAATTCTATAGGCGGTGAAACTGGATTGCTTTATTAGTTAACTGTAAACGGCTTCGCTGTATCTGCTTGTTATTGACTCCAAACTACATATTTACCTAGAAATCATAGCAAGCAGAAATACAATTTTTTTATAAATTATAAAAGTTAAATTGTACTAAAATTTAAATACTTGGAGACGTTTCTTTGAAAGAAACAGCTGCTTCCAAGCAGTCATGCTTTCTAAGTTGCCTTTATTCTAGCAGCTGCATTTCCAGACTCAATGGTGGTGTGATGCCTTGAGCTTCCTGCTCTCTGGACAAGGATTCAAGAGATCTGGATCTTTTGGAGTTTTTCCTGACCTCTGCACAGACTTCCTGCATGACCTTCAGCAAAAGTGAACAGTTCCAATGTCCCTCCTTCAAATGCGAATATTACTTGCTATTTAGCCAGCTCTCTTGGCCTCGTCTGCTGCATCTTAGCTCCCGCGCCGAGCCCTCCAAGGGTTTAGGAGGCCATTGCAGTAGGAGAACTCTGGGCCACAAGCAGTTCCTGCCATGACTGGCCCTCCTTCTCTCTGAGTCGTTTCAGGCACAGCAGAGCAGCTCAGGGTTGGAGTATTTACGTGTTAGCATAAATAAAAGAATAAAGGAGCATTTGGCCAAGTGTCAATCTGAGTAGTTGAAGACCCATTCTAAAGAGTTTCTATGTGGTTTTGCTTTGCAACACAGTACTAAGGCTTGGGAATGTGTTCTCTGTCAGACCATAGGAATTACATAAATTCAAATTTTAAGAGTATATGGTATATCAAAATCCCATTTATACATTTTTTGTTTTCTTTTTTAAAACCTCTATCAGCTAAAAACAAAAGTTTCTTTGCAGCTGTTTGTTATGTGCGTACTCAGATTTCAGTGTAAAGTTTATCTTTACAAGCAAGCTCTTACAATTTAAATAAGTCTGTTGGAATACATTTTTAAAAAATGTCTTTTACAAAGGAAAAAGTTTCCTGCTTCTGAACACTGCTGGGGGGGGGGGGGGGGGGGGGTGTTGAGACTTTACAGGGTTAACATTTGCTCATGAAATGTGCTTGATGAAGAAGCAGCTGGTTCCCTGGAGCTACACCTCAGAGATCTGTTGTTGGACGGTTTAAAGACTGACCCACAAACCTGCTGTCTTGTTAGAGTATTGTCTTGTTAGTGTATACATCTATGAATCAAAATTACTCTTGTCACAGCTATTCACTATGGCTAGACTAGGCTTTGTAAATTTAATTAATTTAACCCTGTGCTTTAGAAATGAAGGTGGCCTGGCTTCTAATTTCCTGTAACTAATACAAAGTAGGAATGCAAAGAAAATAGAAACAGACCTCGAGGAACAAGCTTTAGTCTGGTTCTTTGTCGTGTAGCTGCTTTAAAGGCTTTATTTCAATTGTAGAATAAGTATATATAAGTAAGCGATTTCTTCTAGGACTATGGGAAAGCAAAACCTTTCTTGCCTGATTGATTGTCTAGCAAACTTCCAATGAGTTTTGTGTCGTTGTGCTTGGGAAGTGCTCTGCTGTGGGAGGCACTGAAAAGTGACACACAAGAGGCATCATGTCCTGCATTGGAATTGACAGTGATTAGTTTCCCCTGTCTCAGTTCTTCTCGGTAAATTGTAGTAGGTGGTATACTGCATCGCCTTGCCATGCGATATGCATGGCCTGGGAGGCCTGGGACACTAATAAATTCCTACCTGGATGAGACTTTCTTCTCTGCCAGATGAACTCACTGAGTTTTAGTGAGGATCCTGTATTCATTTACTCTGAGCATCTGGAAAAGCATTGTGGAGGACATAAATACAACCATTTCTGAGGAACTGCTATAATTAGCTCATAAAGGGATGGTGATGCTCTTCTGGAAGGTGTAAGAAAACTTTCCATAATGGAAAATACCTCCCCCCAGGGTGGTTTTGATAAAGTTGTAGTTAAGATATTATCTACACCTATAAAGAAGTCAGAGAAAGCTCTCTAAAGAAGTCAGAGAAGGTTCTATAAAGAAATCCCAGTAAAAGCCTGACTGTGATAAAAAGCTGATGCTGAGGTTTTTACTATGAACCAAAAATCCAGGAAAGATGAGAAGATTGCACTAAATCTCGTGGGCCTCGTTCTTCAAAGCATTGCTTCATCTTAAAATGCATAAAACCATTCTTTAGGTATTTTTCTGTAAGGGTAGAGGACCATGCCCTGGTGTTCATTGATCTGATTTGTAGCATAACGGGGTCTTGGAGGATTATGTGAAAGGGATTTATATAAAGAATTTATGACTCTGAACACGAGCCTCACCTATTTTAAGGGACAGTGTGGTGAACGCTACCAGTGGCAGAATAACTGGAGTCTATGTCAGAAACCATCAAAGGAGACAAGGTCAGCAACAAAGATTAAAGGTCAGGCAAAACTAGTACAGATCCCATATTGTGTAAACTCAGTTCTCCTAATAACTGAAGGAAACAGGCTGGAAACTGTTCTCTGAAAGAGGCTGAACGAACTCATAATCACTAATTCTCCTAAGCACTAATTCCTGTGGACTATTAGGCACCCTGATATCTCTTAGAAAAGGGGAAAAGAGATTTCCAAGTTTCCAAACCCGCCAAGTAAGGATACAAGACACATTAAGTACAAAATGTGAATTACGTGCAGTGTAATAAAATTCCAGCCTCATTAAGAACACAAAATGGAGATATAATGAAGGAATGGATAATAATTTGTATTAAATCTAGGAAAGTAGAAGCCTGCTCCAAGGTGCCATGTTTGGCACAGCACCATTTTAAGTGTCAGTGTGGGTTTAGCTGCCATGGGAACATACCCTACTGCAGAGGGTGGGAGAGAGCAAGAAGGAGAAAGGAAGAAGAATTTATAGTTTTAATACCTTCTCTGTTTGTATAACTAAAGCTCACAGGTTAGAGAAGACACAGGATTTATAGCCTCTCTCAGCTCAAGCATCTATGCTGGGAACTAGTCATGTTCTTCACCTTTACCCAAACTTGCAAATAAATACTGTTTCAGTAGCCATGACCTTGTGACAGGAGAAACACAGGGTGGGAATGAAGTTTGCAAAATTTTCCTTTCCTTGTGGCAGAGGACTTGACTGACTCTCCCGTGCAATTCTGTCCTCTCCTTTAATGGGTGTTTTCATGCTGGTTTTACATCATGTTGATGGTGACTTTGCCCTGAGGCTTTTGGGGAGCAGGGTGTACTGGGCATACTGGGAAGGACCAGGGTCTGGATGGGAAAGTTGTGAATCACCTGTTCACCCTACATCCTATCTTCTCCCACGCACCTCCCACCCCTCCTTTTTTTTTTCTGGTCCATTCCCCCTTGAAGTCTTTCATTTCCTGGGAATGAGCAATTAAGAAGATCAGGATTTTTTTTTTTCCCCTCTCCACAAAGCTTTGTCACGTGCCCCATCAAACTTACAGTAACTTACAATGAAAAATACCCCCGGGAGGGTTTAGATGCTCTTCAGGATTTCCAGCTAGGGCACCCGGTGTCTTTGCTTTGCCTGTGTGCCCAGTGTCCTGGAGTTGATAGGAGGGGAGAAAGGAAGGAAAAAGCAAGGAGGTGGGGGAGGAGGATGAGGGGGAGACAAATACCAAATGCTCAGGCAAAACAAGAGACAAAACAAGTTCCCTCACCCTTATGCTTTTTTCCTTTCTCTACCTCCGGTATAAGATGTACCATCTCTAGATGGTAATTTCTAAGAGGTGGTTTTCCCCTCCAATTTTTCCCACTTCTGAGCTGGGTCCAGTGCCTGTGCATGCATGTATGGGTATGCATAAGCGATAGAGGGAGCTTACCTACGAAACCTGGTAGGCACCATCTCTGGGGATTTCTGCTGCCAGGTAAGATATGGCTTTTCTTCTCTTCGTTGAGTCGCCTTTCAGAGGGGATGTCCTTTAGCTGGGTTCATGGGTAAACAGTCTCTGTACCAGTCTCCTGCGTCCACCTATTCTAGCAAGTGCAGCTCCTATGCCTGCGGGCTGACACACAATAAAGGCATGTCTAAGGAGGCTTACTGCAAAGCAGAGGAGTTTCCACTGGGGGGAAGGACTTTTTTTTCATTGCCGGGAGTTTGAATGAGTGGAGGGGCACTTCGGGAACTGCCTGGCGGTGTCTCAGCCTGCCACATGCATGCTCAGGGACACGGGCTCATCCTCGGACCTGACCGTCAGGCATAGCCCCGCATGTCAGCCCTTGGGAGGGTGAGCACCGCTGCCACCCAAGCTGTGTCATAGGTGAGTTATCGGGCGTGCTGTTGGCGGGATAGAAAGCAGTCACCAGAGAGGGCTCCTGCATCCTGGCCAGCCAGAGCCAGGTACACAAGGAGGGCTCAGAGCCGCAGCTGTGAGCCCCAGTGACAGGCAGAGAGAAGGTGCGAGCGTGGCGAGCAGCTGTCCTTCAGGCAGAGTGCCACCCGCCTGGACTTACTCAGTTGTCGTAGGCGTGATGGGGTTTGTAAGGATCCCTTTGCTTCAAGGCACCCGCTGCAGTGTCTTTCCTTCCTGCTAGAATGACTGGTGATCGAATTCTGCCCACTATTTATTTCAGTGCTCCCACAAAAGGCAATTTTACGGTGGAACTTGCTTGGTTTGATTTGATTCTTCCTAAGCATGGTGGTAAAACACCGTGTTCTTCCCTTCTTTAACTTCACAGAGACTGAAATATCTCTGGTTTTGATGGCTCCTGTTTTAGTCCTGTCCAAAAGTACCTCTGTTCTGTGCATCTATTTCAGGGATGATAGTACAGAATACACTAACAGAATTAGACTCTGTTTTCACTTATATATCTACTCTTTCTTGACTATCATGGAGTAGAGCAGTTTTTTAGGACAGAAGACTGCCTTATACAGTGCTTTCTTCAATGGCTTGTTTTCTTAATCTCTGGTAAAAGTTACAAAAGGGATTTAGAAAAACTAATCCATGGAAACTCCATTGATTAAATGTCTTCAGAGATGCCTGAGTATTTCAGAGTGCTCTGCAAGCTTCAGAAGATGCTACCTGTAATTAGGAAATACTGCTTAGATGGTATTTGGTTGAAGGAAGAGAAAATGTGTTGTCTGTTTATGCTTTGGTACACTTGGTTTTTTTCTCCCCATATGGTTATTTGCTTATATAAGACCTGAAGATCTTTACTGCTAGAAAACCTGCATTTTGGAAGATTGTGTGCAGGTTTAACAATAACAACTGATAAAACCAATGACTATGTTTTTATCATTGCAAGTACTATGTGGTAAGGATACATACTTAAAACAACAAGCAAATCTAAATCTAAATCTTGTGCCAAGGTAACGGTTGCTCAGGTCTTATTTTTAAACTGTTAGTGAATAGAGAGAATGCACTTTACCCATATAATCATATCCTTTCAGTTAGGAGTTTATCTTCCAATAGATCTAGCTTTAAGAAATTTGTGTGTGTGTGTGCATATGCATCCAATCATAGACACTTCTGCAGTCATACATGTGTTAGATCACATAAAGAATGCATGATTATATGCATCTCAACTATGTGCATGCACACACACACACACATATATACAGGGAGAGATGCATGGAGGCTGCTAGATATAGAAGGCTTGAATTTAGCACTGTAGCCATGAAAGGGTTGAAATTGGCCCAGAGTGTCTCAGTGGTGATGAAGTCACTGCATTTATGTTGTCTTTTTAAAGCACAAGATAGAAAATAGAGAACAAACCCGACCTTTCTTAAACAAGCGGAGTGCCACAGACTGATTCTTTGTTGTTATCAGCCAGACTGGTCCAGTAACCTGACCTCAGTGAAATGTGCCACTATGTAGGATTAAGTTTTGCTGGCATTCCTGCCACGTCTGGGAAGGAAGAGCTGACACGGGCTATCTGTCCTCGTGTTTCATGACACTGGAGAAGTATGGTATCCAAGATATGGCAAAACCCCAAGGCTGTCACTATACCTGTCAGTAACAGCCCATCCTTACCAGCCCAGTATCTGCTTCGATAAAAACAGAGCTATCTCGGACCTCCCAGTGCAGTTGGCAGTGTATTACAAATACTCCCAGTATAATACCAATGGCACCAAAAAGTATTTGAGTGGCATAAGGCAAGTTTGCGATTAGAGTGAAACACTCATATTTATGCTGGTTGCACGAAAGAGGAAAGATTAAAGCTAACGTTGCAGTGGGCTGTGGTGCCACTGGGCACCCTGCTCTGCTCTCTGTCTTGTGTTAAGAGTTTCCCTCAGAGGCATTGTCAGGGCAACCGAACTGATGCTCTGAGGTATATGCTTGCAGGTTGCCCCCGGCCAGAAAAATACTGACCTCCGTAAAGCCATGCCATAGGAACAACTGGGGATACATTAAAGCCTGTAAAACTTGCATGGCTGTCAGTCCTTCCTAGCATGCTTCCATCTGACATCCAGAGTCAGATAATAAGTGGTAACAATTTTTATACTGTAATAATTTTTGATACTGCTGGGTATAAATTTTGTGTGAGTACTGCTGTCCATTTGAGAATTGTACCAACTCAGTGTGGCAGGATCTTGTATGCTGCTGTCAAGCATCGGTGTGTCCTATTCCACCCCCACACCTCCACAGCATTTTGGGGGTTTTTTGGTCAACCCTGCATATGGGGTGCAGTGGAGGAGACTGCGCAGGCCCCCTGCTCCTCTGCTGGACCTTCTCTAGTTGGATGTTGCTTTGCTCAGAGATAAGGACAATTCACTTACTTAGCTGTGTTTCAGATATTTTCCTTTTTCAATTTTTTCTTTCATTCCAAGATTGCTGTAATAGTATATGCAGAGCATTTCAAACCTTAAGCTAAAGGCTATTTGATGTGCTTACATGGCAGCATACCTTATGTGAGTGTCATGCCCATGCTCACAAGTTTGAATGAATTTTTCCCCACGTGAGTGCTGTGAGGTACATGCTGTCATTCCCCATTGTACAAGTTCAGAAGTGAGGCACAGAGAGATGATGTGACTTTTCCCCAGATCACAAGAAAGTCAGAAGCAGAGCAGGAATAGGTTATAAGTTTTCTGCAGCAAGCACAAACCATTCTTATTTTGTTATTGTTGTTTAAAAAAAATCTGTATACTCATTAGTGCTGACAAGGAAATGCATTACAGTCCCTGTCAGGGCAGTGTCAAATGCAAATATTTCTCTTATATGTAGTCAGTAGCTCTTATTTCATCTGATGCGATGGAGAGATCTCAGTGAAAATATTGGTACCACAGCCACAGTCTTTTTGCCTTGTCTGTATATGAACAGAGCCTAGGCAAGTATTTGCATGAGCAAATCTTAGCATCTGATATACTCTCATTATTTTCACTTACATTTCTGGAAACAAAAGCACCTACTGCACAGACCCTTGGGAAGCCATGAAAACACATGTATGAACATGTATATATGCATATACATAAAACCATATATATTTTTTACTTATGTAAGGTCTGTGTCTTTAGACAAACATAAAACAGGAACTTCTATTCATGTTTTCAGCCAGCAGTTCTATAAAACATGGTGCTGCTTAAAAGTGAACACAGAAGCTGATTTCATAAATGTTTTCAGATCTGATTTAGAGATTGAAATTAAGAACAAAGTACTGCAGTATGTAAGTAGAGATTTAAGAATTACTGATATCTTTTGTTCTCAAAGTGCAGTATTTACCTTCTTTGTATTTACCTGCGAAAAAGAAAATTCACATTTTTACTGTAACACTTGGCCACCGAGCCCTAAGGCTCTGTCTAAAATAGTAAAGGGAACTAAACCTCTTTATTCTTGTGTAACTCATTAGCTAACATCAGACGATTAGAGCTAATGTTTCAATCTAAAACAATTCAAGTCCCTCATTAACGTGGCTAGATTTCCTTTGATCTAATTACTTAATGTCCCAGATATATGGGAAATTCAGAGATCAGCTCTGAGAAATCCCTGCAGACACGGTCACATCTAGAAACATGAACTTACATATAGGCTCCAGAAATGTTGTTTAAAATGTTAACAAGCCTCATTTAGTCTGGTCAAATGTTCAATGAAATCACATTGATGATAGCTGGATAATGAAGATGAAGACTGTTTGCTGAGTATGATTTAATCTTCATTATTATAGGCAAGTGGATTGCAAATTTCCATAATTAAACATCCAGTGCACTGGTCAGATTCTGTTGTAAAGTTTGATAATTGCTGTTGTAGGGAAAACAGTACAGCGGGGTGTTGCTGTCACATGACGAGCTTTTGAGGCTGAGCTAATAGGATGCCCTTTTAAAATGTTCTCCATGTTTTCTGATTTAGAGGCAGGGGATATCATCATGGAGACTTCATCAAAAGAAAATACTCAGTTTTTCTCAAACACAATCCTGCCTGTTGACCGATCTTCATTCAAATCTGAATCTTCCGCATCCAAGGAAAAACAGTCGTGTTGTGGAGGTATAAAGGTAGAGTAAGAGTTTTTGAATATTCCAGTAGGGACTTAGAAAACCTCTTTTTTTGGTGAACTATCCCTTTTTCAGTTCTGCTTATGTCTTGCTGAGTCACTATGAAATTATTAAAGATATTTCTAATTCACAAAAAAAGCCTGCTTCAGATCTGTATTGGCCTGTTGTTTGGCAATGTTCAAATATAACATGTTGGTTGAGGCTTGTGTGTTATGAGATCTTCAAGGGTCATCCTCAAAGGTCACTATATCCTCCTTATTGCACCACCCTATTTTCCTGAAATTAAGAACAGGTTATTGGCAGACAGGTACCACAGGCAGCTGTTAGTACAGATTGCTTTTTTAAGATTGTAGCCATGGTGGTCTTCTGGGCTCTGAAAAATAATATTTGTATTATGGTCCATGTGTTTTGAGTGCTATATTATTAAAGTATTATTGTAATATTCCTGACTCCAGAGAATTCTGCATGAGGTGAGTTTGAAACGAAACTGCAGAAGTATCACCACTGTATCTGCATTTATCTCACCCATGAGAAGTACTTCCTCGAGGCAATGGAAGCTCCTTGCTTTAAGCCTCGTCATGTAGCTGTACCTGCCTGACGGTAGGACCGCTGCGCCTTGGAGGAGCATTCCTCCCTGTATGGGACACTGGGGTACAGGAGGCAACATGATGCTTTGCCTATTGTCTCTACCTGCTTTCCAAAGCCAGGCTGTAAAATGCTGACACTCTCTTGGGTGAGGTCTCAATAAATTACAATACAACGGCGAGATAAGATGATTCGAGTTATATGGAAAACGAGTCTTTGGCCTTGCCCAGTTCTTTTCATCTTGCACAGTCTTTATTTCTATTGTTTTTTTTTCTCTCTCTCTCTCACACACACACATATCTACTTTCAGATACTAATCCAGCTCCCAATACAGTCAACGACTTCAGCAATAGTTGACTGGAAGTGTATAAATCATAGAATCATAGAATCATTTAGGTTGGGAAAGACCCTTAAGATCATCAAGTCCAACCGTTAAATTATGCAAAGCAGTTAAGATATTGTGGGATTAATTGAGTCTGATGACTGCAGTGAAAATATTTTGATTCCTGAATATTCTCCTTGATTTTGTCTGATCCTGTAAAGACCCAGAAGTGGGGTCCTGTTTGAAACAGAAGATGAGTTGTATTAATAAAATTTGTAGCATAATAGTAATTCTATCATTGTTCCTCCACTTGCTGCAACAATAATCTGGTTCTCTCATTGAATAAACCTTCAGTCACAGATTAGCCAGTCAGGAATCAGCTTATTAGTTCCAAAAATAGAAAAGCAATAGTATTTCAGCTCAGTTTCTTTCTGTTCAAAAAATTTGTGTCTTCTGGAAACCTAAACTGCTATGATTGACCAGTAGGGACTTAGAAAACCTCTTTTTTTGGTGAACTAACTCTTTTTCAGTTCTGGTTATGTCTTGATGAGTCAGTATGACATTATTAAAGATATTTCTAAGTTACAAAAAAATCTGCTTCAGATCTGTATTTGCCTAACGTGTTACCAAATCAATATGCAGATTCAACAGGTTGTTTTTACCAATTACCAGCTTTCCCATGTGCTAAAATTGCCTGTGTTAACCAGAAAGATGTGGTGAATTATTTACTTACAGTCATTGACAAACCACAGAAGAGTGTGAAATCATGTGCACCTTTCTGTCCCAGCTCTAAATCAGGAGCGTTTTTCCACCACTGCACGCAGTCTCCATCTCCCTCCTGGGACAGTTGCAAACCCAGTAGAAAAACTTGTGCCAAAGAGAGACAGAGATGTTTGAAGTTCTAGTTTGACCTATACAATTTTCCTGTGAAAAACCATATTTGCTTTCACATTGCTATTTAAAATCCAAGGGCATAAACACACAGAAAATGTAAAATATTATGGCAGTATTTTTACTAGAGAGCTCTTTGAGAGCCCTCACTGTGGGAAATAAGAACCAGATCCTGTTTATTTACCCACAAGTGTTTCTGAGGGAGGAATAACCAGCACTGGATAAAGTAAAGTGTGTTGAAAGTGACAGAGATATATTTGAACCTTAACACAAGAATTTGCGTTCAACAGTGATGCCAGTGTTATTACCAATGTGCCTTGTCAAATGAGATGTTGTAAGGAGTATTGCACTGGAGGTGAGTACCTCGCTTCAGAGCACCTGCTTACTGGAAGTGTGATTGCTCAGAGAGCAGGCCTAAGGAGTAGCACAAGGGACTAGACCTCTCTTTATACGAAACATTACTGTGTCTTTTAATTTCTGGTTTAGGGTTTGGGGTTTTTTTTTAACACCTTTTACAAGGAGCATCCCTATGTATTCAGTCAACACAACCTGTATCTGAAGGCAGAAAGCAATGTTGTGGTTTCCATGACCAATTGCACGGTGTGTGAATATCCCTGGAGCTCGTAAACTCGGTAAGGCTGCATGCAGGGAAGGCAAATTTAGGCAATAGCTCTGCAGGAGTGAAACAGTTGGTGCTAAGGACCCTGCACTCCCACTGCATGCATTTCAGGGTGGGGAGTTACTTCAGACCGGCTCTAGTCTCGTCCCAGAGACTGAAGAGCCATTAGCTATTGAAGTGAATGTAATTCCCTTCTGGAGCACATCTTCCAGTTTAATTTTGTGTAAAAGGGATTCAGTCTGCACATTTGCAGTATGTACCAAAGCGCAGTAAAGGGGGTGGGAGTTTCATTTCCAAAGCCTGCTCCTGATTCAGACTCACACGCTAAAACATATAGTGATAACTAAGAGAAAATAACTGCCTCTGCAAAACAAAAGGATGAGAGAAGGTTGTCCACCAGCCAAATGCAGTGTGCACTCAAAAGAAAACGTATGTGTTAGAGCTTGCAAGAGATCTGGTGGGGAAAGGACGAGCGTGGAAGAGAACTGCCTGGCAGGTCACCGTTCGACTCATGGAGCCATGTAACATGTAACAGAGACTTCTCCCTCCTGGCCACCCTCCCACTTCAGTGGGAACAGCTTACCAGAACAGGACTCTAAAATCCAGCTGATTGCAAAAGCCTATTTTAAAAAATGCCGAAATGACTCGCCTCCCCACCAAGCCATACTTAACATTTATCCATGTTGTTATTGTGTAAGATAGATACCCCCTCCTTAGAGAGATCAGGAGGGTGATATATGTCTCTGTCCTTCAAAGCATCAGTAGCTTTGGCATCTACCTGAAATTAGCAGTGGCTGATAGCAAGTTCAGTTTATATCATTATTGCTCATAGGAAAGGGACAAATTGGCCTTTCATAAAAAATAGGAGAAATATTGACTTGGTTATTTGGGAAAAGGAGAGGTGGAAATGTAAAAATTGTTTAAAAATAATTCATAAAGTAAAGCCTTCTGTACTGCCTGATTTTAATCACTGTCAATTTCTTTCACAGATATTTATTGGTGCGTTGTCTTTTGTTTATTTTGCTAAAGCACTGTCAGGAAGTTATCTAAAAAGTACTATCACACAAATAGAAAGAAGATTTGATATCCCTTCCTCTTTGGTTGGCGTTATTGATGGCAGTTTTGAAATTGGTATGTGCTGTAGAAACCCATTTTTGTTTTCAGAAAAAAACAGTGATGCAATGTGTTGTAAAAAAATGATTGTATGAATATCCTCGAACCATTAAAACTGAGCAAGATTCATCTAGTAAAAATCAGCATGACTGTCAATAAGATTACATTGGATGGGATAGGGTTGCTAATACAAGCAATTCAACATAGTCCTAAATATTTTGTACTTTGATAAACTTAGTGTCTGGCTAATTAATACTAATAAAAATTTTGACTGTTGAATGAGAATTTACCTGCACAGCTTTCCGCTTTCTCTCTCCTTTTGTCAGCAATCCACCTCCCCCACAAGTGTTTGCCCTTCATGATTTATTAAGCAGCAAGAGTACAAACCTCTAACTGTAATCCACATTCATTGTCCAGTCCATCCCCTTCCCTCTTGCACTAAGGTTTCCAGCATGACATTGTCTGTTACGATTTCAGATTACTGAATCTCTCTCGTGGGTGTTCAGTGGACTGTGGTATTCATGGGAATGAAATCTTAGCTTAAGTGTATAAAGCTCTGTTTGATTCCCTCTTTTCCTGCTTTCCTGGTTTTTTGTCCTCTTCAGCTGGCACAGTCCTCCTCTTTTCCAGCTGCTTATCGAAAAGTTTATGGTTTTCTTATCATGGAAGGCATTGGTCTCCTGTAGGAATGCCTGGAAAGAGGGAGAAACACCAACCCCATGCAATCAGCCCTCTCCCCTGAAATCGCTGCCTGTACCACACACTAGGAATTGTTGTTTTAGGGGGTCTCTTATCAACAAGCCATAAAACTCAGTTTTCTTTTTGTACTCTCAAAGGGAACCTCCTAATCATACTTCTTGTAAGCTACTTTGGAGCGAAGCTTCACAGGCCAAGAATAATTGGAGCAGGCTGCTTAATTATGTCAGCTGGAACATTCCTAATTGCAATGCCCCATTTCTTCATGGGACGGTAAGTGCAAAGTGATCGGTATTTTCCAACTGGGCTATGCACACTGAATGTTAGCTCGCTAAAATATTTAAGCATTGATTGTGAAGACGCCCATAGAAATAGGCATGTGTAGATGTGGTTACTCAATTTAATATTTTTTTATGAAAAGACTTATTACTGTAGAGCAAATAATTTCACATATATGCTATGCTCAGTTGTAATCAACTTACAGTTTTATTAGTCTGTGATCTTGATCGGCCACATTTTGACATGGTTTAAGAATTGTTGAAGCTTCAGTGATGAAGTGATGACTAAATTCAGGAAGACAATCTGAGTATCAGACACAAGCCAGAGGATACACCGACTGCCTGATAATCTCAGTACAGATTCATGCATCATAGCAGAGCAAAGTGCCTGTAAAACTAAAATGCATCACTGTGACAGAAAGAGAACCGAAGGGACAATTTTCATGTACTACCGCGGTATAAACCGAGTTCCATATATCCCCTGTAAACCATCATTGGCAACACTGGATACAGATGAAATTTGCATTTAAGTGCTATGGGCCTATCTTCCATGGTAGTAACAGATCTGTTTGCTTTTTCTTATAAGTTGGGACAGTAAAAAACAACTTTGGTTTATAAACAGATATCGGTATGAAAGATTTCCTTCCACCATCAATTCGACTGTTAGCATCTCTCCATGTCTGCACGATGAAAGCCAAACTCCACTCTCAGCCTTGGAAAAATCTCAAGCAAAAATAAATGCAGGTGAGAATGATCTCTGTTAAATATTGTGATAACCATACTAAAATACATCAAAAGGCTCCCAAACTCTCATGCAATAGTTTATTAGAACGCAAAAAAAAAAAAAAAAAAAAAAGAAAAGGGGAATCAGACAAATCTTTCCCAAAGAAAAGCCAGATCTACTGGCTGAGGCAAATTTATTAAAAATAAATATATAACTGCCACTGCCTACTGCCAAGAGTTTTTCAGGCTGCAGCCTTTCCTCCAGCCCTGCTGTCTCCTCCAGGAACTTTCTGCAGCTTTGTGGCTTGCAGAAACACTAGTCTCCATGGGGACCTTGGAAAGTCATGGTCTTCCCTCTGCCAGGAAATGTACCTTTAGATCCTCGGCCCCCTGGAAATAGCCGCTTGGGCCTCCCAGCCTGCAGACCCCCCTTCTGGTTTCTCTCCCTGCCCTCTGACCCTGTTTTGCACACTACAAAGCTGTCTCCCCTCTGGGTGCGTTAAGCTCCTTGTGGGCAAGGAGCCTTCCTCCCCGATGCCCGGCCCTGAATAAGCTGTGGATGAGCAAATCAAACCCTCTATATGACACAAAACAAGTGTATGTTTGCATCCTCAGACCTGTGGATTAGATGTGGCTGGTAGTGCTCACTATCGTCAAGGTTTTCCCAAATCTTTCCATTAGGAGATCCCAGTTTTGGTTAGAAGGAAGTGAAAAAGGGTTCTAAAATGGGATGTGGAGTCAAATTTATAAAACTGGCCAACTTCTAATATCTTTGCCTGGAGCAGTTCATGCTAAACGTGTGTCCACTTCAAGCTGATTGGGTTAAAATTGCCATCCCCATACCCCACAAAACATTTTTCACAGTTTTCACACTGGTTTTCCCACTTTAGAAGTATTTTAGAAGTCCTGTGCATTTAGTGTCAAACTGTTATGAAAAACACATCGTTGTTGTCTCTCTTGTGATGTACCCAGGATGTGAAAAAGAAGCAGGTTCTTCCATGTGGATCTATGTTTTACTGGGAAATCTTTTGCGTGGAATAGGTGAAACTCCTATCCAGCCTCTGGGAATTACATACATTGATGATTATGCCATTGAAGAGAATGCTGCCTTATACATTGGTAAAATAAATATTTTTTTTTCCTAATGGATTTTTCCCCAGAGGAAACGGAGTCATTCTGAATAATGGAACGAGTGTTATTGAATTAACTTGCCCTGATTGTTTTGTTTGCATAATTTCAGATATTAAAGTTTATTTAACAGTCATGTACACTCAAGGGACCAAGTTCCCCTTTAATTATACCAGCACAGTTCCATTATCTTAATCTGAGGAAAGAATTTGACCTTAGGTTCCTGCTGTTACCCTAATCTTCCTAATTCTTCTGGATGCGGACTGCTGAGCCTCTGTGCACATTCAGTTCACTGGAAAGTGATAAAAAACATGTACTCTTTTAAGCACTTAAAATACTATTTCAGCAGGCACTCAAAACATTCCCTCCAGATTCAGGTAGAATTATAAATAATAGTGTTGAGGATTTAAAAAGTTGGTATCACTGTTTTCTTGTTGTGTTCATTGTCTGAAGACCTCTGCACATTTACCTGAAATATTACCAAAAAATCCTTCCCCATCAGCATCTTGTCTTGACAAGTTTCCAGTCTGGCAAAAGGCAAAAACTCAGGTTCTCTCTGTAAAAGATTCAGTCTTCCCAAATTTCCAGATCAATTTTGAAAATTCAAAATATTCAGAAAGTTTGGCTGAGCGTGTATCAAAACATGTTAATATTGGGTACCAAAGCAAAGTGATTTTTCAGCCTATTCAGGGCCCACCACAATTTAATGTGATCAGTTAACTTAAATAATTGACATTTGCTTTCCAGTTACTTTAATCTAATCAGCTAAAGGCTTTCTAGCAATTATAGATTGGCGCTGCTATTGAGTTTAGGCCATTAAGTTCCCTGACTTTTTGCCTTTGGGCTGAATTTCATTCTTTAATTGGAAGATAACAAAAAAAGTCGAAGTGTCAATGTAGTGGGGGAACTTTTATTGTTGGCTTTTTCCTTCTTGAAAATGTTCTAACTTGTGTAACTAATGTACCAGAGAGCAAAGGTTTAGCTCAGTATTTTAAGACTGTATCACTTGTTACCCATCACATGTCATACTTTGGTGTTAGATGCACCAAGAACCAGTGCTCTTTTTAACTCAGAAGCATAACAGTCACCTGTTTTCTATTTCAGGCTGCGTACAGACAGTTGCAATTATAGGGCCAATATTTGGCTTTCTTCTAGGATCCCTGTGTGCCAAACTTTATGTTGACATCGGCTTTGTAGATCTGGGTAAGTCAGAAAACTCGGGTTTTAAAAATTCAGTCAGGCTCCAAAATGCCTATTTTAGGCCAAGAACTATCTAGTTACCTTCTAGGCATGAGGGGCTAGCGGGGTTGGAGCAGGAACTTTATGAAATAAAAAGGATGACAGCAATGCAATCACAGAATCACAGAATCACAGAATCATATAGGTTGTAAAAGACCTTTAAGATCATCGAGTCCAACCGTAAACCTAACACTACCAAGACCACCACTATACCATGTCCCTAAGCACCTCATCCAAACGTCTTTTAAGTACCTCCAAGGTGACTCAACCACTTCCCTGGGCAGCCTGTTCCAATGCTTGACAACCCTTTCAGTGAAGTAAAATTTCCTAATATCCAGTCTAAACCTCCCCTGGCGCAACTTGAGGCCATTTCCTCTTGTCCTATCACTTGTTACCTGGGAGAAGAGACTGACCCCCACCTCTCTACAACCTCCTTTCAGGTAGTTGTAGAGAGCGATAAGGTCTCCCCTCAGCCTCCTTTTCTCCAGGCTAAACAACCCCAGTTCCCTCAGCCGCTCCTCGTAAGACTTCTGCTCTAGACCCTTCACCAGCTGCCCCGTGCAGAAAAGACTAGCAAGAAGGATGGGTATGGAGGAAGTAGGAGGCCCGACTCTTCCTCACCTCGGCAGATCTATGGCTGGAACCCCCCAAGAGATGCCCTGGTGAGGAGGCTCTGGGGGGACAGCAGGCACCAGGAGGAGGCAGGACTGAGGCTCAGGATCCTGCCGAGAGCTGTGTGCGTGCATTTTGCAATACACTGTCATTGCCTAGAAAAGCAGTCTTGCAATGGGTACTAGGGCTCCTGATTGCCTTCCTCCTGAGAAAACACTTTCCACGCCGTTTTCCCCTGGCACTCTTTGCAGAACAGCCTGACTGGGAGCAAGTGCATGGCCATCTGGACTACCCCATGTCCTGGGCCTTGCAGCCTCTCTGGGGACATGCGAGCGGCACGGCTGGGGACCCTGTGGTGTCAGGGGAAGGCTGCTGCTGTGTCACAGGAATCATCAAGTCCTTATTGCCTCCCCATAATTGCTCCCGTAACACTGACAGAGACACGCAGCACAGCTAAACCTGGTGAGGTGGGGGTGGACTTCTCTGGAGAAAGTCCCTGCAAAATCACCTTCCTTGTTATCAGCAAACATTCTCAAAAAGCATTTATTTGTTTCTCCTTTTTTTGACTTTCTCCAGACAGTGTAACAATAACTCACAAGGACGTGCAGTGGGTGGGAGCCTGGTGGCTGGGTTACTTAATAGCAGGTGTGATTAGCGTTCTGGCCGGCATCCCCTTCTGGTTCCTGCCGAAGCACCTCCCAAAACCAGAGAGCAGAAAGGACTCCAGCACCTCTTCCGAGCAGTCAAAGTTCATCACTGAGGATAACAAGGACCCACACAAATCTTATCAGCAACAACTGAAGATTGCTGAGATGGCAAAAGGCAAGTCACTAGCATTTCTTTCCTGACCGCTGAGTCTTTCTCTCACTAGTTTTTATACTTTAAAACTTTATACTTTCTAAGGCTATATTTTAATGGTCTCAGAATTACTATTTTCCCTCAGGTGTCACTCTCTACCTAGCTAGTATGCACAAAAAGGATCTGTTCATTGTTCCCTGGACCCGCTCTTGCATCCAGAATTTCTCCAGCTGAGATTTGTAAAATTACACTAGTGGCCCAGCAAATATAATGAAACTCTGCAAAAATTTTTCATACACAGATAGTGACTGTTGCAGAAGCAGGGGTAAAAAATCTCAGGTTTTCCTAAACCTTTTTCTTTAAGGCCATTCATTAGAAAAACATATACAATATCTGATCAGAATAAGGATGGGCACAGACTACATACGGTATTTTAGGAAGCTATCTGGATTTAGACACGAGCTGTTTTGCATGGTTGCATTTCCTTGGCCCTACTTTGCCAAAAGCATTTTTCCTCAGTACTTGAATCTCTGTAACTCAATATGTCTGTGCTTACTGTCAGCTGTGCTGAGCACTCTCTGTCCCCAAATTAAGCTAAAAGATGCTGTGGTTGTTGAGGACACATAGAAACCAAATCAGTCCTGGTTTATGATCAAAAGAAGATATATAAAACCAGATATCTCTTCTGGGAAATTGATGCTTAGTATTTTGCTCCACTGTTCCCTCATCCAGAAATGGGGGAGCTCTTATGGAACTTCATGGATTCCTTCTGAAATGCTCTGCAGTCCTTCTTTGGAAGGTGCAAACATGTTGCAAAGCATTATTCACAGCAGTTATTCTCACTCTGGCCTGGTTGTCATTTCTGCCATTTTGTCTTGCAGACTTCTTGCCATCACTGAAGAATCTCTTTGGGAATCCAGTTTACAGTCTGTATCTGTGTGCAAGTATCATTCAGTTCAATTCTTTAATTGGCATGGTGACATATAAGCCAAAGTATATTGAACAACAGTATGGGCAAACATCTTCAAAAACTAATTTTGTTATAGGTAATGCTATATCTGCTTCTTGATATCTTAAAAATGGACATTTTAGGAGTGGCATATACATACATATAGGGAAAATTGGATTTTTTCTAGGATACGTTTATTACTTCTCCTTCCTTCTCTGGCTTTAAGTAGTAGCTTATAGAAGGTAAGTTATTTCATTTCTGCTTTAGCACTAGTTAGCTCTGAGTTCATCTGTGCAAGAGTTACTGTGAAAGATTACATTATTTGATACCTTGTTTCCCATTTTACCAGAAATTTGAAAAATAATGTATGCACAGCACAAGAGAATAATTGAAAAGAGAATTAATTTTTAAATACTTTACATAAATTTGTCATCAGACAGATCTGTTCCCTTGCTGGCTTCCCATTTATTTCAACGAAATGAAGATCAACTCAGTGAATGCTAAAGGCCTGACCATAAAGTAGCTGTGATATTGCCAGTGATTTCTTACTTTCTGAAGAGGTTGGTGTTAAATAAAAGGAAGTCAAAGTCATATCAGTGATCACACAATACATGCGTTATAAACCTAACATTATCTCAGTGCAATGCTGGCAAAGGAAAAATAGGTATTTCTGCCCTAACTTTGCCTAAGAGCCTTTCTCTGTTGTGAAGTTCGTCTCCCAAGCCCTCCCATACAGCACAAGAGAGAGAGATGCTGCTTCTGCCTTTGGGTACCACGGTGGCCATTTTTGGAGATGTCTTCAGGATGGTGAACTTCACTGCCCAGTTGCAGAACCTGCATGCAGGCTTGGGTTCAGTTCCTGAGGTCCAGGGATTCAATAGCATTAGACAGCAAAGAGGTTTACATCTATCCAATACAGAGGGAACTGCCTTGTTTCAGAGCAGCATTAGTTGCACAGCAACGGAGGTATATATATGCAGAAAAGCTGTATTGATCCATTGTGCTATGTTAATTCCTTAAAGATAGAGGCTGGAATTTCCTGGCACGAAACTCCTGAAAGCAAGGAGAAATCTTCAAGCATAGTCGATGGCCAGAGAAAGTCCAGAAAACAATCCCTACATTCAGTACAGTACTTCTCATTGTGTTTAAAGATTTTCTGGAGCTAAGCTTTCAGGTATGTACAAACTGAGTGAGGATTAAGATCCATCTGATTTCGCAAAGCATAGGGACTATACCCAACAGAGAATGTGTGATGGCTTGGCTAGGGAAGGATCCTGGCTGAGTGGCCATCCCTGCAATAAGGTGTTTCACCCTCCTCCTTTACCACTCTCTCCAAATCCACCCTTGCTAAGAAACTAACAGTGGCTATTTCCCTTTCCCTGCCTCTTTTCCTATTTCTTTTTTTTTTTTAAACAATTTCTATCACAATCTCTCTGATAGATATCAGAATTGTCAGAGCAATTTGAAGCACTATAACAAAAAAAAAAAGCAGCTAGAGGTCATAAGAGGGTATTTTTCCATAGTCATAACCCAAGGAATGTGCAAGAAAGTAAAATGGCGCCTTCTGTGTTTGCATGGTTTTCCTTAAATAGCACACTCCCCCCGCCCCATACCAGTGTCAAGCAATAGAGTTATCTGTAAGGATATGAGGCATAAACAAAAGGGGTGCATAGGAAAGGCAGGCAGAGTGCGGGTACTCTCTGGTGCGTCACACAGCTCCCAGTTTCAATCCCAGACTCCACTTGCAAGCAAAAGAGAACAGGAAAACCTGCGGCTTCAATGTGTTTGGATGGGGCACCCACATGAGATTGTATAGTGACTCTTAATTCACATATGCTGCATTTTGAATGCTGCTTCTAAATCCCCTGAAGTACAATTTTCATGCATGTACAGAGTGAAAAATGCCACCCCAGTGAAGCTTCCTGAAGCTCACCAGTAACTGAGCTACGCTCATGTACTCAGCCAAGACACTGACTTCTGGCTTTGCTAGATGGAATAAGGCTTTTTCTAACATCAAATATACCTACTAGCATCTCTTCTAAGCACTGTTGTGTTTTTTTTTTTTTTTCCATCTGTACAGCTGCACCAAATACTGACTCAAGCCAGAAATTCAAGGGATCCTAGCACATTTCCTAGTACGGAGATTAGACTCCAATGTCATAAACTAGGCTTTTATATCAAATCATTTGAAATCATGTTCTAATACTTCCAGTCCTCTGAATAAACTTCCAAAACGTCGTCTGCCATACGAATGCATGTATGCTTTGGTACTTGCTTGTGTTTTGTACGCTTGCTCGGCTCAGCACGACTAGGTGTCAGAGTGAATTAAAAGCCGCAAACTGCGTACACAGCCCTGTGCAAGGGGGGAATTTAATGTGCTGGAACTGGCTGGTAAAGCTGGGAAAATCATTTTCAGTAACAATGAAATCCAGCAAAGGGCACCTTGCTTGCTTATGCAGTATCTTTGATGGTGGTCTCTATTTACATCTTTTTTGCATGTACTGAACGGGATTTTTTTTGGTCTTGTTATCCATGTCTATCAGTATGGACACTGCTTTGAGCAAAGCTGTCCGGGTAAGGATTAATAGTCACCCAGTTTTGCATGTTTCCTTCAATGCTCTTCCACTCAATTGCCTGAAGCCTGATGCAAAAAGAGATCCCATGGGGTATACCTATCTTTTTGCTGTTGCAATAGTCACCTAAGCGAGCATTTCAACAACCAGAACTGGAGAAATTCCCTAATTCTCCTGGGCATAGAGACGATGACATATCACTGTCTCTCTCCCTCTTGGAGACTCCTCTAGGGGATCGTTCATTTCATGGTTGAATCAAAACAGAAGAAGCAGGTCTTGCTCCAGATTTCATAGCACTGTAGGTAAAACTGAATTTGCCCTCCCGCAATGAGCAGTTCAAGCTCCTCCTGTCAGTGGCAAAGGGAAGGAGAGAAGCTGCCCTGGAAAGCTGGAGTGGGGCAACCCCAGCGAGTGGCCCCTGTTGCTCCTGCTGTTGCTGTTTGGGTGAAGGACACAGGGAGGTTCTATAGCAAAGCCCCAAACTGTGCGGTGGGACCGTGGCTGTCTTGGCTGCCCTAAGCAGCATGATACCCCAGAAAACTTCTCTGTGCCCAGAGCAGCTCTTGTGAGAAATGACACTAAACTTATTTGAATTAACACTATGATGATCCCTCCACTGACAAACTAACAGTGGAGAAAACCACCTAGCTTAAGAACCTGGAAGATCATTATCTAAACCTTATACATAATCTGTCAAAGAACCAGCAAAGAAACATTTCCCTGGGAGCAAGCTTTTAAAAGCAGTCCCAGCACCTTTCTAGGAACAATCCAAGTCCGGACAAATAAAGCGCCCCAACTGGAGGTTTTTCGTATTTTGTGGCTTCATCTTATTGCTGCTGCTGTTTTTTGTGGCTGAGGAGGATAGTCCATTGAGCTGGGTTTTTCATTAATACGTTTTTTTCTGTTTGATTTCAGGTCTTATCAACATTCCTGCTGTAGCCTTTGGCATATTCTCTGGGGGACTGATCATGAAAAAATTCAGAATCAATGTTTTAGGGGCCGCAAAACTCTCCCTGGGATCATCTTTCTTTGGTTACCTTTTGCTCCTCTCATTATTTGCGATGGGCTGTGAGAACTCGGATGTGGCCGGACTGACCGTGTCGTACCACGGGTATGCTGGGAAGGGCACGCTTCAGCACAAAGTGCTACTGCAAACTGAACTCCTTCCTCATTTTATTCCACAAAGTATATATTGTCGAAGAGAGAATGGCTGACCTAAATGTGCTTCCCAGAAATTTGATTCAAAGTGGTGGAAACCGCTCCATCTATTCCAGCCAGCACTGTGTTGGAACCCTTTCATCATTGTTGCCTTTAGCCCAGAGGGGTTTATCCACAAGTGCAGATTATTTTTCTGATTACTTTTTAACTATTATTGCCATGGGACCCATCCTTTGAGCCTAGAGATTTCTGGAAATGTGAGGAGCTCAGTAGGGGGGGTGAGATTCGATTAGTTGTTCCTTGACTCTGTGTGCTGCTGAACAACCCATGGCATTTAATAGCCTCTGAACCCAAAACTTAAGGATTCATGGATTAACCATGAGTTAGCCATTATGTTAACCTGAGGCTAGCACTTTTTTGGTCACTTTTGCCCCTGCTATTACTCTGTAAAGCTCACTTTGTGGGAGGAGTTTCCAGCACTAACTCCACAGAAGCCCCAGGAGTTGCCCTGCTAGTGATTTCAGCAAAGGCTGGCTGAAACTGGCAGACAGCTGTTGTGCAAGGTATCAGCCCCTCAGTTTGGGTGAATCTCGTTCTGATAATTTCCTCACTAACTTCTACAGTGACGGTTTCCCGTAAGTAACTCACTCCCCTCTTTGCTCTCTTTGATTACTAGAGTAATCAAACTTTTTTGTCCAGTTTTGTTAAAACTGCATCAAGCCTCGGATAACGAAAATCTTAGAAAATCCGAGAAAAAGCATGAATAGAAGTTGTTAGCTGTCCTCTTAATAAAGTAGCTACTATCTCACAGTACGTGGCGTGATATTGTGAAAACCTTTTGATAACAGAGAAATTAGAATTTACACTGCTGCATGGATGTGAAGAGACAACACCTTAATGGACTACAGACAGAAGGTCTGGCCAGGTGTGCCTGGCAGAGAGCATAACCCATGATTTGATAATGATTTCTTCCACAGCTGCTAGAAAACATCCGTGCAATTTCTCTTTTTCTCCAGAACTAAACGGACAACTGATTACGAGCAAGCCCTGTTTTCAGAGTGCAATTCAGGCTGCGCATGTTCCAAGAATGACTGGGACCCCATCTGCGGGGAAAATGGAGTTACCTACATTTCTGCTTGTCTCGCTGGCTGCCAGGCATCCAATGGCAGTGGGAAGAACACCGTAAGACAATCTTTCATTTCCGTATGTGATGTGGTAGTTTTCCTAATACCAGTTCTCTCAGAGTAAGTGGATTAAAATTGAGTAAGGCACGTCCTCTCCAGCCTGAAAGTCCTCAGTTTTTTTTAACAATCTGCCACCCACATTTAAAATTGTCTCAATTGCTGTTTCCAGCAGAAATCCCAAGCAGAGAATGTGGGGGGGGGGGGTTCAGCTGTTCGCTACCAAAACTGTTTAAAAAACCCACTAAATACATTCATCAACAGTAAATACTTTCTTCATAAATTTCTCCTTCAATGAACAAGCCTTTTCCTTTGGAAGAACATTTTCCAGTTTGGGTTTAAACTTTCGGCTACCCAGAAAAGCATGATGTGCAATTCCTGAATATCCACTTCTCTGCTGTTTAGATTATCATACACTTTTGCCTGCTGTCTTCCAGGTATTTTTTAACTGCAGCTGCGTGGGAACTTTGGAATCTCCTTCACGAAGCTCCTCAGCTGTGGTGGGACCATGTCAAAAAGGAAATGAGTGTCCAAAAATGTTTCTGTATTTTCTAATAATATCAGTTATCACTTCATATACTTTGTCAGTAGGTGGCACACCCGGATACATACTGCTTCTAAGGTAAGAAATAATTTCTGCTAGCATTGCCAAATGTTTTCAAGGTGTTTTGACATGTGTAACTGGGTCTCCCTCCCCTCCTAGTATTGTGAAATGTTTTCAGCTATGCAAGGTGGCTGTTAAAATATTTTTTTTACTGCGGAAAAGCATCCTTATAATTTGACAATGAGTTTTCTACCATTGGAGCAACAATGTGCTTATGATTATATCTACCAGCAATACCTTTCTGGTTTTAAACATGCTATAGGAGGCCTGGTTATCATTTAAACCAGATTCCACTTCCCTTAATGCCTTTTACATTACCAGAATGGTGTTAAGTGGCCTCTATGCAAATGGAAATTAGCTCTGCATGTGCCAGTGTGTGCACATGTATGCTTATAGGTAGCCAGGTTTCCTCACTTACTATGGATACCGATGTACAGCTACACAGAGGTGATCTAACCCAAACCCTCTATTTACACTCAACTCTTCTCCTTTAGTTCATTTTATTATTCCATATAGTTGTTCTGTCCCAGATTTCACTCTTCAAAACAAGGATAGATTTAGCATGAGATTTTTTTTTTTCCGTCATAATAATCACGGGTTTATTAAATGCTTGTCACAAGTGATTGTTCCAATATGTATTTAACTGCTGGAACTATTTGTGCATCACCAAGTGTAAGCTTTTAAGCTAATTTTAGAAAGTCCAAAAGGAATATAATACTTCCAGTGATTAATCTGGATTTTTCTCAACTTCTTGCAATTTTTGGATTCTAAGTGCTGCTCCGCTTTGTTTTGGAAAGCTTTCTTTCTCGGTTCCTCTTTCCAAATTAGTTCCAGATGGGTACATTCTACTTCTCAAACAAAACAATGATAAATACAGTTTAACTAATCTTTATTATTGTTGTGTTTTCTTACCCCACAATTCTCTTTGTTTTTGAATGACATTTTCTGGAACAGGCCCTGTCTCATTGCCAGTGTCTTTATATCACATGAAAAAAGCCAGTGCTAGAACTGGCTGAATATAGGCTATATAGAAAAACCTAAATAAAGAAATGTAACTGCAGCTATGGTTCCAGCACAGTCCTTGAACCAGAAGTAATATTCACACAGAGACTTTCAGAAATGGTTGAGGTGAGAATCCTTCTCTACTGCCCTCCACAAACACTGCCAGTGAGGTATATGCCTTAAACCATATAAGCTGCATAGCTTTCCCTGTCCACCTTGTAGGGTTACCATTGAGTACTGCAAAAACACAACGCCTCTCTGTCTCTCCAAGGAGACACTCCAAGAAGAACAATCATATTATAATCCATTTTAGGCAATTTTTACTGAAGCTTATGCACCACTGAAACTGTCCATGCACCGAGAGGAGGATCATTCACAAGCTGAGAGCTTGTAGCAACGTCTTCAGGATTTCCACTGGATTGCCCTCTGTGGTTTCTTCTGACGCAGGGCAATTTTTTGTTGTATAAATATCGGCATAGGGCTATGCAGGGATGCAGTTTCCTTCCCCTCTCCCTCCACATCATGTCCCCTTTCTATCCATAAAACATATGGTAGAAAATGCACAGATAGGGTACCACACAGGGCTTTGAAACCATCGTTGCCATGCTCAACCTCCTACTTTCCATCTTGTCTCCAGTGCACAAGTGTATGGGACTAGACATTCGTAGTTGAACACCTATGAGCTTAAACCAGACAGAGTTGCCTGCACTTCTCAACCCTAAGAACTTGCTCTCAAGGGACTCAATGCTTAAAGGATTTATTTAGAAAAGCTTAGAGAGGGTTTCAGTAATGATACTAAACCATTTTGTTATATGAAATCAGCAAAACAGCTTTATTTGTTCTGCTCCAGAGCTTTTATTTCTGTCGAAAATCATTTTACTTTGAGAGCCATTTAATTGAAACTGAGAAGTTATGTGTTTTTCTGCTGGATTGAAGGCACCCAAATCTGATGTGCAGATAAATAGAACATGTTTCAGTAAGTTCAATCCTTTTTTTTTTCTCTGCAAATGGCCTGTGGGCACAATTCCACTTTAAGCTCACGCTTGCTTTTCTGAAATCCACCACTGACTGGCTTTCCTTGAAAATCTGTCTGAACTGAAAGTGTGCTTCTGTTCCCAGAAAGAAAACAAATGCTCTTTGAAAACAAACAGTCCCAAGGTCAACTTGCAGACTTCATTAAGTATTTTTTTTCCAATTATCTGATTTTAAAATTGTTCATTATTCAGTCAGCTCTGATAAGATTCCAGCACTTAAGCAAGCTGATGTTTTCAGATGAGCAGATATCGTTGCACCTGCCATGGAGCACAAATACAGCTAAATCCCTAAAAGCCTATAAGATTTAGTGACATTTACTTCAAGGGTTTACATGACTGAAATCATTGAAATATGCTTACAGCTAGTGACAGAGTCCTTTGCTGAAATGCCTTTTTAGTGGTATTAGACTAATTACAATTGCCAAGGACCTTGGGAAAGCCCTGAAGTTTTGGAGAAAAAACCCTGCAATTCAGATAGTTGTTGTTCAAGCACAAGCTATTAATAGTAGGTGATTAGGCAGTGAAAAGGAAGTCTCAGATCTCCCTGAGAGGTTTGGCTCTCACTCAGGATCTCAACGAACTCATGCTTCTGTGCAAATACAATAAAAATGCTCAAACATTTTTTTTTTCCATCTGAAAGAGAAGATTTTGTTTGCAGGATATAAATCCTATGGAACACATAATAAATATCCAGTTATTGGTTTTATTTTCTACTTTTTGCTTTCTATGCCCTCACATTTGGTTAAAAGGACTTCTAGGCTGAGCTTGCTTGTGTAGCATGTATCTGATAGCAGGGCAAAACAGTGTTCTTCCAGCTCAAAGTCATATTACATTCATGCCTGCATAGATGGCAGTGCCTGTATAAGCCACAGTATAACAGACTGTATGATGATAACCCATGATCAGGGAATTAGAGAATAAAGCGCTCAGATTACAAAATGAGATGCACACAACGATTTTGTTGTCCATGGTACTTCAGTGTTTTCCATATATGTCCTTCATGTCCTTTTCCATTTTCACTAAATTAAGGGAAGATGACCTGAATATAATTTACAATATGGGTTCTTAATGCTGTTCTGGCAGCTACATTGGGAAATAATAAAACATCACTGGTGGGGAACAAAAGAGCTCTTCTGCAATGTCTTTATTATATTTGAAAAGGTATTCCTGATTACATGAATTTCTGCAGAAGCTGAGTCCATCCTAGTTCAGAGCACATAGACTGGACCACCAAAGCGCTATGTTTAGCCATAATGACAACTGAATTTCAGCCCATTTTTTTTTCTTTTTATATTGGATAGAATGACTGTGACAACAGCGAGTTTTATCAATTGCCATAATGATACACATGTGTTACTCACCCCACGTATCAAGCATGTCCCAGTTTAATTGTGTGACTGGGAATACTTACATGCTAAAAGTAAAGCATGTACTCAGGTTCTTGCTGGATAAGGTATTGTAATAGACAGTCTGATACATGCTGGGTGAACCAGCACACTTGAGCAGCTGGTGAGGTTAGCAGCAGATGAGTCTTATTAATTTGAGTGGCTCCATACACACACTGCTGCTAGCGTGGATGCGAAAGGCAGCTGTTATCCTGCCCACCACCTCCACCCTTCTAGAAGAGCCAGGATGATGACCCAAGGCTGGAGCAGGGCTGATCTGGAGCCAAACGGACTGATGTATGTGCTGGGCCCCCGCTGCAAGCTCAAAAAACTCAAAATGCAAATGGTCTGTTCTGTCAGAGAATGGCTTGGAGGATTTACCTTTACAGGAGGTGTGATCCTGATCCTAGATACAGTGCAATGAAAATCGAGTGCCTAAATACCTTGTACTAGCCTGGGTCATGATCCACAATTTCAGAAGTGTTTAACTGAATTAGACTATCCAATGGTGCATGATTTCACAACCAGTTTTCTTGTCCTGTGTTAGTAACTCGTAAGTGCTGGTATTATCTGAAAATGCACCACCTTCTTAAAATGTGATATTGAATATAGATGTTCAGAATTCCTAGATACTGTTCTGATTTTATCACATTATTTATGTATTTTTGTAATTCTGTTAAAGTCAGTGTCAGTAAGGAGGAAAAACTCACATTTCTTTCCTTCCTCTTGCTTTCCATTTGTGTTCAAACTACCCACAGTCAATTCCTTATTTGTATCTAACACCTTTTTTTTTTATTTTTAGATGCATTAAACCACACTTGAAATCATTTGCACTTGGTATCTATACCCTGGCAGTAAGAGTGCTTGGTAAGTCCAGTTGTACTCTTGGGTCTCTTTTCATATACTCCTCACTAATCGTTTATCCTAGAATTAAACTGTGATTGTTGGAAAGAACGTTGTCTAACTAACAAGTTAATATTACATGATTAAAAAAAAAAAAACTAGGAAAAGGGCTGGAAAAAAGAAGCAACGTTGTATTTCATGAATTGTATAACTATGTCTTAGGTATAATAAAAGCATACACTGCTAACAAGGGATCCTTTGGACTATGAAGCTAACATCAAAATTACTTCTTGTCTCTCCTTATTCAACAACAAGCATAAAATAACAGCTATGGCTCAGAATTTGTGATCATTTTTCAGGCATATTTTCATTAGTTTCTAAGGGAATTAATCTAAATACAGGTGTGCCTGAGGGCAGGGTTCACTGCAGCCTTGTGGTGGAGCCACCTCTAAGTTTTCTCTAAAATCAAGGGTACCGTGAGATGCCAATGATCTGGAAACTCTAAAATGCTCTAAGTCTTCATAGAAAAGGTAATAATTAGCAAGAAGTAAGTCACTTATTTAAACAGAGCAGACTTAGATGAGCTGGAGGAGGCAGATGAAATGACATCAAAACAAGCTGTTGGCTGCTTTCTCACACCTTTGCAGGCCAGGATTTTCCCTCCAGGCTTACTTTCTTCTCCAGCAACCATGGGTGGCTCCCCAGGTTGCACAGAGTCCAGGATGTCCCCATTAGCACCTGAAGAAAGGCTTTTCCTTTCCATCACCCACAAGCACTGCAGTAAGTTTGGCCCTGCCACAATAGGATCTCAGGATATTTGCAGGATACTTGTAGCCCTACTGCAGGCTCCCAGCCCCGCTGTCTTTCTCTCCCTTCTCACCCCTGCCAACCAACACACAGGAGACCCCCCACCCCCAAGCTGAACAGGCTCCATTGCTCTCAAGAAAGGAGAATTATCTCCTTTTTTTTTTTCCCCAGTAGGGTCCTGCAGGGTGAGGAAACCAAACAATTGCCAGTACTCCTTCCGCTGACTTCCACAGGCTTTTTGATGTTCAGCTGCGTTTCCTCCCCACCCCGATTTCCCACAGGGAGGAAAGGGCGGTGTGTGCCTGGGCAGCACAAGGCACAACTTCTTGAACCAGCAAATGGTGTGGAAGTGTCATTGCTGTTCGAATGTATTATTTAATGTTCTGCCTGAACATGTCTCTAGATCAGAACTGATCACCCTGGAAAGTAACCTTCTTGCCTCTATTTATTTGTTAATACACCCAGCGGGAATTCCAGCCCCGGTGTATTTTGGAGTGGCCATCGATACCACTTGCCTGAAATGGGGAAGCAAAAGATGTGGGGGAAGAGGAGCGTGCAGACTCTACAACTCCAGTGCACTCAGGTAACAGCTCTTCTCCATTCGTTCTTTAACTTGTGTTCTTTAAGTACCTCTACTGGCACTGGTAGAAGAATTTCTGTCAGAAACTTTGAGTGAAAGATTTGATGCCATATGAAAGAATCTGACTAGCAGTATTAACAATAATGCTCACGTTTTAGCATTCTCTTTTGGTTTAGTCTCTTTTGGGGGGGCATCATCTTATTTCAATATCATCTGAAATTATTTAAGTCACTTGATTTTTCGCCCCAAAAAATGTTCACTTAAAACCTCAATTTTATGCTAAGGCTTCACCCATCTTTTAACAACTCTGCTGTGAGAGTGTGGGAGTGTAAGTAAATAAGTAAGTAAATAAGTAAAAGGGCTGTTAAACCTCATCATTGCTCCGTGTTGGAGCTGGACCACAAAAAGGAAGGGAAGGGTGCCACAAAGCATGCTTGGCTTATCTAGAGGCTTAAGTGCAGTGTTGTCTTTATCAATTTATTGCTAGAGGAGAGTAATTATCTGAACTGCATTCATGAAAGGCATTACCAGAATGGAGAATGGAATAACAATAGTAAAAAGAAAATAACAGATTGCCCTTCCCCCACCCCCGGGAAAAAACATGAGGGGAGGGTACATCTTGTTTTGAAAATTTGAACAAAAGAACAAAAGCTCAGTTGGGACTCATTACTAATAAAACATAATGATGTTATTGTTGCTGCTGTTGTTGTTACTGTTATGCCTGTAAAGCAAAAATACCATCAAATGGTCTTGGTATCACTGGTACGGTTTATGAGGCAATGAAAAAATAAATTAATTGCCCTAGAAATATTAGTGTTATTCTCACAGAAGCACATCGGGGTGGAGGCGGTCAGTCAATGCCTGAGACGCTTTCTTGGACACAGACCATACAATACCTGACCTGGGTGAGCTGGCAAATTCTTGTCTCCAGGGTCATCACCTTGCTTGAAGAGGTTTCTGACTCAGCCTTACCACATGAAAATATGAATATGTCCTTGATGACTTCTAGTTGTATGTTGTCTTTGAAATAGGCTCTGATCAATCATTTCTCTCTCAGGTACGTGTACCTGGGGCTGACTTTGGTCTTGGGCACGGTGTCCATTTTCTTCAGTGTTGCTGTCCTTTGGGTTCTCCGGAAAAGGTCTTCTCCACAAGATGAGACCCTCTCAGCCAACGGGGAGAGAGGCACCTGTGGGACAAAGAGCAGGAAAGATAACTTTGTCAATAGTGACCATTTAATTCAGACAACTTACTGGCCAGAAAAGGAGACTAGACTTTAGGAAGACCAAGATCTCCACCGTGACTTTACCCAGTGAGTGGTGTTCCAGGCAAAAATTCATCATCAGTGAAGCGGTATCTTAGTATCCACCCTGAAAACACTCGCCTTCATGTAATTTTCACTGTAAACACCAAAAGCAAAGACAACCATTTTCGCACAGGTACAGCTCTGAAAACACTGCTCCATTTGTCCTGCCAAGTCAGTGCCACTCAAGCGAGGGGATTTGTTATGGCTGGGAAGGTGCAGCTTGCTTCCTTGCCGAGAAGCCAGTTTTATGGCTGCCCCTCAGCTCCATCCCTCCTTGTCAAGCTGCAACAGCCACTGCTGCTCCTCGGCTTCCTTCTGTGTGTGAGGGGTAGTGGGGAGGCTGCAATGCAGCTCTCTCCGCCACGGTACCAGCCTGAGAGGAGCGGGTGCACAAAACCCGACTTGGCAATCTGGAAGGTGCACAGGGATATTCTGCACATAGCTCGCCCTTGCAAGCAGTGTGGCACGGGGCAGGAGGAAGGCGATTTGCTGGAAGGATAAATCAGCTACGGGCTCTGGGCATCTCATGAATTCAACCCATAACACTTAAGACATCAAATGTTGTGGTTAGGGATTCTTTTTCAAGTAGCTCTGTTACAGCACAACAATAACAGCAATAAAAGTTGTCATTGCAGTCAGAGACCACAAGAGCATTGTCCAAAGGAAACTGGAATAAAAACAGAGCTTTTTTAGGTTTCCAGCAGTTTCTTGCTACTTGCTAGTACTCGGTGTACTGAATAGTTCCATTCATTTTATGCAATCTAATAACACCATGATACAAGATATATATGATTTATTTTTTAAAAAGCTATGACAAGACAGCTTGGGAACAATAAAAATAATTCAAAGACCAGGTGATTTGGGGCTTTTCCTTTTAATTTATTGTATTTGCTAGCTGAAACTAAGACATGTATCATAGTATCCCTTTATATATAATTTTTGCAGTTTGACAACATTTGATATTAAATGAATTTGGGTTGGGGAGTACAATGGAGAGCTGTTTAACATGGAACAAAATCTCAAGAATGCTTGCACTGAAAAAGGTAGTGACAGCACCACTACAAATGATGTCCTTTAAAGCAACTAGAATTTCAGAGCACATAATGAAAGGTAGGCTTCACCCTTTATCATAATATTGGCAGAACAATCTCATATCACATTACTTGCATCTCCAAGTGACTGTAGGTACCCTGCTGCCTAGCTGAGCTTGCAGGTCAGAGGCAGACATGGAGCTTTTCCTGTGGGATGCATGAGGAGGGGCAGATGTATAAGAATGGGATTTACTGAGCTTTATCAATGATCAATGTTTACAGTGTGACATTAGGGAACTACCTAATCCATTCAATAGGAATACCAAGAAGAAGGATGTTACTTAAGCACGAAATGTCTGCAGAAGGTAAGGATTTAAAGCCATCACTTGAGAAAAGTGCAGTTGTCAGAGGAAGGACCAATGCCACCCACCATTTGCCATGTGAGTGTTTGGACAGTGGACTGGAATATGGGAGACCCAGTCCCCTGTCCCAGCTCTTTGTCCTCCCAGGTGAGTGTCAGTGGCTACAGGCAATGGGCTACTGGAGAGCTGTGGCTGTTTGCTTTGCCTTGTATAACTGGATACGGAACTAAACAAAAAAAATTAAAATAATTAGAAGGTTTGTGAATATGGGACTAACTGAAGCACTATGGCTAGGGTGAATCACAAAGATTGGCATTCCAGTCTCAGGTCTCATACATACTACATCATCATAAAAACAGAAAAAAATGCCAAACCGCATCCGCATCCAGGAGTAAGAGAGATGCTTGGAGCCTTCCATAGCCTCCTTGGGAGGGCACTTTTCATAGCAATGAGCTGTCAGGTCCAGTGAGAGAAAGGGACAACCTAACTTAAGTACACACTGGAATAAAAATTGAGGGATATCTGCATTTCACTCAATGCTCGATGTTGTATGTGTGTCAAATAAATGGGGATGATTCCTAATTTGCAAATCAGTCCCAGCAGGGTTTATGTCAGGGACACTGCTGCTCAGCAATGCTGAAGCTGTCACAGAGGCAGTTCTGCACATGCCTAGCAGCAAGATGGCCAGGAAAATTCACTGGCTTACAGGACAAAGGAAGAAATTAAGAGAAATAAACATATCCTACTCTAATTCAGAAAGAAACAGGAAAAAAAGTCAACTTATTTGATTATCACCTAAGCTTATGTATGTAAGCCTGTATTTAACAATCCTTTAAAAATACAGGCTTTCCTTCCATACCCCATTTTCTTTACACATGAAAGGAAGAGGAATACTATGAAATAATTTGTTTCAGTAAGTCTTATTTTCATTATGGTTTAAAAATGAGCACTCTTTTCCTCTCACCCTTTGGCAATAATACTGTAAGTTACCAAGCAGATATACTCCATTCCCACTTTGAAATATTTTCAAGTCTGCTACTTTATTTTAATACTTCAAGTAGTAACGTGGATGCATGGATGAGTGTTTGACTAGAGATACATATTCTGGATTTGTTGTAATAGATGAACATATGGTCTCAGCACTAAGGGATTTGGACCTGTCAGGTTCTTCCTACCAGAATTCTTCATCTTAAACTATATCTGCAACTGATAATGGCTCACAAAGGTCAACAAATCTGGATTATTTTCTTTTCTTTTTAGAATTAGAGATATTAAACCACAATTAAGAGACTGCAAATAAGCAAATGCCTTTCATTTTCAAAGGTGAGACTGTCAAAAGAATTGGCTGAGGAGATTTTCCAACCATTGATGTCAGCCTTTGAGGCCAGAGTGGGACTCACAACCTTGTTAACAAGCGCCCATGGGTTGTATGCCATGTAAAAATGATATTCACACATTTTCATCTTATAGCAAGGACCCTAATTGGCACATAAGGGAGAAGGCAAGGGTACCAGGCCATGTCACATGATGGGATGTGCAACCAGGCCTGGGGCACATGAGCCAGTGCATATTTCCTCTTCTGAGAGTTCCTTTCCTGAGAGTTCCTTCCCAGAAAAAAATGGAACTCTCAAATGACATAATATGTCTTACTTTATATGTACATCATTTCTAATCATGTCAAGAGGGAAACATTGAGGAATTCTAACAAATGAAGGAGGCAATAAGATGCGGTCAGTAGACTGTGGGAACAATGCATTTGATCTATAGCTCCCTCCCAGCACTTGAGAAGAAAGAAGCATCAGTATAGGATGAAGTATCTTCAGGTCACAGACAGTAGAACGACTACCCCATCCTTGTGCCACTATTAAGTCACTATATATGATCCTGTACTCTGAGGGAATTGCCAAAAGACAGAGAGCAAATGATGTGAATGTATCAAAAAGAATACATAGGCTGAATAATGACAGGTTACCTCCTTGATATATTCAAAATAATGAGTAAGATTGATGTTTGAAACAACTATTGTAATATTTTTAAATAGCAGCATGATTATTATCATCTGAGAGAAAACATTGGCATTACCACTTTGACTGTTGATGACACAACACAATTTAACTGTTTGAAACATGCAACTTAATTCTGCATAACATTGAAAGAAAAAAAGTTACTCCTCTCTAGAAGCTATTAAGTGCTTAGTATATAGACTCACAAGTAGCTAAGTCACAGGGGTATTTTAAAAGTATTTGTAAATAGAGAATTATTATTGATAATAGTGAAAAATATGAAGAAAGTGAGCACACTTGTTTAACAGAAGAGCACAGGAGTATATTGAAAACTAGCAAGTACAGCATAAATGCACAGAGGTAATGTTTCATCTCACCAGTAGTAGAATTATGGGGATAGAAGTTTACACAGATTTAAATAGTGACGAGGTAAAGAGGAAAAAATGTATTGAAGGCTCTTTAAAGTGTAAAGACCACCACAGAAAGTCCCAGGCCAAAAAAAATATCCCTGGAGAGTGAAAGAGCATATAAGAAAGCATGGCTATGTATAAGACTACAAGGGAGATGAATAGCAAGAGAGATTAGGACTGGTTAGTGTGGAAAAAAGCTAACAAAAAGGAGAACTGTAAGTGGCATCGGAAGTGTTGCTAGGGATCAGCTGCTCACCATCTCTTCCATTACAAGTACTAGGGAGCACCAAACCAAGATAGTAAAGGGGATGTTCAAAGCAAAGGAGTTGGCTTTTTACACGACAGATGTGAGACTTGAGAAATCCTCACAAAGAAATTTTGTATACATAGGTTCAAAGGGAGAAGGGTAGTTAGTTATAGAAAAGAAAATGCCACGTGGGTCATTAGGTACCTGCCTTTGCCTCCTGGTTCTGCTCAAGACTTCTCTTGTATTTTGAAACTAGTTGGCTATTGGGAGAGTAGTAGACATATCATACGTACTGACGACTCTCACCTGCCCTAAGCATTCTCCTTTGGCTACTGCCTGTCAGGGTTTTAAGGGCACCAATTGCCCTGACCTGCCTCCCCTGGTACCCACCTCCACCTCTGCCCCTGGGCCCTATTTCAGCTCCAGCCTGCACATGCAGTTCTGATATCAGCCATTTTGGAGGCTGTGCTGAGCCCTCTCCCTTGCTCTTTCTGAAGTATCATCTGGGTTTCCAGGATTGTCCTAGGGCCTGACTTCTTAACTTGCCTTTGGCTGATGGTCACTGGACTGAGGCTGGGACCAGTGGCTGTTGCTGCCTTGGCTCTGCTGGCCCTGATCAGGTGTTGGGTGTACAGCCTGCACGGGGTTGGCCCTCAGCTACCAACTTGTCCCCCATCACAGAGCAGCCTCTGTCAGCAAGAGCCTTTGAGCTAAAGGGATCATAGATCTGACTCAGGCTGGTTGTCTCTTCTTGTACCCTGGAGCATTGCTAAGCAAGAGCTGCATGAGGCAGTTCTTCACCCAGTGCTAATCAATCTCTGGAAGAAAGAAAGTCCATAGTTACCGTAAAAATTATGAGAGCAATTTAAAGGTGGGGCCCTTTAACAGTAATTTAGAGCGCTCATTAAAATGACCTTACTTAAGCAACATGTGGTTAATATCATCAGGAGGTTGGTTAACCAACAGCTCATCACAGATTAATACAGTTCATTGAATTGTGGAAAGAGTAAATAAGGAAAGGATTTGCTGGAGAGCAAGTGGAGCACATTCTCACAGCTCGATGGTGACCAGGTCAGGAAACTTTCTCTCATGTCTGTTGAGCAAAGTAACTTTAAAAGGTTGTTGTACACTGTGGTAACCAGAACCCTCTCCTTGATCCCGTGATGCTGGCACTTCTAAAAGAAGATGCTGAGAAATGGGGACTGGTGTAGAAAAAAAACCCTGTGAAAGAGCTATGCAGTCAGCAAAAATCTGTTTGTTTAATTCTGCAGACAAAGGTAGACTATGTTCCAGTGCTTGGAAATCAAACAGGACAAAACTACATTAAAAATAAGATATATTTTTTTCACTAGAACAACTGTCTGTGGGATGTTATGTATTTTTCTGTCATGTGTAGTCTTTAAATCAAGACTTGACCATTCTTGTAAAAGGTCTGCTCCAGTGTAACAAGACAGACAAACAGCTTAGTGAAGCTGTCTTGTATATAACACCAGGTATTCAGTTACTTGAACCACAATATTTTTTTCAGTCCTTATACGTCAGGTGATATCCCAGACCCTGTGAAGGTGATGGGGGTTTTCCCTGGGGATTTCACCTGAAGCATGCATGTTTTTCATTGCTGTTATGCTATGATGCAGCACACATTTGGACTAGCTCCTACAAAGGTCTAAGTACTCTCACCTGCCAATGACTTGCACACCTTCAATTCTGCATCTATAAGAACAACTCCAAACCAAGCTGCTGATAAAGACTGAAGGCAAAGAGAAGCTGTACAATTAGCATTAAAGACTACCCTTTGTATTTTAAATAGAAAAATAATAAATATCATTAAAACAGCACATCCTGGTCTACTTTTCCCCAGATAGATACGTGATGCAAATCAGTGACAAAATTATCAATGAGTTCTTATGAAAGACAAAAGCTCCACTGAGCAATGGAAGGAACAAGCCCCAGACACTAGCTAAGATGGCGACACCAGATCAGCTTGTCAGCATGCTTTTCTTTCTTGTTAGCTCTACAGCAACAAGCTGAAACTAGATGCACCAAAACAGGAGCACCAAGAAACCTTTTCCATTATTGTAAAGTTTTTTCACGTTCTCAGGATTCCTGTAGTAGCTTGACATTTGCTTAGCTGTACACCATCCCTTTTACTTAGTTCGTTAACTAAGAGTTAAGTTTTAAAATACATTGATTTGCTTTATTTAGGGATTAGTGTCCCGAGAATAAAAAGGCCTCTAATGAAAGCTGCCTACTGCAGTTGGCCTCTGCCTGGCCGACTGCTCCCTGCTACTGCTGGCTCACCTCCTGCAAATTGGTGCCTTGGCAGCCACTTCTTCTGGTGGTAGTGTGCTGCCACCCTCTGCCTGGAGGAGTCTGCAACCAGCTCCTGCGGTAAAGGTGATTCTTAGTGTGGCTTTTGTAAGGATTGTTTTTATTCTCAGGGGTAATCAGCAATTACTGATACCTCAGTGTTCTTATTAAGGGGATTTTTACTATCATAATCCGATTTTTTCCCATGAGTGTAAATTACAGTCATATGGGAGGGCTTGGATGAAAAAAAAGGATGAGATATGTCTTTTTTCAGGTGTGAGACCATAGCCTTTGATTTGACTTCAGTAGTTTCCCATTTCCCATTCTGGTACTTTTGGTCAACAGTTCTGGGTTCAAGAAGTCGCCTTTGAATGTGAATGATCCACAGACAGCTTGGACAACAGCAATCTGAATATAGAAAAATTCTTCTCAGCCATACAGAAAGCAAAGTATAAAAGATATTTTAATTCCTGAAAAGTTATAAGTTAATGGTAAATGTAGGACTAGAAAAAGATGGGGAGAAATTGCTGTGTATTCATATGTTAGGATGAGGAAACCAAAGGACTACTGTTTCCCCTTTTACTATAGGAAAAAGAAAGCAGCACTTTTTCTACAGGTTCTACTACTTCCAAATTTACATTTAGCTCCATGCCTTTTCATATTTTTAGGATCAAAAGGCAAAAAAACCCCTGGGGTAAGTCTGCTAATTCATCTGAAGACAACCTGAAAATGAAACCTTGAGATCACAAGGCTCCATTGAAAAACATTGTAAAACAAGAGGGAATACTTATCTTGACATAGTCAGAGCATAATACTGGAGCTTGTCACACACCTTTGAAGGACGAGGACACAGGCGTTTGTGTGTGTGTGCCCTTGGTGGAACATCAGTAACCAAAAAGATTAGCAGAAGTGTCGTATGCCATCCTGTAATGAAGAGCAATAGACAAGGGCCAAGATGCCTACCTTGTGACTAGAAAATGTCAATTATGGTGTAAGAAACATGCTGGAAGTAAGTGGATGGTTGATGCTTTATGCCACAACAGAACATGAAGAATACCCACCTCTGTGAAGAAGAGGCCCATATCTGTTGTAGGACCATGAATTTCAACCTCTTGTATGTAGTTAATGCAATCTGACTGTGAGGATATGCTTGACTCTTTTAGAGAAATTGCAGGGGGTGGCAGTGTTGGGTTTTTTTAAATTCAGATCTAAATCTGATGGATACAATCATAATGTAACACCATGGTTTTTCTCTGCAACAATGAATGAAGCCCCCCTTGACCATGTTATTGATCACTTAGTCATGGAAAACTAAAAATCGTTCTGCACAAAAAGTTACAAATAAAAGGAATCAATAAAATACCAAGAGAGGTTTACAGAAGATTATGGAACAAGTTATCCTTGAAGCCATTATTAGGCACACAATGGACTGGTGATTGGGAACAGCCAGCATGGATTTATCAAGGGCAAATCAAGGCCTGACCAAGCTGGTTGCCTTCTACGATGGGGTGACTGGTGTGGTGGACAAGGGCAGATCAGTAAATGTTGTTTACTGGGACTTTAGCAAGACCTTTGGCACAGTCTCCCTTATTATCCTGGTAGCCAAACAGGTGAGATACAGTCTACCCACTACACACTGGGTAGAAAACTAGAAGATCTGAAATCGTGATCAGCAGTTCAAAGCCCAGCAGCTGGTAGCCAGTTGCTAGTGATGTTCCTCAGCAGTCAATACTGGGGCTGATAATGGTCAACAACTTCATTAATGGTTTGGAGAATAGGACTGGAAGTGCTCTCAGCAAGTTCATGTATGACACCAAACTGAGGAAAGGAGCAATTTATGTGCTGGAGGGCAGAATGGCAGAGGAGGTTTGATGAGGATGGAGAAAAGAGCTGACAGGAACTCATAAAGTTCAGCAAAGGAAAATGCAAATCCCTGCACCTGGGATAGAATGAATCTATCCACAGAATATGTCAAGGGAGTCAGCTAGACAGAAAACAACTTTGCACAAAAGGACCTTTGGGTCCTGGTGGATGGTGAGTTAAAAATCAGACGGTAGTGCACCTTTGAGCCTACAAGGCTAACTGCATATTAGGCTACAGTTATTAAAGACCAGAAGATCTGGAAAAGTGGTTCTTTCCCTCTGTTCAGTACTTGTCAGGGTGCATTTGGAATGTTGTATCTGGTTTGAGGCTCTCCAGAACAAGACAGACGTCAATAAACTGAATCAAGTTGAGTGAATGATGGATCTTACTGCTTTCTTCAGCTATCTAATGGGTGCTCATACAGAAGACAGCACCAGACTCTTCCCTGCGCACAGGTGATGCACAGCAACAAGATGAGAGGCAATAGACCCAAGATGCAGCAAAGGAGATTCTAATTATGCATACATATACATCTACGTATAAAAGTTATTTTCTGTCAGAGTGGTCAGACACTGGACCAGGTGCCAAGGGAGACTGTGGAACCTCCTTCCTTGGAGATTTCCATCCAAAACTCATCTTGATGAGACCTGAGCAACACCAACAAACTTTGAAGTTAGTCCTGCTTTTAGTGCAGAGGATTGGACCAGATGACCTCCAGAATTTCCTTCCAGCCTAAATTACACTGTGATTCTAAGACTTTCTCTAAGCTTTTCTCTAGGATTACTTTCTTTTGGAAGGCATCCCAAACTTTGATGAAGCCAACAGTTAAGACCCATCTATTTTAGGTTTCTCATCTAGGCACCAGTCTGTCTCTTTAGTTTTCATTACTGTTATTAGATTTCTAATTATATTATGTGTGACATTCCAGCTTCACTTTTTGAAATAACAGTAAAGGCACAAAGTTGGATGGAATGGTTAAACAGAGGAGAGTCTGGATATCATAGAGGGAAAGAAGAATGAACATGAGAATCGCAAAATAAGAGTGGAATACAATGTCAAATAGAAAGTTGCACAGTTGATGGACAATAACAGGAATTTCTGCTCCAGGGTAGGAGCTCCTTAGCTGAAAATCTCTGACCCTGAGAGTACCTGTTAATTGTAGATAACTAGGAACCACCTTTAAAAAGGTGTTTTTCTGAAAATGCTATATGTAATCTTAGAATATGTCAGACAAGGCTAGAGATAAGGAATAGTTAATATATCAATATGTGGCCCTCGTGAGATTACAGCTGGAATGTTGTATACATTTTTAGCCATGTGCATTGATGAAATATGGATCCAGACAGAAAGCACTGTAGCCAAGGGCTCCAAGGAAGTGCTGCAGAATCAAGAGAGCCTATTTTTCAAGAAATTATTAAGCATGATTAGCTTGTTCACCTAGTAAAACAGGTTGAAAAACTGTGCTCTCTTCATTTATGATGAAGGTTGAGTCCTAAGTATCAGATTGAGAGGAAGAGCTTTTAAAGCTAAAGGACCCTGTCAGTTCAAAACCACAATATAATTTGATCATGACTGGAAATTAAAAGAAGATTCCCATGCATCAGAAGACCAATCTTTTGCAGTAGCCTTAGAAGTGGATGGAGTGGGAGGGAATGCAATTCTTACTGTTCTCAAGGCAGGGCTTGGCCTTTTCACAAAAGGTGCTTTTGAGTTTGCAGACTGGATTTGTGATCTGGATTCCTTCTGCATTCTTATTTTATAATTTTACTAATACTTGCCCTGACATATAGCTTTGGAGTGACTACCATTTTCTTGATGATGAAGTCTCCTGTTCTAGGAAGCTGAAGGGAAATGTCTGGTTGAGAGTCAGAAAAGCCATGAGCAGTGCAAGGTATTGCTGATAACAGTATTGAAGGCAAAATTTAATTAAAATTATGCAAAGGTCAGCGTTATTAAGTAGGCCGTAATTGTCCATAGCAAGTAAACGAATGGGCGTGGTGACAGTGGTGGCAGGGAAGGGCGCACGAACTACAAGGAATGGCACATTTTGGTGTTACATCCAGGCAGACAGTAGTCATAGTTCACAGGCTTTAAGAATGACTTCTCTTTTAACTACAATCACTCTCAGGAATCAGGCATAATGCACAACAAGGGCACAATCAAATAGAATACTTCTCAGGAAACCAGTTCAGGTTTTGTTGAACTAGAGCTGTAATAGGTAAAGGGCTGCTCCAAAGTACACATAGCCCCAATATACTTTCACATTGGGTTTGCCTGTGCTGTTAATAGCACTGAACTATAAATCTAAACAGTATTCTAAGCACGAATGTTTCTTGAACACCTAGTTTGTTCAATATACCCAAGGCATTATATTTTCTCTTCCTGCAAATCCTTGGCTGACTCTAGCAGGTCTTAGCTGAATGGACTTTAGCCATAGACTATGAAAATAAAACTTCATACCAAAATAGGTTTTAGCTATCAGTAACCAGGAACACTTCCAAAGTTGGGACACCCCATTTTTAAATGCCAGGAAGGTATGACCTATTATAATCTTGACAAGCTCAGGAAAAAAGGTGTTTCACAAGAGTGTACAAAAAGAATACAGTTGCACATTTTCCACCTAATTAATTTTTGACCACTGTGGATAAACATGTATTTTGGGACCTTTAACAGAGGGCAGAACTGGGAGGAGACAAGATTAAGACTGCCTAAACCATAGTTTGTGTTAGAAGTTAATGATTCTTCTACCAAGTACCAGCACAGCCTTGCTTAAGGAGAGAATACTCTGACTTTTGAGCGTTTGTGTGGTAGTATAACTGCTGTTGTTGTGGATACAGAACCTAGGTAGGAACCTCTTTAATATTCTTTTTGTTTGTCTTAACCTTAAAATGTTGCCATTTAGTGTTTGCAGCTAATGAACATTACCTGTGTTGTACTAGTTGCATTTCCTGTGACCAATAGCACCAGTAACATTCCTGTTGTAAATGTCAGTGCTTTAATGATGGCATCATACATTTCTATGTGTGTCTCTGAACAGTAAGCATCGTATGTCTTGAACAATGCAAGCAGCATTGAGGCCTGCACAGCACTGTGATATTCATTTTTCATATTAGGTTAACTTAAAAGGTCTTGTTATGATTCCTTAATGTATTTAACAACCAGTAAGACAGTTGGATTAGCACTGCAGTTAGTGTAAATCAGTACAGTTCCATGAACTACTGGATGAAATGTGGCTCTTGATTTGTGATTTGTTAGTCTACTGGATGGTGGTATAGCCCTTGAAAGTGCATCTGTGGTGAGAAACAGCCCAAGGACTTAGAGTGTCTTTGCTGGATTCTGAAAATTACTCAAACATCATTGTCTTTTTCTTTCATAAGGATCTACAAAACCTGTGGCAAACTATTGTCTTGATCTTTGTAAACTAATTATCTATTATTCATACTAAGGTGTTTAAATTGGTGCTCTTATTCATTACAATTTGCATATAATTAGGGGGTAGAAAACCAAGCTTGATTTTTTTTAATGTTCACTAAGGAATAGACCTACCTAACAGGCACAGAGTTAGGCCATGGCCCCCATGAGGTCATACACCCTGAAGCACTGAAGAAGTCTGCGGCCGTCCTTTGCAAGGCTGGCTGCTGTACTCTGGAACCATCTCGCAAAGTGCTGCATGCTTCCATGACGCTGTGAAAGCTCTCAGCTCCCACCAACACAAATGATCCACCCTGATTATTAGTCAAGACCCTTGATCTTCCCCCATTCAAAGTGTGTCTCAGAAGAGACTGTACTGAGCACAAGACCAAATGAGTTTGTCAAATGTTCCCTGGGTATGATGCAAAAGTGAACTGGAAGAGTGTTAACTTTCATTCTCACAGTATGGCTTGAGGTTTTTTGGTGGGTTTTTTTTTCCTTATGCTTGCTTTTGGGGAGAGGACTGTTTTCTTCCCTCAGGAAGGAAGTCAAGGTGATTTTTGTTTAGGTTGATTGACTACCTAAAGAACACCAATATGTTATTTGACTGATCTCGTCTTTCTGCAAATGCAACTACCTCAGGTCATTACTGCAGCAGAATGGCTTGTGCAGGCAAAGTGTAATAGTTTTAAAGAAGTCATATTAGTGAAAGGACACATTTGGTGCAGAAAGCTTCATACTTTTCCTTTCCTTGTAACCAGATCCTTGGTTTATTAAACATGGAAAAATCCTAGTGAAATAAATCTAAAATAGCAACTGTATCAATACTTGAAACTGTCAGGCTCAACAGCTAATGTGTGTTGACATCAATTGTGAATTGACCTTTTATCTTTTTTTCTAATCTTCTTGTGTCATGGCATTTCCCCAGCCTTGATCTCTTCTATCGCCAGCAGATTTCTGTGTAGGTGAGGATCAACTGAGGACTGGAGGAGATGCTGCCAGCAGCTCCGACTGTTGATCCTTGCACACAGCTCACTAACATTTCTCCAGCACAGCTGCATCATCTTTTTGCTTCCTTCCTCCCATCCTAGCCTTCCCCAGAAAAAGTAGCACCACCTCCAGTAGCATCTTTGCAAAGCAATGATAAGACATGTGTCATTCACCACTGACAGGAGCTGGTCACTCCTATTCTTGCCTGAGAGTCCTTCCCCTGGATCGTTGAAGGAGCTGAGCACTGACAGTGCTGAGCCAACTAACTTCCACCTTCTAGCTGGCTTCACACTCTTCAGTGTGCATCAAGCAGCTTATGCCCCACAAAGATGTATTTTACTTTGTTTTTCTTCTCTTTCTTTATCCTTTACCTTGCATGGTACCCTATTTCTGCCTCTGGATGCCTTTTTCACTATTTGCCTCTAACTGCTTAACCTGCTCTTTGACATTTACTGCTTGCACTTTCAATCTTACTGTCCTCTCTTCTTGTGCCTTCACAGTCTTTCTCTGAAACATTTACTGGGATAGCCGGCTCATATCTAAACTTCTTCAGTTACATGTATGGATACCTGACTGCCTTTCTCTTTTCTCTACTTTGCCTCTTATTTCTATCTTCTTGTTTCTCTGCTTTCATTCCTTCTCTCCTTATATTGAGATTCTAAGTCATGCTGTACCTTCAAACTCTCAAAAAAGCCACTTCTTTAGTCCTGTGACCTGCAATGACATGCTACCCCAGCATCTTATTGTAGTCCTTAACATATCATAATAACAGGGAGAAGCTAATATCTTCAGATTACACAGGGACGGATAAATTTCAGAGGACCAGATTCTCAAAAGTATTTGTGTACTAACTTTTCCTGAGCACTAAGAATCTCATTTCACAAGCATTTCTGTTGGTAGCTGTGCAGACTTGAAGAAACCCTTTCCTGTACTTCTTATCCCTATCTATCCGAGGAGTCAAGTGGAAGGAAAAGCTATTTTTTTGTCCACATATGTGTTCTGACCCAGACTTACAGCACAGCCACAGAAACAGTGGTACTCACACGAGTCAAGAGTTTGGGAAGCAGATATGAGCAGTGGGAAAGAAAAGGAGTTGTTCATGCCAGCATTAATACCTAAGGACATGCTCATGAACTTAAGCCCAAGAAAATCCTGAATTGTTTAAATCTCTGTTTGTGTATTTGTCTTAAACATCCTTAGGTATTAACCCTCTTCCACCTAAGTGAAGAAAAATATTCTTCACCATTGTGCATTAGAGCAATGCCTACCCTTTAAATGCTCTCAAAAGTGTTACTCTGCCATATGGTCTGTAGCAGAGCAATTTGCAACTGCAGATGGACTTTTTCCAGCATTGAAGAAGTTCATCCAACTTTTTTCAGCTCCATTCAAGCATGGAAAACCTCTCTTTGTGTGATTTTCCCCCTCCTCTCTCTCTTCTTCACCCTTTTCTCAAATGAGGAAACTACTGTGAAAGGTGAAATAAATCAGTTCCTGTGAGCTATGATTTCTGAGTTCTGACTTGGGGTCATTAGTTTCAATACTCCTATCTCCCCCGTGTGTCAAGATCTGCAGATCCGAAGAGGGTTTGTTTCAAGTGACCCATTTTTTCTGAGAAGCTCTGCAGTGGCATCTGGATCTTCCTTCAGAAATCTGTTCTGTTTGTAGTTGGAGTTGCACAAACGGGCAAGTGTTTTCATTCTTTAAATAAACTTTGCAAGTAGATACATAGACTTCCCTTACAGCTTTTCACTGAAGTATTCTTTTTAATTGCTTACCCATCTCTCAGATACAGAGTTTTAAGAAACTGAGAAAAGAAAAAGGTGAAGTATTGTACTATTCATTGCAATAAAACCAAATTCAACTTAATCATGAAACAAGGCTTTCAACAATTAAAAAAATATGTTATATCAAAGGAGGGGAAAGATTTGTCATCTATGGCTACAGGGTGTGCTCTTCCCAGGGCAATTGAGGTAGTTCTGCTGAACTCCTGAGTTGCAGATGATTTCATGCATCAGGGTATATAGACAGCACTCTGCAAAAAGAAGGGGATTAGGGATAGCCTGTATACTACTGTACGAAGAAAAAACATATAATCTCCTTAGAGGAGGTCAGGTAGCTAAAATAATCAATTCTTTTGTCATTAAGAATTGTTTCCAACAGGCCAGTGTGAAAGAATAAGTCAGATGGCTCACTGTTACTACAGAGATCTTACAAAATAAATGACTGAGTCCTAAGCCATGTGGCCTGCAAATTCAGAGCTTCACTAGGACTCCCTGTGCTTCAACACTGATGTTTTGTTGACCCTTGTAGTATATTTTTGGACAGAGACTTTGTCTCTTACTCTTTTGTGGAAATTGTCTTTTTAGCATTAAATGTCATTCTAGACCGAAAAAGGGGGGGGGGGGGGAGTGAGGGGCAGTGGGGAGACTGAAGACCATTTCACTTGAAAAGAAAGATGTCAAAACAAGATATTTCAGAATTCAAACAAATATACACTTTGAAATACCCAAGTCATTGAGCCAAATCCCTTCCAATGAAAAGGTTCAGTTTCAACATCTCAGCATTTTCCTGTAACTACTCTTTCATCAGAAAGGTCCTTAAGCAACTCTATTTTGGCATATGTGGTTTTGTATTTATTACTGTTTTTCTCTTGGGTTCAGATCACTCAGTAAAGAAATCAGTGGAATCAGAAAAAAAAATGACAGTAGAAACCGAATCCAACAATGTCGATGACTCAAATCAGGAAGCAGAACCTGCCCAGCTTTTGAATGATGAAGCAAACAAAAATCTACCAGTCAAAAAGAAGAATTCCTGTTGCACTGGCTTGAAGGTTTGGTGCCTTATCAATATCAACAGAAATTACTGTTGTCATATGTTAAGAAATGTTGTTCAAGATATGACATGACAGATTACTTCATTCCTGTTCCACCTATCTTTTCTGGAACTGGATACACACTGGAGGTACAGGGGAGGGTTGGATCTTGTCTTTGTCCTAAAGGAAATGAAATTCCTGATTTAACATATTTACTCTCAAGTTACTCATAGGTAGATCCCCTTTTTGGTCATTGGAGAGAGGTAGCAACCTCCATTGGAAGACTTGAAGCATCCTAAAATAGGTGGCTATGATACACTGTTGTCTGGAGGTTGCTGTCACCCACCTGTTCTTGTAGGGTCAAAATAGGGTGAGGTAAATTGTATCCCAGGAATTTTATCTAATCCAGGGCTGTAGGTCGAACAGTCCACTGATTTCCACAAGCATCCAAGTTTTCAGGAGCACACAAGAAGAATTGATGGAACAAAGAAAGTAGACTAATGAGAATTTTGCTTTCGTCTTAAAGCCTTAGTATTTATTGCTTCTGGCTGAGCTGAAAATACTACAAGGGCAAGATTTCTTTTGACAGTGATGTGTTTGGGTTTATGTTTTTACTAATTCTTCAGCCAGCTTCATCTCAGGTTAAATTCCATAGGCTCAGTGGAGTTGCAATCAAGGACACATTTCTCTATGAAAAGGTTTGTAAAATAAAAGATTAATGGAAAAGAATAGGTAATCTCAAGCTTCTAAACCATCCAAAATAGTTTGGCTCAAGTATGAGGCAAAGATTGTTATATTTTTTATTTTATCTGACTCACATTTGCCACCCATATACACCTGCAAAAACAAAATCTGATCTCTCTGGGAGACTCACAGGACTAACTTTGCCATCGTGTATGCAGGCAATGCTGCACGACTGTGGATCTATGTCTAACTTTATGGCAATTAGAGTTTAAGAGACACAATACCTTGGAGATAATAAAAGACAAACTGTTATTCTCCCTCACCTCCTCATCAAATGTTTTGTGGTTTACCTCGGGATTGTATTTCAACCCCAAAATACCCAAGTCATTTTTGTTTGTGTTTTCATGCTTATCAGCAGTTTCTGATTTCATCCAAAACTCTTGAGAGCACTGCTGGCATAAGGCAAGAAAGGTGGTTCTCACAGATTTTTGCTGGTCGAGCTCAGGAAAAATAAAACATGTCACGACAAAGCCTGCACTTGTGAGATTTTCTCTTCATGCCTGACAAAAAGAGTGTAAACATATCTATTTTCAAGCTTTTACTTCCAGGATGGGCTTCATTTCTTACAGTAGATAGTATTGCAAAGTCTAAATCTATATTTACTTTTGTTTACTTACCCAATGTTGTGTTGTATTGGAACTTTTACCCAGTGAGCAATAAGTCTATTTGTTTTTTAGACTGTGTTGAAATAGTTGGATAATATTTAAACAAACTTAGTTTAACTTTTTATCAAATACATCTTTATTTGCAAAAGCTACAATGTGTGTTGGTGGAAGCAACTATAAAATTATGAAGAATATTAAGCTTTCCCTTATGAAATATATGGTATACAGGCGACATAGCCATAATCCACACATTTCAAAATATATAATTTGAGACAGAGATGAACTTAATCAGTCTGTACCATCTTGTACATACTGGGATATCATAAAAACTTGCATAAAGCCTTTATTTTGATGCGATGGCTATCTATGTTTGAGTTAGAACCAGTTATGAACTGGCCTAAAATAAGTGACATGTGCCCCAAGCAGAAGATTATTGGGGCTAAGATTAATTTTAGCTTGGACTAGTGTCAGTAAATCTGTCTTGATGAAGTATTTTACCTCTGGCAAATTTTACATTTCTGCAACATCTAGAAATTTAGAAATCCCACCATTTTGCCTGCCCAGCACTGGGCCTCAGCTTTTTGATAAAATTAACCTCAGAATGTCAGTAAGGTAAATAGTCCTCAGTGAGTTGTTTGCCAAATTTAAGTTCCACAGTCCATAGGACTTCTGCTTTGGAAAACCTCTGGCCAGCAATGCAGGGAAGGTCAGGCTTTCTATGGTCATTAAGATGGTTATTGCAAACCTGAACCCTAAAGCAAGTGGCTGCTCTCAGTGCAGCACCTAGCACCAGCCCTCTCCAGCAGGGACAACCAGAGTAGGAGCAGATATTGCTGAGAGACCTCCCTGGTGCTCCGTAGCATTAGGGTACGTGAAAATTCACACACAACGCCATCACTGCAATTTGAGTAACAAACGTATGCCATGACGGTGATTGTTCCACACAGTTTTAAAGATCTTTTATCTCTCTGTGACCAGTTTCCCTGCCTCTACCTCCCATTTTCTGTCTTAATCTTTCCTCAGGCATTTCTCGCTGCTTTATCATTCAGCTACTTGAGTAAAGCGTTGTCTGGTACAATTATGAAAAGCTCTATCACTCAGATTGAACGAAGGTTTGACCTGACGTCCTCTACTGTTGGTTTCATCGATGGGAGCTTTGAGATGGGTAATTCATATTCAGTAACATGCAGAAAACTGTTCAGAGAAATATGAGGAACAGCATCTGGCATTAATTTTGGTTCATTACCTTCCAGGTAACTTGCTGGTGATTGCATTTGTAAGCTACTTTGGAGCTAAACTTCATAGGCCCAAAGTAATAGCTGTTGGATGCTTTACTATGGCTTTGGGAAGTCTTTTAACAGCAATGCCTCATTTCTTCATGGGATAGTAAGTACCAATCAAGATTAATTTGGGTAACCTAACTTTGGAACTGGATACTGCTTTCTGGTTTTTGAATGAAACTTGGTGTATATAAAGTCTTAGATTTCCAAAGGCCTATAGAGGCTCACCTTGATATGCAATGAATCATGTTTGACGCACACATCATTGTTCATTTTATCTGGTTGTAAAAATACGGTTCTTCTGAAGTAAAAGTTCGACTTCTCAAAAAAAAAAAGGAAAATCAAAATGCTTTAAATTTCAGTCAGACTTGTTCAGAAAAGAGAAAGAGAAGGAAATGATTTTACAAAATCATTAGAATTTTTTTTGGGGGGGAGGAAACACCTATGAAAATCTTATGAAAATTCAAGTTTCAAACAAAATATATTGTTCTTTGAAAATCTTCAACCATGCTACTATGCTGGTGCTATTGCTTCATTGAATTATATACTCTTCCTGAATGGTTAACTGTAAGACCACCTTATTGGGAAAATCAGCATTAACCTAAGAATGTGGCATCACTGGTTGCTAATAGAGATGTCAGGATCATGTAGACAGGAAAGTCAAACCATTATGAACCACAGTAAAATGACAAGGGATGTAGAATCCACCTATATGATTTCCAGAATAAGTTTCTGTTGTTTTGAACAGGACCTCAAAGCTCTGAGCAGGTAACTTCATATTGAGTGACATCTCTACCTGAAATATGATTTTATTTCTAGTAACAGGTAACTCTCTTGTAAAATCAGGGACTCAGAGCTCACTCATTGAAGAAACCAACCTACAAAGGTGCTCATTAGAAGAAATCCACTCCTTGAAAGAGGAAACCAGAGCCTTGTTGTGTAAGATGGCATATTTTGCTCTCCTGTGGCGAACAGCTGCTCCTCACACAAAGCAGCCTCTCAGCTTCATGCAGAGCCTGCAGATGGATCAGTGCTGGTAGAACTGGTACCAGGGTTTTTCCTGTTCCAAATGCACACGGCTGGTTAAACTGATTTTCCATGGCTGGTTAAGCTAATTTTTATTCATCTTCTCCAGGCTCAGAGATTTACTGCATGTTGCTTATATGCAATAATGTTTCTAGCCATAGCTTTGATACAGTGATAGCATAGACTAAGATATATTTCTGTTGCTCTCTTAAATGTATTAGAATAGTTTTAGGTATACTACTGTAAAAAGAAAACTAAGGAATACTTTTTTTATCATGATAGTGGATCTTGCACTAGCATCAGACTTGTATTTTCCACTGCTTAAGCCAAACTATGTATCTTGCTCATCTGCACTGGGAAACTCATACAGTTTCTCATGTACCTGTGCCTGAATTTTTATAGCGGAACTGTTCTGCACTGTTTCTTCTGATGAATATTCTTTGTTTCAACCTGAAAAATATGACTGCCTGGCCTAATAGAGACAGCCCAGTTCCTAGAAGCAGAATGTGTGCTTTACCATGTTGTTCTGCTTAAGCTAATTGTACTTTGCACCTCGGCAGGGCTCATATCTGGGAACAGGATTAGGCTAAAGCAGCCGAACAGCTTCCAGCACCTGAGCTGCTCAGCCGCTGCCCCACAGCATTGCTCTGCTCCCTGTAAATACAGCTAAAGGGTGCCTTTTAGCCACTAACTTTATTCACCTGCTGCTATACAACAGCTCTTTCTAAAGCTAATGCCAATTATCAGGCAAACAGGTACTTCCTGAGGATGACTTCTCCCTTCCTCACTCCTCTCCTCCCCCAACCCCAAAATACTTATCTACGATGAAAAGGGGGACTCATACTCATGATGTTCTTCTTTTTCTCCTTGACTGTGGGGTCAGCATAAGGAGCTCGCTTGGACCTGACCCTAAATTTTGATACCAACAGTTCAATCCTACCTGAATTACTTTCAAAAGCCCTTTTGAATTTTACAGCTTAAAATGTTATGTCTTCTAGACAGATGATTCTAACTTTTATTTGTTCATTTTGGATTCTAACTTCTATTGGTTCATTTGGTTTTCCCAAATGTGCTTAAATAATCTTCTTTTTTGCTCCTTTAGTAGGATTTGATTTTTGGATTGACATTTAAACAAAGATACCTTTCTCTTTAGGGAAACAGCAGTCAAGTGATTCCTGCCCTACTACACTAGTATTTCCCTAGTGAACACTGCTTCTAAACCTACTAATTGTGTGTTTTTAGTTATAAGTATGAGACAGCATCACATACAGCTTCTTCAGACAACTTAACTTCAAGCATAAATCCCTGTTCCCTACATCAAGATGCGAACAAAACCTTGTTGCAAGTCTCCCGATCAGGTAAGGAACTGTAAATGTAAGTACAAATAGAGGAGCTAGTTTTATCCTTGGTTGCAAGTAGAGTAAGCCATTGCTCCATGCAAGATGCTCAGTTAGATTTCTAACTTCAGTCTCTACCTGTCCGGGAACATTACCAACACTTAAATGCACTTTGTGCATTTCATTTGTAGAAGAAACATCCAGCAAACACAGATTACTGTGATCCAGATCCCCAGTTTCCTATGTTCACACTTCCAAATTACAGTAAAATCTCCCTAACACTGAAGGGGATGCTGAGACTGTGTGCAAAGAAATTTCTGAAGGGACTCAATTACCCAGGGCCTGGAGTTAGGGAGGTGGAAGAGGACATGAAACTGCACAGAGTTAACTAGAAATAAATGGAGATTTCTATGATTTTCTTTACTATACGGAATACAGCTGTTTTACATGTTGCTTTGCATGTGACATAGGTAGAGAAAGAAGCAAGCTGTGCCCCAGAAACCATCTCAAACTTCTCAAGTTAAAGATATAAATTATATGCCAGATAATATATTTATGATAATATCAATCTGCCATTTTTTTTCCATGGGCCTTTTTTCTGATAGATTATACTTATCTGTACTTCTAGAAACCAAATACAATAGAGGTGGAGGAAAGTGTAATTAAAAGATTATTGAAAGGTATAATGAGGTTGATGGCCTTTCATTAATCTTCCATAAGGATAATGCTGTCAATACCTTAAATACTAAACTATATCACTTCATGTGCTGAATTTCCTGTGATTTGTCACTGTTTGACATTCAACTATTCTATTACAAAGATGTAAACTCTCATTATCTGCAGGCTGTGAGAAGGAACCATCATCATATATGTGGATATATATCTTACTGGGAAACATGTTACGTGGAATTGGTGAGACACCAATAACACCATTGGGCATCTCTTATCTTGATGATTTTGCTAAAGAAGAGGATGTTCCTGTGTATGTAGGTAATCTCAGCATGAAGTAAACTCAGAGATTCATAGTGTAAGAGGTTGAACATCTTCTGCAGAAGAAAACATTCAGCCATTAAAATGTACTAGCATCTGCTTCATTATATTTTCAGCATGTTTGCACACAATAGCCATGTTGGGCCCAATGTTTGGTTTCCTGTTGGGATCTTTATGTGCAAAACTGTATGTGGATATTGGATTTGTGGATTTAGGTAAGCAAAATGGAGGTAAAGTGAAAGTAAGCTAATACCTGTTGGTAACAGGTTCCTCTACACATTTGCATAAGTTTTTATTATATTAATCATATTAATTTGTATATATCTTTAATTTATATTGATTTCATTAATTTTATTATAGACCTTATTACAATTTTATTAAATTACTGGAAGCTTTTAAGGTAAAGGCAGAATTAGACAGGGAACGTATTTTAGAATTCTGTTTTAGGATTAAAGGATTAAAATACCTGTTTAACCTTAAAAATCAGTACCAAGAACTCTCACAGACCCAAGATGTTTTACTAAACTGGGATCTTAATGAAAGGATTCTGCTAGCATAACAGTTTTACAGTTTTGGTGGATTATCTGCCCTTTCAGCTGAGCATTTTACATTATTTACAATTCATGTAATGTTTGCAATACTTTATACACTTTTTGCCAGCCATTGCTTATTCAGATGAAAAGAAAACACATGTATGTAACCACATCTGCAAAATGCCGGAGGGAGCAGAGCAGTCCCTGTAAGTGGTGGCCATGGCCCTGCATCCTGTTCCCTTTCACTGGAAGAGGCAGGAGCCATCTCTGAGGCGTGTTCCCTGGCCAGCCCACCTCCCCACCCGCCAGACCAGCCTGATGGGAAGTCAGGCAGTGTGGACTGGTGATGGCTTTTTCAGGAAAAGGCCCAGTGTAGCAGCAGCAGTGGGTGATCCTGTTTCCCTAGCAGGACAGAGAAGTTTTCAGATCTTCAGGATCCTGTAATTAGATAGATGAACTATTTTGTCTTTGCCCTTTGTTAAGCCAATGTTTGATTTTGCTTAAGCATAAGGAGAGTGAGCCAATTCTGTTCACACAGTGAAAAGTCTTATATTGTTGGTCCACCACCAAACATGCCAGCATGTAACAATCATAAAAATACAACCAACTACTCTCGTCTTCATTGCAATACAAAGTTTAAAGTCATGGCTAATCTCGCCGATGCCACAGAGAAGGCCCATATGCTTATTAGCAACCGACACAATTCAGTTTTGCAGAGGATGGTCTTGGTAGAAATGTATCATCAGGCCAAAAAGGACCCCACGCTTGGGGCCTGTCTGCCACCCGTTTTGGTTTCCTATGTATTGGATAAGGACCTCTGTGTTGCCATGTATGCCACAAAATGGCAGTCAGTATATCATGAAGAAAGGCAGATGAAACATAACACCATTCAGGGTACGATTCCTGATGCCTTCACTTGCATGAACTGTCTCTCATTAGATTATTATTGTTACCACTGAAAGTCAGACATTGTAAAATGTAGTTATTTTAGCAGATAAAGGGTGGGAAGGTTCAACTTCTTCATTTAGGTAACTTGTATCTGTTTCCCTCAATTCTAGGAAGCATCACTATCACCCCACAGGATTCCCGCTGGGTGGGTGCATGGTGGCTTGGTTTTTTAATAGGTGGGGTAATCAGTTTCCTAGCTGCTATTCCATTTTGCTTCCTGCCGAAGAGTCTGAAAAAGCCAAAGGAAGTCAATAATGACAAAACTTCATATGGTCTCTTGGAAAACATGGGCGCCACGAGGAAGACAATTCCTCCTGCAAAACCTAAGCCAAGGAAGTGGACAGTAATACTGAAAGGCAAGTGTTTTGCAAGTCGTATCAATGTGAAAAGCAATAGGCACAATATACAGCGGGAATGTAATAGTTCTGCAGAATATTTTGCTTCCCTTGCACTTCAGTCTAAACCAGTTAGCTATCCCCAGGAAAGGAGGGGTCCACTAAAGACTATTAGAAGTCAAAGAGCTTCCTCAAGACTGTGAGGTTCTGCATGCATCACCTGCAATGCATCATCGCCTGAGTGGCACCAACCTCTAAAATTTTGTGCTAGAAGAAATTTGAACAGTGGAAAAATTGTTTCTGTTTCAGGACCTAAAGAAAATATTAGAAGGTTCCTTTCTCAATATGGAAAGCCAAATTATTTATCTGATGATCACAGAGCTCATGGAGACTCTGAAGCACATTGCTGCCTGAGGAAAATACAGCAGGCTTGAGTATCAGCTCTGGTTGTGCAGTTGTTAGGCTAAGAAAGGGGTGGAAAGGTGTGGGGAAGAGATGGCTTTGCATCATTAGTCAAATTCTCCTGTCTTTGTTCAGATCCAAATGGAAGACATTGGGCATCTCCACAAAAGCACCTCTCACTTAGCCTTGAACCTGTGATGATACTCATGTGAGCTGAAAGAAGTCTTTGCTGTGTGGAGCCCTTCAGGCTTCATGTGCAGATCTCACTAGAGCACCCAGGCCTTAACCCATACTTCTGTCTTCTTTTAGGATTCTCTTCCTGTATCTCAGTCTCCGGTGTTTTTCAAGAACCTGATTTTGCTTTCAGATACTCACATGCAAATGAAGATCAGTACGACTTGCACATGGACAGCTGAGAGAAGGATTTTGCCCTAAGTTTCGTAGATTACTCACCAGTAATTATGCCATGCATCTTTCAAAGCCAACTCATATATCCCTTTCTTTCAGATTTCTATACCTCCCTGAAAAAAGTATTGAGTAATCGAATGTACTTTACATTTTTGTGTTGCTCACTGTTACAGTTCAGTAGCTTTATTGGTTTCTTGACTTACAAACCAAAGTACATGGAACAGCAGTATGGACAATCTACATCTAAATCTAACTTTCTAATAGGTGAGTTACACTGTGCAATGACTGCTTCTGCTATAAGCAGTGCACAGGGAGAAGTTCTGGCATGCTTTTTCTGGGACTGAATTCCTTGCAAAACAGGCTGATGTAAATGGCGATCTCTCCTGAACTTAAATTATATAAAGGCAGCATACAAACTACAGTTTTGGTGTCTATGGGACCAGAATAAATAATTATTATATTACATTAATTATATTATAGCAAGGGCACCCCAAATATGCGATGAATGTGGTGTGGGAGTTTTAAATGCTGCAACATCTGACTAATGCCTTGCAATGGAAACGGGGTTTGAGGGTTAGGCACTTCAAAAATAGCATACGCAACCCAGGGATTAGACTGAGCACAAAGCCACCTAGAGTCATCATAATACAACAAAAAGCTGCCAGGGATATCAAGCTGAGGACAGAGTTTGGCTCTTAAACCCAGTTCACTCTTTTATTTTAACATTCCCTTTCTATAATCTCTTTCAGGATTGACATCCTTACCTCCTGTAGGTATTGGGATTTTCCTAGGAGGGCTCATAATGAAAAAGTACAAAATGAGCATCATTGGAGCAACCAAGTTTGCATTTACTATGTCATTTTTGGCCTACGTCATCACTCTCTTACACTTTTTTGTTGGCTGTGAGAACCATGTGGTAGCAGGAATGACAGTGTCCTATGAAGGGTGAGTATAAAAGGAAGAAGATTATGTTTTTCTCCATGGCAGCAATAGTTCCAAAAATGTACTCTGACATCAAGGCTAAAAGAGAAACATGCTTTTGCAATGCTTAAGAGAAAGCGAATGCTAGCACTTGTCATTGTGATAGTTTGGTTGGTCAGCAGAGTGTCAGCCTTGCAAAGCACAACACTGGTTAAACATTAATTAGAAATACATTAGCAAAATTGCATCATTACCGATGTAGGTTGTTTGGCCGTGTGGGGTGGTATTGCTGTTTCATACAGTGCTATCTCTACCCCAGAAGCAATTTTCTAGCGAAGTGTATTCAGTAAAAGGGTGAAGCATATGTAACAGAGAGCATTGGTAGCATATCCTACACAGAGCTGGAAAGACTGCAACATGCTAGACTCTCAGCCTACTGTAAACCAAAACAAAGCTTTTATGCCTACTGAAGATGCTCTCTCCTCTCAAGAGAGAACCAGGGTTTAAAAGTTACAGGCTGCTATTTTTTCTTGGATTGAGTAAAGCTACCAGTACAGGGGATGCATGCTAGGATATGGCTGTCCGAGGGGCCCAGTGACACACTGGCACATGGATTGTCACTGCCTCATGTCCAGCCTGCTCAGAGTACCTCATGGCTAGTGTGAACCTGTTTGCATCTCCCTGAAGGCTTACCCACAGTTCAATAATTTGTCACTACAGTTCATTTATGAAGCCATACTTGTTCACAGCTGAAAAGGCTTTAGGAGAGGAGTATTTTAAATTTTAATTATGGAGACCAGGAAATCTAGTTTCTATAATTGGTGCGTTTTTACCAACAGGTAAAGATATAAGTGATAAGGCTGTGTTAACTGTTGCTAGCTCTACATACAATTACAGGATAGCCTAGCTGGCCTCTCAAAGCCTTTCAGCTCTTCCTTTTTCTTTTCTGTCTACACCCACCAGCTAAAATCAGTAGCAACATTTTTGTTTTAAAATTCTTTATAATCTAGTAATCACTTTAATAACAGTGCAAGTAGGATGGAATCTCAAGCGAAGAGATCAATACTGTAGAGACTCAGCTATGAAAAAGTATGTCCAGGGCATATGAGGTGGGATTCAGGACAGCAACACTGTCACGCAGCAGGGACTACATTGCCATCAGCACTGAATTAAAAGTTCTTACCCCTGTCTGAACTTAACTTCCAAGCAAACCCATTCCGTACCATGAAAATTCCATAATTTCTGAGTGCAACTCTGACTGCAAATGTGCCTCCAATGTGTGGGATCCTGTGTGTGGAGACAACGGACTCACATACGTTTCAGCGTGTCTAGCTGGGTGTACAACTTCGGAGGGACATGGAAAGAACACAGTAAGACCCTGCTTCAGTTTCTGAGGTTTTTTACTAACTTATTTTCCATGTAACATCGGGGATTTAGTAGTATAATGCATTTAAGGGAAACCAAAGTTACTGGGGACCAGTCAGTAAAGTATTCATGATTTCTGGCTACAAACGGCACGGAAGACAGAGATTTCTCCGGGGTACTGCACATTAAGCAAAAAGCCCTAGTTCCTTGTTGTAGATCCTAGCTTTCATCTTTTGTAGATTGAACAAGAGGGCGAAACAAACAATTCAAACTGGTTACATGTTGTCTGAAGGTTGTCCATGGCTTGCCTTTCATAAACCTCATTCTGACTGCCCTGGGGCTTTCAGCCAGCAGTTGAAGTACACTAAGATAGTGTAGTATCTTCCCTGATACTGATCATTAATGTCTAAGTATGAAGAATGATTTGAGGGGAGGCAGCTTGTTTCCTCTGTGTGAGACTCTGGGATGGCAGGATACCGCTTATTTTTCTGGCTGACTGATTTCTGCTTGGCACAGAGTGCTGGGGATAATGCATAGAGTCCCAGAGAGGAAGCTCCAGTCCATGGATATAAGCCTTCATTGGACTGTGTCATTCCCCTGTTTTCTGATGTCAGATGATCACTCCAGAAGATATATGATCTGAAGCTGTCTCTTGCACTCAGACAGAATTTTCTCTCCAACAGATTTTTCTTTGTGGCTGGTTTCTCTCTGATGTCTACAATCGTCTTCTCCAAAAGACATTCTTTGCTAAAATCTTAAGGTGGGAGGCAGGGGATAAGGGCTCAACAGCATCCATGTCAGTGGGACTACTGCCTCCCACACAAGTCTGTCTCTGTAGAGGATAAGGTTTGTGGCTCACAGTTCCCCTTAGCTCAGCACATCCTCAAGCCCTGGTTAAAAGCTATTGCTCCTAAGCTATCAGTACACCTACTGCTGATCTCAGGGCTCTGCATGAGCTGCGTCTTGACAGGTAGCTGCTGCTTACAGCTGTGAAGTACCTCTGGTGGATCAGCGTTAGCAGAGAGGGACCTGTGATCCAGGTGCTTTTCACAGAGACAAGTCAGCTAACAGGTGATGTCACCCAGCAGCAAAAGGCACAGCTCCTTGAGCCTCGCTTTTCCCCTTCGACTGCCCTCCAGGGACACAAAGCTGAGGCCAGCCTCAGAGATCATGCAGGTACTCCAAACATCTTCCAAAAAGGGATGCTGTGTCCACTGATAAAAACATGCTGGCATGGAACATCCCTTCTAACTCTGAGCACTGTTTGTAGGAAAGAAAAGAAGGATCTGCTGCCCATTGCCTCAAGAAAAGCAAATGAGATAGGAACAGGATGCTTGGGAAGGCTTCAGACTCTGCCTGTGTCTGAAAGCAGGATTCCGCATTGCATGAGCAATACCTTAGCAAGCGTGGCCAGCAGGTCGAGAGAGGTGAAGCATGGCCTGCAGGTCGGGGGAGGTGATTCTGCCCCTCTACTCCACTCTGGTGAGACCCCACCTGGAGTACTGTGTCCAGCTCTGGAGCCCTCAGCACAGGAAAGACATGGACCTGTTGGAGCGGGTCCAGAGGAAGGCCATGAAGATGATCAGAGGGAAGGAACACCTCTCCTATGAGGAAAGGCTGAGAGAGGTGGGGTTCATCAGCCTGGAGAAGAGATGGCTCCAGGGAGACCTTATTGCAGCCTTTCAATACTTAAAGGGGGCTTATAAGAAAGATGGGGACAAACGTTTTAGCAGACCCTGTTGCGATAGGACAAGGGGTAATGGTTTTAAACTAAAAAAGTGTAGATTCAGACTAGATATAAGGAAGACATTTTTTACAATGAGGGTGGTGAAGCACTGGAACAGGCTGCCCAGAGAGGCTGTAGATGCCCCATCCCTGGAAACATTCAAGGTCAGGTTGGATGGGTCTCTGAGCAACCTGATCTAGTTGAAGATGTCCCTGCTCATTGCAGGGGGGTTGGACTAGATGACCTTTAAGGGTGCCTTCCAACACAAACCATTCTATGATTCTATGATTCTAAATCTGCTTTGTGTCTTCCAGGTCTTCCAAAACTGCAGCTGTCTTGAAGCCAGCAGTTCATGGACAGGAAATAACTCTGCCACCTTGGGACAATGCCCAAAAAGTGAGGATTGTTCAAAGAGGTTTATTTATTATACAGTAATACAAGTCATAAGTGGTTTTTGTTATGCATTGGGAGGCACCCCAGCATACATGATTATGTTCAGGTAAGTAAAACTAACTGTGTACCAATGGTTGAGGCTTTCCAATGAGGGCATCAAATTTGTGTTTAGGTTTCTCTCTTTGCCTTAGGAGAAAAGACTCTCTTGCAGTATAACATGATTTCTTTAATGAGTTTTATCATTTCCGATTTGTTCATAGCTGTTAGCATTAAACCTTACTTTGCTGCTGTCTGTAAATCAGTTCTAGTGCATTGCTTCCAACTACTGCATAATGGTTTCTCTTATGCCTGTTATATGCCCAGGTTTTCCAGGTCCTCTTTCTCTGCTCGGATATTTTGGCTGTATGGATTTTGAAAATGCTATGACTTTGTCAGGATTTCTGGATGTGGGGTTGCCCTAACAGCTTGTGCTTATCAGATGTCTGGAAATTCAGGACATCTGAGGGCTCAGTCTGAGGCTCTTATGCTCATGTCTGTTGAGGTACACAGGTGCAAGTGTACCAGGATGTGGTTTGGAACCATGTATGCAAATTAGCATATACTTTTCAGTCAACTGAAGAGAAAGCTTAATCCACAGAAAAATTCATTAGTGGCAAATTTAATGAGAGTCCTAAGAGCATTAGTCATCCTAAATGAACATGGAAAACAGAATGCTAACTCCCCTCCCTTCCTCATATCTATGACATATATTTCTGAGTGTAGACCATGTTAATATTTGTAAGGAGATGGCAGAGGCTGGATATATAATGGATTCAAGATCAGAGCCTGTTTCTGACGCTTAGAGTGTGGTTCCACATGAAACAGATGGGCATATTGCCAGATGGCTTTACATAGTTCAAGATGTCGTGGTGTACAGAGGAATGTCATTCGAGAATAAAAAGATGCTGCACTAATGCAGCTACTTGCAACATTTTTGTCTTAGGGCGCTGTGATATTTCCTATGAAGTGAGTAAGGTATCTTCCATCAAGTGAGGAAAATGTATGCCAGGGAGTTAAGGCAGTTGGAGAGCCCATTTCAATAAGACTAGGATAGACGGTGATTATGACTTTAAAATTTCACTTCTTTAATTATGCTTAGTGAATGGACTTCCCAGGAGCTACGAGATGGTAAACAATAGATTAATTCACCTTGTTCATACCACTTAACGTATTTTCAGCAGACGTAGGAAGCACTCTCCTTCCAAAGTTTGGCTTTCTGTCATTAAGAGTATTCAATTCAGGATAATTAATGGCAGTTTAATAGACATGTCTAAGCACTAGATAGGCAAATACCTCATACTTATCCCTCTTTCTTTCAGATGTGTTCATCCAGAGTTGAAATCTCTTGCAGTTGGTCTATACACACTCATAATGAGAATGCTAGGTAAGAGAAATCATTCTGAATAACTAAGATGCTTGCTTGTATGGCTTTAAATGACACCAATGCAACCACCATTTGTAAACCAGATGTATCCTTGAAATAGCTGTTAGATCCTGGGCTGCTCCTGAAGATCCTGTTTCCTGAAGGTCCAATATTCAGTCAAGAGTTCATTGGGAAGCCAGCTAACACAAATTTGAAAATCTTTGACCTGCTGATTAAATGGTGTTGCAGTTTGGGAGCCTGGTGTTCCAAAATGGGAAAAGTTTCCAAGCAAAATTAAAGTATTATCTTGAATTTCTAAACAACGCTATAAGGTTTCAAACTTGTGATTCAACAAATGACTCACTGAGACACAATGCTGCAAGTAAGATCGAAAAGATGTGCTCTAGTAGGACTTCATTCAACACTAATACAACTCTTCTCATAGCAGAGTGTTTTCTCCATGTTGAAACTTCACTTTCCTGGTAGAAAACAGCTTAGATCACAATTCCCTTTAAGCATACTGCAATGCTCTTTTTTTTTCCTTTTTTATTTGAGAGTTGCTAATGAGATGGTCGATTAAGATGCCTGATTAAAACACCTTTCTGTTTTCTTTTGTTCTTTTTGTCAATGGAATAGGAATACCTGCATTTCAGAAATGTAGAGAAATGTGTGTGAAGAGTCAAGCCACATGGGTTTGCTATGAAGCCTAAAAAATCAACAGCAGCTTACAAATGTCTACAATCAGAGTAGGTTAGGGCTGTAGTCTCTACTCAGGATTGTGATGGGACATTTTGAGATAGGAAGGTGTATCCACACTTAGTCCTCTTCTATTTTTCTCATCACACAATGGAGGGGCAGAATTTCTGCCCTAGCTCTCAGGACAAGCAATGCCAATAGGATTCTTGGAGCTCTTTTGGCCATGGGAAATAGAAAAAAGCATTATGGAAAAAGAACTGCCCCCTTTCTATAGACTTCTGCTTCAGCACATTGAGTCAGCATGCTCCTTCCATGGCAAGAAACGGTAGAGCCACTGTCACTGATTCACAAAAGCTGGCATTTCTCTTCAGTGACTCAGGGATCAAATCTGATGTGCTTCTGTCTTCCTTCTCTAAGGAACCTTCAAAATGAGCATTTGTCCCATCATACCCTGACTACAGCACTGATGGTCGTAATACACAGGCCTTTATAGGTAGATTACTTAGTTCAGACTCTCACAAGAGCCCTTGGGTAGAACAGGCTGAGAGTATACCTGTTTTTACAAAATAAATTATTTCCTATATAAGAATGCAGGATGTTCCTGTAGGAACAAAGCTAATGTGAAACATGGTCCTGTACACACTGAAACCTGGATTCCTCTGAAGTTAATACTTGCCTTTACCTCAGCAAGGCCAGGATTTTGTCCCATGTCTGCCATGTTTTGCAGTAACGCATAAGTTCATATCTGGCCAAGTCTCACTAAGGATGCAACTGAAGTTGCTCTACCCTCATAGAGATTTTTGACAAGCATATTCATTTTCTCCTCATCATGTATACTTGGTGCTTCATTTATACATGTATACTTCAGGCAGACAGAATGATCAGCTGCTATCAGGTAGATGTGAAGTCAGCATGGATAATTTAGGCTATGCATAGAAGAAGGAACTATGCATCCATTCAGTGCTCCGAATACACAACCAGTCCAGCTCTTCCTTGCAGGATCTTAGCATGCACTGGAAGCCAGCAGTGGCTCTCAGAGCCATGCTTGAGAAACCAATGTGCATGACTATGAGCCTGGCCAAACCCATCAGACCACGTTTCCTGGGGACTGACGATCCCCACAGCACAGAGAGGATGTCCCAGCTTACAGTTACTCTGATAAAGGAAAGGAAAAAATCCCCACAGTCCAATCCATCTATTGCCACTATTGCAGCATGTAACTTGCCACTAAGAAAATATAAAGCTGATTTCTAAAAAGATGTCCTTTCCTGTCATAACTTGTGACATTTTTGCTTGTTTCCTTGCAGCTGGGATTCCAGCGCCAGTTTATTTTGGTGCACTGATTGACAAGACATGCTTGAAATGGGGAAGCACAAGCTGTGGGCAGCGAGGGGCTTGCAGGCTATATGACTCCAATGCATACAGGTAAGGCAAATTAGGGCACAAAAAGCCTCATGCATTTCCTCTCTACAGATAGACATGCTTTGTTCTGTTATACTGTAGCATGTGAGGTCACTGATCAAAAATTATGGTCAGATACTAACTCTGGACTCAGATTTAGGTCAGTCCAGAATTCCTGAAAGTGAGAAATCTTAAGATCACATCTTAAACTCTTAGTTTTTCAGTCAGTTTTTATGTCATGCAAAAATGGTTTAATAACGACAGACATTCTGGAATTAAATATGTATTTTTGATATCCTTTGTGTCAATTTAAAAGACCGAGAATTGTATGATTTACCATCAAGAGGTACCCAAGAGGTACCATCAAAAGGTACCCAAATTTACCTTATTTGCAGTTAGTTTGTTTGTACTGGCAAGACTGTTATTTTTGTGCATTGGCCACATTTGAGAGAAAAATAAATGAAAGAAAATCATACTGAGCAGCTGGTAAAGTATTGGTTAAACACAAACAATATTGGTCTCCAGGAAGAATATTCCAGAGATTTTTCTATTTCACCCAAACCTTGGACACTTCTGATGTGTGTTTTATTTTTATATAAAATAGCCCACTCTGGTGATCTCAATATATTTCTAGCCTTAAAAAGTCTAAAGCCTTAAAGTAATCAAAAAATCTTTAGAAACAAAGGGAAGATGATGGAAGTTTCGTTTTGCGACTAACTTCATAAGCAAAAAGAATATTATCAATTCTTTAACAGAAGTTTTTGCAAGCAAAAATGTCCAGTTTGTGGTACCTTTCACAAAGAATGAGTTTTAATGTTTTCCCCTAAGCTACTATGTGGTTTTGGTATATATGTGATCCTTAAAAGACATCACAGTGATTTTCTTCAGTGTCTTTGAAAACTTCAATGCTTGGCACTATCTTCTATGCTCTATCCCACAGGTATGTCTACCTTGGTTTATCAGCAGTGTTAAGAGGTCCTTCCTACTTGATTGCAATCCTTTTTTTTATATTGATAAAGAAACACTTTCAAAATAAGAACTCCAGGCCTATAGAGAATGGAGGAAGAGAAGATGCTCCTATGAATAAAGAAGATAATTGCAAGATCAAAGAACGTTTGCCAGGTTCTTCTGATGCAGAGAATGAATCATGTATTTAGAAAGCCATTTAGACCAGTGTCACATGAATCAGGACAGCTTCTTTTAGAAAAAACTTTCACAATGCTATAACTAAATAATAAACAATAACACCATTCAGAAAGTAAAACTAATAGCAAACCTGTGATCAACAAACAGAAAAACTAACATACAAGTATGAAAGTGCCTTATGTGTACCTGGTTACCCATAACAGACAGTACAAGTTACAGGAACCCAACCAAATTCTCAACAGATAGAGGAAAACCTCCCTTGGCATTTCCATAGAGCCAGTCTGCAATTTTTAATGGGGTCAAAGATGACTGCTGGCAGAAGAGCCACATGCCAAAGGCCCACAAAATGTGACGCTGATCCTGTACGCAGATCTATGCGGTAGACTGCCACGGGAATGACAAGCTCAAGGCTAACAGCAGTGTTCTGATTTCATCAAATTCAGTCAGAATTCACAATAAAACCAAAGCCTTTAAACAAAACGTTTCCACCTTATCTAAATGAATCATTGCATCAATTTTCCATTGCAAAATTGACAAAACCAGTATTTTTCCAAGAAGCATTTTATCTTAGCTCAGCTGAAAATTTTATGCCTACTGAAAACTACAAATAGGTTGTCATAAAGGAAATAATTGTTTTCAAAAATCTCAGAGTTGTAGCATTTATTGAAAACTAATTTTTTTAGTTAAGTGACTATGAAACGTAAGAGATAATCTGAATTTTCTAGTGATGTTGTTTCCTAAGCAAAATCCATCCAATATATGCTGGTGGCTTTATTGCTATGCCATGTGCTCTCCAGCAGAGGACACTCAAACAATAACATTACTCTTATGACTACTGCAAATACTCGATACATTTGTCATGTTAAGTCTTTATTGTTCTGGGAGAAGTTCATCATCAGGCAGGCAAAACACTCACCTGTGTTTTCATGCACATTAAAACCTTCTCAGCTCAAGCCTTTAGCTCATATATTCAAAGTTGCTTTTGTGTATTTGTTGGTTTGTGTTCATCGTATTTGCGTCACTCCGAGCTTGACAACTATTGTTACTTTAAATAAAAAGATGTGTACTTGCGTACCATTTCACAACAGTGATTGAATTCTCCAGTTGATACTTTAAAATAGAAGCTCAAGGCTCAGTGGGATATGGTTAACAGACATGTTAGATTAAAAATGTACTTCGAGCAAAATGCTGAGTTGTTCTGAAATAAATGTTGTCTGTCATGGCAGTCACTTAGTAGTGATTGCAACAACTGAAGGAGAAAAGAATGGGACCTTTTTTTCAAAATGTATTGATATTTACTGGAGGCAGAGATTCTCCATCTAGCAAAACTGATATGGCTCTGCTTGGTCTTGTCTTACAATTGCATCTGCAAATGTTTTGATATATCTAGATATAGGCATAGGAATGACCTGTGGGACCTAAACAAATTAATCACCTTACTTAACAATTGAACTTGGGAGTGAGTTTTGACAGGAAAACTAATTGCAACTGTCTAGTTCTGCTTGTCTTTCAGCTGCTTTGTCCAGATGATGTTTTTTTAACATGTCTTGGTGCATACAGAATCTCCTATGGTGCCTTTAAAGCCAGGGTGAGATATTTTTAATCAAAAATCTGTAACCTTTGAAAACATATTTTATGTGACAAAATATACCAGTTTTAACTGAAAACAAGAGCTAATTCCAAATGACAGATTATGAGAATTATGCATGAGGAATCAATGACGTCAAAAGAAAGTGCTATGGCCTGCAGCAGATTTGGAAAGCTATTACTCCAGGCTCATGAGGTCAAGGAGGTGTCAATAAACTGGCCTCTTTGGCTACAGAGAGGAAGGCTGGCACAAGACAGTCATAACCTGTCTATCAAGGGTTTTTTTCCCCTTTTTTGTGGAAAAAATGGTTCCAGCCTGAGTCAGGGTGCAAAGCCCAGCTGCCTTTGGGTACCACAGCATCTCAGCACCTGAGAGAGAGAGAGAGAGACAGAGAAAGCAATACTTCGATTTGTTGCCAGCCTTGAAAAAATTGTGGCCTTCCCTCCGTCATTAAAAAGCTGCAACTGTAGGTCAGGTTTGCTTCTGTAGGGCAAACAGGACAAATTATTTTATCTCACAGTGCAATTCTGCAATCAATAGTTATGCCACTGTTGTGTCCCGAGAACCCTTGCTGCGTAAGAAGCAATGTGCATGCCTGTGCACAGACATGTGCACACATGTGCGTGTACATGCACAAAATGGCAATCTCTGCTGCAAGATGCATGCATTTGAGGTAGGGCAACATATATATTGCCAAGCAGGAAATCAGCAAGAAATAATGATGACTGCCGCTAAGCATGTTCAGGAGAGATTTGAAGAAAACTAGAGAGCTAATTTTGAGCAGCTTTACAGTTCTGGGAGGAAAAGCCTAGACACTTTTTTCATTGTGGTTTCTGAGGGGAGAACAATTAGTCAGTGGAAAGATGTACATGAATGTGTTTCGACAATAATCTGTCACTGCAGCCACAATTTTTACACACTGAGTAACTAAAATTAAATGCCTACATCTAGTCTTTTATCCACTGCTGTAAATATACCCATAGCTCCCTTTGCTCAACTCTTTGGAAAGGCAGGCCAGTTTTATTTGGGTGCCTCCCTTTAGGTGCTGAGGTTTTGAACCTTAGGAGCAATGCCTCTAAACCCAGAGAGACAGAGTTTACAACTGACAAAGCTGGAAGTTGTTGCAGCATTGCAGCAATTGGGGGGGGGAGTTGGTGGTGTTCTTTGTGTGGTTTTTTATTTTTTTCCTGGATAGGTGGGGTTTCTTGTCAAACAGTGTGAGAAAAAAGGTTTAATCTTTCACACTTAAAATGCCTAAGCCTGACCCCTCTTTGTATTGCTGATTCAGCCCAAGCCAGGCCAGGTGAGACCCCTGCAGAGGCGGCCTCAGCAGCAGTACAGGTACCTGTTGAATAGACACCTCCCTGTGTTTCCAGAACAGCAGAACTTACCAGCAACGTAAGTTTCTTGCAAACATTAAGCTCTGAGCTTCATAAAAGAGCATGAGAAGGGAGGAAAATTATAAATAGTGCTCTTGCAGAGTCGAATGGATGCAAAGAGAAAGAAAAGCTGAAAGCATTTGCATGATGAGCTCTGGGAGAGCAGGAGCAAATCAAAAATTTGATGAAAAGTTTAAGAAATTATCTTCCCTCCCCTAAAAATAATGCAGCAAAGTTGACATGCTACAGACTGCAAAATAAATTTACTGTGTTCGGTGCTGTGCGCCATGGGTGAGAGAAAAAAAGCACAAAAAGAAGAAAAGCCTTTTCCTATTTTGCTACACTCTGTGCCTAAAGCAGGCCAGAGAATTTTTTTTGCCTTTTCTATTAGTGCACAGGAAAGTAACTATATTGAATCTTTTCTACTTATTAAAAAGTACCTGATGTCCAAAACCAATATAGAAATACTTTTGGAGCTAAGCATGCTTAGTTTAAGGTGCTTTTAGGCGAGTGGCTGTATCTCAAGACAAAGCTGAAACACATAAAAGAAGTGGTTTTCCAAGGCTGTGTGTGGTGCCATGAGCTTTATGTGTGAATCAATGCAAAGCATGAGAAAGGCTCATTCGGCTTTTATGTAGCATATACTACCCCATGGATGTTACCCTAGTGTTATTCTGAAGCAGGATCTACATGCAGTAAAATACATCACAGACATATGACACAATACAAAGACAATAACTTAATCTGTCAGTTTTATTTTGGTGACAGGTTATCTACTGGTGCAAATCCATCCACTGTGAATAACTTCACTTACCTGTCCAAGCTGGCAAGCAGGCTCATTAGTGCTCAACTGAAACAGTGTTAAAGAATAGGTCTTTTCTTTTATTTCAGAATTTATAAAATGGATTTCTTGGCAAAATGGCCATCTGTCATGCATTTTATCCATAGCAACATAACATCAGATCATCAGATGGTGAATTTAGCTTTAAACATATGAATTTTCTTTTCTAATAAAATTCTTGGTATTTAAAAAATACCATTAATTTAATGTACCAGTGTGAAATATTCTGGAGTAATGTCAAAACACAAGGGACACTCTATAGGACTGTGCAAGCCCACAGTGTGTGCCCTGTTGGCTTATGGTCACAGACCTGACCAGGGATGGACCACTGATGTGTTCTACTCACTTCAAGAGTAAATGTCTCATATGCAGTCAGATCTCTCATGTGTTTCAAAAAATTAATCTGGAATCTTAGCAGTTACTCATTATTTTTAAAAGATACTTGCTAGTGGTCAGTAATAGCACTAGTTAGTTTTCTTAGTGCACCTTCTCATGCATGCTTTCTGGAATTCCTTATTTCCACACACACTAAACACCTGCAAGTATTTACTTGCAAAAGCTCCTTAGTTTCCAATTATTCATACTATTTTTTTTTCTTGAAAACAGATTTTGAAAGAGAGTTCAATAGCTGACTCATTTCTGAATCATCATTAATTTCAGCCCACTAGCCTTTTTTTAATCCTCATTTTAATACATGGGATTTAAAGTTGTTTGTTGTTTTCATTGACTTTAGGAATGCATTGAGTTGGTTGAAAAGAAGCATTACGGAGGGTAAGAAATGCTTTTGCCATCCAGGTCTCATAACTGCCCTTATTCCAGCCCTGTTAGACAAGTCCTCCTGGGCTATAAGAAATCCAACAGCTAGTTCTTAAGGTCATCCAAACCTTAGCAGGTCTAGACCTGCCATTGGGTCAGCTGTCATTATCTCTACATTCATGACACTACTCAACAAGGGATGCACTTTGATAGCTTGCAGTCAATTGTGACTTGCAATAATGCCAACACTGGCATTCATAGGCATTCATTGGAAAGCAACAGCAGGCAATGCATTGAACAAGTAGTTTCCTGTTGCTCCTAAAAAGCTTCAAGAGGACTGAAGGTTTCAACAAATGTAAGATTGCAGAACAGAACTGCCTTAGCAGCAGGTACTTATGGATGGATGGATGGGCAAACATTCAAATTCAGAATAAAAATGTATCAAATCAATGTACTACCTAAATTATTTTATGTCCTAAACCAGCTGATTTGGTGAAAACAGTTATCATAATACAGAGAGTACAGAGAGTACATACAGGAAGTCTTTGCAAGACAAGCAGCTCTCAAGTGTTATTTTGAAAGTTATTTTGAATAAGAGGGAAAAGAGAAAAGACATAGGAATAGAGGGAACAGGATTGACTACAGTAACCAGACTAAATTATCTGGTCTGACTTCTGGCATTAACAAAGAAAGTCTGCAAATAATCCAGCCCAGTTGATCCAAAAAGGAGACCTCCGGGTAGAGACTGCATGCAGGGCTAGGATTGTTTGTGTTGATGCAGGAGTGAATCCCTGCACTGTGCAATTTCAAGTCGAAGAAGGAGAAAATAACGTGTTAAGGAGTTACTCTCCTACTTGCAATCATCTCTTTCCAAGTTGCTGTAACATATCTTCTACAGTGAGAACTCAATGACCAGCATTAGCTGTTTTTATTCCTTTCCTGCTCTTCAGTTTTTCTCTCAGATGGTGTCTTCTGGGCTCTACAGAAACAAATGGAAATAATGGTATTTCCACTACAGTGTTCATTAGGATCGTCAGATCTTAGATCAGTCTCCATCAACGCCATGTGGTCAGAGAATGGAGGAAAACTGATCTGGAAATAACTATTATATTACATATAAAGATTTGAATGGTGTGATATGAGAAGGAGTGTTTTTATTTTCCAAAACTTCAGTAGAGGATCTGTTACCCTCACACATGAACTCAAGGTAGACATTTTTTGACACATTGAAGTTGAACAGACTACCTTGGTGTTCGGGATGTCTGCATTCAGTTCCTTGCTCTGTTACAGTCTTATTTCCTTGGTCAAGAAATACAAGCTTGGGAATCACAGATAAAATAGCATTTTCTAAAGCACTGATAAGCCAAATTTATAAACCAAACCTCTAAGTCAAAATTTTGTCTTTTGCATTACTTTATAATGGCATCCCAATGGATGCAAGCTCCAAAAAGCTTAACACATTCAGCAATGAAACTGAGGACCGGATAAGTGCTTTGAAAAATTCCATTTGAATTACTTTGGTCACAGTAAACATAAAAGAAAGGCAGTGCTTCAGGAGATATTTCCTATTCTAAAAAGATATAGCCCCAAAAACTAGAACGTTATGGTTTTTGTTAGTAGTTATTGAGTTGCTTCCTCATTCTGGATGAGCTTTCCAAGTTTGGAAAATATATTGTACCTTATAAGTGTTTTGTAAACATGATTTTATCTGAAGTCCCCAGCCTTTCATTTCTTGACCCAAGAGTAATTTTTGCCTGGAGATCATAGCTCTGCCACTGCAAGTTTAGCTTTAATTCTTTTAGCCTTGAATGACAGTAGTTATGAACACATCTTAGCCTTCCAGCCTTCAGCACAGGTTTTTGGCTTTCAGTCCAAATACTTTCCCAGAAACTGTAGTGGATTTGTAAAGCCCATGCAAAGGTGCCTTCACCACTGTAACGGGTGGCAGATGGATACAGTAGGTTAAGTTCACTCAGCTGTGATCATACCTTTGACTGCAGTGTAAATCTACTCCTTTTTTTGTATATTGCTGGTTTTTAACTTTATGACCTAGCCATTTTACTGATCAAAATAAGGTCATGTATTTGCAGGCTAAAGCCAGTCAGGGATTGGTAAACATCCTTTATCTTCACAGGGGTTGAACCCCTGGCTGGCTCTGAAATGACAGTTGAAATATTCCTAAAAATTATAAGTTCAAATGTTTTTGAGATGTCCTGATTTTATTTTTTTTAAGAAATGCATTATTCAGCATGGCCAGTACTAGATTTTTTGAGAATGCTGAGTACTAATGCTTTTAAATTAAAAATTGTTACCTAAATTACCTAAAATAGGGCACCCAAAAATGGAACTCTTCGTCTAAACTCATTATCATCTTTTGAATATGCAGATCAATACTTTTAAGCATTGATAGGACACTTCTTCACAGTCTCCTAAAGCCATATTTAATCGGTTCTTCTCTGTGCTTGCAATTTTATTCATGTGCTGATGTGTTCCTCTTTCCAAACCAGGTATCCCAATGAGCCATTCTCCAACTGACATAATATTATAATTGGCCATGATAATCTTGTATGATTCATACCTTCTGCTGGTTATGAAGAATAAAATTCTATACAGAAATCTATCTATCAATCATCTGTTATGTTTAAGAGGTGATTTTCTCACCCATGCACCTGCAGCTTTAAAAAAGGTTGAAGCAATCAATACATAAAACCCAGCAGATCCTCTTGGATATTTCAGGTCACATCATCATTGCTATTACTATAACCTGTTGTTAGTACTGGAGTAATATTTCAGGTTTCCTTGGTCTTGTCAGGTTAAGTCAGGACTCAAGCACAAACTCTATGATTATATATTTTGTTAACATATATTGGCCCTTGCTCTAGTCTAAGGAGAGACCAAGAGTGTCTGGCTCTCTGGGGAAGGAAACTCCAGCAGAGAGGGAGCCAGCTCACCCTGAAGCTATGCTCTGAAAGGCCATGCAGATACAACCAACTCAAGCCGTGACTCACAGCTGTGGCAGGGAGACTGCTGTGCTGGCAGAAGCAGCCCATGCGATGCAGGGAAGAAGACCAGCTTGTTCAGGCAGAGCTGTGCTCTCCCACTGTTCATTATGAATCAGCACCCCACGTAGGGCCACCTCACAGTGGGACATCAGGCTGCAGTGTCCCCATGTAAGTGAGCCAGACTGGCAACCCACTTTTGTTACCAGGGAGACACATCCTGAGGGATGCAGTTAGTAGGACCACCAGCAGCTGCAGGGGACAAGCCACAGCTCTCTCCCACAGGGCTGTATATGGACCCTCTGTAGGGAAGCTCAACAGCCATGGCTGAAGGTATATTGAGCCACCTAAAAGCAGGGTATTCTTGGAGGATGCCTTCTGGCCTCGTCTGAAACTGCATTAATACCTCTCCTGTGAAAATGCCATCTGAGCTATGGGAGTGGCAGAACTCAGTAGAGGTATAAGAAATCCAAGTCTGAGGTTTAGTATAATACTAATTTTAGAGATATGAGCTAATACATAGCACCAGTGTTCCATCCATGAGATGATAATAAAATAAATATATGTTCAAATGAGATTAAGTCATTTACTATTTTTGCAGATAATGGGAAGAGCACTCATTCGTTTATGCAGCAAGTTGTCCTACTGAGAAACATGAAACTCTTCTGATTATTTCTTACCTGGTGATTTTAGAGGAGAAGAAAATGCTGCATTTTTATATAAATGCCTTATAGCATAACATGGCTGAGGAGATGAATTATTTAGGTATGACAGTCAGTGACTCAGAATATCTCTGGTTTAAGATGCAGATCTGTTATAATAATTCTAGAAATACTTCTCAGAATTTTTCCCTGCATCATGTAAGTCTTATTCCGACCAAATCTCGAGGATTCCATAAGAATACTTTGTCTCCACCTGTATTTCCCTTATAACAATTTCTGTATAGCCTTTCTTGTAAGTTTATTCCACTGACCTACTGAAATCTGCTGGCTTTTTGCTTCCTGGTAGTCTTGATCACTCAGGACTTACTACTTTTTTTTCACTAAATGTGGTAATCACTTTCCAGCACCTTTACGAGACCTAAGGAAAAAAACAGACCTTCAGTCCCATTGGAAAACAATCCCAGGCTTTCTGCTTCCGGTCCCACACCACAACCACTAGGCTATGTACCAGAGACACCCAAAAAGCAGTCTGTGTCCAATGGGTGGGCCAGGCAGGAGCTCTCCCAGCGCAGGGCATGGGTGGACGGCTGCATAGGAAACTCTTGTTTAACCATCAGCTTCAACCTCTTGGCTTTCCACTCTTTCTGGGTGGCTCCTTTGCTCCACCTACACCAGTGGAAGTCAACCCCTGCCTCAAGCAGCTCATCCCACGGAGGAGGGACAAGTCCCAGGAACTAAAGTGGGACCATAAATGCAGTGACACCATGGTTGGTCTCAGAGACCAAATTTACCAGACATGCAACATACAGCCTGTCCAAACCCACACGATAACTCCACTGTGCCGCACTTGATTGTGCCATGGATACCCCGACTAGGTTTTGTTTGATGCTTAAAAGAGTCCTTACTGCATGAGGGAGAAACCATGTCCCAACTTTCTTAACCTGAGAACTGCAACACAGGGTTTTCAGACCTAAGCTAAGAGCTGCCATCTCCTGCAGGGTGCTGCTGGTGCATTAGGCAGGGTTCGGGCTCAAGAATCCACCCTATCCATAATGCAGATTTGGCTAAAGAGATGGACAAACACCTTAGGACACATACAGCATGCTTGCATGTTTCCCATGATCACTCTTCACCCTCCACATCCATGGCCATACACAAACAAGCCATTCACCTTCTCTACAAAGCAGTCTCTACCCTTACAGACCACTTTAATATTAGTGCAAAGGGGTCTCATGAAGGAACCTGCTCGGCCTCAAAATTCAGGTGCACTTGTAGCAGGATTTTTTTTTTTTTCTTCTTGGCTGACTTGAACTGTGATTAAGTTATACTTCAGTAGCTTAGAATAAAAATATGAATTAATTAGAAAGTAAGATATATAGTAACCATGGAGAAAACAACATGTGATTCAGACCTATATTAACAGTTTCAGCTAGAAAGAACGTTGACCATATTCCAAACTAGAGGTAGGTAAAATGACAATATATTCCACAGTGAAAAATTGGTAGACTAAATCTAATGTTACCTTTCTGCTATATTGTTAAAATATTTGAAATGCTTTAAATTTAATTTGACAGCCTGAAGTATTTTCTGTTTATTCTGCAACAGCTAGTACCCTATTCCCAATTTATTTTTGTGCCAGGATAGACAGGACTTGTTGATAATGGGGACACAAAACCCATAGGAGGGCTTGGTCTTTGTAGGGTACATGATCCTAATGCATACAGAAAACTGTAGATTTAGGGCTGCTGGGGTTTTTTTCTCTTTGATAAACAACTAGAAAATATCACAAAAACAGGTAGTCATAGGTCATTATGTCTGCTTGATTATATACCTAAAAGTAAAGAAATGCCAAATAACTGCACTGTCTGCTGGGATAAGGCTCTGTCTCCCATAGTTATTCTGACAGAAGGACTTTGATAATGCCATTAAAGGGCTTTTTGATAGCCTCAAACAAGAGTTGGGTAAACACAAGGCTCATGCCCTTAAACCTCCCACAGTCTGATAAAAATTCACTGGTTCGGCTTCTTCATTGGTTTCAGTGGAATTACCATGAGTTATGGCCCACAAAGTTGTCTGTAATGATTCCTAAACTACCTGGTTTGTCATCTTTATTCAAAAGCATGACTGACTTGGTGTAGTTGCAAATGTGCCCCCAAACATCTTTCACGGTTAATTTCTCTTACCGCCTTAGAATACAACAGGTTTCTCTCTTCCTTCCTGGAAGATCTTCCCAGTGATGGAGCTCAGAGGTGTCAGAGCTAGCTCTGAGCATGCTGACACAGCTATCACTCAGGGCAAAGACACCAGTTTTGATCCTAGAATCAGTAATGTGGCTTTGCCCACCAAACCAGAGTCCCAGGGGCCTCTCTGCCTCCCTGTTTGGTGAAACGTTGCCTTTGGAGCAGGAGGAATTAAAAGGGAGAATGTCCTTATTTCTTCTCTACTGTGAGAGGCAAGGGGATAAAAAACTTTTGGAAAATGCCCTCAGTTGACCACCTATTTCATTTTTTGTATATTCTGTGCTAGTTGCATGTTGAAGAAGAAATTATTCCCTTGAAGAGACTTCTACCTGCTGTTCACAGGAGAGTGCTTAGACTTGCACAAAAGAAACAGTGCATGTTGAAAATGTAGGTAAATGATATAGCCTTGGAGTTGGGAGTATACTGAGCCAGAGGTTCATTTAATACCACCTGTGGCAGCACTTATGCTGTTATCGATTTGGGCTGTTATGAAGAATGATGTTAAGTCTTATTTGTTTGAAAAAGCTTGCTTTACCAAGTTGCATCTGGGGTAAATATCTGGACATGAATCATCAGATCTGACCAGAATCTCATCTCTAGTCTGACATCAATTATCAACACACCTTTGATAAAACCTTACCTCCCGGGAAAATCAAGCAATAGGTGCAAAAGATGCTCTCATCAAAAAACCTGTAATATAAAAAACAATGTACAGAACTAAATACCCAAACAACAGAAGTAAGAGGGAAATGATGTTAGTATGAGTCACCTGACTGAGTCTATACATCTAGCGCAGATCAGAAGCGTTTCTAGAATTGCCAATATATTTATTCAATGTTAAAACACTGTTTGCAGAAGGAGAAAGACACACCATAATTTTCTCTGTGTAAAATTCCTGGGGTTTCTGGAACTTGGATTTTTCTTTAATTACTTCCAGGCCTAGATGCAATATTGATATCATTTGTATTAGAGAAGTTTTCATTCCTGTTCCCTTATAACACACACTGCTTCCCCATATCTGCTGGGAGTTTATAATCAGAGCTGTGATTGTAAAAGACAACATCTAAATGTGCTGGTCATTGTCTTTAAGCAGTAAAATGCAAACAACTCCATCCCCAAGGCCAGGATATGAAGAACTTGCTTTCAGTGAATACCACATCAACCCTTTTCCCATTCCTGTTCTTGCACTTACACAGGGCAGATGGTAGAAGAAAGGTCAGAAGATCATTTAATATGGAGAGTCCCTCTCTTTAGCCCTCTGCTCTGCTGCTTTCTCAGATAAAAGGTGGTAGATTTTCTTTATATTAGAGCAACGTTCTCTTCCATGTCCTGAGGAAGTTTAAGATTAGGAAAGAAAGTTTGTTTGCTAGTTTTAAGCTTGTGCACAGGACCACAGGGAGCAGCGATACCCTTCAGAAAAGAAAGCAAAATGGCTGTGATGATGGAGACAAAAACCTACAGTGATTTCAGTAGGCATGTTTGCTCCCATTGTGAAGGTACATCATGAAGGCTGCCAATGAAATATCACACTTAAAGTATTTTTAGAGACTTTTTTTCCCAGTAATGACTTTCTTGAAGTTTCTCTCTGGACTAGGCTGTCTGTGGAAAGACGTAAATTTGCAAGTTTTCAGTACTGTATTTCAAGGCTTACTGGAGCTTAAACAAGGAAGGAAATGTCTATACATGTGATATAAATGCAGTGGTCATTAGGATAAAAATGCCCACACACGCACACACACAAAAAAAAAAAAATCAAAGAAACTTAAACACCTATCACTTTATTGCATCAGTTCAGAGTAATTTTACTCAAACCCAATACTGAGATGTGCTGCAAAATTAATACACCACTTTCTTTTGTTTGCAATCTATTTTGATTGTTTATTGTGTTCAAGCCAAACTCCAGAGTCGTTGTGCAGTTCTTGTTCAGAGAGTGCTCACTGACAGCCCTGGGGCTCTCACTTGAGCATGGGCCGTGGGACCCAGTCTGGAACAAAGAGCTCTGGTCATGAACCATGCAGCAAAGGCCATCAGAGCAACTGGGCAAGTGTAACTCAATTAGCCATTTAGAGCTGTAGGACTAAATACAAAGCAAGAGGACTTGAAATAAAGACGGTGAAAAATGGAAATGAAGCTTATTGTGGATTTCTTTTTAATTTTTCAGTCAAAATCAAATGTATGGCACTGGAAAAAATTTGGCTAGTCTTACTGTTGGTCTAGAAAGGGACTGAGAGCAAGAGGATGGGAGAGTTCCCCCAAACTTTGAAAACCTTTTCCCCCTATTGTTTCAGGTGAGGAGAGAAAGACGATAGGGTAAAGCAAATTAAAAGTCAATGTTTCAAAGATATTTTTTGAACCCTCAAAATGTAAACTAGCTGTTGAAGTCAGTAATTAGACCCCTGTTGTGCTTAGAAAAACTGAAGGATAGGCAGAGTTAGGAAAAGGCCTTGTTTCTTTTTTTTACATACAAGTTTCCTCACTCTCCTCTGAGGTTCTTGCACCAGGAAGAATTTCTTTTTTGTTGGTAGTAGCTGGTTCTTTGCTGATTGATCTTTCTGCATTTTTAATATTTGTCATCTCTTTGCCATCTGGTTTGAAGCATTTCATTATTAAAACAGAGAGCACTATGTATAAGAGACAGCATCCTGCCCGTAGTCCTGCAATGAGGCCAAGATAGACATTTCTAGGAAAAAAGGTGACAAAATATGTTTGTATTAATAAAGCTTGCCACTTCTGAGCAGAACCAAGGAAGATATCAAAAACACTTTGGCAAAACCATCTATTCTCAGCCAGGTATTGCTCCACATTTTGAGGAATAACAAAGAGAAAGCAAACAATCTCACGGTTTTTAGGCCCAGGCAGGTTCTAATCGGGTCCTATACTCCTAGCAGAAATGCCTCCTGTCTGAAGAGTACCCCATTCAGCAGACGATATTTTAGGGCTGGGACAGGAGAAGCTGCACCAGCTGGGGCTTTGCCTGTTGTCCCAGCCTTCCCCCAGCCCCTCACTGGCAGCATGTAGTGCTCCTGGCCACAGCTCTCCATGCACCAGCAGTCATTTGGGTTCCCTCTCCAAGTGGATTTTGTGAGCTGCCTTATACATTAGGAAGCAGAGAAAGGAGGGATGAGGAAGAGTGTCTTCAGGACTACACTTACTCCATGGTTGTTCAGCCTCCCACAAAGCCAAAGTGTCACAGAGTTATTCAGTGAGTGCACTAAGGCTTCAATAAAGGAACTAATTCTGGCGATGTAAGACAGTGTACTGCAATGTCACATGTCGGACTGAATCAAAATTATTTGGCTTATTTGATCTACTAAGGCCTAGTCAAAATAAGCAGTTTTGGTGCTTTTAGTATCCTAATCAGTCTATTGACAATTGTCATGGGCAAAGTATACCTTGGTCCTTGGTGCCCAAAGCTGCCTGAGAAGCCAAATTCCCAACCCTTACCTAAGATTTCAGCTTACCTGAAAGCTTTCGTGTCATATACCCGACAAGATCCAGATCCCCCACAGTTTTTTGTCCCCCATTTCAAGCAGGTCTCATCTATCAAGGCGCCGAAATAAATAGGGGCTGGGAGTCCTCCTGCAAAGAAAATTCTTATTACATGATCTCAGACATGAAGATCTCAGTGTTTAATGTCATGGTAAAGAAATGGGGAAATGAATCTCAAGGTTTCTGAATTATGGCTGCGTAAAATGGAACTAAACATCCAGCTCCAGCTTTGAGATTCCAAGATTTGTGAAAATATTTAAGCAAGTACCTAGGGAGTTGAAAGGGAGTTGAAAGGACAGAAGATTATAGCATTATTATATTCAGCGAGGGAAATGTTAGTAATTCTACTTTAATGGCATTTTCATTAGAATTATAACTTCTGTTGTTTAAAGAAATAATGTAACCGACATTTCTTTTTCAGTCCCCAGTGTGGAATTACGTGCCATGACATATTAATATGTATGTATACTAATGTATCTATTCAGGTATTACACAACAATTTGCCATTAAAAATGGTTAGCTGAGTGCAAAGGGCTGAAATTAAGCACTTGCTTAAAACCAACCAGGTAATAAGTGTATTACTTATGTAGTACTGGAAGAATTCCTTTTAGACAGTTATAATGCTTTAATATAATCAGCTGTTTCAGGGATAATGTGCAGTTTTGTGAAGAAAACTATTTCATAAGAGCACAAGATTGATTCTCTGCAGCATTCAGCTAAAATACGGAGATTAGGAGAGAGGCTCAAATGACTACTTGGGCTTGTCTGCATGGGGAAGATCTCAAAAATCAGCAAGAAAGTGAAGATAAGGCAAAGTATGTTAGAGGCAGGGCATACTACATGTCTGAAGACTGGAATGATTGATTATTTATTGCAGAAAAGAAAGAAAATAATAGGCAGAGTACATGGTAGCTCTAAGTGAAGAATGGTCAGCAAAAAGGATCATTGGTGTTAAGGATATCCAGACTGACCAAGCTCAGGTAGTTGTGTCCACAAACAAAAAAATAACCCCACAAAAGTACAGTGCAGTTTCCTTCCTTTGCCCGATTCCTTTGCTGCATAGAAAAAATTCTGAAGAGATAATCATAATACATAATTACATACCAGGAAACATGTAGCAAGCTCCTCCAAAAATGTGAAATGCATATTCTGCTTACAAAGAAAAATTTTGGAAAATTTCTTCTGTTCTCATCTGGAGCAAGGACACTGCACTGGCTAGCTTTGGTCTGTCTCTTTGACTACCTACTTGAATCCCACAAAGAAATGAAGTTTTACCTAGTACTCTACCACCTAAAGTTTCAATCCCAACAGCAAAGGATTTCAGGTCTGGTGAAACAGATCTAAAAAGGAAACAAAAATAGTACATTGTTTTGGGGAACAATAGACTAATGTAGCTATAGCCATCCTGTGAACACTTGCACGTGCCCCATTGCAAAAGTATTGTGGCTTACCTAGCACAGCTCACTCAAACCCTAATTGAAAACATTCACCAAAGTTAAAGTTCAGATGTAGAGCCTCCTTCCATTGACTTCAGTGGATGAACTCTCATAGAAATAAATGGGAGAATCTACAGAAACTGATCTTGAACCCAAGGAGAAGAGATTGTAAAGACTTTTGGGAGAGGATGCATGGGAAAATTAGAGTGAACCAACTAAAAGTAGGCACTTCATGTCCATAAGTTAAGCTACAAGAAGTTGTTGTGCTTTAGAAGGGGCTGTACTGTGCAGTGGTGAACAGAGGGAACAAGGGTGTGCAGTCTTTGCTAGCTACATGCAGGTAAAACCCATCTCTGCCTCTAGCATTTTAGAGAGAGACAGCAAACATGAGTTACCTGGCTACAGAAGTACCCCATTCCTACCAGTGGAGAAACAGCCTGCATCCATGAGATGAACTGGAAGAATTCACAAAAAGCAGAGGGGAGTACTGAGCTGGCACAGGGGCAGGAGTGAGACTTGCTGTTGCCAGCCTGTTTCCTGAACTGGAGTTTATACATCAGTACATCATCTTTACAGTGTTAACATGAAAGGCTTCTCATTATACACATTAGTATTCTGAAAACTTTGCCCAGTAAAGTTAGCCTTGTCCATAATCCACACATGCGGTAAGAATGGCTGCACTTAGAAATATTGCAGAACAACCAGCAGCTTAGCAAAGAGAGTTATCTAGTCATGCACACTAACTATCGAGGATTGCAATTCACCCGTGAGCATGAGTGGAAGGAAACTTCCATGCGAAAGGCACAGAACATTCTCTTTTCCTCTGAGTATAAAATAGCAGTGCTGCTTTACAACTGAAGGAATTAAAATTAAAATTAAAAAATTATTGCTGCTGACATAGTTCTGTTTATACCAGCTTGACACAAAATGGGAATATCAGACTTCTCACAACACAGAAAACATTCTGAGGCAACAAGGCTCAACAAAGGTGAGTGTTTTTCTCCTGAGTAACATCAACAGCATAGTCACCTTGGATATGGCTTAACATCGCATCTTATTTCAAGTTCATTGCTCTGTTAAAAACATCCCTGTCATTGGAAGTGAAAACTAATGTTCAGGATCAGCATAAGGCCCACCCATTTCATCACCAAAGTATCTACTCAGCCTTAAATTGAAATTAAATTGGTGGACAGGCATTTTGCTGTGCCTCTGAACAGAGCTGGATTTTAGAGTACAGGCAAAGACTCAGGGCCCCAATTTCATCAGCATGCCATTCCTCACAATAGGAATGAAATAGTAGATACCATATTCTGTTTCTCTTTCCCCAAGCTTTATGGTCAAGGTAAAGTAAAGTATTTCACCTAAACATAATCATGTATGTAGGAGTGCCTCCTAAGGCTAAAATAAATGCACATGCAGTCTGTAATGCTAAAAAATAGGGAAATGCTTTGGTACAGCTTTCTCTTTGGCATTGTCCAAGAACTGCAGAGGAATTGCCAAGTCCATGCACTTGTCCTTCCACACAGCTGCAATTGTGAAACACCTGAAAGGAGAAGATGAGAAGAAAAATTTATTTAATCAGAATTCAGTGGCACAAAACTACTTTAGTAGCTAGATTTTTCACTCCCCATAACAGGCAGGCTGTTGTTTACGCTGCAAGAACCTCCCTAATCATCTTTGCAGACTGATGGCCAAGTTCATTGGCATGCTCCAGCCACTCTGAGCTGCTCCAGCAACACAAAGCAACTGTGACTCTAGTTTCAGCCATGCCATTGCTAGGACAGAAGGTGCTCTGTGTCTGCTTAAAATGGGTAAAAGCTATAAAATTCAGACGTGAACTGTTATCCATCCATTCTGCTCAGGAATCCTATGAAGTAGATGAGTAACAATAAAAATATAAATGTGGACCCAACAATGCAATCATGCATATCTATTGTTATGTATCTAAAACAGCATTTGGTGCTGGATTGAGAGAGGGCTGTTTCATAGCCTTTGAAGTGAGCAGGAAACATGGGTTTGAAAGCCAATTCCCCTGAAGTGAAGCAAGAGAATATTGCTGGGATATATGGATATAAGCCTGAAAATGTTGCCTCTCTCTTTCAGTATTGTTACCTGAAGACAATTTTGCTTCTGCCAGAAGACATGACCATTTGCACACGCTTCTGTAAACCTACTGGTTTTAATGGTCTTCCCCAGGTACGATTGTTTGAAGTCCTGGAAATGGCTTTGCTGCTGATACACTGAACAAAATGGCCAGATGTATATTTATGGGACCTCTTGGCTGTACAATTTAGAGTTAATGACTTGCTCAGGAAAGCAGGCAATTCCAGTATCATCTGTAACAGTTTGTGAAACCAGCACTCACAATTTTATACAAGTCTGCTGCACATGAGTTGACACCATGGAATTTTGCTAGTATAACAACCAGACCAGTAAAGTTCTTCTAAAGTAAACCCCTCTTAGCTGTGTTGTACCTATGCAGTAAGAGATATACTGAAAAACTTAAAGCCAAATTTATGGTCATCTTGCTGAGAAGAAAATAAATTACAAAAAAATCAAAATAAAAGCATTCAAGAAATGTAAGCCAAGAGACTGAGGTTTTCATGTCTTTCCTGAATAGCTTGCTTACCTCACCCCAACTGTTTTAAAAACCCTTCCTGCAACCATGCACTCACTCAGTTTCTATTACAAGTTTAAACCATACAGAATGGACATGGGAGAAATCTAGCTATATCTATAATCATAGAATCATAGAATAGTTTGGGTTGGAAGGGACCTCTGAAGGTCATCTAGTCCAACTCCCCCTGCAATGAGCAGGGACATCTTCAACTAGATCAGGATGCTCAGAGCTCTGTCCAACCTGACCTTGAATGTTTCCAGGGATGGGGCATCTACAACCTTTCTGCGCAACCTGTTCCAGTGTTTCACCACCCCCATCATAAAAAATGTCTTCCTTATATCTAATCTAAATCTACCCTCTTTTAGTTTAAAACCATTACCACTTGTCCTATTGCAACAGGCCTTACTAAATAATCACCTATCCACCTATATATTTACCATATTCTTTCCCATCCCAGTTGATGATTTACATCCCGCAAAGCAGGCCGTCATATAAGTGATCCCATTATCCCCACATACAGGGTCCCACTGATCCAGCTTGCACCTGCAGTCAGCATTGCAACTCGCCATGAAGCTGGTTTTGGGGGAGGAAAGATGCTTTAATCTGGAGGAAAACAGAAAGAAATAAAAGAATTATTTAGTCAAATTACATAGTCAAACAAAATATCAGGGAGTAGGCAGGAAAAACATGGAGAAAGTGAAGCAATCAACATGGACAGGTATCTGCTACCATCCAATGGACTGTGAAGTTGTCATATGGAGACTAAGCTAATTTCAGCTAAGCCAAAGCTCTCTTGAGATTTTTCATCAAGCATTAATATTTTTATGGATTGTTGCTGAAAAGGCATGGAACTTACAAACTAGGTATTCTTGGCTGGGAGGGAATATTTGGTATTACTTTTTCATTTGAAACTCAACCCCAGAAAAAGAAAATCATACCTAGAATCTCTTATCACCTGTAGACTGGCCATGCTTTTCCTTAGCAGTAGATATCATACCATACCTGGGTGCTAGAAGTGGTGATATAAAACTACATAAAACTACAGCAGCAAGAAGTCCTTGACATTTTTTTCACTGGATCAAAGCCGATTAGTGGCAATGAAAGTTTCATGAGCCTGAGTGAGAAGTGCTGCTTCCGTCTCAGCTCTGACTGTATTTAGCAGCAGCAGCCCTGCACCTGGGACAGGCTTGAGCTCCATTTCTTATCAGATCTCATTCCTTGTTGTATATTATCATGGACTTTCATAGCTTCCACTTTTACCAACATATCTGTAAGAAACATCAAAAGCTTTTCCTTTTACACAGTAAAGGAAAAATTTGCCTTTTCTTCCTCCTTACCCCTCAAGCCAAAATACACCTCAAGGGGGCTACATTTCTCCTAAGTCTTTTAGAAAGGAAAATAACTGGGAGGTTTAGCCCTCATTAGGCTGTTGCTTGTCTTCAAACTACAAATTGTTAAGCAGGTAAAACAGTGTGTGAGTCGCTTAACCAGAACATGCATTTAGTACATGCTAAATTTTCCAGTCTCAGTTTTCCTGGAGAAACTGTAATTGCCCTTTCAGTATTTGCTGTCTTGATTTTTCTGCTTTTTTTTAATTCACTCTACAGTATCAGACGTTGCAGTCAAGCAGAGTTATCTCCACTGCACAAACCTCTGACATCTTTTATGTAACTCACCTCAAAGGTGAACTGGGTGTCAGGTTTGCCAAGACAACTTAGATATTTCTCTGAACATAGGCTCAGTTTCAAAAAACACAGGACTGAGTTTCTGCTGAATTGACAATCTAGCAAGCCCTGCTGGATTCAGTTTAATCCTTTAAAATCCCTTGACATTTTTTGGACCAGACTGAGCTAAATTTAAACAGTAGGCAATTGTGGCAGGCTGCTAGAGTCAGCAAAATGTTCTCAAGAAAGCATGATCATGGTCCTGGTAAGGGAGGGGGAACATCTTTTTGGGCAGCACATGCTCCTGACATGTCCGCTTTCTACCTCCCAGCTGAGAAAATGGACACAGGCAGGTCAGCAGCACCAGATACCAAGGGAGGATGGTAACTTCCCAGGCAGGTTGATAACTACTGATCTAGAGGATGGTCCCTTCTAGAGGCAAAGCCATCGGGGGACTATGGGGAAGCCACTTTCAACACTTTTTTTACATCCCACTCGCTACATGGTAGGAGGAGACCGGCTTTAAATTAAAGCTTTGAAATAGAATATAAAAATGTAATTTGCCTGTGATAAATTTCATCTTAATTAGTAATTTGCCAGAATATAGAGGTATATTGTCAATATCCAGCAATAAACAATTTAGAAAAAGACATGTCCGGTTTAAACAAAATTTGAAAAACAAAATCGGGATATTCTGTCCATCCCCAACACTAGGTATAATTTCAGCCTGACAAGTCTATCTCAAAACCCGGGATTTTCTTGTGTGTATCGCTACCAAGGGAGCGGTAAAACGATACAATCATAGTAGCTCCACTTTAGCTGAAACCTCACTGACACTAGCGGATGACCTAATACAGGTCAATTTCAACAAAGATTTGTTGTCTTTAAAGAGACACATATATGATTTTTTTAATGCAAAAGGATAAAGCAATATGCTACAGCAAATCAACAGAGAAGACATGTTTCAGAACTCATACAAATTCAAATCAAAATGTTTTCTAGAGTAGAAGGTTTGTAGCCCAGATGAGATTACAAACCCAGATTAGTTTGTGAGATTAGAGCAATACAGGTGCGTGCACCATGTTCTGCACAGGGCAGGAAGCAACCATGACAAATGACACAACCAACACAAACCCAAAGGGATACAAACCCAGAGTAGGGCGCTGTCAAACCGGCCACCTGGAGCACCTCACAACTGCACGTAAAGTACAAGAGGTTTAACAAATATGCTACTATAAAGGTGATGCATGCAAACTTTGCCATTTCAGTTATGTGAAGTTTGAATTTCTTGATCAGAAAGCCTCCTAGAAACATCCCCAGGATTGTGATGGGTAAAAGTATCACACCTGCAAATAGAAAGTAACAAAAATGTTAACTGCTGTCACTTGCATTGACCCTTTTTAGAATAAATATCTGGTTCTAGTAGTTTCCAAAATATCAGATACTGACCTATTTTGGGACTGATCCTTTGAGGTTCTAAGATTTTATTATTACCTTTAAGTAATTTTGCTTACTTCCCCATTTTCTTTCAAGTCATGTTATGACTTTAAAAAGCTTAGTTACTCAATATTCCCTACCTTTTTACTATACTGTTGTTCGTATGTATACTGACACAATAAAACCTATACAGGTGCCTGTTAGAAACTGGAGTAAATGAGATAAATGTCTTAGCTCATGGGCACTTCTTCATCTAAAATAAAACATTAAACTTTCTGAAAGTTACAAAAATAAATCGCCAAAACAGCATATGAAAGGAAGCAGTGTCTGGTTTTGCATTGGATTCCATTTTGCTCTGAGAGTGAATCATGGGAAAATTTGCATTTAGATTTAATCCGTTCAGCATTTCACAAACTCCAGCCCTAATATTTACATGCTAAATAGAGAGCTTTTACAAGGTTTTATTGTGAGGGTTTTGCCTTTCTCTGTGAGTTTTTTTGTTTGGTTGGTTTTTTTGGTCATGTTGTTTTTGTAAAACTTTCCCTGCATCCAAAAAAAGATAGGAAAAAGAAAGTTCTTACCACATTTGTACCTAACCCGCAGCAAAGCAGGTGCCTTCAGATTAAAGTAATGGAATATCAGTTCTGCAATGACCACAAATTCCCTGGTTTTCTTGCCAGGTTATGAGACCATATTATTCACTGTAAGATTAATATAATTTCAGCATTCTTTTTTTGTAGAACACTACAAAGAACTTATTTTTCAGGGAACTGGCAAATAGAAAAAGAGCTTTGAGCTGAATGAAATTACGCAAAATTTTACATTTTGGTTTCTTATTGCTTATAATATTTGTATTTGTAATCAAAATGGAAGAACATTTATACCAAGATGTTATTCTGAAAAGGAAAATCACACATTTCATTAGACATTTTCTAAATTAAATGGTTTTCTCTTTTAGTTGTTACTTAGTTGCAGTTTATGTGTGGTTTTTGTTCACAAAAACAGATACATTCGTAACCCAAATCTCACTCTGAAAAAACTTCACCCAAAAAAAAAAATCCACCAAGTTCTAATAATCCTCTAGCTCACTAAATTAGGAACACCAGGAAAATTAACATCCATTTTCAAAATACAGTAGGAAAATTAATAAACCACTACATACTTTAACCAAAAAAGTTCACAGAAGCTCCCCCTGAAAGGGAAGGCAAAATAACAAAGAAAAGCTTCCTTTTTGACACTGGAATTTAAAAGAAGGACAGGTACCTACCAATTAGAAAGATGGCTCTTGCCACTGATACATTAAATTGCTGCTCCATAAACTTCGTCTCATAGGTTATCAACCCAACAAGAGAATTGTACTGCAGAATAGTGAGGAAGATGTACACCAGGAAAACTGGATTTCCAAACAGCTTCTTCAGAGCTGGGAAGAAATCTGCAATGGAGAGGTATATGCTGTACACCCTGCTAAACACAGAGAAGAGTTGTTTTGACATCCTTTAGATAATAAAACTAACTTTGATTTAATTACTGGCTGTATTGCTGATTATAATTCTTTGCCCATAGAAACATATGCTTTGCCCATAAAAAACATATGCGAGAGTTTTCCTCATTGCCAACACATGACTGACAGGAGCAGCAAGGCTGAATGGCACAGTGGATGCTGAACCGGGAACCAGAAAACCTAGATTATCTTGTGTGTGACACAGGACTATTCATCAAAGGCACTAAGGCTTGCAACACTGATTCTCAATGCCTGTACAAGAGAGTGTCCCTAGAGGAGCATTAAGACTCTAAGTCTTAATGCTCAAACTTTTCACCAAGTGAAAAGTTTGGTGCCTAAAGCAGGAGCTTTCACAAACCACACGAGATACCCACGTGAGGCTGATATTCAGAGATGGGGAGCACCTGACCCAGCAAAAGGCTGGAACTTTTCCTGAGACCCTTGGGTAGAGTACCTAAGTCCATGGAATTAAAGTGAAGGCAAAAACCTGCATTTATCCTGTAGTTTGGTTGTTGGCACGCTTGCCTAAAAGATGAGAGTTCAAAACACATCTGTCATAGCTACTAAGGGGTTCACATGCCTACATACATACAAATAAAACCCTTGGGGGAGGCCAGCAATGGGTAGTTGGGTCTGATATTGCCCATGCAAGATTAATTTGGTATCCCTGAGCTCATACACAGGAGCTATGAACCCAGTAAAATCCCTCCAACAGCTAACATAGTACTTAGCCCCATGTTTCCCTCCCATATGTTGGCCTCAGTGAAACAGGAACCTGCCAGCTGTGGATTGGTCATTAATGAGGGATGGGATGTTTTCCCCCCCTCTTTCTTCATAATCATAGGATTATAGCTGTAATACATCATATGACAACTACTGTGTTGAACTGAGAATCTCTGCTGCTCAAAGCAACAGCATGACCTTTTTCCAGCTGTCTGACATACGGAGGGGACTGAAACACAGCCTTAGCATGTAATTATAATACTATAAATTAAAGAGAGCGTTTTTGTCCATCATTTGCACTGCAGAAACATGCATTTTGCTGAGGGTTGTGCAAATCCACGCTCAGTTCAGAATGAACTCATGAGAGGGAATTCACATGCAAACATTTGGGCAATAATCTTTCACCTTTTACTGCCTCTGAGAACTTTAACTGTGGCTGAGCTGGGGGGTCTACTTTACAGTGATCTTGAACAGGCAAATGACTAATCTTCAGGTTTTCATTCTCTCCTTCTTTTGGTAAGGAGTAAGGCAGAAACCAGAAGGGCAATGAAGCAGTGAAGCTGACTGCTCCACAGATAAGCAGTCCAAGCCACCAGGCACCAACCCAACGGGTATCCTTAGGATTTATGCTGATGGCATCTATAAAATACAGAAAGACAGGAAAATAGATTAAATATCACGCAGAGCAATTAAACTTACTATAGGTATCCTTATTTATATAATTTAAAGACCAGAACAGAGGTGATTTATGTTTCATATGAGAATTGAAATGCAGCTTGTATCAAATCAGTCCCATGCTGTCAAAAATAGATGTCTCCATTTAGACCCATGGTGGCATTTCCCTGCCACAATCTTCCAACACTTTCTGTGGGAATGAGTGACAGCAAGAGGGCCCTTCATCACCCAAAAAGAACTTCCCTTTCTCAATTTCCCACTGTCCCCTCCTTCTTCCATCCCCAAAATCAATAGTTTTTCCTTGAAGTTCCTCAAATTTTCCCTGGGATTAGAGACTTGAAAGTGATTTGAACAATGAAATTAGTTTTCATGTGAATCTTTGCTGCATGCTTTTTAAGAGAACATAATTTTTGCCAAGTGTTGAAAGTGTCCGTGAGCAAAGTCCTTTCATTGTTCCCTCAACGTGTGGATGGTCTTTCATTTGCTCATTTGTTCTCAGCTGCACAGCAAGGGTGTAACAAGTGCATCTGCAAGCATAAAAAGAGGTGCAAAATTTTTCTGCAGTGGGGGTAGGGGTCTTGCATCAAGGGCTATTCCAGTCACACTACAACACTGCAGATATTAAAATGTAAATAACACCAGCTTTCCAGTAGGAAAAACTCTCTACAGAGCCCCCCCTTTTTGAAGTAGTAAGCTGGGAAGGTGCTTCTTGGCATGCAGGTACCTATACACAGCCATCTTCTCAGTTAATGCACCACCCCACAGTCTCTTACTGATATCCACAACGCCAATGTCAACCCAGAGGCTGGCACAGAAAGATCCAAGCAGGAAGCCCAGGGTCGGTCCAAACATGCCCGAGGATCTCACCAGGCCTGTAAGAGAAGGGAGGCAGCACAGGAGACTGAGCAAAACATTCTGCGGACAAGCACGCCTTCTTCTCTGAGGGCAAGGAAAGGAGAGAGGAAGGAGGAAACCGAAGAGGAGCACAAGCCGGTAGGGGATGTCTAATGGGAAGCTTCTTATCAGCAAGAAAATAAGCCATAAGCTGCCAATGCACTAGCTGCGATGTGGAAGTAGACTCCTTCGCCCGCACAGGGTTTTGCCGCAGCGCATGGGGTCTCACGTGGACCCCCACATGCATTTCATTGGCAAGATTGGTGTCTTGGAAGGAACAGGAAGAAAGAGAATAACACTGCAATGATTTTTATCCCTCCCCCTCCCTACTTCTCAGATTTTTGTAGTTGCATTGTTCAGCTTGTGGTGGCTAACTAATGAAGATACAACTCCAGGCCCGTTGGAGGTATCGTAAGTCTACCTGCAACTCTATTTACAGCTTGCATGATGTTCTGTGATTGTAGAAGTCAGGACGTTTCCCTATAGTATGTGTTCAGGTCCCTAGTTTAATTTTAAGTAGCAGTAGTTGATCTGATGGTGTGGATATAAGAAGGCACATCTTTGCAGTTTGGAATCACATTAGGATGACTGGGACAATAAAAGTGCGTGGACATGGAATTAGGTACAGGACCCTGAGAATATTTTCAGTAGGCAACAAGGAGATATAAGTGTCCCTGTGTGTGATCAGAGTTCATTAGACAGAATCTTTGTTGAATCATTCAGCACCAGAATGAGCAAATCAGCTACCTGTTGCGTTAATATGCACTTATGTGGCTCTAAAAAAAATCAAGAAATCCAGTGATCAGGTAATGACCTCTTTAAAAGCAGCTTGCAGTTTTGCTACTGGCCTCACTGGGGCTTCTATTTCCTGCTCTGTCACTGCTCGCAAAGGAGATAACATGGGATCAGAAGAAGGTGGGATGCCCCTAGGAGCAAATGAATAAGCTGTGAAGACTAGCAGGAAATCTAGGAATCTAGGACTGCATTTTGCTGACTGCGTTTGTAAATACAACACAATTTGACTTTGGTGACCACTGCTGGCAATCAACATAAAAGGAAAATATCCTCAAAATAATTCAAACATAGGTCCTCACATTCCCTTGTCACTTTTGTTGATCTGTTGAAGTTTAGTTGTGAGGGGGTAACAGTTTCAAAAAAAAGTTAGTGATTTGGATTTCTGAATTCTAGCATGGAACTGCCACCTGGGAGCTGTTTGAAGTTGCAGAAGGCTATTCTATTAGAAAAATATTGAAGGCTATTCTATTAGAAAAATACAACTGCAATTCTATTAGAAAAAAAGGAATTCTTGACCAAGTGCCTGTCAGTTCTTGTCCACATTTGGCACTACGCTCTGTAAATCCTCCTATGTTGTTCTACTGCAGAGATTTTTCTCCTGTTGGTTTTGCAAACTCTTTTCTGAATGTAGTGATTGCTCAGCTTATGATCAAGGACTTCTGTAATAAATTCTTACAGCATAATTTAACCATTCAATTTTTAATCTTTGCTTCATTGCTCTAATTGCATACTGCTTTCATTTAGTTCTCTCACTTTACTTCATCAGATCTGGCCTTTTAGACTAAATTCTGATGCTTCCAAATGACTGACTGCTGCAGAGTCAGGATTTTGACACTAGAAACCAGGAATTAGCTCTTTATGTTATTTATCAGTGAGTCTAAAGCAGAACTTACTACTCAGAACTATGCAAGCTCATCTCCAAAGTTCAAATACTCAGTGGCATATATCTAAAATAAACAGAAAAAAACCAGCACACCCATAACACTGGCTTTGTATATTGTATGCAGTATATTTCTTTAAGATACCATAAGCTATCAGATAAGCTAAGAAGCATATGTGCAATAACTTTGCATATGTATAGTTTTTAAATTAAATTTCACTCTTGCATACCCTTTAAATTCAAGAATAACTTCGCTAAGACAATATGTTTGTATTGTGACAAAACAAAAGCAAATAATTTCACTGTGATATTTTCTTAGGGTATTTTTCCTTTGTAATATTTATTCTTTGTAATTAATAAACAAACTAAACCACAAACAGTAAATCATGCAGACTTATCACTTAATCAGCTGCTGCATATTGACATAGCTCAGCCAAGCCTTTGTATTGATGAGTAATTTAACATGTAACAAGTATTAAAATTTACAACATACATTGGCCTCAGATATGTTTCTACTGAAGCCATGGGTTCAACAGTTACAAGATTATATGCTAGTGCTCAACTCAGTGATGAAATGTCATTCATTCAAAGTATCTGCTTTGGCGAGAAATCCATGGAAGTGAAGTACTCCTCATTAAATATCTTTAATTGTCTATTACTCCTCTTACATGATAAATCTGATGGCTACTGCCATTAATTAACGATGTCAACATTCAGTTTCAAATAAAATCAGAAATTCTTTTTAAAAAATGGCTACTGAAAGCTTATTAGTACAGGTGAAATCCTCATATGTATGTTGGCAACCCTTCTATAGGCACCTAAACAGAAGCAAAATATCTGAAGACCATAAAACATCTGAATAAATTAGGTGCTTAGCATGGAGGAGTATTTATGAAATAACCTCTCAGTCAGAGCAGTTGGCCTCAAAGGTGACTCCACCAAAGGCCTCTCTCAGAACAAAGCAAACCACTGAGATTCTGATATTCCTGTCTCTTGACAAATACCAATTGCATGTAGACACAGAGGGTCAGATCATTACACCTTTCAGTCATACTGAGTAGTGACCCTACGCAGAAGAGCTTTTCAGGACTGTATGTGGTGTACAGTGCATTGTACCACCTCAGGAACACGTTGATGGCCTGGTAGAACGACATAAATTAAAAAGGTTCTGTAAAAGTCAGTCTGAAAACTATAGAATTTCCTGGGGGGGAAAAAAACAAATCAATTTCCTGTCTCACAGAGTTCTACAGAAAAGCTACCATACTCTACTAAATTCTGTAAGACAGCTTAACAAAAACGCTAATTTTTTTCCTTTTCTGTTCCTTCCTATGACAACTCTGGTTTTATTGCTGTCAATTATCATTTACACTACAACTCTGCCAAAAAGATTTTAATGCATTCTATTGACACAATAAAAAGCTGTCTCTGCCTGAAAGTAACTTATGTCCTTACTCAACAAAACATCTAAGGGCAGCAGAAAAAGGAGAGTCAGGAAGGTGAAACTTCTTGCTCAGGGTCAAATAATGAGATCAATGGTCAAAATTCATCAGCAAGGCTTGACTGACTTTTTTAATTATAGGACAATTTTTGTTGCATTTTACAAAAACACTGATCGTAAATTGATTCAGTCAACTGATAAAAAAATCAGATATAGAAAAGAATTAAAGTTGGTCAAGAAAAGGAATTTCAGCTCTATGGAAAAGACTATTTCAACATTCACTTTTTTTGCAAATTGGGTCAGTCCCTCAAAATGGAATAAGAGACTGAAAATTGCTATTCAGAATGAAATATTTTAATACTCTGTAAACAAAATACTTTATTTCACTTGCATGACCCAAACAAATTTTCATTTTGGTTGAATACATACTATTCTCTGTGTCTACTTTATATTTTTAGTCTCACTTCCTCAGTAGTCTCCAACCCGTTGCAGTCTCTCCCAGATCAGATTCTGACGAGAAAAAATTTCAGCTGAACTTTTAAAAATACCTTTAATCAGAAGCTCAGAGGCGATTACAAATATTTTGGATAACTACTGAGTGGAACTTTTGTTTTTGTCAGCTCCCTTCACAATACTTCCATTTTCTTCAACCTGCACATTTCCTCATCCCGAAATGAAGACATTTGCAACGGCCTTACCCAGTAGCATTACATACTGAGCTCTTCCTGAAACTGTGTCTTACTATCTTTATGACCAGTTCAACTTCACCAAGTTTACTGCAGGCAACAGTTGTCACCTCCCTCAGCCACAGAAACACTCCATGCTATTAAATCAGTTTGGCAATAAATTAATTAGCTTGGGTGTAAGTCATTCTGTCTTGGGCAATAGGCTATCTTCCATCAAAACAACAACAACGAAATCCCAAATAGAAGGGATTTGTTACAACACCCTGGCAAGGGTTTGGTTTTTCCTTCGGTAACTAGCAACTTTAAAAAGCTTTCATCAGGAAGTGTGCTGCATGTAAAAGGTCGGGTAAAAGCTTCTGAAACATGTTTACGTTACTGTGATTACATTACTGATCCTTACATTAAGGATCATTCTCTTCTCTGTGAAACAATGATTAGGAAGAATTTTATCCTCTGAAGCTGTGGTACTGAAGATGATATGCCAGATAAGACAGATATGATTTCTCATTTTGGAGAAAGGAGTATTTGATTATGCTTCTCTTCATCACAGAGAAAACTGACACATGTAGCAGAAGCCACTTGGGGAAAGCAAAAGGAGCATCTGGGAAATATCCTTCAAAAATAAACATGAGATCTCTTTCACATTGCTTTTTTGTCTCTGTACAACTCAAAAATATCCAGAACAGAGCAGATAGATAGATTTTTTTGGTGAGTATTTGCTTGGCTACAGAAATGTTAAAGAAAAGAAAGTTTAGCATAAGAATCACTCATTTGCATATTACCTATGTAAAATGCTGAGTTTTCTTCTTTAGAAAAATCATCAATATATGAAACCCCCAGTGGCATAACTGGTGCTTCCCCAATTCCACGTAAAAGGTTCCCCATCAACACAAAGAGCCACAGGTAGGAATTTGTTGTTTTCTCACATCCTGCAGGCCATAAACATTTACATTTCTGTGAACATAATTCTGACAATACTTTATTGCAACAGAAAAATAACATAAGGTTTTTTACAATCATCATAGGGTGGGTTTGTATATATCACAGTTTCTAACAGGGGTTTTACTGCTTTCCAGTAAAAGAGGGTGTATAAAATGGGGACAAGCAGAAGAGGAGAACCCAGCATCAGAGCTTTTGCTTACCAAAATTTTTCATTGCACTGGGTGTTTCTGTACCATCTGTGACTGGAAGGCCCTCAGATGATGCTGGGGAGCAAGCTGATACACTCGTAGAGGAGTTGTCCACAGTAACAGTTATCCTTTCATAATTATAACTGGAAAACAACTGTGTAAAATACAACTGACAAATGAAAGACACTGCTTTGCAGGAAGTGTGTATGAGCCTTGTGTTCATTCCTGTTATGTGCAGGCAAAGCAGAGGGGCAACCCATTTCCAGTGCTTTCACTTAAAAAAAGATCGGTATCTTCATACCTTTTTCAAAATGCTCTGATCATTCTAACTCCAATATTTTCTTAAGCTAAAGAGCAAAAAAGCTGCTTCCAGGGCTTAAGAGATCATTCTTTAGACTGAAGGACAGAGGCAGAGTCCATCCACATCTGCCTACATACAACAGTGCTGATGTTTTTCCATACTGGCACCAGTTTCTTACCTATGTGACAGACGTGTAACATAGGGATTTCTGCGCTAGTTTAAAATTAGCTAGCTAAGGATCTAGTAGTAACCTATCTGTGTCTATAAAGAGATTAACACAGGCTGCAAAACACATGTGCCAGTTTGTCTGTATTTAGGCAGCCAACTACTACAGCAAATCCACTAAGTAAATTGAAGCCAGCTTGAGTACATTTATGCTACCTTGGGATAAATGGAAAGCAGATATTCGCTCTGACTGTGCAATCAAGTGGTAACCTTTAATATTGTGACAGGTGACAGTGAGGTCCCCATGGCCACTGGGTTTTGCTCAGTGTTGTGGAGAATGGGTAATCTTCAGAACTTGGCTGTGAGTTTGGGTTAAATCAGAGATTTCCATAGCTCTGCTTCTGGCCTGTGCTGTCCCTTGCACTGCAGGCTGCCAAGCAGAGTAGTGACTGTGGCCACTTTCCATACCATGGTCCCCAGATATAATTCTTTCCATACCCTCCTTATCAAAGGTATTGTTCTTGGAACTAAAGATGATGCACAAATAAATTTTAATTTTTGAGGGACAGAGGGGTTTTATTTTCAACTACTATTCAGTAAGGATGCTGAAGGATTGGAGAGGTATGAACTGCTTCTGACAACTATGTAAGCACTAAAGCTTAGATGTGAAGGGGTATTTAGATAGTTAAGTCTCCCTGAGTTCAGTGGAGATAGATATAGATTTTCATAATTTTAAAGAGCTTATCATGAAGAGCCACCATGGAGAAAGAAAACTCTTCCATCAAGATCTCATTACAGTTCATTTAAGTATAAAAAAAAAAAAAAAGGAGAACAGCTAAAAAAAACCCCAACCATATCTATATATATCCATCCCAGGTGAAAAATTCAACCCACTTTATCCCTAATTATGTATAAGTTCTGTAGAAACCTGAGGTTTCTCTCTCACTTACCTGTAGAAAGAGGTTACCTTTCAGACAGGAAATCAGAAAGTCAATACTAAAAAAATCCACCTATTAAAACCTTCCTTTTATCTGGAAGAAACTACTATTGTCAAGCTTTTAACTCAGGTGTATGATTAAAAAACACTTCATATGGTCAAGTTCAATTACTGCACAATGTGAAAACTCGCCATATTTACCGTCCCATTAGGAACTGAGGCATCACTGACAAAAATGCTCCTAAGGACATAATGAGACATCCAACAGCAATTACTTTTGGTCGATGAACTCTTGGTCCAAGGTAGCTCACCAACACCATTACCATTAAGTTACCTGCATCAACAGGAGAGAGAACCAGTAAGATTACAAGTAAGTACCAGTAAGATTTTTTTTAGGGGGAAAAATGTATTAAGAAGCAGTATTTATCCACTTTTAAAGAAAGTACACATACCTATCTCAAAGCTGCCATCAATAATGCCAACAATTGATGATGAGATTTCAAATCTCCTTTCAATTTGACTGGACATGCTCTTCATGTAGCTTCCAGAAAATCCTTTGGCAAAAAAGGAAAAAGCTAGAGCTCCAAGAAATATCTGGAGAGAGAAAATAATTGAGTTTGCAAAGAAAGAATTTTTTCTTCATTGGCTGGATGCCTGAGCAACCTACTCAAGAAAGACAAAAATCAAATGCTTTGCTTTCTAATTCTCTGTGAAGAGATTCTTCCTATCGTTTTCATTAAAACAGAAGATTTTACTTTCTCTTTCACGGTGGCCTCCAAAGCCCCTTCTACTGCAAAGAAAAAGAAAGTTGACATTGACTGTGTGCACCTTCTACCTTTCTACCACATACCGTTTTAGCTGTTTCCTTCCTTAGGGAAAACTTGCAGCATAAAGTTGTTCATTACTGGTACTATAATTACGGCATGTCTTCTCCTGTTCTAAAAAACATGGATAAAAAGATATAGCTGCAACTACCACTATGACTATAGCACACCTCTAAATGATTCGTTAGTAAAATATGGCTTCTCTTTTTAGCTGCTGAACACATTTATTGACTTCTATATTCTTGGAATCACAACCTTCAGTGTCATAGAGAACTAAGTGAATTTTGATAGAACTTCAAATTGTAATTTTCAGTATTCCAGAGAAAATATGTTGTGAGGGCTCCTCTCCATACCTTTAGCTTTGAACAATTATGGCACACGCTCTTGGCAGGAACTGCGCTGCCATCGCTGTCCTGGAAGAGTGACTTGTCTTTAAGCTGGCCAGCAGTGATTGGCCTGTCCATGGTTTTCCTCTTCCAGATCTGATATGTAGGTCTTCCTGTTTGGAAAATATCATTATGATTAACTATTATTTGCATAAGAATAAAGGTTCCAATGTTTTTCAGACATACTAGAAGGTGAGACACTACTTGAAGTGTCTACACATTGACACCTTTTCTAAGGAAGGATGTTAAAGAGTGTTCAAAGTGTCACTGTAATGAGTTAAGGATTGGTGCACCTGCTTTGTGAAATCTGCTTTCTAAGAGACTTCAGGGCCTTCCTGGATAGATGGAAAATTTAGAGGCAACTTGCTAACAGTTTTTATAAATCTTTGTAGAGAAGGAAAGTCCCTAGGCAGCTGGAGGCTAGGAGAGTATGTCAGAGAAACATCTTCACCATGCTTGAACCAATTCTTATATTCTCTTTTAGATATCCGCTTTTGATCACTGTTCCAGGCTAAATGGACCTTTGGTATGATCCAGTAGGCGCCTGATATTCTGTTATATTTATGAGGATTTTCTCTAACTGCATAATCTATGAACGTGCAGAAATACTGAACACTACTCTGTACCATTCTGTCAGCATTCCTATAAGTAATGTTATTTATTGAATAAATGTTTGTAGAATCAGATCACAAATGATGACTGAGGAGAAAACAGGGTAAGAGATATGGTAGGTAAAGATGTATTAGGGAAAAAGAAGGCACTGATTAAAAGAAACTAATAATGATTATTTTAAAGTCCACAGGTCTCCACAAGTTCCTGCAAGATAGATGATAAATGTAGCTATTTTAATGAGACTGCCAAAGTTTTCCATTTAAAAATTGGCTCTGACATAAGGAGTCATCTTAGCTGCGTTGGTTAATGTAGATTAAGCTGATCAGGGGAAACCAGCTGATACAGAGAGATCTGGAATGATAACAAGTCAAAAAGAGCCATTGCCAAGTTCTTCTGTTGGAAAACTGGTGCAGTAGTACCAAAATCAATTAGTTAGCTCCGACATACATTGGCACATGTATTAGAGGAATATAGAGGAACACAGGTCAAGAAATTGGCCTGTAACTTTTACCCCCAAGACACTGGGATCTTGGATTTCCCACTCTGTTTAATTCCTCTAGGAGCTTCTCAAAGTTCCCCTCCTGCAGGCCCCAGAGGCTAGCTGACCCATGAGCGGAGACCATTTAAGTGTCAAGAGCGATTTTCGACACTGGGGGCGATAGGGCTGTGGCAGAGTCCCAGGATAACCGTCAAAGGTCGCTTTGTTCCTCTGGAAAGCTCAGTTCTGCCGAGCAAGATGCCCAGGAGCAACCTGGACTCCCTGAGAAATGTCCAGCCGTGCCCAGAAAGGACAACACTTTCTTAGCAACCCAACAGCCCCCCCCAAGTTATTCCTAATGATTGCAGATAGGCACTAAAGTGCACTAAAGAGATATAAAGCCTCATAATCACTCTTAAGTTAAATTTTGTAGTTTTTAGTTCCAAATCCTATTCCAGTAGGATCCACCAAAAGTGACTATGAAAAGCAAGCACATGAATATTTCAGATTGATCCACACAGAGAATTTCTAAAGGTACCTAATCTTCCTTAGACCATCTTCAGCAGCTTACAAGTCAAAAAACATTGAAAAAAGAAATTATAGATAATTAAAGTATGGTGAATTCAGATTTACCCCAATCTTTACAGGATGGGAGCTGAAAGACAGAGTTCTCTAAAGCAAATACATTCTTTATTGATTTGTATGTTGCTGATTATTAACTTTGTGAAACATCTGACTCTGTTAAATAAACAGTATTTAAATGAGTGACGTGGTTTCTTTTTCACAATATTTAATGTTATGCTGCCAGCCTAATAATCTACTTTAAACTTATAGAAAATGTTAAACTGTATAAACACTTCTCTGATGCCTAATGAAACAATAAAATTTTCCATAACCACTCTATAAAAATCTGAACTTTGGCAAACCAGTGAATCATTCACACCAGTGGTATTTAAAATTAAATGAAGAAAGAAAACTAATACAAGATTTAATTTATGACAACTTTTAAAAATTAATTAATAGTTTTTGTATGGAGGGGTAAAACATCCCACTGTCCACAGTGCTTATGCTTAAAAAAAAAAAATCTAATTTGCAGAATTGTACCTTTGTACTTTACAAAATCTTTCAACTTTAGTGACACTGAGATGTACAAAAAGCCTAGCCTGTCCTGCACTAGCACCTAACAATTAAACAAACAAACAAACAAATGGAAAGAAGCAGGAAGGGAGGGTGGGGAGAGACAGCGAGAGGCAGAGAGAGAGAACTTACTTTGTGTCACTGCGGTGTCAGGCTGTTTCTTTCCTGTGCCCTAGGGCTTTCAGGCTTGAAGCCAGTGCAACGTCACAGCAAAAGCGCTGCCTACTCCAAGAAACGGAGCACTCCACTGCATTTTTTTAAACCTTGGATTTCCTTCTTACGGTGATTGCAAAACTTTCCCACAATCACTGATACAAAAGCTTTGCAAAAGAAGCCAGGTTTCTTGTGTTGTCATTACTTTGGTAGCCTACCTGCCAGCATGCTAGTGGTGCCAGCCTCTCCCGGAAGGAACAACTTGTTTTCTTCACTTTTTTTTTTTTCCCCCCTAAAGTCTAAACACTAGAGCTGCTTTAAGCACCTGTCCAAAGGGTACTCCCTACCCTCCACCCAACAGCCATGGAGTGGCTTGGCTTATGTACAACAGCCCTGAGAGAGCAGGGCTCGTCTTTCCAAACATCTTACCTTGCAGCCACAGTAACTTGCACTTCTGGGTGCCTTTGATGAGGATCAGCAGAGATACTAAGGGATGACTTAGCTCCTCAAAGGGCATGAATTGCGTATTGATATCTGCCAGTTTTCGGTATAGGCCCTCTGTGTCACAAGCCCAATGCAGACGTGCAAGAGGGCTACTCTCATGGAGACCTAAAGAGAAGCGGATGCCCTTGGGAAATCACAGCCTCCCGTCAGACCCCCTGCCTATTATAAATCAGGATTATTTAACACAACCACAAGCAGTTCCTGCAGGTGCCACTAGCAGATGTGGGATGACACAGCTATCCCTCCAAGCTGACTACAGACTGGCTAAAGAAAAAGAGTGAGTGTATTACCCACAGCTAGCCCAGCTCTCGTGTCCTAACCAACCACAAGTAGAAAATCAGCTCTCAGGTCTAACAGGGCACATACAGAGTGCAAACCCACCTAATCCATGTCTTTTCTAGAGCAGAACTCTTCAGCACAAGGAAAGATTCTGACCCAGAAGTCATTCCAGGTGTTATCAACAGAGTCTCAAGAAACAGTTTTTGGTCATCTGGTTGCATGTAACAGCACAGTGCTCGTTTTTGCAGAAACTTGAATTACAAAATGAGATTCACATGTAATTAAAGGACCATTCTAGTGATTTCCAAATATAGAAAAAAGAGTTCTATGACTCCAATAACTTCAGGAACCCTGGAAGGAAAAAGCATTGTCCCACCATCCCCTTTCTTTCCTGCAAAAGGTAAACTGAAATACAAACTTAGACAAAGTTTGTATGAAAAGCCTTGATTAGCTTTTTCTGTATAAAAATACATTAAGAGATTTGGGTATATATGTAATATATGGAAATGTATTATTTAGTCGTGAAAGCTAAAAGAAATAATAAACTTACTAAGTCCATAAGTATGCAAGTTCTCACTTTCCCCTGAAGCTTGGTAGTTAACTGCAGACAATCATTTTATCTGCCATATTCACACTTGCTATTGGATTTTGCTTGATAGAGTTTTACAAATTTTACTGTGATGATTATATATTTATTGATTTATTAAAAATTTATTAAAGGTCTTTATTTAAAGTTTCAATTTTTCTATTTTGCCAGCAGGACTCTACGCTGTCACCAGATACTCAGGGAGCAAATCAAAACACAGCTCATTTCTACCATTTAGTAAGAATATATGCAGCACAGAAAAATGTTATTTTCTATAATGGTTTTAATTGGAATGTTCCTGCCTTAGTCTTTAAATGCTAACTGCTTGTTTAATTAATTTAGTTTTAACACAAGGGAAGAATGTACATATTGAAACTTTCTCTTAAAACAATTCAGAATAGAGGAAATGTAATCAAACCAGATTAACTGGTTTGAATGCAATCAAACAGATTAACTTCAGATAAACTGATCCATTCTCATACTTTTATTTAGTTGAAGAAGAGTTATCTTTGCCTAGTTCTTAATGCCTTAATTATTTTTTTTTAAATCTTTAAAATGCTTTGATTCATTCACCAGAATATCACTAGAATAAATCAGAATTTGCTTCATCTGATAATTTCAAATGTACATATATTACAACCTGCATTTGGACTGCTTTTAACTGATGATATTGCAAAGTTTGAGGAAAAACATGTATGAGCATTAGCAATGGGTCCCCTATTTATCATTGCTGTCAGCCTGCAACCAGGTGGAAGAACAGAAGTCTGTTGGAAAGGTAACTGCAAGCCCATTGTCTATCAGGAGAGGAGGCACAGTTCTCAAAAATCCCATCAGCACTTCAATAAGTGTATTTTAAAGCTGAATACAAAGAAGTTTATCTATAGATGCCATGACACTTCTTGTGATGGTTGCACACAGATAGTAGGATCCACTTACGAGGCAGCACTGCATGGATTCAGTGCAGATTCAGATGAGCCGAGACACTCAATCAGTTTCTCTTTATAGTCAGAGGAGGAAAAAGAAGCATTTCCAAAGGTGTGAGTTGTCTGGTCTATTTTAGATACTTACTTTAGGTATGAGATGAAATAAACTCCAGATAATGCTGTGAAAGAAGGCTAGACAGCAAGATCAGCTTTTGACAACGGAAAGTCAGAAGAGATGAATCCCGCCATAAAAGACTTCAGCACTCCCATAAAAATAGTCTTCTGTAGCTCTTGCAAACTGAGCTCCGGTGTCTATGACAGCATTTGCCATCATGACTGTCCATGCAACTCAGTTGTGATATGGCAGCTGCTAACAGATGAGGAAAGGGCCTTGAGGAAGGGCAGTCCTGGGGAGGCAAGCCACAGCTGCTGGATCCTGGCCAGCCCACTAGCACATGCTGGCAGAGAGCAGCATCAGCAGCACACATCAGTGCCCCTCCACAAGCCACGGCGTGGGCAATTGTGTCAGCCACCAGCCTGACAACTGGCTGTACATTGGCCTTGCCCACTGGGAACCTGTTCTGCAAGGCCCGTGGTAGCATGGAAACTCAAAAATAGGAGAGCAGGTCACCAACAAGGAAATGTTTGTTGTTGCTGATGAGGTGTTGCTGCTTCCTGTGTGACCCAACGCTGTCTGTCTGCAGCAGGCTGAACGACAGCCATCATGTCTGGTAGTGGTAGGCATGCAGAGGTGGGTGCAAGAGCCCACTGCAAACGGCCCCAGGAACAGCTCTAGTGGAGGGACCTGCCTCCCGAGCCTGGCCGGGTGCTGCGTGGCATAGCATCACCAGCCAAGTTCCCAAAGCAGGACACGGTGTCCCTGATGCGATGTGCCTGGATGGCTGCACATCAACGCCCTCGGTGTGTTATGAACCGCATCAAACGGGTGCAAGATATTCTGCAGCTGAGGACAAGTGAGGACTTTCAGAGCAAGCGGGTGTACATTTCCGTGCTCAGCTGGCTCATTTATTCCAGGAGGTTATTTTGTGTGGCAGTCACTTAAGAAACTGCAGAAGTTTTAGGGTTGGCCTCCTGCCATGCAGAGGTAAACCAGATGGCAGCTCCTCTCAGGAGGCTGCCCATTCGGAGTTGCATCTTGTTCATCAGCAGAGGAAGCGTTGTGTACGGCAAACCCGCTTGTCATCATTGCTTTAGTTGCGCTCCGTTGCACTGATTGAGCTTTACTGCCAAACAGAGCCCCAGCCCGACATGGCACAATCCCAAGTGCCAAGCTAGCAGCTGAAAGATCACGTGGCGATGCCGTGTCAGGGCTCATGTGGCTGCAAGACCAAAGCTCAGGGAGCTCAGTCTGCAAGTCACATCGTGGGTTTCCTCAGGAGTAAGTAGTAGCAGAGGGAGGAGAAACGCAAATTCTGATAGATTGATAGATTATTCCCTACTACTGCTGAAACATGGAAGGACAAGATGTGAAAGAAGAGAGGTGAAAAAAAGGTTAATCCTCTGCTTCAAAAAGAAAAAAGCTTTTAGAAGCATGATTTGTACATAAGGTGTTCAGTTTTTTTCCTGACACTAATTTTTCACCTCCAGAAAGGTGCACAGAGGATTTGGGGTTGCTATGCTAAGCTGTCATGTGATCTTACTTTAGTAATTCCAGCTTCTTTAGGTCCCAAAGAGAATTAATAAAAGACAAAGATACAAGTGGTAAAATCATTTCAGAGTGCTCTTCTATGAGAATTTTCTCCTGTAAAACTTAATTTGGCAACTGTTCACAGGCCTCCTGCAAAATTGGTGCAATCTAACTCTGCAGTAAGGGAATTTTCTCCCCAAGGATGGAGCCCCATAGAGTACTCATATGTAAAACTTCAAATAGTAATAGTAGTATAGAAGGAGTGTTGCTGATCTCTTCAAACTGTAAGACAGATATTACGTGTGTGCTCATATGGGAAACAAAACTATTAACCTTGGAGGAGTAGACAAAAAATTATTTCAAGTCATATCATTTCTTGGTAAGATGGGCTGTATGTGCCTTTGAATTTAGATATAATTTGTGATTGAATTAATTAGTTTTCTGAAAAAGAAAAGGATATCTCAAAAAAATCAAGTTTTTTTCAGTGTTAATGCATGACTTCCAGCCTGAATCTGCAGCACATGCTGGATCAATGCTTTAACCTCAATAAAGGAATTGTTGTTTAGATGCACTCTACGCTTACAAATAAAACATCACAGGATTTGGATAGCCCAAACAAACGTACTGGGGATGCTTTCAAAGCTGGAAAGGAGAAATCTGACTACCACTGACAACCTTCAGAAGAGGGGTGCCCACCTTCAGCGTATGCCATTGGAAATCACCTTTTACAAGTATCTTGTGTGCAAGTTGTATTAAACATGAACCTAATAAACTGATGGGGAAATTTAGCTTCTAAACATCACAGCCCTTTTTGGCCAAACAAAGTTTGTATTAAAACAAAGTAAACAAGCAACTCCACAGTGGAACTCAACCCAAAAGAAGTCATCTTCAAATATGTTAGTACCGATGTATTTCTCAGGCCAAGAGCTCTGCTGACCTCTCTAAGCTCCAGCTCAGAGTGGGAGCTACCCACGCACTGTCTGTGCCAGCTCTGTGGGAGTGCAAAATGTGCCTGAGCCAGAGGGCAAGGAGGAGCGAGCCTCTGCGCACCAGGGAGCAGGATGACGAAGTGTGGTTCTGCCTTCATGAGCAGAGTGCCAGTGGAGAGAAACCCTCCGCTTGTAAATAGTTAACTCTGGGCACTTCCCCTAACGTGCCTGCACAAGGAGTGCATTTTCAATCTCATCTCCCTGTGGATGATAACCTAAAAGCACAGGAGAAATTCTCTGCTGGCAAAAGCAGTGCAAATCCCCTGGATTCCAGTAAATTTGACCATAGTCATAGGGAGAACTCTTCTGAACATTATGATGGACCTGCACTGCTTTTGCCTATCAAAGTGGTTGGTGTTTAAGTGCTAGCTAGTTCTTGCATTCAAAAAGTACAATAATAACTTACAGTATTTCTAAGTAATTCTCCAATAGTTTTCACTCTGTCCTTGGTGGGAAAAGTAGGAGGAAAATCTCAATACTGATTTGTTTGTACGTTAGGATGTTATAAACTTACCTTCACTTTTTTTAAATATGAAGAAAACTTAAAGCACTTGTATAAGCAAGACTATTATTACTTAGGCAACTTAGGGGTTTTTTTACTACTAAATGAAGTTTTAAAAGTCTTTGAAGAAAACTTGCAGATTTTGTGCTTTCACTTAAAAAGTACTAGATGTGGGAAGCTTCAAGGAAAACATGTCCTGATTTTTCCCCAGATCAGTATTTCTCCTTGCAGTTCCAAGGAAGGCTGCTTTTCTCACAGCTACTTTTTGAAACAGTATTTTATGTAGAGTTTTGGGTTTTTAATGAAATAATGCATTAAGGATCTTTTAAGCATTAGTTGCAGTAATTGGTTTTGAGGGAGTTGGGTTTTTACATGAGGAGTATTGCAAGAAAACATATTGTGAACTGTCACTAAAACTATTGTGCAGCATAATCTCAGGCAAACACCCAATGGGAATTTCTTTCTTCTGCTAAGGAATCTAAAGTTGTCTTCCTCTACAATCTGTTAGAAAAGTCATAGGTAGCATCAGTGATATAGTCGTAAACATTAAAAAGGCAGTATACTCACTATTTTGGTGTTCCACTCCAGGCAGCAGCATGGTGACCCATGTTTCTTTTTTTTTTTCCGTTTTTGGCTTTGGAGGTTCTGAAAAGAAAAAAAAGGAGTCCCTAAAACAAGTTTCTGACATTCAGTTACACAGGGCCAATGACAACACAGTTTACAAAAAATGGTTCTTTGCTTTTTGTTCTGTAAATGGCACAAATTATAGAAAAATCTCAAAGGTAAAACATTCACACAGTATCAAAATGTAGGAAGACCTTGGTTAAAACAATACTGGAAGACCTTTTTCAAGGCAATAAAGCAATATGTCAGTCAAGAACCAGTTTTCCGAACAAAAGGATGTTCATTAGATGAGCATCACACAAATTTCATGCATTCTTGGGACAAATCATGAGGTCCTCAGTACATAGGGAAGGTACAGGCTTACTTTAGGGAACTTGACACAAGTAAATATCTAAAGAATGTAAAAACATCAAAGAGAAAAAATGAATATTAAATTGGATGAGAAATGCTATATTAAAAGAAAAAATGAACACAACAGGGTGTCTGTGACATACTGGGAAAAGTTCCAAGACAGTAAAATTAACAGACTATAAAACAATCTCCAGAGAAGCAATGGAAGCCATGCCATCTATATTTTAAAATTAGACTTGACAAACATTAATAAATATGTGCCAATAAATAATCTTTTATTGGTGGTGGAGAATGTAATTTATTTACTGTACTCAATTTATAAACTCAGAAGCACTAAACCAACTCAATTAGGACTAGAATTAGAGGCCTAGGACACTAAATTGTTCCCATCTGTTCGTTACCATCACTGCCTACATTCTCCAGCATGAGTACTTTATAAACAGGCAGTAGTTTAAATCCCCTTTGATAGCCCGGGGGTTCCCATTTGCAGCTTGCGGTGCAGTTGTACACCCGAGCCAGATGCACCAGACACTCTTCCCCCTGCCGCAGTGGTGATGCTGGGGACGTCAGCCGCAGCACCCTCTGCTTATTGCCCTCCCTTTCTAGTTACCACTCTTTTATCACCTGCCAGCCCCAAACTCTTGGGAAGTAGTTTTTCTTCTCAAGCAAAGCCCAGGTCGCAGTGGAGCTATGGAGGATCCCACTGGTGCTGCAGATCCAAGGGGACCAAGGCAAACTCATCTCGCTGCAGGACACACTGGCATCTGGCAAAGCCTCTAGTGAGGGACAGAGGTACCTACTTGATTATAAAATCAAAAGCAAAAAGAAAAAGATTGCAAGGACATTATTATAATTTACATGATAGTCTAGGCTGATGCACCATTTCTTTCCATAGAGTTGTCTGGATTACGGGATTATTCCAGCACACATTGCACTTGCTAAATGTTATGCGCAGGTATTAATCCTTGGCTGTTGCCTGCCAGCCTAAGGTCTTATTCCCACAGCAACTCCTATCTTCTGCCTGCCATCCTATAGTACATAAACATTGAGTAGGGATCACTGTGCGTCCTGGAGTTATCTGGATCCCTTTCCATGCAAACACAGGCTAAACAGACCCTCTTGGTACTTCTTCTCCTTCCTGTTTCATTCTTTAAACTGAAGGCACATGCAGACTAATCTTGGTGCTCTCTCTTCCTGGCACTTTATTTAAAGAAGATATTGTTTAGTGAGTTTGTGATAATAAACACGCAAATGAGCATTGATGGCTCAGCTGTCATTTTGGGGCATTCGGGCCTTTGAATTTTGCAGTAATTCCCTATTAGTCATCTCCACATCTGGAAGACTGACTGAACTGCAGCCCGGTATAGGCTCCTCTTTGCTTGGTATGACATACACTCTGAAAAGACACGTACCAGAAAAGTGGCAGGTGGGAAAGGTACCAATCATACCAGCTACGCTGAATGATTGCAATAGCTCACCCTTAGTATTAAAGCCAGCTAAAGATACGGCAGAAGGGCTTTCTGTGTGATATGGATTTCTTCGGGATTTATCAGCCCATAGTACTGAAGCAAAACAGCTCTCCCACACCTACCACACTCTTCATCTCTCCAGACATTTACTGAAGTCATAATTCTTTTTTAACAATATCACTGTCTGCTGCCATGGAGGGGTGTAGTAGCAAGTTCACAATGTTCACACAGAAATGAGATTTGGAGAAATCTAAGCTCTTCTCTATATACCACTGCCTTTGCTAATTAATAGAGGAAAAAACTAAATTGGACCTAAAGGTCTCTGATTGTGAGGAAAGTTCATAACTCTATCCAGCCTCTGTTGCTCAGGCCTTGTCTGACCTGAAAACATAGTAAAATAAATTAACAGAGAAAGCTGGAAACAATGAATAGTTCTGTGTTTGGTATATTTGAATTTAGAAATAACTTCTCTAGCACCCAGGACAGGATTTCAGAAGCCAGACTCCTACATAAAAAGAATTAAAATGAAAAAATAAGTCCCTTAGTAGACTCTGCCTGTTAAATTGTAATGCCTGAAAAATAAATGATAACATAAACAATTGATGCATAAACAATACAAGTTGTCTTTCTATGTGTCTGTGTGCATGCATATATATACCTTTGATAGCAATATTGCTGCAAGCTCCTGGTCATAAGTGGAAGTAAATCACGAAGTAGCAGCAGCAATGTTGCAAATGCTGGTATCCTATTATTCAGATTCACCAGGAGGAATGTTCTGAGTTAAAATGCAGTATGAGGTAGAAAACTAGGGGGGGAGGGGGCACGGGGGGAAGAAAGTAGAAATTTTGGAAAATTTTTTGAAGTTCTGGAAATTTCTGCAGAATCTTAAGCTTGTTTTATGTATGATTCTGTCTTTATACCAGAAAGTTTTCTTGAGATTGGTTTACTACCTACAGAAGAAAGAAAAATCATCGTGTGCCAAACAGCATGCAGTTGCCTGCACTCTGGCCTTCCGGAGAGCCACCTTGAAACAATAGTAACAGCAAAGGTACGGCATGAACTGGACCACTTTGTGTTCCATTAACCTGAAATGAGAAGTTTGGTTTTTTTCAAAGCCTGTTTTGGAACCATTTAAATGATAACATTATAAAGCTAGTCAGTCTTTACACAAACACAGGGGGTCAAGGCCTTTTAAAAAGCAAAACCTTAGTAATGAACTTTTTCTTTTACACCACCATTTCCCACATGTAATGGGCTTTCTGCCCTCCAAATGAGGACCTTCCTCAAACACTACCCAGGCTATAAGGATCCTCTGGCAAGCTGCCACCTATAGTCACGCGCCTGTCTGCCCTGAACAACCACTGCTTGTTTTCCCTAATATACAACTACTGCTTGTATTTCCACCTCTGTTGGAAATTAACAGGCATATATCACGCTTCTGGCATGGAGCTACCAAATGATCTCTTCTTGAAGGGAAGTTAGGCATTGCGATACCTAAGATTTCACCTTCTAAAGGGATCTACTACTTTTTGTCCTGTGATTTAAGTCTCCTGTGATTTAAGAAATCTATACCCTTGACTCCCTGAACAAAGCAAGAGAGGGGCAATTACCTAGTAATTTTCCACATTCTCAGAGAAAGTCCTAAACAATGAAAGCTCAAAATCCCAACTAGCATGACTGGGAACACTTTATGCCTTATTAAGAAAGGAAAAGACTAACAATAATTCTGTGAAAAAAGCAGCAGTAGCCAAGAACTTGTTGCTGGATATATCCAGTTTTTATCGCATGGCCAAACTTACATGAACTAAAAAGTGATTTGGCATTTTTGCATGCCAAATCCCATCCCAGGGTATTCTCAGGGTGTTCCTCTCTCCACATCCACAGGTTGAATTAGCTTCCGATACTTATGAGGCTCGCTTGGATGAGAAGAGTCTGTAGGGAGGAGTTATCCGCTAAAACTCAACTTGAGATAGAAAGGGTACAGAAACAGCCTCCTCTTCACTTTAGATGAAATGACTGAAAAAGAAAGTGAACTTGAACTGCCAATAATACTTTGTCCAAAAATGTAATGCTCATATATTCAGAAGCTATACATGTTAACATAGTATGTTTGTATCACAAACACAAAGCCAGCATTCATATCATAAATCAGACAGTTATGCCCTCACCCAAATTATTGTGTAATGATGTAGCTTTGGTCACCACACCTCCCTTATGCCCGCTAATTAAAATCAACTTGCCAGGTAACATTTTTTACTCCCAAATGAGTCATTTCCTCTCAAAAAAAAAAATTAATAGCTTGAACAATATGCATAATCAGAAATTTTTAAATGTGCATCAAGAATAGGTTTCAATTCTTAAAAGTTAGAAGCAGCAGGGAGACAATGAAGTTTATAAAGACAGAATTTTTTAGGATATATATAAAACTGTTAATGACTTGCAAAATACTGAGAGACTTGGCAATAAAGTAGCTGATGAAATTAAAAGTTGATACAGAGAAAATAATGTAAATAAATAGAAAAAAACCCCACATAGCCTGCACATTCACAGAGATGTGCTTTTTACAAAGAATTGTCATTTTTCAGTAAGATACTGAAGACTTTGTTGTTATTTCTTTGAAAATGACAGCTCAGCACCTGATCATAGTCAAAAAAAACACAATGGAACATCAGGGATCATTATGAAAGGCATTGAGTACAAAACGCTAGATAAATACATGTGTGCACAGTTTGTGTACCATTCCCTTTAAAATATCTCCAAGATGGTTGCACTGGTCACATTGCCAGATAAACATCAAGTGTTTGTTTCTCGGTGTCTGGCAGCATCTATATCCAGGCACCAGCACCTAGCCTTCCACTTGGCAGGTTTAAGGATCAAAATTCAACTCATGGGCACCCTTTACTGAGTTGAAAGTTCAGTGACAAAGAAACATGGTTGATTGTACTGTGAAAGCCATCTGCTCGGCTCTCAGGCACTCAGAAAATAAACTTACCACCCATTTTTATTAATTTGATATTGGACTTAATCAACTCAAATATTTATATGCTACTGCTATATAAAAAACTTTACACCTACTGTTACTTCTATTGGCATTATTCCTATTTGTGGCTTGTGCTACCCACAGTGCTGATGCAAGTCTCGGTGCTTGAAACATCAGACCAGGATCAGCCCAAACTTTCAAGTACAGTGAGTATCATCTGAGTACCTACTGTAACCCCCAGCAAGTAGTCTCTGTTCAAATGAGTGTCACAGCAGCGGCAGCTTGGGCCCTAGTCTTGAAATGTCTGTTGTCACCTAGTTAAACAATAAACATCAATAAGGCCAGTCATTTTTAAGTTAAGCACATGCTTAAATGCTTTGCTGAATCAAGGTCAGCATGCTCAAAACTTGGAAGGATCAAGTCTAAAGTTTGGCTTTACATTTGAAGGAATAGCTCCAAGAGTATTTTTCTACCCTCCCAATCTAATCCTAGGAATGTCTGGGGTACCAGACATGGCATATCATAAAAGTTGTATGACGATTACTTTGGAATGACCTGCACTCTCCATTTCCTGGTTTTGCTCTAAGAAATAATGTTCCCACCACAGACTTATGCCAAGAAGCCTCTCTACCATGCCATCACCCAGCCAGCTCTCCAGCCAGCACTGTCTAAGTTGATAAACAGACTGAGTAGCAGGCTAATGACTTCAAAGCATCTGGTGAAGGTGGCCTGTTTCACTGCTACATTCTCAAGTAGATGAACTGGAACAATTAGAAAGAAAGTTAATGTATCTACTAAAATGCTAAATTTAAAACTTGGAAACTTTCCTGTCCGCTTCCTTCCATTTCAAAACACAGCGAGTTAACTAGGCCTGACTCTTTGGCAGTGGTCCATTTAAATGGCACAGATTTGCCTACCTAAAAAAGCCCTTTTGTTTGCTACAGCTGTGAAACTTGGTGCACTATAACTTTACACATTTCCCAGGTTACCTTGGCACCAAACTGTGATTAAATGCCTGAAAAATATTTTTAACTCTAGCTTTGGAGGAATAAAATATCCACAAGGAAGAATGATGGCTTTCAGTAAGTGCCCCGTGGAAGCAAGAACAATGCTGAAAATCAGCTGTGTTTCAAATGTTCACGAAGCTTCTGGAAGACCTGTGGCTTAATAGAGAACTGCAGTCTCTGCTCTGCTCTGTTACAGGCTGCATCATGTTTGTCTTTTCTTCTGTTCCCCTTCCTCATGTTATACCTGTTCAGCTCTATCATCTGATGCAAAGGGAGGAAGGGGCTGTGATATCTTTTCAAAATAATTAATTGTAAGGACCTCCTGTATTTGAAGAAACTTTAAATTCTGTGGGAAGAAATGGATCTTTTGCCATTGATTCCACAAGGGCAAGAAGCAATTTCAAGCTCATACATATATGGTGTTAATAAGACATCTTAAAGTAAAATAGAATATAACTTAACTAATGTAACTACTTTGGGGAAATATCCTTCCCATTTTTCTGTGGCTGCAGAAGGCCCCAGATGGATAAAATGGGAGTAAGTCTGTGTCATACAGATTAAATGCGTAGGAAACACTTGCAAGTGCTAGAGCATTGGTCTATGGTAAAGTTCCAGAAGCTCCCTCCATGCCTTATGCAGTAGAGAATAGTAATCAGGAGGGTGTTTTTTATTTCCAACTGCTGTAATAAAAGGGCTTGAGAAGTTATTGCATGGCCACCTGCAGACAGACTTAAATATGAGGCAGTTCCAATCTAGAAGGTAAACATGGATGCAGTATACTCAACCAAAGGTACACCTAGTGTGACATATACCCTTATCAGCAGGGGTTTCTGTATGTTTTTTTTCCTGAGACACTCGGGGTCTTTTTCTGAGATATTTAAGACATCCTAGGGCAACAGCTCACTGTCAGCGAATCCCAGATGGATACTACATTCATTGTAGCATCACGTCTGAGAGAAATAAAAATTGGACAAAGACCAGGAAGAGCACATGGATGGCTACAGTTATGTACCATTCAAAAAATAATTTGACAAGACATGAGAAGGTCTAGCAGACAGCAATATGATGGGCAAAATACTCACAAGTATCATTCTGTCACACTTAATGTATGAGTTATTCCCCTCTAGAGTGAATGTAACTGAAGTAACAAATCCTGATAACTTCCTTGTCCATGCTCTATGTAAACCTTAAAACATCACCATAACACAGCATTTTTTTAAAAATTGTTTTTTTCTTTTTTTATTTGTTATTATTACCACAGCACCCAGGCCATATCATAAACCAGGTTCCCAATATATTGACCATCTACACTATGCAGAATAACAAACACTCCCTGCCTGAAAGGACTAACAGCATAATTAAATAAATTTCTGAAAAGTCAGTCCCAAAGAAGCTACAAATCCTGTCTACAGTCAATGAGAGGGGCTGTGGCAGAAGCCATTGGAGAATTCCAGGATGAAATCTGGCATCACTGGAGTCAGTTGCAAAACTTGCACTATCTTCAGTGAAACCAGGACTGAAAACATACGTTGCTGTTTCATCGTCCTTTGCTCAGACAACTCAAACCTGGCATTTCATAAGTTTTCTTATTTCTACTCCTTGTTCCTTTGCACCAAACACATTTTTCCTGTAACTTCTGTTTATGAACTAATACTTTTACAATATAATTAGGATACAACTATGAGTAATTCTATTAATTTCTGTCCAAGTGTTCACTAGTTAAAGTATGAAATCTTTCACAAGGATATATCCAAATTTACACCGCAAGGTTTTTTCATGATATGTCCTGCTTTGAAATGCTATTTCAATGCTTCTGGTACTTTATCCTGCATTTCTACTGGTGCATTTAATAAGACTTGACTTTCAGATTTAAGTTTCTTCTTTAAAATAAGGAGAATTAGTGCACTTGGGATATAGGACACTCCACATAATATTGCTGGCAGGCCAAGATAGAGCCACCTGAAATAAAGGATGGGCTTCATTAAATATATCATTCATGAAGAAATAGCAAAACTATTCAGCATACATTGTTTTGTGACAATTGCCCAGCTGCTCTAAAGCTTGTGCCCTGATCCTTTTGGGTCTCACAGAAGGTGAATCAATATGAGAACGGAGAATATGTCAGTGTCAGGAAAATGACTGTTTACATCACCCAACTTCAGGCAAGTAATTTAGCCAGCGAAGTTACCCACCTGGTACCCTTATGGCTTTCTCCACAGGGGAAAGAGAGCGCCCTGAAAAGGGCAGCTCAGACCACCTGAGTAAAACTTCTGGGTATTCATGAGCTAGCATTCTTCTTCCAAATCAACCTCAACACAATATTAAAAGGAATCAGCCTGAGGCCATTAGTTCAACAAGACTTTTCTTCAAAATTCCCACAGTGCTCCTTGAAGGACTACAAAAGCATGAAGCGTAGTATGCTGGGCCAATTTCCAACTTGGGTAACTATATCCTCTCTATAAATTTCTCCTATATTTTAATTCAAGTACTTTTTCAACCATTTTCTGTTCAAAGATATTGCATAGTCAGCCATTAAACATCTGACATTTTTCCCACAAGGGCTTACTGCTTTTAATTTTTTTATCAGAAATCAGTGGTTTAAGGTCTGTTCTCATGAAGGGCCATTAGTGAACGTAATTATGGCACCAGTACATTTCTGTTCAAAGGGTGTTCCAACTTCTGTGGCAAAGGTTGCACTTGACAAATAAAGCCAATGCCAAAGAAAAGAGTTATGTCAAATCTCTAGGACAGGAGCAGTTTGTCTACTAGGAAAAGATAAGGAGTGTACAATTATATCTCTATGCATATAATAATACAGTAAGAAGGAGAAACTAAAATAAAGTACAAAATATACCTATTTGTGACAATGTCTTACATCCTACATGCTCCTTCTCCACCACAAGTCATAGCATCCCACTTCAAGCAAGTGGTATCTATCAAAGCTCCAAAATAAATGGGAGATCGAATTCCAGCTAGAAAGGATATTAGCAATGTTTTTGTGAATAGTGTATTTTTTCTGATTAGCAGATACACTACAGAACCTATGCTGTTTCTCACCTACTCCATCTGTCCTGTCCTCTTGCAGCATGAACCATGTTCTCTGTATTTCTTCTGTTCTCTCTTCTTCCTTATCCACTTACCCTCAACCAAAGATTTTCTTCCCTGTTGCCTGTTTAACAATATATACATGCTAGAATATGGACTGTAATTCCTATTCAAAACTCAACATTTTCTCTCATCAGTGAGAGTGAGTGTTGTGTTCGATAAACATATAACAAGAGCAACAGAATGTAAAATGGCTTTCAGATGAACAGCAGATGTAGTCAGCCTATTACCCAGTATAAATAAATGCAGACTGAAAGCTGTTCTAATTTGTCATGCTGCCTAGCTCTGCAAAAAAACCCCAATTCTTCCTGATCAAAGGCACTCCATAGAAGTACACTCCTGTGCCATGTCCATAGCCCTGATGTGATCCTTACCTAACTCTAGATCAGACCTAACTGTGCTTCTGAAGTGTTAGAGCTTTTCTTACCAAATACTCTTGAAGCTAGTCCATGGATATCCACCCCAAATGACTTTTCTTCAGGCTTTAGAGACGTGTATGATAATTACACATCGTACACCAATTAGTAGAGGTGACATTAATAAGAAATGTTTACCTCTGTTTTTTTCAAATCAAACTCTTCATCACATTAGGCCCAAACCATTCTAATTAGAGCACTAGTTGAAAGAGTTCATTATCCTTGATGCAAATTAGCATATCGTCTTTGAGATCACTGGTGCAAGTTTTACATCAGCTGAACTTTCTGGGCCAATTCAAAGATGGAAAGTAGATTATTAAATTCTGCACAGAAAATCAGGAGATGCTTAGCAGAAAATGTATGATTATTCAGAAATGCTTTGTAGTGTGGAATCTCTCATTTGTAGAAGCATTTGACCTTAGTATGTATATGTACACATGTACACATGAATATATATATATATAAATAGAGAGAATTTGTATAGAGACATCACTAACAGCAAAGCAAAATGCAAACATACCAATTAAAAAGATGGCATCTGATGCAGATTTTCCAAACTGCTGTTCCAAATATTTGGGCATGAAGGATATCATGGCCATTGAAGGCACTGAACTGTAATACAGTTATGCATATAAATAACGTATAAACTGGGTTGTGAAACAGAGCCTTGAAGAATGGGGTGAAATCTGGAATGAAATAATGTAACGAGTTACTGTGATGCTTTATGAAATGAATCACCCATTGCTCAGTGTGGCTGAAGGGGGAAGAGAGAAACAGAAATGGTCCTTAACTGGATCAGGCTAATTCTTGTGCTTTGCCAGATGCCACAGGCCAAAGATTACTTGCTTAGCCCAGGCTACCCCAACATGTCTCTTCTACACACAGATAATTGCGCACACACACATGCACACTAATGCATGCTTCTGCTTATAAAAAATCACAGTAATAATCTTATTGTAAAAGTTTCCTGAAACTTTTTAGCTGTATAGTAACTGAACTTTCCACCTACAGATTTGCAGCAGCAGCTACTCCCCCACCATTCCTACTCCTTTTTCTCTCATCCCATGCCCTCAGAGCATTCACCAAAACCCCCTTCCTGCACCTGGCATGCAAAGGGAGTACAAGGGGGAAGGGATGCAAACGTACTAGATAGATAGCTGTGACAACCTGCCCCCTGAGACCTGATCACTGATTTTGGTTATTGTTACTATCAGTGATGGGGCAGAAGAGGCCTGAAGAGGGAGGTGACCACAATTATTCCCACCGTACTCTCAAAGTCTGGATCTGCCAGTCTTCAGCCAAATAAACATCTGAGAAACTAATTAACACAGGTCTTTTCTCTGTGTAATGCCTATTAAGTCAGGATCTGAACCATTAAAACAACCAACAATTCCTCTTTGTCTAACTTTCTCTATTAATTAATGTGCTGAGCTATTGTCAAGAAACTCTGCAGAAAAACATAAGCATCTGTAAAACAATGACCATGCTTCATTGAAAGAGGGCACTACTTAGGAATGATATACATCTTTCAGAGGTAGGCAAGTATCTTACTAGAAGAGGATCTGTATGCAAGTCTTGCAAAAACAAGTCAAATATCCAAAACACTATAAATAGGCTGTATTATTTATATATGCTATGCAGTTTATAATCAGAGCTTTCTGAGGAAGAGAATAATTTTAACTATAAATACTTCAATTTTCAACTTGAAATCCTTGGGGATATTAAAAAGCTGTCTGAACACATCCTGGTCAACTGGCTCTAAGTGGCCCTGCTTGAGCAGGGGGTTGGACCAGGTGACCTCCAGAGGTCGCTTCCAACCTCAACCATCCTATAAAATGAAAAGATTCTTAATTCAGGATATTCAGGGACAGTGGACATTCACACCAACACAAGGAGTGAATGATGAAAATATAAGCTCTGAAGAGACTCTGGAGTACCAGGAGCCACAGTCTGAGCTAGGAACCTTTCCTCACCAGAGCAGTACTTTATTCATGGATTCATTGAAGGCTACATGACAGCAGAGAAAGATGCTGTTTATCAAAATGAAGTTGCAATATCAGCCAAGATCTGAATACTCACTCTGAGTATGGTGATTTTGCAGGACTCAGCTTGAAACAACACAAAGGGGTAGCTGGCACTTGGCACTTACTTTCTGAAAAGGAAAATCCTGTCAAGGGTCCCTGAGCTGGGCATACAGAATCATGAGCCTACTCTGAAGATCATAGCCTTTGATGTATTTTATTCACTTATGTTTCCAACTAGCACAAAAAAATTGAAGGAAAAAAATAGCTTCCTACAGATATATAGATCTGAAAGACCACAGATGTGAATGTTGCCAACGGTAACATGAATAAATGTAAGTCAAATAGATCCTTGTCCAACAGCCATTAAATGTTTATGAGACACTTAAGCACCTGTTAATTCCCTTTTATGGCTTTAAGTTGGACTCAAGAAATGCACAAGAGTTGTGCTGGTTTTCTCCTTTTCTGCACAGTGAATGTGGGGTACAAGTAACTAATATCTGCAACTGGTCCACAGCTCACTGAGGTGTAATATTCTTAACCAGATTTCAGTGCATTAATCCTCTACCAGGAAGAGAAGCTCCAGTTCTACATACACCTGAAATGCAGGAGGGGGACAGGAGTGAATTGAGATCCTGGATCTATGAAATTAGCTTTCTTCCTCTGCAAGGAGCCATTCTAAATCCCTGCGCAAATCCTTTGTACTACAGAGAGATGAAAAACAGAGTATGCATTTCATACCTTGGACCCATCTTTACTTACAAAAACACACAGACAGAGCTCACACCTTAAAGGACTAAATTAAGAAGGAAATAAAATACAATATAACTTGCCTTTAGCAATGTCATACATGGTCTGTTTGGCTTAATTTTTATCACTTCCTTGCAATAGTACTACACTTTTTTTACTCGTCTCCTTAGGTGTCTCCTTCCTTCACAAGTGACTTGGGCAAAAACCAAAAAGGTATTCCTGTGAGAAGATTCAGTGATGCACAAATCAAAATGCCCAGCCACCACGCTCCAACCCAGTGGGCATCAGTAGCTGTTATAGTTATGTCCTCTATAAAAAACAAACAAACCAAACCACACATCTTACATTAGTTCAGAAACATTCTTTGCTGTCATTGTGTGCTTTCCTAGTCATCTCTGACATGTGATATATTCAAAGCATTTTAAAGATTCTTGAAATGAGGCTGATGAAAGAGAATAGTCTCCAGTTTTCTTTTCTAATGTTGCTCATTTTTTCGCAAATTTCAGTGTTTTGTATTAAATCAATTCTAGCTCTTTCCTGTTAAGCCAGATGGCACAACTATTCATCAAATAATTTATATGCAGATTCATTTGTGTATATGTGAATGCAGGCCTTTTATTGAATTTAATATTATACACCAGTTTTCCATTCTAAAAGAAACATCAGCAAACTCAGAAAAAATGAAGACACCTCATATTAGCAAAGAAATATCTTTTAGTGTAGATAAATACACCACCATGCCTACTGATTTATATGTAAGATTTTATATATTCATCCATTACCTGCATCTACTGATCCCAGATCAAGAAACAGTTCTGCACATAATGATGCCAACAAGAAACCAAGGAAGGGGCTGATTACAGTTGCTGTATGTAGACATCCTGAAGTATAAGAAGGAGAAAACATACTAAATTAGAACCCGGACGTAATTATTTTCTTGGAGTTGTTATATATGTTTAGGATAGCTCTACTGAATAGACATTTGCACCTAAAAATGGCCTCATTTCAACAAGTTCATCTCTAGTTAAATTACAAGTTCTACAGTATCATTATCTTGATAAGGCAGTAATGTCTTTCTTCTCTCTTCCTTTATTGGAATGAAGGGAGTCAAAATAACTCTCTCTTTTGCTTTTGTTTATGTGTGTGTGTGTTTGGGGGAGGGGAGTTATCACAATAGGGTAGATTTACCCAGGTAGAAAGGTGAATTCTCTGCTTTGGCAAAATCCTCCAAATATGAAATGCCTAAAGGCATGATGGGAGTTTCACCCATTCCTCGTACTATGCTTCCAACCATCACAAATATCCACAGCAAGGACCGAGGCTCTTTTTCACATTCTGTGAATAAAATAAGAAGACAGTATTAATGTTTTAATTCCAACTACTAATTAAAATCTAGAGATGAAGACAAAGAATTGACTACAGCTTAAACTTTGATGGGTAGGTCTGTCCTGTAAAACAGGGAAATAAGTAGTCACGATACTTGAAAGACTCCAGAACTGGAAGAAGCTGTTGCACTTGCTGGAGTAGAGTTTAAATCCCATCCCTCTCTATGCCATACCTTGTCCAGCCACCTCTCAGTGCAACCACTGCATAACCTAGGCCCTTCCCTTTACTCATTTCCCTCAACAAAACTGCCATTTTCATGTCAGTGGAGAGAAGACAGTGCCTGAACATCACTGATGAAGGGCTGAAAAATCATGCCTGACGAACCTGATCACCTTCTACAACAAAGTAATACTTTCTGTTGACATGGGGAGGGCAGTGGGTGTTGTCTACTTGGACTTCAGCAAAGTATTTGCCACTGTTTCCCGTAGCCTCCTCCTAGACAAACTGGCAAGATACAGACTGGCAGACTGGAGGGACAGTCTGTGAGATGGGTGGGAAATTGATTCATAGGCCAGACTCAGAGGGTCGTGATCAATGGCTTTTACTCAGGCTGTCAGCATGTCACAAGTGGGGTTCCCCCACGGACCAATACTGGTCCCCACGCTAGTCAACATCTCCATAAATGATCTGGATGATGGGACTGAAAGCACTCTCACCAAGTTCGTTGATGACACCAAACTGAGTGGTGAGGTGGACACATCAGGAGGGAAAGCTATCTTACAGAGAGACCTGGACAGCCTGGAAGAGTGGGCTCACAAGAACAGTATGACCACCTTTCTGAAATTCAGGAGTCTTTTGCAATGATTCAGGTAATTGTTGCATAAAGCCCATACATTGTCATTTGATTATAAGAACATTGTCTGAAACAAACCAGAAGACTTCCTGATTTCACAGTGACGTGCCACCATTTGCTTCCAAGAAAGCCATGCCAGTGCAGAAGATGTGGTGGTGTTCTACCTTTGCATGGAATGAGACTTCTGAGCTTTCCAGCTTCTTTGCCTTGATTCAGACTGCTAGCTTCTGGTTTACTAATGTTCATAAGCCCCCAGAAGAGCACATGGAGAGTTAATTCATCTGTGTCTAAATCATTGGCTGTTTGCTGGTAACTTCAACTAGCACTCACTCAACTTCAACAGTCCTCACCACCTGGAAACTCAGGCTTAGACCTTTATCTCAAAGCTCTGTTCTAGCACTACAGATTTTTGCCTTGCACACCTCCCTGTGACTTCCCTATCCAGAAATTTCATCTGTCCTGATGCTATGTGTTTGAGTATTCAATTTCAGATTTGGGACATCTTGAGGATAATGCAAATTCTGATTTGGCAAATAACATACAAATTCTACCATAACTGGCACCTGTCACCAAATGTTACAGAAAGGTTTTCTACCTCCATCATACCTCTGCAACTCAGAAGGTCAGTGTTTCCCTGAGCAGGCACTCACTGGAACATAGCCTGCAATCTGCCCATCTGGGCACTGCTCTGAGGAAATTTCTGACTCACTGTGACCTTTATACAACTCTTGATCAAAATCAAGATCCATAACAATATATCTGGCCAGCCTGCTGAATTTATCTGGGGATCTAGCTCTCATTTATTCACATCTGTCCTCCTACATAACTCAACAGAAGAATACGGTGCTGCAGCACAATCCTGTTTGTCCCACATCAGGACAGCTATATCAGGAACTATTATGACCTTTAGTACTTTCTTTCTCTCCCTGACCTTGGATTTCTTCATCCCATATAGTCTGCTTCAGATTCCACTGTTCTCTATGGCCCTCTTTGTCATGCTGAGACTTCAGCACCAATTTGTTAACAAATAAAAACCGGCTTTGTTAGCAGCAACTGATGACTTTCTAAATGAAAGCATTACTGTTCAGAGATCAAGCCTGGATCTCCTGTATCAATGTCAGATTACTGTCAGCAAACATGGGTGAAGCAATCCACACACAGATGTGGTCAAATTCAAACCAGTTTTTGCATCACACAGGAGATGGACTCATACATATGAAGGTCAGTTTTGCTTGTCCATAAACTAATAGAGAAACAATCACCTTACCTAAGTATAGTCATAGGCTTGAGGACCTATGGGTTCTACTGTGTACATTGAATGGCTGTATAATTTAGAAGAAAATGCTTTACGTATCTGTACCTTAATTTGTGCATTTATAAAATGAAGAAAAACAGTGAAATCTTAAATCTTCAAATGAAAGATTAACACCAAGTGCTATTAAGTATGCACTTTTCTCAACTTTTCATTGTGAAGATGGAAAAATTAATGCCTTCAGTGACATGCAGTCTCCAAAAGCTTGGAAGCCACATCTGTTACTAAATGGAGACACAGAAAACTACAGTACAACACTATGGTTTGATGTCACTGTGTACATACAATATTACAGCAGTGTGATTCAGCTTTAGCACACATTGATGGAACACCATCACAAAATATAACAATTAACTGTGGGATTCATCTCACCTAACTTTTGCCATCCACCAATCATCTAAGTTTCCAGCCTCACATCCAGGAGGTAATCTGACCCACCCTAAAGTAAAGAGCATGAATGTCCTTACAGCAAGGGACACACTCTGCAAGAGCTCTGTAATCTCCTTTGACCAACTATCAAGGGAGCCTAAAGAGATGGTTCAGACTAAATGCTTCCCTTTGAGGTAGCTAAAGACTTAGGAGATTAATCCCATCCTCAGTGTGAGGATTTTGTGTGTGATCATTTAATAGTTGCCTCTGAGCCTTTTGACTTCATAGTAGTTACTTTATATGCACATTGCTAGTGCACATAGATGTTTCAGTCTCCCAGATAAGTTTCGGCCTAGTTTAAACTATTTTCTCTCTTTTCTAAAAGGAACTGGGATCTACTTTTTTGCTCTGTCTCTATTTCTCATTTTTTTATTTCTTGTGTGGTACAATGAAAAAGCATCCTGATGCCTTTTACCCATTGTCCAAATACATTTCCCACCTCCTCACAGTATCATGGTATTTCAAGTCAAAAAGAGGAACATTTCTGAGAACAACCTGGTGTTATATTTCCCCAAAGGGGACTGACAGGGATGTTAACCGAGCTGTTCAGATACTGTGAAAACTGCATGAAAAAAAGCTACAGCTCTGGAGTCACAGACTAAAGAAATAAGAAGGCTAGGAAATTTCCTGACCTCTGTTTTTTATGCCTGATCAAAAGCAGGACCGTGAAATAATTGCTAATAAAAATAAAATCTTATTTACTTAAACATTATGAAAACTGAGGAAAAAGTATTAGTAGGCATAGGAAAAGTCATACCTGTTGATGGTTCCTCTGTAGGTAAAGAGAACAAGCTTTGATTAACAAGGCACAGAGGCATGAGTGAAAAATTCTCCCGTGGTGAAATACTGCTTTCAATATGATACCTGTTTGAATCAAAGGAAAGCATGTATAGGTTAAGAAGAAATACATCAGAACCGCCTCATAAAAGTACTTCAGTAATGAAACTACCTACAAGAAGAGTGTGTAGCTGTAGGAAGAAGGAAACCCACATCAAAACTTAACTGAGCCTCAGTAACAAATCAGGATAGGAACAAAAGAACTGTAGCAGGGAATCAACCCAGTGTTTTATCCGGACTGTTATCTAGCCTCTACCATAATCTTGTAACAGATGCTTCAGGAGTTGATAAAACACCCTAATGAAATCCCTCGTATCATCTCTCCTACTCTTCTTACATTCTAATCCAATTTACACCCTAAGCAGAGGGTGCCACCAAGGCTGTCAGAGTCATACCACATTGGATGTAACAAGATCAGAGGATCTTCTTTTCTCAAAAGATATCTCACTGATTAAAATATAGACAAGCCTAAATTATTATTTTGTTAAGCCAAGCAAAAATAGTGAAAAAGTGGTTAAAGAATCATTATGGTCTGTAAAGACCTTGCCAACACAGCAATCAGGTATGATCTGTCATCCAGGCTCCAGACCAAAGACATCTTTAAAAATCATCTTGTATTGTCCATCCAAGCAGATAAGAGCTAGTAGTGTAATGTGACAGTATCACAGGCCACTGTTTCTTCAGAGAGTCAACACAAGAGGTAGCACAAGGATGAAGGCAAGGCAAGGCAAGGGCAAGTGAAGGTGCCCAGCAGAGGGGTGACTCTCCTCAGGAAGCAATGACTGACTTTTGAAGCCATCTCAGAAGCAAAACAAAACAAGCTGCTCTACAGTTACCATATTGTACCCATGCTCAGCAATGTCTCTCTCAGTAAGCAATACTATTTCAGCGGGAGAAGTTACGGATTAAGGCAAGTAAGAACCACGGAAGCTGCTGTGAGCTAAGCAAATACTCACCTTCCAAATAGGAAATGAGGAAGTGATATCAAAAGGCATCCAAATGACAGAATTGTGCAGCCCAAAGCAATTACTCTGGGTCTGTGAAGCTTTGCTCCAAAGTAACTCACAAATGCTATCAGCAGCAAGTTGCCTGCAAAAAGAACCTGGTCCTTATTTGCAAACCAAGGCATCCTTATATGTTCTGAAGCGCAACAGAAATTTGACTATAACTTGTTAGCTCAACATCTGTTACTTCCTGTCTTGTAAAAACTGTAACTAGACAGGGAACTGCCTAAATGATGCAGTAATTCCCTCCTATCTGTGATCTTTTTCTGGGAGAGTTACACCACGTGGAAAGAACATGAGAATAGAAGGCAGAATGGAAAAAAGTCTGTGGTGAAAGAGATTTTTGGCTGCACCTATGTAAAGAAGAAATTTCCCACTACTTTACATAGAGACCAGGCCCAGGGGCTGCAGAATAATAGCTGTTTTAGGAAGTTATTCTCCTAGGATACTCTATTTTGCAATGTGTGGGAAAATACAGAAGTCTATATCAAAGTGGTTTTGTACTGAAAATAATAAACACAAGATAACATACAGAGAAAAAAGGAATAATAAATTAATATTAATTTCAGCAATAGTTTAAGAGGAATACAAAAATACAGATTTTTGTACCTAGTACCATTTAGAAATACAAATGTGCTAAAAATCTTCATGCTCTTCTCCTCCACTTTCACTTCAGAATCAGTTGATTTTCTATACTCTTCATTTATTGCTATGCAACTAAGAAAAGAATCGAGCTTCATGTTATGAATCAGGTCCCATAAAAATAACAATTTAGTAATCTTACACCTACTAATTTTGCGATCTTTTTGTCAAAAGAACAAAACCATGTCTTTGCACGATGAGCATCGTGCTCTGAAAGAAGATAACATATTTTTATGTATGATTGCTAGACAGACTGTGTTGAACCAGTGGCTTCAATGACACTTAAAGATGCACACTTGCATGGTCCTAATAAGTTCCTTATGTCTGCCACACACACTGACTCTTAATCATTTCAAATATTAATATGTTTATTCACAGTTATTTTACATCCTTGGAGATAAGAATGCCACAACTTGTTATAGAAAAGTGCAAATGAGAGGATAATTTATTTAAACTAATAAGCCTTTTACATACTACTTCATTAATCTTGGCCATTTCATATTTCTTAAAGTCTCCTCCTTATCAAAAGCAAGAATATATTCTGGGTATTCTTTCTCTATCATAACTTTGAGCAGCCCCATCAGACTGCTTTGCAGGCAGCAGCATGGTGTTGCCAACAGTTTCTTCTTGTTTCACATGCAGATATAGAAGACCAGGAAAAGCGTAGGAAGGAGCCTTGTCTTCCCTCCCCACCAGTGTATATAAGCCTGTGCAGACCATTTCCTCAGTTGAGCCATGCATAATAAAGATCCACGTTGTGACTTTAACGATATAAAACACATCCTCTAAGGATCTCTATTTAGACGGGTTTGAAGCTATCAAGCCTTTTGTTTCATTTTTGTGGCAATTACAAGACTAAGCCTGTCACTGGGCAATAAAACTCACTGATAGGCAAGGTAAGGGTCACTAACAGTAGAACTGGAAACTTTCTTTACAGTTTTACAGGTATGAAATCTTGAAATATTATTGAGTTTGAGTAAGGAGACAATCCACTCCAACCAACTTTGAGGTCACTGATTAAAAGAACTGTAAAATGCTAAATATGACCTTATATTCAAACAAAATTTATAAAATCTTTCTGGTTTGTTAGTTGATTCAATACAAAGCTCATAAAGTAGCTGTATTTTGTTAGTTGCTCTGTCATATCTTAAGATACTGCAGAAATTAGCTGAAGCATCTTTTAATCCTGAACTTCCTCATTTAAGTTGTCCTGTTAGTTTCCAGGACAGTAAATAGGTAAGTACCAGCTGAAACAGTGGGATAGATTTGGTCACTATTGTCACATACAGCAATCAACAGATTGCTGTGGACATGAGAGTCACTAATAAATGCTCAGCCAACATACTCTATTTTCAAAGAATAAGAAATATTAAAATGAGTGATTACCAATTTCAAAGCTTCCATTAATGATCCCTGCTTCCATTAATGATCCCTGCTAAAGAAGCTGGAATATTAAATTGTTTCTCTATCTGTGTGTACATGCTGTTCATGTAAGCACCAGACATCGTTTTACCAACAAATGCAAGTGATAGCGCCAGCAGAAATACCTAGGAAGGAAAGAGGAGAATGCATAACGAATTCAAAGTTATATGTTTAGGAATATTCCATGGTTATTTTCCCCACTGAAGATGTGCTTCCAGATAAAGCAAGTGAACAGTCCTGATCCACTGATAGGTGTGTAAATACAAGTTCAAATCCCATCATCTATCCTTGTTCACAGAGTTATGGCTTCACTAAACCAAAAAAAATAAAGAAAGACTTTGTTCTTCACCTGCTCCCATTGACCAAGACTGCCTTCAGAAACCTTAAGCCCCATTTCCCCAGCCAAGACCGGTGCAGCACAGCCTCTCCCACCGTGTGTCTGCTGCAAGATTGCCATCTGCAGGACTGCATAACGTCTGCAGCCAGACCAGGGTGCAAAGGCCTTTGCACCCTTTGGTCATCTGAATGATAAATTACTTGCAGAACTAAGATCGTTTTCTTTGATTGAATTACTTAATCAAGTATCTGCTCTCCCCCCTCAGCAAAGGTCATGAGCCCAGAGCAAGTCATTTCCAACAGTAGTAGTAAATAGTGTGTCCTTTTTACAAGAATGTAGTAGCAAGTGACAGTAAAAAAATAAATATTAATATATGCAGTAGTATTCAAAACCTTTTAACTTTAGGGTTCTTGATAAACAATATTTATGAAATAAAATCAATAGTATTTTTAAATACATCTGCTGCAAATGCTAAATAGCATAATATATTTGGTCTTTGAAACAGTATTAAAACCAAGCTATTTTACAACCTTTTATAGAGCTTCTTGACAACTTGAATAGTCTAGGGTACATCAACAGCCAGTTTTAACTGCCATGTGGCAATCAGTAAGGCTCATTTCATAGGTTTAAGAAGGAATGGTAAATATGTCAGACTAGGGGGATTACACAAACTCAGAGGTGGAGCTTCAGTCAACCATACCTCCAACACCTCACAGAGTGTAAAGATCAGGGGCATACAAAGCAACACATGATTGCTTACAAACTTGCTTGACCTTGGTTAAGGCATTAAGGATAAGGAAAGAAACAGAACTTATTCATTCGTTTAGTCTAGATTGTAACTACTACCAAACCCCTATAAGTGCAAGCAATTACAGTTGTGTGTTCATAAAAAATTGCTAAAATATTTCTGTACCTTCAGCTTGGAAATGCAGCAGAATTTGTCCCCTGCACGTGGCTTCTCAGCTTCTTTCATGTTGCCTTTTTTAATTGATCCCAGTGTCTGTTTCTGAGTCTGTCCAATGATCCTATTACAGTGTTGAAAAAGGCAAAAGAAAAAAAGGAACATTATTGTCCCATGTTTGCAAAAAATCAGATTCCTTCTAATATATTTGATATTTGAGCGTCTTCCTTAAATAAATGCAAACTGGGTTCTAACAAAACTGGATTCCAACAAAAGCACAAGCCTATAAACTTTCTTCTAATCAAGAAAATTTGACATGTGAATGTCAACAATGTAACAGCTAGCTATTTGTCATCAAATACTGAATGCTGTCAGCAGCATACAACCAGTAAGCAAAGAACAGAGAAAAGAGACATTCTGAGGGCAAGCTAGTTTGTCTGTAATACAGCTTTTCAGTCTTCTTCACAAGCATTTGGTACTGACCACTGTGGGAGACAGGACTATGAAGACCAATACGTTTCATTGACGTATACCTGTCTCCGTGGTCTTTATTTACTATGCCTGTCCTTCCTAGCTGTAAAAAGGACATTTAGTTCTGCTCTGCATGTTCTGTTGAGGCCTCCTCTCTTCCACTGGCATCAATGTAAATTGGTTAATTTAAACAGAAACTGCATTGGAGACTAATATCTTGGCATTAAAATTAGAAGGAGAAAAAATAAAACCAAAACCACCAGATCAACTTAAGTTCTAAACGGAAACAAACGAGACTCCATTCTGCTTCCCCTCCAAAGATTTGCAAAAACATCCCTCTCTATTTCTCTGCCTACTTTTAGACATTTCCATCTCGAGTTGATGGTTAGAGCTGCTGGTAGCGCTAAGCCACCTGCTTTCTTACACATCTTACGTATTTCCCAAAAATGTGTTCAAAGAAGGAGCAATGTATTCCAGGATCTTGGAATATACTTACCTGTAAAAGCCCCTACACACCTGAGGGTTCGCACGATGAGTTAAACAGGGAGAACACCTGTTTAAAGAAGATGTCTCTCTAAGGATTGCCACAAAGGCTTCATTAAATCAAGGTATTCAATACAGTTCCCCCTGCCTGATGGGGTAAGGTGAAGAAAACCAAGGCAAGTCAGAGCTCTACCTTACAGTCAGGATGGATATAGTTAATTTCCTCTTTTTCATCTCAGATACACTTTCTAAGTGTGAACTTGTGGCACCTGCTCTTATCTATGTTTTCTACTTCATGGTGCCATGGCTGGGAAGGAAGTTTTCCTTGACAAGCCCACCAAGAGGATTGAATTGCCTTTCACATTCTTCAGCCCAACACCCCCCCAGTCAATCTGTTCAAACACTAATTTCTACAGCAATGTTAATCCTCTCAAAAGTGTTTCTTTAACTTGATTCCTAGCAAATTCATGGGCATTAACTCCTTTTACAGCTACCTCTTTATTTTCAGTCTCTAAAAGCGTTATGCATTATTATAGCATTCCTGGCAATACTTACTTTACAATTAATTGTCAGTGGTCAGCAATTCAGACAATTAACTATGACATATCAATAGTTTGCATTTCTTCTTTGTTAAAGATGCTTACACAAACTGTGTTCAATCACCAGTACTAAACTGCTCTCATACAGCTTTGCACTTTCTTTGCAATTTGGCATAAAAGTTTATATCCTAGGGAAACGTTTATGCCTTATCTTAATACTGCTTTTTTCAGACTGTAGCCCACCTGTGATGCCAAAAGGTGAGCAACAGAACAAAGATGGCAGTCCGCTATGTCTGTCCTCTTCTGCTCCTAGTAGTTGGCAATGGGATTCTGTCTCTTACTATAACAGTCCCTGCATTTCACTAACATACACAGGGAACACCATCTGGCTAATTACAGGTTTTCTTTTCTGGTGCTAAAAGAAACCAGCCAGCAACCTCTGCCTAAGTTTCTCTTGGTGCATCAGAAACATCACACTGCCCCTCATACAATTACAGATGACAAAATGGCAATGTTTGCCTTTACTTATTATTACCTTCCCTCAAAGCATAAATTATGGTAGAAAAAATGCATTTCATTTAATAATAATAATAAGATTATTAAGATTATTAATTGAATAACAAAATAGACAGAATTATTATTTCCAGCTATGTTCCAGAGGTTGCCTTCCCCAGCTTTAAAATATTTTTGTGGTCACACTTGGTCAAATGGAACTGAAGCCATCACAGACTAACAGCCTAAATTATCAGAGAGATGTAGGTGCGTAACTCACCCAGCTCAGGTGCATTTACACCACACTTTAAATCCAGGTTAGAAATCATACTACCATTTCTGTACCTAAAGATGAACCAATAGTGTTCCCACTCCCTTCTCCCATCTCCCTGCTCTCCATTGTGCATTTCTGTTGCTTTACCTTTCTTCCACTCTTGAGCTCTCTGGGCTCTTCTGCAAACCTTTTTAACTCATTAAACAGGCAGAAATTTAATGCAGTAAAAAGCTGCTTTCCAGGTAGTGAACTGATTTGGCCTGCAGAATGGTTCAACAAGTGTCAGACCCACATAAGCAAAAGAGCAGGAAAGTGGAGCCAAGAACATGAGAAGAGAGGAGAAAGTCAGGGTGAAAGCAGAGTAGGAAAGGATGGAGAGTGACACCTGCCCATCGGAGCACCTCAAATATTTGTGGAACTACGGTCTCAAGCCCTAACCTAAGCTGCCCAGGCCAGCCCTGAACACAGCTGTCCTCCTAGGATCAGCACAGCTGTAAGGAAATTATCTCCTTCAGTGAATATCAATCAGTATCTCTTTAGTCAACAGCAACAGGAGAGGCATGCTACTAGGATATTCATGTTGTGACTAAGTTTTGTAACAAACCACTTGAGGAATTTGCGCAGGCCAGGTGAAACTATATATTTATGCAAAAGTTTACCCTCAGGTTCTGATTGACCTACCAGCTATCATGTAAACACCTACACTTGAATCCTACTCATAAGCCTCCAATGCCCACTGAAATTTCAGGGAAGAGGTCAGTAAAATCCCTCCTTACAGGATCTTATTCCTTCCACTTCTGCACTGAGTTTGGAACATACTTATGGAAGGCTAAGAAGTTAGTTAGCAGCAACATCACAACTGCCTCTTCCAGCCATCTCCACTACTGGACTAAATTTCCACAGGCAACCAGAAAGACAGACAAGTAATCAGAAGACTTGTTTCTAGAAGACAACCCCTTTACATAGTGCACAAAGAACTAAAGCACACAGTGTGGACAGTTTTAGTACAGGCTATAGCTAGAAAGCAGACGCATGAAGTACAGCTGATGTAACTTGGGCTGAACGAGGTTGGCTTAGAAACAAAGCAGATACATCCTGTGTGGATCAAAGCAGGCGTATTCAGTGTGGTTGACTACAGCAGGCAGGCTAGCATTAAGAGACATAAGTGTGGACCTATTTGTCCTACACAAACCCATAAATCATTTTATAGTTTAAAACCACATTTCACCTTAGCTAACCAAGAAAAAAGAGAACAAAAGCACACAAATATCTGGATTTAAATGTCTAGGTAGCAATGTTCTGCAAGTTGCCTTGCCTGAGTCCCAAGGGGACATCCTTTTTTCAATGTAAAATGCATCTTCTGTTTGGCTCAGCTTAGTCATATGGATAAACTGATAAGTCCTTGTTTTGTTTACAAAAAGGATTAAAAATCACATGAGGTAACCAAGCAGAGGGCAATTATAGCATCAGAATTTTTAAGTAATTTATTTTTCCAGTTGCAAAAAGCATTTTAAAATCTTGTTTTACTAGGCACAGTTCAAACTGTTACTCAAATGCAATTACATGAATGTTAGACTGAGACAAAGGAAAATATTCTCATGGCAAAACAATTAGGTACTTGAATTTTTGAAAAGGTTTTCAGAAGAAATGACTGATTTTGTATGCTTAAGCCTTGACCTTTATTCTAAATTGTGGAAAATTAACCCAAGTACACTTACTGCAGAATTCGTGGTTTTGCCAAATGGTTTCAGCTGTGCATTTTAGAGTACTCGCTCAGATGTGAAAGACACAGACTGAGTTCTTCATTAGAAAAAAATTAAGCCCATCTCTTTCTCTTCCCCACAAAAAAGGTCAAGAGCTACAGCAGTGCCAGATCCCTGAGGATGAAGTGCTGACACTCCTGCCCACTGAAGATGTCTGGAGAGCGCTCACAAGCAAGAAAGGAACTTCAAGAGTGTACACAACTGTGTAGATTTACAGGTTTGGCCGTGTCCTAGCAAAGGGTGACACAAGGTCAGACTGGAAGAGGGGAATAAATTTGTGTTTCTCACATCTTGAGGGGGTGTTTAAGCCCTGAGTTAGTGGATGGAAAGCAGCACAGGCATAATCACTGGCCTCTTCTTGCTGTCTTGGAATAATTTGGAAGAAAGCGTAGCCCTTCCCAGTTGGTATAAATCACTCAGAGGCTCAGCTGTAGGGCAGAACTGGGTCTGAACCAAAAGCGGCGAAAATTACCTCAGTCCCTGAAGCACAGAGGCATAATATCACTCTCCCCAGCATCCCCTCAGCTGGTCTTCAGTGTTTCTTCTCAGTGTAACAGCCTTTCTGGATCTATTTTCAAAGTATCCAAGTTTAACTACCTACTATATAACTGGGGTGCTGTTAATTCTAGAAGGGAGCAATGATCCTGATAATTAGGCACTGCAACATTCACTAGGAGCACCCTTTTCTTTGGGACTTCTGTTGAATGATGATGGTTCACCATGCAAAAGTAAAAGATAAAAAAGCTGCCTATAGTCACATAGCCACTGTGGTTGTCCTACAGGCTGGGGTGCTGTTAGTTACTGATTACTGACATTACAAAATCAGAGTAGTTTGACCAAGCGTAAATAGTTCTAGCTAATGTGACAAGAAGAGATTATGTGACTTTAATCAAATCGGATAGACATCAGATCTAAGAATCAGTAGATACACCTTCAAGTACTGGTGCTGAAGCAGGTTTCATCTGTGACCTTAAGTCTCTTGATGACACTTGTGTTTGTCTCCCTCACAGGAATAACTACTAATGTACATGAAAAGCCTAAATACAAGGTCTAAAGAGTGTGGTGAAGGTGGGACTGGGATTAGTGAAAGCCTGACTTTGAGCATAGCCTCCAGGGCAGTGTTTCTCAGCCTTCTCAGGAAGCATCCAGCCTTCCTGAAAAATCTCCCTGGACTATCACATACCCTGTGTGGTTAAGCTGCTGGAAGTGGGAAATAACAGACTGGCAAGGTACTTGGCATTTTTGTTACACAGTATATTTTTGTCTCACAAACTTAAGAGTCTGCTGCTGTACTGAAAAACATTTTGTAGACGCCTTGCTGATGCATTACAGACCACTGGTTGCTGAGGATCCTGGCATGCTCAGCGCTGCACCAGAGCATGAGGTCTTACCTTTCCCTGTTATTTCTTATAATAAAAGTTCACAATTGTAAATTTCCGAGAGCATATCTTCTCAGTTCTCACACACTAGAAAATTTCTCAAGTAAAAATCTATTAACATGCTTCCAATATGTGAAAAGCTTCATTCTCCCTCAGAAAATATACTTTTCATAAGAGCTATAGCGCTGCTTTCTGTTCTTGTTTCATGAGGGTCTCCAAATCACACCTGATGGCTGTCTCTACGGGGATTTTGCTCATATAGTTTAAGTAGAAATAGAAATTCTGTTTCCACCTTTGATTTCCTTTAACTAAAATCTGAGGTAAAGTGTTATTTCCCACTAAGATATTTTGAGAGTTTTCTTGCATTTTATATTTTCTCCACTTATCCATTGCCACTTTGGGAAAATTAAAAAATCTTCTCACAAAACAAGAAGAAAATACAAAGACAGTGGTCCGAATTCTGCCACACACTGTTTTGTGTTCACAGAAGACAGTACAATGAAAAAGCAATAGTGAACAGAGGTAGAAAAAGGCTGGGTATAAAGATGCCTCAACTCCATGTGGCCATCCTTGCTGCCCTTAAAAAACAGCTAAAGGTGATGAGGGAAGAGGACGCTGTCTACCAAAACAGCAGTTGTTCAACAGTGTATGTCAACAGCTCTGTAGTATTCATTCAGGTGTAAAGTGACTTCTCTTCTGTACCCATACCATGTCCAACAGCCCTCTGTGTACAACTGAGCCTTGTTCTATGTAGGAGAGAAGCCTCGGTGTCATTAGAGCATTACCCTTGCTTTTGTATTAAAAATATCTTAACTTCAGTATTCCAATTGTAATAGTTCTGGAAATCTGACTGCAAGCACCTGATCAAGAGACTTGGCTAGAATGCATAGGGCATTTGATATATTATATTTATTTTAATTCATTAGAAACTAGAACTGTAGATCTCAGTGTAGTTGTTTTTTTACCATGTGTTTAGCTATTACAAGGGCTTACCAGTCCTTTCTTCCTTCTCACCCTATCCATTTTTTTTAATATTTTATCTCATAACTATTTGTAGAATATATTCTACATATATTTTATATTTTAATCCATGCCTGTTTGTGGGGAGGAGACACCATGATTTTGACTAGAGAGATCCCTATTTTCAAATCTCCTTACCCATCATAATTATTTAAAAGTGAGCTTCTGAGATGCATGCAAGTGTTTTCAGTACCTACAGGAAATAAGCAAACCAGTGAAATAAAAGCAATTGTCTGCGGTTTTGATTAATTATTAAATAAATAACCATTAAATAAACTTTGATGAGACAGAAAGTCATAGGCATATCACATACAGGACTGTAATTCTACAATCTCAGTAGGATTATTTTGTTCAATAATAATTTCTGCTCAGGGTGAGTAAGGTTGAAGATTCAGACCCAGCAAAGGAATTACAAAAAATGGAAAGCAAAAATTCCAGTCAAATAAATATCTCCTTATAGCAGGCACTTATCAATTTGCTTTAAATACTTCTCTCCATATCAGAGAAAAATAACCCAGGTGGCAGTTTAAGTGATTTATAGTTTGTGCCTACTATCATATGATTTCCTAGCTCCACTTTAGAGAACTTCATTTTTAAAATTTCCCCTAGAATTCATCATCAATAATGTGCATTTTAGAAACTGAAGACAAATAAGTGCCCTCTTTCCTCTTAAAAAGAAAAATAATAAAGAGAAAGAAGAAGGAGAAAAAAAACATATTATCTTTTCAAAAGTTGAAGTACCTCTTCAGGATGATGGCTTCAATTACCGCATGCATTGGCTTATCTCATCTGACTTTTGAGGTTTAAACTCCTGTTTACAAAGATTCACATTGCCCGTTATAAAAGATTTACTCTTACACATGCCACTCAGTTTTGGTCAATTCATATTAGCATATTTGCAAAGTGCCTTAAAGTAGGAACCTATATGCTGAACACTCACAGGAGTCAAAAGAATTTCACTCACTGATGTACCTAAGTATGAACTGAGTTTATCTTTAAAAGCAAAATGAAGAAATAGATGTTTCAAGGGCATATTCCTTTGGACACATACATGCACACACAGACACACACACAAACAGGAGTTTTCCCAAGGATTGTCTACATTCAAACCTCTCTGGTGTTCTATTTTTCTGCAGTACTTCCTTTCTCATGGTGCTATTGGAATTATAGCAATCTTTGTTTCATGAAGAAAGGGTCTTAGAGACTTCTTCTTACAAATGAACAAAGGCTAGTATCCATACCTTTGGCTCCACAGTCTTGGAGGAAGGAAAAATGCCTTTTACAGGGACAATGAAAGAAATCATTCCTATGAAAATAGTGTTTTCCCAGAAAAAAATTAGACTGAAAATATATTTATTTTCAATTTTAGCTGCCTGAGAGTGCTGGAGAGCTTTTATATTTTTTCAGGCTTTTTGGGAGCTGAAGGATGTTGGGGAAACATTTTTAGGGTAAATGTGTGTTCTCAATCTTAAAGTAGGTAATTGTAGCCTACTTGCATGGTCTGTGTGCATAAAAAGTGCCTGAAGGAACACACCCATAAGGCCCATACTTGGGCACTTTAGTGACTTCTGTGAATTTTCAGTGTTTGAATGTGCTTAGGTGCCACTGGGAAGCATTTACGGTGCAGACCTTGACCTTTATAACCTGCTTTTGTTTCAGCACACAGCCTTCAGCAGTGGTACTGGGGTACTGAATGAAGGTAAGGAGTCACTCCCAGCCATTTGCCAGTGATCATCAACATGTACAAACTAAGTACCTCTCAAAAAAACAGGAGTAGAGATATGAAATCACATATGTTCACAAATGCACAGTTTAATATTCAGTAAATTTATGTAAAGTTCAGTGCATATGGAATTCAGTATTTTTCTCTATTGTGATTAATTCACAGATAATACAGCATTATAGAGAGTCTGTGATGTCTTAGCATTTTGAATTCCCATCTTCTTCATGGGATTTCTCCTAAAGGCCATATTTGCACCAAGTTCACTGCTTCCTGCATTATCAGCCCACAACTTAAGAAACTGAGACTACAAGTATTTTCTTCTGTCTGGGTAGATTTTGTTTGAGGGTCACTCTAACCATTCCAATGCTTCAATATAAGGAAAATACCTTGAGAGAGTCAAATATTTGTATAGAGTGAGGTATACCCTATTCTTAGCAAGTAGATTTGTTGAAGAGCCTCATCTAGAGTCTCACAATAGGTATTAGAGAGAGACAGATATTTCCAGAGAGTAATTTATCCCATCTTAAGACAGTTGTCTAAAGTAAGTGGGAGGAAACTGTCTCTGGAGGTGTTTCTTTCTTCCCTTTGATTTGAAAGTCTGGAGAGCTAGCTTAGACTAGATAACTAACTTTTAGACAGATGAAAATCAGGTCAGATGACACCTGTCCTGGTTATCTCTCCTTATGTCATTCTAGATCTACTCGTCTTGGCCAAGGAACAAAAAAGCCTGTCATCCAGCAGCTCCCAGCCTAAGGTCAGGAGACCCCTACAATTGCTTATGCAAGCTCACAGGAAATTCAAATGGATAAATGGTGTTCTTATGGAAATCAGTAGAAGTTCTCAGTAAAAAATGCAGAGTTGATGTACAATTATTGGTCCTAGTCTAAATGTTATACGTAATGATGAGTTACCTACCAAAAATACAGAAGGCACTTCTGGCCTCACTCTAAATACAATACATTATTTTGGAAACACTGAGGACTAAGTAGCTCTTTCCCAGCGCTGCAGTTGTAAACAACCACGAATGTAACTAATTCAGGAAAAGCTGGAAATATGAGCTATGTCTCCACAGAACTGAGCACTGCAGCAGTCATGGGTTGCACATCCCATAAGACATAGCATGGCAACCCAGATAAGGATGTCATGACACAGATTAGGTTTGCTGTCATTTCCCCCATCAGTTCAGAGCTGGACCACAATCCAAGCAATGTTTAAAACCATTTTTTTTCTCAGTTGTTTCTCCTGAGATCTGCTTCTGTACTGCAGGCTTATCAGGAGACAACAAGAGACCTTAAAATTTTACCCCTCACTAGTACTGATCAGGACAGTGGCTGTGCAGAGCCGTGATAGTTGAATAGCCATGCAGCTCCCAGTCTCCATGACTAATGGAAAGAATTTCTAACAAGGACAACACAGAATTTTCTTCTCAGAGTTGTGCCCTGGTCTGGGTACACACTCCAAAAGCCTCAATGCAAAGTTAAACCTTTTAACAAACCAGCAAAACTGAGTCTGGAAACCTCACAAGACAGGCTCTTTCACAACATTTTCTCTCCTTTCAGCTGCTTATAGAGGTCACAACATCTACACAGAGCAAACAACCCTTCTCAAGATATTTTGGGAACCTACTCTCTCACAAGACAGAGAGGAAGGATGCAAAATAAAGAAAGATGTAATAATTTAACTGATCCTCCTTTAATAAAAAATGCATTTATTCTGGCAGTGGTTATACTAGACTGAGATAAATCATGGGAAGTCACAAGGTCTCATTGTACTGGCCAATGAAGAGACTAATAGGCAAGAGCTTGATCTACGCTAGCCAGGTAGGGAAGCACCCATCTGCATTTAACAAAGAAAGTGGGGTGGTGTTTATCCCTGTATTTGCAGAAACACAGAGAGGCACAAGACCTTCTGCCCATTTTGAGCCTAAATTCAGATTTAGCTTGACTATACAGTAACACTTCCTTTCCTCTCACCTCAACAGAGTGCATGTCAGCTACAGACCAGATGAAGATTCAGATCTGTCTTCCATCCTCGACTCTGCCATCGACTCTGTGCATGCCCTTTAACTCATCATCGTGTCAATTTTTTCCCCTGTAACACAAGAACAATAAATAATCATTTATAGCAAGCATCCAGATCCATATATTGGAGATAATATTCTCTATGTGCAAAACATTAATTGTTGTCTGTTTTCATAACTATTTATTTATTTAAACTAGTGAAACTGTCATAAGTTTCTCTCTTAAGAAAGAAGTTTAGCACCTTGATTTCCACTTGTATGGATTTGGGGGGTTTGCTTTTGTTTTAGCAAAACAGGTTAATGTCTTCCAGCCTTGTGGCAAACTTTATGGAGACATAAAATTCTTTATTCTTCGTAAAATTTGCCACAAGGCTGGAAGACATTCTGTTACACAAACTTCTATTTTTAAATGTTAGAAAACATAAATGTTCCAATTGTCAAAACAGCTTTTCAGAATAAATTACCTATATAAAAAAATAAGTTGAAAATCTAATTATATACTTTTGGGCAGTACCTCCTTTTTAAAGTACAAAGGGATTTGTTGTGTGCTCAGGACGTCAGCATTCTACTAACGAGGCATATTGGCTCATGAACATACTTTAAGAAAAGTTAAAGGAACAAATGTACTGTAGGTTGACTGGCAGTTCAAAGGCTTCAAAGTCTCTCTGGAGTCTTTTCCTCTAAAAAAATGACATTAACTATGATTCATCAATCAGTGGTTTATGTAACCTGATAGCATTTCACTTTCGCTATCCATCAAGTCCCCAAGTTTTTTGGTGTGTGATAATACGCTTTGTGTGCAGAGATATCATCACACAACAGGCTAGATACCAGTTACTAGAAAATGCCTAAAGGTGATACTCCTGGCCTTTCTAGGTACACTTTATACAGGGACCTCTTCTAAGACAGCTCAGTCCTAAAAGGTGTGAAACCTCTGAGTGGAGGCTCCAGGAACATGGGTGAACTTTTGGGAATCAGGCACATAGCTATGCATCTACCTGGAAGCATGGCTCTCTAACTACAAACACCTCATTTTTAAAACATGGGAAATTTTCATAGGATCCCCCAAAACAGGCGTTCCTGCTCAGAAAGGTTTAAGTTGCATGAAATATACATCTTCTTTTGACAATGGAACTTAAAGAACTGACTTCAAATAACAGTGTACCTTTAAGATTTTGTAATAAAAAATACTTTACCTCTATGGTGACAATTTTTATGATTCTTTTAACAGTTGTTTATTCAAATGCTACAGACTATTATGAGTACTATAAAAAGCAACAGAATGATACATGACCTAGAGCAGTGGGCTGTAATGATCCATAACACCATGGAGAAGATTATGACTGTTTATGACAACTGTTTATAAAATAATTTAAGAATGTTTTAATGCTTCATTGACATGAAATTATATTAAATATTATGTTGATGTGAAATTATATAAGACAGCGCCAACATTCTTCATTTTTAACGCAATACCGATAAGTATGAACAGTGAGGCAATGGGATAGTTCTCTAAAATGAAACTAGCCATTTACAGCCCGTGCGAATGCATCAGGAAGGGATACAAGGCCTCTGTGAAGAGTAATGAAATCAAGCCTACAGTCACTAGAATCATAGTCACTAGCCAGAGGTCTACCCCTCCATCTGGAAATGTGTAGGAATCCTGTAAATCAGGAAGAAAAAAAAAAAAGACCACCAATCTAGACAACAGTTTATGCAATAGAAAAGACTCTGAACCCAAAAGCAGAGCTTAAAATACCTATTCTAAATAAACACTTCGTACATACTGAACACCCACAGATTTTAAAGACACTTGTCCTGAAGTATGTTCTTCTCTGCTGCTCTGCACAAGGTTCTTTTCTGAATCAAATGCTATGATAAGATGACTTTTCAGCTTTGTCCCATTGAAATGGTACCATTCATTGGCAGAATATGTGTTAATATGAAATTATTTTAATATGTTAATGACTGAAATTTTCCAGGACCTCAGGTTTTTCTGTCTTGCAATAATACAAGCAATAGTGCTTTCAATTTTCCACTGGGTATTTCGTTCAATAACAGTTTATTGCAAAAAACATCACCTTTGCATCAGTCATGTCACTTGTAGCTCCTAAAGTATTTGTGAGAGCCCACTTTTAAATACCAGTTTTTCCATACTATTCATGTTTTCTGTTATCAGGGACGATCTCAGCCAAAAGTGGAGTGGTTGCTAAGCGGATGGAAACAGCAATATTTGGTGTAAAAGACGCTACCATAACAGAGCAAAAATCCACTAAATTTTTCCAGATACATATGCTGAAGTCCTAATGAATTTTTAATGACTTCTTACAGTGGAGAGACAATTTCATGTACTGATTCACCTTCCCTGTGCTTATCAAAATCTTTTCTCATCTCCACACAGAATGAAAAGGTCAGGTCTTGCACTCACACATACAGTAATCCAAGCATACAGTAAATGCAGCCCTGCTGCACTTCTCTTTGAAGGGCTATCTTATTTTGCAGCCCCATGTACCGACATACCATAAATAAGTTAATTTATGTTTCATGGTATTGTCAACGTAACTCCTCCTACGTAAGCTAGTACACTGCATTTGCCCTTAGTGAAAAATTATTACTAACATCACTGATTCTCAGTTCAGCACAACTCTCCTTTTTAAAGAGCAGAGAAAATGCCACTATTAATAGCAGAGCTGTCAAGACAGCATCATCTAAAAGACTCAGAGCATTTCAAGACAAAGCCAGATTGTCATTCTCTTGCTGCAGTTTGCAGAGGGAAAAAAAGTCTGGTTATTGAAAGTGAGATAGTTTAAAATAAAACTTCGTTAAAACTTATGCACCAGATCAGGTAGGAAGGACTGACATGATTCTGTGTAGATTCATTTTGAAAACTAGCAGTTTCTCTTACTGGTGAATGGTTCCATTTGCTCTGTACTTACTAGGGATTCACCTCCACTGAAATAAGTCTAGGGAGCATGGAGGGTGGTTCCTGGTCTCACTACCTTCTACAGATGTCTGTGCTCTTTATAAGATGCTGGGGTGGGGAAGTGGGGGCGGAGAGTTCTCACAGTTACACTTAGTAAATCAGAAACAGCACTTCTACACATACCTAACTCCTTAATCTCTTTTTTCCCTTACAGGAGCATTCAGGGAGACCTCATTCTGCACATTCAGTAGCAATATAGTCACTCTGGACTCTCCTGTAAGGAGAGACCTACGCAGTGAGCCAGGATGTGAATTTACAATGCACTGACTCTGTAAGGAGACAGTCCAAGTAAGAGCCATAGCCTTCCCTTTAGCAAAATTATTTGTTCTGCTTTGAAGTACACATATGAGTCCACATGTTATAGGACACCATATACTATTGTAATAGTGGTATGTATACATTACAGCAATATATTTGAAAGCTGAATATCTTTTTATAGATGAATTCTTATAGACAGTGACTTTAGACAATGGTCACAGCAGGAAGCAATGGATGGCTTAGGTTACCAGAAAGTAAGAATCATAGTACTATTTCATATTACTCATTTACCATCAGCACTGTCTAGAGCCCTTGTAAATGACATTGATAACCAAAGGAGAGTTTCTGCTTTTGCTTATACTTCTGCAAGCAGGTTGCAGAAGAGACAGGGGAGAAGAAAATCAAGATTTTAAACCTTCTGTTGTATTCAAAGGTAAATTGTTAATTGTTGGATGCAAGCCAGTAGAAGCCATGCAATTAACACTCTATAAACTGTAAGTAGGAATGGCATTAGAAACTATAACTCATCAGTCACTGTGCTGTCAATTCTGACTTTTCTGATCTAAACATGGGGTTTATTCCTCTTGCCTGGGAGATTCCCAGCTATAGGAACTGAGTCAGCACAAACTCTGCTGAGCTCATTCTCAGAGCAATCATCAGCAATAGCCCTTTGAGGCTACATCGTTGTTCTACCAATGGTGTGAGCTGAGTAGCGTAATATGTCGTAAAAGTCAGACTTAAGATATTGTTAACTATCCAAATGACTTCTTTCCATTTGCTAGTCAATTCCATGGATGGCCACCCTTCATTTCTGTTTTTTCCACTGGGGGAGAAATTATTAACTTTGCTCTTATTACCTCTTCCGCTGCTTCTTCCACACTTCTTCCACAGGTTTAACATCAGTTTTGGGATCAACAAGAAGAGCTCTTTGAATTTTTATCAGTGCTGAAATGGCCCACACCAAATAGGAGTAACAAAGAAAGTTGTGCTAGCAAAAGCATATTTGATAAAACAATATTTGAACAAAGTAGATACACATAGCTTAAGTGCTAACAGTAGCAAATTACAACTCCACACACCAGTAAATACAAACATTGTAGTATTCATCAACATAGTACCAAGCAAGAAATACTGGGAAGAGAGTATTATAGCCAAAATTTTCAGACTTTGGCATCCAAATGTAAAAATTTAGGGAACAATCCAGGCTCCTAATCATAGGCGTCTAGTGTAATTTTAGACTCCCTCTGATGTTTCACCTAGTCTGCAGTTGCTACGACAGCATCCTACTAGCCGGGTTCATGCATGTCAGTCCTGGAGAGCCTAGGACATCTAAAATGATAGCAGAAAACTATGTTTAGGCACCTGATTTACTCCTCTAATTTCAGATTTGGCCTTTTGAACACAAGGCACTTAGACTTTTTCAGAGGTGCTGACACTATCAGTGAAACCTTTTTGTTATACTTTACTTTTGTTTCAAAGCTTGATTCAGACTTATTCGAAGCTTGATTCAAATTTGTTTCAAAGCTTTGATTCAGGAATCAAAGGCTAATAAAATTGTTATAAAAATAAAACAATTTTGTCAGATCACATGAAACATTCTGCTCCACTCATGTAACAGCTACAAGCAGTGACACATGCACCATTCTGTTTCATTACTGGTAATATTTACACTGATGCATATTAATGCTGCTGTTGTTATGATTTCTGGTTTATTCAAAAAAATGAAATATGCTCATTTCAGGTTAATGCCTAAAGCTTTTCCTTTTCTGTTTTGATACAACAGGAAAACTAAACCATGAGTTATTCACACACTTATAGTTCCTGGTAACTGAGCAACAATGTAATTTACTGGAGACATTTACCTTACACAGCAGAACAGCATCTGGTAAAGTGCATGCAACAGGTAATATGGCTTTTTATCACTCACAAATGGGAAAGAGACATCCATTACCAAAAGTCTTAATGTGTGTTATTAATGTTATTAAGCAAATGTGGAACTCAGAAATTGAAAAGCGGCCATTAAAAGTGGAAAACAACTGTCCAGCAGGTGTCAAGAATAGCCTAAGAAAAAGGTAAATATGAGAAAGAGAGGGAGACAACCTTAAATGTTAGGAACTGAGCACGTAAGAGAGTTAAAGCACCCCTGATGGAATTCATGTCACATCCATTTAGACACCTGCAGTGTAAACATCTATATCTGAGCGAGTCACCCATGGCTGTTTTTATAGGCAAAAAGGAGGAACAGGCACAAATCATCTGAGCTATTCTTCTAATGTATACTTCTACATTAGAAACAGGCAATAGAATGCCCTCTCTATTAATCTCACATTTAGTCAGATAAATCCGACTCCCCAGTACATAAAAGCAGCAGACACTTGAGACGAGACTGGTTCCCTGTTCCTCTGCTGCCAGTACATTACAGTGCAGCACATGTTCATCATCTTGCAACTCCAGACGTTTATGTATGTTGTTTCCAGAAGGAACTGGGGCATTGGCATACCATATCTTCTGGATTCTTTGTAAAGCTCAGCTGTGGTGTCTCCTAACCCTCATACAGGCACCACATTTCAGACAGATCTTTTCATACAGACTTAAACTCCAGCATAAATATGTAAAATTGCCATGTAACTACTCAGGATAGAATCGATCGTGGATTTCTTTACTGAGAATACTTGATTTCTTTCTTAGGCTGATAACATTTGTTATGCACAATGATTAAGGGGTTTTTTTCTAAGATCAAGGTTAAGGAACTTCTTCAGTGATAAAAATAGTTTTCTAACTGCTTCCTTGAACGGTACTAACTGCACAGTACTTAGTGCCAGGTTCTTGAAATTTGAGTTATGAATAGTTCTGCTGTCAGAGGGATTCCACGATTTCATATCCCACTCGTGTTTGTGTGGGAAAACACTACTTCTGCTTAAGAGAAGTTGTAACAGAAGCCACAATAACTTAATTCTGTTAACATTACATCTGAATAATAGCTGGATAGACTCCTTGCTGACTCTGCCAAAATGCTATGTGGCTAGGGAGGCAGACAATGGTCCTGGGACATCATGAGCCCAGTTTCATTTTTACAATGCACTCCAGAATCAGCCTTTCTCTTCTTCTCTGAAAGCATTAGAGACTCCACAAGGCCGCTTGCAGGACAGCTGAAATTAGGATTTTGGCCCAATATTTCTTTGAAAAGCCTGTTTCACTTTTCTAATGTCAACCTATAGCTTGATTCAAGCTTGACATAACAACCATTCACTTAGATGCCTTAAAATTTAACTGATTCTGAATATCCAGTCCAATCTTCTAACATCTCAGATGCAAACTGCATCTGATCTATCCACTGCTTTTCAGGAGCTGAAACAACACGAGCTTGCCTTTTCACAAGAGCTGAGTACACACACCACTACTGAGTGTCAGCATGACCCAGATCTCTTCCCACCCCAGGAGAAGTGCACCAAGGCATTTGAGTTCAATATTCAAGCTGTGAATATTGGCTGGTGTCAATCACCAACCAGATTATTTGCATAATTGTTTTTTTAGCACAATTCTATCTCTGTAAAATGGATCTAATCATGCCTTCATTTCAGGGGAGTGAAATTGCTACAGTGAAAATAACACCAGAATGTTATTTCATTGTAGTCAAATGCTGCAGTGAAAGTAACATCAGAAGACTCTCTGGAGAGATAAACTTTTTTCAGATGTTGCACAGAACATATAGTCATGGTGAAGATAAAACGACACTATACTTACTTCTCTCACACTAGGACTGTCCAACCAGGGGAGGATGACAGAAACCTGGGGGGAAAAAAAAAGTATATGATCGTATCATTAAAAACAGAGAGCAAAATATCTAGAAGCAGCATCCCATTTAAAAAAAAAAAAAAAAATTGTCCCTTGCTAGAATCTTACTGGCAGACTAGCTGTAGTATCAGGTTAAGAGGCTACTATCCCAGCTAAGCATTCCTTCTGTATTCAAGTAGCACAGATGCCTGAAAAGAGCCAGCACTGGAACTTTAGCCATCTCAGTGAAAAGCTAGTGTTACAGACTAAACCGGCAAAGAAGGAGGCTTCCAGTTAGGGCAATGTACTTGGCATTTAAGTAGTTATAAATTAATTAATGTTCTGTGGGGATATGGAAGATGCATAATTATATGCAACTTCTTATCACAGAAAACTTTGCCTGAGCTTTTGTGTCAGCATCTTAACCTCCATAATTGAAAGACCTGTTTTCCAAAAGCGTTTGGGCACCTAAACGCAACTAATGAGACAGAAAAAAAAAAAGTAACTTGCCTAATTCCCACTGAAATCGGGAAAAAATGGTTCTAATCTGTATCCTTGGAAATCTGCAATCAGGTAGTTTATTAACACTGGATTTAATCTATTAAAAGCTGTATATTTTTCCCTGAATCATACTTTGTGCACAATAGAGAAATAAATTTGCACAGGCAGCCTTTATTCTGGCTTTTCCTAGCTTTTTAATCCTAGTCTTTGCCTTCTTAAGAACATTAATTGACACAATTTTCATGCATGACATAAAGAATCTACCAGTGTTAGTAAAACATAAGATTTTACATTAATAATGACTGAATTTTCATTCATGTTTATACTTGACTGAAAAACATACATGATTTCTACCTTGTTACCGTGAATGATTATCCTATCTGTCAATTTCAATAATTTTCACTCTTTTCTTATTCCTCATACAGCTTTTATCTCTTCCAATATTTTTTCTGTTTTGATCATTATATACTTCTACAACAAACCTCCACGACTTTAACTATTCTGTCTTTTCTAAGATATCTCGTTTTTTATATTTCAATTGCTGGTGATCTGGTGTTTCATTTACTCTGGCTTTCTTTATAACTTTTGTTACCTTATTTAGCCCTTGAAAACACCCACAGGGAATATTACCTCAGTGTCTTATCAGAACTGTAAAATTGAGGCTACAGTTCTGATGTGCAATATGCTATTACAGTATCTTCACGAGGGCATCCTGCATATACCAGGTTAATATTTACTGATGTGCTAATGTAATAATGACCTATCTGCCTCTGCTCCTCTCTGGGGCACTTTCTATCTATAGGGATGGGAATTAATGACAGTCTCTCTGTGCTGCCTGATGTCAGAGCCGAGAAAGGTGTGAAGGGTATATAAGAGCTGTATTACTTGTCAGCAAGGAAGGGGGAAAAGGGATACTCCAGAGCTAGATGCAAGCGTGGAATTGTTGCATGCACCCTTCTTGCTAACACAGGCGTGCTTCTTCCGTTAGCTCCCTGACCACTAAAAGGTAAACAATTTCCCTTTTTTTTTTCACTTAAGATGCAGTGCAACCGATGTGCTTTCAGGAAAGCACAATGTTTCTCATTATTAATCAAAAGCATTTTTCAGGAAAAGGCTAAGATAACGTCAAGGTAAATTGCACCTGGGACCAGAATTTGAGACTGGGACATGTTGGGAAATGCAAACCTGAGATAAGGGAAAGGACTGAAACTACTAGATGGAAAATGAACATTTACTGTTGAGAGCTATCTGTCTGAAACTGCGTTGTGTCACTAAACTTAGGGGAATCATTTTTTCACTCTACCCTGTGAAAAAGACTAGCTGCTGTTGATTTAGGACAGAATGGGCATCAGTAATAGGATATGCTGAAGAGTATTTGGGTTTGCTTTCAGTTTTGAATCATTATTCTTTTCAGAAAGTTTGGAAGCAAAGATGTGCAACCTAAAGCTGTCAGTTTTCTTCATTGCACTTTCTGTCACTCTGAGCTGTTTGGAAGCTACGCCTATTGAGAAGTGAGTAATAATAATCATATTTATTTCTTTTTAAGGCAAAAAGTGTTATGATTATTGCATTAATTGCTTTTGCTGTCATGTCTCAAATAATATGAGCAAAAATAGAGCTATTCAATTTCACGGGGTATTTTATTGTTGTTTAAAGATTACTATCTGTGGCTGATGATCTATCTGATGGTACTTCCAAAAGACAAGGATGGATATTGCCAGTAATGTCACGGAATACACTCTCAGGACTTAGTGAGGAAATGCCAGAACAACCAGCAGCAAAGACAAAAAGGTATTGATTTTCCTTGTTTCTTCTAGTCATATCAGTTAGGATAAAATTATGAAGTAAACTTCGTGCCAGTGATATTCTGTTACTTGAGACTCTTTGTGTCTGTTGTTTATTCTCAAAAAGAACCTAAAATACCCTTCTTGTAAATAGAGCCATTCTGTAAGCATAAAGATCAAAGCATTCAGGGTAGAAAATGAAATCCAGAGACAAAAGTTGCAGATCATTTAACTACTTTACAATTATAATGCTTTCATAAATGAAAAAGGCTACAAATACTCCATTACCTTGAGAAGAAAGGTGTATTTTGAAAGGACTTTCTTATTCAAGTTTGTCACATTTTTCAAGCCTGAAGGGAAAAAAAGAAAATATACCCTTCTTAATAACACTAATGCTCTGCTAGAATGGAATTCTTTTATAACATAACTATTTCCTGTAAGTAAGTAATATTTCATTACAGAATTAAACATCAATTTAATCATGGGAAGAAGGAAAAGAAGCAATTGGCTCTGATAGAATTTAACTAGTCTGAAATGAATTCATGTTTATAAATCCATAGATCCAACTTCAGGGAACTTTTTAATGGATAAAATTGCATTTCAAAAAGTATTTGCAACTTGTACAAAAAGATAAACAACACTGAACTATTCTAACTGTTCATCAGGCTTTTGAGTGAATTTCTTTCAATGACAATTCTGTTATGGATAGATTCAGTAAATACATGTGTCTATATAGTTGCCTGTTCCTTTCTCTCTGAATTTATTTTTAAAAAAAAAGTCATTATTATATGACAATTTGGTTATCTTCCAAAATATTTTGATAATGGAGACTAAGTTCCCACATTTTTACAGCTATTAATTTTTAAAAAGATAAAATAGTAATTGTAATACTCAAACACTAGGCATCACCTTTATGAGTGTGGTATGCCTTATCTGCTTTTCTGGGGCCTTGGTTTACCACCTCTTACAGGGTTAACTGTCTCATTGAAGCACATATTCAATTAAAGGCTACGGATCAGGGAGCTAACAGGTATAATGGGTGCAGTCAGGCTAGACATCAGCTAGAAATCTAGTAGCTTCCTGTAAGGACTGGAGTTTTAAACTTGGAGTGTCAGGGCCTGATGTTGTACCTTTAACGAAAAAGACAATTCTGCCTCCACAAACAAATCAGGATTTTCATGAGAACCAGGTGCTGTTTGAACCTCATATGTTAAGGGCTTGATTAAACTCTTTTTATATCAACAGAAATACCCATCGAAACCTAAGAGAAACTATATCAAGACCTAGCCAACCATTTCCTTTAAATACAATTACATATTTAAAATACTAATTGCTTCGAAATTGCTGCCTATTTGCTGATGAAGAATGAGTATAATATACATTTCTCTTACAATTGCTATTCCATTTGGATTCCTAGATTAATACAAAAAACTCTAAAAGAATAGATGACATTTTAGATAACAGATTTAGTCAACAATAGGAAAATGTACTCAATGGTAATTGCTCAGAGTTTGAAACTGGGAAATTGTCACTCTTCACAGTAAATTTTTGCTGCAAACTGTTGTCTACCTCATGCCACATCAACATGAAGAAACCCAAGAAAATTAACAATAACTCAATAAGCAATCTCAGCAAGCAAGTATTTCTGTTTGAAGGAACAACATAGTGGTCTAAGAAACAAGTTTGAAAACCCAAGCTCTCTCAAGCTAACTGTTGTATTGCAATTTAAAAAAATTAATAAATCTCATGCTACATAAGTTCTACACAGAGTTCTGTAAATGGTCTGTTGGTTCAGACCATAAAATGTTCTTTTTAGATATGGATTCTTCCATGGACACTCTTTAAAGTCTCATCCAGCAAATTATTATCTCCTACCACACAGCACTTTCAAGTTACTGGTGTTTCAACAAAGATGTGGCTGCTTTTCAGTAATGAAGAAATCTCTGTTTAGACAGAGCAAAATCTTAAGTGGTACTGAAGTCAGCAGAAGTTGGCAATGCCAGCCACCTCTCATGATATGTGGTGCAGTTGGGAAAAAGACTCTCTGAGCTCAATCCACTTGATGTGGACTGGAAGATTACTGTTCACTTCAGTGAGAGCAGGATATGATTCTGTGGGAACAAGAGAACTAAATAAATGTTAGTGATTGTCATTATGTTAGTAATCCTCATGATATGAGCAAGAGCTCTAAATAGATTTAGAAGTTCAGCTTAAAGCTAAACATTTAGTCATTGTTTTCACTTACTGTCTTAACTATACTATTATTACAGGTTTTCTAGATGTCATAAATTGCTATGCGGAATATCAATAAAAATGACATATGACTGTTAAGGTCTTTGCATTTAAATAACCCCCATCATTAAAACTGATAATAGCATATAGCACAAGATTTTTTTTCAGGCACAAAGTAGGTGGTAGGAAGATTGTAATGTTCCTGTATTTGTGCACATATTAAAAGAACTCCCACATTAGCGCAGCTCAAATGCCTATTAGAAGTGGCACACTTGATTGCTCATCATTTGACTTAATTATGGCTCTTTTTGTTTTACCTTAGTAGTCACCACCTGGAAAAACGGAAATGCAACACCGCCACATGTGTGACACAACGCTTGGCTGACTTTTTAGTTCGTTCTAGCAACAACATCGGAGCAATTTATTCACCTACGAATGTGGGGTCCAATACATACGGAAAGAGGGACACAGTTGGGCTTTTAAGCAGAGAACCCCAAAACAATGCACAGCTTTAGGGTGTTAAAATGACTACTGATAACAGTTTTCATTAGGAGCTCAGTTTTTAATGTATCAATAACCTCTTGGTCATTTATTACTTGTACAGTCTTAACAGTGCCTTGTTTTCTGTGTGTGCGTGTGTGTGGGTATGTGATTTATGTTCATCATTTCACTATGCATGTACAATGACATGCATAGGCTATTGTTTCAGCTCCATTAAGAACTCCAGAAATCTGCTTGTCAAACTCCTTTGTAAAAAAATAAATATACATATCACAATAATAAATGGAAAAGTAATTGCAACAGGTTTTTTATTATTTTATTATTATTATTATTATTATTATTATTATTATTATTATTATTATTATTATTATTAAAAGGATGAAAAAGATAACCATGATGTGTATGTCTTTATAGTCACAGTTTGGTAAGAGAAAGAAATCATCTTAACTAAGACCAACAAAAATCAGAATGCTAACAGAAGTTATGTCCTAATGAAAGTAAAACAGAAGAATCTTCTGGTTTTGAAACTTCTACAGCATCTTGTTTTGCACAATTGAAGGAATAATTGGATGAGACAAGATGGCTGCATTGTGCATATGATTATACCAGTTAACTGACTGGTCTCTTTCCACCTTAATGTTCATTAAGCAAGCAGAAGTGGTCTTGCAGCACAGATTTCCGTATGTACTGCGCATGGGATTTTAAGAATTTACAGTTCTTACTTTAAGATGGTATCAGTAAAATGTAAGCATAATGAGCATAACTGCTTTTAAATATGAATAAAAGAAAACTCAGTTAACAAGCTAGCAGAAACACCTGTCCTTGGGTATTCCTTTCCTTGAACTAGAGTAACAAAGGGAAGAGACAGAACGAATGAGCAGTTCAGGCATCAAAACTTATCATAGAAACAAGGTAAATCTGCCTGCACACTTACATTGATATCAAAACCCAAGAAAACTAGTTTAGAGATGGATGAACCTTAATGGAAATTTGACAGCGTTATTTTCTCCTACCTCAGCCCAGTATCAGTGCAGGCTTAATAAACATGCTAGTTCCTTTAAATCGTTAAGCAAACTTTCATAGAGGTGACATCCTATATCACAGCAATCATCGTTTTGTCCATCATTTTCTCAGGGAAGTGTTCACTGTCATCTGAGAAACATGACTGTCCAATTATGAAAAACATTCAGCAGAAGCCTAGTGCTGGAGAAGCAAATGAAATCTTAATAATTGCCTTTGGTTAATTTGTTTATGTTATAAAGAATGCCTCAAAATATAAACATTTTTCCTAAATTTAATGTTAAATGGCATATTCCTTTCATTTCACAAATAATACATGGGAATAAAAATTACTGCACAGTTTTTGCTGTAAAAGCGTTAGTGATTACTCTCTTTGTTGAGAAAAGTTTCAGTCTTCATTGATGGATATTTATGGATATTTATTCTGAATATCCATATGAATGGATATTTATTCTGAAAGTTATTGAGAAAACAATTCAGATGGTATTAAACTTGTATAATATTTCTGCCAGTGTGAAATGCTTTCCATTCAAGTTACCTTTGAGATATATTATACACCTATCGTGGGCTTAATTTGGTTTTCAGCTAGAATATTTACTTTTCAGAGAAGAAACGAGAGTGACAGGATAGCTCTGAAGTGTCACTGTGACGTTGTTTGTACAGAGGAGTAACCAGGTGGAGTCTTCACTGTGGGTGGATGCTGATTTCTAGGCTGATCGCAACCTGAAATACGTACAGTGCATTACGCATCAGCTCTTTTGCACTTTAAGCTACCATTTGACAATCAAAACAAAGCACAGACGGTCTGTGCACAGGTTCAGTGGGACTGTATACATTATTTTCTGCCTTATGTACTCCTGAACCTGATGGATTTGATACTAACATCTATTTAACATGTTTACCCTATTTGGCAAATACTGAAAAATGTTACTCATCTCCCAAATCAGTAAAACAACAGATAGGGATAAGAGATATATCAATAGCTCAGAGGGGGACCATCTCACCTCTCTTTAGCTGCTTTTTGTCTAACCAGTTGTCAGTGCTGTCCTGCTATTTAGTGGAGAAAGACAGCTACTTCTAATTCATCCCAACTTAGACATCTATTTTAGGATGAGATGAATCACACTCTTGAAGTGCCTCTATTTCTTCATTGATGATAGAGACTGTCTAGACAATTAGCTGAAAATGGGCACTTAACTTTAAGATAACTAGAGTTAGGTGACACAGATCCCGGCTGCAGTTGATATGAACTGTTCAACCTAAAAAAAAAAAAAAAAAAAAGGTTTGGTAAAAAAAAAAACAAACCCACCAAACAAAAAACCCTTAGGGTCCAAATCATCAGAGTGATCAGTTCTCATATTCTCAACTACATTAGTTAATTCATCAGTCGGAGCATCTTGAGAAACTGCCTACACCGAGACTTGTTTCCGTGTATATACTCTTGAGAATCCTTCCTCCTGCTGTGTAGTTACTAGTGACTGCACTTAGACCTCTTAGAGGAGGAGGATCTAGTCATGGTAAGCCTGGATATAAGCTCAATCCTGAGAGAATGAGCCAGTAAAAGAGTGGATTTAAAAAAAAAAAAAGAAAAAAGAAAAAAAAGGCATTTAAACATTAATTCATCAGAACCCCAAACAGCATAACTTCAGAGATTTCAGAATATGAAGACTGCTAGGTAAAGCCTAGCTAAATAACAGAAAATAAGTGCCTCTATGCATTTTTTAAAATCCCAATATGTATTTATCTGCATCTTTAGAGATGTAAATATGCTTTGAGAATCAGGTCTTACATACCTTTGGCTCTTTTTCAATTCAACTGGATGCCCTACATCTTTCAGAGAATATGCAAGAAAACAAAAAATACAAAAGAGGAAAATCAAGAATGTAGACAATGTGATAAACACGGCTATATTCCCTTTAAAAATAAAAATACCAAATCTCTGCTTTTTAGTGTCTTCTATTAAGTTGTCTTTAAAAGGAACAGAATAGGGACATAATACTGAATTTCACTAAATTAGAGGGGGAAGAATAAAAGTCATCAAACAAGCAAAAGGAATGTTAAAAAAAAAGATGACATGAACATGAAGAATGTTTTAAATGGAGTAGTGGGCCCTAGGGTCTAATATTTCTCAGGAACTATGACAGCTTCATAAAAGACAGAATTTATATTTTTTCATGATTAATAGAGTTGAGGTAAGAAATTGACTTCACTTTTAAAACCTTGGGCTAAAACTAAGAAAGCACACAATATTAATTTTATTGAATAGTACATTTTGAATGGTTTCAATTTCTATTAAGAAAATATAAATATTTTTCAAATACGTAAGATTCTTGGCGAGATCTTTAAACACTAGGCTGGAGAAGCTTCCATTCACTTTCAACAGGATAATGTTATTAGTAAGTCTGGATTCTAGTGAATGGCTTTCTAAAACTATTTGAAAGTTAATACATTGATACTGTGAATAAAATCAATTTCCTTCAATGCACTATGGAATATCTTCAGTAGCTGCCATCTTCGCTTTCTAGAATTACGCTGGGTTTGAGTCAATTAGCTCACTTACAAATATAGTTTGACAGTTATGGTAGACTCTTTTTGTTCAGAGTTACAAGGTTAAGTAATTTTGTTGTCTAGCTTCATTATCATATAGAAAAGGGACTGCTCTACATTGCTTTTGCAATGCAACTAGCAAAAAGCTGTGGTTAGGTATGACACATCTCCTTGCTGTATATAGAATATAAAAATAATGATTGAAGTAACATGAAATAGAATCTTTCTATGGGCTGTGACAACTTCTGTTTCAATCATCTTTCCACACTCAGAAAAAATCCTACACTGAAAAATAAAACATTTTTTTGGAGCTGTGTAAGGTTCAGTAATCAGACTCAAACTCAGACCTGAAACTCACCATTTAAACTAAGCTTCAATTTAGGAACAAAGCCCCCCAGAATCTGGATTCTCTACTGATCAGTTTTTCTGAAAACTTTAGACAAATTGGTTTTCAGCTTCAATTGTCATGAAAACAATATATCCTTCATTAGACCTAGTTAAGAAGTGTTTCTCTAACTAAAACCTATCTTCATATCAAAATGTTAAAAAAATTCTCAAGCTAGGAACCATATATGCCATCAAAAGTTGAAAGTCATGACATCAGAAGCTCACTAAAGAATGAGACAATGGCAATAAGACAATAGTTAAAACTGCTGTTCATTGTGCAAAAAATTTTCCCCTTGAATGCTAAGCCTCCTGAATAAAGAGAACACATTCATATGCATTTTAATCCTAACAATAGGGCTGATTTCAGTAACAATCATGCCATAAAGTCACTATTTCCTAGAAATGCTTTTATAAATACAAAATAAGTTTAATTATTCAAATTAAGAATCTTAGACCTGCCCCTACTTTAATAACATTTTTCCTCTACCTTAAAAGACTCTTTTCGATCCTGCATTAGAGACAGTGAAACTGTTTCTTATAGGCTATTTTACAATATCCTTAATATAAATTATTACTGCACAGGTAGCCCGAGATCTGCTGCGGAACAACTGGTGACACCAAGGGTGATAGAAACTGATTGAATTGAATTTCTTTAGTCCCAAGTTTTGATTAGTGCATCATCTATGTGGTGCGTTGTTTGTTTTGTTTTGTTTTCAAAAGGAACTGAAATACTGGGATGTATTAAAATAATTGGAGTTGTATTAAATAGATCATTACACATGTGAATTGAAATAGTTGGAACCATTTTGGAATTAAATGCTACTCAATATGATTAAAATATGATTAAAACCAGAACCTGCTTATTATTTACACTGTCAACAGAGGCAGATCACTTTATTCAAACAGAATCAGTCCTTATTCATTAAGCAGTCCCTTTGGAAGGGGTCAAAGTGGGACTTGCCTCCACTAAGGGAATTCTGTAAAAATTTAATCAGCCTGCGATTGTCAGTCCAGCACTGAAGAAGCTGAGCTACTTAACTCTCAGAATATGGGTCATTTTTAAACACCATTCTTGGATGAGCTCACTATTTGGGTTGCATATGGAGCTAGCCACATAACAGAGGAAATATTTTTTTCTTTTTAAGAATTTTTTCTTTTTTTTTTTTTTTACAGGGGGAAGGGAGAAAGGGGTCATAAAAACTGGAGGAGGAGACAAATAATGTCAAGGTTGCAAAACACTTCAATCCTTTTTCCAGGATCAGTAAGCAACTGGTAGTCATTTTTTATTTCTAAATTGTCTGCTGTGTTATGATAGAGGAAGGAGAGAGGAAAAACTAAGATTGTGGGACAGTATATTCTTTTTATCAGGTAAAATACAGATTTGAAACAGGCTGAGAGAGTGGGGGATGGTCGAGTGGATTTTAGGAGGAAAGATTGCCTCACTGCTCCAAGCACCGCTTCAGATTTCAGGATGACCACATAGTGGTATTAGAGAGATCAGAAGTTGCTACCTTCGCTTTAACAAAGATTTTCACACCCAGAGCAAGTTAGCAGGACCAGCACTTTCTGGTCCTGTTCTGGATGCAGTGCCTTGAAAGATGCTGCTGGAGCAAGTGGCCATCTCCTGTACTTCTTTAGAGCTGCTGACTTCTTAACCAAACTCAAAAATCAGGCTGGCTCCCCAGCACTTGCTGCTTCAGGCATCTGCATGCAGCACTTCCCCTCAGTCTGTTTTTGTTAAACCTGCAGATTTTGTTAAATCCTGCAGATTTCCAGGAGGAGGCATTGATGCTGCTCACCACTGCAGGAGGCAGCGTTAAGTGTGCACAATGGGGCTGGCGGAGCCTGTAGTGGGGGAAAGCCACAGCACAAGTCATCGGGACTTTTCCTAGCTTCTCCTTTGGTTTTCTGAGGTTATCCCTGCAAATCCTTCCTTCTTGCGGAAGGCTTACTGAGCAAGGACTTTCTAAAAACATTATTCTTGAGTCCATAGTTACTTGCCGTTAACTTTTTTTTTTTAGGAAACCTTTATCCAAATCAAAAAGCAAATGCTGTCACTAACTTTTCCTACAATTTTTTACCTAGTATTACAGTAGGACTTTCCCAAGACCCTTTGCACACACTCCACCTGCTACCATGCAGCTTACACACTGAGGACAAAGCCAGACCAGATATAAGCACGTTTGGAAAAGACCTAATAAAAGTGTCATTAGATGAACCCAGAGAATGTAAACAGTAAAGAAACCTAGCATGGTGCTACAATTTACTTCTGGAAGAGAAGAAGTTTGTGTGTTTTTCTCATTACTCATTCAGTGTTTTCCCAGCTCAAATCCAGACAAATGAAGCACAGCACTGACGGCATCAATACCCGTTCTGTAAGCACGAACACACTGAGTGAGCCTAATGTAGCATAAAGCTGCAGGACCATGATACCTGGAATTGAATGATTGCAGGAGAAGTCTGCTTCATCCTAATATTCTTCCTCTTCATTCCACACCTTAGCAATATAACTTCTGTGAATCACCACTCACAGCTGTGAACAAAAGTAATTAAAAACCCAACTCTTTCCACGTTTTTGACATTAAACAATTGGCATTGGAGAAGAATGACTCTGCAGAATGATTTCCATCACCCTCACTATTGCTTTCAGCTGGATCAGCCTGAATGTCTGAAAGGAAGCTACCCACACAACTAGCCATTGCCCAGTTCAAGAGTAATCTCGAGGATAGTTAAGACAGTGGTTTTTCCAGAACAGGATGCTGCAAAACTGATTCCATAAAACTGAGAGAGAAATCACTCTGTCCCTAGAAGGGTATACATGTGTTCAGGTCTCGTTCCAGCCAACACAATAATTTTACTATATTTTTCCTGTCCCTTATGGGATGCTGAACTAAATGCAGGGGCCCAGCTGTCATCTTCTTGCACTTCCTTAATTTCACCACTTTTTTTGCACCCCAGAATCCTCATCAAAGATACTGCCTCACAGATCATCATAACCAGGGTTTGTGCTACGGAACTTCCTCACAGTTTTTCCAGCAAGATCACTCCCACCAGAAGGGATGTTTCCCCTCTCGCTCTGGAGCACAACACAGGAGAACCTGGACTGCACATGTCTTCCTCCATCCTGTTGGAGGTTATAGGCCGAGGGTCTAGGAATTGCTGCTTGGACTGGCAGTCCTATCACAGGCAAACCTCCTCCTTTTTTAGGCATAGCTATTTTCCAGCCTGGCTTTTGTTCCTTTTTATTTTTTCTTCTTGTCTTGGAAAAGTTTGAAAGGAGGAAGGAAAAAAAAATAAAAAAAAAATCAGTGACTAACTAACCATTGCTTTGAAAACAGTACAGCACAGTCAGGATAACCAGCCAGAGGAAAAGATACCTGAATGTTTTTCAAGGCTGTAGACAGACACAGCTTCAAACAAACAACACACTCTCAGTCACAAGGAGAGGCTGACTTGCACGTATCATCCAAGCAACTATGCAGAAAAAACATGGATTCATCTCATGACCACACAAGGCAACATGGGACAGGTGAAGAATTTTCCAACACTAAGGTAAAAAAACAAAACCTTAAAACAAAATAGTGGATACATTTTTGTTGCTTAAAAAAAAAATTTGCCCAAAAGTCACAGAGATTTTGAGACCTGTATCAAAGTCTTCAACCTTAACAAATGTCCTTCAAAAACATTCCACGACATATGCAGGTAGCTATTTCATAATGCATTTAGTAAACTAGAGGGCACATCTCATTTATGATGTGATTTTTCAGAAAAGTAACATTTACGTTAAGATCTCTATGGAGTCGGGCAGCACAAAACCTGGCTAGGATAAGAAACACTAGTAAACTAGAAAATAACTTCTGAGTCAACTTCAAAACCCCAAAACAGTGGGCTTTCAGATCGCTTACATTACCAATAAAAGCAAAACTGATACTTTGTGAAAGTTCTGCAGCAAGGCAGCAGCAATGATCTTGGCATACAGACCATTTCATTGACACTCTGTGTATGTGTGTATGCATGCACATGTGCAAACACAGCACAGGGCAAAATTCTGCAGCTTTAGGTAAATAGGAACTTCCTCTTTGGTTTTCGTTTGTGGGATAACACACTGAAGTTCCCAGTTTCTGCTGAGCTCCAAGTGATTAATCCAACTGTTTATTATTTATAATGGTATTGCCAGAACTAATATCAATATTAATTTTTATCTTTTTGTCAAATTGTTTTTGATGAATGCCAAAAAGATAAGAATATCAAAAGAATTTTAAATCAGCACACATGTTATTACATGGTCTGGGAAATGGGGAAGAATGAGTTAAGAAGCATAATTTATTAATACTGTGTTTGTTGGCCTTGCAGGTAAAGTAGGAAAAAATTAAGGATAGCATGATGAAACTCAGGAGGCCCCTAATCAGCAGCCTGGAAAAAAATCTCAGATAGATAAGTGAAAATAGAAAACAGCTAAGGTAAAGGGGACACTATAGGTGGTAGATCTAACTTTTGCATCTTTTGAGACCAAAATGCATCCCAAGGATTCACACCAGCACAAGAACTTAACACTTTTGTCTGACTCTCAGGACTCAAAGAAGATTATAAGCTTTGGACAGGTCTTCTACACAGGAGCTAGTTTAATCCTAGAGGTGAAAATCTCAGTTTCTTAATTTAATCATCATATTAAGTAATGAGTTTCACTGAGTAAAGACTGCAGGATTTAGCCTACTTCTACTACATGTCTGTGGAAAGAATAAAGATTGTGCGTGCTTTAAGAAATTCTTTTCTGTACCTTCTATTCAGAAACGCAAGCAAGAGACTCTAGTGAGATCAATCAATGGTCATAAACTTACTGCTCACGTATTACACTATATTTATTTATATATCCTGAAAGGGACTGGAGATTGGGTATGTGACTAATGCTAAGGTTATAAATTGCTCAGAGAAGAAATCTAAACATAACTGTGAACTTCCTCCTCATCCAAACACATCCATCACATTCTAATAATATGAAATGCAGTTCTAATCAAAAGTGATCTGAACTTTTTTTTTAATCCAGATATCCGCATCCAATGCATATTCACTGACAAAAATAAGATTCTTGAGTTTGTTGGGTTGTATTACTAGAGAATTAAAGAACTAGAGAACTACCACAAATCACTCTGACAGCAGCTTTTCTTGTGTTTTCCATATCCTATAGAATCTTTTTTTCCCCTCAAAGTTTGCATAATATCTTATAACTGAAATAAAAATATCCATCAAATGAGCTGGCACAGACTGTGAACTTGTTATTTTACATGCTGGGTGCCACTCTGTGCCTCAGAATCTCTTTCTGAAATACCTCTTCGAAAAATGCCTGATGTTTTGAACTGACAAAGATAAGCTGGAGACAAGACCTAAAGAAATTGTGTACCTGCCTCATTGTTTTCTATTGTGTTTCACTCTCAAACCTAATAAAAGCTGCTCATAAATGAACAGTGTTAACTATTTCACCGTGGCTGTAAGCAGGCAAAGACATAGACACAAACATTACAATGGCGATCTGCCAATCTGTTGATAAAGCCATTTCCTTTGGGCAACATGTTTTGCTATCCCTAGCAGCTTCGATTGTCAGAGTACTGTGGAATTCTCCTTTGCAAAACAGTAAGTTTTATACTCAAATCCATGTGAGTCTTCAGAGGTGCCATTTGGGCAGACTAACTTTTCAAAGCAAAACTGATTAACAAAGTCACGTACATCACATACCAGGTAAAGTTTAAATACAAAGCAAGTCCCAGTAAAGCCCAAGTGCGCAAGCATAAGATAAAGCATGAATATTTTTTCTAAGGATATATCACTCATTACTGCCCAGTACCATTTTCTTTTTAACCTTTTATTGCATCTGCTTGTGTCAGTCACTTACGTATACACTCTTTAAGCCTGTGTAATTTTTTCCCCACCTTCTATGTAATGCTTTTACTTTTCAATGCATTAAAGGGTATTGTTGCAGCCACTGAACACTCCTACCGCACTTACCTTTCCCCAATATGCAACAAATAGTATTAAGACGGCCTTCTCCTGCCCACCTGCACACAAGTCCTCCCCTAAACAATGCTTTCCAGGAGATTTGATCTCCACACCCTGAGTTTGCTGCAATCTGTCTTCCCCTGCTCAATTGCTTTTAACCAGTGCTCTCACTCCTTTCTCTTCTTAGAAAAGACAGCCTAGAAAGAGGTTAGTCTCAGCAACAACCCTGCACATAGACAGGACATCTTATACTATATAACCTGACACATCCTAGTACCAAAGGTACTAAAAGGAATAGAAAAAGGACTTCTATGAGGGTAGAAGGAATAACAGCAAGTTCTCTCCCAGTTTTTCTTTTTTGAGCAGTGTCATTCTGAACAGAAACATACAGGAGAAAGTTGAGAACAGGGAAGCACACCTTGTGGGTAGGACACTGACACACTTGAGATGAGACACTTGGGTAGGTTACAGCAGCAGCTCTGCTCTCTCTGAGCTCCCCTTTTTTCCCCAAGTGTTACAGAGCAGAGGAAGGTAGTTCTCAATCAACAGCAGGGCCAGTCAGGCTCCACTGCACATACTGTCTCCAGGTCTGAGTACAACCAAAAAGGACATGGCTGTAAGTTGTAAGGCAATGAAGGGGGCAGAAGCCAAAAGGGGCAGCACAAATCCTAGTGCAGTGGAGGCTTCCTATCAAGAGGACACCAGCCAGTGGTGCCAGTGTGATGGCTCATAGCACAGAATAGGAACTCAGTGAGGGAGAGGAAGAGGCAGTGGCAAATGAAATCCACCCTGGTCACAGGACCTTTTCTTCAGGTACAAGATTCCTCCTTCAGCTCTATTACGAAGACCCCTTCCACATGTCCTTAGCCCCTCTCACCTCCTGCCTCTTATCATGGCCATTGCTCAGCCTGTCCACATCTACGTGTGCAGCAGGTGCACCTGCCCTGACGAAGACCGGGAGCATTAGGACCACTATGTCCTTACTTTTCGTGCCCTTACTTTCATGCTTTTACGGGGACATGTGCCGACCAGCACATACACACCTCAGGTCAATGATTATGGTCACAGACACACTGTGGGCGAGGAGTGGAAGTTGAGGCCCCCAGCCAGTCAGAACTGACCACAGCTCAGATTCAACCAGGGTACAAATGGAGCCCCGTCAGAGGGCAAGTTGGGTCGGTCCTCCTTGGGGCAGTGGGTCTGCAGTCAGGGACTCTCCCCTTGGGTCAGGATGCCGCCCAAGGAAACTCATCAACATTGAGAGCCCTCATCTTACAGGTGAGTGACTGTGCACATTTTGAATCCTGATTTCTAAAGCCAACTGTGCAGTATTAATTCCTCGTACGTCATCCTGAACCTGTGGTTAACTGATGTTGAATAATTTTGATAAGCCTCATTTCTAGTTGGTTTTCTGTTAAACAATTTTGGTTTAAATAAAGTTTATTTTGAGTTTATCACCTACCTAATTTGACTCTGTGTGCCTCTGCAACGACGTGATACCCAATCCTTCCAAACCTTTGGTTCCCCAATACTGGCATGGCCCCTGCTCTCCTGTCCCTCCAGCCTCTTGGTACCTATGCCATTCTAGAGGCTGATGGAAGCTATCCTGCTATGCTGTATGTCAGCACAAATACGGTACTTGAAAAATATAAATCAGTGCCACCTGGAATAGGATTCTGCTGCAATCAGTTGCTACTGCCCAAGGAATCAAAAGAAAACAGAAGTGGCCAAACTGGCTGGACACTTGAATACAATTACACAGCTGAAGCCATACATAAATAAAACTGTTATACCCCAAAGGAAAAAAAAGATTACTAGTTTTCTAGTGAAGCACAGAACAGCATCAATTTCTGCACATGAGACTTAGTCATAATTGGACAGGGAATGATTGCTCTGAGTCTATGCTATGACAAGAATGTGAAAGTCACTTCTGATGGCAAGGCAGAAGGGACCCAGTACCCTCATCACATCCCCACTACCAGAACTGATCCCTTCCTCCCTTCTACCTCCACATCATCAGCACACAGCCAGTTTCTCACTGGCAAGCCATGGGTTATTGATTACCATCCACACTCACCCTTGCTCCAGGCTGCACCTGATAGATGAGCTAGAGCTGCCTAAGAGCTGCAGCCCTGCATTGCCCAGAAAGTACTTCACTCCTCCCAAACCCAAGTCCACTCTCTCCCACAGAGCAGCAACATCCGAGTTCAGTGTTCAAGCTGCTCTTCTCTCTTTCAAACAAAACTTTGAGATAAAAGCAGCTGTGAGCTAGGCAGACAGCCAAGTTTGTTTGCCCTTGAAAGGAGGTGGTCACATGCAGCAAAAGACAAAATGAGCAGAGAACTCCTAAGGAAATACATTCACCCTAGTATCTTCTCTAGGCATTAGTCAAAAACTCCACAAGTTATGCAACAAGATACCACTTTCCCAGTCCCGAGGTAAAACTTTTGTGCTTTTTCAACACAAATAAAGGAAACGCTAACATAAGGGCATACACATCACCAAGGAGGAAACACCTTATTGATGAGCTGAGGTTCCCTCTCACTAACATAATTTGTAAAAGAGTCAAGTAGTTCCTTTACTTAGTGCCAAAAATGCCCTCAGAATTAATATAGTGGCAACTTGTATAAGCAACAGGGTCAGCAAAGAAGGCAAAAATCTGTGCTTAAAATAAGTTTCAGAGACAGATACTGAGATCATGAATGAGTTAATACATACATACATATATGTATACATTTGGCCCAATTGCAATAACACCCATAGGTGACTCTTACAAGTCAGCAGAAGGGCATTTCCACAGAATGGAACCTTTGGAAAATGGAGAAGAGAAGGGCAAAATACTTGGAGAGCAGGAAAAATGTTTTCTCCCAGAGGTCACCCCTAAAGTGAGGAAAATGGAGTCAGAGAAGCCTGGTTACCCACCACTTTCACTTGAAAATTTCAGCTGATGGCATTATTGTAGGCTCTAAAGGGAGTGAAAGACAGGGACACCTTCACACTGTGAAGCCCCTGGCCAGAAAAACTTCCAGGTAGATGACAAAGCAGAGAGTAAAGCACCCTTTAATTCACAGCATGCAAGTTCATCCGCCGGGGTACAAGGATCCCCACTCTCCTTTGCCTCCTTCCTTCCGCCAGGAGAGCAGTCTGGAATGGTCCTCACTGCTTCTCCAGACACAGGCCATGGGTGTCGGCAACAGGACTGAGGTTCCCCCTCTCATTCTGAGTGATGAACCACTCCACACGGGGTCACCAGTTTCAATACATGGTTGCTACGTGTCATGCATGTAGAGGATAACCAAGGGATCAAGCCCAGCCAGCATGGGTTTAGGAAAGGCAGGTCCTGCTTGACCAACCTAATCTCCTTCTACGACAAGCTGACCTGCCTAGTAGATGAGGGAAAGGCTGTGGATGTTGTCTATCTAGACTTCAGTAAAGCCTTTGACACGGTTTCCCACAGCATTCTCCTGGAGAAACTGGCTGCTCATGGCTTGGACGGGTGTACTCTTCGCTGGGTAAAGAACTGGCTGGATGGCTGGGCCCAAAGAGTGGTGGTGAATGGAGTTTACTCCAGTTGGCGGCCGGTCACAAGTGGTGTTCCCCAGGGCTCTGTGATGGGGCCAGTTCTGTTCAGTACACAGTTCGGTACACAAACGGTCGGGGAATCGAAAAGATTCACCCATCTCGCAACCCACCGAGTGGGACGAGACAACAAGCCGGTGGGGGAAGAAGACTGGCCTGGCTGAATAGAGAGCTTTGGCTAGAACTCAGGAAAAAGAGGAGAGTCTACGACCTTTGGAAGAAGAGGCAGGCAAGTCAGGAGGACTACAAAGGTGTAGCGAGGTTGTGCAGGGAGAAAATTAGAAGGGCCAAAGCTGAGCTAGAGCTCAATCTGGCTACTGCCGTAAAATACAATAAAAAATACTTCTTCAAATACATTAGCAGCAAAAGGAGAGCTAAGGAGAATCTCCAGCCTCTAGTAGGTGTGGGAGGGAACATAGTGACAAAGGATGAGGAAAAGGCTGAGGTACTTAATGCCTTCTTCGCCTCAGTCTTTAATAGTAAGACCAATAGTTCTCTGGGTACCCAGCCCCCCCGAGTCAGAAGATAGGGACGGGGATCAGAATGGACCCCCCATAATCCAGGGGGAAATGGTCAGTGACCTGCTACACCACTTAGACATTCACAAGTCTATGGGGCCTGATGAGATCCACCCAAGGGCACTGAAGGAACTGGCAGATGTACTCACCAAGCCCCTTTCCATCATTTACCAGCAGTCCTGGCTAACTGGGGAGGTCCCAGTTAACTGGAGATTAGCAAATGTGACACCCGTCTCCAAGAAGGGCCGGAAGGAGGATCTGGGGAACTACAGGCCTGTCAGTCTGACCTCGGTACCAGGGAAGCTGATGGAGCATTTCAGCGAAGCCTCCGAGGCAAGCAGCTCTGAGACAGAGGACCGCGTCAGGGGACCACTGCTGGATCGGCTAAACAGCGGCAAAACCGCGCAGGGAAGGGAGGAAAAAGGAAAAAAAAAAAAAGGAGGCACGGAGAGAGAAGGCTACTGCAGCCATGCCCCAGCCCCCGAGCAGGAAGGAGGGAGCTCCTGACGAGGGCCTGGCTCTCACTCAGCGTGGGCAGGGACAAGAGTGACAGCGGCAATTCCCTTCCTGTACAAGAGCATCTCCCAGGGAGCACGAGCGACCAGGAGCGCGGCGAACAGGACGGGCAAACAGGGCGTGGCGCATCGGAAGGGCGTGGCGCGGCAGTTTGCGCAGCAGTTCGAGCAGGCAGGGCATGTAGGGAAGGCAAAGGCACCCTAGCAGCTCAAGAGGAACTGTGAAAAGTGAGTTCATTCGGTAGTCCCCATCCTTCCAGAGGAAACTCAGCTATGGTCTTCACTCGTCAGAAAGCAATGCCCTCTGTGCTCACCAGAATGGATGTGGCTACCCAGACGGAGCTCCCACAAAAACATGCGGCCACCCAGGTCTTGGGCTGCAGGGAGTGCCTGGGCCTCTCGCTGTTCACGCATGGCAGCTGTGTGGACAGCTGTGTGAGGTGCAACCAGGTGGATGATTTGCTCTGCACGGTGGCAGAGCTACGGGAGGAGGTAGAAAGGTTAAGGAGCATCAGGGAAGCTGAGAAAGAGATCGACTGGTGGTGCCATGCTCTGCCCCCCCTGAGACAGGAACAGGAGCAGCAGCAGCCACCAGTAAGAACCCACAATCAAGGGGATCCTCTATCCCCCCGCACCGGGCTGAAGGCAGCAGCTCAAAGGAAAAGAGTGAATGGAGGCGAGTCCACGCTTGTGGTGGCAGGCGAAGGCCCTCCCTGCCCACCTCGCCTCCCCAAGTGCCTCTGTACAACAGGTATGAGGCCCTGGAGGGGGAAGGCCAGTCAATGGAGGATGGGGACGACAGTCCATCTATACCAGAGGTGTCGCCCAGGTCAGAATAACGTACCTCTCGTATTAACACCGCCTCCACAAGGAAGAGAAGACGGGTTATAGTTGTGGGTGACTCCCTTCTGAGGGGAACCGAGGGTCCGATATGCTGGATGGACCCTCCTCTTAGGGAAGTCTGCTGCCTCCCTGGGGCCCGGGTGAAGGATGTCACGAGGATACTCCCTAGCCTGGTACAGCCCTCGGACTATTACCCCCTACTGCTCTTCCATGTGGGGAGTGATGAAGCTGCAACACGGAGTCCTAGGGCCATCAAAAGAGACTTCAGGGCCTTGGGACGGCTAGTAAGGGACTCCGGAGCACAGGTTATTTTCTCCTCTCTCCTCCCAGTTGTGGGCAGCGACACTAGAAGGAACAGAGACACGCAATCTATCAACTCATGGCTCCATGGCTGGTGTCATCGCCACGGATTTGGTTTTTTGACAACGGGATGGCCTACACAGCACCAGGTTTGCTGGAGTCTGATGGGATTCATCTTTCTCAAAGGAGAAAGAGAATCTTTGCTCAGGAACTTACGGGGCTTATCAACAGAGCTTTAAACTAGACTCGAAGGGGGAGGGGGATAATATCAGGCTTGCCCGAGGGAAGCTGAGGGACGACATGCCACAGTTAGAGGGAGCGGGTGCCAGCGAGGGCACTCGGCCTGTGTCTCTGAGATGTGCGGGGTATGCTGGGGCACAGCCGAAGTTGAACAGAATTGAGCTAGGGGATACTAAGGCAATAGGAGCCAAGAGGGAAATGCCAGTGAAACACCTCAAAGCACATAAGGGGTGTTCCTCTATGAAGGAGACACGGACAACAGCCCAGCTGAAGTGCCTCTACACCAATGCACGCAGCATGGGCAATAAACAGGAGGAGCTGGAAGCCATTGTACATCAGGAAAACTATGATATGGTTGCCATCACGGAAACGTGGTGGGATGACTTGCACAACTGGAGTGCGGCGATGGATGGCTATAAACTCTTCAGGAGGGATAGGCGAGGCAGGAGGGGTGGTGGGATAGCCCTATACGTCAGGGAGTGTCTGGATAGTTTAGAGCTTAATGATGGTGACGATAGGGTTGAGTGTCTATGGGTAAGAATCAGGGGGAAGGCCAACAAGGCAGATATTGTGGTGGGAGTCTGTTACAGACCACCCAACCAGGATGATGAGGCAGACAAACTATTCTATAAGCAGCTGGGAGAAGCCTCACGATCGCTAGCCCTTGTTCTTGTTGGGGGACTTCAACCTACCGCATGTCTGCTGGAAATACAATACAGCAGAGAGGAAACAGTCTAGGAAGTTCCTGGAGTGTGTGGCAGATAACTTCCTGACACAGCTGGTGAGTGAGCCAACTAGGTAAGGTGCCCCGCTGGACCTCTTGTTCACGAACAGAGAAGGACTTGTGAGCCATGTGATGGTTGGAGGCCATCTTGGGCAGAGTGATCACGAAATGATAGTTTTTGATACGTGGAGAAGCGGCGAGGGGGGTCAGCAGAACTGCCACCTTAGACTTCCGGAGGGCAGACTTTGGCCTGTTTAGGAGACTGGTCGACAGAGTCCCCTGGGAGGCAGCCCTAAAAGGCAAAGGAGTCCAGGAAGGCTGGACATTCTTTAAGGAGGAAGTCCTAAAGGCACAAGAGCAGGCTGTCCCCAGGCACCGAAAGACGAGCCGGCGGGGAAGAAGACCGGCCTGGCTGACTAGAGAGCTCTGGCTCAAACTCAGGAAAAACAGGAGAGTCTATGACCTCTGGAAGAAGGGGCAGGCAAGTCAGGAGGACTACAAAGGTGTAGTGAGGTTGTGCAGGGAGAAAATTAGAAGGGCCAAAGCTGAGCTAGAGCTCAATCTGGCTGCTGCTGTAAAAGACAACAAAAAATACTTCTTCAAATACATTAGCAGCAAAAGGACAGCTAAGGAGAATCTCCAGCCCCTAGTAGATGGGGGAGGGAACACAGTGACCAAGGATGAGGAAAAGGCTGAGGTACTTAATGCCTTCTTTGCCTCAGTCTTTAATAGTAGGGCCAATAGTTCTCTGGGTACCCAGCCCCCAGAGTTGGAAGATAGGGACGGGGACCAGAATGGAGCCCTCATAATCCAGGGGGAAATGGTCAGTGACCTGCTGCACCACTTAGACACTCACAAGTCTATGGGGCCTGATGAAATCCACCCGAGAGTACTGAAGGAACTGGCAGATGTGCTCACCAAGCCCCTTTCCATCATTTACCAGCAGTCCTGGCTAACTGGGGAGGTCCCTGCTGACTGGAGAGTAGCTAATGTGACGCCCATCTTCAAGAAGGGTCGGAAGGAGGACCCGGGGAACTACAGGCCTGTCAGCCTGACCTTGGTACTGGGGAAGCTGATGGAGCAGATCATCTTGAGTGCCATCACACAGCATGTAGAGGATAACCAAGGGATCAAGCCCAGCCAGCATGGGTTTAGGAAAGGCAGGTCCTGCTTGACCAACCTAATCTCCTTCTACGACAAGCTGACCTGCCTAGTAGATGAGGGAAAGGCTGTGGATGTTGTCTATCTAGACTTCAGTAAAGCCTTTGACACGGTTTCCCACAGCATTCTCCTGGAGAAACTGGCTGCTCATGGCTTGGACGGGTGTACTCTTCGCTGGGTAAAGAACTGGCTGGATGGCTGGGCCCAAAGAGTGGTGGTGAATGGAGTTTACTCCAGTTGGCGGCCGGTCACAAGCAGTGTTCTCCAGGGCTCTGTGCTGGGACCAGTTCTGTTTAATATCTTTATCAATGATCTGGATGAAGGGATCGAGTGCACCCTCAGTAAGTTTGCAGATGACACCAAGTTGTGCGGGGGTGTTGATCTGCTTGAGGGGAGGAAGGCTCTACAGAGGGACCTGGACAGGCTGGATCGATGGGCTGGGGCCAATTGTATGAGGTTTAACAAGGCCAAGTGCAAGGTCCTGCACTTGGGCCACAGCAACCCCATGCAACGCTACAGGCTTGGGGAAGAGTGGCTGGAAAGCTGCTCAGCAGAAAAGGACCTGGGGGTGTTGGTTGACAGCCACCTGAATATGAGCCAGCAGTGTGCCCAGGTGGCCAAGAAAGCCAATGGCATCCTGGCTTGTATCAGAAATAGTGTGGCCAGCAGGACTAGGGACGTGATCGTGCCCCTGTACTCGGCACTGGTGAGGCCGCACCTCGAATACTGTGTTCAGTTTTGGGCCCCCCACTACAAGAGAGACATTGAGGTGCTGGAGCATGTCCAGAGAAGGGCAACGAGGCTGGTGAAGGGTCTAGAGCAGAAGTCTTATGAGGAGCAGCTGAGGGAACTGGGGTTGTTTAGCTTGGAGAAAAGGAGGCTCAGGGGAGACCTTATTGCTCTCTACAACTACCTGAAAGGAGGTTGTAGAGAGGTGGGGGTCGGTCTCTTCTCCCAGGTAACAAGTGATAGGACAAGAGGAAATGGCCTCAAGTTGTGCCAGGGGAGGTTTAGACTGGATATTAGGAAATTTTACTTCACTGAAAGGGTTGTCAAGTATTGGAACAGGCTGCCCAGGGAAGTGGTTGAGTCCCCATCCCTGGAAGTATTTAAAAGACGTTTGGATGAGGTGCTTAGGGACATGGTATAGTGGTGGTCTTGGTAGTGTTAGGTTTACGGTTGGACTCGATGATCTTAAAGGTCGTTTCCAACCTATACAATTCTGTGATTCTGTGATGCTTAGCACCTTCGTAATGAAAAAGGGAAAGACAACCTCAAGGATCCTGGACCAATGCTCTGGCTGCCAGCACATCCTGAAGTCCATATCTTCACTACTACTGCAATCAAGGCTGACAAGATTAAACAAATACAGGCATATGGAAGGCATTTAGTGAACTCATAAATACACATGAGCCTATTACTTTTTTATATTAGTTGCTGATCTTGCACTGAACTTCTATTTTCTCCATTATCCACTATCTCAACAACCAGCCAACCCCACTCAGACAATCAAGAAAGCTATGCTACCCAGTAGGGAGCTGCTAAGATGGCTGTGAATGTGGAGAAGTTCTTCTTTATTACCACTGTGGCTCTGTTCTTCAAAGAGATACTCTTCCAAGCCTTCCATCTTTGTTCAATTGAACTGAATCATTGAGTAAGGTTTTCTCACTGAACTAAGAATATAGTTAAAAACAGATTTGCTACAGATTAACAAACTGGCTCCCTAGATGAAACATCAGCAACAAGAATCAACATAACTGATTAATAAGAGTCATACTATATTAAATACAGGGCAAACAATAACGCTACAGATGTTCGTATCTGATGGCTACACATTTCAGAAGAATATAAACCAGCACAATTAGTGGAAAGGCTGAGCTGGGGGGACAGCAGGTAGGAAATAATATTGCTACTGCTGTAAAGTGCCTTTAGCCACTGAGTAATCTAATCACTGCAGTGAAACCCCTTTGTTTGTAAAATACATTAAAAAGTAGCAAAACACTACCAAAACAAAAATAAAAGCCTAAGCGAAGGGAAAAGAACAGTGGAAAGGGCTGAAGAGTCCTGTAACTCAATACTGTGGTGTGCATCATTTATGGAGGATGTGAGGAATGAAAATAACTGATAATATTATTCATGTTCATAGCTTACATTAGGAAAAAAAGGCAAAGGAGAAAAAAAAGCACTAGGCAATGAAATGTTAATAGAAGTTATATATAGCTCTTAATAAAAAGAAAACAATCATACAAAAAGTAGATGAGCTAGACTAAGGAGAAATTAATGCAGGGTGGGGGGAAGAAAATAAGCTGAAATTGAGAATTGTGATATAATTCGCACACAGTCGGGAGAACAGAAAGATACCCCAGAGGCTGTTTATACCCTGAATACCCAGGGGAAAGGTAAGAAAAGTTAGACTGGAAGAGACATTCAGAGGATATAGAAAGTGCCACTCAGAAAGCTCACGAGCAATTAACTAAGGCAAAGAAATGTACTCATGTAGACATGCTGAGCTCTGGAAACCAGAAAAAAATGGGACAAGTAGCACTCCAGCCAGCCAGGGTTCTGAAATAATTTCTACCATGCCACAGAGTACCTATTCCTCTGCAAACATAAATAGTAATGATGGGAGCTAAAGACCTCTATGCTATCAGGAATATAGTTCTGAATACGATGGCTCTTGTATTGGAGAAAATAATAAAAGAAACCAGCCAACAGCATAAGTAAAAGCAAAAAGTTCCTCCGCAAAAGTGCCCAAGGCAATTGGAAGGGAACATACCTGTTCCTTAAATCTAAAATGCTCACGTCGCACATGTTGAGGTATATACTTCTACAAAAAGGGATTTACATTATGAGAATGCCAGCAGAGTTTTATCTTATGACTCAGGCCATTTGAGTTAAAATTTAGTCAATTATTCTTGATAGAAATAGCTTCGTCCTTTTTTTGTTTTAGGGACTGATTTGGTTCACTATGGAAATTTAACGAGCAACACTAACTTCCAGAGGAAATACAAAATTAAAACTGTGCAGTCTCTTTCCTAGTTCGTGATGGTATCTGTTAAATTCATTGCCTTAGGAGATTAATTCTCTTTTTCAAATTGAGACATTTACAAAGTGATAAAATCTTCAGAGTTTCCTCCCAACCCCTAGTGCTTCCACTCAGATAAAAAAATAGCATCTGTTGTACTCTGAGGTCTTTTGCAGGACTTAAGTTAGCTCAGCAAGACCTTTAGGAGAAATTCCATCAATTTTATTCCTGTTTGTGTATCTGTAATTAATGCCATGAAATTTCATTAAAAGGCTATGGTTACTGTTTACTTGGGAATGAGGTTACTTAAAAATAGAATCTTAACAGTAAAATTCAAGAATATAGGTGAGTAAGCTGCTGTCATTCCACCTTCGTAGCATGGAAATGAAACTTCCACAATAATGCTGTGCTCTTAGAATGCAGATGGAAGCAACAACAAGCACACATTTTCATCACAAATAAAAGTAAATTGTAAAAGTTAATAGTTAGTGATACTAAGGCATTGTAATACCATTCTCTTTTTACTTCACTCTGAACAATCAGTATTTATTGATATTACTACAACTAGCTCTTTCAAAAAGCAAACGCCTCTTTGAAAATAGAACTAATTGCACTGGACGCATAATTTGTGAATTAACTTTTGAGACAATTTAAACCATGGCGAAGTAATAAACTTCCTCAAACCTGATTATTTCAATGCTTAATGCATCTTAGGCTTTCCAGTTGCATATGAACTTCACACATTCATAGTACATGTTGAACTTCTGTTCTATTCCGTCTAAATGGAAGATGTTCTAAATCTTGCCATGAAACACAATAATGCACCATGGTCACTGTGACCGATAATTTAAAATGAAATTTCCCGTGCCCCAAAATATAGACACTGAGACTGAACTTTTAATTACTTGGCAGTAATATTAACCACCCACATTTGAGGTGTCAGTGCTTACAACAGCTTTCTTGGGGCACTCAATGAAAAGTGAGCAACGACAAAGCCTAATTGGCTTTGCTTCCTGCTAGAAGGACAAACTGAGCCGAAAAGTTCTGGATACCACTGAATTCAGAACTGAAATTCACCAGAGCTGTGGATGCTTGCGCCTCTCAAAAATGGGTCATTTGTTAAAGCTTGCATAACACATTAGAAATAATGAATCCACCCCCTTTAAAACAGGAAATAAGAGCTAGTTTATCTTTAAAGACCCCTCAAAAAAAACATAAAAAAAAAATCATTGAATTCAAAGCAATCATAGAGAGCTCTACTGAACAGAATGCAGTTACCCACATACCCAAATCAACATTTGCATACATACTTTGCTGATGAGAGGTCTGTGTTTCTCCCCTATTCATTCTGCATCCAGTTCTGCCTCAGCTACAACCCTACTCTCACTGATGGTCCTTGTCCTTCCTCAACCCTAACGCTGCTCCATGTTGTGCACACTTTTCCCACAGTTGTTGAATTCTGCATGTGATCCCATCTTTTCCTTTTTAGCCAGGTAAAAGATAAGGTGTACAGAACAACTGCTAATTTTTGTCTTCCACACCCTTTCTGGACTGAAGCCTTTTTAGGGGGAGGTAGGAATAATGGCACGATCCTTCAGCATCATGTTGAAATCCTCTAGGCTCCTCTCTACTCCAGGAGAGAAGAGAGTGGGGCAGTTTACAAATACTGAAGGGTTTCCTTTAGACCAGCCTAGAATTTATTAGTGGGCAGGAATTTCCTTCCTGCTCACAGCTTGGCTCCAACCTTGAACAAACTTTTGTGTCACCTGGCGGAAAAGAGAAGGCAAGAACTACTCATCCCATCAAGGATCTCATGAAGTGCTATTGAGACCAAAAATTGCCACTAAACACTTGAAACACTTGTATGTCAGGTGAGATACATGATAGCTGGCACTGTAATTTTGATTATATATTAATGACTTTTTCTTTTTAAACACAAAATACCTTTAATTCAAGCAACATATGTTTGCTACCTTTTGCTGACTCATCTGAATATGAATATGCTTTTTCCATACTCACATGTGCATACAGACACACAGAGACATGCAAAGATTGAGAACACTTGTAAAGTTATTTCTATAGCTCGTTAACTGATTGAATTTGATGGAGAATACATGAAAATAGTAGTCAGAACAAAATTCTGGAACTGAACAGCCATGCAGTGAATGTTAATACAACCTCCAAACAAATCTAGTAATAATACCATCAGCATTAGCTAGCCCTAAAACCAGATCAACTAGCAAAAACTGAGTCCCGATTCACTGAAGGGAAAGACTCATTCCTCTCTGTACTTACAATAGTTCAGGGGGTAAGCTGAATCTCTGAGCTTTCTTTCTCTCTGTGAGGGTGTCGGTCTCTTCGTGGGCGTCAGTGTCTTCTCCCAAGTAACAAGTGGCAGGACAAGAGGAGACGGCTTCAAGTTGCACCAGGGGAGGTTTAGACTGGATATTAGGAAAAATTTATTCACCGAAAAGGTTATCAAGCATTGGAACAGGCTGCCCAGGGAAGTGGTTGAGTCCCCATCCCTGGAGGTATTTAAAAGACGTGTAGATGGGGTGCTTAGGGACATGGTTTAGTGGTGGACTTGGCAGTGCAAGGTTAACGGTTGGACTCGATGATCTTAACGGTCTTTGCTAACCTAAATGATTCTATGATTATATCATTCCTGGGGAATCCTTTCAACAGTCAGGTTTATACTCATATTTCTCCAGTTTTCTCCAATTATAATTTGAATAACCAACATGCGTAACATTCACATAAATATATACCTGCCCTCTTATTAACCCCACTTAAACATTAGCAGATCCAGCTGAATTTTGCCCCTGCTATGGAGTTCTCTCTACATGACTGTTATCAGCATGAACTTTACAGGGCTGCTTTAAAAATTAGAGCTGAGGGCTTTTTTGGTCCACAAGAACAGAACATGAAGAAAAGTTAAAAGCAACAAAAAATTAAGGGCATTTTGCTTTGACCCTTCCTGCCAATCACAGTAAATTCTGTTTTAGTAGGTGTTCGCTCCTCTTTTTGTCCTGAAAAAAATGAAAGAGTAATATGATGCATCAGCACTCCTGCAAACTGTCATTCTGACAGTCTAGTGTCACTTATAGCTAGAAATACTCTTTCCTGCCTGAGATTTTGAGCAGGATTTATGCAGCCAAACAGGCTGCAGGACAGTAAGAAACAAATTTTCATCACTGAATTTATTATACCGTTCGTTTGATCATCAGTTATCTTTGAGTAGCCTCTCTTCACCAGAGATACACCTGGAATTGTAACCCTCATGTCCATACAGGTAGCAATAAACAATCATTGGATTTATATGATTTTTCCGATACTGTTTAGATGTTCAGAACTAATATCAATATCCCTCATTTACTCATTTACCAGCAGTATTATCTGGCTATATGGCTTATTTTCTAAGACAAACTATTTTAAAAATATTTCTATGAACGTATGTTGTGGTAAATCGCATTTCTAAATTGGCCTAGATTTAACATATTTGTATAATGTGATGTATCTTTTACAAAATTTGATTAATTCCTCCTCAGAAAAATGTGTTTATTAGTAAGGGCCTTAGGGTGCCCAACAAAGTCAACAAGAGTCTCTCTTGATTTAAAGCACACAATTCTCTTATCATTCTCTACACTAAAAAAGACACTGCTTGCTCTGTCAACATAGCAAACATCCAACAGGAAATACTGGAGTATGTGAAATAGCATATTTATTTGTAAAAATACCTTTAAGGAGAAAGGTTTGTTTATGGATGAGAAGAGAAAAGACCAAGGAACAGTTTCCAGTTTCTCACTGCTTTATTTGTGGTAACTTTAAAGGGTACTGTACCTAAATAAGGTAAACACTGTCAGAATCAGGCTGCAAAAGATGTGTTATTTAGTGTCCTTGCAATTTTTTAAATCATATGTTAAAAAAAAGGAAAATTACAGATCATTTTGAACAAGAAATCTGCTCCTTGACTTTGTAAACTAAGATGGCTTGCAGCCAAAAGAACCGTGCTGATTTATACTCCTGGCTCAGTCCTTATTTTGTCACAGTAAATTCACAGGGATTCTGTATTTACTTAAGAATATTTTCCAAAACTGTTAAAAATAAATGCAAAAAATGGCTGTAACTTGAAAGATGTTTTCCAAATGTGGATTTTCAAAGGCAATATCCTTATTATTCATACTTATGTAAGGCTACATTTTCTGATCCCAATAAGGTGATTGTTAAGGTCATGGTTATTCTGTCAAACAAGGTTTTGATTTTAAACCTTGACCAACATATTTATAGTTTTAGGAATTCTGCCCAGAAGATAGGGCCATGCTGACCTTTTCAGAGAAATTATATGACAAAGGAGAAACCAATTCTGATAGCTTCCTGCTATTAGAAAAAAATTCATGTTCCAAAAACTTGCAATCAAGTTGAGCCTCTGATGCACCAGCAGAGTTAAATGACAGCATCTGTGTTAAAATGAATCATCAAAAGGGACTAATGAAAAAAACATTGCAGAAGAGTTTCTCCCTCTGCAAATGATTCATAAATCTAATCTTAGGGAAGAAAGAAAGAAAAGAAAAAAAAAAGAATAAAGGTAGAAAGTTGTGCAGTTGGAAAGTAAAAGGCCAGAAGACAAGAAGTATGCTTTTCTTCGAGTACCACTGATAACTTTTTGATGGGTAGCTGTATACTGGCTATACCTGCTCAGAAAATGAAATATTGCTTACTATGATGATTATTGCAGAGCTTAATGATAAATTCATTTAACATGCACCAATGTCCCTCCACTTCAATCCTGTTCACAGATCAGTCTAAGCAGAACTCGTCTAAGATACCAGACCTCTAAAACAGTCTTCCTACAAACAAACACCAAAGAAACACACAAAAATACCAGGATATTGTCTTGTTCCATTCCTTAGTCTGAATGATCAAGGATGATCAAGCTCCATTTCCAGAACTACAAATTGTAGTATGACTTCTTGCCATCACTTGCTTATCTCTAAAACATGTAAAGCATTTTGAGATCCTGAGATGAAAGTGGCCTCAACACACCATAGAAATAACTGACACAGAACACTGTGAAAAACAGAAGAATAAACGGGTTAAGTAAATGCATTTAAGGTAAATCTATTTTATAGTCATGATGCTATTAAATACCCTGGTTTAGACTGCAACCTCTTACTCTGGAAGTTTCTTAACCAAAGACTGTGAGAGCCTGGAAGTATATTCCAGAGGAAGGTCACGCCATGTCCTTTCTCTAAGTTGATGTAATCATCAGAGACTAGAGGACAGTCTGGAATAGCCTTTGATCCAACCCTGTACGACTGTTCTTATGCACATGTATACTGTATTTAATTTCTGTTGCACTTTTTTTTTTTTAACTTACAGAAAAAACTAGTGTCACAGTTTTATAAGTATCATTATATAGAATTACCTGTACATATCCCACTTTGCCATACATTACAGATACCATCACAGAGCATGGTGTTTTATGTTGTAGTAAGAAGCCATGTAACATAACAAACTTAAAATTTTAGAGTTTTAAAATACTACATAGAAATCATGCACTGAATGAAATTATTAATGGCAAGGCATCTGTGACAGCATAGCAGGAAATAAATCTAATGTATAATATGCACTACAGTTGTTCATCATAAGCCCCTGGAGAAATGACAGAAATATAAAGCAGTTCACAAAAGTTTCTGTCTCGGTTCTGATGGTTTCATTTATCAAAAAACAAGTTTAGCTCCATGACAAGACTACATTAAGGGAACTATTAAGCTAAATGTGACCAAATGTTATTTGTTTTACCTATCAAAACTTATTACTGTCAGAACCACTGCCAACATCACAGGCTTGGAAAGAGAGACTCAAAAGCTGGTTGTTTTAAACTATTCTTTTAAAAACACAGGTAACACACAGCATAGAAGTGTTTTTCCCTTACCTTATGCTATCATGACAAGCCAGGAAATAGAACTAAACCTCAAAAAAATTAAAGGTTAAATCTTTATCATAGATGAAAATCACCCTGGGTAGAATGATATGTGCATAACTAAATCACCAGCAAACTTCTTATATATATCTGTGGATACACTGAGCTGCCTGGCCACATCAACATAGGGCCATTGCTAGGACCAGCTGGGGAGATATTGCTAGGATGGATAGCTAAAACTGATCTGCAGACATAAGATGTTTGAAACATCTGATTTAATATTAACCACAAAATTAACTTACATGTTATTTGTCATTTCTTCCAGACTGCAAAGCTAAAAATCTTGGCCCACAGGCAGAGGGACAAGGGGCATCTCTGATTGCATCTAAGCTACCAGTTGCCTCCTGGGTTGATGCTAGTAGACTTTGCAGGGAGAAGGCAGCAAAACCATTTGGAGGGTGGCTTGTAACATCTTTTGGCAACAGCCCCTGCAGCAAACTACCCCCAGCATTGCACCTGGGCTTGATCTCAGCAGGAACTTGTTGCCCAACTCCAGGAGGCAGCCCAGAAGCAAATTAACTTCTACACAATGAGTATGACCAGAAGACCAGGAGATGGATAAGAGGTGCAAAGAAGAGGAAATGAACAAAAACATACAGATAAAAACATTTCTGTCAGGCACTAACAGGCCTTAATTCCCCTGATTGGCCTCACCTGGGACCCCCCACACCCTCTGCCTGGGAGCCCTACTGAAGCTCTGGGTGGGGTTTGGTGTACGTGTACCTGTCTCTGGATGGGTCTTGGGCCTCCTCTGTAATTGTGTCTCCTGGTAGGATTCCCTGGATGCACCTGCCTCATCACGAACCATACATGGGGCTGCTGATAACCCCCTAGCCAGGACTTGCCCTCTGTGCTCAGCCCCATGGGGCTGTGCCAGTGGGTGAGGGGTGCAGCCTGCATGTGGGTCACCCCGACTCCAGGCTTGTCCCCCCTCCGGGGGCAGCTCTGCTCCCACAGCTCCTTCATTGGTCGCTCCAGCTGCTGGAGCTGAGTGCCTGGCCCTCAGGCTGTGCAGGACCCACCCCAGAGCCCAAGGGCCATGGACCTGGCTCCCAGGGCCCCCAGGCTCCTTGGTCAGCTTTCCTGTCCCACATACCTCTCCGAGGGGGAGGCTCGGTTCCCCCCCCCCCCCCCGTGCCTGGCTTCAGGGACCATGACCTGGCTCCATGGCTCTGACCCGGCACACCCCGAGGGCTGGGGAGGCTGTGGAGAGCACCAGGAGGCCTTAATGGCCCATTTCACCTCAGGCTGGGGCCTCCAGGCTTGCCTGCGCCATGCTGTAGGTGTGCCTGTGCCCAGCCTGATCTCCGTCCTGCCTCCTGGACACACTGCAGACCTATGCCATCGTTCTGCTTCCTGCTGCTCCCCAGCAGCCTCCCTGGCTGGGTCCGTTCCCTGCTCAGGGCTGCCCTGTGGGGTCTGCTGCTGCCACCAGCCTGCCGAGCTGCTGGGGTCTGTGCTGGGGCAGCTCCTGCCCGCCGTGCCCCAGACCACCAGGCTCTCCCTGCCCCCTGGCTATGGCTGTGGGGGTAAGGCGTCCTCCTTAGGCCTATGGCTCAGGACCCTAATTAGGAGGAAACGTGGGTTGAAATATCAAAGCTTCTTGTAGGACAAACTGGTTTTGACTCATCTGGCCCTTTAAAGGCTTTTGAAATGCAAGCTCAGCCCAAACCCAAGGTCAGACACAAGGGCAGGTTCGCTTAGGAAAAGATGAGCTGCAGCTATTTCTGCTGTTAGTTTTGTGGAAAGCAACCCTGATTTCCACAACATTCAGTAAAACACCTCTTAAACAGTATCTACAAATTTTGAAATGTCTGGAAGACAAAAAATCGCTCTGTCTGTAATTTAGCTCAAGTATCTTCACAGCACGGGCTGCCACAGGGCCGAGTCCTGCCAAGCACCACGCGTCCTCCGCTGCTCCACAAGCGAGACTGCTCTCCTCACAAGGTCTCGTTCAATGCTTCGCTCCTGCTCTACCAACAAAGTATTTCTATCAGCTTTGAAAGGACTAGATTTCTTTTAATAGTTCAGGGAAAGTATTGTTTTGGGAACATCATTTCTAAGTGTTTAGGACACCAGCAAACTACCAGACAAAGTGATGCTTGCCATCTAGATGATGCTAGAGAGCAGGGGAGGGAGGGACAAACACATATATAAAAATAAAGCTATGGGGAAAAATAAATTTTCTATCCTGAAAGCAAATCACTTCCCAAAGATCAGTTGTGAGACAGACAATTTGCTGAGGTGGCTCTGTGCTTGACTTAGCCGGAGCCAGGCTTCTCATCGATGGCTCTCTGCCCAGGGGCAGAGCAGGTGACAAAGCGAAGCGGGTGGCTGGCAAGGGAGCAGTGTCACGGCCCCCAATACTGTAAATTTCCCTGGCAGAACTAATCCAGGCTGGCACAGGCAGGCAAAATTAATGGGAAGTGACACAACTGTGATCTGATAATGAGGTAACAGAATAGAACTGTCAGAGTCCTTCCCAGGGCAATGATAAATGATGTCATCTCTATTTCAGGATGTTTCAGGTGGAAAGCAAGCTTTAACCACACAAATTACAGAAGGAGAATGAAAAGGTATTATACCCAAGAATAACAAAAAAATATTAGGTTACTGTTATATTGCATACGTATGGGCTTGCATTCTTGCTATATACCACCTCATCGTGCATACTGAAAATCTCTGTGCTCTTTTCCCTGGATGGATCCTGGCTGAGCCCACAGGCCTTGCTCAGTATCTAGGTACATATCCACCCCAACTATTATTTTGCTCTCCAAATGGTTGGTTCACAATGGGTGGGTTACAGAGCGACTAGGAGCTACGAGACTCGGGTAGTCCTTAAATGTTACTCATGGGATTCCCCGTTTCTGGGTTTTGCAAGTCTCTAGCACACACTTTCCTGTCTGCTTTCTATTCCCCAGTCAAGGATGGCAATTTATATATCCATTTCATAGCTTAACAGATCAGTCCAGACTACCAGCAAAGCCTCTAGATCTCCAGCTCATCCCTGCTCTGCCAAGCCAAGAATGCTTCTGTTGTGCAGCTGGCTGGGCAGCCAAATGCATGAATTACTGGTGACAACTAGAAGGTATGTGTTAGGCCCCACAATTGAAAGGTAAATTACAAGTCTGGCAGGGCTTGTGTCCAGTTAAAGAGTTACAATTGCTCTCTGGGGAGAGGGTCCAAGGCAGCGTAGACTAGACCAAGCACTGGTGAGGGTGCCTACCTATGGGCAGACACAGGTTCACACACCTCTTGCAATTCTTCTTGACCCTCATTAAGCAATGACAGAAATTTGGGAATTGCAGCTTCCATTGTCAGAATTCACACACTGTCCAAGAGCTCATTAATTACCTTGAATCAGACAACCCAGAAACTGTGGAGGACAAACATTTAATCATTGTGTCATACCACAAGTACAAGAAAAGGCAATAAGGGGGAAAGATGACAAATGATACATATTTTCATTATACAGGTTGCAAATATCCAGAATGTTTGATAGACTATAAGGAACTACATTGGCTTCCTTTAGCAGTCAGTAGGTTCAATTATACTGCTTGTATGTCTTTTCTCACATGTTTATGAATTCTGAGTTTGCTTAGGTATTTGCTGTTGTCCAGTCAACGTTAGAGAAATGGGGAGCTGCCAAGATTTCATTTTTAAAAGCTAGCGCTTACACAAGCCAATGAAATAATAACCCGGTCACACATAAGGTGTTAAACTATTTTTTTATTTGGCAAATACATCAATCCCAGAACAAATCATACTATTAATGAGGTAAATATTCCCCATGAAGATTAGCAGCTTCTTCACACCAGGAGGTTAAAAATAAATACATTGTCTCCTTGCGAGAAAAAGTGTTGCAAAATGGTACAACAACAACTTGCATGGTGTTTCTCCAAATTAGCTACTCACATACAAGAGCCTTACAAATAAACAATTCATTAAAAGGACTTCATACGGCATGCATAGGAGTATGCAGGGCATTACTAATTTCCCTTCTCTCTGAACCCCAGGGTGTTATGGCTAATTGAAGCATTTTCTGATTGTGAATTAACTAAAGAGACCATCAGAATCACAGGTCCTCTCAGCCACATCAAAATTCATGAAAGTGGGAGACTTAGGCTCCTGTTCTCCCATCTCATGCCCCTCACTGCAGTGTCAACACTTTGCAGTCACTGTAATTTCCACTGTTTTCTTTGTCCCACGGGCACTCGTGAGTGTAGCACAGCTGATCAACACACCTCCAACTCACCAGCTAGATCTAGTAATGCTCTGAGCCAAGCAGTCAATGAAATAGTGCTGCAGCTGGAGCTCTCCCCATAACACACAATTTAGGGCAGAAGAGTGCCTCTGCCACGTGAGTTAATGAGCAGCTATGCATTTACCACGTGACTGGGATCTGTCCCTAGCCTGCAGCTTGACAGAAGAATCCCACCCACTGGGTTTGCCTTTAGCCCTGCACACACTGCGCAGAGCGCAGCAAGCTGTAACCACGCACACGCCACGTGCGGTGCTTGCCCCTGAGCACGGTTCCCCACCACGCTGTAACCGCTGCCAGCGAGGCTGGGCCTGCTCCTGGAAGGGCATATTAGCCTGTATGGAACTATTCATGAATGAAGCACTCTTTAGAGGCCCACATCTTTTCTGCTTTCATCTAACAAAAGGAAAACATAAAGATTAATGTTCCAGTAACAGCCATACCAAAATAAACCTCCCAGAGATCCCTGGTAATAATGTTTACTCATACAGAAATGAAAGCAGAACCCAGTCAACATGTTTTCACTGGCAAGTTCCTAAATGTTTTTGCTAATTGCTGTACTTTCAACTAATAAAAATATTATGACAACACAAAACATTCATTTAGCTGGTATTTAATCATCCGTTAATTTATTTTCAAGTCCCGTGTGTCAAAATTATAATGCTTGGCACACAGACGTTTCTTGAGAGAAAAATCCTAGTAGCAATCGTTTCAGAAATAAAACACACAAATCTCTGGATATCTTGTTTCAGAGCACATCAAAATCGGCTAAAACACTTACTGTGTTTGAATGCACTGAAATGACAATAGAATGCATAAGAATAGTACTATAAAGGTATCTCCAAGCAGCCTAGCGATGCTGATCTGAAGACCGCTGTACGTGGAGGAGTTCGCGATCCACAGAGCAGCTATCCTGGCACGGCAGGCGCAGGTGCGTGCTGCCCTGGATGTACAGCCTGGCCTTCCTTCAGGCCGTGCTGTGCTGCACACATCCCTCGGCCACAGGACAAACTCAGCCAGCTAATTGTAACGAGGACTCTGTCCTCAGCTCCCACACAGTACTGGCGATTACACCACCTGCGTGGCCTTGCCATTATCTAAGAGCGCAGCAACAAGTTCTCATGTGAACATCCTTTTTGTTTGACAGTAGAAATTATTAATAGAAATGTTTTCTTGTAGGAAAATCCTATAAGAGCTCAAAAGACCACAGCACTGGGTAACCTTTCCACCGACGGGACCAGAGCAGTGTGCTGCACCCCGACGGGAGACCCGTCCGATGCCGCACAGACCGGGGTTCCCAGCCTCTGGAAGGCCGTAAGATTATCCGTGCTTATCCTCTTCTGCCTTACAGCCTTAGCTCCGATGATGGCGTTTTACGCGGCGCTTCAGCTAGTCCGAGTGCCTCTCTTACCGGGGCCATAGCGAAGCGGCACCCCCGGCGCACTATGGGCGGGATCCCACTGGAAACGCCGCTCTGGAGCGGGCACGGGGCACCGGGGCTGTGCGGATGCCCGGCCGCCCCCGCACGCCGCCGGGGGCCGGGGTTTTGGCCCAGGGGCTGGGGCTGGGCCTGGGCCCGGGCCCAGGGCAGGGCCGCTCTCTCCCCGTGGGCACGGCTCCAGCGCGCTGGGGCAGGGGCGGTGAGGCGGCACCCCGGCAGAGCGCGGCCGAGGCCGGCCGGGACCGAGGGGAGCTCGCCCGGCCGCGGGACGCCGTTGCCTGGCCTTCGTCGGCCCCGACCGGGAGCTCCGTCCCCCCGCCTGGGAACCCGCCTTTCAGAGGGCGTCCGCCGCCGCTCGGGAGAGCCGTGGCTTCCTCGATGGGCGCTGCCCGGGGAGGAGCGGTGCGAGACGCTGTTACCGCCCTGGGGAAAAGAGGGCAGGCTTCGCCCGAAGCCGAAGGCTGCTTGCGGGGAGGCGCGGAGGCGGGCGCGCCGCCGCGTCTGGTGCAAAGGAGCCGCCGCCGGCCGGGGGAAGGGGAAGGCACGGCGGGGCGCTGAGGCGGCTCTCTCTGCTTTGGGGCGGCTCTCCTTTGGGGGGGTGGTCCCCTTTAGCGGTCCCCCAGTTTCCCCAGCACTGGGCCGCAATGGGGACAGGCGGCCCCTCCTCGTGCCGGCTGGGGGCTGGCATGTAAGCGATGGGTTATGGCTCTTCTACGGCTCATCTGTTAGGGTATCTAGACCCTAATTGATGGAAATGCGACCCATTGTACCAAGAATAAGGTGATTAATGTTAACATATTGGGGGGGGGGGGAGGGAGCAGACAAATTGGATCAAGAAGTTTCTCATAGCTAGAGGGATGCACGGTATGATGTGGAATATGGGAGTGCCCCGGTCTATTGTGGGTGACTATCAAGCAGGAAAGGCCTTTAATACCACTGGTGAGAAATGCCTAATTTAATGCCTAAAGGGGAAAATGCACCTTCAGGGCCTGGCCCACCCGAGCCCAGGTGCTGGTAGTTGGAGGCCTGCGGGCGCTGCAGTGTGCTAGCCCCACTCCATGGCTCAGTGTGCATGGCTGCCGGGGCACTGGGCCCCTCCTGGGCCATTATGCAGGGTGTGAAGCCGGGCTGCCAGTGGGCACCTTCCCCTTGGCACAGCCCTGCTGGGCCCATGAGAAACTGGGTGGATCCTGGTGTGTGAGAGAGCAAAGTTTGGCAGTGAACCTGCAGACAAGATGATGGCTGGCAGCTGAAGTAAAGCTCTTAGGCATCCTCCAGTGAGCACCCTCCTGGGCCGTGCCCAGGCTGCAGGTGGGCCACACCTGGTGTGGAGGAGTGTGCAACCCTCCATCTGATGGCTAATGCAGGCATATGCCTCTGGGTTGTGAACTGCATGTGGCTACTGCTTACCCCTAACAGATGTCCTTTTCATCGATGTCTGTTTCATCAATGTGCAATTAACACCTAATTAATCCGTGTGCACTTTTGATAATATCATGGCCCATGGGTTTTCATACTGCCCTGTAATTGTCTGGCAGGATCAGCTGCCCCAAACAGCTTACTCAGAAGTATGTCAGAAAAGGAAGCCCCCTCTCACTACATACATGGAGACTGCCTTCTTTAACAACATCATTTTCTGTGTGTTGTCATACTGTTTTGTGGTTTGCTGGTTGCCATTTTTTGACACTGTCATGCCCACGTGATCTCAGAGTGCCCTCAGCTAGATTGGCTGCCCATTTCATTTGGTCCATAGACAAAAATTAAACTTTTATGTATATAGATAAAGCATTATATAGGTATAGATATGGATATATATTGATCTGTTTTATATATGCAGAGAAAGTATATATACAGGTGTGTAAAAATATGTATATATATTTTATTTATACCTAGATACACTTTATAGGTATATATATTTACATACAGTATATATATGTGCAAAGATATATAAATTCAATAGATATATCCGTAAAAGTGTATGTATAAAATGTATAAAGCATCCTTTAAGAGCTAATGAAATGAATAGTTGACATTTAAACGTCAATAGAAAGGAATTAAATAAAAGTAAAAAGCAGGTTCAAGGGTGCCAGAGTCCAATACTCTCTGACCAGGTTCTTTTAGAAATTCCATGCATGGACAGTGCAATGTTTAATATCAAATTTACTTTACTTTACTCAACTCCTGAAGTTGATTAAACAGACACAGCTCCTCAGTACAAGAGAGACATGGACATACTGGAGACAATCCAACATAGGGCCATGAAGATGACTAAGGGTCTGGAGTATTTCTTCTACAAGGAAAGTCTGAGAGAGCTGGGACTGTTTAGCCTTATTAAGGCATATAAATACCTGAAGGGAGGGTGCAAAGAGGACAGAGGCAGGCTCTTTTCAGTGGAGCCCAGTGACAGGACAAGAGGCAATGGGCACAAACTGAAACACAGGAGGTTCTGTCTGAACATCAGGAAACACTTTTTAGCTGTGAGGGTGACCAAGCACTGGCATAGGTTGCCCGGAGAGGTTGTGGAGTCTCCATCTTTGGAGATATTCAAAAGCCATCTGGACACGGTCCTGGGCAACCAGCTCTAGGTGGCCCTGCTTGAGGAGGGGGGTTGGACCAGATGGCCTCTGGAGGTCCCTTCCAACCTCAACCATTCTGTGATTCTGTGAATATCCCTTTGGTCAGTTTGGGTCAGCTGTCCTGGCTACGTCCCCTCCCAACCTCTTGCTCATCCCCAGCCTACTGGCCTTTGGGGGGAAGAGGCTGGAGAGACAACCTTGATGCTGTGTGAGCACTGCTCAGCAACAGACGAAACATTGGTGTGCTATCAACACCCTTCTAGCTACAAAACACGGCACTATATGGGCTGCTATGAGGAAAGTTAACTAACTCCATCCCAGACAGACCCAGTATGAAGCCTTGATATGTCTGGGGCAGCAGGAAGGTCAAGAGGGCAGAGGGTGTGTCGTGGTTTAGCCCCAGACGGCAACCAAGCACCACCCAGCCGCTCGCTCACTCCCCCCCCCCCGTGGTGGGATGGGGAAGAGAATCGGAAGAGTAAAAGTGAGAACACTCGTGGGTTGAGATAAGGACAGTTTAATAGGGAAAGCAAAAGCCTATTGATATAATCGATCTGCCAGGCCTCCCCATATTTATATTTCAGCCATCGCCCTCCGCACCACAGAGGCTTTAACCGCTTGGCTTGTTTAATTGCAGCGCATGTTTCACATTCATGGATAACCTGTGCAATAGTGTCCATGGTTAAGTCCACCCCTCGATCACGAGCCCATCTATATGTTGCATCTCTTCCTTGATGGCCTGAGGTATCATGGGCCCACCAGGCTATAAATAATTCACCCTTATGTTGCCAGTCCAGATCCACCTGAGCCACTTCAATCTTAGCAGCCTGATCCACCTGCTGGTTGTTTTGATGTTTTTCAGTGGCCCGACTCTTGGGTACATGAGCATCTACGTGACGTACTTTTACAACCAGGTTCTCTACCCGGGCAGCAATATCTTGCCACAGTGCTGCAGCCCAGATGGGTTTGCCTCTGCGCTGCCAATTGTTCTGCTTCCATTGCTGTAACCACCCCCACAGGGCATTTGCCACCATCCATGAGTCAGTATAGAGATAGAGCACTGGCCACTTTTCTCGTTCAGCAATGTCTAAAGCCAGCTGAATGGCTTTTACTTCTGCAAATTGGCTCGATTCACCTTCTCCTTCAGCAGTTTCTACAACTTGTCGTATAGGACTCCATACAGCAGCTTTCTATCTCCGATGTTTTCCTACAATACGACAGGACCCATCAGTGAACAGTGCATACTGCTTCTCATTTTCTGGTAGTTTATTGTACAGTGGGGCCTCCTCAGCACGTGTCACCTCCTCCTCTGGCGATATTCCGAAATCTTTGCCTTCTGGCCAGTCCATAATTACTTCCAAGATTCCTGGGCGATTGGGGTTTCCTATCCGAGCCCGTTGTGTGATCAGTGCAACCCACTTACTCCACGTAGCATCAGTTGCATGATGTGTGGAGGGGACCCTCCCTTTGAACATCCAGCCCAGCACTGGCAGTCGAGGTGCCAAGAGGAGTTGTGCTTCAGTGCCAACCACTTCCGAAGCAGCTCGAACCCCTTCATATGCTGCCAATATCTCTTTTTCAGTTGGAATATAGCGGGCCTCAGATCCTCTGTATCCCCGACTCCAAAACCCAAGGGGTCGACCTCGAGTCTCCCCTGGTGCTTTCTGCCAGAGGCTCCAGGTAGGGCCATTCTCCCCGGCTGCGGTGTAGAGCACATCTTTTACATCTTGCCCTGCCCGGACTGGCCCAAGGGCTACTGCATGAACTATCTCCTGTTTAATTTGTTCAAAGGCTTGTTGTTGCTCAGGGCCCCATTTGAAATCGTTCTTCTTCCGGGTCACTTGATAGAGAGGGCTTACGATCAAACTGTAATTTGGGATATGCATTCTCCAAAAACCCACAATGCCTAAGAAAGCTTGTGTTTCCTTTTTGCTAGTTGGTGGAGACAGGGCTTTTATTTTGTTAATCACATTCATTGGGATCTGACGACGTCCATCTTGCCATCTTATTCCTAAAAACTGGATCTCCTGTGCAGGTCCCTTGACCTTACTTTGTTTTATGGCAAAGCCAGCTTTCAGGAGGATCTGGACTATTTTCTTCCCTTTCTCAAAAACTTCTTCTGCTGTATTGCCCCATATGATGATGTCATCAATGTATTGCAGATGTTCTGGAGCTTCACCCTGTTCCAGTGCAGTCTGGATCAGTCCATGGCAAATGGCAGGGCTGTGTTTCCACCCCTGGGGCAGTCGATTCCAAGTGTACTGAATGCCCCTCCAAGTGAAAGCAAACTGTGTCCTGCACTCTGCTGCCAAAGGGATTGAGAAAAACGCATTAGCGATATCAATTGTAGCATAGCATTTGGCTGCTTTTGACTCCAGTTTGTATTGCAGTTCCAGCATGTCCGGCACGGCAGCACTCAGTGGCGGTGTGACTTCATTCAGGCCACGATAGTCTACTGTTAGTCTCCACTCTCCATTAGACTTTCGCACTGGCCATATGGGACTGTTAAAAGGTGAACGAGTCTTACTGATCACTCCTTGGCTCTCCAGTCGACGAATCAGCTTATGGATGGGAATCAGGGAGTCTCAGTTGGTGCGATATTGCCTCCGGTGCACCGTTGTGGTAGCAATTGGCACCTGTTGTTCTTTGACCCTCAGCAACCTCACAACAGAAGGGTCCTCTGAGAGACCAGGCAAGGTGGACAGCTGTTTAATTTCCTCTGTCTCCAAGGCAGCTATACCAAAAGCCCACCGGTACCCTTTTGGGTCCTTGAAATACCCTCTCCTGAGGCAGTCTACGCCAAGGATGCACGGAGCCTCTGGGCCAGTCACAATGGGGTGCTTTTGCCATTCATTCCCAGTTAGGCTCACTTCGGCCTCCAATACAGTCAGCTGTTGGGATCCCCCTGTCACTCCAGAAATACGGATGGGTTCTGCCCCTATATAGCTTGATGGCATTAGGGTACACTGTGCACTGGTGTCTACAAGAGCTTTATACTCCTGTGGGTCTGATGTGCCAGGCCATCGAATCCACACAGTCCAGTGAAGGGAATGAGATATGGACTCCGGTGTTGGTGGCAAATTGAAGACCCTTTATTGAACTATTACATGGCTTATATACTTTCCAATTGTTTGTACATGCACCACTGAGAGAACTCTTATTGGTTTATATGTCTTGTCCACGAGTCCTTCATGTGTTCCTTCAGCTAATACGAGCGGCCATCTTCTTGTAACCTTGCAGCTCCTTTCTTCACAACAAAAAATCACGCGCTCGCCTTATCTCTCTCCAGTCTCATCCACTCCTACTCCTGACACACAGCCTTCTTCTCTCAGACATAACCCAAGCCCTCAGCACTTCAATCTTGCCAACCCTTTCACTCCTACTATACCTAATTCCTCTTCAATTCCCCCTTCTTTGTTTTTCAACAACATATATTTTTTACACCATTTTCTACAGCATTCCTTGGACACGTGACAATAAACAGGGTAAAAGCAGCAAGATACATAAAAATATACCAATAACCAATAACCCAATTTTTAATAATGATTTAAGCCACCCACTTATCTCAATCCGCAAAGCAGGCGCTAACATTACTGGTGGTAGAACTACATTTATCTGCAGTTAGCACTCCACTTGCTTCTTTTTGTATTAACCCTACCTCATCTATAGACAATCCTACAAGACATGTATGGAATGGTTGTTCCCTAGATACACAAAAAGCAGTTCGATTCAGCAGTCGCGCTAAAGACACCCATTCTATCAAAAGCAAAGGATCATTATTGGTTGCTTTATAACTTTTATCATGCAGCATTTATCTATATTTATCTATTTATCTATCATAGTTATCTTGTTGTTCCTTCTTCTGCATTCTTTTGTTCTCTTTTTTCCTCTTGGTCCCTCACCCACAACCTTAGTTCAAAGATGTGTTTATTAAGTCAAGGTCATCAGCGTACTGATCTCCTATTATTTTTTATTATTATTATTATTATTATTATTATTATTATTATTATTCATTTTATTAATAATATTATATATTATTAATATTATTACTTATTATTATAATAATTTAATTTGATATATTATAATATATTTTACTTATTATTATATATTAATTTAATTTAATATATTTTAAATATATATTTTTAATATATTATATATAATATATTTTTATATTATTTTTTGTTTGTTTTTTGTTTTGGGGTTTTGTTTTTTGGGTTTTTTTGGGGTTGGTTTTTTTTTTTTTTTTCTGCCATGATCGCAGTGTCTCAGTTACTAAACGCCACATAGTCATAACTTCAGTGGCGGTGGTGTCCCCCCTGGACGCTGCCTCCCAAATTTTCTCCCCTGCCTGTTCCCACGTTTTCACATCAAACACCGCAGATACTGTAGAAGGAGCCCCTTGCTTTTGCAAAAACTTCAGTAATAACTTTATCTTATAGGGGTCATACTCCACCCCTTTTTTTGATAGGAGCTGCATTAATAACTTCAATATGGCCTCTTCCTCTACTGATATATTAGTTCCCATGATCACTGCCCAGCCACTCACCTGTTTCTTAAGGTGATGTCCCGGGATTAAAGCCGCAGTCCTGCCACTGGCTTGATTCGTTCGGCTGGGGTTCCCTCTGGACGCTACTTGCAGCGCTGCTACCTCCGAATCGGGATCACCATTTGAAGGGAATGAGATACGGACTCCAGTGTTGGTGGCAAATCGAAGACCCTTTATTGAACTATTACATGGCTTATATACTTTCTAATTGTTTGTACATGTGCCACTGAGAGAACTCTTATTGGTTTATATGTCTTGTCCACGTGTCCTTCATGCGTTCCTTCAGCTAATACGAGTGGCCATCTTCTTGTAACCTTGCAGCTCCTTTCTTCACAACAAAAAATCACGCGCTCGCCTTATCTCTCTCCAGTCTCATCCACTCCTACTCCTGACACACAGCCTCCTTCTCTCAGACATAACCCAAACCCTCAGCACTTCAATCTTGCCAACCCTTTCACTCCTACTATACCTAATTCCTCTTCAGTCCAGTAAACCTGGTTGTCCCTTTCCTCCACCTGGCTGGAGGCAGGGCCCCCCTAATCCTGGTCACAATATTCATTACCCATTTCTTGTATATACGAGTCAGGAGTTTCTTCATTATAATCAAGAGTAAGATCAGCCCTTTTACTCTGTCTAGGGAACTGTCCACTGGAAACTGGAGCAGCAATTTTCCTGGAAGAACCCCCTTTGGTGATTGTTTTTCCTTGCAACTCACATACCCGTGCCTCTAGGGTTGAGGTAGGTTTTCCATCCCACTTCCTCATGTCCTCTCCGTGGTCACGCAAGTAAAACCATAGGGTGCCCCGTGGTGTTTACCCTCTATATCCTCTCCCTTGAGCAGAGAAACGCTGACTCCTAATAGTTGAGACACTGGTCCGTATAGGTGGGGAGTAGGACATATCTTCTTCGAGTCGCTGGACCTTCCGGGGCAGTTTCTCCACAGCTGAGACAAGGGAGGAAGAGATACTTTCTTCGTATTCCCGGAGGTTACTAGCAGCTTCATTCACTGTTGGACCATCTCCGTCTCTCCAGGTCAGTATTGCCAATGAGTTGGCACACGACGGTGGTGCGTTCCGTACCAACTTCTGCCACATAGGTCTTGTGCACTGCACGTCATCTGGATCTGTGGGTGACCACACATCGTCCAGATCACCATAAATCACTTCCAGCACAGCTAATTCCCTCAGGTACTGGATACCTCTCTCCATGGTGGTCCATTTCCCGGGGCAGTATATAACATCTTCCTTGAAGGGATACCTTTCCTTTATAGCTGACAGAAGTCGCCTCCAGAGGCTGCGGGCTGGTTCCCCTTTTCCAATCGCTTTGTCAATGCCCCCTTCCCTAGAAAGGGATCCCAGCTGCTTGGCTTCCTTACCCTCTAGTTCCAGGCTACTGGCCCTGCTATCCCAGCATCGGAGCAGCCAGGTGACAATGTGCTCCCCTAGATGACAACTGAAATCTTCACATATCTCGCAGCTCACTCAGGGATAGGGATTGGGTGGTTTCCGTCTCATTTACGAGTTCTTCGTGTTCCTCTTCCTCTCTCTGTGATGGCCCTGCTCTTTCATCTTCCCTTTCTAAACGAGCTGACTTTCACTTCCAGGATTTCTTTTTATGTATAGGGGTGACTGATACTGACACAGGTTGGTTCTCTGTCTGAACCGCAGTGCTTGTAACAGAGTTGTCGGGAGCAGCTGCAGCTGCAGTGCCTGTCGCAGGGGGGGCTGGAGCAGCAGCAGTGCCTGTTGCAGGGGTAATCGGGACAGCCGCAGTGCCTGTTGCAGGGGTAATTGGAGCAGCCGCAGTGCCTGTCACTTTGTCACCAGATCTTTGAGGGTTCTGAATAGTGTTGAACAGAGCTCGGTAGGTATGGGCCAGACCCCAGCACATTGCAGTGATTTGTGTCTCCCTAGAATTGGCAGGGTGACGACATACTTTTTCCAAATATTCTACTAATTTTTCAGGATTCTGCACTTGTTCAGGGGTGAAGTTCCAAAACACTGGAGGTGCCCAATAACTTAGGCATTTGCCCATGCTATACCACACACCCTGCCACTCATAACTATCTGGCCTTGGGGCAGATCTCTGGATGATATTCTTAAATTGCTTACTAATCTTGGACAAGATCGAAACAATATTCCCAAGCAATACCAATAGAAGTATCTTAACTACCCAAGGATGTTCAAGATACTGAAAAGTTATTGCAATGAAGGAGGAAGCATTGTAGAAGAAAGTAGCGAAGGTATAATTCTGCATTTCCTCCATAAGGTAATACCCGACATACAATAACGGTTTCAGTACAGCACTTAGATAATACCAAAATAAATCCAAGATCACTGTTTTAATAACAAATTTCACAGGCAAAACATCACCAATTAAAGCAGAGCACAGAAACAGCAGCGATGTCCTGGCCATCTGCCAGCCCAGGCGCTGTTATCAAAATGTTCCCAGGCACAGCAGAATAAGGTGATAAGCAGCACAGCAGCATGGCAAGCAGCAAAAGCAAAAAGCAGCCACTAACGAGCCCTAGACTCTAATATACAGTAAGGAAAGCAAGACCTATGACAAGCACAGAAGCCTGCTGATTAATAGCTAAACAGCAATAACAGCTATAAATTCTATCATCTAGCACATTCCAATCGAATCTGCTGTTATCTCAAACCCTTCGAGCCCCACGTTGGGCGCCAAAAAGAACTGTCGTGGTTTAGCCCCAGATGGCAACTAAGCACCACGCAGCCGCTCACTCCCTCCCCCCCCGGCCCCGCAGTGGGATGGGGAAGAGAATCGGAAGAGTAAAAGTGAGAACACTCGTGGGTTGAGATAAGGACAGTTTGATAGGGAAAGCAAAAGCCGTGCACGCAAGCAAAGCAAAGCAAGGAATTCATTCACTACTTCCCATGGGCAGGCAGGTGTTCAGCCATCTCCAGGAAAGCAGGGCTCCCTCACACGTAATGGTTACTTGGGAAGACAAACACCATCACTTTGAATGTCCCCCCCTTCCTTCTGCTTCCCCAGCTTTATATACTGAGCATGACGTCATGTGGTATGGAATAGCCCTTTGGTCAGTTTGGATCAACTATCCTGGCTGTGTCCCCTCCCAGCTTCTTGGGCACCTGGCAGAGCATGGGGAGCTGAAAAAAGTCCTTGACCAGTGTAAATACCACTTAGCAATAGCCAGAACATCAACGTGTTATCAATATTATTCTCATACTAAAACCCAAAACACAGCACTACACCAGCCACTAGGAAGGAAATCAACTCTATCCTAGCCGAAACCAGGACAGGGTGTCACAAAAGTGGGGGAGACAAACAAGTCAGACCACGTTGGACAGCTTCAGTCCATCCTAGGAGACCTATCAAGGGGGCTGCCTGGGCACCCCCTGACCCGTGCAAAGGAGAGACCAGTCCTGTGAGCTGGATGTAGGGCTGGACCCTGTCAGAGTCCAGTACTCTCTGACCAGGTTCTTTTAGATATTCCACACGAGAAGGGTTTAATGTTTTAATAACCAAATTTACTTATTTGAAGATATTTAACATTACACAGGGTTTTGATTTAGCAGAGTGATACAGCAATGTACAAAAAGCACAGTGCAAGCACAATATAGCAACTGCAGCCTAAGGATGAATCACAATACAAACATGATTCCTATTACTGGTCTCTATATGCTTACCATCACAGTGCACACCAGGCTGAGCATCCCATGGGTTGGAGCCAGCTCAAGCCTGTTGCTCTCGTCAAAGTTAATTTTGTTGGTTGCTCAGGTTTTATACTCTGTTTTGGGCAGAGACACATATCTACTTCCCCCCACCCACCCCGGGCTGGTCTGGCTAGCTCAGGAAGACACTCACACCTTTTTGATTAACTCAGGGAAGACCATTTACACAACCAGTTGATCCATTCTACTGATACAGCCATTTATCTAAAACAAAGGCCAGCTTCTGGTCCCCATTTTGTTGAGATATGGTCGGCATTCTTTACTACAGCTATGGTCATTTCCTCTGTTCTTCCCTGAGCTTCATGAGCCTGTGCCCATCTCCTCCAGGCTTTCTTCAGTTGTAGGGGTTTTTTGGTTGGTCGCACCCCCACATCATAGAATCATATAACCATAGAATGGTTTCAGTTGGAAGGGACCTTTACAGGTCATCTAGTCCAACCCCCCTGCTATGAGCAGGGACATCTTCAACTAGATCAGGTTGCTCAGAGCCCCGTCCAACCTGACCTTGAATGCTTCCAGGGATGGGGCATCTACAACCTCTCTGCGCAACCTGTTCCAGTGTTTCACCACCCTCATCGTAAAGAATTTCTTCCTTATATCTAGTCTGAATCTACCCTCTTTTAGTTTAAAACCATTACCCTTTGTCATATCACTACAGGCCCTACTAAAACGTTTGTCCTCGTCTTTCTTATAAGCCCCCTTTAAGTACTGGAAGGCTGCAATAAGGTGTCCCTGGAGCCTTCTCTTCTCCGGGCTGAAAAACTCCAACTCTCTCAGCCTGTCCTCATAGGAGAGGTGCTCCATCCCTCTGATCATTTTTGTGGCCCTTCTCTGGATCCGCTCCAACAGGTCCATGTCTTTTCTGTGCTGAGGGCTCCAGAGCTGGACACAGTACTCCAGGTGGGGTCTCACCAGAGCAGACTAGAGGGGCAGAATCACCTCCCTCGACCTGTTGGCCATGCTTCTTTTGATGCAGCCCAAGATACGGTTGGCCTTCTGGGCTGTGAGCACACATTGCTGGCTCATGTCCAGCTTTTCATCCACCAATACCCTCAAGTCCTTCTCAGAAGAGCTGCTCTCAATCACTTCATGCCCCAGCCTGTATTGCAACCGAGGATTGCCCCAACCCAGGTGCAGGACCCTGCACTTGGCCTTGTTGAACCTCATGGGGTTCACACAGGTCCACTTCTCAAGCTTGTCCAGGTCCCTCTGGATGACATCCCGTCCTTCTGGCATGTCAACTGCACCACTCAGCTTGGTGTCATCTGCAAACTTGCCAAGGGTGCATTCAATCTCACTGTCAATGTCATTGATGAAAATATTGAACAGCACTGGTCCCAGTATGGACCCCTGAGGGACACCACTTGTCACTGATCTCCATCTGGACATCGAGCTGTTGACCGTTACCCTCTGGATGTGACCATCCAACCAATTCCTTACCCACTGAACAGTCCACCCATCAAATCCATCTCTCTCCAATTTAGAGAGAAGGATGGTGTGGGGGACCGTGTCAAAGGCCTTACAGAAGTCCAGATAGATGACATCTGTAGCTCTTCCCTTGGCCACTGATGTGGTAACTCCATCACAGAAAGCCACTAAGCTGGTCAGGCAAGACTTGCCCTTGGTGAAGCCATGCTGGCTGTCTTGAATCACCTCCCTGTCCTCCATGTGCCTTAGCATAGCTTCTAGGAGGATCTGTTCCACGATCTTCCCAGGCACGGATGTGAGACTGACAGGTCAGTAGTTCCCAGGGTCCTCCCTTCTACCCTTTTTAAAAATGGGAGCAATGTTTCCCTTCTTCCAGTCACCAGGGACTTCACCTGACTGCCATGACTTTTCAAATATCGTGGAGAATGACTGGCAGCTACATCAGCCAATTCCCTCGGGACTTGGATGCATCTCTTCAGGTCCCGTAGACTTATGTATGCTGAGGTTCCTGAGGTGGTCTCAAACCTGATCTTATCTTACAGTGGGAGGGACTTTGCTCCCCCAGTCCCTGCCTTGAGGTCCATCCACTCAAGAGGTGTGGGAAGAGAGATTGACAGTGAAGACTGAAGCAAAAAAGTTGTTGAGTACCTTAGCCTTCTCCTCATCTGTTGATACCAGTTTGCCAGTTGTGTTCATGAGGGGGGTACACTTTCTTTGACCTTCCTTTTCTGGCTGACATATCTATAGAAGCCCTTCTTACTTTTACAGAATCACAGAATTGTATAGGTAGGAAAAGACCTTTAAGATCATCAAGTCCAACCGTAAACCTAATGCTACCAAGACCACCACTAAACCGTGTCCCTAAGCACCTCATCCAAATGTCTTTTAAATACCTCCAGGGATGGGGACTCAACCACTTCCCTGGGCAGCCTGTTCCAATGCTTGACAACCCTTTCAGTGAAGTAAAATTTCCTAATATCCAGTCTAAACCTCCCCTGGCACAACTTGAGGCCATTTCCTCTTGTCCTATCACTTGTTACCTGGGAGAAGAGACCGACCCCCACCTCTCTACAACCTCCTTTCAGGTAGTTGTAGAGAGCAATAAGGTCTCCCCTGAGCCTCCTTTTCTCCAAGCTAAACAACCCCAGTTCCCTCAGCCGCTCCTCATAAGACTTCTGCTCTAGACCCTTCACCAGCTTCGTTGCCCTTCTCTGGACACGCTCCAGCACCTCAATGTCTCTCTTGTAGTGGGGGGCCCAAAACTGAACACAGTATTCGAGGTGCGGCCTCACCAGTGCCAAGTACAGGGGCACGATCACTTCCCTAGTCCTGCTGGCCACACTATTTTTGATACAAGCCAGGATGCCATTGGCTTTCTTGGCCACCTGGGCACACTGCTGGCTCATATTCAGGCGGCTGTCAACCAACACCCCCAGGTCCTTTTCTGCTGAGCAGCTTTCCAGCCACTCTTCCCCAAGCCTGTAGCGTTGCATGGGGTTGCTGTGGCCCAAGTGCAGGACCTTGCACTCGGCCTTGTTGAACCTCATACAATTGGCCCCAGCCCATCGATCCAGCCTGTCCAGGTCCCTCTGTAGAGCCTTCCTCCCCTCAAGCAGATCAACACCCCTGCACAACTTGGTGTCATCTGCAAACTTACTGAGGGTGCACTCAATCCCTTCATCCAGATCATTGATAAAGATATTAAACAGAACTGGTCCCAGCACAGAGCCCTGGAGAACACCGCTTGTGACCGGCCGCCAACTGGAGTAAACTCCATTCACCACCACTCTTTGGGCCCAGCCATCCAGCCAGTTCTTTACCCAGCGAAGAGTACACCCGTCCAAGCCATGAGCAGCCAGTTTCTCCAGGAGAATGCTGTGGGAAACCGTGTCAAAGGCTTTACTGAAGTCTAGATAGACAACATCCACAGCCTTTCCCTCATCTACTAGGCGGGTCACCTTGTCATAGAAGGAGATTAGGTTGGTCAAGCAGGACCTGCCTTTCCTAAACCCATGCTGGCTGGGCTTGATCCCTTGGTTATTCTCTACATGCCATGTGATAGCACTCAAGATGATCTGCTCCATCAGCTTCCCCAGTACCGAGGTCAGGCTGACCGGCCTGTAGTTCCCCGGGTCCTCCTTCCGACCCTTCTTGAAGATGGGCATCACGTTAGCTAATCTCCAGTCAGCAGGGACCTCCCCAGTTAGCCAGGACTGCTGGTAAATGATGGAAAGGGGCTTGGTGAGCACATCTGCCAGTTCCTTCAGTACTCTCGGGTGGATCTCATCAGGCCCCATAGACTTGTGAGTGTCTAAGTGGTGCAGCAGGTCACTGACCATTTCCCCCTGGATTATGAGGGCTCCATTCTGGTCCCCGTCCCTATCTTCCAACTCTGGGGGCTGGGTACCCAGAGAACTATTGGCCCTACTATTAAAGACTGAGGCAAAGAAGGCATTAAGTACCTCAGCCTTTTCCTCATCCTTGGTCACTGTGTTCCCTCCCCTGTCTACTAGGGGCTGGAGATTCTCCTTAGCTCTCCTTTTGCCGCTAATGTATTTGAAGAAGTATTTTTTGTTGTCTTTTACAGCAGCAGCCAGATTGAGCTCTAGCTCAGCTTTGGCCCTTCTAATTTTCTCCCTGCACAACCTCACTACACCTTTGTAGTCCTCCTGACTTGCCTGCCCCTTCTTCCAGAGGTCATAGACTCTCCTCTTTTTCCTGAGTTTAAGCCAGAGCTCTCTAGTCAGCCAGGCTGGTCTTCTTCCCCGCCGGCTCGTCTTTCGGTGCCTGGGGACAGCCTGCTCTTGTGCCTTTAGGACTTCCTCCTTAAAGAATGTCCAGCCTTCCTGGACTCCTTTGCCCTTTAGGGCTGCCTCCCAGGGGACTCTGTCGACCAGTCTCCTAAACAGGCCGAAGTCTGCCCTCCGGAAGTCTAAGGTGGCAGTTCTGCTGACCCCCCTCGTCACTTCTCCAAGAATTGAAAAATCTATCATTTCATGATCACTCTGCCCAAGATGGCCTCCAACCATCACATGGCTCACAAGTCCTTCTCTGTTCGTGAACAAGAGGTCCAGCGGGGCACCTTCCCTAGTTGGCTCACTCACCAGCTGTGTCAGGAAGTTATCTGCCACACACTCCAGGAACCTCCTAGACTGTTTCCTCTCTGCTGTATTGTATTTCCAGCAGACATGCGGTAGGTTGAAGTCCCCCAACAAGAACAAGGGCTAGCGATCGTGAGGCTTCTCCCAGCTGCTTATAGAATAGTTTGTCTGCCTCATCATCCTGGTTGGGTGGTCTGTAACAGACTCCCACCACAATATCTGCCTTGTTGGCCTTCCCCCTGATTCTTACCCATAGACACTCCACCCTATCGTCACCATCATTAAGCTCTAAACTATCCAAACACTCCCTAACATACAGGGCTACCCTGTATGCCTCTCCTGCCTCGCCTATCCCTCCTGAAGAGTTTATAGCCATCCATCGCCGCACCCCAGTTGTGCGAGTCATCCCACCATGTTTCCGTGATGGCAACTATATCATAGTTTTCCTGGTGTACAATGGCTTCCAGCTCCTCCTGTTTATTGCCCATGCTGCGTGCATTGGTGTAGAGGCACTTCAGCTGGGCTGTTGTCCGTGTCTCCTTCATAGAGGAACATCCCTTATGTGCTTTGAGGTGTTTCACTGGCGTTTCCCTCTTGGCTCCTATTGCCTTAGTATCCCCTAGCTCAACTCTGTTCGACTTCAGCTGTGCCCCAGTGTACCCTGCACATCTCAGAGACACAGGCCGAGTGCCCTCGCTAGCACCCGCTCTAACCTTGGCACGTTGTCCCTCAGCTTCTCTCGGGCAAGCCTGATATTATCCCCCTCCCGCTTCGAGTCTAGTTTAAAGCTCTGTCGATGAGCCCTGCAAGCTCCTGAGCAAAGATTCTCTTTCTCCTTTGAGAAAGATGAATCCCATCAGATGCCAGCAAACCTGGTGCTGTGTAGGCCATCCCATTATCAAAAAAACCAAAACCATGGCGATGACACCAGCCACGGAGCCATGAGTTAATAGATTGTGTACCTCTGTTCCTTCTAATGTCACTGCCCACAACTGGAAGGAGAGAGGAGAAAATAACCTGTGCTCCAGAGTCCCTTACTAGCCGTCCCAAGGCCCTGAAGTCTCTTTTGATCGCCCTTGGACTATGTGTTGCAGCTTCATTGCCCCCCACATGGAAGAGCAGTAGGGGATAATAGTCCGAGGGCCGTACCAGGCTAGGGAGTATCCTAGTGATATCCTTCACCCGGGCCCCAGGGAGGCAGCAGACTTCCCTAAGAGGAGGGTCCATCCAGCATATCGGACCCTCGGTTCCCCTCAGAAGGGAGTCACCCACAACTATAACCTGTCTTCTCTTCCTTGTGGAGATGGTGTTGATATGAGAGGTTTGCCTTTCTGACCTAGGTGACACCTCTGGTATAGATGGACTGTCATCCCCATCCTCCATTGACTGGCCTTCCACCTCCAGGGCCTCATACTTGTTGTACAGAGGCACCTGGGAAGGCGAGGTGGGCAGGGAGGGCCTTTGCCTGCTGCCATGAGCATGGTCTTGCCTCCATTCACTCTTTTCCTTTGAGCTACTGCCTTCAGCCCGGTGGGGGGGTATAGAGGATCCCCTTGATTGTGGGTTTTTACTGGTGGCTGCTGCTGCTCCTGTTCCTGTCTCAGGGAGGCAGAGCGTGGCACCACCAGTCGATCTCTTTCTCAGCCTCCCTGATGCTCCTTAACCTTTCTACCTCCTCCCGTAGCTCTGCCATCATGCAGAGCAAATCATCCACCTGGTCGCACCTCACACAGCTGTCCACACGGCTGCCATGCGTGAACAGCGAGAGGCCCAGGCACTCCCTGCAGCCCAAGACCTGGGTGGCCGCATGTTTTTGTGGGAGCTCCGTCTGGGTAGCCACATCCATTCTGGCGAGCACAAAGGGCATCGCTTTCTGCCAAGTGAACACCATAGCTGAGTTTCTTCTGAAAGGATGAGGACTACCGAATGAATGCACCTCTTGAGCTGGTAGGGTGCCTTTGCCTTCCCTGCATGCCCTGCCCACTTGAACTCCCGCGCAAACTGCCGCGCCATGCCCTGTTTGCCCCTCCTGGTCGCCGCGCTCCTGGTTGCTCGCGCTCCCTCGGGGCTTCTCTTGTATGGGAGGGGGATTGGCCCCGTCACTCTTGTTCCTGCCCACACTTAGTCAGAGCCGGGCCCTCGTCAGGATCTCCCTCCTTCCTGCTCGGGGCTGGGGGGTGGCTGCGGTAACCCTCTCTCTCCGTGCCTTTTTTCTCTTCCCTGTGCAGTTTTGCTGCGGTTTAGCCATTTCAGCAATGGTCCCCAACGTGGTCCTCTGTCCCAGAGCCCCTTGCCTCGGTGGCTTTGCTGCAATGGTGGTTCGACTGTGTTCTACTCATTCTATTCTTTGCATCCCTTGCCAAGTTCAGCTCTAGCTGCACCTTGGCCTTCCTGATTCCATCCCTACACAACCGGGCAATGTCCCTATACTCTTCCCAGGACACCTGTCCCTGCTTTCACTGCCTGTGTTATCCCACGAGCGTGGGATCATTTACCTGGTGTGCAAGATGCCAATATACACACAGGGCAGAGGTGTTTTATTTCATGTCTGCGCAGCGATGGGTGCTAGGTGGTTATTCCACAACGCTAGCACACTCTACTAAAGAACTACTGCATATTTATCTTGTTACATGATTAGAAAAACCTGCCCAAATGTATGTTGATTGCTTAGTAATTACTACTCTGTCTATCATTGGTTAGTTCTATGTAAATTAGCACGCATGCTCCTTGCAGGCATGGGGAGGCAAGTCTTTTCAGTCTTGCATTGAATCGGTGGTCGTGATCTCCCCCTGCTGCCTTTACTTTTTCCCTAGTTACCACAGTTTTTTTCTGACTTCATGTTTCTTCGGCACTCCTCCAGTCTTCCTCACCTTCTAGGGCAGGATGTTCCCCTTTTATCAGTCTTTTAGTTCCTCTTCAAGGGCACAGCCATTAGCAAGGCATGCGTTGTTTATACAAAAACTATCTTGTTTCACAAGGCCTTTATGGCCCTTACATTACTAGTGCATTTCCTTCTTGCTCTTTAGTTTGACCAGCAGGTCTTGACTTATCCATGCCGGTCTCTTGCCTTCCTTTTCTGATTTCTTACACATGGGGATCAAGAGCTCTTGTGCTCTGCGGAAGGCTTCATTGAAGATCTGCCCAGTTCTGTTCTGCTCTCTTGTCCCTGAGGGCAGTTTCTCAGGGGGTCCCATTGATGAATTCCTTGAACAGCTGGAAGTTTGCTTTCCTAAAATTCAGGGTCCTGACTTTACTCTTTGCCTGACCCATATCCCTCAGGACTGCGAACTCTGCCAGTGCATGATCACTGCAGCCCAGACTGCCTCCAATCTTGACGTCTCTGATTACTTGTGTTGGTGACCAACAGGTCCAGTAATGCATCCTCTCTGGTAGGGCTGTCTATTAGCTGGCCTAAGAAGTTATCCTCAATGAGCTCCAGGAGTCTCCTGGATTGTCTACAGCTCGCCATGCTACTTTTCCAGCAGATGTCAGGGTGGTTGAAGTCCCTTAGCAGGATGAGAGCCTGCGAGCGTGATGCCTCCTGTAGCTGGAGTAAGAAGGCTTCATCAATAGGCTCCACTTGATCGCGCAGCCTGTAGTAAACACCAGCCACGAGGTTCCCTTTGTTGGCTCGGTCTCTAATTCTTACCCATAAGCTTTCAACCTGCTCATGGCTATTCTTCAGAGACAGCTCTTCACAATCTATCCATTTCTTGACATAAGAGGGCAACCCCTCCACCCCTCCTTCCTCACCTGTCCCTTCTGAACAGCCTGTAGCCATCAATAGCTGCATTCCAGTCATGAGATTTGTCCCACCAAGTTTCACTAATAACAACTAGGTCATAGCTTTCTAGCAGGACGGTGGCTTCCAACTCCTCCTGTTTGTTGCCTATGATGTGTGCATTGGTGTAGAAGCACTTCAACTGGGCTGTCAGCCATGTCACCTTTTTGGAGGAACACACCTTAATTCCTTTGAGGTATTTCACCGGTGTTCCCCTGTTGGCTCCTATTACCTCAGGAGCCCCTGGCTCCTCTCTGTAAGACTTCAGCTGTGCTCCAGTGTACCCAGCACATCGCAGAGCAACAAGCTGAGGACCCTTGCTAGCACGCTGTCCCTCAAACCTTGGTGTGTCATCACATGGCTTGTCACGGGCGAGCCTGATGTTATCCCCTTCCCCCTTCAAGTCTAGTTTAAAGCTCTGTCAATCAGCCCCACTAGCTCGTGAGCAAACACACTCTTCCCGCTTTGAGGAAGATTAATCCTATCCGATGCCAGCAGGTCTGGTGCCATGTAGACCACCCCGTTATTGAAAACCCCAAAATTCTGGCGGTGACACCAGCCATGGAGCCATATATTAATAGACTGGGTCTGTCTATTTCTTCCAATGTTGCTGCCCGCAACTGGAAGAATGGAGAAGAAATTACCCGTGCCCCGGATCCCCTTACCAAACATCTCAAGGCCCTGAAGTCTCTTTGGATGGCCCTTGGACTATGTGTTGCAGCTTCATCGCCACCCACATGGAAGAGCAATAATGGGTAATAGTCTGAGGGCTGTACCAGGCTAGGGAGTTTCCTATAGTGATGTCCTTAACCAGGGCCCCCAGGGAGGCAGCAGACTTCCCTAAGAGGAGGGTCTGTGTGGCATATTGGACCCTCTGTTCCTCTCAGAAGGGAGTCACCTACAACTATAACCCATCTTTTTTTCCTCATGGAGGTGGTCTTTATACTAGGGGTAGGCGTTTCTGACCTTGGCAACACCTCTGGTGTAGATGGACCATCATCCACACCATCAGTTGACTAGCCTTCCAAATCCAGAGCCTCATACCTGTTGTATAGAGGCACCTGGGAAGGTAAAGTGGGCAGGGAAGGGGTCTACCTGCTGCCCTGAGCATGGACTTGCCTCCATTCACTCCTTTGCTTTAAGTGACTGCCTTCTGCCTGGTGGGGGGGGATACAGGATCCCCTTAATCTTGTGTTTTTTCTGGGTGATGTTCCTGTTTGTCTCAGGGAGGGCAGAGCGTGGTTCTACCAGTCTATCTCTTTCTCAGCCTCCCTGATGCTCCTTAACCTGTCCACTTCCTCTCGAAGCTCTGCCACCAAGCTGAGCAGATCATCTACTTGGTCACTGTTGCAGTAGTCACTTTCTAGCCCAAATGGAATCCAATACATAGCATTAGTATCAAGGCTTGTTGAAGCCTTAGGCCGCAAGCTGTGAACTTTCACCCAGATTCACTGACTGTACACTGAACTTTTACTTGGCTATGTGAAGGAAGGCCCCCGAAACCAATGCAAACCAGAAAGATAAGGAAGCTTCAACCTTAGGAGAAGTTACAACCTTAGAGATAAGAAAAGAATCGGCCCGCCTAGAGACAATGAAAGGGCCCAATGAAGAACGGGAAGACCCCAGACCCTGATATTACTATGGGTCCAAACTGTCTCCTGAGGGGAGGGGAATTTAAATTGTAAGGGTATAATTGCCCAGGGATTTCTTTTTTCTGGGTCCCTCTCTGGAGGCACCCAGCTTGACCTGTTTTCACCGCTCTACCACTCAATAAATTCGTCTGGCGTACGTCATATCGGAGACTCTGCTTTGGGAAACCTAGGGTCGAGCCAGAGGGGAGAGGAAGGGGAGGTCACACCTCACACAGGTGTTCTCGCTACTGCCATCACATACTAGTGAAAAGGTCTGGCACGCCCTGCAGCCTGAGACCTGGATGGCTGCATGTTTTTGTGCACTATAAAAATGTTAGTGATGTGGTCCAGGGTCACATCTCCTTTGAAGGGCTTCCATGAGATAGTGACTGTGTCCTCATCAATAAAATCACAGGAGGACACATCATAAGACAGAGAAAACAGGTAACCATACAATTCATCTGGTTCTCTTGCTATGGGACTACTGGGTAATTTGGATCTTTGTCCAAATTTCCCCATACAGAATTTAAAAACAGTTTGGCAATTTGGCATTTGGCAAACTGTTTCCTAATATGTTCAGGCCACAAAACAACATCTTCTTTCTACCGATAATCTTCAGTGTATTTAGCTTTTTTTGTCATCATCTGTGCATCAGGTTGGGTAGCCTGAAGCTTCCTGCTTCTGGCACAGGTTTATCTTTATATAATCTGAGAAAAGGCTGTTACGCCTCCGTTCAAAATGCCAAACCTCATTGATTTCACAGTCCCCGTAGCCCTTTTCCAGAGCCCTGTTCATCTCTGAGGTACCCCAGGTGCCCACAGGGGCTCTGTCTTCATCACTGTGGGTGCAGAGTGGCAGGTTTCAGCACAAGTGCAGCACAAAGGAAGCAATAGCTTGACATTTACCCACAAGGTGCGTACCTTTTTACTTTGATCATCCTGAAGTAGCCTGTCAGGATGTCAAAATTCTTAAAAATAACTTCAGGGTGCCCTGCAGGATATAGTTTTGTTTTGTTGATGAAGGGATATAGGCCAGTAAAATCATAGTAATGTATCTTTTCATCAGGGGCTGCTATGTGATACAGACAAATGGCATTTGTCCTCATGGTGGGTTGATCCTGGCCAGCAACCAAGCACCCACCCACACAGCTGCTCCCTCACTCCCCACCCCCCAGGTGGGATGGGCAGAAAATAGGAAAAACAAAAGTAAGAAAACTCATCAGCCAAGATAAATACAGTTTAATACATGGAGAAAAGAGGGAAGAAAACCCAAGCAACACAAAGGAAATCACAACATCCCACAAGCAGATCAATGCCCAGCCAGTCTCCAAGCAATAGCCACCTTGGAAGCCAGCCTCCCTCTTTTCTTCATCTCACCATGCTCAGGTCCTACACTATCCAATATATCCTCATCAACTACCATCCCCCCACTTCTTACTAGTTTCCACTTTGACATTGAATCATTGACTATAACTCTTTGGATGTGGCCATCCAGCCAATTCGTTATTTAACTAACAGTCTATTTGTCAAACCCATGACTCTCCAATTTAGCATCAAGAATGTTGGGGGGGCCTGTATCAAAGACCTTACAGAAGTCTAGGTAGATGACATCCGTGTTCTTTCCTTGTCCACTGATGCAGTCACTCCATCACAGAAGGCCACTAGATTAGTCAGGCATGATTTGCTCTTGGTGAAGCCATGTTGGCTGTCTCTAATCGCCTCCCTGTCTTCCGTATGTTTCAACATGTCTTCCAGGAGGATCTGTTCCAGGCCTCAGAACTAACAGCATCACCAGCCCGTTCCTCCTGCCTGCAGTTCCTCCATGCCTGAAAACAATCATGGTCTTTCAGCTCTGCAACACTCCCATTGCTTTCACTGCTCTCCTGGCTCTTCTTGCAGTAGCTATGGTCTCTAAGAGCATGGGTCTGCAGGATGTGTCCCAAAGCCTGGGTCTTGCTGCTTCTGCAGTAACCATGGTCTAACAAGGCCATCTTGATTGCATGATCTGCCTTCTGCCTCTTATTTGCAGCATTACTCTAAGGGCAAGGAAACACATTCAGCACAAGCCTGTACTCCATAATGGTCTTGCAGGCAGCTGTTAGACCCCTCAACAACCATTGGTAAAAGGAGGTCCCTACCACTCCCCACCCTCTCTGTGTGGAATTTACCTCAGTTTCTGAGTCACAGGTCCTTCACCCAGTTCTTCTGCTTCGTGTGGTCTTACTGAGAAATGCCTGCGGTCTTTTCCTTATCGTCCCCAGGCACACGTTCTTCCAAATTTGGCATTCTGCTCTGGTTTTCCGTTTTCACCGACTGTGTTGCCTCTGTCTTGCAGCACCATGCAAAACCCAAAGTTTGCCCCAGTTATACTGTATGGCCATGCTGTTGGGCTGGGACCAGGTCAGGGGGCCTCTTAGTCCAGCTGCCAGGACTGGTCTCTCCTTTACACAAGGCCACATAGGATGGGTCTGTAGCCTTCAGGCACATTCTAACTTGTTCGTGTCCCCCACCCTTGCGACACCCCCTGCCCTCTTGATCTTGTGCCTCCCCAGCCATGCTAAAGCCTGCTCAGCAGCTTTTTGAAGTGGGGGGCCCCAAGCCCACTGTTGTGGTTTAACCCCAGCTGGCAGCTAACCCCCACACAGCCACTTGTTCACTCTCCCCCCATGGGATGGGGGAGAGAATCAGAACAGTAAAAGTGAGAAAACTCATGGGCTGAGATAAAGACAGTTTAATAGGTAAAGCAAAAGCCCCACACACAGGCAAAGCAAACCAAAGAATTCATTCACTCCTTCCCATGGGCAGGCAGGTGTTCAGCCATCTCCAGGAAAGCAGGGCTCCATCACGCGTAACGGTTACTTGGGAAGACAAATGCCGTAACTCTGAATGTGCCCCCCTTCCTTCTGCTTCCCTAGCTTTGTATGCTGAGCATGACGTCATACAGTATGGGATATCCCTTTGGTCAGTTGGGGTCAGCTGTGCCGGCCGTGTCCCCTCCCAGCTTCTTGTGCTCCTGGCAGAGCATGGGAAGCTGAATAGCCCTTGATTTAGTATGAGCGCTACTTAGCAACAACTAAAACATCTCGCTATTATCAACACTGTTTTCAGCACAAATCCAAAACATAGCCCCATACTAGCTACTATAAAGAAAATTAACTCCATCCCAGCCAAAACCAGTACACCCGTCTTTTACTTTTATTTAATTCCTTTCTGTTGGCATTTAAATGTCAACTATTAATTTCATTAGCTCTTATTAAAGCGTGTTTTATACCAACATTTTTATGGATATATATATTTATTGTATGTTATATATCTTTATACACGTATATATACATACTTATATGAATATACATATATAAAGTGTATCTAGGTATAAATAAAAAATACAGACATGTTTTTACACTCCTTTATATATATATATATTTTGTTCTCTCCATATGTATATGTATAAATATATGTATAGATCAGTGCCCTGGTCAGAGGTCCATCTGATGCTGTATCATCTCAGGGTCCCCAGCATCAGACAGAACATAAGATTTTGTAACTTGCTATTACCTTTTCTGGGTTATTAATTCTTCCTGAGAGTGTTAGTGCCTTTCTTGTTGGGATCCAAAAAGAATCAGCATTCTCCTGGGGCAAAACACCCCGAATAATTTAACAAAACAGAAGAACCAGTTTGTATGGGGAGATGACAAAAAAGCCGCTTTTGAACAGGCTAAACACGCTGTGTCCCACATTGTTATGTTAGGTTCCAGTCAAGCCCTTTGTAAGTCCTTTGTAAACCCTTTGTAAACCTTTGTAAGTCCTAGTATCAGATGATGATATAGCACCTTGGAGTTTGTGGCAAAGAGGGAAGGGGAGGCAATACAAGTGCAGAGTGATGGGCAGTGTATAAGGGATGAGCCATAGGGCTTAGTAAGTGACAAGTGGACAACTGGACAGTACATGGGAAACCATTGTGAAGTCAGGACTTATGGAAGCAGAAGGCAAAAAAAATATGGGAATTCAAACCTGTGGGTTTGACAAGTTGATGCTCACATCATCCAAAGTGTTGGGGAAGAGGGGGAGCACAATGCTGCAGCAGACCTGTCTGCTCAAATTAGGAGTGTTACTTTATCTCCTGATGCTCTGTCTCCCGCTACTCATTTCCTGATGAGGAAACCCTTGCTTAGCAGGCACACGAGAAGTCCAGACAGCTTGCTGTTGATCTACATATAAATGTGGCAGTGTGCAGTTTGTGCAATACTGAAAGCTAAAAAGTTCCCTCAGTAGCCTTACGAGCAGATTCAGTGATGCCCTGTTACTGGTCCTACCAGACAAACAGATTATATTGGACCTTTACCAAAAGCACGGGGATTACAAAACTTACTGGTGATGGCAGATACATATACCAGCTACGTTGCTCTGTCCCCAGCTGCACATTCCGACCAGAGAGGAACACTGAAATGCCTGTGGTTACTTAGCCAGTGGATGGGCCCACCCTCCTGCCTCCAGTCGGACAATGGGTCTCATTTTAGAGGCCAAATGGTCCGACAGTGGGTGGCTGAGCATGAAGGACACAGAGTATATCATATACCTATCACCCCAGAGGAGCTGATCTAATGGAACAGACCAATGCCTTATTAAAAGAGCAGATGCATGCACGGCTCCCCTCTCCCACTCTCCATAACTGGCCAACAGTACTATTACAGGTTGTAAAGAATTGGAATGGTAAAGCATGCTTCCAAGGCTTTACCTCCTATCCTAGCATCTTCTGCTGGAACATCAGCACTACGAGGTACAGTCCAGGATGCTGACAGAGCCCAATGATCCCTCAAGAGTCAGAGGCAAGTGCAAACACCAGACTCTTCAAGGGAAACTCATCCCTGCAGATGGGAGACATGGACCAGGAGCCACATACTTAATCCTAAAGGAGCAAGCAGGCATCCTCCATTACATGTCTGAACTTATGCTGTATGTAAAAAAAAGTCTTTGTTTTATCTCATGCAGAACTGCTATGTGGGGCCTCACAGTATTGCTTTTGATCTCCGCATGCTGTATATCAGTGAACATGAAGTGCCGGACATCTCTGCCCTCCAGCAGCACCAAAGCTCCTCTTCAGCTACTACGTCACATAACTGGACTGTTTGGTGAAATTTGCACCACCGTGTCTTAGGGTACATGGGACTAGAGGTGGAACCTGATGGCAGGACATCTCTGATGCTCCTAGTTCCAAGGTGACTGCTATCCTATGCTTATTCTCACAATCAATATTTGTTTTATTACTCTTGTATTATTAATTTTAGTAAATTTTTTTTGTAAAATAATCTTTCTAGTAGCCAGAAAAACTTACTGGTATAATCCGTAACTTAGGGTATCTGTAGGAAAGGTCAACTGTATGTGGATCAAGGGGTGGAAGTTAAGTCATCCTGACCGGAAGATCACTGTATATCGAGGAGTTAGTGATCCACAAAACAGCTGACCTGGGTTGGCCCAAGCCTGTGCTGTGCTGCACGCATCCCATGGCCACAGGACGAACTCAGCCAGCTAATTGTAACGAGGACTCTGTCCTCAGCTCCCACACAGTACTGGCGATTACACCACCTGTGTGGCCTTGCCTTTATCTAAGAGTGCAGCAATGAGTTCTCATGTGAACATCCTTTTTGTTTGACAATAGAAATGATGAATAGAAATGTTTTCTTGTAAGAAAATCCTGTAAGAGCTCAAAAGACTGGGTGGGTATGCTGGGTAACCTTTCCACTGACGGGATCTGTATGGTGTGCCTCGTTGGAGACCCATCCAATACTGCAGCAACTCGGGGCTCCCACCATCTGTAAGGATGTGAGATTATCAATACTATCCTTTTTTTTGTTATAGTGTTAGCTCCAATAAATGTCGTTTTAAGTGATACTTTACAGAGTCTGAGTGCTTGCTTTTCTTACTGGAATCATAATGAACCAGCACCTCCTGGTGCCAGAACATTCAGGTGTTTTTCTAGAAGCAAGTCTGTAGTTTTAAAAATCATTCAGATTAACCACAATGATAATATTACATCATCTGCCTCTATGTGAATCAAGTACTAACTGACAAAAAAATCTTCTTGGAATCTTTAATGTCACTCAGCCTGTAAAATGTTTTGTGCTCCTTTAAGGCTTTATCACTTCTCTGATCCCCTTCCAAAGGCCAATCAAATAGTATGTAATTTTCAGTTCATCTTTATCATTCAATCAGTGGATCGGGCACCTCTTGCCTCCCTCTGCTCTCATTGTCTGAACCATTTTTCCATCTGCTTGAGGAATGAAAGACAGTGAAAAAAAAAAAAATTCCATATAGTATGTATCGCTATAAAGGCTTTATTGTCATATTCTGTACATTAATTTATTATTCATGAGTGATACATTACTCATATTCCCAGACAAAACCTACCATCTCGGCCCAAATCAACAAAGGCCTACAGACACCTGAGGTGCCCAAACACACTTGCAGAAAAGGAAAGATGACAGAAATGCAAAGTGCATCACCACCGGCACGCAGCGCGGTCAGCTTTTCACAACAGAGCCATGATCTAGCAGGCCTTGCTCTGTGCCAAAGCACGGTGGCCACTTAGCAGAGGATGCAGGGTAGCAGAGACCCAGTCAACCTGTAACTGTACATGTCATTTTTTTTCCTTCATAGAAAAATGATTGTGCTTTACAGACAAGTGGATTTCTTCCAGAATTTCTGCGAGGACTCCCCCAGGTCAATACTCACTCCATCTATGGACTGCAGCAAGGATTTGGCTACTGGAGTTTGGGGTGGTTATGACAGTCACATTTATATTTAGATTGTGAGCGTCAGATAAGCAGTCATACTTTGAAGGTTGCGCACACACTGATACAAGTGACATAGGCACCATGATGGGTCCACAGTGATTTTCAGAGTTCCTCAGAGAACATTAAGAGTTCTCGTTTAATAACGAATAAAACCTACTTAATGACTGCCATTTACTTTCATGGTCTCACATCCTCTGCTACTCCTCTCCAGTGCATATGCACTAAGCTTGGTAAGAAGTGTCAGGAATGAATTCGCGATGGTTTACTAATACTAAAGCCAAGTTCATTACATCCCCTACACAAATTAAATGTTATTAATCTGGAAAAGTTTTTACGGATCTGCACTTATCATCTCCTTGCTGTCAATTAGGAACTAAGAAGGTATGCTGTAATTGTAAGCAACTATTTTCACGGCCTTAATTTGTCCCATTGTGTCCAAAATGGCTTTTTACATTTTTTGTGAATGGAGGCAGTAACAACTTTTCTTAGTTTGCACAAGCAAACGCTCTAAGTAAAATGAGAATTTCTCCCATAATTTATCACATACTGCAGAATAAAATCCTTGGAAGGTATTCTTGTACTTGATGACGCAAGTCTATCCAATTTCTTGCACCGTTTAGGTCAGGTCATTTACCCAGGTAATTTATAGTGGAATGGGATGTGTTCAGAGAACAGAATTTAGTTTATGACCAAAATGGCCAGCAATTGTCTGGGCTGTGAAATTACCTTCAATGCTAGGAAAAAAAGTTACTTCTTAAAAAAAAGACAAAATGAAAGTATTTATAACTAACTGCCATCATGAAGTGACTGTTTTGAAGACTGTGATTGATGGCCTGATAGCAACAGGAATGCCTGAAAAGGCGTCGGCCATAAAACAGCATCATTTTCTGTGGTGCACGCAATTAGTAGTTTTATCTTTTATAGCTTATCACTTCCTCCAAGAGGGGAAAAAAGCACTGAAGGTCAGTTTTAGAATGAAAATCATACTTACTAATATGCTGAAAACTCTAAGGTAAACCAGACTGCAAAAGCTTCGACTCATTTTGAGCGGCTCATATCAAACTATAGGCATTGCTGGGCAGTTTATCACACGTCAATTTATCTCCTTACTTAGACACACTTCTCATGGTACAGTACCACACTTCGTATCCAAGTCTCAAAAGCAAAGAAGGAAAGCAGCCGAGCCATTCGCTCTGATGACCGAAGAGCAGCTGAGGACGCCCGGCCACCCAGCCCGGGCGCTGCCGGCTGGCCCCTTGCCGAGCGGCAGCAGACCCCCGCGGGGCAGCGCTGGGTGCCCCCGCAGGGTTACGCCTGGCGAAGGGAGGGTTGCAGGTAGGGAGAGGAGCACCTCAGAAACATCAGCTCCATGTTCATCTTCACACCAGGGTCTAAATTATACTTCTAGTATTGCGTCCAAAACCGGTGGGAGGCGGGGAGGCCTGGGGAAAATGCAGTCTCTCACATTTCAGTGTTTCTTTTCTCCTGATTTCCGGTTAAGGAATGAGGAAAGGCCTGGATGTGGGGGTTTTTTTCTTGAATTTTTATCATAACTATTTGCTATCTGTTCTCTTTGATCCCTTGACAAAGTCCATCAAAATCCTCCAGCGTTCAGGCCCGCGAAGTCCTCGCCCCGTCAAGGGGAGAAAGATGAAACTCGAAATTAAAAAAAACAAAACAAAACAAAACAAAATCCAAAAGACCCACAGCGGAAACAGCTGTTTTCTGACTCCCCCACCCCGCCCCGGCCGTGCCCTGACCCCGCGGGAGGGGCGCCCCGCCAGCGAAGGAAGTTTGGGCGCTACCGCGCGCCGTAGGCGGAGCGCCGCCGCCGCCGCCGCCGCCGCCGCCGCCGCCTTGCGCGCCCTAGCGAGGCCGCGGCGGTGAGAGATCGCCCCCGTGGGTGAGCGGCGATTTGTTTTTCCTTCGTCGCCGGCGTGCTCGGGAGCAGGCAGGGATAATGGCGGCTGCCCTCGGCGTTGCGCGGAGTCGGTTCGTGGTGGTGGGCGGAGGAATCGCAGGGGTTACCTGCGCGGAGAAGGTAAGGGCCGGGGCCCGTCTGCCCGCCTCGCGCATGCGCGCGCCCCCAGCCGCCGGAGACACCCCCCCCCCCTTCCGCGCCATGTTGGCCCCCAACGCCGGCCTCGGCCCTCCCCGCTCGGCTCCGGCAGGGGCGGCGGGTCATGTCAGCCGGTGAGGCCGGGGCTTGACCCTTGGGCTCCCGGGGGAGGCTCGCTGGCCCCATAGCGTTATGGGAGCTTCGGCGTGGCAGGGCCTGTAGGCAGGTGGTACGGCGTGCGGGCCTGCGTAACTGCGTGTGCGCGCCGAACTCGGCCAGCCGTACGCTGCGTGAAACCGGCCTGCGCGACTGTGGGGACCGCTCAGGTATTGGTGCTTACTTAGAGGCAGAAGTGCTTTCAGGGTCGACTTATGAACTTATGTAGAAACACTTCATTAGATTTATATAGTAATTGCATAGATATTCTCATGTATATAGTCATTACATATTCTGTCCTACCCCCCCCCAATTTTTTACAAATATATTGTCCCTCTTAAGAAAAAGAAAAAAAGCAGCCCCAGGGAAGCAGTGTTGTTATATAACAACAGTTATCTGTCTAGAAATATTTCTCAAGAGGTTAAAACTGTCCTGCAGATAACCTGATAAGGGCTTACAACCGCTTCATAAACAGAGGATTAAAACTTTGTAACTTGGCATTCTGTATGCTAGTCAAGAGGTCAGAAACTTGAAGGAGCACTGCATGCATTATTCCTCGTAGCCATAAAGGATTGTACTACAGCTAAGGTGAAGGTTGCTATGATGTGCTTCTTTTTATAAAAATATTGCTCTGTTTTTATTGGATCCATGTTTAGGGCTGTACACCTGTGGAGATTGTCCAATCTCTTCAGCTTTCCATGAGCTCAAGCTCTTAAAATAAATTTGTGTGTTTCTTGGTTTCAAGGTTTTTGGTGTTTTTAAAGTAACAGTAACTGGAGGTAATTTTGTACCTATAATGTGGGATGAAATGATGTGGATATTAGTTCAGTGAAGAATATTTTGTCTGTTAAAACTACAAAGCAATATAAAGACTGTGTTTCAGATGCATCTGCTCTCTGGTGATGAAGTGATATTATTTCATTTCTGACATATTGTATAAACCACATGCAGACTACATTACAAAAAAATGTTGATACTGTTCTCCATCTTTATGGAATTGGTTTGTTTCTAACATTTACCATTTTAGGTTTTTTTCCTTTTATTCATTGTTAAAGTAAAATGTGGGCTCTGGTACTACAGATACTTAAATGCTATATTAGAACAAGTAATCCCTTAAAAGTTGATAACTAGTTAAACTATTCACATAATTAAGGCTCTTGTGTATCCTTATGGGCTTGCAAGAGTAAGATTTGGGTCAATATTTAATATGCGCAGAGACTTCATATGTTTTCCTGGAAGTAATTTAGAATTATCTCTAATTGCTATGATCCTGATTCACAGTACAGTTATTTCCAATATATATTGGATGTCTGTAATCTTTTAAGATTGCTATAAAAGAGACTAAAATGTATTGTTTTCTTGAAAATGCTTTCTGCTGTGTTAGTGCCACAGAGTTCATGCTTTGTTTTCTTCCAAAGCTTACAGAGAGTGCCGCTTACTGCTGTAATTTATGCCTTATTTTTTATGCTTTCTCCTTTCCCTCACCATTATTGTTTTCCTGGAAAACTTAAATGTTGTGGTTTAGCCCCAGTCAGCAATTAAGTACCACACAGATGCTTGCTCACCCTTCCCACCCCCCGGTGGGATGGGGGAGAGAATTGGAAGAGCAAAAGTAAGAAAACCTGTGGGTTGAGATAAGAACAGTTTAATAATTGGAACAACAACAACAAAATTGTAATGAGAAGGAAAACAATGAGAGAGCGAGAGAAGAACAAAACCCAGGGGGAAAAAACAGGTGATACAACCGCTCACCACCCGCCAACCGATGCCCAGCCAGTCCCTGAGCAGCGATCGCTGCCCCCCGGCCAACTCCCCCCAGTTTACATACTGAGCATGACTCCATATGGTATGGAATAGCCCCTTGGCCAGTTTGGATCAACTATCCTGGCTGTGCCCCCTCCCAGTTTCTTGTGCACCTGGCAGAGCATGGGAATCTGAAAACTCCTTGGCCAGTGTAAACACCACTTAGCAACAACTAAAAGGTCAGTGTGTTATCAATATTATTCTCATACTAAAATCCCAAACACAGCACTATACCAGCTACCAGGAAGAAAATTAACTCTATCCCAGCTGAAACCAGGACACTAAATCAGATTGTTATGTGATGACAGAGACTTGCCTCTTTTTCTCATGTCTCAGTACTGCAGGAAACACAGTTAGCAGTGACTATTAGTGGTCTTCTAGCATACCCTTTAATTCACCAAGGCCATTAAAAGTGGCACTGTGTGTTCTGGAAGGATTTGTGTGTCATGCACCCATAGCTGGGGGCATGCTTTAAATAAAAGAGGAAGATTGAACACAATTTTTCTCAGTCCTGGTTTTGAGCAAGTACAATTCTGTGAAACGTAGTGGCAATAAACAACTTGTCCATCCATATTGCATTTTGGGTATGCGTTATATGATGTCTTGTAGTTTCGACTTCTCAGGCAGCTATCTAAGAACAAACATTGCATCAGGTCTGTCTCAAAAAAATTCACATATAGCTACTTTTTGAGTACATTTTGAAATATTCTGACAAAATTTTTTAAAAGCTGAATTTTCCTTAAAAGCTTGAGTTAGATTTACTTTCTCTGTCACAAAATGTTTCATGTCTTACATAATTTCTGCCTTTCATGCTTACATTGCAGCATCTCCTTCTGGATTGTGATGACTTGCACATTTCCATAGGCATGGATAAACCTAATATTCTGTCTGGCAGATTTCTAATTTTAGTATTTTAAAAGGTAAAGAAATGCAATGGCCTTAATAATACTGAATGAAAGTTTCAAACAACCATTAAATCTTAATGAGAGGGCAGGGGTAAGCATTGAGCGTAAGTGATGCAAAGTACATGATGTCAGTCTTAAAATTTCGGGTACCTCTGATGACTATTACATAGAATCACAGAATAGTTTGGGTTGGAAGGGACCTTTAAAGATCATTTAGTTCCAACCCCCCTGCCGTGGGTAGGGACATCTTCCTGTAGATCAAGTTGCTCATAGCCCCATCCAACCTGACCTGGAACAACTCCAGTGATGGGGCATCCACAGCTTCTCTGAGCAACCTGTTCCAGGGTCTCACTACTATTCTTTACTGTAGGAGTAAAGAATTTCTTACTTATACATAATCTAAATCTACCCTCTTTCAGTTTAAAACTGTTAACCCCTTGTCCTGTCACTGCAGGCCCTGGTAAAAAGTCCCTCTCTGTCTTTCTTGTAAGCCCCCTTTACATATTGAAAGGCCACAATAAGGTCTCCCTGGAGCCTTCTCTTCTCCAGGCTGAACAACCCCAACTCTCTCAGCCTGTCCTCATCGGAGAGGTCTTCCAGCCCTCTGACCATTTACCATGGCCCTACTCTGGACCTGCTCTAACAGGTCTACGTCTGTCTTGTCCTGGGGGCCCCAGAGCTGGATGCAGTACTCCAGGTGGGGTCCCTTGACCTGCTGGCCACACTTCTTTTTACGCAGCCCAGGGTACGATTGGCTTTCTAGGCTGCAAGTGCATGTTGACAGCCCTTATCTGATATTTCATAAACCAGGATCCCCAAGTCCTTCTCTGCAGGGCTGCTCTCAACCCATTCATCCCCCAGTCTGTACTGACAACTGTTGATTGCCCTGATCCAGGTGCAGGGCTTTGGCCTTGTTGAACTTCATGAGGTTCACATGGGCCCACTCATCAAGCCTGTCAGGGTCCTTCTGGATGGCATCCCTTCCCTCTAACTAATCAGCTGCACCACTCAGCTTGGTGTTATCTGTAAACTTGCTGAGGGTGTACTCAGTCCCACTATCTGTCATTGATAAAGATACTGAACATGATCATGTGCTTTCCATAGCATTCTGTAGTTTTTCTGAGGCTTATTAGATACAGCTGGGAGCAACTGCTGCAGCGCAGTATGTTACATGTCAACCTTTCTTCCCATTGTCTGTCAATACAAAGCCTATGGGTACAACATGTGTGAAACACATGTTGGGGATTCTTGCTATAAAGTGTGGATTACATGAAGTTTTACATAGCCTCGTTAAATTCATTTGTATTTGCTGAGGGTATGAGCAGGTGAATCTCCCTTGAACCAGCAACAAGGTTTCACCACTTTCACCTTCAGAATACTATGTTGCTCCTGTCTGAGATGCAGGAATACCTGCTAGTCCCTTTATAACTCAGTTGCTCATATACAACATGAAATGTGCTTCTTGGTGGCTTATACAACTCTTCTGTTCATCTGTAGAATGCTGGTGACAAGGAACCCTGGCTTTTGTCTGTACCTCAGAGATGAGTAGTTTGTACTTGACAGAGCTGATTTATTTTCTGTGGCAGAGCAATGCACGTTTAAAATGGGAATTCTTCACTTCGGCTTGGGGCCTGTAAAAATCTTGTATTGCTTAGTAGCACTCTGAAGGTGATAATCCGTTTATCAGTTCCCTAAATAACATTTAAAATAGCCAATAGGAATTGGCATTTCCTCTGTCAAAACAACATCTGTGAACAGTTAGTCACTACTATGCAACAAAAAAAGTACGCCCAGCAACTGGGTGTCTCCAGAAATCACATGATCATAGTGTATTCCTAGAGTTGGCCTTTAGAATACTGTAAGAATAGTCTTTTTGGTAGTCGTTTATACCATGGCTGCAGTTCTTGAAGATATATTTGTGTGTGAATGAATTAAAATCTTGGGTCTCCAAATTCTGTTCATTTCAGTTGTTATCCTTCCATAATCTTGAAGTAGTGTTTATCCAATAGGATTCTACAAGACTAAAGTAATGTAGTAACATACATTACTTTTCACCAATAATTTTATTGTCTTAAAGTCAAAATCTATTGATGACTGTATTCACTCATGATTTCTGTTTCTTTACAAGCTGGCCACGGAATTCCCATCAGAAGACATTTTTTTAATGACAGCTTCTCCAGTTATAAAAGCTGTAACAAATTTCAAACAGGTAAGAGAGACTTAATTTTTCTTATGGTCAGACCTCTTCAGAAGTTTGTATATGTACAGATAATTTAGAACCTAATGCTGAAAATGATTATGATTTTGAACTTGTTTTCACATTAGTGTGACTGCAGTGGTAAGTATTAGTAGGACTGATGAGGTATTTTATAATGATTCATAATCATTAGTAATTGGTGAATATATTCACAACATTCAAGCAAAGGTTAAACTGGGTACTTCCATGGCTGAAGTATTTTCTAAGTTATTGAAGCTTTATTTCACTGCTTTGTTAATGGGTATGCTCCATTTTAAGCACTGAAAATGGTAGCTGTTGAATAAATTGCTTAAGAAACTTAGTCTTGCTAATGGTTCATATATACAGTAGTGTGTTTGAATTTCGGGCAGAAACAACTTCTGACAAGTAACAAAAAAAGGGATAGCCTTCTGTGAAATTGGCTGCAGATTTATCTACATCTCCAGCAGCTGGTGATTCAATGACCTTTTTCCTTCTCATTTGAAAAAGAAAATAAAATCCATGCATGAGTTGAGATTTCTGGCAAGTAGGTTCATTAAGCTAGTTTCGCAGAGGTACTGAGATCTTGGAAAGCACTGCTCTCTTTCCCACTCTGAGGGAACTTCAAACTCTACCATAGGGCATAGAAAGAGTTGGAGACTGGATTGCACAGAACTCAGGATGCAAAGCTGCCAGCCAGTAAGAAGTTAGGTTTTACCTCTCAGGGGAAGTTAAGACACCTAGAGCTGGGCTTCCACCTGGTGTTTACATTCATGACTCTCTTTGTGAAATATGGTATCTAACAGGTGAGGCATGTCTCACGACAAGTAAAGAAAGACCACTCTGCAGTTTATCTGACAGCCTGGTTTTAACATAATTCTTCTCGGTGTATGAATGCCTGATTCAAATCACTACAGGGGGAAAATAAAGCATAGAGAGATTTGAACAGCAGTTATTTGCATTTAGTGGCTGTAACTGGCTATCAGCATCTCTTCCTTTTTGCACTGTGGTTTTTGTCCAAGGCTAATGGGATACTCAGAACTTAGCTGAGAGACTGAGAGCTCTATGTGAGACTGATAGAGTAACACGCAATTAAAGAATAGCTTCTGAGTTTGAGAGTGCTGACAGTAGGGTCGTGAGTATCCAGGAAAGACGCTTACACGTTGTAGAGATGTGAAGTCTGTAATTCACATCGGCAGAAGTTTCAGTATCTGAAGAATAAGGGAATAGCTAAAGAGTATTTGAAGGCAGCATCTCTAAGTTTTGGACATGAGCATCTTAATTTCTCTCTGAATTGTAAGCATGGTGTGGCTTCTGGTTCCTAGCTGTGTTCCAGACTCTTTGAATGTTCTGTACAGTAGAAGGCCTGGAGGCTGCCGTGTAGCTGCTCCCTTCTGGAAGAAACCCCAAATCAACATAACTTACTAGAATGTTTTCCAAGTTCTGGTTCGCCTGGGTTTTTTTGGTTCGGTGTCCTGTCCTGTCCCGTCCCATCCCCCCCACCCTTCTCTGAAATATCAGATAGTGACTACGGATGAGATGCTGAATAAAATGCTTTGAGGTGGTCTTGAATCTGTTTTGCCTAAACAGCTGTTTTATACGTCCTGCTTACGAGCTGAAAAACAGTAAGCACTTTTCCTGACATGAGGGCCAACTACCTGCAGCAAGAGATTTTTGAATCATTAGGTTTTTGAAGAAAATGTCACCAGATTTTTTTTTTTTAAATAAAATAAAAATGTTTATTCCAGAGAAAACTGTGTTTCCATAATTCTGTAAGCTATTTTGACCAAATTTTTTTTTTTCCCAAAGTACTGAGGAGAGGAAGATTCTTGCATGGGGGAATATCATTGAGTTATTTTATCAAAGTTAAAACAAACAGAAAACCAGGGTCTTAACACTGCATCAGGTAAGTTAAAAAGCAGTGTTGTCAACTCTAATAATATAGTCTATATATGGAATAAAACATTATAGCAGTTAGAGCAGCCATCAGGGTTCTCCATTTTTGCTCAATCTCTACCTTTAGAACTAAAATTCTCTATGGTACTATGACTCTTTAGCAGGAATAGGCATGAAAAGATTCTGTATATAAAAAGGAACTTTTAGCAGTAACTTAACATGTTTTGAGACAGTATGGGCTTTATGTTGTGACTTCTTTACTGGAAATTAACATAATGCATTTTGTTACAAGCTTTAGAAAAAGAGATGAATAAATGATTCATATTTTTAAATACGTCTCTCTTCCGACAGGTCTCCAAAACACTTGAGGAATTTGATGTAGAAGAGCAACCAAGTTCTCTATTAGAAAAACGATATCCCAATATTAAAGTTATACAGTCTGGAGTAAAACAATTGAAAAGTGATGAACATGTAAGCTAATGTGTTTTTCTCTTACTTTTATGTGGTTTTTGAAATTATTTAAAAAAAAAATATAAGAAACAGGTGAGTATTTTGGGCATGAAATTTTGTTGAAGAACATTCTGGTTATTAAAGTGTTAAGTTACCAATATTACAAGAAAATACTGCCTAACTTTAATTTCAGTTACCACTTACACTGTTGTTCAAGTAGAAATATAGGGAGGGGACATAATTGTTGATCAAAAATTACTTGTTAATTAAGAAACTGTATCTTTTAGATTTAAATCTTTGACACCTTAGAGATATTGCATTGAATACCTGATTGGAATAGCAGGGAAACCAGTCAGTGAAACTAATACTGTATGTCAATACAGGTGTCAAAATTTCTGTAACCCTTGATTGGAGATCTCTCTGATTCCCAAATTACTGCTTGTTGCTACAGAGACCAAAATATTAACAACTTTATGATTAAAAAAATAATAATTCTTGAAAGAACCAACATTTCCACCTTTTCTTCTTTCTTTTTAGCAGGAAATATGGTGCAAGTATGAGCAGTGTACAGCACATACTGATCCTTGTTGGTGTCTGTGTCAACTTGACATGTTACTTTTCACTTCAGCATTTATCAGAAACTCACATTCAGATCCAAAACTGGTTTTGCTCATTTTAAGTCACAGAGATATGATTCCAGTTAGATTATAATTCTGCTAATACTCTGAATGGAATTATATTCTTGTATCGTTGTTGTTATATTGTTTTAGTTTAGGTATGTCTCTGTGAACGTTAATATTTCATGTATAGGGATTTGGAGGATCTTTTGCCTCTGTTTTCTGAAAACCTTTAAAAACCTCTCTTTGTGCAAAACCACTGTAAACTATTTAGCTTATAGTTTGGAAAACAACAAATAAGGTCATAAAATGTTAAAATTTAAGTATTGCTTGTTGCAGAATGAGGTAGCTTGTTTAGTGCCTACCCTTTTTCTTTAGCAAAGAACAGAATTTGTGTCTTTCTAAACTGTATTCTAGCCTGTGTCTAGTTAAGTTAACACAGGTCTACCGTTGTTGAAATGTTTTGAATGAGATTCTTAATTGGTAATATATAGTAGTGCATAGGTCTACGTCTGTTACTGGGGTGGGGGGACATTGTCACATAGAAAACCAATGCTTTTAGCACAGATAGTGAGTACAGAGTGCCACCACGTGGTAATCTTTATATTTCATCTTTCTTTGAGTGCACTGCGTGCACTTTCCATTTTATCTGTCCTATGTTACATATTTAGGCTTGTAAGTCTGTGGTGAGTGTAATGCAAATAAATTACATACAATCAATGAGAGTATGAAGGCTTGCTCTTTAAGAAGCCAGTTACAGCTTTTAATATCTGCAAAATACTATATGGGGAAAAAAAAGTTGATGTTCTCTTAGATGTCTCCAATTGTTTTTTTCTTTTCTCTTAATTTTTAACAGAAAATTTTCACTGAGGATGGGAAGGAATATATGTATGAAAAACTTTGCCTGTGTGCTGGAGCAAAACCAAAATTAATTTTTGAAGGAAACCCATATGTGTTAGGAATCCGGGATACTGACAGTGCACAGGTAAATGTGTTTTGGACTTATAAGTGTATAATGTATTCCTGCTTCTGATGCAAAATACTAAAAATGATTGTGGAGTGAAATGGAGAAATGTGAGATGATGTTGTTTATTATATATCCTTAGATGGGAACACTTTCAGTAGCAGAGAAATAGCCTTAAAATACCATTAAAAAATTAATTAGTCACTAAATTTATTAACTTTATAGATAGCTGATAGAAAATATTTCTAACATGATAATGCAGAATAAATGGTATTCTTTTACCCTCCAGGCAGAAGCCAATCTGAAAATATAAACAGGAAGTAGGCACCAGTAGAAACTTCCCTGAGAGGTGTATCTGGTGCATGGTATGAAGGGCTACTTCCTACAGTGAAAAGCTACTGAAGGACACTTTTTTCTAGTTCTACTGTAGCCTCTCCTCATTGTACAGAAAAGAGTTATAGTCAAAGGTGTGGAAAAGTTTTCACGTGAGGAATGACTTAATAGACTAAAACTTCAGCTTGGAAGTAGAAGGTGAGGTTTCACTGCTGTAGGACTTTAGAATTAGAGGAGGCAGAGTGAAAGTGAACACTGCTTCTCCATAACATAAGAACTGTAATTCATCAAATGAAGTTAGATATTGAGAATAAAAAGGGAGTTAGTTTTTCAAGCAAACTGAAGTGAAACTATGAAATTTCTGTTGTTGGTTTTGAATATTAAAACTTTACCTGAGTTTAAAAAAAAAAAAGGTCTTCCCTGTGCATCCACTGTTGGCCACTGTGGGAAACAGTAGACTGGGCTATCATTTGTCAAAACTGATGCTGAACTTTGAATGAGACTGAAGATACTTGTTTCTGGTTTTGGGAGGTTTTTTAATGGTGACTGGTTGCATTCACTAGTCCCCTCTGATACACCTTCAGTATCCTTCTCTGAAGGGATTAAAGGACTGCAGTTTTCATCGTCTTCTACAGTTTAGGTTCTCTGCTACAATTAGTCAGGTAAACTGGAAGCGTGGATGAACAGATTTTAATGTAATTGCAATAGTTGTTTTGAAAGTCGTGATTCTTGATTTGTTTGAAAGAAAATACTTAAAGTGGTTATATTATGATCTAAAAAAATACTGTCTGGGCTATATTTTTTTTTAATTTCTCTCACCACTAAGATGGATTTGGAGACTTGTTTCTTTATGAAAGTTTTTTGCACAAATAAAATTGGTTCTTTGATTTGCTACAAATTATTTTTTAAATTTTGATTTTTGATCAGAAATTTTTAAATTCCTAAATTTCTGTATCTTTGCCTTTTTAATGTTATGCAAATTACTGTGAAAATTATGCAAGTTGTGATAAAACTGGATTAATAGATATCACAATGCTAATGGTCTCTAGGACAGAGGAAAGTCTCTTGGATTCTATTAAGGGGTCTGTCAAATTGGCTTAAATGTAATTATTTAACTTCTGTCTCAATTTGAGACTTGTAAGGCTGTATCAATAACTTCATCCCTTAATGTGATAGATCTTACAAGTTTCATTAACTTCTGTAACAAGATCTTAGCATAAGAAAATGTGTATCAGTAGTCTGAGAAAATCAAAATAAGAAGACTCAGAGAACAATAAAATACTGAAAAGGATGTAATTGATCAGTGTGAGGGAACATATGATCTAAGTTGTAATGGAGTTTTTGTTTTTCTTAATGCAGGCTTTTCAGAAGAATTTGGCTCAATCTGAGAGAATAGTAGTGGTAGGAAATGGTGGGATTGCACTTGAATTAGTGTAAGTAAACGACTAAGTTTTAAAGATACGTATGCAAATAAAATCTTTAATAATGATATGTGAAATCTAGTGTGCATGGGTTTGGGAGAAGGTTGACTTATAAAATTGTAGCTCTTAAAGCATTTAGTAGCAAAATGTATTAAAATACCTTTTTCACAGTATAGTGGCACTTACTGTCACATAAAATTCATCAAGCTTCAGAATAAGCTTTGACACATAGATATCAAGAATATACAGCATTTTTGTGATTTGGCACCAACAGAGATTTCTGTTAAGACTATTAAGGGCAATATTTAAGTTATAAAACGTATCTGACTTCTGGAGACAGAAGATGTAACAGGAATAGAGAGGCAGCTTATCTTGCACCCAGCCTAATTTAAGTTGATAGAGCTTTTGGAGTGTCTGACATGGCCTTTGTCTTAGGCAGGATATTGAACCGTGTGGTCCTGCAGTCTGCTAGATTACAGAAACATCTGTATTACACAATTATATAGTCTTGTTTTATGTTGCAGGGAGTCACTTTTTCACTTTCACTAGATTGTCCTCTGCATGTTCCAGGTAGTACAAACAAGATCCAAATGTCTGTTCTTAGCAGTGGGCAGTCTGGCAAAAATGCATATTTTTTTCATTGTGGGGAACAGGAAATACTAAAAACTACTAGTATAAACTTGATCTGCCTCCTCTCACCCCCTGCCCTGGTTCAGTGGAGGTTGTGCTGGTGAGAAAGTATGACCTGTCAACTTGAAGAGATTTTTATTTTTTTTTTAATGTGTTCCTTATGTAAATATTTAGAAGCAGTAGTGGATTTGATAGGCTCAAAAGTCTTGGATCCCTTATTTCTAGCTTCTGGAATGAAACCTGGCATGCTTCTTAGTTGTGTTGCTGAGAGTCAGATCCCTTTCGGGTAGTCTGTCACTTTATCCACTGTTTAAATGTCTGCAGGTATGAAATTCAAGGCTGTGAAGTAATCTGGGCTATCAAAGACAAAGCCATTGGGAACACTTTTTTTGATGCAGGAGCAGCTGAATTTCTCATTCCAAAGCTAACTGCTGAAAAACAAGAGACTCCAATTGAATGTAAAAGAACCAAGTATACAATAGAAGGTATGGTGTTTCAGTCTTCTAAGACTGCAGCAGCAGCATTTAATATTGAAGATAGTCCTAACATCAGTTAATTTAGCAGGCCATCAGTATGGTTTACTGTTATCATCAATGGCATTTCCTTCTTCAAAAAAATAAAAGTAAAAAAGCGATATAAAAAGCTATCCAGAATTGATGTAGACATATGACAGCATTTAATACAGTTACCTAAAAATATGCTTATCTTTATAGCTGTGTCAAGTTTATATCTCATTTCCTGTATTCCATCTGCTGAAGAACCTGTTCAATTTTCTGGAATATTTTAATGTTTTTCTGAATTATGTCAGCATTATGTAGGAAGGAGCTGTCCCATAATAAGCTATTGGAGGACCAGGTGAAACCTCACAGAACGTTATTACAGATGCAGTGAAACTGCAGTCTTAATCACAACAGTTAACTAGAACAGCATGAACAAACATTACAGAAACATATATATGACCAAAATAATAACAAAAAGAAGAGCATGGTTCTAGACTTCAGGCTGGAAGAATAAATTGTAAAAGTGTCAGCCTAAACGTCATAAAATGGCACCCAAGGTTCTTCAAATGTATCATGGTATGTTAGAATTTGCACTTCTGTGCAATGGAGGGGACAGTGCACATTTGCTAGCAGATGGACACCAATTTAAATATTAGCATCGATACTAAGCAACTAAGTCTACCATGGGTCTCCAGAACCCTGATGCTGTTGGGGGTCAGTCTCCATGCAGGCACCTAACAGTGGCATGGTTGTTTCGGAGATGAGTGAAGTAATGAAAGGCATAAAGTTGAAAGGCGTTAAAAATATTGGCTTGGAGTTTGATTTGTCTGCAAATTAATGGGTTTTGGGACATTACACATTTTTGTCTTCTCTTCTGGCAACCAGATCATATTTCTCTTAATTGAGAATCCTTGTTCTGAATTCTGCAGGCAGTGAAGTATGCACACTAAATCTGATACTCTCCATCTCTTTCCTTCAGGAAGTGAGGAAAAAGAAAGACCTATAGCAGCATCTGACAAACTGGGCAGTGCCTTAGGCCCCGATTGGCATGAGGGCTTATGTCTTAAAGGGACTAAAGAGGTATGGTCGTAATCTTGCTTACACATCTGTATAAGTGTTGCTGTAAGTGGGTAAGGATGACAGAATGTGAACTGTCACATTCAGGATTATTAGAAAAATAAGAACAAAATGTGCTTGAAATTACTTTCCTGTCAGAATTAAACAGGAAAATACGTTAACACAAAAAAAGTAGTTTTCTGCTTGAAGAAGGAAGTGGCTGATCAGATCCACCGGCATAGTTTTAGCAATTTGCTCTTCAGACTGAAACATAAATGTTGGTTTGCAGATTTCTGTAGGGCTGGTGTCAATCCTAGCTTTAACCAGAAGCAGTGGTTCCTCTATTGTCCTGATTTTAGCTGTCATACATACATTTCCTATGTGAAAAATAGGACAGTAGGATTTGTACAGAGGTGCAGGGAACATCAGTCTCCTGTTACAGCAGGTAGTGAAATGCAAAATCAGTAGTGGACATGGGCACTGTGAAGAGTTTCATGTTTGAAATAAAGTAAAAATCCTCACATTTCATAGGTTATCAGGTTTTACTTATTAATTTCTTAGCTGTTAGGTGTTTGCATCTGTTACACTCGTTTGAAAAAAAAGGCCTTTCAAAGGTGATCAGTCATATATTCTACAGAAATGGCTTTACAATACCAACTAAAAGGTGTTTAGGGTATTCAGCAAGCAGTGGTATTTTGGCTGTTGAAGGCTGTGGAAATGTGTTTGTGTAGTGGAGAATAAATCTGTGCAAGGCCTGAATCCAGAAAATAGTTTAGGCAAACAGGTAACTTTCCAACATCTGTCTTGAGCTCAAAATAGGAGTAAGTGGTTCAAACATGGGTTGATGGAACAGGATATATTTTCTTTTTCTTTTTACAGCATTTAGAACATAAACTTGTTATTGTTATCAGAATTTAATTTATGATAGAAAAATGAAGGATTTGAAATACTGAAAGACAGAAAAGATGAATTTACTTTTTTTCCTGTTCTGATAAGTTCTGAATTCTCTTCCTGTAAACTGAGGGGAACTTGCATATGTTTTCTGGCATGCCAGAAAAATCTAAATTGTCATGAAATTTCAAGGAACATCAGATATCTGCTGAAAAAGCAGGTAAATTGCCATTTGCTGTGGTTAGATCTGTGCCAAAAAAGAAAAAAGTCTGGGAACTCAGCTAATGTGTCATGCTTTAGGATGGGTTATAGGGGTTTTGGGTTGGGTTTTTTTTCCCAGTTTAGTAACATGTCACTTTAGATGAAGGTATACTTGCTATTAAAAATATTGTTATCGCTAATCATTATGTTTACAATTTTGTCAATCTTTCTTTAGTTTTCTCATAAAGTACATATTGAAATACTATGTGAAGTAAAGAAAATACATTTACAGCAAGAATTTATACAACTGCAACGGACTTCTTTGACTTTTCCTAAGGAAGAGAAAAAAGTAGAACCAGATGAGGGTAGGTGCCAGGTGCTGATTAGAAATAACATGTTGAAGATAAAGCAGTGCTGGAGCATGTTTGCTCTTGTTTGCTGTTTGCAAATACAGATTTGGAAAAAAAATAATCCTTTTTCTATAAATTAAATGGAGCTCTAGCAATTTATAGTAGTTGAGAATTTGATTTATGGGCTACAATTGAATTACAAAATGTTATGGGTCAGACCCTTTTTCCACAGTCACCTAAATCCTGTATGCAGAATATTCCCTCCTAGTGAGCTAATTATTTTATATATAATAAAATAATACATTAATAGTGGAGTTAGAAGCAAAAAAAACCCAAAAAAAACATTTAGTGTCAAAACTGATGTCATCCTTCAAAGAAAGTAGAAGAAAATATCACTTATTTCATGAGTAAGTCTATCTATAAATGCCACTGAATGAAAATTAATATTTAAAATAGTATTTTAATAGCCAGTTACTTTCAGCCTAACATTCTAGGAAGTCAAATCTCTGACATTCTTTTTGCTTTTGAGGCATTTCCTGTGCATCTGTAAATTGGTATGTAAAAGAATATTTGGCAGTTGTGTACTTCAGAGAACATCCCATGGGTCTGAAGCAGTGGCAGGACACAGTATTTTACGCCTACAAATTAGGACTTTGATTTAGGAACATTCCAGAGAAAGTTAATGGTAGGATGTGGAGCTAAGCTCCAAAATCTCATTTTTCTAGTCCTGAGTGAAGGTCAGAAGTGTTATAGGCAATCTCGTGGTTTTTGTTGTGGGGAGTTTTTTTGTTTAAATTTTATTTCTATTTTTTCCTTACCTAATCAATTAGATCTCTCAAAAGATTATTTTTTTCTTCTTTTTATTTCATGTCTTATTATAAGACATCGTTAATAAAAAACTTCTGTTGGTTACATTCTAAGGGCAAAATTTTCCCCTTTTTCAGTGCTATGGCCTGTATATGTGGAATTAACTAATGGAAAAATTTATGGATGCGATTTCATTGTCAGTGCAACTGGAGTTGTGCCAAACGTTAAACCATTTCTTGATGGCAATAATGTAAGTATACTGATTTCTTTTGAAGTTTAAGCTTTTTTTTAAAGTAAGGTGAAATAAGCTGTTTCAGCTGGTTTATGCTTCTGACATGAAAAACTGGTTGATAAAGGTTTTGAATGTCGTACAGCATTTTAAAATAAGGCAGGTATGTCGATATTGGAAATACCCAACATGATAAAAATTAATTTCATTACTGTTCTTGGCTTATTATATTGCTACTCATGGTATGTCCTGATACACAGTATATATACAATATACACTGTTAAGATTAAGCCTATACAAAGAGAGAAACACATTTGTTATAATTGGTTAAAGTGGCAAAAATTTAGAATAATTTTTGTGTTAATTCTGTACCATACTCTTATCTTACAAATCTTAAAATTTTCTCCTGGGAAGGAAGCAGTTATTTCCAATAATTTTCATCTAGGAAACTGAGCTATAAAGGTGCTCATATTCATCGAGGGAAGTCACACTTTGCATCAGCATCCAAACGTGGATGATGATGATGGAGTTCATAGCTGCCGTGTGAATTTTCAGGCCTTGAGATCGTTCTGTCTCCATGTTAGGTGTCTGGTTTAACCCCGGCCGGCACCTCAGCCCCACACAGCCTCTCGCTCACTCCCCCAGTGGGATGAGGGAAAAAGTTGGAAGGGTAAAAGTGAGAAAACTCATGGGTTGAGATAAAGGCAGTTTAATAGGTAAAGCAAAAGCCACACATGCAAGGAAAGCAAAGCAAAACAAGGAATTAATTCACTGCTTCCCATGGGCAGGCAGGTGTTCAGCCATCTCCAGGAAAGCAGGGCTCCATCATGCGTAACGGTTACTTGGGAAGACGAACACCACCACTCTGAACATCCCCCCCCTTCCTCCTTCTGTTGCAGAGCACAACATCGTATGGCTTGGGGCATCCCTTTGGTCAGTTGGGGCTAGCTGCCCCAGCTGGGTCCCCTCCCAACGTCTTGTGCACCCCCAGCCTTACCGCTAGCGGGGCAGCATGGGAAACAAGAAAGGCCTTGACTCTGTGTAAGCCCTGCTCAGCAACAACTAAAACACCCCTGTGTTACCAACACTGTTTTCAGCACAAATCCAAAACACAGCCCCATACTAGCTGCTATGAAGAAAATTAACTCTATCCCAGCCAAAACCAGTACGTTAGGGTATTTGGTGTTTTGCAGTTCCTTCTGATTAGGACATAAGATGCTATCCTCTGAATAAAGCAGAAGAAAATTATGAAAACAGACATCTGATGTAGAGCCATGAAATATTTCAAGGCCTGTGTTACAAAGTTAGATTAGGAATTAGGTATTTGCAGTGGTGTTTTCTGGCCTTGGCAAAAATACAAAATGAACTCTTAAGACTCAGTGTCCCTGTAACATACGTAGTGTGACTTGAAATTTGCTAAGCTGTTACTTCCCTGCCTAGGTAGCAGTAAATAATATTTTAAAAACCTGTGCTGTGTTCTAGAAATAACACTTAATGCTTTGTATCTTACCACAGAGGTCTTGCCACTCTAGTCTCATCTTAAATAATTTTATTCAGTATGTAATGCTATTCTAAGCTTTTTTTAATACATAGTTTGAGATATTTTAAAGGATATGTGAAGGTCACTTGTAAAATGCAACCCTGATCTGTTCTTAAACCTGGTGAGAAAAGAATGCAGAGATTGCTAGGAAGTTCTGGTTTTGTAGACTAATTTTGTCTTTGCTTATTTGAAGGGTTCTAGGTTTGAAAAGGTTCAGGATAAATGCTGTGGGGGGCAGGGTTGCATTATAATACAGGGAAGTAATACTCTTGTATGTGGACAGTTGTGAAAAATACTTCATTATGGCACTCCTTGGGGGATCTGCTTTCTTCCCTTGAAGATGAAGGAGTCTCGAGATTGTGAGGTTTGAACGCCGTGTTTCTCTTGTGGTTATCAGTCTTTTTCTAGTGAGTCAGATCAGATGGGAGAATGAATAGCCATAAATTGTTTACACTGAATGACCTTTTCCGCTGTTGCTACATGGCATCCAGAAGGGCATCTTGCTGGGTTCCCGCAGTATTTATTCACATAATTTTCTATCTTCAAATGTTTTGATTAAACAGAATAGTGACTTTACTGACTTTTTTTTAGGAGTGTGCCATTGGAAAGTAACAAATGAGATGACTGCTTAACATGGATGAAGTTGAATTACATAGTTTAAATGATTATTTTTCTTATTGCTGATCTGTGCAAATACTTCAGTTTGCTGTAGGTGAAGATGGAGGTCTTAAAGTGGATAAACACATGCACACATCCCTGCCAGATATATATGCAGCTGGAGATATCTGCACAGCATCATGGGAACCTAGTCCAGTGTGGCATCAGGTAAATCAAATCATACGATTGTGTGCTCAGCAGCAGTCTAATCTATGAAGTAAATTACACACTATTACACAGATGGGGGAAAAAAGAAAGTTTAATTGAAGCAGAAACCAGTAGGAACAAGTAGGTAATCCTGGGTGTGTTGATGACAGATAATTTTATCTATGTGTCTGAAAGCCAAGCTGTTCAGCTTTTCTGAGTATAATGAAAATATGTAGTACGTATATGATGAGAACAGCGAGTGTCGGTCATTGCACAGTGACGTGTATCTGTGGTTTTAAATCTTTTTTTTTTTTTTTAGATGAGACTGTGGACTCAAGCTAGGCAAATGGGATGGTATGCAGCAAAGTGCATGGCAGCAGATACTTTAGGGGAATCTGTTGATATGGATTTCAGCTTTGAACTATTTGCTCATGTTACAAAATTTTTCAATTACAAGGTAAAGTAAATACAGTCTAATAGTCTTAAACCACTGAGTAACACACATATTACTTGCTTATATTCACTTGCCAACACTGAGCAGATGCTTTAATATTGACAAAACAGTTTTCTCTATATAATAATCAATCTTAGTTTAGATTTTCTCCATTCCTACTAACTTTGAATGCTGAAACTGAAGAGGGCAAAGATCTTTACAGATGTATTACAAATTTTAATGGGTGAATGACAGCTGATCTACTTTGCACCTCTGTATATATTCCATTTCATTAAGTTTCTGTTCATGGATAAATTCAACACAGTTCAGCATGGTAGCTGGTTCATTACTGGTTTTTGTGTATGATATTTCAAGGTGAAGATTTTTAATTCTGTTGTGGGTTTGAAAGCCAATGAACGGGAGAGGTTCCCTAGGGGCAGATATTTCCCTGTTTACATCAGTCTTTTGAAGCTTAGAACTGTTACCAGCAGAAATACTAAAAGCCACTGCAATGACCTTACGAGTGCTTTTTCTTTTTCCTTCTCTTAGGTGGTGGTTTTGGGAAAATACAATGCTCAAGGCTTGGGTTTAGACCATGAACTGATGCTGAGATGTACCAAGGGACAAGAGTACATTAAAGTAGTGATGCAGAATGGCCGAATGATGGGAGCTGTGCTGATTGGTGAAACGGACTTGGAAGAAACCTTTGAAAACTTAATTTTAAATCAAATGGATCTTTCAGCCTATGGTGAAGATCTCCTGAATCCAAATATTGACATAGAAGATTATTTTGATTGAACAAAACCCCATTTCCATTTTGTATAAAGTTTTGACACTGAGTAATATAGCTTATAAAACTGTTTCCTCAGTATTAGCGGAAATGAGGGATAAATGTAATTCCTTATTAAGATTTTGTGTTGATCTTATCAAAATACTGACCGGCAAATTAAATTAATCTGTGTAGAAATGCAGCAACAAAGCAAATGGATTAGTCTTGGCAAAGAGTTTTTGTCTAGATTAGATAAGCGTATGAGAACAGGGCTATAACAGTCTTAAAAAGTGGGCTTCTCTGTGCTGTTAAGATAGCACCGCATTCATTTCAATGCGAGGTAGCCTTTACTTTTTAAAAGTAAATAAAACATGCTAAATCCCGTGCCTGCCTCATAGCTCCCTTCTTCCCCAAACCATGCATAATTCACCTGCCATGGTTACCAGAGCCCAGTTTCCCCATGGCTTAGTGCCATGCACGTTCCTCATCCCAACCAGCAAGCCACCCTTGTGAGCCAGGATGTCTTGATGCGACGGTGCTGCCCTACCTGCCTAAAGCTACCTCCAGACTTGGGCGGTGTGAGTATTGGCTAGGGTGGGAAAGCCTCTGCTTCCTAAAACCACTTGCTCAGATGCATGTTCACAAGGCAGTCGGGCAGTGTGTCACTGTCCCACTAGGGCCCCTCCGCTGCCCAGACCTGTGAGTACATGCCACAGGTTTCCAGACTCCTATTCCAGCTAACGATGCCATCTCTGTCAAGCTGGCTCAGATTAGCAGAGGACATCTTTAGGGCACAGGGTGCTCAGAGCTCTCACTACCTGGAACGTGGTCTGCAGATACATGGCAAGATGGATGCTTTATCTTCCCCCCTTTTTTTTTATTTTTTTCCCCATAAGTTTATTTCTGAAATAAATGTATTTTCTACTCATCTAAGTACAGAACACACAAACTTTGAACAGTGAAAGCCAGGATGAGATGTCACTTGAGAGCAGCTTTTTTACTGCTTGTCACTGCAGCTGTTCGGCTATTGTGGTAGAGCTGCACTGGTGCATCCTGTCTGGTCTTCAGAAGGAACAATGTGCAGCATGCTCCAAGGAAAGGCTAATGCAACAGCACTGGTGGATGTCACCTGCAGGGGTCTATCCCGGCAAGAGCCTGTGGAGCAGGCTGCTGTGTCCAGACTACATGGTAGATGGTGCTGGATGCTGTTTTGAATGCAAGTCCCATATGCTGATGGGATTCTCAGTAGACAACTGTTATGAGTCGCTTAATGAAAATGTGTTTGGGGACTATGTGTCTTGGCCACTTTCTGCCCTCTCCTCATTCCCACTGTCATGCACATTGGTTCCAGGAAGGAATTTCTGCAGGTACTAAACTCCAATTTGACTTGCGGTAACTACCTACTATTCAGTTGCAAATGGGGGTTTAAGCTGTTTGTTTTCAATCATCACTAGCTCCCTGGCTGTATGCTTAGTTATGCAAGATGCATTTTAACAATAGTGATGTGTACGTACAGGCTTGCTTCAATCAAGTTCCTCCTTTTTTAGTTGCTAGGCATAATTTAGTGCCTAGATGATAAAGCCCAACAATTTAAGCTATTCCTTAATGTCCTCTCTGTATTCCGTAGTGCCATCCGTGGACGTAGGTTATTTCATACTGGCTTTTGGTTTTGTTCTACAACTGCTACTTGGGAGTTGCTGTTTATTTAGGGTCAAACTGGGAACAGGTTGTTGTACTCCACTAAATGCAAAGTTAGCAGTACATATTGAGAATTCCCAGAAAATCACTCTAATTAAAGAGAGAGAATGACTGTTTAATTAAATGAATGAATGCTACTTTTGGCAAAGGTTTCAGTTAAAACAATGGGTGAAATATGAAGCTTTAGTCACTGACAAGATTCTACTAGAAAAATAAAGATGGAGAGCATGTTCTTAATCATGTTTGTTTTATATTTAAGTTAGTATACATCTAAATGTGGGGTGGGGGGAGAACCCAAAATGAAACCTACTGGAACTTATGTTTATAACAAGTTTGAACTTGCCTTACTGATCACTTGTGCTAAGATCTTAAAAAAAAAAAAAAAAAAATCTAATCTAGCATTCAACCTTGTGTGTGCCTAAGCAATGCATGAAGTCGGCAGTAGCTGCTGGGTCTTTACCCCTCTGGCACACAGTTACTTGTTTCTGGAAACACTGATGGGTCATCAAAGGAAGTCAACAGGTATATAGTTCTACTTCACCTACAGTTTTAAATATTCTCCCTGCTAAAATGGGAGGGAGAAAAAGTCTGTAGCTGAAGATTTTCTTTAGTCCATAGATGAGATGGTGACCCTTAGCGTAGAATGGCCGCACTTCAGCTAGCAGGATGTGGTGTCCTACATTACAGGCTGGCTTAGGCACTTCGTTGCACTTAATTACACAATGCAGAAATAAAACAATGTTGATGCACTTCAAAGAACCAATTTCAGAGAATATTGATTTATTTATATAACCATAAGTACCTCTTGATTGGGAAAAGTAGGAATGGAAAAAAGCTTCTACTAAGCCCCCCATTGCAAAAGAACTGAAGCTTTTAACATACCCTGGCACTTGCCTGTACTGAAAAACATCAGCTGTTCTGACCTCTTCAAGCGCTCCTTCAGGTTTATTTCAACATAAGAACATTGTTACAGTGAAAACAATCAATCACTGGTACAACCTCTGCAGGGCAGCAGTAGAGTCCTCAGCACAGGAGCTTTTCAGGACGCAAGTGGACAGGGTGCTGATAATCTCACCTAAGCTCCCTTTCCCACAAGAGGTTGGGCCAGATCATTCAAGGTCCCTTCCCCCCTGGGCTGTTCTGTGATTCTGTGTTGTCTGAATGTGGAACAGTGCTAAGCCACATGGTTTGCTCCTTGTTTGGAAAAGAGTATCACTTTCCTCAAGTCTACTTACTGGATGAAAATGAGCCTGCCATTATTAATGAAGCTTTTCCTTCTATATAATTAGTCAAATGTAAATATTAAGATGGCAATAGTGTTATAGCAACTTCTTGAAGTGCATGTGAGAGAAGGGAGGTCACATGGATCTAGGCTGAGATCAGTCTCAAAGGCTAATTTCCTGGTTACTGCATTTATCCCAATGGCATTTTACAGTCCTGGAATTAGGGGCTCAATATACCTCATCTTCTAGTTCAGAAGAAATTAGAGGGGAAATCCAGAACCCTGAGCAGCAAGGAAAGGACCACTCGCTCTTATTTGTAACTTTCACGGGGTTCAAAGATTCTTTTTAATACATAGCATAACCACAACAGCTGCATTTCTGAGATGAAGCACTGCTTAAAGGTTAAGCATAAACAAACCGAAAGCTCAGCAGTTGCTGCTCAGGAACTGAAAGTGTGGACAGAGCTGCTCTTCAGGCCTTTTCCCTCAACCCAGCTATTCTTGCTCCCAGCCCTGACAAACACAAGTAGAACTGAAAGCACCAAGTTCTCAGCAGCAGCAAAAGGCCTTACTGGTTACCAAACACTAAGATTTCAGTAGCAGCTCGTTTTTCCCAACTCATCAAGGTAACAGAGCTCAAGCATTCTCTTTATCATCTATCCCTTTGCACCTAGTACACTAAGGTCTTCCCATGTTCAATCTCAGGTCCTGACAGTGTTCAACATCGAATACAATTTTTCTGCCTTTCCAGTTAAAAAAAAAGAAGAAAAAAAAGTATCAGTTTCAATCTAATTCCAAACCTCAAAATTAAAATTCTACCATAATTTCTGAATTATCAAATTCCCACTACTTGTGAAACATCTTAAAAACAACTTCTGTCTTCTGTTCTACTTTGTAATCCTGAGTGATTTTTATCATCTTTCTTCTCTCAACTATTACGGTTTTGACTAAGCTTGCATTGAACCTGTGTGTTACGGAGAAACACACTCAGTGTTCACCCAGACAGGTATTTAATTGCCGTTGGGATGAGGTGAGGTAAGAACCTTCGCAGCAGTAAGCACTGGCTCTCTCTTACCTTGACAGATCCAAGACATTACATGAAAGGAAGTGTAGGTGAGTCAAAAGAGACAGGCTGCTCTTTAAAATGGTGGAGACACACTACTTTAAGCCACAGGCAAGCAGCAATACTCTCCTATAGTTGCTTTCTCTTTTCCATTTCCACAAACAACAGGAATATAAGCAAAGAGACAGGTGGAGTAGCAAAGTTAAGAGACTTGAATTGAGAAACTTCCCAAATATTAAGTTTAAGGTAGCCCACATTTAGGGCTTAAAGTATGCAACTTCCCATGCAGTCATGTTCTAGTGCTTAGAGAGCAGAAGAGTATTTCTTAGGACAACCAGATTCACTTCTAATTAGAATACAGATCTGTAGTTGGAATAGAAGCAAATTCAACAGGGGAAGGAGGGGAAAAAAAAGAGGAGAGAGCAGTATTTCTTCAGTGGCATTTTTTTCTGTATTTCCCATATAAAATATAACTTTTACAAAGGGAACAGCTGAGATCAAGTTGTCTTGGTTTTAAGTATAAATTTAGGTACTTCTGAAAAGCACAGAAGAGATAATTTTCTATTTGAATAACAAGCTAGAGAAATGCAGTTCTAAGAGCAACAGATGTATTTTAAAGGGATAAATACATGTAGTATTTCACAAAAATCTCTACAAGTCAGAAGCAGTGCAATGTTTTAACAATGCCCTGTTGAAATTCTTCTCTAAAGTACACTCAAGTACTCAAATATGATGTAGTAGGTGGAAGTATTGCAGAAAAGGGCCACATCTCTGCTCAAAACTGCAGTAATGGTGATGTCCACCTGGGCTGGAACAACCACCCCGGCACTGCAGAGGCTTTGACCCACACACAGCTCCAGAGGCAGGGTGCTGCAGCAGCCCAGGTCTCCGGATGTCTGATGTCTCTCCCTGGCACTGGCAACACCGGCAGTGGCAACTGGCACTGGCAACAGCACTGGCAACAACTGGCAGCCTCACCGGGGGGAGCTGTGCTCTGGTTGCAGTGCCGAGTTGCTGCATGAAAGAGCTGCAGGAGGAGGCGAGCAGCCTGCGTAGCAGCCAGGAGGAGGAACAGGCGATGGCAGGGTCTTCACAGAGACGCTGCAGAGCTAAGGACCACCCTGGTCCTGTGCTGCAACGGAGGGAAAACCTTGAGACTACCCTTACAGGAGCAGTAGATAGAGACTCCCACAGGAGGGAAAGCTGGAAACCTCTTGCTTCCAGCAACACAAAGGGGCTTTTCCCACCTGCAGCTCTGCGGTTGCAGAGTAGGTACAGTGCCCTGAGAAAGACGAGGATGATGACTCCACCAAGGAATGCATTGATACCAGCTGAACATGAGCCATGTGTTCACACAATGAAGAAAAGGAAGAGAAGAGTTACCAGAGAATCCCTCCTGTGGGGGACAGAGGCCCTCACTGACTTGGAGAAATTGACAGGTTTGTTTCTTACTAGGTGCCCAGATCCCAGATGTTGCTCTGTGACTGTGCGATTCAGAATTTTAAACTCAACAGAGAAGTGAGAAAAACATAGTAGAACCACTACCCTGGGCCTCAGGAGAGCAGATTTCAGCTTGTTCAGGGATCTGCTTGTCAGGATCCCAGGGAGACTGCCCTGGAAGGCAAAGGGGCTTGGGAGAGCTGCTTGATTTCCAAAATACAACCTCCTCAAAACACAAATAGTCTATTCCTATGTGCAGAAGGTAGAGCAAGCCTGGCAGAAGGCCAGCACGGGTGAACAGAGAACTCCTCAGCCAGCTCAAACACAAAAAGGAGGCCGAAGGTACAAGACATCCAGAACAAATAGAGACATTGCCTGAACACACAGGGAGGGAGTTAGAAAAGTCAGTGCTCAGCTAGAGGTGGAACTAGCACAGGATACAAAAAGCAGTAAGAAGAGCTTCTGTAAGTACCTTAGCAGCAAAAGGAAGGGTAAGGAAAGTATGGTCCCACTGCTCAGAGGAGTAGAGGACACAGGACATGGAAAAGACAGAGGTACTCGCAGTTTTTGCCTCATTTTCACTGGTAAGGTTTGCCCTCAGACCTCCCAGGTCCCCAAGCCTACTTGCAGTCCATGGGAGTAAAGCAGTAGAGGAAGGTGGAGTTACAGATCACTTAAGCCAATTGGCTGCACACAAATCCACAGGACTGGATGGGCTGCACTGAGGGGTGCTGAGGAAGCTAGCTGAGGTCAGTGCAAGACTATCACTTCTGAAAGGACCTGGAGACTGGGGGAGGTTCCTGACAACTGGGCAAAGGCAAGTATCTCACCCATCTGCAAAAAGGAGGGTCTAAGGAGTTACATGCCACTTGGCTTCACCTCAGCCCCCAGAAAACTTAAGGAGCTAATACTCCCAGAAGACATCTTCAGACAAATGGAGGTGATTGGGAACAGCCAGCTAGATCTACCAGAAGCAAAGCATACCTGATCAACCAGACTGAGATAACTGCCTGTGTGAATAAGGGGGTAGCAATGGATGTTGTATACCTTGACTTTAGCAAGGCTTTTGACATCATCTCCTATAATTTCCTTACAGCTAAAAGTATCAGTGAGATATAGACTGGATAAATGTACAACAAGGTAGGTAGAAAATTGTCTGGACCACCTGGTTCAAAGAATTGGGATCTGAGGTACGAAGTCCAACTGGTGGCCATTTACTAGTGGCAACGCTCACAGATCAATCCTGGGGCAACTACAAGTTAGGGTCTTCACTAACAATCTGCATACAGGGATGGAGCGTGCTCCAGCCAGTCTGCAGACAATACCAAGGTTGGGAGAGCTGTTGATACACTGGAGGAGCAGGACTGCTATTCAGAGGGACCTAGACAGGCTGGACACATGGGCTGACGGGGACCTCTAAGTTAAAGACAAAAGCAAAGTCCTGCACCTGGGATGGAGTAACACCATGCAACAGTTCAGGCTGGGGACGGACTGGTTAGAAAGTAGCTTTGCAGAAAGACCCAGGTTCCCAGTAGATAACAAGCTGAACATGAATCAGCAGTGTGCCTTTGCAGCACAGACAACAACTGCATCATAGACTATATTAACAAGAATGTAACCAGCAGTTTGGGGGAAACAACTCTTTCCGGGTGTTCAGCACTTGCATGATTACAGCTAGAGCACTGGGTTAAGTTTTGCACTTCCCAGTAAGAGAAACACACTGATACACTGGACTCACTGAGTCTAGCAGAGGGCTGCCTAGGTGCTCAGAGAGGAGCAGGGGCTTAGAGAGGAGAAACAGAGAACTGGATTTCTTCCAGATTAAAAAAGAAAGCTAGGGAGGGAGGAAGTAGAGTGATTGTTGTGATCTTGCTGTTGTCTTCAACTACCTAATGGAAGAGCATAGCAGCAATGGGGCCGGACTCTTCTCAGAAGAACAGTGATAGGACAAAGAGACAACAGACAAGTTGTAACACAGGAGATAACAATTAGCTCTAAGAAATATCCTTTTTTCTTTTTTTGGTGGTCAAATACTGGAACAGGTGCTGAGAGGGGTTGTGGAATCTCCACCCTTGGGGACACTCAAAACTTAACTGGACATAGCCCTGAGCACGCTGTTCTAACTGGACCTGCTTTGAGCAGGAGGTTGGACCAGATAATCTCCGCAAGTCCCTTCCAGCCTGCTTGATTCTGCAATAGTGTTACTACACACTACACTTCCAAAAGAGTTAAAAAGGCAACACAGTAATTATTTACATTTTGTAGTCATTGTTGCATCATAAGATATGCACCAGTTATTTTGATATGAAGTATTTTTCCCTTGACTACTAGACTTCTTCTAGATTTGAGGGTTTTAAATATGTTGGTTTTTTGTAGTTTCCCTGTTGTTTCTTTTTATTAAAAAATGCACAAAAATATACAATTACTAAAACACAAACTGAACTTACACACTGCCTTGTCCATGGAGAAGCAAACATGATCAGATCCTAAATGTAGTCTGTGAAATTCAGTCAAGAACTACTGGTTGGTCATCTCCACCTGCCTGAAGCTTAAGCTTCTTTGCTTTTAAGTTAGAACCACAGTTAGGCCGTTTATGTTCCTGTGAATTCTTCACTGCTGAATCTTGGACAGTCTTTGAAATAGTCTGAGCATTTTCTCTGCTTCCTTTCGAATTCGAAGATTGAGATGGTTTGTCCTGTAAGTTATAAATAATTCTATTAAAATTCTAACATTGTTTTCCTTCTTCAGTGTTCCCGCAAAAGAGAGAAGATAATGAGATCTATTTGAAATGCTGTTGATTGCATTACTATGAAAAATATATTGAGCAGATACCAAACTATTAAAATAAACTATAATGGAAAAGACATCTATATAGCAAGTCAGTACAGATATAAATACCTTGTAAACACTTTTCTTGTTTATTGTCCCTTGTATAGTGATGACATGTGCCTCATTTTTCAGCAGACTTGCTTTTGGTCCTATTTTCAGGTAGGATATTGTAGCAAATGCTGTGAAGCTGAAGTCTTCCCTGCATAAATTAAACCAGTGTTATAAGAGAAGGCTGGAGACAAAGACAGGCTAGAGCATGCAGGGGAAAAATGTGACCCATTAACCCTTCTGATGGATGTTCCAAATAGCAGCTTGATTGTGCTTTATCTATTCAAGTGGATAGTCACTTAATTTAGAGCGAGTCTGGCCAACACTTAACATAGTTCAGTCTGTGGACCTTTACACACACACATGTCAATTTGCTGGAATATGTGGAGGAAAATGAGGAAAAAAGATGTAATAAGCATCTTCTCACTTTCTTAAGAGTGTAAAAAGTCAGCTGTACAAACAGATGCCAAAAAAATTTTAAGACAAAAATAAAGGGATTAAATATTTGATTTGTACATATTCTTGGAACTGCTAGAACTATATGAAAAGACAAAATCACATACCACACAGACAGACAGATTACAAGAGAAGCACTGTTGTTATTTTCACTATGCTTTCTTAAAATTTCTGAGTACCACTTTCCGTATTAGCCAGCCTGTCCTGACTTAGACTTCATCTGGGCAACCCCATTTGCTTTGCTTAGCCATGGAATCTAAATGAGACTCTGTATAAACAGCAGACTTCTCTAAAATGAAGCCTGCTGCAGATTTAAAGGTTCACTCTGAATACAGAAGACCTCAGCTTTTTAAAACTGCAAGACATGCAGCATTTCAAATGTTCCTCCAACTTTTGTTTTAACATTCTGAAGTAGAAATATAGTAATCTTTTGAGGTTTTGTAAAATACATTAAATGCATCTGAAATAAAGGCTAAAAATGAGACTACAGAATATATCCATTAATATTATACAGAATTAACATGGGAGTAAAGAAAAATGACTACTAGATGTTAAAAAAAAAGTAGTCGTCATCTTACATACTTCAGATACTGCTGCAGCAGTAAATGGGCAATAATTCTCTCCAGTTCCTCTCGAGGGTGCTTTGGTGGAATAACTTCAGCCACTCTGAATTTTGATACACCTTTCCCAGACCACGCATCAATTAATTTCAGTGGGGTGAGTTTCTCACTCATGTTTTCAGCCTGCTCAAGTATCTTGATTAGATCCCTGCAGTATCCTGTTACATCCATTTTCTCACATGCTACAAATAAAAGTGAAGTAATATTTAAACAGCAATTTATTTAGTTATTTAGATAGTATCCATATATACATTGAGTGCATACATATATATGCACTTTTATATGTATATCTATAAATATATAAATGTATAACAAATAAAGCTGTAACTTTCCCTCTGTCAAATTAGGATATATTTGTACTCAAGCTTACATTTATCTTTCTACTTCATTATTAGAACTCCAATCCTGAAAATATGTTTACATGTATTTAACATTACAAACCACACAAATTATTTCAAAGTAGCATTTACAAAGCATAAAATTTGTAAAGTAGCTAGCTACTGTGTTACTCTGCAGCTGGATTCCTTTTCCTCACCCATAATATTTAGTATGGAAAGAATAGAGAGCAAAGAGAAACTGAAGAATATAAGCGAGACATTTCTTCTCTCAAGACACGGACAAAATGAGACAGAAAAAAAGAACTAATTTCATTATACAAATTAGCTTCATCATGACTAATTATTCTGAGCACTAACACATCCATGTAGCACATAATGATCATGCTTCTACTGCATGATCAGATCATGGCATAGAATTACCCCAACTGTCTCCTCCAACACTAAGAATTAAGTGCTGAAAACCAAGTACTACTGCTAGGTTTCCTCAGACCTTGCTTATATATCAAAAGGCCCTGGGGCTAAACCAGCAGTAAACAAGATATATTTCAGCTACACTTCATCACATGGCTCCTCTAAGTCTTGGGTACAAGCAACCTCCATACTCTTCTCAACCTCTGACCCCAGTATAAATTTCAACTAAGCCCCATTTCCAACTAGAAGATAACAAGACACTGTTAGTTGCATGACTTTGCAAAACAGTTTCATTATACAGATACAACTAACTGTATAAAGGAAAAAAGAGGTTAAATATCTTGTTTTGTCTACTTTACCCTCAAAAAATGTACAGGGTGTCCTGGTTTCAGCTGAGATAGAGTTAATTTTCTTTATAGTGGCTGGTATGGGGCTATGTTTTGGATTTGTGCTGAAAACAGTGTTGATAACACACTGATGTTTTAGTTGTTGCTGCACTAGTCAAGGACTTTTCAGCTTCCCATGCTCTGCCAGGTGCACAAGAAGCTGGGAGGGGACACAGCCAGGATAGTTGATCCAAACTGACCAAAGGGCTATTCCATACCACATGACGTCATGCTCAGTATATAAAGCTGGGGAAGAAGAAGGAAGGGGGGGACATTTAGAGTGATGGTGTTTGTCTTCCCAAGTAACCATTACACGTGATGGAGCCCTGCTTTCCTGGAGATGGCTGAACCCCTGCCTGCCCATGGGAAGCACTGAATGAATTCCTTGTTTTGCTTTGCTTGCATGCACAGCTTTTGCTTTACCTATTAAACTGTTTTTATCTCAACCCTCAAGTTTTCTTACTTTTGCTCTTCCAATTCTCTCCCCCATCCCACCATGGGGGAGTGAGCAAGTGGCTGCGTGGTGCTTAGTTCCCGGCTGGGGCTAAACCATGACACAGGGAAATAAAGTCTACTTATGAGAAGAGCTTTGAATACAGAGTTGTTCCTAAGTTTTTCATGTGCTGATCACTACATTATCCAAATGCTTCGCACAGGTATGAGGTATGAGTAGATGGTATTTTCCACGTATTACAAGAATCCATCTGTTACTTAAAGAAATTTAAGGTGGTTTTGTGTGTTCAAGAGAGATGCCCAAGACCAACTTTTTCTCAGCACTCTTTTCAGAGCTTTCTAGCTTTGTATGGGATTTCGTATGTCTAAACCACAGCTCTCACTTACTAAGTGCAGCAACAGATGCTTTGTGCATCTTCAGACTTACGGCTTTCTGGATGGGTACCAAAAATGTTAAAGCAGCCAATGATCACCCATGAAAGTGTAGTTTAAGCACTGCCCAGGATGTTTGTAGGCAAAGCAGCAAAAGAACTTATGTCCCAGAACCGCGTTCTGCTGAAACCATCCTCCTTTAACAGGCGGCAGGTCTTGTTTCAGCTTGTCTCCCAAGTTGCCTCTACGTCTGGCCCATATGCCTTCCCTCTTATGATCCCAACTTTCTTCCAAAGGAAGAGCACGCACTAGACAGGCATTGTGCTGTTAGGGCTAACACATGGCAAAATCCTGAATTAGTGTGCTCAGCTGTTCTGCACAACTGTCATGCACAGTCCTGACACAGGTAGGTCTCATGAGCATGCAGCACTGAAATCCTCAGATTTTTACCAGGCGAGTTGTAAAAGGACATGTGTGAATTGTGCCTTCTCAGAGCCAAAGTGTGAACAGTTTAGCATGCAGAGAGCAAGAGGCTCCTTCTCAAATTAAAGCTTTCACACACACACAAAAAATCCTGAAACAAAACCCAACACATACCAGAATCTTTTTAAAACAGGTAAGCCAATCTCCCCCTTGCCTGAGCTTCGCTTTTGGGAACAGGTGAACAGCTGAGCCTGAAAGATACCAAAGTGTTTGGCCTCAGGCAAAAAGCCAAACCAGGAAGTATCCTGCTAAACACCCTGAATTTGGCAACACTAAGCCACCAAAAACTGATGTTCATAACAAAAGTTGAACCTTGGAAACAGGCAGTATTACGAGCACACTTTACAGAAGTTGCTCACAGTTTGTCTAAACTAGACATTTCTTTAAGCCAACCTTCTCCATGTTCTCTGTCCTTGGTTATAAAAACAATTTACTTACAGTTCTCTCTACAGCAGTTATCACACATTCTGTTGCAGTTTGCAGAATCCCATACTTCATCAAAATGATGGGCTATGAGGACCCGGCGACACCTGAAAGAACAGAGAGCAAAGAGGGACTACAGAATGTAAATGTATCCACCTGTGTAATAAATCATGAAAGTGGCAAAAAGAAGGTCCCCTGGGTCAGCTCATATCTCAAAACAAGCATGAAGAATTAGCTCAGGAAAAATAAGAAAACAAACATTGCAACACAGAATTCCCTGTCAGTTACACTAATAGGAGTAACTAGCAGCTTTCAGCAATACTCAACACTGCTGTAGGAACAGTTTGGTTAAAGCAGAAAAGTAAGTATAATCTGCAATTCCAATAGAACAAAATATCATTAAGAATATTAAGAACTAATTCTTAGACTGAGGCAAACAAAGGCTGTACCAAATGCATGAGTTGTCCACAACATAGATACAAGTGTTTTCCATGAAGTATTCAATACAGCTCAGTGCAGCAGATGAAGCATTGAACACATGCAGATTCCTGTATGGCCATGAAACGCTGGTACCTTAGGGTAAAAGCCAAGGCATTCCAGTACTTGCTCTGAATGGGATTTGAAATCCAAACACCATTTGTTGACAGATATTTTATCTCAACATAACTGCTTCCAGAACTTTATCCTGAAGCCAGCAAGCAACACCCTGTCTTGGTTTCGGCTGAGATAGAGTTAATTTTCTTCCTAGTAGCTGATATAGTGCTGTGTTTTGGATTTTAGTATGAGAATAATATTGATAACACAATGATGTTTTAGTTATTGCCAATTAATGTTTACACTAGTCAAGGACTTTTCAGCTTCCCATGCTCTGCCAGGTGCACAAGAAACTGGGAGGGGGCACAGCCAGACCAGCCAAAGGGTTCTTCCATACCATATGGAGTCATGCTCAGTATATAAACTGGGGAGAGTTGTCCAGAGGGCAGCAATCGCTGCTCAGGGACTGGCTGGGCATCGGTTGGCAGGTGGTGAGCGGTTGTATCACCTGTTTTTTCCTGGGTTTTGTTCCTCTCTCACTCTCTTGTTTCCCTTCTCATTACAATTTATTATTATTATTATTTTGTTCCAATTATTAAACTGTTCTTATCTCAACCCACGAGTTTTCTTACTTTTGCTCTTCCGATTCTCTCCCCCATCCCACGGGGGCGGAGGAGTGAGCAAGCAGCTCTGTGGTGCTTAATTGCCAACTGGGGCTAAACCACAACACACACCAACATTCAGTTATGTGCAAGAGTACACATATTTAGCAGCCAAACCACAAACTCCAAACTCAAGACTCTGTTACAATGGTAGTGTTTCTATAGTGTGGTGGGGTTTTTTTGTTTTGTTGTTGGTTTTGTGGGGTTTTTTGTTCGGTGCTTTTTTTAAAATACCCTCCAAAAAACCAAACAAAAGTAGCCTAACTATTTAAAAACTAAGCAACCAAGCCACCACAGTAACTTACTTGTTCATATTCTGGCAGTAAGACACCATATCATACAGCTTCTCTTGCCCTACATTTTCCATCACTACCATTGAGCTGATTCTGAATATATCTCCAAAACCATAGTATAAAATACAGTCAGCTTTTTGGTCATCTCTACCTGCAATGCATTAAAACAAACAAAAAATTTAGACTTTAAACTTTAGAAGAGTTTTTTTTACTTTAAGTATAGCATTTAATTTACTTTAAGTATAGCATTTTCTGGTACAAATTCCACTCTTATCTGCATGGGCTTCTGCAGCCCCTGTATAGGGAGCGCAGGACTGTAACAGAATATCAAGCATAACATATTAGCCGATAGAACATAGCATGATACAGACTAGGAATAAAATAGGTTTAGAACAGTCTTCTACAAGTGCAGAATCAAGCAAACTGAAAATACTACACAGTGAAATTTTTTTACTCTTTAACAACTAAAATAAAATATTAATGTCATACAGAAAGCCAGTGAAATCACCATTTTCTCACCCTAACGCCTCTTGGAAAATGCTAGCCAAATACATCTTGAAGCCTAATTCTTATTTGATTAATAGACATTGTAAGTTTCAAATACGGTATTAGGTATTAATGGTAATAAATAGAGAATTAGGTATGATTTAACAAAATATACCATTTAAAACCAACTGTGTCTTCTATAGCTGAACTTAGATCACCTCTTCCTTCTTGTTGCCCCCCTCTCCCAATGATGTGCTGATAGGTGTCCTCCTGCTATTTATAAGATCCAGAGAGCAGAAAAGGTCTAAAAAAACCTAAACTTTTTGAAAGTTTAACATATAACAGAAAGGAACGACTTTACTTGGATGGGCAGTCAAGGGGAAAGAGGAAGGTTTCATAAGCTAAGTAGTATGTTCAGGCAAATGAGTAGTAGTGCTTAATCAATCCCCTCCCCTGCCCGAAGATTCTCATTTAAATCAGGTTATGAAAAAGAAACACACAAGTGCCTGCTCTAATCACCTCAAGCTAATAAACCCTGTGAAACAACTATTTCAGCACCTATACAGCCCTTGTCTCTCTAGCGTAAGCAGATGCAAACTCCCACAAACTTTGGTGACTGTTGTATTTCTTAGGCCAGTATTAAGGCCAATTTCTACCATACAGGCATAGTTAAAATCTCAACCAATTGCACCTCAGGGTCCTTGAAAAGCTTTCCTCCACACAGATTCGAATCTGTCTTTGAAAAAGTAATCATGCACAAGGTCAAAAAAACCAAACCAAACCACACCACCACAAAACCTTTTCTTCAGCCGTAACAGCTATTTAGCGCTGCTATACATTGATCAATCCTTGAAATTCCCTGCTCCAGACTCCCCATCCTACTTGCATTTCTGTGTCCACTGAAACTCATACAGACATAAGACATCATCTATAGACAATCTGAGCAAATCACGCATCCCAGTTGCTATGCAAAGAAAAAAAAAAGTAATCCTTTCTGTAACATACATTTGATTGGTCCATGACATGTTATGACATTATTCTGGTAAGCCACAGATGTCACAAAAATCAAATAATTAAAAAAATGCTGAGTAAAGGGCTAGGTACCCAGTTATTCTTTGCTACACTGCAGTAGAGAGGCCTGAGATCACAAATGTAGTTTATATTTGCTTTAAAGCCTCTTTACAGACGCAGAGTGGCATTATACACTTTGGAACCTGTCTCAAAGACAAGACACTTTGCATAAACAGCTGAAATCAAAGTACAATTTTATTGGTTTAATGGATGTAAATGGCTACTTTGCAAAAGCCATTTCCTACAATACCTGCACGTCCACTCTCTTGATAGTAGTTCTCCATGGATTTGCTCATAGAATGGTGAATTACAAACCTCACATCAGGTTTATCAATTCCCATGCCAAAAGCAACAGTCGCCACTACAACCTGAAATAAGATAAAGAAACCATAAAGGTACCAAAACACTATTTGTTTAAATGAGACATAAGTCTATGAAAAGTATCTGCTTAACCTGGATTTGATTTGCTGCCCATCCTTTATGAACTTTGGTCTTATATTTAGCATCCATGTTTGCATGGTAAGTCCCTGCCTTGATTCCCAGTTTCTGCAAACTCACAGTAACTTGCTCAGAATCCTTCTGAGAAAAACAGTAAACGATTCCTGCACAAAAGTGAAAGATGACTTATTGTAATGTCTTAAAAAAACCAAACAATCCCCAATTCTTAAAAACAACTTTGAAAGTTTTATTAACTTAAAAATAAATAAATAAAAACCAGTAAACAATCCTTGTGCCTATTCAGTCTGCAGTATTGGTAGCCATGAATGGAACTTCAGTTATCAGCTTTGACTTGAGGCTATAAAGAGAAATTAATTTTCCACATTAATCATGGAAATATTCTATTAATGTTCAAGGAGGACAATGGTTATTAATGCTTATGTAAAGGAGTGCTGTTCCTTATGACATCTACGACATCTCACCTGAGGTTTCAGATTAATCTGCTTTTTGTCATTAGTCAGTTTGGGCTAAGTCAAGGATTACACACAAAGCCATGTAATTTGTGATCATCTCAGCACAGTTTGTACTTGGGGAGCTGCTCATCAAGCCACAGAGTTCCACAGCAGAGACAGGGACAGATTGCTGCTCCAGGAAATTGGGTTCTGTTGCCTTTGTAATATGGCTCTCCTCTTTATTTGCACTACGTAATTTATTGACTACACAAAGTCCAACTTTTACAGTTCTGCTTTCATCACAGAAGCCGCAATTCACCCCACCACACACCCATTCTGGGCATTGAATAATACATGAATCTTACAATGAAATATGAAAAAGAAGTGTTAAAGATCGTAAGTATCCTGACACATAAGACACTAAATGACATACGCATGATTTAAGAACATACAGATAACCTTTTTCGAGCCTTGTTTTTCCAATCTTAAAAATTGCTGTTATTCTTATCTATGTAAACATTGTTTTTGTAATGTAATGTTGATGTAAACATACATCAACATTATATGTATGTTTACATCAACATTATATATCAATACTTCAGAAGATATAAGTAAACTGTAAAGACATTTAAACACTAATGAATGAAAAGAGTAATTATTCAAGGTATGGATCTTATTAAATTTAATTTATTTTAATGCTGGATGTTTAATGTATGGTGAAGGCAGAATTTCTCTACATGTTTCAGGATCACTTGAAAACATCCCTGTAGCGCTTAAGATGACAAAAAATAACATGCCTTTTTTTTTTTTAAACACTTTTTACCTGAGAGTCCTTTGTATCTTCCATTTATGATCTTAACTATGTCCTCAATGAAATCTTCATTATTTGAAGGCTTATGCCGAACCTCAAAAATATAATATACACACGCCAGAGAGTTCAAGTAGGCACACAGTGTGTCAAACAATCCTATTATTCTACTTCTTCCAGTACAATAAACACAGCTATTCTGCCATTTAACCAAAATTACTGTATTCTCTTTGTGTACAGTCAGATTACATCTCAAAAGTCCATAAAAAAAAAAAACCACCACACCAAAATCACAAGTTTTCCCATGAAGAACAATAAAAGAACCTGTGGCCAAACTGAAAATACGGTACAACACAATAATTCACAACTTTTCGTAATCATATGATGTATTTTCCAACAGGCTGTAGCAGTCTGAGCCCGCTACCTACCTCTCCCCTGTACACAGGCCTATCTGCTAAGCCTTGCTCACAAAGACAGAGCAGCCCAAGTTCCTCTGCAGATGACAGCAAGTTCAACAAGATGAAGTCATGGAAGAACACCATCATTCAGTTGAAAAGCTATTTATTATTAAAACATATAATTGGACATCTATTCTAAAATTCATCAACTGTAACTTACAGAAGATATCATGACTGCAATGCAGTCAAACAGGTAGCAAGACATACCTCATAGTAAAGATTGGGCCGGTTGAAAGAAGCAGTAAAGGTAATGCACTTCTGAACATGCAAAATTTTCTGAGCATCCTTTAAAACATGATTCGTAGCAGTTGCTGTTAATCCAATCAAGGGAGCATTGGGAAACTGTCTTTTCAAAATACCAAGAGACTTGTAGTCTAAGCAAGAAAACAAAAAGGAGAAAGAAAAAGATTTCTCATACCACAGATCCAAAGTTAAAAAAGATATTCATGTAGGTAGCATTCAATGGGGTAATACTGCAATAAATGTTATTACTGATCAATTTACCATAGAAATAATTTATACATCCAAATGAAGTAATAAGAAGGTTACACTTATGAAAATAGATGCTTTTGTTCTAACTGAATTTTATGGAAGCAGTCACAATTTAGAAGGCAAAACATACTGAAATAGAAGTTCTTAAAAAGTTAGGAAAATGTAAGTGGCATCGCATTAACCAACACTCAGGTTAGTTTGCAGGTCTGTTTTTACAAATAGCTTTTCAGTAAACACAGCTTTGCTAATAAACAAGCAATGTGGAATTTGGATACATAAGCCAGACTGTACTAAGGAAAGATTTTAAAGGCTCAGTGCTGACAATCACTTGCTGCCTTAGAACAGAAATGCAGCCAGAGGTACATATCCAAATTCCATGTTGCCTGTTTAACTGGCATGGCTTTTTACTCAGACACCACTTTTTAACAAAACTGCAAAGATTGACTTTACAGTTACTATTGCTTCAAATCAGATTTTCTTTCAAAGGCAAAGAAACAGTAACCAGAAAGTTACAGTCTTCTACAACTGACAAGATAGGAAACAGACTGAAGCACACTTTCTTTCCCTGCAAGTCAAGGGCATTTGTTTCACCTAGCTTTAGAAGCAATTAAAATATATCTCATGAATTTACAAAATGCCCTACCTCTGTTACCCAGTGTGTTAGGGAGCAGCGTACAGAATGACACTTTTTCATGTAGCAGTAGATTAAAGATGACTGTATTGTCCATATTAAAGATGGCAGCCAAAACCTTTCATTTCATTAAGCTCTAATTGAGGTAAGCTGAATTAGGAGTTCTTCAGAATCCTGACAGCAAAATCTACATTGAAATTGCCCCCATTTGCATGAACTTAGCTCCTGGACAAGGATATAGTAATTTCTGAATTAAATGTAAAGTCCTTGAGCTAACACAGGTACTTGCCATGCACTAAGTATTTACCTAACACATGAAAAAAGCACCTGGCTTTATTTCAGGCCTAACTCATTATTTATTGGTGCCTGAATAACACTGCAAACTGGATTTCTAATGAGCATACCAGGCCTGAAGTCATGGCCCCATTGACTACAGCAATGGACCTCATCTACAGCAATACGAGCAAGACACCCTGCTTGATAAGCTTTCTCGAGCTTTGACATGAACATTTTGCTTTTTGCAATCTTCTCCGGGGTCACATAAATGAGCTTCAGTTGCGAATTTCTGTCTAGCATTTCGGTATGAACCCACTTCACATGTTCCTGTTCAAAACAAAAGGAGAAATCAGGGGCTAACAAACTAGGACAACACATTGAAGTTGCTAGTGCTAAGATTCTTAAGAGGTTATTAACAATACATAAGGGGTAATTAATAGAGACTGATAACCTGTTACATAGTATTTACCACTACTGTAAGTCTTTGCAGAAAATCATTATATATAAAATGTTAATTTTAATACTTGGAAAATCTGTCGCAGAACTTTGAAAAAGCAAACTATTGAATATTTGTCTTTGCTTCATCATGTGGTATCAGTATTTTCCCAATAAACTATAACATAACAAACATGCCTGTGGTACTACAAGTGTAAAATAGTTTCTTACACACAATTGTAGTCTTTATTACTGAGTTTTCAAAGCGCTCTACCTCAAAGCAGGCTCCAAGTTTGGCACATTGCATCAAGCCACTAACCTATCAAATCCAGTGTCATGCGCAAGTTAATGACCACAGCCTCCTGGTAGTCAGGAAAATGTATTTCACTGTAAAAAGCAATTGACTAATAACAGTCTAGGAAAAAACTTACTTCTTGGCCTCTGGATCAAACAGCTTACCATCCTAAAGTAAGTTAAATAATTATATGTAAAAGCCTGCACTGTTCAGCATGTTACTAGTGGACAAAAATCACCTACTCCAATCTTCTTTTAAGTCTAAATGCTGAGTAAAAATCTACAACACACACCAACCAAAGGTACTTCACATCCTCTAAATAGGCCCATGAAATCTATTTATTCCATGAAAGGTGTTGGTTTACATGTGTTCTTGCCATTAAAACAAGAACACAAGATATTTATTCATGTTATCCATGTCACAGCACATAGCTGGCAAGATACTGTAGATAGAATGGCATTAGCTGATAAGACTGTGCCATTCATTCAGTATTCATAAATAACATAAGCAGAGGCAAGACACCGGCACATACACCACAGAAACCATGAAGACTTGGCAGTTAAACATACCTTACTGCTTGAGGCATTTAATAAAGTTGCAGAAATACCAAGCTGTTCCAAAACCATGAGCTGATCTTCCATCAGTGATATCAAAGGACATATCACAAGTGTGAAACCTGTAACAATCAATCATTGTGCAAACTGAACAGTTCAGATGTCACAAATATCTCCCCAATACTTTTTACTAATGCATCAGCCCTGTTCTGAAAGAACTGCCAAATGCGCACTTAAGCTTCGTACATAGTAGCAGATTCCCATCCTAGAAAGCTGATAAGTGAGTGCTAGGTCAGAGGGATACTTCTGATCAACTGCCTGTGACATGCACCTTCTCTTAGAATCTAGACCACAAACAACTGCAACAAACAGAGTACAAGAACTAATAGACAAAACAAAGAAAGTTGGATTCACATCTGTGTCATGAGGTGCTAATTTACCATACAACTAAGCAATGCTAGGTATTGGTAAATTTGGCCTTTGTAAATAAGTAAACTTCCATGCAATTGGATGGGTTATTTTTTTTAAAAAAAAAAAAAAAGCTTAAAAACTAGAACTGGATACTTATTTTTAAAAATTAATACACAAAGTCTCTCCCAAATAATCTGAAGCTAAAACTTCAGAGTGGAACAGACAAATAACAGATATCCATCCTTTAATAATTTATAGTCTGTATATTGAATTAAAAGAGAAAGAAATAAAAAAAAGTAGTGACAAACTTTTTAAAAGTTCTTTCAGTGTTTAATAACATAACGTATTGAGAGTAACTAGATAAATGATTTAAATCTAAATCACATCGAAAAGGCACATCTACTTTAAAGCTACTATTGCTCCTTCAGACAAAATAAAGACAGCAAATATTTCTAATAAATCTTTCTCTCCTATCTTTGCTCTTTTTTCCTCTGTATGGTGATATTAGACACCAATATAATGTTCATTCTCCAAATAACTCTCCAAAAATAAATCCAATTGTTTATATATGACCTTTTCTTCCCTTACATACCATCAGAACAGACAGCTGGTAACTGATAGCAAAGGCTCTTTCCACCGCCTGTAGGCATGACAAGAAATATATCCTTTCCCGCCATTGCAGCATTTACTGTTTCAAGTTGCAAGGACCTAAACTTCTGGAGTTTAAACTTGCTCTGCAGTGCAGTTTTTATCTTCTCGTACCATGGAAAATCTATTAAGGGAAAAAAACCAAACACATTTCATAGCCAAGTTTGTTAAAATGTAAGAAGGAAGGGCAATTTACATATACAATAACTAAATCTGGAAGCAATATAATTCCAGATCTGGTAAAGTGTTCGAAGATTCAATAATGGCACACAAAAAGCTACACACAGCCTGAGTCTGTATAAACTAATTTCCAAGAGGGACCTTTGAAAACCCTATGAAATGTAAACACAATCCACCTCTAGACTAAAGGCTCTCATTGCACATAAATGTGAACTAATGCTAAAAACTAACAAGCAGATGAAGAACTTCAAAGTGCTAATAATCAAGTTAACCGATTAGTCCAAAATTAAATGGAAGTGAGAAGCACACCCTAAAAATAAATAAAACCAGACACTGAGCCCTACAACAGTCTCACTACTAAGTTGCCCAAATGCTTCCCTCATGCAAATACAATGATTATAAATAGTATAATGAAGGCGCTACCATTTTTCCATATATTCCAGAGATAATAAGCATTTATTTAAAAAAAAAAAAAAGAAGGGGGGGGAGTTTAAGCTTCCCCAAAATAATCACCCCAACATGCTTATAATAGTTTTTTCTTTTCTTCAATAAAGAGTTAAAGACTGCATCATTTAAAGAGATAATACTGTAAAAACTTAAATTTCAGATGCATCAGGAAGCATATTAACCGTTTTTGTGTTATTAAAATTAAAATGCAGAAAAACTATGGGAACTCCAGGGTACACCGCACACAATGCAAAAATTAACTTTGGGACTTGAGGTGACATTGCTTCCCAATTTACAGAGATTACAGCCAAGAGCCAAGGCTCTCTGAAACCAAGAAAAGCCTCCCACTGACTTCAATAAGCTTTGTACTGGGACCAAATTTACCTACTGTTCAACATGTACACATCATCCGCAACATGTACACAGCATCTGATTGTGAAGATGTTAGTTTTCAAAGCATAGGAGGAGAGAATTAGGCACAAAGTCACCCAAAATAAATTGATTTGTTCAGCATAAATTCGCAATTATAAAGTATCGGTATTCTTACATATGCACGACACTTCTCAAACACAGACAAATACCGATTAGACTACAAAATTAATTTCATTTTTAAAAAAGCCAAAAAAGAGAATACATACAATAGATACAGGCAGAAACTAACAGTGCATTTCCAAATTCCAAGTTAAGTAAAAGAGGAGGGGAAAAAAAAACATAATAAAAAGATCTGAAGGGAATTTGGCTAGACATAACTTGGTCAAGACCCACCAGCTATCCAGGACTTCAGTTAATGGTTAACTTAAAGACAGCACTTCCAAAAGAACAGCAGCCCTCACACCACCATGGGGCACTTGCCACTTGGACTAACTCTATGTACTAATGTATTCTATGTTACTTTTGGCAGTCAGCATCCATCTAATTTGCATAATTTGGTGAGATGGTGAGGCTATATAACCCACGGCAGACAACCAATGTGCTACCCACTCAAGCAAGAAGAAACACGAAGACAGCCAGAAGTAACTTTGAGAGTGCAAGATTGTTATTATCAAATCCTGAAAAGATCCAGAGTAATTATTTTTAGAACATAAATAAACAGGGAATATAAGTATTGCAATATATCCAGATTTACTCTGGGATTCTTATAGCAAATCAAATCAAGTTGTGACTTTGCAACAAAAGAATAAAAGTAGTTATATCAGGCCACTCTAGTGATAATTCTGCCCAGAAGAACTCAGATTAGTATTTAGGAATGTCCTTAGGACTTACGTACAAACATTACCCTGTGTAATTACGATGGCAGGTCACCCAGCTGAACAAAATGAAATAGGACAATATCATTATCCAGACAAAAGTCTGTATGAACACATTTTTGCCCTACTGAATTAGTTTACTTCTATGTTAGAATATTTGAATTTGACTCTGCAAACCTTTTTTGTTCCATGCCTCAGGTGAGGTTTCGGTGTCTTTACTTCCACCTGCTTCCAAGTCTCCTGAGGACTGCTTTATCAGATTTGTTACCCTCATCTTCTTTTGAATGAGTTCCTGCTGTTTATCCACAAGCTCCTGAATCTGCATCTCCACTGCCTGCAGCTCATTTTCAATGGAAACCAGTACCTCCTCTAGCACTGAAGGGAAAAGCAAGGTGAAGGCAGAATAGAGACTACAGTAACATGTTAATCCCAGTTGTAAAGGATATTGTATTTCATTTGTTGATTGAGAACAATCAAAATTAAACACAAACCAAAGGCATCTAGAGAAACAGACAGCCTGACATGCCTACTGATAAGATTATAGCACCTAATATTGTATATGACATGTAAAAATACTTAGCAAGGCTTAACAACATATTTCTTATATTAGTAGGTCATATATACACAGGTACACTGTAAGTTGTCATCTCTGATACGGTGTATGAGAGATATGCAACAGTATAATTGCCTGCGTTGATTAATAGAGAAAAAAATATATCACAATCCAGTTTCCCAAAAACGGTGCCTCTCCAGAGACACCTGAAATTATTTTATTTTCTGCAGATGCATGTTAAGCAGTGAAAAGCATATTGCATCTGCCCTTATATTAAAGGTGCTATGTTACAATGAAGACAAGTACTCCAGCCAATTCCAAGATAAGCACTTTAGAACATTTTTAATAGAAAGCATTTACACGTGAGAAGCAACATTAACCTCAGCAAGTAAAGGTCTTCTGAAGATGGAAATAGGGACATTAGCAAAAAGCTACATTTCATGCACCCAGATCTCCCTTCTGTGCAGAACCAGAGGATCTGCTGAACGCCAAGGTTTGAACACAGAGGACAAAAGCTTTTGTGAACACAAGCCATTTTTCAGATCTGAAAAAGCTGAAGCAAATACTCCCCAAAAGCTTGGGCTGCATAAGTGAATCTTTGGCAGGAATTTGCCTCTTTACATCCTTATATGCATCTCTGTGAATTACAGATTGTGTTCTAGAATCCAATCCCCAGGGTTTAAAAGAATAATTAACACATACCACAGCATGCCAAGCGTGTATCAGTATTTCAGAGCCAGGCCAGAAAAGCATAAGAAGAAATGTCTTCCTTCCCCTCCGCCCCGCAAAATACGAGATTTTGGTCCAAGCATAGCAGATATGATAATCTGCTTATGGAAGAAAAAATGTATGATATGGAAAAAGATATCCTCATTACAAATGGCATAAAATGGGAACATATCTCTTCCTAAATGCCCACTGTTACTCAGCAGGAAAGAGTCAAAAGTATCTTAAAATATGAAGCATATTTTCAAAATATTGAAAACCAAGTAATTTCCTTGACAAACCTGCTTTTGTTTTAGTTTTTATCTAAGAAACAAAAAGTTATCCAGTAAAAGAACTTTTTCTTCAAATCTGAAGTATTATAACATAGACCCCACAAACTCTTTTCTGCACACATTAAATTCATATAACAATCAATAACATCAGGTGATTGTGTCAGTTAACTAAAAGATAGCAAAACGAACATATTGAATACTAATTTTGGATTACCTGCAACAGCTGACATCTTTGGAGATTAGAGAATGTTATCCTTAGGAGACCTTATTTAACCAAGCAACTGTCGCTAAGAATAAAACAGAATAAATTAAAAAAAAATTTAAAAAGACAAAAATTATTTCATGAGTAATCCTTCTAAACTTAGAACAAATTTACTGCAAGAGATTCTTCATTAATATAGGAGGTGTTAAAATAACAGTTTAAGTACTGGTTCATTTAATTTGCCTATATAAATATGCCCAACTAGATGACAACACACTTTGTCCCATCTGCAAAAGAGGCAGATACCAACGCACAACCAATTCCTAAGCTTATAGCTCGCCAGCCTTCTAAATGAAACCAAGTGAATTTTGACCAAGTTATAAATTTTCCACGAGAGGCATGGTCTAATATAGACCAGTCATTCACCTACCTTTGACCTATCTTTTTTTTTTGTCTCTTCAAAGATTATTTTACAGAAAAGTCTGAACAAATCATATTGTGCCCCTTAGAAAAGTAGTCACCATAACTACTTTTGGAGGAAGTAGAAAAGTCTTTCGGTTCAGAGAAGGGGGACTGGTTTTGACTAGACCATCAGTGAGATGAACTTAGAATCCTATTTATTGGCTAATTTTTTTAACAACATTCTTTGTCGTATTATATTCTAACAATAAAAAACTCAAGAAACTTGATATTCTCTCATCCTTCTTGAATTCTGGACTATTTATTATATACATGGGAGCCAAATCTGAGGGAAGGTGAAAGGGAACAAATTCAGCAGACTCTCACTATAAGCTGATCATAACATAACAAATATTTTACTGCATTCCTATAAATGGGGAAAATATATATAAAAAAGAACGTGTGAATAAAACACTGACTTTGCTAGAAGAGGTTATAATTAAAAATAAGTTAAAGGTGCACACTTCAGAAAGAAGTTGATTATTGTATGAGATAACTCAGCAGCGTCCAGGTCACCCACATAATTTGAGTTACACAGTTCTGTCTTTATACCACCTGCCACTTGCACAAAAGTATTTGGAAATATTAGTCTCCCCAAAGTACATAGCAACCAGGGACATCCAGAAAAATCAGCAGCTACGGCACAGACACCCTGTAAATGCAATATGCTACTTCTCCTCCCCCCGTAAACACAATCCTCACAAATATCACTAGGCTGATAGCTCAGGAAACATAAGCCATTTTCTTATCCAAGGAGTGGGAAGAGGATGAAAATTACTCATGAAAGTTTCCCTATATGCTGCTAAAGCTCTGCAAGGCTTTAATTTAGCTCCTGTCTCTAAAAGAAGTAGCTCAGCATACCTTATAATTGATTCTATACCACCACTGCCAACAAAGACCCCCAATTACCATTTGGCTCCTCAAAACTGCAGCTCCTAAGAAACTGAATAATGATGAACTCATATCTCATAAGCCAGAGTGGACAAAAGGCAAGCGGAAGCATCTTGCCCATTAGGCAGTTTTACCCCACTGTAAAAACAGCTGAATTCCTGTGAATTCACCCCATCACAGCTTTTTCTAAATACCCCACTAGTGGGGAAAGAGAGGCCTCTAAGTGCATGCTGGCCATGCCTAAAACAGACAGTTTAGTAACCAGCATCACTTTCCACCCTGCACAGAACTGAATCGGCGCCCTAGCACTGGAAGCTTTCTTACTCCACCTTCTATCCAGCCTCCAAATTAACGCTCTTCAGTCCCAACTCTAAGAAGTGAGTGGTGTTAATGAAGCATTATCAAACCAAGAACCCTTAAAAATTAGGGAATAAAACCAACGATAATTGCAAAAGCACGGCGTATCATCTTAGTAGTAAAAATCCACCATCCAGCCATAAAACACTGAGAAGCCACCTTAAAAAAAAAAGGTCATTAAGAGAGAAAAAAAAAGCGCCAAACCGGCAGCAGGGAGGTATATTTACAGCGGCCGTTTCAGCATCCGTCACCTGCGAGCCGAACACAAGCCGCGGGCACGAAACGCAGGGAGCGCCCGCCTCACCGAGGCGGCCCCACGCCTCCAGCGGCCCGTGACGGAGCCGTCACGGCCAGGCAGGGAAGCCACCTGCCTGACGGGCCGGGACGGAGGCCGCTGGGGCCACACAGGCGGAGGAGGAGGCGGCCGGCGGAGGCGACCGGCAGACCCCTGCCACCAGCGGCCGCGGCTTCTGCCGCGGCTCATCACCCCCTTCCACCCACACAACGGTTACAGCCCCGGCGCGCGCCGCCCCCGCCCCAACGGTTAGTGCCGGGGCGCGCGCTCGCGCTCCCGCTCCGCCCCCACGCTCCCGCATGCCGGCACCGCGACTGCCCCCCACTCCCACCTGGACAGCCGGCTGTCAGGCCCCGCCCCCTCCCGGTTCCGCCTCTTCCGCTGCCGGCTTCCCTTAGCCAATTGTCAAGAAAGAGCGAGAGCGAGGGTGACCACGTGCATCCCCTCTCCCTCAATCAACAGCGGCTCCGCGAGGCTCCCGCCTGCTTTAATGAAAGCGGAGAGGCGGGCACTGACATGGGAGGGGGCGCAGCCGCGCGAACAACGCGGCTGTTGATTGGCGCCGGCCCCGCCAATCGGCGCCCCCCTTTCACCCGGCGGCGAGGCGAAGGGGGCTGCGTGTTTCCGGAAGACGTGGCCGTTGTCAGCCGCAGCTTCTCTGCCGCGCGCCCGCCGCCACCATGATCTCCCTCTCGGACACCCAGAGTAAGCGCCGCCCCCTCCCCACCGGTAGTCCGCGGTGGGAGGCGGGCAGCGGCTCGCCCGCCGCGGGGCTGGGGGCACCCGAGCTGTGGAGCGGGGAGGCGGGGGCTGGGGGGACGGGACCCCGGTAGTGGCCGAGCAGCGCGGGGCGGGCCTGGCCGCACCGGTCCCGGACCCGCTCGGGCCCCCTCGCCCTTTGTTCGCGCTCGCGGCGCGTCGGTTGCAGCCGTTGGAGTGGTCGGGACTCAGGGCCCCGGCCGGGCCGCTGTGGCGGAGCGCCCTGCGGAGAGTTCGTCTCCTTCCTCGGCCCACGCCCGCTCGGGGCCCCGGCGCTCTGGCTGAGCGCGGCGCGCAGAGGCGGCTCTTGGCGCTGGGGAGGGAGTCGCCGAGGAGGGGTCCGGCTTGTGCGGGCGAGGGAGGGCCGTCGGCACGCCCGTTTGCCGCCCCGCGGCGGTCCCCGACGGGCAGCGGCTGGAAACCGGCCGCGGGTGGGAACGGGGGCGCAGACGGAGCTGACCTGGCCGCGTCTGTAGGCACCGCCGCTTCGTGAGGGCTGTTGGCCTGGGCCTCGGGTCTAGCGGCGGTAGCGTGAGCTGTCGGGTAAAACGGCAAGTGGGATGGGATGTAGGGCTGCAGCGGAGCGCTCGGCGGGGCTGACTCCCTCGTCCTTAGGAGAGCACTGACACCAGCGCCGCTGCCGCCAGCGTTTGTCATGGGCTCTAAGCTCTGCCGTGTTGGCAGGGGTGCGGTGGTGTGGCGATGGCGAGAATGAATGAAAGCTGAGCGGTAAACAGAAGTAACAATTAGCTAAAGTTTTCTAGTATGCCTCCGTGTGGACATGAGTGCTTTGGAATCACTTAATTACATGTTAGTGGCTTTACTGTGTTTCTCTTAACTTGCTGTTGTCATGCTGAGCATTTGCAGGTACCACTGAGGGGGTTTTAAGGTGAAGACCAGGTGCTCAATCTGAAGTGGAAAAAAAGGAGTATGTGTCTGTGACCGTAGTTTTGTTTTCACTGAACAGAAATACTTGGAAATAGAGATGCTGAAAGGGAAAAAACAAAGAAATCGTAGTAAAGAGGTTCATAAGAGTTTAAACTGCAAGGTAAAGGAGAATGTTAGGTCTTTGATTTAAATTAGCATCTCACGTATCATGCATTTCTGACATGGTTGCCGTGAAAGGAAATGAGCCTGCTTGATAAGCACCGTAGTGTCAGTTATGAAGGAAGGTAAGTGTGAAAGATGTAGAAAAGAAAGTTACAAGAACTAACTTTAACTTGATAGCAGGATACTGGAAACGGAGGTATTGGAGAGCCAGTCAAGGCCGAGGATGAAGACGGGCAGAAAATCAGGTTAGCAGCATTCAAGGTCCACAATTTCTTGAGAAATTCAGGTGCTGTGCTCTGTTACTGGGATGGGTACTAACCCTTGGGGTTAATTTTTAGGTTTCTGATTGATTAAACCCTGTGGGCTTTGCTTTTGCCCATTCCCCTATCCTCTTGTCCAGAGTATTCATTGGGAAAAAAAGAAAAATCTCTTCAGAAAGGGGAGATCTGTTCACTGTTTTTCCTTTTCTCAGTTCCACGTTTGGGACCTTCAGCTAACTCCAGGCCTGACTCTGTTGGTTTTAACTGTCAGAGCCAAGAGTAGTAAGTAAAATACTGCAGAGTTCAGGGGATTTTAGGGTTTTTTTCCACTGTTTTTCTGAAATTCTGAAGATATTTCATCAGATATTTTTAAACTCACTGCTGTTTGGAAAATTATGGAGTTAGCCATAGAGTCACTGGTGGAGTAATGTGATAAATACCTGGAGAGGACCACTGCATTAGTTGATGTTTGGAAAGTTAAATTTGCAGCTGTAGTCTAGAACATTTTTTAAGCGATTCATTGAATGGTGTTATAAATCACCAGTAATTGCAAAGAATGCACTTAGTTTTTCCCAAACAAATTCATTTTTTAATAATTAAAAATTGAAACTTTTCATAACCTATTGTTGTATTTTAGCCCCAATCGGCAATTAAGCACCACAGAGCTGCTCACTCACCCTCCTGCCCCTGGTGGGATGGGGGAGAGAATCGGAAGAGCAAAAGTAAAAAAACGCATGGCTTGAGATAAGAACAGTTTAATAATTGGGGGGGGGATATAATAAATTGTAATGGAAAGGAAAACAATGAGGGGGGGGATGGGACAAAACCCAGGAAAAAACAAGTGATGCAACTGCTCACTACCCGCTGAGCGACGCCCAGCCAGTTCCCAAGCAGTGATCGCTGTCCCCCAGCCAACTCCCCCCAGTTTATATACTGAGCATGACATCATATGGTATGGAATAGCCCCTTGGCCAGTTTGGATCAACTGTCCTGGCTGTGCCCCCTCCCAGTTTCTTCTGCACCTGGCAGAGCATGGGATGCTGAAAAGTCCTTGACTAGTGTAAGCACTACTTAGCAACAGCTAGAGCATCAGTGTGTTAGCAACGTTATTCTCAAGCTAAATCCAAACCACAGCACTATACCAGCTACTAGGAAGAAAACTAACTCTATCCCAGCCGAAACCGGGAGACCCATAAACTGCATTAATTTTTGTCTTCTGAGAGCCTATAGTGCAGGATTCCATTCTTATTTTATACACAGAAGATAGAGGATGTGCATTGTCTTTCCTGAACTTTCACAAGCAATGTATCAAAGAGCTGCAGTACTCTTGCACAGCCTATGGGATTTCTGCAGAAACATTGAGAAAGCATTGCTCCTTCCTCTCAGTAAATCAAAATAATTTAAAAAAAAAAAAAAAGCTGGGTAAATGTCACGTGGCTAGTATGTGTTTCTGCATTTCTAGGCACTGAAGTATTGTATTTGAGTAATATGGGAAGGCTCTTCTGGCGCAGGAGAAAGCGTTTAAAAATAGTTCACACCCCATATAAAAATTCCTAGTTCATTGTTGCAAAGATCATGTACAAAATGTCGGTGCTTTTTTTTAATTCCTCTAAGAATGCTAGTCAAATATATTTCCAAATTTTGATATAAATGAAGTCAGTTATACCTTCTACTGAGATATTGGCAACAGAGAAGAATAGTCCGTGACTAGTCATCTTCTTTCAGCAGTAATTTTGGGATGATTAGAATGGTGGTGGTTTTTTTTTTTCTTTTCCCTCCACTAACCAGAGAATATGGTTGACTTCTAAAGTGAATCTGAATCTGTTGTAGGAGTGGGTGATTACAAACATGCTTCAAGTGAATACAGGAGAAGTGTCAGAGTAGTAATTGCAGCAGCTGTTGGGAGTTGGCCTCTGCCATCTTGCTAGATCCCTACTTTGTGCTGTATCTGAGGGAGGAATGAATACTTGCTTCCCATGACTGCATATTTATCTTATTGGCAGCTGGTAATTCCTTTGGAGTCCTGCCTCCAAGTGTTTTCCTTCCAGAATACAGATTGTTTCTGCTCCTCTAAAGTAAAGAGTACTAGAGAAAAGGGCAGAGTGCAATTGTTATATTGCCTTCAGTCAGCAGATTCATTGCAAATACAATTTGCAATTCCATTTTTCATTGTAAACGAATATTGAGAATGTCTGCAGTAAATGAATTGTAGCAGGTTACTTAGTAGTTTTAATTCTGGGTGGTTAAAATGCTCATAGCAAAAGTTTAAAGTGGCAGGTGACATTGTAGAACTACAGATTTAACACCATGTGGTCTGCAACCTTGCTGAAAGATGAGCCCTTACAGCAGTTAGGGAAGTTGAATGTTGCTGTAACAAATCTCTTTACTCTGAGCTGTTTTGAAATTTTTTTGCAGTAACTAAATGGAAGTTTGGAAATATGCAGAATGATACTCCTGAGCTCTTCAAGCAACAGTAAATGATCAGCTAGATCTACTACATTGCAGTCAAAAGTGCAACTAAAACACTTAGGTAGATCTGGCTAACAGTAGCAGTGAATGTTATGATAGTGTAGGTGGAGTTTTTTGTTTGTTTCAGGCTAGACTATACAAAACTACTGGGATCTTTTATGTATATATATATATGCACACAGATGCAAACTGGGCTGCCAGCTTGTCTATAGTATTATGGCTGTTTTCACTAGCTGTTTTTATGTATCCTGTATGTTTCTAAAATCCCTGTGACCAGAGGCAGCAGTAACGTAAGGGTGAGTGCATGGATAAATGCAAAGATTTTTGCAGCTGTGTTGCTGTTCCTGTTACTTCTCTTCTATTCAGTCTGCATGAAAGTCAAGGCCTTAGAGGCTTAATTTTAAAAGTAGAATGTATTTCTATGTATGGTCTTCAAGATACCTCAGAAGCTATTGTCAAATGGTAGCTTTAATCATAGCTTGACATTTCTAGCCCAGTTTCTCAGAGAAACAAATCTTTCATCCTACTCTTGCTTTCCCAATATTTCTTGAACAACCTTTACAGACAGGCAGAATGCAAAGATATTTAGTATCTACTAATTTTGTGAAAACTGGCTGGAGACCCGAGCTGGTGTTTAATAGCTGTCCAGTGCATGTGCAACTTGAAAGGAGCCTACAGCATTAATCTGAGTTGTGTTCAGTCCAGAAGTTGTGGGAAGTGGGACTGCTATGTGAGATAATGGGAGGTGGAATGTGAGGTCTCAGGAGGATGGAAAGGACCAGGGTACTTAAGTTACTGTGGTAAACTTAATGGGTTAAAAGTTGCAAGTGGAAAACAAAGTTTCATTATCTGTTCACAAAACAATCCTTTTCTCCATACTAGCAGTAAATCAAAAGGGATGTCTTTGCCGTATGTGTATATGCATGCATGCTTTTTTTGTTGCATTCAATTTCAGTATATAGTTCAAATATGTATTTTTTGATAAGCAGCTTCCAAAGATTTCTGTCTGTTATTGAAGTAATTGATGTCCTCAAGACTTACTGTATTTGTACACTCAGGAAAGTTTTTTAGGTGGTCATAAAATAGGCTGAGTTTTTCTATAAATTTAAAATGTCTGTAGATTGGATGTTCTAAGTAAGTTTTTTCACAATTCTTATGCATCACTTTTTCCTGGTACTATGTTTTGTTACGTGCCTAAATTTGTTTCTTTTTCAGAGATTGGAATGGGACTAACAGGCTTTGGAGTGTTTTTCCTTTTCTTTGGAATGATACTCTTCTTTGACAAAGCTCTTTTGGCTATTGGAAATGTAAGTGCCTGCTGTTTAGTCTTAGATTCTGCACTGCTTAGAATTAATTGTATGATATATTAAAAATAAACTAAATATAGAACAATGTTATCAATTTGAAACTGGATCACAAAAAATGCTGTGGCAGTTTGGTATAAAGGAAGAGTTATGCTCAGTGATGAGTGAATAATTTTTCCTGATTAAAGTTAGAGCAGCTCACATCAGTCTAAATATCGTACCTCCAGGTCAGGCCTGCGGTATGTTGGTCAGACAAGAAGCAGCTTGTTCAACAGTTGTTATGCTGCTGCAAATAAGATTTTTTTTTTTTTGATTGGCTGTCATTACTAACACTTTCTTTTTTGTGATCTTGTAAGATAACTGTCAAATTTAAGTATCTATTTGGATAAGAATAGTGAAGTGTTCTGTACATGCTAGCAAATGCAGCTTTGCTGTGCTTTATGAGGAAAGAAAGAAGTATGAATTGCTGGTAGTCTGGGTTTAGAAGAGCCCTCACCCTTCACAGTAGAGAGATTTAACGTCTTCAGTTTTTACCTAATCAAAGTTTTCACTTAAAGCAGGATAGAAAATAAATCCTAGTTCTAGTACACAAGATTCCCAATCCAAAGCAAATATAAAATGACAGGGTGTTTTTCTGAATGCAATAATCTCTGTGCCTCTGCTGTTCTCAGCTTTGCCAGCCAGCCAAGAGCACAGCCTGGTAGAGGTTCGCATCCTCTTTTGCTGATGCCTGGAAGTCTGTGGTCAAAACTAATCTGTTTCATTCTGTGGCAGCAGGGTCAAATACTGAGATTCACTGAAGGAAAATTTTGAAATGTATATTTGAATTTGGGTGTATTAGTTGAAACGTTGTTCTGAACCATCAATAAAGTGTATAGTGGAAGAGTAAAAAATAAAATAATGCTTATTTTTTCTTTTCCTAATGTAAGGTGGAAATATGAGATCCTGTTTAGGGAAAATGATGAAAACATAGGTAGGAAGAGACAATGACAGGCTATATGGTAACCAAAGATAATGCAAGAAAAGGTACTGTATGCTTACAGAAAGTTAAAAAAAAAAAGTGATCAGAAAGGGGAAAAGGTGGCAAGAAAGTGGTTTATTAAATAACATACAAAACTTAGATTTCATCTGTAATCTTGAGTAAAATCCCCTTTTCAGCAAAAATGTTGCCCAGATGTATGCTTACAAGCTGAAATAATTACAGTTCCTGTTGCTAAAGGACACTAAAAGTAGTTCTAACTGGTTGGAACTATTGTGATAGTGTTTAGTCTATGCTGGAACTAGTAAATGGTAGAAAGACTATACACAGTAAAAAAAAAAAAAAAAAAAACAACCAAACCCAGGAGGATAACTGATAATGCTCTTCAGCTGTTTTGCTTTTTTGGCTTTGCACTGTTCAGTAGATCAGTACAAGCAATTGAAGACGTCCATGGTACAGAACAGAGGTGCTTTTGTAACATGTCTGTTCTCAGTTTTTAGGAACCTTTGCTGTCAGTAGTACTAAGCTTCAGCACTGCTTGCGGGTAATCATTGTACTTATGATACAGGACAGATAACTGTTGTCACCAGGTCTTTTGACGTGATCATGTTTGTCAGAGACCACAAAGGTAGACTCTGCTTTTTAAGCAGCTGAGAGAAGAGTTTTGAATGCTAGCTACATATGCTTTAAGATGGACTTTACAAAAGAAAATCACTAGTAAATTCCTTCTCACCGTCTTTTAGTATTAAAAACTTGTGCAAGAAATGCAGTCTAATTTGGTAGAATATTTATATGTGTACATCCTAAACTTAGGAATATAATTAGCTATTTTCTTTCTTTGGTTGGTTTTTGTCTTTTCTAGGTTTTATTTGTGGCTGGCTTGTCGTTTGTTATTGGTTTAGAAAGAACATTTAGATTCTTCTTTCAAAAACACAAAATGAAAGCAACGGGCTTTTTCCTGGGTGGTGTGCTCATAGTTCTCATTGGTTGGCCTTTAATAGGAATGATCCTTGAAATTTATGGGTTCTTCCTATTATTCAGGTAAGACTTGTTTCAAAATACCTTTCTGTATTGGTGTATCTAGGAATAAATGTATTCATTTAGTGTTGCTGCATTACAGCTGACAAAGCGGCATCCTTTAAATGTTCACTTTTGATAGATTTTATATCAAGTTGTTGATTTACATTTGCAAGAGGTGGAAAGTTGGTAAGTATTTTTCGAAGACTTAAATCTGCTAATGTTTGAGGCATATACCAAACTGACTTTGGTAATGTTGTTTATGTCTAACCAAAGAATTGTAAAGCTTCAAAATATCTGGGAGTCCAAATTGTTAGCAGTGCAAAGTTTAAATATTTCCTCATAAAAAAGGCAACTTAGATACTTAGTATTTTTTTGGTGAGGAGTTTGTTCTTTTGTTTAACAAATGGGGCAAAATACTTGGTTACAAACATCCTAAGTTTGTAACCTTACCATTTCATTAGTATGGTAGCCCAGTGAACAGATGTTTTCTCTCATGTTTCATTACACTTGTGCCCTAGTATAGTCAGAACTGCTGGTTTTGGTTAGCATTATCTGGACTGAGTTAAGAAAAGATGACAATTCTTAGTTTTTGAACAGCGATCCTGATACATGTTATAGCTTTCACAATGCATCATTTAACTTCATAAATGCAATTGTAATGGTGAAAGAATTTGACTTGTTACAAACTTTATATCTATATTTTATCTTTATTTCCACGGTTGAAGTTTCATACTTCAGTATAAAACAAAGTACAAAATATGCTAATAAATAAGGAGGGAGGCTTTTAGTTGTTCCTGGACTTCTCTTCAGATGAAGACACTTCCATTAATGCTTATTAATCTAATAACAGACCCCTAAAATATTTTCAAAGTGTTCAGCTGCTGGCTAAATAATACAGTTCCTGTTAATCAAAATCAACCACTCTTCTCATGGTGCTCTTTTTTCCACCCAGTTAAATTGTATGTTAATCTTGTATTTAGTTTAGATAAAATGTTTACATATTTTAGAAGAAAATCTTAACTTGGCTTTTAATATATGCTTCTTATTGTTCTACTCTGTATTACTCTGAACTCTGTCACTGCAAGTGTTTTGAAAATCACAGTATTTTACTGAATACTTTGTCCTTTCTTGCATGTAGCACTTGGATTTAATCAGCATTCTTTTCTTAGGCCCAAAGAATACCAGGTCAACTTATGCACCTTTGGATTTGTTAGGGCAGTATGTTGTGAGGATGGGCATTTCTGTGTGTCCTAATGGTTCTAGTCATGTGGGTTACTAGGATTTATATATGGAAAACCTTTATCAAGAGCAATTTAGCAGTTCTAGTAATTTTACTTCAACTCAGACTAAGATAGTACAAAGGTAAACCACTGTATTGTACTTTTTTCAGTCTTTTGATTTTTAGACCACTAAACCAGTTCCACTAGGTGTTCAGATCCCTCTAGAATCTTTACTCGTAGGTTGTTGTCTTGCATATCTAGACTACTTTTACACAGTCACCTTTCATATGCCCTGTAGCAGTAATTGCAAAGCCCCTGTTGTCCACAAAGCAACGGTTAGGTACCGGTGACCAAGAACACTTAAAAAAAAAAAAAGACAGGATTGCAAAGATGATACTTATCTTTTTTTTAAAGATGCATCTGACTAAAGTGAGACAGACATGCAATTATTATTTTACTCTGGTTTAAATCTAGGATGTCTTTCCATTAACATGCTGCCACAAGTTTCCCATCAGAGGTTTAGTCTTTTGCCATACTTTCACATGCTCAGATTGCATTCACTGGAGAGGACTATTGTGGGACGGTATCTCTTGTTGTACTCTAAGCTGCTTTTGGAGCCTTGTTCAGATTGCAGGCATCCAGAGTTATGGCTAAGAACATTATCCTGCGTATACTGACTGTTAGTTATTCTTGGCTACACCAATTGTTTTAATCTGTTAGAAGTGGTTTGCGTGCCTTGCATCACAATTTACTGGACCACTGAAATGATCCGGTCTTTAAAAAAAGAAAATCTCCAGGAAAAATTTGCTGGTATTGATATTATCCAGCAAATAGTTTTTACCAGTGTAGTGAAGAGGATGATGACTTGTGAAACTTCACTGTTTCACTGTGGCTGAGGTTTCATTACACGTTAATCCTTATTCTATGCAGGGAATGTGTAGCTCAACAAGAGACAACTCGGAATGCCACCACCAGCTGAATTGCTGCAGTTGACTGCAAACAGCTGGCATACTGCCATTTAAAATTTGTTTTTCTGTTGCAGAGATGAAGTGGACAGTGCAGGGGGCTACACCATAGCAGCTATGCTAGGCAACATCCCCTGGCTCATGATTCAAATACCGGACTTCACATGAATTTGTCAAATAAGTGAACACACAACTCTGTCATGCTTAATTTTCTTTAGTTAATGTAAAAAGTACCATATATGGTTTCAAAGGGGATTACTCAGAATTAACTTCAGTTGTTTTTACATCGGGTGTTGCAAGAATGTATTTCCTATAATGTAAAAAGAAATTATCTCAAAATGCATATGGTAATTTTGAGGAATTAGTTGGGAGCATCAGTTCTGTTGACTAAGTTGGGTATTCTTTCTTTAGTTATTTTTTGAAGAGCTGACTGAGGGTTGCCAGCTATGAAGAAAATTAAGTCCATGTAAAAATAAGGTGCTTCTTTCCTGGTTTTCTCCTTTCTCTGTGGAATGTATGTTGATATATTTGGTAAAATTAATGTGCTGCTAACAAACAAGATTTTATGTAATCTTGGTTTAAAAAATACCTCCTATTTCTTCATTCTATAGCAATAGGAGAATAGTTTAATTATAAAAACTAATACAATCCTCTGATATCTTACCTAAAGGGGGTTCTTTCCTGTGGTGGTTGGCTTTATTAGAAGAGTTCCAGTTCTTGGCTATCTCTTGAATTTACCTGGTATAAGCTCGGTAAGTGTTTGGTACTTCATGCAAAAATTGAAGCTTGTACTGTTTTTTATTCCATTGTTATAGCAATAGTAGAAATGCATAAGAAAAAGCAAATATAACTTTAGAACAGTGACTTTGAGTGTATTCCTGTATAGTTCTTGCACCATACAGATCACCTTCATTCCCAGTGAGAAACTTCTAGATGTAAAAGGAACAAAAGGACACCTTTGCAGAAGCTGCCCCTGCTTACAGGTTGTGAAGTGGAAAGAGCCTTGGGTTGTGACTTGGAATGCTGGGGTTCTGCTTCCTGCTTCACTGTTGGCCCTAGGTGACTAGATAGGTGAATCGTGCCACTGTTCTGTGCCTCTTCTCCTGTCTGTACAATGAGGACGACACTGTTCTTCTTTGGGTAGTAGTTGGATATATTTATGAAAAGCGGCCTGTAAAAGCAAACAAGCTTAACTCAGTGTTAAGTTGCAGCTTGTATGGTGAATCCAGAAACTTTCATGATGCATAATCATTCATCAAATATATTTATTAAGGACCACTGCAGCAGACTACATCTTGCTATTTACTAAGATTTGTATTTTTTCAAATGCAGTTTTCCATTTACTTAACCAAATAGCCAGGGATTTGAAGACAATTACAGGTGCCAGAAAGATGGTAATCTAGGGTGTTTCAGTCAACTACTTTTACTGTGCTAATTTCTGTATGTATTTTAACACAAACATTTCTAACCCTAGTTTTGAAAGCAATAGTTTTAATAGCTACTATTAAAAAATTACTAGGGGTTATAATTTAGATGTATACAGTCTGTTTTTTAAAAAATGGTGTTTGAGATCATCTGTTCCAATCTTACAGTTAGGCCAAGTTCTGGCTCATAATTCATGATCAATTGAATGCTTCATTTGTCAATTGATCTTACTTAGTCATATTTAATTTGATCATAATGGGGTTAAATCTTGTTTTAAAAAGATAATTGTTAATGTTTTATTCAAAGCCTACGTAGGCTCAGAAGAGAATCCACAGTAATGGTCAGTTGAAATATCTTACTTGGTCTACTAATGCATGTGTGGCTGATACTGTATTGTTTTGTTTTAATCATTAAGCTAGCAGTGTTAGCTGCATTCTTCTATTTCCTTTTTCATTCTGTTGCATCTTCATGTTGCACTGTTAATGTCTATATGAGAAAAACATGTCATGCAGAAACACTGTTGCAATGTAAGATTTTTAATTTTCACAAACTTAAATCATGAGACCTTGGTGAGTACTATTTGACTCTCATTTTCAGTCGCATACTAACTGTGCAAGTAGCCAGTAATATTTGAGAGTAACTTCACTGTACATAAATGCCATGCAGCTTAAAACCTTTTTGTCTCCTTTTCTGCAGCTTGTAGATAAAGTTGGAGAAAGCAACAACATGGTATAATGACAAGAGGGCAGAAGACTGATTCTAAACTTACTGTATTATTTATAAATCCTTTTGAAGAATACTCAGCACAAAGATTAAGTTGTGTACAAAGGAAAAGCTTGTTACATTCTTTACATAACAGTTTAATTTAAAACGTATAGTCAACAGTATACATTAGAAAAGAAGCTCGGCAAGTACGCTTCTAGGAAAGTAACTCCAGAGTTCAGGAAGTAAAATGAAGAGGTGAAAGTCATGGAATAACCCACGTTACAACTGTTCAAGACTACTTTTGTTGTTTTTGGAAAACATGCTAGAGGCAATGAACCCTTGTGGAATTAATGGAGCCTGTACTTTACCTCCTTATTTTGAAGGTACAGTAGAGCAAACAGGCCTGCATTTTTAGGGATGACCCAAACTTATCCAACCCTCTGCTTGCTATCTTCAGAGTGCAAAAAAACAAACAGAAAGCCTCTTGTGTAACGAGAGATGCATCTTTGCATGAAGGTTAAGATGACTATTCATCTTTAAGTGTATTATGACAAAAAAAGGCAAACCCTACATGGTTCTGTTGTAAACATTTTTGTAAATATGTGGCTGAAATAAAACATTGTTATCTTAATGTTTCAAAGCCAAATCTAAGTTGATTGTATTTGCCTTCCATTTTGGAATATGCAAAAGGTCAATCTTTAATAACTTCAGTCTTAAATGTGGTTCTGAACATGCAGAGCTCAACAGGGAACTCTGGAAACTGACTTGTGCTCCTTCCAGTTTGTTCTCCTTGAGTCATGTTACACATGCATCTGGATGAGAATGTAGCCCCTTGTCACTAACATGAAAACTTAGTGAAATACGCTTAGTTCACAGAAAAATGCATTTGGTTAAGGTGCTGACATGAACCCTGTGAAATGTATCTTACCAAAATTTGAACCTTTGTTTTTAAATAGTTTGAAGCTAAGGTTTCTTTGTTTACTCTGGAACTACAAATTGACTTTTATTTTTTACAGTAATAAAATGAAAACTTAAAATTCTGTGTACGTGAGTCTCTGGGGAGAAAATTGAGCTAATGGGACTGACTAAAGATCAAGTGCCAATCTCCATATGTTTTGTAACTTGTTGCTTGGGTCATCTTCAAATAACTTAAAACTTCTATCAGTCACAGCAACAACTTTGCTGTTACAGAGATTCTTAGCTAACCTGGAATAAATGTCCCCTACTAATGCAAGGGTCACATTTCTGCTTCTATTGGAATGTTAAACATTGTGCACTTTCAATAGATTTAGTTACGTAGTATCCTCGCCTAACAAAACGTGATCATTAAGTAAATTGTATTTGTGGAGGCTTTGGGGCTTTCTGTTTTTCTTTTCCCTTAAATGTAATCCTAAAAAAATTACTGAAATGCAATGTTAGTATTTCAAGTAGCTATGTAGTCTTAAAGGTCTAATGACTGTTTAGTGGGTTTTTTCTCTTTATTATGCAGTTAAAATTGGTATTTTCCAAAATAACTTTTAAGTTAAGAAGACTGCTCATATACCAACCCTTTTGGAAGTTACTACAAAGTTCATTTGTACAAGATGTTTTATTTTCATTACAACTGTATAAATAGCCACAATCTGCTATTCCCAATGTTTAATTTGCTTCCTTCTCAAACAGGCACAAAATCATTCAATGAAAAAATGCCATTATATTTACAATGAATAGCATCTGAAAAATCAGTGGTTTTATTTTATAAATGACAAAAAATGGGTGTATTTGCCTGCTGGCATGTGTGCTGTAGTTTACAGATGGGACTAAATATGACTTGTGGCTTCTACCTCAAGAGATGAACCAATTTTAACTGCTCCCGTAGATCTGTTGTGTGTTACAATGCCTAGAGAATAACACTACAGCAGTTTAGCAGACTCATCTTGTTTGCTTTGGTAGAGCGCTAGTCTGTACTCTGGGAATCAAGTACTGTTTAAAGCAGACAGTGTTCATCATTTACATTAGAAGTCAGCTACCTGAAGATTTTTGTTCTTGTCTTTTGAAAAGTAATGTGATGGGAAAGGTGGATTGCACCACATGACTATGGAGCTCTGCCTTGAAAGCAAATTGCTCGGTAAGCTGAAGTACCTTCATCAAGAAATCTGATTATATCTTTTGGAGGTGATGAAGGTGTTGCTGTGTATGACCTTTTAGCCCTCGGAAATGCCGGGATGTAGGCAGTTCATCTCACTTTTATTTAATTCATTGTTTTAAATCAAAAGTCATTTTTTGTCAGATATGAACTGTTGTGAAAAGTGTCTGAGGGAACAAAATTGTATGTTGAATTTAGCATAGTCTTTATCCCTCAAGGTAATGTTGTCTTTGAGACAGTTTTCCCAAGATAAATGTGGGTGGCAGCAAAGGTCAAAACGGCTTAGCCTTAAAGTGTTTCTGTCGTAAAAATATCTTTAACGGAAACATGCTTGGAACATTTCCCCTTTTAAATGTAATTTATAACTGCTGCTTTAAAAATCGTAAGGATGGATCTTATTCTGAGCAAATGAATACTGTAAATATCCTTGTCATACCTTGAATAAATGGGTACCTTTTTCTATAACTTGTGTTTGTGTCTCTTTATGTGCATATTTTAAAGTGTTTTGACAAGTTTTCCTTTCCAAAGGTTAGGGAGTGCATGCTGTTACTGCTTGGCTATCTTGCACTGTTGTGACTTTTGTAGTAAATAATGTCTTTGATTAATCTTAAATGGAAGGGTTTCCTCTTTTTCTTACAATAAACCTTTTACATAAACATCCCCCTGGTTATTCAGGTTCCAGTTTCAAACACATCACAACAAAATGTGGAAATTACAGTTACGTGGGAAATAGTTTCTTTGTTAAACTACCTCCTTTCCTTTCTGAGGAAATAACTGTGAAACTTTAGACATGTGCCCTTTTTCTCCTAGAACTTAGAGCAGGTTCTAGTCCCTGTGCTTTCAGTTTAGGTCAAGGATATGAGCATGGGTTCTCTATATCCTAGAGAGCAGCCTGATAAACAGGTTTACTGTTTTGTAGTGCGCTGCAAGCTTGCAGCCCACTCTTGAGGATTTTCACAGAGGGAGGAGAACAGCAAAGCAGGGATTTTAATTGGTTGTTGAGCTGTTGTGTTGGTGCTATGTGCTAGTTAATGCCCTAAAAACTTATTTTGACTGAAGTTCCAGCCTCTCAACTAGCTTTTACCGAAGTTGGTTCTATCCTAACAATTCCAAAGAATTATCACTTCCTAATTTAAAAGGAAAAAATCCTAGCTACATCTAGTTATATTTGGTAAACTGCGAGAGGTATAATGTTAATCTGTATGTAGCTCATGGCTAGTTACTTTCAGTGAACGGTTGCCATTTATTAACCAGGAACACTTTGACTTTGTTATTGCTCACAATATGGTACTGCTGTAGTTTAGAGTCTGTGTCAAAAACATTGTAAAGAAAGGTATCTTGTCTCTGCAGTAGATGTCAAAGGCAAGGTTTTATTGCATTACTTTAAAATTGTTTCCTTGCCAGATTTCAAGGTACAGACTCATCAAAAGTTGTTGCTTTTCTAGTTCACTTGATTATCAGGCTGGAAAGTAGAGTCCACGTCCCTAAACCAGATGTAGTATGTATGCCTCCCTGCTGTCTCTTCAGATGTCACTGCCAGCCCTTGGACTCCTGTCTGTATGTCCTGGCTTGCCTTGGCTGTCACTTCCACCCTTCACATTGCCGTTACCAGCTATGACAGCACTAGCGTGCCATTACCAGACTAAGTCACCCAGCAGAATTTAGCCTTTGTGGCCCGTTTGTTCTAAGCTTTACCCCTCTAGTATTGGGCATGGCATATTAAAGCATCTTTTAGAAGACTTGGATCTCATGCTCAGTCCAACAAAGAGATTCTGCAGCTGCTGTAGTCCCTCGCCAAGCCTAATTTCAGCACAATTATTATATGCTAAAGCATCCTCCTCAAATATGTAACAATTTACAGAAAAATTACAGGACTGATGGGGAGTAATTTGGTGTAGAATTCATTATCTCAAACTAAGTGTTACGACTGATAATTTGGGATATTGCTTAAGATCAAGTTACAGAAATGCATTTATGTGTTTTTTACGAGTCATTAACATGTCTAGTTTACGTGCTGAAGTAGTGCATATCTGGAGGTATACTTGCTGAAAAGCATGTGTATTCCTGTATACTTTCTAGCACATACCATTTTTCATTGAAAGTAGTAGTACCACTTGGTGGGGAATGTAATGGATCTCCTATAAAAATATAGAGGTTTGAAGTATCTTATTGCATATGATGCTGAAAGCTCATAAAAGCGTTGGGTTCCTAGCTGACTTACCACGTACAGGACTTTTTCTACTGAAAGGGCAACAGTGTTTAACCTGCTGTTTGGTACAGGGGTATAGATCTCGTTAAGATCCGAGATGTTTATAACCGAGAACTGGCCTCCTGCACCGCTGCGTTGGCAGCGGAGCTGACCACGGGCAAAACGCAGGTGACCCACAACCTCTTTATTTTCCTTTTTTCGGTGCCTGGCTCTGAACTTCGGTTCGGGTCCGAACCGGCCCATCTGCGATCAGGTGCGGCGGCGGTCACCCCGCGGGCCGAGGCCCCCGCGGGGCGCGGGGCTGCCCGCGGCCGCCAGGGGGAGCCACGAGGAAGGGAAACGCGCGGGGGCCGCCGGGGAGGCGGCGGAGCCCCGCCGGGGTGGCGGGGAGGGCCCGGGGGCTGCGCGGGATTCGGCGGCTCCTTGTGAGCACCAGCAGGGAGCCCATGCTGCCCAGGGTCCCCGAGGCAGCGAGCGGGGTTATACCTGTAAAGCCGGGGACTGGAGATCAGGTGGCGATATCTCATGAGGGCAAAAGATACTTCTTATTGTCTTGTTTTCAAATCAGCCACGCAACGAGCCAACAGTTTGGAGTCCTACAGCCGGTAAGTGGGACCCGAAAAATGTCTTGAAAATATCGGGCCGGTTTGTTCTGTACTTCTAGAGTCTTTTTAAGCTTGATTTGGTTTAGACTGGGGAACCGCAGTGTGGCTTTAAAACACGAAGCAGATGTTGAGCTTTTTATAGAGAGCTTTTCATGCCGAAACGCTGCACGTTGGCCCCTCTCTCGGCTGGCAGGATTTGAAGCAGTCGGGTTGTAGTTTGGAGACTGGGAAGGCAGGCTTTCCACTTGCCGCAGCCCAGCTGCCTCGCTGCCTCCTTTTCTCCAGGGACTCAAAAGCTCTTCCAGTAACAGAGAAATCAAGACGTCACATTGATTTCTACAATTTAATTCTACTGCTTTGAAATAAAAGGCATTTTTGGCCCAAAATGTTTTACACCACCCCAAAAAATCACATTAGGTCAGTCTTTAAATATTGATTTAGTTTTCATATTGAAACCAAGCAGTTCAGCAGCAAGTCTTTCAGGTGGCCTGGCTGAGTGGCTTTTATCATTAACCATCTAACTTAGCGTGTCCAGAGAAGGGCAACGAAGCTGGTGAAGGGTCTAGAGCAGAAGTCTTATGAGGAGCAGCTGAGGGAACTGGGGTTGTTTAGCCTGGAGAAAAGGAGGCTCAGGGGAGACCTTATCGCTCTCTACAACTACCTGAAAGGAGGTTGTAGAGAGGTGGGGGTCGGTCTCTTCTCCCAAGTAACAAGTGATAGGACAAGAGGAAATGGCCTCAAGTTGCGCCAGGGGAGGTTTAGATTGGATATTAGGAAAAATTTCTTCACCGAAAGGGTTGTCAAGCATTGGAACAGGCTGCCCAGGGAAGTGGTTGAGTCCCCATCCCTGGAGGTATTTAAAAGACGTGTAGATGTGGCGCTTAGGGACATGGTTTAGTGGTGGACTTGGCAGTGCTAGGTTAATGGTTGGACTCAATGATCTTAAAAGGTCTTTTCCAAACTAAACGATTCTATGATTCTCTGATTCTATGAACTTATGTGGAGAATTATCCTCAACTTGCTCACCCCCCCCCCCGAAAAAAACACAACAGCACAAAATATCAAGTGTTGCCCCTCTCTTGCTTTTCTGCCAGTTTTTAAGCAGGCCTGAGTGGGGGAGAAAGGAGCAACTTAGCGGTTATGAAATCTTGGGAATTACCTTGGATGGGGAAAATGGGCTGGTGAGGAATCATGGCGCTTCCTTTAAAAGGTAAAGGAGTGGGTTGATTTTGATGAGAACTCAGGATCCGCGTAGCCCCGGGTGCTAAAGCCTCAGATGGAGCCAGCTGAGGAGGGCTCTGCTGCTGACTCAGCCTCTGAGGTGCTGCTGCCACCTGCAGCATCTCCCTAAGCCCCATTTCCCACCTCTGGTGCACCTAAGCTCATTTTAAATGCCTTTTGAAGGCTTCGCTTCAGAAGCATGATTGACACTTTACCTTCTGAGACACAGAGGAAGCTAGCCCCATTCCGGCAGGGCTGTGGGGTGGGCAGCGCTGAGGCAAGGCAGGTGCAGTGGCCTGGAACCTTCTGGAAGAGGCCCTGCCCCACCGCCGCTGAGGAGGCTGTGAGGAGGCAGAGGAGAGGAGCTAGAAAACAGAAGTCTGGAAGAAATAGTGAAAATAAGCTCTGTTCTTGGTTAATTCCCAGAGCGTAATGTTTTTCTTGCCTCTCAGGGCAGAAATAAGTGACACATTCACAAAGTGCTTGTTCAGGAAGAATGCATAAAATGCTGTTTCTCTGAGTGGGTGGGAATGAAAGGGCAAGAGACGTGTTTATTTGGTTCCAATTACCCTCACACATGCAGGCCTTTTCCTTTCAGCCTTTTTCTTAGTGTTTTCCTGGTTGTCAGGTGTTCTGTGGCTGCTTTCCCCTTTATCTTCTCTCACGACTCTTGTTTTTTAATGTTTCTTTCTGAGAGTATAATTATGCAGTCTATTACTTTGTGAGGATGCCAGCTTAGACGCTTCCCACCCTTCAGCATCTATAACAATTACTTTCTACTCCCATACTTTTTATCTGGGTTTTTTAAACCCAGATCACTCTATTAATCCATTTTACAGCAGAGCCCGCACACAGCGGAGTTGGCATGTCCAAGGAGGTGGAAAAATGGCATGAGGATGGAAATGAGCACCAGAAGGAGGTACTGCCACAAAAAGATCTTGCTTCTCTGGAAAATAACGTCCACTGAAACCTTGCATCTCACTCAAGCCCGTCTGTGAGGTGACATGTGCCTGTGACTACGAGAGAGGCCACTGTGCCTTTACCTTTCTGTTTCCACAAAGAATCCTAACTGTTTCTTCTTCTCCTTTTCCAAAATGAAGACTAGTAATTGCAGCCATCACTTTCTGTGTAGAAAGCTTATTATTTCAGCTTCTCCAGTCATTCTGTTGTAGCCCAAAATGACAAGACTCTAAATGACGTGTCCTCTGAAATAAAAATAATTTTTAAAATTATCTTACCTTAATATTTTGTACATATATGAACACACAGATACATATAATATTTACGTAACACATTTTTCTTTTTTTTGTTAGGAAATTTCTACAACACCAACACAATTCTCACCCAAAGGTTTCTCTTTCCCTTACTTACTTCAGGACTTTAACAACTTTCCACAATCGTATTCCCAGTTCTGCAAGGCAGCTTTATGGAAATTATGTCCTGCAGTTACCTTCTTAATTGTTCTGAAGAGTTTTAGTTTTGAGACTTAAATCAGTCACAGGTTTTCCCTGAAGAATATTGTAGATGAAAGTTGATGTTTCCGTATTTTAAATATTTGTGCCAGTGCACTTTCATGCAGTTGCAGAAACTAAGCATGATTGAGTTTTAGTACAAAAGCTAAATAGAAGCAAAGTATTTCAGAAAGATCAAAACATACCATTCTGATACTTTTGAAAAATATTTTATTTTTTGTTTTTTGTTTTTTTTAAATAGCTTTGGAACACATTTCAAAAGGGCTTATATTACAAAAAGCTTTGAAAATTTTAAAAGATCAAAATAAAACTGAAACACAAATTTTGTCAAAATGATACCTTTTGACTGAATCAAAATTGCTTTCCCCACATTTTACTACAGGAATTTTTCATTCCGTTTCAAAAGGAAAAAAATATCAGAATCCCATCTTTCTTTTAAATGGAAAACCTGGTGTCTACCCACCTTCGCTCTATCCTCTTTATGCAGAGCAGCGTTATAAGAGGAAACCTTTGAAAGTGTATCAAGCTGTGGGCTTCTGCCCTTCATTCCTTGTAGAATTATGGAATTATACAAGCTACCTCTTTCAAAATTCCCCATTTGGCTTTATATCATAGAGCCTTTTCATTTTCCCAATGGTAGCTCCTCATATTTCTGTGGCTAAAATGTGAGTTTATTCAGTTCTGGTTTGGGTAACGTGCACGACTGAAACCCTTTCGGTCTTCTGCAAAAATTTCACTCACAAGCCCACAGCAAGCAGAAGGAATGCTGTGCTCTTCTGCATGGCTTCTGTGCAGACCAGCAAAAGGAATGGAACATACTAATCACAGGTTTTTGTGGCCACTCTACAAACATAGTCTGCCTCTAGGGCCCCAGGTATCACAGCTCCTATTCACCTTGTGAATCTCTAGAACTTGTGGAAACACTTTGGACTCACAGCATACAAATTACGTAATTCTCTAATTTCTGTGAAAAACTTACTCATCGAAACTTCTAAAGTTTAACAGTGCTGTCAAGCGTTCACAGAATGCTTTGCATTAATGGAAAATCTAGCGTAGAAATGAACAGTGGCTTGTTTTATGAAAATGAAATAGTCAGAACGTAGAAAATCTATGTTATTGATTGATCATACAACTGATTGAATCAGTAGAGGTAAAAATAAAGTCAATGCCCCTTGGATAACTTCTGGAGCTGAACATCCCACATAAGGAAGTGTAACTAGATTGAGACAATGCAAGCCAACACTGCAAAAATATGTCTGTATGGCACATTTACTCAACGGCAATTTCAGTTTTTGGAGTGTTGCAGCAAGATGCAAGTTTTGGGGTAAGTTCTGTAGCTTCTCTGAGTTTTGGTCTCCTTTTTCTGGTTTTTATTTGGAAGTTCAGGGCCAGCTTGACCAATAAAAAGATCTCTTTTTACTATATATCCTAGACAACTTGGTGTTTTGGCTTTGCATGAATCCTCTGTAATTCAGATAACATTTCTCCTTGCCCTCTCCTTTCCTTCTCTTCTTTCTTAGTTATGCCCAGGCCATGGATTCTGTTCTGTACCTCAGTAGTTGGCAGTAGTTTGAGGATAACTTGAAATGTATCTCTGTGGTGGAGCATGATGCAGAGAACTTCAAAAGAAAAAGGGCTCACAGCACGATACTATTCCGACTGGCAACCTGAGGTCTGGAAACAGTAAAATTGCATTCAAACAGCTTTTGTTCTAGAGGGACTCGGGATACTGAAGTTAAGTCTGGAGAAACTGTAGAACCTGTAATAAGGAATGCAAAAAGATATAAGGATAAATACCACATTGAGGGACAGACTCAGCATGACTTTTCTGAAAGGAAATCCTGACCTGCCTATCTAGAAACTTCTTTGAAGGATTCAATGAACATGCAGACAGTAGAGGTCCAATTCATACGATCGACTTGGATTTCCAACAGACTTGACAAGGTCCCTTACCAAAGGCTCATAGAGAATAAGCTCCCAATAAGAAAGGTGCTTTTATGGTTGCTCTCATTAATTGCTTAAAAGATAAGAAACAGAAAAGGGAGAGAGTCTGTGGAATTGAGAAAATGATAGGGAAATGGAGGCAAATAGAGAAAGGACAAAGTTTGCTGATGAGATTAAAAGCTTCAGGGTAATGGTGTTAAACAATTCAGCCACACTAGAGCTATCTGCAAAGAGTTGCAGAAGGAGCTTATGAAATTGAATACATAGTTGTCAAAATAACATAAAACAATGTCTGCAAATATAAAATGATGCACATGGCAAAAAAAATGCTAAATTTATGTAAACAGTGATGGGTTATGAATGACCTGTTACCTTTCAGGAGAGAAACCTTGGAATTAGAAAGTTTGTAAAAATATCATTCAGTTTAGTGCTCAGGAAGAGTCAAATTAGGAAACAGAATACCAGGCATTATTAGGAAAAGAAACAGAGGGAAAAAATCAAATTAAAAGTAAATATGGTGACCTGCATTTTGAGAGTTTTGTGTAGTTCATGTCCCCATCCTAAATCAAGGATGATCAAGGGTATGGAACTGTTTTTATATTAAGACTAAAAAGATTAGCACTCTTCACCTGGAAAAAGGAGGTGGCTGACAGAGGATTCAACAATAGTCTGTAAAATCACAAATGACATAGAGGGGATGAGTATTTTGATCTTCGTTTGTGTTTACAGTCTTACAATATCAGAAGAAGGGAGCATGATGTGAAATTTTCAAGTCACAAGTTCAAAATAAAACAAAATTATGTATTTTTCCATAGAACAGAGCTAAAATGCGGAACTCACTAGCACAAGATCTTATAGATGCCAAATTTTACATGGGTTCAAGGAACAATTAAATTAACGGAACAAAAATCCACGAAGAACTGTTAAGCCTAAAGAATCCATCTTTCAGGAAATTGCTGTGGTACAAACCCCTTCAGGCAAAAAGGGCATAACAGGAAAGTGCCCCTCTGTGCTTGTGCTGTTCTTGTAACTCTTCTGTTGGCATCGTTATTGTCGACTGTCAGAGACAGGATATTGAATTAAATGGACCTTTGGCCTGACCCAGCATGGTTGTTCCTGCGTTGTGGTTGTAATCTGAAGATCATTCATCATGAATGGATTGAATTGCTCTCATGAGCGCTGAGTAGTAGTTCACTGGTGATGAATTGTATCTGTCTGATGCTTCTTTGCTGCCTTCTCTGCCTCCTGTTTTTTGCTCCATCTTTCTTCTCTCCCAAATAGCCACTAGAACATCACCGTTCACATGAACTTTCATTTTGGGTAGCGTGGTTTACCCATGATTCTTTGGAATCCAGATTTTTGTAACTCCATTAAATAGCACTTTCTTACCTGGCTGAAGAGTGGCAGGAAGAGAGATCTCCTTATGTTTATGTAACCAATCTCTGGCACCGTACAAGAGAGAATAATTCACGTACATCATGCAAAGCAGAACCTGACACTTTTTGACAGCAGCAGTGAGATGAAATGGCTTTCTACAACTCCTCTCAAGCAGATCAGAAGGGGAAAACATTTACAAAAACAGTAGTAAAGGAAGAAAAGACTTAACCGTAAAATCAGTAAAGATGAAAGTAAGTGCGTTGTGAACGTTACACTGTGGTTACACTGGGATTTTCTCTTACAAATTCACCGTTTTGTTGTGCTACTGCTGTACAGTTTCACTGGCAGCAGCACTGGTAGAAGTAAAAGAGAAGACTGGCCTCTGATGTTTATTCTCTTGTCTTCAGGTGCTGGTCACCTCCCTGCCAGGTACCTACGCATAGAAATCAGAGACACAGTAGTACCCGTAGTACCTGCCAGCTAGCTGTAGGATGGCCAGCTGAGGTACGAAGAGCTGTGGAGGTGTAGCTACATGGACTTCAGCATGGACTACGCACTGGTGAGCAGGGGAAGGACCCCGAGCCCCATTGTGAAACGTGGCAATCCCAGCTAGCTCCAAATAAAATGGGTTGCGTGGGCCCCTCCTGTGTTCGTGGCCAGTGCTGGAGGACTTAGCACAAGTTGTGCACGTAGTGGTGGAAGGCGGAAGGCCTGGGGAAAGCCTGCCTTGCAGCGAGAGAGCTGAAGGGCTTGCTAGCGATGGGAGGGATAACTGCGAGGTGTTTGGTGTGTCAGACGCAACTTGGACGCAAGGAGGAGGAAATGACTCAGAGACTGAAAATGATGAGTTTCTTAATGCTTGTGAAGGGCGAGGAGTAAGAAGAACGTGTTATCCTTAGTATAAATTACAGTAAAAGCACTGAATTGTCTCTGCTTGGTAGGCGCAGCGCATGATGCAGGGCCATTTTAGGGGCGAGCCACGGGCCACGACCGACCCTGCAAGCCGACCTGCCCCGGCGGATAGGTGCGGGCGGTGGGTTAGCTCCCGCCGCCCTCGTCCCCGGGTGGGGCTCTGCCGGTGCTTCCCGAGAGCGAGGGCGAAGCGGGAGGCGGCGGGGCGGCCCGCCGGGCGGTGTGCGCGCCCGCCAGGAGGAGCCAGACGGGGCGGCCCGCAGCCCCTCGCCGCTTTCCCCCGCGGCGGCCGGCGTGCGCGCCGCCCTCGCCCGCTGATGCAATCGGAGCCCGCAAGCGGCAGCGGCAGCAGCAAGCAGCGGCGGCGGCAGCGGGCGGATCGGCCGGCCCCGAGCCCGCGCAGCGCGCCGCCGCCGTAGCCGCACCCGGGGGCTCGGCGATCCGCGGGGCTCCAGCACGAGCGCTGCCCGAAACAAGCGGCGGCCCGCCGAGAGCCCGCTCCGCCGCGGCAGGGAAGTACCCCCCGTTTGCCAGCATGATCAAGGTAAGCGGAGCGGGTTTCCTGCCAAAATCCCCTCGTCCATCCTTCGGGGGATGTGGAGTAGCAAAGGGACTTTTCCTTGGCAAACAAGGAACGCGGTAGTTCACTGATTTGTGTTTACAGATTCTGATGCTCTTAATTGTTATTTATGCTTCGCGAAGGAGATTTCTGTCCCCAGGAGATTTATTGCTTGAGATTCAGAAGCAGGATGTGTGTGATTCTACCTCTTTCCATGTCCTTTCATTGCAGACAACGTGTGTGGAAAAGAAATAATGAGTCGGGAGGGAGAAGGGGGGGGAAGGGAAGGTGTATAATTTCCTCGGGGGGGGGATTTTTTTACTGTTTATTTGTAACGTGGGACTCTTAAATGATTAAAAAGAAAAAAACTGCAAAATGTATGGTCTCCTGGTGAGCATCATGCTTTTTTATGCCTATGAGTTTATTATAGGTCTTATGTCTGCCATTGTACTAAAATAGACTATGAGTAAAACCCGGTAACACGTATTTAGAGGTTTTGAGTAATTTCTGAAATAACTTTAAATAATGGAAGAGGAATCGTCGGTAGTGAACACTAATGTGAGAGATGAGCATCTGTGGGAACTATCCTTTGATAAAAGTCATGTTTATGATGTTCTGCTTAGTGAGGCTGATCTGGGGATTAAAAAGAAGTCTTCGTTGTCAAGACAAAGGGCATGGATATAGCACAGGTGCTTTTCAATTAGATTGAGGGAGCATCACCGCAACTTTATACCCTGTGGTATAAAGCCCAAGAATAATTCTTGGGTTTTGAAGAAGCCCTGTGCTGGGCTGACTGTGAGCTTCACAGCCACAGCCTGATGCCAAAGTTAACAGCTGAGGAAAAACAAGACTGAGTTATTTGCTCTCCTTGGGTAACTATAACAGATGGACTATGGGCACAAGAGGCATGTGACTGGCAGGTGTCTCCCCAGCTCCTCTCTGCTGCTGATGACAAGTGTTACTCTCATCCCATCCTAGGTCTGGTCAACATTGCTCTCTCCTGGGTGGGTCTAGCAGTGGTGCAAGTGCTACTGATAATGGCAGGGCTAGAATGGGTGAGTTCTCTGGAGGAGCCTCAGGAGGCTCTCATTAGTGCCATTTGCACTTTCTGCAACTGGAGAGTGGCAGACCAGCCATGGCAGAAAACTGATCTGAAACTGCTCGGGGAAAGTACCCAAGCATCTGCCCCCAGCCAGAATGCTTAGGGACAGAATGCAAGTGTGTCAAGGAGTGAGATGGACTATGTTTTATATCACTTTTGATGTACCTGTTGTGCGTCTAGGAAAGAGGACATGGTCTCCAGCGTGTTATCCAGCACCTGGCAGTAATGATCTGGCATGCCCATGCAAAAAACAAGTAGCAGGCAAGCCATAGACCTACCTGCCTGTTTGCTCAAAGCCGCGCTGACATCTCATTGGGTTCTCCTCACCTGCACAAAACCTAACTTTGCTTTGTATTTTTACTGTAGAAAAGACAGCATGAAGCAGTAGCTGCAGCAGTAAAAGTGCACTCTTGTCACTTGCAAGTGGTGTAGCCTTGGGCAAGTCAGTTCTCTCTGAGCCCTTTACCCTTTATTTGCCTCATCTGTGCAGACTGTAAGCTCTTCAGGGTTATGGCTGTTACTGTGTATTTGCAGAGCATGTATCAAAGGTGCAGAAAATTACCATTTGATTATCACAATACTTATGCAAAACCCAATAAATTTATAAAGGTATCAGTAAGCAACAGTATTATTACAGCTCCTTATCCCTTCATCTCCCCCTTCATCATTTCCTGCTTTTAGTCACAACCGTCCCTTTCTTCTTGAACCATTTCCAACTCAACCTCAAGCCTCTCTTTCTGGGCTATTTAAAGGAATGTTATGTATAAGGAATGAATTATGCCTCTGGTTTCTGCAGTCCTGCCTTGTGTACCTATTGCACTGATTGCTACTGACAGGCCTAGCACTCCTAGCATTGTGTGATCCAGTGGATATTCTGATTTTCCCCATGGAAATTGAGTATTGAAATCTGCTGCAAAGTCATAGGTAAAAAAGAAGATTGCAAATCATTAGATAGCTTTAACCCAGTTGTTACCTTGCTAAACCAGTCTGTAGGCCATATCCTTGGTTTAATTTGATAGATGAAAATAATTCAAATGGAATTCACTAGTGATGAATTTATCCCTGGGAGGGCAACGTTAGGAAAGGAGGTAAATCAGCTCATTAACTGTGTAAGCACTCGGTTACGCTGAATTTGTTCAGCCATTTTAAAACCATTTATTTGGTGTGGGCATGCTAAAGGATCAGAACAGACATTATTTTCATTACTTCCTTATGTTATGCCATTTTCTGAAATGAATAATCATAGTTGAATGTATAGTGAACTGCAGATTATTAGTAGGTTTGAAGGCAGGACCTTCAGTGTTAGAATGAAGGAGCTAAGGGGTAACTTCTGTTTGGAAAATTTGCACAATTAGCCTTCTTAGGCCACGCACGTGAGGACTGGCATCTTCATGTCACTACAGTGACATATTATGTACTCCACAGTGCTAGATAAGCTCATCAGAGACTTCTATGAGCTCAAGCCACTCAATACTGATTGTGACTTTTGATAATAAGTTGTGGCTATCTAGCTGCCACGATGGCTGTAATGTAGAGATTAAATGCACAACCTTCATCTTGAATGTCTGAATTTTGGTGTTGCTTGGGCATAAATTGAAGTAGTACGTGACCCTAATTTGTTATTCATAGTCACTTACATGCTTGCAAATTGACACCCCCAATTCTTACATATGATGAAGCGAATGGGTGGTCCCATTTACCTTGGAAACAATTTCATTACTTTATGACTTTATACATTAAAGGGACAGGTAATACTACATCATAAAATACAGCACCTGTTGTAGAAGGGCAATTTAGCAAATATTACCATATGCTATTGCAGATGAAAATCCAGTGTTATGCTTAAGGAAAGTCCTAATGTTGCCCTGTGGTGTGTATATCAAAAGATCCAAAAGAGTTAACGTGAACTAAATAATTGAAACTATCTTTAAAATGATAAAGAAGTTTTACCTATCTGTCTTTTGTGCATCTTGGCCCATAGTTTATTACTGTTTTTACAAACTAATGTCATAATACCCTTTCAACAGAGTTACTCATTTACTTTCTTCCCTTGAGGTCTGCAGTTTGTTCCAAGTTTTATTTTAGAGTATACCTGATGCATTAATGAAGTGCAGCATATGACTTCTCAGTAGGTACACAGCTATTGCTAATTCAGTTTGCCTATTGGAGCATTTCACACAATATTTGATAAAAACACTGCTAGTAAACACAGAAAATTTATTTTTTTTCCCCTAGTATATGAATAGGGTTTAATTCCACAAGGTTCTGATTGTATTAATTTCCACTAGCATTCAGAGAGATCAGTGCCACACAAGTCATGTCTACTTGTTTAATTTTAGTTAGACTGTTGTCTTAGGGGTCATCACTTCTGTAATAAATGCTTGAATTGGCATTACCCTTACTGAGAGTGAACTTTTTTTAAACTTTGACACTGAGAGGCTGAGGGAATTGGGTTTGTTCAGTCTGGAGAAGAGGAGGCTTTGGGGTGATGTAATAGCAGCCTTCCAAAATCTAGAGGAAAATCAAGGAGATGGGGCCAGGCTCAACAATGATGTATGGTAGGAGGACAAGGGACAATGGCATAAATTGAAACAAAAAAGGTTCAGACTGGATATAAGGAAAAAATTCTCCCCGCAAGGACAGTCAGGCAGTGGAACGGGTTGCCAAGAGAGGCTGTGCAGTCTCCATCCTTGGGAGCTCTCGAGACCCGTCTGGATAAAGCCTTGAGAAACCTAGTCTGAGCTCAGAGCTGACCCTGCTTTGAGCAGGAGGTTGGACTAGAGACCTCCTGAGTCCCCTTCCAGCCTGGATTTTCCTATGGTCCTAGAAAAAAGCTTATGAACTAAGATTTTTTTTTTTTTTAATCCAGTCTTAGTCTTTGACATAGTAGTGTGGATCAGTACATGTTTACCCAGAGTTCTGCTTGCTGGGCTTTTAACAATACAAAGAACTCTGTGCAAAGATGGTCTTTAAAGTCACCAGCATAGGCAGATTTCTATGCAGAAGGCAATTTCTTTAACATGTCAGTATAGTAGTAATATTTTGTTCTTCCTTATCTTGAGGAACTCCAAGTGCTTAGCAGAAGAGGTTGAACCGTAATGTTGGTGCAAGTCTGTTCATGAGAATGCTACTTTATTTGGACCCTTTGGAGTTTGTTTGTTGGGGATTTTGGGGGGTTTTTTGGTTTTGTTTTCAGTTTGGTTCCCCCCCTCCCCGGGAGCCTTGTTGCTTTAATTACCTCATTAGGATCCATGGTAAGGTTTATCAATACTCCATCAGTTTGCCTACCACTGAGCCAGGAAGGACGACTGTACCTCCTTCCTACACTCTCAACACCTTTCCCCTAAGTACTGTTCCTGCTTTCACGATCCGTGTTCGAAAGCCAAGCTAGTACTTTTTCTCATAATCAGAATACATCCTGGTTTTGCTAGACTTTTTTTTTTTGTACCGTGTATTTTTAAGAATAATTCTTTAAACAAGGATCATTGTACCAGTATGCACTGGCCATGGGAAGGGAAGAGGTATGTAAAAACTCCTAGGGATGTTACTAATGTCAAGGGAAAGTTAAAGGGTATCTCAGGGATTCAAACATCTTTTTCTCAAGGTTGGGGTTTTTATAATACTGCTGGCTTTTTAAAAAAATAACAGCTTCTTGTTGGTTTCGAAATGAATGCACAAGGTGTTCTTTTTACTTCTTTTCAATGCAACTGACTGCAAGTAAAGTTCAATGCACTGTTAGAATTCTTACAGCTTTTGAAAAGGTTCTGTCTAGTAGTTTTCACTTCTGTAATATTTGATGCTAGATTTTCTAAATTGTGTAATTTTTCCTTTGATATGTGGAAAATAAAACACTGGCAAAACAATATGAAGCACTGAAAGAAAAGAGACCTTTCTTGATTTTCTGGAATGTGAACTTTAAATTACTATATCTTAAATATAATAGATAAATGTACCATACAAAATTGCATATTCTACTCTTACAACAAAATTAGTAATTCACAAGGTTTTATACAACTGCATATCATCATGCAATTAGTTAAAAATCACATAAAGTCCACTTAAAATCAGCAGTAATATTGTAATTTCTGTTGATACATGGAGTTTCTCCCTCTCCAGTAAAATAAAGGAAATTCTTAATCAAAACAATATGGGGAAGAAAACTTTATAACAAATTTTAATACTTGCAGTATCCTCAACATATTTAGCGGGCTAGTTGTTAAGTAAGTTTCTTACCAGATGCATGATGCAGGTTTTATTTCCCTGATTTTAAAGTTTGAGGAAACAGGTGGCGAGGTTAAGTTTTTGATCCTGGACGAATAGAAGTGTAAGTCACTTTTTTAATAGGATCTATATTTTTAAAACATTCAGAACTACCGTAATAATTTTTTGAGAACAGAACATCAAGATTTATGAAGATCATCAAATTATCAAGGTCACAGTCAGTGCTAGTGTTAAGAGTCAAAACTGTAAGTCCTTTGGAATCCTGCCCTATACTGTGGCAGTGCCTACTTGCAAACTCAAAAGAACCCTTGCTAATTGCTAGAAAGTATTGCCTCAAGTATAGGGGGTAAAAGCTATAGAAAATGAATAGTTGTGTACTAGTATAAAAATGTAATGTGAGCCAAGTTTATTCCTTACACAACATGAAGTAGTAGTTGTAGCATAGGGTATTATAGCATGCAGTGGCTACACAGCCACAATTTTTGCCACAGCTATACAGCTGCGTATATACATGCATGCACACAGAAAAAAATAATCATATTGTATTCACATGCTCATATATTTGAGGCGTTTATCCATTATGAGTATATTATTTGTTTTATAAGCAAGTATGGTGGTTAGATATGCTGTAACCTATTTATATGTGCATGGGAACTGAATTGCAGACTCTGCCTTGAACTGGATTAACTGTCTTTAGAAACAGAAGTGCAGTTTGCGAGACAAATGAAACAGTTTCCCATGCTGGGAAGTGTTTTGTTTCTGTAACCAGAAAGCAAGTCCATTGGGTTGTTTGACTGTAGTTGGTTCTGGTCAGTTTTTCTTCTTTCTGTATCCTTCTAACACAGCTGTGCTTTTTTCTAAATCTGATCCTGTGCTGTGGCCCAGTCCATGGCCCAGGCTTTGTCCTCAGTATTACACAGTGCTTTATAGAATACAAAGACAAGTTCTGTGGTCTATGCTTTTTTCATATTGGCAAGTGTCTGTACCATTAGAATAACTTCAATTTTTAATATTATCCTTTGCCTTTCAACACCTTTTCAGAGATGATTTTTGGCATTTACAGGTTGATTCTCTTGACACCTGAAGATAGAAGTTCAGTAACATCAGCATTCCTTTCTGGTTCTCCATTGAGCTGAAAATGCTGCATTTACAATTGCTTCCTTTTGGATCTTCTTTTAAGGGGTTTTGCTGTAGCCAGAAATGTTTTCATCATGTCAATTAGGCAAAATATTTATTGCGACATACATATAAAATTAATGTTCTGTCCTGCCATTTCCAGGTGAACTGGATTTCAACAGTGGACAAATCAGATCCAATTCTAAACTGTTTTAAGATGCTTAAGATTAGCTTCATAAATTCAGAAATGACAGAGACATTCTAGTCAAGAGCATTGATATTCATGTGGGCAAAACCCTTGGTTTATGGGGATGTTATAAATAAGTCATTTGTCAATTTAGATTTATTGAGCTGAGCAGGGCTGGTTGATCAGCAATACAGATGTTGAACTGTAAGAGGACAAGCCTACATTACTTTTCATAGGCCTATTTATCTTCATTACTAGTGCCATTTCTTAGTATTTCAAAGTTACCATTTTTCTAATAGAGACTGTATCACTCTTGATTTGTGATGACCTTTTAGCATGCTATAATTTTGGCAAAGGGCCTCTGCTTTGCGTGCTTAATGCTGACACCTCTACAAATACGTCATCTGTGACCACACTTTTTCAAGGCCACTTTTAACGTGCTCAGTACTATTTTGCTCTCAAATTCCCTGGGCAGAATCCAGTTTGCTCTGAGCACTGTCAGCAATTGATAGGGGATTTCAGATGAAGGGTTTGCTCACAGGGTACTTAGAAAGGACACACAGGGTAACTTTAATGCAACTCCAAAATTTTGGAGTGTTATAATGCGTGATTTTTCCCTGTCTTAGTGTTGTTACACAGTTGAATATATACTAAGTAAGTGGAGTATCCAGTTTTTTCGCTAGTTTAAAATATTTTACCTCTTCTGAGCAGACATCATCAGGAAAAGCAGTTTCTTGTGGCTGTTATCTTGGTGTTTTTCCACATTCAAGGGAGTAATGTGTGACACTGTACAGTGACAGTGTAGTTGTGCTCTGCTTTTCTTGGCTTGTTAGTAAGCTTCCATGGGATTATCTATATTTGCTTGGTGTGGTGGATTATGCTTACTACCTTTTGTTGCACCCACTGCAACTCATAAAGCCTGTAAAGCAAGAGAAGTTCCTTGCATTTTCTGAGCTCGATGTCAATCAAGCATGTTCCCTCTCTGTAGTTTGTTGTTAATTTGAACAAGAACATGAACATCATTGTAGGTGCTGTCTTCAAACAGGTTCCAAGGATTTTTCCTGTGGGTTAGCTCTGTTCCTAGTGCCCCTTACATCAAGAGGAAAGCTTCAACTTCCTTTCTACTTTGTTGAATTTTGTCCGGTTAAATCAAATGAAGGCAGTGTTTGAACACACAGCAAAAGACACGTCACAAGGATATAACCCAGGTTTTGGTAAAAGCCAGGGAGAGATCTCCCATTACTTCAAACCAATTATGCCAGGCTTAAAACCCACTGGAGCTAGTATAGGCAGGTCTTCTGCAGCCATCACCTGTATGCTGTTATGCAAGAAGCTTGCATAGGGCATAGCTGTGAGTAGAGTGCACAGCCAAAACCACATCAATCATTTACACTTGTTCTCCTTCCTTGAGAAGAACTGTGATGGATCTGATGGGTATGTCTCTGTAAGGAAGAGGAGCTATAGATTTAGTTCCAGGGGAGCTGTGCACACCCTATTTTGGCACCTGTCTGCCTCCCAGTGAATTCTCTGAAGAAACTGCCAACCAGTGTGACGTATGCCGATGGGACAATCTATGCCTAAATTTCCTGTCTGTAGAAGAGACAGATATTTCTACCTTCCTTCACTTAGGTGTTGTGACTGTAGAGCCAGTATTAATTTTTAAGGCCTCCAGGTATTACAGTGAGAAGATTCATTTAGAGCTTATAAATAATGAAAGTCTCAGTTCTTTATTTGGAACAAACAGTAAAATAACTGCAAGCATCATACAGACCAGCCCACCATCAGAATTCAAGAGAAAGCACAGTATTTGCAACACCTCTAGACAAAGCTTGCTGTCTTTCTGGTTTTTTTGTTTGTTTTTTTTTTTCTTTCTACCCTGGCTTGCATCACCCGTTTAAAGAGACCTACTAGATCACTCAATCTACTGTAAGCCTTGAAAGCTCAAGTCTGGGTCCTTTTGCAGCATTGTGGCCAAATGTCCAGGCAGAACACATATCTAGATGTATACAGTTCTGCCTGCAAGCAAAAAATGGGGACTGTGCTCAGCCATTTGAAAAGACCGACATAGCAGAGAAGCAAGTTTATAAGGAGTACTCCTCTGACCAGTCAGGCAGAGTGTACCTGCAGTATTGAGCCTATTCAGATCCCCAGGTTAGATAGCTGCTGCCATGCTTTATCAGCTTCATCTGTTGGACACTTAACAGCTAAACAAACCGCCTGGGAAGCAGAGAACAGGCAATAACTGCACTAACAGCCTAACGCAATACAGAAAATCGTGCTTCTTATGCTTTTGCACCAGTGGCATTTGACGCTCAGTGATGAATTAAATAGGCCATGCAAAGTTATCAGGGCTAGATGCAATATCAAGCCAGCATATGTCTGCCCTTTACAGACCAGCAACCACATGCACAGTTGCATAATGTTTTATTGTACTTAGTGTCATTTGAGAACCAGCTGTGTAAGTTACTGTTTTATTATCTCTAGTGGGACTGTATACACGACTTGTGGTGAAAAAAGTAACTCCTTTCTCCTCCAAAAGCTTTATTTTTCCCCCAGAGCTTTTGTTTTCAGTGTGTGATTCATCATTGCTCAGTACCTTATGTAAACCTTTATTCCAGTGCAAAACGGACTTAAATGGGACACGGTCTAAGCACTCTGAGAATAGCTACAAATGACCCCTTATACAGGCCAGTAATTCAGGCTTGACGCTCTGTTTCTTCTGGTTCCACTGTAGTTATGAGGGAGCTTGCAAACAGGAGTATGTCCTTAAATACAGGTTTTTATCTGCTAGCTCTTTTCTTTAAGCATGTCAGTTCTCATTTTGGAATCCATCACTGTCTCTGCTGTGGTTTGGGTTTTTTTTCCCCTAGGAGTCTACAGTGATTTATTTGCAAACTGCGGAAGCTTTGGTCTCCCGCACTAAATTGTCTGCTTCCAGTTCTAAACCCTCAGTAACTCTTCAGACAATGATTTTATTTGTTTCTGCTGTGTATGCATTCATGTTATTCACATTATCGTTTGGTAATTGCATCAAGCCACTTGCCTTGGTCATCATCTGCAGGATCTGTGGGTAGTTCCCACCATCAGAGAATTTCACAAATAAATTGTAAGCTATATTTTATGCATCTTTAAATCAGATCTGTACTTTACCTTTACAGCTGTCTCAGGATAAAAAATATAGCCAGTATAACTGAATCCCTGAGGAAAATAAGCAGAATAATTTTTATTGTGCTTAGGCTTATTTTTACTGGTATTAACAGTGCAGCTAAAAATGCATCCCATAGCTCTAGTTAACTTTACTATAAAATCTTGAAATGCTAATTTAGTACCTGGCATTATAGAATAGATGAGCAAAGAGAATGTTAGAGAAAACGTGACGAACACAAGCTTCCTTGTGGTTAACAGTAAATCCCTTTTACAGTGGTAGGGGAAAGTATGTAATAGCATTTATACCCTTTCTTGTTGCCAGTTTGATGTAAAAGATCTCATATCAATGAGAACTGGGCCTAAACACAGTAGAACCATGGTGACTTTCAGAGTTTTCATTTATTTTGTTTGAGCAATAACAATATTACATAGCCATGAGACACTACCTAGTTAGAAAACAGGCAGATTAATTTATAGGTCAACTAGATCCAGCTGGTTGCTTTAACATGTTTTTCTTTATGCCATTCTAGCAAACAATGCACTTGTTAAAAACCTAATTAATGCTAGAGCGGACAAACAAACCAACAAAAGAGGCACTTAGAGGCACTGTTCATAGGAGTTAGAGATGGAAGAGCTCCATTAGGTCATCTGCCTATTCCCCTAATAGTACAAGGCTGTTTTCCTCCATCAGAAGGGAAGAGTCGGTGAACTGAGCAAGAGGGTGAAGACAGAGGAAATGGCACTGGGAAGTGACAGAGCAACAAGAGCATCATAGGAAGGAAAACAAACAAGAACAGTATGAGCAGTGGGCTTAGAAATCAAGGTTAAAGTACATTGCATTTGGAGGTCATTCGTGAAGAGGATTTCTTTTGAGTACTTGCCTATTTCTGTAAAGAAAATAGGAAGGAGGATTGTATGGTTGTGCAGGAACTGTATTGACAGAACTAACTATTGAATAAAGGGACACCATGCTGAGATGTACAGCTGCTTTATGTCCTGTATGGGATGGGGCTGGTGGTAGGTTTTCAGTATTTTTCAATTGGGAAGGATCACACTTTAGACTCCATGTTGTATGAGTGTAATTCACAGCTCATGTTGTAAATTTTCTGAAATATCTGGCAAAATAGTTTTAGCCTGAAGCTGAATAGATCCCTGGTCAGGTTTTCCTTAGAGTTAGTTACAACAAATTAATCTATTTTCTATTTCTGGTGAACTCTTTTCTTCCCTTTAGCCTTCTTGATATTCCAGTTTGTCAAGCACACATTCTTTTTGGATTTCAGAAGTAGTTATCCTTCACCTTGCCTAGCCGTGCTACTATTCAGGTGAACTGATACAGGCTTTCTTGTACAACAGGTTAGGCATTACTGAACCCATTCAAATATTAATTTAAACACTGAGTCAAAAAATTGGCATTATTTCCTAGAGAAGTTTCTCACCTGAGTGCTGACTGCAATGACTTTACTTTGGCAACATTGTCCTGCATTTATTTAATCTCATGAAACCAACTTGGTCCACTTTTAGAGTTGTGATATAGCTATAAATGTTACTAAATATGAGTCTTGGATGGACTAGCTGGATGTTTCAATTTCTTTATGTTCTCTGTTTTAAGGTTTTTCTAACCAATAAGTTGTGCTCATATAATCTGAATTGTCTTTTATTTAAACATAATAAAACCGGTGATACTTGTTTTAAGAGGAGCATATTTCAGTTTTATTCAAACTACTTAAAATGCTTTAAATTAAACCAAAGAAACTGCTCAAGCCAGAGGATAAGTGCCTGCACAGTCTTTTGGACTAATTTTATTATAAACTATTTAAATTCAACCTTACTTTATGCAATGCAGCTTTCTTAGCTAAAGAAACTCTTGTATGTTCTAAGCCCTGATGCTTTCACTCTGATGCAAAATTATCATTAAATAATGTGGAAGCTTTCTTTTTCTGCTAATGCTAGTTGCCTTGTATTTTTCTTTATTGTATGCTGTTATTACACTGCCTCACTGTTTAACCAACATTAGTGCCAGCTCAAGGTCGAACAAGCAGCCACAGTAAGGTGATAATGCCCAGCTGACAAGGCATCAGGGCAGATATGTTAGGTAAGAGTAGTCTTAAAGAAATGTATTGGAAGTACAGAAGAACACAAATGAGAATTCTTGGTGAACTAAGTAAAAAGCTAAGCACTGAAACTGCATATGCTAAATTGTCCTTTTTTCTCCCCCCCTCCCCGTGCTGATCTGTGCCTACATTGAGGTTTATCATTGGGCCTGCTCTGGGATTTGTGCTGTACATGTTCTTAGAATTCTTTATTGAAGACTGGCAAGCCAATATATGGAGAGTGCTCCAACCTAACAAACAAAGATACCTCAAAGATCTCTGTTTGGCTTGATAAGTGGTTAGAAATACAATTTAAGAATTAGTCTTCTTGCTCCTTCTGTCTTGATTTTGAAAAGAATAGATTTAAAAGAAGTTGTGCGGATAAGGCATGCCATGCTATCATGTAAATGACCCAGCCCAATGAACGTACTTGGTGACACTTGCATGGTAACACATACATATGTGTATGTTCACGTTCACATACATACAACTGAAAGACAGCATTAAAATATTTTTATATCATGCAACTACTCCCATGACAGCTGAGGTAAACATTCCTGGCTGTTAGATCTCATAAATGAGCTTCCTGAGCTCTGGAAATATTTCATAGATGTCATTAAGTAAATATCTTTTTAGTTGATATTAAAAGTAGTATTATATGACTCGGCCCTACAGCAACATTCAGAATTTCTCTCTCAAGTCTGACAGCGGGTGTTTTGTTTGGTTTTTTTTTAAAGCTATAAACATCACTACTGTTTTTTTCTGCAATTCATCTTTTATGTGGTGTGGCTGCCAAATTGTATTAACATTTCCTAGGGGCAGATGAAAACTGTTTTGAAGTTATGGAAGTGTTTTACATGACTGTAGCAATACACAGAATATGTGGCATTTGTGCGCGTTGGAATCTATTTTATATCTGGAAGAGAAAGGCAACTCTGATTTGTATGGCTTTGAATGCCGAAGAACCTGCCATCACACACCTGATTTGGCTTGCCTGTAGGCAGTACCATAGTATAAGTCATGTATTGAATGTATTGATCTGCTAGATTCCTGGAATCTGAGAAGTATTCTAATTTCATTATCCTTCCATTGTAAATTAGAGCATGAAATATTTCTTAGACACTTAGTAGCCAGAAGCAAGCACAGGAAAAAGCAGTAAGACACTGTTTTAGCTTGGAGAAATGTCCCAGAAAGGACTTTCTTCATTGAAAACTGTTTTTCATATGACTTCTGACTGAGAGGAAGTTCTCACTCCATCTTTGCTGGGGCCTGATGACTGCTACAAGATAGTCTTGGTTTTCAGTTTCTCTGCATAGCAGGAGATGGGGTTGCCTCAGTAGAAGGAACTATATGCAGCCATAGCTGTGTATCTGTGGCTTATTTGCTTCTTTAGGTTCTTGTTCTCCATGAATAGCCAATGCCTGCCAACAAAGCACTGTCTACAGTTCTTTCGTGGGCATGAAACTGGGTTTTCAGATGTTCCCTGTCACTGGTAGTACTCTAACCAGGGCACTGGGGCTGTTGATGAAATTCTCACTCAGAGGGGAGACATCAGAGCTGTCTGTGGGCTGACTTGGATAAGCACACACTGGTGAAACCAGAAAGATGAATAAGAATTTTGTGAAACTGCAGATTCTGAGTTGTTTTGAAAAGCGGCCAATATTATTTCCTAGCTGAAAGTGTGAACTCTGTAGAAATTATTTGCAATTTATTTCTTTACTCCTACCTTCCACTAGGGAAAGTTTTCTGTTCCTCAGTGGTGAGATGAGTTATCAAGCAACAGGGAAAATTAAGTGAGCACAGAACTGATTAAAAAATTACATTTCTTTGAAAAAGGGTGACAAAGTACACAGCATATAGAGGTAACTGCAATTTTTTTTTTTCAGAACTGGTGCCTTTTTTTAAAAATTAAATAATGTCATACACCAGGTTAAAGAAGTGCAGTTTGCAGCTTAAGTTTACAGTGATGAAGCTTCTGATAATCTTCAGTTCCTGTTTCATAACTGAGGATGAGCCTATGGGATAATAGGGTAGCTAAAACCTAAGAACAGCAGTTTGATGAAGGATCTGGTAGAATTGCAGTTTATAGAACAGATAATCCCAAATGAGAACAAAGACATTGGTGCTACCACTGCGTCTCAAAAGCCACTGAGTGTGAGGGCACAGGAAAAACTAAGGCAAACTCATGTAGTCTAGGAAGTCTAGGGAGTTTAGGGAGGAGATGGGCCTGTTTTTGTAGCAGAAGGTCCTTTCAGCTGAAGGATGAGTGATCTGACTGCATAAAAAAGGTAGATTCTCTGTTTTGGAGAAGCTGTGAGATGCAGGAAGATAGCCTAAAAGATGAGCATAACTAGAGGCATGGCAAAAGCGGTAATAGCGAAGTTGGTTGGATGCTCTTGCAGGTCAATACTTTGGCTACAAGGTCTCATGCCTGTAACAGCATAGCAGTCAGAGAAGGTGTGCCAAAGACAGCAGGGAAAGCCAAGAGGCATTGACTGGAGCATCCTGATGCTAAAAGATGTTGAAAATACATATGTCTAATGCAGTCTGAGGACCAAATGCAGGAGCTGAATGTTCAGGTTTGGGAAAGCTCTAGCAGAAGTGGAGGTGACAACTATTAAGTATAAAATTTCCAAAAGTGCTCGTAAGTGTTACACACACAATGGTCCTTTACATGTTGGGAGGAGACTAACCCCCCTAAGACTCTTCTTTATATAAGTTAGATTGGAAGTAAGTACTAATGTGAGGGAGCACTAGTATACAACTGAATATATTGCGATTACTTTTGTAAATGCCAAAGGATTTGCAATGATTGTTATAGCATTGAGATTTTCTACAAAAGTAAAGACAGAATTACTCATCACCAGGTCTTTATTTTAGTAGTGTTTCTCAGTGATACAATGACATGTAAACCCCATTTTTTAACAAAATTTAATCTAGTGTAATGCTTTACACTTTTTTCTCATACAGGCTTTATAGTAATGATAAAATCAATGTGCAATTTCAGTATTTTTGAAGGAAAACTGTGAAATACTGTCCTATTTCCAATTTAGAAAAAGCAGTTGCATATACCATAAAGAAAATGTTGTTAGCTCTACACGACAACATAGGAAATACTGTCATGCTTGTGTAATTGCATAACAACTTGATACAGACTTGAGTGACTTTTGAGGAGACATTGACCCAGTGGCTCAAATGTATCTTTAGGATAACATCAGTGTTTTAATGGATGCAGTTTTAAATCTACCATGCTATTAAACACAAAGGGCAAATTTATGCTTGGCTTATCTCCCTTGGCAATGTTGGCACTAAACCAGGGAGTAATTTTCCCTATTGCATTTATCAACAAGTTTCAGATTTAAAAGCCATGGAGCCATTAAAATATGACTCCATCAATTAGAAAGTAATTGTGGTATGTCTTTCTAGTGCTGAGGGATTAACTCAATTTAATCTCAGTGCAGTTAACAAAGGCAGTTAGCTACTTGCTTTAAATTTGTAAAACATAATGACTTCATGGAGAACAGGATTTGCCACATGACATATGCCCAAAAAATGGGCTGTTGGTTTCACTGAATTCAGTGGGAGCCTTGAACTGAAGGGCAACACGATAGAGCCCCTAGGGGCTGTTCCTGTAGGTGGTCCACGCTTGGAATTCACATACGAGTTTTGTATCTTTTTAAAGATCATGAAAGAGAATATTAAACTATATCCAGCTTTGGTCCTCTCTGTGTTGATGCCAACACTTGCTTTAGGGCAACTTCATCAAGCAGAGATGGGAGGAAACTGAAGCATAATGGTTGAGTATTTGTCAGTATTTGCTGTCACCAGTAATTATTATTAGAAAATCCAACTTTGCATACTAGATATTAGACAAAAGCCAGCAATGGAGCTGGAGCTGCTTGAGAAATTCTTGCTCCACAGCTGGCAGTTACCGTCCTGTTAGCTGATGACCAGCGCACTCTCCATCCAATTCACTGCAGTGCAAAGAAAAAATCAGTTGGCTTAATTTATCTGCAGAATACGTAACTATTATAAACTGATGGTGTCATGAAGGCCTTCTGGGATTTTACCACTGAATTTGGAAGTATTTGAAGAATTACAGGGAAAGCAAGGACCTATTATACAGTGCTTAGTTCAGCCTGTCCCTCAGTTTGGGTAACACTTTAGTCCTGCTAGGGTCTGACACTGAATGCCATTGAACACTTTACCAAAAAGACTTGTCTTTCTGCAGTAAAAAACCCTAAACTTTAAGGCAAATAAAACATATTTTTAATAAGGTTTTAAGGTAAAGCATATTGGTACATTGTAAAGAGATTTGTGGTTCCTCTCGGCAGATGCTCCTATACTCGATAGGAAGGAGCCTGTAGCCGTTATTGCATGACTCCCTGCAGAGAGTTAAAAAAAAAGAGGAACAGAAGGGTTAAAGCTGATGGTGAGAAAAGGCAGGAGGGATGTTATGGCCTCCCTGGGGCGTTGGGGGGAGGGGAGAGGAAGTGAGATCTGCTGTGGTTGGGAGTTTGCTTTTTCTTTTGTTGGTAGCAAGCCTGCTCTCTGTTAAAGGCCCACTGAAGATACCGCGCTTTTTTTTTTTTTTCCCTTCTACCGTATCCCCAAGATCTGCAAAAAGGGAAAAAAATCATGTTATTTGCCTTGTGTGCGTCATGCTTCACAGCCCGTGAGCCATGCGGCCCCAGTCCTGGCCCCACTGTTTGGTGGCTGCTGCAGGGACTGGTGGCTGGTGTCTCCCTGGCACTGCCATCCGCCCTACACACAGCCCTCCTTGTAGGGTGAGGGCTGCTCCCTGGTTAAGAGCTTGGGGCAGGGATCTCACAGGCTGACCATGAAGGGTTCCCTGTGCACCTCCTTCCTTCAGGGGATTATACCTTTGACCTGGGGTTTTCCCACCTGGGCTGGGACTTCCCACCCAAGATGCAGCAAGGCTGAGGGGTGGCAGGGTGAGAGGCAGCCACCAAGTGGTGAGCAGCCAGTGCAGGCTTCTGCTAGGGCTTTTCCCTTGTAGGGTTGAAAGCCCCTTGCCTGTCAGCCCTGGCAACAACATCCCTTAGTGCCTCTGTCTTTCCTTCACCCCCTTAGACAGTGCCTCTGACCAGCCTGACTAGTTTCCCTGTGCCCACCCATCCCTGGCCTCATCTCGGCAGCTAGCCATCCTTTCTGCCATACCCTCCATCTTGCTAGTTTGTGCTTCCCTTAAGCTATCCTCCTAGCCATCCCCTTCATGGCCCATCCCCCAGACAGTCTTGCTCCTGGCGCCTTCCTCCCTCTCCCAAACCTCTGCCCCCACTTCACCTTTCCAGCTCTTTCTTAAAGGCTGCTCGGAAACAAGAAATGCTGTCAGGGCTGTATTTGTCTCCTTCGCTCCATGCTGTTGGGTGTAATATGCGTTTACTGGCCACTGGCAAGGAATGTCTAGCCTAGTGCAGGAGGGTCCACAAAGATGCTAGCCTGATGCTGTGGAAACTGGAGATCTTGCTTTTAGGTAGATGGCTTGCACCTATCTGTGTTATCCCTCTGTTGCTGAACAGAAGGATGCCGGGAACTATCACTCCTTTTCTTTCAGTTCCTTTCTAGCATGGTCAGTGGCAGAACCCTTAAATTCAACAAAATAGATAATTCAAAATACTCTGATTATATATTTATATAAGCGGGCATTCCTTATCACTGTCTTCATTTAATGAAGGATTTAACAAAACCAATTCTTTCCCTGTTTCTTTCATTCTGCTAGTCAGTCTTCTCAGAGATTAGGCAAAAGCAAATCTGTTAGGTGGATGCTTTAGAAGAGAAACTGGGATCTGATGGAATTGTGTAAAACCACAATTTGTTTATTCAGCGTTGAATGAAAGACTTGTGATGTTGTCCATACCCTTCCGCACTTCAGAGCGATAATCTAATCTAAGACGTTGTCTTTCCTATAAAGCCCTGAAATACAGTTGCGCAAAATAATGCAACTGAAGTAAAACTAAAAACCTAGAAGGTGGAAAGTTGTGCTAAGAAACTACCAAAAAGTTCTTGCTAATACATTTACTGATGATGAAGTCTGAGTGATCATTCAATACGATCTGTCCCTAAAAAGAATTAACTGAATGTGTATCAACTTTTCTGCAACGTGCATTGACTTTGATTTCCTCTGGTTTTATTTCTTCTAGGGCTGTCAGAACGAGTGCGTGGCTGGAGGATGTTCAGGAGAAACAGCAAAGCATATGACTGAATCTTTCAAGGTATGTTGTCTGTTAAAAGGTGAGCGTCTGAAGCATTTCAGTAGATGGTGCCAGACAGCATCCGTAACATGATAGTGATTGTTGTGCAGGCGTTCATAGCTACTGACATGCTTGAACATCATAATTCTGTAAATAATTCTGTAAGTTGCATTTGCTGAAAATGTTTTCAATGTAGAAATTAAGAATGTTACAAGAATAGCTTCAATTTATTATATTTTCAGATACTAGCTGAAAGGTTAGTAGGCATTAGGCAAAAATTAAAATGGTATAGGTGATTTTATTTTTAACTGTTATCTGCTTCAAAAGCAATAGGAATAAAGACTGATTCCCCCCATTAAGGTTTTTTCCAAACAAAGTCTATGTAACACTCTATTATTTGTTAAACTTTGGCATTATGAATGGTGTTCAAAAGTAGGTTTTTCCATTTGGTCTCAAAGTTGCAGAGCTAAGGATCTCAGAAGAACTCCAAAGCACACCACAGCTCTGGCACATTATCAGCACTCAACAAGCAAACAGGGCTATGATAATAAGGAATGCTGAGCAGCTGCCAGGAACTGACATGAAATTGAATCCCTCTTTTTTTTTTTTTAATTTTAATCTTATGCTTAGAACTGAGCTCAGTTAAGATATCACTCTTTTCCTCTGCCTCCTTCCTGGATGCAGTGCTAGTAACTAAGAGCTCATTTTAAACACTGTATGGACACAGATGTCAACTTTTGATTTTCTGTGGGAAATGTAAAGCCCATCAGCATGTACTCCTTTGAATTCTACCTTCTGTCCTCATTCTCTTTTTTTCCTGCCTCTCTTTTATACTTCTTTTGCCTTTATTCCTTACGTCACACATCTGTAATTCTTCCTCTCCCTCTCTTTCCCTGCTTTAAAATCTTTAAAAACCCTCATTTGTATTTTGCAGAAGTTTAAAAAAAAATACCCAGAAAACAGTGACCTCACTTGTGCTTTTTCAGCAGTTCCCTTCCTGTTATTGCTGACTATGTCAGCAGTACATGAGATGAAATAATAATGATACACTTTGTAACTGTCATGTTCTTCCTGATTTTTTGGGCAGTCTTCTGAATTATGCTTAGGTAGTTATTCCCCTTTTAGTTGCCAGGCTTTAACCAGATATGGAAAATAAATGCTGCATAAGATGTGTTGGACTCCTTGATAAGATTTATTCTGATGCTGATGTCATTGAAAACAGCAAAGAATTCTTGAGAGTCCATGACTACAGAATTTTGCCATGTAGCAACATGCCATTTAATTTCTTTTTCCTCATTCTCAGCCCTTCCCAGTTCTTCTCTTCCTCATTTCTTTGCATTTTGTCTCTCTGACAATTCTGCCCAAGAAAGATGATTTAGGATGACTTTTCAGCCAGAAGGTCTGATTTGGAAAATGTTGACAAAACCAGGCATGCAACCAGTTTGGAAACCCCAAGAATTCACAAGTATGGAGTATGGAGTTGTTTTGTGAATTCCCTTTTAATAAATAGACAAGATAGACCTCAGTAGATTCATTCAGTAGACTATGCTAGTGTATTTAAAAACAAAAATTACTTTACAGAGAGGAGACTCTTGTGTAACTGCACTGTAGTGTTTCCTTCCACTCATTGATGTAGTCCAGAAAGAAGATAGAGTAGCAACAAACTCTGATAGTGTTTGGGTCGTAGGTGAACTGGGCATAAACTAAAATGGGCTTAAGAGAGATTTAATTATACTGGCATTCAAGTAGGTGCCTTACCAAAGCTCCAAATATTGGGTGGCACAAAGCTGGATTTAATCCAGTTTCCTTTCCATCGATATTTGTATGTCAGCCAGAATGGCATATCATTGTAGTGGAGAGTCCGTGTGAGGGGAAAAATACATTAGCAGGTGGGACAGGTGGTCTTAAAGGGAATAATGCTAGAAAAAACAGCTGGCTCAGGCTGAAGTCTAATTTGTAAGTCCATTCCTGCCTTATGGCTCTGTTTCTGAAGATTAGCTGCAGTCACCAGAGAGGGGTATAGTTTTTTAGAAAATATTGTACTGTGGGGGGTGTGTGTATGAAAGTTATGATCAGAATACAGGTACTGATTGCAATGTCATGCATTATAATAATACAGGTACTGATTGCAGTGTCATGCATTATAATAATTATTTGCAGTCTCTTTAACTTCATTGTCAAATTAAAAAGAAAAACTTTATAAATGAAGGAAAAAATAACACCAGACAATGACAAATAAAATAGCCTGGATTCATTCTAGGGAACTTCACAAACATTTCTGTGGAAGACAGTTATGGTTACAATTTGAGAAACTATAGCTAATAATATTTCAAAGGAATCAAGTTGACCCATGGGGCTGACTGTGCTGAAGAAAGCTGCAATTTTGTGCCAGTAACCTAATTAATCCAAGAGTGTGGGAATGTAGAAAACAGGGTATGGTTTTGTTTTATGCTTACATAAAACATATTGTTTAAAGTGGGTGATGCCCAACGTTTGAGTGCCCTCTGAAGACATTTCTTTTTAGAATGCAGTGCTCTGCTTTTTAGGTGGGGCGAGCTTCTTTGAATTTTACTGCAATTTCTGCCTGATTTGGAAGGTGGAATTGGAGAGTCCGTTTACACTGGGAGGGAAGGAATGAATGCTACTTACAGCTTCTAGCAAGCAGTGAGCCCCTCTGCTAGCTGCTTGCTGTTTTCGATTCTCATGGGCTTCTCTCAAGTCAGTAGGTCAGAATTGGCACTTTGTTCATTTTAACTGCTACTGAACTGCATTAATTTGACTCACTTCTGCAGCTAAAAATCTCATCCTGACAGGTCTGTGATTTACAAGATACTTAATGTGTCACATTCAGAGTTGACATATGACCAGTGATCTTGGAACAGATAAGAAACATCGAAGGAAATAGCGATTATGCTAGAATTTCCTGTGTTGTAGAAAATGTCAAATCTCCAGGATTTATCTACCCAGCTCCTTCCACTAGAGTGAAATCTTCCTCCCTCCCCAACTATTGTATGCACATAATTATTTATTTATTTATTTAAATAACTGGCTGTGGTTTGTGACCATAACCTAAGAAGTTATACTTGTAGTTTTTGCCTATTGTCAGCATTGGACCTCTAGGAGGGGAGTATGAAACCAGTAATGGAAAGTGCAGTCATCCTCTGTACCACTGAAAGTATTTTGGAATGTTGAATCAAGAAATGCACATATCTGTTTTTGCTCTTACACATGTTTTTTTGCATTCAGTAATACCACAAAACAGCACACAGTTATGTCTAAGGCACTTAATGTTTATGATTAAAAATCTGGTAATTTCTTTAATGCATTCATTCTGCTTATTGTACTGTCACAAGACAGAATGAATGTTGTTTGGATAATGTAGCAGTCTATTTCCATACGTAACTCTAATTTGGTTTCTTTCAATGTGTGTATTAGCTCCGACTTTGAATTAATAATATTTGGTCTTAAGAAACTAAAGGCATCTATGATTACCTTCTCTTTTCCTTATGTTATCAATCCATATCCAGAAGGATGATTTTAGTTTTTATGTAACCTTCTGTCATGGAATACATTTTCTCTTTGAGAGACTGATACATGGAACACCTTAAGAAGGTATTACCTACTCCTATTACGTTTCTCTGTATTTTAATGATCTGAAGCTATATAGAATTAGTTGGGCATCTTAATGGTGCAAAGTTCAGTTCTTTTGTTTTAATTTTTAACGGCCTATTTAGTGTACCAAAATGGTGCAGACCTTCTAGGGAATACTGGCTAGTCTGCTATGCCAAAGCAGAATAAAGTAGCTTTAGTTTGCAAGTGGATCTGGATTGACTTGCTGATATGAAGACTTGTGGTAGTGGAATGAAAAATGTTTAAGTGGAGCTTCTGTATCTGAATGGCTCCTCATGTTACTTTAAATAACTGTGAGTGTTCCCGCACAGTCTTCTGCAGACAGACCCAACCTTCCCAGGCTCTGAGCCAGTGGGATGTGAGCCTATGGCAGACTGGAAGCTATATAGGCAGGTTAGTGCAGTGCTGTGCTCAAACTAATAATCCCCATTGAGATCTTGGACTTGCTAGACTGAATACAGTGCTGTGCTAGTATGTTTGCATGGCTTCCAGTTTGAAGCTAGCTCGCGTCTAGCTGTGTGAGATGCTGGATATAGTGAATTTTCTGTAATGATGTATGTTTTAGTATTTGTTTCTTGCATTAGTATAATGTTTTAGAGCCCAAGCTGTGAACTAGTTGACATTGTGCTAGGTATTGTACCAATTAGAACATAAAGATTATTTCCACACTGTAGGTATAACCTACAAATAAACAACCAAAAACTCTGACAGTTTTTCCATAGAATCTAAAGCGTATTTTACCTCTGGATGAAATATGAAGAAATTGAAAATTTATTTCCAATGCAGGCATTTGTGGTTCAAATTGAGAGATTGCCAATGAAAGTTTTACAGACGTTGATCTTGTTCTTGGAGGTCTCTTCACACAAATGTAGTTGTTCTTTGTAATAGGACCTTCAGTTGCATCTTTTAAAACATGTAGTCTTTGCATGATATGACTGTGAACTTGGTTGGCTCTATGCAAAACATACTGTGCTGATTCCGATTCTCTGCCTTGTTTCACGTTCTTGGCAAATAATGCAATAGCATTGAAGATAAAGAACAGGTCTATATCTTAACCTGGAAACATTAAAATTATAAATAAGTTATTATGGGAGTAATCTATGCAGTTAAGATGTAGGTTAGCTGTTATTGCAGTAGGCAGCATTTCTTGTTATATAGTGTACGTTAGAGTTGGGAAAATTCATTTTTTTTCTGTGGAGAAAGATATGCCTAATTTCAAAACAGCCTTTCAAAGGAAAACCTGACTAATTATTGCATTTTCTGTGTTTACATTAATGAAACTACAGTACTGTGATTCATTACCATGTTTATATTAAAACTCAAGTATGTCTGTAATTTCTGCCAAATATAGGGGGATATAGGATTCCTTACTCTGGGAATTGGGAGAGGGACCAATCCATTTTGAGATATTAGACAGTTTTAACCTTTATTTTGGAAAACTATTTTATATGTGAAAAGGTTGCTGACAGAGATAAAGAATAAACAATTCTCCAACCCTATTTTTTAAAATAAATTGTTTATTCGCCAAATTTTCTTCCTCCCTCTCCAATGCGAAGATTAAAAATGTATAAAATACAGAGTAGTCTATTTTTTTTGAAACATCTTTTTAAAATCTGAACTAATTGACTGTATCACATTGGCACAACATTAGAGTTACATGGTGAAAGTTCCACTCCTTGAAGACTTTAGGAAATACATGGCACTTCTCTTGTGTTTTCATTTTATGTGAGTGCTAGGTAGAGTTTCTGACGTGCTCAGAGCATATGGATCAAGGGAACACTGAAATGTTTCTGCAATACCTGCATGATAGTTACCACATTATGTACAAAGCTAACAAATATAAAGCAGTTTACATGGTTTATGTATTTTCACAGCTCTTCCTCTCCGGCTTGTTCTCAATTTGTCATTTTCTACTGATATCAATAAATTACTTACCTGCCAAAGCATATGGGCACTCAGTGAGGCTTTTTTGTCATGTTGCAGCTGTTGATTCTTCTGTGGTTTTGGGGTTGGGGGGGTATTAGGAGAATGCCCTGCATTTCCATTTAAAATTCTGTATTAGACCCCATTTTGAATTTTGATTGATCAGATAGAATATTTCCTTTATGTTAAGTTGTATGGGGAAAAATTTATTACAGAAATTTACTAATATCTTGATGCTGTGATGAGCAGTATCTCCCCAAAATGTGTATATAGGAAAGCTGCTTTTATGTAAACTGTCTTGAAGCAGTAAAAGAAAGATGACCAATTGGATATCTGTATGTATGTGTGTGTGTATAACATTACACAATAAGGCATCTCCAAATATTTTGTGTCTTAGAACCATAGGCCATCTAGTCCATCCTCCCACTGAAAGTGGGACTCTCAGCAGTAGCAGACCAGGTCAGCTGTGGCTTTGTCTGTTGAATGCAGTGCTGCACACTACTCTCTTTAAGAAAATTGTTTTTTTCTGATGTGCAGTCTGAACCTCCTAAGCTAAAACTATGTCAGTTACCATTTGGTAGGTCATCTCTGTATCATTTCCGTGGAAGTACATAGGTGTAGCCACTGTTAGATCAGGGTGCCAACCTAGAGGCCAATTCTGTTGTCGTCATAACAGTATTTAGAATTTGTGGACTGGGCATTGCTTTAGAAAAGGTAAATGTGATTTTATCTTGATTTCAGCTGAATCTATTCACCCTAGCTTCTCATCAATGGCAATAAAATTATTTGGTTTTTGTCATGTGTTGAATCAAAAAAGATTGGCGAGTAATAATATTATTAGATTGCAGTGCCTTCGTATTGCTTGATTATGCCTCCTAGCAGGGTATGTATATGCTGCAGAATTACTTCAGGTGATTTACAATCAAATCCATTCCCACCTGCCAAGAGGGAAACCATCTACAGAACAGAGAAAATTGAGTGCTGAGGGGTTTCTGTCCTGTTCTGCATCCACACAGGCATTGCACAAACTCTTTTGAAGACTACTAATAATAGCTGGGCAAGACTGACTTACATATCTGCTGCTTTCATTCCAGTTATTAGGAAAGTATGGGTCTAGGTCACAGTAATGATCAACACACAGTGTACTTAGAGTTGAGAGTCCTGTTTTGATGAAAGAGAAGAAACAAAGCCCAATATGTGTAATGAATGTTTCAGTGGTTGTTGGTTGCTAGGAGAAAGTGGTTTTCCTGAAGGAGACCATGCAAGTTGCATGCACAGGTGGAGGATGCACTAATGCAGCTTAGTATTGCCGATGGCTCTACTTGGCACATCAATATTTCTCAATCAAGCTTGTTATCAGAGAGTAGTGTCACTGCTTCAGGATCGTAGTAGCCAAGAAATGCTACTGAGCAACAAGTTCTTAGTGCTGTGAAAATAATTCACCATGATTCTTCCATGGTACACTAAGGGATGATTTCCCAACAGTCTTCAAGTAGGTTTCTCATGCCATCGGGAAGACATCTATAATGTGGCATTTGAGATCTGTGGCAGCTCTCTTCAGTTTTAGCTTGGTGCCAAGTAGTTCTGTGTTTCTCTTCATGTGTGTAATGTTTCTCTTCAGGTGGGTAATGTCCTTCAAATAGTTGCAGGCTTTTAGCAAATAGGTTTTCTAAGCTGTAGTAGAGAAACTGATTGTCTCACTATCTGAAGCTGTAGGATTTGCAAATAAAGCTAATCGTCTTCAGCAAAGAACAGGAGCTTTTAGCCAAGATAAAAGGAAGATGCTAGAAAAACAGCCAGGGGGCAGTTTGGCTGAGTTGATTTATAGCACAAAGAAAGTGATGTTTTATCTTCTTTTTAATGAGGAGCTTAAGATATAGTTGGTGTCTGTAAAAGCACACAGATTGTGCTTTTTCTGTGTGCTCTATGCACATAGAATTTTGGAAATTCAATTTGGCTTGTATAATTTTCTGGATTTATTTTTACCAAGGTGAAGAATTGCTTTTAAAATGCAGGGCTTTAGCAGTAGCCAATGATTGTCAAATGAAACTATATGACTCCAAAACATATGAAATCCATGGTGTCCTTACCTATTTCCAAGAATTCTTCAATTTTAACATCATAGTGATAACAAGTCCCCAGATTTGATATTAAATGTTTTCTTTGTTGAACACATATGAATAGGAACTACAATTTAGGAAGACAATTTAGTCTTTTTTTCCGTAGTGTTCTGTTGGCCTTTCTGCTTGCTTTTGAAATTAGCTCTATATCCTAACTCCCATGAACTAACAGCCTAGAGAGCTGGAAGATTTTTATCTTAATCCTGTACTTAGTCCACATTTCTGGGAAAGTACTGAATGGAATGAATTGGTAAAATGTGGCAGTTTCAGTGGCAGATCAAACATTGAAATTCATGGCAAATTGTAAGTTTACCTTCTTTCTGCCAGTGTGAGAGGGAGATGGGGTAAGAGAAAAAGGGAGGTGTGGTTAACTGAATGTTTGAAATTATTCCCGTAAGCTTTACACAAGAGACTGTACCATGAAAGCATTTTATATTCCCAAAAGTTTTTGAAATTCCATATGAAACGATAAATTCTGAATGTCTTCATTCCATGAATCCACTTCTGTGCATGTCTGCAAGCTTATTAAAATCAGGGTAAGAAGATTTAATTGCAACTGCTCAGGACTTGGACATGTGAGATTATGATTCTATTCTCGGCTATTCCACATAGCATGTTTGTGACTGGCCAGGCTACTTAGGTGAAATATTTCCAACTTGTTTGTCTGAAATTTAGGTTTGCAATTCATTTCTTCCTTCAATATGGCTACTTTTTTAGAAAAGCTTAGATGTAAATATCTCTTTTTTTTTGTTTCACTTTCTTCATGTGAAATAGAAATGATAGTGTTTCCTGAACCAGGAGACAGTAGTGTCTGAAATCTTTGTGGACCAAATTTATAAGTTTTGTTTTCATACCGCATTATTTGAACATCTAAAGCACTGCACAATGGTACAAAAATGTGGTATCTGTGAAATGTCACAGATCTCTCTATTCCAGTTTTGTGTCACAGGCCAGTGTGAGCCCCTCAGCTTGTGTTAGGCTCAAACCTTCTCTCAGGCAAACTCTTTCTAAAAATGGAACATTGTGTTTATGCTACAATGCAGAAATACAGTGGTTGTGAGGCAAGGAGCAGCACAGCATCAGGAATTACATTAACCAAGCTGTCAGATCTTTTGAGAAGCAGCAGTATATACTAATAGTGAATAATATGAATAGTGTAATTATTTAATGTGTTCCATTAGTGAAGAATGGTCCTAGTTTTGTATTTATGGAAATATTTGAGTATGAGTCTATGAGAGGACTTTCTGTGCAAGGAATTGAGCTATTACAGAATTGCAGTCTGTGATTTCCCTTATTGTTCTATATGGAATTGCTTCTTTCTAATTGAAAGCCCAGGTATATCTACATTGCAGACATGAAGTGCAGTTGCATGGGCGAAGAAGATTTTTATGTAGCTAACTTGACCAGCAGTAACAGTGAGCTACAGCAATGTGTTTTTCAGTCCAGTGCAATTACTGTATTAAAGCCTGCTCATACTTTCTCCCTATTCACACTTTCTGATCACCCCACTTAGTTAACTGGAAGAGCTGTTAGCAAACAGAAATAGTTTACATGACCAAAATGTAATAATGTGTCCAGTTTCTGTTCCTATGTTTAATATCTTATCAGCATCTTGGTGGTTTATATTTTAAAGAGGTAGTCATATTTGAAATGTTTTATATAATTCTTTGATAGATGAGATTACTAGATGACTGGTTTTTGTAGATCTGAAAATACCATTAGCTGGAGTAGAGGAGTCAGACCCCATTAAAATCAAATAGATGCTTTCCTTAAGATTTCCGTAATATCAGGTAGAAGGTTTCCTTAGGATCTCTAGGAAACCAATTCCCTCATCTTTCTTAACTTTAAAAATATGTATCTTCTGAAACTTGTGTCAGTGGAGAACAGACTGATGAGAAAGGGACAAAAAACCCCGCCAAACCATTACTAGTATATTTAATTTTCCTGAAGCAGTAGAAATGTGTGAGGCTATAAAGATTCAGGTAGTTTTGTCTCCCTTACAATCCAAATTCCTACAAAGCTGGAAGAAGGGGTCTTGATTAACTTAAATGGGCTTTGGACCAAATCAATGGGAGTTGGTGCAGGGCAACGTTTTAGCGCATATGGAAAAACTCTTAAAATGTAGTTAGTGCCATTGAAATCAATGATACTATGCACTATCCATGTGCTTGAGTGTTATTGGGCAAGATTGGTTTCTTCAATGCTTTCTCTACAGTCTAGCTGGACTGTAGCTTTCCAACATCTTTATTTCCCTTTGGGTGCATTTTGGGAGCTTCAGACTGCATTTTCAGCTGTGCTGCTGCCCTAGGTGCCCTTTTCATTCTCTAAGGCAAGAATTTTATGTCAATTCCAACCACTTACCTGTTGTCTTGTCAGAGCTAGTTTACTTCCCTGCCTACTGCTCCAAATCAAACATTCCTGCATCAGAGTTGGAGCATCCATCAGGTCAGGGGAAAGGTTAAAGAAGCCAACGGTAAGTTGTGCCCTTCTTTTCTTCCCATTGCTTGCGGAGTGTAGCAGAAGCTCATTCTTTGGTTTGACGAATATTTGATAAGCATGTTATGAATAGTTTAGGTTAGATGCCTTGCAGAGGATGGACTAGACAAAGTCCTTCCAGCCATATTTTCTATCATTTCCATGACTGACTCACAACTGATTCAGAGCCTTGACTCCCTTTTGCTTTGTCATTTGTTCTGTGGTTTATTACCCACTGTACAGTCAACCTGATGCAATGATTTCAGGCCCCAGTCCAATTACATGTGCTAACATATTCTCAGATGAAATCTCAGGGAAGCTTTATGTTGAAAGATTTCTGGGTGTTCTCCCTGGGGTTGCAAAACATATTTTGTTATATTTTGCTTCTCTTTATTTTTTCATAGTAGGAAAATTAGGGCTTTCTTCCTGCTCAAATCTTATTATATCTTGGCACACTTTCCATTCTCAAGCCTCAGGCTCTGCTGTAAATTTAAAATAGTAAAGGGATTATAGGATAGCTTACATCAACATTACTTTTTATATTTAGGAGCTAGTAATAGATTTCTAAGAATTTATTTAACTCTGTCTTATCCTGTTTTGAGTTGATAGAACTCTTATTGTCCTTACTGTTTTTAGTATAGACTTGATTACCATATAGGGCTTAAACCTATACAGAAAGTGATGGTCTCTGCCCTGGAAAACTAGCAGTCTTTTCCAAAGAAGGTGGGGATGGAAAAGAAACAAAACCACAGACCTTGGTTTACCCAAGGCCTGTAGGACATAGGTCTTCTCTTTTTTACTCAATTAGATGCTGCTGTGGTGTCAGCTAGTGATTACTGTATAGAGCTGAGAGGTAGTAAGTCAGACAAACTAGACAAAAATAACACCTGCTAGAAGAGGTTGCAGTTGGTTTCATCTACTGGAGCTGTATTCAGCATTTCTATTTCTAAGGCAGGGTTTAGGAACAGGCAGAACAGGTGATTGCTTATTTTGTCCCAATGGAGGAGAAAAGTACCAGTTTCCCTAACACCACACACAGCCTCCTTTCCCTGCTTATCTAGTTGCATAGCCTAGCACTGCTGCTGTCTGCGCTGAGGCCACTGGTGGAAGAGTTGGCATGTCATCCTTGATTCCTCTCAGAGTTTGGCAATAGTTCGGCACAAGCCTTTTTTTGTGTGTGTGCAGTAGTAGCTGTTAAGCATGATTTGTGATGTCTGCCTACTGAAAGCAGGCCCGTGTGGTGAAGGCTCTTCCTGGGTCAGGTGGCAATTCCCTGTGGGCTGCTCATAGTAGCTGCTCTACAGGAGCAATTGTGTACAATGTATAGTAGCCTGAACCCTGCTGCATGAGGCTGCTGGGCTGGAATATCTAATGGATGAGCTTCTCCAGCCAGCTAAGATCACTGTTCAGGTCAGCAAGAAAATGGGGGCAATCCTCTGCCACCTGCAGCTCAACATCTGGAAAGCGATGAAGCTGAATGAGTTACAGGAGAAAGGTGGTAGCTTGCTCATTGGGTGCAATGCTAAAAAAAAACTTGTTTAAGAGAAGAGAGGGTTTCAGCTTCCAAAGGTGAATTAACAAGCCACTTTCTTCAGCCTAGTTAGTATCCTCAACCTAGTTCCCTACCACTGCTTCTCTTTGGCAGTGCAAACCTCTTCTCCTCAGTCTGTCATATAGGAGAAGCCTCAGGTTCAGGAGGCCAGGCAGAAGGTGTTGTGGGGCGAAAGTAGCTGCTCCAGCAGAAAGAATGGCTTCCTGGGATAGAGATGTGTCTGCTGGGGAGGGCCAAAAGCAATGATGAGGGTGCCACGGCCATAAGGACTGAACAGCAGGAAAACGACATCCTCATCCCTGGAGCCCTCCTCAAAACCATTCTGTCTAGTCCCAGCCTTATTCTCTCCAACTCCCCCTGGCTATGCTTTGTTACCTTTCCCCTTTATAGTAATTCGTCATGCTCTTTGTAATCTGTTTCCTTCTCAAAATTTGCTCTGCTACTGCAGCCACATTTTGCTGTTCACAAGTGCAAGGGCAAAACAAGTTATTCAATTTTGCCTACGCTTCTGTGTCTGTTATTGCATCAGAAGGCCCTGATCTTTCCTAGGATATGCTTACAAACTCAGCATAAGTAATAAAAAATAATAATTGCAGTTGCTTTGTGATCTTGAATGAATCACCTTGACTAGAAGTCAGGGAGGTTACTTATTTCATCAGAATAGATTACAGTTAGTCTCACTGAGTGGATTTTAATGTTTTGAGAATCTCTGCTGAAACTCGCCATTATAGTTAGGTAACTTGTGAGCTGTTTTACAGCTGAGGCTGCCAGTTCTGTTTTTACTCAAGTAAATGATAGAAACGCTTGGCCCAGCACAGTGTTTAGAAAAATTTGGGTATGTCAAATGAATTACACCTGTTACAGCTGCTCAACCTACTGCTTATGGTCTAGTAGTTTCAGTGCAGTGAAAATAACTGCAGCCAAGGATCATTTGGGAAGGCATTGGCAAAACTTGATGGAAAGAGTAGGACAAAATATGCACTTGCCACCTGCACCTACCCGAGACAGCTCTCTAGGGTAAGAAAGGTAGGAATATAGTAATCAGAGTAACAGCTCTGGGCAGAGGCTGCTGTCAGCTCCAAATCCACTTAAGGCTATTGCAAAGGCTGGGTAGAATAAGCGTTAAACTGACATCTTGGCTAGGGGCACCAGAATGTCTTGCTACAGCTTTGGTTAAAATTGACACTGACCAGCATGTCACTTTTAATTTGACTTAGCTCATAACTGACAAGATCTATTTTGATCAAATGATAAATTTTAGTTTCAGGAGATCACAATATATCTTCTTTACTTGAGTTGGGTAGAGCTTCGCTCTGGAAGAAGTTGTGTTGGAATCAGCAGGCACTTTTCAGATGAGGGGCTATTCAAAAAAGTGCGTCTGGTTGAGACAGTGGCTGTTTGTAGGTGTAGTGTTGCTATATAAGCCCTGAAAATCAACAGTATCCAGCTGGCTTCCCCACCACTCCCTTTTGCCTACCATAGGCAGGGCAATCTGGTTCTTCCTATTTCTTACTGGAGTGCCCCAGGCTGGGACCAAGGCACATATATCTTGTATGTACTGCACTGCTGTGATATGGACAGTTTGCAGGGCTGGAACTATGTCTTTGTCATTTTACTTTAGGCAACAGGGGTCGAATAGCTGCACTCAATAGACTCTGTGCCACATCTATTTCTTTCTTTATCTCCCTTATCCTTTTGTTCCTGCATTTACCAGTTTTCCTTCCAGTTTAATGGTTTTATTAGGCAGCAGCATCAGAAGATTCTTGAGACCATGTTGATAAACAAAGCAAGCAGAACACAAACCTGGTTGAAAATTGCCCTTTGTATTGGCAGTACAAACAGCGGAGATCTGGATGCGTGTTAATGCCAGTCCCTAATGCATCCTTAATATGCTGCTTCCAGGGCTGGGGGAATGTTGACAAAGGAAATAAATAAATTGCTGTTTATAAAGGTCATAGGTGATATCATGGTAGCACTGAGATAATTTTTTAATGAGTGATATTAAAGTAATAGGTATTGATACTTAATCAGTATTCCTGGTATTAGTCACCTGGCCTTGCTCTGCTCTCTTTATGTGGATTTTTCTGAGTGTTTGGTTTCCCTCCTGCTGGTGCTGCTGTTCAGCACCACAAAAATGCTGGGACAGGACTTTGGGGCATGTTAAGCCAAAAGGGTCTGTGGGTCAAGTGAGATCTTGTGGAGGAGGTCTCACTACTCAGGGACCTAGAAGAAGTTGAGGGTGCTGGCAATACTTTGTGCTGCAGACCACACTGTGGGAGAGAGCACTCCAAGGATGGGTTCTCCAGTGCTCCCCTCTACATCCCCCTCCATGTTAAAAGAAAGATTGAATGTTTTGCAGTGCTTGATCGTGTCTTGACGTAAAAAGCATTGGGATTCTGGAAGATTCAGGTGACTTTGCACACTGTTAACTTGCACTACTCGGTGCTTGGTGAAAAGAGGGAGAAAAATACAATGGAATGAATAAGAGGGAAGAGCCTTAAGAAAGGATCTTAAGAAAATAATGGCCAAGAAAAATGTTAAATGCATCTCCTGATAGCTTAACAGGATTATAAGGATCAGGAAAATTGCCTTTTTGCCTCTTTAATGATTATTCCCCTACTGGTCTGTGCAGTTTACCCTATATTTGAGGTCTTCTGCAGGGTGTTCCTACTGTTGTTTGAAGGAAGTGTTATTTATGGGTCAAGTGTCGTACCTGATATTGTTGAGTCAGGTGTTTGCAAAATGCCTGAATGAAAGCTGGTTTCCCTAAATGCTGAAGGGGGTGAGAAACAGCAGGTGGGCTCCTTGTTCAGAGCGCGCAGCTCCAGGAAGCTCTGTGGTCCAGAAGCTGTTTGCTTCTTTTCTGAATAAGCATCATAGCTACCTACCTCTCTAGGCTTTCTGCCTTCAGGTGACTCAACCTGAAATCCAGTTCAGTGATTTCTGTTTGTGACTGCAGAAAGTCCCCAGTCCTTGGGGCTGAGAGCTAAGTAAGCAGTGTGGGCTACTGCTCTGAGCCATAGTCACTGCTGTGTGACTGCCCATGACACAGGAGTACCCATTTTATTGAACTTGCAGGAGTGAGCGCTTGGCCCACCTCTTATCTCTAATGAGCCAGCATAGGAGTGACTCTGGATCTGGGACCCTGTTTGTATTAACCATTAGAGCATAACAGTGTGCTTGTACTTGATCAGCATAGTTTTATTAAATTATCACTCACGTGACTCTGTCCAAGGCTTTCTAGAACCCCAGGTCTCCAAATCTGGAGAAATATCTTTGGTGGCAAAAATGGGTCAAAGAAAGCCCAAATGCTCCCAAGTGAGCGTGTTTCTTCACTTGTGGCTGCAGCTCGTGCTCCCTCTACATGTGCTTGTGGGCCTGTGAGAAGAGCCAGATTAAAATCGTTCCCCATCCTTAAAGTAAAAGCTATTTGTTAATCCTAATGAGCTTAGCAAACTGTTTTATAGTGCTGCCTTTCAACTAGTTGTGCTACACAGAACTGAGGAAGTGGCAAACTGAGGCATAAAAGCAGAAATCAGCACACTGATGGGCGTTCTAAGGGATGACACTCCATATGATAATTCTGGTCCCCAGGCCAGTTTATTGTAAAGATAATTACCTTAATGAAAATGACCTGAGATGAGACACAAGCCTTGACTTCAGGGAGAGCTGTTAATACCACTGGCAGTAGGAGTTCTTCAGAAGCTGTGATTCTGTCCAGAGATAAAGCCAAGGATGTAACTGTGTTCTACATCCTCGCTTAAGCCCCATTGACATCCTGCTCCTGCATAAGTGTTTTCCTGATCTGAGTCTTGCATTGTGGATAATTGCAAACACTCCTTTGTGGTTTTTATTTTGATCTGCGCTCTTCTGTGATATCTTTTTTCCCAAAGTGCATGATAAGAGGTTGTCAGGTAAAATTCATTTTTATTTTCAGGACATCATTAAGTAGTGCTTTTCTCATTGGAGCATTCACTGTCAGCAGGATAAAGGGTACTATAAAGAGTTAAGAAGAGTAATTGTTGTTTCATCAGATTATGTATTAGTTCAACCAGGCTAATGCACTGTAATATCTAGACAAGCCCAATAATTGGAGATAGTTTGAAACAAGCTTTTAGCTATTCATGTGCTCCAGCTCTAAGTTAATTTCACATCTAAGCCATTAAGCAAAAAAAAACCCCAACAAACCAAAACCGAATCCAACCAATCAATAAAAATAGGCCATTGTTCATTAAAGACCTCTTGAAAATCAGGTTGTTTACAGAGACAGGGGTGCGTGTGTTCTTTTTCAAAAGCTGGGACTAATTTTTTCTTGTTTTGCAAAATGTGTGCTGAGTCTGAGAAGTCAAAGTCAGTGATATCTCTTGCAGAACCGCCTTTTTAGAGCACATGCAAATAATTTGAACAACAGTCTGAACTGCCTGCATTCCAGTCTATTCTATATGTACCCAGCGTAGAGGAGTAAGATTTCGCTTGGGTGTCTGTAATAAGGGTCAATGCTTTCTGAGTCATGTTAGGAAAGAAAATGGAGCTTTGAATACAATTCTTTGTTGAATTCTTCCTTGCCTCTGATCAGCACCGTTTAAATGCTCAGATGGCGTAGAAAGAGAATGGAGAGGGTGGATCAAGACTCTGCCCACTTCATATCTGTCTCTAGTTGTTTAGCCCCTATCTGTGTATAAAAAGGGAGTGACGTGCCAGAGATCCTGCTTTCCTCCTTCCCCTGCTGTTCTTTAGGATGATTAAGAACAGCTACCATACAAGTTACTATAAAGAAAATAAACTCTATCCCAGCCAAAACCAGTACAAAAGATTATGCTTCATTTCTCCAGCTAGTCATGGTTTGTAAGAGAAAGTCTCTACAGTTAATCATGCAGGGAAACACTTAGCTGTCTTTGCTAATGGGATCTTTCGAGGAAAATATGAACGTGAATGAACAAGCTAGTGTGACCCAAGTAATCTGCTGACTGCTGTCTCTGATCTCTCACATTGGTTTTACGCATTAAAGGAAAATCAGCGTAACATGTCTACTTAGTTGTGAGGGGGATTAATTTCTGATGATCAGCTTACATTCTGAGGTACAGCAATTGGGTGTTTCTGGAACTTGTATAGATGTGTTAATCTAGATATCCAAGAAATTTTCATCTGCTAATTTTCTGGTTTTACACCTTGTACTGCTTCCTCCACTTAACAGTGCTTCAAAATATGCTAACTACTTCTGGTATAAGCAGCATTGTGTGTATGTGTGCATACACAGTATGAATACTTTGCCAGCTACTTAGAGGTTAGCTGCCTCTAACTATTCTGTCATTAAATGTCCCTGCAGATAAAATATTGCATTTGTCCATGTTCACTGATGCAGAATCATTTTTAAATCAGTCTGACTTAGTTATTTTTATACACTTCATTTTTGTCTTCGTGTTCCTTCAGGCTTCAGACTTGATTATCACCCCAGCTACGACTTTCAAGGAAAAACCAGACCCCAGTGGTTTGGTATTTGGAACTGTGTTCACTGATAATATGCTGACAATTGAATGGTCCTTGGCTTCAGGATGGGAGAAACCTTGTATTAAGCCACTTGAGAACCTTTCGTTGCATCCAGCCTCCTCGTCTCTGCATTATGCTATAGAAGTGAGTACTGAATCGATTTGGAATCTGCTATTTTGCTTCATTAGCTCTTGAAGCCATAGCTTTGTAATACGAGGACTATTACTGTCTTAAGTTTATTAGTACTGAGTTACATTTTGTTTTGTTAACTGATGTCCTTCCAGAATAATTCCATTTATTTACAACAGGGTTATGTTTATGTTAGTATAACTCAGAAGCAACTCTGGCCTGTGGATTCCAGCTCACTTAACTTTCTAGCCCAGTGAAGGTGAGCCCTTTCTTGAGCGGTGACAAGTTCATTTGAGAAAGCATTCTAGTTCACTGACAGTGGATTGGTCCAATTACTGTCGCTGATGTGACTTAATGAAGCACTGGATAAGACTGGGTGAGATTCCAAAAGTAGCTTTAATTTGGGGGCTGAACATGCACTTTGTGAAAGTTATTTTAAGCTGTTTTAAAGATTCATAGCTTCGATTGCAGGACAGACTAGACAGATGCTTGTTTGCAACTCTGATCAAGTCTGGAGAGCTCTGAACTAGTTCTGATGCATTCAGCATATACAAGTGTATTTAAAGCAGAGAATATACAGCAGGAACTTTGGAAGGTTTAATGTTAAGTCGGAAACCAGCGTGGTTAATAGTTTCCGTGCTTAGCTGCTTACTGTCTAAAGCTGCCTTTTGTGTTTCCAGAGCAGCTTTGGCTATGCTCACATCTGTGTGAGAGCCTCAGTAGGGCACGTATGCTGAAATGGAAGCCTGCTTCTCCTCCCACTTCTGGGTAGGTGGGAGTGTCTCCACTGAAGTTAGTGGAGTTGCTTGTGCTTCTTTATTATTTATTTTATTTTCCTTTTTTTTTTTTTTTTTAACCGCTGGTATAAGGGAAGGATCAAGCTTTTCCCTGCTTGTTGTCCTTGAGCTCCTGCCTTCACCATTTTTTGTTCTTGCTGTTTTTTCTCCATCTTAGTCACCAAGCCTCCAGAGGTCCTGTGTAAATTACAACAGGCCCCTGTGACTAAGGCTGCAGCTTATAAGCTGATCTGCCCAAGGAGTAAGAAACCACGCTGGAGTCCCAAATCTATATTTCACTCAGTAGCATATTGCTTTAATGCTCGGCCTCTGGCCCAGTCTGAAATCATTGCTAATATGAATATGCTCTTATTTTTTTTCCCATTTTTTTTTATTCTTTTACCCTTATTGCATCACGTTTCCTCTAGCCAAGAGGACAGACAGAGGAGAATCTGGTGCCAATGCTGTGGCTCAATGAATACACAGTGGGTATATTAAAAATGATGAATTTGGCATTCCCTCCCCTTTCTCCTTGCCCTCCATGATGCAGTGTGATAGTCTGGATCTGCTGAACTCCAGATCCAGCTCCTGTGATGTACAGATGTCAGATAATATTGTTTGCACACCACTGTAGCAACCAACCATCAAGCAACCACAACAGTTGCTTTTATTCAAGTTGAGCATTTCTGGAACACATCACTGTCTCCCTTTTTAATGAGTGAAAGGTTTTACTGAGCTCTGGAAGGTTAAAAGTATTTCTTTTTGGAGAAAAAGATTTAACAGCTTGAGAAGGCTTTGTGTTTCAGTAATGATGTGATTCTTATTTCTCTCAAACCATTGATCAAATCTTAGTAGTAACATTCCTTCCTCTTCCCTCTCATTAAAAGTTCTGTGAATGTGTTTGGGAGAAGGGTGGGGGGAAACAACTGTTCTGTGATAAGAAAGTAGCATTACAGGAATGTGGTATTAGTTAGTAACTGGCCTGATAAAAATCATATCAAAGTATCAACCATGTCACTATATCTATCACACCTTTATTAAAGATATAATTTTTTTTCTTGTAACTACAATGTTTATCCTAGGAACAGTTTCCTTTCCAAAACTGCATACAAAGCTTTTAATAAGGTTGGCATTGCCATAGGAATAAGATAAATTTTGAAGGCAAAAAGTTCTGGGTTCTAATTCTGGTTCTGCTACATAGTTGGCATGTAGCCTAAGGAAAATTGCTGGGATTCCTGCAACCCAGTTACAACCCAATTAAAATTTGTCATGTGGAAGGACCTAGCTCTGTCATGGGATTGCACAAAAGCTTTCTAAACATTGCATTCCACTGATCCTTATGGGAAAATGTTATAGAAATTAATAATAATGAAAGCTTGAATATTCTACTGAAATTACTTATACACAAATACTTTTTTCCAAATAAAAAACCTACATATGTAGACTTCCAACCACATAGAATGTATTTCCGGCCATTTTTTGTGGAACAGGCAGGAGGAGAAGTCTGAGGAGACTGACAGCAGTGATGCAGTTAAATTCATAGAACGTATACTGAAATTTAATGTACAAAGAAGTGCTTTAGAAAATAAATTCTAAATATCTGAACTCTTGTCTGTAAGCATAAGTGATCCTTTAATACTTAATCTAAATAATACCTGTATATATGCATATATTAATGTGAGTTTATATAATACATGTGTTTTCTGTCTATAACTATAACTGGAAATTATCAATCTGTAACTGAAAATAACTATAGATATTTTGTGGGCATATGTTTTTTGCTGCGGTTAGGAGATGTTGTAGAGCATTCTGCTGGGCGGGCACTGGTGGGATAAGGGTTTCTGGTAAATTGATTGTCAACACCAGTCATCCAGATTCTCCAGTTTGATGGGATAATTATGATTAATTTAAGTTTCCTGTAAAGTATAGATAAAACATTTTCATGCATCCTTCCTCCAGTGTAAGGCTGATACATCTGTGTCTTATGCTAGCTAAACCCCCTTCCACAGCATAGGGGCATATGAGGGAAATAAGTGACCAAGGATTTGCTATGACTACAGCAAGAACTGCAACAGAGTTCCCTTAATTACCTTATTCTATGCTTCCTACCAAAATGCATTTTGGACAGAGCCCTAAAAATGACTAACATATATAATTAAATTCTATAGATTTTTTCCATAAGGGAGAATACTATTTTGCCTCAGCCTTAGGTATCAGTCAGGATGTGAGGGAATAGTTAAGTTAAACACATGCTACAAATTTTAATTGCTGTAACCAAATTATGAAAAAAATGGTTATCATTGAGTCCCCTGGCAGAGAAAGATATATCTGAAGCATAGGCAGGTTGTCTTTGTAATATAAACTTCATAATACTACCTCACAGGAGTGTGTTGCAAGGATTAACTAGGTAGCATTTATGCTTTGAGTACTGTGAGCAGGAAAGTGAAGTTCTTTTTTTTCCAAAGGTGTTCTTTGTGTTGTGCTTTTGCACAGATCATCATGGGATAACATGTCTCAATTATTATTTGATTTCTTTTCCCTCCTTTTTGGCTTGGTAGTTGTTTGAAGGAATGAAGGCTTACCGAGGAGTGGATGGCAAAATCCGCCTGTTCCGGCCAACCCTCAACATGGACAGGATGGCGCGATCAGCAAGACGAGCAACTCTGCCAGTATGTAGCCAAGGCATCTTATTCTCCTTAAGTCAGAGCGTATTTTCATTTTCAGAGTGCAAATCTCTGAAACTTTACAGTAGCATAACATTTATCAAACACTCTAACTCTTGAATAGTTCAGTTAAACGTCAAGAGATCTTATTCCGTGAACTGTTTGAAATGCATTTTTCTTTTAAATCACAACAGTGTTTTGCTTTCTTTGTTGCCTCCCTACTGCATCAGGTGTACACAGTCTGTTTCTGAGGGATGAGCACTGTTCTGCAGCTATTTGCATGCAGACAGCTGATGAAATTGTTCTGGTGCTAATGTTCTTCCTTTTCTTCTTTCCACTTCAGTTAAGTACTTTAGCCTCTGAGTGACTTCATTTTTGGTCATGCTAGCAACCTAACACTGCTTTTAGCAGTTGTATATTGGCCACTGAATTTCCTCCCATGCTTATTAGATTTATTACTGTAAGAACTTTGCAACTTTGTAAAACTGGGAGACTTGGTAGGCCCCTTGGAGTTACAACCCAAAGCACTCTTCTGCAGAACAGGTGGTACCATAGGTTGCAGCATGCCACAGTGAAGGCGTTCCCTGCACAGGGAATTCTCTCCATGTGCTTTGAAGGCAAGAAGGGTCAATGGCTCATTTTACTATCTCAGGAGAATACTTTGTAGCAGAAGGAGGACATTCAGGATACTGTATAAAAAGGCACAGTGGCAAAGACCATGGGATCTTAAATTCTCTAAGAAATGCACTCAAGGAAGATGATGTAGTCCTATGAACCTCTATGGGCTGTCACTGTTACATATCCTGATGAATTGTTCCCCTTAGCATATGGATCTATAAAGACCACAGAGTGCTCGGGCTATATTTCTCCATTTGCCTTTCTCCCTTTGGTTTTCCTTCCAGTGTTTTGACCAGAATGAGCTGTTAGAGTGCATCCGGAAGCTTGTGGAAGTGGAAAAGGAGTGGGTCCCATACTCAACTGCCGCCAGCCTGTATATCCGTCCTACCTTAATTGGAACTGAGGTATGAAACATTTTTTTCCTCTCTTAACTTTTGTGTATTTAAGCACGAGGCAAAAGCCTCCATCCATAAAGGGAAATATGCAGCAGGCACTAGACAACAGTATTACAGTTAAGGGCTTATGTTTTTACTTTTGAGTTAGTCACCTATAGCTGTACTTCACAAATTTATGTTGACCACACCACCACCTAGTGGACACATTGATTCAGGTCGCAGAAAATAAACTTCGATTAACTATTCTGAGTGGTAACGACAAAATTTACATTAACTTTGGTTTTGTACTAAAAGGATAGTTATTTGTGACGGTAATGTATGCCTTTAAAATATTAATAATCCGGAGAAAATGTAAGGGAACAGAAATTTGCTGTGTAGATTTTGTGATTTCATCTCATACCTCCATCCTGACCTTAGTGAGGAGATTTCAGAAGATTCTACCCAGTAAATTAAGACGGCTCTTCTGAGAGATACTTTTAACAGAACTAAGAACAAGTTATTGTGTCAATTTATTCTTGAACCCAGATAAACCTGACCTTATAAGAGGCTCCTTAGCAACTAGGTATTAGTGTGTACTCTGTGAGTTTCATGTGGGTGTAAGCCAAGCCTATAGTATTTCTAAAGGGAATTAGAAACAGGGAGTTTATTTTAATTAAAACTGTAAGGGGTTTTTTTTAGCAGTGGCAAGAGAGAAACTTATAATGGTAGAGCATAGGACAAGGAAGCTAAAGAATGTATGGTTCCCAACTAGGCAAGTTACTCTTCTGCAATATCCACGTCTGTGAGTAGTTAACATACATGAGCATTATACATTTCACATGTGTTCTAGGACTCCATTAATTTAATGCTTGTAAACTAGTTGCAGATTTTCAGATGGAAGGATCTCTACTCAGTGACTGTAAAGTATTAATATTAAAAACTGACTTTTTTTTCCCTGTCTCTGTTTTTGGAAATTCTTTTGCTGTTGAGCTTTGTTTCAGGTTAGCCAACATATCTGGCCTTTCTGCAATGTCATATGTTGTTTCTGGGCTGCATTTCCTGCTAATCTTTTATGAATCAGCCCAATTATGAAACCCAGTCAGCATGATCTTTTGAATGATCATGTAAGAATCAGGAAAAATATCAAGATCTCAGTTAGTTAATCTTGTTAGAAGTTTTGCTGAAAGAGTAAGGTAGGCAGAAATCAAAAGAACCCTCTCAGCATCTGAGGAAGGCTTATTTGAATTTTCCAGTAGTTACATTATTAAACTATTATTTTCTCTCCCACCTCCCAATTTAGCTTCACGTGCTTTGTGCACAGTGTTTTGCTTAGGCCTTTGGTCCTAAAGATTTAAGTTCAATAACTTTTTTTCGATGGAGACCTAATCTTAGAAACCAAGGATGAGTTTGTTCTTTTTACGAGACTGGTTTCTCTGAGTGGAGAGAAAATAGTAACCTGTTCAGTTGCATAGAGGAACCCAAGAATCATGGGCAACCAGCCGTATGTAGCCCTGCTTGAGCAGGGGGGTCGGACCAGGTGATCTCCAGAGGTGCCTTCCGACCTCAACCATTCTGTGATTCCGTGGTCAGTCCTGGGCTTTGCAAAGAATCATATAGTTAAGCAAAGTCTCCTACCACAGGATTCAGACTTTGACCAGTGCCAGACTTTTCACGTCCACCTTCAAGTATTGATGGTGATGACTTGAAGTGTGACAAGTCATCTCTCAGAGAGAGGGGGGGGGGGGAAGTGATACATTCCAGGTTATTTCCTGTGCTGTTGTGTGAACCATTTCCAGCAGACAAATCATTTTAGCTTGTCACACAGCCATTCACAGAGCCAGCGATTTCAACTCTACCAATTCTAGCCAGTGCTCAACTCTACCAATTCTAGCCAGTTCTAAGTGGCATTGGCTAAGTCTCATCACTAATGCAGCTGACAGTGGTTCCTCCACTGTTGTTTGTCCTGGTTTCAGCTGAGATAGAGTTAATTTTCTTTATAGTGGCTGGTATGGGGCTATGTTTTGGATTTGTGCTGAAAACAGTGTTGATAATACAGAGATGTTTTAGTTGTTGCTGCACTAGTCGAGGACTTTTCAGCTTCCCATGCTCTGCCAGGTGCAGAAGAAGATGGGAGGGGACACAGCCAGGATAGTTGATCCAAACTGACCAAAGAGGTATTCCATACCATATGACGTCATGCTCAGTATATAAAGCTGGGGAAGAAGAAGGAAGGGGGGGACATTTGGAGTGATGGCATTTGTCTTCCCAAGTAACCATTACACGTGATGGAGCCCTGCTTTCCTGGAGATGGCTGAACACCTGCCTGCCCATGGGAAGTAGTGAATGAACTCCTTGCTTTGCTTTGCTTGCGTGCACGGCTTTTGCTTTACCTATTAAACTGTTTTTATCTCAACCTTCGAGTTTTCTTACTTTTACTCTTCCAATTCTCTCCCCTATCCCACCAGGGGGGAGTGAGTGAGTGGCTGCGTGGTGCTTAGTTGCCAGCTGGGGCTAAACCACGACATGTTATTGCTAACAGTGGTCCTTGCCACTCCTCCCCCCAGAATGCTTTGCAGGCTTCTGCTGTGATTAATTCATATAATTATATAGTATCTTGTTAAGCTAATTTCTGAATTCTCAAAAGCTTGAAACTATTTGAGAATATTAGAATAATATATAGATAAATGAAACAGCTGTAAGTGAATGGTGACAGTATATAAAATCAGGGTTGTTATGTTGCTTGGATAGGGAGGAAGTTACATAAATATTTTCTCTTCATTGCAGCACTTTGCATTGTCCTGGTAAAAGCACTCTTGTGCTGCAGTTCCTCTGAAAGCAGTGTTTCAAAAGCTAATTGTGCAGCATCTGATGTTTGGAGTGAAGTATACCAGTAACTTTTGATTTGTTTACATTCCTTACTTTCAGCCTTCCCTTGGAGTGAAGAAGCCAACTAAAGCCCTACTGTATGTCATACTGAGCCCTGTGGGCCCTTACTTTGCAAGTGGAAGCTTTAATCCAATATCCTTATGGGCTGATCCAAAATATGTGAGAGCCTGGAAAGGAGGAACGGGGGACTGCAAACTGGGAGGGTAAGAAAACATAATTCTGCACCTTCTACATAGCTCACAAAGGAGATTTGGGTTTTAGTGAAGTATGTAATCCAGCAGAAGTAGAGGTATTAAATGTACCAGTTAAACAAACAATGTAGTATAACAAAGATTTCAAAATTGTATTTTGCAAATATTATTTACACAATTCAGTTGCATATTTTTGTTTGGGTATTACAGCCAAGTGGATTATTTGCAGAGGCAATTTTGCAGCATCTCAAGCTGAGGAATTGGACTTGGAAGGTGTCCATGTAGTACTTTGTCTGTTCCCCTTGCAGAAGTTGACACTAAAGATATCAGTTCTGTGATGCAGCATTCAGTATAGCAGCCTGCTGCCAACTGGGCAGTGAGCAGCATTGACTGCTGACCTCTTTCCTTGGCAGACTGTCCTGAAAAGCCATCTGCAGTTAGCTAGGGGAGTGTGGGTGTTTAAGGGAAAGCATGAGACAATTATCTGCATTGACTTGACCATAGTCTGGCAGTTTTCTGCTGAACTAGGCCAAAGCACTAGTTAGGTAGAAACATAATTCTTAATGTCCAAGTATTTGACTTGTAGAGTGAAGCTGCTTAGGATTTGACTGGAGCAAGCAACTTGGATGTGGATAAATAAATTACTTGATTATACATCATAGAATCATAGAATAGTTTGGGTTGGAAGGGACCTTTAAAGGTCATCTAGTCCAACCTCCCTGAAATGAGCAGGGACATCTTCAACTAGATCATGTTGCTCAGAGCCCCATCCCACCTGACCTTGAATGTTTCCAGGGATGGGGCGTCTACCACCTCTCAGGGCAACCTATTCCAGTGTTTCACCACCCTCATCGTAAAAAATGTCTTCCTTATATCTAGTCTGAATCTACTTTCTTTTACTTTAAAACCATTACCCCTTGTCCTATCGCAACAGGCCCTGCTAAAAAGTTTGTCCCCATCTTTCTTATAAGCCTCCTTTAAGTATTGAAAGGCTGCAATAAGGTCTCCCTGCAGCCTTCCCTTCTCCAGGCTGAAGATCCCCAACTCTCTCAGCCTTTCCTCATAGGAGAAGTGTTCCATCCCTCTGATCATTTTTGTGGTCCTCCTCTGGACCTGCTCCAACAGGTCCATGTCTTTCCTGTGCTGAGGACTCCAGAGCTGGACACAGTACTCTAGGTGGGGTCTCACCAGAGTGGAGTAGAGAGGCAGAATCATGTCCCTCAACCTGCTGGCCATGCTTCTTTTGATGCAGCCCAGGATATGGTTGGCGTTCCTGGCTGCAAGTGCACATTGTTGGCTTATGTCCAGCTTTTCATCCACCAATACCCCCAAGTCCTTCTCCGCAGGGCTGCTCATCCTTGGTCTTTGGTTTAAACGAAGCTTATTGTCTCTAGCTGGGAGTTTGTTTTCTAGGCAGGAAGTTAGTAGTTGTCAAGTGCTACTCAACTGAGCTAGTAGAATAATCAAAGGGCAAGAAAACAGCTTTCCTTCATTCAGTCTGATGTTCTGAGACTTTTACTCTTTGTGAGTTTTTGCTTAGTTTTAGAAATATATTAATTGTTTCCTGTGCATCCTTCATACGTCAGCTGTGAAAAAAGGAATAGTCTGGAATCACTATTGACTTGATTTGTGCCCAGAGGTGAGAACTTAACTCCAGTCTGATCAGCACTTTGGAGCTGCTGACTTTGGGTCTTGATGGTTGTTGAACATCAGAAGCGAAAGGGGTTTTTCCCCCCCTCAAAGCAGCTACAGAGTAAACACATATTATTCAGTCAGGTTCACTCCAGCATTTTAGGAAAACAGTTGCTCCTCAAGGATATGGAATTCATCAGGGCCCATCTGCAGCTCCTGGAGCTACTAGTTCTGTGAATGTCTTCTACTAGAAAAGACATGACTCGCCTCTGGTGATTTTTGTGGTCCAAGAGGTTCATCTGGCATATATGAGATGAGGTAGATGGTTTTGTTTTGCTTTTTTTAAAACCATGAGCTGGATGGGAATTGTTGCTCTCTCTCCAGGATGTCAGCTGCTAAATAAAGTTAAATGCTTTCCTAAGGTGTCTAATTGCAATGATTAGAATGTCCAGAAAATGGAACAAGAGGTATTTTTAAGACAATTTGGATGGATATGTTTGAGCTGTTGATACTGTTCAGCCCTTCAAAGTTTTTGGGTTGTGGATACAAATGATCTAGTAAAATACTAGTAGAGTACTTCCAATTAAAATATTCCAGGGACAAGCAGTGACTGTGCAGAGCACTTGCTCATAAGGTAGATGTGCACAAAACCTTGCACAGAAATGAGAAAATACCCAACCAGATACTTACAACTCTTTGCTCTTTCTTTTTGTTTCTGGAAGGAATTATGGTTCTTCTATTTATGCCCAGCAAGAAGCCCTGGAGTTAGGCTGCCAGCAGGTTTTGTGGCTCTATGGAGAAGATCACCAAATAACTGAAGTTGGAACAATGAATCTGTTTCTCTACTGGATAAATGAAGATGGAGGTATAGTAACACAAAATAGGAAAACTTTAACAGAGTAGACAGTTGGGATTGTAATCCACAAAATGAGTATTGGAGTGCAGATCATAAACCTTTTAATGAAGATCAATTAACAAAGGAAATGTCTATTCTCTTCAGAAAACTGATAGGTGACTTAGTTACACCATTGTGAAAGAGGAGATTCTGGAGCAGCTGTGAGTACTGCCTACTGATAATATACTAAACTGTTGGGCCAGTCCACGTGCTCAGAAGGGTAGAGTCTAGCCATACACGAGGTCATACTGCAGGTTTGGTGTCAACTCCAGCAGCATGCTTGATCTTGAAGGAGGTGTTGGGTCAGAAACAATACAGACATACTAAAGACACCTTATGGCTGTGTAACTCTTCAAACTCTGTGGTTTTGGGTATGAGTGGTTCCCATCATCACTTTCTGGCAAGTCAAATGTTCCTGAAGCATAGCCAAAAGTATTTCAGCATCCAGCTGATGAAGAATTTTGCTCGCTCTTTGAAGAATTTGAAGTTTTGTCCAGTGGAGGCAGAGAGAGAGAAACATGTCAGTCAGTGTTCCACATCACTAATGCTCAAATGATGCTTTCAAGATATACCATCATTCCTGAAGCCCTTTCTATCTCTTTGTACCCACAGTCATCTCTGAGCAATGTACATGCTGATTAGAAAACTATCTAGTCAATGAGCAGCCAACTATTTAGGCATCTCAAAAACACCCATTGGGCATGCAAGTATTCAGTGCTTGAGAAGTGAGAGCTGCACCTGAGAACTGGTTTGGAAGACTACATGACTCTGAGTCCTTTAAAGGATTAAGACAATGTATAGGCAAGTGAATAAAAGGATACCTCCTGACTTCCGTGAGTGCTGGCCCTCCATGAAAATTAAGTGTTACTGAATTTTTGCATGGCAGCAGATGCAGGGTTTAGACTGATTTCATCATAGTGCCATGGGTACCCTTGGAAATGGACATTTTTCTGACAGTGCTCAGCTGCAGTACAGAAGCAACATTCTGTGGGGACAGCGGTGTGCTTTGGATAGTGTAGGGTAATGGGAATCCAGCTACCTGACTCCCATCTCCAGTTTCATTACATGTTCTTCTGCAAATCTTTACCACTTTTGTAAGAAGAGGGATGATACCCCCTCAGTGTTGAATGAGTCTGTGAAGTCTTGTGAATGAAACTATAAATATGAGAAATCTTGTTGTTGTTGTTGTTATAGCAGCAGTAGATTTGTCAGTGTAGCTAGACGGCCAAATTCACGCCTTGTGTAACTTCGCTGGAGAGTCATGAAAATAGATTTTGGCTCATTCTGCCCAGGGAAAGGACACTGAAGGGGGGACATAATTAGAATTCAATGTTCTCATTGTACTTAAACCAGGAGTATGCTGGAATTATCCAGCTGCAGCACTGTACTGTTCCAAAGATCTGCCAATCATTGTGTTACCAGTGCACTACTGAATAGTGCTATTGTGAGGTGGCCGTAGCAAACAACTTGTAATTCATGCCACCCAAGCTAACTGTATACTGGCAAAGCTGCCATTTCACATGACATGGTCATTAGCATCATTGGAGCACTTTGCTGTCTCCCAGTGTGTTGATTAATGCTTAATTTATGATATCTTTGGTTGAGAATCACTCTTGCTGCCAATGTGTGTCATCACATACCTGCCTATGGCTTTACGTTGTGATTTAAAAAGTGTTTGCCATTATGTTCTGTCACTTCACAAAGGATACTTACTTAGGCTGTGGTTTTGTTTTGCCATGCAAATTCTGCAGCTGAGAGAGGGATCTAACATAAAAATAGTAAGGCAGAAATTGCAGATCATCATCAAAAGGAAAATGCCCTTCTTTGAGTGTTCAGAGGTCACTGTGGAGTAGTTGGAACTGTTCTCCTTGGTTTATAACAAATCAAAGACCCAGCCCAGTAAAGCCTAGACTAAAGGACATCTATGCTTCCAATGAGCATAGGCTTTTCTTGCAAGCCTTTGCTGTATATTTTCAGTTACAGCATTGTGACTAAACATGACATGCTGTCTTGGGCGGCAGGAGGAGCCTGGAAAAATGTTTCATTTGTAACATCAAGGAGGAAGTAGGGGAGGAAACTACTCAGTAACTACTCAGTTTCTGGTAAATTAATATGACATGCTCTGTGCTGCTCTTGTATGCCCACTGCTGCTCTGGCTGAGGCTTATAATATGACCAAATCTGGATCCCTGCTGTTGCATAAATACAGGAGTGTGATACTTAATTCATCAAATACTGTTTATGGTTTATGTTCACAAAGTGAAAATTTTGGTCACCCTACAGTCCCTTCCACCTGCGTCTTCAGAGCACATAACAATCCCAAGAAGCTGTTAACATTGAAACTCGTTTCCTTTAATATTGTCTGATCTTCTGCTTAGAATATAGGCTTGACTTTATGGAAAACCTTAAAATTTAAACATATGTCCAACCTGAAGGTTGCTAACTATGAAATCTGTGTGCACTTTCCAAAAATTCAGTTTCTTCAGAATGATTTGGAACCATCTGGGCTCTACTTCTAGTTTTAATGTTAAGGCATTGTGAATAGCATTCAGGCATTACTTAATATTTTTGTGCTGTTATTAAAATGGGGATTAATAGTACCCACTTCAAAATAGCTACATAAATTAAAAAAATAAATATGTTAAAAGTTCTTGGAACAGTCAGGTAAAATATCAGGCAAGTTTGCCTAGTGTTCTGTGGGTGGAGGATTATTTATGCTGCAGAAGTATCTTGTACAAGTAGACTACTAACAAAATAAGGATCACACCTTCTGCTCTAATAGAAAGCCATAGCAATAGCATGGAGGGGAGAGCAGCAGACGAATGAGATGGCAGACAAAGAAAAGGAGGGGAAAGTAATTGAGGAAAATAAATTGCCAGAGATGCAAAGACAGTGATTGCATGAGGGGAGAGTAGAAGAAAAGCCTGAGGGAAAGGTCCAGAACAAACTGGGAGAGGCAGTCAGCTGTTAATAATAGTGAAATCAGGGTTTCCTGGGTGCTCCTTGACCCTGAAGTTCACTGGGTATCTTTTATCATCTTGGTAAAATGTATTTTGGTGAATTTCTCAGCATTGTTATAGTGTGACTAGTACTTAAGGTATCCCATGTTTGGAATCTTATCTGCTATATGTTCATAAATACAGGTGTGTAAAAATTGAAGCTATGTAATATGCAAGACCTTGTTTTAAAAATCCCTTTAAACACACTGTTGGAGTTCCATTGTTACAGCATGCCTATACCATGCCTGGTGTAATGGGGCACTGGACTGATAGTGCTACTACTATAACAATAACAGTAGTCAACTGAAGAGAAACCCTGACATTTTCCTTCAAGTGCCTTTCCCCCCCTTTTTGCTACCATACATTTTAAGGCTTCTAGCCCATCAAAATAATTCAGAAGGCAAATGGAGTCTGTGAGCTCACAGTCTGTTTTTTTGGAGATGGACAAACTGATGTCATACGGAGCCTGGTTTGGCATCAATTCACAGAGAGGATGAGCTTTTTGGCATGCCATGTTGTATAGCATTATCATCTCTGCCGGATACCAGGGGAGCAGATGTTCCTTGGGTGGCCCCAGGCTGGTAGACATCATATGTATACTTGACAAAATTCTACAGAGCAGGCTGTTTAAAACATTTCGAGACTCATGTCCTGTCTGCTCAGTGCTGTTTGGCAGCTGGTTTGGCCTGGCACCTTTTCAAACTAGCTCAAATCAATTAATATATGTTGTTGAGCTTAAACAGGTCGTGGCCAAGGTCTGTGGCAACATCACCAAATAGAGAACATTATTTGGTGTGTAGTCACAATCTTCAGTATTAAGGTCCATGTTATTTGAAGTTTTCTGTTAGAGAAGGATGACCACTTGTATATGACTGGGCCACAAGTGCAGAACATCAGGTTTTCAGTGTTCAGCATCAGGTGAGCCCTGTGGCTCATAGAAAGTTTTAAAGTCCTCTTCTTTTGATAGTTGTGCCAGAATTAAGACCAGACATGCATCACGATTAGGAGTGATTCTAGACAGACTCCAAAAAAGGAAAGCTATTGTTCCTGACTGTATGAGAAAGAAGAGACCACTGCTGTACTTGGGAGTCTGGGATAGGTTAGAGAATGGCACTATCGGTAAGCCAAACCAGAGCAGAATATATAGCCTGTTCTAGGGTAGCTTTTTTATACATTTTGGCATGACAGTTTACATCTATTACTTATGCGTGTATGGATCCTCATAAAAGGGACATGGAAGCATAGGTAGGAAAAACTTCTAGTCCAAATGAGTAAATCCAGGGGTGGCTGCATTAAAAAGTAATAGACATTTCCTGAGAGAATGGACAGTGAGTAGCAGATTCAATGAACAATTCCATTTATTTATCCTCAATTCCCTTATCCCACCCCAGCTCCCAAAGCCCCCTCTTGCAGAGCAGGAGAGAGCCCATGCTGTAGTCAGTCTGGAGCTGTTTATGCACTGGCTGGCAGGCAGTGTTTGTGCACAGAATTATCTAGCTGACTGTTGAAAACAGAGTATTAAGCAGCTGAGCTCAACGTGCTCTCTCAGTCCAAGGATGAATACCATGTTTCTCTCTTCTACCCAGCTGCAAGTTTTCAGGACCTATAGAAACATTTTTAAGACAGCTTCTTCTTTGAGGCTGGTTCAAACAGGCCTGGATTCAGTCATCTTTTGTGGGTCGGGAGAAGAGGGCAAAATAAAAACATGAAGATGCATATCTTGTTATTTTATGTCACCTAGGTAAAAATTAATCAAAAACCTTAATGGTTTGTGGATTTAATGAGCAGGATAGTATCCTTATAAGATCAAGAAAGTTACTGGATTCTCATTGAGAAGAGAAGATGGTTAGGAAAAGAATACAAAGAGTATTACTGAAAGACTGTGGATGTCTTCACTTCTCGGTGCAAATTTGAGACTGTCTTAAAAGAGCCTGGCTGTGTGAAAGAGTAAATTCTCAGTATTCTCTGATAATAGAAACCACTGAGTATGCTATGTGATGGTTTAAAATGAAAAAGACTAACTCTGATTTCCTGCAAAGATCAGATGGAAGAACCAAGACTACATACGAACTTCTGTGTTGTAATTTAAGTATTTACCAAGTATGGATTACCATTTATCTACTGTTTCATTAGTTGTTAGATGAACATTTATCTAATGTTCTTTTTCAAAAGCAAACAAGAAAAACAAGCTAACAAACCAAAATAGTTGAACAATTTGAATTGTTGGTGCTTTTGGAATTTTATTAGGACTGCTCTTTTTGTGTAAAGAGAAAATTAGGGGAAAAAAGGGATGTCTAGACTAAGACAAAAGACCATTAAGGAAGTCTCTTCTCAAGATGCATTTGGCAAGGTTTCCACTGCTTTGCTTGTTCGGTAAATAGGCCTCAAAATTTCTGGTAGATGTTCCATACTAATGCTATGAAGTATGTATACTGAATGCCATATTTCTAAATTAAGGAAAGCAGTTCAGGGTAAATCATGATCTGCCCTGGGATTATTAGGCACGGCTTTTTCTTGTGCCTCTCTATTCTGAATTTGAAGACTGAGCCATTCAATGGTTCCCAGTAATTATACAGTGAATCCGTACTACACTGAGGAATAAAACCTACTACTAGGCTTTAGCCATGTATTTATTAATGTACTAAATATGTTTCTTACCCTCTCACTGAAGTGTACTCAAAAGGTTCCAAACACTCAACCACAACTTGTGCTTGAATTGAATTTGTGTAACTTGTATTCTTATAGAACTCTGATAATTGTTGCATCTTACTGGGTAGGGAAAGTTTCTGATACCATTCGACTTCTTTTTAATTTTCAAGTTTGGCGTAATATCGATAAACATTTTTGTTTCTTTGTTTTTCAACCAGTGTTTCTATTTCTTTTGTGCTTGACAGAAAATGAACTGGCAACCCCACCTTTAGATGGCATCATCCTACCAGGAGTGACAAGACAAAGCATTTTGGATCTGGCACGCAGTTGGGTGAGTGTTTAGACCTTGGCAGTAATGGTTTCAACTATCACATTATAACATCAACAAGAGGAAGCATTCCTGGTGCTCAGTATCTTGAAGTTCAACTGATCTGGTCAAATCCCTTAACCTAAATGGGAACTAGGGGCATGCTAATTCATAGATTCCCAGCAACATCATCAGAATACCCACACCTGTCACACAGAACAATACCAAGCTTGTTAAAGTAGCTCCGTGTAGTATTTAACATGAAAATTCTCATTAAATCCACTGGTACCAGCAACTTAAAGCAAGGAAACAAACAATTATCGTGCATGACCACAGCTATACTTCAGTCATCAGCACACTATTTCTCCACTTAGTTCTCATGGTTCCACCCTTATTTCTAATAACTAGCATGCAGCCTAAAATCCAGCCACAGTCTTGAAGTCATCTGTCTGCTTCCAGATTCCAGTTCTGTAGTGTAGCCATCCAAGTACTTATTTGGACACTTGGGACTACCTCATATCTTGAAATGCAGCAAACTGTTCACTCTGCCTGTACTGTATCCAAAGGTTTTATTGCGGCTTGGATAAGAATACTATACAGCCAAAGGCTCATCAAGCCCAGTATCCTGTCTCCTGGTTTTGGCCAGGCTTATGTTCAGGGAGGAGTAACAGGAATAACACAGGCATGTGTGATACTTTCCCCCTGGTATTAACTCAACTTCCAACCACCTGTAGCTGAAAGACTTCCTGAAATACAGTTCACAGTTATATCACTTAAATCTAACTTGCGGTGAAGAGAGCTAGGCATGTACTTCGTGGCATATGTGCCATTTGTTGACCTGCACTGAACTCTTAGGCGTTTTTATTCATATTGGTACTCCCCTAGTGCAGATATGCATGCACACTTCTCAGTCCCATCTCCTTTACAAGACAGACAGGTATTCCCAGTTGATAAGGCTTGTTTGTGAGATACCAGACTCTCACCTCAGTCCTCTTGAATAATTAGGTGTCTTCTACTCTCACAAAGGTTGTTCTCTTCTTCCTGACCTCTGTTCCCTAACCTATCTGAAACTCTGCTTACATGGTGTCCCTGCCTCTCTCTCCAAATACTATCCTGTCCAGAGCTAATCATGTTTTCTGCTATCATAAGCACCTCTGTTTCATGTTAAAAAGCTTGCATATAAAACAAGGGCTAAGCTTTAGTTTGGTCTGATAGGACAATAAAGTCCACATAAATCCATGAAATGAAAATTTCAAAGTTTGATGTTTATTTTTGTTCTTTAAACATGTCCCCTCAATCAGTTGCTATGCATTCAATCAGTTGCTATGATTTCTTCAACACTTGTAGAAGGTAAAACACTTCCTATGTTAAGACTGTCCAATGTGAATTGCTTTACTCATACCTGCAGTACAGTTAATTTTTGTATGTGACAGCTGTGTGCAGGCTACAGTGTGAAATTTCACCAGGGATTAAAGAAAGATATCACATCTAGTTGGCATCGCAGGTGGAATTAACAGAATGCATTTTGCTTAGGAATTGTCTGAGAGTGGGATGCAAAGCTCTCTTGACATAATAGAGTAATTTTTGTACAAACTCTAGCATGCTAGAGACCATGAGTAGTCAGATCCTGTGTCACATAACCCATGACAAATTCTGTGTTATTCCCTAATGCAATATTGATATTCTGTACCAAATCAGAGGGAAGTGCCACTTAATCATCAGCGTTGTATGTGGCAAATCACTGGCTTCCTTGAAGGTTATTCTTTTGATTAGAGTCTATCTTGTGTGATACTGGGAGGTTTGAAAAGATCACATGATCACAGCCAAAACTTGACTGATTGCCACTAGGCTAATAGTTCTATTAGAGATGTTTCAACATGGAAAACAAAAATACAAACCATTTTTAAACTTTTTACAGTTTTTATGGTTGATTCTTCTTGTGCAGGGAGAATTTAAAGTGTCTGAGCGATACATCACCATGAGTGACCTGAGAGCTGCCTTGGAAGAGAACAGAGTAAAGGAGATGTTTGGGGCTGGAACAGCTTGTGTTGTATGTCCTATCTCTAAAATTTTATATAAAGGCAAGGTAAGAAAATGTCTCTCTCTCCCCCCCCCTTCCTTCTTTCTTCAGAATTTTATCATAATTAATTGCAGCTGAAGCAAAAAAACCAAGTGAGATAGAAAAGGAGCGCTGCCAGAGGCTCCTGGAAAGATGAACAGTGTCAGTATGTTGTTTCCCAAGTGAGTTACTGCTATGTTGTCAGAAAAGAACTTTCCCTCTCGTCTTCTGGGGTTTTTTAATAGTTCAAATCATAAAATCTCAGTTCCTGGGTGGGGGGGAGTTCCCAGCTCCCAGCCTGTTTAAAAATATAGAAAAATACATTCTCCCACATTTATTTTATTGAACATTTTTTCCAAAGTTAAGGCACCTGGGAAAGGTGAGGAGAGAAAAGACTTTCGCAGGGAACCAAATCTCTGAGCCACTGCATTCTTTCCTTCTCAAGTTCATCTCTTCTTCACCACTCATTGCAGGCAACCCAGCTCTGATAGAAGAGCTGTTTCAGGAGGGTGCACAGCTGCTTCCACCTGCTATACACCGTATGGGTGATTTCTCCTGCGCAGGTGGAATTCCACAGGCATTCAGACTGTTAAGCTGCCTTGATGCTATTTAGCCAGCACAAAGTTAGTTCAGAAGGCTGGGTTATTGCAGCTGCATATATGAATGTGCCTTGTTCCATTAAATATGACAAGTACAGTAAATGTCTGTTAGGTGATAATTCTTGAATTAATAAGATGGAATAAATGGACTGATATTATCAGATGCTAAGATAATATGAGAGACATCAAGATGCTGAGTGATAAGTACTATAAATGTACCTGTTGTGTTCTACATGATGTACCTTGAAATGAAATACTGTATATGTATTTACTGATGTACTTTGAAATGAAATACTGTATATAAGAGTGTTACTACGCTTGCCTGTACAATATACCCTCCGTTTTGGACAGATCTTTTGGAAGGCTTAGATTAGCCTTTGTTTAAAAACAGCATAACAGTTAAACTAATCTAACTTTTCACTGGCTCAGCATGCCCTCATAAAAAACATTACAACAGTCTTGCCTACTTGTAAGGAGGGCAAGAAAGCTTATATAAATATTTATTAAAATTCCTGGTGACCCTAAGGTATTCCTATGTATATAAAGCTATTATTACATGTTATTACATGTTATTCTCTCTCTCTCCCCCTTCTCTCCCCTCCTCTCCACCCCTCCCCTTTTCTTTATTCAATGTCAGCATTTGCACATTCCAACTATGGAGAATGGACCTCAGTTAACAACCCGTTTTCTGAATAAGCTGAGTGATATCCAGGTAAGGTGCTTCCTCTTCTTCAACCAGATAAAATAATAAAAGGTGAACATTTGAAAGCATCGGAAAATAATCTTTTTAATAGTGGTGTTATAGGCACCACTAAATAATAATATAAGCTCTTTTGTTTGGTGTGGTTATTCTATCTTTTTTTTTTTCCCTTGAGAAAGTATGATATGGATGGAGAGTGATATATTTTTTTCCTTGTTCATCTTGGAAGCTGAATGAGAGTTGTAAGATATTAATGCTATCAGTGAAATCCAGTACTGTTGTTACATGTTCCCTTTTAAGGGAAAAAATAGCATTATGAAGCGTCTTAATAACCACTATCACAAATGAATGTAGGCTAATCAATAAAGAGATGGGTGAAGTAGTAAGCACTCACTGGGTGCAGCCAACTGATCATCGTTTCTGTTTCTCAGCATCTTTCCAATCACATGGTCACTTCTTGTTCTTAAAACAGTTCCTTCCTCTGTGATTTTCTAAATATCAAAGTCTATTTGGAATCTGTGCTTGACCTTTTCAGGTCAAGTCAATACCATTTCAGGTAAAGTCAATGAGCAGCACGTGATGGCCCTTCTTATTTTAGTTGCCCGTTTTCTTTTCCTTATTTAGTGTAGTTTATGGTGTGGGGGATTTGGGGATAGGAGTAGGTCTTGGCAAGTTACAAGGCCCTTTATTTAAGATCTGATAGCAGCTGCTTGGCATTATTGCCATGATTTCTTCAAATCAAGTCTGATGCTTACAGTTCTACATTGTTAGCTTTTGGCTCAAGATGTTCTTAGATTTGCTACTAAAATTTTTATCTTCCTGCCAGTAAGCTCTGAACTAAGAATCTTCCTGAAAGATTGTGAGATGTACTGCACCACGTAGCAACTCTATGAATCCCATAAAATAATTAGAACTTTTTAAGAAAGAATCCTAAAATTGATTTTTCTTTCTATTTTACAGGCCCTTTACTAGCATGTAGAAATAATGTGACACAGGGTTCTTCTGATGAGACCCCAAACAAAAACTACCCATGAATTGCAGTCTGCTGTCATATGTTGACCCACCTAAAATCCCATGATAAGCAGGTTCATTTATGTAATGTTATTTATTCAGTGTTTTGTGCTATATTGCAGTCCAGGTTTAAATCCATTGCTATTCATTGTGGCTTCTTTCTTGCTTAATTCAAGTAGGGTGAAGCATTCTTAGACAAGGGGAGGTCAGGCCATCTCATATCATTTTGGTGGTTCTTGTGTACTCTTGTTTCTCTACATATTTTTACCTTTCACAGCTGCTGGTCTCCAGCATAACTACTTCCCCCCCCCCAAGAGTTGTAGCTCAAATGCAAGACCATTTGACTGTTCTTCACTAGGAGGATGACATGGGATCAGCATGTCTTGTTCTTTAGAATAGTATTGGACATTTCTGGCTGCAACTCAGGGAGGAAAGAATTCCTGATATTCTGGTACCTTTGTGTTGCTGGCTGAGCCAACTTTCCTGGGGGCAAAAAGAGACACGCCCCCATCATGTTTCTGTTGTTTCAGCTGTGGCAACTGTAATGGCTTGGGACCTGGGTCTTTCTCTTCAAACAGTAGGACTGACAGCTAGGAAGAAGCATAGGCACCTTTGGTTCTAGATTTTATTGCTTGTTGAGGGGAAGGAGAGGCTTAGTATTCCATGTTCCCAGCTCAGTTACATGTAACATTTTTATCATTTTACTATATGAGAATACAGAGCAGCCTTTCTCAAGAATCCCACTACATACCACAGTTTTATTTCATCTTTCTCATCCCAAGTACCTGATACACCTATCTAAAATAACAGTTGGTGTCCGTCACTTGATTTTTTGTTGTCATATGTCCAGACTTATTATACACTTCTCATTGTGATACATACTGATCACTGTTTCCATAGCTCTCTGCTCTGTATTAAAGCCATCTTGCTAGAATGTCAAATATCTATCTTTAATGTCTAAAAGCACTTGTGTAACTCCTGTGTTGTCTTCTGATGTCTAGGTGATGCTTTTGCAATATATGTTAGGGCCTTCAACAATTTGTGATCAGTTTGATTCTCCACTGATGACTTCTAATTGCAGTCATGGAACAGCTCAGCATCAGAAAGAGTTGAGGCCAGTTCTAGCACCTTGTTGAGTGTTATATGTGGGAATAGGTACTGCCTTAGCAGTTTGTGTCATGAGACAAGCAAGTGCCTTCTCTAAAGAATGGCTTGTGAAATCCAGAATTCTGTTTCAGAAGACAACACTATGTGTCTTTCTCCCTTAGCCAATAGATAGTGGATTATTAAGACAAACTGATCCATCCTGCTCCCCGAGGCTTCCTCCATGCCTCCTATGGACCTTTTCACCTTTCAACTATGTACATACCATGTGTTCATTAGTTACATGCCAAGAGTGAATCCATCACTCCTGGAAAGTGCTGGACTATTATATATATGTTTACTTCTGGGTTTTCTTCCCTCTTTAAAAAAGCCAGGAGAGTTAGAACACTTCATTGTTAGAAACATGATTTTAAAACGAATGATGCATGCTTAGCCTTTAAGAGTCATTCAGTGGTTGCTGATTGTGTTTCTGCACTTTTCTACCGGTGGAGAGATGAGCTCATATCCAAATGGACCCCAGGTTATCATACAGAAAACAATGCTGCAACACACAAAATGGAATATATAATCATAAAATGTCAGGGGAGTTTTCAGGATCTTTCACAAAGATCTTTTATATGTTCTACCAGGAAGGGGAAAAAAGTATCTGTTTGCAGTATCATTGGACTATTGTCATATCATTTGGACAGACTGAGGCTGTTATTCCAAAGAACATTCAAGTTCTGAAGAATAAAATGCAATGGAAATTACAGCCAAACACAGCTTTGGTCTCTGTGCTGAGCTGTTGCCTGAACCAGGGCAATGTATCCATTTCATGTTGGACAATGGACATTTGCAAAACAGTAAAAATTCTCAGTACCGATATTGTCCTGCATTTGAACCTGTGACCACGAGGTGCAGGGCTCCATATCCAATATCATTATACCGATTCCCTTGTGTACAATACATGCTTTTTAAACATTTTCAGATTATCTTCATTATTGTGTTTCCAAGTCTGTTTTCATGCTGCTCATTGTTCTTTTGCAAGTCTTCTGTGTTCAACAGGATTTCTTTGAACAGCTGTTCAGTGGAACTAGAGCTAGAGTGACAAATTAGAAACTCATGGGCAGAACTGATTCCATTTCTCATGCTGATTGAGAGAGACAGTAGTAGCACTGCGATATACATTTCCCTTCATGTCACTGAATGGAAATCATGATTACTAAAGGCTGATAAAGATTTTAGATTAAATCATTTACATTGTATACAGTAATGGTGTGCTTATGAATGAATTAGTCATAGTACACTGTCTTCTATAACCGCTTGAGTTAGAAGATTTAGAGATGAGATTCTTTTCTCTGGGAATACACTCACTGAAATACCACTGAGATGTTTTTGTGGTTTTGCATTCCATGCTTTGAGAATAAACAAGCTTTTGCTATACCCTTTAAAGTGCATTCGTTTCTGCCTGGCGATCCTGTTGGTTTGCGTATGGAAAGATGACTTGTTTTATTTGGGTTACAACTCTCCCTAATTGTACTCTGTGGTATTTGTGATGGGTTTTATTTCACATTCAATCAGAATGCTGTAATAAAAAGCCACCTTGAAAATAAAAAGAAATAAAAACAAATGTGTTTGTTTATTGGAGCTTGAGCAGTGGCATACTTATGAATGAATTAGTGAACTGACCTCAGGGAATAACTGTATTAAATTGATGGAAAGCTCTAGTGAAGCAGGACTATTCCATCTCATCTCTAGTGAGTATCAGTATCGCCCCTTCCTAGTCTACTTATTGGAAGATGGATAAAGCTTCAAGCCGCCTTTAGGCTTTGCTCAAATCAAAGACAGAAGTAAAGTCATAAGAAATAATGTAAACTACTGTCGGGGTGGTGGATATGAATCTTTCTGAGGAGACCTAAGAAGTTATCATAACTGTACACTGTTACTTTTAACTTTTATTCTTAAAATCTGTTTTTGCTTTGTTTCAGTATGGAAGAGAAGAGAGTGATTGGGCAATGCTGGTGTCGTGAAGGTGGAAGAGTTCAGACCCTCCAGGGAGAATAGACATGAATAATGACAACTTCTGTAGCTGCCTGTGCGTAGCATAGTTTCGGTATCAATTTGCTCCCCAGGATGATTGTTTCCACAATCCGGCGAATGTGAACACAATCATTTTGATTTCTACTGTAATCCTGTTGGTAGAAGCCTGTCTTCTTGGTAGAGGTGCTAAACGTTAGCAATAGAACTTTCCTAATAGTTTTCTTAGTGCCTCCTTGTGTCTTATGTACAGTCTGAAAACTTGTAAAATGCTCTTCAACTGCTCTTCAGTTTGGTTTGTTTTAACTGCCATCACCAGCAGAGCACGTTGTCATATAACACAAAGATGTTGCCTGTTAGCTGGCCACAGGGTTTTATTGACATTATTCTGCCTTTTGCTCTGCGTTGGGGAAACAATTAAGTTTAGCTATATGCTCTTTCCTTTCATACTCTGCTTGTATGGGAGATTCCTGAGTTTGCATAGCCCTCTAGATCCCCTCATGCATACTCTGTCAAATAACAGCTCTGTCCTTTAGGCCAAAATTCTCTGAGTCGATCTAGCCTGCAATATGGTCCCTGTTGGCCTATTGCCTTTCCCTCCATGGGGATATGCAGTGGCTGCTTGGGCAGTGCATACCTCTCTAATAGTTGAATACGTGCTTCCATACATGATTTACAGGGCTGAGTCAGGCCCTGCTGAGACAAGAATTACTCTTTATCTGGCCTAGCACAGAACTGGACACTGCAGACACAGTGTTGCCTTCCAGGTGAATGTCTAGAAAATAAGATTAGAGAACTGTGTCTGTGAAAGTTGAACCACTCTTCACAGCAACCAAACCTTTGGATTGAGGAATTTCTTTCATCATCCAGTAACGTAATTTAGACCAGCAAAATGTTTTTCTTGTCCCCTTCACCACTCGCTGTGAAATGTATCCAGCCTCCATTGACACATGTACTTTAATAGGGCCTTCCTATTAAGGAACAAGCTGTGTGGTCAACAGAAAATATTTAGCACAAGAAGGAAAGATTTCATTCAAACCCTGGTTTCATTCTGATTAAGCATATACTTCTTCATATACTGGTACTGTCTCATATGCAGTCTTGATACTATTTGGAAGCAATATAGAGTATGTAGCCCACAGTTAGGGAAATAACTTCTGCAAATGTTCACTAGCAATCATACTGTAATATTTATTAGCTTTCTCTTTTTGCACACAGCTTTGTCGAACAGCTTTAAGATATCTCTTGCCAAAAAGGTTCACCATATTCTGTGTCAATGTTCCAAAGTGCTACTTCAGTGTAAAACTGGTGGAACTTTATTGACGCTAGTGGAGTCCTATATGAAGTAAAAGTGAAACATTTATTGCCATAGTTTGCAGTAGAGATGCACCAGTATTAAGGGAAATATTTAGCACTTTATTTTTTTTTTTAAGACCCAACAGTATCTCTCCCATGCTTTGTAAGTCCTTTGTAGTTACTGGCATTTGTTAACATAGTTTAAAAAGGCAAAATATAATTTCTAATAGATCATCCATGCCTTACACAGCTGCTAAAAAGTAGCCTTATGGCTTTCCTGTTCATTTTTGGTCAGATTTTAAAGACAACCCCTACTTAGCCATCACTTTCTTTTGCTCCCTTAAATCATGACTTTTACTATCTTTCACTGCAGTCCAATCTGATCTTTTAATGAAGAACAGTTGAAGGTTCTCTCTGACAATGTAACCATTGTTAAAATTTGTTGGACAGTTTTCTCTTTAGAATACAACTGCAAGCACAAAATGTTGTTTCACTTACAGTAGCAATAGTATTGTGTGTCTGCTTTTCTGACCATTTGAATCTGTATTGCGTGCTGGTCTTCGTTCAGTATCTTACTATGTATTATAAGCTGCTGGTAGTCTTTCTTTTTATTTAATTAGATGGGTGGAAAAATTAACATGGGGAATATGTCAAGATGCAATGTGGGGTAGAGAGTTTTGAGACAAGTATCGTAACTAAAGAGTGCCTTTAACTAGAGTGTGGCATGGAGCTCTCTAAAGATTATGTAATGAGCAACCACATGTGGCTTCCTGTTACTGAACAATCTAATCTATCCCCTTATGTACATCTTAAATTTAGCAGCAAAAGGAAAAGTGGAAATATCTAACTTCAGATGCATGGCAAAGTGATTGTGTGATACCTTAACATCTCAGGCTGTTGATAGAGTTGACAGCTATCATATCAAAACTCCCCATGAAGGCATCAGTATACCAGCAGTAATCTATTCACTAGTCAGAATGAATAAGGACCAGTTAGAAGAATTATTTTACTGCGGGTGTAAACCTAAAAGTTGTGGAAAACTCTTCTTAAATTGGATGCAAGTAATTTAATGTGAGGAAACCAGGTGGTTTCATTTATTGGGGTTTGCACTGTTCCCTGCACTGACCAGAGAGACACCTTTTCTTTTACTGCACGTTTTGAGCTGATGGAGACTTCAAAATGATGAGAGTTGAAACTGGAATGACCCACAGAAATGCGTAGACTTTTCTAGCAGAGAAGAACAAAAACATGTAGTGTGTGTGTGTGTTAACTGTTGTCTTTAACATTGGTTAATTGCTTTACTCTGGCTATGTCAACTCAAAGTTGTGCTTGTTTCCAAATGGGATCCAGGTGAATAGGTTCTAGATTTTAAACTTTCAAACCTAAATAAGGGGGCTGATGGGTCAGTATAATATAGGAAATTCTTCTGATGTTGCATGCAGTCCTGCCCTGCATTCTGCCACTGCTTTTTTATCCTGTTAACCAAAGGAAAGAAATAATATATGTAAATAATAGTGAATATTTGGTATTGCATTCTCCCTATTTTCACCTGTAAAATTTAGGAGGGAACCGTGGTATTCCCTGAGCTAATAATAGATTGTAAAAGAACATCTGCACATCTTTTCTCCATGTGCCCTATTTGTTTAATTGCAACAGATTTACATGGAAAGAGTATGGTATGTCATAACTAGGCAATTATCCATTCTTCATCACTTAGTTATGGTTCTGCTAATTGATCATTTAAGACATAAGATAGTCTAACATTAGGAGAATTTGAGACTGTTCAAAAAAGATCAACAAATTAATATTGTTGCATGATATTTGCATAATTGGCTGCAATTATTTAATGTTTAATTGGGTTGATCAAATGAGATTCAGCCTTTCACATGCTTATGTTTTACAAACACTGGTACTTTAAAATTATAATAATGAACTCTAATTTTTGTATGTTCTTTCTTCTCCCCTTCATTCTTTTGATTATTATTTTCAGTATTGAGCATGTCCTTAATTTTCAGTTTGGTGAGCATGATTCATGCGTAGGAAAGAAGTCCTTCAAATGAGAGAACTTTTCATGAAAGTGGCATTTCATACAAGCTTTTCGGATGCCAAGAGCTTCAGCAACTGGGATTACTTAACTAGATTCTTAAATGCAATGAGGGCAAATTTGCTGAGAATTTACAGTGACAGACTCTGGTGAGAATGCTAATAAAGGTTCCTGCTTAAGGTAGATAATCTGTTCAGTCTGTAGCAGTGCAAAGCAAACATGATTTTTCTGGGATATAGAAGGGAAGTCTAATAAGACAAAAGCAAGATAGTGAGAGAGATCTCTGCCCAGCCATTTTTTACACCTGTTCAACTATCTCAAGCCAAAAAGCAGTTGTCCTCCACTCCTTTCTAGATAAACCCTTGTTTAGGGTTTACCTAATGCAACAGAGAGATATCATTGATCCTCTCCTGTATACTTATTTTATACTTATTTTTTCTCAGGCATGAAGAATGGTAATTTGGAAAAACATGATATTTGAAAGAGTCATTTGGAGTGCAAGTTATTTGAAATGCCTGTCTAATACATGGTCTTCCAAGGAGGTAGACAGAAAAACAGCTAGGACTGATCTCATAGCTGCCTGATTAGAGGAGGAACCCTCTTGAATTCAGTGGCCTCTCCAAAATAATCTGCATAATCTCAATAGATTGCTTAGTGTGAACTGTCTGTTGATAGTGCCTTGCTATGAAATAGAATACAGAGATGGTAGCACAGCCTGCCGGACTATGGCACATTGGCTCTCTCTGCATGGGATTCACCCTACTGATGGTAAGTTTTAATGTTCTAGTGGCAGCCTCATATACTGAGAGGTGGGCAGGTGTAAGTGATGGCTGAGTGTGCCCTGAGGTGAGCCGTTCCTTGCTGTCTTTCTCTCCCTTCCACACAGATTTGCAGCCCCTTTTCCCCAGCCTCCTATCATGATGCCACTTAGTCTCATATCTAAAAGTGACCATTTAAGCAAAGTTTGCATTCTTTTTGTTTTTAGCAGTAGTGACAGTCAAAAAAAAAAAAAAAAAAAGGCATTTTGTTCATCTTGCAGGAGGTGTTCAGGGATCAGAATTGCACTTTACCACCTGCACATGTAATGCCTGAACGGACTGCCACTGACTTTGTGACCCTGGACAAGTTCTCTAACCTCTCTGTAAGTGCAGAGTAGTAGTACTACCACTTATATCACTTTTAACTCTAATCCAAACTTTTGCATAAAAAGTTATTTTACTACAGATCAAATAAGCTTTCCAGAAAGCTTTTTAAGCAGCAGAGAAAGATGCCATGTAAAGTCCAGTATTTCAAGGATTGCTTTAGAGTAGACGTATCTTGATTATGCAGGAGAAAAATGTTATTTGAATGAGAAATATATTTAAGGTTTGCTGTATGAACCCATAAACAAGTAAAATATGTAGCTGAGAATATAAAATAACATACAGAAAGATCTTGAAGAGAATTCATCTCCACCTCTCAAACAGTGCTATCTTATTTAAAAGTGATACTTGAAGAATCTAATGACTCTACATTGTACTTCTCAATGTAGAGTCATTAGATCACAACTATTCTAGAGGTACACTTTGTCATGTAGCTCTGAGACCTCTTTATCAATCTTGACTACAAATTTTCTGAACTGCAATATTTAGCAATTGGGAAGTGTCAAAGAGCTGTGTTTTACTGTATTTTGTCACTATCCTCAAGATTTGGAAAAATAATTCATAGGTCCTAAATCATTTAAGCTAAGTAACTTCTTAATAAGTATTTGCATTTTTAGTCATAATACCAAAAGAGAGAACTGGTATTGCATTGGTGAAAAATACTGTTGTAGCAATCCTTCTGTCCATGCCTTGCTTTAAGCAAGATGGTTAGTAGTGGGAATTCCAGGATATTTTCCCTGACTATGCAAAAATCTGAGTGCCATGTATAGCACAGTTGGCAAATATATCCCCAACTCCATAAACAAAACAAACTTAGCTGTTACCTTGAGCTAGAACAGTCAAGTACATTAGGGCTTAGCAGGTTTGTAACAATACTGAATTAGAATAGTCAAGCCTTAGATTTGGAACAAAATTTTGGAATTAGTAGCTCAGATAGAAATAAATCTCATTAACCACACTAGCAAGGTTAACCACACCCAAATTTACAAAAAATAATGGTGTTTAAATTCACTAGTAATAACAGCATGGCTAGACATCCTCGTCCCTCTCTCTGAACATGAATTATACTGTTTGCTTATCTTAAAACTTAATTTATTGTGTCTGATTTTTACCACAATCCTGAATTCTCATGCCATGCTTTAAAAAAAAGAATCTTAAATTCCATGTTCATAGGAAGATCTTAAGAAGGATTTAAGACCTTGATATAGAATTTTAAAGTCTTTAAAATTTGTGCTGGATAAAGTTAAGGTAGAAAAAGAGAAAACAACTTTGTGGAAATAATTAACTACAGTGTCCAAATGGTTTTCCAGCACTGGTCATTTTTGGTTTTTACCAAAGAGGTATGCAGGGAATAGTAGATAAAATAAGCATAGTGCTTTTTTTCTAAGCAAGAGTTGGGAAAGTTTCTAAGAGCTGGTTCTCTTAATAATGCTTTATAGGACTTGATTCTGCCAGGCTTAGAGCATTCATTTAATTGTGAGATGGAGGAGCTCAGAAGTTATCTCAGGCGGTACTATCTTGGAGGAACAGATTTTCTTTCATTTTATGATCAAAGTGATCAAGATACGAACATGGAATCATTTAAATTTTGCACCTTTTTATAAAAAATTTGCTGTTCATTTTAGAATTCTGATACAGTATCACTGAACTATTATCTTAAACTATCAAGTCTCAGTAGGTTATGAGAAGAAAGCAAACATTCTTATTCTTTGTGTAATCACCTTCTTCCTGTATGCCAAATCCTCTCTTTGTTATGATTTGGTCACCACTAGACTTGTGACCTCTTCAGGTGAAATAACAGGTTTTTTCTCTACTGTACCCTACTAGTGCACTCTCGGGTTTTTAGTAAGTACTAAGTGCTTGCAGCAAATGCCAGAGCAAAAAGTAAAGTGAAAAGTCTTCTGTTTCCAGAACAAGCATGCTAAGGAATGAGGGTGAAATTACCCATCAGGTCAGTCAAGACAGGAGGTCAGAAGAATATCATTACCGTTCTCATTCAGTCCAAAACAGAGACTACCCAGGTATACCAAATGTCTAGCAGGATGGTAGATTGCTATTGCTATTTAAGACTGCTCTTATTCAGTTGCTTAAATACCTACATCTGTGCCTACATTTTCATGACTTGGGCCCTAGTATCTTAACTGAAACCTGCAACACACTTTTATATGTTACAAAACACTAAAATATTGGATCGAAGCAAACAGGTAATGCTCCAGATCATCCAACAGTCAGAAACTGTTTTGTACAGGTCAGTGGCCTGTTCTGTTCCCATAATTTATATTCATTTTCTAATGGCCCAGTAGTTGACTAGAACTGCAAGTAGGAGACAAATATAATATTATTAACTCTATTCCGTAGTCGAGGATGTTGACAAAGAGTGAATCTATTACCTCCATCTCCTGGGGAGATGGGTTGGACTCTAGCTTGGCCACTATAGTAGAGTGTGACAGAAAGTAAAAGGTTCTTTGCCGTGATGGAGACAAGTAAGAGTTTTATCTGAAGCTATTTGCAAATAATTTCTGTCAAAGCAGTAAATTTGGAAGGACAGATGTCCCAATCTACATGACCTTCGAGGCATTTAGAAGGGTGCAGTAGTAGTTATCGGAATTGTAGCATATAAGCAGTGGGAAATTAGCAACTTAAGGAGGGAGAAGTAAACACCTCTGAAGGGTCTCTGTTTTCTCAAATGTTAAAGTTAACTGGGTACTTTACAAGGATCTGAGCATATAAAGCAGTAAAGGACAGATGTGTGAAAAAATACTGGATAAACTAAAGGAAACTCTACCTCATTCTTCTCTAAAGGTTTTGTAGAAGCACAATTAAGCGCTCCTAATGGCATTGTTACATACAGACCATCTGGCATGAAAGAAACGCTTTATATTTGTATGTCTATAAATCCTGTAATAACTGTATTTTGCTGGCAGTAGAAACAGTCTATACTATTTGCAGTTTTCCTCATCAAATCTGTAATTATGCAATGTTTCTGTCTCCAATAAAGGAATTTAATGGGCACCTGTTTGTGGCATGTTATGAAATCATCACTGTTGAGTACAGCTAACCAAGCATAATTATCCCATAGATGGGAGCTGTTATGAAATACATTCTTGAAGGCTGGATTAAAAGAAAAAGGAATTACCGAATGAAGTGTGGTGTTTAAGAACAGCAAAGCAAGATGCAAGTGGTGAGATAAGCTAACTCTATAGTCAAAATGCAAAGCATGTATTCTGCCTTCTGGCTTCCACTGAAGTCTAAGGATATGACACTCAGAGGGAAGAATGAGGCCTTAACAATGGCAGACACGCATCTACCCTGCCAAGCCTGGAGGCTGAGCCAGTTGTTTCACTTACAGTAAAATGCTGGACAAATCAAGTGGCAAAACTACCTACCTGCTAACTATGTTGTCAGGAAACAGCTTTTAACATGCCAGGACTATATAGCAGTGATTGAATACAGCCCCCATTCTAAGGGTTTTGGGGCGATGAACTCAAGGGAGAGAAGAAAGCCAGAAAACAACTTTATGCTTTGAGCACTTACTTCACGGGGCAGTTTTGAATAGTCATTAGTCTAAAGTATGTCAGCCAATGGGAAGCCCTTTGAAGATGGAAAGCAATGTAAAGTGAGCGTCATTAAAATCTTGACATTTGCCATGTGTAGTAGCTATATTTACCAAAAAACTTGACATATTCCCCCTTTTCAGTGCAGGGAACATTGTCATTAAAGGTGGTACTGATCCATGCTGTGGTAAAGTACACATCAGGGTAAATTTTCCATCTAGGTTGGTTTTCAGTGACTTCAGAGAAAGCTGGCATGGATACAGGACACTTTAAAGAAGCTGTAGACAGGTAAGTACTAAGAGTTGTTAATTACTGCTAGGAGAATGAGCCTAACTTGTCAGAATCAGGCTTTATTCCTGTATTTTGACCTCTCCACTTTCATTCTAAGGGAACCTTTCTTAACTGTAATCTAGCTTGAGCTTCAGTAAGACAGCTTTCAAAACTTGCTTATCCCAAGTAGTAATAATTTGAGGACTGATCCTACAAGGTGCTGAGTGGGCTTCAGAGACAGACAGACCTGTGCCTTTTAGCAAAACTTAAAAAGACCCCTTTTTTCCTCCCTTTTGAAACATCTCAGTAGCTGGCAATAGTTCTGTTCAATAAAGCGCTTGCAGTACCACCACCAGCACTGTGTTCTTGGGGATGGAGAGTATCAATTCTGAGGACTCTGATCTGGGATACATAGTCTTGTAAAGTTAATCTGACAAAAAAGATCAGTTTTAAAATAATGCAGGGGGAGGACAAAGCAGAAGGAAGAAACCTGTGTCCTGTACATATAAACAGGGCAAGGAAAAAAGTTGGGGATTCCAATATAGGCAGTCATTATTAGAATTAGAAATGCCAGGTTTGAGGGTATATCAACAAAAGTGTTGAATTTCAGTTTTTCTTCTTCCTTTCCTTTTGCTCAGTGTTCTGATATTGTGGCATCACAGTGGTGATTTTAAGAGAGCTGCTAAAGAATTACCCTGTTGCGAAGAAGAGCAAAATTTTCTGTAGTAGTACCTTTGTTGTTCTGGATGCTTGTCCAATGAGGAACTTGTAAAAGAAAATACAAGAATGTGGAAGGTGTCTACTTCTCTCTTTCCTGAGGGAATGATTTTTAATGCCAGGTAAGAAAATGTTTGTCCTGCTTCACCTGCAGGCGGTATTATATAGTATCGGTACAAATTTAGGATATTGAATTCTTAGCATTGCCAATGCCAGGTTAAGTAAGACAAAACAGTTTATCTTGACTCATATAAGTTCGTGTGGATCATGCAAAGAAATTATGTTCTTCTGAATTGATTTCAGAACAACCTCTGTTTTATAACTTTTTTTTTCCCCCATCTTGCTCATGGAAAAATTCTTTTCGAAGTTCAGCTTTGGTTAGTTTATGCTCTTAGTGGTATATAGGCATTTATCCTTTACTTTGATGGCAATGTAGGCTAACTTTTTTTAAAGCAAGGTAAAGAAAATTCATATATGCATCCTAGCCAAACTCAGTATTTGTGGGATCAATACCTAACTCTAAAGGATAAACAGAAAAACAATATTTTAAAATGGGTCATTCTAACCACAGACTGTGTAAAATGCACCCACACTTTAATTTTAGACACTCTACATATTATCAAAGGGACTTAATAATGAAATATTTTCAATTGTCATCTTATGGGTGAGATAACAATTGCATGTCTAAGACACATATGCATATTCATAGTCTACCAAACATATGCCTTTCAAACAAAAGGCTGATCAAGTCAATACTGACTTGATATGTGGTAATATCTATGAAGCAGGTGTTTTGTAAATGCTCAGCAAGCAGGCCAGTCATCTTGAGTACACAGCATGTATTCAAGGACCACTCTGGGTCTGCCCAAAGGCAGATGTAGGTAAAGCCCTGGTCTAGATGGGGCCTGTGCAGCTGAAGCTGTGTCACGATACAGAAGTGTGTGCTTCGCAGGCTTGTATGTGCAAGGGAGGTGATTTTATACCCATCCTTTATAGATATACAAATTAAATACATGCTGGGAGGCTGCCGCTACCAGAAACACTATCACCTGTAAAACAGCTAGGGCTGTTCTGATTCTCATTTTGACAGGGATGAAATTCATCTAGTGTACCACACCTAAGCTGAAAACAAAGACTGTGACTTACCTGCCTTTTAGGTGAAGTTTACATAGATCATCACCAAGCAGAGCCAGTGGAAACACTAATTTCAGTGGAAACTTCAAATTCAACTGGTATTAGCTCAGACCCTAACTTGAGCTGACTTTCATGCTCTGAGCATGATGAAGAGAATGGCTCCACTCTTCTTATTTCCAGCTGCTCTATCCCTGAGCTTCCCTTTGTGGCACTGCTGGCACTAGAGCAGTAGCAGAGTGACCAGATCCCTGCTTGACCAAAGGAAGGCAGAAGCATATGCACAGACCCCACGCATAGGAAGAGCAGGACTGCTCTTTTAGCCATGGCGGAGTTTTTAAGGAGCTGAGGCCAGTTAAAAAGTCATGCCCATATGAAATGTTAGGATTTTAATATCTCCCAGGTGCTAGCCACTTTTATTATGGCTCTTAAACTTTTATGCACCAGACCTTGCTTAAGCCATTGCTGAATTCTGGGTTCTTTTTTTTTTTTTTTTTACTTTCCTTTAGCTCATAGAAGCCTTGTGCCTGAGCAAAGACTGTAATGTTTGCTTTACTGTAAAGTCCTAGGTTGGAAAAGAAAGGAACTTCTGAAGATTTTGTATCTTCATCATAAGGGCATGGCTGAAAACGGATTAGAACAAAGATAGTGAAAAATACTCCCATTTTTTCAGGAAAACTCAGTGCTTAAAAATTTGAAGAATAATTCCACAGATCAGACTATTGTCCCAGTATCTTTTTACCTCTAGGGACGGGGTACTGACCATCCCATTGCTCTGGATCCTACCAGCTAAGACTCACATTGCTCCTAAATGCTTATAAACTTAACATCATTCCCTTCCTCCATCACAAAGTCTATCCTTACTTATATCATGCAAAGAACAGAAAACCTGAGTGGCTTGATAGCTGCTTATATTCATGACTTGAAAATGCACTCCCACAAATACCAACCTCTATGCATAACTCGTAGCACAGGTTCCCTTTGCTATTCCCTCCTTTTGCAGGTGGAATATTCCACCATTGAGGAAAAACAGTTGAGTCTGAGCTAAACTCATGGTTAAAAATCCTCCCTAATCCCTGCTGCCAATCAGTTTTCTACAGAGGGTTCTCCCTCTGAAGGGGTAGGGTCAGTAACTCACTGGTGGGGAGAGACCCCATCTGTCCTGTACTTGGTGTAATCAAAATGCCTACTTAGTTGTCAGGTGGCAGCAATCTTCACACCGTTATGCAGGCTTGCAAAGTCATTATGAAGATCGTGAAAGTGAGACAAGGGTTTGTTATCCATCGTACATTGCCTTACTAAGAGAAATTACAATTCCTCTTGCTCTGTTTTGGTATCTTCATCTACCATTGGTGATACTGTTAGGCTGAGAAGTGCTAATAGCTGCTATCAGGTGAGTCAGTAATCCAAAGATCTTAAAATTTGTCAATGGCTGTGCCAAGGAATTTTCAGATTGCAGAGTTTGTAGCCTCTGTGTGTGGTAAGATGGAGAGCAGAGAAAGGTAGGGTTCCATATGGTTTTCTGAAGGAGCAAAGAAACACAGTTTTGGGAATGTAGGGTTTACTTGCATGGCATACTTGAGGATTCCCGAGGAAGACACCTACCTTATGCTGTTTGGTCCCACCATATTCCTGAAATGAAAGCTTCTTTGTAACAAATAAACAAGCTAAAGAAATAATATTACCTAACTTCATTGCCTGTCTTTTTGCCTGTATTATGGAAAGAATCTGGTGAGACCCCAAATGCTGGTGCACTTTATCCCTCGTGCAGTATGACCTCCAAAAGAGGCAAAGCATAATTTTTTTTTTTTACTTCAGGGAGACCAGACTACAGCCTGTCAGCCTAGGCAGAGGCTTATTTAACGATATGTGCGTGAAAGCCTTGTAACTGATACTGGCATTATGCCTATGAACCATAACCAACCAGCAGATTTTTTAGGTCAGATGGCTGCTCTGTTTTTGAAAGATCAGTGTTACTGGGTTCCTACCTTGCAACTCCTTACCTCTGCTAAGGTGAATCTTAAGAGCTTGATTGTACCTCCTACAGCTATTTAACTTTCAGAGTCCCTTGGAAGGATTCCCTTTGTTAGTCTACATGCTGCTACATCCAAGCAGCACAAAGGAGAACTCCTTATTCCACGTTTCATTTCACATTCCAACAAAACAGATATCAACATCTGTACTATTTCCCCATTTTTGCATATGTGTAATATTGGCAAGCTTTTTCAGTACTAAGATAACATCAACTCAAAAGTTAAGAGAGATGTCAATAAGGCCAAAGTTCAGGCTGACAAAAGGGAAATTGCCCAGATTTTACAGGGTAAGATCATATTTAAACACAAAATTTATTTTCTGAACATGTACGTATCTCTGCCAAACCTCACAGCTTCTTTGTGGCAACTTTTCCCTGGAAAGAGAAAGTAACACGAACAAGGCTTTATTATCTGTTACTACGATTTAAGCAGCATGAGGGAGAGCCAACAATGTTTGACCCAGTGAGACTCTCATCAAGTCATATATGAAGTTCAAGACAAAATTCATCTGCTGTAGAGTTGTTTAGCCTGCTTTAACCATTTTTTTCTCTCTCTGATAAAATATATCTTGTCAGGAAAAATAATTTTGTGTTTGTGTAGAGCTGGTAACCAGAAAAATGTATGGTGTTCATTTAAAAAAATGAAAAGTAATTTTTCAGGGAAAAAAGAAAATTATGACCCACAGATCATCAGTAATCAACCAAGTACATTTTAACAATTACTGTTTCATTCAGTCATAAGATGATAAGTTTGAGATCTTTCACAGGAAAACTGGAAATCAAACTGCTATTACAGTAAATTGCTAAAACCATGTTGGCTTGTAACGATTTATTTTTAAAAGACACTGCTTCTCTTGGTTTCCTCTGCAGTGCATAATATAAGTTTATCAGATAAGAAGTGATTTTCATTAGGGAAAAATTATAAGCAATCTGGAAAGGAAGAAAAGATTAGCAGTTAACCTTGATCAATTCCTTTCTGTGCCTTTGAGCAAGGCAGGTAACTCTCCTAGCTCCTATTTTCCAGCTGTAAAATGGGGGTAATAGTTCTCGGCAAACTGAGAGACTCCTGTGAGGATAAATGCATGACAGGCTGTATGATCAATGAGCAATGGAGGGCCATATGGACCTGAAGACAGATTCCACCATGGCTGCCTTCTCCAAATTAATTTGTAATAGCGTGCTTACTCTTTCAATTAAACCTTACAATCACATTTCTGCCAAGCTCAGTGTTGCTTCCAGTTTCAGTGAAACTTCACAAGTTGGAACATTGCCTACAGCTGACAGTGACATTTAAATGCAAGAAAATCAAGCTTATGCATGGCCAAACCTTCTATAATTCCAGGCCTTGTCAGTCTACGGTATTGATTGTGGTTTAAACAAATAAACACCCAGCTCATTTTCACCTAACCCTGAAAGAGTTTGCATTGCCTAAATGTTCCATGCTGAATCCCAGGTGATATCTTCTGGGATTATGAATGTTCTAAACCAAATTAATTATACCAACAACAGGCATCCAGGCACAGTGCTATGTTTTTTCAAAAGAGGGCCGGGCCACCTGAATTTTAAGCCCTTCTCCTTTGTGCATGGGGACCAAACACAACTTGGACCTCAGAGGGGGGAGGCAAGTTGCAAAAGGAAGGACTTTGGGGACTGCACCAGAAAGTCAAGTTTCTGTGCCTGCGTGTTTAGTGGCCATATTTTTTGCATACACAGTTTTCTTAATTGAGGACCAGCTGTTTTGGGTGTACAAAGTTCTTTTGTGTTACTAACCAGCATAGAGTAAAAGAATCCACACAGGTGAGACTTGAAACACTTACTGTGTTTATTTTTGTGATCTTGACCCAAGCACACACAACTAGGAAACCTCACAGCCACCTGTGGAAAAAACAACACATTGGTTATTGCTTAGGAGAGAAAAGATGGACTTGAGTTGCAGTTCAGTGACTTAACCAAGATCTCTCTGCTCCAAAACTGCCTGGCTACATGTACAGTTAATAGCTGCAAGAGCCCTTTGGTGTCTGTGTGCATGAGTGAATAAATAGGCATTGTGGACTCTTGCTTGGCCAGGCCAGGGCAAGATGCGGTCAGGCTGGCTCTGCTTGCTGTACCTGCAGGAGAGTCCCCTCTACAAGGAGGTTATTCTGCAGCTGCCTTCTGGCTCCTTTGTGTAGCACCACATTTATTTAGCTGACCAGATAATCTTTGGGTGTATAAGATGAGGTAAGGTGTCTGAGACATGGAAAGTAAGACCCATATTTGGCCTCTTCCTTTCTGCCCACAAGTGAACTATTTTTGCTGCTTAAATGCACTCTGTAGTGCTGGTTTAAAAGAAAAAGAGAAAAAAAGTACCAAAAAGATTCTTCCATGACCTCCACTGCAGAAGTAAGAGCTGACATCAGCCCTGGAGCCCCTATAGTCAGTATTGATTACATATCTTGTCCCTGCTTTGGCTTTTCCAGGTTAATGCGATTTTCAAATGCCTGAACTGCAGGAACATTCATTCCCTGACAAAACACAGAGCTCCCAACTTTTCTTCATTTAGCTTGCGCCTGAAACCTGCCGTGTCTCCAGCAATCAGGTTGTGACCCCTCTGATTTCCACTAGCAGAATGACTCTAGGTTGTTTATCACAATTTTAACTTTCCAGGTAAATTACTCTTTTAACTTGAGATGCATGATTGGATCTTTCTTCCTACCTGAAGAAAGATGTCCATTGAGGGATATGTGCAGTTCTCCCCTCCCCTGAACACTGTAGGGAATGCAAGAAGTGTTGTTGTTTTTCATGCACAAAAGAAAAAAAAAAGCCTCGCATATCTTCAGTTTGCAATAGCTTCCTCTGAGTAAACACAACACTGCTAAAGAGAACAGTAAAGCCTCTGTGACGTATCAATGGATTTTTAGACCTGCTATGCATAATCAGCCTCCAACCCTGCTTACCTAAGTGTGATACACTGTGCTCTTGATGTCTATGCTTAGGTGCATTTTATCAGTGCAGACATACAGCCACAGCTCTACCAGTGAAGCTGCATTTTTTGTTTATACAGTAAGACCATACCTGGCCACGGCCCCACACAGGAAAAGCTATACCAGGAAAAGCACAGTTTTGCTAGAACAACGGAGTCATTTGGGGCTTTCGTTGGCACAGCTCTGCTGGGGAAATCACAATTCACCATGCTCCTAGTTGGCATTGCTGTTAGCAGAAGTTTGGAACGGAGTCGTAGTCTCACAGGACTCTCATAGCTCACAAAGAACAGATTGCCTTCAAACTTACTGATCCCAGGCGACTCAGGTCTTTGGTGTTTTCTTGACAGCCCTGGGAGCCTGTGTGAGCTAGAGCAGGCTTTTGCAGAGCTTTTGTAATGTACTGTGATTTGTTTTAAACTAGAATATCCCTCCTTCACCCCTACCTACTTCTACCACATTACTTACAGGAGCAGATGTGAGTACTGCCTTCTCTAGAAGATAATTTGTAACTGTTTTTACTTTACCCCATAACCACTTCTTTACCTGATATGAGAAGTTTGCCAGTAGATTGGGAAATTGGATCTTGTTCCAGCTTTAAATCTGGTGCAGGAAAAAAATAGGTCAACCCTCCAGACGAAATAACATCGTCCCTTTCCCCTGCCATCCAGCACCCTGTCCTCAAAAGAAGAAAGCAAAAACAAATATAGAGAACAGAGGTAGAGAGTGTATTTCAACACAAAACCTTCTGTATCAGTCCTGCCAAGAAACACAACAGTATTAATTCATTTTGTACTTATTTAAAAGCTTTAGTACTATGTTTCTTCCAAACCAAACAGAAACTGAAATAAAATCCCTCTTATGCCAAAATAACGTACAAAGAGGAGCATTTGGGAGAGTCTACCTAAGAATGGACCGCAATCATCATCCCATGAGCGCTACCTTACAAGTTGAGTTTCTTACCTCACATTCTCGACTTTTCCATTAATATTCCCCAAATTATTACCTGTAGTATTCAGATTCATAGTAAAGTAATTTTTAATTCTTTGCTGTTTGAATTTCAGCCTGCCATTCACCTTTCAGTCTTTGGGCTGGTCTGTTCAGTTACATTCTCCTGGTGGGAGGATGCCCTCAGCAGACACAGGGCGGTGTTACTGCTCCTGAACCCTCCATGCGCGTCTCCCAGAGAGCTGATGGATTGGCCAAGTGGCTTTGTACCCTGGCCGTACGTACTGCATGCCAGAGCTGAGTGAGTGGGTAGGTGTCCTGTCAGGCACACGCTCCTCTGCCTCAGTGGCTCTTCATCCCTCTGGGGGCTCTGTCCAAGGATCACCGCTGATTTGCTGAGTAGAAGTAACAGCCACTAATAGATTTGGACACATTTTCCCCTGCTGAGTGTCTGTCTTGCCTTGTCCTTTATATTGCTCTGAATTAGAGCTGGCCAGTGGATGGGCCAGATCTGGTCCATAATAAAGTTTTACTCTCCCATTCTCTCCTCCTGGCAATGCTCGCAGGACAACTTGATTGCTGCCACTGCTGATGTAAGGCTCTGAGGAACAGGGAAAAGAGATGGGGGTAAAATAGAGAGTCAAAGTCAAAGCTGTCAGGACTGGCTCAGCGGCAGGGCCATGTGAACCACGCTCTGTTCTCCAAACACACGGTGGGAAATGAAAGTGGTCTCCTAACTTCTGGGCAGCAGTGGGAAATTATCTGGACTATTATATTAAATTAAGCTGAGGAAATGGCAGAGTCTCAAGGAGAACACACCTGAATTTGAGTTATTTAATTCTTAGTTTGATTTCTTGTTCACCCTTCCATGTCTTCATGAGGAAAAATGGGGTTTATTCATTTACAAAAAGCAAGAAGTCATTAGCATGCTGACTGCACAGTTTATGTTGATTTTTTAGGATCAGTAGTATAGCCTAACCCAAAATCATGAGTCAGGTATTACAACCCGTCAAGACAGCCTTAAAAATCCCAAGCATCTTTTGCAAAATAAACCAAATATTTGGATCTTTCTTTCGTGGCTTTCCTGTTTTTAAACTGCATGATACACATATTCCACCTTTCCTCTCCATCATATGGGCTAAAAAATAATGTTTAAAAATAATTTTTTCCTTCCTACAGCATGTAGAGCTTTAAAAAAAATGTACTACGTATTATGGAGCTTGCAATAACACAGACAGCTCTTTGCTCTCTATCAGGTATTTTTTCTAACAGTTTTAAGATGTACCTACTTTATGGCTGCAGACATTTTGAAGTAGTGATGCTCATCTTTTTTGTCATCTCTTACCTCTCCTTTTCTCAGGAATCTTTGCAGCCATATCTATTGGAGACATCACAGAGTTAAACAACATGCTTCTGGTCTTTGCAGGTTGTGTATAGTAGCACTTTGGTTTAATAAGTGTTTTCAAATGTCTACTCATCTATCCTACTAACTTTAATTGTCATCACCACAAACGGCCTTTACCTTTTCATGAAAAAGATTGCAATATCAGTAGTTGCTTACAGTGAGAAGCAGAGATTAACAGCATTATAATCTGGTGCTAACATGTCATGCAACTAACGCACATCGCTTCAGATGTATTGTGAAATGCTATACGTGGGGCTGTGAAAGGACCCAGCTTTTGCTCCTGTCATGGAAATCAACACACCCTACTCTCTAGCCCTTGTCTCTTGATGGGATTTTTTGGCGTTCTTGTCTTATTAGGGATATGCATTTGTAAATTATTTAATCCCATGCAGGTAAAGACCTTTGACATGAATATAACCTTCAGCTTCATTAACGTCTCTTCAGAAACGTAGTCCTCTCCCACCAGCCAGCAATGCTGACCACTTAGTCTCCTTCTCAGGTTCTTGGGGTGTTCCTTGGCTGCAGCTGAGCTCGGAGGGATGCTGCCTGCCTTCGAGATTACTCGCTTCTTTCACTTACTTGCTCACAGTCGGAAAGGGGGTACAGCCAGTGTTGCCAAGGGCTTGGGCCTATAAACTGTGAAGAAAGAGATCAGCTTTATAGTTTGTCTGTGGTAGAGGATTGTTACCAAAATACCAGTAGGGTGACAGGGAGACAGAAAGATTAATGCCATAGTATTTCAGGACAAACTGTAATTAAGAAATGTTACAAATCTTACAAGAAAGCTGGTTCTCACAATATTTCCAGGTTGAAGAAATTTGCTAGGGTCACACCCCAGACCTATAGATGTATTTTCTAGAAAACTGCAAGGCTTTAAGCATCAGTTCAAAGTAGAAGAGTTTCTGGTGGCCGTGGGGATGCTTCTGCTGGATTGCAGGAATCAGTCCTACAGCCAAGGCTCTCGTCTGGAAAGGGCCTTTCTCGCATTCGTACTAAACCAGTGTTTTATTAGTTAGCAATAGATGGCGCTAAATTTCCACCTGTCCAACGCCGTCAGCCAGAAAATGTATTTGAAGTAATTAGGCCTGCAAGATAACACTTAAAAGGGTTACTGCTGAAGTTGATGAAAGTGTGTGGGCATAGAGAGGCAGGAGCGCCAAGATGCTTCACCAGCTGGAGGAGTCTTAGGTGAGATAGTCTGGCTGCCAGAACAGGCTGCCAAGATAGTCAAAGGGAAGGAGCCAGGAACTGGAGAACGATTTGCAAATTCTTGAGAACAGCTATCGTGATCCTCTTGCTGGCTGGGTCAGGTAATGCCTGTCATTATCAGCGATTGAGGATCCCAGGCCAGACGTGTTAAAATCCCACTAGAGATTCTCAGTCTAGTCGGTGGTTTGTCATAAGCTCCCCTCGCCCTGGGATTAACCCCTTCCCCAGCACAGGGGATGCATTTGAGCTGTGTCATTTGGGCCGAGGCTGTGCTGGCAGGACCGGAGAGAAGGGCTTCAACAACTTTCTCACAGTCCTGCTGGCTCATCACCCCATGGCTCTTGGTGCTTACAGGCGTGGGGAGCAGACATAGTAATTTCTCACATGAAGCAGAAGGGAGAGAGAAGAGGCTTCCCTACTGACTTCTGCGCTCATTTTCTGGTAGCAGCAGGGAGCACCTCCACAGCATGGGACTCGGTGCTTGCAGTTTTCATTGCACTGGCTTTTTCTTTTGTGTGATAGCCCAGCATCCCGAAGGTGACAGGTATAGGTGAGGAAAAGGACAGAACAGCTTATTGCAATAGCAATTCACTCTCATGCATGCTGTGGAAATTATATTCATAAGAGGAGAGGTGGTCCTGCTGGGAGCCAGAGCACAGCTGGTGCCATATGGCCTTCTCTATACTGCTCCGTTAGCTATCCTCACCTGGCCATGCCGAGCAGCTGCCTGCAGCCGCGCCATGGATTTCTTAATGCTGCACAGTCTGCCCTCATGCAGGATCATGCCTGAGATCCCTGTGTTTTAAGGTACAGACATGATGTTGCTTAGAGCGGTGTGGAGTGGGGAGACGAGGCTGTGTTTGCTATGGTTAGTTGGGAGGAGTATGTATCACGTGCTGCTAGGCAGTTGTGGGTACTGGCAGCTCTCAAAAAGTGAAACATGTCATGAGTACCACTCACAAACTTGTTTTCCTAAACAGTTTTCCCCTCACAGACACACCTAAACATAACTTGCAGGGCATTTTTTTCCATGATGGAAAATTTCTTTCTGCATCTCAGAAGGCTTCTCCTCAGAGCTGTTTTGCACAATGGAGTGAACAAAGTTAAAGTGTCTTGTGGACGATGGCTGCATTGCACGCACACTTTGCAGTACACTGGCTTCTTTATTAGGTGGGCAGGAGCTGGCGCTGCTGGAGGCAACACAAGTAAGGCTGTGCAGAAAGAAAAGGAATAGCTCACAAAATAAAATCCTGACCAAGCACATGAATCGGGCATGGAACATACAGAAACATAGTGTTAAAGCATAGAACTCAGACAAATTTTGCTCAGAGATGCACCTGTATTAACATTTGAAAATGAAAACAAAAAAATGGAAATCTTGTATTAACTTTGCAAAATCATCAAGATTTGTCAGATCTGACCCTAGATCCAGTTGCCCATCAGGAAGAACCAGACTGACTTGCCTTGTATGAGGAAAGGCATCCCGGTTTATGAGCCTCACCCGGAGTCTCAGTCCTGCATCCTCCAAGCCAACTGAATGTTGCAGGACCTAATAATCCTCCTCCTGAATAATGCCCACTGCTTTAGAATTTGATTGTTCACCAGTTCAGCACCATTAAAGCAAAGAACAGTGGATTTGATGCTTGAAATATGTAGCCTAGAGGTTTAAATGTCGAAGCCAGGGTTGTGTTCTGCTCCTCTCAGTCTCTTGTCCCTCAATAGAGGTTTCCACCAAGGACTGCAGTTCTCTTTCCCTGTTCCTCTAGTACTACTCACCCCACAACAGTGGTGTGAAAATGATTGGTTCCATCTCTCTTCAAAGATCTAATTAGAGGTGGTATTATTATTATTATTATTATTATTATTATTATTATTATTATTATTACTACTACTACTACTACTACTACTACAATGGTATCTCTCTGCAGTACTTTGCAAAAGAAAATATTGCCATAGATTGAAGTTAAAGACAGTTAAAGGAGTCCCCCTGCCACCAACCCACTGTTTCCTACCTGTGCTCACAAAGCTGTCTTGTAGCAATACACAGAAAGGGTCGCCTGTCCTCTTTGGGAAGAACTTAAAAGCCCCAATGTCAAAGGCTCTTAAAGGCTCTTCAGTGGCAGAGTTTGCCTATAAAGACACTAGGAAGGCTGTGGTGCTTATCTAAGATTGCGAGACTTTCAGATACTCAGCTGATGTTAAATGTGGGCCATTGCACTTCGGTTGCTGGTCTGTGGCTTCGGGAGCTCTGCTGCAGGGAGCAGGCTTTGGAAACGCTGGTCTTTGTGCTGGTGACTCGTGCTGTTCTGAGGGGAGAAGAGGTGGCTGCTGCCACTGAGCAGCAGGGCGCTCCTCCGCTGTTTCATACCGTCAGACAAAGGGTGTATAGAGCAGAAACTTAGACCCATAAATCCGGTGTAATTAAAATACTGAATGTTAACTGTTAAAAGTACTCCGAACAAAAAGACTCTGAAAGAGTTATTAAAAAAACAGAGTTTTCAATTACTGCTAAATGAAGCAATACATGCACATACAGTTAGTGATGTATCCTAATTATTATTCTGAACTTCTGCCTTAGTCATGTACGCTGGCTGGTGAGTGCAACAAGCTGCAAGAGGCAGAAATGATTCTCCAGTGTCTCCCTTCTTCCAGAAGGTGTTGCTATTATACAGCTCTGTTAAAGACACACAAAGTCGTGTAGAAAGCAGGGTGGAATAAAATGTGGTAAAGCAGGATAAAAAAATGTAAACCATACTAAGTATATAGAATTCAGTCACAAGGATTTCTATTATGCAGGGAAAAGAGAGCCTTTAGTGTAGTATGTGTCCACAGTATAAATAGTTCGGCAAAATGTAAACACCAAATATTTCCACCAGAGATCTTTGCAACCTCACATACAGTAGCTCTACTTTTCTTTTTCATTAAGGACTTCTTTTAATAAAGGGGCTTTTGTGGACTGAATTGGGAAAAATAGCAGCCACCTGTAACTTTTTTTTAAACCTAAAAGTACATACAGTACATCTATCAAAAGCGGAGGAATTTGAAACCTGCAGACTTTTTAAAGAAGCAAGTTCCACACATGATATAAAACAAATACCATGTGTGCACCAAGCCAAGCAAATTAACAAAAGGGCAGGGGCATTTCCAATATTGCTTAAATAACTCAGGCTTAATAATGGGCTCTTTTCACACAAGCTCACAAAAGCTAAAATGTGTTTAAGAAGAAAAACATGCATTTTCATTGTATTGTGTGGCAAGAACCCTGATTTTTTTAAAAAAGCCATTCACCTAAGCACGTGAATTCTCTATGGGGTTTTTTGGAGGTGAATGTAGCACCTTGATGTAGAGCTGTTCTCTATGGATAAAGGGGAAAGATTGGTTTTCCTGGACCATTATGTATTGCTTGTCTGTAAGAAGTACTCTCTTGAGGTCCCTTCCCCACCAGATAGGCATCACAGAAGTCCCCTGAGTGTTGTTTTGTTTGCTATCAGTATTCAGGGAGAAGCCAAGTGTTATGTGGGTACAGAGACTGATGCAGTGCAGAGGCTGGTTTTCAGAGAGGCAGAACTCACTCCGTTCCTGCTAGAGCCGGGTTGGTGTCTTTGGATGCTCAACAGTTCCATGTGTAAAACCATGAAATGTTCCCAAAGGTGCACCTTTAAGTCAGGGCAAGTGTACTCAGTTAAATTATTCTTCAGAGCTAGCAAGTCCCTTATTTTTCACAGCCCCAGATAACTTATAAACCCATTCCTTAGCGTGACCATTCAGCTTCAGCTCTTGGCTGGTGTGCTAGTGGTGAACCATGGTGGTGCTTTACAGGGATCTAGATTCATTAGGATTTCCTTAGAAAGGGAAAAATTTTTTTAACATGATCGTGCTTATGTTTTTCAGCCCAGTGGAGAGTGACAAAGAGACAGGACAAAAAGATACAAAAAAAATTACTCATGCAGGAAATTTAAAGTTATGTGTTGGTTGATATAAACAGACCTTTGTATAGAACTGTTGTTCCCAATCTTCATTGGCTTTGAATAAGCAATACAACATGTCACACTTTGCTTTTCCTGTTGGCCTCCATTTAAACTTCTCAATTTCCTGTGGCCACAGCAACATTAAAAGGTCTTGTGAATAAAACATTTGCCCTCCTTCCATATAAAAAACCAAAGGACCTCTACCACAGATCCAGTAGAGAGTAACTTGGACCCTTCTGTCCCTGTGATACAGAACTCTCTATGACTACAACACTTAAAAATTACTGCCTTTTGACTCCAGCCCTGTCTGATTGCATTCAGCCTGAGTCTAAGGACTGAGATATTGCCATGCCACTGCTATACTTGCCAGGTTTCTGGAGCTGTTGGTGGCTTGTTCTGTCTCAGGTGTTACAGAGGCCTCTGCACCAATTGCTCAAATGCAATTGGCATTCAAGAAGTTCCAGAAATGCTCCAGAAACTCCCCAGGTGTCATTTTGTCAATGCCAGGGGCCAAAGGTGTGAACAAGAGCCACCTGCACCCACCAGAGACTGCGTTGCAGTAGGGGACCTTAAACAGTCAGCTAGACTTTATTATGGTCCCTTTATCCTTCCATAGTGTCAGCCAAGATTTTCCCCTAGCTGAAAGTGCTTTGCAAACATTAACAAATAATTGTATGATTTAAGATTTTGTTCCCCTTTGGAAAACATAGAAGTATGTCAGAGAAGCTAAGATGTCTAAGAATCACAAAGTCACACCAAGGATGTGAATAGAAATGCTAGTTCCCAATTCCTCTTTTCCAGCCATGGGCTTTTCTTGTAATTTATTCTCAGTGGTCTCCCATTGTCTTGCCATGAAATTAGATAGAGCTTTTTGATACAGACACCTCACCTTTCTTTTTGCCTGTTATAGGTCTCACAAATTGTTCCCTCTAGGGACATAATGAGTGTCATGAGCATTACTGTTGGGTTGGACTTTCAGCTGCTTGTCTATTTGATTTCAGTGCACTTGAATTAGAGCCTGAACCTTGATTTGGCTTTGAATGCAATGGTTTGGATGCACAATCAGGTCATCCTGGATCAACAAGCTGCTGTGTGTCAGCTGAGTGATGGTAGCTTGGATGCTGAGGCCTGATGTTATACCAATTCCTCAGTTTTGCTGGTCATTTCAAAAAGATGTGGCTCCATGTATAGGCTAGTGTGGCATTTCCAGGCTACCTGAAGAGCAGCTGTTACTGTTATTCTCTGCTATCATACTAAAAAGAGACTTCTTTTTGTTAAATATTTTGGATGTACAAATTGCATCATAACATATTGGCCTAGTGCGTGTATGAAACAATTGCCTTCAGTGGATAGATTCAGAAATGCTTAACTTTATCCTGTGCTTGTGCACATGACCTGCTTGCACTGCCCTGAAATGGCTGAGCATCAACAGCCAGTCTGCGTTAGACTTTGTCCTTAAAAAGCAAGAGCTATGCTCCATGCTGCCATTTGCTGTGGAGTAGTTGTTGTGCACTAGATGAAGCTCCTGGATGGGTGTATATTTGTTACAGTGTTCATTAGTATCGAACTAAATAGTGTAGTGTAATATATATGTTTGTACATAAGCCAATGTAACTAAAAGGAATGAGCCATTACCTTTTTCCACCATTGAAAACGTCTTCACTTTTTGCCCTTTGAATAGTATTGGGTTTTTTGGATCCAGCTGTAGCAAAGAAGGTAGGTTGTCACTATACAGTTCAAGAAACAAGATACCAGACTTTGGAAAGGGGCTTCTGTCAGCTATTACACTGTTTCAATGTGTATCTCTGAAGTAGAGCTGGCTGAAATTTGTTTTCCCCACATTTACTTCTTTGTCATTTTTTATCACTTTTTAAAACAAATTAAAAAGAAAAAAAGATATGTTTGTCAATTTTAACTGACAAATCAGTGTCCCCCAGCCTCTCTCTACATTTTTCTTTTTCAGTACAAAAATGAAAAAAAGAAAATGTGAAGAAAATAAAAAAAAGAAAAGGGAGGAAATCAAAGAGTCAACAAAACTGCTTTAAACTGAAAAACTGAAGAATCTTTAAAGAGGAGATCAGTTATTTGCAAAATACTCATGTTTTTAAATGACAAAAATGGTGGGTTTTTTTAATACCAAACCAGCCTTCAACACAAAACATTGCAACCAGCTTTACTACACTGCTATCTATGTTGGTGCTGATTTCCCTGACCTGGCTCTGCATTACTTGCCTACCATAATAAACTATAAAACTGTCTTTGGTGAATGCAGAGTCCTCTCACATGGCTGGCTGCATTCTTGACCTGGCGTTTGGTCTGATTAAAGATGAGGCAGCTGAAAATAATGACTGTCACAAAGTGACAGTAACCCCCTTCTGATCTGAGGCTGCTCCTCACCGTTCCTGGGCAGGCAAGTCCATCCTCAAAAACCAATAGGCTGAGTATTTCAAAGGCCTCTTCTGGGAAATTGTGTCAGTGGATCAGCCAGATTTCAAAACAATCTCTGATCTACCTGTAGCAATAAAAAGGGCCCTCTTGAAATGCCCAGTAATAGAGCAATCCCTGATCTCCAGTTTGACCAGCACAGGGGTCACTGTTGTCTATGTGCAGCCTGTATCTGGTAAGGAAGCTTGCTATGCCACCGGCTGTAAAAGCCAAAGGAAAACAATTGCATCACACAGGGATTTTTTTCCTCCTGTGAAGGAAAGGAGAGGCTATGTAGTAGTCATCAAGCAGCAATCTGTAAGGTTTTGTTTTGTTTTTCAGTGCTGAGCAATCTGGTCAGTCATCCACACTTAGCAACTGAACGCAGCGTGTCCTAGTGCTGGCTGCTTGTGGCCTCTGTGTCTGTCTACTGATCAGTCATTCAAGACTACGTGCTTTATCACTCTCCAGGCAATCTAGATTTTAACAGGTCTCCTTTGGGGGTCTTCCCCTAACAGTTTCAAACATACCCTTACAGGCTGTAGGTGTGAGCCATATTGCTCTTCCTCCCTTACCCTACACCCTTGTAGCACCTATAGCAGGGCACAGGCAGAAGCCAGCTCCCGCTGTTGCTCTCCCTAGTACCAAAGAGCATCATTGCTACGTGAGCCTTCCTTGTGGCAGGGAGGGAGGAAGGGAAAGCAGGATGAAATCCATCTATGATTTTCAATAAACAGACAAATTTTGCTGGGGAAATGGCCCGTACATGGCTTGCTGGCTGGATTCAGCAGCAGGGGAGCCCACAGTTAATCAGCTCTGCCTTCGCCACTGGTTTCACAGCAGCTGGAGCCATGTCCCAGAGGAGGCACAGATGATTCAGCTGCTGGACAAACAAGGAATTAACACAATAATATTAAGCAAGAAATATCAGCATGAGCTCCTACTTCTTTGCCCTCTCCCCTTCCTCCCCTTATGTAAGGCTGTATTAAAAAACAGACCTTGGCTGGTGGTTTAGAGAGGAATGTTTGACATGGTGAGATGGATAATTGGGGCTAGCATTGTGGCCACCTTTGGCCAGGGCACAGCTGGGAAGGAGGCAGCGGACCCCCTCGGCTGTGCTGGGTGCTCGTGCACGGCCAGAAGCCCTGCCCAGTCTTGGGCTTTTTGGCACGCCTGGCCGGAGGAAGCTTACTGTGTGCGACCATAGCAGTGTTTTGGGGGCAGGCTGGGGGCAGCCTGAGGAGGAGTGTACATCTGCTCCTTGCCTGCTCTGAGAGTCAAAGTGAACAGGTGGGGGCATGGGGGGCAGATCAGGATGGTCAGGTGTGCCACAATGTCACCTCATCCCAGTGGGGAGAAAGCCTTCCTGAGCCTGGGGGAGAGCCCCGCGGGAAGTGGCTCCTTCCCTCCGCCGCCCCAACCATCGCTCCTTTGCAAGCAATGGCTGAAATCTGCTCAAGGCTGAAACAGTATTAGTGGGAAGCTGAAAAACATGCCAATGCACTGTCCCTTTGCTGGCTTTCACAATCTCAGTGCACCAGGGAACCATACTGCTCTTTGAATTGAGCTGGCCCTGAAAAACTTCTTTGGCTGGTAAATAAAGTGAAGACTATCTCGACCTATCTGCTTAGAAAAAAGGCATAAGAGGGACATCTGGCATTACTGCACTTTCCCGCTCGGTTCTCAGTCCTAACAAGTATTTGGCTAATGAAGTACCCAAAGTTTGTCTTCCTTTATGTGATCCAACATGCCACAGGATCCTCTTTTCACCTGAATTATGAAATGGCCACCCGAGGGAGAGAGATTTGATTGAAGGAGCAACCTAAGATGGGAATTCCACTGACACAAACTAGGGAGGCCCCCCAGCATCAGTCCCCTTACATTCAGGTCTGATGAGAAACACCTGCGCTGAGCCGAGTCCTTCCTCATTCAGCTGATACTGACAAGTTTTGAAACATGTATATACCACCCTAGATCAGAGAAATGTGCAGGCTATTCATACAGAAAAACATAAGCCATAGAAAAGTGCTCTCCAAAACAATGAAGCTATTCCTCCTACCAACCAAGGTGGTAAAAAGAAAAGAGGATTGCTGTTGTCATCCAATTAAAAATGCCTAGGCAGCACTCAGATGCAGTCCTATGCTGGATATGATCTGTATTTACATAGATAAGCCCTCCATGTCAGTCAAGTGTGAGATGTTGGGCACTTGAGGGAAATGCATTGCCCTCACAGTTGGAAGGAAATTATTTGTGATTGTAGTTGTCCTTCACTGTTGCTTAGTATTATTTAATGCTCCTATTTCAATAATGCCCTGAGGCTTTGATTAAGAACTGGCAATGAACTAGAGTGCAGTCAAACTGCTCTCGCTGTTACTGCAGTTGTACCCTGTCACTGGAGGAATTACCATTCCCTCGAATACTGTCCTTCTGCAGGTCTTCCTCTGCTTTTCCTAGTCAGCATGCAGGCATGTCGGCAGCTTGCCCTCTGAGCAGTGAAATGGGCTTACTGGACATTTTTCCATCACCTCTTAAATATCAGTCAGAGTATTTAATTTTGCTTTGCATGTGCTTTTGGAGATGCAAAATGCTGAGTGGTTGGTGGGGCCTATTGCTGTTGTCATTTGATTTCAGATGCAAGTTTGTGTCCCTGGCACCCAGTTGTGGTCTGGCAGTCCTGGTAGGTGACCCTTTGCAAGTCACTTTCCTATCTGCTTCTTCAGTCATATGCTGACTGGTATGGGTGGCATAAAGTAGATGGGGAAAATAATATTGTTCTTTATCTAGAACTTCACAAATATTAAAAACTGCAATATATTCTTTCCATCTTACTCTTGTTCTGTAATACATTAACAACAGATATATGTTTTATATCTTGGGACTTAACACATTGCTTTGGTTAATTATCCTTGTCACATCCACTTTGTTTATTGTGTTTTGTAGTTGTCATGTCCATTTGTTCTGCCCAGCCACTGATTTTGAGGTGAAGTGTCCCAAACCTTGATGCTTACTGTTTACCTAGTAAGTGCCCTGCTAGAATGTGGGTAGCAATAATCCAAGTGACCTCATGCAGTTTCCATAACACAAAACTTTGTTTAATCCAGTCAGTAAAAAAACCTAATGAAACCCATATAATTAATCAGAAGGTATTTTAAAAGAAGAAAAGCTTGACACAGTTTACCTGAGCTTGACCACCTGAATGAGAGAAGGGATCTCTCTGACTATCAATCTTTTCCTCATGGAAAGTTATCAGGCAATTGCTCTTCTTCAGATGGAAAGAAATTGAAAAACGATTCTTGGTCAGTTGGTCATCTGGGCTTCAGGACTGGCAAAATTGGCAGTATAACTTGCCTGAGCCAAGAAATCAAGATAGGTTCAGTTCCTTCCAGAGCACTCACTGGTTCATGCCTTAACTGAAGCTGTCCACTTGTCCTTTGTCCTCCACAGCCTACTGTTAAATTAAGGCAGGATGCAAGAAATACACCAATACCTGTGTCATATCAACTAGTGAACGGTATTCTAGTGCAGCCCTCTGGTCTTCACACTTAAATATCCAAAACAATTGATCTTTCTACCACTAAAGATAAATAGGTTATATTCAGTGTCCCTAGGGAGGCACAGGTCATCTGTAACAAATGGCATTAAAAACCTGAAGAAAGCAAAGCTGTTACAAAAGTATCTAGATTAGGAAGATATGAAATATGATGAGAAGTACAGAGTAAAGATTTTGAACTGGAAAACAAATAAGGAGATTGGGAGTATCAGTTGTAAAGTCTTCATTTATTCTGAGAAAGAATTAACTGGGGGGAGTTATTATTTTTCACTCACTCCTATCAGAAATAACTACTGCGCAGAAGCCCACTTGATTTATAAAAATGGTTTGTTTAATTTACAAGGCATTTGTGAAGTATATGATCACTATGGAATTATAATGCTTACAAACACCACCTGTTGAGGAAACTAAGTGTTAATATTTCCTAATTTCACAGGGAGAAATGGAGAATGAGGAGATTAGTCTCAGACTAGAGACTGAAAACCAAGCTTCCTGTGTCTTTTTCTGCAGGCGTTAGCCCATGGAATGAAGATGTCCTTTCCTCTACAGAAAATATAGGATGCAAAAAGAGTTCCAGAGAAGCCGTTGATGACAGCTCAAAGAAAAAATATACAGATGCTGTAAGGAGTAAGTAGTTACACATCGAGTATTTTCCATATTTTGCTTTGCTCATAAATATTGATCCAATCCCATGAATGTATGTAATGTTTCAATACACTATGATATCTATTTTTAGTTCCTTGACTCATGAGAAATGTTTGGGATTTTGGCAACCCAGGTACTTGTCAACCCCTGAACTCTTTTTCTTTGTTTTTCCTCTCATATAATACACTAAGGCTAACTAAATTGGTGAAAATGTTTTTGAAACTCAAGAAATCAAATGGTTAATTGAATTATGCAGGTTAAGAGTCTGCTTCTCCCTTACCTTGCATTTTAGTTAGCAACTTACAGCTGCTATGAGTACATGAACAGCTCTGATCCAGTAATATTTAGATGCTTTGTTCTAAGCGATTGTTTGGTGTGCAGTGTGGTGAAACATCTGGTCTTCTGTCATCTCCCAGCATTGCTAGGATGGGTGCTGTATGGTCCTCCTCTCCCCTGGTAATAATTCAGCATCATATTTAGAGTGACCAGTTTAGCTGAGTACATTCTAATCAAAGTTAGCATAAAAATAACTATCTCGTAAGTTAGATGTCCGTGACTTTTTTTTTTTAAAATAGTAAATGTTGGAACAAATAGTATCCCATATTGGTTCTGTAATTAAGATATGCATATGTTGGCTCCAAAGATCCCTCATTACATCTGCTTTAGGGATGCTGTTAGAGAGAAGATAATTGTATACAGTTGCTGCAGAGACAGTACAGGAGCTTAATCTGAAGTATAGGGAAAGCTTAGAATAGTAGCTTTGGACCACCATTTATCTTGTGAATTCTTATCCGCAGATATTATTGCAAGCATGTATTGTCCTACACATTTTATTAAAAAAGTATAGATATTAATATTTTGGATGTAGCTTTTCAACTATGGGCTTTCTCTTCTTGATTAAATCAATGACAAAACTCCCATAGATTTTAATGGTGCAGTCTCAAGTGCCCGAATAATAGATGCTGCTCCTGCTGCAAATGGCTTTCGTTGTGTAGTTTCTTTCATCCAAAGATTCCTGAAACATCTCAGACTTCATGAGCCAAGTTGAGCACCATACGCAATTCTTAAGGCTAAGCGTACAACTTTGTCAAAAAAGATAGGTGGGTGTGTCAGATGCACGGTAAAAATCTCCCATAGAAATTCTTCCTTTGTGGTTGATGAGAAACTGGCTGCTCATGGCTTGGATGGGTGTACTCTTCGCTGGGTAAAGAACTGGCTGGATGGCCGGGCCCAAAGAGTGGTGGCGAATGGAGTTTACTCCAGTTGGCGGCCGGTCACAAGTGGTGTTCCCCAGGGCTCAGTACTGGGGCCAGTTCTGTTTAATATCTTTATCAATGATCTGGATGAAGGGATTGAGTGCACCCTCAGTAAGTTTGCAGATGACACCAAGTTGTGCGGGGGTGTTGATCTGCTTGAGGGGAGGAAGGCTCTACAGAGGGACCTGGACAGGCTGGATCGATGGGCTGAGGCCAATTGTCTGAGGTTCAACAAGGCCAAGTGCCGGGTCCTGCACTTGGGCCACAACAACCCCATGCAACGCTACAGGCTTGGAGCAGAGTGGCTAGAAAGCTGCCCAGCAGAGAAGGACCTGGGGGTGTTGGTTGACAGCCGCCTGAATATGAGCCAGCAGTGTGCCCAGGTGGCCAAGAAAGCCAATGGCATCCTGGCTTGTATCAAAAATAGTGTGGCCAGCATGAGTAGGGAAGTGATCATGCCCCTGTACTCAGCACTGGTGAGGCCGCACCTCGAATACTGTGTTCAGTTTTGGGCCCCCCACTACAAGAGAGACATTGAGGTGCTGGAGCGTGTCCAGAGAAGGGCAACGAGGCTGGTGAAGGGTCTAGAGCACAAGTCTTGTGAGGAGCTGCTGTGGGAACTGGGGTTATTTAGCCTGGAGAAAAGGAGGCTGAGGGGAGACCTTATCGCTCTCTACAACTACCTGAAAGGAGGTTGTAGAGAGGTGGGGGTCAGTCTCTTCTCCCAGGTAACAAGTGATAGGACAAGAGGAAATGGCCTCAAGTTGTGCCAGGGGAGGTTTAGACTGGATATTAGGAAATTTTACTTCACTGAAAGGGTTGTCAAGCATTGGAACAGGCTGCCCAGGGAAGTGGTTGAGTCGCCATCCATGGAGGTATTTAAAAGACATTTGGATGAGGTGCTTAGGGACATGGTATAGTGCTGGTCTTGGTAGCGTTAGGTTTATGGTTGGACTCGATGATCTTAAAGGTCGTTTCCGACCTATATGATTCTGTGTGATTCTGTGATAAGTCAGAACAAAAGGACCGAGAAGCACATGGTATGGGCATAAAAAGGCATGATGCCATGGAGCTTCAAGCTGCAGTATACTAGAGGCTTACAGCAGACTGCGGAAAAAGAGCAGTGGTGAACTGGATTAGAGGTAACAAGACAGAATGGCCACAGCCTGCCAGTGACTAAAAGAGTAATTTTAAAATTATCTATGGATGGGTGCTGTCTGATGGTGTGGGCAGAATTTGAAGTGATGCTTCCCGTCTGGGCACTGGCACCCTAGCAAACAGCAAGAGTTAAAAATTAACAATCTGAAGACAAGTCAAAATGCACTCCCTGTCTGTAAATTAAAAAGTACTGCTTCAAACTCAGCCAAATCTGGCTGCTCCCTTATCCCCCACAACCACCATCGTAATTACAGCAGCTGATTTTCCTCACACCCACCTCAGAGATTTCTGGGGGTTTTGGCCAGGTTTGCATCCCCATATGATTCAGCCTACTTTTACTTATGTTTAGCGCATTGTGTAATAAGTAAAGCTTACATAAGTGAGGGACTGTGGCTCCAGCTTCAAAAACGTTCATCAAAAATAGGAGATCAGAAGCAGGATAGCAACTCATGTAGTTTTTTTCTTAAACACGGATACAGAATTAACTGTCTTTGGGCTAAATGCTCAGCTGTTTCAAATCTGTGTAGAATCGTTAATTCCTACTCAACTAAGCTAATTTACACCTTGCTGAAGGTCTGGTTCTCATCAATAAGCATCCTAGTGTTGAAACCTTGACAGTAAGTAGTCAAAAAGAACTGGGATGAAAATTTGACGCATTAAATTCACGGGGAATTTTCTCATTACCACTAGATAAGCCCTTACCTTACCCCAGAACAACCAGCCATTCAAAGTAAAAAACAGACTCTGCTGTGTATCTGTGTTCCTGTCCTGAAACTGCTCCTACTAGAACAGCCAGCAGTCCCTGCTCCAACTCATTTTATCTGGAAAAGGTAAACAGAAACCGCCAGTTCCTCACAAGAAGATGTTTGATTGTTTTATTGAACTGACACAGATTGGAATCAGTTAGCTGCAGATGCATGGAACATTTTCACATGGTCCAGACCATAGTAAGGTGAACTATACTACTCTAGCACCTTAACAGCCAAGGATGCAGGTTTCCTTGCAGTAGGTATTGCAAAAATATAGAGTAGGAAAGCTTATGGAGAAGTGAATATTATCTACATGATATCTACTAGCCTGAATGATGTGATGTTTTCTAAAGGTTAAATTAATTCCACTGGCATCTTTTGGGGTGAAATTGTTTCTAAAAAAATATATTTTCAGTTGCTGGGTAAGTCTGTGTGATCATTTACATTGATGTAGATCCTTGTGCTGCTGAAGTTAATAGAGCTATTGCAAAGTTATGCTGTAGTGAAGATCAGTCTCTGATCTTGTATTTTAGAACATCTGAGTTCTTATAAATCTAGTGTTTTCCACTTTATGCAAAATAAATTGATAAATGTACTGCTAGTAATGAAGGAGTTAAAAAATACAGCCCCAAAAAGGGCTGAGCTACAACCCAGGCAGTTTCTGTATTTAAGGATTTATTTTTTCAGTGTCTCTGCACCTTCAAGTTTTTTTGCTGGGGTTTTTTTTTTGCTTTTACAATTTAATCTTTCACATAATGGGACAGACACAAAGCCTTGGTTGGAAATCTCCCCCTAGCCTGTTGCAATATTTATAAAGCTCTGCTTTTTAAACATGCTGCAAGATGGGTTTAGTAAAACAAAAGGCATTATAATTTATTGTTCCAAGATTATTGATTCAATAAATTAACAATAATTTCCATGGAGGGTAAGAGCCCTGGCACTATAAAAGTTTATTTATCTGCACTTTAACTAGCATTGATTAGAGTATTCAAATTGTCCCAGTGCTATATAATTGCTCTTTATAGGTGGAATGCCCTCTGCTGTGCAGGAGACAGTAAAATAAACATTCAACCAGAAGTGACAATGGCTCTTTTAAAAGCCAGGATTGTTTGGGGGTTTTTTTAAGAGGGAAGAAAGAGTTTGTGTAATGTTTTAAAAACACGGCCAGCTTTGGCCAAACTACCTTGTAACATCGCAAGGACAGACAAGCAAAAGGTTGCTATTGCTATTGTTCTGAGAAGCACAAGACATAAATACAGTAGTAATATCGTTATATTTGACTATATCCAAATGAGAAAGCCTTTTTCTGTTGTTGTTTTAAAGTGCCATTCCGTGTTGCACTGAAGTGCAGGGTGGAAATTGTTGTTGCACATGCTTTTCCCTTTCTCCCTTTTGTTTCTGAAGTGCCCACTGAACCTGTTCAAGGCAACCATGAAGCTATTGTAGATATGTTAATAATTCAAGCAAAACAAGCCATACTTCCAGATTCAGGATCACCATGCAGGGTTGCTCAGAAAGGAACATTTGGCACCATGGAGAACAATAGCTGATTTAGTTCACAAGCAATTGTATTCCCCTTATGTAGAATACTTAGGACAGTTACATTTTTTAGACATAGAGTTATGAGGTCTATCTTCTGATACGTATGGTAACGCTGCTTTTATTTTACAGCTCTGTTGATGTAAAAGATTAACAGTACCTTTTCCCTCTTTTGGTTTTAATAAAACATCCAACTGCTAGAAATGTCACTTAGAACCACGAGTTTGCAATAATTAAAACAAATTATGCATCTTAGTAACCCAAGGTGGATGATTAATGCAGGCTTTAAATGATTGTTTGTGTTAAATTGTTTCTCCAAATGCAATTCAGGAATTTGAAGTTGTCAGATTAACTGCTGTATTTACTGGTCTGTTTGATTAAGTGAGCATAGTTTTATATTCCCTCTTGGAGACCTAAATAGCAACCATTTCCTACCAAAACAGCACACAAAACAAAGGCCCCATTCAGAGGACTATTCAGAGTGGGCAATGCTATATAGCCCTTTGTATCCTGAAACAACATGGTTACTGAAGTGCCTCTAAAAGGTACAACAATTTTTTAAAAGAAAATAATAATAGCCATTATAATAATAGTTGGAATATTATATTTTTGTCTAAAGCTAAATACATTCCATCATCAATTAATGGATTAATTTCATTATTGAACTTAAAGACATCTCTCAGAGGCCTTTATGATTAATAGTGTAAAACAGGGTTTAATGAATGCTGTTAAAAGGATGGCTAATATTCATTTGAAACTGCAGTCCACACTGCCAGAGTTTGTCCACTCTGTACTCTTTTCATGAATATCCATGGAGTTGAATTTTAATAAGCATTCATAGGAAATGAATTCTAGGCTTGGACATGTGAATTTTTAACCAAAGTGAATTTTAATTTCTTCTTCTGTGGGCCTTTTGCACCAGAAACTTGGTCATCGGAGCCAATGAGGGAACAGAAATAATGTCATGTGTCTTCTTTCTCTTTTTCCAGTCAACGATTGCATAATAAGCACAGCTTAAACTTTGATCATCACAGTTCAAATATCAAGACAGATGAAGTGTTTACAGTAGATTTTCATGAAAATTGTATAGTGCCTTTCTATGTCCAGATTAGATACTAAGTATTTTTCTCTTAGTTTGATGATAATTTTTTTATATATGCACTTTTCAAGAACAGCTAGCTAGCAGCTTTGCTGGGACAGTGGAAAACCACTGAGGAATAATAAATATTCCTAATAACTTCTTAGTATTTCTGGGCAAAGCCAACCTGATTGCCACATCATTCCTGAGAAGGGAGGGAAAATGGAGGACACAACATCCTTCACCTTCTCTTGGTGCAATTTCTTTCTTTCCTTTTGAAGGATGACTTATGGTAGGAGCAACTACAAACAGCAGCGGAGGTGGGAGGGCTCTGCCTTTCAGGATCTCCTGCTAATGGTCAGTAGTGCGGCTGGAGGAAAACCAGCTATGTATGGAAAGACTTTGGTAGGGGCACACTTACATGTAGTCCCACTTGATTGCTTTAAGAACTGGAAGGGCCAAACTGTTAGGCTCAGTACTGGCTTTACATTATGCAGAGAGGACAGAGAGATTGGGGTTTTTGGAAGAGGGGACATGGTTTCACCAGAGCAGGAAGTTTCTGACTAAGAAGTTGTTGGAAGCTGAGAGAGTATTTTTGAGAAATATCACTTTCTTGCTCTATTTTTATACTCTTTCCCAGGCATCCACTTATGGCCACAGTTGGAGTCAGGATAGTGAGCCAGACAGTCTGAGCCACTGCAGGTTTTTTGCTCATATTTTCTTGGGATTATCCCTTCTAGAGAAATGCGGTCCCTTTGTCATTCATGTGGACGTAGGTAGAGTAAAGCAACATGTGCAACATGGGATTTAGAGAGATCAGAAAATATCTAACTTCACAATTATTTATTTTGCTGGTTTGAGGGAGTCAAACATCATATGGGATGAATGCCAGTGAAATTCAGAGAGGTTGTTATGGTTTTCCAGGTCAGGAAGCTGTAAAGGCTTCAGCAGCACTGAATCCAAAGCATCCTTGGTGAGAAGACTTGGCTATTGCTTTTTCCTCATCCTCATGGAGAGACACGTGATGCTCTGCCTGGTTAGCAGGAAAAATACACCTCTGGGAAGTTTTTGTGACTCTGTGCTCTGGATTGCTAAAACTATATTAAAGCAGCAGACTACTGGAAAAATCTAATGAATGTGTTCCCAGCTATGAGGACACATACTCCTTCTCCACAGATATTTGATTTATAGTTAGAGATCTTCAGGCGATGCCTCTACAGTCTCCCTTCTAGGATCCCAGGTGAACTATGATGGATGGCTGTCAAAAACAGGCATACTACTTCCAAACCTGCCTCCCAGTCATTAGCAGTAAAGAAGACATAGCTGGGATGCTGGCTGCATCATTACATCAGGAGTGAGACAAGGATAGTATAACCAGGGGTAGCTGTAAGAGTTGGGAAACTGCTTGTTGGAGAACATCCACAGGGTTCTCAAAGATGTCCTGGACACTGGAGGAAATGAGGCACTCTAAGAGAAACTCTTACACTGAAATCAGTAATGTGATTTGACACAGTGCTGCTGTAATGGTCTCAAGGACTAGATGGCTAATTGCAAAGGTATAAGCAAGGGGAGGAGTCTTTTTCATCAAGTAGGAATGTTAGAGCCCTGGGGAAAAAACAGGAAATCTATTCATTAAATTTATTAAATTTCACTTAGGAATTTACAGCTCATAAGGGTTCATATTCCTAATGAAGAGATGAGTACTCTATTTCTCCTCCTTTTCTCAGTGCTCAGGGGAAGCCACTTGTACCAGCCACATACAGAAAAGCAGCCTGGGAAGCTGGACTGTGATTTTAGTTTGAAGGAAATATGAATCATAGGAAACTGCTCTGGTGATACCTTCTGCTATTTACATTTAAATTTCAAGTAAAGTACTTAAGCTCAGGTGTGTTGCTAGAAGTACTTCAAGCTGAGCAGCTGGACATCAGTTTCCAGGAAAGCCTGGTTTGGTTCCTGGGGTTGGCCTGTTGAGTGCTCTGGGCATCAGATGCTTGCCATACACCCAATCACTCTCTAATTGGGCTTGCAAAGTCCGCCTGAGCTTGTCTTTAAAGATGACCCTCACCCACTTTTTTTACTTAGCAGTTTACTGGTTAGTACATTTGTTTCCCCTTCCTTCTGACTGCCAGTGAAAATGTCCCTTTCCTTGACTGATTATTATGTGTAAAACATGGTCCCTGAGTGGGGACCAGATCCTAACTCTCCTCTTTGTTAAGGAGCTGCCCAGTCGCAAAGCTTCAACTTACTGAAAATGCTTTTCTCTACCAAAGCAAAACAAATCCAGTCACACTGAAGGCACTCAAACAATTTCTGAAGGCTGTTCCACAAGAGCAGCCACCTCAGACTAAAGCACTCAAATATAGTGTTCAAAGACTAGTGGAATGGCTCTGCAAATATGAAGCAGAAGTTGCACAGCCAACGTGTATTATGCTAGTTTGATTGTATTAGCTGATTTTTATTTTATATTGAAGTGTCCAATGATGACATAAGGACTTCTGATTGATTGAAAAAAACCTGAAGAGATAAGTGTTACGTATTGCAGTTTTTCAGTTTTCCGGTGGACATTTGTTTCTTTCACACTACCACATATCTCTGACAGGACTAAATGCCACAAAAGATGTCAGTCTCTAGGTCATAGATGACACGTATCTTTTCAGTATTAGAGCTTGAGCCTGAATGCTCAGTGAGACCCACTGAAGTCAGGCGCTCAGCTTCTGCTGCTGAGTGTCATCATATTTTGGAAGCTAATTTCCTTTGAAAATCCCAGCACAAAGGAACATCAAAGAGCAATGACTGAACATCATAGTATTGTGAAATGAAAGAAGGAGGGAATATATAGTGAAGAGGGTTTTTTTGCTGCAAGACTCTATTAGCAGTAGAAAACGTAGGGAGAAGTGGAGACTAGTAGAAGTAACATCAAAATATTTGTGGCTAAAATACTCAAAAACTTTCTGTTTCAACAAAGTTCAGATTCTTTTTAAGGAAAGAGCATGCTATTAAAAATGGTGGCTAGCAAAAAATCAGTCTTCTAACATAGAAGTATCAACAGAAATCTTTCAGCTAGCTGAAGATGTACAATTGTATTGAGGCAGGGGCAAGGGACTGAGTTGTTTCTAGCATTGAAATAGAAGAGGTGATACCTTTCTCTGAAGACGTTATTTGCGCCATCAGCTAGAAGAGAAGATCCTACAACAGGATATTGTGCCCCTTGCAAAAGATTGTAAGTTAAGGGAGTTTATTTGTCCCTTTCACCGTGTTGGTGACAGGGCCTTGAGGGGGGCTGCCCAGACTCCCCCCCCAGCCCAGAGCCCAGGACCCCATTTGTGCCCACTGGGGCCATCAGTTGCTGCTTCAGCGACACCGCAGCAGGGCCTGTCTCCAGCTCCCCACAGCCCTGCCCTGCCTGGCCATGGGTCCACACCACACTGGAAAACGCTATTGCTGGTAGCCACATACAGCACAGAAATAACTCAGCTGCCAGTATACAGCTGCTTTTTGCAGGACTTATATTTTTTAAAAAATCTATTACTGAGATTTATAAAAATAAATATTTCCATTGTCTTTAGTCTGCTTCCACTGCCTTCAGTGGGAGATTTTTCCCCCCCTCAATTTTCATGGGATCAAAGGCAGGTCAGTATTGAGCATTTCAAGATCTTGTCCAGTATTGTTGTAAGTTGAAAGCATTTGATACAGAAATCACTAAGGGTCTGTTTTCACTGAAGTATTAACAAGAGAATTGCCCCTAACATGAACCTTACTGACACAAATAACTCCTTAACTATTAATATGAGTTGTCTGGCTTGTTGTGGAAAAGAGGGGGAATTTGCTGTAGTTCACACACCTCATCTGTTGCTAACCCCGCAGCAACTGAAGTACTATTTTTCAGCATGGCTATTCTCACTTAAGCTTCTCTAGCTCTAGAGGTGAGTAGGCAAGTTGAGCTAATTCTGTAGCAAATGTATAGCATGAGATGGTTAACTTTACTGAATTATTTTACAGCACAACATGCTGAATTATAGCTCATGTTGCATGAGCCCAGGTTTATACACATTTATTTAAAATTCTAGAGTAAGAAGACCCCTCTGCACAGAACTATATTAGAGTTTGCAAGGGACATAGAATTACCCTGAATAAAGAAATGGTATCTGTAATTGGTGACATCATGCTAAGAGGAGCAGAGTTTGCATAGCTACTGGAATTTCTGTAGATAACTATAAGCAATGACTGTTGACTGGATTAACATGCTGCCTTGCCTTCTGCTGATCTGTTTACTTATGACCAAAAATGGTTTGCAACTGTGGAGTCCTTGCACTATATACAGTCCTGGAGCTCAGAAGCATTAGATTCACTGGTAACGATTGAATCAGTTGGTTAATGAGTCTGTGAGATCTGGCATTGGCATCCCTTAGTACACAGCAGTCAGTAATATATAGACTCTGTGTGTATACATGCTGAAGCTTAATTTGCAATCCTATTTAGAGTGGAAAAAAATGCCGCACTTAAAAAAAAAAAGTGCAAACAGGGTTCTTTTCACAGTGGACAGAGAATACTGTTAAACAGAGGAAGCACAATATCCCTTTTCATAGCAGGAGATCAAATGTCTGCAGAAGAGTTTAATTTATACTTCTTCATGTGCCAGAGCTGTGTCTGAGACATTGCAGCATTTCAGTACTTTCAATCAGGTCATAGTTTCCAGCACAGATTACTTCATCCTCTTTAAAATAGAACAAATAGAATAAATGGAATTCCACATAATCATGGTAGGAGCTGGGATTATAGGAAATTAAAACACATATTTAAAAGCAGAGGTCTGTGTGGTAAATAATCGTGACACAGAGCTTGGAAAGTAGTGCTTGGTCTCTTGTAGGTAGTTAATGGGCAATGAGGGTCTTTGGCTCTGCAGCTTTCTGTAGCATGGGGGTGTGGGTGTATCCTAGAGGAGGATGACGAGAGTGATGGTGGATAATGTGCAGTGTCACATTTAATGAAGTTGCTACCTTTCCAGAAGAAATATTAAAATAACGCCACTTGACTCAAATGCAACCTAGACAAACGCTGGCTGATGTGAATCAGGCATGGACTTTATAGTCTGTGCACCTCCACGCAGTTTTGATTGCTTTCCCCAGTTAGGTCCTCTGTTCCCTAGCTGCTACAGAATATTTCACATCTCCCAGCCACAGCTTTGCGTTGGCAGTTGGAGAAAAGGTGTTGATGAATTCTGTCTCAAATTTCTGCATGTCTGAAGAAAGCCCTTGTAAAATACCAGCATATATTATACTGATATCCCCCAAACAGAAAAGTAGCTCACTGCAACCTGGAATGCTTTGAACTTGCACTGTAAGACAAGTGTTTGCAGTATTTATTACAACAGGAGAAAATGAAACTAGAAACATGTTGTTCCTTAATTATAGTATTTGCCCAACACTGCCCTCATTGTGATTCACTTCTGGCAATAGAAAAAAGAACTATCAATAACTTACTTGTGACATGACAAAATTCCAACTCACATCAGAGCTATTTCATTAGGCAAGGTACAAGCATGCAGTGAAGACAGCCCTTGCCCCCGAAGGACTGTTTTGTCTCCATAAGTGAATGAGAGACTAAGATATTACATGTGTTACCTCAAGTCACAGAAGAATTCAGTAGCAAGGCTGGGAATCGAATTGTTTTCCTGAGTCACAATCCTGTGTCATTAAAGATAAGCTCACTCAGATCATGTGTGTTTTATGTATGTGTATATATGCGTGAATACCATCACGTTTGTCTAGTTTGACATGCAGGATAGGCTGTGGGTCTGTAACTTGCATATTTGTATCCTTTTTTTGCATCATGTCTAACTATGGTAAAGATTACACTGACAGACTAATTCCGTTCGGGAAGGTTTCTGTTTAAAAGCAAGTAAAACTCTGGAAGAGAAGGCAAATTCATCACTGGTGAGTTGGCTGAATCCAGTCACATGCTGTATAATATAACTTATCCTTAGGAATTCATGCCTCCATTGGGTCTGCCTACCAGATAAGCTACACCGAGATGAAAGTGAGTTGCATCAGATTCTGGTGCCCAGAGCACACAGTTCAGGCTCTGTTTCTCCTTTGTTCAACTGGATGCTATATAAGAAACAGCATTCTCTCTCTCAGAAAAAGAAGTTAATCGAGGGGGAGATATACAGGTAAAAGTTTTATGCATGGCACTCTGTTAATATTTCTGAACATTTCAAAAGTGTACTTTAAAGTTACTTGCGTTGACTCGGCTTCTTTAAAAGTTTAACGTGGATTGCTTTAATCGCAGAAAACAGAACTCTCTTGCTTGATTTTGGTAAATGCAGTCTCCTACTGACATCAAAGATTATAGCAACTGCAAGGCACTAGTTTGCCTTTGTAGTTCCAAGTTGCTCAAAAAACTTTTAATGTATTCTTGTAGGTGTAACCATGTGTCATAAATATACCCGCCAACAAGAGATAAACCCTAACTTGAAAGCAACTGTTAATCGATTACTGCAGAAAAACTGACAAACTCAAAGTGAATAATGGTAAAAGGTGTTAATTTGTGGATTTCTGCAGGCTTTGAAAAGCAAAATTAAGTCTATATGGGGTTTTGGATGTGTAACACAAACTGTGGGCCATGTGCCTCACTTGTATAAATCAGCATCATTGCATTGAGAGCCAGGAGAGTTCTGCTGCGCTCCAGCTGAGAAAGCGGCCCATGACTCTGAACACATGGTGATCAACATCAGTTTTTGTTTGGTTTCATTTATTTGGGGAGGGAGGGAAAAGAATCTAATGGGGATTTGCTAGACTATTACTCAAGTCCGTAAACGTTTTTCTTTTTCTGTATGAATCTTGCTGCTGCTGACTGGTACAAACTGAGTATGAAAAATGTTTCATGCTTGCACCAAGCTCTAGACCCCCAAGCCTTGGGGACCCTGGCAATGATGCTAGGAGATTATATGATCCATGGCAAAACGATTCCAGGCAGGCAGCAGACAGTAGACAACATTGGCAATCAAGAGGGGCAGCACTGGCAGCTCTAAGCATTGTCCTAGCTTGCTAAATGGCCCCTCTTTCCATGCAAAAATGCAGGCATACACAAAAACACTTCTCTTCAGAGTTAGGCAGAATTTCTGCAGCGAAACTTCTTACCAGCTCTGTATATTTAGCTCCAGAAGAAACAAATTCACAAATCTGTCAAAAAATTTGAAATTTTGAATTTCAAAAAGAAATGTTTTGACTTTTTTATTTGAAGTGCTTTGCTTTGTTATCTTAAATTTTACTTACATTCATAATTTAAAAAATAATTATCTCAACAAAATGAAGGAAGGGTTCATTCAGATAGAATAAAATTAGAGGGAAAAAATGGAATATAAAATTAGAGGAAAATATTGCGTTTGGTTTGGTCAGCAAAGTAAAAGATTAGTAAAACTTTAGTCATAAACTTCACTGCTTGTTTTCCTTTGCTCCATCCTTCTCTGCATGATTTTGCAATGCGTACAGGAACATTTAATGAGGAACAAATTCAGGCAAAAGGCCGTTAGAATATTTGTTGAGATGGATACGAGATGACATCTGACTCTAGTGTACTGGCAATCTCATGGGAATGTGGAAAGTCAGGTCAACCATACCTTTGCCTTTGTGGTAGAATTGATGCAGGGACAAGCAAAGGAGGGAACAAATAAGGGAAAGTCATAACCAAGTTGTATGTATGTATGTATATACATCTATGTGTATTTCTTTTAGTGCTTCAAGCTAGAATTGGGAAATCTCCTTTAGCCTGCTTTTGGATTATACTTGCAAAGCTTTATGTATCTTTTTGCCTTGAGTTGGTAGAGAAGAGGAGAAGGTAGAGTTACCATCATGGATCACAGTAGCCATTGAAGCTGATGCTGGGTATGCAATTTAGCGTGCTATAAATGTCAACTAACCAAAGCTCCCCCACTCACTTCTTGGTGCTGTGGAAGGATAATGAAACCGAACAAGCTTAAGTATCCTTAACCAACCTTTTGTCCTACAGCATCGTGAGTGAACCAAGCCTTGGCAGCTCTGGGACTGCAGAGCTCTCATGGACAGTGGGGTGAGGCTGATGGCAGGCTGTGCTGGAAAAGGGTGGCTTCACTGGCACGCACCAGGCTTGATCCTATGGCTCAGGGGCTGCTCGGCCTCACAGGAGGGCTGGTGGCATTGTCCTGCCAGGGAGCTGTAGGCAACCTAGCACTGCCACTGCGGTTGGCTCACATTAAAGTGAGAGAGGGAAGCTGCCCCAGGTGGGGAGGAACTTGCTCAGCCTTGCTGACTCCCCACTGGCTCAGCTTCGTGGCGTGGGGTGGGACTTGGAGCTGGCAAGGAAACGTTTTGAGAAATTGATGTATTTAGAAACTTGGTCAGATTCTTCTGGGTGCAAATAGTTGCACTGCTTTAATTTTAGCCCTGGTAAGGGTTTAGGGTGGTTGCCATTTAGATTAGTGATGTAAAGAAAAGTGGAGGGCAGGCATGAAAAGCCTGTGCCTCGAGCACTTCCAACACCATCTATGCTGCTTTAGCTTGCTCTGTGTAGATAAGGGCATAACCTGGAGCAGCATAAAGCACCTCCATACCAAAGCACTTGTGTCTTCTGTAAGTGTTGTGGTCATTTCTGGAGTGGGAGAAAACTACTTCTTTTGCAGCTGAAATTACTCCACAGTTACACAAACTACTGAGGTAGCTATGGTGGCATACAGGCAGTGCCTGGCCCTTGTCTAATTAGTTGGTTTCTCAAAACAACAACAAACAAAGCAGCCCAGCCTCACTCATCCTGCACTTTTCATTTTGATATTGTTTGCCTTGTTTTCAACCTCACTGGCTATGGGCATTTTCTTCCCAGCAGGACCTGAAGTTGTCATACGAGGGGAAAAAAGCTCCTACTGCAACTGTTAGCTGATCTCAAGGTGCATTGCAAATTAAACCTTTGTAGCCCAGGGTCTATTTGGGCCCATTGTACCGAATATCTCTTTGGCTATACTGACATCAGGGAGAACTTCTTCACCATCCTGCACAATCAGGACTCAGTGTTGCAAACAGTAAATTTAGTTTTTGCAAATTGATGTAAAAGACAAGGTATGCGCAATGTGGCTGAGTTAATTGTGCAGGAGAAACATGGGGCCAGATGCACAGCGATTATCAATTGAACTGAAGCCAGAGACCCAGCCCCTTAACTTTTCAAATTTTTGACTCCCTGATGTTGCCACTCCCTCTATCGCGCCGCATTAACTCACAGCGTAGCTGGAATGTTCCACAGTTACTTACAAAAAAGGATCTGTGTGGGAAGGTGAAGGAGGATGGTGGGGGCGACAGGCAATTCATGGGGAGGAAAAAAAAGGAGCTGGAAAAATCAAGAAATAGAAAGAACATAAGGGGGAATTGCATCTTTCCCTGTATTTGAGTGGGACACTCTTGGCATTTCTGCCACTATGAAGTGCTGCGTGAAGTTATATATTGGCTCACCTCTTATTCAAACAATTTAAGATGGCATTTCGGAGCAGTCGAGCGTTTCGTTATCCTGTCCCTAATTACGCATTGCTCCATCAAAAAACAGTGGTGAAATGAGTCCATTTAACTCCCTTGCAACGCTGTCTGAGAGTCCTGAAATATTCTGGAATGTGGATGGCATAATTTTTTTATAATCAGCATCTGCAAATGTGGTCATTCAAAAACCCCTTGGCCAATTTACCTCAGACTTTGTTTTTTCAATAGGGGCTATAAAAACTGAAGGAAACTGTGTTTGAAGTTTCTAATTTTGGCCATTTTAAAAAAAAAATGACATTTGAAACTTACAGCAAAAGTGTTTTCCATCCTACTCTCGCAACATCAAATGTCTAAGCAGACTTTCTCTCAAACTTTCTATAATATGTTACCTTCCATTGAGACTGCACATGGAAAATTTCAATGCAGAATTTATTTCATAAAACTCACAATAACAAGAGATTAGAGTGGAATCTCAGCGTATTTAACTAAAGCGCCTGCTCTTCTCCAAAGTTATGTTCCTCTGATGCACACACACATGCACACACACGCAAAGAGAACTTTCACAACAATGCAAGAGTCACCATTTGCCATCAGACAGGGCAAGTCATTGCATTTATTGCCTGTTCAAAGCAATTGAGAGGAAACAGTGGTCTATCAGACCCTACTGTGTGATAACTAATGGCTGACAAACAGAGATCTAATTTTTAAAATTATGTGTGTGTGTGCATATACTCACAGAAGTGGTGTGCAGTTGCATCTGCGGTATGAATTTGGAAGCTGTTGGTGTGCACAGACAATATACCCATAGATACAGCTAGGAAGGCGGTAGTTCCCAGAACGTGTGTGTTAGGGGGGAATGGATTCAGAGAGAACCGCTTTGACATCCACTGTGGATTTGCATAATAGGTGGCCACTGAGAGTGGAAGTACAGCAAGGACTGAGAATTCCCAGATTTCTCTTTATAATCTCCAGAGCAGCACACACCAAAAGATCTGCCTTAGGATGTATTCCTCCTCTATAAAATGGCCGGTTTTCTTCCTCACCAGAAACCTGTGGGTCTTAACTGATGCCTGTAAAACATCGCATCCTGGTATGGCATGTGCTGCAGAAATGCAAAAAATATAATTAGCGTTGCTGTCCAGTGGTAGAGCTTGATCCAAAGCCCACTGACTTCCCTAGATCTTGGCTCAGGTCAAATAATTTGTAAGTACTACGATTGCATTGCAATGCTACCCTGCCTCTCTGGTGTTTTGATCCTCAGTTACACAGGGGAGATGAGGAGCAGAGGGAAGAAGAAATGCTTCTGGTTTGCTGCTGAACATCTCATAGGAAACATTGGTATTTGGACAGGGGCAGCCTGCTGTGCAGATCTCCACTGAGACACTTCTGACGAGGATAAAAATCTAAGCAATATCACAAGGAACCTGTGTACCCAAACAGATTTGAACCTAACTGTTTCGAAAGAGAGTCTTGCAAGTGAGGGAGTCAGTGTAGCACAACACACGGGACACTTTTTTTTTTAAAGAAGTAATTCAACTAAGAGTATTTTCCTGAAGCAAAGAGACAGAGGGCTACTGCTGCATCAAACCTGCAAAAGTGCCGGTCAGCGGAGTGCAGGCCCTCCTCTTTCTTAACATTTCCCGTCTTGTTCTCTACTTAACACGGGCGCTAATGCTCTGTGACAGCACCTGAGAACACGGGCCAGCCACGAGCAGCTCTGCCGAGCTCCTCGGAGCTGCTGGCAGCCAAGGAAGCCATCATGCCGGCAGAGCTTGCCAACCACAGGCAGCACCGGCTGGCTGCGGGGCACCCGTGCCTGCCAGGGGCAACCTCTTTGAAGCGCAGCCACTCTTCCCGGCCCCGTTCCCTCCCTTCTGCTAGGTGTTAATACAAACATCTCCCCGTCCAAAAGAGTTTCATTATTTATTGGAGGCTACTTTTCTGCCAGCTGAGTCCCAGACTTCAGTAGCTTTGCAGGAGCCAAACAACTGGATATACGTCTCCAAAGATATCATAAAACCCAGGGTAAAATGGCTATTGAATGTGCATGCGGAGCACCTTATGAAAGTAATCTCTTGTGAGTGTCAGAGCACTGTGTGCCAAGAGAAACAGTGAGCGAGCCCTCTCTGGAAAGAGGTGCTGACAGTGACAGGTATTAGTGTGCTGATTACAATGGAAACATTTGTATATTAATTGCAAACCACTCAGACTCACCCCCCTCCCTGGTTTGCCTTTTTTTTTTTTTTTTTTTAAAGAAAAAAGGTGGAGGAGGGAGGTTTTTATTATTGCTGATCAGGGAGTATTACTTGCATCTCTCTCATGGCATATGTTCATACGCCTGTGGGCTCACACACACAGCGTTCTCATTTCAAAGCTGAACAGCTCTCTTAGCTATTTTTCTTTTCCCTTCTTCAGGACTTCAAGGAGTGAGTAGGATGTAATCTCAGAGTGAGGAGGCTTGGTTCTGTGCCAGGCACTACTGACTTACCACGTTGTCCCTGAGTAAGTCACCTCACCTCTCTTCTCCTTCATCTTGCCACCTGTAAAAAAAGGGAGTGTGATATTTTCCTTCCTTTGTTTAATTAACTAGCGGAGCTTTAAAAATTCATAGACTGAAAGCCTTCACGTCACTTTTTTTTTTTTTAATTAAAACCTAATTGACTTCAGGGCATTGTAGAAATCTCCAGAAACATGCAGTTTGAGTCTTATCTTACATGATTACTGTAGCCTCGTTGCTTTAAATAACTTCCATCATTTTAAATGCTAGTCTGCCTGTTGCAGGGGATGTAATAAGAAGGCAGTCCTGATCCAGCAAGGCTCATCCGTGGGACAATATTATATAGGCCTCTCCTGAGCACTAGGGGGGAAATCCTGCTTCACTGAGGGCTGGGGGAAAAAGATTTTGCCCTAAGTAACAAGAAATGGACATCATCCCAAAGCAGGAATTGAATTTGTACCGTATTGTAAAAGAATCCAAGTTGCAGGGAATAAGTAAGGGGAAAACCATACCACTGTCACCTGACCCAGCTTTCTGCTTGTTGCCTGTCTTATGCTTTTTAATTTGTCTGTATTTATATCATTGAAGCTTAAAAATTAGAGATGGAAAAGGACACTTGGGCCACCTAAATTGTTTTTGTGCGTTGCAAAATTGCCTCGTACAACTTATCTCCTGTTTTATGTGTGTTGGCATGTAGGGCAGAAAGGAGCAGAGAGGTGATCAAAATAAGGGCAATTGCCCACCCCAGAGACCCCCATTCACACTTCTCCTGTAAGCCCTTCTTTCAGGTAGCAGCTGGGATCTGATTCTGTGATTCCTGCTAATTTGAATATAAGCCATTTTTGTATGCAAAGGATTGCTGACACCAGCAAGTTTCACTGTAATGATTACTATGGAAACGTTTATCTATAAATATAAAATTCTTTAAAGCTTAGCCTTTTATCTTTATAGAAAAAGGCCTGTTTATGTCACTTCTAAGCTTCCAGCTTTAATGTAGACATGAGCTGTTCTCATGCCAAACAAGATAACCTCAGTGTTAGAGCTGTGTGAGCTTTGAAACATGGGAATTTGAGCTAAAACTATTATTTTTTTAATACAATATTAATAGCTGAATGGAAAATATTTTAAAATGCCTTTCTAAGCCCAAAGCTCTAGTTCACTTGCAGTCATCTTTTCTATAGGTTTTATTGTAATGTTGCTTGTATGGAATAGCTGCTTTCAGCTGCCAGTCAGTCCTTAAACTCTGTGTGTGTGTGTGTGCGAGTGCACATGCACGTGTGTGTGCCCTTGGGTGTATGCATGGCGGTGAGGCTTGCGGAAGCAGAGCAAAAATGGAGAAGTTACTTATTCATTAACCTTTTTCCTTTGGAATGCTTTTAGATGTTGCTTTTCAAAGCCTGTGTAAAAATATGGTTTCTAAGTTTAGGCCCCCAAAAGTCATTTGGGTTTTTTTTTTTTGCTAAGTGACAAAAAAGAGACATGATTTTAAGTTAATAAGATTAAGGGGTTTGTTACTTAAAACCTACACTGAAAAGGATGCATTAAGAAAGACGAGGACTAGTATTTTTTCTTTGCATTTTTATCTAAGAATTTTTAAAAACTATTTTTCCTTAACTTCAACATTTACACTTGAGAACTATCTATATTAACACAGATATTTTTTTCAAACATACACACTAGTACCACAAACACCCACATTTGCAGATGCTCTAAAGCTACTCCATTAAAGTTATTCTCAAATAAGATGGAATAATGGGGGTTAGGTAATATATATTTAGGGTCAAAACTTAAAGTGTTCCAAAATGTTTGCAGGATCAGGTCCCCACTGACTTTGGGAACAGAATTCGTGACATACGCAGAGTAAAATCATAGCTGATGATGATCAGAAGGTTAATTTGTTATTCATTGCCAGGGAGCAATTGATAGCAGCAACCTTGTCTACAAGGGCACAATTCATATATATGTATTAAACTTTCTCTTTGTGTAAGTTTTGATTATTAATACTGATGATTTTTTCCTTCCACTTTTCGGTGGAATGAGAAAATGGACAATTAAATGTTTCATTTAAAATTCAGCGCTAGCCTGATGAGCTAAAACTAAGAAGTTCAGTTCAAGGATAGAGGGGGCTTTAAGTTGCCTTTTGTTCTTCCAATTTTATAGTAGAAATAGAGAGATCCTTGGCATAATTTAGACACTGGGGAGAGTCAGTTTTAACGTTAAAATGTCTTTCCTGGATTGTTCTAGGGACTGCAGTCCCATCCATAGTGCTTCCTGAGCAGGTGTTTGAGAGGGAATCCCATGTTACCAGACTGAAGAGGCTGCTAGCGGTGAGACATGGTCTCATCTTCCTCTTTGATTCTCTCTTTGTTCATTTCCCTTCCTCATTTTTTCTCACCAGTGGACTGTTATTAAAGGTCTCTGAAATCTTAAATGGAAGTGCAGCTGAAGTACAGACAAACTATCCTAGACTTCACTGGGCTGTACATACCTCTGCTTGCCCTCACTCTGCTCTTCCAAGTTCACTTATGGTTTCAAGCTCTGAGAATAGCAGCAGTCAGAGGAGTCAATTGGACACTGTTAGTAATTGAACAGATTGCCTGGAAATAAAAGATCTAAGAGCCAGCATTAAACCCTTAAATAGGACATGCAGTAAAAGCACAACAATACACTGTGGGTCCCAGAGGGCTGAGGGAAATTCAAATAGTAAAGGTCTCATATTGGATTCAGAGAGATACTCCCAAATTTAGAAGCTTATTTGAATCCTATCCCAATAATTCAAACTTGTTAGATCTGTAAAATTAGTCTGTAAATCTCACAGGAAAGGCTGTGGGGTATTTCAGCACTTTCATTTGTGCTCCTGGCAGGAGCATGAGTATTAGTATAAAAACATAGAAATGACCATGAAAGTAACTTTTAAAGCAGTAGCAGCTTTTTATTCTCTTTCAAATCCTACAGAAAGGATTAGAGTTGTGGGAAAAGATTTAGCTTACTTTCTATTCAGTCCTAATTGGCTTGCCTGGCCTTGATATATTAAACCATACATTGTTAATGTCTTTATCACGTCTTTATTTCTTGTCCCATTTCAAGGTTCAGATCACGGTCATCAATCCTCACCAGAAAACAGTCTCCTTTCCTAGAGTGTTGCATTGTAAATGTAGCGGTGATTAAACTGGGAGGACTGAGGGTGGGGGATTACCGTGATAACTGGTACCTGGAAGGAGGGGTCTGGATGAAGTTCCCTGAAGTTGAGACAGGGACGTCACTGAGAGGGACTTGCATCTACGGCATTCTGCTCAGCCTGATACTGTAGGATATTCCTCTATTCTCCTTCTCATAAGCTGTGCTCACTGCGGTGCTCCAGTAGCACCATAACCAGGACTAATGTGGTGGGGTCTTTGGGATCTGAAGACATCTACTGGATGTCTCTGTGGCATCTCACACGAGGGGGCAGAGCTCCAGCAGGCAGTGGGGAAATGTATGGGTGTGTAGCAGAACCGTAGCAGTAAAATCAGCATCTTCTTTCCGTTAGTAAACTGGAACCAGACTCTTCCCAGCTATGCCAAGTGGCAGGACAAGAGGCATGGGGCACAAAATGGAACACAGGAAATTCCACTTAAACATAAGAAAACACTTTTTTACTGTGAGGGTGATTCAATACTAGAAGGGGTTGCCCAGAGAGGCTCTCAAGTCTCCATCCTTGGAGGTATTCAAAAGCTGGCTAGACATGGTCCTGGACAACGTGCTGTAGGTGACGCTGCTTGAGCAAGGGGCTTGGGCGAGATGATCTTCAGAGGTGCCTTCCCACCTCAGCCCTTCTGTGTGTCTGTTACTGTGGTATGGCTAACTGTTGCATGTATGAGTGAGACACTGCATAGGAGGGACAGTTGTGTGGGGACTACACAGAGCAATTTGCATAGCTTCGCATGTAATGAAGCCTGCTAGGCCTGATTTGAGATTGCAAGCATTCACTGCGACCCACAGAAATACCCCTAATTTGTTTGGCCTGCAGACTGGCTAGCATCTGGGGAGGATAAATAAATGACAGTAACCTCTACTACTTGTAGATACACTGGTGCAAGTGGGATGCCTTGTCCCTCCTCCAGAAGATGAAGAGAAGCCTGTGTGACAGGGAAGCAAAGTCCAACAGATTTTGCCTTCACTGGCAGAAGTATGTACTATTGCAAGGCAGCAGTATTGCAAGAGGTAAAATTGCCAGGCAGGTCTGCCCTGTTCAGTCACACTGGAATATTCTGGCTTTGCATTCTGAGAAGCTTTGTATGTTTTCTTTGCACCCTGGAGATGTTCACCCCATCTTTCCAGCACAACTGTAAAATTTATGCAGAACAAGGCATACATATATTACATGTATATCTACATGTATATGAATATTAGGCCTGAGGGTTTGGTGGAGAAATAGGTCACAGCTCAGTCACTCAGTTTAGTCAACACCTTCTTTGCTGGCAGATATTGCTGTTACATGATAACAAGCGTCAACCTTTCTGATGTGTATGAACTTGGAGGTTTTTAGCCTTCTTAATCAAGTACACCACAGAAGTGATGATTTATCTGAGGAACTAACCCATCAGGGCGGCCAGGTTTAATAGCCAAGAGCTAGAAAGTGCTCTTTCCAAGTTAAACACATTGTTGTGTTTCTCTGGGTTCTGTTTCTGTATAGTTTGTGATGGAAGTACCTGTTTCCATTCACAAATGGATAAACACAAGTATACATTTACTCTTCTGACTCTGGGAAAAAGATTGCTAGCAGGCTGACATGGAGGGGGCCCAATGTACCTGGAATAATATGAAACACCTTTTTTGTATGTATTAGTTTACATACTGTGTTCAGGAAACAGGGTACAGAAACTTCCTTAAAACTCCAGGAACAATAGCTATTGTTGGTTGTTGATATGGCATGAGCTCATATCCAGGATACCGAGAAAGGAACTCCTGACTACAATAAATAATATACTTCTTAACTCCTGGTGTGAAAGAATGTATTTATTGTTTTTGCAAAGAGAGATGGAGAAATAGGGCTTTAAAAAGAGGGGGTTTGCATGGCAGGACAAAGGCTCTGATTTTTTTTTCTTTTGAATTTTTAAGAGGAAAAAAAAAATTAAGGAATTTCTTATGGAAGAAAAAGTTTTATAGTCAGGTTCCCAACAGTCTGTGTTGAAATCTATTTTGAATTTGACTGCATTATATGAAAATGATAAGATTAGTGTGACAGGTCTATAAAGCTATTCTTTCTAGCTGTTTCTTTCTTGCCTACATCTGCAGTGGGGGTGGGAAACTATTCATCACACAGCTCAAAGCTCTTGGTCAAAGTTATACAGGAATATGTTTCTCTGGATTTTTACAAAGTTGGCTAGGGTAGAGGAGCTTCTTTAATGCTACAGTCTGTCAGTCCTTTAGGAACACAGCTTTAAGTTGTTTGAAAAAGAAATTTGCAGAACCCTGGCTGTTCTATCTCAAACTGACACTTACAGTAGATTTAGTGGATACTCATGACTAAATTGTGCACTACAAAAGGAAAGGCCTTGAAGGGAGCCTAATCTTTAAATGGTATGCGCCAGTTAAAACACAGGAGTGGGAGTTAGGGGGCTCTGCAGCATTTCTGATACTGTGGCACCAGTCACGTCACTTCGTAGAGGAAAAGGGAAAAGGCTCCTATCTGTCCTGTGGATCCTCCACTGCCTAGGAGCGTTACCTCTTTTCATCCCTTTAAATCTTCCCAAGAGAGCCATCTGCAGTACTTTGGTGAAGCAAAACTTTTGTCACGTTCATCATTTTATTGAAACATTAGCCTCTGCAAAGCTTTGCTCAGATGGCTTTTGGGTTCAGAGGGAGTGCTTGCTTGGCTTGCTGGAGGTCTGGACTGTGTAACACTGAAGCCAAATCCCCACTCCCTACTCAGTCACTTGGAGCGGACACTCATACCTCTGTATGCCCAGTCTTGCCATAAGCACCCAGCTAATGCCTGTGAGGTAGACTCCCCTGGAAAATTGAGTTATCTTTCCCTGTTTCTAAGACAAAAGCAATGGACACTCAAAACTCTTATCATTTTTTAAAGATGTCTCCTGCCCCAAAGTCTAATTTTTAACTGCCTAAATGGCTATTTCAGGTGTTCTCTGTGTTAATGTTGCTATACAGGTGTCTTGTAAGGGCACGTAAGCCTTGCAGTGACACTTCTTAAATGAAATGGTAAATTTTTTAAAGATAAGCTCAATCCGTGTTAAAAACCCAATAAATTCTAAGCACTGATGTCCAGCAGTGGGGGTTTTTTTAATGCTATATATGGTTTGAGGCACCAGTTTCCTGTAGAATTATGTGTTATTGGCTACTGCACTATATAGATGCCACAGAAATAAAAAGACAGCATTACAGGCTCCAGTCTAGAGGTGAAAAATGGAGAGTGACCTTTGATAGGTTGTTTTTTCTTGATTTCTTTTAGTCACTGCCCCTACTAAACTGAACAATTCTTGGAATATCAAAGTCTTTTGCTAACTTTTGCAGTAAATAATTCCTGGTTAGAGGCAACTCAGAATATTTTTTTTTTGATATGTGCACTTTACGTGTGCTTCGAAAAGAACATGGCATTCTTTTGGTTCCTTGGTTGCAAGGCTTTAAAAAGAAACTCAGTGCAACATTGCAAATGAGATAAGATGCATACTTTGACATTTACTTTTGTTTCTCCAAATTTTAATGAGAAATTTAAATAACTTCCTATGAAACATGCCTAGGAAGTGGTAAAGCTGTGCAGTGTGTTGCTTCAAGGCAAAAAGGGTCCAGTTGAAGTTGGTCTCTACAAACAGGCCACTATTTGCCCAGCCTGGAGTTGCTTACACACTTAGGCCAAACTCTTGATTTTCCCACGTAAAAAGCAAGGAGTTTTGGGTGAGGCTTGTTCTGTGGTTTTAGACTTTCTCATTTCAAGTGCATGTAGGAAAAAAGTGAAAAGCAAACCCAAATCCTTGCAGGGTAAAGTTGTGAAAATGCTTCATAGCTGTTAGGTCCCAAAGCTGTGATCCTGAAGGTATGTTGGGCAGATGCTCTGGACCCGTTCAAAGCCCCCTGCACACACAGAGCAGCCGAGCACCACTCTGTCAGCAACAAGCTACAGCCGAGTACCATTCTTACAAGCCACATTTAAATGTTTTCCCAAATGAACCCCAGCCAGCATTCCCCCCTGTAAAAATTAACCCATATATGGTTAAAACCATTTACCAGAGGAACAACATCCCCTCCAGACCTTCCCAAGTATGCTGGCAGAGATGTGTAAAATCCATAATCTATCAGAAATGGGACCATGTTCTGATATCCGAAAGACAAGCACTTTAAAAATTATCTTGGGTTTAAAGTGAGTGCTACCATATTTAAAGAATAAGAATATTGGCTAATCAATAGCGAATTCCCTATGGGATTTTATTCTAGAAAATTAGGACCAGTTTGTCTTTTGGTCGTTAAAAATAACGCCAGGAAATGATGAAGACACTGTATCTAGCCTTATAACATTCTTCAACATTATTGCTGATTCCTTATATCAATGTTTGTAACTCATGTAGGATAGTGAGAAAACTTGTCTAGTTTGAAAAAAAAAAAAAAGCATCTCACTTGACAGAATTAAGTTAAATAATCTTTAAGTATTCAGAGACTTTGCTTATATTTGAGAAACCTTTTCTGAATGTTCATATTCCGAGGAAGCCAACTGGACAGCTCAGCTAGTATGAGTCTGAGCAAGGAGAGAAGCAGGTTTAAAACTACTTTTGTAGGACTATTTTTGTTACCTTGGAAAACTACAGGGAAGTTAGTTTAGCAAGTTGCAGCTTTGACTATAGAAGGTTATATACCTACACTTTCGACTGTATAATCCAGCTACAAAAGCTGCTATAAAGGCTGCCTTTTAAATGTCCAAGTGCAACCTTGCCAAATTAGAATGACAAAACATTCCTTCCTAATGGGATAAGCCTTGCTCTCATACCTTCTGATGTGTCCGTATCTCCTCTGATTATTTTACAACAAAAACCAGAAGTTGCTGCACCAGAAGTACTGAAATTACTTAATCCTCCCGTGCCAGCTTTTTCCTGTTGATCCTGCTGCCAGTTCTGTATCAATGTTTATAGACATTCTTCTTCTCCCCCCTCTCCTGCTTAGATTCCCATTAAAGAAGCACAGAGAGTGTAGCTGTTCAAGTACTCAGAACCTGACTGTTGTGGGATGACACTGAGACAAATAGCTTCCAGATTTTATTCTATTTTTTAAACAAATAGATGAAGCACTTCTGTTAGTACAAATAGCATCACAGTAACTGGGACTAAAAGAGAAGGGCTCCAGTCACTATGCTTCTCTGCAGGGGACACTTGACATCTCGGACGTGACTCGGTCTCTTCAGTATTAGGAAGAAGGTGCCATGAAGTGCATCATGAGAAGCTTTTTTCTTCTTCTGAAGTACCAAACAGTAACTTTTGTTACAAGCACACTAGTGATATATGCTATTACCCATTCTACATTTGCAAGTCTTAAAATAATTGTTATACTCATGATCTAGCATCTCTCACACCAGAGGGAAAAAATATTTTCCTTACCTTTACCCTCACTCTTTATCTATTTTTATAAGTTTAAACAAGGAGGTTGAAAATTATTTCACGCTGATTCTGTAGTAGAAGCAGCAATCTAGACTCTGGTATAGTTTTGTAAAGTTAGAGGAAAAAGAAAGATAGGAAAGAAATACGTAAAAAGCTAAGTAACGTTTTGTCTTCTGGGTTCTGGTCCAAAGACAGGGCTTAAGAAGTTCTCCCAAAAGAAGTTAAAGCAGTCATGAAGGGTGCTGTGTTATTAAAACACACTCGTACAGGTTGTCCAGAGTTCCCAGTTCCCCTCTCCCATGCCATCTACACTAGTGCTTGCAGAAAAATGGCCACATAGAGCCCTTTATGTTTGTTCTAGTCTGTCTTGTATGATTAGGGGCCCTATACCACAGCTGTCATGTGAAGAAGCTAGAACCAGTCCCTCTGATTCCAGTTAAAATAGCTGCCTTTTTAGGTATGTGCTTAGAATGTGTGTTACAGAAACGTATTTGTTTTTTCAGAGGTCATTTTGAAAAGTATTCTAAGTGTCCTGGAGTAGTTAAAACATCCCCCTCTACTCACAAGGGTCTGTCCCCAGACCCAATTCATTTTCCCTTTTGGTCATCTGGTGGCTTCATTCTTGTGACTACCAAAATTCTTTTAATAGACCTTGGATCTCTACTTGAATGAGCAATTTTTTATGCAAGCATAATTCAGCTTTTCAGACTATCTGAAGGCAAATTTATCTGTGCTACATTGCAGAATTCGGAGTAGGTTTTGTTTTACATTTCTTTGCTTTTTAAAAAAATACAATAGTTCAGGTCAGGAAGAATTCCTCTGGTCAACCTGGTGTACCCCAGAATAATTCAGTTGCTATGCTTATGAGCTTCAGCCTATGTAAAGACATAAAACATATAGTAAGAAGATAAGCATCAACATAAGGTATCTATCTCTGTTATGTGGTTTACAAGAGCATCACCATTGCGATGGCATAATCATGATGGAATTGCAGGACACCGCAGAAAGTATTTGGATAGCAGATAGTAAGACAACATATAATCCAAAACTTCTTTGTCGTAGTCAATATAGATAAGGAAATGGAAAACTGATACTAGAGGGGAGGCCTCTTCCAGCTTGTTCTGTTTCTTTTTAGTGTCTAACATTCAGAGTCATCACCGAAAGTAATTCAATGGCTTTGCTTTCATCAAAGCATTGCAGTTCCTCCACAAAGTTGATGTAGACGATCCATCAAGGGAAGGTGGATCCACAGAGCTCCTTAAAGCGCACTGAAACCAGATCCATTTGTGGCAGCTGCCCTTCTCAAAGCCATCCCACAAAAAAGGCGCGATCTTGCTAGGACTGACCTATCCAGTTTCCTCCAGTACTCTTAGCTTTTAGCTTTATAGTTGCAAGCAGCTTTGAAAAAAATTGCATTTCTGACCTACAGAGAGGAGGCTTTATATTGCTGTGCCATGTGGTTTGTTTTTTTTTTTTTTTTTTAATGCCAAGCATTTGGAAGCTCTCCAGTATTTCCAATATTTGCACTCTCTGCATCCCTCTCTACTGCTGCTATTTGGAGCTGCTGCATTTCAATTCATTAAATTATGACCCCTTTTCTCAGAGAGTAACTGACTACATTTCAGCAATTAGGTGCACTTTGGACATGCGAGACCAAGTCTCCAGTGTTATGAATGACTTTTTAATTATGGGAAAAAATGCAACAATTTCAAAAGGAAAGGTCTCCCTTTCCTCAGCTTTGCTTCCACTGTAGTTCTGCATCCATATGCCGTAACAGACATGACCACAGTCTATTAGGAGGTAGCTTTTTAAAGTACCCCTCCAGAATGGGAGAGATCCAAATTCAAATGCCTGGATTTAATCATACAGAGGAAGGAGAAAAATCCAAAACTCTTCAAATCAGTTGACCACTCAAATTCAGAAGCTACCAGCTGTTTTGTATGGCTGAGTTTATTTCTGGTTTTAAGAAGGAAGTCAAGATTGGGAATTAGTTGAAAACTTTCAAGTTTGTCTTGGTGAAGAGGCAGATTCTGTATTCTCTGTGACTTTACTGTGAGATGTAGTGAGGAATCTGCTTCAGTGTGCTTGGTGAGCTGATAATCTCCAGCCTTCATTTCCATTTTACATGGTAGACACCTCCTACAAACAAGGGACTAGACAAGAGCTGGATGGGCAATAAGCTGTTAGTGAGGTGAGAGGGAGCTCCCTGATTTCTGGTGGTAGTTTCTGGCATGCCCAAATGGAGGAGGGCAACTGTTCTTCACAACTGTGGTTAGCTATATTGTTGGGCACCCAGGAGGAAGCTGTGGCCAGTGCTTTTTTCATTAGTGTTTGTCAACACCCTTCTGATCTCAAATGCAACTTCCCCAAATGGAAGCAAAGACTTTCAGCAGAGAAATAAAGCACCAACTCAAAGGCAGAAACCACTCCAAAATATTCCCTTTGCTGTGCTTTGCACTAGGAGCATGTCAGAGCAATGATCTCAAGTCTGGTGAAATACTCATGTCCACGTGAGTGGCTGTGTGTGTTGGGTGTGGGACAAAGCCAGCTGTTACAGAGGTAGAAAGATGTTTAAAAAGACTCTAGAATAAAGACTTAATGGGCAATATCTGGCTTTTTTTGCATCCAGATGGTATTTTTATCCTTTAAGCTAAAAGTGGCTCAAGTGGGGCTGTTCCTTTTAGGTTGAACAGCTGAGTGTGGGAGCAGGGAGAAGTTTCCAGTCCACAGTGATCAGGTGGAGGTAAGGTGAGTGTAAGGAGCAGGAGCTTGGGACTGATGCTCACAGGGCAAAGAGGTTGCTGTAGACAGCAGGGTGTAAAACCCACAGCCAGGTCTCCGGTGATGGGAATGAGTGGTTCCTAGGCACCAGAGGGGATTGTAGTACCTGTGCAGTTTGCTGCAAAGCAGAGCCATTAATTTGTTTGAATCCATGCTTGGGAGCAATGACCTACTTGCAAGAATATAGCTAACAGGGGAAGACTTGGGTATAAACCTTTTTTATTTCTGTTCTGCTTTACCTACCCTCTTTTGAGTTTTCTCCATTTAGAACCAGCTAATTAGTTTATAATCTAATTAAATTTGGCTTTTTTTTTTTAGTTTGGTCATCTTCAGGGAGCTCGCTATAAGGAAAAGCTCTGGGAAGATGTAGTTCAAGGCTCTGACTGATGAGGAAACCCATCAGGCTTTCCGCTGCCTCACGCAGGGAAGACCCAACCTGCACGGCTTGCTGCCAGTTAACATTTGGGCAATGGTGCAGCCCCCTCCCTACCTCAATTAAGATAAGGGAAAGGAAGGAGCTGATGGAGGGCAGAAGCTCCAAGCCTGCTGAGCCAAGCCATGCTCTTGTTTCTACCTTGAGCATGAATGGTGGCCCCTGCAGTAAGGTGTGCAACTTAGTTTGGTTGTTCTCACGGGTGGAAGATTTTTGTGGCAAAACTGAAGAATCATAGTCTCGCCTTTTCCGATACGTGATTATTGCATGTAATGCCATTATAGAACTAACTATAACCTTCAGATTAATTGATAATTATAAAAGAATAACCAAACCATCTGCAATACAGCTGGGCATAGGAGCGCCTGGCTGACACCTTAGAAAATGAAAAGGGGATTTTGGAGAAACATTTCCTATTAATTCATGCTGCCAGTTGGTCCTGGAATTCCTGTGGATATTACTGGGAGTCAGTCATCTAATTATGAAGGGTCTTCAGTGACCCATTTGATTCTCTCACACAATGATGGTTAGAGTCACAAGTTTCAAGAGCATTATTTTTTAGTTCTGCCTCCCTGAAAACTTACTGCTGTCCACCCACTTCTTAGAAGGGACCATTTTATATTAAACAAAGACTTTCGTGCAGGTCTTATTGTTGGCCTTGCTGTTATCTATTTATTTCTAAAGTAAACTTAAGGTTAGAACTGACTGTAGGCATTAAAGTGGTGATTCCTTACAATAACTGATATCCATGCAAAAAATCTCATTTCCGTCTGCTTTTGAAAAATCTTGGCCTTCAGATTTTATTGTGAAGTCCTTACTAGGTCATACAATTAATAGATTGACCTATATTTATTTTATTTCTCTTGCTACAGGTTAATTTTGACCTCTGGAATTCAGCAGAGAAATAAAGCACAAAATAATGCTGCATCAGATAAAATAAACTATTGCAACGTAAGTTGAAAAGCCAAAACTGAAGGGCAAAGGTGGCAGGAAAGAAGGCAGAGTACATAACTTCTGATGATGATATTCATGGCATCTCACAGTAAGTGCATTCAAATCCATTTCCAGTAACTACAGTTGCTTCTTTTGGACTGGGGGGATTAGCAGTAACAGGAGGTAGGACTTTAAAGTGAAAACATATTAAAATAGTCTACTTACCAAAGAGCATGGCTCCTATGATCTTCTTTTCAAGGCTTCATCTTCATTGCTATGTACTGTGTTTGCATCAATACAGTAATTTGTATTTGCAGCTTGTAGAAATTTAACTTAGCAACTGCTACCACCTTATTTAGAGGACTGTATTTTTTTTGTTGTTTGTTTGTTTTTAAAAAAAGTAGGTGCAGATCTTTAGCATATTTCCTGTCTAGTCTCCAGAAATAATACTCTAGGTCTTAGGCTAATACCTTACTGAGAGGAATCACCTGCCTTTGCTTAGTCCACAAACAGGACTAGTTAGGTATGCGGACTAGTTTGCGTTGGAGCTCATTTGGGCACCACAGGATTTAGAGCTGTAGCCATTCAGAGAGCATTAGCATTTTGAAAGGTTTAACCAACAAAAGCACACTTGTGGCTTGGGGAATACAGATGCTGAGAAAATGTTTAAATTCATGTAATGATTTGGATCTTCAGGACCGCTTGATTCACCTGTGCAACCTTGTCTCCAGACAGTGCCACAGGCTTAACTCACCTGCCAAGAAGTGTGAGCATTCCTTCGAGTCTCTGTAAAATGCATCTGTGTGCAACTTTGATAGCTTTTACAAGGCGTAAAATTACTGTTCAGGGTAACTCCCTTCAGCTACTTTTAAGTCAAGTGAAGTAAGAGTAAATATTTCTCAGCAGGTTGGAATTCCAAATGCCACTTCTCTTTCTGTCTTTGGAGTCTCTTTATATTTTTGTATGCATATATTTCATGCAGGTTCAAGCTGAGACATTTAGAGGTCAAGGGAAAAGGAGTCTGGAAAAATCACAGAACATTCTTGATAAATATTCACCAATATGGTAAATTCCATGAAAGTGTGGGGTTTTTTTTAAGAAATATGAATACATGAAGTGCTAAATCCATATGTAGAACTTTTTGTGCGATGATAAAATGAGAAAAATTTACATTTACCTTGAGATTTTGTTGGTACTCTTAGTATATAAAACTTCAATTAAATATATCCATTACTATTATTCTATGTCGATGAATATGGGCTTTTCTGAGAAGGCAATTATATGCTGATGTGATGGGCATTGCACTAACGTGGAGTCTTATTGCTAACGTGATGAGGGGTGGGGAAACTGCATATGGTGAAATCAGCCTTGTAGAGGGTCACGTCTCTGCATTAGAGCTCCTGTGGCATTGCTCAGCAGCAAGGGCTGGCTCCCGAAAGCATGCCAACAGGTGGCAGAAAGGCCTCCCACTGTGCTGTGCTGCTCCAAACTTTCAAAAGGGAATCCCACAGAGCACTGTCAATTAATTCTTGCCCTGACCAGGAGTGGATGCAGCCTTGATCTAAATGGTGCATAGGTTTTGCCATGTTGCATGGGACTCTGTGCTATGCTGACTAGTGCTAGAGCCTCAGTACCTCTGTGATGAGTACACATCTCAAGTACTTGGATATGGCTATATACATCTGCTTTGGCAAAAACTTGGGTTTAAGCCTCCTCTACCTTCGGGGGCCAAGCTGTTCAATGTGTAAAAATTTATACCTCCTTTTCTTGCTCCTTCTTTCTCATGTTAATAGGTTCCACATTTCTGGTTAGTTGTGGTTTTTCCACTTTCGTGGAACAGATTTTAATAGTGGCTACTCCCGTTTATCTCAGTTGTGCACGTGTGCTGGTGTGCTGGGGAGTGCTGCTCTGGTCTAGGTCTGATCTGCTCCTGCAATGAGTAAGCAAGACTTGCTCCTTCTCTGGCCCAGTGGTGTTGGTTCACAGCCGTGAAAGACTATGATTAGCTCAAAGTATGATTCTTACTTTTTCAGTCCAAATCTACCTTCCAATAAGGCAGATAGATAGGACATTCTGCTCTGAGTCCATTAGTCAGTCCCAAGGGGGACTGAATCCTTTTTCCAAGGGGCAGGATCAAAGGGTTGAGCCTGGGCTCTCCAGACTCTAAACAGGCTCTTTTGCTGTGGCTGTGAGCATAGTGCAGGTAAGATAGCTCTCAGGACAACTTCAGACAGTTTAGGTTTCTTGCATGTCCCCAGCAAATGCCTTCTCATTTGGAATCAACATGATCAAGGTCATGAAAGATGAATTTGTTGTTCTTTGTTCAGAAGGTGTACTGGTTTTGCCTCTTTACCTCTGTCTTAAAAGGAATCTTCATTATCTCATTATGCATGCTCTATTCTGGTTCACATTTCAGATTCTGCTTACTTTCTTACAGTTCCTTAGGTTTTGTTTTCATTTTTTCTGAAGTCATGTTATCACCTTGTGTTAACTGATTAACACAGAAAAGGGCTGGATGAATAATTCATTATGTATGATTTAATCAAAGAATTTACCTTTCCTTTTGTTTCATAAAATGTCTGCAAATATATCAAAGCTTTCTTTCAGCTATTTGTTTTTGCAAAGTTATTTTGCCAAATAATTGCAATAACTATTCCTTTGTGCTGGAAGTGAAGCATTCTTTGCGCAACACTTTGACGTGGGTATCTAACACCGTTACAATGCCAGCAGAGACAAAGGGGAAAGTTGTTATGGGTTGGTTTGGTTGGGTTTTTTGAGTTCCACTCCCATAATTTTTGCCTACATGTCACTTGAAGAAGCAGAAGAGAATAGGTCTGCTTTGGAAGTAGGTAGGGAGCCAGCTTGCTTCCTCTCTAATTCTGTGTCTGAAGATTTAGGCAGATGACCCTGTATTAATTACACTTCAATTGCTTCTTTAGAGCTAAAAGGAGTAGAAATTTGATGTTGTACACATATCTTCAATATCTACCTTCCTAAATTTTGATGCTCATCCGTCTGAGAGTCAGGTTATTAGGCATGCACCTAATAATGTGTATGGAGCAGCACAGACAGCTTCTCCCCAAGGAGATAGTCCTGTTAGCTATTTTGTCCTGTCATGGATCTCTTGCATTTTGTCTAACAAAATTAGAGAAGGAAATGGCATTTGTTATTTGCAATGTTTCAATCCCTCTTTGAAACCCACAGACAAGTACTGCAGCTGGTATAAGATTTAAAATGGCAGAAGCATATTTGGTGGAGGAAAGATTTACTAGCTGTGCAGAAAAGGCGTGGAATCTGGGGGCAGTGGATGGGCTCCGAGCACTTCTTTCTCTGTAAATGGCTAAACTGATAAGAAAGTATTGGTATCTGGCAGTGCCTGTTAGCTGGAGACCAAAGCATCTTTACCAACAATTTCCCACTGCAGATTTTGGGTCTTATGGGCACTCTTTTTTTTTTTTTAAATCAAAATAAATATATTAAAAATTATTCATTTTGCCTTTTTGTGTTGCACACGTGTGTGTGTGTGTATGCGTGTGTGTGTGTTTTTTATTTTATTTTCATAACCATTCCTAAGGAGACAGAGGGAAGATTTGCCCTCTTAAAATAATGGCAAAGATAGCAAATCAGATGGTAGTGGGGGGAGGAACAGCCTTGAGGAGACTGTTTATGAAGGCTTTCATTCCATCATGTACCTTGGACATAGCTCAAGTGAGGGAGAATCTGCTATGCCAAATCTAAACTTGGCCCTGGTAGAGGCAGATAAGGACCTGTGCCTAGTGCAAGCCATGGGAAGAATCATATTTGGAGACAGGCACAGCTGATTGAATCAAAGATAGTGATAACCTGTGGATCAGACTGTGCATCTTTTTGACAAGCATCAGCTGTTCGTTCCTAGCCTCTGGGTGACTCCTTTATACCAGATGCAGTATTTCAAAAAACAATTGCTAGTGATGCGGATTGCGGGGCGGGGGGGGGAATGTGAATTGGAAGCAACCCAAGTTCCGACTATGCATGGGTGTCCCATGGGTCAGATGAGAGAGGCTGTTTCCCAGGAATCACAGGCCAGATGACATTTGCAGAAAATGTGGAGGCAAAGGCTGTTAGAAATGGAATTGCCTGAATAGGCGAGGCCACATAAGAGGAATTAAAATTTGCTAATGCAGTAAGGTCACCATTAGCAACAATTAGTATCCCCAGTGTGGGCAGCTACCCCTAAACCGATGCTATTATGTGTCTGGAGACATCAACAGATAAAAGGTTACAGTGGACAAAGGATCAGAATTTGGTGATCCCTGGAAAATGACAGGTGTGGAGGACAAGTACATTTTTGACTGCAGGAGTTAAATAGGTGGCCGCTGCACGTCAGCTACTGCATGCAGGAGGAGAAATCCAGCTGTTTATCCGATCAAGGCTGCTGCATAGCTACATGCTGTTTCAAGCTGGATGAAGCAAAAGTAAAAGCAAATGGTATTACTTACTGAGGTGCAGTCAATGGAAAAATTGGATGTCTAGAAAAGAGTTTCAAAGCCTCTCACAAGAGAAAGAAGATGTCAAAAGCTTTGGACAGGACTTGCCAGAAGCTTCTACTGATGGCAGCTAACAGAAATATGCAAGTAGTTGCTTTTACATTTTTCCAGGAACAAGGTCTTTGTAAGACTGTGCTCAAATAAGGGAGTGCTCAGACAGACAGCTTTCATGTCCTGTTCCTCAGGAACAGCAGGTACCAAGGACAGCCCAGGTGTCTACCCTGATTCTCAGGTGGGTTTTACAACCTCAGATATGCTCTGTTCTTCTGCATCCATACTGCAGGCAACATCTGTTTAGCGAGTTCAGAGAAAGCCTGAGTTTATTCCTGTGTTCCACAAAACATATTTGCCGAAGTCCAGCAAGATTTGTTCTTTCTCCCACTCTCTCCCTCCTGCTCAAATTGATATTCATCTACCTGTGACTTTCCCTCCAAGATGACTTCTGAGAAGTGTCAATTCCACATAAGTTAGTCCAGGGGCAGTGGCAGCCAGTTATAAAGATGTGTGACAGAGCTGAGCACTAGATCTGAGACCCAAGGACTCCTTTCTAGAAGGGTGAGTGAAAAACTATGACATGAAAAGCAGGGAAAAGGTGGGGAACGATGTGTCATGCAAGAAGAAGAGAAAGCATAGCAATGATATGGAGAAAAAGATTTAGAATATTTGTTCCTTTTTTGTGGGACATCATAACTAGTTGCTTAAAAGGAAGACTTCCTCAAATCATCGTGTTTCAAGAAGTGAGGAGAGCAAACACTGGGAATAGCTGAGAAGGGGTCCCAGAGGTCTGCATGCAAAGAATTGAACACCTCCAGCAGGTTTATACAGCTCGTAGTGTGAGCTCAGCTGTAGAGAAGGAATTGCTGATATGTCCTCAGGGCACAAGTCTTCCATGAATTTACCGGTGCTAAAGCACATTAATACCCTCCTACTAATCTAGAGCCAACTTTGAATGGTGCCCTATGTACACATTGACTCACGCAGTCAGAGCACCAGAGAAACCTGTGGTGGACTGTGGTTACCTGGGTTTGGAGGGGCCACAGTAGTATCTGATCTTCTCATTGTTGCTGTTTCACACTGGAAATTTGTACTGTCTTTTTCTTTTTTGGAAGGAGAGGGGGGGAAGAAGAAAATTAAGGCCCATGTGTGCCAGAACAGAACTGGTAAAACAATTCAAATCAACTGGTGTTTTTTTCTCTGAAAAAAGTGGGTTTTATGCTTTAATCTGCCCAAAAGTGTGCATGGTCAGATTTTGCTTTTGGCATTGTGCTCTTTGTAATAAACCCTTATGGAGAGCTTGGTGTGAATCAACCTCAACCGCAACCACAAGCTCTATCGATCACAACCAAGCACAACTCCTACAGTAATGGCATAGGCATAAGACTTCTGTTGCCAGACCCGCTCAGGAGTCACAAATCCTTTCCCTTAGTATTTAGTTTGGAAGGACAATAAGCAAGTTGCAAGATGACAAAGATTCAAAATTATACAGGAAGATTAACAGATTACTTTCTTTTCTCCCTAATATTCTGAGCAAATCTACTACATCTTTTTAAATATATTAAAAAGGAGAAGAGGAAAGGCTAGTTTTAACATAACATAGCCAACTGATGGGAGTCATTGATGTGGGATAACTATCAGCCCTGAATTTTAATGGATTTTGAAAAAGAGAACTGGGCATATTTAAAGGGATGGGAAGATTAAAAGATTTAAAACAGAACCACGGAGAGTTGCACTCAGCATTGTGAAGATGAAATCTAAGCACAAATTGACAGAAACAGGCAGATGTTTCTTTTTTGGGTGAATCTTTCTGTAATTGTCCACAAGGGTTTCCTTGCCCTTTCCTCTGAAGCTTTAAAGTATGACTGCTGTCAAAGACAGCAGAAGTAGTACTGCTGTAAGCTCTGTTATGAAGCTAAAAACCCAGCAGAATGGCTTAATACTTGAAAATAGCAGCTTGTAATGCAAGCATCAGAAAAGAAAAGTTCCCAGCCATGAAGGGTAAGTAGTGGTAGATGTTTAAAGAGTAAAGTAAACCGGTTTTATCCAAAGGGTCTACTTAAGGCTTCCATTAGAAGGATTAGGTCTTTTCTTCTCCATCAGAGCTTATTCTCAGTTTGTACGTCAGTCTGCCAGCAACATAAGACTAAAATTGTCAGTCTGAGTCAACTGAATCCACTTTGGCATGGGGGACGAGGGCTTGCTGTTTGGAGGAATAGTTTTCAAACTCTGACACCTTGACCCAGAATACTCCAAGGTAATAGAAGTGCACTACTCTTAAAGAGGAGGGATTAGTAAGGACCAGGTAAAGACACTTCCCAGAGTGTCAAGTGTTTCGTGTCAGAACTATGACAAGGCAAATGAATAAAGTTATAAACTTTCATCATTTGAGGGTAAGTGTGTGAATACACGTATATGTATATATACACGAGTGAACCGAACTGTCGATGAGTTCTGAAGATGCCAGGGCATATAACTCCGTGAAGTGCCACATTCAAAGCCAAATAATACAGATTCTTTTGTTTCATTTTGTTTTCTTAGCATAGGAATAGCTGGTTTGAAACCCGCAAGCAGTTTTATGTCCTTAAGAGTATTAAGCGAGAAGTTTCGATATGAAATCATTATCTTCCCTCTTCTAAATCCAAATACTAATTGCAACCTTGCTGTGAGCCTACAATATTAAGGCTATCATAGCCATGGCAACCGAAAGCAACATTAAATGAAATGCATATCCGCTGCACAAGATTGGGTTTTTTGTTGTTGTTTGGGCAGTAGGCATGCATTTCTTTTCAGCAGCCATGATATACAGGTCAAAAGAACTTCCAGTTCTTCAAACCTCTGAGCTATTTTGCCACATATGCTCTGCTATCACTTAATATTTTATGTATCTGTATAATTAATTTCAACACAGGATGGTTTGTTAATCCACAGACACAAATAAAAACACAAATTAAAATTTCAGCATGGATTTTACAATGGCCCATTTACATTTCAGGATTAAACCCATAATAAAAACTTTTGTGTAGTTATAATTGGGCTGATTTTTCTTAAAACCAAGAGATAAACATCTGTGTAAATAGCTTCAAAAAGATACTGTGTTTAAGAAAAGAGCACTTCAAATGAGCTGCTTAAAGTCACTTTCTATGCTTTGCATGATAATTGTAATGCAAAATAATAAACAGCACAGGGCACCAAGCACAGCACTTCAAGGATGATATTGTGCCATTTATATAAAGATAATTAGGCATTTAAAAACAACCAATATCACTTTTAAACCTTCCAATTAAAATAAAAAAAAAAAAAAGAAGGGGGGGCTGTAAGGTAAGATTATTGAAATAAGTTTCCATTTGCTTGATTTTCCTGAGGGTATGTGTTCATAATGATCTGTCTGACTCCAAAGCATCTGAGTACACACTGAAATTAATTGCTGGGGACATTGCAGTGCACTATAGTTCTGTAGGCCATGGGTGATATTACTTCAGACATGGATATACTTTACCTCTTTATGGGTATATATGAACATTAGTTTTACCTGGAAAAGATGCTGCTTTGCCTAGATTGTCACGTAGCATAGAGGAAAACTTGTATTAGCTAAAGAACTTATTGCTTGGATTGCTTATTACAGTTTTCAGAGAGAAAGTGTGAGGGAGAAAGCTGTATCAACACCAGTGTCTTTATGCAGGTATAATTGTATCCCTGCTAACGAGATCTCTCTACCAGAAAAAGCTCTAAAACATTGCACCTTAATTCAACACTACTCTGTCAGCAAAAATTTCTATTCTATAATGTAATATTTATGTATGTGTATAAATGGTTAAGAAAGGGCTAATATAGTCAGACATCATTAGCATGGGCAGAGACTAGTGGGAGGCGTTAGAGATTAGCTGCTTATGCCCATGATTTACAGCAATTGTCCTGCTGGAACCAGTAATTATCTAGCAGATGATTATTAAAACACCCTTTAGCAAATTATTTATAAGGATACTTTTCATGTAAATTACACCAAAAGTTGTTCAGAGCAGAGCTTTACATTGATAAATAAATATTTTAATACAGACAATTGAATTGAATTGCATTTTCACCAAGTCTTGAAGTGTTGCTTTTAATGGTAGAAATGTGTTCAGGTAGTTCATGTATGTAACAAGAAAAGTAACGCGAGTCCGTTTCCTCTGAAGGAATCTCTCATGTCCCGCTGCTCTGCGGCTGTAGTTGCAGAGGGCAGCAGCGGAGGAAGTGCCAGCTGGTTGTGGCCGCTCAGCTCTGCGCCCTGCGCACAGTGCCGCGCGCTGGACCCAGCGTCCTCCAGGTGCAAGTAGGTCTTGTCTGAGGGACTTCTGCAGAGCACCTGAAATCGTAACCCTTTCCCCAGAGTGGGATAAATCATGAACTGCTCTAGATTCTGTCCCACAGGCAACTGGTGTGGTTGTTGGGTGTAAACCATGATGTCACTTCAGGCCTCCATTTCCCACTTGCAGAGAGAAGAAATAGTCCTCTGTGCCTCAGTGGATCTTGTGGGGATGAAGGCGCTGAAGATGCTCCTGCACTGACATGGCATGAATTCCAGTGGCAATCTTTGAAAAGACTATTTGCTGCTGGTGGGATAATCTAAACCAGAAATCTTTGCAGTGCTCAATGCACCCTTAGCCATTAGCAAAGAGCTTAGATGGAACGGAAATAGTATCTCTGAGCTTTGCAGGGGGTCTTGATTCTATGATTCTTTGCATAGGGGGGAATATTAATCTTTTCAGCTCTGCATGGTTGTGTGGCCATTTTTTTTGCGCAAAAATTAAAAAAAAAGATTCTTGTGATGAGTCTGAACTGTGATGTATGCTTAGCTGAACAAAAGCTTGTAAACTTGACAGTAGTATTAGTTGATCTAAAAAGACATATTATCTCATCCTGCAAACCGTATCTGCTTGGGTGCTTGGACTATCATGGCTGCAACTACACCATAGTTAATACTTGGAGATCAGCTTGTTTAGGGAGAAGGTGTAGCATTTTAATTAACTCTCAAGGGCTCAGTGTTGTGCTCAACTAAGTTACTACAGGTATTTTGTTTACTCTGGGCATGCTCAGAACCTTAACATGAGTTTTCTGTAGCTACTCATTGCTCTTTTCATGCTGGCTCAGTCATGTTTTCCTGTGGTAATAGTGTGACACCTGACTTTGTGTCATTGTTGTAGGAGGAAGAGTAAAGGTAACCCTCATAAATTCAAATATGTTTAAACCATTTTGACACAACTTGTAAAAATTAAAAAGCTGATTGCACTTTTAATAGCAATCTTGTCAGTAATATTCAAAGTGATAAGTCTCTAGTATTCTAAAGACACAGATTACCCTAAGTGACTGAAAGAGACTTCAAAGAATCTATAATTAAAATCAGTAATATGTACCGTACGTTTTAAAATCCTGAACTCTATTTGAGAGATTATTTTCTTTATATAGTACCTAAGAACATATTCAGATATATTGATACCACTCCTGTCTTATTTAATGACCATTCCTGCTGAAGACTAGCCTCTGCGTCTGTAGGCTGAGTCCTGCATGTGGGACGATATGCCATTGTACTGTCCCAGGAGGCACGCTGACAAAGAAACGTGTCTCAGTCACAATACTGTCCCATTCTCCTCTCTCAATCCAGAGAAAACATAAAAAAGGTGCAGTTTACTCCCCCCTGCCTGTCTATGGTTCCCCTGGCAAGCATGGTATGAGCAAATTCCTCTTAGTCTCCATTCATGTGCAGAGGCACAAAAGGAGAGAACAATATCTGCATTTTCCACCGTAACCCATACAATATCTGGGTAGGCAGCGTAGCTAGACAGGGATCTGGGGAATTGTTCTCCTGCTTGGGACTGAATGACAAACCGTTCTTGCAAGAGCAGAGTCTGCTGGTGTCATTATACTGAACTATCACTGACACACCTGGAGCCGCATGTGGATGAGAGGCACTTTATAACCAAAATTTGTGCCCTTCAGAAGGATTTATGAACCGTTTGTACAACAGCGTAAATTTAACAGTGCTGCTAAGAAGCTTTTAGTGATTTCACTGTGAGTTATATATGCAGAAGAAATGAGGATTAAGCTCTCCTTAAAGGTTTTGAGGTTTAGAAAATGGAAAAAGACAAGGGGGTGGCCTTTTTCAACCATCTGGGACCCCCTTCTTTCTTCCCATCCTCCACAAGCTCTCTAAGGTACACACTACTGTAGTAAGATCCTTAGGTGTGTCACAGCAAACTTCACCTGGAGAACTGGCTTCAATACTTCTAACTTACCTAAATGTTCTTTAACTCTTTCTTCCCTAGTCTGATCTTTACCCTTATTCTATTATTAATGTTAATTTTGTGAGCACATCTTGTCATAACTAACATTTTGTGTGAAGATGGGAGCAAGAAAAGACATGAGAATGTGTCAGCCTTTCATCATCCACTGTTTGTTTTTCTCCCTCATTAAATAATGGAATTATTCTTTTCTTTGCCTTCTCCTTATATTGTTGCACATAGTAATAGTAGTGAGAAATATATGACTTTCTTCTTTCTTTGGAAGTTGACTTGTTAAAAGTTGAATGATAGTGTTCATTGTGGAGACAGGTTTTTTATTTTAACTTTTTGAAAATATTTTTTATTTGAATAAAACTAATTTTCAGGCCTCATCATCATCTGTTCTCAGTGAGCTTTTAGAAGTCCCCGTTAGTATGGCTTTGAATATGAAAGGTCTGAAAGCTAAATGGGTTATCTCTTAAACTCTTTTCACTGGGTTGTTTGAAATACAGATTAGACTAGAGACAAAATAGTTTTGTTGGCCTGCTAGCCATTTATTTAGAGAATTAATTCTTCCTTTCTCCTGAGTATTAAAGTCCAGAGCTGGAACCAGCAGGTCTGTTAGAAATACGGAGTAAAGGAGTAAAGCAGAATCCTCTCATCTTTTCTTTCATTGTGAGCAATGGGAAGATAATTCCTTACTGCTAGAATCGTTAGCTGGAGGTAGAAGGGAAGACTATGTAAAGAGAGTGGTAAGAAAGAAGACTTGGATTTAAATATTCATGTTTTGGGGGCTATTCAATGATATTAGGAATAAATTACCAGCTAAGGACACACTTGATTGATTCTGTCTGAATTTGTTTTATAATATTTTCACATAATTTCATTTATTCTTTCCTTTAACATCCATTAGAGGAAAAGAGAAAAAATATACAGCATATGAAAAGAACATGGGGAATTTTTTAATATAATGTTAATAATGGTTGATATTTAATTGAGATCGTATCTTTAATCTTTTCTTCTTTTCCCCTGCCAGTGTTTCATCTCTATTCTTATTATCTTGTTTTCAGTACAGAATTATCACCCACTGGTTTTCAATTACAGCGATGCCCATATTGATTCTCCCCTTGATTTTAACTTAAAGCTGAAAAATTACTCACTTAAGCCAATAAAAGTAGATTATGTGGTTAGTTTTGGGTTCCTTTTTTAAAATAATAAACGAATAAAGAAGAAGAATGATAAGCTTATAATAATTCTGAGTTACAACAAACTGGTATGGAAATGCATTTTAAATCATTAGAACTCAGAACAGTGTTATAAATTTATATTTATCTCTTCACGTTGAGGTAAGTGTTCCCTAAGGACACAAATCCTACGCCTAGAATTCTAAGTTGCATTTGTCTGCTGGTACTTGGCACTGAGACCACCTGGCAGATAATGGATTCTGTCTATGCTTCTCTTAGCTTCCAAAAACAGGGTGTCTGTATGCAAAGTGCCTATTGGGAATGGTCCATGGTCCATGCTAGCTCCCAGACCGAGGCCAGGAATTGTCTGGGGGAGTGCCAGCTGGCATGGGCCGAAATCACCGCTCTTTGGGTTTAATAGCAGAGATGATCACATTCCCGGGCTTGGGAAAGTTCCCAGGCACTGCTAAATTTACTAACATAGATGTAGCCAGAGAACATTGTCCCTTCTAGAAGAAGTTACATAGTTTCTCCAAACACTTCCGTGCATACCTATCTTAACACAGAGATAGTCCCAAGATGCAGTAATAACAAATTACAAACTGATAAACAAGTTTAGGTGCAAGGTTTGACTTACACAGAGGCAAATGCCAGGAGTTGTCATTGTATGGTTTTGGTGGCCTTGTGCAGTTAAGAATCAGTCTTTATCGATGCTGAGAAAGTACTATCCAAATGAATTCAGGAGCAGAAGCTGAACAGAAGCTGAGTGGTAAGCTAATGGATTTGATTCTGCACCCATTGATGTTAATGGAAAACCCTCTTACCAGCTTCTGTTAGAGCAGAATGAGAGCTAGCTATAGGGAAAAATCAATTAAAAGCCATCAATTTCATACACACAATCAAAAATATAGATAGCAAAGGGTCAAAGTTATCTAACTACAATAATGAAGATCTTTCAGAACCTTAATCTTAAATTTCACAGGTAAGTAATCTCGAATACTTTTGACAGAATGAGTGGTTTGTAAGGGAATCCAAACAGATGCACACATTAAAGTATTGGCAGTTATGTGTGTAGGTGGGATTTCTCCACAGAAGGAGGAAGGAAAGGTCTTATGTCTCAACTTTAGGAAGATGCTGAATATCTATAGAAGAAAATTGCCTTAACTAACTGCAGCCATAGTGATCTGGGTTTGATATTCCCAGCTGCATCCAACACCTCCTATGTAGATATAGTATAAAACCAATACTTATTAGCCTGACCAGGAAACACTGAGAAGCCAAATCGCGTATGCTTTTGCACTGTTGCTTTGATTGCTACACGTAATCTCTCCTTTTCCTTGAGTGTGTTCAGTATTCTTGCCCATGTTTTATTGTGAATCTAACTTTTAAACCCAAGACTACTAATCCACAATGATACTTACCAATATTTGAGTGAAGATTTTCAGACATGTTCTTGTAGTCCTGGAAACTCCAGCGGACCCCTCGCCCAAGAGGCCTTTTTTGAAGAGCAGAGCCATCACAAAACTTTTGGTGCCATCCAGCTGCTAGGCATCTGTCCTGCCTTACTCTCTGGTTGTCAGTCCTGCCTTACTCTCCTTGCTTCAGACAGACAGTCCCACTTTCTCAGGGGCCCAGGTGTATTTGCCCCATTTCAACATCCATTTCTCACACTTAAATCAAATATTTGCTTTAACAAAGGCAAAGTTTTTCCTAGACTTGGCAATGCACAGGGTTCTTTTTACATGTCTAATTTCTCCACTTTTTATGCATTGTAGCAGCGTTCCTCTCTTTGGAAATGTTCCAGAAAGCACCTGTACACACTTGCTCATTTGTGAAATGCCGGTATGGTAGATTGTAATTTGCCAGTCCATTTCTTCTCTGAGAGTAAATTAATTTAGTTGATAGCAGCAGAGTTTATAGTTTTATACAGGCTACATATACATGCTATGGTAATATTTTAGCATTAGGATGGGGTAAATGAGTCATAACTGATTACGGAGCAATTCCTGTCTAGGTGGCAACAGGGAACTAAGGCTTCTCTTTCCATTCTTTCTGGGACGCCTGCCCTGCAAGTAAGGTACCTTAAGCAGTTGCCTATCTCCCCTCCCTTTTCATTTGCACTTAGTGTCACACGGTCTTAGGGCTCAGACCTTTAAAGGGTTTGCAAAACTGCAGAAGACACACGTTTTCTGGGGTGGCTCACCATTACGTGACATTGTTTTACTGCCTTTTGTATTTGGGGCAGGCATGTTGATGAGGGCTTCAGACTTGCTGGGTATTCCTGCACATCATACGTATTCGAATTTTTATCCCTCATCTCCCAATTCTTTAAATGGAATTTATTTTTCTTTCTTTAGGGTTAGGCCAGTACGTCTGTGGCTCTTTCTGAACCTGCATAGAGGCTCTTCTACCACAGCCACTCCTCCCTCCTCCACCCCCATCATACTAAAACATTTATTTAGACTATAGTACCCTCTATACCATCAAAAACTTGTTGTCTTTTCCTGTGAAACACCTCAGGTGCCAAACACAACCCCAATGCAGCCTGCGGAAATGGAGTCTCCCAAAGGGGATGCTGAGTGTGCATAAAAGTGGACTCTGTTTTTCCAAGGCACCTGCCAGAACCTTGCTGGCATTTTCAGCATAGGAAAATATTTGGCACTGGACATCTGTTCAGAAACTTTTCCCCTTGTAGGTAGTAGAAAATGTTCCCTTTTTTAAACATATTTATATAATTATTTTTGGGCCTATACGTATGTGAAAGGCTTCATTTTTCTCCCCACTGTGATCTTCAGGTAATTTACCTCCTCAGTTCTTCCTATTTGCTCTATCATTCCTCACAGTGAACACATCCAGCTCTTCTTCTTAGTCTCTGTCTTTCCCAGCAACCTGAGCTGAGGATGGTTAATTACTTTTACTCTGTGTTCCAACAAGCCACCTTAGAAGTCTGATTCTAGCATCTATTTTTTAGTTTTAGGTTCCTCTGGTATGTGCACCTTGTTGAATGCTTAACGTGTTTGTTTTTAACACCTCCTCCCCCAGTAGTATTGCAAATCGTTTCTCTTTCAACTTATGCACTCATAAAATTCATGGGGATAAGATTGTACCTGCAAGCCCCAAGGTTTACCACTTTATACTTTTCTGTCAGTTGGCTTTTCCAGATCATGGTGTGCAATTGGCTTATGTTCCTGTATTCAGTGTAAAATTACCGAGCATCCCATTTGCTTGTAGGTTGAAATTTTAGCAAAGAGTAAGTTGATGTTTTAACTATTGCTTATATAAAGAATTCATGAGAGCCAGGGGCCCTGTGTTTGTCACCTTTGTGTCCTGCACATTTTGCTGGCTTTGGCAAAGCGACAGTCCAGTGCGGTTGCAAATGCTAGGCAGTGTCTTGATTTGTGGTGGTAGCTTCAAAGTATTTAGCTGTATGTCGTGTTGTCCTTCCCCACTCCTTGCCTTGCTTTCCTTTTTCTTTTAAATCCCAGCTAAGAGCTTTGCATGCCTTTCTACCCAGGTCTCTTTTCTTTCAGTTGTTTGAATTTTCCATAAAGTCTACTGAATAGATCATATAAGTGTTGTCTCCGAGACTATGTTGATGGTGGCTATATCTTCTTCTGTAAACCTTTCTATTAACCTTGTTCTGCATGCTGCAATGTCTAATTGTTCAGTTATGGTTTTCTTTACTTCAAGGGTTTCTAATTGTCTCTCTGAAGTGAGTTGGAGTTTTTATCTGTCTCACAGCTTAGACCTGGACACAATAGGCCTCCTTCTTCCCTTCTTGGCATCACTTCATTGCAGTTGGAAAAAACAAGCGAACTGTAAACCTACTCTTCAGCAGACTCATCTGTTAATTCTCCTATTTTATACCTTGTTCTAAGACATTTGTAGGTAGAAGTAGAATGCAATATTCAAATGCCTCTAATGCACTGTTTTTCAGAACTAGAAATTGTCAGATTTAGGGTAGTCTTGGAAGTTAATTATTTTCTCTTTCTTTTTTTTTGTGCTTGCTTTGTGAATGCAACAGATACTGTGCAGGGAGAAACTCTGATATAGCCCTTCATCACCCTTCATTTTTCTGGACAGTTTCAACAAATGAGAGTTGTTCATCTTGTTATTAAGCTATCGATCAGAGCCCAAGATTTGTTTTCCTTCACTGTTGAATTCTCATTGACTAGCGTTATCGAACCTCAGTCTTTGTACAGCACAAAAGACAGCCTATTTTAACAAATTCATTGTGTTGGGTTGCAAATGGGAAGGTGATACTAGCAAAGTCATGAATTGTGTTGTCAGGACATGCTTCTTCATTTTATTCTATAAAAAAATACAGATAGAATATAACTAGCTGCTTCTGAGGGAAAATATAGGCTGCATTCCAGCAAGAAGTATATGTAAAGTGTTAGACCATGGGTAAGCTAATATGCAATTACTTTAGTGCATCATAATTGAAGAATAAAGTCAGTCACATTGAGAAAATTTCCTGAAATACCTCTCCAAAATAATTCAGGATAGTGTGTTCTTAAATGTGTGCATGGGAACAGTGTCAAATAAATAAACAAATACCACCCCACCCCCAACTCTAAAGATTTTGTTGTCCATTCTCAAATACTATGGACTGAAAGAACAACAAAAAGGTAAGCTTCCATCATAACTGTTTCTTCTGCACTCATGTTCACTAATTTTGCAACCCGACTTGCGCTTTCTGTAGTCAGGAAATAACTGTATCTCTATTTTGATAAAACTGTACAAGGTAATGTAACATTGAACCGCACAGTTTCCCTACTACTCATCAAAATAGGACTCGAAACATCTGCAAGTGGTGAGCAGTGCAACACACGCTGCCAGTACCAGTTTCAACCTACTGTCCTTAGGAAAGGAACAAATGACTAGATCATGACAGATGTTTTTTAAAGGGTTCAGGCATTTGTCTAGAAAACACAAATTGGAAATCAAACCTGAAGTGAAACTGACACAAACATCAGACAATATGAAAGTTCCTTTTAAAGAGGGAGATGGAAAATGGACACGGAAAGGGGTTATTTATAAAGAAAGTCCCTCCCCATAGACTAGATTAGTGATAGGCTGTGGTTTAAATAAGTGAGATGAACTAGCTGTAAATATTAATCCCTTGCTCCTCAAAGTTTTAAATTATTAGTACTATGTTTTACAAACTGGTCTTTTCTTTTTTGGGGAAAAAAAAGCTGTTCCTTTAAAATGGGGCAGGGGGGAGTGTGGGAGAGAAAGAATTACTGAATAAAGGTTTCTTTTAATTTATTCACTAAAGATTCCTGGCAGATAAAACTCCTTTAAAGGAAACACATTTTTTTCATGATCTTCTAAATTCCCATCTGTACTCAGACAGTTGTATTTACACTGTTACATTCTTCAGGAGCAAAAATTCTCTGATGTGAAACACTGAAGGAGTTGCACATGAATGTTGCTGAAAAATGTCTATGTGCAGAGTATTTCTTGAAAATGACAGTGGTGTTCACCATGATAGCCTCGTGTAATCAAACTCCCAGGGTACCATATGCACTGATCTAATAAGTTGTTGCAGCCCTAGCTAAGGAGACAGGGCTCTTTTCATTAAGTTGTAACAGCTCTTGGTTTTAATTCAGAAGGTCCTCAGTTTGTTTCCTGATCTGTCAAGCTCATGGTAGCTAAGATAACTGTGCTAAAGATATTTTATGTCTAGGATACTTAAATATAAGTATACCACAAATAAAGGAAGCAAGGAGGAGAACTGACAACAAGAGAGATGTCCAGTAAGTGCAATCAATAGAAATGATTTGAAATTGCTTAAGTGGCTTTAAACAAAAGCATCAAACCAAAACAAAACAAAAGCAAAACCAAACCCTAAGTCCTAGCCTTCTATTTGCTAGCACTTTGATACTTAAAATGCCTCACAGATGTCTTGTCCAGATCCTGGGAAAGTTGAAACAATTTTGGATTTGCCAGGTTTAAACCTGTATTTATGATTCATTCATCTCGGACCTAACAAACCTTTTCTGTCCATGACCTTTGCCATGGCCTGGATTTTGCAGCATATTTAGGTATTGACTTCAATGCTGCAGTAGAGTTTCTCTCTTCAAAGTCTCCAATTGCCTTCACAGGCCAACAAATCTAGGTGGTGTTTGGTGTCCGAAGTCCAAAGGAACAAGCTATTTTGAAATATCAATAAAAGAGCGGTAAACTTTCATTATTATGCTAACAGCAGTAGCATTACAACAGAGCAATCCACTTACAGCAGTTAATTTTGTGATATTTTCTACAAGACAGTAAAATTGTGCTGGAATAGAAAACCTATATAACAGTTTTCCAAGCATGGATTTTGACTTCTTGGATGGTACCAAATGCGGGTTGTCAAGATTTCAAATTCTGTGTATCATCAGTATCTTTGTGTTGCAATTTCTGAAACATCAGAAAGTAAGAAGTTGTCACTGTATATAGTACCTGCAGAGCATAAGACAGTGATTTCGCTATCCCTTGCTTGAATTCTCAGCAGATGCTGAGATGTGTTCTTCCAGGATCCTTAGTAGATTAACAAATTAGGTTTTCTTTGTGGGAGATTTATATCAGTGTGTGGAATACCTGGACTTCAAACACACAAAATAGGGTATCTACAAATGAATGAAGGGTTAAAATATGTGCATGACAATTTGGTAGTGGAGAGTGGATAGCACAACGGTAGTCTGTAGGAAGCATCAAAATACTTGAGGATATGAAGACTGATGCATTTCAAAGAAAATGCAGGTACCACACTGGTGATTGATCTTTATGCAAAGCTTTCTGTGTAGACATACAGAAGCAATGTGGTATAAGGGTTCACAATCACAAGCCTAGGAAATTTCTGCAATAAATTCCCAGCCAGGCAACAAAGGAGAGCCATGATACATAGACTGCCTTGCTGTCCTTGAGTCAGGTTAGGTATTTGCTTGTTTATGAGCACTGACAAGAAACTGCGTGGTGACTGACTCCTGTTTGGGTGACTGGGAAACAGATCCCTCACATGCAACAGCAGCCACTCTCATTGAGAGCTCATTTGCCTGGCATGGAATTCCAGAGACTGTAATTACAGATAATGTATCTCAATTTTCCTGTCAGGAATCTGCTATTTGTAGTACCAGCAGAACCAGAGTGTGTCACATCTCTGCCACACTCCAGCCAAAGCAGAAGCAGCTGTCGGGGTTGCCAAGCATACCGGGATAAGACGGATGCAGAGGAAGTATTTCTGTATGTTATTTGGTGATCAGCAAGCCTACAGGATCATCCTGTGCCACACCACGCATTGATACTGTGGTGCACAAATGCTGCAACTCAGTCAAGGTAGAAAAGCGCTTCGTCTGCAATGGTCTAATCTGTAAAATAAGACTGTAAAAACAAAAACAAATAGCCCTCCTTGAATGAAAAGCTCTGTTATGCTCAGTATGGTATGTCCCATATAGCAGCATCCCTCCTTCTCCTGTACAGAATAAGAGGACTTACTTCAATAAGGATGGACGTAATTTATAGTCAGTCAGGCTCCCAGAATCAAAGCTACACACAAACTCAAAATGAAGGCTGTTATGTTTAAGGATGTTGTATTTGTTTTAATTTGTGCATTTAGCAAACTAGGCCTCTGGCTTTTTCCTCCATTTGCAGTAAAATATTGCTTTGTTACCGTTAGGGCCCACAAGAAAAGGCACAGTATGAAATTCTGGGGAGGTACTGAATTTTCATTGCCTGGGACTAAACACTGAAGCTTAGAAGTAAAATCTCATCATTAAAGCAAGTGGAAATGACAATAGGATTTCTGTTTTAAAAGCTAGCATTAAGACACCTGCTGTTAGTGAATAACAGGTATCAAAGATTTTTTCACCAAACAAAGGTCATCCTTTCTCTTCAGCTGACTCTTTGTATTTGTAAAAGTAAAATCGACTTGACTCAATCAAGACTGGCTTTTTCCCCCCTATGCATAAAGGAATTTAACTTACATGAGAAAATGAAGGTCATTTCCTCAAGTTCCAGAAATCCGACGGCTATTTGTGACTCCCTTTTAGTTTGATCCAGGTTAGAATAACTGGTCGCTGAATCTACCTCTGACTACCCCTTGTGCTTATACACGTTGACTACCCATCCTACAGTTATTTAAAGCAGAGACTTTTTCACCTGCAGTCATCTGGAAACAGAATCTCCACTCTCCTATTCCTGTCTTCCATCTTACCCAGTAATTTTATTCTGAACAAAGATTAAAATCAACTTAGAGGAACATGGTAGTTATGTTTCAATGCATGCAGATGCAGTGGCTCTGAAATAGCACTAATAACGCTGTGACAAGTACCTTGTCATTTCTAGAGATGTCTCAGTTCATTTGGTGTCATTCATATGCCATGTACTAGTAAGCCAGAAAGAAGCAGTGCCTAGGATGTAGAAACTGTTGCATGCTGGTGGGGTGGAAATTGGGACAGATTTTCTTGGTGCAGATTAGAGTCAGAGAATCTGAACAATTCAGGTCATGAGGACCTCTGGAGGTCATTTAGTCTAACCCTAACCTCCTGCTCAATGCAAGGCCAGCTTGATCAGGATTTCAGGGCTGTATTTAAGTTTTGAAAATCTCCCAGGATGGAGCTCCTTCAGCTCTGCACCACCCTCAGAAGGAAGATTTTTCTTTTTCATTTAGTCCAGTCAGAGTTTCCTTTGCTGCAACTTGTTATCCATTGCTTCTAGTTCTGTTTTGGTGCCTCTCTGGGACAAGCCTGGTTCAGACTTCATTGTAACCTCCCTGTAGAACCAGGCAGGCTGCTGTTAGGACCCCTAAAGCCATCTCTTCCCCAGCTCCCTCAGCCTCTCCTCACAGGACAGGTGCTCCAGCCCCTGACCATCGTGATGGCCCTCTGCTGATTCTCTCTGGTTTGTTAGTATCCAAAACCAGACACCACACTCCAGCTGTCTCACAAATACCAAGCAGAAGGGAACAGCCACTTCCTTTGGCCTGCTGGCTGCAGTCTTGCTGATGTGGCTCATGATGCAGCTAACCTGTGTTGTTAATTGATTCATTTTGCCCTCCTACTGCACTGTGAAGCATGTGAGGGCACTATGGATAGATACCAGGTTTACGGAGGCGAGGGGGCAAAAAGAATTGTTCTTGTGGCAAACTATGAGCATCATATCTCTTCCAGTAAATTGACCGTTATGCAAGACTTTGAGGATAAAAGAGGAAGAAAGGGAACATGATATAAACAGAAAAAATGAGTGAGGACCAAAGAGGGCTCTTAGGGCAAACACACAAAAAGGCTTACAAACAACAGCCTCTTGTTCCCAAATATATCCATACAGGGACCTGAATGTTTCTAGAGAGGTTTAAGAGCTGTGTGTTGTGGGTTTGCAAAAATACCTGTGGATTCTGGGTGGGTTTGGTTTATGATTTTTTTTTAATTTCTTGCCTCAAACCCACATATGACCTGTCCATAATGACGGGTTTATATTCCTAATCGGTGAGTACAACCAATTCATTTTCAGAAACTATGCATCAAGTGTACAGTAGGTCAGACATGCTTTGGCCATTGGCCGTGCACATTAATTGTCTAGGATAACTAATTACCCAGCAAGCCTAGCAGCTCAGTGTGTGGAAAACTGGTACATCACTGCTCAAAGCTGTAGTCTCCTCCTTAAATCAGGAGAATGGGGATTGCATCTTTGACTTGCAAGACAGAGGAAAGCTAGTCCTCCAGCTAAGAGAACACTCCAAAAAATATATAAATATGTTTTCAGATGCTGCTGTTTACCCCCTTTAAAAAGTTTTCATTTTTCCAAGAAGATGCCATAAGAAGAGTTACATAGAAAGGTTATATAGAAAAAGCAAGCTTATTCACAGTGACATCATACTATAAAACTTGAATATCGCTGTATTATTTTTATTTTTTCCTCTTTAGCGATGTCTGTCTCTATTTTGCAGTATGTATGTCATGGAATTAATGGCATAAGTAAAACAATTAGGTAAGATATTAGAAGACGTACTTCATGCTTCAGTTTATGAGTATAAAAACCAGTAGGGCTTGTTAGGAAAATGTTCACATTTTTAGGTTTGTGTCCCTTGGAAGAAAGTACTGGCATGGAGAATAAACATGTTGAGAATATATAGCAGCATCGAGCTAAATGTGAGGACTTCTCAGTGGAATGAAGTAGGGGATATTTTGCAATCTTTAGTCACACCTCTTAGTCTTTAAAAACTGAAAGTGCAAGTGCATTGCAGTCACAATGTATTTATTTTTAAAGACTCTCTTCCTGCATAGCATACTTTGTATTGTGGTGCTGCTTGGAGCCTTTACCAGGGATAAAGACTTATTTCTCTAGGTGCTGTGCAAATGCAATCGGAAGACAGCACTTTTCCCAGCACACCACATTTGAATTTATTAGTAGTTGTGCCCAGATGCACCTGCAAGATCTGACACTAGAAAATAAAAAGTGAGTGATCCTAGCTCTGCCTTTGAGATTGGGTGAATGAAACAAGAAATCCTGTCCACTGAAACAGTGGAGGCTGGCGTAAATACTGCTGATGTGCAACAGGAGCGAGGGCTCGATCGTACCCCCGCAGTGACGCATGTGAGGGGAGGTTAGTGCCATGCAGAGCCCTGGTGTAGAAGCATCAGCGTGGTGTTATGCCAGCCCTTCCCCCCGGCTCTGCGTGCCCCGCTTGGGAATCTGTGTGCCACAGTCGCTGGTCTCAGGTGTGGATGTGCCTGGCGTGTTTCAAATGATGACTGCATCCATTTTGCAACTTTTTAAAACAGGAGTATCTTTGCACGTGAAATGCACTGTTTGCATCTAAGATTAACAGCCTGAATTAGCAGGGGAACACAGGAAAAGACAGAAGGATAGTTCTCTCTGTTTTGTCACAACTTCTATTTACGTGAGGAAAATGTTAGCGTTCTTTATCTCCTCAGGGTACCCGTCAGTGCCCCAGTTCCAGCATTTGCTATGTCGCTCCTCAGGGAAACCCTTGAAGCCATATGGTTCACTTGCTGTTCCTGCATTTCTGTGTTCCTAAGGAGTTGTTGGTGGTAGTGGTCCCTATTCTTTCTGCTACTTCGCTCCATGTCTCATTTGCTTTTTATGCTTTTTCCAAATGGAAAAGTGTCTGTTGCACTCCCTAGCTTTCCTCTAGCTCAACACTAGCAGCATATAAATACAATTCTGCCAGCACATGTGCTCCTTCTCCTATATTAGAGCAGCCAAAGAGATACAACTTTTCTGTGTAGTGAAGATATTAGGAAAATCAAGCTTATTCATCTTCTAGGTATAGTTGATCCTTTCAGGTAAGTCAATGGACTAGATTTTGCTTCCAGTATATTCATATATATCTCCCCAGGCCTTTTTCTCTGGGACTCTAACCCCATGGGGAGAGAAATCTGTTGTGTTTTACAAAGGCCAAAACTGAAGAGGTTGCTTTAGGAGTGTGCATGCATGTGTGTCTGCAGCATGACATAGCTGGCAAATAATTTCTGAAGTGAATGCACAGGGACTGTTACAGGAAAGGCCTCTTAATGGTGTATAGTGAAAGAGTGAAAGAGACTACCCTATGATATATGAAAACACCATGTAAGTGTTTTCACCAGGTAGGGATCCCCAGTGTGTTTGCAATGGATGTGTCCGTCTCAGGTGACAAAGGTTTAAAGGGTGCATAACGGCCACCTAAATTTTATCCTGTCATTAGAGCTTGCTGGGGCTCATGCTTAGACACAATGAATGAAGAAATTCCACTTATGTGTCTGTGAACTACCAGTATGCTTATTTTAAAATACAGAAGATTTGGTACAAAAGTTGCATGACATTTAGTCTCTGCAGGCAAGGCCAATGGAAAAATAACATGAAATGCACTATCAGCAACAATTTTCCACAGCTACATGTAAAAGGATTACATACAAATGCCACAGTAAGTACTGCATGATGTGAAGGTCAGTGTTGCATGCTAGAACTGTGGTTCTGTCCTCCAGGATGCAATTGCTTTTATTCAAAGCACTGCATGTTCAGCAGAAGAACATGGGGAATTCATGGGATAATTGCAGGACAGAATATTGTCCAAAGTATTTGTCAACAGCTCTCAAAACCGGAGCTTGCAAAAAGAGCTGGCAGAGTACTCATGGGAGTCTACTTCAGCCTGAACCAGTGAACCAGTTCAGATTTTTTCCAAGCAATTCAGTCCATGACAAGAGCTTAAAAGAGCCTTCTGAAGGCTAACAATTACACTGAACCTGAAGAATTAGCACTTCTAGAGGCATTAAAAAGAATAAACTGATTCGTGTATCCAGAGATTTGACCACATATCTCTCAAGGGGAAGGTATTCGTGACAGTACAGTGTCTTTGCAGCCAAGCACAGAATAGTAATTCAGACTGTAAAAGAAAAAAAAATGAGAGTTCCGTTCATCTTCCGTAATGCATTATTTTGGACATTTACATCCAAAATCTGCTTTTCTATGAATATATTTTCTCCAAGTTCAGAATTGTACTTTAAAATTTTACTGCTCATTAACCATAAAACAATTTAACATTTAACTTTTTTTTTTTCCCCTCACAATTTAATTTTACTTAAGTAATTTGGGAGAAAAAGATGCAGAGGTAAACAGAGATTCTGCAAATATGAGCAGAGTAGTGCATCTGTTCTTGAACGTACTCATCAGTAATCCCTATCCTAGGAGAAGCAATGGATACTAAGGCACCATATCCAGTATTTCAAGGACTTGGGCACATTATATAGCATATCTGAAAAATGGCTGTGTCATTATTTACATTGTACAGAACAAAGGAGTGTTTCAGAAAATGTCATGGAGGATTAAAGTGGGGAAAAAATGGATTCCATTTGCCACTTCCCATACTGCCACTAATTTTCTGTGTGTCCTCATACAAGTTTCATCTTGCAAGCTGTTAAGCACGTGCTTTCTGGATGACCCAACTCACTTCAATGAGAGTAGTCTAATACATACAAGTATTATATATTCAATACATGCAAGAAAGAAAGAAGGCCTTCAATTTTGCATGCCTCATTTTCCATATCCTTAACATCAGGAGGATATATTTATTAATTTTGTGGGACTGTGAGGACATATTATTGTTTGAGATGTCAAAGGGAAGGTTTTACCAAGTAAGATGAAGATAGAGATAGCAAAAAATGCCAGTACACATGGTACAAGTGCAGCCGAAATGAAAATCTACCCTTTTCAGGAAGGTTATATATCCACCATCCTAGAATTTTATCTAAATGTTTCACCATCAAATGATTTTAAGCTCTGAAACGAAAGAGTGCTTTAAATAAGACTGCCTGCTGGAAGGAAAAGGACATCAGAAGAAAAATAGTTATACAACTTGGGTTTACAGACTTTTAAGGTATTTAGTTCAGCATTTACCTGAAAGGTAGCCCATCCTTAAGCATATCTGTAGATAAAAATGAATTATTTACTGTGACACCTTGGTATCATTCAGAATTCTTATTTGATTTGATTCTCAATGTTTGTTAGGTGGATACACAACTATGATGGTTATAGCTGACTCTTACAGAAACATCCTTTGTCACATAAAACAGGTACAAGCTGAATGTAAAGCAAATAGCAGGTTCACTCCACCTTGTTCCTTAAAAGGAAATTTAGTCTTCTGAATGTTATGGTGTCTGGGGTTTTTTTCTTTCTTAGTGGTTTATTGTTTCTTTGAGGTGTCAGCCTAACAATCCTCTAGACAGTGATCATGGTATGGGTAACAGTACAGTATGGTGGGAGCAAAGAGAGTAGAAGTTTTACTTGGAGATGGACACTACGGAAAAATGTATTTTGTTGGTTTAAAGGACTGGGATTTTGCTTGTTACTTTGCTTACCTTACCTTGTAGTTCTGTACATTAGAGATTCCACAACAAAAAAACCCCAAAACTCCCTCAAGACATTTTTAGATGCAATAACCTATGACAGTACATTTGTTGTTTTACTGCAAAAAGGAAAACAAAATTTTCAAGCAATGGAGATAAAGTTTACACATATACCAAAAGGTAAAATATCTGTCTGTCCCTAAATGTGAAAAAGAATTTTCCTTCTATCTATAGGATTTCTTTTCTTTGTAGCAGCATTTGTGATATGTCTTGAGACCCAGAATGAAATCCTTAAATTTACTTCATGTTGCCCAGAAGAGAACTGTTGGACTGGTACAATTCGGTCACTTGGGCCCACCGCTAACTTTTCAATGAAATTGGTGTAAGTTAATGCCTAAATGCTTTTAAGGATGTGGGCCATATTATCTGGTCTAGATGACTAACACAAATGCAAGAAACTCTGTATCTTGCTACTGCTTTAACTTTTTCTGTGCTGCTCTCAGAAAATGTTCTGTTTAGACCTATTTTGCTGTGAAAAGCAATGTCCACCAATCACCTTGCAGTCAGACACATACTGGCACACAGCAGGAACTTCCTGATGTCCCTCTCAGTTATTAAACTGCTGAAATATGCAGTGCCATCAGTATTTTGGGATTCCAAAAAACTTCAGAATCATTTTGCCTCTGAAATATTAGGATATTCTTATCCATCTGGGCCTTAATTCCAAGAAAACATGAAGAAGATACTAGTAGATACCTGCTGAAGGTTATTTTATTCATCACTAGGCGTCCTCTACTAGAAGCATCTCCTTTTCTGGCCGTCAGGGTGTATTCATTTTAGATCAGATCTCACCAAACAGAAGCAGGCATGAGGCGAGAGGTGTACCAGCTCTGGTTAACAGGTCAGAGCCCTGTTGCATGAGCACCCCAGCCTCTTCATAAAGAAGAGCCCAGTCTCTGGTGCCAGCCCATGGAAGGAAAACAAAGGCTTGAGCAACCTCCTTTCTGTCTTTCCTGAGGCACTAAAACTTCTCCCTGAAGGTGTAATTTTCTTTCACTTGGTCCCTTTTATTTCATAATGAAGTAGAATGAGAACAGTAAAAAAACTTCAATTTACATACTACTTACTATATTGTGGCAAAATTATTCCCTATGAATGGACCCTTTGAAGGTCTCTGAAATGAGTGCTGCATTAGGGTGAACTCCATCCTCTACTTGAGGGCTTTGGGAAGTTTCTTCCTTCTCGGTCCCCCATGACAGTTTTCAAAATAATCTTGTTTGTGTAACCTGTAGCTATACTGTTAAAATGCACCCGAAAATCAGAGGCCTTTTGAAAAAAATTTGCTGTATTTATAGGATTGATTTTCTTTAACTCATCAGCCCCAAATGGCTACCTCATATATGTTTATTGCTCCTGGCCATGCATAAAATCTACAAAAATAAATCGGAAAAGGCAGAATCCCTGCCATCTTTCTGTACACAGACCGGGAGTCTGGCACTTGCTCTTTTGCACAGTTACCTGTCTGAAGGCAGGCAGGTTTTTGGATGGGATAAAATGAATAACCTGGCACTTGTTCTACTGTGTCACAGGCGCAACAGCTCCAAATTCTGCTGTTTGCTGGCTAGAACCTCCTTCTAGATAAGCTAATCAGTCCTGACTGCAGAGCTACGGGTTAAGGGGTAAGTAGGTCAGTTCTGTGGAGGTGGACTCTGTTTTGGGGAAAAGGAGAAGTAGAATTAGTCATGGATACATCTTCTTCAGCATACAGTTCATAGAGATTAAATGCTCTATGTTATAGCTATAGATAGGGTGGGATTTGAGGCATGTCACAGCATAGAGCCAGGAGCAGCTGCTGTCAGTTTTAGTGGCAATTCCAGAGCAAACTAAATTCGAAAACCCTTATGGTAAGAGTGTGTTTATGAATTTCATCCTTATGAAATCATGGGCTACATAGATAAGATAATGGGTGAGAGGAATATATATGAACATATATATGAAATGCATGAACTGAATAAAACACATCTCATAAATTTAATATATATAAATAATATAATATAGATTATATAATTATATATAATGGAACCTATGAACAAAAATTGTGCTTTGCCTAAAGCATGTGGGAAATTGGTGGTAGAGCTAGGAATTGTACAACACCTTGTGTTAGGTGCAAGATCATTCTTCTATAACTGCAGCAAAAAGCTGAAGGAAGGTTTATTCCCATATTAGCTTTCATTTTTCAGGCAGCATTGCCCTTCTAAAGATATCCCTTCAAAAGATGGACCTTTTAAGAATGTCTGCAGGTCTGGACTCCCTCAGATTAACTGGGGGCACATATTTCAAAGGGAAGTGGTGTTCATGTGGAATTCTCTGCCAGCTGCCCAGATCTCAGCCACAGAAGTAAAGGATAAGTAGTAAAGGAGTTTAAATTTCCCCAAGCTGCCTTCTGTTGTGCTTCAGCTTTGATCTGCCAGGATTACCTCGAGAGGTGGGAAAAGTAGTTAATTTTCCACTTTTACTTGACACTTCCCCTTTCTCTAGGGGCTGCTGAGTTAGTGCCCACTACCTACTAGGTGAGCTGAATGCAATACCAGAACTTGTACTTTCTTGGCATTGACTGACTTCACAGGCTGTCAGATAAGGAAGGCATTCAAAGATTTTCATTGGTTTCAGCGTAGCTGCCAGCCAACTACAACCAGCGCAGTGGACTTTCTACTCTGGTCAGCCCATGATGCATGCCATCGTCTTTACCTTGTCTTTTCCCATGTTTCCCATGTTCCCACAGAGCCTTAGTCCCCATGGAACACCCTTTAAATATCCTTATAATTATTTCTTTATCTTTCTCCAGCTCCAGATTAAAACCATTCTTTGTGGTGATGCCTACAAAAAGACTTGACTGTGCTTAGGTGACTCCTGCTATGCTTTTAAAGTTAAATATGATGTCTTATTGTGTTCTTTACTCCCTCACCTTTTGTCTCTGGAGTTATATTTAGGCTTTTTGTTTTATTATTAATTAGACATCACCCTTTTGTTCCACTCTTGTAGCACCTCAAACAGTGGATTCTCAGCCATGGCCAAGGCTCCTGACTTCTTCAGCAATACAAATATTTGGCAACAGAGTACAGCGTGTGTTTGTTTTTAAACAACTGTCACATGGAAGCTCTCATGTCCTTGCACTGTTGTCAGCTGTTGAAAAGGACAGAACAGCAGATGGACTAGAAAAAATGACTAACCATGACTTGAGCTCTACTTCTGCACTAGGAGTAAGTGGGATCAGAAATAATGCTGTCCTCGCCTCCAGGCTCCATCTTTTTGCAAACTTTTTGCACTGATATCCTGGTTGTGTGCATGCTCAGCACGGAATGAGGCTGGTCCTTGTGCTGGGGCTGGCTAACCACCCTGCCGGGCAGAGGCTGTCCTGGAAGGAGAGAGGTGGTGGTGGTGGAGCGTGATGGCCAGGGTGCATGTCACCTGGTGGCACCTCACTCTCAGAGGTGCCTTGCTCTAAGGTATGCTCCTTAACTGCAGTGTACTCTGACAGCCTTTCAGGTACCATGTGCTAGTGTCATGTACCATGTATCTATAGCCCGTCATATAGCTCAGATGCAGACTCTGCCCCACACAGCAAAACCAATAAAACCTGAGATATATTTTTTGTTTCCTCTGTGGTAGGAAGCAGAGGAGACCTCTGTCATGTAAACACTCTGAGCCAAGCCGCTTGGATGGTCACAACTATCCTTGAACTGATGTAGGTATTAGTGGTAACCTCCGGGACTTTCAATATGCCTTAGTTCTCATGGTAATATGTGTTCAGATCAGGGACGATTTTAAATTAGATATGCAAAAAAACAAATACTGCTTCTTCACTGGAACCACGTTGTGTTATAAGGGACCAGCCAGGCCTACCACCATGGTCGATGCTTGGGGTAAGCCTCTTCTGGCCTTCTCAGCTCTGCTCCCAAAACACAAAGGGCAGATAAAATAATATCATGCCGATTTCCAACAAATGCAGTGAGTCAGTTCCTGTTAATGATGAGACCCCTGTAAGTCAGATCATTATCACTGATTTCCATTTCCATTGCTCTCGCTGTTGTTTCTTTTGTTTGTTTGTTTTTTTAAGAAAGAGGATATTTCCATTTTACAACTGTTTTTTAAGCTGCTTTCCTAAGGAAATAGGTCTTATGCAGTGATGATCTCTGTTTGCCCATCCTTCTTTCCTTGCTCAGGAACTTTTGTGCCCATCAACAAGAACTGGTAGAAATATAGCAATTTCAAAGTTGCAAAGTCCCTGCAATCTTCATGAAAATAGCTGGCTGGATAGAAGAAAAAGACCCTGTTAGCGCTGTGGTGAGAGAGATGCCACAAAGGCAACTCACTCTGTTAGTCACCAGAGAATCCACACCTCTAGATGGCAGGAAAAGCTTCAGAGTTTGCATGTTATTAGACCTCAAACAGAGACACTTCTATTAGAAACTAAAAATAAGCTTTGTCGCTGCTCCCAGGAAAACTGATTTTTAATTGTATAAAATCCATCCTGTAAAAGAAGTGTCTGTATCTTGCTCTGTAGATTCATATGCTCCCCTCTCTCCATACGCATTAAGATTTAAGGTACTCATCAGTGGGAAATATGTATAATCTCCCACAGGACTGCAGTCTCTTCTTCAGTACTAACATATTAAAACTAGGCTTCTTAAACATTCATATTAATTAGTCTGTAAGGAACCATTATCAAAATATGGTGTGAATCCATAATTATGAGGGTGTGTTGTCTGGCAGGAAAATGAGGGTCTGATCCTGCCTACTCCAAAGTAAATGGCAGCTTCACCACTAATTTCCGTATGAGCAATAGTGATCCCTAAGGCAGCAGAAACAGGAGACAATTTTCCCCTTCCTGCCTCACTGGAAGCACTGTCCCACCCTTGCTGAGAAAGCACTTCACCCCTCCTGGGAGGGGAGATAGAAAGAAGAGCGTTTGGCGGCTATTATCAATATTCATGTAGAGCTGCAATTCACAGGCCTTATTCCCTGCTGAAATGTGCCATTAGCTTCAGCAGGGCTCGACCCGCAGAGAGTGGGACGGACCCCGGTTAGCAGCAGTCAGGCATGCCTGGCCCTGCTCCAGGTGCATCTATCTGCTGCAGGAGAGGACAGCCTGATTCTTCTCCAGTGTTGGGGCTGCCTTTGTCCCCTGGTCCTGGGGCTTGTGAGATGGGGCACCAAACTGCCCTACGTGTGATAATGCGTCAGCACAGGCTGGAGGCTTCAGACAGTTGCAGAAGTTCAAATTCTGCCGTTTCACTGGGCTTACAAGTAGGCAAAATATTTGTTTGCCCCGGATAAATGCAGTGCCAGAGCCTACAAGATACAGCAAGCTATGTGTTAATTTTCAAATATCAAGCCCGAAGTTAATCTCAGATTAGGATATCCTTTTTTTCTTTTTTTTTCTTTGTTTGTTTGTTTTCCCTTAAATAAAAAATAGCACAATCTAGGAAATGCAGAATGGGACTGGAAAACTGGAAAGAGATCTTAGATCTTGTTTTTCTGCCACTGATTTGTTTGCAGCCTTGGGAGAACATGAGGATATTATTTCTCCAGCCCCAATTACTGTCTTGTTTATAATTTGGTGGAAGAGCTTTCCCTGCTGTTTCCCATCCCCAAGTTTCCCTTCCTCTTGCCTTAGCCATATGCAAGAGCAGTGTTTTTGTGCTAGCGCTAGAACATTTCCCCCCTCTTCGCCAGCATTTCTTTCTCTCCTGAAGTTCCTGTCTCTCCCATTCACTGCAGCAAAGTTGCACTGCATTGGGAAGAGCAGGGGTAGAATATGGGCTTGTTCCCAGCTGCCACCTCGCTGCCCTCCCCACCTGAGTGCTGTGGGGGGCAATTGCCCTGACAGAGAGACCTCAAAGTGCCCAAATGTCTGGGTGCTCCCCCCGCAACATGGCTGCCCTGCTGGTTTAGGGAATGATGCTCTGGCAAGACATCTGCAAAGGGATTACGTTTCACTTACACTCTGTGCTGGTATAAATGGACAGGCATGCTTAAAAACACCATCATGAGATTTTCAGTCTTGAGGCTTTACTGACTCTTATTGCAAGATGGGCAGCTTAGAGGTGGAAATCTCCTAATTATGCACTTAACCTTGAAAGTGGCAGTACGGACCTCCCCTTAGTGTTTTACTGTAACAAGTTCCCACCCCAGTCAACATCAATGACCCTGGTGGTGGTTGGACACTAAAGGCTGGGTTGAAATCCCTACTTTATTTTTACCAAACAACCGTTGCATATCAGTAATGGTGCAGGTCAGCTATTGTGAGAAAACTGGATGTATAACAGGGTTTTCAAAAGGGCAGGCATTCAATGAGATGTTCTCCATATGTGCAACGGAGGATTTCAGCAGTCCCTTCTAGGTGTGTAACTGTTACCTTTTTTGCATCCAGTTACCTCTAAAAAATCTGGCCTTTGGTCACCTATCACTTGAACTGAACTGTTGTTGTGAGCAAGTGGAGAGGAAGAGAGAACCTATATCAAGTTAGCAGCCTCTTAAAACTCGAATATCACCCTTTTTTATTAGAATTTTCCCCACTTGAACGTTCTGTTGGCTTTTAGGAGAATGAGAATTTGAAATATGTCAGGAGCTGAGAGAAAAGCTTATTCTCACCCTCTGTCTAAACATTATATATCCTTGGGATTTCAGAAGTGTCCTGGGACTCCCAGTGCCAAAAGCTTGAGTTTGGTTGAGATATAGTCAGCCAGAAACAAATTCCCAAACCTTGGGTATTTTCACCAACTTTCACCTCTTTCTAAGCAATATTCTTTCTGTAAAATTAAACAGCCAACAATCCCTGCAAAATGAACATTTGCTAATTGGCTTTAGTGAAGTCAGGACTGCATGTCAAAGATGTGCTCAATAAAGTGCTTTAACCTGGGACTTTTAGCACAGAATTTGACTACGGCAGTGATTGTTTAACTAGAAAATGCCATCAAAACTGCAAGTAAAGTAGGCTGCTATACTGACTGTACCTAGCCACTAGAGAGAGACATTATCCCATGTAGTAAACTGAAATGTTTCACTCGCGAATGTCCAGGGACCTCTCCTCACAGCAAAGTATCCTGTTCATCTGGAGCGGATGATAGAATCGACTCACTGACTAAACCTTGGAGAGCTGTGGCCATGCTCACGTCACGCGCTGCATGTACAAGGAGGCCGTGCCAAAACGCTGTAACAATGACATGGGGAAGGTGTTACATTTACATTTATATGTTTTCCATCATATCAGTGTATCTGCAGTTAGACAAGGGAGGAAGAAAGTTACCTGTTGTTCTTTGATGGAGCAGGGCAGATGCTAATCAAGCCTGTGCAGCTAGCTTCTTGCAGCGTGACACTCGGGCATGCACAGACTTCTCAGGTTTTATAGACAGACCGAGAGCCAGATCTTATAAAAAGTGTGCTGAGCTGCACAAACCTATGTATTTCTGTACATGTTGTTGCAGAACCTTCAGCGCCAGAGCTCCTCTGTGGTGTTTGCTGAAAATAAGTAATGCCGACCTTGTTTTGACCAGGTGTGTTATAATCCCTGTTTGCTCTGAAGCGCTCCTTTACAGATGTTACCTGTCCCCTTTCAGATGTAAGCAGGGTGGTTGGTGGCTGGCTGAGCACAGGGCCTTTTGCATCCGCAGACCTGCTTTTTCAGCTTTTCAGTGCTGGCGCAAGCCTTGTGTGACCACCGGATTTGTAACAGGAGCATGAGAGTGCTAAGGTGTGCTGTGCTGTCCACGGCGATCTCGGAGGCTGCACTGGTGTGTGAACGGTTAACGTGGGCTGCCCAGTCCTGAGACTAACAGGTGCTTATCTGATCAGAAAGGAGAACCGGGCAGACTAGAAACTTTCATGAATTGATAGCGGAAATGTCCATAAAACTAACACTACATTCAGGCTGATAAATGTGTGGTGCGGACTTGGATAATGCCCGGAGGTCAAAAGCTACACTTCTATTTGTAAAGCCTGCCAAAACATTCAAGCTTCCAAGCACAGGAAAATCTAGTTAAAGTAACAGTGGTGGGAAACATAGGAAGTCTGATCGTGCTAAAAATGCATCTGGATACAAAACCGGCTTGTCCTGTGAATAAGCAGGGTAGTGCCTGATGTGTAAGTGGGGCTGGGTATTTAACCTCGGTGATTTTCTGCAGTCAGGTGCCAGTTTTGAGTCCCAGAAGGAATTCCTTGAGAGGGGAGTAAGCACTGCCTTGCTGTTTTGATCTTTCACAGAGTACTGAGCAAGGATCTGCTATTAGGATCAAGTGGTCATTTCCTACATGATTAGTTTTCTTTTAATGCTGGCAATGAATGACACTAGCATAGTATGAGTTCTCGTGTGTGCTGTTTAAGTTATTTAGGAAGTTCTACAGTTCTCCTTTTTGCTGACACGTAAACACTAGATAACAAGCATTTGATTTATGACTTCTAATTAATTATTTTATATTGGTTTTTAACCTCGAGTTAGAATTAATATTAGTATCTTTCTTTGCACCTGCACTTACTCTCAATTTCTCAAAATAGAGTAGAGACTTGCATGTGAAAATCCCACTGAATTTCACAGGCTGCTTTGAAAATCTCAGTAGTAGCACTTTAATGCTCTGAAGGTACAGATTCAGCTGTATGCAAACATGCAAAGAGAAGTCTCAGCCATGGGTTTCCACTAGAACTTAACTAGGTGGATGTTGAAAGTGACCATTCATTTTTTGTCTTGCAAATTAGCAAGCACTCAACTGAGGGGACTCCTCAATCATTATGCAAATAATAAACAGGTAAAATCCCCTTTTCTCTTCTTTTTATATAACAGCACACCCTTTAGCGCATCCTCAGAATTAATCAGTTTTCAGGATTGATTACTGTAAGGCACCGCAATCTGCTGTGACATTAAAACATTAAAACAAAACCTCTTAAAACCCCCTTTTTGAAAAGCTAACCAAACGTGGGTTGCAGGCAGGGGTATTTCCTGGCCAGCTGTGTTGATTCCGAGAAGCTTTTCTAGAATCTGGCACGACACTTTCTAGCATCTTACGACTGTTTCACACTTCTACTTTTACCATGTTTTCTGAATAATGGAAAATTACCTGTAAACATGAACGTTTAAATGAAAAAAGTGTGTAGTACATACTCATGTATCACAGGATGGTGCAAACAGCACTTGAAAAGTCTGTAAATCAACAGAGAGTTTTGAGGTTATACACTGAGTGAAGAATATAGAATTATATACACACAACTACCATCTTGATGGCTGATACAAATCTTCTAAGATGAGAAAACGGTTTAAAAAAATGTAAAGGAAAATGCTACCCTCAGTTTCCATGAGAAGAAAAAAACAAAAGTGCAAGAGAGATTCACAGAAAGGAGAATTGTTTTTTGCTTCTCCTCAGCTTTCCAGAAATGGACAAGGACAGCACTTTCTGCTCCTCCCATCTAACCAGTTGTCCAGCTCCAGGCCACAGTGGCATATTGCCATTTGCATTTGCAATATGGATCCCTCACCCCACCCTAAAACTCAGTAAATCCATACTGCTGTGCAGAGGGAATAGGAGGAGGTTCAGGAACTTTCTGGAGACTCGAGCTTGGCTGTGAGGGGGCTTCACTTTTCTCCTTCTGAAAGAAACCTGCTGTGACAAGTTTGCGGCATTCCCTGTCTACCAGGAAATCTACATCTACTAATCTAACTTCATTAGAGTTGTGCATAGGCACAACACGATTAACCTAACTTTGCAGAGAATTTTTTATTAAAGCTTTTCTTTCACAATTATCATTTTGCCCAATGAAGAAAAATATATATTTTTGTGCTCTCGCCCAAATACAAATGATCTCTTTTGGAGGTTCAGAGACCCTTTTGTAGTGTGTCTAAAAAGTTATTGCCTGTTTTTATTTGGATATGGAGGTGACAGCGTTGAAAGAGTGGCTGTCTTTGCAATACAAGCGTTCCTGACCAGGACAAGGAGCACACAACTAAGATGCCATTGCTTAGCGTACCCAGGCCAGTTGTCATCTGCATGCAAAGGCGGGGACTCTGGGAACCCAGGTGGCCAGTGCTGCGTGCTTACACACTCGTGCTGTGTATATATACTTAATAACTTTCCTTTGCTGATAAGTATACACTTCACCATCGAGGAACTCCGAGGGTAAATATTTTCACTAGTTTGCAGATGGGGAAACTAGTTTGAGATGGGAGAAAGCCAATGGCTTGTACGAGGATGGAAGGCCTGGCTAGCTCAGGACTGTGAGGCTTATAGTTCTGTGTCCACACCGTGCAACCACAGCACTGTGCAACAAGAACATGTTTCAGTTCATTCCCATTTATGGAGGAATATGAGACCATTCAAACAACTAAATAGGCCCCTTCCCTGGAATGGGAATGCATAAAACGTGTGTCCTGAGAAATAAAGGTAGGCTAAGTTCGTACTTGTGATCTTTCTTTTCTTTTTCTCTGTTAGTCGCATTGTTTCAGCATCCACTTTCTAAGGGACTCCGTAGCTGAAGTGGCTGTTTATTAAAAGGAAACCTCTTAGGGCGGCTCAGCTTAATTGTGTTCTCGTTGGAGTGAAACAGGATGCTTGGCCCAAACCCTATTTCCTTCATTTCACTCTGTTCTGTTACAAGCACTTCCCTGCCTCCTGCAGTAAAATACCAGTGACGCTGCATCTCTTGGAGCCCGGGGCGTTTGAAGGGATGCCTGATGACGGAAAGTTTCATTTATCAGTCGCAGGGGCAATGAGGACGCCCGTGTCTGACGGCGGGCAATTCTTTCGAGCCACTTTTCCACTTTTCACTTTTTCCACTAGAGGGGGTTACACGTTCTAGTTCAGAGCGCTGCGACCGCCCAAGATAAGATGGAGCTGCCTCTTGTCCACCTATATCTTTAACCGATACAGTTAACTCATAAATACAATAATGAGCTGACAGTACTAGGCCTTGAGGCCTTAATAACCATTACAAAAATCATTAATTACCAGGAAATTAGAGAGGTGTCTGTTAAGTGCTTAAATTTGCAACCTTCTGTCCACAAACAAGAAATCCAAACGCTTGCCTGAATCATAGCTATCTTCCCACACATTGGTTATAAGCTATATCTTGTTTATTTCTGCATATATTACTCTCAGTAAATGATTAGATTTGTCACCCATGACCCAGTATGCTGTTTGCAATTATTTCTTATATTAAATTAATCACTACGTATTTACTTTGAGAAATTATGTATGATATATCGATGCACGCATGTGTATAAGTGTATGTGAGCACATGAACTTTCCTGATTGCCTTTCCTCTTGTATGGCAAATTAGAAATAACGGCATTCAAGCCAGCGCAGTCACGCTGATGGGGAAACTAGCACAGAGAGAGGGGGAAAATCGCTACACAAACTTATCTTTCTTTCACATTTTAAGTATTTCTACTTATTTACTGAATTCTAAGGATATAGACAGTCTAATCTCCATTAGCAGATATGTGAACACTTGCGGCTCTAAGTTTTAAGGCTGCTGGTGTGGACTGCTCTCAGCCTCGCTTTTTCCACCTCCCACATCTTGCGGTTGCGCCTGGGTGGGGTGATCTGCATACATATGGACTCTCACCATATCTTTGGCACGTTGTGTAGCAGTAATACTACCCAGATAACTACTTTGCAGAATCAGATCCTTTGTGAATTACTTACTGGGTGAAAATAATTCACATGGCTTGTGACTTTTTCCTGAGTAACGCAAAGCCTCTCCTTTATACAATGATAATTAATTGGTAGTAGCTCATTTTCTAGGGAAACTAAAGCTTATACTATGCATAGAAACAGGACTTCCAACAATTTGGGCTCCTGTAATGTTTGGGAGTTCTTTTAATAAAAAGCTTTCTATCTCTGTTTAGTTTCCATCTAATCTTTTAGATTTTTCATTCTCAAAGATTTCTGTTCTGTACTGTGTTTTATTCTTCATTGCAATGCTTTCTCTGTCTTCTCTGAACATAATTTCTTCTCAGCAGAATTCACCCCCAACAACTTCCAAGTCTGAGCTGGATTTACAGATCCATTGTGTTTGAGTGGGTTCAAAACGCGACAGAAATATTCACTCTTAATCTGTTGTATTTCTGAGGTGCTAATTACTTTGCCACCTCTTATTTGCCACCCAGTTCAAACTGGCAACCCAAATGTACGAGAAAGTCTTTTAATAATCTTTTAAGAAAATTATATGGAGTAATTTACTTCTGCAACAAGTAACTTGCTTCAGGAGGGGGATCACTGGGATCCAGACAGTTGTGATAATGTGGATTTCAAGTCATAAACACTTCAGCCTGAAAAGAAACCACCATTACACCTATTAAGAACCAAGGTTTAAACAATCTTGTAGGTTTCATTACTTTTGTCTGTAAATATATAGCGTTCTTTATCCCCATACAAAAGGTGGACTGGAGCCTCCAGTATGTAAACATACAAAGTCCTTTCTTGACTTTTTGACTCTGTTTCCTTGCTTAACTAATACTAATAATGAATTCAGGGACACTGGATTTTACATAACTTCAGCGGATGGTCTTCTCAGTTACACCTTGTTGCAAAGCAGCAAGGCAGAGACGGGAGGGAAGCGATACTGCTTTGAAAGAAACGGCCTCGGACCTTCACGGAGTGAGTATGTCTGTGAACCCTTACTGACACACAAATGAACTGTGTTTTTTGAGGTATTGCATTGTTTTGTCTTCTGGGCTGCCTGGAGTTCTTCCAAGCGCAACTAACAAAGGCTTGAAGAAAGGATTCAACACATCATGGGGGAAAAAATAAATATCTTTGCTAAAGACTAGAATGGGGTTTTGGTCTGGTGCCAGGTACGCAGAAGAGGGTGCACCAAGCTCGTGCGGCAGCAGCGAGTCCCAGGCACCGCACAGATGCCAGGCAGCTGCCACTTCTCAAGCTCCCGGGGTGGCCGAGCAGGGTGCGGCAGGGGAGCAGGTTTGGGGAGGAGGAAGGGGGCATCCCTTTTGGGAAATGCTCCTGTGTGCGTCAGCCCAGACTTCCTCTTAGGCTTTTTCATGATTGCCTGCTTGCCTCCCTCCCCTCTGCTCCCAACCAAAAATATGGTTCATCACAAAGGAAAGAACCATTAGTCCAGTTAGACATTATCTATAGACAGGCAGATAGATTTACTGAGTAGAAATTATTTTCTCTCTTTATACAAGCAGAAGAACCTCTAGTAGTGAACCAGCTTGCCTGCAGAAATCAAACCAACGGAAGAACCCTGTAAGCCATAGAGCCGTAGCCGCGTTCAATTCAATTCAATTTCTATTCAATTCAAATATTCAGCTCAAATTCTGTAAGACCTCGCTTTCTCTTTCGGACTTAATGGAGGTGGCAATGGGCAGTTCTGATAGGTTTCATTGTATGAATTGAAATATCCAGTGTCTGCTCACACATGGAAACATATAGTTTCATGGAAAATTATTTTACCAGTACCTGAACTTAAAAGCCCCATAGCTTCATTCGTATATAGACATTTCAGTTGGTTTTGTCAAAAAGAGTATGCTAATGGTAAAGCAAAATGTCACATGACTATGTGTATACTTACTTTGTAACCCTGAAACTTATGAATCTTTCATTAAAAAAGAAATCCCAAAACAAATAGCTTAACTTTGGCCCTCAGTCTGTAGTACAAGGATTTGGCCTATGGATTCAGTTGGTAGTGGGTACAATTTATCTATGTACTGTGTCAGAGGAAGATACCATCCATCCTGTCGAGAAGCCTCCCAGTTGCACAAAGCATATGGGACGAGTTATTAGATTCAGAAGCGCATGGAAACTCCAGCTATCACCCTGCAAGGTAGCCCCAACACTAGCTGTGGAAATGCAGCTCTTAAAAATGCCCACAGCACCTTCCGACAGGGGTATCTCTGGAGAGCTCCCCCCCTTTTAGGATTAAAAATACCGGTGGCTAGCAGTATATCTAAGGAAGGCCCAGTTAGCGTCTTTTAGCTGTTTTGCCCGTGAGATCACAGATCCCATTGAACACAGCTGCCAAGATGATAATCACTTTCAGCCAGTGACATTTTTCATGAATGCTACAGTTTGAGAGGAGCATATTTTTTGATCTGCTATCCTTCCCTCCCCTATCTGTCAGAAGTTGGTTATAATCAATTGGCACTTGTGCAACACGTCTTCTAACCAGCCAAGGATCTTTAAAATAGCTTCACCTACTTCTGTTCTCATTTTTCAGAGATGGGGTTTTGAAACCAGAGGAGCTGACATGCCTCACTCCAGGTCACACAGGAATCAGTGACAGAGGTACAGCTGGAACTGGGCACGAATCCTGTTGGTTACGTTCCTACGCTGGGTTTTCCTCTGTGCTTACCTTAAGCATTTTTTCTCCTCCCATTTCTGTCTGACATCCTTTACTAGAAATTTGCTAATCTCAGGATTATGCAAGGGAGCATATTTTCAGTCATAGGATGCTCACATGCTTCACAGACCAGGGTGAACTTGAGCTCTCTGTTGCACACTTGTTGCCTGATACACACACACGCACGCATGCATACGCAAGCACTGGCTGGGCATTGATCATCAGGGAATTGGTTACCCCAAGAGGGGTGAAGACGTGAGCTTGTGAGTTACAGTAACAAGCAGGATCGCGCTTACCACCTCTGTGGAATAAATCTGTCCAAAAAAAGTCCTTCCTTTTGCTACAAAAATAACGTTCATCTATGTGCATTCTTCTCTGATGAGCTGTGTCACCACAGAAATGGTAATCCTGCCACTTATCAGTAAGCTGCTTTTTAGGAAAACAGCGGGTGAGGAGGGTAAACAGGTTGTAGAGGAAGGTAACATGAGAGTAGGACGGTGATTAGTTTTCAATGCCATTCCAACTATTCAGCAACTAAATAGATTGTAACTGAACAAAAGAAGCTGAAATAGGAAGAGATAGCTTTTCCAGCTCCTGAGTGCTTCAAGAGACGCTAACCGTTCCTGGGTAAAACACCGTTACCTGCTATAAACCAAATACTAATTATTTAATTATCCTGAAAGTGGTGAGCCTTTCAAAGCCCCAAAAGGCTGGGAGCAGCCTAACTACCATAAGCAGTGTGAAAGCTCACTACTTCATGCCTGGTGCTGTTCACGGCTCCTGGGAGTCTTCCCTGGTGCCTCTTCCTCTTGTCCCACGCCTGTTGTGGACCCTTTCCCCCGTCCATTAAAATTCGGTCTCTGCTTCCTTATGGCTACTAGTTATCCCACAGTCACTTTTGTCTTTGAAAACCTCCTTACCCAAAAGGAAATGTAATTAATCAGCTGCATGGAGGCCTTTACTATTAAAGTATCAGTATGGACCTAAGAAAGAGAAAAGAATATTCCAGATATAAACAGCTGGTGTCTGGGTGAGAAGGACTTCAGGAATATAATAGTTGGAGAGTCCTTGCTGTGAACTCTTGGATTTGCTCTTTGTCTGCAAGCCTGGCTCCTAATCCCTACTCTGGGTTTACAAATCCCAGCCCTGCTTCTAGGCTTGGAGGATGAATACAATAGAGTTTTATTGTAGATTTTTTCTGAACAAAAGTCCGTACTAGAGACCTTCTGTTTTTTCCAAACTTTTCAGTTTGTTTTGAAGTCAGCTAAAAGATTAAAAAAAACAGAGAAAAAAACCCCAGCTAATTCAGAGCCCCCTAAGTGGTCTGACAAGAGTTCTGCGTGAGGTTTTTTTGATATGCCTAATATACCCATTTCTGCATTTTCCAGACAGCCACTTGACTTTTTGTTTCTATCTTGATTTCACCTTTACGGCCTGCCATCTTCTCTTCTGGCCTTCTTTCCTGCTTTGACTCTTCTGCACAGTGCCCTGAAGCTGCTGCCAGGGGGTGGCTAAACCTTGGATTTCCCTGCCCCAGAGCACTGCCCAGGGGCTCAGCGTTTATTCCAGCTGGGATAAAAGCTGGGACAGTCCCATGCTTAGCCATACTGCAGGCCCTGGGCTCTTCACCTGCAGCAGAAGATCACACACAATCAGCTGTTTCAATGACATGGTCAGAAGAGAAAATAAGCCCATTTAAACCAATCCAAAACAAAAGCTATCTTTTTTACTAGTGAAATTTCAAGTTTATCAATAACAGTTCTTGACATACACATTTTCAGGAATAGATCGTTGGTTTGCTCATCTCTTTACTTCTTTTTGTCCGGAGGGAAGTAGTTCTGTGGGAATGGAAAAGATAAAAAAAGACTTTCCTGAATGACCTTCACTTTTTGGCAAAAGATTTGCAATCAAGTCTTATGTGTCAGAATGCCTAAGAGTGAATGGATGGTGGGACACATGTTCTCCTTGAAAGCTTTTATGTGCTGCAATGTGAACTGGGGAAGCCAGATCACCAGTCATATGGCATATGTTTAAAAGTATTGTTGAAATAAAACTCTCTTAAAAAATAGTATACAAACCAGTAGCATAAGAGGTTTTTTGTGACTGTATGCACATACATTTTCTTTGTGTTTTTTTCTGGTGACTGAAACTGAGCTCCAGAGAAGCTATTTAGGGACACATGTAAGTGCCATTGACTTTCAGTCAGATAGCAGGTATGTAATTGCTTTTGAATAGTTGCATCAGTTATGTGACAATTAGGATCAATGTATTTAACACATGCACTAAAAGTTTTGCTTTTCTGCAGAGGGCTTTGGATTTTTTGGATGCTGAAATCAGCATGTTGAAATGTTTTAGGAGTATCTGTGCCTTGGACGTGATTAGCTGCGATCTGATTCTCACTGAGGTTCAGCATATGAAATCTCTGAAAGATTTAGACAGCTTTGTGTGTTTATATATTTTTGCTACTTCATGTTGCTGATATCTGGCACTTCCTATTGCTAGATGATATTTACATATTGTATATAATTATCGTTTTTATAATATCGAGTTACATTTCTGACTTAAATTGATTATTATATAAAGCTGTAAAGTTCCACAAAATAGCTCTGCAGTGTAAAATGCCGTGATGTAAATTATGGCATACTTATTATGTGTTTCTTATGTTGTGGACTATTTTGTTGTACCACAGAAACATATGAAAATAGTAAGTAATGTGTTTGGGCTTGTTGTTTTTTTTTTCCCCCCTCATGCTATTATTTATACTTTCTAATGCCATGTCTTACATCCTGGTTTACAACAAGAGTCAGATACTCTTGTTGAACCTTTAAGGAAGTCTGAACAATTTGATCACAAATGAGGACAGTTCTGATTAGATACACTAAGAAAATAAAAGACAAAACCCAGTCTCCTCTCCTGGATGCAACCTGACTGCCAGAGTAGTTCCCACAGTACTACACAGATAGCTAGGTTCATTTTGGAGCATCCAGCTGTGAGGTGACACACTTAATGCACCAGTGATCTGATCCAGTATAGAAAATCTTTGGGGCCTGATTCTCCAGTGCCTCTCACCTTGTGCAGTCATTTGTAGTGAACAGCCTGAATGCCTACACACTGTAAAAGCAGAATATAAAATATTTTGCTCTGCTTATCCTTCACTGCATACCTGCAACCACACGAGCAGGTGTACGAGGTGAAACAGGCTTTAAGTTCCTAAGAGAATTTTATTTGTATGGAATTGTAAGACTGTTTGTTTTCTTTAAACATAAAATATAAAGATGTATGAGCCTTCTAGACAGTGATCTTATAAGCATTACTATAGGATACTTGCAGAGCAACAGAACGTGCACGTGTTTAAAAATGCGCAGGTCTAACAGTCAAAACACAGAGTAGGGCAAGTGCTAAACCTGAGCCGTTCTTCAGAAATTCAGATGTCGCTAGTTGGTTTAAAGTGTTGTCTTCCTAACCTAGCAATCCTTTCAGAAAAGGAGTTCCAATGCCAATTTTAAATCAATGATTGCCCTGTTACAAATACAAACGACATCTCATTGCGTTGCAACCTCCTCTCCTCTTTGTTTTTATGATAGTAATTTAGTGAGATTAGGAGCTGTGTTACTCCACAAAAGATGGTAGTGCAAGAAAACATATTGACATGAAAAAATATTGTAGCAAAAACTGTACAGGCTTTATGATTTTTCAAGCAAAGATCATGAATTAACAAAACAAACTTTCTTGTAAGGAACAGTATCTTTGGCTAGGGATTTGGCCACTTCTTTACTTAATTTTTGTTTGGTTTTGTTATGTTTGTTTGCTTGTCTTGAGGGTATTATTTACTGCGTACATGCTGGATGATAAACCTACAGCAACTGTGCTAAATTTTAAACAGGGTCACACCATTTTTTTCAGATTTATTTTAATATTAATTACTGCACCTTAACATAAAAAAAATCTTGTTGCACAAAGGTTGATTATATTCAAAATTAGAGGCTTTTGGCAATGACAGGAAATTGAGTCATTTTTTCTGTCCTTTTACAGCATTTTTTTCTTTTGTTTTCATTTAAGGAGCACTGTAGAGATACTAATCTTAATAAAACAGTATATACAAATCCCTGTTCCTGTGCTACTGATAAGACACTAAGTGCTCAGTCCTGTTAAAACTTACTCACAGGAACTGGCCTCTATTTTCAGAAGTCACAGATGATTTTGATTACCTCCCTTTTTCAGTCGATCACCAGTTTTAGAAAATGGGGCTAGATTTAAAAAATGAAAGACACCGGCTTCTGGAAAACTCTGTGCCACCTGAGGCACCACAATTGCTTCAACTCATAGAGCACCCAAAACTCCTAATCGTTTTGAAAACTTTATGTTGCAGTCCTTGCTTGAATTTAATGTGCACTCTGTGCACAATGCTACGCCATGCTGACATACCTGGATTACTTGGGGGTCTGGAAGTACCACACTTGCACTGTCCTAATGGTCTGCCCTGACTAATTAGTCCTAAGTGACCCCCACTGAGCCGTGCAAGACACATTCCTAGTGGTCTCCGTACGTAAGTAAGCATCACCACATGGTTCCTCATCCTGCAAGTGCTTCCTCCACCTCCAGTGGAGGCTCCATGGAAAACACTATTAATTAACCTGGTGGTGGGGTAAACAGCCAAGAAAGAAAGGGGACAGCCAGAATACACGCATGAGACCACCAGCTGCGATCGTTGACTGGTTCTGTGGCTTTTGGTAGGCATTTAAGTGAAGCTAGGGTTTGGGGGTCTCTGCCTTAGGCTACAGTATTTCCTCTCCCTCTGTGTCATGGCATATAAACTATGGTCTTGGGATGCTGTCACTCGATTAGTCGTTTTGGTGTGAAGAAAGGTGTGTTCTTCTATTAGGGTATAGCTGGGGGAGGCATAGGATGTTTTCACGGTGTTTGTAGCACAATGGAGTCACGAGTAGCTGAGAAGTTGGATTTGGAAATGGAATATATGAGAATATACGTGTATATTCACCTGTTGGAATTTATGGAAAGTTTTAGATAATGTTCAGTGTGGACTAAGGTTGAAATTAAAAAGAAATCTGGAACTTTGCAATTGGATTTGCGCCTAGGAAAGAAGCAAACCTAAATTAAGTGTTTTGGGGTTTAGGTTCTCCTCCTTTTTCTTGGGGAAGGGTTGAGGGGTGGGCTTCAGATGTGAGCTCGTTGTAAGAGGGAGATCAGGGAGGATCTGCCCTAAATTGTAGCTTTGTAATCCCTGCACTGGGCCCACTTAACTGCTTGACATGTGAAAATATTGTGTTAATGAAGTTCCAGCCTGCTTCTTAAATCCATCCTTGTGACTGTCTTTATTCATCTGTGTGTCTTGACAGATTATGCTTATTTTTATATATGTGAGTAATCTCATTGAAATCTAAGAGTTACTAATGGTAGCATGATAGATGAGTGTTGCTTGGGCCTTTAATCCATTATTGAAACTGAAAGCTGTTTACGGATTCTTGTAAAATTTAAATTTTGCTCAGCATGGACAACTAAAAGCAAGTATCTTAACTTCTTCAGCTGGCTTCCTTTCCTTTTTATCGTTCTGTATGTCTGCAATAGTTTAAATTACAGAACACCTAATCAACATTTAGTTTAATCAACATTTCCTGTTTCTTTCAGATTTTGTACCCACCTTCTGCTAAAAATAAATATATTCCTTATTTAGTTAATAGGACCTAAATGTGAGATCCAAACTGCATTTAAGACCATCAGTTACTCTGCTGAAACATGACTCTATTATTTAGTTTGAGGAACCAGCTAACAAGAAACTGGATAGAGAGCCCTATTCAGGGACACAACAGCAGCATGCTTTATGTTCCCTAGGAAGTTATTTGGATGTCTTTTTGAAATATCATAGCTGGGATTCTCTGTTGCCTCTGGGGGAAAGGAGACAGGACCTGCATAGAAGCAGATTGCTTCAATTTAAGTAACAGAGGCTTTTCCTGCTAACAGAAATCAGTGCAAGTATCACCCTGATTTTATTATGGAGAAGCAGATAAGCCATGCTGAATGTAAAAGACGAGAGCGATACTTTGCCTGATTAGGACTACATAAGGGTGTTCTGTGCTGATGCACTCTGATACGAAAACAGATATTTGTAAGTTCCTAAGTGGTTTCTTCATTTTGATATGGCTCTAAGGTTATCACAGTACCTCAATAATTGGATTACTTTGGCACAAAGATAATGTTGTTTTACAGGACTCGGGCTTTGTTCTTCAATGCTGTTATTTATACCTCTGAAAGGTAGTAATAAACCATTTCCATATGAGAAAGGTAGCATTTCACACCAGCTCTTGTGAGAATGAGTGCGCCAAGACTCAACGTACTAGAAAACCGGAGCGCTCTGAATTTTCTAGGAGGATGAGGCAAGGGGGCGCACACAGTAGCTCGTGAAGAGTGGTAGTGAGGGGACGGAGTCAGGGAGAACTCCAGACAGATCAGCTCTGCGCAAGTGGAGGGATCTACCCGTATGTTTTTTCCTTATGGAGTCACGCCTAAAAATGTAATTGTTGAACTTACAGGTACAGGGGTGGGGGCAATTTAGTGCAGGTGGACCTGTGTATAAGCCACCTCCACTAAGTATGCACAAATTGATTTCCAGGTGCACGCTGCTCACTGTAAAGGTGGGTGATACTTTTCATTTAAACACGGTCGCGTTCCATGAACTCAGCTAGAACGGAACCAGACTCAAGCCATGCTTCCCTGGCATTGGGAAACCGAAAGCTAGCCAGAGCTTTGCAAATTTCAAATTTTTAATAGGTGGCAATCTTTGCACAGTAGCCTACCTTTCATTGGGCAAGTCGCGCCAAAAATTTTCTTTTGTGCTTTCTTCAGTTATTCAGGGTGGAAGAGTGGCTTGAAGCTGTGCTCCCAGCTGTGTCCAGCCCGTGTGTACTAACATTCAACATCCTGTGCTCTCAAATATGCAGAGCTAAATAAGGAGACGTCTTTAGGTTCTACTAAAAAGCATTTGGTTGACTGAAAATTTTGAAATGAGTCAGTGCAGAAATGGTAACATCCTTCCTCTAAATAAATAAAAAAAAGCAGAATGAATCCTCAGCAATAAATAGTAAAAATTAAATTATTATTGGCATTCACAATTACTGGTTTTAAAAGTGTTTGGAAATAGTCCTTGAGGGATGAAATGTCCTTATTATGTAAGAAAAACTCAAATGCAGCTAGTACCAGTCCAACGGGGCTTTTTTTTTTCTAATTCTCTTTTCCACTGAACACCTTAATCCTATTGTAGAAGTAGAAAAATACAGCTCCTGTGGAGAGCATAATACAATCTCACACCATTGTGCTTTTGATCTTAAATAAAATGCACCCGCATTTGGCTTTTTCTCTTTGCTCCAGATTAGTTTTGGACCCAACCACCCTAATTCCTTTCTTGTGTTGAACTGCAAAGAACTCCATGATGATTGTAAGGAGGAGTTGGCATAAAGCAAGAACTGAAGGCGGGGGGGTGGCGGTGGCGGCAGTGCTTGTGGAAAAAAATGGGTGGGAATTGTATCAACAGAAAAGGGTTCTGAAAGATGTGGGGAGGACACAGATACTCCTGTCAGCTTAACCCAGAGAAGTCTGGCTGTAGGTCCCTAGGCTTGAGATTACCTGAGATAAGAGTGGAGCTTTATACGACATATTTCATTACCCATGCCAGTACCTGGGGCTGCCAGCCATCAGAAGGGGGGTTTGCATGAGCGGGTGGGGACTGAGGACTTGTGACTTTGATGACCAGCATGAGAACTTGTGCAGAATTTGGTGGCTGGGGCAGCGCAGGGTGAAACTTTGCCATTCAGCATGTGGGCAGCTTTCTCAAATGTCTGAATTTGATCAAGATGAGGCAAGTTTGGGTGGGGTTTTTTTGGGATACAACTGGGCCATGGGCCATTACCCATCCGGCCTGCTTGGCTCACTGCAGCCGGGCACCAAAGGGGTCCTGAAAGTCACACTGGCCCCCTGGCACCTCAAGCCCATGCCATGTCAGAAATGCTGCTGCAGAGCTCAGGAGTCCCATTCCTCTCCCAGTGTGGCTTTTTCTCTGGTAAGAGGAGTTACCGGGCCAGCTAGGAGGGCTGATGCGTGCATCCAGGCAGCGCCGGCCGGCCAGCCTCGTGCCAGGCAGTGGTGTGTTAGGTCTGCACGGCTCCCATCCCACCCACGGGACTCCCGTGGGAGTTCCTGCCACAGAGGTAGGGAGGGAGCCAAGAAAGAAACATTCCTCCATGTCTTTTTTTTTTCCCTTCCCTTTTCCCGTCAGGGTTACCACCCTCTCTCCCCACTCCTACAGAGAGGTCTGAAGTCTCACTGAATCAGCAGTTGTGAATATTATCTGTGCTGTTAATGGTTTGCATCTTTTTGCATCAAAGGGTAAAATCACTTAGGGACACACACGCAGTGAAAAGATCATATACAATAATGCATCCAAGCAGAAAAAAAAAAAGGTTGTAACGCTCATGAATTCCAGATGATGACTTTTTAAATCCCCAAGAAGGCAGTGAAATTGTTTGATTGTTCTTGTTAATTATTGGACCTGTCCCAGTATCAAATATTTGTAGAAGATAAGACTTCCCTCGTGGAGATGAATAAGAACTGAACTTGCTCTTCTCTGAACAATCTGGCTCAGGGTGCGTAGTTCTGCGTTTCCCACTCTCGGGCTCAAACCCCATCTAGCCGGCTTCACCGCTTCATAAACGCACGTGTACAAAACGCCCAATTAAAAATAAAAGACCCCGTAAGTAAACAAGAGAGAGAGAAGGAGAGAGGAGGAGACCTCTTACTTGCAGAGCGTGACTTACTGGCAGCCGCGGCGGGCTCCCCCCCCCACCGGCCCCGGGCTGCGGCCGCCCGTCGCCCCGCTTCTTCCCCCCGCGCCCGGGCACCGCGGGCGCGCAGAGGGGCGCGCCGCAGCCCGCCGGCACACGGACTTGCTCCCAAACAGCTGTGTTACGTACAGGCAGAACAAACGGCTGCTGAGAGGAAAACACCCCCCCACCACCACCCACGCACATACCCCCACCCACACGCGAAGCCCCGGGAGGGGCCGACCGGGTCCCCGCGGGCGGGTGCGGGTCCCCGCGGGCTGGCGGCGGCCGGGCCGCGGGGCCAGCCCGGGACACGGCTGCGCTCACCCGAAGAGCGGCGGGGGGTGCTGGCGGAGAGAAGGAGGTAACCGGGGGGTCCGGGGCAGAGGCGGGCAGCGGAGCCAGGCGCAACGCTGGCTCCCCGCCTCCCTGGGGGAGCGGGGACACGGCCGGGGCTCCCCCGGCCCCTCCGCGCCGGGGACGGGTTTCAGGCCGCCGGGCGGAGAGCGGAGAGCCGCAGCCCTCCCGGCCCCGCGGCGGCCACCCAGCGCGGGCGGGGAGCCGGCAGGCCGCCCGCCGCTGAGGTAACCCCGCCGCTGCGCGCCCCACTCGCGGGACCCCACTCGCGGGACCCCACTCGCGGCGCGGGCCGCGGGAATGACAGCGGTGATCTTCAAACCCGCCGCGGCTTTTTGAGGAGCGCGGGGCGGCGTCTCGTCGCCGGCCCCCGGGGAGAGCGCGGAGGGGAAGGGCGCGGGGGGGACCCCAAACTTCTGCTTCCCCCTCGGGTTCCTGCGCACGCGTGGGGGCTGTGCCTGGCCGGGGGGGCTCTGAAATTAAGAGGGGGAGCTGAGGAGAGGGGCTGCTGAAGGGGCTGCGGCGGGCGTCCCCACGGGCGGCTGTGCGTGTGTGCGATCGCACCGGTGTGACAGGGGCTGTCGGTGCAGGAGGTGCCAGCGGACACGCACACGCCCACGCAACTCCCGGCTGCTTACTCTTAGCAAAGAGCGGGAGGGGGACTGCTCCTCGGGAAGGGTCCCGGTAGCGACGTCCCCGGGACCCGCGACAGCCCCGCTCGGCGAAGAAGTTCCCGGGCAGGGCGGGGGCGGAAGGCGGGAAGGGCTCGGCGCCCCCCCGCCGCTTTGAACCGCTCGTTCAACCGGCGGAGAGCCGCCCCCCCGCCCCGAGGGACGGTGATGATGATGGTGGCGGCGGCGATGGCCGTTCGCCGGCTCCGCGGGGGCGGCGGGCGCGTCACTTACCGTTGGCCGCCCCGCCGCCGCGCAGGGCCGCCCCGGTGCGCGGCGGGGCGGGCGGTAGCCGGCGGGGAGGAGGTCGGGGCTGGTCTGAGGCAGCCCCGGCGCGCCGGGGGGACTCCCCGCGCAGCCCTCTCCCCGCTGCCGCCACCTCGCCTTCCTCCTCCGCCTCCGCCTCCTCCTCCTCCTGCCTGCCGGGGTGCCGGCGGCGGCCAGGCGCGGCGCGGCGCGGCGAGCCTCTCCTCCCCCATTGTTCCCGGTCTCCCTCTCCCTCTCCCGTGTTTTTTTTTTTTTTTTTTCCCTTTTGTTATTTGCACTCTCATTGTGTTGTTTGTCTCTGAAGCCGCCTCATGACCAGCAAAGGGATTTCACCTCGTCCTTGAGAGACAGAAGGGGGAAGGGGGGGAAGGAGGGGAGAGAGAAGGGAAGAGATCACCAAACACCCATCGCCCGGTCCCTCCCCGCACCTCTGCCTCTCCCCACCCCCAGTGTCTCACTTAGCATCCCGCGCCCGGAGGAGACATTACAGACAGCGGGTAGGTGCGCGGCCGCCGCCGCTTCAACTTTCTTCCTCGCTGCGGCCGCCGGCGGCTGTTCCCCGGCGGGCGCTCAGCGCTCAGCGGGGCTCCCCGGGCGGCGGCGGCGGCGGCGGCGGCGGCGGCGGCGGCGGCGGGGGCGGGCGGGCCCCGGCGAGGGGCAGCGCGGGGGGTGGGCGCCGCTGGCGGGGCGGGGGAGGCGGCGGGGCCGGCTGTCAGCGTGGCCGGCTGCCTCCCGGGCGCTCGCACACCTCCCGAAGTTTGGCACAACTTGTCACGCCCCCCCCTTCCTCCTCCTCCTCCTCCTCCTCCTCCTCTTCTTCCTCCTCCTCCTCCTCCTCCTGCTGCTGCGGCCGGGGCTGGGGGCGGGCGGGGGCGGGCCGGCCGCGGTGCCCGCGCGCGCGTGTGGCGGGGGAGCCGCTGCTCCGCGCCCTGCCCGGGCATGGCTCAGCCCTCGGGATCCCGGCGGAGCCGGCGGACAGGAAGCTTTAAATTATTGTAATTGCCTCTCCGTGCGTGCGTGCGTGAGTGCAAAGCGGCGGCCGCCGCCGCGCCGCTGCCGGGAAGGCGCGCAGGGGCGAGCCGGGGCGCTGCGCTGCGGCCGCGGGGCGCGGGGGGCACCGGCGGGCACCGGCACCGGGGGGCACCGGGGGAGGGGGGCAGCGGGACGCGGCTCTTCACATCTTTCTGCGAGGCACGTTCCTCGCTTCTGCCGGAGCAGGAGGGTGAGTCCGTGGAAGTGGCTGAAGGCTCTCGGTTCACTCGTTTCGGCTGCTTTCCCCTCAAAAGGAAAGCGGGTCAGGGGGAAAATGATCTCCCGGTCAGGGTGCGGAGCGCGGCCGCGCTCGTCCCGCCGCCCCCCGGTCGGGCTGGCCCAGGCACTGGTGGTGGGAGCGAGCTCTGCCTTCTCAGAAAAGTTAAGGGACTTTATTCCAGCCCGACTGCGATCCTAGAATAACCGGAGCCGCTTGCCGGGAGGAACGTGATCGGCTTTTCCCTGGGGATGGCATGCTGCCTCAGCCCTGTACTTTGGTCAAGGGTAGAACCAATAGCAAGCTGTGGGATTTTGGGTAATAAGTGTGGGAATCTGCAAGAGGAGTAGGTCTAAGAGTGATTTGTTTTCTTACTGCTCATGAATAATGGCCTCTAGCTTTTTTTTTTTTTTTTTTTTTAACCAGCAGGCCAACGACATAGGCACGTGGGAGATATGTAGGCGGTCAACATCGCGATCATCAACAACAACAACAATACAGTAGGGGCGTCCAGGAGGAGGGTGTCTGATGAGAACTATTTTCTTTGAGAGGCTAGTATCGCACGCTGGTGCAGGTAGCTTTTGTTATCGTTGCTACCGCTTAACTCTTGTAAAAGGAAAGCCAGCAGTATCCTAAAATTAGAGAGGAAGTGTTTTTGGGTTTTTTGGATACAGATGCATTTTGCTCAATCTCTGTCAAGGAATGGAATATTAACTTTAGTTCAAATTAAAAAAGGAAGTTTGATTCCAGCTGTGGAACTGTAAGATAATGTATCCTGGCGTTTCTCCTCCCAGTTTAAACACAGCTAGTTGTCTGCAGCCTTGCTGAAGTGAACCACTCAGACTAAAAAGCAACTTCTTAAACATGAGGAGCTAGTACAAAGTTCTTCATGAAAATATTTTATCACCTGAAGCTTACCTGAGAACAGCTACTTGTATCTGCTGCTGTTTTTATATCCTCTTAATCCTTCCCAGCACTGGGAAATACATTATTGCCTCAGAAACAAATTCTTCATCCTGCAAAATACACTATTGACTACTATTAAACTGGGATTGCAAGGGGAGATTTTTTTTTTTCCCTAGCTATAATATCTGGCAAGGTTATAGCCAGCTTTGTTTTATAAGGCTTCTCCAGCTGAAGAGGGAAAGGCTGGCATCGATGTGTTCCATTTTGTGAACGGGTAGCATGTCTATTCTGACATGATTTGAACACGAGAACCCAATAAACACATGGCCATTATGCATGGAAATCTTGCAGCAGGGCTTTCTGGTTGAACTTAAACTGTTTTGGTTGAGAGTTACGCTATAAGGAGTACAAGACTTGAAAGCTGCAAGTGTCTTATGTAAACAGATGGACATTTGAGAAGTATTGACTGTTTCGAGTTAATTCAGTTAACATGTGGGTGCACATGTATTTAATTTAGCCTAGTCTAAGTTTTTGTAAGGGATGGAAGCTAATACATGCTTTTTAGAAAGAAAATAAAAGCATGTGAATTTTGTCTATACATGTTGGAGCTCCAGCTGTAGAGGTTCTTAGGGACTGTGATCGTCCTGTTGTCGTGATCTCGTAGTACCAGGTGAGAGTTAACAGAGAGCTTACTGTTTTTCACTTAAGTATGCAGGTAGCTTGCTAATGAATTTTGAAATGCTAAGGTACCCTTCTGAGGTCTCTGTGCTGAGAAAATATAAAAGTGTTTAAACATACGTCTTGCTGCGCCTTTATCTTACGTGCTGCTTGCCAAAACCAGTTAGGTTGAGCAATATCACGAAACTGTCATATGTATTGTTTACAATGGGATAGTTCCTCAGTGTTCAGGATGAAGAAACAGCAGTTTTCTGTTACTCATCGTAAAAACGTACCGCTGTGTTCCAAGAAGGTTTGTAAGTGGCGTAGCTAACTATCGCTGCATAAAGCATAGGAGGAGATTGAGACTTGGCATCTCTGACAGTGCTGCTGTAATGCAACGTGTATACAGGAGCTTTGTTTCTGCCTGCAGTTCGTACTTACCCTGATATAAAACACTGTGATGTTGGCATATGGATACACCAAAAAATAGAGCGTTTGTTGAAAAATAAGAATTCCGGCATTTAGGAGAAAGTAAATGAACAGTCCTTCTAAAAATACAACAGTATGCTAAAATATTGCCAAAGCACTGCTGTGACGCTGTTGTAAGCTGTCATATTTTTTGACCATTATAAATAGATTAGTATTATTATAAGGATTTTTTTCCTATTAGCAAAGAAGCTTTTTTCCCCCGTTTTCTACATAAGGATCCTTGCACGTCCCCTGAATGGGCAGAGCCGTGCTCGCACTGAAGGCGGCAGGACGGTTGCTGGTGAGGAAATGGGCAACTGGGCCCTACAGCCTGGGAGTGGCCCTTGTAAAGCCTTGAAGTCTCCTGTACTGTAAACTTGTTTTTTAATAATCTGTTTTGCTTATATTCTCCATTTCTTCAAGACATTAGAGATGGTCCAATTCATCACTCATGATATATTATTATGTAGTCAAGTTCAGATCCGAATTTGGTTTAGACAGCATAGAAATTGAAGCCTGAAACAAGAATGAGCTCCTCTTTGGTGGCATTGAGGTGTTGGGGGCTTTTGCGAGTTTTCTTCCTTTTTCATGGTGTGCTCAGACCCGATTAGGAAAATTTCCTTTCAGATTTGTGACCAAACTGTAGGACTAGGGGAATTTGAAGCCAGACCTGTTTCCCTTTGTGGAATTTAGTAGCAGATAAGAACATTCAGGTCAAGACCAAAACACTGGATTCACATCCTACTGCTAGTTATGCTACAGTTACACCTTCTTTGGGCATTCTGTGGAGAGCGGAGGCTACAGGTAAAGTGGATTTCCGATGACCTGTGTGCAGTCTCTTAAAGCAGCTCGAGTCCATGTGCTGCTTGCTCCACTGATGGACATCCTAGATAAGTGTAAGACGATCATTCTTGCAGTACCTTTCCCTATGTCTCCGGCCTCTTCAGCCACGTGGTGAACACAGACAGGCACGGGCACATACACAGTACATTCTGTATATGTAAAGTGCGTTATCTGAACAAGTTTTTGTTGCTTACAGAGCAACTCGTCCTTTCTAGTTGCACACATTTCTAGGTGAGGAGACCATATGCTTCGTGGCACCTTGAGGAGGGTCTCCTGTAATATTTCTGACAGCTTTATTTTCTGTCTTCTCCAGCCTCTCTCTTTTCCTTTGAGCTGCAAGCGTAGATTGAAACTCAGGTAATACATAAGAGGATCCTTTAATATTGGCTATTTTCAGAGGCACAAAGGACAATTACTTTCTCTTCCTACTAACCTCCTGCTGGCTTACTAGCTGCTTGGGAGGCTGGTGATTTTAAGAATGCCACTTTACCCAGTGCATCAAATACGGAGCAAATCTTTGCTCGCTAAGATCCCAGTTCCTACACCCCGTGGTAACACCAAAAATTGAACTTGAGTGGCCCAGAGCGCCAGCTCCTACTGTGATGACTCATACAGCCATCAGCACTTTTTAGAGTTAAATTTGATCCATTGGCCCTGAGCAGTGCTGACAATTGCCAGCTAAAAGACCCTTCAGTGGATTGTCCTTTAACAGAAGTCTTCCCCCCCCCCCCCCCCCATTTCCTGTTGTTCTTTCAAATAAAAAGAAATCCTGGTGACAAAGCTAAAGTGTTTTCTGTGATTATTGTTTCAAGAAAGAGTATTTACCTATATTTCAAGGAAATTAATTGCCTGAAAATTGCAGGTCAGAGTTATTTTATAAGGATAGTATTCTTCACTACTGCAAAATCTCCTCAAGAAAAAAATCTCACAGTATTTAAATGATACATTTATGTACGAGTATTTGATCCTTTGAATGGTTATAGTTAAAATACATGGGAGAGTCTGTACTGTATTCATACTGTACTAGTCTGATAAAGGACACTGAACACTTAAACCTGTCTTTTTTGTTTGTGAGCATGTCCTGAGAGAAACTGAGCAGGCTCAACTGGCCAGTGCAATTTGATGACATTTTGTACCTTCTGCGAGGAGCATAGTTTTACAGAACACAATCCAAATAAAACCACATCCTGTAGAGGAATGATTTCCATTGTATTCTCCTGGTCCCTGGCAGGGTGGTCCGTGTTTTACTTGAAATGAGTCTAAAAGGTCTTGGGAAAGCTGACGTCTTCTTCAGTAGGCTTAGATTTGCTACATAGGGTTCTTGCGTTTGCTAGTCAAAGCCTAGGGAGATGCTTAAGGTATACTGGAGTATTAGTAAAATTGTATTTAAGGTCCTGCTCTTAGTGGCAGTGATGTTAATGTATTTAATTTAATTTAAAACAAGATTTTCAGCACTGGCTTTTGGATTAGGCAGGGTAGAAGGTTGGCTAGTATAGCAAAGAACTGGTGGGATAGGGTGAAGTTGTCTGCACATAGCTGGGCAGTAAGGGCTCCTCCTGCTCTAAGAATTTGCTTTGCCCATGTTTTTGAGGAGAGGGGACAAAATTCAGTTAAGCTTGCTCTGCTCAGAAGCATTGAGCTGGCTCTGAAACAGATGTAAATATGGTTTGCAGTATCCTCAGTTTCTGTAGGGGGTGAGTGAATACAACAGGTTTAAATTCGACTGACTGCCATGCTGTGTTTTGTAGCAGTCAGTCTAAAGACAGGTTTAATTAAACTGATTCAATTTCTAAACTAGGATTATGGAGTCTACCTGTTACACTGCTAGAAAATCCTTGTGTATGACTAAGCTTTCAGTGTAATGAAAAGGGCTGGGGGACACAGTTGTAATCCTCAGCTAACCAATTAAATATTTACTTAATAAGGATCTAAAAGTTAATTTTACGGTCCTTTTTAAAAAAAGAAAGCAAAACACCTGTTATATGGCTAAGTCAGTGCCTTTGGTCAGTGAAGGGAAGAGTTGCTTTTCTGAGCTGGGAACACCACTTTAATGTCACAACCGACCTTCTAGCGGGAGATTAGTCCTAATGGACCAGATTTATACTGAGAAAAATTCAGAAACCATTAGAGAAGAGAAGAAAATTAGAAAATGAATAGTTTTCAAGTGATTTCAGATCAGACTGAATTAAAGGCAGATACTGACTTCTGTATTAAAGAATTCTTTACAAACACAGCGAAAATACCTATTCTGTAACAGTGATTCATCCACCAAGTCACACTGTGGTGGAGTCTCTCCTTCTCCACTGACTCCAGAAGGAGCCTGGGGACATTGAGGTTCCCAGGCAAAGGCAGCCGTCGTGGCTCTTCATGTGCTGTCCTTATGTGTGCATCCAGTAACATACAACCGTGTTTTCACTGAAATGAGATTGCTCCTTAGGCCATGGTATTAAAGATCATGCTTCTCCTGCTAGAATATGGGCAAATGCATAAATAATAACAAGAAATGCAATATATGTGTCAATTACCCTTCCGTTTAATAATAAATTGAATGCATCTGCTACGAAGGGTATGCAAAATATATAAGAAGCATATGCAGTCACAGAAAAGTGAATGTGTTAATGCAATATTCTGCTTTATGAATTCAAATCTGGAAGAAGAGTGTGTTTAGCAGGAGATACTGTGCTCTTTGTTGTGCTTCCGATTGATTTTATATTTGTAATTGTATGCAGGCGGCCGCCAGAAGCAGGACAGTCTGATTCTGAGAAAACGGAATTATTTGTTCCGATTCCTGGGAATGCGAGTTTGTTTAGCGGCACCATGGTGCATTAAGTGCGTTGTGGTTGAGATTAACAAGTGTAGTACAATTAATTAGTTCAGGCTTGCAAGTCATGCATAGATTACTTGGTCAGTACGCGCACACGTAGGGTGAGCTTTTTAGTTCTCGCTGAAACTTGTTGCTGAGATCGGTTTCGTGCCTCCTGCCAATAGTCAGACGACAGAGCTGGAGTAGAAATACTGAAATACTTGTCACTTCTGTAAAACAGTTTCCATTTGAAACCTGAAATTATATAGGTTTATGAGGAATTCCTATTATATGAGGCGTTCCTATAAACAGGGTTGCTGTAGGTAAGTAGCAGTTTGCATGGGATGATGGAAGTTTTGCGACTGTAGAGGAATAATATTAGTTCTCATGAGAGATTACAAACGAGTAAATGCTGATGAATGTGTACAAATACGTATGTGTGAATTTAGTGCTTCAGAAAGGCAGTTGACAGTTCTGGAAACTAAAGGCTTCTCTCTGCCAGGAAAGTGCCGTAGAGGAAAGCAGCACCGTAAAAATGTGTGTGGGAGCATCCCCGGTGTGACCTGGGGTGTGTTCTGCGGGCAGCCCCTCCCGGGGTGAGGAGGGGAGTCGGGTCTGCGCACATTCGGGGCCTGCTCAGTAAAACACTTGCGGATGTGATTCTGTAAGCACGCGTGTGTAGTAGGTTACTAACGCGTTTAAAATGCACGCTTGGGAACTTTACGTGGATGCTTACCTCCTCCCTCAGTCGCAAAATGCCATTAGACCAATATCTCGCTTTATATGAGATGTTATCTTTGAATGCTAGCAATATGTGCATTTTTAAGAGGAGTAATGGGGAGGGAGGGAAGTAAGACAGAGTCTTGCACCTTCTACTACATGTCCCGCTGTTCTTTTAATAACTAATGCATTGTGTTGGTACAGAAAGCGGTTCCTAGTGAGAAGTAACGAGCTGAAATGGGGTAGAAAATGGAGAAACCAAGAGATTCTAATCCTTAAAGGTATATTGGACGTAAAGGTGTGGGTACAGTAGCGTGAATAGCAGCAGCAGTTCTATACCCAAGCACCTCTGCAGTGCACAGAAATATAGCATAAAGAAGTAGTAGTAAGAGGCTACATGGAAGAAAACTGCTGTTGCACAAGAGTGTAAAGTTTTAAGAATGACAGATTTTTCTTCTTGCTTTGCTTAGTTTTAAATTCTGTGTTTTTATGTATGAGAATAAGGAAAGTATTTACTTGTATAACTATACAGCTTTATATAATTATTTCTATCTCAACACTGTAAGTTTTGCTCCTTCTAAGCCTAAAGTGCTTAGAAATGTCTCTGTGTCTTCACTGTCCAGTTGTAACTAACTCAGAATATGGCATGTGAGTTGTAGAGGTGTGGTTTATGGCCCTGATTAAGAACAATGTTTGAGTATAGGCTTAACTTTAGGAATGTGGCTTAGTTAATTTAAATTCAGCAAAACGTGAGTGTTTGCATAAGTGCAGTGTTCCGTTAGAAAAATGAGATTTCAATGCAGCCAAAGTCCCATTTTTGAAGGTAGCGCAGACAGCGCCCTGTTGACCTTCAGGGTGATTTAGGTGCCTAAGTCACTCTAATGAAGGGAAAAAAGAAAAAAGTTGGTTTCCTAAGTTACTTGTGTTGTTAAACATTGCTTGTCTGTTCTTAAAGCCTGCAGGGCCTGTGACGAGCGTGAGAGGTGTCTTCCAGGAGCTCCAGAGACTGCAGGATTTACGTGGATTCCAGTTTTAAGGAATGATATCGAGGGCATTTTAAATGGTTAATGGTAGCAGAGATTGGCTTCTCCAAGTCCTTGTACAGTTTTGTTTTCTTTCATAGCACCAGGGATGTTGGTCAGGTTGGACCTCAAGTGGTCACCTGGTGAGTCCACCTGCATGGGGCAGGACTGGTGCTAGAGGCAGATCAGGTCAGCCATGGTTTTGCCTAGTTGAGGCTTGAAAACCTTCATGGACGGAGGTGCCAAAACCTATCTGTGCAGCTTTTGGTTTGTTTTAGCGTGTTGTCTTTCTCTGATTATATTTCAGTTTGCGTTACGTTGCTGTTAAGTACATCTGTCTTCATTTTATGATACTTTCTGGTCTTTTTTTCCTGGTTGACACTAGGTCAATAATGTGAATGTATATAGGATCTTTGTTTATAGTTTACATCCAAAGGCTAGCTTTAACCTAGTGAAGCTGATCCTTCTTGGCTTCCTCTGTCGATACAGAGAGAGAGGCTTCTGTAGAAAGTATTGCAGAGCAAGAACTTCCCTATCACCATTGACTCTAATAGGGATGACCCATCTCACTAGACCAAAGTTGCCTGTGTGAGAGTGGAGCTTATGACATGGAAGGTAAGCGTTACAGTTTTGTACCTGCTACCATCAGGGCAGGCTTTGCTATTTGTTTTAGTCTGTCGATGCTAAACCCCTGAGGTGGTGAGCCTTTGGAAGCTATAGCCACTTGAGCATGCATCCACATGGGATTTCCAAAATTGTGGAAAGAAGTTCAGCAGTCAGTGTTCACTGGTGTTTGATGGCTTGGGAACACAGCTGTTTCCAAATCCAGCTGTTTCAAAAAAAAACCCCCAAAACCTTTCAAAAAATCTGAGTGAAACCTTGAGAGGTTTGCTATTAGTTTCCTTTATTTAGTGGGACAAGATTTTTTTGCTGTTCAGAAAGTGTGGAGTCTTTTCAGTGTCTTAATAGGTTTTGGTTCAGCCCCTTGTACAGTTTCCAGTGTAGAGCTTTTGTTTGTTTGTTACAGCTCCAGCTTTGGAGAGCAACGAGTGGGGTGTTTCTGTGAAGCTGTGGACTTCTTTTTATTGACTCAAACACACAGTTTAAAGAAAATGGGGATGGAGGCGGGGGGCAAATGAAAGTATATTGTTTTTTATAAAGTATCACCTGCAAAGCGCTTTTAAATAATCCCCTATATAACCATGTATGGGTTTTTTTCACTTGAAAGACACTATCTCCTACTTCTAAACATTTGCACAGCAAAGTAATGCATTATTGCATTTTCATAAATAATTGAAAAGCAACTTAAAAGAAAGTAGGCCAACAGAAAAAAAAAAAAAAAGAAAGTGTTGGTTTCAAATTTGAGAGAAGAAAAATATGTTTCCTTCTTGATAGCAACTCAGTTAAATGTTATTAAATCCCATTCTCCCACCCTGACATGACCAAAGACAAATCTGACAATTGACAGTTTCATTTAAAAGAGAGAGAAATGGGGAAAAAGGTTTTGGAACACTGAGTCTGGTTTGTTTTGTTTCTTCTTTTTTTAAATTTTTTTTTCCCCTTGGTAAGAAAGACAATTGTGACCCCTTATCAGTTTGCAAGTGGCTGAGGAGCAAATCTCTGGAGGTCTGCGTGTTGGCTTTTCAGCGCCGTTCTCCGTGCTGGGCTGTAATAATGCAAGCTATTTTAGAACTGTGCATACGTTAGTGTTCTGGCACGGCATGATACAATAATGTGTGAAAAAGCATAAGATCACACCTTGGTGAAACTTGCAGATTTCCTGCATAATCCGACAGTGAGCTCTTGTCAGGTTTTGACTATATGTAAAGTGAGAATAAAGTTTCCAGAAGCAAAGCGCAAGCCTTGGATGCATTTTGAATGGCTGTGCAGGGATTTTGGCCCTGACGTGGTTATGAATGTGCCTGACTTTAAGCACTTTAGTGCCACCATAGCCAGCGGGCCTCCTTCAGTGCTTAAAATTTGGCACGTGCTTTAAGCCCTTCACCGAATTGGAGCTGTATTTTTGCTAGTGGTGAGAAAGATCAAAGAGCCAGTGTAAATAATTTCTTAAAAAACAGTCAGTAATATGAACAGTTTTCATATAACATACAGTGCAGTGTATCTGGCGAGAGAACCAGGTGTCATCAATGGGAATGGTTTATGGCCACGGGTCTCTTCACTGGGATGCTGGCATGTTGGTCCTGAGCTGGTGTGGCTGAGAGAGGATGGGCAGGCTGGAAGCGAAAACTTATTCGGTTACAAATGCTCTGAGAATCACAGAATCACAGAATCAGAATCACAGAATCGTATAGGTTGGAGAAGACCTTTAAGATCATCGAGTCCAACCGTAAACCTAACACTACCAAGACCACCACTACACCATATCCATAAGCACTTCATCCAAATGTCTTTTAAGTACCTCCAGGGATGGTGACTCAACCACTTCCCTGGGCAGCCTGTTCCAATGCTTGATAACCCTTTCAGTGAAGTAAAATTTCTTAATATCCAGTCTAAACCTCCCCTGGTGCAACTTGAGGCCATTTCCTCTCGTCCTGTCACTCAATGCAAGATGAAGACCAGGGCCTTTATTCCAGCAGGGGCTTTGCCGGGGCTCTGGCTGCCGCTTTGTGCTGTACCAGAAGTTACAGGGAAGTTACAGGAATTGCTGGGTGAGGTTCTTGTGCTGGGCAGGAGGCCTGAGAGGCAGGTCCTATCGGTCCTTTCTGGCCTGGAGATCAAGAGATCAGTGATTGCCGGTATTACTGTGTTGCTAAGTGGTGTTTTAACATCAGAGCGACTTGAAGAGTGGACCCCGTTCAGGTGAGCCCCATGGGTGGAAGCTTCATGCAACTGATGTCCTCCAGAGGAAAAAATGTCAGCATGTGCATTCCCCGCCTCTTTCCTCCCAGATTTACTCCATCTCCTTTCATTTTTTATAACCAGTGTGGCTGTATTTTAAGTCACTGCCCACCATTTCCAAAATGTGTGATGCATTTGTTAAGGATGTGGAATTTGGGATACTTTGATATAACTTTGTGTAGGTTTTATGGAAACACCTGACATGTATGTTTAGTTCCTAAACACCTTCTGTGCTTGATTTATCCTCACAGGTTGTCAAGGTATTCAGATGACCTGAAACTGAGGAAGTGAGAGAGAGCTCAGCTGGCAAAAGTCTGACATTGAGTCTGACTGCGGCTGAAATTTGTTTTGCAGAGTTGAGCCCAGGCTGCGTAGGCGGTGAAGAAAGCCTTCTTCACCTTCACCATTGTATCCAAAAAGCTCTGAGCGGCATAATTTTTTGCAGGTGATGAATAACCTATTTAGGTCACGTTGTTTCAATTCAGTGACAGTTCTCTGAGAAGGCATGGTGGTAATTCATAATAGCATACTCATGTTCAGGCTCAATGGTGGGGATGCTCTGGTGGTTCTTTGGTGGGTTTTCTCAGCCAGAGAAACCACGCTGTCAGCCATCTACCATGGACCACCATGCACTAGTTACTTCTTTACATTAGACACTACTGTTTAATATGGCTCAGCAGGTTGGCTTCTAGTGAAGCAGGCTCACAACTTTTAACCTAGCTGGATATTTTCAAGGTCCTGTGGCAACTGTGATCACCAGAGACATGCAGATCTTGAGGTTAAATATGGGGAGGATGCTCATAAAGCAATGTCATTTTCTGTTGTCAGAGAATTTCCTTTTGCTCTGGTTGTCCTGACCGGTGTCTCTTAGGGTGTAAGGACAGGCCTCTCTGTCTTGGGAGGTTTCTTGCATGGGTTGAAGGAGGGCTTTCTGGGCAGGCGACCGAGTAGTTTTGTTGACACAGAACAGTGTGCATCATTGTTTATGTTATTACTGTTTTACATTTTTTGTATTTGTAAGAAGAGCATATTGATGACTGCGTGTTAAAACTCTGTCTTTTAGTGGCTCGTTTTCTTTCCGAAAAAGGAAGAAAGCTACATTCTTTCTAAGAAAAACCCAGAATTATATTAGAACAAGTACTAGTGCTGTGTTCATACATGATCAAATTCAGGAAGATTAGGGCACTGTGTATAAATTGCCTTCGTGTTCGTTGGGTTAGCAGCTGTCAAATAAGTGATTATAGATGTTGGCAAAGCTTTTCTTCCCATAATCGCTGTGAAACTGGGATGGAAATATAACAGATGCCATTTAATATGGACCAGCACCTAAGTTTTGTTTCTGGGTCTGGCTCTTTATTGCCTCGTGGCCAGAGTTTCTTAGCATCTTTTTTGCTTTAATTCCTCACTACTTATAAATGGAGATAATAGTACTCTCTCACTTTACAGGAGATTTCTGAGGCTGTTTGTTAAATTGTTTGAGATCCTTTGATGAAAGATATGAAATATATGCAATAGCATTAATGATAAGATTAAATAGAATAATTCTGTTGAGATTGAGGAAAATTATTGCTCCTAGATGAGCTGTACTTTGCTGGGCAGTGTTAACCTTCTGCAGGAAATAATTTGGTCCGAGATTGTGTTGGGGTTTAATTTCCTGGGATTTTTTAAATTTGTTATCTGACAAGGCTTTTGGATACCAGGCAGTACACTTGAAGTCCTGTTGAAGAGCAAATGAAGCGTTGTGATGCTATTTTTTGCAGCATAGGAGTCTATGGTGACTCATTTAGTGTTCGTAATGCCTGTGACAGATTAAAAAAAATCAAATCAGTTACTCCCAGTGAGACAGATACACTCAGCCAGACCCTATTTGAGAATTATTTGCTGCACTGTTAAGACCAAAGTACGCATCTTCCCCCTCCCCCCGAAAGAATCCAGCTTATCATGAAATGTTTATCAGAGCCATATAAACATTTCTCGACTGCTGAATTTTGAAGGGAAATTCTTTCGGTCTAACATATGTATTGCAAGCAAAACTCTTCACAGATTTAGAAAAAATATATAATTAGCTCGGTTACAGCCCTAATTATTACCAAGCATGCCAGCATCTGGCAAGGGTACGGCGATCTGGGAATTCACTGCTTGAAGCCATGGAACAAAGTGTTCTGATCCGACCCCAGGCAGCGAGTCCAGGACTTGAACTGGAATCTTCAGGAGCAGAGAAGTCTTAAGTGTCTGGAAAATTGGCCTGTTGAGTCACCACACAGGCACTAAAACAAAACTAATTTTAAGCAGGTCAGAGTTCAGTGATTCCCTCTGGAATCTAATTTTTTTTTCCCTTTAAAAAAAAGTCTCATGTTTTAAGTGAAAAGGGTCAAAGTTGATGCACTGCTACAATTTTTGAATGCTTTCCCTTAAGAACAGCCACCCAGGCTAGGATTAGCATGAAGGGCTGCTAGGCTGGCACTTCAGTGTCTGGGTTAAAAATATTTTAAAGCAGTAAATGCAGTCAGAACGGAGAGTGAGATCCCTGGGAGCCTTCCTATTCAAAAATGTGCGAGCTCAGGGCAGCAACTGCAATGTAATTTAGGGCAGTATATGCTTCATAGCTTTGGAGAATATTGCCTCTTGTTAATGTTACATTGGAGGGCAGTGGGATAGTAGTAATTTTAGAAAGGTGGTATTCCTGTTTGTTTTACATTGGAAACTTCGGAATAAATAAAAAGAAGCATCAATTGAGGACGGAATGTAACTGCCGAAAACCAGCAATGAATCCACCTCTGAGCAGACTATAGAATCGACAGGGGAAAGCGGGTATAGAAACATTTTCGTAGGAATGCAGCTGCAAAAGGAACTTAGCAGACAAAGGCAAAATCAGGTACGTACTTCAAAAGGCATGTGGGCAAACTTTTGTCTGAGAGCCCAGTGAGGAGCCTGCTCACATTAAATTACAAAATGTTTGGGGGGATCAAATGACAAAAAGCTTGTATTGCTTTTCCATTGCTGAGGAAGTGGGGCTGTCTATAAGCAGGGATGATTCAAATAGCTGTTTTAAAAAAAAATGCTTGCAAGAGTGAGGGAGATTTTTAATTCCCATTCCTGTATTAAGATGATTTCCTTCTTTTTCCCTTTGGATCTTGCAGAGTTCGCTTTACATTTGCAAGTGAGAAGGATGGGGTCTAGGCTACCTAGGGAAGCTTGAATCTGAACTCTGTTTGTGTCAGGCATTGTGAGCTTGGTGATCTCTGTTTATCTCTTAGGAAATAGTCATGCTTGCACAACAGGGCAAATGCAATGCGCAGATGTCAGAACAGCTAAAACAAAGGGCTGTCTAGGAAAAGCCATGCCAAACCTAAGGGCTAGAGCAGAGAAGTCGCAGCTAGGACTTCTGCCTTCTTTTCTTCGCCATGCCTCTGCGTGGCTGTAGGCAAATCTCTAGGCCAAATGGAAAGCTCCTTATGCTTGGTAGTGAGTTATAGCTCATGCGAACTGTACTGTGGATAGGAGGATGTTTGTGGCAATGGTTGCCCACATACGTGTGCGAGGGTTTGTGCTCTGGTCATCGGTGCAATAGTCAGACTGGTCTGCAAAATAGTACCTGTTCCACGGGACTTCCCCTTTGATGTGTAGTGATTGCTAAGTATGTGGCTTCTGGAGTGAAGGCGCTATTAGGGTTAAAATTTATTAGGAGAACCTCAGTCTGCCTTGCTAGTACGCAAAGTTATTGGAATACTTCTCCTTTGGATTCCCGCAGGTATACAATGCACGGGGATTTGAATGGGAGGATGTGTGAGGCTCTGAGATCTAATTTGTCTTCCAGGTTATGGCAAGGCTCAATTTTTCTCAGGCTTAACAAGTAGTGACCACAGTTTACTAAAATATTTATTTAAATTTAGGGAAAACTTACTAACATGCCGTTGCTTTTGCATTTAAGATCACAGTTTATAGCCCTTTGAAGTCTGCATGTTTGAAGGGAAAAGAAGTGCTTAGGATAAGCTGAACGTGAATTAAATCGTGTAGGCAGATAACAGATTGAATTTGCGGTATGGCTCGTTTTGCTAAGGAAGTAAGTCAAGCAATGAGTAATGCTGGGCCAACTTGTATCACAACAGGAGGTGGTGTAGCTTTAGTGCAAGGTAGTGTGGATCACTGAATCTGAATTATGGACCAGTTCTCCTAACTTCAGGGAAGATGGTTCTGAAGAAAAAAAGTTCATTTATGATTTGTGTAACTTTATGATTCACAATTGTAAAGCTGGGATAAATCACACAGATTTCCAGCCCTGATACTTTCATTTGCGGTGATATGAAACTTGAAAACTACCAATTGTTTAAAGGTTTGGAGTTTTTTTTTTTTTGTTTTTTTTTTTTTTTTTAATGATTTATTTCTTCTTACTAATAGGTGACCTAGTGTAAACTTTGCAATAAGGAGGAATTTTAGGGAGCTAAGAGGCAGAACGTGTTTTGGGTAGTTTCCAAATATAGTACTGATTTTTTTGTTTGATCTCTGCATTAGTAATTCCACAGTTGTCCTTCTATCCAGCCCCTTTTAAATCTTCTCTTAGCGCAAGAGGGTTGCAGCATGTGCATGCTGTGCTGATCCTTTTTGTTTAACTGGCAATGCTTTTGCACTCAAACTAGCTATCAGAATATGATGGGTCAACAGGATCGTTCTCTTTATCATGAAGCACACCTGAAATATCTGCTTAGGTAGCGCTTGTGATTTCTCAGCAAATATTCAACCCAGTGGGGAGCTGCAGGACTCACCTCCATCTCCCAAGGGTTAACAGTAACCTATAATAATAATCTTGTGGCACAAAAATGCTTCTTTTTATGCATTACCTATTTCCAGAGGCCTAATTTAGGTTTTGTATCAAAATGGATATCACAAACGCTTGAGCTTCCTGCTGAGAAGGAAAGTGCTACCGAGAGACTTCGTTCTCTGTTATTCTCATGGTGTCCGGGAGGGGTGAGAAGGCAAGGAAACAATTGCTGATATCTGTAGCAGTAAGTATAAATAGTAGCAGGATGGGTTGCAAAGGTAGAATAGTTTGACAGTATTGTTCCTGTGAATGCCTGGCCTTTGCTCTTGGTTAGAATATATATATATGTGTGTGTGTGTGTGTGTGTGTAAATATATGTGTCTTTGTATACAGGGCAAATGTACACATCAAGAAGAAAAACAAATAGTTATATTTTGTAACTGCACAAAAATTTCACCTGTCGTTAAAAGAAAAGATTATTGTCATGGAGTAAAATGAGATTGTGTCTTCTTGCCTAAATACACAGACAGCTACGCTCAAAGATCGGCACGCGTGTGTCCCTGCTCTCTCTGTCTATGTTTCATGCCAGATTCTGCTGTAGATCCAGTTGAACTGTTTTCATCAGTTATGTTCCTCAAGGATCTGTTTGTTGAAAGTTTTCACATACAAAAAATCAAGTTTGGATTTTTTGTTGTTGTTGTTGTAAGAAGTAGAAACAAGGAAAAGAAAAGCTGGATTTTAAAAAAGAAAAATTTTTTTGAGATCAGAAATGCTTACTGAATACCCAGATACTGTCTTCCCCCCTAGTATTGATTTTCCATTGGAAGTGCATGTGGGAGGAGATGGAAGATTTCAACAAGACCTAAAAAATACTCATGTTTCTGAATGTCCTGGCAGTTGCTTTTCCCCCGCTCTGCTCTTTTGTACAAAACTTGGTTATATCAAATTTGTCCCGGACCTGTCCTCCTCCTTCTGCCCATGCAGATGCCCTCAGGGGTGGAGGAGCCCTTGCCCTGCAGCCTGCCTCCTGCCCAGCCCACGGGCACATGCCCCCTTCTCCTCTCCCCAACCCCTGCTTTGGGTGGGAGGGCAGTTCCTGTTGGGGAAGCCGTTGTCTTTGCTCGGTCTCTGGAAATAAGGGGTTCCCGGCGTTCCCCGTTGCTCTAGTCTGGCAGGTTCAGGTGCTGAAATGTGGATGTGGTGAAGAGTGCTCACCTGGTCTGCCAGCTCCAGTGAGTGTAGGCACCATATTTTACCTGTGAGGTCAAACGAGGCATAGCGGTGGGGTCTGGTGGGGAGAGGGCAAGAGTCCTGCCCAGTCCCTGATGCAGGTCTGCCTCGGCGTGCTGGCCGGTCAGGAGGCCATCCATGCTGGATGTACAGTGAGTGTGCTTGGGGCTGTATGTGTGTGTGTGTGCAGGCTTATGTGCTGTGGGAATAGGCAGGGCAGAGCCGGGTTGGGTCTGGTGAGGTTTATTCAGTTGGTTTCAGCCCTGCACATGTAGGGTTGTATTGGCTTTGGCCCGCAGTCACCTGGCTGAGCATAAAAGGGTCCTTAAGCAGACTGGCATTCGCTGTCCCGAGTGTAGTGGATGAGTGCATGGCGGAGAGCATGGAGAGCAGGAGCCGCGGCCCCGCTCTGCTGCTGAAGTGCTCTGGCGTGCTGGGTAAGTCTCTTGACCTTTTGTTCCTCAGTTTTCTTGTGTTTAAGGACGTACAGACTTACCATCACACATGGGTGTTGCAAGAATTAATTAATTACCATTTGTACGGTTTTGAAGACTTATAACCCTAAATAAACAAGAACTCAATCAGTTATTTTTCTTCATATTTATACTATAGGAAAAATCCACTAATTTAGTTCCAAGCACATGACACACAAAAACTATCTTCACACTTCTAAGTGGAGCTGGGGCTCGATGCCAACAGTTTTTTTTCCTAGTGAATATGGTATACTTGTACACTCAGATAGAATGGTACAACCTTACAGTTTCACTCAGGAGGTGGAAATTTTTTCTTACTGTGTTTTTGTACTTACAAGCTGTAAATACCAGGGGCTTCTCTTTGGTCAGATTCTTTGTCCTCACGACTGCACCCATTGCCAATGTCCTTTAGCATGTCAGCTTACTTCTCTGGAGTAGCTCTGACTAACTAGTGAACTATATGTCTTTTTTTTCCCATATGTTCTGCTGTAATAATAATACATTAATTAGTGCACAAGAGTCTGGGAATTAGGGAAGGAGAATGGAAACAAAATATAATAGGGATGTTTGTCACCTCTTGTCCTCTTGCCTCTGTGTGTGAAGAAGCCCCTTAGTGTATTGCTTTGGGAAGGAGGAGTAACTTATGACCCATACCTGATGCAACACTACAGAAATGCCATGCAGTGCCCTGGTTTAATGTGGAACATCTAGGCACAGTGGGGTGAAGGAAGTCAGACTTCATGACTGTCTCTGCATTTGCTGTCATAAGGGAATTAAATCAGAGCTAAGGGTTTTTTCTTTTGTGTTTTAATTTCCTTTGTTTTAAGAAAGTATTTTTTTAAATGAAGTGGGGGAGGAGGGTAATATACCACTCACATGCTTTGGGATCTGAGGCTCCTGTGGACCCCATAGGATGTCAATGGACTCATTAAGATTTAGCCAAGTTTTATGCATTATTCATAATATACATTCACAGCATGCACCCTAAAGACTGTCTCCTGTGAATGCTTAGTCAGAATCATTTGCATTCTGTATTATGGATCCATAATATAGAATACATTTAGCTACATTTTGCGTATTATCCTTTACACATATTTCCAGCCTTTACTGTTCTGGCATATGCAGCAAATGTGTTTAAACAATAGCATGCAGTTGTGTTTTGTTGCTCCATAAAAACTAATGCATAATAAGGACCCTGATGAAAATTAATTATTGCATAAGAGCAGTGGACAGGCTTTTTCCTCTTTTTAGCGTCAGTGACATTTTAAATTCACTTTTCTAACATGTTTAAGAAGTACTTTAAATTCTGGGCTGATATTTTGTAAATTTTTTGTTTCAAATACACAAAAAAATCATTTTTGATGTGGAAGGTTGGCAGGTGAGGAAACATCAAATTGAAGCTGAGATGCTTAATAACCATAAGAGTCGTTTGCTGTGAGTTTACTCTAATCCTATGAACGTTATTTCTGCTGTACATGACAAGACGAAAGAGTCAACAAAACACCACATCAGAAAATTAATTCTCCTCCTGTCATCCAAAGCGTTGAAGCTGCTCTGTTTTCTCTTTTCCTTGGCTGCCATTACATCATGGTGATTGGTCTCATCTCAGCTTTGCCACTGATCCACAGAGTGGCCCAGGCATGTTCCTTAGCACGCCTCTGCCTTAGTTTCCCCATCTGTTACACGGAAATAGCAGAAATGGTGCTCCTTGAAATTCTCTATAGTAGCTGTCTACTTAGATCTACCCCTTCATACCCTGGCACTGCCGATAAAGAACACTCCTGTGGGAAATACTGCTCTTGCAAGAAAACGGGATTTCTTTTGGGGCCAAATTGCAGTAGAGTGAAGGCGGGGAGGTATGAGGATTATCTTCCTTGTGCAGAATCCGTTAAGGAATCATTTTAATGAAGTGTCTTCCAATTCGGGGATCATAAAAATATTTCTAGTTGCCAGTCCCTATGCATGAAAACACCAGACAGGCAAAATCCAGGATCTTGTGGCATCTTTTGCAGATCCATTTCCTTTGGGGATCGGCCCCCGTATATCTTCAGGATGACGTAGGGAATGTCAGCCTTTCATGCCTTTCCTTGTTCAGGGCAGCGCTACAAGGTTGTACAGGTTACAGAAAAGCTGTTAGTATAGTGATGTTCTTGTCTGAGGAGCCTGGCTCACGGTGGGCAACGGTGGTTCCTTGAGCCTAAATATGCACAGCATAGATGAAGGATATCAAGTGACTTACTATGTCAAGTTTTTTGCAAATATTGTAATACTTGTTGAAAAGCCAAGGCTTATCAAAATACTTTAAAAAAAAGTCTTGATACCATGTAAGATTGAAATGTTTTTTCCCATCATGGGCTTAACACAGGAGAATGTTTTGGCAAAGTCAGTCGGGAGGCAAATATATATAAAATTAGTATAAAATGAGTTCAAAATCCTAAGGATTATTTATATTTATTCTTTGCCACTAGTTCTTCAAGTTTACCTTTAGGCAGCATTCGTACATACATGCCCTGAAGATACAATAGAGAGTTAGGAAGGATTTTGCTGTGGCCTAAGCAAAGTGGAAACGTGCTATCCTTTGGTCCAAAACTGACTGTTGAGCTCTCAGTAGAGTAAGGTCTAAAAGATAAACATTTTATTGCTTTTCTGTTCAAAAGAGATTACTAGTTTTTCATCAGAATTTTTCACAAGTGAATTGAGAATTGTAAATTTGTTTATAAATACATGTATTTTGCAGCATGCCATTGCTGTTACATGTTCCTTTTGCTTACATAGCAATTGACAGTTCATGTTTAAGTCTGATGCAGAGAAGCAAAATACTTCTTTTTTCTTTTATATAAGATGTAGTGCAGTGGAGTCCTCATCTATGTGTAGTGTAGTAATAGTCTATGTAGAGTGTAGTAATGTAAAGTAAGAGCAATCATTGTAGAGGGAGTATTGGCTTTGAGAGCAAACATTATTGGATGCGTTGCACGGTGGCTTTATGTCCCGTGGAGCAAAGCTACCTTTCCGTCTTAGTTGCTTGTGCTACTGCTGCATACATGGGACAGGGGGCAGGAAGGAAAGACAGCAGGTACGATGCCGGGATCCAGGCTTCCCCTCAGCTTTGTGCTGAAGCTTTTTCTTATTATCTCCCTTGAATCTTGAGCTTTCCTTCCTTATTCTCTCCTATTCCCTCTCCTCCCCAGCTCTTGCTGCAGCCCTGGCACTTCCCTGCTGCACCGTTTCCTCCTTGCTGTACCCTGAAAGTTCCAGCATAAAACCCAAACTAATATATGCAATCATTAGCTTGGCCTCTGCCGCATGCTTACAGCACTTAAATTATTGGTCCACCTTACTAGTTGGACATCAGCATCTGAGACCAGTGAGAATGCATTTTTTCCCCCTGCAAATCAACAGAACAGGAACATAAACAACGCTCAAAAAACCAAGATGTCAAAATGCCCCTTTCAGGTTCATGAATATGCTATATATAAGCCTAACTTCGGAGATTTTCTTTTATTCTCATGAATACCATTTACATTTGAGCAAATGCAAATTCATTTCCACTTTTGATACTCTGGAAGCTGCTTCTGGAAAGCGAGTAGAACGTGCCCTTTAGTCCATCCTAGTTCAGGCCCCAGCGCTGCGTGTACGACACCTGGATCTCCAGAGCATTCAGCGGTTCTGCTCCGTCTGTTTTTCTTTTCAGCAGTCTGAATTCATATTGTAAAATGTGCAGTAGTGTAATGAGCATGGGTTTTGTTAGTGTTATTAGGCTTGTGATGTGGAAAATAAAGAACTAACTTCCTACTGTTTAGTGAAATTTCTAGGAAATTCCTAGCAGTTTTATTTAATATTTGCAATAGGTAGCTTTATCTTTCTAAATGATTTTAAACAGTCTTTCTTCAATGAACAGCTGTTTAAATAGGAACTAGGGTACATAGAAAATGAGCATTGTACATTAGCTAGACTCACAAGGGACAGTAAAAGAAGGAGAGTTTTCTTTTTCTGTACTAATCTCTGTACCTCCATGGTAGTATCTGGCCTAACAGAGCACCTCTATACCAGGTTTCAGTTCAAGACTCCTCAGGTACTGTTACCATTATTAATTACACTATAGAAGCAGTGGTTTGAATGGATAGATTTTAAAGGGGTTTCGCTGGGTTGCCTACTATATTGTTACTCCATTTTACAGATGGGAAGGCTGTGAGTTTTTACTTCTGACTCTGTTCATCAGAGGAAAGCCAGACTTTACAGTTAGCTGATACTGTTGTATGCTTTGTTCTCTTGGCATTCTCTCTGCCCTTTGTCCAAAATCATTTGCATAGTATTTCTGTCCATCCATAGTGTTAAAAAGTCTACTATCAGAACCCTCATGCATTGTGGGGTTTTAAAAGTAATAGATTCTTGTTTCCTTTTTATTAGCCTCGATTCTCAGCCTTCATAGTTCAGGGTCTTTAACTTTACAACAGTAAAATTCAGCGCTTTAGAAAAAAGAAGCTGAGATTTTCATATGATCAAAGTGTTGAGGCTTTAAGGAAAGCACCAGGTATTCCAAGACAATAGAAGAAGTTCATGGGTATTTGCAACCCTGGAACTTCCTGGAATACACGATTAAAAGGGGCCACAAAGACTTTCAGGTTGTGTGTTCCTCCCACACAGAAGATCTTTCACCTTGTGGTGCTTCATGGGGTGCATAATATCCAAAGAAAAAAGGTGAGACCGTGCCTCTTATATCCCTGTTCTCCATACAGTAGAGTTGGGAGCAGAGGAATACTGAGAACAATGAACTGCATTTAGTGAAGATAACACCATCAGATTGTTCTTTCTGCTTAGGTAAAATGATCAGAGGAATAATTTTCCCCAAAACTTAATTGAAGGAGAGGTGCAAATTTGCACAGATTTCTGTACTGGGCATTGCTCAGCCACTTTGACAGACTCAGAAGACCTGTGCCTTTGAAAGGAGTATTCCTCATCCGTGGTCTAAATCTGGCCCCTTCCACTGGTCTTTGCTTCGTTGCTGGTATCATCAGGAGGGCAGGGAGCAGAGACCCTACTTTCCTGTTTCCTTCCTTACAAGAGCCGCAGAAATCAGCTGTGCTCAGCCAGCAGGACTCTTAACCTCCCCGTGTGGACAAAGCATTGCCTATATTCTGGGTTTTGTTACCTATCTAAAATACTTAGGTCTCTGATATGACTCTATTCAGAAATAGTTTCCTCTGCTGTTTTTCTGTTACACATTCTCTGCACATACAAGTTTCTCCTAGGAGTAACACCAAAATTCCCCCCACCCCTTTTCTGGTGATTACTGGTAAAGCTTGAAGTAATGTTGGGGCTTGCTGTCCTTGCCAGGCTGTTCCTTCACCTCTGTTGCGTCTCATCCTCAGCCCAATTAGCAAGATGTACAGTACCCTGCCTGTTATTTGTTCCCAAGTTTAAAAACTTAAGCTTGCTTTTCACCATTTTCTCACTTTTGCCAGTTTTGCAGCAGTGGCACTGCTCTGATCTTACTGATTTGTCTTAGCACTGAAACCATTTTGTAGTGACAGATGAAAAAGCAAAGACAAGAGTTTAGAGCTATATTAATTCACCTCTGTGTTATTTTAATGCTAAATCTCAATGATAAATACTGTTATATTACTGCTGATTGAAACGTCCAAGAAAAAGAGTCCTGTTTTGAAGTTCAGACTATTTTACTGAGTAGAGGGGATGAGAGCCCTGTTGAAAAGGGTAAAAGCTGAGGAGCCTGGTAGGTATGTCCATTTTAAATATGTGCCATGTGTGCTGAGGGTGAATTGGTTCACACAGAATATTTGCAGTCAAGTCAAAAATAGAACTCATAACTTGCATGCTTGTGCTTCCTCAGTCCAATCCCTTCAGAAACAAATCTCCATGTTACTTAAAAAGAGCAGAACTGAAACATGACCGCTGGAGTTTGCATTGATTTTCTGGTGATCTAGAGTGAGAATGAGGAGGAAGGCCAGGGACAAAAATTGGGACAATATATGGGGAGGTTTATGCAGATGTTATGAGTGCTGTACCTGCCCTGCTGTCTAGTACTTGGGTCTTCATGGGTGTCAGTCCAGCATCTCCTTAAAGTACTGGATTAATACAAGTATTCCGAAACTAGTGCTAGTACAGTGATGATGTATTACTCTAGTTCAACCAGGACTAGGGATTATATGTAGTAAATAAACTGCAGACAACTGCAGTCTTGGTTGCAGCTGGCTTGTTTCCTAAATATTAATACTAATACTACACTGGAAAAGTAAAACAATTTAAAAGAACTGGTTGGAAAATCTGTACAGGTGTAAAAGTTAAGCATATGGCAGAGCGGAGATTGCCAATGAAAATGACAGGTGATTAACATTCATTAATACTTTCAATTAACACCTTGAAAAATTCCATAAAATAATACTGCATGTAAATAATGTGTGATCTCTCCAAGTATTCTTCTACCTGTTTTTAAGGGAAGGGAAGAGAGAGAGAGAAGAGGGGAAGTGTATTCCAAAAGTACTTACTACAAAGATCTTTTTAGCCTTTGGTTTGTTTTGGAGTTCCATGGTCTAGTGATGAATAAATCAAGTTTGAGCTGTCAGTATGGGAAAAGATTTGGCCTGGATAAAAGTTAGTCCTTTATGTTCCCAAAGATGAGCAAAGATTTTCTTATCCATATTTTTATTGTGAGCATGAGAGAGAACCCGCGAGAAACTGCAGGGCGATGTGGAAGATGCTCTGGTCAGTTAGCTAATTACAGAGATTAGTACATGACAGTGGTTGCAGTCCTGCCCGTGTCATTCCACATTGCTCTCAGCTTCAGCGGGATCTCCCCACATTATGGAGAATTCTAAGTCTGTGCCTTTTCTTGTTGGTGCATACACAGGAACTAAGGAAGAAAGACTTGTCTCATCTAAGTAAGCTTTGTGACAGTAAGTTAAAAAGTCAACGTTAAGAACTGACTTAGATGTCAGTTCTTAACACAGCTGTTAATTATACTGAAAAAAGCTTCCAAAACCAGGCATGCCCCGGCTCCTTTGACCTGAAGAATTGTGTTTCTGGAGGGAAAGAAGCGTCTTGGTCTTGTAAAAGCAGGTGTGTGGTTTAAACAATGCAAGTAAATTCATGTGAATATTACCTATGGATTTTTTGACCCTTGGGATTTGACTTGTTTATTTCAGAAAGCATCCATTGGCACTGGCACTTGTAATCTTTTTTCTGTTTGTCATTACTGAGCACTTCAGTGGTCCTGGCTAGACTCAAGTGCTGCAGAGCTTTGGGGTTCAGGGGATCCAGACTTCAGGCTTAATTTCCTCTACTCCACTCCTGTTTGAAGTTCTTGCATTTGTTCCTTCATCATCTTTATCTCCTCTTCATAATCGGGTCCAATCAAGGCACGAGTGTGGCATTTTAAAATGTAAACGCCCCTTTTCCTTCCTTCTTAAAATGCTATTTCATAGGTTTAGAGTGTGTATCTATATGTTGTCATGTTTTCACACTGTTAGCGTCTTAGAGCTACCATTTGTTTGAGGTAGCTGAGGACTCATGAAGAGGATGTGATGGCTAGTAAAAAATACTACAAAATAGCTTCATTTGTAAAGCTCTGCCTTTGGGGCTGTGGGAGGGATGGAGGGATAAATAAGAAGTCCTCTATCTAAAATACCAATTAAAATGCTTAGTACCTACTTGGGCCACTCTTTTATACATGTGGTTAAGAACTATTTTTTCCTGTTTTAAACTTGGCTGTCACTGTGTTCCTCTTACCACCACCTGTAATTATTGACTAGACTTTGCCATATCAAGAGTGTGGCTCCACCTGACTGCATCTGCACTCCAGCGAGGGCTGTACCAGGCAGAGAGGCCTGGCCTTGACACCAGCTTTGTGGGTTGGCGTAGGTCCATTATGCTTAGGGCTAACGCCCTCTGCATTGAACTAGCCACCTCCGTATTGCAAAGCTCTGGGCCTGTAATTTTTCTTGGTCCTTGTGGTGTCCCTGGGATGGTTTTGTGGCATGTTTTGAATTCTGGCAATTCGAAATGGCAGAAGTACTGAGCAGATAGCATGGCAGAGTGGTGGTGGTGGGTGATTTTTCTGTAACACACCACTGGGTTGTGTGTTTCATGTTCTGGGTTCTTAGTTTGTGGATGTTAGCAGATGAGAGGTCTGCCAGAAAGGTTGAAGGAGCCAAAGTTGGCATTACACATAGACATACTCCTTGTGTAGCATGCATGCGGGGATGAACTCTCCTGTCAAGCTGTTCCCCCCTGGAGGGTCCTCACAGTTTGTTCCAGAAGGGAGTCAGGGAGAAAAATAGGTTGTTTTGCAGCGTGGATGATCAGGGCACCTCAGAACAGGAGTAAAATAGGAAGTGAACTAAATAAACCGTGTGCACGCACCCACCCTTCCAGTTGAATGCTAAATGAGAAAGCTGGGTTGGAGAGACAGCATCAGTTTAAGCATTCTTGCAAAGGGCTTTGACCTCTCCATTTGGTCTTAGGGACCCCCTCCCTGAAATAGCATGCAGATGATGGGGTACAGTTAAATAAAACTATAATTAGAAGCAACAGGAGGGAAAAGAAAAATCTGTCAGTCTGCTATCTTTTTGCATTTGACTGCTCTTGGATTGCTATTTTCAAAAGTGATCCACAGTGGCATCTCTTGGCTTCCAGGAAGGCAATGGGAATTTTATAGCTGATGCCAATGGGAGCAGAATGAGACTGATGTTAAGTGCTTTTTTTATAACCCCGTCCCTAGTGTACAGTCAGTTTCATTGTTTTCCCTGATATTTTTGTGGGTGTTACATAGATCAAGAAGGAGAAAATAGTACTTAAGAAAGACAAGTTGTGATTGTGAAACCACAAAACTGTCAAGAGAGGCTCTGGGGGGCAGCTGTGGGGCTTGGGACTGCTGTTAATTAATGTTACAGATTTGACTAGATTTCAGTATGACACTATTACTTTGAGCACCTTTCCTTCCTGGAGGACATAATCAGTAAAGTCCACCCTCTCTGACACAAGAAAATCCAGAGCAGTTCTACTGGTGAGCTCATGATTTGCTGCAAATGAGAGGAGTTTGGCCCTTTGGATTCCAGTTTGTGTTGTCCACCTGAAGCCTGACACCCTTCATAAGTTCATGTGTTTGGCATGGGATGTAGAAAGAACACGTATTTTCCTACAGCATTGTGACAGGCTGATCTGTGGTGAGACCTTTACACTGTGATGTCTACTCTCCCTTGATCCGTGTCTGACATTCACCAACATGAATGGCTGATACATGTGTGTGTGGAAGGGCTATTTAGACCTAAGACTTGCTTATCCTAGCACTGAAGCTAATCTCTTTGACGCTGCTAAGGTCAAGGTTGAAAGATGACTCCAAAGAGCAAGGAAAGGCAAGACAGGTTTGAAAATGGATACAGGGAGAACACACAAAATATGCCGCTGTAAATGCTGATTTGTAATCTCTCCCTTCCCCTCTTGCCATCCTTCCTTCTTTCCCTGTCGCAGGTTATTCATTAAGTATTTATTGAAATACATGGTAAAAAGAATTTGTTTAACAGTTGAAGTGCTAATTTTAAAAGTATTTTGGATTAGGCAATAGGTGGTGGATTTAAAGTTGGAGAATTCATATTCAGACAGATGCCTGAGGGTGGGGGCAGAAGTTACCTCTGCAAACTTCTTCCGCCTGACAGTACGTATTCTCACATACTGCAATAGAGTGGTGTTCTCGTGGTATGTGGGGAAAAAATTGTGGTATGTGGGACAAAAAACTGATTAGGCCGATCAGCCTTTGCCCCATCTCCAGGGGATTGCTTTTTAGGTCAATCAGGAGAAATCTGTGTGGAATGTAATGGCATTTGTTGAGCAATCAAAAACTTACCCTTGAGCCTACAAACTGCTCTTGTGGTATTTAACAGGACAAAAAAAAAAAAAAAAAAAAAGATAACCTGGGTTGCTTTTCCCCCTCTCTTTAAGCAAGGAATAATAGGTGTTTGGCAGTGGCAGGAATCTGTCATATTGTAGTTATGTTACTGTTTTTAATTGAGCGGTTTCAAAATCGTGTGAGGGATAGTCTTAGTACAGATGAGTTAGCAGATGCAGTAAGCCTATTTTTCAGTAGTCATGTACCATTATACGTAATACAGTATTTTTTTAAATTATAAATGCAGCGTAACATATGGGAAGAAGCCAAGCCTTGCACTGAAAGCATCGATTTCATTGATCTATGTTCTGTATATTTCTTTGGGTTTTATTCTTTTAACCATACCAGCCAAAACAAACTCTCTCTTTGCCTCAGTTTCTTCTTCTAGTAGAAAGAAATAATAAAGTTTCTGTGTGTAGGTTTATCACCTTTATATCTACTCTGAAAACCTTACATGAAAAGAGCACTAAAATTATGATTAAGTGCAGTAGATTTGTAAAAGTGGACTCTTTAAGATAGCATTTAAGTGTGTAAGATGAGATAACTTCCTGCTCCAGAGCTCATTTAATCATACGTATGAACTCCTGACATAAGAAGAGTGGCAGAAGTCTGACTGCTGTACTGCGAAGATGGCAGTCATTTCAAACCTCTGCAGCCCCTCAGATGAGTGTTTCTGTCTACCTGTGGTGGGTTTTTCTTCAAAGTGAAACGTGTTCATTAAAGCCCCTGTCATACAAATTGCTTTGCAAGAGGAGGACCTTTACCGGTACTCTCATAGCAGCGTGGAAGTCGATGAGGCTTTGCATACAGTGGTCTACACATATGTCTGGCAGGACTTTGGCCTAAGTTCTCTGGCTCGTGATCTGAGAAGAAAGAGTTCACCCTTCAATTGTGAAGTGGCTGTTTTTTCTGCTGTTGTATATATAAAGCCCGAGATTGTCTTTGTTTGAAAATAATTTTGATATTTCTTTTGTTTGGAGCATACCATGTCATAGCATCATCTGAGTTTAGCACAGCATTTACTTTCAATGTTGGAAAGCCAAAGCTCTTGTAAAGATGTTAAATTGTCTGATAATATTTAATCAGTTCATAGACTGTGCGTGCTTGAATAGTAAGCACTCCTGAAGAGCTTGCACCTTTAAAAAAAAAAAGTGAAGTACACTGATAATATTGCAGAGTGTAGAGAGGATTAAAATTATTGGAGCACTTAATTTTTTCTATAATTGCTTCAATTTGAAGGGAACTAGGCAAAATACCAAGCTGAAAATGAGTTGCATTAATCGAAAAATTCATCAGTCAGAAAGTAGGATCTAAACCAAAACGCCCAATTAAAACAAAAAAACACACTAAAAATGTTGGAGCTAAAGCCTTAAAGTAATGGGGCTCATATTCCTCCATGTTGGCTGTTGACTTCGGAGGATATTTGAATAGCCTCACACATTCATTTCACTGAAAACAGCAGAGGAGCTAAGGTGGAGTCTGAGCGTTGCTTAGAAAGGAAAGCAGTACACAGGGAAACCCTGGCTCCTTGCGATGCACCACAGTGGATAACAATCAAATGTGAGGATAGATCAGCTAAAGGTTAAAATCTTTTTATAGTAAGTTGACAATAAGATAAAATATTTAACACCACTGTGAATACCTTATGGTGGGTAGAGAGCTTTTCGGTACTATGTAATTATATTTCATAATGATTTAATGAGCCTTATTTAAAAAAAAGGTTGTATCACTTGAAAGGTACCACACAATCCAAAGTAAAAATGAGGCACGTTGCTGCTGTTCAAGGCTCTTTTTAAGTTTTCAGGTCAATAAGTTTACCAGTAAAAGTAAAATTTCGCTAATAGATAGTCTGTTTTCTGGTCTGACTTAAATTTAGCATAAGCATTGATTGTTTCTAAACAAAGGAGAGCTAAAAAGAATTTATTTTCGAAAGAGGATGAAATACTAAGTGTGCATATTATACGTCACTGGAACTTAGTAGGTCCTGACAAGTCTTGACCACATATGGCTCCAGTACACCACATGGTAGATTTTCATATAGCAGGTTTCACTGGGTTGTTGGCACTGATATAGTCAAGCAGAGATAGACACCCAGCTTCCAGTATGTAAGCAGTCATCTTTGAATCCGTGGGATAGCTCATGGACTGGAACTTCATTATGGACTTGCATATCTTTCTGAACCTTGTTCACCCTTTCTTTGCCATCATGCAGAATATTTCATGGTACCGTACTTCGGTAGAATGTGGACAACTGCTGTAATTTCCTATTTTACCTTTTACTTTGCACCATGTAGATGGTTGTGATACGCAGAGGCATAGCAAGTGAGTAGTGGCAAATGTCCAGGGAAGGCACTCGGTGCACATTCTGTTCTGTGTGGATCCTGAGAGCGTTTGGTGTGCTGGTCACCACTGGGTTGCTATGAAGGCGACAGCACTTGCATTTTGTCCGAGATCTCCATGGTGGCAGCTGGCTTCATAATCACACTGGCAACAACAATTTCCTTGTCTCGGATTACCACCTGCGTAGCTGCAGGATTGCGTGCTGCTGGCTCCTAAACCGCACGTAAAGAAAGGTCACGGGGAAGGTCTGCTGCTGTTGATCTTTTTGTCATCTCTTACACAAAAACTTGTTTGGGCCAGAATGCGTCACCAGTGGGTAAGTGCTGTTCAGATTCATTTGTAAGTCAGTCATGAGTGGAGAAAAACAATGCACTTCCTTTTTATTTAAAGTCTAATAATTTAATGACTACTTTCAAAGGTTCGTACTCCTTTTGTTCATACAGGAAAATGCTGTGTTTTGTGTGTGGTCCTGTTGACAGGACTAGGCTGGACCCACAGCCTTTTCCAAAATGGCAGAAAGGTTTGAGGGAAGGAAACCTGCATCCAAGTCCTTGTGTTTCTTAGCTGGGGAACAATAATCTGACCTGCAGTAAGAGTACCGTTACTTGGCTTGAATGCAAAGTGATGTCTGCCTCAGAATTTAATATCTGCGAAAAAATTTAATGTCGGGGAAAAAAATATTTGTAGCCATGGCCTCCACGCTTGTCTCACTGGGAGGTGCCAGGGGATGCCCAGTATTGGATCTGGTGGTAGCAAGGGCAGTGGGGCTGGAAGCGAGCGGCTTGTGTGGGACTCATGTCAGAGCAGCAGATGAAGGGGACGTTTCTTGGCTGATGAAACCAAGGGGCCTGGAAGAGTTGTAGCCTTCTCCTCACAGCTTCTTTGCTCCTCATCCTTGTAGTCGTGGGAGGACTTGAGCTGTGTGCCTCATGCACAGCTCAGTGGAGCTGGAGTAAGGTTGGAGGTGGGCAATGATGGAGCCTGTGGGGAAGACAAGTGCTCAATTTTTTGGCAAGTTTTTACTTCTGCTCTTCCAAAAGCGCATGTTACTTTACAGTTGATGCCACTATGTTCAGATGAGTTCAGTATGGGCTTTCAGACCAAGGGCCCAGTTTGTGAGGCAAATTAAAGGAAAACACTTGTAGCTGTGAAACCATTGTGTGGTATTATTTTCTAAATATCCTGCCTTATTTACTTAGAGATAATGACAGATAATTAAAATATTGTAGCATTTCTCCAAAGAAAGGAATGAAGGACCAGATTTTTGAAGGAACTTGAGCGTTACTCTCGTCAGGGCTGGAGAAACTTCCCTGGACCACCATTGACATTATGTGTGAGTTTCTATCATCGCACCCATTTTGATGTCTCGGCCTCCTCACCTAACCAGCCCACACCTCATTGTGTCTTCTTCTGTAGTGTACCCTTCTTGTGCCACATATACCTCAGGTTTTCCTCATTCTGATCTTTCAGCTGAGGTCTAGACTGCTACAGACAGCGTGTAACTATTGATCTGAGCTAATACTCGGAGAAATTATTTTTACTGTTTTTATGTGCTTTTTTCCCCCAGAAATGTGCACAGTAAATATTAATAATTTCAAATTCTAAAGTACTTGATTACCACTTCAGATGACCCAATTGCATGCCAGGTTTTTACTTCTGATATTCTGCTTCTATTCTTTTCTTCCCCCCTCTTTTTCATCCACCCTCTTGCTGGTGGTAATATAAATAAATCATCCTCAGGAGCACAGATATTGTGCAAGTTGCTGTGCTGGAAGTTAATACTTTAAATAGTCACAGGTTTGGTTTTTTTCCCCTTTCTCACCTGCACTTAATCCTATCTTCAGTGCAGAGTGAAAAGAAGAAGTGAGAGCAACAGTAGTGATGGTTACCTATATTGCAATTCCACTGCATTTTGATTAGCCTTAGGCTCAGTTTGCTTGGGTTTGTAATCCACTCATCAAGGTGGATACAAACTCAGAGAAATGAAACCCCAACTGTGTTTTTTGAAGGGATTTTGCGCTTCTCTTTTTGTATTGAAAACCAAATTCACACCATTAAGCAGTGGTGATGGGAGAGGGAAGAGAAGCTGCTCCCTTTTGAAACTCTGTGCATATTTTTAGATTAATTTTTATTCTTACTGTGTCTCTACAGACTCTGTGTCTGGTGGTATTGAAAAGAATTGTTGTCCAATATGCTTATTTAAACAATAAAGGTTATTCTTTTTTACTTCTCAGTGAATGTTACTTGCTTTTAAGAGCTACAGAGCTGGCTTGTGTGATCACTCATTGTCCCTCCTGTGCTATGTCTCTGTAACATATCTGTGAATACCTGTGAACGTTTCCTAAGATTATACCTCTTCTGGAAATAACTATTTTGGTGGAAATACAATAGTAAGTCACAAACATTTCAGTCATTAATCCTCTATTACCCTGCCTTAACATGTACAGTGCATTCTGTTTCTTGGTTTTAATAATACTTTTTTTGTTGGCTTCTTGATGCTTATGGAATCACAGAATATTTTAGGGACCTGCGGAGGGCGTACGGCTCAGCCCCACACTAAAAAAAAGGCCAGCTTTGAAGTTAGATCCTATTTTAAAGTTAAATCAGGTTGCTTGGGTCACCAATCATGCCAAGCACCGCTGAGGATTAGGCACCAAACAGATAAAAGTACGGTTGTACAGAGCTTCTCCACATAGCCTGGCCGTGTGAACTCCAGCACCCACACCTCAGATGGGCACCCTGAAGGAGAGCTCCTCCGTTGCCAGAGACACGCGGGTACGCTCTCTCTCTGCTCCCTGCGAGGGCTGAAGGGCTTCCTGCATCTGGTCTCACAAGCGCTCTGCGGCTGATGGTGAGTGGTACCAGGCTCTTCAGTAGCGACTTTGTGAAGCAGAGACTCCAGAGCTGAAATGTACGGTCTAACTTACTTGGAGGAGGAGACTTTATTTTGAATGCAAATATGAATGTTTTCATCCACACATGCATTAATCTTTTCAAGTCCTGCCAAGCTCTTTTAGCTAGTTTCTCAAGTTAATTATATGTTACGGAGTGTCTGGATCTTTTTATATTTCTTGAAAAAGTGTTTTAATTTTAAATATATTGTATGCCATTTAACTGTGTGTCTCATGTTAAGGAAAGGGGTAAATATGAGCAAATGATCTCTGCACCATTTACCATTTTGCATTAATGCCCTCTATGAACTGCAGAGTATTTTTTTCAGGATGTCATGTAAACGTATCCCACACTTCTGAGTATGGGAGTAAGAGGAAAGAGATTCTTTCCAATTTGTCCGTTTTTAAGACAGAATAATCAGAACTAACACCACTGGCAAACATTGTTTTTAAAATACGGGGCTCAGTCCACAGAGGATTTGATGGGAAGTTCTGCCAATTCTTTTATTTCAACAAGGTACAATCTTGTTACCGGAGTCCTTTTTCCAGCCTTTTCAATGAATGCTGAATGATTGTGGACTACTTCAAAGTGCCCGTGAATGGTAGCTGGGAAAAGCAAGTGGTTCTCAACAGGCTTGAATTTGTTCTCCAGGGGCCTGAGTTTTCACTGGGAAGTTGCAAGTTTTCTACAAAGTAATGAAGGTCATAACATATTTTGCTAACTGCTAATCTGTCTTAGAATCAATGGACTAAAAGTGAAAGACTCAAACTGTACCTGTATAACCACTTTAAAGTGGCACCAGAATGGGATGTCACAGTATAGGGCTGTCACGCATCCTTTCTAGTGCTTGGCAGTTGTGTGGGGAGCCAGAGCGAGGGACTGATCTGGCTGCAAACTAATGTTCAGTTAGTTTTTTAATGACATACCTGTCACATAAGCATCATCAGCTGTCCTAATGATGTAGCAGGAACATCAGGCTGAGGGGCAAGGGGAGAAAGAGAAAACTCTTTTAGCAGACACTGGCTTTTGCATTGGCTCCTGGCTGACCCTGCTTTGAGCAGGAGGTTAGACCAGAGGGCTGCTGAGGTCCCTCTGAACCTGAATTTTTCTGTGATCCTATGGAAGTGATTGTGAAACTGCAGCATCTCCTTTAAATACCTCAGTTGTGGGGGTTTTTTCCCAACTGCAATGTCTAAAGTAGCTGGAGGAGGGAATTTTCTGTTTGGCAGTCAGTTGGATAAAAACATGGATTCTGCTTGTAGAATTTGCTTCTTGGAGAAGGCAGCCATCCTGCGTATGTGAACTGGCTTCATGTGTGCTACATCACTGCCCTCACTGCAGCTCAGTGGTATATGGGGAATGTACTGAGACCGTACCTAGTGGTGGTGTTTGGAGCTGCTCAGCAGGAGCTGTGAATGCCAGCTTTGCGTTGACATACAAGGCAAAGACATTGGGGAAACCCCATTGTGGGGGCTTATTCTGTCTCGAATGGCACAGGTATGGTTGGATCCACTTTGGGGCCAAGTATGGACTGGTATTTTTTTATACACTGTGAAACTCTTGGCCACAGGAGGTTATGGATGCTCTAAAGTATAACTGTGTTAGAAAGAAATCAGACAAGTGGATGGATGAAAAGTCCGCTGGGGCTGTTGACTACAAAGATGTAGATACAACCTGGAGGTTCTATTTTGGGGTACTTGGGAAGTCTATAAGTTATAGGTTGCAAGGAGTTGGGACGATACACTGGAGGAAGAATGAGTCTATATCTGATTCTCTTCTATAGTCTCTCCCTAGGTATATGTTCCTGATTATTGCCAGAGGAGGGAATGGATGGGCCTTTTTTCTGACTGCGTATGACTCTTCGTACAACCCGTTGAAGTGCTTTGAAATCTGTTTTATATGGTTGTGAGAACTGGGGAGTGTAGCTGAACTGCTGATACTCTTTATGGTGAGAATTTGCTATTTGGAGTTGAAATAGCTTTGAACTACTTGATGACTTGTGCTGCCATTTAAAAAAGAACCCAATATGCTAAATACCATTGTTATCTTTTATTATTAGACTTATGTTTGCAGAACCAGCTGTCATTGTAAAGCAAATCGAGATCTTGACTGCTTGAGTTAGAGCCCATTAAAATGGGCTAAAGACTGAATATCCTACGTCAGGCTGCTTACTGTTGTACTGAAGTGTGCTCGGTATGAGTACTGTTCCTCTGAGACCTTAGCAAAAAACTAGGTGAGACTTTATGAGACTCTCCTACTGTGTAAAACAGATCCACAAAACTGACTGTGCATACTGGTAAGGAATTAATGATTGTGCATTTAGATGCCATTTGTAAACAACAGGGGAAAAAAGCTAAACTAAGTATTTTTACAAATTCTCCTTTATGATCCCCATTTTAAAATAGCTCTTACAGTATTTCTTAGGAATTAAGGGTCCAAATCTTGCAGTTAGGTCTCTGTGCTTTTGCAGGACTAAAGTCAGCAGGGCTCCACAGCAGCACAGGGGTTTGTCCACTAGGATCCAGCTGCAAGCCTGGAAGCAGACTTTGTTTGTGTGTTGGTCTTAGTTGCTCTGGAGTGGAGCCAGAGTTCCGCCTCTGCTTAAGGGCAAAATTGTACTCTGACAAGCCTTCTTTGCTGGTGCAAAGAGCTGCTGGGCTGTATGCTGATCCAGTAGGTTTTAAACATATAGTGCAAATTAAATTAGTACCCCTAACTTACTGTCAGTGCTTCGAGTTTTCCTCCAGAAGCCTGGTTGTACTCGTATTAACGTTCATACTCACATTGAAGTTAGTGACGAAGTCCCTCTTCACTGTGAGCAAGACCTGGTTTTAAGAGGCATCATTAGGATTGTGCGTGCCTGTGTGCTTCTTTATGGGCTGTAGGATTTGCATAGCCTCGTTTGTTTAATCTTGTAGACTAGTTATGGGCTTACATTCTTTTTCAATGTCTGTCTGGTTTGTTTTCTCAAAATGATGGGCAGGCCTTTCCCAAACAACTCTGATCCTCTAATTGATCTGGTTTTGGAGCTCCCACTTAATTCAATAGATGTTCTGAGCATGGAACAATTACAGGATCAGGACAATGTCTATTTAAGTTCAGTCAAGTCATATAAAAGTGTCTTTTTTCCCTCCCTTCCAGCAGGAAATTGATTTCATGCTTTTCAATCTCCCAGCATGTTTATTAAACTATTATTTATTCATTTAGTTACTTTATTATTTAATTTTTATACCAAAATGTGGCTTTGGTCTCTAGAAGGAAGAGTGGGAAACAGTTCAATTTTTTTTTCCCCCCTCAAAAAGTACTTATGTTCTGGCCTCTTTTTTAAGGTACAACACTACTGTGCACCTTGGAACAACAGTGGCTAACAGCTCTTAACAATAGGAGTGGGAATAATGGCAGGGGTAGCAAAGACATGAAGAATTTTGAAAAGCAATATTCTTCAATGTTGGGAAAGTAATGAAAGGTCAGAACGAAGCTCAATAGAAAAGCCATTATGAAGAGAATGGGCAGAATTCTGGTTTTATGTTGCTGTCACGGCTTTGGATTTGTTTTCTTTCCATTCTGACAAATTGTATTTAGTTTAATTCAGATTATTATTGTTATTTGCTTTAACTCATGCAGTTTTACTAGGTGTGATTTTAATGGTGCACAACTGTAAATGGCTATATTTTAGGGACTTCTTTCTCTTTCCCTTTTTTATTTGGAACCTTCTGTATAATGAATTCTTAACCAAGAATTATTGTTTAGTATTATTTACCCAGAGCCAGGCTGTGCTATCGAAATACAGACTGAGTAGCACCATACTCTGCTGTTAGCTCTGCTAACTGCTGTAGGACGGCTTAAGAAGAAGGGTGCGTGCTGTTGAATGTATTTCATGTACTGTTCAAAAGTCCTTGCCATTAATTCAATTCCACTGTGTCTGCAGTCAGTGTTGAAATCTCCATTGACTTCTGTGCCAGCAAAACTAGATCGGCTGTGACTGCTTTTGATAATATCATCCTAGAATTTACTTTCTTACCCCTAATTAATTAAAAAGACATTCTGCACCCATTAGTTATGGAAAAAGTATGTTTTGAAAATAGGACTGATAAAAGAAAATATGTACGGCTGAAAGAGATACATAACAGGTATCGATGCTGGATCTATCCTCATCCTTTTGGTTTTGACCTAAAGAAAACAATTCTGTATGATGGGGTGGTCATATAAAGCACAGTCCTCCTCTTCCCTTTTCCCTTCCCTATATGTAAAAGCAGCAAAGTTGACCAATACAATTTAAAATCAGCATCCTTCAGATATATCTTTCTTGCAGATAGATCATTGGTTGTTCAGCAGATGCTCAGTCAGTATGTCCAGATAACCAGTAATTTGGTCTATTTCAAACCTAAATAATGTGTAGTGACTACATGTGGGGAGAGCCTGCATAGCTCACGTTTATTTCCTCTCTATTGCATTTTGTATTTTTTCATTATTTTCATTTCTCCCAGCCATGTCTGATAATAAGATCCCCCTGTAGATAGTGCTGGAAGTCTGGAAGGTCTATGGAAATGTCCTCCCAGAGCTGTTAAAGACAGATTAGACATCCATTTCAGCAAAGGAATAGTCCAAACCCTGGACCAGCCCCTGTGGGTGGTTTTATGCAGACATCTTTCTTCTGCAATTTTTTAGAGCAGTTATCGGAGGCTGTTTCTGGTCTTGTTTCGTAGTAGGGGGTGGTGATTTAAAAGCGCTCATGATTTCTCTCTGCTGCCATGGAATTAAATACTAAAGCTCTCGTTTACCTCTGAGGCAGATGAACTGTGCCGCAGGCTGAATGCCTGGAAATCCCCAGCCTAGAAGTCTAATGATGAGCCCCACATGCAATCCACCACTGCCACAGTAGAGGTTAGTCTCAAATGTAAGCAGTGAGTACAACAGCTGCCAGATTGATGCTCAAAAGATGCAGGTCCCCAAATAAACCACTTATTCCTTCACCATTTCCTCTTCCATTATGCACAGGGAGGAGTTTTCTGTTTTCTTTTATGTGTCTTCATTTGTTTTTGACGAGTGCACTTAGCAGATGAGAGAGTACCCTTCTTGCCTTTGCCTAGGTATCAGTGTTCTGAAAAATGAACATAAAATGCATTTGGACTCTTTCAGGTCCAGAGGTTGGAATTTCAAATAATTGTAATTGAAAATCTTGCTTATATTTTGAATTAAGTTTACCCTTTTCCTCTTGCCATTTTTAAATTCAAAATTGTTAGACTAACATGTTTCTTGAAAATTGTTTTGTCACTGGGAATAGGAGATGTTTTCAATATTTAAATCTAGTTGAAGACTGGCTTACCCTTTTTCTTTCCTTTTTTAACCTCTCCAAACATGTACTTTTCAGATTCCTTCTTAGCTGTCTAAATTTCCCCTATGCCCTTTCTGGTTGACTTTGTTAGCGTGGTGCATTCCTTTTATGGAGCTCTACATTTTTCATTTTTTGTCCTTCAGTGGATTCTTCAGATGGGATTCTTGGCCGCCTACATCTTTCTCACTCTGGGTACCAGTGTGCGCGATCATCTCTTTCATGGGAAATTGGGCTTGTGTCCTTCTTCCTCTAGGGAGTCAACATGGAGAATCAAGGTACAAAGTTGTCCCTGGCCTTAACCAGGGCTGCTGCTGAAAGCGTGCCAGAGGAGACTTCTTTATATGTTGTGGTACTTGGTAGTGCTGGGCATTTGTTGGAATTTCTCAGCTGAGTGGGTGATGTACCAGGTTCCTGGGATTCTACGCTTGTCGCGTGCTTCAGGCTCTCAAAAGTTTTGTCTGCAGTGGTGCTTCTGTATGCACTTCTTACCCTTAAGGAAAGTGAAAGTATCCAAATTATCAGGTTGACCAACACTTGCTTTAAAATGTTGGATGAGTTTAACAGGAAGAACGTGTCCTTTTAATCTAATGGAGCAATGGGTAACGCTCTTGATTACAAAACTGGAAACCAAGCTACGAGCAAAAAGGGTGAAACAATAATTTTTTGTTGCAATATGTCAGGGGAAGTTCAGATTGGACATTAGGAAAAGGTTCTTCACTGAGAGCGTGGTGGGTCACTGGAACAGGCTTCCCAGGGAAATGGTCACGGCACCAAGCCTGTCAAGAGTTCAAGGAGCGTCTGGATAATGCTCTTAGTCATATGATTTAGTTTTAGGTAGTCCTGCGAGGACCAGGGAGTTGGACTCCATGATCCTTATGGCTTCCTTCCAACTTGAGATATTCTGTGATTCTATGAATAGTTCCCAAGCTGATGTGAGGACTGACAGCCTATACCGCTAGCCCTGAAAAATTCTCTTGTACTGCATCTTTGCTCTGCCTTCACATCAGATGGGATTGCCTTTCACTGGTCTGTCTGCAGAGGGCTCTGCGTGGATCGTACTGCTGTTCAGTGAGTGGGATCTCTGCTTTCCCCGTCCTGCAGGCTGCTTTGAGTTTATAGTCCCTCTGTGGTCTTTAAGCAGCACACTGATCCCAGCTGGAAGAGTTTACTTGCTGTTTACAGCATGTTCCGGAAGAAGTGTTCTTTGCACATACATGTTAGATCTTCATAGGGATCGTGCATTTCCTAATAAGATACAAATGATAGACTTGGTACTCATAGTGTTTTGCCCCTCTGCCTTTCTTCAATCCATCCTCCTTCCACATGTCTTTTTTCCTTTCATTTCATTGCTGTCACGTCTCAACTGCATACTGTAGCCATTGCTGTCTATAATGCATTGTTTCAAAGCAATTAACTTGTTATGGAGAGTAGGATAAAAAGCAATAAACAAATTCCAAGCATGTGGCCACTTGCTTGGTCAGGTTTGAATGCAGTCCTACCAATATCATGAAAGGGCAGGTCCCACAAAATAACACAACAGCGGAGTCTACTTTGCCACAGGGAAACCCTTGGAAGCAAAGCCAATCTGTGTGAAATATTCTTGATAGCTGTTTCTATGTTTTAGATTAAATTAATAGGCCAAGGTTGGAAACCTAATTCTGTGTTGCAAACATTTTTCATGGCAATGTCAATTATGAGTCGTTCTTTCTAATCCAGTCGTGAGCATTTTTCGTCTTTCAATACAGCGTGATTCACTACAGTGTACATAGAAGCCAAAAACATAGATGAAATCATAGAGCCATCCCTGAAAGCTAGAGTTAATTCTTTAATTTATGGGGGTTTTTTAGGTTTGTTGTTGTTGTTGTTTTGTCGTCCCCCGAGTTTATTCTATTTTCTGTCTTTCTGTCTCTCTCTCTTACAGGTTTACTTTTACATTTAAGTAAATTGTTATTCTGCTCTGCCTACTTCAAGCATTACAGGAAAACTTAGCTTGGGTTTTTAATACATTGAAATGACTGATTCTTAATCTAATTGCAATTTGTTTAACTTTATGTCCAGTTTAAAGCTTTGAACTTCTTGTAAAACACTGTATAAAGTACTGGGTGTTCTTGTACTTCCTAATTCTGTCTGGCATTTACAACAATTCTTTCACTATCTGTGAGGGTATGGCTCCTAGCTCTGCCAAGATGGGCTTAGAGTCTGATCCACTCCATTGCTGTGAATAGGAGTCTGTCCATGGACTTCAGTGGGAGTTGATTCAGGCTCTTTATTGCTTCACCTTTACAAACTGAATTCCAGGCTATTCTCCATGGTAAAAATCTTGGCACTATTGAAGTGAATGGGATATTTGCTGTGGAATTCAAAGGAGCCAAGATTTCAGCTAGAATATTTAATATCTCACAATTTAAAATAACCTATTTTCAGCCCTTGGATTTGACTTGGACATTCTGCTTTGAAACAGACACAGGAGATTAAAGTGAAATAAAATTTCCATACTGAAGCTTGATTAAGGTCAGAGTTACTATTAGATACTTGGTGTTAACTACAGCTGTGTAGGACAGAGTTTACTGAAGTCTTTAATTTGCCCATTAAAGGAAATCCTGCGACATGTCTGAGTCAAGGGTATACCACCCAAGTGGTAACTCTGACTTTAAATCTTGTTGTGTGTCAATACTTACTTTTGACTAATAAAAGTGCATATACTCATTGCAAAAAGGAAACAAACAGTGTGTGTGGGTAAATCTAATTGTAGGTTTATTTATTTATATGTGTTTTACGGGGCAATATTTCATACATTTGTGAGCCAACCAATGAACCCTGAAAAGTCTGATGATGACTGCCCTTGTAGAGGCTTCGCAGGGGCCCTGGGAGATTTTCCATCTGTGAACTGAGTATTTCTCTTGTAACATTAATACCCACCATCAAGTGCAAAATCAAAACAAGAATCATCAAAACAAGAATCACCACTATGTAAGACTTGGTATGGATATGGTATCCTGCTTAAATCTCCCACCCTTAACCATAGCACCTTTTTTTTTTTTTTTTAAAGTGTATGGCTAGTATTAAATATAGTTGGATTTCCCATTGCCTTCCAAGAGGACCTGTTAGATAGTCAGATAACTAGTTTGCTCTTGGATCCTTACATTAAGGAAAATAAATATTAGATAAATATGGTAGGAATCATAACCAGGAACCATAATCTTGGCTGAATTGTTACTATATTTTTCTCTACAAGTCTTTCCAACCATCTGAAAAAGAAAAAATGTATCCAGGAAACTCATTAATGTAGTTCATGCATCTAATATAGAAATTCAGTCATAAGATCTGTGAATAAAAATATGTATTAGAATATATGCCTGTGCATATTTTTATTTATTACATTAGTCTACACATATTAAAGTCTCCACTTAGAATTTCAGAAGGGCCAAGGTTGCTCTATATTTCATAATGTTTTAATTTTTAATTTTTTAAAATCCTTTTCACAATTACCAAGTAACTAAACTCTTAAACTGTTTCTGTCTGCCCCAAGGGTTTTTTCTCTTCCTCTATGTGTTGAAGGGAAATCTGAGCCTAAGAACACTAAAGAGGAAAAACATGTCTCATCTACTTGTCACGGCATCTATACTTTGCCATTTTTTTGCCACCCAAATGTGACAGGGCAGCACATAAATGTGTGAAGTCTGTCACAAATGGCAGCCAGAGCTGGGAATTCAGGAAAATGAGCTTTGCCTTTTTGAGGCTTTTGCATTTAAATCCTGCAAAGTGCTGGGTGCCTTCTGAAAGGTTATGCTAAGCCTGCTCAGTGTTAGTTCATGGGAGGTGTTCACCTTGAGGGATTCAGCCTGGAAAAGGCGTATCTTCTACATGGAGCCCTGTGGGGGATGCGTGGGGTAGGAGAACATGACATGTTGCCTGTACTCTCATATGTCTCATGCATGTGATGTTATCATATGTCAGAAATCGCAGGTGTGGCTCAGAAGCGTGGGAATGACGGCTGTGGAGAACAGAAAGTCTCTCTTCACCCGCAGAAGAGAGCGGCAGCAATGCAGGCAGCAGTGGTGCAGCCTCACCCAGTGCAGCAGGATTGTCTCCTCGGAAGTGAAAAGGTGTTTACAGTTCCACGATGCGTATATCGTAGTTCCTTCTTCTAAAGTGCTGTTTGGTGTCTTTTTGTGTCCCACATCTGCAGGAGCTCACAATATGCTCAGACTAAAGAGACTTGAGGATAATGTGACAACACGGAGCAGGAGGATGAGGCCACCACGTTGATCTTACACTAACACTTAAGAGAGAGCACCTGTGCACTAGTACAGATGGGCTGTGTTTTAAATTATCACGTGAGGCTCCAGGTGTTTTGCCAGTCCGCAACCATTCAGAGCCTTGAACTTCTTATTCAAATCCATCTACGTATCTGTCTGCCTCTCTGTGTGTCTATCATACAGGTTTTTATTTCATCGGCAGCGCCTTAGCAACACTGGTCCTCCCCCTGTTACAGCCAGGCCCTCCTGAGAGAAGCAGCTAGATGTGACCCCAGGAAGCTCTGTTTAGGCAGGAAAACAGCATCGTCGCCGGTTTTTGAAACAAGAGCTGACCATGTCACCATGCCCTACCTTCTGGAGCACATGGCAGCATGTGCTCCTTTTCTTCCAGGAGGCGAGGGTAGGTCTGATACCTTCCCCTCCCTTTTCTCTCTCTCACAAATGCGCTACCTTTCACTTGGTTGGAGGGCGGTTTGGGAGCCAGGCACATCAGCAAGCTGCTTGCCTTGGGTGTCTGGCAGGATGGGCAGAGCAAGGGATGAGCAGCATGAGGTGTGGAGTGGGCACATTACCTTTGCAGTCCGTGCTGTCTTCTGTGGTGAGGTATTTCATGTGAAGGGGAGGGGGGGGTAGAAGGAGAAGGGAGGGGGAGAGAGAGAAATGCAAACATCACCACTATCCTCAGTAAGAGATTTAGATCTCTGTGTTGGCATAAAAAGGTCATTTTGGGCCTGAGGGTTTTGACATTGTTCCTTTAAGTTAGACCCACAACATAAACTATTTTCAACACTTGCCATGAAGAACAAATGACCTTTAGTAACTTGCCCAGAAGACAAATGGTACGTTAACACAATAAATATACTTTGCTAGTATCGTGCTTCTTGCTTTAATTTTCAATTAGAAAAGTTACCTTTCCCTCTCCCTTTTACACAAAGGACTGCACTTTCATGCTTTGATTTTGTAACAGAGATTTCTTTGCCCTCTGTGGGATTGGTAATATTCACTGATAATTACTGGCTATCCAGTAAATTTCCTTCTGTTCAGGGACAGCGTTTTGTGCTCATCTGCTCCAGGTGGGCTGGATGGAGGGTATCTGTGAGGGAAGGAGCGGGTAGTTAAGGAGCCTCACCAGACAGGTCTGCTGCGAGAGCAGAGGAGAGGGAGTCCCAGGGACAAACAGTTAAGAGCTGGTGCTGGTAAGTATACCTTTTGTTTGACTGAGCTTTGGTGGCGTGTAAAATGAGAAATGAGACGGGAAATTAAAGGTGAAATTATTTCAATTTACATCAGTAAAGGTAGGAGGTATGGATGTTGGCATGTTGACTTCTCTTCAGGGAAATGAAGGGCCGGTACTCTTCTCTGTGCTCATTTTTATTTCAGTTGAGGTTTCCAGGCTGGGTTGTTAAGAAGCTAGCTGCCAAGGCACAAACTCGCTGAAGGACCTGAAAGTACATCAGTGGTTGTATGAGGGTGGAAATGCCAGGGTTTCTGCTGGGGATGCTCAGGCCATGGCTCGCCCAGCTGCTGATCTCGGCCCCACGCTCAGACGACACCGTGGAAGAAAGGGAAGTCTGCAGTGTGCTGGTGTGGGAGGGGAGGACACCTGAGGGAGGAGAGGAGAAGAGTGATGAGTAGGGATGCACCAGCTCTCCTCCACGCAGTGCTGCGGCTTCCCGAAAAGGGTGGAGAAAGGAGGTGGGCATTAGGAGATGCTTCCAGAGAGCTGGGTCAAGTTTTGTCAAGGGGATGACGGAAAAGATGTCATTGTCACACAAGCAATAAACGCCTGGAAGAAGGGAGAGGGTGTTGGTGGTGGGAAGATAGTAGATCAAGGGATGGCACAGTGGCAAGTAAATATTTAGAAAAAGAAGAATGATTTGTCATCCATTGGAGTCACAGATACAGTTCTCTTAACATTAATAGTGTTTGGAAGGTAGGAAGATCTAACGCGTAATGCAGAGGCTCATTTGGCATTCCTTAGATGTTGGTTAATTATTTCTAGGGCTGATACAGTGCCCTTCATCCCAAAGGGATCCAGAACACTTTACACAAAAGTAGATTTTTCAGTTTGTTGGTTGTTCTGAGGATTACAGTTACTTCACATCAAATAGAAACATTTTGGAGAAGGTTCTTTTTTTGGGTGGGGGGAAGATCTTTTGTTTCAGCTGAACAGAAGTTATTTTACAGAATCAAAAATGAAAGCTTTCTTTTGCGTTTAGGATCATAAATCCTTCAGAACCTTACTGAGGGTGTGTTTAAGTAAAGAATTTTTAAGCAAAGCCTCTGGAAATGAAGAATTGAAATACTTTAAGTTGAAATAGCCCTTTTGCATCTCCAGAAATGTTTGTTTCTTCTTTTGCATCAGACTGCCAACTGAGTCTGACCTTATTTCATACATAAATTAGTAATCCTTTTTTTTTTTTCTATCAGCAGTAAAAGTCTCAAATTTTTTTTCCCAGCTATATGTTTATGCCCTTTTATGATCATTGAAGTGGGACTTAAATAGAGCTGGAGAAGCGTGCTGCTCTGAGGCAGTTTTATTAGGGAAAAGCTGAGCTGGGGAGAAGGAGCTTGAAGTGGAAGGAAGCAAGGGATGAATGAACTGAAAATGAGGGAAAACTGAAAAGAGTTGGACAATGTGAGTAATGGTGACAGTTACTCCCCAGAGTAAAAATAGGAGCGAGGAAATGAGGATTAGGGATACGAAGATGAAAAGGGGAGTCAAGAGGAAAAAAAAAAGCTGACTGAAAAGGCAAAAATAGGACACTTCACCTTTATTTTAGTGAATGCTTTAATTCTCCATTTTCCTGAGAAATGCCATATATTTCTAAATTTGGAAAGGAGGAGAGGATGGCTATTTTTAGGAATTACTAATGTTTCTGGCTGCTTGCAATTCTGTAGTTAACCAGAGAAAAAAAGAAAAATACAACAATGTAAAAGTTAGTGGAACTTAAGAAAGTACTTTTGAAAAACAGGACCTTAGTAATACCTAAACTTTCAGGTCATTGTACTTCTAAAGGGACAACACAAGGCCTGTATTACTTAAATTTCATGTGAACATTACAGGTGTAATCCTGTAAACACTTACAGGTCATCAGTAATTTTTTTTTCTTTTAATGGAAACTGATACCCGTATGCAATCAGGTGGCTCCAGAAACTAAGGACTCGAGAAGAAGACTCAATCTTGCTAGACTTGTGATAAGAAATCACAAAAGTTGGGTGTGCTTTTTTATGCTGGTCTTTAGCCCCAGGAGGGAATTCACCCTTAAAAGGTTTTTTTGAGTGATTTTTCTTCTGATATTGCAACTGTGTGTGCCTGGTTCCCACCTTAGGGAGCCCAGCTTGTGTTTATTTAGTGGACAAGACTACTGGAAACTGAAAATTCCTTCTGGTGATTCCTCAATCTCACTTTTTTTTTTAAATTTTACTCAGAATTAATCAGTTAAAACGGGGTACTCGTCTTACTGGCCCTCCCAGAACCCCTGAGGTGGGTTTTGCTGATCTCTTTCGGTTGTTCATCGTTTTATAGAACAACACTGGGACCCTTGAGGATATGTTTGACTAGCAGCCACAGTCAAGCGCTCACAATGTGAGAAGGGGGAAGGAAAAAAAAAGACCTGGGTCAGCAGTACAAACGGGGAAATGACACCAAGCATGGTGGTGAGACTGAGGATTTCTGCTTCGCTGGTAATTTCTAACTTTCTTTTTAAATGGGTTTAGATGTGGATTTTCAAATGAGCTCTTTGAAGTAGAGACAAGGCTATGCAAATTTTTTTTAACAAGAAGAAAATATGAGGGAAAATTAAAATGATCCTTACTCTCATGCCCCTCCACTCTCCCTCTCTCTTTCCCCACCATGGCGTATACAGAGAGGGATGTGGTTATTGATTAGTATGTCCACAGTCCAAGTACATCCAAGCTACGGGAAAGGTATACTGCAGTTACCTGGGCAGGGGACACCATTTCAATGCTCTTACTGGCACCCCACTACCACATTAGGTCAGTGCTTCTATGTTGGTCTGTTGTTTTTTAATGACATATTGGGTCACGATCCTCATCGCATGTTGCTGACATCAACGGGTATTTTGTTACTGAGTGAAATTGGCATTGGTGTCAGATATTTCATGGGTTATTCCATCGTTCTGTTCTTGCTTGGACAACATGAGGCATATAAACGGTCGTGAGCCTGTTCATGGTCTCTGAGTCATGAGTTCTTGTTCTTAGGAATCGTTTGTTATACAGCACACATTATTTTTGCATTTGAATGTCTTCATTAAATTCAGCTTTCCATCTCTGTAATTTTACTTCAAAATCTGAAATTCCTGCTTTTCTTACAGGTCACTACTGAGTTATTTTAAGCCCTCAATTTTAGATGGTAGTGCTGGGTAGCGATAACTTAGGTAAAAACAGTATTAATTTTGTTTTATGAAAAGTTTATGGAAGTTTTAAGCAGAGCTGAAGTCTGGCATATTCAATTTAATTTTCCTTAATGAGTAAGAAATTAGGAAACTTTGGATGCAAGTATAATAGAAACATTTAGAAATTTGATTTATAGATGAAAATTCAGAAAAAAAGGTGTCTGCTTTTATTCATCAGCTTGGGGAGCGGGTATCTCTTTAAAGTACCGTAGGAAATGGCAGATTGGCGGCTCCACCTCTGAACCGACCTAGAGCAGCAGGATCCACCAAAGTAAAAACTGAAGAAGGCTGACACAAGACAGAGCATTGCTAGTGGAAAAGCAGGTTTTCCTCAGAAATAGCTGAGTGGCTGAGTGTGTAAAACCAAGCAGAGATAGCAAGAAGACTAAGGAAAAAGAAAAACCATATGAGTATGGGCAGTGTCTGTGAATCAGACAAAAACCCGATGAGACAGCCTCAGCAGTGGAGTCTTAGGAGTTGTCTGAGCTCTACTGATGCTGGAGCATATGTGAAGCTGAAAGAGCGGGCAGGAGGGAGACAGGACCTGAATAAAACGTTGCCTTCGCTGGGGAAAACAGATCACCCGCTTGTGCTAGTGGCCAAGGAGCAGATAGTGCAACTTTATAATAAACGGGCTCCCGGGGAGGCCTGGTTCTCCATAGCTTCTGCAGATCGCAGTCATTCAGAGTGGTGCAAAATGTCTATGCAACAACAGCTTTTCAATTTACTGGAGTCCTGACACGTGTTGGCACACGCACGTGGGGGTAGATGTGCCCTTGCTCTTGGTTGGCTGGCAGCAGTCTCCCTCTCGTGCCTCTCACCGCCAGAAGCCATGTAATTGCCTTGGCATGGCGCTGTGCCCTGCACGCTGGCCGTGCGCACAGTCTGCATTGTTGTGGATGGGAGACAGTGTGCATGCCCGTATTTTCTTATTTAAAGAGACTGAATACTTAATGTAAGAAAAATATAAAGGGTATATTAACGTGGGTGACCTTTCTCTTAGTTTATTCACCTCTTAAGATGGCTACAAAAGGAGGGAACCAAAAGTACTATATGGAAAACAGCAAGGGTAGTTGGACCCCGTAATCTCCTGTGACCTACAGAGATTCACCATGTCATTTAGTGTACTGGGAGTAAGCCAGGGTTTGGGGATAGCAGCAGCAAGAGGGTAAGTTGGAAGCTTGTGGGTCAACAGGAGATTTAGGTTAGCTGAGAGACTTCAGTGGGTTTCTTGATGATGGGAAGAAGCTGAAAGCTGGTGATGCTTGTTTAGTAGAAATACTGGAAGTGTGTTAACATTTTGAGTTTGAGGAAAGGGAAGTCAGTGGCAGGAAAGCATATTCAGTACAAACACTTAGGAGAAGTTGGAGCTCTGTTCTCCAGCATGAGTTGACCTTCTGAGGAAAATGGGGCGAATCCAGTCCCCACAGACCCAATTTGGTTGTGCCAGCAGAGAAGAGTAAAACAGAACGAGGGTAGAAAATAGGACTGCCACCTTGACTATAAAGGTTACAAAGTGAGACTGCTCTTCTGAGAGGAAGTCAATCAAAATGTTAATCAGCCTAATATGTTTCCAAGTTCTGTATTTTGCATAACTTCAATAGAAGAAGATTTTTTTTTTAAGTGGCAAAGTTGGAAATAAATAACATGACAGTAATACTAGTCTCATTGCCTGCAGTGTAAGTGTGGTGTCAGATCATAAAGGTAGTCAACAATAGCGTGGAGATAAGCAGTGAGGACCCCAAAAAGACAGAAGTGTACGGCAGGAACTGCAAAGCCATCAGTGACCTTTCCGTGTAGGAGAGTGGTGTCTCGGGGAGTGTGTATCAGTTTAAGTAGAGTCACAGTAGAAAATCCGTACTGTCAAAATGAACTTACTCTACCATAGAATTTTGTTACATTTTGTTTTTAAGTAGTCATTGCCCAAATGGAATTAAGATACTAGTTCAGTAAACATTTCAAATTCCTCTGAAATGGAAACAACTTCATTTTTTTTCCAGATTTGTTTGCAAAGTCGTTCTCTTGTCTGATTCTCCTTAGTGCATTAATAATTAAGTTGTGCGGTCCATTTTTGTTGCTGTCTTCTTTAGCTTTAAATCTTTCCTTTCACTTGATTTTCTACATGGAGAAGGTGGCTGGTGTGGCTCTTCAGCCCTGCTAGGCAAAAAGCCGTCGCTGTCCATATTGCTAAAAGATTAAACACACACAGAAACTGGGCTGCTGTCATCCAGGTAAAGAGGAGTTTTAAACATGAGCTGGTGCTGTGAGCTAACAGCTGCTTTGCCTGCAAAAACATCTTCCCCCACTAAAACTTTATTAACAGTTGTTTAGCTTCATCAGTGGGAGTAATGGTAGGAGGAGGCCTAATGTAAACAAAGCACAGGTGGCTGTGTGGGGATTTTATCGCAAGGGCATCTGGACCTGTTCTGAACAGAGATAGATATATATATGTCTCATATATAAATATATATATATTAAAAAAAATAAAAGCAATCCCATCATTTTTACCACTGGGGGAACAGAACTGGTTTTATTAATGGTGGGAAATGATAGGGAAAAGAAGTTAGTGCCACGTGAGGGAGCGGTGGCTTCTTGTCCTCTCCATGTGTCTGTAGACCTCTCTTGGCCTTGGTTTCCCAGCTGGTGAGATGAGGATATTCCTTACAGAGGTACAGGATGAGGCTCACAGGTAGTTAATATTTTTGAACTTGAAACGTGCAAAAATGATGGAAGTAGTAGGGATTGTTACTATTCCCCATTTAGCACAAAGTTGAAATATTGAGAGGCTAAAGCTCTCTCAACCAGCCAGCCTCAAGCCCCAGTTTGACTGCAGAGGAAATCTATTACTCATTTCCTGCCTTTACTTAAAATAAAGAACACCCTGCTGCCCAGTACCATGTCTAAGAAGACACATCATCACTAATTTTTTGCCAGAATAATAAAAGTGACAGAAGGGGATTCCCCTGAATGTTTGATGCTTTTCTGCTGCGCGGCTCTGGCAGTCCCAGAATAGCCGTGCAGAATCTGCACCGAAACGGGAAGTCAAAGGGTACGAGCTGGGCTCACACGTGCCTCTTCTCTGCTTTGGCCTTACTGGAAATGCATGTCCTTGTTTCAAGAAATAACTGAAGGGGCATGGTGGGAGAAAACCGATGGACTTAAATCCAGAAAAAGGTGTCGTTAAGAACGGAAGAGAAACCGCCTCTTTTCAAAGAAGAACTTGAGGGGAAGGCACTGAAATGGCCCAAGTACAAATTCACTCTGACTCCTTACACGTAACACAACCTTATTCTCTGACATGCTGAAGGCATACGTGCTTTTTGTATTGTATTGCAGTTCTGGGTAAGGATGTGACATCTCGCTGGTGGGGTTATGCACCACAAGTCCTAAGGAAAGTGCCGTCATCATGGACTCGGGGCACGTGTACCTGTGGCACTATGGAGGGTTGTACATATAGAGTTTGCAGAAATGGTATGCTGGTTTGCAGACACTAGTGGGAGTGGAGCCATGTCTTTACTTGCAAAGAGGTGAGCAATAGGTGAGTGGGCATACTGGAATGCATCTATGTAGCTTTGACTATATTGATACAGATAAATCGGTACAATTTTTATGTACTGGCGAGATACGAACTTTGTCAGCATGTGCTAATAGCATTATGAATTGAAGGCATTCAGCTCTCCTTGGCTGATACTTGCAGTTCTTAGGTTTGGCCCCTTTGGAATGAATCTGGCATCTGCATTGAGGCTAGATCTGAAAACCAGGTTTTCATGGGTGGAGATTTCAGCATCCCAAGTAGGTAGGCAGATGGCCACAATGGGAGCTCTTAAGCATAGAGAGGACTTGAAAATCTGTGCCTTGTTTAAGTAGATCCCTCCAAGAACCCTGTTTAAAATACGGATGTTGAACACCAAAAACTCTAGGCCCAATGTCAATTTTTGCAGTTATCTAAACTTTGTTTTTGAGTTACTAGAACTTTGCAATGGGGATTGCATGCCAGAGAAATGCACTGCTGAGGCTGGAGATCAGGACATGCCTTCTAATAGGTCTCCATTGAACATGGGGCCCTCCTAAGCAGCTGCTGACAGAGAAATAAATATACTGATTACCTGGTGTAAGTGGAAAACCTTTAAAATTCGTTCAAAACTTGCAGTATGCTCCAAAAGGGTGTTATTTCTACATCCTCATGTTAATTTACAGACAACAGGCCACCACTTAGTCAACTCTAAGAAGCAGAGTATATTAGCATTACTGTTATCATCATGCTGACAACTCGAACATAATTTTCTAATAATTGAAATTAAAAAAGCCAGACCCATAACCAGCATAAATCATATTAATTCCACAGACTTCAGCGAAGCTCCAGTGCCATTCAGTAACTGCGTGTCATATGCCTTATGGTGATCTATGGTTTGTGTTCGAAGCGAAGTAACGTGGTGATCCTAGACTTATGCAGCATCTACAAGCCACAGCAGTATTAAGTAGTACCTGTGAGCATCTAGTGCCGTACTCTCCAAATATCTCGATTTAACAGTATTGGAAAGAATCCCAAAGTGTCCCCCTGCAGCAGCACCACTCCACGCAGGAGAAAGGTGGCTTTGCAGGGGAGCGGTTGTCACGTCGGGTCACTGGGCAGACACATAGCATATGCCTCTTCCTGCATTCTCCAGCGCTGAGCCAAGGGGGTGTGCACAGAGCAGAGCCCCAGTTGCAGAGTTTTGTGTCGGAGAAGATGGGGCTTTGCTAGGGCACCCCCTTTCTGGCTGCAGTGCAGTGCTGTGGCCTCCTGCCTGTTTCCTCTCTCCCAGGTTCACAGGCAGGGCTGTACATGGCTTCCTGGAGAGGGAGAGACCGTGGCCCAGTGCTTCGAAGGTGGGAGAGAGGGGCTAGTGATGGGGCAGCGTAAGGAGGGAGCCAGTTGCCTGTCTTGTCTTCACCACGTAAAGCTTAACATTCCTGTCTCCTGAGGGCTAAAATACCCTCACACGAGGGTATCACAACATCTGTTTTCTGTACCGGATTTGCCCTGCAGTTTTTGTTTGGCCTTGGGTGAGTCATAAGAGGTTACCATCCCGTTTGGCTTAACTATAAAAGTAATAAATAAATAAATAAAAGAAGTAAAGAAATACAGTGAGAAAGGGAAGCCAGAAGAAAGATTTTTAGCTCTTCGTTACTGTTTTTAATGTGAAGAGGAAAAAGCTGCTCTTTTTAGAAACCACACATTTTAATATTGCCTACAATAAATGGTGCTTGAAAGCGTAAAGGGTCTGAGGTAGCTGGTGAGTGTCAGTAATTCCAGAGCTGAGACTTGACTACATCTGCAATACAGCCTCTCCCACTCAGAAAAATACACCCATGCATACATATATATATATGTATTCATATATAAGGCACAGCACTACATACGATACTTTGTGAGTATGAACTGCATGAGCATAGCACCTTCCTTTTGATTTTTGTCTCTTGCAGAAGCACCACTAAAATGACTAAAACGTGAGTTTTGCACTTTTTGTTGGGGAGTCTCTTTCTGGGGAGGAACGCTTTCTTGGGTGGTTTCAAGACTCGCTGAGTTTTCAAAAGAGCTGACTTCATCTCTGATAATGAGCAGTACATAAGGTTGAATTCCACTCTCAGCTGTGCCGACGCAGCTGCCATTGACTTCAGTGGGAGCTGCATGTACACATTCAAGGGCAGAACATGGACCAGAATTTTTAGGTGCATGTAAATGCTGTTGGAGGCTAAACAGAGGTCATGTAGAGATGCTGGCATAGAGCCACATATGATAAAGTAGGCTATGTTTTATCTTCCTCAGGATGCTTACTTTTAAAGCCTCTTGTGTTTTTTAGAGATGAAGACATAGAATCTCTTCAGTTAGTTGGTGAATTTTTTTTTAATTATATCCAATGTGTTAATTTCTTGCTGTGAACTGTGCTGTAACAGTGTTGTATGCTGTTGATCGGCTCCTGGATTCATCTCTAGAAACGGCTGCATTTTCAGTGATGAGACACTATGAAAATTCTGCAACCTGGAAGATGAATATCTAATTCTAATCAATATTTTTATTGTTTATAAGTTAAAATATTTAATCTTTTTTAATACGAGGATGGGATGAGATCAGGAGAAAAAGGAGTATTTACAGTTTCACTGGTTTATATTAGAAATGTTTCCATGTGACCAGAAGTCCATTAAGGAAACATGCTTATGTGGCATGCCGCCAGAAGGTATGCACTTTTTTTATTGCTTCATGTACGCTGAAAGTATGGAAACTAAATTAAGGTCCGCACTGATGAGCGACTTTACATGCGCAAAGTCCTCCTATGTTACATGCTCAGGCTCTTTTGAAAGAGAGAGCTTGAGACCTGTAGAAGGATCTTTCCTGAGACCTTTGAGATTGTGCTGAAGTGCTTTAAGAATGAATTTTCAGTTTGCTTATTTAAGTGCTGTTCAGGTGAGCTTTAGATCACTATGATTAAGACTATTTTAATAAATCTTTAAAATGCAAATCAGCTTCTGAAGTTTGTGAGCATCTCACAGAAGAATGTGCAAGAAACCTGTGTGTATATTGTATATACGTGTATGTGAGTGCATATATGTATATATACATACTGATGGAGACATGTATTATTTTGGTATTTGTAATATTACTGAAGTTATTCTGTGTGAGGCAGAGATCCTGCAAATCTATGGAAGTGAATTCTGTTGCATGATGGTGTGGTCTAAGGATATGAATCTTCTCACATGTTCATGTTTAAGTTTTTTTGATCCATATGAAGAATATCTGAAGTGCCAAAATGTTTAGGCATTCTAATCCAAATGATGTGAGTAAGAGGGATAAGTATTCTACATTTAAGAAAAGATTACATAGTTGCAATGAACAAAAAAAAACCAACCCAAAGCTAAATCTGTTACTCTTCACAAAAAATAGTTTTGCTTCCAAAGTGTCTCCTGAAGCCACCCGTGATGCTTGCCCAGCCACCTAGAAGAGGCCCCAAAGAGGTATTCCTGACAAAAAGCACTTCCTTGACTATGCTCTTTGATTTATTTTTTTGTGTCTGTTTTTCTTCAGAAAAGAATGGCTTACAGGGTAAATTCTGTTTTCAGATTCTTTTTTTTCACTTGGCTGAGTGATGAGAGCAAAAATTCCATACTGGCTTGGACTTACTAGGAGCTGCATCTCCAGAAAAGCAGGAGGCCAATCAGGGTATATATTTGAGTAATTCAAACTGCTGGAGAGAACCGTAAAGTGGAAAGGACACTGTGAGCAAAAGTGGCTATAGTGATGCTTTTTTTAGCAAGCTCAATGGAGAGGAACTACTGGAGGGGAATCTAGTTAGTGTCTTACTAGAAATTCTGAACACTAAAGGCTAAAGAGGAATTGCTAGTGATTAAACTTATTTTAAAGTATGGGGTTTGGGCTTGATTCAGCGATATACTTTCTGAATCCAGCTATCAGGAATGGCATGTGTTTTCCCTTTTCTTTACATACTGCATGTGAGCTTACGAATGAGGTTTTGATGGGATGCTGCTCCCCAGTGTAAGATAGCATCTTCATCCTCAAAGGGGTTCACTGAAGACTCGATGTTGAATTGTTCCTTCCTAAAAAAAGCCTGCTCACTAAGCAGTAGTTGTGAGCTGAAATATAACTCCAGTAGACAATTTACAATGAAATTCCCTCTTCCATACCTCCCTTATCTGAACGTCTTGGTTTGCACATGAAACCTGCTGCTTCTGTTGCTGATCCTGCCACTGTTGTCATGAAAGAGTTTAGTATGTACACTTGAAGCTCACTGCTTTTTTCTTTTGTCCTATGCCAAAAGCTCATGTTCAGTGGAAAATACAGCCTGAATGGTGTATCTGAAGAAAACATGTTTGTGATAGCAAATACCACCAGTACAATAATGTAAACTTCCACTAATGCAAGTGGCAATGGAGTCCTGGAGTATTTGTATTAGTAAGAAGATAATCAGAGCTATGGAAAGGTCCCCTTCAGCTGGATCCGTGTGTGATACCACCGTGTGGTGCTCACACAGTCCAACAATGATGACTTGGCTTTTTTTTTTTAATCTGGGCAGAGTTGTACTCTGCTGTAAAGCTGTAACTATCAACAGTGCATGGCTTGGCTTTATGCCATACTATTACTCAGGTATTTTCTCTTAATGAATTCAGAATACAGGATATGCAAGCTGGATAGATGGGAGGTATTCTTCCTTCACTTGTCTCTCTGCACTAACAATTTACATATTATAGATCATCATGGCTCAATAAGTATCCAGCCGTAGTTCTGATATGAAAATAGGCTTTCCTCATGACAGAAATCAGTGCACTAATTTAGTTTTATTCCACTTTTTGAAACTGTACTATGATTGGTGTGTCACCCAGATGGATTTATTCAAGCACAGTATGAAAATGGCCATTACAGAAATAGGCACAGTCTCTCCAGTCACGATGTAAAACCTGACAGAGATAACACTGTAGTGTAATGTAACTTCATAAAATCACATTTACTGTTCTGCATTCAGTAAAGTCCTCTTATTTAGGTATTGGAATGAAAACATGATTTACTACTTTTGTGTTTGGATGAAAACTAAGCTCAAAGGTTTGTCCAATGGAAAACTTTAAATATGAAAGATTCAGTGATACTCTATAGGACTTCCAAAGTCCAGTGTATAAAATTTCTGCAAAGTTCCAAATGTATGTTATACCTTTTTTTTTAAGTAACCGTAGAGTGTTTCTGCTGCTATGGGAAGAATTCTTTGAAAACCGTTTGGATACAAAAAACACTACCACATTGCAGTATACATTATTGTTTATTGGTTGCCTCTAGTTTGTTTTACTCTTGTCCTACTTGTGATTATATTCCCAGTTATTGCCATACTTCTTAGTAAGGTAAATTATGTATTTGATTTTAACAAGAATTCCTAGTACAGAATTACAAGAAAGTGTACTACTTACTTGAGACTTCAGTTCTAAATTCTTCAGATGAAAATACTTTTGGGGTTTTTTTCAATTTTTTTAATGCCTAGATTTTCCACACTTTTTTCAGAACTTAATTTTGAGGAATTTGCTTGTTATGATGGGTTATTTATATGTTTCCTTTGGAAGAAGTATGATAGTTAACAAGGGTAGTCGGATCTTTGGAGGCAAATTGTTTATGTAATTTGTTGTGCTGTGTAAAATTGCTGCTGAAAGCCTTATTACCAATGCAGCTGATACTAGTAGTAGTTAGTTAGAATTTAACATCTGCTTTTAATGCAGAGTTGTCCCTTAAAACATCTCCTAGAAGAGAGAAGAGTGGACACACACACACACACCCCTAGAAGAGAGAATGTATGAGGTTGTGTGCTTATTTTGTGTTTATTTTATGGGCTTTCAGTTTTGTTTGCTAAAATTGCCCTTTTAGGTAAGATGCAATACTGTTTTGTTTTGCAGAGCTAAGACTTGATGGAATATTTTTTTTTTTTTCCTCATGTGACTTAGGCAAGAGGAACTAAAGTCAAATTGAAAAGTTAATAGGTTCTAGATTCAAAAGTTAAATAGCTACTTTGAAAATTAAGAGCTGTGGTTGTAATTTTAGCTGTTTGAAACAATTTTCATACAGACCAGAAGCAAGCCAAATTATTGTTTCCTTGTGTGGGTAATCTTTTGGTACAAAAATCATGACAGATTTTACCAAGAGTGGTACTAATGTAATTACTGCCTCTAACATTCGGTGTATAACCTGTTGATACATAAATATGGCCTGAATTTGAAAGTATCACTTTGGCCGTAGTGAGCTGATAAACCAGCTGCAGTCACTCATTGCTCTCCAATATGGTTGCTGACGTGATGCTAGCGGTAGGATAATGCTAACATCCAGCTTGTTTTCTGACTTACTTTTCTTTTTATGTCTTATTTCCCACAGCGTAATTCTTGTAGGCATATTTTGGCAACCTTGGTTTGTGCTTCTTGGAAAGCTGCTGCATCTTTTTGCCTGTCCTTTTTCAGGCAACGCCACCATTGCTGTTTTATGACTCTATGGGGTTTTAATGTTTGAAAACCAACAACATGGCCTCGTCTAAATTGAATTAGCCCAGCTGTAGTCTGTTCTGGCTGCTGATCTGAAAGCTGAAGTCATTCAGTCTGAGATTCCCAGCCAGCAGCACAATACATTGTACTGTTTCAGTAGTAATGAAATTCCCCTACAGTATATACTGATGCTTGTTTTTGATAGGGAATATGTCTGATGTTCAGAGTTATATTAACAAAATATTTGAAGGCCAGGGAGATTGCTCTTGTGATGAAGTTCTTCTCTGATGTTGTTATCGTTAAAGCTGGCTGAAAATGTTCTGTTTAATACTGGTTTTGGAAAGCTGAGTTCTGAGGAATTTATGTAGGATAATTTTTACTTTGCAGTTTCAGCTGAAAACAGAAAAATCTTTGTATGTGAATGCTGCTGTGGTGCCTCACGGGAATTTCAGGTCAGCTGCACCCCGCAGATCTGTGTGTTCAGCGCCCTGGCTTTCCTGCGCATCCCAGAGTGCCCAGAGTCACTTACTCCTGTAGTCCCAGCAAGAAGAGGGACGGCGAACATTTGAGGAGATGTAGTCTGTGCTCTCAGCTCTGTGCCACTTTTCTCACTGTAGTATCTAAATTTCTTGCAGCAGCGTGTTCATTAATGTGGCTAACACCTGAGACAGTCTTCCTTCTCTCTCTTTCTGTTTCATCCGAGAGAAAATTGTGTGTCCAGTGCAAGTCTTCAGATCCTTTTCAAGGAGGGTTTCTTTTGTTGTTTGAAATATACAAACTGTGGTGCGTAGCATTAGGAAAAGCAGGTTGAAGAAGTTCGTCCATCAGATGCAATGGGAAATGATGAGGTTTTTCACAGACCCTTATTCCAATGAGAGCTGCTGCCACATTTTTGACCAGCTCCTGCAAAAACTCTGCCTCCTGCTGTACCATTACCATGATGGCATAAAAGCCTGCAGCGCCTAAGTGGAGCAATTCACTGTGATTTTGAAACTTTAAATGATATTTTGAATATGCTGAAAACATGCAGTCCCTGCAGCGTCCTGAAAATAAGGACCTTGTTCTTATATCTGAAGTACTGTGGAAGCCCGTGTAGATGAGTCAGAACACGCTGTCACACATATGAATTGGCGATGCTGAGGAAGTGTGCTGCAACTTGCTGTACCGGAGGACTTCTTGTCGAGAGGAGTGTGGGGAGGTTGCACACTTGAAGTGCAGGGAATAATTTCTGAATGGTCATATTCTTTGCTTAGGCCTAAAACATCTAGTGGTTTTGGTGGTTTTTTTGGGAGGGGGGAAGGTTTATGGATTTCGTTAGTGGGGAAAAAGGTGAGGGAGCTTTTTCACATAACTAGAATAGTGGTTTTGCTTCATTGCCTTACTCTGCAATGTTACATGTTTTAATGCACTTAAAAAGCAACTTTGAAGCTATGTTTGAACAGTGATAAATGGAACTTGTCTAACAAAAGTAACCAACATTGATGCAAAAAAATGAAAAACCGTTGCCTTCACTGCAACTCCAGGCTGCATTGCAGGCTCACTGAAGTTAGCCAGAATACTGGATTGTGTCCCAGCACCTGCTCTGCACGTTACTTACCAGGACCTTTCAGGGACCTGAATGGTCTTTGTGTATAACCTAGAAGCTGGCAAACTGAGCAGTACAGCGCTGTCTAGCCCCTCTTCTGGTGCCGGGGTTAAGTGCAAGCACAGAGTTCAGAGTGCCTTTCTCTTGTTTCTTCCTTTTCTACATTTTATTTTCTTGTCAGATTCTGTATAGAGATGCTAACCAGGCTTGTTGTGTCATCTGAAGATTTCTCAAAATCGGATGCCACCGGTGCATACTTGGCCCTGCAGAAGGTGAAACTCCTTGCAGGCAGATGCTCGGAAGACAGGGAGACGAGAGAACATAAGGATCTAAAGTACAACATTTTCCCACTGGAAGGAACTGTGGCTGCGCCCTTCCACCTTTGGGAACCATTCCTCCTCTTGCTTTGCTGTCTCCCTGCTGTCAATCCAGAGAGTGTCTCAAACTTCATTTGCGCTCATTTCACACAGAGTTTGCTTATCAGTCTGAAAGGCGACTGTCTGATCATTCCTTTTGCGTGCTTTCACTTTTAAGATCTTCCCTTTCTTATGTAAAAAAGGCAATTAGAGTCGTATCTGTTTATTTTAAACAAAATGGCTGTTAATTAGCATGATCAAAAACCCTGCCATTGTAGACTATGGGTTTCACTTTGTAGTCGCACTAAATTGCGTACAGTTTGGTGCCAGCTGACATGATAGCAACACAAAGTCTAGCTTTTTTTAACTTAATGAACAAACAGATTTATGAGGCTTTGTTATCTTCTTGTTTAGATCTATAGGTTCTGAATGCATTATTTAGAGTTCTTGTTTCTTAATGACTAATGTCATGTTGTTACTTATTAAGAGTGCTTTAACTTGCTGAAGAAGTTTCCCTCTCCTTTTTTCCCCCTTTTTTCCATTTTCCTTCTTTTTTTTTTTTTTTGACGGCTTAATTAAACAGTACATCTGTGGTACACAAAACAGTCGAGGTGCACTTCTCTAGTCGCATTCAGATGTTTCAGCGCTCACTCTCTAATGCTGTTCTCCTCGTGAGCAGACTGAATATTCTCTCATCCCTTAAAATGAGCAAAAGGGCAGTTCCTTAATTTTTTCATTGCCTCCATTACTGCCTGGTATTCATTCATAATGTCTGGAAAAAAGATGCCCACAATAATCCATCAGTGCAGTCCTGTTTTGTTTTGGAAAGAAAAAGATTAAGAATATTGGTGGTAAAGCTGTGATAGCTTGACTCCCATCCATCTCAACTCAACGCGTGCAGGTCTGCCATCTTAATGTGAATGACAGCGTGTCCTTCTAAATGAAAAAACATTTTAAAAAATAAAAGACATTTTAACTAGTAAGGGAAAATTCTGGGTGACTTCTTTTTTATTACTGTGACTATTATTTTTGGAGGGAAAGTGCTCATTTCAGAAATTTTAAAGGTCTGTTTTTTGTATTCGGTGTGTTAACTTCTAATTGCCATTGAAACAGGAACTAGAACTAGTGAAAATGTAGAGCTGGACTTTGATCAGAAGATCATCTACTCTTGTCACCACTGGAGAGCTGGGAACTGCAGTGTAGTTTCCAGAATTTACTTGCCTTTGAATGCGTGTATCCCCATCACTGAAGTTTCCGCTGCATCCTTAGCTAGCCATTTTGATGTTAACTTTTTCTGTATGCTGATACAAGGCCTAATTGACCCAATATTTCTAAAAGTGGCTGATTATTCAGGTATGTCATTATTTCTCTGCCTTTTTATCTGTTGGTCATTATTGAAGGATTCAAGTGAAATCCTTATTTGCATAGAGAAAATCAAAATTGAAGTCAAGTCATAAGCAAAGTCAGTGAGCTGGCATAAATTTGATTAAAAGAAGGTGTGATCAGACCATTTTACGGGTTTTGCTTTCATTTAAAACTTTACATTGAGTGTAATTCTTGGTTATAATTCTCCAAGTACATGTTTAATTTAAATACATAAGACAGTTAGTACTTTTTCAAGTGCTTATATTTCAGTATTAAACCATACATGATTTCATATAAAAATATTGAAGAAAATGTACTTGCTATTATGGAAGATTAAGGTAATAATATTCTGTACGGTCCATGAAATAAACAGTCTGTGTAGACTCAAGGCAAGGAGAAAAAAAAAAAAGACCAGAGAAAGTCAATATGAAAACAAATTGAAAGTACCACAAGTTTTAGCAATGCTCTGATAGATTCACATTTTTGTAACTAACTGTTGCACTTGTAATTTCCAAATTAAAGACAAATGAAAGAAATTTGAAATTTCCAGTGGAGAAACATTTTTAGAATTTTTTTCTTTTGATCTGTCACAACATTGTATTGAAATAAAATAAAGGATTCCTTTTCTGTTTTAACACCATAAAATAAAAAAGAAGCATCAGGTAAAAGAAATTTTCAGATGATAATTTGTCTTTATATATCAAATAGAGCTTTTTAGGGCTAGTGATTGAAATGGAAAATTTTCAACCTTATCAAGAGCTCTCTTCTACGTTTTTCTAAATGAAATATAAAAACTGGTGTATTTATTGAAAATGTTGAATATAGATGAAACAGCAATTTACAGTGGAAATACTATTTGCAAGTTTTTTGAGTAGATCTGTTTTTTTAATAGTGAACAGAAGAATAAGAAATGGTATACAGTTAAACAAAATAAATAATTCTGGAGAGAATGGAAGTCAAGCACTGTGGTCCATTTCATCCTGAATTCAAGAACAAGGAATTGGTCAATGAAAAAAACAAGGAAGAAATTTTGATAAAATAAGCTTATTAGGCACTAACTGCAAATAACTTGTGGATCTCATTAATAAAACTAAATTGATTTTCATAAAAATGAAAGTTAACAAATCAAGCTTTTGCATGAATTGTTGAAGTCTGAAGATAAATGAGATGTGCTTTCTGTCTCTCTATTTTCTCCTTTTTGCCTCAGAACATGAACTACTTAGTCAGGAGATGGTTTATGAAGGGAAGTCTCTTATGGCAAGTTATTTCGTAATTGTTGAGTTCCAGGAATTTTTCAGCTTTGATGAAATGGCTGATATTAGCAGTTGTTCTTCGTACTCGCTAACTGGAATATTCTATTATTACAAATTGTATAGGGGTATAAAAATTTATGCAAGTGCTATTTTTCATGTGCTAGTTAATTTACATATATTTTACGTTTAATTAACATATATAATACTTTTTCTGTAGATGTAATAGGAATGGGGCTTTGATCCATCCGAGTCCTTCAGCAGATGCTTAACCTTAAGCACATAAATAATCCCATTGTTTTCAGTGTCTTTAATCTGTGCCCTTAAGTGCTTTGTTGGATTGTGGCCTAGTATAATTATATGTTTGCAATAACAGTAGCTTATTAAAAGCAGTTGTTAGATCTCAAAAATAATATAAAAGAAATAACATGAAAAAATATGTATCAAACAGTATTGCAAAAATACATAAAAATTGTTTCAGAATCCTTATTTGCTTGTCATTGCCCATCACATTGCAGATTCTGCTTTTGGAAACGCTCCTTTAATTTATGAGGTCAAGACCAAGGCATATTAAGTAAGATCCCACAGATATTTATGTAAAAATTCAGGAAATTTTTACGAAGTTTTATTTGTTATTAATAGTGAATTCTATAACAAAGGTGAGATTTTATTAAATGCTTTTCTTACATATCATTCTAAAGCGCTTAGAAGGACAAATGGTAGCTGTTAGTTGCTACAGGAATTTGCTTAGCTCTTTAGTAAGAACAACTGAGTAAAAGTAGTGTTCATATGTTAGAAATACTGGTCTCTGTTTCCCGCGTTTCATCTCTATGTAGTTAGTGCCTTTCACATTTCCTCCCTCTTTTTGTGTCTGGATCCGTTCTGTAATGTTCCATACTGTGTCAAGCCCATTTTATTTCCTTTAACCCAAAGCAAAGATTAAAGACCTAAGGGTTAAAGATTGTATTATACTGTGATAAAATATTCTGATGGGATGTGGGTGATGTTGTCCACCTGACTGCCACCCCAACTGCATTTCAGAGAATCTTGCGATGAGAGTGCCTAGATTTCTAGACTATAAATCCTCTGAAATTTGGGGTTGATATTAACAGAGATACATGAGGTTTCCACTGACAAATTTAAGAAACCACTTGCATGGGTAAAATGCTGGTCTTAGCATGCAGTACTTGTGCCTGCAGCTCTGTACCGGTATCTCCCCTCTCCATAAATTAATTTACTGCTTCCCTGGTCTACCTGGTCCTCTGAAATACTTGTTCAGTTTATTTTTCCGTAGAAGCTTGAGAAAGACCACAATAGTAATAATTTAAAGGCAATTTTCCTTGGCCTTTTGTGTTTCTCAGTCAGAAATGTCAGCTTCAGTTTTATGTGTATTTTACAATGAATTGTCCCTTCAGCTCTTCTAGCACAAGCATCTTCCCTGGACTGCCAGCCAAATTTTTTGAGTGCATTTTCAACTAATGGGAGCGTGAGTAAGTGAGCACAAGCATACAGCAGCATTTAAAGGGTAAAAGAAATGTGAAATGGTCTGTAAATATCACTGTTGCCTGTGATAAAAAGGATGGCATGGCTATCCTAAGTTAGAATATCCAGCAGTATTTAGTGAATATGATACTTATCCAAATAAATTCAAAGTAAATTTATTTCTTTGCATATAATGGAGGTTCTCCTGTGGGTGTGATGGGGCATATGCATACTCTGAGTTGTTCCTTTACAGAGGAGCGTATAGCCCCATGTGCCGCTCTGTGATTTCATGTACCTATTGTAGGATGCGTCACACAGAGCTCCCAACTAGATGGCCTTGTCTGAGAATAGGTGGGTATAGCTGTGTATAGCTATGTGAAGTAGTGCTGTTTAGAAAAGGTGAAAATACAGCAAAAGATTGCAAGAAAACCAGAATCCCTTCTGGTTGAAGTGGCAGAGTAGTCTCCTCCCCCACTCACTTGGGGAGTAACAACTTCCCCCCAGAAATTAGTTCATTAGTGTGTATTGCTATTCATGCAGGAAGGTGTGTGATGTCCTGCGGCTGTATGTATTTGAGTAGAAAATGTCACCTCATATCAGATTTGCAATACTCCCAGCCCGTGCTGGCCCAGGGCATATAATCTCTTGAGATCTTCCGTAATGCACAGTGACTGCATCACTACAGCTGAATCAAAACTTCACCGTGTTCAAGGAGAGGATAATGGTTGCCACCTTATGCAGCTCAGATAAATGACAAGTTTGGGGAAGGTCACAGCTCAGTATGTAAAGTCGTCTTCCACATCTCACAAGAAAAAGAAAAATCCCACATTCTTCTTGGCGCCTCCCTCCCCAGTCTCTTTGCTTACACAGGTGGAAATGTTGAGATGAAATAGGCACTCGGCAGAGTGAGCGTGAGCGTGTGGCTGTTGTATTTTGATGTGGTTCTTAAATTGCCCTTCATTGTCAGAAGCTGTTAGGCTGAGGAGTGAAATATGCTCCATGAGTGGCAGTAGGAATTGGTAATTATCTTTAATTCTCTACAGGGGCACACGGAGGTGGGGCGTTTGCCCATGTGCTGGTCGGAGCTGACGCAGAGGGAATAGGGGCGAGGGCCGCCCATGACGCCAGAGTGCGTAGGGGGCAAAATGGGTTGATGTCATCCCCTTTCTCGGCAGCCCCTGTGCACTGGGAGTTCCGTGGGTGGGTCGGGGGCAGCTGGGTGGGAGCTCTTTGCTGGGGCTTCCACCCTGCTTCAGCCCCATTGCAAGGGGAGCCTTGGGGTTGTACAGGGGAAGGGCTGCACGCACAAAGGTGGGAGCATCCCTGATTTTTTTAGCAGGTCTGGTCAGCCCTTGGCCATTCCAAGCCCTCTAAGAAAGCAGCTTTCTCAACCCCAGGAGAAGGCAGAAGGGTGAGGGAGGTACGTGCTGAAGCTGGGTGGGATGATGGGAGCCGTGGGCAATCTGCACTAGGAATTGCTCTCAGCCATGGTTAAATGCATTTGCAATGATACAAGGAAGTTTTTGCAGTCACCAGCCCTCCAGTTGAAGCAAGACTGAAAAATGTAACACACCATGCCTTAATCCACTTAATATGGTCTCTGTCCATAGCTACCCACTTGCTGTCTTACAGTAAAGCTGTTCGGTTTCTCCATGTCCAAGCAGAAGAGAAAGATTAAGTATGCCGCTGCGCCGCATAGTTTCTGGCAGAACTTCTTTTCTGCTACACGGACTGTAAGATGCGCTTTGTTTTATTTTCTCCCTTTCTTTTGAAAGGTACAAAGTACAGTGACAGGAACTATCATATTCAATTGGACATGCTTTCTACAGATTTGTTAAGGATTTACTCTACACATTTGTAGCATTTAGTTGCCATGGCAATGACCTCGGTGCAAGAGGGAACAGCCTTTAGGTTGGACCTCAGATTTTCCTTTCATTTCCATTTAATTTGATTTGACTGCGAAATGTCACTTCCATTGCATTGATTAAGCTTCATTGCCACCACCAGCTCTGTTAGAAAAGTTAAAGGGCAGGCCAGTGGCTGTCATTTTTCTTCCCCCGCCCTTTTCTGATATCAATACAGATGGGGTTTTTTCAGAGGAAGAATAAGGTTTTACCCCATGGTGTTCCACAGTAAAAGCAAAACTAATGCAGCAACAGTCTGAAGCTGTGCTAACCTGCAGCTTCCTCATACGATTTTGTAGCGCTTTAAAAAATAGAAACTTGTTTCTCTTTTTCTTCCTGACATATGCTCCCCCCAGATAAATCAAAGTGAATGTACCCTCCAACCCTAGCAACCATACTGGAAGGAGGATGGCTGTCTCTTTTTCTAAATCTCTGTTATCCCCAGGGTGTGTAATAACTGCCTGCCGGCTTCCGTGAGGCTGGTAATTACTGCGAGCTGGGTGCAGAGAGTTCCCCTTGGACAGGCTCTTTCTCGTTCGTTTGGTGTTTGCTGATTATGCAACAAGTGCAACATAGAGAATGGCAGTGCACTGGGATGGGAGGCTCCAGAGAAGACCCAGGCAAAAGCAAGGATCGCTTAAGCAGTTTTATTAATGGCAAACAAAATAAAACCACAACTGTGGTATTCTTCAGTAATAGTCAAAAGCATTCTACCTTTGAAAGTGATACTGCCCGTCTGCGGAATACAAAGGTACAAAAATTGTGCTGTATTTATAAAGGCTTCCCCCTCTGGGTGCCCTAAGACCTCTGCTTTGTACTGTGTGGGCTGTCAAGGACTTAGATAAATTAGGTCTGTTCATTTAGGTATTGCAGAACCTAGGATACCTCTTTTGTCTACATCCCTGTGATAGCAGGCACACAAGCCTTACTGGCAAGCTGGCTTTTTGCTGTAAGCCAGGTTTTCTGCCACATGCTTCAACATCAGCTAAAATATCATCTTGAAATTTGCATATTGCATGATAACTGAAGTTAAGATTTCTCCTGCGTAGTTTGGTCAAAACTTAAGGTAAGACTCTTATAGTTACTTTTTCTTTTTTTTAAATATATCAGATGTTCATTTTGAAAACATTGAGAAACTTTGTCTTGATCTTACTAGTGCTGAAAATAATTCTGTCATTGGATTTCTAAGTTTGGTTGGATAGAAATTAAAAAACGAATAAACCAGAAATATTAAAACAGCTTGGGATGAAGGGAAGGGTATAAGGAAGGCTCATTAAAGCAGGCATGTGAGTACGAGCAAGTGGGTTGGCGAGGCAGAGGCCTGGAAAGGTCAAGGGAGAGAAAATGTTTGTCTAGCCACAGGGTAAACGATGCAAGGAAAAACTGAAAACCCAAAGTACGGCTTGAAAGACTTTGCAGCTGAAGGACTGTTTTTCTTTCCTGACTGAACTGAGCTTCAAATTAAGCCTCTTTCTTTTTGTAAAGGAGGACTGAACTAGTGTGAAGAAAACTCCAGTTCTGGACCCTGTCTATTGGCTGGCGTGGAGAAATAACTCACACATATGTGAGAAAGGGAGAATGTATTTCATTTCTTTTTCTTATTTCTGCTCTCTTTTCTATGACATGCAGCATCTAATATCAGGGCCACCCTCTCACAGAGACATCTTCCCATCGGTGGTGGTCAGGGCCAGGCGTGGAAGGGTGCAAATGCCTGGGGATGCACAGCTTTACTTCCACAGCACTGTTCGCAGGTGGAGAGGGCTTGAACTGGAGAAAGGGCTTCAGAGGGAAAATACTTTCTCATGTGTCCCTGTGTATCACGGAGGAGGGGTATGACCTGACCTGGCAGCCTTGAAGCTCAGAGCTTCATTGGCAATTCAGGTGAAGGAGCAAGCCACCTGGCTGTGAGCTGTAGCTCCGTTATCTGAGTTTTATGCTGCTGGTGGGCTGACTGCCAGAGGGGGGACAGCCTGCACGGTGGGTGCATCACCTGCTCGCCCTTCCGGCGAGCACCGGCTATGCTGGCTCCCTTTTCTGTTTGCCTCCAGAAAGTTAAATCAATAACTGGGGGGAGAAAGAAGGAAAGGAGGGAGAGAAGGAAGCAGCTTCCTATGTCAAAGCGTAAGATGAAAAAAGTAGTTTAAAGCTGGAATAACTTGGAGCGGTTCAGCTGGTGGCCTGTGGGATGATGCTGTCTGACCTGCTTGCTTTTCTGCTGTGGTCTTGCCTTGGGACTGGGGGTGAAGGGGAAAAGTTGGATGTGAAATCCAGCAGCTGTTGAATACTTTTGCTTAGCCATGCAGATTGTCACCATACCCACGGAGGGGGAGGAGGAGTTTGGCATTGCTTGAGCCTGGACACCGGCCCGTGGAGGTGCCCCAAAAATCAGAATCCTGCTCACGGCTTTGGAAGTACTCTATTGTCTTGGCCTGGGTTTGTAAAAGAAAATGTTAGCTCTCAGTTGTGTGTGTGTGTGTGTTTCTGACAAGATATTACTACCACTTTTTCTGCTTTCCATCGTTTGGAAAGGACACCAGTTTTAGAGGAAGGTGATCAGTTATCCTTTTGAACAGAATATTGCTAATATTCTCAGAGCATAAATGCAGATGCTGTGTACTCCACAGAAGGTGAGGTCTTCTGCAGTAACATTTCAAAAGCTCCAAAACTCAGAATTACTTAAACTCTGAGTCAGTATTTAGAGATAAAGAAAGTGTGAGGCTGTGGATAAAAGGGCGGATTAAGAGAAAAGACTTGACTTCTCTGTGCACTTTAGGTTTTAGTTCTTTAATATGGATCATGGTGTTTGGTTTCCTATGCAAAAGCAATTTGAGGCCCTTAGAGTTTTGTAAATGATCGATGTCGGTATTGCTAATTTTTTTTGTGATTTATGAAGTGGTTCTTTTTAGGAAAATAGTGTTTAAGACTAAATATTGAATTTGGTGCTTGTTCTTCTTGGCAGTTCTGCTGTGTGGTAGGAATACCAGCTTTCTGAACTCTCAGCCACACTCTGTGACAGAGATGGGAGAACAACAAATAGCTTCCTTCAGATGTCTCCTCTGTCATCCTCCCAGTTATAAACACTGTATAAAAAAACTGAAGCAGGTGCAGAAAGTTAAAAGCAAAATTATGAAAAATCCTATTTTTTGCAGTATCCCAAATCTTTGCTCAAAAATGAGACAAACCAGATTTATTTGGGTAATTCCTTAGAGCTTTTTTTTTTTTGGGTGCAAAACCAATTGTCTCTTCTGTCATCAAAAGCTTGTCTGTGACTCATGGTCTGAGCAACCGAGATGCTCCTCCATGGAGGAGCTGCTGCATCTCCTTGCCGAGGCAGGTGCGGAGGGGCTTACCACCTAGCACAGAGCAATTCCCATCTCCCTTGGATGCTGCTCATGGCAGCAGTGGAGTTGAATTGACACATCCTTTTCTACCTCAAACCCATGTAATTTTATTTTGAGTATTTATGTTACACCATCAGTGAAAGACACTATCTCACCCAGGTAAACCAAATTTGCCCTATTTAGTCAGTGAAGGGAGACGCTGGTTTAATTCCTTTGCACAAAGTGAGCAGGATTCAGCAGCTCCAGCTCCAACACATTTTTTTTTTCCTCTTCTCAGCAGGAGCTGAGTATTGGCGTTTCTCCCACAGCATCATTCCTTGTTGTTTTCTCTCAAGCAAAAACAACAAAAAAGGAAGATTAAAAGGAAGAAGTAGACAGATTTGAAAGAGGATCGTTAGCTCCAAGATCTGATAGGACCTCCTTGAAAGTGTTCACAACCCTGTGTCACCCATGCCAAAGTCATACTGCAGTTTTCAGAACCTTTTATAATCTCCAACATATAAACACTGTCTTTATCTTTCCCTTTTTTCTGTTTGCTATTTAACAGAAACAGTTCATAGTGGATTTTGTCTATTTACCTCTTCTTTCTAGAATTTAATAATTACTTCGTGACATTCATGTGTTCGTGTCATAGTACACTATTAATATCTTTGTTTTGTATTAGTCTTCTCAAAGCATTTGTGTGGAGGCATAAAAGGAGAGGAGTCTCCCCTAGTTTTAAGCTGAATTACCAATTTGAATGTCAGGCCAGGTTCACAAAAATTTCCAAAATAGGTGAGAGTTATAAATAAAATTGAATGTGTTACTGTTTTGGGGGAAAGCTGTGGAACTCAGTTTTTTCTTCCAGCTCAGCCCCAGAATAGATACATGCTGTTAGTTTTTCACTTTGAGCTTTTAGATTCCAGCAAGCCTCAAACTTAGCAAAAAGATAAGAAGAATTTTATGAACTGAAGAGTGAGTTTCATGCAGATATGAATCAGCACTGATATCTTGGCTACCATCATCATGTGAGTATGCTGTCATTGCAGCATATATGATAAATTTGGGAATCTTAAACTGAACACACTTGTCCACTGTGCCTGTGAGGCAAAGCAGGGAAAAGAAAATTTTTCAAATGCCAGTAATAGTAGTTTTAGAGAAAAAATGTTTTACCTGTAGTCTCTTAATTCAGTCTGTAAGCTCCATTCAGATTTGGAGATGCAGGAGGGCTTACTGGGGTTTTTGGGCGCCAAGCCAATATAAATACTAAAAATAAGAGGAAATCATAGAGCTGTTTTCTTATTGTTAATAGCATAATGCATCTTTTGTTGGGTTTCCTCTCTGCAGGACTCTCCCTGCTACAGTAGGGCTGTTTACCTCTGTCTTCTCTTATAAACAGAGTTCCAAAGGCCCTGTTCTGCAGAGCTGCTTCCACAAACTGTACTAAAGGCTGCAGATTCTTGCAGAGAATTGCACAGATTTGATTGACCAAGTAAACTTAATTCCCAGGGACAACAGAAAAATTAATTAAAGCATTTAGAGATGTGAGATTTGGGGGAGTTAATAGTGTTAGTCTATAATATGTGTCTTTAATGTCTGAAGGCTTCGAGTCCATGTTTATAAAGAACTCTTTTCACTTTGCCCCCATTTTGAAGCACTTACTTTCCTCTCTGCTTGCAAAGATCATAAAAAGATCTCAGGTCTTTGTACTTCAGATTGCTTTTGTTCAGAGTTGTCCAGTGTTTTCTCCCCTTTCATGTTTTTTGCACTGTTTGCTTTGCTATGTGTGAACATGCAGCCTGAGCTGTGTGCACATTGTGGGTTTTAATGTAAAATTCTGGTGGGTGAAATTGTGCATATCTCCTCCTGGTTTGCCCTTTCTTTTTACTACGTGAAAGAACCAGCAAAAGGGAAAATGCTGTTACTAAACATATAAATAAATCATAGCGTGGTAGTTTCATAATCAGTTTAGCAGATTTTATTCTAGTTGATATATAATATTGCATGCTTGTATGTGAAAATGAAGAGAAAGTAAAAACAAAATCGTATTTATCATCAATTTTGTTAATTACGAGAAACTAGTTCACAAATACACAGGAGTACTATCTTCAGCAAATCCTTTGTCTTCTTGTTTGTTTAATAAATTAGATGGATGTACCAAATAGCGTGCTGCTGGGGCAACATTAATTTTATTATAGAATAGAAAGTAGAACTATTAGTCTCTGATTCTGGCATGTTTGTAAGCTATCTGACTTATTTTCTTCTCCTGCCCTCTTCACAGCGCTTACCAAATTCCCCTCTCCTATGCTTAACGTAAAACTGTCTTACAATTAAACCAGCTGATAGTCAGCCCTGGAGACATTACCCAGTATCCTGGCAAATAGATAAGATATATTGTTTTATGTATTTCTGCAACACGGAGAGACTGCTTCATCACTTTAAGCAAGGGGATAATCTGTTTACACTAGAGGAATAGGCTCACTTGGTTTTCTTCCCTTCAGTTGTGGACATATTTTCAGGGGACAATATTTACCTCATTTTACCAATAGAAATACCTGGATGGTTTGTCTTAAATTTATTACATTTTAAAAGAAGAGTAAGCTAGGAGACTACAGTTCCCACAATCCTCAGGAAGCGTCTAATGTCTAACACGGACTTTTAAAATTGAAGCACTGTGTATGCAATTAGTTTTTTGCTACTGCTTGTCTTCAGGAGTTGGAAGTATCATCTGGACTGTTTTTAAATGACGTTCCTTGCAAAAAACCCAAACCAACCAGAAAAGATCTACTACTTAATATTGTGTTGTCACTGAAGAGGAAAAGCAGACCTTTAAGATTGAAAAAATGTTTAATTAACAGTATAGTCATTCCAGGTCTTCAAAAGTCATGACTCTGATGTAAAAATATCTGTCTTGAGTCAAAAATCTTAGACACATAGAAAGTCAGGAGTCTTCTTTCCTCTGAACAACTGTCTGTCCTGCTTTTTGGTTTGGGCAGTTGGTGATGACTTTCAGGTTTTGGTGCCTTGAAAGAGGTGTTTGTTATTTAAGGTTTTATATGTGGAAATAAAAACTACCAATTAATATAGGACTTAATATAACACAACTTGGAATTTTTGGTATGACCTTGACCTGTTATTTTTTAGTAAGGGACATGTCTGCAGGGAAGGGTACGGCCAGACTAGTTTGGAAGTGAAGAAACTAAGTTAATATATCCCAGCAGTGCAGGTGGACAGAGCATCTTGCTAAGGTGGCCATATGGGCCAGGATGGATTCCAATCAGACAGGTCAGAGCGCGAGTAACGTGTCTCTGCCCGCACCTTGAACTGCACAGGCATTTGTATAGTCTTCAGCTTGGCCCGACTGACTGCATGCTTGGCCCGAGGAAAAGTGTCTCAGTAGCTGCGTTAGAAATGCAGCCCCATGTGGCGTGATACCCAGTTCAGTGCCTTAACCAGCAGACTGTGCTGTTTCCTCATTTCAGTCATCATCAACCCCTATTTCTCTATTTTGTCCAGAGTTTTGAGCCTTTTGTCACACATTAGCAAAGCCAGTGTGAAATATTTGGATATTGAGGAATGCAAACTCTCAGAGATGATTATGTTTTATTATTGGACACAATTATAATAATGTTTTTCCGTGTCCTCTATAATTTTCCCGTTGAAAGCACATTGTAAACTTCATCTTATTAATAGTCAATAATGCATGTATAGTGGATTTTTAGTGGTAGTGGAGGGAACTGCCATTTGAGAAACCTCACACTGTGTTGAGATCCTAAAGTACAACATTGTCTCCTTCTCCACCATCCCTTTGGTTCATACGCTCTTTCAAGATGTGCCAAAACAAGTCTTAATCTCTGTCTTCAAGATACTGTATTGTAGTGTGTGTTTCAGCCTAGCTAAGCTATCTGGGATGAATTTTTATTACAGTGCAAGGTACTATTATTGTTCATGTGCAATAATAGCGAAAATACTGATTTTTCATTTGTATTCTTTGAGCTTTGTATATACCCCAGAGGTAGATAAAGAGTTTATGAAGAAAGGTTATATTTAAGAAAAATGGGTATCAGTGCTATGAGATTATACCCATGACAGATGGTTGTAACTAAAGCTTCATCTTGGTGCTGAAAAGCTGAATGAAACAGTATTCAGATTTTGAAGTAATGTTGGCTTCATTTCAATGGGACTTTTGCCTGAGTAAGAACAGACTAAAAACTCACTAATGACTCTAATTTTTTGTGTCAGCTTTGAGTAGATTTAAAAAATTGAATTTTCTTTTTTCTTATGTTGGATTGACAAAATTCCAACAGAAAACCTGGAGGGGTTGTTTGTTTGTTTGTTTGTTTAAGGAAATGTGTGCAACATTATGCCTTTGTTCGCTGGTATGACAAGATATAAAACAACATCGTTTTAGTCACACTGAAACGCAAAACATCTTACTGGGAATCATGAAAGAGTTGTTAAAGTAGTTTCTTTCGCTCTTAGTTTCAGAATTGGTTGTGAACCTCAAAATTTCTTGAGGTTCAATCTGAATAGTTACGTAAAAGTTCAGATACTAACCTTAAGCAAATCCAAATATCTCAAGGCTGGAAATCTCTACAAGAACATATTTCCCCTTGACTTGTCTAATACAATGAGTTCAGCAAGGCTACACCCTGGGGAGTTTTGGCCCACCATGTAGTCTGTATGCTTTAAGTGCTTACACTCAGCCATGAGGGTATTTTTAATTTCATCTTGAGAAACTGAACTGAGGGACTTCACAAATGAAACCATCAGAAAGACAAGGTTAATTCTGGCCGCTGTTTGTGGGAGTATGGTGCCTTCAAATACCAACACGTTTTTTTTTTCAGTGGTGGCATTTGGAAGAATAAATGAAGTGTGACTCCCGGCATCTCTTTAGTTGCCCTGAAAATGGAATGTCAAACAGCATATAATCATCTTCCTTGTTTAAAGAAAGAGGAGCAAGTGAGAGACCTAGTTTTCTATTTGTGTCAGTTTTTGGATGTCTTAATATTCTATCTTGTCTAATTTTCCAGAGAGTGATAATAGAGTTCCTGTCAAATTAGAGGTTACAGACTTTTTAACCTATGTCACAAAAAAACCCCTACATTACTTGTTATTACCATGAATATAATCCAAATAAAAATTTAGTTTTTAATGCTGTTATGCTGAAGGTTGCATTCCAAGCATATAATTTTATTCATTATAAATATTAAAAATATTCAGACTGACATTAGCCTGCTTGCTCCCCCATCGCTTCAAAAAAAGGCTGAATTTAATGTGGAGCAAACGTGTCGCTGCTTGGTCTGGGGAGCGGAAGTTTGGCCTCAGCCCCCTGCACCATCAGGACTGAGCAGGCATTGCTGCTGCGCTGCAAAGTGCAGTTCTTGGGTTTAATTGGTGTAGCAGAGAGGCTCTTTTCAGACGGGCCAGTCTGACATAACCATCTTCTAGGAGGGAGCGGGGATGAGCCGAGAGGGTAGATTAAATGAAGTGTATGTGCCCTGTGTTGGGCTTTGCTACGAGAGGATCCCGATGCGGCAACGCTAGATTTATAGCTAGCATCCTGCTAAGGTGGCTCTTTCCTTTTATCGCTGAAGGAGCTGCCATTGAAGCACACTGAATTGCAGAGAGTGGTGCAAAGGCTAAAGTTTCTTTAAAATTAAAAAGCCCCAGCCCTCTTCAATGTAAGAAGAGCTGTGGCAAGTACGACCTACTGTTTGGTCAAGTTTTATTCTCATTTACATGAATTCCAACAAATTTAGACCTGCCGTAAAAGGGTCCTACTTTCAAGCTTGTAACAAATGAGTAATGAATAAAAGTATCTCATTATTACATATTTTTGGTTCAAAATCCAAATTCCCCGGGACTTCTGCACCGAAGTCTGTAGTGCCCAGTGTTCACAAAGATGCAAATCCAAGACTGTGGTTTTCTGGTTTTGTTTTAAATCAGGTGAGTGTCACATGCTTTGGTTTTGTAATGAGAGTTTTTGTACTGTCCTAATTAATACAGTGTGCCTGTCCTGGACCTTTGAAGTAAGTGGGAGTTCTGCCACCAATTTAAATAGGAGAAGGATTTGAGCCAATTTGAACAGAAGTTTTCACTTATCTTAGTGCCTAATCTTCTTTTTAAAGGGATGTGGGAGTATCAGCACCTCCTACGTAACGCTCAGCAGCATGCAGAAGTAGACTAGTCTGGTCACTTACGGAGGCCCATTTAAAACCAGTAGGATTACTCAGGTGAGTGACAAGGCATTCAGAACAGATTTTAGAGAAGTTAATTCAGAGTGCAAAATGACAGTTAACCCATCTGTGTGAATATTACCAGTTGAAGCAAGCCACAAAATAATTTAGAAATTGTAAGATAAAAAAAAAACAACAAAACCCTCTCTGTGTTTTTCTTGCTTTTGAGTTGTCAGGGTTCGCACTTTCAAGGCTGGGGTTTTTTAAGCATCAGAGCTAGTAGCTCCATTTCCTTGTTAAAGTGGAGCCGATATTCTCCAATGAGCAGAGCAGATCATTAAGAGAAATGCCTATTATGAATCTCATGATAAAATCACAATATTTGACAACACTAGGTCTGTGTAAATACGTATGTATCTTTGCAGTGCTTTGTCCCTGGAGAAACACGGTTGTCTAGACCTCTTCTACTGTCCCACTGAATTGCAATGTATAGCTCCAGAGTGGCTGACCAAGTATGGCTGATTTATCAGGAAACTGGCAGACTCTGACTGTTGTCTTAGGAGGGTATTGCAAAAACTAAGGCAAATTTACTGTAAGATTTCTGCACTTCACTGGAATACTTCACGTATCTGTAAATTGAAGAAGGCGGAAAACTGATGTTCCCTTCGTACTGTGTCTCTCTTTCTTCACTGAGTGCAGAAGGAGCCCATAAATACTGACTTCCTCTAGTCTGCCCCATGGTCTTTTTAGGTTAACCCTGATTTTTCCCAAACTGCCAGTAGAATGATGTGTTGGAGTTTGTGTACTACATGCATGTCTCTCCAGTCTCCATACAGCATTCATCTAATTAAAGCCTTGCATACAGCAACATTAAGAATTTGGTATATTGTGTTAGCTTTATGGAAAGACTCTTTGTCCTCCATTCCAAATGGTGTGTTACATCACATAATTGACAAAGTTTTATTCATTTTTAATTTAAAGGGAGTCTCTTTCCCTTAGATGTTCATTTTCAGACTGGTAAGAATAAAGTAGCCATGACTGTAGGTACTGCTGTGTGAGGACAGAACTGGGAAAAAAACCAGTTCCTCTGGTGCACCTCTGGCTGCCACTTAAAATATGTCTGCATTTTAAAAAGTGAACAATATAGCTTTATTTATGTGTTTTTAAATAAAATTTAAAAGATTATTTTATACATTCTCTGAAGCAAGTACAGTGAGATTTTTTGCTGAAAGTTTTTGTTTTGCTCTGTTGCATGGAGGCCAGCTGGTTTGCTAGCTTGAGTGACCTCACATTCCTTAAATGTACTCATAAATCAAGCCAAGGCCATGCATTAAAAGCTCAGCTCTGACATTAATTCAAAGGAGGGGAAGTCTTATACATTGTGGGAGAAGTACCTAGCTGGACACCTAAGGCCAGATTTTTCAGTTCTTACTCACATTTAGCAAACTGGTATCACACTGAGAGTCTCACAGAAGACATGGAAGTCAACTGGATCTTGTATTACTTAAGTTAGATACAGATTCAAAAAGCATGCCCTTGAGACCCAATACCTGTTGTAAGTAGTGCAAACAAGCTGATTAAAACAAAAAAATTATGATAGTGAGATCATTATTTAAGACCTCATTACTTGAAAGTGTCATTCTTGTGAATGTCTCTAATAAAGGAAGTTTGGCAACATGTTCAATGAGATTGCCACAATGGAACATTTTGGTGTGATTTAGTGAAAAGGATGTAAAGCATCAGGTTTGCATTAATAGGTTAGCATGTCATTATATTTTTGGAAAGTAGTGATGTTTCTGGATCACACAAGGATTTTGGTCTCTGCAAATATTTCATTCTGAGAACCCAAGAAATGATGAGCAAACCTGGTTTGATTGTAGAAGCAGAAAGACAATGATGATTAGAAACATGAAAGTAAAAGACTTTAAAATTCCTGTGCTTTTTAAGACTTCTTGGGTCTCTAGGAGATTAATAGTGCTTAATTTAATATCCACTTTAAATATTATAATTTATTGTTATTTACAAAAAGAACTCGATACAAAAACTGAAAAAAACTAAAAAATAATATTTCCAAGACTTGAAGGCATTGTATTGCTGTCTGCTTATCACTGTGTTTGCCGTGTGATCCCTATTAGCATACAGCCACTCATCTTTTGACCTGGTATGAATGAAGGCAGACTCAGGCTTAGCACCACCATGGCTGCAAAGGCTCTGCAATGGGTTGTTTGTTACTTGTTTTATGGAGCACAAAATAAGAACACGCAGAGACAGCTCTGGACCAGAAGCATCTCTTCAGCAATTAGGATGGTATAGATAGATTTGGTCTAACTTGGGAGAGAGGGAAGGACTGCATGAATTATTGATGTTCCTACTGGTCACAGTAGCTAGGTTTTTGTGATAAGTGAATGTGCTGGGGTGCATGGCCTCATTGGCTTGTACATGGCGCCGTGTAGTCATTGCTGAATGCTCCCTGTGACGCTCCCTGTCCCCTTTGCACTGTGCGGGGTTCAGCTATATCTTGAATTTTTGCACAGTGCTCACACCATGAGTATCTCTAGGATTTTACTGTTGTTTATATCTACCTTTAAGGTATAAGGTATTAGAACAATATTTGTCTAGGGCATTAGAATGTTTTTAAGGTATTAGAACATTATTTAACCATAAAGTTGTTATGTGGATGCCTATCCACAGGGACTAACTACAAGGTAACAACAGCAAAGTAGCACTGAAATCTGGTTGTAGTAACTTCAGGTCAATTCTGATTTACCTTAAGTTGAAAGGGTATATATGAGGACCTTAACTGAATATCAGTAGCAGGAGTCCACAAGAATAACGATAAAATAATTCGTATTATTCTGCGAGTGGATCCAAATTAATACCTCTCAAAGCTGAAATACTTGTACTTTTAAAGAGTTACTGAAGCATTTTTAATGGCAAGTCCAAATTAAATGTTAAAATTTGTGAATATTTCAGTGGGATTTAGCTGGCTAAATTGAAGCACTTGCAGTTCAAAATAAAACAATGGCTTTTAAACCCCCTGATTAAAGAGATAAAGTATATGGGAACACTGTTCACAAATAGGGGTTATTCAGACAGGCTAACTTAAGGCTAGCTTTCATCTGTTCCTCTCTCAGTGGGGAAGGATGTGGGTAGAAGGTGCTTCAGAGACGGCATTTAGCTTAGGTGCTCTGAATTACTCCTTGAATAAGCTTTTATCTCTTTACTAGTTATGAATAACCAAAGAAGATTAGCTTCCTGGTGCTTGAAGTAACCTTTTTGAGTATACTCCTCATTATTGTTTATTCCTGACTGATTTCTCCACAAGAATAGAATTCTCCACCTCTTGCAGTTAAAAACACAGTTAACAACAAAATGAAAGTCTTCCTACTTAAAATATTGTTTGGCCTGTATCAAGATGTTATCCTTTTTCTGTACTTGCTAAACACTCTCAACACGGTCCTTATCAAATGTCTTTTATACAGTCACTCTCCAAGTAATTGTTTCATACACAAAATGGAACATAGCTAAGTGTACTCTAAACAGTTATATATGTTATCTATTCCTTCAACAGATAGGATAAACCCTGCAACAGGGTTTCTATTGGTAGGTAAAATATCCTTTCGAATGGATAAAAAGTTGGAAGATAAAACATACCAGCCAAAAAATAAGACAAATTATTAAGATTAATATTTAAATACATTATTGTTGAGAAAATTAATTTCATAGTACAGACACTGAGCAAAATAATTCTTCAACATGGTGTCACTGTATGAATAAAGATACTGTGGTAGGAACCATATCATGGAGTAAGACCTGACTGCGACTATCCAAAAAGTTTACTGTCTTAGACCACTCCACAATACACTGGGGAAACTGGTTTAAAATATCTAGCACCAGATGTTTCTTTCTGCCTTTGCACCTCACTTACTTGCACTTTAACTTGTGCCATTGCAGCTGCTTGTGCATCCATGTAAACTGCAGCCAGGAGCAGTCTTCATAGAGTGGCTTCACCACCAAAACCTTACGTGGTGTAAAACTTTAACATACCTTGAAGATTAAAAAAAGAAAAGGATATGGATAAGGAGATAGAGGGAATGCATAAAGAAAAATTATAGTAGTCAGCATTGGTTACACCTGTCTTAGCATTTTGGTATGGAGCACTAGTGTGGTTTTGAAGCAAATTTCCCTGGTTGTTTTTACTTAGCATATGTCAGCTTGGTTTGAAGTATGGTTTTGGTTTGTGTTGAACTAGATTCCTCTGGAGGAAAATAAAACAGAAGCTCCTTTCCAGAAACACACCACAGGTGCTCTGAGCACTGATGGAAATACAAGGATCTAAACCAATGGTTGGTCCCTTGAAAGAAACGTGAACTACACGCAAGATTCAGTACAGAGGACGAGGCTGAATCTAGTAGATAGTAAACCTGAGCCCCAGGTAATCTAGATGTAGGTGCCCCAGTATAAACTTCTACAATCTACTGCTCTGCCTCTATTGCACCAAATTGCTTGCTAGTGTAGACATAATAGGCAGATATCTTAATACACCAGCTGCCCAGCAGTCAAGGTACCCTTTCTAGACATCAAGGCAAGGAAGGAGCCTTGACAGAAGATTTGCAGGAGGACAGTGAGGTAGCCTTAATTAATATAATTTAGTTAATTCATCTTGATAGCACACTTGAGAGGAAAATAATGTCACCCCATTAGACATGAAGGGAACTGGTCTAAGAGATGGTATGGCTTAACCAATTTGACATAGGCAGTCTGGAATTAGACCTAGGAGTTCTGAGTGCCCAGCTCTCTACTTATTCTTTGTTTTCTTACTACCTTTCCTAAATGCTGGGCATAGACCTACTCTATTTATTTGCAACTGGGTTCTTAAATGGATTTAAAAGTAACTAAATAGATTAGCTATGTCCATGTAAGACATCACTTCTCTCACTTCTTTTAGCCTCTTTCTTCAGAGTTTTTGTTTCTGCCTATGCCCCAATTTTTCACACCTTGTTTGGACTTGTGTTTACTGTAACTCTACTGTTTCAAGTTTCCTACCTCCGTAAGACCACAAAGCACTTCAAGAAAGGATTTCCATGTATTATATTTTGTTCTGAAAGCCTTATCTCATACAGACATATTTGCCATTTTCTTTTTTTCTATATATATAAAAAATTATGTTTCAAAACCATTATATATGCAGCATTCTGCTTCCATAGCCTGGGTTAAGGCTGTCTTTCTGAAACTGCAGACAATAAAGCATTTTCCCTAAGAAAAGTTAAACAATGTGATAAATACTGATGCAGCGTTTCAACACACTTAATTATTTATTTTTTCATTGTTTATCATCATTTTGTCAACTTTCCATATCATTCCCCACAATGCTTTGTGCTAAATTTTCTTTGAAAATTCCTTTCCTCTGAACTTACCATGAACTTGTCTCTAAAATATGGCCATAAAATGCCACCAACAAAACAAAACAAAATCCTCTATTCACTAATAAAAGAACACCCTGTCTCCTCCTCATCCCTCACTAAAAAAGAAAAAAAAAAAAGAAAAAGACAGAACTTGTATAGAAAAATAATTGTCAATTGCAGATATGAAGCAGAACCTGAAGGCTGAGTAGAAAACTGAAATAATCGATTGTGAGGATGTGGTTTAAGCCACGTGCAGAGTTTGTGTTTCATTCCATTTGTTCTCACTGTACTGATGGCTATTTAGTGGGTAATGTCAGAAGTGTTGGGATTAGACTTGGTGTGATTGAGGGGGAGGAGGAGGATTGTGTTTCTTGAGATGCTCTGTGGGAGGAGAAGGATTATGCATGTGCTTTATGTAATGAGGAAGAGGCTGGAGAACTTGCATGTCTACGAGGAGGAGGTGGGAGGATTAGCTTTTGATGTAAAGGCGAAGGAAGGGCCCTGGTCCTGATCCCTGGAGAAGGAAATCAGAAATGCATTACCCGTTTTGTATATTAGAGAAGGGAGTTTTGTTTGGGCTTTTTTCCGAGGTGGAAAACAGCTGGATTATGGGAGAGGCAGGGAGGCAGGGGGTGCTGTGGGGAGGCTGGACTGTGCCAGCGCCTTAGGTGAAGGTTTACACCAGAGGCCTGGGAGAGGGCTGGAGTTGTGACTCAGGCTTCCTGGAATACTAATCTGTAAGGATGGGATGTCCTCATGGTCCTCCAGAGGACCAGGGAGGGGGTAGGGAAGTCCCAAAGTCTCAGTTTAGGTGAGGTTTGGCTCCTGTAGCGATGCCCTCTGATGAGGGGTGGCCAGCCGGCAGTGCGGGGAGAAGAGGTTTCTCCAGGAGCCTCTGCGTGCCCTGCCCCTTCCCAGGCCCTGCATGTCAGTCTGCAGGGCCCTCTGCAGGGCTCAGTAAATGCAGTTTGCCACCCTTTGAGGGGAAGATGGAGAGGGGGGACCGAGGCACCGAGGGATTGAGCAATGGGGATTCAGGAAGGAACGGTCATGGACCCCCCACCATGATCTGAGACAAGATCCCAGGCCCCTGCATGCTGTTGTCCATGCTTTCACCTTGCTGGAACAAGGCATGGTGGCATGGTTTTGAGGCAGGCCAAACAGCCCTTACACCAACAGGGCTCAGAGACAGTTTAGGAGTTACCACAGGCCAGGCACGATTCCTGGTCGGCAGTTTGGGTGTTCAGTATGGGCGTGAGCAGTGTTGTGCCATTTGGTTTTAAGGCCTGTTTTGTTAAATAATGCTGAGGTAGCCCCAGTGGCTGGGCCTGTACTTACAAAGGAGGCAGGACAAGGGCAAAGAGTCGACACCAACAGCCCGTGGTTTGTGGTGGTTGTTGGTGTGCACTCCAGCGTGGCTGTGGCCCATGGCAGCGGCCACTGTCCCAGCCAGTATCTGGGCCTCATCTGGGGGACAGCAGCAACCAGAGACGTCCCGTGAGGCATCACGGGTGAGTCTGTCCTATGTAGGGGGAGGAAGGAGCATCGAGCCATAGGGCTGCAAGCCATGTTGTGCCGAAGAACAGGCCCTGTCCCACGTTTGCCAGTCAAGGTGTAGCTGGTGATGCTGGTGCTCAGGCTGCAAATGTCTTCTCCAGGTTCCCTCTGGGAGCCTGTCCCTGCGGGCTTTCGTCTTCCCCCCCCTTGGGGCTCCTGCTGGTTGGAAGAGCTGTTTGGGGGAGCACCGGGGGTCCCTTGTGGCCTTTGAGCAGGCCTCAAATTCACTATCCGGTGGCAGTGAATGTCCTTCCCCGATGATGGCTGCTTCCTTTTCTGACCCTGGGAAATCCAGTGTCAAGTAAGAAGAGTTACGGGAAGCAGTAAGAGGAAACTGGGTAGGATTTTTGTTTTTGACTCTGCCCCTGCTTCACCAACCAACAAAAAGTCTGTCATTTTGAAGTACAAGTAAGGGCTGAAGCAGACAGCTGAAGAAGACATCAGCAGACGAATTGAGAAGACTCCACAGTCAATGAGAATTCTGGCTTTGAAAACATGGGCAGGAACTACTTTTTCGAAGTGATTGAGTTACCACAGTTTAAAACATTTTCAGAGGCAGTTGAAACAGCCTGAGCGCACCCACACAGAAAGTTATGGCTCAGCTGACACGTGGTAACCCATTACGCTGTGGTAAGTTTGTCTCACCATCATGTCTGCAAATGCTTCATAGATGCATTTAGTCTGAACATACTAACATTCATTCTCTGTAATGTTAAGTTTACACTTCGTACAGCTGAGTGAAGAAGGAAAAGATAGTCTGAAAGACTACCCCCAGGAGCTAAGTCAGAGGCTGGATGCTTTTATTTTTGCCAAATGCTACTTAGACTATAATAGCACCTAATTATGAAATTTAGCTGTTTCATAGTGCTTTTTACTCACAGATTTCAAAATACTTTATCAAAGAGGTATTATTCTTTTTTTATGGGTGGAGAAATGACAACAGAAGTGGTTAAGATCACCCACCCAAACAAGGATCAAGCTGGAATAATACATGTGTATGTTTTTACTCTGGGTCCAGTATATTACCCATTGAATCCTGATATTGTTTTCATAAATGTGAATTTTGAAGAGTTCTGAGGAAAGGACTAGGTTCAGGATTTGCTAATTGTTCGGGGGATCAGAGCTGAACCTAAAGATCTCCAAGAGTCAGTGTTGACTTGCAGATTCACAGGGGAGGAGATGATTAATAGACCTATCACCTTGTCAAGTCTGCCCTGTCCTCTCCCCTGCATCTGTAAACGTGCCTGTGGGACCATATGCAATGTGTGGTTGAACAGTTTGTCGCTTTCTCTTGTACTTGGCCCTGCTTTTGGGATGAGAAAAGGAGGAAAGGAATCTCAGGTTAGGCTCACCCCCACTTCCTGACTTGGTCTAGATTATTTAGAAAATCTCCACGAGAATCTATACGGGTGTTTGTGGAAGCCAAACAAAGCCCTAAGAGACATGTACATTATAAAAGGAAGTGTTTTCAGTGCTTTCAAGTGTCTGATTTTTTGTGTTTGGACCCAGCTTTGGAGTTATTTTTGTTTTCTGCATAAAACCAGCAATACTTATAGTTGACAAGTTGTGGAAGATACCTATTGAGAGTCTGGGAGAATTTACCCCATGGACTTTGAGAAGCACCAATGATATTTTCTTTAAAGAGGTGGAATTATTTCTGGAGAGCTATCAAAAATAAATCAGACTTTATTGCATCATTTATGTAACTCAGAGAAGGTGTCATAAGTAGTCAGGTCCAAGGTGAGGTCAGTGATGGAACACAGAGATGACAAAGCCCACCACACACCTTTTAATGCCTGTGGATTTACAGTAGCTTTTGTTTGCCTGTGCCATTGTTTTTTTCCAGCATGAACATTTCTCCTTCTTCACCCACTATTGAAAAAAATAATAAAAATTACGAAAGGTTTCAATATACAGTAGTTAATTACTATATTACAAGCTCTAATTAAATTCTTGGAGACTCTGCACAGTATGATGTCCATGCCAAGAGGGACATATCCCATTCTTAAGTGAATACATGTTCTTGTCAAGTTAACTTATCCACATTTTACTCACATGAAATATTCCTCATCTCTTGCTTCTTGACACACGTGACTGATAAATGTTTTAAAGGCACATTTAACATTGATATTTTTGTCATATGAAATGACAATGGCCTCAATAATTCTGAGATTTTATTTTATAGAAAGTGACACATTATGTGATGGCAGACTCCCCAGACCATAATGTAAGCCACACACTGGTAGGAATATATATTGCTTCAAAACTTGGTCTTTGTGTGATTCAAACGTAAACTTCTAACGTTTCAGCCACATGTGAGTAGTTAAACCTAAAGGGTGTTAATATTACAACAAGTCTTACAAATACCATGGACATTCAGAATAGTCAGAGCTCAGGTTCCTCTATCAGCTATTCAGTTTTCTTTGAGACATTTAATGAAGAGGGATTTTTTCTTACTTTTTGGTAATCAAGTCATCTGAGAAGGGAGATACAGTAGAAAGATAGCCAGATTTTTATAAGTCATTTGCAGATTTAAATGAAGTGTTACACAGGATTTTATTAGTTCTTCTACAGTTTTTATCACACATCTGTCAGGGTCATAGGTAAATTTTTTTGTTTGGATTTTTAGATAAACATTTAAGTCCTTGTTGTATGTGTGGACAAGTCTGTCTCAAACAGTTTTATTTTTGAGAGAACTTTTGTATTCACAAACTGATAATTTTGTTTTCACATTGAAATAGATGGGAACGATCATTCTGCTTGACCTTAGAGTTCCATTAGATCAGATGTCTCCAGGAATTATGTGTGTGTGTGTGTGTAGTTTAATGACAGTAAAATTCAGCCAAATGAGCTTTGTGTTGGCCTCATTATTCATTCAATATTAAGACTTTATATTATACCGTGTCAACACTTATTCTGACTTTGGCCCTGATTCAGCTTAGTACTTAAACACCTGGCTAACTTTAAGGACTTTAGTAAGCACTTATTCAAATGTTTAAAGCCAGGCACTTGCTGAATATGGACCCGTTTATGTCACAATTAAATACTAATGCAATATTTAACAAGGATGTTATATTGGCAGCAAGCAGATGGACTCACACGTATGGTAGCTACATCTATATCATAATACACATCTTCATTTGGAAACACTACAAAGTACTGCAGAGCAGCCAAGTATCGAGTCTTGATGATGGCCATGATAAGCAGGAGAAATAGTTCATGCAGTTAGAATAGTGTATCCCAGGCATGGTTAAAAATGTAGTCATGTGCTTTGATGCTTCAATTTGACTTTTTACATGAATTGTAAGTAAGCTTTGGACTTAAATTGCTGTTCAAAGCTGCCAGAAATTGCTTTGTTCAGTTTATGATGCTGCATAGTGCTGACCAAAGCATCAGCAAGAACTGTGTACAGTGGTTTGAGGATTTATTTATTTGTTTTACTAAGTCTGTCTGTCTTTTCCTATAGTGTTAGCTGTGGGGGTTTTTTTGTTTATTTTATATTTTCCTATATGGGTCCATTCGAAAGAGACAAGTTCTACCTCTGAAGTTAATATTGATGGGAATGTCAATGTATAAAATACATTGCTTTCCAAGCTGATGACATGAGGCCAAATAGGCTTAGCTTACTACTGTGAGTAAACAAGTGGCAATTCTGTCATAGGCAAGTGAAGCAGAGTTTGGCCTTTTTTATGTATGCAGTATTTATGCAGTGAAATATCCTTGTAGGTGAGGAAAAGCTACCACAGACATCTCTCAGGAGCCAGTGAGAATTTAGCTAAAGACATGAGACTTGAGTGTATAGCTTTGCATGGACAAATGTTTTAAAGAATTGGATGTGGGGGTTTTTTTTGTTTTTGTCTTTTTCTTATCTTAGGCAAGAATTCCGAAGAAATTAATTGCTGTCTTTTGCAGGTCAGCTTCACTTCTTGGTTTTCATTGAACATAAAAAGCCTCCATCATTTCTGTTTCTGTTGGGTCAAGCTGAAAGCTAGTCAAGTCAAGAGGGTTATGCTGATTTAAATCGCGCTGTGTTGATTTGTGAAAGTTGAAGTGCTGGCCCATTGTATTTTTCAATAACCCTTCAAAAAACCCTCTGTTCTTGTCTTTTTCTGAATCAGAATGAAAAAGGAAGCTTTCAGGAATTTTCACTAAAAAAAAAAAAAAAAAAAAAAAGCCCACCCTCCCAGAAGTCAAATCTAACCTTGAAAGAAAGACACCACTTGGGAGTAGTTCATAGCCCAGAGGTTAACATACTCCCACAAGACATGTGGAATCATCGTTCAGGGCTCTCATCTGAAGCAAGGGTTTGAACTTGCAGCTTGGGTGATCTGCTGTCCTGCTGGCCTGTGGGTTTTTTTTCTGTTTTCTTCAACTCAGTTATTCTAGGCTTGAGAATTTTGCTATTGAAACTAACCAGTTTCCATTAAAAAACATTGTCAATTAAAATGCATTTAATTGAAAAAGCCAGAGTAAGTAGTATAGCTGGGTAAATTCTGGTTAGTGTACCCCATACAGTGCTGAGATGGGAGATAGAAAAGTTGCAACAACTGAACAAGTAAATTGTTTTAGCCTGCGAGGAATGGACTCTTACCTGCATTGGGAATCCCTTGAACTCCAGTAGAAGGGGAAGGGATCTGCACTAGCAAACTGCCTTGCAGGGCTGTCATCTGCAAATTGAATTTTTGCTGTAGGGAAGAATTGACACTAGAAACATGTAACTGGCAACCTTGGATTTTATTATTTCTTGTTACACTTCCACAGATCTTTTTGTTACTGATTTTATTTGGAAGAAAGTACTTTCCCTGGTTTTCCACTTCAAATGATATGTAACTTCACTGCAAATGTAGTATTGTTTCCTAGTCATGTAATTAATAGTTTTTTCCTTCCTTAAGATGGAAGTTATTTGCCCTGGCAGAATGAAATGCCACTGTCAGAACTGGAGATCCGCAGTCTGCATTTTGTTGCACCAAAGCATAAAAGAGATCAATTCTCTTTGCTCAGAGTCATCTGTGTTGAAGAACTGTCCCACAGAGCAAGGTCAGATGGCTCGGCGGTTTCAGTGCAAGAGAACTGCTTATTTTTTCAGGAGCAATCTGTGGCTTTGCTTCTTCTATGAGTCAAAGAGGGAAAGAGGGGAAAGAATTCCACTGACTTCTGTACTCCTTGTACTAAATGCTGCATCCTGTGCTGCTGTCCTTTACAGGTGATGGTAATCCCGATTTACAGGTGTATGTTGTGAATTGTCTGGGGGTGGTAAAGGTGTTTCTTTACTGTTTGTCTGTGCAGTCTCACATGGTGAGGCCCTGGTTTTGGCTGAGAACTCTTAAGAAGTAATGAAATACAAATGATGTCCAGGAGTAGCGATTTACCCTCCTGTTATAATACCTGTGAAATTGCTGGACCAAACTGGGAGCTTTGGCATAGCTGCTTTAAGTTATGACAGACTAAATCAGAAGCTTTTCCTTTCCTTTTTCATTTATCCTTTCCTTTTTCCTTTCCCCCTTCACTTTCAATATTACTTTGTTGAAATAAATTATTGCCACACTCAACCTTTTTTAGTGTCGGTTTTCGAACCCATTGTTTCTTGTTTCAAGAGGAGCATTTCACATGAGGTCCCTATTCAAAGTGAATATATATGATAAGACAAATTGTTTCAACACTTGCTTGCAAGGCCAATAAAAAGAGATGCTGTAGTGCAAATTACCCTTGCAAATGCTCTAAAAAGCTAATAACATTTTTCCCCTCAAAGGATAGTTCCCAGCCATAAGGAGAGTTTCTCTTTCATGTTCATTTGCCACACAGATTTATAAAATGATCCCAAATCCTTGCATAGGCTGTGAGGGATTGTAGCTTTGAACTGCTGAATTGGAAAAGCTATTAATGGAAGAGGAAAAGTTTTCAATTTCAGTCAGATTGGGTCAGGATGGTATAAACTCAGCCCTCCAAGTTTTGGTGTAAGATGGAAGGCTGTTTCTTCTCTGTTGATAATTTTCATAGTAAGATTCACAAGGTTTTCTGTTTAAAGGCATGAAATGAGATTATAAGAATGTAAGGAAAAATCATTAGCATATTCACTGCTTTTTTTTTTTTTTTTTTAAGTAAAACCAGTCATTTTAATTTGCTTTCTGTGGAACATGGTATAATTGGAAACTTTTCAAAACCAGAACTATTAGGCAAGTGGTCAAAATCTTCAGAGAAAAGGTCCAACCATTCTGCACTGGAGTTCATCCTCCATGCAGGCCTGCGGGCAGTGCCAGGGATGGCCATTTCCCCATCGGCTTTGTGCACTGGCATGTGATAGTTTCTCCTTCTGTAAAATCCAGGGCAGTGTAAAGATGCAGCCCCGCAGCTCCCACTCGTATTTAGCCCCATAGTGATTGGGGGTGGGAGGTGTGCTGCCTAACCCCCAAGATCAGCAAGCTGTGTTCCCAACCCTGCAAAAACCCTGGAATTCTTCCACCCAGGGACGGTTTCCAGCTACGCACGCTTTTCCTTTTTAATCAGACCTGCGGTAGCTCGGTGATTGTAAAGGACTTTGAAAATCGGAACTTGGCCAAATTACTTCTCCTTCATGCCATTTTGACAGAAGGCTTTCACAAAAATTAAATAGTAAATAACTCCTGTGAAATTGCATCTTGTATTTACTGCTTTTAGTGATGGTGGGATAAGCGATCAACTGAAAGCCAAGCAAGCTGAATATGTGTGCTTCTGCGAAGATCGGCTTCCACCAACTTTTCCCGCAGCGCCACTCTACACACCCCGGGTAGATTGTGAGGGGGGACTCTGCCTGTAAATAGAGTTGCTGTATGCAGTCCTTTTCTTCCCAGCCTCTGTAAGTGACTGTGAAATGCAGTGGCCGCTAAACACTGGCGACTGATTTTGTACGGGCTCCCACCAGATACCTGGTGGTACCAACTCTCGGTTGTTTCCAGCCTCTCTTGGATTTGAAGGAGTGGTACAGAAGATTTGCCTGTAAAAGGCTCCCTAGCCTTACCTTGCATACACTGGGATAAATGGGACTGGCAAAATAGTAGCTGCTGTTTGCACTCTTCTGACTGTTCATGACATCCTTTTGGAGCGTAACACGTGCGGTGCTGTGTTCTGATGGAGCCAGCCCTGTCTCCTTCCCCTGTTTCCTTTCTGCTGTTAATCTGGTAACTGACCACTTATCGCATTTATTATCTTTGTAATTGAAACTGAGAAAGCCCCGTGCCTCTGTGCACTCGCTCTGATTTCTCCTCCCTCAGCCCTAAAACCACAACCCTTCCCCCTCTCCCCGTAACAGCAAGCCCTAAACACAAATAACTCTCAGAAGCCTGATGCTACTATGTATTTGATTTTGTTTGCAAGCTTGTCTTATGACCAGCTCTCAGCGTGGGAAGAAGCAGAGAGTGGGGAGATGGAGAGAGGAGTTGTTGCAACATATTTTAACATATGTGCTTTAGGCCTCTTGGTGGACTCCCTCTTGGGAAGAGGGGAGGGAGCGTGCCCCTAAGCAGTTGGTTGGCTTTGCTTGTTTCTATAGCAGCCTGAATGAGGAAAATCATGTTTTAACACTAATATATTCAACCAAAAAACCCTAACAATTACAGGAAGAGTCTTTTTTATTATTATTAAAGAAATTGCATTAAAGATGAATGAGCATATATTGGAATAATTATGTTTTAAGGTGTGTAACATTAAAAGGTACTGAATGGAATATCGACTGTTTTGTAGGAACAGTAATAATGAGATTTCTGTCAGCTAATCTTACAATAATTGGGTTATTACTATGCAAATTAAGGTATTACTTAAAAAAAAAGAGGAGGTAAGACAGATCCTTGAGGCAGCCATTTATCTATCCTTAAAGCAATGCTGTCAATTCTCTTTAGGCTGAAGATCCTTTTTTAAACAATTTGGAGATGCTAATTTCATTATTTTTTCACCTATGTTTCCTACTAGAATGTTTTTTTATTCTCCCCAGGTAGCAGATCAGGAGTGGTGGGTTTTATATATTTTCTAGTCTCTTATGGATTCCTTTAGGAATAATTAGATCAAATAACTATGATTATTACCTTTTTGTCCCCTCTTTCTTTTAAATAAAATAATGATTTGTGTATTTTGCCTGAGATTTTTACAGCAGGATCACAGAGAATACACATAAATTATTTTTATCCTTCTTTCCCTTTAGCAAAGAATTATTGAGCAGCTTGTTACAGTTTTCCTGATTTCTATTTCTTATTAAAGTTTACTTGCTGGCCAGTTACTGGCCTTGAAGAGGAATCGTGGAGTGCTCAGCATTTGCATTTTTGAGTTTGAGACTTTGATAGCTTTTACTCGATCCGCCAGAGGCCTGATGGCATTTGCTCTGTCCCTGATTGTTAGAGGTAATATTTACGATTGGGCTGCCAATGGGAATTTCCTTGTTTCAGTGTAAGTCTTAGTTCCTTCGTAATGCATAATATTTGCAGAAATTTTGTTTGTGGGAGAAAAGGTGCTCATAAAGGCTTTCTGAAGCCTCAATCTCTGCACTGTGAATGCTGTTGTTATCTGAGGTAGTTCAATTCAAACTTGCGTGGTTATGCCCAGACATGCTGTGGTCGCACTTCTGATTGCAGAATACATATTCCCTAGGAGGTGCTGAGCACTTGTAACTCCCACTGACTTCAGCGTTCCTGGTTTTCTGTTTGTATCAAGCATACAGATGTGTCACTGCACTAATCCAGAATTTGACTTCCTGTGTCAGCAATTTACTCTGGAAAGCAAAGCAAGACTTAGCGGTTGGATTTCAAGTAATTATAGTGTGTTACTCCATCTTAAACCCTCTTTTAGTGCCTCCCTTGGTCTTCTTTCTGGTGAGTTCATGGTGACTCTTGCTTTCTGCCTTTTTGGTTCACTGCTCTCCCACTCTGTACTGAAGCCTGGTTTTAATTACACTTAGTTTTAACATTTTCAGATCTTTCTTTCTTTTTTTAATGCGTGAGTCCCAAGAGAAGTGGAGGACTATAGTCAGCCAGAATGGGCACAGAATTACCACTTGAGGTCTTATCCCATCACAGGCAACAGCTTCCTCTGTGGCTTTCTGCAAGCAGCTTAATCTTTCCTCATTTTCTGTCTTTAGTACGAGTGGGGTGTAAGTATATCTAAAATTCACCTACCCTATGGGTAGTTAAAGGAAGTGATATTACCTTGCTATTTACCTACTTATATTATGGGGTGAATAACTGCATACTGAGAACACATTTATTGATTAAAACACACAAATGAATCAGGGCTTTTAAGGTGATTTGTTTCATTAATTAATAACAAGTTTATTAATGATGCTGAGTAATTTTACAAAAATGTACTTTGATAACGTTCTAGGTTTTGCAACCCTGTGAAGTATTTTGTATTACTTGTGGTAGCAGTTGTGAGGTGCTGCCTGTGAAAGGGGAGGGAGCTTATGCGATACGAATGCCAGTCCATACCTCATGCCACCATAACTCCCCTGAAGCATATGCTGCCGGTATCATTTGTAAAGGAGAAAGCTTGGTGAAAGCTGTGAACTTCCACAATGTCCTTGAACATAATAACAACTAACTACACATTAACAGTGATGTGGGGTCATACTTACATGTTTCATGGTACCTGCCATCCATCCAAGAGAAAGCTGTTAAGCTATTAGGGATGCACAAAGAGATGAAGTCCTTTTATTGACTCTTAACTGACAATTTCTCCTATGCTCAGTGTATTAATTCTTGCCTGATTAACAGTTCTGGAACAAACGGAGCCATTGACCTCGTGGACCCCAGGTTGTTTGACTTAATAATCAGGAAGAGTCTCTCTGTTTAGCTGGGTGTGCCTGACAAAATGAGTCGTGATCTTGGTTTAGATCTGAATCACAACAGCATACAGTGAAAGACAATTCACCATAATAGAAATAACAAGATGTCCAGAAAAAAACACTTGTGCAGTTTCTTTCTAGAAGGGCCATGTAAAACACCCACTTGGTAACCCCTAAGCCTTTGCTGCGCCATTGTTCCTAAGGTGTGGCATGGTTGAACTAGCTGCAGTGAAATAAAATAATACTAAACCATTTTCCAGAATTCACAGTTAAAAAAAAAAAAAAGATGTTTGAAGCTCAAAAAGATGATTTTGTTTAAGATTTCAGTTTAACACATATGCATCCTGCCCTGGTGATTGCTGGTGGTTGCCAGGAAGTTCTCCAAGAAATCTGCAAAATGTCTAGTCTGTGTAACAGACGGGCAAGCTGGAAAAATTGTGTGAAAGTCCAGAGAGTTTTAGATTTCTTTCTCTCTTTTCTCCAGAAGGAGTTTTGGACTGTTTAGATAAGATGTGTGAAACTTAAATTCTCTCTTTACACCCATTTGAACAAAACCTCTGAGCCTTTATTGAGTCTCTTCTTCCCTCGCAGTTACAGGTTGAGAACAGGGTGAACTCCTAAGCAAGCTGTGCATGGCAGAATTGATGAGTGAACAAAATAAGCATTCCTTAGGCAGGAACTGAAATTTGAGCAGCTACTTAGCATGTTTTCATTAGTACTGCAGCTATATTCCATGATGTGGAAGACCTATGGGGTAACTAGCAAGGCAGGGACATCTCCTGACTCTGCCATGGCGTGTGTGACACATCCTTGGAGTGCTGGCACACTTGATGGAACGATGGGGATCCCATGGTGGCACTGATTAATTGATGAAATAAAAACTACTACACCAAGGTCGCATTTCCTGAGTGACCGTTACTCTGACTGGGGCCATGATTTCCCATGCTAAGAACAGATCAGAGCAATAGGGGAAAGGAGACCCAGTTTGATTTTATATCTGCCCCAGGTTACCCCAGCTTCACATGCCTCAACAACTGGCTGCACTTTCGCTATTTTTAACTCCACCTCTTCCAAGGGTCCTTTGACAAAACACCACCCTTCTCTATGCGGCCCCAGGCTACCTCTGCAAGTCTGGGGAAAATCAGAGCAGCAAAGACTGCAGGTACAAATTACTGGTTTAGCTAAATGCCAGCACCCGAGCTGAGGGGGTCAATAAAAGTTGGCTCTGCAGCAGGTGAGCTCACTCTGTGGGTGTGTGCACTGGGGGCATAGAAGGGAGTGCAGATGACAGCAGAGAAGGGGGCTGCAAGACCGATGTGCTTAAGTTTATTGCTATTTTTCTTGGTTTAATTTACTGTTGATCTCTTAAAGCTGTTACATGTCATTTGATAACCATTAATAGGTAGGAGGTGTCAATTTGGTGTTGGTCTGTAATGAACTGAACTTGTTGGTAGGTAGTTTTACCAGCTAAATGGAAGGAGTGGTGTTTCATTGTTGGTTTTTTTATTCTGTTAAAACCATAATGATTGTTCTAAATCACTTGTTGAGGAGTTTACATACTGAGCCTAGAAGCACTCTATGATCTTTTCTAAAGCCTTTGATTTTAACTGTAGGTATCCAGTAATTCCATTAGATTTTTTATAGTCTGTCTCTTTTTAAAGGCAAGTGGGGGAAAAAAAAAAAAAAGGAAAAAAAAATGCTGTCCCATCAGTGTGTCTGAAGTCACTGCTGTTGAGTCTTCAGTAGCAGACGGAAAAAGGTTTTACCAGTTGTAAGATGAAGCAAAACTGGCTGAAATGTGTGTTTAGATAGAACAAGATTGGTTGGGAATGAGATGTGGGAGCCATCAGCACAGAGGTGGTGAATTGAAGCTATCGTTCCTCAATGATGTGAAAATACAGAACTATAATGCATATAATTGCTCAGATACTACAGGGACATTAAAAATACACAGTGTTTTATGTAACATAGCAATTTATAAGAATGAAGTAGCAGTTAGTGTGAGGGTAGTGCAGAAACGCTATAATTATTTGGGATATGATGTTAATAGATCCAATAGTAAGCCGAGATGCAGCTCTAAATAATTCATTTTTGTTTTACTTTTTGCTGGTTTTGCTTTCCTCTCTTCTCTCCCTGTATATTTCTTATTTTAAACTCTGTCATCTCTTTCCTTTTTCACTTACTGGTAGGTGATTTCACCCTCCTATGTGATGGCAGGCAGATGGCTCTCTCTGCAAATAATATTTAATGCTGTTCTGTCACTTGGCCACTGAGCAGTGTGGTAGCAGTAGGGCAGTTGAACTTGCTGTGTGAAAAGTATTAACGCACTTGGCCTCTTCTGGTGTAAGGTTTGTGATTCCAGGCTTGCTCATGAATGTGCTTTTTCCCAGGAGACGGTGCAAAACGCTTGCTGAGGCACCAGGTCAGCTGTTAAAAGCTAATTCTCAAATGGGTTCAGCTCTCAGTCCATATGTGGATAACCTGTAAGTGGGAGTAATTTAGACATTTAACCAGACAAAAATCCATGCCGCAAACCAAATGAAGATGTTATTATAGATTCATGATGCATTGTTTTTGTGTGTAGTCAAGGATGATGATACTAGGTACATCTCAAAAGAAGGATACACGTGAAGGTATAAGTGTTTATAGGTTTAAACCCGAATAAACAAAATGCTGTTATTTTAATCTTAGCACCTGACTGAAAATATTAATGGATGATATAGGGCAATATCCTTCCAGCTAAAAATCTGGAAGGCTTCATGAATGAAAAGTAATTTCTCTTGACCTCAAATTTCTGAGTGGGGTGAAGTATGAGGAGTGACTCCTCAGAGACAGCAATAGTGAAGATTAGAACTAGTATTATATGTATGGTGAATTTTAAGCCCCAGGTCTGTTTGTTGGTCAGGGCTTTTGCCCTTCTCCCCACTTCATGAAACCAATTCCTTCTTTTCAGTGTTCATGCAAAACTTATTTCCGTTTCATGTTGCATGGTTTCGTGTCCCTTTAGTTTCCCTTAGAGTTCAGGCTTTGAATAAAACCCAAACCCCAGAACGAAACTCAGCTGAAACCACCACATTTTGCATAGTTTCCACCAAAAACCATAAATTGCCCCACGTTCACTCTATATTTGGCCTGGATACACCAAAAAGCTACTGAAGCCTTACTGAAATGTTCTATAAAACTGGATTCCCCAGATTTCCTTATATCCTGATACACTGCTTTCATGCTTGAGTGTAGTAACAAAATTTTGTGACTGCTCTTTAGGATCTCTGATGACTTTTGGGAGCATAGGGTTTCATTTTGACCTATAAAATTGCTTAAGCTGGCCTGAAACACCTATCTGAAGTGCCTCTTTCTTTCTTGCATGGTTCGCTAGAAATACAATAAGCAGAAAAACACACGTTGCCATGTTCCTGTGACAGGAAGGGTGCTAAGTGCAGGCTCTTCTTAAATGTCCCTCTGAATCATTCCAGATTTGGGCATAGCAGGTATGCTAGTTTTTTGTGTTTTTTTTTTCTTTTTAACATGGAGGGAACCTATTGAAGGGGTTAATAGTAGTTTAATCTATTATTAATCCAGTAGTATAATCTCCTGGGAGTTCATTTTTACATTAACAGTACTATAATCTTCTAGGAATTAATTTTTATAATTTGATGAGTGAGGATTGCTTTTGCGGTATTTGATTTTTGACACCTCCTCCCTTACCCCGTCTCCCTGAAAAAAGTCAGTTGTAACCAGACTGCTGGTATTTTTGGATAACCATTCCATGAGAAGTGTTGAACAAAGATGCACTCTCTGTGTGTGTAACCAGTTACTGCTTTATTTCTCACAAGCTATGTGAAATGCTTTGAATCTGTAAAGACCCAGACCTTTACCTTTACACAGCTTCCAGAGTTTTCCCCTGTTGACCCTGCTTCTGGGCCCAGGAGTCACACTTCTGTTTCTGAGCCCAGCTTTTCTGACTTAATTTTGGTTAGGCTTGTGACCCCAATTGCCAAGGCCTCCACCTCTGAATTGGGAGTCACTGGCTCAGGCAATTTGTGTTGTGTTCTGGCAAATTGCCATTTGGGTAATTACATACTGTTTACTTTTGATATCTTCTTTGACTTCAAATCTGGGAGCAATTCCACTTCATTTCTTGTTGTGAAGTGGTGCTGTTGCTTGGTTGTTAACGGTCTATTTTGGAAGAGGGCTGCCTCTTGAGTAGCTGGGGGTGGGGAGGAAGCGGTGCCTGTTCATAGTTGGTAAATGATTGCTGGGTGCTTTGAATCGCAGGGAAGTTGGTGTCTGTGGATGCATATGTTCGTGTATATATAGTTGTTGGACTTGGCCAAGCAACAGTCGTAATGAAGCTAATAACATCAGGGTGTAACAGCTATGATCTTTGTTTAAGATTGGTGAATTCAGATGGTGAGCTTGTCCTTCTGCGTCTCCATGTATGACAGTGGGATGCTCTGTAGGGACACAGGATCTCTAGTTGGGTTGTAATGGGAAACTTCATTCATGATGCGTGTTTCAGGTTGCTCTTATCCATTTGTTTTATTTCAGAAAATGTTAGTTTAATTTATAGCTTTACAGCATCTTCCTGAGCAATGGGGATACCATGCATTCCCAAGTGCCTTTTTCTCTTTGCTTTAGGAAAATTGGCGTTACAGATGTTGCTGGGGGATTTCTCCGGCAGTAATTCAGTAGATGGCAATATTACAGTCCAAACTCAAATCTTTATTCCCAGACTGTACCTACTGTAAGGAATTAGTACCATTTTGATTTGAACTTTCTTAAAACAGTTTGTTCCAAGATTTTCTTCAAACCAGAGAAACAACTTACAATTCCAACTGGATTTGCAGTTTTAAAAAGGTGAATATCATATTTATTCTTGCAAGACATCAGTATCCAAACCTTGACCAATATTTGACATTGGGTAGAAACAACAGCCTAAATCAGTACTGAAGTCTTCTTCCTGATGCGTTTGCCACTATTATATTAATAACTGTCATTTATGTAACATCTTTCATCACACTGAATATCCAAGCAATTTACAAACATGTGCCTTGATTCCTCAGAGAAATCTGCAGTTAGTCAGGTTTAAATTTGTCTTGGGTCATGGGGGTTAATAACTCGATTCTTTCGAAAGGTGCTGCAGTTTTAATGACCAGAGCCCTTAGGACCTCTGAGACTCTCATGCCAAACATACCACCTCTGTCAGCAGGGTGCCCGCAGCACCATGCTGGCACGCTGACCGACTTGTGCAGCCTGGTGGGGAGAGCGCTACCTCTTGAATTAGCTGCCGTTTCTGCAGGACCTTTGGGTTTTGGGGTTTGTTTTATTTTCTCCCCTCTTTAGGGGGCATCCATCTCCATACTTGCCCATCCTGAGATACGGGTCTTTTGGAGATGCAGGTGCGTCAGATAGCAGGGTAATAAGATATGTTTATGTGTGTGATTTTTTTTTTTTTTTAATTTTTTTTTTTTAATTAAAAAAAGTGGAGGGAGAGGGGAAAATCTGGAACCATAATACTTCCAAACCTGAGTTTTTGGGGGTAACTTACCTGTTGGGCTTAATCCTAATATTTCAAAGGAGCGATGATTTTAAATTAGCAGAAAGCTGAGGGTGTTTGAGCCCTGGTGATTCTGAAAATAGATATTTATGCAGATGAGCAGGATGTGTGCGTGCTGCAATTCACCACTGTCTAACTCCAGATGTCAAGCACTTCACTGTTCCCAGTGCATAGGTCTAAAATATGTTTGTGCATAACATAAACTTGGTTTTACAACCACTCACATTTATACTGATTATAGGAGCTGAGCTACGTCCGTGTACTTCTTGCATGATTTCTTGTTCAGGAAAGTATCGAAAAAGATTACTATGAGGAGTATTTCATTCATTGCTTCTGATGTTTAAGAGGTTAGTCTTTGAAGAAATAGGTCTCATTATAACATGTAGGACTTGTTTGTTTCATTATGACAGATGCATATTTTACATGGAGATATTAAGACCCTTATGTATTTAAACAGCATTCAAGGATCTTCTTGAACTGGGCCTTAAATTTTAAGCAGATACATAGAGTATTAGAGTCAGGGAAGTATACTCTCCAAGATACCAAATCGGCAAAAAAAAGTGCAATTAAACTGTGTGTACAATAATTACATCCAAGATATCATGTTTAATGTTTACATTCTCCTGTTAACTTGCTATTATCTGCATTCATGAGCCATTCATAGATAGCTGCTTATTTATCCAGATAACTAGTAAAGCAAACATGCAATTGATGAGATTTTGACTCTGAAATCATTACAGTGAAGCTGGAATTTTATCCTACATATGCAAGTAGAGAGTATTACTGTAAGCGCTCTTACAGAATATTCTCATATGAACTATGCTGTAAAATGTCACAGTAAAATGTAGCTGCAAGGTTATTTGAAATTAGTCATTTAGGTAATATAAATATTATTTTATGGGGTTTATCCATTTATCAGTACTTCCCAATTCTGTTGTATCCTAGAGAAATGCCTTAGCAGTAGATAGAGAGAAGTATATACGTACAATACAGTCTCTTGGGGGGGGGGGGGGGGGGGAGTTATGATTTCAACTTCTCCAGAGCAGAGTCACTTTGGTGGTTGTCTTCTGTCAGTATGGCTGTAGTTTGTATAACTACCGATATTTTTAATAGATATACTTTTTCTTGTGGCAATTTAGTACAAAATACAGATCAAAGGGAGAAATTGGTACAGTACTTGTCACTGTGATTATAAGAAAACTTGTCACCTGTGCTTGAGCTGTTGTCTTAAAATACCAAAGAATCTCTCATTAAAAATAAAATGCTTTTACCCTCAATATTGCAGTTTATAATAGTATTACTTCACAGCATTTGGGGCTGTTACTAACACTTTTGCCAAGAATATCGTGTGTCTTGGGCTAAGCAACCCAAGCCCTGTGGTGGGAGCTGGTACTGCTGAGCTCTCTGAAGCATCAGGCCCTTCAGCGTAAGGCAGTAAGTGACACAGCGCTTGATGCTGACACAAGTGGAGCTTGATTTGAAAGTGCATGTCATGAAACAGCATTAGGCCTTTTTATAAATAGAAGCTTTGCAGTAAGTCAAGCCACAGGAAGACCGATTAATAATACCCTTCTCCAGTTTTGGGAGATTGGGCATTGCATGCTTGAGCATTCACTACTTCTCCTGTAATGACCATTCACCTTAGAAAACTGCTTATGATGGTTCCCTGAGAGGAAAGACTGTGCTTGGCCCAGTGCAGTGGTAATGCTGCGGCCAAGGCATTTACAAAGTATGTTTTGGGATAGCTGTAGGTGAGCAGCCCTGTTGCAGCAGTGTTTGAAGCCTTGGGGTCCAGTGCTCTAGACAGCCATAGACTGTCTGCAGGCATCAGCAACAGCTGAACACTTACAGCAGTGTTAGCCATTGCTTTCTATTACCTAGACTTTACGTTTATTTTGGCATATTATTTACTGTCAACAGTTTCTGCAAAAAAAAACCCCTATGTAATTCTACATGAGCAGGAGCTATAAAATGCTTGGGGTTAACTCAAGGTTAGCATGACTTTCACAGGTGTGAGGAATTAGGTGCCAAACTGTGGTTAATGGGAGCTGTGTTCTTGCCTGCAGTAAGCATGGAGAACATCCTTGACCCTTGCTAAGTATCGTTTTGTTTCTCTTCTCTACAAAGTGGTGGGAGCCTGAAGGGTTAACTGTCGTTTTCCTTAAAGTTCACTAATTAGACAAAAAATCAGCAAATATCATCTTGCTGACCTTTGAAATCTGCCTGACCGTTCGGGGCCTCGGTTTCGCGTGGGAGCAGAGCAGAGGGACGGAGAGTGAGCAGTTGTTGTGGTGGCACCAGCAAGGGTTAATCAGCCTTGCCAGCCTGAACAATGGAGACAGGGGCAGCTTTAAACGAAATGAGCTGAATATTTCATTCGGCCACTCAGCTGCCTGCTCCAATTGCCTCCATTGCTAAAACGAGAGCTTAATCTAAAGTGACAACAACATCAGTTTCTATGTGCTCCAGTCACACAGAACATGACTTCCTTAACATAAACACTATTTACATGGACCGTCTGGATATAGCAGGGAATCGGGAGTGTGCCCAGCTAAGACAGAGGCTACAATGAAGGACGAATAACAGGCAGCTGAGAATTAACATCGGCAAATGAAAGCCTGACCCTCAGAGGGCATGTCCCTGTTACATTTTAAAGCTAGAAAGCCTTGCACCGGTAACCTTACTTCCAGTGAAGACTATATAATTTAAAAGAAAATAGTACCTTTTCAGCTTAGATACTTAACCAAATGCATTATGTCTGACCCATTTTCCTACTCCGTATGACACGAGATGAAGGACCCCCAGCTGCAATTACCAGTTGTTCAAACAGCTGTAACCGATAAGCCTCCCCCTTCCTTATGCTCTCATCTCAAAGCAGCTCCTGCTTTTTGGCAGGAAAGGGGGGAAGGTGCTGGGCAGAGACAGGGGTCCCAGCCCAGCACCCACCCTGTGCCCCGGCCCCCATGCCACCAGGGCGAGACCTCTGTGCCGCACACTGCTGTCTGAAGAAGCCACCGCTGAACCTCGGAGTTGCTGTGCCGTTTCTGGAAGAGCAGGCTGTGCTCCGGCTTGCCTTGACAAGACACAAACAAGGGGTGTCTGCAGCCCAGCTTCTTCCCCCAGGCTCTGTGGGGACGGGCTCTCTGCAGGAGTAAATGCTTATGGCCCTGCTGCTCCACTGGGGAGCTCTGCCCAGAGGAGGGGTCTGTGGAGGACAGGGTTGGCCTCTTCCTCCTCTCTCCCTGCCTAACGATAAGGCAACTTTGTTTATTCCAGCAGTATCCCACTCTTGCAATCTTGCTCTCTTTTTTTGCTTTTGGCAAGGAGGAGGGGGGATTTTTTTTTTTTTTTTTGGCTAGGCCGCAGGTTTTTAGGCCACTGAAGGATTTAGGTATTCATACTCCTCTGTGTGTTGTCAAATCTTTAAAAAGATAAGGCCTCCGCATTGGGAAAACTCCAGATAATTCATTCACTGTGGGGGAAGGCAGAGCAGGAGGGAGTTTGGGGTAGCGTGGCACTTACCAGAGGTAAACCCAGGAGAAGTTAATGAAACTTCTTTCTGCCCTGATGTAGGTGCCGTGAGGGCCTGACCATGCTCCAAGAGGTAACTGCTTCTACCATCTCCCTTGCGATGCATGCTGTGGCTGCCCAGGCAGCAACATGGGCAAGGCCATGAGCACCTTCTCCCCTGGCCACTCTGGCAGCCCTGTTACTCCCTCCTTTCCTCATTCCCTCCCCTCTTCCCCCCAGGCTTGCTGTTCGTGCAGAGTCACTTGTTTGGTTGGGCAGGCAGGGCACTGTGCAACAGCGGGTCTAGGTATCAATTCCCCTTTGGGTAGTATGGGGCAATTCACTTTTCTTGACAGCTGTGTTAAGCTGACAGTTGCTCAAGCAGGCATTACTCACTAGTTATTTTATAGGATTTTTTTTTTTTTGGCTGGTTTTGCCATCCTCAAATTAGAAGTTTATCTTAAAAAAGAAAAAAGAAATTGTGGGATAACTCAGTGGTGTGTTGAGCTGAGCAGCATGACAGTAGGGTACCTAGATCTTAATCAGACCCTGCAGTTAGCCTTGAGAAACAGGGCAGGATTGTGTGTTTCTATGCAATTTTTTTCTCCATCATGTAGACCAATACATGCCCTCCTTTCGCGTAAAGGAAGGACAATATTTCTATCCTACTGAAGAAGAAACAGTTTCTTTCCCATCATTGAGCTGACAGCAGAATTTACAAAAAATTACTGATCCTGAAAGAATTTTTTTTAACCTTGTTGGAACACTTGCTGTTTTGAAAGTTCAGAGCATGCTAGTACTTGTAGCATCATTTAATATTCACCATCTTTTGTTACTGAATGTTAACTATTAAAATTTAGGAAATTTTGGAAGTGGAGAAGATGGATATCTGCATCAAAATATGAGAGGTCCATTGAGTATAATCCCAAACTGAAATCCTGAGCAGCTCCCTTTTCATATTAAAGAGTAATTACTGTTGCCAAGTTAAGTGGACTTTTGTGACACTTTTTTTTAAACATACTGTAGTTAACTTTGAGCTGCTGTAGCTTCACTTTAAAGAAGGAACACAGATCACTTATGGTGTCAATACAAGACTTAAAATAGTAGCCAAAATCTGTGCTTTTTGATTCTGTCTGACTACCATCTTTCCTTTTTCCTCACTTTCAGTTCCAGAAGGGAGTGTAAGCAGTCACAGATTTACAGAATTACAGATGTATTCCTTACACCATCAGAAAACAAGGTCTACTATTCTTGAGATGCAATGCACTGGCATTGGTTCAAGAACTAACACCTCTTCAAAGAGAGCAGTCACTAAAATCAGCTCATCACTGAAGTGCAAGGGAAAAAGACAAGACAGAAATGGGGCTATAGGGATTTTTAAGGGTCATCCAGACATCATCTTGCAAGTCTCCTTTCTTAGGTAATGATGCTGACCATCAGCTGGGAGTGATAGATTTCCAGAGATGCAGGACATAAGTTTATATACTCACTGTTTCATGAAATGGCCCCCACAGCTTCAACTGAGGGATCGGTGATCATTTTATTAAGCTTATTTCCTAAAAAGGCCACTCAGTGCTATTTATGCTATAAATAAGTCCCATAGTTCCAGTCCTAGAAACAGGCATCACGCCTATCTGCCTCTGGCTGGTGCCTAACTGGAGTTAGGTACCAGATGAGTAACAGGATATGCCTGTCTCCTCACAGCCTTCTTTGAAGGAGGTACCAAAAGAATGTATGAGAAATGAAATAGCAAGAAGTGCATCTCTGTACAGCTGGATATGCATTTAGTCTTATTCCAAGGAACTGGGAGCCCCAGTGAGTTCTTTGTTTTTAGAGGGTTTTATCTTGTTGGATCCACTTGCCCCTTCCAGACCAAGTCCTCTGTCTTGAAAACAAGACTGCGATTTGTCCGTGTCACACATTTGATGTTAGCAAAGGCTGGACTCCTTTCTGGAGACGTGTGATCTCAGGTGCTTCAAGGGAATGTAGGAGTTGTAGGTAGGTGAACTCCTCCAGGCTCCCCTGTCCTCATCCTGGGGCCCAAAAAGTGTGTGGATCAGGGAGCATTAACCCCTTCTTGGCCTGCATTTCTGTAGGCAGGGAAGATGTAACATACTGGCCTTCATGTTGGAGAGTAGCTCTTGGATGCTAATACAAGTGATTATTAAAAAAATCTCCTTTTCTGAGGATTACTAATCTGTCTATTAGATGTATGCTTATTACATAGTTATTAAACCTAATGAATGTATTTTTTAACATGCAATAATTATCTAATTAAATATAAAGCATTAGATTAAGTAGGCTAGCTCTCATACTAAAATGCTGTCTATTACAAGTAGATTTATTGAGGATTAACAACTACATAATAGAACTGTATCTATTTCAGGATTGTTAATCCTCAGTGAATGTTTTTAATAATTAATTGGCACTTAACTAAAGGATTATGTTCATTGTGATGGAGTTTATGAAGCAATAGAACATTTTTTGTGGACGATTAAGTGCCAAAGGGAATATTCCTATGATATGGCTAAATAACTGGGGGGGTGGGGAACGACACAAAAAAAACCCCAAACCACAACCCAACCCCCTCCCAAAAACCCACAACACAAAACCCAAGAAACTGGGTGGGAATGAGCAAATCGCATGTAGTAGCAACATTTTTATTTCTGTTGTTACCCGATAAGAGTTTGAAAGTTTTGTTTGATTTCTTATATATTATGTAGGAGAAGTAGTAACCGGCTACTTAGGCAGCAAGATATTTAATGCTGGAAAATAGTTAAATGGGAGTGTTGTGGTTAAAGATGGTAAAATATTTCAGTGTGGCTGATGAAGATCCTTCAGTATTTAAGTTTCATTCTTGAAATCTTTATTACGCATGTGAATTAGTGAACTAGAACATAAATACAATATACGTTTTGACTAAATGAGTTCTAGGAACATGTCCCTGTGTCAGCTGTTAGAGGATACAGAAGAAAGTTACATGTTTTACTTGAGCACAAAGAAGCGCTGTGGATTTTTCATAGAGTCAATTATGGAAGCAAACAGGAGAAAAAACATATTCTGTAGGTTTAGCTGACCCCAAGAGAAGACACCAGTCCTAACATCCAGTTAAGGTTTTGGCTGTTAACAACTAGGAAGGTTGAGTCAGTGGAATTAATCATCAGCTGTTACTCTGAACACCTTAAGATTTTTCATGGATGGAAAAATTCTAATGCAACCATGACGTTTTCTAGTGAATATTTGGTGAATTCCTGTAATTAAGGTATGTACACAGATCCATACACAGATATACACAGCGGGTTGCTTTAGAAAGAAGTTGTTCCATATATTGCATATTTTCAAGTGGAAACTGATAAATTGAAATAATGGCAAATATGTTATCTGATAATGAAGGATATTGATAAGTAAATATTCTGTTGACATTAACAAACTTAACCAGCTTTACTGTTTGAAGAGCTTTAAGAAAAATTATTAGCCTTCATGAAAAAATGCAACACCTTTTCAGGTGAATTGAATGGGGGAAAAGGGAGAGCAAGTTTATGTCTGTGCATGTGAACGTATATGCATATATTTTTCTATTCGCATAGCACAAATTAAATTTTCCTTCTTTTTCAGTGAAGTTGTACTTATTAAAATTTGCTGTAGTTATTTGGGGGGGGTTGCTGGGATGCTTTGTAATCCAGACTTCCTACAACAAATGATTTGCTGTGTTTTGTGTTGATTGCTGATGAAATTTGATTTTTCTAGATTGGAATGTGTTTGAATTGGGTCATTTTTCTGATAGGTTTTGGAAGTGAAGGTAATGGTTCTGTCTCTTTTTGGCAGTGTTGGAAGTGCCAGTACTATATGGGGCTCAGAACAGTTTGGGGGTGGGGAGGAAGCAAAGTGTGTTAGATATCCAAAAATCACTCTTTATTTTTGAAAATCATGGTTTGTAGTCACTTTACAAGAGAAACCTTAGGAGTAATGAGGAAAGTGGTGTGTAGAGCCAAATCTCAGTCTGAGGAGAAGTCCTGGTGTCTTCTTCAAGCTTAAGGTCTCTGAACTCAGACTTCAATTAGAGACATGGAGACATCCTGACAGCTGGGAAGGCCCTGAAGGTGCAAGTTCTGCAGATTCCTAGGACTTCAGAGTGTGCCATGCAGGTGACAGTCTCCTTCATACACAGCTCTGCAGGCTTTTTAAAAAATAAAAGATTAAAAAAATCTTGTTATCAGGGTAATTGCATTTTGCAAAGGGTGGCAACCCTGACTGCCCACAGGATTTGGCAAACTACAAGACAAAGCCAGGCTTTCCCCCTAAAGCTTAACAGCAGTTGTGTTGCAGCAGCAGCTGCTGCAGAAGGTGAATGTAGTGACGATATTGATGAGATAACTAATTTGTTTAGTAGACAGGGAATGAGGATTCGTCTGTTGGCTGTCATCATCCATCAGCCGTATGTTGCCCCAGGCAGTGGGTATATGCTGTTAGCCTGTTACTAATTTTACTTTGTTTTTTCTCAGCTTAGTTCTTTTCTTTGGTTCATTTCATTCATTTGTTGTGACTGAAAACTAAACAAGAAGGAGGAAAAAAAGCTCATTGCTACCTCTCTTTGTTTGTCAGAGCAGGTACCCTACAGCTCCTGCCTGCAGCCTCTTCTGTTTGATTTCACTGCAAGCTGTCAGTGAGAGATGCGGTGGCCTATAAGGGAAATGCCTTTCAGGGCTTAAGAAGTTTTCTCTAGAAACTGGGGTCTTAGCTGTATTTACCCTTCAAAATCAGTAGGTGAAAGCTACTTCATCATTACGTAGTATTGCACCAGCCTGCGAATGAATTGGTGATGCCTTGACGTTGCCATACCTGTGTTGATATATTGAGTTGTTGCATGTACTGTGACTTTTTTTTTAATTTCTGAGACGTTTTAGATTGTGCTAATCAAACTTGCAGTTCTGCAAGGGGCAGGAAGTTTGTGCAAAGGAATTTTGCAGTCAGCAGTATTAATTGGAAGCTCATAGAGGGTTTTATCTCATACTGATTATAATTTCACATTAGGCCAATTCTAAAAGGGGAGGTCTAATTTGTAGCTGCAGATTATTTGACTTGGATTAAGCTTTCCAAATTGAGCATCCCTGTCAGAAATTATTTTTATTATTGTACTAAGGGTCCCACTGTTGTCATTAAATCTGTACCGTAATGTTGTCACACTCTTCTCATTCAAAACTTGCTTAGTATTGTGTTTATGAGTATCTTCAGGATCTTTTCCACGTGGAGATGAGAGAGGTGTAAAGGGCTGTAAGGCCGTCTGAATTTCCAGGCTTCATTGCAATCTTTTTTTTCTTTTTTTCATCCTAATACTTCTAGTACTGATTTTTAGTGGTACTGACCACAGCTTTAGGTAGTTGCTGAGTTTTGCAGCAACTTTGAAAAGTACTAAGGAGCCATCCACAAAGAAGTGAAGTTGGTGGTACTATAGTTATGGAAGACCTCATGTGTGGATTTGAAAAAATGTAGTTAAAAACTTAACAGGAGGTAGATGTTGGTAGGTAGTGGTGAAAATGTATTTTGTGGCTGCATTATTTTTTTTTCTTCTTCTTTATCTTTTCTTCTGTCTGTTTCCTCTCCCAGTAACAAGTGATTTATGGCCCATCTCCTTGAGTCTTCACTCATTCGGAGTGAGCACATTTTGATGATGACGGTACTTTTAAACAGGATTGCTCTTGTGGTCAGCATGGAGTACACATCTGCTTCCTACCTAAATGGATGGCGGTGGTGGGAAGCCTGTAGGAACCTACTGTTGGTGGCTTTGCTGGGCCTTATAGAGCTTCTGGGTCTGAGGTCAGTCTCTTTTCTGCTCCCTTCCCGGTCTTGCTTCCTTCAGCGCTGGGGGGACTTGTCAGCCCACTGCAGGGCCTTGAGTGACAGCTTCCCAGGCCCCCTTCCTGGCTTCCTGCCTGCTGCTGCGCCCCAGGAGAGGCGAGGTGTCCCTCAGACCAGGTCTTGGAAGAGTTTGCAAATGAGATGTTGGGTGTGGGTGGCTTTCAGTAGTGCCTCCTGGGTACAGTGCCTCTGGCTGATGAGGAGTCTCTTAAGTATCAGTGCAGACATGTCGTTTCCTTACAACCCCTGCCCTCCTCCAAAAACATCTGAGGTTATTTGCGGTACAGACATGACACAGAGCAAGTGCTTAGTATGATCTTGTGATGGCAACTTCTTTATGAATTTACAGGTTGTATAGGCAGAGTAGGATTGGACAGGCTCAAGGGGATTTCAGGAAACGGACAAGCGAATCTTGATGAGATAACACTTTTTTTTAAAAGATGTGATAATCTGCATGCAAAACAAAGGAATTCTACTAATCTTCTCACAAAAGTGCAGTTTTCTAACCAAATCTTTGTATCAGGCTGGTGGCTTGGTAAGCCATGAGTTGAGTAAATGAGTGACTTTAGGCAGACTTGAGAATCCCGAGATTCCAACTTGGAAACCTTGTTAGTTTAATCAGCTCCCCACATGTAAACAATTTAAGCATGCTTTCTGGGTGGCTTTTAAAATTTAATTTTTAAATACAGTTGTTGATGCATATCTACCATAGTGGTTAAAAATAGAAAAATAAAACTTACTTTTGCTTGCATGAGCATTGCTTGATGCTTTATTCCAGGTTATATTGAACCCCAGACAGGGGAAAAATAGCTGCAGAGAATGTTTCTGGTAGCAGTGAAGTAGCAAATCCTCTGAAGGATCAGTGGGGCACAGAAGAGCATAGAGGGAGAGCAGAGGATGGCCAGAAGAACTAGGTTACAGCTCGTAGGTTAGCATTGGTGGTCACTGAAACTTCCCTCCCTGTTGAAGCTGTTAGTAGCAAGTTAGTGGGATGAGACATGCAACATGGTTCTCCTTGAGCAAAGAACTTCCCTGTATTTCCCTTGGCCCTATATTTGGGAAAGTTGGATAATACTGAAATTAGAGATGGAGGAACACTTTCATAGGATCATAGAATAACTTAGGTTGGAAAAGACCTTTAAGATCATCGAGTCCAACCGTAAAACTTTTCAACGTGCCACAAGGATGAACAGCATTCTTGGACTCTATGGGGAAAATTGCTGGCTATTGGGTTTGCCGTTATCTTTTTATAGTCATGAAAGTGTCTGGGTGCATTGTGATTTTCTTGTCTAAAGCTTCAGATGGGAGCTTTTTCGGCTGAATGTGTGGTGATGATTATGATGAGATCCTTTGTGGTATCTCATAAATTCCTGAGGTGAAAAGAGGCTTTGCTGTCTAGGAACTCATCGTGATAGTTTGTTTTTAAATAGGCAGGAGTAAAGTTAGTGTGTTTTCCTTCTTTCTTTTTGACTTACTTCTGTGGGGAAAAAAACCTATCAAGTAGTGATGAGAAATGTGAGAGCCCTTTCTGTAAAATACCACTGTTAAAAGATGGCAATATTTTGAGTACTTCCAGCTAGCTACAAGTCTTTTATCAAAGTGTTGTTTTTGCAAATTGTTTCTGTGCTCTGCATGTGTGTCTGTGTACTTAAACAGAGAAAATTATAGCAGGGAGGGAAGAAAGGCATCCTTCAGTAGGTAGCAGCACAGCGCTGGCTGTGTGTACACGCTGGGGACTGGGGGTCACATCCTGGGCCACTTGGGGAGGTGAGGGGAAAGGAAGGCAAGGGGAGCAAATCAGTAGAAGGAGGAAACAGTAAAAACAAAGGAAGGGAAGCAATGGGTGGGGGGGCTTTGCTTCTGTTAGCGATGCCTCGAACAGCAGTGCTTGTACCCAGAGGATCCCGAGTAGGGGCAGTGTCTCTTTAAAAGCAGTAGGGGGTTGGAGCTGGGGGAGCGCTCACAGCAGTAAGTATAACACAGCTGTGCTCTGTTTATGCTTAGGCTACAATAAAAAAGCTATAAAATGTGAGATGTCATAGCTCCACTTTGCTTTATTTATACTATTTCCTCTGAGCTCTGTCACACTGCACATTCATCTGCTAAGTTGCAGCAAGAATGGAGATTAAAATATCACGGCTCAAAATAGGAGTCAAGCGGAAGGAGATTCATCATAGCCCTATTAAAAAATATGTAAATATGGGAATGAAGTCATTTTAAAGCTGTATGGCTCTCTTCCTCAGTGGGCTGGGGAAAGCTGTGACTGATGTGCTATGCGAGTGACAGATTTATGGGACTTGTTCTTCTCTCTATTTTTCACTCCATACCACCAAAATACTTTTAAGATTAAAAATATCAATTTGAATTGCAAATTTTCTCTATTATATATATATATGTATATATATATATAAGGTTTTCTGGTTTTCTTCTTAACCATTGCCTAAACTAATAACGGAAAGAAATATTATTCCCGATTAAAAGGGGTCAGAAGCATGGTCTGATGTTGAACTTGCAGTGGACGAGATTTGCCCTTCCAGAGCGCTTTTCATCCAGGGTCCTCAGAGCACTCTGCAGGCATTATGTCAAGCCTTTCGTGCCCGTGGAGATAGAGGCCTGCCTTACCCTCCGTACAGGAAAGTACACTCAATACTTGCAACTGCAGTTCTCAGAAATGCCCTGTGGCACCCAAACCACAGTATTTTTCATAGAGGTTTGTTCCTTTTCTCCCCTGCAGCTATTTTGAAAATGGAGCGGGGGTAAGAACTCTGAAGTCCCAATTTCTGATTGCTTTCCGTAAGCGCTGTGCAAAGAGAGCTGCCTCCGCTAGCAGGAGCAGTGCTCTTTTGAACTTTGCAGCGAGTCTGTGGTCTTTGATGTGGTCAAGTTTGGGTACGAGTTTTCCCCTGGAAGAACAAAGCACAGATGTTACAAGATATTTGAGAAATGAGGGATTTTAATTAATGCCCTGAAGATACAACAAAGCCACCAAGATATTTCACCCACGTTTGGGTCTGAAGCCTGGTTTTGAATAAAGGAGGTGAAATGTGCTGCCACTAAATGGAGCTGTGTTTTGTAGGTCAGTGTGGGTAGAGTGCAAGGACAGGGTAGCCAAAGGGGAGCCAAGGGAGAGGGAGGGCTGCCCTGCCAATGCTGTTTCCTGAAATTGCAGTGTGAGCTGAGGGGCTGTAAGAAAAGCTGGGAAGTCCTTGATGCAAAGTGATCAAGGCAAAGCAGTGATTGTGTCTGCATGACCTTTGCAGCCATTGAGTTGGCCTGCCCTTGAAGAATTTTATACGTCTGTCCATCCAGGTAGGATCATTGTTCAGCTTTTGATCAGCAACTAAACAGTATGGAGAAATTTCATCCAAAGGAGGGATTAAAATTTATCATTAAAGGTGGTTGAGAAATACTAGCTTTCCTCTTTCTTTTGTCTTAAATAGTGGTATAAAAACACCAGAAGTTAACCAAAACTTAATTGACTGACATCCTTAGAAGTTGGTGCTTTGTGGATAAACAAAGATTCAGCTGAGCAAGAGCAGGTCACCCGTCTGTCCTGTAACCGTGTCAAGTGCAACACTGAGAACTGAAGGAGTCAGACCACAATTTAGTCTCCAATTGTCTTATTCCTGGGACTGCCAGCATGCCTCATGGCTTGTGCGAACTGACGTGCTAGGGCGAGTGGAACGTGGCCCACTAAGAATGAGGCTAAACCAACTTTCTTCTCATGGCACTTGATTTATTTCCTGGAGCAGTGGCTTTCCTGATCTTGACTTTCACCCTGTCTTCTATGTCAGTGTGTTGGCAGGAGTAAGGAGGAGTGCCCTTGGGTTTGGGTGTCTCGTTTTTGGTTTTGTTTTTCCTTTTTTCCTTCGATGCTATGGAAGTCAGGAAAAGTCAACCATTTTTACTACTCCAGTATATGATTTTGGAGTAGTTCTGGGATATATTGATTTATTCATTAAGCTCTTATTGCCAGCAGAAAAGACAGATATTTCCTTGATAAGTTACTTTTGTGCCATGCATGTTTGAGCATTGCTGCTTCTGGCTGAGGGCAGCGCTCTTGGTACTTGTGAGCTGTTTAACCTGAGAAGAGCTGTGGATACAGGATGCTAATGCCATTCAAGCAGAAGAATAATTGCTTAACTCTTTAAGAAGGGGCTGTACTCAGTGACATGGTATGAGTATCCAGGAAATGCTTTGCATTTAGGAACATGCAGCCTTCTCTATACTGGGCGCATTGGTACCCTGCTGTGTTCATCAATGTGGTGTTTATCCCAGAGCACCTTGCTTAGTATGGGATGAGAGTAACATGGACTTGTGCAGGATAGTTTTTGGTTTGTGTGCTGTTTTGGCATGTCAATAGAAGCCTATTTGACCTGATAACATTAATGTGTATTTTCTTAGTGCAGCTATAGTTCTGTAAGCCAGAGAAAGCTATAAAAATCTAATTGAGCTTCACGTATTCACAGCTCTTTGAAGCACCTGTAGGTTGTCGGGTACTTGCAAACAGTGATCCTCCTTCTCCCAGGTCACTTGTCCTTTTTTTTTTTTTTTCCCCTTCTGTTTGATTTTGCTTCAATCAAATGGTGAATTATTTGATGGAGGAACTAAGAATGGCATTTTTCAAGACCCAATATGATTTATAAGCCCAAATCCTGTTTCAAAAATGACTTGGGAATAATTTAGGAACCTAAGGCTTGTTGGAAAACAATGGATTTGGACAAAAAAGTGCTTCGTAATATCTTTTTTTTTTTTTTGTAAAATTTACTGCCTAAGCTACAAATTTTCAGGATGTGTGTATTCTTTCAATTAGCTAATGCTTTGCTTGATCTATGCATTTCTATGCTATTCTATCTTCTTCTTGAAAGAAAGGTATTGATATATCATGAGAAAAGGTAGTAGTTTCAATATTGTGGTATCTATTCAGCAATGGGTCTTCTGGTGGGGACCTAGGAAGTCCTGTTGTATTTCAAGGCCCAGACAGGTTTGGAAAAACATCTGTCCGTTCATTGAGATGGTGGTGAGGAGAAAACTCATGAACTGAAATTGTGTTTCAGAGGGATTCTCGGCACTCTCTGAAAACCAGACTCAACTTACGCTTTCTCAAGTCAGTCAAATTCTTGGTTCCTTCCAAAATCTTATCCTTTGCATTTCTAAAGTACTTATCTGACTGTGTACATAACCTGAAGTATTGTATTTGTTCTGTATACAGTGATGTGAAGTTTAATGTTTAAGAACTGTAACTTTTTTCTTGTAATGAATTAATTTCTTTTATATGCATGATGAATTTTAAAGAATAAAATACTGGCGTTACATTAACATAGCTAATAATAAGTTTTATTGCAAAATTCTAAGAATAAAAGTCTTAAGATTAACAGGTTGTGATTATAAATATACATTATAAATATCGTCGACTTCTGACTTCTAGATTTAAGTCATATACTTCTACATACATATAGAAGCTTCATAGGGCTGTCTTATTGATCAATTGGATTTGCATATGAAATCATCAAAGTATTATGCAAAGTTTAAGAAGTGCAGCTATGATACATTTGGTTCAAATTGGAAATTAACTTTGGAATTAGTTGCTAAATTTGAACATCTTAGCCCAGGCAAGAATGTGATTTAATTATTTGGGAGTCTTTTAAGAAGGTCTTAGAACTGTGAATTCAGTTGATTATGAGAACCTAATTTGAGACTAAGCTATATTGACAGTTTTTATGATATAACCGAGTTCTTGGTTGCCCACAGTAATCTGTCCAGTTGATATGACCCGCAGCTGTTTTCTTCTGTGTTTGAATCCAAGCAAGGAAATATTAGGTAAGAAGTCAGCATTGCTTCATGTCTTTTCCTTGCTAGCAATGTCAATTTTAAGCCAAATGCAGTACAGCTGGGCTATGCTGAATAATAAAATACAGGTAATCCAGTGAATCCACTAAAGGATTAATATTTACAAAACATAAGGCTCTCCCAGGCGTACTATATCAGTTTGGCTAAATATGGAAGACTATTAAAGCTTGACAATACAACAGGGTAAGTCATTTGCTATCTGTTACATTTTAATGAGAGTGTTTCCTAATGCCAATTGGTTGACACTGATGCTTCACAGCCTTTGTAACATTTATCCAGTATATTTAGTAACAGTCTTAATACTTGCTAGACTGAGTATCAAAATTGCTACTAATGCTGCCCTGATTAATTTTTTAAAAAAGCAAACAAGATGAATACTTTTTAGATATTTTTAACAGTAAATTTTAAATTGTTTTCCAAAGCAGCGTATTCATACAGTACCATTGATCCTGTGGATGTTTTAAAATGGACAAATTACAATGTTTTTACCCATTTCAGTGGTTTCTCTCTCTAAAGGAATAAGCCTTTAAAACTACCTAAACTATCATTAGGTTAATGATTTTCAAAATGGCTGCACTGTCAAAATGTATATGCAAGTTAAAACCACAAAAATAAAATTATAAAACTTTCACTCTTTATAGACTTTTCTGAGACAATTGCTGAATCTGATTTTTTTCCATATACAATTGTATCAAAAGGTATAGAATAAATTAATGAAATAGGTTTTATGATCATTTTGAAATGGGTACATTAGCAATTAAAAAGGTCAAAATTTTTTTTTTACTTTCCCAAAATAAGCACCAGTCAATTATGCCTGTAATGCTGCTGTGTTTTAACATCACCAGAAAATCTGATTCCCTCCTCTGTTCTGTTTTGAAGGCTGTGAGATTTCTTATTACTGTCCTGTTACCATGCATGACTTCTGCTCCAAAGCAGTTGTATAAAACATAAGGCTGTTCTGACTGTGGACATACATGTTGCTTGGAAGAACTAGAATACCCGTGTTTACTGGTTAGTGTTTTGTTCTTGTTGCCGAATTAAGTGTAAAGTTGAAACCATCTGTTTTCCTTTGATTCACAAGCACTTGTGACTCCTCGGAGGGGAGGAAGGAACGTTGTCTTTTGTCGTCTCATTCTCTGCCTCTAGGAATATAGGTACCTTTGTTTTGTTAGATTGTATATCTAGCTGGTCATGAGGTGGAGACCATGCTGTCCTCAGTTAATCTGCATCTCTTGCATCGCAGGTTGCAGGTCAGGAGGTCTTTGTTCCTTCCTGAAGTCTGCTGTGATTTCAAAGGTGGCCTTCTATGCTTAGTCATTAGCTCGGTCTTTCACAGAATGACAGTTTCTTGCAACCTACCTTTGGTTGTATTGGTTAGTAGCTTAACATCTGTCTTCATGTTTGCTTAGTCGCACTGGGATCTCTTCTCTCTTCTATTCTGCCAACCTGCGTAGAAATGAGCAGCACTTAATGTGCAACTTCTGTTTCCTCCCAGGCCTCTTGTGTGGCTTAGATGTGGAGAGGTAAGATGGGGGACTGTAAGTCCTTCCCAAGCCACTAGGCATGAACCAGCCCTGTATATTTCTGTGTCTTGTGTTCTAATGCCATAATTACTTCCATATTATATATTTTAATTTGGGTCTCTGCTGGCTACCCACAAAAATTAATTGAATAATAAGAGCAAGCAAAGAAGCTAAACTGGAAGCTTCAGGCTTAATGTGGAGTTGGCATCCGAGTCAATAAAAGGGTCAGTTTTCTTTTTTTGATGTATTTGCAGCTTCCATAAGCAGGAAGGAACATGCCTGCCTCGTTAGGTTTTGAGGTAGGCTTGCTTGCCATAATTGAGGAACTGCAGGCAGTGGTGGAGCAAGTGGTAATAAAAGTGGATGGAATAAATTCCCCTGGTGCCTGAAGCTGCCTGGCTGCTGTCCCACCACTGCCCAGGAGCACCCTCATTTAAATTATGAGATCCTGTATTGGCCACACGTCATTTTGGGGACCACACAGATGTGGGTTCCTTGAATGCAGCTAGCGATCTTTCTGGCCAAACCAGAGGGGTTACAGAGCAGATCCAAATACTTAGCAGTTAGTGAGGATGATGTGGGGTGAGGAGAATCTTTTAAAAATACAGTTCTACAAAATTCAGCAGAGAAAATGGCGTAAATGACGTTACACAGTACTCACCTGCAACCCCTGCAGAGACAATGAGTTTACACTTAAATTTACAGCTTCCAAGGATAACGAGGAGCAGTAAATACATGACTGTGCCCTGGAGAAAGAAAGAAAACCAAAGATAATGTACTACTTACTAGCTAGCCTAATGATGGCTATGAGACAGTACGCTATTAGTCCTACCATGTGCAACAGTTTATTGAGAGAGAGAGGCGCTCTGCCTCTCTTCCTCTTACTCTCAATGGAGTCAGTTACATTTTCTCATTAACTAAAACAGGATAGATAAGAAGATAGATCCTTCCTTTGGATATGGTGGGGTTTTTTTTTGTTTTGTCCAGCAAACATCACAGTTATGTTTCAGGGAATAAATAGAGTGAGAGTAAATCTCAACTGAATTTATTTAGCTGGAGAAGTTTTCACTAGCAATGTGGGAACACAATGTCAGACTGTAAAAATAACCAAATAAATAAAAACAAAGCTGCTATTCTAGTTCAGGAATCATATTAAAAAAAAAAAAAAAAAAAAAAGAGGTGACTGTGTTTAAACTTTAAATATTTTATTGACTTCTTTCCTACTGCAATTTTTCTGGTATAAAAAGATAAATAGGAAAATACTATGTAAATAAGTGGGACAACTTTCTAGTGTTGCAAAAGATTATTGAGAGAATATCATGATGCCAGACTACCATGGTACTGTATTTCTTAGATTACACTTGTTACTTGGTTTTAATACCTTTATTCAAAGAATCCTTAATGCACTTAACTGTATTATTATTATTAGGAGTAGTAAAAAGAATGATAAAATATTTATTTGAATTGCAGTAATTACTTGAAGTTATTGTCTCTTATTAATTTAAGTCCAAAGACTTTTGACATCAATGGGAATCTTTTCACTGACTGCAGAGATTTGGACCCTGCCCTATGAGAATATTCAGATATATTCTTAATGCTATTGGTTATGCTGCTGTTCACTCTGATAATCATCATAATTTATAGATTCATCACACTTGACTATAATTAAACTTTATTTTCAGAAGTGTGATGATAATTGGATTTCTCAGTCAAGACAACTGCTGACATCAGTGCAAGAATAACAGCACAGAGCGAGGATCCTTGAAGTCAGATAACAGATAAGTTAGAAGCTACATTTCAAAAAGGTCTGAAATGTGGCAAGTGCAGTGGTACCCAGAACCCCATGGAAAGCATGGAGGGAACGGATTGCCTAAAAGAGGAGCTGCAAGAGAGACCTGCTGAGCAGGGAGCAGTCTGCAGTGAATTAACGCTGAGGGTGTGGGGCATTACTGCCCCTTGGTTGGGTGCTGTTCACTTTTATGGGGGGAAAAGGCATGATTCACTGTGACAGAAAAATAGAAGCAGCACTAGGGTTTAATGGAAATAGTGATATTTCAAGGAAGGTGTACTACATAGTGGGTTTTTTCCCCCAAATTGCAGGTTAAGCACCCGAAGGACAACAACTAAGCATATTGTGAAAGTACGTGGGTGCTGGGGGTCACTGCCTCTTGCAGAAGCCAGATGCAATCCATCAGCTGCTTAGTGTTGCTTTGCTTTTTGTGTGACGGTGTCTTGCACCGAGTTGTGGCTCTGTGGCTCCCAAGCGGGAGGGAGCCCGGTTGTCCCTTCTCAGGGGCCCTGTCTCCCGGCTCTGGGCTGGGCCCCTGGACAACGGTTCAAAGGGGTTCAGGTAGGTTTGCTAAAGGATGCTGGTACTTTGTCTGGAGTGAGCATTTTGCAAATATTTTTCAGTCACTTGAGAAAGTAGCTCAGGATTTGGATGTTGTATTGTGCTTGTTCTGGTTCTGTTTCTTTTTCATGAACCATCCAGATTGCTTGCATGAGTGGACTGTGGTCAGAATTATGGCTTCGATACTGATTGCTGCTGCTTTTGCAAGGAAACAGGTGGCACCAAATCTTCCTTTTCCTACTGGAACCATCAAATTTAGGGGACAGTAAATTGCATTCACTCAGAACTGCAGTAAACATCTTCCTCAGCAGGGAGTAAAAAGCAGGGAAGGACTCAAAATATGTGAGTTGAGATTCCTCCTTCTTCAGTTTGCTGGGGCAAGGCAGCTTTGTGCCACCCATAAAGACTAAAAATTCAGTGTAAAGGCATTGCTAAATGGGGAGGTACTCTCTGCTTATCAGACAACTGGAAAAAGAGTGGAACGACTGAATGAAGTTGTTTTACATTAAGGGAAATATATTGAAACTAATGCTGTAATAACTGCTTAACAAATGGTTTTTAAAATAGAGATTTCATTACTAAGGCGTAAAATAGTTGTCACCTTTTCTTTACTTTATATATGAAGCAATCTGTGTCCTGTACCAGTTTTATCACTGGCACAATAAGCACCTCAGGCTGTATTATATTTATGATGTTGCCACATCATCCAAAGTATAGTTGAACATTTAGCACACTTCTTATTTTATAATAATAAGCAAGACTCTTTTCCCTGCCCTTTTTGATATATGTATAGATATAAAACACTTTAATAAAATAAGGTTTATGTAGACAAATACTGTATTTTTACGGGTAGACCAGATTAAGAGAGGATTAAACATTCACATATATCATGTTAGATACAGATTTATAATGTATGTGTTTCATGGTGTATGCTAGCCACTAGTTGCCTGCAGTCAGGAAGAAGTTTCCTGTATGACAGGCTGTGACATGACTGCAGTATACCTGGTACCTTACACTTTTGAGCTGTGGGGTTCTGGCTGCTGTTAGGATACTGGACTGGGAGCTACTTGGTCTAGTAAGCATAGCACATCTTTACTTTTTCTTTTAATTTCCTCAATAACAATGTCATTTCATGAGTTCACATAGAAATCTTTATTAGCATTAGTTACCAAAGATGTAACAGTATTATTATCACTAGCAGATTTTTTTATCCTGTTTTTCTTTTTTGTTTGTCTCTGCATCTCTTTGCTATCAGTCTCATACTAAAATACAAACAGTGACAGTGTCAAGTCCTTGCCTGTATGCATGTGCCAAATATGTACCCAGATGCCGTGCTTGTGCACGTGCTTTTCTTGTATTGTCTCATTAGGTAGCATCTGGTATGACAAGAACTTTTCTTCAGTCTCCAGTTGCTAATAATTTGCTTTTAAAAGAAGGACGAATATTACAGACTGAGAAAGTAAAAGTCCTGGGAGAGATAGTGACATCTAGGCATGTTAAGTCTGACTGTAAGTATCTAATCTGAGCTCCTAATTCTCTCTGTCTCTTTTTGAAAATTGTACCACTAACTCTTTACAAAATACAAAGCCTACAAATGGTAGGTGTGTAATAGCGGTGGTTATTCAGCTTCCAGATAGTAGTCTGCTACAGTTTGCAGGCAGTCCTCAGGATGTTCTTGCCTTCTGATTATGTCCAGTGTTAAGTGTACAGAGGTACCAGCTAGGCTGCATTTTTTGCTCTTCCCTGGGCAGGCTAAGTCAGCAGTGTGCACTAATGGCAAATGATGTGATAGGGAGGGGAAGTGACAGAGAAATATCTTCACTAAGAATGCTGAGGGGCCAGTTCTGTGTATTGGGGTGCAGTCATCGGAGAAGTGGTAGCCTGACCCCAGCTTGTATTTCCCAGCTCCTGATCCTTACCACTTGAGATGCTTCTCAAAACTTGACTCTTGTGCATTGCCATTCGCCCCATCCCTGAACAGGAACACAAACATTATCCGATAAGTGTTTGGTCTTAGATGATGCACATACTACCATCGCAACACTTTGCGTTCACTGATACGGTACATATTTCTCTGCTATAGAGAAGTACAGTGTAAAAACAGACGTGGGTAAACTTTTTTGGTTAAACCAGCATCTTGAATCATTATGATGTGGTCAAAATATAGATGAGGTTAAGAGCAAAACTAAGAACCTTTCACTTAAACATATACTGCTCCATTTGGAGCTATTCAGGAACAGAAGAAAAGGTGCCAATGTTAAAACTGATTAATACGTTAACTAATACAACCCCGGGGAAAGTACATGTTTTAAGTCCCACCCTCTGAGCTGATCAGGGAAGATAGGAGCTGTTACAGCCTTCAAGCAAGGGAGTCTCTGCTCTTTGCTCTAAGTTATAGCTGCTCATGCTTTCAGTTTGAGATCCCTGGTCCAGTCCCCAGCGTGTTGGCCAAGAGAGCAGCTGTAATACTAACATGAGGCAAGAACAGCCTCTCTTGCAATGTTTCTGGCCTGGAAATGGAGAGAGAATATTTAAAATCTCATGAGAGAGAGCTTGTCCTGATAAGCTCTCCTCTGTTAAGAAGACACTGATGGTTGAGCGAGTCGTGGGAATGAACGGGCAGCTTTCTGCAGGAAGTCTTGGAACAGAAAACATCCATGCCCAGTAGTGACTTTGGATTTCTAAGCAAAGTGATGCTCACATAAGACCTGAATTGCTCAGAAGAACAGAACCAGGCCCTTAAAAAAAAAAACAAACAAAACTGTACTAAGATTGTGTAATGAGAAAATATCAGGAAACAGCCATAGTGGAGACAAATAGCTTTCTGACTACAGCCACTAGTAATCAGGTATGCTGCCGTTAAGTGCCCAAAGCGTTTTGTCCTGGTCAGTGTTGCTGCCAGGCCATTGCTCCTCTGGGAATGATCCCCCAGGAGGCCCAGCTTTCCCAAGTGGTGACCTGGTCCTGGCAATTAGATCAGTGCCGTTGCGGGCAGAATTCCCGTAACTTGTATTTGGAACAAATGCTGAGTAGTGTATTGTGGTGGTTTTGTTTTTTTTTTAAGCATGCTTTACACTATGGCTGTGTATTTGCTAAAGCTGTGATGAGTTGGTGGCTTCTGGATGCCTTGCTGGGGAACAGAAGTGGAGGCAGCTAATCTGTATGAATTCGGTGAAAGCAGAACCTGGTTGTGCCTAACAGCATCCAGGTACTCCAGGCAGCATGGAGACAAATCTGCATGTTTGGGTATGTAGTCATCTGGCTATACTCATTTCCCAAGACTTTTTTTCCCAAGGTTGTTAATTCAGAGTGACAGATAAGGACGAGTACATATTCTTTGCCACTGACCTACCTTTCCTGTCAGTAGAGCAAAAGACAGGCAAGAAGTTGTATGCAATGGGATTCTCCCTAGCATGGGATATTTCCCCCACTATTAGTTCTTCTGTAATTAATAAAGAAGTGTAATGTTAAAAATGGTAACATTTCTGAATAGGTGCCATGCTTTCAGGTTAATTTAAGAATATCTTTTCATTATGAGGAAAGATTAAATTTCTTAGAGATTTGCTGCTGTCACCAGTACCCAACATCAGGAAATAGCTGAATTCAGAGGAGCCTTGTCTTGCGACTGCCTTTCCTTTAAACGCACGTTAAGTTCAGCATGCAAAATACTGTGGGAAAGTTGGCTTTCACCCGTTGACAGTGTTTAATGTTCAGGATTTATGATAGTTTCTTGTGTGTAAACACAATAGGCATTTTATAAATTGGATTGTTCGTAGAGTAATATCAGACGTAAATGATATTGTTCCTACTGATGACGTTATATAAAATACATAACCAGCTGCTGAATTTGTAGCACAGAGGCCTGTCATACTATCTTTCTGTTGTGTGCTGTGGGCTAGGTGCATCACTTATGTAACTTCATTTACTCCAACAGCTTACTTTTGGAAATATTACTGCATATAGTGACTATGAAAAGGAGTACCTACATTTTGCAGTACCAAAGGCTGTAATGGCAGTTTTCCAGAAGCCTTGAGATCTGCGTGTGATTTGCATAAAATATAGCATGTTTGCATGTTTTTTCATCTCAGATAAATGTATGCTAATAAGGTATGTATTAACTAGATGGATGTATACTAATATTATTTGTTTCATCAATAATAATTCTGTGACGTGCTTTCTATCCAGTGTGCCAGCATTTGTAACCATCATGTAATGTTTAATTCAGAATTATTTTTTTGGGGGGAAGAGGGTGGTGGTGTTACGGTTTTTTTTCCTCAGGTATTTTAAAAAATAAGTAGCAAATACATATTTGACTGACCAAGAAAAATCTGATCTGCAGCATTCCACTGTGCATGAGGAGCACATTAGTAAAAAGATGATGAGGATGTAGCTGACATCGGTATCTGAAAGAATCTCTTTCCTGTAGTACAAACCAGAAATGGCATTATCTGGCCTTTCTAAAGGGCATTTTAGCACTATCCCTGTGTTTCAAATCCTGGCTGAAGAGTGGATCAGCAAACAGTAATCAGCAGATGTGGATTCCAGGGAATGGGCAAAGTGTCTAATGACTAAATGCAATGATTAGTGAAGGTAGGATCAAGACAGGACCGTAATCCCCAGAACAACCAATATAACTTTTTTCTTTCCAAAGCTAGTTAATACCTTGCCCTTTTAATTATCCTAGCATTGGAGGGAAGTGCCATCTTCTACCTGGTTCTCATTATTCTATCAGATGCATTAATTTAAATACTTCTGAACATATAAAACAGGCTTCTGGGCAAGAGGCTTCTTTATTTTTTTTTTTATACACATTTTTATACCTCTCTGAGTTTTTATAGATTTTATAACCAGTTCTAAAGTGTGCAGCTCTCTTCAGCTGCACAGCATGCAGAGCTGGGGTCTGCTCAGGATGTCTAGGGTGGATTTGGCAGCTCTTGTGACACTGGGGCTAACAGCCTTCTCCAGGTAGCAGACCCCTAGAGGCACTGACCCGCAAGTGGATCCCCATCGCCATCTGCTGTGATCTCCAAGGTCTGGTGGAGAAAACTCGGTGGCTTCACCTGGGAGAAGGTTTGCTTCTTCCCTCCATCCAAAACTTTTATCATGTGAAGGAAGTAGGAAGGAGCTGACTGGTTCTACCTTACTTTTTCCAATCCTAACCAGCAATTTGAGCAGCCTTGGCATAAAAAGAAGTGGAAGGAAAAGAGTAGAGAAGCAGCAGGGGTTAGCTGTGGAAAGAGGGAGTAAAAGCAGTTGAGGGAAGTCCTAGGGAATAAGTGAAAGAACTACATATGCTTCTTAAGCTCCTGCAGCTTCAGAGACTTTGTCATCTAAGACTCATCTTACCTTTGAGCACTGTTGTTTTTTTTTTTAACCCCCCCCCAGTTGTATGGCTTTTGTGCTCCCAGGTCTTTTGGGGATGGTGGTAGTTGTGATTAATACTGTGAATTGTTGGTGTTTGCTGGAAAAAGTAATGTTGATTTCAACAGGGACTGTAAAGCCCTGTTTCATTTCACTTACCATTTTGATTTTTGAAAATTCATTTGGCATTGATAATACGAACAGAGCATTTTTGCAGGAGTGAGAGGCATTTTTGCATTACTGGCTGTGAGGAATGTTTTTTTCTGAATTTAATACTTGATTTGTCAAAATGACTTGTCAATGTGACAAGTTTACTCATAGCTCTTCCTAATCAAATCTTAAATGAATAGTTATCGTGGTTTTAGTTATTTTTGATGACCTGTCTTTTGTTGTTATTGATGTCAAGGTAAAACTGGAAAAGAAAAGGAAATGGAGGTCTTCTAAAAGCCATGAACAATACAAACATAACAGTTTATCGAGGCTCAAGATTTTGATGCCTTGTGGAAGGTGTAGTCTATCTACGGATCCCAGCCCTTAAAAGAAATGGAAGGCATGAGGCACACAAGTGACAGTTTTGCCGAGACACTATGGAAGTGTTTTCAAGTTTAATTTTGTTTAGCTTTCTGCTATGTGGGGGATGGAAGGGCAATAATTTGTGTTTCTGAGCCTTTTTCTTTGTAAAGAACCCCTTATTTCTAGTGTGCAGGGAAATACCTGACTAGTTTTTCTCATAAACAACCTTACATAAATAGTAGTTTTAATTAGGAACTTACTTTGCAAGCGATGGGTGCTGGTACACTCAGGGAGGAGGACCACCACTTCATGCTTATCTTGACTGATGGAAGATAGCTGTTAACCACATCATGTTTCAGGTTAAAAGAAGGCATTGGTATAAAGCTGACCTTTATATGGAATAAAGAACTGTTGCTTTTTAATAAATGCCCTTTTTGATAAGGTTTCATTTTTTTTCAGACAGTGGTTATATTTTATATAGTTACCTCTCTTATGGAGGGATTGAAATAAGCTAAGACAGCCTGCAAATGGTCTTACCCATTCTACATGTGCCTTTTTTGTGATCCTCTGTGTACCGATATAGGCGTAGTCTGAAAGTACTTCCTTGACCACAAGATCAAATGTGGAGAAGTCAATTTTAGCCTTTTTGTACTCAGTGACAAGTGGTGTCCCTCAGGGGTCTGTACTGGGACCAGTGCTGTTTGATATTTTCATCAATGACTTTGACAGCGAGATCGAGTGCACCCTCAGCAAGTTTGCAGATGACACCAAGCTGAGTGGTGCAGTTGACACACCAGGAGGACGGGATGTCATCCAGAGGGACCTGGACAAGCTGGAGAAGTGGGCCTGTGTGAACCCCATGAGGTTCAACAAGGCCAAGTGCAGGGTCCTGCACCTGGGTCGGGGCAATCCTCGGTTTCAATACAGGCTGGGGGATGAAGTGATCGAGAGCAGCCCTGCGGAAAAGGACTTGGGGGTACTGATGGACAAAAAGCTGGACTTGAGCCAATAATGTGTGCTCTCAGCCCAGAAGGACAACCGTATCCTGGGCTGCATCAAAAGAAGCGTGGCCAGCAGGTCGAGGGAGGTGATTCTGCCCCTCTAGTCTGCTCTGGTGAGACCTCACCTGGAGTACGGCGTCCAGCTCTGGAGCCCTCAGCACAAGAAGGACATGGAGCTGTTGGAGCGAGGCCAGAGGAGGGCCATGAAAATGATCTGAGGGCTGGAGCACCTCTCCTACAAGGACAGGCTGAGAGAGTTGGGGTTGTTCAGCCTGGAGAAGAGAAGGCTGCAGGGAGACCTTATAGCAGCCTTCCAGTACTTAAAGGGGGCTTACAGGAAAGATGGGGACAGACTTTTTTAGCAAGGCCTGTTGTGACAGGACAAGGAGCAATGGCTTTAAGCTAAGGGAGGGCAGATTTAGACTAGATTTAAGAAAGACATTTTTTACAATGAGGGTGGTGAGGCACTGGAACAGGTTGCCCAGAGAGGTAGTGGAGGCCCCGTCCCTGGAAACGTTCAAGGTCAGGTGGGATGGGGCTCTGAGCAACCTGATCTAGTTGATGTCCCTGCTCATTGCAGGGAGGTTGGACTAGATGACCTGTAAAGGTCCCTTCCAATCCAAAGCATTCTATGATTCTGTGATTTTTCCGAGCATGTTCTGTAAAGATGTTGTGCTTAAGGGGACAACTGCACAAGAGCTTTTGATGTTGCAGTGCTTGTCTGATGGCACTGAGTCATGGTGATAGGTGACCTTGTGGAAGATCACTTATTATGGTCAGCTGTAATCCCTCTCCCACTCATGACGCTGCCTTGAGCCATAGTCTACTCTCCCGATGGAAGGAGCTCCCTGCTACTTTCCACCTTCTTGCACTCACCTTTATTTTACATTTCTGCATTGCCTTTGAAACACAATGATAGCAATTGTTCATCCTTGAGCTCGGGTTCATTAATTTACAGGTGACTGAAGAGCTGCTGCATTTGATTTGTTTGCCTCTGAAGATACTTTCCTAAAATAGGAATGTGAAAAGCATGTACTTATTTTCTTTGTGGGTTACCCAATGTCTGGTATTTTTCTCCAGTTTCATATTTTTCTCTATTTACTGCTCAATATTTACTTGCATTTCCACTTAAGATAATCATAGGTTGATATCTAGTATGTAAATTGAATTTGAACAATGGAGGACTTGGTGTCACTTTAGAAGCCATGTGTGCACCTCTCACTCTGACTTTTGAAGTTTTCATACCGATGGACATGACACGTGAGAAACCTTGAGCAAAAATGAACGTCAGGCTAAAACTTAAAATCAGCAGGTTTTATGATGTCCTGTAGAAGCATGTAAGAATTTTAATTTTTTTTTTTCAATATACTTCTTGCTACAAGGAGGTGGAAGAATCCTGGTAACCATAATCGGATGCAGTACCTGCTACAAAGGTAACAACTTGCAGTTTCTTTAACATGCTGACAGCCAACTGTATTTCTAGGAAAGCAATATGCTCACGTGTGTGAACACACACCAGCACACACACACAGGAGTTTTCACACAAACTTTGGAGAGGAAATCCTGCCCTACTAAGAAAAATGTTTTAATTTCCGTAGAGAGCAGGGAAGTTGTGCGGAAGTCCTGCAGGAGACCCTCCTTGCAGTATATATACAAGCCTTGCTTTGTATATGGTGAAGGACCTACTGTCCTGGAAGTCTGGATGACGAAGTTTGAAGGTGGCATGTAACCTTCTACAGAACGGTATTGCTAGCTTAAGGCTCAACCTGCATCCCCAGCAGATACACTGTCATTATGGCTTCACGCTCCAAAACTTATCAATGGTTGTCATTTATTTTTGGATGGGTCTCAAGCTTTACAGGCCCACCTGGTGGACCTCTCCTGGTAGCAGAAAAGTCACATTTGTTATGAGGAAAGGAGCATGAGGTACATACAGAGGAATGGCAAGCTGCAGGACACCCCGGTGAGTGCTGCCTCACCCACAATGTGAATACACTGCTTGGATAATGTAGGTAATAGTTCTTTAAAAGTTCAGACTTCTCTGTTCTGGATGCTAGTTCAGGTGACTGTGATAACCACTCATTTGCGGCTTCCAGCTTAGGCAAGAGTCCACTGTTTCAAACAAATACTGTCCTGTGGTATACTGGTTCTAAACCAGAAGTATTTCCAGGTTTAGTGATAGTAGCAGGCTTTCTTTTTATAAGTAGGGTACAAAGAGCAAACCTTGGGGGATAACTATGAGTTAGTTCAGGAGAATAAAATAATAATATTCTCCTACTATTCCCCAATAAGAAAGAAAAAAAATATGCTGAGATAAATTACCAGTGGTAGTTGTTCCTATAAAAACTATGGAAGGAAATGAAACTCTTTTACTGACACTTCAATGGTGGGTTTTTTCCATTTCCTATGTAATTTTTAGTTAATTTGATTTTTAATGTAATAAAATATATTTATTTTCAGTTATGGGTTATGTTAATTTCTTAATTCTTCTTTCCTCTACTGGGAAAGAGTAAGAGGAGTGCATTTAATAAATAAATAAAGGAAGAGTAAAATGGCTATTCAGAAAAAAAAAAATAATTCAGTACTATGTGATAAATTGAAAAACTTAACCAAATGTAGAAATCTTTCATACAATCTGAAAAGCTACACTTGCAAAAGCAACCTTATTTTACCCTTTTTCCACCCCTTACTCTTCTTGAGTATTTTTTTTGTCTAGTGGTAAGTTAGAGACAGAAACGCAAGACCGTTGATAGAATAAGAGAGTCTGCACTAAGAACTGTGGGATGGTGAGGTATGTGTCTGTGAAATATCAGAGAAAATTTCAGGGAGTAGTAGGTAGCTGAACTGAAAATTCACCAATATGCAATAATCAGTAGCTGATACTCTTGAAAACGATCGTGGGATTTACATCAATCTCAGGTGGGTGAGATCTCTTTTCTCTGGCCATATGAAATAACAATGGAGGAAAAAGATTGGTGCCCTCCAACAGTGTGCTTGGGAGCTCTATATGATTTCCAATGGTAAAAACAAAGTCAATCTTAAATATTTTTAGGAAGTTCTGTGCATATTGTTGTTCAAGTGTTAACAGTAGTTTTTGGTTGACTGCCTCTTTTATACACTTACGTGGAGGAAGTAGTAAGGAACTTGTATTTCCTCTTGCTTTATTGATATCTTCTTTCATTTTCATTCATGAAATTCAAAACCTCTCAGTTAAATAACAGCACATAACAGGGCTGCTGCTGTTATTAATACGTCTTTGAAGGACAACGAAAGGAATGGGTGTAACCAGTTGAAATACTGCTCTTGAACAGTCAATATTGGAAGGCAGTAGCAAAGCCCTTACTGTCTCTAGAGGAGCAAATGGATTACTTTTCCACTCAGGCTCTGCTAGCTCTTTAGGGTGATTGAATTTGAATCTTTGCTGCTGCTTAATAGAAACTCTTATAAACAGGGTAAAAAATGTTTAGAGGGAGAGTGAAATCTCAACAACATCACTTATACAGACTTTTCCTTGTGGACATTTTTGTTGTTTGTTTTTTTTTTTTTTCATCCTACCTCCAATTAAATCTACGTGTCAGTGGAAGTACACAGTTACTTCAAAGACTGTTTCTTCGGGTCATGATTAGAGATATCTGAAATAATGAGAAAGTGGGAGGCAAGGAAGAGAGTAAAATTCTGTAAGGATTTATAACATTGGAGTGTAAAGAGGTGTCTTCGTTCATTTGTTTCAAAGGTCCAAAATGTGCCAACCTACTTCTGCTACATTTCTACCTGCTAGCTGAAACCTGAGCTAACCTTCCCCATCAGCCAGGGGAAAAAAGTGTCAGTATATTCTGGGCTGTTCATATGAGTGTAACAAACAAATACAACTTTTCAAGAGGGAACGTCATGTATCTGGGTTTTCAGTACCCTGTTTGTCACAACTCCTCAGCCATTTTGGGATGGTGAAGATGTAAGGTTGGCCTGCTCTGTGATGGATATTGGCTATCAGGCATCCCTGAGAGGCTACGGCCACAGCACTGTGCTACTTTACATAGACCTTGGGAGTTACTGAAATTACAGAAAGAAGACTTGGCTCCATTGCAGCCTTATGGCAGCACAGCGGATAAAGTACGAAACGCTTGTGTTTATCTAACTGGTGTGGAAGACAGTTGTAAATGGCAAAGAAGTACTATTATTTAGTTTCTTACCAAGCGTTCGTTTCTTTCTGTTTGTATGGATCAGGCAAACTTTCTGGACGTGGGACATGTTTATGAGCTTCTGTAATTTTTTTTTTTCTTTTCCTTGCATTTTTCCCATAGGCTTGTTCACAGCAACACCCACTGGAGGTAATGAGCAGTGACAGTATCACTGCAGCTTTCCCCCAGGGAGCCAAACAACATTGGCTCCTGTAAGCCAACGCTGTAAGCTGTGGTTTTTTATATAAAGGGTGGGATGCCTCTAGTCTCCAGCAGCATGTTTTCTGTCAACCAGGAGAAAATGCTTAAATAAAAAAGTCTAATAAACCTGGTCAAAGCAAAGCTGGGTTTTGGTTTACTCAGCTGCTGTAATGGGTTATGAGAATGACACAAAGTTTAATGCAATCTAGTTTATTTTATTCCTGAAGTAGTTTCGTTGTAATCCAAGGAAGAAGTGGAGCTGTCATGATAATGTGAGCGTGTTCAGTAGAAGAAGCATGAGATTCTGTTTTTAACAGAAACTCAACCCTAGGCATATGAAAATGTGGTATTAAGAGTATAAATATAAGAAGCTCCTGCTAAAGACATGGGAATGGCCCTTTTGCGTGGCCTTCTGATAGGAAGACAGATCAAGTGAACGTACAAGACCTGAGTTGTGTTGCTGTGAGAGCTGGGCTATAATTTAGTGAGCTGACAGGAGGAGTGAAGTATCTCCTCAATATCTGTGTTTGGCAGAGGAGATGAATGCATACATCAGGAAACAATGTTTAAGTGTTTTATTTCCTTATTTCAGCCTGTCAAACTGTCAGCGTAGTTAATGGCCACCAAGAGAGAGTGAGGGGAAGGGAGGGAGGGGAGGCGGAGGATAAATGGAAGGAAACAAAGGTGCTGTAGAGTCTGGAAGAAAGGAAAACTGGGAAAGATTAGCAGGGTGCTGAGACATAATGGTCCCCTGGATGCAAATATCCAAACTCCCTCCGTCGGCTTGAACCTCGTCTCCCCCCTCAAGCCCTCCAAGGAAATGCGTAGAGATAATGAATGTCCTGGTACACCGCACACGGTAACTTTATTTTACTATATTAATTTTTCTGCGGTAGTACTTAGGCCCGCAGTCAGCAGGACTTCATATCATGTTTAAGTCAGGTATTTTGCTGAAGTGGGATCCAAACTGAACAAGATGGAATTGGCTTGTCCGGACTTTGAGATCCCGGGGTTCAGGCAATTTCTTTGTGTTGTTTTACGAACTGTCTGTAGCTGGACTTTTTCTTTTAAACAAACAAGGTTTGAATTGTTACTTTATTAAGTATACAGGGAGATACAAGTGTCTCGGGACTTAATTCTTCTTTCTGACACACCCATGCACCTTCCACTAAAGTCAGTACAAATGGAATGCTTTTCATAAGAGAAGTATTTTTAAGGCAAAGCCAATATTATGTATTATTTTCATTGCATGGAAACAGAACGAGAGTAAAAAAATTTTTTTTAGTACATCAAAGACTGTTTGGTTCAGTAACCGCAGAGAGGAGGATAATGCAAACTATTCTTGTACTTTATTCAAAGATGACACTTTGTTTTCACTGCCTTGTAAATCACGTGGGTTGGCAGCAAAAGGACCTACAGTTCTGCCATGGGAGGTGGAGTTGGCTCGCACACACTCGGATGAAGCACCTTCTGTTCAGAAGTGCATTTTGGAGGTGCGGAACCCAGACAGCATGTGTCCCAAACTGGATAAATGATGAAGCTGAAGCTTTCTGGGCTCCGTGGGGAACATGTGGCTCAGTTGTGGCTTTACCTGAGCAACAAAAAGCCCTCCCCTTGTGCATCAAGGCAGAGAGCAGAGCCTGTATGGAGACAGGGAGTGGCTGTTGGGATTGAACCTTAGGATATGTAGTTTTGATTCGGAGGAAAGCTTTGGGCATTGCCTGTTTGTGTCAGTAGAGTTATGGGGCCACAGCCTTTCACGTGAAGCCGCTATCATATCATGCAGCGTCCTAAGGTATGAATTTGAACTGGGCATGGTAAAAATGGGTTTTCCTTTGGCATAGCATTGTCATAATAGTGTTGTGTGCATTCTATCCAAATATAGAGCTCTTATTAATTATTCCAGTGAAAGCCACTTGAATCCTGTAGTTCTTGTTTTTTGCCTATCTATTGCTCTTTAAAAATTTCCTTAAGTCAAACAAACAAATGGGTAAAATAAGGAAAGAGTGATACAATGGTATTCAGCATGGTTTAGTGTTTTTATTATATTAATGGTTGAAGCTTCCAACTTTTCTGTAGTCATTTCAATGGAGGAGGGTTTTAAGAGGAGTTTTGAAAGAGAATAAAGTAGTAGCTTTGTGAAGTCTTACAGAATGTTTTTGGTTATGAGGGGAGCTATGGGGAATACCTGGTGTACATTTTTGAAAATATGGTTAATAGGTGTTGGAGGGTGGTGCTGCCAGCTGCCTTGAGCGATGATTCAGCCGGGCTGTGCAGAATTGAAGAGAATAAAGTAAGACGGCATTAGGCTGGGAGGAGCCTTGGAAGTCAGGACAGCAGCAGATACCTGCTGTGATGAAGAAAGGAAGCCAAAGGAAAATTGCAAAGGCAGGTATTTAATGAGGAAAGCAAGGGATGAGAAGGATGATTTTTGCAGTGGCAAGTGCTAAGAGGGGGATGGGACTGCTTTTATGGACTCTGAAGCAGCCATGTCCTTAGAACAAGTTTTTAATGGCTTTATAGTGGGACTCCGGCTGAACTCTTCATGGTATTAGAAGTGCTCTGGTTTAGCACCCTTAGAAAGAGGTGTTACTTATTTGTCTCTGTCATCGTATGGGCAACTGAAAGGATAAAGCCTGAACCCAATCCACAAATTTCAGAAGCATTATGTCAGTAGAATACAGCAATGATTTTTTAATGCAAATTTAATCAAACGCATGGACCCTACTTGGCATAAGTACAATCATGTCCCCAGGCTCTGTCGTCTCAGGAGATGCAGCAGGTTAAGAGAACAGTATCTGCTCAAAACCTGACTTAGGGATTTCCAGTGACTCAGGGCAGGTGGAGCTGGTGATTGAGTGATATGTGAACTGAATGGGTCAGCCATTGCCGTGCTGGGGAGAACTGAGCCACCAGTGAGCCTTTCTTTCCAGTAAGTTGTGAAATCCATGGTTCATTGAAAAAGCACATGCTTCATTTCAGACCTGTAGTGGCATTACTAATGTCTGTCTGAATACAGAGACAAGTAACTGTATCTGCATATTTAAATTTTACATATGATCGTGATGCAGATTTGAGTTACCTTGCTATGCTAAGCTATGATAGGAGCTCAATATTAAATTATAATTCTGTTTCACCCTTGAATTGAGGTTCTTTGCTAGAGTGGACAAATGAGCCCAATGTACAGGCTTGCACAGCTGGAAAGACTGAAGAGCTGAAGCAGAACTCAAAAAGGAAGTGACTTTGTTAGTCAGCCAGTTTTTCAAAAGGAAAAAGTTTATGTGAATCACTGGAAAGTACTTCACATTGTTCTCATTCAGGAATATACATAGGAGACACTTTTTGCCAATAAAAGCATTAATTAATGGGTAATGAGGAGTCCTTGCCATTCCCATGTGAAAGCTCTGCCAGATTGGGTCGGATGACTCCACCTCCTAAAACTATGTATGCTTATGACATGCACTGCTTTAAGCCATAAATAAATCTGTGGCATTGTGCCTGTAATAATCTTTCTGCAGAGCGGTACAGCCTACTACCCATTAGCTGATGTATTTATCATGCTTACTGTTCTTTTCCATTATTTCTGTAGTATGAGTATGATGGTATCTGGTAAAGTAATTTTAAAAGTATTGTTAAAAGTACAAAAATACAGATCATATGAAGTACCCCTGAAGGTAATGGAGCTCTGTGTGGGCACAGAAGTAATTATTGTGGATCAGCTTGTTGCTCATATAACTGAAGTTCTTCATCCATATACACACACAGTGTGTGTATATATGTGTATATATATATGCACAAATACATTTATTTGTGATATATTTAAACTCTCATGCTTGTGCATACTTGACTATTACAAAAGCAAAGTGAATATAAATATATAAGACTATAAGCGTCTACATGTGGAGAAGTTCATAGGGAGATGCTATTTTAGTATGTAGAAGGAGGTGATCGTGTAATTAAAGACTCTTACAGTTTTCAGAAAGGGGCAGATGTAATCTTTATACCTACATAATGTTAGGCATTCAGAAGTAAGGACATACCAAGTGTGCAAGACTGATGTTCCATTGTTCTTAATTATTTGCTTTTTATAGAAGTAAAAGAAGAATTCTTCAATAAAAACTTTTTGTAATTAATTATGTTTTAATATTAAACTCCTATTGTTTACCAGTTACATACTTAAAAAAAAAAAAGAGGGGGTTCATCATTAAACACAAGTGATTGCCATCAGTGCAAGACTGATGTCACAAACCCCAATTTTTTTTAACTGTGGCTGTGAACAGGTTTTCTTCTAGCATTTCTGCTGGTTCCTGGGATTAAAAAAAAAGTCACAACAACTAACTGTCCCTTGAAATTCAAAACTATCTTGAAGCCTTACAATTTTAGGAAACCTGTTAGTTCTGATTTTAACTGGGAGCCAAAATCTTCTGTGTAACTTTTATGGTGTTACATACTCCTAAGGCAGAATTTTGGGGTTTTTTTCAGTTTTAAATCAGAGATTTTTTATGACGATATCACTCCAAAAGCAAATATTCTATGAACTGTGATTAAAATTTCAATTTTCTCAATAGACATTATGAATATATTTCACCGTGATTGTGCTGGGAAATGCAGGCTGAATATTTTGTTTCTCATTCAACTAAGTTAATTGAGGACTTTTTTGTATGGCTGTAGCCATATTTGGAAAAAAAAGACAACTTTTTAAAGCATGTTCATGAAAGGGCAGTAAATGAAGAGCTGTGAGCTGAGGATGTATGTTAACCTGCACTGGATGTATGTAACTGCTGAGACATCGTGAACAATTGCTCTGTTTCTGAAAGGCTTCGCAGTCTTCCTAAAAGTAAGCGTTGGCCTGTGTAGTAATACTCAATTATACGGTCTCAAAATGGAAGAAACAAGAGCATTGCTGTATCTAAGTATTACAGAGTGTCCACGTAGAGTGTAGCATTTTGGCGTCTCCCTTCTGTCAGCAGCTGAATACTATTAACTCCAAAGTAAATGAAAGATTTCAGAGCTTGCATGGGACTTCCCTGGAGGAGGAGTAGTTCATCAGCACAGTAAAGAAACTCTGGAGGGCTTTGATGGAGAAGTCTGCTGTTAGCTGTCTAATACTGCACTCCACAGTGGCAGTTCTTGACAAATATTGTGATGCTGTGCTCACGTTCCAAAGTTGCTAACATAGAAGATTTACAACTTTGCCAAGAAAATAACTTCTGTTGTTTGGAGACATTCTTTTATGGATTTAAGGAAAAGGCACAGTTGATGGAAACCTTTTAGAATTTCTGATACAGATACACCTGGGGATAATTTTGTGCAATAGGAAAATACTAAGGTATCAGTCTTCTGGAAAACGTTGATGTCTTTACACTAAGACTAAATCCTAGATATTCTGTTAAGTACGTTGCAGTTATAAAAACATCCTACACTTGCATAGTAAGAAGTCAATAGTCCTTTCAAAGTACTCCCTTTCTCCTGAAATGCCAAGCAAAAGAACAACATACAGATTAGAGCAGGTTTTCTGCAGTGAGTTTCCATCCTGGAATGTATTTCTTCATGCTCCACCCAGAAAGCCAATCTTCATCTTCCTTATTCATTTCGTCTACTGTGGCAGTTGCTGGGGCATAAATTATCTCCTGGCCCTGCCGCTGCCAAATATTTTGCCATTTGGCCTAAAAACACGTGTGCTGGGTTCTCTGGAAATCTCCAGTGCAAGAAGCGGGAGCTGACAGGAGCTGGGACTTTCTGGGGATATCTCAGAAACCCAGGGGTACCACTGGTGACAAGTTTTTGCGTGCGCACCAGAGCTCCTCAATCTCATCCACGCTGGACCCCGCAACCAGACTAGAACAAAAATTTTTAAAAGCATGTGTGTGATATACGTAGGCGACATTTGTGCGTGTGTATATGTAAGTTAGTAATTACAAACATGTTTTGATCAGGTCTTTACTGTAACTTACTTGAATTAGAGTGATTGGCTCAGTGTTTTTAGTGTTGAAAGGTGCAGAACAGAAGTGTTGGGGAATATATCACAAAATTAATCACAGGATGATGCTAACAAATTTTCAGAATAATTTGGGAATTAAAATTATTATTTCGTGTGTGTTTTTCTATCTGTAAGAGAATGATCTCATCAGGTGATAAATTCAGTAGAGGTGACACTTTCTGTGGGATCCCATGTATGAAAACTAACATTCAAATTAAAGGCTAATTTTTCTTCCACCAAAAGTGATGAAAATATTCCACTGGGCTTAAAGAAGGGCTATATGCTTTACACTATAGTGGCTATCCTGCAGGTGTTTTAGAATCATAGAATCATTTAGGTTGGAAAAGACCTTTAAGATCATCGAGTCCAACCATTAACCTAACACTGCCAAGTCCACCACTAAACCACGTCCCTGACCGCCATGTCAGGGTAAGAAACAGCTATCTGTAAGATTTGGTAAAGAGGCTAAGGGGATACCAATGCAAGAGTTTAAAAGACTTTCAAACAAACTTAACCCTTATTTATTTTTATTTGGATTTTCAGTTTTTGTTTGTTGCCTTAGGTATTAAGTTTGCCATTTGTGCTTCAAACACAGTGTTTTATATCCAAAAAGGGAAGTATATCACATACAGGAAAATGAACACCTTCTTTTATTGTTGCACTCACTAAAACGTGTCTTATTTCTTAGGAACTTTTTTATTCATTGTCTGTCATTCTGAGACCTTAACACCATTTTACTTTTGCAGTTCACCATATTACTTCATTTATTGGTCAAAATTTGGGAGGGGGAGGGAAGTATCAAACTATATTCAGAGAACAGTAATTCTTACGGTTACCATCCTTTCTGGGAAGACTGTGATGCTAGCTTTCAACTGTGCCCACTGTTTTTAAGCCTGTTCTGCACTCTCCCTCTTCTCTTATGGGTATTGCTGAACAAGTAAGTTAAACAGCAGCTGCAAGACCTCTTTCAGTCAAGCAGAAGTCTAGGAGTCCAGATTCCTGGTTTGTAGTGCTGCTTCTGCTGCACTATCACCATGTTATTTATTTGTCCCTTGATTTACCTATCTGTAAAATGGTAATGAGATATTTATCTTGAAATTTGCTGGAGACTTACAGCCTGATCCAAACTCTACTCAAGTCAATGGGAGCTTTCCATCTCCATGTATATTTCTGAACCAGACCTTTAGTTCACTGGTCTTTGAGTCCTATGAGATCCTTCAATGAAACTAGCTATGAAATATGAAAAATTATTGCTATTTGCACAGTGTTAGGGTGATAAGATAAATGCAAATGAAGTGTCTTTGACCCTGGCTGTGAACAGTCTAAATTAGACCTAACACAGCAAGAATATGTTGGGTTTTTTTTAAGTGTGGATGGGGAATCATAAAATATATGCATTGTTTCTTATGTCTTCTGAAAGCGCAGCAACAGGACGCTTCTCAGTCTCTACCTTGTTCATAATTTTACAGCATTCTGTTAATTTCTTAGACTGAAAAAACCCCAAAGATCAAAAGATCTCTCGATAGCTCTGTCTGGTGCTCTGGACTGTTGGAATGACTGTGAGCACTGATTGGATTTCTGCACCAGAGGCTGGGCACTGCAACCCTGCCGCTGGTATTTGTCCAGTAAAAATCTATCAGTAGCACAGGGGTTCCCACTCACTAGCTTTGGATTTGGCCTCAAATACAGCATTTAAGAAAAAGGAGGAGAAAAAAAAGGGGATAAAAAAAGAAAAGAAAAAAGAACTGCCAGGAGGAGCTTCCTTTTTGTCACTAAGACAACAACAACAAACTATCCCTGTTTAGTATACATTTTGAGATTTCTTTGGTGTCAGGAGTTCTGCCACCTGTTCCCAGCAGGACAATGTGGGGATAAGAAGAAAACTGGTAATCTTTGAGAAATAAAATACACATGTGCACTTACAAAGTGAACTTTGATAATCTTTTTAGTGAAGGAGATAAACCTTTTCAGCATTACAAATCACTCGGAGGATGAGCTTCTTTAGCTCAGCCCAGACAGCTGGGGGCTATTTGTTTTCATTTATTTAAAGGAACCTCGGCAGGCAGTTTCAAACAGAAAGTCTTGAGTTTTTGTTTTGTTTAAAAAAAAAAAAGGCAAGCAAATAAAAAACCCTACCATGGTAAAAGGTCTATATAATATTCTCTCCTTTCTTCTGTATTTTTTCATATTCTGATTTTCCTAATGCTTGCAAATAAGATAGTAAAATTCATTCTAAACCAGAAGCAATGCTGCTTGGTGTAAACCAAGAAGTTAGAGTAGAAGTAATACAGGTTGTATGCTCGTGCAAATTGGCATGACTCCATGCACCTCAGTGGCCTGGAGGATCTGACCTGTTAGGTGGTGTGGAGGCAGAACCAAATATTTATAACCATTAATAAATTAGAAGATGCCCGAAGCAAAACCGAATGCAAGAAAAAAATACCTTTCCAGGCTGGGGCTGGGCTGGGTCCTCAGCAGGAAGGCCTACTTTCCCAAAGGCATTTTCCCATCCTTGCTTCCCCCAGCAGCTGTTCTGACAGACCCTCTCTCCAGCAAGAGAAGGGACAAGAGGAAGCAGGGAATTAACCCTTTGCTTACAAGAGACTAGGCTCCTTCTTGTATTTGGCAAATAACAATCAGAAGATACTACCTCAAAAAAAAAAAAAATCTGCATTTGCTGTAATTAGAGGGATCAGAGGTAACAGATAAGAACATCCTGCTGTTGAAAATAGATTTTTACAATATCCTTCTAGATGGACACTGTTAAAACAGTGACAGTGGGGTCTTGGATTCTGGTAGCAATGAAAGGGTTAAATCATTTTTGGCAGCCCGTTGATCATGTAAAACCATAAAGCAGTTCCAGTAGAAAGAGATGTGTAGAGGTAGAAAATATCGGACCAAGTGCATGCTCTCTGTGGATAATAAAAATTACCCACTTTCTCACAGATGTCGAATCTGGCAGTTTTCCACTAAAAATTTGGATTGCATATCAACTATCCAAATTATTTTAGTGTCTGTTGAAGAGTGTGTTTGGCAGGGTTTCCAGTAGGAAAATAGGAAGTCGATTTGAAAACATTAATACTATTTGAATACAACTGCTTAAGCTGATTGTTCCTTAGATGAGCTCCAGTGGAAACACATTCTGCCCTGCAAGTCCCCAGCAAGTCTCCAGGTGGAGAAAGTGGAGATGTGAAATTGGTGCTCGAGAGCGCAGGGAGAGGCCTGCCTCCAGGACATGGGGGATCTACCTTCCTCCTCCTCACTTCTCTCAATTATATATAGCCTGGTTAAATAAGTATAGCCTGGTTAAATAACAGAGGGATATATAGTTGGACAAGCATTTGAGAGGAACAAGAACCAAAAGGAGAGGGTATGGTCATTGAAGAGAGCAAATATGGGAAGTACCTGCATAGCTTTTAGGGCTCTGAATGAACTTCACTGATTTGGGATAGGGAGGCGAAATCGTTGAGGCCTCAGCTAAGATGTACGTGCAATGGGTGGGTGCCATCAAAGAAGTAACTGAGGGATTAGATGCACCAACACTGGGAAAAAAGAGAACAGCATATAAAGCAGTCAGAGGTACATCCTTATTTAAAGTAGTGTATATGGCGCTAGTCTGCCCATCCCAGAATAACACGGGATTTTTTGGGTTATGACTCGACCTTGTAAGAGGACAAACACTCAGGTGTTTAGCATAGGGCTTCTTGCATCTTTCTCTGAAGCAGAGGAAAGATAATAAATCAGAGGAGTGGCAATGCTGCTATTCTTAGGCTCCAATTGAGACACAATAGGATGCAGTTAAGAGAAGAAAGTATCAGAAGAATAAACTGAAAATTTCCTGATGCTGAGTTTGGCTAGAAGTGAACTTATAACTATAGGTCATGGATATGATAAAATACTTGAAAACTAAATAACAGGACACTGATGCACTTCTGAAAGGAAGTGATGGAATTGACGTTCTGGCAGGCACTTCCACTGGCTTTGACACGTTATTTTAATGCCAGCAGAAGTTAGTATTTCTAACTGGGGTTATAATCAGAGTAATGTTTTACTGAGTTTTTCACAGAACAACAATTAATAGGAAAAAAAAATGCGCTCTGATTGTCTTGGTATTCTAGACACCTTCTGTCAGATCTTGAAAATGTCTCGTTCCACTGAGCGTCATGAAGGATGTGAGTTTGATGGCTTGGGCCAGGAAAAGTGCTAGAATAGAGCTGTTGCACTAATGTGACTTTTATTTATTGAAGTTGCATCAATTTAAAGCCAGTGCAGTGTTAATAGGGCTGCAGAGTATTTATCTTTGTAAATTCTGTGGCTCTTCTGTTTTCCTCTCCTATCTTTGTCCCCTTACTAGACTCAAATACGCTTTGGCATTAAAGCTTAGTCCTGCCTCCCTATTTACGATTGTTACTACACTGCCAGGAAGATTGGCGTATTGCTGTAGTATGAAGCGTGCACGTGAGAGAGGGAGTTTCTGCTCCACAGAGCTCGTGCTCTGCAGAGGTCAGAGTCAAGTGCTTCTCCTGTCTCTGATCTGTCAGTACGCTGATACACTTCTAAAAACACTCATAAAAATTCTCAAGCTTTACCACATTTAATCTTTTGATCTGGTGCTTGGAGAATTATTGTCAAGCCCTACTGGGTATCTGAAGGATAACAATGGGAATCGTATATTTTTTTGGTCTGGTGAAATTCTTGACATAGTGAAATTGTTAGACATTTATTACTTGAATTTCAGAGAGGAAATCAGACTTTCATCTTTCTGAGGACTCTTCCAAGAGGTGGTCTGGTCAGGTGTTCCTGTTTGCCTCAGGTCAAAGCAGATTCCTAGAGGTTGTGTCCAACCGATGTGTTGTCTCCCAGGCTGTGTTACACACTGTGGGAGAATAGCTCTGGGGGCAGAGAACGCCGCAGGATCCGTGCGCTGGAGTGGGGCATAGGGTAAATCATAGAGGATAGTAAATACACTTGAACTGTTAGTCTGGAGCAGCCAAGAGGAGAAGAAAAAAGAAACAGGGAGAGATGTTTGAAAAAGTTGTTTGTTTTTGTTTGAAGGAAAAAGTGTACCTATCAGGTCATGATTAGAAATTATTTTTTTAAATATCTTTTGTTCATACTTCATCTTTTAAGTCAGGAAATGTGTTCCCAGATACTTAAATGGCCTACTGGAAGTGCAGAATTGATCTGTGGAGAATTTGAAAGATTTTGACACATCTTGTAAAATGATGACCACTGTACGTTTGTGAATAGGTACAGTTTCTTGTATATATGTGTTAGAGCATTGTCTATCTTCAGCCATTGTAGTGGTGCACAAGATATTGATTGTAGGATCCCTACATGCACAACTGTGGCAAGAATTATTCAGTTTTTACTGCACTGTCCCTGGTAGGGAATGTCACCAGCTGAAATGGTAGGTTCTGGTAGAGGAGTTTTTCCTCTTCTTTTTGCCAGGGCGTAACACAGAGAGAATATATGAGATAATTCAGTATGCATATGTGAGACTTGTCAACTTGCTGAAACACTATCTTATCAGTTTTGATACTTTAATAAGACTAAGAGAAATTTAGGTCAAACCCAAAGCAGAGCTATACTTGACCATCCAACCATCAAACAGGAAAATATTTATTTTTATTATCAAGGAGTGCATCTGACAAAATAATTTTTGGGTCTCTTTAATCTGTGCCTATGGTCTCAAACCCTCAACAAATCTCAGTTCTGCCTTATGTAATAAAGCTTGTTCATGCATAAAATCAGACTGTTTGGTATGCGTCCTGTGTTGTTTGTCCATCCTGAAAGGATGGCTGAGCCAATTTGAATAAAAAAAGTCTCTCTACTTTTTCCTAATCTTTAGTGTCAAACTAGGATGCCAACTCTGCAATAGGCATTTTTGTCTAGATGGTTTGCTTGGATCTGCCAATCTGATTGGGTTTATCAGTTAAAGGCCTATATTACTTACTTATTCATTTATTTATTTTTAGGTTTGAGAGAAAGCTTTCAATATTTCACTGCTTTCTACATTTTCCACAACTGGGAATTGAAAAAGTAAAAAAGCGAGTCAAATCCTGATGCTGTGGTGGAGTCTAGGTCCAAATCTAATCTTTGTGGCTTCAGCCCAGCTCTCCCCCAAAGATTATACGGGAAGCTGCTTTTGTCATTCCTGTCACATGAAAATGGGAAGTTCTAGGAGTTTCATGAGAGCCAGTTTTTATAATATTTCAACCCCAATTACAGGAATTGGTTTTGATAGTTTGCTTGAGATTATAATAAGACTGATTTTTTTTAATTTTATTTTTGCCCGTGATTCAACAGAACCAAGTTTAGTGTTTTGCTCACACTGCCAACTCTCCAGTACTCAAATTTACACAGCCCTTTAACTTTTGGGCATACTTTTATATGTAAAATAGGATTATTTGATTACAGAGGCTTCCCTGAAGCCAGAGGCACTTTCTCTTCCTGTTCTTTGGACATGTATATTGCTTCTGGTATGATAGATATAAATGTCCTTGATCTTCACAAACATATAGCTGGTGGGCGTTATAACAAGTCTCAGCTTGCTGGGAGAAGTCTGTAAAACTAAGAATGTTTTCCGATGTGGATAATAAAATACTTTCCTGCTCCTTTATATGGTTTTAACAGACATTCAGGGTTCCAGTTCCTCTTAACCTGCTTTCCAGATTTCTTTGGAAATCAAACTTAAAGTTGTGAGAGCACAACTGACTTAGAGGGGTCCAGATTCTGCAGGTTGTAAGCGATCAAAGCTGGTCAGGACTTGTGGTTGTTCCCAGAGTTAAAGTATATTGAAGACTATTATTTGAGATACTTTTGCCATCAAAGCTTGGATTCATCTCTCTAGGACTAGTAATAGAAATTTCATGAAGTCTTTCCTTTTGATCTTGCTCTGTGAGATCTGTAGCTCGGCCAGAGATCCAGTTGTCAGGATTTTCAGTTTCATTTTTTGTTTTAAAATGTGTTGGTGTTTTTTTTTTGTTAAACCCCAGTTGAAAACCTTAGCATGTGCTGGCACATAAAGTTAACACTGGTCAATCCTAACATAAGAAAATAACATGACCTTAAGTGAAGCATTGACAAGTGTATAAAGACAGTATGTAATTTTCTGATTCTCCTCTTCTCACTCCCCAATCCTTCATCCAGCTTTAGGTGAAGGTGATAATAAGACATGGACTTATCTGAAATGAAGCCTTTCTGTCCTGTTAGGTCTTCCTGTAGTTACTGGATTTAATTTTTCTCTATTTGGATAGACTGTAGTCTCAGCTAGAGTGTTTGTCTTGGTGGCTATCTGATATTTTAGCAGGAATTTCAGCTTGCTTTTCTCACTTAAGCATTATTCGGAATACTTTTGTGGGTCAGTGTTTTTCAGGCTTTTGTAGCTTGGAGGATTTTAAAAACTTCTTCCACGCAGTTCTACCTCAAATGGTGACTTGTAGGACCACAAGATACCTGTTCCGCATGTATCCTTAGTGACTATGAGATGAAGCCTGCCCCATTATTCATTAGGAGTGGCTTTGGCCACCTCTTCATTTGCAACTTGGAATTTGAAAAGCTCACCTCTCCAACCATTCTGCATCTGCAAATTAATTAACACTTATAGTGTTGATGAATCAATCAATTTGATATCCTTAATGCAGGAAGGGGGCTTTGCAGGAGTCAAAAGAATAAAATGCAGGAAAACATTTGTGGTCGCTGGGTCTGAAAACCAGCACTCGCAGGATCGTGCTGAAAACCCGGGGTGCCAGTGTGGAGGGATGGGTGCAGGAGCGAGCATCGTCCAGATATGGGTAGGCTTGTAGCCTGGGCTCAGTCAGGCTATAATCTGATAGAGAGGTATGGGTGGATGGTTGCCTCTGTATGAAGTAATAGTGAAGCGAATACAAAGCTGCTTCAACTCTCAGACCTGTTTATGCAGTTAGATGGCGAAACCAGATCTGTATCAGTCTGGTGAGCAGCTGGCTGGGTCTGTGGAGCTTTCTGGAGCCTGTTGGTTGACTTACCATGTGTCACTTTTGCATATGTACTTTTAAAAACTATACTTATTTTTAAAAAACAGTATCCCACTTAAGTGAAATCAACATAAGGATGATGTCTACAACTCTCCAGCTACCTTTGAAAGAAGATGTTTGCCAGCTAATTTTTTGGTTGTTCCTTGTAACAGGAAAGCGTAACTAAATTTTCATTTATGATTTTTCCTTTTTTTGCAGGTAATTTTTAGAAGTTTATTTAAATATCTATTGGAAAAGGAGCTTTATCCTTTTAGCCCTTTCTTAGGCAGGGCAGTCCCTGCTAGCTTTTGAACAAGATTTGTCCAAGAAAATTAAGCCACTTAGTAAAAGCAAACAAATAAAGCAGCACATTTTAAATGAACTGCATTCTAAAAGAAAACATTTTTTTACCCACACCACCCGCATATATGTTAACGTACAGAATTAGTCCTAACCTGCCAAAAGAAGAAAATACACAACACCTTTCAAAGATGCAAATTGACAATTAACAAAACAATAGAGTTCTAGCCTTCCTTTGCTGAGGTGCAAATTGATAATCAGATTGCAATAAAAAGCTGGTGGCTTCTATTTAAGATTTAGTTTGAGATGAAGGCTCCCTACGGAAGAAGGGGAGGGAAAAGGACAAAGTAATGCAACCAGTTCTCTGCTGGGAAAAAGCTGCATAAGGAGCACTGGGATACCAGGCTGACATCAACTGTATAGTTCGCATGTCATAACTGTGACAACAACAGTAATGAGAAGGGGATGGTAAAATATGGCTATGTTACAGAATTGCAGAGGGCAGAATCTGAGGGGTAACAGCCTCTTTTTGTTCCTGTACATATTCTGTGCCCTACAGTGATGTTGATGAGAGAAACTGCAAACCCGGTGTGATAATTTTTTTCACTTATCTTTGGCAGTCTCACCCTCACTCTGCCCATTAAACTCCGTGTCTTGTATTCATCCTAATGTTTCACATACCCCTGAGCAGCTGCAGGTAACTACCAGTTTATTTTATCTCGACTTGCCTCAGATGTCTTTTATCCTTTCCAAATATGAAATTTTACATAATAATTTCTACTTAAGTTTAAGAGCAAATAAATAATGAGAACCACTATCGGCTTTTCTAATAGTAAGTTTTAGTGCCCGGTGCTTGGAAGACGGCAAAACAGGCTTTTATACTGCAGAAAGTTTCCATGTCACAAATTAGAGAGGACATGAGGAATTGGAGATTTGTTTGGAAGTTGTAGTTTGGATGCAAATTTTGAAGAAATGGTCGTAAACTTTGTTTTGTATTTTCCTACCATCTGACTTGTGTCTGTTCTGTGCTTTTGGCCAACTCCAATGAAATTGGTGCCTTAAGTCATGTCCCTTTGTGGCCTGTAGTATTTCTGCTGCTACATACTTATGAGTGTTGCTGGGTTTTAATGGGATTTTTGCTTATTTTGATTTTGGTTTACCAATGACTGGTTCCCAACGCTATTTACTTTTTAACATCTAATGTCTCTTGAAAGATCTGTGTTGTAGCATGTGTATGTTCATTTTAATTTTGTTCTTCTGAATTCTTTTCACTTGAAGTTTTGTTACTATGGGAGCTGAATTTTAAAAGTAGAAGAGTAATTTAAGGATAAGACCTTTTTAATAATCTGAATAATTTGTGGCATTTGACAAATATATAGATACATAGTCTGTGATTTTAAAGACTGGTTGGAGTATTTGAGACTTTGTTAATTTGAATTCAAGCTGTATGATTAAATGTCCTGGATATCTTGGAAAGTTTCAGCCATAATTATACAATTTTAATGAATTTGTTGCTCTTGAAAATGTTGAGTTGACAGCTGCTTAGGATGAAGTCCTGGATAGTTGCAGCACATGATAGGTAGGGGATTGCAGAGCTCTGAGCATGCTGCGCATTACTCAGTGCTCTCTCAAAACAAAGTTGAAGATTACTCTGTAAATGAGTGGCTGAGCCTTCTCTTCCCATCAACAGAGCAACTAGATTTTATTTTGTGGACAGCTGGCTAGTAGCAAATACTTGACATCTTCCTTTTATTTGTGGTCAGCATGTGTCAGTGCATGTCAGTCCACCAGGATGGTTGTCACAGCTCTCATCACGTGAGGAGGAATGGAGCAATTTTGGACGCTGACACTGGCAGTGACAGTACTCTTGAGCCTGTATTCAGGGAATGTATTAATCTCTCTTCCAGGTGTCAAGATTTAGCACCTCTTATGTATTTTGATTAGCGCTGAATAGGAGATTTTTATCCTTAGTGGTGTAGTAGCTTGTTGCATTTAGATACCATTTATTATGAACTAGATCCTGACATTGAATATTATCTGACTTCTCTGAAAGCCAACCCCTCTTGAGTGAATGTGGTGTTTGACAAGTAAATAATAGGGTATGATGCCCTATGAATGTGTTTTAACCTGTTTTAACCTGTGTTTTAACCACATAAGTTTTCCTAGGCTTGATGCATGTATTTAAAGTGTAGTATGCAAGGCATGTAGGTATGGAAAAGTTTGTTTACGCATTCAATGATTTCTTCTTGGGCGAAGTTCATGTTGGTATCTATCTACGCAGCATTTTATTATCCTGCCTCTGGTACAAAGGGGTATGGAATCTGAAGATTGGGGGGTGGACTTATTTTTCAAATAAAAGCCACTAAGGCCAGCACTTTTGTCCCCTTTCATGTCTTGTGATGTCTGTGTGATTTCTAACCCTTTATTTCTTTTTTCCAGGCTATTCATGTTTGCTGTTGGGCAGGGCAAATCAATTTTTTCTAAGTACTCTTTAATCATAAATCTAGATGTATTAAGCTTGCTATTACCTAGCCAGTGGTAGTTAGAAACAGGAAAAGGCAGGGGGGAATATCTAGTCAGTATAGCTGAACACTGGACTTCTTGCTCCGTGCACCTTGACTCTTGACTACAGTGATGCTTTTGGTTTTGTTGGTGAGCCGCTTTTTTTTTTTCTTTTTAATTTTATTCTTTTCATATAGGCTACTTTAGTATTTTGTCTAATTAATGTGCTTTGCAATGTCTGTTTTGTGTGCTCTGAATGCTCATTTCCCTTAGCTTACATTTCCCCTCTGGTTTTCAATAAATCTTGGTGCACCTTTGTATCCTGCCGTCTTTTCTGCTCTTTTTCCCTAGAGTGTTAATTCCCATCCCCTGAATATCTGTAAAATCAGCATTTTATTTTTTCCCTCCCGAGCAGCTATTGCCATCAGCTGTTATAAAATAATGGCTTTAGACATGTCCCTTATAGTACATTGACCCCTCTGCCTGATTTATCATTAATTTCCAGAGATTTGTTCCAGGCTTGAACTAATTCCTTCCCCCCAGGGTCTTGAGTTAAAAATCATGCCGAAACCCACTTCCTTGTTCTTTTCTACCTGGGATATTAATCATATTGCCACCAGCATCCCTGGCGCATGGAGGCATCCCACTACGGTTAAAGATACTATTAATGTCTTCCATTGGCTTCTGTTACAACAACATTCAAGTTTCTTAAACTTATTTCAGAGCTTGTATCATATCTTGCTACTGTTTATATCTTGCATTCCCCCTCCCCAGTGCCCACACTCTTACTTAGTGAAGAAGTAGTATTTGTCTCCCCCAGGTTCCTGCCCGATTACTTCTTTCTACTGCTGCTTCACGCAGTTAAAAGGCAGTGTGCTGACAGTCTGGCCAGAAGATCTGGCCATATGCAGTAGAACTTGGGCTTTACCTAACAGTAGGTCCTGTTAGGTAAACACCTTAATGTCCTGTTCCTTCTTAAAATTGCAATCAGCTCCTTTTAGGAAAAGGACTGAGCAGATTGCTGTACAGGAACCTGTTCCTTCATAGCTGAGGCTCATCCCTACCCTCTATTATTTTCCTGTTGCTGCAGTGCAGCCTGGCAAGCAGTTACAAACTGCTGCTTAGGATATGATTGCAAACATAGTGTACCTCTATATCTCCCTCTCAAGACAATAGGATCTGTCAGTGCTTGCTACTTCTGAAAATTAACACCCCAGAAAACTAAATGCACCCTGACCCATTATGAATTTTAGCCCTCCTGATATTAAAAAAGAAAAAAAGTTATTTTGACAGTGTGGAAATCCTGATACTGAATTGCTTGATTCAGAATTGCTTTGTACAGCTATTGGAGTGGCTTAGTAACGTTTGATCATATAAATAAAGTGCATGAACATCTATGTATATGAAGCAAAGAATAATGAAATGTATGCTCTAGGTTGCTTCTTGTTTGCAAACCTGATGCTGACTAAATTCAATTGTAATCTACAAGAATCCACAGGCGCATTAGCCAGCAGAGCTAATATGTAACAACAATACCGACAAATAAACATTTTGAAAGGAAAACATCAAGTCCTTACTCATCATAATGTTTATTGAATTAGAGTCTTCAAACACTGGGGCTACAGCATAGCATACAGCTTGCTCCCTGCCTCTGCCCGGTGTCAGAAGGACACGCTGCTTCTGAAGCCTGGAGTAAATTTGCCGAAGACCGAAGTATGTCTTGGAAGTTTTGTTTCTTGCAGGGATCTGTGTATAAAGACTCCATTTGTGAGGCAGAAGAAGCTACAAATAGTATGTTGTGGTATGGTTAACAAATGATACCGAGAGCTGTGGAAAAGTCGTACTGCCACATTGTCAAGTCTGCTTGCCAGCTTGGGGTTATATGTGGGGGTAAGACATTGCTAGTCATCCCTTTGCACTCATGCCTGGTATCCTTGCCTGAAGTCTCAAATACCTGGAGACATTTTCTAGTAATATTAGGCCAGAATTTTTTTTAAAAAAGTGCCTAGCCTAAAAAAAATTCTAAGATTATTTGTAAGTGTTAGGATGAAAACAAAATACATTCTGATGTTTTTGTTCTACTTCAGGTCTTAAGTCAGAAGTAGTGTTTATATACCAGCTTTCCCCAGAAACAGGAGAGATAGGGACCTAATAAAAACATAACGGAAGGTGAATTCTCATGTATTCACAGATGTCTAATTTAAGAGAAGTGCAGATGCAATGGCTTGTGTGCTAACAACATCTACAACAGTCTTGTGGTGTGTACAACGTTACCAACTATTGGTGTGTGATAAAGCTGCCAAAGTGATGTCAGCCACTTAGCCATATATTAGCTGCCCTTAAGTGTCACTAATAGCCTGTCTGTCCCTGCTTGGGCTAATTTACCCTGTGTTGCTGAGTTCCATGTTGTGGAGCATCTTTTGGCTACAGGGCAGATGGACCAGTTTTGGTGTTTGTGTAGTTTTTTTAAGAGTTTTTTTGTTGTGTTTTTTTTTTAAACATATCTACGAGTTTCTCATGCCGCTTATCGCCATGGACTCCTGCTTCTGCTGGCTCATGGCTGACTATACCGAGCAAACGGCATGCCATGGGCAGCATCATGCACCGTTGCTTCTGTAGGCCAGGAGGGTCACTGCTGGTGGTGAAGTGTGGTTGCTGTGGGTGATCTCATGTTTCATTGATGACATCTTGCCTTCAGCTCCTCGGTTGGGGATCACTGCATTGAAGCCACAACAAGGTGTGTGATGGTAGTATGGAAACCAGATGCTGGGGGGACAGTGTTTCTGACAAGGAAATGGTATTTCAGTGTCCTTTTTGGGTCAGCTTTCAATTGCTGCTAGCAGGAGGGGTGTGATGGGCAGCAGCCGTATAGTGATATAACAGCACACACTATATTTCTACTACAGGAAAATATCCCGAGATGCTCAATTACTACCAAATCTTTCCGACAAAAGGGTCATTTGAGGTTTTGGAGGGCTGGGTAGCTGTTTCCTCTCTTCCTCTTCTCTGTGCGTTAACTGCTTTCCATTTGATCTGAGCTTGTGGGAGCACCCATGGTCAGGCATCGGAGCCTCTGGGTTCTTTCTTTCCTCATCACAGTTGCCTGTTTTCTCTCCTGGAAACCTCACACATCATGTTTCTGCTTTAAAACAGTTGTCTCCTGGGCAGACGAAGGAGCACAGTGCTGCCAGCTTGCTTGTCGCCCCTCCTGCCCATCCATGCTGTCGCAGACACCTTGCAGAGCATGGGGAGAGGTGTGGGTGGCACAGTCCTGAGCCGGGCCAGCTCCAAGGCCGGGTGCCTGAAGCAGGACCAGGCTCTGCTGGGCAGAATGGCTCAGGGCAAGCTGCGGGAACAGTATTTTGGACCCCGTGGTGGTACCAACACCAAATAATTTTGGTGTTGTTTGAGACCGTGTGCATTTAGAATCAAATCTTACTCCAGGGTCTGCGCTGCAAAGAGGAATTTACAAATAACTTGAAAGGGGGGAAGTCTACTGGAAAGCTGCAGTTTCTGCCTATTTTGGTTAACTGATTCAGCCTTTCGAGGTCATTTAGGGTGGATTGATATGTTCTCATTCTCCGTATGTGCGGCAGCGCAAGGATTCTGCAGATTGCAATAAATGGGGAAAGGGAAGGAGCAGATTGTCCTACCGGAAAGTAAAAGACTCTTTCAGGATTGTGTAGGTTGTGTAATTTGAAGATCAACATTGCTTATGGTGAACAGATGGAGAGGATGATTAGAAGCTACAAGTGCCCTCCTGTGCTATAGGCCCAATGTCAGATAAACTACCTCTACAGAAAATTATCACTTTCTGAAATTCTAGGACAACTGTAGGTTGCATTCTATGAAATTGAGAGAGAAAACTGGTGTGAGGAGGAGGAAAGGATCTAGACTGTTAACTGTGTGAGACTGCAAACTGCCTCTTGGGAAGCTTGGATTCAAGGTGGTTTTAGTGTCTGTAAGTGCTCAGCCTTGTTTTTATGAAACTGTGCAAGAGGAAATTCCCATTATTTCAGTCCTGGAGTTCACTGTGGCTATCATTAGTGCAAACTGGGGTGATTTTTTTCACTCAGTGAGGGCACGCTCACCTGCCTCAGAGGTCTAACAGTGCTGTATTTATTGTATGCCAGGGCACACATGCTAAAATCTGACCAAATTATGCATCTTGTCACATATGGCTGTATTGAAAGCTGTGGAACAGTGCATGTATATTGTAACATATTGTGTAGTTAGCATTTAAGGTTGGTTGTGTGGGGTTTTTTCCTTTGTTTTGAAAGATGTATTTAAGGTATTTAGTGAATGACAATGTTGTAAAGCAATGGACAGTGTCTGGGGTATACATGGTGGATATGCACTGAGCTGACATGTCTTCTCTTGGCTGGGAATGAAGCATCTGGCAAAACTACCTGTTTGTCTCAAGGATCCCAGTTAGAATCAATACTGTGAGAACTGGGAGGACATACAATGGCAGGCTGGAAAATCCCATAACTGGGTAGGTACCTGCTAGTGTCTGACCAGAGCTTGGCAGACAAAACTGTCAGTGTTGGAGCAAGAAAGCACAGCAAAGTGTCTTAATGGAGCTCTTTCTGCCAGTTCTTTAAGGGCTGGGATGAAAGTTCTGCTCAGTAAGTAGAAAAAAACCTCAAGTCAGCAGAGGGGGAGAAAAAAGTGTATTTTCCCAAGGATAAACCAAACTGAACTACAACATGTAAAAAGGAAGAATTTGGTCATACTCATGGTTAAATCAATGGGAGTTATGCTGGTGAGTTAGGAGGGAAGATGATCAAGCTGTTCATCCACCTCTCTAGCACCAAGGGAGAGCAGTCCTTTCTCCAGCCCTAGAAGCCAAAGTCTTCTTGGGCACCCACAGCAGGCTGAAGAGCTGTGTGTAGCACAGGGCCAAAAGCAACATCTGCTCTAATCCTACCTTCTTAAAACGCCAAGGAGTGGTCACCTCTGCACGCTCTTCTTAACAGGAGAGCCTCTGTTCAGGGCCCAGGGCAAGAGCCCCACATGTTTGTGCACATGTGCTCTGGTCCACAAATGGCTCATATACAGTAGATGCTATTTAAAATGTTTTTTAGCAGTGGGTAAGGAGCTGGAAGTGTTGACACATATTCCGTGTACTTAAAAGTAAAAGGTAAAAACATTTTAACCGCTGGCGCCCCTGAGCAGCTTATTCTTGATGGTGGTAAATAAAATGGCAAGAATCATAGAATCATAGAATTGTTTAGGTTGGAAAAGACCTTTAAGATCATCGAGTCCAACCTAGCACAACCTAGTTAACCTAGCACTGCCAAGTCCACCACTAAACCATGTCCCTAAGCACCTCATCCAAACGTCTTTTAAATACCTCCAGGGATGGGGACTCAACCACTTCCCTGGGCAGCTTGTTCCAGTGCTTGACAACCCTTTCGGTGAAGAAATTTTTCCTAATATCCAGTCTAAACCTCCCCTGGCGCAACTTGAGGCCATTTCCTCTTGTCCTATCACTTGTTACCTGGGAGAAGAGACCAACACCCACCTCTCTACGACCTCCCTTGAGGTAGTTGTAGAGAGCAATAAGGTCTCCCCTGAGCCTCCTTTTCTCCAGGCTAAACAACCCCAGTTCCCTCAGCTGCTCCTCACAATACTTGTGCTCTAGACCCTTCACCAGCTTCATTGCCCTTCTCTGGACACGCTCCAGCACCTCAATGTCTCTCTTGTAGTGGGGGGCCCAAAACTGAACACAGTATTCGAGGTGCAGCCTCACCAGTGCCAAGTACAGGGGCACGATCACTTCCCTAGTCCTGCTGGCCACACTATTTCTGATACAAGCCAGGATGCCATTGGCCTTCTTGGCCACCTGGGCACACTGCTGGTTCATATTCAGCTGGCTATTGACAAATGCCCCCCAGTCCTTTTCCCCCAGGCAGCTTTCCAGCCACTCTTCCCCAAGCCTGTAGCGTTGCATGGGGTTGTTGTGGCCCAAGTGCAGGACCTTGCACTTAGCCTTGTTGAACCTCATACAATTGGCCTCAGCCCATCGATCCAGCCTGTCCAGGTCCCTCTGTAGAGCCTTCCTCTCCTCAAGCAGATCAACACTCCCACACAACTTGGTGTCATCTGCAAACTTACTGAGGGTGCACTCGATCCCCTCATCCAGATCATTGATAAAGATATTAAACAGAACTGGCCCTAACAGAGAGCCCTGGGGGACACCACTTGTGACCGGCCACCAACTGGATTTAACTCCGTTCACCACCACTCTTTGGGCCCGGCCATCCAGCCAGTTCTTTACCCAGCGAAGAGTACACCCGTCCAAGCCATGAGCAGCCAGTTTCTCCAGGAGAATGCTGTGGGAAACGGTGTCAAAGGCTTTACTTAAGTCTAGGTAGACAACACCCACAGCCTTTCCCTCATCCACTAAGCGGGTCACCTTGTCGTAGAAGGAGATCAGGTTGGTTAAGCAGGACCTGCCTTTCCTGAACCCATGCTGGCTGCGCCTGATCACCTGGTTGTCCTGTACGTGCCACGTGATGGCACTCAAGATGATCTGCTGCATAACCTTCCCCGGCACCGAGGTCAGACTGACAGGCCTGTAGTTCCCCAGGTCCTCCTTCTGGCCCTTCTTGTAGATGGGCACCACATTTGCTAACCCCCAGTCGTCTGGGACCTCCCCGGTTAGCCAGGACTGCTGGTAAAGGATTGAAAGTGGCTTGGTGAGCACTTCCGCCAGCTCCCTCAGTGCCCTTGGGTGGATCCCATCTGGCCCCATTGACTTGTGTGTGTCTAAGTGGTGTAGCAGGTCACTAACCATTTCCCCCTGGATTATGGGGGGTCCATTCTGCTCCCCATCCCTGTCTTCCAGCTCAAGGGGCTGGGTACCCAGAGAACAACTGATCTTACTATTAAAGACCGAGGCAAAGAAGGCATTGAGTACCTCAGCCTTTTCCTCATCCTTTGTCACTGTGTTTCCCCCCGCGTCCAATCAAGGAATAAAAGGAGAATATGCAGTACTGAGGGGAAAAGGGCAATGGCCAGAATATGACTGTGTATTGTTCTGCTTTTGCAGTTTGGGTATGTGTGTTCATGTGTGTAAAGATACCTTACAGAATCAGAATATGCAGCAATATGGAAGATGTTACTGACATGTGTATATAATGTATGGTATTATATACAGAAACTGTTTGTTAAATGAACACTAAGATTGTGAAGTCAGGCACTCAAAGCATAGGAAATGCCAGAATTAGATTTGTCTGCACAACCTTAATTCAGCCCCTTTGTGCATATGCATTATGATACAGTCTTTAATTACATGATCACATATCAGACCACTGAAATGATGGTGCTGACAGAATGAGAAGATATTAAATATTTTTTTTTTTAAATCCTTATTGTTTGTGTGGCCCTGTGGCAGGCATATTCTTGCACACATTCAAACCCCATCTTAAAAACAGTAATTCCATAATATTATTGGTATAATAAATACATGTGAAAATTAATAACTTCCTATGGACTTCTTTGTGTTGTTTATCACTAAATTATCTGTTTATTGTAAAGATATTAATTGATTCTCACGACATCCATCTTGTTGGCATTGTATACATTTTACAGATGGGGGAAAAAGTTTTTGAAGGGGAAGAGAACAGCCCAATTCACTCAAGTGCTACCTATGTAGCTACAGTCGACCTAAATCCTGGCAGCAATCCAGTTCATTTAAATCTGCCTAATTCTGTATATTTATTTGTCTGGGGGGTTCCTAGACCACCCAAAAGTGTTTGAACCCCCATACCCCAGAGGACTGCCCTTGCCACCTGGCTTAGGGGAACCCTGAGGAAAAGCATTTTCTACCCTTCTTCCAAAGCGAAGCTACTGTGCATCCAGGAGGCAAGAGCCACATGGCAAGCCAAGGCACCAAGCTGGCCTGGCAGTAGAGGGGCTGGGCTTTCAGTGGAGTGGTTGATCCCAGGTAGATATAGGCACTTAGCCTTTTCTGTTAGTTACCTTCTCGTCAGTTATCATCATGGGAATCTAGCTTCAGCAGAAAGGATTCTCTTGGAAGGCCTCTGTTCAGTCAGTGGAGAGAGGGAAATGCAGAGTTTCGTTGGACTAGACTTCTCCCCGCAAGTCTTCACAGGTACCTTTCTGCCTCCATTCAATGTGTAGGGAAGGTAACTGCTGTCATAGGCTTCTAAATGCATCTGGGTCAGATCTGACTTTCCAAAGTGTTGCTTTCACTTTATTATAACTGTTTGTATCTTTAAAATATAGCATCAGCTGACTGCAAAATATGGTATCCACAAGTATATGTTCAGGTGTACCAGGTCAGAAAGTGGGGCATGTATGACTAAGGGCTTCCTGCAAAGATTTTGGATTCCTGCAAAACTGTCCTCCTTTTGGCTTGCAAATCTCTGCCGCCTTCAATTCTCATATTCCAGTACTTAAAACGAATGAGTTAATGGTCCAGTAGGCAACTTTGTCTTTAAGTATGCAACTCATGTTCATTCCCAGAGCTGGCTCTTCTTGGGTGATATCCTTCTAGAAAAAATTGGAATGTGATCATGTAATTAGAGAGTATCGCAATGCATATGCACAGACTGAATCTTAGCTCATGCTTTCAATGGCTAAATTAGGAATGATTGTACAATCTTAAGTATAGTATTTTGTAATTAAGTATAGTATTTTGTTGAATGCTCACTTTTATTCAGCCTTTTTTAACCAGGGAATTTTTATAATGTAAAGCTGAAAAATAAGAATATTATCCTGTACCGCTCTACTGCCTTTTCCTTGTCACTTAGGTCATAAGAGGGCTTTTACTTACAGATACTCAGTAGAGAGCACTGCCACCTGAGCTGGTGGAGTAATTGCTGGTAGTAGGCTATTACTGCTGCACGCACTGGCCACAAAGAGGTGTTTCTGCTGGTAGTTGTGAACAGCAGCACATGGGTTGAGTTGGTCAGAAGTCCAGCAGTTAACTCCAGGTTGTGGGGGTAGTGTCCTCTGGCAGTTCTGATGCATTCTGCCGGGCATTCTAACTTATTTTTGTCTTTCTCATCTTCACATGTGCTAAGAAGCTCCTCTGCTCCTGCCAGCCCCTGTTGCTCCTTTTTTCTTAGTGCTGCTTTTCTGTGCTTTAGGTCTTTCCCTTGAGTCAGGTTGCTTTATCTGTCTTTACAACTTGGAAGCAAGCAGAGGGGTGTGAAGTTCACTGTCTTGCTAGTGCTTTCCAGTGCTAACACCTGGGAGCTTTCTGATGACTCGGAAGAGCTGCTGGAGGAGAGGCTTGTGAAGCCTTTGGAGTGAAGCAGGTTGGCACGATAGGGGTGGCGTGCAGAGCTGTGCAGGATGGAGCATGCCCAACGTACCAGGCCGTTCAGTCTGTTACGCTGATTGTCAGCAGGTCTTTTCTGCATATGTGCAAACTGAGAGCCTCCCCTTCCCCAGACTTGGACTACATTCAGGTAGCAAAGGGCAAGTCACAAGGGTCGCATTCCCCCAGTCATGTTTCCAGGTCATCCAAGAATGGTTTAAGCGAAGTCCCTTCACAGCCAGGGTGACCTAAGAGGATGTGTGGCTCAGGTCATGAACGGTAAGGCATTTAGCCACAGTAGTTCAGTTTTTCAATTTTTGTACTCATTGTTGTGGTAGTATTGGCTGCTGCATCTCTTTTCTTAATATAAAGTATATATTATGTTGGGCTAACCACAGTTAGGAGTGTGGCATTTCTGATGAAGTGGTGGTAAAGGTTTGACCCTCAGTGGTGCACTTCCTGCTGATACTTACAGCAGATATTTGTGGAGAAATGCAAACTACATAACGGAGGCTTTGCAGCATAGGTTGGAGAGAATTCTGTCCTCTGAAGAGGACTAGTGCAGAGGTATAGTGAATTACTCTAAACTTTACTTTGCCTTTTACTCTGGGGCTGCTTTGCTGACTGGTTGCCTGTACTGCAGTTGTTAAAGTAAGAAATACTGCTTTGCATTCAAGGAAGCAGATTTTCATGGTTGCATCTGAAAAAATTGTCGTAGCTGAAATAAGCAACATTATCAGCAATATAAATTTTCAAAAATAATCTGTATTAAACTATTATAATTCCAGTTTGGAGTATGTAAGGTGCAGCCATATTTGGAGGTTCTAGTCAGCCTGTTGTATTGGTGATTATATACTGCGAGGAGGGATGAGGGTTTGCTGCTTTGCCAGTTTTAATAGAGGCGAGGTAACTAATTTGATTCTAGATACTCTCATCATGAGTTGCTTGAAGGTGTTCAAATTTGCTTATGAAATAGTCCCTTCTGAGCTAAGGAGATGGAAATGAGACACTAAAAGGCTTTCTTGAAGTGCTTCCATGTTTCTCAGCTCAGAACATCACATTTGATATTAATATTAGGTACTGAGGCAAAGTCATCAAGTAGAAAAGGGAGGAAATGTAGAAATAGTCATTTTCTTGTGTGTTTCCTCAGGATGCTATTTTGAGGCTTTAAAAAAAATTCATGCTTTGCTGATGAGGCTGCTGTAAACCAGGGAAGTGGCAGATGTAATTTAAGTCCCAGGGCCCTGCCCTAGAAGAGGTCCAATACTGGCAGCATACATATTGCTTATATGAAGGCGAACAGATGGATACATTTGGTCAATTCTGCCGATTTCATATGGAAACCTTCAGAATTTTTCTTACTGTTTTGAGTGGAATACTTAAATCTGTTATCTGCTGAGAGTCTGTATTTGCCTGGGATGGGTGCTTTTGTAGCTTTGAGCAGGGAGCATTGCTTTACTGTGGATGTCTTCAGATCAGATCTGTTTATCTGACTGATGGAAGTTTCCCCCCATTCCCCCCCCCCCATACTCCAGGACCAATTCAGCTACTGGAGGAGTGAGCTGGATTTTGTTCAGCTTCTGTGGCATGAGAACTGTCAGCTGAGTCTTAATCATGGAGTTATTACTGGTAGTGAAAATGCAGGAAAGAGAAGAAATCCAGCTTGCTTTTCAGATGCTAGATTGATTGCAGAGGCACGTTTTGGTTATTGTTGGGGTGGGGAGGGGAGAGGAAGGAGGAGATGGGGAGAACAAAAACATCGTATTTTCTTTAATTAAGAAAAACACTAATTTTCTGATACTAATTCATGCTAAATTCTTGCTGACAGTTTTTAATGTTTCCCAACTCAAAACAACTGAAAGCAATCAAGTGAAGAGAGAAGAATGGAGAATCAAAGAGGAGGGGTGTAGCTGTATTAGAAGAACACAGCTTGAAGTGTTAATACTTAGTCTGAGGGGAAAAAAAAGGTGGGATTAATCTGTAATGCCTGAAATTAGCCGGTTTTGACTGTCCTCATAGGTTAGTGTGCGTGCACATGTGTGCACGTGTGCAATGATCTAATCATGTATGTTATCTATTGCGTCAAGGAAGGAACTGGCGTATGACTAAATCATTCTAAAAGTCTATTATACCGATGTGCCAGTATCTGTATTGTCATCTAGCTGTCTTTTTTCAAGTGTATAGCATATAAAAATATATACATCAAGTATTTAGACACTATCAATGACAGCTCTGTTCAGTATCAAAGTTCTTAAAGAAACTCTTCTCTTGCAGTTGGAATCATGTAAGAAATGGGATACTTTTATCAGAAAGTTTTAGCTTTAAAGCTTTCCAGGAAAGCTGTAAACAAAGCAGGAAAAAAATTGAAATCTCTGATATTAAAAGCATGCTTCTATGAAGATTGCAGTTGTGTGAGTGCTCATTTCTTTTTTAAAGAAAAAAAATTATTTGAACCATTAGCGACAATAACTTTCATTGAAAATGGGGGTTAGAAAAGAAGAGTAGAAGCCGAGCTCATTGGGAAAGAGAAAGAGGGCTTGAATTTGACAAAATAATTTCTTCTCTGTTCCCATCTCATGCTCTTGAGCTGCATACTTCTCACAAAAACAACTCCACCCGCTGTTGTAGAAAAAGGCCATCTCTAGGTACCTTCTCTGGAGGTTTTGTTTTGATAGTGCTAGTGCTAGTTTTGGGGATTAACATGAATAGCCCCATCAAAGTTTGTTAAGACGTGGTACCAATACAGAAAGATCCATGTATACTATTTAAAATACACTTGTTAACAGAGATTTAACAGTCATTTCATTCTCCACTGTTCATCACATTCACACATGTGGGATGGGCATTAACAGATTGAGCTACATCTTTTCATTTCAATTCTGTGGCAGCATCTCTTTGCAGGAATATTTTATGTGGTAATAATTTTCTTCCTATTACAGATTTTCTAACTATGTTAATGGCAGTAGACTGGCCACAGAGACATTCGTGAGAACTACCTTTGCAGTGACATTTAAACAATTTATTTGATCTTGCTTTAGCTTACCTGCTCATGCCTTTTTTACTCTGTTGTCGACCTTAGGAGAACTTCGTGTATAATCATGGGTCTTTCAATCACATTTAACTTAACAAAATGGTATGCAAATTTCTGTGATATGTCATTTCTGAACTCTTTGGGATTTACTGTGTGTATGCTGTCAGGTGGATACCCCTTGGCTGTATGGGCGTGTTTGAGTAGCAGCTGCCTGGCAGCTCCGAGGCCAGTTGTAGAAGGCAGTGTGTCTTAGCTGAGGATGCTCTCTTTTATGGGTATGCAGTTGTTGGATGTGCCTTGACTTACCCAAAGCAGGAGGTGCTATCAATGGCCTTTTTTGTGTGTGTGTTTGTGTGTGTATGATAATGGAAAAAGCAGAGCAGAGAAAGGTTGATGGCAAGGGGGGAGTTCTATGTATCTCACACTTACCATTGTTGTATTGATCATCTTCTTGTCATTTAGAGAAATTGAAAGTTGTGGATTTGTGCCTGAAATGTGTTACTGGTGTGGGAGTGCTCTTGGCTAAAAGCCTAAAATGAGGACTTTTGCTCTGTGAGGGCGTATCTTGTCTTGTGCTTGGTGTAGCTTTTCCCATACTGGACCATGTGTAAGAGTCTTCTTAGGATGAGAATGGTTAAAACCAATTACCACTGGCACTACAGTTGTTAACACTTGTATCAGTTTCTATCAGAATCTTGTATCAGTTTCTATCAGAATCAAAAGTCCTAGTGTAAAGTGGTGTTATAAAACCATCCAAGCCAAAACCAGGGAAACCGAAAGGCAAGAAATTAACTTAATTAATTGGCAAAAAATATATTTATCAGCTTGTTGATTTTTAGTATAATTCATGGAAATGAATTCTGTGAAATTTTCACTCTGTGACAGCTGATTGGGTGGGAAAAAAGTAGGATCGCGGCTGAATGTTTACATTGAGAGGAACATTCCCATTCGTTAAAAATAAAAACCTTGGACCTAACATCACTGAAATGTGTGTATGTGTGTTACCTGCTGTATTATGTCCCCTAGCTGGGAAACACTTGAAGCACATGATTAATCTCTTCAATTTCTGTTGAAATAATAATGCTTTTTTAAACCAAAAGATAAGCCCACATGTTTTAGGTTTGGCTTTTTCATAAACAGTTGTAGAATGAGGTGCAGCTTACTCTGCTGGCTGTATTTCATGCCTTTTCATTTCCTAATCCTGGTCATGAAAACAGAGTTACTACCTCAGAAAGTTATGTGAAAAGAAAGCTGGTTGCTTGGATGGGTCATACTGCTGGCCTTAACATGTGTTTGTGCACAATGTGTTGTTACTGCATTACTGAACTGGATTCTTTGTCCACATGTAATAGCCTGCCTACAAACGATAATAATCGCTGTACGTGTCACGTTCAGTTCTCTACAGCACTGAAGCTCCTCTGTCGAAGGGGAAAATTCAAAGCAATCATCAGTTCTCCTAAAATTGCCAGTTTTGGTTTCCATGTTCATACCAATTTAGTGTCTGGGTCTGATTTTTCCATTATCCTGCATCTTGTATATAACTATGGTTTGCTGTCAGAAATGAGTAGTCCAAGGATAAGACAAGGGAAAATCAAGCTTTCTGTCCCTGGGGTAAAGGAAATTATACGTAGTTCAACTTTCTCAAGTGACAACATTCATTAGGCTGTTGCTACAGATATCTGTATGTAGGCACAGATAAGTTGGTATTTTCTGGGCACTTCCAGTAATAAAATCCTAACTCAGTGTTTACAGAAGATGTTTAAGCTTTTTTCAGTGATTCGTTCACATGTAGCTTTTCTTTAAAAAAACTTTGATGGAAATGTGCAATCACAGAAAGCTAAACTGAGGGTCCACTGTGAATTTCCTCAGATTTCCTTCTACTTTTGCCTCCTTCCTTTGGACACGGGTGTGGGTCCTGCTTAACATATACTCAACCTGTGTGTACATTCTGGGTGCTCCCATCTGGGGTCTGCGTTAGTACCAGCTCCGCTGTTGCCATATGCAGAGCACCTTAGCCATCTCTCTACCGAAAAGACCCAGAGTTGAAGATATGATTGTGGGGAGGGAAGAGGTAGTCCTTTGCATTTATTTATTTATTTCCTTGCATGATTTTTGTTTTGCTTTTTTGGTTTAGTTTTATTTGTTTGGGCAAGTTTCTTGCCATTTACCTTTGCATTTGCATTTCCTATTGATTGGCAATTTTTAAACTGTTTATTGTGCTCTTTTGTTTAGCTGTTCAAGAGCTAAAACAAAAGCCACCAGGCCCTGTGAGGGACACATTTGCATGCGGCGAACGTTGCCCGAGGAAAAAGTAATTGCTAATGCATATTTATGTGGCACAAATTTGCCATTTGTTTATGCATAAAATTATCAATAGTGCAGGGCGGCCCAGCCGTAGAAAATGGTGACCTTTTTAGCTTAATAAATAGAAATCAGCTGTTATTGTGAAGAGATCAGCCATTTATTCTGTGTTGAGGGACACTGTCGGGAAAATGTAGATTGGTGCCGGCAATATCATTAAATGGAAGGCCAGTGACCCTTTCGGTATAGTCTATTATACTTTATCTAATAGGGGATAAATGACTCTGGTTGGCAAATAGATTAAAAAAAAAAAAAGGGAGAAAAAAGAAAAAAGAAAAAAAACAACCCCACCTCTCCAGACTTCTCTCTTATTCCTCAGCCATATGAACAGGTAGATACTGAGGAGGTAATCTTGCACACACCAGCTGGTATTTTTCTAGCAGAAAAGTGACTTTAAAAACAAACAACAACAACAAAAAAACCCCAACCCCCAAGCCCACTCTGTTTAGACTAGTTTTGACTGTTTTGGAGTGGGAAAAACAACTAGAGCCAGCCTGTGATTCTTCCTAGTTCATGCCATCAAAAGCAATGTTCTGAAAGGCCCGTACAAGGATCAGATTTTGGCTCGTGAAATGAGAACTCATAGTTTGAAAGTAGGAGGTAGGGTCTTTTCTGAAGACAACAGGTTTTCAAAACCAGTTATGCTTTTTTCTTACATGCATTCAATTTTTTAAGAGTGGATAAAAATTTGCCAGTTTATACCCCAAGACACTGAAGACCTCATCTGCTGAAGACGTAGCAACACAGTTTTCTTTATGCTGCTCCGCTAATTCACCTCAGTCTTAATGGGGAGACTTAAGACTTGAAGAGTTAAAAACTAACAGCCGTAAGCCTCAGGAAGTTCTTGTGAAAATGAAAGTATACGCAGAAAACCTCATGTTTCTATGTTTCTCTCATTCTGTTCTCTATAGTGCACTGCACCGTGCATAACTGGAAGCAGCTTTAACCACGCCACAGGTGAAATGCGGAGAGATGTGAGTCACAGTGACTGTAAATGGTTGCGTTTTCTGTGCGCACTGTGTGGTGGGCTGGGCGTTTGACTTTTTTTTTTTTTTTTAATCCCTGAGAAAGATCCAGCAGATGTTTGCAATGGCAGTATTTTACTTCGCAAAGGCTATGTTAGATTATGAGATAGACTTATTTGCATACGCAGCCTGGTTAGGTGAGATGAGATCCCACCTACCACCACTGCCCACCTTCAGAAGATGGAGGCTGGCCTCTGCCCACCCTTCTCCCTTGTGCTTTCAGAAAGTCCTGCTGTTATTCTGTGCTGGGGAAAGGCTGATCAGAGTCATTTTGGGGCTTTGCTCTGTTTGCTTCTTAAAAAAACGATCACAAGGTAATGTTGTCATAATCATGAAAAGCCACCACAATGTTTGCCACTGAGTGATGTCATCCCGGTGGCCTCAGTAAAGAGGCAAAGGGTTGAACAGGACAAATGAACTTGCAGATTGCATGAGAGGAAGCCTCTTTGAGGTAAGGTTGTCTGGGGATGATGGTGTGGAGGTTGTGGTCAGAGGCAGGACTTCTGTCTTGAAGGCTGTTGATCTGTTTTCACCACTATTAAAATTCAGGGAAAGTTTAAAAAAAAAATCATTTTAGTAAAATATAATACAATACATAAAACTTAGTATAGGCTATATTATACATTTGATGATGTATTACGCTCTATAATAATGTTGTAGAAGCCTTTGTAAGAATGTGTGCTACAGTTCGAGACTTCTTCATACCTAAAATTTTCTCTCGTATTGAGACAGTTTTTTGGAAGGGGTTTCTTCAATCTCCTGTTTGTACTTTTCCATGCATTTAACTCCTGTGCACAGAGCTCTTGCCTGCTTCTGGAATGCTGCCTTTGCAGTCCTCCCAAATAATGGTCCCCAAACCGTGTTGCTGTAGAAATGAAAACATTGTAGGACATGTTATGGAAATAGAGAGAAAAGTCGAAGAAAGAGCTAAAAGTATATATTTTCTTAGTTACATCCTATGGATCCCATAGTTAAGATGAAAGTGAATTTAATTGCGGAGTAGGATCTAGGTTTCTTCACATGGCAAGAGGTCCTTTTTTTTTTCTTTTGCTGGTTCTGTCGCTCCACTCAAGACCATAGCCAAGAACCACAATTTCTGAAGTCTCTATTAATGTTTGGGGATTACCTTATCTTCTCGTTAATAAACAGTTGTAATTAGGTGGTACTTTACCTTTACAAGCACATTTTTGTTTTTACTTCAATAAATTAATTAAGCTTTGCTTATTCCAAGTAGATCTGATTTTTCCAAAGGGTCTTTTCCCATGCAGGTATCTCCAGCTCTGCTCCTGAAAAAAGATATTCCTCTACATGTTAAAGCTCACAGCCAGTTGTTAGCCTCAGTTTTGCTTTTTCTTTTCTAACAGTCATAAAACAACCCTTTTGAAGTGTGCTGTTTGACATCATCTAGAAAGTTTTGTGTAGATAAAATTAAAAACTAAAAAAAGCTTAAGTCGGTTGTGTGGGAGTAAACTGGGGGCCACACTGTTGTAAACTAATCTGGATCCAGATGAGATTGTAGCTCAGGATATTATTATTTATTATTTATTATTTATTATTTATTATTTATTATTATTATTTTTTATTATTATTTAGTACAGCTACTGTTGTTATTACTACATGTTTTTTGTTGTATCTGTACCTGCCCAGGCCTGGTTGTGGAAGATACTGTTTTCCTGTGCTAAGTACAGAGAAATAGAAAGCAAGGCTTCTTCAAAAATCTAGAAATATCTAGGTTTATGGAAAATCACAAAAGTTTTGTAAAGAGGAGTTGGTTAAGGGAGGAGAGACAGGACAAGGATGAGCAAGTATCACTGATCAAAGTTTGTAGCAGAAAAAGCACAAGAATGAGCAAAAGGAGTATTACTTTTTCTTTATATTCTGCTTATATGAAGAGGACAGGGGGTAGCACCGTGCCTTGGTTCCAGGTTGCCGGGAAAGACAAAAACATGATGGGGAATATTCGTTTACTGTAAACAAGCCATACAGGTCTGATTGTCCTGTGACCTCTGTTCATTGTCCCGGGACCTCATCCCAAGTAGGAGTGAGTTGGGTGGGGCTTGTTCTTTCCTCAGCTCCTGGTGCATATCTGCTGTATTAATAATGTGTTTAGTTAGGGAAGGAAGATAAAGCACAAATTTTATATTATGCTTCTTAGTTGATGAGTGTTTAATAAGATAACCAAGTAACAAGAGTTAAGCAATTTATATTTTCTGGTTCTTTGAGATGCTGGTAACCAGGTAGTCTGATAGGTCCTGCAGATCTTGACCTTTCTTTGTAAAAGGAAATTTTGATGACTTATCCTCACTGAAGAGTGACTTTTTCCCCCCTTCTTCAACATAGATTTATTTGAAAAGCCCATAGAGATATTCAACTTTCTAAAAGCAGAAATTCACGTTTGAGGAAATTTCTATACAAAATATAGAGAACACATTTCCGTTTGCTCATCTGATTGCTCAAAAATAATATAGGAAATTGAGGTTTATCTTCACAGTTTGCCTGCAAGCAGAGCTCAGTATGAACCAGGGATGGTTGTCTTTTGAAACCTCATGCACTAGCCTGCTCTTGGTGACAGTCTTATGTGCTGCTGTGTTTCACGGAGCGCTCTGAGCTTTAGGGCTGGCAAAGAAATTCCATCAAGTTAAACCAGTAAAGTGCCTGGTTTTATATATTGAGGTTACTGATTTCAGAATTTGGTTGGGTGTGTGTTTTGTAGTTTAAAAATAAAATAAATTCCTGTTTATTGTTATTCATACATATGTTTCATAGTACATATTATTTGTTTTGGTTAGACTAGATTGATATTAATAGATTGTAACACAGTTTAGGGATGCAAAACCTGACTGAAAGGACAGCCTTCACACCTGAGCTGGTGCAGACTTTGGCTTGTGTGAACTTGGCATGTCATGTCACAAGTATGGTCTCAGACTTGCTTATGCAACTGTGTTCATGTGGTCCAGCTAAACAACAGTAGTACTAGAGATTTTTTGTTTTCACATCACTGCTTTGATGTGCACATAAAACTTATTTCCCCAGTTTTGCAACCGGGTAAACTGAGGCACAAAGCTAGTAACGGGGAGCCTATGGCTAGGCAGGGCCACCTGGGTCAAACAGTCCAGTTGCACTTTTCCATGCAACAGTGTCACAGGCCTCTGCAGAGGCATCCCAGCTCCTACCTCATGCATCCCACACATGTACACCTCGTGCCACAAAACACTTCTCCCCTCTCTGCTGAAGGCTTGGGGATAAAACAGCAGCAGCCATAACTGTAATAGGTGCCCAGAGAGATCTGGGGTGCATCACACTCCTGAACTGTGGAGGATGAGGTGGGGTTTGGGAAGTCATGCTGTCTAATGTTAGTCATTGAAGTTCTGGGCTTTGTCATACCTGGGGGAGATGCCACTCCATCACCCGTGCAGGAAGCTCAAGTGCAGCTTAGAGAGCCTCTAGGCAGGGGTCTAGAGAGCTCTAGAGAGCTCTAGGGCTCTAGAGAGCCTCTAGGCATGGAGTAAACGTGTGAGTAACCCTCCTACGTACAGGGTGACAGCTGAGAGCAGAGGCAAATGCAGAGGACTTCTTGCTCCCAGTGCTGTACTTGCACCACTAACCATGCTAAACAGGCTAATCATGCAAGCATGTTAGGCTGGGGATATAAAAACAGCATCAGTGAGTGTAGATTAGCTGTTTAAACACTCAAGAGAAACAGGAATATATAGTCATATTTTTCTCCTAGTTCAATCTTTGTATTGATTTACCATGATAAGAGGTGCCACTTTAGTTCTAATAATGTCTACTTTTATTTTCTTTCCTTTTTTTTTCTTTTTTTCCTATTACATATTTCTATGGCAGCTTTTCCATGTGATATATTTTGGGTCACACATTAATTTACACCAGCCTCTGTTCTGCAAAAAAGAGTTCATGAACTAAATGAAAAGGAATGGGGAGGGGGGATGTCTAGCAGAGCCCAGGCTTTTGTTTCATGTTTTGGATGTATTTTCTTTTTAAAATAAAATTGTTGATATGCATTTGCTTTTATTTTTCTAGCCTTCCTCTTGCTGATGACCAGGTTCCTGTTTGATCCTGTTTACAAGCTTCCGAAGACTGAAAATAACCCCAACTCCTCTGCATTGGGTAGGAAAACAAAACCATCTAAAGACATACGGCAATTACTCTGGAGGGCTAGCAATATGGAAGAGTGTAGTATGAAGGAAGAGCTTGTGGAGAAAAAGGAGAAGGTTACTAGGTTACCACAAAAGACATTAGTGTACACAGTTTTTCTCACCCACTCTTTTGGACTGGTGAGGAGGGGGAGGAGTGGGCATATCAGCAAGTAAATAAGGATATTCTCCAGCGTGTGTATTCCCGGTGTAAATGTTTTAAGTTTATCTATACTTTCTGTTACTCATTCAAGCTGCTTTGCAGTTCTATTTCAATCTATTCAAATCCCCAAAAGGATAACTTTAAAAGATTTTTGCGTTTGGGGGTTTTTTCTCTAAAATTTACTGGCAAGATAAAGAATTTTCCCTAAATTACTATAAACTTGTGGATATATGTGCAACATTTCAGTAGTATTGATGTGTAAGTTTATATATCCCAAGTACTAAATTTTTACAAATACTTTATAAAATGGCATTTCTTGCAGCTAGGGAGAGTTGATGGGGAACAAGCTGGTTAAATGTTGTTGGCCTGACAGGAGACTCAGATACAGGTAATCCCATGGTTAATGTGTCTGCTCGATCCTGTAGTAGTCTTTGTGCTTAAACTGACTGCCATGAATACTAAATGTTTGCAGAATTAAGGTTTCAAAGACAAGCACCTCCTTTTGGTAGCATGGTTTTTATCTTGTTATTGTGGACTTTAGGAAGAATATGGACTTTAGGTTGAACATGTCAAATGCTGTTGTGTGTGATGAGTTTGTCCGAGGGTTAGGCTTCACCTAGCTTGACCAGGTTGCTATCATAGTCATGTATTCTGGTATAATTCGTGCCTTTGCAAGGCGAGGGCAATTGCTACCACATCAGGATTAGAAATGCAGCCACAGTGACAGGTAACACATATGTCCAGTTTTCATGGGTGGAAATGAGGAAAAGGTGTGGAAGGCAATAGAGAGCCAGGGCCAGTGTAACTGAGGATTTAGGGCCAACTCTCAGATGAAACCCTGGGACAGCCTTCTCGATTTCAGTAGGATTTTTGTCCACATGCAGAGGGCTATTCCACTGTTCTTGTGGGGACAAAATTTCTAATTAAGTTTGAATGCAGGATTATATGATTGACTGATAATGTTCTGGTGTAAATCAGTGCTTTTCTGCTTTGTAGTGAGGCCTTAGACACGCATGTGAGATGACAGTCTAAGTCATGGTATTTTAAAATTATTGATTCAGATATGAAAGTTTTATGATTCACTTTTCTCTTTCTAACTGCCAGAAGTCAGTTGTGACTCTTCTAAGTAAGCTTATCAAAGAAGAAATCACTAATTTACCAGCCAGTGCTTAATAATCAAGGAAGTGAAACTTCTACTTTAGAGAAAAAAAAAAAATCCTTTGCTGAGTTGCTGAATGATTTTTAAATAATAAAAGCTTACCATGTATTGGGCAACTGATTTCTTTTTTTACTATTATTATTTTTTAAGACTTACATTCTGAGAGGGGTCACTAGCCTTTGAGAATTGAGCCACTTGGTTGACAAATCTGTCCTCTAAATTGAACAGCATTAATTAGAACTTTATGCTGCAGATTCTTACTCTTTAATGTGGGTGGTGGTATCAACAAAAAAGTCTAATGAATTTGATTGAAGATGATTTTAAAAGGTCTGCCACCTGTAGATAAAAATGTGCATTACTACACATGGTAATTATCAAGACTGAAGGCCGTGACATGATCCATTGACCTTTTGAAATCAAAACACTTACTGTAAAGAAAAAAGGCACCGATTTCTCCATCTATGTTAATATAGGACATGTCTGTATATTCAACTATATCAATACACTGTAATATATCTAGGGGGAAAAAAAAGATACTTTGGATTATGTTAGATTCAAGTTTCCTGTCTTCTCCTCTACAGGCTTGTAAAGCTCTTGCTATTTTTGTATGTGTTGAGGGATCTTTTTTTGGTCTAATGAAACAGATTGCTAAAAATATTCAGGTGTCTGAGACAGCAGCAAAACATCTCTGAGCCACCCTACAAAAATAAACTAGTTTTGTGTGTGCAGGATGAAAAAGAAAGTGTACAGGAACAGATTTCAGCTTCAGGCTTTCTATAGGGGCATTTGTGGTAAGAGAGGGGAGCAATAACCCAGCAACTATCATTGTAAAAATTATGAAAAGCACTTTGATGGTCCTTTTTAAAGTCAGTTCACCAAACAGGGGCCAAAGCAAAAGCCTGAAAGGCAACTCGTAGTTTGCCATTTACAACCTCAGCCCCTTGCTGCTATTTGCAGTTGAGAACGAGTGCTTCTGCATGCAGTAATCGTGAGAAAAACTAAAGGGAAATAAAGGATGCGAATGAAAGATTTTCTGTTTTCATATGAGTACTTGGAACACCAAGCAAGCGAAGAAGCAGCAATTTTAGCTAAGCTAATGCAATACAAGACCACTGCACCCAAACTGTCTCAGCAGAACTTCCTGCATAATTAGATTGTAAATCTTCTCAACTGAGGAAGTTTTGCCCAGGGTCAGATTGTCTAAGTAATAATCCATTCTACATAAATTAGAAGATTTGAACTGCTGGGATACATTATTACATTAGTTTTGTTTTTTATTCCTAATATAACTAAGGAGAACAAATGCAACAATTCTCTTTCTTTTCTTCTTTTTAATTATGTTATGTCTCTTCAGCTTTCCATTACCTCAGAAGGCCTTTCCTGTAGGTTTTTGGATTTTTCCTAAGCAATGATGATAAAGTTGCCATCTAGGCAAATTAATAATTTTTTAATATACTTTAGAAAGTGATACCACAGAATCCTTTGGCCACCGGATTCTGTGATATCACTTCCTCAGTGAAGCATTTAGTCAGAGATGGTGCTGCTCTTTTTGTGCTGTAGTTTTTGTGATGCTGAAGTTTTGTCTCCCACTATGACCCCCTTGTTCTGCAAAGAATAGAGTTGCCATCTTCAGGGTAAGAATTAATGGATGAAAATTTACTAATAACTAGTTTACAGCAAGCAGGCTTCCAAGTTTTTAATTCAATTATTTTCTTTGAGAAAAAGAAGATTGTGGGTACCTGACATGCATATACAACTATATGTAAAAGTGACAGGGGTAAATCCTGAAGTCATTACTCAGGCAAAAATCGCCATTTAAATTTCAGTGTTTGATCTGCTTGAAGGAAGCAAAGTTTGCAGTGTAGCACAGATTAATTTGTATGGACTTGTCAGTGGTTTGTTTGGTGTTTTTTTTGTGGGTGTTTTTTGTTGTTGTTGTTGTTGTTCTACATTTGACTTTCACTATGAAGTGGAGGAGCAGCCAACTTTTCAGGAGAGGCTTGTGGACTTACAGCTTTTGGGCTGGACTCTCGGGGTGTCTGTGCATACTCCGCCAATGCTAAAAACCAGAGAGAGGAGATGTGGAGGGGCTTGTGGAAGTGCTCGCGATGCTGCGGGCTCCCCGTTCCTGGGGCTACTTTGGGCATGCACCAACTCCACAGTCTCCGTAAGATGCATGTGTTAGAGATCTAGCTGTGCACAGCAGTAGTAACTGGTGGCAGGATTGCAAAACCGACTTGATCTACCTCTGTGATGGGTTGTCATCTTGTTGTTGTTGTTGTTGTTGTATGTGCAAGCGTTGAGAAAAATGCAATAGGAGGAAGAGGTTGGCTTCTGTCGTTAATGATGTTTTTAAATATCTGCCTGTTCTTACTGAAAACTCATATGTAATATTGTGCTAATTTTTTTTGAAAGAGAAGAAGGAAACTATCTGGGATGGGGGAGGTACTGAACTCCCTATTTCCCATCTACTTCCTGTGATCAAGGGTAGAAAAATTAAAAAGCGGAAAAGATAATTCTGTATTTTCAAATACAGGGTTATTTTGATTACCTGATGCTGGTTCTGTGAGCTCAGCTGTGTGGTGAGTCTGTAGTCAGCCTGCTCGGCAGAGCACTGGCAGCTGAAGGCAAAGCATAAGTTATGGTGGAAACAGCAAGTGCTCTCAAAGGTCCTGGAAACAGGGGTACTCCCAGACTCAGAGATGTGTGGTCACCCTTCTCTCAACTGCTATGCAAGGAGCAGACTTCAAGAGACTTTTTCATTTTTCTCTATTGCTGTGAGACACGAGTGGATGTGAAAAAGGAATAACACTTTAGAAGACATGAAGAAAAAACTGAAGATCTGTGAAAGCCCTTTGAAACTGGTATTTTGGGGAAACACCAAAGCATTCAGGTGCCCTTGGAAACATACACGAGCATTGGAAGTGAGGAGATAAAACATTATTTTTTACTTCCACTTCAAATCCAAACTTGCTTTCATTACTACCATTATAATCCTTATAAAATTACTTTTATGTATTAAAAATTCTCATTATTATTATTTAACAGCAAGTAGCTATGCCTTTTCTCAGGAACTTCAGATATAAAGAAAATCAGACATCAGACCTCAAGACTACTTTTGAGGCAGAAATAATCCAACCATTATTTCTGGTGTAAAAGGTTTGTGAATAGCATCATTTGCCTAGAAGCTGTTTTCCAACCTAATAACTCCCGGAATAATGACCTAAAACTGTTTCCAAGAGGATTAGGGCCCATATAACTATTAGGAAGTATAAGTTTTTGAAAAAGCTTCTTTCTGATTGGCAGAGAGGTGAGTTCTGATTTAGGTTAGAGCTGCTTGCTTAGGAGAATCGGTTTCAATCTCTCTGAAGTCAAAAGTGTTGAAGTAATCCTCTGGAGAAGGATTGTCTGAGGGTTTTTTTTCCTTTCTTTATATATATAATATATATGTGTATATGTAGATATTACTTATTGCTATAATAACCTCAAAGATGGTCATTTAACTGGGTTTTTAATCCATTTGGGAGGGAGTTTTTAATCTTCTGCTTTAGTTTGCCTTGGGCAAAACCCGTTCAAAATGGGCTGAGATTGCAGCTGAATGCTTAGCTTGTTGGTTAATCATCACTTGAACACTCTTCACTGGAGAGACTGCGGAACAGAGAATTTACTATCTGTAATGATATTGGTGTGTTTTTAAGGTTGTGCACATGTTGTATGTGCTTTACTCGTGTTAATTGCTTTTTTAGCTACTGTGATCTGTAAAGGGGAGGGAGGAGAAAACGTGGGCTCAGGATGACTCAGGAATATCCGCTGTACAGGGGTCAAGCATTAAGGGTTAGAGGAATGCATGGGTTTGCAGCTGAATCTGTTTGATAAAGAGCTGCTCGCCGAGTTGCACTTTTAAATTGGCAAAACTTCCCAACCGTGCATCAAAATACTGGTGACAGAAGTTCACTGCAGAAAGCACGTGAATTCACACTGAAATGGCTGTTAACCTCCTATTGTTTTTCACCTTCTTAAAATAACTGGAGCTAATGCCGTAGCTTCTGGCCGAATCCCAGAAATGTCTCAGCAGATCACACTGAAGACCTGAAATCATCAGTGAGTTCAGCCAGCTTTATCCTAGGGTGCCTTCACTGACAGTAATCAGGATTGGTTTACATCTGTCCCAAGAGCATACTCATGTAAGAAGGTGAAATAAACACCTGGCATTAGCAAAGTAAAATAGAATTATTTGGTTTATTTACCTGAGGAACTAGCATCGCTGGCCATTCAGAAATATGTAGTAATATGCATATACTATATTAAATCTGGCCTTCAGATAAGTTTGGCCTTGTGTGCAATTTAAAAGTGGTCTAGCAGACCTTCTCACTAATAAGGTAACAGTAAGATATGGCTGCCAACTGAGTTGTTATAAAAGACAGGGCCAGTTTTGTGGGACACTGAAATCCATCTTTAAAAAATGCAGAAGGGGTTTAATCAGTGATGGTACTTAACATGCAGCTGAACTTGACCCTGTTTTGAAAAAAATCACTCTAATTTTTGCATTGGTTGACTGTAGTCACAATAGAGAAAGGCAAAGAAATGTTTGCTGATCAGATATATGGCCAAATTCTTATTTCTGATGCAGGACGCACACTGCCAAAAATCTGATGCATATGCTTATGAAAGATTTTTCTGGTTCTATATGTACTATAAATATATTCCACATGGCTTTATACAAAGCTCTCTGTTATTTCAGTAAATCACAAGTCACTAAGCTAGATCCAAAGAAGGTGAAGCTCTGCATAAAATTCTTTAACTTTTTGTGACTTTGAAACCCTGTTTTAGAATATATTTGCTTCATTAATTTGTGGCTTTGATGGTCTCAGTTGGGCAAGCATTGAAAACGTAGACAAAATTTAATAGAAAAAAAATTTTCACAAAGTTCTCTTGTTGCAGGTAGACTAGCAGATAGGGAGAAGAAATTTCCTTTTTGTTTTCAGTATTCTAGGTTTCAATTTTAAACCAGGGCTATATAGTTTTATTTAAAATAAATTGTTTAAGGAATTCTGTTCCTGAAGATGTTATTTGATGTGACCAGGTTTGGCAAAACTGCTTGCTTAGTATGAATACGAGTCTTTCCCAGGATTTTAGAGGAAAAAAAATCTGTTCTCCCTGCACTCCCAGCATGGGACTGAGGGTGTGATTGCACAGTATTGTCTTCCCAAGCCCCTATGCAGGTCTGTCTGGGGGCCCGGGAGCTCCTCAGGGTGTCCCCAAGCAGCACTAAAATGAAGTCTGGCTATTGCCTAGCTGGTTTCCCTTCTTGATTTGAGAACTCTGAATTCTAGCATTATAACTAAAAAGATGAAAAAAGTGAGTGGATTAGTTGCAGAGGAATAGAGTTTGGTAAACCTAAGCGGTAAATGAAGAATAGAACTGCAGAGATTTTTCCTGTTGCAGCAACAGGTTGCTCTAGTTCCTCCCCATTTCTTTTAACCCTAACCACCATGTAGTCAGGTACTAGAGTAAAATGAAGTTAAGAGAGTGAACACTTAAGAGAGTTAAGAGAAGTTAAGAGAGTGAACACTCCCCCCCCCTCCCCCCCCCCCGCCTCAACAGCAGCTTGATGTTTCCAATGGAAAGTGCAGTTTTGTTGTCAAGATTGGTGATACAAATACAATATCGTCCCACTTGGTTGCTTTGCCCCTTCCCTTGCTCATAGACTCAGAATTATGCCTTCTTACTGTACCTTTTCCACATACATGAGCTTTTATGCTTTCTAGCATTGCAAATCTGGGAGAGTAGACAGAGTCCTGCTCCCTGCCATGCACTGTCTGCGCAGCCGCCAAGTAAATGCCAAGCGTCAGGCAGATTGTGGTTGTTGCTTATACCTGTGTAACAGCGGTGGAGATTACTGGGTTTGGGAACTGGAGAATTTTGGGACAGCTGTAGTGCATAATATGGTTAGGGGAAGCGTATCGGGGGGGGGGTGTGGGGTGGTGGTGTCTCATGTGGAGGACTAGCATGGGGGCAGTGATAGCGAAGGTGGGCTTTGGGGTCTCGCACCGGGTTCTCAGCAACCCCAGTCCAGAACAAGTGCTCTGCATCCCTTTGCTCAGGTAAGGGGGGGAAAGCGAGTGTCAAAGAATACTGACATCCCGCAGCTGCTTTTCGGTGAGCCACCGTAAACTTAGAAGTAAAACTTGACAATAATTTCTTAAACAGCCCAGTGTTTTGTGCCTTCCTCTTCAGAGTAGGGTACGTAAGACGAGGACAATGTCTTGACTGACAGCTGGGGAGTGCTGAGTCCCCACCCTTGGAAAATTAGGCCTCCTTGCAGCATCCCCCAAACTAAACCACCTGAAGCCTCCGGCTGCTCCTGAGACATCGGATGGGAGCCCTCATAAGGAAAAGGGAAAGGGGGATCCAGCAACTGGAACCTGTGAGATGGGAGAGCCAACGGCTTCCGATTTCTGGACCTTTGAAAGGGTTAATGCCGAGGTGCTCTATTGTATTAATGATGGTTGTCTCTTCGCAGAGCCCGTTGGGCTCTTTCAGGGGCCTCTCAAAACAATGAGTGCACTGAGGCTGTTCTGTCTAATTACTCCAAGACAGGGATGCTAAAGAGGAATTAATGACAGTTGACAAGTGCAATTAATAATTATAGCAAAGCTGGGAGTCATGCAGCAGGCAGATGACAATAACAGGGTAACTGTACATGACAGCTTTCATCCGTTCCTCCTCCACCCCCCTGCTTCTTCTTTCTTTTACCCTTTAATGTGAGCTGCTGCATGCAGCTGGGCCGCACCGCTTGCTCGGAAGGAGAAGGCGCTGAGATCTGGTCACTTTAGGTTTGGCCAGTTTCTAACCCACCCCCTCCCTCAGTCCCTCCCTCCTAAAAAGATAATAAAATAAAATAAAAAAATAAAAAAATTACCAACAGCACGAACTTAGCAGCACAGGCTTCTGTTAGCTTTCATGGTCAGGTGTTGACAAGACTACTTAAAATTCATGTTGGGTGATTGGAAGGAGAAGGGGACAGGGAAAGGCAGCAGCAAGCTGGAGTTGAAGTGGGATTTCCATATCAAAGGCCAGGCCTTTGGCTCTGAATGGTAATTAAAGTACCCAGATTTCATCTCCTTGGTCAGCTCATGAAAAGGAAAAAAAAATTAGAGGATTTTTTCACTCCCTTTAGACTACAGTACAGCAAGCAGTAAATTAAATGAAAGTTGAGCTAAAAGGTGCCTAACGCTTCAATCTTTTGCATCTAATAGAATCTATGATGTTTTTAAAGCATTTATTCAGTTCACATCTTCATCTTGCTGTGATTATAAAGGATATCATGTCTGCTTACATTTATTGGGCACACATCTTGGCCTTCCCAGGATTGTAAAAGGATTTCACTTTGCATTATGTTGCTGTTGTGTTACGGCCTTTTGGTTTAAAAAAAAAAAGGGAGGGGTGAGACTGTGAAAAGGAAGAAAAAAGGCACATTTCTGTGTAATTTCTAGCTGGTCATTGTAGGAACCACTAACAGTGAGAACCAAATAAATGCAAATTTAATGAGGCATGGGGAACTAGTAATGAGATACAACAGCCCCTCACCTTGAGGTTGCTCGTTCAAACCTAGACCATGGCACTGTTGAAAGTGGCCACAAACCAGCAGTCACATGGCAGTAAATGTGCAATGTTTTGTCACCTTGGTCCAGTTCCTACTGGACACACAGTGATGAAACGAAAGCCCTGCTTGCATTTGCTGGTAGTCCCTCTTCAGGGACAAGGACTGTGTGCTCTCTGGATTTCCTGCCCTTGGCGTGGGTCATGTTCAAGTCAGAGTTACACTGTAATGTGCGGTGTCTTGCCCCAGGCTCCTCCTTGGCTGTCCTGGTTCCAGGTCTCCTGTAGATGTGCTGAGGTCTCCAGTCTCTGGAGCTATTGGTCTGGCCTTTTGCTGACAGTGGCTGAACACCCAAAGCATGAGGGTTTCACCAATATTATTGGTGTCCTGTTGTGCCCTTCAGTTTCTCTTTAGATCTGAGCTGGCCAAGCAATTTCTCAACACCTTGGGCTCCTGCCTCTGGGTTTGCACCTCAGTAAATCCACAGTTGCACTCTCTTTGGCTGAATGCCCTGAGGCAAAAAGCAGTTTAGCTCTTTTCAATTCTGCTCCTTAGCTAGGGAAGACTGAAATCTTAAATCTGAGAGCCACACCTGTATAACTAAAGGTGACCAGGCTTGGGTCTCATTTACCTTGGGGCTGAGCTGGAACCTGCTACAGGTCACAGATTATCTCTCCTGACCCCACTGGATGCTGGATCAGTTCCTTGAGCTGAAACCCTGAAGTCTAGATGTTTTGGTGCGTTTTCCTGTAGTTACATCTCCGCTATAGCAAAGGTATGCCTTGTGACATAACCGTTTTGGTATGAGACATTATAGATGTGGGCAGTGCTGGTGGTATTCTGTTTGTATGAGTACAGCTGCTGTGGTGGAAGGGTTAAGAAGAGCTCCTTGAAACAAAACATGGAATAGTTAGGATCAAAATTTAAAAAGAGAGGGAGGGGGGAAAAAGGCTAATTTTTGTTGCTGTAACAAATAACAAGAACTTAGAAATGAGCCAAACTAAATGCTTACTGAACACAAAACCAGTCTGAACTTCAGAGGTTTTCAAATCTAGACTTGTATTTGAAATGTTGAGGTTATTTTTCTTCTTCACCTTGTCTTTCTTTCTTTCTCTTCCTTTCTTGCTCTCTTCCTTCTCTCTTCCTCTCTAAGGCGCTCTCTCCTTTTTTCCCCCTCAGCTCAAGTGCATCATTTTCTGCTATTGTGTTTAAAAAACTCTGCTGCAGGGGCTCTGAAATGAATAAAAATGTAATCCTCAATGTGCCCATTGTGCACTCTCATTTGTTTTTGCTGTATTGATTTATCAGCAGAGGGAAATTACTCGCTAGAAGAGAGGATGCCAGTCAGAATGACATTTATTTCATAGTACAAGGAGGCTCTCCAGCGTGTTTCCATGTAACCCAGATATTGGAGCTGTAAAAGGGCTTGTAACAAGGTTTAGTGCTGAGATTAGATCGTGTGGAGCACCTTGCTTTCATAACAACAGGCACTTGGCTGGAGCCAAGGCCTCAGGTTATGGTCAACTTTTTTTTTTTTTAATTCCTTTTTCCTTAACGTAGAGTATTTGGCTTGCACCCCAAAATATTTCTCTGTTCAAAACTCAACCAGGCAAACTTGTGAAATCTCATTTGGTTCTTATCAGGGTCTTGAGCTTTCATGTCACTGAGTTAAAAAGAGAAAAAAGATAAAATATTTACTTGTTAATCTTTTTAGCTTTGTGCTTCCTTGCATTTCTAGTGAAATAATCCCATGATTTTAATTCACCAAAGCAAATCTTTTCCTCCAGTGATGACAAGCTACACTTGCTCAAGGCTAACAATTACCTGTAAAAACGAAGTGTATTCTTTACCCAAAACCTGTAATAGGTATATGCGCATTGCATATAAACGTGGGATTCAGGAGGCTGAATCCTGGCCCTAGGGTTCGTGTTTGGCTGCTGTTGCTGGATAGTTTGCACTGAGGGCTTTGCTGTGCTGACTGGTGTCCGGTGTCTGTCGAGCTCCGCAGCCCCTTTTCAACAGCATCCAAGGTTGGGTGGTTCAAAGGAAGATCCCCAAACCCCAGAATTGGCCTTCCTCCACAGTGCTTCTCTTTAGCAGATGGATGTTGGCTTATTCTCTGCAGCATTTTATGTACCTTTGGAAATGTCCTGTTAGGAGGTATTCTTAAAACTCTTGACATATTTATGGCTATTTAAGAACCTGCGCCTGGAAATAACCTTCTGGATTGTCAAGCTCTTCCTCCTAGCATGCATATTGATAGCATATAACCTTCATTAATTTCCTGTGATTTCATTTATTATCACAGGTATGAAGTTGCTGCTAATTTCTGTACATCTATAGTTATCCTTCGTTGACTTACATGGTCATGAGCTTCAGTGTCATCATATAGCAGGGAGCTTTGGGGGTGAAACCTGCCCCATAAGCTGAGGACCGCTACTGCCCTGTGCAGGAGCACAAGTGCTGGCAGGGAGCTCACCACTCCTGACCATTGCTGGAACATGGGGAAATAGGCAGTAGGAGGTATGGGAAGTTATGTCTGTGTTGAAGATTGCTTGATGCTTTCCGTCCTAAAACTCTCTTTTCAGCTGTTTATATCTTTGCCAAATGATTTCAGCTTTGGCTGATATTTTCCATTTTGGGTGTTTGCCTCAGACATTTAAAAAAAAATAAATTTAAAGGAATTTTTCAGCCAAAATGGCTCAGCTGTCCTCAAGCTGAGAGAAAAAATAAGTTGTTTTGCTTTTATTAAAAATATTCTTCCCACTGTCTCGATGGAAAGCTCAGCTCCCAAGTTACAAGCTTCTGAAATGCTAAATTTCTTGTATCCAGTAGTAACTTTCTTGAGTGATAAAATTAACCAGGTTTAACTAACCTGTGTAGTTCTTTGCTAGACTGCGAACCCACTGGCTCACATGTCTCTGTTGCTGCCTTTGTCTTGGGGTGGTGGCTGGGGAGTAATGGTTAGGGTGAACTTAACTAGAACTAGTTAGCCCATCTGCGTACATCACTCTTTCTGTTTTAAACAGAGGATAATGCTGTTGCTGCAACTGTATCCAGCTGAGCTATAGCTCAGCCTGCATCTGAGCCACAGAGTTAGCTGAGGGTCTTGCTAGCTAAGCTTGACCTAAACTGAACTGTTCCTTTGTAGTCTAGATGAGATGTGTTATTTTCCTCCTAAAGTTCAGGTCAGAAATACAGAGAGAGCAAAAGGGAAAGAGTAGTACTGAACTGTGGAAGAGAAATAAAATTGAATAAGTGCCTGGCAGAAGCAGAGGACAACACTTGCTTTTGGTAAAGTTGGGAGCATGCATACAAATAGGTATGATGGAAATTGTCCCAGCAATGGGAGCGTGGCTCTTCCCTGCGGTGACGGGCACCTGTTATTTGCTCCAGACATCCCCTTCTGTGGGCAGGCGTTGAACCTTTCAGGAGAGAAGAAATTGGAGATTTACTTTTTCTGCCTTAACTGAGGTAGCAAATGGCCAGTGTGAGGAAATAGGAATGCTTGTTTGGGGAGTAAGAAATGGAGTTTGTGAATATGTGGACCTGAGGAAAGGAGGTCTCAGCACACCAAAGACTATGAGGAAGATGTGAGGTGGGTTGAAGTAGCCAGAAAATCATCTGGGCAGCCATGCAGGCCTGCATTCTTGAAGTCTGATATTGTTTAGGAATTACCTGTTTTGTCAATACATTGACTGATGGGAAGATTGTTTTTGTTTTGGTTTTTTTCTTTGGTGTCTGCATACCAAACCAGCTATATTTAGAATGAAATACGGATTCTGATAACAGGAAGATAAATAGAAAAAACTAAGTTTAAATGGTGGTGTTATCTTAAAATAAATGCTTCAGTAACATACAGTCTAAAGCTATTTAAGCATATGGAAATGTATGTAAAATCAATATACTACTATGTCATTTTTTGCGTCAGAATCAGCGTGTGTCTGTGCTGACAAAATGGCATGCATTACCTTTCCCCATCTGTTCAAAGCACATTTAGTAGTGCCTTGAAAAGCTTTTGCAAGTCATGACATAAATACACAACTGGATGGTGCAGTATAGATAGAGCAGCAATCTAGTGAAGCCTCCTTTAAAGGGAAATTATTTTAATCCTTTTCAGGCAAAAAATTAATTTTCAACAACAAAAAAATTGGTTTAGTATAAAAGTGTAGTAGCATTTACCAGTCATATCCATGCTAAACATTTCTCCCTACCACTATATCAGAAAATAGCTTCCAACGTGGATAAAATCCAAAATCAATTAGTTCAGTTTAAGTTATTTCAAATTTCATTGTTTGTTAGTTTTTAAAGAACATCTTCCAGATTGTCTCTAAACTTTACATGAAAATTAATTTAGTTAGAAGTTTCTTCCCACTTGCATATTCCAGCCTAGAGGAGCTGAAGATTTGCAGAGAACACCAGTAAAAATAGTACCATTAATTCCCACACAGTAGTACCTGAGTAGTTCTTCAAATGTCCCTTTCTTTGTAATTATTGACTTTTTATTGGCTTTTTAGCAGAGCTTCTTGTACTATGATATGTAGCAAAACCACACCACTCTCCCTTACCTGATGAGTGTTACTTGTCCATCCACATAACTTTATTGATGATTCTACATTCATATAAAAATTTTCTTTTAAGAAGTGTATTTTGCTCATAGATATGCAGAAGGCTGAGAGGTAGCTCACTGTCTATATGCTATCCTAAAATATAGGACTCTCCTTACATGCCCCAGGTGATTGCCATTTCTAGGACAGAGTAGTCTCAATCTTCTAGGCAACCTGCAGGACCACACAATTTTGAGCTTCTTATCTATGGTTTCCTCCTCCTCTGTGTAACCTGATTATAATTCCATCCATCAACTCATCATTTTCCTCTAGCAAAGCTCCTGGTAAATCTTTATGTACAACAGCTGGTGGTATGCAATCGTCATGCCCATCTACATAATCAAAAGGAATTGTAGATAGGCAGAAGTGAATGCCTGAAGTGAGAGATGGTCAGAGTTTAAAATGACCATTCATTTGTGGATCGTTTTTTTGTTTGTTTGATAGACTGTAAGGCTGTAGCAGTTTTGTGGAGCAAAAACCTCAGGTACTAGATAAATGCTTGTGGAATGACTGTTCCTGTTTCTGTGGCACCTGGTGAAGGACTAGGAGAAAATAATAGAAGCATGAACAACTAAATTATTTTGGAAGGTTTGTCTTTAAAACCACAGTGTCATTTGAGAACCTCCAAATTATGAACAGAGTTGGAGGCCAAAGGGAATGGCAGGAGTGTGTGTCTAATCCGGTTCCTCCTACAGCAGTGGCCTTAGAATAGACCTCACTAATTTTCTGCATCAAAACTAATGAAATTAAAAGTTTTATAGAGGTGCACATTGGTAATAGCTATTATTGTGACTTTTATCTTCTTATTCTTTGCTTATTATAATGTTGTTATATTTGGAAAGTATGTGGAATGAGTGCCAAAAGCAATGGAAAGACCTTCCTTTTGAAGCAAAATCAGAACCATTAGTTGGAAAGTCTTGCACTGTGATGTTTGTTCATCTCTTCACCATTGCTGAATTTTGCTTTCACTTGCAAGTGTGAACCATCAGATTAGATGCTTCCAAGGGCTCATTCACTGTGAGGTTTTGCAGGTGATTTCAGTTTAATGCAACCAGATAATTGTAGCCCTGGGGCTTGGCTAGGTTATAAAGCTGCTAATCCAGACAATATTATCCGATCACATGTTGTGCTTATATGAGAGACCTCTGCCTTTAATAGTCTCTCCCCGTGCTTGTAAGTGGGTTTTTGTGGTGTGTGGTTTTTTTTTTTTTTTTAGTTTCAGCAGCCCTATAAAAATGAGACACAGGCTAAGATTAAGATCCTGAACAAGTCACTGGAGTTATGCAGTACTCTATTATAAGTACTCCATACATAAAATACACATACATCATATATCAGTTGTTTCATGATGCTAATGTGTATGTTCACCTCCACGTTTGAGAGGGTAAGGTGGTGGGCACTGACAACTCTGAAAACTGAACTCTGTATTTAGCTCTAGGCCCACATGTAGCTGAAGCAAATGTATGGCAATGTTTTATAAGCAGTATTGTCAAGCAGTCAGAAAACAGATATTTTTGTTAAAGAAGTGTATTTGTATATTTGTCAAAACAGAAACTTTTCATGGCAATATGCTAGTTTGAGAGAAGCTTTTTGGGGGAGAGAAAGGAGGGTGAAATTGTGTGTCAGCCTGAAATATGGACCTCTCTTATTTGGCAATGTTGTTTGCTCACCTCTAATGAAGTTTTCATTATTTAGTTTCAAGAGGGACAGTTCTTGTAAGTTTGTCATCCAGCTCTTTGAAATGTAAGAGGTTGATACGGGTCATATAAAACCTTAGATGAAAGCTCAGGCCTATCGCTATCTGTGCTATGGGAAAATAAAGCACACTGTCCTGATATTGGTACCTTTATAGCATTGCTTTGGCGCAAGATATAAAGTGGAAGGAGGGGCTGACTTCTAAACCAGCCAGCAAAACGTGCTCCTTAGGTTTAGGTGAAATGCTGTGGCTGGAATAAATAATTTGGAAACTGGGAGGAGTATTGGTAAGACTTGCATCATAGTAATTTGGCCTGTTACAGATGGAAAGAGATCTCTATACTTCTACTTTTATAAAGTGGGATTGCTTCTGATTACTCCTTTGCATGCCGCTCATTTCTCGAGCAAACGTGTAGCCTGGCTGTGCAGGTCCGTATGCTGAGAAACGAGGCAGAGTCCTCAGCTTCTTGGAGGACGTCATGGGGCTGAGGAGCATGCCCTTAAGAATAGGAGTGCTGGGCTTTTCCCTGGAAAAGTTGGTTGTACCATTATTCTCTTCTGTGTTGTATTAGTATTACTAGATATTACATACTTATATAGCTAATTTCGACTCTTTATCAACAAGTGTTTGTAGGAGACAAACTATCAGAGTAAAAGGAATTGATCAGGATTAATCCGTTTACACTTGTCCTGCTTCAGAAAAAGAAAAATAACAGCCAACTAGAGCTGCACCTCTCGCTTGAGCTTGCTCTGGTGCTCGTTTGACCATGCTCTGAGCTGAGTCAACTTGCTGAACTTTAGCCCTTGACCTAGTGTCAAGCTTGTTCTCCCTCCTCCTACTTCCAGAATAAACTGGAGCATAGAGCGCCTGTTTCAAAATGCACTGTATCGGGATGCTGTTGTCTCAAGAAATCATGATGGCAGCAGAGAGTTACTGGGGTGTAGGAGAAGTCAAGTCACTTGGCTTTTTTGGGCTACTTCCAGGCTTGAACTAACTTCAAGGAAGGAGGAGATATATAAAACTAGAGGGGTTGTGCAGTACTACAGCTTTGGATGTCTGTTTTGATAATTTTTTTAGAGAAGAAGAGAAGACACCCAACAATTTCCTCATAAAATTTCTGTTAAATATATTTCTTTAAAAAATGAATTTAATTTCAGGCAGTTGTGACAAGGTCTATAGAGTTCACTGTGATACAGTCTGGCTCTGATTTTGCAAAGGCTTGGCAAGTTCACGTGTTAGTTTATGCATCTGAATAGTCCCTCTAACTTCAGCAAAACTATCGACGTGTGCAGATTTACAGGCTTGCTGAAGTCTCTGTAAGATGCGAGCCTAACAAATACCACAGATTTTACACGGGGGAACACTAATGTCAAATGTGTAATTAAAAATCTTCAGGACAGGCAAATTTCTGAGCATGTGCAGTATCCTTTTTGTGAACCTCGGGATCTCAGCTGGTTTTGGTGAAAAACATGGAAAGCAATTAGCTTGCATCTTAGAGGCTAATAATAACTGAACCTTTTGGCAGATTTTGTGATGGGATGATTTCCTCACAGTGATACAAGCCAAATGAATTAATAAAACAGATTTTTAAAAATCACTTATTCTAACACAGTCATTTTGCTGTCAGAGGTGCATAAAAGCAAAGAATTTGAAACCTGGGCTCTGCTACTTTGCACTTTGGACCTTTTTGTAAGGATCAATCTCATGTATTTGCACCATGTTAAAGCAATTTTCCCTCTGGAGCTAGAGTCTTGTGTGTTCTGCTTGAGATTTGAACAAATTTTGTAAACTGAGCCCTCTTTATTCTCTCTCTCTTTATAAAATTTGAAGAGATTTCTTCCATTTCAAAAGTAAAGGTTCAAACAGATCTGCCTGGATAAACAAGATGAGCGAGATTTGGTTCTGCGTCGGGCAGCAGGGGGGTGGTGGTGCTTGCTCTTGAAATCAACAATGTCTGTTTTCCCCAAAAAGACAACGGTTGTAAGCAGGTTTACCGCTGACTGCCTTCTTAATGTGCTTCAGCTCTGACCCAAAGTGACCTCCTCGCTGCTGCGCCAACTCGTTCAATCCCTACAATCGCTCGGTCTTTGTGGTCTCTCTGAGCATCACCAGAGATTCAGCAGTGCAACGAGAACGGAGAAAATGGTGCCTGCATACACACAAATGTCACAGTCACCTGCACGGACAAGTCCAGTAGCTTTAAACAAGGGAAACACCAGTTGCTAAAATGTAGGCACGGGAACCCTGTTTGTGAAGAGGAATATGGACACCCCAGTAATACTAATCTGGAGCTGAGGCTTGGTTCCCAGCTTTGCCACAAGCTTTCCCAGCTGACCAAAGGCAAGACGGATCATGTGCGTGTCTAACTGCCAAATGTAAACAGCAGCATTACTTAAAAGGAGAGCAGTGAGGATGGGTGTGCTAGGTGGTAATCCAGCACTTGAGTGCTGCCGTGATGTGGCCCACGTTGGGCCCGAGACACAAATGATAGGGTCATCCCTGCGGTGCTAGCTGGGCATCTGGACCTCACTGGTAGAGGACAATGTAATCACACAGAAGTCGTAACAGCAGTGCTTTCCAAAAAGTGAGAAGCAGTCCCTGGGAGAAGAAGCAAGAGCTGCTGGAAGAGAGAAGAGTGAAAGAGCAAAGAGATGTACTCCTAGATATTTTAGTTGAATTTAATTAGGATTGAGTGATATGTAGGCAACACTGGAGAATGGTGCCTGTTACATGAAAACTCAACTATCAGTCACTGGAATGAGATGCTTCTGGAAAAGAAGACATCACTTTCCCCTTTGAAAGTGTAGCTAGCTTTATAATGTGTCCAAACAGGATATAAAGTTCGCCAACCCTCTGTTCACCTCGCGTCTATTTCCCATCTCTGGAGTTAGCTAGTGTAGGGCAGTGCTGAGACACTAGTTACTGTATCAAAGGACGTTCCCTCACTGTCCCCTACCCTCATCCTATGGTGAGTCAAGCTTGGTGCCCTGCACTGAATGTCAGGAAAGTTTTCTGTGCTTCTCTCTTACGTAGCCAAACATGTCTGATGTGCAATGGGCTTTTTAACTGTTGTTTTGGTCTTGTTAACTGTAAGCCTAGAATGTTTTGTCTCTTTTGTTGAAGTGTGAAACACATGCTGATTCTTCTGAACAGGTAGTCTAGAAACCAAATGTTTATGCCTCTTAGTTATAAAACATATAGTTTTAAAAGTATCGTTTGATCTTACCTTTGAAAAGACTGACACCCCCACCACCATTCTGCTGAGCAACCAGAAAATACTGTAAATGCTTCATCCTCACCTGGGGCTCACGTCCAGCCTTAGGACTCCTTAGCCTCTGTTCCTGTTCCCATTCCCTATCAAAAGCAGTGATGTGCAAAATACAGACTGAAACCATTGCTGCCTAAGGCCACTGTCAAGGCTGAGAATAAATCTGATCAGCTGCACACTTGTATTTTTCAGTGGAGCCTCTGTTTCTTCTGTTCCTTTTCCAAGGGAAACAAAGGAGACAAAATCCCAAGCAAATGTTCATAAAGCACCTACCAGGAGAATTACTCTGTTCCCTTCAGCTTCTCATGCTGCACCCATCGCCACACTCTCTGAGGTCTGGTGGTTTTGTAGGTGGAGCTGTGGAGTCTTAATGTAGGGCTCTCCTTGAACAGTGTGACTTCTCTGTGCCTTTTCCTCTAGGCTTGCAATGGAAATGCAATGCTGCTTTGCATCCTGGGGTTTAGGCTTCATGAAAGTAGCCATCTGACAAAGCTTTTTTAAAATGAAAGGTAAGATGAAGCAAATTATCATTTGACGCTCAAGTCAGTCTCTCAGACATAGGCTTACAATGACAGTTTAGGTGTTTTAGGGTACCCTGTCTTGCATCCAGTTGCCTTTCCAGGAAGGTCCCAGTCTGGTGCCATGCCCTTGTGTCTGAGGGGTAGGCACAGTTTAGCCATAGCTGGATGAAGCTCAGTGAAGTCAGGGGCAGTATTTACCTGTGGAGCAGCTGAAGAAGCTAGCTACTAGTGCCATCATGGCAGTGCAGCACTCTGCCTGGCCCAATTAGCCTTGCTGCGAGGCCAGCCTTATTAGCTCAGAGCGAGTGCTTTGGAAATACAGTGAGGTACGGCTGGGTATCTCCGCAGAGCAATGTGTTTGGCTGTGGGTCTCCACCATGAGATCTCCTCCCTTGATCTGAGGGCACCGGAGGAAGCCCGTTAAACCTGGCCCTTCATTTTCTGATGAGCTGTCGGTGCGGTGCTCGCTGTCACCTCACCTGGGTGTCCCTGTCCTAGTGCTGTCCTTTTCATTTTAGTACTCAGTGCATGTCTTGCCCACAGTGATCTACCCTACCTGAAGCTCTTTTAAAGAATAGTAACAGCCCACATGGAAGCGGGTTCATAGAAGTTAGAGACCAGTATAACCTTTTGCTCCTCTCTGCCTGTCTCTTTCAAGCTGCTGTGAAGAGGGAAGATCTCCTCTCCTCCTTCCCCACTGCCCCAGCTCCTTCTCCTTGCTGCCTGGGAGTAAACAGTAGATGTTACATGTATTAACACCGCGCTCTAACACAATGCTCCTGGGCGTGCTCTGTGTGCAAGTCCCTGGCAGCTGTAAATTAATTAAAAGTAGACAGAAACCCTAGAAAAAAAACAAGTTCCCTTCTCCCTTCCCCCCCGCCCCTCTTTTTCTTTCTCTCTCTGTGGGTAAATAGCTAATTCCTTTGTTCCTTGCTGCACTATTTCATTTCTGCCATCATTGTCCTCATTGTTCTCCGAAACAGGAGGGGTCTGGGCCAGGAGCAGCCAAGGTCTTGGCTAATGACGGGAAGTCTTTAAAGTTTGCGCTGCATTTCATCTTCTCTGTGGGAGTTTTAGGACGCATCCACTGTTTGATCCCCACCGTGCAACTTTGCTTCTAGTTAATTAACAGATCCCCATTACACTCTCTCATCTGCAAGCACATGGGAGGCCTATCAGGAGGTAATTCAAGGCCAATCTGAGTGATGGCAGAAATTAGAGAAAACGGTTGTTTTAGGGTTCTAACATTCAGGCATAAAGCTCTCCCTTTGCAGAGGTGCCCTGTAAATTTGGGCTTGTTTCGTTGTATCATTTTAAGTTTTTAAGTGATCTGCTTTGCAATCAGGTCTCTTCTGGGGGTTCAGTTTTTTTAGGAACTGTAGACAGGAAGGCAGTTTATTTGTTTTGCTGCTGCTTTGCCGTGCTGGCAGCCTGCATGGTGTACGGTTTTGAGGGCCAGTTGAAATGAAACCGCAGTGTTATTAGCAAGATGTTTTCACCTTCCTTTCATTCCCAGCTTCCCCGTTCCCACCAAGCCTATTATACAGGTTACAAGTGTCTTATGGCAACTTTTTTAGTGTCGAGTAAAACCACCACAGGCCTCCCAGCTGCAGAGCTTTGTCAGGCTTTCAGCTAAATACTGCACCTCTCAGGAGTGCAACCTTCTGTCGACTTTGAATGTTTAGAGTTGTCTGATATTTCCCCCCCTTTCCTCTTTCCCTCCCTCTTCCCCACCCTATGAGCAATGACCCCCTTTAACTAATGAATTAGGAACTGCTCCTGCAGTTGCAATTCTCAGTTCAGCACTTGGCAATGAGAATCAAACCAGGGCTATTTAGTGCAGCGTTAAATGGCCCACCACATTAGCCCCCTGGCATGCTAAGCTATTAGGTTGTTTTACTGTTGTTAAAGTTACATTTGTTAGGTGGAGTTGCTGCTCCAACAGAAACTTGGTAATGTGGGAAGAGGCAGACAGCTCAGTGTCTTGTGGATGTATTGTGCAGCTACGAGAGACCAAAGTTTTCCCCTCTCTCCATGAGCCTATTACAGAGGAAAGTTTTTAGCTTTGTTGCAATCGAGCAGTCTCGATTGACCATTACGCTGTGGCAGGGAGTAGTCAAATCATTCGTTGTTGCTCACCTGTTCCTCGGTCAGCTCTCAGCTGGGCTGCGGCAAGGTGGCGTACCCTGGCAGGGAGCCTCCAGCACTTTGGGAGCTCCAGGTAGTATCAAACTTTGCAGGCCGTGTCCTCAGCATCATGGGCTACTGCTGGTACACTCACCTGGTTCTCTGGGCTCCTCGCTGCATCTCAGGGGAAGAGCAGTGTATGGGCTTGTTCTCCATTTGCAGATTTTGGGCTGACACGAGGGCCTCTGAACAACTGTGGCTGCACAGCGTCCCCCCAGAGGCTCCTCTAGCCTGTACCCTGCAGCACAACACAGCCCAAGAAATGGGTCTTTCTCAGAAATGCTCCAAAACTCCCTCGAAACAGGCTGTCACAGAAGAGGGATTCACCATTTTCTGCTACGAGTGAGAAAGGGGTATTATTTTGATCTTGCCATCGGGGCTGTCTTGAAGATCCTGGGCACAGTTCCTGTAGCTGCAGAGGATGCTTATCACACTGGGAGGCGGGATTCACCCCTGGCCATGAACTTAATGTAAAAGTGTAGAAAATGAACTAGAAGGTATATGCACCTTTGGTTCAGTACAGCGTGCTTGACTTAGCAATGCTCATTCTCAGTCTTTGTCTAAAAATAGTATTACTTGTCTGCTTATTTAAGGAGCCTCGTGTCTTATACTCTGAATGAATATCTAAGTAAAGTCTTTAAGTGTGTGTGTATATATATATATATATATATAATTGTGCCATGGGTTAGAGCAACATGCATAGGAAGAAAAAAAAAACCACCAACAAAACCCCAGGAAGGGCAGCAAAGGGAATAATTTAGTATTTGAGCCTCAAATACCAGTTTGAATCCTGACAGGGTCAGCACAGCCTTCTGTGTTCCTGATTTCCCTCCAGGTCACTGAAGGTTTTATGGACAAGAGGTGAAGGAGTGACATCCTTTTGCTCCAGTTAGGCATCTATGTTCTGTGGAGCCAACTGTAGGTGCGGGAACTTGCTCAGCTCACCTGCGGGATGGTTTTCTTTTTTTTTTTTTTTGTTCTTACTCATGTTGCAGCGATTTGCATCCTCTCTTTCCGCAGCAGCAATACTTCTCCATTGCTGGATACAAAGATATTATAAAGCACTGACTGATTCTTTGGGGCGGGAGGGGGAATCGATGCACCGATGCGAAGTGTCATCGTTTTATTTGATTTAAGCATAATGAAATGGGCAGCGCATTCACAGTCAAGGCACCCTGTTGCTGACGTGACTGGGGTAGACAGGGTCCTCAGCTGCTAAGCAGGGATGCTTGGATGTGCCACAGGGTTTCAGAGAGAATCCCCCTGCAAAAGGAAGCGTGTGCCAGTATTGTAGAGTGCTTGTGCCAGCCAGCTTGCAGGGTTGATTTGGCATTTGGCGTATTGGTAGCGGCTGCCAGTGTGTGTGGTAGAAGAGAAGGGAATAGACAAGAAAAACACATAGGAGTTTAAAATAAAAATGTAAAATTATTTGCTTTGTGCCATATGGACTCCAATATTTTGACAAAACTAAGGCCAAAATTAATCATGCTAGGTTAGAGTTTTAGTTCAAAAACATATGTATAACTGTCCCCCTGAGTGTGTATTTGAGTTACCATTTTCATACAGAAAAACCTTAACCTTTTCAGTTTCTTGTTCTCTGCTCCACTACCAATTGCTCCACCTGGATTAACTTTTTCTATTGTGTGAAAGTTTAAATTAGTTTTTGCTTTTTTGATAGTTTCTTAGTTAAATGTCAAAGATACTGTTGATTTGCTCTTTAAAATTTTGTTTGGAGGACTTTATTTTCTTTTTCTTTTCATGGAACTGAATGGATTTTAAAAAAAGTTGTCTTGTGTCCAGGCTGGACTGTTTGGTCAAAGAGAAAGGGGGAAGGGATGAGAGGATGAGAGAGAAGGAGTAACCAGGACCGCTAGTAATGGTTGGAGAACTATTATATGAAAAGTGGAAGTCTGTCACGCCAATCCTGCTTGTCCTGACTCAGATGCTGTCCCCACTGCACTTGTAGCACAGGGATTTTCAAATCTGGGATTTAAGTTTAGAAATACGGTATGTGGCCAATCTGTGGATTTTAATTTATAAAGGAACCATTCTGAATATCTACAGTAATATGACCTTTTGCACAATGTAAACCATCACATTTTTCACTATAATTTTTTTCATCAAGCAGCCAGCATCCTGTTATACCTGAGCAAATTATTCAGGCTTACACTGTGTTAGGTCATTATTGAACAAGCTTGGCTATGCATTGAAGCACAATACTGTTCTGCACTAGTTCCTGTTGTGGGCACTTTGCTTCACCACTAAAAATGCCATGTGGAGTCTAGCTTAATCCACTTCAAAAGCAAAGCTGAACTATACACAGGCACTCCTGAAAAGACATAAGGATAAGTGTGGAGTGGAGCTGTTCTGCATTAGTTTTTCAGGGCTCGTTTGTTATGTACACAAGTCCACAGGATGACATCAAATCATGAAAGATCCATTTTTTTATAGAGTTCAGGTGTGATTGAATCGGGTATTTTTGTTCATCCCACTGTAGAGATATGAGATGGATATGAAATTCAAATATAGATCTCTATCTTTTTAAAGTTTGGAAATGTTCAGAGGCAGGATTTAGGCAATCTTTAATTCATGTGAATGTAAGCAATACTATCACTATCTGAAGACAGTAAATATATCTCTGTGATTGATCTCAAGATTGGCCTATCTATTATCATAAAGCCCCTCCTTTGAGAGCGGGAGGAGGTGGGTGGAAATTTGAAAGAACAAATTTAAGCAACTAGTTTCCTTTCACTTTTAAAACCAAATAGTGAGAGAGGCATAAAAGAACCCCAGTTTGGATGATAACGAAACACTGCTTTGAAGTTTTAACTAAATTGCATTTCTTGTTCTCTGCTGTCGCCTGTAAGACTCAAAGAAATTGGACAAGCAATGATTAGTATATAATAAAGTATGTTCAAATAGCTTATGGTATTATGAAAACAAAAATTCAAAAGGCCAATATACTGACAGTTAAAATTTAAGGGGCAATAGGGGGGAACCTTCACAAAAACAATATGCTGATTGCATGCAGCTACCCTGCTGAGTCAAATCTTAAATAAATTATACATACATAGCTGTACTGGAACTGAGACTGAGAAATGAAGCAGTTTAAAATGTTCCCAGTTCTGTGCTTTAGGCAAAGCCTATATCCTCTCTGTGTCCTTAATGCATCAGACGTTTGGTCTGTTGGTTTGGGTACCCTGCCACAGTAACTGGGCAGTACTGGGTGCTTCAGAGGCCAGTGGAAAAATCCAGCTTTGTGCTAGATCAGATACAGGGAGAAGTGTGGGTGATTAAACAATCTCTCTTGATTCTTTGATAAGGAATCCCTTTCTGTCAACTGCACCCCCCCCATCCCCTCCACCCACTTGTAAGAAATCCTGATGAAGTACTGAAATGTTGCATATTTAGGTAGATTTTTTTTTCTGCAGAAACAAATTTATGCATCCAGAAATTCAGTTTCTAAGCAGCTGAAGTTCTTCAGAAATTTGGGTCAAATCTGGTAAGTAATTTCAGAAAAAAAAAAAGAAAATAAAATTCTGAATATAAAAAATATTCATTTCAATACATATGAAAGAAAGCATTTTGATTTCTTGGGATTTCCAAGAAGACTCAGTAACTATACAGCCTAGTGATAGGGACTGCTCACAGGCACATAGGAGATCCATGTTCTTATCCTGATTCTTCCTAAATTAAAGAAAGATCTTGAATGTAGTTTTTCCTCTTCTCACATTCCATTCTTAGTCTATATATATACATACACTCATGCATACACATTCATGGAGGGACAAATAGAATAATTCTGTAGGTTTGTGAGCAGGCTGATCCCTGTGAAAACAGGTAACTGGGGTCCACTCCCTATGCCAAGGAATAGGTAAATGCTTATGCAGAACTTCAACTGGAAAGACTGATAAGTAGGTCCTGATGTACCACTGGTTAGGGCAGATATTAGGATATGGTGCACACACAGATCCTTGCTCCAAATCATGTTTAATTTAAATTCAGGTCCTCCTGATCTTGGTGAATACTTTAATCCCTAAGACACAATGGTAAGGAGAGTTTGGCAGCAGCATCTTGTTCACAGGATCTACTTTTAAACTGCTGGCAGCACCTTCTTTTGCCCAGCAAAAGTATCCTTAAGCCACAGTTAATTGTGCAACTCCACTGTCAACAGTGGAAGCTAAGGTTTGGACCTAAGCTAGCAGAAATAACTCTGAAACTTTTAATGAACATTAACAGACTTTGCTCAGGTTTTGTGAGTTTCTTGGGATCAAATCACACTTCCTAAACATCAGTCGTCCAAAACCCGCATTAAACAAATGAACAAAGAAAATTTTATATACTGCTCAGCAGGTAATGCAGTTTTGGTGTTTGGCTAACAGAATCAATCAAATTGCTAATTGTAACCCTAGCACAAGAGGGTGTGAGCAAAGCATGCTGCTGCTCTAAGTCTAAGTGTACTGTCATGAAACTTTGCTGTTCTACCAAAATCCCCTTCCAAAGGTTCAGAGTTAAATCACAGTGAATAAGAGCAAAATTTGGCCCTCACTTTTGGCATAGTATTGCTTGCTTGCTATCTTTTTATCGGTTTTATTTGCTAGAATAGATACTATTTGAGATTATTTTAAAAAGTATATTTCAACATTACTTAAACACAAACAGAGGCTAATGTGTCTAGCTTTCAGATAGCTTATTACCATTCGAATACTCTGTAGATAAATTATATTAAAAGAAAAAAAACCACCCTGTTTCAGCTTCTGACTCATTCTAAATGGAGACTTAGCTCTAAGTAATCAAAATTGCTTTGGTTGTGCATAGCAGCATTAAAAGCCTTGTCCACTAATGGAGTGAAGCGGCTCCAGTGAAGCAGCCTTGCCCCCTCATTATGTGATCTTGCAAGTGCTGTTTGTCATCGTCGCTTGCTGGTCTCAATCTAACTGTACTGCTGGTGCAAATTAATGGTAATTCGTTATGACACGCTGTGTCCTTCCAGTGAAACGACAATATGGATCTTGTACCACCTCCGCCCTGCTCTCCTTTCCTCCCCACACCTCCCAGATCCTTTTCCCACCTCAAGATATCACCCCTGACTTACTCTTCCAACTCCTTCCGACTAACTGGTGTGTCAGGGTGTATTGTGGCTTGACTGATGGGTAGCACCCTGTGCTCTTCTGCTGACACATTATAGAGACATGTGTCAAACAAAAGGCAGCGCCTTCTGGTGGCTCAGGCAGTCTCAGTGCTGATGGAGGACTTGTACTTCAGGGAAAAGCTGTCCATGCACATGGGTATGATCATCCACCACCTTCTGCAGCTGAAGGAACCCTACCGACAGCATGCTCCAGCAAGCAGGGAAGATCAGTGGGTAACGCTTTAAAATCAAAGTTAGCTAATATATGTGGAGTTTTGGTGGGTGACTACTGTACTTAAACACTATTGGTTATTATTAATTTATTACATTTTTACTTCCATCCTGACTGCAAGAAACAGCCTTAAGAAAGGAAGCATTAGTTGGGGGCTCAGAACTCAAGAAATCCATGCCTTGCTTTTCCCCAGAGTTCTTTGTCACTTTGAGACAGACACTTATGCTCCCTTTAATAATAATCTCTACTTCTCATCTTTTGGTTATGCTGCTCTTTTAAATTACAAACTGTATTGTGAGGGCTGTCTCTTGCTTTGTGTGTATAGAGAGGTTCCTACAAGGGAGCCCTGATTTCAGCTGGGGCTTCTGTCCTAGATTCTCAGCTGGTGGAAGTTGGCCGAGTGCCACTGAAGTCATTAAGTATATGTGAAAGGTCTATGGCATATCATCGTTGTTGTTATTTGCATTGCTGGAGAGAGGGATCTTCAGCTAGTGTGATCTTAGCCCACATCTTAGAGAATTAACGTCCAATTCTTAAAGATATGCAGTCTTTCCTCACTTCAGTTATTTTCATTTAAAAGGAACAATTTTTATGTGAAAATTGAACATTTTTTTTTGAAACATCAGCTTTGAAACAAAATATTTATATTTCTGGTGGGGGAAATTGCTGGAGTTATTTGCTGAAGGTAATGTTTTTTTAGCAGATTCTTCACATAAAAATCAACCCACTGTAATTTCTCAATTTAAAAAAATATTTTGGGGAGGAAGCAAGAAAAGGAGGGGAGTTCAGATCAAACCTTAGATTTTTTTTTCAAAGAAAATTTCAGAAGAATCCAGAACTGATTAAAATCAAGGTTGTGGCTCCAGGTTCATCCTAACTAACATTAGGCACTTTTCTGAGGTCACTAGATGTTGAACATTGTCATTCAAGCCTTTTTTTGTAGTCAGCACAGAGAGATGCTTTTCATCAAAAATGTTTCAGCCCCCATTAGGCCTTTACAACCCGTAGGGCAGTCTGTCCATCTCTGCTGGAGGGATCCTGAGCTGACTGTGTTCTTAACCCGTGCAGTTGAATTTAAGTTGGGTTAGTCATCACTTGCCAACAGGTCATTGACTCTGGAATGAATTTTTTTTTATTGATACTAAAAGGTCCCCAAGATGATCTATTATCATTGAAATATAATGTAGACCCATCTACAATGCTATTCATCAGTAACAAGGTTAATGCCATTACCCCCGTTCCACAGATGGGAAACCTGAAGCAAGGGAAATGACTTGGCAGAGGTCAGCCAGAAAAGATGTGTTTCTAACCACACCCCACCCCCCCGCTCTTGTGGTATTTATTAGGAGAGGGGAAAAGCAAGGTTTTCTCTGACCTTAAGTCTTGGAGTCATGTTTTCATATGTTAGGCTTTCAGCTAAATTAATTCTTTCCCTAGTGGATTCAAAGCTTGAAGATGTGATTTCTAACAGTTCAAAGCCAAGTAAATAATGTCCTACAAGAGTTAGCGTATAAAATGTCACTGTACCTTCTTGCTGATTGCGTGATTTTGGGGTTTTGAAGTACACCTGACAACAGCACTTCCAGAATCTACTGCATCTTAAAAGATCTCTCATGGTCGCAAGGACTATTTCATGTACAGGACTAAGCGTAAATATTTTGGAGGCTGTGACCCTGTGGATATATCATAGAAGAGGAGGAGGTCGGGACTTCTGACCACAGAGAGGAAGGGTCAGTTGCCTTCTTCATGTTCCACGCTGTGCCCAATTGGCAGCGTCAACACCAAGTTAACTGGTTTAACATAAGCTGAAGGATCTCTATGCTATGTTGAAATAATTTCTCAGACCTACAGTGTATATATATATATAACCGGTGATACGACCAAAATGACTGTTATGGACACTTCAGGATCAATACTAGAGGTAAGGATGAATCCTCTGTCAAATGATTTTGGGAAACAAAATAAATCTTGATTTTTCAGCTTCAGAAGGGTAGAAATGTTGAGATATTTAACTCTGCCAAGCATCTTATCACCTCTCCATTGAAAGCAACAGCAAAAGTCCTAACTGATTTCAGTACTGCAGGATCAAGCTCCAGGTGTTGGCAGGGCACTTGCATACTCAATGCAAAGAACTTTGGGTTCTTTGAACTGGGGAAAAATATCTTTAATTTAGATTACATATAATCATTTTTTATTAGAGCTTTAACTTGGTTAAGTATAATCAGGTAGCTATTGTATAATTTAAATGGCCAGTGATTGTTATTTGATAATAACAACTTACATTTATATAGTGCTGTATACCCCAAAGGGATCCCAGAGGACCTTAAAGACTCAACAATAAAATACACAACAAAGTAAACATTAATTACAATTACACCATTAGTAGAAAATATAAGGATATTAAAAATCTGGCAGTCTGTGGTTTGCTTCTGCTCTCATTTGAATTCATTAGCCAAGCTCACCCAGAGTGCAAATGGATTATTAGTGGTTCTGCCATATTTGATTTAAGAAATGTTCTGTACAAGTATTGCAGTGAGAGCAGAGGAGGGTAGAAAAGGGTGTAAATACCCTTCTGAGGTTGCCTACAAAATCAGCTCCTCTCATGCAAGTTGCTTAAGTGGGATGTTATTTTTGAACTCTGTTGAGCCACTTGAATTCATCCCTCTCTTATTTGGGCAGTGGTACTGTGTTAGGCTCTGTGAGTCTGGTTCCTTGTTAGATGGGAGGAGGCTAAACAGGTTATCTTTCAAATGCCACATGCCTACAACATCAGAGTGGGAAGTCATACAGTGCTTTGTACAACTTGTTCCTTTTTTCATATATAAGCCTTGAAATTGTTTAAACTTCAACTCTGTTATTGTCATTCTTGGGTTATCAGTGTCAACACCTCACTGAGGTGAACAGAGCAGTTTATTCCTCTCAAGCTGCTCTTCCAGTCTTTTGTAGGTTCAAGTTCAAATTTCTTCACCAGAAGAGCTGTCAAGCATTGGAACAGGCTGCCCAGGGAAGCGGTTGAGTTACCATCCCTGGAGATGTTTAAAAGACGTGTAAACGTGGTGCTTAGGGACATGGTTAGTTAGCATGGTTATATAGATAGAGTCCAACCATTAATCTTAAGGGTCTTTTCAAACCTAAATGATTCTATGATTCTAAGTGTCCAGCTTTGTACTTTCTTTCCAGCAATGCTGCAGAAAAAGATGAAAGCTTGGGGGATGTTAATCTGTTCTACTGTAGCATCTCAGATAACAGTACCCTGAAACCGCAGGTGGGAACTGGAAAACCCACTGCATCAGGCACTTCATGGACAAGTTGCACAAAGACAGTGTCTGCCTTCGAGAGGTCTCTATCTAGGACTTGAAAAACAGAAAAATGAGAATTCCAGAATTGTTTGGGAAGGGGAATCGCTGAAGTGATGGGACTACTTTCAGATTAAAGTCCTGCTGACCACAAAAATTGAGCCAGGAAGCTGGATGCTATTTTTGTGGATGGTTAATATAGGTGGCTTGTTTTGTGCTGTTTCTTTTCTAATATAGAATAAATTCTAGCCTAATTCTGAAAGATTTCCAGAACCCCCTGAAATCCTCTTGAATTATGAAGTTTTTTCAACTGTTGAGACAAGTTGTTTGTTTGCACCTGAAGATAAAGATATACTGCTATTAAACATACATTTGGGGATGTCTGAGAAGTTATGTAAATTACTTTTTTTTTTTTTTTTTTACTGGTTTGCAAGAGTTCTTGCCCATCCGAGATGGTTTTCAGTTTCTGAAAATATTAATTTTCCCTGGCTTTTGGCCACAACGTATGAAAACACTCTACTTCACATAATTTCTTCTTAACATCATAGTTCTTTCTCAATCTCAGAGCTTTTCTTTAGTTTCTGTTTTAACAGTCTTAATCATTGCGTGAAAGTTGTTTGCTGATAGACTGTCTTGTTTTTCAGATTTGTAATGAAGCATGAGGGATTTTTACATTTTTGTGGTGAAAGTTTTGCATGGGTCTTACTGTAAACCTTTCACAATGTCTTTAATTTGTTTATTTTTGAGAGATGGAAGAAAGGGAAATGGTGACTTACAGGCAAGTTTTCTGCTCCATTTCCTCTAAGCAGCAGATGATAACTCTCAAGTACAAATGCTGTTACGCCCAGGACACTGAGTTCTAATTTTTGATCATAGGTACATGCACTGGTGGCCTATTTACTAACCTGTAATCTGCAATAAATTTGTTATAATATCGTTAAGAGCCTAATGTCTGAGTAAAGTTGAGCAAACACGCTCAAATTAATATCCAGGAGGAACCTTCTGAAGTTCCACACTGCTTTGGATCATACGTTTCTGATCCTGCTGCAGCCAAGCGTTGGGAATCAAAACACATGTAACTCCCAGGGAAGTGCTGTAAAAATGTTCTTTCTTTCTGAAACTGTATTTAAGAATAGGTTGATATATAATTATAATAATAATGGTGCTCATGATCATTAGACCTTGGAACAGGACCCAAGTCTTTTCACTCACCAGTGACACACAAACTAATAGAAGAATGCCAAGTTGGACAGTATTTTGTGTGTCATGCTATGTTCAACACCACCCTGTTATAAATACACATATATGAAACACAGATTCACCTTCCATATGAGCAGGTGTAGCTTTCTGCTTACTGCTCCACAGCATTGTAGGAAATCTCCCTCTCGTTCTGGTTAAAGTTGCCTTACATTTTGAAAAGTCTGGACAGATCCTATTAGAAAAGAATCCAGCCAAGGGCATCATCTTCTCTGAAAGGAAATCGGTATTCTTCCGTAAAGAGACTTTTTGAAATTATTTTATCTTTTATGAACTTAAAAGAAAAAACTTTAATCCTGCTTTTTTTTTTTTTTAAATGGTCTGATTTTTAGTTGGAGTTTAAGGACTGAACTTGTAATTATTAATTGAATTCTACCTGTGGGAGCAGGAACTAGATAGAACCTCATGTTTCACTTGTTTAAACATAAATCTCTACAATTTGATATTAAATACATTTCCTTGGGTTACTAGTAGTAGCATTCTCTGTGCCTGTAGGCCATCTACTAAAAAGTGAAAAAATGCGTACATATGTCGGTGACAGACACACAAAATGTGACTAGTTTTGTTGCAGGTGTCATTAGAAATGGGTGGATTTTGTGGACTAAACATGGAAATGAAAGGGAGACTGGATGGAATAATTATTTTTTATTTGTAATAAAACCAGATAATGTTCAAGTTGTTTGAAATCCCAGTGGTAAGGACTTAGGTACAATGTGATAATTGCAGTGATTTTAGAAGGAAATAAGAAGTAAATAAAAGGTAAGAGAGATTAGCTCAAGTCAGAGCTTTAATTTTTATTAAGGCTTGTGTTTTTAGAACAGAGGCAGTGTGTACATGACATAAGGAATGGCAATGCATTAGTGAAAGTAGGTGTGTGAAAGAAACTAGTCTGTGTTTGTGGGAGCATGAAACTGTTGAAAAGAAACTGCTACTTTCACACTGTCATATACAAAACTCACGATGAGCCTAGCAATGAAGTGTAGAGAAAGTCTCCGTTGTTCGTCCAAGAAAAATAGTACATCTCCTAGTATAAATGGTTCTGGGTTTAGTTTTTGTAGCATTTGGTATCAGTCTGTAAGACTCAAAGAAGGAGAGATGATCTAAATGAGAACATGAAAGTCCTGGGATTTTGTTACGAAAACTTTTTTCAAAATACGTTTACAAAACACTTTTAAAATGTTGAAGAAATATGTTAGAACTAATCTCAAGAGTGGGAAATAATTGGGAATTATTACTACTGCAAATTCTATAAAGCATCTCCTTTGTATGTTTATAGCGTGCAGAAAATATAAATAATAGCTGATTAGTAGTCTTGACTTAGAGCTCTCTGTTTCCTCCCCATATTGGATAAATCTCCTACTGATGGATCAATCATTTAATCAATCTACTAACGTGGCCTTCAGCACTATAGTATCTGAGTGCCTCCCAGTGTTGGAACGCTCAATAATGCTTGGTTTTTCTCCAGTTACTCTGTACTCCTTAATTTGATTTTGTTCTTACTTACACTGATGTAAATCTAAAACTACTCCATTGATTTTGATGGAGCAAGCCAGCATTTATGAGCCTGAAGAGCAGAATCTAACCCTCCTCTTGCAATTCCCCAGCTATTCTTTAGTTGTACTAATAATATTTCTTGGAGTTATTAATCTGCTCTCTCATTTATTCTCCCTGTTCCTGCTGCATCTTTTTTTCTTCTGCCGCTTTGGGTATGATCCAAAGTCTGCTGAAATTGCTGTCAGTCTTTCTATCGATTTCAGATGACTGAGGCTCAGTTTCCCACTTGCCCCTCTCTCCTTTTTTCCCCTCTGCAGGCCCTGAAGGTTCCTGTGTGAGTTTGTGTCTGTCTGAGTAGAGACTTCTGATTAATTAAAGTTACATGTATTCCTACAGTCTGTGAATAAGCACCTTGCTGTACTGGGATCCTAATCCCCATCTTTTCCTTAATACCCATTGCTTCCCCTCAGTTTAGTTTTCCTTTAACGAGATCCCCCTCTCCTCCTCATGCTGCAGGTCTTGCTCTCAGGTTCAGCATCTTGTATTTTAGGGAGAGCTTTGCGAAAGGCCTGACCTGAGTTCTGTGGAAAAATGAATGGAGAAACCCCACTTATTTCCTTGAGATTTTTGCTCAGGATAAAAAGTTGTAGTGAATATGAAAAAGGTTTTGAATGAGAGAATTGTGGCTCTTCCTTTGATATATTTTTTTCTTTTCTTTCCCCTCCTTGCCTTCAGTGTTGGAAGCAGAAGAAAATAAAAAGAGGAGGAGCTGAGAATTTAAGCTGGGAGACTTGGCAGGTAAGAGGTGTGTTTTCTTACTTGCCAGCGAGGTGTTTCTGGAAGTGCTGATGTGAATTGGCAGCGGGTTGGCTCAGCTCGGGGAGACGAGGCTGGCCCAGGACCTACACAGTCAGGTTGAGTTCTCTGTTCCTTCGCAGCCTTTCTGCGTAACCGCGGGCAAATGCTTCACTTTGCTGGTTCCTCATCTGTGACAGGGGCAGAACTGCTTCCCTGCCTCAGGAAGGCGGCCTGAGGAGAAACGCAATAAAGGCTGGGAAATAAATAATGAGACGGTATAATAGGTGGCAGCGTGTGTGAGCTACTTGGACCAAGTTGCCTAGCTCAAGGGTGACAACTGTCTTGTGTGGACAGCTAGGCTGGTGTTTGCATTATTTCAATAAATGTTTTACTGAGGTCCTTGTGTGATATCTGTAACTTCACTGCATTTTCTTCTTTGAAGACTCATTTGATTACTTTAGTCTAATTTCCTGTTCTACATGGGTTTTAAATGGGGTGGAGGTGAAACAGAGTATAATCAAGATGCAACACTTGCTTTCATATAAAAACTGTGCTGAAAGCACAATAAAAACTTCGGAAAGCCAAGCACTCATGGTTAGAGAGCTGCAGTTTGCAAAGACAGTTTCTAAGGGCTCACTTGAGGCACATCTGAGGACAAAAGGCTTTTCTTGCAGACAAAAGCCACAGCCAGGCTGCCGGATTTCAAACCTTCCTCCAAAGCTTGAAGCGCTGGAGTTTTTTTCAGAGGAAGAGCTCGAAGAATTTTAAGCATAATATTCCTTAACCTTGTTCTTGGAAAAACTTGTACTGTTTCCAAAACGCTCAGCCTGAGGCAGTCATGCATCATAGATAAATCAGCCGAAATGGCAAAATATTGGCAGGGTATGAACAACTGCAGGTAGTTGTTTAATCGCTTGTGTCAAGTAATCTTAATAACAGGTGTAGCTGCTGATCCAGTCAATTATATAAATCGTCCTGCAGTCTTTCCTGGGTTCTTACTGAGGCAAAGCTATTGATACATAAGATGTGGCTGAGTGAGACTGCAGTACTTGGCCCTGTGACTCTGTCTTAAAAGATAGAGCTTACCCAAACAGGGAGTGACTGATGTATTTCTGCTTCTCTGCCTTTTCTTCATAACGCACTGTAGCAAGGATCCTTGATTTTCCTCCCCCTCCTACAAATTTGTAAGAATACATTTAAATTTTAATATTCAGAGATCCAGAAGATGTAAATAACACCAAAATGAGTATTGCCCTGTTTGAAATTCCCTGCTGGGTCCACCTGTCGTGCTTTGTCTGACGTAGGGATAATCAGCTCTGTGGGGCAGCGAGTGCCTCCATTGCTCATCCGCACAGCCCTCAGTGTAGCGGCACTGAGCTGCTTTTTGGAGGGGGCTTCTAGCAACATGTAACACGAGAAATACCTAGCTCCTATGACTGGGAGTTTGCAGGCACATAGAGCAAGTTTGGCTCAAACTCAGATGTCAAAAGAAGTTTGTGGCTGATAAAAGAATAAATCATTTTCTAATGTGAAATAATTTGGTCCCTAGCACTTATGAGAAAACTCATCAATACAAACTAAATGGCAGCATTGTAAAAATAGATATTTTTTTTTTTAGTTGCAAAATTTTTCTGAGAATGAAGGATTTGTGTTTTTACTGTGTATGTCACTAATAGACCTCTAACAAGCTGTACATGAAGATGATTAGAGATGTGTTGTTTGGTTTGGAAGGATTTGTCTTCTGGGTTTGGATGTTTGTTTTTTTTTAATTTGCGAGTGCTTTCTTGGTTTCTTGAAATTCTCAAAACCATATATTGGCATCTGGTTTTTGCTGTGAAGTTACATCATCTCCGAGCAAACCAGTGTAATGCATCAGGCTGTCTCCCTATGTGTGCTGGGTCATATGTTTAGTATTAAAGCTCAGTTTCTGTGCTTTTTCATAACAGTTTAGTTGTCTGCTAGGAACTGGTAGTTAAAGCATGGCAGACTTCAGATAATTCTTCAGGCTCAGCCTCCGTTTCCACTGCCTTTGATCAGGATACATTCAACACTCAAATATTTATAAATTATCTTTTCACGTGCTCCTTTTGAGTTTCATAGATGTGCTCTTCCACACAATAGGAATAGTGAGTGATTTCTTATTATAGTTCCTTAGCATATAAACATTATGTTACTATAAACTCTGATCAAATTTGGACTGTAAGTGCAAGTAAGAATAGAAAGACATAGATCCTGCTATAAAGAGTTTGCAGTTAAAGTGGTAACAAGTGAAATGGAAAGGATGGGGAAGACAACTGTCAAATACAGCATGTTTATGTATATACAAATGTATGTATAGACATATATACCTTTGTTTATCCCTGCAGTTTAATTTAACATCATATTTAAAAAAAAGACAGTAGAAAGATTAATCTATAAAAAATTTGAACCATGTGGCAGAACTTGTCTTACTGATGAAAATGAAAAGCAGCCAGAGATTGAAATGGGGGGTGTGTGTGTCTGTTGGTATTTTTTCTGGATAGGTTGTCTTAAAGTCATTAAAAACAAATTATTTGACCTTTTTCCAAATAAAGTATAAATTTTTACGACTTTCCCCTCTATATGATTTTGATGAGAAAGAGTGAGTATTGGTGTACAGTTGCAGAAACTTCCTTCATGCAGATGTGGTAAAGCAGCACGTTAAATCTGTAGTCTGCAATTTGGACACCCATTGTAGGCTGGAGAGCATAGCTCTATGAAAAAATAAAAAGGAGGTTGTCTGAGGTTGTACGTTCGCCTCAGATTTTGCTTCTAATTTGGTAAATAATATAAATGTTCTCAGGCAAATTCTCATTATAATTCCATTTTCTGTTGCAGATACGGTTTTGGTCAACCTGAGAATTTGAGTCTGTTTGTGTGGCGACGGTGGGAAGTGGGTTGGGAGGAATTGCTGTTACTGTATTACTTCCCCTCCAAAAAGGTCTCGAAATGAAACCAACTGCTAAATTGGTAATCTGCAAGCTCACAATATTTGCATGCATTTCTGAGTGTGGCTGTGAGAGGGAGGAAGACCCCGTTCTTGCACACCATTTGTTTTCTGTGTCATCCTGAACTTTGAGATCTGAATCTTTTATTCACATGGATGGCTTTAGTTTTGGTTTGTTTTGTGCTAGTTTTTGTAAAAATCCATGACTGAGGCTTGTTTGCAAGAGTGGCTTGTGAGTGGGTACCTCTGTGTGATTGATCAAGTACACCCACCAGGTCTGGAGAGTATCATATTGATGTCAAAGGAACAAGTCCAAATCATATTGTGATGTTTTATTGGAGTGTTCATATGCGAGGGCTCTTACTGTTATGTCTTCGTGGATTTCAACTGCAAGAACTGTTGCCTAAGAAGGAACTAGGATGATTTTATAGCACTTAGGATAAGGTTCTTGTCCCTTCATTTTACATCCAGCAGTTGCTCAGGTAGCTGAGAATCAGTGGATGACTAATCCTAGATGACACAAGCTAAAATCATGTACATCCTCCACTGATATATCCATGAGAATGGGACCAAATGGGAAATGATAACTAAAGAAGCTGAGTGCACCAGAAAACATGCATGAAATGTCCTTTCACGTGTCCCATTCTGACAAGCAGAAGCTATTGGTTTGTCTCTCTTTTTTAAAAGAACATTTCAATGCAACCAAGACCAGATTTAGGTTTTTTTAAAGTAATCTTGATGGGTTTGGGAATCACATTAGGTAGGATGGGTGGTGATCTCTTGCCTAAATATTATGAGCAATGAAAATCATGTGGCTCTAAGAAACAGCAGAGTAGATGCCTGATCAAACATGATGTCATCCTAAAAGCAGTGTTGTTAGAGTAGCTGAGATGAGATTGAGAGTGAGAAGGTGGCACTAGAGTCTTGGAGAAATGTCATAAACCTAAAAATGTCTTGGATCAACCTGCTTGGGATCTGAAATTGTAATCCGGTGGCTTATATACTTGTTTCTGATTTCCTCTTACAAGTGAGCAATTTTTATATATGCATGGCTGGATTCTTTTTACCTCTTTGGTTTAGGTCAGAGTGCTCCTGGTCATTTTTCCGCTAATGATTTTGCTTGTTCTTTAGAAACACTTTTTTTAAACAAAAAATTCCCACAATTGAAAAGCATTGCTAAGTTGCCCCTGAAGGTAAGCAATTCCTCTGCCTTCCTCCTGTGAACAAGCTGTTTTTTATATATGTGTCCTGCACATGGGTACACTTTGTGATAGGTGCATGATTTTCTTTCTGAAAAATGGATAATGGGAATAAGTGAATCGGTAGTTCAAAGCTCAAGTATTTCATTCACGCTTCCCTGTGGGAAGTTCTGTCGCTGTTTCCAGTCCTGGTCTGTGGGATCTAACCAGCCCTGGTGTAGCTGGGCCAGCTGAGGGGCAGGGTTTCTGAAAAGGTTTGCCTTTCTTTGGCTTTGAGGCTTATGCGTGGGTGTTAACTTCTTGTTCATTTTTTCTGAAAGGGGAAATGCTTTTTATTTAGGAAAAAAAGAGTCAAGAGCTTTATCTGGCTTTCCTGCTTTCTGTGTGTGTTTAGTAATGTTGCTTTCTACTGAGAGGTGTTGGTCCAGCTTACCTGGAAGCAGTGTGCATCTGGGCTGTTTTTCAGAGGTGATGAGTAAGTCTCCTTCTGAAGCTGACGTGGTGTGTGGGCACCTCAGAACTGTGAAAATCAGCTAGTGAACATTTTTCATGGTTTTCCTTAAGCGTCACCGAAAAGTTAGTTAAAATTCCAGCAAATGTCAGCTCTACAGAGCTGTTATGCTTCACCAAAATACAGGGTCAATGCAGTGGACAAATCCTGCTTTCTCTCTTTGGCCAATATCATGATAATTTACAAAACTCCAGGAAGTTTTTGTCTCCTTTTCTGCTTCCAGTCAGATATCTGTTCAATGAAGGGAAGAGACCACCTCATTTACCAAATTCAGTACTGAAGTGTAAGTAGCATTTGTGGTGTTTGCTCATGTGAAAAATCATAGTTTTTGATTTCTAGAGTTTTAACCACTTTAAACAAAAAGATGTTAAACAGATTAATTTAACTGTGTAAATAAGTAATCGCATATAAATGTAGAATGATTTAATCAAGCAAATTAACTTGCTCACTGTAAGGATGTGAGAATGTAGATGCGCACACTTTTCACGTGAAGGGCTTGGTGGTGATGGAAAGGAGTGACCAAACCGAGCTGGACCCTCCCTGTTCCTGCTGGGCAGTTAAGACCCACGCCCAGGGCTTGTAGCTGCAGCCATGGGTGCAGGTATGTGTTTGCTCCATGGCTTCTCCAGAAGGAGGACTTTGGGTTTCAGTGCCTACTCTTCGTGGATCAAAGTGCAATTTGACTGTGACTTCCTCTGAGAGGAAACAAGATCTACCAGAAAGTTATCTGGGTGATTTGTGTTGGTTATCTGCCACACAGACTCACCACAGAGTAGCTCACAGTTGTTATACCATTTCCTGATACGGCACAGGGAACATCCAAGGTTGAGCCTGAGAGAAAGAGAACAGAGAAATAGTGGGCAAGAGCTTACCAAATAATTTTCAGTCAGGAGACTTGATATCCAGTGAAACGTCAGTAAAAGGGATTTCAGAATTGTTTTTTTGTTGTTGCTGTAAGCACAATTATAAGCTTTCCAGTTTGTCTGACCCATCATCGTGAAATGCTGTCGCCAGTATCATTAGCAAGGCAAGTGTTGCTAACATACTCAAATGCACAGCAGAGTTCTGGCTCTTCAGTGTCTGGACCAACTCCCAATATTAGGAACAGGAGTCAAATGGCCATCCTTTCTCCTGTGCTGACACATACCCCGCCATTAGCAGTCTGAAGGCAATTTTAATAAAATACATAGCCCTGCTGAGCTGGTCTCAGAAGATAAATAAGCGATGTAGAAAAGAAGCTTTTGTTTAAAAGTAATTATTTAAACTATGTATTACAGGTAATTTTCCTTTACCAGTAAAGCAAATGCTATCAGAATTTCAATAATAGCTTTGTGTTACTTATCTAGATAACATGATATTGTCATTTCCAGGAGCTTAAAATGCTGTTTTATTTTCATTTGTGTCAAATATAAGGGTAAATGAGACCTGAATATATATATATATAAACCCATGGGTTTTGTATAATTTTCTGAAAGCAGTGTTTTGTTTTCCAACCTTTTATAGTAATATAACAATCTAATGATAGTTTCATAAAGTGTGGACTTAAAACAGTAGGGTGAGGAGCATCTTCTTATTTTCTGTTTGTGTAAACATGCTGCGTTTCACATTTGATAGAAAACACTGTTCTTTGAAGAGGTTTGTCAATAATAACCGTAACAGCATGGTAACATTATAATGTACATGTAGACATAGCCAAACACTAAGTGCTTCAACCCATCTGTAGTTCAGAAAAAGCAGAGGTGTCATTTTTTACCCAAGAGATTTTTCACTTTCAAAAATTAAATTAAAAACTTAGCCTCTATGTTTCTTCCTCTCAGCATTATTTCTACAGTGTAAACCTCTCTAATGATCACGAAATAGTTTATTATAAGGAAGACGAACCAACTAAGGGAGGAAAGCAATTCCGCCCCCCTGAAGAAGTAACTTCTCTGTATTGGGTCTTTAACTTAGAGGATGGGCATTTTTGTTATAAAGAAGACTTTTTTATTATTATTATTCTTATCATGGATATTTGTATATTTTCTACTTCAGTTATGGATGAAGGAAGAGTTGCTACTTTGAGAGTTGAAAGCCTGAAGCCCTGATTGTGCAGCTGAGCCCATGTAGGGTTGTCCCCCGTGATGCTCAGCTGCAGCCATGGCTTCTAGCTGGGAGCCCCGTGGCGTGCTTTGGCTGCAAGGAGGTATGGCAGGAAAGATACCTAAGTGCATTAAGGGCAGTTTTCAAACCAAATTTAGGCCTAAATTCTGCCTAATCCCTAACCTAGTGTTTTCTTCCTGGATGTCTCTAGGCCTTTAGAAATGCCTAGCCAGTCAAACGTGGAGGCCCAGGGATTAGGTGGATTTTTAGGTCGTTTACATCTGGCCATAGTCCGTCTGTGCCAGAGTTTCCAATTACCCAAAATGGAGAAAATAGCATTTCCCTACTTCAGAGAAGATTTGTGAGGATCAATGTGTTCAAGATTGTGACAGTAGGATATATCTGTAACTTACATAGGTAATAGATCAACTTAAATACTTTTAATAAAAGTGGGCACAATAATTCATTGCTCTGTCACAGGAATATTGTGACGCTTAGTGTTTGTGATCTATGTGAAAGAGGTTGAGATCTTTTGATTAAAAAGTGATATTGATATAACTGTGTGAATTATGAGCATGCCTGCTTCCACACTGAATTTACTTTTTGACCTAGCTAGGCTGGAGTTTTAATCTGTGGTGAGCGAAAATTGTTGTTCCCCCCTCCGGAAAGTTTGGCCTGTTTCAAGCCATGCTGACCCTGGCTCGGCTTTCTCCCATTTCTGCTGTCTGGGGAGAAGGATGGTGCCGAGGCAGAGGGCAGAGCAGGCAGCTGATGCCAGGTGGGGGTCTTGCTGCCGAAGAGCCTGGCCGATAGCAAGGTAGCACCACGACTTGGAGCTGGCAGGCAGAAATCAAAATGCCACCCCTTGGCTGCGGAAAGAGCTAAAGATTTGTCTCCAGCAAGTGACAGGCGCCAAGGTACTGTCGCCCGTTTTCTAATTTTAGTGGGAAGGCTGGCAGGAATCTTACCTAGACAGACAAGCGTTGTTTCTGCCCGGGCCGATCTGCTGCTGCAGGTCCTGTTCCAAATTGCTCGGCTCAGTGCCTCCCCGGCTTTCGGGAGGTGGTGTGCCGGCGGGAGGGAGAGGGGAAACCCCTACCCTTTTCTCAGAAGGCATGTGAAACTTCTGAGCCTGCTTCAAGACAGTAAAACTCATACCTTATACTAGCTGTCTGAAAATAAGTGTTTGTAGGAATATTATTAGTAAAGCAGCAATTGATTTATGAAGACCATTTGAAGTGCCTGTGCTGGTACGTGTGGTTACACGCCTGTGAGAAGCTCCTGCGTGTCCTCTCGCCTGGTGACTTGGGTGCGGTTCCAGTACAGAAGCAGAAGTGGTTAGGGGAGTCCACCGAAGGGGAAAGAGAGTGGGTCTTCCCCCCTCCAAAGTGACTGGGGCTTGTGTGATCATTACACAGCATTTTCTGTCAATTTGCTCTGGTTTTGACTTTTGATTTTGGAAATAAGTGTCTAGGGAAAGGTATGAAGGAGTCTGAAATAGTTTTCTTTCTCTTCCTTTCCTTGATTCACAAGTCACCTTCACAACTTAGAGGCTGTGCTCTGCAATGCATCCACCTCTCTGCCTCTTGCAGAGTGGTGTGATATTCATGGCATCGCTAGAAACTTCTACAGTAGGGAGCTGGTTGGTCATTTCCAGGATGGGCTTTATTGGCATTCTAACTAGCCGTTTCAATGGTCTCAGAGCCCTTTAGAAAGGTAAGTGTGGTTCAATATACCTGTTTTGCTCCTGGAGAGCTCAAGGCACGAGGGAGAGACAGCAGCAGAGCCAGAGGTCACTCAAAGTCCCCTTCTGGCGTGTGGTTTGGTGATGCACTTACCCACACCTACTGCTGGAGGCTGCCGGAAGAAAGGAGTAGCCCTGCTCCGCCAGCCTTCTGCCCCGACCACGTGCTCCCGCAGCTCCCCTTTGCCTGGCACAGGGCTCTTCTGCCCCACCACGAGCCCAAGCAGAAAGTTAAGCTGGCAGAAAAGTGACTTTGGGAAACAGTGAAGCATTTTCTCCTGGTTTAGCTCACCGAACTGGTTCCCTGTGAGCTCAGGGAAATGCCAACAAGGCACTGTTTTTCTACAGTCTTAAACAGCAAACACAAAGTGATCTGTCACATTTTGAAAATACCTGTAAGGACACTGCAGCTAATAGTGTAGCTGTACGTTTCTTCAAATAGCCCGTATTCAGATACAATCTTAAATAGAAGAGAGTCTATTGGCAGATATTATTACCGTACTATTAACACTAGCTTTTATTAATGTGTTTTTCATTCTTGTCATAATGACATGGCCAGTATTTAGCTATTCTGGGCATTACATAAATAATAATTGGGAGTATCCTTTTGTCAAACGTGGCTGGAGGTGGACAATACAGAAGAGTTGATATTTATCACATATTTCAAAGGTCATTTTCACCATCTCCATTAAAAGCTATACTTGCTCCAAGCACATCTTGCTTGATGGAGGATAAGTTCTGCCATTTTGAGAGGAGTAGTTTTTATTTATAATCGTGAATGTGTTTAGCCACATGAGGCTGTCAATCAGTGAGGTGAAAGCCCAGTAGGATTATTTCTGTAAATGGCCAATTTCCCCCACCCTTCCCCTCCAAATCAAGGACAGATGAAAGGTCATGATTAAAACAGTGATTTTTTTCTGAAATTGTAAGTAACAGTTTGCAACTGTTTTTTACCAAGATGTCAAAACTGTATTTTATCTTGGGGAAAGGGGGGAGGAAGAAAATTATAAGTTCTTGAAGATGTTGGCAATTTTCCAAACGGTTGTGTTGAAATTTATTTTAATTATTGTACTTGTGTCAGTTCCTAGCAGGAGTAAAAGGGGGGAAGATAATTCAGTACAGTATTATGCAGCTATGGATTAAACAATTAATGGTGAACCTCTGTATCCTATTAGTATATTTGAATTCATTATTTCAACAAATTGTTTTATGAGCCAGTGACTAGTGGATTTAACCATTTATTTTGTAATCAAAACAGAACAGAAGAATAATTGTCTTGCTGAAGCAGATCTTTATGTGTATGAATCTTTCCAAGGAATTAACCTGAGACAGTCAAATAATGCAGAATGTCATTAGGAAGTTATTTTGTCCCAAGAGTTTGGTTTTCTTATGTGCGGTCAAGGAACTCTCTGTCTGGGAGGGCTTTGGCAGCTGGCTGGTGATCATTGCAACAGCTACCATCCCTAAAAGTGTTGAGGACTTTGGCACAATCAGCATTTCCCTGGAAAATATCTCAGTTGGCATTGTATGTGGTGTTCTTCTCTTGAATATGTGCTAACCACTCACGAGTCAGAAATAACACTTCTTGACTGATCGTGGCGTGCAGATACTCGCCAAAGTAAATACTTCTGTGAGCAATCTGTGAGCTCAATTTTGTGTGTAAGATCTATTAACAATGACCAAATAAAAAGACATTCTCAAGAAGTACCACAGGGCAAATTATCTAAGCATGTGAGGACATCACTGGTGTTTCTCTTTGCAGTTCACATTAGAAGTATGCTAAGACCCTCATGATACCCTCATGGAATTTGGGCCAGATGTATCTTCATAAATATTATTTATGCTAAATATTTTCTTCTCAAATTAGGCATGAAACCAAGATGCTGTCTTTCTATGTCGTTAGGTAACACATTTATCTTGATAAAGGAGGTAAAATGGGTAATATTCTAATCTCAATAGCTTCTGGTTTTCCATTTAGTGTTTTTTCTGCGATGGTATGATTTCCTTTTTGCCTTGAAGAATCCTGTGCCTTTGTAATGTGTGATAAAATGTGTGTCATCTTCTACCACCACAAGGGATGTGTAATCAGATACTTACTCTATCACCGATGATGTGAGTGGTACAAGTAATACTGGGTGACTTCAGCCATCTTTGCACTACTACATAGTTAATCCATAAATTTCATAATGCACAGGGCCCATGAATCAGGTACAGTTGACTATTTAAAGGATGGACAGTGAAGTGAGTCATTTCTGGGCGTATTTTATAACTGCCAAAGTCCTCAAAGAAGATTCCTGTGTTTGATATGTATGTAGTTTTTATGACCGTTTTTTGCCATTTCCTTTCATTCTCCTGTGCTGAGCTGTTGTGAGTTTTAAATTTGAGTGAAGAGCTTCCCTTTTTTTTTTTTCCCTCTCATGTGAGCAGGTGAGCAGAAGATGATGGTGCCACCCTCCTTACAAACTTTTAGGTTGGCTAAGGAAATTGACTATTGGTTTTAGTTGTGGTTTGGCTTTTTTGGTTGTGTTTTTTTCTTTTTTAAGTATGCAAATACTTCTTTGGTAGTCAGTTGAAATTATAGGCAAGATGCTGAAACAACCTCCTAAGCGTCTGTAGTGGTCGGTGGAACTGACAGTGTATTCTGCTGCACTTCTGCTGCATACTGTTCTCTTACTTTCTGCTTCTGGGTGAGTCATACAAATATCTAGTGCCAAGCTGTAGGACTGAGAGTGTAGCATGAGACAACTATTCTCAGGATTTCTCCAAAACATCAAGGGTGTTGATGTTGCATAGATGTGTTGCTGTGAGCTGTTTATCACTGGGTGCATTGCTGGGGAGGAGGGGTAGAAACAGAGGTGTTGCCCAGGCTGGTTATGAAGGAGGGTGCTCTGTTGCCTTCTTCCTCTACTTTGGTAGCCTACATTCACTAAAAATAAGGCTTTCTTGGCTTAGCACTCTTAAACTTGATTTATTTGTTGACCTCTTTTCAAATGGCAGAATGAAATCAGGGCGATGTGGAAAGGGAGAAGGTTTGGGTGCCAGCTGAGAAGAATATTTCAGGGGTCTTAATTTTCCCTTGTACACAGATAGTGCAAGCTAAAGGTCAGCAAGACAATTGATGTGAAGAAAAACATGTGAATATGGTGTTGGGAACACTTGCAGAGTGTGCCTGTATAAAAATATAAACAATAGGCCATTTAAAGGGATGAAAAGAAGTGGAAAAAAGTAAATTTTTACATGCACAACCATTTCCTTCCCTTTTGCTATAGGAGAGGAAAAAAAAAGATGATTTGTTTCAGAACCTTTTCTGGAACTCTGTGAAATGATTTATAGACGAGGTGTGCTGTATACAAGAGCTTTTACTGGCTTCCTTGCCAATGAATTAGGGCCCTATTCTGAAAAAAAAAAAAAAATAATGTTAGCACTTTCTTTGCAGCCATCCTAGGCTTCCGTGATGCGGAAGTCAAATGTAAATTCTGGCTGAATTGGACCCTTGTGGAGGCGGTGTTCAAACAGCCTGTGAGGAGAAGAGAAACCATTCAGGTCGTGGGCCTCTGCATGCTTCAGAGTCCTTCGATCATTGCTATAATTCTCTGAAAGCAAACTAATAAAACTTCCTATTGACTTGCATTTGTGTGTGCTTTGAGCAGTTATTTACAGTCTACCATCAGCAGATTAAAAATCAATTAAAATCCATAGAAACAGCCAAAGTTACATACTCCTCTTTGCTGGTAAAGATTTTTTAAAAGATTTTACATTAATACTTGCTGCTTGGTATTACTGAAGATAATGAATCAGATTTAGGCAAAGTCTATGCGTCTTTAACTCTACAGATCTGTGCGTTTTTAACTTTACAGAAGCCCTGCTAAGAACCTCTTATCCTCTGTGCCTCTTGCCCTCTGTAGAAATAGGAGAATTTATGCAATTCATTTAACTGAAATGGAGATGTTGAAAGCTCTCCAATACTATAATGATGGATGCTATTGCAAATGTGTAGGGAAAACAATAATCTTAATGATAAAATGATAAGTTTAATACCAGTACATTAGAATGGAAAGTGAATTTTAGTACCGCTAATACATTAAAATAAAGGAGACTTTGATTTGTGTTTCTGGTTTTCCATGGAAGCCCCACAGACTAATTTGGTTCCATCCCGCGATTCAGGGGGAGGCTGCGTGGTCTCAGGGAGGCGGCACTGGGCTGGGACTGCAGAGGTCTGGTTCTGCCAGCGACCTGCTCTGGGGGATTTCGGAGTGTGCGGGGGTTTTTTTCTTGAGTTTCCTCTCCATCTGTTTGCCTCCCATTCTGTGCAAGTCTAATCTGTTTATACTATTAAACTCTCCAACATAGTGCTTCTTTTTCATTTCTTTATAGGTATGTGCTCCAAAGACTATTATGCCATTGAATAGTCATGATACTTGTTCTAATATGTTATTCATGTGTAGACTGGAAGGATATAATCTACATTTCTAATTACTGTTTTTATTCGCCCTTTCTGTTTCATATCTTAATGCAACTTTTATCTTAAACGGAATTTGCAGTAACTAAAGAAGCCATGACTTCAGTGCGTTGCAGTTGTATTCAGGTATCAATCACAAAAGGCAATGCTGATTACACTAGTAAGACAGAAAGCCCAAGCACTGAGAAATTGGGGGGGTTGTGGTGGTGGTGTATAATTAAGGTAACTTGTGCAACCTTAGTTTAGTCCTCTTGTGGGTATGCATGTTGGTAGACTGCTGTATTTGATACAGCGTAATGATTCTGTTGATGGGAGACTGCATAAAAGCTAAAAAGGAGTTGCTTTATCAGAGAGGAGTCTGAATAACTTAGAGTAAATAAGGCCAGGCTTTTACAACAAATGCTGAAAATAAACAAAATACGAAATGACTGTTTGTTAAGCAAGCAGAAGCTATCCTGCAGGTGACATTTTACGTAAAAAAGACTGGCGTGATATATTTATAGACTACCATGATACATATGCACAAGACAACTGAATTAAGATCGCACAGTCAACTTACATCCCGCAGTTCTCTCTTTCAATTCTTTACTTTGCTGCCTGAATAGCGTTTATGTACGTGCGTTGGGAGAAAAACAGAAATGTCATCCTGTCCATCATACTGACTCCTCATTGTTGTCCTTGTGAAAACCTCACATCCAGCTGCACTCATTTCTGCCCCTCCCTGCCTGTAGGAGTATAGCTATAGGTGCTGCCCTCTCATCACCCTGGAGAGACGGAGAATTGTCAGGGTGTTGGGGAGGGAGGGCAATTTTTTTTCTGTTTTCCCTGTTTACCCATCTCCACCAGTCAATTCATGGCTTGTCTATACTGTTAATGGTCTTCTAGCCTTAGTGCCTTTTTTCCCCCTCAGTTGGTTCTGGTCTCCACTTTTCAGGGGATGCTGGCACTCTCTGCTTGTCTTCATCTTGCTCTTCAAGAGCAGTATCTATCAGTTCAAGTTTTTCATGTTCTCCGGTTCTCCTATAACAGCCCCCAGTTACCTTCTCACATTATTCATCTCCCCTAGCTCCAGATGTCAGAAATTCTCCTCTCCTGTTTCTACAGTCTTCTCACTTTCTTGATGGTATCCCCCAGCTCCTCGTTCCACTGTTGTTTTTAGTAATCTAGTAACTCTCTTGTTTCTCTCACCCACCACATTTAGCGGCTCAGAAAGCCATGCTCCCACTCTGCCTTGGCGTAGGCACTGACTTGCAAAGGCGAGCCCACCTCCCCACGGGTGCCTGGGGCTCAGGGATGCTCAGGGCTCTGTGCAAGCGCAGCCTGGTCAGCCTTGGGCATCAGGAACGGCAGGCATCTGCCCTCTGAAGGTGGGATCTTAAAATTGCTTAGCTTCTTTCAACTGAGAATATTTTTCAAGTCTTGTCTGTATTTGTAAAGATTCAGATATTTTCTGATCTGTTCGCCCAACTCCCGCTCCAGGTTTGTATTGTTAGCACTAGAAAATTAATTTGCTAAAGTTATTACATTAAGATACTGAAGCTCTTCTGCTTTCCTTTTCGTTACTATGTATACCTCCTAAAAATCTGTCAAAAATATGTCTTTTTGAAGCTATACAAAAATACCATTGCTTTCAATAGTGCTACCATTTCATTCTTGGAACATCATATTGCTTTACTGCTTTCAGGATTGGTTCGGCTACCTTCTTCTATGCTGAGCCCTGACTCATAACAATTAGCATTACATATGTGCTAAATTGATTTCTCAAACAGAGATGCTTTTCTGAGAGGGATTTTACTTTGCAAGCATTCTCGGCAACTGAGACTGCTCATGTGCTGGGGTATTAGATAACAGAGGGTCAGAGTCTGTACTCCAATCTGATCCCATTCAAAAAGAAACAAAACCAAACTGATGAGGTTTTTCAATATTTTACTTGAATCCAGAGAGTTGTATTTCCAGATAAAGTTAAGGTTCCTACATTTCTGAGTTATTGTAACATAAAATATTAACTGCCTTCCTAGAGCTATACACCCTTTCAGTTCTTTCTCAGCATATCATTTCTCTTTTTAGCTATCTGACCTTTCTGTAATTCTTCCAATCTATGGAATAATGCAATTTATCTTTTCTTTACACATCATCTTACTTGGCTGAGTGGAGGGATGGAGGGGATGCATATATCTTCTTGTTACTTTTTTCTGACTCAGTGTTTAGTCATTATTTTCAGTATCATTTAATCTGTGGAAAGTTTCCCCATATGTCAGGCGTATTTTAAACATGCAGCTGAGATCTATACTACAGTAAGCCCTTTTCAGATATGATGCTTAGCAAAGGGCAGAGTTCAGTCTACAGCATTTATTGGAAGTTAAGCTTTTTCAAATGCTGTTATTTAAACAAAACCCAAAACTGTATGTTCTTGTTTTGTTAAACATGTAAATCAGGTTTCCCTATGTATCTCATTTCCCTTAGAAGTCCATTTCTTTGTGTTGTCTACAGAAACACTTAGAAGTATTAGGTGAGCATACCTAAACTGTGGTACCATTTGCTACAAGATATTGTAAGTATTAAAGGTTCTTGCAAGAATCCATTAAGTACTATTAAGCATAGAGATGCAGCCTGTGGCTGAGGAAGTTCCCGTGTCAGATCCCTCCATGCTTGTAGATGGTATATTGAGTATTACTGTATGTTTGTCCTCTCTGACCATCCGCTACCCAACACTGGACTAGGCAGGCCTTTGAGCTGACCCAGTAGGCTTGTTATGACACCAATACAGTTGGGTATGTCTACAATTATCAGATGGCCATAAATCGATAATGTGGTTTCGTACCCACCTCTTGTTCTTCTGATGTATTTGTAATAAATACTTCCTGTCAGGTGTGTTGTCCAGATTCCATGTTTGTACATGTATGCGTACGTACAAGAATACGTGAGTGTTTCTATGAATGTCGCATACATTACAAGCCTATGAGGTCCTGATTCAAGGTGCACGCAATTCATAGTAGTCTTCCCCTAGATTTCAATGTATATTGAATCTCGAACTTATCAATAATTGTTTTAAAGATGTGTCCTCGATGTCAAAGAGTTTACAGGAAGCGCATAAAAAAAATACAGCAAACAACTGTAAGAATACTCTCAAAATGATACTACAGAAGCTCTGATTATTAAGTTTGTTTCCTGCAGAAGTTTGCTATTAGTTTATTGAGAATGCTGGACCTAAGAGTATTTAGTTTTCTTTACCACATATGTTTGGATGTTTAATTGAATGTAGTGGGGTTTGTGTGCTAATGGGTTGGAGACCACGGGAAAATAGGTATTCCTTAACCTTCCTCTTTGCTGTAATTACTGAATAATGCTATTTATGGTAAGGTTGTGTACGTATGCATGTCTTGGGAGAAGGATATGGGATTAGTTTTTAACAAAGAAATGGAATTCCTTTTCACAGGGAATTAGAATTGTGACTCTAGACTTGCTAATTTAAGTAACTTGCTGGCTAAACAGACTTTTATAAAGCATTAATGCTATTATGTGTTGTGAACATTAAACACATTTTCTGAAAATACTAATTTCCCATTGGTTTTCTTGCCTCCTTCTTGTTGCTTTCATTTGAGACTGGGTGATAATCCATCCTCGACACACCAGAGGCTGGGGATTTCTGAGACTGCTCTGGTGCCTGGTTTTAGCAGTACTGTTCCCCTCTCCTGTGGCTTTTACCTCTGTTCTTGTGAACAGTAGATGTTCACCATGTGGAATGATTCAGGATGAGGGAACCAGCTGGTAATGAGTTTGCAGCAACCTGGTATCCTTGGTGATAATGTAAACCCTGAGTATAGTACCCTAGCAGCTGTGGGCCTGGGTCTTCCCGAATTTCAAAAAACCTGGTAGCTAGCTCTTTCTAAACCCTGAAGACCAGTGCAGAAAGATGACGAGAGAACAACAGATAATCTTGGAGTTTTAGGGAAAATCAGTAACAAATGGTCAGTTCCAGAGACTGATACACATCAGTCTGACTTGTATTTCCTAGACTAGCTGCCCAAAGAAGGGGTTGACCTTTTTTTAAGAGCATTTTTTTGTGGGGCGGAGGAGGAAGGGGTTAGAATAAGTTGAAATCCTCTTTTTATAACTACTTCTTCAACACCTACAAGCTTGAAAAGTTTGATTCTGATCTTAACTGTTAGTGTGTGGGGAGGTTTTATGACTGCCATTTTTCACAGAATCACAGAACAGCCTAAGTTGGAAGGGACTTCAAAAAATCATCTAGTCCAGCCTTTCTCATTAGAGAGTTTTAAGCTGAAACGTTTCTTGGGCAATCCACCATGGCAAGCAGTTTTGCGTATGAAGAAAAATATGCTTTAAAATCTAACACTACAGCTAGTGCTTATCCTTAAGTCAAAGAGTACTGTAGGCTGTGCTCCATCCTGACAGGTTTTAGAAAGTTTGAATGAAATATGAGTGTAATCTTGGACATTGGTTATATAGCTCCTATTAACTCGTATTGGCTACTGATTATGCAATTTCTGTGCTGGTCACTTCGATTAGCCTTGATCGTTTGGGGGGGGGGGAAATCAATTCACTCTCCTGGTTTTAATTTTGATAATTCTAATTCACGGTGTTCTTCATCTGCTTTGTTTGATGCTATACATAAATCAAGGTTATAGACAAAACCAATTCGTGAATGAAAAGTTTCAATTTTCTTTTCTTCTTGGCTACAACTATGCAAAGAAATCATCATTTGGGCAACTAATATGCCTAAGTATCCTTCAAAAGGAACTGTGATATATTAGAGCTGTTCAAACGTCCTCACAAATCATTTTGCCTTACAGCTTTGATCCTGAAATATGTGAAATGATGTCTGATTTATGCCACTGATCCTTCTTTTAGATAGTTAAGTGTTCTTGCTTAATGTTATTAAATAAGTTCAAAGCAGCAAATAGGCCATCCTGGGCTGAGGACATTTGAAAAATAGCATTCTCAGCAGGCTGCATATACAATATATGTTCTTTAGTTATTTCCTTTGCTTTTTTGTGTACAGCAAGCTACTGGAACTTTCTTCTGCTCACATCTTTAGTTACAGTGGCTTTGGTTTTGCGTTTGTGGTTTGGGTTTTGTTTGGTGGTGTTTTTTTTTTTTCCCCCTCTTGATAGCTTTCTCCTGGGCTTTATTTTCATTGGGGTGAGGGGGTGGGCAGAAACAACCTCGGGACAATATGGGAAAATGGGAAAGATATCACTGTCTCCCCTAACTGGGAGGCTGGTAACATGTGCTAGCAATGGTATAAAACAAGCTGTGTGACCCAGCTGAAGCAGTACGAGGAAAAAAACTCTGAGGGTGTAAATAAGTGAGTCAAATTCACACTCTAAGGAGCAGAGTAAGTTTGACTACTTTTAATGAAAAACTATCATTATGTTGTGATTTCTCTTTTAACAGGCAAAAAGAAAGCGAGAGATGAGAAAACTCTTGATTCTAAAATATTTATCAGTAGAAACATTCCAAACTTGTATCAGAATACTGAAGTGCAAATCTTTCCAGGCATAAGGGTTGCATAGGAATCATATCAGCTCTAAATTTAGTAAACCTTTTAATGGAAATGTCATACAGTTCAGACACAAGATTTAGGGATTTCAATATGTTATATGAGCTTTATAACCAATATTATTCTTGTGAAATTTCAGTAGGAAGTAGTAAATCAGCATTTCCAGTCTGGTATGATCCTTGTTGAAGCAATGAGAGCCATCCGAGTCACCTGCTGCTGGAGAAGAGTTATTAGCTAGAGAGAACTTCTTCCCAACACTACGTCTTCAGCAATACCAGCCCCTAAACATCAGATTTTCAGATATAAGACTGAAAACAAAGATTAGATTTGAACATGAGACATCATCCCAGTACCTCTCTAGCTGTGTTGACTTTCATGTCTAGATTTGGGAGTTGAAAGTTGACAATGTGATCTTGTCCTCACTTGCATGCCTCCCCGGCTTCTGAACTGATTTTATGTCTCTCTCTCTCCTCATTTATATACTCCTAGAGTACAAATGTAAATGCATACAATGGCTTTTCTGGAGTCAGCCCTCTTTGATAGATAATGGTGGGTTTTGGTGTTCACAACTCATTGTACATGGATGGCATTAAATGATAAAAGAGACTGTTTCTGGAGCTGGCTGCATTGGACACATCATGGTTATTTCCCCTGTGACCTTAGCAGACTAGCTGACTGTTCCCATCCTAAATTGCTTTCAAGGGGTTCCTGACAGGTTTTTGTAAAATATTATTCCGGATGCTGGTTACACATACATTCATTTAAGCTTGTGGTTCCTGATATCCTACAAGCTTTTCAGAGAGACCACTGATGGCAAGCCAGTATGAGACAAATGAGACAGTTTTGGCGTCATGAAACTTTCCATCAGTTTTAGATAACTGCTGCTGCTGGCGGCATAGATAAAAATACACGTACAATTCTTGGTAAGGAGGTTAGCCACTGCTGAGTTCTGGTATGCCAGTTGGTCTGCTTATGCATAGTTTGGCCATCTCCACATAATGTTACTACACTCTTCAGTAAAGTGTAACTTGAACCATCCTGTGTTGCTTGGTGTTAGCTGCTGGGTCCATCTCCTTTTTCTCAGGAAATTGGGACCTTCCAAAAGTCGACATCAATATTGGTTTTGAGGTTTTGCTTTGTTTGTTTTATAAGGTTACACTGCTAGCCCTTTTCCTTGTCAAGACAGCTGTGAAAAACACAGTGACAGCAATCTCTAGGAATGCTTTTTTCTGTGCTTTTCTGAGGTCCAGTCCTCAAAAAGATGGCTGTCAGATTGCTTTGGAGAGAAGGCCAGATGGGTTGCTGCTAGGTGTGGTGTTAAAGCCACTGTTTCTTAATGCTGACCTAAACCAAGATTAGTCTGCTACCCAGATGCGATAACATTGCACTAGTGAATGAGAACCAGAAGGTTTTGTGTAAGCAAGAGAGAAACTGGCTGAAGTCTATCAGTGTAATATTTTAAATTCCTCTTTTCTTTGTTTAGCTTTTCCGTCATGAGCAATGCTTATAAAGTTCTCAGTCTTCAAATGATTTGTCTAGTAAGCTTCCATAAAAAAAATGAGGGGGACAATGGAAACAAAAGTAATAATACAAATACTTAGATGTTATGAGTACAAAGATATTTTTAATGAATAAATATGTATCTTTCTACTTGCTCTTCCCATATTTTTACATAGCATCCTGAAGAAATCTGCACGAACAGGATAGCAGGCAGAGGCTCACCAGTTGGTTGTTTTGGTGGCTGTATCTGCTCTTCTTCATGCCAGCCACTTAATTTTCCTTTCACCTGCTTCAAAGAAGTTATTACCCTGGGATTTAGGATGTCTGGATTAATAGTCATTTTCTGCCATGAAAAAGCATAATCATTGTTGAATTATTTGATGTCTTCATTACTTGGGGTCATGGGGGTGGTATGTGTGTGCTAAAATCACTTAAAACTTTTGTGCTTGTACCCTCATTAAAGGGTAGGAGGGGTTCAGGTACTACTGTGGCTTTAAAGAGCAGTGGAAGATAGAGATGCTTCAGAGGGATTAAAACAAATGCTCCCATCTCTGACTGTGCAAAATACTGGTTATGTTCCCAAAGGGTGCAATTTGCAATCATGTTTTCACAAGGTTTTAGACCATTACGTTCATGGAGAGATGGGTTGTATTGTTTTTCATGTTTGATTTTTATATTTCTTTTAAAGGAATAAATTCTTAAATAATAAATGAAAACACAAAAAACAGCGAGAAATGGGGTTTTTTTTGGGGGGGGGGTTGGTTTTTTTGATGTTGTCGGGAAGCTGCATTTCTGACACCCAAATGACTCTGAGCATTGGACTTTTGCTGTATATGGACAGACAGATCTAATCATTAGTGAATGCCAGAAAGCAGGAGAGCCGGGGAGAGAGAGAGTGTGTGAGAGGGAGCTTAGTTTATTTCTGCGGTGTCACATCAATCTGCCCGGTTAAGTGATTGAAGGGGAGAAACGCAGGCTGCGAAAGAAACTGGGCCCTGATTTGTTCAGGGTCACCAGCAGTGGTTTGAAACCATCTTGTTTGCAGATACCTCTTTCATGTTATTAGGCTGTCAGTTGAGTGACTTCGTAAGATTTATGGCTTGAAGCTGGAGCGCGTGCGTGTGTGTGGCGATGGCAGTGACGGGCAGCGGGCGGGGGGGAACAGAGATGTTATTGAGAAGACAGTGATCCATGCCTGCCTTGATTGAGCTTTGCAGCCTTTTGTCTAGTCCTAGTTAACCTCCTTATGCATTTTTTTCACGTGCCGCGTAAGTAGCTCAAGCAGAAGGTGAAGCAACAAGTGGTAAAAGGTTGCTCGTAACAACATAGAACTGCAATGGACTCGGTGCAGACTTATTGACTGTGTAATGATGGAATAAAGCTGTTTATTGGGTAGGTCCCAGGTTTAACTTAGTAATGTCTTTCAAATAGTTTTATTTACTGTAATGTTGTCAAAGCCGTTGGCTGAGTGTTCCCTTGTCACTGGTAACCTCGTAGGGAAATGTTATCTTTGAGAGAGAATTGAGAGACAACACTGGCTTATACTGAGAGTGAAAATGTTTTTCTAAAACAAAAAACCAAAAGCGAACAAACAAAAAAGCCACAAAAAATGAGGGGGATGACTTGATCAAAACAACATATAATTTAAATTAAATTTGTCTGTGTGTTAAATAGTAAGAGGAGATTTTATTTTACATAAGTTTGAAACTTTTCAAATACTGGATTTTGAGAAACTTGATTTTTTTTTTTTCCTAGAAGTTGGTTATAATTCAGAAAATAATGCTTTCTGCTCTTCTGTTTATACAGTTCCGAGTTATGCCAAGATCAAGGCACGTATTATTTTAAAATATGAGTAAGAAAACTTTCAATGTCAACTAGATTCAGTTTCAGCTGTGGTGATTTAAAGTCAACAAAATAGAGTCCAACAGTATAGGAGTTGGAGAACCTTTTTGAAACAAATTGTCACAGGGTTCTGCCATTTGAGGTTTGTAACAGAAAGAATTTATTTGTAATTAGTTATCCATAGGTTAAAAGAGTAAATAGAAATTGCTGTTCTGTTGTCATCCACTTAAAAAGCAAGCTATATTACTGATCTGGTGTAATTTGTATGTTGGCTTTCTGTTTTCAGCCTAGTCAAGTTAATTAACTTAGAAAAATAGACTCGGTTGTAAATGCTTTGTGAGGACCTGCCAATGCCTTTGGTATTATGGTAGGTTTCATGTACCTGACCATGAAATGCAAGTGCCGCTTCATGAAGGTGTTCTACCACACTGTTGTTTGCTAATTGATACAGTCGTGTGAAAGCTTACAGTAGTTCTGCAGAATTGAAAAGGGAGCTAGTATTTGTCTACAGGATAGTTTCTTCTCTCCCAAGTTTGAAAATGGGCCCCTTAGTGGCACAGCCTTCCTAGACAGTTGTTGTTCCCATGTTGAAATGTCCAGCAGGAAGGATGCAGCATGAGTCTTGCAGGGAAAAGAGTAGAGCTGCCTGCTCCCCACGGCATATTACAGCAAGAATTGCTTACTGCATCTCTTTTACAGCCTTTCAAAATTTTGTATTACAAAGTGTATAATTTTCAGTTTATGTTTTAAAATTTCTCAGAAATGAAGTTCTGCTTTTTTTTAAAAAAAAAAATCCTTACCTAATTCCCTTTTTTTATTAAGTCATCAAGACAACACCTGTTCTTTTCATTTGTGATAACTGTGCACATTTTGACCCTATAGTAATCTGACACTTTTTAGTATAAATGGGATCTTAGTTGTACAGACACAAAGATGCCATTCTTTCTCTATGTATGGAAGGATATTGATGAGAATCTGAGGTTATTAAGCTGAATAAAATACTACTTTCAGTAGAAAATTCTGTAACAAAGTCCTGCCATAATCCCTGGAAGAAAGATGATACTATCTTTAAGTCACAGAACTGGGTCTTGGCAGACCGTCACCTTGCCCTGTGCCTGGCATGGGCACAGCCATGCTGTGTGACCTTGCGCCAGACCCATGCTCCCATCTGCTCTCTGTACTCCTGCTGCAAAATGCATGATGTGTTGGTTGGAAAATGCCTGAGATCCTTGAATGGAAAACAACCTGTAATATAACTGCACTATGAATTACACCACAAAGTTAGTAGCTAATTTGATTGATAGAATATCTTGCAAATAAAAACTCAGATTCCCCCTCCCCCCTTCATTTTCGGTCAAAAAGTAGATGAGATTTTGGGGAGATTTTGACAAAAATGTTAACATTTATCATGAAGATAATTTCATTAAATCCTGAATTCTACCAAAAAGATTACTCTAGCTACTTTTAAAAGATTAAAGTAATTCTGATCAACTGTAGTTAACCACAATTTTGGAAATTACAACAGAGGAGCTTCAGAGACATTGCCTGGGCACACAGGGATGGTGTCAGGAATGCCAAAGCTCAGCCAGAGTCAAGACTTGCAAGGAGCGCCAAGGGCTGCAAGGGCAGCCTGGTGGGCACCGAACTGGGCATGAGCCAGCAGTGCCCTGGCAGCAGGGATGGCCAGCGGCCTCCTGGGCTATATCAACAGGGACACGGCCAGTAGCTTGCAGGAAGCGAGGGATCATCCCCTCTACTCAGCACTTGTTAGATCATACCCAGAATGCCATGTCCAATTTTGGGCCCCCAGTACAAGAAAGTTATTGACAAACTGGCATGAGTTCAGCAGAGGGCCACAATGGTGGTTGGGTGCTGGAGCATCCGCCCTCTGAGGGAGGATGGGAGGGAGCTGGGGAGCTGGGGGAGCTGGGGAGCTGAGGGAGCTGGGCTGGTTCAGCCTGGAGAGGAGATGGCTTCAGGGGTCCTAACAGCAGCCTGCCCGGTCCTGTGGGGAGGGGATTGAGAAAACAGAGCCAGGGTCTTCAGGGTGGTGCATGGCGGGAGGAAAAAAAGGCAATGGGGACAGACAGAAACCAGAGAGGTTCAGACTGGACATGAGGAAAAATGTCTTCATACAGGACAGTCAAGCAGTGGGGCAGGTTGCCCAGAGAAGCTGTGCAGTCTCTATCCTTGGGGGCTTTCAGGACCTGACAGGATAAAGCTCCGAGCAGCCTGGTGTGAGCTGACCCTGCTTTGTGCAGGAGGCTGGACTAGAGACCGCCTGAGGTCCCTTCCAGCCCAAATGATTCAGAGGGGGATTCTGTGATCTCTCCAGAGGAATTAGTACAAATTTGTTATTCTGCATCTTACATCTGTAATTTTAAGAAATTCTTCAGAGAAACTTACTGATGTAGTTGTTTGTTGTGCTGACTAGCAAATATGATTCCTGAAATAAATAATACTCTGCCTGTTAAGAAACATTAAATGTAGAGTTCGGTAGAGTTTGGGAATATTCAGTATGTTTCTTAAACAGTGAAAACTATTTTAAAGGCAAAGTGTTTGGAAGAGAGAAAAGGAACTGTATACTGTGTGATTATTTTGGGCATTTTTGTTTTGGTTTTTCATTTGATTCAGTCAACTCTTGAAAGCTGTCCTGTCTTCTTTAAATCCACGGTGGCAGCTACGGTATTGCTTCGTTCCTCATTTTAAATGCTTTCTGCCTCTACTTTTCAGTCACTCACACTTAGGTGAAATTAAGAAATCTAACTGTTGGGTATTACCTTTTAGACCTGCTGAAATAGCTCTTCCTGCTTGCATCCTTATGGTCTCATTAAGACGATGCTCACAGCATGCCTGACTCTAGTGAATATTTGCAGACCTCATTTGCCTACATTAGAGACAAAAAGCTTTAAAAAAAAAAATCCTTCTTGAGCAATAAATGGTTGAGTTTGTCAGTATCCGTGATCACAGAGCTGGTGTCTCCCAAGGCAAGGGCTGAATGCTGTCCTTGTAGTTGAGTAACTGTTGAAATGCTTCATCCAAGCCCTTTCCACTGCTGTGAGAATACACTTGTCCATGGCTTTGAGTAGTGGTTTTTAAGTGTGAGGGCTGCTAAAATCAGTGAGAAGTGAAGGTGTGTGCCACTGTTATAGCAAGCCCTGTACGTCAAGGACTTATGTAGGCAATATTATCATTCCCATTCATACTTTTTTATACCAATTAGAGTTTAGGAATTTTTTTATCATTATTTTATTTTAATGAGTTCTGTTTGGTTGAATCAAGTTATGGTAGCTCATCATAAAGCAAGATCCAAGGTCTTTGGAGCAAAACCCAGATTCCAACAAGCGTGAGTCATCTTTGTGGTTTACCTTTACGATTGTGACTCAACTGTTTTCTCTGTGCTCAGACTTCAGGCTGAGACTTTGGTTCTCTAGGGATTTAAAAAATCCTTGACCTATTCTGTAAGATTGAGGTCATGCTTTAATGCCAGCCAAAATTTCCATTATCTCTCCATTTATGCATTGTGTTGTGCTTCAGCTGTTCACCTGCCCACCACAGGTGACTCATTTCATTGTTGAGTTGATAACGATATATAATGGATATATTTTTTTAAAGCATGTTAGAATCACTTTGCAATGAAAGATGTCATATAAATCTGAAGTAATACTGATGTTACTTTTTTATTCAACAAAATGCAACTGGAATTAATTGCAAAAGTATTAATCACAGGTGATGTAACTGTCACGTTAATGAGAAGTGCTTGAAGATTACTGAGCTCTACTATAAATAGATAGTAATCTCACGGATTTCCAACCCTTATTTACTCTGTTTAAATCTCATGGTCCTGAACAACTGGGCCAGAAAACTCAAGATGGGACTTTTTCCCTTGGAGCTATTGAATTTTCCTGACAAAACAGTTTTGAGAGAACTCTCTGTTTACATACGTATGCCATGAAAATAACCTTTTTCGTTATATTTGAATCATTTCGCTGCTCTTGTTACTCTTGTGAATATAGAAATGTGAAGCTATTAAAAAATGGCAGTCTTCGTTAGAGGGATAGTTTTCTTGTTGAAATGTCAAAATAGAATCATCAATTTTTTAGAGAAAAATTTGGATTAGCTTTTTTGATGGAATCACTAATGGAAGTGAAGAAAGAAAGAAAGGTAAAAGGATTTTCTTCATCTGAAGAGGGGTAAAGTGCCTCTTTGTCTGATAAATAATTTGTTGGTCTGTGTTCAATTTTGGAAAGTTTTTGTTTCTTTGGATAATTGTCATCCTTACCTTTTGAAGCAGTAACCTGAAATATAATAGTTGTGGGTCTTTGAATGGATATGTGGCTTCTATGTCAGGAATGTTCCTTCTTCTGTTCCTGTGAGCATATAATTCATTTTTAATACAAATTTAATCAGCCTATAAAAATCAATTTGCAAATGTTCATTAAAGTTTTCCAGATTTTTGCAGATCAACCTCCAGTGCATCCACTCTTACAAAGCTTGCTCAAGCCTTGCACAGGGCACAGCAGTGATATTTTTATCTCATCAGTCTCCCAGGGCAATAGGGTAAGCCATTTCACCCTTAGTTCGAGTAGGTAACCAAACCTCAGACATGTCATTCCCAGGTGGAAGTAGTTAAAAATACTCAAATTGTGTACAGTTTCCACTTGTTCCTGGACTACATATGCACCATCCATACAGTATGAAATGCAGTTGCAGAGAGAACAGTATTTCCTAGTTTTTGAGAGGTTGACTTTGCAATTCTCATTGTTAACTTTTCTGTTGCTATCTTCAGTTTTAAGCTTTAGGTTTTATGTGCAACAGATGTCACTGAAGCAATTCTCTGCAGCCGTCCAATCACTTTTGTTTATTTCCATAGCTGGAAAAGTTATTGAAGATAACTGGATGGTAATGCGCTTCTCTAGAGTTATCCTTTTAGTAGATATTGGACTGTTACATGGTCTGTGTAACAAACCTCTTCCACTTTTGATCAGGGTGCCTTGTTCAAAGAACACCAGGGTCTGGCACTGCAAGGCTCATGAGGGGACCAAATGAGAGAGCACTGGCCAAGATTTTTGTGTTTTCTTGTTGCTTGAATTATCGGTAATGCCATAAGCATTGGCACCATTCAGATTAAGATTGGAGCAATGCATATACACAGGTGTTGCAAAAGAAATTAGAGAAAGCTTTACTTAGAACGTCCCCCTAATGGTGTGTGGGGGCATTTCCCAAACTATTGACTTATGATAGAAGAGCTGTTATTAGATGCATCGTTCCTGAAGACATCAGTGAGCGTTGCAAAACACAGTTTTCCTCTGTCTGTAGCAGGGTTAACCAGTTTATAATCTGTGAGGCACATGCAGCCTGCCAGGACAATTCATCTGAGGCGTGGTTCTCTTTGTTGTGTATGCTGAGCCCATTTCAGGGGTGGGCTGCTGGCTGGATGACTTATTGTGGTGGTGGTGGTAGGTGTCATGCAGCAGAAGAGATGCGTGGCATCTGGCCCCATTACCTGTATTAGAAAAGGCTCAGTTGCTCACACAGCTGCAAGATTGGGCTGTGCTGTTTTAGAAGATAGAGTTTCGGGCAGAAGATTTCCTAGCTGGCCATTGTCACGAGATTCCCTCTTTGTGTGTGATCTCCTGTCTCCCATCAGATGACTTTTTTTTTTTTTAATATATATGAACTGAGGCATTTAACCAAAGAGAGTGCTTCATCTTAGGTTTCCTGTTTCTAGTCCATGATAATGAATTTGAATAATACTTCTGGAATTTGGTATGTACACTCACTGAAAATTCCAATTAGTCTCTTCCCCACCTTCATTTCAGCTAGCTATTAGCAAGCTATGAAAGACTGCTTGCATACTCACTAACAATTTTCACTCCCACTTTATTCTGTGTATCAGTGCAGATATAATCACTGCAGTGTCCATATCTACCACAGTTTAAGGTTAAAGTTTAGAGCCAGTCACAATTTTTTTCATCTATAAAACTTATTTTCCTCTGGAATTTTTCTAATGAAACTATACGCTTTTGTTGAAATATGTCAAGTTCAATGAAACTTTTGTGGAGAAAGGTTTCTTATCTCCAGGTTCTATTTTCTCATCAAAACCAGATGAGAAAATCTGTAAGTTATTCTGACTAGAATAACTTACAGATATGAGAACTCACTTGTGACTTTACTGATCTGGCTAAATTCTTACCCTACCTGATTCAAACTTTAGAATTGCTTCTCAGTTTCCTTCATAACAGATGAAAGCCTTCACCTCTCACTTGTTTGGCTGTCTGGCTGTAACAGGGGGGACCAAGAGACACAGCACATGCTCCCGGTAGCCTGTTGGGAAGCACGCTTATACAGCATGTGAGAGACTGTGGTAAAGACCTTCATCTGAATCGATTATGGTAGGAATTTGAAGCTTGTGTCATATGTTCAAAGTGAATGCTCTAACCACTGGTGTCAATGCAGTTGATTTATCTGTTTGCTCAGGTATGTTGTACTTTTAATGGTGCTGGCATCGTCCCATTTTGGAACTTGAAAATAGTTTGAAATTGCACAGTTTTTCTCAAGAATGGGAAAACTATTCCCTGCTCAGCTAAATTTGAAAATTTTGAGAAAAATTGTGTGCAGGTCTCTTATGTACTGTAATAATACATGGAGCTACTAAACAAGAGAAATGAGTTTTTTCATTTGTTGCCAGCATAAACAGGTGTTTTGTCCATGGAGGATTGTGATAAGAGAGCTGGGTGCTATAAAGCTTTCAGGTTTTGCTATTTTATATGCAGTCAGTAGTGGTCTTGTCTTTTCTCTTAGGATTTTTGGTAACAGTAGTAGCAAGCAAGTCATCTAAAGGTCTTCAGTTGTGTCCCAAGAGTTGAGAGTTCAGAAATGTTATAAATTTTACAGTATTTCTTTTGGATGTGGTTTTAGTGTTTTTATAATAATATCAAGCCTTTATATATGGCACCTTTCATTCTATAGCACCCCAAAGCACTGTATAGAATTATTAGAGAGAAAAAGTTTTCCTCCTCATCCCTTCCTGCACACCCCACACACCTACCAAAAAAAGGGGGCGGGGGGACGACCCCAAATTGTTTCCTTCAGTGAATTTATTCTGTTTGCTTCAACTCCCCTCTGCCATGGTCTCCTCTGTCAGACTGCCTGGAAGGGAGCAAGGAGGAGGAAGAAGGGCTCAGAAAGTCCCATGAAGGAAGCAGAATTAACGTAGTGAACTCCCATGTGCTCTCGAGTTTCCAGACACCTTCCTATCCCGTTTGCATAAAGCTTTGTGGATTTGCAGGGACCATGAACGGAAAAGCCAGAAGCACTCACTGCAGCAAATATTCTTCTCAAAACCATCCATATATCAAAACAGGATTTAATGCTTGTAAAAAACAGAATTCTCTCCTATGATGTTTAAGGGCTTTCAGAAAAGGAAGCATGTTAGAAGGGGGGGGCGGGGGGAAGCTTTGGTGAGCTGCCAATTTTTAGGCACAGACTCCTAAAGAAAGATTTCTGGTACATAACCTGCACGGCCAACACATGGATGAAAAGCAAGCAACGGTAAATTAGTTTGAAGTGCTGGGATGGTATACAGGTTTATGTTAGCCCATTTTGAACAGGGTGTTTGGTGTACAGCACCAGTATAAGGCATGTAGCATATGAGTAAATAATCAGATGGTCTAACCTTTATTAGAAATAGAAGTAAAAACATGCCAAGTAAATCACTCAATGTTGGAGCTATTAGGAACTGTGCAAAGAACCCAAAACAATTCAATTAAGTATGGAATATTTCTGTGATTTCTCTAAGTGGCAGGAGACCAATCTGATTCACATTTCATACGACTGTAGAATTACAGAATAATTTAGGTTGATAGGGACCTCTGGAGATAGTCTCATCTGACCTCCTACAGCAGGTTGTTCAAGGCTGTGTCTCGTTGGGTTCTGAATGTTTGCAAGGGTGGAGACTCCACAACCTTTCTGGTCAGATGCTGGCATAGGTGACCATCCTCCTGGCAAAAAATCTTTTTCTTATACCCGACTGGCATTTCCATTGCCTCCTGTCCTATTGCTGTGTGGCTCTGAGAAAACTCTGGCTTTGTGTTCTCTCTCCCCTCACACTGGGTAGTTTTAAGCAGCAACTCTGCCTCTGGGCTTCCCTTTGCTTTCTCTTCTTAATGCTGAACAGACCCTGTTTCCTGAGCCTCTCCTCACATGCTCTGTGCTCCAGTGCCCAACTGTCTTGGCAGCCCTTCACTGGACTTGCTCCAGTGTATCAATGTTTTGTGCTGGGAAGCCTGAAGCTGGACACGGTGCTCCAGGTGGGGTCACACAAGTGCCTGCTAGCGACACTCCTGTTTGCACAGCCCAGGAGGCTGCTGGCTGGCTTTGCTGCCAGGGCCATGCTGGCTCATGCTCACGCTTGCCATCTACCTCCCCTAATTGCCCTGACCCTTCAGAGATCATACAGCGGGACCTTGCTGTAATATCAGCCAGCTCCCTCAGATGGAGCTTGTCTGGCCCTACTGTATGTGTCCCATTGACTTAAGTGATCTCAAACTTGACTTTCGTCTGTTGTGGGCACTGCTTTATGCTCACAGACTGCAAGTAGGCTTGGAGACCTGGGAGGTCTGAGGGCAAACCTTACCAGTGAAAATGAGGAAAAAAATGGGTTGAATACCTCAGTCTTTTCCAAGTCCTTTGTCACCAGCTCCTCTACCCCTCTGAGGAGTGGGACCATGCTTTCCTTACCCTTCCTTTTGCTGCTGAGGTACTTAAGCTCTTATTACTGCTTTTCACATCCTTTGCTAATTCCAACTCCAGCTGAGCTCTTACATTTCTAACTGCTTCCCTGTGTGCTCATGCAGTGTCTGTATTTGTCCTGTGTACCTTCTTCCATTATCTATAGACTTCTTCTTGTGTTTGAGCTAGCTGAGGAGTTCTCTGTTCACCCATGCTGGCCTTCTGCCACCCTTGCTTGACCTTCTGCACATAGGAATAGACTATATGTGCTTTGAGGAGGTCGTGGTTTGGAAATCAAGCAGCTCTTCTTGAGCTTCTTTGCCTTCCAGGGCAGTCCCTCTGGGATCCTGACAAGCAGATCCCTGAACAAGCTGAAATCTGCTCTCCTGAGGTCCAAGGCAGTGGTTCTACCATGTCTTCCTCACTCCTCTGTGAAGCTTAAAATCCTGAATGTCACGGTCACTGTGGCCAAGGTTCCCCTTGACTTTCCCATCCCCAACCATTTCTTGCCGCTTCTTGTGTAACAGGCCCGGCAGAGCATCTTCCTTAGTTGCCTTGTCCATTTCTTTAATTAGTTCTTTAGATGTTTTGCAGAAAGTTTCAAAATATGTCCCTAATGGTATATACATTCATGAGAGAATCAAGGACTCTAGTTCTGTTTAAATGATTTAATATTTATATTATGTTAGTTGTAAAGTGAATCAATAAAATAATGCACAACCTCCATGCATGGCAGTGTTAGAATGACCTACAGATTAATTAAGTTTAGCAGAACACTGTGAAAGGTTTTGGTTATTGGAATGGGATGGAGAGTTTTGCTTGTTTTGTTTTGTTTTTCTCTTGCAGGGAAAAAAGTGACCTTGGTAGGCAGACCCTTTTTGTCTTTCTTTGACGAGTGTTCTCACTTGAGTTTTCAAACCTCTCTGTTTAAGCATATAAAAGTAAAATAATACCAAATATATGTCATGTACACATAGGCGTAAGTGCAAAAAGCATCCTTTGTCATGTGGGAGTCAGCACCTTGGTATCCTACAAAAGCTGATACACAATAGCCACATGTTTAGACCCTCTACTAGTAACTCCCTTATTGCAGATTATCTTCTCCAGAGCATAGCTGCTTTTCATGGAGTGTCTTTGATGCACTTGTGCTGTGTAGGTCAACCACCTTATCTGTATGGCGTGTGGGAGCCATAACATTATTGAATATGCCAAGGTTTTAGATCACTGTTATTGTACTAATGTTTGCTTTGGTTTTTTTCTGCATAATCTTTTTTTGCATCCACTGCCCACAGATCTGATAACACCTGTGTGCTAATAGAATTACAGAGTTAGCGATTAGTAAAGGTGTCTTTGTTTTACACCCTCTTCTCTCTTTATGATTTATTAAAGAGGATTTTAGTACAGATGCTGTGACTTTTTTCCTCTGCTTCCTCCCACGCCATAACAGAATTTCAGCCTGTGAAGTCTTGCTTTGTTATTACATGAATATGGACAAGGGCATTCCTCCTCTAGACTTTAAATGAAAAAATAAACATGTAAGGAATCATCTTTCTCCCAGAGTTTTAGCTGAGAGTACGCACTTTTACAGAGACTAACTCAGGCTGTGCAAATAGTTAAAGGTTCTAAATTCAGGTATAGTTCAAGGAAGCAATCAAGATTTTTATCCAGCTCCTTAGAGTTTGAAGTATGCTGACAGAAATCTTATGCCAACATTTTCTGTCACAGGAAATTTCTTGTCCAGTCCACCGAAAAATCCTTTAACAAAACATTTCAGGGTTTAAAAACTAGTACTGACTGTAAAAAGTTATTACTTTATTTTGCTAATCTAAACCAATTAAGGCATCTTCGTTGTCAGTGTTCCTGAGCAAAAGTAATATTTTAACTCAGTCCTTATACAGCCGAAATTCCAAATTACGCTAGGAACTTTTACTTGTTTCTAACTTGCTAAGCGAAGCTTATTCTAGTTATGCATTTCTAGTGGTTTTGTCCCAGTGTGCTAATGAAGGGTTAAACTAGCAGCAAATTTTCCATCATCTGGCCATCCCTGTTGTTAAAGGGATGTAAACTGTATTGTGAAGTAAAGCTGTCTACAGTTGGCATGCGGCAAGAGAACAACACTGCTCGTAAGACAAAGTGTTGGAACACCACAACATTTGAACAGGAACTCAGAAGAAATAATGAAGTTTTAGATATTTTAACTTTTTGACCTTTTTCAGAAAATGAACATATTCTCCAAAGCACAGAATATGTTGAATCAGCAGCAGGCGATGTGAAACCAGATTGTGATGTAATCTTCAAGAAAACCATATTTGTAATAAGGTTAATTAAATTTGCTGCAAGCTTGTGACAAGCATGCTGTAAGTTTGCCAGTAAATCTGGTCTTGCTTTATCAAACTGAAGGGCAAGAATTTAAAAAAAAAAAAAAAGACAGAAAAAGGGGGGAAAAAAGAAAAAGCTTCCCTCCTCCAGAACAAGTAGTGTGTTGCCAGAGGACATGCAGACTGGCAACAATAACTAATACGTTATGAGAGGTTGAACAAGTTTAAATGGGATTTGTCTCTGAACTGAAAGGCATATTGTAAGAAATTTCTTTGTCTCCTTGTGATGCTGTTAAATTGAAAGCGCGATGGGAGGCTTCAGTAGAGGCAACAAAGGTTGAAATGATAGCCTGCTGTTTGCAGCAAGCATCATGGTTCCACTGATGGTCCAGACATCTGGTAACAACAGCCACTCCTTGTCAGGTTTTGCCCCACACTGGGCGCCTGAGCACTTTGCACTGTTTAACTCATCAGACTCTTCTAGCTCAGTATGCTCTGCATCAAGAATGTTTATGTAATAAAACAGAGCTAATTAAACATTTCAAAGGGAAACATTATTTTAACTCTAATTAGATATGATTACGGTTTCCTTATGCCTGCGCTGGATTGGTATTGAAGCTCTCTTGTTTCGCCTCCTTACCGAATTGTGCAGCATTGTTGTTTCAAAATAATTTTTGCATCTGCTTAAATAGGCTTTGTATTCCCCTTGCCCGGAAACAAACTCAAAATCTTTGATCCAAGATCCATGTATTTAAAGTAACAGCATATGACCCTGAGACACATGGGGTAAGTTGATACCCCAGGCAATCAGGGAAATAGGAGAAGCCCCCCCTTGCTTGAAACATTTGAGGGTATTCCAGACAACCACAAATGCTGGCAGGTGGGTGCAAGCAATGTACACAACATCTACTTTCCAGCTATTTGTGCTGTGATTCAAACTTTTCATAATTATTAAATCTAGCATGAGTGGAGACAGACAGGTACCACAGAGCTGTTATCTCATGCACAGGTGGACGCAGGTTCTGTGACCTTCCTGGAAGTCCATTGTTAAACAAGGCATTTGTCACAGGCAAATATAAAGCCTATCCTTCTGTATGTATTTAATCTAGAAAGATAGCATCTGACAAAGCTTTGGAGACACATCATGTTAGGATACTAAACATCCAAAATGCTGAGAAACAAATACATAGGGAAATCAAAAAGAACAGGCTAATGGCAGTAATAATCAGTGAATATTTTGTCAGTTAAGCAAATGCTGTATAACTTGTTTAGTGTTTTCTAGCTTTTATGACAGAGCCAGTCTGCAGATCATATGGGAGAAGCAGACTGAATATAAGAACCCATCCTTTCTTTGTCATCCCTAAATCCAAGTTTTTATGGGGAATTTCTTCAGCTAAAGGACCTTCAAATGCAAGTTACTCCAGCTTTTCACTTGGTTTTCACCCCTACCCAAGAATTTTTCAAACTCTAGCTTGGTTTCAAAAAGAAAAAAAAAGGGGGGGGAGGCAAAAAAAAAAAAAAAAAAAGCAGGCTTTCATTCAAACTGGTTCTCTGCAGTCCTAATTAAAATAGACTTCAATGAGAAGTTTTCTTTTCCTCTTCCAACTGAAGCTTAAGGGCATAGTTCTAGCTGGAGAGTATATTGTGTTCATTTTACTGTTTGAGTGGTTTGGTAGAGAAGCTGTCTTTCAAACGCAGAGCGACTACTACGATGCCTCAGGACTCAGCTGTCACATCAAGGCTGTTTTCCACATATATATATTATATAATGTGCATATATCATCACCGTCAGGTAGCTGAAGTTTGTACCTCTTGCATGGAAGCAACTTTTTCTCACCTTTAAGAAGTTCTCTCTACAGTGGGATTAGAGGTAAACGTATCATATATTTTAAAGGAAATAATGACATGGGTTGTTCCTTTAAAAAGAAAAGAATGATGCAAATCGAAAGACATGTATAAATCTCTCTCTACATAAATTGAGCTGCAGTACTGGTGCAGTATTCTTTCCTTTGTGCTAGGAAAACCGAAGGGGGGAATTATTTCCTTTAAATGTTACAGTCAACTTAAGTGACTGCAAGAGTTAGTAGACTGAGAGCAGCACTGGAAAAAGAAACCTCCCATTTAGCCACAGAGGAAATCTTCCATTTAGCCGTTTAATTAAATAGGAAATGGCAGTGCATAGCCCAGTCATTGTCTCAGCCCTCATGGAGAGGATCAGAAGAAGGTCAGGAGCTTGTTCATTTTCCATGCCCACGGCCTCTGTCCTGAGACCACCAGCAAGGATGGCCAATTAATACCAAGTGCTTTAGGGGGTTTTGGGTTGTGGGGTGGGGTTTTTTTGTCCACTAGGATCTAGACTGAAGTTGCAAATTCATTTCAGAGAAGCTGGTCCACAGTCAGTGACAAGGATTTCAATCACTGCATCTCTGACTAAGTATGAGATTAGTCAATGAAAAGTGAAAAATCAGTGCCTTGGGTTTTTTGTAACTAGCACTGCCACACCACCAAAAGATACTTTCTCAAAAGCTCCTGCAAAGTTTTGGTTTCAGAATTCAGTCTCCTGCCTAATACACTGAAAATACAGACAATGTCAAAGTGCAACACCAAAAACCCCCAATTTTTCTCAGCTTCAAAGAGCTATTTTTAAATTTTATTGTCATACTCATTTTCTGAATCACCTCTACGTCTAACTGAGGAGTCTGTACAAAGCTATCACTGCTTGCTGGTGAACTTCCTAAACCTTACCAAAACTGCATTACTGCTGCTGGGTTTTCCTGTGCTCTATCCCATTATCTCTGATTATCAAAGACTCAACTTGGTGCAGTGAAATTCCAGCAAATTTGAGCACTGGGAGCATCTGCAGGCCAGGCAGTAGACTGGTGTTGATAGTGTGAGCATCACCTGTAGCAGTCTGCTTGAGATAGTATTTATGGTGGTATCTCCTGGAAATTAGACTGACCAGCCCAATTTGTGTTGCATGCTGTAAATCACCCAGCAGATTTCAAAATGCAGTATTTTTTTTGCTTTCAGTTGACCTCAGCTGGATTCACTCTCTCTGAGAAGTGAAAGCCTGAGTGGTATTACTGAAGAAGGATGCCTGCATTTTGCTGGCTGCTGGCCTCTTCTTGCCCGATCCAGGCGCGAGTGCTGGTGCTCGCATTGCCTCCCCGCTGCAGCCGTGGCAGCCGGGTCTGATGCTGCGGTTCAGGGCTGGCTCGTCCCCGAGTGAGTGGCACAGACCTGAATGCTCTGGGCTGGAGGTCTGGAAATCAGTGAAGTATCGGGCAAGTAACTGAGAATTTAGGAACCTGTCCAACTCCCACAACAGCCACTGAGAGTCTTCTGTTGACTTCAGTGGGAGATGGGTTTTCAGTGCTGTCTTCAAAATGTTGTATGATTTTAGTTGGTAAGTGCTTGGCTATCCGTGGCTGTATGTTTTGCTGTCTGTAAGGATGTGGGTACCACTTACCTCATAAACTTATTTTGAACAAATATGTGATTGTAGAGATAATACTGATTTCTGTATGTATTGTCTATGCTGGTAGGAAAGAAAATATTGTGAAGACTCGTAATACACACAGGTTTTTTGAGGAGCTAGATTGCCTTCCACCCTGCAGTGTGATTCATTGGCGGTGTGCGGCTGTGCACATATACGTACTGTACACACACACTATGCATACATATATTCCCAGTTTCGGGGGTGGTGAGCAGAGGTTTGGAGATAACTGGGATTTTTTTAAAAAGTAATTAAGGTTTCAAAGAACCATCTGACTGTACATGTAAGAAAGGCAGAGACAATGCGTGGTGGTTTAATCTGAGCAGAGCATAAGGTTAGCTGTTATCTTTCATTGCCCATATTTAAAAACTAGTTCCAGGAGCCCATTTTTACAGCTAACCTTTATATTACATTTAAATTCCCTGTTGGGAAACTCAACTTCACTTATGAATGTATCTAAACGATAAATCATTAGAATATAAAAAGGAGGGAGCATCGGGGAGATACCCTGCTTGCCTGCGCTTGTGTAACTCAAAGGCAGTCTTGGCCGAGGGAGCAAGCACATTAGGTCAGTTTTGTACAGGTCCAGCCTGCAGTGAGGTCTGGGGTCAATCAGTGGGGTTACATTGGGATTGTCTTGGTGAGATGAAAGGAGATGGTGAGCCATGGCTTGCTGCTTCACTCGTCCTCAGGGCTGCTGGGCTCTGCCCAGCATCCCGAAGAGTGTGGGACCGACTGCCATCCACCCTACCTGTGTGTTTTATTTCAACATCCGCTGGCATCAGCCGAAAGTTGTTTGCAGCGGTGTGGCTCAGTGCTGGGGAGCAGCACGGCTGTGCCCAGGCCCTTGCAGCTCCCTGCGGCAGGGTCCGGGGTGCTGTGCTGCCGGCCAGCGGGAGCTGGGGGAGAGGACACCAGGACGAGCCTTCCTCCTGTCTGTGTGCTCACAGAACGGAAATGCAGCCTGACAAGTCTGAAGCTGTATATAGCAAGAGATAGATAAACTCTGTTAACCACAGAAGCAGGTTTTAAATACATTAAAATATTTTATCCCATTATTTGTTTTGACCAATTGACCACAATATTAAAAATTCAATCATGGAGCAGCTGACAAGTGCAGTTGCCTAATTTTATTTAAGGGTTCCCCCCCCCCCCCCCTTTCCATTTTTCCATCCTGTTAACGCTGCTGCCTGTGCCCAGACAGTAATGGGCTTCTTGTATGCCCACGACTGTTATGATCATGTAAATTTATTGGTGCTTAGAAGAAGCGAGCTATTAAAACATTACAACAACCATTACAGCCAGGCTCGTGTTGGCTTTCGCTCCCAATGAACATATGCTTCCGAGTGAATGCCTAAACTCTTATTTATGGATTTAATTTAATATGCGGAAAGAATTCAAAATTAAATTTTGTGTCTGCCTCCAGAGAGTGTCAGTGTATAATAACATGGTAATTTTTACACATCTTTATGAGAAATGGGAAAATTAATTCTTTCTGACAAGTTGTAATTATTCGACTTGGAACAGTTGCAGCTGAGCAGTTTGCATGCCTGTTGTCTGTTGCTGCGCAGTGTAAGGGGAAAACGTGGGGATGGAGATATATTGTGTGTCTGAGAGTTTCTAATAGCTTCTGACATTTTAGCCCTGCATATTATCAGGGTGCTCTTTAAAGGAGTGGGGAGTGTAATCTGCTGCCTAGCTGGGGACACACATGCAGCAGTGGACCCAGTGTCAGGAGATGGGGTGGGGATTATTTTGGTCTGTCTGCGGCTGAGGAAGGGGCTCTCTCCATTACTTTGCAAATGGTTAAAGCTGAAAGTGAGGTAACGTTCTTTGTACTCTTTAGCCTCACTTTTTTTTTCCCCTTTAATGAAGATACAGGTGGAAGAAAAGTGTTTTAGCTGCACACAAGCAGAGCTACCCCGTTTAAGTGTGTCCTCTTTCTCACCAAAGTAAATGACAGTTGGAGGCACTTAGCACCTCTCAACCTCTAGGGACTGACTCCCCAAAAAGTTAGTGGTCTTTTACAATGAGAATATTTAAAAATAAAACACACCTCTTGTTGAAACATGAGCTTTCATGACAAATATTTTCATGAGGGTAACTTTGTTTGTAGCTAACTTAACTTATGTTTCAGAGTTTCTGCTGAAAGGTAGGACATGTTCATCAAGCACAAGCCTGAAGCATCACTGGATGTATTAGATAAAAAGGAAATTTATTCAAGTGAATGAAGTGTGTATTCATGGCTTTGAAGGCAAACCTGGCAGTAGTGGGTGCTGCATTTTTTGTCCTCCTGGAATGGTCCCTTTGGGATAAACACATACTAAAGGCAATGCTTAGAAAACATTTTATCAGGCACACATTAAAGGAAATAGAAGTGCCACAAATAAAACAGCTCTGTGCTTACTTTTATTCCCAGTGACTTATCATAGTTGCGCTAGCTAGAAGGGTGCTAATGGTTTAGAAGGTGCTACTCTTTCCTGTAAGACACTGAAGAGGTTTTGTTGGTGCGGGTACTTGGCATATGAAGATACCATGGTTTAGAAATATTTATTTCTCCAAAATGTGGTGTGCTAGCTCTGATTTATGTCCTGATTGCAATCTGGGTTATTGCTGAAGCTAGGTAAGTAGTGCAAAAGCCTGTGAGTTCACAACTGCTTGGGTCTTGTAGGCATTTACCAAAGAATTCTTGAACCAAAGAGTAACTCAACTTCTAAGGTCTCAGGAGTCCCTTTGTGTCTAGTGGACACCTTGGCCTGGTAAGACACCAGCAGCTCTGTGAGAGGATGCTAACAGCCACTGCAGCACAGCGGGGCTTAGCTGGGACCTGGAAACTGCAGGGGGAGAGTGGAAAATGCTGCTGGTTTCATCCAGCAAATGTTTTTAGGGAGTCTGGGGCTTTGGGGTATTGTTCGGATGAGTGGGTCCAGGGAGTTATTGTACAAGGTAATATGCTTGTAAGAGGGACCAGTGTAAATCAAATTTCATTGGGAGTGATTCATGCCCAGAGATCCCAGACTCTTGGGATATCGCTTATTTCATTTAGACCTGCATAGTGGGCTCATCAACAAACCTTGAAGTTAGGGATGGTGGTGAAGCAAATGCTTCTCAGCCTGTGCAGCAGGAGCACAGGGTGCTTCCCTAGGGAGCTGTTCTGCTCCCTGCCGGGCTCACGCGTGAGCCTGGGAGAACAGCCTCAGCAGCATGCCCCGGCCTCACCTGCCCTGGACTCATGGGGCCTTTCTTCCAGACTCAACAGTGCGAACATCTACTCTGAGATGGTTGTCGGGACTCCCTGTTAATCAATGAGGAGAACAGGCAGTTTGCAAGTTCAATCAATGTTATCAATGTAATCAAGTTCAATCAATGCAATCGATGTTTGATGCTAAAACAGCTCAGGTGAATTGCACCTGAAATTGCTTATTTCTCTACCTTTTAACTGCCCAGGGAGCTACAGAAATGTAGAAGTCGGATGGATCTTGTCTTGATGAACCAAAGAGAACAGAAAAAGTTGAATCTTCCCTGTGAAGATGTCCCCTCTCTTTTTTTCTTTTTTTTCCCCAAACCAGTGAAGGTTTTATTTCCAGTTGCAGTGAGTCAAGCATTGCACGAAAAGAGAGTGTCTCTTTCACCAGCATAATAAATAATCTCCAAAAAGTCTAACTTGTTATGAGAATTACTGCTTGGCAGAACACATGCAACTCTTGGGGTATGCCTTCAGGTCTTCATTTTTCTTTCCTTCCAGGAAAGGCTGCAGTTTATTCCTGCTCTGGAGAAACCTCTCCTAACTGCTGTCATCTGGCACTCTGAGCCCTTTTATTCACTCTTTTCTGCTTTTAAGGAAACACTGCTCAGACCTTTTTCTTCCTGAGAACATGTTCTTCTCATGCCGTACCGAGCCACTGCATTCAGGAAGACAAGAATACCAAGAGATTGTCAGTTTTCTTCCAGTTCATTTTGAACCGCAACAGGAGACAAATTTAATGGTAAGGCAAAGTCTGGGCTTATTTAGCAAGACTTAAGAGCAGTCTTGTAATTACAAATTGGAAACAGAAAATCATAAAAAAAAGAAAGGCAAATAAATGCTGCAATTCTATCTTAACAGCTGGATATATTTATATATTGGCTAGGTAGAATATATACAGTATATATATGCTTAAATTTCTGTAGCTGGTTGACTTCTTACCTAACCTAGAATCACCTAGAGAGCTCCCAAGTTGGTGAGAACTCGAGTCTCAGTAATATCCCATGACCTGTGAGTGTTTCCTTCAGTTTTCACTGCCCTTGTCTTTTATTTTCTCCTTCCCCTCTTACTCCTCTTTGGAATTAAATGTTGGGCTACCACTGTGGGGCTTGTTTTGTTTAACAGTTCTAAGTATTTAACAATAACTTCCCCTGGTTGACGCAGACTAGCCAAGGATATCTGTGAGCTATGCGATTGCATAGCTCAATCGCAAAAACACTTTGACCACATTTAGCTTGGAGATGACGAACTGCTTTCTACCTGCTCTTACCTATTCCCCTTATAGGTCTATAAATGCATTCACGTTAAGGATGTACATAACAAAACACCCTGGCGACCAGATTTTACAGTTTTTATTGATGAGATGAAATGGCTGGTTAGCAAGTCCTCCAGCCAGTCCATCTGAAAATAGGTGTGCAGTTGCACTGCACTGCTGTGGAAGCTCAGCCCTGTTTCTAGTAGTCTTTCCACGTTTTTGCTGTGGATGAGGAGGATGGGGTTGAGGTCTGTGAATTCCCTGTGGCTGATGATTGTGCCGGCTGTGCTGCCCAAGGTGCCTAAGGATGATGCTTGGGTTGTGCACTTGTTTGCTGTGAGGTGCTGGGAGCCCAGGGAGCATTTGCTGTGCCATCCTGTTGACTAGCATGCCTAGGTGATGCTAGTCATGTCCTAGGTATGGCGGAGTAGGAATTATTTTGGGGAAGAACTGGTGAAAGAGGAGTCTGTCTCATGGGCATCCAATTCAGGAGGATACACTTTGTACTGGTTTTGGTCTTGCAGTGCACACAAGTTATATCTAGAAGTATATGGAGAAATTTACCTCAGAGCATTGTGATTTTTGTCAAATGCCTTCACCTAATAAAAACTTGGTCAGCTTAGATTTCATCTTATTACCACTACTCTCATGAGGCTTGTGCTGGATGATATTTCTTTTCAACCTCCCCCCGCCATCCCCCAAACAACTAAAAAACCCACCAAAAAAATCCCCCCAAACAACCCAACCCCCCAAAAAAACCCAAACGTCTTTCAGCACTGAACTCCTGTTAGGTGGCAGCTTGAATGATGGCCTTGTTTCATTAAGACAAATACAGCTTCTGGAGAGGTCACTGCTCATTAAATAACATACATTTTTCTTAAAATAAGGGAGCTTGCCCTTCCCATCTGAGCATGGGTGAAGAGGAACACTTTGAGAGGTCTTCAGGCCGTTCTGTAAAGCTCATTCTAGAAAATACTCCCACATTTGTAGTTCCCAGCCTGGGTATAAATGATAGAGAAGTAAGCAAAGCCAAATCACCAAATGTGCTTAATTTTATTTATTTGTTTATTTAATTCCCAACTATCACCAAGGCCATTTTGAAATGTATTTTCATGCATGTTGCCCAATATACCCGTTTTCTACTTATGAAAAAGAAAAAACTGTTTCGTGTTGTTTCTTACGGAAAATAGGAGAGAAGAAGAGGGATTCTTCTTTTATTCCTGTAGTTTCCCAAACTTTCGGCCACACAGGGCATTTATGCTGTTCCTGATATTAACATGGTGCTTGTTTGGTGCGTTATGTCCAGCGTGTTTTCAAATGTTATTTGTTGTCCTATCCAGAACCATATCTCACAAGTGCAAGTTTTGCAAAATGGTCCTGGTTGCAGCATTTCTTCTTTTAATTTGTTTAAATGATTTGGGGAACAGACGGTGGTTTAGAATGAGATGTGGGGGCTTCATAACTTTCCATAGTTCATGAAACACAGAAATTGCTATTTAAACATAAGTGAGCTTTTATCTGTAATAATGCCTCCCTTCTGTGGGGCATTTTCCACAAACCCAGTTTTTCTGCACCACTTCTCTCTTTTACAGATGGCAAAATGAGACTCGGAGAGCTTAATTACTCCAGGACTCACAGAAAGATAGCAGCAGATTAAGGAATAAATCATGTTTCTTAAATTGCAGTCCAGTGTTTGAAAATAACAGCATCTTTCTTTACAGTGCTAGATCAAGCTTAGTGATGAGTGAATAAAATAATCACCAATACAATAAAGGGATCTGGTTCAAATATATGTTCAGAAATTGGGAATTTTTTTTTTTTTTGGAAGTTGCCAGACTTATCTGAGATTCTTACATCGCCAAACACATGCTTGTGCTCTTCTGGAGTGATCCTCTTCAGAGACTTTCCTGTACTAATGACATCCAATAAAATGTTACTCATATTGCAAGATCTGGCCGTCTTCTGGTGGTTTTGCTGACTGAGCAGCAAACTTGCTGAAGAAGTTGGCTGATCATTGCTACTGATCATTCTGTGGCTTATGGCTGCTAAATTAATCTATCAGTTTTTCTTCTGTAAAACAGAAATAACACCTACTTCTTTGGTGTGTGAGGTTTAATGAGTTGTACTGTGTTTGATGAGGTAAAGCACTGTAAAAGTTCTATCAAGGTGCATCTGCTTCCAGTTTCAGCATGATTCAGGCATGCTACAGAGGAGATTTGCTGTGCAATAGCAGTTGTGGGAAGGGATCAAGAAACTTTTGAGTACGCTGCTAATATTCGGTCCAGGGTTGGAAGAGCAGATTGGTATATCCTCATCTATTTATACAGGGGACCAAGCGAAATCCTGGCTCCTTCCTAGTCTGAAGCTTGTAACTTGAGACAAATTTTTATCCCGTCAAAAACCTTGAGATTTGGGCCCACTTAGGATTTCAGTGCACCAAACCCATCCCACTCTTCCTTGCCAATAGGTAGCATTTCTGCCAGCTTCCCAGCACTGCCCGGATCGTGTTTCCCTTCTCCGTCTTTTTTGGTTCTGCATATCAGAACGTGATTAAAATCATTATATCCCTATCTATATCTTGCTGTCTGTTTTCCTTTTAATTAGGTTGTAAAACAATTAGTTACCACCATGTCTCTCTCTTCCCCCTCTCCCCCAGTGCGCCCAGAGCTGTTTGTTCTCCCCGGGCGGGGAGGAGGGGGCCCTACCGTCTTGCTTTATTTACAGCAGGGTGAAGGTCAGATATAAACAGTTTTTGTTCTTGTGCTGTTGCTTTCTTTTGTGACCTATCCTGCATTGTTTGGCTTTTTTCCTCCCCTGTGCTTTGAAGTGCCGCACACCAGGTGTTCCTGTTCTGAATTACACATGAAAGGACCACATCCCTGGACTAATTAACTAGTAAACTGCACCCGCCTCCCCTGGGTTTAATTGATGCTGCTCTTAAAAGGGGAAGCCAGTTTCTTATTCCTCCTGATTTCACACCGTAGTCATCTCCTCTTTATCTCCCTGAATACGGAAGATACTCTTGAATTTCTCACTCCCGGGCCACACGGTGCTTAATATGTCTTCTCATTTCACAATTAATAAAACAATTATCCGGTACAAAATTTTTGAAAGAAATCCTCCACGTTCTTTTTTTTTTTTTTCCTTGGCTCCTAATTTCTTTGTGCCTGATGGTTGCAGCCTCTCTGGGGAGTGCAATGTGCAGAACCGCACCGCTTCCCGAGAGCTGGAAGATCCAGTATCTTGCTGCTAATTATTTTACTTGATTGTCTTGACCCAACAAAAGCATTGGTGTATACCGACATCTTCCATGGCTCACAGTTTCTTTCCTGGGGCAACATTTCTTGCAGTGTAATGAGCAGGAGCTTTCGTGATTTCTTTGTTAGGCCCGGTAGTAGCACACCGATACGCATCTAGCTTGTCTCTGTGGTTGGGTGGGCCTTGTTGATGGCAGAAAACTGCACAAAGTAATAAAACCCAGTTTAAAATCAGAAAGCCTGAATCAAATACAGCTCATTTCTGTGGGCCCTCCAAAATTGCTCAGTGCAGATTTATCTTAAGTTGATAAAGACCCGTCTTTGGCTGAACCGGGGCAGAGCGTTGTGTTCGGGCTCGAGGACCTTGCATGCTGTTGGGGCTGGGGTGCAGGGAGGTCCCAGCCTGGTGGTGCTGGCAGGCAGAGTTGCAGCAGGCAGAGAACCACCACACGCAAACATTTGTATAATGCTTTATTAATTTTAGACTTTCTTGGCCTCAAATGCAGTGTTTGTGTCTTGCCGGTCCTTTGACATTTTGAGGTGTTAGGGGATGATTTCATTCCCTGATTTTCTTTACCTCAAATAGGTAATTTCTTCAAAGGGTACTGGTTTAGGTTTATGGTCAGGTTATGCTTGCCTGTCTGTCTGTCTTACGTACTTATTCACTCACCGTGAGCATCCTATAGCCTCTTTTAATTGAAGTCCTTGTTAAGTCCAGTGAAGTCTTTCCACTGACTTCAGTGGGTGCCAGTCCCTATTCATTTGGTTCGAGTTGTTTTCAACTTGAAAAGGAATTTCAAACTTAACAGTCTTATGAAATAGAGGGGAAGGATTCATGATATTAACAGAAAGTGAGTGGGATGCAGCAACATTTTCACTTAAGAGACATTTTCCTCTCTGGGTGGATGCCACAGGGTAGGTCTTAGTGTATAACATACCTGCCTCTTTCTTGGATAGCTGGCAGAGGGAAAACTGAAATACTTTGCTGTATTGAGAGCGTTTGGTTTCAGGGGTGGGACCTGAATATTAGGCAGATGCGTATTTCTTCAAGGCAAAAGATATCCCTTGAAGACAACCTCTACTGGGTAATAGCTTGGGGTCAGATTCAGGGTGGCCAAGGTGGGAGCTTTGCTGTTAATGCCATGGAGTTTTGCATTAGGGATTTGGTGTTGTCGATGTACAGTGCAGAATGGAGAACTGGCTGCTTTCCTCCGAAATTACGGCTGTTCAGCGCTGACATGAATTAGGGCTCCAGTGGGGCTCCCATCTTTTTTTGTTGTTGAAGATCCAGCAAAACACAATCTCTAGTCCTGCTTCCCCACTCCTCCTCTCCACCATGCTGAATTTCCCTACCCTTGAAAAAAAAAAATAATTTTTTTTTCCTGACTCTTGACAGCAAAATCATCACTCTGTTCTCCCTGAGGAGGGTAAATTTTGCACTTCTGTAGGGTGCAAAGTGACTTTTGTGGATCATGCCATTTTACGGAGCATGATGGGACCTCAGGCTTTGGAGTGAGCCAGCTAACTGACACTGGAGAACAGACCTTACTGCAATTAATTGTAAACTGACTGAAGCTTATATGTCAAAGACAGACTGAACTTTAATTAACATGAAGCTTAAGACAGACATTTTTATACTCTGAAGCAGCTATTTTAAAACAAACCAAAAAAAAGCAGTGAACTCACTGAATTTTAGCAGAAGGTAAAGGTAGAACTTTGGCCTTTATAAGCTTCATAGCTCTATTGAAATCCATGCCATGTTACCTTGGTTTAAAATCTGGAGCCTCTTTTGCATTATATTTGATTGTTTAGATTTAGTATTTCCTGAATTCTTAAATTTATTTTAATCAATTTTTGCTAACATTTGCAATAAATTCCTTTTTAGGGAAATTTTGCTTTAAAAATACCTTCAACCTGGTTTTGCTTATTTCCTATCTTATTTTCTAGCAAGGATGTTTTCAGCTTAGGGCAGATACAAATGAAAACCCGAAAAAAGACATTTTATTGCCAAAAAGCACTGGTATAATTCAAAAGCACCTCTTGCTAAATCATTTGTGAGTGTCTCATCAAAAGCATAGGATATGGTTTTGTTAGCGCAGATCAGGTCTTTGAGAATGGTTGTCATGCACTTTCTTAATCTTAGTCATTTTAACCCTTTTACAATTCTTTCTACCTTTCCCTCCGAGCTCTGATGTTCTGTAATTTTTTGCTGCCTTCCCCTTCAAAGGCAAGTTTGCCAGTGTTTTTGTGATTAACTTTTATATGTCTGAGTTTTTCAAAACACTACCAGGTTAGAACATACTGTTTAAAAGCCCATACTCATCTTTTTTTATTAATCCTACCTTTCTTTATCAAAACTGAAAGTCTTGTCATATCCTGTTTACATTTCAGCTTTTATTTTATTTCATCCTTCAGAAAAAGGACAAAGATACTGGGGCAGAATCTGAAATTTAAGAGAAAATTTGCAGTGGCCCCTGTTGTTCTTGCAATCTGGCAACTAGCTGGGTTACCCCACTTCGTTTCAAAGAAATAGCAGACATGGCTAACTTATTATTCTAACTGTTTTACATTTCCTTATCTCTCAATTATAATATCTAGAGATATGACACGATGGCATTAAAAACTTAAAGGAAAAGGATATATGGAATTTTTTTGTTGTTGTTTAAAGAAGATGCTGGCAATGTTTCTGCTCATAAAACATGTATAACATTTTATTTTAAAAACTTCCATAGGTTTAGATCTTGGGCTTAAAAATGTTTGGCATTACCGTTTTTACGACAATTGCAGAACAGGAAAAGGCTAGTGTAACTTAATGTGTAGAAAAGCAAGGTAATAGTTACTGTTGTGCTGCTAGATTTAAATGAATCAGAGTTAATATTTTATATATAATTGTATTTCAGCACTTTACTCTTTCCAGCTGGCCTTTCTCCCTGAATGTGTCCTACTTCCTTCTCATCTTTGCTCTCTCCCAGCGCCTGCCTTCCGAATCTCCGGGCACTGGGATATCGTGAGGAGAATGCACTGAGCTCTCACTTGCACTCGAATGAAAGAACTGATTTGTTAATTTGATCTCTTTTTCAAAATAAGACCTAAATTAAGTATTATCTCAATCAGCAATAAAATACATTCTTTCAATTACTTGTTTCTCTGACTTATTAAGAGAACTCTAAATAGTTTCAGCGAGTATTGTTGTAATTGTTTCCTCCTTTGATTTTCATTTCCTTAGTTGTCATCATCTCCTGGCAGCGGCAGCAGCTGTAAAGCAGATCTTTCAACAGCCTTGTTAATTGTGTAGAAATTAATCTGATTTTAAAAACCTTATTGATATACGGATTCGTGTGCCTTAATGTGCATGTGCATATGCCTGCTCACCTCTTTTACCCAGCGTATTCTTCTGCATCTCATGTCGACCTAATGCGCAGGTTGGGTCATTATCTCTGCTTGCCCATGAGGACTCTCACGTTCCTGTGGGGTCAGATTTCATTTCGGTGTTCCTATCAAGTGCACTGGCTACCTCCGTGGAAATACAGAAGCTTACTCATGGCTTTTATGTTTGTAAGAAACGTTGTTTTTCAGCCAATCTATCTTCATTTTATTTACTTCCATTCTGTGTGTGCAAGGGGAGATAATGTAAGTTATATACGTACAACTTCATCAAGGTGTGTTTCTATTGTCTTGTCCAGTTACCTATTGCCACAAATCAGCAGATATACTGGGAAGGAGCTAGGAGATCCACACTCACGTCCCCTGAAATACTGACCAGCTAGTGCCCAAAGGATGTTACCAAAATAGACATGAGGTTTCATTCTTGAGAGGCTTCCAGATGAACTGAAAGTATATAATGCCCAAAATTCATGGAGTGCAGGCAGCCATCTCTGTTTTCCTGAGAGGAAAGATAAGGCTCCTTTATGGAATAAAAAATCATAAAAATAAATTAATGTATTAAACAGTCTTTTGTAATGAGGAAAAAAACCTGATGCTAGCTTTCCACAGCTCCACAAAGAATACTGAAAAAGAAGTTATTCTGTACTTTGTGCTTACTGGCATATGCCACTGAGCAAATGAGAAGGCTATTGTTAAATAATATAAGTATCAATATAAATTGTATACAATTGAACAGTAGATTCTCTTCGTGATCCTACCTGTGGTCATTATAGCTTTTGTGGTACTGGTTATTGATTTTAGCATTCTATCTTAATTTCCAGACTGGAGTCTGTATACCTTAATTGTGCTGTCTACAATAAAAGGTTACCTCTTTCTTCCTGTCTTATATATCAGCGCTCTGGTAAAAAGCAGCATCTTCTCAGCATGTTGGTGAAATGATAACTTATACATCATTATGTAAAGTGCTGCAAAGTGCTTTGCATTTCTTTAGGATAAGCAGTGACATAGAAGGATAAAAATTTATCATTTTAAAGATGGTAAAACAACAGGTTCTCTATGCCAATACAAGTGGCAGAGGCAGGCGTAGCTTTTTCAACTTCAGTGAGATTTGGGTCAAGTTCTTAAAGAAATTCAAATTGAAGCTGTCCTTTCTACACATGTATCTGTCAGGAAAATGAGCAGCAATTCTGTGTGTAGAGGAACTTCAGCTGTGGAGCCCCTGCACTTGCTGGCTGATGGCTAGAGCTAGATTAGTGTTTTTATTCTTTAAAGCCGCTATTCAGTCACTGTTAGCCCAATGGGAGATGAAGGCTGAGTGTTTTCTTTCCCTCGTGCTGTCACATAACCTCAAGAATCCAGGGAAGAAACTTCACGTGTGCAGTTCAGGCTTTTGAATACCTAAAAATAAGTTATAACAATGATTTTGTTTGTAGAGTTGCTCTTTATCTCATTGCTTGCAATGCCAAACAACAATCTAAGAAAAAAAATTACAAAAAATGAGTGGAAATGCTGTTTGGGAGTTGTAAATAAACTCTCCATGAAAATCCCAGACTCAAATCCCAGCAGAATAGGCTTAGCCTTTCATCCCTATGAGACAGATAAATTGAGTATTGTGAGCTTACAACTAGCGTTTCTTCTGGATGAGAGTTGTAAAATCAGGGTCCCATCTTTCATGCATTGACACCAGACTGCTTGATATTTTATTTTAACAATGGTGATTTTTATTTGGGAGACTAACAGTTCTTCTTCCTTACACTAGCTGAGAGTTTTATTTCAGGGGTTGTATATGTACTGTATATATTTGCAAAAGACTTTGCATTTGTTTAGATAAAAAGATATGCCATAATATTAAATTATACATATAAAACATGAGACCAAATGAAAATTCATTCCTATTGTGAAATGCAGTCTTTTGCCAGTGACTACACATTTAAGCTCTGCACATCTAACTTAAACAGAAACACAAAAATGGAGAACAACCCTGTGCTAAGGCACGTCTTCAATCACTGTGCTGAAGTAGCGTACATATTTGAGCAAGCTTTGAATTCATTCGTTCAGTGCTGGTAGCGATGTAGATGTGGCAGCAGTCCGATGCATACAGAGGCAACTTTCTTTTAGAAGTGATAAAGGAATAAAGGGCAATCCTGGAGTATTAATGGGTGAGACTACATATGTAACACATGTATGCACACGCTGGCTTAAGGTTGCTTTCTAAGAGTAGGTGACTTGGGCTGCAGGAATTTTTTCCATAAAGTGTTTGGGGTTGATGAAAATGCTGCAAGGCAGTCTTGCTGAGAATGATAAGCCTCTTTTCCTCAGCTTCCAGGGACTTTGAATTCTGTCCTGTATGAACAGAAAATATTATTGGTCTTATGTTTATGGAGCTGTAAGGTGACAGAAATGCAGAGACGTTCCAGGGTGTCACCTACATGTTGGTCATTACTCGTCAAGTGAGATTCATCTCCCATTGATCCAGCAACTTCTCTTTTAGGTGCTTGAGCTAAGCTAATCATAAACTTGTTTTATTGTGAATAGATACAGATGCGTACGTGAAGTGAACAGTTTTTCCCTCCTATCTTAGATGCCCGTTTTCTTGGAGGCACTCTCTCTCCATTCATTGAAGGGGTAATTGATTGAAACTAGGCACTAACTTTCAGATTGTCAGTTAGATAGAACCAGAAAGTCCTTCAAATTCTTCATCTTGAGTCTTCATATCTGTATTTATACTACCTCATAGCTGCCACTTATGTATTACATGGCAAAGTGTCTAAAATGGGTTTTAAAATTGTTTTGTTTTTCAGATAGGAAAATGTGTATTTTATTTTGTCCACTTTTTTAATTAAACATACCTCAAAACTGGAATTGGACTACCACACACAGCAAGTCCACTCAGGCAACATCCTTGTGGAAAGACAAGGTGCTATTCTAAGACTAATCCACACTCTGTAGGGTTTGGGAAAGAGCAGGAGTCAAAATCCTCAGATACTTTGAAGCTCCTTCAAGACAGGAATAGTTTGAAACTCTTTTATAAGATGGGTTTATCCACAACAGTCTGTGTTAATACATTGCCACTTCCTCACAAATGCCTGCTTAGTGTCTCTGTGGAACACTTGGAAAATACAAAATATCTTTGAAGGGATCATGAGGGCTGCCAGATGATATCAGATGAGTCAGAGGTCTGTTACTTAAAAGGAATCCTGCAGGACTCTTGTTTCACTGGTTTCCATTCTCCTCTGGTCTCCACTGGAGACTAATGGACTAATTGGGCTAAAATATTACTTAAATGAAGCTGCTGCCCTTTCCTAAACTAAAAGGGGTTACTGAGCCACTGTTGTAATTTAGTTATTCAACACAGAAGAAATGAAGAATAAATTAGTTATAAATATGTGTGGGATGGCTTTTTAATATACAGTCTGCTCAGTGTTATTTTGCAGTAGGTGCTCTGTTGAACATGGAGGAACTTTGTGAAACAGAGCTGGTGCAAAGTATGGAGCCAGGATCTGCATGACAAAACCTGCAGGCTTTTAAGCTTTTCTGACCAGTGCCGGTATCTTGCATACAGCGTGCTTGGCTTGTGCAAAAGACAGGAGTAATTTTCAGATTTGAATTTTATGTCTAGGCTTAGATTTTTGAGCACCCAGATTTGGTTTTGTCTGTATTGGGGAGGGTCTTGTCTGTTTATCTAAGTGTGTGTGGGATGCACCAGATGAGACTATACAGAATGATCATATGAACACAAATCTGCTTGTACTGCTGACAGAAAACACTCTGGATGTTGTCTGCCAGGACCCTTCTTTACTGGGAAAATGAGGGGTGGGGGATGTGTCATGGGATCTGACTTAACTTCCAGTGTCAGTAGGAAAGGACAGAACAAATCAACGAAATATGGAGTATCAAATTGCCAGGACCAGACAGTATTCATCCACAAGCTGTAAAGGAATTCAAATGGGAAATACACACCGTAACAGACCATTTGGAAGAAACAACGGCGAAGAATAGGGTTAGTAAACACAAAGATACATGTGTTTTATTGCAGAAGAGTTAATGTGGTTTCTGTTAACAGAAGTTGTGTTTCACAGATTACTGCAGTTCTGTGGAGGAGTCAAGAAGAGATGCTGGTGTTATCTACTTTGATTTGAAAAGGTGTTCAACAGGACCCTCACCAAAGGCTCCTGGAAAAACTTAGCTGTCATGAGATAAGGAGTAAGAGTCTCTATGGATAAATAATTGGCTAAAGGGTAGGAAACAAAGGGCAGGAATAAATAGACAGTTTTGACAGTGTAAGGAAGCCAGTGGTGTAGTCTCATAGGATGTCTGTGCTGCTAGGATATCTGTTGCTCAACATATCTTAAATGATCTGAGAAGGGAAAATTGAAAAAAAGGTTGCAGCTGCTAATAGGTTATTCAAGGAGTTGAAACCAAAACAGATTGCAGAGAAGGATCTCACATTAGTGAGGGACTGGTCAGTAAAATTAATGGCAGGTAAAAATCGGTGTGTATAAATTGTGAAGTAATGCATATGGGCAAAAAAAAAATATTCTAATTTTGCGTACAAAGTCATGAACTATAAACTAGCTTACCACTCAAGAGTGTCAGCTCAATGCTTAGTACCAATGAATAAAACAAGTAGTATGCTAAGAGTTGTTGGGAAAGGAACAGAGAACAGTATTATGCGACTGTATTTAGATTATTATTATTATGTCATTAGTGTTGTAACCATGGTTCAACCACATATGGAAGACTCTATTCCATTCTGGTTGTTCTCTCTCCTGCCCCCATCTCCAAAGTAGAAAAGATGTAAAAAAAGGATGGCAACTACAATCAGCTGTACAAAGTGACTTCCACATGAGGAATAGTAGATTGAGATCCTTAAGCCTGCGGGAGAGAAATGGTAGCAGTCTCTAAAATTGTGAGTGGCTCCAGAGAAAATGTATGGTCACACCTGGTCACGCTTTCTTCTGGTACAGAACTAGGTGACAGCAAAAGGATCCAGCACATCACTGAGTCGGAACTGTTTTACTTGCAACACATAGTTAAACTGTTGATCTTGTTGCCGTGAGATGTCATGGGCACCAAGCACCGGCATGGGTCAAAAAAGGGGTTAGACAAATTAATGGAAGAAAAATCCATTGAGGACACCAACATAACCACCAGCAAGTTGCTGGAGGGTAGGAGAACATACTGAGGAAATGCTGCCCTGTGATGGCCCTATTTTTGTGTTCTGCCCTACTATATTCTTGTGGCACTGCGTAAGGCAGAAGACAGAGCGTAACTGGGCAGATCTGTGGTGTGGTCTGGTCTGGTACAGTCGTTCCTGTGTTATAATTTTATGTATGGTGTCAGTGGTTTACAGTGCATGTGTGTATTCAAAGTCTTTTTAATTTACCAGTTTGTAGACAGGGAAGTATTAATGATTTGCAGTTTTGGGGGCTTGACAGGAAAGGAACTGTAAAAACACAGGAATGTGTGAATAGGTATGAGACCTCATTGGTGTCCTCCCAGTAACAGAGCTCTTTCACGATCATCCTGTAGTTGCCTGCTCAGTTGTTTCAAGCTGTATTTGTGGGGAGATCAAACTGTCAAAAGCTGTGGTATAAATTTTTCTTTTTTTCATCAGCTTCACAGATCACAGTGCCCCAGCAGCTGGATGGCCATAGGGGCAGGGGATTATGTTATAAAGAGGGTCAACCCTACTGATATATAATGCCAGAGCTACTGAGAGAGTCACTGGATTTCCATTTACAGTGCTCTAGATACTGTCTCAGTGGAAATACTAGACTCCTAGTCTTGCTGAAAACCGTGACCTTTTCCCAGTTGATGTCAATAGAGCTAGATTCTCTCTCTCTCTTTTTTTCTTTCTTTTAGCTTGAGCGTGATCTAATTTGTTCAAATAGAAGTTGTGCTATATATTTTCCCTACGCTTTCTCCTGTTTCCATACGCAATGGCTGGGACTCTTGAAGGAACCTGAAGCGTGAAAGTGATCTGTGTCAGCGGGACTGTGTATTTAACTCCATTGACATCCTTTGTGAAGTCCTTACCAATGGATTACAATTATCAGATTGTTTAGCTTAGTGTTATTAATGTACCTACCATGTGCATAGTCAGAAAAGTACCAATAGTTTATAGCTAGCACAGCTCTTTAGATAAAAATAAATTTATCAGACTAAATTATGTTTCAGCTTTTGATGGACCTTTATTTGTTTGGAAGGTTAGATGTTTCAAATGTAATGTGACACACGCAGACTAAAAGCTAAATGATTTATTTTGGTGGCTGAATGTGTTATAATAGCCATAGCTAAGAAATGTGAACTAATCAAGGATTAGATCCAAGAGGTTGTTAGAGCACCAGAGATAAATGACCAGGAGATCTAAGAGAGATCTAAGCTGAGGGAGGCCAGGTACAAGTTAAAATACCTCATTAAAAACATCTATGTTAATAGGACATTTCATTGCCTAACTGAAAATGTCTCTTATATTTTACATAGCCGTTAACTCAATTGTTCACGATTCTGCTCCTGGTGTAATAAGGGCTTTTAACAGGTCCTTTTTTGAGGGGAGTATCATTTGTGCTTTGTTCACATAATAATATAGGATAATACACATCCCCATAACCTTGTTAATATATGGTCATATTTAAAAGGCAAGGTGTTGAAACTGTATGAAAATACAAGAATGGAAGGATCTTTGCTAGGTTGGCATACAGTGAATCTTATTTCCTATTCCTTGAGTCCCCAGACTCTAAATGGTGAGGGCTCCAGAGACTTTTGGATACATATGTGCAGCATAGTTGATTCTGATACAGACATGTCTCAAGCTGAGAGAAGAAATGTTGTTCAGAAATAGTTTTCAAGGAATAAAATACCTAGATATTTTTAATTCTAACGTAAAATATATGATGGGGTCTCAACTGCAGGACTGTATGTTAATTTACAAAATGGATTAGACCATTTTTACTCTAATTGCACTGATATTATATTATTTTGGCCTGGTATCATTTGCGTGTTGTTATTTTAGTACTGCAGATTGAAGAAGATGCAAGCAATCACACAAATAATTACTGAAACCATTAAAAAAAAAGACCTACATCTCTGTGGACAAAACTCTTATCAGTGCTGATATGCAAGAAGTACTTCAAGAGGAAGCAGAAAAAGCAGGGAGTGCAGCTGTCTGTAATTAATTGGAGGAATAATATAATAACTATTATTAGAACAAACCAAACAATAGCTTTGGCAAATATTTTTGTAGCAACTTAAATCAGCAATGAAGATGATAAGCAGCCGTCGCAGGGGCAGCATTAGTGTACTAACGATGATCAAAGGCAGCAGTCAGCAGAGGGTGACTGGCACGCAACCACAGTGGAAACCTGCCGAAACCCCTCCTCGCACTTGCCTCCCCTCATCCTCCCCTCTCCTGACGTGACATTTCTGGTCTTTCCCAGAAGGCTCCCATCCCAGGAAGGCTCCCATCGCCGAAGCCAGCCAGCCGAAGCGATGCTGGGTACGTAACGTGCACCTGTACGGACACGCTCAGCACTTTGCGCCGGCTGAGAAGTCCTCCCGGGTCTTGGAGCAGCCGCCGAGGGGCTTCACCCGCCCTTTGGTGGTCCCGTACCTGCTCTGCTCTTGGCTGATCCTGCTCCGCAGCGAGCGGGCAGCCAGTTCCAGCTGCGTGGCATTTAAATGTTACCATAGTGATGAGTAGTGGACACTGCCACCTTTCTCTTTTTAATTAAAGAACAGATGCAGGGAAAGCTGATCTCTCGGTGACCCTCTTTAAGCTGACATCAACACGCTAATTGTTTTCAATTCTTTTCTTCCCCCAGCAGTCGCAGCTCTGTCCTTCGTTCCTATCAAGGTCTTGCCTCTGGTTAGGTTAAAGAAGCAGTAACTCTTTTCAGAGGCTCCCTTTGGGGACTGTTTCAAGCGGTGGCTGCTTCAGAGCGACTAAACTCTGCCGTCTCCATTAGCGAGGCGGGTAGGGAGGAACAAATGCTCTTGCCTGTGATGGGAAACTTCTGACTTTCCTGCGCTAAAAACAATCCTAGCAACAGCGCTAAGCAGGGATTTGCTTGGGGTATCCGGAAAAGTGTATGATTATGAAACGTAGGCATGCATCCTTCCAACCTCCCCTCACCTTGCACCATTTCAGTACAGCACAGTCATTGCTAAACAAACAAGGCAGTTGTGCCTGGGATGAATTTGGCTCAGGAAGAATTCTCCTGCCTTTTAATCCCCCTTCAGCCCTCGACTTGCAAAGCAGCCTCAGCTTTCTGCCTTAGTTTTCTCTTTTATAAAATAGCAGTAGAATTGCCGTTCACCTATTGTAGATAATAATTGAGCTTTGTCTAGGTGTTTTAATGCATAAATTATTTTATAAAGAAGAACTGCTGCTAGAGCAGTCAGTCTTCATCAGCAATTGCTGTATGCCGATGTCAGAGATTGTTATGGCTTTTCTTTAGGGATTGAAATTGCACATGGTATTCATGTTAATGATAGGCAAAAAATACATTATTTAATGGCTTCTGCTGTATTATCTGCCCTTTTTGCTTAGCTTCAGGCTAGAGTCAATAGGCAATTTAGCTCGAGAAAAACAGTTACCAAACAAGAAAAGGGATATTATTCATCCCATGCAGGTGTAAGTAAAACAAAAATAGTTTCAGATATCAAATTCAGACTTGCAGAAAGCACTTGCATCACGTAAGTTAACTGGTGATTGCCACTGGATGTCCTCATTGCTGAAGTGTAGAGTTCGGCTACAAGATCCTAAAGATCATCAGTGACAAGAACCCTTGAAATGCAGGAGGCTATTCAAACTGTTTATACAAGGAGATGGAAGGGCTGATGTTCTTTGTTGTTGTTGTCTCCTTTATCTCTGGGCTTGCTTGAGTTGGAGCAAGATCTCATTTTCATGATAACCTTACAAGGCAGGAGGTAATTCCTACATATGAAATACATCATTCTAACACATTCACAACACTCAAAAAAATAATTATTTTAACTGTAGAGCCAAGCTATCTGATGAAGCAAGATTTACATCTGGGGTCATGAATTGCTTTGTGTATAGTGCACATGGCTTCTTTCCTTAGCATTTTGTCTATTGAAATGTAAAACAGAAACACAGAATTTGTCAGTTGGTCTGTGAAGTTCAGATCACTTTGTCCATCATGTAAATACTCTTTCTCTGGCAGTTCTCGGTGTTTGTTGTCTAAGAGGAAGACAAAACCATCTAAAATACTGCTAAATATTTTGTTGTTCCTGGAAGGAAAGTCAGAAGTTTTCTTTCTGCTATCATAAACCTCAACTGAGAATTGAGGCTGAACAATAAAAGACCAACTGATCCTCTCATAATCCACCTAGCCACTGTTCTGTTACCCACGAACAGATGCAGTCCTTTTTAAAATACACCAGCAGTGTGGCCTCAATAAGTGTTTAAAACAAATACTTCTCTACACACAAATTTCCTTCATGTGAAATAGGCAGAAGTTACGTAGCAGTGTTGAGCTGCACAGTACAAGCCCTAGTGAGCTTCCCCGGAGTTTGCTGAGTTTTAGGACGTAGGACTGTATTTTGCTGCATCGTGAGGATAAAGTGAAGGTGTGAAGTTCATATCTGAATGTCAACATCCCACAAGTAATCTTTTAATGCATTATGCTCCCACTTTAATTTGTAGGCATTTGAATTTTCTGTATCAAGTCAGGGAAAACTGACAGGCGCAGCCAAAAATGCATGTTGGCCTTCTATTCAAGTGAGACAGTGTGGGGTTTCCTTTCCCAGCAGAATTTGGAGTCTCATTTATTTGACTGTAGCTGAAAAATGGCAAACTATTCATTTAAACCAAAACCCTAATAATAATACTGATGCAGAAAGACCTTTAATAATTTTAAACAATGGTGATTTGTGACTTCATTTATGCCAAGAACATGACCACAGAGAGAAGTGTTGTGTGCTGTAATAAAGTGCAGAACGTAAGACCCAGCTTAAGCTGGGACTAAATGCTCGGTAGGTCAGTACATTCTGTCTTAATTTGAGCTCATCCACAGTAAGCCTTTTTTGCAGGATAAGTAGCTGAAAGGGCAAGGCTTCTTACGCCTCTTCTAGGGAGAGCATCTGCGTGCTTCTGGGGTTTTATTGGAAGTTATTTGATGCTAGATGTTTGCTCCATTATGACAGTGATTTTAACAATATTTTGGAATGAAAATAATTTGAGCAGATTAGTAATTGGACCACCCATTTCCTCAACATCAGGAGGCCAATTTCCCTTTGAGAATTGTCAACTGTGAAGCCACAATGCTTGAAAATTTATCCTAAGTTACGTATTTGGTTGTATTTATTTCCTTTGCCTCCAAATACTGGTTTGATATTTCCTTTGTTGTTGACAAGTTGTTGACAACATGCCAAGGAAATAGGGCTGCAGCTTATACGAGGGCCCCAAGTTTTTTTACATTTTCTTTAAGGTCATTCCTGTTAAGCATCTGATTTTTGTCACGTGCAAAGGTCCTGAAGTCAGATTCTTTAGTATAATACACTCCCATATTCAAAGACCACAGAGAGTCTGTTTGGCACCTTAGCAATGATGCAAGGGGTCTTATTGGCATATTTCAGGAGGTTGTTTGCCACTTTGTAGTTAATATAGATGTGACTGTGTATTTAAGCAGAAAGTTCTTGTGAACACAATGCACATTTTAAATGCTTGAAATTGAATTTAGTTTTATATAACTCTTGCCCCATATAATATGAATTTCTAACAAAAGCATATAGAGCTAAAGCTCTACGTCCAGTTTTTGTCATGCACGGAGCATTGGGTCTGTAATCAGCTCCTGCCTCGTGCTCATCCACAGCTGCAGTTCTGTTTTGAGGTCATTTGCCATGTATATGGCCAGCAGACCATACAAGGTCAACAGACCAGCTGCATCCAGTGTTTTGACTTCTGGAGCCCATGGTCCTGCCCCATCTTACCATGGATGTAGCCAGCTTTGTTTCCTGGCTCACCTTCAACGCACACAATGCACGTCCATCGTGGTACCCTGATGCTCTAGAAGCCCTCCACGTCGTGTGCAGGGGCTCGTTCAGAGGGAGGAAAGAAATTCGGGAGTTGTGCTTTTGCTTTTCACAACTGAAGATTTTTTTTAATTGCCGGACAAGTAGGTCCTCAGATCCATATACAGCTCTTCAAATTGGTGCTCTGACTTCCTGGGAAGTTGTTGGACACTTTGGAGTCTTGAGAATTACGTTGGAGCATGGGACTGGGAACCCAACTTTACGTCATGCCTTTGAAAATGCTGCATCTACGTGTAGTTGGTCCAGCTTACTTCTGTGGTCTAAAAGGAAGTCCACAAAGCAGAGTAGGAGGAACATACTCTCCTTGTCTATCCTAAAATATTATCCTGTTCCTTGTCAGTATGGAAGCAGTACTAGATAGATCCTCTGCCAAAAATATGACAGGTTGTCATGATGGAAGGACACTGCTCCGAATAACTGCTGGAGATTGTCTGCGTAAGGTTGATTTGCTGTGGGATGTATAGAGGGATTTACTGTCATCCATAGATATTGGAAACAGGAATCCCAGTTAGGAAGCAGGCATTACCCAAGTATGTGGTGAAATGACAGAAACTCATAAAGCTGCAAGGGTCCTTTTGTAAAATGCGTGTGAGTAGCCAAGTGGGACAATAGTAACACTGCTAATTCATTTAATTAATATGTAATTTACTTGGAGTGGTGTTCATTCTAGTCTGTTTTTCTTCAGAAAGATGTTTTCTGCTGTGGTGAAGCTGTGATTCATTTCCATTTCACTACTTTCATTTTCATGGTCTCTTTGTTAATTGTCAAGGCCTGTTTGATGATTACAGTGGCTAGTAAATGCATTGCTAAATTATGGTCATAAAAAACAATGGAAAAAAAGACCCATTCATTTAGATTTTTTTTTCTTTTTTTTTGTCCCAAGCAAAAGACTGTGTTCTGGACTCTAGCAAAAACAAACAGTGTAATATTTCTCCTATCCTGTTCGCTTTGCAGCTTCTTTGTTGTTTTTGCTTTCATATGCTTTTCTACGGGGTTATGTATATTTGCTCTAGGACAACCTGGAATGTAGGTAGAGCAGGAGTTTGAGTACATCGAAACTCCGAGGATGCAAGGGGTGTACAGGTACATCTTGGTGCCCCTCAGAGGGAACTGCAAATCCCTGAAGCATCCCATCACTCCTGGTGCGTGCTCCTCAGAGCAGGTCCTTCTGAGGAGGAGGGTTTCCAGCTAGGCTTGAAAGACGCTAGCTAGCAAATTAGATGATAATTTTGAACCGATGTCTGCTCTGCAGCAGAAAGGAAATATGGCACTCGCTGGGCCAGAAGTTAGGGCACAAAAATTTGGGGGAAATGCAAGCGCTGTCCTTGTTGGGTTTGTGCTCTGTTTGTGTGTGCGTGTGGTTGTATTAAGTTAAACTGTGCAGAAGGAAATACAGCTTGAGACTTTTGCCAAGTTGGTGTCAAATTAGGCATTACCACAGGCCCTTTAGTAAAAACTCTCCACAGAGGATGATATTTGTATGCAAGCCTTTAAATTTTTTTCCTTGGTTTTGCTTTTGATGTTTTGCTCCTGCTCAACAACAGCAAGTATGAAAATAACTCCCTTCAGCCTGGCTTTAATTTCAGTCCTCCTCCTTTTTCTGCAGAATTGTGGCATGTTGAGCTTAAAACCATCTTCACTTCAGAATATATGAAAACTTTTTGCCTAGCCAAAGATGAAGGATTATTTTTGGCACACAGTCAAAACATGGCTTGATCCTGTCTAATCCATGAGACTAGTTTGATCAGTTTAACTGTTACGTAGGTAGCTTTCCCAACGCCATAGCTTTTCCTCTTACAGATAGAATCTGAACTGGTTTCAGTGTAATGGAATATTAATTTTGCCTGTTTTAGAAATGTTGTAGTTTGAGAATATATGTCTTTGTAGCAGGGCTTATATCATTTATTCTTTAAAGCAGCACAGTATTGCTTAAATTTTAGATGTTATAGCTAAGGAGTTGGGTTTGTAAAGGAAATCTTTTGTGCTTTCTATTAAATGCAGTTCTGATTGACTCAACCAAAGTGATTAGTGCCCAACCTGTGTTATCCAGACGTTTGTCAGATATTTTATTTCATTTCATTTCATACATCTCGAACTACCAAGGCAACCTTGTCATTGCAATTTTCACACCCTTTCTTTTTCTTTGTTCTATATGTCAGTGAAATCTTATCTCTGCAGTCTTCTGTCATAGGTTAATAGTCTGGAACAAACTTCATTTAAGACTCTTACATAGGAAAAATGGGGAGAGATTATAGAGAAGAAAGTTGGTGGCCACAACCACCGTTGGATAGATGGTATCTAACAGACTCTGATAGTTTTGAAATACCAGCCAAAGGTCTGGGAGAGGCAGAGAAGACCTGACCTCAAAAGATTGACTCACTCGGTTCAGGTGCCTGGCTGAACCCCTGGGACCTCCTTTCACATCACCAAAGTTCAAGTTTTATACGGGCAAAACTGAAGTTGTTCAGGTTTTGCATGGCGTTGCTTTTAAGGATGGGACAAAACCACAAAGGTCAGGCCTGGATTTATATTTGTTCAGTGTTTTTGTTATTGTTCATATAAATCTACGGAAGTATGTGTAGGCTCCTGGAAAATCTGTGAGATAAAGTTTCCTTATTTCACAGTCTTACAAAAAGACCTGCACTTGGTTTTTCTTCAGCACATCCTTCATTGACAGGTCCAGGTACCTCTTTTAAACAAGGAACTGTCTTGTTTACATGTTCCTCTATTTCTCCCATTTCCAACTGCAGTTTCTGTTTAAAGTGGCTCAGAACAGCTTTTTAAAAGCAAAACATTATTTTTACACAGAAAAGTAAACCACAAGCAGGCAAAAATGTTAAAACAAAAAGGGAAGGTCTGGGATAAACCCCGGTCAACTTAGAATCCCTGCTTTTTGCCTGAGAGAAGCAGAGAGCCCCTGAGTCACATTTTCCTCTGTCCCCTTCCAGTATCTGCTCAACTGCCCTCTCCGTAAGGCTGCGGACTTTTACTATCCCCTTTGATCCTGTGTTCAGTCCTGGAAAGAATAAACTCTGCCAGCCTAGATTCAGCCAGTGAGGAGGCGTTTTCCAATTAATAACTTTTCTACTGTTTCCTCCAGGATATCATTACTGTTTCTAACAAATAATCTTTACTCTTGCTTCATTTCCTGTTCGTCTCCCTGTCCGTTCCCTTTGGTTTAATTGTTTGAAGTTAGCCAGCATAATAATAATGACACTGTGATCTACAGCAAGTCCATAAACTGCAACATGATTTTTTTCCTTTTTCATAAGATGCATCGCAGACCACAGACTCAAAACTCTTGGAGTGCCTGGAGACCTTCATTCGGATCCTGGTAGAAGAGCTTTACATTTTTCCTGCTCTAAAAAAAATTCAACACAAGTTACTATTGAGACTTTGCTTGGATAAGACCTTACAAAACAGAGCCTCTCAGCCGGTCACATGGGTGGATGTTTACAGATACAATTTGATAAGGAAGTCAGTAGTGTTATGCTGGTGACAGTATTGGCTTCTTTAAATAAGAGCCAACATTTCCCAATGCACAGGGAAGAACTCAGGAAGCTCTGGCAGATATGAAGCCCAGATTTTTGAGCTGACCTTCACCCACTGACACTTGTAGTCCTCCTCTAATTTGGACCCACAGCAGTCGTTGGCTGGCCGGCCAGCTGTGGTGTGACAGGGGAAGAACTGTGACTGTGGGTAGGGCATCTGCACCCCAAGTGCCTGAATCCTGCGAAAAACAAAACCCCAGGACTTTATACCAGCAGGACACCTGTCAAGACCTGGGAAAAAAGGCACGAAGCTGCTTTCTCATGGGGTGTTTCTCTCCTTTTCTTGATAAGGATGGCCATAGCCTTTATAGAACACCGAGTCACCAGTTAAAGAGATGCTGGGAGACTCCCTTGTCTTTCCCATGTCTCCTTTTTGCCCTGCTTAGCCTTTCCTCCTCTCCCTCCAAATATTTCTAACCCGTCTCTCCTTTGAAGACACAGAACAGCGTGGCTGCTGCTGGCCAGTGCGGTATCAAACACTGGCGTGCTGCCGCCGCCACACAGCTCGCAAAGGTCAGGCACTTTCTGTGAGCGGCTGTGGAGGAGCAGCTGCCGGGGAAGGAGTCCACAGCGCTGCTGAGACTTCAGGTGCTTTATTTTTCTACTGACCACTCTGTTTTTATTTTATCTATAGTTTCTCTCTTTCCTCCCCAACATCCCTCCTTTTTGCTCCATTATTCTCCCATTTCTTTTATCTCTTATTTTGATTTATTTTAAAGAAGATTCGGTAGTTCATAGTGAATGTTGCAAAAGAGGAGTGAAGAAAAGACAGAGTTAGATAAAGGAGGGAGGGTTTAGGGAAGAGGGCAGAACAAGTACCCTTTATCAGGAACCTGAAATGGATCCCCTTCTTTTGCCAACATCGAGTATCTCTGAAACTTCAGTGGAAGATTAACTGTGTAAGAGCTACACAGGTATGAGTTTATTTTTACTCTTGGTTACTGCCATTAGCAGAAGAGCAGAGGTGCAAGAGGTGGAGCTGGAGGTCCTGAGCCAGATGATGAATATGTCGTTGGCCGCGTGATAAATACGGTGAAACCACTGTTTTCTCTGTTTTCCTTTTTCAAGAAACGTAGGAAATTATGCGCACAAAAGCTGTGTTAAAATAACATTGCTTGCAAAGTCAAGCACTCTAATTACATTGCTCAACACTGTGTTGTCTGTGTAATTTCATTTCAGGATTCTTCTATCTGTATGTATGATACAGTCTACAATTATATGATCATGTACAATTTTTCTTCTACAGAGAGCCTCATTGACCACACAGAATGAAGATGGTCAATTAATGAGCAGCTGTTCAATCTTGCATTATTCCTTATTGTACAGCATGTAGCACTGTCCCTACACATACCGTTCTTGCTCTGAAGACAGAATTATTTGTTTTTTCATAGTCTTTTGTATGGCACTGTTCAATAGAATATCTAAGTGCATCACAAACTTTTACTTTATCTTCACAATAGGTGTGTTGGGAACCTGAGGAAGGGGGGTACCTCCATTTTACAGATGGGGAAACCAGGGAGCAGAAATTTTGCTGATGTGGTGCATCCAAGACAATTTAAGATACTAAAAAATCATCTGGTTTTATGTATTCCTTTCAATAGTAAACCCTCACCTCATTCACAACATACCTTCACAATCTGCAACAAGTGAATCAAACCCTCAAAACCCCATCCTCACTGACAACCCGTGCTTGATGCGTTCTGCAAGAAGATTTGTTCTGTGCAATGGTACAGGGATCTTGCAGAAAAATAATCTGTGATCGTGCAATTCCTGTGTTGCAATTCATCTACATGATGGGGCCAAACAAAGGTTGTATAGGCAGTTATAATTCTGCGTGTCCTAACTTTTCAGCACCAGATTTTGAAGCCTTTGGAGCATTTTGCGTGTATATTATTTTGTCTTTTCAGACTAGGCATGGTGTGTAAAACCAAACTTTCTTTTCCTTTTCATCATCTTCTTCCCTTCTCTTACCTCCCCCACCAGTATCAGGTGATTTTTTTTTCTTTTACTTTGGTTTTTTGCTACTTTTTACAGCTCTAGTACAGATATTTCAATGTCCTGTAATTTATTCTTTCTCTAAATGTCAATTTCCTTGCTGCTGCTGATTTGCGTTCAGATATAACGCCTAAAGCAGACTGTCAGCCATTCTGAAAGTATATGATTCTTCTCTCTCAATATCACACGAGCCAAGTCTGGCTGGAAGGACAGCAGAAAACTAAATTGTTCTCATAAAAAAGAAAACATAGCACTAATGTATCTTTATACTTATGTTCAGGTATCCCTTTTGTGTTATTAAGGGGCCTCATGATCTTGTGTGTTTTCTCTACAGGGGATCATGTTCATTTATATTTATAAGGTCTCCCGTAATAGATGCTTTCCAGAAACATAAAAGTGAGTCCAAAAGTTCTTTGGATGCTATCAAACCAGAAGTGAGCACTGCATTGTATTATCCAGCAGCAAAAAAAGAGCTCCTCAGAACCCCAAAAAATGAACTGATGAAGTTGTATATATAAACTAAAGGCTGATCCTGCTGCCCTTGTGGAGCTCAGATGATTTCAGTGCAAGGGAGCATAGAAATCAAGCATCTTTGTGAAAGCTTGGTTCTCCCTGAGATAGACACGCTTTAAGACATCAGGTGTGTGGATATATTTGTGTATACATGAATATTTAAGTCCTCAGAAACAAATTATTTGCTGCAACTCAACAGGTTGCCAGGCTGAGCCAATGCCTAGTGAAGGTTATTGCTGGTCCCTGTCTGGGTGTGGTAGCCTGTCCCACCTGCCAGGTAATGAGACTTAGTGGAGTAAAAGCAGTTTAAGCTAAGTTTCATTACCTTCTACTTGTGGACAGTTGCAAGTCGTGTTCTAGCTTGGCTGGTGGACTTACTTATGTACCCAGAAGCCCTCCTAAGTTTGCACTTTGACACTCATAAATACCTTTTCACTTCAGAAAACATGATAATTTTTTTAATTTAGAATATAACTTTCTTCATGTATCAGTCTGTATTGTGTGTGTGTGATTTTAAAGGTGTCTCAGTGTTCTATACTAATGTCATGGATGTAGACAGTTTGAAAAACATCCGTCAATCATTTTGTCTGCCTATCTATCTTTCTTGGTGGTGGTTGACATCTTCTTAGATTTTGCTGACTGTGTTTTAAGCAAAACAGTTGGTTATTTTGCGCTTTTTCTTCCCCTCTATAAAGGGCACGTCAGAAAGATAGCTGCCTGAATCCCATAACAATGAAGGCGTAACTCTTGAGTCTAATCCAAGTTTAAAAGGGCAATAAAAATTGACTCCATTTCAGTGGTTTCCAAGGTGTCTCTAAATAGATTATTATGAACAACTTAAAGGAAAATATAGTTCAGTCCCTGTTCTCCTCCCCTACATGTTCCTACCTCTGGAACAGGCAACATTTTTCAAGCGTTATTGGCTGTTCTTATATTGAGGCTCCTCTTCTCAACTATGTGCATCATGCTTTTGCCTTGCTAGGAGTGATCCCTACTGCAAACCCAACCACCAGCCTACAGTGGTTTCATCAAGCAACCTTGAAATAGTAAATAGCACTCACTCCAAGGCTATTATACACCAGCCGGGTGCCTATACATTTCACCTGGTAGAAGAGCGTCAGAGTTCGCCCACTTCTGTTGGTGGCCACTGAAAAGTCTCTAACGGTCCCATGTTGGCCCTGTCTGCTGAGACACAAGTTGTCACTGCTGTGACGAGGGAGCAGCCGTGTTGTCACACAGTCCTCTCACTGCAGCTCCCAGCCTTGCCTGGCATCCATGCTCTCATGGGACTGTGACTCAGCTAGAGTTTGGGGGTGGACTTTACTTTAGTGAGCTTCCCAGAGGGATAGAAAAGGCTTTTAAACTCTACATCCAGGTTTTACTTAAAGAAACAAAGACCTTTTTTTACATATATGTGTGTGTGTATGTATGTATGTATATATATATTAAAAAAGATAACACTCAGAAGAATGAGGTTAAATGGTGTAGAAAACTTGACTTATGAATATACCTTTCCTACCTAATGGCTCCTTGTGGTTTAGACTCTCCTCTTCAGTCTTCCTTTAAGCCTAGCAAACCTGTGACTCCTTCTCTTGTACCAAACTGTCCACAGTCCAGTCTGAGACACCAAGAAAAGTCTCTTTCCCTCATCCAAGGGACTTGGCTGAGCATCATCTCCTTGTTCAACCAGGGTGCTGCTTCTTATGAAGACTCCTCGGGAGCTGCACAGGCATGCTCGGTCCAGGCTCTTCTCTCTCACCCCTCTACCTGCCACCCTGCACCTAGAGAGCAGCCTGCGTTTTCCCTCCAGGACGTGGCAAGAGGGTCAGAGAAGCAACCTTCCTTGCTGCTGCCCAGCCCCAGCCTTTTCAAAGAAACATAACTGTGCAAGCACCCAGCCTGCAATCCTTCAGATATTTGTACGATATGAGCTGTAAAGGATGGAGGGATTTTTTCCAGCAATGCTTTAATTAGCCTGTATATGTGCAGCTACAGAAAGGCATGACAATTTTTGGCCTAAAGATCATCAATGCCCTGTGTCTTCACATGAGACATTTGTTCGAGCAGCCAGTTGTGTTGCTAAGTTAATGATGTGCACTTCAGGTGGTGAAAAAAATTGAGGATAAAGGGAGATCTCCTACCAGAAGGCAAAGCTGGACTTCCTACTCCTGCCTCCTCCCACTTGTTAAGTGCTGTTGTATAATGGAAAGAAGAGTTGGGTCTGAAACAAGAGAATTTAAATCTGAGATCTAAAAACACTTACAGTCTTGATGAGGGGCTGTATACTTTATTTAGTTCACTTGTAATTGGTTTTAATTTGTTGCATCTTTTTTTAAGACACGTGATTCGAATATGAATGTGGTTCATATTAGCTTTTGATTATAAAAATAAATAATATCAGATTAAGTAGATTCAGCAGTTTCTTTGAGAGTGGTACTTCCTCAGCCCACCCAACAGTAGCTTTTTCCAGAATGAAGCATATCAGCTTGTCAAGCCATCACCTGAAGGGCTGCAGTCATCTTCAGGGCTGAGTATGCACAGCACCAGCAATTGCTAAGAAAATAAGGGGTGTCAGCTTATCTTCCACTCAATCGTTGCTAGTAACAAGCAGGGATAGATTGAGCTGTGAGCCAGGGCTCAGTGTAAAAGGACTGGTTGCATACTTTTAGTAAATATTTTCAGATTCCTCCTGTGATATTTTAGATCAGTGACTGAAAAAAAAATACCCATTTATAGGTGGCTTAGAGTTGTGCTCCATCTATTTCTGCATCTTCCTTCCTTTGTGCCTCTGTTTTTTGATTACTAGATGGAGCGTTATCTGCAAAAGTTTTTTCTAGCACCCAGATTAACCTACTAGAGTTGAACAGATCTTTTTCCATAAGTATGTTAGATTTAGTAAAAGCGTAGATCACAAAGAGTAGGGCTAAGTAATTATGGGTTTGCCATATGTTTTGGGGGTTCAGGAGAGATTTCAAAGTCAACTTATCCGCTGGGTAGCGATCCAAAGACCTTTATGTGGCTTAAAAGAAGACCTAATGTAGAAGCTCCAGAGATGAAGCTTCCAAAGAGGATATGGTCCATCTCTTGAAGATTTTTTTTTTAATGAAAAGTGAGTAATTGCAAGTAAAACACATTAAGAAAACACCTAAACTTATATTTACCTAGCTGAGTAATTTTAAAGGCAGGTTCAATACAGTACATGCATGTTAAATGCTGTGCTATCATGTTTTCAAAGTAGATTTTTTAGTCTTGTATTCTTTCATTGGAGAGTCTTTCTTTTTAAATGTTCTTCCTTAATAGATTTTTTAAATTTAAACACAGAAAGAAATGCTATTGTCCAGCAGACTTTCAAGAAGTCCTTTTACTGGCCTCTTAATTTGCTTCAGCAGTTTGACATAGACTGCCATTTGTAGGCAGAAACCCTTGGCTATCAGCCTATAGATGATGCTCACACATGATGATCAGATAGTTAAGTTTTACTCTATCAAACAAGAATGCGCTAATGGTACTGACTCACTCATTTCTGGGTCTGCGTACAATCAAAATGTGGGGAGCAAATTTGGAAGTAACTTAGTGGTATTAAAAAATTGGCTGTCTTTTCCACATGTCTGGAACCCATGAGTCAGTACTCCAACACATACATTTTGCTGTTTAAATAGAATACGCTATGTGGTTTTTGGTTTTTTTTATATTAACAATATGGTTTATCATTCTATAGAACTTTTCATCCATAGATCTCATGTAGGTTTACCAGTTAAATGAGTAACTCATTCCTGATGGATCCCGAGATTCTCCTAGACATTAATACACCGTTGGTTTCAGCCTGAATTGTACGTTGAGTTTCTGTGCTGGTTTTGGCTGGGATAGAGTTAATTTTCTTCATAGTAGCTAGTATGGGGCTATGTTTTGGATTTGTGCTGAAAACAGTGTTGATAACACAGGGATGTTTTTGTTACTGCTGAGCAGGGCTTACACAGAGTCAAGGGCTCTTCTGCTTCTCACCCCACCCCACCAGCGAGTAGGCTGGGGGTGCACAAGAAGCTGGGACGGGACACGGCTGGGACAGCTGACCCCAGCTGACCAAAGGGCTATTCCACACCATATGGCGTCATGCTCAGCATATAAAGCTGGGGAAGAAGAAGGAAGGGGGGGAAGTTTGGAGTGATGGCGTTTGTCTTCCCAAGTAACCGTTAAGCGTGATGGAGCCCTGCTTTCCTGGAGATGGCTGAACACCTGCCTGCCCATGGGAAGGAGTGAATGAATGCCTTGTTTTGCTTTGCTTTGCTTGCGTGTGTGGCTTTTGCTTTATCTATTAAACTGTCTTTATCTCAACCCACGAGTTTTCTCACTTTTACTCTTGTGATTCTCTCCCCCATCCTATTGTGGGGGAGTGAGTGAGTGGCTGTGTGGGGCTTAGTTGCCGGCTGGGGTTAAACGATAGTCTCTAGTTCAGATGAACATTCATACTGGGGAAGGTTTTTAAAATTAAGCCCATACTTATGGGATTTCCTAAAGTGGGTTGGGATTAAGTACTTGTTTGTTTTCCTTGTGCGTGAAAGCAGAATTTGGTCCCTAGCATCATGCTAGTTCCTTGAGATAACTGTTCCAGGGAGGCTTAGTATCATAATTCAGTTAAAGTATATTTGATCCTGGTGGAAAAAAACACCCAGACATCTAGTTGAGGCCCTTGTTCTGTAATTCTTCGCTGTCCCGAGTGATCATATATTGTAGGTGTGGCTGACCGTGCCCTTTGCATGCTGGGCCTTTTGAGAACGGGTAGATGCAGCTTTCAGGTTTGCTTGCCCTGGCTGTCTCCCTTCCAGCAGTGTGAGGGGCGGAGAAGGGGAAGCAAAGAGCTTTCCGGTGCAGGAGCAACTCTTAACACTAGCGGGATTTGTGTTGCGAGGCTGGGGGTCATTTTTTGGGGAAGGAGTCTGCAGCAGCTGAATGCCATGAAAACAGCATGGTGCAAAATGGAGGGAAAAAATTGCCATAAGGTCAGAAATAGAAATGAAGAAAACCCGTCATCTCGTTATAGGGTGAATACTCTGAAATTATTCTCTTAACGATGAGTTTAATGGCATTTGACTGTCTGCAGGTTAGGTTGCTGTGCTCCCTGTTGTCAGGCAGGGGGGTGGGGGGGTTCATGATTTCTGATTAACTAAAAAAAGATGTGTGTGTTTTGGAGGCGCGTGGGTGAGGCAGTGCAAATGTCAAGTTAAGTACTGGTTATAAACAGTCTTTTTAAACAGCAGCACATTTTCATTCAGATCTTTTTAGGTTGTGAAGAATACTGTATCTCTAGCGCATATTTAAAATAAAAATCTTTCTGGCAGCAAGCTCGCCGTATCTAGTGCAACGTTCTCACTCTGTCTCTCATCCTCATCTGCTGAAGGAGTAAAACTTCTGAGGTACATCTTCAGAAATAGCAGCAGTAGCCAGCGCAAATGCGCAGTAATTGATTTGCTGCTGTTGTTGTTTGCAGTTGAAGCAGTTAAACCTTCCTAAGCAAAATCAAATTGTGCATGCGAGCTTCTGCATTGTTGTTCAAACAGTGAGTTTTCTAACGCGGCTAATGGCAAATGATACGATGAAAAATAATAGCTTCTGTTTTATCCTTCGTTTCCATTTTGCACTAAACTGTATACTCAGCCACGCATATGCAGGCTATAATGTAGCATATTTAATCTTCCACTTCGTCTCTGCAGCTTCTCCCTATATACCAAAATAGCAAGGACTGGAGTAGCTACTCTCTCAAACAGCACTTACTGTTCTTAGACGGGCTTTTTGTTGTTTTTAGAGTTTTCTTTTTTTAATCTGAGCTAAGTTTGAACAACTGTAATGGTGGGAAAATCTATCCAGGGTTCATTCTTTTTTACCGTGGAATTGGCAAACCAGGAAGAATAGACTTTGTCATGTGCAAATATGGTGACCATAAATGGTGCTGGAGGCTTTCTCCATTGTCTTGTGACTTTGCCACGAGAGAAAGCGCGCGCGAGAAAGAAAGACACGTTTGATAGAGTTGTGAAGAGCGCCTGAATGGCTGTTGGGTGTTGGGCATTGTCTGGCAGTGACCTCAATTCGGTACAGTAGAGACCCTTGAAAGCACTGTCTGAAGTCACAATACCACTATTCTCCTCCGCTCCCCAAAAGGGATTAGTTAAAAGGGTGACGTTCCGTGCAGAGAGTTCCAAGTATTCCCTGAAACAAAGGGCCCTGAAATGTTTTTGAAGTTATTTTTAATTGAGTTGAACTAATTTAATAAAGGTCCTAAGAAGGAGGGGGGGAGAAAAAAAAAATAAAGGAATGTGATTGTTTTATGATTCCTCGCAGATGGAATGGACATTTATAGCATACTTCTTCTTTAGTCTTCCAGAGAACAGTAGCCCCATTTACAGCTACTGTTAGCAATTTAAAACTGCTCCAAAATGAAGTCTTTCAAGAAGTTGACAGCTTATAAATAAATCTGTCTGATAAAATTGAACATAAACTGCATCTGTGGTTAGTTTGCCAAAATTAATTCTACATTTAATTAGAGATAGCAGTCAAACATATTTAATAAAAAACAGTCTTGGAGAGTAAATCAAATGAAGTCAGATTTTAGCAGACGCTTTGCTTCCCCCCCTCCCCCCCCTTTTTCTTTTCTTTTTTTTTTTTCCCCCTTTCCTCCCAAGGAGTGATGAAATGACCTCACCTCTATGATCCTCAGATATTTAGAAGAGGACGCTGAGGGGAGGCCTGGGCAACCCAATGAGATTATGTAGGAGAAGCCATGAATGACTTGCCTCAGACAGAGGGGGGCAATTATTGTGCTGCAATTTTTATTGATTCTATAATTAGGATTTTCAGCAATGCCGCTGTGTTTGCTGTAAACGTTAAAATGAATTGATATGCTAATTATTAACCAAACAGCAAAATTTGGGTTTGGTCTGGACTTAAACCCGCTGCAGTCCGAAAGTTGAGGCGTGTTGGCACAGGTGGACTGGAAGTTAGCTGTGCTGTAATTATTAATTACCGGCATTGTGAGTAAAGTTTTGTTGTTACATCTTCAAATCGAGGAACCAGGCCCCCGCATGCAAAATTTATATGCACTACTTCACATTCTTTTTCATGTGCAGCTCATTCATGTCTCTTCAAAAATATTATTAGATAGACTCCTTAGCCGGTGTAAATAAGTACTGCTCCCACTGTGTAAAGGGAGTGTGGCTCTTGGCAACAATTTAAAAAATACGAGATAATAAAATAATTCGGTGTCCCAGTTCACCAAATAAAGTCAGATGAGCTGTATAAAAAAATTGATCCATTACATTTTGAAATTAAGCAGAATGTTTTTCCTTTATAATCCTCCCTCTCAGTGCAGCTATATCTCTACCACCAAAACCAAACCAAACTTTATTTAAAGCTCAGACTTTGTATAGGAGATTTAAGCCCACGCTGTAAAGACATTCAAAACTTGTTAAGGTTACTAGAGAAATCCTGTCTGCTTGGCTTTTTTTTATGTTGTAGAAAACGACATGATTTTTAGGCATAAGGTGTTGAGTGCATGAGCTGATAATAGACTATCCTTCTTTCAGGAGTTTAGATTGCTTTTGTATATTTTGCACCCCAAAATAAATATTGTAGGAACTCACTGTTTCCCATGTGGAAGGTATTGATTAACCATAACTACAGCATTCTTCCTTCTTATCCTTTTTTTTTTTTTTTTAATCTAGTCATTATTTTCAGAACAGTTTTAAGATTGTAGAAATAAGTTTAAAAAAAGAACCTTATAGATAGCTTGGCTTAGACATTCCTGGAGGTCATGATTAAAACCTTATTTAGTTAACCCTATTAAAGTTCTACTGTTACCAATACCCCGAATGACCCAACTATACACAGAACTCCCTAACTGAGAAATGTGGAACATTTTGTTGGTACACTTTTTTGTTATGTGCTGTTGCAGCAGCACAGTAGCTTGCAGACTGAAATAAATACTTGTTTCTGCTTTGAACTGCAACAGAAAGGGATCTCTTTGCTTTCCTTTTCACCCTTAAATTATGAATGGTAACGTTGTTCAGCAGGGACTGTTTTTTAATCCAGTTTATGAGGATATCATGCATGTACATCTCATTTTAGGGAGGCTGCAACTTGCAAGTCTAACAAATCGCAGTGCGCCCAGTGCCTTAAAATAAACCATAGCAGTGTTGGCTTTAACTTTCTAGGAATTGTGGCTGAAATTTCCAGAGTCACCTAGGGAATTTGAAGCTGTTTTTAAATTACACCAGCCTTTTTTAAATTACACGGGAACTTAGATGTAAAATTCCACAGGCAGCTCTGAAATACTCAGCTCTTCATATTCAAGAAGTGAAGAACTATTTTCTTATTTCCAATATACTTATATTGGGTAGGTCCTCAATCCTTAGAGCTAGCATGTTAAAACCTATATAGATGTATATTAAAAACATTGGATTTGACCCTACTGACATCTGTTCATGGCATATGTGTAGTTATTTTCAAGAGCGCTCCTTGAGTGAGACAGTTGACTTGAGCAGGACTTCATATGGTTAATTATGCCGAAACAAAAGCACTTTGCTGAATCAGAGGCTTTAAGACTACTGTTTTGTGAGCATTATCCTTATAGTAGTTTTAGGAATGATATATATGCATATGCTCATTACCTGCAACACACATTCATACAAATACGGATCATTTTAAAAACAACTGATTCTCCAAGATCTAATGTATTTCTCTAAATATGGCCTAGTGATGATACATTATCATTCTTCTCTTTAGCCTTCATAATTACTTATTCAAATATTTCCTACTTACCCACATTTTAAAGTTTTCAAAGGCTTATCTTTTTAATGTGATGTTCAAAAGTGCTATATGAAGGTCATTAAGACTTAAAATTGCCATTTTGAAGCCAAGCTAGAGATTTTACTCTTCACTTAACACACAGTTACGGTTTGAATTTAGAAGAAGAAAAATATCGCTTACATAAAGACGTCTTTAAAAGTAGAGCACCTCCTTACAGAAATTAGCTCTTTCTTTTAATTGCATATCAGTGCTTGAATCTGGTGTGGATTTCTGAAGTAATAGGAGGCTTTGATGTTTTATTAAATATTTTTTAAAAGGTGGGACTTTCTGAGAATTAAGCATGCATATTGTATTTTGTGTACCAGGGACATGATAATTTCTTTCCCGTTACCAGTACTCAAGGAATCTAATTTGAGACTGTTTTTCCAATTTTTATAGTTTAAACACTTGATGTGTGATAGCTGTTTTTCAAAGGGATTAACTTAATGTAAGTAAAAGGTAAAGAGATTCCTTAAGTAAAAGAAAGCAAGGGTACGCTTTCCTTTTTTTTTCCCCCAAAGTGAGAAAGTCCATCCTACGGTGAAGAAGACTTTCCGCACAGGTTGCAATTTTAGGCAGAATGGAAAGTCTTAACATTTCAGTCATTCCTCTGCAAAGGAGTACACAGCAGAATCTCTCAACGTCTCAACATGTCCTGATCCTCTGTCATTAGAATATGACTGAAAATTTCAGGAGGGTTTGGTTTGTGGGGTTTCTTTTTTTAAATAATTTGGTACTTGTTAATCGCATCCAGTATAGAAATAATATCGATCACTTAGGCTTTCCATTATGAGAAGAGAGCTGAGGATCATGAACAGCTACTTTCCCACCCTGTACTTGTCTTGCGACGCCTATGGAGGATGTGCTGCATTACTCCATCTCCTTCATCTGCTTCATCCTTTGTTTTTATGCAGTGGGAATAACTGTGGGGTATCTGCAGGTAAAGAGGTACGTGCTGCTGTTTTCCTTTTATTGCTGTGGTTGCAAAAAAAGGAAGAGGTTCTCCATTATGATGTTTTTGGTGGGTACAGCTTGGAGTAGCAATAAGAATCTGTCCGAAGACTGGGATTCAAATTTTGGATGAATCTTTGGATTAAGTGTATCTGCATCTCTCAAATACATGAGTGGAAGGGACTATTACACTGAGAAATTAAACTGACTTGGAAGTGTGTGAGGCTGCCCATAAAATCGTTCCCCATGTAGAGTTTTACTGTGGTGATGGCAAAGTAGGATGATGGCTTGTTCTGCAAGAAGCAAACAAAATGTGAATGAAAGCAGGGGGTGTTATCACTCTACCTAGAGCCCAGTTTGGATATTTTGATAATAGTTTGAGTGGAGCCGGTGAAATCGTTTTAGGGGCAGATGATGCTGAGCTGGAAAATGAGGGTCTTTAATCCGCCAAGCTTTTCAGTAAGCTGCACTTCAAGAAAATGTGCCTGCAGGTGCAACAGAACTTGAACCTGATTGCTGTGTTATTCTCTCCAGAAAACTGGCTTTGAGTGTTTTCTCTGTCTTACTAGCTTTCCTTCCTGATTGACATAATCTAAAAAAGTTGCCAGAAGGGTAAGAGGATGTTTTGGGGAAAAAAAAGAAGGAAAACATGCTCTCATGCTGTTTTAGCCACCCCACCAACCTTTATCGCACTGTAAGCACTTCTAACTTTAAAAAATAAAAATAAAATAAAAAAAAAGCAGCAAGGGTGGAGTGGTTTGGGTGAAGATGCTCAAAGAGCATCAGCAAACGGATTAAGTCAGATGACTTTGCTCCTCCTACCAGAAGATAAGGGTTTTCATGAACAGAGAGGAATTACAGGAGGAGGCAGAGTAATATATGTAAGATCTGTGCATGTGCTGCTTATGCTGTTTTTTTATCCTTTACCCTGTACTTTGCAGAAGAAGAAATGCTTTGAGTGGAGAATGGTATTCTTTTACTCTTTCTAACTAACTGACTGGTCAGAGTTCCTCAGGCTGAGAAAACCTGCAGGCATCAAAATGAAGTGGTCCTGCTGTAGAAACACGGCCAGGGAACTGCAGGGTAACACCCAGAGATTCAGTCTGGTATTCAGTGAGATGTGAGTTGCACCACTCCGAGGATCGGGAAGGTCTGTGTCCCACGGGGTCTGCGCAGGTGTAATTAGAGAGGCAGAAAGCACAGTTTGTTACTGCGGAACTGGAGGCCATCTCTAACAGAGATATTTTTTTTCCCCCTCACTGTGTCAACTCTGAGACTGTAAAAGATGATTCAAAATCAGAAGGAAAAAAAAGTCGTGAAAGCTTTACAGCTTTTTGAACAAAATTTTTGGTCGCATTTAGAATTGCTGGAACATTTCAGTTCCTGTACGTGGGACACGAAAAACCAAGCAAAAACATTTGTCTGTAGCCCTGTTTGAGGGAATACGGTGTTTACCACCTCTGGTGATTGCTGCCTAGCTTGGATGAAAGGGGAGGCAAAAAAGCAGTGGCTGCAGAGTTCTGCATGCTCTATCTTATCGCCATTATAGGCAGGTCACTAGTGGCAAGTATTCGCAGGATATTATTGCCTAATGTCTCTAAATCAAACAAGGCTGTGTCACAGAAATGAGCTAAGAGGACAATTTCAAATCTGAGTAAAGCTGGAGGTTTGGTTTAGATAAGAGGCCGATACTGCCACAAACGCAGAACTGGTTTGGAGCTGAAAAAAGCAGAATTTTTTACTTGGACTGACAGAAGGTTTTCAGGACTAACAATTTCAATTAAATTTCTGCTGTTTCAGGAAGAGCTTTAATGAGAGGAACATTTTTTTCTTCATCTATACCAGTGCTGGAAAATGAACCCATTCTGGTCTCGGATGTAGTCCGCATTCAGTAAGCTAATAAGGAGTTCATATCATGGGACCTTAGTGTAAACCCCTGATTTAATTCTGTGTAATTTTGTGGAGTCCAGACTGTGGGTGGGATAACTTTTCAGCAGTTTTGTTTCAAAAACCTGCCAGGCACCATTTCATGTAAAATGTCCTATGTACCACTGGGCTTGATTTGTCCATGGAGTCATCAGAGATGCCTCTGAAAACAAAACCAACCAGCAGCCACTTTTCATCAAGCTGCTGGAGGTTTATTTTGTATTGTGGCTTTGCTTACCTTGTGTTTAGCTGAGAACAGGAGAGCCTAAGCCTTCACGCAGAGAAAGTAAGCAGTTCCAATGCAAATATCCACAGCCAAAATGAACATCCATTCAGACACTGAATCCGTTTTTGGGCTACAAGGAAAATAAAGTTTAGGTTATCATGGAAGACTTTCCTGTGGTATTGCCAATTTGCCCACAATGGAAAATACCAAAGAAGTTTTTTGTTTAAAAAAAAAAAAAAGAAAAAGGCACTCCATCCCTGAAGAAGCCTGTTTCAGAGTGATCCCCAGGTCTGAATCTTTTTGAAAATTCAAAAGATTTATATGGTTTGACTAAAGTTCGCCTAAGAACCCACATTTTGAGCTTCCTTCTTTGAACTGACGAGAGCCTCCTGAAGATTGCTCATCGCACCTGGAAACCAGACAAATTTCCCTCCTCTGCACTGGAAACTCCTATACTTCTGGCTTCTCTCCCACCCTGCATTTAATTATTTTGAATTCCAGCATGCCAAGCCAAGTTTAACTGCTACTTTCCTGCAAGTACGCTTTATTCTCCGCTCTCGTGCTGCCTGGCCTGTCGTGGTCTGCAAGTGAGCAGCAGCAGCGTGACAGGGAAGAAGGTTTGTTAAATTAAGACCCTCTTAGTCCCAAAGGAAAAGGGTTACTCACTCTTCCATAGATGAAAAATGACCTCTTCCTCTCCCCTTGCCCCTGAGGGATATTTTCCTGATATAACAACATGAAAACTTGGCAGGCTCCATGTGTTAGATGACACTGTATGTTGATGAAGAACATTTCTGCGATATCTCAGCAGGGGCAGACAAGATGGTATTTGGAGAGCAAGAAGAAAAGAAATCGGATGGGGGGTAGAAGTGGGTTTGCACGGGTCACGCAGGCTGCTGGTTATAACTCCTAACCTGCCAAGACCCACATGCATGACACGGGCCTTTAAAAATGTGTGACAAATACCTCAAATGAGGGACAGGACACCAAAGCGCAGGGGAGGCAAAAAGCTTAGAATGAATGTGGAATTTGCGCCCTTAGTATATATATATGAATTGTAACCTCGGCCTGAATTTCTGATGTCCTTAAACTTACAGGATTAAAAAGTGAGAGTGCCAACATGAGGGGACGGAGGTAAATTGTTATTCTGAATTATTTATTTGTTAGCAAATGATGCTTGTGTGCAATCGAGGATCAAATCCATTTCTGTGGAGCAATATACATTTACAGGCAGAGGGAAAAAAAAATGCAGCGGTCGCCGCTGCAGAGACACAGTACTCAAAACGCAGCTAAACAGAATTGGATATAAAGTTAGGGGTATACTTCACAGTGAGGGAGTGGAGAGCTGCGTGGCTCTCCTACTAGTAGAGAATAATGCTGCTGACAGCAAATACTATTGAGATAATGGAATTTCTTTCTTCCTTTTTTGTGGAGGGATGAACGAGAGATTGAAAGAGATATTCAGATTTTAATATATATTTAACCAGCTAGATTCACTCCTGGCACAGGCCCATTTATGTCAGATTTCACCTAGCAATTTTTTCCTTTCTCCACTGCCCCCCCCGGTTTGTATCTCTACAGATCTTTCTGTCAGTCAGGTCCGATGTACTGCATCAGTCTGATTGCTAACAAAATGCGTGATTCTGTATGTGGGGAGAAAACATTAATTCCCCAAGACGTGGAGTACAGGTGGATAGTTAGTCATCTAACTGTGACTTTGGGTTACGCATCCCTTTTAACTCTCTTCTATTGTATTTTTAAAGGAAATCGTCAAAAGAAGTGGCAACAAAATAAGCTGAAGGCTCTGGTTTAAAAGTGGCACCATGAATATTAGTTTGCTGTGCAGCATGCTGTGCAGGCTGGGCTGGGGAAGTGCCACTCTGTGACCCTCGGTGCCGGCAGTGGGCTCCGCTTGTCCCCTGGTACAGGCAGAGTGGCAGCTGGAGGTGGCACAGCCAAAAGGTGGGGTTGTGTTAATGCTCATTTTATTTATGAAAATACCTCTCTCCAGTTGTTATAAAGCAATTACCACAAAATGCTGCCAACGCAGCTCCAGGCTCCGCAACCCATCTCGCCTGTGGTTGTGCAGGCTCACGTCCCTGGCAAGAGCAGATCAAGGTGGTGGATTGAGGATTCTCATCACTGAGCGAAGTGGGGGGGAAACAGTCACAGATGCAGTTCATGTGAATTTCACAAGTTGAGGAAACCACTTTTTGTTAATAGTTGCTTTAACAGATGTTGATAAAGGATTTTGTCCTGTGAGGCCCCTTCTAACCTGGGGAAGCAATTGGAAATTGAGGTTTACACATTAGGATTTCCCCAAAATTCCTGACATTTATCAAGTGCTTTTGACATGATAATGGCAAATTGAGTTTTATTTCAAGTGTGGTTGAAAACCAGATGAACTCTTGCTATCCAACTACATCTGTTGTTTGCTCCTTCCAGAATAAATATTGCAGTTCCTGATGCTGAAACAGCTGGAAATCTTGCATTCATTTGTTTTCCTTGAGATGAAGTGTGTCCTGTGGGTTTACCTGGTGACACTGTTTATGTACTATTTATTTAAGATGGCTAGCTATGAAAAAAAGATACTCCGTGCAAGACTTCTTATGCTAGTATTTGCCAGCCTGGACATCTAGGATAACGCGCCTTGATCAATTTTACCTAAATGTCTCTAGGCAGATTCAATTTTTGGAGGTGGTGAATATTTCTAATGCTAGTGGCTATCTATAGGAGACAAATGAGAGCTCTCTAAACAAACCAGCTCATCCTGACACGAAACAGCACAATGAGAGCTTGATCTGGATGCCACTTCAGAATACGTAACTAAAATAATTCGCAGCTGAGGGAGAGTAAACTATGTAGAGCATTTCAACTCCAAACCTACAAAGTTTTTGTTTTGATAATGTCATTTTTGGTGATTTGGTTTTTTTCCTCCTCTGACACGACAAACGCTGGTATCATTTGTTGTCGCAAATAATACAGTGTGTTCTTTCCAGTTGTGCGGTGGGTGGGAACGTGGGATAAAGGTGGGGTGACAGAGGTGGAGTGGCATAAACATTTAAATAGTACACAGCGGTGAAGAAAGGCATCTTTTGTGCGCCTGGCTCCAGCAGAAGTTCTTGCTTGTGCTGCCGAAGATAGCCTGAGAAGATTAGAGGAGGGTCAGCTGGGGCAAGACAAAGGGAGACTGTGTAAAGCAGGATCAAGCCTGTTTGCTTAGCGGAGCTCTCTGTCTTCTTATTGACAGATGTAGCTGGTGCAGTATCAGACCTCTCAGGCTCCTCCTCTGGATTGTCAAGTGACAATGGTTGCGGTAGTAAATGACAGTGTAAAGTACTCCATGAATCCTTTATTTGTTTGGCAGTTGTAGCCTGGGATGGGGATTTAATATTGAATGGACTCCAGATTGTCTAAATTGCAATCGCAGTGTTTATTTAAGCAGTCTGTGGGGACTGCTAAAGCATGTTAACTTTTGCTTCCTTTTCATGTTGCAAAGTATTGAGGTAGGAAAAAAGGATGAAGGGGATTGGAAAGGAAAAGTTAGCACTGTAAAGACATAAGGATGCTAGCGATTCTCCTTAGCTTCTAAGGAATCATCAAGAGTTTCAGGTCACCAAATTAGCATGTAATATGATGGACAAAAGCCTGCCGTGCTACCTAAATAAGAGCTTTTCCTTTTGCTGGTGCACTAATCTGTCCCAGAGTACGTGCCACTATCTCAGCTCAGTTAAGTTGCTTTCAATGCCAGATCGCAGCTTGTAATGTCAGCAAATAGCATGTACAGTAATTTGTACTTTGATAGCACTGTGGCACCTAAAAAAACCCAGACGGAGTCCACAAAGCAAAGCAAGGGACTATGTACCGAAGTAATGAGAAATCACAAAAAATAATCAGCTTTCATAGATACCTATTTCAAAATATAAAGGAAAACTCGATCCCCTTTAGGAGCCAAAAGTACCTTGAATGTAGCCTTGCAACTAAGTGAGCCAGAAAGGTTAGGAAAAAAACAGCCAGATGTAATGAATCCTAACTATAGAAAAAAGTGTTATTACAACTTCTGGGACAGAGAAGGGTTTTCTTTAGCAGAAAGGGCCCTTTATTTAATATCATGGCTCAAGACACACGATCACGTTGGAAGTGCTAACAAACACATTCAGTAACAGGTCGCCGCTTGTTCAGTCAATAAAGACCCTTTCTTGCTCCATGTTTTGCAGGATCCTAAGCCTCAGGTATCTTTGACAGAGCTGTAAACAATTATATGTGGCTATGTGTTCGCACAATCTGATAAAGAGGACTTTAATAACCTTGATGCCACATCTGGAGCACAATCCATCTTGACTGCATCGGGATCCTCTGCAGCTCCTCTCTCACCTTACTGTGCAGTTCAGCTGCTTTTCCCCAGCTACACGCTGATCTGCAGCTTCTGTCTCCAAAAAACCCCTCCACTTCACTACACTGAGCACAGTTCCTTATCTGAGCCATCTGGGGCAGGACAGAGGTGTGAAAATAACTTAGTCCTGCCTAATATGCAGTTGTTGAGACTTTAGCCCTGGCAAAGAGGGCAAGTGTGCAGCTTGTCTGAACATAGTTGTCTGAGTCCTCCCCAACGAGTCTGAGGGTTTTGCAAGAGCATCCTCTTGCTTGCAGAGGTACGGGCGTACAACACTGGTCTGTATTCACCGCCAGCAATGAGAGAACACTCTCATTTTTGGGAGGGTTTCTTTCTCTGAGCACTTTGTTTTCTCTTAAAGCAATCATCCCTTTCAAAGCTAATGGAGGTTTTCAGTGGGAGAACAGGTTAGTAATAATGACTTGATGTCTCAAGTGGGATAGGGACCTTGATGTTTTCCAAGGAAATCTTGGCTATGCAAGTTTTGCTGATCCTGTGCACTTCATGTGAAAAGTATAAAAGCACCCAGAGATGCTTTTGTGTAGAGTTCTCTCTTTTATGTAAAACCAAGGAATGTTCTGACTCTTAGTTTCAGAATGATTTCTTTTTTCATTTATTACACACACATTCATAGTGTCTGTTACTGTACTTCTCTGTGTCTGTGTATATAAATATATAATAAAAAAACTGGCCAGGTGACAATTTTTTTTAAAAGTTTGGTATTCATAAATCACTAGTCACATCATCCAGACTTGTACTGGAAGCCTAGTTTTTAATCGGCTACAGTAGCATCAGCTCCAAGAAAATGAGACCCCAGTTCAGAGAAATATCCCTTAGTTTGAGTACACATTTAAGTACTTTCCTAGATACAGATACATTTAAGCATGTCCCGAAGTGCCCTCCCCATTCAGGGACTAAGAGGAGTTAATCAGTCTTCGTAGGTGGACGTAAAATCTTGAAGTATAACACAGGCTCTGCTTGAAGTTTGGTGGCTGATGTTATTGCAACAGCATCAGTACTGTTAATTCCCGAGTTGCCATCTTTTACTCTTAAAATCCTGAAATAGCTCGATTTAATGACAGACCACAGCTTTTATTTATAATCACATTGTACATGCCTTCAGAGTTATACATCTCCAGTACTTAAGCAAGGATTAAGTCAACTCTAATGTCTGATTATTTGTTTTTATAATTATTGTTGCCATTGTATATATGGAAAGCTGACAACCAGTATGAAGTATTTTTAAGGTCTGCACCCTCCCTACTCTGACATCCAAATTAGTCCTTCCTTCTTTATTTTCTTTTTCCTTTTTTTTTTTTTTTCCTGTGATATCCTTTTCTCAAATGAACGGGAAGAACAAATCCTCCTGTCCTCTAGCATAGATCTTCTCTCCTTTATCCTCAGGCACATGGTGTTCAAGGCTACAAACAGTAAGCCCCCCCCCCCCCGCATTCCTTCAGTCCCACGGCAACACTTGTGAGCAGGAAAAAAATTTCCCCACCAACCTCAGCAATAATTTTTCATGCTCAAAAATAACTGATGTAAATGTGTTTAGGAGGTTACTGAACATGTTGGGAAGAGGTTGCTTCTGCATGCCTTTGTCACTAGTCTGTGCAGCGTTTGCACTCGGATGCGACACTCCGCTTCCAAGTCCTCCCTGGTTGCTGCAGGGCCTCGAGCCGTCCCTCACCCAGCAGCTGGGCAGCAGTGATGGCAAAGCTAGCAAAGAAAGCAGCAGTGTATGGGACAGCAGCTCTGCTTCATCTTCTTCCCCAGCCCACCCGAGGGCAATGCGGGTGCTGGGGCTTAGGGTGGCTCTCAGACCTGGCAGTGCAGCTGAAGTCTGAATTTTGGTAATTGCTTGATGGACACCTCAGTTCTGCTCAAGAGTCCAGTTGTGCGCAGTTGGGTCGTGCTGGCTGGACAGGCTGCCCTTCCGTATGCGCTCATTTACGTTTTGCTAGCAGCTGTTTGAACAAATGTGAGAAACAACTGCTTTTAAGGTGCGTATATAACAAATTACACGGGGTTCTCTCCGAAAAAGGTGTGCCATTGGAATATATGAAAGTGCATCTTACTCAGTATGTGGGGATGATATTACTCTGTTATTGCCAATAGTGGGATATGTGGTATGGTATCAATTTTAGATTAAGAATATACCTAGTGTGTTCAGCAGCAGAGCAATTTTAGGTAATGTTCAGTGCTAAGATCCTGACTCAGCAAAAGACGTAAGCCCTGTCTTCACTTGCACTGGAGTCAAGCTAAGCGTGTATTTATGTGCTTTGCTGGTCACCAGTAACTAAATTACTCTGACTTTTGTGTGGCTTTGGTGTGTTCCTTTTATTTTTCCTTTTTAACTGGTATTTTTTAAGCGTGCCAAAGAGATAGTGGTGCCAGCTATGACTTTTTAATATACAGATGATTGACTCAGTAGACCACAAACACTTCTTTGGAGCTGTTACAATCCAGTGCATTAAAGCCTGCTCAGGGATGGAGGGATGCTGTATTTCCCACATTCCTGATACAGTGGCTCTATTGTGTTGGAGTGGCTGTTGCGCATGTGTATTGTTTCCATCTGTCTGCTGAGACTCCTTAGGAAACTTGTGATGAGAACTATTTACTAGGCTTGTGCAGCAGCCGGATCTGAAATACTTGCTTCAGAAAACCATGGAAGAGCATGAATCACAAGACTGTGAAAAAGAGCATCTCTAATACACAAGTCAGCCCTGACCTTCCCTATCCCATCCCTTTGCGCACACACACATATTATTTTATTGAAATATCAATAAAAATATATCTGATTCATTTTTAAAGTAGCCCAACATTCGGAATGTTTTTAATAATGGTAGCAGTGTTTCAAATATTGTTTGTTTAATCTGTTTTGGATAATGCATTTGTTCTTGTTATAATCGGTGAATACGAGGAGCTATAGAGATCAGTGCAGAGCCAGAAAGAACCATCATCTGGGCTGTACATTCTTCTAGCCTGATCTCCTCCTTACGACAGGCCATAAAATTTCAGATTATAATTTTATCATCAAACCTAGAACTGTTCTGTCAGTTCCAATATATATTTGAGGAGTCCATTACGTAGAAAAGAGTATGTTTTATAGCACTATGAAAAGCATTGGCATAGTAGATCATGAATAGTATCTTGCATGTTATTTAGAGAGAAAATGATATGTTTTAAAACTGTGAACTCTAGTACAGAGCTGACCTTTGGCAAAGCCTATTGCCTGATTGGGAACTGCAATTTTCAGCTTGCTTTCCCCCCCCTCCCCCTCCCTTGCAGTGTCAGCTTTGAAAATGTTCAATCAATATAAACCTATCACAGGGGTTAAAAGGAATAAACAACCTACCAGTCTTTCAGCAGTGAGAGGGTTGGGTCATGACAGTTATGGAATTAATGACTCAAAACTTCATATGGTTGGCTTCTGTTTGGGGGGGAAAAAAACCAAAAGAACAAATCGTGATTGACACCATGGTTTTCATCGTTCATGTAACTAAATAAAAGGGAAAAAGAGGACCAATAAAGAAATAACTTTAATTGCTCTTACAGTTGTGTTTTAAACAGAAACCTACCATACAAATTTGAGGGGCACTACCATTTTAGGGGAGGATCAGAATGCCATAGTGAAAAATTAGATGACTTTGAAGAACAGGGGATTAACAGTCAGATAAAACTTAACAGCATAAACAACAAGGTCATTTGGTTAAGGACTAACGACAAGAATGTTTGCTATACCTTGTCATCTCCTCCCTTCCTCAGAGTGAGGGGGAAAGACCCGGACATTTAGGTGGTCATAGGATTACTCTGAAACATTAAATGTGACAATGTGAAAAAGGCAATATGAGTGCAGAATGTATCAGGTTTGGTATTTCCAGCAAAAGAGGGAAGAAAGCCATTGTACAAAGCACGTAAAATATTGTGTACAGCTCCGTTTACTTGTGTTTAAAGAGATTAATTTAAACTGGAACCAGTTGAAGAATAGCTACAAAAATTATCTGGGGAACAGAGAGTCTGTTTAATGAAAAAGAACAAAGGGTTTGATTTGTTTAACGTAGCAAGATCGAGTAGTAACATGATTTATCCGGTATTAATACACCAAGAAAGAGAAGAACAATTTAAGTTAAGGCATAAGAAAAAAGATGTTCATATGTACAGTGGTCATTAAATTTAGGGTGGAAATTAGAAACCATCTACAGGTAGACCACATCTCTTTTCAAGAGAAGTGCCCTCAAGTAGTTCTCCGCAGAGGTGTTACCAGTGATGAATAGAGTGAAAAATTTTCTTTGTATGATGATACATATCCCAGTGTGATGCTGGCCTTTTTCACAGTATCATCATGTTGTTGACTTGCAGTTGACTGTAACACCCAGATCCTTAACTGCTCCCTTATCAGTTGCTCCTAATCCTGCATTTATGCAGTTAACTGTTCTACCTAATTACAGTTACATCTTCTTGTTCCGATTGCATCCTTTTCAGGCTGCTCCTCCAATTTTCAAGATCCTTTTGAATTCCGATTCTGTCTTCCTACTCGTAGTCTCTGTTGGTTTGATGCTATCTGCAGGTTCCGTAAGAACACTCTTCCATTGTCCAAGTTGTTAGTGAAAAGTAGCACCAGATTTAGGGCAAATCCTTGCAGACTGCCACTCTATGCATTCTGCCATTTTAGTAATGAACCATTAATAATACATTCTTTGTAATAGTGTCTTGTTTTCCTGTCTGCCCTATGATAGCTCCAGCAAGATCACGTGTCTTGAATATCATATAGTTTACTTATGTGAAAGTAGTGTCAGACAGTTTCAAAAACTGAACCACACTCCAAGTATGGCAACTACTACTTCTGTGCTCTGCACAGAACTGTAAGTAACAGAAAGAAATGGGATTTGTTTAACAACGTGTTTTCTTGACTGATCAATACAGATGTGTATTGTTTATCTCCTTGTTACCTGCCCATGTGCTTACAAAAAGTTTGTTTATTTTTTCAGATTTTCTGGGAATTGAAGGTAAACTGAAGTTTATAATTTTTCCAATTTTAATTTCTTTAAAGGCAGGCATTATTTTGTTCTTTTCCACCTGTACTTCCCCTGCCCTTCATAAGTTTTATGCTAACTGCTCCAGAATTGCTTCAGTTGCTTGCACAAATGCCTTCGGATAAATGTCATCAGGTATAGCCATTTGCAGATAGCTTAAATATACTGAAGTGATTCAAATTGCATTGACCTTGCCCCAGAATATTTCATTTCATTAGAGTATTTTGGCACAATCAAAATTTTCTTGTAGAAATTGTGATTTAGTGAAGACTATTTTTCTGTCAAAAAAGCATAACAGAAAGTTCCCGAACATCCCTAAGAAACATGGAGCGTATGGTAATTTCAGCTTCTGAGCAATTAATATTTTAGATCTATAAAAATTATTTCTGCTATTAATGCAAGTATTAATCTCTCCTAGTAAAACATATTTAGTAAATATATGCTGGAATATTAAACGATGTACTGTTCAGCATCAAGATCTTTTCACTACATCTTCCAAACAGACAAAGGTGCTGCCTAACTAGCACTGCCACAAACCTGGTCTGGTGAAACACCTTCTAAGTCCATTTCCCATATTTGTTCTCTGAGCTGAGACTTTCAGAGTTAGGGTCAGATGCTATTAATCATAAAGGTGATTTTTGCAGTGCTAGTTCAGTTCCTAGTGGTTTTGTGTTAGGATTATCAGCTCCTGTCCCATTATTCAGTCTGTTCTGATCTTCAGTATGTTCAAACAGCTGGCCAAAGTAATACACCTCCTATAATCAATCCTCGCAGACACCCGTCCTCAATCTTTTTGTGTCGAAAACAAATTCAGAGTTGGGATTTAAAAATAAGTAGATAAAAGAATGGCTTCCTCTAGAAAGGTTTTGAGGGCTTTTTATTGTTGCCGCTGTTCTTACCTGACCATGAATTCCCAGCAAAGGAGACTATAACTGGTCCTTGAAACTTTAGAGCCAAGATGATCGACGTGTTGCATTGGAGAGCTCAGGGAGGCTGAATATCGTCCTGGCTGGCAGTTGCGAGGTGATAGTATTGATTTCTGTTCAGAGTACACATGGATGCCTACAGATGTATTCTGTGTCCATTAGGTTCTGAATGCAGAGCTTTTAATTCTTGGTAAGTAGCAGCACGGTGCATAGGCAGGCTTTGCCCTGGTTTGTTTGTTTTAAATGTAAGTAGAATTAATACTGTGTGCGTCCGTTTAAAATGAATTGACCTTTTGTTAGAGTAAGGGCTGTATGGGGCTGTATAACCCACTTGTTATGGGGTGACTCCATTTGTCCATGCAAATAGGTGCAAAACAAGGATTATATCGGGCTACTGCAAAACTGAGAGGTAGGTCAGATTTAATGGAAACATCAGTCATTAACCCTTTTACAGCGGCTGCCTAGGGAGATCCTTGTGGATGAAAGTTGCGTTGTTATCTTACCTAGCTCTGCTGAGCCACGAAAAAACGGTGAGCCTAATGCACGTACTCTGTCTAGCAGAGTTTACTTAGGAGCTCTGCAAGGAGACAAACATAGACCTTTTCTTTTTCTTTTCAGAGAATATGAATCAATTAAGGCTGCTAAGTTCCAGGCTTTTACCATTACTCATGGTCCTGCTGCTTTTCCACTGCTGTGCCAAGACAGTGGGGATTAGGTACAGGGTGGGCAAAGGCACAGAATGGGAATCACAATGTTAAAGTACGTTGCCTTTTCTGAATACAAAAATGAGCAGTTTCTTGAACTTGCAATTATAACAGAAAAGGGACTACGTTTTTCGCAAACTGTTGGGATTTCCATGTTTCCATGTGATTTGCACAACAGCAATAATAAATCCGTGTGGTTATGAGGACATGAATAAGATGAATTTAAAAAGCAAAACGATTGTTCATTTCAAAATGATAGTAGCTCTTAAAAGCAGATAGTTGCAAATAAATACTAGCTAGAGTGAATATTATTTTAAAATATTATTTGCATGATGGTTTTTCTACAGCACAGAAGCAGGCATGATCTCTGCCCCCAAAAGCCTGCATATTTTACACAACAGAATTAAACAGTTTCTTAGGGTTAGGTCAGAGCTGAGGGCTAGACTGAGGAACAGTCTAAATCAGGTACCGTCTTGAATAAGATGCTAAAATTAGAAGCCTGAACTACGTCCTTTGTTGAATGGAAAAGCATGTCCTGTTCAGTCCCCAAATTTTGGTGCAAATTTGGTTTCACGTTTCTTTGTTCTGCTGTGCTTGTCGTGTTAAGTGGCAACGTTACAATACATGGAAATTAAAAGCATTGATTGTAAGTTGTAGGGAAATAGAGGGTTTTTGTAAGCACTCCCACCCATCTGGAACTTGCTGCTCCCTTATAATCAGTCACAGATTGTTAAATAAAGTAGACTTTACTTCACCCTGAACTCTTGCTTTATTCTTCTGTGAGTAGTCCAAAATAAGTATTGGATCCCTTAATTAGAACTGAATAACCAATTGGCTTGCATTACCTGCTGGCCTTCAGAGGTCTGTAGCCACTTTTCTATTTCCTTCTGATCATATTGTATTTAATGAAGGGGTTTGCTGGCCAGCTTCCACATAGGGTGCTTGCATTCTTGGTGACTGCAGTTAGTGTTTTTATTTATAATTTGTGCAGTGCTGCTTTAAATATTTTATTATCCAAAATGCAAATGATCTCCTTTAGCTTCCCTTTGTGGACAAACCTGTTTGCTTGACTTTCTGTATGTGTGTCATCTTTCCAACTGACATGTAGCAGTGTGGGATCTCACATTTGGATACTTCTCACTTGGCGCTGTGCTCATCCTTCCACTTACATTTTGAAGAGTAATTTCATATTTTCTTCTCTATCATTTTGTTTGCCAGCATGGATGAGAGCCATTCCTGGAAGGGGGTGTGCATCAGAGCTGGCACCAAGCGAACCACTGGCATAGGGAAGAGAAGCTGTTCCTGTGTCAAGAAGGCTTGGGCATGTCTAGGTTGTGCCGCCTATTCCACTCTCAGCTCGTTGCCAAAATTCTGTGTGCTCCCTTATGCCAAGACCTATTGAGAGAGAGACTGTCTGTGAGCGTGTGAATTTATAGATATTTAATTAATAATCGAGCAGATAATTTCCATAGTAATTGCCTTACCTAGGGTGAGGGAAGAAAGGGAAGGTACGCATGCATGTCGCATACTTTACCCTCGACTATAACCACGGGTTGGTTTCCAACCTGAGCGTGAGAGGTGAGGGATTTTTTTTTGTTTGTTTGTGCTCTGGTTTTTGTTTGGGGGGAAATTTGTGAGGAGTTGTTTGTTTTGCTTAATTGATGCAACACAGGGTTCTTCCAAACCAGCCCCCTCATCAGAAATCTTTGTTATGAGAAGCCTACTGTAATAAGGATTTATTGCGCGTAGCTCTGTTAATGTAACATGTTGGTGAGAGTGTGCCACAGATACTCCTCTACATTTGAGCTGAACATGAATCTTTCAGTCCTAGCTGGTGAGCCATGACTGTTTAGTTTGAGCTAAAGCAGCTTGTGTTTTTAGCTGTAGTTTTTCGTTAGTCATTATGAATGTTAGTCATTACAGTGGCTAAAACTAGACTATTTTTTGGTCCCGCTGTGAGAAGGTGAGTCAGGGGAAGACAATTAGGTATAGGTACGTGGGGTGTGACAGGGATTAATATTTACTGCAGAGTTACTGAAATAGTTTATACTGCTGTTTGTTAGATGAATTTGCTGAAGCTGCTTATTTTTTCTGAAATGTCAACAGGAGACAGTGTTGGCTCCAGTCCCGGTGAGCCGGCAGGTGCTGCACACCCTCCTGCCAGCTGAGACCCTCAGCAGTGAGCTGGGGTCCCTCCTAAGGAGACCCAGAGACATGGGATCTAGGAGGGGAGCTTAACAGGCATCACGTAGCTGAGACCTGAGCACATTCCAAAGTTACCTTACTGCCTGGATCACTTGAGGAGCAGTGATCTCCTGACTGCTTCATCCGCTGTCCTCAGTTGTCCTTTCACCATTCAGAAGTTGCTGGTTTTTCTTGTGGGATTTTTAGGTAAACTTCAAAATAGTTATATAGTTTTGATGTCGTCGTTATCCTTTGGGTTATGTAGGTATTTATCGTCCACAAGACTCAATCTCCATCTTGTCACAACAGTTTTTGCCGTTGTAGCAGCCCTGAAGTCCATGGAGATGAGCAGAGACTCTTCTCTCATTCTCAGAGTGCTTTCCTTCTGGTACAAAGCTACCGTAACTCTGCGTGTCTAAGATTTCTGTGCAAGATTTAGCCACTCTGCTAACACCATGTCAGCTGCATGTAATTACTGGTGAGGCGGCATATGACTGTCCTTCCATCACCCCAGCGCTCACCAGAGTTACCAGGACAAGGCAGAGAGGCAAGCGTGGCCTTTTTATGGAGTACTGTGTGCATGTTCAGCAGCATGTTCGCCTGTCAGACTGGGGGCACTGGAAAAGAAGAAGCCCCCAAAAAACCCATTGAGGCCTCGAGGCCAAATGAACAAACAGCAAATAAGAGGTGGACTGTGAAACAACCGCGTTTTGCAGAACTTCAAAGTGATTTTGAACAGTTGTAGTCTAGTCACTGACTCATCCCCTCCTCCCCCTTTTCACTTTTCCTGCCACTCCACGAACAGCATGTGAAAGCACTGAAAGAAAATAAGAATCTTAAACTCATAAACATACCTGCCTCCCATCTGGCACTCATCCCAGCAGCCTGGTGATCTCCTTAGTTGTCCAGCAGATAGTTGAAAAACAAGAGTCCTGTGAAGATTCGCATGTCACCATATCCCTGCCAGATGGCAGTTAGTAAAACATGGGCAAATTGCATTGGCTCTGCTTCCATCATGACAATCACAACAGAAACACTACAGTGTTGCAACATCGCTATTTTTTAAGCTAGGAAAATGAAGGGACCGTAAAGTAGGGCAATCATGGAATGCTGAACACCACTTAAACCTAATTGCAATGAAGTAAGTAGACTCTGAAGGGTACAAAACACCGCTGAAGGCGACCCACCGGTTTTAGCCTCTTGCTCTAGGAGTATGGGGGTGACCTTCAGGAAGACGGCACTGGGCATATTTGCCTCACCACCCTGTTGAAAAGCTCTTGCCAATTTTAATTCCATTTGTAATCCATTTTTTACTAAATGGCCATTCTTAATTGGATAAGCTTTTCAGTCTTCAGATCTCAGCAAAAAGGGAACAGAACTGGACCATAAGGCTTGATCATGTGTTTTTAAGCCAGGACACCAAGAGACTCCCTATTTCATTAGGATAAGCAATTTGAGGTAATAATGGCATAGAAAAGAGAGAAACTTTAGCACGCAGTAGGAAGTCAGGCTGCTGCTAGTGTCATGTGCTGCAGTAAAACAATGCCTCGACACCTCAGCTAGAAATCTGCACCCCAAAATGCAAAGGACAATCTCTGCTCTACCCACCTTGTCATGTAGTGGTACAATTCAGTGCTCAGCTGAGCCACTGCTGAAAGGGGAAGCCCTGCTCTTCCCTGCTTGCAGCCACTTGGTCCCATGCTCTTTCTTGTACCAGTTACGGCATTTTTCAGACCCTTCTCTGAGCTGTGACCAAGTAAATGAAACATTTGAGTGTGTGCACAATCCTTGTGTTTCTGGATGAGGAGCAAGAACCATCTCCCCAGACACCACCTTCTAGCTGGTACAGAAAACCATTTTCCCTTAGGCAAGAGGAAGCCGACTGGCTGCGTGTGGGTGCATGATGTGATGCTTGGGAAGCAGAGGTCTGGGATGTTGCTCAGGATCTTGTCTGTGCAGATCAGAACATCCCACAGCTGAGCACTGGCTTTCTGCACCACACGGAGCCAGCCAGCGCTTGGTGCAGGGATGTGGTACTGACCCAGTAATGTGCCTTAGTGTTTGAGGTACCAAAAAGCTACCGTGAGGGACCGTGGACTGCTTTTTGCTATTGACTTGCAGTGCTGTTAATGCCCATTCAGGTTGTTTGGAGAGCCATCCTTCCCTTCTCCTCCCAGGCCCTTGGCCCCATCCTGAACAATTTGCTTTGGCTGGTATCGGAAAAAAGTCACAAAAGCATCAGAACTTGCGGAGTTATCCAAAGGCATTTGAGCCTCCATGGTCTTGCTGGTTAGTGGCTAATTTGCGACTGCAGGCTTTCAGCAGGCGTTTGAGTTCCTTCTGAACCATCATGGGTAAAAATGCTGTGGGGGATGACTTTGTCAGAAGTGTCTTACAAAACAAAATTCGAGATCAGCCTAAGATAAAGAATTCAATCTGAAAAAGGTACTTATTCTAGTGTTTGGGTGTGTTTTAGGCAAAAGTGCCCATTACCCCTGTGCTCATCTGAGGCTGTGAACGACTTACTTCAGTCCAATTTCAAGGATAAAAGCAAGTAAGTGGGCAGGCTGAAGCTGCATACCCTGCTCAGAGTAAATGCACTTCAGGCTGGGATGCTGGCAAGGTATGTGCCTCTGCTGGCTGGAGAATTAGCTTTGTTTGTTGCTTTGGATTCATTTTAGGTCAGGTATGTGGGGACAGATGGGTTTTTTTAGCCCTTTGATGAGTCAAAAAGCAGTTTGGCAGCTGCAAGGCTGTTCTGCTCTTGGGTAGCTTGAGTGCCATGGCTTTCAGCAGAGCTGCAATGCCCAGCACAGATCCTGCCTCACCTTTTACAAGTTAATTTACTATGTACTTAATGACACCAGGCAAAGATTTACAAATCCTTCTACAAGCACCAGAGGAACTCAAATGTAATTCCATTAAAAACTGATGTTTGGTTTTCAGCATTTATATGTTTGTTTGCATTCAGCTTGCTTTCCTCTTCACCGTGGATTAGTTCACTTTTCTGCGCTGCTTGTTCTGCTGAGCGACCAGAGAAAGACTGAGAATCTTCAGCTACATTTTTAAAATTCTTGTATCAATTTTGGTAACTGTTTTTCTCCTTGAATTTATGATCTAAATTACCTGGCAATGTCCTGCTTCAATTGATAACATTAGCATTACTAGCTTGGCTTGAATCTGTATCCAAGAGTTATTCTGTAGCAGCAGTTCAGCTTATTTCTGGCTGAAGGAAAATAGGGGATCTCCTCCAAACCAAAACTTTTTACATCACTTCTTAATTTCTTACCATTTCTCCCTCTCCCCTCCGCCTTTTATTCTCTTTTCTTGCCCTGAAGCCTTATCCCCTTCTCTCATGGTTACTCTTAAATATGCCTGTTCCCCTCAGGCTTTGACCTTGCGCAGGCAGTAAGCGCAAAGCCGTGTTATTTGGAGTGAAGTAACACCAGTAGTCAGGAAGGAACAATGTAGTTCAGGCCAGATAAAATAAATCTCGCATTTCCTGTCAAGAAACTGGGCCAAAAGCAATGATGAGAGACAGAGGGGGCAAACCACGCGGCTCAAAACTAGAGACATATGGGTTAGAAACAACCGCAACCCTTGCTTAAAAACAGAAAACAAAAAGCAAAGGCATTGGATAAAAGAGAAATAATACCAGCTCCTCGGCAATAAAAACCACACGACGTGGGGTCTAGCCAGCTTCCAAACCCATCGCATGTGTGGCACAAGCGGGGTCTGAATTTCCTGCTACTGTACAAGATATTAATTGTCCTTTGATTAATTTATTTAATTGATGCTTTGTGTTGTAAATTAGAGAGCTGATCTTACTCTGACTGACTTGTTTCTTCACCAAACTCCCTTCCAGACCCGAGGAGACGCGCTGATTAGAAGTTGTTGCTACTTTTGTTGTATTTTAGTAACTCTCCAGCTGGTTTGCATAGCAGTGAAAATTTCAAAATCACGTATGTTTTGTACTGTGATTGCCTTATCCCAACAGTCAGCCGTTAATGCAGCACTGCTGGTGCAAGTGAATATTAATGAGCATATGGGTAAAGGGTTCAGGATCAGTCCCCAGACCAGTGAGGGTTTTGAGTGGGTGTTTATTTCTCGAAAAAGGTCTGTGGTAGCCAAACTATAGTTAGGATTTGGAGGGGGTTTTGGATTTTCTTTCTGGGAAGGATACCGATGTGTGTGTGGAGAGTGATGTCATCTGAGGAGCATCCCAACAAGGCAGAAAGCGAGGGTGGCGGCCGGGGCTCCTTGGTATGGTTCCCATGGGGGCCAGTGTTGGATCCTGATCAGTTCGGGAGACTGAACTGAAAGCAATGCGCCAGGTGGTGTAAGAATGTTTAAACAGACATAGCACTTTGAAGATGAAAAGTACTGTGCAAAGATTAACTAATTAGATTGTTTTTCCTCCTCCTTAGGAAGAGTTCGCAATGTAGTGGTCAGGGAACAACTGGCAATATGATTTATTTAAGTGCTGAAATGCTTTGTATGAAGTCCCTCACAGGAGGCCATTAGGAAAATGCGGTTACTTTAAGGAGGTGAAGAAAAGTCCTTTGTGGTGAAGAGGCAGGAAGCAAAGAGCAGTCAGTTTTACTATGGACAAAGATAATATTTAAGCACCTCAGTTATACGTGCTGAGAGTTCAAAATGGATCTTGACAGCATACTGGAGAGGCAAAATTTTCTGTCACGAAATGTGTTTGGATGAATTCAGTACAGAGGGGGGAGATTTGTGAAGCACTCTGGGAGAATTTGTCCATTTTCAGGAGTCCAGTCAAATGGGTGCAGAGGAGACTGGCAGGATGAAGCTCCTTCTCCTGTCCTCCTAGAAGGAGGTTAGGGGTTGATTTGAGGAGGGCATATTATGCACCTGTCTTCTGATTAAAAAAAAAATAATAAAAAATTAAAGCCCCCAGCAGGCGGCATGAAAGGACACAAAAGGCAGGGGCTACACAAAAGGAGTAACTTAGGCTAGAAATAAGGAGAAGCAGTGTGTGAGCATGTAGCGGACGAGTCTCTGTGCTCCGTTCTCCACTGCGGAGGCAGTGAGCGTGCCCCACGGGGCACGGTGTGCTCCCAGGGGTGCCGATGGAGCTGCCCCTCGCCCCGGCAGCCCAGGAAGGGGGCACGCAGCCGGGCTTGCGTGCAGTGCAGTCCCACCGCAGCCTGTCGTGTGGGCTTGCCTGTGCCAACAAGCCCAGGGTTTGATCATTGTGGAAGTGAACATCCTGATGGAAAGCTTAACTGATCTGACACAAAACTCCAGCCACAGAGTTGTCTAGCAGGATATCAAATAACAATATATTCAACCAGTGAACCACTGTGTTAGAACAACACATCTTCAAAACAAACTGAGCACACCCTGCAGGTATCCTTGTTTCTAGGTATTTCTGAAAGCTCTCCTCACTCTCTTAACCCTTTCAGGTGCTGTACATCCAGCACAGATGGAGAACTTGCACTGAGGCACGCCCTTTGCCTGGTTCAACGTGATAACTGCATTGTGCTGGTAGGATTTTCTTTGCAGCTTTAACAGGATGTAGTTGCCTGCTCATTTCCCACCGCTGTGTGTTGTGAGCTGGAGGGGGGAGAAGGAAGGGAGGTAATGCTTTAACGGGGAGTGATATGCTAATGCCGGGCATGGTATTTGTATTTCTGTAAAGTCCTGACACTTATGAAGTATAATGTAAAAACGGTTCAGTAATGATAACTGAATGCTTAAAAATGGGGATGTTAACTTACGATATCATTGGAATAAAACAAATAAGGAACCTTTGGACAATGGGTTTATAGCTTCTTTTAGGAAAAGAATAATCCAAATTTCCAGCCAAAGCTATAGGTAGGTCAGAGAAATTTGCATCTAGAATAGGATCTTTGATTCTTAGAGCTTGAGGGCATCTAGATCTGCACTTACTTAGGTCCATTTTTTGCTAAAACCTGAATTTAACTCAGACCCCACTCGTTTGGGATGGAGTTAGTTTGTGGCTGACTAGCATGTATATATATGTGTGCTACAGAGCGCTTGAGGACGAAATTATCACACCAACCAACCTCATCTAAATTAGGTACCTAAATTAGGAGCCAAAGCCACCTGTACAGTCAGTAGAGACAGGCAGGCTCCCAAAGGGGGCTTCAGAGCAGCCATGCTAGGAACCTCTGTTGACTCTATGAACAGTTAGATGCATGAAGTTAGGTGGTAGGAATACCCTTCTGGGTGCCTTGTGAGTGAGTTTTGTCTTTTCGGTTCGGTTTTCAAAGGACCAAAACAACATGAGAAACTCTAGGCTTGCAGTGGAACCAGGAATTGGAGAATCTGAAGCACAAGATTTCCTCTGATTTAAAGAAGAAGAAAGATCACAGATAATGATTTTGAATTTCAGTGTTCCCTATAGCAGAGTTGAACATGCATTCATGATCAAATTCAGGATTAAATTCTCATTTTGAATATGCACATCTGTTAAAATATTAACTTGTTATACATCAGAATTTTCCAGGTTTCCTGGCAAGTCGTGCTCAGGATGAAGTCTTTGCAACTGTGTGTATTCAAGGATGTGTTTATATATATGGGTATATACAAACACATGCTCTAGACAGTGTGTAGGTGAGAATGTTACAAAGAAAGATTCTTCCAAATTATTTATTGCAAGAGACAGTAGCAGTCCCCTGCATTTAGATTGCCTCAGTGAATTTTAAAAGATCCTGTTGGACCAAAAAGCTTTAATGTTTGCTCTGTCTTCGGCATTCTTTAAAATTTATTAGTGAAAAAAATTCCAGGTTTCAGAAGTACAATTTTGTCATGCCATGAGGCTCTCTTCAAACCTGGTGATGATACAAGCCTATGAAAGTCACCATTTCACTTTCATTGTCATTGTCTGGGAAGCATGTCACAGTGTCACAACATCAGCCAAACAGGGGTGTTACAAGGAGCTGATCTCAGCTGGTACCAAACCACCGCCGCTCCTGCAGTGCATACTGAACTAGGCACCCTTGGACCTCCCAGAGCAGCTGTAGCAGGATGGGGAGCACATGCTCTCCCAACCTCCTCCCTGGACATCCGATTTCCCCTTCTTCTCCTTCCCCAGGCTGGCATTGGCTGAAGTTTCCCCAGCAATGTAGGTGGGAAATGGGAAAAAGTGGTGAGGTCTCCTGGCTACTGACCAGACCCTACCTTATTTTCTGCAGACTCCAGCTCGTACCCTGAAGCTTAAATGGTAGACTTCCGTGCAGAGGGGCAGAGGCTAAACCTTGCCAGGGAGGTGTGATTGGGAAAGTTTCAGCAGTTGTATGTAATATAATTAGTTTTTATTCCCCCCCCCCCCCCTTTAGAAAAGGAGGAAAGTTCATGCAAAAACAACGTTTAAAGCAAATTGCAAAGCCAAACATTGACAATTAAGGCCAAATTCAGGTTGTCCCTCCAATCACACTTCTGCCCTCTTGTGTGAATGCCCTGTGATACACTTTTGAACTGCAAGAACCTGGGCTAGTTTTCCCTCTTCAGTGCGGAGGATGGACACATAACAGGACAGAAATAATGGGCAAATTTAATACCAGTATTTCCTAACTTTGAAATGCTTGACTTTAACCTTTTTTCCCAATGTTTTTTGAATGTACACTCTGTTGTTATTGATTTCAGAATAAACACTTCACTAGCTCTGAAGAGAGATATTTCTGTCACGTACAGCTTCTCTGAAGTTACTGGTTTCACCAGGGCTGAATTTGGCCCATTATAGCTAATTAATTGTATATTCAAAAATCAATATTAATAATGCCGGGTGCTCTTTTTAAATACATTGTAGACATTCATGTAGTCTACGTAAAGTTCATATGAAATGATACTTGCCTATTCTTTATTCATCCTTTCGGTTAATAAATAATCCTTTAGTTTTCAGTAGTTGCTTTCTGGGATCCTGTTGGACATCTGTATTTATCATTTAGGAAGCCATCACCAGTAAATCTTTCTCTCTTCAGATTTTTGACAGAAAGCCCAGGGTTTTCAGGATTGTTGGCTACTTCTCATTTTGTTTGGGTTTTTTTTTGTTCTGGGTTTTTTCATATATATATATATAATCTATTCTATTGGTGAGTTGCAGTTTATCAATTGAGAAGTTGTTTAGCAAAATGTACGGCATTGGTGAGGCACTGAGATGGAAAATCAACCATCCACTTGCTGAATCTCTGCGTTTGCTGCAAGGCACCATTTCATCTGGGGATATGAGTGACTCACAGAGGTTGGAGGGACTCATAATTTCCATACTACAGCACCATTCACTAGGATTTTCTGACTTTTGTATTTATCATTAGAGGCAACGTTACACAATGTCAAAGAAAAAAATCTAGCCTTCATAATGTGCTTTCCTGATTGTAAATGGGGCTGGATATCCTGTACTGAAATGTCAGGTTAGATCCTTTGTAAACTCTGAAGCCTGCTCTCAGAATAGAACACTTCTGGAGTGTATTAAATTGGTGTTAATTGAGAAACACATATGCCAATGACATTTTAAGCTACGCTAAATAAAACCAAACCTTTAGCAGGTCCCTATCACAGAGAGATCCTGAGATTTCACCGAACCTGCTGCTGCCGTCATCTTTTTTCCATCTATGCATATGTTACTTGCAATGATATATGGTAACTCCTGATGCAAATACCACTCATTCTGTTACAGCTTAAAAGGCCCAGAAATAGAATGCAAACACAATGTCTGTTTTTTTCTGCTCCACGTTATAAAAACCTATGACCAACAGCCTAAAGTTTGATTCCTTTTCCCTGCAGTTTTCACACAAGCTGACTTCAAAACATACGTTTAGCACTGCAAGTCATAAAAAATTCAGCGTCTCTTTCTTTTTTTTAGGGGGGCTAATCTTGCGAATGTCTTAGGGTTCTTTGGCTCCTGTTGCAGCTGAACCACAGGTCAGCACCTCAGGAGGGGCCCCGTCCTCAGGGGACCCAGTGCCCAGTATATTCACTGACTACTTCCACGACATGGCTGGTCCCTGGATCAGGGCCTAAGCGTATTGGTAGAGTACATGCGCTTTATCTTAAGACAAATAAAGCCATTTGAAAAACGCAAAGCAAAATTGGGGTTGAAGTCCCAATTGTGTCAATATACTAATGGGATGTGGCAATATTTTGCTACGCATTTGATTTGTTACAGAAAAGAAAGGGCAGCCTGGAAGTTTCCTAGGGCTGGGTCTCAGCAGTGCTGGCCACACGGCAGCGCAGTGGAGTGGTGGTAAAATTCTGCTCTAATGCAACCACACAAACTCTCCCGAGCTGGCTTTGCAGGACTGCTCTTGTTAGAGCAGCTGTCCTCTGCTGCAAGGTAGGGCAAGAGGTCAAGAGCCAGTTATGAAGAGCCTGGTACCATTAAGCTGGCATGATATAGTGAAACTCTGACTGGCAGCTCATTGATTTCCAAGTGACAAAGCCCACTGCTGCTTTGCCACTCAGTAACTTTTTGCCTTTGAACAAATAAAACCCTAGATTTTTTCCTCAAATAGCTCATGCAGCTTTTTTTTTTTTTTTCTGGACAAGCAGAAGTACTTTTGAAGGTGCATTGTACGGCCACTGTGCAGTGCACTGTAGGACCTCTTTTGGTGGGAAGATGATTTGTGGCCATACCCTGACTATGGCCTGAAGGTCCTTAGGTTTATTTCTGACTCACTGCCTTTATGAGCGTAACTAAATAGACACCAAATCCTTGAAAGGAATTTGGTGTCTATAAAACCCAGACTTGTAGGTGCCTGGCTCCTAAGTTGAGGGGAACAGGGTCTCTTCCCTGGTTGCTGCCCCCAGGTGTAGTTACATGGAGTACCCGGTGCCTGCCTGATGCACAGCTGATGGAGCTGTGAGGGGGCTGCTCCTCTCCCAGTGGGTGCATGAACCGCTAAGCTCTTGCACAGTCCACCTTATCCATCTGTGGCCCCCAATAAATCTTGATTTCTTTAGAAGTTCGTCATGCGTGCTGGCAATCTTCTTTCCAACTTTCTCGTGTTTCTGATAAGGCCTCAGGTTGTGGGAAAGTGTCATCACCTGGGACACGGTCAACCTGTACCTGTGCTCCAGGTCCCAGTAAGCTGGATATTGGCCTATGCTGTCTGTCAGGAACAAGGGCTGGGGGTTTATAATCTCCAGTTATCTGATGAATGGAAATTAATGAAGCTATTTAGTTTTTGAATAAATATCTCCCTCCCAAGCCTTCTTTTGTGGGAGAAGTATTAGACTGAGTGTACAGTAGTTTCTAATTCAGAATATGTATTTTTCAGGTCAGTCAGGTTTTCCTGTTCTTGTTTGTTACATACAGTACTACATGTGGGTTTAAAGTGAATATGTGCCTACGACGTCCTACAAAGATGGTAGCATCTTTATTTGCATTTCGCAGATGAGAAAACGCAGAGCGGAGTGCTTTGCTAGGGCCAGACAGGAAAACCGTGGCAGGAGGAGGGAGGGTTCTCCAACCGCCCATTGTGGACATTGTCTGTCCAGCCTGTCTGTCTGTCTGTCCTTCCTCCTCGTGGCATGGCGTCCCACCACCGTCCACTGGAGCAGCTCTGGAGTGCAGGAGACTCGCACGCTGTAGTGACTAGCCAGCTGTTGGTCAGGCAGTCTTTCACAGGGTAGATGTGTGCAGAATTTGATTATAACTCGCTTAATTGTCCACTTCCTTGTCATTGTTCTTGCTGCCTCCGCTCCCGTTAATGGCATGCTCACGTTGGGAGGACCAGGAGGGCAATGGGGTGCTATCCCAGAGGATCCCTCTTTTCTCCTTTCGTGTCTTTCTCAGACACGATAGCTGCCTCGCAGCCAGCGTTAGACCACGGTGTTACACGCTCAAACATGCTCTTATTAACCCCGGACTGGGAACTCCCTCGGTGATAATGCTGTAGGTGCAGTACTTGGGCTGGTGCAGATTTTAACACAAAATATTATGATTTGTCTGCCTGCTTGCCTATCTGTCTATCTGTCCATCTATCTAATGGACCTATGCATGCTGGAATAGCTTGGGGAAGGTCAGGGGGAGTTCAGGATGACAGAAAAAAAGGTCAATTTTTGTGTGCGTGCATGTGTTGCTCCAGCTAACTGATGAGGCGTCTTGGCAGGGCGTTTTGACTTTAGAGACAGCCCCGTTCGTTCGGAGGACACAAGCACCCTTCTTGTGAAACATGGTAGAAAGTTATTCACCAGAGGTTACTTTTTTACGGCTCTCCCAATGATAATGTTGCCTCGCAAATAGCTCCAGTAATTCTGCTGGACTTGTCAGAGATAAGCATGGTATGCACAGAGGGGCCCGAGATTTGGTTTGTGTTTAATTGGGATGTCTATACATTCGCACATGTTGTAAAATAGAGAGAGGGGGAAGCCTTTTAACAGTGGTGAGAGGGGGCTGAGTGTGTGCAATGGGGAATGAGGGGGCTCGAGTGTCTCAGGGTGGGTACACACATGTGGTGGGGTCGGTTAGACACGCAGCATGATGAAGCAGCTTGGAGAAGTTTCACTAAGTGACTTTTTTGGTGCCAGTACTCTTTCTCGATTTCAAGCGGTTTTGGGTAGGTGAGCTGGAGATCAATTCCCCCCCAGCCACTAAGTTAAGGATTCGATGGCCGGCATGGCGCTGGGGTCCTGCGCTTGGGAGCAGCCGGTTTCCAGCAGCAGCCCGGGCTCACAGAGCGACCATTAGGCGGGCGGAAGCCCCCGGCAGGGTTACGGACCAGACAGTCTATACCAAGGCAGGTCAAAGGGTGAGCTTACTGTTTACTGAATCGGTAAATAGCTAATTATTCAGCCTGGCAACGGGGTGAAACCCCACATGGGATGTAAATCCTCGACAATTCAACGTTATCTAGTGGGGAACGGATTTGAGATCCGAGGATCCCTTGCGGTAGCAGAGGGGAGCTCTCTGCGCTTTAAAACCTTTTAGGGTCATTGTACGATACCGCGGAGCCATTAAGGAGCCCTCACGTGCCAGAAGCAGTTTAACAGGCCCAGTGTTGGGCACTTAATTGTGTCAATAATTATTCACGCATTAGCACCAGCTCCTCCTTAAAGTGTGTACTGCAGTGACTCATTAAGTTATTACTGGTATTCATTACCAGTAAAATTAGCCTTTTTTTCAAAGTGTAAAATTTATGTTTTATAGAAAAATATTGCTAGGAGTGCAACAGCTTTGCTCTACTCCCTGCTTGGTGTGGAGGAAAACAAGACTATGTGGAGACGAAGCAATATTTTTTTTGTCTGAAAAGAAGCCCTCAAAAATAAAAGGCAGACAAATCAGAGAGAATCTTCTGCTTTTTTTTTCCCCCTTTTTTTTTTTGGTGGGGTTTATCTACTTAAAATTGGGGTAAGGGAGAAGCTACATTCCTGCCTGGCTTTGGCTCTTCGTCATGTGTGCATATATGCTGTTTTCTGGTATCAGGAGTGAGAAAGATGCCCAGTGTCTTTTGATTAATAAAGTGTTAATGTATATGCAGCAGTCTTTATGTTAAATGCTTCGTGGTGCACTTTGTTTCTTTAAATGTCGATCATTTACAGTGAGCTGTACAGTATATATGCCTGGAGGGAGAGCAATTGTTATACAACTCTTTAATCCGAACCATGATTAAAACCCCTTTTGTTCCTCCCTCCCTGCATTACTCCAGCCTATCATCTTCTCTGAGAAATCATTTGGCAAGTAGATACGTGTGTATTTTAAGAGAATAACTCCTTTTAAAGAATCAGTTTTGCTTTTGTTCTGCTTTTAGAACTTAGTTTTTTGCATTTCAATATACAGCGCTGTTCAAAAGGCGTAGGAGGGTCATAGCCATTTTTTGCATGAATAAGGTATAATTGAAATATGATGTATGCAGATATCATCACTTCTACAGCAATTATCCGGATTGTTTGTTTAGCGGGAACATACTTTCAAGTAGGGGTTGGTCAGTGGCAATCATGTTGCGTGACACAGCTGAGGGAAGTGACAAAGAATATGGAAAGTCTCACGCTGAAATCTTACGTTGCGCCGAGAGTGTCTACTAGGGGGAATCATTAGGAATTTTGGAGGTGAGGGCCACGGTGGTTTCAGAGAGAAATGTAAAGGAGGACGGGGAGGCTGGCGCTTAGATCTTGGGTAGAGGCTGGGGTTTGGCATTCTGTTTCATGTGGAGACCAGCAGTGAATGTGGTCCTTGTAGAAACTTGAAACAGCTCTATTAGTAGCTTGATTGGGGAGAGGAGAAGAGACGGAGTAAACAAAAATGTGCGGTCTGGAGATGGGCTTAATTGTGCACAATACATCTTGCCTCTGTGCAGCTTATTCTGATCACTCCAAATGGCAACACACACGCTCGCGCGCGCAGACACACACACACAAACAAATTTGATCTGCTCAAGCAGATAAAACTGCTATGTGTATAATATTGCCAGGCTAGAAGGAAAAAAAAAATGGACATCTGTTTAACAATTCTCTATTGTAGACAGGATCATAGAAACACTGTTGCCTGCCTGTCGTGTTCAATCAAAATGAATAAAATGCTGATTTAAAAAAAAAAAAAGAAAAAAATCGGGCGGAAGAGAGCCTTAAAGTATTTGCTTACACTTTTTTTGTTTGAATTTCAGCAGCATGATGAGGAGGGGGAATCCCAGGGGCAGGAGGAGGTTTCAGGAACAGTGAAGGGAAGATTTTGTTTTGTTTTGTCTTGGTTTTTATCCTCGGTGCAGCCGAGAGAGGCGAACAGCAGTCGGAACTAATTGTAGCTCGCTCAGGAAAGTCTTCATTAGCACTTGCCACACATGGTTACCAGATGTGCTGAAGAAGGGGTGGGAGGAGGGGGAAGGGGTATGTGGAGAATGGGCTACATACTTAAACCTAATAATCTGTCTTTTGTTTTCAGGTCTATTGTGTTGGGGAGGGGAAGAATGGGGAGAGGGAGAAATCCTGGCTGCTTTTTGATGCAGCCAGTCCCTATTAGCTGAATGGCATTCCTTGTCTTGCAGCCTCCTCCAAGGAAGGAAGAAAACCCTCAATCGTGGCCAAGTAAAGAGGGATTTATTTGTTTTTTAATATTTTTGTTCAGGCTGTCAGTGAACTATTATTGCACTGAACCCAGCTGAAAGTATTTGGATAATCAAACTGGTAAACCACCCTCTTTCTGGCCAGCTTGTGAATTTGAGCTGGGGTTTTTTTGTGAGCTTGTGGGCTTGCAGAGTATCGGTGGGGCTGTTGAACTGGCAGTTCGATAGCAGCAGCAGCAGCATCTCCTTAGTTCACGTGTACTTTGCCAGGGAGTATGCGATGCAGTCAGTGAAGCCAAGTCCGGCAGGAAGGTAAGAAGAGCTCTGTGGTCCTGTCAGTCAGCCCTGAGGTTATCTTAGTCAGATGTTTAACCTTCTGCCTGTTGCTATTAAAAAAAAAAAAAATTAAATAGATCTTCCATATGTAGTGGCCGTCACTGCTGCAGACCAAATTGTGGTCCTGCTGTCCACATAGGTGATTTTCACAGGAACCAGTGTTAATTTTACTGCAGACGTTACCACAAACATCGCTAGTTGTTCCTTAGGAAAAAAAGAGCCCCCCCTTCCTGGGAGGCTTTGAACTGGTCATCTCCAGGGGGATCCTGCGCGGCCGACCCACTGTCTCCCCCCGCTTCAGCAGCACTGCAGCTTCTTTCCCCTCTCGGTCCCTGAACTCTTCCCACAAGGTGGGCATTTTTCGTCCTGGCATCATCTGTGCTTGGACGTCCGCTTTCTTCCCGGACTCCCCTCTTCATTCCAGTGGCAAGAGAACATTACCATGTCCGGCTGACAAGGCTTAGATGACTCTCCGAGCTCTGAATAATCAGGGATGAAGGTTTAATTATGGCACTACACATGATATCCACAAGAATTGGCACTCTGGTCATGTGAGAGAACAGCACTAGATGAACTTTTACTAATTAAGCACTCTGTTTCCCTTCCTTCTGGAAACTGCAAGGAGGTATAAACGTGGGAAATCACTTATGTTAAAGCGAAATAGAGACATTTTTGGAATTTTAAATAATCTGAGTTGAACCTCAATCTTGTGGCTCCAGCCTTGTTTTATCCAGCTCAGTTCGCCAGTCTGTAATCTCATCCTGCTTTGGAGCCTGGAAATGTTCTTGCTCACAATCTCGAAGCGTAGCAGATGTTTCATAAATAGAAAATAGGTTGTGTGCACAGCCTAATCTAAGCACAGAAGGGCACAGAAGAAGGTTTGGATGAATGTAAGCTAATCAGGGCATGGATCTGCTGTACTTCGGGACTTAGGACCAAATTTTTTTTCAGATATATTCTGCCTACCAGATCCCAAATATGCTGTTCACTTTTTCCCACTGCATGGCAGCTCCCACTTGGAGCTTTTTTAATTTTTTGAGAATAGGGTAATGTCTGTCAGCTCAAGCTCACCAAAGCAAATGGCTGGTAAGAATTAATCTATTCCATTATTTCTTCCATTTTTGACTGACTTCTTCATCCAATGATCTTGTTATTCCAGGTCTGAATTAATCAAAGTCCAGGAATTCTTCTTTCAGATTCCCTCAGAGGAAACAATAAAGCCATATCACTTAGCTGACTTAGTTGTATCTGCCTGTCCTACTGTAGGTTTGTAGAGTCTCCTTCAACCCTGTTGAAATTGGTTGGATCAACATAACTAGCATAGGCAGAGTCACCGAGTGTATGGCTTCCATAAATTATCTTTACTGACTGTCAGAAAGGCCCAAGGAAAAATTTGATAAAAATTAACCTATTTACCATCCCAATTTTGCCGTAGCTGCTATTGCATCAGTTGTTTTCTTTAATAAAATTAAGTGCCATATTTGCAATTTGTATAATGCTATCCCACATTATTTACACAAGAATGAACTGTGGTTGTGCCAACATGCAGTACGTAGAGACAACATCTCCACTTACAATAATTCATGATTAGAAAAACCAACATTGCAAACTTGATGTTTTTGTCAAGTTTTCTTTCTTCTGGAGGCACACATAATTTTTTTTTTTTTCTCTCACGTGTTACCCACAGAATGAGTTTCACATGTAAGTGCTATTGCCTTCATGGTGAAATCACAGCCATGCACATCCTAGCTGATTTTTATTGTCATGTATTCCACAGAGATATTAAGTCAAATTTAAGTCAAATTTGAAATGGCTATTGATGGCTCAGGGGCCCGTGCTCTCCACTTAACAAGTTTTCAGTTACTTGGAATTTTGGCAGGACTTAGACAGAAGTGCTTTCAGAAATTTGATGCACTGTAACTTTAAGACATTCTTCATATTATTAACTTCATCTTTAATTATTATAAGTTAATTATTTAAACATTTTATTAACTCGGAGATGGAAAGCATAAAGATCAAATTTATTTCCTGCTTTTTGTGCATTTCCGCACTGAAGTCAAGGTTTCAGGCAACAAGGCAAATATTTTTATGCAGATGCAAAACTAATCAGCCAAACATGAAAATACTCCTGTGGGGTTTCCTGGAGGCCTTGCTGGGGATACTGCAATGCAAATAATATATAATGCAACTAATAAATAATATAGCATGAGTATTATAAGGCAGTAGGATTCAGTTAGAGACCGAACATAACGGGTGATCCACGTGAGCTGGTACTACCATCCTTTTTATGATGCTCCAAATCACATGTTTTTGCTGCCTAGATCTCCTATCATGTTTTTTTTTACCCTCACAATGTTCTTCTGTAATGTACTCCATCAAAATGCATGTTTCCTCACAGATGATGTCATTTAAGCGGAAAAGAATTGTAAATCCTTCTTTGGCCTCCTGTAGTTTTTCCTGGGTAGCCGGCTGAGCTCAAACTACTTCTCTTTCCAGTACAATATGTAAGTAATCAATATGTTTTTTTTAATATGCACATCAACAGTACTGTATGTAATTAGAGAGTATCCAGCACTATTCTAATGCTACGCAGTAATTACATATGGCAGTGTTTCTGCTCCCGCGATTTGCAATTTTTCCAAAACAAAACACGTGACTGAAACGACAGGCAGGAAAGTTTCATTGTAATGTTAGGAAAATCAAGAAGAGCAAGTTTACTGGGGAGAGTACAAATAGCTTTTCTCTTTTCCAGGGTAATGACTTGAAGATAGATATGCAGTGCAGCAACATGAGGTCCATCTTTTTGTCACCTCAAGATGAGGTTCCTGCGGTGTGTTATCCGGGAGGAACCTGCGGGCTGCTCAGGGACAGATGCTGGCGCAGGAGATTGCAGCCGGGTTTGTTTGCAGGATCGTGTGATGGGAGTAGAGCAGCCTGTTGCTCCCAGCCTGCACTGGCTTCCAATAAGTTTCTGATACTTACAGTGGATTTGCAGGTGTTGGCTCTAACCTGGACAGTTTCCAGAAAGGCTGGGAACCCAGTTACCTTCTCTTGTTGGGAATGTTGCTATAGCTGAGACCAGAGCAAGGCTAGGCTGAAACTTAAGTGCAACGAAAGGTGCTGGTAAGGTATAAAGCATCTTGGCATAAATACCTTTCCCCCCCGCCCCCCCCGCCCTTTTTTTCCTTCCTCCATCCCTAAATCTGCTGAGAAAGATACGGGGTCGGATTTATATATTTAAGAGTGATCCTTATCTTTTTAGTTTTTCATGATTGGCCATTTACAGTTTCACCATACACACTGGAAGAAACATAACTATGAAATGAGAAGCATTCCTGACTGAGTAAGTTTATTTTTATTTTACTTGATTCTGTTTCAGTGACGAAACAGATTAGTTTCCCAACACCATGCCTGCAATTTTATCATAAAGCTTACAACATGTAATGTGTCTTGTAAAGCCCCGTTCTGAGATTACATGAATGTGTGAGAATCTCTACCTCCACTTATGTAAAAGTAAATTCTTACTCCAATGAATTGCAGTGAAAAACTTGAATATGTGATATGGGGGCAGCCTAAAGGAGTAAGAGAAAGGTAAAAAACAAAAGGATCTCAAATGCATTGGAAGTAATTTGTGTGTGTTTTAGGGTCTTATTTTTTTTCTAAGCATCACTATTTATGGCAAATCTTATGATTTTAAGTACTGGTCTGATGACTTCTGGGTGGTTGGGAGGGGCAGTACCTAAAATATCCTTCAGACTATTGGTCCTCTCCTCGAGTCGTTTAGTTTCTCCTGTCCCACAGATGCGTGCCTCATCCTGCATGGTCTTTCCCCTTCCCCATGCTCTTAGGTCCTGGGTCCTGGCAGTGCTCCCTTACCGTGGCTGCGGAGGTCTTGGCGTCTCTCTGGTCCCAGTGAAGCCAAGGTGGCTGGGAAAGCAGTGCATTTCTAGTCCTACCTTCCCCTCTCCCCTGGGCTCAGCCTCCATCATTTTCCTGTGTGTCAAGCATCTTCATTTAGATTTGGCCCCAGGAACAGTGAGTTGTGCTGAAGAGCCAGCCGTCTTTTGCATTAAAATTTAAGGAGAACAGAAAGCAAATTACATAGAGTATAAAATAAATACTTGAGTAACGTTTTAATCTCACTTGGGGCAGTTTGACAAAATAATGAAAACATACCACATGCATATGTGTCTGCACATAATCATTGTCATTGTCATTGCTTTTGTTGTCAGCAAAATCAAGCAGCGAAACATTTTAGGGAAGATTGTGCTTGCAATTCAGCGGCAAGCCTTGGCTTGTGGCACGGGCGGCCAGCCTTTGCTAAGGGAGCCTGCAGCGTATGAGCTGAGCCGTGTTGCTCTGCAGAGCCCATTACTTTTAAGAACAGCCTTTGCGTGTGAGCAAGTACCTGCTTTTACACAACACGAGGCTCCAGGTCTCAAATGCTAATTCTTCGGTTTCACCTGAAGGTGTGGCTTGCCAAATTTTAGCCTGTTTCTGGTCCACGATGGAGCAATGAAAGCAATAGTGCTTTCTAGAGGTAAGGTCATACTGTAATGCAAACCGGAAAAAGAAATTGTGTCCCAACTTGACTCGTATTCATTTCAAATTCTGTGCAAAACTTTGAGTAGATTTTTTTTCACCAGACAGTGCAACTATGATCTTTTTTTCATCAAAAGGAAAGAAGCAGCAGCAACAAAAATTCACATCAGTGCATTATCAATTCTTTGTACCATTAGTGAATTTGAAACAAAATAAAAAATGCTAAAAAAAGATAACTATTTGATTATAGGGACAGCAATTTGTAGGTCTTTTCTTGACTTCTGTGAGCAATTTTCTTCCAGTTTAGGAAATTCAGGATTATTTTCATTTTGGTAAGAATGGAACATCCATTCAACAGACAATAAAAGCTGTTTTCAACATGTTAAATACTATGAAATAGATGTGTACAGCTAATTAAGGTATGTGTTGAATAGTAATTATGTCATCCTGAGGGATTTACAAATAGAGTCTAGTTAAAATTTGATTCAATCTTCTATCATTCACAGAAAGTGTAAATTATTATTCATTTAGCATGCTCTGATTTCAGTTCTAAAGTAATCCAGAAAAAAAGGAGAGGGATTTCTGTTTTATCAGCATTGTTTAAGAACTAAGATCCCTTAATTATCACACTGTACCAATAGTCTGCTACCAACTTACTGAAGCAGCCATCCAGCTTTGAAACTAACAATTTACCCTCCAAGCAAAGAAAGATATAAGAAAAAGTGTTTAGTCAGCAAGCAAATATACCAAATTGTATGTTTTGGCTGTTGTTGGCACTCGTGTTTCTGAGCTGTGCAAACGTGAGTCACTTACACAATACTTTTCAATCAAAGGCATCAAAGCAAAGGAGACAGATTTCGTAAGAAAGAAGAAAAAAAAAAAAGGCAAAGGTGAAATACGGCTCCATGGGATCCAGTTCTGTCAAGCTGCTGGAACCTCTTTCCAGGTTCTTTCTTTTTAGGTAACATTGGTAGACTCTTGGCCTTACTCCTTCGTGTCATTTCTCATCATAGTAACAACGAATTAGGTAAGATTCCTGATCACCTTGTGAAAGTATTATAGATTCTTTTACAAGGAAGTTACTTTTAATGACCTTAAAAGAAAAACTTTACTGCTTTTCTGGATTTATAACAGTAATTGAAAAACCCTGCAGTTACAATTAAAGCTGGCCTAAAATGAAAATTAAAAAAAAAGTTTCATGGAGTATTTTTATGTCTTGGAATGAAAACTGTATCTTTCAAAGAAATTGTGAAAATTCCTAAGAAGCCCGAAGACTCCAGGAGCTACAGTGGTAGTGGTGGTGTGGTAGAAACAGGTTACGTTTCTGTTCTGCTTGATTTGGAGGTCCAGCCTCTCTAGCTGCTGTGACTTCTCTTCTGCACGTCTGAGCTGCCATGGAAATTTTGTCAAAACTGAGATATTTTCTTGAAATTTTTTTTGCTTGTTGCATTTTAATTATTTAAGTAGGAAAAACTTTTCCCACAAATTGTTTTCATTAAACCTATTTCTTCCACTAAAAAAAAAAATCAGACAATAGTCATATTAACAAAGATACAAGATGTTACTCCACTTTTTCCGTAAACTAAGAATACGTAATCTGTGTGGTTATGTTGGCAATTATTGTTTGGGCTTTTTGGAAGGTAACTTCTAGTGTGCTGAGACTGGATGTATCTGTTGTGGGGTTTTATTGCAGAAAGGTAAATATTCTCCTGCATTACTTTTTTTACAGTACCTGTTTTCCTATTGATATCAATGGGACTAATCATGTATATTAAACAGCTTTATGGGAATAAGGATTGTGTATCCTGCCCTGCTTAATGCCAGCCAGTACTGAAGAGGAGCCACCTTTGTGACGGAGCGCAGCAGCTGCCCAGCAGCTCTCAGAAATGGTGTGCAATTCTTTAAGTTGAGCTTAAGCAAAGGTGCTGGACTTCTTTGGAAAAATTATCCAGAAATAAAACCTAATTTTCTGTGTTCTGATTTTATCTTTCTAACCGAAGTGGCATTTTGGTAAGGTGAATAGAAGAACCCACATTATATTTGGTTGGTTGGGTTGGGTTTTTTGGAGGCAGACAAATGGGCTTGACATAACCGGTTTTCTCTGCATGTCCCGTCGTATTTAATCTTTTGACACAGCTGATCGCTTACAGTATGGTTTGGAATACTACCCACTGAAAAACTGTAGTCCTAATTGTTGCTTGGAATTTGGCAGAAAACTATCATATTTATGCTTTTTTTTTTTCTCTTAGACTGCTTTATAGAGGTGGGTAATATTGTGGGTAATATTGTAGTAAAAGTGGAAAGTGTTCCCAGTTCTTAGCAAGATAAGAAAATGTTGTTTCTTATCTGTGATTTGAAAAGAGATGAAGGGTCAGTGAGGTAGAGATACATGAAAGCTATTGCGCATTTGGTAGGAGCTGCAGAGGAGGAATATCTCTCACCGGCGGCTTGTTTGAGTGGAAGGGAAGAGAAAGAGGGAGCTTCTAAGTGAAGGGAGAGGATTGGAAAAAATGTCAAGTAAAACCAGAGAAATTTGTCGGTTTATTTGTTTAAAGAAACAGGTACGCAGCTTTGAGATGGTTACTGAAAAGAAGAGAGCAAGTCAAGTTGAAGGCAGCTTTAAATGCTTGCCTGCTGTTGATGCTTTGGGATTTATAAAAATTCATAGGCCCCTTCAGTCTTTGGAGGTAGCTGAAAGAAGCAAGAAGAATGGGACGGGCTCCAAGCCACCTTCAGTTTTGAGGGTTTGCATGGAAATACAGGGCAGTCTGCTGGGCCCTAGGTGTAGCTTAGCTGGGGCTTGCCTTGTCTTCCCATCTGCCTCAGCATAGCTGCATATAGGGAAGGTTTTAGGCTACGCCTGTCCCCAGCCAAGAGTTAGCTGCTTGGAAGTTGTTCTTCTCAGCAGCATAGGCAGGAGCTATGAAGATGGACAAAATTTGATTTCAAGACGTAGAACGCATGTGCCAAACTTGGCGATAGGGGCTGGCTGGGTCTGCAGCCACTTAAATAACTTCTTCTCCTCACCATCCACAGCAGATTTGTAGCTGGTTTTCATCTGATGTAAGGTACAGGAACTGCTGGCCAGCTGGCCTGTGCTGGCCTTTGGGTTGGGAGTGGAGCAGATGCCCAATACCTACTTGTCCCTGCCTTCTTCTACAGAAAGCAGAAGAAAGCTGTCTTAGGTGCTTTTTTTGTATTACAATAGCAGTGGATGTATTTGGTCACTACAGTGTCCAAATACCGAGCTATTTTTTCTTGACACATCAGTTTTTGTCTTGCATTTCTTTGCACACCATTCTCCGATCAGTGAGAGGTGCGTGTCCTGTATTGAGAGGAGTAATGACGTTTCGTGGGCCTGGGGACCAGGGCTATGAAATTAGGCCCTGAAATTCATGAGTGTGTGCTAACTGTTGGATAAAATCTCGTATTTGTTCTTGAGTAATTAGAATATATTGGAAATGTGTGGCCAGTCTTTCCCCTGTTAGACTGAAGGCTACAAGCTTAACTAGCTTTAAACACAAAAGTTGAAATTCTTCTATATTCAGCTGACACATGAAGTTGAAGCTTCATGTAAAACAGTATTGCAGGATGCTGGTGTGCAGCCTGAGTGGACTCCATTTGGATTTTATGGAAGTGAGCCCTTTGCTTGCCTTGCCATAAAGAAATAACATGAATGAACACCAACACTGCACAGTCACTTTCCCAAAAGGTGCTGCAGAGTGTTTCCCAGTCAAGATTTTTACAATGGAGTCAAGCACTATAAAGTCTTTGACTCTACTCTGCTATATGCAATGAATTATTGTTTCGTATCACAGAATAATAATAACTTCAGGTTCAGAATTCATTATAAAGCAGGAGGATTTTTCCAAGAGGGTGGTGTCTCTTTGGGACGAGGAGACGAAGAACTGCTCCATAGAACTTGTAACAGGAATAATGGAAAAGGACAAGCTTGTTCTCCCATTTCTTCTTACTGGGATGTGCTCACAGGTTGCCGTCTCTTACAGACTAGTAAGTGGGCTAAAGTTTTGAAGCTGTGCATTTAAAGCTTAGATCTTACTTTTGCACTGAAGAGTGGAAGTAGCTACGATAACTGGTAGTGCACATAATATCATTTGTCACTGAGCTTCTAATAGCAACAGATTTCAAAATTACACTTACATTTTGGAGCTGGTGGAACGTTTGAGGGATTTATGTCTAACAGAATTTGCATTCCATGTAATTTGGATTTAATGACTCTGTGTAACACAGGCAAAAGGGTTTCTGAGTATGTGACTCTCCTTTTCCATGGCATAGTAGGTATTTAATCTTAATTTTGGTTGCATGCTACGAAATCAATATGTAAAGCAAAAGTGAACAGATACTTAAAAGGAAAGCAACAGAGAAGTTGAATAGTCATTTACTGGGTTAGTATTTAAAGCTGGCATATATTTCTGAGTGGGAAAGGGCTTCAGAATGGGGCAATTCACAAACCACTTCTTCCCCTTCAACAGCTAATTCAGAGACAGCAGGTGTGTAAGCAGCCCCTTGGAAAGAGGACCAAGTGTAGTTTGTGACAGAATTGAGTGGAGATGATCCCAAGCTGAAAGTCAAAACAGGATCTTCTTTTAAGTTCACCAAGTGACCTGCAATTTTATTCCAGCGCCTAACACAGGTAAGAGGCTTCTCCAGAATCTGCATTTCCCAAGGTGTTTTAACATGTGAATCCTAACCCCATTCATCGGTGCCTTCAGGTTTTGAAACTACTGATGCAGTGCCAGGTACCAGTACCAGGTTTTTGCTAGTTTTATTGGGCTTTAAGGTATCTGTTTTGGCAAAATCAAGTCAGAGCCATGGTGCATTTGTCAGCAATCCTACAGTAATGAATACATATGCAGAATATGTCTGGGACCAGAATTTGAGAGTAGAAGAGGACTGCTTCTTAAATCTTTGTATCTAATTTCCATGTAAATCAGGAGAAATTTGTCTGAGTTAAGCAAGAGATTGACATCAAGGTGGGAAGTGTTGTTGGCTCTTGGCCCCTTGCTGGAGCTGATTCCTGGAGAAAGTAAATTTGGTCCTGAACTGTGTTGCTGTTACAGAACATATACAAAAAAAACCCCTGAGAAATTCCAGTGTGCCTTTTGAAATGTTGTGTATAAACACTAGGGATCTGGCCGAGAGAGAGTTCACCTGCACCAACCAGGCTAGGCCAGCTGCAGACAGCTGTGTGGCAAACTGACATTACTGGGCCGATGGGCAGAGCCCTTCAGGAAGGCAATGAGGGTGGGAATGAACTCCGTGTTGCAGATCCACACCCTGAAGCTTCTTTCTTGCTCCTTTTCAGTTTCTATAGGCTTTTATACTTGCTCTTGGGCATGAGGTGCCAGATTCCTAGGCAGACCTGGGCTTTCCTTTTTTCTTTATATAGGATGAACTGTGCAATCCATATAAAATGCCCTGCCATGCGAGTTACTTGAGAAGTCATGTTTGGTGGCAGCGGAGGGTGCGTTCTGTGTCTGCTTACTGGAGGGACAATGTATTTTAGCTCATGAAAACTGAGGGCTGTTTTGCTCCATCATCATTTTATTGGGGGTGAACAGCAAGAAAATATGCAATTCTATCCTCTCTGGCTTAATTTCAGTTAGAGATAGGACTTCAGGGCCGTAATATCCTTCTTCCTCAGCTAACGTACCCACAGGACCTCTGTATTAAGATATAGGCAGTGCATTGAATGTGTGCGACGCATCCTATTGTGACCCCCCAGGCCCTCCCCAAGTGCTGTTTGTTGTGACTGTATCACGCTGAAGCACAGCAGTATGTGGCTTCTGCTGTCAGAGACGACCCCCCTCAAAATGAGGAGCTGCCTCTGCAGATGCATGGGCAGTGAGAGCTAGGGTGCTTCCACGGGGCAGCAGCCACAAAAGCTGCTTTCTGACAGATAGCGTCCTTATTCCTTGATCATTAGCCCTAATGAAGGGGTTTTGTCGTATTTAAAAAAAGAAAGGAAAAGAAAAAAGAAATGCGAAAGAAAAGAAAAAGAGAAAAGAAACAGCCAAGAAGGAGAAAAGATGGGGAATAGTTGGGATTATCTCTGTGCCGTCTCTCAGGTCCAGTGACAACACGACTACAATGGGTAGCTTTCAGGACTGCATATGGTCTTCCTTCCGAGGGAGTTGATTAAGCGACTCCGGATGAAATTGAAATCCTGTGATTTGACCTTTGTCTGGCCTGGGAGGGCTGCAATTCGCATAACAATTTCCTTTTGTTCTTTGTTTGGAGTTATTAATCCAACATGAGCCTCGAATTAATCAGGGGTAGTGCGTTGTTACATTTTTAATTCACAGCTCCACTGCTTGTGTCTTTTTTAATTAAGGCCGAATGATAGCAGGCCTTAGCCCCTGATTGCAACACTTACTAACCACACATTGAGGGATGAAGAGGCTAAATAGGCAGAATGAGATTACTTCAAGGTTTCACTTAATTGTTTTCTTCCTTTAAGTAAAGAGCACTGAATGAACATTGTTAATGCCAGGCTGGGAGTATTTCTTTTATATGGGTGTTATGTGCCTGCGTGTATGTGTGCGTGCTGGGGTGGAGGAGGTTATGACGGGTGCACCGAGGACTCAGAGCTCTAATGGTTCAAGAGTTTGTAAAATTGAAGCCTTTGGTTATTGATCTAAACCATTCCTCCCACCTCCCCTGGGGGGCAGGGGCAAGGGTAGAGGAAAGAGGAAAAGAGTTGAAGAACATTAAACTTAAGTTAGCTGCATGGATTTTCTTGTATCCTGCGTGAACCCATTTGTTTATGTAGTTTTTCTTGCTGTTTGCTAGTGATTCAAAGGTAGAAAATGCAGGAAGATTGAAGGCTATCAGAAATGCTAAAGAAATGTGTTGAGAGACACAGCTCTCCAAAGCCTGGAAGTGGTAATAATGATAATAAAATAAAGGCGAGCCAGTTGTGTCACACACCACATTTAGCTCATACTGAGGGATGTTTGAGTCATGTTTCAAAAGCTGTTTGTAAATTTGTATTGTCAGAGCAGTTCAGGGCCAGAAAGGCACAGGTGCTATTCCAGGGGAACGGTGGAGACGATCTCAAGTTAGATTCATGCTGGATAACTCAGCCTGTGGCAGCCACTTGGGCTGCTGGAAAAGCAAATGCACTGAGCGCCCAGCCTTGCAACATTTATTTGCACAAATAGTTCTGTTAGCTTAAAAAAAAACAAATAAGGATGACCAGATTCATATTGCAGGATCAGGCCCAGTGTTTTGGCCTCTTATGATCGCAGTACATTGGATATGATTGTTATGGAGAAAGGTTGATAGTTAAGGTCCCAAACCTTCAGTTGCTGAATATACAGAAATCCCATTTAATTCAGTTTGTGTTGTGCACCTGCAATATCAGATAGAGCTCCGTAATTGTGGGAAACTAGTTCTTCCTGAGTTATTTCATCCATCCAAGGAGCTAGATGGATGGGGGAAGCGCTTGCTTGGAAGAGTTAATGTTTCTGTGTAAAATGGCAAGCCAGTGTTAATCATACCAGGCCGCACAGATACAGAGCTGCCATTCTAACTCTGGCACGGGATATACAGGGCAGAAACGCTGTTCCTGCTTTTCTGAATTCTCAATGCGTGGTGACTGTTCCATGCAGGATTATCTAAGAATGCAATGACAAAACCTCTAGATTAAGCAAAAGTAGGGTATAAGCTCCAAAGGAGAAAAATGCTCCCAGTAAAAGCTTATTTCTGTGTTTAGAAATCTAAATAGTGAACTGAGTTTGCTTTTTTAGGTGAGCCTGAAAAGAACAGGCTATATATTCAGTCTTCCATAGAAATGTATGTAGTACCTGGAAACAAAAACTAACACACAAATCTTTAGGTCTGGCTTTCAGTTGCTGCAAAGAAGCACCTGTGACTCCATTTCTTTCCATGCTCAGTCATGTCAACACAGGATTTACACTGAATTGGGTTCACAGGTTCAATGCCATTTTCTTGACTTTCCTGCTCTTTTCTTATGTGCTGCCTGATCCTGTGGTCAGGATACTTCTGGTAGATTGCCAGCTCCCGTGCAGGGAGAAGTCAATGGGATACGAAGATGCTCAGCATTTGTTGGAGTAGGTCTGCCTTACTGGTAGTTCAAGTACCTTACACATAATTTTGTTTTTCAGAACCAGTTTTGATGCTCTTGCACTGAATAACACTTTATTCTGCAAGTACTGCTATTGAATCAGACTTTGCATGGAGAGAATAGTATTAAGTATGAGTAAGCACATCAGAATCTGACCGTCAATCAATCATTTATTGTTGTTTATTTCCATTCAAAGACTGAATGCTTCACATTTGTCCACCTTGTTCTCTTTTTCCTAGAAATCTCTGCAGACCAGGGTATGTTTGTTTATAGCAGACACAATTCCAGAATTGAAGCCTACTTTCAATGCCATTCTGTGTCTTAAATTTGCGTGCTGCTTTTTTAAATTATTGTTTGAAGGTTCACTGTCGTTGGTTTAAAGGTGTCACATTACACTTCCAAAGGGGCTTGGGATGAATGGGTACCCCTGTGTGTTTCTTGTGTGAGTGTTTTGAATAACATCTTAAAACCCAAAGTCCAGTCTGTTCTGTCTCCTGTTTAAAATCTCATGGCAGTGGTCATTAAAATGGGTATATTTGGGGTACTTCTAAAATCTGCTTCTTTTCCTTATTCTTGTATAGCATAATGTTAATCATTAATGTATTCAGCAGCTCTCCTCAGCAAACTTATAATACCGTTTAAGTGCTTTGAGATCCTTAAAGATGAAAGAAGTTGTATAAACAGATGGCAGCAGTATTATAATACTGCTTTGGATGGCTAACCCTCATTGTAAACTGTCTTGCAGGACCTTGCTATACAGCTAGAGCCAGGTACCCTGTCGGTGGTTTTCAGCAGTTGTTTGCTCTTTCTATAATATGACATTTCTGATTCCTTTCAATTACTCTGTGAAGGAAGTTAGGCTTCTTGCCATACTCAGGAACCAAAAGACCAGGTCAGGGTGCATGATAATGCTTTCCTGTCCTTGCCCAAAGTGGCTGTAGTTGCATTTATTTAAGGGACAATCCATTGATCAGTAGTTCTTGAATATTTGCAGCTGCCACAGTCAACGGTGATGAGTCCACAAATAAATAAGGAATGACTTTTCTTGTTGCTGCTGCTGTTATTCCTGACGGTTTTAGACAATCTGTTGCTATTTATGAAACATTTCTGTTGAGATCAAAACTGCCCTGGACTCTCCTCTCCTCTCCTCTCCTCTCCTCTCCTCTCCTCTCCTCTCCTCTCCTCTCCTCTCCTCTCCTCTCCTCTCCTCTCCTCTCCTCTCCTCTCCTCTCCTCTCCTCTCCTCTCCATCCAGCTCCAGCGGGCACGGGGATGTGCTCCTCACGTCTGCAATGACAAGCCACCCTTGTGCAGCAAAATGCCAAATTTCAGCGGCAACGCATCGGCTCTGCCACTCCTCCACCGCGCGTGGAGGTGCTGACACTCCTTCTCCTTGAAATCAGTGGCAGGTCAGCCCCAGCCCGTTACATTTCTCTGCTCTCCCATTTCGGACATAAGGTAGAGATTACGATTAATGGTCCTTTGAGTTGCTCGGCGCTCCTCCCTCTGCGCTGTCTCCCCACGATCGCCCTTCCCGCGCCCTCCCTCTCCCCCCGTCAATGGGAGCCTTTGATGTCGCACAAGAGAAGACTGTTGGCTAACAGTCTGGAGGCTGCTTCGTTTGAGCTAACCACCACATGAAAACAAATGTGATCCATCATATTTCATTAACTAGCTGCCCCCTGTTCGGGTGCCCTTTTTGATGTCAGAGCGCATCCTGACAGAAATCAGAAAGATATGTGTGATTAAGACCAGTAATAATAGTTAGTGCATTGTATTGTAAATTACCTTTCTGGGCCCCGGTACTTTATCAGCCCCACTGGCCTTGGCTTGGGTACATTTTTGACTACTCTGTATATACAGTGTATTAGCGCAATGGAGATCATTATGTGGCCTGTATTTGAGTCATTTTTATTTAAGATGCCAAACAATAAGCTGTTGATTGGGGGAACAAGAGGCGAACAATAATGTTCTGTGTCACATAATACACCACCATTTTCCAGCTTTGCTTTAGAAGGGCCCTCTTTATTGTTTTTGTATAAAAATGGTTCTTAGGAGGAGGAATATTTTGCTGAGGTATGTCATTATTTTGCAAATTTCTATTATCTCATCATGTTGTCTTCATTGTAAATTGCAGCTAATTAGGAACCTAGTTAGAGCCCCAGCTTTGAGGCTGGCTTTTTTGTGAAAAGAGCCCACCGATTACCGCACTACAAGAGAGGAAGGGAGAGAAAAAGGAGATTAATCTGGTTACCTAGGCGACACTCGCTTCCATCTGCGAGGAACAATACATTTTTGTTTCCTTGGCTCAGTTCAGATCTGTTTTGTTTGGGGGGGGGGAAGAGAGAGAGAGAGAGGGAGAGGGGGAGAGAGAGAGAAGGGGAGAGAGGGAGAGGGAGAGGAGGCAGCCCCACAACAATGCTGGACTCTGTCTGGCCCCGGCTTACCCGCTTCCATCCCTCTGCAAGTTCGGGGTCTCGGGGGAGTGGGAAGATGAAAGAGATAAGCTCCAAAGTTGTCAAAGGTCATAACCTTGCCACACAAAGCCAGCAGTTTTACTTCTAAATCCCCTTCTCCCAAAAAGCACTTAATGAAATAATATACTGTGCTTCTCAACACCCCGTAGTCTTTCTTAAGCAGCCAGGGCCCCGAGATGGTGAATTTAAGGAGTCGGTTAAAACTTCTGACTAAACAGTCGCCAACTAGGAGCGTCTACAGTAGATGTGATGGGGTTTTTCTGAGCGAGAGAGACAACTTTTCTTCCAGTGTCTCTTGTTAGCAGTATTGTGGCTTCCCTGACACATGTTTTATAGCTGCCTTCGCACAAAAGGCAGAGATCTGTGAAGGCAGGGCAGTCTGATTTTTTTTTTTTTTAATTTCTTTTTGGTTACCTTCACAAGGTCATGGTTTAACAGACGACAGCGACCTGTATCTTTCCTGTTGTGCATCAAACTATTAAACCCTTGCACGGCTTTTGCATAGGGTAGACAATGCAGCCGCGTTATTGCCTTCTTATTTTGGAGCAGCTTGCCAGAAAAAGGACGGAGGTAATAACCAGAGCTGATAGATCCTGGCTAAAAGCTCAGAAATGCTCATGAGCTCTTGAACTGAATTGGCTAAACCCACAGCCTTTTGATAAGCATAATGCTTTCTCCAGGTGTTATGTCATCGTGTATAATGTTTTGCTATCTGGTAGCGTTATGGATGATGACATTAAGTCACAAAAATATCAAAGTTACCAATTTTAGCTTATCTGAGCTTTCCAAACCTGGACTGTGCTGATAAAATCAGAACAAGTATCAGGTTAACAACCCTAAACCTCCTATTCTGCATTGCTCTGAAGTACTGTTATATTTTCTTCCTCTAAAGAAGCTTCTAAGAGCTGCTTCAGTGATGGTGCATTGCTCCCTCTGACTGGAAATGACAGTCATCATGTTAAAAAATCACAAATATTCAGGAGGAAAGAATGAATGAAGGTCCTGAAGGTCCTTTTTCCTTTGGGGAGCGTGAGGAGTCTTGAAATTGAAGTCATTTGAATTTCCAGTTCTGCCACGTGCTTTCTGTGGAATCTTGGCCAATTCATTTGGCCTATTTCTGCCTGAGACCTTGACCTATAAAGTAGGCAAAGCTATATTTCTCTACCATGGAGGACAACTTGAGTCCTAATTAATTAAAGACTTATGAAGAGTTTGAGATGCTTGGATGCAGGGCTCTGTATAAATGCAGAACATTTAGTCCTTACCTATTCTGTTTCAATAAATGCCTTGTTGGGTACACCTGAACCAGTTCTTCTGAGAACTCTCCAGTGAAAATTAAATCAATCATACTTGACTTTGTTAATTGAAGAGACTTGCTGAGATGTTTTGCAGACATTTGGATGGAGCAGTTGTCACCTCACAGACAATTAGCCCAGTGTTAGCCGTCGTTTTACAAGCTCTGAGGAGAATGTCCTCAGTAATTCTGCAATACATTAAGATGAGGCGGGGGAGGAAAGATGGTTATATGTTATCTATGTGCAAAACAGAGAAGGGACAGTACTCTTCAGGACACAGTTGGTACTGTTTGAGGGAAAGGTTTGGGGAGTGAAGTAGCGAGTAGAGACTGTTAACAGTATAAAGAAAGGAAGAGGAATATTTTACAAGTTTGTTTAAATAGCATTTTTGTATTTCAGTAGCAATGCTCATTCTGAAGGAATCATTAAGAACGCTCCAAAATTGTAGGGGGGGTGGAAATCTTCACCCATTATTAGAGAGAACCAGCATGACTCCACATAACAAGTTAGAGAAAGATGTTACTTTTAACTACATTATAATTTGGAGACACTCTAGGGTTAGCCTTCCTATTCTTAGAGATGCGTGGGGAGGGGGCCTTTAATAACTTTGGTTGGCCTACACTGTTCTTACATCTTGTGGAAAAGGTTGACAGTGATGGAGTGTGGACAGAGCCCATTACTTCTTAAACAGACATCATAATGTGAAAAAACAAAGTCATATGACTCCTATTGGGATGTGCTGGGTATGCATTTAGTCACCAGAGCATTATCTCTGGCTAGGAATTATCAAGGAAAGAGAAAAATAAAGAAAATGCAATGTCAGTTTAAGTGACTGCTAGGGAGAAATGAGTATGTTTCAGTCTGATACGGTTTCACTTGTGTTCAGAAGATCGGGAATCAAGAATCAAAAAAGAAGCTTTTTAGAAAAAATTTCCAGGGTGGCCCAGGCATGAAGAGCTTTGCTGAGTCCTGCAGCTACAGAGATGGAAGGATCCTCCTGGAGAACTGTTAAAGTTTCAGGAAAGATCAATGTCTGCTTCAGCCCCAGTATAAAAGCTGGAGCATTTATTGGCAATTCTGTGCCCCTGTCATCATAACAAGGCATTCTGTTTCTATGTATGTACTTCTAAGTATGTGCTTAGATCTGTTTCATTTTCTTGAAATGGAGGAGATCTGTTATTCCAAGGAAGGGAACTGCAAAAGACCCCGTTTCCTTTCATGTCCTGGCACTGTTGCCAAGGTCTGCAATACTATATACTTGTCTAGATAGACCCGGTTTACAGTTGAGACTTCTTAAAGTCCCAGCCAGCTGGTGTTTTTGAGATGGTGAAGGTGAGATACTCTGCACTGCAGCCTGCAATCTCACAAGCTGTGGCACCAGTGGACTGCTGCCCACCTAACACCAGCCTGGAGCATGGGATGGGGACAGATTTCCAGAGAGGAGTGCCAGGACCTTACTCCTGGAGACTCTGATGCTTTCCTGGAAGGTCTTTCTGTCTTTATTGCTAATTGGTGTAAAGTCTGCTTGGGTCCATCAAATCCGACAAAATAAAACCTAGAGGGGAATATTGCTGCAGCCTCACATCACAACTTTCGTGTTGCATTTTGGAGCAACGCAGAGTGTCATCTTGAGCTGTTAGTCTGAAAGTTCCTCAAAGGGTTTCTGTTCAGGCTAGTCCCTTATCACAGCCAGTTTAAGAAAGTTAGCTCTTAAATTCCATTTTTTTTGAAACTCTTTTTTCTGTGTTGTGTAATGGTTTCCCTGCATTTCCAGTCTGTTACTGTCAGTTCTTTTTGGGAATGTCAGGTTGCATAAAAGTTGATATAAACATTCAGCAGAGCTCGAAGCAGTCCCTGAATGAATTCTGCCTTGGCAACCTACTCCTTTACCAAAACAATTTCTGAATAATCATTGCAAGGACCAAGATCTGTGTTATTCCTGTGTTATTCTATAGTAAAGAATTGGTAATTATTTTTCATATAGGAGTTTGAGGAGATGTGAAGAACTCAGAGGGACAAGACACAATAGTTCACGTCTCTTGGTCTAGCACTTCTTTAGACAATTTTAAACTTCTCTTTCAACTTAATGAGAAATTTCCCTGGGAGAATGGGATGTGTTGCAAATGTGCGACCAGTCTGCCACATAAGTGACCCCACAACTAGCCACTAGCAGTGGACAGTTTGGCTGTTTAAACCGTAGTTAAGAGTCAGAATTTAGGTCGGAAAGAGCCCCTGAAAGTCATCTGGGCCAACTCAGAAATTAGTTCAGGTTGTTCAGGGTCTTATTCAGTTTCTGGACACTTCGTCCAATGCTGTACCACCCTCACTATCAATAATTTTTTTCTGTATATCTAATTGTTATTTCCCTTGTTATTATTGTTCTACTTAACAATATAGGCTAAAAACAATATAGATCTAAAAACATTTTAGTCATGTTTCAGGATAATGTTGTATCTTGTATCTGTTTGGTAGAGGGAATTTACATGGTACAGGATTGAATGTTAGTGCAGTTATTGGCAAACATGGAATATGCACACCATGGCTGGATTCCCTGAGATGACAGAATTATTGGTGCATGTTGGCTATCGGAGAACTTGGTGCTAATGAGTAACCACCTCTCTGCCTCTCTCTCTCTCTCTCTCACTAATACAGCTATCTCTTTTCTGACAGAAGAGAAGAAAGGAAGGGAGGAAAAGAGAGTGAGAAAATCCTTCATCTGTTACTTAGGTAGCAAATACAGTAGAAGAGACCAGTGTGCTGTGTACACGTGAGCTGTAGATAGTCATTTGGTTTATCCCCTTCTAGGCCACACCACATCAGTGGCTCAACTGCAGGCAATCGAAAAGGAGTTAAAGGAAACAGTCACTGATCACTTTTACTTCTTCCTTACTTTATTTTTATCCATGGTTACCCAGTGCCAAAATGCGAGGACTTCTTTTGTGTGTCATTTTTATTTTCTCTGTGAACAGGGAGCTATGTTTAGATTCTCGTGACTGAATAAATTTCCTACAGATGAGAGCTTTCTTTAAGACAGGCCCTATCATGTGCGCACTCTGTGAGACTGTTTCTCCATTCTACTTCAACCTCTTTCTGCTCCTTCAAAAGTGAAAAAGACCAGTAGAAACAGATTTTGAGGAAATATCCTTGGTAGAAAGGGTTTCCCAGGTTAATATGGAACCAGGAGAATAACTGTGCCTTCCTCTGCAAATGAAATTGTTCTCTATTAGCTCTTGAGAGAAGCTGACAGATACACACTCTATTTCTTCACAAAACATATGTTAGAGATCTTTGAAGAGGACTTCAATACAGTGCACAGAGATTTTATTGGCTGCTTCGTTAATGTGCTTTGGTTCAACAGTCCGTAGAATAAAATAGAAGTGTTGCCAGCAGAGACTGTTGAAAAATCATCAATTAAGTCCCAAAATGTAAACTTGGCATAATAGTCCTGGTATTATAAACTAATATATCCTGCATCCCTTTTTCTTTGCCTTTTTGTTTCTGAACTTCTTCACTGCATTCAGCTGATGCATTCTGGGCATTAACACTAAATCTCAAATTTTAAAAAGTGAAGCCTTTTGTGATCTAATGTGATCACTTGATGCAAGGAGTTGCAGCTTTGAGAGAAGGACAGACACTGGAAGATTTGTGAATAACAAAGGGTGAATCTCAGAAGACTCAGAAAGTCAGTTCAGTTTGTATCAATTCCTGAACTCTTGAGTGCCTGTCTGTACAATTCAGGCAGTTAAAGGGGTTTTGAGCTTGCTAGGATTTTGTCTCCTGCTTATTGTTTACCAACATGCACATACTTCCTGTGATAGATGATGACAGGAGAAAGGGTTCGTTTTCATGGAAGCACTATGAACTTAAAAAAAAATATTTGGTAACAGAAAAGTAGCAGTCAGTTGAGTTTTTTTGCAGTAGGTATTTCATGGTACTCTGTTAAGTCCCCTCCCACAGTGGTTCTCCTTGAGCAGGTTGACAGAGCCATCCTCTAGTTGCAAATCTTTTTTTTTTTTCTGTCTCGGAATGTTGTACCTGCTGTAATTCACGTACAATAAATAACTGAGCAGGAAAAAAAAATAGTTTTTCTGTTCATTGCTATCTGCTTGTTTGTTGCATACGCTTTTGAGAGATTTTATTCTCCTCCTGATCCTGCTAATATTTAGTTGTGTGCTTGGCTGTGTGTAGGTCAATAGTTTGCAGGTCTGGGGTACCAGTTAATGTCATTCTTGCTGAAAACACCTTTCTAGACAACAAAAGGGGAGTGCAAAAGTAACAGAAAAGAATGTAAAACATAGGCGTTTAAAGTATATACAACATTTACCAGGCACTCAATTTGAAACATCTTATATATGTACTTATTTTTAATTGAGCCATTTAAAAATGTCAAGTTGATTGGCTTCCTTTCAGAAAATTGTTTGGTGGTATTTTCTTCACTAGTGCTGCCTGTGGACCTGCATACATTGATTACTCTTTCTTCAAGCTTTCAGTCTGGAACTTTTCATCACATTGATGATCAGTAATTAAGAAAAAACAGATGAAGGGAAATAGAGGGATTGATGGTCTTCCACACTTTGAAAAGTGACATTGTAAGTCAGATTTAAACAGAAAAAGACAAGAAAATTAAGATTTCTCAAGACTTTTTCTTTCACAATTGTGCTTGTATATGTGTTACAAAATTCCTCAAACTAGACTGATTGCATACATTGTATTGACTGAAGGCTTTGATAATTTAGCCTAAGAATCAAGTACACTATGCACTATTCTCCATACTTTCTCAACTCTTTTTGCCATCTCATGTATATTCTGGCCTCTAAGGACAGTCTTTCTATAGACAGTGCTTTGTGGTATGTAAATGTTTCAGCAGCTAGATGAAGTCTTTGGCCAGCAAGTCAATAAAACTTGCTGTGAATCTGCACATTTTCTATTGCATTCAACTTTTATGCTTCCAGAGTGAAGATGATTAAGTTTTAAAAAGTTTGGAGAACTTGATTTTAAACATTGTTGACAGTTTCAGGAATCATTGGGCAGCCTGACATAATGTTATTCATGATGAGAGAGCTGTCAGCACAGATCAGGAGTGGTACCAGAGAGAAATGTAAGGCGATATTTTCGCTATAGTATGTGGGGATTTAGCTGTGCGACTTCTATTAATAATGGGAGTTTTGCAGTTAAATCCCCAAGCACCATCCCCCCCCAAAATGCTGAAAACATGCCCTGTAGTGTAGCTTGAATTAAATTTTATGTTGGCTGTTGTTTGGACATTGAAGATCATCGTGTCTGAGCAGTGGCTCTGGTTCCAGTTTCCTTCAGGTGCTGCTGAAGAGTAGGGAACTGCAATAGTGGATGGATAGAGACAAACCGCATGACCAATTTGTGATCTCTGTCTCTTTTTGTGCATTTAAACATCAACAGATCCATCTGTCTTCCAACAAATTTGCCGTCTTTGGGCAGATCTGATCTATCAGTATTTATATACATTGTGACTGGTCCATCAGGATTCTGTTCTGCACATCATAGTTGCACAGCAATGCCTATAGTCATATTTGTCAGAATTTCTGAGTGAGTTTCTGTTTGGACCTTTCTTTTCCTGGGTTATATTCTTGCTGAGTTTCCAGCATACTGGAATCCTTGCTCCAGATGATGCAAATGACATTAATAACTGACCTGGAAAAGTCAACATAAGCAAAGGGATGCGATCTTCTCTGTAATCATTTTCTCTCTCTCTCCCTCTCAAACTGACCAAGATTATGCAAGGCTTGGGACATCAGGCAAAGGAGAGGGCAGTCTGTATGAGGAATACCTCAGCTTGTGAAGGCAGCTTGTTCTGTCATTTATGGTTCTGCCCTTGCATTCAGGGAGGGAGTGGAAGGCTGCTGAGAATGACCAGCAAGCCTCAGTAATGAGGGCAATCCATAGACTAAAATGTCTGAATTTGCTTTTAAATGAGTTTATTTCTATTCCCATGTAGGGTCTATAGAAATATAGGGATTTGGGGAGCTTTCCTCTCTCACAACAGCATGGAAGAAAGAAGGAAAGCAAACCAGTTCAAAAGTATTTTGTAACTGGCATTGCATATCTGATTTAATATATTTCCATGACAGAAACAACCATGCCATAAAACTATGGCTGGTTTGGCTGCACAGCTGACCAGTGAATAAAGCCATAGGTGTTGACTAGAAACCCAGACCAACAAGTTACATCTTGCAAGGAGGTACAGGTCCTCATTCTCATTATCTTTAGAAAGTAACTTTTTTTTAGGACAGAGATTATGTCTCTGTTTGTAAAGTGTGTATTATATTTTGAGTGCTAATGTAATATAAATAGTAATAATGACAACTTCAGGATTTTTTATGGCCACTAAATCTTTGTTGTCTAAATTATTCCATAGCTATTTTTCCTTTTCCTTACATTTTCTTGCTCATTAAATTTTGATGCGACTGTATGTGGGGGGGGAAAAAGAAGAGGAAACATAATGCATTAATCCATCAAAAGCTGTGCTGAGAATGTTTGCGTTCTTCTACTGAAAGGTCTCCCACCTCAATTTTAAGCCACAGCCTCAATCCACTTTTGTTTCTGTTTACCTTTAATGTATTTTCAGTCATTGTATACTTATAAAATAATTAGCATACTTCAAAAACCACTATTTTTGTAAAGCCACAGTTTCTATGGTATAAATTCTTCCCAGCTGTGATAAAACACTCTTGAAATTAACAGTAGCTTGATGAGATCTATATGGGACTTGGTAAACAGGAGCAACCTTTGTGCCTCTGTAGCTGACGTTACCTCAGCGCTTCCCACCGCAGCCTGAGTTTTCACGTGATTGTTTCAGCTGTCCACGCATCCTCTGCGATGATATTTATTGTACAAAATTTCAGGTTTTGAGCGCATGTCTATCAGATTTAAACATAAAACATTTGACTGTTTCTTTTCTAATGATTCCCCCTTAGAAGCTGATTTTTCTCTTTATGTCATTATGAAGATTTCCTTTCTTTTAAAGTAATTTGTTAGACTCCCTGGTTACTCCTGATGTCAGTTACCTTTGGTTTTGTATGCATGTCTCTTAAATATTTCATTGAGGCTTGATCTTGCAAGGTCCAGAGTACTTACATGATTAAATATGAGTAAGTGCTTTGTAGCATCTTCAGCAAGAGTGCTGGGGCAGAAGCAAGCCCTATAGCAGACCCAGGGTGAGCTTTTGGCTGAGGACTGGCACTCAGTACTCCTGACAGTCTGGGGCCCAGGGATTTGCTCACTGTTGGGATTTTACCTCGCTTTACTCCACTATAGAGTGGATATGGGAACATTTGTGTCCATTTCCGCAATTTTCTTTGGTTAATCAACCGATGCTTGAAAAATTCTTTGAGTTCTTACAGAGAAGTACACAGTGTGCATATTTGTACTTTGTGTATGTGTGTTTATAAGCATGCAAAATATGTATTTATTCCAATTTGATGTAGTGATAGTCCCAGCTTGAAAGTAGTCTCCTGCAGATGTACTGTAAAATGACTAAAAAAACCCTTTTTAATGCCTCAGACACTGTAATGTGCAATCCATGTCCCATCCTCTAAGCTGTTACAATGCTAAAACTTGGAACGGCTGCAGAATGCCAGGTTAAAATCATCTTTGTCCATGTGTAAGGGTTTAAGGCAGTTATACATGTTTATGCTGATTATGAACAGTTCTAGTCTCTATGGCAAGTGCTTTAATTTAAAAACCTTTTATGGCAGACTGAAAGTGTTTTAAAAATGCAAATACAGAGGAATTTGATGTCCCCCAAATGCTATACTTCTCCACAGAATAAGGCTGGGTAACCACTGATTCTTGCAAAATTGAAGTGTGGCTTCCCAGTCTGAACTGTATCATGAGATCAGCCACAAGTGCATGCTATCACAAGGTCTGAAAGCAACCTAAATCTGGCATTACCAGGTGTCTTTGGGATTGTAACACATGCTCAACCCTGTACTGACATGGAGTAGAGTGCTGGGATTCCTGGGGGAACTTTGCCATCTCCTGTCTGTGAGCTTCTCCTCTCTTTGGCTCTCAAGGTATGTGATATGAGCGCTGAGGATCCTGGCCAGAGAAAGATTTTGTCGTGTCGTTCTTTGGAGCGAGGTACCAGTCGCCCCAGCAATAATGTGTGTCTCCAAGCAGAGTAACTAACTTTGAATTTCCCTTTTATTTTCAAGGAGAGCTGGGATTCTGACTCTTTAAAGACAGGAGCAGCACATGTATTTCTTTTGAGTACTTTGTTGTGGACTGTTTAGCTGATCTCAGTTTTCCTGGGAGTACAAGAAAACAGGATGATAGAGATATTCTGATTGCACGGAGGCCCTGGGCTGTTGTGTTCAGCTTGTTACATTGCTTCTCATATCACGGTTTTGCTCCTGTGTGATGAACAGACTGCCAAGGCAGCCTTAAGTGTCAGGAGACATTCTCAAATTTCATGTACCTGGTTTTAATCCTATTAGTCAGTACTAAAATTCCTGACTTTATTTTGGTTAGTGTCCAGGGGAACAAGGAGGGTGATTCTTCCATCTGCATCACGCTGGGCTACATGACAAGGTTTGCGTTCTGTAGGTTTTTCTTCCCTCCAGCAGAACTCTGCTTTTGTACATGAATTAATTCTTTGGCTTGGATGGGTTATTTGGGTCTGGGTTATGATGTGATCTTTGAAGGCAATTCTGTGCGGTTAGTCCACTTGCAATTATTGCACTCAGACTGGATGTATCTTCCTTTGTTGAAGGAGATACAATAACTCTTTTCTATTTTCCCCAGAGACCACATGACCATCTGAAAAAAAACTGATTATATTAATTCCAGATGAACATGAGGGTCTTTCTAATAATTAGAAGTTACAATGCATTAGGCAACAAGGGTTTTCTGTTGTTGATTATCCCCTGTTCAGCTTTTGATTTCTTTCTGCTGCCATCCTGATTACCAAATGTATTCAGATATTGACTGGAGTTTGTCCAGGTAGACTGGGCACGGAGGTGAGAAGGCTTATATTGTGGAGTGACTTGCTTAGCGCCTCAGTCACTGAGGACTCTCGGTGATATAGATTCTTTGTACCATATATATTAATTTCCTTCACGCCCTGCTTTTAGCCCAACTTGTATCCAGCTAATAATTCAATAGACATTAATTGTTATAATCTGGCTAAGAAAAGCACACACACAAGGCAAGTTTTTAGTATTCAGTTCATATTGGTGTACATGAAAGATAACCCCCACAGGGGCCCTGTCTACAAGCACTAGGGACTTCTCAGAGGAAAATGTACTGACAGATCTCAGGTCAATACCATAATCATCCCTCACAGAGATTGATTCTGGACATACCGTAGGTAATGGATATATTTTTGTTCTGTTGGGATTTATGTCACTTTGTGGTCCAATTGTTCTAGACATTTTGTCCATCAAAGTAGGAGCATCTACACAGAGCAGTAAAATAACAGCTTGTCTCCTTGGATCTAACAAAAAAAAAACCAAACCAAAAATGCTTTCTGATCATTCAGGCTTTTCCATATCTGTAGCACTTAAAAAAATTTATTGCAGTAGCTTTTATTGGCAAGAGTTGGCTGCTAGGGGCTTTCTTGACTAGGAATGAATGCAGTTACCTAGCGTTGTATGTCTAAATGTGCATCTGGAAAAAGGTAGCAGTTTTACCTGACTCCTTTCTGGTGTATCACCGTCCTTCCTCCGTACCACGTATGGCCTGTAGTGGCTGGCACGTGACTACAGAGCGGCTGCAGGAATCTAATAGTGTGACAAAAAAGGCAAACCCTGCCAGGTCCAGTATGAAAGGAAACTGCTCAAAGAGGGTTGGGCCTGCAGCAAAAGAAGATCTTGGGTGGCCTCAGTGTCTCTGAAAGTATTGTAGGGGATGTCTTTGGGAAGAGTCAGTCCTGCCAGGCAGCAGAATGGCAGAGCAAGCCACATGTATTTATGAGTCTGAGTAAAAGAGGAGACTGATTGAAAATTTGAGGACTATGGGTATAAACTCAGTCACTCGCAGCTCAAATTCTTGTCCTGTCCTCCCTTACTATCTACACATCCTGTGGTTTTCTTTAACCTCTTTCTTTCTGCATTTCCATTTTGCCTCCTTCCAGCATCCCCCTCTGCATGTCCATTCTTCTTCCTCTTTCACTGGTTCTTTCAGTCTTCCTTATTTTCTCTAAGGAACATCTTTTTTGTTGTTATTCTTATCTAGCCAGCAGGAAGAGCCGCTTCTAGCGCTGAAAGTTACTCTGGCTCTGGGGTCATTGAATCTGGCCCATCGAGGTATCTAAGAGAAACACTTGGTATGTTGACATACTAAGATGAAGTTGTCATGATGGCTGTTTGGAACACTGTCTGATTTGACAGTATTTACTTTCTCTGCAGTTTCGGTTGAAAAGAAAAACAGTGCATCTAGGGAGTAAAGCTGCAACTTGTAGCCTGGACCTGGTGCTCTTAAGAAAAGCATTATTTTATAAACAGATAGTGAAATGGTTAGCCATGGTAGAAGATAACATGTTATTGACCTGTGATAATTTTCCGAGGCTATTAAACTTCCAGGCATCATGAAAACAGTCTTCACTTGATAAGCCAGAACTTTTTAGGTGAGGGTAATGTATTTTTAATTGTAAATGTTTCCTGTTAATAGCCAGATATCTCCAACTAAAATATATGAATGTAGTATGTTCTATTATATTGTACATGTATATGGAGCCAATAATACTTGTGAAATAGTCCCATTCTTCCTCTGTTTCAAAGAAATAATGTTAATGCTTGTGCAAGCTAATGAATTGAGCTCTAGGGACTGAAATTCTCTGTTCATTCACAGAGCTGCTATACCACACTCAACAGCAAAGTTCAGCCACACTGTATTACAGAAATGCCCTGTTTTTATGATGGATTTCTACTATAGTCAAATAGGTAGTTCTCCATATAATTCATTCCTTGGACCATTTAGTTCCTTGGGCAAAATCAGGATTATCCGTCCTAATCCTGAATATAATTTGCTGAATGTTGCAAACAAGCAACAGTCCTATTGAAATCACTACTCAGAATTAGTAACCAAAGAGTGATATATTGCTTTGGTACATTTTCCTGGTCTAGGAGTACTTAGCTGGGCTTTCTCCCAGTCCTGTCATTTGTGCTAGGTAGTGGCAAGAAAAGAGCAAAAGCTGCAGCTGAAGCCTGGGTCACATCTTAATTTCCAGTACATGTCATGTTTCTTTTCTCTGTCCTGAAAAAATATTTGAATCATTTGAACAGGAGGAATATCTGATTAATGTAATATCAATAGGTAATACTAATCCTTAAATGGTGCCAACTGCAAATTCCTGCTTCTTTGGATGTGTTACTTAGGCATAATTTCATTTCAGCTGGAAAAAAAAGGAAAGGGTCAAATTGTGCCCTTACAGGCAAATCCAAAGGCAACATTTACATCTAAATATACAATTAGGTCATAACAAATCACTTCATCAGGCAGTGAGCTGCCTGATCTTTTCTGCCTGGCCATCAAAGGGCAGATTCTGATACACTTTTGGTAAGTAGCCAAATTGGTTCCACCTACATGAACAGATTCACAAGAACTATAATTTGAAGAAACTTCTTAACTCACATTTCATACATGCATGAAAGCCTGTACCTCCCTTATAACATGAGTTCTCAGATCTGAGTATTGAAACAGTGCTCAAGTCCTGGCAGCCCACAGAGTTTCATGTGGATATAAAAAGTAGCAGGGACTGTAGCCCTGAGCAGTAACACCTTACATCATAAAAAAAGATGTAAAAAATGTATCCCCCAAATTCCCACAGTTTGCTTGAACAGGTCTATGAGCAATCCTGAGTCCAGCTGCACTTCCAGAGGTTTTCCAGAGCTCTCTTGATTCTTCTGTCAGTTGCTAACTCTCCAGCTGTTGACAGTGACTTTCTCCTCTAGTACCTATTCAAACCAGAGCCTAATAATACATTTAAAAAACTTTATAATTGCTTTTTCGCACTACTCTCACATCGAAATCCACAGAGGGCGATCAGAAAACCGGCGCCTCCTTGTCCTCATAAACCTCCAGGAGTGCCTGCTACTAGTCTGCTATGTGTTGTTCTAAACTTTACTATGTTTTATAATCTGCTCAGCTGTATGGTCTCCTGTGATTTGCAAACATGAAATATTTACGTTTAAAATCTAATGCATATCATAGGAATCGGAAAGGAAAGGCATTTTCAAACTTCTCAGAACTAATTAGGTGAAGTGGTCAGGAAACTTCAGAGAGTGTAATAACCATGGAGACTTTCTTCCCGCCTTTTCATTGAGACCAAGTGGATCGGCCAGATTAGTAGAGTGCTGTGCCTGTCAAGTAGGTACAAAATATTAGCTATGTAAAAAGTTACCTGCTGTGTAGGTGGACTTACCCTGTGCTATTAGGATGTACATGAATTTAGCTTGAAAGCTGGATGGCTTGCCTGTACTCTTTGAGGCCATAGGGACTGCTTTTCAGGAGTAACACTGTCATTTTTTTTAATTGAAAGGCTCAACTTCTGGAGCATAATATTTATTCAAATAAGCAAATACTGCTTCAAAGCGAGTGCTCTAAAGAGTAGCAAAAATATACGCCGTCCTCAATTTCCTACCTTTTCTTTCCCAGTGCAATCCATTATGTAACATTGCACACTTCAGCTGGGTGAGCACACTGGCTAGTATTTCCATGTTTTAATAGTATTAACCATCTGTCTGAGATCAGCTTCATATAATGCTTTTGGAATGTGATGCTCTTAATTTGCTACGTTTTATATCTAAACTATTGTGCATTGGCCACTGACCTGCCATCAATCAACTCAAATGCCTCAGTGCCCTTTCCATCCATTTGTGTTTTCTCTGTGTGTGCTGAGAATTAGATTTAAAGCAATGTGCCAGTGATTAAACAATTACTCTGTCCTCTCTCTTACATATCAATAATTTGAAAGAGAAAAAAGCCAGCTATTCTTTTGTGTGTTTGGCTGTGGCCTCTAGCTTTGAATCTAGTATATGATGACAAAGTGGTGTCTGCTTAAAAAAAAAAAATAATTGTAACACATGTGGCCTTTTCAATTCCATTTGGGGACCTCTAACCATCATAAAACAAAGAGAGCAATTTAATGCAGGCTTTGATAATGTCATTTTCAGTCACCTTTTAATTAATAAACATGAAAAGCCTGAAATTGGATAGATCTTCTGAACTAACAATGGCAGCAATGTGAACTCATTTCCAAAGACAATTTTAAGGGTATTTGAAGGTGAGCATTACTATTTAGTAAAAGGGCTGGGACGACAAGCTACCAATTAACAGCCACTAAGATGTATTTGGGCTGAGACTGCAGGACACTGATACGATACTGCTCTTCACGTGAGCAACTATTTTATGCTGCGTAAGAACTAAACGGTAGGAGAAGTTTATTACTGTGAACTGAAGGAAAGCACCGGGTAGCTGACTTCCCTACCAAGTTGGAAGAAAGATTGGCTGTGAGCCTGAGACATGTCTAATGCATGTCTTCTCTTTGTCTTCACAGACCTTACTGAAGGGTAACGCTTCTCCATATGCTCACTCTGGAGGCAAAGGCATAATCCCTGCTACTGTAGCCCGTTATCAGTATATACACTAGCCTTTTGGATGCTGTTAAAATAATCATTCTAAGTGGATAAAAGTCCACGGAGACTGCATGTTGTTTATTAGACCCCAGGGCTTCTGTTTTGTTTCCTGGTATTTCTGGACACCATAGCAGCACTGCTGCTTGAGGAGGCCTGTTCCCAGACTTCCCCTTTCCAGGAACTCATAAAACAGGGGAGGGAAGACACGAGGAGAGGCAGAATGGCTGTGATACTGGAAATGGCTCTGCTTCCCGACTTCACATTGCTTTTCCATTTCTCTCGCACACACACGTGTGATTACATGTGCAATGTGTAACCTGCAGCCAGAGCTCAAGTCCTGGTATTTTGACAAATATAAGTTTAGTCCAGATTCCTGCTTTGAGCTAAAATACACAAATGAGCAACAGTGCGATTAGGAAAAGTAAGAGTACTGTTTCAGTTTACATACTCCTGAAAAAAAGATGTTCAGTAGTGTTAATTGGAACATCAAGTGCTGATTATGATTATCAGGGGAACTTGTCTCTCCACAATGGCAGTATTGTAACAAGAAGACTTGTTCTTTTCCTGAAGGATCAATCTATTACTGGTAATCAGTGTTTTGCCATGTAGCAAAACGATGGCATTTTAAGTTGTGTGTATCTTGCAAAAATGGGCAAAACAGTATTTTTAGGTTATTTTAAAATGCTTCAAAATTCTATATGTTCATAAAATTGAATTCCTCAAATTACACAATGGGAAATCCATCATAGTCCATCTAATTGGACAGATAGTAACCTAAAGGGTGATCTCGCTATCACAGTGCTCCTTTTGATCTGAAATGGGAAGAACTGGTGCCCTTTGTTATCATGACCTGAAGGGGAACAATTCCATGCACTGATGTAAGCTATTAGGGAAGCAGATGAAGGAGTCGTGAGCACACATCCAGGAAAATACCTGTTGTCAGTCTTCCACCTTTCCGAGCCCAATATGTTGAATTTGAATCCATCTGTTGACCACAGCTGTGAGGTTTGCACATGGGGAAGGTGTCTGCCTGTCAAGGGTCAAGCTGTTCACCATAAGTGTATAGCTGATGTTGCTACGCCATCAGTGATTCACCATCCCTAGGTAAAATGTAGAATATGTGAGGCGTTGTTTGTAAAGTAAGCAGGAATATTCTCTGGTGACTGTATTTGCCAGTTGGTTTCAAAGTATAATACCTTTAGAATTCATTGTATTAGACTAAATCCCCAATCCTTAAAGAGATTTAAATTCCTAAATTCCATTTATTTTGGTGGAAGTTAACACCTGACACAGTATGAGCATAGGTTTCTAAGTGACTACAGTGTTGATATTTATAGTACAGGTTTCATTTGAAATGTTGTACTCTGCCTGGGAAGAATGAAAAATAAATACCACTGAGGAAACTCAAAGGATGTGCTCCTGTAAGAGCATCATCAGTTCCCACTAAAATAAGGATGTTCCGTATCCCACAGCCTTGAGTTGAAAATGCTTCACAGGTATTCAGGAGTGGGATTTGGCTCAGCCACTAGTGAAATAAAGAAGTGAAGACATCATTGAACTGAATGGAAAGGCCATTGAACTGAAGAAAGGCACAATGAACTGAAGGGAGAGGCCATATCAGTTTGAAGTAGCAGAGACAATTTAAAACCTACAGCTATCTAGATTTTTCCCAGCAGTGTCCCTCCTGATACTACCTGCACTCACACTGGTGAATTTGCAAGAACACATCCCAGAGTAATCCATTTGCAAGCATCTTTTCTGAACTAAAAAAAAAGAGCAGTTAATACATATGCAGAAAGGAAAATATTCTTATCTCATTAACAGACTTTCTTTAAGCTTGCTAAGATTAGAATACTTAGTTATTTCAAATTGGTAAAACATGCATTCATTATAAACATGATTATAATGATAACTTTGTAGATAATAATCAATTATTTAAATATGAATTATTTCCCTACATTAGAGTCATGTTTTCAGCTATAATCACCTCGGGTGCTCAATTCCTCCCTCCTTTACAGCACCTCTGGCTGTGTGTGGAGCATTAACCATTTGCTTCCAGACACAGACTGGGAGAGTGCCAAGTCCAGAAACAAAATTTACTGTGTTGTCCTGGCTAACAACTTAAACATGTGTCTCCTTTAGACTTTCTTAGGTGGGAAAAGGGGAAAAAAATAATCCATGCCAATGGCCATTTTAACCCTCAATTTTTTTTCCCTTTCATTTTTATAAAAAGCTTGCAAAAATGCACTGGGAGCAATGCTCATGGGCTTAGTAAATCAAAATCTGATGCCCTGGCTGTTTGGAAGTACATGCAATCATCCATTTTTAATAAGAATTCTGAGAAGATTAGCACCCTGCAACAAGAGCTTCATTTACACTGTTGCAAGGCTTAGCGGCACAATAAACTCTCCTAGCTTGCATACGCTCCGTAACTCTACATGACAATTTAACCAAGTTCTTTGCTTCTCCTCATGGTGTGGAGAAAATCCACCTTGAAATATTAGATCTCTTGAGCATGTGCAACATGCTAAACATTTGTAAGATAGACTATTCACAACGTTTATGTGCAGCGAGTGGAATTTAATCTCTTTTATTCCTTGCTCCAAGTCTTGTCAGTTGTTTTCCCCATTCTTTAGTATTCTCTTTAATATGGTTTGCACATATTTAATATATTCCCTCTGAGGTTCTCAACACACTTTCAAGAGCTAGTTTTGCCTTGCTATGACTCTGCGGCGTATCTAGAATGTAATAGCACTATAATATACCTTTTTTTATAGATACATAAACTGAAACATTGAGAAGTTAAATGATTTGCTGGTGGTTATGTTTGGAGTCAATGACAGAAAGGAAGGAATTCATAAAACTGGACTATCAACATCCTGTTTTAACCTCCAGACACAGTGGTGCAATCCGTCTCACCTAACTTCAGATGTCTTCAAAGCAGATACTATGCTGAAGTTAGTTATCTGCTATTCCTTTCTGGTCAAAGCAGAGATACAGGCAGTTCTGAGATGCAGCTCACCAAATCCTTTAGTAGTTATTTAGAATGGGTCAAATGAATTCTGTCCTGTGAGACCCTAGTTCTCTCCACTAACTGCGAATGGAGCCTAGCTGAGATATTAATGGCTATGCTGAAGATGTCTAATGTTAGGTGAGACAAATCCCATCCAAGCTTTCTTTCCCATAAATTTTAATTCTGAGTGCTAAGTGGCTCTTTATCAAGGTTTCAAGAAGAATACTTTGGCAATAAGATTAATTAAATACTTAAAGGGAAAACTTGGCTGCTACCAGATTTAACCCAGGAAGAAAGGGTTTATTGTTGTCACGGAGCACTGAGCTGTGTATGGGAAGAGGAGGAAGCTTTGAGCAAATTTTTTAGCGTGAGGGGTCAGTGCCTGAGATATTTAGGCACTGGGAGGTTCATCAAAGTGTCAGCTGCGATTTTAAAAGGTGCTTAAGCCCTACTTCTGTAAGCAGTTTTGAGTACTACAGAGTGATCTTCTAGTTACATTTTAAGGCATTTTGAGAATCTGGCCCTAGGTACTTAAGGAAAAAAAAATCTATGGATACCATAAGGGAGGTTGACCAAGAGAAATTCGTATTTCAGAGGGGGAGTAAAATATACTAGAGAAACTGTACTGCATTTGGGCATGGTGATTTATATGCTTGTAGGGATTAATAACTTCTTTACTTCATAACTGCTTCATAGCACAGCTATGTCTTTCAGTCTGTACTGTCAGCTTTCAAAGTAGCAGTGACAGCCCTGGATGGAAGTCCATTACTGCAGAAGGTGAAATAGTACAGTTCGGCTATTCCTAAGCAGTAAACCACAAAACAATGGTAGTCTACAAAGCTTGACAATGAGGTGTATGAAGTTGTTGAAACTGTAGCTGGACTGATAGTTTGTCTTAATATCTAAAAAAGGTTGATGGGTCTCTGTGAGACCACTGCATAATCATCTTGAGCAAATGTATTTCATTGCTTTCATACCGCCCAGTCTAACTGCTGCCTCTTGTTTCATAACATGCAAAATGCCTGGGGCAGGAACTATGATTTTCTCTGTGTTTATGTAGCAACTACCATCCACTGGTGGCTGAGGTTCCTAGGCACTAGCATTATAATAGTTCTGTCCTGATAATTGCATAGGCATAGAGGCAGATGCTCAAAATTTCATATATTCCTAGATGGCTCACTGAATTAGAGGAACACAGAGGCAAAGAAAAGAGGGAAAAAAGCAAAGAAGTGAAGAGTCTTTTTGTATAATGTGTCATTTTTTGAACAATGTCAGTCCCTAAAAATATGCAGTCATGTTTAGAAGGTTTTGGACTTGTGCAGAGTATGGAAAGATCCTATGCTGATGTCTGAAAATGTTTCTAATGGAATTTGGCTTGCTTCAACAGAATACAATGATAGGTGTGTTTTATGTTGGGCTGGGAAAAGAAGGTAAGAATTTCATTATGAATATCTTTGTAAATAGACCATTAATCATCATGATGGATATAAAGTCGAAAACATGGCATAGCTGGCAAGCGCATTCCTTAAGTGAATCTAACCTGAACTTAATAAAGAAATGCCAAACTAACTGCAAAACACTATTCTGCCAAGATTCAGACTCTAGTCAATCATCCTGCCAGGTGACAGTGTGTTTAATGCTAGGACAATATATCACTAACAATCTCAGCTGCTACCAACTCAGCAGAATTAGACTCCTTACTGAACAAAAGCCAGTGAAGTACTGCCAGTGGCACAGAAGTTAGAGCCACTGCTGTTTGTAGAGGAAGATTGTGAACTACAGCCTGAACGGAAAAGCAAGTAGGAAGATGGGAAGTAGCCAGCACTGCTCTTAAATGCCCCGAAGAGGACACAGTGGCAGCTCTATCAATTGCATCACTACTCAGTTTGGCTGGAAAGCTTAGAATTGAAGAGAGCATAGTTCCACGCTCGTATCCCTTCACTGTGGCTGAGGGCAGTGCCGCTGGTTACGCGCACAATTTGTATGCCTTCAAAACATGACAGCTACTCACTCAAAAGCTGCAAGAGGTGGGAAGAGTCTTGTCCCCTTTTACAGTTTTTGAAAGAAAAAGTAGAGGTGGTAGTCTTTGTGTCTCAGTTAAGCTCAGATAACTGTCTCGCCAAAAAACTTAGAAAATTACTGTTTGTTTTCTCAAGTATTTTTCATTTTAAAACGTGCAGAGTTGCTTGCAGTTATCTATTCTACCCTAACCAGTGTGTTGCGTTTATGTGTATTTACTCTCAGACTAACTGAAAATGTTTGTCGAATCCTGAAAGAGGTATGTGAATTTGAAACAAGTGCAAGGGCACATGTAATTATTTTAAGTGAATTTTTCTCTAAAGTGAGTGTTTGGGCACTGGAATTGCCCACGTGCTCCTGGACAGAAACTCAGTGTTACAAATAAATTTGCATGACTGAGGAAGTTTGTATCATTTCCCATGACTTTGCAAGCTTCAGGGAGTGTTAAATGCTATTTTCTTTTGGTCCTTTGCCTCCATGCTAGAATCGGTGCCCAAGTTGGGATATGGCTTTGAATTCTGGACAGATTTTTAGGGTAGAAGCTAGGAGTTGACCACTCATGGCATCAATACCATAGGGCAGATTTACAATGGCACATAGGAAGGCCAGTGCAGGAGGTATCTCTGAGAGGCACTGGCTCCTACTGAGATCCTAATTCCCTGGGAGCCCAGAGCCCCTGCCTCACACAGAGGCAAGATACTGCCAATCAGCTGATTGGCAGCATGTTGCCTCTTTTGAGAGGCAGCGTCTGTTGGCTCCTGCAAAGTTCCTGCCAGCATTCTTAAACTCTAATTTGGGAAAGAAAATTACAATCTGGCACATCACCGTTGGAAGGTTGCCGACCCCTGCTCCACACTGTACGAGCGGCAGCTTCAGAGAACAGTGGTATGAAACTTCCTTTGTTTCATGCATCAGGAGCAGGCGTCTGAATGTGGCTCCTCCGCAAGGCTGTACAGCCCCACGGAAGGCAGCGAAGGCAATGGAGTTATCCACGTGTTGACAGTGAACAAATTGTCTATTCCTATTGTTGCTGGATGAGCCACTAGGTAACCAGATTGATTTTATGATCCCTTACTGAGTGTTCAGGACTGGTGCTTGAAAAAGACATCTTTTATCTGTCAGCCAGTAAATCTCACATTGAGTTGCAAACATACTGGAGAGCTAGAATTCAGCAAGACCGTTTTTATGAATAGAAACATTTTCAGAATAGACACTCTCCTGAACACACAGTTGTTTTACAGGAATTAAAGAAGTCCTTATGGTGGATGGATAAGCCAACTCAGGATAAAATAAGAACCAGACTATACTTTGAACTGCTGTTTGAACAGAACCTTTTTGAAGAACTTAAAAAGTTCTGAGTTTTTTTGGTTTTTTTGCCTTCTTCCCTGCTTTTCTCTTTTCAGGCTTAATTGGAAGCAAATAGTATACAATACGAGATAAGAGGCTTTTTTGCAGCATTATTGACATGAAATATATCAGATTTGCAACAAAGGTTTTTCTGGTTTATCAACATTACTCAAGATCTTGGATATTTGACATGCATGTAAAGCAAAATCCTCCATTGACCAAAATCCAAATACCACACCAAACAGCATATCAGCTACAATGGTCAGCACTGTTAGCCTCATCTCTTCAGAACAGCCATAAATCCAAAAGAATGCAAACTAAGTATGAGAAAACATTGAGTTTTCCTCAAATGAATGTTCATGACACTTCCAGGTCATCCAGTAAGTAGTATTCCATCCCTTGCACCATCTCTGCCTTTTTAGTAACAGATGATTGATGAGAGGACTCCAGAGGAAGCTGCAGAATATAGCCCCACTGAGATCCACCTCTATTCTGAACTTTTGTCTTGGTTTCCACAAATCCTTGCCATCTATTAGAGAACTTAATAACATACTAGCAGTGATTCAGAGAAAATAGAGTCTCTCAATGAGAGAAATCGTGGCTGTTGAGACAACTGTTTCACCAAAGGAAAATTCCAGATACATTGTCAGTTCTTCTAGCAGTTCTGTGCACTTATGCAGTACTCTATATTTTGAAAGTGCTGCAAAAAACCCCATTACCTAGCTGATTCTCTTGGAAGCCCCACAAAATAGATACTAATTTTTTTTAGAGTTGGGATACTTAGTGCTCGAGTTGACAAGACCTTAAAGATCTGAAAGAAGCTGGACCAGCACTGGCATTAGAAATTGGGGAATTCCTACCCTACGGTCACCTGTTCAAACTATTAGGCAGCTCATCTTTACCTCAAATACATTTTCTGTATCTAGAGATTACATAAGATGTATTTTTTGGTGATGCATGTTGAAAACAAAAAAGGGTTAATTTTATCGTCAAAATTGCTCAGAAATTACTAAGTAAGTGTCTTTAAAGTGTTCATTTGAGAGAATGTCCTGATGATATAATAGTACTTAGCTCATACCATAGTGCTGCTATCTTATGTTGTCTTGGCTGAGTGTGTTGTTTAACTGTACTGAAAGAACCATGTGACAAGTTCTGCATATATCCTAGTGCGGTTTGACAGTAATTCTTAACAAAAATTAACTGTTGCCACTCCTTGAACATTTGAATGGCTTTGAACAGATATTAAAGTTGTAGCAAACCTATGTTTAGGAAACAAAGATACTAATTCCAAGAGATTGCTAAATACCAGGTTCAAACTCTTGAGTTTGCATGTATTTCCAGCCTGTTTCCTGTCTGGGAGTTTTATTCTAACCACATCCATTTTCTTTACATAGGGAATATCTTGTTCTCTTTAATTGGAGCTGCACTTAGGCTCAGATCTGCAAGTGTTTAAAGTGAACAGTGACAGAGCCTAAGTGCCTAAATGAAATCTTGTGTTCCCAAGAACCTCTTCTTAGCTTATGTCTACCCTGATTGTGCTGAAACTTCCCAATTGCATGAGATCCTTAACTTAAAATAAAGTGGACTCAGAAGTGCTGCTGTCTCGGTAGAAATGAACAGTGAGCGTAGCACCTGTTGTCCTCAGAGATCTCTCCGGATCCACAAATTAAATACTGCTCTGTGGGGATTACTCTTTCCTCTTGCCGAAGGGGGGTCAGATGTGTGTTTCCCACGTTTGAGGAGAGTGGCCCAACCACCAGAACTGGAGAATCTGGGATTAGCTGAGATCTGCAATGTTCTTAATAAAATTGTTCAAACTGGCCAGAAAGAATAAAAGACTAATTTGGCTGCAGAAAGATATTTATCTCCTAGCTTAATGAATTAGGCAATGAAACAATTTTAATACTTTATCCATGGCCATGTAATGTAAAATGAAGGAAGAGGCCCTAGAAGAGATTCTGGAAGCTGGAGGACCATCTTCTCGGTTGCGTACCTTACCTGCCGTGCTAGCGGGTCGTCATCGTGCTACTTAACTTTCCCATGAAAGCGAGTTTTCTGCATCTTGTAGCAGCTTCTAGAGAGACTTACTGCATTCGGCTGGTCAGTAGTTGCAGCTTTAATGCCTGGTGGTTGGAGCGAGTCTTTAGGAACAGCAGGGCGTGTGTTTGTAGCCTTCAGGCAGAGGAGGGCTGGGCCCAGCTTCTCCATTTCCCGGGTGAAATCAGTCATCCTGAATCATTGAAGTGTTAGGTGTGTGGGGCATGGAGAGCCATAGGCACTGCCCTCCCTTCTTCCTCCTCTGGCGGTGTTCAGAGGAACCAGGTGGCCGCTTCTCTCCTCCTGAAAGCAATGGCCTGGGAAGACCCAAAGGTAGAAGATACAGTTGAATTGCGAGTCCCAAGGGGAAGGAGCGGTTCCTCGGTAGCAGTGAATTTGAACACCAGTGGGGGATATTATTTAAATACTGTCCCCATATAAGTAATAAGTCAATAAGTAACTTCCTTATTGACTGCCACAGATCAGTCTCCTTCTAGTGTTTAAGGCACCTAATTCTATACCCTATATAGACAGCTTGTGGGTGTAACTGGAAGGAGCGTGTTCGTGTATGAATGGTGTGTTCCCACGCTCATCTCCATAGGGAAGATGCTTGTGATGTTGATTTTTATTTGGTTTAGGTATCGGAGGTTATCGGGTAGGTTTTGTTACTGGCATCGGTTGTTGGTTGTGCCACGGGTGGGTTACGTTCTAGGGCCTATCGTCAGGGTACCAACAGGGGCCGGTGGCTCCCTGGGGGCTGGGAGCTATGGGGGCTCCCCGCAGGCTGGCGGGGCAGGGCCTGGCAGCCAGGGCCCATCCTGCCACCCCAACCAGAAGCAGGGCAGCTGGGGGGCACCGGGGCAGCTCCAGCCCCAGGCATGGGGCACCTCCGAGGCCAGGCCCAGGTGTGGGCCTGTGGGTGGGCCTGGCTTGGCAAGGCAGGGCTGTGGGGAGCTGGAGACGGGCCCTGCTGCGGCGTTGCTGGGGCAGGGGCTGACGGCCCTGGGGGGCTGAAGTGGGGCCCCGGGCCGTGGGCAGGGTGGGGGGAGTCCTGGGGCGTGGGCAAGGGCAGTCAGGGCTGGTGGTGCCCCCCGGGCCCTGGCACCTATGGGTAGTCAGTAAGTTAGACCTGCTGTGTAGCAGCTCCACCAGATGAAAATGGTTCATTTCTTCCTGCTTTACATTTTCTGAATAGTCTAACGATAGGTTTGCTTTCACATCCTTTGAGATTAGTCTTTATTTCAGACAATGCTTTCAACACTAAAAGGGTCATAAAAATAGACAGTTCCTGAGAGCTTAGAAAGAAAAACTGCTCGTCTCCCATCCTTCTCCCTCCCCCAAATTATTTGATAATGGAATGGGAAGCTTTCCCATAATCTTTTGCTTGATTTTTGCTAATATGAACCTGTCAAAGATCGTGGCATTTCCTTACTGTGTGATGTGGAGCCAGCTGGAACCAAATAATCCACCCACGTTTTCCATCATCTTTGTATTCTGATAGGAGCTTCTGCTTAGCAGAAATGAGAAAATACCTGTTATTCCTTCCTTGCTGTCATGGTGGCTACACTGAGGCAGTTTCCTACTTGGCTAAAGTCTGGCTAGATCTGAATAAATGTGACCAGACCAAAAATAACGGGTTTTCTGCCTGGAACCCACACACTACTCTTATGGCAGTTCAACAGGAAAGTAATGACACTTTCCTTTCCACTCCCTGCCCCAAAGAAATACTTTCAAGGATGAATTAGGAACATTCCTCCTTTGGCTTGAAGATGCAGAGATTTAGGTCTGTAAAAATGCCTTCCTTCATCCTCAACCTTACTCCTACAGAAAGGAGAAATACCACTTTTATGTGAGCACGTGGACCTGCTTACCAGAGAACATGAGTAACTTCTGTTATAATTTGAATTGTACTCTTCCTAACGAAAGCATCTACAAGGGTGGGCAGCCAGTGCAAAATACAGCCCCTCAGCCCTTTGGTTTTGAGGCCTGATGGCTCTGCAGCTGGAGGAAAGAATCTCTCCCACTTCGCTTTCCTGTTTCCAGACTGTCTTTTGGTCTGTATTGCATCTGTTTTAAGCATTAATGTTGCATGTAACGTCTCTCAAAGTCTAATCCATTGCTATGGACCCACCTAGTGACGGCTTTATAGATTCTTTATATTCATAAAGGCACTTCGTGCTTATCTCTTCATGATTTTTGTTAGGTTTGTATTTTTTTGAAGTTTGAAATGGATCACAGTACCCAAACTGAATGCTTTGCGTGAATACTTCCTTCATTCAGCTCTGTGTGTTTAAACACTGAGAAAACAATGACAGTTATGTGGTTGCCTGTGGATAAAGGCATAAGTACAAGGAGTGTGGTCACAGTGTTAGGGAGATGACCTCAAATATTATAGATGTATTTTAGATTACCAAAAGTAAGAATTGTCCATAGTCTAAATGTGAGGAAACTTTTACTCACTGGTATGGGAATGGAAATGGTCAGTGTCAGCTTGCAGTTTAGAATGATGCCACGAGACCTGCACATGCTGCTTACAGGATCCTCTTCTGTACCGTAACTGACTCGGTGAACGTGGTAAGTCTGAAAGCTTCTCTAGGCATGCAAACTGTAAAGAATTGGGCAACGTGCTATGGCTTTCAGTGATAATCTACTGCCTCGTTGCTTTGTGCAGTGATCGATGAGATTTTTGGACAGCCAGAAGCAGCTCAGCAACATCTGACTCTTCAGCAACAGATGCTGAATATCTGAAAATCCTAGACAGGTACTCCTGGTTTATGCAGAGAGTGACTATGTGCAGTCAGGCTAAGGCAACAAAGCTGCATGATGGGATTCACTGTCCACATGATGTGGGATCCAGTTAAGCACATGTAATGGGGCTGTTGCCTTTGTACTGCCCGTGTAGGTGGGGGTGAGCCTCCTTTCTGTTATTCCTGGTGTTCGTTAACCTGCAAATCAGAATAGTCCAACAGATTGTTTCTAAGAGGTTTGCTCGCTGTAGTCCTCCCCATGTAGTATACCCACTGTGTTATAATAATAACTGAATATTCACATATGAACAACTACTGTGGTACAAAAATTTTGTGTGTAACAACCTTCAAAAATACAGTACTAAGAATTTTTCATTGAATATCCTGTATTTTAGGGATAGGTCACGTTACAGGTCCTGTATAGATATCAGAGAGAGTGGCAGGGAGACTGTGTATATTTACCAACAATGAAAGCAGTGTTTGCAGCTAAAATTCTAATGCAAGGAAATATTTTGTAAGGTTTATAAGAAATATGTATTTTTTTAAAGAAAAAAATAACCTGTCAGGTTTTGGTTAATGTTGAAACTTTTCCATCCTGGTTGCACATGCTTTCTCTCCCGCCTATGAAAATAGCACAAGCTTTGCAGTGTAGTCACACAAAACTCTGCAATCAGATTTGTAAATGCAGGTCATTGGATCATTACTAAAAAATACTGTATTTCTCCTTATATGGGCTAGTCCAACCATGTGCAGAGACTATCAAAACTCTTACATGGTGGCTTAATCTCACAAAATCCCTGTCCCAATTGCCTGATGCAGGAAGCTCTAGTTCCCTCGGCTTTAGAGAGCTGATGCCATTTCATACCTCCTTGACAAAGACAGGATCTGATTTTATAGGCTCCCTCTGTAAATCAATGTATGGTGAAAGATTATCAACCCCTGAGGGCTTACCAAGTCTAGGGGATGGACTTGGTTCCAAGTTGTTTGAAGATTTGGTTTGCACCGCCCAGTATACAGTCTTAGGAAAGGAAGTGTGCTATTGGAATAGGTGTGGCTTAAAACTGGAGGATGTCATGATTATTGCTAGCTAGAAATGCAAGAGAACCCCATCCAAAACAAGCATAGTGTCTTGAGGATGGGTTGGTCTGCTGAAATTACAAGGAGTAAATTCAGATATTTTCTAAAAGGCTATCCACATCAAGTTCGTAATAATTTTTCCCTCAGTACTGTAACACAGAATAATAGTTAAGGACTTTTTCCTTAGTATGGTGACACAGAGTAATAGGTAAGGACGATAACAGGTTTGCTGAGAAATCGAATTATTTCCTTGTCATATTCTATCACAGAAGACTTAAGAGGGAAATCTGACTTGTAGCCATTCTTTTGCAATATTAAGGATTAGCTACTGTCAAAGAAAAAAGTGGAGGAAAAGTAGGTGCTATACTCATCAAATGAAGAGCAACAGATTACCAGGTAAAGTTAGACATATCAAAATGTGCTACTGGAAATTGATGGTGAGCTCAAATAGGGCTGCTAACTTAATATGTAGTCTTTCCTTTAATATTGGCTTCTAACCTATAAGGTTGGAGAAAGTAATTTTTCTGCTTCTCTTTAATTGAACAGTAGAATTGATGCTGAGAATTAGTCTAATGAATTTTCTTTCCTTACTTGATAAATTGGTTGAAAGAGTAATAAAAAATAAAATTAGGAGACCTATAGATGAGTGTTGTGATACTATAGCTATCTATCAGCATAACTTTTGTAAAGAAAAATGATGTCTAATGATAATTCCTTGAGCTTGTCAACAAATAGTAAAAGACAATCATTAATATTTTTTTTCCCTTTAAAGAAAGTTTTTGAAAAAGACCTTCACAAGGGGCTATTAGAAAAGTGGTTGTGGGATAGGAGTACTTTCAAGAATTAGATAGTCCTCTGAGGAACAGAAGACAAAACTAGAAGTATATTATCAATGTTTGGTGTAGGAAAACTACAACGGGGGTATCCAAAGTCTGAGCATTGTAGGTGGTGTTTCACATATATATATTGATGAATTGAAAATGGCTGTGACCGGCGGTACAGAAACATTTGCGTCTGAGGCAGAATCATTCAAGTCAGGGCTGGAGAAGATAGCAGAGGACTCCATGCAGGAAGACGGGCAGGTTGGCTACAGAAGTGTGGTGTAGACAAATGCAGAGTATTGCACATCAGGCAGAAAAATGGGTGTGACGATGCTCACTGCTCTGTTCTAGTGTAACTCTGACCATTTGGGAGCGGAAGGGAAGATGACCTATGTTTCCTTATGGAACACTTAATCAAAGTAGGTGGAATGATCCAAAGACAAGATCCAGTTGTTGAAAATGGAATAAGAAATAATGCTGAAAATACTAGAGTGGCATATGTCAGTAGCAAGCCCTTTCCTGTGATACCAAGCTCTTTATGGGTTAGGCTACCTGACGAATGTATATAGCAGAAACAGAAGGAATTAAAAGAGAAGCAGTGCAAATTTTAATCTTGAATAGGCTGACTTCTATATGAGGAAAAAGCTAAGAGACTGTTTAAAGATAAATGATAAAACCAGAAGTTTATGAAATAAAAGAAAGGAAGATCAGTTACTCCTTTATACTTTTTCAGTTATTACAAGAACAACAAGTCATTCAGTCAAATGCAAACATACAAATAGAAAATAGGAAACAGTCTTTTATGCAACTTGTAATTCACTTTTGGTCCAGATTCCCAGAGTATTTCCATATCAGAAAAAATAAAATAAAAGACTCACATGTTTATCTCTGCATTATGTGTCCAAATACAAGATTTTGGAGCTAGCCATGAAAAAAGTTGCTCTTACCCTGTCTTTGCAGACCACACCTCTAATAGGTGAGATTCTGTAACACATGTCAGGCTCTGTCTGTCCACCTTGGCCAGTGTAGCCATGAGCTCCAACCACAGGTGCCTGGACCGGCACCAGTCAGCTGTGGTCCTCAGAGGGATGTTGTGGGGTCACGGTGCATCTTTGGTTCGTACTTCATGGTATCAAACTCGGTAGTGCGCTTGCCTGTTTTTTCTGTCTTATAAAAATTGGTTTATTTTATATTTTAAGCCACTTTACACTTAGGCCAACGTTTCATGAAGTAATGTATATGCCAGAGTTAAAGCAGCCAGCAGGAGATGAGGGGCAGGAAAAAACTTCCCTTTCTCATTATAGAACGCCTGTCTGGTCTGAGCGCATCTTGCTTTGAAACATGTAGGACATAATACAGTGGAGAACTGTCTCTTGTTTTGAAGCAGGCTGTAGTTTGTGTGTTTCAGGCAGGGTTCTCACTTAAATTCTGTGGTGATTTTTTGAACTGTCATAAGAAAATTTGCTTGTATTAAATGATGTACATCTTTTTCATGCAATTAAACACAAATCCCTGGTAACATAATGGGCATTTTTTTAGTGGCCCTATGTGTCATGGCCCACAAATCACTCTTAAAAACTGTGATCTTTTTAGAGATTGTAGTCACAAAGCTCTGTATGGTTGCTCTTGTGCCAAAGGCCTGTCCTGACTGCATACACCAGGTTTTTACTTTGACTACAGTACTGGGACCCCTCTGAGAAATTTATGGCAAATTGCAAAAAAAAAAAAAAGAAAAAAAAAAGAAAAGGGCAGTTAAAAAAAAAGGTAGGTGTCTGTCTCCTTTTATTTTCTACTCAATTTGCACTTCTGGAGACACCTGCTGCCATACTATTGCTAGCTCAGAATTCATTAGAAAACAAGTTTCACCTGTGACATTCTCACATGTGAAATCTTTGCCCAGATTTTGAACCACATTGCTCTCAAGAAAGGGCAGTAGCTACATGCAAATACCAGGAGAGATGGTTGACAGGATTGATCATGTGGGGTCAAATGCTAAAAAGTTACGTATGAATGTGATTTTGTTTCTTGAAAAAGTGTCAAAAGACTATCTCTGATATCTGATGTGGTGACATTCGCTGTTTCTGCATTTTGACATTTTTCTCTGTATGCCTCAGGCTGTTAACATGCAGAAGTTATCTAATTTATTTTATTTTATTTATTGGACAGAGGTCAGGCACTTTGTAAATTATGGACTGCATTCTCAGTGAATCAAAATATTTAGGTTGCTTGTGAGGTTCAGTCCTTGGCATCGTGTCACTAATTACTTTTACACAACTCTGAAATAATGACAAAAGGAAAATGCATCAACAAAGAAAGAGAAATTAAACTTTGTAAAACAAAACAAAAGCCACATCAGAAATAGAACGTGTTATTTAAGGGGGAAAGCGGGTGACCAAATGTGCAGTCTGGATTCAGTACAATGTTACATGGCAAGAGAAGAGACACTCAGCTTTGGATCTTCTTCAGGCAGAGGAAAATTTATGATATAAATTTTCTTTGATAAACATTCCTGAGAAACTTCTTTGTATTTTAATCTTAATGAATATTTGTCTCAATCCAGTGGTGTCTCTTTTTTTTTTTTTTTTTTGGCTGTGGTTTTTTATATTCCTTTCTGATTCCTTTATATTCTGAATATACCTCAATGGCAACTGCTGAAGATCTGTCTTGCTTACAAGCTAATTGGTAGTAGAAGGTAGTCAACCCTGTACCTGGATTGCATTAGGGCTTTGAAGAGTGTCTTCAGATATTCTGGTTTTCCCATACTTACGCTTCAGAATACTGTAGCAGTATTTTCTCAGTTTTTCCCCATACAAGGTGCAGAAGCAGTCCCAGGGGCCTTCAGCATGCTACCCCAGCAATGTTTCTAGCCTCCAGCTGTCCCATGTAATGAGAGATGAGAAGGAAGAGTTAAGCCTCCATAGAAATAGCAATAACGACAAGCCATTGGTCTGTTTTATACCATACTTACGTATTTATTTCTCTATAATAGTGGCTGAATTGGAGTCTGGGTGTTGGAAGTAGGAGTTCAGCTTTTTGCTTTGACAGAACCAAATGGCATTAGTTTTGCTTTTACTCAAAAGTGGAAAATCACTCATAAAACTGCATCAGAGCACCATTAAAATAAATGAATGGGTATAGTATGCTTTTGTAACTTTATAAATGAAACATAACTCGACATACTCATTGATTGCTGTTTCAGTGTGCAAGGTGTAAGATAGCAACTTGTTTTATAACTCCTTCCCTTACAGAGATGCATTTAACGTCATTAGAATCATTGCGTAATTTACAGTTTGATCTTCCCAGTGACATGTGTAACAAGTTAAATATCAGTAGAGTGCATTTAATAAACACTAATTTGTATTAATCTTATCATAGACTGTATATGTAATGTAGGGACCTTGTGCATGGTACAGTAGAAAGGGAATATATTTATAAATTTGTTCTGAATTTTAAAACTGTACATTTCAGCATCTATATTTTTTGAAACACTTACTAGATAGCAGTTACATGAATTCTTATGATTATACAGACTAAAAAGGAATAAAATAGATAAGCAATTTACAGAATGTAAGAAAGTTACCTTTTTTGTCTTCTTTGTCTAATCACAATTACAGTTGAAACTGTAAACTGGTTCAGATAGAGGGTATTTCTTACAAAAGACCTAATTCTTCACTGCTCTTCCAGTACAAAGTGAATACAAAATGGTAATATTATTGGAAGTATTTTATATTCCCACTTTTTCTCTAATCCAATGGAGTATATAAAATGGAGGGCAACCACGAATTGAGCTGTGTGTGTTTGTATCATGCCCACTGCAAAAGAGCTCAATCTGGTTAGCTGAGGGTGGCTGCAGTCCTACGCTAAAAGTGTAATCAACGATCGTAATGGCACTAAAAGACAATCGCTTTTAGTGAAGAGAAGCAGACAGTAGATGAACCTGTGGGTGTAGAGAATTTTGATTGCAAACACTGGAGCAAACCTCATGACCACAAGAGGAAGGCTGGAATGCCTTCACAAAATGCATAGGACTAGGTGCTGTGGATTATTCCAAAATACCCTTGCACTTTTAATTGCCTGATGCTTGTTTTACATCAGACAATCAACAGAAGCAAATCTATTTCTTTTAAACCCAGCGTCCTTGGTGCACAGGTTGATAAGAGCAGACTATAGTGGAAAAAGCAGTCAGATTAGAAATACAGAGACAAAATGTGATCACTCTAACCCCGTTCAGTGGATGAGTTAAAAAAAAAGAGAATTGTTACTGGGGAAGTGATGAGAATGTGGTGATAAAACCTGCAAGAATTATATTGAGAGCCACACAGAAAGGCCCACTGGGTTAAGCAGAAAGATCTCAATTTCAGTGCACTTGGAATCACACTCAACAATTATTATCTACTTCTACAAATAGATCAAAGTTGTGGGTTTAAGATGCTTAGGCTCAGAAGCTTATGTTTGGCTATAAAACTTAGGTTGCCTGTTCAGAAGAGACTCGATTTCTACCAACCACTCCTCCGCACACGCACCGGGGGAAAAGGGAGTAATTTCCTTTTGATGGGAGTTGATTATCTGTATGAAATGAGTTAGGTTCATTGTCAGGTATATTGTGGCAGGCATTTACATGTTCGTAACAGTCATTGGAAATGACACCAAGGAGGAACATTCCTGCTGGCACTGTCATCTGAGAGGCTGAAGATCGGATGGGCACTGACGGTAAACAGGCCTGTCACTCAGAAAGTAATCATCCCGATCAGGATGGAGGCAGAGTAGGTGTGTAAGGTGAGGTTGTGGGCTTCAGTCTGGACGGTACGTTCCGTGCAAAATAACTGTGCTGAAAAAAGAACATAGGAAAAAAAAAATACTTAGAGCAACAGGTTCCTATTTTAGTAACATTTTATGTTCAGAACCTTAAGGAGAAACTGTAAATTTGAAAGCCAGTTAGCTCCTTAAATCATTTCAAGCACAGTTCCTACCCATGGATATGCTCTCTATTTTTGTGACTATTTTTTTTAAACTGTTCTGTTTTTTATTTAATTTTTTTTCAAGCTGCTTCTGTGCAGACCAAGGCTACTGAGATGAACGGTAAAGAGACCCTGTAGCTAACTGACAGTGTAGAGAAATAAAACAAGCTGTACCCAAAATAAAGGAACTGGGGGGGACACACAACACAAAATCAGGAATGTGTCCTCTCTCTAATTTTTCTCATTTTCACAATTAGAAGTTACTTTTTGCCAAAATAGATATGTAATTTAATTTTTCAAATGTGTTTACATATACTATTTTTATTTCTAAAAAATCCATTTATATTATAGTTTACATCTGTATTAATTTGGAGGTTCCTTTACCCTGGTTGATGCAGAGTGGACAGGATCAAAGAGTGCTGACCTCATTTTAAAAAATTATTAGGAACTTTATTGTAATATTTAGTGACCCTGAGGGAAGTTTGAATTCAAATTTTAGATTAAGGCTCAGATTTCTTCTTAAGGGTAGTGTCAGCTCTCTTTTACAGGGAGGGTTGCAGATGGTAGGCCCCTGCTGAAATTGCAAGTAAATAGCTGATAAATGAGGGCTTCCCACTTGCAAATGAGATGGTTTTACTTTTCCTTGAAGAAATTCAGTAAATTGAAAAACTCTAAATAGCACAGAAATTTCAGTCCTCCAGACCGCCTTCTCCTTCTCAGATTTTGCTATACTATATTCAGCACTCAGTTTTGCCAACACCGAACATGCCTGATGTGGCATTTACATTCTTTAAAAAAAGCATAGATTAGTTATATTTCGAAGAGTTAACTTCTCCTCTTGACACATGTACTTAATTCCCATTAATGGAAATGGCAGCTAGGCATGCACGCTGAAAGGAAAAATCTGTTCCTAAGCATATGATCCAAACTGCATTGTAGCTAAACATTTCCATACTCTGAAGTAAGCACTCATTATTTGTGAGATATTCTTCATAGTAAATGCATCAACCCCACTCTATTCTCCCTCCGCGCTCTCGTAACCTGTTCCAAAACACCTTTTCTTAGAAATCTTACAGATTCATTCTTAATGCTGCAGTTGTTTTGGATGTGTGCCTAAAAAAGAAAATCCATTTAGGATCTTCAGAGTTTTGCATATTTTCTGTGAGAATTTTCCAGTAAATCATTCTGTGGAACATCTTACATTTCCTTGGACTTTGTAGGTCTCTATTATTAAAGTCTACAGTGGAAACAACAAAACCCGAAAAGCTCTTTTTTTTTTTTTCCCCCAGCACTTCCTTTACTTACTGTATTGTAGTATCTGCCAAAGGCAGCAGGCTGAAGAGCTATCATTTGATGATTTAAAAAAAATAAATTAATGTTTCCTTTAAGGTTTTCCTTCTGCCAATATGCTTGTATAAAGACCTGTGGATTCTGTCTATGCAATATTCCAGCGTTACGTTATTTCTAACTTGAGCTGGGTGGATAATTGATTTTTTGGTTCACCTCTTGAACTGGAGAACCACAATAGCGAAAAAAAAAATCAGTTAAGCACAAAAATTCAGATAGGAGTTTATGATTTGAGTTGTTTCCCCTCAGCCAAATGAAAATCAGAGCTTTTTTGTTTAGTTCAACCCAAATTGTCCTCTTTTACCTGGACTTGTTTGTTTTGGGCACCCCTTAAAGGAAGCAAAGCAAGAGAAATGCAGATTCACTGAACTGCTGGGGGGGGAGGAGGAGGTTTCATTGTTCTCATCAGTTGAAGGTATTTGAACTTATTTCTTGAATTCTCAGTTTGGGAAGAGAATTGAGAGAACTGAACATGGATGTCCCAGGTTGCAAGTGGGTTTTGTAAGTACGACCTGCTTGGTAAAAAGGGGTATTGGGGCTTGCTGTTACTAGTCAAAAGTTTCAGGACAAGATAAAACTTCATATGTTAAAAACTGGACAGTTGCATATGATATACATTTTCTTCTTTCTCAGTCAGTTGTTATTTATCCCAGTTCCTCAGTTTTTCCACTTTCTGATATGATAGCAGCCTTTGTGATACGTCCTGGCAATTTCTAAAAAGCAAGCCTTAAAGTTAATATGAAATGATTTGTAGAAAGGTTTCAGAGATTCCCTCAAACCATTTGTTTAACTTGCTTTTTCTCCCTCTTGCGATTGCAGTTGAACTTATTATGAGAGCATAATTTTATCGATAACTCTGTACAATAGACCATTAATAATCCAATAATAACAATACAATGATACAGTAATACAATACAATATTGATACAATAGTAACAGTAACTTTTTTCTCCTTTTCGGACCCAACTCTGTTTCCTCCCCACTCAGCTGGGAGAGGGATCTCAGTAGTTGCAGAAAATATAAAATGAAGGAAACCGGGAAGAAGGGGTAGGTACCTGAGCACAAAATGTATTGCAGAAAGAGTAAATGTAAACTGGGGTAAGCACAAAGAAGGGTTCATGTCAGAAGCATTCAGGGGAATGATCCCTACTTCCTTCCTTTCTTCCACTTCCTCTCCCCTTCTCAGCTCTCCCTCTTGCTCAGTTATCTTTGTTTTCTCCCGTGAACATTTTTTTGCCCCCCCCTGGTTCTTTGTACTTCTTCCTAGTCTAGCCAATGCCCTCTTCCATAATTCCTGAGGTTGATGGTGGTTGCTCTGGTTTACAATCATATTAGCTGGGAGCCAGCAACCAAGAAGCCCTATTGTGCTAGGCATAATACCAGCTCGGAGGAGTATGTGATCATTACCCTGAAAAAGCTCAAATAGGAAATGACATAGGAAGGGGTAAATGTATGTGAACAGGCAAGGGAAGGACGTGGTAGAAGAAGGGCAGTTGTGGAGTGGAGCTGAGTTGAAAAAAAGGATATGAGGTTAGGGAGCTGAGTGGAGCGAACATGCAGTCAAAATATGATAGTCCTGTTCTGCCAAAACTGTTGACATTTTTTTGACTGGAAGGTGGTCTTAATTTTCCTCCAGCTGGGGCTTCTGAGTGGCTTCTCCCTGCAGACTTCTCCCAAGGCCAAGTGTGAGGAAACAGGGGAAACAAAGCAAGAAGTGGCAAAGAAAGAACAGCATTTATGGATGGGCAATGGCGCATCAAGGGGAAAATGAAGGACCAAGAAAAGGGGCCCTACAAATGTCAATACAGCAATGAAGTATGTTTTAACCAAACAGTATATGTAAAAATCATGCCTTTGTGGGAAAACCAGCTGAAATATACGTGTTTCAGCAGCGTACGGACTGTTGTCAACTGTGAGGCACATGGGATCTTTGTTTCTCATCCTTTCGCTGGAGTTGGCTAAGTGTGTCAACTTGGGCAAGCTACTAAGCCTGCCTGCATCTCAGTTTCCTTATTTGAGGCCAAATTCTCCTACTAAGTAGCCTCCTACTCCACACAGAGATTTGCTGATTTGAATAGAGCCCCTGTGGAGTGCGATACTTTTCAATACAAATAAAGTTTTGGAATCGGCCCTAATTATATTTATTACCTGCAGAGGAGTAACGTGAGACTTAACATGGTTTGAGACCCTCAGATGAAAGAGAAAGTATTTGGAATTGTTCTTTTTAATCATCTGCTGCCTTTTCAATGTCTACTTCATAGCTGTCCTAAAAGGGCTAGCTACTAAATAACAAATGAAAAATCCTTGTACATATTAACCAGGTTTGTCAGACTCCTATGAATGGACCTCTGTGGAAAATATTATTTGCTAGGGGCTACTGAAGGAAGTCAGTTTACCCTGCCCCACAGTGAGGAGCCATTAGATCTACCTCATGCCAGCAGCTGACAGATTGTACGCGACTCCGCTCCCAGCGCTGTGGTGGTGTAAGGCAGACTGGAGGCAGCCTTCGCAGATCCTCTTTTATGAACTGCAACGAAGGCGCCTTTGCAAACTTAGCTTCGGTGTTTTGTTTCGTGGATGGTCTAACGCTCTTTGGGGATGATGTGCGTAAGTTACAAGCGGGTTTGCTACTCGTGATTTAAATGATCATCCCGGACTTCTAGCTGATGATGCCTTTATGCCGATACTGGATCGACTGGCCCCTGTGTGAACCCCCTGGTTTATAACATACGCATCGAAAGGGAAAAGGAGCAGATTAAACAGTGTAGCTGTTGGATAGTAATAAAAATAATAAGCTTTTCTATTTGGAATTTTTTTAAGCCAATGGGCATGAAAATGTTGAACATTTTATGGATGCTCTGTGCGAGTATGTGTATATATTTCAAAAAGTAAACTTGCTTTCTCCGTGCCACTGGGAGGTACGGATAAGAGGGGAAGAGAGGGGGCAGTGGACCTAATCAAACTGTTGTGGGGTCAAAACCTTGTGGTTTTTAAAGGCCCTTAATGTTGTCCAGCTGCAAATGAAAGCAGGGAAAAAAAGGAGAGAGAAAGGAATTAGGGCTGGGGAACTGGAAAGAATGGAGTATAGATATGTGGTTGTGTGTGGGTGTGTGTGCATGTGTGTGCTAAAGAACAGGGAGACCAGGGTTTTTTCTCTTTTTTCTTCCCCTCCTCGCTGCGAGCTCAGTGCCAGGCTGGACACGGGCCGTGCAGACTATTGAGGCATTGTCCGCTCCGCTTCCAGAGTAGCCCCCGGCTAATCCCCGGGGCTTGGACGGGAATTTCCCGGCGGCGTTCTCCCGGCCGCTGCCCCCCTCTCCCCGCCGGGGCGGAGCGGGTGGCGGGCGCGGGTGTCCCCGGGCCGCCGGGGCGGGATGCGGGGCTGGCCCGGCCCGGCCCGTCCCGTCCCGCGCGGATGCTGCCCGCGGCCCCGTCCCCGCGTGTCAAAGGGCCCCTACCTGATCGCCTTCCTCGCCTGCCAGATTTTTATCTAGCTAATTGGAAGTGCGGCGGAGGCTGCGCTCCGCCAGCCGGCCGAGGGGCTCTGCAGCCGCGCTTCGCCCGCCTCGTTATCGGGGGCTGTCTGGGCAGGGGAAATTAGAGAGATCTGCCGCGGAGGGACTCCCCTTGCTCGCCCAGAGGGGGGAAAAAACGGGGAGGGGGCAAAAGGAAACAAGAAAAGCCCCAGCAGACGAACGGAAAGTTTATTTTTGTTGTTGTTTGTGCGTGTGTGTGTGCGCGCCCGCTGTTTTGGCATGTGGCTACCTTTTCCCTTGCACACAACAGGGCTGTTTGATGGAGTTTGGAGCTGAGGAAACTTTGGGTTTGTTGCCAGGACGGTTCGCAGCACTTTGTGGAAAGCAAGAGCTAACAGTGAGACCGACAGAGTGAGTGACAAGTTGTTTACAGGTTTCCTTGAAGGGGCCTCTGCTATATTTCAATCTGTCAAAGTTGCTTTTCTTCCCTCAGAACAATGCCTGATTGTTGTGCGGGGTGTTTTTTTTTTCTTTTTTTCTTTTTTTTTTTTCCCCTCCCCAAAGAGAGAGAAAGAGGGAGAGAGAAAGCGAGAGAGCAGAGAGGGAGGGGGGAGAGAAAGGAATGAAAATTCTTCAGAGCACAAATGCCTTTGGTAACATTTTTATGTGTCTAATCTTTTCTCCCTTATTTCAACTCCCAGAGAGTTGATAACTGTTTCAATTTAATCAGTCTGCTCTTGTTTTATCATCTTTCTCCACTGATCTTCCTCAGCGCAGGGGATTTGCTCCTAGTTTGCCGGTTTAGGTGGATTGTCGGGCTTTTTTTTTTCCCTCCCCCTTATTTATCCCCCCCCCGGGTTTGAGGACATGGAACGAGTTGACTTTTCCCGTTTGGCGGCGGCGGGCGAGCAGAATTAAAAGGGGAGGACAGGCACCCTGAGGTCGCCCGGTGCCTCGCAGCCGCGGCGCGCCGCGCCGCTGTGGGGGGAGCTGTGCGAGCAGCCTGCTGCGAGGCGCGCTGCCCCTTTAAGAGACTGGTCAAGGAGTCCTCGCTCAGAGCGAGCGAGCCGGGAGGGAGGGAGGGAGGGAGGGAGCGGGAGGGAGGGAGGGAGAGAGAGAGAGAGGGAGAGAGAGAGAGAGAGAAAATCAATCGGTTTAGAAGGTTTGGACTCACTTGACAGGTTCAGTTGGAGGCGACCATAGGTGGCTGCTGTGACAAAGGGAAATTGTGCTTTTCCAGCATGCTAACTGACCCTGATTTACCTCAGGAGTTTGAAAGGTGAGTCGAGTTGTTGGGGCGGGGGGGCCGCTGCCTTTTGCCTTGGGGGGGGGGGGTGGTGTCGTCTTTTTCCCCCCCCTTTTTTTTTGTTCTGTTTTGTGGTTTGTTTGTTGTTGTTGGGTTTTTTTAATTTATTTATATGAGCACGCGTCTTTGCGCGCGTGTGCGCGGATCGGCTGCCCGCGGTGCAGGCTCGCACACAGACACACGGGGACGGGCGCGCAACTCCGGCGCTTGGCGGCAGGCCGGGGAGATGCTCCCCCCCGGTGTGCCCCCCCACCCCCCGAGCGTTACCTTGGCTATTCAAGCGGCGTGTCAGCTAGCCGGGCGTGGGGTGGGGGCGGGGCGGGGCGGAGGAGCCCCCTCGCCCCTCGCCCGGCCGCCCCGGCGGTGCGCCCGCGGCGCGCAGCTTTGTTCTGCTGCCTGGGAGGCTGCCGTGCCCTCCTGCAGCCCGCCCGAACCGGCCCGCCGAGGCACACGGAGCGAGGTGCCTCCCTCGGCAGCACCTCCCCGCCCCTGCCCGGGGACTCCCCGGGCGACAGAGGATGCCCGGCGGCGGGCGAGGTGGGGGGGTTCCACTTCCAACCTCACCCTCCCGTCAAACTTGGGAAGGCGCTCCGCCGAGCACATGACCTTTTGTTGATCCAGCAGGAGCGATTATTTTTAGGCAAGTTAACATCCCGGCCCTCCGTCAGGAGAACATCCTTCTGCCCGGGGGGGGGGGGGAAGAAAAAAGTGAAACTCTTGCCTCCAAGTTTTGGCCGTCGCCTCTCTCGCGGAGTGTCAAGAGCAGGGTTTGGGTATGACGAGCGGGGTTTGGGTATGACGTAGACGCGCCCGTCTCCCCCTGCCCGAAGCAGGAGCCTTCCCTGCCTGGAATTAAGTTTTTGCTGTCACTGGCAACGGCTTGTGACCTTCCGGGAGTTTAGTCCCTATTTCATATGATCTGGCACTCCTAAGAGGTTTTGAAATGTTTTCTCAGGCGCTTGTATGCACGTCCATTGATGATCCGGCATCCCTCCCCTCCGGCTTCATTTTTAAAGGTTATTAATAGTCCCTTGTGCGGATGCAGTAAACAATCCAAACTTTAATTTCTAAGCGGTAAATAAAAGAACGCCAGGATGCGCGTTACTTAGGTTTTTCTCATCTTCGTGAAAGCTACCTCCTGTATAAACATTTGGTTGTATCTGACTATGCAATACAAGCTAGGTGCTAGACCAGCTGGTTAAAAATATGCTAAGTCAAGCTGTTCATCGTTCAAACCTACTGAATTTGATAGTAAAGGCATAGGAAAGAAGGCAAGATAAAAACATTTTAAGTGGGCTGAGGAACACGCATGCAGAGAAAGGACAGGAAAGAACGCTTGAATTAAAAGATCGGAGAAAAATAAAATTGGGAAACGCAGAAAAGAACTATTTTAACGCTTTCAATCCTCGTTCTGCGACTAGAACACTTCCTTACTAGAAAGTAGAATTGGCATGGTTGCACTGCTCCAAGGTCGTCTTTAATACAATTAATTTTCCAGACTTACTTGGAATACTTTGCGTTTTTCTTTGGGTTGTTATCATTACAATAATAGAACAAAATTGGTTTTGTTCACGTGCATTGTATTAATTTAGTTCAACTACCTGAGGAAACCGTTACTGTTTCTGGTGTCGAATCTGATCTAGCATCACGATCATGCATTTGCCTTGTTCATACAATTAATAGATTTGAGTATTTCATATGCTTCACTAAGATTATACATAGAAATCCGTAAGCAAACTATTTTGATTATTCTTTGAACTTTGTGATCAACAGAATACTTGCAAACTCTGTGAAGCAGAATGAAGTCCTTTCATTTTCCTGTTGGGGGACCTTTTTTTTTTTAATCTGAAGTCTCTCTGCGTTCTAAATATATATTTATATAATTTTTATAGATAAACAAATAATTTTGGACAAAACGTATTGCTGAGAAATAGAATGAGCTTCTTTACTCTCCCCCCCCCCCCTTATGCATACGTTTCATTTTCAGAGATCCCAGGTTTGCTCTTGTAAACATTCTAGTTAAATAATCAATACGCTGCTCTCCTTTTGCTATGCAGATAATAGCAAGCAGTAGAAATGGGAAGCAATAAAAACAAACCTCGGGACATATAATATTTTTTTTTTTCTTTTTACAATTTTCCCTCTGCAGTTGAAATTGGTAATACAAACCAATATCTCTGTTAATCATTACCATTTGTTTACATTGTGTGTGTTTGACTATAGTTACACACACATACACAGAGTAGATACTGTCCATGTAATATATGTGTGTTTACCAGAAAACAGCCATGAGGACACAGTTTCTCTTACAGAGAGATGCACAGACCCTCAGACACACACATGTTCACAGAGTTCACGTGTGTATGTATGCACGATGCACAGATGATTGTTTTTTTAGACGTTTATGGCAGGTTTTTTCTCAGATTCTCAGTAAACACAGCTCTTGGAGCACATTTCTGCAGTTGCTGGGGTCCAGCATGTCGTAGCTGCATGACCGACTTCAGATTTGTCAGTACTATCCATCTCCCACTATTCCCTTTTAAACTTGAATAGCAAATTACAAGGAGGTAAAGATTTATCAAGCGAAGTTGTTTGCAGTTCAGATCTCAGAGTGTCTGTATATATTTCAGGAGGTGGTTCTTCTCTCCCTGTCGTCTTTCCCGTGATGTTTCAGTGTATCCCGGTAAACTGCAAACAGTTCAGAAACTTTCAGTCACCCCAACTGAAGGGATCTGAACCAAGGGGACTTCTCTTGTGTGTCTGTGGCCATTATCAGGGGGCATTTGCGATACACACTTGAAATGAAAATGGTCCTCAGTGTCAGATGAATAAACATTCATTAATTCATTCAGCATCACTAGTAAATTGCAGTAGGTTTTGTGAATTAGCATGTATAATTAATTACCATACCAAAAATGTGAGGGTTTTCGTCCTTTCTTGAGAAGTTACTTGCATGTCTTTATTTCTGTTTGTGGCGGTTCAGCTGCTTGATTGAGAGGAGCATCAGAATGCGTACGCTGAGGGGGATGATGTTTGCAGAAGGAAGAAATTATAACTGGAATCTGTTCCGTTTGTTACACAGGGAAAGGATAACTTCTGGGATGTACTTTGTGATGTACCTGTGGCACTCTGAATTTGCTTTAAATGTCTCGAAAAGAATAACTCTGTTGTTGTTTGGGTTTGGTTTGTTTTTGGTTTTTGGTTTTTTTTTAAGACGGGTCATTATACTTAAATATAACAAGTATGGCCACACTAGAACGAAAGTTTACTTCATTGAGGAAAAGGTAGAGAGAATGCAGCCAGAACCATTGTGGACAGCTGTGAAATTTACAGAATGATAAAATCTCAGAAATGCCCAACATAAAGTTTTAATGTCTTAATAAAATCTGATAAATGAAAAATAGATAAAGTGACTGCTTAACAATGTCCCTAGCGTATGGAATGTTCTTAAACCCAAATTAATTACTGCATATTTACATTTCTCTGCAGACCGAGAGAAAGGCTACGCTAGGCATCCGGACAGAGTGACATCCTTTCTCTTTCTCTTTTTCATTCTTTTCTTCTTCTTTTTTTTTTTTTATTTTTAAAGTGACAGTTCAAGGTAAAGAGGTATGCAATGTTTATGGAAGAAAGAAGGATGGGTTAGTGCTTCCGTAGGAAAAAAGGAAGAGCTAGAAAAGACAAAAGGCCGTGGATGGGAGCTTGGGCATGGGGACAGTAGAACAAGTTTAACATTTACAGTCACCAGTTCTGTGCACTCGAAACGTTCTCCGTGCTAGTGACTAGCTTGTAGAAAGGAAAGGCTCAAGGATGTAAAGCAAGCCTCTGCTGGGAGGAAAAAAATATACTTAGCTGCTTCACTGCTGCACTGCACGAGTCATTTCAGACTCCCACTGAATTTATTTTGGGGTTGTACCAACACTGTCAAATGGAGAAATCATTTTCCTAAAAGGAAACTTTGCGTATTCCTAAGTGCTTTTCTTAGCTAAAGTTACCCTAAAAGCTTTATTCTTCTGCTGCGTTTGCTGAGAATTTTAGAGAAAGAATAATACCTTTCTATTAACCGGCTTGCTCAGAATGATGTCCCACTCTCGTAAAAGCTACCTGTAGAAGTAAGAGTGATTATTCCTTCATTTAAAAGAAAACAATGAGATTTCTTTAATATCGGGCTGAATAGCTTTTACCTTCCACTGAGATGTTTTGAGAAAAGGACTCTATTGCTTACATTTGTGGGTCTAGGGGTCTCGGATCTGAAGAATAAACACAGTGCCAGTTAAAAGTTTCAGATAGTGTTTTTTTGCGGTGACGAAAATTAATATGATTTTATTTCTCTGAGACAAGGCTGAAGGAATTAATGCATTTGCAGACTACTCATTAATGTCCTGCGTGCACTAATTTCATTTGTTGTGCTTATGCTTAGCGAGGAAGAAGTTGACTGTTACAGATTATGGATTTTAATGAACATCTCAATAATTTACCAGTTGCTGAAATTGTGAACTAGACTTGGAAGGCAAAAGCCCAAATGAGAGAGCTGATGAGTGACACACCAGCCCGCACAATTCGACTGTTGTATTCATTGCATTTGAATCAAATCGGGAGTTTGGCATTACTAATTCTGGGTGGCTGGCTCATCATATGCATTCAAGGAGTTAATTAAAACACACACAAACACATACACACACTCTCCCACCAAGCATCTTGCGATGTTTATGTGCATGGTGTGTTTGATTGGTACCTTTAGATAGGAGAGGAATTGTTTTTCCTTCTCTTGCTGTCCAGAGATCTTAAATATATAGCTAGTTTACACAATATTTACTACTTCTCAGGGAGCTTTTAACAAGCATTTATGGCTTTATCATTTAGGAGGCGTATAGTATCTGATTGAGTTACTTTAATGTGAAGCTCCCTGATAGGATAGGCATACGTGTCTGTGTAATGTGATATATCTATAGCTGTATAAAATACACTTTTACAATATTTATACAGGAAAGAGAGTATCTCCTCCCAAGGCAGATTTATAGTTTCTTCACATGCTTTTCACACTGTACTTAAAAAGACCTCTTAATGTTGAATAGGATACCTGCATGCTTGTGTGTCAGATACCTCTGCCTTCACAACTCTTGCAGAAGTCAGTTTGACATCCTCTTGGCTTTTTTTTTTTTTAATTATTTTTATTCATTTCTTACTCAGGCCTGGTTATAGCATAATTAACTCGTAAGTGGAGGGGGAAAAACATGTTGTCATGTTGCACCTATACGCACTGGAAATATTCAATGCCTGTGAATTCTGCTACTGTAGTCAAGAGAAAAGAAGTGCTCGCAGCAATTAATCAATAGCTATAGTACGTCTCTGCTGATGGCAAGGAGTTTGTTTAACAAGTAGCATCCTTAGAAGCAAAGCGCTTTTCCCTTTTAAAGTATCTGTGGATTTTTATCTAACTTGGAAAATTTGTAACAACGTCTCCTGTACTTCCTACAAAAGGTAAAATTGTTGTATTTGAGTATGTTAAAAGCTGTGCTGCCAATTAAGCAAATCCTCATCGCATTATTGTATTACCTAAACCAGAACTTACTTCTCAAACTTTTGAAATGGGTTGCATTTTTCTCTTGAGCTTTCGGCTTTGGGCGGCGGGCAAGGGCGAGCAGTTGCGCGCTCTGTACCTGACGGGGATTTACGGCGTACGTACCTTTCCCATCTCCTCCCGCAGACCCCCTGGCGAACCCCCGCTGCCGTCAGCGGCCATAAAGTTTTCACCCACGCCTTTGCTGAGGGTTATGATGCTAGCCTGCGGTCTGCCACGCGTCCCACCTCTCCCACACCCCACCGAGGGGCTGACTTGGTCCAAGTGGCTTGCGCCTCGCCTGGGGCCGTGGCCGGGCTCAGCCTGTGGCCAGCAGCCGCCAGGGGTGCAGCGGGGAGCCCTGCGCGCTGCAGCCTCCGCTCGAGAGACGCCGCTTGTCACCTCCGTGCCGAGCCCAGCCTTTGCCAGCCTGAGAAGCCAGGAGTCTCTGAAAGTTGTTCCTGAGCCCACATGTCCTCGTGACAGTGTGAAGTTCTGCGCGCAGTAGTTGTTGGGAGAGAGCGCATCTCGACAAGATTTTGGAAGAATTTTGGTGAGCGCTGCTTGCAGGGACCGTGGTACTTGAAAAGGATGTGAGGAGTGAATGGAAATTGTGAGATGTGCAGTGGTAATTCAGAGAAGCTGTCTGTCTTTTTTTAGGTTGGATGCAATTTTTTTTATTTTTTAGACAGAAAAAGAAAGAAGGAAAAGAGAAAGACGGGTTGCTAGAATCATTAGATGTTAATATGAAGTTCAGGAGTGTTAGAGGTGCTGCCCATGGTATTGGGGGGGGCTGTTTGTTTCTTTGTTTTGTGTTGAAATAAATTTGCAAGCATTTGCCTACCCCCTATTTTTGATCTGGCATGGCACTTCTCTTCAACTTGTCCTTTTGTCACCTTGTTTAAGAAAAAAAATATTCAATGTGTTGATATTAATTTTGACTTGTAGAACTCTGAGAGTTGAGGTGAAAATGAGAAAAAGCTTGGGGCTCATTTTGAAAGTTTGGAATGGCTTTGACCTTGTTTCCCTTAGAAGTATTGTGGGATTAATCAGGTAACATTTCTCATTTCTCAAATTGTAATTATATTTGCTATTTTTAAAATTTAGGTTTGGTATTCCAGATTTCCTTTTTGTACCTTTTTTTTTTTTTTTTGGAAGGATCAAGTATGGAAATTCGTGTCGGCAACTGCTCTTTGAGATCTATAATAATTTTATTTTATTTTGTTCTACCACGTACTTCTGGTTTTGTGTTTTCTCAAGTTCATATTGACTGTCTTCATTGTGTTTTGGTTTTTTCCCTAGGATGTGGGTGTCTGCGTGCTATTTGATCTAAATATATCATAAAATGTTACCTTAGTGCTAATTTTTCTGTGTGGTTGTATTATAGTCTTATTACTACGTATTTGTTTCTGTCTTACTAGTCTTAAGATAATTCTATTACTTTGGGGGGCAAAAATATAAACAGAGTGAATAGAAATTTAATTTTCTTGTCTGAATAATCAGAGTTCTGTTAGTGGTGAGGAACTCTGTGTGTGTGTGGGCATGTGTTATTCTTACATAGTTAAGACCATTGTCTACATCTAATGTTCTTCATGAACCTTTGTAGCTCTAGAGAAGAAAGACCTAGGAATGTAGTTTATGTAAAGAGAAACCCATGCAGTTTGTCATCCTCTTGGTTTCTTTGGTGCTGAGCTTGTCTTTTTTGTTTGTTTGTTTTTTTGTTTTTTTGTTAAGAATGCGGCAGTGAAAAAATGCCCCATGTTTGATTCATTCATCTTGCAGGTTGGGCATGGGCAAAGATAATGTATCTGACAGTGAGCTGGAGTTGCCAACCCAACTCAATACATAGCATAAGACCAGGAGCAAGGAAAATGTTAGTGGTTCCAAACAATTTTTAATTTTGTTATTCCTTTTTTACCATAGTTACATGAAAAGATTTCACCAAACTTTTTTGGCCAATTAAAACTATGAGCCTAAAAAAAAATAAATCTGAAGAGTGTGTGTACCCATATGTACAGACGCATTCGTGTTTGTTCTCTATAGTTTGGTATGTCCGTTTACTGGGTTGTGTTAAGTTGTGTTATCTTCAGTTCATTGGGAATCCTAAAGGGACTGCGCTTTAATAGAGTTTGATGTGACTAAAATTCATCAGAGTCGGAAAGACCAAAGTGCCTCTGCATACAATTTTTATAATTTTGAGGTGTTCCTTGTTTCAAGAGAGAATGTTTAATGAAGGGCATGAAGTGTGCGGTGTCTTCTCACCTTTTGGGGTGGCCTGCCTGAGTTAGGGTTGAGGCAGAGCTTTGTGCCGGGAGGGGGTATGGGCTTGCTGTAGCACTGCTCAGGCTGTATTCAACTGTAGAGAAGTCTTCTGTTTTCAGAGAAATTCCCTTAGCGGCCTCATTACATTCACTTTGTTAAACAAGACTGAAAACATTTTCTCCAAAGGTTTAGTCAAGTTTCTATTCATAGGGTTTTCTCCCTAAATTTTGATGCTGTGGCCTCACTGGGGCAGAGGCTTTTTTGGATAGAAATGAGATGTGTGGGAAGGTGATGGTTGGTAAGGGCGGAGGAAAGGATGTTCTTACCCATTTGGCATGTCTATTAACAAACTGGGTCATTTTGTTGTGTTGTATTTACATGACTTGTTCCTATGCTGGTGTGAAATGTGAATCACCAAAACATGATGATTATTTAAAAAAAAATAGGCTAAATGAAACAAAACTGAAATAGAACTGAAAGGCTAAATGAAATCAAATGAAAACAGAACATGCAACATTATTCTTTTAGTACAGTTTCCTTCTGCAGTTGCTGAGTAAAGCCAAATAGGTTTCCTTTCCATGTCTGTTAAAAATATCCAGGCTTTTGAGTTTGAAGATCACAGGGACTTAGAAAATACATCTCTCTCTTCAGGTTCAGCCTTTGGTTTGTCTTTTGCTCATGGGTTTTGCAGATTTAAGTAGGTATTTATGGTCAGTGTGTTGTAAAGAAGGCTGTTGATTCTCATCTTTGTCGAAACCATATGAACATTGAGTTGATTCTGGTTTTGCAACTGTGATCAGAATTTGGCCGAATTTCTCAGTGGAAGGCTCTCGTCCTTTGCTTATGTTTTGTAAGTTCTGCTCACTTTTGCTGTTCTTGCCTAGACTCTGAAATTAATTGTGTGACTCAGGAAACCGTATTAGGCTATGGTGTTTGCATGAAATACCATGCAAAGTATGGGAAAAATACTGTGCAACTCTCAAGTATGCCATGCATCTCTTTTATAGATAATCTGCATGTGTATTAGTGTCATTGATTTAGTGTGTTTTTGTAGAGTGCGAGCATCCTGAATCAGGACCCCATTATGCTCGTCACTGTACAAACACAAAAAAGAAGGTTTCTTTCCATTCCACAGAGCAGCCTTTGTGCTTAGAGCTTAGAGTAATATCAATGTGTCTTTGTATGGGGAAAATTCAGAAACAGAGAGTAGGTAAAAGATCCCTAGCATGGTTCATGAATGAGATTTCAGTCCTGAAGCCATACTTTAGAATTTATAAAGTGAGCAATATATGTGCGTGTGTTCTCTCTCTGTATGTTTTCTACACATAGGTATGTAGAAGTCGCTTTACTGTTAGAAGTACTGATAATATTAATAATAGATTCATACTTCCTATAAAGTCTTTTGATTAGGAATTCAGAGCATTTGGGAAGCATTAATATACAAATCATGAAGATTTCTGTGCTCTTTAGATTGAAAAGCAAGATTAGCCTTAACCTATAGATGAGAAAACTGAGGGACGGTGTCACAAAATAATTTGCATGGGTGGGTATAAAAAGTAGAGATACTGACTGCTAGTCCTGTTTTTGAACCTCAAGACCCTTCTTTTCCTTCTTGAGATGCTAAGAACTGCAAACTACAGACTTCTGTCTGTCCAATTATAATTTCTAAAGGTCTCGTTCTAGCAAGATGAACTGTAATATTTGAATTACCTGAATATGTAAAATAGGGACTTTGGAGTATAATTAATAATACAAAGTACAGAAATATTTACAGCCCCAGCCGCATTGGTTAGGGCTGGGAGGGAATACTGGCTGTAGCCCCTGCAATTGTCTGAGCGTGCTTCTAAACTAACTCCCTACCTGGAGGCAAGTTCGGAGAACTGGAGTTAGGTAGCAGCACCAGCAGTGTTTAAGCAGTAAATTAAGAGACAGTCTGTGTTACTAGCAGTCAGGTAAAGGTTTTATCCTGGAGAACAATTAACATCTTCAGCCATATATACAAGAGCTGTCATATGTTTTATAACCGAAGGACCAGGCACTAGGGGAGTCCAGGAAAAAATTCTTCACATGGAGAGTATTAATGCGAGGAACAGACTCTACTGAAAGCAGCAATGTAGGCAGCCACAGTGAGCAAACCAACTAGCTTAAAATCAAAAACCACGTTGCAGAACACAAAACGCATTGTGATTCTTACCCGCATATTTGACATTTGTTTTTTAAATGTGTGACAGAGATCCAAAATGAAGGAAATTATACAGGCTTATTAAAAGGGAGGAATTATTTTCTTATTCATGTTAAAAGTTCTTCTAATCTGTTTTAGTATTTTTTTCTCATTTCCAACTGTACGCTCAGTAAAAGTAGAGCTGAATCATTGGGGTCTGCAGGTAGATTTAGATTTGGTCTCTGTGTTGCCTCTCTTGCCACATGCTGTTGAGGAAGTGGGTATAAACTAAGGAGTCCTGGGTGGATTTGATCTCTGTAGCATATGAATATGCTACAGAATATGAATATGCTACAGAGCTATTAAGATATTTTCTTTGATAAGCTTTTCAAGAGGGAGACTACTTTCAAGATAATGGATTATAATCAGGCATGTTCCATAGTATTTCAGTAGTAGTTATTCATCAGTGTGTTCACAAAGACCTATTTTGTGATAGGGTCAGTCAAGGCGTCATTTAAAAAGGTGCCCATTCATTCTGGGTGTTTGGACTCGGTGGCACTGAAGTTCAGTGTCAGGTCCTAAAAATGTAGGCCTAATTAATTAATGTTCTGCTCAACTCTATGAAAAAGGCTGACGTTTTTCACCCCAGTAAACCAGGATGGCATGAAATGGTGACTCGGAGGAGATCACTGAGCAGAAGCCTGACTTTTCTTAATCTGCAACAAACTTCCATCAGTTGCAATACCACCAGAATTTCTAATGCATCAGGAGAGATTTCTGCAGGCTTCTGCAGATCTGTAGATTTCAGAAGTTCTGTGTTGGTGTTAAGACATATTAACTATCTGTTCCTCCTAAACAACTTGTATCCCTGGCAGATTAGAATGATCAAAACGGCGGTGAGGAAAATGTACCTGAATTCTGCCAGGGCTAACATCTGGGCCTTAGTGGACTTGGCACTGTACACAAAATCAATCTTTGTTTTGAAACTGTGTGTTTCCTAAGGTAGTAATTCCCACTTGTGGCCACCAAGGTCTTAAGTGAGACTGCTGCACAAAAATGCATTCTTCCAAATATACATTTGTTTGATAACCTCAGTTGTCAAAAGTGTGACCTCTGTTAATTTGTCACCAGGCAAATTATTGTCACCAGTTCCCAGATTCCATGAGAACCCCAGGCAGACAGCAGAGCCCCATGCTGGTAAGCATTTCTGGTTTTGCTGTTTGTGGTAATAAACAACCTACTTACAAATGAGTTGACTGAGGTACCTGCAACTGAGGTGACTTGCCATGGGTTGTCTGGTGTAACAGCAGCAGATTCAGTGGATTCTTGGAGGGCTCACTGCCCTCGTCTGGAGCTGATTCCTCCAGAGCAGCATAGCCTATCTTATATTTTAATATTAAATAAACTAAATGGTTAGCAAATAAGAAAGAGAGAGCCTTATTATTAAAATGGTTTATAGAATTTCCTTCTTGATGTTTATTAGAAAGATGAAAACAAGATGCATAAAGTTGCGGCTGTTATAGTTGGGTAGAGTCTGACATGGAAGCCTGTATTTTTAAAAGCAGCTATAAAAAATTAGAGCATAATAGAAGTTAGAACATTATTTAAAAAAGAAGATAAATAAAATAGCTTTTTACATACATGTGCAGTCTGTTGAAAGGCCATCCAAAGCACTGATACCAATTTAAGAAGATGATCTTTTGCCTTAATTATACATTTGGGAGATATTTGCTGAACATTTTGTGGAGAACTGCGAATACCTTAGTTGCCAGTTGTCTAAAATGCTGCTAATGATTGCTTCAGTGCCAGTGTTTTGATGGCTAGAACCTAGGCCTGAATATGAATACAAAGAACTCAATCTAAAAAAACCGCGTGTGCGCACACACTTTTTATAACAAAACAGATTTCAACCATCTGCTTGGCACTTAGCTTTGTAACTATAGGCTCTGATATGAAAGGGAGCACTGTCCAGGTTATGAATGGTATCACTTTTATTGGTACCTTAAAAAAATCACAGTGTTTTTAGAAAGGTTGTGTATCCAATGGTTTTCTTCAGTGGAATAATGAAAAAACTGCCTTAGCGAAAATGTTGTGCCTTCCGTCGTTCCTCCGACGGCAGCGTCTCCTTACCCTTGCAAAAGGGATTCTGTAGTGAAGAAAAGTTTCTGTTCTGCACCTCAGCCTTTCCAAGTGTATCAGAGGAGTTTAGATGAGTGGCCCTTAGAACTGACACCCCAGATGGTTTATGACACAAAGCACTGTTTGCTTAGGAATACGTTGTATAGCAGAGTCTGTTGCCCAAGCACTGCAGAGCGTGTCAAATCAGCATGGAAGTTAATGGACCAAAAGCCCTTCTGAATTTAACACTTTCCCATTTGATCTGAATTTACAGCTTTGAATCAGGACCGCTGTTTTCCTTTAGTGGTGCAGTGGTGGAAAGCAAAGTTGATAGCATAAATTACAGGCATATAATACAATAATTTTGACCCAATTCATCTGTTTAAAGGTTTAGAATGAATGAGAGTGACCGAAATCTTTGGTAAAAGCCTATTCATGAAATATTAAAAAAAAAAATTGAAAGTTAGGAGAAGATTTGAGTATGTATTAATTTGATACTCTGGCCAGTCCATGTTTTACTCTTAATAGGTTAAGCAGAAGAAAAGGCACCATACAAAAAATCAAACATCTTGGGAGCTTTCACTCTTTGTTAGCAATTTAGGTATTATTTCTTTGCCTTTGCTAGATTTATCCTTAAAATATGCAGGACAAAATGTGTTTCTTCTTTGCTTTTCTTCTTTGAAAGGGTTTGATAGTATTTTCCCTTAGGTGCACATTTGGAAAAAGATGACGAAAATGCAACCTCCTGCGTGTAACAAAGCCTCTGTGTTTGGCCATCCATTTAGTGCCGTGTCACATTAGTACTGCATTGTTAACACCTTTGGACAGGGCTAAAGGTTCCTTGCTGCTGTGTCTAGAGAGCTGCTTATGTCAGATCATAATGTTGCTGGATGCTTTTCTCAATAAATGTACTTTTCATTTAAAAGTAGGGCTGGATTGTTTGCTTCTGAGATGTCAGGAGGGTGAATAAAAGGACTAATTGTTATTTACGCTTTCATTTTATAAATACTTCCTTTTCTCTATGTTACGTGGTCTTGAGAAAGTGCTGCTTTTAACTATTACGTTTTATTTGCCTGAGTCTGTCCTTTTGTGGAGAACATCCGAGATGATGAAAGAAAGATAAAGCTGGATCTCTGTGGATAATATTATGATAATACTGGAAACTTAAAAGCTTCTGCATAGTTTTAGGTGAATCACAATGTATGGACAACAAAAATCTGACTTTTTAAAAAAATGTACGTGAAATAAGCCTTAACAGTATTCAGGTTATAGCCCTAACAAGCTAATAGACTTGCAGCCCTCTATTATTCCTGTCCTGTCTCTTCCTTCCTCAGCTCTTCTCCTTTCACTTTCTCCCCACAAGCAGTCGGGCACGCTTTCTACATTTTTATGGGGAGCACTGTTATTCTCACAGGTAGAGATTAAAACAATTAAACTTATTAAACTTCAGAAAATTCGGAGGCCCTTTAAGTGTTGATCCTAAGGGAAAGCAAGAAAGCCAGTTCTCCAGCTGCTGTGTCACCATGCCTTACTGTAGCAACTCTACTGACGTTACTTAACCATCTTATTAGTGAAACAGTTCTTCGTGTTGCATCCCATAAAGTGGGTTTCTTCAGGAGTGCGAAACAGCAGCCTATCTGCTGTTCAGCATTAATGATTGTATGAGAATAAGCTCCTGTATTCAGGGATGGATGAGAAGAAATTCTGTAAGAAACACTATGAGCGGATTCATAATGAAACCTTTGCTATTCGGCCCTCGTGTTCTTGGAAATTTTAGAGGGGAAAGTCTCCTTGACCAATGTCAACAATTTGGTCATTTTCTTTGCTTCTCCTCCTCCTCCCTTTGGGTAATATAGTAATATTTATTGTCAGTTTATTTTCTGTAGATTCCTCCAATCCACTGTGGTTGGAAGGGAGTTCCGGAGTGAGTGCATGGCGAGGTAGATTTGAGATGGCAGTTGGTGGTGTGGGAGGGAGGGTTGGGAGAAGGAGGAGGCAGAGTGGTACGAGAGTGCAGCTACAGTTTTAAACAACCTGCTAATTGTCCCCCTTTTTATTAAAATAGCAGCTTTCAAGCCAGGTCCCTGAACTGTTTAATTTGACTTACACTGTTAAGGCTAAGTTCCCTCATGCTTGTAATAAGGACTGAACAAAAACCTTGCTCTCTCCCTTCTTTTTATTTCTTTTTTTTTCTTTTTTTCTTTCTTTTCTTTCCACCACTGAAATTCTGGTTGTGTCTCTTTCTGTTGGTTTTAAACAAACTGCTGTGTTGTGTCACCTTCCCATTAGGTTTAGACATCCGACTTAACGAAAAGCTTGAGATGGAGAGAGGATGGTTCACAGAGGAGGATGCACTTGGTGGATCTAGTGTGGCTCCTTCTCCTGATTTTCAGCCAGTTCAATGTTACCATCAGGTTGCAGTTACATTTGCATTAAAGTTGGGTATGAATGACCAGGTTCAAAGGTTGGCCTTCAGCTCTCTTCGTGGCTTGTCATTGTCATAATCCAAAATAAAATGAGGTTCACAGTATGCAGGTGCCAAACGGCTACAGCATATCAGCCTGCCAGATTCTTTGACTGTCTAGCTCCAGTGTATGAGGCAAAGTGAGATCAAGCACATGTCAATACAGGACTTTGGAAATCCCTTGAAGCATTATGTGCTGCTTGTGCCTTCCAGGAAGCCCTAGGTACAGATTTGAAAGTCTCCAGAATGAATTTGGCTCCTACATTTCAAAGGCTGTGTAACATCTGTATTTTCAAAGATTTTGATGTTATATTTAACACTGAAAGCAGGAGGATAGGATGAATGCGTGTGTAGGAAGAGTGCATGATTTTCCTAAAGAAATTAAAAACATTGTGTGTGAAAGAATTGCATGTGAGTCACCTAGTGCAAAAAACTTGCGTGTCCTTTTAGTATTTTGGGGCAATTAAATGTTTTTAATACTTTGGCTCATGCATCTCATCTGTTTGGAAATATACCAGTTCCAGGGGTGTTTGGGGAGAAAAATCAGAGCTTGTTTTTCTCTTTCCTTATTTTTATCCATATGAAACATCAAAGTGAGTGCCTGAAATAAATTGATCTACATTTTTAGACCCATTTATCAGGTAGAGTTCAATAAAGCAATACAAGTGCATTGTAATTGTGAACTATTGTGCAGATGACTTCTTTTTAATTTGAGACGAAAATAATCCCGTTGAATAGGAGGGTATATGTAGCACCAAGGGTGGGTCTTGTATTGTGTTTTTAAATTTTTAAAAACACTTCAGGAGAGTAATAGGTAAAAGTTGCTTCTCACCAGGCACCAAGTGCCTTGTGTCAGTCTGGTTTTCATCAAATGAGTTTGATGCTCTTATTGATAGTCTTAGAAAAGAGGACAAGGACTGATTTAAGTCCAGAGAGCGCTGTTGGCCCTCACCTCCAAAGCTTTTGTTGCTGGCTTCTCTGCAGCTCCGGGCAGTAGGAACATCACGGGGAAGTTTGTTCTTCCTCTGTCTTTGCAGTATCGTTGTGTGAATAAACAGAGGCTATGCTTGTCATCCAGTCTCCTTGCACAAGCCCCACATTCATGTATGATCATAAGGCTCTGTCCAGCTCCTACTGAAAACAATTGTAAGGCTCTTACTGACTTAACTTGGGTGTTGGATTGGGCCCATTAAATGGGGAGAAAATAAAGTGGAAGTGTTGTTAATGATTCCTATTGATGCTTTTCCTGGCACAAAGTACTGCAGATAATTGTTTTTAGATGAAATGCAGTTGCATCTAAGTATTACATTTATTAGCTTTTTAAAGGAGGAATAACCAAACTGGACATATGGGGTGTTTGAAGTGTGATTGTGTGAGACTAAGATAATTTCAGGAGAATAGCTTAAGTCGCAAGATATGTGTGATGCCCTTTGTATACAAGATGTGGGACTGTGGAATTTATTTTACATGCACTGGTTTTCACTGAGAAAGAATCCAGAATGCAAATATATAGTCATAGTTAGAATATATAAGGAGTGCAGCCTCACTGCTGTAGACTTCAAGACCCATTAACCAGGCCTGATAGTGATGTGATCTCTGGAAATACTTCAGTTAAGTAGGTTTAATCCTTATTAACAGTAAGTTGCTTGAAACCATTTTGAGTAAAGTCTGAGAAGAAATATGGTAGATTGAACACACAAATAAAGGCCAAACCTGCTTAGGCTCTGAGTGGCTTTGACTCCTTTGAAGTTCTGTAGGTTTTGGACTTGATACAAGATCAGGACACTAACAAAAGAATTTTCACCTTATCTTCGTATTTTTCCGCTGTAATTGACAATGTCATTTCCACATTAAAATGGGGTACTACTCATGTTTTTGATATAATTTAGGTGTTGCCCCAGCCCTCCCCATGACTTGGTTAGAACATGTGGTATGGGCAGATACTAAACAGCCCGTTTTTCTTAAGCCTTATTCTGGAGCGTTCGGGTTAAATGACGTATGTAATTTGTCCACATTTTGGAGTGTTTCCTCTTGACTTCAGTGTCATTTAGCTGTGTATGACTGTCATTCAGAGCCTTTTAGAACAAGGAGATGGGAGAGGGCACTGCTTTTTTCACTGCTTTCTTCCCATTCATCAAGACGGTGGAGGGAAGGAATGAAGTGGCAGAGCTTTCGTTGCTACTGTCTTTTGGGAAATTTGTTCAAAGAACTATTTTGGAAGATGATGGTGAAGTTGTTCCTACTATTTGCACTGCATTGCCAAAACATTGTGCTCTTGTATGAGGTAATAGCTGCGGTTTGTGGCGACATTATGAAAACATTGGTTTGTTATGATGATTGAAGAAAAAATCCCAGATACATGGTAACGTATTTGTAATATTTTATTGAAGTGAAACATGGAAAATACAGCATAGCTTGGAGTCCCCTTGGACTGATTTCATGTTTCGGGAATGAAGAAGCAATTGTGCAAAACTGAAATGGGTGTACATGACATCAATTAAATAATAGATTTGGGGCCCTTTCAGTATAGTTTGTTCCCTCTTTTTTTTTTTTAGTATCGCTTTTATGTTTTACATTTGGTTGGTAGTAGGATGTATTTTACATTGCTAATAATCCAAATTAGAATGTATATTTTCTTTTTGTCCTGTGAAATAGAGGCAATATTAACTAAAAGGTAACATTGCTGCGGGACACTGTTGTAGAATAAACAGTGGGACGTAGGTAATACCTTACAGGTTATATAGCATAGTCATTGAAGGCTATCTAAGTATCTAGATAGGCAAGAAGACCACAGACTCTTTCCTCTCGTCATCTAATCCTGAGGTAAGGCACTCAGCATAATAGAAGGAGATTCATACTGTTCCTTTACACACTTAAGCTGGACAGGCTAAGCTCCTGGGTTTCCCAGCTGTGCTGACTGAGAGGTCTGAAATTAATTTTTGAACTTTTGATTGCCTCTTTGTTTACGCAACCTATTTTTGTTTCTTCTTTAATTCCTTTTTAGTTAATGGGCATTACTAAGTCTGAAAGCTTAGATCATGGCTTTTATATTTTTTTAGTTTATTAAGGGAATGGAATTAAAGCAACACAATATGTCTGTGATGCTCCAAAGCTCTAGGTGTATAAAACTGCTTGTTATCCTATTTTGACAATTTTGTATGCCTGCTAGGTATGCGAGTCCTTCAGTTCAAAAACTCTGCTTCATCTGCATTTGGTGTCTTCCATCGTGTTCAGATAATCAAGCCAGAACCTCTAAATGTTTAGTAGGAGTCACTTGCAAGAGAGCACCGGTGATAAATGTTACCAGATTGTATGAGAAACAAGTCCCAAAAGAGGTGTATTAGAACGGGGTGTCACTATACCAGCAAACTAGCACTGTTGCTTGCTTCATCCTCTTTTTTCCTGTGACTGTTTTAATCTCCTTTTTGTCACACACTGCAAAAGACTGGTCTAACGTATTTATCTTTTAGAGAGTTGAAACTTCTGCAGTATTTTCGTAATGCCTGTTGTTATGACATGTCTCCTGTAAAGCAGAGCAGGATCTACAGCAGAGAAGTAATGAATGACCACAGTCAATTACTGTGATGAACAATTGATTTCTGGTTTTTGAAAGTATACCCTTAATAATTATTCATTTGGCTGAACTATCCTATTCTTCTTTTTATGAGTTGTGTACAGGAAGATAGAGGCATGATACATGTTATTACTCATATAGCTGTGTCAATAATTATATAAGCTATATAGATGTGACAAATGGACTAGAATAAATAATGGCAAAGAACTGAACTAAAATATTTTGCTTTAGGTACATACTGGCTCTTTTTGGTGTGTTAAAGAAGCTAGACTATGAGAAAAATACAGTCTCAGAACAATTATATCAAAAACATCTCTAAAGATGTTCTGGTCAAGTCAGTGGGGTACCCCTTTTCTGGGTGTCTCTTTCTGCTTTGTGTGATGATTCATCCAAATATATAAGATTACATTTATTCTGTGCAAGAAAGAGATATTTAGGGTCATATTCTGTTTGTACAGGAATGTCCTTTTATAATGCAATAGGTAGTACCAGACTAACAAAGCAGAACAGTTAGACTCACAAGGTATGGGTTTACAGAAAATCACCACAAAAGGATTAAAAAAGAAATAATAGTATTTTATTATCCTGATATTGTAAAGCTCAAAATGGAGTGCCCAAAGTTTCTTTTGGAATCTGTGGCAGCTGAAAATGCTGAGAACTTTGCAGGGTTAGGCATCCTCCTCACACGCTTCAGAAGGTGCTAAAGTCAAAAGGAGCTTTTAACTCTTTGAGGTGATATAGCCTCACTGTGAAACGCTTGTCTGCAGAACATCCACGGTCTTGTTGTGGGGTGAAAAAGGGAATGGGAGAAGGAATGGCAAGGAAGGGAAGGGGGGAAAACTACTTACATAAGTACATTTGTATGAGAGAGACACTTAGCTGCCTTCTGTCCTACTTTTTGCATTGTAAACGGATGGTGGCATGATATTGGGCACTCGGTTCTTGTTCTCGGATTTTTTTTTTTCTTTTTTTTTTAAGTAGTGGCGGTGGGTCATTTGGAATTGCTTCATTTTGAACAGAAGGGTTTGTTTGGCAGTTTATAGGTTGGGGATGGTGCAGCTGGAAATGGACAGGAGTGGCAGAAGGGAAGAAAAAAAGGGAAACAAAGGTTGTTTTAGTCTTTTCTAAGGTGTACGGCTATATGGGTTTTGGGATTCATCATCCAGTGGAAAAAAAGTGAGAGACGGACCAAGGGAAATTATCCTGTTTATTTGACTAGGCCTTCCCTTGACTCAGGATGCTATAATCGTCTTTATGCTGGTTGTCTTTCAAAGTATAATTAGCCCGGAAGTGAATGTGGGTGGTGGGTGGTATGGAGAAGTATTTCTTCAGAAACAAATAAATGAGAAAGAAATGGTCTGCTGAAGAAAAAAGTCTTGGGTAGCTTTCCAATTTTTTGGTTTGGACAGTGTATATGTAACTCCAGAAGCCAAAGACGTCCTGAGTCAAAGTCCAGAGAGATTTCTCTAGAAACAGTCTAATTGGAACATGCCCCAATTTATTACAATGATGATAACACTTCGTACTTCTATTGTGCCCTCTGTGCTAAGATCTCAAGGTGCTTTACAAATATTAAGGGATTAACTTGCACAATGCCGCTGACAAATAGGTATTATTACTGTCCCCTTTTACACGCCCGGGGAATTGAAGTACCAAGGAGTACAGCAGCTCAGTTGTGCAACGCTTTTGCCTGGAGAGAAGAACTTGCGTTAAGTCACCCCACTGCAGCCAGAGGCTTGAATATAGCAAGAGGAAAACTTAGTACCTGCGTCCTCCTGAGTGTTTGCAGCCCTCCACTTAGCTACATTCAGATTTGTTTTGGTAGACAAACTTGCAGCCTTAGAGGGACAGGAGGCAAAGTTGTAATTAATTCCTCCTTAATTGGCATAGCAGTAAGTAATTCTGCTTAATCCATTCCTTGCTGTGAGGATGAACTAAGGCTAAACATTTGAATTGTGGAGAGGACAAGGGGAAGAGGGGGAGTAGGCAGTGAAAGATGGACAGAAACAGACATTTCTTATGCTGTTGTAGGCACACATTAAGAAATACTTACATAAATAAGACACCTCTCTTATTTTTCCCTCGGTTGCCTCTTGACTTAATTAGGTGAAATGCAAAGAAATAGACAATTCAGTTCGGAAAAATTCACTAAATTTTCCCTACCCCTTCTTGTCTTTCATTCAGTCCGTAAGAGTCTCTGGAGTGTGAAATGTGAAGACACCAAATTGGAATTAATTTTGCTTTTTCATTTAACAGATTGTGTTACATTAACACCACACTATTGCCAAGCAGCAAACCTTTCCTTTCCTCAGATGTTAGCTACTAATAGAGACTAAAGACTGCTGAAAGAATGGTTATACTGAAATGCTTTATTTAAGTTTATCCTCCCTTGTGGCTCAAGCGGGCCCTGATTCTGCTAAGATGTATTCACATGAGCAGTCTCACTGAGTTCGCTTTTATTGCTTCCTGGCAAGTAAGCTGGATTCTATTTCATATAACATCGCCCAAGTTAGAATTTCAAAGCTCACTCAGTCCTCAGAGAGACCTTTGCAAGACTCTCTTCTCCTGTATCTACACAGGCACTAAACACACTGAGGACACAATTGAATTAATCAGGACTACTCATGTACAGAAAATCAACCAAGATTCTGTTAAAGAGATGAGAACTTTGATATCATATTGTTCATTACCAGCCAAGGAATTGTTACTGCTTATATAACCGGATTATTAAATTGTTTATTGATGATGAGTCTTGCTTCCAATATTAAGCATGCATTGAGAGTCTTAGTGTAGTTCTACTGAAAAGAACTAACTATAAATATCATCACAGGATTTATTTTTCTCTCCCTAAATTGTGTTTTGTTTGTGCTTTTGAGTGTGCTTTCTAATTTTCAGTCCTACAAGTTTAGCCCAGGATCTGCCCGTCAGGCTGAGTTCTCTCATGCCCTTGGATGGTGACCAACAGTCAAATTCTGCAGGTTAAATTCTTCTCCTGAAGATACCTGCCTGTCTGCAAAATGTTTGTTTTGTGCCTCTTGCAGTCAGGATAGATCCTGGAAGTAAGTTATGCAGATCCCAGGGGGGTTAAATCTGATTCTGCAATTAGTACATTATTCTATGGTGACTAGAATGAAATGCTGTTCAGTGGCCTGTGTGTAATTGGTTCTGCAGGACTTAGGAAAGTAGAAGTAGTAGTAAAGAGCCCTCAAATTAGAAAATGAAACAAACAAACAAACAAAGATGTACACGATTCTCAGTGCATCCAGCGCTCAGGACTGTTTAGTGAGGAGGTGTCATTTGACATTACCCCTGTCTAGAACAGAATTGTACTTTAATAGTTTGGATCCCTTTGTTTTCTTTGCTGAAGATGGCAGTGTTTATAGCTCAAGCTCCCTCAACAGCAGTGGCCCATTCATTGGCACTATGTCACTGAAGAAAATACAAGTCTATTCCCTTCAGTTTTAGCAGAATTGTGTTTCATCTCTCTGTAAGAGACTATTCCATTTCAGGCGTCCTGCCCTTTGAACTAGAATTTTCATATACATTATTTAAAAGATCCTGTGCTACAATTGTAAGCCTAGATTTGTATGAATTTGAGACAACTTGAGCAAAACTGTCTTTGAGGGATGGTAGTTCTTTCAGCTGTGGTACTGTTGCCTTTTTCCATCTTTACAACTATAATCCCATTGCATTTGGAATCATCAGGACTCAGTGTGAAGTCGCTGCCGGTGGACCTGGGTCATGAACCCAATGAGCAGTCAGTCCTTTTTAATGTGAACAAAACTCATACTCTGTGTGTGTATGTTAGAGATGACATGGTTGCACATATGTAGAATTATCCTGCATTTCATCTATTACAAAAATAGAGAAATATATTACAGTGCTGCTGGGACTGCCATTCTCAAATGTAAAAGGCTTCAGCTGCTTGCTGTGTTATACCTACAACCCATGGTGGTGGGCACTTCACCTGGTTTTGTTTTTTTTTTTTTTATACCCATAGACCATTTTTAAAGAAAAATACAATCACGTGCTTGTAATCATGTAGCCTTTTCCAAGGATACTATGTTTCTAAAAATTTTCATTACCTGCCTATGTCTTCCCTCTAATGTTAATTCTTTGTTTCCTTAAACTATGGTGTGCGTGACAATATACAATTAAATAGTTGCCGGCCTTGCAGTTTATTGCTGTCATGGTTGTGTTTCCTGGTTGGTGAAATAGGTTTTTAAAATACGATTTGTCAGGTGTGTTTGATCCCACTGAAGATGCAAGGCGCATGGCATCCAGGGCTGCTCCAGTAAAGTTAACTGGCGACTATCCATTAAGTTCAATGGAGTTAAAGCAGGAACTGTGAGAATGTCAGATGTCATACGTTGGTCATAGTATTGCCCCAAATTCTCAAAGTGGTGCAATAGTGTATTGTGCCCAGCAATTGTGGAAAACATTGGTCAAAATGTTTATATCAAGGCTCAACTGCATTTTGACAAGCAGTCTCTTGTACAAAAAGGTCCCCCTCTGTTCCTGTGCAACGCGGACCTGAGGGTAGGTAACACTAGTCTGCTTTACTTGCAGCTATCGCTTCCTGATAGCTTCTCTTCTTTTTCACAAACGAAGCATGGAAAGATCTTTCTAGATTTTTACTGTTAGATTGTAAGCGTTCACTTCTAGTAGAAGAAAATCAGAAAACTGCGAAAGGGAAGATGAAATTTCTGTACATCAGCTCAAGTTTGGCAGTACAAAACAATGTGTGCTTTATTAAGTGGAGTTGAATGGGTCTAAATTAATTGTAACTGCTGCTATATGTGGGAAGGTATAGAATGTAAAATATAACATTAATAATGAATGCTTTCCTGTTGGTGAATAACTAATTTTTAAACTGCCTGGAAAATGGAGTTGCTGGACAGGATTCACTTAGTGAGGCTGCTGCCTGCCATGTAACTTTGCTGGTTTTAATAAGGGCTGAGTACACAGGTGGCAATAACAACAATGGTAGATTTTCTGAGAAATGCATTTTTTTCACAGTGCCGCTGATGGAAGAAACGCTTACTAGCAGCTGATAATTAATGATCAATTTGGAGATTATCACAAACAATTTACAAAGGTTGACTTTTCCTTTAGAAGTCCCTTTGGATAAACTGGATGGTAAATTACCTGCCTAAGGCTTTTACTTTACTTGTGCTAATAAGATGAAAATGAATGTGTTTGAAGAGCTCTGAACTGAACTTTTCAGACTGTCTGATAATCCATACAACTCTTCTTTAAACATCTTAAGTGAGTGAGCAAATAGAGACGATAATAAAATTGAAAACCATCATATAGGCGCATGTTACCACCCGGTCTAAGTAATGGGGCATGACAAATAAGAGGCACTGCTGTAGAGTTCATATTTTCATTTTATGGCATATGTTAAATATTTGATCATCAGCCAGCAGAGAGAAACAATTGGGCTAAGAGTATCATTTGCAGATAGAAGGGTAAGATTTAGACTGTCATAGTCTGAGCAGGGGATGGAGAACTTCTATATCTTTATCCATGCTTCAGTATCATCTCTTTACGTTGTGGTGTGTAGACCATTTAAAATCCTCTTCTGTATTTCCTCAGTCTGTAGAAAGGAGTTAGTAATCCCTGTTTACTTCAGAGGGGATAATAATCCTTATTTACTTCACAGAAGGGATATGTGAAGAGTAATTAGTATTTGCAAGTGCTTTTAAGGATGAAAAGAGTAGTGCAAGCATAGAAAGCTCTCTAGTAAATTGTATAAAGGAAAGGAGAGAAGTAGGATGAGGTTTGTAGAGGTATGTAGGTGTTTAGAGACATAGGCTCCTAGTCAGATTTTCAAAAGTGTATAGGTATCTTAATATTGGAAGCATATTTGAAGATCTCTTACAGCAAGACAAACTCTATGTTTTTGGCACTTTAATATCTTTATAAATCTGGCTTGTGCTTTATATCCATGGCATATGGGGTGGGGGGGAAGTAGAAGGAAAGGGGGTTAGGGCTTTAAAGGCCTAGTAACAGCTGCACTTTCTGATCTTCCCCCTCTGAAGCAAGGGTGGAGATGGGGTGAGAAGAGAGTAGGAGAGAAAGGAAAAAACCTTTGTACATCTGATGAGCTCTTTTACAAGGGGGGTTTTGCAGACTCTTAAAAATGCCAGCCGGGAATCCCAGCATACCGCTGTATGCTTGGTCCATGTTGCGAGTAGATTAGTGGAACCAGAAGTATGCTGTTGCTTAAAAATGTTCTCCTAGCATTAGTTTTGTATTTTTGAGACTTTATTTTGTGGTTCACATTTTTAAATCTTAAAATCTGATACACCTGTGTGAGCCATTTAAAAGAGAAAAACTAAACAGAAGGATCTTTGCATTGTTTGTGAATGAAGGGACAGGTGGCTAGATACAAGTTATAGTAGTATAGAAAGTACCCTTTCTAGGGAGTTCTGTCTTTTTAGTATGCCTTTATAATTAGTTAGCCAGGGCAGAGGTTGGCAAGGGGGCTGGTTTTAGCTTTCCATCATTATCTTGATAGTGCGTTTGTTGAATGCAGTATGCCTCATTTTCATTGTACTGAGGAATTATCATCCACGCTACTGCATAATAGAGGAAACTGGAAATCAGAGCTTGCGGCTTGCTGTCTGAATTTGGCCCTGATGTGCTGTGAGAGGGTGGGTTAGAGCTCTGACTTTCACGTGGGTGCCAGTACTGGGCAGTTCTGTGGGTAAACAAGAACCAAACTGGCATCTGTAACGGTTCATCTGTGAAATGGGTGTTGCCATTAGTATTTCATGATGAAGGTATGTGGGATTCCTTTAAAATAGTTTTTCTGAGTAAAAAGCGCTCAGTAATTGTAAATTACCACAGCATTACCTGGGAAGAGGTGAGTTTTCTTTTTGTGTGAAGGACAGAGAAGGGGGAGGGGATCGAGTGAAACTGGACAGTGTAGTGAAAAGGATTCAGTGACATTCCCCTGCTACATGCTGGGTTTTGGTTTAGGGTTTTTTGGTTGGGTTTTGGTTTTTGGTTTTGGGGGTTTTTTTGGGTTTTGGTGGGTTTTTTTGCATTATCACTGCCCAGAAAAGAAAGATGAATAGATTTTTACATAAATATAGTCAATAGGTAAAAAGAAAAAAATTCTTAGGATCTGTTGGCAGGACTGTATGAAGAAACTTAGTTTTGCAGTTTCCAAATACAGTAGCTGAATAGAGTACTTAATTTTTGCCCTTGCTTATGTGTCAGTATGCACAAAGCCATCAGGTAAATTAATGATACAAGCAAGTAATACAAACAGCGATCCCCAATAAAATGTTTTCTTTAAAGAAAGAAAGTCAGAGCTTGCAGAGCTTTTTATAAAGGCAGTTAAACATTCTTATCTCTTACGTAGAAATAGAAAAACTGGGAGCCAGAAAGATTCCATAAATTATATGGGGTCACACGGGAAGTTGCCGTCGTCTGAATTCTTAATGCTGTGTCCTGGTTTTGCAGCCCAGACTGAGGCGGAGAGGGTATTCAGCAGTAAACTACCTGGACATAGTTTCAATGTTAGTGCTTCTTCAGCAATGATCAACGCCATTGCTATACTGCAGAATTAAATTTCTGTGATGTATTTCAATCGGTCAACCAATCCTCTATCCTAGGTGTCATTCAAACAACTGTAGAGCTTGCCAGATGACTACTTACCCAAATCAAAAGCTATTTATTACCTTTTTGAAATTAAAAAATGGACAATGGACCTTTCTTGTTGCGTTTTGTAGCCAGTTCAGGCTGGTAACCTTGAAAACATAGCTGATCATCAGCCTGTGATGTGGAGGTGTTTGTTAATGTCTGATGCAAATGAATCCATGGTTTTTCTCAGTGTCCTAGTTTAATGTGACTATAATTATTCCTAATCAATTACTTTGGTTGCAGTAGGTAGCCCATGGAGTGACTGGGCATCCTCTTCCAATAGAGAAGTGTTCTTTCCAGTATCGTCTTCAGATACATCCAAAGGCTTTCTGGGAGATCTGCTTTCTGTTGCCCGTGTGCTATCTTTTTACAGGGATTCATGCTTGCATTGTTCTCGGTGCCAAATCCATATAGTTAGAAAAACAAAACAGCGGTGTATGTGTGGGGACTGTGGAGTAAAAAAAGAAGTGGGAAGTAAGGAAGTTTTGTTGTTTGTTTTTGTTTAATAGATCAGTTAATTTTCTAAGATGCCCAACACCTACACCTCTTACGCCTGAAGGAATCTGAAGGTCCTCACTCCCTTCAGAGCCAGTGGTGCCCTTTGAATGCCTCGTTCTCCATGCAGTGGTCATTTTCCTCGTAATACTTGTGACATACGTTTTAGATCTGAACATCTGGATTCAGATTCACTTATAATATAATTAGGTGTATCCCCAGCGGGGAAAAGGTTTTTGATGGAAGAAGTCTTTTCAAGAAAGCTATTATACCACTTGTTATGGCAATAGCAGCCAGGTTTACTTTACAGTAATGTATATTTATTTTTTTCAGAAGACTATAGCTCTCATCTGAAGTTGGACCTCCGTGGCAATACGTGCCTTAGACCGCTAAATTGTTTTAATACATCTCAGTAAAAACAGTTCTAGGCAAGAGCATTTTAATGGTGATTTTTTTAAGTGTGTTTGAAGGCAGTGTGTGGACAGTGTGATGTAGGGGAAGAGCCAAATGTTTATTTTAAGATGTGTTTGAATGAATCTGCCTACATAAACTTGCCAGTGTTAAGAAAGAGGGGCTCTGCCCCTTTTAGATCACAAAGGCCTCTCAGTGGGGGATGGTTTTGGTAATGGAAAAAACAAAAAAGGTTCCAGTATGTGGTGGAGGAGGTAAAATAAACAAACAGCAATGGATGATTACTTCTCTCCATCAAGGCTTCTTTATCCTTGCAAGCTCAGTCAGTGGTCAGCATGTTAGACACCCCTCCCTGTTTTATCCATCCCTTAACTGTGTTCTTTGACAGCATTGGTTTATACAGCTGGGTCTTTGTGGAGCTGGATGGGAATCACTGTTGAACAACAGACATGAAGGTAGACAAAATACCTATGGAAGGGCGAATGGCAGACATCCTCCGAGTTTCCCTGGAGGGAAAGATACTGGTTTCAGGGTTTTTCTCTTCCTTTCCACCCCACCCCCCAACTCCCAAAGATTTTTTAAGTGGACATCTTTTTGCGACAGTGTTTCAGTGCCTGCCACTGCAGCCTTTCTAAAGTCAAATTTGAGACTCCTTATGGTCCTAAAGGTATGTTGTCTGTTTAGAATGGTTTCTCATTTTCATATTTCTGGATTTGTTTTTCTTCACATAGCAATGTGCATTTGTTTGTGCAAGGGTATACGTGTGTTATATGACTAATAGCTATATTTTTCTTAGCTAACAGCTCCAGCACTACCTAGGGTTAATGTTTGTTTAAGCTGGGTAATTATCAGCTGTTTGTGACTGTTCTTTCTCTTGAAATTTGACAGGCATTTCTTGAATCAGGTACAGCAAAATATCAGCTTTTAGACAGTGGTGAGCTGAAGTCAATCCACTTACCTACATGTGCCATCACAGCGGTGAGGAAGCATGTTAGTATGTGCAAGCAACAGTTTTGAGAAGTGTTCAGTAGCGCTTTAAACTGAACATGGATGTTCAGAAATCAGAAAATTACAGAAGTGAAAGTGGCTTGTACAATACTAATGCAAGTGAACGGACATGTGCTATGATGGGTGATTACACCACACATTTGTTAATGTAGATTTTTAATTCTTACGATTTTATGAATAAAAACTGGGAAAATAGTACAACTTTCAACCTTTCACAAGACAACTGAAGAAGACTTCACAGTACAATATACACAGGGAGTGAAGCAGGAGCCTTCACATCATAATATAAACTTTTTCTCCCTCATGCAATCATTTGTTGGAACAGAGATGGCATGACTCTGCGGATAATCTGAAGTAGGAGATAAGAGTGCGAAACTGCCTGAACACTTGAAAAAAGTTCATCTTCTCTTTTGGAATATCAGAATGTCTGAGTTAAATTATTTTTATTTAAACAATTTTTGTTTTACTCTATTTGTATTTCAGAGTAATTTTCAGAGGCAGCAATTTTCACTAGTTTCTGAAAGGCAACATCTGGGCTTTGGAACAATCTCTTTGCAGCTTTGAAAATTCTACCTCAAATTGCTTAGACATTATAAATGTTCAAAATTTTTTGTGTTTTTGTTTTTTTTAACATAATAGAAAGGCAATAATGTATTTGTTCCCTGTCATTTTATCTTCAAGTTCAGTTTGATTTTTCTTTCTCAGGCTCTCCAGCACTATTTGTTCCTGGGCCAGGAATGCACCTGTCATGTATAAACCCTCCAAAAAGGGGGGAGCACACACATGCATGTGAACAAAAACATAATAAAAATTCTAGGCAGCTGGAATTAACCTGTTGGAAAGAAAATGTTTACATCCATTAGAAACATTGCTCTGCCTAAGTATATTTTTTCATACACACGCGCACACACAGACACAAAAAACATTTCACTGTGCCTGTAATTCTTAAAGGTACACATGGGTTCTCTGAGGCCCCAGTTCTGCTCCCACTAAAGTTATTTAGGGGCCCAGTATTTCAGTGATGCAAGTTCAAGCTCTGAATGGATATGCATACATACTTTACTAGCATGATCAGTTTTACCAGGAAACTTACAGTATACATCTGGATGTATGTGCTTATGTGTTTCCGTGTTTATATGTATTTTTTTATAAAGTGATAGACATGATGCAAATGTGTATGCAAGTGACAGTTGGAGCAAGAGTTCATATAATAATGGTAGAACGATACTGGAAGTTCAGATTCGTAAACATCAGTGGGTATATTGAAAATTATTTCATAAGTGCAATTATATGTACATTTGTTAGAAGCAAACGTACATGCAATATAAACTTATTATTCTGAATTTACCAGCAGGGAAATTCAGAGTGAATTGGGGAAAAAAGATACTTTTTTTTTTTAATTTCCTTGGTTTGGGTTTGTTTGTGATTATACACAAACTCTGGTGAGGGAATGTTGTTGTTTAAAAAAAAAGTAAAAATTCAATTTCTTGAGTTTGAAATGTAAGTAAGGAAAGAGAGGGGAAAGGAGAGGGGGCTTGAAGCTCGATAGCTGTTTCTTTGGCACTCCCATTACTGAGCAATGGCGTGATGGAAGAGTGGGAAAAGCTGTGTCATATTTTACCGAGATCTCAATCAAAAGAATGGCTTCTCGTACTGAAATCTGGGCGTCTTTTGGGAGAGAATTCTTATTATTAATGTTGATTCTACTGAAAGTAATTCATCATTTAATAATGCTTGAAGAAAATTTTATGTTAGCTTGATTAGACAAAGACTACAAATGACCAAGAATAAGCTCCCTAAATTGCAAAAGTTTTAATATTAGCTAACTTTTCAGAATGAGCCTGTGCTTCCTCAAATTTCTTTGTAATAAGTAAGTCATTCATAATTGTCATAATTTTAAAGCTTTTTCAACTCCTTGCCTTCATTTCACTCAATGTCAATGGAAATTAGGTATGCACGTCTGTGTGTGATGTATGGATTCCTTGTAGCATGCAGCACAGCTCTCCCACTCAGCGTCTGGAGACTGACTGACTTCTTTTCTGTCATTTTCAAGTATTAGTTTGTACAGTGAAATTTCAAGGCCTGAAATCTCCAATTATTTGACTAGATTCCTCTTTGTAGTTCAGCAGGTAGAAGAGTGATGATTACCTAATGTCATGGTGATTGCGATAGTACTTTCAGCAGTGAGCAGTTCCTAAAACTATACGTGAAAATAAAACCCAAACTCTGCTATTTCTGCTGTGACATGAGGACAAATGTAAAATAATAATAAAAAGTAAAAAAGCAAGATGTATGAGGAGCTGAAGAGTGGGGGGAGTTACATTTCTAAAAGGTTGGGGGATGTGGGGGGAAGGACGCCAGAGCTAATTTGAGGATGCACTGGAAAATAAATGAGCTTGTGGATTTAATTCAAAATCATCCAAGCAGAGTCTTTTGCATGAAAGAAGCCAATGATCAGGCTCAGTTTACTTGAAACATCAACAATGACTGCATCCTGCTGTTTCAGAGTTTGTGCTGATAGATGCTCATCGTCTTTGACACCACACCATTATGGTTGTATGTTGCCTGTACCGTAACCACGTTTTCACTACATGCCTCTTCTGGTTTTGAGAAGTTCTCAAAAAATCCAGGTTTCAAAGTTTGATCTTTTGGAAACATACTTTTCAGCAGAGGTAGAATCTGATCCTGTAGTTTCTGGTTTATAAACGTACTACTAGATTTTTGGCTCTTTTAGTTGACATACAGACTAGTGAAAAACAAAAGGCTTATGAAGTTGACAGGTACCGAACAAAAATAGGATACAGGTTCTCATGCTAAAGCTGATTTTGAATGTGTGTCTCTGGGCAAATCACTAAACGTTCCTGCTTAACACCTACTAGTTACTGTACAAAAGAGGGACAATAATGCAAAGTTCTGTAGGAGATGTCCAAAAGAATTAGGTAATACTCTTTGCAGTAATACAATATAATATCTTGATAGGAGTTCCTTCATCACCTTACAAATTCTGTTTTGGTTGAAGGTTGGTTTGTTTCAGGCTGGAATACTTCACTAAACAACTTAGTCATGCACAAAGAATCTTTCCCAGTTACCTGCTTCAAAAGGTCAATGAAAATCTTTGCATAATGCACATTGGAAACATGCAACATGAACTTTTTTTCACAACGTATTTTTCCTAGACTTGTTTTTACAGTGGTTTTTCATGCATAAATTCCTTGCAAATGCAAGAAAATGGAGATGATAAATTTTTAGTTGAGAGCATAGAGTTTATAGAAAGGTGTGGGGGTTTTCTTTTTCATTTTTCTAGTGTAAAATTTTTCTTTTTTTCAAGGTTTTTGTTAACATTTTGTTGAAAGACCCTTGTAACAACTTTCTCATTTGAGGGTTTCAAAACTTGTCAAAATGAAACCATTTACCACTGGCATTTTGAATAGTACCTTTTCTCAAAAACCAGTTTCCACAATATGTGGAATATCAAGTTTATCAGCCAAGCTGCTGATACTTTACTATATCATACTTTAAAATGCAAACTTTAAAATAGATAGGGAATAGCATATTCCCTGCCCATTTTATATTCAGAATCTTCTAAACTGGTGGACTAAAAAAAATTATTAAAGTTACCCTATACAGGGAGGAAATCTGGAAAGCAAAAGGGAGAAAGCGAGTTGGGTGAAATGGAAATTATTGGGTGGCCTTAACTGTAGGATTACTTGTGGCAGCTGCTATAATAGCCAACCGTACAGAAATATTACACAGGTTATGCCGTAGCAATCTTGGTTTGTATTAACAAAAGTGACTTGTTCACCAAAACCCTTGTCGAATAACACAACTTATTTGTAGCATATGTGCATTTTAAAAGATGGCTGATTGATATGATCTTAGAAAGTAATAATTAACAGATTATTCCATCTCAGTGTGAGTGACAGATGAGAAGCACGTTTCATGCACATTTTTTATTGATTAGCAGATTAGAGATGTTTGCTGCCTTTTTCTTGTTTTTTTTTTAATTGTAAAATTACTTCAGTAAAGAATTCCAAACCAGGCTGTAAATGACTCAAAGATATTGCCAAGTGAAGTCTGTTTTTAGTGGTATGTGTAGAAACAAGTCGGGCTTGCAGTTCCCAGTGGGACAGAGTGTGGGAGTCTGCCACCCTTACTCATGTTGAGTAATACCTTATTACACAAGTAATCCTGTCAAAATGAACAGAGTTGGGTTTTTTTAAAGGTACTAGTTATTCGGTGTACGTAAATAATGAATGAATTTGGGGCCAAAATGGAACGGAGACAGTCATTAGTATTAACTAGCACCTTTTGCTTGGACTGTCTGTAGAGAGATCGTAGCTTCAATAAACCTGGGAATATGAACCATTTTATTAGTACTAAACATGATCAGAGATGAGGCAGATGTATTGCTGACATTTTGGATAAGCTTGTGTTTGTGCATCTGTATTGTGTGTGTGTGTATGCTTACACATATATATATGTAACATTGCTGCCGTCTGTAAGCATTCCTGTGGAAAAGCAGAGTCTGCAGATTTCCAACATGTACTTTTAACTAGAGGGAAATATCCCTGCAGATCAGGAAGAGAGTCAAGCTGAATCCCACTGAAGTTCCTGGGACTAGTTTAGCATCTAGCATTTGGTTTGGAATCAGGCCGTGTTAGCGAGTAAATTCCTGATGCTGTTGGTAGCTGGAACGCTCCTCCACACTGCTGCTGGAGGATCAGATCTGCCCGTCTTGTCCTTGTGCATCTCTTCAGAGTGCAGCTTTGTGCCTGTCTCCAATGTAGGGGGCCGAGTGATTTAAGCTCTACCCATGAGAAAGACTTAGTCTATAGCTGCCAGAGAAACTCAAGAGGTGAACATTTTCATGCCGATTCAGAAACTGGCTATGCGACTCCAGTCAGGCGCTGTCACGCCTAGTTATGGTGAGAAAACAACAATGCCTCTCTTGATAAGGGAAAAAAAGAAAGTCTTGCACAGTCAAAATTTTGACATACAATTTAAATCATCTCTCTACATCCTGTGACTTGGAGCTGTCAAAAAGGAAAAGCCTGTGTTTGAATGGAAAAGCTTTTTATTTCTTTAAAAAGTGTACCAACTATAATTATCCATAACTATGCAGGCCTGTTTTAATGCTGTTTTATAATTACAGGTCTTAATGCTAGATTATACAAAGTCATTTATAAATAGTCAGAACAGAGGGACTTTGGGAGTTTTTAACCTGTAGATTGCTGTAGGTTGTGGCAGCTGACGGGATTTTGCCTCTGTGTGTATGGGGTGAGCTGTGTAATGATTGATGAATCCCTTAATTAACTCCCAACAAGTTAAGATTTATGGCCTCATATCTTTTTCTCCTGACACATCTGTGTTTGTCACTTTTGAAGACACGGATAAGCCATTTCTCCAAAAGCTTTTGTGGGTATCTGAAATGTTTCTGAGGTATTTTGCTTAATGTAACAAGATTAGAGTTTTATGACATAAAATTTATGAAATTTTATGGCACGAGCAATCAAATTGGGATGGATGCTGGTTGTGTGCTAGAGGGCACCATCTCCTTGAATACTGAATGCCATTTCAGATTTATTTTGGATATACAGTCATGTATGAAATGAACCAAAACCAATGGACAAATGGAAATGTTGTGGGGACACTTAAATGAGGTTCTGTTAATAATAATAATAATAATAATAATAATAATAATAATAATAATAATAATATAGAGCTGTGGAAGGATCACTTTTGTGAGGCACTGAACTCAAGGGGGAAAAAACCCAAACAAAATAATGTTATTTGTTAGCCTGAAATTATTTGGGTGGAACCAATACTTGTAGATGGCATGAGGAAACAATTCATGTGGACGCAGTGTAGCTCTTACTCTCTCCAGTGGGAAAATCCAGCCATGCTGAAGTCAGTCCAAAAATACTGAGATCAATAGACACAGGGTATCAGTTTAAGCCTACAAAGAGTCTGTTGTTAATTGAAGGGGAGTAAAGAAATACGTGGAGAAGCTATTGTAAGATGAATCGCATCAAATATTTGTGGGATAAGAGTGAGTTAGAAGAGTGAGATTTTACTTCCCTGAAAAAAACATTCTTGCTACCAAGAAAAGCATTTGTTTAATGAAAATTTAACAAAAGGCATGTTTTTTACTGCAATTTCTGCATGTTAAGAAGCCTTTCCAAAAACAGCAAAAACAGTCCCTTTACAAGAAATAGTCATGTTTGAATTCATCACCAGAACTAAATTCAGTTCCATCCTAGCCACTGATAAAAATCAAGTATGGGGATATGTTTCATAACTCCGATGTGTCTCTACAGTAGGCTGAGTACTGCCTGTGTCCCACTGTGTCTGAACTTTGCAGATTTAGGTTGTCTAAGAAATTACTATTTAGCTATTTATATTCAGTAGAATGATTAATGACAGTTCAAAATGCAACTCTTCTTGCAAGTCTTAAGTTGCAACAGATTTCATCTGCAGAGGCACCCTTTTAGATTCAGAATGTGGTCCACCATATTGCTACCTTTCTGAGAGTAATATCTTGAGGTTTTGTTGATTTTTTGTTTGTTTGGTTGGTTGGTTGGGTTTTTTTAATCCTATCCATAAGCTGATGTTTGAGGAAACTGATGTTTCCTCTCTTATTGTAAAACTTCTTTTAGAGAGGTGTAATTGAAAACCCTTCTGAGTTTAAACTAGTTTGAGGAAAAGATCTTGAAGTCATGCAAGTTGTAAACTGTCATGTTATCATTGAGGGTAGATCCAGGATGTTTGCAGTCCTTTGTTAGGATGGGATAATTCCAGTCCTTCATTAGACTTAGGTCTGTTTAGAAGAGCTCAGTTTCAGATAACGTTGTTACTCAGAATTTAGCTGTTTCCCTTTTTCTTATTGTTTATAATGGGAACTCTTCTTGCATCTCAGATATGGAATCTGTTAAGACCTAGTATTAGCTCAGTAGGAAAATGAAGATGTATGAAAAGAAGATAATTCAAGGATATGGGATGTGGGAGCATTACAAATTCGGAAAAGGGACCAATAAAGCTGTAGAAGTAATGAAAGACCGTCTGTGAATGAATTTACCTTGTATCATGTTGTTTTCTGCTCATGAACCTATCAGTGAGTTGATCCTTTGCTGCTATAGGCTTTGATAGTTACTGTCCTTTCGGAAGACATTTCTAAAAGTAGATATGGGTTTATTTATTTATTTAAATCTTGCATTGGCTTGTGGAAATTTCCCAGATGTTCATAAGGAGTAAGTAATTTCTGTGAAACTGTGATGTTTGTGTTTGATGTTACAGGGGATGTTGAGATTTCTGAAAGGCCAGATTGTGCCTAACTCATGTTGTCTATGGACAGAGCTACCTGAAAACAATTGCAATTGTCATCTGAGCTGTGAGGCCTTTACCTACGGCTGTGCATCTGTTTCTTTGTGTGTCCTAGTCACTTGGAAGACTAATGCAGTTTAGATCTGTAACTTCGCTACCTTAGCTATTTTAGCAATTTCTTAGCCTTCTAGCATGATGATGAGCACGTGGCTTGTAATTTAAACCGGGTGTTATAAGAGCTGCCTGAGGAAGGAAAAAGTTTCTTCTTCCCTCTCTAGTATCACTGTAGGTTAGCCTACAGTCCAACCCATAGGTTTTCATTTTAGATCAAAAATATAATAGTCTCTGTTATTGCTAGTGCATGGAGGTGGTCACCTCTATTGCCATCCTTGCCTGTTTTTATAAATTCCCTGCAGAAAATGATATCATCCCTGTTGGGAACAGTGACAAGCAGAAGGCAGTGATGATCTGCAGCGGAATCTGTAGAGGAAACCGTATATTCACTAATAAAGTTAGCAGAAGAGCTTTACTTCAACATGATAGTCAAACTCTCCTTGTGAAGCAATGTGACAGAATCTCGGTTATTCTGGCTTAACAGCAGTAGAAGTTTTTAACACAACTTGGGTATGTAGTATATAATACAAATCAATACAAAGCAAGGCATCCTCTCTCTATATTGTATTGTCAAAGTGAATTGTAGTGGGGAGTTTTGTAGATGGTTTATGATATTTTCAGTCATCTTATCAAATATAAATTTCCTAAAGTATAGAACGTTACTGTGGAATAATTGACTAATGATTTTGTGTCCCTCCCTTTTTTGTTTGCCAAAATTGAGGCAACTGCTTAGTGCTGATTTTCAGAAGGAGAGATTTTCTAAAAACCCAAGCTTCTATTAAGGCAGTGTTGCAATGAGTAACCAAAATGTTACACTCTGAATCAATAGCAAATGTGTATCTTGGTGCGATGCAACGCAGAATATGAATAATTCACATTAACTTCAGGAGGGAGTTGCATGGTTTCTGCAGAAGAGAAGCTTGGGATCTGTCACGTCAAACATAGCTGTAAAATGCTGAAATCAGTGGGCTAGTAGAAAACTGCCAGTAAGAGTCTATCTGGTGATCTCTGTCTTTATACATATGCTTCGCTGCAGACACGTAGGTGGGAAAGCCTAGAAGACAGAATTCAGGTAGGATGTATGAAGTGTTAGCCTGTTGGACTAAGTCAAACATTAATAGAAAATACAGATTGCTTCTCTATGTACAGACAATAGGTGGTGTTCAGAACAGGCGATGTGCAGCTGAGTACAGGTTTTGGTAGGTATTTTTTTGTCCGAGTTTTTTTGTTGTTGTTGGTTTTGGTTTTTTAAAATATAATCTAACTTGGCTCAGGAGGCAAAGCTCAAAATGAGATCATTAGAAACAAAATAAGTCCTAACAAAGGGCTGTTTAAAGTCACTGTTTGTTTTCAGACCCAGTTGACTGCTGCTAAGAACCATTTTGTGCTCAATACACCAAATCGTATGGACATGCTCCACCTCACAGCAGCCCCACACATGGTTCAAGAGGCTGCTGGGCTTTTGAAATGCAGTCCTTTAACTGTGAAGTGGAAAATCAAAATGGGGTAATTAGAATCATAAATACTACATTTTTGAGGAGGAGCAGTATTACTTCAGCCTGTCTTTTCAACTTTTACGTACAAGTCTTCAGTTGCCTTGTTCATAACTTCCTATTTTCTATGAAATATTTCTCTTTTTTTCTTTCTTTTCTTCTTTTGACTATGCCTATAGAATTTCTTATTTCTCATTCCACTCCTTATTACAGATGCCCCTGCTTAGCACAGTGGCCCATTATGCCATCCATGCACATACCCTGATTTTCATGAACAATGTTGGTGTAATTAATCCCAGAAGTCTGCATTTTCATACTTCACTGGACCCCTCTATTTTGAAGACCAAGCTGAAAAAGTGTTCTTGGTTCAGATTGTCCTGTAAGATTTTCAGTAGTGCTTGGTTTGGATGAAAACTGGATTTTCCAATGACTTGAGGATTTTTTCAGTCTTTCTGAAAGTTGAAGGTACACACATGCTATCAGAACAGTGTTATCAAACAGTCTCAAAAATTTTGGAATGTGGACCTGAATTTTAAGTCAAGATTTGTGTGTGATTTTTACAGTGTGTACTCTTATGTATCTTGCTTGTGTATCCTTTTTTATATGACTATAGATGTAAATTACATTTACATGTATTTTTTTCCTGATCTGGCTATAGGTAGGAAGTATAGGGTATCTTGATAGCAAATCTTCATTCACTTAGTACAACCCTGAATCTGTGTTGTCAAAAAGCTTAGGTTATTAATGTCTAAATGTTTAATTGCTTAACTATCCCAGATCTGCGAACCTGAAAAGATTCTTGCAACATGACTATAACACTCTGTTGTTCACATGGGTGAAGTTTTATAAGCACAGACATTTTGGCTTGCTAGCAAGTTTATTTTATTTTATTTTACTTTTTTATCAGTTACGGTTAAATACATGCAGATGATTATTCCTTAAAAGCTAAGTTGACAATAGCTTGTATCGGGAGACGTTCTGTCTTCTTAGAGTCTCTTGCAAATGCAAAACCAGATGGGTATTTTTTTAAAGGAATTGCATTTCATTATACAGTCTTCTTAGGTGAATTTTCATGTTTAAGAAGCCAGAATACAAGAGAGTGCTATATTAGTGTATTATTCTCACAACAAACAAGCCACTGTTCTGTTGCTACCTGCTTGGCCATTGTTCCCAATTGTGTATGCTTTGCAGTGGTATTTGGATGGTTTCCTGCTCTCTGCCAGCACAAAAAAGGCATTTCTGTTACAATGGCCCCTAACCACACAATGACAGCATTAAGGATTTATTTGGAGGTTTCATTATTTTCTCCTCTTTTGTTCCTTCCAGGATGTCTTCCAAGCGACCAGCCTCTCCGTATGGGGAAGCAGATGGAGAGGTAGCCATGGTGACAAGCAGACAGAAAGTGGGAGAAGAGGAGAGTGACGGGCTCCCAGCCTTTCACCTTCCCTTGCATGTGAGTTTTCCCAACAAGCCTCACTCTGAGGAATTTCAGCCAGTTTCTCTGCTGACGCAAGAGAACTGTGGCCATAGGACTCCCACTTCTCAGCACAACACAATGGTAGGTTTGCTAATGGTCTATTGTGCTTACATTCATTCTTTGAATTCTGCCTCTACAGTAGTTTGGCATCCAGATCTGTACTTTATGGAGTGTACAATGCACAGTTACATGTACAGAACATGCTACAATAATGTGAAAGCTTTGACTTAGCTGGACTGCCTTTACCCTCCACTACAAATGCTAAATCACTTGCAGTGCAAACTCCAGTTTTCCTCACCTTTGTCTGCTGGCATTTAGGGTGCTAAAAATTTTTAGCTACAGCGATGTGAATTTGAAGTATATGTGTTCAGCAAACAGTAAATGGTTTTGGAACACTGTAAGTGAGAGTCATGTTTGGCATGGTGTCTGAAATATCACCCCAATGCCAAGTTTATGCAATAGTAAGGCACGAAAGTCTGTATAAAGGGTAAAAAAAGCAACTTTGGATTTTGCTGGTTTTAAAAATTCATGTGTGATGTGCATTTCACGTGCCACAGATACCTACAAGAAAGTTTCCTGTGCTTATGGAATTAAATCAGCCTACCAATTTTTCACCTTTTTAAGCACTTTACAAATGACACAGTGCACTTTGTTAATTACGTTTAGCAGCCCACTGGAAGTCCAGAACTGGCTTTATCTAAAAGCAGACAAACAAAAAGAACAAAAAGCAATGCCATGTTCCTCACTAGTATCGTAGTGTCACTATTGTAATGTGACGTGTTTGGGCCCTTCATGCAGAGTACTGTGATACATTTTTATAACGGCTGAAAGGTGCAGGGAAAGGCATTGAGACCCCAGGACTTAGGCACCTCCACAAAGCTGTCTATTGTGAACACACACAGCTCTTGCCTGTTTACAAATTGACTGTAACTTTTCTGTTAGTCCCCCACTTTGACAAGGGCAGTGAGAATTTCACTTTAAGTGAAGATAATGAATGGACCTGCATATTTGAAGGCTTTTAAAAAGCATTGCAAAATAGGTGATAGTGTATCCTCATAAAAGCCTGCAACAGCTCCATAGTGGTATTTAAGCCCTTACAGCTCATTATGCGTATGTAACAAGCCCTAAGTAAAAAGCCTTAGGGATTATTATTTCTCATAGGACCAAGTCACTGGATATTCACTGAAGCTGCTCTCCTAGACAAAGTAACTCGCTGATCCCGATCCATTTTTGTTCCTTTTTGGTCTAATGCTTAAGTTCAAACAGTGGTTTGGAATATTTAATTTTACTTTGTGTTATTGCAACTTTAAATGAAGAAAGAACATCATTGGAAAGGGTTCTCATGGGCAGACATGTCATTATCTTTTTCTAGCTTGTTTACTTCTCATCCTTTATCAGATGTTTTATGGAGATGTAATTCATTAACATACAGTTCCAGCCAACCGGATGTTAGGGTATGTAACTGGTGTATGAGCTTTGGTGTATTTTGGTCTATTTTAAGAGAGTGTATTGAAGATAAAGGGTTGTTCCTGACAACATGTAAGTCAATAGACAAACTTGTGATGACACCAGTAGTGTAGAATCAGACCCTAATGAAATAAAAACTCATTGTCTTCTAAGGAGCCCAGCAGGAGTATTTTAACTACACCTCACTGAAACACTAAACTGCTCTTTAACTGATTTTAACTAACTTCTTTATTCATTTATAGTTTGTAAGACCAAGAAGTTTAGCTGATCATCTAGTGTGACTTCCTGCTATGAAGGCTATATTTAATGTGATGTCAAAACAGTGTGTTCTGTTTCTTTATAATACAAGATACTGAATTATTGCACATTTTAGACAGTTTTGCTGTAGTAGTGAGATGCTGTAGGCTTATCTGAAGCATGTTTGGGGGGTTGTAGGGACTGAATTTGTCTTCATACATATTTAAGAAAATTGCCAGTTTGTATGAATGTGACATTTTTGTAATATCTCTCTTTTAGTGAGGAGTGTCTTGTAAAAATCATCATCCAGGTAGGTCAGAAAGGATGTAGCCTATGTGCCTCCAGAAAGAAGGAAGTGATCAGTGTAAATGAGTAAAATATACATAATCACTCCCTCTGCTGTTGTGGTATGTAGTTATAAGAAAGAAGTAACTGAACCTAGTGCTTGAATAACTTTTAGATGACTTCAATTTGGGTGATTAGCAGTTATGAAAGTAATCCCCAAAGGGTATTCACTTTGGTAGCATTACATAGGTCATTTTTATACTGTTTGAGTTGACATTCTGTGCTATTTTATAGCCTCTGGGAAGCAAATCCAGGTGTATGCACATGTGCACACACCACCACACAGCGCGATCCAATACAGTGTTATTGATAAAGCTCCAGCAGTGTGCTTCACACTTCTTAATAGCTTGTCAGCTGTACTACTACACCTACTAACTGAGTTTGCAAGTGACTATGGAGTTCTCGTTTTGCAGCCACATGCTGTCCTTAGCAGGGTACACCTTTACAGATCTCTCCAATGTCCGATAAGACAGGATCAGACATACAACTGGTCTGAAATCATGTAGTGCATCACTCTGCTGCACCCCTCTAAACCATACTGCTTTGTGTGTGATTGTTGGCTAAGACTCTTCTCTGAAGGGATTCTTAGACATGGTATAGATCCAGAGAGATCTTTCTGTGTTAGCTTACATGTACAACACCCATTTGGCTTAGGGAACAATCTCAGTAGAAGAAAACCACAGCCAAGGGATCTGGAAGAGGTGTGGAATTACACAGCTTTGTCTCATCGGTAGGCTGCGTAGCTGAATTCCTCTTGTCACCAGAGCCGTCCCTGTCTCCTTATAGTCTGCCTCTCAGCACTAGGTCATGAAGGGACAGTTAGGAAAACAATTTCAGTGTTGAGAATCAATTTCTTGGCCTCACTTTTCTGGCTGCTAGTTGACCTTCTGTTTCATAGGTTACTTCCAGCTTTTACAAGTCCTGCCAGCTGGGACATCCTAGGATCCTTCAGGTAAAGGGCTGGTTGCAACAGAGTGATAGCTCAACAGTTTTTCCAACTTAGACTTTTGAAAATTTATCCTGTTGCACTTTACCAAGTTGTACAACTGTCAACTTAGAGACAAGGCTTGGAATGCTGGGTAAATTTTTATAAAAGGAGGGCAAAATCCCTAGAAAGAAATCTTCAAACCTAACCAAAATTGACAAAAGCTGCAAAACCCATCTTCCCATCAAATTAACAGGGTATTTCTGAGGATGCTGGAACTGCAGCCAGAGAAAGGTTAGTGCAATGGGCACAAACTGAAACGCAGGAGGCTCCATCTGAACATCAGGAAATGCTTTTTACTGTGAGGGTGACTGAGCACAGACACAGATTGCCCAGGGAGGTTGTGGAGTCTCCATCCTTGGAGATATTCAAAAGCTGTCCGGACACGGTCCTGGGCAACTGGCTCTAGGTGGCCCTGCTTGAGCAGGGGGTTGGAGCAGATGACCTCCAGAGGTCCCTTCCAACCTCAACCGTCCTGTGGTTCTGTGAAAGTCAGGGGCAACTCTATCCCAAACTCTCTTCCTCTTGATAGAAGAAACTAATACTTATTGTAAGTAGGAAAGCTCTTCCACTGATAAGAAAAGAAACAATAATTTATCAGACTTAAACCAAAAGCTCAGAAGAAAATACAAGACAAATCATTTGACCTAAAATATATCTGAGGGTCCCCTTCGCATGTTCATAGCAGGCCATAAGCTTAGCAGGGAAACACTTGACGATTACAGTATCGGTCAATACCTCTTTTGAATAAATCTATTAAGGCTACAGTATTTGGATAGCACGGATAGTTGTTAGCTCACCTAAGTTATGAGGGTTTATTTTACTTATTTCTATTTGTCTGCCTTACCATGTTGCTTTTGCCACCTCTCAAGACTGCTGATCTCACCAGTGGTGTCTGTGTGCTAATTTCTGAAAATAAGAGATGTCAGTCAGGCTAAAAGCACTGATTGAAGTATACCATGGGCATGGTATGCTGTGGCCAAATTCGACCATTCTTCTTACCTGTAGAACATCAATCAAATGCTGGACGAGATTTAAAAAAAAAAAAAGTTCTTACCAAAAGATCAAACTGATAAAGTGTAATTTTGCCACTGTCCAGTTGCTCCAAACTGCGTGACTGCACTGCTAGCCCACATTTGTCCTGCACTTTCAGTGAGATTTAGAATTCATTGTCAGCAGTGCTTTAAATTGATAGATAATATTACAGTGCACTATTAAATAGCTTTATTACTTCACACTAAAAAATGTTGCATTTCTGTGGTGAATGAAGTTATTCCTCTGTAACTTGGGAATAATATTAAGAAATTTTGGTCATATTAAGGATAATAGTAGTACTGGTCAAAGAGCTTACCGACACATTGCTTCATGCTTTTCCTCCACTTGTCCAAAATAAAAGGTTGTTTAATGCTGCATTTGCATTCTCTTATCACATACATCCTGGCCTGCACTTCACCTATTGGTCTGGGGTTGTCAGCATGTGAATAGTGTTGGGTCAGAACAACATGCGGCTAGAGCACTTAGCTACTATTCAGAAGTTGTGAAGATAATGGAAATCTGAATGCATATAGCTTTTTAAAAAGTCAAATAGGACTCTAATTATACTGAGCTAAAGAATGCCTATTAAAAAAAAAAAAGAACCACAGTGGTTTTAGAGAAATTTTAATTTCCAGTGTACCTTTGTGCATCAAGCTTAGGATAAGTTATTGTGATGGTACAATGCACAGTGTTGTGAACACCAGTGCCGTTATTGTGCCAGCTCTAATAATGAGAATTTCATTGTTTGGGGAGAGCAGTCTCCTACACTCTAGACAAAAGTGTAATTACTTTTGAACGATGTGGAATGTGCTCAGTTTAATAGCACGGAGAATAGATTCACAAAGATTCAGATAAAGCTAGCTTGGAAGCCATATGTGCAATGTGGCAGTATGAAATTGTTAGCAGGCACCATAATTACAACACACACACGCACGCACTCTCACAATTTCACAGTTTAAACGATAAACTGTTGTTTTTGTGAGAGAGAGACTGGCTTATCTGAACAAGACTAGTTCAATTAAAACAAAGCAGAAACGGTGATAAGTTTGCATTTGTCTTTTTTGATGTTCTTTCCTTCCTCTCTTAATGGTAAATTGATATTTATAAGATGATGAAATTGCATTGTTACAAACATTGCATTATAGATGTTGTCACAAAAGTGGCACATGAAAGCAGTTCCCACAGATACAATTTCAGGCTTGTATCAGAGTTTGATCCTTTCAATCTTTACATTTGCACCATTTCAGAGAATGACTGTATGGGCTATTAGGAAAGGGAGAAAATAAAGAAGAATCAGCCAGGACCCATCAAAAGCTGTAGAAGTTGCCTACTGTGTCATTTGGTCCAGACCCTAGAAAACCCTATGCAGTTATCGAGCACCAGTCATGATGGAGCCAGAAAAAGCTTTGATGCCTCCGGTATCTGCCTGACAAAATATCTTCCATTTAAGCTGTTATAACCTGCCTGTCTTCCTTGTCATGATCTGTATTCTCCTGGCTCTCCAATCCTGTCCCATCTATGTAAGTAATGCTTATAGTATTTAGCAGTTACTTGCAAACTACTTGTTGTGCACGTTCTATGAAGGGCAGGTAAACCAAAAAAAATGTTTTCGTTCTTCAGGTGAGGCAGGGATCAAAGCCATAGTGCAGTTCAGGAGAAGTATGCTAGTTTATGGAAGTTCCCTTGGTTTGTTCTACCACTTTCTTAATACAGTGAGTTTTCCTTCCTTGTGGCCATGGAGAACCAGAGTGGATATATCATTCCAGCTGAAGTCAATGGGCAGAAAGACTGGCCAAAGTTTGAGATGACCCGTTGGCATTTTGGTCAGACTCCGAAAGGTCCAAAGGTTGGTTAGGGGACAACAAATAAGTAATGAAGTAGGAAAACATTTTTTTTTTCCCAAGCAGGAAGGTTATAACTACATTTAAAACAATAAATTAACAAATCAAGACCAGACTTATGATATATAAATTGCCTGAAATACAGGGTGCAGATGACTGTAGTTTTTAAAGGCCATGAAGAGAAGTGGAAACAGCAGTTGTTTGTTTTTGCTGAAGATCATCTTACTGTGAAGCAGTCACGTTTTTAATGGATTCATTTGAATGCAGTTAAGCAGAAAATAATCAACAGAAAAGTAAACACCTTTGTTTTATAGAAGTGCTGGGAACTGTATGTATCCATTGTTTGCAAGTGATTATATGCCTAGGAATCAATTCATTGACTTCATACTGGAAAATATCTTCATTTAAGCTTCTTGCATAAATACTAGTAAAATCTAATTCAAGTGAATAGCTGAAAAATTCCACAGGAAAAAAGACAGGTAAAACCATAAAACCCACAGTCGGTAGGAATATTTGAACCAGATGGTCTCTCTTACGATGAAGAGAAAAGAACTATTAAGTGCACTATGAAAAAAAAAGAACAACGTAAGCCTTAAAAGAAAAAAACTTGGTTATCTTTCTAAGCAATCTACCCTAGGACATCCACAGTGGACACAGTTGTTTCATTCCAAATTAATATCTCAATCCAGAGTGCCTTCAGTAACTAGCTCAGTTTGGGATTGCACACATTTACTGAGATCTGCTAGGTAATTTTATTGAGGATTGTACGTTTTTACTGGAAGTACTGCATTGGCATCAGTTCTGCCAGGTCAGCCTAGTGGTATGTGCAGCTTTCATGGCTTGGAAGTGTAGCAGTGTGCCCACAGCAGTACATTGCAGCCAGTACCCAGAAGATTGGGACAACGATGTCTTCTGGAGGGAGGTAGGAGATACCACAGATTTGGGACAAAATTTTGAAGCTACCAATTTGAGGAGCGCTGATGAAGGTGAAGACTAGGGTATGGAGAAAGCCCCAGCAGGACTGCAAGGTTAGTTTATAGCAATAATGTAAAGATACTACATTTAAGTATTCCTACTTCTTGATACAGCTTTTGCTTTCAGCAGTCAATCCCTAGCTGTGACATAACCTAGGCAGGATCTATGGTATCTCCATCCTACCAGAACTCAAACAGTAGCTGTGGACTTCGTGTAGTTTCTCCAGTCCAGGTCCATCATCTGCGGCACTTTGCCTGAATTTATTCTGAAACGCTGCCTTTTCTTTGTTGATAGTGAATCTTTACGGGATTGCAGTGAGGCAGAAACTCTGCTGCCAATTAAACACCCAGTTCTCCATGGTTCTGGAAAGAGAAGGCAGCAGAAATTTAGTTAAGTTTTCATGCTTTCCCTTTCAACCGATGGCGTTATCTCCTTTGGCCAAGCTTCTGCACTGTTAAGAAGTTTGTGGCCTTGGGCTGGCAGTGTAGCTACTATCGGAATAGAGAGCAGCATACTGGACTTTCATATTCTTATCTGACACACGCCTCAAGGCAAGGCACGTGGGAATCTAAATTGATTATATTTTGCACCCTACGCAGTGCAAACTTCTACTTTTGCATACCACCTTGACTCATTTTTGCTTCAGTAGTTGCCCATTCATTTTAGAACTTCCAGAACATTTTCCCTGTGTGCTTTCTGTCTGCTGCATACGCTTTTCATATCCACCTTACTTCCTCTGAGCAGCTGGTGTGGCTTTCTCCCTTTCTTTTCACTGCAGGTGAGAAAGCCTTTTTCTCTATTTCCAGCTTTATAAGAACAATATTACTCTCTCATTTTCTGTCTGCTTTCAGTTGTCCTCTGAAAACCTTTTTCTGCCTTGCCCACTTTCTTCCTCTGCTTGTAGTCATATTTAACTTAGTCATTTTTATTATTTAATCCATTCTAAAGCCTTTTAGTAAATAGCTCATATGAAGACATTGCACAGTAAAAGAAAGTATTGTGCTATTTGCTTGGACAGAATGTCAATAAACTAAAGGATGGTTGTTTTTTGATATGCAGCTCTACTTTCAGTAGAGATATACCAAAACTGAAATGCATTGTGAAGTATTGGTCATGGTTTCTTGAATTTCAGGGTTGTAAGTCATCTGTGTGATTATCAGCTCTGGCTCCTAGAAGTGCCAGAACTTTCTGCTACGCTCAATACTCACAGTCATGTTTTACTGACTCTTCTCTCCCTATCAAATGTTTGTGTCCATAGTTAGGATGTTATCCATTGCAGCAACAATTTGAAGTGTCTCTTTCTTTTCTGTCCTTTTAATGGCTGAGTGTAATGCTCCGTCATGTTTTTTGCCTTATCTCTTTAAGTACGTTTTCTCAGGTTATACAAATTAAGTTGGATTAGGCTGTGCCAAGGCCAGCTTTCTTCCCCTGATTTTTCTTGCCACTGCTAATGCTTTTGCAGATTCACCAAAACTAATGATGGTTGGAGTGGTAATGAAAATGTGGCTTCAGGCACTTGCTAGCATTTAAAGTGTCATGTCATCCAGTTATGTTTTTTTTTCTTTCATGAAGCTAACTACTTCCTCTTGTCTTGAGTATATCAGTGAAATATCACCACCTTCTCCACTGTAATAAAGAGGTTTATTAATTTTCTCTGGAGATTCATGGCTGGAGAAGGACCTGTGGTAAACCAGACTACAGACTTCAGTATGTGTTTACTTAAGTATGGGCATCTAACATAGGTGGGTTGACTCCTAAGGCATGTGCAGAAACCTCTGTAAGGGAGAAGATTGACATGCTGCAATGTTTGTGAAGCAACCAATGTTCCAAAATGTTTCAAGACAATTAAACGGAGGAAACAAACTTTCCTAAGTAAAAAGAGTCCTTTATGTCTGGGTTAGCAAGCTTGCCTGAATAGTTTGGCTAGCCTCATTTCCAAATTCTGTTTGATACTGTTAAGTTCTTTGTTTCTTTTTCCAGTTAAGGTGCAGTTGTGTGACCAGATAAGGCATTTTTGGTCTTTGCAAAGGAGAGGTAGATGCAATGAATCCTGTGAATTTAGCATCACTAGATAAACCAGTGGACATAACCAAGTGGAGTTTGTGCCCAGTTTAACTAAGGATAATTTTTGCCAGAGCAGTGTAAACAAGACTGCCATTATGCATGGAAATAGTCTGCTTCAGCATCCTTTTTTAATGCTTTTAAAACTGAATCCACCCCAAGGAAAAAAAGGGCTATAAAGATTAACTTTTTGTAGTTTGTACAGGCAACAGGCAAATCATATAGATTGTCCGAAACATAGACCAATAAAATCTAACATCAGACTGTTATTATCTTTATTTATATTGTACCCAGAGCATGATTTATTTTTATAGAGACAGAAAAAAGAAACATTCCTGCCCCAGAATGCTTAGCTTATGACCCTGTTCCTGCAAAATAATCTGGTTGATTGGAACCTAATGCTGATGGTAGCAAGAGGGAGGGAAGGAGAGGTCACTGACTATAACTCCTTCTGCACACAGCTTTTTGTAGGATTGGAGTTTGATGACACAAAATAAGAAATATTATAGCAAAAGGTAAAATCTTTCTGACATCTCAAGTCTGAATTACTGCAGTAGATTGTGTGTGTATCTATACACTAAGTCGTGTCAGAAGTGGAAGCTTGCATTGCTTATTAATATTGCTAGCCAGAAATAAAACAAAATATCTGTGCTTCAGACCCTCCTCTATGTTGATTTTCAAATTGAATTTAAAGTGTGTGTTTCATCTCTGAAACTGTAAGTGAAACTTCCCTCTTTTTCATTCTTTTCATTTTAAGCTGCTGCAGTTGTAATCAGGAGAGTTGCTCAGGTTTGGGTCCATCTGTGTTCAAAGTCAGTAGCATTCGCTGAGGTTAGTATCTAGCTGCCTCAGATCTGTGGGTCTCCAGAAGACAACTGTATACAAATGCAGAGCTTAGTGGATTTAGGACTCTGTAGGAGAGAGTTAGTTTCTTGTATAATTTTCAGTTAAATCTGTGGGGTTTTTTATGGTATAGGACAGCAGTCTGAATAGTAAAATTTCTGTTGATTATAGGTCTGTTGGAACAGTAAGAGAACATTTTGGCTTTCTGTTATATAGGAAGGAAGTTAGCATAAACGTGGTCACTAACACATAATGTCATGTCAATCACAATGTCACTTTTGGGGTGGGGATTCAAGGGTGAGGACTGGTCAGACTAAATGTTTATAAAGTGTATGTCCAGAGGTAGGCTAGTAACTTTAGGTTTAACTTTATGGTTAATGGAAATAAATAGGGAATAGCAGAGTGTGATCCATTTTGTCCTAACATAGCTTCTAAGTAGGTCAGAGAAATCACACCCTAGAAGTGCCTATTTTACTTCATAGGTTACAACTGGAGCTTAGGGTGATAAGCTCAGCTGTTGATCCCTATAGTTTAGAAATCTGTAGTTAGATAACTTCAACCAGAAGAGCCTTGAGTGAGAGGTAATTGCCTGGCCAGAGAATTTGTTTTTTTGTAAATAAGTGTTTGCTATATAGTGTCTAGCTCTGTTGGGAATATAAAGCATTCTGCGTCTCGGAGCTCAAAACACTCAACTCACTTGAGTTTGTCTCCTGCATCTGGCTGATGTTAGTGTGAGTCCATGGTATATTCTTTGCTTTTATAAATACAAAATCTGCAAGTACCCTTTTCTTATTATTCTTAAATTTTTATTGTCTTGACACAGACAGTAATGCACATAGAGTATGAGGGAGAGCAGATTGATCATTCATGATAGTTACATATATAAGACTTGTTTAAAGTCTTTTTAAACCAATTTGATAAATACTATTGGAAAACAGTTTTCAGGATTTTATATATCTACAAGCAGAATTGAAAATAGAGTGATTCAATTCTGCAAAGAATACATCTGTGGTAGATGATGTACTTTTCCTGTTTGCTTGTGGCCAGTGTAAACTTAGCTTTTGGGCAGAGACCATAGCTTCAGTTTTGAAGCTGTCAACATGAGTATTGGGTAATATATTGACACAGGGCCACAGTGAATTCCCTAGTTTTCCATGTGGATAAACTAATTTGACTGAAATCTCAAGTTTCTACTTAGGGCTTGTATCTTTATTTTGCCCTGTAAAATACCACAAACAGTTGTTGGACTCCATACTTGTAATTTCATAAATATTAACAAAAATGGCAAGTTTTCAGTTTACTAGATGAAATTAGACTGTATTCCCAGCTTCCCAGTTGTTGATTTATCATTGGCGATTCACTTCTCTTGTCTGTGCCTTAATTTATACGCTGGTACAATGGAAATTATACTTGTCCTTCATCCATGATGGTCTATGGTCTATTAGTGTTTCCAAACTCATGGAGATTCTTGAATGCCATACAGTGAGATTGGGGTTCAGTTCACCAAAGTTTAGGCACATAAAAGTTAGGTGTCTGGGCTCTCTTCACAATTTATGGAAAAAGATAACCACCCTCCTAGGACAACCTTTCCAGTCTTAAAATAAGCCTCTAAGACAAGAAAGATGAATTACCCTCTGAAAGTGCTTGTCTATTGACTATAGAGGGAGCCTTGATGACTAGTTTAGACTAGATGTCTAATTTGGGGCTAAAATTAGGTGAGAGTAGTCCCATTCACGGTACATGGTGGAGTTAAAGAAATAACACACATTCCTGTATAAATATTCTCTTGTATTTTTGTAGAAGTAGCCATGTTCAAGCTCTTTTTGTGTTTGTGTATGTGTGTGTGTGCATGAGAATATGCTAGCAGATTTCTTTTTTAGCCAGCACTGATGGTATTTAGTGGGGTTTTAAGAACTGGATAGTCCCTAAAAGCAAACTTTTTGTTGTATATCCAGCCAGCAATGTTAAGTTCAAATAATAAATTTTACACTTACATGTACAGTTTGAAGTGTGTTGGTTAGCAACATGAATTGGAGAACAGAAGCAATCCAACATGCCTTTAAAAAGCTATTTTGAGAAGATTCTCTTGATACTGAAAAATGGCATTGATTCCAGTGGTTTTCCCCATTTTAAATTTAGGGAATTACTTCTTGATTACTATTAGAAACTTTTGTGCTTAATAAAGCATTTGTCATTCTTACTATAAGCTGCAACAAATGTCAAATTTCATTATTAAATTTAGTTCATTAAAGAGAACACAGTATATATAACCTGTTGTGTCTGAAAGATTTGATTTAGCCTTGCTCGGTCATTTTTATAGCAGTACTGGCAAGTTCAAATGCCATGCATAGGCTTAGTAGATAGACGTAGCAATATATTAGTTAAGAAACTGTAGTTAAGTTCCAGTCTTATTCTGTAGGAACTTGTCTGCTGTGCTTGTTTTAATTCTATTTATGTCCTCATCTATGTTTAATCCAGAAAGTGGGTATATATACATGAGCGCAGTTTCATTTTGGCACCGTATTTGGTATATTGTGTGCTGTGACTTGCATCATGCCTGCAGGCCATAGGAAAACGACACAAATTAAATGTGAAATAGAGAGGAGACATAATTTAAAACTTGCATGTTCTAGAGATGCAGTATGGCATACGAGAGTTGCAACATATTGCAAAAAATTCACCCTATTTCCCCAAAAAGAACATGTTTTCAGCTGTGCAGGGTGCTGGAGACATAGGCAGCTTTCTTAGCTGTTCGCTCGAAATAGCTGTCACTGCATTTTATTTGAGGTAGTATCATGACCACTGCTACACATGCTCTGTTGTCTTTTCGTTCCTGTCTAACTACACAGGTCAGTGTTCTCTGTCCTCTTCTGTGATTCTGTAATTATATTTATTTTACATAGACATGTGAGTTCCCTTTTCCCTTTTACATATGTTGTTTTGCTTCATGCTGAGAAAACTCCACAGCCTGACAGGGCGCACTTTTTTTTTTTTTTTTTTTTTTTTTTAAGCACTCCAAATTCTATCCAGCTTTAAACTCTTATGTTTATAACCCTGAATATCTCTAAAATGTCTTTACCTAAAACACTTTATGGTTTTATTACCAGGTTTATGCCAGTAATAATATTCACATCAGCTTTCTTAGGGATAATCTTTAAGCAGAACCTAGCAAGAAAGGCTTTGAAAACTATCATTCCCAGGAACGCAAATCTCAGAACATGAAACATCGGTTTAATCGCCCTCTCTGACAACTTAACACGACAGATTGAAAAATACAAGCCGATATGGAAGTGGGATCAATGGATTATCAAAGTCCTAAACATCTTCTCTTGGGGGGGGGTGCTTTGGGGTCCATTGGCATGCGTAAGACATGAAGTTTGCATAGCTTACCGCAGATCCGATGCTGTCTGACTGGCAGGGAAGTTGAGAGGGAGAGAGAGAGATTTACATGAGGGAACTCAGGGGGCTTTGTCACGGCAATTGTATGAAGTGATATACAGTGCAAATCGACTCGAGCATGTCCCTGGATAGCAGGCGGTTTACAGCCTCTTCGAGCAGAGATTACTGCTTTATCTTGTCATACTAAATTAACGTGGCAGCACACTGTTAAACAGTGGTGACCTCTTCATCTGTGGAAATTGCTGCCTAGAGGAGAGATGGTATTTAAGACTCTCTTTCTCTCTCTCTCTTTCCCTCCTCCCCACTTTCTCTCCCTCTCCCCCTCCCTCTTTCCCTCTCTCTATCTTGTCTTTTTTTTTTCTGTAGGGCCCTGAGGCATTTTTGGGTTAGGTTGTAACATTAAAGACAAAAAGAAAGAAAGAAGGGGGGAAGGGAGAGGCTTTTAACATCAAGGTGACAACAGCTATGTGTTAATTGGGCCTTTGTTGTTTGATTAATAGCCACTTTGGTGTAGAATATTAAGACAGTTGTTTGGACAACTTTCTAAAAATGACATGTCCTTTCAGTAAACTGGGATTAAGCAATGTTCTCCGGTCTGCACATTTTAACTCCTTATTGTTATTGCATTTAGTCCTGAGTTTACTGTTATTCAGGAGCAAGCGTGCCGTCCGGCTCTTCTGGCACCGTCCTCCGCTGGCATACATTGACATAGCTCTCTCCAGTGGCACTCGAGTGAGCTGCTCACTTGCTGGTATTACTGAGGGTCAAGGTGATGAAGATACCACTGAAATGTAGTTCGTCTCTTGTGTTAGACTGTATCAGAGGATTTTTAGAATTAAATAATGATCCTAGCAATACAGCTAAGCGGGAAGAGGACCATAGCCGTTTCATTGGGCTGGCAGTGTGATACAGAAGAAGGGGAAAAATAAATCTCGCGTTCCCATCTTTTTCAGTAAACTGAGGCAAGGAAGGAGAGAATGACATCTCTTCCTTAGACCAGGTTTTCTGTTCTTGATTTCTCTGTTTGCTATGCAGTGATTCATTGTGGGTCCAATCCAAAGCTCTTTGAAGTCAACATAAAGACTGCTTTGTCTTTAATAGGCTTTGGATCAAGGCCCACCTGACCTTAGGCAAATTATTGCAAATCAGTGTTATGAAGTGCTTTGAAATTTGCAAGCATACATGTCCAAAGGACTAATTTTTACTATAATTTTTTATAAGCAGTTGGAAGGCCAGGTGAAGTCAGGTTTGCCAGCCCAGCATTGGAGATAGCCCTATGTGCTGAAAATGGTAACATTATGGCTGCATGTTTGGGTGAAGGAATCCTTCCCTACCTCTTCCTTTGATGAATCTTTTAGTCTTTAGCAGATTCTGTTCCTACGTTATTTAGTTTATCAGTTGACAAGAGAAAACACTTTTATGTCAAAAACTCAGCACTGACTCTGGGATGCCATAGGTCTTTCGCTACTTCAGTCATATGAAGAAGGTTATGGAAATTTAATGATCTGAGATGGAAAAGGACTTTAAGATCATCTAGCTTGGATTTTTCCTTGCTGTAGACAATTGTTCCTTACTGTGAATTTCTTGAGCTGCCACCTACACAGATTCATGCAAAATTCTGTGCATTTTGTATTGTACATTTTGTATGTAACGTTTTCAGAGGCAAGCTTTTATTCACTTCTCTGAGATGCCAGCAAAGCTTATTTTTGCAGTAGAATATTTGCCATTTGAGATGCAATGTATCTGTGAACACCGATGTTATCATTGTTTTCTTTGGATGAATTTTGAAGGCCATTGAGCTAAGCACTTACACTAGAGATATGGAAAGGACTGACTTCTGGATTTATTATTTTTAGAAATCAATGCATTTGATAATTTATGTACAGCTTACAGAGGCCGCGTACGTGGCTCATGAATCAATCGGCAGCCAGCAAAAATGAAAGCTAATGAGCTCATTTCAATAGCAAGTTGCTCATTAGCAGGTAGGCTCACTGATCTTTCAGGTTTTCCAGTTCAAAGTCACATGGTCTTTCCATGTTCTTGGAAGAAGTAGTTTCCTTGAAAAGAACAAAACAGAAAAAGAAAGCATGGCAATGTTTTGAACATTTTCTCATTGCTTTGACATCTACATTTACGGTAAATGCTTGATATTGGGCTAGAGGGGCGATCACCTAATGGTCTGCAGGGCTAAGTCTGTGCCCATCACTATAGTACCAGCAACTTTCAGTAGCTGGAATTGAATTTACTAGTGAATTTACAAGATGTATGGGAAGAGGAGTATGGAAGCCTCTTCTCTACTTCTGCATAGAAATCGATATATTCCCAGCACAGCACTTTTCCCAGCACAGCATTTTCAGCCCAGGTTTTCTCCAGCTCAAGTCAGATGTGGGATGCTAGAAACTGCATTACTGTGCAGAGCTAGGCAGTATGTGCTTCCCCCTGTTCACCATTGACACCGTGGCCCATCCTGGTTAGATAACACCAGGCCTATGTCCTCCTGTCTCCTAGTAATAGTTATTTGATGCCTTGTTTGAAACACTTCGGTGATTCCAGTAGGACTTTTGTAGGGTGTACGCAAAAACTAGCTCATTTGGCCCAGGCATTATCCTTCTTGGTAGAGATACCAAGAGCTGAAGAAACCTGGCAATTAACCTCCCCCTGGGAAGCACTCTAAGGGACAGTAGTAAGAAGTATTGTGGATTTTATTTGCTAGGGCTCATAGACCAGCCTGAGAGAAGGTTTTTAGCTTTGTGCATTAGTAGAGTACATTGGTGTCCAGTGCTACCATTATTTTTTTTCCTTTTAGTAAAGAAGCAAATTAATTATTAATCTTTTTGAAAAGCAAACCTACTGCTTTAATTACCAAACCTTTCATAGAAAATTCTTGAACCCTTATGTTATTTATATACGTAAGTATATACGTAAAAATATGTAGGTGTATATATATGCAAACACACATACTTTAACTATCTCCTATAGACATGAGAAATATACTGCTCCTAATCAGACTGGAAAAAAACAGATTCTTGACAGAGTTGCCTGAGGCCCCTGCAAAAGAGGGACTCTTGAAACATATTTTTAAAATAATTTAAAAAAAGACAGATTTTCCAAATCTCAGGAATAGATTTTCAACTGCCTGATTTGGCTTGAAATGAGTTGGCTGAATCAGTTTCTTTTTCTTTTAAGTAAGTCTATAAAGCTTTGATGAATCTGGCTCATTGTTTAGCACTTATCTCATGAGTAAAGCTTGAGAGGTTTGGCTTGAAACTTACCAAATCACATCTTTGGAAAATGGCCCAAGCCTATTGATTTATTTGGAGGAAAAAAAAAATCCAAAGCAAAACACAACCAAAAAACCCTGATCCAGCTTAGTGAGTAAGTCCCTTACAGATCTATAGAGCCCCTACTGAATGAGCCCATCTATTTCTCAATGTATGTGAGCCCTGCACTTTATGGAATTGTAGGGCTGAGAGGGATTGCGAGAGGTCATCCAGTCCCAGCTTCAATCCAGGGATCAGCTGTACCAATGTCATTTCTATCAGATAATAGTCTAACTTCCTAAAGTTACTCCGTGCAGGAGACTCACAACCTACCAGTCTGTCTGTCCCAGGGTATTGCTGTCTTTACCATTAGAAAGTTATTCCTAATGTGTAACTCAAATCTTTTCTGCTTCCGTTTTAACTCATTAATTCTTGTCCTAGCCACTGCAGCAAGAGAAATGTAGTTCCTCTTTTCAGCAAATCTTTTTGTATTTGCAGACTGATATCACATCCCTTCTTCTCAACTTGTCTTTCAGTATGTGGAGTTCTTGTCTCCTCCATATTTTTCTAGACATTTTTTACTGTATTTTGGTTCCCGGACACTAGTAGTAGTGGAAACATTTACATTTTAACAGCTATGTCTCCTGCTTAACAACAGATGTGTTTCCATTAATGACAATGCTGTCTGCAGCAGGTGCATCTGAGATGCTACTGAAAAACTAATTCCAAGTATAAACAGACTCAGGGTGGCTCAGTCATGGTTTCATAAATGGTGCTGAGTAGTTTTGTTCAATTAACTTGCAGTTAAATCCTCTCTGGTACTAGTCTATCTAGTTAGCTGTGGTTAAATTTTCTAATGGAAGGAGGGCTTTGTATGTCTTTTGCTTAGTTCACTGTCAGAAGACAAGTTTTGGGGCTGCTTAGCTTTGCAGAGCTCTGACTGCATAGCTGTGGAATAGCAAAATGGATTATAGTGCCTCTTGCATATCAAAAGAATTGCCGGTGAAGTCTGACTACAGGATCTTTTCTTACAAGGAGGAGGAAGAAGAAACACTGGGGCTCGGGTCCTAGAGTGAGTTTCCAAGACAAGGAGTTGGCAGGGAGGAAATCTTTTAAATTTAAGACATTTGATCTGGAAGTCAATGGGAAAAAATAAACATCAGACCTTATGATATCAATTATCTGAGTCACGTTTAGAAAGTACTCAGTCCTCTGAACATAATTATTTTCATATGTACAAGATAGAGCATGCAACAGATTTAAAATCAAAATCCATTTCCTTTTATGATCTTTAAGGAATCCACTGTTTGTACAAGCTGAAACAAGGTAACTGATATAATGAGGGTTGTGCTTTTCTGTATTTTATGGATTTAATAAATCCTCTGTTAAAAGGAGTTATCAGGTCAATCTTCCCACTTTATTAGAAGAAATTAGTAGAAATTGACCTTGATAGCAGTCAACAGTTCTCTTTTTACTGTGTTTTGGGCTACTTGATAAGAGAGAAGCCACATTCCCCTTAAAGCGATTCTTTCTCCCTTGTCTCTCTATTTTTACATTTTGAGATTTTGTCTTGTGACCACCAGAAAGAAGGTATACATATGAGCCATCTGGAAATCAGAGCTGTTTGTGCTCATGGAACTTGATGCATTTTTACAAAGCAGTGAAATAAGTACTGATCTTAAAGGGAGAGTGAAGACTAGGAATTTGTTAATCTGCTGCACACCACTGCTTTTTTTGGAGCTCTGCTGGGGTAACTACAATGCCAGTAGTGAATACTTAGTGATTTCTTCCCATCTGTGTATCTGAGAGAGGCTGGAGATCAGTCTAGGGTACAGTGGAACAAACAGGTGTGCTTTACTGCCAAAGGAAAACCAGTATGCAAGACAAGATGGCAATGAGGGGTGAAATTTCCAGCTGATCATGAGTAATCTTCATGTGGTGAAGCCCTTTTCTTTCCACTCTCCCTCCTGACACTTTTTGGTGGAAGATTTGGAGCAAACTCCCCCTTCTTTGGAAGTGCAGAGTGCTACTGCAGTCAAAAAGTCAAAGTAATTGATGGCAGATGACAGCTGCTGATGAACAGCTCAGCCTCACACTTCAGTGAAGAATTTGGGTAGAATTTCACAACATAAGGATATTATAGAAATCTTCCAGAATTCACAAAATTTGCAGACCACATGGTTATAAACCACCATAGGTCCTGTAATAAAGCAAATAAAGTTTATACGGTGGTAGGAAGATGATGGTCAGCTCACCAAATAGGAATACTGTGAACAGGCATGGTCCTTGTGCTGAAACTAAAAGCACAAGATAGTAGGTATGATCAAACGTGTCGGAACTCTTCTGAATTTTCTGATTGTGTTTCTGAGGAAAAGGTTTGAAGATGCCTATAAATACAAGATATTAGCGTATATTATTTCCAAGAAAGAAGATGGAAATTAAAAAAGAACAAAAAAGCTCTGAGATTTTGTCAAAACCAATGTGAATTAAGGGACAGTCCTTTAAAATGGATGGCTGTGTTACAAAACTGACTGGAGGACTTGCCCCAGGAATTGTGGTAGGAAGTAGCTCTTCATCACTGGCAAAGGATCAGTTTGTTCTGTTACAGCCTCGTTTTTCGCTTCCAGATTTATCAGTTGTCTGTCAGGTACTCTTTTGAACTGTTTTGATGAATAATTGTACTTGTGAAGGTTAATGGAGTGTCAGTCCCTTATTTACTCTCAAGTCAAATGTGGTGCATGCTAGTCAGAAGTGTAGCTCATGCTTCATGACCAGCTGACCTTAACGCTTTAAAGTGTGGTTATAGTCAGATAAATGACTGTAAAAATGACTTTAAAGGGTCCCATGTTTTCTGTCTTGCTGTGGCTTTAGAGGTCAAATTTAGTTGCATAAAAATATGATATTTTTATTAATTGCCTGTAATGCTAACTTAACCTGGGGTTTGAAAATAAAGCTGTGTCCTTTTTGCCTCACATCATCCCTAGTAATAAACATTTTGCAAATGGTACTTAACTGACTATTTTGTTGATGATATGTCTGCAAAGCAGAGTCCAGTTCCTTCTTTTGTAGCTGTATTGACTCTTCAGTACTAATGGCTGTTAAAAAAATTTAGTCAATAAAGCAAGCGGATAGACATGACTCAGAAAATACATGGGGAGCACATAAGTTGAATAAAAATGACATTTTAAAGCCACTGTTCTGCTTATACCCATACATTGTTGGAGGTTCACCTGTTGCAGAAGCAGAACACAAATGCTTGCATTTTAACTTCTACTAATCTGTGCCAATCTAAAATTAATGCAACCCTTGTAGTCACAAGAATGGCTAGCAATTTCCAAAGATGTTTGTTACTGTCTATTTTCCATTTATTTTCATTAGTATCTTTACTGGATATTGTAAGAGAGTGTTTCTTTTCATCAGTGCTTAAGCGAAAGAGTAAAACCTAAGACAGACTACTAGTTCTTTTGAGAAATTTTCACAGTTAATTCTGGTCATATTTTATGAACTGTACACTGTGCATAAGCTGACCTTTCTCGTACTAAGACTCATTCTGTTACTTCCAAGGAACAAAGTTCTACTTTTTATTTAAGTGAATAATAGCTGTGATGAAAATTAATAAACTTGCACACAAAGGCTTAACGTATAACGTGTTCTGGAAGTGAGATTTCCAGAACAGTTTAGTCTTCTGAGCAAGTGATCCCATTTTCACTGAAAATAACCTGTGGAGGTAAATGCAATTTGCTGATGGAGATCTTCTGAAACTCTTGCTAATCATTCAATATTCTGGCCAGCTTCTTTAGAGAATAAATATGGGCTGAAATCAGGAGAATCAGGCTTATAATTAATATCTTAATGGAAAAATGCTTACAAAAGGATGTTGTTGAGACAGTCCTCAGAAATCCTCCGTTTAGTCACTGCAAATGTAACTGTGCATCCCTGTTCTGTTCTATGGGCATTCCTAATCCCAGATTTTCTCCTTTGAAGATGATGTTTTGGCTGATTTGGGTACCTGTGATTTATATATCATCTAATCTTTTCACATTACCAACTCCTTGTCTGATAACAGTATCTTGATTTGTATAGGCTTGAGGTGAATTTGAACCTACAATGTAAAGACTTCCTTATTTTATGAATCTGCTTCCTAAATAATCAAGGAAAACTGATAAAGTTGTGTAAAACTGGGTTGAGAGACAGGCCAGCTGGCAGAGTATGTATGTGCTCCTTCCAAATAATTTAATTTTTCTTTAACATAAGGCATGGATGGAAGGAGGAAAGTACCTTGCATTTCTACGAATGACACAAACATGCTTCCCAATTAATATGTGATACTGATGAAAGAAACAAAATGGTAATATTATAACTATTGCTAATATTAATAGCCATGTACTACTAAATGTACTACATTTACTACTCAAGAAAGCAGTCAGTGGTCAGGTATATCGGAAGTTGCAGCATAGTGTCATTGTAACATCTTCTTTCGGCCCTCTATTTTTAAAAGTTTCTTTGAAACTTAAGTTATGAGACACTATGTAATGTTTGAGTAACAGAAATGTAATGCCAAAATGTATTGAGAAGAGCTTTATATAAATGTGTAAGTGCAATTTCCAGTACTGTCAAAGATACTGTAAGGAAGATGAGATGCCTTTCAGATGGACTGGTCTTACATGTCAGAAACTAGCTTTTGCCTGTACAGTACAAATAAGCTCTCAGAGTAGTTTCTGTTTATAATATCATTTGCATGTGATTTTCACTCTTACTTCACATAATTCAATTTATTCAGGCAATTTATTTTTCAAATATGTACTCTCCACACACTTGTACATCTGAAGATTAAAAAACTTAAATCAGGAAATTTTATGTAAGTCTTTTGAGTATGTTTAAATATGTATACTGTAAGTGTAGACACTCATAGACCAGAATAGAAGTGAGGAAGAAAAATAGGAGAACCCTCTAAAATGTACTGTAATCTTTTTAATGTGTATGAATACATATATATATATAAAAAAGGATGAAGTGTGACTCTTATAACCAAATACCTTGTCTTTGTGTTCACCCCCGTCTGTACTCAAGGTCTCCAGGTGCTCAATAGGAGCTTTTTAATTATTTTTCCCTGTTTGATGTTGCTAAGTATAATGAATGGATTGCAGAGAACTTTTTGTTAGAAACCTTCTGTACATCAGCTCAGTGCTGGTAGGCACAGTGATACTTGGCTGGATCTCGTCCTGAGACTCACCCTTGATAAATTTAAGGTCAGAAAAAGACAGATTTTGTAAAACCATGCCCTATTAGTCAACCAATGCTTCCTCATCACAAAGTAGGCTTACATTCTTTCCAGCCAAAGTGGAGAAAATTGTGTCTTTCTTATTTGGGTTGGGCAATTCTGTGGGTTTTTCAGCATCACTTCACGATGACTGAAAACTACAGGGAATACTCAGAAATCAGTGATTCAAAGAGGAGCTTGGAGAAGAAAGGCTAATTCCAGCAAAAGTTATTCATCCTCTGCTGATGGTGGGTAGTTGCCTATGACTGTAGAAGAATAGATATTCTTTGGGATTTTTTGTTTGTTTGTGAACATGACATACAACTTTGCACAACATTAATTATTAAGGAAAATATATAGTGGTCTTAATCAGCTACAGGAATATGATTTATTTAAAAAAATGGCATAAGAGAATGAGAATGAACTGCCTTAAAGCTGGTAAAGATCATTTGTATTACTCAGAATAATTTAGGTAAGTGATGAGAAAGGGGAGGAAAATGAGCATTTCTGTACAGTTTGCTTACTGTGTAATTCTTAATCAGGAGTGTCACAACATCCCTTGATATCATCTTATCACAAAGGTCTCTTCGTCGTAGGCAATGTATACTACTGACTGCAGTTTAAAGGAACAGAAGAAAGAATAACTGATCTGCAGAGTGAGAACAACTGTAAATCTGTCATACATTAGAATTTATTGGGTTTTTTGCATCACTCAACCACAGTCTGAACTGGCTCCTGTGTGCAGCGTCTATGTGCATTTTAGATCTTGTTTAAGCTTTGCTTGAATGAGCTTTAGAATGGGACTTAAATGATAAAATGGCGTCATGCTGCTCCCCTGAGCAGAACATAATGTTACCATTTGAGGTGTACTAAGACGAAGAAGAGTGAACAGAGAATTGGTTCCCAGGAACCCTTGGATGCTGAATGTGCTCTGCCATTACCTTGCTTTGGAACCTGGCAAGTCAGTTCATGTCATTTCCTAATTTGCCCTATATGCAATATCACAAAGGGATTTTGTGTCAAAAATTAACAAATTTTTGAGTAGCTCTAATACATACTACATTTATGTATCAATGTTATGTGGAATGACTTTCATCATATTAATTTTTATTAATTATTCTGATATATTTGGCATTCTCTGATCAAACACCATCCTCTGTTTGAAGTGCATAAGATCCAAATAAGATTGATCCCTATTCTGTAAACATCTTCTGTGGAACTGACTTTCTGTGAATGTATTTATTCTGTGTTGATAAACACAGAATATATATATTTCCTTTTTTTTTTATTGTTATTTCCTGTGCAGAACTTCCAGAAGATTGCTTTCAGAAAAAGAAATAAAGTGATATTAATCTCTATGGAGGCAAAGATGATTTTGACAGTTACCATCCTGTAAGTCTAGTTGTAATCTTTTGAAAAGCAAGAGAACAAATACACGGTAAAAGTAAATAAATAGATGTGAAATGAAAAGGCTCATGAACAATATAAAACATATATAAAGCAGAACATGATTATTTTAAAAGTGTAGTGGATTTAGCCACACACCTACCCTTCATGAAGGATATGTGCAAGATTCCTCATATTAAATGTGTGGGCTAAGATCTTCAAAAGTATAAAGAACAAATTCCAAAAGGGTTGATTAGTGGAACTTGCATGGATTTCAGTCCATAAGTATGCATGTGTTGCAAGGTGCTTTCTTCATACAGTCTTTCATGCATCTCATTTGAATGTTCCAGGTAAAGTAACTATAAAAAAAGAAAAATGGTAATACATTAAGTTGTTGAGAGGAGGGTAGAATACAATATGATTGTTGTATATTGTTGTACAATATGATTTTATTTAACTAGTAGAAAGGGGCAGATATACTGAATGTCAGAAAAAGATGGGTACCTTCTTTGAAAAGCCACAGTGGCAGAGATCGTTAGAGGAATTCCTTCAGTAGAAATTAGGAAAAAATTCCTAGGGCAATATACTCTGCACAGGTGGCCTTCATTATAGTACCTTTTTGCTTACCCTGGCCTGTCAGAGCCTCCTAGTTATGTCGCAACATCTAGCTCTTGCGTTATTCCGAGGTGGCTGGAAAAAAAGGTGGACTGAAAGGAATATGTTTATGGTAGTACTTTGCCTGCTGTAAGCTGTCTAGTTCTTGGTACAGGTTTCATAGGACAGTGAGCGCCTGTAGCAACATTTTAGAAATATGGATAAATAAATATGTTGTTATAGAAGTTAGAACAAGTGAATTACAATACACTCATTAAAGTTGCCAGTGGTGCACCAGGCAGAAGAGAGCCGTAGTATCAAAGGAATCAAGGGGAGACTGCATGGCAGGAAATAATCAAATGTAAAATTACAAACTGATACAGCTGGATAAAGTAATCCGAAACACAGATAATCAATGGGAGTAAGGCACTTGGAAAACAGTAATGCTGAAAAAGGTTTAGGTGTGTTGAAACAAATTAGACAGGAGCTTGTCATGCAGCAAGGCAGCAAAAAAAGGCGGTAACAAGGAGGTAATTGTCCCTCTCCTCATAACTCTGCTGAGATTAGATGTGAAATAATGTGTTCAATTCTGGCCACATTAGAGAAGTCAGCAAATTGGAGGGATTTCAGATGCAAGCAACAAATTATTAAAGAGTTGTAGGAGCTGATTTGTGAGGGAAGACTGAAAGAGGAAAGGCTAAATATGGGCCAGTAATAACAAAGTAAATATATGCTAACTGTCCAAGAAGATGTGGATGGTACAAGCTCTAACATGGAAAAGGAATAGTCCAGAGCGCTGGAAGAAGCAGCTGTATAAGAAGAGTTCTGGGCTGAAAGGAAGCAAATATGAGGCAATGTTTCAGAGCCGTGAGGTTTGGGTTTGGGGTTTTGGGGGTTTTGTTTTGTTTTGTTTTGTTTTTTAATTGTGTAGAATATTCGTAGGGAGAATGGGAAACTTCACTGTCTGTCTTGGACATTTTACTAGCCCAAATGAAGCAACAAGGGACCACAGCAGAGGGCTGAGCGTACTGTTTTGTTACGTACCTGCTTGAGGTACTTGGCAGAATCGCGCTGCCTCAGTACGAACACAAGCACAGGCCCTTACGGGTGCGGGATATTTTCCTTTCTTTTGTTCCCCAGTTTGTAGAGTTGCTCTCTCCAGACAAGATATCCTCCAAATTGTCCTCAACACAGAGGACGCAGTTTTGACCACATCGTACGTGGCTTGTCTTTACTGTCCTCTCAGACACCCAGACAAAGGCATGAGGTGAAGTATATCTGTCTGGTACGATTTTTTTGTAGGCTACCAGAGAACAGATGAGGTGATCTTACATCCCTTTCCCGTCTGAAAACTGTGGTGAATCGTAATGTGAAAGCTGGGTAGCTGGGAACAGCCCTGGAGCCATTGCTAGCCTTTGGCATTCCTTTTATTATATCACTAAATTCTGTTCACGTGGTCCTCTCCTCTTCTCTCTAGGAGTTAGCACAGACAATGGGTTTGTTTCATAGTAAGAAAGCTGGTGATGAAACTGTTTTTTGACACTTAACTAAGTTTTATAACACAATACCGGAGTTGTTGTATGGTTAGTAAGCTTGTATTTTTACAAAGATAATAGTTTTATACCGCATGATTTCCAAACTAATAGAAGGATTTAATGTATGTTGAAGACTCTACCAAGCTGTTTTGATAAGTAGTCTTATTTTTTGTTTAGCAAGGTCTTAAGGGTGATCTTTAGTCCCCCAAGGAGGAGATCATAAAAGTCTTAAAAGTGCGTTTGCAGAGTTTTATTTATTATTTTTAAGCATGAAGATTACTAGCATGAAGATAACAAGGCTGTTATAGTACAACATGTTCTTTGTTTTTGCAGGTTATAGCTAACATATTAGTTCTCAAAATGCCAGTTTTGTTTGTCAAGTATTTTGAGAGCAAATAGATGTAATCCTATATTACATTCTTAAAATGAGTTCTGCTGGAGAAAGAAGCAGTAGGAGAGATCTGGTCCGAGGATGGGCGTCAGGAATTATGTCACTAACCACATTTACCCAATAAAAAGTAGTTGTTACTATTTTACTATATTTAATATCTGTATTCTGTAGAAAGATTTGCAATTTAGTTTTATATATGGGGGAACGCTTCATTGCAAGAAATGGGACAAAGAGGTGGGCTAAAAATAAAACCAAAATCTGTAGCACAAAATAAAATAAATAAAAAAAACCTGTTAGATATCCAATATAAAAAGGTTCTAAAATTTCACTCACAGGGTTTTCCTCATATACTTTTTACTACAAACAGATCCACAGTTTGTGTATAATTCTTTGATTTGTAATAAATCAAGTAGAAATGGTGGGATAAGCAGTAAGAAATACTAAACTTGTGCTGTATGTTTGGGGATGGGCTGGAATGCAGAATAGCCAGAGGAGAAAAAATGTTTGTCTTAAAGCATCGGTTATCAGATTGTGCTCTGTACTATAGATGGTCTGATAATGGTCTGTTGAAGAAGTGCAGAGAGTCAGACAGTCACACTGTGCTGGTTCCAACTCTTTATTTTCAGGGACTTATAATGAAATCAGTGGGAATTAAATTAATATATATTACTGTGCATTTTCAAAAATCACTAAGCACCTCCTTATATCTTTAGATACTTTAAATCCTTGAAAAATCTGCTCCTATGTTCTGTAAATCACAGAGGGTAAAGTTAGGAATCAATGCAAAATAGATTATAAGTTATTTCTTTTGTGTGAACGCAACTGAACAGTTTCTTACAACTCATCTCCAAACCTTAGAAGTGCTTGAAATTTTCTCTTGCTTGTGCAGTTATGGACACAGTCTGAGTGTCATGGTATTTGGAAAAAATCAAAGTACATTTCAGTGTTACTGTCAGATATTGTGGGGTGGCGCTTGATATATGGGAGAGTTCCCAATTTCCGTTTTCAGATGATTGGGCTGTAGTGCACCACAGAGTAATGTAAGAGCTGACTATTTATTGCATCAATAAAAATGAAAATACAACCGCCATGAGGTGGTCCAATAATCTCTAGGCTTTTTACATCAATTATATAAAATGTCCTAAGCTGCAGGAAATATTTATTTGTGTCTCAGCTTTACATATGGAGGAAAAAGGTAGAAGAAAGGAAAGTGTCTGGTGTATCAGTGTTCATAGAGCAGATGGTCTTCTTTTTGAGCTTCGAATCATTTTCAACCAGGTTCATAGATGTCAAACACTGGAAATACCTGTTAGTCTTCCCATTGAAACCTCTGCCAGTATATCTTCTGCTTCATCAAAAACAGGTCATTAATTAGACACAGCAGTTGATGTCAAATAAATACAACCTGAAGGACAAGAGATAGTAATGATTGCCAAAAAAAAAAAAGGCAGTACCAAGCAAAGTATTAACATTTTAGAGGGAGAGCTAGATATGATCAGGATTCTGTAAATCTGATAATTGGTATATACTTCCAGAACATGGGTTATGGAGTCCCAAATACATCATCTCAGCAAAGCCAAAGCAAGATTTGACTTGAATCTATTTTGCTTGACTGTAGCATGATCACAGTAAAAAGAAAAAAATGCACATCTCTATTTACTGTCTTTAGTTCACCTAATTCAGGTAAAATTCTTACTTCTCTGCCATGATGACCTCTTCAGCTGACTCTTCAGATCCATTCATCAACTTCTTCACTCTCCATTATATTTCAGTTCCTCATCATCATTAAAACCACAGTCCTAGAAAAAACAATCTATATAAGAATAGCTGTCAGTTTGCATGAATCTAATTGTAGAACCATAGCCTATGGATGTATATCTTTCTAAGTTCATTTGTGACACCCTTCGACATCTCTTTTATCCCTCCTTGGGTTATGTGTTCTTGTCAGTTCTTACTTCCTAACTGTGTATTTATCCTCTTCCACTTTTTTCCCCCTCTATGCCCTTTTACATAGTCTCCCTTTTTCTCACTATATCCTCCACTGTTTCTTTTAAATCTCCTTGGGATCATTGCTTTCCACCACTGATGAACAACTTTGTTCCGTGAAGGAAACCTATAGACAAAAGACCTATTTAAATGTAAGACAGAAGCAAAGAAATTCTAATGTGTAAAAAGAACAGTGGCCACTGGGAAGCCTTGTGGAATATGTATTTTGTCTTCCTGAAGGTGCCAGGTTGACAGCCACCATAAACCATACAGGTTTATGGTAATATCTGCCCTACAGCCCCTATGACATAGAATGTAGAAGGAATTTTCCAAATCAATTAAGTGATTTGAAGATACAGTTCCCATTGAAAGCTGATGGCACTTACGCTCCTACAGTTAATTACATTAATTAAGGCAAAGATTGTAAATGGAAGGTTAAGAAAAAAATAAAAGATCATTCTTGATTTGTGAATATTATGTGTATGTTTTGTTTCTTTTAAACCTTCAGAAATATTGGAAATGTCAAGTTTGGTTTTTCTCATAATTGCTGGTGGACCTCCTGGGAGCTTTGGGAGTGTTTTTATAGCTTTCAGATTTTCACTTGAAGTATCTATGCTGTTGAATCTTAAACATAGATATTCATTTCCTAAAAGTTTATTAAGTAAAATAAATAGCAAACAGTACTAAACTGCTTAAGAATCATTTGTCTTCAGACGTGTGAAGTATTCTGTTTTCTGATTATCTCTTACGTCATACTGTTACCAGCTTCCTGGTCACTATGGAGACTATAAAATAGATAGGCCTACATGTCTAATGTAGAAAGCAGAGCAAAAAAATTTGCTTTCGTATCTTCTTTACACATTCTAAAAGAGCAAAGTATGGGCAAAATTCCAGCTTTGGAAAAAAAGAACCTGTTAGGTTGCTTTTCGGATCACAGGCTTCTTAAAATCAGGCAGTTATATCAGTGCTTGTTTTAAAGATACAAGTATTTTATTCCAGGTGTTTTTGGCTGCAAAGCCAGAAGCTTGATTCTCATAATATTTTTTTTTGCTGCAGATGCGGCCTCCTTGCATACCATATGGTGGTAATTAACAGTTTCAGACTTAGTTCTGAGTTTTCTTCTGCTTCGATTATTGGTTGGTTTGGGACAAAATTCTAATGTCACAGAAGCCGAGTTTTCTGTCTAGAGTGTAATTGCAGATAGGAATAACGTGCGTCTCTAGATGAGGAAGAAGATGATGAGATCTCCTTAGAGCACTAAGAGATATTTTGGAAATCTCACCAAGTACAACCTGTTTCTTTTCATTAAGTGTTTCACTGTCCCTCTATAGAACTGAAATAGGCCTCAGTTGGACCCTGGAAATGGAGAGAGACAATTTGAAAGATACAGCTGGAATGAATAGTTTCTTTTAACAGCAAAGTATTTGCGCTTTTTATGAGAGCAAGGGTAACATTGTGTAATCTTTAAAAAAGATATTGCTCAGTGAGGATAAGTCCATTGTCCAGTGACATGACTTTTCCTGTCAATCACAAAGGTGACAAGGGGGCTAGATTAAGTAAAGCTTGCCCAAGATTAACAAAGGAAGATTATTGACCTCATCCTGAAAGGGCAGAAGCCTGTTTTATCATTAAACCTTGGAAGAGGTATTTCCTCCATAGGTGGAAAGCTGTTTGGCAATATAGAGGCAACTTTCTTGTAAATGAACAAGTCTACCTGTGGATTCTAGCTTGGAACAGAAGCAGAAGACGTGAAACGTGGGCCAGTCGGGGGTTTTTTTGTTGCTGTTGTTGTGGGGGGAAAGAAGGGCCCTAGGGTGTTTGATTCGGCAGGATCTGTGTAGGTCCTTGTCTGCCTTTCCGAAGTGGGAAAAGCAAGCAGCAGCAGCATCAGGTGTTGGTGAGTACAACCCCAGCTCCGAGTTCGATGAAATGTTGTGCCAGCAGGCATTAGCAGAGCAATTCGCAATGCAAATGAACAATAGAGCCCCATCCATGAAGCAGCTGCTAACTGCATAAAACTGTTACCAGGATTAACAGTGCCAGAGGCTGGAATGTAATCAAACTTGAACAGGTGAAATGGTTACGCAGCTGAGGGAGACTGTTCTCCAGTAAAAGACTGTCTGTTTTTCCACTGTTTTGGTGACTGAGAGATAGGTCTGTTGTGTGGCTTGATGGACTTCATTTTAAAATGTCAGTAGTAGATATTTAGGTTCTTTAATACCACGCTTCACAGGGGTGTTGCTTTTCTCTCAGTTAACTGAAAAAAGCCATGTGAATTTGTCCTTTCAAGAAAGGAACCTGCTAAATCTCACTTGTTGGGAGGGAACTTCCTTCTCAGGGGATTAATTTAGAACTGTTGCTGACATCTCTCTTTCTTGCCATTAAGGACTTCTCTGAGTGTTTTCAGGGGGATAGTTAAACTCTCATACATAGTATCAGAGGATTTTCTTTGCTAAAAGATTTTTAGCTTTATACAACCATTGACATGAGTAGGCTTTATGTGGAAGTATCCTTTCTTTTTATGTGGTTGAAGTAAAAATCCAGAACCACTGAAAGTTCTTTTTCACTTTCCCCAGCAATGACATAAGAAAGAGCAAAATAAAACAGAGGGACATAAAGTGAAAGCCAAGATAATAGTTGAGCGTTTCAGGTTGTTGTTCTGAATGACAGAATAAAAAGATCATGGACAAGTGGGGAAGGCAGATTCTCGAGCTGGTGTGCTAAAGGATACATGTAGAACTGTCATCAACAGCAGTAGCTGATGTGTGCCCTCATCCGCTGGTTCGGAAAGGAGAGGATTCCTCTTAGATTGCAAATCACGCAATGAATGTGTGATTGCTACAGATCTTTTTGAATGAATAATTCACTGGTGTACCATAATTTAGCCCACTGAGATGTGATTGCAGCTGTTCCCCTACTGTATATGTGTTTTGATTAAGTGGAGCGTATCTTAAACCCCACAAGTGTATAAATAGCCCATGTATGTGATATGCAAACACTGCTTACATGCACACATAACAAGAGCAGTCTAAGGAAACATTTTGTTTTGGGGATGATTACTTAGATGTATATTTTAATATATAATTTATCTTTTAAAAAAATCTGTGTAGAACACTTCTGGTTGCTTTTTTGTCCAGCTACAAAGTCTTCTTAACTGTGGTACCATATAAATGCTTTCAGCCAACATTGTAGTATCAGGGTGTCTCTGTGTTATTGATGAGTTTATCATTGCAAGACCTTTCCAACATAAGAAATTACTTCTTTTGTGCCTGTTTTACAGATAGGAAACTGAAATGCAGAAACAAAAGTGACTTTTTCCATGGTTACACAGAACATGTAAAAGAACAAGGAATTAAGGATCCAGAGTCATTTCATGATGCTTTACTCACAAACTACTCTCTTGTCCTCTCCCCCTCACACGTCCTTTCCCCAGAAAGAGAGGCAGGGAAATTTTAGTAGTTTTGAAAATACTTGTGGGTTCCATTTGAATGCCAAGCAATTTGTGATTTTGAAAATAACCTTGTATTACCTTACATATTATGCAATCTTGTTATGCTGCTTCTCTTATAACAAACTTGTCGTATACTCAGAATATATTTGTACATATAAAAACACTTGCCTGTACCCAAAATGTACATGGAAGCAGTAATGATGATTCCTGAGGTTTAGGCAGCTGTTACGAGTACTTTGTGTCTGTGGCCAATGTGTGGCATACACAGAAACACAGGTGAGTGTCTTTGGGGCCTACTTCGAATAAAAAAAAGAAAGTAGTTCCTGGTAAAATTAGAAATTATACTGTTCCTGTACATAATTGATGGTATAGGTAGATTTAAGAACTGTAACTAATGTTGGTATTTATTTGGCTTATCTGTCTTCAAAGTGTGAATAAGAAAGCAGCTTTCAAGATATTTCCTCTTTTGGCCTTGTCTGTAGGAAAAAAAATACCACTTGGTGGAAACAGGTTTGAATGTTAGATAAAATCTGAACTGATGCTGAAGTTAACTATTTTGCTCATCTAGACCAGTGTTCAAAACCAGTTTATTCAGGTCTGTGTATGTGAAAAAAACTACATTTGGCTCCAGCTCATTTTTGAAGTCCAGTGTTGGCAACTAGTAATTTTCCAGGTGCAGAACAAAAATGGAGGGAGTTGCAAGAAAAAAAAAGGAGCATTTCTGTTGACTAGAGTCGGAAGATTTTTTAGGGCTTGGTCAAAAGCTCATTGACGTCAGTAGAAAGTCTCTCATTAACATCACTGGGTTTGGCTTTTGGGGCATATGATGGCCCAGATTGTAATCTCAGTTAAATCCGATTCTGTTAGGGAATTTATTCACTAGTATAACGCATTCAAGCTGCTCAAAACTGTTTGCACTAAAAGTTTTCTTAACCAAAGGTAATCTTTTTGCCAAAACGAAGTAGTCTGTGAAAAAAAACCATCAAACATTCTTTACCTCATATCGTCCGTGTTGCTTTATTCAAATTCTAGCGAGATCATTTTCAGCAATTTACGTTCTATTTATGAAAAGACACATTTTTTTCTGAAATATTGGAGTTTATTAAACCAGAGACACCAACAATTCCTCAGGAAAAAAAAGATAAAATTATAACACAAATCACTAAAAATAGTTTATGTGTTGCTTTCATACCCTGTAAAATGAAAACAATTTAAAAATTAAGACTTTTTCAACGAAGTCTGTAACTCAGATCACTAGATGGTCCAGTGACTTTTTTAGAAATAATATTCATTAAACATCTGGAATACAAAAATGTAAGGAAATAGGATAATGAAAAAGAAAAAAAAAAACTCTGGAGAATCTGATGAAAATAAAAACTGTTCATGTTTGCGGCATTATATTATGCAGTGTATGTACTCTGCAGCAAGCTTTGTTCGGAGACATTGACCTAAGTTTTGCAAGGTATAGATGGCATATGTTAGCAGAGGAAAAAAAGGCTTTCAGAGATGTGTTCAGAAGGGTAGGGTATAAAAGGGACATAAAAGGGGAAAGGAATATATGCAGAGAACATTGCTTTATGTTGAAGGAGGTGTGGAGAAGAAGGCTCTCACATTAATGAAGGCAAGTTTGAAGATGCTGGAACCAGTTTTGGTTTCCATTAAAATTAATGAGTAGACCTCTATGGACTCTCACGTGAGGAGGATTGTGTGTATGTTCCAGGAAGTCACAGAGTTTTGCCATTGTGCTGCCAGTGAAAGTCATTAGGACCACCTTTGTGAAAAATACTGTCTTTAAAAGAAATAAAGATATGAGATGGAAGAGGAGAATAGAAAGAGAATTAGAAAACAGAAAACAATTGCTTCATCCCTTATAGATGGGAAAACTACTTGAACTGTGAGTTAAAATAAGTCATATCGTGAAGGGCATTTAATATTTGGTTACTATTTCATTTCTTACAACAATTACTTTATAAAAAGTCAGGAAATTAATGGTCCTTGTAAAAATTGAAGATTTTTTCAAAAGACAGCTGTAAAAGAACAAACAATTAAAGGTAATCAATACCATTGTTATTAGGAAACCTATGAGTACAACACTTCTCAATTAGGGAAAAACTGTATTTTATGTTTCTCTCCTGCAAACTGATCTTTGTTCGCTTCAGCCTGTAATCTTGGTTTATGGTTTATGGATAGGCTTTGTTCTGGGTGTTTTTGAAGCATTGCATGCCTTTTTAAAGGTTTCAACAGAAGAACAAACAGCAATGATCTCAAAGAACAAAGGATTGTTCTTTCTTTCCATCTTTATTTTTTTCTTTTTTAAGAAAATAAATAAATGTTTCATCTCATTTTTCTCCCCTTTCAGGAAGTTGATGGCAATAAAGTGATGTCTTCATTTGCCCCGCACAACTCATCTACCTCACCCTTGAAGGCAGAAGAAGGTGGGCGTCAGAGTGGAGAATCATTGTCCAGCACAGCCCTGGGAACCCCTGAAAGGCGCAAAGGGAGCCTAGCGGATGTTGTAGACACCCTTAAGCAAAGAAAAATGGAAGAGCTCATCAAAAATGAGCCAGAAGGTAAGGCCTGGGAAACTGGCCAAAATTTTCTGTTTTCTTTTCTCCAGATTCTTCGGATATGTATACTTTTTAATCTTCCCATTTTCTGCTCCATTTGCTTTTTCTTGCTAGCAAAATCAAAGTAAAGAACTCATAGTTCTTGTCTATATTAGAGATAAATTTCAGCAATATCCCATTACAGCTAACATTTTTAGCTTTTCCCAAATGTGAGCCTTTGTCTGACGCAGTGGTCTTTTTGTCACAGTTGCAATAGACACAGCAACCTCCTCAACATGGGTACAATGAACACTGTAATTTTAACAGCCTGGGGGTCATTTACACCACTACTCCCCCCTCCCCTATTTCTAGAGCAAAAAGAAGTGTTATCAGCAATGTCAATTTTTTGGTGAAATTATCTAGTAGGCATGTCATTATTTGAAAGGTAAGAAGTTAAATTTGGAATTCATGAAAGCTTTTGTCTGGAGCATGTCCTATCATGTCATCCTCTGTTTATCTGTAATGCAGGTACTATACAAACAGACACAGTACAGGCTTTCTCTGCATTATGTCTGGCCAGCAAGTTTCAGCCTTGGCGTATAGGTATCATCTCTGGAGAATCAGTTTCTTTTTGAGACTGTATGTCCAGTCGGTGACGATGCCACTGGTGCTCTGTGGGCTGAGACTAAGACTGAACATCTCGCCTCTGAGAAGCCACAGAACAGCTTTCCTTTAAGTAAGATATTCAATTCCTGCCTGTTTGGGGCAGAGTCAACCCCCTGACTGGAAGGTTCTCACTGTGTTCTCCATAGGTACCCCACATGCATATTTACAGCTAGATTTCCAGGGGACTGCGAGCCAGCTGATGTTGTGTGAACATACTGAGCCTTATTCCCTAATGCACAGTAATAAGACTTCATTTTCATTTACACCCGCCTATCCTTTGTAGAAATCTATTTCAAATGTTTAAAAGCATGGCGCTCAGAGCCCACCTCAGTGTTGAAGCATTAATTGACAGCACCTACAAGAAAACTTTAGGACAACCTGCATGCTGGAATGAAAATATGGATGCAAACACAGCCACCCTGTCACATACATGAGCATGACAGGATTGTAAATTAGTCTTCTCTTCTTCACTGGAGCACACAGTAAGGGTCTGCTGAGAAACAAATTCTTTGTCTAAGCATTTTTTTGAATACTATGTGTAATCATAGCATTTCGTTTTGCATTTACGTTGACTTAATGGTCAGTGCCATGACCTACCTTGTGCCTTTGAATGGAAGAGATCTTTCCTGTGTATGGTATGGGCTGGAGGGGGAAGGAGACCAGACTTTTATATTAGAGAGAGGAAAGAACAGGGGGTTCTGGGCAATGTATAAATACTCTGTTGAGTATGAGGTTGTACAAGCTGCACAGACTCCATTAAGGAAAGGCCACAGATAGACATGAGAATGGTTACAGAGCCTGTGCATTATCTCAGCTCTACTAAAATGAAAATATACAGTACAAAAAAAAAGACCTACAGCTTTGTGAAGAGATTGGGAGAGAGAGGAGGGGGAGCAACTGAATGTTGGGCTTTGCAAATGCATGCAACAGAAAATCTTTTCTTCCCTCTAGCCATTGTTCTATTGTCTTTCAAAGGCCATTAAAATGAACAGCAGGTTGTGATGAAAATTTCATTAAGCCCTAGTTAAATCATTATGAGGGTGCCATATTCATGTCTCTGCTTACTCCCCATCCAGGAAAAAATGAATAGGAAAGGTGTTTTTTTTTTTTTCCTTTCTCCTTAAAAGCGAACTAACAAAAGTTCAGAAGTTAGAAGAGAATGGGAAATGGGACGTGAAACAAAAGGAGGCCAGAGAGGTGAGCTGGCTAGGAAGAAAATTAGACTTGCATAAGAGCATTGAAAGGTGGTGAGGGGCAAATACATCATTTTGACAAGTCTCCCTCCCCTTCAGCCAACATGATTGTTTTTAGAGTGGCTAATTAAAAAATATACATTTCTAGGTGCAGAGGGCAAGACTGTTCTTAGAGATCCTCCACAAATATGAATCTCTTTCCCTAAAAGAAGTATGTACTACTGCAAGTACAATGTCTTCTCTGTATGAACTCCACCAGAAAATCTACTTATTGTCATGTCTTCTTCATGTAGTGCTAAAGTAAACTTGTCAGTCGTCACTGGTTGCTAGCCAGGTAACCAGCATATTAATCATAGGATCATAGAATACCAGGTTGGAAGGGACCTCAAGGATCATCTGGTCCAGCTTGCCTTTCTTGGCAAAAGCACAGTCTAGACAAGATGGCCCAGCACCTTGTCCAGCTGAATCTTAAAAGTGTTCAATGTTGGGGAATCCACCACTTCCCTGGGGAGATTATTCCAATGGCTGGTTGTTCTTATTGTGAAAAATTTTCCTCTTGTGTCCAATCGGAATCTCCCCAGGAGTAACTTGTACCCATTAGCCCTCCTCTTTTCCATGTGACTCCTTGTAAAAAGGGAGTCTCCATCTTCTTTGTAGCCACACTTTAAATACTGGAACATGGTGATAAGGTCTCCCCTAAGCCTTCTTTCCTCAAGATTGAACAAACCCAGTCTCTCAGCCTTTCCTCATACAGCAGGCTTCCCAGTCCTTTGATCATCTCTGTGGCCCTTCTCTGGACCCTCTCCACCCTGTCCACATCTTTTTTGCACAGTGGGGACCAAAACTGAACACAGTGTTCCAGGTGTGGCCTGACAAGTGCTGAGTAGAGTGGGATAATGACTTCTTTATCTCTGCTGGTGATGCCCTTGTTGATGCAACCCAGCATCCTGTTGGCTTGCTTTGCTGCAGCAGCACACTGTTCACTCATATTGAGCTTGTTGTCCACCAGGACCCCCAGGTCCCTTTCCCAGCCTGTGCTGCACTCCTGGATTATGTTTTCCCAGGTGCAAGACCTTACACTTGTCCTTGTTGAACTTCATAAGGTTCTTGTTAGCCCTCTCTTCCAGCCTATCCAGCTCAAATGAATTTCCCTGTGAATAAGGTAAGTTACAAGTGGGAATCTTTGGTAGTACATGTAGGTAACAGTTCAACAGGCCATGATCACTGTGTATTTCAGTAATAATTTTTAGTCTTGCTAGTTCATGGAGCTTTGTAGGAGAAGACCAAGAATCTTGGTTAAGCTTTGCTGCATTATGTCAACAACAATAATACAATACTTTATTTCTCTTTGGGAAGAAAGGGAAACATTTGCACCAGTAGCTGAAGTTTAATTAAATCAATTTCCTGTGAATCTTTCAAAGACCAGATATGAGCCAGATTCCCATTTCTCTATGTACTCAAAAGTTTATATATTATTTAACTTGTACAATGGGCTGTGTTTGCTCTGTTTTTATTATTTGAAATTGTCTTCTGAATTACTGTGGGAAATGTGCTTTTGAAGCATTCTTTCAAATGGCCTGTTTCTTCAAAACCAGAAAAAAGAGAAGGGCTTGGTAGACAACTTTAGGTCTTGATCCAAACCTCATATCAGTCAGGAAAAGGACTTCTCTTTTCTTAAATGGGTTTTGAGAACAAGTGAGATACTCCAAAATATTGATAACAGGTCTGACTGTTTTTAAGAAACTTTATTTATATAAGGTAAATGGTTTTCTTAAATTATGTTTGTTAGAAACTAAGAGTTAATACTTAGTAAATTTTGTCAGTAAAGGACAAGGATTTTTACAGTGTTACGAAACATACCGCTCAGAGTGCATGAATGCACATATGTATGTACGCATATATGTACGCATATATGTACGCATATATGTACGCACCTACATGTACCCACACATGCTCTGACAAGGGAAGCATCACTGTTCATATAAATGGTTTCCATGTTGATTTGTTGTATATATGCCCTTGGTTAACGTCCCCCATAGGAAGCCACGCTACCTATTCATTCCTAAGAACTTTCCAAAAGCTTGTCACTTTCTTTTCCTCCTTGCATATGTGTATGGTTTTGGTTTTCACAGGGGTTTATACTTAGCTCTAAAGCTCCATGCTCTTTTTTTTTCCCCCTAAACGTGCCATTTTACTCTTGCTGTATGAAAGTATGTATGAAAGATTGACAATGAGTCATGCTGACACAGAGACATAGAGTGTTTCAGTGAATCTAAAACTTGTGGAATTTTACTCGTTGCTAATACAGTGCTCCTTTTTCTTCTCTCAAATTCTGCAGAAAATCCTTACATGCAGCTGTAGTATTAGGCCCCCAAAGGCATAAACCTATTACTGAAGTCACACAATGTTATTTTATATGAAACATTCTGTCCTTTCTAACTTGAACTTCAGGAGTCAGTCCCCTTTTATTCCTGGTATACAATAATGAAGATAATGGAGTGGGTTTGGAGAAGCCTTATATACAGTGACAGACCTCAAGCCCTTGCCCTGAGGGTCGTCTGCCGACCATGGGATTTCTTTTGCAGCTAAAATCATTAGGCGAATGAGATAGATACAGGCATGTTTTTCTTCTGTTTTCTTAAAGCATCAGAGGATGGCAGAGACTCTCTGTCTGTCTGTTCTCTTCATTTGTAGAAATGAAATGGAAATCTCTTTGAAGTCACTGAGCTTGACACAAGTTCATGAAAGCAAAGACCAAAGCAGCCACTTAGCTTTTTCTTGCACTATTAATGGGATTGGATTGCTGTATTTTAATTTATGGCCTGTGCCTGTGGAAAATTAAATCTCTGCAATCTGTGTAGCCTTTCCTCTGAACGTACAGCTTGGCTTCTGGAAAAAAAAAATAGGCAAACAAGTAAATTCTCTCCTATTTTTAGAATAAGCCAGAGTACTCACCAGCTCTTTACATCTCCTAACTTTTAATTAAGAATCAATCTTCTTTTTCCCTTTTGGCCGTATATGTTTGTAACAGGTTATGTATCTGTCTGTTTGTCTTTAAAACTTACATACTGTATCTTCTGAGGCCAGATCTATGTTATTGTACAGAATTTGTAGGAATTCCAGATAAAAGGGATCATACGGGCATCTACCTGACCACAGAGACTGCACATATGAGCGTATGCATATGTGGGTACACTCGTTCACCTGCATGGCTCATTCTTCTATAATAAGGACCTGTGAAACTCAATTTGGTTTGGCCATTTAAATGAATACTTTGAATTTTATATAAATACATGTACGCAGATATACATATATAAAGTGCATATATTAGACATATATATTTAGACATATATATTCAAACATGCACACACAAGAATTATGTATATATAGTGTTTAATATTGTTCCTACTCCAAAATTTCTATCTTCTAGTCCTTAGGTCTTCTGAGCAGGAACAATTAATCTCAAGCGTTTAGTAAGCAGGTAATATATATGTTTGTAGGGCTTTAACAGGCAATGTGAGTACTAGAGCCTCGTGTATTATAGTATGCTGCGATACTATAAGTAATTACTTTGTCGGAAAGAAAGGGATGAGAAAGGCCTCTTGGGCATGATTTTTGTCTTCTGAACATCCCCCAAAGGCTATTTGTGTTTGATGTTTAAGTTTACATTCTAAATCACAGCACCTGTTCTTGTGGTAATTTAAATGGCTGTTGTTTAAGCAGTTCTGTAGTCTATAAAAGTGAACCATATTGAATTCAGGCTCTCTAGTTGAAATAAGATCCCAGAATATCTCCTAATATTGTCAAACTTTTGATCAACTTATCTTGTAAAGAAATCAAGAGGTCTCCCTCTTCTTAAGCCATAAAGTCCAAAGCAGACCCTTAATGGGCACAAGAAGGGAGGCCTTTGAAATGCAGACTCCTCTTTTTAAATCACATCTGATGAGATGGGAAGAAGTAAAGTGAACAGATTCAGGAAAAGCCTAAGGATACTCTAATTGGTTGAAGTTTGAATTTCTTTTATTTGGTTCTTTGCTGTCCCTTTGACAAAGTACGTGTTGAAGAGGCTTTGTAATGCTGTTCTACTGAAGGACAAACAAGGATACTTTGCAGCTGAGTACTTTTAAGTTTTGTTCGTACACTCCTGCTGCTGTGGAAGGATGCTTCAAGTGCATTGTGGTTCCATGTTCATCTATGCAGTCTGTCACCAGAAAATTTGTCTTTCCTTGTAGAGCAAGCCAGCATCAAATTTCCATGCACTTCTTTCAAGGACCCTGCCATATGGAATTGTGCATTCATATACTGCTGATAAAAATAAAAAATAATTTAAAAAAATTTAAAGATGAAGTTTATGAAGTAGGCCTATGTGAAGAGAAGGCACTGTTAAATGCTGCAGTGGCTTAAACCTTTATTAACAAGTGCTTTAACTCTAGAACAGAGGTAGCCTAGTTTGAAGCCCTGCCAGCTCTTACTTGCTCAAAGTGAAGTTTATTCATTTGTCACCTTCAGTTTTTAAGTGTTTTCCTTCCTAATAGTTTAGCCCGATAGTCATGGTTTATTTCAATGGATGTTTTCAAAATTTGCTTAGATTTCCTTCCAAGTCTCTCTTGCTTACATCCTCAAAGGTTTGTAGCTTTTGGATTTTTCTTTTCTCTTTTGATAAAGGCATCTGAGGTGCTGATACAGCATATTAAATATAGAAGAAAGCATTATGGTCAAGTGAGAGTCAGGAAACTTTTGCTTTTGGAGAGAAGATGCAGTCCCTCTCCCCCTCCCTGTTTTAGAATGAAAGTCTTCTCTGATGGATCTCCATAATTAAAATTTCCTTCCAGGGTACATTCACTCCATAATAATGGACAAGCAGCAGCCAAAGCAGAATGCTTGATCTCTCACTTCCCATCTTTTACAGTGCAGCATATAAGAGGTTCACCAAGACCAAAATAATTATTTGGGTTCCTGTCTGCCCCTAATTCCCCAGGTAACCAGGCTCTTCAGTAGCCGTGATTGATTAATTTCAGTAGGGGTTTTCAAAACTTGCTGCCACTCTTACCACCGGATCATTTTGATGTGCCTGTTGCCCCCAATGTATTCCAGCTAGATGAGTTTGCAGTCTGCCTTCATTTTTTGCGCTCCTTTTTTTTTTTTTTTTTTTTAAATTTACCCCTCCCCGAAAAGCCATTAGCTTTCTGAGCTTCGTTTCACTCCTTGGATCACTGCTGGAGAAACCTCTGACCCAGACTGGTAATATACAAATATACACAAGGGAGTGTGCCAGCTCTTTCTGTATGCTTATGTGCCACAGCTTTTGGGGATGTCATTTATTCAAGAGTGAAGAGCGAGCCACCTGTTTCTCAGGCCTCTTGTCCCTCATATTAAAGGTTCAAGCCCTTGCTGAATAGTAACATCTTAATCTGGGCAACATACGCAACATTTAGCTGAAACCTATTTGTCGAGCTAGTGGGGTTTGTGGGATTTTTTTTCCCCTCTCTCACCCCCGAGGCGCTTGTCACAACCGTGCATATTAAAATTAATCAGACCTCCCAGGCTCGTGTGACTGTGTGGTTTAACATGAAGAAGTGGATATCAAGCATTTGCCCTAATTAAATAGGCCTGCTTGGTTTTGTTCTAGTGGATACTTGGTCTTTTTTTTAATAAGAGCTGCTTATGGAGGAGGCACGGCCAGCTCTAGAGTTAGTGGAGAGCTCACTTCAAAGTTTTCCCCACCACCTGCGCCCAGGATGCTGAGACCTGAAGGGCTCCCTGCGTTCTTTCTTAACAGCACAATTTGCAGGAAGTAAGTGGAGGGGGAAGGGGAAAATACGGCCAAATGAGCGAGAGAGCGACCAGGGAAGGAGAGGCGAGGAGCTGGGACGAGCATGTGGATTGGCTTTTTGAAGTTGATTAAGATGACCTATCATCCTGTCTGATTAGCTTTAGATCTCAGTCTGTGCCATGAGCTATTCACAAGGCTGTCTTGTGTCTTCTGTTTACCCGAAGCAAGGGAAAGCCTCTAGGATAGTAAGGAGCAACATTTGCAGCAACTCCCACTTGCTTGTTTAGCTAATGAAGTAGCCTTGTAAAAACACTCTTAAGTTTGAAGCTGTGGCTTACTTTTATTAGTTAGGTGTCTGTTTAACGTTGATATTTTTAAGGTGGTTTGAACATTGCTAGTTTTACACAAACGTATGCATCTCCTGCATTGTGAATAAGCTGTACTGGGAAGACAGAACTGCTTTCATCATCTTTTCTTCTCATACAGTTTCATTGTGTTGTGGTTTCTCCGTTGCCTCAGGAGAAAACATGCTGTATGTGTGTGATTTCTATACTGTAATGTATAAATTCAAAAAGTGCTCAAAACAGAGTAAAGAAGAGTTGGGGGCGAACCCTAAAACCCGTTAAATAGTAAGTAAGGCCTGATACCATTTAGTAATTCAACAAGTTAATTTTAGCCAAAAATAGTAGAAAATTTGGAACGGTCAACATTTTTAGACAAAATGTTTCACTGGAAATGACATTTTTTGTTTTTAGATGTTTAAGATGATTAATCTGAAAGAGAAATGAAAACATTTCAATTAGGGTTAAATAAAACATTTTGGGTCAGGTGGAAACAGCTTTTCCCCTGACTTGGTTTGGCAGCTGAAATCAAAAAATTCAAACTAGTCAAAGAAAAATGAGTTTCAAAACCTGGGAAGGTTTCAGGGGTGTTTTTGTATCTAATGACCTGAGGAGGACAAATGAGCAGTTGTTATAAAGACACTTAAATGTACCTGAATGTTGTGCACTGTGGTTTTCAGAGTAAACTAATATTTTAGTTCAGAAAAGCTTTGAAAATTTGATTTCCTCTAAATGTGCAAATTTCTATATCTTCTGAAGCCTCAGTCAGCAAAGTTTTGCAGCACCTAGGACATTTTATTTTGAAACGGATTTTGGAAGTTTATCATACTTCACGTTAGACATACTTGGCATGTCTTTGCAGCAGAAGCCTATGAGTCTATTCTAGAGGGCCTAAAAATCTGCAGTCGTTACACCCCCAGAATTTGATTTGGCTTTCTATTAAAATTCTTGCAATCCAGTACGCAGGCAAAAAGCAAAGCTTTATTTATCTGTTTCCATAACAGTTCAAATTGTTGAAGTAAAACCCAGCAGGTAGGACGATACTCCATTGATTTAAAAATTTATTGCACGTCCGTGCACTAACTCGTTGCCATCTTTCTCTCTCTCTCAAAGTATTATTGTTATTCCTATTTTATTTTTCATTGCAAACCTTGGCACAACCCAAATGTAAAGAACCATATTGACACTGCCAAGCATCTGTCTGGTGCTTGACAGCATCATAGAAACCCTTCCACTGTTTCATCTGGGTTGCTATTGGTTATTTAACAACACAATGCAAACGGTGCAGTGTGGGTGTATATGAAATGGAAAGAAAGGTTGAGGTGGGGGGAAGGAGCCCTGTACAAGTAAATACGTCTTTCATCATATCTTTTGTTTGGTCTGTTTGCTGTGTGCTATTCAGTAGTCAATAGAAGTTGTTTGACGGCTCTGCAAAAGGGTAAGAAACCTTTTCTTAAACTTTTGTTCTCCTGCGTTTGTCTCAGTCCAGAAAGTTTTCTGCTTTTGTTTTTCTTGCCTCGCTTTGTTGTCACCTGTCTGTTGTTGAAGGGTTTTTGTCGTTGCTGTTTAGCTGAAGTGACGTAAGCTGATACTTACGAAACGCTCCTTATTGAGCAGTACAGGTGAAGAGGACCTTTCGAGAGCTTATGAAAGGTTTACCATGGTGGTCTTTGGGGCAATAGAGTTCTTTCAAGCTTGCGTTTCAATTTATTTATTTAGCCAGGGGATGAAAGTAAAAAGTGCACGAGGAGAAAAATCAGTCTGTGCTTTCTGCTGAAGAATGCCCTGTTAGCACTTGTGCGACTCGATAAGGCTTTCTGAGATGTTTAGCCTTGATTTAATTCGTATTTAAGATCTCTCCTCCCAGCACATTAATATAATGTCAATGTAGAATGCATTGCATGGTGTAATTACTGAAGAGAGCAGTAGTTGGGAAAACAGACGGTAATTGAACACATGGCTGTTTATTACAACAGGACAGTGCTCCTACGCTGGTATTTAGGGCATTAATAGGGAAGAATTGATTTGTTGTTTTAAGATGAATTCAATCACTGTTGCTTAGGCCTTTGTTTGTTCAGGCCGAGTTATGCTTTGTTTGTGTTATGTGCCCAAGAGGTTTACACACCACAGCGTGGCATTAGTCATGCAGAGGGCTTGGGAGCAGAGAGCCATTTAAATGAACAAAGGACATTTTTCTTTTTGGCTCTGTTTATCTTCCTCTCTAGTTTTGTTACCCTCTAATCTATCTCCATCTCTCTCTCCCTCTTTCTCCCCCCTCCTTTCCGCCCCAAACATTTTTGATCAATGCAGAGGTCCTCCCGCTTTCTTCCTTCCCCCTCCTCTTTATTCACCCTCCTGAAGACAAATGGAGCTCTGATTGACAGGTGGCAACACGGGGTTGCGGCACAGTGTAAATAGGAGTGGCTGCTCCCAAGTTTGTGCAAGGAAGAATTGGGGGGGCTAGGGGGGAGGAACGTTCAACTTGGAGGAAAATGATTAATTTCAAAGCGAACAGAGTGGGACTGAGATGTACCGCGGCACGTCTCAACTCTGGGGGTTTTGAAAGAGGGAACGCACGCACCTTTTGTGGCTCCTGCTGGCTTGCACTCTGGTTGGGCCCTGTGCAGGCCACATCCTGGGATTTAATGAGCCTTCTGCCCTCTTCTCCTTTTTGCTGATGCGAGTCGGAGGGAGGAAGAGAGAACCATATGACCGAAGTTGAATTCCTGGTCTCCCCGTTGTGAGCAGTATGGTTTATATTTTAGGCTCATTGTGCTTGAGAGGAATCTTGTCTTGATTTATTTCTGAGTGTGGGAGAGTTAATAGACACTTCAGAATGATGTGGGCCAAATTCTGCTCGCAGATCTAAGTTCACAGCTCCCAATGAATATGGCAAGAGCTTTAAGAAGGCAACATTTGACCCAATACAGGATTTGTAAAGAACCCAATGTGAATTGGTTTTTTTATCCCTATACAGACAGGGTTTATGCCTGTTCCTAGAAAGAACATTATTAAGAGAACTGAAAAGTAACAACAACAACAACAGCAGCAAAGTCTGTGCAGTCATTAATTGCTAGAAACTCAGATTTCCTCGATGGTGAGAGACTGCTTGTGTCTAAGTAATATAGTGCATGATGAATTAGCACCCAGACTTGCCTTTTGGAGGTATAGAAAGTACTAGCTTATACAGCACAAGGAAGGAGAGCCACAGATGTGTGACATGGAGAGCCGGATTCTTCCTGTCAGGGAGAAAGAACAATTTAGGACACATGTTCATGCACTGCAACATGCAAGGAAGGATAGGAACCTCAGTTGTTCTTCTGAGCCTTTTAGCTGTAGTTAGTTAAATTACTGACTCTCTGAATAAATAATAGAAGCACAGGAGATGACAGCTAGAAGAGGATCTGAAGTCCAGCAGTGTTTTTATCCATGGCTGCCAATTGGTTGTGTGGGGGACATGCTACTTGGCCATTTCTCATAAATCTTTTCTAAATATCTAGGAATTGTAATTGCAAAGGCCCAGCCCATATGCCCAAGGGGAAGTTTCCTTCCCACCTCAAAAAAGCCAAAAAAACAGTTATTGTATTGCTCTGCCAACAAGCAAGAATGATCATGGCTAAAGATTTATATAGCCCTGAAGTTACAACTGGTGTCCAAGTACTTTATCAGAAAGGAAGGTGTCTCTCCCGACTTGGAAGTGGTTATCCAAGTGTCCTGTTTTTCCAGTACAGTTTGGAATGTTGCATTAGTTTGGTACTGTAGATTAGCCCACACAATCTCAAGGTAAATAGTCTAGAGACAAAGATCACATGAAAGAAGAAAAATCCTCTCAGTTTTGTGTGCATCCTTGATCTTTTTTTGCTAAACCTTTTTCATTTTTTTTTCTTTTCTGTTTTGCCCACAACACATATCCCATTTCAGTAACTGAGCGTCTTATCTCCCACAGGCACTGGGGGGGGGAAAAAGGCAAAAAAGTCAACAACTAAGCAGAAAAATGGTTTTAACTGTAGTCATTACTGTGTATTCACTCAAATCCTGTAAGATCACTGTCTTGTTGCAAAGTGTAAAGCACATTAATGTATTTTTGCTGGGATGTCTATACACTAGACTTAAATAAAGCAACATATTTCAAAATAGTTCCTTTTCCTTGTATGTGAAATTAATATATGAAGATGAAACTAGAGGACAGCAGGCTTTCGCTAATGATTTTCAGCTGCAACAATTCTGGATTCCACACTGAGCTCATGTACAGCCTTAATCAGCAATGCTGTTTAACTAAATATGGAGACATTTCACTGAAGATTATTTTATTTTAAGTCTTTTTTTATGCATTTCCTCTTGCTGTGTCATCTAATTGATTCACAGCTCCTGTGAAGCTTTGGGGTATGGGACGCACATCCAGGCAAAACGCATTCTTCCTTTACAACTTTGGCCAAGCCAATCCTATCTGAGTTCAGAGGAATTAAGAAGCTGTCATTGGGAATCATTCTGTAACTAACCGTAAAATTATTAGATGAATAATACACATGATGTAGGGGTTTAGGCTATAACCTGTTCTTTCTGCTGAAAAAAAATGCAATCGTTTTGAGATGATCCTGTTATTACCCTACCATTTTTACCAGCATTTTGTTGCTAGACTGGTTACTGAAAGGGGGAACACAGTACTCAGTGGATGACCCAGTCTTTTAAAGTAACAGGGCCCACAAAAGACAAAAAGACAACAAAATTAGAGGTGCTTTCTTACATTGCTAGGCTGCAAAATTTTCCCAATTTTTCTAATGTAAACTTTTTGTTGGTTGTTGGTTTTGTCCCAGCCTTATGCCTTAAATATAGCATGGAGCAAACTGCCGTTAAAGTGCTAGAGAGAGAGAGTTCAGCTGCCAGTTCAGTTTCATCCTTGGTTTCTCACGTCTTTGCTAATGATTGATCAGCTTCTGTTCATTATAAATGTTCACCAGAAATCAGACTAAATCTACCAACCACCACACTCCTAGAGTATTTTCAGGAGCAAATGAGATGCAGTGTATGGCCATTTTTTAACTCGTCTGCTTCAGTTCTTTTAGTAGTAGTTCTTTTAGTAGACAGGTCCCTGTAGACATAAAGAAAGGTGAAAAAGCATCAAGAGGAGAAGAATGAAGATGCCTTCTGCATTTGCATAAACAGGCACCTTTGTGGGAAAATGAAATGGGGAGACAATTTTTGTAAGCTTTTCAGTATAACTCTTTAAGGGGAGGTTAAAAGATGCGATGTGCTGTTCTTCAGATCGTCTCTTCTTCCTTAGGATGCACCCTTGCAATCTGATTAATCTTGGGATAGGGAAAATACTAGCGGGGATTTGTTTGTTTGATCAATTTCTTTTCTTTTTTTTTTTTTTTTTTCCCAAATCTTGTTCCTAGTAGAAGAGGGCGTTGGGATTGTTTAGGCAATCCCAGGTAGCTTTCCTCCCAGGCTGAATGCATTCCATAAAGCTGTCAGTTCTTTAGCTTAATACTGGGTCTTAGTGTATTAATTCAAGGCTTTCAGTGATCTAGGGCACAACATGTGCCAGGAGTAGGAACTAAAATTAGAGGCAGACTTTTGGCTGTGAGAGCTGCTTGAGGCTACTTGGGGTGAAAGAGGAGGGAAGAGGCCTGACGTCAGCCACAGCCCAAGGACTGCAAGATGTCCAAAGCATCCCCTCAGATAGAGGTTTTTCTGCAACACACGCTGTAGTGAATGACCCTTCCTTTTTTGTCTCCTCCCACTCACTGATACAGCACTCAGTGGTTCATTTCACACACCAACTCCTTCTCGAAAGCTCTTGTAGTTCACTTGTTACAGCAAAGTCCAGTTCTTGGTATGCTGGGATTGTGATTTTGTTCTTCTCTGCTCTAACAGAGGAATGAAAACTTAAATAGTATCTAATCTTTGATAACATGCACCTAAAAAAAGTGAAAACATTGTGAAACAAAGTGAAATCCATATGAAGGATTCTAAGTTTCCATTCATAGAAAACAGCTCTTGATGATGTAACCTAATGGTAAAAAAAAGATTGGGCAAAACAGGGTTGAGCGACAGGAAAATTGCTTCTTCCTCCTTCACTGCAGTGAATATATTTTGTTACGTAAAATTTTGTGCTCTTGGCTGTATGCAAGAATCATTTCCCTGTAATTTTTTTTTTTATATACCATAATTCTGTCAAGGACTATGAATGAGGAATAATTAGGCATTATTGTTTGGTTATGTAGATTCTCTTGTGATCCCTTGTTTACTTCATTTAAACTGTCGATACTGTTCTTGCCGTGTAGAAGTAATGACTGTGTTAATTCATGAGTATGAGATTACAGGGACCTTGTTTTACATTGCTATAACACTTGTTCCTCCTCCGTGATCATTTCAGGCCATCTGAAACATATTCTTTCTTCATGGAAAGATAAATACTCAGAAAGACAAATTCATAGATATTTAGCTTTTATTAAAAGATCTTCAGTCTTTACCTTATCCTGGCTTGTCTCTTTCTAATGAAGTCATAAGGCTGCACTTTAGCACTGGTGTGGAATTCACATAAACATAAGAGGGGGGCCCTGGTCTAAATAAGATATGTAGAGGCTGTTCTGCAGTATGAGAAGTTTGCCTTATATTCAAACATAGAAAGATTTCTAAGTTTTTATTGTTCAGGAAAAAACCTTCTCCTCTGAAATCTGTACTGTGAATCTAAACTCTGATATTTTGCTCCTATTCATGTACAGCACTTTCTTTGATGACTGTTGGAGTTCTGATCTCACAGGGAGAGGAGAATATTGGAGTTGAGATTTCTTGAACAGAGCTTAGGGGGTAATATTGTGTTTAGTTTGTTTCACTAGATGCAAGCTAATCAGAGAATAATTAACAGTCAAAATGCCAAGGTCCTTATTCATGTAAAGGATCTGGTATTGAAGTCCTCAATAAAGTAACACTCACATTGAATTCAATGAGAGCTTAAACTGAACAAATGCTTCAGGATTTGTCCCCAGCTATTTTCTCCCTGTCAGTTTTTAATGAGCATCCCATAAAAGTGTTTAACAATTGTACTGACTTTGATTTTTCACGGTTTTGGAGAAAATTGCTTTCTCAGGTTGTGAAAAAAATGTTGAAACAAAAAAAAGCACATTTTTCCATCGTGATGTCTAACATACTGTAAGCAGATTCAAAGACTGTCTCACCTCATGCTTTCTGTTAGGGAGTATGTTAAGGACATTATAAAAAGTATTGTATAGAAATTGCCGGGAGGAAGAGTTACAGCTGATAGATGGAGGTATTTTAGACCTCATCTTAAGTTCTTGGGATTGAGATAAAATTTAGATAGAGAGGTAGTTATAGATGCCAGTTCTTTGTTTGTTTGTTTTATAAATGAAAGGGAAAAAAATGCCACTGCTAAGATCACCATACAGAGCCTGGTGTTTAAATGCCATGATTTTGTGTCAGAAGAAGCAGCTAGTGTATCTGGATTCATCCTTTGCCTTGCTTTCCTCAGTTGTCACTGAGAGCTCCCAGGCTGAGACAGATGGCTGCTGGTTTAGTTGTGTGCGTGGGAGACAGGAACTTCCACATGTGATTTTTTTACCATTTGGTAGTAATTAGTTTGTTGTATAAATTAACATTAACTGAACCATTCTTCAGGCATTGTTTGTAATTATCTTCTTTGAGCCTCTGAGTTGTGTAAAGAAATAAAAAGCGGAGAAGAAACTGCTTCTTATTTTGTACAGGGAAAGGACTCTATCATTAAGCAGAACAGAGCAGCAATTATCATCGCATGCCCAGTAGACTGAAAACTTCGAAAAAACCCTTTAAAGAGCAAGGATTTTTTTTTCTGTAAATATTAATGGAAATTAATGATTCAGAAGTGCAGACACATTTTACAAAATTTGCAAGAATGAAGTATGAATACAAGCAATGGTGATCGTGCCTTCCTGACATCATCATCATCGTTATTACTGCTACTACAACTACCACTGCTGCCACTTTATTTGATGTGTGTTTGTAAGGAGTAGAGAGTTTCTTTATTTTTTAAAATATATGTTCTCTCAATTTTATTCCAATTTTTTTCTCCTCATCTTTGAATTTTTTTTTTTTTTTTTTTTTTTTTTGTGGTAGACAGTAAGGATCTTGTGTCTGCATATCGGGCAATGAACTATCGTTAGTGCTGCTTTTCTCTGGGGATTTCTGTCGCTTCCAGCAACCAGCCAAATTGGAATTGTCAGGAGAACAGCCTCTCGCATGTTCCTTGGCACTTCTGTTTCCAGACTTGGCCAGAATCCAGACATGCAGAGGTTTGTGGACGTGAAAAATAACAGGGAAAATGCCCGATGGTATTAGCCCAATATTTTAGTGACATATTGGGAATCTCTAGGTTCATTTGCTGGAAAAGTTCAATGCTTCAGCAAGTAAGAAAGTTTTATATTTCATTAGACTGAAGTTCTTCCCTTTTCTACCCAGGAGTAGGTGAGAACTGGTGTCAGTGTCCGTCTTTTAGTATAGCTCTCCTGCCCTGGCTACAAAGCTGGCAAGATGGGCAACACGGCACTGCGCAGTAAATCCTCTCGCGTGTAGGCTAGGTTGCAGTAGTAAAACTCAGGTACATTCCATCACAAGGCACTCCACAGCTTCATTAAAATTAATTTAGTATCTGAAGTGTACCCTCTAGAGAAAGGTTCACTTGACTTGAGTTTTAAAGTGTCTTGGCATTTTCTTGTGAAACAAAATGAGGATAATTTTAGACCCAGACTTGAAGCTGTCTAGGTAAATCGGTGCTGATTGTGGTTTTACCTAAATTAGTTGCATACAGGGTCCACACCAGAGTTGCGTTTGGGTCTTCTTTCTCCATCAGAATTGCCATTAATATTTACATTAGTCCAGATAAATAGTTTTACCTGGACAATAAATGCTAAAAGAGCACTTGAAATTCTGAAATGAGTAAATATAGTTGCAGCTTAGTTAAGAATTGTTCTGTTTTTCTTGGCACGGTGAATTAGCCTATATGAAGCTCCGTGCTGTTTGGGGAGGAGGAAGGTGGGAGGGAGCATGTGGGAGCTTTAGTGGCTGGAAACGCAAAGAGAATACAAGCTGAGTACGCTGAAACCTGCAGCGAAGAGAAAGCTACCATGGATGGTTTTCTTTCTCTTTTTCTTTCTGGCAAGGGTTAATGCTGTAACCGAGAATATCTGTGATTCTCCGGCTTTGATATCAATGAATCAAACATGTTTTTGAACCATTCTGTTGAACACTTTATTTATTTTTTCAACTATGGAAACTGAAGGTGCCAACCATACTTTGATATTGATGTGACAGCGCAGTGGACAGGCTTGCAGTTAGCTGAAGTGAGCACGTGAGCTTTTCAGTTCACCTTCATCCCGCTGAAGGGCTGTGGAACAAGAAGGAAGAGCTGAACACAGCCTTTTGTTTTATCAAGTGTACAGCTGCAGCATCATCGTACCAACTGTAGAGCTATTTTTTTCATCCCTGGAGGAATACAAGGGGGAAAGATTGGTCCTGTGGCTAAAAGGACAGAGCAGAGTCAGAAAATACAGTTTCTTCTGGTTTTTGTTTTGGGAGGCGGGGGGGGGGGGGGGTTAACAGGTTTTCCACATGAACTTCATTCTCTGTGTCCAAGTTCTGCGTTTTTGAAGCATGGTTGATAATAGTAACTGTGTACTTCTTCACAGTGGTGAAATTTAATTACTGCTTGGGAGATGCAGCCTGACAGTGGTCCTACTTACAAGAAAGGACTAGACATAGGTCTGAGGAAACAAGCTAGCTGGAAATATGTGTCTGTTACAACTCAGCTTTATTTGTCTGCCCATGAGATTGCGAGGTAGAGTTTGGAAGCCTTTGGCCTGAATTCAGTAGCTTCCTCACAGGCAGAGCTCACTTTTGCCTCGATGGGATTTCTGCAAGTGGAGCAGCTGCAGAGTTGGGCCTGTAGGGTGGTTGGGCAATGCGAAGTTGGCACTGTAGCTTTGTGCGGTAGTTATTCTACTAGGAAAAGATTCAGTTTCCATACCTCTTCCTAGATTCTCCTTTCCTGGACCACACAATTCTCCTTGTTGAATCTTTTGGTGCTCTTACCTGGAGCAAGGGCTGTGCTGGGACATCAAGCTATGGTCCTCCGGGCTTGCATTCCTCGTGGCGCAGGACACCGCGCACACGCGCCGGAGTAGAGGATCGTAACCATAGAGGCAAACATAAAATCATCCCCTCCTTGCTTGCCACATCAGAAATGTCTTGCTGTTTCACACGCTTTTCCTCACATGCCTTGTGGAATTTATTTATTTATTTATTTTGTGGACATGCGAGTTACAAGCTTTGGCATGGCAAGAAGGTGAGGAATTTTTGGTTTTGTTTTTAGTTTGGGGAAGAGGCGGGTGGGAGGGAGCGTGTGGGAGCTTCAGTGACTCGGAGCTCAAAGAGAATGCATTAATTAACCCAGGAGGATCGCTGGGATGCGGGAGTGAGAAACTGCAGCTTTAAAATCCGGTGATCTTTATCCATTGTTGGGTTTGGGTCAAAGACCTTGGATAAGAAGGGGGAAGAAGGGTGAGCAGGAGGGTGGGCACAATGGGAACCAGATGTTTCAAGCTGACGGGGGTTGGCCTCTCTGTTACTGTGTGACAAGCCACCGATCTCCCCCGCACAGCCAGCCTTCAGAAGTATGTCATTCTTTCCTGAAGTCCTTCTGTCCTCCGCAGAGGGAGGGGGAGGCACACACGTGCATGCACATACATGCATGCATGCATACATGCACGCACACATGCTCACACAGACAGCCCTGGCTCTGCTTTTTTCCTTTGGCCTACCTTGTCGAATGGCCCTGGAAGACTAAACAGGTGTTATCTACTTTTGATTTCAGTGCATTTAAATTAATCCTGTCAGCTCAGCTGTTAAAACAACTGTCATCTCCAGCTGTTAGTAATTTTCGACTGGGCACTTTTACAGGTTGCCAAGTTCTGAGCCTGCATTGTGAATCTCTCGCTCCCTTTCTCTCAAAGCGCTATAGTAACAATTTGTATTTTTTTTTAAAGGGGACTTGCATTGCACTGTTTTTATATCGAACCCTGTTTATTATATATTGAAATAATAATATCACAAAACCCAACATCGTCATGCCAGACTTTGGAATAAAGAGCTAAACCATGTGTGGAGTGCAGTGCATATCAATCTTCTGTGGGTTTGTTGCAGCCTCTCTGTGCATTTTAAATTTGAATGAGAGATGAGTCAACCTGAGGGTTTGGGAGGGAGGAAGAGGGGGGGCTCTAAATTTTTGTTGCCAAAAATAAAGCCTCCTTTTTAGAAGCACTGGTCTCTTTTTTTCTCTTTTGCCTCAATGTACATTTAGTTTTCATAACTAGTGTTAACAGGAGGTACCTTGTAATGAAAATATTTAAAATACCTTTCAATTGTTAGACTAACGACATACGCATGGTAGCCTTAAGAATTGTAGGGGAAAAAAGATCATAAATTGGATACATGTTATTGATTTCAGTAGACACTCTCTAATGTGAATTATTCCTGTGTGGTCAGGATCTATAGTCCATTACCAGTGCTTCAGAGTCAAATAGCACTTGTGGATTACACAGATCTGAATCCTGACAAGGAAGGCTTTCTGTGCCTTTAAGGTTTCCACTCATTACAGTTGTCTGGCCAGATTTTCAACTGGTATAGAACTGAGGCTGCTCCCTTGACTTATGTTGCAAGCCGTCCTTAAAGCACTGGAAAGGATTATTCAGGCATTCTTTTGCATGTTCCTAGGAAAAGGATGTACTTAAAAAGTGGCTATAGGTAATCTTTTTCTCAGCAGACCACAGATGATTTCAAGTGTTGGGTAGCCAAATAAAAGGGATCCCTTAACAAATCATGCTTTGTATTGTCTGTCCCCTACATAAATAAGGGCACTGTTTCTATATCTTGTAGTAAAATAAAGACTTCAAATTTGAAACCTCATTTCTTCAGATTTTCATTATCTTTTAGGTTTGAATTTCTTCAAGAAAATTCTGTTAAAGGAGGAAATACTCTCCAAATAACACCAGTATAATTCTTTTCCTTTCACTCCTCATTCTTATGCTTGGATGAAGAATTTTATTATGTAAGAAAAGAAAAGAAGCCAAAAACTTTAGTAATTATATGAAAGATAAAAAGGAAATGTCAGGTGCTGAAGTACCACCTAATTGAGCAGGGCGGGTGCTGATCTCATTTCCACCTTTAAAATGTATCTCTGCTTTTTGGCATGTTCAGCCTGTAATACAGATTTGCAGCTTTCTGAGCAGCATCCTAAATTCCAGTACAGTTGTGGCTGTTTTTGAAAGCCCCCACATTAATGTCTTCCTAGAGAAGTTTTGAATTCTTTATGAAATAACTGTATTCATATGCATCAGTCTTTGGGTGAGCCATCATTATTATCTTTCTTCTCAAACAGTGCTACCATTTCAGTAGGAGGTGAAGCAACTTCCTCAAATTTCCCATCCCTTACTAAATAATTGTAGTATTTTTCAGTTAAATGTGAAATGATTACTGAAGGTCCCATTTAGTATTAAAATCTGGAATACTAGTTATGAAGTATGCATCTGTGCACCGGAGGCTGTGGATATGTAGGACCAAATTGCATACATACTTACATACATTACATACTTACATGCATACATACATACACAGAGCTACCATTGCTACTAGCATTAGCAGGAGCTGTGGTTGCTTATCTTGAATTCTGCTGTGTCTCTCATACTGCATGGATAAGTACTGGAGCTACAGTGGTATACCAGACACATTTTAGTAGAGAGTTTAACATACTTTTCCTTAATGTAAGAATTTAATCAATAATGTATTAATCTAAAATTCTGATTTCACAGAAGCTGCTACTGGGCAGGAATGTTGTTAGATCAAAGCAAGTACTTCCTATAAAATACTGCATTTTTGAAAAACAAACTGAAGTGATTGAAATTTCAAATTAAAAAAAGATACACTATGATGGAAACCTTTTTGTACCCCAAATCCAAGCATTTTGTTTTAGGGAGATTAAAGAGTTCAGACTCTGATGCAGTTTCATTTGGTTATTCATAGTGTATGCGATACTTCATTGTTTAAACCTGCATCAAGCCCTGCTGGAAGATGCATTGTCAAAGGTTCTTGCTTACAAGGATTTATCAATATAGGTTTAGTTTCTGCTTTGCAAGATGCCCCTAGCTGTTTGAAAAACAACTGAACTTTGAAGCCAGACATGCCTATGGTTCCTGAGGTGGACTGCTGCTTCCTTACTTCTTCCATCTCCACATCTCATCCCCACCACCTTTCGCACCAGAACTGACGTTTCACTCATGGCTTCTGCAACAAGCTGTCACCATCTCCTTGGTGCCGAATACTGTTAAAGGTACGGCATTTCTTAAAGTTAGATGGTGATTAACTTAATGCTGCAAAGGCTAATTTACACATATTTTTCTCATTGTCTTTTTTCTTTTGCAAGTTCCTTTCCTTGCAGGCACATAGCTTGAATCTCCTTTGGCATGACACCGTTGTAAAAGACAGGTAATTCCAGTGACAGTGGTGAAACTGTCTATGTGTAAAATTAAAGTGAGACTGAATCAGAGCCCAGTGTCTTCAACATACAAAATGTGTGTCTACTTTGCTTACTCAAATTAAAAGGTAATTCCAAACCTTTGCAGTTTTTGTGCAACTTGAAAGGTTCCATTAATCTTATCTATATGTAGTAAAACCTTGTCAATTCACACTAATGATTCTGGGAGTTAACAGGTAAGCACATTTTTCAGCTGGCTTCCCCTTGGGTGAGGGACTGAACCTAAACTCTTGACCCTGCACATCTAAATTTAGGGGTATTCAAAATCTGAATTTTGCAACTCGAGTCAATATTTAAATTTCTTTGACTTTGCATTTAGTAGTTTTGGCCAACAGATTTATGTTTGACAATCCAAAGGTGTAAGAGATATCTACATAAGCTATTATCTCTCAGAAGATAGACAGAGCACACATAGGAAGGGTGGGAGCGGTGGAATGCTCTAGCCTGGCTGAGGAGGAGTCTGCAGGCACACAAATATTCGTGCTGCTGAATTGATAAAACCTGTCCCTGTTCTCAGGGACCAAGGAGGCCCTTTAGTGTCTCAGAACTCAAGGGACCTGTGATACTTATAAGAGCGTTTGTCCATCCGTTTGTTTCTTTCTTGTGCGACTGGAGTAAGTAGAGGAAGATGTACCTGAAGTCTGTTTTTTGAGAGGAGAGGAAAGATTGCTCCATCGCTTTTTTTCACCATTGACAGAAAAAATGTATAACATGGGGTAAAACAGGCTCTGGTTGGTTATTCCTCTTTTCTTTCAGTTTTCATCTTTCAGTTGCATATCTTATTTTCTCTTTCTTCTTACCTTCTTTTCCGATCTTTCCACTTGTATTCTTGAAAGAGCTCATTAACATCCATTAACTAGATTTGACGAGCATGAACAAGCATCTCCAAGGCAAGCAAGAAAAGCGACAGTAATAGCAAAAATAATAGTGGAAATTTGGTATCAACAGGACATGAATATGTAAAGTGCACTGCAGTGTCAATATAGTGTAGAATATTGCTAGGCTCTTAATTAAGCAGTGATTTCTGTTAGATGAGATATTAAATACAGTTCTTGACTGTTCTTACGGATCTCTAACCCCAATATATAGTAAGCTGTGCTTCTGAAGTTCCCATATTCATAAAACCAAAAGTGCAAATTTAAAATTATCACTATATTGCCATGACTTGCTCTGTGGTTGTTCTTATTTTGGTAGAAGAGTGACATTTTCAGTTTAGTTTGTTGTCTAGAAAGACTATAAGCTAAGCTGAAAAAATACTCAAAGTAAGCGCATTCAGATAGCTGCACCTGTTTTCAGTGGTACCAATGTGATTTGCTTCCAACATGAGAAAAGAGGTGGGTTTTTGCTTTCCATAGTAAAGTGGTTGTTTTGGTACCTTTGAACAAAACTTTCTTTATCCACTGTTGATGGGTGTCCTGGATGATACCAGTTAAGCATTTTTCTCCTCTCCAGGTAGACTGCTTGTCAGTGGTCATGTGTCTAGATTTTTCTGATTCCATCTAGGTCATGGAAGATGTCATTTTTCAGCGTTTTCAGAAAAACATAGGAGATAAGCACATTTATGTGGCATGAATTTGGTGGGCTGTCACAAGCAAAGTCAACAGAGCTAAGATTAGGACTGTATATTTCTCTGTGTGTGTACACATGTGCACGTGTTCATGATCCTGTGAGAAACTAATGTAAACTGATGCCTATTCCTGCTTTTCTATGGAGGACAGGAAAGACAAAGCCCAATGTTTTCACTATTGTTTAAAACTTGATACGTTATAAACTCATTGAGGCAGAGACCATGCTTACTTTGTGTTTTCTTTACCAGTAACTATAATGTTGGTACTATTAAAAAATAGCTCACCTCACATAATGTGCACTAGTAAAGATAATATTTCTTTGTGATTTCCTTCAAAATTTTGCTTTAGAATTTCCAAAATCTTAATGTTTTCTGACCAGTTAATGTGACAAAGAAGAAATGGATTTTTACCTTAGATATTGTCTTTTTAAGTGGATTTTATTTTCAAGTTGTGAAGAAGACACAAAATATATAATTGTAAGTGACTTTTCTTCCACCCCATTCCTGTCCACTTTTTTCCACAGTCAAGAACTCTGGACTTATCCATAGGATATTTTTCAATAAGAGAAATGCCTGTAAGTACTTCACCTCAAGTTAAAACAATTAGAGCAGACACTTTTATGCTAAGCTAGAAGAGTAAGTGCAGCTTTTTCCCTGTTGAGCAAAACCACTTTAAAACAAGTTTAATGTATAATTGTTGCATTTTTCTGCAGTTTCAGAGTATGGTCATGAGCAAGTTATCATGAGGTAAAGATAAGAATTTGCAACTTGTCAACTACTTCTAGTTATTCCCTACATGAGTTGTCTTTACCTATTGTAGACTGATGTAGCGTTGTCTTCTTCCATTGATTGTAAGTTAGCATGTATACTGTGGAATAAGAGCGGGTGTACAAGCAGTTACTGATGAGTGGCCAATGTTCTGCAAGGTCATATTGCAACCTGTCTTTCAAGAAGATGTTCAGATGTTTTTAATTTGGACAAGGTCCATGGCTGCTTTAGGGGTATTTCCTTTTGAGGTTGCTGTGTCATACTAATACAAGCTGTTATCCTAGCAAGTCAACCATATGAATCTTTCAGAATTAGTGCTACTCTTCTTTCACGCACACTATTCAGTTAATTTTTTTCCTGCTAGAGAACCAGTTGATCAAACCAGTTTAGTTCTCCTGCATAGATTATTTCCTTTCACTGGTACTTTTTACAGTTGTCACGTCTTTGTTTTTAAAAGTGTATGTTGAACATTCTGAGAACATTTTGATGTTCTTACAACTACAGGGAGCGTGGCTAGAACATAGTTTTAGGAGGCTTAGTTAATTGCCCTGGTTAGAGAGCTCCGCCAGTGCTCTTGAGGAGTGTCAGTGGAAGGAAAACTCATGCTAACAAGAAGGTTCATGTGCAACTGTGAAATACAGGAAATATAAACAGTAAAATGTAGTAATTTTACTTTGATTGTATTCCCAGAACTGTATAACAGTTTGCAAACTATCTAGTCAGAACCCCCTCCCTGCTTTTTTGGACTTAGCTGAAAGAAATTTAATGGTAAATAAAAAAAAGTTAATTGCAAGCCTTTTTCTAGACCTAAGTTCCTTCCTCTAGAACTGCCTCTGCCCTGTATCTTCTCTCTTTTTCCCCACTTCCATTATATTGAATCAAAGTATTCGTAATGGCTTCTGTGGTTCAGGAGAAGCCATTTAACCCCCTCCCTGAAGCATAAAAATCTGTATTACAAGATGAGGATACTTCATGGAAAAACTCTGACTTACTGTTTCTCCTCCATATTTTAAGAATGATATTTATATTGCTAGGTATCTAACCTAGGTGGGCTAATTCAAGCTCTGACAACACCCGCCCCACTTCATCAAGTCCATAGGAAACTTAACCCTTAACCACTCAACTTGAAATACCTTGAAACGAGCTTAGACACTCGGAGTCTAAAGTAAATAGCCTAAACACACTTCTCCCCATCCAGCCAACGTTATGTATCATAACTGTAATTCTAAACTTTAAATTTGCGCTACATATGCATGGCAAATGCAGATTGTATGAGGCAGACTAGATGATCTTGGCCAAGAGGAAATGAAGGATCTTGAAGCATTTTCAGAGTCAGTGTCATGCATTGTGCCATGACATTTCATTGTGATATGATGAGACAATATTATGACGCAGGCAGTTTGACTTTTAAGTTTCGCCTGCAGGGCAAACTCAACATGGTTCAACTTCCCCTCCCACATATCTAATGGTAGTTGCAGGACACAGTCACCCAAACTCCTTAAAGCCAAAGGCTAGGCTGGCAGTGCTCCAGAAACCAGAGCACTGCAGCTGATGCTCCTATCTCCAGGCTGCACTGTGAGTGCTAGAGCATTTGACTTTTGGGTCGGATTCCTAAGCTTTCTTCTTTCCTAACCCTGCCTTTCCATGGAGATTGTGACGTGAAGTTAATATTTGAGGGACCTGTTGAGACTCCTTGATAGAAAATAATAGTTGAGAATCCAGAAGTTTTCTTTATTTTCAGTATGTGTGTGAACATGAACAATATTGTCTTTTATCTTCTGTGACAGGTGATTTGAGCTAATTTGTTGACTATTCATAGGGTTAAAAGAACCACAAAAGATTAAATAGACCTGTCCTTGAGTTACCAGGGGGCATAGGAAGTTGGTTGCATTGCCTTTCTGTGGATCTTTTCTTTGTTTACGAGAACAGTGAGTACTTTAGGAGGGGGTTTTTGTTTTGGTTTGGGTTTTTTTGTATTTTTTAGAGAGTCATTGGTGGCAAAGAAACGGATGAGCCACAGACTGACTGTATCACATTGAATGGCAGCATCATGCTGGCTCATGGCACTAAAAGAAGCAACCATATTAAATAAAATGTTACCGATTCAGTTTATTTGGCACACTTGTTGGCAAACTCAGCAGCAAAGGGGAAGAAGAAAATGAGCTAGGGATACTGTGTTGTGTCCTCCCCTTAGCTGCTCTCCTTCAAAGATGCTTGCTGCCTGAAATTACACTGGTGTTAGGTTGGTTCTTCTGGGTGAATAAAAGGGAGAATTTAATTCTTTAACACCTTCAAGAATTCAGCAAAACCAAATTTATTAACTGATCTTATTTAGTGATTGTCTAAGCCTACTGAAGTCAATGGAAGTCAGTGAACTTTGGAACAGAAGCCCAGAATATCTCCTGCTGAAACTCTCTTCTGTTGCATGAAGGTCTCCAATATTGTTTAAACTGTTTAAGCTTTTTCCCCTCTTTGGAAGTGTCTTCTCTGTGTCAGGGATAGAGCCTTCAGTCAGTGCATAGCACATGGAATAATTGTATTATACCTGTGTAAAGCCTTCTGTGAGGAAGCTCTTGTTTGGTGAGGTGGACAGACTTGAGGGGTGATGCTAAGACATAATATTAAAAAATAATACTGTGCATAAATTTTCAAACCTGACCAGTTCCAGCCAGTAGAGTTCTGAGGCAATTTCTGGACAACTGCACTTTGGAAAAATACATAAACGCAAATAATGTGCTAGGCAAGACCTTGAGCAAGAAAGCTTTGAATGGAACGGTAGTGTGTAATTTTAGTTGTAAACAACATGGGCTAATTTTGCCTTGACAGGATTCAGCCAAAATGAGTTGTAGTTAAAAGGATTTGGTGTGCCGTTCAGTACAGATAGCTAACAGTTTGGTGGTTTGCAAGGTTTCCTTTAATGTGGTTATGCTCAGACTGTGTATCGGACAGCTTCAGACTATTAAATTACACTCTTCTTTCTAGCACTGACTTCTCAGCTTCTAGAATATTTTCCTTTCTGTTTGTGTATTAGTTAAACACCGTCTCAGCAATTCAGATGCCAAAGTGAACCGTTTTCCAGAACGATTTCAGGAGAAGGAAACTTTAATCTGGTGGTATATCACAAGTAGCTCAATGTTTCATTTTGATTTTTCTTGAGAACTTTTGTTCTGTTTGGTCTCTGTCTATTTGTGTGGTGCAGAAAGTCCCAATGGCATGTATGTCGAGGCTCATATATTCTTTGCTCAGTATCTGCCAGTAGCGAAACTTGCAGGTCTGATCCACTTTATCCTGACCATACTGGAAGCAATGGAGCCCACAGGCTGAATCGCCACTTTCTTCTTTCAGGCAGTTCTGGGAAAGAAAATTGGACAGTGCTGGTTTCCTGTAAGACTGTTCCCTTGTTTGAACACTAAAACATCAGGACAGCTTATAAAGCCCTACATTCTCCCGGCACTGTTGTGCAGACGCATGCATGTTGTGGGACTGTTGACACAGTGGTGCTGCATACAGGCCCAGACTCATCGTCAGTTTGCAGCAGAGTAACGTTTCCACCTGAAAGCACAAAGAATATAATGCACGTAACTTGTTTTCACCCTCAGAGTAAAGAAAAAAAAAGAAAGAAAAACCACCCACAAAAACCACCCAGAACCTCACAGGTAGGAAAAAAAACCTAAGGTGATGTTGATTAAGTTTTTTGAAAGGGGTTAATGATTTAAAAGGCTGTGTCCAGTTTTTGGACGAGGCTGATGGGCATAATGAAGCCATTTCAACTTTCAGTGCAACTCAGAACCAGGCATATCTACTTTACCTTAAAATTGGACTTGGTCTCCCACGTGATTTAAATGTTTGAATGTTACATTCTAGTAGTTCTTTAGTATTTATTTCAAGCAAAGTGCAACCCTGCGTGTCTTTCACTTACATTAGAAAAATAAACAAAACTAATATTGTTAAATGTCTATTTTAAAAAAAGTTTTAAAATCAGCACTATTCTAGAAAAGTGGTTCTATCACTTTACTAATTATCCCATAATAGCATATATTCTGGACTACTGCAGTGTTTCAGGTCTACAGTATTCCTTCTCATGGAAGAAACAACTGTCACCTAAGCCCAGTATTGTCAGTATTTTTATTTAATGCCAGGTGCAGTAACCCTGTGAGGTGCAAACTCAGACTGGCATCCTGTGTGCTAGGTTTTCTGACGGCAAACTGTAAAAGCATTTCTTGCCTCAGAAACCATAGACTAAAAGTAATCTGACAGCAAATGTGAGCTGGGGGGCAGAACAGAGTGGGGACCTGAATTTGGATCACCTCAACCTCACTCCCGTATTCTAGCCAACACAGTCCATTTCCACATACAAATTTGAACCTTGCAGCTTGGGCCCACACCTAATTAAGTTTGAATGTGGCAGAGTGAATTAGTGTGTGGGTGTATATTGTCACGTGTGTACCAGGGGCACCGCTCCGTGCTACGCTAATTAACCAAGTTTTTGTGAGAGGTGACAAAAAACAACTCTGGTATTTCTGTCTTTGGTGCGGTTGGAATCTAAGTGGGAAGAGTAAGACAGTAATGCACATTGAATAATTTAATACCAGACTTACTTTTAGTTGTGGATCACATTTTTCTTATAAAATCCCTTTGTCTGTGGTATTTGGTTAATGTAACAAGAGTTGAACTGTAGTATTATGGGTATATGTAGCACGTATCAATTTTGCTCTTGTTTACTCTAGTAGTCCCATTTGGAGTCAACAGAAGGGAGTATTTAACAAAAAAAGCAGAATTTGCCCCACTTCCTAATATGATGGACTGGAAAACTTGTTCATATCATTTCTCTCTCTTTTTCATTTTATTTTTTGTTTCTGTAAATTAAGATTTAGCTTTTTGAAGAGAGTTTATTTAAATTCCCCAAATCCTTCTTCACAAATATACAAAACTTTCAGAAGAGGCACTTCTTAAAATACTAGAATAGTGCTTTTCACACCACTTTTGTAATAACCAGATTTGGTCAATATTTTTGTTTAAAAACCCCCCACTTTTTATGACAGTATTAGCTTAGCATAAAATCCAGTTAAACTGGAGGCACTTAGGCCATGCTTTACGAAGGTGGATTTAAGCACATATTTTAAATTAAGCACATAGTAAATTACTTTCTGAATTAGGGCTACATATATTCAGCAATAAGAAGAGTGGTGGTAGCTGTTTTCATATGGTGTAGATAATGCTGAATGATTAAAAACTAGCTGTTTAACTTTGAAATATGCAATATCCCTATTTCAACTGCTACATTAAAAGAAGGACTTTATTGGATTTATTTTAATTTTGAAAACAATAGATTTACCATAATCAAATTAGTTATCTTTTACATGTTGTCTTTTGCCTCTGGTAATATCTAATAACTGGAGACGAGCAGGGAGATCTTCCAAAGAAGAAAAATGGAGGGGAAAAGAAGATAATGAAATAAATGCTTAATGCACCTACATAGGCATATATGCGCTGTTTTGTGTTAGTGGGAGGAAATCCAACCTGTTACTTGAAAGGAATCACTTTATGTCTAAAACATATGACTTGGTCACTTTTAGCTTAGCACACATACCCCCAAATATTATTCTTGGCCATAAAAGTTCCTAGTTCCTTTGGGCAGCCTCACAGCTGCAGTGTTTTACTTTGTAATATCTTGTCAGTAGAAACAAGGTTGTACTGCCCAACAACCTGGACAAGGAAGTGAAGAGCTGAGGTTGAAATCCATCCGCAGAATTAAAAGCTGCACCCAAGATGCATGCACTCTGTACAAATTTTGCCGTTTGTGTTATAAAACAGATCAAGGCCTATGTGTCAAGTTTAAATTTACAAACTTCCGGTGGTTTGTGTGTAAACACCAAAGTAACATTAACATTACTTTAAACATGGTTTTGTTTGCTTTAATATCCTATAAATTTTACTCTGACATTAAATGTGTCGTTGAGTGTGATGAAGCTGGAGGGTAATATCTCACTTAAGTGCAATTTTTGTCATCGCTCAAAACTATGGTAATGCATTTGATGATTCTTATCTGTTCTTCGATGTATGTGGTTATTTTTCTTATTTTCATTCTCATACATATCTATAGCACTGTCTAGATCTGGAAGATTTGATTTGCTGTATATGTTGAAAGAATAGAAAAACTGATCCTCTGTTTTTATTATATTTTTCTGCAATCTTGTAGACCTTGAAATTGAAGCTGGCACATTTGCAAATATGATTTTCTTTCTTGGATCTTTTGAAAGTTGATTTTCTCCGTAGGTAAATTAACCTATGATTCTAACAGTGACTTTGGCAAAATCAACACAGTGGGGTATGGATACAAGAATTCTTCAGAGTTCTGTGTTAATAATGCCACTCTGCTCCTGTACATGAATCTATCACTCAGCTAATTGTATTTAATGGAACTGACAAAGAGCAAGCTTTGCTTGCTGTAGGAGAAATTCTGATAGAGGATTCAATGCTGGGGTGGGAACTGAATGGATACTCAACCCGTTCCTGATATGTGAGTTTACTTGATCACCTGCCTGTCCATCTCTAGGAGTTTTTTACTCCATTGCAAAGTCAGGTAGAATAATTCCACAAAGCCACAAAAGAATATTTTCAGTCATAATAATTTTTTTTCTAAAAAGCTTCCTTGTTCAAAGCATTATGCTGTATTTGCCCTGCTTGAATTTTGAAGTCATTGTAAGAGTAGATTCCATATACATACACATATACATAGTTAGTGATGCCCTTTAAAGTCTCAGAGTATGAGAAAAACTATAAAATAAAATGTTTCTTTTACAAAAAAAACCCCACCATTTTTCCTGCTTGTGCACATGGAATGATTATTACTGCACTGCAAGGGTTGGATGTGTCATATTTATTAAAGTCTTCATGTTGGAATAGAAGTACAGGTTAGCATTATTTATCATACTTATGCTTTCCTGATTCTTGGTAGTAAACATTAATAATCTGTTGGAAGTGTGTATGCAAATTTTGGACAGAAGAACAGCACGAACCCTTTTGAAAATGAATAAACTTAGGAGTGAATGGTAAAAAGCTTCTGCATTAGACTGCACATTGATTGTGTTGCTGCTTGTATCCTAACAGCACAGCCACATGTTAGAATAAAGCCAGAGGTAGTAACATTTTCTATGTGAAAATTTATTTCTGTCCCTCAGGTATTTTCACATGCATGTTGTTAGAGTTGAGCCATGCTATGCAATCGCAGGATGGTCATCAGGCATTTGGTCTAATTAAATTCAAAATCTGAGGTACATATATCCTGTCAGGTTAGTTCAAGGCTTAAGATAACACTTGAGCCAAACTCCCCAGTTCTCTGTATTAACTGATTGGTGTTTCTCCCTTTCATTCTACTATGGAGCAAGCCAACTTCCTCTCCAAATGTGTCAAGGATAGGGCAGGCTCACTCTGAAATACTGTTTCTGTTGACAGTTCACTTACAACTGGGTCTAAGTCTGTAAGACCTGAGCCCAAATTTGAGCACTAAAGAAAAGAAAGAAGAAGTAATATTGTAATACTATAATATTTACTGGGCAGATTTCTGCTCGGTTGCAGTGGAATTATGTAAATATGCTACAGAAATAGGGACTTCTCATAAAAATCCAGTGACCACCTTTCTTCCATCCTCAGTTCACTGCACCTTAGTTTTGCTTGTCCTTCATCCTTGTATGCAGAACATTTCACTAATTGTCCCACCTCCCCCCAACAATTTCCTAGTACCTGTCTGTTCCCCCAGTAATGGCTTTGGCCTGGCAGCCCTGTATGTTTCTTTTGTAGCTTATACCTTGTGTTTTAGGATTTGGAATGCATCTTCATTTGTTTTGGGAAAGCAGCCAACCTTTTCTTTGTGTTATCACAGTTAAAAATACTAGGCAAAAACAAATGCTCAGCATTGGTGCCCATACCTTGTTAGACAGCTATGCACCGGATCCAAAGTTCTCCAAACAGAACACAGACTGGAAACTAACCTTTTACTGTGGTAACAAGAATAATAGTTATTGGTAGCGATTTCTATTTTGTTTTGGTTTTAATTGGAATACGCAGTTCATGAAAGTACATTTTATAGTTTAGTAGACAAATGGCAGTGGAGGGTTTTGTCTGAAATATTTGATTACTGAGCTGAGTCTTCCCTTTATTAATAACTTTCAATTGCTACATCAGCTTTTTTTCAAATGTTCCCTATGTAAGGGATAATAGCGTGTCTGGTGAGCTTAGTTTCAGGAAGCGGTGTTTGTCAGCTACAGGAAGCGTGCTCCGAAGCAAGTATAGGACAAATTCTGCCTGTGAACTCAACTGTTGGTCATCTAGAAGCCAAATTCATCATCAGAGTAACTTAGAAGTTAAGAAATGCTGTCCCAAATTCTGCCTATTTTCAGGAGGCACAGGCAAGCATCAGTTTTTATTGGACATGGCAGTGGCCCTAAAACAAGAAAGACTGGCTATGAATAAAAGTGATCTGGAAATTAGATGGGTTTTAATCATTAGAACAGTGGGGTTCTGGAGCAGCATGTTGGAGCAAAGAAACCTCCCAAACTATTTTTACAGAAGAGCTCTATAAGTTAATGAAAAGCATCACACGACGTGCTGACTGTAGTATCAGAGGGACAAACCTGATGACCTAGAAGGCCCCTTGCAGTGCTGTAGTACTATGTAATATTTGTATGCAGTTACGAAGAGAAAAAAAATCAACAAGCCATAAGATTTACTGTGTGTGCTTCCAAAGGGCTGTTACAAGTCCCAGGGATTAATAAGAATATAGAATATTAAAACATGTATTACAAATATTAAAGCGTGTCACAGCTGTCTGCATTCTTCTAACTTTCTCTGAAGACAATGCTGAAAGAGGTCTGTACTCATTTAATGTTCACTTGACAAAATTTTGCAGTCTCGTGCAGTATAGCTGTCTTTTACAAAACAGTTGAAGGAAGTTAGACACTAAAATCCAATGCAAATGTTGCTTAGAAATGGCAGCTTAAACTGTCAGATAGCAAGAAAGTAATATTGCCCTTGTTACTCCTGTGTTTTCATTTTTTCCCTAGCTCGGAGGCTAAGCATTTTAGTGTGGGCAGTCGAAGTTTGCGAAGTTAAAAGCAATCGAAAACAGACGGACAGAAGGGGAATTTTAGGCAGTCCAATTAGTATGAATTATTTTCAGCATCTTGTGTGGCATAAATTATGTTTTTCTTTTGTTGGCACTTGCGAAAAAATAACAGCTATTGATTAGGCCTGTCAAGCCCTCATGGCCTGACAAGATATCTTTACTGTAGTCATGCAGGCACAAGCTAGAAATGATGCTGAGAGAGTGAGATCCTCTACAATCATCTCCTCTCATTGTTATTTTTAGTGGGCTTTTTTTTAGATGTACTGTATACAGTAGAACCTTATTAAAGCCTCACTTAAGATCCTCAGATAATCACCCTCACCAGGCTGCTTCTGAGAAGTTTTCAGCAAACCATTTTTAAACACAGCAATATATTGATTTCTGAGGGGGGGCAAGTGGGAGGTTGCTAATCTGGGCACTTGGGTCAAAGCTAGTGTTCGTGTCCCCGATTCCTTATTTTAGTGGGAGTGGGCAGCAAGCGTAGGCGCATCTCTCACTGATTAGAACTTGGTTGTTAGTTTTTGGTGCTGGCAGTCTGAAAAACTGTGAATGTTGTCTCTTAAATGTAGAACAGATGTAGATTTTTACTCTGATGGAATGAAATGGGGGACCAACGCTGACAGTGGTATGAAGAAGAATTTCAAAGGTGGCAGTGAGAGGATATAGTGGTTTGTTTTCGTTTTCAGATCTGAGCTGAGGAATAAATATTGTAATGCGTGCAAAGATCCTGTATTTTGGGGCTGAGTATAAGCACATTAGGGTGAGATGGGCAAGTGTTTAGACTTCGTGTTCTCAGGTGAAACAGGTGGGAGAGACAGGGTTTTGAACAATTTGGTTTCCTGAAATTTTCTTGTCCCTCTTAGTTTAGTATCAAGGTGTGGAATGAGAGGGAATGCTCCTTGCCTTGCTTTTTGAGGATCTTTTTACCAGCATAGTCCATGTTTAGATCTAGCAGCAGCCTTTGATACTTGAGCAGCAAACATTGTTAAATCATCTGTGATCCCTTCCCGAGGTGGATGGTATTGCTCTTGGGTGCTCCTCTATTTTCTTTTCTAAATGATCCCAGACAGCTGTGGTCACTTGTTCATTTGGCAAGAGAGGCCATTAATTTCCTCATAGTTATCTATTCAGAATTCCTGGGAAACGATTTGGAGATAGGTAGTGTGTGATAAAACCCATGATACGCAGACAGAGGTCATCAGCATATTGGTGGATGGGAGAATTCATTATGTTTTTCCTGCTTTTCTTCATTGGAGTTCAAAATATTGTCAGGAACAATGACTTGAGTCAGAGAGGGTGTGAGTTCCAGTGAAAGGACAGCTAGCTCTGGCTGCTGGGACATCTTCGTCTTTGGTCAAGTAGCGTATGGAGTTAAGAACAACCCCCTCCCCCCAAAAAAAAAAAATGAAACAGTTCAGATGAGAGAGTAGTGTCAGACATTAGGAAGGGATTTAGGTGTGATGAAGGGTGATTCCAGTCCCCCTCCCTCATTCACAAGGGTCTTTTTCTCTCCTTTGCCAAGAAGTTCATGCTTGGGACTGTCTCTGATCCGTCGTCTGTTCCTGGAGTTTCAGGTGGCTTTAGTAGCTAAAAATTCCCTTTGCTTGTTTGTGCTTGGCTGAAAGATTGCAGCCTTGCCTTTCATATCTGGACCCTACCACTGTAATCCTTGTCGCTGTGATTTGTAACTGAGATTATTACAACTCATTGTGCAGAGGGCTGATATTTAGACACTACAAAGAAGATAACCACTCCTGCAGAATGCCTTTCTGATTTCTTATGGATGACATTAGCCACGGGGGACATGCTGGACCTGCTTTTTGACACCTTCATTGGCTTCTCATTCATTTCCAGGTGCAGGTCAACCAGGTGCGAGAGAGTGACAGAAAGCCCTGATTATTTGGCATCTGGCTCAGCTTTAGAATAGAAGACCTTGGCTCTGCCACTGGGCCTTCTTGGGTGACCTTGGGCAAGCCATTTCTTTTTCTGCCTTATTTTCCCCACTTGGGAATAATGATGTCTTTCCAACTAAAGCTGGAAAATTACACAACCGTTAGGATGTACAAAGTCATCATCAGATTTGACACGGGCAAGCAAACATTGTCAATATCAGCTGATCTAATGAAGTTCTCTGCTTTTCCCCACAAATCTTACTTCAGCCATATACCCATAGACTATGCAGCTACAACACTACTACTGTAATGATAATGACCTCTTTTGTAAAGCACTGAGATCTAATGATGAAAAGCACTATACTAAACTGCCTGAACAGTTCTAATTGGGACCCTCAGAGTAACAGCCCTCAAAGTAATTGTCTTGGACCTGCCAGGAGGAAATTTTGACATGTGCTGGTTTACATCTCCCAGCTTCCCTAAGTCTGAGTTTGCTGATTATTCAAGGTGTGGTGCAAGGCCTAATTCTTAAGTTTTCGTGTCAGGAGAGTGATTGGAGTGTATCGGTTTGCTTTATAGGTTTTTAGAGGTATAGTAAGATACTGAGCTGGAATCCCTAGGAGTTCTGGAGTGCAACAGTTAAAATACATTTATCACTAACACTCCTGGTTTAATTGCTGTTGTTATTCCATATAAGACTTGTATCCTTTCTGTCCTTACAACCACTTCCTTAAAATACTGTATCCATAACTCTCCTGCTGAGATTTTTTGGTATGCCTCCTTTATTCCTCTCCCCTCTTGATTTCCAAACTCTTTCAAGGACTAGATTTAAATCAAAGGGCCTGTCTTTGACTTCAATAAGCTTTTAATAAAATCTGAAAAAAAATGCGACCAACACCCCTACAAGAGCAGTTTTTATGAGGGTTTGCCTCCCTGCTGTAACCCCACAAGACCCCATATTCTGAGAGTACTGCTTCCCTACACACCTGGCCATAATTAAGTAGTCTTTGTTTTTCTTTCAGTCTTAGCCTTGTTTTACCAAACATGGTGTAATGTAGTATTGGGGGGAGCTTATAAAAGAATTAACTTCAAGTAAAGTGAAGCCTAACTGCCTGGTAAACATGCCACCCAGTAAGAGACTTACTTATTTCAAGGCAAGTTTTAAAATGTTGACTGTTCTGAAGCCTTGGGTATCTCCCTTTACAGTAGGATCATTAATTTTCTTTTCCTTTTTTATTTTCTGACATGTTCCCCATCCTGATTTTTTTGTTTGTTTAATGGAAAGTTACAAGTAGGTGAGGATTTTCTCAGAGTCCTAGAAACCTGGCCATGTCAAGTTGAACAGCAGATAAACTGGTTAATAAGAACAGATCCCCCAAATTAAAGCACTTCCATGGGCTTTGGATTGAAAAGGAAAACATGAAAGAGAAAATGAAGGGAACGCAATATGGACATGATGCGTGATCTTGCTCTCCTTTCAGGTAGGAGCTAGCACAGCAGTTTTTAACAATCAGCCCTTGTGTGTTTGTGTGTTTTCCTTCCCTCCATGTTGTTTCACAGTTATCTGTTAGTAACAGCGGTATTATTACACACAGATTAAAAGACAGGCAGCTTTTAGGCTCCCTGACAGTTGGCCAGAGCAGAGATTAGAGATAAAAGTTAATCCCGTGAGGTAATAGCAAAAAAAGAGTACAAAGACATGAGATGAGCCGATAATGGTTTGTTTAGGTAAGAAGGCTTCCCTTGCCTTGGTGATAGGCTCTTGCTCAGTGGTGCTCTGAGTGATAGCTTCCCAAACCCTTTCTAAGGTTTATAACAGTTAGCAGTGGGCTGGGGAGAGAGCTAGGGAAAAAATATGGCAGCCGGCAGTGGTAAAACATAGTGAAATCATTCTAACCATAAATGGAAGGTGCTGGACCATGGGGGAGATGAGAGATGTTTTCTTCCACAGCTGCAGAGCTATTAGTCAGTTAACACTTGGAGGGAGGGAGGTTAAAACAGTCTAAGTCGGGGTTTAAAATATCAAAGAAACTTATGTTTATCTTTCTTGTAAAGGGAAAATAACTTGAAAATGTAACACCACAAATGTGACTGAGGGTGGTTAAAATGTTAATAGTCTGATAGATTTTGTTACATTTCTCTTAAGTTTCACTGTTCCTGGCTGTTTCACTATACCTAGTGCGTGTTCAGAGAGAAAAGTTTCCAAAGATTTTCTTGTATTTCATATATTTAGGAATGCTCTTAAATCTGGATGACATCACAAATGAAATTCAAATAAATCCATCCCTTTATAGTCAAGTTATGAAGGGATATTCAGCAGAAGATTAGGAACATGAAACAAGTGAATCTTTACTTCTGTACAGCCCTATCATTTTGCAGCTAACACAGATAAATATGTGTTTGAAATAGAAGCTATCTACCAACCACTGACAATTCAGCACTTTGCCACAGTCTCAAAATTGAAGAGGTGGAAATTTGGGTTTTTAAACAAAGATTGATGAAAGCAGTGGCATTCCAATTCCTGAGTATAATAATAATATGATTCTGAAACAACCAATTAGCAAGCTAGAATCACTGGACCTGCCTTAAAACTGGCTATTGCTAACACTAGGCTAAGAAGTGAACTGTAATAGAAATAAAAGCATGCTGTATTAGGCCATCTAGCCATCAGAATTGATGGAAGAAAAAATTTGCCCTCACATTTGCTTCTTTGTACTTCTCTTTTGATGAGGGCAGGGAAGTAGCATGAATACCAAAAGGCACAATTATAAATAGAAGAACTGCAGAGTGACCACAAGAAGGAGTTCTATAAGATACAGTTTGTTCTAATCTCTGAATTTCTTTAGTTCCCCTAAGAATCTGTTTCAAGGAGTCAGTAAATCAAACTCTGATTTATTCTTCTTTTCTGTCAAGGGTTGAATAGCTAGATATTAATTAATATCTCACTTGGAATATTAATGAAAATTATTGGTGTGATCGCAAATAAGGTCTTGGAAGGAAAAGTGATGAGCAGGTCGGAAACTAACAAGTCAAATTTTCTCCCTAAACTTAGAAGGAAGTAAAACTATTATTTTTAAGATTATTATTTTTTTAATATCATAACAAAGCACTTCGGTCACTCACTAGAGTGTTTGCCACTCTTTCAGGGTCTGTGGACTGTGGGACAGACTGGGCTAGTACCATTTGTAGATTAGTGTTCAAATTCATGAAATCCGAATTGTTCATATTCCTTGTTTGAGAGAGCTCCTTTGAGGTTTGAGACAAAAATATTAGGTAGCAATCAGTAAGTACTGTACTATGTCCTCTTTCTGCAGTTATACATAACTGTTTGCAGGAAGCCATCTAACAGTGGAATGAAAACACTGCTCCACAAGTCAGTAATATGACAATTTTACTTCAGAGGCCCACCATCTTTCAGGAAATATCAGTTTCCTCCAAATACAGAAGCACCAGCTGCTGTAGGTACATTACAGAGCTGTAGACTATCATCTTCTGATGCATAAGATCCTAACATTGCTAAAGTAACACTAAGATGTCACAGAGGTGGTATATCCTCCTACAGAACAGTGCGTCTGAGAGTGTCTTGTGTGGTGACCAGAGCTGCAGACACTTGCAAGATGCTAATTTTTGAATAAAAGGGGGTGATAGGTGGGAATTTTCACTTTCAGAATTTCCTGACAGAAAAAAGAACATTTTTTGTAACAATATTTTCAAGTTAGGCCTTTTTTTGTTGCAATCGTTTGTCCAAATATGATGCAGTTTTGCATCCTTCTCGGTCTGAAAGCCTGTAAACTTGCCAAGGTGTGTCATGTCCTGTTTTGTTGTTTTGGTTTTGGCCGTAGAAATTCCAGCCCCATTTTCTCGTTTTTCTGCTTGAATGAGCAGGAAAAAGAAGTCAGGGTTCAGAGAATGTCCTTTTCCAGAGGGGCTCAGCTGAGTTGCTCTTCCTTAAATAATTTTGAAGCTTCTTGCTTCAGGCTTAGATTAGTACAAAGTCAGGTTAAGAAGTTGTAAGAAGTTGTAAGAAACTGTGGTAACAAAATTTAGCCTCAATTTTTTTCCTTTAGAACAATTAGACAAGAGAAGGAAACAGAAGGAAAAATACCAGCCTCTCCACTTGCCAAAAGAATTGTCCTATTCCTCTCTTCTGTTCAGAGGTAATTCACATTTTTGGATAACAACTTGCCATAGCTTTCATAAACAGTGCTAATATAATTTGTTTCTAATAGAATTTCATGGTGCACATAGCTTGCAGATAATTGGTTTAGGAGTAAATTGAGGGGAGGGCTTTTCTCCAGTCTCTCTTTCTATCATTTGCTGCTACTATGTGTCATTCAGAGTCCAACTCAATCAAGAGTCTATTACTGATAGCTGAACAATGTGGTGCCTTTTATGATGCAAAAGTGGGCAGTTGCATTGTGCATGTTTCAAAAGGCATGACATAAAAAAAGAAAGAAAGAAAAGGACTTTACATACAGGCTTTTAGATAGGAAAGTGATTCATTGGAAGTAGGTTTTGGCTATAATTTCCTTGTTTAGAATCCTAAATTGAGTAACAGAGCTTCTTGAAGATTTTCATTTTTTGTTGAGAGCCAAAGAAATGATGCAAAGTTGGGATGTCTCTCCATTTAGTATGCCACGGCTGCTATGCTCCTCTAGCAGCGCATCTCAATGCTTCATGTATCCCTAACTTTTCCCAAAGTAAGGAATGAGGAAATAAGATCATTTAAGCTCCCTGCAGCACAGTTTGGTACCATCACATGCAGCTGTCTGTGTAAGTATCAGGGGTTGGTGTTAGAAGCCTTAGCGCTCAGCAGAAGGGAAATACAGATTATCCAAAACCTGTGTGAAGGTTTTTTTAAAAAGCAAACCAAAACATTTTTTGAAAGTCTTACCCTGATGAATGACTTTCTCTTGGCTGAATGGGTTTGCTCCCTTTAGGACTAGTGTACAATTTACGTGAATAGTATGTTTCATGTTCTTCTGAAGTGGGGCATATTGGGAAAAATCTTCCATTTTCCATTGTTGCTGTCAGACTTCACATAATGATGATGAGTTGATACAACCCTCAGTTTAGATGATATTCAAGTATTTGTGCACTTTTTCTTGACTGTGATAATCTATAAATAAACAAGTAGATTCCACAGAAATAGTCTTTTAAAAACATTCATCTGTGTCCATTGACTTGCACAGTCAGACATGCCAGAGAAATAGGTGTGTTTTTGTTGTGCTTTGGTACATTGGTCTGGACTAAAAAGATGAAGTCTCAAGCCTCAGGAAAGTGAGGGAGAATAAAAAATAATCTCAAAAGTTTTTTACTTGTCAGGATCAAAGTCTTTTATCTGAATTGCCCTATTCTTAACTGTAAAAAGACACAAAGTTAAATGAAAATCAGCTTTTGTGATCAGGAATCAAACGGTAATTTGTAAAATAAATGTAGCTTTACTGTGGTACCATTGGAGATCCCTTGCCATACTGCTCATCTCATACCTTTCTCCCAGTGATATTGTATAGGTAAACAGCAGTGATTCATGTTGGTGGTGTACAGCCCTTCACAAGAGTGTGTGCCTGGAGGTACAGTCTGACCACTGATAAAATACCTTCACTCTGAACCAAACAGCTTTTGTATGCTGTATAGTATGAAATGAAAAGGTAAAATTTAGTCTTTGGTTTCCCGTACCATTTTGTGTAAATAGGGCAGTAGGAAACGGAAATGAAAAAAGTAACAAGAATCCCTTTATCTCAAAAAGTGAACCTGTAGAAGATTTTGAGTAATTTTCTTTTCTTTCTGTTTTCAGAAACAAACTTGTATACAGAGATGATCAATTTGATCAGAGAAAATAGTCTTTTACAAAGAAAAAAACAAAAACCAACTTTAAGCAAGATCTCCATCAGTCATTCACAGGAAGATGTAGGGGATTTTGGTTCTATTTTTTTCCAGTCTTTTCCAGCCTCCTACGCGTCTGGGTTATAGGTGGGGTCAAGTTGGGAAGCATTAAAAATCAGAGAACAATTTTTGGTATGTTTAACGTTATCCGAAAGTAAGAAAAGCCATTCAAAAGACTTTTTCAGTGAGTGAACTTTCCTGATAGTTTAAGAGACCCAGGTGATTCAGGGAGTCTCAACAATGTCTGCAATTTTAAGTAATTATCTGAACTTTCAGAGTTTTAAACATTATTCCTGTCACTAGCGGTACCATACGTTCACCGTGACTGGCAACTTTAGGAAGCATGCCGTTTTTACTCTATTGACTCTTGGCTACCGTTTTGTTCATGCGCTGCTCTGTATTCTTGACAGCAAATTGATTTAACTTGCAGCAGGAAAGAGTGTGTGCGTGCACACGCGCGTGTGTGAGCGCGTGAGCAAGCGAGCAAGCGCGCAGGAGAGCGCGGGAGGGGGAAAGAGAAAGAAATGCGCCTATATGAAATGTACCAGGGGAGCAAGGCGAGGATACTGAATGGCAACATTTAGGCATTGACTGTGACATTGTATTAACCTTTTTAATGGATGTATGTAATAAAGTGACATGTAAATGGAGCACAAGGGGAGATATGACACTATATCTGGAAAAGGATAAAACAGTCAGTGAATACTGGGCTATTATAGCAGTTTGCAAACCTTGGATAAACTCAGTCAGCGGTTGTATAATTGGTTATTCAATCCCGACCCTTGTTCACAGCTCAAAGCCAGGAACACTGAGACCTGTTGCCAATTTGAGTGAATGCAGTGACTGTACTCGGCCGGGGCCTAACACTGGAGCCAGGCCTTTTCCTGTGGGCTGGTTTCCACCATGTCTGGGACTGGCGCGGTGACAGTAGCCCTTTTGTTGCGAAAGGCTGGCTGGTACTCCCCTCCTTTGCAAAATGTCTAACAGCTACACAAATATAAGAAAATAGGAAAAGGGACTTACTGTAGCTTTTCTCTTACCGAGTTAAACGTAGGGGCTTTGGAAAGGAGGCGAAGTCCAAGCAATAAGGAAAACTGAAGCATGCTGTGAAAAGTTATGGCCAGATAAGGAAAGCGCCATGTTCTTCCAACGTATGATACCAACCGTGGGGAAAACTGGGTTCTCTTAAATCGTGTGAGACACAAACTGTACATCCAAAGCGATGTTCTCCTGCTCCCTTTCGAAATACTCACCCCCGCGTGTGCGGTGGTCTCCCGACCCGTGCCAAGCAGCCTGGGAAGCACGTTCTGGAGAAAAGGTTCCTGTGGGCCCGCTGCGGTGGCTGCTTGCGCGAGCGCAGGAACTCCTGCGTGGACCCACTCCATAAAAAGTTCAAAAATGTTGACGTTGTCGTCATGGGTTTGTTTGAGAACCGCTGGTATGGAGGTTGTCTCTCGCATTATGGAGGCAGCATTGTATAAGCCAGCTGGAGATGAACAGAGAGAGTGTTACAAGTACCCCGGTTCCCTCCACCCTCATCCCTACACACACAACTTTCCAGTAAAAGCAGGGAGATATTTATGGAATGTCCTGACTCAGAGGCCAGCTGTTTCTCTTCTAGTAAAATGGTAGTTAGAAATAAATCAGAAGAAGGTTTGATTTTGGTTGATGAAATAATGAATATTCAGTAATATATATAGAAGATGAGCCTAGATGAGCTAATGGTCCCTTCTGGTTTCCAACTTTTTGTGAATGAATCTGCAGTGCTCTGAATCTACAGTTTCTCTTTTCCCTTTTCCCTCCCTTTCCCCCCCACTTCTCCCTGGCTTTCAGTAGTGGCATCTTGCTCCTTCACAAGCATTATAGTTTCTACATGTACCTAGGTTACACAGTGTTATTTTTGTCATGTCATCAAACTATGCCACCTCAGAGGGAAGGGAATTATTGACACAGTAGATTATGCACAATCTTTTTAAGTTACAAAATAAAAACGAGGTAATGGTTAAAAATTATATGCCTCGGGATCACAAAGAGATGGGCTTGGGGGCTAATCTCTTTGCCATTCTGATTTACTCTAGTTCAGAGAAAATAATACAGAGTGCCCGATTTAATGAAAGGCAGCAATTCAATCAAGAGGTTCTGCTGAGGTCATATAATATAAATGGTTACAGCACCTCTTGACTGAGTTACAGCCTTGATAATTCAGTACTTTGTTGTTATTTATGAGGGTAACTTTTCAAAGTAATCTGCATATCTCCCGCTAAAACCTGCTTTGAAAATTTTATACCATGATGTCATTGAAAAAGAATTTTTTTCTTTTGGTAAGAAAGGAAAAAAAAAAAAACACACCAGCAAAATGAGAGGGGAAAGGAATGCATTGTTTTAGAATAGAAAATTAATCACTTGGAAATGGACTGGTTATTGTGAAGCAAATGCAGAAAGAGTATTGAACTTGTGATACATGAGAAAAACTACAGAAACTCCTGCCGAGGCTTTTAATGGAAAATACACCACACCATCTCATTATAAACACAGCTTTGGGAGTGAAGAGTTATAACAGTGGAGAAAAAGTGGCATTATGGAAATATATATTTTTTTGATAATCATAGTTAATGTAGCTCAGCCTTAATTGAAGTATTGTATGGAGTAGCAGGAACATATTGTAGCAGGGATTCTTGGAATTTGGGTGTTTGGGGTGTTTATATGAAGAAGGACATAGTATTGCATGCTGGCAAAACTAGAATGGTTTAGTGGTCTGGAGAACTGCACTGAGTCCATTGAAGCCTATCCCTATTGATGTTGAAAAATCCACTCATCATACACCTCATCTTCTTAATCCCCCAGATATTATCTGTGTTTTACATTACAGTGCAATATTGTCTGCAATGATAACGCACTGATGTCTCCCTTAGGTCAATATTTCTGATTTAGTGAATTGTAGGTGTCCGACTAGAGAGTCTACATACACTCCTCTGTAGAAGAGTGAATGCTTGAGATGCCTCATTAATTTAATGTAGCTAAGAGACTAGTGGGCTTAAAGGATTTTGTAGTAGCCCCACAGAGAACTACCCAAAGGTAATTTAAATAAGGTGGAGGAAACTTTTTATTCCTTTATTTTCTCCAAGTTAGAAATGTTCAAAGTGGTAATAGCTGCTTTTATATGTTTTAAACTTACAAAAAGTATCTGAAATATATATGGAAACAAGTGTTTCAATTAAACTCGGATCAAGGCTTTGCAGAAGCCTAGCTTTTGTGCAGAGCATTCTAGCAATGCACACCTATGGTGCTCCTTTTTTTTCTCTAGCAAAAGGGAGAGGGAAGAAGGATAAAAAGTACAACACACTGCCTACCAAGTAAACCACAAATCACAGCTGAGCTACACTTCAAGTCTGAATTCTTGGAAAGCAAAATAACTTTCTTTGATCAATTGTTTTAGAATTGAATATCATTCATAAGATTCTCTGAGAATTGAAGAATTTCTATTGCCAAATTTAGAACCCACTAATAGGTTTCATCTAGATATAGTAGGAATTTGCAAATTTAGAGGCCAAGTTTCATAAAGATCTGAAAAAAGTTTGATTTTGGGATTGCTGCATTACATTTCTCCATTTTACTTCTCTGTCTGAGTTAGAATGAGATTAAGATACTTTTTTTTTCAAATAAGAATCTTATTTCCATGAAGAATTATTGTAGTTGATTGAGAAATGCATATTTCTATCTTTTCTATGAAAACCAGTCATTTTGTATTTTCCTTAATTCCCTGTCCATATAATAAAGAATATCCTGGCTCTTCTGTTATATATAGCCAAAAGCTGATGGTGCCATTTTTAGCACTGTTCCATTTTCCACTGCCTACCCTGCCATCCTTGCAAGGATAGGCATAACGTATTCTATATTATGCCCTAGAGTGTGACCTTTACTTTTTTAATTAGGCTGCCTTTTCTGTATTCCTGATTCAGCTTGTGTTGAAATAACTGGAAAGGTGCTCTCTTTGACGTACCAGGAATTAGATGGGACCCTCCAGCTCCATCATCTGTTATAACAGGCCTCAAGAAATACATGAGCAAATGGGAAAGTTTTCCAAAGACATATGATGCTCTGTGAGAGACTTGGAAGGTTAGCCTCCATTTTACACCAGGTGTCTATTAAGGCACTTCCTTTTCTTTCGCAAGGAAGCGGGAAGCTGTGTAAATTGGTGGTGTAGTGCTTAATGGTTGTGTTCATATAACCAGGAGGCTCCGAGTTTAGTTCAGTGGTTAGAACATAGGAGAGAAGGGAAGCCAGCACAGAATAATTCTTTCTTTCTCTTCTGTTCTTCCCTCTAACCATTGTATTTTACGTGGCATTTGACCATGTCTATTTGTCATTCATGTGGCTTATTCCCGCCTCCACCCCTCAAGTACATTGGAAAATGCCGTTGAAGAGGGAAAGGGGGACATAGAAGGGCATGACTGTGTGGTTTTTGCCAATTGCAACTCTTAAGACTTTGCTGAAAGCTGCAGTCGTCAGTGTGGTTATGTGATACAGAAATTTATTCCATCAGCTTTCAAGGTATAGACTGCTTTCATTTACGCCATAGCATCCCCCCAGGATTAAGTCATTTGTTGCTCTGGCATTCTCTTAAAGCCTGGTCACAAAAGAGAACTTTCTGAACAATGGGCCTGTTATCCTATTCAGCCTTTTCTGATCTATTAAATTCCCTGTTACACCATTCTGCAATTACTCCACACCCCACCTTCCCAGACCCCCTGTTCTCAAGCAACCTGGGAATTTGCCCTTGTCATTTGCCTCTCTCCACAGGAGCCCCACATCCCTCTGTTTCCCCACACCACTTTTGATATTGACTCTGGGTCCTTTTCTGTGCTTGGCTTACTCGCACGTATTTGGTACGACTCTCCTTCATACCTGCATACCAGAGAAACATTTAATATATGTTTATTCAAAGACTTCTCTATCTTATTCAGAGAGAGGTAGGTTTAAAAGAAAATATTTCAGTCTCAGCCCCAGTTTTATCTCAAGGTTGAAAAAGAAAAATTGAATTGCATGTGGTTCTTTTTCCAAACAGCTCTTACTAGATAGGAAATAAATCTGTGTGTAAACTGCGTATTGTTGAGCACTGTGTCTGCAAAGAGAGGTAGGTACCATACATGAGAGGTCAATGTTATTCACAAAATTAAATCGCAAAAGATACGATTCCATATAACAGTTTGATAATGTTATTATTCAGAGTTCATTGACATATTTTAGATGTGTCAATGTTAAAATTGAGGTACAGTTGATAATGGACTTGGATTGATTTCTTTTTTCACAGCAGCACAGCAGTTCTCTGACTGATTTCAGTGCAAACATTAAAATTTAGCTGAGTTTCTTAGGGACTTGGAGATAGCTTGAATCAAAGTTCAGAGTTTCCCCACAAAGATAAAGACACAAGAAGACAGAGCCAGGAATCCCAGCAGTAAGGCTGCACAGATCTGTTCTTTGGGTTCTTTCACCGATCTGTTCTTTGGTCCAATATGCTCTTCATTTGCAGATTTGGTCTTTGTCTGAAGGAGCTATCACTCCCAAAAAGCACCCACTTTTACTGTCAGGAGGGTCATTTTTAGGTCTTGCAAGATTGCATTCCTGAGTATAGGTCCAGCTCCTCATAAGGATTTGTCTCGCTAATTCTCAGATCATGCATTATGATCCCTGTGTCCCATTCTTTTACTCAGTTGTAACCCAGTCAGTGTTTGAGATCAGTCATAGAGGGAAGTTTGGGTTTGGTTTTTCTTTCGATAGGTAGATGTGCTCCCATTTAGGGTTTTGAATATGAGGCCAGAGGCTTAGAAGAGACAGGGCAGTGAATAGAACTTCAGATTCATAAAGACCCATGTTGTTGACCTAGGTGATTTGCTGCTTTCTGTACCAGTCAGAGCTGTTCAGAAGATGCCTTGTTCCTTTCGTAACCATGGAAGGTAGAAATAATCAGGACAAAAGAACATAGCTATGAAGATCACTGGTACCAGATTTCTGTGTGATAAAACATAGTGCAGCTTTTCTGCTCATTTACAGCAGAAGTCAGATGTCTCTTATCACCACACCTAAGCAGCGAAGGATGATTAGGGTCCTGAACTGCAGATGTTGCAGAGAAGGTAGACCCTTCCTAGTGGTTCTTTCTTCCTCTGAAAAACTTCTTCATCCTGCTCAATTCAGTTTAAGCCTCCTCTTCACTGATCTGGTGGGACTATATAAGCAAATGCCTTGGTATTGCAAAAAAATGTGGGTTTGTTTATGAGAAAGACCTCATTTCAGTCTAGCAGTCCAAACACTAGCAGCAGGCCTCCTCAAACAGGTAGTGTGAGAAATCTGGGAGGATGAGTACACCTACTCCTCCCTTGTTTTTTGATGAAACAAATTAGTTTCCAGAACAAGGAGAAGTTTGTTGGACAAAGTGGGAGAAGGCTAACTCTAGGTGGCGGTTGGTGAAATTGGTAGCACAGAGGTGTGGGGAGTGTTTCTTGTTTTAAAGTAACTTCCCTTCATCGGAGGAAATGTTGTCATTCTCTGTATTTCTGGGGTCTGTGTTCTTTTTACCAGGGAGAATGTAGTGCCTCTTGATTGTCATCATTGTGTAAAGAGCTGCTCAGTGAACGACCTTAATTCTTGGGAAGGTATTCTGTTCCTGCCCTGCATTCACCTTACTGGTCCTTGGTGATTCATGAAGCCATCCTGAATGCAGATGATCTTTCTTGTGGAACTGGACAACTATTTGCAGAGGAAGTTGTATCATCCTGAGGTGAACAGAGGAAGTCTAAGTTTTCTAAAATAGTCTGAAAAAGTTCTGCTGCAGCGTATGAATAAGATTCCTCTCTGATAAAAAAGAAGTAAGATTTTGTCCCTTTAGAGTGCTGGCAATGACTTGAAGGCATAGTTTATGCTTGAATCCAAATCCCGTTGTCTTTTCTGATAGCAGAAGTTCATGTTACAGCTCTTTACCTCCTCTCTTTCATGTTTGCCCAGGCTGCTGTAGTTATCTATTGGATGGCTGGGGAATGGGGGAGCTCGGTGTTTGTGACCATTTTCAGTCAAGGAGTGGCTGCAGGGTTGCCCTGACTCTCCTATTGCTTCAGCACATTGTGTAATTTTGGATTTTGACAAATGAGTTCCCTTTCTTAGACTTGTTCCTTCCTTGCTCTCAGTATTGTTTTCTTTGTCTCTCTTTTCTTTTCCCGTCTTTGACTTTTCTGCTTTTACTTTCTGACTTTCCTTTCCCCTTGTCTAGAACCATTATGTTAAAGAGCTATGCATAATAGACTTTCTCTGATTTCTCTTCACTTATTTGGGGATTACCTGTCACAACTGTTACATGGCTGAACCACCCATGTATCTTGATGTTATTCCCTAACTCAGGAAGAAAAATGCTCGATCAAAAGGAAACCCAATGTATTTCCTCTCCCTATTTACACCGAAAATAACAGAGTCCAAAAAATCCATGAATGGAGACAAGTGAGAACAAACAGAACAAGTTGTCAAGGCAGATGGAATGCTGTACTTCGGTGGAGAAGCCTGTGTGCAAATCTTGGAAGATTATTTTAAGAAAGTCCAAAGATTACATTAGCTTTAATAATTTCTACTTAATTTGACATAATGATTCCGTGCAAATACCATTTACATCACAACTAGCAGTCTGATTTACTATGAAACTACCTGCACTTCAGAAGCTTTGATTTATAGTGTACATCTTTTTTTTTTATTATTATTGTTCATATCTTTCTGGCATCTGGCAACTGATGATTGAGATTTTGTTTTCACATATGTTGTGCAAGAGGAGTTCAGGATGTGTAGTTGTTTAGCATCAGGTGCATGTGCTTTAATTCTCACTTCCAGTGGTAAAACAGTCTGTCATATTTTTAAAGAGAACAGAAATCTGAGCCTACTATGTGTTTTCTTGGTTGTTTCAAGGGGATATCCTTTTCAGTTTTCTATTTTCAATTTTTAAAATCCTTTTAATAGTTTTATTAACATCCCAAATGAGTATTTTATGGTTCTTTCAATGTTATCATTAGGTTCAAATTATAATAGTACACATTCACTCTAGGAAGTACACAGACAATCTGATGACTGTAGCCCTTTCACTACACAATTATGTCAACTTATACTTTAAATAAATAGGTCCAGATGATCAAAAGATGTACATGCTCTTACCTCAATTTGATTGATAACATATGACTCTAAACCAAGCAGTTCCATGATATGTCAATATTTTGATGGGTTTTAGCATTATGTTTTCAACTTTCAAGTGTATTTGCGCTTCCAGGTGACTTACTTGCTGGTTTACTGATTTTGTTTGGACATGGAATTACCTGGTTTGCCAGGACAGTGGCAATACAGGGTTTGCATTCGATGGAGCTTATCTGTTATATACAGTTTATTAATTGAGTAACCTCAACTAGTAAATATAAGCGTACGAATGCATGTATTCATTATTAGGATCAGAAAATATTTTGGCACGTTTTTTTCTCCTAGCGGTAACAGGTCTGAGTGCATCGTTTAAATGGGCGCAGTCACTTTCATTGAAGGGAAAATGAACTTTTCTTCCATCTGCCATTGTTCTCTGAAGAGGATTATAATACAGTTGGTGAAACGCTAAGAAAAATTATGTTAACCTCAAAAGAGGGAACGATATTTATCGCCTAACCTTGTAATGATCCTGCAAAAAACAAATACTAGGGGCGGCGGAGGGGGAACCTCTTCTGTCTGTCCGACTTCCACCTCCCCTTCCTCTCGCTGGCACTCCTGGCAGTGTAACTAATGGCCATATCTGGATCCAGCCTTCCCCACCTCCACTCCGCTGACATCATAAATTATCCAGACCTAAATGGACAACACTCATTAGCTGTGCACTTTACAGAAAAAGCCAGCTCAGGAGCTAAGCGCTCGCCCATTTTTATTAAAAGTTAAAAGGCTCCTTCCTGTCACGGAAGGGGGAGGTTGGAGGAGGTACAGTGGAGGACAGTGCCGCAGAGCTAATAAATAAAAATAATAACTATTACCATTGGTTGAGTGACCCGGGGAGAAGAGCACTACCGAGCCATTTGTTGTTCCCTTTCACTTGTCAACAGCAGTGGCTTAAAAGCCTTCGCCATTGTTCAGGGCCTAAAAGCACCTGTTGGGAAGATAGGAAGACAGCTGTCAAAAAAAAAAAAGAAAAAAACAGAAAAAGAGAGGGTGGGGGAGAAGGGTGGAAACCGATGATTAGTTCAGTGCCATGCACTGTGGTGCAGCTGCAGCGGGCCATTCCGTGGCTTCCATTCGAGGTGAGGCTCTTCCCAGCGGGCCGGGCCGGGCCCCGGCAGAGCCCAGAGCGCGCAGGGGTGCCGCGCGAGGGGAACGGGGCTCCCCGCGCCCGTTTCCGAGAGCAGTGATAGTTAACCAAAAAAAACCCCAAACCCCAAAGCAGGCCTCAACAGCGGAAGTTGTGGCTTTGCGACAAGAGCGCTGGTTTCACTTTTCTTTTTCTTTATTGCTCTCTTGTGTTGGCAAATAAGGCTCCTCTTCCCTCTTTGTCAAGGTAAAGCCGACCCGTAAGGAAGGCCTAGGAGTCCCGGGCCCCAGGTATCAACAGCTCCCTTGCGGCTGATCATCTGGAGGCCAGAGCGGCGTACTTTTTGGTGGTGGGAAATAATGGCTGTGGTAAGGGCTGAAAGATGGGCTATTTAGAAAATTGTCTCCTCAGCTTCATCACATATAGTCCCTGCTTCTGTCATTTCGGGGAAAATTATGAGCACTCCAGGACTCATTTTTTTTCCATTTTTAAAAAGTTGCTTTGAGATTTTCAGGTAAAAATGCTAAAGTAACCCTGTGTGAAGGGTTACATTGTTGCTGTTGAAGTTAGGATTTGAAAAGTGGAGTGGTTGAGCTTCAGAAGGATTTCCTTGAAATTCTAGCCAAACGCTGTACTTCTCAATTTATGTTTTACGGTTATTTAGATTATATACTTTTTGGCTCTCTTCGGGTTTTGTTTTAGGGTTTTTTTGAGAACGGGCTTAATTACTTAAAAAGAGACAGGTCAGCACAAAAGATCTTTTCTGTCAAAGGATAAACTCTGGAATCTCCCTAGAACATCTTTAATGATGTGTCAATACCCATTAAAAGTTAGTGTATAGTCATCTCGTTGAATGCTTTTTTTAAGCCCTCTTGCTTATTAAAGATGTGCTGAAGATGTAAAAAATTAGCAAACCAAAAACATTGCCCTCTGTTAATATTAACAAGTTATTATGGCCCTTTAATTAGAAACTGGCTGTGCTGGTAGCACTAATACAAAAATGTATTTCAGGGGAATATGTCTTTCAGTGGAGTATCTCTGTCCAACTGAGACAGAAAAATAAAACTGAAGTGAAACTTAATGGTATTTAATTCCAGATGTCTCTGTTTTTATGTTGTTACTCTTGAAATAGTCTCTGGAAATATTAAAACATCTTTGTGGTTTCAGAATTTCAGTGAAGCTCAGGCTTGGTATAGTGCCTCCTTCTGTCAACTGCCACAGGTTTTTTTGCTGGGTGGACCACTCCTGAGAAAATCAATTCCTTCTTTCATTTAGAGATGCCTGGAATTAAAGAGGCATTAAAAAGTGGAAGAACACAGATTAAGAAAAAATTCTCTTTTTCTCATGTGTAGGAGAATTTTTTTTTATTTTACCGTTGTCCTCCTTTTCATAAGGATTCCTACTGGTGTAATTGTAACATCAACAAAAAAGTAAAAGGTTTGCTGCTCAGGTGTTTGAAAGTGAGTTAGTTACACTGTTTCATTTATTAATTTAGTTTTTGTATGTCAGGAAAGTATGGGGAACATTTTTAAAATTTAACTTATTTTTTTAAGTTTGGCAAGGTTAAATAACTTGCTTCGTTCTTGTCTGTTAATTTAATTAGGGGTGAAGAAGATGGTGCTAGCGGGGACTTGGGATCATTCTAAAGATTGTGTATGCTGAAAAAGATGTTCCAGCAACAGTTGTGCCAGTGAAATGCCGCATTTGGCAGAACGTGTTCACGATCAGCTCTTTTGGCCAACTCGCTGGCCTGGATCTCCAAAGGCAGTCAGGAGCCGAGTTCCTTTCCAGAATGAGATTTGTGCTCCTGAATGCCTTTGGGAATCCAAAGCACTGAGTCCCAACAAATTTCAGTGACAAAAGTTATATTGTCCAGTGCATGGCATCCAGTGCCATTCACAGTGCCTCTGTGCACCCTTCTCTGGGGGAACACAGTTACTTTGCTGCAGAAATGGGAAAGGCAGAGACTGAATCAATTCTCAGACCGCCGTATCATACTAAGTATTTGCAAGGACAAGGATTTAGGTGGGGCATAACTGAGCAGTGACTACAAACTACGCTGTGCCAGTGTTTCTTCAGAATAATTAAGCTGTAGTGGTTTTGGGGGGATCCTGCAAGTAACGCAGTCCCATCTCCATGCAAATCTGAGGCAACCAGCAGCGGCTCCGGGCTTGATGTGGAAGGCCAGATTCACGGAGGTGTGAGTGAAGCATGCCACTGTCCAGCTGCCCTGGCACACAAATATGAATGCCACCCCCACAACAGTGGAACAGGTGGCAATTATCATGTAGCAGCTTGCAACCCTAGATTACTATTGTTCAGAGGGTAATCAACGTCCACTTAGTAGCCTTGATGGGGTCTGTTGTCACTAAGCTATGTAAGGCAATGAAGTATGTACTCTACAAGTTAGCGTGCTGGAAATAACAGAGATTGAGCTGGAATTCCCTGTTGTTCTGAGGTGAAAGCGGGGATGCAGGCTTGTTCCCTGACTCAATGTTGTGTCTGTGAAAGAGGTGGTTTTGTCGGGTATGCAGGCCTCAGAAGGGCTTCGTGGACATTTTATTGACGTAGACATTGTCAGTCCAGAAGAGTGTATGATGGACAGACTTTTAGAAATACCTGAATTTTGTCACATTCTGAAAGCAGACTCTGTCCCGAAGCTGTATGCCAATAAAGGGGATGGAAGCTGAGAAAATCTTGACTGTTGCCTTTGTAACCCCAAAATGAACATAGACTCCGCTGCTGGGAGATTAAGGACTGGCAGAAGGTATTACGTGACAGGCTTGATTTCTTTGTGTTGTACGTGTCATATCTGTAGTTCGACACTGCTCCCGGAGTAGGTGACCATTTGGTGAAACAAGACAGCCTGAAAAGTACACAGCTAATGGTGAACTGCCAGTGCATTCAGGTGATGGAAACTATAAAAATTTCAGACAATAGCCTGACTGTTCCTGAGGGTGTAGTTGAATGAGATGCTGGTTTTGGCCGCAAACCTAGCTTAAGAAGTCCCCGTGCCCTCCCCCTGTCCTGCTTGGCCATGTGTTCCTGCCTTGTGCTGTGGTTTGCTGGCTTCTCGCTTACATCCTAAGGGATAATTAGTTCAACAACTGGTAGTATAATGTATCTGAAGACTACTCTAACCTTTTCTTCCTAATAAACGTCCTTGTGTTTTTAGGTAGCTTTCTTGTAAGACTGGCAGTATGCATTGGTGAGCAGTTGTAAAAGTAACTGCTTGTATTATTTGTAGATAGAGTAAAATCATGGGTTTAGTGGCATTCATAGATTACTGATTTTGATTTAAAAATCTTGAATAATTTATTTACTGTGCTATGGAACCTTTTCTGGCTACGTGAATTATTTTTTTTTAGCACAAGAAGCAGTACTCTTGTGCCAGAAATCACAATAAAAATGTCTTATCATTCATATAGTGTATACTTCATTAATGCAGCATGATGGGTATTGCAAAAGAGAGCCAGCAACTTGAAAACAACTGTTGTATTATTAAGCATACACAACATCATGCAAGTATGTGCCATAAGAATACTATAGTAACCTGATGTCATTGTGCACCACAGGTAACTATGGTCACCTGTAGATACAGAAGTTGATTTTGTCCTTTGAAACAAAATGCTATGGGAGCTAACATGTGGCTGGGGTGGGACTGGAGATTTCAAGAGAGGGAAGGCTGGTTATCCCTGCCAGAGAAGGGAGCTTTTTAGTAGGTTTGGAAGCCACCCATGGACATATGTAGCCCAGCTGTTTTCTGCACAGTGGTTGTGATGGAGTGGGATAGTAAGAGTTGTACTGTGATGTGCTAGCCAGAGCACCGTAGCTTCCTAATATCTCATCGAAACTTGAATATTTCGTTCATCTCTGTGAGTCTGTGCCCAAAGACCAAAAAACATTTTGTGTATTAAAAAAAAAACCAAACCCAAACCAAAGAACCCAACAGCATGCTGCTTTCTATCCAGTCAGAGAAGCCCCAGGTAGTATTGCACTTAGCACCACATTTTTTCTTGTCACACCTGAGCAACTATGTCCTACATTTGAAAAATATTTACATTTATAGAGGTGTTTCCTAGTGTCTTCTCCAAAAGTTTAAAATGCTTTTAGACTGGTGAAAAATTGCAGTACTTCCTGGAAGGCAAGAGAAAAATGTATGTTGTGTGGTCTTTGATTTCCAAATTTAAATACATTCTGCGTTGTGCCTGCTCATGATTCATAGTGTCTTGCCTAGCTGCAAGTAGTTCCCTAAAAGCATGATTCTGTTGATGGAGAACCATATGTGTATGCAGATGCTGTATGTCTATGTAACCTGCTGATATCAACCATTTCTTCATAATAGTTGCTTTATTTTCTTTGCTAAGAAAATTGTTTCTGATTTTGTATAGGTAAGACCTTTGTAATAAAAAACGGGTGCATAAAAAGAGAAATTTATTGTGTCTGTATATGGGCTTGTCTGCTCTTTTAAAGGAAGAGTGGAAATCTGCCCTTAATCTTGCTTCCCGATTTTAAACCAGAAAGGGTTTGTTGTGGTGCATGAACACAGAACAGAGTGCCAGTGGGGTGGCGTGTCGATAGGTGAGGGTTGTAGAAACGGTGAGTGGAACTGTGGCCAACAGGTGTAATGTATTTATAACCGTAGCAGAAGAAAAGGGTGAATAATGCATGGAGGGTATTTGCCAGCTCTTTCATAATATAAAGGAAGGTGCTTGCCAGAAGTGGAAGGTATATCAGCCAATGCTAAAGTTTATTCATTATCATTTGTGCCGACCAAATACTTCGTCCTCTAGGAATGACATGTGTCGGCAGGAAATGTTTGGTGGTCTGGCTGTGTATTGAGCAACTCCTGGCTTCTCTCCACTCTGCTACACTTCATGTCATCATCCTTGCTGAGGCCAAACATCTTTCTTTTACTTTGTTCTAAGGAGCCTTTATCTTTCATCCCAGGACAAGAGCTTTGCGGAGGAGGGAGCACTTCAGGCATCTCTTAGGGATAGCACCTATGCTCAGGCACGCAGACACCGTGCCAGTGGGAGGCTCCAGGACTTGTATTGTTCCTTTAACTTGTGGTCGACTTGCGTTAGCCTCCTTCCCTTTTATCGTAGTTGTCTCTTCTTTATAAAGTCAGAGCTTTGTTCTCCCCTTTCCTCTTCAAATCTGGCTCTTCTGGAAGTGCCTCATGTGAAGAGCCCCTGTCCCACACCTTGTTACAGCATGATGGAATTACATTCCTTTCTCGGGAAGCAGGCAGCTGCATGAGACTGAAAGACTAGAGGTTTGCTTTTAGTAAATAATCAGCAGGAGCAGAAAAAGGTAATAGGAAGCGATTTGGCAGTGAAGACCATTCTAAGCTTTTATAAGTGGGTTGCCAGGACTGTGACCCTGGAGCATGGATTGAAAAGGGCTATCGGAGAGGTTAGGCCTGAAGGGTATGCTGCGCTGTGGCACTATGTTTTTGGAAGGCTGCCGTGGCAGGTTCAGGTACACGTGCATCTGCACTGCTGCTGAATTGAGAGTAGGATTAGGTCAGTCCCAAAGGGGAGTAACAATGCCTGAAAAAAAATAACGCAACTTCTGGAAGTAGGCTAAATTAAATAGAAGTCTACCAGATAGTGCTAAAAATGGTGCCTCTTACTACGGCTTTGTAGCCTCGGCTACTTCCTGGAAACAAACTGCTCCTTCCTCGGTGTGAAAACTTGAAGTCTTTTAAGCAAGTAAGTCAATGAAGCTATATTTAAACATCAAATACAGAAGTGGAGGGACAGTGGCATGCTTGTTAGCATACAAAAAGTTAGACTAAAGAGCGATTTTATGTTAGTTTACCTAGATGCTTTGCCTTCCAGTACTGTCAGAACAATTCAGCATATGCATATGTGTGCCCAGCACGTATGGATGCACACGTGCACCCGTACATGCAAATGAGAGCAGTTAACGTGGGACTGTTACACCACAGAGAAAGTGTTTTAATTCCGTGCGCTGAAGGCCTGCGTGAGAATTACTGGCTGCTGGCACCCGTCTCCAGGTCTCATTGTTGTAGATGAGGGAGTCAGTCTCGATGGTGCTTGGCACGGGAGGGAGGGAGGGAGGGAGGGGAGGAGGGAGAGCGGCGGGGCCAGGGGCACCGAAGAGCCAGAGCGCTGCTGCCACAATGGCTGGCACAGTCGGAGGGCCTTTCACCAGTGGGTATTGCCATACGCAGTGATGCGAAGAAGCATATGCAAGCAACAGAGGCAAGGGTGAAACAAGAAAAACAAAATGCGCCATAAATATCTCTAGAAAGAGCTAATGACTGATAAATGTGCTGAATAGAGACAGCAGAAATCATTTTTGTGGATTAATTTGTATCTCTATTAATTCAGTCAGTCTCCTCTTCGCCAACATTTACTTAATGATTCCTGTTATTCTTTCTATCTCGGTCTTTCCCTTTGGTGCCCTACCCGTAATCCTCTTCTATAACAACACTTAACACTTTTCATAGTGTTTCTGGAACAAAAATGTTTCCCAAACATTAATGAATTACTGTTCACAAACAACCCATGAACAGCTCTTTTGTAGATGTATTCATACTGTGCTGTGGATAGACTTGGAATTGTTTTACTGTGTGCCGTAGGACCTACGCTGCAAATAGGTAATGGGGGGTATTCTTAGCTCAAGTGGGGCTCGGAAGAAGAAATGGGGCTAATCCTGGGTTCCTCTCGAACATGGAATTAGGAGAGGCTCTGAATAATCGTGATGCTCAGAACGGCAGAGCACACCACGTATAGCTTTTTGGAAATGCTAATATAGATTATCATAACTCATAGCTGTCCTGATGCGTATCCGAAGTCTGTCCCAGTACAGCTCAGATTTCGGACGTAGGAACATTGTTCTGGTGAATGCAAGAGGAGAGTAAGTGTTGGGGTAGGGATCGGGCATAGCAGTTCCTGCGTGCAGGCCACCATTCCCAATTTCAAGCTGCACTTTATATGTTCAAGCATTAAAAGTTTTACTGACTTTCTAATGAATCCAGAGAACGAGTGCTTGGCAGACAAGATACAGTGTTTCTTTTCTTAATTTGAGAGCATCGTCTTCCCAATGAAGTCTAAAAACAGCCTGAACAAAAGATGACTTTGTTTCTGTATAATTCATGAAAGCTCTACAGTTGTAACCTTTTAAACAGTTATTTTTATTTAAGATGTGTAAATTTCAAATCTTTTTTTAATGGGGTACATAAATGACATAATAAATGTTTGTTTCCAAGATATGGCGCATAATGTATTTCACAAGCAGTTACTGAAATGTGATAGGGTGAGTATATGAATAGCATATTTTATGTAAGTACAATATGTTAACACGGTATATAATAGAATTCAACTAGCTGTAATTTAATATAGCTCTTTAGCTCTATAAAGCTATAGGGGTGGGGAAGCTATTGTCTTTCAGAATTCAAGTTCTTTTTAAGTATTAGCAGAAGGACAATGATTTGCTGATTCTGTATCAAAATTCTGTTGAAGTGCCTTATGTAAAAATTGCAGTTCCAGTCAAGAGAGGTTTGAAACTAAGTTAGTACATCAACTGAATATGAGTACATGGGGGTTTTTTAAAGGAAAAAAAATCTATATAATATTATTTTAAATAGTTAACATACAGTATTTCAACAGGGGAAGCGCTGATTAGATCACCACCATCTATTTTATGCCGTCAGGATTGCTGAGGGGCTTATAATTGTGTTAAATTTTCATATTACTCATATTCGCACATTAACGAACAGATGCATTGTTACTATTGGGATTTTGCCATTTGGCCTTTCACATCCCTAATCATGATTTCCTACTGAGATCTTTACCATTCTCGCAGAAATTCAGTCATTGATACATGGCCATCCTTCGCATTCATTATTCTCCGCTTGTTTGTCGCAGCTCTCCCGGAATCACCGGCGGAGTCGGGTTGCAGGGATACTCATTTGTAACACGAGTCCTTCGCTGGGGGACTCTGCCGCAAAGTCAATACGATTTTTATTGACAAAGCCGACACACACACCCCCCCACCCCCGCTCCCGGTAAAGTAACACCGGGCCCCGTCCCGGCGCCGCTCCCCGAGCGGCTGCCGCGGTGGCTCGGCGCGGTCCCCGCGGCTCACGGCCCCGGCCGCGGCGGGGCGGGGCGGGGGGAGGCAGGCGGGCAGGCAGGGGGGGAGGCAGGGAGGCGAGCGGGCAGGCGGGCAGGCAAGCAGGCAGGCAGGCAAGCAGCCCGCCGGGCGGCGGCGGCTCTGCCGCGGCCCGGGCAGCGGGGCCCGCCGCCAGCCCCGGCGAGCGGCTACTGTTGCTTTAAGGCGGCAAGTTAGACAGAAGACTTCTGTTTCTTTACGAGCGCACCACGGCGAATATTTTGTCTAGCTGCAGGGGAAAAGCTTTGTCGTGGACTTTGCTGACAATAGACTTAAAAGTAAGACGGGCTGCTTTTGGTGCCTGGAGGCTCTGGAGCCTATTGTCAGCTCACAATGGATTTCTATTGCCGCATTCCTGCTTTGCAAAGGTTTGTTAGCTTTTAATGACTGACAGCCCTCTACTGCAAATACCGCATTTGCTCTGGCCTGTTTACACGCTACTCGAGAATTTTTTGGAAAGCGCAGGGGGAAAAAAAGAAAAAAAAAGCAAGCGGCGGCGTTTATTTGACCTGTTCAGATATGTTTGGAAAAATGGTTTCCTTCGTGGGTGCTTGCAAAGTTCAGAAGTAGCCGTGCCGGTGCCGGGAGCGCGGCGGCATCTCCCTGTCGTCAGCCCCGGCACGGAAACGGTCATGGCAGTGCAGCTTCTCCCATCGGTTTCGTTAGGATGCAATTGCAGGTTTAGGGTTTCTAACAGAAAACTCGCCTTCGGGCCATCCTGGGCGACTGAGTCCGTGGTTGTTAGCGCAAGGAGCGACCCTTCCTGCGAAAGGCTGCCGCTCGAAGAGCAGGAAGCGGGCGCTGATACAGGAGGAAAGTGGCGTGCTGCAGCGCGTAGCAAGACGTTAGGGGAAGGAAGGCGCTCTCCCGCCGCCCGCGGGACCCGGCTGGCTGCTGCGCCGGCAGCGCCCAGCGAGGTGCGGGCGCGGGGCTGCGGCTGCGGCTGCGCAGGGTGTCCGCCCGCGCCTGCCCGTGTGCCAGGCAGCGGGGGGTGAGGCGAGGGGCACGCCGTGCCCGCGTCAGTGCGGCGGCGGGTACGTGGGTGTTACGCGGCCTGCCGTTGGTTTAGCGGGAGTTTGGGCTCGCTCGGTGCCTCGGGTGCGACAAGTGCTTTGCAGGGCGGGAGGAAGGCCCGCGGCCCGCCCGGCGGCGCGGGGAGAGCCCGGCCCGGCCCGGCCCGGCCCGGCCCGGCCGGCCCCGCGGAGAGCCTCGGCGGGGCAGCGCAGCCCTGCTTCCTCGGAGCTGGGACTTCAAGAAAGGAGGCAGAATTAGCCAAACGAGATAATGAAGGTTGCTCGTAATGGTTTTTACTGTGGGGAAAATTAACCAGTTGCTAATAATTGTATGGTCTCTAGGCCAGACGGTCCCTTTGATAAGTTAACATGTACTCCCTTTATGCTCCTGGTAGGGGGTAAACAAATGCCTGAACAAATACAAATACACATAAACACAAATGCGGAGAATAGCAGTATATGTCTTAGATCCAGATAATAAGTGTGGGTATTGTTATTTAGATGGCGCATACTGGGACACTTATCTTTTAGTACACTCCATTTTCTAACTGAATGCAGTGCTAATCGTGGGATTGAAAGCTATTGTAATTGTGTACCCATCTAAATGCTGACAAGAATATACAATTACATTGTTTGGAATTGAGTTTAATGTTCTCTGAATTTTATTAGCATTTATATTTACTTATGCATTAAAATTCTACACAAAAAGAGGTCAGAATACAAGAGTTACAGACATAAATATCAGACCCATCCACACCCTCACTGCATTTTGCCTGAAAATACGGAACTATTTTATTTTATTTTATTTTATTTTATTTTATTTTATTTTATTTTATTTTATTTTATAAGGAAGTGATAGAATCTGAAATGAGCAAATAACGGGTTTCCATTCGAAGCAATGCCTTTTCTCCCTCTGGATTTTGCAATCTTTTAAAGCTTTTTTCATACCCAACTTTTTATTATTATTTATAATGTGCGTGTTACTGGAAAATCTTTCCACAGTATGCTTACCACCACACGATGTTTAAACACACATTATAAAGTGGATGTAATTGTAAACACTCAGAGGGATATAATTACATGTAGCAGATTTAGGAGCTAATTCTTTGCTTCTCTCTCTCTCTCTTTCTCTCTCTCTCTTTACTCTGCATTTTATCAACATAATTATTTTTTGACTGCAGACTTACACCCAGAAATTGACAGGCATCCATTATAGGCAGCAACTTGTTCACCAAATTGAAAAACAATGAACTGCAGGTTTATATGTGCCCATTGTCGTACAGAATTACCGGGGCTTTGTTCCACAAGAGGAAAAAGCTAATGGTTTTGAAACAGCAGGTGACAAAGCACATTCTTTTTTTTTTTTTTTCCTCCCCCCCCCATCAGTTTGTTGATGAAGTCATTACGAACTGGGGCCCAGAATAGGGTTGGCCTTATTTTTAGCAGATAGACTTTTTAATGAGTTCTATTGTGGAGACAGTCATGTTGATTTGCTTACATTTTTTTTCCCCCCCTTCACTCAGAAACTCCCAGTATTGAAAAGCTACTATCAAAGGACTGGAAAGACAAGCTTCTTGCCATGGGATCAGGGAACTTTGGAGAAATAAAAGGTAACGCTGTTTCTGTGCTAAAGCAAATTGCGAATGAATATACAGATATCACTGGCTTTATGGAACTTGGTTTGTTTGCTCCTCTTCCCCTTCCCTTGAAACGTCATAATGTGGGGCTTAAATGAGATGTATGCTCTCCGCCTGTGATAATATAGATAAATGAAATGGTATATTGCCCTAAGTGAATGAACTTACGTAAAGCATTTGTTACATATAGCGTTCTGTGTTATAAGAGGACACATCCCATTGCTGGATTGGAAAAAAAAGTCAATTCACATATCAAACACAGGCTTATGTGGTATCAGAGTATAGCAGAGCTCAGCTTCTGAAATCTGAGGGTGATCAGAAGTCCTTGTTAATTTTGGGACAGATTTTGATGATGTAGATTTTTTTTACTTTCCTGCATGTAGGGAAAAAAAAAAAGAGACCAAAGTTTGTGTAATGATACCTCTAGGTACCGAAATTAGCCAGTGCAGATTTTAAAAGACAGTGTACAACATCTGTGCACTAAAGCATGTTCTTTTAAAGCTGTACTCCAGAAGGAAAATGACAAAATTTGACCACTCTCCAGCAGCAGTAGCTTCTGCTTTGCCAAGATATTTCCCCATTTTATATATGTGAGGTCATTTTAGGGAACCTGTAGTTGTTTGTTTTCATGTAATTTAATATTTTTATAACTCTTCCTCAGTGATTGTGATGAGGAGCCGACTCAAAATACACGTGTGTCAAAAATTTTAGTTTCCAGAGCAGCCATTATCACTCTGAAAAGAAACAGTGACTCCGATTCTTCTCCCATTTATATCAGTGTACATCTGGAGTAGCAAAATCAAAGCCAATGTTGTTTTGGAAATGTGAAAGTGGAATGAGATTAAAATTAAACCCTTCTTTTATGTTTATAAACTAGATTTCATTTCTCTCCATTATTTCTTGTTTGTTTGCTTACTAATGTTGTCCCTGATACAGAGATCCTCATTCAGGCAGGCTTGCAAACCTCGTGCCTGACAGGTTTTAAGGACCTTCTGCACAAGAGGTGGGCAGCGTTCAGTAAAGAATACAACATGATGTGCTCTGAGAGGTTAATGTATTGGTACATGTGCAAAGATAATGTTATTTTAATTATATGTGCCTTCCATCTTGTCACTGATAAGCCACCGGCATTAGTTTGCGTTAGTCCACTGACTTACACAAGTAGGAAAGTATGCCACTTGCTTCCCCTAGCTTCTCCCTAAGAGGCTGTAATTCAAAAATATATATTCATGACATATGTAGAATAACTTTAAAACAGAATATAGTGCTTCAGCCCCAAACAGGCTGAGATATTATTATTATAACAGAGGGCCAAACCTGGATTCTTTATTCCCACTGAGCACGTTTTCTCCATGTGCATAAAGCAACAGGTCATAAAGAGGTAGGGTAGCCACTGGGCTTATCTGTGAGTTCTGGTTTTTAAAAGCATATTGTTTTAAAGTAACATCATCGTCTGCCATGAACTGATGAATCTTTAAGATGTTTCAGGCCCAAAGTACGCAGGCGGCTTTCATATCCACTTTTGGGTGTGTATTTCAGCAGTTCTTGCGTGTTGTCTGGAGCCTCTTTAACTCTTGATATGCTGGAGCCTTTAGAAGGACTCCCAGCGATTCTCCTCTGCCTTTGGACTCAGTAAAGCTGCTCTGAAAAGCGCTGCGCACTGAGAAGGCGGTCTGTTCCCAGTCCTTATGATCTTGTTCTGTTGGAGGGCAATCTTTTTTCTCCCTGCCTCTCTTTCCCTTTCACAAGTTAAACTTGAAAGCGGCAGCAACAGCTATATGCTAGCACGAAAGAAATTCAACAGTCCTTTCAGTCTTGCCCGGGGGGAGGATGGGGAGCAACAGCACAGCCTCAAAGAAGAGTTTTCTTTGCTTTAATTTTTGTTTTTTAGCTTCATATTTTGAACACAAGTCGAGTTATTGTTCTGCAGCTCTGTTCAAAAGCCTCACATCTGAGGCTTTTTAGTGCAACTGTGGTTCTATGGTTGGGGGCATGGTTATTAGGTGTTTGGATCAGGTTTGGCAGTAAGCTGTGAAAACAGGCACTGGTTTATTTTTCCTACTGACTGCCGTGACAGTTGCAATTATTGTCCATTGTTCCTAGGTGGCTAGAAAGGAGGGAGGATACAATAGAGCATTGCCCTCTGGGGGTAAATGAATTTGACTTACAGGTTCTTGGGGGGTCAGGCAGGCTGATTATTTAGTGCCCAGGAATGCGGTTTTCATGGCACCGCCAGCCATGAGCGGCCAACAAACAATGGCTCAGCTGTATTGCAGCTGTATTTAGCGAGGCAACATGAAAGGTGTGCAAGTTGAGCTGTTTTATACTCAACGTATGCATGTACAAACACACATATATTATGCTAGGAAATGGTTTTGTCCTTCTGTAGGAACGTAGAGTTATTAAGTTTTCCAGTTGTGATTTTTTAATTAACTTCTCTCTATATTTGGCTTGGCAGCTTCAGGTTTTTTTCCTCATTTCTCTATTAGCGATATTTGGAAGCCCCGCACAAGTAGTGTCTTATTATTAATACACCCTGGAATGTGGACAGCACTAGAAGCTGTACTGCCCAACTGTCTTATGCACTGAATAGTTTTTTCCATTTAACTGTTCAAAATTTCATTGTGTTTTTCATTAGATCTGGGGGAGTTTTAGTACGTCATGTGCTAAAGTCTCAGCACTAGGCTACATATTGTTAATGCCCAAGTCTGTGTTATTACTATTGAGTTTTATTCTCTGAGAGAGATTAAAAGAAAGGGAGATGAAGCGGAAGACTTTATTTTCTATTAGTGTTATTTCTTTTAAGTTAGAAAGCAGTAATACTTTATTAAAGATAGGGGAGCTGGTGAATGGCTGGAAGTCACCAGACTCCTGTGTTTTGTATTTAGTTGTTCCTCTTAGTTGCTTTGTTACTTTCCGCAGCTACTTCAAGCCCCCCTTTCTTCATCTGCATGCCTGTAAAATGGGAGAACCATCACAGAGTATCTGCAGAGGTCTAGCTGCAAACTTCAAGGTCACAGTTAGAAGGATCTCTATATGTCCAGTTACTAATGGAAAAGGAAATGTAATATTTCATTCCAGGGCTTGACTGAAAGGTACTGCAAGGGAATACTCTTAAAATGGGGCAAAATCTAGAACCTGTCGTATCTGTAGAAATTTTCACTCAAATGCCTCTGTTTAGAGAGGTAGTGTGGGGCTCAATACATACTACAAGTTTAGCACTGGAGATTTCTTAAGAAATTGTGTTTTGAAATCCCTGGAATTTTTACTCTGTTCAAAACAGGTCAGTCTATAGTAAAACCCACAAAACGTGCCATTAAATTGAAATATTTTAAAATAAAGCTGTAAAACTATATATTGAATTGGTTAAAGCCTGTGTAAACTTGCTTATATCTGTCATATTCAAGGGCTCAAAAGGCCTCTGGATTATTCATAGATAATGCAGTTTATTGGATTCAGTGGAGCAGAGAGAACTTCAGGTCTCAAACTGATCATCTACAGGAAGGAGAATAATACCCCTTTCTGCTTTCAGCGTAGCCGCCTGATACCTGTGCACTGCAGGGTGGAAGTGCTTGCTTTCTTCCAAAGCAACATTACAGACTGCAGCAGATGCAGCATGTAGGGTGGACCGTTGATAGGAAAAGGTGTAAGAAGTTTATTTCCACACTCTTCAATGTCAGTGGCTATCCCTATACTTAGAAAATCAACATGAAACTTCTGTTTGACTGGTATTGGGCGTCCACTGAGCAGACTTCAGGGAACGGTGCTGGCCCCCCAGGTGGCCAGGTGCGTCATGTGGTGCACAGTCTTGCTAAGGCTGATATGAGTGAGGCAGCTTTAACCACAATGAGAACTCTTTTTAAAACTTCCCGGGCGTACACAAAGCCTTTCTGCTAATCTTGTCCATCTCTTGCTTATCGAGAGTTGTCAAGAAATAATAATACATATTTTATATGTTCCCCACTTAGCTAATTTTGAATAGGTGTGTGGAACAAAAGGCTGAACTGACTTTTGTTTAATCTTTCTGAGTTGGTTCTCTGTTGAAGTGAAGGCATTGTTAACTGTGATTGAGCCTGAATCTCTCAAGAAAGACCGGGCAAGCCTGAACCTGATATTTTTTTGTTGTTTGAAAATCCTTCTCTGTTGTACAGTTTAGTTCCTAAATAACTCAGGTGAAGCATTTTCTGCACTCACTGTGAAAGGGATCATCATTAGGGTAAATGCAGCTCTTCATTGGAGCCACTTAAATCTAGGTGACTCCAAAGACTGTACTGGCGTAACCACAGATTCATGAGCGTAATTGAAAGCAAGATTAGCCTACCAATCCTAATCTTTAATGCACGATAACACAGACATTTGTTTTGTGCGAGAAACTGGGTTCCAAGTTACGTGAAGTATCCAAGTATCAGTGCAGATATTATATCAAGCGGTGCTTGATGTGTGATAGAGCTGTGTTTGCTGAAGACTCTAATCTTGCTTATATGTTCAGAAGATGGGGCATGAGAGAGTATGCAGTGAACGGTCTTATGACTGCCAATAATGGATAAAGAGAAATAATCCATTCAGTGATACTATAGCTCGTCAGAGCCCATGAATTAAAGACATATGTTATGTAGATTCAATGTATGGATTAAAATGGATAATCTGGTAGGTGACACACAGAATCTTGAGATAAGTGGGCTATGCAGATTCGGTATATGGATTGTGACGGATAATTCCATTTAAGTAATGCTGGACAAGTTGAAGACAAGTAAGCTTCGGGTAGTGCTCAGGTTATGTGCAGTAATCCAGTGAGTGACACTTTGGATCGCATAATCTGTAAACTGAAGACAAGGAAGCTGGGGATTCTGCATTTAGATGTGGACAGGAGGAAGGAGGGGGAAGGGGAGAGAGATTATTCATGGGGAATACACTGGGTTTAAACCTTTGACTAATAAAGCACAGATCCCCAGGAGATGTTTGAAAGCTGCACGCTTTCTTAAGAGCTGTGTGAATTTTGCATTTGCAAATTAATGGTTGAAAAATGTTTGCAAACTTGTGTCAGATGTGGACATTTTGCATTATTTTTTGTGGATAGTATAGTATTTGGAGTGGGGAGAGAAGGAGGTTGAGAGAGTCGTAAGTGAAGGAGGTAAGATATGTCTGGTTGTCGACTTTTAACTGTGATAAACTCAGTATTTATTGCAACCTACTTAGTATCTTCTTCTCTGTGTTTATTTTTTGAGGGTGTTTAATAGTAGCAAATTGCTGAGAGTGAGCTTTAGTCTTTTGTTAATATTTCAGAAGTGCTGGGGGGGGGAACCTGCCCAGTGGCACACAGGGGAACCTAAGTTTTGAGAGGAAATTTGGCAGCTGCTGAAATAGTGGAGGTTGATCACAATGCAATATGATACTCTCAGGCTGCAGAGAAGTAGACAGTGCCAATTGAGCCACACCAACGCAGAACTTCTTTCAGGCCAAATGAAAGCCTGAAATGGAGATTGCGACTGGATGGAGCTGCTCCTATTTGACCCTAGAGCTGGAGGTTAGTTGAGGGTAGTATCTGTGGAAGGAGGGCTGGAAGAATCTTTTTTAAAGCATCTAAAATGCAAAAAATGTGAATTTGTGACAAAGCAGCAAATTTGGGCTGTTCCGGATTTATATTTTTTTATGTAAAGATACTTAATTTGATCAGAAAAAATCAGGTTCTGTTTAAATCAAATACAACTTTTATTTTTAAGAAGTGATTATTAATAGAGAAAATAGAATAAAATGGAACTAATTAAAGTAGCAAATGCCAATGGCTTTCTTTTGTTTGAACATATGGAGGCCAAACCACTATATTTAAAAATCATCCAGAGGGTTGGATGACAAAAGGGACCTAAACCAGTTCTTCTTTGTACTAAAATTACCTGAAAGATGTGCTGATAGAGATGAATGTTGCTGAGCTACAATTACCAGTTTGTCAAAACAAAGCAAATATACACACACATACATATTTTTTACTGTTTTTCCTGCTGCTGCATAAAATTCTAGCAGCAAATGCTATTTCTCTAGCCTAGTTCTAGCTTGTTGTCTAGACAGTGAAACAATGAATAACCTCTGAGAAATAGTCCCAATACAAATGTTGTCTATTCCTTTTGTAACCTTGACAATAAGTTACTAACCTGGTTGAATACCAAGCTTTGTTTGCAGTCTACTGTACCAAAACTTTTTCTGACAGCAAATAAAGAATACTCACTGACAACTTATTTCCAGCGTTGCGAAATAGTAATGTGCTAGTCTGTTATAGAGCAGACGGCTAAGTTTTTGTCCCCACAGAATATTAATTCTTGAGGGTAGTAATGGCAAAAGATGGTAATTGTTCATCATTTGTTTTTATTCATTCTGCAAAGTCTTCCACTGAAACCTTAAAAGATGAAGACTGTCCGTGTGCTGAAATAAATAACTTCCTCCTAGTTTGCTGTTCTAAAAAGGACTTTTATTTGTCAAACAGAGAAGATTCATTACATGAATCTGTAGGTACAGACAAATCAGTTTGAATTCTGGGCTTTTTCTTTCCTTGTTTCTTTTTCTGGTGGCTGCGGCTTGCTGAGTAAAAAGCAGTCAGAAAGTTTTCTTTTATTATGCTGACTTCCCGTATCAATCAAATGAAGTAATTTAATTTAGCAAGGTAGGTAGTTGTAAGTGATGGCAGTCATTGTGTAGTAAAGTTGGCTTAAATGCTTAATGAAAAATGCCAGTTTTTAGATGTTTACGTCCTGGCAGCTCCAAGATTTACTAGCCTGAAAAGCTATGTGCGAGCCCACAGTAAAACACTCTCTGAAGTATTGATCAGGGAAGCATCAAGGGAGTTTGCACACGTGCACAAGCACATACCCACATCCACCCACAAATACATACCGGCAAGTACATAATTTAAAGTATATACTCATTGCTTGCTCATAAACATTTTACATTTCTGTTCAAAGACAGAGGAGAGAAGAGTTTAAATTCTGAACTTACCTCAGCCAGTTAGATCTGTTTATCAGACTACGTTTCCTGAAGGCACGTAACATCAGCTCCCCATTGCCTCACATATACAACTTCGGGTGACGTCAGCAGCACAGCCGTCTGTGCAGCATGGGGGGAATACTCCTCTTTAAAATTATTATCAGGTTTTAAATAGACATTTTAGGGGGAGTATGACAAAGATTAGTTTGCTTTTAAGTAGAAGATGACTAGGTGGCCTCTATTTTACTTTCCTGATTTCCTTACTGAGCAGAGTAATACTGGGTTTGGATTTCTAATGTGACAGAGCAAAGTTAAAACTGGGGTGGGGAAGAAAAATAGTTGACAATGGGATAAGAATGAAACTCTCAAGAAAAGCTATTTTATGGACTGCTGATATTTTTATTTATTCTTTGGATATAATAATGTTATTGCTAGTAGGAGTTTAATTCTTCTGAGCACAGCTTACTTAATAGCCTGTTCAGTTTGAAAAACCTCCTTCTTGGCTCTTTTTCATTTTTATATCGAAACTGTTACATCCCTAGCTTAAAAATCACATTGAAAAAACACATCACTGTAGGAAATGCTTGGACATGACTCAGTTTTTAGCTGCTGTATGGGTTGTAGTTATGTCCTCATCACACTGTTGTTACATCAGAACAAAGATACACAGAAACTGAGTTGTGGCATGGTTCTGTCACTTCGTTTGTTGGATGCTGTCTATAATTGCTTCATTGGTAGGGTCTCTCTAGCTAGAACCCTACCTGGTATCCAACCAGGTCAAGCAAAGATTTAATTATTTATATGACATGTATCCCTGTTAAAGTCAGTGGGGAACTTCTTGGCCTTACTGATACAATTCTGCTGGTGACTTTAGTGAGGCCAGCGAAAGGGCTTACAGTGCATAAAGTAAGAATGACTTTAGGCAAGTTTCTAAAAACTTCACGCCTCAGTTTTGTCATATATAAATAAGTAATGCATATCACTACCTTTCTACCTGCTCACAGTCTTTAAGAAGATCAATTAGCTAATGCTTTGAAATTAAAAAATGCTCTATACCACATGCTCTAATTATTATTATACATCTTAACATTATTTGAATATAGAGCACTTCAAAATATTCTTATTTCCATTTAATGTTTGTGGGGTTTTTTCCCCCTACAAAGCTTTGTAGATATAGGAGGATTTTTTTTCTTTTGTAACCATAGTTAACGATACGAACGTAATACAATATTATTGTGTCTTCCAGGCTTTGTACTCGCACATTGTTTTCTTTGATTTTTCTTTGAAAGACAGATGCTGACAGTTCAAAAGCTATTTACGTAATTACTTTGATAGTAAACTGACTCGGGGGATAAATTTCACTGTCTGCATGGGTTTGCATGAGTGTGCACGCAAGCCCCCCTGATTGATAACATTCCTAGCAGTTTAAATGAGACATGTCAGAGGGATTGAGGAGAGCCTTGCCATGTCTCTGCCCCTTGCAGAATACGCTGGGTGCTTCACGGCTGCGAGCAGATCCGTAGGCTGGCTGTAAGCAAACATTCTCATCGCTTCAGCATTCACAGCAAAAGCTTAAAATGCCTGTTAAAGAAAATATTGGCTTTCCTAATTTCTCATTTACATTCTCATTCTGTCTAATAAATTATAATAAAGTATTTACTGTTTTGATCGCAAAAGCGGTTTCTCTGCCTTTTTTTTTGCTTTGGTTCTGTTTTGGGTGGTTATGCCAAGGTTTCTCCTGTTCGTTTTCTCACTTAAAGTGTGTCATTTGGTCATATTGGTGTCTTCATTCTAATGTTTATTAAAATGTTACTGTCACTGCCAGTCTGAGACTGTGAATCAGAACTAAGAATGTGTAATAGTTTATTTCACATTTCAGTAAATTTCTTTTACTACTTAAACACTATTATGGATAGTGTTGATCTGAGATGAAGTTTAGGTTTGGCGATACAGAATGCCACTAATTTGAGTCTTCTTTTATTGCCATCTGCTGTGGGTGTTGCATCCACAAACATGTTTTTTTTTCTTTCCGAATCTCTTTTTGTGGGGATAGAGAATAAGCTGACGCATCTGGAAAGCATCTTTTCTTGGGACATTCACTGTATCAACCCGTAGTGTATACTTTGATGGTCTCTTGTCTGAGTTGTTTTGATAAGTTGTGAAAAATCCACATTTTGCCATTGCAGTGATAGAGTAGAGAGAACAGTATGAGCACCTACAGCAATCTCCTGAAAGGCAGGTGGTCTGGTGGTTAAAAGCTTTGTTAAACATAAAATGTGCAATATCTATTTGTTGTGGATCTGACAGTAATTAAGAGTAATTTTTGAGGCAGTCATTGGTGTAAGCCACTCTGCTTTTACTCCTCACTCAATACCTGTGTGAAGTGGGTCTAGCTTGCTGTCAAGTTGTACACTGCAATAATGGACACTTGTTTTTTCTCCCAGCCACGCTGCACGGCTAGAGTGAAAGCACTGCAACCGTACACATACTGCGTGTAGAGCGCAGGACAGCTCCAGAACCATTCCCAACTCTCTACTACTTGGAGCAGCTCTAAGTGAGTTAATAACAAAGTGGCTGAAGGTAGCTGCTGGGGCTGGTGACTTACCCGCACTGAGGTTTGCACTGCCTTCCAAGTTCTAGCAGGGTTAGCAGCTGCGGGGATAATTCATTAATTCCTGAGTAGCATAATTTAAGTAACTGTCTTTATGCGGTTGGTGTTGTAGTTACTTAAAATACTGACATGTTTTGCCCTGTAAGCTACAGAATTCTTAAAATGGAAATCCCTTAGCTGCCAAGACACTTCACACGATGATAAAGGTTTAGATCTCATGCGGGTTAACAGAGAGAAAATAGTGACAATAGGACAGAAGTCCACTGTCCTTGCCTACCCACAATCTACAGCATCTAGAAAGGGATGCAAAAATGGCACCTGGTGCTCTAATTCTGCACTGCATTTTAGTATACTGGAAAAAATTCCTATCACTGAATGTACTCATGTAGTGACCAAGCTGTTGCCCTCAGCTCACCATTAAACAAACAACATCAAGTATCGTTTGGCCTTAATTTTTTATGCAAACTAAGTAATTTATGAATGGCAGCTGTGAAATGGCAGTTTTGTTGGCCATTTCCACGAAAGAAATTATAGAAAAGGTGTACTAGGTAATGAGGATAACATAAAAAATACCAAACTTAACCTAAATACAAACACTTTATGATCAAGACAGTCTGATTCAAGTACTTCTCTTCTTTTTAATTTTCACGCTTTTATAAGCCACCAGTTGTCTGCGAGAAACCTCAAAACTATCTGTGATTCATTGTCAGTGGGGCATATATAGACGTGTGGGTAAGGCAAGGGGAAATTTACCCCAGAACTCACTGTCACCCAGTAGACCCACACATCTGATCTCTCTTGCCTCTGGTTTTGTGCAGGTCACTTGAGAGTATGGCTATCCGAGTACTTATTTTGCAAGGAATGGTACCTTAAAGAATTGAAATTGTAATTATTACTGAAGTTATTGGAAGGATGGGCTAATCACATGAAAATAAAGTACCTACTAAGCCATGTTTTCCAGAAAGTATTCTCCAACAAAAGATTTTTTTTTAAAGTTGACAGTGATAAATTCTCCTTTTCGGTTTATTAGCAAACTGAAATTGCCCAAGAAATATAATGCAAGAAGGCTGCCTTTTGTCAGACTACTTCCACTCCAGTTTTATAAGCCAAAGGAATTATGCATTGTAGTTACAAAGATAGTACATAAAGCACCCCCTTTGGGCATCTCAAAGTTTCTTTAGAAACTGAGCAATAAGGAAGAGACTGAGTTTGGTGGATTTGTCCCCAGCTGCATGGCCGCCGTGTGTCTGCAACTCTGGCATCTGCACCGGCACATGTTGCCTTGACTGCTTGCTCTTAGTTCATCCAGACTTTCCTCTCATTCCTGCAATTCAAATAAAGCTGTTGTTTTGCCGGGGAAGAAGTTTTTTTGCTCCTCTCTAGGTAAATCAGAGTAAAGAAGAAACTGCAGTAGGTGAATGGCCCCGCGGCCGTGCAGTTGTTTCGTGTCGCAGTCAGGGCGGTGGCACGTGGAGCGTGCTGCTCTCTCTTGGGAAGCGCAGCCTGAGCTTTGCAGCACAGGGCTGGATATCAACATTTCTTTTTCTGCCGCTGTCGGTAACTAACTCTGTGACCCCTCTGTCTGTCAGTTTACACATATGGAAACATTTTTCCACCTTTCAAAGGTGTGGTGGGGATTAATTTAACTTTACAAAGTGCTTTTTGATTCCCAACTGAAAGCTACTGTAGGAGCTCAAAATACACTGATGAACCAGTACTGGCTGAAGATCTTTGATGTGTGTCAGTGTATTTGTCAAACAGTTTATTTGACAGTGATTTCTTTTTGCTTACCCTAACTTTAGGACTAAGCCAATCCTGTGTATTCCTTCTCTCTCTAAGTGCTTCTCCCTCTCTCTCTCACACACACCCACCCCTCAGTAAAAGTTTGGAATAAAATGTCTGCTGAATAAATAAATAAATAAATAAAATATTTAGTTTTCAGGTGTTTCAGTGTGCTCAGCGTGTTACACTGCCAGTATCAGTATACTGATAGTCTTCATTAGATGAGCATTACAGTAAGCCGACGTGCTAGGTGCGGACAGGACAAGGAAGGGGCTGCCTTCTAGAATAATTCTTCTATGCTGCTTGGAAACACTGCACCCTTTTTCCTAGGGAAAACCAAATGAAGGATGGAAGAGTGGCAAGAGAAATTTCTGATTAATTGTGTGGCCAGGTGGCAAATGCATTACTTGTAGCAGTTCTCTGTCTCCAATGTTTGAAATAAAAATCCTAAATTCAAAGTGTTTTCTTCAGCAGTGTTAGTATTTTAGCACTGGCTTCCATTCTTTCTCACAGCTTTTAACAGAACAGGTTTAAAGTCCTATGGTTTCTGTTTTGGTGTGTTTCCCTAGTTTCCAGCTTGTACCATAGGTTTTTTGGAGGCTATATCTGAGAATGTTCTGCTGTAGTTCTTTGCTATATGATGACAATATTTTCACATAAATCTCCAGCATCTTAATAAAAAGTTAATTAAGTTACATTTCCATTATATGAAAATGTTGATTCTCTGTGTTTTCCCACTTGTATATGGCTGTCTACAAATGCATTTAAGGGCTTGGACTTGTCTGATGTAGCAAATGGGATGCTGCTTGGGAGCGCAAGGCTGAAATTAAGTGAATGTAAATTAAACTAACTGTCGAGCAAAGAGCCCTAACAGTGACACCTCTAAGGCCGTGGTACAATCTTCCAAAGAAAGCAGTAGATGATTCACCATTTCAGACATTTCAATCCAATCTAGAAAGCTGTAGTAAATATATTGTAGGGAACATTCCTGCACTGGCAGGGGGGGTAGACTAAATGAGCTATTACCAGTAGCTCTTTTCCATGTCTGACTGATAGTTGGCTAGGAACATGTTTAGTATAGTCGCCAATTTTTCTTTTTTTTTTTCACTTGGAGAGCACTGGTGACATTGGCAGAAGAACACTTCCTGTATTTGAGAAAGGTTTGTGTGTCAGGGTTGTCCCAAAAGCAAGCTATTTTCAGAGGAGGCATAGACACCGAAAGCCTTAATCCTTTCCTAAAGCTTTTTTGAGAAAGGGTTTCATAGGATCTGACTCATGTGAGAGGGTGTGGTAGTATTGGAGATATCTGTGGATTAGCTGCTACACATACTTTGTGGTCTTTTAAATTCAAAGTTGAATGATACTGGATATACTAATAGCGCCATTTTTTGTTTTAGTGTATGATTCATAGCGTTTGATTTTTCCTGGAATTTCTTCTCCCCTTCCCTTATAACCACTGTCCTTCTGGGTAGAAGGAGAATTTTTACCGAATGATTATGAGAGCGAAGTAGTCAGTTTCTCTGTCTGCATCTGCTGAATTCTCCTATAAAAAACATCTAATGACAGTACAAATGAGAGAGACGGTGAGTTGCGTTTAACTCAGTTTTTCTGATGCGTTTATGCAAGACTTTTTCCTTTAAAAATACTCATCAGTGGCAGCAACAGCGATAGTAGTTATTGACAATTTAAATACTATATAATTTCATCCTAATCAGGGCAGCCGTAGATGATATAACAGGTAGCATCCTGACAGCTGCTGTGCGCTGTGCTAGTAACAGTGCGAAAGCTGGGCGTGGGGAGCCAGAGAGGTATCCAGCACCCAGGAGGCTTCTCTGCTTCCCCTTGATTATAGAGGGATGTTAGTACACACCTTACAGTTTCTGAAAGTGTCAAAGCATTGATGTGTCTTTGTCATAAATTTCTGACAAAAATGTAATCATCTTTCAAAACTGGAAGTGTTGATTTTGATCCCCACAAAATGTAAACAATGTTTAAAATTGGAAACTCTTTCAAAACAGGCAGTATTTTTCCCCCTATTAATCTGATAAAAAGGCAACGGAAAATAGGTGAAAGGGCCAGGAAACATTGAAGAGGGACACCAGATCAAAAGCCTGTGTACAGAACTATCCTTCATGGCTCATTTTCCTGTAGAGGGACAGGTCTTAATGTGCAGTATATTGCAATATGCTGCTGCTCTTTGGTTCTACTAAAACTTTGCTTACAGAGAAGCTGCAAAATAAAAACCTGGCTAGCTCTAAATTTCCTCTCTTCTCTTCACCTTTTTTTTTTCACCATATGATGCCCAGGGACTCCAGAAAGCCTCGCTGAGAAAGAAAGGCAGCTCATGGGTATGATCAATCAGCTGACCAGTTTGCGAGAACAGCTGCTAGCAGCTCATGATGAACAGAAGAAACTGGCTGCATCACAGATCGAGAAACAACGCCAACAAATGGAGCTGGCTAAGCAGCAACAAGAACAGGTGAGTGATTATTATAGTGGCTTTCAGCTTAAATAATTTTCTAGGAGGACTTTCCAGTAGCTTATCTTTTAGGGTTGATACTTCTCAAGTTTGCTCCCCACCCAGAATTTTTTTCCATTTGTTTTGTTTTCTTAGGTGAAGAAGTTTAAACAAAAAATTGGAAGAATGCTTTAATTTGCAATATATAAAATAGTGCTCTTTGTCTTTTAAAGATACACCTTCCAGTTTGGAGGTATTCTCTTCCAATAGTGTTTTTTCTAAAAATAAGTGTAAATAAGCATACAAATTCAGACCTCCTGAATAATCTTCCCATGCTGCTTGAATTGAGTGATGCTGAATAGGTATAAAAGGAACAAAATGCAGCATTTGGATTGTAATATGACAAATGAAAGGGTTGATTTTGCCAACTGTGCAAAAAAGTGGGGGAGAAGAATATAAAGTCAGTGAACAAGTGTGACTTTTTTTCTTCTGCACTTGAGAAGCTTGATTTTCAGCTCTTGCAAATATGCCCTCCACTGAAAATGCAAACATGTTTTCACACGTGAACAGTTCCAACGTGCACACATGGACACATGATATTTTATGCAAGAACACAACTTTTCTAAGATATTTGCACTGTGCAAGTTTTGACAGAAACGGATGTCCATTTTTGTACCTGAACATGAGCAGAGAATACGTAGGCATCTGGTTAAAAATTTTGTCAGGAGTCCATCCTGATACCTCTTATGTGAAAGCATTCTGGTCTGCCTGACCATTTATTTCAGCTTGTAATGAAATTTATCATAGAATTGCAGCCCTGTGAATTTAATGAAACTCACAAAACTCTTTGAAATCTGTCATAGTTGTCATACTTCAATGTTTGTATTGTACCAAAAAGGTCTTAAGATTGTAAACCACTGCTGACATCTTCAGACATTTTAGCCTTGGTTTTCCCTATTTTTGATTATTTAAAAACCTTATCTTAAATACCGTGTATTTTGGCCTCACACCTGAAATAACACATAGAGAGAACAGGAGAAGTGACTTATCTATTAAACTAGAGAATTTGTATCACACTGTTGTTTACATGGAGAAGGTAGATGAAGGTGTGAAGGTGGAATTGGCAAGATTCTTCCACGAGGAGACATCCTGCAGGAGCTATTTCCTTTGCCCTGTCTTTCAAAGTCACTACTGCTACAGGATGGCCGAACAATCTGAAAGTGAAAAAAAGAATGGAGAGAATGGAAAAAGGCAGTAAGAAATCCTGCAGGATTATTATTAGGATAACAAGGATTTCTTTTAATTTAAGAAATTGTGTATAATTCTGTGTTACATAGAAATTAAAATAACCAAACTTTCAAAAAAATGTATTGATAAAAATTATTCCAGTTGCTTAAAGAGAGGCTCTAGAAAGAAAACATTTAATCTTTTAGATGTGGAGTTAACTATGAATGAGTGTTTCTTATGCTAATAGTTTAATAATAGAAATGAAAGAAAATACCTAAGGGGAAGAATGCACAAAATTCCTCCCAGGAAGTGTGTCTAAGTTCCCATCTGACCCTGAGATGTGTACACATACCACAGGGGAAGAGCAATACTCCTTCTAATGTTTGTACTGCTGTGCTAGCTATTCATGAGAGCAGAGCTTTTGTGATGACTCAAATGAAAGTTTTTCAAGTTTGCTTTTTAAGTTTGAGATACATAATGGTTTATCTCCATCAGTTCTCTGAGAACTCTAATTTGGTTCCGTTACTGTCTGCTTTTTCCTTCGCTGTGTGTAAAATGTGTCTACAGTAAGGTTCCCAATCATTTAGTCAGTGGAGAGGGAGGATGGAAGTCCTTATGGAAAACACACATGACTTTAAGAGGAGACTTACAACTACTCCATCAGCTTCTGTAAATCAGTTTTGGTGTTGAGCTGTGTAGCCTTGCACTGCCCCCTTAGTTCCTTTCAGCTGATATGCACGTTGCAGAGTCGGTGGTTTTACCAAACCCAGTTCCAGTCTCTTTGTGTCTGTTTCTGCATCAAGGAAATACGCATACTAATACCTTCCTCACGGGTGTCAGTTTTCCTTTTTTTGGAATTTTTGAATAGGTGGTGCCAAACATAAAAAGAATATTACTGTCCATCCTACTTTTTTGCCTTTCCTGCCTTCTCCTACTATTTTCCAGCTTCCCTGCCAGTATTGTTCTTCCTCCAGCAAGTTGGAGCAAATGAGTGCTCACTTTTTTGGGGATTTTAGCAGTGCCATTTCAGATAATGAGAGAGGAGAGATTTTTGCATCAGTTCGCCTCTTAATATCCAGCACAGCATTTTCCATAAGGTTCCCTTTCACACTAGTATTAGCTATAAATTCCTCGTGAACATGAGCCCCTTGCTTCAGCAGCAGTCCAGGCTGCTACCACCCACACTTGAAGGTTTCTTAGCTTAATAGAGCAGTTTAAAGAACCAAGCAGGGTGGAAGTTTCCTATGTACCGACTCCAGGAATGATGATACGTATCTCACGTTTCTTCTGTGCAATTTCTCCACAGATTGCAAGACAACAGCAGCAGCTCCTGCAGCAGCAACACAAAATTAACCTTCTTCAGCAACAGATCCAGGTCAGAGACTGCGTCTCCACCATGCCCCTGTTACCGCTCTTCTCTCCTTTCTGTTTCCACATGCTTTCCCTCAGCCATTATTGTCATAGTTTCTTTAAGAATCTCTGCAGATGGCTTACATCTTATTTATGGAAACACATGAGGATGTTACCTGTCATTAAGCAAAAAAGGTCAGTTTCTAGAAGGCCTTGTATGATTAACACTGCTCCTATAGGATCAGGAAGCAGATGTGAGAGGAGCTGGTCATGTGAGCAAGGGTTTGCAGGACCAAGTCCTCTTTCAGCCGTAGATCAGGGGTGGCAAAAATGTTGCCAGAAAGAGTTGTATTGCAGTGGATCTCCTACAGCTCTGGTTTTGAGGTTTTGCGGAAGAAGTTCTCTGCAGTGATCGGTCATCAATGTCCCTCCTTCCCTCTGCCCTGGGTGTTGAAAGTCCGGAAATTTTCAATACTTTGTGTGAGGTATTGTCCCAATGAGAAACTGGTCAAACGGTTGGTTAGATTCAGGAGAGCAACTGTGTAGGTCCTAGGTATCTACAGGTTTACTCCTAGTAGCAGAAAAAAGTTATTAACCCAGCATAACCAGTAGACTTTTATTTAACCTCTTTTTTCCTTAAAGTATTCAGAAGTTTCTTTTCATGCCATTGACTGTATTTAATTACTTTTCTTCCATGTGTATATATGTATGCCCCTGTTTCGGGAATAATGCAAATCAGTGTGCCCATGAAGGTTTTCAGAGAATAACAAAGGAGGGGTTTGACATTTTACAGGTATCTAGCATCATGGTAAAATCTCTGTCTGTTTAAGTATGCAATTACATATAGAGAATTGAAAGTCACTGTGGAAGTGGATGCTATGTTCTCTTTGTTCAGTAACAACAGGATTTTCCTTCCAAAGCTTCTCATTAATATTTCAGAATTAGTTCCCTAAAATTATGGGCCATATCTGTAACTGGTCTAAGAAAACTTAATTCCAGCAAAATCAGAGGAGTCGTATGGCTTCACACGAGAAGAAAAACTGGCTCTATCATTTCAGAGGATATTCTGTCAGTATCGGGACTTGTGTAACTATGAAGAACTTCTGGGGAAGGTCCACCCCTCTGTTATATGGCAACTTATATACAAGATGGGCCTTGCTGAAAATAGTTTTGAGATTGGTAAGGCCTGGCTTGCCTTGACCTCTGTATTTTTTTTTTCTTCTTTAAATTTCTGTGTGGGAGGGATTTTTCTTTATTGCTGTATCTTTAATAAGACTTAAAAGGAAAAACAATAGTAGAACCTCTACAATAGCAAGGAAAGGATTTACATTTTTAGAATTTAGCTATGGCAGAGAGAGAAGAAGTTGTTTTATAAGCAGCGAACAAATATAAATTGAAATAACATAATCTGACCCTAACCCTTTTAAGTTTTAGGGCCTTGCAGATAAGAATGAAGTATGTCGTTTTTAGGGTAGTGGAGAACACTGATTATTGATAATGAGATATAGAGCCTTTCATCTCTTGATCCCTGGTCCAAGTTTGACCTAAGTCAGCTAGCTACCATCTGATACAAGCTGCAAGCCTAAGAAATGATTTGGAGGCCTGTCTCAAGGGATTTCGGATGAAATATTGACCCTGCCAAGGTCAGAATTTCACCTCCAGGGTCCACTTCATACAAACCCCATCAGATTTGGGGCACCCTCCTTTTGGACGGTCACATGATAAAGGTCAAGAATTGAACAGGCAGAGGGACAATACTGTCCTCTCATTCCCACAGAGATAATCTATTTGTAGTGAAGTTTTGATTATACTGCCTGCCTCTTGACAGTTCCGCGGTCCGTATGATCGTGTAGTCTCACAAACCCTGGTTGCAGCCCAATTACTGTGAAGTCACTGATGGGGAAAAACATGTAAAAATAAAAAAAGCCTTATTGACAGTGAATATGAAGCAAAACATTTCTTCTCAGTTACATGCTTAGTTGACTGTTGTCAGAGAAAAGAAACAATGCCTGAAGAAATCTGCCTTTGTATATAAATGGAGACAACGAAGTCACCCTAACATGCCCATGTTGAAAATGGTCTGTGAGTTTGCAATCAGGTTATGGTAGGTGGAACAAAACTGTAACATGAATGTAGCTGTGAGTTCAGCTTTTCTGACCTTGCCCTAATTAATCTAACAGGCTTCTGTCACATTGGCCCGGAGTTTTTAAATAGCATTAGATTTATTGACAGGGAAATATTCCTACAAAGTCTGGATAACTATTTGACTTATGTGCAATTGAATGATTAGGCTGCAGTTATGAACACAACCTATTTATGACAAAGGATTCATTTTACTTGAGCCAATTTTTTCTAAGCTTGTAAGAGTTGCCATAATTCCAGATAAATTATTACACAGAAAAAAGCTATTGAAATATTGTATTGAAAACATAATACCCTAAGGTTAAAAAAAAAGCACAACCTGACTGACCCCATGATTTATGACTCCTTTCTCTAGGTGCGCTAACTTGGAAACAGTTCCCTCTCTCCATACCCCAGCATACAATCACCAGTACGCACACCACACATAAGCACAGAGAGACTGCAACGTGTCTCTCCTCCTTAGGGGACTGCAAATGCTGAGTGTAACTATGGCTCAATTAAACTAGCCACTTCTGTGATGCTGAAGAAAGATGCGTTAGCTACTTGAGCTTAGAAAAATGTGCCTGGCACGTGAGTCTCTAATTGACATTATGCCTTTTTCAAGTCCATCTCTTCTGAATTATCTGGAAGGCGGTTTCACTAATGCAGAATACAGACAGCTTATCTTCATATAGAGAGTTAAGTAAAGAGATAATGCTAAACTGGAGAAAAGGTGCAGATTAGATTAAATTTAAGAATCCATACGACCTCAAAATGCCAATATACAATCTGTACAGGATTTTGTGTTTTGGCAAACAGTTATAATATTTTTTTTTCTGCTTTTCAGGATGTTCTAGACCGAATTTGTGAAGAGGTTTGAGTTTCTCTGAATAATTAACTAAACCTCCCCCCATCTTATTTTATGCCACTTTGTAATGCATCCTCCCATGCACACTGCTTTCTGTTTTATTTAATCTTTGTGTGCATGTGTATGGAAAAGGTTTTAGCTTTAACAATTTCTGCCTGCTGAGTATTCAGGGTTTTCCCTGCACACTTCAGTCTTGCTAAGTTACCAGAAATGAAGCTGGAATGCGTGTGCTGTCCTGTTAACTCTTGTCCATCAACAGCCGCAAACATCTCAGATTGTGTTTCAGAACAGCTCTGTAGTGATCTTCAGCTGTAGAACAGGCTGAGGAAAGAGCATGCAGACACCAAGTATGGCTCAGCAAGTTTTTGAACCAAATCTAGTTTTGTCCTTCAAGGCCTCAGGGGAACTCTCACTGCCACCTCCCCATATTCTTTTGTGCGGCCACAATCCACTTCCTGGCGTCCTTGCTCTAGAACATGGTAAAGTCTGGGGCTCTGTAGCTGTCCCATCCGGTGGGCAGAGAGTGACAGAAACTTGAAGGCTAGATGCTCCTTCTTCATGATGCTGAGCTAGTCGCCAGGACAGGCAATGAGCGTGCGTGGTGCTGTGCCTTGAGGGGTGCCTCTGAGATGCAAAGTTTTGTGGGGTGGTGCAGTTTACATTTTCCACTTGCTCAGAGAAAAAGTCTAGCCCAGGTTGACAATCGAATAGTTTGCTTTGAAGCTCAGTGACGAGTGTCACTTTAATTGAACTATATTTAAAATGAAATATGGTTGTTAAAATTCATAAAGCAATTCATATTCAGTAGGGCACTGTTGATAAAATAGGTCAACCTTGCAGCCTAAATTGTGATAAAACTGATGCTGCTAATCTCACAATTTTGTAGAAAGCCTGACAATGTTTTATGTTTTTCCCTCAAGCCCCAGCTCTTGGAGTCATGTGATGACAAAAATGCCAGCTTTCATTTCTTCAAAATGTAAACTTCCAGCTCTTGTATTTCCAGGCAAAATCTGAAACCACGAGCACGACAAGTTCCAAAATTAGAAGGCAAACAAAACGGAGGCCAAATGTTGTTTTTTAAACTGTTCTGATTTTTAGTCAAAATTTTTTTTGGAGAGCCCAGCTCAAGATCTTGGAACACTTCAGGTTGCCAATAATGTAAAACTAAGATCTCAAAGCAGCAAGAAGCAACAGTGCTGCTTTACGATGTCTCTAACATTTGGGACACAGTTTTGTTTGACTGTTTAGTTTAATACTGCCAGTACTTGGTTACTAATTTGTATTCATTTCTGGGTGACGTACTTAGCCCAAGAACTGAGCGCTATCTGAAACCTGAGAGCAATTCCTGCCAGACAGCAACCATTTGATGACTCTGTGTGTTTTAATAGAGGGTTTTCTTTTTCCTTCAGAGCTAGAGACTTGTCAGCAGATGTTCTAACAGGACTTCTGTTCGGACCTCTGAAGGATGAGAGAATCCTGACTAAATTCTGGTGCAAAGCTAGAAAGCCGCACCTCTAGCCCGCTCCGCCTGCCAGGCGGGATGTGACTTCTGCCCGGTGCCTGGCCGGATGGTGGAGGCAGCTCCAGAGCCTGGTGGCACCTGGCAGGCATGCCAGGAGGCCCTGCTCCCAGGTGAAAAGCTTACCGTGGCCTCGATGGCCTCAAGCTTTGCAGACCCTTAGCAGCTTGTCTGGCAGGGGGTGTGGGCACCCTGGCCCTCCAGACGCCGTGCCCCTTTGGGTTGCAGGCTTCCTGGCTTTTCTGAATCCCTCAGCTGCCCTGGGTGTCCTCCCGGCTCAAAATAAGGCTTTCCCTTGTGAGTCTGGATCCAGATTTCCATCCTTCCCACCCGCTGTCAGCTGGCTGTGTCCCTTTCCCCATGAGTTGTGTTGGTAGATGGCGAGGCCTGGCTGCGCTAGTATGTTCCCAAATCAGAATATTCCCATTCTCATTAAGTTCTGAGTTCTAAGGTGTTGTTCCAATTTGGAACGTAATAAAATCTTGAGCACTTGGAATTTCCTGCAGGATGGTTAGTCCCTTTTGTAGCCAGATCTATTTTTCAAAATCTAGCTGTATATTTTGGGGAGGAAAAAAGGATTTGGTTTCTGAGTTACACAGAAGTTCAGAAAAATATTTCTTAAGCTTAACATGCAAAGTTTTGAAATGACACAGTTGTTATTGTCAAAACTTTCCAAGCACCAAGAGGCTCTGGGTTGATTCCAGCGTTCCAAAACACTGGTAAAGAAACCCGCTTCCAGAGTGCTTTAGATATCATAATTTACCCACACAGTTATCTATAGTGATAATTTTCGTTGTTGTTGTTTAGATTTGTTGTTGCTTTTGAACTCCTCAGGTGAGCAATCGTCTGTTATCCAGAACTGGCTGAATGATGTTCAGGCCTGTTTGTGTTCTCTTTGTTTGGGAAAACATTGAGATTTTGATTGGCCTATTTCAGATGAAGTTTAGTTGTAAAAAGTACCAATTTCTCTTTCTTGTTGTGAGAAGACACTGACCGTTTGACTGTACATAAAGAAATGTAAGATTTGTTCCCTGCCCCAACAAGTTTGCACTCTAAATTATACTTCCAACACAGCTCATCTTTTCATTTTCTGTCTCCTGCTGGAAAGCAAACCCCAAGCAAACTGTGAGTTGAATACTTGGAGTACTTTGTGCCTCTGATAAAGGAAGGTAGAGATGCCTACCTTTAATCCTTGCCCTGTTGGTATCTCAGTGCAACCATAAGGACTTGTGAAATTTCTTTCCTGGTCCCCAGCTTCTTGCGTGCCTGTAACCCAGAGTTCTCTAGGAGGCTTTAAAGGGCTGTGGATGATGAATCCTTCACTCGAGATACAAAAATGAACAACCTCTATACAAGTGCTCGGTTACAGATTTAGTAATGTCTGTTGCTTCTGTATTACCATTTTCCCTGGGAATTCTGCTTTTCTAAGAAGTCAGTGACAGCAGAGCAGTGCTTCGTGGTGCTACGACCCCTTTGCAAGCCATTGCACAGCAGAGCAGTATTAGTTCTTCCGTAATTAGAGTCCTCTTTGCATATCAGAGAGAGGTGAGGACAAAAGGTTTCCTTGGTAGACAATAAAGCTGTTGAAGTGAGGGCCTGATCCAACTCCCACTGAACATAGTGAAAAGGCTCTTATTCATATTAGTGGGAGTTTAATGAGACCTTTCTTCAGTAGGAAACTGTGAGAAAGTATCTTCCTTCTCACTCTGCAGAATGTTTTCTGAACAGGCTCCGTCCACTGAGACGGTTTGTTTTTTGTTTTGTTTTTTGCCAGTGTGGATATGACAAGCTGTGACTGCACAGTCAAACCGAACAGGCTTGTAGACTGGGGACATTTTGTCCAAATTCATCATGTGTCAGGAGCAGCTGTTTTCCTGCGACTTATAAACATGGGCATACTGGATTCAGTGAGACAGGCCCAAGAAGGAGTCACGCTGCAGCCTTTCCCATGACTTTGCAACCTCTTCCCAAACAACTGAGGTTGCCGGCAAAGAGGCTAAACAATTGTTTCTCACAAAAGCTCTGCAGCTGATGTCCTATCAGTTATCAGAATAACTCGCCTGTCCCTTGAGCAGGAAAAAGCCCCTGGGAAATTAATTATTCAACAAAACAACCCAAAAAAACCACATCAAAAAAAAAAAAAGAAAAAAAGACAAGGTTGGGGGAGGAAATAGGAAAAGGGAGGAGTGAAAAGAAAAATCTAGGCTAGCAGTCAGAATGAGCTAATGGCTTGCTGGCCTCTCAAGTTCTGCAAATAATGTGTGTGTTTGGCTGAAGGATATGATGCCTGTACTTCAGAATAACCTATGGGCCTTCACTTCCTTCCATTACCGTAAAAGTTAAGTTACGTAAAAAATCACAGGGGTGTTCATCTACACTTATTTCTGTGCAGAGCAACATTTTGCACCAATGTACCACGTTTTTACTTCCAAAGATTTCCTGTACAGCAAGCATCTACAGATAATTCTGTCTCAGGCCTTTCCTATACTCTCATACAATCCAAATTTGCTGACTGGTGTAGTTGCACCAGTACAGACAAGGAGAATCTGCTTGGGATTTGTGCAATTTGAATTTATTGAGATTGCAAGGGCATGTTTTCATCAGATAAATCAGCTTTTTTTCCTATGCTGAGCTACATGATTGCAACAGCACTTGCTGATAATGAAGCTTTCTCCAGTGTTACCAGTCCAAATGTTCTAAAATTATGAGATTGTTTTGAACTTCGTGACTTTTTTCTTGCAATTTTAGCATCTTTTCTTAATTTCCTTTTTGGTACTGAGCTTTCAGTGTTCCCATTTTCCAGTTCTCTCACACAATCACAAGGGAGGGCCAGAAACTTATTTTTATTAAAAAACCAAAACAGAACCCTGAAACACCCAAAATAATCCAGCAGCTAGGACTGTAAGAAGAATGCCAGCAGTCAAATACAGTCATCGCAGCTGGCAGCATTGTACTCCAAGGCCTAATCTTGGTCCCTCTCCCCTCAGCAAGCGTTTTCTCAGAGACCTCTCTTCCCAGGGCCCCGTCTTTCTTTTTGTTTTCAGATCCCCTCTGCAATTTCACCATCTCTCTGAGGCACCCCACAACTTTTACCACTTCCTTCCACTTCCAGATCCCTGACGTTGCGGTACCGAGCAATCATCCTTACACAGCTGCCCACCCTTTCCCGCATCAACTCCTCCTTTCTGCCAGCCCTCCCTTTTCTTTTCCCTCCTTGTAATTATTTCCACAGTCTTTAATGGTGTCAGTTGGCGTTTTATTGGCTATAGAGCATGCATATGTCATGTTGTGAATGTTTGTGTTCAAAATGCGTGGGGCAGTGTACCTGTGTGTAGGTGAGCTATGTTCACGTTTGTGTACCCGTGCAGGTATTTACACAGCAGGCAGCAGAGGTACAGGAGCAGAAAGTACCACGGTAGTTTGTATAAGTGGCTTGGGAAGTTGAACATGAACTCTTTATGGCTGTGATCCTGTCTGTATGGAGTGTGTGCAGTCACGAGCACTTTTGTTGTGCAGCCAAAAAAGGCTGCTACTGCTGCCTCTGCAGTAAGGTAAAGCAGGAGATAACAATAAATTTTTTACTGCTGGCTGGCGGAGGTGTTTAGGATGTGTTTTCTTTATATCTTCATCCGCCCCTAATTGAAGATGCTTTAAAATTGAATGACTAGCAGTCAAAACGTGTTTGCTTCAAGCTGAGAAGAAAAATGCTGGTGTCTCTGCTTCCAAACTGATTGCGCTTTGTACACAACTGACAGCCACAGTCACTTTGAGTGACTGATAAGTGGGAAGCTTTGCCACTTATCAAGGAATGCACGCTGAAAAGAAAGGACTGGAGCCGTTCAGATGCTTTGGCATGTTCAAAATAACATCTCACATCAGTCAGACTCAGAGGCACTAGGAGACATTTCAAAATAAACTTTATATCTATCTATCTATCTAGAGGCAAAGATTCAATTTAACAGACAAATCACTGTGTGGCATCACATTGGCTCTGAAAACGAGAACATCATTATAAGGGTCACCAGTTGCAAAATGACTCGGATAGCTGCATAATTCGAGAGCATTTATTGTAGGGTCTCACCCCCCAGAACAAAACTAAATTTGAAAATTCACAACTGCATATCATTCTGGTGATGTCTCTAAATTGGGGGGTTTCACCCCTGTTGGCCAAGCAATATTTGGTTTATATAGCACGTGACATCCTGAAACATCCCAAAGAGAATGAAATTCTAAGCCAAATTATGATCTCATTTATTTCCTCTTTGGTTTTATGGAATATGTTTGGGATTGACTGGCATTAACTAAAATCACAAATTGGTTATTAGGGTTATTTAGGAGTTGCTGTGCTTTTCAGTGACACACAGCATGAATAGAAGAGGGAACTTTTTTTGGTACATGTTTGTTGGTGATACTATTTGGTGATACTTATATTACGAGATTTTGACCTGCAGGAGCTGAGGTGTGAGGCTACATTTTCTTGTACTGACTCTCTAATGACAGCAGTAACAGCCAGCGTAGGGTTTGGTTGGTCCACTGGAGGTGGTAATGTTTCAACTTGTCTTAGGAAGCATCATAGGAGTTAACCTGTTAGAGCCATCCCTGCAAACATTGAGTAGAAATACAAGCACATGTGATACTCAGAGCTGAGATAGGGTGTGGGTATTCACGTAAAATGGGAGAACAAGGAGATACAAGCAAGTAGTTTGTAATTTCCCAAACTGGAATTTGAACAGGAGATACATTGTGTTGACCTGCGTCCACTAGTAGTACTTAAAAAACGTTCTCATGACTGCCGCCAGGTTTGCACCTCTTGTCCTAGCAACGTGGGGAGTGTTGATGTATAAGGACGATTATCTTTTGTTATGATTCTAAGCACTGCATCTGGACATCTAATTCTGCCCAGCTTGTTCTATCTAGAATGGTTGCTTTTCTAACCAAAGCGGTTACATTTGTGAGACAGGTTATGTTTGGCACTCCAAAGTTGCTACTAGCCCCCATACCTATGTTATCAAGAGGGAGAAATTTGAGGATTATTTAGTTTCTACTGGCAATGACTTGCTTTTCTGATTCATCTCTTGCCACGTTAAGTGGTCACGACTTCATTTTGATGGCTCATTCGAAATAGAGTGCTTCAAACTCTCTGCTGGAATAATGGCTTAAAATGATTCAGAGGGAAAAGTATGGTTCCACCTACTGAATCAGCACCACTGTCTTCACCACCTTGGATTTTCCTCAGACATCTGGCATCCAAAAGCTGATGATGCCTTACCCTGCATAGTTTAGGAGACAAGATGAGCTCATCATTGGTGGTAATAGCATGCAAGAGGCCAGAGGAAATGGTTTTATTTTTGTTGTCCATTTTCTATCGATTATCTGCTACTGAATTGTATTGTATAAATTAAAGTGGAGGGCAATTACTTATGCTTGGTATTTCTAAGAAGAGTAAATGAAACACTTTAATCACTTCAAGGGTAGTGATTGAAGGGGCAATGTGAGCAAAGCCTGACTTAGAAGTTTGGAGAAAGTGAGGGAAAGGTACAATTGTCTCATGGAAGTCTCTGTTGAGCAAAGATGAACTAGAGAGTTACAGATCTCATGCCAGCTGTCTGTATTTTGCATATTGTATTTAATATCTATTTAAGTTCAACTTCCACCTAAGAAAGTTAAATTAAATGTGTATTGGGTAAATAATTGTAAGGAGCCATTTCAGATTTTCTTTCAAATTGGTTTGAAAGATGCTTTGGAGAGGCTAAGAAGTATATGTCAGAGTTTCTTGTATTTAGAAGTTAAATAAAATAATTGAAGTTCCAAGATAAACATAATAAAGTTATAAAAACTAAAGTGAAGACTTATATGAAAGGTAATAAAAATTAAATGGGACAAATTTAATTCACAGTCCTTGGAGTTTATAAATATTTGACACAGTGAGGAAACTCATTTAAAATTGTATGTATTACAAAATAGTTTTTATCAGGTTTGACTTCTTTGAAAGACGATAGTGATAGCGTTCAGCAAATTATTCTAAAGTTGAAAGTTGGATAGTTTCAACAAAATTGTTCACAGATAGCAATTTAAAATGGATTTGGATAGACATGATAAAGAGATTTCTGTACTTTTTTGTATGCTGTGAAAATTGTATACAAAGAAATAGATTAGGTAACGAAGTAAAGCATTTGAAAGTTACGAGTGCCAGAATTAGGTTAAATAGGTATCTTTATTTTATTCCCATGTATCTCTGTCATACATATTGAATAAAAAATGGTATCCTGGGGGAGCAGAATTACGTGATAATATAATTGTAGACTGTACTTACAAGAGGGAAAATTAAAATTATGTTGACAACCTTAATTCTGGCATTCTCTAATGTTTGAGTCTTTGACTTTTCATCCAAAGTAGCATTATTTTAACTGTGTTTCTGTGTGGTTTTAATGGCCGTAAAAGCACATAATACTGATACACCAACCACCTATGATGTGTTGTCAGTACAGCTTGAACCCTGAAATGTCAGCATGGGAGAAGTGCTGAATGTCACTTGAGTTACAGGAGAAATGGTTCTCCTGGGCTAGCAGGAGAAAACAGTTCTTTGGCTGTGGTGGATAGGAGCCCATACTATGAGGTCCCTCTCTTTCTGTATCTTGTTTCCTTTCTTCCTCCTTTTTTGTATTTTGGTCTCCATCAAAATAGAGAAGACCTTTTTTTCTATTGCTGTCCTCCTTGGAAAGGGAGATAGATTGTTTGAGTGCCTTTGTTGAATTTGGGCTGGCTATGTTGAAAATTGAGTTTGACTCTTTAAACACCCTCCATTTGCTCCCCCTTTTCTCCCTTGGTGGGATTGGAACCAGATCGGTTGTAATCACAAGTTGCCACTAATCAATTCTTTCTTCCTAATTTACCACACTCTTTATGCTTTAGCAAGAAAACCGAGGCTGAAGGTACAAAATTCAAAGCCACAGATCTTTTAGTTAAGGAGTCTCTTGCTTTGAGTATGATGGAAGCCTGTTTAAGCATTTGTCTCTTTAAAGCTCTGTGTGGTGAGAATATGTTTTCTTATCTTTCACTATGCATGTAGAATCTTGTCTGTGGTTTAAGCATTACTGAGCTGCAGTGTGTCAGTGAGAGGGGCTTTTTTATGTACTGTCTGTAATGAGTTTTATGTTCTTAACATCCTTAAGAATCACATATGTCTAAATTGAGCATCATTTCCCGTTTCTTTAACCCTGGAGTCCGAATTTGTCGTCCAGGAACAAGTAACCATATATTAAACAGCTGCTTGATTACGTTCTCACCTTATACACAGAAGTAAGCTGCCTTATGCACGCCCAGGCACATACTTTCATGCATGCCTTTGGAATGCCACAATTCAGATATCGATTACAAACATGATTACTTTTCTGAACATCGATTTTTAATGTCTCTAAAGGATTTAAAGAGGAAGGAATAGAGATGTTTTCCATGTGGGGGCCACAGGTTATTAATATTTACCAAATTATAGCTGATCTTAGATATGAATTGTTCAAGGCTTTATGAATTCTTCAGCCCTGCTGACAGTTCCTCTTCAGCTGAAATCATGGTAAATAGAGAGAACCCTTAGTTTAGATCAAGATGCTGATGATTGCAGTATTTCCCAGTGATGCAGACAGACTGATGCATGCACTGGGAGATACAAAGTAAGCAGAAATGGACTCAAAGTATGTGAAATTAGAAATCTTTGAGGAAATAAAACTTTCAAGCTTCCTTCTTTTCCCCTTCTGTGATTCTTTGGATGACTCTATAGCTATAGACACCCCTATAAAAGTTGCCTCTGTTCTTCCACAGAACCCAGTTCTGGCAGCAGGAGGTTTCCCTGATAGCTCCCCAGATAGATGATAGATCCAAGAGTTTCTTTACCATTGTGTTAGAAAGTAAAGTTTTGGAGAGCTGATATGTTCTAGTGACTGGAATTAGAATTATGCTCTATTTCTTGTATTTCTTCTTTACTTGAGACGAAAGGCAGATTTTAAATGTTATTTTTCAAGAGTTTTAGCTTTCTGTGTCATGAGCTTCAGGGTGTTATTTAAGCCTACTTCCTTTGTATTACTTCTTATTGCACAGTTAAGAATTCCTGTCTTTTGGGTACAATCAGAATAAATTCAAATAGTAATCAATTTACTGACATAGAATTCTGTATTCTATGTTACTAATATTCACACTTCTTATTTAAAAAGAAACGCATCTGGTTTAGGTGTTCTTCGCATCCCCTCTGTGTATTGAGATGGATTTGTTGAAATCACAAGTTTGCTTTCTGCATCTTTTGTGAGGGTTGTTTGAGCTCAGTATCCTCTTAGCAGAAACTCTCGCAAAGGCCCCATGGGAGGAAAATTGTCCATTGTGTTCTTTTGAAAGCCGGCTATCTTTTTTCCTGGAGCTGGGCTCAAGCAAGTTTATTCTTCCACTCAGGGATATCTTAGGAGGTTCCTGTCCTTTCTGGTGCCTAGGAAGCAGAGCTCAGATACGTATATTGTATTTGTTGCCATCATATAATCTGTGCAACTTCCCTGCAAATATAAAGAATTATGCTTTCCCCAGCTGTTCATTTGATAGGATTCTAGCCCTTCATTTAGAGAAAACTATGCTTCTCCAATCTGCATTGTATGAACCATGGCCTCCCTTCTATACCTATTGTTTGTTTTGTCTTTTTTTGTTGTGCGTAACAGGTGTTTCTTTCAGACAGCCAAGGCAGCAAGGCAAGGGCTTTCTTTATGGCAGATCTCTTGAGACTTTGATTAAACTCTTCTTTGTGATAAAAATGCCACTGCCTTTAAATGAATTGCACATGTAATCTGTAGTCGCACAAATGCCCTCCATCCCTCTGCCCTCATTGCTGAAGTCTGTCTCTCTTTTGGTATGGGTGTGTTTGCCTTTTCTCCTGTCTTTCGCCACAGAACTGATTCCTTTTTACCTTCCTGATACTGCACTCCCCTCAGAGCCTGGATGCAGCCATTGGAATGGTTTAAAAAGAGCAAACTGCTTCTGCAAAAAGAGCTCCCTTTTTTTCCAGTGTTGCCTGTTGCTGCCTCCACAAATACCATCGTCGGACGGCTGTGAGAACCTTCCTCAGAGTTTCTCAAGGGGGAACCAAGGGTTAGAAACTAGGCGCTTTTCCTGCATCTGCTGGAGCAGGTCTCAGTCCAGTGGGTTATAGGTAGCACAGATATTTCCCTACCCGTCCTACTTTTTTCTTTCACACCTTCTCACCTGCTGTTGAGGAGGACCTAGTAAGCTGGGTTTCCTGGCTTAGGCCTAGGAATACTTTGGGGAGGTCTGGTCAGTTGTGGCAAGAGCTTAGGCATGTTGTAGGCAGAAGGTATGTGTAAATCAGTACCCCGTGCTACCAACTTGTCTAACGTACATTTACTATTCTTCCTAGTTTTTGTTTAGAATAGGACTTCCACACTCTCTGGTATGATCCTCTTGACTCTCTAGACGTTGAGACAGCCAGAGAAGCAATGCAAACCAAAGAGAGGCAAGAGGCTGGTACCGTGTTTTTTAGTAGCTCAGTTGGCCCTCGCTGTTCAGTATTGCTCACCTACAATGCATTATTTTCATGCCCTTCTGTTTATGCCAGGACATTTATCGGTTAGAAGCCCCAGGGGTGAATGGATACAAATATGCGTTAGTCAGAAGAGATGTAATGGATGTCCTGGGAGCTGTGCCAAACAATTAAGAATATAGGCGTAATGATTTACAGGGTAAGCAAAACCTCCAGAGAACACTACATCTGTACAGACTGCCCTGTGAATCTGCAAAAGTCGAATAACTTGCATCATTTCAACCTACCAGAGATAATGCATATCTAGGGAACGAATTTGGATGGACTCTTGCTTTCAGTCTGAGACATACCTTCTGCCGATGACTTTCTGTTGCTTTGATCAGTTGTTAGAACTTCTCAAATGTCATCTGCAGTGCCTCTGAGATCCTCTCTGTGTAATGTGTGTTTTTCCTCCTGGTGCAGACCGACTCGCAGTTACAGTGGCAGGGGTATCAGTACAGCCTGGATGTGACACTAACATTGTATCTATTTTAGTGCCTAACTTTGTGGCAGTGGCAGCATCTGTGGAAAATATGAAGATAACTGTCAGAAAGAGTGTTTGAAGGGCATTTAATTTAGAAACATTAACTCCCTCCCCATGCTGACATTTGCTTTAGCATGCAGTAGTTAACAGTGGAAGATGGGACTTTAATAATGCTGTATAATATGGTTTCCTAAATTGGTTCTTTCTCTTAAAATGCGTTGCCTGTTTTTGTTAGTGTTTAGCTACCTAGTGCAATAAACATAGTTCATTCCACTGTTTGACTCAAAACCCATGAAGTTTTATTTTATTTTTTCTTAGCACATAGATGGCAGGGGCCTGAAATTCCCTCTTCCTGTACTAGTTTAAAACATTGTAAAATTGGAACATGAGCATTTAGAGAAACTTTGTGCTGAAATAAATGACCAAGATGCAGAAGAGACTAACATGATGTAGCAATTTTATCAAGTTCCACATAGCTCCTTCTCTGTACTAATTTTCTTTATGTTCAAGGAACATGAGCCACTGTTTTAATACATAAATACAAGAAAAAAAAAAGACTTTTAAAAAAGCCAGACTGTTCTGAAAGCAACCATTTCTTATGTTCAGGCATGCAAACTTCTCTCACAGGCAGCTCTTGTTAGAGTACGGGGACATTTTCTAAGAGCCTCGCACCCGTTTTTCTTCCAGACACCGTCTCCCCATTCCTTCAGGAGGTGCCCTTCTGTAGGAGGTTAAGCCTTCTTCCCACCAAGGGGGACTTGGGGAGGCTCCCTTGGAAGCCTGTCATTGCTGTTCTTGGATTTTGCAAGACAGCGATGCTTCCCGAGACACGTGTGAAGTTCACCTGCCCAGAAAGATTGCTACTCAACAGCCTGCTTTAAGACGGCTTTGCATGCGAAAGACTGATTTTCTTCGTTTTGGGACTATCGCTCAATGGAAATGTCAGAAATATGGAAGGATAAATACCGAGTTACATTAAAAAGAGAAAAAAAAGCGCTCTGAAATTATCTCCTGGCTCCATGTTTTCCGAGGTTTTGCATTAGCGGGGACGAAGTCACGGTGTGTTGACACAGTCTAATGTGCAATGACATAATACCTGGAATATGGAGACAGCGAGAGGCGCAAAATCAAACTTATCTGAGTTTTCACAGGAAAAGAAGGGATTAAACTTTGCTGGTTAAAATATGGATTTTTATTTTTTTTTTTTTAAATAAAAACTATCCTAGTTCGATTGAGATAAACCTACTCAGATCTAATTCTATCCAGTCCCTGGGAAAAGTGGGCCTTAAGATGTTGAGCCTATTTGCCCAATCCCTTTTTTTAGAAATAAAGATTAGGGTAGGAAGTTTGGTCCTTATCTCTAAGGTTCTTACTGCTTCAGAAGGAAACTGAAATACTTACATGAAGGACACTTTCTTGAACTCTTGATTTGTCTTCACTCAGATTATTTCAGAAAGCTCTGGCAATGTAGATTTCCCACAATGCTTGGCTATTTTTGTTTTATATATCTTAGAGGAGCTATGATAAATTGTTGTTACTGCCTATTAAATAGTAGAAAGAGATGTCAAAATACTCTAGTGACTTAAAATTCAAATGTTACTGCACGTGCGTGGAAACTTTGATCTGGAAGCATCATCCCCCAGTTCATAACTGCCAGGTGTGATTCTTCCCTGCCTTTTCATCCCTTGTGGTTACTTATAGCTCTGCAAAATAACATTAAATCACTAAGTTTTACTTGCATTTCACAGCCTATTTGCATGGATATTAGTATTACTGTATGATCCAAATCTTACGTAGCACCGTCATCACTGGATCTTGGAATATTTTTCTTTCTTTCTTTTTCTTGCTTTCTTTTTTTTTAAAGCATCCTGTTTTTCAGACCAGGGGAATTGAGGACAGAGGGGAAGCAGCTTGCACATTGTTAGGCTGTAGCTCATTGCCAGAACCAGGAACAGAACCCAGATTGTCAGTCGTCTCCCATTGGGCCACAATACAAAATGTGAACTGAAGTGCAGAGTTATCAGAGATTCAGGTTTTTATCTTCTGTCTCCATTTTTACTGTTTTTCCATAGAATTTCCCGTTTCAGTGACAGAAATCGAATACAGACTGCAGTGGTTGTGGGGTGAGAATGAGGCAGGGAAGCACTCAGAAAACAATCCCTATTAGTTTCAGAGTCAGATTTGTGTTGGTGCCATTCCACTGAATCACATCAGTAGAGTTTAATGCGGAAAATCTGATCTGATCTGATCCATCAGTAAAATGTGAGTGAATAAATGGTAAAAAGTTTGTGAGGGTCAACTTCTGTCCTCTTCCAGGTGAGAAAACAATTTTCCTTGCATTTTTAACATTTTCTGTGTTTAAATTTTTCTAGAATTTTTCTAGATCCATTCAGTGTAACAAAGCCAAGACTTTGCCAGCACATACATTTATTTTTCAAGCATCTCTTGATTCCATGAAAACTGCTTAAACAAATCAGAGTGTAAGGCACTTACCAGTCATTTTGCATGAACCCTCTCCTCACCTTGACCACTGTTAGGTTTTTATTCCGTTCTGGCTGTGCTAAGCTGTGCTAAATGTCAGTGGGATGCCTGCCCATGTTTTTTGTCCTGGATTGATCTGCTCCAACTCAGAGTGGTTCATTCACTGACTTGCTTTCTTTTCAGTTTCTGGATACTTAACCTGCTTTCATGCCAGTCTCAGGGCTCTGGTTACCTAAGGCCAGCTTGTTGTATTTAATAGGCAGGAATGGCTGTGCCTCAGGCCTGCTTTTCCCTTCTCTCCCCCTTCTTCTTCTGTTTTTCATTTAATGGCTTGCTAATAATGAAACCACAAAGGCAACAGTAGGGGCGGCATAAACACATGCTCACCTACGGGAGAGTTGCTGATGTTTTAGAATTAAAAACCAAACCAGGATTATTATGATAATAAAAGCCAAGACAGGTGCTGGGCACTTTGTTTATTTGCTGATTAAAACAGTCACAGTGTGACATCTTTTCATATAATAAACTAAAGAGGGAGGTGGATTATTGCATTGCCAAGGCTTTGAGTATACCTTTACAGAAAATATTTGAGGACCATCTGATTTTAAGGGTCACCGTGTATCACTGTGTGCCAGGAATATACCTGTTTTGCAGGGTGGTGGGCAGGAAGTCAAATATTCAAAATAATTAGTCAGCTGCCAGAGCATTCATTTCCTTCTAATTTGGCATAGTCCCTTGTTAAGTCCCCAAGAAACAAGACGGGGGACCGTCTAAGTCTGTGCCTCTGCCATTGAATAGGATGTCAAGTAGTGGAGGCAAGACATATGTTGCCCTCCTTGTTTCTCCCATCTTCATAGTGAGATGCCCAGCTTCTGTTAGGCAATTGTGAGCCCTTATCCTTTCTTAAACCAATGTTAAGGTGTTTTGGATTGAGTTTTAAAAGTCCTTAATCCTGTTCATCCTCCTTTGAACATACTATGCTTGTATTTTTATACAAATGCTTTCCTGGATTTGTCTTTCCTATTTTTTTAATAAATCAGTTAGTTCATATCCAGTAGAATTTTATTTTGTGCAAACAGGTTTTAGCCATAAGTGCCCTCATTTTATGTCCTTTAGGCTCTTTACACTTGCATAAAGTTCTTGGCATAGCAGAAACTTTGCTATGTTGGGAATTCCATCTTTACACTTTTATGTGCGTGTGTCATATGAATTCTCTGCATTGTGCAATTAACAGTTTCTTCTCGTGCCTGATGCTCTAAATCTGCAAATGCAGTAGGTAGATACTTTTTTCTTTGTCAGGCTGCTTCAGGCTAAACGTTTAGACTGCCACTCTGAGTTAATTAAACACCTATTTGAAGTTAAGCAGTCGAATGGCAAATAAAATAAAATAGTTGTTCCAGCCCTGTGGAATGGTTATTGAGGTTGACACAATACTTTCTGCTTTGTCCCTTTCTACTTTTCAGTCTCTCTACCTGCTCCATATGCTGCTTTTCTAGATAGGGACACAATATTTGACAGACAAGAAATTACCTTGAGCAAAGGGCACTAGCTGATGTTTCGGAAAGTATGCATGCAGAAAGAATGCTGATAGTCCTTGTCAAAGTTCTAAATTTTGCAAGTGAAAGAAACATACCCTTCTGTATGAGAACTGCGTAATTTCATCTCTACCAACTACAACTAAAAATATTTATTAGAAAAGGCAGCCATAGATCCAGGTAAAACTGTTATCTGTAACTGTTAACCCTCCGGAATGAAAGAATATAGTGGGCTCTGCCTTTTTCCCCATTTGTTTCCAGTTTCCACAGTTTTTCTGATCTCCTGCTGCCATGGGAAATAGGTGTTCATAGGGTAGACAGCTCTTTTCAGACAGTAGCCTGTCTTGCTACTTGTAGAAGTGTCGGGTTTTCTTAGGTAAAAATGCATTTCGCTGAATTTGTGCAGGAAACTGAGGGATTCAATATTTGTTGTAAAATGAGGTGATAAACAGGCTAAGGCATAAAAACTTGTTGCATTGATAAAATTTTTCATTTAAACTTTTTTTTCTTTTGGTAGTGAAAGGCTGAAACTTTTACCCATAAGCATCTTAAGTGTGAAGCCTTAGAAAGCAGGCACTTGTTACAGCACCCATTAAAAGCAGTAATAAAATCCTTTGTCTTTAGCAGGCATTGTTTTGGGAGAATAAATTTTGATAAGACAAGTGGTCAAGACAGAAACCTCTGGGAGTTTGTTACTTTCATGAACCTCCTTTGCGTGCTCTTTGCCTTCTCCTCAATATAGACATACTCACAAGCATACTTCTCTGCATTTCTGGAGTTCACTTGTGTTACTTTACAACATATGCTGATTTTACTTAGCAACCTCATATACTATGAGAGGGATGAAAGTGCTCTTGGGCTTCAGAGGAAAAACAGGATGAGAATTAATTTCTTGTTCAGTTGGTGTCAGAAGCAGCTAGACATATGAAAGAAATTGGGATCTTCTTAGACTGCCTGTTTGATTTTAGAGGAGGCTTAGATGTTTACTGAAATTTCCAGCCTTTCGAGACTCACTCAGGAGTGCTTTATTCATAGCTGCCACTGAAAAAAAGTATGTATCACCAACATAATGCAGTTTTTTTCAGCTGGGCTAACATCTCTATACTAAACATTTTGTGGGTGTACATGTGTAAGTCAGCATTGACAATTCAGCAAACCACTAGGACAGAAGTGGGTTTAACTGTACTAATTTTCAGGGTGTATCCAGGTGTGGTTTGCTTAGTTTTTCCTTCGATTATAGCATAATAAAACTATGGTCAGTTTTATTCACATCTTTCTTGGATATAATAGTGCTGCTGAATACCTTCTTGCAGTGTTTATTTCCATCACAGAGGACTGGAAGAGGTGTGAATGATCTGAAGAAGACAAAATCAGTGGAGGGACCAATGTTTGTAACTTCTTTATCTACTGAATCCTGCAGGGAAAGTGTCTTCTTTTTGTACTACTGCTACTATATAATCCAGCTCGGCTGATTATTTGTACTTCTGCAGACAAGGTTTCAGTCAGCTCTCCCAAGCAGTTCTCCTTAGAAATGCAGCAGAGCAGGCTTTAAGTTAATGAGTACAAACTTGGATGTGAGTTTTGGATAAGTGCTTTCAGGTACACCTCCTAGGCCAATAAACCTCAGGAGAATGAATTTCATAGGATACTGGGCAAGAAAACCTTGTTGTCTTCAGATGTGTGTGTGCACATGCACACAACTCTGCAAAGGCAAAACTATTTTTAACTTCCCAGGACATCATTGAGCATAAGCATTGTTCTCATTGTACATATGGGAAGGTGAAGTTTGGAGGAGTTAGTCATCTTGTTTAAGTTAAAATATAGAAACCTGATTCTTGCAGCTAAGCAAGACAAGACCATGTCTTTCCTCAGACACGACCAACTGGAAGATCTAAATGATCTCTGAAGGAGCTATTTTACTTAAACAAACACTGTAATTCATTTTTGTCAAGCAATATGATCATACCATGATGAGATGGAGTAAGGGTTAGAAAGCATAAGGCAGCAAAATATAAGAAAAATCCTCTTCTATTGGTTACACCATTGCTTTTGAATGACATTGTAAAGAATTCATGTATCTTCCCTTTCTTCCTTGAAATACATAGGATGGTTCAGATGTTCTTTAATATTGTAATCCTATCCATGCCCAAGATACTGTTTACAGCACATTATGTCCTCTATAGAATCTCACACCTTCTGAACTCTTAATTACTCAATGAGATTTAGATTTAAACCAATAGGATTGTGTACTGGATAATATACCAGTTTAGTCCTGTTCTCACTCCATAATCAAAGTTTATATGGTACAGAGTTTATCCAAATGTTGGCGTGTGTTCTTTATCAAATTTACATGGACTCTATAGGCTTAGTTGTCAAGCTTCAATATAGGGCACCAGTCTGTAATACCAGGTGTTTATCCATGGCCAGCAAGTAAGAAAGGTGATAAATTAGTTGTGATTCAAGTGCCTTAATCTCTAGCTAGAGGGAACATCAATCTTGGACAGAGACACTAACCTCAAATGAACTCATTAGCTGTCTTCCCAAAGCTTCTCTGCTTCCTCTATTCTTTATTATTGGTAGCAACATCATCTTCCTCCCTATCAAGCAGATTCGTGTTCCAAGAAACAATTTTGACTCCTTCCACTGTCTTCTGTCCCAAATCTTCTTAATTATTTTGGTATGGCATTTCTAAAATCTGACTTTTTCTTTTCTTCCACCTAAAACTTTCAACCACATCTTTGTCAATCTTACGACTTGATTGCCGAGTCTTCTGTTGTCATTACACTTCCATTGTCTCCCTGCTTCCCTGGCAGGACATTCCCCAAACACTTACCATCATCCCTTCAGTTCTGTTGATATTATTGGACCCTTCTCCTTCCTTCAGCCTAGGTATTAGCTCCTTGTTCTCCATAACATGAAATTAAAGTTCAGTGTTGTTTCTCCAAGGTTCTTCACAGATCTGTCACTCATATTTTTTCTCAGGTTCATTCTGATCCTGATCTGTTCTGTTGGTGATGCTCACCTCATTGTTTTGTTTGTTCTCTTTTTCTATCCTGTCTTACACTTTACTCCAAAGTGCCCCAAATGTGTAGTCACCTTTCCAGAATGGTCCAAGCCTCTGTATTTCACAAATTATTCTTCAAATTTTAATGCTGCTGTTACCTGCAGGCAATTAGCAAATCCATGAAATCTAGACTAGAGCCAAGCACAGCACCCTAAATAATCTTGGTAGACATTTACTCCTTTCTACCTTATCATGTTTCACACTTGTATCTTTTCTTAAAAAAAAGATATACGAATGTGCAGGACTCTCTTTGATCATGCACAGTCGGATGCTGGACCTCTGGAGTCCTTTGAACTTTCTCACAATATAACTAATAAATGATGACAGTAATAGAAAGATTCACTTAACTTCACTTACTTCCCTCTCTGAATTCACCTGGATTCTGAGAGTTAGTGTTTTTGTGTGACACAGCCTTGTGTTAAAGAGCCTTGGCTGATATGGGGCATCAATGTGATCATGATAGTCACCTCCCATCAATTACTTGCTACTTTATTGCACGAATCCCTAAAATTCTTCCTTCTGGTTAGATAATTATCCAAATGAACTCTGTCTACCTACTCATGGATCAATCTGTCCCTCTATGTTCAAGGCTTTTGACATTATTTAGGTTGAGGATTGCTATGAAATATGTACCCAAATTTGGTTTCACAGCATTGGTTTCTCTCTGCATCCTACTGTTCGCTCACTAAACTTTAAATTGCTACTAATGCCTGGACTCAGGGACCTGAGGAGTGAAGGAAGCTTCGTTTATCAGAAAAGATGTGAGTAAATTTAAACTTATTTGTCCCATCCAGGATGGGCCTCATCGAAAGTGCACTTTGAATTGTAGTCTATATCACACACAGCATTCGTTCCCCTTATGCCACAGAAAGCAAATAGTGGCAAAAGGCAAGCTGTAATAAAACCAAAAAGCACCTGATGTTATCTGTTCCCTCTTGGGAACTCCTGCAGCTTTCAGTACGTTTGTGTGCAGCTGAGTAGAAGAAAGGTAGCGGTGGGATTATTAGTGAAGAGAGCAGCTTAGGAGAGACATGAAAAGGGGACCGTTCTTATTCTGATTCCCTTTTTTCCCATGCAGTTAAAAAGAGAGAATCGTTTAAACATGCTTCTGTCAAACTCCTTTCATTGGTCTCTTTTTCTCAGCAAAGTTACCAGTGGTTTCATTCATAAGATGATCTTGAAGGTTGTTTCACTGTCACTGGGATATAGTTAAAGTATTTTGTAAAGGGTACCACTCAAGTGTAAAGATGCCTGGTAGGAAAAATAAGGCCCTTGCAGAAAAAGAGCAGCAGCCCATCAGATCTTGCTTTTTCAAACCAGGCAGGTTCCCCCATAGAAAGATTAATTACAGCCAGGTTTGGAAGACAGCCTTGCTGTGTTTTTTTTCTCCTAACATTAGAAAAGATAAAGGGGGTGATTAGTGTGCACAAAGCCTCTGATCAAACCAGCACTGAGGTTTGTGACAGGAGGTTCAAACACTTTATGGATCACTGGTGCTGACAGGTAGATCACACAAGCCTTAAACAGATGTTTAGTGAGAAGATGAATGTGTGAGATCTCAAACATGCAGGGCTCCTTTGCCTGGCCATAATAGCCTGTGAAGCATTAAAAACCTTCCATTTTTTTTTAAGCTCCCCCACTAAAAAGGGAAAAAGGAAAGTACTAACAACCTTGCATTAAATTTTGGATTTTTTTTTTTAATTGAAATTAAATATGGCCAGGTTCTTAAAGTCGTTAAACTTTTTCTTTAGGAAATGAAGGCTATTCTTTTGGGATGTATGACCACAATTTGCCCTCTCCATAAAACTGTTGCTGTGAGCCCATGAGTGTGCATGCGCTAACGAGGTGCATATGAGATGCTCAATTGGAACAGGGATATGTTCAAATTAATTTACAAAGGTCTTTGTACCAGAGAGCTTCAGAGACAGGGTGCTTTTTATGGGATATGCGTACTCTGTAGGATATACTACATCAGCACGATGACTTGAAAATACAGTAATTATGCAAGGCTTGTTGAGCAAACTGTATGTACTAGACCTCTTTGAAACATTTTGAGTTGTTATGAAGGGAGGAAAATATTGCATCGGTGCCATTTATTATGAAAATTCGGAAGTTCTGGGCATGATTTTTAGTACCTTCTCCAGACAAATTATCTTTAGCCTTGCACTTTGTAATCACAGAATCCTGTAATTTGGAAGTGAAAATATCCTGTGTGTGGGACAAGTGGAGACCCTCCCTATCTAGCAATATATTAAGACCTTGGCACAATGTCTGATGAATGTCAGACACCTGGAGGGATCTATTCAATTTAAAAATGGGCTCAAGCCAAAAAATTCAGAACCCAGTCTCAGATTTGAACACTCCGGAGTTCAAGGATTTTTTGGATAAAGCATTTAAGCCACTCTATGTAAATAATGAAATTACAGAATTTGATCTGGGCATGGGTTACAAGCTCCCCTAAAATCCAAGAGTAGTCTTTAGGGTTTGGTTTAGTTGGTCTGTAAAGCCCTGATCCAGGGTTTGAAATCTTTGCCATCAACCTTGAAAGCAGTTGGTTCGTAAGTGGGGTTTTTTCTTATTTTTCCCCCATTTCCTGTTTTTTAGTTCTTTTTAAAGAAATGCAGAAGAAAAGGTGTTTGTAAGCAACTTCCCAAATTATTTTTTGCCATCCATGAGCGTAGGGCTGCCTGTTTGAATGTTTCCAAGAAAGTATTGTTCTTATGTGACAACAGGTCAGAAAGACTCTGCATTAATTACACTAACATATGGTTATTAACAGATTCTAGCTCAGGGAGCAATACTTTACAATGTTATCTTCCACATAGTCAGATGTTAGCCATATTGTCAGTGCTGGCAGCTATTGTTTCACTCATTTACTTCACAGAGCTAATTACTCCCTAATAATAACTTTACCTTGGAGTTTTTCACTTGCTTGTGCCAGCAAACCTGTTCACACTACATATGCTAATTATTGGCACTTATTCATTATGTTAAGATAGCTTTAAGTTCAAGCTGTGCAGCCTGGCTTTCGGTATGGAGCCAGCTGGCTGCAAAGTTCCACCTTTTTTTTTCCTGTTTTTTTTTTTTTTTTTTAAACTAAAGTCATTAAAAGTTTTAATATGGGCCTATCTTGTTCTCTTTACAAGATTCAGTCTTTCAGGAATTCAGGCGCATAGTTGGTTACTCATGGACAATTGCAAGTTTATAAGGAGTTCCTGGTTTTCTTAAAATATTTCTCAGAGCTTGCAGTGAGGTCTTTTCTGTTAAGTGGATTGTAAATTCATTTGTAATTAGAACCACGAGGCCATTTACCAAAATGCATATTCATTTTCCTCCTTCCCCCACCCAATTCTAGCTCCTTGCCTACTTTATCACTGCTTATACTTTTCCACTGGGAGTCCCAAGGCCTTTTCAGTGCCTGGTGAGGATGCTCTGTATTGATTTTGTTTCTCTATGCTCTCAATGTCCATGGGCCTAAACCTTCAATGAGCTTTGTATGGATGGATTCACTGATTTGTCCTGGGCTCAGCATAAGTACAGCAAATCAGATCATTCAGATTTGCAGCCTAAACCAGGCAAATTTCATGGGATTTGGTCTATTACATCTTTCCAGAATTCTCAGTAATCCTTTTTCACACTCTAGAATAGTGCATATTCTCATAAAACCCAGAGAAATGTGGTGTCTTCTAAAGATAAAATACTGTCCTTGATTTGCATGAAGAATTTTATGAATACCAACTGAACATCTACATGGGAATCAAAGACAATTGATGGCTGATCCTGGTTAATGTTGTGTATACTGTATGGGATGTTACAGAACTGACTGTTTCAGCTGTGACTCTTTAAAAGTCCTGTGTCAGATCATCATCTAGTGTAAATCAGCATAAGTGCTTTTCCACTATCTGGTGAACTGGTCTGACATTTTGTGAAGTTCTTCAAGAAATGATTTTTATCCAAGATAAGGTGAACCTATGTGAAATCCCATTCGTTTTTATCAGTAGAAAGAGGAGACTGAAATCTTCCATATGTAAGAAATCAGTCCATATTGAAAAAAAAAATAAATCTATTTCTGCCTCCCCATGAGCTAAAAGCTTTGAATTCTATAAACTTTTGAGCTACCCTGACATTACAAATAAAAGCTTTATTTTAAGCTGTGATCTAGCTAACTTTATTAGAAAAAATGCATGCAGAAAACTGCCATTTGGCCATCTTATCTTCTTGGTGTGCACATTAGGATTTCTCTCCATGCTAGTTGTAGTATCGAAGAAAACATGGATGAATTAAGTAAGATTATTTCATAATCAGGAAAGACTTAATCTCTCCTCTCCTGTACACATGTACTTCCTTCCAGTGTCAGTATGAACTGGTTTTGTATACCTCAGTGCAGAATTTGGCCATAAAATAGGGGAGAAAAAGCAGGACACCTGAAACTGAAAGAAGAGATTTACTTGAAATAAAAGTATTGTTTCCTGCAACATCCCATTTTACAGGCTCAGAGCGTTAGATTGGATTCCCTCCTGTGTTACTGCAGTTCTGCTTCAGTACAATTCCAGTGACATCAATAAACAGTTTGAATACATTTCATAATAAGACTGAAGTAAACAGACTTTTAGTTGAGCCATAATAGATGATCTTTACAGACTTTTTTACTTGTGGTATTTCTTGGGCTAAAAAATCAGAGTATTGTTTAGTAAAAATACTGTAATTGTGACTGTATATTATAATGTCCAGTCCACATTATACAAAGGTCAGGGCTTTGGGAGAGGAGGAGTTTATCCTATCCTGCAGTGATTTGGAGCTATGGAAACAAGTGATACACAGAAGGTGGAAGAGGAAAAACTCCAAATTCTGCTCATGGCACACAGCTCATGCAGTCAGTGGCTGCATTATATGAGTAAAGCACGTAGAGTAAATCTATCAGTGGTTCACTAGGTCAGAAGTTGGTTTTCAGTTGGAAAGAAACTGCAGATGATTTCTAAAAGCTTGTTCTCAGCAGCGATCCTGGAGCTGACTGTTGGGTCTATTGTCTGGTGAAATTCCAGCTCACTTGAAACAAGGGGAGTATGGGGCGTTGTATCTACTAAACAGATCCTATTGAAATGAAAGAAACTGTCATTATGTTTAGAGAAGGTTTGAACCAAAACCTTCAAACTGTGGTACACCTTTCCTGGGAGTTGACCTTCACCTGTTTTTGTGAAAGACTGAGCCTAAATGCCAAATCTGAATTAATTGTGGAGATTTGGATTGAGGTTTAGACCTGTATTAAGAGAGCGTGGTATCACTGCTCAGACACCACTCAGTTTCTACCTCGGTGGCCTTCTGCTTTCTTAATAGACTTAAAACATTACCAAAATAGCCATACCACGTAGCAACAAAATATTAATATTTTATGCAAGGAACTGAAGTGGGGCATGGCTGAAGAACCTGTGCTGGGACGCTGTTGTAGCATTACAGGGCTGTGGCTGGGAACCCTGGTTTTAAGAACAGTGGAAAGGGGAACCCAAAGAGCCTGTGTGGGCAGTTAGATTGATCTTCAAGTTAGTTTTCCAGGATTAGGCATGGTGTTTCAGGCCAGGTAAATGAAGATAGAGGAAAGCCAATAATTTTGGCTTTTCCTTCCTAACTGCTCCTTCTAGGTGCCTAAATTGAAATTTATATTTCCATACCCTTCCTATAACTAGAAGTTTGACAACTAGTTATTGAATCCACTGGAGGTGAGAGTAAATGGGAATTTCTGGAGGTAATGTTAGTATCGGTGTCCATCTGACCAATGAGTTTGAGAAAAAAGAGGAAGGTTGCAGGTTATTTTATGAGGTGCTTTTATGTCTGATGAAATAGGGACTATCTCCAGAGGTGATTAGGACAGACAAGAAAAAAACCAACTTAATAGCACTTAAGAAAAGACATCCAGCAAAAATGCTGTGACAAAAGTCTTAGGAACTTGTTTATATTTTGAAGGCTGTTTCCTCAAGGAAAACAGTGAGAGAACACCTTTTTTTTTTTAATAAAAGCTTAGTTCCTCCTCAGATATTTGGCACTCCTTAAAATCTGCTGGAGCCTGACGGACTATACTGACGTTCTTAATGCACCTGAGAGTTTCTTCCCAAACATGCCTTTCCTTATGCTAGATCTTGCCAAGATCTTTTGGATAAACCTCATTTGAAGTTTCCAGGACACAGCGATGTGGCATGAAGGAGCCCTAGAAGAATTTTCAAAATACAATTAGCACCTATTTCTAATCCCATATCACAAAAAGATCTTGGCCAAATCACCTGTAATTCAGCTGAAAGTATGTTCTTTGACAGCGACCACCTGTAAAGACTTTGGAGGATAAATGACCTCTCATGAGATGGGGGAACTAGTCGAAATGTATCTAATCTAGGTATTTATCTGTGCTTTGAACCATGTACTTTGAATTCTTGGGTTTACAACAAAAAGCCAATCTTGGTCTTAACTATGGACAGCCTATCTGTATTCTCGTACATAATGCATGTGGGAGACCAGTAAATACGCACTGGACTGATGCAGTAAGGAGGGTTTATTGACTTGTTTAGGAGAGGCGTGCTACTTGCCACTTGTGCATTATACTTGGTATCTTCAACTAATAGCAATAAAACCTTTATGCTACCTTATACTGTCACGTATTGTATGAAAGCAGCATATTTTAAAAAATCCATTTAAATATGTTTTGGAGTGTTTTAGAAGAATTATTGGTATACATTTTTGAGTCGCTCTACCTGTAAAACTGCTTCATACCATAGGTTAAATAAACTTCCCAAACTCACCTGAAATAGCTTTTCCATAAATAATGTCATGATTGGAGTCTAATGTCTTGAGTTGTTTCAAGGCTACACGCAGGTGTTGTGGACCACATTAGGAAACTGTGAATCCTCCACTTCTGCTAATAAAAAAACTTTCATTTTAGTCCTCATGGGTTACAAAATACAGAAGCTCAGAAGTCCCTCTGGCCTAGGACTGTCTATGGGTAATACGGCAGCTCAGTATATTACGTGAAAAGTTGGGAAGGAAAAGGCACGTGTCTCTCAATTGGCTGCAGAGAAAATACACTTGTGAGAGATTTGGGGTTATACGATTCTGTCCCTGTTCAGACAGGAGAATGTATGCTGTGCAAGTGAAACTGTCAGAGGTGTGTGATAAATACTGTTTGCATTCTGTTTCAAATTTTCCCTTGGGTATCACCATCTCTTGTATGGTGCATGCCTATATGCTTGCATATGCGCGTGGACTCCTGTGTGTGGGGCATCTGTTCCGTGGGTACTGTGTGTATATATATATGTGTAAATATCAGTACATGTGCACATACACACACATTTACATTTTAAAATAAATACCAGAAATGAGATTTATAGATAGCTTTCCTCATTTGCTTGTGTGGTGTGTGAGACGTGTGCACACACATCTACTGGAAAAATGTATGTGTTTATAGTTCTGTATGGGCACAGATGATGCGTATGTGTATACAGACGCAGACAAACATACACTCACATTGTAATACATTAGATGCACTTAGATCTGTAGGACTCACTGTTGACTTTAATTAGAATATCAGCATAGACTTCTTGTAAAAATCATTAACTTGGAGTTATTCTTGCATTTTTCTGAATACATATTTAACGTATTTCTTGTCTGAAGTGAGATGTAATGGAGACTTATTCCACTGGTTGAGTCTGAGGAAAGTTAAGTCCCTGGAAAAATCAAGGTACACAGCTAGACCAGCCTGTGGGTGTGTTCTACTGGACCTTCCCTAACACTCAGTCATCTCGAGCCATGACAGAGATTGTCAGATCATTCTCTTGAATATATGCTCTTCTAGGAGAGAGCCAAACCACTGCAGCTCTTGAAAAAGGCTTCTAAGCAAAACGTAGGCATTGCAGCGCTTCTGACGTTAAAATAAAGGTATCGAAACCGTCTGATTAACTGGAGATGCTTCTTCATGATTACTTAATGACAAGGTGGGAGTTTGAAGCTTGTCATTAATATTGTCATTTGTCTAAAAAATATCTTCTAAGTGCTGCTGACTAAGCACCACATTATCGCCTGAGCCTGGGTCTGGCTCGATGTATTGTTAAATTCGTTGCGTCAGGACATTCTGCCGTACAGCCCTAGAGGACCCTACGAAAGGCATTTGCAGGCAGGAACTTGAAATAAGCACAGCCTCAGTGTAATTGTAGCCAAATGGTTCCACAGAAGGAGTGTCTGTGTGTGGAGTTTGAGCGTCCAGCTGTTCAGAGGAGGATTACGAGGGCTTTAATGGAGAGCACAGATGGAATCAGTACTATTGTCCGGAGTATTCTGGGGCAGAGGCTAAAGTGTGAAGGATGATCAGTGGAGAGCTGATTGGAGGCGGGGGGGGGGGGGGGGGGAGAAAAAGAAGGGGAAAAAAAATCCCCTTGTTCTCTAAAAAGCAAAGGGATTGATGCTGTCCAATGGTGAGGGTGCAGAGGAAATAGTTCCCAAAGCTTGCTTTCATGGTTAGCAGGCATTGTAAAGATGGCACAGGTCATGTGTTGTGTGCAGCTGTTTAGAGGTTCTTACAGAACTGTTAGAGACTTAGCAAGGCCCATTATTCAAGGCACTAAGGCAGTTTTACTGGATATGGACTACTGCAATTGTATAAGCTCTCCATTGTGTGAGTACTAATTTAGAGTGCTACCATAAGCCAGCCATACAATCCATGCTTCCCATGAATGAATGAGTCATCTTGATGAAAAGGCTCAGAGCACACAGCTCTGACTTTTAGTCTTAAAGGGACCTGATGTGTTCAGAATGGATCACACTTTAATGAACAAACTCGCTGGCAAAATATTTTGGGTTCGAACGGCTAGAATAATCCTTTTCTTTTTGGAGAAAGGTACCGTACCCAAAGACTTTAGATGGGTTTTCATTTGCCTTACCACATGTTAGACGTATTTGTAGTTACTGATTTGTTATGGGATATTAAAGTGTTACTAATGTGCTTGTATAAACATAACAGGTTTCAAGGCCACTCGGTAAGCCAGCAATTTATGTCCTAAATCATTCCTTTAGGTGCCAAGGAGCCCCATGATTGTTTTATTCAAAACCATTTGGCTGCAGGAATGCAGCTGTTTTTCATTAACGATGTCCATGCACATACACAAGCAACATGTTGTTGTATAGCACTGCTGTCTTTTTATTTCCTTGCCTGCGAAGAATATGAGAACAGTATTAGGACCTTTAACATAGTTGCAGCGTTGTTTGGTAAAGTAATGCTCTGTAGAAGTCTTACCTGGGTGGCTTAGGGTCACATCAAAAAAGAGGGTTTACTCTCTGATAACAGGACTTAGATAGCCTTTGGGAACATCTAAATTGAGGGACCCAAGAGTGCTTCCTGAGTTCATATGCACATCCTGTCCAGCCATGATTTAGGCAGACCCTCTAAGAGCCTTAGTTCAAATATGAGATCTGAAGCTTTGGGGGCATCTAAACATACATAGCACCTGCTGATGTGATCTGAGAGTTTTCTGTATTTCTCCTTCTGTGCGTGCCCTGAAACTGCTCCAGTCTGAACACCTAAATGCTTACCTCCTGCCTAAGGGTCATTGCAATCCAGAAACAAGGCAGAGCAGCATTGGCGTCACCTGAAAGGCTCAACCAACAGGCATGGTGCCTGAAGCACAGTGACAGGATTGTAAAATGTAGCTGCTTCCCTTCCAACATACAGCAGTTAAAGAAGGGGTAGTCCTTCCTTTTTTTTTTTGTGCAGGAGCCTGGTGAAAGCTTAGCAGTTGCCTAAGAAATGGAAAAGAACTGGACTGGGGCGTCTGTTTCCTTAACACAATTCACATTGTGTCTCCCACATCTCAGGAGAGACAAGGCCTTTCTCCACATCTGCTGAAACTGGGCTTCAAGCAAAAAGAGACAATACTGTTCATGTCATAAATGGAGCAAAAAAAGAAGTGTCATAGCTCAGTATCCTGCTGATTATGACATTTGAGCCTGTGTTCCGCTCCATAGATGCCGTGTGGTGTTTTTTTTTAGTTAAAGTTATTTTTTTAAATTAAGTTATTTCTGCTGAGTACCACTGAGGTCAATTTGTATTGACTTCAGCAGAGCAAGGACTGAACACAGAGTTCCTACAGGTCAAATTTTGCCCTTAAGAAAATAATGATTATTACAAAGTCCCTTTTCTGAGCTGAATACTACTTAAAAGCTAAAGGCATTTAAAAAACCAAATATTGCTTTATGTTTTCATCGTGTTTATTTCTGGTTTCCTTTTTGATCTCTCTTAGTATCAGACTAAGTTTACTGAGTCAGCTCTGTTTAATTAGTTTAATTTTACTTGTTCAGCAGCATTGCCAGAGTTGTACTTTTCAGATTCACAGCTCTGAATGAAAATATTCCCTGTGACTGGCAAGACAAAACAAAAACAAAAGTGGAAAAGGAATTATTAAAATGTTTATATTTGCTTAGGTAAAATGCTTCCACAACTGAAATTTGGAGCAGGAAATATGTAACGATCCTGATACTTAGTTAACTAACTTAAATCTATTCTTACTGAAGTGTCAGAAGTTTTGTTCGCTTTATTGTGAATCAGGTCTACCACACAAAGTGTGCTAAGTGTTAGTGCCTAAATTAAAAAAAAAAAAAACCAAACCAAAACCAAGACCCAACTTCCAGTAAACAGTTGCAAAATTGTTTGTATTGTCTATTGGGAGTTTCAAATAAATCTACACATCCTCAGTCATGCCAATGAGTGAGTGAAGACTACTCAAGGGCTTTTCCCGCTCTCCCTTCAAGCAAACTCAGTGGCATCAAGTGCTGTCATGTCGTGTGACATGATGAGAGCCATGAGGTTCATCAGTTCCCACCGTTACATTGGGGCTGCAGCTGTCCCATACTAGCAGAAAAATAAAATTGCCAATTTGCATTAGTGAACCTTAGTAAGCCCTGATTTTCAGTTGCACCAAGCATCCAGCCCCAGAGACTGTGTTCTGGATTAAAACTTTGTTCTCTGTCTCAAATGGTGCTTAAAGAGTTCTCAGGAGTACTTTATGGCCAGCAGTGTTTCAGTATAAACAGTACTAGGAATAAATCAATTGGTCAGAAAATTCCTTTTATTGCTAAAGAGAAATAGAGGGCTGAAGAGCAGAACTTAAAAATGAATCCTGAATGGCCATGGTTTATGCTTAGAATAGAGTAGATGGATAACATCACTGTAGTATTTTCAGAGCTTTTTACAGTGCTCCGTTATATCCCTCTCTCCCAGACACATCACATCTACCTTTCTCTTTAGTATGCAAATGCACAATTAAAAGCATTCAACAGATAGAGATGAATAAGCTAATACAGTGTGCTGCTAGTAATTTATTTTCATTAACTGGGAGTATGTGGAAGTACCCCAAAGAGCAAAGAGATGCTGGAAAGTTGTAATAGATAAGAATCTACTAACTGCCTTTATGTAAGACAATAGATCTTGTGAATATTCTGCTTCCTCTCCAGGCAGTGAGCTAGTATGGTTAACCAAAATTGTTGAGTAATTGTTCTGTGGTTGAGAACAAAATGCTGAATTAAACTGTTCCCAGCACAATAATTGTGTGATTACAGCATTTATGTTGCTGGCCAAAAGAACAGTCATTAGGTTTGGAAGACTTACCAAAACCACAGGCACAGAAAAAAAAATGCAAATCACATGTAAATTGTCCTCTAATACCTATAGTGGCTTAAAAATTGAACTAGGAGTATGGTATGTGTATATTTAAAGGCAGTCAAGCCAGAAAAAATGATTGTACATTCAAGAACTACTTCAGACTAGGAAGAAAATACCCAAAGATTATTCGTTTTCATTATGTTGTACTTTTCCCCCTCTTGTGAGATCCTGCACTTCATATATTATGCGTGTATTCTGCTTTGTGAATGCTATTATATTTTTCCCGACTGCATACCAATCAGATATTGTCTGGGAGTTGTAAGGTAGGTAGGACTCCCACACCTAACTAAATCTTGGGCCAAGCCGATTCAAAGAGCAATATACAGGAGAGGCAGGCAGCAAATGTTTATCTGATTGCTGTAATCCACCAGTAAAATTAAAAACTGATTTATGATGATCAGTGCTCTTGTGAGGTAGACAGTTTTCTTCCCCACTGCATGGTCCATATCTAGAAGTGCCAAAGAAACAAGTACATTTAGTCTTTCCTTTTTTTTTTCTTTTGTTGTTTTTCCTCATATTTTTAATAATAAAGGAGGATGAGGAAGACAAGGACGAACTGAAAGAGACATCAAAGAAAAAAATACAAAACGTTTAGGGCAATCAAAATTTTTGTGCCTGCAATTCAGTGCAGTAACAAGCTGCAGGATTTGGATAGCTGGCTACCTGGCTGTACACAGAAATCAGATGATCGGATGTCTAAACTTCATCACTGTATCTACAGTTAATTGTGCTTTAACTGTGTTGCTGTCACCAAACTGTAGGCACAAAATGAGAGACCATCTTCAGTCCTATTCAAAAAATGTTCCCAAACAAAACTTGTGAAAAACATTTTCATATGAGGATTTTGGTAACAAGGGAAAAAAGGCATCAGGACACGAATGGAAGAGTGGCTGTGTATCTATTTAAATAGTCTTTCTTCTGCAACTTGAATCCATTTCACTTTTAAAATCGAACTTTTGATGGTAAAACTGAACTCTATTAAGGAACAATTCCACTGGCAAAAGGGACAGTCAGAAACAAGTCTGAACAGCTGAAAGATTGAAAAGAGGTCTTTATTGTGCATTTCCCTGGGCAGTAATTAGAGGCTATCCAATACTAGAAATGTGTTTTCCACAGAGGTTCCTGCTAACATTTGGTCTCAGTTTTCCTGGCCATTTGTCCATCATGTTTAAGTACAGAGGTTTTTAAGATCATGTAGAAAGCAATAAAACTCAATATAAAATAATAATAATAATAATACTGTCTTCAGGAAAGAATTACATCGAGTTGCTGTAGCAACTAGTGCTCTGAAACTGATGTCACTAGAGACCAGACATATACTGAAATATGTGTCTGATTTAACAATAATAAAATTGGGAAAAAGAGGGGGCATTCAAAGGGTTTAATCAGTGGATTTAAGTCTAAGATCTGAGCAGACCCAATTCTGCCAAAGTCTACACTGATCAGGCTGTGAAGAATGTTTCTTTCCCTGTGCTCTATTAGATTGTATAAAGTTTTATTAACTACGTCCCTCAACCTTTCAATTTAAAGAAACCAAGAGAAGGTACCGACTTTTAGTGTGGTATTTGTTTTCTGAGTCCTTTCTGTATATTTTTTCTCTCTCTTTCTAGATAGTATGGTTTTAAGTGAATGACTTTGATAAGACTTTCATGTTTGTTTATACCATAGCACTATTCAGCAGACGAATAGGTTTTGGATTTCTGCCCACTACATGATATTAAATAACCCCGGTTTCTTGCCCACCGCCTACACATTAAAATTGTTGTGTTTGTTTTAATTAATGATATTCCACTTGTCAAAGATATACTGAGTGAAAAACACATCTTGAAACCTTGGGGTTTTGTTTGAAAGAATACCCCTTCCTCTCTCTGTATAGTAATATTACCTTAAATCATATTAAGAAAATTGGCACCAAAAACCTCAAACCAAAACAAGAAATAGTTATTATAAGGCAGAATTCTGATGATCTCCTTGTCTTCTGTGTCAGCTAATTTGAGTAAGCAAGATTTCTGCATTAAGGGTTATGAAAGTAGAATTGTTTCATATTAGTTGATGAGACTTAAATATTTTACTATAATTATGTATAGAATCATTACAAGCAATGTGTCATGAGTGACTCATAATGAGTGGCAGTGGAAGAGTCAAAATAGAAGGCCAGAATGTGGTGATACTGCTGTGCAAGAGCATTAGAGGGGGAGGTATCACTTCAGGAATAGAGGAAAGCGTTAGGGAGCTATCACTTCCCATTACTGATACCTACCATGCCTGCCATGGTGGGGACGAAGGAAGACCGGGATGAGAGATGGGCTTGCCTCGCAAACTTTTTCCTTTCCACTGAAGTACCACAGCATGCCCACTTACTTCATTTTTCGTCCTGTCTTACTTTACGATCCCTCATTTCATCAAGCAGCGTTTGAACCATGGGCTGAGTACTACTCTTGATTCACAGCTTTTCTCCAGGAGTGCCTCAGGGTCATTAATAAAATAATGAGTCTCTTAAAGATGGCAGTCCACTATTAAGTGGTTTAGGCCTTAGATATTGATCTATTCATGAATTTGGACTTTACCATTGTGTCAAAAATGAGGTCATGGCACTTGCCTTCATCTATACGCCATCTTAAATACAGTGGTTTCCATATTAGAACTGTTCTCCCTGTTTCAGAGGTTAACAAATTCTTTTTTTGGAACAGTAGACAGGAGAAATATTACTGCAATTTATACATCAAAATGATTAGTTACTGGTGTTTCAATATGTTATGGAAAAATCAACAATGGGTAAAGGGGGAGGTGTAGTAGCTGGCCTTAACACAGATGCCTCTGAATAACTTTGTATGACAAAAAATACCAGTCAGCCTTGCTTAAGTATAATGGCATCAGCCTTGCTCTTGCCACCCATTTCTTGATCTTTTGGGGAAAATGCACTAAAGAAACCTTTAGTGAGTAGCTTCACTTCCCAAAAGCTATGTTAGTTCAGTCTACACAGGAGTAAGAACCACAATTAGAATAAATATGTTTCTTTACCTAAGCTGCATTCTCAACCTGAAAACCATCTTGGGCAGGTTTATAGCCAAGCATTTTATGGTCCTGTTTGCATCCTTTGCATGAAAACATTCACAGCAATACCGTGGTGTCAGGATGAGCCAAAAGGCACCTCAAAAGGGCTGAAGACATAGCAAGGTGGGGCATTTCTCCTAGCTCACAGAATTTGGCTGTCAAAAAGGAGCCAGACTTGCTGCCTGTGATGGTGTGTAATACTACAATTTATTTCCTTACCTGAATCTGTTGACTTCCAACATTCACAGAAGGTCTTGAAAAGTCAGTCTTGGATGATCCCTCTTCCTCTTCTCCCCCGCTCTCTACATCCCATGCTAGTGCTGAGCCTTGCTCCCTGTTCCTACTTTTCTTATAGTCTGCCCATTGATTAATAATGTTAAGTTTTGCAGAGTCAACCTTGTATATGTTTAAAGAACCCCTGTGCTCTTACAGGAAGAATCCTCTAGATTCTGCACACCTCTTTTGACTGTTACACCTGTCACACTATTTCTAACAACCTCAAATAGAAACAGCCCCATTTAACACAGAGCCAACACAAACTGTCCTATTTGCTCTTCCCTGCTTCCTCTGCAGCAGTAGTTAATACCAGACCTTCTTTCCAGAGCTCTTTTGACAGCAGTCCATGATACTGTTGCACAAAGACTTTTGATCTGGTAAAATGTGAGCACTGGGTATACCAAAGAAGTGACTTCGAAAAGAAAGAGAGCTGGGTTAGCACACACGCACAAAACGCAGCCACTCCAGTCTCTTTAAACAGAATGTGGAAAATCAGAAGGAAAAAGTATACAGGTTTTTTCCAAACCTTCTGGAAGACTGGTATGAACAATGACAAGGGAAGTATACTTATTTTTGTCTCTGATTCTTTCTGGCATGTACAAAAAACCCCATAGTTCATTATAATTTGAATAACTGAACCAATATATAATACCTCAGCTCACTGTAGAAAACAGTACACATGCAGCTCAAGGAATTATCCTACATGCTGTCTTTTAAAACACATCAGGAAATCTTGCACCTGTTTTCTTTTCACTGACAAATGTTTTGCTGAATAGCTTACTGCTAGAGCGATCAGCACTGGTCCAGACCTCATTGAGAAAAGCATTAACCAAGCATCTGGGAACTGTGTGCTCCATCATATGCTGTGAGGTAGCATCAGTCATTAACGTAAGTTCGTAGATTTTCCAGTTTGAAGGGAGTGACTTTGCAGATTTAACTCTTGCTACGTGACAGGTATATTTAGGAGCAAGTTGCTATTAGCCAGCAAAAACACAGATAGAGGACAATATGCCATCTAAATCAGCAGTTTTGACAGCCGCAAGTTTGTGGCAGCTTTCCATTATAGTCCTGGCTTATTCTTCTAGGAAGGGTACTAGCATTTAAACAAGGCGCCTAGGTGCTTGGAAGCTATGGCATGAGAAACATAGTATTTGTGTGAATATTAAGTAAGGTGAAATAAGTCGGTTTGGCCCAAACACTGGTCATCATACCTCAAAAGCCCATTTTGTGTCCTTTGCTAACTTTAACCTCTTCATGAAACAAATGGCTCAATCAACCAAACAATGGATCTTTTTCTTCTATAAAAAGGAAAGAGCACATTATTTTGAGTTTTGCTCTTGAGCTTGGATTAGAAAGGGCTCTTTTGAGAGTGCACTTCAGTGTTCCAGTATAGCTGTTACCTGAATTACAGTAGCTTGCTCTGAAACTCCTGGTTTTGCCAGAGGACCCCACCCACTGGGGTGCTGTATAGTCTGGAGCAGCCATTCCTCCATGAACTCTTAGGCTTTTGACTTAAAACAGCTGCATATTGGAATGAATTCCAGTTCATGTTCTTTGTATTTCAGGTAGCCTCTTCCTTTTCAGTGAGGCTGTTTTGTTCAAATGCCTTTGTGGCAGAATTGCCCTGTAGATAACTTACATACTAAGTGGCACATGCATGAATACTTCTTGTTACACGTCATCCCAAATGGGAAAAAATCATCTTACTGCTTTTCCCTCCTCTGTATGTTTTTTCTATGCCAAATCAAGTATAAAAGAAGCGTTCTAAAGTTCTTTATTTTAGTTACATAAATGAATAAGTAATACTGCTTTTTCCTTTGGAAGTATCCAAGAGGTGTTCCTTAATGCAAAGGGTCCTTTTGGCTTATGTCCTTCAAAGTGCTGCTGGAGGTGCTTGTCTCTCACCAGCGTGTTTTCTTCTGTAGTATGAAGTGAAGGAGGGAAGCCTTTGGAAGCAAATTATCGACATGGAGACAGCTACTGTCCGTATTATTTGGCAGTTTAAGGCACTTCTCTGCACTTCGGTTAAAAAGGTTAAGCATGTGTTCATTTAGTAGTACTTACAGACTTCATGATGAGAAGAATTTGAGATGGATGCTGGTAGTGACACCTGGATTCTTTTGCAGGACTGAGCAGACAGAAAGTTTCCAACCTCAAAAGCCTTGCTTTTTTAAAATGAAAAATGTTTATGTAATTCTCTGAGATGCATTTCGGTTTTCCTGAAAGTTTGTTCCTTGTGTCTTCCGTGAGCCAAGTTGCATACATACCAACTATTACCCGTTAAGGATTGTCTCCATAGTCCATCAAACTAATAATTTTTTCCACGCTATCACTCCAAATAGAGCCCTCCTATGCTAGTGGAGTTGTAATGGGAGGGGGGGTGTCACCCTAAATAGCCTTTTGTATTCTTCTTAAAAGATTGCCACTATGAGAGCATGTTTCTCTATGATCAATGTCACTGTTTGCAAACAATTGTGAACAGTGAGGTGTTACTATTGAGTGAACTGAGGTATTCAGACAGCATGAATTTTGGTAAAGCACTGGTACGAATTGTGTAAGCATCTTATGCAGCAAAGGGAATAATAATATTTAGGACCCAAATCATCCACTGCAGAAGAATTTTCAGGTAGAGATTAGGAAGAAAAAACCTTCACAAAATCCTTTGTCGGGATCCCCTATACCAGTATGTCTGGCAGAGGAGTGAGCTGCTCCTCAGCAGTGAAAGCAAAGCATTAGATCAGAGCATGGGGTGGAATGGGTGTGCTCTCTGTCTCCTCAGTGTCTTCCTCTCTGCTTCTTGGCATCCACCTTCTGTTTTACATCTTAAGCACTCACTAAGCACCCCATGAAAAGCCACCTCAAACTCAGTAGGAGAGTGATCATTGCATTGCCCAGATAGGCAAGGCTCCCTGCCGTATAGATTTAGGACACACTTATGTCAATTTAGGGAACTGAAGTAGGGAAGAGAATGAGGAGAACAACATTTTCTTTTCTTATTTTAAACGTCACTGTAAGGGAAAATAGCAGATTGTAGTTATATGAGGACATATATTTTTATTTCCCTTAAGATAGACGTGGGGGGGTGTGAGGGAGAGAGAAAGAGATGGCCAACACATATGCTAATTAAAGAATCCGGTCTTTCAGCATAGTGTGCGCCACCGTGAGCCAAGTGTTTCTGGAGGAAGGGGGACCGATGCAATTAAACATGTCATTTTTGAAGGACAGATTTATGTTATCGCATGTTAAGTGTACGTTACATTCTTTCATATACAGTAGAAGAGATGCTTGACTTATAAACAAGTCACAGGCAAGAAGAAATTCATACAACAGTTTGAAGTTAAAAGAATCATTCATGCACATCCACTGTTCTAGGAGTGTAAAATCTGAACTTCTTTGGGGTGGCTGAGAATAACTCAAATGAAAATAAAAATTAGCCACACTTCTACATGAAGAAGGCATGTAAGAGACCATTTCAGCAAAGATGCTTATACAGCTCTTGAAGGGCATCTTCTAAACATTTCAAGAGTAAAGTACTGCTCAGAGTTTTGTCAGTTTGTAGAGAAGGGAGTGTTGCTTTTAGCAGCTGTTCTTATTCACACTAAGTAATTCGTTACTCCGTCACCAGCCTCACCGAAATGGATAAATTGCTTCTGAAGAACTAGAGGTGGGTGGAAGATCAGTATTCGCCTCTCAGTAGAAAGTGTTATATATGGATGCTGGGAAATGTATTGAAATATTTACCTTGGAGAGAGGAAAACTTATGTAAAAGTTTATGCTAATAAACATGTAATGAGCAACTGCAGAAATGAAATTGGTGGAAATGTATAAAGATAAAATAAAATTAATAGCAACTGCTATGTTAGGGGCTTAGATTTGTTGAAAGTATGGGTTTATGTTATTGAGAAATATTATAAGCCTGCTAGATTAAGCAAGAGTCATGTGAGGGGGAAAATGGTGAACTTTTTAATTAAAGACTCTGTCAGGATGCATGGGCATAAAGGACCAAAATAAGGTCAGGCACGCTATCCTGATTCTGGCATTTCCTAAGCCTTGAATGCCTAACTTTGCAACCTTAATGTTTCCTTAAACTATTTCATCTTTGTAGCTATTTATATAGTGACCCAAAGCGCATGTGACATTTTACAGAAAATAGAGTAGAACTGTAGTTGTCAAGTGTTTGCAATCTAAATTTATATAAGTCACAGCAGGAGCTAGTAACAAACAGTAGGGGTAACTGTTAAAAACATACTGCTTAGTGCTTAGGTAGCTGTGGTAACCATAGTATGTTCCTAAAAGTAGGTAGGAGACCAAAATTCAGGCGGAAATACTACAGTTGGAATGAAGCTAGGAATGCTGGGAATCTAGCTGTGGCTCCACTGAATGCACATCTTTGTGCAGTTGGATTTGTTATGGTCAAGTCATAAAGGACACACACAGATTTGTGAAGATGCTGGCCCAGGCTTCAACAACTTGAATCAGCTCCAAGTTTACTAACAAATTTCTTTTGATAAGCATAAGTCATTTAAGGGCAAAGGCACTGAAACAAATAAAGATAGTGAGGCACTTCCCAAAATCGAAAATCTCTACGGGCAACTGTGGATGCCTCAGTTTACTACTTGGACAGTAGATATACTATTAGTTGCTTGTCATGTGCTCATACTGGTTTTTTCATTGATAAGTTCTTTAGGGCTAGTCTCCTTTTTTGATTTTCAGTGGCAAGTATGAAGGGTCCCTGATTTTGGTTTGGACTCTATGTGAAACTTGGCTGCAATTTCTTCTGCTCCTAAAGCACGTTGCCGTTACAGAAGATGACTTGCTGTCCTCATTATGAATTAGATCCGTGATCCGTTAACATCATGGCAATAGTATGGGTAGTGTAAAAACAGACCCTTAGGAGATTGTATCAATCAGTATCATCCAGACTAATATCCTAAGGTAGGTAAGAAGTTACAAGGTGAAATTGTAGCCCATTAAATCCATTGGGAATTTTGTGAGGATTTAAATTACAATCTTTACCTTTAGGTAGTTACAACTAAGAAGAAGTAATCACGTAGAGAGATTGACAAGTGGAGAATCTTGACAGCTATATGCATTTTTAGATTGCTAAAGAAGTATTTCTTTTTATGGACATATATATGTCCATTAGCAGAACAAATTGAAAGGCCTGAAAAATAGCTTTGATTTGCAGTCCGTTACGTTCAAATTAGAAATGCGGTATCAAGAAGTTACCATCGAGAAAACATTGGAAAATATGTAAACTTTATAACAATAAACATTTGTGGGAGATGTAACTGACACAGTAATAGCTTTAAAAAAAAAAAGGAAAGAGGAGAATACCCTTCGTGTAAAACTCAGAAGGAGGGCCTGTATTCTGTGCCACTTGAAAGAGTTGTATCCTAGCAATTCTAGGTAATAATAATAAACAGAACAAAAGTTAAGATGTAGTAGTTAAATGAGCCATAAAAATGAAGAGTCTGTAATTTGTATTGTATTGTGTCAGGTCATCGGATTAAAATAAACTAATGTTTGCACTTATTTGTATTTGGGAGAAAATGAAGTGTAGCTGTTTGAGTGGTACTACATACATTCCATCCTGGAATGAAAATCACATTGTTTTGACTGCGTTATTTCTGTATCCATGCAAACCATCCTCATCACTCTATAGTTCTTACCTCCTTAACGCAACCAGGGTTGTGTCATTTGAAATTAGTGGGTAGAAGGCCCCTTGGAGAGTTAAAGAGGAGCAGCGATTTGAAAAAATGAAATGCAGCAGTCAGATTTAAGAATAAAGGGCATTTTCCTGGGAAATGTTTTCCTAAATGGGAATTTTTCAGTGTGGTGTTTTGCTCATGTATTTGGCAGTCACTTGGAATCAAGTGCAGACTTGTGCTACATTGTGCGCTTGGCAATGACAATTTGTGTGTGTGTGGTGCTTTAGTTATATTAGCCCTGGAGGCAGAGTTAACACTTGCAGTGGGACAAGAGTATTTGCAGTCATCAGAGAACTTTGCAGTCAGCTTCAATAACATCACTCCATTTTTTTCACTTTTTTTTAACATTTTTTTTGGCAGCAAAGCTCTTAGTAGAACCATCTGTCTTTCTATTAGTGTTTTTGAGTCCTGTTTTGAAGCTTCTTTGCTTGGCAAAGTCACTTTCATCCTTGGAAACCATTTAAAAAAAAAGTTCTGTGGCTTTTTGCCGAAGAAGAGTACTATGCAAAAATTCCACACGGCTGTTCATTTTTGTTCTGAAAGAATACAGTTACTTTGTCTTTGTCTTAAAAAAAACCAAAACCCCAAACAAAACAAACAAAAAATAAACACATCAAGAAAAGGCAGACACTGGGCAGTGCTAGGGTGACTGAGTGGGGATAGAGAAGAAATCACATTTTATATGTTTTGTTTTCTCCAGCAATCCAGCTAAAAGTATGTATGTCTTCTGGTTAACAGGATCAGAATAGAAAGAAGAATACTGAAGTACCAAAAAAATGGATCGAGTTAGTTCAGTGAGCGGAGCTACTTCTACTCTAGCTTCAGTCAGGCATTTCCATCAACAGCACTCCTGAACTCCATCCTTACAAATTGTTTCAGACACTAAAGATGCAGTCAGCACACACACAGGTGTTGACAGGTCCTGGCATAAATGAAGAGGTTATCTTCCCAAATTTCGTATCACTCTTCTGCCTTGTAACAGTGTTGGGTGAACTGAGACATCACCTGGACCTTCAGGAGGTTAAATTAAAATAAAATTAAGTCAAGATGTAGTCTCAACTGTGGCAACCAAGGAGCTGGCACAGGTTCTCTTTTGCCAGTTCTGCTATGCAGGCAATAATGAAGGGAGTAACACCTTCTTACACCACTGGCCAAAAAAGATTGTCTATCAACACACTAATTGTCCTTCTTTCTTAAGGCTACAGACCACAAACTAAATTTTAGTCCTTGATAATGTATCTGTACCTCCAATGCCTTAGCTTTACAGTGCCATTTAAAATCTAGATGACCTCTCTTAAGAAGTGAGTCAGTCTCCCTTTACTGACTGATCTGGTCAGCACAGTGGGATCTTTTAATTAAAAACAGCCATTTAACATTTTAATCTAGCAAACTTTTTGTCTCTCATCTGTGTGAAATACCAAGATGATGTCCATTTCTAGCAATTAAAAACTCTGACAGAACTGGGTGAAAGCAATAGTATTAGACGTTGTGCCATGGCCAACTTCCAGTTTTGATGACTAATTTCTGCATGTCTGAAGTCCCCTGCAGTATCCACTTACAATATAATATTTTCCATTTCCTGACTTGCATGGTTGTGTACAGTTGCTGTGCAAAGTTGAACAGCTAATGCTTCAGACATAGCTGTGTTTTATTTGTGAATAAAGTGTCTCAGCATTTTTTCTTACCATCTCAGAGACTTTATCTTTTCACATGTACAAATAAGTTCTTGTATATGGGCAGAAAAATAGTACTGACTGTGCTGTACGCTACTTACGCACATATTTGTACTTCTGTGTGTGTGGATCTTTGGGTTTGGGCTCAGTCAGGGTGATGTTGTTACACAGGGCAATAAAAGAGAAGAAAAACCCACCCTGCAGTCAAAGAGAAGTGAGGTGTTATGGACTGTGGGGGGAATAATTAATTGGGATATAGGTGTGCATTAGTGGCATCTTTTGATTTATTTTGGATTAATGTAATTCATATGAAGTGCTTTGGTAATTAAGATGAGGCTGAATAGTTGATGCTACTGGAACACCCCATTATGGAGGAGCATACTCAAACCTGACCTCTCAGATCAGAAGTAGGAGAAAGCATGTAAGCAGACATTTTCCCCAGAAAAAATTCCACGTTTGATTTTCCCTCTCCTGTTCAGCAGGTCCAGGGTCAGCTGCCTCCATTAATGATTCCCGTATTCCCTCCAGACCAACGAACCCTAGCAGCAGCTGCACAGCAAGGATTCCTTCTTCCTCCTGGTTTCAGCTACAAAGCGGGATGCAGTAAGTCCTGTAGATATTTTTAGCTGGAAGTGGGTATAGGGCTCAATTTCATGCCAATCTGTATAAAAGTATCACCTCTCTCGCCAGATAGACAAAGCCATTAACTTGCACAGATGAGTGTAAAATAGAGAATTAGTCGGTATTGTATGAGAAAATATTGTCAGAGGTGAAGTATGTGTTTCAATGTAACAGCAAAACATTTCACACGACAAGTAGATTTGTGCACCTTCTTTCTGACAGATCTTTTTGACAAGTGAACAGGCTCATGACCACACATACGTACATACATCTGAAGAGAAGCTATTTGAAACTTCCCAATAAATTTCAACACTGTTGTAAGAAAATATGTTTTTTTCCTGAAGCAGCCTGCTTACTATTTGTGAACTGAGGGCCTATTCTAGTCTCTTTCTTCACACAGAACTCACATTAATCTCAACAGGGGTTCTGCACAGAGATCAAAGATAGCATATGCCTTTCAGTTTGATGGACTAACACAAACTATGGGTATGTTTATGAGAGCCTAACACTAAAAAATATAGCATCTACATTTTTAATCTTTGAAAGATTTGTATTGTTCTCTATACTCCCCAGATTTTTTTTGAAATTTTATTTAAGCCTTCTATAGGATTTCATGTTCCTGTCAAGAGGATGATAATAAATACAAGTTAAAGAATAATTGAGGAACTCCATTTCCATGAATAGACTTAGCTAGAGCATGGATTTCATAGACTTGTTTTCATGCATTTATGCTTGTATAACTCTTCTGACATCAGTTTCCTACTGAGTTATCTAGGACTTGCTTGTTCTACCTTTCTCTGTCTCTAGCATGGGTGTTTAGCTTTATTATATCCATGTCAGTGTATCCATCTGTATCATTGACTAACTCATGAGTTCATCAGTTGGTTTTGAGTTACTGAGGACTTGCCACTGCAGCAGGTTCATAAAATTAGAACATAAAAAGATTCCTTTAGTTAAACTGGCTTAGCCCACAATTTCAGATTTCTTTCAGTTTCTTTAACATTGTAGATACAGTACTTGAATGTGAACTTGAGTTTCTTTGGCCACTGATGCCTTTTCCTAATATTTTACAGACTGGGACCACTACTGAAAATTACTGTTCAAAACACTTCATGTCCCTCAGCAGCTGCAGTGCCAAAGCATAGGCTCATTCAGTTCTTCCAGTGATTTCACACTCAGTCTCTCTCAAATGGGAGAAGTAGTGATTCACATAACAGAATGTTTAACCGAAAGCCACACTGAATATGAATGCTACCATAACTGTAGGCCTGGAAAAGGTCAGGAAAGCACCCTGTTAGATATATTTGGCAGATTAAATTAGTTGTGTGTTAATGGAGTCTGGTTTGGATAGAAAGAGTTGAGGTTGGTTTTTTCCCTTCTTTTTACTGCATGTACATTAACTGTAAGACAGTCCTATAGTTCCTCACATCCATGAAGTACACATGACATCGCATGTTTGTGTAACCTTGAAAATGAAAAATAAAAAAGAGCAAAGTTGCTGCTGCTCCTGGCAGTAAGGCTTGGAATTAACAGCATGCCAAGGTCTAGGACTGAGCAGAAGCCAGTGGAAAAAGACAGCTCTGTGTTTGGTGATTCCCTGGCATGTTTGACTGAATTTGACTGAGAAGCTGAGGAAAAGTGATAAGTAGTCCAAAGGATTTTTTCTTTTTTACTCACAGTTTAGTGTAAACAAAAAAGCATATACGGATTTAGCTACACCTAGAAAGCTTGTAGCAATGAAAAACATAGCTGCCTTAAAACTATAACGTTTACATCAAGTAATGTTTTTGACAGGCCATTAAAACATATTTCTCCCACTTTCCTGGTTGCACTTCTGTGTATCAGTCCTCTTGGCAAAGATGTGGTAGATTGTAAACCAAACAGCTTTGGATAAAATTTTCTAAAGCACCTGATGTAGGAGACTAAATCTTCATTTGAAGAGTGACAAAGGCACTAGGATCTAAGTCTCAGGGATATTTAGCAAATGTTTGTACTGTAAACTTTGGTACGGTCACCTATGTTAACTTGAACTGAGCTAAAGTGGGTACCAGTATAGCACTGCAACGGAGAACGTACAGCCGATTAATTTGCTCAGCTTGTTAAATGCTTAACTTTTACTGAGTTTGCTTTTGTATGCAAGGCCTTCCTATGAACTTCTGAAGATCCCACTACCAGCATCTTTACCTGACTGCCATTGTATGTTTTAAATTTGGCTTATGTACCTTATGAAAATGGAACCTCACTTCTACATCTTTCCGGTCCTTTTGGAAAACCTGCCCTTTTTTCTGGACTGATAGATTTTCAGAATTATTTTGTATGGCTGATTGACAGGAATTCTCTAGTGATGATTCTGTTATCTACTAGCATTAACAACCTGCACATAGGAACAATAAAGATCTCCACAGGACAATTCATTTCCAGTAACAAATAATAAAGAACTATTAAAATTTTCATATACTGTTTCTCAATAAACGGGAGATTTGAAAATTTGGAGGAGAAGGAAGAGGGAATTGTTGTGACAACCAATATTTTCATAACTAACTAATGATGCTGAGTACCTTGATTATGGATAACCAGTTGGGGACACCTTCAGAGGGATGTTTATACTGTTATGTGCCCTGCCCCTTTGAAAAGTCAGATCTCCAGAAGAGTATCTGAAATTCAGCAGCATGTCATCTAAGGCACTGCCGATCTCTAGTCAGTTGTGCTGTTGGGCGCACCTCATGGCTGGGTTACTTGCCACCTTCTGTCTGCAGGCTAAGTAGCTGGAGAGATAGCTGCCTCCAGTTGCTCATCACTGTGCCTCCAACTTCTGACGTACTGGCCAAGCTTCTTGGTTAAGCACTCCCTAACTTGCTTCTGTCCAGGCTGGGATAGCAAGGACTTCCTGTTAAAATTGCTTAAACGGAGCTGGCTCATTTTAATGGAAACATGTTGGGAAGTGATTAAACAAGCAGCTTGGTCACAGTGGTAACCTTTGGCAGGGGGCTGTGATTGGAGATGGTGGCTTCTTCAGCCAGCACAGCTGTAGCTGGAAGAGAATGTGTGATCGAGCCTCGAGGTCAGTGAAAGAGAAAAAATGATGAATACCTAGTTATACTGCTATTTTTCTTTCATTCAGCTTAGATAATGAAACCAAACTAATTTATTCAATGCTTTCTGATTCACCTGTCCATGTTAGAGCAACAGAGAGTCAGATGTATGTCTCCCAGTGGTTTCAGAGAAGGATTCCTCAGCCAGTGCTTCCCAGTGGAGTAATGACTTATCCAGAGAGAGACTGTGGAAAGGAAGAGTACTGATTTCTCTACACCTACTTCATTTTCTGAGGATTTAACTGAAGATAACACAAAAACAGTCGTAACAGTTCATAGCAGGGGTCCATTTAGATTCCTCTCATAGCAGACACCTAAAGAAGAGTATAAGAACAGAGCAAGAGTATACCGATACTTTACTTGCCCCACACTTTGCCAAGTTCCAGTGGCTGGGGACTCAGGGACCTTCTGACCTAGTGGTGGCATCACTGTGTGAGAGCTAGTCTGTCTGTTATCAAAAACAAAGAGGTTTCTCTGCTTGGTTTCCTACCTGATTGGAAACATTCTAGATGGCTGAAATGCTCAAAAGAATACAACAATATCAATCTCAAATATGTGCAGAGCAAATTATTCACTTATACTTCTCCAAATATTTTGCACAATCGGGTAAATACAGGGAGGAGAGGGGTAAATATTTTCTCCATGCTACATGGCAGGTCATGGTCTTTGGCTTCCAATTTGATGTAGTAAATTTCCTTTTCTTTCTTTTTCTCCATAGCAGATCATGCTTGGGAGTGGCTTGGTTTTTCATTTTGTTTTGTTTTTTAAACAGATGGTTTGCATTACATAAGGGACAGTTTACACAAGTTGACACTTCCCCTTTTTTCTTTATGGCATATTGTGTGGTGGTAAAGTTGGCAGAGAAAAAGGGAGGAACTTCTATTAGGATTACATTTCTATTTGAGAAAAAGATTCATAATCTATGGTTCCAGTTGATTTTTAACCTCCATACTTAGATATAATTGCATGGTGTGTAAAATATTTAATATTATTATTTACAACATTTTTTTCATATGAGAAAAATAAGTTGGCAGTATGTGATGGACTATATTGTCCACGATTAGCAAGAAAAATACTGCTTACCTACTTATTTGCTACAGACCTGGTTATCCATTCACTGTGTGCTACTTGGCATTTAAGTATTTTGATTTTTATGCAAACCTCTTTATATGTGTTTTATTATATACATAATATGTAATATTTATATAGATGTGTAATGCACATCTCTTTATAAAGAGTTGATGTTTCAAAGTGGGGTGTTAACTAAGTGACCTGTGGCATGAGCAGATGTTAGGAGTTAACCCCAGTACCCTAAGTTTGTTAATTGGTTTTAGCAGCAGGTGAGTTCCTTCCATTTCGGCTGATGTTGAAACCAAACAGAGCCCAATTACTGCATTTCCCAAACTATGGCAAAGCTTCTCCCACATTTAGGCTATGCAGATTGGCTCAGGTCATTTAACCCTTCTCTTTTTATTGTCAGCCAGCATTCCTTAACCCTATCATTTCTTACTACTGCTACTACTAGTTCAGCTTCAGTTGTGATACTTGCTAGATAATATACATGACTCCCAGCATTTTAGCAATGGTGAGTGAAAAGTCAGCTTGCTGAGGTCTGAGGAGCTGTTGCTGTTGACTTCACTGAAGTCAGATTTCACACCAGATGATACAGGTCTGCTAGGGCCGCTCTTAGAAATAATTAGAATTTATTTAGAGCTAATTAATATTTGTGAAGTGGTTTGAAAGTATAAAAACAGTGTAAGTGATAGAAGATAAGTTTTGTATTGTGCCCTTTGAAAACTGCATAGTTCCACCTCAGAGGAGGCTGCTCTTTAGTCGTAGGTGGTGTGATCTTTTTATTAATGCACATATGTATAGATTCGTATGTGGAATATTAAGGCACGATTGTCTGTCCTGTATAAGAGATAATAAAGGGAATGAAATAAAGATTTGGGGAAGCAAAAGGGGCTGCTTCTGGGGAGCTATTTACAGAAAAGGTAGAAGGAGTTAGGCTGAGAAGAGTGGTAGATTGGGTAGTCTTCCACAAATGTAAGGAGCAGAATGCACCAGGACAGAATGCTTCCCCATGCTTCCTCTGTGGTTCTACATTTGCAGCACTGTTTACAATTAGCTTTCCACTAAAAGACACAGAATAGCTGAAACTTTGTAAAGAAGATGGGCCCTCACCAGTCAGTGGTGCTAAGTAAGATTCATTTTGGAAACTGCACTCCATCTCTTCTTTAAGCATTTGACGATCGCGATAAAAAGGAAGTGAAATGTTGACTAGCCCCTTACAGCAGTGTGGTATGTTGTATCGGTCCTGAGGTTTTTCAGTATGATTGAAGCTGTTGATTTCCAGATAGTTTATTCTCTGGAAGATGAAGAACAACATACTTCGTTTTCTAAACTGAGGTGTGCAAGAAATTGAATTATATGGATATTTTTAGGATTTGTTTTCTTTTCTCAGGAAACAATAGTTACTAAGTCTGTATTTCTGGAAGTGGGATTTACCCCAAATATATTTTCCAGGTTATTCACAAATTCTCAGGAGAGCTTCTACGTAGCCTTTTATTTGCTGATACCTATGTTATTTTTACAGAAATTTGGAAACAAGAATTGTTTCTCTTTGCCCATTCCTCCTCTCCCCTGTGGATAATTTGGTGTAACAAATCATATTGTGTTCCCAGTCAGATGTCATCAACATGAGGTTTTCTGAAAGCGCTTTAATCACTATTTCAACCATATCCAATTAGGGGGGGAAATCTGAATATACAATAGGTACATTGTATGTGTCTTACATATCAGCTTCTTGCTGCTGAAAGTGTTCTAAATAAAATAATGCACACAAAGTTATTGATGAAATATCTAATTAACTTTTAAAATCGGCAAAAATGTGTGAGATGAACAAGCCAAGCCTAATAAAATTAAAATATGCTGAATTTACTCTTCATCTATATTATGAACAATAATTCCGATGTCTGATAAAAATGAAACTCTCACTTAATTGGTTCCTCATACAGTACAATAAAATTAATGTTTAGGAGTTAAATACCATAAACTTCCTCAGGGAAATTTGCTGATGTATCTCTGTTTTTTAGTCAGTCACATGTTTCATTGTTTAATGGAGTATCATGTGGACTGTCTTATAATTTTTCTTGTACTCAGTGTCCATGTGTCTGGCTTCTAAAGAGACTGAGTGCTAATTTCTGATTTAACTGTCAGCTGTATCAGCTGACATACAGGTCATTGACAATCACCAAATCACAAGAAAAAAATATTGACATTGCTATGCTTTTATCCGAATGACAAAAATAGGAACCATGTGTTGTGAGGACCACATACTGTAGCTTCTTTATAAAGATGGTAGTCATCTTTCAGGGCTACTGTTTATGCCTTGGAAAAGAATGAGCATATGACTAAACCCTCATGTTCCCCCCAGGATAAGAAAAGAGTAATAGCATTGTGGATAGAAAGAGCAAGAAGGAGGAATTTTTGGTAACGACTTTGCTTTTTAGCGTACATGAGAATGTGTCACTTCTGTAATGCTGCAAATGCAATGGAAGGCATCAAGACTGCAAAAAATAACAACACAACTAAAGACTATTTCTAACTGAAAGAATCCCATAGCCCCTAACCTATATGTGGCTTCTCACAATAATGCTAATAAGAACAAAATAGACAAGCAAAATAATGGGGTCCTGTGAAAACAGGCTGATAGTTTCAGTTCAGTTTCAAGGCCATAAGAGACACCTGGTGTTAATGGCACTATTACCCATCGTTGGGGAACCAAATAAAGTCCCGATTTTTAAAGTCATGAGCATGTACAGACCTCTGTGGAAATACATTGGCTTTCCTTGGTTCTCAGAGCTTTTGAATAACTGTCATTTATTCAACAGGTATATATATAAAAAAAAAAAAAAAAGGGCACCCTGGAAATCATAGGATTATTCTGGTTGGAAGGGATCTCAGAAGGTCTGTAGTCCAACCTCTTCCTCCAAGTGGGATCATCTAGGAGATAAGACCAGGTTACTGAGGGCTTTATTCAGTCAGGGCTTGAAAAACTCCAAGGACAGAGACCGCACAACCCTGTTTTGACAGCCTGTTTCAACATCTGGCTGTCCTCATGGGGGAAATCTGATCCTCTTGATTCACTTTATGTCCACTGGCTTTTGTCCTCCAATGAAACACTGTAGTGAGGAGCCTGGCCTTGTCTTGTTGATCACCTCCTCATAGGAATTGGAAGGCTGCTTTTAGGTCCCTCCAAAGGTATTCCTTCTGTAGACTGAATTGTTTCTGTAAAATACGAAATAGGCTAATCCCTTGTAGGCAGCACTCGGTCAATGCTGTCCAGAACTATCCTCAAAGAAAATCAGGGAACCCGTTTGGATTTCTTTTTGGAAGCCACTGGTTGGATCTTCTTCATACTCTTTTTCTTATTTCTCTAAATCCCTAATGCCTAGAGCCAGAAGTCAGGGACCGCTGCTCATGTCTTTCACAGCCTCCCATTACTCTTACTACATGTCCACCATCACACCAGAAAAACAAAAGGAGAATGGTGATGAGGATGAGAATGAATCAGTGGTGAGAAGAGATGCAGTGGCTTACCTGTCAGTTAGCCATCAGCTGTGATTATTCATTATAAATATACATAAGTGATAAATTGAGTGTAAAATTATTGTGGCTTTTTCTAGAGCTTGTCAAAAATTGGGGGGAAGATCATGTAGAATTCCTTTTCATTCAACAGAATCTGCTATAAGGAAATGTTTATTCCGGTATTTTTCATGGAATTTACTTTAGCATTCTGGTTTTGGAAATTATAATTTAAGAGTTTGGTTTTGTTTCCTACTCTTTATATTCTTTACACTGTTTTCTTTTTTTCTTCTCCTTCTATGACCTCCAACTTTTTTCACTTGCTCTCCCTGAAAGACAGGTAGGAGGAAAACAATAAGTTTAAAAAAAATTGTAGGAGATAAAACCCCTACTTCTCCTCTTCTGGTATCGTTTTTTTTTTAAAGAAGAAAATTTCAGGAAAAAATCAGAGAGTTCTATTGTTTCATATAATCAGGTTCAACTTAAAAATCCTGTCAAAACATTATAATTTAACATTAGCATGTAACTTGATTTATATAGCAAGTAAGACAATTGTGCCTGCTCTGAAGAGCTTGCAGCCTGTCAGGAGACAAGACAAGACACTAGGGAGGATTACACCATGAAGGAGAATAAATGAGATGAGTGACAGAAAAAGGAATACAAAAAACATCTTATGAGTTCAGGTGAATGGTGCAACACACATAATGTTAGCTCCTATGCTTTCTTTTCTCTTTTTTAAAAAAGTCTTAATGTTTTTTAACTTACTAAACTCCTTTGATAAAATTTTGCAAAACATATCAATGGTTTAAGAGCCACTGTTGTATTTCCCCAAGTATCCAATCATTTAATATCCATGAGCTTGGTAGCTAGTCAGTTGAAAATCAAGTTCCTAAACACACAGGGTTGTTATTTTGCGTTTTGGGACAGGATGTCCACTTGGCTCTGTACCACAACTTACTTTCGCAGAAAAGCCTTTTCAGTGGAGGATGCTAGGGAAAGTTCATAGAAAGAGTGGTTTAAAAGTGAATGTACTTCATGAAAAATCCGCTTGTAAGCAAGATCTTGGAAGATTATTTTGGGCAAGGATGAAGGTGTGATTTGAAATTGAAAGAAGTTGCAGTGCATAAATTATCAGGAAAGAGGTTCTGGGTATGTTTGTGGAAGACGGACCAAAAGAAGGATAGAGAAATAAAGAATTGGCACAGAATTGAGGGTTCAGCCTTGCCTTCTTTCTTCCCTGAGCCACTGGTGTTCTCCTTTGCTCACGGTGTGCACCAACACCTCTAATATACCCCATCAGCTCCTCCAGGCTGACATATCCCATTCCCTTCTTTAAGTGCTGTATCACCAGTACATACGTCCTTCTGTGCTCTTTTCACATAGTCAGTCTGGAATAACTCTGTTCTTTAAAGTCATCACCAAGTAGCTGGGAAATAACTATATTTTAGAGAAGAATATGTCAGCTAATGAAATAATTTTTACCTTGTTCTTACAATAAAAATCCCAGCCTTTGACTTGCTCCAGATTTCACCATAAAGTGTACTAAAGAAAAGCAACGACAGGAAAACAACAACAAAGCTTCTCTCCGATGCTTTGTTTATAAGAAAAGTCCACTCATAATGAGAAACAGTTTGGAACATGAAAGGAATGCACAAAATGTATCTTTTGGTAGCTGAAAGATGCAGGGAGGTACACTCCTGCCTGCGTGCATTAGTAGATTAATAGTGAATTTTGGGAAAAGAAATGTAGTATAGTTGTTTGAGAATTTATTGGTGTTTTCAGTGATGCAAACTTATGAATGGCTTGGGAAATACCTATTTCTAATAACTGTATATCTTGCCTCACGTTCCTGAAATGTTCCCAGAGCTTGGGAAAAAAATGTACCGACTTTTTATATCTAAAAATAAGATACTTACTGAAGAAGTAATTAAATAGTTAAGGCATGCATTTCCCAGACTTCAGAATTAACTAAAACCGCTCAGGCAAAACCTTCAGTCTGATAGGGGAATAAATTTAAGGACAGTAGGAAGAGGTATCATGTTCTAGAGTAACAGCAAAGAGTGAGCAGGTCCATATTTATCAGAGGAGACTAGAGGCCTTTGTTAATATTTTGAGGGATGGCAGCTGCTCCTGCGCAATGTGATTGTGAGCATATAAGTGCTTGGCCTCCTCATTGATACAGGGCCCGGATCCTTCCCTGGGAAGGACACTGTCTGAAGGGTTGTCTGTGGGTTTTAATCTTGGCTCTTCCACTGGCCTGTTGCATGACCCAGGGCATGGCACAGCGTTGGAGCATATTCCTCGCTCTTTTGTGTTTTGTCTCCTGTGGACAGTAAGCTCCTCCAGACAGAGGCGGTCTTTTGTTAGACATTTGTACCAGGCAAACACAGTGGATGGCTAACCCCGATGGTGTCTCTGCTCGTTATTGTGCCTTCCTCCAACTTCTTCGCCACTACCGTGTCTGTACCATGGGAGAAGTAACGTGGATGTACTGTGTATGAGTAGCACTTGGGAAAGAATTGCAGCACAGGCAGGATGTACTTTTCTTCATAAAAAGAATGGCTAAACCCCTAAGATAAGCACAAGATAGCAGAGGGTATTACCAAAGCATAACTATGCAAAGATTCGTAATAGGTTACAGAAGCCTTTCAGATTTGTTTGTTGGGTTTGTTTCTTAAAAATATTTTGGAGCACTGGAAAAATGTAAAACCCTTTAAAGAGTGAACTAACAAAAAACCAACCTGGTAAACAGGAGAGCCTAGCTCTGCACAGCTATAATCTATTTTTTGGATGAATTTGAGTTTTTTCCTTAGAATTCTGAAAACCTACATTAGCATGTATTGGTGTAGTGGTTGCCTTCTAGCATGATCTCCTAAGGAGTCCCAGAGGCATTACCTACACCACCAAAGCCAGTGGTTGTGACCATGCACGTGGCCATGGGGACTTTAGCATGCTCTTCTCTCAGAAGCATCTCCTTGTTATAGCTACCAAATGAACAGATAGGAATTACCACAACAGACGAGGGTATGGGAATCTGCCTGGCTGTTTAGGGAGATGAGAATAGTGGGATTTATGAATTAGCATGAGGCTGTGGGAAGATGGGCTAAGGCTTATACATGTGTGTGTAGAGAAGAGGAATGTGGGACAGTGCATGGAAGTTAATCTTTTAATATGTATGTTTTAATACAAATAATTTGTAACTAAAAATTTTAACAGGCTGTAAAATCAACATTCTACTGAGAAACTTTTCCTCGTTCTTTTCTTTGCAGTTGAGAAATTAATAATTTTATATTATTTCATAGCTGGTTCTTGAACAAAATGTCCTTTTCTGGAGAGGAGTCTTTCAGAATGATACTGGGATTAGCCTTTGAGTAGTGTGGAAGCAGCTAAACACCATCGACCCTGAGTCTTCGACCACCATCTCTTTCTTCTCCTTGTCTTCACATGTTTAAGGCCCATTGCTTGGGTCACAGGATAACTCCCCAGAAAATTTCAAGTCAGAGAAATGTTTCATTCAATCCATGGCATGAAATGGAAAGTGGGTGCCTCAGTTAAAGCAAAGGAAAATGGGAAAATGTGAAAATCACATCCTCTGGGGAAAAAAAATCCAAGCAAGTCAGCAAATCTGTTGCCCATTGACAATAAATAAATAAACAGGGAAGTTGTGGCCTGGTGCTGGTGCAAAGATATTTGTGAACAGGGATGCCTGGGTGGACCTTTAGATTCCCATTGCTTGGCTGGCTGGCCTTGAAAGACTGTGAGGCTTCAGTCAGCAAAGCATTATTTAAGATGTTCTTAAATATAAGCAGGCATGCTTATTGTAGTTAAATATCTGTTAAGAGGCTTTGCCAGCCCAGTTTTTTTCTGGCCCTCCGTTTCTAGAAGTTACGGTATTTAATTCTTAACACGAGATCAAAATGCTTGAATGAAAACATCTCTGTAAAGAAGGTTGCATTATAAAAGGGAAAAATAAACATTAGCATTTTTCCTGAACATGTATACACCAACACAGCTTATTTCTACCATTTCAAAAACATGAGATAAATTTCTTTCCCTTTGTTTTCTGTTTCCTGTAACTTAGGCTTGATACCGTTATAAACTTCAATTCAATAATAACTAATAATGATTGTACAGAACAGCCTGCATTGCCTTCTTAGTTTGTCATTTTTTCTCCCTAGTTCACTCAAAAAAGCACAGTAAAGCAGGAAAACTTTTGATTTACCTTTCTAATGAAATGTACAGGAACATTTAGGTAGATTTTCCTGATAAAGTGCTCTGCCTTTTCCATAGTCTCATTTCAAGTGGCTGTTTTAATGCTACAGAAATCATGCACACTACCAGAACACAGGGACATAGAGAAATGCTCTGGTGATCCTTATTTGAGTGGAAAGTGCTTAAACATTTTATCATTTGGAGAAGCAATATAATGCATGTAACATTTTTTATTATTTTTTACCAGTTTTCTTAATAGTTTTGTTGATGGGCTAGTATGAAGTTTATTTTAACAAATCAGATATGTAAGGAGTGACCGCAAGTGAGTGCTCCATAACATTAAAACATGCCTGTCTCCATCTTGATTTTTGCCATCTCAGGTAATTTTCCTTTATAAACACCTGCAATTTTTTCTTAAACCTTTACTGGGTCCCTTTATCTCATTCAGCACAATGCAGTTCTTACTGAAACTGAAGTAGTTTTCCCTCAAGCAAAATTGAATCACAAGTCATGAAGTGGAGTTGGCGCAGGGATTGCAGGGGCTTGTATCTGATTTACTTAACTTCACATGCTTTTTCCTGTTGTAGGATCAAACCCTGAAACTAAAGCAAGATTTTTTTTCTCACCTAAAAGAAAACATGGTGGTCAAGGGAATGCCATTTCTGATCTGTGTGAGGCTCAGTTTACTAACAGTGAGCAGAGTTTGGTTAACTTCATATTCTGGACAAGCTTGTAAATTTGTCCCCTTCTATGCTGTGATCTTATCAAGGTTGTACTGTTTTCCTTTTCTTCTCCTCCACCCCCATCTTCTTTCTTTCCTTTTTGCTTTCTTTCTTTTTTTTTTTTTTTTGAAGTGCAGCCTTCTGATCAATGTGCACTTTTTTTTTTCCATTTCCCTAAATACATCATGAAAAAGGATGAGGTTTCCGCCTTAATTGCTTGTGCCTTTTATTCACATTCCTCTCTCAGCCAGAATTGTGAAAAGAGTGTTAGTAAAAGGCTGCACAATAGAGCTTTTCATTAGGCCTCAACAAGGCACACAAAAGAAGGCTTTTGGAAGGAGTGAATGCAGGACTTTAATTTGCAGGTGGAGAGTAGATAAAAGGTGCTGACGCCTCTATTATTCTCTTACTTAGGTGACCCTTACCCCGTTCAGCTGATCCCAACTACCATGGCAGCTGCTGCCGCAGCAACACCAGGCTTAGGCCCGCTCCAACTGCAGGTAAGTCCGAAGACAATGCAGAAGAGGCAAAGGTTAAGTAAATACAAAAAAATGTTTTCTCTTCCATTCGAACACAACGCAATGAACAGGGGTTTGGGTGCCTTCTCTTCAGGGGAAATTCACGTCCGGAGCAAAATAGTCGTCACATCATACACATTTTCCTTTTGCCTCGGGGAAAATTTGTGTTACGTTTTTGTGTCTTTGTTGTCAATTTAACTACTTTTGGGGTTGTACTTTAAATTTCCGCAGAGCGGTATATTTGCTTGTCTTTTCCATTAGATAGTTCTGATGCAGGCTGCACAGGCTGACTAGGTGTAAAGCAGCAAAAGGAAACACATTGCCGGGCAGAAAAGCTCTGTCCTGACAAGCACTTTTAAACTGCTTAAAAGTCGCTTAACATGATTATGTCCTTTTAGGCTGTAAGCTCTTCAGAGCAATGACTGGCCCCTCCTACAGTGTTTTATGGTACCCAGCACATTTTAGGCACTGCTGTAGTGCAGATAATTAGCGATTATACTAATTTAACATAGGCAATTAGAAAACAGGTGGAAAGATACTGAAGAATTTTTTTTGAGCTATGTTAAAGAGTTGGCCTGGTAGCCAGATGTATCTGATTCAAAACTCCCAATATCATTCTACATTTTGGAGGTATTAGGGTGTCCATGGGTCTTAATGATAGTGGTGCAGATGTTCCTCTGGTATTCCTGATCAGCTCCACAACCCTTGTCAAGTCATTGGTATTAAAAAAATGTGATGTCCATCTCCACAGTTTGAATTTTGTTACCTGCCATGTATGCTTTGCTGTTAGGATGAAGCCGGGTAAACTCTGGGACTAAAATGAAAGCAAGATCCAAATCATCTCTAGTTCTGCAAAATCTGGATTGACACTCTTTTGTAGAAAGAAAAAAAAGTCCCATACTCTCCATTGCTAATTCGTCTCCCCGCTCTTTATTATTTGCCAAGTCACATGGAACAGCAGAGCTTTATACCTGCTTGGAAAAGCTCAGCATTTATAAACAGTACGTGTAAAATGCATTCTCAAACTCAGTTTGGCCAGCATCAGTATGAAGTAGACTCTCTGCAACATCAGATATTTCAGTTGTTTGGCCAGCATACGAGAGCGTGGGACATAGTTCTGGGGAAGATTTTTTTTTTTTTTTTATTTTAACACAGCCAGCGGAAGTTAGCTGAGTTTCACAGAAATAGCTGCCAGTGTGTAAGCTGACACGTTCCATGCACCACAGAGGTTAATACATTCATTCCTATTGTGCCTTTGTATGAAAAGCTACACTGTCTGTGTGTTAGTTTCTGATTCTGTGAGTTACAAATACCGTAGGCGGCTTAAGAATCATGGGAGCCATAAAAGTCATCCCTCTGAAATGAATTTTGAGTAGTAATGCCAGTATTGATAAAGTGCTTATAATAGCCAAACACAGATGAACACACTTATGGAAGAAAGAGGGGGGGAAAAGGAAAAACAAAAATGGAGCTAGCTAGCAATGAGAAAATAGAGGGCTGAGTCTAATTCTCCTTATTTTTGCAGTCATTCAGGCTAGTCCTAAAATAATGCATCAGTGCTCCAGTAAGTTGGGAGGATGGTTTGCTTTCATTTCAGGACCAGCTTTGGGCTGTATCTCTGCATGCGGTGGGCTGAAGTATTCTGATTAAAATAGGCTTTATCACAATGACAGTTTCCTTATAAAAAGGTGGGCTTTGTGCAAATGTGACTGACTTCACAAATATCTTAAGATGAGTTGAGGTTGTGGAAAATTTGAAAACCTCAACGGCCTCTTGTTTCTGTGCAAAGGAGAACATTAAAATGAACGTATTGACCAAGTTCACCTATGTTGTTTTGCTACATGTTATTTAGTCTGGAATTAAAGCGAGAGTTTGGCAGCCAGTCAGTGAGAGAGGTTCAAATTACTACCTCTGTAGACTCCTTCAAAGCTTTCAGACTTGATCTCTAAGGGTATGCATATGCTGGAAAAAATTTAAAGTTGTCTTTCTTTCTTCACGTCTTAACAGTGATTTTTAGCTATCAGCACAACCTGTCTAATAGAAGCTGGACATGCCTCTTAATTTCTGGTGCCATTTGAAAGAGTCAGATAGACTGTATGTGCTTTGAGAAAGGTTTTGTGGTATAGTACTCAGAATGGACTCTCACCCATGCTAACGTGAGTGGAGCTGAATCTAGCGTAGCTGCTAGCCTAGGAAGATTGTGCCTTCCAAACTCTGTCCAAGTCCAGTTTAGCTCAGTGATGACTGTTTCTACAGCCATGAAGAAACATGCATGATGTTTGTCATGAAGAACTGGTCCAAAACCACCTTTAAATGGCATAAGTGAATGTGCAGGCATTACAGTCTGTTTCAAGGAGGAACTCCTCTTACTTCAGACATTCCCCTACATTACATATAACCATAGTGTTCGCTCCAGACCCTCTGTCTTCTGGTCATCAGACAGTAGAAGGTCAGAAAAGTCCAATGTTCCTTCTTTTCTTCTTTTTCTATCCTCCCTACCACTCATTCCTCAGGCTTTGTATACTAAAAGCAGTAGTTTTCAGGGGAGATCAAAGAACCTGACACAATGCTCAGTTTGTTGCTCCCAGCAGAATTTGGTACACGTTATCTCAGTGAAGACAAAGCCAGGGAATTTTTCTTGTTTGTTTGTATAGTGATAAACATGTCTTTGTTATTTCATTAGAGAATTTTAAGTCAGGGCATGGCTTTAGTAGTGTACTGTGAGATCAACAGGAAGTACTTTTTTATCCCTCGTTGTCAAAATCGGATTTTCTTTATGTAAATGAAATGCACACTCTATTTCTAGAAGAAGAGCTAACACCTGATTGTTTTCCTGTGGCAAAGATACTCTTTGTCAGTGAAAATGTAATCTCTCATTTTGAAATGCCCTGTTGATTCCCACTGATGGGTTCGTAATCTGAAGCCCTCCGTTTCTCTCCCTGCCTTTGAGTCCCCACTGGGGTATACAGATTCTGTCATCTGATATCCGCCACAATTAGCCATACGTGATTGCCTTTATTTCCAGTATCCACAGAGAGACTAATGACTCAATAAGAATGGAAACTAGAACTTACATTGTTAGATGTTGCAAAAGGAGTAGATGGATGGGGCCATGTTGCAGAAGCTGGAACTAACACGATGCATGCTTGAAACCTCTGATAAAGAGCTATCCATCAGCCCTGCATATTCACTCATACCCACATTTAATGACATAAATGCCATTTGAAAAAAAGTTTTTAGCTTTCCTCTGTTAATGAGAAGATTCAGTCCCAAACACTGTGTGAAGTGTCATTTTAAAGTATACCCTCACTGCAGTAAAATCCCTCTTGGTTAGCACATGAGTTTCTTATGTTCATTTTCCCCCCATAAATTTCATATGGTCTTGTTCTTCAAGGGTGATGCAGCACGGTGATTCTGTTTCAAATGAACGAGAACAAAACTGAACATAGTCTTGCCACTGTGTTTTACTGAATAAGGATAATGAATCAAAAGTACTGCTATACACCTTATATGAACATGATGTTTTCCTATATGGTTCAGCAAATGAGGGAATTAAATTCCTCCATCTTGAAGATCAACATTCAAAGCTGTAAGCATAGATACCATGTAACAAGTTTTACACAAAGTAATCTGAAGTAATTATTCTAATACCAGTCGTCTTGGGCATACCTAGTATGAAATAGATGTTTTCAGAAGTCTGAGCAAATTGAGTATAAAATGATATCTGGTGGTTTCTTTTCTGAGAAAAAATAATTCCTGAGCATTAGGAAACAAAAGACCTGATTGCCTGATCTGAAAATTGAGATGAATCTGCACCATTGGGAGCGCGAATGGTTCAGATTTCCCAGATTGTTTGTCTGATAACCAAATACTGACAACAACTGATTAATTGGCAGTAATACAAATGCCATATATACCCATCACTATATTGAAAGATAATGCTGGATGTATAATGACAGCTGCCCGTGTAGTGTTACTATATGGACATTTTGTGTCCTGTCAAAACGATATAGCAGTCTGATGTAATACAGACTTCCTGCAAACATCTGCTCTTGGAAAAACACCCCAAAAAGTTTTGAGTGCCCACGTTCAAGCTGCCTTCCCTCTTCATCTTGGCATGAAACAGGACATCATGATTATTGGTGGTTGCCTTCAACCTTATGACCAAACCCGTCACTATACGGATCAAGAGAACCTCATGTCAGCATATGGGTGTGAAAGCATTTTAGCTGGGTCTCAGTTCTGAAGACCAGCCATTTGAACAATCCTGATTGATTATCTTTGGCTATTTTTATAAAGATGATGAGCAGATTTAGACCTCAAACATATCCGGAAAAATAATTCAGCCAAGTTTTTTAGTCTGCACTTTCTTTGTTAAGTACTTGGGTCAATTTTTTTTTCTTACTACAAACCTATATTTTCAGCAGTGTGGGAGGATGCATACCAAGGACTGAATTTCAATTGAATTTAGCATACATAGTCTGGACCACATTTTTAGAAGAATTTGGGTCACATGTAGGCACTGACATAAGTGGCTAGATTTTGAGAAAAGTTAAACCCATTCGGAGTTTGAGTGCTTTTCAAAGTTGTTCATGTTGCTATTATTTAGGTGTCTGATTCATTACAAATTTTCCTTTGGAAAACCTTGCTTCTAGATATCTTAAGGGTCACATAATCATCTGTGGTCTCCATGTTTGTTTTACTTGAAGGAAATGGAATGGACAGAGATATTTAACAAGTGTGCAGTGACTGATCAGAAGACAGACTGTTCCGATGGTCATATGAGTATTACATAAAACATCTGTTGCCTATGAAACAAAAATAAAGTATGAGGACTGCCTGCTCAGTCAGATACCATTTTTTTTCTTACATACTAGCTTCCTTTTGGCTTCTGCACCGTTGCAGGGATGAGCTACATCTCTCCACTTGCCAGTTCAGGTTATTTCTCTGAAGTATCTCCTGAAGTTTCATTTGAAATGTTGCTGATGATAGAACTTCACCTTTCTCTTAAAGAGATGGCACTATATTTTCATGCATTAATTGTCAAGTACATTTAATTTTCCTTTTTTTTTTTTTTGGCATATCTCTTTCTGATTTCTTACTGTAATCTGTAGACGTAACCAGTTTTGACCAGATTAAGCAGTTGGCCTTCCAGTGTTACAACACCGCAAATCTGTAAAAGAAGACCCTGAAAAAGCTGTATGAACACTCTAGTGATACATCTGAATACTGAAAGCTTGATTCTTTTCTTGCATTGGGGAGCCAACTTGCCAGAGCTGCAAAGACATATGAATTATTTCTGACTGAGAAGAAAGGTCCGATGCCCCATTGTTGTCTCTACGGAATGTAGCCAAGAGATGGCAATACTTTATCCGTTATTCATTTACTTTGCAATCTACATTCATGACCTCTTTGGGCTATTACTGTAACCAATTCTTTGCCTACAAGAAGGTAAACCATTTCTTAGCAGTGCAAGGTTATTCCTTCTATTTGCTGGGCAGTGTCTATCTTTAAATAACCATCTAAGCTGGCTTTTCAACAGTGAGAGTCAGTATCCTTTTCACTGTTTGCTTTTCTGCTTTACCTGTTCTCATTAATAGGACTCTGACTTAATTTGTAGGGAATAAATCATTAGTGCACAGTTTAATTACAATATTATAATACTCATGCAATCCACTTAAGCATAAAAAAGTAGAATTAGTTTTTCACTGTGAGCACACACATCTGGGGAAAAAAACAGTTAAGTACATGAAAAGCAGCATTTCTCATTAGCATAACCAAAAGATGGCAGTTGTCCATCTGCCATTAGCTCAGTGTATTGCTATGCTGTTTCTGATGGCCATCACAAATAATGATAATAATAGGAGTAATAAAACAACATAATATGTATACATTTTTGTTGGATGCCCTTTTAAATAGTTTTTAAAATTGCTACATTCATGCAGATTCTATATTCCCTACTTCTGTCCACCACGTGTTTCTGGCTTTGTAAGTGAATGTGTTGGCCACTAGATATTCGCCACCTGTTCTGCAAATGAGTAGCCAAGATGGCCATTTTAAAAGAGATCATTGAACACCGAGGTCCAGTTCTTCAGCTAGAAAAATGGGGCATAGTACTCTTCATGTAAGTGAAGCTACAACCATCTAAACGGGGTGAAGATCTTTATGTCAGTGTGGGGTAAGTTATCTTCAAAAATTTGAACTTCCCAAGATTTATTTATTATGAAGTCTTAAGTGGTGATTTTAAAATATTCATTAAACTCTATAAGTAAAGCGTGGAGTGAGGAGCTATTGATTGCCAAAGCATTTTTGAGCAATCCCTATGTTTTTAAATGGAAAAAGTTCCTCCCAATTAACTCAAAAGCAAGCCTCACAACACCAGGATGCAACTCGTCCGCACTTTCTGGATACCTGCTGAGAGCTAGAGATTGTGACAGGTTGTGTAAAAGCATGAACCACAGAACATATCAGCTCAAATAAATCTTGTTCATGGTGAGTAAATGCGCTTTGTAGTTGATGTCTAAATAGCCAATACTTGCCTTTGATACAATCTTATACAATGTTATGGGTAAACTCAATATATTCTATCAAAATAGATTTTAATGAAAAGCTTGACCACATCATTTTATCGAAATCCAATCAATTTACGAAGACAATCATCATGACAGACTATATATAAATGCTTTGTATTTTACTGAGCACTGTGCATGTCTGAACGTATGCACAGTGGACATTTACAGGCAGTAAATACACATGGTAAAACAATATCATGGCTACTCTGTGGGTTGTCAAATTATAACTCCCTCCCCAGCCCTCCAGGGGAAGGAATTAGCAGTGGTAGCATATTCGTTTTATCTAGATTAACAGTCCTTTCTGCATAACTTTCAGATTCCATCCATATCTGTGAAAAATGAAAAAGACTGAAAAATGACCAGCCTATCTTCCTTTCAGTTGTAACTCAGGCCTGCTGTTTGCTAGCAGACCTCTGTCTGCATGAGTGAGTTTTCTTGTAGGTTAAAGAGACTGCATTCCCTCTTCCCCCTCCCTCCGACCCTGAGCCTGCAGGGCAGACAGACAGAAGCACACATATGATTAATACAGCACAGCTGCAGTAGTGACTCATTTGCATATGTATTAATAGAGGCAAAAACAACAATTCAATTACATACAGAGACATTCTGCATACTAAAGAACATATGCAAATAGCCTGGAAAAAGTGCAGCCAGCGTTTTCTCCGACTTCCCTGACCCCATATGGGCTAGCATCAGAGCCTAGCAGTTTTCAAGAAATCCCCTTTAGGAAGAACCTGTTACAAGATGCTTATACAGCTATTACTCCTCCCACCACCCCCCCGGGTTCCCAGAAGGCGTTTGACATTTGGACAATGGAAATAGCACAAGAAGTGTCTTTTCCATGTTATTTCATATTTGCCAGCCTTCAGCTTCATATTGTTGTCTCTTTACATATAAGCCCCAGCATGAAGAAACCCAGTCCTTCGCCTCGTCTTCCATATGCACACATTTATTCTATTTTTCTTTCTCATCTCTTGTGTTGGTTCCATTTTCCTTTGTCTTTCTCTCTCTCAAGCGTTCTCTTATCGACTTCTGTGAATTAGCAAAAGATGACCGTTTCTGTGCCTTTTTCTTCTAGTGACCTTAAATATCTCATAATAGTATAATTCAGTGATTTTCTGCTAGGGGGCCATTAAATACTTTTAATGGGTCTGAAAGGTGACTCAGAAAAGTTAACCTGTTGTAGATAGGCTTTTATATCATGATACATTGGTCTTTGTCACTACTAAGGTGGTTGTGGAGTTCTCAAACCAAAAAGGTTAAAAATCACGGGTATTAAATAGTTCGTACTACAGGTGATGGCGATCTTCATAACTGGTACAGAATCTGATTCTAGTAGTAGAAACAGATGTTCTCTAAATCTCACGGGAATTTAATAGGGAATAGTTTTGAGCATCTTTCAAAAGCAGGTTGAAAGTATTCCAGCATTGGAACTTAGGCTATAGGAAGGCTTACTTAAGCTATAAATAGTTTCTTTAGCTATAAGTTATTCCTCATGTTAGTTTGTGTTATAACTAAAACACCAAGTATACTAGATGTATGTAGTCAGTATACTTCTTCAAAGGGGCCATTCACACACTGTGATGCACAAGAAAATATTAGGCCATGATCCATACCCAGTACACTGATTTCTGGAAAAGCGTGGCATTTGACATTGGCCGTTATGGACTAGATAAATAGAGCTCTCTTTCAACTTGAAAAGAGATAACAAGTCACTAAAAACTTTTGGAAACCTGACAAAGCCATTAAGGTGCCCAACTGTCTTGTTTGGGTGGCAACCCTCTGTGTTTCAAGCAGTCTAAATTACTGGCCATTTGTTTGAAACGTCTCTGTGGTGTGAGCAGGGAAAAATAGGTCATGGAAGAAAGAGTGCGTACCTGTCTGGCAAGCACACTTGCGAGGTCAGGTCATCCTTAATTTCTTTTCTCTCGCAAAAATGTTACACTTCTTTCTTTTGGGGGTTAGCCTGACAGACGGAAGCAGATTACTCCTTGATTATTTATAAGGCATTAATTTTAGATGAATATTGCTGAAGTAACTGACATTGTAAGTAGTTTTAGCAGCCAGCAGAAGAGCCTGTTTGCAGATTGGAATATGACAGTCTTCACTTACACAACGTCCTGGGTAGGACAAAGTCTGAAGTGTATGAAAGAAGAGAAAACTCGAGGAGCAGAGGCATATATATCAGCCAAGACTTTGTTTATTCTTCTGTGCGATATAACTGGGACTTCGGAAGGTTGGAATGATGTTGTCCATGTCAGGAGTTCAACCAGCTGCAAGTCAAAACCAGTGCCAAAATAGCAGCAATGGCAACACCTGTTTGCCAGAGTCTGAAACCAGGCGGGGAAAAAACATCTGAGAAGTGTCTTACATTGCCCCAAAGTAGCTTCTGTTGAGAAAGAAGAAAATAGCCACCTTTGTACATATACCTTGAGATAAGGGAAACGATGCCTCCCTCCCTACATTGGCAACAGAACAAACCTGTGAAGTGTTGGTGTTTCACAGAACGCGGTGTTTCGTGGCTTACATTCGTTTGGAATTAATTCTTCCTGGAAAGATCTGTATGAAAAACCTGGTGACAACACCAAAAATACTTTTTTTTTTCTCCTACTTTATGCCCTTTGCACATTCCAGACACTGGGTTTTGAAATAGTTGGCTTATGCTACTGGTTTTCCTATTATATTGTTTGCTCTTTTCAGAGGGATGTTGCTGAAAAGAAGATTATATAATCATGCAAATAAGATTGTATAATCCAGAGCAAACGGTCCGTGGGGGGGGGAACAGGAAACCACACCGAGTGGAGCTTGGCTGGCTGCGGGGGCACTCGCTCTGAAACCATAAACTGGGGGGTTATGGGCCTCCTATAAAACATGAAAGCTGCAGTCAGACTAGTGGATTTTTCTGGATATTTTTGGAATGCATTGTCTTCAGGCTGAGCTCTGCCAATAGTGTGTATTTACAGTGCCTCAGCAGAACGTCGTGACAGACAAACACACAGGAAAACTGCAAATCACTAACATGCACACTCTTCAGAGCTTGCGGAACAATGCTACCAATAACAAATAACAACAGTGAGAAAAGCTGACTTACACAAAACTAACTACTTACTGACACTCACTTACTCCTTTAGGTCCACAAATCAAATTGCTACATTTTATGCATCCCAAAAGTGACCACAAGAAAATCTCCCTTGAAATCTTGCTAGCTTTGTTGTACCTAGGTCATATGACATGGTTTGTTGTTAGATGCACATCAGTATAACATATGAGCATGTAAGAATTTCAATTTATGCCTTATTTCTTACTACAGTCTTGTTTATGACGGTTCTTTTTTCTCCAAAGTTTTAGGTCATTTCCAGTTGACAAGGCAGAATGGGATAGAAATAAACAAACAGCATAGTAAATGTGTACACAGGGAGAGTATCACTGGCCAGTGATATAAATTGCATACAGCAAGAACAGTGCAAGCCATTAAAAGTTCTTGTGCTCTTATTCTCATCCTGTCTTTCTTATGTCTCATTCCTTGCCAGGGTTAATTGTTACCAGCCAGGATATTTTAGCATCTTTTATGAATGGAGGCTAATATTAGGCACAGTTTGAAACTGTGAAATACCTAGTTACTGTAGACTATAGATCTAAGCATTAGACAACAAACCACTGAGGTCAGGATGCTTGCTCTGTTTGTTTTCTTTCCAAAGTCATCAACTGAGCTTAGCTCAATAGAAGATACCATAGTATGTGGAGATGGAACTTTCAGAGTGTTAAATTTAATTATTCTGTTGTGCCTGGATAGCATAAGCCTGTTCCTGAGGTTAAGTCAGAGTGCAATTAATTGCCCCAATACCTAGGCTCAGTTTCCTCAAATTCCTTTTCTCCTTTCAGAGGTTCTTCATGTTTTCCACTCCAGTGGATTTTGGAAGGTCAGTCTGAACAAGAAAATCTGGAGCCAACAATACCTGTAGCTCCTAGTGGTCCTGAAGACTAGCTTTTATATTTGTAACCCACATGAGCTCTGCTGGTCTCTTGAGTTTGAGTCTAATTCCTAGACTAGCTTCTAAGCATCCCTGTCGCTTTGCAGAACTGAGTTATTTGTTTGCCATTTTTACCAATGGTCTGTTTCTGTTCCTGTCCATTCATTAGATAGCTAAGGAGAAAAGTATTGCAGACTACTGGATTTACATTCCTTCACCCCTTAGCCATAGAGACCAGTCACATTACAGATAATTTACCTGACCAGAAACATACAGCAAGTTTCTTAAGTCATCTGTCTCAGAGACTGACAAACTCCAGAATTACAGAGAGCAGGGCTGTCAGCAAGCTACCGCTTGAGTTGTCTTTCCCTAATGGACAAACATATAAATCAAACAAACTAGAAAGCAAAATAAAAAGCATGTATACAAGAAAGAAAAACATTTTAAAAAGTCAATGTGTTTTTAAGATGGGAGAAGCTTTGAAATCAGTATCCTATGATTATCAATACAACAGGAAAGCAATAAGAAAGTTTCAAATGCTCTCATGTTAGTAGAAACTGAGATTTTTTAAAAGCGTTTTCCAGCTATATCTGCATCTCTACATCTTGCTTTTTAGAGTGATTGCTCTCTCTATTTAAAATCTGCACTACAGCAGAATCCTCTAGCCGTATTGCAAGCTGTAGTTTGGTTTAGTAACCACAGCTGTGCCACATACTGCACCAGCCGTGGCTGACAGGGGCAATCTGTTTGTGGCATATTGAGGGAGTCAAATTGTCTTCGGGGACTGCTGCGGAGTGGCTTTTTTCAGCTCCTTCCTATAGGTACAGTATCCGCTTCTCCCAAAGGGGCTTGGGACTGCCAGTTTGTGTGCAAGGGAATGAGGTTAAGCCCTCAGAGACGTGGGATGCCACGAGAGGTGGTACCCATCTCTCCGCCTGGTGCACTCAGGGGCCCGCAAAGCAGCATTCCCATGTTCCTCCCCATGGGTGCTGTGCCGGGGAATGCCGGCTGTCCCCCAGCCCACCTGGGCAGCAAGGCCAGCGGCTCTCTGCCCTTCTGAAGGTGAAGTGTCCACTCTGTAGGTTACACTTCTCTCCATGCTGGAGTGTGAAAATAGCATCTGGCTGCAAAGCCTTTTCGTTTCCTTTTCCTAATTTTTCTTTTCCCGTTCATGGCTCAAAACACTCTTTACAAATTTTAACAGTGTGTTCCCCGTTAATGCACCAAACCAGATTTGTGATAGTGTTATTGAAGTTTTTTGGGCCATTACCATGGAATACAGTAGCATATTTATTTCATTAAGGCAACCAAGTGGATCTAGCTGAATTTGGCAAAAGACCATGGCTGATGTCCTATTTTATCTCTGATGTGGATTTTACCGTTAAACTCTGAACTTCTGAAAATTAGAAAATTCACGATAGAAGCAGTCATAGGTGTGCTACATTTTGTAGTCTTACTAATTGTCTTTCTAACTGTCTTTGTAGTCTTACTAACTACATTTTGTAGTCTTACTAGCTTACTAACTGTCCTTAAATATCTCTTACTTTCTCCACAGTAGTTCTGCATTGGTATTTGTTCAATATTCCGATGTTTACTTTACAAACTCAGGGCTTATTGATGTTTAGGGTAAGCAGTATGTCATGTATGTATAGCTTACATTTAACTCACTGTCCTGCTGTGTCACCAATAACTGCCTTGGAATATAGTTCCTTTTAGGCCGATCAACCCTACTCATCCTATTCCCAGTATTATGGCAGCCTTGCTTCTTACTATATGCTGGTCTGATATACTGGTGACGAAAGTAATTCGGACGGTATATATCAATGTATGTTTAGATAAGATTTTTAAAGAGGCCTGAAGGGATTTGGGAGCCCAGCAATAATTAATTTCTTACGGTGGCTTTGAAAATAGGATATGCAACATTCACACTTAATCCTTCCTTCTTTCCACAGCTGTTTTATTTTTCCCATGATTTGTTTTGTGGAAAGGAAACAGTCATCAAAATTATATCAGAATGTTTGATGGTGATGTGGCGTTCATTCAGTAACTCAGTTTTCATTGGATACAGTGAAAGACCTACCTCTAGTCCAAGCTGGCCAAGCTCATGTTTGTGTGATAGCTTGTGTTTCAGTGCATAGTACGTGCTTTCACGTTAAGTGGGAAAAAGAGAGAATGAGCATAATTTCCCAGCATTTTGTGTTGGGTACTAGGATGTCATATCTCATATACTCATGCATTAGAATTTCATTATTGCATAGATGTGGGACTCTAACCAAATTGAATGCTGCCCCAAAAGCGGTGTTGGGTACCCTGATTTTTATCATACTGTGTGGGCATGGGTAGATGAACTTGTATATATGACCTGAGCTCAGACAGAATAAGTTAGAGAAGAAGAGATCCTAAAATGAGCCAGGGCCTACCCAGTTAAAACTCAAAGTATTATGCTTACATTTAAGCATTTTCTTAAGTCTGATTGATTTTTCTTTTTTTTTTCATCAGTTCATTCAGATAACTTCATTTCACTTCACAGTAATTGCTGCTCTGAATCAGGTCCTTAATGGATGTAGGATAGGTAGGTGCTTGCACATCAAGTGTTTCTTTTGTATCACACTGGGTGGCATTACAGGTTTGATTTCACTAAAAGGTATTGTTCACCATCAAGTGTAGAAAGAAATGAATACTAAAAAAAACGAGGAAATGTTAGATTAAAAATAAGCTGATTTGTCACCTTGCTCATTGACTATGAACTGAATAGACTTCTAACCCTTAAAATACTTTCTCCCCCTTTTCCTTTTTATTGCCTGGAATCTTAAGAGCTTTATCATTTGCAGTCATAAAATGAAAATATACACCAAACCCTCAAAGGGCAAGTATGAAATTAAATTATATTTGGGCAGCTGTAACCTTTTAAAACGATCAGATTCCAGTTAATGTATTTCTTCCTGTTCCGAGTGCTGCCATGGTGTTTGATGGTGGGAAGCAGTCCAAAGGGCATTGGGAGATAATAAATTCACTGGAAATTTCACCCTGAGGCGAGCCTCGATACACCAAGGCTTCCATTTAGCGGGACTGACCTAAAAATCTTGTCACATCCAAAGGTCACTTAGGTTGGGGTTGGTGTGTCCCATCTATCTTTCCTTGGTGCAAAGAATGACAGCTGAGCTCATAAACAGCCATCGGAATATGGAAGGACAAGGAGGGGGGAAAGGGAGGAGAGGGAGGAAGGATAATACCACTGACAACTTCTTAGATTTCCTCTAGGCCAATGAGAATAGATACCATCTTTGGGGTTGCTTGTTTCTGCTACGGCAGAAATGGCAGTTCAATTTGAAGAGGTTACAGTTAACTGTGGAAGTCTAAAACAAGTGATTCCCCCCATGTCTGCAAATGCCATGTAATCCTGCTAGTACACGTTATACTGTCCCTGAATATTTCATACTTGTTACCAGTCTTGTTAGTCAAAACAATTCACGGTTTATACAATGCTTTGCTTTCAAGGAGGGTCAAAAGTCTAAAAAGCTGTCAGTGATGACACTGATAGGTGTCATCTGTAAGAACAGTGATTCTAAGGGAAACAATTTGGACAATGACACTAATTATAAACAATACTGGAAGGTAAGATATTTTCAATCTTATGAGAAAATCTGTGATGTACGTCCTCTAGGACGTTACTTATCCTAAGCTCATTAAAATCGGTATAATCCTCCTACACAGTAAATTAGAAGCAAAAGGCCTTTGAGGATGACCGTTGTCTTCTAGTCATACTTCTTACTTCTGCGATGGGAAGCTCCAGTGGATCCTTCCTATGCTTGCAGTATATTAAATATTGGGGACAGGGCTCAGAGTTGCATAATAGAAGTATATTTGAAGGACAAAGAGCTGTCTTATCATAATTGGTCTTACTTAATTGGGGATGAGCCATGCAGCATATGTCCGTTGTATCCTAATGGTGTGAATCTCCTTCTCAAAATTCCCTAAGAGGAGGATGAAAGAGGCTGTCTGCCAGTCACTGCTGGGATGCAAGCAGCAAAGATTCCCTTTTCTACATCCTGTCTTGGTTGGAAAAAGAAATTGTAGTTGGTGGTCAGTGTCCCTCTGAAATGTGGTAACACCCCACTGTTGGAACAAAGATACCATGTGTGGTATAAGCATTGGTGTGATTCTTTTTGGAACATTAAATTGAAGATAAAATTTAAAAAGAAATAATTATATAAAATCAGTGTAAACTTGGACATATGAGAAAAAAATCAGAATGAAACACCCATGTTCCAAAATTTGCAAGATACTGAATAAGTTAGGTATCTTAACTCCTCCTGGGAATTTGCTGACGTCTCTCCGAGAATTTTAGTAAATCACATCCTGCTGAAGAGGATTGTAAATTGTATGTTCCTTTGCTTGTTAAAACTAAATGGAGTATAACTGTTATTTTCAGAAGTATTTCACACATTCTTACAAACATACTATATTTGAGGCAAACACAGTAAAGAAGGGCAAGATTGGCCAGCTGTCAGTGTTTGTCTTCATTTTCCTTGGGTTCACACTCTACTTTATGTTAACATATATGTTCTCTACACAAATCCCAAGTAATTTGCAGGCAACTTTGGGGGAGTTACATGCCCTTTCCCACATGTTCTGTGCTGAAAATGTAGCTGTATGCCTTACCACTTGTACAGCTTTGAGGAAGACAAAGTCACTTTCCATCTTACTTGCGTAACAGGAAAAAAGGAAATGTGTATTTTTAATGAACTTCAGAGAGGGCAGATATATTTCACTTTAAAAAATTCAGCTGCTAACACAAAATTTAAAAAATAACATAGGCATGCTGAGCACAGACTAGCTAGTTTTTTTCCTGGTTTGTACTCAGGATGGTGGGGTGAGAATCATCTTTAGCCATGGATGCCTAACATGTATAATTCATCTGGCCTAAAGTTGCAGGTTCCGTTCTAGTTTTTATAAAGGGAGCTGAGGGTGATTAGCTGAGACCTAGTCAGGTGGATTCCCCACTTACCCCCACTTCATGTACTTTTCTACTGTGGTCCAGTTTCCTTTTTCATTTGCCCAGGCAATTCCAGTTAGTAAGCAAGTAACAGTGGACAAGAAAGTCAGAATATTTCTGTGATTGGTGGTGGGACATGGAGCCTCAAGGCCACCTGATTTCATATTTCTCTAGTGGTTGGAATTTATGAGACACTGCGTTGGAGTCAGCGCAGACAACTTTTTAGCTGCCAGACATGTGTAGCTTCCCTGTGTCAGTTGAGTTTTCCGTCCTTGGGAAGAGGAGATATCCCGTTGTGCTGGTCAGTGCATTGCTACCCTACGTTTTCATATTCATTCGATTTCATGCCAGATGACTTTGGACAATCGGCAGTGGTCCTGAAGTATGTCAGTGTTGTTAAATACATGATAGAAAGTTAGATGGTGAGAATAAGGATTGTATTTAATGCCTGCAATATTGGGAAGTGCTTTTATGTTACCTTAGATGCTCCTTTTATTGTAGTGAATATGATCACTTTGACCAAAAGCCTGTACTATGCCATGATACTAACTGGAGAAGTTGAGAGATACTTTACAGTTGCTGACTTTGGCAAAAACAAGATGTGTCCCTGCGTAACGGAGGACTGTACTGTTTCTTGCATTATTCATGCTTCCCACACTGGAGTCACAAACATTGGGTAATGTTAATACTTGTCATGGAAAACTTTAATTGGCAGAGATGTTTAATATATTAGCGATAGATGGGAGGGCCCTCAAGAGACCTTCCCTGTTCTGGATTGAAATGTGACACATAATTAGCGATAAAGGAAGGCACTGTATGGAATGGATCGTTGCTCTACGGAGAGAAGTGAGGAGGATCCTTGCTTGACATTCCCAGTCTTTCCCGAAATGGGGATATATTTACAAGTTGCTAACTGAAGAAGCAATGAGTACTGTTCACCCTCCCACTGTAATGAACAGCCAGTCTTGGAGCAGCATAAAAAGGGTCAATCAAAGAGGTCGTACATCATACGAGGAGGCAGATGTTAGAACATATTGTAATGGATTGCTGTGCGGTATGTGAAGATGGCTTGTGGAGTACAGAGATGGGGGGAGAGAAGCTATCAGCGATGTTTTCTGTCATGGTCACTGTAAATATCCGAATTTTTGAGGAAAACTTCTGAACACAGGAAATCAAAGCATTAGCATTCCTGCTGTGGTAGACTTGTGGGTAGAGTGATGGAGAGAGAAAGGAATAGAAGCACAAGTCCCTCTGTAATACTCTGTGTAATATGAATATGTCTAGGTATTATCTGTGCTCTGCCAAAGTCAGTGTTAGCCTTGGAACGTGTGAGTATTTTACCTGAAAAAAAATTACAGCGCTTCAGACTATATTAAACACAGAACTGTTAAAATAGCTTCTATTTTAGCAGCGCCCCTAATTCACACCCACTCAAACACCTCCTCGCTCGTTAACCCCATCATCAGACCCAAGTAACTCAAGTGAAATGAGATGGCATTAGGAATGAGGTAATGAACAAAGATTTCTGGATAATGTTATTACTTCATGATAGCAGCTCTTGTTAGTGTGACTACAGTTAAGAGCTTCTCGGTATTTCCATTGCAAACTCTTTGGTACTCCCACCCCTTCTGCTTTACAGACAACTACTCAGCCAGAAGCAATTTAAAATTTGATTTTACATCCATTTTTGCCGTTGTTTTGAATTGAAAAGAGTTTAGTGTTTTGGTACTGCTTTCTAAAACATAAAAATTGCTGGTTTTTCCCTCCTAATCCAAATTTCCAGATGAACAATTTAAAATATGGATTAGCTCTTTTTATAACCCAGCCACATTATTAACAATTGAAAAACGTCTCCTAAGCATGCACAGTAATTTCAGTATTTAATGTTTTTGGACAAGCAGATCCACCTTTATGTTATAAAAAATTCCGTACTAAAAATTTGTGTAGGGACGATTTTCGAAAAGCACCATTTTCAGTTACGAGTCTACAGTTTTTATATGTTTTTAAAAAGATTTACTTGGTGCCTCAAATTGTGAAAATCGGCTTTAATAAGTAGTCATGCATGGATCAGATGTACTAACAGATTATAGAGCTTGTTACTAGTTAAGTAGTGTTAATATAGTGCACATCACTGGTTGTAGAATATGCGGCTATGTAGGATCCTTCAAGAGATGAGTTAGAGGTTACAGCCATGTTGCCAATGAATGGCATCCTTTTTGCCTGAAAAACAGGAGTTTGGAGATAGGTATTTCTGCATTCACCCCCTCTAGATTTAAGAACAAAGTGCTGTGGAGTTAAAGGCAAGAGAGTACCCTTCCATAGGGTAACCCAGGTAAGCTGGAGGAGTTTGGGACTTAACAGCTTTCATCGGGATGGAAGGGTGGCAGTAGAGAAATATGGCGAAGCTTGCATTTCCCTTGGTCAGTTTGATACTAAGAAGTAGAAGGCTCACACTTGATACGGGAACATTAGGCTCCAGCAGCTCTTTGTCATCCATATGGATTGGTAAAACTAGAAGCAGCCATCATACTCCTCTTAGCTGAATATAAAGTTCCAAAGTTCATCATATAAGCTCTTCTTGTGCTTGGGTGATGCACAGCATGTGAGGAACATAAAAGTTAAAGATGTAATTCCCTTTGACCTTCAGTCATGTTATTGTGCCTACAGCTTCTTAAACCTTGAGTACAGCGTATGCCAAAAGAGGAATATTGGCATGAGTTTCAGGCTAGAATTAAGGCTTTTCATGCGTGGGCTGAAGTCTGACCATGCAGTGTCATTGGACCTTAGTGTCTGCGGTTTCATTGTAGTGAGAATCAGAAATGGAATCCTGAGGGATTTCTGATGGTTTCAGAGACCGCTTTTGGGGGAACAAAGTCTCTAAGAATTAAGAATTAAACTTCTGTACGTGTCCTAATGCAATATGCAAAGTGTCACTCTTCCCATTACATCAGTGTAAGCATGGAAATAATGAGATGAACCAGAAAACAGCTTCTTATGTTACTTCCTGAGAAGTTTGCCAAAGCTTCACAGAGGTTTCAGGCTCTCTGGAGTTTTATGGGCTCCATCGGAGGGGGAGTTTTACAGACCACACCCATTTTTATCGTAAAATCAAAGAGTAAAAAGATGAAACAGCTATTGAGTTGTTTCTACTACTTCATTTTGTTAAAGGAGGACTTTTATATAACGTAGCAAACTCCAAAATAATGAAATTAATTGAGTGCTTTTCTACTCTCTCAGCTGTCCCCAGCAATTTTGTTAACAAATAATGGCTCTCTCCTCCACATACTCTTTGTACCCTGTCATCTCCTAACCTCAAGCATCCCAGTTCAACAAACATGCATTTGTTTTTCTAAGCATCTAAGTTGTCCAGCTTATAGCAATGAGGCTATTTTGAAGTTAGGCACTTCTGTGAGTTTAAAGTGGATAGGACTCACTGTTGAGAACATTAGGAGGAATCTGACCAGAGCGAAACTCAGCTGGTTTCTGGTTTGAAACAAATCAGATTTGCTCTGATTCAGTGAGGCTCAAAATGTTCTCGATCAAAGTTAGGCCGATTTCTATGTGCCTGGTTGGAATTAGTTTCCCTACAGGTCTAGTAAGTTTGATTGACCTTTTCTGCAAGCTTTGTCTTTAGTAATACGTAGAACACAAATACTCTGTTTCAGAAGAGGAGGGAGTCCATGTGGGTTAAAGCCAAAGGAAAAGTACATGCGGGCTGGAGCTTTCCACAGTTCTTGTCGTGTATTCTGCATTTACGGAAAGGGGTCACAATGTGCTGCTGGGAAGGTGAACTGGTGCCCTGTATTGATAACCATGACTTCTCAATGGGATCCCATAGGACGAGGTAGGACTTGTCAGCTTTCTGGAGGACTTAAGTGATGAGCATGTAAGGCAATGAATATGAACAGAAATTACTTTAAAGGTAAACAGATTCCTGTTGAACTCTAATGGGACTTCTTTGAGAGTTTCCTGCAGTACAGAAACCCTTAAACTGGAAAGCTACCACTGCGGGGCTGACGTTCTTCTCCCCCCAAAATAACCTTACTCTACTTTCTCCACCTCCAAAAATAAAATAAAATAACTGCTGCAGCTGAATGTTACATCCTATTAGTGCTCCCTGGAAAAAGGGAAGGGGAAAAAATTTCTTCAGAACTATTCTAGAAATCAATTTGTTTTAGTTTAGCTCTCGGAATAAGTACGTTTTCTTCTGCAGCTCGGATGGTCTATCCATCACCAGTCCCTCCCTTTAATATTCTTCTTCTACACGTACTTCCTCCTTTATGTGTTCTTTTCAGGGAGGCTTGGCACAAGGGAAGCAGCTCAAATGCAGTCCTTAGTTCCACTTTAAGGCACAAATGTAATGTTCTTTCATCTCTACCCAAACTGGAAGAGAGTAGCTGTGGCTCTCTGCGCCTGTGAAAGTGAGCTCTGTTGAAAGTTGCTTACGATGGACCGAGAGTTCATCACTCTCTGTCTCCTGTGCCTTTATCCAGGCCCTTTGTCCACATAATACAACTCAGTTCAAAGAGCAAATTAAACTTTTGAATGACCTCAGTAGATGTCACTGGTCTCCTGTACGCATCAGATAACCAAGGAACAATGTTAATTTATACTTCCAAGGACAACAGATACAATTGCATGGTACTCCAGGTTCAGAAATATTCTTAATGTCAAGAGGGAAACAGAGTAGGAAGAATATGTTTCTCATTTCACTGATATCATAATTAACAAATGAAGGTATAACCATGGGGGAGCTTTAGGAAATATACTGGGAAAAATATCCAAATGAAATTTTTTCAACTTATTTTGTTGTTTAATTTATTTCTTGTCCCCTTCCACACACTATTATGTGGTAATATGACACTGTTGCTTCTGGTAGGTGATTTATCATCCTTCTGCTACCTTTAAGGAGGGACTTCAGTATTTTAGGACTCCCTTCTTATCACAGCTTGTCACAAAAGCTCAGGCTGAGTGCTGTGGTCCACATATACTGCAAAATACCTATTTCACTACTTTATTCCTGAAGAAGAGGAGGGACAAGTCATAGAGGAATCTTACAACCAAGATATAAGAACCTGATACCGTATCAGCATTCAAGTGAGCAAATCTGTGTTCTCAAAATAAGAAATGCAGTTGACCTTAATCTTTCTACCATGAGCTCTGCACTTTTAACTTCAAGAGAAACAGAGTATTCAGATTTGAAGTAATTAATTCAGTATCAGTCCTAAAGCAGGTAGAGTTTTCCTGACTTAATTCCCTGTTGAATACAACAACTTAAAATGCAAGCAGAAAATCTATAAATAAAAACTGGAGAAAGAGTCGCTTAAGGAGATGTGTATAAAATAGTGAAATGCCTTAATTATAGCTCAGCAATCTAAAATATATAGAACCTTATTTACAGTAATTCTGCTGGCAGTGTTTGCTTATTAACTACTCTAGTCACTTAATGGATAACAATGAATGATTATATACAGTACCAGTCAAGTAAAGCAATGTAATATGAAATCAGTATTTTGTCAAATGGCCACTCATAGAATTTTGTTCTCTCAAATGGGAAATTACACTTACTGGAGTCAGGTGCTCTGAGCTCGTTGCCAAAAATCTGGATATATCAAAAATAAAAGCTCTTGGGAAACATACTTGTGGTAAGCAAATAGGCAGTAGTGAGTTTTTTCCTACAAGAGTATAATGTCTGGGCCACTTTACTGACTTCAAGCTTCTAACTTGGAAAAGCTATACTGGGGCAGAAGTCTCCATGTGGAACCTTCATACAAACACTTCATCTTCATTACAGAATAGTCGGCTCTATTCTTCATTACAGAATAGTCAGTGATAAAGGGAATGCAGTTTACAAAACAAGTGCCCTTCTTCTTAAGTTACACATCCTTGTTGTTTGTTGGTCTTCTACATTACCACTGCCCATCTTACTGTATACTCCTTAAGGATTATGCTGCTAAAAGTGTGTCCTTATTTTAAAGAAATTATTTTACCTTTTTTCCTAACAAAAGAAGTTCTGTTGGCATAAAAATAAATCACAGTAATGGCAGCAAGAATGCATTATATTCTGGTGCTGCACAACAAACTACAGGAATGAATTGCTGCCAGATTATATATATATATTTTTAATATGTATAATATTAATTACTTTCCTTGAAGGGGACACTGTTCATCTGCAACGTTTCATCCAACAAGCTTTTTCCAGAAGACATTATCAAGTTTCCTCTCCAATATGCATTCCATATAGTCACTCTATTTCAATTACTGTCATATGGTGTGAACATGGTATGTATGAATATGTAGGCCACTTGGGCAGTTTTCCAGTTAAAAACTCTTCATTTGTAAAGAGCAGGCAGTCTTAAACACACAGTTCACAATGATATTTTATCACAGAAACTAACAGATCTTATTAGCCTCTGATAGGAAGTGTCTATTGATAAGTTCCTACAGTTACATCCTGTAGAAGGATTGTCTTCTTGTTAAGGCATGGGACAAAGGAGCCATGAGGTCTAGGCTCTAATCAGGAGTTTCCTACAGTCTTCCTGTGTCACCAGCAACAGTCAGTTGGTGTCATGGGTGCTGATTCTCATCCTGCTAGTATTTGAATGGCATTTATCCATTGACAGAATTAAAGACTGCTTTTCAAGGAAAAGTGAATTTCTTAACATTTGTAGAGTGTTATGGTTAGTGTCTTTCCCATAGAAGGTACTATAAATACAAATATAGATGTACTTTAGCTAAAATGATTGTCCTATCCATCGAAATTACATTAGTTTCTAACAAAACTCAGAGCTACCATAAATTGTACCTACATTTTTTACTTTATCCACTGTTTTACAAGCAAAGCAAGCATTGTTTTGAATGTACTGCAGTGATGATAGAAGTCTTCATTACTTCAAATGCAGACTTAAAGCTCATTCAGTTTTTCAGTGATCTGGACTCCAGCCTTGTTTCTGGATGCCAAGGATCCCCAGTTGGTCATACCATGGAGTTCCAAATGAAAAAAGAACTAGTGCATTCAGCCTGGCACGGGCAAAGCAGTCCTGTTGACTACAGAGAGATTATTCTCAGGAATAAGGGCTGCAGGCCTGGAACCCTAGAGATCAGCTACCAGAATCATATTTTATGGAGACTTGTGGTTACTGATTCTAAAAATGATGTTTTTCTAATATGAGAGAGATGGTGGTTACAACGCTCTGCTTGTAACTTGCATGCAAGAAGTGTATAAATGAAGCCTTGTTCTGTTTGTGAATGCTTTACAGTTTTTCTAATGAGAACTTGTTTTTCTTAATGTGTCTTTCTAAGTCTCAGGTTTTTTAAGGCTAGAGAGGCTATTAGATTGTCTAGTCTGACAAAACAAGATGTAAAATATTATTGGGCATAATAAACTCTTTGTTTGAAGTTCATCTTCCAGGAACATATCTGATTTTGACTGAAACATCAAGAGTCAAAATCCACCATTTCTCTAGGCAGTTCCTCCAAGTGTTACCAATGCTCTCTGATTAAAAGCAGCATATTACTTATCTATTAACTTGCCCTGTCTTAACTTTCAAATATTTATTATTGTTCCTTGAGTCATGATTTATCTATCTGTCTTTCTCCCTTAGGCTAAATACAGAGCAAAGCTAGGATGGGAGTTTTCAAAGGAAGTTAGCTGGTTTCCGTGGCCGGGGAAAGAACAGTGTAGCTTTTCAACATTTAGTGTATCTTCTCTAGTCTCTGTGTGGTCCACAATTTTGGGGCAAATTCATCCAGCTTGCTATTTTTTACTTGGTGAATAAAGGAAACACTAGTTCAGGCAAAGTCCCCTGCCAGAAAGAGTCTCTGTGGGACACATGCATACCTCAGCACTGGGAGCCAGGGCAATTTCTGTTAGGAAATGCGTGTGATAAAGACATATGGTAGGTAGAACAGTAATAGTTATCCAACTCTGTTCAGAATTCTAAAGAACAAAATAAAATAAAATAAACCAAAATACTCTAAGTGCATCTCGGGATCTCAAGCTATATTGTTCTTATCTGAAATTAGCCCAAAGTGGAAGCTACCAAACTCAAGCACTGAAGCCAAGTAAAATTCACCTTGCAATGGATTCTTTGGGCAAGGTTTTAAAGGAGCTTATTGTATTTGCGTTCACATATTATCTTTGTTTTCTGAAAATCTCCCAGTTGGTGCAAACAAATGGCACTTTAAAGCCTTTGCTGAAGTTTTGAATGTACAAATTAATGTGGCCCTTTGAAATGTTTGATTAGCAATCTTTGAAGGAAACTCAGACACAGAAAAAGATGAAAATCTGGCATTTGTACCTTTCAGATATGTAATGAAGAGATAAATTAAGAACTTCTTTCATAAAAGATCTCGAAAGCATTGCTACCAATCACTAATGAGTGCAGCTTTAACTCTAATTTCTGTAGTTAACTTTTTATCTATGTTGCCACTACCTTTAAAAACTTATCTTACAGTAGGATGTATGTCAAATGTCTGTTTTAAGTGAATTCCTTTTTCTTTCTAATTCCTTGTGTCCTTTTTTTTTAAGTAAAAAACCACCTGAACAGATCCAAAATCAATTCTTTCTGCCATAATCAAACACTTCACGTGCCTTATATAAGCATAAAATTTGAGGTAAAGAAAATGAAATTCATGTATTCTGAATGAGAGAATCTCAATTTATACCATTCCCTCCCCCCAGATTATGCAAAAATCAAAGAACAGGGCCATTCATGTGTATATTTTTAATGATGGGTCTCAGAATGACAAAGAAATGGAAGTGTTGGATCAGTCAACAGTTCAAACATTTAAGCACAGTGGTTTGTAAATTCATCACTGTGGTAACTCCACTGAAAAACTAGTTTATATCAGAAACAAATTTATTGCAGTAACTGATTCAGTTTCCAGTACTACCTGTCTCTCTCTCTCTGTGGTTTTTTTAATAACAGCTCTTAATCTCTACTGTTCACTAATAAAAATATTTTAATAAGAGATAATACTGTAATCCAAATGCCTATAGGTGCTTGAATCAACTATCTCTGCCTATGTAATTGCTAACACTTTGTTCAACCCTTTTTAAAATTGCTATTAAATCTCATTCTCATTTTCTGTATTAATAGAACAAGAATTCATTTTTAGTGTACCCTCAAAGCAGTAATGAGCATTGTTAACATGTAACAACAATGCCCAAGGGGAAAGTTTTCAAAGTGGGTCTAACCTTAAGGCTTTGCTATTGATGTACTACAGAGTCATCAAGCCAAGAGCTGTTAGAGCTAGTCAATTTGGAGAGTTCAGCTGAATATTTCTGTGTAATATATTGGAAGAATTATAAATGGTTTAGGTGGTGACCTAGGGAGAGGGGGGAATTTTTGTTAAATAGCTTAAGAACAAAGGGGCAACATTAAAAAAATAACTATACCTCCTGCTCATTTTAAAGCGTATCACTTTTTGCTTTTGTTCTGATGATTTTGCTTCCATACAGATTTTCATAAGAGGTTAATGAGAAAACATTAACAAGGCATGCAATATTGCACATGGGTGGGGGAGCTGAAACATAGTTATTTAGTTATAAACAAACAATAGATGTTACTTTTTAATTGCTTTTTTAGAAGCCCAATTCTGTCTTCTGGAAGAAGTATTATCTATCTTATTAAGTTCAGAATATTATCCTTATTTTGTTTATTATGTATAGCAAAAGTAAACTTGTCTAAAGCAGTAGTGCTTCACTGATTTCAACTGAATGCCTTGGTCACAATAAACAAGTCAAGACCCTATAGATTGAAAGTCCTGTATGAGTTGTAGTGTAGCAAAATGACCTCCTTGAGTGCTAGAATTTGAGATTGAGCCTTTAGGTTAGCTGAAGGTAGCAGAAGTGGCTTCAGGATTCTCTGTTTGGGGTACAAATTAAGAGGCTCAAGAACAGTGTATTACAGCAGCGATACAGAATAACACCATTTTCATTGCACTTTTTGAGGTCTTGGTTTCATTACTGTGAAAAGTATAAGGGTACATTTGAGATGATGGTTGAATGTTTCAACAGAGGCCAATTCATACACTGTTCCAAAATCTGAAACTCTATTGGGGAAGCAGGGGTAGAAATGGTCTTTTGTTGGAGTTATGTTTGTCTATGAAATGAATGCATAAATTGTTGTCATTTAGCTGTCTTGATTCACAGCACTTGGTCACACCATTACCCTTTCCTTGGGTATAAGCTAAAGGTCATAATGTCCTAAAACAACTAAATATGAACAGACAAGCTCAATAATGTCAAAGCTCAAAAATATTGACAGTCTGAGAAATGTGCTGCATGTTGTGTATTTCTGTCCATTATTTGAAATGGGAGGGGGAAATAGGAGCAATCTTACTGGTTAAATAGGATTCAGACCCTTGCAATTTCATAAGCTACATGTTTTTTGCTTTAGAGCTGGGCCCGATGTTGCTTTTCAGTAGAATAGTTGGTTTGTGTTGCAGGAAGGAACTTTTTAAGAGGGTGCTCCAACAAGGGACCTCTTATAAGATTTTATTTAATGTTTGTTTTTAATTCTCAAAATGTATTAAATAGAGGTGAGATGTTGAATCTGATAACAAGAGGACAGAAGTTTGTACAAAGCATGAATGAAGGCTTTATAGGTTTTCTTCTGCCCCTCCTTCCAGATTACTGCACACTATACTGTGTGCTTCACTCTCTTGAGGTATATCTGTCCCTGAACTGAGAATAAGGCATACATTTGAAACTCCATATATGCCATTTATCACCTAAAAATAGGGCTTTCTCCTGGGCTGTTGCATAGGGAAATTCATTCCCCGTGCTTATTTAGTCATCATCTGCTTTGCATGCATTGTCAAAAAGGTGGTTGATGACAGTACTGTGAGGAGGAACCATGGCTTCCAACACATTTCTCCTTGACCACTGAAGAGGTGTAAGATGGTACAGATTCTTGGACACCATGTTGTGCATGTATTTCATTTAGTTTAGTTCTTGTAATTCACTCTTTGGACCTCAACAGAAGGTTGAGAGCTATGTTTGAGGTAGACATTTCCCTCTCTTTCCAGGGTAGGGATTCTGTTTGAAAAGTCTTCCCCAAAGGCTCACAGAAATTTCCTGGAGGATCAGTCCCCAACAGGCTGGTCCCTGTATGGCCTGTCAGTGATCTCCAGTTGGTTCAGGACTGCTAAGTGTCCAAACTGACTATGCTATTTTTACCTTTACTTGTGGACTAGGCGTATTCTCTGATATCTAATCTACAGATTAGCAGCAAGCTTGAACCTTTCCTGCTCAATGGCCATTTGACTTTGTCTTTTTCCCATTGTTGCCTCAATTTGTTTTGTCATTTCTTCAATAGGGAGCAAAAGAAAAGGAAAAGCTTTCCCTAGATCTGCTCTGTCATCACCAGAGTCCGATTATGTTTGAGCTGTTCCCTAGTCATGTATCCTATTTCTTAAACAACTGTTGCCCTTCTGATATATTAATTCATACATAAACCTGGCTTGGTTTTCCTTCAACTGCCTGCTACAGTTCTTCTCTGGTTCACACAGACCCTTGTTCCTTTCTCCCTGCTGGATTTAGTCTTCTTTTGAAAGAATGAATGGATATGAACTTCAACTGATAAATACATGCATTTGAATCTGTGACTGATTTGTGGCTGGATTGTTTTTGATGACTTTTATCTGTAGTTGATTTGCATCTATTTGGCTCAGACTCACCGGGGGTAACACATAGAATAAATGAATAAATAAATTTGAGGAAGGAGAGAACGGATGAATGAATGGATGATAGGGAAAGAGAGGGAGACTGAACAGAAAGGGATGGATAAATGGTGATTAAGAAGTACAGAAAAATAAGGAACAAGCAGTGATCAAAGTAGAGAAAAGAAATAAAAAGGATTCAAAACTGAAAAGAACAGGAAGTCTGAAAAGAATAGAAAGAGTGAAAAAGAAATAAGTAAGATCTTGGTGCCTGATTACACCTAAAAGAGTAGAAATGAGTTACTTTTAATTATGTGAAGGGGCTAGGATTGTGCACCAGTGAAGGGAAGAGTTTGTACAGGGAACCACGGGACAATGTCCAGGGTTGTCCGAGACTCAGAGCAGTAAATCTTGCCCATTTGAGCAAGTGTTTGCTACAGGGCTTATGTACTCTGAACTCACACTAGCAGTGTCTCTCTACCTTTTGCACACTCCACGTGGAATACTACTGTAATGAATCCTCATTTTCCTCTTTCAAACTTGCTGGTTTGGGTTGGCATTTCTTTGTGCCCTCCAATCTGACCTTTGTTCTTTTATCAGCATATACAATTAACTAAAACACAACAGCAAAACAACTAAGCACCACAACAAGACTTCTTAGACTAGTCATACTGAAACCCCCTTGTTTTTTCACATCCGCTTCCATGATCCTGCAAGTTGCACCTCAGAAGCTCTGCTAGCACCTGCAGGCAGAGAGCACCGTCGTTCAGTCTTACACATTACACGTGTACTGCACAGCACAAATAATACATAGCATGAGTCTTTGAAACTGATACTGTGACTGAGGAGGGAAAGCCTTTGTTACTACATTATCTGCTCTCTCAGGCATCTGACTTCTGTTTGGCTTCACTTGAATCCCTCTCTAGTCATAAAGCAGCAACAATTGCTGCTTCTCCTGCCCACCATGTTTATTTTCACCACTTTTTATTTGGAAGTCAAGGGAGCTTCCAGGCACTGCCAGTTTGCCTGTTTTCTCTCCGCTTTTGACCTCTGTCCATTAAACTCTTACTGTAGTGCTCAACTTTAAACAGATGGCTGTGATTATAAGTATTCGCATGCTGATAATCAAATATGTGTTTAAAGTGCCTTACTAGTTTAGTTTTGAAGAGAAAAACATTCCCAGTGTATATCTGCTTTGTATCTGTCACAGAAAGGGTTCTTAGTCTTAATTGGAGCTTCTAGTTGCTAACGGACAGTACATTACCATCGATATTTATATTGACTATAGTGGTTCCCCAGAACCCAGCTGAGTGGACTCTCACAGTAAGTGCTAAACAAAATTTTGACGTTCCCTGTCCCAAACACCTCACAGCCTGTGCAAACAGGGCAAACATAGCAAGTAAGATAAAGAAATGTAAAACGGTAGCACAGAGACCATCATATCAAACATCATGTGAATTTCACAGGGGTTGATGCATATTATCAGTGGAGATGTTGTTATGCCTAAGTCATCTCAGGAAAGGAAAGATAGCCCAGTGGCTCAGGCAAACCATGAATTTTAGCTTGTTCCTTGCTTTGAATCCCTGGACACAGAGGGAAGCTGGGACATTCCTCATGGTGACGTCTGTCATTCTTCCCCTGAGGAATGAGTCACAAAAGTTGAGATGACAATTCTTGTCTTGAAATATACAAGTGTGCTAAATAAAAAATACCCATCAGAAGGAAAATATATAATCTGCAGTAGGAGAAGTTTTGGGAAAATTACGTATTTATTGAGTGTATCTCTCATCTCTTCCCCCCCCCCCCTTTTCGTTTGTTTTTACAGCAGTTGTATGCTGCCCAACTTGCTGCGATGCAAGTGTCTCCGGGAGGCAAGATACCTGGCATACCCCAGGGTAACCTTGGTGCTGCTGTATCCCCTACCAGCATCCACACAGACAAGAGCACAAACAGCCCTCCACCCAAAAGCAAGGTACTGTACCAGGCCCTGCAGCATTGCATTTCTGACAATGTGGGTACTTGCATGTGGTTTTTTTCAGAAGGGTATCTGTGTGCCTCGCAGCTGCAGGCAGCTTTGTTCTTAGGATGGCTTCCTGAAACAGGAGGATATTCGTAGTGCCATTTTTCCTGTGGGAGGACCTCAGCACAGTAATACCAAACATACACGATGTCCGTAGCAGACACTACCTCAGCTGAGATGCTGTGGGTTCCCTTGCAGTGTCCTAGCTATCACACTGCTGTTTCTTCCATCTTCGGTAACAGGTAGCAGGCTGAGGTGACCACCTCCTATTCCAGCACACAACTGTCATTCCCTTTCAGAATGCTAAACCGGAGTCAGGTTAGCAGTGTGCCAACAAGAAATGGAAAGCAGTGGGGCATCTCATCTGTGGCCAGATCCTGTCCTGGTGTTCAGTGGGAGTTTGTGGAGGAACAAGTCTCCAAAGCAATGTCTGTTGTGTCATAGAACAGGGCTGGAATCTGTCCATCAAGTGATAGGCTCTGATGAGTAATCTTGGTCATAGCTGGGCAATTAGGTCTGTACTCATTTAAAAGGTCAAGCTAGCAGCTTGTAGTCACATCTGTGACTACAGATGTGATAACACCACCAGTGTGTGACTAGTTATACCTAGAAAAAAGACACAGAATATGTCCAGTGGAAGAAGACGAGCTCAGGGTATGCCACAGCTGAGCAAAAGTAACAGGTCAAAATTGAATGGCACATCTTAGGTGTTGCAAAACAAGCAGGAAGAATTTAGCTAAGGAATGCAGGGAAAAAGCAGTCCCATTTAGGTGACAGCAAGAGCTTGATAAAAATGTGTCCTTCCTTTTTGTTAGCGTCCTCTAGCATGCTGTCCATGTCCTTTATCATGTCAGAAAAGATTCCTTGAATTGACAGTAGTGTCTTGTTTTTACCCTACCAGTAAAACAGCACAGATTAAAAATAACCAGACAAATAAATAATACCATTGTCAGCTCAGTGAGACACATGTTCAAAGAATAAAATAGATGGTGTGGAACCAGTAGCTGTTGCGTTAATGAATCAAGCTCTGGGTCTACATTTTCTTTCTTCTCTCCTCAGTGTAGACTTTCTGACTTCCCGAAGCTTATCCTTGGCTTGGCCTCTTCTTTTATATACTATAGAGCAAGGAATCACAAAGCCATGCAGTGCTCGATGATAGTTTGGGGTTTTTTTTCCAAAAAGTCAAGTCTATGGTTAACAAGAGATTTTTTTGCATTTTACAAGGGGTTTTTTGTGTGTGGCTAGCGGCTTGCGAGATGCACTGCATCTCGGTGTTGTTTAAAATCCCGGTGTTGTTTTTGGATCTCTTGTACACAATCAGAATGTCTGATGAGATCTAAGGGGACACAGTATTTATTTTGTGGCAATTGTGGAATTAGAAGGCCTGCCATATCTACCGGTAACATCAAGCATAACCATCTTACTGGCAGCTGTCAAGATCGGCTCTGGTCTCCCTTGTGTTTTAGTGCTTTTTCATATTTGTAGGTGTTCCAGTGCCGTTGGCTTGCAGTTCTGTAGGACACAAACAAAACTTATTTGCAAATTGCAAAAAAAAAAAAAGTGGGCCAAAAGGAAAGGAAGGGGGCTCCAAAAGGCTGTAAAATTGTGCAGCGTGAGCCCTGTGATGCATGCTGTTTTCAATCTGCTGTGTGCCAGTTGGAGGCTCAGAGAGAGAGCGAGAGAAAGAGAAGGGATAATGCTGAGAAATGATAGAGTGGCTGTGACCTCCAAGCTCAGCCTGGAAATCCAAGACATTGATTTCACTTAGCATTCCTGCTGAGAAATCCAGCGGAGTTCAGTTGTAATAAAAGAACAAGGTTCTGTTCTAATGGTAATGGCGTATGACAGACATATCACTTTGTCTGTCCTCAGCACCAGAGAGAGGAGAATTGGAGAAAGGTCACCTGACCTGCCTGTGCTGTTGTGCGAATGCTATACTGAGCTTTGAACTCCAGCCTGGAAGCACAATTATTTATAATACTAAATGATAAAGAAACCTTTATAGAGCCTACAGTAATTAGAATAAAGCTTATACAATAGTGCAGTGGCCTGGCTCAGAAAACACGCTGGCAAATCCATCACAGTGGCAGAAACTGAAGCTTATGTGTTGAAACTAAACACCTTCGTTCGTGTCTGTGTGAACCTTCCTTTGCTTTTTCAAAGCTTGTTTGTGTTCAACAGCTCCAAATGTTTATTATGTTTGCTGATTTTTATTTTTTTTTAATTTAATTTTTTTAGCTGTTGTCAGGGAGTATCTGTCTGGGTTTCACAGCCATTTTTTAGTTTTGTTTTTTTTTTAATCCCCAGCAGCAACATGGTTCATGAAGTTAGTTCGTGGTGGTCTTTCTTGCTGTTACTGTACGTCAAACCTCCACAGATGAACAGTTAATGCCTTAGACAAGCTTTCAATAGATGCTGTTTGCTGAATCTCTATTTTCAGCCCACAGTTTACACTGGCGCAGCTTTGGTAATACGCTCAAGTGTTTGGAGACAAGGAGACAGCCTTACCTGAGAGTGTGTCAAGCTACTGGCAAACATCTAGGTCACTTCTGAAAAGCTGTGGGTTTTTTCCCTCTTGTATAGTGTTAAAGTTAGTTCGCTGCTCTTTGCAAGGATTCTTCAAAGTCGGCCTCAGCAGCAGATGGAACAACTGTTGGCTCTAGAAATGCTGAGAAGCATCAGGGGGAGTTTGCCAAGGATCATCCTTTAAATCTAGTAAGACTTGAACACATCCCTGAAACTCCTCTAAGACCTTGGCAACTCCTATTTTGGCAAACCTTTTATCAGTGGCCCTCACCAGTGTTTGGACATTGTGCTGGGCAGGCTACCCTGGCATCTTCTGTTGTCTCACTCGCCTTTCAACAGATGTGACCTGAAGTAGTCAAATTCACTTCCTAGGTTTCTGTACTGTAACTTTTAGAAAGCCATGAAGTAGAGATGCCATTATGCTGTGCTGCACACATTCTGTCAAGTTTTGGTTAGGAAACTGAGCTGGTGTCATACATTCTTCCAAGAAGAAATCTGTGCCAGAAAAATTGATTTAAGAAACAGAGCTAGTGGAGCCTGTCCAAAAGAAAATGCGTGTGTCTTGCGGAAATGGATTTTAACACAGCTTCTTCTTGAGCAGTTTTAAAAACAGCCGGTATGCTAATCATACCATTCAAATTTACCAAGGCCTCCTCCACAACCCATTTGAAAGGCAACTATCTTTGAAGTTTGCCAAATTGTGCTGGATTTCCAAAGTCTGTCTTAAGCACATTTTGCCTTTGATCACGTAAATGCTTGCATGCTGCTCTGTTGGGTGTTCAAGGTGGTTACATGCTCCCAAGTAAGCAGGAGAGAACAATAGGCACAGGTGCAGATAAGGCCTAGGCAGAATAACCTACCAGTCCATCTTGTGATTAACTTCAAGCCTCTTGCTTGTACAGGGCCATGCAGGAGATTAAAAAAAAAGCAATGTTATAGAGAATATGTTTGTCTGAACAGCGACCTTTACCATGCTACCAGGATTCTCACCTGATAGCTACAGTCTTCACTGACTTCAGATGAGGTGCATTATACTGTTGAATAAGGACAGCAACATCACCCTCACTTGTAAAGCCAGGGCCCTGTTCATTCCTGCCTTTGTTCCTTGCTTTTTATGTTGCATGTATAAATATAGCATCTAGTGCCTGCGTGATGCAATATCCTAGCCCTTTCCATGTAACCTTTCAAGTACAGTAATTCTGGAGTGAATTTTCAATGTGGCTTGTAAATGTAGCTAAATGATTCCCCGTATTTAATGGAGCACAGTGCGTTGTCTGTAGCATCTGCTGAAAAACAGGAGCAATTCAGTGTGAAATGTGACAGGAGAGAATTCCTGGGCACTTTTCTTTTAACCTTGTTATGACCTCAGCCCTAACCCTACTCACAGTTGTGTCTCCATCAATGGCAACAGCACACAGATTGTCCAAATCAATTTTTTTGTTCTTTTCAAATACTTCTGGCAGTGATGTTACTATTTGCTCAGCAGTAGCACCTGGGAGTTGTGACAAGGAAAGGAAATGTGTTTCAGACAAGCCAGAAACAGCACTAAGCAGTTGGATATACACAATCAGATTCTCCTCAACTGCAATATCCAGACAAATATCAGTGTGAATCCTTAACTGAAGATGGTACTTTATTCTCACATTATCTGATCCTCTGATCACCAAAGTAAACATTGGATTGAAAATTTTTCATGTTGCCTATACTGAGCAATAGAATCGCCTTGGAAAGACTTAGAGCTTGCCTCTCTACCACAGCACAGATTGGCCTTAAAGTAGCCAGAGACTCTCCAGGAGAACTTCTTCCATTTTCGAGGAATATCCGATGATGATGCTACAGTTGCTGCCATATGCACCAGCTGTGTCTTGCATCTTGTCTATGTTATACGAAGGATAGAAAGGGACCAACAGCGTGCTTGCTCCATTCTCACCCAGGCAAAGTAAGCCTGGATACGAAACCACGACTGAGTCACTGTCGACTTTCTTACCAAGTACATGTGATACCAGGGACAAAATAAAGAATAGGAGTCTTTGGAAATTTAATTTTAATTCAGACACACACAGTCTATATCATTAGGAAAAATAAGTAAACTGTTTACTATGGGGAGCTGGTTGGGGATTTTCCTGTCCCAGTCAAAACTGATGATGGGACTATACTCCCCAGTTTCAGTAGGAAAGCTTTCTTGACTCAGGATGAAAAAAAAAAGAAAAATATCTCAGGGGAAGGAGAAAGGAAAAGGCCCTAAAATGGCCTGGTAATAGGAACACTCATCTGGATGATATTTCTGATTCTACTTTGGGCAAATTGTTGACTTGAACTTTGTTTTAGGTGACTACCCTCAGCAGCCCTGTTAACTTGGGTATACTTGTCCCCCTTTTTCTCATTTCTCTCTTTTGTATGATAGTGCAGAATGTGAAAATTTATCCTGGGGAGATCTTGGGGAAAACATTAAGCTCCATTATGTACATAGCTGCATTGGTTTGCTTGCCACATCGAGCTACAACTGTTGTGGTTTAACCCCAGCCAGCAGCTAAGCCCCACGCAGCCACTTGCTCATTCCCCCGCCATGGGATGGGGGAGAGAATCAGAACAGTAAAAGTGAGAAAACTTGTGGGTTGAGATAAAGACAGTTTAATAGGTAAAGCAAAAGCCGCGCACACAAGCAAAGCAAAACAAGGAATTCATTCCCTGCTTCCCATCGGCAGGCAGGTGTTCAGCCATCTCCAGGAAAGCAGGGCTCCATCACGTGTAATGGTTACTTGAGAAGACAAACGCCATCACTCCGAACGTTCCCCCCTTCCTTCTTCTTCCTCAGCTTTATATACTGAGCATGACGTCATGTGGTATGGAATATCCCTTTGGCCAGTTTGGATCAACTATCATCTTGGCTGTGCCCCCTCCCAGCTTCTTAGGCACCTGGCAGAGCATGGGAAGCTGAAAAGTCCTTGACCAGTGCAAAGATTACTTAGCAACAACTAAAACATCCCTGTGTTATCAACACTGTTTTCAGCACAAATCCAAAACATAGCCCCATACTAGCTACTATAAAGAAAATTAATTCTATCCCAGCCAAAACCAGCACAATGATGATTACAGAAGCCTAGCTGATAAGTAAACATACAGATTCCTCATACCTTCAGAGCTGCCATTTTTGAACATGTTAGGAAAGTATTTAATTTCAGCTCTACAGATGATAGATGTATTGCTCTTCAAATGCAGAAAGATATTGGTGTTTCCTCTTCATAACACTTCTTCTTTTTATTTAGTGATACCAAATATTTTTTGAAACGTGAGCTAATTGGTCTGCACAGCACTGTGAAGTACTTCAGCTATAAAGAGGACAGCTGTGTGATAAAGAAGACTGATCATGGCTGTGTACAGGTGATCAGAGGCCGTGACTGCTTGTGTTAGATGGGGCCAACCTCTCTTCCCTGAAGAGAAGAGGAACCTGTCTGAAACTAACCCATTGCACACGTTAGGCCTCATATACTAATGGCAATTACTGTCCTCTTTATTGGTTGAAGAGCTCAGCAGCTGCTGAATGCCTATCCAAGCAGCAGGAAATTAAGGCATCCTTATTTTCATTAAAGAGAGTACTGAGGTATTTTAGAGTGAAGAACAAGAGCTCTCATTAAAGTGATGTAAGACACACCATCCCTGCTAGAACGTCAAGGCTATGTTTACAGAAGGTTTATCTCCAAGATTTGTGAGGCACTTTTATTTTTGAGAATTTCCGGGCTGGACACAATCCTTTATATGCCACTAATTAAAAAACATGCTTGTAAATTAATCTATTAAGCTTTTCAGCACCAGAATAACAGTTAGCACTAGAATATTATAAATCAGTAAATTCAGAACATTTTTCAGTGCTTGCATTTCCCAATCCCCTTGTCAGTGCATCAAACAGGTTAGAAATAGCTGTAAGATAATTAAGGAGAAGTTTATAGTATGGATGCAGTGATGTATAGGGAGCTGTAAACTGAGACCTCATCTGCCTTATCTGTGCTATGCTACTTTGCTATGCTACTTCGCTATGCTACTTCTTTAGTATCCCTGTCCATTCTTAATGGAGACCTTGTAGTTATCTCTTTACCTGGAAGCCTTTTTCCTTTGCTGCTGATGCTTTTAACCCCAAATAGCAAACTGTGGAGTTGGTGACAGAATCTTTGAGACTATTTTCCTCTTCCTTGCTCTTCTTTCTATACATGACATCCAGGCATATAAACAATTACTTTTTAAACCATTTGCTGGAAGACAATGAAGTGATGTGTATTAATGGCACTTCTTAAGATGCTTCTCTAAGATAGAGAATGGGTTCCGAACAATAAAAACAATGCCATTAGCAGTATCTAAAAAGCAGCAGCAGTAGGAACTTGCACAGTATTGTTCCTGCCTTCCACCCCTCCCTACTTTCCTAAATATAAATTAAATACATGGAGGGGCTCTTAGGATGCTTTTTCAGGTTAACTCTCCACAGCTCTGTTTCCTGATATCACGCCTCTCTGACAGGAGCCTGTCTCTCAAGCAGAGTTGCCAGCCAGTCAGCCCTTGTCAGGCTCAGTCGGCACTTTTTATAATGAAAACTCAGAAGAAAACATAACAAAAAGAAAAAGGGGGAAAAACCCTCAGAAATCTGTGATCGCAAACCAAAAGCAAGATACAGAAATTAAGCAAGACCGCTGCATTTCTGAGAGAGAGGTCTTCAGAAATCAGACAGGGAACAACAGAAATGTAAAGCAAAGCAGTAATGACAAACGTGCAGTGTGTGCTTCTTATTAGTTCACCACTGTTTCTTGCCACTAGTGCCTTCCTTAGCTGGTATGAATAAATAAAACACCCACTTTTTCCTAAGTGGCAAAGTTGGTGGGGTGGGCAGCAGGTAGTAGTTTTCATTCTTTTTGGTTAAATGATCCACAGTATTGGCTTCATACTGAAAACCAAGATATTACACCAGGCACTATTACTTTCAGGAGGCAGCTACTAAAGCCAGGTTCAGTTACAGAATCCCTCAGCGTTCAGGAGTGCTGGGACCTGACATTTTGGTTCTGCTCTGTATCTTACTCTCTTACTTAGAAATACCTAAGCTTCGACTTCTGCAGAAGCTTTTTGACAGAACTGCCCATCCTAGTGTCACTTGGAACAAATAGCTTGCATGGGAAAGAGCAGGATTTTGCAAGAAGAGACTGAAAGAGTCCCAAACAAGAAAACAGTGTCACAAAGTCAAGGTTTTTTAATGCCACTGGGATGGCTGTTGAGCTGATGTTGCCAGTTGGTCATGCAGTCTTAAGAATAGCAGTAAAAGGGCTTTAGGAGAGCGTGGAATCTGGAGCTGCATAATGAAACAGAGAAAAATTAGATTTTTCTGGTTGTAGTGGTTTTTGTTGATCTTCCTTATGTTTCAGTGGGCTTGTTCTGTGGGGAGAGTTGGAAAATATTTAGGAGAGGGTCTTTCTGCTGAGAAAGGGGTATCAACCATGAGGAGAAATATGTGAAGTTCAGCTTGGGACATAGTGTTCTTCACTGGGGGCTGCTGAGTATCACAGCACTGCAAAGATGAAGGACCAATATTAGCTCTAAGTTAAATACAGGTAACAAACCCACCAGTTATGCCAATATCAGATTAATTTCTAGTTTCCTTCATAATATGAAATTCCTATAAAGTAAAGGTCATCCTTTATTCCAGAGATCTATTTTTTAGACTCTGAGCTGTTAGGCTCTCTAAATCAAGGAATGTGTTTATTCCAGCAGCACAGGGTTGTGCAAAATAATAGTACTGTAGCAGTGTACCTATTTCATGGATTAGGAGACAGCTTGAAATGGAGCAGGGGACTTTCATTCTACCGCATCCTTCTAGAAGGGAGCCAGGTACTTCACTTCAGGAATTAAATCTTCCTTTTTGCAGCTTCCGCTTAAGTGTTTGGGTATTTTGTGGCATGTGTTAATAATCAAAAGTAAAGTGCATAGGCTGCGTTGGCAGGGCTGTCTACTGGGCAGCAATGTAGACATCTTTTACCACATGCAGAACTTCTTTTCAACACAGAAAGTAAATTTCTGAGGTGATTTAAATCAAATTCTAATGTGATCAGTCTAGCATCTTCCAGAAACTGCTTGCTTTGTCTGCAGAAGGGTGGTTTGCTTCCACATTACATGCTAGATTTGAAATTAGCTCCTCTTGACACATTCAGGCAGAATGGAATTCAAACTAAGCATCAAATAAATATATTTTGCAGTAAGTATTCGTGTACCCACAGCTGAATGATTATCATTTAACAAGGGAGCTCTACAAGTTTTTTAATCTGAAACATTTTAATCTGTAATCCCTGGTAGCTGTGGATAGCTGAAGAGAAGCAACATTTAGCAGCATAATGGAGAAGAAATCTATTTTATTTTCAAATTCAGAGACAGTTTCTTATAGATTAGTATTAACTCTAGAGTTATATGAAGTGCTTGGCAAATATTTCACTGAAGTTTCTCAGAACTACATATTTGTTGTACAGAATGGAGTTTGAATTTTTTAGTGTAAAATGAATTAGTGCAAAAGAGGCTTTCGGAGAAATTATGTGGAAATCATCACTTTAGAGTACACATTTTTCAAAGCAGTGTGGCTATATCTTGTGATTTTATAATGGATAGTTTCCTTAAAGTCCCAGCTCCTGGAGTCATGTGAATATGTGAGAATCTCATTTAAACAAAAAGCTTCAGGCTGTCACAGCTGAAACTTAGAGATTGGTATAAATGTATCTCAAAGGCTTAGAAAGCAGCTAACAAAATGACTCTATGAGTTACTATTTTAATCAAGTGGGATTAATTTTCAGTCTCAAATTGTAGAAGACTTCATGTTGGCAATTCTGCTAAGACATAAATATTTCTCATCAGAATTAGACTTTTTACTATACTATCTCCCAGTAAAAGTGCTTCAGTAGTATCCAGAGAGAACATTTGAGAGCATCCAAAGAATATCAGAGGCAGGCAAACTGACGCAACAAACCATTCTTGGTTTTGATATAATTTGACAGGATTTAATATATGAAACCAGTTTAATATTTTGATTTTGATCATGTGCCTTTACCACTAACACTGCCAGACTATGAATTCAAATGTGTACTTTTAGTACTAATGAATGAGGTTAGTTTCTGTTTGTTTCATTTCAGTGGCTACATTTTTCCCTGCTGCTTTTAAAGGAAAGATAAGATAATGCCGTGACTGGTATCTCTGGAAAAAATTTATTAAGAAAAATGTCTTTGATAAAAGATTGCGCAGTATCTTGACATGCGGAGTGCATGGAGGGGAAGACCTTGTCTCTTATGGGAACACTGGAGAGGCGGCTTTTCAATTTCCAATCATGATGTTACAGAAAGAATATAACTCTAAGTATTTCATAAGTTATTAGTGTTTCTTCAACTTTTTTGAGTGGATGTGCCAGCACCTGCTAGTAGATTTAAGATAAGGGGCCATTTCTAGCAGCTATGTGTGTATGGAGATGTAGCACATGGGTTTGTACAGGCTTTCAGCTGACATGCCAGGCAGTGACATGTCACGTCATGAATCAGCCACATCATGTTATGTGATTTCAAGCTAACAGAACACAACAGGAGTTACGTAGTGACAAACACAACCCAACATGACATATCCATGGGAAAATTGGCACAAAAAGCTTCTTAAAGTTGAGTTTCAGGGGTACGTTTATTCATCTCCAGAATGCTCCGAAGAAGACTATGAAGCAGTGTACCGGAAAAGGGAGTAATGCAGTGACAGAATTACTAAAGCAGCTTTAATTCAGTGTACAATTAGGAAGAAAACATATGTATATAACAATTCTGGAGAGTATTTTTGTTGTGAATTCCATGTGAATTTCTTTCTTTCCAAAGGTAGCTCTCTCAGGGCTGCAGTCATTCCAGGTCAGTGATTATTTTTATCTTTAGCCATGCTAAGAGCTGTATAGACTTCAGGTTACAGCTGTAAGTTAATATATTTTGAATTTAGCTGTTGGTTGCCTCAGTAAATCTTGAGTCCTTCTAGTATAAACTTTGTTGTTTTTTCTGCTTTGCTTGCAGATCAGAGTGACCCCGTTTTGCACCTGTTTCCAATATTCTTAGTCTTCTCTGGAATTATCTTCTTTCCCTTTCTGGGTACTCCTATCCTAGTTTCTGATGTCCACTGAAAATAGAGTCCGCAATTAAAACTCTGGGATGAATTAATTCATCTCTGCTTATTATTCATCATAAATGTGTGGATAGCCTGTGCTTTCAACTTTCTGTATAAAAGGCACAGACCTAATTTGGGGTCACAGAAATGCAACACATACCTTTGGCTAGAAAATGCATGTCAAGTAGCATTTTGTTCGTGATACCAGAAGTTAAAATGGTGTCACATGACTTATTTGCTCACTACATTTCATGTCTGGATTTACAGTTCTTAATTTCACAGCCTTAGAAATACCAATTTCTCTACACAAAATGAGTCCTTCTAGTGAACTGCAGCTCATAGGCAGAATGACGTAGTGGTGAAATACCCGCCAGATTCGCTGCTTTACCAAACAAGTAAAGTTCATTGGGGCTAGCCGGTGAGGAAGACAGCAGCCACATCATTTTGGCTAGCCTAAGCGAGAAAATAGCGCAGATATTCAGAGGCCTGCAAAGCGGAACAAACTGAGTAGATGCTTTCTCTTCTGCCTTCATTTTAAAATGAGCAAGATGCTCCCAGAGTGTCAGGAATGGTGACGCCTAATTTCATTTGTGAAGTCTCACAATATTTGGACTCTGGCTGGAGATGTAGAATACCCATCGCCAGGGGATCCCCTGGTGCCTGTTAAAGTGTGGGTAAGCATTGGAGTCTTCTCCTGAGGGGAGAGACTTAGAGCAGCCCCCTACTCTACCCCACTGTCCCTCTACACAAATGATGTGGGACCGTTGAGGACTTCATCAAACCTGATGGAGATTGGCCGGTGCGCTCAAAATGTCTGCAGAGATGAAGACTGCCAAACATGCATACATGCACGCAGACCTCACGTGCCCAACTCACACGCACACACACACAGACTAATTTTGAGGCTAAAAATAATCTCACATTTGGACAACTCTCAGGGGTTTTACTGGCATCACATCTTAAATTGCAAGTGGATGCAGTATGTCTTGCTACTGCTTTTCTTGCACTGTTGTTCTTCACCCCCAAATGATTACAGTTCAGTGCTGGGTGGAAGGATTCCCATGATAGTATCATTTGGGACTCACTTTGTAAATTGCTCTGGGCTCAAACAGAGGAAAATAATGCTATATAAATACATGTTATTACTGGTGAAGCGATAAAATTATCTTATGCTTACCAAGTATCCTAATGTCTTGTCTTGATCGTAATTAACTGGTGACATACACGTTGAGTCAGTGCTCTAGGATTTGTGCCCAGAAAAAGTCACAAAAACATAGCAGCCTTAGTATGGGAGAAAAGGATGAAGGCAGCTTTTTTTTTCCTCCCTTTTTTTCTTGTGGATAAGATATAAAAACTGCCCAGAGCTGGCCCTGTTCAGAAATAGCGAATCAGCCTCTTGGAATTTTTTTTAAGATGTCAAGTTCCCTCTCGTATACTTCCGTGAAGACAAAGAATGTCTTAACGTCTGTATTGAAGTCATCATTAAAATAAAAGGAGATCTGTAGACATCAGCTATAAATCATCAAGAAATAGCTTGTGGGTAACCTTTGACACAATTGAACCTACTTGAAATGAGCTAGGGCTGGATTCATTGCCTTTAGTGAAGCCAGTAGGTGGACTAAGGGTCTCTCTCTCCCCCTCTCTCTTTCCATCTCTTACAGTATTAGCTTCTGGGAGGTGAATGTGTTCTAGCTGAGCGATGGAAATGCATTTGGATGTGTTCTTAAATAGACATTTGTTTTATGTCTGAAAAGAATAGGCCAATCTTAACAGTGTGATGCTGGGGCTATTTGAAAGGTATTTTTTAAGGCAGTTGTCTTCTTTCAGCTTTACAAAAACTATTTTAACCAATTGTTTAGGCTTGAGGAACAGCATGGAATATCTATTGTGTATGGATGCATGCATGTTCTCCAGAATTAACAGAAAAATGGTAGATAAAAATCTGCCTAATTTTACATAATAGATTTTTGGTATTCTTGTGATCTGACTTCAAATTCGTGCTGAGTTTCTACAGTATAACAGAAATACTAGTTTGCAGTTGTTAATTTTAATTTCTAAGATGCTAGGTTTTAAAAGGAGCTGCAAGTGTTCAGCATCTCATGGGGACAAACTATGAGTCTTACTAATGAATCCAGCAATTAGTGGTTCATTGTGCCTGCCAGCAATTTGGCCCTGATACCAGTCCTGATGGTGATTTCATTTTTGCTGGTGTGAATCAGGAATAGGATCTGAAGTCTATTCACCAAGGGGGGCTGAATACTTCTTCAGCACTGTTCTGCTTGTAATCTGCATTCAGTACTGACAGCAGCAAATGAAAAAAAGGAACTACAATATATTTCGATTTTAATTATGATTATTACAGTTGATTAATATGTTCATTAGGAGAATTATATAATATCACTAGTACTTATTAAACTTAAAGGGTTGTAAATGGTGGTGTCCCCATGCAGTTAGATAAACATATATATGATGTATGCCCACTTTGCATAGAAGAAACCCTTTTCATAGATTGAAGTATGTGTTTTCTCCAATTTTGTAAATAGAGAATTGAGACAGAAGATGTGGCCCTTTACTTTCTGTAGCCATTTGCACTTGTGCAAAACACTAAAATTCGTATTTGGTAATATTTTATCATAACTTCACAAAGATGTCAGTGACCGTGTGCAGAAGAAGATTAGATAATGAGTGACTCATTCAAGTTCACGGAGAAAGTTTGTTGGAGAGTCAGGAACTGAACCCAGTCTCTTTGGCATGACCCAAGGAATCAGCAGTAAATAAATGCATGACCGTGGCATGGGAAAAGGAACGACCCTTCCCAACAGGTGTACTCCCAAGTAGGTAACCCCACGTATGTAATTATGAGTGGGGTAAACAAATTCTTTTTCTATGCATGCAGTACTCGATGGAGCATGTGTTTGCTTTGAGCATTCCCTACAGTACATTCAACTCCCTCGAGTTTCTGGAATTGCTGATTAGATTTCATCTTACTGCTAAAAGGAGGTGAAATGAAAAAATACCCAGCAAGACAGAGTTGTAAAATCATTTTGATTTTGGTGATCTGGGATGTTGCTAATAGCACGCAAGCATTAAAGACGGATGAGTTATGTGTTGATAGTATCCCTTTGAAAAGCTATTAGTTGGAAAAACAAATTGTCAAGCAGGTCATATCTACAGTTGCAAAACATATTTTGACATTTTTCTTACAGTTGTATGTATCTATAAATAAAAACAGTGCATGTTATCTTTGCACTACTTATTTGTAGTGCTGCATACATTGCTGCCTCTCTTCGTGAAAAATCTACCTAGACTATATAGATATATCCAAAGTCAGAGAAAGCACAGGTTTTTGAAAAGGAATTTCTTAGCCCACTGCCAGTCGTCCAAGCTGTTTGAAATCTCTTTTCTTTCAAGCTCTTTTGACTTGTTTCTTCTAAAGTTTTCAACAGCTGGGTTTTTTCGGTTTTGTTTTGTCTTTTTTCCCTCCTGAATCTTAGAATCCGTGCAGCATCTTTGCTTCTCCTGCCTGACCACAGCAGGAGGAGGGGTCTGTTGCTAATTTGTTTTGATACGGTACGCTTTGGTCTGTATTCTTTTTGAAATTAATTCCTTTTGCAGGTGTGGGGTTAGAGGTGGTGGTGTGCTCCCAGCGAAGGTGTCATCCACCACAGAGAGGAGGTGGGAGGCTTTGATCAGTGTGGCTTCTGTTTTCTTGTTGTTCATTTAAAATGTACCAGTTTGTAATGCTGTTTGGCTTTGCAGGTCCTTGTTTTATTTCCTTCCAAGTCCTTCCCCGTCCTTTCAGGTTTTGTTGTTTTCATTGCTGTTCATTCTGCTTAACATTTACTGGGGATTATTTGTTGGAAGGTGGTGACTCCAGGTTCAATTTAGGCAGCAAACAAAATCCAGTCTAATGTCTATTTCCATTTTTTAAACAGCCTTGTTATGGGTGGGAGAGTGCATTATTAAGGACACAACACCACATGTTTAGACTTCTGGGTTTTATTGGGACAGAATTATGTAGCAAGGATTTAAAAAAAAAAAAAAAATCTAACCAAGACCCAAGCTGCAAGGCATCATGCTTCAGGGCACAGGCTACTCCAGTTTCTGCCCAGCACTAGTTCAGGAGTACATGCCACAGATCAAACTGACAACTATCTACTTTTCCTTGCAACTTCTTTTGAAGCAGATGGACATTTAGGGAGTTTCAGTACAGTATCAAAAAAACCCCCAAACATTGGTCTGAATAAGAGTGGCGATTGCTCTGCTCTTCTTTATGACTCAGCTGTTTACTCACTGTGTGAGATTAGGCAAATCATTTAGCCACTTTGTGCCTTATTCTTCCTGTTTGTAAAATAAGGCAAAAGCTGTCAGAGTAATTATGAGCTTTAATTAATTAATATTCCTATGGTACACTAGAGAAGTGATTTTTTTTTTTCCCTCTTGTACTTTACTACTTGCCATGTATTTCAGTGGCGGCAGTTTGGAAGAAGCATTCTTTCTAAGGAAGAACCCTTTCCCCTCCTGTCCCCCACAATTTTGTGATCCTCTCTAATGATTTTTACCTCTTGTGAAGTGATTTGCATGGTTAAAAGCATGAAAAATCAATTGTTGTCTTCCCCTGAAGATTTGCAGTATCTGCGTCAATCCCTGCTGACCTGTGCCTAAGTCACGCTTCCTGCTTAGCAGCTGACTTGAGCCTTCTTAGAGAAGCGCTTCATTAATAGCATTATGCCAAATAAATAGATACAGCAGTGATGTGAGATATACAGCTGAACAACAATTATTAGAAGCAAAAAGCTAACAACAGGACCCAAGTTTGGCACAAAGTATGGACTAGCAGAATCACAAGCATCCAGTCTCTCTGCACTGGCTCATGTTGTATCTTGACTCAACATGGACCCTTCTCATCTCAGGCCAAACCTGGCAGGATTTGCTCAGAACAAGCTTCGCTGAAGGTTTTTTGTAAATGAGGCTACTGAGTTAAATTTTCACTCACTCAGAGCTGCAGAGTCAGAAGGAGCTTTTTCATTATGAGGTGCAAGCAAATGCTAAAAGCTCTTTGTTCCTGCAATTTTGTTTCATGCTGTACTGAAAATCCGCATCCTGGGTCCTAAGAAGTGTGGTGAGCAACTCTCACTTCTGCTTGTTTCAGACTAACAGAAGAGCAAATGCCCAAACAGCAGGATAATGGCAATAGGAGTAAGTCAGTTACTTTCGTATGGATGAAAATGAATGTTTGAAGTTTGGATCTGAGTTGGGATTAGCATCCATAAGTCGTCAGGTTTCCCTAGAGGTTGATGTGACTGAAGACTCATGATCAAGCAAAAATAGCCTAGAAATCTCATACCAGCCTCTTTCCTCAAACACATTGTGCTATTTGTCTGTGGAGATTACCAGGAGACTTCACAAGGATGGTGGGCGTTTTGGCAGTCCAGAGCCAGCCGGGAGCTGCAAGTATGGTTTGGAGGATGCTTCTCTGAGGATTTGAGAAACTAAATGATGAATTTTGGGTAAACACATACCAGTCTGCTCATTTTGCTAAGCTGCATGCCCTGGTGTATTCTGTTGGCCAACCAGCCTGCCTTGAGCTCCATGAGACCGCAAAGGGCTAGGTCCCAGTGCAGCTCCTGAAGAGTTTTAAAGAGCTGCTTTTAGGGTTCTGTGTGCAGAGTTCTGACCAGCTGCTACCCAGAATTGAGGCCTTTGCCTCAGGTCATCGTTGACTTTGAAGAGGAGTTACGTAGCTCTCTCCACAGATGCCACTTTTAGGCTGCCCTGCAGCTGTAACAGCCCACACTCTTCCATGTCTGAGCTAGCTGGAGGACTAAAATGATCCCAGACTTGGTTGGCATTTGGTGCTCTGTTACTTCCGCATCTGTATTCTGTGGCTCATAGAATAGAGCAATACTACAGAGTAAGCTCTGTGCATTGGATAAAAAGGTTTTAGGGAGGAGGGGAAGCCATCCAGCTCCTAGGGCCTTCCATGTATATAGACAGGTCATTTTGCATGCTCCTCTTTTGTTCTTCCTATATCTGTCTGTGAATCCTGCGTACAACTTCGGGAAACAACAGTGCTAAATACAAAGGGAAAACCACCCAGCAGCTCTCTTATTTTACTGTGACAACATGTGGACTAGAGAAAATCAAAGCTTGGGGTTTCCAGGGCAGCAAATTAGTCTTTGTAACTGCAGACTTCTTTCCTGGCAGCTAGGCTTCCTGTAAAGAAAAATGAAAGGGGAAGATATTAGGGATCTTTCTGAGAGGACAAAGTCCCCAGAGAATATCTTCACTGAGAGCCCCTAGCATTGTAAAAAAGGACTGGGAAAAAATCCTGTCTGTCCCTGGTACTATGAAACAGATTAAGTTGGTGTGTTCCTGCAACCCTTTTCCCCATGAACAGGAATGGAGACTGTGCAAGGAGACTCCCACTGTATAAATCAGCATTTGGGAGTAATTTATTCCTTGAGTAGTCCCCTAAAAGAAGCAGATGAGAGAACAAAAAGAATAGTTGTCACAAATATAAAGCAGCTCAGTTCCCTCCTTTGTTTTGAATCCCATGAATAAGAGTATTTGGGCACTATCAGTAAAGACTGGAAGTACTAACTTTGGCTGGGTAACATGCACTGAGTCCAGAAAGCAACACATTCAGGAAAAGATACTCAGCAAAGCAACATCATTAAAAAAAATCTGCTCTGGGTATAGATAGAAACCCAGGCTGAGATGTTTCTGCAGCTGTCTGTCACAGAAGGAAAAGTCTGTGCACTTTGCGGGATCAGAAAGAAAGAAGACAGTTCTTCCTAATATTTGCCCTCTGCCTTGTCTTTGGTGCCTTTTCCTTTCTGACAGGAGTCTAGTTGTGCCTTCTACTTTTGGCACTGAAACTCATGGGCAAGAGTAGGATAAACTGACTTCTCTGAACCTGAAGAATAATTCTGTTGTGATTATTATATCATAACCAAGATGCCTGTTTATATGTCTCCATCTCTTTTTCGATGTAGTTAGAGAAATTTCCACCTTTGCAGGAAGGGACACATTATTCTTAATCAAAACTTGAGAATGTGGCAGGAGGAGGTACAGCTGCAGATGAGCATTATCTAATTCACCCATCCTGTCATGTGAACATCCCTGCTTAATTTAATACAATTATTTCATCAGTGAGGATAATATCAGCAGCATGATTCATTTATACAACATGTTTCACAACTGCCTTTACCTCTCAGCTTCTTATTATCACTACTGATAATTTCACCATGAGTGGCTTCAGCGGAAGGGGAGGGGATGTGAAGGAAGCTGCCAGTATCTTTGTGTGAGTGTGTGGACAACTGTAGGCTTGAGGGACAGTGATGCCAAAGGATTTTCTTTGCATATATGCTGTTGCACCTCGGTTTCTGATATATTTTGGTTAGACATTTCTGGCTGAGCAAGAGACTGAATGGATAAGCCACTGACTGGCTGCATTGTTCAGTGGGCAACAGTAGCATCATTGTCTTCTGCCCCAGACATACCAGTAAGTGCTCCATATTTTGCATTTCTGTTGAAATGAAGATCTTCACGAAACAGAACCAGGGTGGGGAAATGAGGCTTTGTTTCTGGTGAGGTGGCAGAGGCATTCTTTTAGAAACTCCCTCTCCAGCTTCTTATTTCTAACTCATTTGGCTGTAATTTGTACTGTCAAGGTCATTTAAATAGGCAGCAAGATGTGGCGAATGTGTTCCCAGAGGTCATGAAAAGCCTCTTTAATAGAGCATGCTAGGCTGTGCTTATGCCAGGTCATTTAAGCACATTTATATTGCCAGTCAGATGATACACAGAGTAGTTCATGATTTTGTAATAAACCATGCAACCTGGACCTTCAGTGTGTGCCACAGTGGGATACAGCACTTGGATTTAAATGACAGTACAATAATTCAGTAACTGTATCTTAATAGTCTACTAATCTTTAAAATACGTGAAAAGAAGTGAGATTATGAAATCTAAATGAATCGTCTGGGTTCTTCCCCACCACCACCCTTTTTTTCTTTCTCTGAGACTCATTCATTCATCTGGGCTATCAGTCTTTTATTCAGCTCTTGGTGTTGAAATAGTGCCATTTTTAATAAACGGTTTAGAGAGAGTCTCAAAATCAGATTTTATTCCCTTCTTTTTCCATATCCATTCTCCGTGCAGATAAATTAACCTTTATCTTAGGAGAAAGTAAATAGAGACAGCATGATTGAAAGGTTAGAAAAGGCACCATTTCAGCCAACTGTTTGCAACATTGGTGACTGCGAGTCAGAATTCCCGGGTCTGTCTGAAACTCTGCTGTTACATTACTGTATGACTGTGACCAAATCCTTTCCTTTTCTCTCTTTCATTTTTTCCTCCCATATTAATAAGCACTTTGTGTTTACCTAGCATTTTACCTTTTCAAAGGACTATACAAACCTTATAAAAGCAGTGTGATGCACACTCAACTTACCAGCAGTATTTCTATTTAAATGTTGCTTGTCAGGCACTTACATTTGGAGATTTCCAGTGTCTGATACTTAAATATGAAAGCTCAAAGTTACACAAATCCAGGTTGAGTGAAGCTACAAAATACAGCTCTTCAATAGTTTGTTTATCCCCCAAATTCTGGTGTAGATGAAGGGTTCTTCTTTCTTCCCTTGTATTTCTAGAGATCAGCTGGGAAAATAATCTAGAGCAAATCAACGATTTAAAGTTCCCCGAGCTCCAAAGTTTTGGTTAATGACAGTCTTCCAGTCCTGGGAAGCAAACCACCAGCTCTCCCTAAAATAGCAACTATTCTGACACTGCTGTGATACAGGGGATGGGAATCTCTTTACCAGTGCTTTGCTCTTGCTGTGGGTACTTCATTTTATTAGCCCTCTGTCATGTGTTTTTGCTTATGCTTTATTCTCTACTTTTTGTGTGTGTGTATTTTGCTTTGTTAGACAAATGCACTACTTTAAAGGAAACATTTCATAACCTTTAATCAAGATCATATTTTACTTTCATCACATCTGTGTTTATATTATTACAAGCCTTTTGGGTCTTAACGTCCTCTGGTCTAAGCATTAATCGTTTTGGCTGATATATAAATAAATGTTTGACTTTGTTTAACTCTTTAAAAAATACTGGCTTGAAAAAAAAACCCTTATCAGTGGCATCTTAGAATAACTGCATGTCAAAAAAAGGCAGGGACCAATCAATACTGAGCTTTCTCTAATAAAAACTAAGTGCAGAGAGTAGTTCTAGATTCTGTGATCCCACTGTATAAAATTGAATCTCCTGGCTGTTGAAAGATACCATCTACCTGGACTGAACATGCTACATCTATTTTTTTCTTTTTATTACTCTTATTTGCCCTAGCTGTCATGCTGCACTTATACACAACCGTGATATAACTGAGAGTGAAGCCTGCTAATCTATAATGTCGCAGAAAGTTAGCTGGGAGATTTTATAGTTAAAAATAAAGGTAGGCCAACACCTAATTCTTCTTGTGGTTACACAGGCGCAAATCAATAATGAAGACAGTACAGTTGTAGACTTAAACTGGAAGAGCAGAGAATTTTGAATTTATGTCTGCAGATAGGAAAAAGAGTAAAATGGCTCACTGAGTATAGGAGTGAAGATCCTAACAGTCATCTTCACACTTAACACAATTGTATATTATTACCTGCCTCACAGATATTTTTTAGACTCCCATGGAATAAATCAGTGTAGTTCCACTGTGGTAAAGGAAATGACTTAAATTATTATCAACTCATGATCCAACATAGGATTTCTAAACTCTCTGACTGAATTTTTAATGTATTTGACTTCCAGTGAGGATTTGAGAATGCTCTTTGAAATAACAGAAGTAAAAATGTTATGAAGACCAAACAGTGAAGTAATATCATTTTGTAAATACATATAATAGCTGAAAATTGTTTACTTATCCTCCTTAATGAGAACCAAGCTTCTGTGACCTCCGATTAATTTACCATTAGCCTGAACACACAATGAAAGTGAATGAAGGAGCAATTTGAAATGACATTTATCAGCTCTGGAACTGTCGACTTCGATTATTTCCACAAGGCCTTATACTTCTTGGCTCCAGAGAAGGCTGTGCTGACTTGAATGAAGAAGAGCATTCTTACTACCAAGAACAGTTACAGCGCAGACAGCTTCATTGCTGGATGCCTACAATGGAAAAAACCACCTCCCCCATTTCTAACTTGCATTAAATGAGACCAAACCCACTGTTTTATAGTGGACTTGCACAAGGCCTTCACACCAGGCTAAAAAAAGGGAACAGAGGAACTGAGGAAAGGGAGAAGGAGCGAGAGAAGGGAAGGAAATAAACTTTATAGGGACAAGATAGCCGAGGGATTGAGTCAAAACGACGGGACTGAAAAAAACCTTTCAGCACGAGGATGCAGGTTGGAGTCCAAGCTGACTTTGCAGCGAGTGAGAGCCATCGGGGACTGGTTGCTGCTCTGTATGAACTGAAGTGCTGCTCTCAGTTAGATTCCCAGTGGCCAGAGAGCACACTGCAGCTTTTATGACCATATCTGAAACTAATCAGCCCCTTTTGTTGAGACTTACAACAGAGGTCAAGAATTGAATATGCATGGAAACTAACCCCTCTTGGATTGAACCAAAACAAGTCTGTGGGCAGGTTTGCATTGCTTCTGATACTGTCTTCCAAATAGATGACTTTGCTCTTCAGGGATCCTTGTCTGGCACAGGGTCGCTGTGTTTGGTTGGTTTGTTGGATAGTTTGTACTTATGCTTTTATGCAACTATCTCAATACTGATTTTACAACATTATAGTTGCACTGTTGTGGGTTTTTATTTTTTTTAAATTGAAATTGGTGGAACAGCAAAGCAAGTCCTCTTCCATTTGGCTAAGATGTTAATCTATTTTATTCTAATACAGATGGATTTGTAAAGTAACGAATACCTTCTTAAAATGTCAAAGGCTGGTTGAACTGGGTGATGTTTTTAACCCTGAGCTTAAGTCTCCTAGAAGATCAACAGAACTCTGCCTTCTAAGTGCCTAAGTTGCTTCTGAGAATACAGAATATAGGCTCCTAAGTCCATTTTATGCACTGATTTTTTCCCCTTTATTTTATGCACAAGTTGCATCTGGATGGCTTAAATACCACTTCAAGGATGACAGCTTTGTCCACAATGTCCCTGATAACATTTGTTTGCTAAGCTTTAATTTATTTTTAACCATGAGTATTACAAAAATACAGAAATAATCAAATATTTAAAAAGTGCTTTGCTCAGAGCTTGCTTCTTTAAGGTAGTGGAAAAGTTATATGACAGTGCTTTGCAGAATTGTCCTGTGTTTGGAGACGTACATCTACATCATACTTCCACAAGCAATAGGCAGCTATAAAATTCCTTCTTTACTGCAGCACACCACTCTCTGTGGAAAAGAATCAGTATTATACGATAGTAGTTACAGATACCTTGGTGGTAACAGTAAAACACTCAAACATTATGAGTCTTAATTCCAGTCAGCTTTGCCTTGCTGTAAGTTAGGAATAATGCTATAACAGTGAATGTACTTAAAACTTAGGGAGAGCAGAACCAGCTGCTTCAGTGCCTAGAGCCAAACCCAGTTGTGTGATGTAACACTTCCTGTAGCTAAAGGATGGCTTTCCTGAGTCGCAGTGTCAGAGGAAAGCTAAGCTGATATGTGATGGTTGGATCTAATACCATATCCATTAGTTCTGGTTATTTAAAAGTCAGTTAAAATCACTTCTAAAATATCTGCCTTGCTGAAAAGCTTTTTCTCCCTTCCCTGTTTTTTTTTCCCCTTATTGTACTTTATTTCGGTCGAACAAAAATACATGAATTAGAATTTTAATGTGTTTTGTAGCACTGTCTGTTACTCTGTGTAATCAAGCCAGGTTTAGGAATAATTTCAGTTACCCTGCAAAAAATGTCACCCAATTTTTCTATTTTTTTATCATAATAATTACTGAAATCTTGAAGTCCAGCTCCGCAGAAGGTGAAAAAACCTAGGGGCTTATCCAGGTTATTGTTTCACATTTTGTGGAAAGAAAGGGCAGGTTCTTCCTGCTTTCTTGTTGTGGTGGAAGAGAAGTAATTATTTTGTATGATATTTTTGTGCTTGGAAATCTAAGCCTGGGAAGTTCAGAGGAAAGCGCAAATTTAAAAACAAACAAAGAAACAAACAAACAAAAACAAAGACCAACAAAAAAACCCAACTGAAAACCCATTCACTCAAACACATTTGCCCAATATGGGTGGTGGTGGTTGAATTTTAAGTGAAAATGCTCTTCAGTTCTTATTTAATTCATCCATATCAAGTTTAAAATAACAATAAAATATAACTGTAAAAATTATCTTCATTTTCATCGTAGAAGCATGTATCTTGTTGATGTGAATAATTGCTTCAGAGACAATTCTTACATACAGAGTGCAAATGGAGGATGTTCTCTGATCATGTCATGCTAATTTTCCAGTTTATCAGTCATCTCAGTTCCACACTGAAATGACAAGATGGTATCACATTTGATCTTAATATATATCATACAACCTTTCGGGTTTAGAAGTTCGTATGAGCTGAAAACAACTGTCTTTGCTTGGACAGTGTTGTGCCAACAGCAGTGTTTTTAATAACATTCTTTTCTCTTCTGCTCGTCGTAGGATGAAGTGGCCCAGCCTCTGAACCTTTCAGCCAAACCCAAGACATCTGATGGCAAGTCTCCCACATCACCCACGTCTCCTCATATGCCAACTCTGAGAATAAATAGCGGGGCCAGTTCACTAAAATCCTCCGTGCCAGCAACATTAGCTAGTCCTTCGGCCAGAGCTAACACAATAGGTAAGCTCAGTTTCATTTGTCCCTCCTTATAATGATTAACAGATGTTATTGGAAAGCAGGCATTTATAAGCCAGTGCCAGACAGTGGTCCATGAGCTGTCACGGGTTGACCATAATACTACATTTGTTGATGTCAGTAAAGAAACTCCCACAGACTTACCATTTCAGGAGGAGTATCTTAACTTTTACAGACTCAGAAAACAAAGACCTGTGTTATTTCAGTTACTGCTTTATCAATAAAAGTTAATAAATGCTTTTTGTTTAATGGCATACATTAAAGACAGTGACCTGTCTAATGGCGGGCATTAAAGACCCGTGATATTGTACTATGTCATCATAAAGTGATGGATAAACTTTAAAAAAATTCCCTTTAAGTTAAAAGTCTACATATGCAAATACATCTTTGCAAAATTGCAGGTTTAATCCTTAGTCTGCTTAAAAGCTGCATGGAGCATTATTTTACCTTGGTCTAATAAGCAAAACAATCACCAGGCTCATTCAAAAAACAAGTTTGATATTGCATCTTGCAAAAAGTCTTGACTGGCTGTTTTTAACATTGTTCCACAAAATAGTGTTAATTCTTCATCTTGTCAAAATTACCTCTTTGGCTAAAGACCATCTAAATAATAGCAGTCCTAGTGGTGATTTTACAAGTCGGATGTGTTAAAGGGACTGTTCTTTGTGTGCATAAATAAAATGCGTACGCACCCCATTCTTCAGCCTTCTAACTGAAACATTTTATTCCATGAAGTGATTGAATATAACCTGAATTAAGATTGCAGGATGTAAATCAAGCTCTGTGTAGGGAGTTAAGTGAGGTAGACTGTTGTACCTTTGCTACCATGTGTCTTCTTGCTCCTAAAACATCTCCTGCTGGCCACTTCCAGAGATGGCACAAAGAACAAAAGAAGCCATAGGTCAAACCTATCAGAAGCTGTTTCTGTGATATCTCAGTGCTATGTAGTAAAATTGTTTTGTATCTCTATGGGTCTCTCCCAAGCTCTCTGTAGTCCATATTCTACCTACATAGATGCCAGGAAGACCCATAGTTATGTCCAAAGTTCAAAAGAGATCTAGCTCCCACTGTATCACTCTCCCACTGTGCATACATGATTATTGCTAAAGTTGATGATGGTTACGTATATCAGAGAGAGAATATGCTTCTATGCCTTTTAGAAAATAAAATAACTTTATTTGGTATGACATGTTACAATTATATAAATATTTTTTAAATATCACATTGTTAATTGTTAATGTATATATTATTATTAGCCCTACACTCTTTAACTGTGGTAGGTAATAATGTATTTCATCTTTAATTTGCCTGGCCCTACTCTTCATGTACAATGCATCGAGTTTCAATTTTTTCACGTTAATTTTTTTGTCCCTAATAGAGTGAGCATCACATTTAGATGTTAGATGTGGAGTTAAGCATCTGACCTGCATCTCAGTGGCAGGACATCTGTTGTTCTCTCCACTCCAATCTTCTTTTCCTACACACCTGATATTTTTCATAGGCTTGAGACCCCCGCAATTTACTTCTTTTAACAAAATGCAGATTTTAAAATGCTGTACCTGTAATGAGTGATAATGTAATTGGATAAAAGCTGTGAGGATGAATGGAGCTTTAAAGGTCACTCTTGTAAGAAGAATTAATGTGTTATACCATTAATAAACCATGGAAAACTGTGGAGCAAAAGATAACATACTTAAGTTATTGTTAATGACATAGAGTTCACTGCTGTATATCTCTCAGCTACAAATATAGAAAGTGACTTTTTGAGGTTGCTGAGCAGTATCACTGTGCATACTGTATATATAAGATAAGCAGTCTTTAACTGTCATGCAGGAGCTGGACAGACATAGCCTACTTCTAACAAAGGTCTATCCTTTAATGGAGGACTAGAAGAACGAAGGGCTTGTGAACATTCTACAGAGTCTTTTCCTGCTAACTGCTAGGTCAGATCCAACCAAAGTTACAGCAAGTAAAACTCATTACCATGTTAAAACCATTTGGTGATCTTAAAAAAACTGCACATACAACTTCAAGTCACCCTCCAGTAGGAGCTACGCCACAAAAAAATTTTGATATCATTTTTAGCAAAGGGACTAAGGTCCCTAAAAATGATAGACAAACTGGATTATTTCTTTATCTTGAGAGATGGATCCCTCCAGGAAAGGTCACTGGGAAGCATGCAGTCACTTGCCAGACGGTTACTTCCACCATCTGAATGACTGGAGCTGTCAGTGCAAGGCACAAGTTGTCTGTCCCAGGTGTGCACACCCCACCTTGCTGGGATGCAGCTGACCTGTCACTTTTCACTGCCACTCACTTCAAATGAAAACCGTTCTCTGAAAGCAGTTCTTCAGGCTGCTCAGTTCCCACGGCATGGAGAAATGTTCATGTATTGTTCAGGTGTCTTTGAAGGACGTAAACTTATAGCCTCCTATGATTAAGAGTGTAGCTGCATTTGGGCGTACAGATATGTCGTCCTTTTCTAGAGCTATCCTTATAGCATATAAATTATGCTACAGACTGAGCCATCACAAATGTCGTGGCTTCATGTATGACTTTAAATCCAAGCATTTCTTTTTGGGAACAGGCATATGTCCGTGTACTAAAAACAGAAACAACTTCTCTCTGCCCTTTGCCATTATCTTCAACATCTCTATGCTAGTTTGGCAATCCTTGTAACTAAGTGCATTTTATGTAATGCAGTTCCCCTCTCTGTCAATAATTCACCACCTACCCTAAACAACAATAATTTACATTCAACTCGCTTCTATATTAATCATTTCCCTGCACACCAGCATCTTGGCAGCTACTGAAAAACATAAGGAGTGCTTGCTTTTATTCACTGTCATGTGCCAAACTGTCTCAAAGATAGCAGTATTCAGGAAAAGCCAAATAGTCTGGAGAAGGGCATGAATTCCAGTTCCTAGGCAAATTCGGCTGTATTACAGATTGAAAGTATTATACCTAGCCTAATCAGGAGCACAACCAGCAGTAATACTACTGTTTGTTTGTTTGTTTGTTTGCTTCCTTTTTAATTTATTCTCACTACATGCAAGCTTGATCAGTAACAGATGCAAAGTGGGGAAGAAACCAAGCAAGTTGATAAAATGGAGGTAAAAAAAAAAAAATCAGCTGGTAGCACTGTGCTGGTGCGGGTTATATCCTTCCTTATGCTGAGAAAGCTGGAATTACTGGAATTCCATTGGCTGGGAATTACTGAACTGGGTCATTTGATAAAAGCAATGTGGATCGAGTTATTTCCTATAAAACTCTCAGGGTTTCTGGGTATTTAGCCAAAAGCTAACTGTTAGTACAATTAACAACAGTCAAACCGCACAGAAACTTCTCTTTCTAGTTTTTGCACGCCAAGGAAGACGGGAATACCAGTCCCATTCTGTCTGCAGTCTAAAAAAAACAACAATAAAAACCCAAACCAAACTAAAATCCTGACAGCAGCGCAGCACTGAACTAATCTGACATCAGCTTCTTCCCCTGAAATGTTTTAAGAAGGCAAGACAATGTCCTACGTTTTTTGGCAATCAGCGGATCAGATAGAAGAGTCTAGCAATACAACAAGGATGTGTAATCTGACATGATTAGACAAGGCTCTTTAGGAACAGAACATTCATAATTGAGACAAAGAAAGAGTATTAATAACACTTTCCTAACACGGCAGTTAGCCATTTTATATTTCCTTTCTTTAATCTTAGTGTTTTTCAACAAATCATGGGATTTAATAGCGTGTTTTGGCAGATTAGAGGATTTATGGCCCAGATGTTTTTTGTTCTAAAAATGGATTAGGGTGTAAAGTTTGCTGGAATCCATGGAACATGTTGAGGCAAGCCGGTCATTTTGTGTGTGATTAGTGCCTGCCTTCTGTCTCACAGTCCCTCCATCTGTCACAATTCACCAATGGATCTGGTTAGATTTAGCCTCATGTCACAAACAGAAGTCCCTTTTCTGGGCAATTTCATATTACAGATTCATTTTATGCCGTTTTTATGCCCTAGTTAAAAGACAGAAAGAAGTGTGTGCGTGCGCACGCGTGTGGGGATGTGGAGAGGGGGAGGGAGATGGATAGATATTAGCCTCTCCTTTAATGTTTGAAAAACAGACTGGGGCTTGGAGTCTCCCATCAGTATTCTATCCTACAAATCACATGCAGATCATAATAAGTATAATCTACAGTACGCTAAAGGAAAAAAATGACAAAGTGTCACATTTAAAATTAAATAGTATTAGCTGTGCCGGTGATGCTTGTAACATTTTAAAAGGAAATAATTCAGTGACTACTAAGGCTAAGCCCTAGGCTTTGAATTTGCAGCAAAACAGTGGACATTTGACCTACTATTAGCAGCATGAATAGGAGTGGGAATGTAGGTCCGTGTAGCTGTGGTTTCTTATACATTTCTGAATGACAGGTGGTGGTGGGGAGCATTCAGTGGATGAGGTTTCTCTTCCCAGCCATTATGCATTTCATATCTATAGCAAACCACCGCCACCTGTGGTTTATTTTAATGTACTCACAAGTTTTAAGAAGGGGAAGAATGAAATGGTCTATTTTTGAGAGTTTGGGATTGCTGGTGTGATCAAAGCTTCCCCTAACTCTTATCCGGTTACATCCTGCTGCATACAAACCACAGGGCTAACCTCTGCAGCATCAGGGAAATATTGAAACTAATGGGATCAAATATCAGGACGATGATTTTGGCTCCGAGGTTTCTCATGCTTTCTATCCAGGTGGCTCTATCATAACAGTAACAGAATTACAAAGCACGGATGGATTTCTGGGCATTAACTTTTAACTCTTTCTCATTAATAATGATAAACTATTGGTGCGTTTCACTGATGAAAGCTAAAGTGTTTTCTTGTAACTTTCTTTTTTTAAGATATCCTTTCTTCTATCACGTCGTCAGGTTATTTAAATGACCACGATGCTGTTACCAAGGCAATCCAGGAGGCCCGACAGATGAAGGAGCAACTTCGGAGGGAACAACAGGTGCTGGATGGGAAGGTGGCCGTTGTGAATAGCCTGGGTCTCAATAACTGCAGGACAGAAAAGGTGAGTTTCCGAGACTCCCTTTGCAGAGGGTCAGAGATTGCATGTGGCTCTCCCTACAGATACATAGGTTCTTCCTCCTTTTTTCCCCTCCTCCTTCTTGCTCTATTTTCTTCTTCCCCATTTTTAAACAGAATAGTTGCTTCATTCAAAAAAAAGGGAAAAGTAAAATGAAAACCACAACCAAAAGATGACATGAGAAAGAGACCTGGAGACCCCTGGGGGAGAGTGGGGAGGAGGCAGAGATAGTTAAAGACCTCACGAGAACTTTGGAGGCCACTAATTCTCTGTTTCAGCCTGTCAACGTGCATTATGAGAAGGTGATCTTGGAAATCTCTGGGTCTAAGTGGAAATCTTGCTTTATGGAAATGCTTACATGTGTTTGTGAGATGAGCTGGATTTGAAAATATTCAAGCTTCTTTAGGAACATAAGCTTTGCTGATACTCAGGCTCAGCTTCTGGGTATTTAGCCTTGTGAGGTTGTCATGTATGATATTTTGTGACCATTGCAATGTAGCACTGTCACGTCACGTTAGATGACTTAACAAAATTGAAAAAATGGAGAATTGACAACACAAACTGCACCAAATATTTGCAGTGAAACTTAGAGGCAGCAGAACGTATGGGCCTTACCACCTTCTGCTTTTGAACTGGCCTGTGAAGCTGTGCTATAACAAAATGTCGGCAAAGTGAATATTCTCTAGTAAAACTTGTATGTACTGTATCCATCACATATGTCAAAGAGGTTGTGATTTGCTGCTTTTCTCTGGAAATTCCTGATGTCTTTTCGTGCACTGCCCTGGCTTATGGAGGATAAATAGACCTGCCAGTCCTGGCTGCCACATTTATAGTGAGCTGTCCTTACAACACTGCCACCTAAGATATACATCCAAACGCTTGGGTGTGTTTCAACATCATATGCTTAGCAAGACTTTTTCCTCGATTCCTCTCTTCCCCTGTGATATTTTCTGAGGTGATACAGCCTTCGTCATGCAGTACAACGAAGATGACCGTTGCTGCATTTGGTGTAAACTGAATTTTATTGAAACTGCTTCCAGTGGCTTTTCACTGTAAGGCCTTGTGTGAATCACTGAGATAGGCAGATAAATAGAATGAATAAAAATGATCAGCTATTTAGCAGAAACTTGAAAGTCAGTCATCCTAGGAGGCTTGTGAGTCAAACAATATTGTCCAGAATGAGCAGATTGCTAATTTGGATAGCTTTCCGTTTTCCCTGTTTTTAGATGGAGTTTGATCAATAAGCTGTGAGAAGCCAGCAGTCTGGGTAATGAATGTTAAATGTACATGTGAGTCTCTCGCTACTGTACTTTTTTCATCAGCCTATCCTGGGTGTAAGCGATGTAGAAATGACTCCAATTTCATGCACTTTCTTGAGAGGAAGGGGAAGGAAAAAAGAGGTCAGTGTAATAGGTATCTGGCAGTACATACAATCTCTCTTAGAAGAATAAGAGCGCTGGTATGGGGAGAGAGAAAGAAAGAGAGGGGTGGAGCATGTTTACGGCATTTCACATAGAAGAGTACCAGAAGGGAAAAGGGAAAAGCAGAGTGTCAGATATAAGAAGAAGTGATCACAAGCACAAAGGAATTTATATTCAAATATTTAAGCATTCTTGAAAGGATGCTCGGAGCAGAAATTTCTTTTCTCTGCTCCCCATGTAGAAATGTCTTTAACACTCAGCCAGATGCTAATGCAAAGTGACTCAAGCTATTCCTCGCAAGCATAGCTAAATTGCCGTTATTTGTTAAGCGCATTGAATTCAGCTGTGGATACAGCAGTTGGTTGCATTCAGAAAGCATCTGTACCCTTTTTTTTTCTTTTTTTTTTTTTTTTTTAATCCTCCAAAGCAGAGACAACTCTACCTATCTCCCCCCTCTCCTCCCTTGTGCTGGCTGGGAATTGTCAAGTGACAACCGACCAAATCCTTTTGGACAGGAAGCCTTCATCCTGAGTTCTATATACTTGCAAAGCAGGCCTTGTGGTTGGATCAGGAAGCCCATTAAAAGCACTTTGATGGTATGGAAATTCATCTTCATGAAGCACCCAGGCCCCTAAGCAGCATGCTGTTTAGCTGTGGTTACAGATCAGTCATTCACATCGGAGGGCAGTAATTGTGCTGACGGCTTGTTCGGCAATGGAAGTACATAAAATAATCCCAGGCCCTCCACCATGGCATTGCGAGTTAATCTTCTTTAATACAGATCAGCTGTTGTTCTAACACATGACTTTATGCTGGCTCTAGTGACTCTGCACAGCCTTTTGATTAAGTAACAGGAGTGGAACCATCTGCATTCACTTTATTCTGTTACTTTCCTATTGTTGGGATTCTCCTTACCCCTTCTGTTTTCACTTCTCACCCTCAACCCCAGTTGAAGTTTATTTTCCTCTCTAATTCATGCCTCCTGGTGGGCTCGTGGAGGGCAGAGAGGAGTTCTTTTACAAGGTAGCAGGAAGAAAAAATTGTTTGCTCAATTGAAAATTTTTCTAAAGCAACTGTAGGGTTGAGGTTTTTGATACAATAAATGCCAAAACTTTATCGGTGCGCAGTGATTTTTTGTTGTTGTTAATTTTTTTATTATTATTATTTTTAAAGTGGAGACAGGAAAGGACAGAACCAAGTCTGAGCTCGCCTAGACGATAATGGCATTTGAGTTGCTGAGATGACCACTTAAGCCACTAAGCACTAGTTAAAAAGTTGCACTTTTAAAACTTGTAGGGTCTCCTGAGCTGTGCCTTGCATTTGCCCCAACAGAGGAAGAGACGTAGGCTGTAAAGTCAGGTACTTGTTCTCCTTTCCTGTATATGCTCTAGGCCATCCACTGACTAGCCAGCTGTGAAGTTCAGATCCAGACAAACACCCCAACTTCTCTAAAGTTTGTGTCTGTTTGATCTAGGACTTTAAAGTTTTCTCTCTTATTAAAAGCAAGATTTGAGAGGAAGGCAAGTGTTGCCATTTTGAATTAAATTTTATTCTGTTTTTCCCTGTTTTCAAGGAGAAGAAAAAGAGATAGTTGGGAAGGTGGGTAGTGAGAAATAGAGTGCTGCAGTGTTACCACTGAGGGTTTCCCTTCAGAAGCTCGGGGTCCCGCCAGGGGACTTAGAGGCAGCCCCCTGAACTTTTGGGACATTACGTTTGCTCACTGGTTGCTTCCTGACAGAGAGATTTTGAGGTGGGGGATGGAATTGAAAGAGGGTTAGCCTAATGTAGGTATGTGTCTGTGGGCATATTCGTACTTAGAAATGTACATTATGTCTCTAGTTACTTACAGAAGAAAGACTCTCCTTCCTGTAGAGTGATCTCAATCTTTATAGGCAACAAACACTCCTCTGGGGCTATCCCAAATCTTCCTCCCTTCTTTGCTGCAGTGGCTAGTGTAGTTATGGAGACCTACAATTCCCTGAGACCTGTTTTTTGTTGCATGAATTGCTGCTGCAGCCTACTAGTGAAGGTAGGCTCAGTGCAGTTCTGAGCACGTATGTTAGACTCTTGGTAGGGATTTATCTGCCAGCAGTAGCTGGGCAGGCTCAGGGCTGGAAATCACCTTTGTGAGTCTCTCTTAAAGCTCTTGGGGCTTTTCTCCACACATGTACATGACCTGTTATCTGGCTCATGTTCCCAGATGTGTTGATCCCTGTGGACAGCCAGACCTGCCAGATGTAAGGCAGTAGTCAGACAGGAATTTTGTGGAGTTGGAGAGAAACTGTATAAAAGGAGACATAAATGAGAAAAGATTTTAAAAAATGGCTAGGATGATTTGGGTGAGTCACTTTATGGGCATCCAACTTGGACCATCTTGAGGGATTTGATTTTCAGAGGATTACAGTAAAAACTATGAGCATCATGATGAACATGGATTTTACTAAAACCTATTTTAATTGCAAATGCAATAAAACATATTTTTACATTACTTTTCTTGGAAACATTTCCGTGTACAAATGAGGAGTGTGTGTATATGTTTTTCTGGTTTCTTGGAAACCCAGGAGCATAGTTTTATTTGTAATTGTCATCTACAGTTAATTATAGCTTGATATGCACTATACATAAACAGTGTTACCTTTTATACATGTAGCTTAGAGCGCAGATTGTCATCTAGTGCAAACACCACAATGGGCAACATCAGCAAGTGGACTCTGGTCTATTTGTTCGGCCTCAAAACTGCTTGTGCCTCTGCAAAGGAGATATACACAAACACGAGGAGCCAGCATGTGTGTGCATGCATACAAGCCTACAGTGCACTCTTTCAGAGATGCACAGCACAAACATGCTCTGAGAGAGCCAGTAATTTTGTGACTATAGTCAGACTCTCAAACATTTGTGTATGTGCCCTTGTAACAGTAAAAAAGGAGGAAAGGGGCAGACAAGCAGGTATTGGAGCATGTGTCTGTGTACACTGGTACGAACGGAGGTACTGGTTTCCGAATGCTGGTGCCTGCTGCTAAAGGTGCCGGCGACTGGGACAGTTGTGTAAGTATACACAGCCACACAAGCACTTCAGACGCGTATGGACGCCGTCACACTCGTGGCACTCTCTGAGGTGACTGCGTACGAATACGTACACCTCCTGTGCTGAAGTGTTTCTTAACCTGTGATACAAGTTCTGCCTGTTATCGCTTGGAGTGTGTCCTTTTAAAAGGCTCTGACATGTACTTGTCTGCTGGACTGTAACTAAAGAGCTATTTGTAACAATATTTATTCCAGCATTGCAAGCAGGAGCCTATTTATTACTCATGCTTGTGGAACACCGGGTTCAGGATGCCTTTCCTCCCATTCCCACCCACCCCTCCTCCCACCATCCTCCCCACTCCCACCCCCACCTCTCCCTCTTCCCCTTAAGAGAGTGCCAAACATGAAATGACAGTGACCAATGTTGACTTAATGTGGATGTTTAATAATGAAAAAAGTGTGTCAGTTCCAGCGTTAGTTACAAATGGCAGTAAGTATATCGGGTGGCAGCCCTGTAATAATTTTACATCCATCATTCCTTCCTGATGCCTCGCTGGCTGCCTGATGGATGGGGATAGCAGCGTTAACTCTTAAGAAACTGCTGTGATCTGCTGAGCTGAAATGAATTCTGTCCCTGCTCTCCCCTCGGGAGATTAAGAATCTCAAACCCGCAGATCCTGCTGTCTTTGAGAAATAAAACACTGGAGCTCACTTTACTAAAGGCATAAGGAGGAGCAGGTTTAACACATGGGATTTAAATTTCTCTTGCAGTAGAGAATTTTACTTCAATAATGTTTTTTTCTTCCCCTAATGGTTAAATTTGAACCAGAAAGTCGAGAAGAAAACTGGCGGAGAGAAGAACAGGGAGGAGAAGAAAAGAGAAGGGTTGGTAAAACAGAGTCTGACCCCATGCTTGGTGCAGACACTGACAGTCCGTGGGTCAGAGTAGAGTGAATAAGTTGTAGTGATTGAAACTGGGAAGAACAGGATCTAGTGCAAGCCAGGCTTCCCAAACAGGAGAAACCCACTGGAGATAAGTCCAGAGGTGCAGTACTAACATCATAAACCAAATCACTTTGTAAGAGTTAAAACCTGCCCATTTTCATAATCTCCATAGTATTTTACTGGAAAAATACTTTAGCATTCCCAGTGACTAGCAGAGACTATATTACCCACAGACATTACATACACACACACTTATCCCTGCAAGTTCAGCAGACTGCTGATATATATGTCCTGTAATTTGTAGCCCACTCTATTCCTCACTGGCCTGTAAAACACTAGGAAAGATGATCAGTGTAATATTTTTGTTCTCTTCTCGCAATGTGAGCAGAAATCCTTCTGTTTGGAATAATTATTATACAACGTGGGGACCAGGGAGTGTCTTGTAGACAATGGACTGTTACAGTCCCACAACACAAAAGTCAACATATTATCCTAACAACTGTATTGTCCCCTTCTTCTTACCCTTTTCCCTACCCTCTTCCTAATTTTGTCTTACTGAGGTTCTTTGCCAGCAGAAATTCTTGTATGCGGGTTGCAGTCCTCTTTGTTAATGCTATCAACACAGAGCAGACAGTTTTCAAAAAGCATGACAAGAAGGCGAGCAGGTATTATGTCATCACCCATCCATCACCCTGTATGTCAGCCTTTCAGTAAGTCCAATCAGCAGGCTCAACAGGATCATTCATGTTCAAGGAGTCCTCTATTCAACAGGGCTACTGTATCCATTGTCATTTCTCCTGAAACATTTCTCAAATTTAATTAAAAACACATGTCAAGTTTGCACACTGCAAAGATCAAAATTGTTTTTGCCCAGCGCTGGTAACTAAGCATTAAACATTTTGATTTGCTTCAGCCGAAAGTTTATTCCTTCCCCCCCCCCCCCTCCATTTTTTTTGCCATTTGCTTTGTGGAGCTTGTGTATATTTATATTTACAGCCTCTGCATTTAATGGCCACATGCCTTATTTTCACAGATGGCCAGTGGAAGACTTCCCCTCCCCCTTTTCTTTTAGTAAAGCCTGCCTTTGGTTTTGCTACTTTTGTCACAGTGCCACTACTCTCAGTTAGCAAGTGCCTACGCATGGGAGGGAGAGATTCTGCAATGAGGATTTTTTTTATTCCCCCAAGGACTTTAGCACTTTATTGTAAAATGCCTTTTTTTTTCCTGATTGACCATCATCTATTAAATGCCCAGTTACAGTTTGCAGAGAAAAATGAAGTGTGCATGTGTGTGTGTCTTTAGTACATCATTATGGCAGGGATGCATAGGCAGGGTTAGCTAATAAAAAATGAAACATACAGAGCGAGGGACAAATTCTGCCTACAAACGTGTGCATGAAACTCCCGTTGAAGTCAAGGAGAAGAGCAGGCAAAGAGACAAGGGAAGTACCCTGAATCCTTGAAGGTGCTGAAGTCTGAATGGGAATTTAAGTCTTTGTTCACTCCAAAGGGCAGAGATTGGAAACATTCACAGGCTAGTGTGGATCAGGGAGGACTGCAGCTGTTTATACCTTAGTGGAAATTTTATTAAGCCCAATAAAGATGGATCAACTTCCTCCTGAAAAAAAACCATACAATTGATTTGGAGTTCTTGTTATGTCTTTTGAGCTTTTTGAGTCTTTGGGTTTAAGTTCTAAGCTGTGCCCTACAGCCACGAGAGCTAATTACTTCCTGAGATTTTATTATTATTTTTACATACTCATGTGCCTCCAATAGCTAGGGCTTTCGGCACATTCATGGGCACCAGTGTCAGTGCAATACCTCTCTTCAGTGTAATAGAGGCTGAGCCTAATTCTTCTGTGAATTGTGTCCACTTAATCTCCTGGGGGATCAGCCTGTCCTGTTCTGCCCATCCTAGTATGCAGGTGTTCACTTAGCTGTGTGGCAAACAGCCGCTAGGATGTTTTGGGGGTGCAGAACTTTACTTTTATTTGTATTCATGCTGATGTTGGGGACTAGACAAGCTAAGCCTTACTGCATGATTGGGAAAATGTTGCGGTTTCTTTCTTAGGAGATAGCCTAGATAGCGTGTCAACTCCTTCATTAGGGCTGGAAGAAATGTAAGCAAAGGTACAGCAGCCTTCATAATTTTAATACTTTCTAGGGAAAACTGGAAAAGAATAGTCAATATATCTGTAATGCTGCTGCACAGTTGAGTCACCCATTGTTTAATAAACAATTGCCAGGAAAGCAGAGACTGTGTTATTGCTTTCTCTTTACGTTCATTAGACCCTCTTTCCCAGGATATCCTGCGTGGGTTGTGATTTTCATCGTTTCTTTCTTGGTGTACCACCTCTCTTCCTCAATTAACCCTTCCTCGTCTTGCTGATCAGTTGTAGCAGCTCTTTCTGACTTGCTGTGAGATCCTTTATTAAGATTTACACAGCAGATTTCATCCAGAGGTCTCAAAACTCTTCATAATGGTGGGAAAATGTAACGATCTCCATCCTGCTTAGTTGGGGAAACTAAGGTGCAGTGACTGAACAATTCACGCAAAGTTACAGAGCATGTCAGCCCAGAAGGCAGTCTAGATGAGAAACTGGGTCATGTAACTCTTAACGTATTTGCAATCAGCGGACTACAGCTGGATCTGGTTGAGGTCGATACCTATGCCCGCACTGTAAAAACTTTTGTAGGAAGGAAGCAGTATCTCATCATTCTGCTTTGCTTTTGCTTTCCTTTTTATTTCTTCTTTAAAGTAATGGGCTGGGCCAGCCCTACCTGCATTTTCATTTAAAAATCCTGACTCAGAGCTCATAACCAAAGAAAAGGAGGACCTCGGTGTCCCCATTTCCTGTCGAATTGCTACTTCCCATCAGTTTGTTTCCAAGGATTTTACTGAGGAAGTCATTCTTTCTCAAAATAAAGAATTAAAAAAAAATAAAAATCTTAGGGACCTGACCCCTGCCAAGTAATTGAGGATTTTCCTCTTTTTATTTCAGTGGACTCTGTCTTGTCGTCTTGTCTTCAGTGCTTTGAAAGGTACTGACTTGAGAACCCTTAGAAACCAAAGACCTACATCCACAACGTACGGCAAAGAAAATTACTATACAAATTTCTGCAAATTCCCCCTGTGACTGGGTGTCTGTTCCTGAGAGGAGTTAAAAGTCTGGGCCTACTTGATCCATCTGATTTCTTCCCTAGAACACCTCATAGGGCAGCTCTCTACTGAGTCCATATAGCACTTCGTATAGATTACAAATCAGATGCAGTGATTTCCAGGCAGTATTGAACCAGTCTGGATTTGAATATATACCATAAACCAAAAGATGTGGTTCCTTTACCAAGTGATGTAGCCCCAATTAAGACTGAATGTAATAATTCTGAAAGAAGTACCATAAAATCAAGAAGAGCCACAAATAAAGAATGTTATTTTATTTTCTTGCTTCTAATGCTGCTTTTAGGTTCTGTGGGTGGATTATTCCATGAAAAAGACAGATCTCAGATAAGCAAGACTGAAAGAGCTGAGGGGGTGGTGAATGCATTGTTTCTTCATACTTAACTTTGATGCAACAACAACAAAAAAAATCTCCCAAATGATAAATTACTGTGGCATTATAAATAATCTTTCATCTTCTTTGGTGGTCCACAGAGCTTATATAATTGGAAGGCTAAAACCCTTCTTTGTTGTTTCTTCCCTTTTCATTAGTACAGTAGAAGACTATAAAATTGTGCAGCCAGAAGGGTTTTAACAATTACTGAGTCAACATTTGAAAGTCTCACTCTATTTTATCATTTCATGCATGTGCTTTTTATGAGTTTTACAGCCCTGCAAGCGTTACTTAAGCAAGGTCCATTGTAATGGCAGATCTATAACTGCTCTTATTTTTATTTTGTTTTGCTTTCCCTAGTAACATGTGCCATCAGCAAGAGTCACAATTCTCACACTCACAAAGAAAAATAAGCTTGAGGTTATAATTTTAGATAAGATTCAGGGGTGCTAGTTTCAGTTCCTAAAACTACCAGTCTTCCTAAGGAACCTTTGGCAAGTCACTTAATATGTGACTCAGTTTCCCATCTGATAAACAGAGTTAATAATACTGCCTTTCTTTGTGAAATTTTGTGGCTAAATTCACTGATGACTGCAAAACAATTGGGCAATGTGATCTGCTACACAGAAAAACCTAAATCTAAATAGAAGATCCCTTAGAAAAGAGCCAGAAATTCTCTTACAGCAGTTATAGGTGTAACATGATCTGGACTGTAACATGGTTCGGACTGAGACATAGACAGTGTGCACAGTACCTGTTTTGAAGTACCATGGCATTCATATGCAGGAGTAGAGCCTGGACTGCAAATAATTCATCATGTGCAAACCTCGGGCACACCTCTCACTACTGCCCATGGTTCCTCTAAGTTCTTCCAGCTCTCTATCATCCATAATGCCTACCTACCTCATGTTTTCCACATTTTGAAAGACTGTGGATGAAGATTTTGTAACACAAGCTATTCTGATGTTTATTATTGCAAGAGGGAGAGGAATTGCACAGAAAGATTACTTTTCAAAATCTTCACTCATATCAGACGTAGGATAAGACTTCACCTTTTTGGAGAGCTAAGGAAAATATCATAATGTTGAATGGATAACACCTGGCACCACCAGTGTGTCCGATAATTAAAGATGTTTTTCTGTCATAAACAGAAGTGAACTTTCATTGCGGGACCATAGACTAACAGCTGATCTGCCTAGTACTTCAAGATTTGGTGCATATTGACCAAGGTCCTTGTCTGAATGGTTGATATTTACTGGGGCTTGCTGGGAGAATACTTCTGCCTCAGCACCACAGACCACATGAGATGGTGTCACAGGCCCTTTGATTGTTGACAATCAAAGATAAAACCAAGTTTATCAAAACTCAATCTGTTTGAAAATACCACCTTTAGAGTTTAGATGTGGGAATTTTTCCCACAGAGCAGGGTGGTAAATAGCTGGACAAACTCCCCTTGGAGAGGGGGGAGGGAAATGGGACACTAAAAAGGACAATAACAGACAACCATCTGTTTCTTTTTACATATTGACACTGAAGGGAACAAAGGTGGCAGGCACTCTGTCCATCAGTGTATCTGTAATTCTTAGGTGCAAGAACTGATGAGCGAGCTTCTCCTTGCAGTCCATATGTAACCGTGTTTGGCTCTCTCCAGCTACTCTACAAACGCATTTTTTTCGCCTGGCCTTTCAGTTCACTTGGAATAAGAAAAGCAGGAATGTGAAGAGATGTGCCTGAACGCTCCTTCTCTGGTGTTCTACACTGGCTGTATCTCTGCAGACATCAAACTGAGAGGAAAAATATTCGTATCAGGGGAAATGGGGGTAGGGTTAGGGGAGTAGAAATGAAGAGTGGACTGCTTCAGTAAAACTGCTAACCTTGAATTATGCAATCGGAAGAACAGCTCTTGCCAAAATACAATTCTAACGGAGTTCAGAGTACTGTCAGTGTTTGCCAAATACCCCAGCCAAAAGGATGTCTCAAAGAGGGGGAGGAGGGATCCGTTGCCATATGCCCAGCATTCACAGTATTCTGGAAGAACTGTGGAGTCCTTCAGGAGTGGAGGCGTGCACATGGTCTCAGGTGCACCCTGAGCGCTGGTACCATGATCCAGCACAAGACAGGAGCAGCAAGGTCAGAGAGGAGTAGGCAAATATGTCAGAATGTCTTTATTTCTCAAACCTTCCAAGGTTTTGCTTCACGTTTGTAAAGTAGTGGGAGGAGTTCTGGCAAACATTATCAGGCTGTTCTACATATGTTTTGACTCTTCTTGTTTTATGTTTCTTCTATGAAAGAGACTGCAACCAAGTTCTTGTCATTTTTAGATCAATGTTTTGTTAAACTATGACAGCTATCCATGACAGAGAGCCAAGTAACTTTTGCAGCTGACCACAAAACCGAGTCTGACTTGCGGTGCTTAGTCATTTTTTATTTATTTTTTTCCTACATGACACATTCCATGTGCGTATGTTTTTCATTGTTCTTTTAAATATAATTAGAACATTGCTAGGAGCTGTGGTACAAATCAATCTTCTCCAGCAGATTACTTTCTTTGATTAATAAAATTTTAGAAACTTCTTATCACATTGTGGCTATTGATGAAACCTCTCTGGTTATACTTTGAACAATTGGGCTATTGTGGGATTGATTGCTCTCTACAGTATTATCTTCTCTGGTTTGCCCATTACAATTTTAAATTATCCAGATAACAGAGGTCTCACTGCCCCTATGGAGAGTCTTTCCTACAATCCAATAGAAATGACCATTAGGATAGTTTTTCCCAACCTCTGCCAAAGTTCTTCATAGAGGAAAAAGATGTTTGTAAGATGTCTTTCAGCCTCCTGGGGCCTGATCCAAAATTCAGAAATCTAGAAGGAAAGGAATCACTTCATCTTTAGCAAGAGATCCCTATGTTTCTCCTCCTGCAAGAGCAGAAGCATTCCTTACCATTTGTTTCTCTGCTTTATGCAGTCTGATTTTTAGCAGGTCTCACAAGCAAGACTTCGCAGCGCTTCCCTGGGTCTGGACCAGCCTTGCCTGTTCTTCCTGGCAGTATTGGTTCTAGGCTGCAATTGATGCCACTTGTGCATTGCTCATAGGATGAATAGCATATTATACCTTTGGGGTCTGGGGCAAATCTGAAATTAAGGGATTATCACTCTGGTTATTTTCTTGTAGCTTCAAAAACCTGAAAGCATGTACAATTTCATCAGCTGAACTCTCTTCCCCATTTCTTTCTCTGCCCAGCAAGACAATTGGATGTAGAGCTTGATACAGTGATAAAATACATTTAAGGCATAGTCCAGCGTAGTGTGCAGGAATGTACCACTGCCTCCTGAATTGTAGTGCTGTATCACAGCTACTTTATTAAAGTGTGCTGCTGAACCCAACACGCATGTAGTCCACCTGTTATCACGGGATGGTACCACAGCTCGCTGCTGTTTACATAGCTAATGCAACACAGCAGAGTGGTGGCAGTTTTAAGAATGTGTAATTTGCTATTGAATTAAGATAATTATTATAAATAGATCCTCCTTTTGTATAAACTTGAAACCATTGTGGATCTATTGTCTGAAGTTCTTAAATAGGTTCTGTGAGAGGAGGCTGGGCTAGCAACGTCAGCAGGTTGCCAGTCTATTTGAGGTCAGGGAAGAAAAGATTTCTTTTCCTTTGTTTCTTTGGAGCTTCCATAAATACTTTCTCCATCAACTGAAAGACTCTGTAGGAAAGGTAAAAAGATGCTTCCATCAAATGAAAAACAGTAAGTCATCAACTGAATGCTTTCAAGCAAAACAACTCGGTAATGCTGCTTAGCCCCTTTCAAATATTTTGTAATTGTAGGAAGCATTTCTGCACATCAGGATTGGGGAAAATCAGCTTCTGTGTGTTTAATGGGAAGAGCGTAGGACAGGAAATCGGAACACTACTTACGTATAGTCAGGCTTTTGCATCCTGCCAGGGTGTTGCTGATCTCTTTCTGCTCTCCTAAGGCTGTTGCAGAGGCTTAGGAAAGAGCAGGCCTTAGGCTTATTCTTGCCCGAGTACTTTTTAAACTTAAGCATTTCTAAACATTAACACAGAAAAGTACAGCTGGCTGTTTTGACATCCTCTCTTTCAAGAGCAACGTCTTGCAGAAGTTCTTTTTAACTGCCACCTTATCGTTGCTGACTGAATTATATTGTCATTCGCTGTGCATGTAGAGGATGTCAGTCTCCATGTTTGAGTAGCAGGGAGTAAATTGTCACCATGTTGAAAGGGTGGTCTCCCCGCTCACCCACGTTTCAGCTGTCCGGAGAGCCACTTGCAAGCGCAGGGGCTGAGCGGTGCAGCCCGGGAGCTCAGCAGTCATCTGGCATTCCTTCGCAGCCCCTCTTCGATCGTACCTGCACTCTCTCGCTTCATCTAATGTGGCTGTACCTCAAAATGCAAAACTTTGCCCAAGATGGATAGCGGCAGAGCATCTGTAGGCTTGTTAAGTCAAACTCTGATAAACGAGCCATACCCGGTGTGTACCTTGCAGACAGCATGCGGGAGTATTCGCTGACCTTAAGTCTCAATCAGATCATGTCGGCAGAGTGTGGTTCTGAATGTAACTGCCTCCGACTTCAACAGCTGCGTTTACTGCATAAAGAAAAAGCTGTTAAGCCTGTGCCCTTTGCGCTTTCAGCTCTGTTTCTCTAAGAGGTTTATATATGATTCAAGAAAAGTCTGCAAGAGAATAACTCCCCTCTCCCATAATATACTCAACAAGATGAGATGTTCTTTTATATTTTAGGTAGGTGGCAGCATTTTTAAATGACTTCTGACATAAAAATTTTTGAACTCTATCATTATGAAGTTGACAGTAAATAGATTTTTTTTTGAGGAAAAACTGTTGACTTGCATTATATAGCTGAGATCCATTTGGAAGAAATACAAAGTCAACTCATTCTTGACTTTCTGTCTGCTGACGGGCTGCTTTGGAAATGAGAGCTGAGTTAAAACCGGTAGATCAAAGAGTTTGGTAAAGCTAAATGCCTCAATAGTTCAGGTGCTTATTCGAAGCTTCTCCAAGCTTCCTGGATCTGCTGTGCCTGGAAGTGTTACAGAAATCCTTTCTCTGCTGCATGAGCTATTCCTGCAAAAACCAAGAGGATAACTCATCTTGCACGGTTTCAGTGGTGATGCGTCTGCTTATAGACAGAGCACCAGGAGTGTGAAAGGGATCCACAATGAAAATGAATGTGAGAAGAGGGAAAGTTAATCTCATGTTCCCTAAACTGTGCGAGTGTATGAAGTTGGCAGATGAGCCTCCTTTCTAACTCTCTCAAGAAAATCTTTGTGAAATGACTTACATGAATTTGAACTGTTCTTTGAATTGCAGATGCAGGGACATCACATTGCGGGAAGCGTTTCTGTATTCGTATTGTTCTCTTCTCTGTTTTCTTCTATAATACAACCCAGTGACATTATTAGGCTACATAGAATAGTTGTAAAGGCTCCGGTTGCCATGTGAAATCTGAAAGTTTTTTTAGTTTGTTGATCTTTTACAGTCATCAGGAGTGGAATAGAGCAACAAAACAGCAATCTTTCTTTCGGGTAGAAGCTCAAAAGAATTTTTTCTACTGGAGCCACTTTATTATCATTCCGTATCATGTCATTTTCTTAGCTTTGCAAAAGGCACAGTGCCTAACATTTTGAAATGTTAGTATTGCTTTCCTGAAAGATTTATTTTTAAACATATGATTGTCAGGAAGATAGAACATTTATGAGTAAAATTCATTGGGAAAACAAAAACAGTTGGAAAATGGAACACCTTTGTATTTGTAAAGTAAAACAATTCAGTGAGAAGCGAGGTGTTTTGAAGAGAACATTGGAATTGATGGCCCTGGCATGTTGTTCTGGCAATGTCTTTAGACACCTCTGCAGCCTGACAGATTAATTGGCAGCACGCACTAGCCTGTTGCAATCCAGGGTTCACAGATAGTTCTGACTAGATGAATGATGGACGGGCTGTTAGTAGGGTTGGGCAAACAGTCTGGACAAGAACACAAACTGCTGCCCAAGTATCATGCTTAATTCAGGCTGACCCTTTCCCAAGGCCTGAATAAGTTTCAACTACAGGGTTGTTTTTTTTTTCCCTATGGGCTGCTTCCTAAAATATAAAAAAGAAAAAGGGTAAAGTCACCCATGTCTCTGCACTTTGATTGCAGGCTGGAAATAGAGTAAAACAATAAATACATTGCAAAAAAGCGTGTGTCATCTAAACTTCCAGTCCAGCTTTGCAGTCCCAGGGACATAGAGAGTTGAAGTATTCTTCAGATGTGCAGCCAATTTTATCATGCCTAACTAAACCAATCTTTTCAACGCTATGAAGTTTGCTCATCACGAGCTAATAAGCATGTTTTAAAAAGGATTTGGTAGAGTCTGGAACCATATCCCTTCCAGAAAAAATATTATTATGTATCTTAAATACCTGTCTCAGTAAACTGTTGTGAATGAATTGTTACGCAGCTTCTCTGTCAACCTTCTAAATTACCTATGAACTTTGCAGTTACAATATTTAATGATTTTCCTGATCCAAATCCTGTCATCTTGCCCATATAGGACAAAACAACACTGGAGACCCTGACTCAGCAACTGGCAGTAAAACAGAGTGAAGACGGGAAGTTTAGCCACGCAATGATGGATTTCAACATGAGTGGAGATTCTGACGGTCAGTACAAATGGCTTATCCTTATTTCCAGGTTTGTGTGTACATGTCAACAGGATCTGCGGGAGAATCCAAGTGCTTTGGAGGCCTGTGAGGAGTAAGAGCAGTTAGCAATAAGTGGCTATTAAACAAGGCAGGAAAAAATGATTCATCGTGTGGTGTTTTCAGTCCGAAGGTGATTTCTAGCCTTCTCTCTGTACACTGCACTTCTCAAGACCGAACCAAGAATGTATTTCTGATGGTAAAAGGGAATAAAGGAGGCAAATAGATGTGGGATAAATGAGATCACACAGTGAGTCTGTGAGTTATAGACCTGATCATCCATAGGTGATGCACGCTCTGCATCTGTAAGAACTTTTTTTGGTTTGATGAAGCAAGCGTAATGTTCATTTCTTTCTCTGCTGTTGCTTATGTTGTTACGGAGAGGTAAGCACAAAAACAGGTAGATGTGTAAATGTTCATCTGCTAGTTAGAGAGTTGCTTAAGAAGAAACGCCTGAAGTTGCCATATATCACCCCCTTCCCATCACAAAAAGGGTGGAAAATAGGTAACGTAATATGACCAGCATTTGGTAAGCAAGAAAGGAAGGAAGTAGAAAGAAAATCTACATTGGTAAGTGCTGAGTTTATGTTATTAAGTAGTAAAAGACGGTTTAGAAAAGCTGTTTAATGCTTCGTGTTGAAAAAAACAATTGAAACTCTTCATCAAGTCTATACTATGTGATACTGAATCAATAGAATAACTAAAAACTAGACAATATGCAATATATGGTATGTCCTGCTGCTTCAAGGAAAAAGAAGAAACGCCATTAACCTATTGTGAACACTGACTCATTGAATGTGCAGCACCTGACATAGGTTATTGATGGCAGAGGAAGCTGCATAATGAAACACAAGTTGGGAATGTTTTTCTCTTTCTTTTTAGGAAGTGCAGGAGTTTCAGAGTCTAGAATTTATCGGGAATCCAGAGGGCGTGGTAGCAATGAGCCCCATATCAAGCGCCCAATGAATGCATTCATGGTGTGGGCTAAAGATGAACGGAGGAAGATCCTTCAAGCCTTCCCTGACATGCACAACTCCAATATCAGCAAGATACTAGGTAAGAATGATAGAGCACTGTTCTTTCAGTAGCAAAACTCGTAAAACTTTTGACTGAATAGAGCTGAGCACCTGACACAACAGAATTACTGTCTCTAGAACACCTATTTTGCTACTTAATGACTGCACCAAGGACAACAGTGATACGAGCTTTCACTGTGCTGCCCAGCAGTAAACATTAACCATAACCTGAAATGTTCTTTTGTCTTTGTAATTAGTGAGATTGTGGTGGTGGTTTTGGTGCGAAAACATGAACTGAATAGACAAACCCAGTTCATTTCATTAGGCTGTTGAACAAGCACAAAATGACTGCTATCAGTTATTTGCCCACATATTTCATCTAACTAGATTCTATGGGGTAGGACACCACAGTATTTGATTTGTGCCATAGCACTTTCTGTTCAAATCAATGGCCATAGGGAAAAGATCCTAAAATACATCCTTTTATTTTATACACTGACAGTTTTAAAGGATTTTTATTATGTTCCTGTTATATTAAATTTCCCTTTAGTACACGATCACTATCACAAGCTGCTTTTATTCTAAATATTCTGAAAAGAATCCTGAAATCAAAAAAAAGAAACATCAGAACTAATTTCCATATCCTCTACTCTTCACATCCCAAGCAATATTTGTCATGAACATCATCTACTGAATTTCATGCCATAGTCTTCCAGCTTTTCACTACTTGCTCAAATTCCCAGGACCACATTCTGTCCTAAGTTACTCCCCTGTGACACGCTGAATGATACAGAAGGTGAATAATGAGGATCTCTGAGGCCAATGAATTACTGTTCTGCAGAAGAAAAAATATCTGTGACCAAATTGGAGATGTTGCATTTTTACTGATAAAGACTGTGTTACAGGACATAAGCATCCCTCAGGCCAGTGGGTAAAAGCTTAAGCAGGGAACATGTTTACCTGGGCTGCAGGTCTCATTGGTTTTGCAGACAACTCGAGAGATGTAGCGCAATTGTAATGGCAGCATTAACCAGCTGCAGGGCTGGTAAGTATGCTGAGTTTAGACTGGTCAGGGGTTTGAAGTTTAGCTTGATTAGAGTGGTATTATGGAAAGTTAGCAGGGGGCAAGTGGAAATGAGATGAATTGGTCGGAGAGGCAGAATGTATTGGCTGTGGATGGCAGATGTGACGATATTAACCCATGATTAAAAGGGTGGTACAAGATGATTAGATTAGTTATGGGAACAGGATTAGAAGGCTAAATTGGTTATGTTGATGGTAAAATAACCTTATACTGGTTAAAAGGGATTATACTGGTCAGAGGTGTATGATGTGATCAGACTGAGGACAGGGCAGTAATAGTTTTGGTCTGTTTCTAAATTGAGAGTAGACCTGGTTAAACCTGTTTTTAAATAATCAGCTTCAGAAATCTACAAGATCATTCTGAATGGCCCTTTTCATATAGAAAGTACAAAGAGAGCTTGATGTTTTCCCTCTTAACTGATTGTTTTGGATAACAACCTCCGACAGCACGCTGCTAATTCATTCTGCTTAAAACAGGCGCTTGAGCTGGGCTGACATTTTACGCAGTCTCTGGGGATCCTGGTTGACATTTTAAAGGGCTTCTAAGCATTTTATAATACCCTAAAATCTGGTTTTAATAAGCCATTCTGCTGAAATTGTTAACATAAGGAATCACCTTTTACTATTTGGCGCTAGATCAGGGAGATATGGGGACATCTTTTTCTGATTAGATATACAGTAGTTGGAGTAAAATGTGCAAATTCATTACAGATCCTGTTGAGGTGACAGACAGTATAGCCGACTCCAAACTCTTTCTGTTTTGCTGCCAGATACGGGGAAAAGCAAGGTCTGAAGCAGTAAGAGATGATGTTTCTCTTTCTTTCCAGCATCACATTTAATTATTTTATTCCACCTATGCAATGGAGAGGGATGTCCTGACGTCTTCTTTCTAGCAGAAACGTTACAAAGGTCTTCCCTCAATTGCAAAAGGCCAGTCTTTTGAAGTCAGCAGGGAGCTCTCTGTTAACTGGCGTAGGGTGAGCAACTAGAGGCTTACAGTTCAGCCAGGTATTAGGGTCACTTTATTAGAAAGCCACAATTTTTCCTTACCATTTTTTTAGCAGCACTGCTACACATTGAGGTCAGAGAGCTCATTGTCACGGAGAGTGGCTTAGGTGGAGTTGTCACCGATCGAGGGTCATTTTTATAGTAAAATGAGAGGAGGTGCCCTTCCCAGCACTAGAATTCTCTAGGGATTATGTTTGACACTGTGGTATTATGTTTTGAGCATAAAAATTAGATACATGGATTTGTCACTAAATTCATCTGTGCATACGTTTGTCATCCATCTGTTCATTGCAACTTAAACTTGTGGATAATGATTTTTTTTTAGTAAATTGTTAAAAAAGTGCTAAAATGGGTCTGCTGGACCCTATCAATTTAATAATGCATTGTTTAGATATTTTTGTAAATATTTTAATTAATTTCACTGAGAAATCTACATAAAGAGATTAGGAAAAGATGAAGTTAGATACTACCTTCAGAAATTCTCTCGTTGATGTGGAAGTGTGTGAATACAAACCTATATGCATACCTATACATTATACAAGTGTTTGTGTATGTGAGGGTATTTTTTAAACGTAAAATCAGCCTGATTCAATTGCTCAGATTGAAAAATGTCAGTCTAATGGACTAAAAGTTAGGCAATATTACAAACAGCTGAAAATTCTTGTCAGAGAAACTTGGCTTAAAATCAGCAGTAAGCAAAGCTCCTAACCCCACCTAGTGCATGCATGTGTGTGCCCGAGCAGAAGTGCCGGGGCACACGTGGGGACATCTCTTTTCTGCCCTGCACTCAAATAGCTGGCCCTCTACAGCCATCTTCACAGTCATCATGTGGGCACAGCTCTAACTGCCCTAGCTCACTTTGGGGGTAGGAGACATGTTTGGTGCTGCAAAGTCTTATAATTTTCTTGTTTGTTTTCTAAATACCTCAGCCAGCAGATCAGGGAGAATTGTGCGAGAATCCTGCTTGTCATTATGTATGCATCCAGGGAGTGGAACGGGTTCTTGTTTTCATAGTCAAAGAGAAAAGCCTTGCATACTTGACCCACTCAAAGCTTTCTAACACAGATGGTGAGCAGAAAGCTCACCCAAGAGTGTAAATCTTCCCTTAAAAAGAAAGATTTTTCAAGATTCTTCAATCACACCTTGTTTGGGCTTGGCACTGCCGTACCTGTGGTACCCGTGCTTGCCTGTGTGTATTTATAGACACATAAAACAATGGCAGATAAAGCTATTGCAAATATAGTTTGTCCAAACATAAGGTATTTTTATCCAGTTTGAGTATGTTGATTGACAATACTCATTCATAGCTTAGCTTGCCTGTGGGTGCAAATTCAAAGATCAGAGTTATATATTCTTCAAACTTTCCAAATTTCAGATTAAGACCAATGAGAGAGCTGGTTGGATTTTGTATATTACTAAGAAAATAAGTGAAAATCATAAAATGTAAAAAACAAGGGTTTATCATCAGAAAATGTGCCCTTTTTCAAAATTTATTTTGACAGCATTGTTTGTTTAATTATTTATGATACTTCAAAACATACTAGTAAATTATATTTAGTATATTTTGTAAAAACAGTAAAGTCTTAGTAAGAGGAGGTATCACTGCAGAAGGCAGCTATTAAAAATTTGCTAGGAAGAGAGGTGACACTGCCAGGATTTTTGTTGTATTGAGCTTGCAGCTTAGGAAGGAAAAACATAACGAATGACATTTATGTATAAATATTGTATGTGTAACTGTATGTACAAATATTATGCATCAAAATTTCAGTTTTTATGGCCCTGATCCTGCAAAGACTTATGTGTTTGCCTAACTTCACCCACTATTTACAGATCTTTTCACATGAGGGGGTAGGAATCTGCCTGCCCAGATCTGACTGTAGGATTGCAGCAAGTGAGCTAGCACAGCGAAAGAGGAATTGTGCTGGGATAGAACATTTTCATGGCAATTTTGCAACAACTGATTTTAATTTCTACCTGTCTGTCTGTCCATCTGTCTCAAAATATATCTGAGTTTCTACATTGCAGGTCCTCTCACAGCATGTAAAGCAAATGTCAAGATTTGTTTAAAGACTGAGGTTCTCAACCTTATTATTCATAAATAAAAACTGATTCATCAGCAGGAAATGGGGCTGGGGCTGTTTGTCTAAGGCAGTGGTACTACAGCAGATCTGTGATTAGAGGAGTCTAGATTTAAGACTAACTTTTATGATTTTCTTCATATGCTAAAACACCAGTGTGCCAGTGTCTACAAGGTAGAATTTTAAAGTAGGCCTACGTCTGGGCATCTTCCAGTAGAGCTCATATGCTTTACCCTGAATTCTTAACGTCGTTCAACACAGACCCTATCTATGTTTCCATCTTACGCAGCATTAGTAGGTGTTCAGCGTTGTGGCAGTCTCCGCATGTTTATCGCTGTGTCATTTAGCCCAAAATCTAGGAGGTACTACATGTGGGAAGTTGGTGTCACTTTTTCTAGCCACTCTCTTTGTCAGAAAAAGCTTGGAATAATTTCTTTGCAGGAGACAAAGCTGCTGATGGGGATTCTGGCCGCAGAGGTTTGCTGCCCTGCGTAACACAGAGCCCTGCCACAGATCCCCGTGCACAGACGCTACCTCTGTATGGCATACGAAGTGCCGTGCAGGAGTTCTAGTGCAAATCCTAGAAACCATCTAGTCACGCTAATATGGTGCTGCACCTAAGCTAGTAACAATGCAATTAAACCGTTTCCCATTCCAGAACGAGCTGGAGGATCTCTGCGTGTTACCTGTTGTAAACATCATGAAAAATGAAGGGTTTTGACTCCAAAGTAATGTTTGCTAAGAAAGGGACATCCATTGCTCCTCTTCAGAACAAAGGCATGATTATTTACAAATGCGTTATCTCTAGGTGTGAGGTCTGTTAGCCCTTCACAGTGAGCCCAAACTGCAGTTTGGAATAAAGATTCAAAAAGAGCAATGGGGAAAATGGTGTCAATAATCAGAAGGGGCCTTTCTAGAGGGAACCAAACTGTTTTCTTTCCTGGGAAGGGACAACTGTGCTCTCTATATTGCGAGTCTTAAGGGCACAGTGAGCTAAGAGCGGCCTGAGTAATAGCATGAGCTAAGTACAGTATGAGTAACCATAAAAAATGAAGAACAAGAGGAAGTCAATATGACGTATGACATTATGAACCCATTAAATTGAGAAACTATTCAAACTTTTTTTCCAATGGGAAAATTGACTATTTTCCAATAAAGTTTTCCTTCTAGGCCACATGTTTCACAGCTTGGACCATGCCTGTTACTTGTAATGTGTCTTACCCTGAAGCACTTCTATAGTTCATGGAAAAATAAAATAGGATAACTGATTCAAGAAATTTTACTTTCTGCTCCCATGTTATGTCCTTTAAGAAATATTAGTTTATAAATTTCAGGAAGTATTTGAAAACAATTGTAAAGTCTTCATTATTTCCCTAGCTCAAATATCCACACTAACATAGGCAGAGTGTCAGAAACAAGGCTGCCAGCAATGAAGCCATAGTGCGGCTCCATGGAGAGGTGTGCCAGTATCCCAGTGCTCTTCCCTTCATGACACATACTAAATTCTTTAAGTTGGAGCTGGCAGTGTTCACCAGGACTTGGTCTTGGAGTTAAAACCCCACTGAGACATACGGGATAGTTTATAGCTTTTAGAGGCATTGCTTCAGGGTCTTTGCAGGCTCCTGTATCCAGCAGCATAGCATTTACGATCAGTTCATATTCTGCTTCTCGCAAACCTGGAAGCTAGAAAGGTATGGTATTTGTCATGAAAGACTAACCTGTAGACGTGTGCATATCCAGAGTTTATGCCTTGATCCAGCCGTGGTGGAGCACAGCGACGAGATCGCAGCACATGGGAGTGGTGCCTCCTCTAGAACAGGAGGTGAAGACAGGCTCATGGCCAAAGGAAAGTGGGGGGGGCATAGCAGAGCAGACTGCGTGTAGCTAAGGGGTCTTTGGCCACTCCACTAAAATACACTGCCTTGTCTTCTAAAACAAAGTGTCAGGGATTGCCCATTATCAGGATGATGGTTTTACTTCCCACCTGAAAGACATTATAATGTAGATAAGTTTCAGTAAAATATTGAGTCAAAACCTCCAGTATCGTCTCTCTCTCCCTCTTGGCCATGCCCAAGAGGTTTACCAGTCAAATACAAACAAGACCTGACCCCTGTCTAGAAGCTCTGACAGATTCCCAGCCCAAAGCAATGTGGCCGTAGGTATCTTGTTCTGGGTGACCTACTTGTTTCTCTGCCTTCCAGTGTTTGTGGATGAGGAGAATCTCATTTCTCATTCTTTTTTTTTGTGACAGGATCTCGCTGGAAAGCTATGACAAACCTAGAGAAGCAGCCATACTACGAGGAGCAGGCCCGACTCAGCAAACAGCACCTGGAGAAATACCCAGACTACAAATACAAGCCAAGGCCGAAGCGTACCTGCCTTGTAGATGGCAAAAAGTTACGCATTGGCGAATACAAGGCTATCATGCGCAACAGACGCCAGGAGATGAGGCAGTATTTTAACGTTGGGTATGGGACCTTTAAAAACTACCACTCATTTCAGCAAAAAAATTTTTCAGGGAGAATTCTTAATTCAGTGTGGTGAATGTTATATTTTATTGGCAAGAACATTATATATTGCTAACAGAATATGAAGCTTATACTTTAAAACAATGTGTTCCAGGAGGAAGTTAGGCAGTTAGGGATTTTTTTGTTGGCTCTGCTATATACTCATCTTACAGCTTTGGCCAACTGTCTCATTTCCACTCTGATCAGGCAAAAGAAAAAAATAAAAAGCTTAAGATTTTCCAATGAAACGTAAGTCTTCTAATAAAGCCTTATAAGTATTACTTTATTATGAGGCCTCAGAGGGTATGTCTGAAGGAATCTATGGTGGTGCACATGATCCAAAAGTCAAAATACAAGCTTGCATTCAGTATGATCTGTGGCAAGTGGTCTGCAAAAAGACTGCTGCACATACTGAACTTGAGCTGGAATATGGACTTGGATCAGTTAATTCATATCGGGCATTAAGTTGTCTGTGTTGTTCATCATGACGGCATTTGTCATACTAGGGAGTGTCCTCCAGTGCAGTAAGCTAAATGCTTTGTGCTGAGCATAAATTTCAAGAAGACTGGTTCTGATAAACAGCTAATAGATCAGCTTGATATGATTAGATTAAAATCTGCCTAGCAAACTAGCATGTATTTTCCTTCTGCAAAAACTCCTTGGTTTTGGTTACAGCAGATCAAAAGAATCGGAAGTAATCAAATATTCTACAATATTTCTGTATTCACTCCAGAAAATCAAAAGCTACACAGTGGTCTTAAAAAAAACAAAACCAGCAACAAGAACAACCCTCAGAAGTAATGGAATTTGTGTTCCGTTTCATCTGAATTTGGAATCATTTTAATAGTAACTGAGTTGCGCATCTCTCTAGTTAACGGCTAGAAGTAGCAATAAAGGAGAGGATATCTGTCCAGCAACTGTTAAGTGTCATCAGACTGTGTTTTAAACAGCTACAGTGTGCATTGTTATAATAAGCCGCTCAGCAGAGAAATTTGAGCTGCTTAACCCTGTGGCGCTGGCAGGTCCAGTGATCCCAATGGTAAGCACTGAAACAAACACAGGGAAGTCAGCCAACATTTGGCATCAAGAGATTAAAAAAAGAGGAGGGGGGGCCTTCTGGTAAAAGAATAGGTGGCAACAGAGCCCCCAAAACACTGCTTATCTGGTTAACATGCATGCTTCATCATGGGAAAAAAATTAACCTTGTAACATTCCGCATATTATTTAGCTTTCCAAACAAGGCTGACATTGAAATCAAGACATTTCAGGAGATAATTTGCACTGGGGCATTAGAACACAGAACCTGGGGTGAAATCTTTATAGAAGTTACTGACAAAGCGGCCAATGACTGCAGTGGGGTCAGTGTTTGATGCTGGCAGTCACAGCACTACAGTTGCATTCCTGGTTTTAGTTCCCCATCTGCTGCATCACCCGGTGCAGGTCATTTAGGGCTAAACTTCTAAACACCAGCCTGGCTCCTGCCTGGGCACCAAAATAAGTGATTGAGTTTCCAAGAGCTGTGGCTGTGCCAGCTGCTGGGACACGCTGAAAGCCCGTCTGAAGGCATCACAATGGGAAGGACTGGGCATTTTTTGCTACTCTTGTGCTTAATTCTTCTATGTCTCAGTGTCCTCATCTTTAATGGTGGTAGGGTAAGCTCACCTCACTGGACTGCTGAGAGCCCTAATACATGAGTATCTGAGGACTGCTTTGAGATCCTCTGGACTGGACACCCTATAGAAGTGGAAAAATACTATTCTTAAATAATTTAATATTTGAAAAGCAGTCTGAAAAGCACCATTTAAGTGCAAAGTGTTCCTATTGTTAAATATTAAAAGCAATTTAAGTGTGCTGAATCTTGTTACAGAAATGCTGACTCCAGAAAACAAAAGCCTTCCTATTGAATTAAGAACAAAATGCAAATTAGATCCGCTCCCTACTTTAAGAGCTGTATCTTCAGCTGACACAACTTCTACTTGTTTCAGAAACACGGAAATAAGGACTGTGCGGAGGGAGGCCTCGCTCGAATGGCAGGCAGGAAGTATCTGAAAATGCAGCAAGCAATTCCAAACAAATGTAAAGCTGTTTGGCAGAGGAAAGTCTTTCAGGATCACTGTACTGTGCAAGGCTTACTGTACAGTCAGGGCACAGGCAGGCAGGGGAACAGGGGAGGGTTTCATTCTTAATTAAGAATGTTCATCTCAAGAGACTCTGCCCTGTCTCCTGTGGCAAGGCTTTTCAGTGCAGATGGACACACCGCTGATGACATTACAATGTGCAGCATGTACTGAAGAGTATTACTGCAATGGAATTACTTCATGCAGCAAGGAAACAAAAGGAGCATGAATTTTAAACCTCTAGGCTTGTTGGGACCCTGAAGCTTCTCAGGGAAACAAACACTGGTATAACACAGCTAGTGTTCTTGATGCAAAGGGAATTTCTATGGCCTGGAATAATTCTTCTTTCATTACTGCAGACAGGTTTCCAAGGCTTAGACACCGTATAAAGGCATCCTGTAGAGGATTTTCTCAAATGCTCATGTTGCTTGCTTGCTTTTTATTTATTTTTAAATAATGCATGCTTCCGTTTTAAGTCTGCCTTTCCCCAATTTTATCCACCTTCCTTCAAAGGTTCTGCTTTTCACAAGAGCCGCTCACTGTGGAAGCTCTCACCTTCCAGTGGGAGGCCCTTAGTGATCATCGTATAAACCCATGTTGGCCCCAGAAAGCCCACTGTTCCTCTCCCTAATAATGGCCAGGTCTCTGAGTGAACGTGGAGTAAACAGTGCCTCTTTGGAGAGACCGGCCTTGCTTTCTCCTCATCCACTGGTACTTTCCTACAGCACCTCCCCATTCCTGTGCAAACTACCTAGCCCTCGCCACGTCTCTCCTGTTGGCAGTGTGTTACTTTTATGTCTAGTCCTGCCAGCAGCTTGGATTATTTAAAAGGAAGATTTTCAACATATATGTTTTTTACGTTGGACCACAAATGAAAGGATGTTTATTTTTGGCTGGCAGCTCATGGGACACCCAGTTTACCCAGTAAAGAAGTTTGCATCACAAGCAGGCAAGCTGAAGCTGTGTAGTTCAGGTACAGCTAGAGATACTTACAGAGATTGGGTTTTCTTATCAGTGAAGTTGGTTTGGGCCTGATGTTCATTTCAAGAGCATCAGTTGGTGAGTCTGGAATATTGATGGAAGGGTTGTCTTGCACGGGCCATCCATGAGCTTCCTCTGCATGGCCAAGAGCATATGCTATGGGCTTGCGAAGTGCTGTTGTACTTGCATTCCCTTTACTCCTTCCGGTATTCAAACATCCTTTCACTTTTTCTCCACGACAGGCAACAAGCACAGATTCCCATTGCCACCGCGGGCGTAGTTTACCCAGGAGCCATTGCCATGGCAGGAATGCCTTCCCCACATCTGCCCTCCGAGCACTCGAGCGTGTCCAGCAGCCCGGAGCCCGGGATGCCTGTCATCCAGAGCACTTACGGCATCAAAGGCGAGGAGCCTCATATCAAGGAAGAGATGCAGACCGATGACGTCAATGGAGAAATCTACGATGAATACGATGAGGAAGAGGATGACCCCGATGCGGACTATGGCAGTGACAGTGAAAATCACATTGCGGGGCAAGCCAACTGATCAGGGTCCAAATATCTCGTGACCTACAGGACTTCAAGGAGAAAAGAAAAAATAAATAAAGCCCCATCTGGTTTATCCTTGCCAGTGGCCAAGCACATTAACTTTCTCATACACTGACTGTTACTTTAACTGTTAGTCTTAACTAGTTGGGACATCAGCTGACTAATAGACATCAGCCTGCATCAGAAGAAAAAAGGCTCAGAAGAAAGGAAACAAAGACAACGACGACAACAACAACAGAATGATATAAGCTATGGGTAAAATAATGCCAGTAATTCAGCTGCTATACCCAAGCACTGAAGTCTTACCCGTCGACCTTTTATTATTATTATTTTTTTTTCAAATAAACTTTATGGCTGTTTGTTCTACAATGTTCTAGAAATTCTCACTCAGGTACACAGTGCCAACAAGTGGCTTGTGAATGTGTTTTGTTGTTTTGTGCTACAGTTTAAAGAGAAATAATTTTTTTTTTTTTGGTAATGCACCTGACAGGAAAGAAAAAAGATAAAATTCCTTTGACCCCCTCTGTCTCCTCCTCCTCCTCCTCCTCCCTGGCAAATCTGGGTCCGAAGTGTGTGTGTGTGTGCGTGCATGCCTGTGCGCGTGGCTGGCAAGGAAGGAAGTGGGGAGTCTGTTTCTGTTAACCCCAACAAGCAATTATTTCCTTTCAAGAGAGGACTTCTCTTCATCAGTTGCACACCATACTGAGTCTTTGAGCAAGTGCCAAATTTGTACTAAAGCGCTGAACTAGTCCAGTTTGCTTTTTTTTTTGGTTGGTCTCTTCTTGTTTTGTTTTTCTTTTGCTTTTCTTTTGCTTCCTGCTCTGTCTTAAGTTAGGACAGTGTTGTATCTTAGACAATCCCTTGAAGAACCTGATATACCAGCAGCTGGTGAGATTAGACGTATATTTTTGGTTTTGGTTTTGCTTTTTAAAGGAAACTGTAGGTGCCGTTCTCAGGTGAAAAAAGAGAGAGAGAGAGAGAGACATAAGAAATTTAGAGAAAAAATATTTTATGATCTTGGATTTTCATGTGTGCGTGTTTATGGTACTAATAGGAATAATATTGGACTATTGTGAGCAAAAAGCATGTTCCAGAATGAAGTCCCGCACCCTCCAAATGACTTGGTCTGTAAGGAGCCTTTGCTTTTAATTTACACTTCAAGTGGCAGCATGTACAACATAAAAAAGGCTTGTCCAAAATGTGATTTGTTCAGCACAGGACAGGGCAACTGGAAATGTTACCTCCTCGCTGAGCATAATTAGGTTATCGTGATGTCCAATTTTAATGAACTTGTACCTTCAGGGTGGCTGAGTACTGATCTCTGATTCAAAAGGCGATTTTTTTAACTGACTTTTTTTTCTTTGCACTTGCAGAAATCCATTTTTATCAGTGGGATGTTTGTGTAGGAAGGAAGACTAATAGCTATGAAGAGATTTCCATTTTCAAAGTGGGCATGTAAGAACCCGAACCTTTGTGGTGCCGAGTGTCCCTAGCTGCTGCCTCTCACAAGTGAAAAATTGTTCTCCTGGGCTAAAATGTTTTCAGTGTTGTTCTAGAGCCCTTAGATATGTTGGTTGGGCAGTTTTGCCTTCCTTGGGCAACAGCAACCAGGTGAGGAAGGTGGATTTACACAAGAGTAGTCCTGAGCAGAAGTTAGCCTCTTGTATTTCCAATAAGGTGACTGAATGTTACGCTTTATTTCAGAAAAAAGAATGTAAATACAAGGGAATCAAAGAGTCTATTTTCATCTCCTCACTCTGATCTTCCTGTAGAATGAGAGGACCCAGGCTCGTGTAAGACAGAAGCAAGACAGAAGCATTAGATCTAAACCAACCGACCAACCAAAAAGGCTACCTCTAATTTCAAACAGCAGCTATCTGGGAGCTCCTCTCTGGCCTGGGAAGCAAAGTCTTAGGATTGTACTGAGGCAAAAGCCTTCCTCTGAGTCGGTTTTCTAACCGAGGATGCCACCTTTATATTCACGTTGTTCCCTGGTAAATTCCTACTCCTAGAGAGAGACTCATTGCTATCGTTACCGCTTTTAAGTTGTAAAAATAGCCCTGTGCACCTTAGTGCCAGTGAGATCCCAGCCCAAGCAATCACCAGAACCATGGTCTTCAGTACTTGGCAACACTGATTTCGCAAATGGTCCCTTAATCAGGCAAATTTAGCCCTTGGTGCGGTCAGCCATTTAAGTTCAGGTGCAGGATGGAAAGGACAGGTAGGAGGAGAGACTGAGAAGGAGAACGGGGTTGGTCTTTCTTTGCCTTTTGAAATCCCACTTGAAGTGTAACTTGACCTCTGCAGACCTTGTGCAAAGCAAACAAGCAAATGCCATTGAAGACCTAGGACAATACTCCGACGAGCGGTTTGGACGTGTGATAGTTTTACCCTGCAACATCTGTTTTATTTTTCTCCTGTTCTCCCTTTTTTGATTTCCACCTCTGCCTCAAAATTTTTTTTCTATTTTCTCTCTCTCAGAAGATTTGCTCTGAAGTTATGCTTGGAGTAGCTGATCATATCCTCCATGTCAGAGAGGGTTCTTTTTGTTTGTATTTTATGACTGTGTTGGGTTTATTTTTCAGTTGAACTGCCTCTTCTTGCTAGTGTTGTAATGGTAATTATAATAATAATAATAATAATGGTCAGCTGTTCCCAGATTAGTAAATTATGTATAATTTATTTTATCCCCCCCTCCCCCTTTTTTTAACTTTATTTTATTCTGTTCTAATTTGGCAGTGCAGCAAATGAAGCTGTTAGGCTATTTAAAATGGATACCCCTCCCCACCTTGCCTTTTTATATATATATAAATATATATATATACATATGAAAACAAATCGCTTCTTCTTCTGCTCACACCATTCCTCTTTCTTTTATTTTAATTTTGGCCCCAGCCATGTCAACTTCTGATGTTTATTATGATGGAGTGAATTAATGGGAGTGTTGTTTTCAATCTTAATTAACTTCTGCTCTCTCATCACTCATTTTAGTTATTTAATTACACCAGTCATCTAGAGCCAATTTTTTTGAAGCACTCTGTTTGGATAAGAAGGAAAAAAAAATAGACAATTGTTTTTATATCATTATTATGTACAATGTGAAAACAGATATTTGCTCCTTTTTTTTTTTAACTTTTAAATTTGTTCCCTGTCTTTGTGAACAAATTACTTCTGACTCTTGTGGGTTCACCTCACATTTGCTGGATGCTTGATTTCCACCACGTTATAGAGACTCTCTGGTTTAATTGTGTCACTTTGGGCTACCAGAATACTTTGTTTTAGCTCCAGGTAGGTGCCACTGCGGCAGGCGTGATTGGAGCAAGTCTTAGACACGTCGGCTGGAAAGCCGGCCTCGGGGAAGTCAATGGGAAAAAGGCCCTTTGACTTCAGCGGGACCGAGTTTCACCCCCGAACTGTGGGCTGCGCGGCAGGAGACGCTCCTGGAGGTAGCCCCGTCTCCGTGGGCAGGGTCGGTCCCGCACCGGAGGAGCGCCTGTGCCGGGGCTGCAGGACCGAGCTCTGCTCTCGGCAATGGACGGCGCGACAGAGCCCTTCTCCGGGAGCGCTCTGCTTTGCTCGCTGCCTTGGCCTGGACTAGGGCTCAGATGAACGCTAATTTTGTTACCGTACACATTTCCGTCTGAGAGACTACGCTACAGCCTGGGGTTCGGTCAGGCTTTTCAAATGGGTAGCTTTAGCAGGCTATCCATGTCCTGCATTTGGATGTTGAAACCGATGCAGCAATGTTAAAAAGAAAAAAGGCAAAAAAAAAGGCTCTGGGGTCCCAAACCAGCAAAATACTAACGCCTGTGCTAATGTTTTGTTGGGTCCAAGGATGAGCGCCCATATATCCTTCGGCAGTAGAAGACCAGATTTGAAAATGAGGCCCTGTTTGTCCCTCTCTAATTTTCTAGAAAAAACAAAGCAAAGCAAAGCATACGTTTATAAAAAGATCTTCTTGTCTTGTTTCTTTTTTTTCCTGGGTTCTGTGCCCTGGAGCATGCAGAAGAACCAGGTTAGAAGAGATTAGGATCGTATTAACCTAGAAGTGCATCGAGGCCCTAATGCCGAGGCGGGCTTCGTTCCCCTCTTCCCTGGGAACCTGGCGAGCGAGCATGGTCTTGGGGAGCTGCCCGGGGGGGACGTACAGGCCGTCTCCTCCGAAATCGGGGAGCCGCTTATGCCGTGCGTCTTGCGAGCTTACAAAAGAACAACACCAGCAATGGGGAAAAGGGGAAAGGAAAGAAGAAAAAAAAACTGAGGCACTTGCTTCTAAGCTCAATTAAATAACACAGAGTATATCCTTTTTCAATTTATTCATGCCTTATATTAGTAAAATAGGATTTTTAAGTGCATTTAACATCTTTATTTAACCGTTCCGCTATATTAATCAGGCCCCCAGAAAAGAACACTAGCTATTATTATAGCATTTAATTAGTTTTGTAACCAAATCCTCTTATTACGAATGCATATGGAAGAAATTCTTTCTTCGAAGACATTATTTCAAAGATTTGGTTACTGCTGTAGACTCTCTCTTTAATTAAATCATTTTTTAGAAAGTAAATTGTCTTTAACCTTTTTACAGCACATTTTCAGAGCTTTTTCTTTTTAATCCAAAGAGATGAGCTGTTATTGTCCCCGAAGAAGCCTCTGACATCACGTTCGTAACATCAAAAATAATTATACTCCATGGAAACGTAGACCTTACTTAGCAAGAATTCATCTGCTAGAATGAATGGCAACTATATGGTATCTCGTACGTTTAAGGGCATGATGTATTGGATAGGAAGTATTTTTGTCTGCCCACTTCTCGATAGAATCATACCTTCAATTTTGCAAAGAACTGTGTGTAATTCACTAGATGTGGATTCAAGTGTATCCTCAATTCACAGGGCATGGGCTGGCTGTTTAGCTTGGTTTATATTTACATTTTTTCAACTTTATCTTAACTTGTCAGTTTCCCAGATTGAAGAACATGTCAAGTTCGTTTTTTCTACTGACTGATTTCTCTACTCCCCAGTGTTTTTGTCACTGGTTTGCTGAAACAGTATTTATATAGCTCCATTGGCTCTAAAGCTCTTACTCCTTCTAACGTTTTGGATTTTACAAGTGAAATGAAAATAGAAAAGAAATAGAGACAATCAAATGCCTGGAGCTTAAAACAAAGTATGTGCAACCTACCATCTCACTTGAAATTTAATAAAAGAAATAATTATGTAAATATAACATAGAGTTATAGATTTATATTTTGTTCATAACACATAGTGTAATATAAGTTGTATATTTTCATGTTTTGGTTTTATGTTATCATTCATGCCACAATAAATAAAAAAAAACAGGAGTTGATGTACTCTTTAAAAAAAATACAATGTGGGTTGCCACCATCCTGGGTTTTTGTTTTTGGTTTTGGTTTTTTGTTTCTTTTGCATTCCCCTTTTTCAGTATTATTGCCCTGCAAGGCACCAATAAAACAGCAAATGTGTTCTTTACCTATACTGTGGTCTGTTTCCCACTTATTATAGCGAAGGCTGTGCTAGTTAGTTTTGTTGTCAGGAGAACAAAACACCTGGGCTGAAGGAGGAAAAAACGAGATTCAGATTCGGCTTGCCAGTCTGCTCCAAAATTCAACGTTTTCGTCAAATACGGGACAAATTTCACCCCATCTTTAAAATATCAGTATTAAACCAGAAGAAAAAGTTGGTTCCTGAACAATGTAAGACAGCGCAATTTCCCGTTCGGAGTTGGGGCACCTCATAAACGGGGATGGTCGAATCCAGAGGTTTGGCCCGTGCCCACCTTCCCAGGTCACGCTCACTTTCTACAGGCTTACCTGTTTGGAGACCAAAGCAAATTCAGGGAAATACCCAATTATAAACGCCGATGACACAAAGCTATGAAAAAAATAGCTCTGCTCATAGTTAGTCAAAATGTCCCAACATGCTGCCTAAACAGTTCATGAAGTTTTGACAGCAGCATATGGCACAAAGTGGGATGAAATGAATTTGTACCTGGTTTTGACAGTAAGTTATTCTGATGGGTGCTTACTCTCAAGTGCCTCCGGCTTGACAGATGCCATTCTATGGTTCCAGATTTCCTAAAGGGAAAAGGCAATATTTGGGAAAGCAGGAGGTAGCTGGTGGAGGTCCTCTGAACCTGCTCGCACTTCTCTTGCTTGCCAGGTTGTCCTCTCTGCTCTTCCTGGGAGCAGGGTGGCACCTGAGACGTTCCCTCAGCAAACCAGAGGTCTCTTTTAGCAGCTTCATGATACAGCTGCTGCCGTATAGCACCTGTCCAGTGGCAGTGGAAATGAACCTGAGCAGAGCTATATAACGCGAGGCTCAGGCCAATGAATGTCAGCATCCTTTAGCCCCTTAAAGTCCCTTTATCCGTTACTGTCATCAACATGTCACCAAGGGAGCACCTGTCTACCTGAAAGGCCAGAGGAACAGACATGACCACCCTGGGCAGTGCGGCTGTCAAATTAAGGTGTAGTTTGTATTCAGTGTGCCGGCAACCTTACCTGCAACTTGAGCCAAGGCAAACATTTTGCTGCTTTGCCCTTTTAACAAATATGGAATACTGGTCAAGGAATACTGCTGCCAAAGCCCCGCTGTCTTACGCCTTTGCTGGCATGGCACCCACTGCCCACCTAAAGCACCACTGAACATGCAGGTCTTCTCATTGCCCTGCTCTGAGATGGAGGGACATACGATTTCTTCCTTTTTTTTACGGCTGGGCTGGTACCTAACAGGGGCAACAGTGTTCCCTCAACCAGTGGGAAAAAAATGTCTAGGAGAACATAGAGAAGCTAAGCTGAAGATATATCTAAACTGTAATATGTGTGGACAAGGCTGAGCTTTGCAAAAACAGGAATGAAGACCAGTTAAATCCTAAAGGTGCAGCTGAGGTAAAAAAAAGTTTCTGGAGTGCTTAAGTGATATTATGGCCTAGACTTGGGAGTGGTAACTATTCTTTCTCCAGACAAGTTATGGGGTTGGTTTTTTTTTTCGGGTTTGTTTTTTGGTTTCTTTTTTTTTTTTTTTTTTTTTTAATGCTAAAGCATTCCAGCAATTGCCTGTAGCAGGAAGGAAGAAAATGAGGATAATTATGACATTAATCTATTTAAAAAAGAAAGATGTGTGACAATTAGCGCATTCCTACCAAGAAAGTAACATACAGAGCTATATGTGTGTAGGAAAGTGAAAAGACCCCCCACAGAAGCCATGAAAGGTTATGGAAAGCGTATGTGCCTCACGAGGAAGCACAGCGCTGTGACTTCGGCATCAGCAAGAAAGAGTGCATGGAAGCTTGTCAATAAGCTTTCAGTTAATAAATATTCAGCAATACTGTAGAAAAGCAATGTGGGAGAAGAACAGGCAGTGGCTGGCGGGCCAACCAGTGGAAAGCGCATACTGAAAAGGTACAGAAAGTCTTGTGAACATACTTACCAAAGTAATCTAGTGCCTGAGACTGGTGGACTCGAGATAGTCGGAGTAGCTAATTTCAGTCCCCGGGGTGCTTACGCTCACATCTGTGGGTATTACACTAGCACTGATGGCCACGCACTGAAATCAGAGGTTGCTTGCAAGCTAACGACGAGGACAGGAAGAAGAAAATGGCACTGCAGCATCGTTGGCCTAATTCCGAAAGGCTGGTGGTGTCGGCAGCGCTGTGAGCATCAGCTGCGCCCCAGCTGCAAAACCTTCCCACTAACGTGGCTACGCAAGGTGGAGGGGTGGCAGCCTCCCTTCCCCGTTCCGGGCTGGATGTGCAAGGCTGGCAGTTAGCAGACACTGGGGGGTTTCGGTGGGGGTTTTTCTCCCGTAAGTAAATTTGATCTGAAAGCTAATGCAAAAGAGATCCTACAGATTCCCCGTATCACTCGTAACAGTTGCTCTCCAGCCTCTAGGCGCGTGAACTTCGCAGGCATTATTACACTCTCGGTCTCACGGCGTGGTTCAGCCAGGTCACAGGTTCCCCCTCCCCACACGCCGTGTGCCGTAAAGCAACACGCACACACACCTACCTACCCACCCTTGCTCACTCTACGCCACATCTGGCACAGCTACTCAAAAATCCTGTCTTTGGGAGCTGGCTATCTGTATCCGCCACTTTGAGGGATTAGCCAGTGCTTATTGGTTTGGGGGTTTTTTGGTTTTGTTGGGTTTTTTTTTTCCTGCTGGCAGAGCAGCCTTGTCGGAGCACAGCAGGCACCCGGGGCTGGGGGAGCGGGGAGAGCACCCAGCACTCAGCCGGAGTCCTTCTCCACCTCAGATCAGATTCGGCTCGAAGCGCTGTACGTCCAGTGAACTCGGCTGTCGCCACTGCACCAGCACTGCACGGCTGAAGGGCATGTGGCAGCAGCACCAAGGAAATCGTTCCGGACCCATTAACCTAATCAAAGCAAACTGCTTGGCATGAGATTATGAATTGATTGATTATGGGTTTGGTTATTTGCAGGCTCACACCAATTTACCTTTTTGGATGCTTCTAAAATTGCTGCCAGAGGCAGCACAGAAAGTTACTTTGGCCAAAACTCAGGCTTGCCCCTGCCCCCATCCCTGTGGAGGCCAACTCAATTAGGAAGAGGTTAAAGTCACACCAAAATACACCCCTCCGCAAAATCTAAAATACTTCAAGCAGGGAGCCTTTCTGTAGAGCTGGGTCTTAATGGCACTAGACTGGTACATACATAATTGAAAATACAATTAAAGGCACGAATTTAAGGTATAGTTAAAACTCTGCCAGCCCTGTGTGGCAGTTCAAGCTGCAGTTTGAATGGCTTTTTGAGATAAGTTAGACTTGATTTAAGTCCTGACTATATGTTTGGTCTTAGTTAGCAACATCAGGAAGGAGGAAGGAAGGCTAGTCTATCACAAAGAATGTAAACTACTCACGTAGGTACAGTTCTAGCCATATGAAGGACCATTTACAGTGCAAATTATTGCCCATAGAAAATGCCACTGGTAATTTCAGGCAGCTGTGCTGGTGGTGACTAGGGTGGGTGTCAGCCGCACTGATGTAGCTGTACAGTACTCAGTGTGTGCGTGAGGACAGGGGCTCAAACTAAGGCCTGAAGAGCCCCTCCTATCCCCCCGCAAGAGCATCCCCACACAGGGATTTGTGTCGGTTTAACTTCACGTTGTCAGCGCAACTTTCACAGGCAGTGAATGCCAAACCCACCAGGGATAAATCAATGCCTCCCCTTGTATTTAACAGAGATATGACTTAAATACAGTAAGTAAATCAAAGTAATTATTTAAAATTAAAATGATTTAAGAGACTTAGTCTGGGAGAATGGCATGGTGGTTAGAGAAGCGGCTGAGGCGGAGGACTTCAGCAGACTATTCCTGACTCTGTCAGAGACTTGCTCTACAACTTCAGGAAAATTACTCAGCCCATCTCTAAGACTGCTATAATAATACCTACTTCAAAGGGGTGTTATGAGGCTTAATTCATTAATGCCTGCAAAGCACTTTGAGATCTTTGGATTAAAGGCACTACAGCAGTGCAAAGTATTATTAGCTACAGGAAAAAGCTCTCAGGCAAGCATGGCATTAAATGTCTGCGGTTTAAAAAAATAGGAAGGGGAGGGGGAAACCCAAAGATGGGCAAATTGTGGGTGGTTTGGTTTTTTTCTGCGGCCAGGTTTCCATTAGTCAGATCTGTGCTTTGCTAAACCAAGGCCAGGGGTGGTACAGCTCAAGGCCCAATTTTGCTCTTGCTCCTAGAGCTCCCAGATTGCATACATAACTGTTCCAATTTGGGGCTTCTTTTTATTAAAAATCCTGACTCTGTGGCTCAAAAGCATGGACAACTTCCCTCTAAGGACATACTTACCCACTGAATTAAACAAGACAAAGAAGAAAATCATTTTACCTTGTATTGACTACCTATATTTTTTTAAATTCAATTCAAGCATTTACTCTCCCAATGAAAAGTCTATTCCATTTGATTTAAAAGGGTTAAGATTTTCATCAGTGGTAATTATTTTGAATTCAGAGGGATTCAAAACACACAAAACAGGACCTTTTTTATTATCCCCAGTAGAGCTGCTCCACCTACTGTGAACACAATTCCAAATGGACAAATTGCGATGGACAATCCCAAATGGACTAACTGAAGGGAATTTTTTAATGAGTGCCTTGGTCCCAAGTTTTAATTTCTTTCTGATGTTAAGTTTCAAAAGCAAACAACTAAGTGTAGCAGATTTTTCTGTTGGTCCAAATTTAAATCTTGTCTGATCTTATCATTCATTTGTGCCTGTGGCAGCGCCCGTGCACTAACTCGGGGTGCATTGGAGCCCCACAGCGCAGGGGTGAGCGGGATTTCTCCCATCAATACCAGGCAGCAAAGGTGAGGACACAAGCAAGGCTCCCAAAACAATCAGCTGAAGAGCAATCTTAAAGCTGTCACGTTTACCTTGTTAACCAAATTAATCCAGATTTTAGGGTTTTTATATTTAAATCTTTGAAACTTTTCCAGTACAACTTACTGACTTAAACATAACCAACAGCCCCCCTCACACACCTTTAATGAAAAGAATGTAACATAACAGCCTAGAATTTTTTTTTTTTAAAGCATTTGTGACTTTGGTGAGGAAAACCTTTCACCTTCACTTTGTTTCCAGGTCCCATTGAAAGAGAACACAGGGGAAGTGAAGTATAAGTGATTCTGGCTCCCGGAGATGCTTTGTTTCTCTTCTGATAGAATATGAAACTTCATGTAGGTGGTGGGTAGAGCCATTGTAACCTGCTTTCTTCTGACTGAATGAGGGAGGTCAATATATTATCGTATCAAGGAAGAAGAAATTACATAGGCGATTCCCCCACAGACAATAAAGACAATTCTGACAGCATGATCAAAACAACTCTATAACTTTTCTTTTCTTTTCTTACAGACACACCAGTGTTTAAATGACAGCTGAAAGAGGATGATGGACTAAACACATTATTCTCTGTTCCATCTACTTTTTTATAATAGAAATATATCTTGAAGACTATATTCAAGTTGATCAAATAATAAGTCAATTTGTCAATAAAACAGATTAGGCAACCTGTCTGCTGAGATGATATCTGTCAAACAACATATTTTGTTAATACAGTCTGGAAGCAAATGCCTTCACGAAAGACAATACAAAAAAACCTGCAATGCCACTTTTAAGTTTATTGAGACAGAGCGCTGACTTATTTCAGTTATAGATGTTTAGACTTTTTTACTTAAAGTTCTAGTTGCTAGTTAACAAACCGCAATTCGGAAAACACTAGAAACAAGTGTTAATGGCCTGGTGGGCACTGTCTGCTGCTAAGATGTGGATATATTTCCAAGCTGCTTGGCGATGCCCACACTGTGGGCACAAGTCGTCATTAGTGGGGGTGGTGGAGGGGTATCTCCATTTCTCCATGCACTGTTCTTTCTTCACTCGCCCACGTTTGTTACCCCTGTTACCCACTCCTGGCAAGACATCTACAGCATCGACTGATCTGCCTTGTCACATCACGAGCCCTGTCACTGCGCTCACCGGATTAAGGCATGATGCTTTGTCACATTGTGTACGCTGATGCAAGTCATCCCTTGGAGATGTTGGGCCGTGGCCTGATCTCAGCCGCACGGGGGGATCCCTCAAATTACCCTGCGTGACAAAAAAATAGAGGAAGCACTAACACGCACGAATGCACAAGAGTGATCAAATATGAGTAATGTGGAACTAAACGGCATAAAGCAGAAGACCCATTGTTGAAAACATGGATTTGTAACTCAAATAGAGCTTGAGTTGTCCAATATAAGGTGTAATCGGTGGCTGGAAAAGGCCAGCACTTGGACTAGAACATTTCCATTCTGAACACTGGAAACTTAGATTAACCAGTCTCGGATATTAGCGGTTTTGCCAGGTGAAGTTCAAGCCAGCTATTTCATTTTGTGTGGTTTTCTCCCACTCCCTCCCTGTGCTAATGCCGTGTAATCCTCAGGGAAGTGCCTGGTTCAGAAACTCATATTCTTCTTTCTCGATTGGGAAGAAACAAGTGATATGCGCTAATAGGTTGGAAATTCAAGTAGAATTGTCTCGGGTTTGATTTATGTTTTTTTTTAAACAGAACTTGGGAAGCATTTTGTTGCTGAACTATCTGATGCAAAACATACAGGCTGAGGAAAACCAAAGTTACTCAGAAGTGTGAACAGGCGCTCTAACATGAGGATCAACCATGGTGGCTGAAAACCAAGAAAACAAAAAAACAGAGCTTAAATGCCGACAGAGATTTAAGGACTTTCCCACCCAAGCTTGCCTCTGCAGGCTCAGACTGTTGTTAAGAATTAATGAGCTAATTTGCTATTGCTCTCAATAATGCATCAACACCTTGTGGAACAGAAGACCTTTCATTCAGAAAAATCTTTCCAAAATCTACAAATATGGAAACTATATTCTGAAAGCTATAGGTTGTTAAAAAATAATAAATCTCTGTGGCAAAGTTGGTGAATAGATTTAAAGGCTGCACTGAAAAGAGATGGGTATTAGGAAAAAAGGTCCAAAAAGCCCTGTCAGAAAATTATGTCAAAACATTACCTTTTGTGGTGAAATTTCTATAACAGTCGAAGATATTCCCATAAAGTCTACTGTGAAGTTCATTCAACTTCTTGTAGTGGAAATCCCCATTTACAGAACCAGACGGTACACCCGGTAGGAACCTGAGCTTCCACATTAATTTCTCCAACCCTCGGAGTTTATGTGACCACACGGCGATGTCAGGAATGCTTAATTATCCGCCCAGCCCTACAAACCTTGAAGCACAAGATAGCCAGCAATCCACTCTCATTCAGAATAGTCTGGCATGTCTCCACGTTGTAACTAACCAGTGTTACCCCTAGCAATTGCTCTTTAAAGCAGAAACATGTGCAAAATGTCTTCATTCAGCCTAGTAGTATCATATGTCAATCAGATTCAGGATGCAGAACTGGCCAGCAATATCCTAAAAAAAAAAAAAAAAAAATCATCTTTCTTGTTTGAATCACTTTGAATTAACTTGACTCTGTCATGTTACTGGCAAGAATATTCTCTCTTGAGCATCTGATTTCTAATTTTTTTCTTTTTCTCTTTTTTTTTTGGTCTTTGGATTTGTCTGCAAGTTCCAAGGATCTGGTTTAAGCTTTACAAGACCAACTTAGCCTGGGGCTTTGGCAAGCAATTTAACATTGTCTACAGCACACTGAAGTTTATTAACACCTTTCAAAACCTCTGCAAGTTTGTAAATCAAGCAGTGGTTCATTCTCCAGAAATAATAAGGGTCTGGTTTTGTTAATGTATACAAACACAAATGACATGTACTTATGATACACGTGCGTATGTATGACATGCGTATACTTATATTGACGTGACATTAGGTATTTGCTGTATGTCATCATGATGGCATTGAGACTTATTGAGCTAAAGCCATAGAAAGACAGCATCTATCAGACTCTAAAAGTCTATCAGATGCTCAGATTATTTTTTTTTAAAAGCAGATATTTTTTGGTTTTGACCTTAGCATCCAGGTCTTACGCTTCTCTGCTCTGAAAGGGAATGACACTGCTGACACTTGATGCTAACAAATGGCAAATCCCAAATATCTACAGCACAGCATTAGTGTTATTTTCATCTGATTCCCTGAAGAATTACTCTGCTCCCAAAACCACTTCCCTCTCCCCCCCCCCTTTTTTTTTGTCCTAGGTGACTTTATTAGGATTCACAGATGCACAAAGGATAACACCAATTTTATGGTGTTTCTTCCAGATCTAGAGGAGAAGATATTGCTTTACAGTAAGGTCCCTCTAAGATACCCCCCTCTCAGCAGCACATGGAAAGCCATGTGTAACCCACAGAGGAAAATGAGTGCTGCTGTAGTTTACAATAAATCAATAAATGGTTCTTTTATTAGTATGCCTTCAGCCTCCATGATACTTTCAACATAAAATGGTTGTGTGGACTGCTCACAGACCCTGGACCAAGGTATAAGTGGGGTGTTGCATGGGATGGCTTATATGTCATCGTACTGACTTGTGTCAGGAGTCATCTCCCGTGCAACCACCATGTAAATGGGAGAAAAAGTACAACTGTAGCACGCGCAGAGTAGTACTGCATACACATAGAACAAGCTGTTGTAAAATAAAATATCACTGTGCTGTATGCACGTTAGGTACATATAGCGTTCCTAACCACGCTACTGTGAGGATAGTCCTACACTGACAGAAGCAAACTTCAAAGATTGGACTATTGGTGCAAACTTATGTAGGCCTCCTCAGGCATATGCGTTATGGTCTAGTCTCCAACTACATGATTATTTGTCTTTTTTTCTTCCTGGGGCCTTGGCTTAGCACAGAGCACAAGATATACTGACTTCAACGTAGACCCAAAGCCAGAGTTTCCCTTGAAGCTCACTGCTCCAACCGTGTCTCCCAGCCTCCGCCATGGCCCACGGTGCGAGCCCTGTCACGAAGGCAGATGTATTAACTCCCTGTGGCATGCACCGCTACATTATTTGCATTCTTCTCAACTGTTTGCTGTCTTCATCAGGTCTCTGGAAGGTCAGAGGGTAGGATAAGTATCGTTTTGTTGATGAACAGCAAAAGCATAGTGAATTTAAGGTCAAATAACTTCCCTAATTTTAAGCATGCAAGTGGATAAGCCCTGAACCTGCCTGTTGGTTGGAGCAGTTTAGGAGTGCCAGCCTGGTTTCTTTGGCCTTCAATTCCTACCCCAAGCACCGAGCCTTTCCACCAGGCAGATTAAGCCCCGGATTCAGAAAATGGGGACTATACAACCCGTGGCAAATTGTGACTCTTTTGTCAAGAACACCCCAGATAGGTGGAGAATGCAGACATCTATTTCTTTATTCTTTTGCCCTTTGAAAGTCTTTGCTTCTTATACCCCACCACGACCATGCTCTGCAATACGGGAGGTATTGCAGAAGTCTCACTGAAAGGCAACGCCTTCGCTGCCTGGCTCGCACACAGCCGGAGCAGCCCCTGAGCACGGCAGGGCTCCTGCGCTGAAACGAGATGTCATCCTGCCCACGCTCAGCAGAGGCTGTGGATGAAATGTTACATTGACCCTTTATCGATAAAACCTGGCATTTCCTCACGGCAGCGGGCTTGGCCTTGCAAGCTTCATCGCGCTTCTTAACTTCGCTACGTATCCGTTGTCTCACACACGCCCACAAATATCTATACACGCTCCTCACGCCGTCTGAACATTTTCTAAACTGTATTTCACGCTGGTTTTCTTCTTTTCTCTCAAAATGTCTCCCTTATACCTGGAGTTGCTAAAAGCGGCAGGCAGTTGCTCTCCCACAGAAAAATCTCCGGGCCCAGCACAGTGCCGTCTGATGTCAGTCTCGGCATAAATCCTTCCTTTGCCCTCAACTGGCAATAGATCAACCCACTGCCTTTTTGTGGCATTTCTGGGGGTGAGGGAAGATTATTTATTTTTAAAAGTCGAGAGTTATTGAATTTGCTGTACCTGGATGCTGCACAACTCTTTGTAATCGTTACCAACAGATGATGTCACTGAAACTTATTTTTATGTCATTAACCTCACCCAAGGTAAATATGGAATGCTGTCATGCCATTACATGATGTAAATATGTCATCATAATTTGTCTTTACACATCATAAATACTTTATTATATGACATTATTACACCTCCAGATATCTTTTTCCATATGAATAGTAATTACTCAAAGTATTTACTGTAATTATGTCACTTGATGAAATTACAGTAATTACATCGAAAAATGATAGCCCATGACTAATGAATTAAAATAGCATGGAAATTCGCATAAAAATGACATTAAAAATGTTAAGGATCTGAGGCAAACTCACAAAAGCAAGGAAATTCATAATTAAGAATTTAATCTCTAATAACATTGCAGGGTGCCACATTTTTAGATTATATCACAGAAGAAGGGGGGGGGGAAGTAAAAAGATATTACCTGAGCAGGAATAAAGTGCAGAAGTGAACTGCTGCAAAGCATAACCTGGCATTTTGTGTACGTGTGTACAGCAATATAGGCAAGTGCTGTATAGCAGCGTTCAACAATGTGTCATCAGGAACAAAAGGCAGCGGACCAAAGTCAGAACTGGGGTAAGGAGTTGTCACTTGGGTGGAAGTTTCTATCTAAGAGCCATCAGGGAACATAATTTTGTGATAGGTGAGGATAAAATCACGGAAGGACCGCAGCGCCAAACTTAGGAGCAAGATGGCTGGCAGATCCCAGGAACGCGTGCGGGTCTCACGGCAGAAGTGAGGGTTGGATACCTAACCTGTGCTCACAGCTTTTGTAACGCCGCTTACCTGACGTCTGCAAGGAAGTATTTCCATAAACCTAGCTACCCCAAGCAGCCGCACGAGGTACTGCTCCGGCATGTGCGCTGTGTCCTTGCTGCCACTTGCATCCCAGGGAGGCCCAAGACCCTCTGTCGGTGGGAAAATTCACAACCAAATCTTTTGTATTTGGACCTTCATGACAACAAGTTGATTCATTATTATATTAATTTTTAATCCTGTACTCATTTTCTGCATGAAAAGAAATTATTCGGTGGCCACTGTAAAAAAAAGACTAACCACTGGTGGTGCCTGAGAAGCAAAGAGGAACCACTGATATCGTATTTGCTCGTCTGCTGCCTGGCTCAGGAGCATGTCATGAGCCCATACCTGTGAGAAACTCAAGGTTATTCATCTCCTCCTTTCACAGCTGGCTCTCTTGTTGGTCCCAGTGAGGTACGGTACCTCCATGGACTTCACTCCTTCTTGAAGTTGCCCCCAAGCTGCTCCACACTGAGGTGCCCAAATTATATGGTACACCAGAACAGGAAACCCTACTGAGCTGAAACAGCTCCCCACAAAGCATAAGGAAAAAGCTGGGGTCTTAGCAGAATTAAGAAAGAGACAGAGAGACAGACAGACAGACAGACTGGGGGGGGTGGGGGGGTGGGTGAAGAGAGAGAGAAAAGGCAAGGAAAGAAGGAAAGAAAGAAGGAAAGCGAGAAAGAGAAATTCTGTTTCCAGTTAGAATATCCAGTAATAATTTAATATATGGTGCCATTTTAGAAAATGTGCTATTCATATTTATGAAAGGCTTAATAGATGCAGCTGCATCCTTTAACAAATTATTATAAGGCATGGTATGAAATGCATTAGTAAGAAATGCTTAACAGATGATGCTGTGACAAGCTGTTACAACGCGTGTTATAAGACGTCAATATTATTAAATCTATGGGCTTGGTTAGCACATGAATATAAATAATTTTTATGCATGCTACAAATTGCCATGCTTTATTAATAATGAAGTGTTTATAAATGGAACCTTACTGTAAAGCATTATTAAATGCAGCTACTCAGAAGACCTTAGAGTAATACTGTAGTAGCATTATCATGCTGAGAAGCAGACTAGAAAGGCTGCTTTATTTTACTGTCTGAGTTGACACAGGTTCAAACACACTGGGCTTTGATTCCCGAAAACCCATGTGGTAAGGGCCAGCAGTAGGCACCGGTTGAAAGCTGCTGTTGTCACGTTCTTTGTTACTCTGAAATCACTCTGGCCTCACTTACATGGGATTTACACCAATGTAAGTACTAGTGTCAGTGGAGTAACTCCTGGTTAACCCTGCTGTAAGTGATACACGCTGCAGGCCACATTGTTTTCCTTCTCAAGTGAAAGCTGGCTGAAAAGTAACTGTGCATTGCAAGGCATTCTTCTGGAAAAAAAAAAAAAAAAAGAAAGAAAGAAAAAACCGTATGTAGATTTGAAATGTACAGTTCCCTGTGTCTCAGATTCTGCCCTCCCAACAGATAGCTTCCAAAAGGTTACTGCTGCATTAAAAAGAAACATCTTTCTACAGAGCTTTTCAATGCAAAAAAAATCATGTTGCTCCAGAAGTTACCATGACTCAGTAACATGCAGGAGTGGCTCAGTTTGTCTCGCCTTAGCATTGTGTGGGAAAGCATCGTTTGCTTTTATTTGTTTAACCATTTCATGCCTTCATGATTGATGCTGTCGAAGTTGCCAATACCACATTGCATTGGACCAATATACTTACAGACAGAGAGCTACCACAGACTATATGACCTGGCCTGCAGAGATTGAAACTAACTAATAGAAAGACATAGTAAGACCACATAGGCAAGAAATGCTTACCATGTGATGGTAAACAAAGTCTTTCGAATTCTCAGTTACAACTTTTTTTTTCAAATTCTTAGCATTTTAGTTAATGTTTAAATGGGGCGCTCTGTTCTCAACCATCTGCCTATTTTACCTTTTAATGCTAACTTTTTTTAAAAACAATTTTTCACAACTCCCAGGTTATTTGGATGATCACCTCCTCCAAGCTGTAGCTTACTATTTTTACTAAGGATTTCTAAAAACAGTGGAGTTCATGCTACTGAACTGGCATGATGGCATAGGAGGATCTACCTTTCCTGTACCCAGCCAGCACAGCCTCTTCCCCTGATCTAGCCTGTGACCTTGTGTCAGCAGCCAGCACGCACAGTTTCAACACAAGGTCGTGCAGCTCTTTGCAGGGGGAAGCTTGCCCTGATTGGAAACCACCACCGCAGGGAACTGCAGGAGCAGGTGAACAATGCTGATCTTTTGGATGAGCTTACACAGCGTTACCAGTATCATCATCTGAAGGCACTTTGAGAGGGAGGCTTCATTCTGGTATAGCAAAGGGATTTACGTGACCCTGTGCGTGCTTGCGCATCCATACTCACACACGAGTTTGTGGGCACATCCAGTTCTTTCTGTTCACATGAAGTACTTTCACGTCCGCTGGTACTGCATTATCTCAGCACTCCAGCACAGGACAGAGGAGCTTTAATTCAGTTTTCCAGGGGGACCTGAAATGTAGTGAGAGGGGCACCAATGGCCAGATGTGGAGAGGCATCTAGGTTTCCACAGCTGGTGGTTTCAGTAGAGGCAAAACCACTCTGCTGACCTGGTATCGCATGCCGTCTGGGGAAGAAAGGATGTGACCCTGCGTCGCTCAAGCCCTGCTGCAGCAGCTGGGCAATCCTTCTTCTCTTCCAGCTCTGCTCCGTTTAACGCCAGCAGCCAGAGCGACCCTCTTCACAAGTGATGTAGACCACTTCATTTATCACCTCTATTATCACCCAGGAATTGAAAAACAAAACAAAAATGTTACCTAACTGCATGAAGCTCATAAATGTTGCAGATGGGTTCATTCTAAGTTCTGGGCAAATGTTCAAATAATTTTTTTTTAAACAGATATATACTTATACTAACCAAAGCCTTAGTCTTGACTGTTCCATTTCTTTTTTTTTTTCCTCCAGTGTTTCACGGCATGCACAGACTAATGTCAAACAAGCATGCTGAAGGACTCATATTTATCTATTAGCCTTGATGTGATTGCAATCTTCTGTATCTTCATGCATTAGTTTCTGGTATAGTTTACAGTTCCTCGTGTTATAATTCATCTCATATCACTTCTTTTCTTTGTTTTCCCATTCTTCATTAATTTCTGAGCCAACTTTTTACTTATTGCATGACTCCTGTGCCTGAAACATTATTATTAAACTTTAGATGTGGAACTTGGTCAAAAATCCTCTCTGAAGTGTAAACAGCTTTGGCATTTCATTACAAAATTTGCCATTGTGTTCCAAAACACTCCTTACTGTAAACTTCAAGGTCACTTGCGTCTTCCCCCTGTAACCATTTCGGCTCCAGGTGGAGCCTTCTCCGGAGCTGGGAAAGGGAGATGTCGAAACCGCAAGAGTCAGCGCTTCAGAAATCGCACCCAGCTTTACAATTTGGCAACGGGGCTTCATTCGAGGAAATCCGGAGTAGGATTTCCACATCGTGCTGCTGAATAGGAACAAAAAAAGGGCAAATGCTGCTTTTGGGTCAGATGGGCCTCCCTCGTCCTTCAAGGTTTTCCAAGAGCCGTACGGGGGTCCCGCATGAGTGTGAGGGACGGGCAGAGACAGAAAGGAGGCACGAGTCCCACTGAATGCCTGGCTTGGAGCTGACCTGATCCAAACCCGAGGTCCGAGGCCGAGGGCAGGACACTGCGCGGTGGGGTGAAGCCCTCCCTGTGAGCTTCGCATGCTGCTTGCTTGCGGCGCGGCGGGAAGCCAGCTCCTACCCGCTCTCTCTCCCCACGCATCAGGTTAAGTTGCAGCAAAAGCAAAACAGTCTTTGGTACTTTTTGAAGCACCCCTTGAGCTTTTCCATGCATCGGTTGATTGATAGCCTTATTACTTAGCACGTCTTTATATCTGCAGTAACTGTAGCAATCAGCAAAACAGCAGACAACTGTATTAACTACGACTGGGGAAAAGTGAAAATAACACCTGGCATTTAGCACAGTTCGTCAAAGGATCTCAAAATGCTCAGCAAACTTTAATAAAGACACATGACGCCCAGTGAGTCTGGAAATATTGTGACAGCCGTATTAAACCCAGCCAAACTGATAAATCAAGGCACGCTGGAGAGGCACCGGCGCAGCAGCGAGACTGTCGCGTTGCGGTAGTGTGCTGCCAGGGTATCACCTCTGCACCCCCCGCCATGGGCTGCCTCTGCCCAGCGCTGCCCTCCGAAATGGCTGGGTGCTGGGCAGGGTCCAGCGCTTGGCTGCTTGCGGTCTTGCCTGCGTCCTGCAGGCATTTACCTGGGAGCGTCGGGATATCCACTCGCCTCTATCTTGTTGGCTCCCCACCCTTCCTTTCTGTGGCGTGGTGGATAGGCCAGCAGGAAAGCAGGACTGCCGACGGTCCTGTTTAGCCTTTATTTACACGCTCAGTTCATTCTGCATTTCTATTTTATATGTTTCTCTATTTAGATGATGTGTGAATTCCATGTACACATTTTTTTTTCCTCAGAGTCATGCAGCGAGTGTTTGTTTGTGCATCTGTATTGTGCTCTACTTTTCCTCATGTTCACAGATTTTTATTAAAATATTTCCATAAAACAGGTTGTTACCAAAAATAAATGAACACATACAAATTAATACATAAAAACAGATGAGTTATATAGAATATTTACAAACAATGGGATGGAATTCAAAACTTCTCATAAACACAGCATATAAATAAGCATATACATACCCCATGTTTACTACCATTTATTTTAAGAGTTACTTAGTAGATCTGAGGTAGGCTAAGGCTGACAGACAAGCTTTTTCTTCCCATTGCAGATTGTGGGTGCATCAAAAAGATCTCATTGAACAGCCAAATGAAAAAGATCTTATTTTATGCCCAGCTTTTGTTTCCTCAGCCTGCAGAAATAGACACATGCGGTGTAAAAATTGGGTTCAAGAGCAGTACTGACATGACCAAGGCTCGGTCTTCAAGTGTGATAAACGAAGCACAGAGCTTTTAAGTGGCCTGGCCAAGGGTAGGCAGCAGGTGAGCAGCAGCACCAAGGGTCCAGTCTGCTGACTGCTGGGCTTTCAGCTCATCTGTTTCCTACCTAAAACATTTGGAAGAGAGAAATATCGTTGTGAATAAGAAATACCCACAGCAGCAGCAGGCTGAGTGTTCAGACAGAGAGTGGGTATGCCACCAAGCTATGCAAAGGGAGAAAAATCCAAAAAGTTAATGACTGCCCCAACCTTCAGTCCAAAATAAAAATTAAAAAAAAAAAAAAAAAAGGAGGTCTCTGCAGTGCAAATCTGCTTTTGTTAAATCCGATCGACCGAAGGTAGTGGGAGTAACTGACTGATTCAAGTTCACAGGCTATTTATGCCAATCCGTGCTTTGCCCTGCAGCTCGGTGCCGAGGTGCAGCTGCAGAGCTGAGGGCTGGGAGGCGGCGAGGGGGGTGAGCTCAGGCGAAGCAGCGCTGGCCCCGGCATGGCTCCGGGCACCGCTCAGCAGTTACCCCGGGGCAGACCTGAGGCTGGCAGGGGCTGGCAGAGACATCGTGTCCCAAAGCAGAGGGCTGGAGCCCCACAACCGGCAATGGGTGCACCGGTGCCAGTCAGGGCCCGGCAGTGTTAGGATTAGGTGCAGAGGTTGGGTAGTTCTGTGCACCGAGACATCACCGGAGGGCAGAAAAGTGGGATGGGACCCACATTTGTCCTCGTTCAAAAGAGCTGTTTAACAATAGGCGAGGTCCAAGCCATGTGCTCAGGCTCTCCTTTGCCGTTGCTGGGCTTCTCAGGTGTAAGGTGTGTAGCGTTATACTGGCGTACGGGCTAACACGACCTTCTACGCAAACTGAAATGAGCAAGTATTTGCACTTTATATCCTCAAGTCGCAGAGGCAAAACAGCATAGCTCTTAATGATGGTCTTCTGTCTCTGCAGCGCAAGATCACTTTCTGCACCCTTTGACAAACAGGAGGCTTATTAAAAGCTAGGAAAGGCAGGGCCGACTTTTTCTCTGTTTCCAAGAGGAGGCTGTTTTGTCAACGTTTTGCCGGAGTCTAGGAGTGTGAAATTGGCTGTTCATGTGCAGCCTGCACAAGTACTGTAGTTTGAAAGTGAAGGCAATTAATTTTAGTTGTTGACTTAAACTGCTGTTGAGAGGTACTTCATTTCCCGATTCTTCCTCCTATAAATAGATTAAGGGTTACATGAAAGTCAAGTTGTGCTCGTTTGTCCTCCCTCTAGATAGATTTCCCATGACTGCTTATCTATCAGCTCCCCCCCTCTTAACACAATTTGTTTCTCAAATTAATTTAGCTCACTCGCTGTCATTGGTCCACAGCCAAAAAAATTGTCTCCTGTTCCTTTCTTTTTCATTAAAAAAAAAAGAAAAAAACCCACACTTTGGAATTAATATTTTCTGGAAAGGAGATTGAGCAATGTGTGTCTTGAACTTATGATTGAGAGAGCTAAAGAAAATGTATCTCTTGGAGGGATAAACATTTGTGTTAGCAGTCTGGAAGGACTACCAGCCCTGGAGAGCGGCGGCTCTGCACACTACTCTGCAACGGCTCCGTGCAGGCATTTGTCATCGATACTCATGGAAGCTGCATGTGCCCAGCAACTGCAGCATAAATCCCTCTGCTTATTAATCAGCTATTATTTGGCAAATTTTCTCATTGTTATTTATTCATGTGTTGGCTGCGATTTTTTCCTTGCTTTCTGGTATGGCCCGTGAAGACATCTATGTTATCTACAAAAGTAAAGGACAGTTTTGTTTCCTACTTAAGCTTGTTTGCAAGAAGGAACATTACCGATGCTGAGGATATTTAAAGTGTCCAACTAGAACAGACACACACATTCACTCTAGAGAAACAAAGTTGATTGATGCACACTGATGTGCCTGGAGAAGTTCAGGCTCCATCCTGTTGTTTAATGCACATTAATCAGAGTGCTTGCCCATGGGCTACTTCATCTCTCCCCTCCACAACAGTTCCAGTCCCAGGACCCAGGCCATAAAACACACACAGTACATAGCTAGTGCGAGGGTTTGAAGGACAGTCATATTTTCTGATGCAGATAAGGACGTCTGGGTAAGTATGAATCACCGTTCTGAGGGCAGCATTTGTATTTTTCATAGAGTGCTTGTTTAAAGAAGAATAATTCCTTGATCTAAAGATTCTGTGGTTGTCTTACTGCTGCTCATCTGATCTCTGATCTGGAGCTGCAAAATTCATTTACTCTTCACCATATAAAATAGAGCTGAACAGAATTAGAAAAGGTCTGTGTTTTATCACTGGAGACGCCAAATCGTTATCTGCTAACACTGCGCTACAGAGTTCTTGCCAAAAGAGGAGGAGAAACTGAAGCAATTTAAAAATAATAGTGGATATTTGGAGATAGTCAGATACTTATTTTTCTAATAATGGTATTCTGGGATGTAGGAATTTGTGCTTATTCAAGTTGCCTAAAGTGTTTTGATAGCCCGAAATATGGACCCATGGCTTTTAATTTGTGAAAGGACTGTGCCATACAGTTCAGAGCTACCACACAGATGGGCTTCCTGGTCACCTTTTCTTACTTCAAATGTTTATGATGTTAGAATTGGAGGTTTTCATACAGCTGCCCATCAGCTGGGCCAGAGCAGTCCTTCCCACTGCATCGCTGGCTATTCAGAGGTCCCAAGTGTGTGAGACCACCCTGCTACACCTCTCCAGCAAGCCGGGCACTTTTGAGAAGTATCAGACTTAGTGCTGCTGCCATGTGGTGTGGTAAGCCTGACACCCCACAGGCTCACTAAAATTAATGCACTTCCGCAGATAACTTGGTGGTACACGAGCAGTAAGCCTGACATCTCCCAGAAATATTGGGCTCATTGTACATAGGGACATCCATCCATCCAGGAAAGTCAACAAAAATACGTTTGGCCCATTTCCTGTAGGTTCGCCTTCTGCAGACGTCTGGAGTCGGGAAGCTTGTACATCTTTCAAGCATGACAACGATCTGGGACCATAGGAAGAAGTAATAAAAAAGTAGTGGAGTTTGCCTGTGAGCTGAAATAAAATACAAATGTTGGTTAAATACTCTTGGAGATGATATAGAGAAGGTGTAAAAGGTGACATGACTTTGTGCTATTCCCTTTCTTGAAATATTTAGGTAGAATAAAAGGAGAATACTAAGCAGCTGAGAAGTTAATCAATGAAATGTGCACCCAGATATATATTGATAATCTTGTGTTCCAGATGTAAGATTAAACATTTGGTGGGAAGCCACCCAGTAAAACTATCTATGAACTAAATTGGTGTCATTACAGCAAAGTATTACCGTTAGAACAACAGGGTAAAACCAATGCCCATTTTAAGTACTGAGATATATCAGCCATGTCAGGCAGCCACTACACAGCTAAAGATCCAGGTCGAAGCATGGATACAAGTGAATGCTGGGTGTTACAACTGATCTATGCAGAAAGAAAGTGGAAAGCCTGTTTTTTCAATAAAGACTCTTCAAGATAATAAACAAACAAAACTACCATTTAGCTGTCTCGTTGCATCATTTTATATCTCATCCGATGCTCCTGTAGTTGTTGCTAGTGATCCCACGCATGAATTGCATAGTGGGACACATAAAATTATTAAGGTAATAGGTCAGGTTACATCATTGCCACCATAGGTTCTCAGGAGCTCTCAAACCCTGTTCAGCAGAAGTATGCATTTAAATTGGACTCACGCTGAATTTCAGAAAAGCCTACTTAACTATTCCTTGCTCAAAATTCACAATACAGAAATAGTACTAGTGTCAAAATTCAACAGGGGTTATAAAATAGATTTAGGGCACCTCCATACTCTTAGGGGTTTTGGTATGCAAAGTTTCCCTCTACCCATTGCTCCTGTGAGCTGATCTATTCTGAGGTAACAATAATTATTTTGCTGCATCTGATTTTAGGAAATTTTTTTCCCCAATTTTTACCTCAGAAAGATGGGAAAACACAAGAGGCTTGTTCCTTGTTTCTTTTAAAATTATCCTTGCAGTGATAAATTGAGATTCCCTGTAGAGGTGACATTTTGGAGTGCACCTCCGGCCCGCGAGAGCTTCTTTGCTCTGCACACAAGCATGCAGTGGCACCCAACTTTCACCTCTTCCTCCTGGCCCATTGCTGCTTGTCCAGCACTTGGCTTTAAAACAATGATGTTACAAGGTTACTGCCGTCCTATTAAGCTTAGTCTGAACTCATTTTTTGCCCTAGGTTCAATCTGTCCTGGCTGAGCTTCAATACAAAGATAATTGTTGCAGTGCTAAAGTTTTATCTGATGGGTTGAAGACTATGCTAATGACTGTTCGAGATAATTTTACACCTGGCCTAGCTCTTTATTCCTTCAATTTGCTTCTTTCTGACTGCAGCACTGTAAGCGCAGCTGCAGCTTGCAGTCAAATTTTTGACAGATGCATCTGCTGAGAAGTTTTCAAATGGAACCTTGTTGTCCTGCTCTGCTTTTCATCAAAGGTAGAATAAATCCTCTTACTGGATGTTAGGGAGTCATTGCAAACTCTCGGTATCTCTCTGTTATTGCCCCAAATCTGAGGACAAGCTGGATAGAGCCATGGGACATTGCTATGCTCAGAACACTGCAGCTCACAGAAGTAGATCTCGCCTCAATTTAAACTAGTTCTTTTGGGGAATAATAACATAGGACTTGCAAAAACACCAAGTCCAGAATGGGGAAGATGTCTATGTATTTATCCAGCCCTTCTAGAGAGTTTTGCAGCCTGTGCTGAGCACTTGGCTTCCGGCAGTTATGCTGCTAGCAGTACCCAAGCTGGCAAGATTAAATGATACTTGGGCATAGACCCACGTTGTGTGTGTGTATATATATATATTTTTTTATATATGTGTGTATATACACATATACACATATATGATACATAAATACAGGATATTGTACATCTCTATATACATCTATATACACATTCCACACATTATACATATGTATGTGTCTATATGTGTGTGTATTCATACAACTGAAAAGGACAAAAGTCATCTTTGCTCCTACCTTTTCACTGTTGTGTCAGGTAGAGTTCAGGTTGAGGGGTAGATTTTGGTCCCAGGAGCTACATGAAGGTGTATCTGGAATCTCCCAAACAGGTAGCAAATAACCTCTTTTACATGCTGTGCTGAATCCAAATTAATGTAATGCCATAACAAGCAAAGCAAATAAACTTCTTCAATACATCTTTTATAATTTTGGGTCTCCAAAGGTTTTTACAGCTTTGGCAAGTCTACTGTATTAGCAAAGTCAAGAATTGTTCTTCCTCTGGGTTGCACAGCAAGTGCTGTAGTGATGTATAGCATCAATTAATATAGCATACATATAGCATAATGCAATACCCATTAGCACAATACAAAGTAATATTATGTTATTTTATTAGCTCGTATTAGTAAACACAGATTGCATTAAAAGCTGTTTCAGTTTTCTTTTTTAAATGTTTATATATGAAAGAATAGCCCAAACTACAGAAGTCAGTGATTTTCTGACACTACAAAAATTAGCTGCCTGCAGATCAGCTTAATTTAAAGGCTTTCTGTCTTCTTTGAAAAGGTTAATAAAACTGTGGCTAAAGAAGACCCTGTGAACCTACTTATTAGGATTTCAAAAGCTTTTTGACAAGTTCTTATAAGATGAGAGTATGAAATAAAATAATTACGAATCAGATGATAGACAAAGCTTATAAAGAAATTAAACCCCACTTTAAAGTCTGACAGTTTCACTTTGTTTTAATCATTTTCTGCCACAGTCACATGTGGCTGCATTAAAAAAAAAGTGACTACCGTACAATGTTTCTTCATCTGGGCTTCACGCTACTGTATTGAAAAGTTCATTTTAAAACTTTCTAGTCCATGTTAGAAAGAGGAATAAAAGGGCACCATCTTACTAATTGTAACGCTTTTAGGAAAAAAAAACCACCCAACCAACAAACCAAACAAACTTAATTTTAACTTTAAGTTTAGACGAGTAATTTAAAGTTTGTGTCACGTAAGACACAAATACCAGACGCTGTTGTTAACCACTGTCAGACGCCTGCGTTCGCATACTCTGCAGAGCAATGGCACTTGATGCCGGCTCAGGATTTGGGCCGATAGATGAAATAACGCCCCATACATATGCTGAGATATCTAAAGACACAGAGAGAACTGGAAAGAGAGCCTCAGTAAAAGATGTTATGTGTTTGTTGTCAATATGTTGAATGAACATTTGCCCTCTGGACTATATATATTTCAATAGATAATCGTCTTTTCCAAGCATTTCCATTTTGCTGTCAGGATTGTACATGACAAGTTTTTATTTTGCTACTGATGATGATAATGCCTCAGACTGGGTTGCATTTTACGGGAGCAAACTGTCTGCAGCATAATGAAGACCATTCTGGCTCAGCAAACGATGGCAGGTACAGCTTTCACACAGCACAGTAATTTATTAAAATATGAAGTAGATACTAATGCTGCTCTTAAAGGCGGGCAAAGCACATATCATTGTATTCACTGTGGGCTTTTTCATTAATTTTATCTGGAAACAATGTAAAGGTATACAAACATGCACACACAAAATTACTCTCCACATAATCACAGTTTCACTGCAGGGACAATGGCCTTGGTATGGAAATCACCTTGACTAAAGCAGATAAATGGTTTCTATACCTTGGAAAGGCTTCCTTGCTTGGAGAAAATAAAAAGAAGTAACACCAGCTTTCTGTTTACCAGATAGAATGAATGCATTATAAAACCCTAGAAGTCTTTTCGAAATAAAATTATTTGAGCTTTTCTTTAACCCATGGATGCAGACATCTCTGAACCGTGATAATACTTCACGTGTATTATAAAATAACAAAAATGGGGCAAGCTCACAATGCGGCATCGCATCCACTAAATTCACATTCCCCACATTGCTTCATTTACACTCGGTATATCACGAGGGATTCCAGCGATGTCAGAAATATCAGGACATGGTGACATGCCACTGTATTAATCTTAATCCCCTTCTTACACAAAGTGTTTTGCACACCTATTGTAGGGTGAAACTAGGTCTACGTTGCATACATTTGCATGGACAGGTATGCCTAGGCAGCTGGGAGAAGAGATGCCATCCCACAGCATCCATGCCAGCAGAGACCACAGTTTCACTAGTATAACTCTGTCTGTGCTGGCAATTTTTAGGTTTGTTTAGGTATACTAATAAAAGTTGAAATTCCTTAAATAAGAAAAAGCACAGTTATACATGTATTAACTCCATCTAAACTGCCAAAATTTCGATGGTCACACTAACTATACTGTTAAAGTGCTCTCAAATGAGCAAAATATTTTCTTTCAAGCACCTGGAAAATTATATATCTAAAAGTAGAAATTTAATCAGTATTGGTGTAGCTGGATAGAGGGGGGCCCTGTTGATCGGAGTGGTCTGCACTGTGCAGCAGTGGCTTTTGACCTGTCAGGCAGAGAAGAGAAGCGCGCTCGAGTCTGCAGCCCCCAGCCTCTCTGGGACCCACCTGCCCCAGCTTGCCTTGCTCCCCCAGGGAAGCACACTGGAACCAGTAAGACTGTCCACCTGCAGACCCCTTCCTAAACCAGTTTTCATTTGGCTACTAATTTCCTGTTCCCTATCCGGGGACATGAGAGCAGTGCTACAGCAGATGCCCTGGCCGGCACCTGTATTTTGGTAATTCAGGCAGCGGAGGAATTACGGCAGCAAGCACCTGAAGCAATACACTGCAGAGCAGTCTGGCGGCTGGTGAGGCCACACTCTTTGACCGGAGGATGAGGAGTTCCAGTTCCTCATCTGGGACCTACTTCCTTTGCTGACCAAAAATTAAGCAAGCTACAAATACCCAAGAAAGCACCATTTTGTGATCCTTCAATAAGAAGCGGAAGCCAACTTGTGTTGTTAGAGCACTCCGGAGCCTGACTACAACTTTTAATAATTGGTGTAAAGTCCCACAGAATCCTGCTGAGATGTAACATAATGAAATGCCAGACAATGTCACTGTGAGTCTATAGTGGAAAATATAGGCAAAACAATGTCAGTGGATGTCTGTGTAGACAATGTTATGATTTGAGGAAAGGCAAAATACTGTCAATGGGAGTCTATATGCTGTAGATAGCATTACCACAGTATGTGAATAAAGGCAAAATGATGTCAGGGCAATACACAATATGCTCAAGACAGAATATATTTAGTCTGAATAGAAAATCTGTCATGTAAAATAGCTGCATTGATTTTCATCTTCCACAGTGATGTGTTGTCATTTTTTACACTGACTGTCTTTTTTATTTAGATTTACCCTATAGTCTAATCTGAGTTTTTTTCCACATTAACACTTCCTTTACTTGCCTTAAGTGAACCCACTACCATTGACTTTTTTATCTTTGGATTATTTTATTTAAAAGAAAAACAAATCTGGACCAAAATTCCCCACTAAAAAACCACCAGCTATATACACACTAGAATTACCAGGTCCAAGATTTGGATATCTATCCTTTCACTGAATTTCACAGACAGAAATAAAATTAAGTTGCCTATAAAATACACAGATATACATATGCACACATATATTCAGGGTAAGTAATGTTATTGAGGGGCAAGTAGATCAATTTTTTTTCATAATTGTATGGCATTTCTGCCTAAAAAAGCTCCTGTTGTGACCTCACATGATTTACACTTCTGTAAAATGTGGCCTCATGTCCAAATGAATCTAATTTGTATACATTTCATTATTTTTCTTAAGTATAAGATTAGTAGACTCTGGGTCCAAGTAATTTATAGTTTTCTCTACAGTCCTAATGCCAATCAAACATTCATGTCCTAAAGTGTCAGGTAATTTCTGTTAGAGCAGTGATGTTTCAGCTGCCAGGGGAAATTAAATGTTTCCTGTGTATTTTGGGCCCAGCCTGCCCTCTTCACTAAATCACAGCTCACTTCAACTTCCAGCAGCCCCAGTGCTGTAAAGGTTAAATTTCCCCACAAACCCTACTTTGCAAAGCAAAGTATCTGTACTTATTGATGAAAGGCTCTAAAGTATAACATATAATTATCTAAATTATAATCAATCAAGGAGAGCACTGAAGCTCTCTGCCTTCTTCAGCCCAGTTATAGCTGACATTATCGCATTCAGTGTTCTCTTCTCAAGAGTGTTTTGACTCTGGCCACTGGCAAGTCTACCTACACCTACATTAGCAGGTAATTTGGTGTAATCGGGGCAGATAAGCGGACTGAAGCAGCCGATGGCAAGGTCCACGCAGCTATGCTATGTGTGGTGGGTGTTCTTCCTTTGGATGAGATTTAGTCTGCTCCCCTTGGACAAATGACTCTCCCGTGTATGTGGTTCACAGCCCTTCCACTGCCCACTCGTTTGTGTGGATCTGTGGGATTCTGACTTCTTAGAAGTCACAATTTTGGCACTGGCATTTATCACACACACCTGAGAAGGGTCATCTAGATTAACTGCCTCCCTGTGGGACCCCACACGGACATTTGGCAGCGCTGTGAACCAAACTAATATGCAGCACATAGGGGAAAACAGGGAATTTGCTTTGAGTGCTGGTGCTACTGCTCTGACTCTACACACAGAAGGAGGTACGGCCTCCATTTCAAAGATTTTATTTTCTAAAAAGCTGGTTTCATGCTCATTCCAAACTAAATATTTGAAATTGTGGAGAAAAACAGTCACAAAATTCAGACATACCTGGTGTGCTCGGGTTGGATACCCAGACTTTTTAACTTGGGCACTCTCGTGGGGACATCATTGTAGAGGCACCTCTGGAGCACAAGCTCTCCAAAGCAGCAGAAGGGCAAATTTCTGGGGAGCTGTGAACTGGCTCCTTCTCCTCCCACCTGAAATGCTGAAGAATTAGAGTTTTGAAAGCTTGGTTGGTATGGAAGCTGAGGTCTACTGAGTCATTAAGGTGCAAAACTGACAGCATCTCAGAAATAACTGGCAGGAGGGGTTGATAAGATCTTGGGAACTAGGCCATTCAAGTGGGCTGCTTAAGTGGTGGGAAGACAAATTACCAAGAAAGAAGCCCAATTTTAGACAGAATCTTGACTGTATTCCGTCTTTCCTGCAAAACATCTTTATTTTTATAATCAGCATTCTTTGGAAAAGATAAATTCTGTAGGAATACACCTGGTGCTCCACCTATATCTTTGCAAGAGTGCTCCAGCATGTTAGAAAAAAATACAAATTCAGATCCAGTCACAATAGTCCTTAAGTTGTTGTGCAGAGAGTCTTAGCCCAAATTTTTCTTGCGTTTGCTGCTTTGCATTTCAACCTTTACGTTACGTTAGCATAGTGTTCCCATGCTTAATTTGCCTCTCATCTGGATAATGATAATGAGCTGTTATTGACTAGCATTTCCAGTTCAGTGCAGTGAACATTGGGTAGTATTCATAAAATGTTCTTCTTATGCCAGCTGAAATTGGTAGTGGTTTTGAGGCAAAAGGCCAGATTCATCAAAAGGATAATGGGCAGATATATTTTTTGTTTGGTTTTTTTTTGAGTTTTAATGACGGAATTGCATTGCTATTCTTTGTTTATCTATTTTTTAATTCTATCAGATAGCTTTAGGGATAACTACCCAATTTCTGTATTTATAGGAAACTGGCACAAATCGAGAAAACAGAACAATTCCATGTTTATGAAGCATGAATTCTCACAGTAAATGTCAATATATTGTGCATTAATACACAAGAATTCTACAGTAAAGTACAAATATATTAAATATGTGTATCTTCTGCACGGAGCCTCCAGCTTGGCTATTTTGTATGGCAGTGGTTCACGCCAGAGTCCTCCTGGGGAGTATAAGACCCAGCTGTACACATTGCTGCTGAGCTATGAGAGGACCCCCCCCTCCCTGTCCTGTCGCACTGACCCCCTCCCCAAACCTGCTGATGGAGGGCCCAGGGCAGGGGCTAGCCTTGCACTCCCTAGATGCTGCCATGGGGGTTTGGGCCCTGCGGGACCCTTGCTAGAGCAGTAGGGGGGCACAAGGAGAAGACAGCTGGTGACAAGTAAGGTGTCCACCTCTCACAGCGCTCCAGGAGTATCCAGAAAGGAGGATGGTCCATCCATTTGAGGACGTAGGAAGGAGATTTGTCTGAGCTGGCTTTGCAGGGAAGGCTGATTGGGTTTAAAATACATCATGCACATGTATATTTTTAAGGTAACTGTATGGTCCATATGTGGTGTGTTTGCCAGACCATTAGAGAAAATAAGAAATGGATGTCATTTTGGCAGTTTAAAAACTACGCTTGTGGTATGCACATCTTCTACCAGTGCCCACCTGTATCTCATGCTTAAATTTAGCGTGGAATCTCGTCTCCTGGTGAATGTCTTGGAAATACGAGAAAACATGGGGGTTTTTTCCCCCACTAAAATTGGTTGGGAAACAGACCACAGAGCCTCCTGGATTAGGCAGCAAGAGGACTGTGTCTGCTTAGGTGCAGCACAAATGAGGAGAGACATTTGCCTAACCATGGCCGGGTACAGGACCAGCCTGTCCTTTGGAGGCTGCAGAGACATAGAGAAGGGTCCTGTTAAAAAAAAAAAAAAGGGAGACACTCAAAAAATCCCACACAAATCATCTTTCTACCAGCATACCAGCATGAAAATCCAAGAAACAAACTCCAAACCTTGTATGAATTGCAGCAGGCAGCAGGACTGGATAGGGAGGGGAGGCAGACCTGAAGATGCTGCAGAGCTGCACCCTGGGCTTGGTCCAGGCTCACCCCGTGGGGCCAGTGTGGGGCTGGGGAGACAGGGGAGAGCAGAGGTGGGCCCATCATTATACGTGGCTGCATTTTGGTACACACCTAGTCAGGCTTTGCTGAAGACAAGACACTGGTTTGTATTTATGGAGTGTGGCTTGGAGGAGCATGGTGATACCAAGCAGCAAGGTAGGACACAAAATCACAAATATGAGGGGATGTCTCATCGGCAAAGCTTAGGGAAAAGATGGCAGCTCACAGGTGGATGGGGCTCTAGGAGAATATGTGCAAAAAGGACAATGTACAAACAACCTATGGCTGGGACCCTTGTTTCGTGGCACAGAGAATGCCATCTTCAGCAGCACAGCATCTCCGACCACTGTTTTGTGAAGTCTTTTATCATCATCTTAGTGATAATATTCACTCTGTTAAGGAAATCAACAATTTTACAGCATTTGCATTTTATCCATGAAGCATGGCAGTCCAATCAACCTCTCTATGGGCACGTAAGAGACATCTTCACAGATGAGGAGGGAAGGCACTCATGTTTAAAGCACTGTCTGTGGTCAGTGGATAGGTCCTACAGAAACTTCACATCCCTTGATCTCAGGGTCCTGTGATAGGGGTTCAACATGAAAACCTGGAGGCTCACAAAGGTGGGTTTTAAGATGGTCGTTTGACTCTATGTAATAGTGTACTGGTTCAGGACTTGGAGTTCTGCAAGCTGAAACACAAGTATTACAGGGTAGGTCATCCAGTGACTTAGCCCTTCAGTTATTCATATTTTTGCCTTTGCCTTCTAATTAAAGTCGAAATCCTCACAGCTTATGTGAGGCAAGCACTTAATGACCTATTTCTTCTGCTTCATGGAAATGTGGCCTCTCCAGACTCTTCTGCATTCCAGATAAGGAGACAGAAATGATGCCTAGATCGCAGAAATCTCCCAGAGAACATCTACCCAGGCAAAAGCCTGGCACTTTTAGCTCACAACACAAATGTGGCTTCTACTGTCTTGAAATCTGTTGAAATGTAGACTGTGTCAGGCAGAAAAAATATTCCACCCCTTAGGTAAAGCAATGGCTGTGCATAAGCCACCATAGATGAAGAGACACGAGCTGTGTCACGTTCTCTTCTCCTCCCTGATACACATGCAACGCTCCACAAAACACGGCAGCCTCCACCGCTCTCCCCTAGATGCTAACCCACTGGTGACAACAAACATGATGTGACAGACAGAAGGGTCCAGAGGAAGAGTTATGTGAACTTTGGTCCATGTGTGATATGGAGCATTTTTTTGAAAACATCATCTGAGATAATCCACTGTGAAACAATCTTTTGGATTCACTGCCATGATCTTGTGTCCTCCTGTGCAAACAGATGTTTGTCACAGCTGGAATTAGGATACTGCACTTCTGTGTCATCTTTGGGGAGGAAAAGCACAGGAACAAAATCCACGCTTGCCAAGAGTACCGGTTTACCTTGATCAAAGAACAGATACAAGTTGCAGTATGTAATCATATAGCAGCCAGAGTTTGGTCCTGAATGTCAGAAACCTTGGAGATGATGGCAAAAATGATTCATTGCATGACACTGCGCAAGCCTTTTAATTTGCTTGTACCTCAGTCTTGTCACCTGTAAAGCATGGTTAATAAATTTTTTACTTCCCATCCCCTGCTTATGGGGATAATGGGCAAAAATTCTGGGAATTTCAGCACAGTTGATCAAAAATTCTCAATAACTGCAAAAAGCTGTGTGGGTAAATGATTTGATCGTTGGTGGGGAATTAGCTGAACATAAGAGCTGGGAGTCTTTATGAAATGCCTCCTCACAGCTATATCCATCAAAGCTCACTGAAGTTGCAGGCATATGGCAATTCAGAACAAGGGTGGGTGAACATGTTTAACCTAGTTAGAAACTCAGTGGAAGACTGCGGAGTCTAAGGCATTGCTCAGCCTATTCTGAGCTCTCAGACTGCTTAGGAGAGATTCAGGAAAACAAGCATAAGAGACAAGAAAAAAAGGCTGGTCAAGAAAAGGTCATATTAAGCACAGCAAGAATAATTTCTTTACAAAGACTCACCCCTCTCAAAATGTCTAACATTTATAAGGGATCTTTTTTCCACAGCAGAAATGTGCAGCTCTGAGTTTATTTGATGATGGAGTTTCAGGGGATTCTTTTAGACTGTTTTTGTAATTAATCCTTGAAAAGAAATACAGGGAAAATATTTATTAGATAAATTCAAAGGTACATAAAACTTCTGCCTTCGTGAATGAGGCTTACCTTTTCTTACATCAAAGTGAGCTTTTCTGCCTTCCTGTGTACAGAAATGTGAATGTGAGGGGTATATCAATCCACACATCTTCCTAAAACAAGGAGCTGACTTCAGTGCAATGAGAGTCTGACCCATATAGAAGCTTTCTTGTGCTACTTTTCTGTAAAAGAAAAGAAATTACTTCACGATAAAAGGCTTTGACTGTGTTTTAAGAAACATAAATCCTTTATTAAGGATTTGAATAATAATTGTGGGAAACAGTTTAGTTGTTTGGTTAATGATCCTTTTTGCTCTCAGCTCTTAATGTGATGATGTCAGGTTCACTTCTAGGGAAGTGCTAACTGGATATGACTAATAAACTATGTTATAAAGAAAACAGCTTCAGAAATAAAACCTTCTGAGCTATTTTAACCTCTGTCATGTATACACAGTAGTTTTTGGCAACTAACTGGTATCTACTGAGATACAGCTCTTGCTCTGACCAAACATTACGAGCTGTTGTTTTCTTTTACTGTATATGCAGCACATCCAGGGCCTCATGGAAAACTTTGAAAAACTTTGTAGTCTGATAAAACTCTGCCACAGTGCCAAGCATCTTCCTTATTTGTTTTGCCAAGTGTTTTATGGAAATGAACATTTTTGTGTCCATGTTGCAGTTTCCCATTTACACAAAAAGGCTCCATCCCACAATGTCCTTGCAATACCATTTGCACCCCACGTCGGCATCCCTTTCCACTGCCACAGCTGGATTTGCACAGATGAGAATGAGACTTTTATTTCAATCTTTGTGACATCCTGATACCTCCCCCCCACTTAATTTTGTGTGAATATGCTGAAGTTATCTGCTGTTTGTGATGATCTGCTTTCCGAACACCAGCTGTGGCAGTTTGTCGTAAACAAGGTTTTTAAACAGTTGATCTTAAACAAGGTAATTATTTTTGTGCGTATATTGGAAGTGTGAGCTGCCCCACTAGTGCAACTGTCATTCAGAAGTGCAACTTTTTACCTGATTTACCTTGACAGGGATTAGAGAGATGGGGTCCTAACCTAACTTGCTGTGGAGGCTTAACAGTATAATACACATTTTTGTAGTTGAAAAGAAGGTTAAAAGCTATAGAGCACAACATGCAAAACCTAGATACTGAGACTCTGCAGTTTTAATTCAGACCTCTTTCAAGGGTATAATTTCATATTGCCCTTATATATATGATCAGACTCCAATTTTTCTAAAATCCCTAGTTCATTCACTGAACAGTAGGTACTGAATATTTTCCATGGAGCTACCCAGCTAAAAATCTCTTAAAATCTTCCCTCTTTTGGCAGGGCTAGAGGCAACATCCAAATCTCCAGGAAGCATTCAACTACGCAAAGTACAAGCAATTTTTCCTCTTTCTTAATTCCCATGCCTACTCCTCTTGAGTGATTGCCTTTCAGATTCAGCAAACAAATGAGCCCTTCTTCACCATAGGCTGCACAGGCCCGTCCTGTGCCCTGCATGAGGCTGGGTTCAGTGGGGAAAAGAAATCTGTCTGTGATCATGTAATTAAATATAGTATGCTAAGGCTTCCACACAAGGTGGGGGGTGTAATTAAGGCTACCAAAGCAACCTTAATTCTGGAATTTCCTAACTTTTTCCACTCCAATCCCTACTGCATTAGAGAATATAGCTGCCAAAGTCTCACAATTCTCCATTAAGCATGAGTTTAAGCGAGTTTTTTGGGGACAGACATAGGCTGATGGTTTTCTGGGGGTGCAGAGGCAGACCCCAGGCAAAAAGCAAGGGATTCACCGTATCCTTGAAATCTCTACACCAAAATATGGAGCTGCTAGTGCTTTTGAACAAAGTGCCTGTAAAAATTCTTTCAAATGGCTAAACCATGGCATTTTTCCTTAATTGCATTTTCAGAACTGTCTAAACCAGTCTAGCTGAAACTTTCCAGAAAAATTTTGCTTGAGACACCTGGCATGGAAAAATTCAGTCCAAGTAATTTAAAGCTGCAAAATTATAAGCAACTAAAAACAAAATCTTGTAATGGGAAATGTCAGGCAATTTTAGCTACTGATGATACTACCAGCTCTGTCTGTTACAACGTGAAAAATAAAGAGAGACAAGAAGAAAAAAAAGACAGACAGAATTATAAATGATAAAAGGAGAAAGCTTGCTTACTGGAAGAGGTGGATTTTAAGAGATTTTTGGATGTGAATAAAAGGACGTTTGACAGATGAGGTCATGGAGACTGTTTAATGTGTTAGGAAGCAGCATGAGTGAAGGCATAAAGCTGAGAGTGAGTAAGGGGAGGAAAAGAGCAAGGTAAGGCTATTGGAGGGTGTTCTGAGAAGGCAGATGGAAGAAGAGATGTACAATAGTACAAAAAAAGATAGTATCAGAGTTCCACTGTTATGGTCATTAAGTTAAAATAATACATAGAACATAATCTGGATTCACTTGGGATGCTCAGGTACTTTGTTGACAGGTAGGTGGATGAGAGTATGCCTCCTTAAGAGACATCCTTTTTAAATGTAAGCGTTCGTAAAATATCAAGGGGAGGGACAGCCTAAACCCACTTCTCATAAGTCATAGCTGCAGCTCATTTCTAAATAAATTTTTTCCCAAGGTCCTTATTCCTATTAGTACTGCTGACTTCAGTGGAATTCAGCAAGAAGCAGAAAACATCTCAAAGGCAGAATGTGCCTTCCAGATAATTTTTTAGATTAGAGTGCCCAATCCTGAATTCCTTGACTTCTTTGGGGACTTTTGAAGATCTATGTACTGCAGAGCCAGTGCCAGCTATCATTCTCAATCTTTCTTCACTTGGCACAGCCCAGTCCTTCAACTCTTGAGAAGTGATCTTTAATAATTTGAGAAGTCCTTTTGATTGAGGTCGGTCATGTTAGTTTTGTGACAAAAGTTCTCAAGAACTAGCCTTTATTGTCCTTTGTTTTGCAAATGTATGGGCTTTAGTTTTAATTGAATATTGAAACTCCTACTAGTTTTCATGGTGCAATATTGGCTCTTAACTCTTCTACCTGCACCCTATCTTGGGGCCCAGGTGCTTAGAACTACACGTCACTTACGAAAAGCATTTTTCTCCATTTACATGCTAGGATCATATTTATTTGGGAACTGCTTGGAAATCTCTCATTATGGTGTTTGTGACAGCTTGACAAGGCCTGTTGCCATGGAAAAGCTTTGTGATGTTGTATAAATATATTCCTAGGTCATAAGTTCTATGTATTTTTTGGACATGGATGCTAAAGGGAAAAAAGAATGACTAAACATTTAAAAAGCGGAATAATAAAAAATAATAACAATAACTAACATTTGATACTATATTTCTGCCCAGTAACCAAACAAACTGTTTCTCAAAGCATTTCATTTATGCTGTAACAATCCTGCTAGCAATGAAAGTTCATTTATTTCCAAGGTTCACTCCTGTCCTTAAAATATTCTTATTACCAGTCATTTTGCAATATTGATGGTTCCTCTATTAATAGACTAGCAGACAAGGGAGCTATTATTCTCACCCTCTATCTGTTATTCCATTAGGTAAGGCTGACAGTCTCCGACTGCTCGCAGTTCTATGACCTACCATGTGCTCAAGCCACTAACTAAAACTCATCCTCGCATGTTGTTTTTGGTGAAAATTATGACTAGACAGGAAAAGAGACAACAAAAACATGTAGAAAAGTATGAGAGAAAGCTCAATATAGGCTTGCATCCAAAATAGCAATATTTTTTTGACTCAGACAGAAATGAGGAAGTGTCGGCACAACGATGTGGAAAGTCATCTGAAACTGTCTCTGCAGTTTGTCCCTGCTGATGACTGATGCCCTGTGTTTTAGTTCCAACTGTACCTTCACGCCGACACAGAAACAGTCTTTCCAGCCCTTTTTGCTGTCTGTAACACAAAATCGTTTATGCATTTCGTAAGGGGATTCTTAAGCATGGGCAAGTTCAGGCTGTCCTGAGCCGATGCGGCCCATGGGCATGAGCTTTCTTTCTTGAGTGCCAGCAGTAGACTCCAGAAAAGCCAGTTCTCACTCAGTTTCCTTTCTCCCTCTCTCTCCTATATGTTTGAATACATATGTTTTGCAAGGATGATAAAATGCTTCTCTGAAACAGTGTTTGAAGTGAAGGAGTGAGGATAGGTTATAACCCTACCTTTGGAGAAGGTTGAGGCATAAGTACAAGTTATGACCCTGGCTGGGGATCCTGGCTCCTGCTGAGCTCGGGATCCGTGAAGACCTGTGGGCCAGGGCAGCTGTCTCTCAGGGAGGTAAGACACCACTGAAAAGCAGACTGGCTTGGTTTTACCCTTGTGAAAGATGGTGTCTCCAAGCCAAAAAGTTTGACAGGGCTTGCAGGAAGCCAGTGCAAGCAGCTGACCGTGTGTACCTGGCCTTCGTGCATGGCAGTGACTCCTGCTGAGTTTCTTCTGTTAGCCTAGACACAGCCATTTCCAAAAGAAACAAGGTACATGCTGAAGTTCAAGATAAAAATGTGGCGGTGTGGCATGACACTGTGTACCACTGTACTTCATGCCTGACTCAGGGGCATGCGGTAAACTACAAAGAGTTTTAACCAGGTTTCTTCACCCGCTGCTCTTGGCTGCTGCGTTCCCACCGACTGTCCAGCTGCGAAAGCAGCCAGGGGAAGGTGCTGTCCTTTGGAGCGTTAGCCAAAAACAGATGTCCCATAACTCACTGGGCTTCCTTAGTCATCTCTCAGGACATAAATGGTTTGCAAAAATAGAATTAATCTTTAAAAAAAATCACGAAGAATCACGAATCCTCCAAATTTGCTCCTATCCCTAGACTTTGTTGATTAGCCAGCTCTTTTTCCACCATAGGGTCTCTCTCTGCTCTATTTCTTCCATAAGAGTTTTGGCTTCTGTTTTTCTATTTGCTTAATTATCTCCCATCAAACTATGAGGTACTGTTTTTGAGATCCTTAAACATCAAAATACCATGTATTTTTATTTAAAGTTCCCTGCCATTTGATCCTTACTTTTAAGTGCTAACTTAAAAGAAGGGGGAAATGTCTGGAAGTAGAGAAATGAGAATTGATCTATAGTTTGAATGCAAGCCACAAATATGCCATGGGAATATAGACACATGCACACTGTGCCATCAAGAAAAATATCCCAACCCTCCCACACTTTTTACACATTACAACATATTAAAAAATATTTCTGGTCATAGTGAAATATGTTAAAATAAAAGTTGCCAGTACCTCCAGAATTTTCTACAGACAGAGGCACAGTTCTTGCTCAGAAAAACTTTGACAGTTCATTAACTTAATCTTGATTTTTGGAAGATGTGGTTTACCAAAAAGAATGCGAATAAAAGAGAAGGAATTAATTTGTTACTAGTCTAGCTACTACCTGCTCTGGTAGGAAGAACAGCACTTCCATAATACGAATTAAGCTACCATTGGGCAAACCAAGTCCACCTCAGGTGCCTGTATGCTGTGGAGCACTAACAAATCATCATTTGACTGCACATTTCACGTGCCCAGTGTAGCACCAGCTGTGCTGGTCACCAATTCAGGAAAGCATCCTTAAGTGCTGTTTTAGACAAGGATGAATGGGAGCCTTGGCCGAATAGCATCAATGACCATGAATGTTCCATGCACACATATGCGCACGTGTATCAAAAGCCTGAAAGAGAAGTGTTATTAAATCTGTCTAAATACTCTGGGAAACTCAGGCACAGGGTGATGTGCTCCAGCCAGTGCAGGATATCACTAGCGGAGCTGTGACTGCGAGGACATGACTCACGGTCCTGTGGCCCATGGAGCAAGGCAAGGTTTTCGGTCCTCTTTGGAGAAGTGCTGTTGTTATATACAACACTGCTCAGCAAAGACATTGGAAACCTCCCCCAGTAATTTATCTTTCAGCTTGGTATCCGTGAAAGCTTTTAAGGAGAAGATTCTAAATAAGGAACAAAAAAATGTTGCTGTTTCTCACCATAATTGTAAACTGAAAATAAGCACTTATACAACCTAGCCCAAATATTTAGTTAAAGAACAGGTTTATAACTAAGGACATCTTAAAGCGTGTTTGAATTATTATATACACTACTTAAACAGTTAAACTGTCAGCTTAGAGTTTTGTATATCTACCTCATTAGCCTGCCTCCAGTGCCTGTGGTAGGTGAATCTGCATTTTAAAATTTTGTATTTTTCCATGCTTTATGCATCCTGTAAAATGCCTTGAGAACTTTATGAGGGATGTTGCATTAAAATGTGTGATTATAAATATGATTTAAATATCTGAAACATTACAGAGTGATTATTGTTCAATAAGGCAGCGTGCATAAAAGGGTTATCTGCATGCTGTGCTTAGGTTTCAACAATATAATGTAATGAATTGTTCAATATAGTTTGTATGCTATTTGTCTCTGTTTCTTCTCATACTCCAGAGATGCCTGATATGCAGTACTCTAACAAGGCTATCATAAATTGTTGAACAATAAACAGCCCTTGAGATTTTTAGATAGTATGTGGTTAGTATGTAATCCATCTTGAGGAACTTGATTTAGTGCCACAAAGGAACATCCTTGACAATGCTCAACATTGTTTTAAACTGCTGCTAAATCAATTACTGCCTTTGGGAAATGGCACGCTTCTTCCGCTCCCTGCTCCATGCCGGTGGCCTGGCTGCTCAAGGAGAGATTTAGGGAAAAACACTATGGAGGCAGATGGGTTCCCTGGAAATCACTGAAGTAACCCAGCTTGAAACAGTGATAAGTAAGGCCTCCTAAAATCTGCACTAAACTGCACTGCTCAAATACTGCTTGGCTGGATTGTCTTAGCTATGTCTAGCAATAAATGAATTATGAAACGAACAAAAGTGCTTCCTTTCAGATCAGCACTGTGTCATGGAACAACAATATCCACACTCACTAATAATCTTTGGTGCTTACACCAAGATTTTTATGTTCGGAGTATGCTATGTATATTGATTAATTTTCCCTTGCAGCATCCCAGTAAGTTGGAGAAGTGTTACTACCCCTTTTTCACAGATGAAATACACCAATTACTCAGGCAGTGTGAGACTGCGGGGGGCCTCATGGACCAAAGATGAATGCTCTCTTGAATTTAATGATATGATGAAGAGTGACCCAAAAAGTTAAACAAGACCAAGGCCATTTGTAGTTCTTTAATGTTTTCTTCTGCTCCTCTGTTGAGGCAATTGCTGGGGATACCGAAGGCAAAAGGAGAAGGGCATTTCATGTATCTAAGCTGTAACCTTGCCCTTCTGCTTTAGAGACATAGATAAGGATTCCTACGCAGTATTTTCTATGCCCCTGGAGACTGCACAGGAGGAATATTGAGATGCAGTTATTACAACAATAATGTTCTGACATGTTTCAGGGGCTATGACAGTCTCAGAAATATCACTCTTTTATTCTGAGAAAATAAGACTAGAGGGAGGGAGAAAGGATCCTGAGATCAAGGTAGAAGGAGGCAAATTGTGCAGGATTCGTTACTGAGAGCCACATGATCTAGTTTCCAAAGGATTAATATACTTTCACGATCTATACATTACAGATATCACATCATCTGCCAGTGCGAGCCTACAAGCCTGCCTTCAAATTCAGCATCCCCTCCAGGTTTTGGAGTTTTGCTCATCTCTCTCTAACTTCTGTCCTTAGAGGCCGGCTGAACAGCGGTCACCTCTTTTTCTCATAAACAGCCTTATGTCCAGCTGATGCCATACCTCTCACAAAGTGACTCTGATCAGGTATTGATCTTTAATCTACAGCATTGCTGGAAATGGCAGCCAGCTGTAGCTGTGAAGAACAACAACTGGCAGACACTCTGGTTAGTGTTGGCACTGGCCCTCTCTTACGAGATCCAAATTCCTGGGAACCAAATGTTCCTGTGATTCTGGCTTTCTGCTGCCAATAAAGCTTATGATACAAAGCTAATTGGCTTGTAACTTTTCTTAGAAATCTGGAAGGGAAATGGATAGGTTGCCTTTATTTATACACCGATATGCCGAGAATCTGCATTAAGATAAGGAAGAAAATATATACAGCAGTAGCCATAAAAAAGCCAATGTTTACCCATCTTCACTATGAAGTGGTTTCAGAGATATATAAGTAGCTTTTATTTCATATAAGCTTAACAAGACTGTAAGAGTTCTTTTGGCCTCTGTTATCACTATGAAGAATAACGGCAGGCAGCGTTCATTGGAGAAGGGTATTTGTATAGGCTCCTCGAGGGAGGGACTTCATTTGGAATTTGTGTCCATTGTGCACCAAAACTGTGGCCAGTCATCACCCAGAAAATGAGAGCTAAAACCTGCTGTGAGGGGAATGTTTGTGGGACCTTTGCTTTGCTCAGCAACTGATGATTCCTATCTCCATTGATATGTATGTAAAGGAGTTTATGACTGAAGAATACCTTATTCATCTTTGCCTGCTTCCTCCTAGCCAGTCTACTCCTATCAGTTGACAGCTGACAGTAACAGCAGTAAAATGCACATCTTCCAGGGATTAGAGGAGAGGAATTCTCCCAGCCATAGAAAAGTTGCTTTAGATTTGGCTATCATGTTAGGATTGCTAAAAAAGTCATGAGGACCATTTAATTTTGAATACTTTTTAAACCATTTCAAGAAGCGTAGTCATGGAAATATAGCTCCCAGTCAAGTAGTAAAAAAAATAAAATCCCTGTGGGATAGAAGGAATTAAGATTAAAATTGGCTTGGAACATTTGTGCCAAAATCCAAACAAGCTACTTCTGGAAGTTTGTGGGTGAAAAAGCACTTTTTCCTGTGAAATGGTTCCTCCTGTTGTGGGCCAGATTCTGTTTTCACCCATGTAACTGAGAGCAGTGATTGGATCCAGTTCAGCAGACATTTTGCTTTATGGGGCTTCCTGGAATGAGAAGAAAAGTACTTGAATTGTGGAAGAACAGATCTTTTTTTATCTGTCCTCCTGAAACAGTTTCACAAGGCCTGTTGACCAGATTGAGAGGACCAGAGGAGTTATAGCTGGAGCAGAGCTGGGAGGACATGCCTTGGTATAAATCAGAGGAGTGCAAAAGGAGGTCGGATCCAACTTCAAATGTTTCCAGCTCCTCCCTCTGTTCACAACATATTACTGTTCTCATGCTATTACTAATTTACCTTTTTCGAAAGCAACAGGGAGAAATAGAAGCAGCTCTTCCACACAGCGTGGGACTGAAGGGGTTAAAGTCACACAATTCTATCATTCTTGATGGGTCTTTTTATTTTCTCCTAGTTCATCTTTCCCTCAAAAGAATACACGCATTATTTTTACCTTAGGTGTATCTGCTTCACTTGTTTTACTTTTCAGACAGTTATCTGGCTGTAAGCCAGCACTGCAAAATCAAATCCTGCCATTTATTTTAGGATTTGCTTTTATTATTCTTGCTGAATTTCATATTTTTTCATTTCTTATTACTTTATGTCATGCCTCTTTTTTTTTTTTTCTTTTCTTTGTTAGCTTTGTTTGCTTCCTGTCACTCACTGTGTGGTAGCTCAACTATCAGAGCAGAATGAAAACGCCACACGCTAACTCAGGGTATATATATTACTGTCACTTTCCTACCACTGAAAAATGCAAGCAACAACCAGAAAGCAAGCAGATCTGAGGTAGGTCAGCACCTGAGACTGCAGTTCTTTGAGCTACGCCAAGTCACAAGGAATCTTGAATTGCAGATACAAGAGGCGTTGGGCTTTAAAAAAAAATATTCTGTTTATCAAAGATGAAAGCAATACAATAACAATGAGAATAAGCATGAACATGATGAAAAGCAAACAAGAAGCAGCCCCAGTCTCAGCCCAAGTGTAATATACACATAGATTCTTTTTATTCCTAAAAAGAGCAAAAAAGTATTTGTAACAGCTGGTCTCAACCCAAAAGTTTGTTTGGATCACTGAATCATGCCCTCATACTGTTTAGGACTATACATAGTTGTCACTGAAATGATCCTGGAAAAATCCCCATCTACTGCTAAGAATTTTTTTTCTTCTTGCTGCTAAACATATTTTGTTGTTAAAGATGTACAGGGAAATGAAAAACTGGGGGAGAAAGAAAGGCCAAATTTCTAAAAACGGCCACTTAAAATTATTTTCTTACACTTTTAAGAAGCAGCCTGATTTTTCACAAGAGCTGGGCATCTGCCAGCTTCCAGCGTGCTCTGGGGGAAAAGCAGGGAGACGTAGACCCTCTGAAAACCTGCCGGGTGCCTACGTGCCGCCTCGGAGAGCCGTATTCTCGCTGCCTCTCACTGCCTGTGCTGGTCTGAGGATTAATGGTAAATCCAACTTAAAGCTTCCACTTTGAAATGTTTTGCCCCAGCTTTTCCTGTGGTCCAGCAGCCCACAGGAGATCTGTCCCCCTTTGTAACACTGGCCTGTGCCTGACAGATGAGACAGAGACTCTCAGCTAGAGAACCAGCCCAGGATGAGTGTAGGGTGTTGCATACAGTTTCCCTCAGGAAATAGGGCACGCTATCTGGGAGTGTTTTAATTGCCAGAATAGTTCTGTTATCCCTATTTTTCCCTTAATTTTCCTTGATTTCCCGTTATTCTTCCTGTCATTCTAAGGTGCTTTCTTCTGTCTAGTGGTTAGAAATCTCTTTGCAATTGCACAGCAGATACAGCGTCTGCCTTTCAGCCCCCCTTCCTAACCATATAATATCCCACTTGCATGGAGGTGATGAAACCTATGAGTGGTACAACTTTGTTGTACGGGCCTTTCAAGATCTAATCCCTTTCTCTGGAATAATTTCCTCTTCCTCTGAATGCAAAGAAATCCACTAACCTCAACCACGTGCACTACAGCTTTCTCTATGTCTTGAGACCAAAACCAAAAAGGTTTTGGGTGGTTGGAACAAAAGGGTGGGAGGTAAAGAGTAAGGGTATTTTAGCCACTGAGTAGCTTTGCAGTCAGCCTGGTGGAAATTTGCTGTGGCCCAGGAAGAGACGAGCGCCCTTTGCCGAGGCAGTGCAGCTGGAGGGGTGCTACAGCCTCTCCTCTACCAGACACTGCTGCTGCCATGGGAGATGGCCAGTCCAGCATTCGGTGCTGCAGTTGCTAGCCTGACCATACCGCCACATCACAAACAGGTCACTGCTTCCCAAGCATGCCCCGCAATGACAGCACACTGTGCTGTCGTGGCATCCCGGCTGGTCTTCTGGTGATGAGTCGCTGTCTCCCATCCACCCTGGCAAAGAGGCACTTATAAAATTTACCAACCAGTATACACGTGTGCCATTCCACTCCCTGGCTTTTTTGGGGTTATTAACTCGTAACTCTTAATCAGGGAAATCTGCCTCTGGACAGTTTTGTAAGCAGACAAGGACGGTGCTTTCTGTCCTGCATTTCCTGACCTTATGTGCCAGTGTAATATGCAGAAGTATGTCAAATGCCATTTAATCTCCATAATCCAAGCAGATTATGTTCATAACTTCACCTCTATCTGCTCACAGCATTATCTCCTTTCAAAAATGCCACATGCTTTTTTTAGACAAGATTCACCCTTTACAAGATGGATTTATGTTTAGCAGCCAGGTCTCATGTCCTACCTGCACCAGCGCAGGCCAATGCACCATATGGGGCTCCACGTTCCTGCTGTACTCTTCTCAAAGTGCAATATGGCAGTAATATTTGCAGTTCTGAACTTGCATTTCTGAAATCTGTGGTAGCTGAAAGTAGCAGTGTGAAATAGTAATTAGTCTCCTGATTATTGTTTTTACAAAGTAGACTATTTGCATGATTATTTAGAGAGGTTACAGCCTAGCTCCAGGCCCCAGCTGCTCATTCCCACTGCGGCAAGAGGAGGCCACAACAACAGGCTGCAGCTACGCAAACAGATGATTTACGTTTGGCGTAACTGAGAGCGTGAAAACCTTGTCAGGGCGGAAGAGGTCAGGAAAGGAGCGACTGACGGGGAGGGAGGATGCACGCTGCCTGCTGATGCGGCAGGAGCTCCTGGCTTGGCAGGAGGGCCACTCTTGCAGGTCCCCACCTCCGGCCACGTGCCCCTGCGCTTCCTCCAGAGCTTCTGCTTCCTCCATGGGCCCAGTGTGAAATCAGCCGTCTGTGTGGCTCGTTTTAACTGAGGAGGCAAATAACTCCTGCAGAGGGGACAGGAAAGCGGCAGGAGGAGGAAGGATAACAGGCTGGGGGGGGTTTCCCCCTTCAGTGCCTTTGGATTTTTTCCAAGTGATTGCTAGCCGTGCTGCCACGACAAAATTAACAGTCCCGTTTAAGCACATTTCTGGGGTGAAATCTTGAAAAGTTTTGTCATTGAGTTCAACTGAAGCAGGTCCGAGTTCTGAAAGCTCTCAAATCCTATTCCTTTTGGTTTTCTCATGTACTTAATCCTTGCTGCGAACTGAATGAGGCAATGATCCTACAGAAAATAATGTATTATCACATAATTGCAGATTGCATTATATGGTGTATTCATTATGGGGGCTAAACTGAGGTTACACAGACAGCCTTAATTCTGGCATCTCCTAGCTTTTTAATGTTTGACTTTACATCCTTTATGATGGCCTTTGAATGAAGTTTGCAGTTGTAACTAGTGATTAATTTGGATGCAATTATTACAACTTTACTTTCCATTGGTATCTTATGGAGAATTTCACAGCTGTGTCCTTCATAAACAATGAGGCTAGGAATTTGCTAGTCGGCATGTTGAAGTTGCTGAGTTTTCTTCAACATTTTTAAAGAGCTTTGATTACTTTGGACACTCCTGTCACTGCAATTCTTTCACTGTGATTCAGTAACAAACTGCATCATTCAAAACAGGAGCTGGGCAACAGATTTTGGTGGACCAAAGCTGGAATATGCCCTTCATTAAGTTTATATATATATATGTATATGTACGGGTTTTTACAGACACTTATATCTGCCTATTGCATCCTTTTATCTCTTTTTACTGTCACTGTTATTTGGTGGTTTCTTGCACCAAACCTAGTGTTAAAGTGCTGAGAGCTGAATCAGTTTAAAGCCTGCTCTGTTCTTATGAATAATTATCATTTTAACAAAAGCTCATGTCCCATTTTCAAAGCACAAAAAGTGCCAGGGATTTCAAGTTAGGCATGTTCAGAAGTTCTTGGGGTTTGGATCTATATGTAACTGTGGGCATAAAGGTCATCCTACTGACTTCAAGGTTTCTGATGGGAAGTTACTCTAGATGTAATATTTGTAGGATTTGAACCTTAATTTGAAATCATATCAAGGGACCCTAATTTGAGATCATGCTATATCCCATTCGCTTCTTGACCCTGTAGTAAAAGAGTATAATATACACTGTTAATACTCTCCTATGAGGTGCATACATATGATGCATGAGGCAAAGTATCATCTCAGCTACGTAGCTATTAAATTAAACTTTGTGCTCCTGACTCTATTGTCTCCTACTCTCAAAATTACTAAAAGAAAAAAAATCAAAACATCAGGAGAGAGCGTTAATGTTCATGTCATATTAAATTACAACTGTGCTATTTGTAGTTTATAGTAGATAATGTTACAGAAGACAATAATCTCACCACCTGCTGGAGAAAGTAATTAGAGGAGAGTAGTATTCGATAGCTGTTTTTCTTTGCAACACATTTTTCATTGATGATACATTAGACTGCAAGACAGTTTACTTTGAAAGAAATACAAAATAAAACCCAGAAAGTTCAAATTCCTTTGGTTTCAAGCACAGCAAAATTTGAAGAAATTCCAAGTAGATATACTTTACAGTAGTTCAAAGGATTGTCTAGCAGAAACTTCAAAAGTCTTGAATGAGACTAAATATGACTTTAAAATCTCAGTTTCTATATTTAACTAGTTCTACAAGTAATAAACTAACTTTAGAATAATTTTGCCTGCAGACCATCCCCAGTGACAAAACTTTGGTTTTGTCAGCGTTTCCATTATTACTTTTGAGCCAAATTTCCAGTGGCTTTAAAATTAATTCATAGCAGTGTTACTACAGGTTAGAAATGAATGTAAAATGTCCCTTTCCTGCACTTCTTCCTCAGACATTGTTACTGTTGCAATTAGTGGTATTGCCATTGAATTGGCCTGGTCAGACCATATTACTCCATATTACTTGGGAATTGAGTCATAATATAGCAGAAATCTCTTCTTTCCATCTTAATTTTTATAAGCCATCATAGTCGCTGCTCAAGGTTAGTCAGGAATATACTAAAAGGAGCAAACAATCTTTTATCATTAGGTTGGCTGTTCAAATCTAGCAAACTTTGCAGTGACTAGAAGTAAATCACAAACCTTTGGAAAATTTAAAAATATGGATTTGGATTCCGCTCTAAAATGTGAAAGCAGGTTTTCACTGTCCTGCTCAATTTCAGCAAATGTTTTCATTGCTTCCTCCAGGAGGAATCACCTGGAACACGTTTAGCAGTCTGTGATATGGACATCGAGGAACTGTGGAGTGTGGGGTAATGTTAGTGAAGGTACTGCTGGCCTTTGAACAAGCAATGGAGGAAACTACAGCCAGGCCTTTCTCAAGCTGGAAGTGCCCGCACCAGACTTTTGAAGCATGGCACAGCCACCTGGCTCCAGGCACTGCCCAAGCCTCCGGTCACCCAAAACTGGCAAGAGGGACATGAGTCATGGAAGAGTTTTATTGTGAGGGAGTATGTGTTGAAACCAAACCTTGAGTTTTGACAAAACATCCAAGAAGAAGTTTTCCTTGGTCCAAGATACAGGAAAAGGAGAAGAAGACAGGCAGAGGGAAGGGAAAAAACCCCAAACCCTTCTTGACAGCAGCTGCCATGCTAGCTATTGGAGTATTATCCAGGGATATAGGACACCAAAGTTCAGGCTCTGAATCCAGGCCTCAAATGTGTTGCTAGTAGGAGCTATGGCAGCCTCTTGCAAATACAGATGTATTTTAAATTCAAAGTGTCTTCATTTCATTTTGATTCAGGTTGAATACATATTTTGAAACCACTCCATGTTTCAAGAAATTAAATTACTTTTAATCTAAACTGTTCTGAGACTACTGCTTAGGCATTGTACTACTCTCCCCTTAGTATTGCTCTGACTTCAAAAAAAGCAACATTACTTTTTCCTGAAATAGGAATATCAATGTGTTTGAATTACTCCGTGTATGCAATTACCTTTAAGAAATCTCTGCTAAATAAGCCTATGAACAAAGCTGGGAGTCCTGTTGTTGCCATGTTGCTGTTGCCATGTAAGGTGGCAAATTCTAATAATACTTTTTGAAGGCATCTATATCCATTTACTTTTATTTAAATATGATAATATTCTGTGACCAGGAGCTTAGTAGTTGCAATTTTGTTCTTAATGACTGTCCAGCAATTATATATGTATTTATAATTCATTTTGCATGGTGAGACTTCACCTATTCATTATTTGAGAACATTTTTAATAAAAATGTGGAAAAAATGTCATGAAGAAAGAGAAGAGTCTTTACCCTTGATTAAGAATACGAGCTGTACTGTAAGGAGCACACAAGACAGTAGATGTATGCCCCTAAAGGCACTGATCTCTTCCTCATTTAAATCTTCATTAAAACAACTTTGTAGTGCTCTTCTTCAATCCTCTTTAGTATAGCTTTGCTAAGTACACAGCCCTAGCACTTGGGGTCATTCTCACGATTTAAGCATGCTTCAGTGTGACATGGACAGGGTGGACTTCCATTCCCTAGACTTCAGGACAGCTTTGAATTGTTCAGATTCCCTTTGGCATCAGTTGTCTGACCAATGCTGCAGAGCTCAACACAAGAAGCTTAACAGAGAAGAGATTATCTTCAAGTTCGTGCTTGAGAGTATGCACACAGTGCCTTTTGGAAAAGAGAGTCGATATGTTGGGAAGCTGGCTGGAAACTGTTTAACCCAGCTGGCACTGAAATGTAGGTAACAACATTCAATGATATGGCTTGCTGCACTTTTAGGGACAGACAGATAGCATGTGAATTTTTTAATTGCAGAAAGAAATCTGTTTCTCCTATGCTTGTCCAAGCTTAGAGAAGATTTGTTAATAACTATGCTCTCTTTGCAGCTGATTTAAGGCTCCCAGTTTTCCCCTGTCGCTAAAACTACTAAAAGCACAGAAGAGGTGTACAGTCTTTGTGCACAGTTTTTTGCATACTTGTTTCAGTGTTGTACTGTGTTTTACTGAGTGAAGTGGAAGTCGTTTACACCCATGGTCCAACCTGCTCATATATCGGACAAGATAAAGCTGTCTGTGGAAATGGGAGTACAAAGAAATTTGTCTTCAGAAATGATTATATCTTATTTGTCCTCACCAGTTGAAACATGGAGTACATATGGAGTACAGATCTCACGGGAAATGGAGAACATTTGTTGTGCAGCTTATCTCTGCAATCCTTTTTCCGCCATTCCTTAGCAAAGAATTCAATAGGGCTTGACTACTGATGCCCTGCACAAATATTTCCTCCTGTTGGATGCTGTGCCCAGCTTTATATCCCTAAAATTAATTCTTGCGCTGGATCCTCTGCTGTTTCTCTCAGACCTGTTGTGGTATCTCCCAGGATATAATGAACTCCCAGGATATAAAGAAAAGTGCATCCGTTCTGTAGCTTTCTGCACTGCCAGGGAGGGCTAATCACGGGACACGCTCTGCAAATGTCGTATTAACCATTCATTTCACAGAAATGCAGACAGATGGCCTGAGGATTGTTTCAGCAGGGTCCGTGTTTTTTTTCTCTGTACCTAAAGTTGCCGTGCTTGTTTTTTCATAGTTTTTCCATATTGCCAGCTCTCAGGGAACAGGATCTACGTGGGCATGACAGTACTTCTCTGATCTCTAATTCTCTGCTTTGAGCAACAGTCGAGTTTCAAGGTGAATTCCTGTCTGCTCAGAAGATGCATGCCTCTCCTGAGATCTTAGTAATAATACCTTTCTCATCATGGATGTCTGAAACATTCAAAATTTCTGTTTGGACAACTGGTCATAACATTTCTATGAAGACAAGTCATTATTATACAGTCTCTTCTCAAGCGTATGCTTGCTTCTCTATGTGCTTTCAGTAGCTATCTATAGGCTTAGGCTGTTTTGCAAGCTAGCTAACCAGGTGACAAATAGACAAAACCTGTCCAATTAACACTGTCAGTGCATATCCAACTATCCTCAAGAACAGCAAGTACACATTCAACATCTGCTCAGTCTCAGTGAATCCTAGGTATCTAAAAATATGCTTGAGTTGAATTGCAATTATAAAGTTGTATTATGTTTCTCCATTGTGGTACTTACTGGCTGCCCTTGATTTGATAGTAAATCCCTTTACATCTTTGAATCTGAGTATCTTTTTTTATTGTCTCCTCAATGATCTAATATACTGGGGTCTTTTTCCTAAGGTGTGCTAGGGAACCAGTCTAAACCAAGAATTCTCCACACTTACAATAGAGATGGATAAATGAATAGCAAATAATCAGAAAACTCATTTGTACATGGTAGATTGGCAAGTGTATGTAAAAGTCCATGTGTACAAACAACATTTCAAGGTAGTGTCAAAGTGTTCAAAGGTTGTTTTAGTGTGTGAGCAAGGAAGCATCCAAACCAGGCTCTTCAGGCACTGCAATCCGTTGTCCTTCACCTGACACTCCTGTCTCTCGGAGCAATGGTAATCGTTCTCTGTTGCTCTTCAAAGCATTACCCAGGGGCTTTTCTTGCTGTTACCTAGTGAATAGAGGCTGAGAAGCAGTGATGTATCTTCTTTGTGTACTGTCTCCTCAAGTCTATCAGCATGATCACAAGCCAGTACACCATACACATGGTAGACGATGTATGGTGACTGTACCAGCTCCTCTTCTGAGGCTGATCCTAGCTTATAGATAAAAAGGGCTGTATCAGCCTCTTTAGTTCGAAATTCGCCATATCAGAGTCAAATAAGCTCCACATTGCCTCTTAAAGACTGAACAATAAATAGCAGCAAAATGTGCTTTGGTGGATGGATTTCTTTCAGCAGGTGACTGCATAAACTAAATCTTGGCAGTAGAACTTCAAGTGAGTGAAGCATTATGGTTGATGGGCTTAAATCTTTCTTCTGCTAATGCTGTGCAGGAAAGACTGTGACTGAAATAGGTATAATTAGTGAACCGTGATTGAATTCTCAGCATCAAGAAGACAACAACTCTTTCACAGTTTCTACTTTGATGTCATCTCTCATCTGTAAAGCTGTTCTACTCAGAACCACTTGAAGGTATTTTTCTTTTGAATTGGCTGCTTTAGACTGTCTTTAGTGCTAGATTATCTGTGTCAGGTTTATCACAAGCTGTCTGGATACAGGATGATTTTTCTTTTCATGGTAAAACACAGCACTCTTCTAAACTCTGCTTCCAGTTTATGATGACGGTGCTTCTTGGTTGAAGCTTCTGTTGCTGGTTTCCAAATACCCAGAATCTGGATCAACAATCTTACAATCTTCTGCATCGTTATTTTTGTTTTATTTACACTTCACAGTAACAACTTGGGTGATAATGACTTGCTACAGTCACTGTCTCTCTGCTGACAAGAGCAAAGATCTGTCATCATCTTCTATCTAGTAGCATTTTGCACTTTTGAATCTGCATGTAGTGTATTACCAGCACTTCACAAGTCCTTAGTCTCAAGCACTTGTTATATTTCGGGTTTGGGGGTTTTTTCCTGAAAAAGATACTATTCACCTTATATGTCATTCCTCCACTTGGAGCTTTTCTTGGTGACTTCCTAGGAGTGTCTTCTGAATCAAGGAGCTGCTGTTTTGTTCTTTTGAGTTAATAATATGCAAAAGATTTTCCTTATAACTATGCTGCAGAATTGCTGATAACAAATGTGGTATTTCACCAGCATGTAAGTTTCTACCATAATCGCACCTTGAATATTGAGGAAAACTATTCCATGATTTTATGCCTTAAAATGGTATTTTACTTGCATCTTACTAAGGTTTTGAATTACACATTGTGCATGTGCATGCTTGGAAAGGTGCTGACTGGTACCTTCTTATTTTCCAGTTCTCTCTACCTTTGCTTCAGAACTATAATGAAAACTGCAGGAATTTGTGCATTACGAACAAAAATTCAGCAGCATTATGGAAGTAGAAGCACTAGTAGCAGACTTACAGAATGATTGATATTGTGGTATCCAATTTTCATTTCAGCAATCATTCTGGGAGAGCTACTCATGCAGAAAAGTTACCACATATAAAAAAAGGTATACTAAACCATACAAATACACACCCCTGACTCAGACTTTCACCCCCCTTAATGCAACCCAGGCTGGCTCATGGACGAAATGACTAGATTCTGAGTGGATATATGGATTGGAAGTACATAGTTAATAGGGTACACTTCCTGTTTGTATCTGAGAAAAATCATTCACTCATTTTCCACTGAGCATTTTTTAAATAAAGCTTTGACATCTAATTAGTTATTTTCTTTTTATATATCATCCTTTGTCTTTGGAGTATTCTATTGTCCCTGTGAAATGCAAGAAGTCTTGTGGATCTAGGAGCTGTGTGAATGAGGGAAAAAATTAAATGAGGTCACCATGTTGATGTTTTGTAGCACAACATGGAACTAACACCCACTTCTTGGTTTTTAAGTACTAAAAAATCCTTAATCTAATTAGTTTCTTTAATCTGGCAAGCAAAGATACCTCCTCTTGACTCTATTGCTTTCTTGCAAATGCGACACCTTGAAGATCAGAAATGTTCAGTGAGGGATTGTATTAGGCTAGCTAATTGAAATAAGTCAAGAGAACCTGGAATCAGTCTGTCTCTCCGCTGCAAGTAGTGCTGGTACTGGCAGAAGAGCAGCCCAGGTGAAAATTTCCAAGCACCTCTGTATCATTTGCTTACGTGTAAAACAAAATTTAGTTGTGCACTGGAATCAGTTACAATGAGTTTGGATAAACTAATTCTTTGTCTATGTCGTTTAGTAAAATATAAGCAGCTAAGCATTGAAATGAGGAGCAAAGAGCTGCCTGTGCGAGGCCGCAGAAAAACTTGAAGGCAAATTTGCGTGGAGTTTACACATAATTCTGTAAAACCAACATTAGACATTGCAAACCCACAGGAAATGAAGTCTCTGTTTCAATTTTAAGTCTCTGCACTTCAGGAGGGATTGCCACCAGGCGGGAGATAAAATGCATGTTTTCCTGCCAGGTGCAGCTTCCTTCACCCTCCTCGCTGAGCTCGGGCTGCTCCTGTAATCTCTCTGCGTCCCCTGCCTTTTTAACTCCAGTTTTTGTCCTTTTCCTTCTGCTACTCTTTTTCATGGGCCAATTTTGAGGCAGAGGACTGGGGGAAGACAAAGTGATGGCTTTCCCTCTCTGCCTGGGGTTCCAGGTGTCCTCTCCTCCACAGTGGACCGGCAGCAGGAAAGCAAAGGGATCCATCAAACTGAGGAGATAAGAGGAGTAGGCAGGGTGGGAGGGTTAACCCTAGTGTCCCAGGGAGCTCTGCTGTGAGGCTGGGGATTAGGCAAATCAAATGAAAAAAATGGTAAGAGCTTCTTCCCCTGCGCTCTATGCGCTTGTGCCACTGGCATAGCCAGTACCTTGGAATGATTCTGTACCGTTGTGATAAACATTTACCAACTCTAGATTTTAGCCATGACTAGAGTCTGGATGGCTGAGAATATATGGTTTTTTTTTCCTGGCTTGGGGAATTTAACACATAATCTAAAATTCCGCTGCAAGCATCGAAATTTAATATGAGTTTCCATTATTAATAGGTATAACTTTTAGCTTTTCCTCTCTTACAGGATGAAATTCACCTCTCCACCAAAAAAACACCAAATCCAAAATTTGTTCACACGTTTGGTGCCAAGAAAATACAGATTGCAGTTAAGAGGCTAGAAGGAAGCTTGCAATGCCATCAAAGCACAGAGCTGAGTGCAGCAGCATTACAGCTTGAGATGAGGCTCATGATTCAAACACATTATTAACACAAGCGCTTCAAATATACACATCCACAAAATTCAAAATCTGCAGCTGACCTTTGCTTACACCAAGCCCATCCTTCGCACTGATCTGTACAGGTGTATCATCGTAAAGGTCATGGGACAGGCACAGGGACAAAGCCAGTCCCTTAGACCTCCAAAGTCAAAAGGTAGGGGAAGTAGCAACACTGAGTAAAAAAAAAAAAAAATAATGAAAGCAAATGTTTCCCACCTCCAAGCACCCACCCTCCACCTGTCCATGTCTGACGTTGCCTCGGTAGCTGGGGCAGAAGCTCCCGGGGGAGCCGCGCAGGCAGGAGCGCTGAGGTGCGGCTGCAGACAGACACAAGCTCCCTGGGAACCGCTGCTAGGCAGGCGCCTACCCCACCGCGCGCGGGGAGCCACAAAACTATTGCGACATGGAAGGACGGGTATGAAATAACAGATTCCTCCTGCTGCTCTGGTGGCTGTCACATTTCACACCATACCTCTCTCCTTTTCACAGGCACTCTGGCTGGATTAAATGGATTAAGAACTGGTTGATAAATATGAATGGAGTTGCAAGTTGATGTGGAAAAAGGTTTTCACTGTTTCTTTCTCTATGAATGAATCATGAACGGAAATTTCTTCAAGTGCATTAGAAATTAATTCCTAGAGACTCCTTTTTTCTCCTCAGGCTGAAAAACTGAAGAGCCAAATTTTGCAAGAAAAAAAATAAGGCATTTCAATTTATCTGAGAATCTCTTGCTTCAAACCCTAACTACTAAGTGCAATATTCACTATGTAAATTATTCCCATAAAACAACATAACATTACAGTCCATTTCAACTAAAAGGATCTACTTACAGTAGAAAACTTCAGATTTGATAGCATGTCTTTACTGTATCAAATTACTATATCTCATCAAGTCTGCCCAGCGTTGTGCTGCACGCTTTAGGTGGTCTAAATCTGAGATGAATTGATGCTGAGGAATTTGGCTGCAGATTTTTTTTTTTCAATACCAGGCTGCTGTCCCAAAGTTTGGAAATGCTGGTTTATGCTATTCATAAATTGACAGTAGATCTTACCGATACAGATATGTATATACACACACACACACGTATATATGTATAAAATTCAGATCTAATTTTAGATTTAAAGCACCTTGCAAATTCATATTTGTTTGGGTCTAACTGTATGTTTAGGATGGCCACTCACTGTAAATACATTTTGATATGGCATTTGTCAATTTTCCTTACATGGATAGTATATGTCAGTCTGTGGCTAGAAATAAAAATATAATGGACATAAGCACAAACTTCTGAAAGTCCCTAGCATGTATGAAGAAACTCACATGGAATGAACAAAATCTTGGGAACTTTGGACTGATTTTCTAAGAAAACGGGGCTTATCACATTGTCCCATATGTGAATCTGTTCAGCTGTTTGTCTGTCACTACCCCCACGTCTTTCCCCAATAAGTTTTGAACATGTTACCTACTGTCAGCCTAATCTGTCAAAAGTCTTAAAGACCGTGAGATAGTGAAAATCAGCAGTGGAGTAAAGGAACCATCACTGACTGCCAGATACAGCAAACGCTTCTCTTTTCCATGCAGTGAATGGTATGGCATGGCATGGCATGGCATGGCATGGCATGGCATGGCATGGCTAGCGAGACAAAGGGTAGCACACATATGGGCAAAGCAATCTTCAAACTTGATCCAACACTGACTGTCCATTGAGTGGCAGGGAAAAACAGAGAGAGAAGAGACCTGGAGGTAACTGTGGACATTACGTGTGCCCAGGCATGAGAAAGGAAAATGCGCACGGAGTACGGGAGAGCAATGAGATCCTTGTGGCACAGAGGCTTGCAGGAGGTCTGGAGGTGTTTGGATAGGAGGGGGCAGTTCCTGAAGATGAGGGGAGACTCCAGGTTTTGGGGGAAGGAACACAGGGGAGGGGGCACAGATCTTTAGAAAACTGGGTTTTGCTATTCCTTGGCTCACCATATTTGTTTCAAAGGTGGCGAGGGAAGAAGCTTCTCCCTTTTTAATACCTCTGAACTCTCTGGTTGTAGCAGCTCCAGGCTTCAGTAGCAATGAAGTCTGCTCCAGGATAGTTTAGTCCTGGCTGAAAACCAGCGCTTCTGGAAGTCTCACAAGAAATCTTCCTGTGAGATTTCCAGTTGATACAGCAGACGTGAAAAGCTGAAACAATTCAGTAATAACTGCAAATGCTCTGACCAGTACAGATGAGCTGCATTCACCTGTGGGTTGGCCTTCTACCCCCTCCTCAGAGGAGTGGTGGAGTAAGGTGGTTTCAGCAGCACAGACCACTCACACAGTCAAACGCCAACTCTTGGAGAAAGAGGAGTGCCAGCATATCACCTGGCACTGGGAGCCTGAGCTTCCGCAGCTGCACTTGCAATGGAGAAAGTCCTGAGCCTGATGGGTACATGCCTCCTACCAAACCTGCTGGTAATTACCACCTCCCTGCATCAACACAGCTGGAAATGTGAAGCTTGGAGTAAGGTCAATTAATAAACAGTATCCAGGCTGAATTACCTAGCCAGATCTCTTCTGAGGTTTGCTCAGAATGGTTTTGGCATTAATGTTATACCCAGGATCAAATCACAGTAAGGACTAAAGGCATCAGTGGTGAACACGGCCCTCACACGGTACACACTGATAAAATGAAAATACTGGGTGGGCGGTGAATGCATACAGAATTGCATCTTGACAAGAGATGCTGTAGAGATGCCTCTCTTCCATATGCTGCCACACAGGAGGGAATTCAAAGTGCGCAGAGCAAGTAAGCTATTTGAAGATTTGGAGTATGATGCATCACACAGATCAGCACTTCACTGAAGAGGCCAGCAAAGGAAGAGCGAGTCAGGATGTGGATTTGTAGCATATTAGACGGTCTGCAGTAAGCCCAGCTTGGACACTCAGTGCTCTCTCACATTACTGCAAGAAAGGAGAGCTCACCAAGGCAATTCAAGCATAGCAGCTAATGCCATAGGAGAGTAGTAAACCCGTATCCTCGCTTTCTTCACAGTAACAAGTCTGTGTAGTTATATCCTTAATGTGCTTTAGATAGAGTAAGCCACAATGCAATTAGGATGTCCATATGGAGAGTCAGTGCAGCATAGCTAGTACACTGTAAATTCATATCCTCGCTTACTGAGAATTAATTATCTTGTAGACAAGCCATGTGTCAGTGAAATCCATTTATTACTTTATAGGATATGTGGTCTTCTAGGAAGGCTGGCCCAAAAGAAATGGGGGACTGAAACTATGATTGGCAAAGTAAATATATTGGTAGGAAATGCAGTTTTATGCCAAGTCAGTTGATTTAAAACAATCTGGCTTGGTTTTCAAACCCACCCCCCCACTCTAATTTGGGTCAAACAAAGCCAAACTGAAATGTTTTGTTTTGGTTTTTCTATAGGAAAAAAATGACTTTTAAAACGTGAATGGAAATTTTCATATGGAAATTTTGCAGTGTATGTTTCTTTGTAGAAATTGCTTCTTCTGTCAAAATAACATTTCTATAGAAATTTTTCATTTGGTTTCACTTAAAAAACTTACTTGTCCAAACTTGTATCATTCATGGAAGTCAACAAAGTTGAACCAGAATGAATAATCCTCTTACACGACATGCTTTGCAGGAATGACAGCCTTTTTTTCCTCCCTGTAACCAAAATATCACTGGAAGTAAATCTGCGTTGCCATTGCACCTATATAACAAAGACTGTCTTAAGAATTCTTGTGATTTGAAAACTAGGTCAGTTAATTGTCCAAAAAATAATAATAAAAAAGGAATGGGAAATAACTGTTGGAAACAAATCCATATTTCAAATTTCAGTGAGACTGCTCTTGATGTAGTCAGGCTTGGTTATAGTTAATAAACCTTTGAGATGGAGATTGGGTTGTGTGTCTCGTATCTTCATTCTATGTGGTTTTAGAAAAACATATGCATGTGTCAGGGCACCTCGTTGTTCCTCTGATGATTTATCATATCTTTGTGGGATGGTTTTGTTTCCCACTATGAAATGCAAATTTAGCTTGCAGTGCTCCTGCTGTCTGTATAAAGGTTAAAAAGATATATAGATATACATTTAATGCTATTCTTGCTACTTTTAGAACTGGCTTTGAATGATGATTCTAGCACAATAAAGATTTTTCACTGTCTACATTTTCTGATTTTAGTTACCTGATTTAGTTTAGGTTTTTTTAGTTACCTTTTTTGAAATTTTGCAGTTTGGATTATATAAGCACAGCCCAGCTGCTGACAGACCAACTCACAGCATACGATGGGTGCCAAGAAACTGTGGTTTACTGTCACGAACAGTCAGGCGTTGCTCTAAGGTACCTTGAAGGGAAGACTGCAAATACACTACCTCCAGAAATAATAATATCCCCATAGGTATTCAGGGTTGCGGGTACTGTTGACATCAAAAGGTTTATAATCCTCATGTGAGTAATCAGCTGAACTTCTGAAAACACCTCAAGCGTTTGGTGCCTCAGCAAAGCTCACATATGACAGGAAAGGTGGCTTTGTTACCCTTCGAGCCTCTCCCACTATTCAAGCTTCACCCATGCAGGTCACTGAAATGAAGCACCATCCCCAGACTCTCTGTAGAGATATGACTGTCCATCTGCTTAAGGTTCATCTCAGCTCTTAAGCAGCTGGACATTAAATACACATATCACTTTAACTAAGCTTCTAGGCCTAGCCTTCTTCACTGATGGTGTTTCCCAAATGCCTACCCTTTGTTTCACTGAAGTGAAGCCCAGTTGGTAATGAAATGTGCAGCTCTCCTTGGTGTTCATTATATTTTCTCATGCAAGAGATGGAACAGCCAGTAGTGCTGGCATTTGTATCATCAGTGCTAAGATCTCACTGAGATTAGAGGAACATACCTTAATTTTCATGGTTGTTACAAAAAGTGGAAGTGAAATTCTGAGTATTGAAAACCTAGATAAAAAAGAGGTTTCTATATATCATACAACCATCCTGTGGACCAACCTGAGCACAGGTTCTTTATGTATCCACTGGTCATATATGTTCAATTTGTTTCCATTCTTTTCCTTACAGGCTCTGTGCCAATGAACGGGGATTTCTTTTTTTGGTTGGTTTCCATTGCTCCAGAGTGGGTTTCACACCAGTCTTGCTCTTTGCCTTCTCGACAGATAAAGGCAAAAACTGCTTACCACTTTCTTTCTCTTACAAGATGTCTACTGGTAGCTAGCATTAATTATGAATCTGTTCTTTGTCTGTTTTTTCCCTCTGACTCATTTTAACACTTACCAACTTCAAGTTCTGGTTCTCCCAAAAAATCTTGAGAATGCAGATAAAATTTCCTTTCTCCTAAACCTCAATCCTTTGCTTTGTAACTTGTTATTAAAATAGCATACACCACAACATAAGCTAGGAGGGAAAGTACGTTTTCTGAGAGAGGCTTGACTCGCTACTATCTGGGTCTGGCATTAAAAGTGCTGAACTTGAACACAAAATCTTGTCCTAGCTTGCTATTATGCCTATGGCAGTCATTTTAGCTAGCATTTTAAAAATCACAGGCCTAAAATTGTGCATCTACTGGCATAACTAATATCAAACGAAATCCAGCCCCAAACCTTATTTTCAGCAGTTCTTAAGACCTGCACCTATCAACTGCATGTTTGGCCCAGCCCTAAGTGAAGGTCTCAGTCCACCTGTACTAGGACACAATTAGGATTGCATTTGGATGCAATCAAGCAAACTTCTCATCTGAGAAGAAGTAGGATGGAAGATGACTTTAAAGCTACCTACCGGCTGATCCCAGCAGCTGGAGCCATGCTCCTCTGACCAGAGTTTAGGCTATGCTGTCTGGCTTTGCACTGGAGCAGAGGGGAGGAGGGGAAATGCTCACACAGTTGGGCATTAATCTCAGCTGGGGAGCAGAAAGAGGCAGCCAAGCGCAATATATTGCTCACAAGAGTTTCCCCGCGATGCTGCTGGTGCTCTCCTGGGAAGGCCAGGCCACGTCCCGGCGGGTTTCCAAGCAGAGAGAGTCCCTTGGGAGGGAATTAGAGCAGTTCGGGTGGTCAGAAAATTCAGGTTCTCATTTAGACAGAAGCCTGGTCCTAATTAACAGTGTGAACATCGCGTGAGTTAGTTTTCAGCATCATTCTGTTTGATGCAGGGCTTCAGTCCCTGACTTCTTCCTAGACTTGCCATATTGCTTGAAATCAGGGCTTCCTGAGTGAAAACGTTGTGTACTGAGATTGTTTTTTAGTTCACGTGCTAAGGTGTGTCAAAGATGTGCTGCAGAATTCCACATGAACTGAAAAAAAACGCCCTCATCTTTTAAAATGATCATTTAGCCATTCTTAAAGTTTAGGCTCAGATAAGACAAACATATCCATTTAATTTGCATGCCAGCAGAACTTTGCCTCCAGTGAAACCAGGTCAGCGGGAACAGCTTAAATGGAGGAGAGTTTGCATGTCTGATGCAAAGAACGTGTTTGTTGCTTTTTCTCATGGCACTGTAAATATTTTTCAGAGAATAAACTTGTGTATTCATTAGCACCACGGCCTCTTCCACACAGGGTGCTCCTTGGAAAAGTACCAAGCGAGCACGACTATTAATTCAGATCAATATGTGACTCTGACGGAGAATGTGAAGCACACCTAGCCCAGCTAACTATGCCCCTGATAAATGTCGTGAGAGCAGTGTGTCACCCGTGCCTTGCCTTTCTTTATTTCCATTATCCATCAGGACAGGCCATGAGGGAATGCCTGGGAACTGTGTCGTTCTCTGCAATAAGCCACAATGCTAATGAGGCATAACAAATTGAGGAAGTATCATGTATAATCCTGATCCCTCATTGACACTATTACCAGTATAGATTTCAATTCACCATTTGTTACATGCTTAATACAGACAAAGTGGGAGGGTGTAGAAGAATTACTCCTTCAGTCATTGCATTTTTTAAACAGTTGTCATCCTCCAAGACAAAACTCTCTGGTAATACCCTCTGTTTTTGCTACTGCTGTTTCTCAGCAGGATTTGCTGCTTGTTCTTGTAGGGGGTCAGCCAGACTTTGTCTTTCTCACAGTTTCAGTTTCCTACTGGGATTAAGGGTCTAGCATATTTCTGCAACAAATCAACTGAACCCAAGATAAACAAACCTACTGAACAACATGGCTCTGGTACGCGCCTGCATTTTAGGAGTCAGCTGCAAAGTTTGTTTTTTGTAAGGTGTTCCAGAGCAGAACCGAGGCAAATGTATTATTTTAGTGAGTTCTCATCAAAATGGTGGCATAGTTTCTAGTTTAGTGGGGGTTTTTTTTAGGATGTGAACTGTTTTTTCGTATGTGTTGTTTTTAGTCAAGTGCTTTGTGATTCTTTCCAGAAATGGTATTTTGCATTACTTCGAAGAATGCCAGGGTGCCCTGCAGACAATGAATAATGCTTCACTGCATCCTTATGACAGAAAACGGTAAAGTTTTATCTACAGATTGAAAAACCCAGATATTGGGCCATGCTATTGGTTTTCACACCTCTCTCTTTTTACCCTAGCAACTCAGCGCCAGGTTCTTCTGGCCTATGGAGAGACTCCCCACAGGTTGCTCTTCTCTTACAACCTTGCTTGCAGGTCCTATTGACAGTCTCCATCCCCGCACCGTGACCAAAGGGACGAGGTGAAGAACCAGGTTTTCTTACAGATGGTATTCTTACAGATGCTCAGCCTGCCCGCCGCAAGGGAGCTGCCCTCCCTGGCCAGCATGTCCCCAGGTGACCCTGCCTCCTCCCTGCCGCAAGGCCGTTGTCCCCATGGGCTTTCCTGGCCCCTCGCTTTTCCCACGGGCTCCTGTTTCCTCCTTCTTGGGGCTCTTCTGCTTCTTATGACCTAGGCAGAGGGAACTAGGGAGGCAGGCTGATGGCTCACCCGAGCAGACGATGCCCCTTGATTGGCATTACTCAAGTCTAGAAACCTACTGCTGCCCCATGAATACTATGTAGTAACCAAACCCAAGTGCAATGATGTACACTGCTCTTGGACAAAGTGGTACTTCATTGATAGTAGCATAGCCTGCAAACCGATGCCCCCAACCAAAAGATTAATCTCTCATTTAGATTTTCATTAAAAGGCATTCACACCAGTGCAACACTGATATTCATCTGGATCAGAGTTTGGCACCTATACACATTTTAAGCGACACATTTTAACTGCTGCTGAATCAATAAATAAAGAACTTTTTGAAGTGAAGTAGAAATTTTTCCGTAGTAGTGAATGCATTTTAAATGGGGAATAGGGTGAGACTTCCACAGAGATATGACAAAATAGAAGACTGATAACAGAAATAACATATTTGACTATGAAGTATAAAGTTATTATTACCACTTGATTAGGAAGATTTTTATTAGTCACCTCTGATTGCTCCTCATAAATAGTGAGACCATCTAATACTCCTGTAATGATGGCCACTACACGAGTATTGTGATAGTCACACTAAATGTGCTATGTAAAAGAAAGAGCACTTGAATCTCTTTATAAAACCAGACCTGATTAGGAATTGTACTCCAGATGTGCTTGTGTTAAACTGTGTATAACTTTCAGGCCATATATTCGTTGTGCTGAGCGCTTGCGGCTTTGGGGTGAAGAATTAGTTCCTGTTCCATTCAGTATTTTATTTTCTGGACAAATGCACTGGTTTGAGAGAAAAGGTATTAATTTTGGCTCAGATATGACTATTTCCATAGAAACATACTGCATTTGAAAGGTCTTTGATTTAAGTTCTTGACATGCTTTCAAATGATCAAGTGTCACAAAAAGTGGTAACTTTTGATCTCATTAATGAGCTAACTGCACGATAGTTTAAATGTAGCATAGCATTTTCATGATTTAAATTTTTATCAGGCTGTTTTAAATTGAAAGGCTGATTAATTTTAATAAGATTTCTATCATAAATGGGAAAACTGTCCAAATTTTGTAACCAATACATTTTTCACTTGAAACACTCTAAAGTAAAAAGCTACTTAACCAGGTGACTCAAGCCAATATAGGGCAGGTCTACACTATTAGGTCTCATTCATAGGTCTCCCTTAAAGTGATTTCCAAGTGTTTATGGACAACCAGAGATGTTCAACATAAAATGGCAGCTCTTTGAGTAAATTCACACCACTTTATTAGTCATATTAGCTATAAATTACAGCTGATTTGAAGTCCTGTTTAAAAACTCTGTTACAAAAGCTGTCAGTCAGTATTTAAAAAAAAAAAAAAAGAGGAGAAAAGGCCCTCATTAGACTGATAATACTGAATTTAACTAAAAATGTCTACTGCTGAAGAGGTAGAAAGACAACTGTTTTAAATTTGACCCAAATTTATGACTGGGCTGACAGCTTTGGACAGCTGACTACAGAGACCTAAAGAATCTGCAGTGTTTTTAGACCTGATTTCTCACTTACAAAAAGATGGGTTTCGAGTGCCCTGACTGTGTAAGGGTGTCCTAAGGTAAGTATAATTTTGATCCAAGAAGTTTAAAGGATTGACGTAAAAATGCAAACCCAGATGCTGGATTTGTAGCCCAAATGATTCTTTGGAAGACAATGAAATACTACATATCACATTGTTTTCCACTTGTTTTTATTTGCTAATTGTTGATTCTTGCCTCTTTTCTTGCTTCTCCCCCCCCCCCCCCTTTTTCTAATTTCAGTGTTTTCTTTTATCCTGAAAAATAACTGAAAATTCACTCTGGGTAGTATGATTCAATAATCATGTACCTTCCTGAAATACAAGGACATTTTCTAAACCGAAAAGAATGGTTTCTGTGTTATGTTGTGTCCTGCATTAAGATAACAATAGAAAATTAATAACAAAACATGAAAGGAAGGTAATAGATAGCTAATATGTTTTGGTTTGTGAGATTATGAAGTTGATTAGCTTTTTAAAATGATTTTTATTACTGACATCCTGTAGCAATAAATGATCAAATCTATTACACATAATTAACTACCATTTATTATTGTATCCACTGTTTGTAATTCAACAGATAATTTCCTATTTGTTATATACTATGTTAGACATTCAGCAAGTCCTAAATCTGCATAGTAGTGTCAGTATGTAAATACAGTTACACCATGAAGATAAGCTAAGTAGACTGGAAACCAAAAAACCCTAAGTTTCTTCAATTTGTGGTTGAGTTTACTTTACACTCAAGATCAAGACACATAAATTGTGTGCCTCGGTTTCCTCATCTGTGTTCTGGTAGTAACAAAGCCTGCCTTTCTGAAGTGTTTTGATAGCCTTGGATGAAAGGCTCCAAGTACAAAGTATTATCTGTTATAGCTGTGGCTTTGCTAAATCTTTGCTAGTTAATAATGCAGTGTGAGTTGCTGAAAATTGAGAAAATTTGCTTGCAAGTAACAAAGGATGTCTGCTTCAGCAGCCTTACCTTTCCTTGTCTTCTTTTTTGTCATTGTAATGGTAGCTATGAATATGCATCTTTGTTGCATTAGAGCAAGAAGCAGTTATTTGCCCCTTCTGAAAAAGCAACAGATTATACTTCAAAGTTAACTGAAGATGGCATATTTTTTTTCCTTTATGTTTTTCTTTTTTAAAATTAGTTTGGGAAAACTGTGAGATTGAATGTAAACTCACAAGGTCTGTGGACATGAAATTCAATGAGGGAGCAATACAAATAAAACCAGAGAAGCCAGAAGTTCTCTCCCATAAACTGGAGCTTCACATCAATGTTCCAGCATTTTAGCTATTTGAAACATGGATTTCTACAGCAAAGTCAAAGCAAAAGATAATAAAAATGGTAAATAGTGAAGAGAAGACCAAATCACTAAAACCTACTCTATGTACAGAGATATGCTAGGGGAAAGCTAGTACTATGTCAAAAATAATTTCTAAGCAGTGCTGTGACACGTACAGAGTCACAGAAGTGTTGAGGTTGGAATGGACCTCTAGAAGTCATCTGGTCCAACCCCCCTGCTCAAGCAGGGCCACAGAGAGCCGGTTGCCCAGGACCGTGTCCAGATGGCTTTTGAATATGTCTAAGGATGGAGACTCCATGACCTCTCTGGACAAACTGTTCCTGTGCTTAGTCACCCACACAGTAAAAAAGAGTTTCCTGATGTTCAGATGGAGCCTCCTGTGCATCTCAAAATTCACAGGTTTGTTAAATCCAAGCAGTTTCCAACTGAATGTTAACACCTCATTACTGGATTTTCCCTCTCCCTTAATTTTATTTAAATGTAAAGATCCTCTGTGAAAACAGGTATCTGATTTCTTTGCAGCTACTAGCAATTTGCGTACTGATTTGATTACATAATGGGGAAATAGATCACCCATTATTTAACCAGAAATAGTTTCCGTATTGCAGCATCTTCATTTAGGTAAAGCTTCCAATAGCGATGCAGCTGTCAGCATTCACTTGCCCCTCAGACTGCACCCAGCTGAAATCTTTTTCCTGGTTTGCAAGAGAAAAGGGGGTCCTGCCTACCTATATCTTTTTTTCTTGGCTGGGAGAAGAACAATGAAATATTCCTTAAAAAGATTTTTGCAGTTTTGTAGATAGGTAGGGAGTTAAGCTGGCACGTGACCCTCAGCAGCCACCTGCCATAAATGAGGCAGGTGCTGGGTGACTCAGGACAGCTGGTCATAGCCAGGTGAAAGACTGTTTGGGTAATTTCTCCATGCAAACCAACAAAAACTAGCCTTCAAATATTCAGAAGATGTGGCTTTCCCCTTGGTCCGTCAACTCCCCGTTGTGGTTTTCATGGTACCCAGCACTCCAGTACTTAGCACTTCAGAGAAAGAAACCCATAATGTCGCAGCTCAAATGTGCAATATCTGAGGGGGAAAAAGCCTCATCTCCAGGCCATGAGGCAATTTTCTTCTACTCTGAAACATGAAGCGTGATTATCCTTGCTCTGCTTCGGTGCTCTAAATTTGGCAGGAGTCCTATAAAAGTAAGGCATCCTTTATCTTTTCCGGAGACTTAAAAACAGATTTGCAGGGCACCGTGTGAAGAGTTAGCTGCACAACTGGTATTAACATTAATGAGAGATTTGGGTGTAGCTTCTGTGCAGCAGGTAGAAAATGTTTCTCTTGTTTCAACTTTTTACTTAATGTATGTTTCTTATTATTTGGCTAAGGAAAGTATGTACTATGAGTCAATCACAAATATTTGAAGGCAGCACAAGACAGGGGACTAAGTTAAGGCTGGCGAATAAATATTTTTGACCTGTTTTTAATCCATACTGGGACCAATTCACACCAATACATCAAGGGAAAGGGGTTGACAGTGGGTGCAGAGACCTTTACAGTCTATGCTTACATTGACAATTCCTCTGCTGTTCTCATATTCTCAAAATAATGTATATCAAAACACTTTGAAACATTTCTTTTTTTTGTTGGTACCTTCATAACATGGCTTTTTAAATAGCTGGCCAGCTTCAGCCCAGGCTTCCCTTTAAGTCTTGAAAAAAAAAAAAGAGGTTGGCACAAGAATGTGAATGATTTAAAATGAGATACTTTCATCTCTTGAAACATTTCAGATGTACTGAAAAATAGATTGCAATACTAAAAAAATGAAGATTTCAAAATATTTAAAATAAGTTCGTTTTCTTTGTGCTTGAATTACTCTGCAAAACTTATTGAGACCTAAAACTCCTTAAAGTATTTGCATTTTAATTTCTTGCTTATATCATTTCAAGAGAAATCCCATTTTCACTTAAAGTGTATTGACTAAACTTTTATTCATATTTTTTAACAGAAAGAACTAGAGCGGGTAGCAAGTAGAATAAAAATATCTGCAAACATTTCAGTCTGCCTTTCTTCTTATTTAAATATGAAATTTGCACCACGAACATGTCAAAATGCCCCATTCAACATCACTGTCCAGCTCTCGCTGTATTTTAAAGAATAAGTTCAACTATGCAATACCGAGATTTTGAACTTTCCTTCTCTTCTTTAATCTCCGTTTTCTGAGTTTTCCTGTTCTCACATAAAGATTGCAGCATCAGTCATTCTTTTCATGGTACTGCTTTTGCCTTGGAAGCTACATATTTTTATTTTTAATTATTTTTTTCCATAGACCATATATATTAATATATACACACAGACATACCCTTAGCTACTGCTTTGGGATGGTACCTGCCTTTTCCCAAGACTTCAGAAGTGAAATAAATTAGTGAAGGGGGCTCCTGAAAGGGGATGGTTAATAACCACAGCAGACGGGAATTTGGAAAATCAAGATTTTTGGTGGCTTCAGTTCAGACTTTGATCTTATTATTGGAGCGGTTTTTGCATGTTTTGATTTTGTTTTGTGTCCTTAAATGTGCAAGAGGAAGTGTGGCAGGGACAGGCTCCTGAGGTGCAGTACAACAAATGGTAGGTGCTTAAGAGATCGGAGACACGATAGCTTGAGTAAAGGACTGATGACATTTCGCCGGTTTGATTTTAATACCTGGCACATCTGTGGCATCGCCAAACAGCCTATGATTTAGCTAAAACATCATAAAGATATTCAGTGTCATAAAAGTAACATTTTATTTAACCTTCCTGTAACAACTTTAAGAACAGTAATCTGTTAGAGTAGGCTGCATGTCTGGCACATGATAGTGGATGAGAATGAGTAATCAAATCTTAAATATGTATTTGTAGCAATATTGCCTCAAAGTTTTTGCAAATATTGCTAAAAAGTGTGTGATGGGAAGAAATAAAAAGAGCTCGAGCAAGCAAAATAAAATTTCATTGTCCTTAACTGGGAGTTCAAAGAATAGAGTTTCCCAGTACATCAACAGGGCTTTTTATTTGTTTCATGTCACTGTATGCTGATCCCACGACGGCTTTCCCCGCCTCCCCTGCCACAAGCAGTGGAGATAAACGATATATCTCCACAAAGAAAAACATTCTGAGCTGGTTCCTGGGCTCTTAATTTCTTCCTCCATGACTCCAATTATGGACCTTGGTCCAGTGTCCGGCATACTTTGTGTCTGAGAACAGCACCCAGGCAAAGGCACATGGCACATCTTGATGCTTTAAAAGGCCAGGCTGTGGCATCGGGTCTTGGGAGTCTCGCCGCCAGCCGTTCCCACCCGAGCTGCCTCAGAAAGGGAAGAGGCATTTCGCAAGCCTTGCCAGGCCTTGCTGGGATCCGTGCCATGTCCCACTCGCTCGGCTTTAGACCAGCTCATCTGGAGAGGTTCATGCTAATGGTATGGGGGCAAATGCATGCAAAACCAAAGCCCCAGCACCCCAAATCTAAGGAAAATCTGATTCCACAATAGTTAGCGCATAGAAGGTTTAAACAGGCATCTTACTGTATTTTTATTTATTTTTATTTATTTTTCCTGATTCTGGGGGGTTTTCTATGTCTTTCACGTGCATTTGATTATACCTTTCTCGGCAAAGTAAGAAGCAGCAAATGATATCTATGCCTCACTTCTGTAAGTACAGAAGCCCTGAGAAAATGAAGAACTTCAGGAGAGGACTTTTTATCCCGCTGAAATCCACACTGCTCTGTGGGATCTCTATGTTACTGGCAGCTTTCCTAAACTTCCTCCTGGGCTCTGTATTGCCCGGATATTTCTCAGCACTGTTTACTGCAGTTAACTCAGACATCCCCTCCCCTGCCTCATCCTTAATGTCTCCCAAATCAGAGTTTCTCCATGAATCCTCAAGAAGAAACCTCCTGGCTCCTACATGGGTACACACCAATACACCCTGACCTGGGTATACCTTTCATGGGTGAAAGTCTCTGCTGGGCACACACTGGTTCAGCCAGTGCTCAGATACGCTGGCGGCTAGGGTGGCTGCTGAAGTTACCTTCACCAATTTGCACTCCCTTTATAGGTTAGAGGAAGGAAGCACAACTCAAATAGAAAAATATGTGTATGAAGTAGCGTTGTGCTTTGGTAGAACTCATGATGAGAACTGTGTGACTTCTGAGGTATTTATTTTTGTTGCCTTAACCACAGTGTTCCTGTTCTTGTTTTTACTTATTTCCAAATAGAAGGAGACAAAGTCCTTAGTTTGTTACTGACAGACATGCCAGTCACACAGACCTTTAATTCTTGCAGCCACTGGGCACACTACACAGGGAGCTATGCAATGAATGCCAAGTAGATGTACACATAGACACATGTAAGAAATACCTCTATGTGTTTTAAACATCTTTCTGAAAGTGCTGTACCTCTGCTCACATAGAGCAGAAGTGAGCAGAGGCACTATGCCTCCGTTGGTCCAGTTCCATGCTAATACCACTCTGCACACAACATACACTGCTGCTTAGCACAGCCCGATCCTCCCTGAAGCAGCCTTCCATACCCATCTGTGCTTAAAATAACAGTGTGTCATTCAGACAAGAGCTGACAGTTCAGGAGAGAGGATAACCATCAATTTCCGTACCTCTCAGTTTCTCTCACAACTAACATTTGTTAACCAGGTCATAGCACAGGCATCAACTGCACTCCTTCCTTCTCTTGTTCTCACCTTTCCAAGCATATTTTGGTCTGCGTTGTCTTAAAGAAATATAAAATGATCATTTGAAATCATTTGAAAGAGTCTGTTACTGTACTGAACCTTGGCAGTCACGTAAAAGAGTATGTTTGTGTTTACTGTCCTCCTAACACAGCAGTTGGTCTCACCACATAATCCCATCCCAACTTGTAAGAAAATCAGCAGGCTGGGACTGACAACATGTGCAAGGTGATGGACAGCGAACATAATCACTGGGTGTGTCAGGCAAGGGGTTTCCAGGAGAGACAGTGAATTATCATTGCCATTGTAGAAGGCATTGGTGAGGCTCCATCAGGAATACAAAACACATTTTTTGGCCATCAAAGTCTGCGAAGATGAACTAAAGTAGAAGCAAAGAAAGGCTGCCAGGAAGATGAGGGAAATGAAGAGCACATCGTATGAACAGAGACTAAGATCTTAACTCTTTTTGCGTTGCAAAATAATTCTGTGAGGGTGATGACTCCTTTCTGCCTACATCTGAGGATAAACACTAGGAGGGAGAAGAGCTCATTAGGTAAATGATAAAACTGATACAGTAAAAAGTTGTTATAGTCTGGCCTGAATAATTTTGGGCTGAAAATGAGAAAAGATTATTAACTCTCAGAGCAGTGAGGGTCTGTGTGAGTTTTTGAAACAGTTCATAGAAAGTGATTGCCTGCTCTTCCAGAGAAGCCAGTTCATTGAGCCTGGGGATCCTTAGCCTTTGTCCCTTTGCTACTTACATGCTTTATAATAATGGTGAGAGAACTAAGATGAAAAAATTAAGTAAAGGTAAAAGCGCTACATTTTTTTAATGTGTAAATATGTCTTATTCTCCATTCTCAGATTCATAAAGCCAAGGCAAAATCACTTCATGATTTCAAAGGGGGAAAGGAGCAATAAGATCACCTGTCTATACCATGTTTTCATCTAGTTACTTTTGTATGATGCTCAATAACGTGTTTGGCTAAAGCATGTTATCTGCTTGTTACCTGGGGTGAAGGCAGGGGACCAGCTCTTGCACCATCTCACACCGATTGGCTCACATGAGGTTGTTCTTATTTTGTCCAGTCTTTTTCAGCACTTTGGATTAGGTTTCTAGAAGTCTAAGAATCACTGATTGAACTGCTGTACAAATGTAACCCATTCTTCGAGGTGATGACTGGATTTCTCAATGACATAAAAACATACATAACCTGAAACATGATGTTTTGCATGTGCTTGAAATAAAAGCCAAGTTGTTTATGGCTGTACAAGGCTGGCCTATGTGACTATCTCTGCTGAGGAGCTAATAAAGTCCAGTGATGAAGAAAATGTGTTGCTGGTTACAGCAAGGGCTAGTATTCTGGTTTCTTTCCTAGGTTCTGCATAGACTCAGTATGGTGCCCTCTAGCATGCAAAGTTACTGTCTAGGTACATTCATCTTCATGTCTGTAAAACGGATTTGTATTTATCAGCCTCGCGTTCTGTTTCAATACAAAGCCATTAATACCTGTGAAGGATGCGCTACAACAGTGCAATGTAATACCACACTTACACAAAGAGATACATGCACCTGTGATAACGGGGAAGAAACCCTATAATGGACTAGGTTTTTATTTTAATTAGAAGAAATCCAAAAGAACAATAGTGAATCAAGCCACTTTTAAAATTTACTAGTAACTTACTAATTTAACTAAGACTACAATTTGCCCCAGTGTCAGAATCTAGAATATTAATAAATAATGACATAAATAGCAACCACAGAATTAAGCAATTAATGAGTTCTTTTTACAACATGAAGGGCCCTGATCCAGGCCCTTTAGCTCTTGCTAATGAGAAAACCAGACAGTTTCTCCCACAGGCAGTCTGTCAGCTTTCTTCAGGCATTTCATGAATTTTGGTCAGAGCGCCCATGATACACAGTAGGTGCGTAAGATGGCAGATACTCTCCTCAGTGAAGGAGGATGCCTAGAGCCAGACTGAGGGTCCTAGAGCAGTCCAAAACTTTGCTTCATGGTTTTTCAAATTTAGGTAAAAAGGGCAGTCTCGCAGTGTGTTTAGAAACATAATTATTTGGTCCTTTAAGTTGTTTTATATGATCTTTTCTTTCTTTTCCACATTAATCCACTTTATGAGAACAGACGTGAGCAGAAGAAAGCCAATTATTTGACAATTTAAAAGGTGGGGGGGAGTTAAAACAGTCACTAAACAATAATGAAACTAATGTTGAATGGCATTCAATTAATATTTATAACGTGCAGCAATATTAACAGCAGAATTAACTTATTTTTGTACGTCTGACAGCTCTCTGGTTGATTAAGAATTGCATGATGATATTTTGCATATTTCCCATGCAAATACAGTATTATTTGCAGAATTATTTTTATCCTTAATTGAAGTTTTGTTTTGAAATCACTGTTTTCTGCTGTACTAAAGCTCTGTAAGTGATCTTAATAGGGATTTGATTTTTTTCTGTCACCTTATCATGCAAATCTACTTTTTATATGCTATATATTGGTAGGATCCTCTGAGGCATAGCGTAGACCTCAAAAATATAGGAACTCTTGCTCAGAGATTGGTGGGAAGACTTCCCGTAGCTGTAGCCACAATGGCAGGAACGGTAGTAACGTGACAGTGCTTCTGAGCTCCATCAAGGATGGAAATCTTGTTTGTATTATGACACTTCAGAAATACAAAAGAAAGGTGGTCCTTGCCTCATACAATCACAGTACAGCCCTTTCCACTTTTACAATGCTAATTTAGGGAATGGTTTTGGTGAAACCAGCCAGGACCCCTTGATTATGTGCAGGGAATTATTCAGTTAATACTATTTTGTAACAATACTTTGATCTTTACCAATATGCCTTCTTGTCTATTTTTATCTGACAGTAGCTAGCATTTTCAAAAGCATCTGTCTGATTCCCATCGCTGTTAAAGCTCCCAAGTTACTTAGATGAAAATTTACATATCATGTATGCCTAAAAGTGCAAATAACTGTCTAGTCAGATTTATGGAAAGAAGCAGTCCAGGAGATGCCTAACTTCCACTGAAAATTATGGGAACTGGTGTTTAGCCTAGTTTCCATTAGACATCTATTGCATCTTTACACGGCTAAGAACTCTTCTAAACGTGGGTTTAAGCAGCTTTGTAAAAGGATGAAGGAAAGGAAAACGAAGTAAAGGCTTGGAGCACTCACCTTAGCTCCTCATAATTTATGTGGTATGTTGTGAGCATCCCACAACACAATAGGGTCCCCAGTAAAATAGATGCAAAACCAGTAGCTTGCCACACACCATATGATGAACGTTTGGCAATAGAGCTTGATGCTGTAAGGATAGGGTGGCCAAGTACAAACAGCCTTTCTGCACCACTGTCTATCAGTACAATTTTGCACATTTTACTTCCTACAGGGAATAATTTTCATCACTTTTTGGTCAAACTTACTTGACCTACTTCTGGTTTCAGTTTTAAAACCATGTAGGGATTTGACTGAGTTATTGGGTTAGGACAATGGCGGCCAAAACCTAAATGAAATGTGGCTGTAATGGCAAGAACAACTAAGAAAAATAACTTAGTCTATCCAAAATATAATTTCAGAGGAAGGGTGGAAGCCTCCATGACATGAGTAATTTCAAATTTCCCTGGCAAAGGCACTAGGCAATAGACAGGTTTAATCCTGTACTGATTCAGTATGATAATATAAGAAACTTTTATTTCTCCCACACTAGTGATTCTGTGCTAAAGGTCTGCACTGGGACATGTTTCTCTGCACTGCTCTAAGAGAGAAAAAAGGATAAAAGTGGAGGGAGACAGAGTAAACAGAGAAGGAAGGGTTTTGCTGGTGGTTTTAACTCTTTTCCACTCTCACTGTGATTTTTTCCCTTACAGTCCTGCCCTGCTTTCAACAAGAAGCAAAGGATGAACATGGCAGCGAGAATTTATCTCCTTCTCTAATTCCTTCCTTTCCTCCTTGGATGACAGTCAGACGCCAGGCTGTGAAAAAAAGCATCTTCCAGTCGCCAGTTTTTCATGCACTCCAGAGACAGACAGGATGACAAGTTTTGGATCTACATCTGTATCTTCATCCTCTTTTGCCATTCCTTTTCTTCCGAGCCATTTACATTATTTTAGATACTGTAGAAAAAATACCTATCAAGTTATTCAGAACACTCTATTAAAGAATAATAATCAGATTTTTCTATAAATCACAGAAAAAAAGCTGTAAGAGGGGAAAAAAGAAAATGGCTCAGCTTACCCTAGCAGACAAGTATAAACTCAAAAGAGCTGAATTCATGCCCTGCTCTGTCAGAAACTTTGTTTATAACATTGGACAGATCATAGCCTCTCTCCATCTCTGTTCCCAGACTGCAGGATAGGAATACTATGGACATTTTCCTTCTTGACGGCAGTGGGCTGGGTTAAGGGAAACCTTATGAGCCTTATGAGAAGTCATAAATGTTTTCTGCAGAACAAAAAGACCAACATGAGTAAAAAACGTACTCAGAATTGTGACGCAGTCAGAGACTAGTGTAATGACAATATATAAGTACCAAATTAAATAACCGGTCTAGGCTGTTAGAGTCTTAGCTGTAAAGTCTATTAAAACACATCTGAAAATACGATATGCACATTCTTTGCTTGGACTAAGTGTAATGCTACCTTATACTAACAATATGGATGAGGTGGCTTGCTTGCATGTATATCCACATGTAATTGAATAGCTTAAGTGAACAGCTCCCCTGTACCTAACAGCTTAAATTTTCTCAATGTATAAATAAATGTTAAAAATTACTTTCTTCTGACAGTTGTGCATACTCCTCTTCCCTACAGACAAAAAAGTTAAGCTGAACAATAGTAAAAAATCTGGAGGTCAAATTCTGCTTTCAGCAATACCTAGGACACTTTAGACAGTATTTTCAAAGGAGGCGAGAGACCAGGCTGTCCTACAAACACAGCAGGAGAACGTAGCTGGTTACAGCACTCACCTTTCTTCTTTTTTCCCAGTAGCAACAGACCAGCTACACCAGGAGTTGTTTTGGGGCTACAGTGCAGGCCAGGCAGCAGGCAGTAACTCACCTTCCCAGCTCACAACCCGGACCCCTGTCCTGGAGTGAGGCATGCACGCTGGCCCCCTCGTCCAAAAAAGGGGCCAGGGGAGACCGTCTTAACACAGTGAAGGAGGAGGAAGGGTTACCTCTCTTGAGCAGTTAGACTGGGAAAGGGGGAGAAGCTGGGGCAGCTGCCTACAGCCCCTTGCCTGTAGATTTGAGGGACTCGCATCTCTACAGGCAGAGAGTGAGCTCTGACTACCAGGCTAAAGGATACTTGGGAATGAGAAAAACTCAGCAGCTCCATCTTGCTGGAGTTCTCATACTGTCCCCTGTAATTGAAGATCCATTGGGTCACACAGTAAGAGAGGGAGGGAAGGACTTCAACCCTCTAGACAATCAGACAGGAGCTTCTGGATTGCAGCCCCTACACCAATGACTGTATCAGCATTTTTTCAATAATAATTTATCTAATATTGAATAAAGCAAAGAATGATTCCTGGGAGTAGGACTTGTTCCTTCCAGTCAAACTTCCTAACCTTTAGGCTATATTCTCATATATACTCTTATTCTCTTTGATAGATATATAAAAATATATGTACAGTACAATGCTTATTGAGAGGCATTCTCTTCCCATTTATTTTTAATTTTATTATTCCCTCACTAGCTTTAAACTGTCCACAAATGTGCCCCTGATAATAAGGCAGGACCTCTCCTTAGAAGAGCAAGCCATGGGCTCAAATCCCTTAAGAATAAGAACAAAAATGAAAATAAGTTTCCCACACCACGACTGAGTGCTCTAGCTCCTGACCCAGGGAGTGGAAGGAGGAAGGGGGAAGGCATCTCCTTTACTGGCGTTTGGTGAGACAGCAGCCTCCATGGCTGTGCCCTGCACCCAGCTCGCCTCTCCGGCCACTTGCTGGGAACACCTGCCTGCACACACCTCCGTCAGGTGCTCTGATCTCAATTTGGGAATGAAATAGATACTAAGCAGGTCATAGATACTAACCTCAGGAGCCTCTGGGCCTGAGCAGAAGCTGAATTTGGAGATATGGAAGGTCAATGGTGAAAAGGGAGGTGCCTCCAGGGCTTCGTCTGAGGTTAGCGGTGGCTAAGTGAGGGCTTTGTAAATGTTAAAATCTTACTGAGGGGATCTAAGTCCCCGGGCAGTTCCTGTGAATAGATGTGTCAATGAGATGTGCCCGTATCCCACATTGTAACAAGGCTTGCTGGCTCCTGGAGAGGGAATCAGCTGCTGCTTGCCCCCTGCCTTCGTCCCTCACCCAGGTGGCACCTGGCTGCAGAGTTTTGGTGCCTGCAGGGTAAGGTAAGCCCCTCTGCCAGCTCCTTAGCACAACCCCCTCCTCCAGGGCCTCGGGTACTGGTGACGGGCAAGATTTTACATTGGTGCTGCTGGGGCTGCACCTCGTCCTCCTGGCTGGAGACTTGCAGGTCCCGCCTGCCTGAACGGCCCTTTGCCCTGCACAGGGGGCTGAGAGACGGGTGCTGGCTGCCATCAAAGGTCACCTCACTCCTGAGCACTGTCTGCCAGCTGCATCCTGAAAACCTTTTTTTTTGGATTCATCTACCAGGGAGGAGGCAGATGTCTGTGGAGGTGGCAGGTGATGGGGCCTGTGACTTCCCTACCTGCCTGCAGGGCAATGCCACCCTGGCACTGTGGTCACGATAGCCCTAAACATACACACACATTAAGTGGTTTGCCTACCACTTAAGGAATCCTATTGATTTAGATCCTAAATTTATACAGGTTGAATACAGTTGTGATGCCTTTAATAGGTGGGAATGGCTTGCATGAGGCACAGCCATAACACTGAGGTTACAGAAGGTGTCATCACACCAGAGCAAAAAAATCCCACAGGACTGTTAGTTTTCCTTTCTCCCACAGGGAGAGGCTCGTTGCTGGGTGAGAGTGGTGGCTCCGGGGACAGCTGCCCCTCGGGCCTTAATGGAAAGTCCTGGAAATGTGAAGAGGTTCCCAGCACCCTCCCTAGAGACCTGCCGCCCAGCCCCGTGGGACTGCATCCCACCAGAGCATCCAGGCTGTGGGCTGTTCCTTTGAACTGACCCAAAGTCAAACTTTCGAGGCTCCCCCCACCCCATTACAGCTTGAGGGCAATGCAGGCTTCTCCCTTCTTGCGAGAGGAGACGTGGGATGGGATGTGGTGGCCAGGGAGCAATAACAAGTACAAGAGAAATGTTAGCTTCAAGCAACTGAAGAAAGCAGTTAGATCCCTTTTTGGTCATGTTTTGAAAGCAAAACGAAAGGGGCAACCTTCTGATTTAAATTGTTTAATAAAAAAGAAAAATAATAATAAAAGCGCACTGTGTATACAAAAAAAAAAATCTTTAAAATTTGCCTGAGCGTAAGTATGTTAACGAGTGCAGAGTTCTCCAAATATGGACTCGATGCGAGTCGGAGGGGCATGAGCCAGGTCTCATGAGTAAACAAAATAAAAATACCAGAGGGAATGTTTTAATAGCTTCTTTTAATTCCCAGTTCAAATAGATTCCTTGCTTAATTTGTTCAAGTGAAGCCACGTCGATTTGGTAGTTGTTATCAGTTCGTTTTACTGAATGCGCTGGGGCCTGATCCCAGGCTGCATTATGGTGAGCGTACACCAGTGAAACTTCCCTGGCGCCAGGAGGGTTACAGCTAACCCACACACCAGCAGCAGCAGGCTGAAGAACCAGAACCATTATTTCCAACAGGCTGTTTTGCAAATAAACCTTTTAACCACTGGAAAATCACTGCTCCTCCAACTACTGCGAAAGCACGAGATTTAAAGCTTTGCTGAGACCATGCAAATCTCGTATGCTGAACTTTCCCAGAAAAGCATATTAATCTGTCAGCTAGAGGAGTTTCGAAAAGAAATGCTGACAGGGTATTGAGCTGAGATTTGGGAAGCCCACATTCAGCTCCTGGCCTGGTTCTATCGCTGGACCAGAGCAATTTTAGACCTGACTTTTCCCTGCACTGTGCATTAGTTTCCGCACTTGGACACTGGAGATGATGAAACTGTGTAAAGTAATTAGAGATCTACTAATAGTAGGAAGCTTCACCAACAGTCATGAAGCCTAGGAATTGCTGCCTTCTAGAAATATCTCTGCTGTTGGATCACCAGATGCCTGCGTGCAAGTCACTGAACTTCGCTGTTCCTCAGTGTAATTGCATGCCAGTTGGACACAATGAGTTTTACCCACTGTGCAGAGGACTAGTAATAACAAATTACATTTGCAAAGTCCCTTGGAACCATTAATTACTAAACGTGATCATATGAATCAGCACAAAGTGTCAGAAAGTTGGCCAGGTGCAGCTAAAATTCAAGGTACAGATTCTCATTCAAATTACTGCCCTTTTTCTTAACTTAAATGAATTTCAGTGACCAAAGCCTGACTGAAAAACTATTACTTGTGAATGGTAACACCACCTACAGTTTTTAAACCTGACACCTTTCTTTTATCCTCAGACTGGTTGAATTAACTTTCATTTTCAGTTAAATGACTCCAGACAGCTATTATTTCTATCTGGCTCTATGCCTACTGTCCAGTTGTACAGAGAGACATTTAGTTAGTAAACAGTGCCATTTCTTTGAGGTTTCTGAAGAAGGATAGGTAGACAGGAAGAAAATTGGCCCAGTGCCATGAACTACCGCTCAAAACTCATAAATAAAATCTTCTGCTGGACCTATAATTTAAGGAGGGAGATTAGCTATAGCAATATGAATTATATTTTTGTCTCCACCCCACTCTCATATCCTTTGCTCCTCAGACACATTTTTACCAGGTGGACAGGCAGGTTTTTAATGCGAGTAGGAGTCTGGCTGAGATCTGGGTTTTACCTCCAGAGCTGGATGAATGTGATCAATTTATCCCTTTCCTGCACTGATTTGTCTGCTGGCAAATCACCAAGCAATTCCCAGCTAAGAAAATGTCGCTGCAAGATGATATATAGGGTGAAATGGAGAGCAGTTCCTTCCTCAATATAGCTGCAGATGATGTAGTCAATGATAGCCATTTTAGGTGGAGAATAAAATTCAGCCATCTAGAAGGCAGGCTTCCATCTTGTTTATACGTTCTGAAAAAGCTGTTACACTGGAAACATTTTATTTGCATGGCCAATGAAAGCTATTTTAGATGTAAAGTTCAGTCTTGTGGAAGGCAGAACTTCATTTTTTAATGCATCCTGAAAGAGCTCTTACACTGAAAACATTTTACTTGCATATTCATAGTCAAGGGGCTCCTGTGTTACAAAGACAAGGGAAGAAACAACACGTGTGAGTAAACCGAGGGTACCCGGGCTCTCTTCACAAATGGGATTTAGGCTCGGCATTAGTCCCTCCAACTTGTGAGCGCCCTGACCACGGAGGGATTCAGCACCTCGATGGTGGTGGTGGGGAGAGCGAGGTGCCTGTCAATGAGATTTGCTGAGCGAGCAGCAAATCTAGATCAGCCAGTAGAAAATGCGGGCCTTAAGCCTCTGCCACCTATGTGCGTCACTCCAGGTGTTGGGGGAAAAGTATTGGTCTGTATTCCAGTATTAAATGGGGATTTTGAGGGTCTCAGTTGTGGCCCTCGATTGTAGATGGGCATCCAGGCTCCAAGTTGGTCTAAATCCCTTGTCTTCAACCTCCTCCTGGCTGAAGTCCTTTGAGAAAAACTCCCAAGTTTGCCCTGGGTACAAGTGAAAGACTAGATCTGACTTTCTGGGAAGTTTGCTCAGTTTAGGACTGCCCAACTCAGACATCACGTTATTTTAAGAGTGGGCACGAGGCAGCTAGAGTCAGGCAGATAACGCTTTCTGTCTTTCTTTGGGGGACCTCGGAAGCCAATCCTTTGCTTGGCAGGGACTGCTGTTTCATTTTCAAGTGGTTGTGGCTTTGCACATTTTCATATTACAGAACAAATCTGATCCAGCAAGAACCACTGGATCTGGAGAGGAGACTAGAAGAAAGGTGAGGGAATGATTTGACCTCGGACCAGGAAAAGAAAGAATACTCAGGACTTTTCTGGCAGGAATGGCAAGGAGAAGAAGATCCCAACAGTCTGAAACTGCTTTTTGCAGGGATCACAGTTTATGTTTTCTCTCTGTGTTTTCTTTCCCCAATGTCCGGACAAGTGGGCTTCCCCCCGCAGTCTGCCTGAAGATATGATCATAGCAAACCCAGTGGAAGTAGCGTGCCTTTCCCAGATGTCAGAAGCTGCTGAACAAGCACAAAAGAAAGCTAGGATGGAAGAGTCATGAGGACATGAGTCATGAATTTCTTTCAATCCTCATTTCAATTACTTCCTGCCCCTTAACAGGAAAATAACTACCACAGAGTAAGTGGAGGAACATCCATAGACACAGAGAAAGCTTGGAACACAACAGATATTATTTAAGAAGTAGCTGCTGATTTAAAGAAATTACATATTATTTCTTGTATATTTGCTTATAAAACATCATAAAGGAAAACTCTATGTCAGCCTGCTAATTCAACTCAACACAATCGGTTCAATTACCTAGATTTGCACGGTATCCCAGTAAATCCCGTACCACGTTCCATTTTCCAGACCCACCCCACTGGTGCTGACAGGGGAAGAACTGGTTCTTTGCTGTCTGTACTGTGAGGAATTCCTCACAGAGCTGAGGATTAAATGTGGCTGTTTTAAACAGATTGCCTTTTCTTTAAAGTGATGTTAGTTAAACAAAGCTATCGTTTCCTATCACAATATTTATGCTTGCTACTAGCTCTTCTGTCTCCAAGTTACTTGCTAGTGCAAGGTGGTGATCAGAAAGGAGGAAAGTCTGTTTTGGGCCTTTTTTATTTATGAAACACTGGAAGAAAGATTAAGTAGCATTAATTCATCTCACAATGTTTTCACAGCAGAAAAAAAAGTTGGCAAAAAGTACATTATACAAGCTCAGTCAGCCAGCTCCCAGGGTTGTACTGCTATTTGCCCTGGGCCAATTATATTTTACATGATCAACACACCCAATAATTAAATAATGAATTGGTTTCTTTTGGAAACTCTATAAAATGTCATGGACCAGAGAATATTTATCTTGCCTCTGTGATTCCTGCTGAAGAAACATCTGGTTCTTTTTTCTTCAATCAACATGAAGCCTGAAGGGGCCCAAATTCAAAAGCAATTATATTTTATGTCATTTATGTGCATTACAGGCTGACAAATTTAACTTGTTGGAATATGTGATCCCACCCTCCCTATCCAATTTATGTTGATCACATTTTCAGACAGCCACGGAAAGAGCTGTTGCAGCTTGATAAAAGTTGTTGATCTATCAACTCCTATAACTTCATTGACAGAGTTTACAGTAACGAGGTGCTTGTTCTAACATAAAAGCTGCCGCTCGACTGAGCTCCCCTTCTACAGGGATTATTGTCAGGGAAAACCCCAGAAAATGTCTCTTGGTATACACCTTGTAGCAGGTCCTTCAAGCGCTTTCAGGCTTCACCTCATTTTGAAAGAGAGGCACACTTTTTTCCTTTAAAAACAACTTTTACTTTGAAAATGATAGAAGACTTGAATGAAAAAAGACCACAGATGCAAATTCTGGATGGTATAACTTTCCGCTTCTCATAGAAGGCCTATTTTGATGCTGAAACTTCACTGCTACAGACACTGTGTTACAGAGCAGTGGTGCCCATAATGTTTGCTCATAAGCAGTAAGGCAGGTGTATTTGAGCACATTACCCCCCATATGCTGCTATCCTAGCAGAGCTCAAAAGCTAAGCGGGTAAGGAGACTCTGTGGTACCTCTGGTGCCACAGTGAGGGGTATTGGCAATTTGGTAAATGGTAACATTTCTTGTGAGTTTTATTTGAACTAAAATCCCTTGGACTGTGCTAGGAAGATTAAATAGCACCATGACAATATTCTCAGTAACCTCTGATGTGGGTGGATTAAATGTCAGGCTGCTAGAAGTACCAGCTTTGAGAAGAATAGAAAAACAAAAGCACTTATGTCTTCTATAAGTATTGTCATGTATTCAAAAAAGCTTAACCTCCTCCAATTTTATACAGTTGATCTCAAAACTCATAAGATTTAACAAACAAACAAAAAAACCACACCATGTTGGGTGAGCTATTGGGATTACTCCATCATCACTTTGAGCTTTTCTCCCAACTCATCAGAAACTAACTTAAAAATTTTAACTGCCTTCAACCATGTGCCGGGATGTGAAACAATGCAGCTGGAGCTTGCCACCTTGTACAAGGGATGTCAGGGCTGCTCTGGTGAGAATTGGAAAAACCACCTTATGTGTCACTTTATGAGTCTTATGAGTCAGTTCCAGCATGGGCAATTACATTTGCCAGTGTAATACCCATTTTCAGTTTCTGCTGGGTCTTTTTTTCCCTTCTAGTGTCTTCTACTGTTTTATTGTAGAGGGGATGAAGTGTTAGGGAAGATGTGGAGGTAGACAGTTGCATTCAGATAAATGCGTAAGTCAGTTTCTTAGCTTTGGAAAGTATGTCAGGATTTCTTGTCCACCTTTCTTCTGCATGTATATATTCAGATCACTTATGTTTACTGAGAAATCCCCATGATTTTGCTACAGCTAACCTTCCACAATGCAAATTACATGCAGATGAGTGATCTGTATGTGATCTGTATCCAAGGCCTCACTTGGAAAAAACAGCATGGCTTGCTTGCTCCAGCCCTCTGCCATTCCTCATATGCTCTGAAGATGCCACTGCTACTGCCTCTTCCCTCCTCCCAGGGATGTTCGTCACCTCCTTTCCACTCCTGCCAGATCTGTGGTCTGCTCCGACAGCTCCGGAGTTAAGCCAGACCGAGTGCACCCACCCAGACCACGGTGACACCCTCCGGAGCTGCTTGGGTGAGCCGGCACCCTGATCCCCCTCTGGGAGCTGAGGGCGAGACCCAGGCTCATCCCAGCAGCGGGGTCCTGCCCTGCAGCCCCGCGGCAGTGTGCTCACGCTTCCCTGGTGAGCTGCCTCACCGCTTGGAAACTGCTTTGCTGGTGAATAACTGGAGATGAGACTTGCCCAAGGATCTTGGCCATCTCCGCCTACTTGCAGCTGCATGGCTATACATCAGCGCACAGCATCATATAGCTAGACCACAGTGCTCCTTGTTTCCAGCTTCTAAACTGTATTAAAAGGCAGCTAAAAATACCTTAAATACTTTCCTAACGTTCCTTTTCCATGTAAACAACTGCTGTGGGAGGAAGTGGCTTGTACATTTTTGTCTGGTAGGGGTGGTTCACACTAAGAAAATGCTTAAGAACGCCTATACAAGACCATACTATCTGATGAACTAATCAATTGCCAAATTTGTGTTAAAAAGAAAAAAGAAAAAAAAAAAGGCCTTGTATAGCTGCTTAAGTTCAGAAAGCTCCTTGAACTGCTTAAGTAACTTTGAGGCCATCCTATAACTGGAAGACTGCTGAACTATTGTTTTCATAAATATTCCCTCACAGGCATACAAGAAACAGGCTCTGTTGACAAGTGGGAACTTCTGCTTGAGCCAAAACTTTGGCAAAACTTTTCTTCTGGAAGCCAGGGCAGCAACACTTCTCCAGCCCTGACAGAAGAGCCAAAACATTCACCAGTCCAATCTACCACTCCTGACGTATTTCTAATGTCACAAAAATGTCATAGGTGCAGTGTCAGGCAGTCACCAAGGGAGGTAAATGTCCTGCAGCTGCCATTGCCAGCTACAGCATCTGCCCTGGCACCTTTGCGCAGCAAAGCTGGTACTCCACATCTTGTGGTTAAGCTGCATTCCCAATGGGTGTTGCACTACTTGTGATTTTCTGCAAAAACTTTTCAAGCACAGTAACGCATATTTCTGTTGATAGTTTGAAGCAAGAGAGAGCTGTCTGCCAGCCTGGCATATAGATCCTCAAGCGCTGACTGATGCCGTAATGCCTGAGTCAGTACTGAGCCACTGCCCTAGCATAATGCTAAGAGGGCTGGATATGCCTTGATTTGGAGCAGGCACAAGATTATGAGTACTTCATCCCGTCACCCTCCTCCCAACAATGATAATTATAAGTCTTGTGGTATTTTTTCACAAGAAAAGGGCTGTTAGCTTAAGCTGTCCTGGCCAAAATTCCACTTCAGGTCATTTCCTTTGCCTTCCCACACTCATTGCCTCTGTAATTTAAATCTTATATTCATGCTCCTAAGCTATGTAGTGTTACTTTTCTCTGATTGAATTAGATGGCTACTCCATTGCAACAGATAATTAAGAAATCTGTTTTCAGAACTAGGACCAAAGCAGTTTCATCTTCCTTGTGTGTTCAGAACACTTTGGAGAGTAAAGCAATATAGACATTGGGCCTGATTTTATTAAGCAATTCTTTAATTTGTCAGTTTGTTGCAAATTTCTCAGAAGTTACAATGGATTTGCAATATTGTAATTTCAGGAGAGGGATGTGCAGAGGTAAGAGCTCAAGCAACAGTTATCTCTTGAGGGCCTCAGCACCCACTGTTCACATGCGACAGCGGGGACTGATGGGGTCTCAGCACCTTTCAAAATCAGGCCCAAAGTATCTCAAGTTGGTCCTTCAAAAGCAGAAATAATTTCTGAAATTTTTTACTTAAACAAACCCAAGTTTCCCCAGTAAGAACGTGAATGAGGCAGTCTTTTGTATAGAGAAGTTGCAGCGATAGTAACAATGGCAGCTTTCCTAGGCAGCTCATTAAGCTAGCATTCATATCACCTTTGGAGTATTTCTTATCTCACCCTTGTGCCATACGTTTCAGCCAGTCCCAGTTAAGATTGAAAAACTATCAGATAATCACAGCAAATGCTTAAAATAATCAGGACTCTGTTTTACAGTCAGTAACATTTCCTGTAACCGTTCTGTATCAGCCAGAATTTTTGCTGATGCTAATTCATAATATAGGCAAAACACCAGATCCTTCATTGAAATCAATGGCCACATGCTTCTTGATTTTAATGAGACAACGTGTCTATTCAAAGTAAATTCAGAGAGGGAGAGATTTTTTTCATTTAGAATCTTGACTTTACAAGGTTGGTGAGACTACTCATCTATTCTGCTATATTTTTTTAGCTCTTCAGGTAGAGTCATTATTCTGGAAGAAAGTCAGGCTTATTTCAGCATAGCATGTTTGCAGGGGAAGCTCTTCCAGAACAGCTCTGCTAGGCAACTTCTCCACATTCTCTGGTAGTAGTTCAAAGTGACTGAAAATTTCAGTCATTTGGTGGTTCTTGGGAGCCCATCAGAAACAAGCAGCTCCCTTGTTCTCGGTCTCACTAGATGCTTGTCTGCAGCTCAGCTGCCAGTAAGCAGGCACTGTGGTAGAAGCAGCAATATACTGAACTATTTTTAGCATCTCAGGAGGGATTCCTAGACTAAACCTTTGAACTACAGTGTCAATTTAGGTGGGGAAAGCTTGTTCTACTGATGCCTGTGTTGTACCTGTTCTACATGGAGGACACAAGCCTCCACAAAATACAAAGCTACTCCCAATAAAAAATGTCTCCTTCCACACCAGCTTGAACTATATTATCCATTTTTGTCCCCAGAGTTGGTCTCCTTTATTGCTATAAGAGTCTCAGTTATTTATTCTAACACCTATCAGAAGTAAAAGAAACCAGAAAGATCTATTATCCTGTTCTGCAAACAAAGAACTTAGAGACATAGTAAGGCTCTAGACAGACAGTGTCTTCCTGATTCAGATGTGTTTTAATACCATACCTCAGGTGCTCTCAAACACACCAAACCCATAAGTAACTACTGGCTGACTGGTTGTTCACGCCACCTATGGCATTTAAGCTCAGTCACACTAACTGAAACCACTTCTTAAAGCTCTATAAGCCGAATTTTGCCTGTTCCAGGTTAAGAAGTGCTCACAGAAACGAATGAGGGTAGTAATGCTGGCAAAGGGAGAAAGCAAACAGGTGAATGATGGCAATTTGTTAAAGCACACAGTTGTTTGCTAAATAAATGACTGTCCATGGCATAATGGCAGACTTTCAACAGGTTTTAGCCGCTTAAATCTTGCCTCATTGCCCCTGTGAATGATGAAGTCTCTATCCACAAAATCTCCTGTTGGCTACTAGTCCTTCTGCAGTTTAAAGGCACACAGAGTGCCTATGTTTTTCCCAGCAACTTTGCTAAGTATTTGAAAGTCTGCTTAGACTTGCCAAGGACTTCAAGTTTTCACAGCAGCAACTAGCCATGCCCGCTAGGGGATCGAGGGCTGAAGGGACACCTCCTTGCCCTGCCCATCGAGATTTAAATTGGGATGTCATTTTGGAGCACTACTCTTGGATTGAGCCTTCCCACACAACCCCCAAGGAAGGTCCAGAAGAAAACCTTGTCTGACCTTTCCCCAAACACCCCATAACTCAGCAGTTAGGGGCATCCACCAAGGCTTTTGTAGGTTCAGATTTAACTCAACCCTCTGTTTGGGAAGATTTGAACCCACATCTCCCACTGCTAATTCTCTAACCATAGGACCACATTGTATATACAAGGAGGGCTTTTGCAAACCTCTTTTGAAGCGGCTCCAGTGTGCTCAGACTAATGAAGTATTCATTGGGCCAGAGAGAGTACAAGTGAGAGAATAAGCATGACTCCATTGCCTTGTGATTAGAGCATTCCCCAAGGCGGGAGACTTAAATTTTGTCCCTGCTCTAATGGCTATTTAATATTAAATCATTAGATTATACCATATTGTATCAATACACTTTATATTACATATACACATGTGTACGTAAAGAAAATGTAAAATAGTTATTAAAGCAGGGACTGGAACCCAGATTTCTTCCCCTAACCTCCTCTTCAGGGGGTGCCATAATTATTGGGCTATGAAGTCATACTTATTCTCTCACTCTCACTTTCTCTGGCCAATTAACATTTAATTATTCCAGCCCAAGTGAAACATTTTTGATAGGAGGATTTTGGCCCTGCAGTCTGCTGCAACCTAGTGGTTAGAGCTCCGCGGGTTCAGTGCCCCTGGGTCAAGGAGGCATGGTGTTTTCACCCCCATGGCCCCTCCTCAGCAGTACCTGCTGGATAGCCTTGCTCCATGAGCTGATGTCTGTGGTTCCCATCCTCAAGCACCTAACTCTCCTCCCATAGTGTATGGGCAGTACTGCATGGGCCGCCTAGGAACCTAATGCAGAACTGTAGATGCCATTACACTGAATAAGCATTGGATGCTATGTTGCCTGAGCTCTTTTCTGCATCCAACTCAAAGCTACCTGCTAAAGCCAGTCTTTTAAGCCAAGCAGAGTCCTAAATTCTGGACCATACTTCCTTCTTTTTCTCTGATTTCTCAAGCTAGGCAGATCTGTGTCTAGCTAATAAGCAGATGGGCGAGTTCAGAGGAAAACTGAAGTGATAACGTTGCTAGGAGTTTCAAAATTATTTCATAGTGGTTGCAATGTTTTAGGGAGGGGCATCTGTAATCATGCAGCTTATGAATCATGGTTGATATTAAACGGTTGTCAGTCTGAACACTATCCGGTCTTTGACCTAGTATGGACATACATGGGTAAGCCAGGAACAACTGAATGTCATTAGGGAGACCCCTTTGGACAGTGGACTAGTTGTTATGCGTTTGTGATAGTTACTAAGAACAGAACAAAGATATTGAGTGGTGAGGGTGGCTTTAAAATAAATGCCTCACAGGACAAAGGCCATGTAAGATGAACATAGAAGTTAACAGAATAAAAGCAGACCTTCAAGTCAAGTATGCAAAACTAAAGGCAAGGTCCCCCAGTCAGCAAATAATGCACTGCCATAGAAAATGAAGGCACCCCAGCAGTGCTAGCTTCAGCTTAAAGAATACCCTGCCATGTTGCAGGACCAGAGGTGGTGAAGCATAAGCATGGCTATATTTCTCACATTACCAAAAAGAGAGTAAGTGATGCACATGACTGTTCTGTAAAATCTGCAGGTTTTGTTTCCTTGTACCTACTCTATTCCAGTTAAAGGAGCCTATATCAGAAGGTTCACGGCTTTTGGAGGTTCTGGGACTACCAGCATGTAAGTGGTTGGGATAGCAGTGTAGGGCACCACAGCAGGCACCCAGGCCAGATGGTGTGGTAGCCAGATTGTAGATGTCCATTCTCAGAAGGAAAGCAGTAGAGGGTGCTCCTGCCAGAGTACCTAGACTAGAGAACCAAAGCCAGAAACAGGGACTGAATATTGGTCACTCTCTGAAAACTTAAAACTTTCAAAGAGACCTGGTGGCCAGACCCCCAAACAGGCAGTGTAATTTCCTTTAAAAAAACTGTAAAAATGAGATCTTGAACAAACTGCAGCTAGGGCAATGGCTACCTGTATTTCCCTTACCTTTGATAGCACACACTTTTCTATTTCATTTCTAAGCTGTGTGAGAGCTATGAATCAGCCCTGCTATGAATACAATCTAACAAAGAGGTGTCTGTGTTTTATTAGGGGAGAAAACATATGTCTTCCTACATCCTTCATGGTTAATGTTAACAACACTGCCTAATGCCAATAAAGTTCTATAGATAGACAGACAGATAGGTATAGAGACATTTTTTGTAATTAAACATAATTACATAAAACTTCAACTTCAACAACTCCATTGCAAAAAGATCTCCATCCATTGCTTAACATGGGCTACTGCCCCTTGCTTTTTTTTCAAAATGTAAAAAAGATCTTAGAATATCAAACAGTATCTCTATGCTTAGAGGATAATACACTTTTTTCACTTCAGTAAATGTTAATCTCCAGAACATTTTTCATTACACATTGGCTGAGTTAGACTTGGTGATTCTGCCCCTAACACCTGTAAATCAAATGAAAGATGTGCAGGGCTGCACTGCTCTGACACCTCATCTCTTCCCTGACCGTCACATTTTCACCTGCTCATTGTGTGAACACCGGTGGCGTGCTGGCAACGCAGCTGGTCACAAGCTTGGTGCTAATCTGAGCCAGGCACAGATTCTGTGTCCTTTCAGCACTGGTTTGTCTCCTGGCTCTTGGTCACTTCTCTGGTCCTGATCCTGCACTTGGGCCACGCTGCAAGGATTTCAGTTCTGGACTAAGCCTGGATTGTCCTAGGATCTACACCCCTTTATACAGCTTATTTGTAAAAGTATGTGAAACATACATTTTAGTAAATATATTATAAACACAAATTTAATAAAAACTCTCCTTTCCTTTGGAAATTACTTTAAAATGTCATATACTAAGAACTTATTCATTTTCATCTAATAAAACTATTCATAAACTAAAAATTCTGGAATGTAGCACCTGTATAAAATAGCTCTTTTTAGCTGGGAAAAAACAGCTGTCTGACCTAACCTGAACTCATCATAGTCAGGAGCTTTTCTTTCTTGTGAATGAGCCCTGGATGAATCTTGACAAAAACTGCACAAATACCTTCGCTCCTTACCTCTCAGGCACACATGCGTGCAGACATATATACATACACACATACCCCCCACTTAATTTTTTTTTAATGCAAATTTCATGCTGAATCAGGCTACTGGACTCATAATCCTAAAACCATATGAAATGGGAGTTTGACATTCTGTCCCCTGTCCAGCCAATGGATTATTTTTTATTACAGCATAAACCTGCCAGACCCCTGGCCAAAATAATTTTATGTGTATTTTTGTTTAAAGATTTGCTGTATTTATCTCATGAGGATATGCTACAGGCTGATAAACCCTACTTTCCAGAGACTTCCTATAGTCTTCTTTCACCTTGCTCATCTTTAAGTCAGGTCAGATATAGCACAACATTTCACAATCCCTTCTCCTACACTATGGCCATGCATTGTGAGATCTGCTTGTAGGGGCAAACATCTTATTCACTCCCTGTATATACAAACAGTCTTTAATTTCTTCATGCAGAAAGGAAAAGAACTTGTCTCAAGTGCAGTGGGACTCTTTAAAGCAGAAACATCTGTCTACCAGAATTTAAATCAAGAACAAAGCTCATTTATCATAAGTTCTACCAACACCAGCAGCAAGCATATACCATGCTTCCTGTCAGGATGACCTTTATCTTCAAGTAAGAAAGCAGCAAAACAAGAAAAGAACAAATACAAAGTTCCTAGAGGAAAGCACAGCATGTCCTGCCTCTGCAACACACTACAGGAAAAGCAAGAATAAAAAGCCTTAAAGAAAGACATCACAAAGGCAGATACCAGGGCAAGGGCAGACAAAGCTAAAAGAAGAAAATAGAAACATTTAACCTACCACACCCTCCGAAACACCCATTTTTCTCTTTCAACAGCAGTTTTTGGACTTCCAGGAAGTTTTACGCCATTGTTTGTGGTAAACATCAACCTGGTCACGGTGCAGTATCAGTAGAGCATTTGTTGTTCTGGCAATTGTTGCTATTGTTTAGGAAAACAAATGGGAAACTGATGAAACCAGGTCCTGAGTCTGTGTTATCACTGAAACAGAAGACCAGTGTTGAAGAGAGGGAAGTAAAGGAAAAGGTAGAGACACAAAAAGCCACAAAAGTGTAACAAAAATCCCAAACACATAGGCACAAAAAGGGGAAACAGATAGGAGAAAAAGACCTACACATAAGTTAATCTCCAATTCAGAGTTTTCCTTTTTTACCAATTTTTTGGTGGTGGTGGGTTTTTTTACTGGTAGCTTTCTTTCTAGTGGAAAGTGCTCCATGTTCAGCCTGACATTCAGAGTATTGTTTTAATATTGTTCTTTAAAACTGGGAGGTGTATTTCAGTAACAAAAAGCTATGTCATTAGCTCAATTAGGAGACACGTTACACCCCTTTTGACAAAAGGCAAGAAGCTGAAACAATAAAAGAGAGCCTAGCAAGGCATGCCCTATTGTGGTTATTGTTTCTTTATTTGCCAGTGTACACAAGCCTTTGTATACAACGATGTACATGAGTACCTGATGTACAGAAGCTCTGTACATCTGTACAGCTCTGGCCTTGCCAAGGCCACATAATCCTACATCTTATCCATTTTCAACAAGGATGAGTTGGGTCTTGGGTTCAAGATCCAAGATCAAGAACCCAAGGATCTTGGGTTCAAGATCCAATATGCCCTCATGGAAGCTCTCTCCATCCTGGTTTTGGAAGAAGTCATGCCAGAGTTGTCAAAAAATACTCTTCTCATGTCTGTGTACACTCATTGGGATTTACCCAGTTTACAGCAGAATCTGATTTCATATACCTCCTGAAGCAATTAATGCAAACCTTCTACAGCTGGGCAAAACAAGGTTCCCATGTAACCCGATTTCCAGAATTATCAACAGCACAAAACTGTTGTTTGCCACAATCTATTCAGCACTTCTGGAAAAAGCAGCTACGTTTTAGGTATCAAATTATGAATTTAGGACACTAACTTCAGGATGCTCTTCTTCTAAGAAACTGGGTCTTGAGCCAGTGAAAGGCTAAATTCTACCTTCAATTATCACACTGCAGCCCCTTGGTCTTGGGGGCCACGTAACTGAACTGCATGTGCAGAGCATCTTCTTAAATGTACACAACTGGGGCGTTTCAAATTTCCCTCCATTTTACAGATATAGTACCAGACACAGCCAGTCTCAAAGTTTAGTAAGCAGAGGTTCCTATACAAAACTTGAAAGCAATAGCTTTACATTCAGCTGTAGAAAAAAAAAAAGAAAAATCCCATATATTGTGATAGTCTTCACTTTTCACACCTACTCAATGTCAACACCTGTTTAGAATCATAGAATCATTTAGGTTGGAAAAGACCTTTAAGATCACCAAGTCCAACCGTTAGCCTAGCACTGCCAAGTCCACCACTAAACCATGTCCCTAAGCACCACATCTACACGTCTTTTAAATACCTCCAGGGATGGTGACTCAACCACTTCCCTGGGCAGCCTGTTCCAATGCTTGACCACCCTTTCAGTGAAGTAAAATTTCCTAATATCCAATCTAAACCTCCCCTGGCGCAACTTGAGGCCATTTCCTCTTGTCCTATGGCTTGTTTCTTGGGAGAAGAGACCAACACCCACCTCTCTACAACCTCCTTTCAGGTAGTTGTAGAGAGCAATAAGGTCTCCCCTGAGCCTCCTTTTCTCCAGGCTAAACAACCCCAGTTCCCTCAGCCGCTCCTCAGAAGGCCTGTGCTCTAGACCCTTCACCAGCTTCGTTGCCCTTCTTTGGACATGCTCCAGCACCTCAATACCTTTCTTGTAGTTTAGCTGTAGGATTTTGAAAAAGCAATGGCTTATTTTAATATTGCTGCAAAAGTACTTTATTTCTGCGTGATTTATTTTAATTTAATTTCATGTTATTCAACATAAGCTATTTCTAGTATATATCTATAATGTATCGTGGGTAGAAAAAGAATCTCTGATGAACATATACTAGTGAGTTCTAGAAAGGCAGATAATTTCCTTCACTTAATAATAGTTTTCTTTCCTCTTGGCTGCAGACTCTCATAACTAGCACCATGCCAAACATTCGAAGATTGGATTATGGCCTGTCGTACTTGATTATTTTTGTCAGCATGCTGACCCAGGGTGCCCTTTTCTTGTGTTGTTCCTTCTGTTTCCATTTTTCATGTCATCCAGCTTTTCATCTTGTCAATCAGCTTTTGACTTCCTGATTAAAGTGTCTGTCACAGGAGCGGCCTGGTCTCCAGTCAGTTGTTTAATTTGTTCCTCATGGCATCCAATTGAGTTATTCATCTGGCCCAGCTGTTCCCAAGTGCTTCCAGCATCACTTTTTCATGTGTTTGGGTTTAACCTCTATATCTATGTACAACAGTGTGAATTGTTCCATTCATTCTGTTGACTGTGGATTGCTTTGCCTCCTTCTAATGCCTTGACATTGCTAGGACGGCTGCTACTGTATTCTGCGGCTTAACCAGCTGAGAGAAAAGCAGTATTTCACCCTGGTGTTATGGTAACAAGTACAACTAAACAGTCTAGTTCTCAAGTATTATAGCAGGCCCAATTTTTAACAATTAGGAATGTGTAATGGAAAACTCTGCTCTCAGAGATTTGAATCCACCCAAAAAAATAATGTTGATGATGCTTGGCAGGAGGAGAGAAACGTTACATTGCCAGGAATTTTTAGCATTCACTTGAAATCAGTCCGCTTCATTATCATGAGGGACGTTTTCTCAGTGCCAAGTCTAGGCCTGGTATAACCCAGCCATAACTCCCAGTGACTTATGCGGGAGTTGCACAAGCTCACAGCAGGGCTAAATTTGGTGATCTGACTGAAGTCGTACAGGCATCCAGTTGGAACAATGGAATTTAAATCAATTCAGTGTCATCGCAGTAAAATGCTCAAATCTTGTTGTGTTGCTTTAATTGCTGCTTTTCAGAGAGAATTAGGGGAGAAGGATTAGCATTAAATTCTGACTCTATTCCATGATTTTTTTCCCTCTGGAATAACAACTGATATGCCTCAGTTTCCCTACTGGATATAGCAATACACACATCACATCGGGACAAAGGAACGATTTTTTATTAAATAAGTTGAAGCTGAGAAATTCTGAGTATTATTATTTATGATTACTGGAAGCTAAACTAATTGAGTAGAATGCTGGAATAGTTTTGAAGTGTGTATCACAGGGGAGGAAGGCATTTTCTGATAACCAACTTTTATTTTTGATGGAAGTGAAGCAAAGTCCATGCTGTAGGGCACATGTTGATTGTTTTAGGGTTTGGGAAGAATCTTTTTTTCTTCCCAGTTGCTCTGTTGTTTCATCTTTTGTTCCTATCTTCTACTGCATCACAAAGTATTGTCATTTGCTAATGGCAGGATAACTTAATGACCTTTCTCATATGAGAAATTCTCTGCTTCAGTGTAAAAGCATATTGCATTTATTTAAGTTTTATCTGATAAGGGTAGAGAGCAAAAAATTTGACCCCAAGCTGGGTAGATTTTCAGCAGACTGCAGCTTTTTTCCTATTGTGCTAACATTCATTTCTCCACAGACACATCAAGACTTGAAGTGTTGATTCCATAGCACTGTGAGTTTTTAGTAGAGTTTTATATACCAGAAGAATTTTATTAAAATAATATTAACTCAGTCAAGTCCCTGCTGGATGCCTGTCCACATCATAAAAACCACTAGCTTGACTGGCACTCACTGGCACCCATATAGGAACTCTCAGTGGGGAAGCCAAGGACTGAATGGACCTGAGTCCTGAAGTGCCCTTTCATCCCTACAGGTGGTCCTTCCAGCTCAGAAGTGAGGTACGTTCTTGGAGCAGTACCATACCTGTTCTAGGGCTAAACAAATGACTTCAGCTTTCATCACCTTCATGCCAAAACTTTTCAAGAGTCTTATTTCTTTCTTTTCTTTTTTTTTTTTTTTTCAAATAAAGAATCTAAAGTTTTGTTTGCTTGCTAAGAAAACTGCATTCTTTCCAGTTGTAGTTTTTGCACTTATTTAGAAAACAGAGGTACACATAAGAGAGGATCAGGAAATATCTCCAGCAGCATTTGCGGTTTGGAGCCATGATGCATCTAAGAGATTCCTGTTTTCCTCTTACTTTCTCACTGACTTTGTAGAAGCAGCCACAGCACCCTTTTACAGAATGCAATCTGGCTTTAATCACCACTAAATGGCTTCCATCCTACTGGAGATTTGTTTGGGAAGGACTGTTCCTGAAAAACACTGCTGTGAAATGTATGCCATTTGGAATGAGTTTGTATTTGAAATGCATTCTGTTTGGAATGAGTTTGTATTTTCTAACCTCACAATATTTTAGGATGGGTTAAAAAATATGGCAGAGCAGAGTGAATATGCACATTGGGCCTAAGAAGTATGTACTTTCTATTAGTATCTGAGTCTCTCCTGGGTGCAAAAATGGAAAAAGGAAGAATTAGTTCTGAAAAATAAACTGCATCCCGTGGCCACATGCGATACACACATTCAAAATAGGCTGTGCAGTTAGTGCTGCTGGACTTGCTTGGAAACTTTGCCCTGAGTCCTCTGAATTTGGTTCCCTCTTACATTTTCCATGAGCTTGACTCCTTCTTGGTTAGTCAAGAAAATAATTGCACGATGTCTCAAATCTGCCCTTCCCCCAGCTTCTTGTATCATAAAATAACTCCAGGCGCAATGTTATGCAAGTCTGTGATCATCCCTCTAATTTCTTATAAAAGATATGACCTCGTTATCAATGAAGATATTTTTAAAGTACTGATCATCTGAGCTAAAACCTCATGGATAGAAATGCAAAATACGTTCTAATCTCTCTTAAAGCTCAACTCCACATTGGTTACACCCAATTCAAATTCTACATGGCTTTCTTTGCAACCAAAACCAACTACTCTACTTTCAAGATACATGAAATATGAGCTGAAATTTTGGGGTGCAGCCGTAATCTTGAGAGGTCATGCTACGATGTTTGGGCGTGTACTGACTTTACTGATGCCTGAGAATGAAATTTGGCTGCCAGGCACATATTTGTCAGGATCATTCTAAAAATTTGTACAGTACAAAGCCCAAATCAGGGTGAGCTATTGAACTGCATTTCTGGATCATAACCTGAGCTGATTCTCTTTATGCATAGAGAAAGGAGTATGCAGTTTTCAGATTGTGACACCTTCTGGTTTGTGTATTATGCACTGTACTTCTAATCAGTTGGGAAGCCATTTTATTCTCAAAGCTCAACATGGGCTGCAAAAGGAGATGTATACTCAACACTCTTCCACAGAGGTTTTACATTTATTCTCTCTTTCTTTCTTTTTTTTGTTTTTGCTGTTCTCAGCCTAAAAGAAAGGTCACTTCAAGTGATGCTGTATATCTTGCGCCCTTTATGCACCTAACAGTAGAGTGTCTGTGCTCTAAGAAGACAGAAGATCTGCAGCCCCTCGTTCCTTTTACCTTTGATGTCTTCAAGAAGTGACTGAAATATCAATATGTTTACTAAACATAGAGGAAAAACTACTTCCCTCAGGGTGAAGTAACTAGGTTTAGGATGGCTTACAAGACACCTCCCCTATGGAAGAGGACGAGCTTCAGGGCACATATAAATATGCATCATACACACATAGTCATCCTCCCAGCCAGAAAAAATACATGTGTTTAACAAGCACATTTCTAATGCAACCTGGTTTAGCTTCTGCTGCACTAATAACTCCTGCAATTAAGCAATGTTGGTAGCCAATTAGCTCACTTTTTTTCATATTGAGGAGCAAATATAGGCAGGTATTTAACCCCTTTTGTGCCCTTGGGCCATCAGCATGCCTAACATTGGGAAAACTGTAATTGTAATCCTCTCAGATACAGTTTTTCTTCTGTTATATCAGGAGGTGCTAAAAAGAAACAGCATGATTGAATATTGAAAGGGCTGGATAACTTCATGAGTATTGCTACTACTAATAGCCACCTTATGTTTAAGTGAAATCTTTTGCATGGGAGGATCTAAAAACTTCCCAATATGCATATATGGATAATTTCACTTATCACTGAACTTTTCTGAGGCAACCCTGGTGTGTAAAAGGAAGACTCCATGAGATGAACAGCAAGCCTGGCACGCAGGGGAAGTGCTAGTGCTACTCTATAACCTGTACAGGTGGACCTACTTTGTAATGGGGAGGTAATACTGTGTGGTCTTCCCCAGACCGTAAGCCACTATGGTGGTTCTAGAAGTTGTCACCAAAAGGTACTTCATTCTCCTTTGTACTCCCTGATTATAGTCAGAGGCTTAAGGCCACAGTCTTGTCCTCATATTTCATGTTGTTAATTTTTCTAAAGCTATATAGAATGAATATTATCTATATAATATTAATTTACTTCTATCTTCTGTTCATTCAGTTTCAACACATCATCCCATAGCTACCTCTTGCAATGCTGGACTAGGTGATACTTTAATGCACTCTCATTTCCATTTAAAATTCTACTGGAAAAGTGTGAAATATACTTTTTTGTATGTGTGTGAATAGAGCCTTTAATGCTCAAGTTTAAATGAATGGTGTATTTTTTGGCTAGGTGTCAAAGACTTAACAGAACTTGTACTATAGTCTTCTCACAGGAAAAAACAAATAGTTTCACACTGAGGTATTTGGAAACAGGTGTGCCGAACAATTACAGAATGTTACAGCTCTTGAAGGCAGCCCTCCAAGAAATTAAGGTCTAAAAATGTATGGTAACACTATCACATTGATAAAATATCTAGTACTGAATCCCACTGGACAGGAGAAAAACTGACTGGAGCACAAGGAGAAGATGTGATCACTATTATGTCAGGGCATTAAGCAGCTAGAGTTGTTGCCAACAGGACTGGAAGAAAAACAATAGAAAAGCTTCACTTGGGATGTGATTTGGAACAAGAGATCAACACTGTTCACTCCCATTCTCACGGCCACCACCCTGCCTCGAGCGGCAAAGCGCTCTCCTGGCCACACTCAGCAAAGTGCCTGATGGAGCCATTGCTGCTTATTTAGCACGCAGCTACACGGCTCTACAAAATTGAGCAGCAACCTTTTTTGCTGATGCTCCTCTTCCCTAAAGCACCAGTTTCACATTTCTGTTGCACCATATATCCGTCTCATTTTGATTCTCTCCTGAAAAAACAATCTATCCGTGCTTCTCTTCCTTGGTTATGATATAACTCAAACTCTTCCATAAAACTTGTAAAGCCAGGATTTCACTTCCACCTCCCAATTTCTAACAAGCATCCAGAAACAATAGTAAGCATTTCAAAGTTGTTATAAAACCACAAAAAGGAATCCAATCTTTGGTCCACCCCCCTGAAATGTTCTCCTGCTCTTACAAAAATTATTTGTGTCCCTAGGCACATCTGCATAGCAAATCTTTACCAAGACCTCTTAACTTATTTTGCACTTTCCCACTCTGAGACCACTATTCTCAGAAATCTGAGGTGGTCTCTTCCATCAAGTCTGATTTATCTGTTATCTCAATTCAAGGTGACCCCACCTCTTCACCCCCCAAATCCACCAACTTACGTGTGCAGTGCTTCCACATGGCGTAGAGCGGAATTCCTCCCTGACTCTCTCCACATTCAGGTTATGGCCCTATCATTATTTTAGCATGTGTAGCTACACGTTTTATTACTGGTCACAAAATTATTCCTCTCTGTTTTCAAATCCAGCCGTATTGTTTGACTCCGTGACCTCCTGTGGCAGCGGATCCCAGAGACAATTCTCCGCTTTTGCCAAGACTGTAACAGAATGTTTAATGTCGAAGGATGAAAACACATTATCCCATCTTTGATGTTTAAAGAGAGGGGAGAGACCTCAAGACCTTTCTGCATATTATACAGTATAACACATTTGTATGCTCTCTGCAGAGCTGGCATGTCTTATTCAAGGTCAGCTTTGCTCCACACTCTGGTCCAGTAACCTCCCTCCCTAAGTTTTCATATTTCAGTTACAAACTGAGTTGCTAAATTGTGAAGTCAAGGCTAAAGCAAATGAGGAGACAAATGGCAAATAGAAAAAAACCCTAACACTTCATACTGCTGTTGTGCTTCTCTGAAAATATCAATGCAATAGCACCCTGCATTCATGGACCTCAAAGAACCTCTGTAGAAGTGGGACAATGCCTTCAGCCCCAGTACCAATGGAGCTCCAAAATGCATGCACACTCACAGAAGGTGGGGCAAGAAGTAATTTTACTGATATTACTGCAGACACAATGGTGCAAGTTTGTTATATATGTCAGGAGAATCAGGCTTACAGAACTTGAGGCGTGATTTGACCCACAGTCACAGAGCTATTTAGCAGCACAGTAAAGAAAACAGCATACATCTCCTTTCAGTCCTCTCCTCTCTAGTTGCTGGGCAGTACCACTACTGTTCCCATAATAATTATACTATGTGCTTAACAAATTGTGTGAAACCTAGTGAATGGCAATTTAGCCTAAGGATGCTCTTCAGGCCCCAGACAGCCCTTCTTCTTCTGTAAGGCTTTATCCTCAACAAGCTAAGACTGGATCATCAGCCACTTGAAATGCCTAAGAGGCAGAAAAAGTAAACACCAAGTCCAGGTCTCTTTATGATCCTCTTTGGGCTTGTCAAGGGACGGATATTCCCACCCAAGTTTGGTGAGACTTCCTGATCTTATGGCTTCCAATGAGGCAAGAGTCTTGCTAATAATTACTTTACATTGTGAATTCTGTGAATTCTGAGAAAAGCATGTTTTTCCTGAGAAAACTCTCCTTTATTTCTAAAAGAAACCAAAAAATAAGACCACTGTCATTCTGTTTTGTCCTAACCACACTGCTGTAGACATTATTTCCTAAAAAAAAATAAAATAAAATAAATGCAGGTCTCTATCAAATGACACCTACTGTGTCTGGTGCTTCCCCTGTTTATGAATGCTATTTCATGGTTTGCTTTTCAAAAATCTTTTGATTTCAAATATCAGAGTGTACTGAAATCAGCTTTGCACCTCAAACCTCAATTCCTCAATGAAGTTCCTCAAACCTCAGTTAATGAAGTTCAGTGATGGAGACCTCTGTCCTCTACAGAGAAGACTGTTCCCCCCACCTCAATCCTCTTTGCTGCTTTTTCATCTTTCTCAGGTGGCTGAGAGTGCAAAAACGGCCACCAGACTTCTGGTTTTGCTCAGGAAAAGCTTGTTAGGAGGCAGTGTGGCTTCCCAGGTAGGTATGAACGTCAGGCTCGGATGCAGGAGGTCACAGGTTCTATTTCTACTTCTGCTATTGCAGTTTCCCCTTTGATACAACACTAATGACCTGCCTTGCAAAGCGGTTTGAGATTGGTGTTGAAAAGCCAACTTCACAGAGGTATTATCTCATGGAATATGATAATTTAGGATCTGCCATCCTGTCCAACCTCACGTTCAGCTGGAAATGTGCCCACCGGGCTTAGCTTGCATACTGATTTTGTTGCTAGTATTGGAGGGGTGGATAGAGACAATGGAAACTCAGTACCAATCTTAATGATAAAACACACACTGCCACATTATAATATTGCATTACATATATATACACACACACAAATACACACTCACACACACAAACTCTTGCATCAGTTCTTTAGCAGTCCTTGTTGTATGTAAATGTAAGTCATTATAATCCCCATACAAAATTAATTACAGTCAGAAATTCCCACATTCGTATTTTCAGAGGGTTACCAGTTATTCTTTTAATTTGGCTCTATCATCTTGTCAAAATAAAAGCTCTTTGCCTAACATTTATGAGGCCTCTAAGCTTAATTGCATTCATCTTTATCAAGTCTTGAAACTGGCTGATATATTTAAATGAGCTAAAATAAAAAGGTTTGAGGCAACTGAAGTCTCTTCAATAAACTGAAGAAAAATTTCTGAAAGACTATGGAAGCAGTAGTGACCAAAGCTGTAAAGAAGAAAGATTTTTAAACTAATAAGTTGCCAAGTGGATCCTTTTCTTAATTAGTCTTCCTTTCAAAGAATCAGTGAGTAAAAGGCTTAAAGAAGATGAAGTGAAATTTGAATGTTACCCACAGTCTATAAATAAGTCTTAAATTAGTCTTTCATTTGGCCCATGATAATTCTATTATATGTCCTGCCATATTCTAATTTTTTTGTCTCACCTCCCTACATTTCTTCACCACCAGGAGATGTGACTTTGACTACTGGAGGAGACTGAATATTTTTCAGCCTATAAAAGCAGCTGAGGTACATTGGTACTCTTCTTCACTTGGGGTTTTTTTTTGGCTTTCATTGTTAAAACATTGTAAGTATTTGCGGGTTTACACTTGGAAATGGTAGTCAGAGGTGGTGGGTTCAGCTCTTAGCTCTGTCGCAGACATCCTCAGCAGCCTTAGGAGGTAGCGGCAAGAGACCACACTGAGCTGAGGTGAGTATTGTCCCTAGGATCCAGCCCCTTTGAAGCAGGCACCATCAAGCTCTGGTTTGTGGACCTCTGAGGGTCAGAGGCTCTAACATAGTTAATGAAGAAGGACAAACATACTGTCAGGTTGTACCAAAAGCAGAACCATCACTGGAAAGTTGCTGGAGGACTCTGAACAGAGCCATGTTGCCTGTAGGTCAGTTAAAAGGCACTTGCCCAGGGAAAAAATGTCCTCTTGTTGAATAGCCTTCTATGCCTGAAGATAGTTTTAATTTTTCTGTGACTGAATTCCCAGCCAGTAATGTGATGGAGTAGTGGGAATACTGGGAATGTTTCTGACCCTGTCTTCCCTGTTTATTTTATAAAACCATAAGCTCATAGATTGTGTTTCTGCAGAGTTTCTTCTGTCTCTGCAGGCAATGTTGCTCTTTTATCTGCTGTTATGAGTGGTATTGAAGCAGTGATCACTGTCGAGCTCCCTCTCCATTCAGGGCTCAGCTCTCCACAGCATGATCCCTGGGTCTGAGTGGAGAGAGCAGCTCTGGCCCACACCACACATGGGGACTCTGGTTTCGGGCTGTGACAACATGCAACGGTTTAGGATAAATGCAAAACTACGAGACCCTCAGAGCCTTGTACTTTATTGTCCCAGACTTTTCTCTCAAGTGAATCCTGGACTGGAGCAGAGCTGGACCTAGAGGGTCAAGATTCATGGGTCTTTATTAATCCATTCTTTGGAGGCCAGGAACTAACATCTTTTTTATCTCAGAGCTTCACATTGCTATTGTCTACCACACAGTATGGTCGATAGCTACGCCTGTGCAATTTATTCAGTGCCATAGAAACAGGTGATGTAAAAAATAGCTTTCATTTAGATCTGTGACAAATTCACAGAGGAGCTGAGTTTCTCGAATGGCTGGAATGAGGAGATGCAAACTATGGCAGCTCTAGGCAGATTCTTATTTTGACAGAAGCAATGACTCACTGTGTGACCACGGACAAGTCGTTCAATTTTCTTGTGCTTTGGTCAACAAAACTATAAAATTATTAAAAGACAAAAAACAAAAAGTCCCCAGATTTTGCTGAAAAACAAATCCTTCCTCTGAGCTCAGTTGGTGAATAAATGACAAAAACAACAAGATGAAACATGGGTGTAACCCACAGTTTTGCCAAATATACCACAAAAATATGGAGAGGGTACAGAGGAAGAGAAGGCAGGGGGGAAAAAAAAGATCAGCAAGAACACTGAAATGCCCCAAAGCACATGAAATCATATTAACAGAAACAACTTCAACAAAAGAGAGTATAGATGCCCATAGGCTGGTGAGTAGGAGGGTGTACTCCAAAGAAAAATAGCAATCAAATGATCTAATGCTCTTTTCATCACAAGCAGCTTTTAAAACTAGATAGTGATTGTCTCACCCTTTCATGGGGTGCAGTATGACAACTATTTAAATGTGTCCGGAAACAACACCAATCAGACTTTAGCACAGTTAATGAAGGATGGTTTGTCCAATACTAACCGTAGGGAGAAACATGGATGCCTAGAAGGCACCATTGCCTACCAGTGATGGTCTCCTATTTTAGTCCGCTCGGTGACACCTGTTTTGCCAGGGCCACATGCAGAAACCAGGGGGACTTAGGTATCACACACACTGAGCAAGTCCTGAAGGAACTGCACCATGTAACAGGGGGACCAGGGTCTACTTCACATGCCGTTTGGAGTCCCCTCTGCATGCAAGAGATACACTGTGCTGCATGGGTGCAATAGGTCTGATGCATCCTACAAAAACCCCACTGCATGCTGGCATCCAGCTTTCTCAGCCATCATTATAGCTGGGGTCTCAGGCCCTTTGGCCCTGGCTGCAGCACTGTACCCTCGGTTCTTGCCTGGGATGAGAGAATGTGAAAAAAGAGTGACACCTCCTGAGACATCAGCATTATTTCTAGGACCTATTCTGTGCTGCCTGGCCATGGCTGGTTTAGTTTTCTACACAGAGTGAGGTTGCAGCAAAAAGTGCTGTTGCATTAGACTGCTCCTCGGAAGGAAAGCAGGATGATGCTTTAGCCCTGGTTGCAGCAGCCAAGTGGCTGTAATGGAGTGAGAACATGAAACACAGAGGAAAACAATGAACAGCGGAAAAGTCAAAGTTAGGCCTGCAGCAGAAGAGAGGCTACAAAGGTATCTTCAAAGGGTTTTCTGGGGAAAAAAAAAGAGCAGACAACATACATATTAATGAACCAGAAACAATATTGGAAAACAACCTATTATCCTTACTCAGATCAAAAGAATGTGAAGATTAACACCTCAGACATCAGACCTCTGCAATAGGAGAGTGGGCTTAGCAACAAGTCTGCTTCCCTCTGTCTTCCTTTGGTTTTGTGACTAGGACCAGGCAAAGAGGGAGCAGGTTCATTGTGAAGAGCTGTAGGAGCCTACAAGCCCAGCAGCTGCACAGTGGAAGTTTTTTAAAAAAAGAGCATTAAAATGAGCAAAGACTCAGTAAAATCTGGATGAGCATGGGAAGAAAGTGAAGATGAAAATTATATGGGCTACAATGCAAAGACAAGATTTACTGTCTTGCCTTGCTTGAGGGGAGTGCTGGAGCACTCAGGGAAAGATGCCGTGTTATTTGCACACTCCTCAGTGAACTGCCGAAAGGCTTCCCGGTAGCCGTCAATCTCCTCTCCTCTCCCCTCCTCCCACCCCAGAGTCCTCTTCTCCTACAAGCCCGTGAGGCTCCCCAGCTTTCCAAGAGAAAGAGAGTCTTACAGTGCTTGTCCCTGCAAAGGCATTTTCATCTGAAAATCGGAGACATTCTCTGCTGGGGATTGTATCCACTTGCAATGGGAATGGCTTAATGATCTGACAAGTCTTTTCCATATTTAATTTCTTTGATAGGCAAAATAGCAATCTGACCAAGTTAGATTTTCTCTTAATAATTTTCCACAGCACAAACTGTTATTTAGGGACTCCTGCCTGGTGCATGAAACCACATCTGCATAGTGAGGGCATTTATGATAATGAAATGAAAGCTACGCCAGAAGTGGTTACAAGTGAAGGAAAGGTACCTTTAATGATGACAATGGGGAGAGACACATTCATTCTCTGACAGAGACTTCATAACAAAAATCCCTCTTTCTGCACACCTATCTTCTATTAGCAGCTCACATTTGCTAGGGACATTGAATTTCAGACCAGCTTCTTTCTGATTTTTTGCAGTTATGTTCATATATGCACTGATGATGAAAAAGGGTCAGAATACAAAGTTAGAATCCAGCACATTTTTCATAGCTACTTTGTTGCTTCAGAAATTATGCAATCCAAAAAGAGAAAACAAAAAAACTTGGTTTTGCCATGAATGTGACTGAACAAAATTTCAGCCTTCTTGAGATCAACAGAAGTTTTGCTGCTGATTGCAAAGGATTTTCACTTGATTTCATATGCAGGATTCACTAGATAAGACGTAGCTATGTTGTTTTGACTACAGCCATCTTCCTCATTCTAGCCATTTAAAAAATGATCCAGACTTTTCCCAGCTGCGATAGGAAGACAGTCACTGGACACAAGGTAGAACATAGGAAATTCCAGTCAGATTTAAGGAAAAACTTTTTCAAGATGAAAGTGATTAGCCACTGGAACAACTGGCCAGAGAGGTTGTGAGTTCTCCATCTTCTGAGATATTCAAAACTCGGTTGGGCACACCCCTGAGCAACCTGCTCTAAACAGAAGTGCTTTGAGCAGGATATTGGACTAGATGGACTCTGGAGGTCCCTTCCAATCTAAACTATTCTGTGAATGTGCATACGAGAAGCACAGTAACTTACTACGTAACTGCACTGTATGGATTGTATCTCTAACCCTGCTAGTCTTCAGACACTACAGAAAACAGTGCTAAATACTAAGAATAAAGCCAGAATTCATGAATATTGGAATTAGAACCATTTACAGGAAGATGTAGACTTTGGTCCAAAATACTGTTTTGCATAGTAAAAATGCTATTGCTAAAAGGATGATCATTTAACCAGCCCCTCGTGTTTTACTGAAAGTTTGCATGAAACCCACGCCAGTATTTTCTTTCTATATAACAATAAGATCATAGAAAGCTTTGGTTTACGATCAAGAAAGTGGGCCAGGTTCTGGGTTGACTTATACCTTCTGCAACTTCAGTAACAATGAAATTTCACAGTGAGGTAGGACAGGATCTGTTCTAGTGCTCTTCAACTTGTAAACCTTCTTCCTCTTCAGACTGAGTGGGAATTTTTGCATGAACAGGCTGATGCCTGACATTTCTAATGCTCCTTGGTTAGGCCAGATTTGAAATACCAAAACCATTTTTCATGGTATTTTTGTATTCCTATTTCCAATTTTCCCCCTTTCCAAATTTTCTTACCTTCTCTTTCCATATATCCTGCCTCTGCCTCACTCCTAAGAAAAAGAAGGTAAGAAAGAAAGATGTAGAAACTTGCATTTCTATGTGGGTGGGAGGAATTAGCAAACTAGTTTTCAAATTTCCATTCCTGCTGCAATCAGTACTGTTCTAGTTTTATACACATAATCTGCAGATCCTGTTTTCCTGTCTTTCCTATAGCAGTAAGTAGGTTTCAGATGCCTACTGAAAGCCACTCAAATCGTCGAAGCTCTTATAGGTTAACCTATCATAAAATACTATTTATGCAATTATGATTAATGCCAAGCAAAAATATATAGCAACTGGTTAACTGTATGATGGAAAATAATGAATAAAAGGTTTAGCAGCTGCGTCACAACAGATCATTGTTTCCTAAAGTCTGAGACATATCCCCTTGCAGGGTATGAAGAGCTAGCAATGGGTCACAGAATACGAATACATTAAATTGTGTGTGTATTTAACAACATGTGGTAATGTAGCAGGAGAAGCAAAACTATTTTTCTCTTAATGCAGGAGGGCTTAGTTTTCAAAAGTTTGGGAAACAATCTGGTACGTCATGGTCCAAGGCAGCATGTTGCTGCCAGCCCGTGGTACAGGGAGGCTGTTTTTTATAAAAAAGGGTTTCAGGCAATTTTTGCATATAATGGAGGCTCTCATCATCAATGAATAATAGGACAAAAACGTGACCACACTCATCTGACCCAATATGCAGTTAGTTTCTGAGCTACCTGTGAACAGCTAACAAAAAAAAACCAAAAACAACAACAACAAATGTTTAAAAGATAGATGGTAGGGATGAATTCTTAACATACTAAATTGAATGGAAATTCTTCCTGGACTTCAGTGCATCTATCACTCAAGTGGTGCAGCCCACTGAAAAAGTCCAACTGCAATTCCTCTGTCTCTTTGGCTGCAGTTTCACAATGGGCCCAGAGGTTAAATGAGCCAGCCGTTTCTGTTCGTGGGCAAAACTCAACAGCTCTGAAATTCCTCCTTAAAGGCCGCATTCAAACAGGAGCTTAGACCCACTAGGGAAGGACTGTTGTTATCTTGTTTTTCTGGAAAGCAGCATTACTCTCCAATGCAAGTTGTATTTCTGTATAAAATATGTTGCATCCTCCTGACATCAGTCAGGAGTCAAAGTTTTCAGCTGTCTTCTTAGGATGGATTTTCAAGAGCACCCATCCACAAATCAACAAAAAAAGTTGTCAGATTTTCAATAGAGACAAAAAAACAGGGCAAAGTTTTCTCACAAATAAGGCCACAAGTCTCACAAGAAAACTGTTTGGGCAAAAGAGTTCTGCTGAAAATGTGGCTCCACTTGTGGGCATCAACACTAGACAGTCTGGTACTCTAGTGCATTAAGAATATTGCCTCTCTTGTCTCTCCAGTCTGTCTGCCCCCTGCCTTACTAGAAAAGATCATGGTCTTGAACTTTAAGGAACTGATATTTGCTTACACATTATCAAGTTCTGTGTCAGATATATGTAGGCAGTTACACATGACACATACTTTGTTCCTCCTACTACCACAAAAAGAAATCCCTCTATTCTTTATTGTTATCCTAACCTGAGTGTAATTTTCAAAGCTCCTAAGCCATTTGTGGTCTAGGAGATGTAAAGGCCAAATTGTGGCCATTGGTCATTTATTTCTAAAGAGAAATGCTCATCAATTCGTAGCTGAATTTGGTCTAACATTACAGTTCTCAAAATATGTTCTATTAGCTGTTAGTGGTCTCTGGGGATCTGCCATGTCATCCATGTTTTGTTTTTTTCCTTCCAGCTATGAAATACTTTAGTAAAAGTTAGCTTTCAATTAAAAAATAGAGACACATAATTTACGTCAGGGACTGGACTGAATTTAAGAAGACTTGAGTTTTGTTCTTGATTGTACAACTGACCTCTTGTGTGGTCTAGGACAAGCCACCTCCTCTTTGTCTAGCTTATTTTGTTCTGCTTACCTTGCTACATTTTGCCCAGTTGAATAAAGAACCTTCAGTGAGTAAATCATGCCTGACCAACTTGATTGCTTTCTATGATAAAATGATTGGATCTGTGGAAAACTAGAGAGGAGTAGATGCCATTTACCTTGACCTTAGCAAGACTTCAAGCACTGTCTCCTACAGTACGTTTGTATCCAAGTTGAAATCTCACAGTCTGGATGGGTGGACAACTAGTTAAGTAAAAAAACTGGTTGGATGTTCAGGCTCAGAGGGTTATGGCTAATGGGTCATACTCTATCTGGGTGCCTGCAATGGGACCTGGACTGTTTAATATCTTTATGAATTACCTGGAGGAGGTGATGGGTTGCACGCCTGTCAAGTTTGCAGATGGCACCAATTTGAGGGGGACCACTCAATACACTTGAGGGCAGGGGCTGCCATCCAGAGGGACCCAGACAGGTGAGAGGAAGGGCCCAACAGATACTCCATGAAATTCAGCAGGGCCAAATGCAGAGTCCTGACACTGGGAAGGAAGAGCCCTTCAATGACATTGACAAAGTAGCACGAGTTCAGCAGAGGGCCACCACGATGGTCAGGCACTGGAGCACCTGTAGGGAGAAGCTGAGGGAGCTGGGCTGGTTCAGCCTGGAGAGGAGACAGGTTTAGGGGTCATAACAGCAGCCTGCCTGTACCTATAGGGAGGTGATGGAAAAGACAGAGCCAGGGTCTTCAGTGGTGCATGGTGGGAGGACAAGAGACAACAGAATTAAGTTGAAGAAAGAGAGATTAAGACTGGATACAAGGAAAAACTTCTTCACCATGAGAGCAGCACCCACTGGGACTGCCCAAGAGGCTGTGCAGTCTCCATCCTCAGGGGTTTTCAAAATCTGACTGGATAAAGCTCTGAGCAGCCTGCGCTGAGCTCAGAGCTGACCCTGCTTTGAGCAGGAGGTTGGACTTGAGACCTCCAGAGGTCACTTCCAAACTGAATTACTCTGTGATTGCACAAGGTCCAGTGAGCACCAAATTAGATCCTTACTCAAGGATCAGAGTGCACAGTCTGTGGACTCTTGCCCTCCCTAGAGCTCCCATGTTCCTGCCTGTGACTCCAGGAAAGGGAATGATGTACATCCCAGGTTATGTTGGACTGACAGTGCAGATGCCATTACCTGCAGACTAAGTCTCATTCAGCTCGTTTCATTGCACATACATTGAATATGTGAGCAGGTCACAAACAGAAGGTACAACACACCTGAGAACTCACCCTCCCCCAGACAGAGTTGAGAGACACCTTGATCTGCCACATACGCCTGGGCCCTCACTGTATCTCTACAGGATATTCAGGGAAGTGGCTCTAAATCCTTCTCGAGAGAGCTTTTCCATGTTATTATGAAGCTGAAGTATTATAAGGTGCTTAAATAATCACTGTGGCAAAGAGCAAGAGCGAGCTACGGAGAAAAAGGCTTTTTAGCCTGGTGGCTGAGGCAGCGGCATTCAACACCCTGCTCCATGCAGTCCCCGAGACAAACGGGAGGAGCCGCGCACGCAGGGCACGGAGCACACCTGCTTTCGCAAGAGCTGGTACCCAGGTGAAGCAGGAGCGCTGGCAGGATGTGGAGGTTCACATCAGGTGTGGAAGGAAACTTACCTTCTGCCTACTGTGTTGTGGGCACAAAGATACCTGGGGAAGCGCTTTTTGCCCCTGCAACAGCCTGTGCTTTCTGTCCCTGTGCTAAGGTCGCGCAACGAGCCGGGGGGTCGCTTCTCAAATAATAGTCATGTATCTATAACATCCCACACACCAGCTGCTAGGTAAAAAGCACTGCCACCTCTGAAAACCTGGCAAATCCCAGCCCTTTATTTCCTTTACTTTTCCTCCTCATGCTTCAAAATGAACATTTTTGTTTTGGATGAAATGGAATGTATGTTTGCATTTTACACTAAATAAATGTTTTCAGATTTCCATTTTGGCAAGAAAAACAAAAAACGAAGTTCCATTTGGTTTGACTCTAACTTATTTTTTCTCCCTCTTTTTTAGGTTCGGCACTCTAGCTGAAAAAAAACAATTATTCTCACAGCCTTATTCACACGTTTTCCAGGCAGTGCCTGAAATGTTTCCTTTCAACTCTTTGCAAGCATTTTATAGGTTGTCATTTCGCTGCTGCTTCAAGAACAAGAGACTGCAATTCTTCCAAGTGAACAGCTTCGATGACTTTCCTGACTGATGCAAATGTGTTACACTGTTGACAAATACTAACCATGAGAGTTGACTTGGCTATTGCTGTTTGCACTAACTGGTATTTCCCCTGAAAATTCTCCTCCCACCCATCAAATGGAGCATTCTGTTTTATCAAGTTAGTTTTTAATAATTTTTTGTACGCCTTATCTTTTATCTAGACAAATAAGAACTAATCAGTTTTCAAGAACCATAATTTGCCACTTAAATGGCTGTAAACGAGTCCCTGACGAGAGGCCAGGCACTGAATGCATATGGAGGCCAGAATATCTCCTACCATTAAAACTGATCCTTTTAGTCCACACTGAAACACATGGAGAGGGTAACATCGACATTTCAGCTATATCTCCACATATCTTAACTTCAGCTATTTGCAGCTTGGTTTGAGAATAAACAGGGAATGCAGTTGATGCCCCAAGCTGGTCAGTGTTTAAGAGGCATTTGGACAACGCCCTTAACATGCTTTAACTTGGTCAGCCCTGGATTGGTCAGGCACTGAATGACTAGATGATTGTTGTAGGTCCCTTCCAACTGAAATAGTCTAGTCTGTTCTGTTCTATTCTATTCTATTCTATTCTATTTCCATAAGTGTTGCCAATACCTATAGCACACAAACACTGACGTGGTTCCTGCCCTGAGGAACTTGCAATTTAATTAACACACGACAAAACGTGTGAAGAGATGCAGTAGATTATAGAGCCCAAAGACTCAAGCTGTACAAAATGCAATCCTGCCCCTGGTCAAAATCAGGAAAATGTAGGCAAGCATTCTATACTTATGGACCCAAGTCCTGAATCAGGTCCTTAAAATATATGAAAATATACACACATTAATAGGAAGATAACAACAGCAATTTTGTCACTGTAGGTTAGCTTCTAGAGTTGGTGCTAACAAGCTTCAGGAGAGAGCAAATCTGGTGTATCCTAACTTTGACACTGTCTTCAAAAGCGGTTCTCAACCTCGTCAAAATTACTACAAGGAAAAAATAAAACAGCAAGTAAATTACTTTTTAGAACTACTAACCCGCATGGATTAACAGCCATAACTCGGTTTCAGAGAGGTGACTGGATTTTCATAACACATGCACACACACACAAAATAGACACCAGGATATTGGGGCTCAGTTAAATATTTAAATAAGATCAAAATAAAATTAAAATAGGTTTTGTATTTCATATTTGTATTTTTAATTGGCTGGAAAATGGAAAGAAGACATTGAAATACTGTGTTAATATCTACGCTATCTCCACTGGCTACGCAAAGATTTGCTTCTGATTTTAAAGTTTCTCAGCTCAAAAAGATGTAGATTTTCTTGGCAACAGCTGCTGTGTAAAATATTCTGAGATAGAATTTTTTATCATAATTAATAATAGATGAAAATTTCTGTGTTTTTGATGTTCTAAACTCTATGCTGTTTGATTTACGACGTCTTTATAGTTGTTTTTCTAGTAATTCTATGCCTCTTTCTGTTGGTATAAGGCTGGTCTTCTCTTTTATTTCCCTAGTGGAGTTGGTACAGTACTCTCTTCTTCCTTTTCTTGCCTTCTTTTTCTGTAAATGTATTTCATAAAGCTCCCCCTTCTTCCTTGATGAGACTGATCCCTATCTTCTGTAAGGTTGTTGCTGTGGAATTTTTTTTCTTTTTCTTTTTTTTAACTCTGCACAGGGCAGTAATAAAACCTTGGTGGAGGCTATTGCAGCGAGGAGTGTGTTCTGTGTGCGCTCCTGTAGATCTGGCTGTATTCTCTGTAATGAATGTTTTAAACTGGATGGTGACTGAAGAGGTATAGTCTGGTTTGGGGGTTGAGTTTTTTGGCTTGCATTGCAATTTTTTCATTTGGTGTTGGGGTTTTAGGGAAGTGTGCCTTGCAAAACTTACTGGTTAATGCTCCATGTGTGGTATTTTATGATAAGTTGGATACAGGTACTTATAGGCTATTATTACTGTGTCAGCAGTCCCAGCTCTTGTGACAGTAGAGGACCATATGTCATAGCTGGGATGCTCGTGATAGCTGTAGTTAAAGCTGTCAAAGAACTTCCAGTAGTAGCCCTTGTTTTCCATCATTCATAACTTTTTCAACATTACACCTGCAGAGTGCAAATTTTCCAGGAAACGTTTATACCTCAAAGGGAAGTTTTTTGGATAAGCCTGGCCAGTTGTTGACACACAAAAATAAAAATAAATAAATAAATAAATAAAAAACCCCAAATCAACCAAAAATCAAGCCACCTTCTATCATGAAATCAAAAACATTCTTTTTCGAACCAGCCATTTGTCAGGGTGCGAAACAGCCTGAAACATGTCGGGGACATCCCGCGTGGCAGAAAGCAGCTCCAGGGAAAAGTGTCAGATACTTGATGGGGTTGGGAGGCTCCGACTTACTGCAAACCAGCTGCAGGCAAACTGTTCCTCAGCCCGCTGGGGACAGGCTGGGCAGGGTGGATATTCATAAATGTATGGAATTTTTATTTATAAATAAATAAACAAGAAAACTCCAAATCAGCTCCAAACAAAAATAATAAATACCCTCTCTGGCTCTTTGTCAGCATTATTGCGGCACGAAAGCTCATGAAATTTCACCAGAGAAGCCACTGCTGCAAGTAAAAGGCAGCAGTAAGAAATCCCGTCTGTTCTCCTGCACTGCCTGCTTCCCTGCTTTAGTGCTGTGCAAGTTTAAAAGGCCACTTCCATCCTTACTCCCTAATACCCTTTAAGTAGCATTTGTGCATCATGACTGTCAATTACCTCATAAACATCTGCAGCAACATCATTGTTTGGATAGCTGGTTCTCAGTATATATCCTTACAGAAGAATAAGCTTTGCCTCCTATATCATTCAGCTTCTGTGGTTTGGGGTTTTTTCTCAGTAAGATCTATATATTTGCCTATACTGCAACATGCCATATGGGTGTACTCATGGTAGTGTGGCTTTTTCTACTGACTGCATTTTTATTTGTAACACTGCACTTTCCATAAAAGCTTTTGGCAAAGGCAATGGAGAATCATAGTTTAAATATAATAATATTAATTTACCATCCTTTCTTCCCTTTTCTTTTTTCTTTTGGAGTTATAACTTAACAAACAGCCTCTAGCACACAGACACTAATTTCTTCTTCAATAATCCCAGGAGATAACATTCTGGCACTCCTTAGTAAATTGGGCCCTGTAAAAACTATGCCTGGGTGGTCCATGATGATCTTTCTAGAACCAGACTGTTCTCAGTCAGCACTGTTTTGTCTTTAATAAAAAAATGCTCACTGAGAAATATGTGTCTTTCAAATCAATGCAATTTTAAATGCTGGTTAGAAAATAAGTTAGACTTACTATATAGGACTCACTTTCATTTTTAAACTACCATCATTATTGTCTTAGAAGCGTAAATTTGACAAATCTTAGTACTGCGTTAATACCTTGTATTTATGCAACATCCCTTATTCTGAGGGATCCCCTCATGTTACTCAGAGCCTGACCAGGCACAGACTCATCTCCAGGTCCAAATACCCACTTCCTGAGTGAGTCCCTGTACATACATTAGCATTTTGCAACAAGTTCTGTGCTAAATAAGAAGGGCAGAAAGATTAGGAAATCATTGAAATGCATGTGGCAGTCTGAAACATCTGTGACTACGTAGTGGCACATGCTGCTTAATAACAGAGTTAAATGTATTACAAGCACTATGGTCTGCAGCCACAACTGAGTGGGACTGACACTGGTATGTGACCACACCTTCATAGCGAAGACCGCGCAAAACCTGCCTAATCGAGGCAATTAAATACACCAGGCAAGGATTTGGCCTCACCCTTTGTGGCAGGGAAAATACACGCATGCATCATACAAAATTACTTTGTCTGAATGTGGTGAGAGAAAATTAATTTTACATCTGACCACAGCCTCTGGTATTACAATAGCCTAATATTTCTAACAGTGATGCATTTGGCAAAGCCTGATTCAAGTAGGCAGGAAAAGACGATTTAAAAATAGGTACTAAGTATTCTCTGCTCTCACAGACCTGGTTCACTAATGCCAGAAACTTTCCCTACTCTTTCTTTTTTAGCTCATCAAAGGTCTGAGGACCACACTGTGCCTTGCTCTTCTTTATGCAGTTATGCTTAGCCTGCTGGAGAACATGAACAGTACCAAGCCATAAAAATGGCCCTGCTTACCAAGGTAGGAAAGACCACAGACGAAGCAGCCTGTATTTGTGAGCAATCCCAAAGATGCCCCTTAATCGCATGGAGTAATAATAACAGTGGCAGCAATAATAATAATGAATGATCACATTTATAAAAATAAGAGAATAAGTAACAAAAATTATATGTATCCTTATATAAAAAAATAGCAAGAATTATTAACGGTATGAAATCATTGACTACTGCAGTTGATCACAAATTATAGCCACCTTGTGAAAGAAAATAATTGTTTCTTAATAGTTCCAGCAATGCAACACAATAGCTTTCTAACACTGTTTCTTAAAGTCTGAATAAGTGGTGTACAAGCAGCGTACAGACCCATAGTTGCCCCAGTGGTATTTTAAAACTGAAAAGTGTGTTTAATACAGGTAAGTGCTTGAGGCATTACAAAGGCTGAGAAGTGGCTCACCAGTCCAAAAATTTGAGAGCCACTGGCTTAGGAGAAGAACAAGGAGAAATACCTTACAGTTGAAACTTCAGGAACATACACAGAATAATATTTCCTATGACAGATTCTGTTCAGGTTGGTAGGATGTCCAGCCACGCCATGATTTTTAATAACCATAAAAAAACAGAAGTCCATTTTATGTTTTACTTGGAAATGTACCTTCTTGGCAGTTGCAGATCCATTGATATCATTTGTTCAGCAAAACATTTGCTTATTACTGATTCAGAAGGCAGGCCAAAGATTCACTTGGCAATTCTCTATGTCCATTATCCAACTTCAAGCTTCGCTCAAAATCGCTCCGTTTAGGAGCTCAGATGAGATAACCTCCTACAACAGTATGACGGATGCCAGAAGTCCAGAGGTGCTCACTTAGTCATAAATGTTTTGGACATAATTTTTAATCAGAGTTAATAATATTCAGAGAATAATTCTAATAGTTCAACAGTTTATGGATAAAAATTGCAGAATTTATCAATAAATGTGAAAGTTCCATTTGTTCTATTACTCCAACTGGGACCATTTTTCTATGAAATGGATTTCTTTTATGTGTCCATTAACGTAAGATTGGAAGGGACCTCTTGAGTCATCCAGGCCAGATAACCATCCAACTATCATAAGCAATCACATCACATCATCTCTTATACAGAGATTGACTGAACTGTGTTTTAGAAGCAGTTCCATTTTTATTCCCACTACATCTCTGGAGATGCTGTTCAAAATCTCAATAATTTAATGTTTGAGGACTTTCCTTTGTCTTCTAACTTCCTGCAGTTTTTCTGACTGGTTAAATGCATTTAATCTTTTATTTTGATACTGAGTTTAACTATCTCTTCTCCCTCCTTGGCATATGCCCTCAGGATATGTTCATAGATATTCCTTTGCTAGGTTAAAAAAGCCAGGTTGTTTTTAGTATCCTCTCAAGGTACAGGTTCTCTGTTTTCTCCTGGTGGCCCTTGTCTGAACATGCCTTTGCTTTGAGTTCCCCTTTCTTTGATGCAGTTGACTTCATCTGTACACAGTCTTTCAGGTGAGGTCTCATACACTGGAGTCACATTAATACGTCCTTATCTCCTTTGGGTTACTTGGCAAGAGCCTACTTGCTTATTCTCCTTGCTCCCCATATTGCACTGGGAATACAGCCCTGCTCGGCCTCTTGTGGTTGGCTTGCTAGAGTCTGAAGGTACAAGTAAACACCGTTTCCTGGAACTTAGGGAGCTATGGGAAGACTTGATTGACCGCCATTCATCTTTGCACTCTCCCATCAGATTATAGTGACCCACTACAAAGGTGTCCTGAGAAAGAGCATTAAGAATATTCCCTCTACCTTTGTGGTGGTTTCTCTCTAGTTTAAAAACAAGCTGTACAATAACAGATAGGCGATGTTTCATGATGACCCCACTGGTTAAATATTTTGATGCTGTAAGTACAGAAATGGTAGAAAGACCGCACAAAAAAATATGCAGTCCGAACAGCATCTACAAAGCTCTCCATCCCTCTTCCTTTTAAATACCAATGAAGAGGAGAACATAGCAGGGAGGAGTATATTCATTCAATCAGTTCAATCATTCTTGTGTTACTTCTGTGGTGCCCTTCATGCAGAATGATCACAAGGAACTTCACTTAAACTAAACTCAAACGCTTACCAAACTAAAACAGAAGGAAAGCAGAATAAAACAAATTAGTCTAGTCAAGACTAAGGCTTAAAAATGCCAAGGGCCCTATTAACTATAAAAAGCTTACAGTGTCTCTGTGTGTACACACTCGCGAGCATGAGAGAGAAACGATATACGTACATGAAAAAAAAGGAATTAGCAATCCATGCTGCTTCAGAGAGATTGTGCACTTCATTCTTGATTCACAAAGAAAACTTGTCTCAAAAGTGACCCACATTCAAGTATTCGAGACCTTCTTAGGCTACCATCCAGATTAACACAGGTAACAAGGCTGGCCAGGAACAGCTAAAATCTCTCTCAGCAATTCAATTACGATAAAGCGCATGGACATGTGTTTCAGCATGGATTTAGCACGGGGCCTTATCCATTGGGATAGAAAGCATGGCACAGCATTCCTCGCGCTCATAAATACTGGAAACATGCAAAGTGCAAATTAGCTGGAATTGGCAGGACCAATATCTGTTACAACATCAGATTAAAAGCCTGCAACTACTGGCAATTTTATGGATCATGCTGCGTTAACATTTTGTTAATGTTTTGCTAGGGAAGTAGGGAAAATAATTGTAAAACTTCCCTGTATAAATGTATACTTGTATCTTAACAGAAAGCTAGGGGAGAAAATCAAGGAAGGAAGCAACACGATCAGCTACAGACAAGCAACCTCCTAAAAACCATTGAAGGCACAATCACACACAACCATTTCTGTCCTTGTCTACCCCAGCCATTGTGGGCTGTTCTCCCCATGCTGGAAACTAATAGATAAAAAGGTTAAAAAGGGTCTTGTGGGAAAAGAGAGGTGCTCAGGGAAGGGTGAGCTCTGGGGAGAGCAGAGTGGTAGATGAGGCAACCAGCCCAGCTGCCGGAGGGGAGGGAGGCGGCCTGGGGGCTGAGGAGCTCACGCTTGAAGAGATTTGGAGATGTCAGAGGCAAACACACTTGGGTGCAGTAAGGGCGGAAAATATAATACAGTGCTATTTCTGTTATGATACAGTATATAAGATAGCTGAACTAGGTAAGGCAGAAGACCAACAAGTCGCAGGACAACAACTTTGTGGAGCTGCAGAAAATAAACGCACAATTGGCTAGTCAAACTTAGAGATCGCTGAGAAGGCTTTTACGTGAATGGCACATTTCCCACTCACAGGTAAAGATCCAACCCAAAAATGGAGGAAGAGATCATAAGCAATGACAAAACAAAATGGAAGCTGCCCTCAGCAGGAGCGAATTATGTCTAATTTTTAGTTAATATAAGTCAGGCACAGTTTTAACGATAGCTAAGAAGGCTTCTGAGGCATGGTAATCCCGGCACATGTCCCTGCGAACGTACAGCCTGACTGAGTGTTGCCTGGCTGTTACTGTGAAACAGCAACCCTGCACCGTCGGCCCGTGTGGACACAGCTACCGGCAGGAACAAAGCTGATGAAAGTACATCAAAGCCAATTAAGTATTTCTGCCAGGGGTACTTTTATTATGAAATAAGAGTGTGCATCTCTTAATAAAATTTAAAATAATATTTAAAAAAAAAAAAACAAAACAAAAAACCTACTATAGAATAGCTTTTCAGCTTTAAAATTGTACCACTGCTTTTTCTCTGTAGGTTGACTCCGTAGAAAAGTCCTTACTGAGGTAAGATAACCTGAGGAAAAAAAATCCCATTTAAATTTAATTTTAAATGGCATCAGAAGGAATTTTGAAAAAGTTCTCTGTGTTGCAGGATGGTGGTGGGGAAGTAGTGTCTCTAAATAGCTTTTTTCCCTGGACAAAAAAAGTATTTTTGTAGACTTTTAAAAACACTTTACTTATAATATTTCTTGGGTTTGCTAGTTCAAAGAAATTTTAGAATTTAGAGATTTAAAGAACAGGACAAATTTCAAATTTAAAAAAAATTATAATTTTATTTTTCAGCTATTGAAAGAATGTACCCAGGGTTGCTGTTAGCTTAAAATGCTGAACAGTCTCTATGGTAATTTTCAATGTTTCTTGTCACTGAAAAGATCCTATTTTGAAAAAAAAAGTCGAAAACAAAGTGTTTAGAGAACGACATTAACTAGATTACATCCCCACAACTAATTAACAGTACAAATAGTAAATACTTAATAGAGGCAAGCTGGTTACACAAAAATGTAAAATGGCTTAACACAAATTGGTACATTTTAGGATTATTGACAAAAACTAGACTGACTGTCTGAATAATATAGGCCACATAATTTTATCTAGTGATTCTTGAATCAAAATATAGAAGGTACAAATGAAGTTGAACATATATCTATGTAAATGTATAGATATATTTATAAAGATGCCCATCTGGATTTAAAGCCTTTAATTAACAGAAATGTTACAACACCTCTTGCTTCATCACTTCAGTGCTCACGAAGTAGAATTTACACCTCGTGAAGAACAGGCATAGAAGAGACACAGTTCTTTTAGAAGAACCAAAATTTACATGAAATCATACTTTAATTAATTAAAAGCCCTAGTCATAATTTCCCTGGAGGGGAAATTATTGTGGTAATTCACCAAAAAAAACCCAACCCAAAATGTCAAGGCAATGCTTTATTCTTACATGTATTTGTCAATGAGGAAAGATACTCTACACAAACTGCCAGTGGTAGAAAATCACTGCTAAAACATCTTGGCTACATCACATTCTCATAATAGAAGGATGAAACATTTTTTGAACACAAGGTTCCTGCTTCCTTCGCACCAAATCAAAATTTTCTGAAAACATATTGCTTCATAGTTATTAAAAGTAAATCATAAAATGTACTACTTTCTCATGTTACAGATATACACATGATAATAGTTTGTTCTCTCTTGCATCCAAATCTTCAGGCTCAATGACATAATCTTTTAGCAGGGTGTCTACTAGTTCTTAAATGGAAGACACAGTGTACTTTTTTTCAGCTGTAGTTACATTTCACAAGAAGTGCCCAACTATTTTGAACTAAGACATTGTTTGGAAACATATTCCGTCCTTTTATAGAAACATGATTGCCAGCTAAAGCCATGGGTATAACTATTATACAAGATGAAAAAAAAGCACATCTTCACAAAGATTTTCCAAATGCAAGTGTCCCCCTCCCCAGACTTGTAACTGGTTGGAAATCAGCAACTCTAAATTTTCCCAAACTTCATTTATTTAAAAATAAAGGTTACACCCAGGACCAAGTCCAACAGTGAAATCAGCCATGTAAACAGGATGGAAAAATCAGTTATTCTCACATATGGAGAGTTATAAAAGGTATGTGACATATGGAATCTGTATTTCAGTTAGGTCACAGTTTTGCTCTAACACTTTCTTTTACTCTTTTAACCTACTAGGAAAATGGCTTTCAGTCAAGGAGATGGAGATGAAAAAGAAAACCTATTGACTGTTGAATCTGAAGCCCTTTCAGGGCAGGATGTTTGTACCCAAGAAAGATGTGTTAAATAACAAATATGTAACATGCGTGGAGGATAAGTTAGATAAGTGTGTAATGTACTTGCATTAAAAAGCAAACAAATAAAAATTTAGAAAAATTAATCCTTGTTTACTCTGTTATGAGAAACTCCAGGTTCTTTAATATTCTGTATATTCATCAGAGTAGGAAAATATGAAAGCTAAAATTCTTGTGGGATGGGAAAACTGTTTCCTGCCCATCTCTGACCTCTCAGTGTAAAACTGCTAAGCGCTTTGGTTTACAGTACAAATATTTCTGGATATGGTATCCATCTGTTATGTATTAGTGAAATGTTTCTGATATTCAGCATTCTTTTAAACAGCACTATTACAATTTCATCGAGAAAGGTTAATAGCTAAGTAATAGTCTGACAGGTTTACAGTGGATGGTATTTCTGGAAAGAGTATTTGCTGTTTAGCATTTCTTAAGCAGAGCTGTTAAAATTTCAACCAAAGAGTTTTCGAAACTTCAGGATGATGTATCATATGTGGGGTGATTACACAGAGTATTACTCTTAAAATGTTTTTTCAAGGAAATTTGACTATTTTTAACACATAACTAAAGGCTTTAAATGGTGTGCTTGAGTTCATCATAGTTATCCATAAAGATAACTTGGTATCAGTTTTCAAAACGTTGCTTGTCTTGGTTACATCTTGATTGCAGGTCTTTATTTGCTCAGTAAATTTTATAGGTATAACCTCCTTACAGTAATGGAAGAGATGCTGTAATCCTAAAAAGTCAAAGAACACACAGAACAAGAAAGGAAATGAAAAATCCCAAACTGAAGACCTACAGGAAACGTCTGCTAAAAGCAGTGAATGGATCCCATTTCCATTCCAATTGCTTTCTAGCTGCATGCAATTACTGTGCTGAATGTTTTCTTGCCAGGCTTTCCAATCTCGTATGCATAAATGATTGGGAAGCTGTTTCCCCAGACACATATATACCTGGAGGAAAACAGTACTAAGGTGTGGAAAGCTATTCAGACTCTCCTCACCAGCACCTGGCTCAGGGCTGAGTCAGAAACTCAGATGCTTCAGAGTCTTTCTGTCAGGATAAGGGTCCCAGGGGCTTGCCTCTAGCTTGACATTTTCTCTGAGGTCCTTACAAAATCTTTAGATCCTTGGGTTCTTATCATCAGCAGATTTTGGCTCAGTACACTTTTTCCCAAGCAGCCTTTCCCAATACCTCTGGTGATGCCATGGCCATGTCATTTTGATTCCCCAGCGGCATGGGAAAGGAGAAATGGTCCCAGATTCCTTTTTAACTTGTTTACTGTGAGGGTGACTGAGCACTGGCACAGGTTGCCCAGGGAGGTTGTGGAGTCTCCATCCTTGGAGATATTCAAATCCTGACTGGACATGGTCCTGGGCAACCAGCTCTAGGTGGCCCTGCTTGAGCAGGGCGATTGGACAAGATGACCTCCAGAGGTCCCTTCCAACCTCAGCCATTCTATGATTCCATGTGATTCTGTGATTCCTTCATGCCACCCTGCACCTCACCCCCATTTCTCCTTCTCCTTAGCGTGTGTGGGAGTTCCTAGTTTTTGACTCATACTGATGTGGTCTCTGGTGACTTTTCTCCATCTCATTAATGGCCAATAAACGGAGCACATATGATGCGAAGGCAACATGTTCAACCACATTAGCTGCCAAACTACAATAACTATAAAAATATTCCTGTGTGCTGCTCTGCGTCCTCCTTTCTCCTCCAGTTCTTCCCGGGGACTGGGAGAGTGCTACCTGCTGAGCCTTTCTGCTCCAAGAAAGAGGAGGAGAGAGAAGGAGCTGAGGGAGACACTTCCCATTCCCCTTCTCCAGCCAAAGCACTGCTCCCTCTCCCTGAATGTTCTGGCCAGCTGCTTGTATCCACCATAGGGCAGCTGTAGGCACAAGGAAGCAAGCTGGATAGCATTTGTGCTAGTACATGGACATCTCAAACCCAGTGGGGAAGGCACAGCAGAAGAAGGTCCTAGACACCTCACTGCCACTTCTGCTCTAGGGCCAGGGTAAGGACTGCCAGGCAGAGGCCCTAAATGGAGCTGCAGTGAGGACCAAGGAGAGAAGCACCAGCACCAGCACTGGTCTGCCAAAATATCTCCGTGCCTTTGCTTGCAGTGCTTAGTAAGTAGTATCATAGAAATTGGTGATGTTGAGACGTCTTTTCTGCATCAGTACTGTAAAAGAGTCCAGGGGAGCTGCCCATCGTTACCTCACTGGGTTTCTTCCTGGAGAAGTACCTTTTCTTCCAGTTTCAGGTTCAGCTGAAAATGAAGCTGCTGTTAAAAGGTTTCATGAGCAGCTTTGGTTGAGGAGTCACCCCCCGCAAGCAGGCCTGTCTTTATGCAAAACAGCACTCACTTACTTTTCACAAGTTCTTCAGCAAAATGTTGGCAAGGCTGACAAACAAATGGGAAATCTCACATGCAGGATTTATAATTTTAAACTAAAGAGAAACTTTGGTTTAAATGTGCATATTTTTAACCTGGGAAGAAAATAAGCCGCCATGGCAAAAAGAAGAGTTCGCAGATAAACTGCAGTGAATAAACCTTATGTACAGAGAAGTCTCCTGGGATAAAGAGCACTCTGAGTTTCACCACTAGATCCGGGACTGACACGTACAGCAGCATACGGCTGCAGAAAGGAGGCAAAATGAACCTTGCGCTGTTCTGCAATCAAGGCAACAGACCTATTTCACACAAAGAACCAGCTAATCAACCTAGACTGCAAAACCAATGTGATAGACCTATGTATCAACTGTTGTGAAAAGCTTCCTGTGTGCTTCACTGATCAGGTTGGCTGAATACATATGGAACTAATTGGGAAGGAAAATTTCAGCTGCAAACAAAATGTATTGTCTGCCCCACCGTGTATGGCTGAATGTAAGCCGCATCACAAAGCTTAAGAAGCCTTGAAAAATATTGAAAAATACTGAAAAATATTACAGCTGCCCTCTGTGCCCATGTGCCTGACAAAAGCCAGCGAATAACAACTACCTTCATCACTACGGGAAACAGTTTGCGCTTCTGTCAGAAGCACTCTTTGAAAGGGAATTACACCCACCAGACTCTTTTTCATTACTGCTCCAGTTCCAGTTTCCCCTTTCTGCCCAAAATACATATGAAAGGAGTCATCAGTAAGTTCCTGTCATCCCTAGGGCCTGACAATAAAGTTTGAATGGTGGCACAAAACAGAGCTGGATCTACACAAGACTGGAGCCACTCTGCTCAGAAAGGAAAGTGCTGTGAAGAGCTACAAAATTGTGTCTTTACTGAAGGCATTTATTCCCCCGCTCACTGAGGGGTCTGAAGGCACAGGGCACATTTGACTCTCTACTAAACCTGGAGGTCAGGTATTCAGGAATACCTTCAGTTAGGTTGAGGAGTGTGAAGGCTTGAGACCAACCCTTGGGAGACTCTTGCATCACCTCTCTCTAGGCTGGGTTACTATCAGTAACTTCAGTGTTGTAACTGAAGCTGAAAATGAAAATAGCACTGTACTTTCTCCAGGAAGGAGAAGGAGCTGCCTACCTTATCACATGACAAGCTATGCCAAGTCTGTTCTTCTGTCACCTTCAACTGACTCCTGTCTTCTTCTGTTGGTTTCTAATGCCTATTTAATGCTTTGGTCTCAGTCTTCAAAAGCATGACTCACATGCATATGAATGAAATTTGACCTCTGATCCCAAGTGGTAGATGCATCCCTCTGCAGCAATGCAGATCACAAAGCACAGAACAATACAAAAACTGTGGACAAAAGATATTCTGATAAAGCCCACTTATGAAGCCATTTTCCAGAGAAATCTCAGTGTTATCTAGCACCTGACCATCTAAGGAAGGGTGCAAAACTTTCTTCTGAAAAAGTCTTTCCCCTCTAAAGGATGCTTGTTTTATATAAATTGTACTGGGTCACATCATGAGAAAACTGAATTTTTGCAAACTGAGACTAGTTTCTTAGGAAAACAACTTTTTGTGGAGGTACAAGAGGCAAGCTTCATAGTCACACTTGTTTTCCTACTCCTAGAAATTATTCTCTTCTACCAACTTCCATATTTGAATCTCAGTACTTCCTTCTCCTTCCACATCCCTATTAGCCCTTACTCAAACCTCCCACAACACGCCCAAACTCCCCTCCCATCATAAACAGCTTTGTGTCCTTATTCCTGACAACATTTCAATGCTGAGAATTGAAACATACAGAGTCTATTTTTACTGATTTTGTGTACTAAGTCTACTAAGATTGGTGTCTGCTAAGATTATCATTAGGATAGCCAACAACGTAAAATAGCCTCCTTGGAAGGCCTCCCCAGGTCACTGTCATGCTTCCAAAATAGGAACTACAGATAGGAGGAAGAGGTTAAGTCACTGAAGGTATTGTACTGATAAGATTTCAGTAATTTTCCACTTTCAAACCAAAGCATAATCCTGTCCAGATACAAAACAGTTTGCAGTAAAGAAAATACCAGTGCTCACCAAGAATCAGCTGTGAAATGGTCTGTGAGATCCTGGCAACAGGAATAGCACAGACAAAAATGTGCAGTCCACTCCGGGGCGTCTTTTGCAAGTATCAACAAAAAGCACTCTATCTCTCCCTTGTTATGACCTGCAGATACGGGCAGTAATTATAATTGGACTTAACCCTGCCCCTTGTGTTTGGTAAATGAATGTCGGCCCTTCAGACAGAAGGAAGAAGGCAGTTTGAATACCAGAGTGTTTCACAGACCTCCACCATGAGTATTTCTACCTATTGCATTTCTTAGAGCACTTCTCAGTAGGAAATGGTGATGCTAAATTTACATAAAACCAGTAAAAACCCCAGATAATTCCAGGAATTCAGGAAAAATAAACTTCATACAAATTTTTAAAGCTCAGGAAGCACCATGTGTGCATGGTGCAGCACCATGTATATGTATGAGCATACAAGGGAAGCACCATGTATGCTCATACATATAGCTGACAAGGTCCAGGTTAACAAAAATATTATTTTAACAGATAACTGCCTGAAATACCAGAAAAACCTTTATTCAATCAAAGCAGTCTCACCTACAACACAGAATAGGAACCCAAGGCATTTTAGTGGACAAAGAGTTTAAAAAGAGCAAGAAAGAATGAGAGCTGGCAGCAAGTACTATTCAAAGTATGTATGGCTGAAATGTCTTGGTCAAAAATTAGAATTTTCAGCATCTTTAGAATTTTTAGAATTCTTCCATTTTTTAGTGAAAAAATATAATTCAAGTCCTTTTTGTTTTCAAATTACATAAATAATAGAAAAATTACACATATTCGATTCTTTTTGTGTAAAACAAGCAAGCAGATGATATAAATGCAGATTCCCTAGCATAAAAACCATTCTTCCAAAATTTATGCTACTTTCTATTTTTAAGAGGAGCTTCCATCTTCAAACTGAGATTCCACTTAATAATTTGCCTTCCTGGTCTCAGAGTAATTCACAAAAAATGCCATTGTACTGTGACACTATCTGATCGTGAATGTTCAGTATTTATTTCATTTACAACTCATTTGGCCATTCAGACCTCCTCAGAGTACAGACAACAGGGCTGCATGAATAACTGATGGAGGAAGGCAGAAGTGGAAAGGAAGGAGATGAGAGTAATAATAATCTAAAGGTCTGTTTGTTAGTTCATGTAATCAGTCAGATCTCTGATGGAATAGACAGCTCTTCACTAACACATATGTTGCCTACACTTGGGTATACAATGACACACCACCATCAACTCCCCCTTAATTTTCTTTTGATAAACTTTTTGTATTCTCTGAGAGCTGCTTTATAGGACAGCGCTAAAAAAGAAACAACCCTTCCTACTTGCACAAGTTACTTCCTACTTTTACCAGTTACAATTTTGATTATTAAATACTAGATTAACTTTTTCAGGCCGTTTGTGGGGATAACAGGCATTGGAAGGGTTTTTTTCACAAATGGTTCTGTGCAGAACACGGCACAGTAGGCGTAGGTGCTGGCGTTGCCACTGCATCTCAGTCTCACAAGCTGTAAAACATCTGTTATTCTTCCAGACTAAACCTGTCAATCAGGAGGGACTGTGAGAAGCGATGCAGTGGTTAGTGATGTGGACTAAAGTTCACAAGAGACCAACTGATTTGCTCTTGTGACCTAACACAAATTTGAAATTTCTGTCTCCAGAGGTAAAAGGTTAATGGAATAACCTATTTTTTTCATCTAGCTCCCTACTACAGAACACCCTTTTAATTATTGCTATTATTTATTGATTTATAAAGTAACATGTAACATAAGGTACTCAGCAAGGAAATTATGAAGCATATAAAACACAGTTAAAATGATCAAAGAGATGTCTGATTTGAAGAGATCTGTGATGACAAATATGGAAAAGCACTTCTCCATCTTGGAGACAAACATCAACTTCACTGTGTCTGGTTATACAGACACAGGAAACACACACACACACACTCACACACAAGATCCATCTTTAAGTAAAGGAAGAACAGGGATTTTAAAAACCCACACGGTTTAAAAATGTGAAGACTATCATATTAAGAGTCCAAATACTAAGGAATAAACATGTTAATTCTTATCATAAGTCAAATAACTGATCAGTGATCCAAACTTCTTTTAGTGTCCAAAGAAATCACTTTGATTGTTTTAACACGACAATAGTTGAAGCAGGATTTCAAGCCATATTGCCCTGAAGTAATAAACAAAGAACCAAACCCAAATTTTCCCTGCGTCTGACTGGAGTCAGATGTGATGTTCCAGTGCTATGACCCATAGCAGGGCTCCTAAAGGGTGCAAGAGTGTCATGAGAAGCTGCAAGAACTGGAAAATATCAAGGATGTTGATGTGTTCTCAATACATTGCCAGTAGGAAATGGGAAGAGGGGCTGCAAAAGAAGAGAGTCGGCTGTGATGGAGACCTGCTGTTGTGCTCCCCTGCATTCATTCGGCTGCCACGAGCGTGTTAGGTGCCCCCAAGTCCGGTGTGCAAACACAACATGCTACCAGCTTCCACACGCAGTGCTAAGGCTGCATTTGATGCTTTCCTAATGCAGCCTCGAGCCAGTAACTTCAAAGGAGCACATCAAAGCTGTTATTCACAGCGGAGAAGAGAGTGTGAAGCCGGGTGGCATTTTTTTTCTCCCCAGCGAATATGAAACTTTAGGGGGCTTCCCAAAGGACATACGAGTGATTAAAAAAAAGGAAAACTCTCCTTCGTATCCTAGGGAAAGGAGGGTAGAGGCCCCATAGAGGCAGATGGAGGAAGAAATGAAAATTTCTCTCTATTAATACATCTCCTAGATAGCCTGCTATGCTGCGAAGGGAGGGGGGAGGGCGGGAGAAAAAAGAACTAAGTTTCATCTTTGTTTCATTGGTCTTTTTTTTTTTAATCTGAGTCACAAAAGCTTAAAATGATGAAATGAGCATGTGCAGTCTGACTGCGATAGGAGACAGGCAATTACTGAAACTCTGGGCCACAATATCAGCTGCCTGCTGACTTCTGCGATTGAATTAAAACTACCATAAGAATAATGCAAGGACTTGCCCTTGTCCTGCTTGTCTATGTGTTTATTTAATTTTCTGTCCAACTGACTCTCAAATAAATTGGAAACAGCTGCCATTTTTTTGATTCAGTAGCTCCATTACCCCCCAATGACATCATTCTGGGCACGCTCACCAACAATAGGTCATTATGCAGCAATTACTTTATTGATTTATGGAAGTTTTTAAGCTCCACCAGGAATATGCACATTCAAGGAAAAAAAGGACTTTTCCTTCTGCGCTCTTGTAAGTAGTGAGTTGCTGCACTAGGCAGGGATAGTATTACGGACACAAAATTGGAATTTAGATTACAAAGGGAAAAGGAGGAAACCTTTTTGCTATTGGTTACATCACCAAAGAAAAAAGAAGATAAGATTTCAGAGAAGGATCCTGCTGTGAACTGATGTTTAGAAACCATGATTTAATGCGGTAATTAAACATATGACGCAAGTAAAACTGCTATGTAATAAGCTGGCAATAAAAGCATGCAACATTTGCTATAATCCACCCTAATGAAAGCTCTGATGCATGGGGTCTTTGAGGTAGTGCAAAACACTTTTAAGAATTATTATCACATGGAAACATTTGCTTTCTTCTGTTCCTATCAATATGTTAGATCAGCCATCATTTATACATTATACACAATTCTAAGGGAGGAATGCAGAAACCATATAGTGCAGATCTGATTCATCATGGTCTTTCAGCCTTTAATCATCTGCTCGGTTTGAAAGTGTGGAATTTTGAAGAAGACTGACACTGCAAATTAAGACAATTTGTCATTTTCTGTTTTCAGAAAAACCTGTTGGCATACTCAGGAAAAAGTATCGCTGTAGTTAATAAAATAGTGGTACGCAATTAAAGAATTTTATAATCTTTTGAAACAGAATGGACATTAAGCTGTATGGAACAGAGATATAGATATTCCTTTTAAGAATAGTTTAGAAGTGGTTAAATACCTGCAAAAACTGCATCTGAACATGTATTTGAATATTTGAGTGAGGCTCATACTTATACCTCTTCACTTTTACTTCTAAAACTTCTGTCATTTGCTTTTCTTTGCACTAATGTTTGGAGTCTAAAAATGGCCTGCTGCAATAATCAGTAGTGTAACTCGGGTTTTCAAAAATCTAGAGGAACTGGGTGCCTGAGCATCACAGTATTTAGCAAGAGCTGAGTGCCTTACTTGGATATTCAAACTTCACTCTTTTTTTCTTCCTGTTCCTGACTTTGATGCTTAAAATGTTTCAGTCATCCACTGAGGTTAAGAAGCCAAATCACGTGGTTTAGGTGAATCATCAGAGTTGTGCACAACAGAGGCTCTGATCTTCAAGGGCAAATAGGTGATAGCAGCAGGTTCCTAACTCAAAGGACGATATATACAAACCAGCAACCTTTCTGCAATGATTCCAGTTCCTTTTGAAGACCTGGCCATACTGGATAACTGAAATGTACAACTTATGAACATCATATAGTCAGATATTCCTTCACATTAACTTTTATATACCAGTTGCACATAACAGAGTCACAAAAACTAGCCTCAGCTTGTGAATGATTCATACAGAGAAAAAAAATGGTTGGATAATTAAATTATAATGAAAAAATGATGATTTTTAGGAAACACCTCAAGAAAATGTCTTCAGGTCTGCAATCAGCACCATGTGGGTATATTACTGTGCCTAGCAGACTCTCATATTATGACTTGCAGAACTGGGGCTTAACTGTAGATTGTCATCACAAGTGCTTTGAGAAAGTATCAGAATAATATTTGTGAATTTTCCTTCATTTTATGGATGCATTTTACAATCAAGTCATTTCATTTGTTGTGGCATGTCCAGTGTCCCTTTCCACATCAAATATATGTTAATATTTGAAAGTTGGGTGTTTTTCAGCAAAATGACCCCGGATGAAAGATATATCCTAATTTTTAGGAGGTCATGCTTTGAAATGCAAAAAAACCTAAACAGCTCGTTAGATCTGCTGGTATCACATTAGAAGGAACTACATAAAATGCAGTAAGATATTATGATTAAAATAATAACATATCTGTATTTGATCATATTTTTGCATTTCACACATTAAAATAAATACAACTGAATGATCAGGACATTCCAATGGCATAAGCTTAACTCCTTTTTTTCTACTTGTGACACACTACCAATTGCACTTTGATTGAAAAACATGAAATGATGTGAGACACCTTCTCCGTAGTCTGATTATTCTTTTAAATTTCTCTGATACAGCTGTTGTATCTTACTTGCATCATCATGAAGAATATGTAATGAAGCCAGATACAATACGCTTTTAGTAATGTGCCTGTAAAGTACTTGAAATACAAGCCTGGACTCTATGATGTCCACACAGTGGCCATACAGTTATATGACCTGGTTGTGTGCTTATACCATTTTTACCATGTCCAACACAAATGTGAGATCTCTGTGTGGCTCAGGTGTTGCATTAATAAAGCCACACCAGCAAATTGCATTACTCTGACCTTTTTGGTTTTGTTAACTTTGCCAGACTCCTCTCATTTATAAAAGCAACTTATGAGGAAAGACCTATCAAAATTGACCCGTCAATTATTACGATAATTAGCATTTAATTCATTTAAGTAGCACTTTCAATAACACAGCAATGCAGAGAAGTTAAAAAGCCAAAACAGCTGCAGAGAGCGAGCCTTTCACACAGACAGCAAGGGACCCCAATCTCATTTCTTCCTCCCGTGCATGTCCCATGGGCAGCGTGGGAGGTTTTCCTGTGTGTAGAAGCTGTGGTTAGACCACAGGTATTGAAATTCAAATTTCTCATTCTGGTCACAAAGTTGGTCAGGAGTACAGAAAAATGGTACAGCAGGCATTTGCTCTCACAATGACGAATGAAACAAGAATGAGGAAGGGTACAAATTGAACGTCTCTAACCATCCTACCCCACAGTTCTCCTCTGAACACTGTTCCCGACCCCCGAGCTCGGCTCTTGCTGACTGCATTAGGTGAGACTCGGCAGCCCCACGGGCTCTGGGCGTGCAGGGTCACAGCACTGTGCTGAACCACAGCAAAGCTGACAACGGATCGATGAAGCTGGAAGGCAAACAGGATAAATCTGCTGTGGACCCGTGGAAATGGAACGTGGGGGTAGGGCAACGCTGGGTGCTAAAATTCCCCTTTGGCTACTGGAAATCCTTCAAAGCCAGCAAACTGGCGTACTACCAAAACCAATTGCTAGTGCCAGAACACATTTCTATGGTAAATCAAGTGACAGATTTTGCAGTCATACCGTAAATAATGCACCTTCTCCTCAAGTGGGATGAAATGTAGTTCTACCAAAATGAATAGTGCTGCCTCGATTTATAGCGTCTGAGAATCTGGTTCAGTGTGTTAATATCTCCATTGACATCTTCTGGTTTTAAGTTATGACTCCTCAGTTTCAAAATTCCACCTGGAGTTATTAGTAATAAAAAGGAAATTCCTCTCTGTTCCACCATCCCGCTGGTATTGAGAAGGCTGCGAAGGTTACAAAACTACACATTTTGTGCCTTTACGATAAACGGGTTTTCTCATGAAACAGACATTCTTCTTGACAGTAGAGTGACCAAGATGAAACCCCACGTTTCAGCCAACTGATGTAATTACACTTTAGTCAGTGGTACAATGTTAAGCCTCCATTATACCCCTGTGGCATTTTTCTATCTTGAAACCTTAGGTAAACAGTCCTCTATATCATTATTTATCCCCAAAAGGCACAGTAGGTGAGAAAGGCAACAGTTAAATGAACTGCCTGCTGCTACAAAAGATCAGTGCCAGAGGCAGGATCAAAAGTTGTGAATTTCTGGATCTGCTAACAAAATTTCTCTGTGTAATTATATTCACCATTTACAGATATTAAAGACATGTAGATATTGAAAAATGACAGAAAAAGATACCCAGCTTCTGTAATGGTATCTGTGTCTGTCCCATTGTTTGTATAGACTTTCCAGGAAAATGCATGAAGATACAAAGGTGAACAGCCAGTTAGCTGGATAGTTATAGAGATAGCCAAGGGATGCATTAGCAAAAATAATCACTGGTTATCCTCAACAAATGAAGAATTAAATTTTGCTCTTTGGCCTAGACAGCCTGGCTTTCAGTCCTATGTTTTTTCTCTTTCTCTTTGTACAATTTCCATTGCTCTGGATACTTTCATCACCTTTATGAATGGGGATTTAGCTTCACAGTAGCCTGTGAGGCAAGACTGCTTTCAGAATTAGGAAAGTAAGGCATGGCTTATTTTCAAGCGTAAATCACAGAAGCTGAGTTGCGAGAGAGACCCAGTTTTCTTGTGTGCCAAAGCAGCACTCTGTGCACAAGATCATCTCTTGCAGCTCAAGAGCACCACAGGTTATCGTGTAAGAGAGGAGTGAACCATGCAGTGCCCAGTTGAGCCCCCATGGGTGTACCAGCAGCATCTTGCCTTTGCGCTCCCCCCTGCCTTTCATAGGCACAAGGCCACATACAGGAAGATGGTATCGCAGGGGCATTTCACTGATTGCAAAAGTGAGCCTTGAGATCCGAACTGTGGACCGGGAAGTCAGTCTGTCCTGCTCTGAACTGGAGCGCCATTTGGAAAGACCGTGGTACCCTCTCCCACAAGGTCGGCGTTGGCTGACGCAGCCGCCTCTCCCTGGGCCTGGGGCCAGACACCAATCCAAGCAGAGCTGCGCTTTTTCCCGTGAACCGCCGGGACCGTCACCGGTTCTGCAGCAATCCCTCTGGCTGATATAGCTCAGATGTCACAATAAAAACTGATATATGCAAATTGGCAAAGAGTGTTTGCTTTTTACCTTAAACATAGTTTTTCAGCTGAACTTTGCATTCTATGGAGATGCATTTTTGAAAACCAGAACTGAGCATAAAATTCCATTATTTAAGTGGCATATACTAGGTAGGTATGGTCTAAGAAACCTGGCAGTAACTTACTCTGTTTGTGGTTTCTACTTTGTTAGACTCTGTGGAGCCATGAATCTATCTTGTCCTTAAAAAACTGAAAGAGGGGGCCTTTAAAATGAATATAATGTTAAATTTATGTGCCACAGGAGCAGCATATCAAGGCCTCTGTGCTGATTAGACCCAGATGTTGGTAACAATGTTAGTGTTATGGACCAACTGCAGGTGTGGGAATAAATCCCTTTCCCTGGGACCCTCAGCAATCAGACCAGTGGTTTCTCCTGGCTCTCAGCTCACAGTTTTCAATTAGCACTACAATGGTATTGTTGTTCTCCAGCATTAGATCATATGTCATGTAAATGAAGTTGAATATACACTTTAACTCGACAAGGTGATTAAGGCCAAGGATACATATGTTCACTATTATAACACCATCAAGGTTAAAAAATAATAATAAAAAAATAGCCCTGACATGCAATATAGCTTTTATTATTTTGGCTTATCAGTAGATTTTCACATTTTACTTTCATAAAACAGAACATAGTGTAAAGCAGGGCTAGACCAGAATTTGAATAAAAGGCAGACAAAAATAACGTATGTGTAAAATTACATACACGTGTATGTGAGTATAATGCTTAATTTTGGACTTTTATGTATTTATGTGACAGTCTGACATCTGACAACTTGGATTGCTCTGTATTTCCTTTCCTCATTTTCTGTCCACTCTCCTTACCTTTCCTCTTTCATGTCAATGAAAAGTGTATGCACAACTATTTCCAGAGGAGGAGAAACCGGGATATTCCTGAAAAGCCATCCACCTCAGAGCAATGAATCCAGCTCATCAGTGCCAGAGGCTGTTTTCTCTATCTCCTTTGGGTTTCATGATATTTAGAACACCACCATGGCTCACTAAAACATATTAAGGGCTCTATTAAGTAAAGGGGCCATGCTCCTCTTCCACACATGCATAATTCCCATTAATGTCAATGGCCATTACCTCTGCAATGAAGAGTGCAGCCACTAATATTTTTCTTATATGTTCACTTTCATCAGGTTCTCTGTGCCAGAGCTGTGGGGCTGCATATTATTCAGTGGCAGCAAAACAAAAATAAGAGGGAAAGCTATGGAAAAGTAATGTAAAAGAATGACACAAACCACCATAGAGACAGGTTCTGGTTTATCATTTGCAGGGGAAGAAGATGATTTCTCTTTTCTGGCAGTACAACGGAACTGCAGACACAAACCCATTAGGAATACAGGAACTGTAGGAGGTCCCCAGGGTTATCGAGTCTTACCAAAGGTTATCAATCGCCAATCTCCTGCCACCGTAGGCCATCACAGAATAGATATGGGACTTATTCTGAATGCGGAACAAACAACAGAACGATGGGACCCCAGTGCCCCCACAGACCCAATGAACCCCAACACTGACAACTACGCGTCCTCTCTTAGAGAGTGGAGCTCAAGAGCTCATCAGTTTATTACTGATGATCACAAGAAGGACTATCAGCTTCTCTGTTGCCCGCTTACACATTGGCAGTCGGCAGTGTAGGTGCCTTTGAGTGTTCCTGGCCAACTGAACGTGAAATCACAAAGAAAATGTCCCTTAAGGAGGTGCATCTTGGTGGGAGAGTAAGAAACTGCAAGTCTTGGATGCTATATTCTGCTCTGATCCTTTGTTATTCTGCACATGCCATAACCTCCTCTGTGTCTTGCCTTCCAATAAAATGGGTGCAATAGCTGATGAACAGGAATTATCTAGATGTACATTCACCACTTATATACATTTCAGAAGCCAGAGAAAACTGCATAGCACAGGCCATATAAATATTCAATTAATACAAACGATTCTGTGAACAACTATCAGTAACAAATATTTTCTATACGTTGTTTACTCTGCAGTAATTCTAAAAAATCTGTTCTGTCCACCTGCCTTAGATATGTCACCTACTCTTGCCTTAAGCTTTTCCTGCAAACTCCTTGGAACAGAGACTTCTGTTGTGCATCCAGAGGCTGTGACATGATAAGGAATGAAGTACTGAGTCTCTAGGCGTTATTGTTATATAGCTACTTACAACTGCTACTATTCATAGATTCACGTTTTTGCATCCCAGCTTTTGTTTCAACAGCATTGAGAAACATGCATTTTGCCTATGAAGAGTAATAATTCAAGATTCAGAGAAAAGTAAGTCTAGTTCATGTAGGATCTGAGAACTCAACATTTCTTTTCTGCACAGATTTGAAACAAAACCTGCGAAAACTCATATATTTCTCTATAAGGAGGAGTTGCAGGTCGTAGGAAGTCTGGGATTCCTGACTCAGAGGCAGACTGGTGAGGAGCACAGCACAGAAGCAGCAAAATTAAAAGAAGAACAAAAATCCCAGCAAGACATCCAAGCCAGAATCTTACCTGGGCTTCATTAGAATTTACAGTTCACCCCTGGGAAGCCTTTGAATTTCCATGAGTTTAGGTGTACTCCAATGAAAAAATGTTGTCTGACCTGTTTCAACTATTTCTGGCTAGGAAAACAGTAAGTACTACTCTATAGTGATGAAGCAACCTGGAAACCTGCCTCGAACAATTTTATCCACACTGTATTAACTCAGAACACTGGAAAGTCCCAGAATAGGTGATGTAGGAGAAAAGAAAAACTCCAGCATTAATGATGAATAAATGGGGATAGCCCAGTGATCACTGGCGTGCTCACTCACAGGTGACAGGTCTCAAACACACACTCACACAAACCATGTCCTGTTTGTGGCTTGTATGCAGGACATGCTGAGCAAAAAATCATTCCCTCCTGTTAAGAAGTACAACTGCCTTTGTAACAATGTCAGCATACACTAACTTCAGCAGAAATGTAAGCAACATAAGTTAGCAATGATATGTAAGATTTAACTTGCAAAAGAGCTTCAGAAGTTTGTAGATTTTGAGACAGGAAACCATAAACTTATTTTAGGGACAAGGCTCTCCTGCCTGGCTTTATCTTCTGAATGTTCCCTCAAATGGTGTGCTCTGTATGGCTAACAATTCTCCCAAACAACAATTAATCCATGCTAACAAAGTTGTCAGATGTATTGGAGTTATTAGCCAAGTTTTAAACAGGTTATTCCCAAGTTACCTGAACAGAAGCCTTTGTGTACAGTTGTAACAGTAAATCATAATAATGAAAGTGCTCACATGGGTATATAAAAATAGTATTAATAATATCTAACTCCTATATGGAACTTTTAAAGTTATTCAAAAGTTTCAGGGGAGAAAATTAAATTTGGGGGGGAGGGACGAAACTATCATAAAGATACAAATGTTCATTTAACATGAGCAGCATAAAGAAGAACTCATAAATGGTCTGTCTAGGAAACAAACAGATCAATCAAGAAATAATTAAGCTTACTAAAATCTATGAAGTATTGAGGAATACAAAACACTAACAATATTTTCAACCTATGACACACTTTCTGTCCAGTGATTATAAATGTTCTACAACACTTGCAAGAAGCATCTGTCTTGTTTTAGAGACTGATAGAACAATGCAATGTGCAAGATAAAATTTTCCTCTCATCCACGCTCTGAAAATACCTCCAGCTCAATGACCCCAAATCCTGCATCCACGTGAACAGTGGGAGGGTGTGTGTGTAGATGTGAAAAGAGGGGACAGAGACCTGGTCTCAATCCAAGGTAGAGAAATAGGCTCTCTGCTGTAAGTGAAGAAGATGGGCTTGTTCCAGGAACTGTATCTCAGAGGATGCAAGGATGGCCTCACCTCTCACGTAGCTGGATATACTCTTTGAACCAGGGAATGATACAGGAATTTCTTCAGAAACTTTGTCTCTAGCAAAGATTTCCCAAGCAAGAAGACTCCTCCAGGACTTCATTCTGCCAGCCTCAGAAGATCAGACTCAGGGTCAGAAAAGGTGGTACAGAATGTACATGTATCAAGTTCAAATCTATCTCCAGTTGCATGGCCACAGAGACAGACAGAAACTGAACTAGAACTCTTAACACATAATTTCTAGTCTTTGTCTTCAACCATTTCACCTTCCTTTCATTCGTTATTTTACTCACTATCCTAGACACCAATCCACCTTTTAAACTTATAAAAAAAAGTGACTGCAAAGGCAAAGTTAAAGGTGTAGTTGAGTCAAGTAGCAGCATGAAACTAGTAAAGGCCAAGCTAACAGGAGTTTATTGTAGCAGACATTGATTCATAGTTGTTAATCACTGTGAATAAAATACAGACAACAAGTGTGCCACTTAAAACTGACTAGGTGTGCCATTTACCCATTGATTGGAGGGAATGAAATCAATGGTGCGGGCTCTGCTCCACAGCAATCGCACCACAGACAGAGGAGTATATTTCAGCAAGGCACCAATTAAATGGATTCTTCTGTTGTTATAGCCCCATCATGATCTGAGCAGCTTTGGTTTTGAGTAAAAGCAACGGGCCCGTGTAATCACAACCCATTAAAAAAACGGCAATCTATAATTTAGATCATTTCAGTGCAGGCGTCAAAGCACAAAAGTTAATATGAACTTAGGATATGTAAAACCGTAGGCCATGATAGTCCTGTGTAGTTACCTTTCCGAGCTCTGCCTCCTATTAGCAAGGCAAACACTGAGGAGCAAGGCCAACCCTTGCATCTTGGGGAGGACAAAAGGCTGGAGAAATTGAGAAGAGACTATTATCCTACTGTTTGCTTTCTGTTGACAGGAGGTTAGTGAGTTCAAAGGGAAGTCTTTAGAGACAAAAGGTCATTTCTCTTGTTATAAGAAACTCCCAGCTCCCTCCCACTCCTCTGCCAATGGTTTAAAATGAAAAATGTAAGAGTGGTTTAGGCACTTAAAGAGTTCTTCTAAGTGGAGGCAAAATACCTTTCAAATTAAATACAAGTACTCAGATGCAAGCCACCAGCACAGCAAGCACTGTAAACAATACTTACATAGAGTGGGTTTAATGAGTCATATATCAAAGAACTAGAAATACCCACCTCAGACAGACCCCTCATAGAAATCACTAAGCTCAGTGGCTGAGCTGTTTACACTAAAGGCCATTCGTTATGCATGCCCTAGCAGTGAACAATAGGAATATTATGCTGAAAAGTTGAGTAAATCTATCCCACCTTTCACCAATACCTTCGTGAACCCATGAATCCGTGGGGATGGATGGCATTATTCCACAAAGTATTGTGAAAACAGGCACCATTGTTAGACCCACAATACATTACTGATAACCAGGTAGAGGCAGAGCTAAAGGAACATATCACTACTGCAGGTGAAGAAAAGAGAAGTGTTCTGCAAACACATGTAGAGGAAAGAATATGCTTTTTGTGCTTCTCACTCATGGTTAAAGTATAACTGATTTTCACGTTTAAGCAACGGCTTCCTAAATATAGCCTTGACAAACATCTGCCTTTCCTTCACTTTCCTGTCTGTTTTTGGAACAAATTCTGACCAATGCTAAGATGAGGAATTTAAAATTAAACGTAGGATGCTTGAAAATTGGATCTTTTTTGAAGCTCTATCTTACTTGTACTGGGAGATCTAGCCTGAAGGCCAACAGTGGCTGAGGTTGGAAGGGGAGCGGGGGGGAGGTGAAGGAGAGAGGGGTGGTGAAGAAGGGAGAGGATGAGACTAAAGTCCCCGCACGGATGTCTTGTTAGTGCAAGAGCATCCCTCACTGGCCAAGAGGAGGCAATGACCTAGAATAGGCTTGCCTCTCTTCTGGATGAAATACTACTCCTGAATCCACCAACAGCAGAAACTTCTTGAGGTGTAAGAAAATGCGTTATAAAAGCACGGATGATGTCTGAGCGATTACAAACAATGAAGGGTTTCTCTGCCTCATATTCATGCTCCACACATTACATGTGTTTATGCCTGTATTAAACACAGAGAAGCACAAATGGAGTATTTCCATACAGATAACACACGTATTTCTAGAGAGAGTGAGTGAGCATACAGTTATTTCCATTTAATCCAAATTATGGAAATTTCTTTTAAAATGTTACATTTAACTTATATCAGTTAATCAGTTAAGGATATAGCATGGTCTAGATTTTGGCAGTTCCCATGGGATGAACATTAAAGCAGTGAAAGCCGCTGTAACAGTAGTTATTATGTTTTAATGTAACTGCTCTGGAAACCAGCTGTATATGCACCCCACACTGCCTATTGCTAGTCTAGAGGAGGCATAGAAGTAGGAAATGTAGCTAAAAGGGTCTCACTGTCCAGTCATGCTAGGCACCTTACAAACACATGAAAAAACGAAGTCCCTGGCTAACAGAGTTTATAACCTCATTTAGGACTAGCTGTAAGTTATAGTAGACCTCTCAACTGCAGTATCCCCCTCTATCATTTATATCTATTGGACATATGTGCGGAAAGTGAACATAAAGTAACCACATCTTACTCAAATGTCATACACCCCTTAAGTGAAAATTAACTAGGCCCTGTGTTTATTACAGTGGAGCTTGCTAGACCTCCTTGGGTTCAGGGTCAGTTGGTGTTTCTTTATGAACCCCTTTATGAAAGTTTTCAGTGCTTTATAGTTCAGCCATTAAATGTTGCTCCAGGCTGAAGCTTCTCACAAAAGGTTTAATTCTAGGAACATTTTTTTTTGGTAATATATTTTCAAAGAGATCTCTCTGGTCATTTTTAAAACATAAAAAGAGTTTAAAAAAAAAAAGTTAATTGGTTTTAGGCTGTCTTTAGGGCTTGCCATAATTCAGAAACAACGTAGAGCTTGCCATTTTTGGTGTTTGAAGCCTGTCTACTGAGTTTGTACTGGGACTTTTTATTGCCTTTCTAATATGCATGTCTATGAATAAGCATTCCTACACCTTTTTATGGTTATTACAGTTTGTTTTTCACCCCATGGGCTGAAATTCTGCTTGTCTGACTCATGCAAAGTAATCCATATCGAGTATGATAAGTGGTTCTAGGCCTCCATTTTTAGAGATTAAATTCTAGAGAACTAAGTCTTTGCTTCATTTAATTGCACAATTTTAGGATGTTCTTTGCATTTCACATTTTCATAGCATTTCAGTAGTGTTGAATGTTGCATGGCACTTCCATGTTTGCGCTGAAATTAGTTCCTGCCCTGGCCACACTGGTGCTTTTATTCCAGTTCTAAGAAGATGAGCTTGTCGGCAGTGCTGCCTAAAACTGATCCTGCTCAAACTGCCCTGCTACGAATGATTTCTGCATGTGCATGGCTCCTGGAGTCAGGGAAGGTTAAGGCTTGAATGTTTAATAACATTCCCCTCACATGTGACTAGCACAACAAACCAAGAGGCATGGCTTGTCCTTGTGAGTATTGGTGAGCTTCACAGGAAGGGGACCAGGACTGACGTTCAGTCTCTGCATGCTGTGTGAGCCTCCCCACACAATTTCTTCCAAAGAGCTATAAATGAAATCAAGACACATTTGCAAAAGCATCTATGTGAATATCCACACTGAAGAACTTGAGAGCAAGAAGTGCTGAGAGCTGTATCAAAAATCTCCACGTGGCTGACTTTTGGCTATGGATCTTGAGCTGTGAAACCCCAACAGCACGCTTTGCTGCCCCAGTCCTGGCGCAGCTTGTACATGCCTCCCTCACCGGCTCCATCAGGGCCCTAAGCTAGTTTTAGTGCAGAAATCTGTTTCTTTAAAAATGCTTTCGTTTCTTTTTCTCTCATCTGGGAGCCAACCAAAGCCCGACTTCGACCCAGCTTCCCCATCCAGGGCCCATCTCCTCTCACTATGAACTGGTGCCCCACTGGTGCCATTTATGGCTCCCCATCCATCCTCACTCTTCCTGCCACCTCCACAGCTCCCTCCACCTGCTCTACTTTCCTCTCTCTCTGACTCACACCTCTTCCTCCCAAAATCTCCCCACCCCAGCCCCACACTCTCACCTGAAAGAATCAGTGTACCACTATTTTAAATGCTGATATAGGCAATAACAAGTTGGGGGCAACTGATAAGTGGTAACTGCATCAAGCAGGCTGTGCGCGCCTGTCGTTATCATGATCTGACTGCATTTATCATGCAGCAACTGGTATGTGGCAAGCAGAGAGCATGCCCTGTGCATCCTGCCGGCCCTGTGACATGGCAGCTTGATGGGAGGAGATGCCCTGCAAGCAGGAGTCCAAAGCTCTTGTACATGTTACGTCTACCTAAGAGTGACCCCTGAGCCCACCCAAGTTAGGAGGGTTACACTTACGGTAGCTAGCATTGCTATGCACATCACGTCATTAACACAACATGACTGATATCAAATTAAAGGAGCAGCAACAAAGAAAAGTTCCTTGTAATTTATGATAAAAGGAGAAGCAGATGTTTATAAAAAGACAAAGGCAGCAAGGAAAAAATAAAGAAATAAACTTTCACATGCTCTATTTTTGGTAAACCTCAGGGGCAAAACTCAGGTTTGAGCAGGAAAAAATATCTGTTGCATATTAAACTAAGATTTATTAGCATTGTTAGGACAGGCAGCATAAATACAAACCTATACTTTACCTGTGAACTTAAACTTTTATTAGATAGCTACATCCTAGAGCTGAATTTCTCTCTACAACCACCCCTTCAGGCTATGTCTCTACCTAGTAGATTCTTTCTGCATAACAGCTCTAATATATAGCTCTTCCCATCCACTAATCACGGCACATCTTGATTACTGCAACATTCTTTTCTCTGGCCTTGACAAAAGCAATCATCCTCATGTCCATTAAGAATATGCCTGGCAAAAATTATTTTCTAGCCTGTTTCTTTTAACCATTTCGCTCCCTCTTTTCATTTTCTTCTGTTGGCATCCTTTCCCTATTACATCAAATACAAAACTACTTGTTATTTTAAAGGAGTCTCATAGGTGATCTCACTCACACTTCCTATCAGCTTTTCTTCATTAATGAGTTGTTTACTCCTGTCTGGCCTATTAAAATTTCAAACAAACGCTTTCATGGTTTGTCCCATAGGTTGTCCTCACAGTCTTCAAAACAAAAGGTTTTCATGGTCATAAATAAATATCATTTCAGTGTTCTTCTTCAAACTTCTCCTTAAAACATTCCTTCTCCCTGAAATCTGGAAAAACTTGTCAATGGTTAAACTCACAGTGTGCTGAGCCCACCATCTACCATGCTGACCTATACTGTCCCTTGGTTTCCTTGAAATACCCTCAGTTATGTCTGCAGCCATATGTTGTCTCTTGTCTTGGGCTCAGATGCATAATCAAATTGCCACAGCTTAATGAGTACCACGTGTTAGCTGAGCCAAAGTAGTAATTTGCATAGTTTTAAGCCACAGCACATGCAAGTTAAAATGCACTAACTTAAACCTCAGTGAAATGGGTTTAAGAACATAAGTTTACATTATGACAGCTAAGAGTATGCATGCAACAAGTCATCGTGGCAACTTGTTAGACCATTGCAACTTAATTATGCATCTGGAGGCTTACACGTTGAACTGTGTTTGGAGCAAAAACTGTTTTTTTTCATACATCCATGTAGCATTTAGAGGCTTTGCCCAGAACAGAGCTTCTAGGATTTACTACCACGGAGTGAGTAACTACAAGAAGCAACACTACATAAAGACAAAGTTGTTATGCGAACAGCCAGATGCACTGTTCCTGAAGTGGATCTGTCTCTGTTCTTACGACAGCTCCCTGCTGTAGCATGCTTCTCAAGGGCTGATAACACATCACATTGTTCAGAGGTCAAATGTTTCTCTCTCTACTCAAAGTCATTTTGACCATGTATTTGACTTCCACATTTACACCTTGCTCTCTCCTCTCCTGCAGTTTTTTTCCCTCCCTCTTCTTCTTCAGTACCTAAACCACGTCTTCAACACACTTTCTCCTCTTCCTCCTCTCCCCACCTTTTTTTTCTTCTTGTTTGTACCAGCAGCTCTGGGAAAGAGAAACAGAAGAAGTGTTTTTCACTCTCTAAAGCTCTTGAGAGTTGGTACTGCCAATGTGACAGGGTAACACTTTCCTGGAATAAACAAAACTTTAAAAACTTTTTTGTGGTGGAGTTCCCGTTGTTTGGGACTGAGTTGCAGTCCTAAAGTCACACAAGATTGAGTGGCCAAGATCATGTCAGTAAATAAAAGTACCTTCTTTCACTTGTGATACTGGAGAGGACGCAGGCAGAAGTTGAGGACGTGTCTCAACAAGAGCTGCTGAATAATTTGAAAATATTTGAGGATGAGCTTTTTTGTCAATGAAAAAGAGATAATTGTTAGGCTTCCACTCTCCCATTCCACAAGTGCTACCTTCCAGCACTTCTGCCTGGTGTATCTCTCTCTCTTCTCTGCCTGTTTAAGCCTCAAAACTGCCTGCAGCAGGAATCCTGGACTGCAGTGGTATAAAGCAGTATATCTTTATACATAATCCAAGTGGCCAGGGAGAGATGAGAAAGTTAATGATTCATCCCTTGATGAGCTGGAGAAGATATGAACTGGCATATTGGTTTTTAAATAAAGAATTCCCTCCATCAGCAATACAGGCTTGTACAAGCAGCTATCAAATACAATTCTCAGAATTGCTAAAGCGTCTTTGGCATACAAGTCCAACTGAAAACTGTTATTAAAACACGTACTCTCCTAAATTGTTTAGCCAGAAAATGCAACCAGAGGTTCTGAATGCCTAAGGAAAAACACATGCACATGTTCAATTTCAAACACTCTCAGAGACAAAATAATTAATTCTCTCTGCAAGCTAGTGAAGCAAGCATTTAAACCTCTGAAAAACTAGAGGAACAGGGGAAAGGAAGACAAGGAGAAAGAAAGAGGAGAGGAATCAGCCTGGCATGGTTAAGTGATTTGCTCATGAACAAGATCATCAGCAGATTTAAAGAATGATCCAGCTTCCACTGAGTTTCATAAAACAAGCTTAGAAGCTCCAAGCATCATTCTCAAACACAGGGAGTATGTGATCCTTATGTCCCTACGTAATTGGTTAAAGGTTCTTTGCATAGTACACATAGTTTAGGCCAAGAACGAAAGACTATGGGTTTTGTTATTGAGGATCTTTTTCCAATGTTACTGTCTAAAAACAATAATGAAGCAAACATTGCAAGAAGACAAGCTAAATCATTGGCATTCCTGCAAACAGAATAGCCAAATACTGATAATGCTGCCACTATGGATTTCTATATTCAGAAAAACCCCAAACCCTAAAATGTGGCTGGTTTGAAAACAACTCTGCAAGCATGTGCTTGGCTCTGTTCTAGGTCGTGGTCACAACTGTTGCTACAATTGCAAACAGAGCCAGGTCAAATTCAGGGCTGATTCATAGCTGACCTTTGGCTCATGTAATCTATGCAACAAGAAAAAGAGGAGTTACAACTTGAAACGCATGGATCAGGAAGGCTACAATGTATAGCAATCCCCTTTACTATTCCCTCTTACCCACTTCAATATGCACTTTGGCTTTTTGGTTCTCTTAACATTTCCCATAACAGATTGCTGTCATTGGGCTAACCCACTGTCGCCACAGCTGTTTGAGGTGTGCTGGCTTATTGAAGACGTCGTAGGGAAGGATATGACACAGGAGACCCACCTGCCTCTGCGATGGCAGGTGGAGGTCTAACAGGATAACCTAGAATATCTAAAATGGCACTAATGGCTATGTTTAAGGAAGTGGATTGACACCTTAAAGTCAACGGCAAAATATCTACTGATGTCAAAATAGGTAAATTGCATTCCTACTGGATATCTCCAAAATGCCATAAAACAAATTCTGATCTAAGGCCAGTTCTGCCCTACTGAGGCTATCATCTGGGCTATTATGGTGACAGCATTATATTTTGGAGCTGAATTTGAACCAGTTACCTTTATCACACTGCTCGTCACTGGTACCTAGGCCCACGCTGGAAGCCTACACCATGGCCAGTCTGTGTAGCACTTTTGGACTGAACCAGTGAGCATGGATATGATCTGTTCATCTCATTTGTGCTCTGTTCAAACAGTGAGAGAAGAAAGGGTGTTCTCAAGTACAGAAACCATCAGAGGCTCTCATATCGCACAGTCCAACCCGCAATCAGCAGGATATGGGTTGTTTTTGCAGGTTCATGTGTAACATGGCACTGGTTTCTTTCTTTTGCAGTTCCAATATTACAATTCCTGTCCCAAATAGCAACTGGGCACAAAATTAAATTATTTGAACATTTTGAAGCCTGAGAAATAAATAAGCCTGGGCCTCGCACTCCTGATTTTTGATAACTTTTACGTTTAGATATTTATTGTGTAGTAACTACCATCCATGTAGTAGGCTGAGATATGTTTCTCAGGGACCCCAGTCTTTAAAAACATAGAGATCTAGATCTTTCCAGCTTTATCAATATTTCCTTTGAGGAGGGGGAAAAGGTAGCTTTGGCTTTTTCAGTGGTTGATTTATTTTCTGAGGTGAGGGAAATCTAGTTATTTTCCACACCAGTTCACCTAGGTCTGTTTGTAGTATAAGAGAAAAGCCCTCTAATTACATGTTTTATATTTTCCTAAGATCCTAGGCCAATTTATTTCTGCAGAAAACTGTATCTTTAAATTGTGAAAATCACTCCATAAATTCTGAGTTAGAACAGTCAAGGTCTGATACCTTATCTGTGCGCTTACTGTGTACAAGGTCACATCATCAGCATGTAGATGTACAGAATATTTCATGAACTGTACAGCGTCGACAGGTCATTAATAAAAACTGCAAAAGTAAAAGCCCTCTAATTAGCTCCTGAGGTAACTTCACATGTAACATTTTCACCTCAGATTCAACACCATTAAACAAATGACTGGTGTTTGCTCTCTAATATAGCCAGAGAACCATTCTACTGTAGTTAAACTCAGCCAAATTGAGGGAAACTTAGATAGCAATATGTTGTGATTTATTGGATCAAAGGCCACAGTGAAATCAATATAGATAGTTCCAGCATAAAAAATTATAATGTATGTCTATAACAATATCAAGGTTACCTTGAAAAGAGCAATGTAGCAGGCCAAAACATGACTAAAATAGGGTCAGTACATTATCTTTGAAAGGAACACTCATTAATTTTTGAGCAATTGGGAGAAAACAGAGAAAACACAAATAGGTTATAATTAGGGCAGTACAACAGCATCATTTCAAATGGCCGGTTATCTCCAATTAGAAAGTAGATATTATAATAAAGATCCAGCAACAGGTTTGAGAAGAGCTTACAGAAGATATTTAAAGAAATACAGGGTAAGGTTCCCAATGGCTAGCACACTGACTAGAAGGTGGGCTGAGAGCAATGAGGCCACTTTTTTTGTGGACTCAGTTTCTCCACTGCAGTACAGATGACTGAAAGGACATTTTCATGAGCATTTTGTAAGGCAAGGTAAAGCTAAGTATACAGGCGTTATCAGATACAACAGGAATGTAGAAGGCAAAATAGGAGATTAAACCATCAACTCTTTCTCCTTATTAAAAAAAATGCTTTTCATATGTGAAGGGAGGAATGCAAGATTAACCGGGTGACACTGGCTGGGTTGAAAAGGAGTAAATTCCTCTTCCTGCATTAACTGCTCGTGATTAGGAACAGCTTGCTAATCAGAAATGAACAGCTCCGAGGTCTCCCAGGCTGCACCTCTGCGAGGAAATAAAACAGGGCAAAGGCATGTTCAAAACATCAGCAGGCGACATGCTCTGATGTTAGCACTCTCCCCGCCACAGCTTTGGCCCGCTAGCATGTCCCGTTCGATACCGAGGTACACCTCATGGGGTAGCATGCGGAAGGACTGTTTCCTATTGGCGTCGTGGCCTGTTTTATTTAACAGTTTAGATCCGGCCCTTGAGTCCAATCAAGCTAAGTGGACAGAGCAACATGTTCCCTGTGTGGAGCAGGGAGAACTCTCTATTGCAAATAATATGTTTGGTAAATGTCGCCCTTTCTTCTGTTTGCAGATTGCCATTGACGGATTTTTCATTCATGTGTTTGTTATTTGATCTTGTCTGATGAATAGGTTGTGAAAAAAGATATTTCAGTCTATGTTCTGGGGGCTTTTTGGTGAGCATATTACTTTTCACTGTTTGCTATTCAATATTTATAGTGGTTGGTCACCCAAAATACATTTGCATTGCTTCTGCTTTCTGGATTACTTGAGAGAAAGAGATTAATGAGAATTTGAGATGGCCAGACAAACTAATCCAAGTGTGAAGAGATTAGCATGCATACCCATGAATTACATTCTGTAACCATCTTGTAACCTTAAAGTCCTTAGTGTAAAAGGTATACAAGGCCTTTTACATCAATATCTCAACTTGAATGACATGATGACAATTTAAAACAACTGGAATTTATTTTAAAGCCAATTAAAAACCCGATAATCTACTTCACTCTGATATAATGGAGACATTAAAACTGAAATTAATTAATTTGTGTCAGTTTATAACAACAGTAAATTTTGGCACCTTTCCATCAGATAACTTGAACAATGTGAGGTTTTATGTTTTTTAAATCTCATAATCCTTCTAAAATGGAACACGAAAGAAGCTCAGGCCCAATGTTTTCATGTTCCCCTCAGAGGCGCAAGTTGCCAGCCTATAAATGAGACTCTCTCCAAAATCACACCCCAGCTGCTCCTTCTGTCACCCCTCATATTCAGGAGAGGTTACTTCCACAGAGGGATGGTGGTCTTGAACATGGAGCAAACAAATGGGCAGAGCTGAAGATATGGGAACCTCAGGTCTCATCCAGGGTCTTATACTGATGCCCACTCCCCCTGAGGCAAAAAAGATGAAGGAACAGGAAGGCCAAATTTTCTTTTATGTCAGTGACTTTTCATGACAGTGAGGCAAACTTATCAGACATCTGAAGAGTTTTTCAAGGGTGCAGAGTCATTGCTTGGTCCTAGACAAAGTACAGTAATGGAGAGTGTTATCCCTGGGAATCATTCTGCAGTGGCCCACAGCTGGTTCACTGTACGAGCTAATGGCTCTTTAGCCAACTGTCCTGTGATTTCTTTCTCCTCAGGCTTAATAACTTTCCTAACAAGTTTTTTTGTACAACTATATATGAAGCTGTGTTTTTTTTCCAAGTGGTAATTGCCCCAAATATACTGGAATAGAGCTATTATCACTACCAGTGCAGTTGTTACAATAGTTCCTAAGCAGAAGATTGCAATAATATCCCAAGAGAGCGCTGGTGCCTAGAAGTCAATAGGACTTCTTCCTACTCTACCATGGACCTTTGGTTTTTGTCTTATGTTCCCCAGTTTGTAAATGGATAACAAAAATATAACCTATCTACATAAAATGCTTTCAGATCTACTGCTGACAACAGCTATATTTCACCTATATTTCACCCTTGCATCCATATGGTTGGACAAAAGGAAAATAAAATTTATATTTATTGCTAATTCTTTAGCCTAGTAGGAAACATGGAATAATAGTACTGTAAGAGAAACTCCTTATGGTGTTACTCGAAACAGTTGAACATTGTCCAGATATTATTGAAAAGTTACCTTCCCATATCTGAATATGAGAGAGACATAGAAATAAACACAAATTATTAGAACTTACCATAGGTGTTATATTTGATGAAGAAAATGCTAAAACCACAGGCAATAAAAAGGAAAATCATGTGCTAGCTGGCAAGAAATTATTTCTACATTATTAGGGTACCAACTTGTTAATCATATTAACAATTTTATATTATATTTAATGTCGCATAAGTCCTACGCTGACTGAGTTGTCAGTGTTGTCTGTGGCAGTCATAAAAAATACTAACTTCTGGGAATAACAGTAGAAAGCCAGTGATACTTTTTACTTTAAATTGACAGATGATATGATTGAATAGTTCATACCTGACATGCTGAAGTCTTTTCTTACTAAACTTAATTCAGATAGTGACTAATGTAGAGATAGTGGCACAAATTTTTGCACAAGCAAATGAGTAAGAGTTATACCCTGCAGGCAGCTCCCATTCATGTGCTTATCCAAACTGAGGTCTGTGCTTCCATGTCTCCATAACTATGGCTACCCTTCCAGACTAAGCATAGCTGTATCTGTCTACACAAGGACAAGCTCCAAGGTATCACCCAATGAACACGATATAACTCATGACCTAACCAGATGGTCAGCCGTGGTTTCTGTGTCTGGGTACTGTTAATCTGTACTAAATTTAACTGAGGGAGAAAGGCTTATAAGTTTCAGCCTATATCAGCCCTATTTTACTTCATGTTTTGCAGACACATTTTGATTTCGGTGGTTCACTAATGAATATGCACCTGTATTTACTCCAAAATTCATCGTTGAATGTTATTTAATAGGCACTTACAATACTTTCTATTAAAACGAACATACTCTTCTATAAAAATAAACTAAATGTCAACTCAAAAGCTGATGGAAAAGGATGTTAAAACAAATTGTAAGTTGTTAGTGAAGAACTAGAGACATGCACTAGGACTACAATCTCTTCCAGTGAACAGCTTTTTTTCCTTCTGGAGCTACTGAGATCCAAGGATCCTCAGTCTGACTGTTTTACTTATGAGAAGAGACATTCTTGCATGCTGTGTTTTCAGTTGTCCTAACCGGACACCTGATTGATTGCCAGGGCCCTTGTTTCTGCTTTAATTGCTAACAGAAGAATAATCTTTAACATGGATAAAATTCTGAGCAAAATTAGAATACAATTAAAAAACACCTGAGAGTGCCCTACTCAACAGCTTGCATTGCTCTTCCCAGCAGAAGATACATTTGACAATGAATAGAAGATCTCATATATGGAGATGATTACAGAAAGCGTCTATGGATTTGAAAGAATTTGAGCAAGAAAAATGTGTGGAGCAGATGCAGACACATTGCCACAATGAGATTTAGCCACAGGAGGCAGCAAACCAAATGGTAAGAGGTTCAGTGGAAAAGGCCCTAAACCAGTTTCATATCAGCTGTTCTTTTTTTTTTTTACAGTTTATAGCTGAAGGCAAAGTATTGCAGTTATTGAACACCAGGGTCCAGTTCTCTTTGTCTGGAGGAGCTGAGCCCAAATAAAGAACAAGGCATTTGATCCAACAAAAATAGGCAAATAAAGAACTACACTATAATATATAGAAGAAAATATTGTGTTGCTTTCTTTACCTAAATCTAAGCCTTCACAGAAATCTGATGAACTTATTTAGTCCATAGATTAAGATCTCAGCAGAAATGTAATAAAATTACAATAAAGGTTATGTATCAATAAGGTGTCAGTTGTGCATAGGGATGAAGTATTCTAGTCATAATTAAATTTCAAATCTAATTATAATTTGAGGAGTCCTTTTAATTACATTGCAATAGTTTGCTTTTGTAGGAAGATGATTGCTATAGCATCTTTTATCTGTAATTTTCTTTTAATTAAAAAATGTAAATAAATCAAAACCACCTACTTAAAATATTTAAATCTTAAATGAAAACAAACAAAAAATGCAGGAATTTCTCCATCCAGGTCTTATCTACCAAATCACACCTAGGTCTGCTTCTTTTTTTTTCCTAATGAAGCAGTGAATTTTACATTATCACTTATTTCTTTCACATAACCAGAAATGGCAAAATGACTTCGGCCAAAGAAGAAAAAAGAGCTTCCTCAAAGCAAAGACTGTCATACAGGAAAGATATCAAACCTTTTTTTCAAAAGATGTTGGGACTGTAGGGCATCCTTTGAAAAGCTGCTGGATGCTTCCCTGCACTGCACTCCTCCAGCCAGTCCCACCAGACTCAACTGTTCAAGAGAACAGCAATTTCAGGCGCTTCTGCTTATTAATACTTACAAGCCTCCTTGTGCTTACCTTTCTTTGTCTTCCTTGTGTTTCTTTGAAGCATTTAGTCGTGGTCAGTTTATGTCACCTGCCTGTGTGCTAACACTGTGTGTTGGTTTAAGCAGTTCCTTTTTCTCCCTGACATTAGGCTTCCCGATGTGATGGCTTGATAAGAAAAATCTTTCTTCTTGGCTTTCATTTTTCTAAGTGAAACAGGCAATTGTCTTTTACTCTTTTAAGACTGAGTCTCAGTTTGCCTGAGCACCTCCTCCAGTTTGAGTTAGTCTTTCCTGAGTAGAGGAGACCAGAATTTTACCAGGAGAGTGCAAGGTACTCCAGGTGGATTCCCCAGGGCCTCTGCAGTGGCATAAATCCTTCGTTGTTCCTATGGCAAATACCTCCCTTACTACGTGTTAAGGCCAGATTTGCCTTTTCCATAAACTCCTCATAAGGTGGCTTGTCATCCACAGTCATTTCCAGCTGACAGCTAGAACACTCTGTAAGATCATGCATTTTCTAGTGTTCAGCTTTATTCCGTCCCCACTACGTAAGACCTCAAGATCTAGTTCTGGCTGTAAGATATTTATGCCGTTCTTTTTTTTTCATCAACAAGTTTCATTGCAACATTTTATACCAAAATTACGTAATCAAATCAACCCAACACTTGTAGAGGAACTCCGTTAATAATTTCTCTCAACCTCTATCCCTCCTTTGTGTTTCTGCTGTAGTAAATTCCTTACTCAGGTATTCTAATCTATTGCAGTAGATTCCTTACTTGGTTGTGTTAATCTACTGTTCTTTTGTTTATCTTCCTTTCTCCAGCTGAAAAAATTATTCAGAAATTTTAATGAAGCATTAACTACTTACTGCAGAACTACATACCAGTCCAGATAGATTGGATATACAACTTTTCCTCTGCTTGGAAGATCAGCTATTTTATGAAAGAAAGATATTAGTTTAGTCTGGCATAATCTATTTTGTGTAAACTTAAGTTTTATTCTAACTCATTTTCTATTTATCCTGCATCTTTACTGTATTCTGCAAACTTTGCTTTAAAGCCTGACTCACAACTGGTGCCCGACAGTTAGGCTTATAGTTATCCACATACTCTTTTTCCTACTCTTAAATATATATGTGTATTGCAAACATGTATGTAAATAGATACGTGTATATGTTTCTGTGTATATACATACATAGTTATTCTCTTTTCACACAGTACTGGCCTGACTTGGCAGCTGTTTCTGGCACAACACATGAAAAATCAGATACCATTTCTTCAGAGTACTGGAGTGGAAGTTATCTGGTACCCCAAGACTTGAACAGGTTAAACTCTTTGAGCCTTGTTACCTTCCATGTGATAATCTCCACTTTCACTTCCATACCTTTGTTCCTAGTAGCTGACCTACCTTTGCTTTCCATATTAAATATTATTATGTTAATACCAAAAGACAAATTTTTTATCCTCCTTTTGGGGCCTTACAGTATTTTTCATCTCTATCCCATCCTACTGTAGAGTAACCCTGTTTTGTCTTTCCTTAGTCTCTTCCTATTTATAAGCCTGGGTAAATAAAACCTAACTATTTGTTTTAATATTCTTTGCAAAGCATACTGTAGCTTTACTACTAGAAATTCTTGCCTTATCAATACAACTCCTGACCTTTAAGGCATAGATTTCGTTGCTGTTCACTCCTTGCTTTCATGCCTCTTAGGCTTTGTGCTTGTTTCTACTGTACAGGTAGTTTGGGCACATTTTTTTGTCAGATAATGTTTCCCCTTTTGCTGAGATACAAATTCTTAACAGATTTTGAAATGTGGATTAAATTCTAAATTTCTTCTGTAATTAAATCCATAGTTTCTCAGCCCAACTAATTTAAAAAAAGACATTTATTAGAGTTTGTCTTTTTGAACTGGACCTTTGAACCTTCACTTATCCTGCCATTTACTTTAAATTCTATCAACTCATGGTCACTCTTTGCAAGGGTTATTTTCTACCATCCTGCTCCCCTCAAGTCTAAATTAGTATTGATTCTCAGGTGTTAATGAATTTTGTTGAAAGAAACAATCTTTCTCCCATCGTATTCCGTCATAACTAAACTTTATCATTATTCCTAGGATTTGATCTCCAAACTAGTAGTTGATCTGTTAGTCCATAACTGCTAGAATGAAAACAAATATAAGCACCACTTTGAAAAGGATTGGGCACAGAAGTTAAATACTGCTTTTAGATTCAAGTAGACTATTTACATGTATTCAGCTAGTCATACATGTGAGTTATTCCTGGAGCGTGACAGTCTTGTGGACTGGACCAAACCAAACCAATTAATTAAAGTCTTCCTGAATGTGCAAAAATGTGTGATAAAAAAGTGTGAGTGCATTCAGGCAGGTCCTTGGATCGTTCAGAATTAATAAAATGCGATCTGATCCTTATCCATAAATTTTCTTCATCAGTAATAGTAATGGAGATTGCCTTTTCACTTCCATGATCTGTAATCTCTGCACAAGTGAAGAAGAGTGGCTGGTGAAGAATATGTATTTGCATTACTTAATCTATACATTTGTCAGCAGGAGAGCAGGGAAGGAAGCTCTGGATCTGTTCCTGACCCCAGCAAATCTCCTGATATATATGGGGCAGGAGGGTTGCAAAGGGGCAGGCAGAGGAGGCAGATGGCATAATCCACATTAAACTGTGTATACTCAGAGACCTGAGAGTCACCACTACATACCGGCTGTCATACAGAGATTTCTTAGGCTGTGGATATACACCCAGTTTATCAATGTCAGTGACACTTAAGACATTAAGGCTTCCTAGCTGCTTGCTGCCTTTATTCTCCCGGTGGTGACCAACCCCACAGCAGACCCGGTGGTAGGGAGTCGATGAGCCATTCTCATTTGTTTCAGCACAGAATGAGACAGATTAGTTTAATCTGCTGATGAAGACAGTTTGAGCTGACCTTGCTGAATCTGCACTGGGGCTGACCGGGGTGCGTTCACACATTGGATTCTCCAGGCAGGACTGTGAAAGTGAGAGCTCACAGCTGGTAGGCAGCCTCCCAGGCAGCTGGGAAACCCGTAAAGTATTCACCACACAGATGTTTGCAAAATGAGTATCTATCTACAGCTTTATTTTCCAGAGGAATCAACCACAAGCTGCGGAGGCTGTGGGGTGGGTATCATCCAGGCCATGCCCCTTCTCTGTAGGTTCAACTCTCAGATGTGGGATACCTTGCACGCAAAACAAGAGAGGACAAAAGTACCTGTACATCTTGATGCCCCACCTAATCCCTGGAATTCAACAGATATATGCTCCAGATCCCAGGGAAATGCAACACATCCGTAAGTAGCTGGTTTAGCAGCCAGTGGTCACTGGGGTACAGCAGCACTCCAGGCTTGGCTTTTTCCCCTCAGACTCTTTATTTGAAGTTACGAGAGTGTAACTTACATTGGATAATTGCAGTGTTACACTTAGATAAATGAAGTTATTGGCTCAATGCCTATTAGCATTACCTAACAACATCTTAATTAGGCTAGAATTGCAAATACTGTTAAAGTTCATGTTAGCACATCAAGTGACTATCGCCAGACAATTTCTTTTAATCAATGTCCCAACTTTCCTGTTAACAGTTTGGGTTGTTGGCTTTTACCTTTACCTTTAGCACTAACATTTTCTAATTTTCAAGTATACTTTATGTGTTTAATGCTACATTATAATGTCATTGTGCATCAACAGTCTACATAGAACTGGAAGGCTATTTTAATAAAGTTCTTAACTGGGACTCTTTTCTGAGGGCAACTTTTATAACAATATGTGAAAACAATGTTTTCACATCAGCAGAAAGAGATTATAGGTTGGTATAATCATATGCAGTATGTGCTTTGAAGGCATTTCTGAAGCATTCATAAACCATTGGATCACGAGGACTTTAAAAACTCTTCTTGTCTTGAATCATCCATAAATTAACACTTTTATATTTACAAAGTCATCCACAACCAGCAAAAACTTTAGTAACTGCAATAGATGTGTAACAGAATGAAAAGACCCAAATAACTCAAATATTGGACTTCTACATTCTGTATATGTTGATAGCATTTGGCCTTGGAGGGAGGAAAGAATAAGCCAAACATGGAGTTTCTAGGTCAGATTACTAAGTTTTTCAAAAAGTCCAAATATCTGACTCCGTATTGCTCCCTCTTCTAGAAGCAGCTTGCTGATGGTGGTCAGATCTGAACAGCAACAGCACTAAGTTGTTCCTCAGCACAGTGCCATAGGAAAAAAATGATCACAATTATTTTTGGACTGGATGCAGCTGAAGCAGTTGCCATTGCTGTCAGACGTATCCCCCACCAAAGGTCACCAGCCACCGAGGAGCCGGCGGGGTACGTGTTTCTCACCCACGGCAGCTCACAGCCTGGTGCATTAATGGAAAATGCCATAACCTTCCTTTTACCTCTGTGCATGGAGAAGGGGCAAAGACACTCGGCTTCTCCTGGGACAACTGTTGTGGAGGCAACCTCCCACAGAGGCAGGGGACACAGCTGGGGAGAGAAGGTGTTTTGCAGCCAGGGCCGCATCCAGCCAAGCTGACAGATCAGAGTCCTGGAGCAAAGGCAGCCAGACGGGACATTTAACAATACCACAGTCACTGTCACACTGAGCTGAGTGTACACTGCTGCCATAAACGTTTTAATGGATGGTTTATGGTCCAAATGATTCTGAGTGGGATTCTTTAAAAACATGCTGTGTTGGTGTAACTTCCCCTTAAAAAAATCCTCGTAAGATTTCACATGACTTCAGTAGGAGCAGAATTAGGCCAAAGCCAAACGGCTCTGAGATGCTGCCCTCTGCACTCGCTGAGGAGAGGAGCAGTGTTTTATGTTTAGCGTGACCATTTCAGCGCCAGTTTTCTAACACAGTTTTCTAACAGTGCCATCTTTATGGAGCTGAGCTTACTTTCCCTTTTTTTTTCTTTTCTTTTTTTTCCGGTTTACTTTGGTTTTTTTCAACGTGACTTTTTTGGGCCGAAGAAATAGTTACTGTAGTGCTCTTTTGCAACTTGGCTCTAGCCAGCGTCTCTGGGTGATCACAAAAGCTTACGTTATTTTGCAATAACTCCCATCCTGATGCACAGTACGAGCGCAGCCCTCTCGCAGAGGAGCTCAGGAGTTTCCTACGCTAATTGTACCCCCGCCAGTTGCCGATTTCCCCGCAGCAGCACAAGCCAGACTTTCTTACAGGCTGTTAATATTTTCCACTCCAGTACCTGGTGCCAAATTCTCCCACGGCTTGCTACAAGTTTCCTGACAAGATACGCTTTTAGCACAATGTACAGGGGACTCACACAGGCAGCCGAGGCTGGGTTCCCACCAACCCACCGGCCGGCATTGGAGGAGGGCCCGGGCGGTGAGGTGGGGCCCAGCCTCCTCGGCCTTCCCGGCGAACCCCTGGCCTCGGCGGGCTTGCGCCAGCATGACCAAAATCAGAGGGCTGCCCGCTGGGACCTGCCCTCGTGCCAGAGCCCTGCCCGAGGTGTGAGGACACGAGGTTTCCTGGGGAAAGCAGGCACGGGTGCTGCCGGCAGCCGAGGGGGAGCCGGGGCACAGCTCCCGGCGAGCAGCCGTGACTAAGCCGTGCCAGGCCCGGAGGAGCCCAGGGGATGCGGTGACTCAGAGGCACACCTCTGGCTCCCCGTCCTTCCCCCGCCTCCCCCAGCGTGGAGGGGGGCCAGCCACAAGCTGCGGCGAGCCCCCACGGCTCCCTGGAGGGGGGAACACACCGCTGCAGGGTGTCTGTGCCCAGAAATCCCTACCCGGCCTCCTCTGCCCACGTCTGGAGCTGCTGTGGGGCTGGGCAGCAATGGGGCATGGGCCAGCCCGGGGGGGACGGCCCTGCCCTCGGGGGCTGCTGAAAGGAAAGCTCAGAGCTGCCCCAGCCAAGCGAGCCCTGTGGTTAAAAACTGACCTGGCAGGGGCAAGGAGGCAGCAGAAACTGTGTCTGTGCTGGCCAGGAGGCAGAGAAAGGGGCAAGCTTTTGATGGTGCTTGAAAGAAAAATAGGCCTGACGTTGCACCAGTCTGGGGGGCTCAGAACAATGCCCTGCAAGAACTATATGGCCGCCGATAAAGGGGATAAGCAGTATGAGTCACTGGAGTCCACTCATTCTTACTGTAAGACAGAGGAAAAAGAAAAAAAAAAAAACAAAAGCTGGTTTTGGAAGTTGTGTTGTTATTTTCCCAAGGAGGCTGGGCAAAGAGGCGATCTGCCTGGGTGTCAGTGTGGGGGAGAAGACGCCCGGTGCAGAGGCAGGACCCCGGGGGGATGGCGGAGGGCTGCCTGCTGCCTCTGCCCTGCCCACGAGCATCGCCCGGTGAGACACAGCCACAGCTGTGCTGCTCCACGCAGCAGAGACCACCCGGCCACTGCCAGCCTCTGTCAGCCCAAGCCCCGGGGAAGGGTGGCAGAGGCAGGCAGGAATGTCCCCAGGAAGGGCATAAGCTTTGCTGCTTTGGATGTTGCAAAACTTCAAGCTCTGAGTCCTGGAGTCGGGGGATGATATGAGGACCTATGCTTTCAATTTCTTTTATGCTAGATTTCTAGCCCTAAAAAGACCAAAAGGCTAGAAGTGTGATCTACAAGTATGTTGAAAAGTACGCACAAAAAAGACAAATACGCAAAAATCCTGAGCTAACCAACACTGTAAAACTCATGACTTTTAAATTGGCCTTGAAATTTTTAGGTGGATCAATTTCTAGTTCTGACTTGCAGGTCTTTAATTGCTGGAGTTAGCGATACCACATATGAAAAAAACACCTCAGAAAAAGCTGTAGCAAATATTGCCCTCATTCTTCCGCTAGTAAAGAGTGTCTCCATTTTTAGTGAAGCAGTAAGAAAGAAAAGCACATCACGATGAAAGCAGTCGGTTTACAGCACTGCACATGCATTTTCCTAAGACACTCCCATCTTCCTCTGTCACCTGGCCCCAGGGGTGCCAGTGCACGCACACACACACACATCACACCCCTGAAGCAGGGGCTCTTGCCTGTTCCCTTACAGATCCAAGCCAGTCCTGTGGGGGTCCGCCAGACCAGACCAGCATTTAAGTGGGGAAAAATGAGCTCCCAGAACCATGGTACACCCCACCTCGCTTGTACAGAAGTAGCCAAGAGCAAGTACTCAGTAGGTAACGTATACAGTTTGTTCCGTATTTCCAAAAAAATACACATTTCTTTCTGTATCCTGGATGCAGCCTAATCAACTCAGAGCTGTCTCCCGGTCTGCCGCAGCCTGCTTGGTTCAGTAGTTCTCACAATAGCGTAAGTGTCAGTTTATCTTTGCTGGCTACAACTCTCTCAGTCTCCTGCCCTTTACTCTCCGCTCACAGATCTCTTTCCCAGACAGTTACTATTTTCCATGCAGCAGAAGCAGCCACAGTCTCTCAAACATACTATGATTTTTCCCAGTACCATTGTCTCTGTGTTTGCTGCTGCTTTGGAAGGGCACAGCTTCTCCCCACTTGCTAATTTCCCTCCGGTCTTCCAGACATCATCTCACATAATTTTGCCACAGCTTTACTGCCCGATCACTTGCCAAACCACTTGTAGCTTTTTTTCTGAGCTGCTCTGCAGAGATTCTGTGCTTCAGTTCTGTACATGCCTCTCAGCGTCAACTTTTTTTTCCCTTGTACTCTACCAGCCAAAGATTATCCATATAAAGCAATGTAAAACACACCATTAAAAGGCCTCCTTGCCATAGTGTTCCCAGTTATTTTAGCTTTAGGCTTCTGTCCTGGGTTACTATAATATTTTTTTAAGTTCATTTTTCCAAGATCGAGTCCAGAAATATCTAATCTGACAGGCTCTGGTAGAACACTGCAGAAATACCTCCGCAAAGCTCAGGAGTGTCTGCATGATTTACAGCTTTTGTTCCCTGTTTAGTTCAAAGTTTGGAAATGCTGGGATCTAAGCTTTTGACCCCAGCTGTTTTTTCTAATTTGGTTGACAGCCCTTTTTGGCAGAGACCTGCCATCTTCTCAACGCAAAGTTCTTTACAGAATTGACAGGTAGTGACACCCCCAGAAATCAGGTTACTCAGCACATAGAAATACCTAAGGAGTAGAACACAGCAGCAATGTTTGGGTCTGGGCAATAGCTAATTCAAGTCCCTAAAGAAAGAAGATGTCCTAGCATGCAGATGGACCAATGGCTGGAGTTGAGAAGTAGTAAGGTTACCTAGACTGTGCAATAGAACTTTTTACAAGACCCTGAACAAAACTGAGCACCAGAAGTGATGCTGATGCATTGGAGTGGTGTGGTGTAAAGCTAATTAACACTGCTGCTGGTAATGTTGCTTTCCAAAATGTTCTGCACCAAGCCATGTGGGTGCACCACTTCTAGTTCTGCTTCTCTGAAACTGTGCACCATGTTCCCAAGCTCTCTAGCTGCTGAGCTCCTCAGATCAAGTTTAGACACTTAATAGATCCATATAGTTAGTTAAGGACAGTAAGACATCTCTGCTCATGAAGTAGGACTGGAGAAACAGTTGGGGGAGTAGGGGATGGCAAAGGGAATGAATAGAGATGACACATGGATTTTATTTTCTCAGGAATAAAGCTTGTTTTTATGAAGCAAAATGAGGAAGGAGGAGACACAATGTCATTTCATGAAGGGACTGAAACAGAAGACAGAGCTCTGGGCAAGTGGCAACATCTTCATCTCTGAGCCATTAGGCTACTGGTCTTAGAAGGGAGGAAGCATCCAACAAGACCTATAATATATTTCAGTATCATGTAACAAAAACTATTAAGCTCCATTAATGAGCAATCTCTAGAGTGAAAAGGACCTAGTGTCAGGTTATGGCCAAGAATTTCATTTGACTGTAGGATCATTGAGGAACATATTTAAAACCTTGATTAATTTTTTAAACTCTAAGTGTGGACTCTATTTCTTTTGGCATATGTAGTTTGCGTCTTTGAATCGGTAATATGACATATTTATGTGTGAGATTATCAATTACTGTGTGATGAGTGATTAAATTTATATGTTCAAAACCTGATTGACTTTCACTGACTGTTCTCTATTTAAAGAAACCCACGCTTATATGGAAAGCATAAATCATCAGCCCATTCTTAAAAGGCAATGATTGCAGAATAATAATTTATAATAGCAACATTAATATCAATTATTCTGCCTGTAAGAACAGTTCCCGCATACACTAAAATATGAATGTGAAAGAGGTAATAACTAACTAAGATTATATGTTCCTTTACTTGTGACCGTGTTTGCAAAGACTCAGGCGCTAGCATATATGAAAGGGACAAAAGCTTTGTGTAGTCCCATCTAGCTACATTTCTGGCAAGGCAAATGTTACTCCCTTTGAAATTTTACCACTAGCTACGCTAAATTCAACATTGTGTTGGTTTACTACCAGTAACTCAGCTGGAATTGGAGCAAGACTGCAGAGGGAGAGAATCCAACAAAGAACTTTGGATGGGTAAAATAATGCAACAGAGTCCCAGAGAACAGACTAAATCCCTTGTTTTCAGAGCAATAGGTAAAACAGATGTGCATATAGATAATTCACTAGGATATTTTTTGTTCTTGCTGTTAAGATTAAAAAATACCTTGGGTTGACCAGACGTTTAGCACAGAGATTTCTGAATGTTGGGATAGCTGTGGGGTTTTCCCCAACAACAGGTGATGCAAGACCTAACACATAAACCAAGACACCTACTGAGAGTTTCTGCTTAAGGCTAGGGGTCAAAGGCACTGTCATTTCAGTAGGTTTAGTCATTTCACTGTCTCGTGTCATTTTCCTCAGTTTCAATCATTATGATTTTGAAGGAAAGCTTGAAAACAAGAGCTACTCATATAAGATTCTGCCACATCCCCGTATAAGAGAGCCCTAAACAATTGTGCAAATGTCCTTGTGAACCTTACATGGATCTTAGCTACAATACTTGCGTGATCTCCACCAACGCTTTCACAGCGGAAGACCTTGGCAGGGAAGAAGATAAAAGTGGAGCAGGCCTGACAGGCAACCATCTATCAAAAGAGAAGCCTCTCTTTTGACCTCTGAAACTTCAAAAGAGAGGTTTCTCTTTGTGACAGATGATTGCAACGCAGAGACAAGCGCACGGAGAGGAGAAACACCTCACCTCTGCATACTAGAAACCCTAGGTATCTGTTCGTCCTCTCTCTCTCTTACTACCCACCACTTACCTCAGCACTGTCACAAGAGGAAAAAAGGTAGGCAAATGATCCCAGGCTCCTGGGAACCTGCTCTTGCGGGAAACCTTCCCAGGTAACATAAATGACCACAGCAGCAGGAGAGGGGGGAGTGCTATGCAGCATGATGTGCCTAAGTACATCCTCTATCTCACACAGCCTAAATGACTATAAATTACCACAGACAAAGCCTGTGGTCATTATTTAGTCCCTCTTCAAGTAAAGCTTCCCTTGACTTGAAAGAGGGAAGTGCTCTGATGTTAATGGAGGGTATCTGAGAGGAGAATATACCCCCTTGGCTTGTTATGATCATATTGGACACTAACTTGGCAAATATGTTCCCAAACTTAAACAGTTAGCTTTAGCAATAGAAAAGTACAGCCAAGAACCATGCTGGCTTAAGAAATTAGTATGTTCACATAAAGTAAGAACTGACCTAAACTAGATCATGATATTCTCTGAGATTTGTAAAAAAAAAAAAAAAAATGTTTTTGTATGTCTCTGCACTTCAACACTCACTGTAGAGACTGCAGTTATAGGTTCTTTGGAAATGCAAATTAGACAACAGTGCCTGATTTTGCCTGGCACAAGGAAGGGAAGCGCTAAAATATTTTGTGATGGGTCTGAGCCAGAAATCTAGAAGACTAGATTTAAAGCTAGAGGTTTAGATCGATCTTTAAAAGAAAAGCTATTGTCACAGATTTTCTATTCCCACTGAATTCAGGACATATTGAAATCTCCTGACAACTGATATTCTCTTGAGATTTTTTACCTCCCAGTTTCCATCGAGTTTGTACAAAAGCACTACCTCATTTCATGGCTAGTTTTGAAAACTTGCATAAGAAATGTGAGACCAAAACCACAAAGTTTGAATAGTGATCTGTACTTTTTGCAAGTTTGTGGGGGGTATTAGGATCGCAACTGCTCTACTTCAGATAACTGCCACTAGGTCTGAACTGAAAAATAAAACTAGGCTTGTCTGCAAACACTGAAACAAACTATATTCCAAGTTATGTCCAACAAAATAATGGGGGGGTGTAATTGGCCTGTTTTCCTCTTCCTCCTGTGACTACTTAATAGATATATATCTATTCCATCATTGAACATTTGTAAATTAATGTCCATCCATTTTGTAATGCTTTTTTAGCACTGCCCTGTACTTTTATGTCAACATACATATTTCTATTCAAGAGATCATTACTATTATTTTAAAACAGATGGTTTGAACATAATCCACATAAATAGTAGATTGGCACTGCCAGTCATGATGGCATGTGTAGAAAAGAGCTGGCTGATGCAACAATATTTAAAGATTAGCAGTCTGGGACACTACAAATGACAATGTCTCTTGCCACTGAACCTAATGCTTGTGCTATGGCATTCAAATAAAGACACAGCAGTCATCATGCCAAGAGATCTGATAAACTCATGGATTAAAAAAAAGTTAGGTTTTACTGTAGGTATCTACTGAAAACAGTGGCGGGTGGCATAGACCCCTCTGTAGAAAGGAGGTATGAAACTCACACTCCTTCCTGTCCTTGTGTTGGCATCAACAGATGGAGAGCTCACAAAAATCTGTGCCCTGACCACTTCTGTGAACATGCCAGGCATGGCTTTGGCTTTTTCTCTGGGACACCAGGAAATTACCATTAATATAAAATATATAATTGTTTAAAATTACCTATAATCAGTGTCCAGTAGAACCCGTGAAAACACTGCATATTTTAGAAGCGCTCTCGGTGTATGTGTGCCCTGCCGCTGACCCTACCGCAGCTGTAACTATCTCAAGTTGCAGCTGATCGGGAGGAATGTGACATCACTCCAAGCCGTCAGTTGTGTCCATGACACTTCATCAAAATACCCACTTAATAGCCCACATCTCTGCTGTCTGGCCAGTTTATTCCCTCTGCTTTGGTTGCCATGCTGACTCATCTCCTACTCCTAAGCTTGTGCGTATTAAGGCTGGCATATTAATTCAGGCAGTTGTCTTGGGTCTGGCTTGCTTGCAGGCATGTTAGGTCTTCTTGACCAAACTAGGTCCAAACTTCTAGCTACTAGAGCATCTAGGACCTGGTTGTATTTGTCATTAGGTAGCGGATGCATGTCCTGCTTACTGTTTTGACACAGAGTCCTTATTTTGGCTCCAAGGGCAACGTTCTCACCGAGGTCAGGGAGGAGAACTGAGACCCATGCAACACCCCATAAATACTAAGAAACAGTAAAAACAGCAAGGCTGTCAGTGTGGCTTCCATTGCTGGTTAAAGGGAGGGGATGATGTACTAGTTCAAACAACAGAGCTAATAAAGGACACATTTTGAATTTCAGTAGCTAGTTGAAGGACTGAAAGCTTCAAGGGCACGACAAACCCTTTGAGGGTTTACACGTGATGCACATTCACAAGTCATGAAGTCTGCCCACAACGCTTGTTTAACCACATGACACTTCAGTAGAACAGCCAGCCGCATGTTCAAAGTGCCACTGCTGCCTTCCTGGCCATGCACTGACATGCCTCAAGGGTACTGAGGGGGTTTATCCAGAACCCGGGGGGGGGGGAAGATAAATTGGTTGAAGACTTAGCTTGCGGACTCCTAAGACCATTACAGCATACATGGAAATGTAAAACAACTTCTTGCACAAGCTGTAACACACCAACAGAAAAACCACTTAAAATATCTTCAAACTATCAAAGTCAGAGATGATTTGATAGAACCTCACAAATCCCATAATCTACTGTAAGTAGTAGCTAAGACTTTGGCTTCACCCATGTGTCTGCAACTGGGGAAGAAGCAGGAGGATAATTTATCCAAGTCTGGGGTAATGAAGTGTTAACAAAAACCATATGAAGTTATTACTACAACCACAGGCCGCAGAATGTGAAGGAAGGAGGATCTCAGGAGACCTACCTATTTTCAGGCATCTCCTGCTTCATAGTTCATCAAAAGGTGTTCACCAAAACAGGAGGCAAGCAACAGAAATTAAGTGATTCATTAGGCCTAATGAACAATGCTGAGCATATCATCTCCAAAATACAGTCAGCCGACATTGATATATACATACTTTAACTCATTCTTCCCAACTTTATTAGGTACATATGTCTACAGCAAACACAAATGAAACATTCTACAACTAGGCTCCAAGCCAAAAACTAATTTATTCTTTAATGTGGTAGTGATTACTTGGTGGTTCCTTGAGCAGAGATGACAGGTCTGAGCTAATGGAGTTGTACTGTAAGTTAATATAAATCATGACAGAGCAATTAATTACAGAAACCACTGCAAATCCCTTTGTTAGTTTTCCCCGTCACCAGAAGGATTTAATAATGTTCATTTTGCTAAGTTCCAGTGACATTTACAAGTCTTAAACCATTTTTAATCAAATCAATATCTCTGGCTGCTAAATTTAGTTGTGCTTTGCTAGCAAGTCCTGGAATGCATCGATACTAATGTTTCTTACCTTCTGTTCAAGTAAATTGTACCGAAGCCCCACACTTCCTCTTCATTTGTTTACATTGAGTAATTGGGATTTTTTTTTAATGAGCAACATAAGAAATAAGTGCATCCAAAGGAGTTAGGAGACAGTGAGCTAGACAGATACACAAATATCAGTGCTTCTGATGCATATCACGCAGTTGAAAAATTTAAGGAAATTTCCCTTAATTGGCTGAAAGCACTCCAAACCAAAGAACTGTGGCTTGTTTGGGATCCAGGGCACTCAAACAGAGCTATGGGTGAGCCCACGTGGCTAATACAAGTTACAGGGCACAGTGACCTCTTTCTGTCTCTATGTGTTCTTGGATCTGTTACCTGAGTGTCCAAAACACTTGAATGACACCTAATTTCCATTTATCTCAAAGTGAACTGAACACATACCTAAATACCATTGAGGTCCGTGAGTGGTGATCTCACACATTGTTTTGCATGGGAGAATCTCTCTTTCTCTGTATCTCACATTTATAGCTATAAGCTAGGGATAATCATACTCCCTCTGTTTGTCATATTCACTTAGATTGTAAGTCCTTTGAGGCACATGTTGTCTATAATTCTGTGTGCATATTATGCCTAGCAAAAAGGGAGTTGTGAGGCCAATTGCACTACAAGAAAATTAGCAGAAATACCAATAACAGTCCTGTATGATTATATCCGGGGACCTTTTCCAGATAAGTTACTGTACAATATTGACAGTTTGAAAAGTGTCTTTACAAACTTCAAGAACAATTAGGTCCAGTCTGTTTTCCTAAAATGGTTTTAGTTTTGAAATGGACTTTTCTAAGAGCAGGATTAGAACCATTATCTTTTAGTATGGGTTTTTTCATTTACATGTTTTTTTAATATTATTGCCATCAATTCCCCCAAAATACAGCTGGTTTCTGAATTTTTCAGCAAAGCAATTCAGCAAATATATTTAATTTTACTCTGTAAAAACAAAACACAGAAATTTACCAGCTCTGGATTGTTCTTTTGCTCTGTCCTTAACAGCAACAACAACAAAATCTGGAGAGGTTTGACATTCTGTTGCATTTAGATCAGTATCTTTTTCTTCATACCTAATGAACACATTCACAACAATGGCTCTTAGATCTCTGACATCCTCAAGGGACTGCACATAGGTCATGGACTCCGAACACCAGCACATCAGCACAGAATACTAATAATAATAATAATAATAATAATAAAAAAGAAGTAAAACTTCAAAGTCACTGCTAGCTGCAAGGTTTATCCTTAGAAACCTTGTAGCAAGTTCTACCTTATTTATTTCATTTCAAGTACTTATTTAATTAATTTTGGTGAGATTCAGCCGTAATGTAGTAATATAGTTCCTTGGTCTATGACCTGTGTGCTATTCTCCATAGACAGGAAAGAATTGTCGTAGCTTTTTTATTTTTAGTTTTTCTGCAAGCGTTAAAACAAAACAACAAGATCTAAAGAAAGAATGGGAGAGAAAAAAGAAAAATCCAGACTTTAAAAATAGAATTACTCCCACTGAGGTTCAAAGGATGAGCTGAGCCAGAGTTCCTCATCTGCACTTTCCATTAATATTGGGTCTTTGTGTAAATAGTACAGATTGGTAACTAGAGTTTCATTTCTTTTCTTCTTCCTCTGGACAATTGCTTTCCATTTTACCTCAGATGACACCAAGTCATTGTGATAGAGGCCCCCAAGACCTTGCTGTGATTCTGTAATGACTTAAATTCCCCACTTTCCCAGCGTGCACTAAGACTTCAGGCTTTTATGTCTTGAGCTGCTGCATTAAGTCCTAATGGAAAATTTCTCTCCTAACTTAAGAACTACCTTACCCCCCATGAATAAACAATGACAGCATATGGATCAAGAATGACCTCTGATACATCTGTCTTTAATGGAGGAATCACTGTAAAAATTGATTTCCTTTCACCCTCAAGCAACAAGGTCTTCCCTGTGCAGAATTAAACACATACAAAGCATAAGATATATTCAAATGCAGTACTGCAAGTAGAGGCATTTCATTTAATATGCAGCTATGCTGGAGGCTCAGACCAATCTGAGATTCAATTTGCATTATAATTCTAAAAATAATAATTCTCTAATGAGAATATTTGAGTGTATGTAAGTGTGCAGACATAAAATTCGCTCTAGAAAAAAAAAAGACCAAACACAATTGATTTTCTGTGGGGAGCTTAAAAGAAACTTTAAAAAAAACCCACAAAACACAACAACAACAACAAAACAAACAAAAAAAGAACCACACCACCAAAACTTAAAGGAAATCAAAAGTTGACCTTTTCTGAAATTTGTTTAGTTGACTGTGTGTTTTCTGAAGTAAATTCTGAAAGACATCTGAGCAGGGAATGTATTCCCTTTTGTATAAGGACAATATACATGGCATAAGCATGACTTTGCTATTATAGGTATGGAAAAATCATGTTCGGCACATTGTTGGCTAAACACAATCTAAATTTAGCTAATTATGATCCATGTTACCATGCTCATTTTAATCACGAACAGTACTTCTCCAAATCCACACTAAAACCAGTATGAATCCTGGACTGGATCTGATAACATTACATCCCTCACAGTTTGGTAAAGATGCTAGAATTTCTCTGCAATGTACAGGAACACCTATTGTCCAAGTTAGTATTGCACTTACAGAGGGATAGTTATTAACAGAATCAATATTTGGTTATTGGGTATTGCAAAAAAAATAATGGCTTTTAGTTTTCTAGTACTAAAAATTATTATTGTTCCTGCTGTTGTTGTTTACCCTTCAGTCAGGAAAAATGTAACTTCTTAGAGAAAAAAACCCCTTTAATCTAAATACTAGAAACTATTCATACCCCACCTCTCTTTTCTGGATGGAAAATGGACCAAGAAGCAAAAATTATTGCATCTTCTGGATGTAACCAGTAAACAAAAATGAGCTGAAATATCATGTCCCTCTAAGCAGCTACTTTTTCCTGTTAATATGATACTAAGTCCTCTCCTTCCCCTACCACAGCCTATCTCCACATTGTGAAAAACAATAAAATATTTACTCCTGAATTATTAGAATACTAACTAGGACTAATATGTTTTCTTCTTCACAGTTCTAGGATCTGTCCCTCAAAATATTGTGGAGTAAACTGTCAGCCTATACTACAAATTATTTGTATCACATCCTGTTTGTCTAATAATGGCTTCAATTTTAATTCAAATTTTATATGCACATGCAAAGAAAGCATGATGTCTAAGCTAAAAGAAGAAAATGAAAGGTGTGCTATTTTAAAAAGACTTAGGAACATAACGAGTTTAATGTGGCCACTCCCCATAGCAGTATACCCAGTTCAGCAGTGAATTTTTAAGCTAAATATTTAACATGATAGAATTAAAGGGTATGTACGTATGTGTTTGTATTAGGAGGTTGAGATAGTCTTGTTTTATCCTCTATGTGCAGTTTGCTTTTAATCTGAAAGGCATTAATTTGCTTTCAAGATGCTCTAAGGACAGAACATGAGCTTTCGGGCTGCTTTGGGGCTTTTTTTGCCTTCTGTGAGAATTCTCAAAATCTCATTCTGGGAAGATGCATGGCCAAAGCCTTTCTCCCTCTTCTCACCCTATGCAAAAGCTCCAATAGAGCAGATGGTTTCACAAAGACATCCTGCCATTTCCACTGTTGTTCTTCTTTCTAAATGGAAGGAATAATCTGTATAGCTAATCTTCCAATGGCAAAAAGCTTAATTTAAACTTTACTGTCACACAGGTATAACATCAAACACAACTGGGCTTCCTGGTCCTTGCTATCTCTAACCTCCACAATTACCCACCCTTCTCTGCTTCCTTAGGCTCCTGCTCTGGTCAATAGGAACTCCGTGCTCCCTACTAGAGTCATGGCTCATCTTCTTCTCCCTCCAGCAGCATCACTTGCAGAGAAATGGGAAAAAGGAGTTTGCAGTTGCTCAACAACCCTGAATAAGCCACTTTTTCTTGACTGTCTAAGCATGCAGAGCAGAGCACAGCCTTGGGTGCCGTTGAGAACTCTGGGCCATTTCATATTGCTATAAATATTGCAAAGTATGTGTGGAAGACCTTATCAGTGTAAAAAACAGAGAGATAAAAGCATTAACATACAGATCAGATATCAGCCCAAATAAACCCAGACTATATTCATGAAGGATTCATATGGCCACATCTGGGGTGAAAACAGCAGCCAACACAGCATGTAGCTGTAAGGAAAAAACAGGATTGCCTGACTTCTTTCTTCCTTTCTTAATTCTTGCATTATATTTACTGCTTCTTTGGACAGACTGATAGCTGACTTGGGCAGCAACATACTGGGAAGTATTTTGAAGGTATTGATCTTTGTTATAGGCTTCATTATTTGATACTTAATTGGATTGTATAATTTCCAAAAAAGCAAGCTCTCCACTGTCTGTATTTCCAGTAACAGCACACTCTGTATTTGGACTTAACTTCTGTATCAGCATCAGGTTTCGCCACTCCTCTAAGGGAAGCTGAGGATTAGATTTATCAGCTTGATAGCCTTATTTTCTAGATGGTGCTTGGACACCATAGGGATGGGAGCATCATGACTATTTAAATGGGTTTAAGCTCTCTGTGGCAATATCTGTCATTTACCATGTATTTGTGCAGCACAGAGCACAGTGGACTGCCAGCGTAACTGAGACCACAGGCCCTAGATGAGAAAAAGTTTGTAACTGGACACCAGTATATGTCTATCAGCAAACTCCTCTTGCAGTGGCAGCTCATCGTGAAATCAAAAGGGATCAAAGCTGGCATGCAGCTCCTGCTGGCCTCGGTGCAAATAGAAAAGCTGGGTACAGCTTCTCCATAAGCAAAGGGTGTTTGCAAAGACACATCCACAGGCTCACCATGCAACACTGAACATGTACGTACCCTGCTGAAGACATAGTCTTGCACTTCCCTTGCAGGACGAAAGGTACAGTGCTCCATGCTACCAGCCCAAAGAAAACAGCACCAGCATTTAAGGAAGGTTCCATAAAAGCACTCAGCAAAGGATAAGATTACCAGTTAGACTGATACAGACCTGATTCAAAGCCCATTTGAATAATGGGCAAGACCCCCATTCATTTCAGCACTTTTTGGCTCAGTTTTTGGAGGTAGCTTATAGTAAAGCCAATGGCAAAGAACTGTCACAAGGACAATAAACACTCAAAGGAGGAAGGAACGGAAGTATTTTGTGTGGCCAGATCAATCAGATTCACTGCTTCATGGCTGCATTTCTTTCTTAGCATTGCAAATTGCCATCTCTAAATTACAGTACTTTAACACCTGATGGATACGTTTTGCTCCAAATAATAATATTGCATACCTGAATAAGTAGCTTGTAATGAGGTTTACATTTTAACCTTACAATGCCTTTTCTAATTCAAATAGTGCTGACCATTGGAGGGAGTTGAAGAATTCACATATCCTAGAAGATGGTTTGATTAGAAGTGGTTGTTAAATTTTAAGATCAGAGTGATTCCTTCTGCTCCTTGCTCATTCTCCTGCATTCTCGCTTTACAGGAAGCTCATTAATAGATCAGTTTGCCCAGTTTGTCATCTGTTTCGTTATGCAAAATACATAAGTTTCATTTACCTTTCCTGTGGAAAAATCAATTATCTTCAGCTAGATAAAATGACTTCTTTGGGTTTCTTTTCAACCCCTGAACAGCTCAAAAATCTCTAAAATCTCAACTGGTGGTAGAATACCAGGGAACCCTGATGTGTGCCAATTGCAATGTAATGATCTTTATGTTCACATTTAAATGGGAAGTGCAATAGCTTAGAAAGCTGACCACTAGGCAAACCTTACATTGACCTGAAAGGAAAATAAAATAGTTTAAAAGCTCTCTGAACATTATCAAAAGATCTATTTGACATAGAAATTAAAGAAGGAATTCCTAAAATGGAGCTTCAGTTCCCAGCTCTTTGGTTTTACAATATCTATGGGAAGTAAGTACAAAATTTTTTTTTGCTTCCTTGTCTTATTTCTTGACTTTTCTTAGTAAAGTTCTGGCTTTTTCTTCACTAAATAGATCAGAAACTCCTAGGCCCACGGATCTGCTTCAATATTTTTCTAAAATAATGGAGATTGTATCTGCCCAGTCTCTAATAAACATACCAGCACCCTACATAGATAGTATATTCTATTTATTGCTATTTCTTGGAGATGCACTGCAGACTCATAAAGATGCATGAAACACTATAAAATTTAAATAATGACAAATTCATTCCCCTAACTGATCATAATTTAAGTTCAACAAAGCATTTAAACACGTGGTTAATTTTATGCAAGCATCTTTGTCCCCCTGACTTCATAGGAACTAGAAGGGACCACCCGTGTGATGAATTTCAGTCCTTGTATGTAAGCCTAGTGGCCTGGTGGCTTTGATGATTTTATTACATGATAAAACATGGGCAGGTATTTAAGAGTTTTGTTTTTTAAAGTCTCGGTCATGTTAATAAGTATGTGGGACACAAACTCTTCGTGCAAATAGCCCCATGAATTCAGCATGAATTGCTTGCCTACTTGCAAGACCAAGGTTCAAATGGATATGACAATATCTGAAAGACAGAGTAGGGAAGGACAGAAAGAAGTCAATATGTTTACATGTTCGTTTAACATGTCTGCAGTGTAATGGGGCTTTGCCACAATCAGGGAAGTGTGTGAGTTGTTGTGATATGAAGCCCTTATTAACTGCAAATGTACGCATTGATGAAAGTGGTGGAAACAAGGACTGCAGGAGAATCCCTGCTGGCAGTCGCATGCCATATCACTTCCATGGAAATTCATAGGGGAACGCAGGATATGCACTGCCCAGACACATAACAATAAAATCATATCTTGTGTAAGGAAAGTAAACTCTTACAGTGTACTGCTGCAGAAAAACTATGTAGAGTGAGAAAATATTAAACTGAGTTCTACTCTTATCACCAACCCATTAGATTTCGTTCACTTGACTCAGGTTTCACTCTCAGTCCCGAAAAATATGTGTTTTATAGAATAGCGTATTGCAAAAAACAGCTTCATCATTCCAGCATGTTTAAGCTACACCTCAGATCTGCACTGTACAGGGACACTAGGACAAGTTTTCAATGAACTCCCTTGGGTAGCAAACAGATCAAAGCTCTTCCCAGAAGAATATGCCCCATTTCTGTACAGGATAACCAGCCATTAACATGTATCAGCAGGCTTCTTCATCCAGGCTTCTGATATCATCAGGAGTTGTTTCTTTCAGCATCATCTTAACTGCCTCTACACTTGGCCACGAAGACATACTCGATAGCTACACACAAGAGCAACCCATATGTGACTTTTTCCATTTACGTAGCTTTTTACACAGTCACAATATTGGAGCACCTCCTGGTTAGATGGAGAGAAGGCAAACAAATCATTGTCTTGCTTTTGTTTCTCTCTTCTACCCACGGAAAACTTCAAAAGCAAATTTTGTCTGACAGCTTCCTCACTTTGGTGGACTGAAGTTCTAAGCTGAAACTCATGATTGTCACTGGAGTTATAAAGATAAAAGAGGGTACGTACTAAAGAAACAAGAGAAAGAACTCCATTTAATTCCATATGAGAGTAGGCATTGTTTTCCCGAGGTTTGTACGATCCATGAAACTAGTGCAAAGTTCCTGTTAGGATTAGACTTCCATAAGGTTTTGGAACGAAGCCAAAAATTTCAAGATGCAATCTCTTTATTTTTTAGTGGAGGGAAGATATCATCATGACCTCTGAGACTACACATCACAGAAACTTGTCCAGTAAACTTTAAATATAACCTATAAGTATAAAGATATCCTTGACTGAAAAGCTTCAGGTGATGAAGAAATATTACAACCTTACATAAATTGTTGCAACGGCTGACCCTGTACCATGAAAATCCCCCCATGATTTGGTTTGAATTTTCTAGCTACGGGATCTTGCAGTACCTTTTGTTGTGTTATTTTGTTTTGTTTTACTAGATTAAACAGCTATCTCCTAGAAGTCTTTTCCTTATGCAGATGCTTAGAGCCAACAATCACCCCTAGCCTTGTCTCAAATAACCTGATAGTTTATGCTTCTGAAGTTTCTAAGAGGAACGCTTTCCAGACAACTTTTTGAATTTTTTCCAATTTTAGTGTTCCAGTTCACACAGTTTTCTTTAAATAGTCTCACTAATTCTGAATACAATGGCAATTTTACATTTCTACTCCTACATAACAGTTTTGGCACATGCAGCCAAAGATCATTTTGTCCTCTTTACTGAAGTTTCATACTAGGAGCTCATTTTCAATTATTAATTCTAAAGACTTCTTATTGCTGTTCTATCCTGCATACAAACCCTTAAACTGTAAACATGGCTTACATTAGTTTTGGACAAATGAACATATATTTAACAGTGTTAAAAGGTATATTTGTTTAAATGTGCCCATTATGTCAAGCAATCCAGACCTCAGTGTGTAACAGGTGACCTGCTTCCATTACAGCCTTTCACTTCACAAACACTTGTATTATTAACAATGTCAGCCAAGAGTTGTTTTATGTTTTCCAGACAAAAGATACTGACTAACCAGATACGACCTTATAAATGTCTTTTTTAGGTGACGATTCCCATTTCTAATTCCTTTTGAGGCAATTTTATAAGATTATAATTAATTTAATATAGATGCAATTAATTTAACTCAATATGACTTATTTTAAGTTTTTGCTATATTTTTTCTGTAAGACTATGTCAAATACTTAAAATAATTTTTATTATATCAACACAGCTACATTGTATTAATACACAGCAAAATTAAGAGGACATCAGGTATGCCTGAAAAAAACATTTTCTTATGTACAATCATTCCAACAGGCAGTAATAAGGCATCCATCATTCCACTCTTTAATGGCAATGTCCACTTCAACTTTTTCCACATTTTTTTCAGAATCCTTATCCTAACTAGCCTGCTCAGGTATTCCAAGTTATTTTTTTTAAATACTGGAATGACATTACCTTTTTTCCAGTAGTTTGGCATTTTGCCCATCTTTAAAGATTAATTCAGTGTCTACAATCTTACTTTAAGACATGACTTGGCCAATTCTTTTAATAGAATTGGCATTAACTTACTCAGTTCTGAAGATTTTGAAACATTTCATTTAAACCTTTGCTGTTTAATCTCCTAAATATTAGCTGAAGGTATTTCAGTATTGTGCTAAAATATAATCCTGCTTCTTTCCAATTATAAAATATCTATTGATTACATCTTTATGTATATTGCTAGAAAATTTTGTCATCTTTATCCAATATTGGGCATATATCATTACTAAGATTGGATTTGTTCTTCATGTGCTTTAGAAATGCTTTCCTGGTTTTGGTACCCTCTTGGGCACAGAGGCTTTTTATTGATGTATTTAGTTTTCTCCACTGGTTGATTTTATTTCCTAAATGTTGGTTTATGCTCACTATGATGAGCTTCTCCTTTTTTCATTTGCTACATACTGTTGTTTTGTAGGGTTTTTTGAGTTTCAGAGGGGGTTTGTAACTGTATTCACCTCCCTTTTTAGCGGGATTTTTTTCAGCCATAGAAACCTTTCTTGATTGCAGAGCTGGGCTTTTTTGGCATCTAATAAAGCATTCTTAAACAATTCCTAATTATCATGCACATTCTTGTGTTTAAATTTTTCCTCCCACTCAATTTTGCTCATGATTGTTTTCCGCTTTGGGAAATTGGCCTTTTTAAAGCACCAAGAATATAATACTGTTTGCACAAAACAAATAAAATTAGATCATGATTGCTTGCACCTAGGCAACCATCTAGATCAGTGATCAATTCATCTTTATCTGTCAGAATATGTAATTAGGAATGTCCCAGTTTGGCTGCAGTGCCAACACTACTAGTTTTAGAAACTTACCTTTTGGAAGTAGTAGCATGAAACTTCCGACACACATGCCGCAAACTAATACAGCAGTTCTTTGTAGGACAGAGGGGTGTTTAAAAAGTTTCCTCAAGTGCTTCCTTTCCTTCACCTTGTGGTCTGTAATATAGTTCCCTTTTTCTACATGATCATCAGCAAGACCCTCATTTCTTAGATGTTCACCGTCTTGTGCCAAAAGCTAACAATCATTAACAGGACATAATGAAGTAATACCTAAATTGAAACGGTGATCAGAAAATATGCCCTCTGGTTTTGATTCAGGACACGAGCTAAATCTTTTGGGGACAGATCCTAGCACAGGGATCCGATCCAGCCCTTCTAAATACAGGGTTCAGTACTCCAGCTTTTATTCATCATTTATGTTGCCTCCAAATATGGGAAGCACTATGGTAAGTTTTCTTTGTCATCTTGAAACACAGACTATCTGAAAACTGAAACAATGTGTGTTCTTCAACTGATGTCTGCTTTCAGGGTTTTACAGCACTTCCTAATCCTTTAGAAAGACAGATTTCTGCATTGCGAGACTGTCATTGTGTGGTTAATATTTGGTTTATTTTAATGGAATCAAGTCAAAGCAGAATACAAAACTCCCATTTTCCATAGAAAAATCTAAAAATGTAGACAACCCTAGCTTTCAACTTTTGGGTTTTTCAGAGCAACTTTAAAAATGCATTAGAGAGATTATCTTCTGCAGCCTCATCTATTTTACAAGATAGTTAATTTGTATTTTTGTGGGCAAAATCAAAGAACACCAGATGAAGAAATTTGACTCTTCTTGTAGTTTTAATTCTTGATCTTTTCCTAAGTTTGTGTTGCCAAGGCATTAATAATTAAACCACAGAGATTGCATAAAAACAGAACTCCCAACTCATGAAAAATGCTGAAAAGCCAAAACCTTCTTTTTTCCTTTTTTTTTTTTTTTTTTTTCCCAAAGACAGCTTCAGTTTGGAAATTCCAAAATGTTCCCAAGGTAGGAACAATCTGAACAGAAATACGCTTCTCAGATTTTTTGGCTGCTGCTTGCCCAGCTGGCAGGCTGCTCAGCTTCCTACATTTGGGGAAACGTAGAACCCAGGTAAGAACACTCTTGGGGAAACTGGTAGACCAGAGGAAGGGTAACAGGCAGCTCCCTCACCGAGATGGCAGGCATCAGCTGATAGGAGGCTGGGGGGAGCTGCAAGCAAGGCAGCCCACCTGGTAAGCTGTAGGGTCCATCATAGAATTTGTTGTCTGAAAATCTGGAGATAAACTATTGACTGGGCTGTAAGGTTGGTGGAAATCTTGCTATCAGAAATTGTGGCAGGGAGAAATGAATAATATATGCACAAATGTAAACAGCTCGAGTGTTGAGGCAGCTCTTGTTTTAAAGTACTGGTATGCAGAGAAACTCCTCTCCCAATGACCTCACAAAATGCTGCAACATTTTACATTTGCTTGAGATGTATTTATTATTTATACATAGGTGTGCACAGATCTTGAGCACACCATGGTCTGTCTTACATCTGCCACCCTCCCAAATGAATTTTTATCACAGAAATCATTCAGAGTTCATCACTGGTGGGGAGTCTGTTCCTTGAAACTCATTATTGTTCTAATGAATTACACGCGAGAGCTGTAAGTGATTACATTATAATAGTCAGGCTCAGCCATTCAATGAAAATTTAATTACAGAGTACAGGGACATGACAAAAAAATCCATGCCTGTGTTCTGGAATGCAGCCTCCCCAGCCACAGCTGGCTATTGAAAGTCTTCATGCAATTATGCTTTCTCTTAATCACACCCATTTTTTAAGAAACGATACAGGAACTGAAGTACGCAGCAGTTGTAGCAGCTCCCCTGCCTGCCCCTCCACTGGCAATTCTGAAGATCTTTTGTTCACTCTTTGGGTGATCCACTTGCCCAAAATCTGAGAATATCCCACTCTTGATAAGTAGAAAGGATGGGATCCTGCAAGCCTGACATAATTGACATCAGCAGAGTTACACCAACTTACTGCAAACAAGGATCCCCTCTTTATGATCACAGAAAAGGACTCAAAGCCACGCCACTGGATATATTTTAAAGCACTGGTACAGAGACTTTGGCTTTGGTCTCCTTTTTTCTTCTGTAAAACACCACACAAATCAATGGATTACTGTAAACAATTAGTAGGTTGCTCTTTCAGTAGGGTCCATAGTAGGATCCATGCTAACACATATGTCTTGGTGCTAATAACATAGTTCCTGTTGGGAATGACTCCCAGACATGAATCTAGGGCTCTCTAACGGAGCCCAAAGGCCTCCTGAAATGGCTTCTCCTCCTTGTCTGCCAACTGCATTTTACAACCAATGAAGAATCTCCCATCTCTGTTACAATAGTTGGACTATAAACCAACACCTGAGCATCAGCCAAAGCATCCTCTTAGCAGGCAGCTCGGTACTGAAGAAGTCAACCACCAGTATCACATTATCCTTGACTAGTAACATGAAGAGGTTGAGGAAGGAGAGATCTACTATCCTGAAAATAATCCCTGAACAGAGGGTATTGCACTTATATCCAAGAAACACCAATTTGTTGCTTATACAATAACAACAATAATCTCTGCATCAAAACAATCTTTGTCAACAATTGTGAAAATAACCCTCACCTTGTATATACAATGCTCTGAAGTTACTTCCTAAATCACAGTCACTGTTTTCCTTTTTGTGCCTCTTTACAATGCCACTATGAAAGAATAAAATTTTCTAAGAAGAATTTTTGAATTTTTCCAACAGTTTTTGACAACCCTTTGGGAAATTTATGGAAGAACTTGCTGGAGAAGCTTAAAGCAATTATTGAATATGTCTTCTTGAATATCCACATCATCCTTTTTTCAGCAGTCTTTATAAGATGGGAAACAACTTCACCCTACACTTGTGGTGCTTAAGCAAAATCCTTTTTGTCCAGGAGACTGGGGAAATGGGAGAATAGGGGTTAGTAATGACATGACAAACAGAGCCCACTGTTCCCTTCAGTGAATCATCTACAAGTCAGAATTTCTTCACTTTCCTTAAAAAAAAAAAATTCTTCACATAAACTTGAATTGTTGCTAAAGTTATATTGCAGTCTAATGAGATAATATAATTGCTAACACATGCCTCCAAATCACATACTGTGATTAAAGCTGTGTATGTTCCATAAGCGCACTGTGGAGTGTATGTCTGATATTAGCTGGTCAGTGTTATTAAAATAGAGAGGTTATAACCTGCCAACATAACATCCGTGCTGTGTTTTCAGTTTATTGTCTTTTATATATGCACACAAATGCCCTCCCACACAGAGAGTTCACATTAGCTATGTCTGTGGGCACTTTAGCGGTTAGAGTATTTGACAACATGTATTCACATTAGGAACATTTCCCCGTGGCGTATCAATGATGTTCAAAATTAAATCACATCTGTTTAACGTTGCACTTGTCATAGTCTGCAAACTACGAAGACAAATTTACTAAATTCAAGTCACTATAGTCTTACCTAAAGAAATGGGCACACCAGAAAACATCTGTAACCATGACTGACAATATAGACAGCATCCGGAAATTGGAAAGGTGTTACTGACATACCTCATCATCAGATCTCCTTGGAAAGGGCTTCTATATTTTGTGTGAAAGTAGCTAAAAGCCTGTGCCTGATTCTTGTTTCCACCTGATGTGTAATTATAAATAGTGTGTTATTTTAAATACCACAGTCTAAAAAAGGACCTATTTTTACAAATTAGTTTCCGGTACTTACTGGATGTCAGGGGTATGTTGTGAAAGTCAAGACCAGCATCATCCAACTCAGCTAAGAGCTGCTTTAAAACAGGCTGGAGATTTCTAAGGTGGCTGGGCTTCAGCTGCAGCTCTGCTGCAATCATTTACAGATGTGAACCGATTTAGGAGGAGGAGAAGAAGGAGGAAATTTTATTTTCATTTCCAAGTAAAAGTGAAAGTATTCATGAAAAAAAAAAAATCATAAAAGCCAGTATAATATTTTTGCCTTCAGAGAAAGGCGGCCAGGTCTGGGATATTCCTAAATAAAGGGTTAGGACCTAGTGATGGCTGATCCCAGATGAATTTTTCACAATACCAACGCTTTAGGAAACATTACAGATAAGCAAAGAAGAGGACAAGACATCAGGACTGCTATTGCACAGAAGATCATGAGACCTTGCTAGAAGGGCACTAGCACTTCTAGGGTTTCTTCCCATGGTGGCTGCTAGGATTCTCATTTCCCTGGTGCCCAGGTCCTGCCATCTCAGACCAGCCAGCTTTTTCATCCACTGCCTGGGGCCCAGGGATCCCCCCCCCCGAGCCGTTCTCGGCTCTAAATATGTTGCTGAAAAGAAGGAAGGATGCTGGCTGGGGTAGAGAAAGAGTAGAGGCAGTGAAAGGCAGTCGGAAGGTACACAGGTGGCCAGAGGCAGAGCAGAGCATGAAACCAGCACCACAACTATTGTGATCCTACCAGTATCTGATAGCTTTGTCATTATAATCATGAAGAACTGCAATACTGCCATGGCACTGCTTTAATGCCCATCACACTTACTTCATGAGAAACCTCAGGGGATGGCGAGAAGAAATTAAACAACAGCACTGGATACATCAGATGCAGATGTTAACAAAAAGCCTTGGAGAGAGGCTCCTCAGTAAGGGCATGATTTGGCAGGTGTGCTGCACTCTGACAGAACTGACATTGATATTCCAGTCCAGGAGAAAATGAGTCTGGACCCAAAAGCCAGGACCGTACAACAGGATTTATCACAAGCCACAAGACTTGTTCAACACTACATGCTCTCTAGTTTCCTCTGTTTCTGCCCCCTGTGGATGCTAGCACTCCCGAATTCATCAAGTGCAGCTTTCCTGGTGTCCTATCTCCAGCTTTACAATTAAATGACAATTAAAACGCAGGATCCCTGGCTGCTGGTTCTCTCTTCTAGCCCCAGAGGATGGCAGAGGTGACAGACTCAGCTCTGTGGCTGGGACAGAGTTGATAGTTTGCTCCGTGACTGCTGTCCATAACACGTGTCAAAATTGTTTATATTTTGGAAATCAGTTGGATATGTTAGATATGCATGTGTCAGGAAGCCCTCATAAAAGGCATGAAAAATAAGGAGCAAATCTGTCGGATACCAAGTAAGCTGAAATTAAAACTATGGTCTATGTGAGAGGTATACAAGCAGTATACAAGTACACTTATACGAATTCAATCAGGTGATACCACACAGTATAAAAAGTATAGAAAATATCTTTCGAACTATAGAAGAAACTTTTTGTATCAGTACAGTTAAAAAAGTATCCCAACCCTGCCTACACTGTGTCAGTGTTTATCTAACTTGAGAAAAAGCAAAGGTATGTGGACCATTAGAATAATATTTTCCACTGTCATAAGGGAATCTTAAGTTTGGACAATTTTCATATAAATAGGATTTTATAAGTTGGTTATGATCCAAAACAGAGTATTTTAGTAAGTGAACCACTTTGCTTTATATACTGGAGCAATTAATTATCCTTTTAACAAAATTGATTGTAGCAAGAGCACATTTTTCCCCCCAAGGAAAAAAAAACTACAAAACTTTAACCAATTAAAATCAAGGAACTAATAAAATCCAGCAACAATTAACAAGCAAAATGTTTTGCTCTTTTAATATGATTTTCTCTAATTCTATTTGAAAAAGCAATACAGAGGAAGTAAGCTTTTTGCTCTATCTGGCAAGGAAAGAGAAATAAAAGAAATAAAGGAAAGGATGAATGAAAAAAAAATATTTTTTTAAATGTAGATTTGATACGGTAGTGATAATTTAACTTGGTTCTAAGTACACTGGGCAATAAATAGCCTCATAAATGTGCTGGGTAAACTCTGAGGATACAGCAAGGAGCCATTTATTGCCTTGTAACCTCAACAGCAAACTAAAATTATCTCCTAAATAACAGATTTTCTAGTTGCACTGAATTATTGTGTAACAGAGGGGCAATAACTTCCCTGTATCTCTCCCCTGGTTACCAGTAAAATGAACAGCATGAATTAGTTCCAAGGTAATGTTAGGTGTCACTATTTTTAGCAAATTCAACCTTGAAAACTTTTTCAAGTTAATGAAAGTCAAAACCAGGCTAGAAATGGGGTTCATTCATGTGGTTTCCAGGAAAAACATAAAGCAATTGCTGCCTTCTGATGAGACTCGATATCAAAATTAATCTGTATCCCCTGGCAAAGCTGGCACATAAGCTATGGGGCACCGTGACACCACAGGGTAACAGGTGACGCTAACTGGTGACACCCAAGCTTCAGCAGCTTTGGGGGGTTGACTGCTGGTGCAATTAAAGTTCAGTCTGACAAAAATCAATCTGAAAACTTCATGAGATTTTTACCAATCCATGCTCTGATCTGTCTTTATGTCAGATCTCCGGGGAGCACTTGGGAACTGCGCTGGGGCACAAGCTGCCCCTTGGAGGTGCACAAGGTGCCCGCCACAGACCAAGCACCTCCACAGCTTCCCTGGCAGGTTGCACTCAGTTGTGGTGAATGAGGTGATTAGCTAAAGAGTACTAAGAGATAGATGTGGAGGGTTTCTTTTTTTTTTTTTTTTTTGGGGGGGAGCTGAAAAAAGCCAGAAATAAATGACAATACAAGAACTCACAGATTACACACATGGGCATATTAAATTCAGGCAGTCTAAATGTCTCTAATTAAGATACTCTCCCCCTCCAACAATTACCCAGTGATACTGAAGTATGCACTAATGAAAACAATGTTCTCACACACATTTCTGACCTTCAAGCAAAACCTAGTTCAAATTTTGGAGGAAGATGCATTTTAGCTAAGCTCTCACCCGAAGTTATCTGCATCTGCCAGTATTCTTACAACTCACTAATATTGGCGTTATAACTAGGAGTTAACTGGTCTTACAACATTCTATATATGGAAAATACCAACAAAAAGCATAAAAGGGTAGAACAAAACGTTCTTTGTCAAATGCAAGTTCAAGTTTGCACTCAGAAATACACAAAGATCTATAATAATAATATTTATCTATCACTTATCTAGTATCTTAGACATTTTACAATGAAACAAACAGATAAATTAATTCCCAAGTTACAAGAGTAAAACAGTCCAAGTTACTATAAAACCATAAATAAAACCAAGATACAATGCCAAGACCTTTCTGGAATGGAGATGTTTTTTATTTCAATGCTACAATGCTGTGTTGGTTCACAGGTCAAAAAGTCATATAGGCAAAAATACTGACAACACGTCAAGTGCTCTTGAATATGCCAACTGTCCCATTTTTTTCTTAAAGGCATGAATATTCATATAAAACAATTTCTGCACTTTGAGGTCTTCTTGGCAGCAGAGGGAATTGTAGGCCTATCTGAATAAGGAGGAAAATCAATAAGCAGGTAAATTCTTGATGCTGGGAATGAGCACATGGATTGGAGGGAATGCAAATCTAATTGGGTTTCCCAAGCTTCAAACACTGCTATGTGAACAATCACCAAATACACTGTTTTTTCACATGGCCTGCATGGATTCTGGAGAGAAAGCAAGGCAAGATAGGCAGCATAGGTCTGGTAGGATAAGGGAAAGATGCCTAGCCTGAGGCTTTGGCAAGAACAAAACCATCTGTGAGCTGAATGTGCTGCTTCTGTTCAGAGGATCAGACTCTTCCCTACATTTTAAATATATGGCAATTATGCTAAGAAAATACACTGACTCCATGTCACTTTTTTTTTTAGCCAAATAGAAACTAACTTCCAAAGCTCCAAATTATCTTTATTAATTAGTCTAGGAAGCAAGAGTATAATGTAGTCAAAGATTACAAAAAATGTCTAGAAACAAGTTCTTTAAAAGCCTGGAAGTCAAAAACTACTGTTCATAAAATTGAACTCCAGCTTTGCTGGAATTTCATGGCACTCTTGGCATATCACAGTTCCTTACATAGCTGAGTTTTAGAGAAGCCCTTCTGATCTTTTCTGAAAAAGTACGTGGTTCTGTGGGTGAAGTAGTGACATACAGTCTTCTTCCTGGGCAGGGAGATTTGCCAAGTAAAGACACTGGACAGACGTAAGACCCTCCAAAAGATGAAACACCTAATCAAAGTAAAAGTTTAGGCATGACACAATATTATTAATTATGTTCGACATGCTTTGCCAAAAAAACAGTTGAGCAGGGGAGAAAGGCACAGAATGTGAAAGAGAAAAAGAGACAGAAAGAATACCATCCTGGAGATACCCCGCCAGCATCTGCCAGAGGGACTCGAGCAATAGCCAGTTTGGATAGTGGCCAGTACCATCTGTGTAATATCTTATACTATATGAAAACGAGAGCCAAACTGTGGCGCTTTACTTCATTTAATACCAGGAGCTCTCCACTTCACCTTGGATTTTGTGGAACATCCCACTTCCAAACTTGCTCTGAAAGTCCCAATGCAAGAAAATAATACCAAGAAATAGAAAGTTTTCTTACCAATAGGAGAACTTTGAAATCAATGAGTTGGACAATCATTTGATGGTACATTTCAAATTCTGAAGCTACAGAGATAAAAATGCTTAAATCTGAAACACAGCTGTTTCTGCCTCTTATAAAGACTCTAAAATTATGGATATCCTCTTACTTAACAAGTACATCCATAAATGGGTGATATCAATATGGTCAAATCGGATAACAGAAAAAACTACCAACATATTAGGGGAAAGTGCATCTTTTCCGTAATTCTGTTGACCTCAATGCTTGTTTTTGACTCCTTAAGTTTAAAGTAGAAAGTTCTTTTTTTCAGTCAATGAAAAATGTGAAAGGACAAAGAAATTTTGCAAAAGACGGAAAGACCCTTTTGAAAGGAGGATCAATGAATAAGAAAAAATAATGCATTTGCTTTTTGTTAGGGGGAGGATGAAAAATTGAATGGAATCAAGTCCAGTGTGTATTAGCAGTGCATTTCTTTCTGAAATACTTGATGAAGCACATATGTTGCCTTACCATAGCAATTGAATTTTGTCTGGTATTCAGCATACCTCTTAACTTCAGGAATTTGACATGCACAGCAACCTTCTGGAGATGTACTGAAGATTTCAGAAATGTCCCAAAAGACCCAAGACTTCAACTTCATACTTACATCCATTAAAATAATATATGTTTGCCCAAGAAATTCTTGTTGGAAAGTGTAGAAATTTGTACGCCTCCTTTGAAAGTTCTTGTAGGACTTAATCAAACAAGGCAGTCAGAAAACACTACAATAAAAGGACAAACTGTACGAGTGCTTATCAAATCATTTGCTCATTCAGTGAAAGCACCTCTGATGGCTTATTTTGCCACAATGTACAGACATAACAGATCAACCCTGGCAGAAAAGAAAAGCTCTAAAGCTCTGTGACGAGACTATACTGTCCTTTTTGCCAAGTTCAGTCCTCCATTTCTTCAGCATCCACCTAAGTCTGCTAGGGATATTGCTCCTTCCTAAGAGATTTTAAAGTCTTCCCTTTCTCCATTTTGGCCTCTTCAGACGTGCCTGGTTCCTTCCTGCATGAGAGGTTTGTCCCTAGAGGAACAAACTGTGTTGGGCATGTTTAAAGTGCTTAGTGCTGTTCATACACTTAGCATGCTGGTGAGCTGTTTCTTCACTGGTATTTACAAAATAAGACTAGCATGGCAGCTCACAGTGTGAAATTTGAGCAGTTCATATTACGGAATCACTAGTCAAATCTGTTGTGAAGTAAATTTCCCTTGAAAATAGAGACAACTGAATGAAGTTTGGCTTGGACAACAAGGTGCCATGAGCACTTTCAATGTCCATCTTGTAATTTTCATCCAGGGAATTTTAATTAACATTTCCTGAATGCAAGCTTCTGTGCTAGCTAGAGCCTTTGACTTCTTCTAAAGCCAAGAATTTAAAGTATATTTCCTCCACATTGGCTGGAGGTACACATAGATCATTGCCACTAGAGTCTGCCAATTTTTCAATTTATATTGAGCAATTCTGCATTCTCAGTTCAGCAAGTGACTTGAATAATCCTACTTATGAAAACCTGCTGCTCTGGGGAAGTCAAATAAGGGAATCTGTACAACATCCTCCAGGTAGCAAATCAGTATTACACCTAAAAACCGTATATATGTATGCATATATGTACGTATGTACATATGTATGTTTATGTGTTTATCTATTTATATGTATTTCCATGGCCCTCATTAGCACTCCAAAAGTAATGCAAAGTCCACTGAAGTCTATGGAATAATTCCTCTGTGTACCAAATGCAGACTTCAGGTAAGCTAGTGGAATTGTTCCATAGATTTGAAACACATTCATTTGCAAATGATATGTAGAAATCTGAATCACAGTCTCATAAGAATTAATAATTACACACACTGACAAAAGTCCAAGGATTGTGAATATTATCATGGATCCTGTAGTAAGAAGATCATACCTAGATATTCTTATAGGACAAGAATACACGGTAAGAAGTTCACACGCAAGTAACTTTACACTTTTGTCATAATGCAGTTCAGCATATACAGAGGAAGAAATTACGTATTTGTAAAGAAAAGCAATGTGGTCATTGCCACATTCTAGTTACTCGTTCAAATGAAAAAGCTGAGCAAGTTAATACGTGAACTTCTCCTGCCAACCAATATAAAATTGATTATACCGTGCCAATTCCAAAATGCAGATTAGACACTCTTATTGCTGTTCTTTGCCTGTGACATTTTATCCATTTTGTTAATCTCCTCTTACAACCTTATCTCAAGATTCAAATCTTGTGCCATTTCCTGTCCTTCTTACAATCTTTTCCCCTAGAATAAGGTTTTTAAATCCTTCTTTCTTTCTGTGAAAAATAGCACTTTACCTGACTCACTCTGACCTTTCAGTGTTCCTAATTTACTTGGATGGACAATTTCTTTCCCTACTCTTCTATCTTTTTAGCAGGCTATGAGAAAGTACTGGAAACAGCAAGCCCTTAAGGGTTGCCAGCACTTAAAAAGTTAATGTGTTGTTTTCTTCGTAGGGGCTAGGTAAGATGGCTGAGATCACCGCCATCACCACAACACCAAAACTGTGCAGTCCTGATTCCCTGTTAACCAAGGTTCCAGGAAAAAAGTCCCAAAAATGTTGGATTAAAAAAAAAAAAAATTCCCGTTAAGAAAAAGATATTCCGATAACTGTATTGATCTAGACAGAAAGGAAAACTCAGTATGAATCAAAAGGCATCTAACTATCATGGCAGTTCTGTGGTATCGTTAAAGGCACAGAAAATGTAGATTGTCAGAAAACCAAAGCAAATGAAAGATTTGCAACATTTCAATATGTAATAAGTAAATTAAAACTTCATAGGCCACTTCTTAAACACTTCTAATGGACTGTTAGAAATAACCTAAGAAAACCATAATATTTTACTTTCTCTGCATTGAAAAATGATTTCCCCCAATATGATTTTCAATGTGAGGAAATATATATATTTCCTCATAAATATATAAATATAAATATACAGAACTAGTCCTGTTCTGGATTACTAGATTGCTATGGCAGGTAAATGGTGCAGTAATTAAGAGCCAAACTTCGCCTCTAGATAACGAAATGCAACTCCCAGTGAAGCACATGAGAAGCTTTGTGAATATTAGATGACTATACCAGAGAAAAGTAAAACATATGTTAAAGAAAGACAGATGAACATTTTTTCTAAGGAGTTTACTGTGGGCAAGACAAATGCTTAGCAAAGCCCATGGTAGTCCTGTTGATTTCAGGGAGCATTAGATGGTCCCTGGATCCGAGAAATATATTTAGTCAAAAACCCTGTGGAAAGGAAACTAGTAAGAGGTTTTGTAAACTGTCTGTTTGGGTTAGTTAGGTTATATATACACACTATGAAATAAAGACCTTTGAGTGTCTTAAATAACAAAGCTTATCATTACTGTCTTTTCTAAATCTCTTTTCTAATATATTTTCAGGTTCTTCCTTTTGGAATGCTATGTAGATGTTTGCAAGCTGCCAGGGCTGCTGCAGAGGTTTGATCAGCGAGGCATATACTGCAGTGTAACGTACACTCCATGGCCATCACCTTCCACCCTGAAGCTGATTATCCAGGAAAGAGCCCACACCTCTTTTTTTGTACAGAAAAATAGACACCTTTGACACGATTCTTCTGTAACTGACTTTCCAGAAGAAAAAAAGATTTTTCATAAACAAGTTTGCAATTAAAATCTTTCCAAATTTTTAGATATTTAAATTACAGCATCAATATTTCACCAACATCAGCTTTAAGAAGCAAAATAACCCCCAACAAAATATGCTGAAAGTTTAACCACTATAATTATATTCCTTAAGGCATTTATAAATACATATAATATCTAAATATTTATCATTAAATTCTACATTTTAAAAACTTGTTTTATTTCTCTTAGACTTACACTTCCTAGTTTTCCATTAAGTGGGTCAATAATATGGTCCAAGATTTTTCAAGTATTTGTGTCTTTGCTCTATGTGACTGTTGAAACTAAAGCAAAAAAAAAAATTCTGCACTCAAGTTTTTCTAGTTGCTAATATCTTAACAATATTTTTTAGCTTTTGTCAGGCCCAATTTAAGGCTTCTAAAAGACGAGTGACTTTCACAAAATGGATGTTAGGCATTTTCTGACATTCAGCCATATTTTAAGGGTTTGTAACCAGGAAACAAATTCAGGGATACTGAACCTGTAGTCACTTTAGCCCTTGGCAAATGGGGGTTAGCGAACATGGCCACCTCCCTGTCGCACGGCCCACTAAGGAGTTCAGGATCCTGCGCTGTAGTGTAGGTAGTGTAATCCTTGTTACCATCAAGTTTTGCTGATCATAGCACTGCAGACAAGGATCCAATTAAGCCAATAACATCACTTCTTTCAAACATCCTCATTTGCCTTTGAAAAGAAATTAAGAGTTCATGTAGCATCGTTAATTTTCTATCCTGTGCTGCTGAAAATAAATGTGGCTTAGTGTAGGCTTACCCTTCTGAGTCTACTGAAACTCTTGCTAAGAGAACTATGGGACTTTATCTCGATTCATCTCATCTGACTCTGAAATTAATGCCAGGTGGCAGTATGAACATCTCACAGATATCATCCCTTATCATCTCAGCTTTTGGACCTCAGGTGAAGACTGTTAAATAACAAGTCTCTCCATCTAATGAGCCTCATTATCAATGGATCCACGATGCAGGAGGAATATAAAAAAATGAATGCAGTCACTGTAGTGTCAGCAGATGGACTTTACAGGGTACTAAATCTACATGCAGAGCTAAAAATCGCTCAAGAAATTAAAAGACTTGCCTTCTTAGCTCTGAAGCCAGCTCACCCTACAGGATGGACCAACAGTGAATAGCACTGCACAAGCAGAAGTGGAGAGCTTCATGCTCCAACCCTGCCTGCTCAGAGAGAGCCTGCTTTGATAGGCACAGTAAGGCTAGCTGTGATGGTGGATGCTGCTGCAAAAGCAGCAGAGCAGTGTCAGTGTGAGGCAGGAAAGTGGGGCTAATACCATATATTCAGACTTGAACAGGATTTCCGGGGAGTTCCTGCTTTGGCATGTGAAGGGATTAGTTTAATTCCAACTCCCTGCTGACCCAGACTCTTCTTCACTCAAGAGCTCAACCAAAAGCTGTTAATAGTAAATTTCTGTAGTCGGTGGTGAGAGGTCTCAGAATGCGCCATGGTGCTGAGCCTGCCACTGAACGGGAAAGAGAGAAGAGGGAGGAAGGGACACCAACAGACAATTGCCCGGAGCATTTATTCAGGATGCAAAACATCTACTAATGCCTGAAGCAACGGAGACCCATGTTTTGTGCTTCCAAAAGCTATGCCTGCACAACAGAGGGAAAAACCCCCTGACAGACCCCAGCCCATCTGACCTGGGGCAGAGTCCCTTGGGTCCGTGATGAGTTATTGGTTCATCCCAGCTCCCTCGCTGGGGATCACCAGCCCTCCTTTCCTAACCCCCTCCTGATGCACTGACCATGGCGACCAAGGGACAAGGATTTTGACACTTGCTGCCAGGGTGAGGGCTGTCTGTGCAAGCTGCTGCTATGGGAGGCAGGGAACAGCCATGTCTGAGGAGCTCAGCGGCAACCTGCAGTGAGTCCCATACCCCGAGATGGCCCCTGTTGCGGCTGAGGCTGGATTATACTGATCTAATGCCTCATACGTGCCAGGCATTGCACAGGGAGTCCAACAATTTAAATTCTGCTAGAAGCTGGGGAGAAGAGAGAGAGGCTTAAACACAGATCCTTTTCCAAATGTAACCTGACAGGCTCACCTATAACAAAGGAAGTAAAAACACAGAAACAGCAGTGGAGGAATATTGATGGCAATAGAAACCATATAGCAGGGGGTATAAGGATGCAATTAAAAAAAAAGAATCTTTCATGATGTATTTTCTGATATCTTCAAAATACAAGTTGATCTGTAAGGGTGGTAATTAGAGTTCTGACACTGGGAGGATGAGAGATCTGAAAACGCGCATGGGACAGACTCCTGAGACTCAAACACTCATCCTAATTAAAATCTATTATTACAAATCAGTATTGCCTTTTTCCTTTCTTCAAAGTTACATTAATTTGATAAAACAAGCAGCAGAATTTTGAATGTTAATCAAAGAGATAACAGTTTCACAGGACAGATCTTTAAAATTCTCCCTCTTGTACTTTCACAGAGAAGACTGGAGCTCAAAAAAACCTTGAAGAAATGTTTTCCTATTATTGCTTAACAAGAAATAGGCAGCTAATCAAAAGAAGATGCAGTAAAAACAAAAATACACAAAACCCCACGTCTGCTATCTCAATAAGGTATCAGAAAAATCCTCTTCATTTCTGTGTAATGAGACAGCATAGTTTAAAACACGACAGTGTAAATTTTCAAAGCAGCAAGCTGATCTAACTATACAGATCCTATTGACTCTACACTGGCCACGCAGCTAAATCCCCGAGTGAATCTTTGACGACATATCCCTAAAGAAGATTAAAGGTGCCAGCTGATCTTGGTGTTAAAGATGTGGACTGCCTTGTGGAAAACCATATAGCAATAAAAATTCTTTTCATAAAATCATAAAAGTTAAAGTAACATCCATCTTTCTTTCACGGAGGATCATTCCTTTCTGTGCACCAGGAGAGAATTTCTCTGGGAAGAAGAGAAAATTATATTTTTAGTTACAGGCCACAGACCAAGAACTGACTTTGTCACTCTGACCAACTTTCTATGCAAGATTCGAAACTAGGTTTTGTACCTAGTAATTTTACAGTTATAGTTAAATACCCTATACAAGATAATTGATGTGCACTGATCTAGCCTAATATCAGGTACTACAATCCTGCCAGACCACACTACTGTGCTTACTTACACTCATTTGTTCATATATGGTAGATGTAGGTTATAACAATGCTTGAGCATAAGGGAGATTTACTCTTTGAGAGAAGGCAGAGATAGCCCATAGGTGAGCTGTTATAAAGCACTGAAATCAAAGAAAAGTGATAACATAGTAATGATTTCCACAGAAAAACATATGTCAAGAGAAAAAAATGAAACAAATAATGAAAGAGATGGTCTTCTGGGTTTTTCATTACCTGTAGGGGAATATATCTGGTAGCCTTTAAAGATCCTATCATTAGCTTTTCACAAACGCAGTTCTGCATAATTCTGCTTTCAGATCATTCCAGGGAACTGTGTAAATATTTTCTTCAGCATGAGTTTTTTAGTGAGCTTCACACTTCTGAATTTTACTTTGAATTTTTATTTTAAAAAATCATGAAGAAAACTAATTTTCCACTTCTGAAGGTTACCTGGTCTCACTTGGAATTGTGTAACCAAAACAAAACTATGCCAAGCTCTATAGCTTGTAAATACTTTCAACCATTTCGGTTGAGATTCAGGATTGTATTGACATGTGGTTTCATGTTCTGTTTTCAAAGTATTACATGGTTCTGTGTAAATAATGTATCAGGGTTGAGACAAGGAAGAGGAGTTCTCAAATCCAAATAAATTATTTTAGGACAAAACTCTTGGAGGAGCCATGCCACGTCGCTCAGGAAAACACAACATATCAAACTTTCCCTCATTTTCCAATCTGAAACAATCAGACCCAAAACTATCCTGGCATTTGAAAAAGTTTATCTACTTATTCATGTTTTTGGAGAGCCTTTAATTATTACAGAATAACAATAGTTTTTACTTGCCTTGCTCTTTTAGACCAGAGAAACTTATAACAAAGTACTAGAGGAAAAGTTGTCCTTGAAATATATTTTGGCTAGAAGTAAGAAAATACTATTGATCATCTCTCTAGAAGGTACGCTCTGCAGTTATCTCCAGCCCAGCTTTTTCACCCACGTTTCAGGTACGTTCAACCCTACTCTCAAAGAAAATTCAACTCTAATCCCCAGATTCTAAATAGCAAGCACTAAGTATTACACTTTCACAGATTAAAAATAAGCAAATAAAGGGAAGGTGTCAAAATGACAGCAAACAGAACATTTAAATGTCGGCCTGCTACAAAATTGTAATGGTAAACAAATATTAAAAGTGGCGCAGAAGCTGCAGCCTTCTCTCCTTCACATAAGGGCTGCTAAATTACTACACTGCCCAATCTTGAAAACTGTTAAATAGAACTTCAAACTAAAAATAAGTGCTGCCAGAAACACTGAATTTTGGAAATGAAAATGAGTCCAACGTGTAAAGACATTTTCAAACCCTCCCACAGCTCCAAGCAGCTCTGCAGGCCGAGTCCCCGATTCCCCTCCTCGGCTGTGTCTGCACCCCATGGTCTCTCCCTCCTCCTGCCCCCCAGGAGGACGTGTCCCCCTCACCTGCCTGCCCACCGCCCTCTTCTTGGCCATTGCAAACCTGCCGCAGGGAGCCTTGAAGAAGGAAGGTGGGGAAGCAGTGGGATATCGAGACCCATGGTCAAGCAAGGGGTGGAAAGCAGAGGGATGGAGAGCAGCCTCGGGTGCGCAGGCAGGGGGCTGGGGCTCGGGGGACGTGGTGGGGAGCAGGGGGTGCCCACAGGGGAAGGAGCTGCCCCGTACGGGCACCGAGTGGGACAGCCAGGCCTGTGATTCTGCAATTCTGTGACTTCTGGGGGAAGAAAGGGTAGGAGGTTTCCACCCTTCCACGTACTTTTATCTGTTTCCACTCAGAGACCTGCTTGTTTCTTCCCCTTCCACATTTATCACCCCTCTGGGGGCAGGTGGGAGCAGGAAAGCGTGTTAGGCTGACCATGTTGTCTGCTCAGCTGCATGCCAGGGTATGATGCTTTTCAAACCTGAATGGTGTAATTTGTCAGATATTACTTGTTTTCAAAACAAATGGGAAGCTCCTCTACGAGTAAAATTGCGGTATCAACACTATGGATTTGGTTTTTAACTAAAAAATTGTATTGGGTTTATGCGGCAAGGTTTTGATAATGCTACCAAAACCTTGCCGCATAAACCCACTGCAAAAGTATACATTGCCTGGTTTTTGGAAGGGAAAAGTCTGCTTGGAGTTAAGTCTTTTCCCCTCCAGGTAAGCACTGCACTGCATACAGCCTTCGCTGTCTGTGCTCCACAGATTGCCTGATGCCAGCATCTCTATGATGAACATGAAGATTTCGCATTAAACAAGGTCTGGTAACCAGGGTGGGTATTAGCTCTCAAGGAATTATTTTTATGGTCACAATTTCGTCGGTGGAGGAACTGACAGGCAGCAGACCCGAGGCTGAGGCAACACAGGAAACAGCTTGCTAGTCCAAAACATCCAGAAAGAGGGATTCAAGCCCAGACTGCCTGAACTCTGCCATTGCCTCATGAGGGCAAATAGAAAGAACAACAGCTATTTCTGCAGGCATGGACAAGGACAGACAGCTGTTTTGGGCGTCTCCATTAGTAAATCCTTGCCCCTTTGAATGCAGCCTTCTCTTTTGTTAAGCAGTTACCAGCAAGAGAAACCAGCTGTCGTATTCGCTACCGGTGTGTGTTTCATCAAAGCCATTGGGATTACAGTAAGTGCAGCCTTGCAGTGACTCTGGTTCAGAGCACTCGGTGCTGCTTCTGGGCAGTTCCTGGAGAGACCTGCCCACCTCCCTGCAGCATTTGGTCCTTTGGCAGACCTGCCAAGTATTGGTAACTTACTGTCCTCTTCAGCAGAGTTTTGGAGATCCTTAGTTTGCCTCAACCGTGAGCGCCAGCAATTCCCTTTAACATACATGTGCACACAACACATCCTTTCCATTCAAAGCACGGCTGCTAGGATCACCTTCTCTGCCCAGAATTCAAACCATGTTATTTCCATCTTTAAACTTCCAAAACAGGAAACCGCTTAAACATACGATTAACCTAAAGCGTGTGCTTAAGCCCAGCACTTTTGAAATTCATTTCCATTGAAGTCCATGGTAGTTCAGCTTGTGCCGGATGCCTTTGAAGAGACAAGGTCTGAACTTTCCACAAACAACTTCTATTTTATAGCATTGAGTCCAAGTACCATTTGGGTTTAGGATTAAGTCCTCCCTATATTAAATATATTTTAAAATTGCCCATTATTTCAACAGAACAAATATTTGGGGTTTTGTTTTTAAGTTGCATGCTTCAGAGAGAAATCTTTTTTTCTCCCCCCTCCTAACTAAAGGTTAGGAAGTAAACTAAAGCTTCTGAAAAGACAAGTAAAATTTTCTTATCACTTGTAGTCCACAGCCACTACGTCAGAACATGACAGAAGTAAGCTATACGATATTCATGTTAAAAATAGGGCTTGGAAAAAAAAGTAAGCTTTTCCACACAGTAAGTTGGCAAAGTTTGTTTGCCACTACCATTTTTTGGAGAGTAGTAGGAATAGCATTGGGCTGTATATGTTGTACTGGGCAGTAACCCCCCAGTAGCATTGGGGTGCAGAGTTCATTTACTGTTTCACAAACAAAACCCCATCTATGACCTACTAATCCAATATGCCAGAACTTAGTTCATAAAAGGAGTAGATTCTCAATGTTAAGTCTTCTTCATCTTAAAATGTTTCCATCTGTGAATCTCTGCTCATGGAGAATGCCAGTTACTAATACCATACTCTGGCAACTACAGCTCTAATTTCTGCAATTCCAGCTTTTCAATGTTTTAAAGATTAATTTAAAGTATTAACAGAAAAGAGTTTACAATTAATATGTGGCAGGGGCAAAAAGAGAAGTGAAGAACATCCTTAAAAAGAAAACATTTATAAAATGGTGTATACACCATCACTTGGGCATGCTGAGTCTCAAAAGAAATGCAAAGAGACAGAGTTTGTTTTCCTTTTCTTCTGCAAAACTACAATGAAGTGATAATGACCTCAGGAGTGTATGTGTGTGTTTATTCCATCTTTGGCCCATTTGATGTGGTTTTGGCCTAAGGATAAGCTAAAGGCTAAATGTATTTTAAGTGGGCTAAAACCAAGATAAACACATGTCCCTGAGGTCATTATTTCCATTAGATGACAGCTTGCATAAAATATCAAAAGCATTGTAAAAACAGTGTAAACTTTAAAAAATATATTCTATCGTAGGTCAGCACATCTTTTGGAAAGTGTGTACTGTTTCTAAGCAATTGTTTCTTCTATTGTCAAAGTTCTTTCTTCAGGAACAGAGAAACGAAAGTTTATTTGGATTTTGGCTATGCATGAGATAGTCCGGGCTTTGTAAATCCTACACATAGCACTGTAAAATGCAAACAGTGTATCCAAGCAGTAATCATGCTCATCATGCACATAACAACTGTGTACATAGAAATATCTATCAGCTACACTACCACTTCAAAGATTTGATCTACATGAGGAAGATTGTCAGTGTTTTAGAAACCACGCTAGGACTTGATTACGGGTATGCATGCAATTTAATAAGGCTTGTGCCTGGTGTGGACAAAATCCATGCTTGTAACCGAGAAAATTACATCAGCACAGTTTTGTCTTGCTTTTTGGTACATATTTTGAGGGGAGTGATGATCAGTGAGCCAAGAAAGCTGTTTGAAAAACACACTTCTTCCTCCACAGGTGAGTTAGAGGAGCAGGGAGCTCTTCCCTGGTGTCAGCGCTCCGGCTTCCCCTTGCAGCCTCGGACTGTGCTGGCAAAGTTTGTCAATAGAGGGTTTGTTGCCTCACACCCCCCGCCCCCCCCTTTTCTTCTCAACTCCCCCAGATACAAAACTGGCATGCTCTTTATTGCTTGCTCTTGAGCAACTCCATCCTGCTGATACCCTTAGAGTATCTTAGTGGATCACAGTTTGAAAACTATTTTCCACATAGAAGGTTAGTGATGGAAATATTCACTTTTGGGGAAAAGTAACAGAAAAAACCCTGAATAATTCTTTTCCTCCTCTTCTTTTAAAGCTCTAATTCTAAAGACCCTGTATTTAGCCAGAACTTTTTTCTCATTTTCTGCATTCTGAAAATCAAAAAGGAAGCCAAAATTTTACATTTGTTTTCTCAAAATTGTTTTGCTGAATCCAGGGTTGAATTAAAAGCTGCAAGTATTTCACAGTTCCCAGCAACTGAACCAATTTGGGAGGCATTGTGCCTTCAAGATGTCAATTGTGCTGCAGTTAATTTACAACTTCTCTTTCCCAGCCACTCAGAATAGAAAAAAGTGAAAAGCTGAGGCTTTTATCAATGAGCATGTCACAAGACAAAAGTATGGTTGAGTCTAAATCCACACCTGGGTTTCATCTATTTTCAGCCTGCCCCCTTCTCCTTAGTCCTGTTAGACTTTAATGTTGCCCACAATGTTTCTTTTCTGTAATATTATCACTTCACTGTTGGTTTAGGCAAAATGCAGTAATTTTTTAACCTTCCCTGAGTGACATATAGAAGACCTTTCTGCACAGGGGGCAGGAAACCAAGGAGAACAGACAGCTTCTAACAATACCATCATTTTGTTCTCAAACGCAACTTTCCTAAAATTAGCTTTTGGTAAATTTTTGTTTGCAATAGACTGGAGGGCAGTAGACCATTTCAGCTAAGACTACTCTTCCTTTTCTCTGGATCATTCATCCTTTCAAAGATAATCTAATACTACTACACCATACTCGTAGTAACTTAGCTCTTTTTTACCTGGCATTAGATAAGTGACTTGCATTAAATATGGGGATTAATCTGTGTAATGACTGAAGTGCTGTGCTTTTTGTGCTTTTATGCAATTAGAGAATATAAAAGCATTGTTATGAGTGAAATAAAGGTTGGGTTCTAGAAGGAATTTTAGGATTCAGATTGGAAGATTATGTGAGGGGCTTAGCAATATGACAAACATTGCTTACATGACCTTAAAAGGCTCAGAGCAGATTTCAATTTTGTCATTCCAGGATAAATTTCTTCCATTATTCTTTGTTACAATCTGCTGAACTCTTATTAGCCTCAGTAAATCAACATTCACACTGAACTGGAATGATTTGTATGTAAATCTGTTATCGTAGCTTCATTTATATGAGTACAGTTGGAGCCCTGTTCAAAGCAAGCAACACAGTGTCCATTTTCACTGTATGTGCAGCTCAGCTTCTTCTTCTACACAGTTACAGACAATTATATGTTATTGCTCCATTACTAAAATACTAGCACTGGTAAAGAAATTTTAGCAGCCAGGTGTGCCAAGTTGCAATGAAGTGGTGAGCTATGGCTCAGCAGTTTCCTTCCAAGTCCACCACTTTGGATAACTGGCACCCTCGCTGCCACTGGTGCTTATGATGGTCATGATTTCATCTGTGGGCTGCTTGTTTGGCCGGGTTTTGGTTCTGCCATAAAATGTTCCTCCTGTTGGCGAATGGAAGGAACCAACAGCTGCCTGCCAGTTGCGTTGACAGTAATGAGCAGAGATACTAACTGGAAAGTGCTCAGTGAAAAAAAAAGGAGAACGAATGAAAAAAGAGAAGGAAGAAGTAATTCAGTAGGGAAAGTCATGTGTGAGGTGGGCAGCAAAAACTGAGGCAAATTGAACAAGGACAATGAAGAGCAAAGGAAATTTAATCTCTTACACCAGAGAAAGTCCATTGACTTCAGTGGAGTTACTGTGACTTCTGTCCAAACTTTTTGTTTTCAAAGAAAAAAATAAGGAGAGGTTCGCAGAAAAAAGGGAAGTGGAAGAAAGTACATAGAGTTTGGAAAGGAAAAGGAAATCCTGAGACAGTATAAAAAAGAACCCAAATGCTAATGACTGGTACAAAATGCTGTTTCCCTCTCTCACGCTCTGCTCCAGCTGTTTCTTCAAACTAACTACATCCAAGCAATATCCCCTTGTTAATTTGGGTGGGTTTTTTTTTTAATTTCCCAACATTGCATAGGCACCTCTGTATATCAAAATACTGCAAACATGAAAACAATAACTTTCCATTTTAGGAAGTGGAGGAAACGAGACTCGCAATGCTGTTGTGAGCGGACACTGCTCTATTTAGCACAGGAACGGAAGTAGTGAACCTACCCTCTTCAACTTTTGCTAGCAGTCGCACATTTCTGAGGTGTTTGCATCTGTAGTATTTTGGTTGCTAGGATTCCTGGCCCCCTTCCCCTCACTTCTCCCTCTCCCCCCACTACTTATGAAATGACACTGAAAAGAAGAAGGGAGGAGGGATGGCTTTAGAGCTTCGCTCTTATTTTCCATCCTCTTCTTTCCATGTCTTGTTCTCCTAGAATGGCAACAGCCAGGCACACATTTTTTCTCCCTGAAACAGTCCCATTCTGTGCATTTCCAGTGATATCTATATCTTTGTTTTTATTAGTGTTCCTCTAATTCCTCAATTTCTTTTTATGGTCTGATCTTTATAGCATCTTCCTCTGACTTTTTTTGGGGAAAATATACGATTGTGTTTAAACTTCGTCCTTTTCTCTCTCTCATTTTTTTTTCCTTTTTTTTTTAAGAAAGGACTAAAATATGCAGGGAGGAATAAAAACGCCTTTGAAAAAAAGGCCAATTACACTTATATAACGTTACATTTCCTGCATTGAATTTGCATACTGCATCAATAGTTTTCAGAAGACTTCCAAGAAATAACAAAGAAAAGAACAAGAACAGTCTATGCCAAGAACATCCCTAAAGAAAAAAAACAGCCATTCTTTTTGAATACTAAGAAAACAGTGTTTTACTGCTCAAAGCTCACGATATCCTCCCTCATTAGAGAAATATCTGCAAGCTGTAAAGTATCTGCCCTGGCAGAGGATTCACAAATCACAACAATTACCTGCTTCTTTTGGATATTGAATCAGCTAATTACCCACCAAAGTTTGGATTGGACATCTGCTACCTGACTTATTTTAGTATCCACCACAGAGTGCTTCTTGGCAAAGGTTTTCAGCTCTTCCCCTCACCCACCTCTCAACAGGAAAATGGGAAATGATTTGGATGCCATCACTAACCATTAAGTAAAACTAGGATACTCTGGCCTAGGGTACCTGATCCCTGGATGACCGATAGGATTTCTCCATGCTTCAGGCCAAAATGAGTATTAACGCAGGTGGAAGAAAACTAAATGAGAGGAAGAAAGAGTGGGGAGAGGAGGAAAAAGAGGTGGAGGAATAGTCAATTAGACTTCTAGTGGGCTGAAAAATAAATAACCAGTAGCCCCTAACGTAATATGAATTACAGTTTGGCAAGCACTAGGGATGAATCACAACATCTGGCATCCTAGGTGTTACTGTTTATCTGAACTACCAATAGCATCTGTGTAAGCAAATCCTGCCAGTACCATTGCCTGGTATCATCTTTTATGTTAGGAAAGGAGTGTAAAAATGTTATACAAGGCTCTGTTAAAAACCCACTTTTGAAACTCTGTGCCAGAACTTCCTCCCCAAGGAGAAAATGCACCCGTGTGTAGGCAAGGGGCACTCCCGCTGAAATCATAGGAAGTTCCACCCACTGAGATGAAGGATGAATTTACCCCCAGTAATAAAGATTTATGCTGCTTTAACTAACTAACTATATGTACAGAGCCAGTGACTCACAGCAACACCAGGGCAGGACCCCAGGCATCCTGACTGTGATACATGTACCGTGATATAGACACCCATGGTATATACACCAAACAATATTCCCTTCCTGCTTTTTGTTTGAGCGTACCAAGTTTAAAGCTCCATCTGTATTCATTCTCTAAATTTAAATCTAATGATTAAAGATAAATTTAAAATGGCAATATAAAAAGGAGGCTGATTTCTTTACATGAGGACCACGTCCACCATAAAACTACTATTCACATTGAGAAGGATGAACAATGGGACCTGAGACCTGACCTGACTACATCTCTAGCTTCCAAGATACTAGAAAATGTAGAACAGTGAAACTTAAATGGGTAATTTGCCATGGCATAAGAATTAGGACCAGAATGACATTGGTCTAGTGTTATAAAAGATCAAGGCAAAACACTGACCATATTGCTGGGACTGACATATTCTGCTTTTGCGTTTCATTGAAATTCATGCTTACGTTAAAGGAGGACTCAAAATTGTGCTTTCAGCTCCAGAGGTCTCCAGCTGAATTTTTTGCAAGCCCAGTCATTTTCTTATTAACCAGAAAGAAAATGATAGACCCCATTATGAAGTCCTGGAAAGATTTCATTAATTACTTGGCCACCCACTAGGCTCAGTAGATATTAAGTATCTGTTCCACTAGGAAATACACAGAGATACTTCTATAACTTTTAAGCATATTCCTACATATTTTGCAATTTACATTGCAAAACATGTTCTAGAATTATCCCTAACGAAGTAATTGTGAAAAACGTCACCTATTCTTAAAACGAAAGGGGGTGGGTGGGGAGAAACAACCATCCAGGAGAGGATGTGTCACTCGACTGCATCTTGAAAGCCTCTGAAACCACTAGCTCTGCATAGTCAACTCTGCTGCTGCACAGCTGTGGACAAGTCACTGTGTTTCTCATTGCTTCTCTTTTCCACACAAACTTTCTATAGGAAATGAGTTTACGCATGGGTCACTCCTGGGACCAAGGTCTACCCCAACTTGGCGTCTGTATGGTATCACACATAATACAGTGTTACATTGCATAGCACTGCATCAACAATCTCTAAAAAAATTGCAAAATACAGACAATGTTAGGTCTAGAAGTGAACTATGGCTATTTAAATGTCAGCATTAACTATTTTCACCTTCGGGAACAATTAGAAAACTGTTGATTCAAGACACAGTATTGAACGTTGCAGCTGGAACATTCGGGTTTTATCATTTCACGCAGGCCCAGACAAGTGGCTTTTGGCCTAAAGCAAATGAAAGAGGGTGAGAGGACATGTGCCAGGTGTCCAAAACCCAAATTACCTCACAAACTGGATGTAATGAATCTAAAGAGTATCCTGCACAGAGCCTTGATTTTTTCTGCTGAAAAGTTTTGCAGTGCAGACATACATTATCATAACAAAGTTTTGTGGCTTGTTGAAAATGTAGGGAACACATGAAAAAATTGCATTTGATAATGTAAACTACAAGGATTACTGTACCAATTGTATTATTCATGTACATATTTAATTCAGTAAAAAGGAACTGAACCTGAATTTATTTGTAGCTGCCACAGAATTCCCATTTTATCACAGGATTCCCCAGGGTGCTGCAGGAACAAGAGGCCTTGATGCAGAATTTAGATCTAGCCTCCACACAGCACATGGAGTACGTGAAGTGCAAACCAAGAGCAGGCAACGAAGTGGATTCTTTCTCCATTTACACTACATTATTGAAGTTAACAACACTGCACACAGTCATACCTGCCTGAATCAAAAACGAGGCCAATGAACATAATTTAAGACCCTTTAATTTTGAAATGTAGCAACCAGTGATAAGCAAATCTATAGGGGCCAGAGATGGCTTTAGGCTCAGGACATAAACTAGAAGTGGAGTTATTTATCCAGAGCTCATTCACTTTATTTGAGCCTCCTCCAGTTCTTGATTAATTTTGCATTTAGCTGAAGTTACTATTGTTGAGAGTCATTAAACACTCTTCCTAAATTAACCACAGCAATGAGCAAAGCACTGTATTTGTCATAAGCTTTTCTAAGATCTGCGGGAAGGTACCTTCATTCAGATAGAGATTTAAATTAATGAAGAATCATTTGCACTCCTTTCACCAAGTAAACTGTAAGCATTCAACCCTAGTAGTCACCTCTTGCTATAAACACACACTTTCCCAGACCATTTCCAAGGTCTAATTAGAGGACAAAAAGCAAAAATTCCATGCACTCTTCATTCCATGCGCAAGTAAAACATACAATTTCCTACCCTTTCCCACTCTTTCCTGTCCCCAGTCTCAAAGCAGAATTTCCTGGTCCAGCTGGTCAGAAAAGGCACGAGTTCCTCTAGCCCAGCTCCCCCACATTCCTCCTGTGGAGTCATCTCCCACTAAGGGGTCGAGCAGCAGCTCCCCACAGCCCCCCACCACGCTCTCGCGCCGGGATGAGGGTTTGCAGCAAGACTTTGGAGCCCCTGTGACAGCAATGTCACCAGCCCAGCCCAGGTGTCGGGCTTTACACCACTGCTCCAGCCTTAGGGCCCACGAGGACATTTGGGACCTTCCTTAGAAATGTTCTAACTGCCCGCTGTTATTAGGAGTAAAAGTCAGAGAAAAAGAAAAAATGCTAGATAGTTTCATTTTTCTTAACATATATAGTCATTTCTCCCTTAACTTTAGAGGAGTTTTGCATACGTAAAAGGCAGAAAGACTAGCACCCAATACATACAGGCATTTACCCAGTCTTAATATTTTAAGGACAATATAAAATCTGTTATACAGCACTGGAAGAATCTTGTTCACTCAGAAAGACAGAAGGGTGGACAGACAAAGACAGATAGACAAAGGAAATAGGACAGAACAACATTCCTTCTTAACATGAGAAAAGCTGGAAAAACCAATTTCTATTACTCCTTTTTATCATGGATTTTTTAAATTTTTTTTTAAAGTCAGCTAAGTCCTAATCTTCTCTGGGATCTGAAGAACTAAGAAATATGACTCACAAACATTTATCCTTCATTAACAAAAACATAAAAGAAAAGATTAATAAAAATTAGCCCTAACCTGCTGTTCAGCTTTAACTGTCACCTCAGGGGCCAACCACAGTCTCTTTTAATCACAGAGACGACTGGTTCAGAATTCCAGCCCTGAATCTGGAGGTTGGTCGCATTTTAAACAATTAATAGTAAAGAATTAAAGGAGTGCGTTACCAGCTGGGGATGAGGTAGAGCAGGAGAGCTCAGTAAAGCCTTTGGGAGTGAAATGGCCAGTTCCTCCCTAACACAGCACTCTGAAGACAGAGGTGGCCAGCATGGAGGCCTGTGCATGGTGCAGCTACTCTGCCGTGCTAATGAAGCCACTCGGGGGTTGCAAAGAGAGGCTGCCTCTCAGTCACGGAAGCAGGCTTATTATCGCTGTCTGTTGCACAACGTAGACAGTTTAGGGTTAATCTGGCACTGAATCCCGCTCCTCATCTTAGGTGGTGTCAGGCAAATGAGCTTCAAAATACTTCTAGGTGTCCAGACTGAGACAACTGATTCAAGTTCAGCACGCAAACAATCATCTACATAATATTTGCAGCCTCTTTGCAAACACTGGCAAAGATCTCTACACAATTATTTTTTCAACTATAAATGAGTATCAAATGCTTAATTCTTTCATAAGAACATTTGAAATCTTCCACAACTGATTTCTGTTTTAAATGGCTTGAGTTTTTTCAGTGGAAGGAGTTGCAGAGATGTCTATCATGTTCCTCGTCTCAGCTATACAGCTTGAGTCACCAACCCTACTTGCTCCATTAAACTCCCAAATGCCTATTCTTCCTCACATATTTCTAACAACAATGCATCAGGGTCCTTAGGCATATGACCAACGGTGAGTGGAACAGAGCCTATGATCAGCAGTGATGATAGGGCAAGAAATGCCAGCGTCGGTCAAAATGGCATCTCACCGCAAACCGTGATAGTTTGTCTATGCAGGGCACTGATGAGACTGCTCCTACAATAACCTTTTCAGGTTGGGGTGCCTGACATCAGAAAGAGGTCCCAGAAGAGAATAGTCTGTATCATGAGGTGACATGAAAGGAAAGAAATGTAGGTAGGAATATGGGCATATAATAAACAAGGATGGGAATGTTTATTTATGGACTGGAGTCTGAAAAGAGCAAACACATGAGAGGAATGGGAATAGTTTAGCAACAGCAAGGGGTGAACTAGCAGCAATATGATAAAAATAAGCAAAGGAAAAGTTTAGTCTGAATAGGAGGAAATATTGCTTAATGGCAAGGTACGTTAGGCTGTGGAATAGCCTCCCCAGAGACGCCTCAATTGCTTGAGTAATTTAAAACTAGATGAGACAAAGCACTTGAGAATTCATTGAGGGAGCAGTCATGCCCTGCCATTATCTAATAGGTGTTTTCCATCTCTAACTTGTATGATTCAACTGACATTAATTGGCATTAGGGTGTGAATCAAAATAAAATAGAACCCCTAAATGTTACCAGACATCACAGTGATCAGTTTTCCTGTTACTGCTTTTCAGCAAAATGGAAGAAAGTAACAATAACTTCAGAGACCTGAGTGTCATGATCAGTTACAGCAAATTTACATCATTCTAAGAAAAGTTTTTAGAGTAATTTCATTCTGGTATGTTACACTGACAGCTAAAATCCATAGCACCTACAAAAGTGCCTTTCAGTTGAGATGCTCCTGGTGCTCCACAGAGAGTAACTGAATCATAGACTGAAGAATCTGGGGTAGGAGTAAAGAAACCATTTTCCTTAGAGAACTATGTCCTGAAGATGGGGAAGGCAGGTTAAGGTTTTCAAGTACAACAAGAACAAAACCAGCTCTGGAAAGGGCTATGTTTAATATCCACCTCTCCAGTAGACATCTAAAGTTTACGTGCTGCACTGAACTCCTATCATGTTTTTTTAGTCACTTTGCTTACATTTTTTGCTGTACCTTCTACTATAGCTATAATCCAAGAACTCTTTTTCCTTAGTGTAATCAGTTCTTTATGTTAGCTCTGCTCCTGCAAAAGTCACAAGAATAAAACATTAAACCAAAACTAAAGGCATTTTAAAAATTTATCTTCCACACATGAGATTGCTACGGAATATTTTGAAATATTTAATATTTTAAAAGCAGTGTCTGTCCAGGCTAGTTGATAAATTTATTAAAATATTGAAGGTAATAATAGTTTTAATTTCTAGAATATGGGGATGGCAGAACATCTTGAAAATCCTAGCAAAGCACTGTGACGTACTGTGAAAAGAAAACTTTTCCCCCATTTTAGAAATGCAGAAACAGAAGAGAATCTAAGTAACTTGCCAAAGATCACTCTACAAGGAAAAGAAACAAAAAAGTAATCCATTCAGATACTTGTCCTAGCAAAGTTGGATGTCAATATGTCACTAGCATCCAACCGCAAAGCCTTTGCTGTGAGTAGGCGGGGGAGGCAGCTGAGCCCCAGTGCAACCACAAAGCCCAGGAAGGAACTCAAGAGCAAAGGTTCCCAAAATCAGAGAAGCCCTGTGCTGCCAGCTCATAGAGTGATGGAGAAATAGTGGAAAGGATGAGAGAGGCATTTCTGTTAAAAGGGGACTTATGCCATGAAATGAAGAAAATCTGCTAACTGTAAAAGCGCAATGAGATTTAGGTCAAGTAATTTTGTGTGAATGTGCCTGGGGAGTGGTCACCCGAATGGACGGCAGTAGCTTCCAGCACTGGCCTACACAGGTTTTACAGAGTTCTCTTTTCTCCCTTCCAGATAATACAATTTTTTAAGCAATGACTCATGTTTGTGAGTTGAGAAAATTAACTCATTGAGCGCCAGAAGTTTGATTTTTGCTGGTTTCAGTATAGGGCTTGAGGTAACATATTAGTAGAAATCTCCTGAAATTTAAGCCTGAGTCTTGCTAATGTCAATCAATTCCTGGCAAAAGGTTTATATATACTCTCAGAACATGCCTGTTCATGCTATTACCTTAATTTTGCAGGACATACATCATCATAAAGAGATTAAGCAACTTGCCCAAGGTTGTGCAGAAATCTGTGGCAGAAAAGGGAACTAAAGCTTAGTTTTCCACAGCCTGCCAAGTACTCCAGTCCTTGGATCATTGTTTCTCTCCTTCAAACAGTGTAAAAGAGGAATGTATCTATCGGCTTTTTGAAAACCTTACAGAATTTGGATAAGCTTTACATCTCAGGCCCAGGAACAGAATAAAGAGCTTGTATAGGAATTCACCCATACTGGCAGATGGGAAGATGTAAACGAAAGAAACAAACTCCAGTAGTTACAGTTCAGTTTAATTTTTTTTTTCTGCAGCCATATCTGTACAAAATTCTCTCTCTCTCTCAATTTTTCCATTTTCAGTGGGACCAACAGTTAAAAATACCAAACTGTTGCAAAGAGAGTGACCTTTTTTGTCATAATCCTGTTCAGGACACAAGATGGAACCATGTAAATCTTTCAAGAATCCTGATTTTAACAATGATCTTGTCTCTATTTCTTAGGTAAAGTAAATCATGACGGTTCAACTTAGCACATGGTTGTTTTGGACTCCTACAGGCAAAATATTACCCATTTTTTGCAGTCAAGTTACCTCTCTTCCCAATGATAAAATCCTCAGTGAGAAGGATTAACAGAGACAATTTAAACTGCCCTGTAATTTGTAATCAGATTTGTCCCAATTTTAAAAAATATTTCCCAGAATGTTATTATTTATCTGTTCTTTCAGACTTTTTGTGTCAGCTGGGAGCTGAACGATGCCAGCCCAATGCCATGGCTGGGAATGATGGGCAGAACCCACCACCTGAGAAAACGTCTCTACCATAAACACCAATGCTCTGAACCACTACCACCAAGGCCAAGATTACAGGAGGTTCCAGAGGGGAACAGTAAGCATGGCTTTATGTCATTAGAGAACAGGGAGCAATTTGTATTCAAATACGAAGCAGTGTGCATTTCTCTATACTGTCACCCTGACACCCCTCATCTCAAATAGACCATCTTGTCCACGAGTCTGGAGTGCTCCATTTCTGTGATCTAGTCTGCTCAGGATTTTTTAATTTTCATTGACCGAGTTTGTCTGTCTACAATGGAAGTGCACAATGTGGTCAAGAGTCTTCTACTGGAAAACTGACTCCCATTTAGCCAACTAAATTAATTTCATGCCTGCTAGTGAACCCTATGCAGAGAGTTTTAATGTTCTATGTCTTTTCTGACTTTGAGCAGATCTGAACTAGCAAAAGAAAAAGGCTCATGCAGTTAATAATGAACCACCTGAGCCACTCAGTTCCCCGTCTTGATGCAAATTTACATTTTTAGGAGCCATTCCTAATTTATAGTTATTTAAATAACCTTTGTTGTATGAAGGGCTCTGTCTGAGCCATCCATGCTGTACAAGGCACCCCACACTGAAAGTCGACTCTTTGACCTTTTATTCTCAGGCCAGGGAATGAGGCATGCCATGCACTCATACGCTCTGCCCCTGGGCACTACTCTGGGTAAGTTACTTGGACAGCACCTCTTGCCAGCTGATTCACAGAGTGGAATCTGCATAAGCTCTTGAAAAGAAGTGCTCATTAATATTCCTAGCCAGAGGCAAGTGTGCTACAACTCAGTGAGAGGAAGGGTCAGGGAAAGGGAAAAAAAAAAGTAAAAAGAAGGGAAAAGAATTGAAGGCCTCATAGAACAAGTCAATACCCCAAGACAAGTGGCCCCTTTGTTGACGGAAGAAGAACAGACCATTCTGCTCTAGGAAGAACTATGCAAATAGACTGAAAACAAGGAGATATTCTCTATTCTATTTTTATCAATAACCCAAGAGTATCAGACAGACTAGGACAGCCCCTTCCCCTAGGATACTTGAACAATTTAATGGAACCAAACAAAAGGATCGGGGACTTCCGTGGAGCATCGGCCCTCCTTTAGACAACAAAGCAATTGCAAAAGCTCCCCATTTGGCTCAAAACATTCTAGGGGCATGTTCCCTTTCCCCAGTATGCTCTCTTCCTCTATTGCCGCCTCCTTTGCCCCTCCCCTTGCTCCATCCCTGGAACTATGCTTCCTTTCAGCTACGGAAATTTCCATTTCTCTACAGTAAAATGCAAGGATTTTACTAGTACAGGGAATCGCAAGAAGATTGTGACGGTACATATGTTTTTATCTGAAACCAGGAATTACCTGCCATTCCCCTCCTCCACTTCTAGAAAAAGGGGAAAAAAAAGGTAGAAAAGAGGTGGTTATGTTATAGTTATTAATTTTCTTTTGATCTAAGTGATATATCACTTTTCCTATTAGGATTTAATTTGCTTTAGCATGAAGAGATCAGCAAGTGAGTTCTGTTTTAATTAGACAGGTACTAAACAGTTTGATAGTAATTTGAATACTGACAAGCTGGAGTGCTCACTGGTCCATGAACAGAAATTATATTACAGTGTTCAACCTGCTTGAAGAGAAAAAGTCCCTTAAATATTTTACATGCAAGGGAAAAATGGAAGAGAAAGATATGCCGAATGGTGAGATGAAACATGGGCAATATGATACCAAGGCTGACCTGTAACCCACCTGCAAAACTTGTTAGCTACCTGTCTGTAGTTTCTGCTCTTTAGCAGGCAGCCTCATTTAGCAACATGTACTGCAGATAGGGGTGTAAAGTTAGAATACAGAGCCTGGAAAACCGTCTCTCATAACCAAGATTTTGGAGCAATCAGTGTAGATGCCGGCACCCAAGAAGAATGACTCATAAATGTGTCATAAAAGACAGTTGCATGCACAGAAAATGAGAAGCACGCAAATGCTAAACTCGTGCAGGTAGGCTTGCTGCTCCTTACCACAGTGCAGCTTTTGTGTGCTCCTTCAGAGTGTCCATAGTTATTGCCTCCTCCTGCTCCACACAATTTTTCCACTGGAGCTTTCTACCAGTAACACAGTTATGACAGCAGGTTCTCTCACCAACTCTTTTACCTCACACAGCATGTGTACCAGCTTGCCAGTGATTAATTCCTTAAAAAGAGGGCTACCTAGGAGCCTTTCCTGGATTGCAGGAGACTCATCTCTTCACTCATCTCTCTTTTATTGCTCCTACAGGAGCTACTTCTTTCCTTCTCTGCCCTTCTGCAGGCAAATCATATTTCCAGGAGTCATGTTGCTAGCCCAGCAAGCAAAGGCTGTGCTTTATTTAAGGTTTCTCTATTACTGCTGTCCCAAAACCAGAACCAAAAGCAGCGCACTTACTGAGCCAAACAGAAATATATGTACATATATATACATATACACAGACCCACCTTTCATCTATGGAAAAGCTGGCATCTCCAGCTTCTGAATATAGCAACATGAGCCACTGTAAATAGTATTAATTCAGATGTGCTAGTCTGCATTGCACCCACCAGCAAGGCACTAACCTGGTCTGGGAGAGACTCTCTGAACCATTAAATATGTCCCTTGCAGTACAAGCTATTATCTTTCCTGCTAACATTTGCATCAGAAGAGATATTTCCCATGTCACTCAAGCAATGAGATGGGTAATATTAAAGATCCAGCATCAGGAAAAAAAACAAAGCAAAGCACCAGTGAAAGTACTAATGTAATATAAAAAGTGCTGAGCTAATGAAAGGTCTCCCCAAAAGATATCTAATAGCTCTGATCCTACTTTAGTGGGCAGAAATGGAAACAAACAAGTGGTTCTAATAGTCTAACAGTGTGATATCCAGATTCACAAACTCCCCTTTAGCATTTTAAAAGAACGACACAACTGCTATCTTCAGCGGTGAGAGCTGGAATTTCAAAGCTGCCAGAGTCTTCTAATTTCTTTGGGTTATGAATGCTTAACTCCTGCAAATTTCTTTGAAAGTCCCATTATAATATTCAAAACTGAGATTTGTCTGAAGAACTACATAGCACTCATGATAGGCAGAGCTGCCTAGTGACTGGAAGAGGACCGTAGAGCAGTCACCATTATTCATTTCCATTCAGGACTCTTGCCTGAATCACTGTGCGACCATAGGCAATATAACCTCATTTCCTCAGTTCATACACACATGAAATAAATAGCATTTTTTCTATTCCCTCAGAATTATATTGTAAATCTTATTTAGTTACAATATGTAAGGTTGTGTGTTTCTCACATAATCACCTGGAGGTAAGCCAGTCACTCAGATGGAGACCTGCATCATTTAATACAGCCCTAAACTGCTCAGCCTGTGTGATAATGATTTCCCACTGATTAAGGACACAGCTTCTAAAAACTTCAGTTTCCCACACTTTGGATTTACCTACTGAAAAACACTAGAAACAAAGTATTTTTTACTCTAGCTACTTTTCTCTTTCTCTTATTCCGTGACCTTAGTAAACTCTTAATTTCCTTCTTCTTCCTCTTCATTTTTTTATTAAAATGCATTTTGCTTTGAAGTTAATTTTTCTTTGCTATTTAGCACTGATGGTCAGCCCACTAAAACTTCTCCAACTGACCCCAGCTTTCTGTCCAAAGCACAAATATATTGTATTCAATGAAACCAGAAAAAAGTAAAGCCACAGAGAAAAGCAGACAAATGCTTTGTGCAGGCTTCTAGCTTCACCCAAACCCAAGTCACAGGGGTACATGCTGTTGCTTCTGCTGTCATGTCCAGAGTTGCTGCAGCCCTGTACTGCAAACACATCTCTTAAAAAGCAGCAGGGTTTCATGCTGGTTGCTGTAATAACAGTCTGACAAGCTGGCATGTTTGTAAGTGAGACAGATATTTATTTTCTGGCTTCAGTAATCTGGTGTTGGTCAAATTTTAGAAAACTCAGTTCATCAAATGAAGAGACAACAGTTATAGAATACAGGAAGGGCACTTAAAAACATGTGTAATGACATATTTAAATCCCAGTGAAGGTAGACAAGGATTGACTGTTTCACTGAGCTAAATGTCAATCATTTTAACTTACATGTCTCCAATACTAATTTTTCAGCCGTGATTTCCTCTCCTCTTGACTTTCCCATAAACACTCCTTCTTTTTACAAGTTCTCTCCTCCTCCTTTTTAATTTTCTGGAATTCTTGTTCCATCTCAATACAATCAGCTCTAGGTAAAATATCATCTTCCCACTTTCTTCCTGTTCTCATCCCTGGAAAAATCTGGCTCTGTCTTTCTGATATTGCCTCTATGTCCGTTCTCACTTACAGCCATTTCCCCTTCTCCTATTTTCCTGCCCTTGACAGTGTGGGAAAGATACTGTGACGGAGACCCACAGTCAAAAAAATCCTGATCCTTCAGCTCTCAGCGTTTTCATACCCCACCTACCTCACACTCTGTTTAGTTTACCACTTCTGCTAGTTTTTGCTTAGCTTTCTCTCCAGGCTCACCTTTCCCTATGAAATACCCTTGAGGATCTAGAAATCTCTTCCAGCCTCTCCCATTGCCTTTCCCTGTGAGGACCACTTGTCTTATAGTGGCTGAAACGAAACTGTCAAACAGTAAAGCAAAGGTAGATGGACAGTAATGACTATTCATACTTTTTGTTTTACATCACTTATTTTGGTGATTTAGAGCCCTCAGTTATGCTAATCTGCTGTCTAACACTCTCTCTGATTTTATGCTCCTGTGCGTGTCAGTCTGGAATTGGATGGCAAATAAAAACTTCCAGACAACTAAACACTTGCCTTTAAAGGGACTGCAGGATCTTATTCCCACTGTTTGCAGTACATTCAAAGATGATAACCCATCTCCATCCTGCTTTCAAAAGTGAGTTAAAATTCAATGGAGTGTAGGCTCCTACGTGCCTGAATCACTTTTGAAAACAGAATTTAGGAGGTTTTTTCTTTAAATATGACCCTCTTTGGATTAGGCATCCTCTTTTTTCTGTCCTTACTCATAATCAAAGTGTAGCAACCGTGACCACTATTGCAGAGCAAATAATATCAACACTGCTCAACATTATTTTCCACTCTGCAATATTTAAATGTGTAAAACTAAAACTTCCAAACTGTGCTTTTAGCTACAGACCTGTCACACCTAAAGGTTTTTTTCTAGAAAGAAAAGATTATTGTTAGTCCCTTGTATATGTGTATCTTACATGTCACTGCTCCCCTGACTTATCAGCGCTACATAATGACACCTATTGCTTTACCTATGTGAACTAGAAGGTCCAACTGGGTCATCCTCAAATGAGTCAGTCCAAAGGTTTTCTAAAAACTAAAATGCCCAACAATTAGGCATGACTGAAATCCTATCTCTATGAAGCTTCCACCTAATGCTGTAGTCCCTAGCCTTTGCTGGGGAGCATGCATATTTCACATGGAGGTCCCATGCTTGTAGCTGTCCTCAGAGCATAGTCACCAAATCAAGCCACCTAGGACAACGGGGATAAACAGATTCAGGGGTTTTTAGGACCTAGTAAAATTGAATGCTTACACATGTACATGTATATTTTTATTTAATAGTCCCATGGCTATTGAATTTTTATGTACGGAGTTATTTAACAGCCACATAGCTCTGCTGCTGGGCTGTAGGAAACCCACCTTGGCGTCTTCACTATTTGCAGTTAATATAGATACTGAGATTCAGATCACCTCAGCCATGCTCAGTGACTGCCCTATCCATTCTGCAGCTTGTGTGCTGGGGAAATGTGGGAGAGGAATGAGGGTCTCCCTTGAGTCTTCAAAGACGGTGAGACATGACAGCCTAAGAAATGCCTTGCTGGGACTCCCTGTGGTCCATGCAGCCCAGGATTCAATCTGTGACAGCCGCAAGAGTAGATGTTGTTTAGGAAGAGCATACCAGCCAGGCCACTTCTGCCATCCACGTTCCTTGCACTCCCCCAGCACCACTATCTATTGACAATGTTAGAAGGAACTTCCCAGACCATTTCCTTCTGCATATGTTTACAGACCTGGTGCCCGCACATTTGTCTAATCCCTTTTTGAATCTGCTAAAACAAAAGGCTGGCACAATTCCAGCAAGCAGCAGGAGAGGGTTCCTGACAAAGAGCCCTAGATAGGGAAAAACACCTCATTCTGATCTGAAGCTAAGTACCAAAGTAATTCTGAGGGAAAAGGCGTAGGCTTGCCTCATTCCTGTATCTTTTCCTGTTGGCTATGTCAGGTGTTCCACACTCGTCTTGCTGTTTGGGGTGAGATGGTGATTAGAAGCTAGCTCCTATGTGATCTATGAAGATTTACAGACTAAGAAAAAAACAAATGAAAGACTGGTACAATACAGCTTTTAGATATAGCTGAAACATGTATGTTAAAAAAATTTTAATGATAACAATTATTTGTGAGACAACATTAAGAAAAAGCAAATGGGTGATGCTTCATCCTACACATAACACTAATATTTTGAAGTCAGACAAGTATCTTCTACCTAGCAAGAAGAGGAATATGAACCTATATGTATCTGAAGAATGGATGCACCCAGGAGAGAAAAGGTTACTTACATTTCAAATAGTGTTAGCACAAAAGGAATTAAGCAGTGGTAGCATGATATGAGACCTGTGTAATTCTTAAAAAAGCTGTAATATCACTTTGTCTCCTGAGTTACAGAAATCATTGACACAGGGCAAAATCTTGGCTGACCCTGGAAAACTCCAACTAAGTTAGAGCCATGATGGCACCCATTAAACTGCCCTTTCCTTCCCTGCTATTCTCCCAGCACCTTCAGTCATCACAATTTTACTCAGAGCATATTCTTCTTTCTCCTTATCTTTGATTCCTTTTTTATTTAGCCCTGATTCTGAATTTCCTGAATATGCCATGCTTACTTTCAAAGAATCATGGATGAATAGAGCTGGAAGGGACCTTGCAGGGTCTCCTTGCTCCTTTTCCTGTCCTAAGGCAGGATCTACTCCTCCTGTATCATTCCTGATGTTTGTCTAACTTTTCTGTAAGACACCAAATGATGGAGTTCCCACAACCTCTCCCGAATGCTCCCTCCACTTTTATGTAGTTGCATATAGTTGTCATGTGCCCCCAGTCCTTGCTTCTTTATCTTAGAAGAAAAGTCATTTGCTCTTCCTTCGTAGGTCACACTTCCTGGACCTCTGATCACTATCACTGTTCTCCTCTGGATTTTCTACAGTCAGTCCACATCTTTCTTGAACTGCACTACCCAACAGCCTTAAAGCTGAGGTCTTACTGATGCTAAATAAAGCAGGAAAATTTCATGGGTCATGTAGGCTATACTCCTGTTTATACATCCCAGTATGACGTTTGCCTTTTTCACAACAGCATGACAGCATTGACTTATGTTCAGCTTATGCTCTACTGTATATCTCAGATCCTGTTCTACAGAACTTCTATCAAAGGCGCTTTTTTCCCCATCCTGTACTTCTGCAGCCAGTCATACAAGCCTGAATGCGACACTTGTAGCTCTTCCTATCAAATTACATTTGATTTCTTTCAACCTATGAATCCATTTTCATGAGGGCTATTTTTTATTCTAATCCAGTTCTCCAATGTACTCTCAGTCTCTCCTAGCACCATGTCATCTGGGAATTTAATAAGCATGCTCTCTGTTTTGCCACCCAAATTGCAGTTGAAATATTGAATAGTCCTGAACCCAGGACAGAATCCTGCAGAACACCTTCAATCCACCCTTTTATTTTGACAGCAAACCCCTGATAATTCTCCGCATTCTGTTTTCTAATTGATTTTGTGCCCAATCTACAGTAATTTCACCAATATTAGGTTTCCCTAGCTTACTTATCAAAATATCACAAGAGACTCTGTCAAAAGCCTAACAAAAGTAAAAATATGACATCTGCTGCTTTTCCTTTATCCACAGGATCTGATACCCTCTCACAAAAGGAAATTAGATTGGTTTGACATGATTTGTTCTTGACAAATCCATTTGGTTGCTATTCATCTTGTTAACTTCTCTGTGCTTACACAGCATTTCATTGGTTACTCGTTGCAGAATTTTTCTGGGAGTTAAAGGAAAGACAACAGGACCAAAATGCCCTAGTTCCTTTTCTCCTCCCATGCTAATGCTGACACAACACGCACCTTTCCCAGGACTTTGGTGCCTCATCCAGTTCTCAAAGACAAGACAGTGACAGCTCTGAGACTACTTCATCCATCCCAGGAAGAAGTTCATCAAGCCCAGCTGACTTTAAAACATTTAGGTATTTTCTGTTGTGTTTTAGAAATAAAGGAAACACAGCGAGATTGTTCTTTACTTTGAATTATTGATCATCAAATCACAATTTTTGCATGGAAGTATTTATAAGTCTGACCCAATCTGCAATCTTGAATCAGGCTGCAAGCCTGAACCCAAAGGGTGGCAAGTGCTCACAAGTTCCATCATAATTAAGCCTGTTTAATTGACCCTGTTAGGGCTCGCTTTCTCAGCTCTCTTGTGACTTGAGAGATGATATTTTCCTATTTAGTGTCTCTGAAAAACATGTGAGTGGTATTTGTGGTGGTAGGTCAGCTCTCTCTTGACTGTGTGAAGAATCACAGACAACAGCCTAGTGTACTTGCACCGAGTTAATATTTTACTGCCTCCAAGAAAAAAAAATTAAAAACAAATAAACAAACAACAACTCCTTTTGTTTGCTGTCCTTCTTTTCAAGTATCAGATATATCACAAGACACTTGAAGTTAATAAAAACAGGGACAATAAAAACAGACTAATGCCAGCAAACCAGTCATATGCTTCTTGTTTTTACACGGCCTGATCATGTGTCGTCTCCTGCAGCTAGATAGGATGCAGTTTTGTAGGTACTTCAGATCTTTCTGAGATACTCTGACTGTGGTTATCAAAGCTTTTTTGCCCTAAGATTTGTGACCATTAGCAGGACATATATGCTGGCAGTTGTTGCTAGCTCTGCTCGCATGGGAAAACCCCAGCGGCATGTTTCTACAGTTATTTTACTTTCCAGTTCTACTTTCATTTGGATGAAGGTCAGTCAACGGATTAACTTCTCTTCCCTTAAACCCATTGACTTCAGCCAAGCAACGAAAAGCTAGTCTCTTCTTTTCGCCTTCTACCATCAATTAACTAAACTTTTTGGAAACTTGCTTCAAAACTTGCCTCACTAAAACAGAAAGTCATCATACTGTGATGTTGTCCAGCAAACCTGGCTTGCCACCTGCAAGCGAGATAGGCACGCTCCTTAACCAAGACAGTCCCGCACCTTTCCAAAGACAAGTACGTGATCCTGCACGGGGTTACAATCACGTGAAATGGTCACTACGCCCCTGTCCCTTCACTGAAATTAGTGAGATCATTCAAGGTCCTAGTAATCCTCCAAATCAAAAGTAACCGCTAGCCTTGGTAAACCTCAAAAGAAGAAATGCCTACAGACAGCAGCTGTGATCCTCCACTACTGAATGGCCTGGGCTGCTTTTCTCCCCATACAAGATACTATTAAAGCCAGCTGTACATAGTTGTGCTTTGAACTAACGTAGTGGAAGTATCCTTCTCTGATTCCTACCCAGATCTTGCTGAATCTTCCTGATTAGCAAGCTGAAGACACCTCCAATAAATGTGCCTGCTTTTCTTTCTCTTTTTCAGACAGAGGACAAAATTGAAAGCAGTTTCTTCTTGGTAAAATATCCTCATGGATGTTGGGAAGAGAAAGTCGTTTTGGAATAACAGCACCAGGGAAGCTGGAAGTCAAACTCCTCATTACTCTAATCCCCAAAGCTTTCTCGGAAATATGAGTCTTGATTTTCCTTCTTCCTCTGTCTTTTATTCTTTCAAATATTTGAATGAAGCACTTATTTTGCAGTCAGAAATGACACCCCATTTGCTTTCTGCCTTCCCCTGGATCAGCATAATTTTTTTTTCTTTAAAAAACCAAAGCATTCTCGAGTTGCAGCTCTTGACGGGCAGCAATGCCACATCTTTCTATCACTGCATGTACACACAGCAAGAGCAGCAGCAGCTGCCACTGGTGCGCAGACCTCCTCCCCTCGGACTGACAACCTGTCTTAATGTTGAAAAACAGTTCAAGGTAGCACTTGAGACCAAACGTGCCATTTTCCTTGTCAAAATGAAAGCTGTAAATTTTAAGCCTAATGCTTAATGTATCCAGATATTGAACAGAGGGACTTTTATCCTCAGCTTAATGGTCTGTCTAAAATCATCAAAAAAGATTACTTAAAAATTCAAGGTCCTCAGAGGTCCCATAAAAATTGTATGGAACATTTTTTCAGGTTGGGGGGGGGGGGTTAGAGAGTTCTTTCAATTTTTTTTCTTCCCTTTTTCCACATCCAATGGAAAAACATGTATAGAAAGATTGTAATCTCTCTTTTTTTTTTCCTGGACTTGAAAGACTTGCAGACAAATCTGACTATATTCAGGGGAACCAGAGCTTCAGCTGGAGTAAATCATCCTAGCTCCACTAGTTTGTAAGAAACAAGGATGATTTACACCACCAGCCGATCTTGCCCTAGCCGTTTCCTTTAAAAGCTGCACAGTGAAGTGAGATCTCATACTTCCAAGTACTCCTCAGAGACTGGGATTCTAGAAATCATGTCTCGCTCAACCTGTCTGCTTTGTGGGTTTTGTTTATTTTGCTAACGTTGGTTAGATGTCTAAGGATTTGAAGGTTCTGTTTATTTAGTTTTCAGATGTTAAATTGGGAGAATCAGCTGTATTTTCTTGCAGGGATTTTAGAAAGGGCTTGCACAAACCTACCCTCTGTTGCAATCCTGAGTGCAGAGGAATTACTGGCAAAGCATTCCGTGTTAGTGCAAACTTCCGCCCTTTCCCCAAAACAACGAAGCATCTCCCTTTCCCGGCATTGCAGCACCTTCCAGTGCCCAGAGGTACCCGCCGTGGGTTTGAACTAGGATTCACACCAGGAAAAGGCAAGCAGCATTTGGTAACAGTGCATTCAAAAAACTTCAGTTTTAATACATGTTTACCAAAACCTCCCAAACACTAAAACTTTGCATAAATGTATACTGACAAATCTTTCTCCCTCGCTGCTGTAGTTTGACAGAACTGAAATCCAAACATATTTTGAATCTATACAACTAAAAGCTTTTGAAGTGTGTCAGCATCTGTCCATACCTATGAGCCACATTGTGTAGCCTGTATTCAAACATTTGTCTGTAGCTTGCAATAAAAAGCATTATCAAAATAACAAGTGTACACGGATTATAGGCTGCATTTTGAAATGTTGGTAAACACAGTGTTTATATGTCAGACCACAATGCTTCCAGAGAAGCTGTCTGTAGGAGTCAGCTTTACAAAAACTTTCTAATTGTTTCTTTATTTCTGTTCCCACCTTTTCGTTACACTTTCTTTAAAAATATAGGTACACATTACTCACATTGTGGCAGCCTCTCGGACAAAATACATGCAGATTTAAGGCTGAAGTTGGGTATCCGTAAATGGCAGTTCCATGAATAAGTAGAACCCAGAAAATTCCTCGTTCAGTTATGCTTTTGCAAAAAGCAAAAATATCAGGCAAGAACTTTGCTTCATCTGGTTTTCCACATATGAACTGAAACCTTGTCACAATTTTAGAAAACAGACACATGTAAATCTCAAAGTTTAAGGTTATAATTCCTTTAATCAAGCATAGCAGTATGTGTACATGTAGCTTCAGTGAACTGATAAAACATACTTAGCTCCCTGTGTTCAGCTGCTGTAAACCATTTTTTTTCCCCAAGTCTGAGCTATATCGATTTATATAATCTGGGGATCTGTCCCTGTCTCTACAAAATGGTGCTGCAAACTTTACCAGGCTTACTTGCAAGATTTCTAGCACCTCCACTTTCTATTTTTGGTTAGCAGTATCATATAAGCAACCTGATTTTTGTTTTTAAAACAGTCTTTCAGTCCTTCTACATCCAAACTGCTTGCACACTTTGCTAGCTGTTTAAATCACTAAGAGGAATTTGGTCTCACTTCAGATCTAGATAAAGGGCAAAGGTTTGGAAATGTGTTTGTTGGTGATTTGTTGGGGCTTTTTTCCCCAGACGTAATTTTGTGTGGTTGTTGGGTTTAATGATGGGCATTACATAAGAAAATGTACATTTTCCACAGCTTTGGCTCTACAGATAATGCTATCCAAAATACACAAATTTGAGTTTAAAATTAATTGCAAATATTATATCAATTTTGTAAGCTTTTCAAGAAAATACAAGAGTTTGTAGTTAATGTTTAGAAAGGAAAATAAGCTTACCTTTACAATAACTGTCTGTCTCTAGAGGATATGAAATATACTTTTACAGTGCCAGATCTCCTACGTTGGGAAATAAGACAATTCCAGGGAGGAGGCAGATATGCCGCTCAGAAATCCTGCAGCAGCCCCAGCCATGTGTCACTCAAGATGGAGTGTCAGGCAAAGAACAGTGTGGAATTGCTACTCTTACCTGTGCCTGTTCCTCTCGGTTCATTTGAGCATTTTTAAAAAACTATAACAAATGCATTCAATAATTGTTTGAATTGCTGCTGTGCATTCTGTCATAAATGGTTTATGGATAACCATCAATTCGTTCTGCTCATCACTCTAACAAGTTCAATGTACTATTCGGAGCAAAGGATGACTATTTATTTAACAGCTTTTGGCAGGAAAATTTGTTGCGTGCCACAACTTTACAAAGAACATTAAAATCAATGACAATTTATAAACCAGAGACTTGGAATTATGCTTTGGATTCCCATAATTCATCAGAATAAAGCTGTCAGATACCTTTTATTATAAATTAATAGCACGTTGTCTAGGAGCTTGGCAGCGGCAGCTGTTTTGCCAGGTTAGTAGTGACATCTAGTGGGTATTTTTACCCATTGCTACTGGTTTGATGTCCTTTCCCAGAAATGCTTACTGCTCTATTATCTCCTGGTAGTACAGAAAATGTGCAAAGAAAAAAAACTGTATTACATCGTGCAGACATCAACATCACTTAGGTATGTTCATTACAAAGAAAGAGTTGTGATCTTGGCTAGTATGCTATTACTAATGTAATCTAGAAATTTGGACTATAAGAGAGCATTTTTATATACTCCTCTTGCCAGTCACATTAGATATTTATTGCTCTTACATTACATTTAATAGTGAATTTACTAATTTCCCAACGGACACTTTTGGTATCTTTGTAATCCACAATTATTTAGTGTGAAGATGGCCGTTTCTCTTGCATTATATTGGTTTTGGAAATCCACCTTTAAATGGTCTGAGAGCCAGCCTTTTTAGACTCTTTCATCTTTGAGTATTCTTTAACCTTTTGCAAGTCGTCCCCCCAAAAAAAACCCCCCACAACTCTTGAATTTCTCCTTTCAGGATCCACTTAAATTATGTACAGAGAAGCAAAAGACATTACTGGATACTGCAGGATGGTAGATTTCTGGGTTTTTTTCATATTCTTCAGGGCAGTTACTCTTGCTTTAATGTTAATAAAAATGAAGGAGCAGCCTTTAATACATTCCTGGGTTTCACTTTTTTTTCTTCTATTTCCTGTGACTACAGAATAATACATAGAAGTTGTAAAGAAACTGTATCTGCTTCCAGCAGCTTCGTTGGCTTACAGAGGTCCTGATGATAAAAAAAAAAAAAAAACCATGAAAAGATAATGTGTGAAAATTTTCTTTCTACTGTATAATGTCATGGGATATAGAGCTGATAATCTTCCAACCATAAGAGTGAATGGTAGCAGATGCATATACAGTAGTAATCTTTACATACTCACACACTTATTTTTCTATGTATTCTGATCTTATTATATCCTTAAGAAGAAAAGTCTGTGTTTATTTCTCCACTGAGAAAAATAATCACTTGTACAGCAATTCTCAGGCGAACATGCTCATCTGTGGCATGCATAGCAATAACAGAGCACTGGATCAGCAGAGGCATTGAGGGGTGATAGCCAAGGGGGTATGTGCCCAGGTGCCTATGGACAGCTGATGCAAAGTGCCACATGCAACCTGCTGCCCATAGTTGCTGCCTCCCATCCCAGGCATCCTCAAAGTCATATTGTCTTAATTTCCCTGTAAGCAATCTCTAGCTGTCGTAGGGATGTGCTATAAATGGGTTGGGGAGGTTCTCATTTCTATAAGGATGTGATCCCTGCTATTAAGAAGCATCTGAAAGTCTGGGCTAGTGACATGCAGCTCCTGGCCACTCACAGTACTCCTACTTCTGCCTCTCCAGTTACTTATGCTATTCCTGGTTTTGTGGGCACTTAGCACCTCAGAGTCTTAACTCCTCAAACACTCCTTCCAGAGAGAGAAAATATTATTGTCTGCCCAGGCAATAATGCGGGGGTCAGGGAGATGAGCCCCAGGTCAGTCTGGAATTGCATGGTCGAGGTGAGCACACATTTCCCTAAACCAGTGCCACAGTCATGGGAATGTCTTCCCTTTCCTCTTGTAAGCTGTTGTTCACAGTTAGCCTCCCAGCCCACTTCACAGTCCAGCCAGCCTTTGCAGAAATACCTGAAGCTTCACTCAGGGTCAATGGTGTGCCAAGGTATTGGGTTAGAGGAACTGCTTCCCTTGCTATCAGTCCATAGCTAGAAAGTCCAATTCAAAACCACCTAGGATAAGTAGTAAACACCCCGCCTAACTTCAGCCATCTAAAGATAGGCATCTAGTCTGAACTACCTCTCTAGGATTCCTCTGTTGTCGATGGGAAGGGATATGCATCTCCAAAAGCTGATTTATCTCACCTTTCTGAGATAAAACACTGCCTTGAGGTGCTTATCTCTTTCCATTAACTACAGAGGGAATCCAGATGACTAGCTTAGACTGGATGCTAGAAAACTGAAATTAAGTCAAGTAAATCCCACCCATAGATAGGGAGTTGCATGAAAAATAAAGGTAGAAAGAGTGGAGTTTCCAAGTGGCCAGAAATCAGGCAGCTACCTGATCATCACTTCACTGCCAGCCCCCAAGTTTTCATTTAAACTCCAACCTAGCATTTCTACAGCAGACTACAATGACCTTAGAAAAATATCAGCGTTTTAATAATCAAAAATACACCATCAGAAGCTAAAGCATAATATATATCCCGGTAGAGAAGCCTTTTAGGAGGAATCTACACAAAAATAAGAGCTTTTAAAGTTTTTATCTTGAAGGACTTTGAAATGTTGCCTGTTCCTGCAATTTTATAACAAATCTTACACAGGGGTGTCCGTCCTAAAGCTCTTTTAGCATGCAACACTGCAGGATTTTTGGGAGGGAATAAGGGGGGCTACTGGAAAAAAAAAACTAAAACAATCCCATTCCACTATCAGAAAGTTACAATGGGAAGACGCTAAATCCACTATGAATAGCAATATTTCAGATTCAAAGGGCAAATAAGGAAAACTCCATGCTCGTTATTTGAAAGAATCTCATAACTTGTAGAGCAGTCTTCTTACACCAACACGGCTGATTTATGATTTTTCTCATGCAGCATTCGGGAAACAGTTTTACAGGTCCCAGAGGCCCCTTACCAGGCAGAGGCATGGATTATAATTTCTAATGTATCACTCGTAGTTACATTACTCTTAAACAGAGTCTATCTGCTCTAACCTCCAAGACTTGTTTACAGCTACTCACATGCTGCTGAAAATGATCCCCAAGAACAGCAACCTACCTCCTTTGCAATGTTTTCTTGAATTATTTTTGCATTTATCCCAAGGCTTTAGCCCATACCTGTCCTAAGAACTTTTGCTCTCTCTGCTCACTTCATTGATTCTTCATAATTCATCATGTCTGTCACTTAAGCACTAACTTCTAAAAACTGTATTTAGCCTGCTAAAAACTGCCTAAGCCATCAGAACATCCCCTGGGCCTCTCTGAGGACCCCTATCATTAGCCTGGCAGAGCTGATGGGGGCCATTTGTGTTCAGACAGCTTGTGACACAGTTCTCTGCCTATGCCGGCCTTTCCGAGTGAAAGCGCAGGCTGGTGTGGGTGCTCACAGTTTTATGAGAGTCCTAGCCCTAATAATATACAATTAAAATCATAAACAGAGATACTAATACAGATTAAAATGGGACAGAATGGCAACAACCTGCCATAAAGAGCAAAGCAACTGACAAGATTAGCCTGTGTCCTCAGTGAGCACATATGTCTAAGAAAGGCTGTCACAGCACATTTTAGCAATAGATTTAGCAGATTTGGTGAAAGACATTCCCCACCTGTCCCCGTTTTAGCCACCGCAAGGCACAGAGCTCCATCCCGCGGTGTGCCACGTGGGGCACGGTTTCCGCAGGAGGAGAGATGGCCTCTTTGCAGCAGTCATCCCTATAAATCAAAGCTCTACAGAAGGATTCAAGGGGCCAAATTCAGGAGTGATGGGTAAAGTGGAAGATGCGAGACCTCTTTTGAGCTGCTTATACCCTCTGACTTATACACAAATTAACACCAGGGCCTCTGCAGTGGCAGAATTGACAGAGGAGGGAGCTGGAAGAAGGACTACACTGCAACATCAACCTACACCTTCAGTGTCAGTTTTCCCCTGCACACCCACACACACTCCTCTCTTCTGGCCCATTACAATAAAACTACTGTGTAGGCTCTTTGTTTTTTTTAAAAAAAAAACACTTTCAGGATCCATGCATCAACTCTAACTGGTCACTCAGACTTGATAGGTCAGCTGTGTAATAAAGTTAGAAAATTACACAAAGAGAATAACCTGCAATCAGCTAGAGCACAGCTGTAGAAAACTGTACAGTATCCCTCACTGTGGCTCGTACTACCTTTGTCTTCTTCATTTTCAACTTGAAATGATCTGCATTGTTTCCAAATCTCAATTTCAGCCTGGGATTCATACTTGTCCTAGAAAGTTTTTAATAGCTTATTTTCTCTGGCCTTCTGAACGACGTGGGTAGCCTCACAACTCACCTCTGGTTCACCACAGCTAAAGGCATCTCAGTGAGTCACATCTGCAAGCCTTGCATGGGGCTGAACCGCATGTTTGGTTTGGTGTGGCAAAGCACCCAGACAGTAAAGCAAGCAAAAGAAAATACTTCATTATTCCGCAGAGTCCATTGCCACAAGTGTTACCGAGGCACAGATGTTAAAACCAGTATGAGTAAGTAAAGTCTTGTGGTTTATGCCATCCATCACTCACAAGCAAGGAAGAAGAGATGTAGTCTGTTATGGGCAGGACTATGCAACAATTGTCTCTTTGGGAGTTTCTGGAATTGCCGCTGAAAAGCCTGGTTCTTGCCCTGCCATGGCAGCACCCTGTAATGAATGGACTGCTGGTCAGAACCAAGCATGAAGGTTTCTGCTTTCCTAAACATGCATCTAAAAGCTTAACAGAGCATGTTCCCAACACCTGCTCTCTTCTAGAAATCAACGCAGAAATACTGCAAACCTTTATTTCTTATGAGGCTGAGATTTTCTGTACTTCTGGTTCAAGTAGGGCTAGAATTGCTGTATCACAAAAAACAGCTTTATAGTGATAGAAGACAAGCTAATGAACTCTTTAAGGGTGTACATACATACACATACCATAGCCCCAACTCATTCAGTGCTTAGGTGTCTTATTTTCAAAAGGACTTGGGGGAGGGGGGTGTCCCTTATTTTTTGAGAGCTGGGCTAGAGATACCTGAAAATGGCTGCTTGAAATGGAGAGTGTGCTAGCACCAACAGCAGTCAATACAAGACATAAGCAGTGACAAACTCTAGAAAGCACATCAATTGTTGAAATTCAGGCAAACTAAGCAGAAAAAAAATTATGTAAAGCCACATTCCCTAAAACCTAGTTTACATCCACTTTTGTTTCCAAGTCCCTGTGTATTAGGCAGGTCATAAAAGCACGCTGGGAAGCTGTTTGAATTCCTCAGATGAGAAGTGCCAAAAGCTTTCTCCAAGCTCAGAACTAGAGCTAGTCAGAAAACAGGAAATGTTTTGCATAACATTTTTGCAAGCCAGGGAGCTGAACATTATTCATCATTAAGATAGACATGAAACAAGTTTTTTTACCTATAAGACACGCAAATTTTATGTACAGGACCTTTAGGCTCAGGCCAAGAAAGAAAAGCTAAGTACTGACTACAACTAGTTTCAGCTAAAATATTTTTTTTTAGTCCACTCTAGTCCTATCCCTTGGTAATGGATTTTTTCCTGCGGCCCCAAGTAGTCAGAAAGCATGAGCTTCATAGTTTATTGTCACCTAAAGAAAGCTGAAAGGGCACAAAGCCAGGGCTTGCAAAGCCTCATCCACAGGAGCTTTGCTCATTGCTTCCGGGCAGCAGCTCTGCCATCTTTATGGACTCTTCAGTCCTTCTGATTTCTTAATACAATTTTACATTACAAATATGTTACAGAATGAATAATGACATAGATAACACACCAAGGACTTTGTTAAACTAAATACAGCATATGATGCTCGTTCTCTTGCAGCTAGTCACACTAAGAACAGGGAGAACTTCCAGTCCCAAAGACTGTCTCGTCAGCAAGGACAACAATAAGGGAATACTACAAATACCTCCCTGGAAACAACTGTCTTAATTCACAGCAGCATTATACCTTTTCGTTGTTCTGCCAACCACATGGAAGAACAGGTTTGGTTGAGTAAGCACAAGTAAAAGCAGTGTTCGAGGTGAAGGCAAAAATGAAACAACTTCAGCAAATAAAGCAAGGAATAGTAAATGAGATGTCTGCACTTAGCTTTTTATCCTCATAATTTAGAGCGCTCATTGCAGAACTGGCACAAAAATGTTCTGAGATGCATCCTGAATTATTTGAAAATATAGAAAAACAGGTCCAAAATGCCTGGTCCCAGGAGCCTCTATGCAGAGAAATATTAGCAAGCCAACCTTAAAAATGGCTTCTGTTTTGTGTTGGAACCCTTCAGCTGAAGTTTAAGGTGCAGCAACATGCAAAACCTAAAAATGATTCAGAAAACAAAACTAACAGCTAAAACAGATATTAAACATACCATGGGTTGGGTTTAAGTATACAGGAAAAGGTCTGAGTCTGATTACGTAAATAAGTGTTGAATAAATAAAAGGCAGGTCTCCAGTTCAAATAATCTATGCTTAAAATTATTTGAAAGAGCATAAGAAAAATGTTTCAGTCCTCTGACAATGAAGTTCAGTAACAATATGCAGTGATTTTAAATTTAAGGAAAGTATATCAGAAGGTAAAACTCCATGACTGGTGCACACTGTCCCTACACATTGAAGCATTGGTATAAATATGTATATAAACCAGTGTTTATAGAACCCTGGGAGGCCCATAAGTCTGAAGCCTTTTCTACAAAATGTGAAATCATGATAGAGACCCTAAAACTGTCTAAGATGCAATTGTCCATCAGCAGCAAAACTGGGAAAAATGTGGGTATTCACACGTTCAGAACCTGTGCTTGTCCTCTACATTGTGTTGTTTCTCATAAACGTAAAAAAAAAAAATTATCACACTTGAGCACAGAATGTGCTTGGAGCATAGTTTGCAAAAAGATGAGGGGGATGGCCTTACCTGGTAAAGTAAAATGGGGGGGGGGGGGGGAGCAATAGCTATCACATCTACATTACCATATGGGCTTGAGAGATATTAGTAACAAGATGAGAATTGAGCCCCATAAACAGAAGAAAATAATTGTAACAAAAGGAGCTGAACAACTGCAATCAGAAAAAAAAAAGCAATGTTGATGCTGAGAATCATAAGTTAGCAGCAAGACATTATTTACCAAGGGCAAAATCTTTTCATCAGATCAAGGATGCAAATATCAAAATCAGAAGTGATGGAACAGCTTCAGATATAGAAAGATGTCTTTCTTCATTGTCCCTAGATGCCAGATCCGTGTTGCACTCTCACTGGGACAAGCGTACTGGACAACTAGGAGATGGCTTAGCTGGTAAATGGGTTTGGGTTTTTTTGACCTGCTACATTCAAATGCCCACTACTGCTCTTGATCATAACTGTCAAGTAGATTAAAATGCAGTCTATCCAAAGTGTGATAAATGAGGAAGAGTAGCTTCAGCAGAGAAGTTCAAATTTCCAAATTCTAGGCAGTACTTTAATGACTACAAAGTAAGTGAGAAAATTTAAAGTGTTAAGCAATGCATGAGCTACCCATACAGACTTGTAACTGTAGATATATATGTCTCAAAGAAAATATTGTCAGACAAGTACACAGAAAGGACAAAAACTGTTTCTAAGGAAGCCAAAGGCAAAACTCCCATTGACTTCACCAGAGTCAAGATTAGCACTATAGTATGTTTTGCAGGTGTCTCTTTCAGGAAGATAAAAAAGGACTTGTTCAATGCTACTGTTCTTTAGGCTTCTCTACCTATATTTCATTGCCATCGTTAAGTGCAGATATCTTCTCTGGCCATCGGAGGACATGCCCATGAAGACAGGGCTTACACCACCCGTGGTCACCCACCCTCACTCTTCCACCTCCAATCACGCCCTGTTCACCTCCCTTCTTCTGAGCCAGTATTGCCCAGTCCTTCCAGAGCCGCTGCAGGTGACGTACATGAAACTAGGATGCATGGTAGGCATGCAATTTATATGTGGCCTCCTCCATGCAGCAGAACTGCACTAGTTAGCAGGTCAGACTAGGAGAGAGAGATGTCCCATATAAAACTCCTGCATATAGTCAGAAAATACCACCATTCCCAAAGGGGGTATGTGCTCAAAGACAGACCTGCTTCACTTATTGTACAAAAAGTTAAAAAAAATCACTGCGTATGGTTAAAAAGAAAAAACAACATACCACTATGTATGAAGCTCTCCAATTCCACCCAATAAAAAGATAGGATTTTTTGCAAGAATTATGCATGACTCGTCCCTTCTGTCAGTTACACTTAAAATACCATTCACTGAAGAGCACAAGCAAGAACCATTGACTTTATTATAACTAAACAGTACAACATCTCATATAAAATGTACATACACTATTTAAGGCTAACTCTCCTAAGCTTCCCCATGGTACATATAAAAACACGACAATAGCTTTTCAAGTTATAAAGTGTTTAGATGTTACTGAAAGAGGCAATCACATTCTGATATCTTAAAAAAAAATGTGGAGAAGATGTTTGATTATCTGTATAAATCTGGCATATTTTTCCTGAGCTATTAAAGGATAAAACTTACTTTCCCTCTTCCTCTGAAGTCTTTTTTTAAAATAGTATCTTAAAGACTTTTGCATGTCCTTTCCTCCCCCTGCTTTGTAAAAGAACATAAGTATCCTAGGATTGCTGAGTTTAGAACATGTGAATTATAGAGGATCTGTAAGTCTTCACAGCAGCTGTTTTTCAAGCGTTGTTCTTAAATCATAAAAGATAGAATAAAATGAAAAAAAAAAATCAGAGTTCCAGGAAGAAAGTGTATTTGATCCTGCAAGACACATTTCAGGAAAGCACTTAAGAATCTTCTTAATTAATTGGCAATATTCACTTCTGTAAAAGGAGGCATCTGCCTAAACACTTAGTTGGACTAGGTTGGAGACCTGGAGCTCTGTAATCCTGACACCTTCCGTTCCTGATGGTCCTCATCTTGTAGAAACTACTGCTGCAACACTGTATCAGCAACATAGGAGGGGAAGATTTTTTTTTTTATTATAAAGACTGAAATGCATCAGTTTTCACTCTCTCACAGTCAGAAACGCCGGAATGTGAGTAGTGCCAGGAAGTCCATGCAGCTGTGGGGCACAGCAATGTTTGTGTGCAGCTGTTAGGTCCAGGATCCATTGTGATGCCAGGGAGGACAAGGGACACCAAGCCCTCCTTATACCTCTGGGTATCTTCTTTGGTGGGCAACCATGTGTGTGCAGGGTCTGTGCCTTTTTGTACCCTTCTGGAGCGGACAGTGATCAGTGTCTCCATCCTGTCCCACCTCTGCAAGTCATTGGGATTTGTTCACAGTTCTTTGCTTGCACAGCTGGGTGTCCTGTGAAACTGCCGGTAGATGTGGTGGGGCCTCGATGGGTTTCTGGCCTGCAAGCCACCAACACATGTGCTTGTAGAGCCTTTCCCTGCTGTGTTTCCCTTCTGCAGCCCCCTCACCCAGACATTGCCATCCCATCATTAGCCTTTCCATTACATTTCTCTGTATTACCTTAGACTTGGATTTCTGATGCAATGAAGAACAAATACCATCCCTCTCAACTATTTTTCACCTGACTGATCCCACAACACACAACTGCAAAGCAGGGGGTGGGTGAAGAGGGAGAGTCAGGGATGGAGAGAGAGAGAAAGAGGATCCAGACTAACTAACCTCTATCTCAGACAGCAAAGCTGAGGCAGATGTGAGTGCCAACACCTGGAGGCTGATGGGTGGAAGATGCTGTAGCCTGGCAGAAAAAATCTGCTGCGTTGCCAGCAGGGGACTGGAGACATATAACCACCATACCATAGCTACAGCAACAGGGAGCCCACTCTAACCTGGATAAACCTTATTTACTTCAATCGTATTTCTTTACCTGACAGTTCTGCTATTGGAATGAGCTACTGTTTTTCTTATCAAATCAAAAGGAGCTTCTCTCCCATAAGGACGTGTTGATAAGCCTGAACACCCTGAATCTGCAGAACAGAAAACTATCCAAAGCATACAAATGGATATGCATGCCCGAAAGCAACAGCAGGGATAGTCTTATAGCATCAAAGATGTGTATCTCACCGTGTTGGACCTCAGCCTTCCTCTTTCCTGTTTTCCTAAGTCCCAAGATTTTAGCTTTAGCACTTCATTTCTAGCTTGCGAGGGAGGATATGTGGAATGGGCCTCTCTCCCCATACAGTGAATATAGAGGAAAAGGAGGGTGTTTTTACTGCTTGCTTTTCCTTTGTTCTATAAATGCAGCATGACATTTGTTGGCCTGTTATCATCAACAGCCAAAAATCCCAGGGGTCTTGAAAGCAACTTGAGGAACATTAGCATTGAGAACAGGTCAGGGAGGCTTCCTGGAGCACAGACTCAGAGTGCCGGCTGTTCTGTATGCATCTACATTTAGCCTTTTTGCTTGACTTGTGATCTCAAATTCTGGGAGCCAATACATAATAAACCAAAGCAGCTGGAGAAAGCTCTTCCTGGATTACGCCCAAGTGGAGCAGTTGCATGAAGGATTTCAGCAGCTTCCAAGGAAGAAGTTCAAAGACATCAAGGCGTGTGACAACTCTGGCAAGCTGCTGCAGTCTCCTTAGTGGAAAATTATGTTGAATGTGAACTGTCGGAAAAAGTGTCTCTTTCTCTTACATACAGAAGACAATACAATTTATACCAGTGAGTTTAATAATACAATTCCCTCAAAGAAGCCAGAGCTCCCACTTACAAGATCTTAAATTATCCCATTTCGAGTTATAAAACCTAATCATTTATCTTTACAAAATAATATCAAGAATCTTTACACAAATTTGGTGCAAATAAGTGTAAACAGGCATAGCTCCACTGTAGTCAGGGTTACTAAACCAATGTGCAAATGCTCACTGGTTACAAAGCAAAAATATTTGCAGAAGCCCACACTGGAAATTACAGACAAACAGGATCAAGCTCTCTTTTCAGCTACACAGCTGGATGGCAGATAACATTTACTGACAGCAATACAATGACTGTGATTCACAGTGAGGTAACATAAAGGCAGAATTTGGCCCATATATTTTTGTGTATATCATTAAGAAAACAAATTATTTGGCTATAAATACAAGAGAAAGTCTTTAAACAGGAATGGTACAAAGGAAGTTTGTAACATCATTGAATCAAGGAAGCCAGATCTTCTGCAGATGCAAATCAAAAGCAGCTACTGGAAAGCATGTAGCTGTGCTAATTTATAGCGGTTGAAGATCTGGCTCTCAAACTGAATAGCAATCTCAGCAGTGTTCTTGGTGAGGATAACAATGGAGATAGGATTTACAAAGGAACTTTCATCTTCAGAGTGTTTTATGAACTAATTACTTCTCCCAATACCCCTAAGGTAACCAAATCCCTGGTTACATTTCCAATGGTATCTCAGCTTTGAATATAAAAGGACGATGCTACCAGGCCTGACAAAAATAAAAAGTGTTCACATGTGTATATGCACACAAATGCCTCCCTATTAATCAAGAACAGTATTTCCTCACTTAAAAAGAAAAAAAATCACACCTCCAGCACCTGGCCTCCACTCAAACTACCTGCTCTTTCCTAGAGCTCCATCTTCTCCAGCAAGAGGTGGCGTTCATTGGGAGAGCACCCTTCACTCCCTCATTACAAATACTTCATCTGTACTGCTAGTAAGAAAAGCTCTTATCTCTTAATGCAGATTGTGCTTCTAAGACATGGATTCTAAAATTTCAGGGGGGAAAAAAAAATTACTTTCTCCTGCCTGCCTTTCAAGGACTGCTAATGGTCTGTGGCAGTATTCCTTCTCAGAGGAGGCTCCTCCTCAGAGCCTCTGAGTCAGCTCGGCTCTGCCGCCGCTTTCCTCTCTGTCCTGCTCTGCAAGCCATCCTAGCACATGCAGCAAAGGCCAATGATGCACCTGTTCTCCTGGGCAAAAATCGACCCTCTATAAGTCACTCTCCCTGTTATGGCTAAATGTCAAAAGCATTTTCATTTCTGCATTTTCTTTTTTTTTAGTTTGATGGGCTTTTTCTTCCCCACCTATTTCTAAGCTAAACCATAACCACTGGAATTGCGGAAGATCAGGTTTCTTTAAATGAAATGACAGGTGCCTGCAAGATGTTGTATTCTTACAGAAAACAGTATGTAAAACAGAAAGACCACCAGACTAAAAATTTATGAACGAGCTCTTAAAATGCAAATCCAAAAGCTATTTTTGTATTACCTGCATAGCAAACAAAGTATAATTCTGACTTCAACTGGTCATAATCAAAAAAGACAAATGTAGGATATTATTGCACAGTGCTGGATTAATGGCTCAGTCATACAATAATATCCTACATGTGTCTTAAAAAAATCCCAATGATGCAACTGTATAAACCCATAAAAAGGTTGTTATGGGATTCCTTATTTAATAGAAATAATTAACCTTACTTTTCCAATTTTTGTTCATTTAAGAGAATGTTTTAATAACTCAGGATTAAGACTATAAATATTCAGCCTGCCTGATCATGTCGCCATCCTAAGACAACAACCAGAACTAGCAGTACTAAATTATTTTCCTAGAGGTGTTCACCCACTATCACATTTTAGGTGCCTTAAGTAGTTACTGAATAAAACCAAAAACTCATCTGAAGTGTACCAATAACAAACTACAGCATGAAATAATTAAAACCAGAGTATGTCATGCTCTGGTCTCTAAAATACTAAAAATATTAATAATAATACCGAGTATTCAAATAGCACTTTTTAACACACAGATCTCAAAGGACTTTATAAAAGCAGGAATCGTCATTATATCCAACTTACAGATACAGAAACAGAGGCAATGTGAAGGGGCCATGGGCCAAGGTGACCCAGTATGTTGGTAGCAAAATCATGGCTTGAAAACAAACAGGCAAGAGAAAATTGTAAGACTCCAGTCCTTATTGTTAGAGGGAGGACTGCAACAACACTGCAGTATTTCAGGTGTACGCATGGTAGTATAATTGAATCCATGCATGGCGTATTTCCTACTTTACCATCTCTGCCACATAAATCTTGTGGTAAGGACCTGATTCTGGAAGACAACCTTTCAGACTTTATCACTCCAGATCTATAGGCACTACAGGTACAGCAGCTGCACATTCTGGCTTACAGACTGTTACAGAGTATTGTGTACCCAAAAGTGCCACCCAAACAAATGACACCTTGACTGCATCAACCCAGCTCTAACTGACTAGGCTAACCTGGTATGAGCTGGAAAAGAAAGCAGTCGGTGAACTTTGTTTCGTAAGTGCTATGAACTTCATGCTTTTTGGACCACATCTGGGCCAAAGACCAGAGAGTGATAGAAACCACGGAGGAATGATAAATGTCCCTAGGCATGGAGAAAGTCAAAGACTTTGAGCTGGGGCTCTATAATTAACAAAGCCATTGGTGTCTTATGCCATTGTCTTATGCCAACAATCTATTACAGAAAGCAATAGATACCTAAGACAGTATCCATGGAGCAAGTGGGACACCATCCACACATCTCATGCAGAAAGCTGAGCCTGAAGTGGACTCACTACATGTAGGAATCGGGGCACTAGCTGGGACCCAACACGTCAAACCATTGGAGCAAGGGTCCTGCTCCCCTGCATCTGTGATGTTGGTCTAAGCTGGTAGGGACTCTGATCTGTGTATGTGGAGTGAGAGAGTCAGGAAACAAGCCTTGCAGGTTAAAAAAAAAAAAATCTTAAAATCACTTCAAGTACAAAATTTTAGATCACCACTGAGTGGTGTGGTTCTGTTCTTGTAGCCACCCCACCCAATTCCCCCTTACATGGTCATAGAAAGTGGCGCTCTCTTAGCTTACTCGGAGTCTGAGTACTCCCATCTTAGTACCTGAGTGAAGTGGATTATTCCTACTTTATACAAAACAGACTTTTCTTTTTGTGAAAGAACACATTGAACGAAGAAGAAGGAAACTTGCTTCTTCATAGGGCTTTCAGTGTCTCCCATAAAATCTTTGGACAAATTGATAAAGTACAGGCTACATAAACAGACAGTGAGGTGAACTGAAAACTGGCCAAACTGCTGGGCTCAGGAGGTCATAGTCAGCAACTTCAAATCCAGATGGAGACCAGTCACCAGTGCTGTGCCTCAGGGAGGTCAGTACTGGGGCCAATACTGTTTAACCTCTTCATTAATGACCTGGATGATAGGACACACTGCCCTCAGCAAGCTTGCAGTTGATGCAGAACTGGGAGGAGCGGTTGATAGACCAGATGGTTGTGCTGCCATTCAGAAGGACCTCAAGAGGCAACAGAAATGGGCAGAGAGGAACCCCATGAAGTTCAAAGGGAAATGCAAGTCCTCCAGCACCTGAGGAGAAATAACCCCATGCACCAGTACAGAGTAAGGACCAACCAGCTGGAAAGCAGATCTGCAGAAAAAGGCTTGGGTTCCTGGTGGACAAGTTTACCAGGAGCGAGCAATGAACGCAACTTTACAAAAAGGCCAACAGCATCCTGGGCTGCATTAGGCAGAGTGTTGCCAGCAGGTCAAGGGAAGTGATCTTTCCCGCTCAGCTCAGCACCAGTGAGGCCACATCTGGAGTGCGGAGTCCAGTTCTGGGCTCCCCGGTACAAGACAGATATGGATTTACAGGAGCAAGTCTAGCAAAGGGCTAGGATTAAGGGAGTGGAGCACCTCTTGTACAAGAAGAGTCCGAGAGCTGGGACTGTTCCCCCTGGAGAAAAGGCAGCTTGAGAGACTAGGGGTAGATCTGACCAGTGTGTGTAAATACCTGATGAGGTGAGTAAAGAAAACCAAGCCAGACTCTTCTCAGTAGTAGCTACTGAAAAGGCAAGAAGCAATGGGCACAGTGAAATACAAGAAATTCCATTTAAACGCAAGCAGTTCTTTTGTTGTTGTTGTTGCTGTTTTTCTAACATGAGGATAATCAAACACCGGAAGAGGTTTCCAGAGGGGCTGTGGAACCTCCATCCTTGGAGATATTCAAAATATGACTGGACACAGTCCCAAGTAACCTCTTTTAGCTGGCTCTGCTTTGAGCAGGGAGGCTGGACTAGAAAAAAAGAAAAAAAATCTTTGAGGTCCCTTCCAACCTCAACCATTCTGTGATTTATGGTATTCCTAAAACCCGCAGACATTTGATATTGTTTTCCCACTGTTGCCTCCCCAAGGTGGCAATAAGTTATTTGTTATACCTACGCACAACCAGCTCCCTTCACCAGCAAGTTTCACCTTGAGTTTTAAAGAAAATCCAAGGTCAACAGAACCTTGTTGCTCTCTTGTGGGTTTTTTTTTCCAGTTTCAGAATAAACCCTCTTAATGGCAAATGTTGCAAGAATGTTGCTTGCTTTGTTCTCTGAAAGAAGGTAAATGACTAAAGAGCTCAAATAACTTTTCTTTTGTGGTTGAAAGTGCGTTGGGTTCAGTTGTGAAGGCTGGTTTCAGGAAGTGCCATCGAGACAATGAGCGTTAATTACCAAGTTTCTGCATGGGTTGTGATGACAAGTAGTCTCCACTCCTTTTTAAGCAGACTCCGCTTCTTAAACATATCAGTCAGATGAAATATGACAGTGTCCCAGTATTTACAATGTCAATCCAGAATTTACAAGTGAGTAATTAGCAGTGAACTTGCTATTTTGAAGGCAGGGGAAAACAAAAAAAAACAAAAAAAAACAAAAAAAAACCAAAAAATAGAACATTTCTCCTCTCACAGAAATAACATACGGAAGTTCCCAAGAGCTTGAAGTAACATGGAGAAGACTCAGAAGAAAGAAAACATTTTTTTTCCTCCTCTGCTACTGAGAGCAAGTAACACACGGTACCCTCTCAGAGGGTGCAGGTTGCTCCTGATGGTGTTTCTAGCTAGAGCATTGGGAAGTCCCTGTTTCTCTCCTCCTCGACCTCAGTTCCCATCTCCCAGGGGAGCAGGAGACCAGAGGTCTTCTCCCTTTCCCTTCCCTTAAGCCATGAATCAATGGGAATGAGGGCAACCAGAGCAGCAAGGCCTTCAGAAAGGAGAACAAAATGCCATACCCTATTTCTATCTCCACTTACTTTAGCCTGCCCACCACAAATTTATCTGATAAGGATATGGGGTTTGTCCCATTGACTAATCCCTGCCACATAACCCAAACCATATATGGTCTAAGCAGAGAAATAAAATACTATTTTGGTAGCAACACAGCTCAATGCTTTGCAGAGACACCAGCATTAACCCCCAACAACTAGCTCACCATGAAGACCAGTGTGCTCGCATCAGCATGGTGTACTTCCAGGTCCACAGATCCATGCTAATGAGCATACATTTCTTTAAGGGCCTCAGTAAGTACCTCTGGGCACTACAATATAGGCTTTTGCAACTACCTCAATGCATTTAAATCTTCTCCCTGTAGACATAACATTATCAGTGAGATTGCTGCAAAATAGGTTCATTTTCTCTCACTTAAAAGAGGTGACCAAGAGGCAGAACTCCATTTTTATCCACTTCCAAGAATTACTTTAAAACTTGAGTTTCAGTTTACTCCGCTGTGAAATGGGTCTAAAAAACTGGGCCAGATCTTTAGCTCAAAATAGCTCCATAAACATCAGTACTTACCCTTGATGACAAGATAAAAAGCAGTGTTTTCATAGAAAAGGAGGAATATAAGATCACAGACAGTAACTGCATTATTTTAAGTATCTTGTGCTGGATTAAAGTTTATGGGTATGTCCATCACCTTATGGCACAACTTTGTGTGGCCATGAAAAATAGCTTATTTGGAAGAGAAATTTAATAGAAAATGTATTTTCTTCTTGACAAATTATGTGCCACAAGCATTATTTTGTAATGGCTCATCCACTAAAGCAAGAATTTATGGCGGTTTAATTCCCTGAGTTAAAGGGGAGAAAAATGTAAATGATGCTGCAAAGGTAACTGGGCTACCAAGAAGCAGATGGCTTTAATTACCTATTTACAGGATTGTTTATACTGGGAATTTGAAAGAGAGACACAGCTTAGAAACAATACTCATTGTGAGAACACTCTGTACATTTTAATTAAGCCAGATTTTAAACGGGAATAAAAAGAGATTATTGAATGTTACCCAAAGTCAAATTGACACTTCAAAATCATATGTGCCTTGCACACAAAGATTTAGTTATACCAGATGTGTACAAAGATACACAAATCCATACATGCTAAGCCCCATCCTCATTTTTGCTCCTCTTGTTTTCTGCTGCTCCAGTCCTGCAAAGAGGCCACAGCTGCATGAGGCATCATTACTGCACGTAAGAGACAGGTTCACTGGGTCCAGTTTGTTTCTGGAACTCAACAGGGTTCTCTAAGAGGTGAATTTAACTCCCGGGGCTGGACTCCAGGAGTCTGAGTCTGATCCTCCTTTCCCTGAGGGTCCTTTCACAGTGACAGAATTTGAAGCAGCGAAGTACCACCAGCCTCGACCAGGTGCTGAGCACCTGCTGACCTGGCCCAGCACTAACTTGGGATGAAGTTATGGTGGTAACACATTGAGCTGACCTAGCAGCTCACTACTGCCAACACAGGAGGACAAGCTTCCACCCAAAAGTGTTACTGGCCTTTCTTCCCCACTCCCAGATGTTGCTGCCCATCTCCCATTACTTTTATTGGTCCTCAGACCCCTTCCAGGAGCCAATGTACATCACTAGCCTAACAGAAAACTAACTCAGCCAAAAGAAAAAAGAAAATGCTTTTTGCAGGGTAGCGATCTCTCACGAGGCCCGGACGCAGCAGGAGGAGAGGGCAGGACCACGCGCTCGCTGGGAGCGGCTGCAGGGGAAAGGCAGAGCAGCAGCTGCAAGCACCGAGGTCTCCCTCTAGCAGATGCGAGCAAAGCTGCTGCACATGAAGCCACGGCCTCAGACCAATTTTTGCAAAACAGTTTAAACAAGCGCAAAGCCCTGTAGGGCTGCCTGGTGTATTGATTAAAGTATGGTTTCCTTCAGATCTTCTGTCCCACTCATTCCTTACCAAGTGCTTTTATGGTCCAAACATGGGCACACAGTCAACAGCAACCAAGTCTGCAGTAGCTAACCAAACGGCCTGAGAGTACTGGTCTTGTGCACGTTCTTTAGTGTGCTAAATCCCAAGCAAAAGGTGTTCATTTAGAGCACTTCAGCTTCACCACCTCTTCTAACCTATTTACTAGATCAGTCTAAAATTACACTTTAAATTAAGCTGGTTAATGGATGCCAGGCATTATCTACAACTCAGGGGAACAATGAGCACTTTTTTATAATCAAGATCAAACATAAGTAGCATAAACACACTAATAAATCAAGTGAGCAAATTATACCTGCAAAGAAAATATGCATAAGGAAGAGCTATTCAGCTTCAGTGACTCAGTACAAACAAACCCCTGGGGCAAAGAATAATTACAGTATACTGTCTACAAATGAATAGAATAACCAAATCAAGCCAAAATTCAAATGTATGGCAGAGGCTCTTGAGGTGCTTCTAAGTCAGAAAGAGACAAGACACATAGAAACATTTTGCATGTGAGGCAAATCAAGAGCAGCAGAAGCACTGTGTCTTTACCTCTCCTGGAAAAACTGAAAATATACACAGCTTCACAGAGAAAAAGCCTAAGCCAAGATATACTATTACGAAGAGAAACAGTCACCAGGAATTGCCCTGGCAGTTTGCGTTATAACAACGTGCCCTCCGCAAATGACACCTGACATGAAATGGTTGTATCAGTCCTCAGAACAGTGGTGCAACACCAGAAATGGGAAGCTCTGCAGGATTTCACAAGTCTGGATTGAAAAATGTCTTTTCTCAAACTGCTGTATATTCTCCAAAGCCATTATGTAAAAAAAATCAGTTACTTCCTATTCTGCTGAGACCACAGTCAATCTAAACTCATAGATACCAAGTTTTTCTGCCCTTGCAAACTCTTTGGACACGTCCGTGTGTCTTCTCTTGGACTGCGACTGTAAAGTCTTTGGGACTGAGACCACATCTGTTTCCTAAGTGTGTACACTGTGAGGGTCTACTCACAGATGAGGCTGTTACAACAACATGGATGTTCCTGTGTGGCGATATTTTCAGTTTAGATACCATTAGTGGTTAAGAAGACATCAGAGATCACCTGCAAATTCTTCACAAATTAGTTTTTTTAATCCCATACATAAAAGCATGCAAACAGAAAATTAAAAGACAGTAACAAGCATTCATAGTTCAGCCTAGTATTTTTTGCAGTTGCCAGTGAAAGCCATTACAGCAACAAGGAGATCTCACTTTTTCTTTCTCCTATAAAATTTTCAGTGATCCAATTTCCTCACATTGATATGAAGGACTGCAGAAGGTGCAAAGCCTCAAACAGAGTCCATTCTGCATTGTTAAAAACATGTCATAATTCCATGGAAAACCATCAAACTGCGACAGCGTGTGCCAGCTGGGGGCCTATTCTGTATGAAAAAAATCCTGGCCAAAAAGATGAAAGTGGCAGAATTCCCACTGTATTCAACAGCACTGGATTCTGTCCTTGAGAGTTTCTTCTATTTTTCATCTGTGACAAGTTTCCAAGGTTTATCTTTATCTTACTTCTAGATTCCAGGTACAAGTTTACTGTCGTGTTTCATTTATAGACATTGGCTTTCTATTAATTTTTTTTAATACTTTTTTTATCACCCCTGCTGTTATGATTTTTTGGCATACTGACTGCAGCCTTCTGGACTATGCTAATCTCTGACAAGTCTGAGACACAGACCTAACTAAAATTGTCTAGTACAGCCAACACTGTGCTTAAAATAGTTTCACTTTTTTTTAAATCTATTTTTACTGGCTAGGGCAGGATTTAATCTTTCAATCATAAGGTTGTGCCTTAGATTTTATTTTAAAATGTGTTAGAAACTTTTAAAATATCTGTTTTACTATGTGTATTTTCTGATGTGGGTTAGATAACTTCAAACCAATATAAAATTAGGAGACACAAGTTAGTCTTCAGCAAGCAGAAATATCACATAACTTGTCTTTTCCAGAAGACTGTCTTATGCTGAAAGTCTGATTATCGTCATGCCAATGCATGGTTATACCTGGAGGACATCCACATTTTTAATGCACAGTCACCCTGACTCTACATTGCAATTTTATTTTTTTTTCCCACAAACCAGTTCCTCACTACCATATTTTGTCCACCTTATGCTGCTAGAAAAAAACAGAAGAACAATAGTTATTTAAAAAAAAAATAATTAAATTGCTCAAAAGTTTGCTCTGGTTTCTGTTGGCTTTCTGTTCAGCTATGGGAATGGGCGAGAGTAAAGACCTGCAGGAATACCTCAGTGGCCATGTAGTCAATTTTAGCCTGAAGGATAGTGCTATCAGAGGGTATAGACAGTGATGGAAATTATGCCGCCCAAGTCCCTTACCCTTGTTTATAAGTCTAGACTCATTCCTTCTCTCTTGCCATCTAGAAACTCTGCATTTGCTTTTGTCTTTTGGTTACCAAGCAGTAGCAATTTTTAATATTTTTATGGAGTTTGTCATTGAATTTTAATTTTTAAAGGCTTTCCTCCAGACATTCTGAAAAGTCTTTCAATCCAAACACAGGATGAGACCCTGGCAGAGCCTGTGGGAGACTGCAATACCTGAGCCTGTGACCACATGTTTTAAATGAGGTGCTATGAATGAGGGAACAAGGGGACCGGATAGAGGCAAAACTTATAACGTCCTATATAACATACCAAAAAAAAAATGGCACTTGTATCCTGTGACTGGCAGGTTACTAGGATGGTGGGAGTGTTTTGTACTGCACACCTTCCAAAAGGGAATCAAGACATATATTACAAGGAACTGAAATAAGAAGTTTGGAGATCAGCTTAAGTGCTACTTACTGCTCTGCAGCAGCGAGCAGGAGGGAGCAGGATGCACCAAAGCCCCCGGAGCAGCAACCTGGTCCATCCCGCTCTTCCTGCAGCTCCCTTCCCCACAGCCCCCACCAATGCACAGGGAACTGACTTTGCACGCTCAGCCCAACAAAAGGGCTTTTTTCTTCATATCTCAGACACCTAAGTCACAAGGGCTGGGAAGCCAAACAGCTGGCCATCGTTCCCCACTTCTGTACAGCACTCATCATTGAAACGACACGACTGAGGCTCAGTTCCCTTTGTCATGGATTTCAGGGTGAGAAATTGTGTTATATTGGGATACCACATCCCTTTGACTAAAGTGTCCACTTCCAGAAGAAATATAATTGAACAGAAGGCTATAGCAAGAAGAAAGGTTGAGTTGTTATCTCATGGTTGGGAAAGAGAGCTGACAACAAGGACTTCGGGATTCTACTCTCAGCTGTGCACTTGACTCCCTTGGTAAGTCACAAAGCTCAAATTTAAGATATGCAGAGTTTTTGATCTGTAGCTACAGACAAGGTTGGTTATTCTGAGCCCAACATAGATTAACCTCCTTTTGAGAAAGTTGTCCTTAACCAATTTAGGTTTCAGTTCCTCCTCTAAGCTGGGCATGGTAATGCCAACCTCTATCAGAAGAAGAATGAGAGTGGCTTAATTAATTGTTTATAAATTCCTTTGAGATGTCAGAAGAAAAGTACTATTTAAATATTAAAAACTTAGTATGAATTCCTTCTAACCTATTAGAAGTTGGAAAGTAATTTTCTCTAGATATGTGGAATCATCTAGAAGTGATCTATGACTGAAGTTATGAGACATTAGTGATATCTACACAAGTAATATGCAGGCAAACAAGACTATGATTTTCATTAGAGATTTACTAAGGTTGTATTAATTTATAAGTATATACTCATTAGCAAAACTCCTGCATTTCTAACATCTGACAAGTACTGCCTCTAGCATAACACTGTAACTGGGACCTACGATCAAAGATATCAGCCTAGAGCATATTGGATCCTAATAACAAAGTTAACGATTAGAAACAATACCAGTTATTGAAACAGACTTCTAAATTAATAATTTGAATATCAAAAAGTCACTTATATGTAGTATATGTATGCATCAAATACACCTCTTTCCTGCAGATATTTCACATCTACAAAAAAGCATGGCTTCTTCTATCAGAGAAGTTAAGAAGCTTTTTGCTGTATCAGGACTGTGTGGAGCTGACTGTAATTTGACATCTTTTCAGAATGAAAGTCTTCTCTTACATAAAATTATTTTTCTGGGAGGAAAAGATATGCATTGAACATGTTTATACAAATTTTTTTCAGAGTTTGGGGGGGGGTTGTTTGTTTGTTTAATTTTAGGGACACTGGATTTACTCCTCTTGTGTTTTCCATTTTCTTTTTGTAACTGAAAGACAGGGAAAGAGGACCCAAAGAAAATTTTTTTAAGCACATTTGCATAAAAGTGCAGAGTACATTTTTTTTTAAATTATTAAATTGAAAATCATTTGATGGTTTTTCAAAAATTGTCAACAATATTTGTTCTCTTATTGGCAAGTTCCAACAGTACCGCAACGGCTGCTAGGTTGCAGCTCAGTCTATGGGGCAGCTATAGCTAAAGATTCCTGCAGGAAGCATTCAGAAATAGCTAGTAGTTTCCACTTCTATTAGTAAGAGTAAACTTACTTGATTATGGAAGAGTAAGCTACTTCTAGAACACAGATCAACTCCTAAAATATGGCCAATTTCTCTACTTATTCAAAGCAAATGAAAAGCTGGTGTTAACATTTGCATGCCTTGAAAATGTAAAGCATCACATACAACTAATGCCAAGTATAAACTTAACAATATTTGTTACCTAAAAGTGAAAGAGTAACTTTTATTTTTCCTATCTTTCTCTGTTAATCTTCTGCCATTGTTTCAGGTTAACATACTGCTGGTTAAAAAGGACAGATTGTAGGTAAGGAAAATGTAAACCCTTTATTTCACCATTAAAAAAAAAAAGAAAAAAACATTGCCTTATGCAGGAGAACTTTCTTCTTGGTAAACCAGTAATAGGGATACACTGGGCATAGGTTTTAGAACCATGTATCCAAAGTTCCATTTATTTTACTACCTCTGAAAATCTGATGTTCCCAGACTAACGCACTCATAATCATCCTCTCTAGAAAATTAGAACCTGTTAGTTTTAGTAGAAAACTGAATCTGGAATTGCGGCTTCCAGGCTCTTCCTCTTTTCCAGTTCTCACAGTTCAGATAAATATGGCAATCACGTTTTTAAAATTAAGAAGCATCTCTGACTGTTGCTTAAAGCAACTTTTCAAAAAACAACCTCCCCCAAAAAACATGCTTCCTTATTAGTTTTAATACATGCATAATAAATGCAAAACTTTAAGTTTCTAAAATACACATTTTGAAACCATATAATAGTCAACACTGTCAGAAGTAACTGGCAATTTAGGTGCGCTAACTTCCAGGTGTCTAAATGGAGACACCTCCAAGAACTTGGCTTTAAGAGCAAGGATGTGTTTAATCATCAGCCCCCATTGAAAATCTTGGCCCAGGCTTCTGTTAAGAGTAACCAGCATCAGCCTTTGTGCAATAGTAGCTGTGCACCCGTTTCTGACTGAGAAAAGATCCTTTTAGTCTCCTATGCAGGCAGAGACTCCACCATTTCCCTGCTGTTGGAACACACCTTCAGTTACTTCTCTCCGTAATTAAAGCTGACATATCTTGCATGGGCCATTCACCTTTTATTCAACATGAACAGCCTGCAAAAATGGCTGAAAGGTTCACAGGAAGGAAGCAGTTAAATGATAAAAATGTGAAATGTTATGCAGCAAGCTGTGTACAATTAACTAGAATTCAAATATACACCTTGTTCCAATCCAAGCCATTTATCAGATAAAAATAGTCTGCTAGAAGAATGTCATGATTAATGAGGTGAGACTCCAGCTAATTACTGTTTCCTCCAGAAGTAATTAGGTTGGCATTGCTAATCAAGATGAATGAACACTCTGACCCGCTTTTTTAAATGTAAAACTATGAGCTGCAGCAGCAATAACATCATTTAGTTCAGGCAATGTAGTCTTTATTAGGCTTGTAGTTTGATTAAATTCTTTTGTTACACCAGGCTTTCCACACATGAACAGATGAATGCTGTGATGTTCAAAGAGTTTGTCACCCTTAATTAAAGACTGAAAAGGCTTGTTCAATTCACAGGGCAATACACAGGACAGCTCTAAATTGATAGCTTTTAAGTGGGGGATAACTGAGGGAGTCATAGGGTTTGCCCATCTGCAAGAGGATCCCTCCTCCTTCCACAATTTTCCGTCATAGTAGCTGGAAAATTAATATCAGATATGTTTGTATTGATTCCATTAGGCAACACTCATTTCATCAGAGCACCTTTTCACACACGACTATACAGCTTTACTTGTATAGAGCGAATCCATTATGAATTAAGAGAAAGAAAGCCTTAAGAAGTACGTTAGCTAATTTATCATGCTGTTTCTGACTGTGACCCTTTTGCACAACTAACGAGTCCCAGAATAGCCTCATCCCCCACCATTTCAGCAGTTCACATCATGACCACATATGTTATTTCATGCTGGGCGGGAGGTGGGGGAAATGACAGTGAAGCGTCTGAATGATGTAGAGATACAACATGTTATAATGGAGTTAACATGTAATAATTTCCTTTTTCACTTCTTCCTATTACATAAAGTACTTCCTTATTCCAAGGGTTTATTGTAGGTAAATGCTAGGTCCAAATTTTCACCTGAGAATTTTAATTTAAAGCACAAATTAGACTGGATAAGAAGATGACCCTCGTCCAATGATACCTTTTGGATCTACTCACTGTCTGCTTAAGGAGGAGACTGCAGCCGAGAACACGGGGCCTCAGGGCCAGGAGCAGCAGTGGGGGCACAGGGAAGGAGAGGGAGCAGTGGGCACAGAAGGCCCGTCCATCTCCATGGCAGTGGGTGCAGGTTTAATTTCAGCCAGGAGTTAGGCCACCATACACCCATTCAGCCCGGTACAAAGCAGCAGGCTGTCCTAGCTGGGGCACAGAGCAGGCCGGACCCCGGTTCTCCCAGCTGGAGGGAACATCCTCAAGAGACTGCCATGACCCAGCAGCACCACTGGTAACAGCAGCCGATCCTTTGCCGCAGGATAAGTCGCTGTCAGCTTGGCAACATAAAGACCAACCTGAGCTTTCTCTCACGCCCTTTTGGTGGGCTGCAGGCTCGTCCTGCCAGCAGGATGAGACCCGGCACTGGGGCTCCCCAGCCAAGCCTTTCTCCGTGACGTACCAGTACGCAACGTGAGAGACGCCCAACCTGAGCAACCTCGGACCTGTCAGTATTTGGCTAAGAAGCTACCCACGCGCCTCAGGTGAATGACAAAGCTTGGTGCCTGAGCACAACGCCTGCAGACACCAAGCAAGCAGAAGGACACCATTTGCCTCCCTCAGCGCAGCTCCACTCAGCCACTGCCCGCAGCAGACATGACACCCTGCCCCAGCGGGCAGAAGTTGCTTGCTGCATCTCACACCTCTATCACAACATTTATCAGGACCACAGTAAGGGCTACATAAGCCACACCACGGGAGACAGACAGACACCGATCCCGTGGGAGAGCTCAGGCTCGTGGACCTTGCCCCACGCACTGCTAGCACTGGGCTGTGCAGCACCTTCTTCCTCTCCAGTGTTCTGATACTTAATGATTTAACACAAACCCTTACCTAGAGGGTGGGAATAGCATCTCTTTCCTTCCTCTGCCATCTGGTTGATATCTCCACTCACTAGATTGCAAAATCCTATTTTTAACCTCTTCTGCCTAATGGTACGGCAACGCCAGCCACTGATTGACACACGCCTGCCTCCCACTGCTGCTTCTCCCAGTGCCTCACCCGAGCTGGGCCGGCCTCGCACACCACCATCTCCAGGAGCAGAACAACATCTAGGCCCTCACGTGTCCCACGGGTCACCCCCAGCAGCCATGCACGGGCTTTGCAGAGGGAGGCTCCGGGTGGAAACCCTGAGAGAGCTGATTTGGGGGGGTGCCTGGGAGACCACACTATAACCTATATAAAACCTCTCCTTCCTCACTGCTCCCTGACATGGCCTTTAACTGCCCTCGCCTGCTTTACCTCACCCCACAGCCCCTCTCAGCACGAATACCTAAAGCCCCTTGCCCTGCTGCCTGTGTGTCAGGTTCTGAGCCCCACAAATGTGTCTCTGTGGTGTGGGGGCATTTAACTTCTAATTTATGTATTACTTTTTGTTTGTTTGTTCTCTTTTCTGGAAAGTGAGGAGGTTTTTTTAGAGTCAAGGCTTCCTCAAGTTGGAGCCAAGATGGTGGCACTGCCATCCAACAGCTTTGACTCATTTTTGTTTTGCTTACTGAATCGACTTGCTGGTTACAGATTCCTGCGGTGATGAATTTGCTAGGAAACGAGACAAGGAGGCACGCTCGTTGTTCCTAAACGCTCTGCTTCTTGTCCCGGCGGTACCCCTTCGCGGCTGCAGGCAGGGTATTGCAGCCACACGCAGGCTCACCTGCTGCCTTACGACCGCACGGCACTAACTGCAGGGCACAAGACTCACCTCACCATCAGGGTAAATCTGCCATTGCCTCCCTTTTAGTGCTTGACCAGGAAGGTAGACAGCATAAGAAGTTATTTAAAAAAAGGTTAAACCAGTCAAAGACAGATGTTTCATATGAATGCACGCTTAGTTTTTCAGACAGGCACGCTGGTCTCACAAATGCAGAGCTCTGGTTTCCTCACAACCCAGGGAGAGGCGCGAAAAGACGGACTTTAGGTACACTGCTCTGATCTGTGCTGACTTGGCTAAGTATGCTCAGTATTTCTTTATTAATGCAGTTGGTTCGCGCATCCCTGGCTTGTCAATGACTTCCTTAACACGCATCCCTGGCTTGTCAGTGGCTTCCTTAACTGTGTAGCTCTTAAAAGTGAAGCATGCAATTTCTGAGCTGCCACATGCTACTGGAGCAACTCTAGTGATTTATTTATGAAAGGTTTATTGACCTACCCAAGTTGTAGATGCTCATTCACTTTTATTGACACGTACCCTTAATTCCTGTTGTGAGAACATTGGTTAACTGAGCCAAATTAAAACAGGGCACTCTCTGGAAGCAAGCGATTTCTAAAATCCCTTTCTCTGCTCACAGCTGTGCCACAAAGGTGGTTCCCTTTCACTCCATGCGTTATTTCCATGCATTCCTGTTGGCTGAGTGTGCTCCAAGGTTGTCCAAATGGTCCCACTCCACAGAGCATGGGCAGCAGCTCCAGTGCTGCTTGAACATATTCATTTCCATCTCAGCCTGCTGCTACTAACAGCGTAGGCATTGCACCAGTGTTGTTCCTTGGACTCCTTCAGACGCATCACTCTAGCTCCTGCCCAGAGGAACAGTCTAGTATATAGGGACTGCTGGATTTTTTTTGGCTCTGCCCTTCCCTACATGTGGTCTATGCCCACTCTCACAGTGAGCTGTGATGTCCCCTCAAAGGTCTGCCAGGAAACAGATCTGTTTAGACAGGGGGTGTTGCAGATGAACTCTCATTTTGTTTAGGGCATGTGAGATCTGATTGCTTGCTTTTTTTTTCAAAAAAGTAATTTTTGTATTAGTAGAACTACAAACATCTTTGCTGCCAAAGGCTGAGCTCTACACTAGCAGTGTAAGCAAAATTATTCTTAGTTCCCCTTTTTTGTGCTGATAATAGGACCCAAGGGTAGCTTAAGAAATACTGAGAGAAATAAAATATTGGATGGGTAAATGAAAAACGCAAGTGACAAAATGCAAGTGAAGTAAGAAGCAATAATAAGCCCATGAGGTCACTGATCATGTCCAGACCACATTGGGATGCGGGGAACTTGCAGTCATTCGCACGGCAGCTATCACCCCCCATGGAGAAAGGAGGGTGGAGTCCAGATCTCATCAGTGAGGTCACCTCCTTTCTAATCCTACACTCTTACTACTTTTGGAGCACAACTTCTGTGGTTTTAGCAGGAACTGAGCTCAGCCCTGCCAGCCAAGGGGCGCGGAGTGTCAGGAATTTCCAGACTGCTCATCGGTCCAGCCCGCCCCCCCAGCTGACATTGTTTATAAGTCCCTGGACCCTCTCTGCTTAAAAAGAAATCTCCATCCACCTACTCTGTGCACATTTTGTGCTGTTGATGCATTGCAGGGCTGAACTTGGCCAGCCCAGGAGCCTGACCCACAAACACCAGTGCATGCACTGGTAGCGCCTGGTTGGTGTGGGTTAGGTGTTTCTGGGTGCCTAAACCACAGGGAAAGTAAATCAGTCACACTTCTCACTCAGACCCGAAGTGTATTAACGTGAAATGGAGAAATACTTGTGTCATGTCGTGGGAGGTCCCCAGTTCACTGCCGTACTATTAGACAAAGTAGCAGGTATTATGGTTATTATGCATCACGCATTCAGTCTGGTTTGGACAGCAGAGATCAGAGCAAACCATTCTTCCTGCCTGCTCTTCATAAGCAGCTGGAAGAGTTTGTCCCCATCCATAGATGAAGACCACCAACTTTTTAATATAGGCACCAGAGTTGGGTGTACAAAGGTGGGCAGAAGGAATACCATCCTTTTCCCATGCTTTTTTGGTTTGGGGTTGTTTTTTTTTTCCCCTCTAGCAGTTTTCCAGACATGCTCCAGAGCTTGTCAGGTTTATGAAAAGCACAACCTGGATCTCCTCAAAACTGTTCTTGAGCTTTTCAGAGACCCCCACCTATTGTGCTGCTGCAGCTATGGCTGAGAGAGCGTGGGCACACAACCAGGCTTGTCTGCTGCGAGTTTCCTTTAGCTTTTTTTTTTTAACAAATCTAATTCAGGTTTTGCAATTCTTGATGTGGGTTTTTCTTCCTGAAAGAATAAAATAGAAAAGTCACTGATGATTTGTTCTTTCACTATATTTCAGTGCCAATGCATCATTTAGCGCTGCAGCAGCCATCAATACCCACTCAGCCACTATCGTGCAGCTTTTCCCTGTCATTCACTGTGTCATTTAGAAAGTGATAAAAATCCCAGCTTAGAGCAGTATATTCGCTTTTGTGGTCCCCTACTTCCAGCAACCTTTTAAAGCACTGAACAAAATTAGCAACAAATTACTTTATGAATACCGAGCCCTTTTGTTACAGTGTTCTGAGAGTTTGCAATACTGTCAGATTTCAATTAAATTTAAGAAAAATTAAGCTGCTCTGTGTGGCTGCTTGCTTAGACAGTGAGGTAATTATATATAATAAGGAGATCTGTTTAACAATTGCTCCTAGTCATGGCAACGTTGCACCGTTATTGTGCTTAACATGAAGACAGAATGTTATATTGTTTTTGGAATGTGGGAAACCAGAAATAGCGGAGGCACATCATGAGCTTAACGCATAGAGTAGGATTTTAACATTACCAGCTGCAGTGAATTAATTGTTACAACTTTTTTGTTCTTTCAGGGAGTCTGGTTTTGCACATAGGTTAAAAAAGTGTAAGAAAGATCCCCAGCAACTTGTACACTGTGCCTTCAGTAGTAGACATGCAGCAAAAGTACCATTAAGTCTACATTTTTGTTGATCAAAGCAAAAACGACTCTACGGGTGCTGCCTTTTTCTTTTTTTAGAAAGAAAAGGAGGCCACAGCATAAAATAGCCATTGTCTTATCCGTATGTCCCAATGAGATGTGATGGCAGGTAGTAACACCAAACATCCTGGAAGAGACCTCTTCATCACTGAGTCCAGGCCCAGCAGTGCCCCAGTGCCTTCCTTTCAGCCATTGTGCCATGGGGTAAGATTACTAGAGTATATGCTACTGTGATTTTACAGTGCAAGCGATTCTGTGTATTTGGGAAGACTAATGGATATGGAGAGTTCAGACATAACCTTTCACATGTGGGCATAATGACTTTTGCTTTTAAGGGCACACACACTGTTTGCCTGGAAGCATAGTCCTCCGCTCAGCAGAGGGGTCTGCAGAGCATTTTACCCTGAAGGATGGAAAGAGGAATTTTACAAATAGTGCAGTTTTTTCCTGTGTCAGTAAGTGTCTTGTTCAGGGTTAGAAGAAAGCAGCTCTATTCTGGGACTCCTCTTCACAGTAGCGTGGCATTTTGAACTCAGAGAAGCAGCTGGAAAAGAAAATGTCAAAGTTCAGTTCTGTTCAAGACTGAGTTTTGAATCCTGGCTAAGCTTAATTGGCCAATCAAGGAACGTAAGTCAGCTTGCTGATTTGTGCCATGAAAAGGAAACAGCTCAGGCCTAAGCAAATACAAAACAAACAGCCATGCTTTTTCAAAGGGGGCAATACAGAAATCTGTGCAAGAGTCTTCTTACCAGAGCAGGAGGAGAGCTGGGAGGGAGGAAGCAGTGGGGAGGCACTCACAGGAACTCACTTGGTACCAAGGGGTTTTAAGAAACATTTGAGAATCATTTAAAAACTAAGAGTGAAAACAGAGTGGAAACTTCTTGTAGGGCAGTGGTAGCCAAGTTGAGCTCCCAAACATCTCAAGTGCAGCTCCCACGCTGGGACTGTGACACAAGCCAGCAGCACAACTATTTGGCACAGGCAGCGTCTCGGAAATCCAAAGGTCCATCTGTGGGAGAAAGTTATTGGGTGAGTAGGTGATAAGGTAGTCAGGAAAAGCACATAAACACCAAGAAAAGCGAAGAACTGCGCTCAGGCATGGAGTCACTAATTATCACTCAGGAAAGAGCTTGGCGTCACTGCCGATAGTGCCACAGGAACGTTGAGCCTGTGCTTCACAATGATTGAAAAGGCAAATAGGACACTGGGAACCATGAGGGAAGGAAGAGCGAATGCAACAGAAAGGAGAATCACACACTGTGCCCATGTCTGCTTCAAGTCCCTGTCATTCCTCTCAAAAAATGACACAAGGGATATCGAAATGATAGGGCAACAGCCACAATCACAGTTACAGAGCAGCATCTGTGCGGGGAACAGAGAGGTACCCTGGGACTCTCCAGCCTGGAGAAGAGAGAACTTGGTCTTCAAAGTGCTGGTGGCTGCAGCGAAGGGCAGGAGGGAAGATTTGTGGCTGCTTCTCAGCATCTAAGACCTAAGGACATGATATGAATTATCTTGCAACAGAACTGGAATGAGCAGAGGAAGTACTTTTCCATGTGGCACATAATTAAGCTCAAGTACAGATAACTCTGGAAGCCAAAAGTATAAATTGGTTTAAAACGTAATTTGACAAATTCATGGAGGAAAATCTATCAAGGACTGTTGAACACAAAGACATAAGTCTCCAGCTCAGAAAAGTCCCTGAGCAACAGGGGAGGGTAAAGTTTCACGACACATTAGACCCCTTCCTGCACTCCTTTTTTAAACTACCACAGGAGGCAGAAAGCGTCGTCTGGTCTGACACCGTACTGCTATCCCAGTGTTCCTAAATTAGCCTGCCCAGGCTGCCGTCGCTGGACTGTCCTAAGACCCCGCTGTATGGCTGGCTGTACCCTGCGGGACCTGTTGGGAAAACCTTGGTATCTCCTATTCGCAACTCACTCCCAGAACTACCTCTCCCCATTGCTCTTTAGGGTATGCTGTGTGTCTTTTGTATCTCAGCTAAACAAAGATTTTTGTAAGTATTTCATGAGGAAGGTTGCTCACACTGTTACAGAGAATAGCAAACAAGAAATTACTGTGAGAAAAAGAAGTGATTTGCAATAAAAACAAATTAAAATCCCTATTGAAAACTCTGACTCATGGTCTGAAGTAACACAAGGGAAAACACAGGAAAAATCATGTCTATCAAGCCCATGAAAGTAGTTACATGAAGTTCAAGAATAAAGGCTACCGGGAACATGTCTGTCAGAGCAAAGGAATTGGGGAGATTGATTGAACAATGCTGAGTGAGTTGCACTTCTTAGGACCTGAGTCCAAAGAAAAGGCATCAGAGCAGAGCTGATGGTTACGTAGAATGAATACACCCAAGAAAATGCCAGTGTTTTTATACGTCTTCAGAAACAAATCATAGTTGTTTGATATTCTGACATTCGTCTGATATTCTCCAAATCAATTGTTTCATTGCCATGTGTTAAGCTGATCTGTAACGTGTCATTCTGAGACAGATCGGGGTATTCAGTACATGTTTTCTTTGGCACAGTGTCTCCATGAGAGTTGTTCAGGAGCCCAGCGCTTCCGTTTTCCTCGTGGGATTTACCTGCTTGTCATGCACCAGCTGGCTCGGTCACAGGAAAGTATTCATTATGTTGTGGGACATGTGGTCCTCTAGGGAGCCTTGCTCATAGAATAGAAGAGAGCCCAAATGTCTCAATAAAACAACGTGCTGAAAGAGAAATGTAGTTTAGTGTTTTATTGCAGGATGAAAAATTAAATGTTCTTTGTAATGCTATGCATTAACTATTTCCACTTGGATCAAATCAGCTAAAACCATATTTTCTTTTTTTCAATCTTTTTTGCAGTATTAATATTTTCCTAATTTTTAAGGTTGTATTTTGCATCAGAAAATAATTTTTCAGAAAATTTGCAATAAATTTTAATAATCAGACTTAGGCAGTTAATTTTTAATTCGACAATCTGAATAAAGAGATTTTTGCCATAGATATCTAAAGGACTTTAAAAAAATAATAATAATTGGCCCCACTCTGAAGCAATCTAGTGGAGAGCTTGATAGCTCAGAGGAAGAATAAAATCCATTTAAAAGCATTGGAACCAAAGAGGAGGGGCTACACTTTTGATGTCTGTGTCATGAGAAAATCTACTATTAATATTGTGACACTGGCCGAAAAGCCACTGAGGTGGCTGCAGTCAAAACTCACAGAGGAAATAGACTTACCAAAAAAAGCATGTGTGACAACAGCAATTAGTTAACACCTAGCACAAGCTACTACGGAAAGACATCAGACCATTATATTTCTGGTTGTGTTCGCGTATAACTTTCAACCACAACGGCTAAGATGCAAAGGGATAATCGGGAAGGGACCTTGCTGTGCAGCTTGCTATACACGCATAAGCTCAGCCCACCCTGGAGGCTTCCAGTTAAAAGACATGTGGATGATAGGTAAGAAATGCGAATAAGCCACATGAGCAAATGAATACAGTGGAGTATTAGCCCAGCACAGTCCTCCTACATGCTGTTCAAGCCACTGCAGGACACAAACCATTATTAGATTATATGTAGAGTAGAATAAAAGATTAGTTTGAAAAGCACGTTCAGAGTTACATCCTAAATTAGGTAGAAAGAAAGATTCCTGTCTAAATGTTGCAGAAGTTTGGGGGTGGCAGCCAGTCTGCCTCAGGTTTTAGTCCTATTTTCTCCTAGAGCACGTTGAACACATCATCTCATTGAACAAGCTTTAGCAGCGAGCAACTGTGAAAAATCTAACTCCAGAAAAGTCTGCATGGAGAGGAAGAAAAACATAGTGTTCTCCCCCAGAGAGCAGAGCTATCCACTTAAAAAGTAAAAGTAATCTAGTCTCTCTTAAAAAAAAAAGAAAACAAAACCAAAAAAACCCAAAAAACAAACAGAAAAACCTCCTCCTTTCTTTGATTGTAATAATCTTTAAAAATATGTAATCACTTTGGATGCAGAGCTGGCATGGAAAATTCCAGTCCAAATGGTGAAAGTTGGAGAAATTTAGAGACATTTGAAACAAGGGGATTATAGATGAAACCAGGTTTTCAACGCTACCTCAGGCAGGTGCAACCAGTCTTCTCATTCAAGGGTGTCAAACCCATTTCCTCTGGTGGACACCAACCAATATGTTGGCAAGCCATATTCAGTGGAGGCTAACAAGAGAGGTGGACATACTGTACAGTAAATGAGTATTTCCTTTGTTGAGATTGCTGCTCACCGACCTCTCTTACACGTGGCGAGTATTGCTGGAACCAGGTGAGGTCGGCACAATGTTGGTAACGCAGCACACAACACACCGTGCCCAAGCCGAAAAGCTCCAGTTCTTGTGTGCAGCCCTCAGCGTATGAAAGTGCACTCTTTCTGAAACGAGCTGCTATGCCCACCCAGCTCTCTGTATGTGTTCATATCTTGCACAATCGCAGGGTCCTGTATACAGGCATAGTCAACATTTCAGATTGATTAAAGTGAAAACGTCCTCTGATTTGTAACTCCTTTGCGTCCATCTGAAAATACCAATTCTGCTCTTAAACTGCCCAGCGACCTTAGGGAGCATCTGGCAGAGTTTCTGTTTAGAATTAATTTTATATTACTGTTTCACACTATTTTGGTCTCCTAGGACAGGCTCAACAGGCTTAAAGGCAGCCGAAGCGCTGTTTCTAAAACTATAACTGATAGATAACAGTGGTCAGCACAGGCTGCCTGTTGGGTCTTCTCTGATGGAGTAATGAACTGAATGGTATTATGGCCACCCGTGAAGACCTCGCTGTAGAACAGCATCCTCTTTAGATGCTTTTCCTGAGTAAAAGAAGAAAATGGTATCTACGTGCTCACGTTATAGTGAGGATAAAGCACAAACTGCATAATGTACATTAGTTTCATACATGTAATGCTTCCAGATTGCTGCTTGCACTTCGTTTCCTATATATTTCTGCAGTATCTATTGTTACTTGAGTGGCTTGTTTTGTTTGGGTTGGAATTTTTTTTAATTCACTTTAGCTCTTTACTTTTTTTTACATTGATGTTAGGCATTGCTTTATGGGACACGAAGTAAGCACAAAATATTGAGAAGTATCTTTTTATCTATTTCTGCATAAAGTAGTTTGAAAAGCAGAGCTTGTGTCCTCTTCCAGGTATAGGAGTTACTTGTTAAAAAGCTCCAAGATCTGGAGAATTCTGGGTACAAACTTCATTTAATCAAAGGAATGAAAAACTCTCAGTCAACATTTTATAGAACCTGACTACAAGCTAGAAAAATCCTACCAGATCTTCCAGAGAGGACAAAAAAATATCTACCAGAAGAATAAAAAATAACCAGAGATAAATTGTGAAGATTTTATAGAGACTAATCATCTTATTTGCATAACTTCCATACTATACGTACTAGAGTATACATATGTAATAGTATATGCATACCACTTTTTCCATATAGCCATACTATCTCTTTTTCCACATATCCATAATATCTTTTTCCACATATTTACCTCACGTGAAGATTTTATCAAAATGTTTTTCACCTTTGCCTTCTTTATCATTTGTACTAAGAGTGTATTTCTCTTCTGTCAAGCAATCAAAGAAATAAATATTAACACATATTTGTAAACTGCGCTGAGTTTGTCAGTAAGCTCATGTGTACTGCTACCAGCCCTAAGATGTATCTTAAATACAAAGGGCCAAGAATTTAGGCAGCTATCTCAACCTGAATCAAAATCTAACCACTTCTCCTGTCCTATCAGTGTTCTTTATTGTCTGACTGCTGTAACCAAAGCATCTTCCTTATGCATCATTGCTTTCTTGAATTTGCATGGGAGAAATAGAATAAAGTTTAGTAAGATCCTCTTCCTGATGCAAAAGAGCATCTAGGTCAGGCATTGCTACTGTTTTTCTGCAGTGTTAATGAGAGAAAAAGCAATAAATTTTTGTAACTCAGAATATGACTCAGAATAAGAGACAGAAGATCTACTGATTAGGAAAGGGGGTTTTTGTTCATTTAAGTAAGCAGTTACTTAATGAAGTAAAATGGCACTTCAAATCGAAATATCTAAGGCCGCAAAGAGTTTAGGAAAACTGTAAGTGTTTGTATTTTGAAAGTAGCCTGGGTTAAGATTATTTCTCCTTAAGAGGTGACATCTTGGTTTTACAGATGGAGAAAGGACTTTGAGTTCTAGCGAGATTAGTCATTGCCAGTAACATCACCACTGTACAGTAAGGAAAGTATATTTTTGGGTATAATGTTACTTTCCTGCTACATGGGGACTACAGTTGCATAGATGCTGTAAAAAAATATTTTTTTTACGAAAAATGTTGACAGAGAAGACAATCTTGTTTCAACATTTTTTCTTAAATTTTCTTTTGTACAAAATCTCAAACCATAAATGTTTGGACATGTACAAAATGAAACACTGAAGCTGAAAATAGCATGTGTAATTTTTTAGCCAAATATTTCACCAGCTTGGATAGTTAATGGCTATTATTAAAAAGTTTTAAAGTTTAGCTGTACTTTGGAAAGAAATTGCTTTTTAAAAAAAAAAAATTTCTTAAGAAAATATTTTTTGTTAAGAAAACCAAAACAGTATCAGATTTAAGCCTTTGTGCATGATACAGAATTGAAAACAGACATTTCCCCTAGGAATGTCCATTTCATCAAATTTTCCATTTTGACCAAGCAGTTGTTTTCCTACGCATGAGGTGGGGGAGGAGTTTTATGACTATTTTTCTATTAGCTCTATTATCACTTCTCACTCTTTATATTATGCCCACCTCAGGCTGGGGTTACAGCACTCCTAGCTGCCCCCACCCCATTGGATTTAGGCACCTGCCTGCTAGCTGCTGGGAACAAAAAGGCTTCACTCGAAGCTTATTTATGACTCACTGGTTTTAAAGCAAGCTCTCTTCCACCGCAGCTCGATAAAAGCAATTGCTTCCTTCACACATTTATTAGCGAGCAGATGCCTTCAGCTCCTCTGCATGAGTGAAATCTTCAGGCTTTTCCTAACGCCACTCAGTCATTTAAAATGCCATTTACTCCTGAAAGGCAGGAGTAAATGGACTGCCTCTCCTCTCCTCGCCGTGCTTTTCTGCAGCGCTGGGGCCTTATGTGGAAAGTCAGCTATTCCGCAAGAGGCTTAACCTGATTTTTCCAGCCATCCCTTGCAATGTTGCGTAGCGGTAGGAAAAGAGGCGGCTGGGGCTCCTTGGGCGCCGACTGTGCTGGGGAGGTTGTGGGATGGCTGCCTGCCAGCGCCAGCTGCGCAGGGACGGGTGCGGATTCAGATGCCGCCATCCTACGCGGACTGAACAACGGGATTATTCGCTTGTGCACAGGCAGATATTCAGCCACGCTGCAGCGGGGACAGGAGGAGGGGAGCGAAAGAGAAAAGACAGGGAGAAAGAGAGGTTGAAATAAAGAACCTATCTGTAAGCCAAAAACTGCAGGAAAAGGCAGGATTGTGCCTGGCGGTCTATTTTTAAATTGGCTGACAAGAATCTGATGTGTCGTTTGGGTAAGGATACTGTACCAGCTTATCAGCGGAGCCAGTCGTGGGATGGGGAGAACAGTGCAAATCCTCATTTTTTGCTTCAGCTCTTCTATTCTGGTCAGACTCCCGACCAGCAACGCTGGTCTCCAGCTGCCGCAAGGAGCCCAGAGCACTGGGCCTGAAATGACAGGTATTGGAGCTTCAGCTGGTATAAAGCCTGCCAGACTCCAGCGATTTCACTGCAGCTTGGTGGCTGAACACAAGCCGAAGACCTGGCCCTTCATTATAAAAATTATTGTGCTCTGTTAGTTCTAAGGGGAGGGAAGACATCCAAAGAGGAGGGAGGGCTATGAGGGGATGTCAGGCAAGCCAGGCTGCCTAACGTCATCTGGAGTCTTGCCACGGGCTCCCCATTGTGCCAGAATTTGTCTTTTAATTTGTACTCCTTCATGGAGTGAGCTTTGGCAAATGTAGGTGGTTTTGTGCCTTGCTTTATGCATATATGAACTGCAAAATGATAAATGCTATCTAACCTCCAGGTCAAGGGAAGCCCATAGCTTTTAGCATCCCTGTTGATTTGGAAGACTTTCATTTGTTCCTTCAACACATACACAGGTATTTAGATAGGTGAGGTACTTTGATATGTCAATGATGCTTCAGTATTTCTGTATCCTGCCCATGATGGGTGTGCAGTGGACCAGCCATAGCTATTACACCTGGGTAGGTGAACTGAGAGACGGCATCAGCTTAGTTCTAGCTATTACTATTTACTATGCAAACAGAGGCTTTACTTGGGATATTTAGATATTTTACAAAATAAGCCTCAGTAGTTCCCAGGAATATTGTCAATGTAGATAAATGAGTATCTCCACTCCTTTCCACAGGATTTTCACTGAAAATGAGATCCCTCTTCTTGACCTGAGCAACGTGGGGTGAATCGCAATGGGAATTTCTGCCAGGGACATCTTTGGCCCACAGTTTCACGACCCATGTCCTACCCAGAAATTACCATCTATTTTTAAAGCCTGTAAAAATGAAAGATCTTCAACCTTTTTGGAACATTTCTACCAGCTTCATCCAGACCAGCTTCATTTAGCTATGCCCCAAATGGAGATACACTGTGGAAGAGCTGACAGATGGACAGAAGAGGAGCATAATACACAACTTTATCGTGGCCCTGGCCACACAAGCACCTTCCCAGAAGCCTGAGGGCTGCAACTTTGCTTACATAAACATACCTGATGGGCGGGTTCACTACAGATCTCTCCTCTGCTTTCATGGTAAGTTTCAAATTAATTATTTATCTACAAAGGAAAATACTAGCACTTTCTTATATTTTTCTTCATATATGACTTTTTTTTCTGTCCGGGTTTTTTTTCTTTTTCTTGGTGCCTTCATCTTTCATTTCTTTACTGTTATTCCTTCCACTCACGACCCTGTTTCAAACTCCATTTCCTAGCCATTCAATTTATTATCTCTTCTTTCTTCTTCTCTTCCACTCCAGCCATGGGCAACTTGGAAAAGTCATTCTTGGACAAATCATTCTCTTATTGCCCGGCTACCCATCAGGGCAAAGGTCTGCAACAGGCCAGGCTCCATCTTCTTGCCCCACTCAGCTGGGTAGCAGTGTGAATATCTGCCCTTGCCACTCTGCAGCGTTTCATATTTTGATCGCCAGAAAGCAGCTGCAGCACAGCAGCCACTGCCAAGACTTATAGCCCAACCTAGCTACTGGCTGCTGCCCAGAAGTGTAGCCCTGGTCCCGTCCCCCACACTGTGCCCTTCCTGCATGTTGGTTCCCCACAGCCACACCATAAGCTGGGTCAAGAAAATGCCCTGGCTGAAAATTAAATGCTCCTGAAAGCTGACTCGGGCTTTTGGGGGTCAGGCTGCTCCAACCCCGCCTCCTTCTTCAGGCACCCGGCTGCATGCTTGGGGCTGCACCAAGACTGGGCGGCTCCCCCCTTTTCTCCGCAAACGGCTTTTTGCTGATGGGCTCTTGTTGGTAGAGAAATTGTGAGCGGCGCAGCTCTAGCCTTTGCTGCACGTTGTTCATACATTTGCCAGGAGGTTTGGAAGAGAACTCCCCAGTCTTATTGCTGTGCTTTATCGAAATGTCTCAAATTTTGCAACACTTGGTCTGTAGTACTAATACGTGAGGGACCCAGCTCCAACATCTTAAACCATGACCCTCCCAGACCAAGAACTGTAAGAAGACAGCTTGCATAGCTAAAGCGCAAAAAAAAGCCCTTTAAAATATTTTTTTTTCCATTTAGAAAGTGACAAGATGAGTTCACTTTAATAGGTGGAGCAATGATACTACCATTACAATTCAAAGTTACTGCTTGTCATTCATAGAGGGGACATTAAATGGACCCAGAATGCAAACTTACCTTGCAGAAAATTCAGAGCTGTGGAGAGGGGCTGAAATGGTTTCCAAATCAGAGCAAAATTTTGTGACTTCAAAATCAGCAATGGATTAAAAATTGCCTCCAAGTTGATTTAGAACAACCAACATATTTCCAATAATTCATTTGGATAATGTTTATCTATCTCATTTGAGCTTCTCTTATGTTAAATATGATGTGTTAGCTGGTATATTTAATATGAAGCATGTTAAGGATATTTTAATATAGAAAGAAAGTGAAATGAAAACATGATAAAGTCAAAACAATTGTATCTTATATCAAAACAAAATGTTTTGATATTATTAAAATAAATCAAGAAAGTAAAAATGAAATGTTTTGACTTTTTCTCGTTAAAAATATTTGTCAGAATTGACACGTTCTTGCAAAACATTTGGATTTTGACAAACAGAATTCTTTTTTACAGAAGAATTGTTTCAGTGAGCTCTAATTAAAAACTGGCTAACTCACAGATCTCAAAAAATAGTTGTCAGTGGTGAATTATTACTGTGTGTCAGATATATGGTGAAAGGGATCAGTTCACAGCCCAGTGCAATTTAATATTACCACTTGTGATCCGAAAATGAATATAAAAACACTTTTGACAAATTTCTAGGTAATAAGGAGTTGGGCAGAGTGGCCAGGGCCATCGTAGTGTGATGGGGATCCCCTTGGGAGACTGGTGACTCAAACATGAAGCATTTCAAATCAGGAAAATCTAGACCCTGCCCCCACCAACAAAGATGCTGACTCTGCTGCTTGATGGCAACTCTGCCTTGGCAGGAAGGGATCAATGATTTTTAATCGATAAATAACTAAGCAGTAAATGAAAGCAGGGGAGAAACAAGTAGGATACCGAGAGGGGACCAATAGTGGAATATGGTATCCTCCTCTGGTATCAGCAGTGTAAAACTGTAAGCATGGAAAAGTGCAATGAGGAAAGTATTTATAAGCTGAGTTAGTTTGCTTCATTGTTTTGCCTGTCAGAAAGAAGACTGAAAGATGGCAAGGGAAAAATGAGGTTAAAAGGTGACTTTTTTTTTTAAGCAGAGAGTTATAAAAAGGAATTTAAGGCAGAGAAATTCAGAGGAAGAATGAAGCAACTCTTTCTACTGGTGAGTCTGACTGACCATAGAAACATGGTACCTGTCAAAGCAGCGAACTCATCATGCCAGGCTCTCTTTAAATCAAGATTGACTGGTTTACTGAAGGCACAAGTTATTTTGGTTCAGCCTAGCAGTAGGAGGAAAAAAATTATATGACCTGAATTACAGAAAAGATCAGAGTAAGTGTTCTATTAATATCCACTACATTTAAAATCCATGTGAATCTACACGTTAATTATTTGCATGTGGTAGATAATCTGAAGATAGCCAGGAATTGTCAGTGAATCTTAAATTATTCTGAAAATCATGAATTTATCATCAACGTTGTCAACAGTTGTTGAAGGTAGATGTTTGGATTTAAAATACTGTCCTGGACATCATTTCACAAACGCGTTTCCAGCTTTCAAAATTTTGTTACTAACTCTAATGAGACTGAGTTTTTAACCTTCATTTTAGGGGGAGGAAGAAGAGAGCTGATCTAAAATCACTGCCCTGATGGCAGGGAGACTCATGCAGATGCAAGAGAGATACCTGCTTTCCTTCCCGATTCAAAGCTTCATTGGTGCTTCATACCTTGCCCAAGATCTCAGGAAATTTTCAGTGAACAGAACATAATTGTAGAAACATTTCAGTCTCAGCGAGCACTGTTTGCTCAGTGAAAAAAAAAAGATTTGAAAAGCTTGATCAATTTAATATCTGAGTTTAATTCCTGTTCATGCTACAAAACTCATTGCGTGAAGCTAGGTTTGTAATTTATATTTCTATTATGTTCTTCTCTACTTGTAAAATGGGAATATGACCTTCTACCTTTACTTCTATTGTAAGGTCCTTGGGCAGAAGACTGTCTCTTTCCCTGTGTGTGTATATTTACACACACATAGTAAAAAGCAAAACAGCTTTAGGTGTCTAAGCTCATTTGTAGCATAGATAATGTTTGTTCTTCTACTGCTCTATTTAAAAAATATAGTCAACAGTTAGGAAGTGCAACTCAGAGATATTATCTGCCATCCATGACTTGAATATTATATATTTAAATAAAATATTGAATTATTTGAAGGAATGGAATTATTTTATGCCATGTGTTTCTTTGCAGAACAATATGACAGTAAGATAACATTTTGCAATTTCAGATCATTTCCCATGGCAAGGAAATTATATTTGCCAGCCAGCTGGGTTTTTTGCTCCATTTAATGTACACATGATAGATACTGGTTAGGACTGATGTTTTTAGAAGAACATTGTTCACAACGAAGTCTAATAACAGATACAATGATAGAAAATAATGTATCAGCTTCTGGTTATTTTCAGCTCTCAAAATCTAATCATGCTTTTCAGTTTTAGAAGTCTTTGTTTTGCTTCTAGAGTAGTGGTTTTTAATTAATTATGTGTTATAATACATGTAATAATTCATGTAATAATATATAATACAATTATAATAGTCATAGATAGAATGTAGCACACAGAATAATATATATTCTATGCTATATATATTAATAGGTTTGATAATATTTAATATACTTATAGGTATATTAAGTTTACATTGTTTGCATTAATTTTGTGTGTTATATTTGTTATACGGAATTATATATAAAGAAAAGGATTTGCTTGTTTTAATTGTGACAGTAGTAGCTGTTTGTATCTCTGACACAGGGGACTGCGGCCATTGTTTATCAGAATCTTGGACAACCCTAGGATTTTGGCAATCTAAATACACACAATACAGCAGGAAGAGAGAAACAGAGAAAACAAAATTGGCCCAGATCAGGTTAGTTAACAGGTTCATATCAGAGCAAGGTATTAAACTGGATCAGTTTCTCAGACAGTTACACATTCCTGCTAGTGAACCCAGCTGTTAATACGTATATTTGTTGACAGATCAAAGGAAGAACTAAAGGAGCAGTAATACCCTATTTGGTCCAGCATTATGGAACATAACATAGCAACAATAATATTACTCAGTGGCAAAGTTTAAAATATCACTTTTTTTTGCCACTCAAAGTAATTCTCCACCTGCAATATCCTAGCACAAACATGTACTTCTCAAGTGAAGCAGCCATAAATCAGGATACCAAATGACACGACTTACAAAACCTTGGCATGAAGAAGTGATCTCAGTAGCCTCCATCTCACCAGTTCACTGCTGCAATCCATATATTATTTCTTATAAGCTGAATTTCTCAGCCATGTCCTCCTGCCAGTTTTCTCTGGCCTCCCTTGTTGAGAACCAGGTTATACAAAGTAAGAGGTAATACTTACAGCTCTCTCACTGCACACGCACACCCTGGAACAGGTATTAACCAGCAACTTATTAAAATCTCAGTCTTTCTGCTTCACAACCCATAAAGCCAGCTGCAGCACATTTTGCTAATCTTAGCCATAGCAAATAGGCTAGGAGGAATTCTGCAATGCTACCCTGCACCTCAAGCTAAAACCAGCTAAACATTGAGAGAAACCCTTTTATCCCAAATATTCTTGTTTTATTTGAGGTGACCTATGAGGTTACTTTTTGCCTTTCTATTTCCTCCTCAAAATTTTGCATAATCAGCTGAGCTAGGTAAAGGTTGGGTACAGATCTTCAGATTCATGGTAGCCCAACATAAAGAGCAGCAGTTGAGTTTTATTCAAAGAGTAGTTCTAGGACTAAATGTGCTCTCACACTGGAGAATTATCTCCTGCATGCATTTCTATATTTTCCTCTCAATTTTTTGGCCTAGAGAATCATAAGCAGTTGAAATGAACCCTACATCTAATGAATAAATACACTTCCAAAACATGAAGCTCAGAACTTGCAAGTAGACCTGGTTTTGGGACACTGTAGCAAGCTGCCCTGAAGACTGCTGGATCTCCAATTAGACACTCAAACAAAAATATCCAAATTCACTACTGCTTTTGATAATATATGCAAGAGAAACAATAAAGTAAATTAACTATGACACCTTCATAAGGAGGTCTCCATTTTTTTCTTTGTCCATTTTTTCTTTTCAAACATTATTTGCAGCAAACCTCTGATTTTTTCTTGCCACTCTGTTCAACATCTTCTCCTTCTCACCTTGGGAGCTCCCTTTATTTCATATCCCCATTTTTTAGCCCTCCACTGTCCTCCCATGTCAGTACACCTTTTCATTAATCACTCCTTTTACCATTCTCTTTTCCTGTAATCCTTTCCTTATCTTTCTCCTCCATGGGGCTAGCCCCTCCTCCTCTTCTCATCAGAGAGGCACATTCTTCTTTCTGATCCCTGCAAATGAAGAGCCCTTCTCTTACTCTTCTCCCCATATACCACTACCTTAGACAACTCCTCTGTTTTAACCACAAACATTAGTATTCACATAGGTTAAGTTTAGGATAAAACATTTTCTTGGTCTAGTGCATAAGATACAGAAAATACTTTTTCATTGTTGTGCAGTATTATTAGATACAATTTGATTAGTTTTGTTTGTTAACCTGCTTCTGAAATCTTGGTACTAATCAGCATCTGTAGTGAGAGACTGTACTATTTGGGCCAGAGTTACAAGTAGTCCTGTATCTCTAGTACACACAACAGGGAAAAGGTTTTGTTTTGTGTAAAGCTCTGCCAGTCTGACACCTGCATGACAACTTAATTCACCCACCTCTGCAAGTTAGCCAGCTCCACTTTATATAGAGGGAGTATGAATGAGCTGCAAGACAGTTTGATGCAGATAAAACTTCACCACTGACTAGTTACTGGAATTGCTAAATCTGGACAAGTGCGCCGGGACAGTCAGGAATCTGACGCTCCTTCTCTAGCTTTTCAACACATCCAGTTACACAATCCAAAGGAGTAAAGACTAGCCAGTAGATCACTAGTAATCATTTTTCCAAGCTGAAAATAAGTTTTACCTTAAAAGCTTAACTGAATTTTATAACAAGAGTCAGAGGAAGCCCAGTGAGTCCATCTTAAGAGGCCAGATCAACATTGTAGCTTGGAGCGACTCAAGTTCGGTAGGTGAGATCCATTTCAGTCCCCACTAACACTCACAAGAGCTCTCACAGTATTACCACAGGCCAGAGAAGAGTGAGGCAGCAGCTGCTCACAAGCTGAAGCTTCAGACCAACTTTCAGAAAGCATCTTAAGTATTTAAAAGGTCAAATAAATTAGTTTTTTGGTCTCACTCTCTCCATGGTCTTTTCTTGTTGTTATTTTACTGATAAAATCTGGGGAAAATATGCTGCTGTTTTTATAGTGCAACATGATTAGCAAACCCCCACTTTAGAGAAGTGTAGGTTGTAGCACGCATGACTAACGATTAATGATGCTCATTAAAAAATGAAGTTCTGATGAAATTCATTAATGCTTGGCTTGAGTCTTGCTAACAGTTATGCAACATTAAGAGCAAGGCAATTACAGATCTTGGCTGCAACTCATTGAGAGATAAAAGAATACCCTTTTTCCTGTTTAACTCAATCTATGACATGCTGTACTACAAAAATAGGCTGTCTTGAAAAGCTTCTTCAACAATGAGACACAGTCTGCAGCTCCATTGCCACCTGCGGGTAAGTGCTGGAGTCTATCATGCCACTGTTTCACAGGGCACAGGGAAATAAAGGTATCAACAGAAAATAACGACAATAAAGTAAGAGCCATGCTTCTGACTTGCCCCTTCCAGTCATTTGAAGCAGACACCATCTTTAGCCTCTCAGGTGACTGCAAAAGTTTGCACGATTTTATGTATTGCTCCTTTCACACTCCTAAAAATGTAAAAACCAGACAAGCAGCTTTGTCTTGCCAGCTAAATAGCATGGCAAGAGATCAGAATGAGGATGAACTGCAGATTAATTGTAAGGAATATTAACAGGGGATGGGAAGGAAACAAGTCATGGTTAGCAGCTTAAGTCTGGAGTCTGAAGGAAGGCTACCAAAAGAGTATGCAATGAGAGGTTCACACTCCTGTCTCAAAGCCAGTTCCTGATGAAAGAAACATTTTTGTCCCTACATGTCAGCAATAAAAGCACACTGTGGGGCTTAAAAAAAGCCTTCTCTACCTGTTCAGTAGCAAGCGCAGATTCTGAAAGGGCACCATTGGCAGCGCACACCCGTGGATGTGCATAAAACAGATTCCAGCATGCTCTCGCACAGCTTGCCTCTGCAACGCTAATGGGAGTAAAGCCTTCTATTGAATATATCTATTAACCTATATACATTCTATATAACGCAAATCAGCTTTCTGTTGTTATTAAGGGTAAATGTGCTATTTTGAATTCACTCAGGGAAACTCCTAGGAATGCACATTTTATATAGTTGACATGTAAATACATTACATATTGAAGTCCACTACACATGGCATTGTTTTCCCTCCTATCTCACATCTGTAGTTCGCTCTTTATCTTGAGGAAAATAAATAACCTATTCAGGACCATATTTTCTGGGGTGGCCTCAAAAAAACTCTATTACTTCCTGCTGACAACTTCTAGCTCAGTAAGAGCTTGCTCTGCATTTTCTGGCCAAGTTGTGAATGAAAGATTTTTACATGTGGAAGAAAAGAAAGATTCCACATTACAATGGATTAGTTCATCAGCACAGGAGATCTCCTTTTCACTGCGATTACAACAGCGAACAAAGACTAGCCACAACTTAGCCCTGTGGAAAGTTTTGAGGATAGGGGCAGTGGGTGCCAGAGAAACACCAGCTCTTGGCTCTAGGCAGCAATTCACTAGGGACAAGTAACCCTAGATATCCAGTCAGTGTCTGAGTATTTTCTGTTAAACTAGAAAACAATTCTTCAACTCACCCATTCTGTAGTGGTAGTACTTCAGCAGCAAAAAGCCCAGTGGAAAAAGGCCATGTGTTTAGGTCAATGAGAGACAGCGATGCTTGGAGCATTTCTGAATCTTGGGCCACAGAAGTTGTGCATGTAGAGTACTACTGTGTAATGGTTACACTTCCAGAAAACAGAGTTAAAAGGTGGAGGCCTTGCAAATTAAGAAGAATTTTTACATATAAAAACCTATTTAAGCAAAGACACATGGGGCTCAAGTCTCCAGTCTCCTGCAACACTTTTTCTTAGCCCAAAGATTAACCTACTTTTGCACTCAGCAGAACTTTTTTTAAGGTTTTGCTTTATTTGCTTGTTCTATCTGTCCCTTACTACATATACACAAACTCTGTTAACTCCTTAATCAAGCTCACTACAAACAAGACCAAAGTTTTGTGTTTGGTGTATGCAGGAAAGGCCCATTTTCAGCGACAAGGATGGCAGGTACATAATGGAGTGCAGACTCTGGCCCAAGGAATGTTTTCCTCAATAAATTCACTGCAGACAACTGCAGAGGGTAACTCAAGCCCAAGTAAAACCTGTATCTTGGTGAAATCATTCTCTTTAGGGTGTACAACCAAGATGGAGGAAGCAGAGTTTTGTTGATATACATAGCATCCCAGTTAACCTCCAAGCAAGCATCTAACATGCCACTAGCACTGGATACACAGCCTTTCTTCAGCATCATGGATCAGCCTGTGAAATGGGTCCCACATAGTTAACACAGCCCTTACTGCACATAAATTAAACTTCAGAGCAGCCCAAACTTTGCAAGTTTTCCTCCAGTTCCTCAATGGTAGTAGCTCCTACTGACAGCCATGTTCCACCTAATTCCTGCCTCCCAGCTGTGAAATTTTAGTGGTCAGTGACCAAGCCTATTTAATATGCAAAACTGTTAAAAGAGTTAGCTTTGTGCAAGCCAAATACTGCCTCAAAGTATTTATTTTTAGCTGGGTTGTTAATCCCAGAAAGAGGTATGCATTTTAACACAAGTCAAAAGCCTCTAAGAACTCTTAAGTATTCCCTATCAAGTGCTTTCAAACCTGGGGAAAGCAAAATCATCACAATATACACCAGCAGTGCAGTTAGAAACAAACTTTATTGTTGCAGTTTGAAATTATTTACACAATATAAATCTCTTTGAAAGGTACATTACTTCATTTAATCAGTGGTAGAAGGCCTTATAATAGCTTCAATAACATTTAGTTCAAAAGAAATACAGTTCACTCCAATGGATAAATGATGCATCTAAACTCCACAACATACAAGAAGGGTCATGGGGACTTTTTGGGGGATGACAGTGCTGGAAGATGAAAAAGGCTTATTTGTAAATTGAGCTTACTTTATTCACAGGACATAAATGGACTCATGTTTTAAAAGAACACTGAAAAATATGCAGTAACAAAAAATGCCACAAAATGGAATATATCCCTAATATGCTATGGCCCTGTTTATGCAAATATTTAAAGAGTTTTAGATAGCTGGATTAAGAGGCTTAAGACAGAACCAATGAATCTAAGTCATATTTAAGAAAGATTGGATACATTCTCAGTGCTGAGACTATTCAAAGCACTTGTGTACAAAGCAGCGTTATTAACTACCACAGACTGCATCTGAGATACAAAACGTTAAAAGGAACATTTCTACAAAAAAAATTCTTACACACTGAGGACTTGACACCTACCATTTTTTGATAACACTTAATAATTACTACTACCAAAAGCTTAGAAACATACTTTTTTCCAGTTCACGCTGCGTTTTATGGCATAGTATACAACATTTTTCATGTTTCTCTTCCATGGTCTTTCATCTGGTGTTTTGCATGGATCTCTATGTGGGGGAAAACAAAAAAACACTTAACAGGAAAAACGCAGTTGCAATACCACAAAAATAGGCTGGTGCAGTACCTGAAGTTTTTTCAACATTTATTTTCCAAGTTTGTTAGATTTCAAGTAACTTGTTTGCTTTCTAAGTGTTCACACAACTTTTAATTTCCACCACGTTTTCTCTGTCATCTCTCTATAAGCATCAAATCAAACATATCTGGGAAGTCCATGAATTAAGAGTTCCACACCATAGGGAACCTGAGATAGCAGCTCAACAATTTTAGAAGGCTACAGAAACAGTTAATGTAAAGTCTTGAACCAGAAGTCTGGTAATCTGGCAAAGTCTGGCCAGCTGTTCTAAGATCATAATGGGCTTCAGGCCCATTCCAGTCAGTTTTCTGACATTTCACAATAATAATAAAACCTTTTATTAAAGAATCTGGTGCAGACCACCACCTATACTATTAAATACACAGAAAAGCCCAACACACACTTAAGTGTTGCAAATAGATCAACTGCACAGGGTTAGGGGTTTTTTTAGTAATCTTTTGGAATGTTTCTTCCCTCTCCCCCCAGGTTAACAGGTTTCCTAATCCCAGGAATTTAATCTCTACAGATCAGAACAACTGGAAAAGTCACTTTAAAAAACAAAACAATGCTTTTCCAGTGTCTCACCACACCACTTAGATGGAGCACCTCTATACAACTGGCACATGCAAATGTTTTGCACATTTTCCTTTCCACTCCAGCAGTCTACAAGCCACAAAGTTTGGTTTCTTCCAATACGTCCCACCTGGATTTGTGTGGTTTCTCTCTGCTGAGAGCAGCTCTTAAAAGTTGTGTGCTTGGCTAACAGAACACCCACCTTGCACAAGACCAAAGGTCATGGGCTTTTTGTATCTTTCACAATTAATGAAAACAATTAGCTTGCAGCCCACAGTAAAAGAGGGGGGAAAAGAATCAGCTGCAAGACTGCTCAACATCAGCCTTGCATTACCTCAAGGTTTGATCAAATGCTTTCTGTTCTGCTACTGTAATTACAACCTGCCTGGTGTGGAAGAGATGATAGGAGACAGTAGCTAATTCCAGTAGTTTAGTAATCTAGCACACCTTAGAAGGCATCCAAGAACACAGTAAACAATACAAAAACATTAAAATGAATTAAGAATAGACAGCCACCTCAAACACAACAGGTAAGATGTGGTCAACCTCCTCTGCAAACTACCAGAAAGACTACGCTAAGCAAGAGGTTATATTCCACTGGGTTATAGAACAAAGTTTTGTTTAATCAGAAAGTTACCCAAATTTGTTTTAAGATTTCTTTTGGTAGGAGTAACAAAAGAATATTTTTTAAGCTTTTGTTAGCTACCAAAGGCTTTAAAATATCTGAACTTCATTTTGAAACAAACTTTACCCTTTACAATTTGTTCTTGTCCTTAAACCATGCAAGTAAATAAGCATATCCAATACCTTGCTACATCAAAAGCTTAAGCTTGAGTTTCCATGTGAATTATTTCCTTTTACTTGTATTTACTGAGCCCATCCCTCCTCTTGACTAATACTTCTTTGATAAACTCACTTCCCAGGATCCTAGCAACCTGAAGTGTCAACATTGATAAGCATGCATACCTTTCATCCGGTGAGGGTAAAGCTGACAGGATGTACAAACTGTATCAAGATCAATTTGTCAGATGGACAATGAGATCTGCACACCAGTATTTTCCAGCAGTTACTAAACACAGCAGTGACAAGAATAAACTAACAGCTTGAAGGACACTATGGAGTTCAAAACAGACAGTGAAAGACAACAGCAATGAAATATAGTTGGGCATTTGGGGAAAACTATGCTTCATTATGTCTACGCTTCCAAGATCAAAGGCCTCTTCAGAAAGGGACTTCCTACACAAAAAAAATTTTCTGGTAAGAAGTCATTACTGACAAAATAAAACACAATTTTAGTCAAAAAGGAAATAGTGATGATTAAGTATGGAAAGAAACCTTTTTATATTCTTGTCTCCCCTCATGAAGTAGGGTTGTGGACACAGGGAGGAAGTGGAGGGAATGGCACAGAGGGAAAATACCTCAGGTAAGTTTCAAATACTCTAAAGGGGCTACCAATAGTTCTAGTGCTGAGCAAAATGACTGGCAGAACTATTTTAGTGATTTGGGCATTTATTATAAGTATTTACAAGTTAGCAACTAGTCCTATTATAAGGCTATATCCACCAAAAACATGTAAGTTGGGGGACCTCTACCACAACTCACTCAATTGCTGTCACCACAGGAGTGCACACTTTAGGAGTACTTCAATTCAACATGTTTATGTTTAGAAGTCACCAGCATTCAAGAACATATAGGAAATTTTTGGAAGTTTAAGGAAACAATTTTAACAGCCTTCCCTATAGCACAGGTACTACATGTATCTCTGACACAGTTTGCCCTATTATTAGAATAGACTTTCTCCTCATCTTAGTACTGTATAAATTTCTTTATTCCCAGAATCATTCCCAAGAGCAAGATGTCAAAAAAGCTAATGGGAAATGACACTGGATGCCCAAGGCTATAAATGGATACCTTAACATAAAACTATTATGCTCTGTTACAGGTCAAGTTAACAAAAGAAGTCCGCACACAGAGTTAGATTTCTTCTTTACATCAAAATTTCTACAAAATAGGAGAGAATACAATGCAATACACAAGTCCATAAATGCAAGATACAGTACAATTCACACTAATTTACAAATGGTTATTTACACTGTTGTATATACATACACAGTCAGACCTGGTTAATGCAAATTTGGTAAGTCCTTTTTAAATGCAAACCAAGAGATCTAAATGAAGGAATTTAAAGTTATGTGAGAAGAGACTAGTTATCATTCAGAAATCTTTAATGCTTAGGTGACTGAAGAAACTAGGCATGGATTAGCCAGATCTGACCGCAGAAATGAGAAGAAAAAAATTCACACTATTCTGCTTTACAAAAGCAACCAGGCCACTACGGTCTATTGACTTGATGCTATTTATGCAAGAATGCCATTACTAATAATCCTCTTTATATTTACAATATAGGTTTAACTACAGTAAGAATTATTAATTTTGGCATTCGTGCCCTTAGCTTAACATAAAGGCAACAGAAGATCTTCTTGGCAAGTCACAGTCAAAACTACTCAAGGATGTTTCTAGAGCTCAGTCTTTTTTGTCCTCCTTCAAATATCTTAACATTGCTATTAAAGAGACTGACATAAATTAATTGAAACAAGTACATGTTCTCTAGTTCGGTGCTCTAGTACCTAACTTACATTCAGAATGTCCTGTATTCACAGTTTCAAGCTACCTTATAATCTGCAATGCTATTGCAAGCTACTGCTTCAAACTTAACACATCTGTAGATATTCCTTAGCAAGCAAGAATATCCAAGTGCTACTGGCTGAAACGGATGCGGAACAAGGCTCAAGGTAACTGGCATTTCATTTTGGAAAATGTTTTACAGTATTCCCTCAGAACTTATCAGGAATTGTTTTAACCTGCACTTGTCTTGAAAGAAAGCTGATGCAAAGCAGTATTTAAGTGTGTAAAATGAATTTCAACGTGCAAAATGAAAGCCTCTACCAGTACTGCAAAGTCAACCACTGTAACCTGTGAGAATCCTTGTGCTTCTTCAAAGTGGCTCAGGAAAAGCTTGCAGTATTTACTATCTGCTTCAAAGTGCTGTTATGGGACTCAGTGGAACTTCACTCCACAAGAATGAGATTGAGCTACACTCATTAAAAGCTTTGGTTCTGCAGAAGCAAGCTTCCACTCCTACAGTTATTGCTACTTGAGCTATACAAACAAAAATACTACTGAAAAAAAAATTACACTAACTCCAAACTTAAATAGTACTGGTACCTGAAAAGGGAATGTGGATTGCTAACTGTTGGGAAAGTTAGGATCTGTCAAGTGTTGGATTTCCCAAGAGCAAGTGAACTTCACAGCCTTTTTCAAATATTTCACAAATACAAAAGCAACACTGCCAGAAATAAAGCTACCACTTGAAGAAAATAGATAAAGATTTTTGAACTTATTACTATCTTACTTCCAAGCAGATCTTGCTGAACTTAAAGGGACTACAAAGACAGCAGGGTATTATTCAACATATGTCAATAATGTTAACAGGGAGAAAGTACAGAAAATGAAAGTCTTCAGTGCTTTCATGAGCTCTAGCAACATCCTTGATAACTGCTACAAAGGAAAATATAAATGTCTGTTTTAGCTATTTGTTTCTATTTAACTACCAAGAAAATTAATCCAGTATAGTAGCCTCCAGTTAAAAAATGCTAATGAAAATGGTTACCTAATTTCAAGTTACAAAAAATCCCAGTTCTCCCATTTGTATTAGGATTTTCAAGGTTTTGACTGAAAGAAATAAAAACAATTTGAAACATTCAGAGATGAATATATTCAGAGATGAATATAAAGAAGTTAGAGGAAAAAAATCCCAAACCTTGCTTTTGTAAAACAACAGAATGCCATTTAAAATGGTCTTTCAAGGTGAAAGTTTTTCATTCACATCAATTGTCTTTGTCCTGAATCAATCCAAGCTTTTGTAAAGCACATATGTATATATATGTGTGTGTGTGTGTATACACACACACACCCCCCAGTGTGCCATAAAGCAATTCTGAATAAATATCTTTGCTGGAGTCTGTACAACAGACTCCCCATAATATTTACTCTTCAGGTAAGTTTGCGTTTGCACATGTATATGCACACACAGAGACTTTGTACATGTGGGCACTTATGTGACCAAAGTGCAAAGTTTTTCAGAGTATAATCAGAGTTGAGTACATGCCTGCCCAACTCCACACTGCATTGTTGGGTTTTATTTTTCTGTTGCAGGTTTCTTCCCCTCCCGCCCCCCCACCCCCTTTCAGACTTAAAGCCTCTTTTCCACTCAAACTTATACATTATTTTGTTAAGTAAACATTTTCTTTTCAATTCACATTTTTTAATCCAGACCATTCTTGGTACAATAGCTTTAAGAAATCAGAAAATGTGAGTGATGACCAAAGCCCCATTGTTCAAGTCATATACTTTTCCGTATTATTGTTCAAACTGGAGACTTTGAAAAGTAATTTGCTGCCACAGAAAAAAAAAAAAGAAAAACACAAACCCCAGACATACCAGAATCTGCAACTACAGGACCAAGCATTTAAGACTAGAATCCAAGGTTAGAAGATGACAAAGCAGAAAGATGTCAACAATACACGAACTGTAAACCTAAGTTTCTTGCTCCCCAGTGCAACAGGATCTCCGTTCACTACTCATCAGTTCAATAGTCCATTCTGCTAGATACTGCTGAAGCACAAATACAGACACCAGAATAGTGTTTAAATTTAGAATCAAGTTTCAAAAAGGAATCTAGATTTGGAATAGTGGTCTTCTGCTTTAAAAGTACACTTAACGAACAAGCAGCTTTCCCACAGAAGTTAGAGATGGTACATTGTCCATCTAACACTATGATGGTACATATCCTCAAAGAACCTGATGGCCACAGAACTTTCACATTTCTACAGCTTAACACATCAAGAAGGTAAAATCAAAGCATTATTTATCATTTCAGCAAGCTGGTTGATTCTTATACAAAAGAAGAGTACCATCATATAGAAAGCTACCTTTTTCTTTTTTAAAAAAGAGAGGGGGGAAAAAAATAAAGATCATCCTAACCTTTGTCCCTAGTTACAGCACACTGGTGATCTCACAAGTCTATTATCACTCATATTTTGCTTGTATACATCTAAAAGGCTAATATTCTCTGACCATGTTTTCTTTAATATAAGTTAACGCAACTTCAATAAAATAAGTTGTTAAACGAATCCTTTGGAACAACTTCACTGTCTGCACCCAACTTTTACAAAAACCGATGAAAGCAGCAATGGAATCATGTTAAACTTATAATAAATAATTCACATACAACATGTTAAATTACAAAGAAGGATTACATTGCCATTTCTATAACTTTTTATAGATTTAGCAAGTTTCTAATCCGTTTTATATCAACAGCAGTACGTATGCTCTTCATACTAAATTTAACATTGAAGGACTGTTAGAGGCATTATTTATAAAGCAAGAACCATCAAGTGAGCATTACAGAACTTCAGCAAATGTTTAGCTTTTTTCCAGTATCTGTTCTCAGAAAAGATTCAGGGGTTGTCTATCCACTTGGTAAGTTTCTTCCTCTTCATTACTCAGGAAGAGTTAATGTCACGACCTCCAGCTTCATTTTGAAATACTGGTTAAACCGAACAATTGCATACCTATTCAAAGGGAGAAAGAGATTTGAAGTTAAGAGCAGATAACTCCTTACATGAAAATAGACATGCTAGGTAGGACTAGTCAAAAGTCCACCTACCCCAGTAACCTCTTTCCAACACTGACCCTTAGCAGCTGCCAAAGGAAGAAATTAAGAACAGAGCAACCATATTATGGTACTTCCTCACAACCACCACCTACTCCCAGCTTGCTACAGTTTGCAAAACAGATGTTCCAGGATTATCAGAGGTGGCGTTTTTGTGTTTAATAGTTCTTAGACTGTCCAACAACTGGCAACTACAATTCCAAAGAAATCTGATCTTGATCATTGCAAGAACAATGTTTTATTTAAAACTGACACATTTTTGGGTTCTACCACCTGTGCTTTAACTTGGTTTTTTGTGCCATCTAGTGGTTACTAACAAGTACTTCTACTTGAGAATAATTGGTCACAAGAAGAAAATCACATTTGTCTTATTTACAAAATGACACAACTAAGCCTAGTAAACTGGTTCAGTTAGTGCACAAAAATTCTGAAGTGGGATCTTTTACCAAGCAAAATGATTAATTTTATCACCTCACCCAGTCCCCAATGGAGAGATTAATTCCCCTCTTGTTGCCATGAAAGACCATTTAAAAAAATGCCCAAGAAACACATCTACCTGAAACAGAAAACCATTGGCGAGCGTCTCAGGAAACAGAACTTAACATTCATTGGCATTACAAAGACTCTTTAAAAAAAATTAGGAATTTCCAAGATCAACTCAATGCAATAAGAAGTAAACAAGCTCTTCTGTACAAGAGCCCCGTTTCTTGCTTGACTCTTACAGTTGGAAACGTAGTCTTGCATCTGACAGATAATGCACCACACTGACCAACTCGGCTTTTATGCCTTTGTCTCTCCAACAAAAACCCCCACAACACTCAATGCCCAAAAACATTTACTCCTCTAGGTATGTTCCTTGCCTTGTTATACTATGTGTTTTAGCCTAGAGGCACATACTAATTTAGAGAACTTTCAGCAACAAAAAGCACAAACAGCTTTTACTGTCTTGTTTTCTCTTAAAAATTAAAGAGTTATAGTATGATCACATAGATCAGGTCTGTTGCTCAGATCTCCGTTTCTGATAGCTGGCTGGGCTGTTGGACTAGATGGCCCCATAGGTCCCTTCCAGCCTCAAGTATTCTATGATTAAATGTAGCAAGCACACTTACCCTAGAAAATCAAAGTCAATGGTGGAATATTTGGCTTGAATTAGAGCCCACAATCCCCAAAAGAAGTGGGAAGCCTGAAAGAAAAAAATTATTAGTGAAAGATTAACATTATATAAAACCCAACATGTAAACATATTCTCACATTAAGACAAAAATTTAACTACAAGAGAACTCTCAAAACTCAAAACTTTTTGTAAAGTTATTTGATATCTCTTTACCAAAGAGATTGATAAACGAGTAGTATAGATTTAATTACTGGCAATCAGAGGAGTAAATCCATTGGCCTCCTGACTCTCCATGTATTGTTTTCAAGAAAAATAATGTTGCATTTATGAAATAGGTCATCTCTTCTTAGACTGTTGTACAACTATATACACCATGTTAGAAAAATGCACAGAAATACAACTTTCATTTCTACTGTTGCTAATTAAATACATATTATTCTACATGTACTCTACTCTAGTGCGAATATGAAATTCCTTTTGAATCCTTGATTACAACCCTTAGACCATTATAACTATAACTCACTTTCACTACAGACTTGGATAAAGAGATCTGATCTGTAGCTATGTAACAGAACCTCTAACTCATCAGCATTTACACAAATCTCTCATCTGTTCCAAACTTACTTCCATTACAAGTCCAAGTAAGTAGTCTGGAGGCCTATGTTCAGTTTCAGATTGAAGCTATGGATTACATTAATGATATGATTGTTATTATATTTCAAATGAACAAATATATGTAATGGCCATGAGCTTGATAGTCTCCTTGTGGAAGACATTTCTGGACCACCCAGGTTACAAGTGATATACTTCCGACTTCTGTTCAGTAAATAACTGCTTACAGTAATTACCTAAATTGCTTCCTGAAGCTTGCATGTAACACTTTACCAGAAGTGTAGAAGACATGCATGCACACACGCCTGAAAACACCTTAAAATGGTAACTACTGTACATACACATGCATCTTTCTTGTACCTCTAGTTTAGATAACTTCACCTGATAGTGAGCAGTTTGGCATTTTACACCAGCATCCATTAACTTTAGTTCGTATTTTCTCTTAAACAAAGCTTCTTCCCACATTAACCAACACGAGAGTGTTTGGCAGTATTTGTGCATCATGTGTGGTCTATAGGCAGGTCTTGAGTTGTTCTCTAAACAGAACTCTATCCTCTTAAACATTAGTGTGACCACAGTTTAAAACTGACAAAATGATGCTATGTATTTTGAAACAGGCCACCAGTCTACTTAATTGCAAATAGAACTTCCCTAGATTAATGGGACAGCTAAATTGAACAGTAACAGTTGATAATACAGATATTTTAAAATAACAGCAAACAAGCTGGTATTTTTTAAGGGCTTGTTTAATAATCATCTTCCTAGAATGTGAACTGTATTTCCTCACTGCAACCATTAGCTTTTTGCCAGAAAAATGAAGGTATTACAGTAACAGAGGTGCGCTTGGATTAGTCAGAAAGAGGACTGAAATAAGGCCAAACTGGCTTCTTAGCCTCAGTTGTCCTACAAATAGCTTGGCATGTTATTCTTCAGAAGAAAGCAAAATAAAATTATCTAGCTGTTGGGTAAAAGGCACTTTTGCTGTAACATCTCCTGTTACATCCCCTAGGCGAAAGAAGATCAGGGCTAGTCAGAAAACATAACAAATAATGTGAACCTGTAAAGTATCTTCAGAAATCAGAGATAAAGCTGGGGGGGGGAACCACCATGACATCTTCTAACTGCTTCTAACAGTATACATAATTGGGGCATTCAAGGACTCAATGCCACACCTATTTGACTTCTTATTCTACCTCCATGAATGATGTGGGTTTTTTTCCCTGAAGGACAAGGCACCAAAGCCAGGTGGAATTTTCTGAAGGCAGATCAAAATTGAACACGCTCATTCTTTCAAAGGGAAAGAACAAGGGAACAAAGCTTTTACATTCAAAGTCTTGGAAAGACAGACTGACAGACAGGAGACAGCTTATAATGCACAAGATACAGGAGGAGCAGGGAGCAGACACACAGACAGCCCTCACACTCTACAGAAAGGCAGAACTTCCAGGGAACCACAAGAGACTACATGTGCACTTTGCTACAACTTAAGCCGCTAAAGTGACCAAAACCAAATCTAAAGCAACTCCTTGCTTGCCAAGACACCACAGGCAAGAAAAGAGTTAAGGTAGTACTGAAAGACTCGAGTGACCTAATTATCTGTAAAAAAAATTTAAACTAGGATACTTTGGGTTTTTAACAAAAAATTTTATCATCTTACTTTAAAAAGGCTTTCAAATTCAGAAGGTTTATAGGTCTTTATGAAGTACTACCTTGCTCTTCTGTCTTCTTACCCTTACAAGAAAAAGTTCAACACAGACCCACCATAAGCTCTAGCCAACTCAGAAACTTGCCAGACCAATAAACAGCCAATACAAATACTCGCTAAAAGCTCATCTTGTTTTCTGAATGCTCACTGCCTCTTTCACTAGAAATATTCTACAGAGAATTTTTAACAGACAAAATTACAGAAAGTTTCCATAGAACAGACTAAGGAAGTTTTTCTTTACATACCACAGCACTCAGAGTAAGAAACTGGCAATTACATTTGTCCATAGAGTAGCAGGCTTCCCTATAGCATGTAATATATTCTAATCAGCAGTTTGTTATTTACCAGTGCAAACTGATTGACTTGGACATATAGAACTTCAACTTCTTTTTCACTGACTTCTGTGCCAAATCCTTTATATTCTTTGTAGGCCTCCAGGTAAGATCTCAGCCATTGTTCCTGTAATTTTCTGTTTGGATAAAGGCTGTAGTCTACCTCATTTACTCCTAGAAAAACAAAAAAAATACCTATTAGAACCTTACAGTGTCTTAAAAGACCATTAGAATCACATTACTGGACTACTTCCCCCCTCCTTGCCCCTAACACATATGCACAAATTGATGTGGACAAACATCAGTGTTTTTTACTTTGACCTGATTTTATCAGTTACATGTTGGCAAGAACTTCTCACACACTAATCGGAGCATTCAACACAGTAGAAAGATTTGCGCTGTATATGTTTTCAGCCACATACATATTCTACTTGTATTTTGAAATTCAACAAGTTTGGCTTTGAGAGAAGCCTCAAGAAAAAAGCATTTGCATTATGAATACTTAAATGACCAAGTATACACTCTGATTTTTTTTTTTTTTTAGTTATCTAGACTTAACATTCAGTTTGTGAAACAACGACTAGTAGATTAAGGCTCCTAATTTCACCATACTGCACTTTCCATCTATACTAATCGTTATGTAGGTTTTTCCTGTTGCCCCATCTTCTGAAATAATACAGCATACACCCAAGGTTATTTCTCTCTTATGGAGTAAACAAAATGAGCATTCCCTGAAAAAATCTGAACTAGTAAATGAATGAGTCTACCAGCACCTTATTCCTAAAATCCCACCTTTGTCCTACCACGGAGTCTTAGCTTTTACTTCTCATTTTAGGACACGACTCAAGGGCAAGTACTTAGCACACACATGCAAAGCCACCAAAAAAAAACCCGTATAAGCCTGCCATTTGGAACTGTGGAACCACACAGCATATTCTCAATATATACCTATGCTGTAAAAGATATATCTGCAGTGTTTCATTACAGTGGGCTGAGTCTCTGCTGTGTCATTTCACAGAAGGATACTGTGAAAGCTGCAAGTTCTGTATTTATCTAACTCTGTCAAAACTTAGGACATTATGTTCTCATTTCTGGGTTAGCAGAACTGCAAAGGAAGGGCATAACTGGCCTGCAAGATGACACATTAACATATTTTGATACTATCAGATAAACAGCTATATAGGTGTATCTAGATATACAGGCAGAGAAAAAAGAGAGTGTGCAAGAATAAGTTTTTATTTTTAATAAAACCAGTTTACCTCTACCTCAGAAATCCAATTTTTACCTGCAAATTCATTGAAGTGATTGCCAATGTCATACGCCAGGTAGTTGTATCCAGAGTACTCATAGTCTATGAACTGCACATCACCTATGTGAGACACAACAGCAGCAACATCAGAGTCCGTATCAAAAGAAGTCACAGCCCTAATCCTTTGGTGTCCTTTGAAGTTTTGGGGGAAAAACAAAACACACCCATCTTACTTGTGCCCCGTTGTGTGCACTCAGACATTCCAGGGTAAGGTTGTGATTTTTATGATATGAGATTTCCTTAAATATTCATTCCAGAAAGCTCTTAAATAATTACTTAGAGCTTACAGTTCTCTATTTTTAAACTCTGAATAGCAGAATTTCAATTTTAAGTTCTACCACATGAGGGCATCCCTTACCTTCAAAATAAGAAATATAGTAGCGGATCCTTTATTTAAACTTTATGTAGAAATAGCAGATCAATTTTTCCCGGACTTAAAAAAAGAACAGTCCTGTTTATTCTCCCAGAAGTGTGCAACAACAGTGGACTAACATGTTGCAACATGTTGCTATTTCCTGCTTCCTCCAACCACACTTACAAAGCAAGAGTATTCTTAATTGTTGCTTTTTTTAGCTGGCTTTAACTAGTTTCAAGAAACCATCAGACAACCCTCAAGGCCTCGAAACTATGAAACTATGTAATGTTATGTAAACAAGGTCTGATAAAGCAGCAAACAGCCCCAAATGTTTCCAAATTACATTTACCTATAGCGAAGCTGAGTAAAACGCTTCACTCAAGGTAATACAGCATTGAACCTGCTCAAAAATGTCTACACCACAAACAGTCAAGACATTAACAAGAAGGATTAGGTAAAACTAGAGCTCTTGTATTTTAAGGGAAACCAGTGAAATTAGTAAAAATATCAGAAAAGGAAGCAATGGGTTAAGAGCTGTTCACACTAGAATATCAAAATGTAAAACCTTACATTGCCTACTGCTATGGTGAAATGGGTAATTTTAACAGTTGCACCCTTCTCCCTCTCTACACCCATTCTTTTGATGACTAGCTGCATATTTACTCAATAAAAACATATTCCTTCCATTACAATGAACAATCTTCTTTGCATGACTTAAAACATCTTACAGATACTAATGCTAACTATCAGAAGCCCCAGTCAAAAAAAAGTAAATCAAGAATAATGTTAAGTGTGTTATGTATTTCCTAGACTAAGGATTTTAAGTGTCTAATATACTCCCTCCTTAAGATTTATGGATATTACACATATCAAATACAATAGATTTTCCAGATAAATGTCCTGACCATGTTATCACAGAACAACTTTGTTAGAAGTGTTCCTCGTATCTATGCAGTTCATCTTTACCATATTTGAAATACTAACACATTAATCTTTTCCAGATGGATAAATCTTCTTGTTGAAGCACTTCTAATGAAAGTTAAACCCCAAAACACAAACAAAATTACTTAGTCACAATCCTCCAAGTCAGAGTTTACACCCTTACTTCCACAGAAAGAGAGGATTGCTTACCAAGGTTATGAGGTTAAACCTTTTAGGCTCTGACAAACCAACATGAAAATGGCCTGCAGAGTGGCAAGCTCCTCCCAGGAAAATCTTGTTGGCAACGGAAAATTGAGGTTCTCTAGAACTCTGAAGGGACAAGAAATTTTACAGCAGCTGCAGCCAAGATCTTACAATATCGTCACAGATGAATCTGCCAGTCAAGCACTGGCACAAGTTAATATACTTGCATATGCTTGCATTTCCCACTGGTTCTTTAGTACTACTTTTAAGAAGAAACACCTGTAAGTTACCAGCCAGTCAAAATGCACAGCCCAACCCTGGTTAATATTCTGCTACACAGCTGATCTCCTGAACTTCCCCCCTACACACACCCCCAAACATTTGATATTGCTTGTATTCAGAGGGTTTTCTTTCCTCCCCCACATAAAATATAAACATGGCAGGTAAAAGTCTACCTGCGAAATATCAACATAAGAAATACTTTAAATTTCTTTCATGTGCAAATTTCATCTTGAATGTGCTATTATGTATTTTTAAATACAGCTAATATTTAAAACTTACTTCCAGATATAAATAATATTACATACAGTAAGAAACTGAATCTAACAAGATACAAATGAGGCTGTTACCAGGTACTCTCCTATGGGGAAATGCATGTGAACAAGTCATGTGATAAACCTCCAGTCAGTGCACAAGTAGCACAGTGCATGCCACCACAAGGCAGCAACAATGGCATACCTAATCTGTAGCAGATGAAGAAAATTTGGCAAACTCACATTCAGTAAGACAAAAGTTCAAAGTGAAAAAGTCCTGCATTTTTACTGATCTCTTTCAGACTTATGCTACTGTGGAACTCAACCTTAAGTTTAATTTTTGCATGAAAGTCTCAAAATAAAGATGCACAGTTCTTTCTGTGAAACTGAAAGAAAGCAAAAACCATGTTTGTCACTTCATAAATGCATACGTGTCTCAGCTACCTTGTTTTAGAAGAAGCAGAAGAAACTTTGCATTAATTGTTTAAATATCCACAGTATTAGAAGTTACTTTTAAGATTTACTGCAGTTCATACAGGAAAGCCACTTCTAAAAAGATATGGCTTACACTAGTAGTTAAGCAGCTAGCTTTTGTTTTGAGGTTTTTAGTAAGTACAAAGAATTTTTACATCCCACTGATTTCACTGGGAGCAGGCAGACCAACAGCAGACACTAGTCTAAATGTATTTGTATTTTATTAAAGTGAGACATGATTTAAAACTAAGCTCTACCATCTCTCTGGAGAAGCTACTGTTATCAACAGGAATAGAGACATCAAGAGTATTCAACATTTCAAGTTGAAACACACTCCTTTCATCAAGGGGTCTACTACTGTAGACAACATGCAATGTAATCTATGAAAACTACATAAGGACACAAAATGGAATACATGTTGTGTTCCATACACCAGAAATTTACAGAAATTCCGTAAACAGGAATTTTTAAATAGATCAAGTAGTAGTCAAGAGGACACGTTAGATCTCCTCAGGAAACTGAAAGGTAGGAGGGTGATGACACCTCTCTTTCTAGCCGCTCTTCACTTTTAATGGTTTAATAAGGTAAGCACTTTCCACGTGCAAGTCCTAGCTGTAGTTACCACAGCAGAATGATGCATCCTGAGTTCCATCCATCCGGCTCATCAGGTGAGCCACTGAGGCCCTAGAAGACAGCTTTGGTAAAGACAATGATCTATGCTATGAACATACTTGAAAATTCACAAACGGGTCGTATACCCAAAGAATAATTTTAGCTATAAATACCCAATATATCTTTGCAAAAAAAAAAAAAGGTTTTTAGATCAAAACCAGAAGCCTTAAACATACCTCAGTCTTCAGAAGCACTGAGCACCCACAGACTCCTACCAAAGGAGGAGAAACATCATAGAAAACATTGGGTAGGCAGAGGGAATAAACAGAACAAAACTAGCCATCTACCTACACACTTAACTTCCTGGCAGGTGATTTTAATACATTCAAAAAGAGCACAGATACAGACAAAAGAATACTGATAATTGGTCTTATTGAATAGCAAGTATTTGAATACTCTTAAAACATCAGGTATTTTTGGAAACTCCCAGGTCACGCTGGAAAAGAAAAACCACCAAACTAAGAGCATCAGAACACAAGGTCTAAAAATAAGCAGTACTAAGCATCAAGCATATTGACTATCTTGATACCCAAATTGTAATTAAGAGCAACATGAAGCTCTGAGTTATATCCTTCGAAGTAGTTCACACTGATAATTAAAGTTATGTAAAGTTACACTTGCAAATTTTCATATCCTGAGTGACTGCAAACGGACATTAACAAAACAGCAAGAGGCAGAGTTCTCTCAGCCACAGCATGAACAAATTCAAGTAAGACAAGTAACACTCCATTAAATGAAGCTAGCACTCAACATGCTATTCCAGCCTCATAAATAACATTTAAGTACATAAGACTGATTCTTTTTAAAAGCAGTATGTGGCACAACTATGATTCTTCTTTCAAGTCTGAAAATTTAACATGAATTTAATGCAGAGGACAAGTCTAAAGCAAAGCACTGGGACAAGCCACAATCATTCTAACTGCATTGGACAGGAGTCCTAGTATCTGTTGATAGTCTTTAGCTTAAAACACATGTACACACACACACCCCATGCCTAGTAAGTGTGCAAATTAAGAATTCAAACAAAATAAATACAGTGTTGCTAAAACAAATGAGTTATTTTGTTTGTGCCAGCTTCTGAAAAGCCAGATAAACACTACCAGCTTTGCTCAAACTTTACTGTGGAGAGAAAAAAATAGTAGTTAATCTAGAAGACCGATTCTCTCTCTAGTTCCAGCTTAGGGTCACCAAGGTTTTTCATACACAGAAGCCTTTCTAGGCAGAAGAGTAAGTTTAGTAAGAGTACAGCATCACCAAAGCTGTTAACTACCTTCGTACAGTTTGATGTCATTCCTAATGAAGTACATCTTTAAAGATTCTATTTTGTGCTCTTGCAAAATTATTTGTATACCAATAAAAGCTTTTGCTCTGCTAAACAGAATTCCAGCAATACATGTTTATTTACAGTTAAAAGCTGGGCTTCCACTTCTAAAATCATGTTCCTCATCTTAAGATTGTACTAACAGACAGATTGATATTTTTTGCTCTGTAAAAAGTATACTGTAAGAAACAGCTTTCAAACAACAGACAAATATTCTACAGATGGCATTGAGGTTTGGTTACTATGAAAATGGTACCTGTTGTACCCAGATTTTAGAAGTGCTACAACACAGTACATGTGCAACATTCAAACATAAGTTTAATATATGTATTTCATATTTCTAAGTCTTTCCCCCCCCAGATGTTTACAACTAGCTTGAAGCCAAAGTGCTTTATGTACCTCCCTCCTCCCCACCCTGTCCCCAAACACTAAGCACTCACACACTTGTTATTGTAGGATTGCTCATAAGTGATGCACTGCTGGCATTGTTTTTTCCTCCATTCTGTTTACAAAAAGAAAAGCATATAGCATTTGTTTTAAAAGTAGGAACTTCAAGCCTATTGACCATGATAGTGAGCCTTTTAAAGGAATTACTCAGATTTTTTTGCAGCATGGTTCTACTACAAAAAGTGACTATAAAAATTACTTTTACCTCAATGGGTCTGTTATGGAATGCTAAAACTCAAGGTAGTTTCAGCACTGAAAAAAACACACAATAGATTTATTTTTGGTATTACAGTATCACAACTCCAATGTGTTTAAGACCACAATCTGATTTTCTTTTTTTGCATACCTTCCATGCTTTCCCCCCTCCTCCTCTTTTTAAGTAGAACTACAACCAGCATTGAAACTAAGTAAAACCACTGAAGTTTCATACTGAATTCTTAGAATTTAAAACTGCTCTTAATAGCATTGTACAGGTATATATACATATGTACCTACAGAACTAGAAGTACTAGCAATTCCCTTCAAAATGGTATTATGCAGAGGGAAACTTGTATAGAAACTACCAAAAGACTCTCTTTTCTCAATTCACATGCATTCAGTGCATATCTAATACAGAAATTGGTTATACATACACAGCCAGTTTTCATACTAGAACCAATTCCAGCATGTTTTTGTTAGTTTTTATTTAGAAATTAAGGCATATAAGCTTAAAAGGTCACAGATCAATGACGACTGATGGAGAATACTTCAGTTCCATTCACAGTCACTTACTTCACATACTTTTGGCTTACATACCAACAGCCTTATCAAACTGTCACAAACAAAAACGAAGCTACTAGAAGGAATATGTAATCCTCACTTCAAAAGAAAAATTTTGATCTAACATGATGAATTTGTTGCACTCAGCTGAGCTCAGATATTTGAAATGGGAGGGAAGTTGTGCATTTTTACTGCACCATGGCCATTTTAGTGTCGCAAGTTTGCCTTTTTTGTTTCAATATCCTGTTTAATTGATTCATTTAGTAACCGAACCTCAAACCACTAAAATCCAGAAACAAAAGAAACTGTAGTTTTATACAGAAGCTTTATAGATTTTAGTTAAGGCATTCTTTAATAACATGAATTATGACTTGAATTTATTATAATAAAAACAAAAATGTAGTTCATCTTTGCCAAGATGTGTACTGCCTACAACTGTTGAAGTATGTATTTACAAAATAAATCTTTAAGATGCCTATGTACCTCACGCAGCAAATAAGTTGAGTCGCAGAATGTAGTATTAAGTATCAATAAGATACTTCATTATGAAGGTGTCTTCCCACAATCACAAACCAGAACAATACACGTTATAGGACATAACGTCTTCAGCTTATTTTCTATGCTTGTATGATTTTTTTTTCCTCCAAAAAGGTTTATATGACTAGAATAGAATTAACAAACAATTGCATACTTTGAAGTGTAGTCATACAGGCAGGCTAGGGATTAACAAATTCATTAAAGTAAAGCAAGGAACACCAACATTTTTCCTCTGTACAGTAACGTATAGATGAGAATTAGCTAATTAAGCAACATAATATTTGCAGATATCACTATCACTACATTGGTAATTAGTACTTAAAAGCTCAAATTGAGTTCACTCACTAAAGTCAGTAAAATGACATTACTGATGCAGCAAATGCAATTACAGCATAAACTAAGCCACTACTTACTGTTTAGTTCAATACCTACCTCGTTTCTTGTTGTAAATAATATTCTTACACAACAGGTCATTGTGACAGAGTACCACTGGTGATCCTAAATTTGACAGTCTTTCCTTCATCCAGGCCATCTCTTCCTGAAGAACTTGAGGACTTGGAATGTCACTTAAAAATCTTTTCAGGTATAAGAAGTTCGAGTGTTAATATTTAGTACCATGTGTTCTATACCAAGCATTTGTGATGAAGTAACAAGTTATTTTCCTGTAAATTCTTATTTCAAATAACTCAATAGACCGTCTCCCAAACTAGAGCACTCTTTCCCCTGGCACTACGGCAGTCAAATTACAACAATTCTTTCCCTGTCCTCCCAAAAAACAATTCTCTAAAGATCGTCTGTGCTGTAAAAATGACAGTAGTCCAAAATTCAGGAGTAGAACTTGAACACAATCCTGCATATTTTTTAAAGGAGTAAAGATTAAAAGTGTTATAGCATGAATTTCATTCACTTTTTGCTCACATTACATTACTTCCTTCAAGTAGAATACACAGTAAGTACTATATGTATCTATACAGAGGAAGTTAGGAATAATTTTTGGTTCTAGTCACAGTAAATATGCTTAAGTAAGCATTTTCTCTTTTAGACTTTCAATTAACTACTCAAGTTCCCAGTTTTCTTATTCTTAAGAAATGTTATGTTGTAGAAGAAAAAAAAAAATCAAACAACTTTGCTGGATCATTCTTTAATTACAATGCAGCAAGAAGGGCAGTTGGTATCAGTGATTTCAAATAAGTTCTATGAAGAATGTTTTTAAGCTGGACTCTGCTTACTGACTGATATGAAGTTTGAGGATATTGCACAGACACTTCCAAATAACAGTTTTAGCTAAAAAGTTTGATCTCCAATCCCCGAGAAACATTGTCTTCAACTCAAGCTTTAGATTACAGCACAGAAATTTAGGTTAATGTAAATGTAAAACATTGCTCCTAGTTTTGCCGTTCCTCTCATCCCAACCTTCCAGTGACTGATGCTAGAACCCTTTGGAAATATTTTCTTATTTTGTTAAGCTCCCAAGAAAAAATAGTTTGTTTTACAAGTCAAGAGCTATACTGGGATGCTAAAAACAAGATGTAATTAAACCCTTAAACCTAAGTGAAACTCCATGATAGCATAAGTCTAGAATGACTGTGCAGATACCTTTTCCTCCTCTGGAAAACACTTTGGGAGCTTCCCATCACTCAGAACAGCGTTTCATTAACTTTACTTTTATGCCACCCATTTTTGGACAAATTTATAAACTGAACAAATACAGGACAGCAAAGAGGTGCAGGTTAGAATGAACAACAAGCAGGACTCCTGCAACCCCAGAAAATATGCTTTCAGTACTCATCGCAGAACATAGGTCTCGGATTGGGAGACTGATGGATCTCTTAAAAGCTGTGAGACACAACTACCTGAAGTACTTCACTTTACTCTTTTTAAAGAACCAAGGTCAAGAAAACTACCATCATTTAAGCATCCAATCAAACCAAGAACTGTATGTATATATACACAATATACCAAATGAATTAAGTCTCTCCTTATCATATCTGACATTTATATAGCTACTTCAGTATATAAGAGTATGACAGAACTCAAAATTTTACAAACTTCAACATTACATGGTAACCCAAATCTATTTTTAAACATTCTTCTACCTCTCAACAAGAAAGAATGGGAAATCTGGAAAGCACATAATGAAATACTTACCTTTTATTTACTTCCTCATCTGTAAATTCTGTGGGTATGAGAGAGAAGTATTTCCCCATCTTCAGCCACAGATTAGATTTAGGGATCCATCCATTGTGTGCATGAATAGTATGGATTTTAGCAAGCTGTCTGGCAATGAGTCTAAAAAACCAAAGTTTAAATGAATGTTATATTTGCAATAGATCTGACAGTCCTTTATCATATTTTTCCTAGCAACAAGAGAAGACAACTACCATATTTAACAGAAAGACTGTAAAAAATGCAGCAAGGGAATCCAAAAGGGGTTTAAACAAGAGCAGCACAGCTATTAAGGTACCATCTTTAAAGACTCAAATGGTCATTAGCAGCACTACTTACCGGAGGGGAGGTGGGAGGGGTTAGAGTTCAGTTACAATATGCATACTTCATATATTTACAGTCTGCTCTTCAACTTGCTTATCTTTAGAAGAGTTGACTCAAATGAGCTGCCATTGTTAGGCAAATACACTCAGTGCATACATGAAAAGCTAAAATCTTAAGACATCAGCATTTTCTGTTCACTGCTAATAGTTTAAAAAAATTATGTCTCAATGGAAGACTATCTTGAACCTATTCACAAAAGGAATGTATTAGAAACAGAGCTAGGAGTGCTTGCTTTAATCAAGTTCAGCCCCCTACAACTCCACCATGTTAAATGATGTCCCTAATGGTAATGTGCAAGTATAAAATACTCACAATAAGCAGACCTCTAATGAATATATAGTCTTCCAGGGAGGCAGCAAGGATCATTTGTTCAGCACTGAAATACCATGAACTAAGACAGAGGACAGTGCACTATCAAGAGTGTGAACATCAACTTAGTGCAGGCTTATAGAAATATTTCTTTTCTGCCTGCTTATAAATTAAGCTTGAGATCCTTTGGGCCTGACAGAACACCATAAATGCATCATAGAACTTGAATAATGAAATAATAATAATAATAATAAAGAAATAAAAAGCTTACCTGAAAATATCTGGATTGCATACATGCTCTGGATCCAGTGCTTCTCCCTGCATGAACTCGTAGCACAGGCCATTATTGAAAGTACAGTATAGTTGAGGTGCACAACCATGAGCCTGCAACACGCGGAAACTCTTCACTTCCTCATCTCGATCTACTAAGAGCTCGGTCTTATTTCCATAGATCCTAACTAAAACCACATCGTCTGTTATGTCACCCACGTAGCAGCCAATTAGTTTATTGGTGATTCCATCAGTGAAGAGCTGAAAATTAAAAATAATGCATAAGCAACTCAGATCTGCATTTTCAACATGCAGGAAAAGAATGTAGGGTTATTCTTTAGTTCACAAAACACAAATGTTTACTAGATTGAGCATTAACAAAAGAAACCTTTAAGATACAGGAAAATCATGGAGAAAATTGCAAGGATTTTTCCCAGTAACACATGAAAAGAGAAGAGAAATATGTGAAAACATGGTGCAGTGACCTACAGAAATACTAAATGTAAAAGGCAGTAACTGAAAGCTCAATATTGTAAAATTAGTTTCTACATAACCACTCTGAAACTGATGGATTAAAATGGCTGAAATCAAAGCCCCAACAAGGCAGCAATCCTAAACCAGTACGAAAACAGTCATGAATACAGGCAGCACGAAAACAAAAACAATTTTGATGCACTTCAGAATTGCAGTATTTGCTGATCAGTGTACAACTAGTAAAAGATATTCCTGGAGTTCTAAACCACTCCTTTTAAAAAGCAAAATTTAGGTCAGGAACAGTTCAAGTTCAGTGGTTATCATCTTCCCACTAGCCTTGAGGTTTTATTGATTGAGAACAATTCCTAAAGTCACTTTGGCTCCCCTACAAATTTCAGACAGTACTTAAAATTCAAGACTCCAGTCTTCAGCTTCAAGTACGATTCCAAATTTAAAAGCTTCTGACAAAACCCACTATCCTCCTATTTTACTTCATAACTGGTACATGCCATTTAAAAGATTAAAAAAGTATTTCAAGTCCTTAGCATTAAGATGTATATAAACACAATTTTTAAAGCCCTGCAATTTACTAGACTTTGACCAGTCTAGTCACTGATGCCTGAACATACTGAAGATGAAGCAAGTAACCTTCTACAAAAATAAGTAAGAGCATTACTTGAGCATTATGTTTATATCTAATGACAACCTACTCGTTGCCTTTCAAATAATGATGGAGGTATGGATACTACAAGTTCCTAGCTATGGGAAGGGGGGCAGACAAAAAAAACCCCACTCCTTAACTGCTGCTTCTCCTTTCACATTTGACAATGAGGCCTGAAATAGTCATTATACAGGCTGAGCTCTTGCAGATGCTACCTGACAAGCAGACTAGATCTTGAGCTATGGGCTGCATGTACCCAGTTGCATACAGTCAAGCACATGAAATCCCGCTCAATGCCTGCAAGAGTAACACAGCAGTTCTTGATCTCCTCCTACAATCTGGGGCAGTTTTACAGCTCAAAAACCAGATGTTTGGTGCTTTCAAACTCTTTGCACTCTGTCAATCCAGATTGAATGTTTAAGAACTTGCTAGATAAGCACTACCCATATTAAGTCTAGCTGTTAGGTAAGTGACTGAAGGGCAAGACATTAACATTCGCAGGTGACAAGTGGCATGACAAGCAAGAACACCAATGTTTTCATAACTACTGAACAGCCTCCTGCACTCTTAAGCATAAGTAGTAAACAATTTAAAGTCAAGGTTATCACAGCAACTGTAATTTATATTCAAGTATAACCTTTTTTAGTGGCTATAGTTATGCCTCTTCTCCCACTGTTGCCCCCCAAACCCTAATTAAAACTCAATTAAAAAATAATACACTCTCACACAAAGCACAAAAGCTCCTTTCAGGACCTTGCACTAAAATAAGCGAGCAGCAGGAAGTACCTTCAAGTTGGTTAAGATACACAGTTAGACATACAGTTTTCCCTTGGGTGGACATCTTGCAAGTTTTATTTGACACTTTTCTTTAGAACATGCTTTTATCATTAATTCTCACGTAGTTAACTCTTCTGGCATATGCACAAGAGACAAATGGAGATACGGTCTGATCACCTTTATTAGAGCTTTCACAAACTACATAGGTCCTTGAAGCTGCAAGCAGCTTTTATTTAAAGGCAACCTGGAGACTCTGGATAGACTTTTTTCATTCATAATTGTAACAGAAGTCAGAGAATCAGCTGAAAATTGAAGCCTATTTATCAGCATTAGAATACTAAGTGTTCAATTACAACAGTTTGAATTCCTTATTCACACATCCTCCTGCATTTCTTCTCCATTTGTCAGTATTTTTGTTCTGGGCCTGATTTAGGGTTTGAGGGAGAAGTCTGTTGCATTTCAGACCTTATATTAAACATTAGTTTTTAAAGAAAAAGTAATCTTTTTTCTTTTATTAAAACACACACACCAACAACAGGCAACATCTCTACAGGCATTATCATTCCTTAGTTTTTTGGTTTTGTTTTGTTTTTTGTTTTTTTTTTTTTGAAAGCCAAACACAGTTCAGAAACTTTGACTTCCCCTGCCCCCCTCCAAGAGGTAGCCTTTATTTTGAAAAGTAAAGTAGTATCATTCAAACACAAGTGACAGCTTATTTCCAAATCTCAGGGATCTGGAGAAATCAAGCATCAGGAGCATTTTTATTTTTTTTAATTCCTAAAGAAAAAAAAAAATCAATCTGAAGTTGGGTCAAGTCTCCCCATTTAGGAGAAGACAAGACTTTCACAGTGGAAGGTGCTATATTTTAGCTATTATGCCTTGCTTTCCTCAGCACCCCTATGCTGTGAGATGAACAAACGCAACAAGAAATAGCTCAAGGCTCCTTAGGAGAGATGCAGAATAGCAGAGGATATGAAGGTACTCCGTTTTCTTCAACAATTACAAACACTTAACCTTGCAGAAGTAGGCTCAGCAAATCATATACTTTTCATCTACACGGGGCAACCATAAATTCCAATAAACCTGCTTACAAAGCCTCCTTGACCGACTCAAAACTAAGATTTTACAATTTATGGACACATTTTATTACTAGCTATTATCTGAATAACCCAGACTAGGAGACAAGTAATGAAGACTTGTCTTAAACAGTCTTCACAGCAACTAAATGTTACAATGTTAACCAGTGCAACTAAGAAAACTATACCGTTTAGTACCATGGATACAGGCTTTCATATTAAAATGAATACACCTGAATGAATGAATAGTATTTTAACACTACCCTATTCTTTTGCTTGACGCTTATGCAGATGTTTTAAGTTTTCTCTGTGTACATAAGCATATTGTTGCAACAATACACATGCTATATCAAGAGAAGGATGATGTGCTTGAGCAGTGTTACCCAATTTGAACAGGCAGTACTTAAATGCATTTCAAGTATGACTTGTAAATCACAAATTACACCTTTATATTATACTGTATTCATTCACAACCTTCCCCCTTGTAAGTGTATTGTCACAGAACTATTTATATTGGAAGGGACCTCCTGTGATCATGTAGTTCAACCTCTCTGCTCAAGCAGGGCCAACTAGAGCCAGTTGCCCAGGACTGTGTCCAATGAAATCTCCAGGAATTCTGGAGACTCTACAACCTGTCTGGGCTACTTATTCCAGTGTTTGACCACCCCCACAGTAAAAAAAGTGTTTTCTTGTGTTCAGATGGAATTTCACATGTGTTTTATTTTGTGCCCATTGCCTCGCCTGTCACTGGGCACTGAGAAGAGTCTGGCTCTCTTCTTCATTCCCCCTCATCAGATATTTATACATATCGATACGATCCCTGCAAGCCCACTTTTTTCCAGGCCAAACAGTCCCAGCCCTCCTAGCTTCTCCTCATATGAAAGATGCTCCAGTCCCTCGTCACCTTCATGGCCCTTTGCTGAACTTGCTCCAGTGAGCCTGTATCTTTCTCATACTGAGAAGCCAAGAACAGGACACAGCACTCTAATATGGCAAATCAATGTGTAAGTACTGATTCTCATACATTTTAGCACAAAAACAGAATTAAGGCATTAAAAAGTTCAAAGAGGACTTTGCAGAAATTATTTGTGTTGAGCTGTCGATCAAGTTAAAAAGTATCTTGCCTGCCATACATAAATGAAAACTTCTGAAATGTAACGTTAGAAAAAGCCCTTATCCTGTCATTGCAGGACCGAAAGAAAAGTGAAAGCTCTGTTGAACTAAGAAGGATCAAAACTATTAAGTATAAAATTCACTATCCCCTCTGAAGAAAGTGAAGTCTATCATCTTTATCAAATGGCAAAGGCGACAAACAAAATAGGCAACAATTCCCAACATACAATGGCACCACTTCAAATCACTGGAACTTGTGCTACTGTTTTCTACTTCTTATAAAACAACCCTCTAATGAAGCTTGCTTTTCTCTCCATACAAAATTATACTATAAAAAAGACAAGGCTCTAAGGTCATCAGAAATAGTGATACTACCAAAAAAACAGGCATTATGTAGTACTAATGCAAAGAAGCAGTAAGAATTTCATTCACTTATTCTGTTAAACAGAAACTTCTGGCCACTGTACAGCTTTTGTCATACTGCACAGGTCTATTATCCCCTTAAAACAAGTCTCATTAGCGTTAATAAAAAGAAACCTACAACAAGGAAATTGGACTCCCTCAACTGATAATTTAGGAACTCCACTTCTTATTAGCATCTATTTGTAACATGCTGCTATAAGTAATTATTTACACCCAGAAGCATTTTAGTTATTGCTTCTTAAAAAGGCAGAAGGGCTTGCTTACTTTTCTAATAACATTATCCAGACTAGACAATTTCCATATTCCATCATGAGAAAACATCTAATGTTTTCTACCAGTAAAAGAACATAACACTCACTTTTTTCTTTTATTCAGAATGCCTTTACTGTAGCATTTAAAGAATCATCTTGGAATGCCTTGCCTGAAACATAACCTGAGATGCAGCAGAGCAAAACAGGAATTCTATAACAAAAGCATCAGGTAAGCAGCATAAACAGAGAATTGACTCTGATGACATGAATAAGATAATCAGTAAACTCTCAAGGCTATGTGGAAGACAATGGAAAAATCTGCAGAATGTTATGAATAGCAGGTAGAAAATTCTGGAAATAAATCAAGAAACGCAGAGAGCCAACAGAAGTCAAGAACATGATGGAACACAAAAATCCAGCAGCAAGATCCTGGTACTCTTGTAATGTAATTATTTAAATATTTTAATTAAAACAGTTGTGATATGTACTTATCACATTGTAGTAAGTACTTTCAGGTGAGGTGCCACAAAGCTAAAACTAAATTCTGAAAACACTTCTGGAAATGGTATTTATACTGGCCCACAATCCAGTCAGAGATCTAGCTTGAAGTCAAGGCTTTCTGTCTCTCAGGAACAAATATAAACTGTTTACTGAAACACAGAGTGAAAGTGAGAAAGCTACAAATAAGCTTGAGTTACTCAAATGCAGTCTCAGAAAGCAGCACATGGTAGAAACAAGACAGGCCAAGTGAGTCCAGGAAGAGCAGAGAAAACTCAACCAAGACATGAAGTATCTTTGACACAGAGTTTATCCTAAAAGCACTTGTCAGCAACGATCAGGTTATTAGATTCCTGAAAAGGGCGTGGGATGGGAGTGCTCCCATATCATAAGTAGGTGGTTCAAGAAAAGCCTATCATTTTATCCTGTTGTTCCAGGTGTTCAAAAGAATGAGAACAAAATTAGTCACACATAATAAGCACGAACTGGCAGAAATAGTGTCACAAGGGCAAAGTAGAAAGCACTTATCACTCACAGGAGAGATGTAAAACTAAGCAGTTTTTTTCCTTCTAGACTGTTATTACATCCATAGGAGGAGAAATATAGAAAGCAGTACTGTACTGCTGTAGAAACAGAACAGTGATGTGAAGTTTCAGCATAAACAAGTAGGGATTCCCCCCATTCTGCTGCTGAACCCCATATTGCACATTAAGATCTCTAGAAAGGAAGAGACTTTTAATACATGCTTCTTTAATGCTCACAAAGCTTCAAGTTTGTATTAAGATATAACTTCATTTCTTCTAGAAAAGTATATACAGGCACATCCACAAGTATACATCTCAAGCATTTAATTTCTTGAAACAAGGATAGCTATTTCTGTCACTTTCTGCAGCTATTCCCAAAAGAAGGACAAAGTACAACTAATGGAAAATGCAAGCCTTAGGTAAATTCTCATATATTCAACAGGGCTTACAAGAAACATCATTCAAAGGTCTCCAGGCTCTGGAGCCATACCCTGTAGATCATTACACTCAGCAGGTGAAAGCCATTGTCTGTGTGATTTTGGTGGTCAGATAATCACGAACAAGACCCTTTGGTGTCATAAGGACCAAGGCTAGCAGGGAGCCAGTAAGTTCATGGCACTATTCTATGGTAAGTTTGGCCACAGGCTGAACTAGCAGTTTTCCACTGAACTCTTGGGGTGCTCATCCATGACAGCAGCATGGAGAAAGCAACACCACCACTACCTATGCTATATAGTATCACTTAAATATTTTTTTTGCTACCAAACCATCAACACTGCAGCTTCAAGGAAGAACTCGGGCAAGGGAGGGTTGTTGGTTTTGTTTGTTGGGCTTTTTTAAGGTTTTTACCTGAAGTTTCACATCCTCCATATTCTCAATATAATGACCATCTAAAATTACATTCAGTAGTCTATTATAAAATGCTATAGATACATCACCCTTGCACGGGCTGGTTCTGATCTAAATGCATGACAAGATGGGAAAGCTTTATTTTCTTTTATGTCAGAAGAAAACCCCAAAGGGAAAATTCCTTTTTTTTCATCTTGTCTCTGAAGAATGTTCTCCTACCTGAAAACAGTCAACATCAGGTAACTAGTTAAGACTTCCAAAGTGGTGAATTGTTTTAGATCTTTCTACAGACTTTGTGATACTGATGAAAACAGTTACAGACAAATCCCAAAAAATAAGCTAATAGAAAAGGAGCATAAGAATTTATTCTAACTCGAAGAATTAATGTGCTGCTCCTTCCCTGGAAGATTTTGACATAAAATGGCCATGTAACGGGGCGGGGCGGGGGGGGGGGGGAGAACAGGAACTAAGACATCTTAAGATAGCTACCTTCCTTTCCAAAATTACAAGTCTATACTGTAAGTTATACACCATTACTAGTCATATCCAAGCTGTGCCTAAGCAAATATCGATTCTCTGCAATTGGAACCAATCAATACAAACACACCTATAGCGTGCACAACTGGATTACATCATGCACTGTGATGTGGCACACTAATTACATAAAATGTCACCACATGCATGATTGCTGCCCCACCCACTGATACCACAAAAACCCCTTCACAACAAGGGACTGAGATTACGGAGAACAGAGAAACCAACCTAGCCTCAAGTAACATCTAATACTGCCTACATTTCCCACTTACTGTGACACTGTTCAAGGCACACCTCAAATTACAGTTTTTCCACAACACCTCAGCAATGCAGCCCATTTGCAACTCTTAACTTTTCTTATTCTTTCCTTCACTCATCACTTTTCTATTTAGAGATATTAGCACTTCAGGATGTTAATCTGTGAACTCAATCCTTCCTCTTTAAGTTGTAACTACTTTCACAACTGCTGAAGAGCATGATGTCCTAAAAACAGCTAAGCAATAAAAATACTCTTGAAAAATGTAATGATACAAAATAAACTTTTGTTTCCCACAGACTTCCATTTTCTGTTTCCATTCAATTATTTCAATGCTTTAAATCCCACATTCAGTCTGTTTAAATAAACTGTGAAACATTTTAACTAGTTCCAAAATCTGAACCTAATCATAGTTTGTTATAAAGAAAATACCAAGATCAACACAAGCAAAGAAATTACAGCAGCAGCCAGAAAATACTGCCTGAAGAAAAGCTACTGAGCACAAGTCAGGAAGAAAAAGCAGAGACACACAGGGAAAAGCTAACCTCATATATAGGAAAAAAAAAGGGGGGGAGGGGGCGTTTTGCTCATGAAAGTACAAATCTTTATAAGCATGGCTCTATCTTGTGTGTTCACATTTTATAGCTACAGGAACAAATTTTTTGAAAGAATAAAATGCTGCAATAATAAGTCATGCAAAGTGTTGATAAATGCAAAGACATGTACATCTTGGTAACAAAGACACAGTACCAGAAAACAAGCAAGGTCCAATTATTTCAGAGAAAAAAAAAACCCACACAACTTAATGACACTTATTTGGAGATGATCTGGAATTAAGTTCCAGATAGGAGCTTGCAGGATTCTGGGGGAAGAAAAAAAAAAAGTCTTATGTAAGAATTTCATCCCCTTTGCAAAACTGATCTTTTTCTTTTCCTCTCTCCTCAGGTGTGGGCCAGGACAAAAGCACTGTTTGCTAGCACATCATTTTTATCATTCCAGATCCCTGAATGATTTTGCAGCTGATTTTTGCACATAAGATATCATGCTGGTCTATCCAAACAACAAAAGTGTAAATTAGCACTCAATTTCACCAGTAAAACCAAGTAGCCTTTATTCTCAATGTTAAAGATTACTTCAGAATGGAAAGACATACAATTGTTTTTCCTGTACCATAACATTACACTGCATTACATTAACCTACCGAATCCTTCATTATCACCAGATGTAGAATAAGTCATGGGATAAAAGAATCCTGAATCTGCACTTGTTACCACTGAAGTGGTAACAAACCTTCCCATACTGTAACCAAATACCGATCCTCCTTCAAATACTAACACAAATGAATCTCCATAAAAGAGGAAAAATAAAAAAATTCTTAATATGGGCAGATTCCAAACTGTGATTGTATTTTTACATTAGGAAGGGTGATACAACTTCTTTAAGACAGTAAAGAGTTAAAACAATTAAGTTTTCTTTCATTAATAATGAATTGCTCAAAATATAGAAATTGGAATGTCCACTGTCAATTTAAGCTGTTCACTAATTCAAAACAGGGTCTGAGTTTTGAAAAGCATTTTTGTTTATGAAATCCCAAAAAAATTTTTCTCATGTTCACACCAATCAATTTCTGAATTTAGCAAGCAGTGAGCTTTTCAGCAGGAGGTTGGGAGAGAGGCCTCCAGAGATCCCTTCCAATCTGAACTACTCTATGATTTTATTACTAAAATCAGCTGTTACAGAATCAAAAGTGACTACGGCAAAAAGCACAGATTTATCTTAATGACATTGCTTTGTATGACCGTAAAGCAGAGAAAGCAAACCTCAAGAATTTAAGAGTTAGAAAATGTAACACAGAGTTCTACACAGCTCCTAGTACACCCTCAGATGACAACTGCACAAAGTATCTACGTGAAGATCAGTGTTTAGACAGGAAAATTTCATTTCTCCTTACCAATGTAAAAGAACTTGAATATTTGTACTGTTCTGTAGTGATAATATTCACATATAACTTGAGATCAAGGAGATACATTACAGTAGAGCTGCTTGTGATTCAGCAGATAATTGGCAATGCTTATGGATTCTATAGACTTTCTGATAAACAATGCAATGAGAATAATGTAAACACTGAAGATTTAATTTTTTTCATCTTGTCCTACACTTATGTTCTATGCTATGATGCAAAAAAATTAAGTGTTAAAATATATTCGTGATTTTAGATAACTACAAATCTTACAGAAAGTAAGGATTAAGCATTAAAAATTTTTAACTACACTGTTTCAAAATTGTTTAGCTGACTAAACAATTTGACACATAACAGTAAATTTTTGCAAGAGAAGTTAATTAACTTTTTACTGGACTCTTCAACATCTTGCCAATTGTTTTGACCCAAGAAGTACTAAGAGCAAAGGTAGCTAACAACAGAGTTCAACAGAGGAAGTAGTTCCACCTACCAATGTTCTTTGCCTACTTTGCTATGATGCTCCTATTTCAGATTAGTCAAGCATATTTTCCATGCAATAAGTGATCCTCATTTTCATCTCTCTCCTAAATATACACCCCTCTAATGAGGGGACTCCAAGGCAGACCTTCTGTTCACTCCATCCTCTTAACAAAGAGAGTCATCTTTCATTTCAGCATCTTACTGTATGCAATACATGCGTAACATGCATGTGTAACATTGCAGCAGCAATGGTGGTAATACAACTAGTTTCAAACCACATGCATTCTTGCTTGTTACGTACACACAGCAGTTTAAACACAGATTAAAGAGTTAAAAATAAAAGGCCTCTGAAGAGCTTCATGAATAGGATGTTCTGCTGTTCAAAAGGAGCAAGAGGAAAGAGAGTGAGTTGAAAAGTTTTGGTCTTAAAGTAACTTGGTTGAAACAAAACTCAGACAATTTTTAGACAGAAACCTCTAACTACAGACAGTAGTCTATTACTTTACTGTTGCACGACCAGTCAAATGAGTCCCTGTTCCACATGAATGGTACCGGTGGTTTTTATTCTGTTAATTGCTTCTTCCAAAGAGGGTGACAGAGGAAGGAAGCAGCATTTTTTTCTTAAACCTACCAGAACTTTCCCAAGGTTAGAGTCATCCCTCCTTAATAAGAAAATGTTTTAGTTTCATTTATTAGCATTCCTGTATGAAAGAACAAAAAATATTATGTTGAGAAGTACCCTCAATCAGAGAACTAAAAGAACAAAAACATGTTTAACTTTAGGTAGTCCTGCAAGGAGCAGGGAGTTGGACTCGATGATCCTCATGGATCCCTTCCAACTCAAGACATACTATGATTCTCTGAATTCTAACAACCCTATTTAGCATTACATGTTGTAAAGCTACTTTCATTGCACCTCAAGATGTTGGGACTGTGCTTAACTTAGGCTACAGCCCTCAGAGAAGTTACTCAGAAAAATCTCATTAGCTTTATTTTCATACTAACTGGACTAGCATGTGTCAAGTTTCTTTTTCTATCAAGAAACTTCAGAAAATTTCAGTCAATTTATGTGCTATTACCTCAATGTGCTCAGTTTTTCTATACAAATTAGTTCCAGCAGCGCTCTTCAGCGGAACTTCACTAAAATAAGACACTTCCACGTATTAATAACTGCTGAATAACACAGTTTAAGAGCATATAATAAAACGCTCAACTAAACACAGGCTGCAACTGAACTGCTATTTTAGCCAGGTATATTGACTGAAGACTTCTACGGGGCCAGGTTAAGTATATTCTAGAAGCACAAAAGCAGCCAATCCTCAAGCTGATGACTCGTCATAAATATGAATGATTGCTCACCTAGAGAATACCGGAGACTAAGCGGCATACAGTCAAGACTAAGAGATGCAAGCAAGGACGTTAACGGGGCTGATACTTATGGAGATACCGTCAGCCTAAAACCAAACCCCGTAGCGAATCCAAGGCCTGCATTCATATTTACTTATTACATGGGAGAGCCCGCCAAGGGCTCCGTCGCCGATGGCGCCCAGGGGAGCGCCCCCGCCCCGCGCGGCGTCCCGGCGGCCGTTACCTCGGCGGCCGTTACCTCAGCGGCCGCCCCCCTCCGTGCAACGGCAGCACAGGCAGCGCGGCGGCGGCAGCCAGCCGCCCTCTCCTCCTCCGGCTGCCTTTCCCCTCCTCTGCCCCAGGGAGGAGGGAAGTCCCCCACCGCTTGACGAACACGCCCTGCTCCGCATGGACCCGGCGAGGGTGAAGCTCACGGGGCCCTCCCCTTCTCCTCCCTCACCAGCATCGCAGCCCTCGGCCCCCGGGCCGGCAGCGAGCGTCGTGCGTGCGGCAGGGACGCCAGCCGAGAGCGGGTAGAAGAGCTCTCCCCTCCGCTAACGGGGGGAGCCAAGTTTCAGCGGGGAGGGCACGAAAAGAGAAAGAGGAAAGCGAGCGATGGGGCAGGAGGAGGGCTGGGGAGGGGGGGCAGGGGATGCTGCCGCGCCGACACGCCCCGCCGCCAGGCTGCCTAGCAAATGGGGCTCAGCGCAGGGGGCTGCATTCGGAGAGCGAGGAGGGAGGGGGAGGGGAAGGAAACGAGGCGGCAGCTCCCCCGCACAATGGCCGCCCTCCCTCCCCCCTTCCTTCCTCTCTCCCTTCCCTCCCTCCCTAAGCTGGGGCTGCCGCATCCCCGGCCGGGGACCCGGGCGCAAGGCCCCGCGACGCGCCCGGCCTCCCCCGTACCTGCAGAGTCACCTCCTCGGGTCTCCAGTGGGGCCGCAGGCGGCGCAGGAGCTGCAGGGCGCCCTGGCGGTAGCCGGGCCCCTCCCGCTCACTGACAGTGATGTCTAGCTTGGGCACCTCCGGGGAGCCGGGCGGGACGTGGATGTAGTTGGACATGGCGGCGGTCAGTCGGACGGGACGCGGCACGGGGCGACAAGGGCGGGCGGCTCTCGCTAGCGTCTTCTCCGCAGCAGAGCCGGCAACTGAGGGGGAAATTTCCACTTCGGCTCCCGATAAAGCGGCTCCACCTCCCCCCGGCTGCGGCGCGGAGCAGCCTGGGAGAGCGGGCGGGGCCTGGCGGCCCCCTGCCCTCCGCCTCCCCCGCGCCCCTCACCTGCCCGCCCGCCGCCGCCGCCGCCGCCTCTCCCTCAGCGCCCCCCCGCGCCTCCCACCTGCCCGCTGCCGGAGCCCACCGCCGTGAGGCAGGGAGGGAGGTAATTAATAAAAGCTCCTCGCGGCTGTGGAGGGGGAGCCGTGAAGGCAGCCGGTGCGGGAGAGCGTCCCCCAGCCGCCGCCCGCTCCCCGGGCGTGAAGGAATGCGGCCGGCAGCTGCCGAGGCGCCGCCCAGTCAATCAGCGGGCGAACGGCCGATTTTAATCAGGCTTTGAGTTATCCGCTGCGGTTAATTTTTGTCTTTAATTTCTGGGCCAGCCTTCGTAACACCCCCCCTTTTGTTTCCCCCGTTCCCTTGCAGGGTGTATACCTGCTAACCACCTTCCAGTTTCAACCAGTTGTAGTTTTATACCATTTGTGGCCCCTTAGGCACTGGGAAAGTACCATGCTACGTGCCCGCCCTGATTTAAATGTCTTCATAAAGATTATCCTTTTCATGAGCAGTACAGAAAAGTTACTTTTTGTTTTTTTCCTGTTTTGTGCTGAAAACCTTGCTGCCTTGAAGTTTTATGGGGCAGTTATTTTCGGGGGGGGGGGGGGGAAAGCCCTGACTACACCACAGCATTTTACCAATCAAGAAAAAAAAAGGAACAAATTATCTTGGTTTTTTTAGAAATATTTTGATGCTACCCATAATATTCCTACAAATACCTGTCTCCCGCCACATTCTGATCTTCCCACGTAGGAAACACTGAAAACTCAAGAAGTTCCTCAATTATAAAGCAAGTTTATTAGGTTAGCCTAAAACACAAGAACTACACAAACAGAATAGTGGCCGGTCTCTTCCCTAAAGAGTTGTTACTCTAAATAGACCCAGGTCAGGGGAAAGGGGCATAACTTATGCTCAAAATGAACAATGCCATGAGGGAAACAGCTAGTTCCACAGGTTTAGTTCTCTTAATTTCATACGCGTTCCTCTCCAAAAATGCAGTGCATTAGTAACTTTTCCATCTACTTGTGGATGTGTTGTCCTTTACCAAGAATTGCTGTTGTCTTGTCACCAAAGGGTTTTGCATGACCTGACTATATAAGTGCATCATCACTTCTATTCCTATCATTTCTGTTGAACATCTCACCTTATCCCAATATTTCTTCTTCATTCACTCACCTGTATGCCTTTCCCCTCAGACAGGATTAAACATTTGGAATGGTCTGTCAACAATTTTTCAAGTAATTTCCTTGTTAAATCTTTTTTTCTTTCATTCTTCATGATCATTAATCTTAGTATTCTCTTCTGTCTAAGCTTTGGTTCAGACCACGTGTTTAAAATCTTTAGAGCCAGGAATCCATCTTTGTGAGAGTTCAATAAACAAAATTTCCTTCTGTTGTATTTTAAATGAAAACGTAATGTTTATGGGTTGGTGTTATTAGTGTAAATATGTTATTCTATATTAATAGCCTTTTTCTACCAAGGATTAAGAGAGTAAGAATATAGGGGTCTGAATCAAATTTCAAATGTCATAAAATTTCCAGATCTAAATGTTACAGCTTGAGTACCTTTCTAGTGGTAATATGCTTTGGCTTTCCTTTGTTTAAATCTGTTCCCTAAAATAAAAACTGTTTCAAGTTTTATAACCCTCTTTCCTGTGATTTTGTGTCTGTCTTTTATATACACCAACTCACCACCTTCTTAAAATCTTCTTTCTCCATCTCACCTGATTGGACCTACCCATTTCTTCCATTAGCCCACTCCACTTTTTCTTCTTTAAATGTTAAGGACATTTTGAAAGTTAAACTCTGTTTTTATTTGGAAAAAAAGATTTCTTTAAATACACGCACCTTTATACATTGTTCAGTCCTATAAGTTAGTATTAGCATAGTAGCATATTACTCTACCTGATCAAGCATGTGATACATGGTGCCCTCTGCTTCTGCTTAGGCAGTTTGGTAGATGATAAACTAAGACTTATTTATGGATTAAGGGCAAAGTGACATTTTTGTTGAAATAAAATATCACAGGTTGAATGCTCCAGCTTCTTTATGTTAATTTCAACAAGAACTGGTCTAAACAGAGATTCAATCTTGCTAATGCTGAACATAGTACTCCTACCAGAAGCTTTCGGTTGTTAACTCTGAGAAGCCTTGCTAACTTACCCAAGTCTGACTAAATTTCCAGAAGTTGGCTGTGAGTATATTTTAAACATAAAAGGGGGAAGCTGGAGCAGTCATGGTGCTTAGATTGTTTGGGAATTAAGGGAACTGAACTTCTGCCTTCTAAATAGTTATCAAATAGATGAAAGAACTGAGAACACTTAGGCAGTAGCACCTTCATCTTTCTGGTCATGGTATAAAGACACATCCTTTTTGCTTGTCCTCATGGTGCACTGGGAATTCTTAATTCCTGTTTTAAAACAGTCAATAAAAGTTATAGCTTGCTACTCACCCTGTTTCCTTTCCTTTTTACCTGTTGTTTCCTGCAAATATTTGCTGTGTTCAAATCAAACCCCACAAAATATCTTCTGAAGACTGGGACTCTTTCTCAAGTTTCCAAGAATAGTATTTTTTTCCTTTCTGAAAAATTTATTTTCCTTTTTCTTTCCCCCCCTCCTGACGCCTGTACCCTACAGACTGTGAAATTCACTAATAAGAACTCTAGTGGGTTCCTCACAGGCTACAACGTGTTCAGGTCAGCTGTTCTTGTTCTTAGGAAGAGCTGATGTTACATGAAGTAAGGGCTCAGGAATAAAGAGAATGTGTTTTCTCTTAATGCCTGATAGTTTTGTAGGTACACCATACTAAATTAAACTCATCCTAAGGCTGACCACAGATGTACACAACATGGAATTGAAGACAACAGGGTGCTTTAGTGCTCTCCCAGACCTGTGCTCTACCAGGCTGTCTAGGTACTGACTGCATACAGCCTGTCTGACCTGCTTATCCTCACTGTTCTGCCATTCTCTTTTCCTTCTTCTGCTAATCAGAAACCAGGTTGTGCCATTTCATTTGTTCCTTCATTTGTTCACCTTGCCTTTAGGTCAGTGGTGGTGCTTTATAAGCTCTTTTAAAAAAAACAAAGCACAAAGGAAAGAGCAACATCAGGCTCAGAACCAGTTTTATCTTCCCAGGTGCAGTTCTCGTGGCTGCTTTCCAAACCCAGTTATTCAGTAATTGCTTCAGAAGAACTCAGTGCATAAATGTGACTATAAATGGGAAATGTACCCCTTGTAGCCATAATTAATTTTAATAACATTTTGCATAGCAGAGAGTCTCAAAATACTTTCTATTGTCCTAATCTCACAAATACAAAAATTGAGTCATCAGAAGGTTAAACCTGCCATTAGACCAGTCAGTCAGCGGGCCTGGAAATAATTTTTGACTTCCAGACTAATCCTGTGATCACGGAATTTCTTCAGTGCTTTAAAGAATGTTATCTCTGTTGATTATCCAGCATGTATTATTTGTGTCAAGATGAATCACATCTCTGTACACACAGTGTTAAACTGTAATTCAACTCTTATATTTATTTATTTATTATATCGATTTTTAAAGTGCCTGGTGCCCTAGCATCCATATTGATTTACCAGCAACAACTCTCAACACACAAAGTTGATAGTTCTGTCATATATTTATTGTACTATATAAACAGATTTCATTTTCATCTCGGTGAAGACTAGCGTGAAACACATCATTTTATAAAAATCTTGACAGTTTACAAATTTCTCTAAGATGGATACTGTTTGGTGTGTTGTCAAAATGGTAAAAACGCTTCTCTTGTGCAAGTTGCTTGGCAGAATAATAGGTTATAGCTTTTTCAAGTATATTTTGAAAGCTACATATGATAGCAGAGCAAAAACCTCAATGCTCACTGAAGTTTTATGGTTTAATTTTCTAGTAGCCTACCAATTAGTGACACTCATTTGACACATTCCATGTGATAGCCTAGTTCCTGACTATCTAACCCCAATTTTTTCCAACACAGGAGTGGTGCGGTGCATAATGTAATAACAGATCTGATTACACGTGAAATAGCTTAGGGGTTTCCAGCTTTTGCAGCTTTTCAGTGTTTCACCAGGAAACCTCAGAAGTTTCTAGGGGAAGTCTGGACATCTGTGCCAATAGGCTTGGTTACCTCCAAGGTTCCTTCAGATCAATGTGCAGATGTCTTCCCTCTGTGCTGTCCCTGGCTCTGAGTCCATGAACTGTAGGCTGAACCACTGGGAGTAGCTACCTGGTCACATGTCCTGCAGGAAACCTAAGCAAACTAAGCAAAATGCTTAAACATGCATGTTAATTAATCTTAGTGCAGTGAAGAGACAAAACCTGAAAAACCTGCTTAAGTCAGTAGGACCAAATACATGCTTACGCTTAAGCAGGTGCTAAATCAAAATGAGCAGCTTAGCAAGGAATTCTGTGATTTCTCCATGCTGTTGGGGCTAAACTGTACATTTGGTTAGGGCTATTTATGAGACATTATAGCCACTGGGTATAAAGAAAGAAGAGAAAATCTTCGTACTAATTACACTACTCAAAAATACAGGTTAAGTAAAGCAGTACAAAATCATAATTAAGGCCAGTGTCTGCATTTATTTTAATGGACACCTCTCTATTTTAAAATATGAAGAGTAATTACAAGTTGACTGATCCTTGACTAAACTTGGACTGTACACATGTCCAATGATTTACCATATCCTGGTGTTTTTCTCAAGGGCAATAAATACACATGCTGTGTAAGTACCCAAAAAGAGTCTACGTAGGCAGATTTAGGATGCCTTGCATGCAAGAATAAATTCACCTGCAGCAATATAAGAGGAGGAGTTGAATGGCTTTTATATATTCTAAAAATTTAAGCTTTTCTAACATTTTATTGACTAATCAAACATCCTCCTATGAAGAAAAGTTATAAACCTCAGCAATTTGAAACAATCTCTGTGAATAAAGACAATATCAAATGTGCATTTAAATGCTATGCAAGCTTGTAAAAGAAGCCTAGAATACTTTTTCCTATTTTTAAGGTACTATCAGAATGCCATTCTGTATTCTCTAGTGAAATCTCTAATCAATTTTATAGCATAAAAAGTGTGTGTGGGGAGTTAGTGGAACTAAATTAAAACAATTTAAAAATGTGTACAGAATTATCCTGAGATCGAGAGAATGGTTGTCACATATAAATGACTGCCAATTCACATTCAACCTGAATCAATAATAAAGAAGAAGGAAAGGCAAAAAAGGGTGGCAAAGAGAGGAGATGAGAGGGAGAAGGGGAAGGAAAGAGCAGGAGATCGTTGTGATTCTGTGTCAATGAGAGAAGAAATTACTAAACTGACTTAAATATCTTCCTCGCAAAAACACAATTCCCAGCAACTTTCTTGGTAGTTTCAAGAAGTCAAGGACTGAAAAAATCATAGAAATTACAAGCAATGGTGCTGCTTTCTCGTGCTTATATCTAATTCCTTTTCATCAAGTTGACAGATAACCAGGAGGACTCTGGGGCAACACCACTGCATCCTTTCCATAAACATTGGAGCTTGCGTACCAAGGCCTGCGTGCCCAGCAGACTTCAAGCTGGATGCTCTTTTGGTGCCCCTTTGTGCATCTTTTCCCTAAGCCTTACTTCCATCCTTGTTTATAGTCTATTTCCTACAGATTTAAGGTTAATGTGACCAGAATTTTTGTCTGTCCTCCCTTAATAACTTGAGGAGGAGGGACTTCGGAATTTCACTGGGACTTTAAATACCAAAGATAGTTTTAAATCCTAGAACTGGGAATTACTGAACAGGTGAAAAGAATCCCTATTATTTCTCACTGAAAGAAAGGAAAGTTGAGCCAAGCTTTTATCCATTCTCTTGCTGCTGATGAAGTAACTTGTTTGGTTTTTGTCTCTATATTTGCCACTTCTCAGCTGGGTAGAAGGGAGAGGTCCCTTCACTTTTGAAAGGTGCGTAATCCCAGTTTCTGTGGATTAAAATTGACCAGCATAACCTAGTGTAGTATCCCTTGCTCAGACTTGGCCTCTTTTTTCTTTATTTTGATCCCCCTGCCTTGTTTCTCACTTAGTACTCTCATGCTTTGGTCCTTTCCTGCTGGTAGAGTGCAAGTATGTAGCTTCTTAATGAAGGACTTGCACTGCGTCCAAGGACCAAGCAACAGCACCCCAAACTAGTCCATGGCTCTGCAGTCATTTTCCTTTTCTGGAGCCCTCCTTTTTGTTCTATAACCTACATGCTTCTTTTTGTTTGTGGTTGTTTTATTTCCCCCCCCCACTGTCTTTTGGTTTTAGTCAATTCCTGTATCCTTTGGTCTTCTCCTTTTTTTGTTGTATACCAGCCTGGTTAAAATCAGTTATGTCGGAGGAGCAGACCTTTGAGCAGCCCGTTCAGCTTCCATTGCTGTCACCAGGAAAATCACCGCTTACTAATTAGGAGCCAAAGGAAGTGAAAGGCTACGTCCGTCTGACCAGTCACATGAGCTTGGATTAAAGTTCAGAGCGGAGCGCTGCTCCCTCGCTGCCATCACCCCCTCACCTCTCGGGGTGCAGCGCGGCCGGAGGTGCCCTGGGGGCCAGGGGCTATGGGGGTCCCCCCGGCGCGGCAGGGCAGGGCAGCGCCTGGCAGCCAGGGCTGTCCCACCACCCCAGCCAAGGAGCAGGGCAGGCTGGGCTGAAATGGGGTCCTGGGGAGGCTGGGCAGGGCCATTAAAACTCATGAGTGCCCCAGGGCCTGGCAGCAGCCCCCCTGGTTCCACCCTGGAGCAAAACCACCTGCTCTCAAGGGGGTAGGGGAGAAGCAAATCTAACTTTCAGAGGGGCAGACTCATATTTCCATTCTGAACCTACAAGCTGTAGGTCACCATCTCGGGCTGCTTTTGAAAGTCCTACAGATTTTATTTTTTCGGTATTGTTTATTTCATTATTTGTCCTACAGATTTTATTTACTCCTGAGGCTGGGAATCTTAGGGGGGCTTGCCAAAGAACTACAGTGGGCATAAGAGAAGAACAGCTCAGAACAGCCTGATACTTAATCATAGGCTGTAAATATCTTTTACAGACTTCTCTGTTTGCAACTGTTGCTAAGCATGGGAAATTACTGAATTAGTCAGCTTCATTTGTATTTCTGTTAAGGCAGAGCTTGGAACATTAATTAAATTACATTTCAAGTTTAGGGATAATAAAGCTATGTATTCCCATTGAAAAGTAAAACAATAATACAATAAAAAATAAATATAATATAATAAAACGACAGCAAATATACCAAGGGTAAAGGGCCAAACTTTGCCAAAGTCTCTGTTTTCCCCTCCATAGGGCTGTAGACCTCAACAACCACAGAAGCACAGAGGACTGCAAGGGAGGTGAATTGCTTCCCTGACTCCTGCCAGCTTGGACAGCAAGCAGTAAGCCAGGAGGAGGGTAATCAAGTGGAAAGGTAGCAAGAGTTACTACTACAACAACATCATGTCTTGCTAGGAGCTCCCAGTGCAAGTGGAATTCAGAGTTTAAGTTTTATCAAACACCTTGAAAGAGAACTGGAAGCCCCACTGCAGTGTAAGCAAACACATATTCTTAGTCATTACCAGCTTTCCTAAATTCTGCTTCTTTCTCATCTTCTCTTAAAATATTTTGGTTTGTGCAGCAGATTCAAATCTGCAGTCTTTACACTTGAAGATGTGACAACATTTCTGGTTTGTTGGAATCCACAAAGCTTTAACATGTGAAAAGGAAAGAATATTCATTCTAGCTTCACCCGGCTCTCTCCAAAGCACCAGAGGTGGGGTGTTGTAATGCCTTTGGTCCTTTCTCACACACTGGAATTTTGCATTTCTATGTCAGCTGGGCCTCCCTGCCCACAATCCCTAAAGGCTGAGGTTCACCCAGAGTACAGGAGAAAATCTTTTGCAAGCAGGTCGCAACTGCAGCATTTTGTTTCAGTTCTGTGATCCGTGTATCTTCTGCCTAAATGTTATTCTCAGATTTATGTTTTTATCTTGACTTTAAGTTTCTAAGTGAGCAGTATTTTTGTTTAGAAGATACTGATTTCCCTGGTATTCATTACAATTGGCTGTGCTTCGAGTATGTCAGGAGCTTAGTCAGCTGTTAGTGCAACTGAGACTTGTTTTTCTTCTTTTTACCCCTTTCATCCAGCGGAAAAAGTTTCCTGCTGCTCTCCCTACTGATATTTGATATCCTCTCTCCAACTGATGTACGTCTTTAACTTTTAAAGAACAGCATGTCAACTAGCTCTGTTGATTATCACTCATTTTGTCTTTTTTTTTTTTCTTCATTGCAAGATTATTTTGGAGGTGTTACTTCTCAGGGGAATGACTTTTTCTAATCCAACTCCCTTTTCTGTAATAATAATAATAATTAAAAAATCACTTTCTCACATGTTGCAACAATGTATTTATTTAATCTACAGAATTAAAGGAATGCTTAGAGTAAGCAAAGCAGCCAGTCAGCAGCTTTTCTGAATGTCTGTTACAAGTAATATTGTAATGCAAAAAAGTAGGGAACTTGAGAGATTTTTTGAGTCTCCCTTGAAGTGGTTTACATTTTAACAGGTTTTCCTGATAATCATCTCTCTTCCTCTTTTTTGCCATAAACATACTTTCTGGCACCACCAGCAACTATTTACATTGGAAAGAAACAGCGGGAAGCCATTACTATGCAGTTATTGATCATGTAATGAAATGTATCACTAAGAGCCATGCCAAAAGCTGTCCACTGGTCTTTTTACAATCCGTAAATGACAAAAACATTTCTAAAACCTTATTCTGCCACTAACATTGAACTCCCTGCTTATCTTTAAAAGTATTTGTTTCCCACTGTCTTTGGGAACAGGAAGCTTCAAGCAATAGAAAAACACAAGTATACAAAAGCAGAAATACTGAAGGAATGTTTGAAAGGTAGATCGACCGATCCTACAATCGCATGGATTAATTGCCCAGAATTATGTATTTTATAAAAACAACTGCAATACCATTCATAGATCCTTAGCGGTGGACAAGTGGAATTCATGAGATAGCTCTTCTGTGACGGTCAGTTCTAGTTCAATAAATCACTGTCTTACTTTGACTTGAAGTTGCATAAAGTCATTGGCTCAAGGTCAACTTCTATGTGATCCCTAAAGTGTCCCCAAACCAGCTCTGCCACAGCCTCAACCAGATCCTATCTTACAAGCCAATACCATATGTGGACCTGTGATGAAGAAAGTAGAATAAACCCAGATGCTTGGAACTTTGGAACACTTAAAAAAAAAAAAATCACCTTTAAAACCCCTTTGATGAATTTAAAGTCACAGCTTATTTGTAGTTCACTTTCTGCCAGTGAGGGATTTACTTTACCTCCGCTAAGGAGGAAAACTTTTCCACCAAGAAAACTTCTCCTTAATCATGTGTGTACATGAAAGTTGATGCCAGAAACCAAATCTCTGGCAGAAAATATTTTTTCCTACAATAACATCTCCCTGGCTTACTCTTTTATAAAGCAAACTCTTTAATTGCTTCCAGAAATATTCTGGGTTTCTGCTCTTCTCTGGTGTATTTAAACTTTCCCTTTTTTATCTTTGTGGTGTTTTTCAGCATTCTTTCCCCAGCTAGCTGTTCAAATCTGATCCTCATAATTCACTAGCTGTTTTCAAAAAAAGAGTGAGGCTTCTCTTAGAAAGAAGAACTCACAAATAAGAGGTTTTACCTGGCCAAAAGAGTCTGGCAAAACCTGAATTTCATATGGGAAGGATCACAGAGCAAAACACAAATACAAGAACAAAGCACACTTTTGATGCAGTTGCTGAAAGCATAAACAAGATCAGAAAAAGGTTAGAAAATGAAATGTAATTAGTACAGGGTTTGGGTTTTTTTAATACTGTAGAGGGAAACACAATCTTCATGGGGGGTGGGGGGGGGAGGAAATGGTAGAAAAACTGCATGATAGAGAAGCTTAGGCTCAAAGTTCAAGAAGCAGCTGGGACAGGCCCAGAAGTAGCTGTAGACATGCACTTATGTATTTGACCCAATTTTACAAAACCCTGAAGTTAATTCCAGTTTTACATGAGCAAAAGATGTTTCCATGTGGACACAAGGTGACTGAAAGCAGTATAGGCATTTAAAAAGTAAGATAAGCTGTTTTTGTAGACATAGCCTATAGAAACCTTTTCCAAAAACTAATCACTACTTTTAGGTCCCTTATCAGCAAAACATGGAATTCACTCCAATAAAACTTATGTCCAATGAATTTAGAATAAATTAAAGAAAAGCATTTTTAACTGAGATAGGTGTATGGAAAAGAGTGCTTTGGGCAGTGTAGGTAAATTTTGTGGCTGAATAATTTTATGGCTGATAATAATACCTGCAGTTACTACATGTACCAAGTTAAGGATAATTAAGATAAGGATAATTAAATCTTATTCTTGTAGGGTATAAACTAAATTGGCAAAAGTCAGGAGGGAATTTTTTTCTTCCAACCTTTATTTATTATTGCACTGCGTATATTTTTAGGGAATATTAGAATATGTTCACCTATTTTTGGAAGCCTCTGGTTCTTGGATACTGCTGATAATAGAAGAGTGGATCACTGATATCATCTGCCATCAGATTATTTTTGGTGTCCTCGGTGGAAACCCACAAGGCCTGCAAATACACAAGCAGACATTCATAGTGAGAACAACGCATTGCATTGTGTATATATTCAAAAGTATGTTAAAACATTAATGTAGCCATCTTTAGGACATTTTTAATTTCTTAGCTTGGTGCTCCATAAGAATTAGAACCTATTTCTACACTGAGTATTCAGAACACATGCTGCTGCACATCAGTGTGGAGATCTGAGAGAAAGAGGGAGTTCTGCCATCACCGAGCCTTTCTGCTCCCTTAATAAGCTCCCCAGCCCTTCACGGACTGCTGAGGAAATCCAGGTCCTCAGAGGGCTCTGCATAATTCTCAGTGTTTTTTTCATACACAAGCCCAGCTGCGTATCAACTGGTGCTGCATGTGTAGAACACACATAGATTAGCTTTTAGTTTCTATACCTCTACTTTTATAATTGCACCCTGATAGAGCATTATTCTGTTTTTATAAACTTGTCTGTCACACAAATACGATATGCTTGTCGAGAAGGAAAAAGGAATCCTAGGATGTATCGGGCAAAATAGTCCCAGCAGGGACTACCTACAAATACAGAGGTACATGGGATACAGATGCAGGGGAATTATAGTACAAAGCACTGTTGAGGCCTCATCTGAAGTACCATGTACAGTTCTGGTCCTGTATATTAAAAAATGAAACAGGTATGGATAAAGGTTAATAACATGATTAGGTAAATGGAGACCCCCATGCTCTTGTAAGAGGAGTCTGGATCTTGGCTAGTTCCATCTAGTACAGGAAAAGTTGTGTGTGGGCAGAACCACCCATCACAAAAGTTTCTGGACAGATGTATCCTAAAGGGAAAAGAACCATTTAGGCTAAAAAACAGTATCGGTGTGCAAGAATAGGCATAAACTGCTACTGGAGTTCTAGTTGGAAATTTCTAATCATGCATGAATGTTCTGAAACAGCCTTCAAATAGGAATAACGGGGACAAGAAATGTCTTTTAATTTTTTAAAAAAACAACAAGCATAGTTAAATGACAAGAAACTTGATAACTCTGTCCTCTTTGATATTGAATCAAAAATGATGGGCTTCTTAATATAGGGTAGTATATTATCTCTAAGAAATACCAAACATTCCCATGTGTTTATTCTCATCAGAGAGGGAAGTGGAGAACATGAGAGAGTTAGTTAGCCTCCTACTGTTTTCAGTTGCGGCCATTTGGAATGAGAAGGGTTAGGCACAGAAGCATAACCCAGTCTACATCCAGCCACCCCTGGTTAAGAGTTTTGATACTTCTCCGTATCTGACCATGTGGTTATCTGATGTGGCTAAACCAGAATTATTCTTTTTCCAGATTACTTTTCATCTGCATCAACTTCAACTACCTGATTTCATTCATCACAATTTAGGTACCGCCAGTTAACAAAGCTGTGAGTGAGGATTGCATTTTACCACATACCAAAGTACTTTTCAGTGACTGTGTGAAAAAAATGTATACAGCCACCAAGAACAGAAAATGAAACTATGACGCATATCTGGTTTATGAGCTGAAGGTTCCCTTTCCTCTGGGAGCCATTCAATATCGCAGATAGATTTGAAATGTAACTTCTGTAACAGTGTGTTTTGATAACAAAGCCTCAGTTTGAGACTGGAAAAGATCATAGCTGCAAAGGTTGCATCTGAAAGACTAAGCTGTTACTTCTTTGCTGCACGCAGATAACAAAAAGTGTCCATGGACACAATTTTGTATGCTTATCTAACAATCACCAATGAGCAAAAAAATTTGCAAGATGTGAATTACAAAGGACAGGCAAATATCTAAAATTATAGGGGAGTCATCATCCTTTCCACACTTTTCTATTAGTTCCCCGAGCTTGGTAGCATTACTCCCAAACAGATTTTGCCTCAGCCTTTTAGTTCTCACCCATGCTCCGGTCTGTCTAAGGCACCATGCTAAGAATACTTGGCTCAGGGGAATATCAGAGTACGTGATGATCAAACATAATACGTGTGCATCTCAAACACTTAATAATTAGAATTACTGCCTGTGGAGAATAAGCAGTACGCTTCCAGCAGAGTTTCTCCCTAGGCCACCGACTCTGCTTTTAGACTATGAGTAGTCTGACGACACCAACTGCCAACCCCGTATCAGTGGCTATAGGTTACTTCACATAGGCGACCTGCAGTATAACACATCTATTGTGATAGTTCACGCCTTGTCTTATCTCAGTGACACTTAAAAACCAAAACCAAGCACTATGTGCGTGTTTTTATAATGCAAGATCTTACATGGCAGATATCACAAGAAAAATGTTTCAAATGTTATCCAAGACAGCTTGTGCTTTTTTAAACTTGAAGATCAATGTTATCAAGCTGTTTCCCCACACATGCAAACAATAACAAGGTTAAAATAATATTAGGTCTGTCTTAATTTCAAAACAATCCTCCAAAATGAAGTGAAGGCTGATGAAGTGATTAATCTGTTGACTTAAAGCACTGAAACTTACATAGTGCATTGAGATAATCTCCAGCATAAATGGAAAATCACTGGAAAGGAAGGCCACGGACAAAATATGATACTACAGGTGATAGCAGTTAACTCTTTGGATTCAGAAGCGGTGTGAAAATTAGGCCTTCAGAAATTCAAGGCCTTGTCTTCATACAGATCACAGCTACACTTTGCAACAAAGTCTTGAATTGGTTGACCTTTGCAAAAATTACATGGAGGCTTGTTTTTGAAAACCGATTATATCAACCTTGCTTGCCTTTGTTTGGTGGAGGGTTCAGGAGTCACAGCAATAAAATCAGGAAAACCAGTAGGTTTTCATACTATCAAAAGTAATTTGTGAGACATTGCAAGACTAGTAGTGTGAAATTAAGACAAAAAATTACTGAACATGTCTAAAAATGAGGATGGACATACTGGAATATTCTTATTTCTCCTTGCCTCTTTCAGACTGTTAAAATTAGCCAAGGCAGGTCTGTTCTTAGTCCTTACATTTGGTAATGGCAAGATAGCAGAGATCTTTCTTACTCCAAGAGCCTAAACTGTAGGCTACAGCTCTTATGGCAATCACATATGTGTGTACATGAAAACTCTTCTGGACTACTGTAGAGAGCAATTTTTTGTTACTCCTTAAAAATATAACAGTGTGTGTCCTTATTTTGTGTTAAACATTAATTTTTTTTTTAATTTTAGCAGGATTTTCCCAGCTGCTAGATGCTTTGGTGCTAGCTAGCAGCCTACTTACCTTAACTTCTAACTTTAACAGCATACCCTTATCAAGGCACTGAACACACCGACACAATTACACCAGGTCCAATTGCCCTCACCAGCCTGTAACCACCTTCCTCCATAATCCTCCTCTGCAATCCCTTCTACCTCCCTCCCCAGGCTTTAGCTGCCAGCATCCAAGATGAGCACTAATATGCCACAGCTGTATAGCTTTTGTGAAAACCGGTAAGTGGTGAGAAAATTCTCACCTGGGGACTCTGCAGCTTCTGTCCCTGGATGGGAGCGGGGTGTAGGCTCAGGCCCCTGCCCTTGCTCCTTTCCTTAGTCCTTGCCCGAGAGCCCTGGTGGGTTAGCTGCATCCAGCCTTGTAGATCACAGCCTTGCGTTGCTGCTTTGTCTTGACTTTCAACCTGCCTTGTTACTATGAACTTGACTGCTAATTACCGGGCTGTTGACCAAACTCTATTACCACCAGTGGACTTGCTCAGCTTGTCTTGTTGGGGTGCTGTGGGACTGCACCCTGGTGGGTCATGTCATTGCCCCTGCCTGCCTTGCTGTCACCCCTATCTCCTGGCTTGCCTAATTAAGGTCTGTATTTAACTTTCATGCATTGGAAGATGCTCAGTCATTTTACAGAGTTATAATGTATAATTAAGCGATGTATTTAGCATATATTTCTCAAGTTATGCTGTTCATAATCACCTTTGCTAATAAAATCAAAGCAGTACCTCCCTCAGCTGCTATCAAGACAGTTCAAGGTGATGATCGTAATTCTCCTGTACATAAAAGCACAGAAAGGCCGAACAAGCCTGATGAATGAGAATTTTGGTACTTCAAAGACACTGTCCTCATATTTCAAAAGCTCTATAAATTGCCGTCAATAGGGTCAAATGCAGCACTGAACACAACTCTGTCAGGAATGAATTAAGGTAGTAGTCAGAGAACAAGCACAGATGACAAGATCCTACTTTAGTTAGCCAGGTTTTATTCTACAAGAGTTTTTACTTAAGAAATAAGGTGGTGAAGACTTTGCTCAATGGCTAGTAACCAAGAGTGAACTGGAATAAAGAATGGGCCAGTACTGAGACCATCCATCTTCTTTCCACTCTACATAATATAGTTTATATGCATCCAGGGCTATATATAAATTAGGATTTTTTTGAAAAGTGTGCTTTGTGGGGCTTTCACTTATCCTGCAGGTCTTGAACTTTTATGCTTTCTCTGTGAATAGAGACTTCGCCCTGACCCTGGGGGGACTTAGGATTGTGTACAGGAACCACGATAGGACCGTTACAAACAAACAAAAAAATTGTTTTGTTAGAAGTAGTCATCTTGATTGCTCCAATAACCCATCAGCCACAGATAAGATGACTCTTTTCTACTTTGGACTTTGTGTGCCTTCATATACAGCGTAAGATTTTATCACTAGGACCACCTAGAGCTGCTCCCTAGTGCAGAGCCCCAAATCTGTAGCAGCAGCACCATGCTCTTGCCACACCACACCATGAAAGACACAATGCACATTCTTAGTAGGAAACATAAAATTAACTTGGGACTTCTAGTTGGGGCTTCTCACCCACCTCCCTTCCCTGAGAGCTCTGGATGAGAAGGGAACACTTTCTACTAGTTGTTCACCTTTTTCCCCATGCCTGGAGGGAGAGTTTTTCTATCTAGGTTGTGAAGTGCTTCATCTCATAGCAATCACAGTTCCCCCTACTTTAATTCATACGATGTGTCATGGACACTTTGCTAGCTGAGCTTGACTGGCATTTTCTGCAGCAGTAGAGCATACTTTTCACAACAAATTGAATGGTGATGGAAATTGAATTATATTACTTTTGGTTTATAGTTTAAGCTTCTAACCTTACCAGCCTGAGTTGGGAACCTAGTTTTTCTGCTTCTCACATACTAAGGGAGGAGACAACTCAGATCAAGAGCCTCTCTGTCTCCTCTGGCTTGGCATGAGAGTTAAATTCTTAAAATAAACAACGTGAACCCCTCTGTGTCAGATGTTTTGACAGCAAATGAGTGTCACAGTGTAGACCTTTTGTAAGAAGCTGAACATAAGGCATTACATGCTGCTGAAAACAAAACTCAGTGAGTTTGCTTCATTAATGTGTTTTTATTGTTTATACATGAAAAACTTTAATGTTTAATAATTCATATCATCATGTCTATTCCAAATGGAGCACAAGAAGCAAAAGCATCACATGGTTATTAAGAACAGCATTCACTCCACGTTTTAGAATACAAAGATTTATTGTTTTTATTGTAATCCAATTTAATCTCTTCAGTGCACCAGCAAATAATTTGCATTATCTTGTGAAGGATCTTGAAGACTACTCTATAGATAGTTTATACAAAGTTACACTCATTAATATTTCCAAGTTTTGGGAGGGGACCTGAATAAATTATCTATTTATTACACTTATACAGGAAAAAGGAAGAGAAAATACCAACAGCATTAAGCAGAATAAAAAACCCCAAATATAACAATTTTAATAACTGTGTAAATATAATACATATTACAATCACAGTTAAATATTTCATTTCTTTGTCTCAACTCTTAGAAGGAGGAAGGGCAGAAATGTTGAAAGTGTCACCGAAGGACTAATTATCTTCTAATGATACAAATACTGCTGCTGAAAATTACATTTAATTAAATTATTAACTAGGTTTTGACTAATTAACTAGGGCTTTGTAAGCATGAAGCACTCTGAAGAGCTATCATTATTGTACTGCCTGTAACTAAATATCTTTGCTAGAGCATGTGTACACAGGATTCTGCTGCAATCTCTGTGAACTGATACCCCAATTATGCCATTGCCACTCATTGCTCATAAAATGCACAGAGTCATATGCAATGTTATTTCCCTCACAGAACTGTAAGGAAGATAAATGATATCCAATTACTAGCTGAGAACATGACATTAGATCCAGTTGTTTGATTCCCCCAGTAGGTAATTGCATACATTCCCATGCTAGTGAGTATTTATTTTATCCAATTTCTTTTAAGTCTATATGGAAACTGAGACCTTCATACAGCAATAGCAGCATGAAATGGAATATTTTGATGGCTCTCTGTTCTTACAACCTGTTTGATATGGACCAAATCCCAAACTGCTGAAGTCAACAGAAGATTGACTTGAGTAGACTGTTGGAGAGAATATAAAGTGTTGAGATCTAATTTCCAAAAGAAATACTTTCATTTGATATCCAGGAAACAAGTGTACATAAACAATTCAGAAATATAATTTTAGGACTAAGACATATTGGGGTTATTTTTACCCTCTTAATGTTAGCCTTGAGAATAATTCTTGGCTTGTGTTTTTCCCCAAAGGACAACCAGTTTTTATTCAATTCACAAGATCTGCATGGGAATAATATTTTAGAATATCATTGGAATTAAAGAGTTTTCATTGGATAAGCTTTTTTCATACATATTATAGGATATTAGCACATTTATCTGGATCTGACCATCTGTTGTATCACTAGTACAGTATTTAAATTTCCTGACAATGTTTAACTTCAAAAATTAATTCCAAGATACTGTCTGCTTTTAAAGTCCAAATAAGTTCTGTATTCAGTTCCTGTATAATATAAAAGAATAGACTATATTATCATCTATCACCAATGTCAGCTCAACTTAGTTCCATTAGCCTGGGAATGACTGAATAGATTCAGGACAAAAGTAAACCACCCATGTACACCATTACCCATATCATGTACTTTAATTCCATCAGGGAAATCACTTATGATCATCTGATTTTTACCTAACAGTTACAGCATCAAGATTAAAAAGCATTATTGAGAGACGCAGCTTTAGGCAAAGTAGGACAAAGTCAGCAAAACTGAGCCCTTAAGATCCTCCCCAAGTAACTGAGAGTCAAAATGAACTTTTTGGCTCAAGTACTAGGTAGCCACTGTTCATTGACTGCCTTCACAGCCTCCTCCTGCAGCTGTCTCCAGGCTCCCTCTCCACCTGCTCTGTCTGTAAGAACAGGGAGGGAGGGAGGGAGATGCCCTAGCAGCGAGGTGACAATAACAGAAGACCGGAGTCTGCCCACAGTCACCTTCCTGCTGCATGTAGTGCACATCTGTGCAAGGCTTTTCTTTTTTGTTCTCACTCATAGGTCAGCAAAAAATGCAGTCTCGGTGACAGAACTACAGATTCTAAGTGCTCCCAATGACTTACGATTACAGGCAATTAGAAAATGCCTATCTTTGATAACTCGCTCAGTGATAACTCACATTTCCATTAGTCATGTCTACATATTTCCAAATTACAAATTAAACATTTGTCCTGGTCAGACTTCCATCCTTTCCTTATCATGCCTGCTATATTAGAGACCCTTATGGTAGCAGGAATTTGTTCATGTAGACAGCAATAGACATTAATACTGCTCTTAATCTTCTGTTTAAACAGGCTAACTACAGTGAGCTCCCCCAGCCTAAATCAGAAACCTCAGTAATGAAACCCTGTTCTCGCCAGGAGTTCATCATAAAACTCACCTTTTCGCTTCAGTGAGAGAGTTTCACCTTACCAATTTTATTGGGACAGGATTTCACTCCCTATCTTTTAATCTAACGAGAAGGATTAGGGATTGCAATGCCACATCAAATACATACACGCAATAATAAATAGTAGTGACCAGGATTTTGCTCCTGTTTAAATCCTGGTAGTGGGCACACAGCATAGGAGACATAGTCAGAGTGGAATTAAGTTTTTTTTCTTCTGGGATGCAGGGGTCCTTTACTAAGGACATATATCTATCTCACTCTGGATATAGGACCCCTCTGAGCACTATTAAAAATATTTTTGGATTGGTGTCCTGTAGATTTCAGCCAGATTGCTTTGAAACATGTAGTGTTACAAAGAAATACTGGGATTTTTCCAGAAACCAAAAATTGGCACTGCAGTTTTCTTTGTTGATAAGTTGACAAAGACTCCTGTTTCAAAGACCACTTATCACACTAACTGCAGTAGAAATGGAGCCAGTATCTTCTGTGAATGCTAATAAGCAAAAGCAGATATAAAGTCTCTTTGGTGTGTTTGAACAAACTAAAAAACCAAAAAACTTTTAAATTAATTTTTGTTCAAATCAGCTCAGTGCAACATAATCAAAAAGCACTTTTCCCCATGGTTAAGACACAGCCCACCACATGATTCTATGATCTCAGGTCATGTTGTAACCTGAGGAAAGCCTAGGCCACCACCTTCTAAGCTGTATCTTGAAGAAGGCTAGTAAGCTAACATAATTGAAACCTACCCTAAAGTGATGGGTCAGCAGATTGAAGTTACAGGGAAAATCTTTTCTTTGGAGTATCAATTTCTGAACTAATGGTTCAAAGTGCATGTCTATCACAAAGGAAATCTCTCTGTGCTGGAAATCCAAGCATAGACTCAGCTAGCAGTTAAGCAGAAAACAAAACACAAAACAAAATCCTATCATACTTACAACAACTGGAAAAGAAGGGATACATGGATCTTTACATTTAGATGGTAAAATCTCCCAGCTTCCCCACACAAAAACTCTCCCCTTTTTATGACACTCACTGTTCCACACAAGATGTGTTTAATATTGTAATTAGCAATATTCTTGGTTTGTATAGTTGGGTTACAATGTCATTTAATACATGACAATACCTGCTCAAATAAGATAATGCTGTTCTTTAAGCATATCATACTTGCTATCTTGCTGAAAGACACTTCTATTGTCATGACCTGCTAAAACATCACTTTTAAGCAGAAGGGAAAAGACTCAGCAAGAAACAAAGTGGATACTAAAGTGCAAAGTCAGTTATCACACCTCCCCCCCCCCCCCCCCCCATGAAATATACCTCTTAATATTTTCTGTGGACTTCTGACATGCATATTACTGAGAAAGTACATAATATAGCTTTAGTTTCAAGTATATCCATTATATTGAACATTGTTTGCCCAGAGGGAAAACTAATGCTATTGTAGATGCCCCGAATAGTTTATTCTAGGGCTTTGACTAAACTTTCAGCTGAGCCCCTTCTACCTTTCCCTAAGTCCCTGCTGGCCCTAGAGATCTGGAATACTATTGGCATGAAATGTGTTAAGTAACATTTAATTTATGTAAAGACCAGTCTCATTCTGCCAGTATAGAAAGTCCTTAGCCCTAAGACAGGTATAATCCACCAAGCAGGTTTCTTAATGCATTACGATCATACCTAATTGATCCTTCCAAGTATCTAAGAAACAGATTTGAACTGGTTCTCTGAAACAGGTGTTGTTCTCATTTCTAGTCCTTTGACTACTAAAATCTTCCATTGAAAAGCTGGATCCTTAGACAGATTTTTTTTTTTTTGAGAAGAAATATGCATTGCATTAATTCCTGTATTTCATAATCCCATAGAGAGGGAGATGTTCACTAGGCAACACTGGTAAAGGTTCCCTGGAACTTTTTTCTTATAGTATCCCAAACAGGAAATAATATGGCCTGTTCAGAGAGTCTCCAGGGGAAATTAAAAGGAATGTTCAGAGGCATGAAAAAAGACCTATGAAGAAAGAGTGGAAAAATTAAAGTTACTTATTTCAAACAAGTAAATTTAAAAAAATAAAGGGAACAATTCTTCCTTCTCCCTCATAATGTAAGAGATAGGAGTCCACAAGTGAAATCAGTTTGTAAGTTCAAAATAAAAAGGAGATAAATTTTCCCAAAGCAGGTAGTTAACCTGTGGATCTTACTGGCCCCAGATGCTATAAATTAAACAACAAAAAAGATTACCTAAAAGAATATGTACCAGTTATTACCAGTCTAATCGAGTAGGAGTCTTCTAATATTTCTAAAGGGATAATCTGTTCCCTAGGTTCAGTGGGTAAGAACAGACTTGTATTTCATCACAAAAACCCCCCACAGCTTTAACTTTAGAAAAATATTTTTTAAAAGTTTGAGAATAAGAAGCATTGAGGTGGATTGTCTGGAAAGATTAAAGAGGTCTTTAAGAGTCAGGAGTGCTGCAAGTTTACAAGAACCTGCCTGGAAGAGCTTACTTACCATGTTAGATGTTCTCTTGAATGTTTCCCTTTCAGCAAGCATCTGGTACAATAATGCTTGAATTGTTTAAGGATTGTCCCAAATTGTAGCTATTTCATTTAATAAGGCAGTACATGTAGCCAGGTATTCACTGTATTAACTGGCCATTAATCAGGCAAATTGTCCAATCTTCCGTGAACAATAAAGAGCTCCAGAGTTTTGTTTAGTGCGTTCAGTGACTAAAGAGGGGTTTAGGAAGACCCTGGCATCACAAACATATTTGGTAGAGCCACCTACCCATCTCTGAAGAGACAGAACTAAGCTACATTTGTGTCCTTTTGCTTATAACATACAAGACTGTTTCAATCTTTTGTTCAATGTGCTAGAAATTCCTCTTCCAAATTAAATAATTTTTTTTCAAGGATTCATGTCCTTACAAGCTGAAAAAAGTTTTCTACATATCACAAGACATGCTGTAAAATCGCAGTAACCACAGTTTCCTAATAATTGTTGCACTGTAATTTAGCTAGCAAAAAGAAACAAAGCAATAGGTGTTTTGACAGAAAAAAGAACATATGACCAAGTTTACTTTTATGTTGTTTTTACTTGTTTGTAGTCAAGAACTTACTTTACACTCCCTAAATATATTGGGCTATAAAGCCACACACCACCAATTACTGGAGGCCAAACAATGCTGTATCTAACAAGAGCAACAGAGAATGGTTTTTTGTAGTCCCATCTTGTGCTGGTAGTTTTCCACTCTAATAGTGAAGTTAAGACACAGGAACGGCTATGTTAACAGGTAATACAGTGTATCAGTGGCCCATCTTTAGGGTGAAAGAACGCTGAGGACCTAGCACCCACACCATATGCAATTCAGAGGGTTTAATTTCATACTATCTTTAATTTGCTGCCACAGCCTGAATGCCCTTAAACAGCTAGAATACATTTGGTGTATTGCTAGCTTACGCTTTTCAGTTCAGTCTTATCCAAATTAACTATTCAGTTCATATGCTCTGTAGCTGCTTGATTATGTGAGCGAAAACAACATTTAAGCAGGTGAGATTGGGAGATTCAATTCAAAAAGCACGTTTCTGGTCTAAACTAAAATCCTAGCATTAGCAGCATGTCTTCTGGTTTTGATTCCTTTCCCGGGTCTTTGCTCTTTACTGCTATCCTGCCTAGGGAGCAGTCTCATTCCAATATTCCACTCAAACAAGTGGAGTACTGGATGGATGAGGAAGAAACATGCATGTAGGCTGTTTATAATAGAATGAGTACTAGCAACAGTATGAATTGTTCCAAAGATAACTTCAAAACAAGCTAAAGAGAGTAAGTGCTATACTAGTGAGACTAAATGGAGCTAGCTAGAGCACAGATAGACAAAGATCTTCTACACATTAACTTGGTATGCCACACACTACTGTATTTCATTCATATCCTTCGTGTTTGCAGTATCACATTGCAGCCCATAACATTATTTAGTCTTTTTGTAAGATTAGAAAGAGGGGAAAATAATCCAACCAGATCTACTATTTGGCTCAACATCTGGGGAATGCTTAATCAAAACACAAGGGTTCTTTTATATTCCTGTTCACGACCACGCCAGCAGTACAACCCATGACCCGCAGATTCTCACGCAATCTAGTTGCATACTCCCAGATTCCCACCCGAGGGCACACACACGATGTAACCCCTGGCCAGCCCTGCTCCCTTGGTTTCCCCCCAAGCTTCCACAGCACTACTTCCTAAACAAAGAGCTTTTCAGGCATCAAAAAGTCAAAACCTGGCTACAAGAACCATATAAAATCCTATTTCTGATAACTAAATTCCATTTAATCTATTCATAATCCCTCAAATACTGCAAATATTTGTATTCGATTAAGAAAAAAAAAACAACAAACCCATGGGGTTTGGTTTAAGTCCTTTAAAGGACTCTCCCCTCGGGTCCTCAAGCCCGAGACCGGATCGCCTCCTTCCTCGGGGAAGGCTGGAGGCAGAGCAGGCCCGAGCCATCGGAGCCGCTGGCAGGGCTCTCCCAGCGGGCCGGGCCGGGCCGGCCGGCCTCCCCCGTGCAGGGCCTCCACGGCGGCCCGGGACGCTGAGCAGCCCAGCCCAGGGGCTGGGCGCGCCTAGCGCGACGCCCGGCACCGGGCCCCACAGAGCCGCAGACGCAAGGCTGGATGGGGGAAGAGGCGCGGCGCCGTTCCGGCCCGGCTGCGAAGGGTCTGGAGGCGGCCCCGGCCCAGCCCACAGCCCGTCCCGCCGCTGCCCCGGGCCACCCGCGGCCGGCGCCGCAGCCCCCGGCATCGATGACTCGGCGCTCAAGCACCCTGACTTCCCTTGGAAGCAGCGCCGCTTCGCAAGCGCGGAACCCATCGAGGAGTCGGCGTTCGACTTCCAGCGGGGTCTCTATGCCCCCGGCGCCATCTTGGCGCGGGGGCGGAGCGCTACCGGCAGGGGCGAGCTACGCGGCGGGGCGCCCCGGGGCCTTGCCGCCGCCAGCGGGAGAGCGTGGAGGACCACCCGTTCTCGTCCCCGCTCCCTACGCCCGCTTATGTCAGCTGCTTGCGGTAGTGACCCAGTAAGTAGCGCATGCGCCCAACTACCGTTCCCTCCCTGCTGGGTTGCGTCACGGCGCGCGTGCCTCGGGGCCGTTGCGGCGCTGGGTCCGGGCAGCGGCGCCGGGCATGGGCAGGCAGCCGCAGACCGTTGCTCGCTGTGGCGCATGCGCGCCCGCTCGCCCGCCGCCCCCCTGTGCCGTGCCGTGCCGCTCCATGGGACACGCGCGGTTGTTTTCTCCCTGCAGCCGGGGGGCGGAGGAGGAGGAGGAAGATGCCGGGGAAGCTGAAGGTCAAAATCGTGGCAGGGCGCCATTTGCCGGTGATGGACCGCGCCAGTGACCTGACCGACGCCTTTGTGGAGGTTAGCGGGAGGGGAGGGGCGCTGAGCCCCGGGGGGGGAGGAGGGCGGCCCCGCCAGCTCGCGCCTCGGGCCCGCGCACCTGCCGCCGGCGCCGCGCGGCCGAGGCACCTGCCGGGCCCCGCCGCGGCGCCCCCGGGCGAGGGGCGGGGGGACGCGCACCTACCGCGGCCGCGCGGGACGCCCCCTGCTGGCCGGCCGCGCTGCCGTGACAGGTGCCGCCGCGGTCACGTACGCTGGCGCGGAGGGCTGCCTGGGCCGCCGCCGGCCACCGCTCCCCTCGGCGGTCCCGCCCTGGGAGGCGTTTCGTGCCTTCGGGCTCGGCCAGAGAGCTGTTCTGTTGGCTGCCCCCCTCTGCGCGGGAGGGCGGGCCGGCCAGGGCCGGGTGGGCGAGCATGGGCCGCAGAGGGGCTGCAGGAGTGGCAAGGAGCACCCTGAGCCCGTGTCCGCAGGGATGCTTTAAAAGCAGTTTGCGGTTTACCCTCGGGTATGATTTTTAGCTGACAGACATGTAGAATTTGACTGGCATTTTAGAAATGGTCTACTCGTTTTCAGCGTCTCTCGGCTGAAGGTTGTTAATGAATGGCTCTTGCTGATGTCGCAGCCAAATGGAATCCATTTCAGGATTCGAGAGATGCGTTGTAAGCAGGATGGAGAAGTAGTAAAAGCGTGTTTAAGTCATTTGTATCTCTGAATATATGAAGTGCAGAGTGGTTGTACAGGCTTTACTTCTAAGGCCGATATTCATATTTCTATTTAAAGTCTTTGAAATACTGAAATATTTTCAAAGAGGATTTCTATTGGACAAATATTTAATATTGTTTGCATGTTTAAATCACTTTATTGTACCAAAAGTATCTAACCTCAACATTCTTTACAATCATGTAGCTAGTTGACAGTCAATATAGAAGGCGTTCTCAGGAAGGGATTGTAAAATAAGTGACGTAATCCTTCTGTTTTATGATTCATTATTTCCAGTATGAACAACTTAGAACATTTCAGAAACATCCATAGATTCAGAAATCATACTCTTAGAAAAAGCAAAGAGGTGTTTAAAAATGGAATGCTATGTAAATGCATGCTTGTACCACAAATAGTAATTCAGGTTGGCACAACACTGGAATTAAGGTAGGAAGACAGAATGTCTTTCTAGAACTGCATAAATTGAAAAGTCTGATAATAGTAATATCAAAATAAATTTTGATATATAAGTCCTGATTTGGTTTGATGCTTAAAAATTTGGTTGACATTAGACAGTAAGCACATTGCTTAGTGAGACAGCAAATTGGTAATAAAGTGAAAATTTATTTCTCATGTGCTTTTCAATGCAGCTGAAATAGTACACAGTTGTATTTTATTACATGAATGACAATCATTTAATTTAGTGTTTCAGTGTTTGGTTTCAGATGTTTCATCACTCAGTTTTTAATTTATAAACGTTTCTCTTGTAATGCTAAATTTGATTAATAGGCAGTGTACAACAACTTGATGTGTGCTACTAGGAGACAGGGAAAACAGGAATAGGAAATACAGCTCTCTGATGAGTTTCATGTGGCCTGTTTTTATGCTGCCCTGAGGAGAAACAGCTCTCTTCTCCTGTTGGTCGTTTGTTCCCAACCCTGCGCCATCTGTGCCAACCCCACTGTCTGAGTAGCTGTGTAGCAAAATAGATTTGGAAATTCATCTGGTTAAAGACTAGCTTAGCAAAAAAGGAAAATAAAATTTATCAGAAAGATCAATTTACTTAGGTGGGTTAATGTGCAGTTTCATGAATGTCTTGGCACAAATAAAGCTGAAGAAATATGTAGATGGGGCCTTGCTTTTAGCACTGTTACTTAGAAAGACTGTGGGAACTACCCTTTCCACATACAGAGTAGGCAAGGCAGTAGGTGAGATTTATGTCAAAATAAATAGAGCTTGAAACTGTTGTTTTATTTTTCAGTGTAAGGTTGCTGAAAACCTTTACAAAACGTTTTCACGAAAATAAAAATGAAAAGCTAAAGTAATGTTAAGGTACTAGCTGATGACTAGCCTTTAATTTCCTTGTTAAATTTTCTCATATAAATCTAGAATTAGAAAAGAAAATGAGAAAAGACTTTAGAGCTCTTACTTGGCTCAGGTTATGCATAACTTGGACTTTGCCAGCATGTGTGATCTGGAGCAAATTAGCACAATTTCTTCTGTAATTGTGCTTCTAAATTTGTACAGCGGACAGCAGTGTAGTGCTTGATTGTCTCTACTAGCTTTAATGAACTAGCTTGACTACTGGAGAATTTCAGTTGTAGCTGCCTGGGGCTCCAAGGGAACTAATTTACTCCCTAGATAACATGTAAAAATAGGTTGGGTGGAGCTCTGGGCTGTTGCATCTTGGCAGCTTCTGGTACATAAGGTAGCTCAGTTAAAACTAGCATCAGTATCACTTGATTATACTGCTTTGTGTGACGAATACACATTCTAAGTGGCAGTGCTCTTAGTTTTCTGTGTGCACATAGGCTGCATCCACCTTTTGATAGCTAGATGATTTTTTACACTAAGGTTGCTTAGTCCTGTGTTTTCATACTGCTCTGGCTTTTTAACTTTAAAGCTTACTTTGAAGTAACTTCTTCTTGAAAAGCATTACTGTTCATTGAATCAAATAAGGGGCCCCACCTTTTTTTTGTTTCTTTGGTCACAAATGCTGTACAGGGTTCTGTTGACTGAGGTATGTACAGTTCTATATAGAGAGCTCAGCGTGAACTCATAGTCCAGTTCTGCAGTGCTTTAGGCTTTTCAAATTAACTGGGCGTACTTAAGCAAGTGCAGAATCTCTTTAGAGTTGGGGTATGCACCTATGCAAAATAATCACCGTATTACTGAAACATGTAAAGTGTTTATTTAATACTTTCTTGAGCAAAAATATTTTAAAAACTGCTGTACTGTTTTCAAAAGCTAAGCCTAAATTTAGTCTCCAAAATCCATTTAGACTTTTAGAAAGAAAATAGCATTCAAAATCCACAACTGTCTTTGACTGCAGCATTTCTTTTATATCAGCACATTCATTATTTTCTTAAGAATCTTGAATGAATTAAAAAAAATAACTTTGGGTATTTGTAAGTACCATCAGATAGTTGGTATGAGTTGAAGTACTAATTATTTTGAGAGGCAACATTCAGAGAATTAGAAGTGTTTGTAAATGGTTTGGAATGAAAGCTGCAGTGAAATAAAGGCTCTTGCATTGTGCAGCACGGTTTCTTGATGTATGGAGCATCACAGAAATTCAGTTTCACTTTTCTTTTTTTTTTTTTAAAAAAAACCCAAACAAATTGGGTCCTTCTGAAATAGACTGCTATGGAGACCAAATGGAGATTCCTGAAATAAGCTGTTATGTAGTTGAAGGTGCATTAATCAATAGAAGTAGGGAGAATATTTAATCTTCAGTAACTGTGGGTTACAGGGATATATATAGAGATATGTAATCTTAACCTTTTTGCCTATATGCTTTCTGAAATTTTCTATATTTTAAGAAAGGAATAGAAACTGATAAGGTGCTTCCCCCTTGCTGCTCTGAATTTACTGATATGTGTCCAGCATATCAAGATTGCAGTTAATGGAGATGGTTTCCGTTATTTTTCTGGTGTGTATCTGGGGAGATTTCTTAAATTTAAGAAATAAATTTACCCATGTTACCATTTTATTTCCAGATTTCTTTTATAAATTGTCAATAAAGCTGATTTAGAAATCCTAGAGAGAACAGTAATAGGACATAAACTATCAATATTTAGATAGAATACTTTTGCTTATAATATTTCTAAACTGAAGGCGAAAAAGAGTGTACCAAGTGACTTGGAATAGCCAATATAAGCAATATTTTTACCTCTCAAGTGATTAGGAGGAAAAGAAACGATTTTAATAGTGGGAGAGAGAGATTTATTGGAAGTCTTGTTGTTACGTGGAAGGTTACTTACTGATACTTGTGAATAGATTAAAAAAGCCAGTCTCACTGAAAAGGATTTGTTGATATTGTTGAAATATGTATTTGAAATTATTTGCATGTGTAGATTTAATGGGTTTCTAAATTTATTTATTAATATTTATTATTAATAATAGAATGCTTGTATTTTTAGGTAAAATTTGGAAATACAACATTTAAGACAGATGTGTATCCCAAATCACTTAATCCTCAGTGGAATTCTGAGTGGTTCAAGTTTGAAGTAAGTATTTTTTTCAAGAGTTTGCCTGCATCTGTATAGACACTCTGGTTTAGATGCCCTTAATGAAATAATTTCATTTCAGGCAGAAAATGAGTTTTGAGGAGTGAAGTGTATTTCTGTTTAAATACACATGAAGCCTTTTCATCAAGCCTGTCTACAGTTAGATCTTGTTTGCTAAAGGCTTTTTAGGACTGTTTGTAAAGTTAAAAGCTTGCCCAATTTGATCAAACTCAAATGTTATTCTGGGTAATAATAAAAAAGACAAGACAGAGTTAAAAGTGGGGGGAAAATAGCATTATGGATTAGGCTTTCAGATATTAGTACAGGTATGCTTGTATTTTTTTTTAAAGGGGTAATTTTGAGTAAGGAAAGTTAATTGGGATTTGAAATGTTACTTTGGGTTGCAAGAATAATGCACTTGACAGAGAAGAAAATGGAGAATTCCAGTGAGAAAATTACAAAATAAAGAGCTTGGACAACAATTACTGGACACTTTCTTTTCCTGTTTCCTTATGTAATAATGAGGGCACTCAGCATTTTCCTGTAATTGCTTGTTGCTTTCCAGGATCTGATTTGTTGATGTTCTTTGACATTACGCCCTGAACAAGTGTTTACATATTCTGTTTTTTTTTTTCTTTGTTACTGCATTTTTTTTAATTACTTAAAAAAAAAAAGTAATGGTGTTTAGAATAAATTAATTGTTAAAACATCTGAATATATAGTACTGGTTCATTTATAGTGTTCTAAGATAATATCACAGTATAAACATGGTTGTAAATATATGTACATATAATAAAGTGATGTAATATCTGGTAATGTTAGAAATATTCTAGAGCAAATATAAAATAGTAAGGTTAGGCAGATTATTAATCAACGCGGAATGCTTGATTAAGAGCATGTCTTAATCGGCAATCCATGTTGATCAAGAAAGTAGTACTGTGGTGTTGAAATTAAATTAATTTTTCTTTTTTTATCTTTCAGTTCCTGGGGTCATTTTTTTGGGAAGGGGAAAGAGCTGATCTGTGTGGAGGGTTAACTCTACTCATACAGAGAGAGTTTTTTTGACAATAACGGAAGTCTCAAAATTATATCTTTTTGCATGGAAAAATGGATTTGGGAAAGAAAAGAGCCAAACAGCAACATTGAAATGTGGAATTCTTTTTTTTTTTTTCTTTTCTTTCCTTTCCCAAAGAGTGGAAAAACACTAACTGCTTAAGACACTGTAAGTGTGTGCGTGTATGTGTAGTTGGATCTTTTTGCAAGATTACATGTTATGATTCTGCAAACACTTACATGAGTCATCCCATTGCATTTAGCAAACCTGATTCTTGGTTTGTGATGTTGAACACAAAAAGTTGTAGAATGTCTATCTTTGTATGTCCTAAAAAATAGTTGAGGTGTCTGCAGATGGGTTATTTATTTAGGAAAATACATGTCTGAAATTACTGGGTTTTTACAATGGGTTATATAAAATGTCTTGTCTTCTTTTAAGCCACTGACCAGCTTGGAAAGGTGAGAGGACCAGTAAATATAACTTCAGAGTACAATAGTCCTCTGAGATGCTTTATCTTAAATTTTCTCTTTTTTTAATGAAAAGTATGTATTGTGGAGATGGGTAGACAGTTTAGGGAATGTGACTTAAAACAAATCATGTGGAATTTTAAAATGTGTAGTCACTGTAATCTTTCTTTTCTGTTCTTCTCCCAGTGATAACTCTGGTTCCAGGATCTCACCAGTCTGTGAAGGGTAAAATCAAAATAACTGAATGTGCTTAGATACAGGAAATTGAAATTACAGATTTATCTGTGTCAGGTCACCGTACATCACTAATTCTCCTCTTTTTTGCATTCGTTTTTCAGCAGTATTTCCCTGTGTGTTTTTTTAAATACTCAGATTCCATGTTAATATTTGTTTCTAGGTAGATGATGAAGAGCTACAAGATGAGCCTCTCCAAATCACAGTTCTTGATCATGATACCTACAGTGCTAATGATGCCATTGGCAAAGTGTACATAGATATTGATCCTTTGCTCTATAGTGAAGCAGCTACGGTTATTTCAGGATGGTTTCCTATTTATGATACCATTCATGGTAAGATTTTCTAATTTAGAAGTAAAAAAATGTTGTTTGAGATGTAATCTGCTTCTTACAATCTTCATTTCTGTAAGCTGTCTTCAGAAATTTGTAATAATTTTATCCTTGGGAGCTAGAATGCTACTTTTCTGGCGCTTTTTTCCTTATTTCTGGCATGAGAAAATTTCTGGCATAGTCGTTCAGACTAGTGCTTGGCAGAACGCCTTTCATAGAACTTGTGACAAGTGGAAGAAGTCTCCACGTGGTATTTAAAATAGTTACTGCAAAATTCAGATATTAAAAAAAAAAAAAAAAAGACCCAAACATACTTTTCCAATTACCACGTGTTCACAAAAGAATATAGTTTTGCTGAAGTCACTTGGGGTGTGCCGTCCTGGGATGTTGGATAAACTTCACTTGATTGAGATGGAGGGATAGGATGTGATGTATTTTCCACATAAAATACAGGATGAAATTCCTTTTCCCTGCAGAAAGTACTCTCAGTGCTAGGTAGATTTCATCAGAATATCTTGAAGGTATGAGAAATGAAGTTGATCATATATTTGCCTTTGATTTTAATGAAACACAGCTTTTGTCCCAGAAAATCAAGGTCAGTTTACAGCAGTTAGCTTGCTTCTTGAATGCCTTATTGCAGAACATCTATGTGGTTGTCATTACCACCCTTGTTCATTATCCAGTGTGAATTAAATAACCTAACTATGTTAAAAGCTAATTGTAACTCATTGTTGGGAAATAATTAATGGTATTTACTGGATGATCATCATAGCTGATGCAAAGTATTTTTTACATTTAAAACAGTTATATTGAAGAGTGGTTTTTTGAGAAATATTGCATGTATTTTTCTTACTTATCTTTTTATTCCATTCACATTTTCCTATCAAACATTTTTCTTTTGAAGTTAAACTAGGTGAACACTTGTCTCAGGATGTATACAACTTGTATGTCAGAGAGAATTAGATTTCTCTATATTTTTCTAGTTCTGTTACTATTTCAGAGCTTTTTTTTCTATTTAAGTAAAATTAGAATTCTTATATTTTCATGCTCATAGAGGTAGATTCTAGTTATCTTGATCCTTGGCAAACAGTAATTGATGCTTCCTTAAAAAAATAATGAAGATAATGTTTATAAATTTTTATTATAATTTTTTTTTTTGCACCTTAACATGATTATTTGTGAAAATATATGACCCTGATGCACTTCCTGTTATAATAACTGAAGGCTTCTTTCTGTTGGCATTTTGGAACATAGGTATAGGTGACTTTATTGCAGTAATGTCAGAGTCAATCTATGAATCTAATGCTTTTCTTTGAGTGTCATATGTTTGTGATAAAGGCTTCTGAAGACACTAGGGATCAGACTTATCAAGTAGTTTAGTCCTCAATATGTCAGAACCTATAATATGTGAAATGATTTTGTTACTGAGTGGGGAAGAAGAAGAAAAAGCTCAGAATAGAAAAGTAGAAAAATAAAAAAGGAATGGCTGTGTGTTGAGGAAATATTCCATTATTAATAAGGTTTAATTGTGGCCAAAAATTAAGCTTTATCTAAAAAGTCTGTAATACCCTATTTTTAATATGTGTCTTTTCATAATCAAAGTATTTTACAAACATTTACTGTGCCACTTTGCGGTTCTAGAAAGAACCATAAATTTTCTCTTTGGATTGAACTTCACAGAGTAGCTTTACTGTGATTTTGAAACCATTTCAGGGAGAAAATGTAAAAGCTTTTTGGTGTTGGTCAGAGCTTTTTGATGGGGACAGGACTCCAGTTTCAAGGCATCTGTACTCAAAGTTAGTACTTCTGACCTTTTGCGCTAAGGATATCTTGGGACAGTCATGGTACTTAGATACTGATTTTATACCCTTCCTGCATTGATGGTACAGGGCAAAGGAGCAGAGAGAGCATTTGCTCACTGCAGCAGAGGCCACTGCAGTATCAGGAGGCTGATGGCTTCTCTTTTCCCAGTCCCATCCGTACACCAGGTATTTGAGGACTGTTGCTTGCATAGCTTCAGCTTCAAAGGCTGGGCAGAACTAGAAACTTCCTCTGAGAGGGCGTATCTGCATCAAACCTGAGAGGCAAGGAAATGTCTTCCTGCTTCTCTGGCCCAGGCTAGAATTGACATGTGAACTGCCAGTTGAACCAAGCGGTTCCAGCAGGGTTATAGTTTTTCCTGCAAAGAATGTACTAACTCATTGGTAATAGAAAGTGCATTAATTACTAATAATAGGGAATAACTAATAGGGCTAGTTTTGTATTTGTTTCTGATACAGCTTCTAATTTTTCATGTTTTTTATTGATAGGTATACGTGGGGAGATCAATGTGGTGGTGAAAGTAGATCTCTTCAATGATTTGAACAGATTTAGGCAGTCATCCTGTGGAGTCAAGTTTTTTTGCAGTAAGTAGAGGAAAAAAGTTTATTCGAATGCAAAACTTCCCCCTCTTCTTTTCTTTCTTTACCTGTTCTGTCAGTTTCCCTTCTTTCACCAGCTTATTGCATAAGCCCAGTGGAGATTACATTGAAGCCAGTAGCAAATACAGGAAATTGTTTAGTTTTCTTTTTTTTTAAATAAATTTTTACTGTTCATATTTCGAAACAACGTAAATAACTGATTCCTCCCCCCCCCCCCCCCCAATCTTTCTGAAGTTGCATTTCAGTGCATGTGCATACACACGTTGTGTTACTTTCAGTGCATATCCTGTTAAAGAGGCACGAAGTGAAAAGGTTTCATAATGGTACATGTTGTAACTGTTACACTGGACAGTTATCTTATCAGTGTTCCAGAGTCTCTCAGAACAAAATTGCTTAGAGTATGTACATGTTTTAACAGAAAATCATGTGGATTACTTTCTGGAATCGTTCACATCACTTTTTATGTGTAATTTTGTTTTTCTTGGAATTCTTGGCTTATAGACTTATGCCTTACATCTTTTATATAAAAGTATTTTTTTTTAACAGCTACATCTATTCCTAAGTGTTACAGAGCAGTAGTAATTCATGGATTTGTGGAAGAACTTGTAGTTAATGAAGACCCAGAATACCAGTGGATAGACCGAATTCGTACACCAAGGGCATCGAATGAGGCTAGACAAAGACTTATTTCACTCATGTCAGGTATTAAACATGTAGGCTGTAATGGTTATTGCTGCTTTTAAAAATATTCACCATTTAAATAAGTGACTTGCTTAAGACAACTTTGTATATGATTTTTGGTATTAATTATGTTTATTTTTTCAGTTCACAGTGTCTTCTGTGTCTGGAGGTTCTGTTGTCCTAACTGATGGCCAGTATGGCTGACTTTTTTTTTTTTTTTTTTGGTCTTTCTTTCTTTCTTTTCCTTCTTGGTGAGGGCATGCTGCTGTCTAATTCATTGATTGTTTTTAGCAAGATCTTAGAAACCCATGGAACTGTCTTGAAGATGTTCTTAACCCATATGAGGAGTATTACTAGAATTTTGACTTAATTAAAATAATAAACTACTCCACCCTCTTTGAACTACTTTGAACTGTGTGAACAAATATACACCATCTCAGATACAGGGTGTATTAATACTTATCCCATGTTTTCAAAGTCAAGATTGGTTCATTGTTTCTCAAGCACACTTCCGTATTGCCTTGCATGGATTCTGCAGGACATACCTGCAATGCCTGGAGAGACCAGTGATTAGAGTCGATTGATGTCTCCACAGTATCAAGTATCTTCACAGAGGTTTTTTTTTTTTATTCCTTATGCTTATGAACAGCAGTTGTGAACCAAGATCCTTCTGTTTCAGTGCCAATAGAACGGAACAAAACACCCCTACTCTAGAGTGCTTACACACTAAGACAAGGGACAACCAATTGAGAGAGGTGGACAATATTGAAGGTGTAATGAATACAAAGAAATGATGAAAAATAGCCACTAGAATGATAGGCAGTGGTTTCAGTTCTCTAATTGGCTCTTAATGTTGTCAGGTTTCTTTTAGATGCAGCTGTGTTTTAAGGAAGATACTAAAAGAAAAAGTGAGTTGGGTTTTGCAAGCATGTATGGAAATCTTTAGGAAGTGGGGCAACATAAAAGATCACGGAGATGTTACTCAGCATCTTCACTAGGAGAGCCAGCACGTTTTGAGGAAAACTAAAAAACAATATTGTCGTAACTGATGTGAATTCACTTTTTATGAGGTTTTTAATGTAGCTCCCCTGGTATGTCAGTTTACATGATTAACATTTGCATATCTCTTGCGTTGCATAAATGGTGAAAGTGGATAAAGTAGCACATGTGGAAGTATTCTGCTAGATTTTATTAATATTTTTATTCATGGCAGTGGTTAAGAGGAAAAAACCCAAAGGACCTCATAGCAATACTGTTTCATGTCATGTAATATAATGGTTCACATTGCAATCATTGTTACTGGTGGCCACACCTAAAGAATCCTGAAGAAATCTGTAACTTCTGAGAACGACCCAGGCTGTTTCATAGTTCTCTGTCATATTACGTGTTGTATATGTGAAAAAAGAATTCAGTCTCAACCTTGGCTTGAATGGAATCCATAGTAGTTTTCACTCAGCTAGAAACTTTCATACTCTACCTCAATCTTCGAGATTTTTTTTCAAGACCAATACATGCATAATTTCAGCCTCTGTTAAGAAGTTTACAATAGGAACCTTTTCTGGTCATGTTAAAACCAAGCTTCTAGAAAGCAGTAGTGATCATTTCATTCCACTTGATTTCTTACCATCATTGACATTGGGACTGTAAGGCTATCGTCTGTGACGGTGAGGCTTTTTCAGTTTATTAACAGAGGAATTCTGTTTGTTAACAGAGGAATTCTGTTAACAAACTGTAAATCTTTTCCAAATCTTTCCGAACTGGAAATCTGTTTCCAAAATGGAAATCTTTCATTTTCATCAAAAGAGAGATTATATTTTGCACCTAGTGTTACCAAGGCTAGCTACATGGATCAATGAACTTTTTTAAAAAACATGCTGCTAAGTAAGCATCTATGGCAGACCATTGTCTTACGGTTACAGTCTTTAAGTCTTTGAGTGCAGCTAATAGAGGAGAAGTGGCAGTCTTTTGTTTGCAGTGGGTGGCATATTAGGTATTGTTTTGTTTATTTGGTGTTACATTTTGTAGATGAGGCTGCATATTGAACACTATTAATTTAAGAAGAGCAAAAAGTATGATTTAGGTTGAAATATTTTTAAATAAGTTTGTAAAAAAAAAAAAAAAATTATAGATGCCTATCCACATGGTTTTCAAAGGTGTTGCATTGTTCTGAACTGTATGGAGTATTTAGAAACTTGTGTGTGTTCCAGCACACGTCTTGCCCATCTCTTTCTCTAAGTAAAAAAGGGAAAACTAATGAAAATAAAAACCAGATAAAAACATTTCTGAAATAACATGTTGTAATCAGAGTATATTTGGAGGAAAAAGGAAAAAGCTATGCAAATCATGAACATCACACTATATTATAGGAGGTAGAGATTCTGATGAGCTGCTTGGTGTAATTATGTAAGATTGGATCTATTGCCTGTTTTACTGACTTGGAGATTCCAAAAGCAGAGGCCAAAGACCACAAAAGAAAATAGGGAAAGTTCACTGCAATTATGAGCTCTTTACCTTTTGTTTTGTAGGTGAATTGCAAAGGAAGATTGGCTTGAAGGTGCTTGAAATGAGAGGAAATGCTGTTGTTGGTTATTTGCAGTGTTTTGATTTGGAGGGAGAGTCTGGACTAGTAGTACGAGCTATAGGAACAGCCTGCACGTTGGATAAATTAAGTAACACATCAGCATTTTTACCTGCATGTAACTCCCCATCCAAAGAAATGAAGGAGTAAGTATGAATTAATAATTTGTAGGGAAACAAGTTTCATCTCTCTTTTCATATTCATTCAGTTTTACATAACCAGTGTGATTTCTTTTTTTTCCCCAGAATTTGTTTTTGTTTTGTAGCTTTATTTGTCTGCAACTCAGTTTATATTCCACAATTTTGAAATGTTTTAGGTTGGATTACTTAAGTTCTTTCTTTAGAAGCTGGAGTGGTAAACCTTAATATGACTTTTTTGAATTTATATAGCAACGGTATTACGTATCCTTGGGTTGTGATCCGCCAGTTTCCTAACTAATAATTAGTTCTGCCCTGACTCTGTGTTTGTACAGTAAACGTTTTTTGTGAGGTCTTCTTATGATATACCTTCTGTTCAAGATTTTCCAAGTTCAGTAAAATCAGGTTTGAGTGTTTATTCTGAGCATATAAGAAAAGATAAATTTTGAATTTAGACAGTGTTTATGCTGAGCATATAAGAAAAGACAAATTTTTAATTCAGGCAGTTCTGTCAGTGATTTAGAGAATGACCCTGAAGTAGTCTCGTCTTTTCTTGTGTGCTTTGCTTTTTACTGTTGCAAAACAAGTAGGGCTATTACAAAACAGGTAGGGTTACAGACTACTTGCAGAGAAAACTTTTTATGATGAGAGGTAGAATTTCTTGATCTTTGTTGTATCTACTGCAGCACCAAACACAGTTTGAATGCAATCTTTAATGTCTCTACAAATTAATGGAAAAATACTTGCAGTCTTCTTCAAATTTTTACTACTTGGATAAATTAGTTATTTTCTGTTTGGTAGAGCAATCCAGTTTCTGGAAGGAAAAAACAGCACCAAAAAGTATACTACTAATGCTATGTTTCCAGAGGTATTATTTGAATTAGCTATTTTCATTAACTTGGAACTGTTGTGACATTACAATAGTAGTTAGGCATTTTTGTTGTGCAGGCATCAGTATGATCTGACTTCTCAAAATTACTGGTTTCTGTTTCAAATCATAGCTTGTTTAACTTGTCTTGATTTTTAAAATTTGCCGTCAAAAGAGCTTCTGGATACACTGCAGCATAAAATAACAGTGGTGATTAAAAAAAAAAAAAAGGTGGACCTGGTTAACTACCAACTTAAAGAGCATTCATAAATAAATCGGTAGCTTTCACTCTGGAGCAAAATGTGGAAATTCCACCCCCCAAATAATCCATGTTCAGCTTGGTGGTGGATATTGTCAGAATCATTGTCCCATCAGTCCAAAAAATGGGAATGTTTCTCAAAGGCAGCACAATCAACTAATACTTCTTATTATTGGCTTTACTAACTTGATGTCCTGTTGCCAAAGAATCAATTACACATTCACGAGCTAGTGCTTAAGCTGTTCCTTTCTCTCTTTTTATTTCATCTGGACTCTTGCATGCTAGGAATTAAAATTCTTAGAGTCTGCTTAAAGTAAGAGATCTCCTCTAGCTAAACTTCCCTGAAATAATTTATAACATAACTTTGCAACCTGTTTGTATGTATTGTTTTCTTTTCTTCCACCTTGGCTGCAAATTCTCTCAGGTCTCCGCTGGTTCATCCGCCAAGCCATGGATGCCGCTCGACTCACAACAGCCCAATTCACACTGCTACTGGCTCACGACTTACTCAGAACTTCTCTGTGTCTGTTCCCACTCTCATCTACACTGGTACGAGACTGCTCAGACTCAAGAGCTGGGGAGAGGCAGGCCACAGGCACAGTGGTCGCAAAGTGCAGGCAGGCAGGCAGTGTAGGCAGGTACCACCCATCTTTTCTCCCTCATTTTCTCATGGAGACACCTTCCATTGTCAGTGAAGAACTACTCTGTGTGCAGCTGCTGAAACAAAGGCAATAGTTTCTTGAAAATGCATCAGAGTCTCTTCCACAAAGCCACACTCTTCATTTCTTTTTAACATGCTTACTTCCTAAGAAATTAAGTAAAAATAAGTTGATGTATCTGAGAAACATTTGTCATTTTGCAGTCATTGGAGGAAATCATGTTTTGATTGGAGTTCATAATTGCTTTCAAGCGTAATTCAGATATGGTATTTAGGTTTTAAAATGGTTATAGGAAGGGTATGTGCAATTGTGGAAGAGATGGTTTTGGAGAGCAGGTAAGTCAATCTGTGCATAAGTGAACTGTTTGTCAATATAGTTGTTCCCATAAAGATTCTCCTCTTTGCTCTGTTTTTAGCTGTGGCATGCTGCTGATGCTATAGGATAAGGAAACATATTTTTTTTCCCTTAAAATGCATATGTGTGTATATACATAAATGTATGAATATGTATAAACACAAATATAATTTGAAATCATTTTTTCTTTATTAAACTAACTCAAAGCATTGTGTATTTGACCAGATTTTTAAGCCATAAACTGTTTTCAATTTTTTCTTTTGCATATATATAATTTTTTTTGTCACATCTCATGCCTTTCATTTGGCTTAATTGTTTCATTGTAGATTATCAGCATCTATCTGTAGAATGCTGAATGGGTAAAACAGCATTTCTTTGCCTCTGGCCTCATCCCCAGTCTCGCACCTAAGGAATAGCTGCTGGCCCTGCCCCAATCCCATCCTGGTGTTTGGATCATGCTGCTGTCAGCCAGGTCCTTTGGCACAGGATTACTGAATATGTTTCCACCTTCTTCTGGCAGGATTCCCTTCAATGAAGATCCCAATCCCAATACTCATTCATCAGGACCCTCCACCCCTCTGAAAAACCAAACCTATTCCTTTTCACCTTCCAAGTCCTACAGTCGACAGTCCTCTTCTTCTGACACAGATTTGAGTTTGACACCCAAAACTGGTAAGGCGCTTCCACCCACTTTTTGTTTAATTTGTGTTTCTCTTTTTGTATTTTCATTCAATCCCTTTTTGCTTTTTGGCATTTAAGTTATCAAAATGATGTGGAAATTGGAGACTTCAGATAGCACACCTCAAGCTTGAAAGGATTTCTGTAGGGCAAAAATTTAAATCCTTCCGGTATTTCCAGTATTCTGGATAACATTAAAGTGACATTTGTAACACAACGGTATTCAAGTCGAAATAAAACATCTCAGAGCATTAAGGGAGTCCTAAGTACTTGCCTTTTTCTTATTTCCTCCATTTCATATTACAAATCATGGGAGTACCTTTGTCACTACAGTATGTTAAGGACAGTGTTACTAAAACTATGTAGTCTTCAAACCTAATGTGTAGTGCTAAGTTTATTGTATACATTTCTCTGTGATTTTTAACTCCTTTTTGCAAATGGCGATACTAGTGTAGCAGCTGCTGTCTTTTTATTCTCCTTGGTATATGGAAATGGCTTTCCATACACAGTATACTTTTTGTAAGTAACTTAAATTATACACCAGCCATCTTCAAAAAGCATTTTTCTTTCTCCATTGGTCTATCATAATTTCTTCAACTTGTTTCCTCCCTCCTAATTTTTTAGTCTGTGGTTAGAATAATTTCAATAATAATGTCAGCACAACTCGAAGAATTGTTGTCTGTTTATTCTCCATTATGTGACCAGTGCCCTGAGTTTTGCTACCGTAGGGCAAAATATTTTGCAGAATTGTTTATAAAAGTTTGGTTGCTTTTTAAATGGTGTTTTAAATTGTGGTATTTGAAGCTCAGAACATTCTTGTCTCCATCTAGTCTAGACAATTTTTAAGCATATTAAAATAGTTGATTCAACTTTACTTGATAACACCCCTTTCAAGAATTTTTCCAAGCAGATAAATTAAATGTTGCATTCAAATGTGGTTATATTAAATATTTTACCCTGTTTATTCCCTAGATAGGTGTTAAAAAATATTCCCAAGTAGGAAGCTAAATACTATCTTCTCTGTCCTGTTTTTTAAAAAAGAAACAAACAAAAGCAAACTTTTTGGGTTTTTTGGTCTTTTTGTGTAAATGATGACTGTTTTGTGGATAACCTATGGTGGTCGCTTGTTTAAAGTACCTACAAATATAACTGGATGCTTATTACGTAGGAGAACCACAAGTTCATGTGTTTGGTTTACTGAATATTTGAAAACCTGTTTCTTTTGATCAGATTTTCCATGGTAATGATCATGTTGTCTAAAGGACTTAAATGTAATATAGATCGTCATCTTTGTAAATGTCATCAACATGTAAATGTTCTGAATTTATGAAGGTGGTAACTCACTGTGAATTTGTCAAGTTTATAAAGCAGCAACCTTATATCATTCCAGGCAGTGTTATGTAGGTGGATGGGCCCTCTTGTCTTTAGTCAGTTCATTCAGAACTGAAACAGATTGTGTAATTGGTACCTCTTATTTTTAGCGTTTTTTCAAGTATATAAAGATATCTTTTAGCTATCTTTTTAGTATTAAAGCTAACAGTGGGCATACTTTTGCTTACTAGCACTGTCTTTTTAGCAACTTTAAACTCTGCTACTGAAACTTGTCTTAGGAGGATTTTCTGGTTGCATTTAAAAATTCTGTGTCTTGGTGTTACATACTAGATTTTGAATCTTAATAGCTTAAAAGGACAGTATCTCTTGAGTTGTTTGTTTTACGTTTTACCAAAAATTAGGTGATGTGCAGAAGATACTTCCATAGCATACTAAATTCAGTATGTTGTTTTTAACAATTCACTGTATATGTTTAGACCTCTGTTTTCATTTCCTAAGACTGTTATTAAGTTGGAATATTTCAGTGTTAAAGTTGGTGACGTTAGTGTTTAAAAAAAAAAAAGCAAACATCTCATGACATATTAAACATTATCAGATTTGAGATACCCATTACTCAGATTGGCTGATGTGAAAAATGAAGTATTTTCTGATGTTTCTGCAGTACATTATATTCCTCTCTATTTCTCAGTCAGGTACCTAGTGTGTTCACATGTTTGAGGTGGAGACTAACCTGGAAAAAGAGTGCAGATACCACAATTTCACAATATGAGTAACTAAATAGAGGAGATTGAAACTTGGATCTGCTTAAACATCTAGTTTTCAGTAGCTCCAAATCAGAGGAATATTACCTTGATGTCTTTTATAAAATACAGTTGTGATTGTGTTATCCATTATGGTCTATATCTGGTCTAAATACGAGGGGAAATTATTCTGTGCTGAGAAAGCTTGTTTTGGTTTGAAGTTAGACTTCTTCTGTGAATAGTGATATATCTTATGCCACTGCAAACTAAAAGAATATCAGGCTGACAAAAAGCATGACATTTTAATTAGGTAATACATTTTGATGTGACATAGTATATGTTTGGAGGAAATTGAGAAGGTGGGAACTCCTGTGTGGGAACTTAGAATTTTACAAGATTTATGACTCTAAAAATAATAAAACAAATCCATGATTTCTCTGTAAAATAACTTTTTTATACCTAAATAATGAAAGTATTCAGATTAAGAAGGTGTGAGAAGACTGTGTTATTTAGCCTTTACTCCATAGTATTTGTTATCAAATTTTGTATAAAATTTAAAATAAATGTTAGAATACCATGGCTTTTAAAAAAACTAATTTCAAAATACGATTAATCAGGTCATGATTTATGAGAACATGCTTCTCATTCACATTGTGGAGCTGTATTGTCATACCATTTCTTTGTATGTTGAGAAATAATTTAGCAATAAGTGCTGGTTCATTTGGAGAGAAAAAATTGCTTCATTTTGATTTCTTCCGTCTGTTTCTTTAGTCATCTTCTGAATCTACATCTCTTTGTCTCTATTACTTTCCTCCACAGCACCTTCCCCACAGGGACCTAGGATTTTCCTGTTTCCCAGCTCCCCTACACTCTCTTGTGATTCCCCACATCTTAAAAAGTCCTGTCTCCTCCTCTCGGGGTCTAGCCTTAACCCTCTACACTCTAGCCATGTCAGCCCAGTTGTTCTGAGGAAATGTGTTTCTTTCACTGAAGAGCTGCTTCTGGCTGCTTCTGGTAGGATCAATCTATTATGGCCTTTTAAACAAACTTAAGAAAATGTTGTTGTTATTTTATATGGGGGCATTTAACACACAGCCTTCTATAACCCTGTGTTTTTGTTCAATTAGCCTCTGAAAACTGCTGGCTACATGACTATTCATACCATCTCTCACCTCTGCCCCAGAAGCTTGAAACAGCTTCAGAACTTCTTATGGGATTTGAAACATACGTAGTTTATGCTACAGAACTTTCTCCTTTTCCTTCGCAAAATTTCCTTTGGTAATTGGACTAAAATAATTTACTTTTTTTAAAAAAAATCCCCCTTATTCCCTTCACTTTGTTGTTCCTGTATTTTGCATGGAACAAGCACTTGCTCATTAATTCATTCATAATATAATGAAATAATGGCTATCAGATGGCTAGCAACTTTGCTTTTCAATCTTTTAAACAAAGCCCGTACAAACTTTATTTGTACTGCCTCCTTTTCCATTTCACTGACATGCATTATTTTCACAGATTTAAATTAAATAATTGATATTACTGCTTTTTTCTGTAGAAACTATTTGGATTAGTTTGTATTTTTGGAGTTTGTTTCACGTCCAGTATTTATGCTCTGTTTGTCTCTATTTAATATCGTATAGTCCCTTGACAGTGATGTTTAGAATCAATGCCAAATAGTAAAAGCAATTTAATCTTGTTTAATGGGACTATACAGATACTAATCTTTTTGTTTCCTTATCCAAGAACAGCTAAAAATATTTGTTAGAAATTATAGTATTTTTATATATAATTATATGGTAATGATAGCCTAGTAATTTTTGGAAATGTTAGGAATGAATTAACATACATTATTAAGTCCGGTATTATTTCCCGATCTCCCAGTCTTTGGTTAAAACAAATAACTGCACTTTGATATATATATATATATATACACATACAATCTAATTCATGTTTATTAGATGCTTGATCAGAAGAAAAAGGAAACTAGCAAGGAATTGTTATGTTAATTCAAGAAAATATTGGCTGCATTCATAACCGTTTGCACTGTGGTATTTGTATTTCATCCTGCTCCTGACACTTCTTTTTGTTCTTTATCCTGTGCTTTCCTATACAACTTAGGTGTTTATTTTTGCTTTGTCAAGTTAGCACTGATGGTTTTTAGATACAAGAAACACCAATGACAGTATGTTTTTAGGCATGAAATATTACCAAGAAAATCTGATTCACCAGCATTGTGTTTACTTTAGGAAAAACACAATCTTGGTATGTGTTTATTTTTTACTTTTGTGATTACTTTTGTGATTTGCAAGTAACTTACTGTCATACATATAACCTGCATCTCGACACGCTCAGTTAAGAGTACAGTTCCTTGATAAGAGATAATTCAATAGCAAAGATATTTGTGTATCTAATACACTTTCCATCTCTTCAGAAAAGCACCTGTATTGGGGGGGCGGGGGGGTAGGGGTGGGAGTAAAATATATGAAAGAAGGAAAGAGAGAATTGCCCATATTATGCAAAATTTGAGTTATTTCTTATTTTCATTTACAGATAATTTGCAGGTTATGTGTGTGCAAATGTAGTAATCAAATAAGTGTGCTAGTTTTAAATGCTGAGCAGTAGTCTTTATCTGAATGAATCAGATGAGTGAATATTTCATTGCATAGATATTAAAGAAAAGAAAAATAACTGGTAATTTTTTTCACAGTTTATATTTCAAATCAAAGGGGGTACATTGCCTTTGCAATTTTCTTTTTGGTCCCAATCATGCATTATATAGCTACTGCTGTAATTATGTGTACAGTCTCCTCCCAGTGGTTAGGAAAGGTGATTTAGTTACTCTGAAACTCCCAGAAAGCCAGGTTTGTGGGGTTTTGGGGGGTTTTTTTGGTTTTGTTTTGTTTTGGGTTTTTTTTGTTTTGTTTTTAACTGATGATAGTAGAGAGAGAAATTTGGCTATAGAGTAATCTGGCAGAGAGGCATCGTTAAACAGTGTGGGATTAAAGGTGACTTTGCAGCCCTTTTTGATAAGGGCTGAAAATCTGATTATGTAGAACCTTTCTGTGAAAAGCAGAGGAGGTAGATCTATATTGAAATCATAGACAAAACTCCCAATATTAACAAGGAAAAAAGGGAAGTTTTATGTCATAGGAAAGAATTGCAAGCCTAGGTCTTAAAGTCCTTGTATTTTGAAGTCTTTTTTAATTGAGGTTGACAGCAGACAAAGATCTTAGATCAGGAGGTTTTTGTCCAAATGCTGAAAGAACCACTGCTAGTCATGTGATAAACCCAAAAAACACCACCCCTCCAACCCAAATTAAACTGTGATGCTCAGCATTTTTTTCTGAAAATTATGGGGATAATTTGACTGTTTTCATTGACTATTTTATATATTTTTAAATCAAATTTTGATTACAAGTTATAATATGTTTCTTCGAATATCATTTCTACTGATACTCTTCAGGAATGGGCAGTGGGAGTGCTGGAAAAGAAGGGGGGCCGTTTAAAACTCTTTTAAGACAACAGACTCAGTCAGCTCTGGAACAAAGGGTAAGGCATTTTATACTTATACTTCTGATCTACTAAAGTGAAAATTTAGCTTGTAGTAAGTTAACTGTTTCCTGTTACTTTCTGTTTAAAAATATGTGTAATTTTTAGGTTTGAGAACTTACTGGAAATGTTGAACATTTAATAGCCCTTTTAAGCACAAATTATTTAAATTTTAATATATTACTAAAGCATTAAGAAAAGAGTGGAGGAAATAACTGTAATGTGCACAGCACTCAGGTGATTAACAGTTGGTGTTATAAGAAACAGTTACAGCAAAAATTACTGCTATTTAGTATCTGTAAGTTACTGATGCATGTATAAGTAATACTTTACCATCATTTATTTAGCTCAGTTTTTACAGAAGCCATATTCAGAAACATTGGAGTAGCTTTAAACAAGGTGAAAATCTCATTTATACTGCGAAAACTTTCAGTTTTGAAAAATAGATTTGGTGCATAATTTAGCCTTCGTTCTACTACATGAAATGGTGTGCATGTAGCCTTTAAAAATGGTAACTCAAACAAACCTAAACCACTTCCCAAGCAATAAAAGGGCTTTATAGGTTTACTGGTTTTTGAAGAGCCTCTATGGGACTAAAAATGCCATTTGTTATTATGCTGAATAGACTGTATAATAAAAATAGTGTTTTTAATTCTTTGTTTAAATTTTGGAATGGGTCCTCACAACTTTTTTTTTTATAGATTATATACTACTATTATCAAAATGTTATTAGTGAGGTGTCTTGAAAGAAGAAATGTGAATGTTTTCCTATTCAGAAATACATTCTAGTTTAATTACAATTTCTGACTACCTGAACTACTTACATAGAACCGTATACGTTTGTTGAAAACAAAATCAGCTACATCTGTGAAATATAAGTGAATAGCTACTATTTTGAATAAGTGGATGATTTTCTTCTCATTTTTTGTGTTATCCATTGCTAAGGGAGGATCGCCTCATAGGTTCTGTAGAAGGCGGGTATGTTCCAAAATGTTGTGTGACTCTTTTTGTAGCCCTTTTTTCTTGTATTGAGGATTTCTAAACAATTATTTGAAATATTTTGATTTTCTTTTTTGTGAGGCTTTGCAGATTTCTTTGTAATCTTGTTTATGCAGGATTTTTTTTATATTTGTTCTGGGTTTTGTTTTTTTTAAGAGCATTTATCAGATTGGCATACTTTTGCTTAGTTAGTGTTTTGCATGTTGATACATTTCAGTTAAAATTTTAATTTCTCTTTAAATACAAATCCATGTCTTTTTGCTTTTAATGTTTTAGTTTGAAAAAAATGCTTTAAAAAGAGCCTTTTCTCTGTTTACCTTTGTTTCTGCTAGTATTTCAGACATTTCATGGCTGATCTGTTATTTCCTTAGGAAGCTTTTTAAAAACAATTAAAAATGTAAATTAAGAGCACTTAGTGTATTTTTAGAGCTTGAATTTTTGCACATTGTTTTGATAAGACCTGTATATTGTCTAGTGGAAAAGAAATACTGTAAAATGGGATGGAAACATGTTGAATCTGTTATTAATGATGACGATGTAGCAAAGCATGTGGACTGTTAATTGATACAAAAAATATGTTCATACTGTCTTTCAGGAAATATCATGTTGGATGTGTTTCTGCTGCAGTTACCTTTTTTTCAGTTACCTAACTAGAATGAATAACCCTTATAAGTCACTTTGTTTTAATACTGCACACATAGATAGTGCACTCTAGGTACCCGTCTGGATTAGTTAGGGTAGAACTTATTTGGGAAAACAAAGAATAAGTTAAAAATGTATAATATATTTCCACAGGTATTAGATACATAATAAGTTCTTTTGAGTCTTAGTTCAGTTTATTTGGGTATATGGTAATGCTAAGGCATATTAAAACGGGTTCATTTAACTGGATTTCTCCAAAGTTTTTTTGAATCAAATGTGTTTTAAATGTGTCACTTAACCCTAATTGCAAACCAGAACAGATTTTGTTGGAAGGGTAATATTACTTGATTTCTTCCAGGAAAATACACCATCTGAGGAAAACTCACATATGTGTTCTGTTTTGCATTAATATATTTTTAACAATTCACAGGATGCCTGTTGACAGCAGGTGTAACTATAGCACGGCTATCTTTGTGTATATTTTTATCTATAAATGTATATGGTATATTTCCATCAGTGGGAAAATTTTAGCTTACTTTACTCATTAAAAATCAGCCTATGTTTTTGTAGAAATGGCCAAATGCTGCTCTTCATGGTATTTTGTATCTCTGTTGACCTCAACTTGGATAAATGCTGTTTTATTCCTCCACGTTTGCATTCCGCAAGTGCTTGAGAGATCTTTACTGCTGCCTTTTCAAAATGGAGATCTGTTGATCTTCATCTCTGAAGAGCACTGCTAGATAACTGTTGTGTTAGAGTGCAGTTCTCTGTGTGATTCTTTTGGCTGAAATGCTGACTTAAGCAACTTTTCTTTCCAGCGACTTCTTGTTGCTATCCAGCCCATCCCCTCAGTTCATTTGAAGAAACATTGTACGATTGTTTGGCCACCTTGTGAGGTGGCACAGTAAATGTGCTTAGAATAAAAATAATTCAACCAGGAAATTACCAGTATTTTAATATGGACCAGTTCCCTACTCTGGTTCAGCCCCAAAAGCTCTGTGAATATACCTCAGCATTACGAGTATTATCTGAGGGAGTGGTACACCGAGGGGAATGAGTGAATGGCTGGAAGGGAATCTGAGAACTGCTTCAGCTGACACTAACACCAAATGATATGTGTGTGTAGCCTTGTTCCATGTGCTTTTTCATTATTTTGTGTGTCTTTGTATGAACTGTAAATAAAAAAGAATACTACTAGCAATACATGCATGCGTATACACAAACATTTGTAAACATTGTATTAAACATTAGGAAGATTTTATTGTAATCTTATCAAACTTTCCCCAAATGCCAACTATAAAATCTGTATGTAGTTGCACGGATTAAACCAGTGACAGTTCTTTCAGGGCCTATGCAGTCAATGACTGTGAAATGGTGTAGTGAATTGGTATTGGTAAAATGATTGACCATCTTCAGTTGTAGCTTGGAAACTTTAAGATCATCGTGTCTTCTCACTCATGGGAATACTCTGTGCTTGCATCACCTTGGCGTAAAGATAGTCCTTTGCAAATTGCAGTAATAGAGGAGATTTGTAATATGGAAACACTGCACCTGGTTCTTATGGAATCTCTGTTTTCCATGCAAGAAGTGTAGCTTTATAATTTTAAAGTATTACCGATTACCACGTGTAATTGAGGCTGGAACTTGTATTTGAGTAATATAATAATAAAAAACCCCAAACCTTTAAATGAGCTTAAAAAAGAAAAAAAGGGGGAAAAAAGCCATCATACAAAGTGATGGAATTCCTTCTGCCTCAGAATGAATGAGACATTGTTAATGGAATAAGAGCATGTCAGAATGGTTCAGTGAGTTAGTTACCAAGATTTGTCTGTGGCTGAAATTAACTGATAGGACATAGGTCTAATTTTAGCATGTATCATAATAGAGACTTGCAAGTATTGATATGCCTGAGTGTATTGGTTGAGACAAAACCATGTTATTACTTCAGAGTTTTATTCCTGATTTGTAATGTAGGGAATCAGGCAAACTGGAAGTCTGAACATGTTGAAATTACTTGTAGTATGCCTTACGAAAATGAACAAAAAATTAAAGTAATTTCTTAATCTCCATATATATTAAAAAGCATCGGATTTGCTTATGCTTCACAGCATGGAATATCGTTCACTTTGTTCACTACATACTGCTTTGGCACAATATAAATGTGAGTGTATATATATGTATGTATAGAATATAAATGTAGTATAGGCTTAATGGAATTTCATGTAGGTGGCATATGCAGTAAACTTTGATTTCTATAGTTCTGGGAAAGCTAATTATTTTTAATGTTATTAATGTGGGATAACTACATTCAGGGGAGAGAGCAAACATATGTTGATATATTTAAATATAAGTTATGCTGAATGAGTGTCATGGAATTATATGGGGACAAATAGTTTCAGTATACTTGTGAATCACTGAACAGTTGATACTACAGAGCCACAGTGAAAGAGGGTTCTAACAAAGTGTTGATGTACTGGGTTTTTTCCATTTTTCGGCATAAAAGACAGAGAGAAAAGGAGTTTGGACTGTGTTGTAGTCAAAGCTTTCTGACTATTCTGATAACCTGCAAAGCAGTTTCTGATCTGTTAGAACCTTCTGGAGGAATCTTTTCTCTAGTCCTCTCTAGAGATCCATCGGTGCTCCTGAAAAGAGATTAGTCAAGCAGGTTTGCAGAGTCCTGTGGTGAAATCTTCCTGCTTTTTAATTGCATCATAAGGCACAACTGCAGGTTTTGGTGTTTTGAGGGTTGTTTTTTTTTTTTTCCCCTTCTTCTGGTTGTTGGTACTGTGGTTGCTGATTTCAAAGTTTGCCTCTTTAATTTTGAAAGTCTAAGCCAAACAAAAATCCAGAAAACTTGAAGTTTGTAGGACCTTTTAAAAGTTACAAGAGTTCTAATAACAAGGGTGGTAATAATTCTGAAGTGCTAATTTTTAAATCTGCATTGGGCTTTAGTTCAAGAAGGCTTTTCATGCCATGTATTGCTGGAAGAACCGTCATCCTCATTTAATCTGCAGCACGTACACTGTTTAGGTAGAAGCTCAGTTGAACTGTACTGTTGCAAGTGCTTCAAGTATGTGAGAAAGGAATCTCTGCTGTACTTTCTCCCATATAAAATTATGGTGTTTATTTTTTCCATTTAACCAATCATCATGACTATACAAACCATGACTGCATGATTTTTCTTTTATTTTTCTTTTTTTACCTTTATGCATTTAGAATTGCTGAACATAAATCTATTGCATTTCCCCCATAAGTGTGCTACTGTGTATATTAGACATACCATAGAATGTCTCTGTAGAAAATAAAATCTTCCAGTTTTGGGCTCACCTCCTTTGAATATGACTGTTTTACTTCATCATGTGTGTCATGAAAAATTACTGTTACCACTTACTTTGCCTCTTGTATGAACTACATTTCTGAGTAGTTGCTGAAACTCATTAATTCTCCATTTCAATTGTGAATTGGTAAAAACTAATTTGTGCAAATGAATTGGAAGTGAATTTCCTTAGTTTAAGAACTTATGGTTGTATTTCAAAGACTTACGCTTTATTCTAAAAGGTGGATATTCGCTAGCAGAGCAGTCCATTAATATTTTTTAGGTATGTTTTCCTGTAATAAGACATTCATCATTTTTGCAAGACTACAGTTTGTTTTACCCTGTGCTTCAGGATTAAACTGCAGTCAGCTGTAACAATAAGACCTAAAAAATGGAGAAAAATGTTCCTTTATTTTGTATCAGCTAATGAGAGTAGAATTATGTTGTTTAGCTGCCATCCTAAAAGTGGACCAATAGAGGCTTTGCTAACACAAATGTGTAAAGTTTTGATTATTTATTAATATTGTGCTGAGATACAACTCTATGGGGGAAAAGTATTCTTACATTGTATAATATCTCTGCTTTTATTATACTATGGGTATATGAAGACATATGGTTACATAGTGCTTAGTAAGCCTGAAGGACATGTTTGGCCTTATGTAGCTGCTTTGCTTGTATTTCAGGGAAATTATCAATTCACTGCATGTTTATTGGCAGTCAGCAGTGGTCGGTAAGCAGTCATTTGATGTTTGTTTTTAATCATAACAGGAATTTCCATTTTTTACCTTGACGACCTTTCCACCAGGCTTCCTAGTCCATGTTGGTGGTGTTGTTAGTGCACGGTCTGTGAAGCTCCTGGATCGCATTCACAATCCTGGTATGTTAACACAATAACAACTTCTTTGCCCAAGTCCAGTTGTAATGATCGCGTACTTCTAGTCTTTATAACTTTATAATGTATCACTATTTGGATAGATACAAATCTATTCTAACAATGTATATTAAAAACAATATTTTTCAGACAATCATTTAAGCTTGAAAAATAACAGTCATTCAGAGAGTATGTTTTTAGTGAGAAACTTTTCAACAAGTTAATGAATTAATAAAGTACTTTGAATCCAGTAACTTTGCACTAAAACCTGTCTTTGAATTATTGAGGGTTTAATTATTTTTTACCACTTTTAATATTAAAACTTGATGCAATTTTTCCATTCAAACAAAAATAAGATTAAATACTTGATCTTAACTATGAATGTTTTCTAATTTTCAGCTCCTTGAAATCCTTAAGGACTAATGACTACAATTTAGCTCCATACATGTTTTTAACCTCTTTTGATAAAACCTTTACAGCTTTGTTTCTGTTCTTAAAAACATATGGTGAACAGTCCTTTAAGACTTTTATTTAATATTTACCTGGGAACCCCGGTACTGGAACAGGTGTATTTTGCATGTCCTAGTTCTGACATCAGAATTAAGTGACTTTTGACTCTGAAGACTTTGTTGTTATATTCACTGAGACAAGACAAGGAATACTCTGTAAAAAGTTGGAGTTAACAGAATACTTAAAAATGCAGACAGAGGAGAGTAAAAAATAGCACCTGTAGTGGTTTTGCATGCACTAGTCAGGAGTAATAAAACAAAGTTTGTGCATATGCATCTTTAAAAGCAATTAAAAATATATATTTTTTTCCTTTTCTTTCTTCTTACTGTGGCCCAAGGCAAGTAATTCTGCAAGCAGGTAGATCGTTGCTCATCTAAAGATTCAGTAAACTGACAACATGAAATAAAATCTGAGACTTAATTTGACTTAAAAAGAACGACGGGATTTTTTTAAAGCATATGAGTACACAGTATTGTTCTTTTTTTCCTATTTTTAGGATTTATTTACACAGTGGAGAAAAGATTAAGATAAATGTCAAAGTATAATTTATACGTGGGTCCTCCCTTTCTTTGCCACAAAGTTGTCTTAGGCGTCTGTATTTTCAACAGATTTCTGATACAGGTCACTTATGTGCAAAACTTCCTGTGTGATAAATTTATTTAAAATGAAAAAAAAATCAATTATGCTCAGAAGTTTTAAAAACTAATTCCTTGCATTATGCACTCCTTTATTTTTACCAACTGAATGAAAGCAGGGAAAGAAATAGGAGGAGATGCATATTTGCACAACTAAGTGGCTCTTTGCAGTGTTTTTGTGGGACTTGTAGATTGCTCCTGACAAGTGAATGTAAGATGCATGATACTTTGAACTCAGTATATTGCAAAACAATGAAAACAAAAGTGGGCACATGGCTATGGGAGGAAAGGTGAAGAAGTAGAAAAAAAATTCCTGATACAGTGATGATCATATTAAGCATTTGAGTCAAATAAGTCTGTAAAATGTCAAAGGAAGCAAATAAACTGGCAAATGAATAAACAGGAAAACATAGAAGAGGAAAGAACATTTGAAGGGGTGGGTTGAGAACTTACCAATAAGACAATAATTGCTATATACTGTACACTTTGATCACGGCTAGTGCTAGATTGCTATAGCATGCTCCTTTTTTCCCTTTCTATTTCAGCCTCTTATTAACTCTGCTGTCTGTGTCTTTCCAGTTCCTGTGGAGTGGTGTTGTCAATTGTGTTCTTGTTGGTAGTTTTTTTTCACTATTCTGCTCCTATAACTGATCTACTAATTTGCTGTTTTGAACTCAGCCTTTGTCGGAATTATGGGTAACACAAGATCATACAAACTGCTAGACTGGAATAGTTTCAATTCAGGTATTTTACTAGTCATTCAGTACTACATATGCTGACAGAAATTATGGCAGCTCAGTGAAGTTCTTAGAAATGCTGTAGGATATTTAGGTTAATGCTTCAAATTTAAATCTGTTTAACCATCAAATGCCTAAATGTCTTGTTTTAATGTTGTTAAAGGCTTTCTTTAAAATTGCAAAACATTGTTTTAGTATAAAATAGTATTGCTAAGAATAATTTAATATCAATCTGGAAAGCTGAATGTTCAGATTATTATTTTGTAGTAGCTTTCAGCTCAGTGTCCATGAAGCAAATAATTTAGGGAAAGAGAATGGATTCTTATTTTTACAGTTGGGATCATGTCAGGTATGGTTTTTTTTTAAAGTAATTTTCTTTTTGATTGGTTGGTTTGATTTGGGGGGGGGGGGCTGTTCATTGGTTTTATTTTGTTTTGCATGAGCTTGCACTTTCTTCAATGATGGCTGTACTTCTGTTAATTTCAGGAAACTGATGAATGTGTTTGTTCTAAATAATAGACATAAACATTGTCCGAGAGAATGGAAAATAGATGAAGAGGACGATCTGTTTAAAGAGAAGGAAGGGTAGTGTGTAGTCCAGAATTTGTTGGTTCATAAGTTTTGTACTGTAAAATGCAGACAGCTTGCAGGACTTACAGCATAATGATTTGAACTTTTTAATCACCCAATATTCTATTTTTTTATGCAGTTTTAGGGATCAAAGTGTGTAACTTCTTTATACACCTGCAGAGAGAATGGATGAGTTGATGATACAGTCTACATAAAAGCTACAGAGTGTGCTGGCCTCTTATGGGGGAAATAAAGACTTCCCCCCCCCCCCCCCCCTTTCCTCTGGAAACGTAGCATGCTTTGGAAAAAAGAAAGGCATAACTTCTCTGCATATAATATCCAAGCCAGCAGAGCTTGCCAAACTTTGGTGATTTTAAAGCTGGCACAGTAGAAAGGCATAAAGCTGACCTCTGGGGGTTTGTTTCCCTGGAAAAAAACTTTCCTTCTTGGTACTTCACTGTTGCAGTGCAGCTCTGTGTGATTTGTCTTTGGAAATTGCAGTGTCATGCTCTGAACTTCAGTTTAAATTATCTATATACATTTTTCACTTTACAAATAGTTCAATAATAGGCAGTGCCTAAAACTATTGACTCATTTTTGTATCCTTGTTCCTTGCTACAGTGAGCATCCTGTGACATTATAATTATGAGGTTTTCTATTTTTGTTGGTTTTATTTGCTTGTTCTGAAGTAATATATTTTAAAATTAATTTTACTTTCCCTATGAAAATTATACTATGAAATTCTCAGATCTGTTACTGATATAGCATAGTTTGATCCAAGGTGTTAAAAATGTGTTGAAATTTTGCATCTTGTGTTCTACCTTGAAAAGTTTGCATTAATTGTTGCTTCTTCGAGGTAGTATTTAGTAGGATGTTACCATGGAAAAAATGTATTAGAATAATAGAGTAAATGAGTTATGTACAGACACTAAACATATATTGAGCTAGGCTAAAAAGTGATCCAGAAATGTAAGCCTAGGAAGCTAAGGGGAAGTAATGAATTCGTTTCTTGACAGAATATCTAAAACAGTAGCCTAAATTTTTTAGAGATTACAGGAAAAAGAAGGCATATATATATATATACACACACACACCCCCACCCCCAGAGGTGGTTGTTACCCAAAACTTTTGGAGTAGAGAGGTCTAAACTAAACAGTAATTTTAGATTTAATACCTCACTGAGAACTGTTTGTATTTCTGTTGCCTTGACATGTGCCAGCAGCTCTGTAGTAACAGTCTTGATTAATCCTGCTGGTTAGGGACTGGGCAGGTTATGCTCATATTCCTGGAAGTATGTTTCTTTTGCAGTGCTAGGTGTGTTGCTGAACAAAGAAGAAAGGAGGAAGAGAGTAGATCAGGCGTTAAATATGATGTGTGGTGGATAGTAGAGGTGCAGATTACATACAAGTTAACTCTGTCTTAGACTGAAATAATGAATATGCTGTGCAGATCTGCTACCATTGAGAAAACAAAGATGATTTCTATTCACCTGCCCCTTCCAGAGCTTTCTTGCCAACTCTATTGCTGGCTAAGAGTTGGCCTGAAGGAGAGCAAGGATTTATACAGCTTAAGGAAAACAATACTACCTCTTTACATTACACTCACATTAGCGAGAATGTAATCACAACTATAAGTAGGGTAAATTATGTTCCTTTTTGAAAATGTTCAGGCTTCATTTAAGCTTGCTAGTAACCTATGTAGCATAGAAGGATATTTCTTTTTTTTTGCCAATGGCAAGGAGGTTTGTTTAATTAAGTGTGTAAGATACAACAGGACCACCTGATGGTGGTGAAAAGTCAGAGATTTGAAGATGCTTGAAAATCAGACATGGAAGTAAAGACTGACTTTATTTGATGAATGGAAGAGAAACTACTTAAAAATCTGGGAATTGTATATAGTTCAATGACAAAATTGTTTAAATGTTTGTAAAATTAGGAAAAGGTGATGATCAAGATGAATCTGCAAAATAAAAGTAGAGACACAAGAGCACAGATTTCTAGAAAAGTGGGCACATAATAGAGTGGAAGAAATATTCTGGTGCTGTCCTGGAAAAAGGATGTTAAAGGTGTACTATAAATATAAAAATATGAAAGGAATCCTGGATCCAGAAGACTGGATCTTCGTTAAAGTTTCTCCCTGAGGTTAAATAAAGCGAGGAAAGGTTCCTTAAGAATTTAGGAATTTAGAATTTAGGAATTCCTTAAGAATTCCTTAAGGAACTTGTTGAATAGAGACTGCTTTTGTGTACAGCTGTTTCATAGCACTAACATATACAGTGTTCTCACATAATTACATTTTTAAACTCCTCATTCAGGGAGCTGCTTCATCAGTGATTCTTCAGCTCCAGTAGTCAGAAACATGGAAGGAGAAAAGATTGTTGATAAAATTCCTAAGGATCTCCTGAGCTCCTTGTGTGATATCCAGACTTGCTGTTGGAGTGTGAAATTCTCCAGAACTCTGGTTTTGTATATGAGGAAATGCAAGAGGAAAGCTTGAATATGTTTTGGTTCTGTAACTGAATGCTTTTCTTTCACAGAAATACAAACATACAGTGAATATGCAAATCACATTTCATACTGCTATCTGGGCTGTAAATGTGGCATGTTTGTAAGAACACAGTAGAAAATGTCAGAATGTTTTTGCTAGTGTCTGATGTGGCTATCATTCAGAACTAGTAGAAAAACAACATTTTAAGCTTGACCTCTCGCCTTTTCTTGGAGAATTTCCAGGTTGACTTCTTGTACATCAGTGTATGTTGATAAGATAATGGGAGGTTAAGGCAGTTGTCAGGCTTTTCTGAACAGAGTGAGGGGTGTGATGTTTTTCAGTAATATTTTACTCTACTTTTCTGCAACATTTCCAGAGGAGTGAATATTCCTAAATGGTTTTTATGGTTAATGTGAATGGTGTTTGAATATTCTTTTTTGAAGCAGATGCATCCTTATATTAATGAAATACTTTTCTTTGGGACTGTGCATTATTTTTCTTTTGGAGAGTTCTGAGTAGATATTTATGTAACTGTACAAAAGGTGGTCACTGTCAGTGAGTATAGAATAGTATTCCTGCGTTCTGTTAGAGATTCATAAATTAATAAACTTGGCATTTAAAATCTTTGTTTTAGAATTCTTTGCCTAATAGTAAGTAATGCTATTTAATCTGTTCATATTGATTTAAAAGTCTCCCTGAGATTTGGCTAATGGTGTGAAAGCCGTCATAGACTTTTCACTGCACAAATGCTCCAATAAAGCTGTTGCTTATCGCACCACTACAGTTTGTTTTTGAATTGATGGTACCTAAGAGAGAGAACCTTGGTCTTGCGGAAAATTGTTATTCTTGCATGTAACTCTTCCTAATTTCAAAATATGGGGCTTGACTAAAACTGTTATCTTGATATAATTTCCTTCATGGATTGCAATGAGTTTTTTCGGCCTTATGATGTGTCACTCTGTGGTTGCAAAGATACAGTTGTAGAGCTTCTTGCCTGGCTCAAAATGTATTATTTTTAGAAGAAAACTAGAATGATTCTAGGTGAGAGGACACCTTCTTAACTCCTATGTAATTACAGGTACATGTCCTTGTAAAATGTCTACGGTCAGTATTGTAGGAAAATGGCAGATAACACAAGTTCTAACTGACCATAACAGGATTGTAGAAATAACTGTGGTTAAATGTTAATGGATAAGATCATTATCTGAACTGAATTAGGCACAAAAGATTTTCCTTCTAAGTGCTAAGACTGAAGTTCCTCAATATGCCTTGTTTCTTACAAAGTAATATCAGGTGTGTTGGGTTTTTGTTTTGTTTTGCTTTTTTGTTTTGTTTTTTTTCCCTGGTTTAGTTTGTACTTTGGATTCTCTTAGTGCAATTTGTCTTTGATCTTTTGCACTAATATTTTCAGTGGTTTTTGTAAGTTTTTAGGTTTTGGTCTCTCTCATTGCGATCTCATTGAGGTCCTGAACTCACTCCAAAAGGCACTGGAGGAAAGGCTCCTTGGACCCAGAAGTTTAGAGCGCCTTCTCTGACTAGTTTGTCTCAAAACAAAGTAAACTGTTGTGAGTGCATAGAAATAATGAATGCAGAGGTTCTGTGAATGTAACAAGTAAAAGCCTGAGGAGTGTAAACAATGAATAGGAAATGCAGAGGCAGTATCAGTTCCTGCCAAATAATGCCATCCCATTTTCTGCAGTTGTGCAGTGAGGTAGATAGTCTGTGTGGCAGTCAGCAAGAAAGCGGCAATCTTGAACATCTATCTGTGTTTGTTGAGAGATTAGGTTTTTTTGTGTTGAAAATTTTGTATGTTTCTTTCAAGGACTGTGTTAGATAAATTAGTATTATTGTTGCTTGTTTTAAGGTTCCAGATAGTTTGGCTTGTTTAAAGCTTTAAATCATACTTGTAGTTCATTTTGTGATACTAGTTATAAAATAGGTAAAATGTGGTTTAAGAAGACCTGTCTTGTTACAGCATAGTGTCTCTAGCTTTGGGTAATATCCCCTTTGTTGCTGTCATTTGAAGATGTCCTTTGAAGATTGCTCATGTTTCAAAATAGGTTGTATTTATTATGCCAAGATGACAAAGCAACAGAGAGCTACAAGATAGAATAAGTAATTTATTACCCAGCAGCTCTTCAAAGTGGCAGACCTTGCCCTTGTTACTATAATAGGATCAATTAAAACAGATTCCTAGATCTTCTTTAGTGTCCCACTCATCTTATGATTAGAGGAACCTTGTGCACAGCTGTGAGGACTTTACCGTTATAGGATGAATGACTGATCGAAATAATAACTAAAAGCTGGAGTGACAAAGTTACATATTTAGGCCTAGCACATCAGTTTTCCTGAGGCAAATTAATTTCCGATATTTAACATTTTGTTATGTCTGGGCAGTACTTTTGAACTTCTATAATTCTAAGGAATTATGGTGAAGTTTAAACCTTTATTTTTAAGTGTTATCTTAGTAGTTTAATTTTTAATATGTACACATATAAATACTTTGAACATTTTTTAAATTCAAACGCTGTATCTTTTGATTCTATTTTAGTTTTTAAAAAATTTATTGAAGTTGTATCACATGGTGGTTTCCTTTAGCTATAAATTAAATTATTACTGCAGTTTTAGTATTATCGCAGGATATTTTTTTTTGAAGGTGATACTTTTTTGCAGCTTGGGCTGTTCCTATTAGACTGTCATCTATGATTAAAAGCAAAAGTTATAGGATGTGTTACTGTTATGGCTGTGTAGTTAATGCTTGGTGGTATATGCAGCAGATTTTGTTGAACCAGTTTATGGAAAACTATTGCCTCAAAGATTACTTTTAATATTTAGAAAAGGTTAAATTATGCTGTAGTCTGTCCAAGTGATTCTTGCATGTCTATTCCTAAGATCAATTACATATGTAACTTGCAATGTGTGACTGATAGGCAAAGTGTAGAACAGTGGAGGTCTGCCTTTTTTCAGTGTGAAAATCCAAGTAGTTACTCTCTCTTTTTAATTTGGGACATTCTCTTTAGATTAGAACAAAGTTTGAATTAGTTTAGGTCACAGTGGACTATATGAAATATTGTGTTTAGTGATGTCAGTCATAAGACTTACAAGATGCTAATCTTTAGGTATCCGAGCATTTAAACTGTTCCAAGGAATATTTACTTGAGATGAGGAACAAACGCAGGGAGACATTGCAAGGCTTGCTGTCGGGGGTGTTGAGGATTTAAAGTCATTCAGGAATATATGTCTGAAAGAGTTAGCTGATTAGAAGTTAAGGTAGGATTCCAAAAGCCAAACTTTGAATTAGGATTTTTATAATTCCTTTTTAGGGGTGAGATAGGTAAAAACATCTCCTGATCCATTTTAAAATTCCTTAATGGAAGTATAATTCCATATGTTTCTGCCTAAATTACAAATACATTCACCCATATCAGAGATACAGAAGCTGGGGACATTCTGTTAATTCTGTTTCATACTTAAAGTAACTTAATTTTTTTTAATTTTGTAAGAAAAAACAGAGTATTCTCTAGTCTGCTAGCAGTGATGTAGGTTTTTTCATGGAATTTGGAATATAAGAAAATAATTCAGGAGTTTTGATGGGAATGTTTCTAAGAGGAACACTGCGCCTCTTCTCCATCTTGGGGTATATCTTGGTATTAAAGCTAACAATCCTCAATAGTGAGCTGCCACTGGAAGGAATGATGCTGCTTTTCTGTACAATTTCTGCCATGTGTTCTTGCAGTCTTCTGGTGGTCGTGTAGTGATTTGGCTTGACTGACCCCATAGAAAACTAGCCCTGCAAATGAATGGTTTTGTGTTCAATCAGCCAGCTGAAATATCTCATCCTGTAAACGCATGAAAGCTGGATGCAGTTTTAATCCTAAGTGTTCTTAAAATTGTTTCTTCATCCAAACCTAAACCTGATTTTTTGCACATTCAGCAGTTTGGGCTTGAGAAGTGAGATACATGCTTTTTGACCTCATCTGGCAGAAAAGCACTGACTCAGTACTACTCTCCAGGCTGGATGTTTTGTCTATAGTTTAAGCTTTGTAGGAGTAAGTGTACCTGTTCTCTTTGGTGGTGTGATTGCATTGTTTTCTGCTGTTTTAGTGTACCTTAGTTTTCATTTGATAAATCCCAATTATCTACTTCCTTCAGTTGCCATATCATAAGCAAAGTTTTCATTTTCACATCTTTTAGTCTTCAAGATGAATATAGGAAGTGATTTTTAAAAAAGGATGGAGTGGCTTTGAAAATCTTGTGAAAGTTTTAGGTTAGTCTGTTGTAGGTTTAGTTATTTGCTACCCAAGTTTTGTGTTTAAAGTTCACAGATGAGAGAATTTGGCTTTTTGTACACTTATTTAATTGTTAAATATTTTAGAAAGATGATAGGAAATTTCAATATTTATGGATAACCATAGGGGATTAAATTAAACCTCAAGGTCCAGGGAAGGGTGCCTGTAAACCTAACAAAAGTGTCTCTTAAAAACAAAACAAAACCAACCTACAAAAAAATCCCACACTTTTTTCTGTATAAGCTGATAAATAGGTTTTAATGAAGAAGATACAAGAATAAGGGGATAAGGAAGGTGTGGATAATGGCTCTACCAAGTGAAAGACTCAAAGATTGAATTTGAAAGAATATTATTCGTGTCTCCATTGCCATTTTTGAGACAACAGAACAATAAGTCATTTGTAGGTTGTGAAAACTTTCAAAGTATGATTGTCCTCCTCATTTCAGAATGTTACATGATAAATGTAAATATTTACTAGATTATACAATATTAAAATAGGTTGAAATGAATCATGCAGTTCCTACTTCAGAGTAATTGTCTCGGGATCTTGAATATGATTTGTGTAATCAAGAGACCATTCTTCTTAATTTTTCTTCAGTTTTTAAAAATCTGTTTGGACCTAGCATAATGCAGATTATGTCTAAATCTTGAAAGGCCCTGTACAAGCGAATCTCTAGCAAATAACTTTGGAAAAGTGTTGCTTCTTATGAATCAGAAAGTATTGATAGCGTCTAGGGTTATCTCCAGGATTAGGACAGGATGTTGTCCTATTGACAATACAGCCTCATAGAAGTCAACCTCATATTTTGAAGGAAAGAGATAGGTGAATTGGTGGTGGATGGAACTGGCTCAAAGAACATTTAGGGCACAAAATGAATACAGTACTGTTTGTATCTTCTAAAGCTGTTTAATAAAATAAGTTTGGAAAGTTTCAGTTGGAGGAGGTTTGAGTTGGCACAATTTTTATAGAATCCTGTACTGTTGACAACATTGTTTCTCAAGTCTTCAACTCTAGAAACAGTGTACTTTGCTTCCACTTTGTTATAAATATCATGCCAATTTTGAAACGTTAATAAAACTAGGTTTAATATTCAGCCTTTGGTTTCCAATAAAGGGTGCGTAACAGCAGTGTAATTTTTGCAAACTTTTTTGCTTAAAGTTGTAGATAAACTTTGCTATAAACTACTCGGTAGATTTGCTAGAAAAGCTTGTGATTGAGTGCTATGTATGCTTGCCTTTTTGCTTCCACCTAGATTCCAGGGCCATTACTTTCTGTAACCATTTCAGTGAGCTGCCATAGTTTTCAGTCTGTACTGTCACCTGATCCAAGCATGCGCCAAAATACCCACCGTTTCTGGCTACTGTCTGCTGAATCTGCTTTGCAAACCCTTAGTTCTTAAGCTTTTGCCTTAGCAAAAAACAACAGACACTCTTATGGAGTGTACTGGACACATGCCATCCTGCTTCCCTAACTCCTCTAATTGTTTATGTAAATTCTTAGCTTTACTAAACTTGTAAATGCTACAATGGCATCCCCGTGTGAAATTGTGTGGCTCATGTGTCAAAAAAGGCTGCTTGTTAAAATATTTGTCAGAAGAATATGAATGCTACATATTGCACTGCATTCAGTGTTTTGTATCAATTTATTATTGCAATGTCATGGTGTTTGATTTTAATTGTAGACAATCATTTTGTGTTTTAATATGCAAAGGTAAGTTTATGTAAACGGTGAATGTACAGTATTTATATATAAACATACCGATACGTATTTTTGGCCTCTTTCTGGAAGAAAAAAAATACTCAAATGTCTTAAGCAGAGGACCCAGTCTTCTTTACAAACAGTTGTTTATGCATGACTCGTATAGAAATTTTTGAACTTGTGCAATGAGAATTTGTTGGATTTTTTGAAAGATATTGGGCCTGAACCTATTAACACTGAAGTCAATGGCTGGAAAATCATTCTTATCTCTAATAAGAATGAAAATGATCCATTATATTACTGTAGTTTTGTTAATTCTGATGTTGAACCGATTCTCAGAATAAAGGGTTAAATGTTGCTTTAGCAAGACATAGTGTTGAGGAACCTCACAATATGTGCTTTCCATTATGATAAGGCGTTCTTGTAGATAAGTTAGGTGAGAAGATTGTGTTAACACTCTTAGGAACTCAAACCTTAATTTAAACTATAAATTTTTGTGTAGGAAAGTTAAATGTTTGCATACAGTTTGGGACCCGTCACTACTGTTTCTACCTTTTCTGTTTCCCTTAAGCTTGTCTGTTCCCTTTCAACATTTCATTCTGTTTTCAGTTTTTACTGTGGCTACATACCTTTTCAGTGTCATATTCTTGTTTGTAATCTTATTCTTTATTCCACAGCACTTTCCCTGTTCATCCCCAGTTGCTTCACCTGTTGCTCACTTTCAACTCATTCATCATGACTTCACATTTTCTTGCACTTTTTGTCATAGAAAGGTGACAAGTAGGAGCAGTTTTTGCCAAATGGTACCTAAAGGTGTGAAGAGGAAGGTGATGATTTAGTAAAATTGGCTTTTTTGTCTTTATGTCTAGAAAAAGGTTACTTCTCCTTTGCAGGTGTTTTTCTATGAAGTACAAGAATTTGTGTGGCTGTTCAGTCAATGTTTATAGCCAGCTGCCTGTGATCAAGTCTAATTTAGCAAGAATTGTTTTGCATAGTCAATGAACCACTCTTCCAGCTACTTAACACTTTTCTGTTATAGAGAGAAACACACATTGATAAGCAATCTTATTGTCAGTGATTGGATGGGGAAGGAGGAATTGGTCCCAAGATCCGTGTCCCTTCCACCATGAAGAGTTAGTGATAACATTTACAGAATGTGCTTGTGGTCTCACATCTCCCATACAGCTCTCCATTTTGTCAGATGTTGTAGCCTTTGCCTTAAAATGGATTTCCAAAGTTGCTCCGTTCACCTACCACTACTGCCATTAACTGGTGGCAGCAATCACAGCCTCTGTTCAGACAGAGCTGCACACGCAAAAGAGAAGACATTTTGCCTCCCACTTTCCTTTGTGTACCACAAATGGTTCTCATAGCTGAGCTTGGGAACTCCAGCCCTGTGATGTGATGGGTTATTTCTGCATGATTCTCAGCTTTTGAAAGCTGAAAAGTGGAGACCTTGCTAGCAGGTACTCCAACCATCTGAGTCAGGATCACTGTGTATCATCTCGAGCGTTTTATTTTCCCAGTCAGTGAAAGTGTTTACACAGTGTTTTCACGTTGAGAAACAGTGGAGTGCAGTGCCTCAAGATTCTACTAGTAATGCATTGAAACCTGCTGAAGGTGAACTCTGATATAATGGAACATGATTGATACAGTTCATGAAAACCCTTAGTCTGTTTTGTGTCTTAATGTGTATATTTTTGTCTTGATTGCGGAGAACCTTCCTAAGAACTTTCACTGTAGATTTTTTTTTTTTTTCTGTTCAGAGCTCATTTCTTAAAGCAAAGGTTGGATAAACATCAGTCTGCATACCCAAGGCTGCTGTTAGTCAGTACAGTGCTATGAGTTAAACAATCATTAACATCCAGAGTTAGGTATAGTTGAATATACATACCTCTGTGCTTTTTTTTTAATTAGAAAATTATCATTAGTTTATTTTAGAAAGCTGAAAGCCTAGTTCTAAATGAAAAGTTGAAGTAAATTCATGAATGAATACATCTTGCTGTACAATATTTTTGTTTCAGTAAATTTCAAAATATGTGTATATCTGCATCTTTCATTTTTGTTTGTCATGTTGTCAGAGAACCTAGTGTATGATGTAGGGTTATCATACACTATATTTATAAATATTCCTGATAGTACAAAATTGGTTCCCAGTGAATCTCAGGTTTTGACATTGATGTTTTAAATTATGATTCAGCAAGGAGATCTCAACGGCTAGAAGTTTGTATCTGTGCAAAGTTCAGCTGATTTCAGTGAAATTGTATAAGAATCTTATCTACTCAGAATCCTTTGTAGCATCTGAGTGCTTATGGTTTGTTACTGTTTTTCCCCTTATTTTATGTATCAACAATTAACATAGTTTTCAACTAAGTTCATTGGTACAGGTAAGCCATTTTGAAAGAAGAAATAGTTGACAAACTCTAATTGTAAACAACAATACTCATTGACTTAGTATGTAAAAAGCTTGCGAGACAAGAGCTTTAGTTCTGGGAACTAATTGCTGAACAGTTAAAATAAATGGATTGCATAAACTTATTCTAGTAGCGTTCTTTTTTGCATTTTTAATGTAGTATTCAAGAAACACAGGTAGGATACATTTTAACATATAACCTCAAAGACAATAAAGGTAACTAGAATCCATGGGGGGGGGTGGGGGGTGGGTGCGGTTGCCAGGATACTGAAGCAAAAAAGCATCGACAAATACATAGTCAACATACATCTTGTACTTTTTAATGTTGTTAATGTAGAAGTAGTTTCAAATACCTATGGCTTCTCAAAGTTAGAAGTGCTGAAATAAGGACCACAGAGCTGTGTGTTTGATCAGTGATACAGTCTTGAACAAATATTTTTAAAATCTAGTTAATAGAACTGCTTGCAGTAGGAAAAACTGTTGAGGTCATTTCAAAGATGTCAAGTGTATACCGAAGTAAGATACTACTTCGTTACTACAAATATGGTTTTATTACTACTACTACGAGTTTTTCAGTGTTACAGAATATCTGTGATGCTTTGTTGCAAGTTACATGCTGCTCTCATGTTGTTGGAAACTGACAGTATGGTCTTCAAGTGGGCAGAGATTGGAATAGTATCTACAGTATTTTGGTGTTACCTGTCATATGGACAACAACAAGAATGCAGTAATTTGTCAGAACCTGTTCACATGGGTGATAAACAAGAAAATTAATGAAAAAGCCCTGTTAGTGTTTGCTTGAAGTGCAATAGCTAGGAAATAAAAAGTGTCCACATACAACAAAACACTTGAATATGAAAAATTTGACTTTTCAGATTAATTGCATGAAGCTTTATGTTGACATAGTGCAGAATAGTGAACTGATTTATACTTTGTCTTTCAGATGAACCGGAGACACGAGATGCATGGTGGGCAGAAATCAGACAAGAAATAAAATCCCATGCCAAGGCATTGGGTTGTCATGCTGTAGTGGGCTACAGTGAATCAACTAGCATTTGGTAAATCATGATGATGATTTGATTTTCAAAATGCCACACAAAATTTATTTCATCTTCAGTGGATTAAAAATGATGAACTATTTCAACGCAGTTGTTGGTACTGTCTAGTATACCTACTTTGGAGAGTTTGTTAAAGTAACTTTCTGAGATTTCACTGTTGCACTGCCTTTTTTAAAAATATGTTTTGGTTTGGATTTTTATTGGGTTTTAAGTTTTTTGTAATGAACATTACAATTTCTATTTTTTAAAAAAATTTCAAGCCTGCAGATTTGCTTTTGTAGTAACGATATTAATTTATCTATAAAGTTTTCTAAACCTAATCTACCTAAATAGTTAAGACTGTTCCTAAAAGTATATGTATCGCAGTTTCATTATTGGATAATGTTGTGGTTTAAACCCAGTCAGCAACTAAGCATCACACAGCTGTTTGCTCACTGTCCCCCCTCTCCCCCCATGGGATGGGCAGGGGAGAATCGGAAAAAAAAAAGTAAAACCCGTGGGTTGAGATAAAGACAGTTTAATAGGACAGCAGAGGAAGAGATAATAATAGAATGTACAAAACAAGTGATGCACAATGCAATTGCTCACCACCCGCCGACCAATGCCCAGCCTGTCCCCGAGCAGCGATTGCTGCCCCCCGGCCACCTCCCCCCAGTTTCTATACTGAGCATGATGTCATATGGTATGGAAGAGCCCTTTGGCCAGTTTGGCTGAGCCCCCTCCCAGCTTCTTGTGCACCTGGCAGAGCATGGGAAGCTGAAAAGTCCTTGACTAGTGTAAGCACTACTTAGCAACAGCTAGAGCATCAGCATGTTAGCAACGTTATTCTCATACTAAATCCAAAACACAGCACTATAGCAGCTACTGGAAAGAAAATTAACTCTATCCTAGCTGAAACCAGGACAGATAACAACTGGCAGACCAGTACTTAAACGGTAAACTTAAAAGTTAAGGCACAAGTTCTTTACTAGGAATGTATTAATTGTAAGTTACAGGAGAATATGCTGCCTCATAGGTCTAGAATACTTTAGGTGTAAAAGTTCTATTTTTCTTTCTGCAAAATGCATGTCATTATTTTTATCTTTCAGTACTACAGTAGTGTTTAACATTTTAAACTGCAGCTCTGCAGTAGTCTTTCTGAGGTTGAATTCCCCAGCTCTGCATCCTATTCAGGCCCAAATTCCAGTGTCTTAACTGTATTCTCTCTGGCTAAGAAAATTCCAATCTTTTGTATTTTGGTGGCTTAATGACAAACTCTGTGAGAGGCTTGGAGATCAGGAGAAATAATTTGGGATTCATCTAATTACTCATCCTTCTCTCTGGCCCAGGAAAGGTTGTGTCTCTTTCTGGCACCGGAAAGTAATCTATGAAGAGCTCCTCTTGGGGCCAGCTATGTCTGATTGGTATCAAACAGAAAAGTGCTCTGGCTCACTAGTTGTTTTGAATTGCTTTAGGAAAGTAACTGAAGCAAACTCAGACATCTGAATTTATTTTCTGTCAAGTTGGTTTTGCCTAAATACTTTAAAGAAAAAAAAGCACTAAGGATTTGCTTTTTTAAAGAGAGAAGTTGGAAGAAGTTTCATTTTACTTTGCAGTTGATAAGTTGAAGAAATAAATAACAGTTATACAGTGCTTTCATGAGTGCACACCTTCTGTTGGTAAAGTAGTAAGATGACCAGAAATTATCAGTCTGAAAGCCACAGCATTGATTGCTTCACGTCTGTTGCTCCTCCACATTTATTGCTTCATTGCAGGTAAAAAAAATCACCACCAAATATATTGATCTTTCACAAAACTTGAAAACAATTTTTGAAAGTCAAGTGCTTGTGCTAGTAGAGTAGGAAAACAGGAGAACTTACTTTACAGGCAAGGCATGGTTTGTATTCCTTCTGCTGCCTTGTCTGGTTATGTCCTGTCTTGCTCAGTGTATTAAAGACCATATTTACCTAAGAACTGTAATGTGCAAATTTCCATTGCTGAGGGATGAACTTGCACTAAAAATGGAAGGTTTATTCCTTTGGCTGTCAGTCTCCTTGTAAAAAGCATGAATATTTTGGTTGTGGGTTTTTTTTTTTTCTGCCTTAACTATGGGGAAAGAATGTACAGAGTATGGATAGGCAGTCAGTTATTGGGTTATTTCACACTTTCACTTTGCTTAAGGAATTTAATGTGGTAGTATTTGATCATTGATAAAATAGTTTATTAGAGTTCCCATGTTTACTTGCCACTTCAGCTTTATTCCATGCTTAAAGAGCAAGGCTCTGTCTGTAAGTACTGGTCTGCCAGACATGTTACATATGAAGAATTATTCTGGAAACAGGAACAACAAATTAAAAAGGCACATGCATAATTCTAGAAAATGTGGGAAAGCTTTTCTCCATATTTTTTCCGATATAGTATTTTAAGTACTGAATGTTAGAGATTTGTTTCTTATTTAACAATTTCAGAAATGTTAAAAGCTTTGTGATCATAGTTTGTACTTCTGAGAGCTTTCTCTGCTAAATCATGAATATGGTCAGTTAATTTACATGCTAAATGTACCATTATTGTAGTTGTTCATAGTCAAATTTTACTGTTTTTGCTACTTTTTATCCTCCAAGAATCACCCTTGTCAGTGTTGTGTTGTAACTTCATTTTGAGAGTGAATGTTTATAAGATGATGAGGCTCTCAACTTCCATTTTACTGTGGTAAATAATTACGCGTTGGTTTTTTTTAATGTTTCTTTGCTTTTGTTGCTTGCCTGGATTTCTTTGCATTATTAACCATAGTATTGAAAACCATACTTAAACCTGGTTAGCCTTTGTGATGTTATAGCATATTATTTATCACACTGGGCAAAGCTCTTTAGTCTTTCTGTTCAATCCTTCTGCATCTCTTACTTATACAATGCTTAAGTACCGGAAAAGGATTGTTTGTGAGATTTAATAGATAAAATTGCACAAATGCACAAAATTAGTAGTTATATTGAATTCATTGAGACTTTTGTACCAGCCTTTTAATCTAATAGTTTTAAATAAAAGTAGCACTAAGTAGTAGGAATTCACTTTGTTGTAATTCTTTTCTCTTATAGTGAAGAGGTCTGTATTTTGTCCGCGTCTGGCACAGCAGCTGTACTGAACCCTAGGTTTCTTCAGGATGGCACCATGGAAGGCTGTTTGGAACAAAGGTTGTCATGGCAGCCTGGCTTCTTTTCCATAGGGTCAGAGAAGGGAGAGGTTGATTTTTTTCCTCAGAGCCAAGATAGTTCTTCTCTATTAGGGTAGGTTACAGTGTTACAGTGCAGGATGCGGGACCAACCACTTTACTGCTTTTCACTAACAACAACAACAACAGAAGTAATGGAACTCTGCACCAAATTAGATATTCTGTTTTTATTTCTAACAGTCTGAATAAGGTAACACATTCGACTACTAACCACAGATCATAACTCAGTTTTTTTCTTTGCTGCTCTTCAGGTATCTTTCTCAACTTTATATCACACTATAAAAAATGACAGATGTATGATAAATTACATAAGCCAAAACCTGCTATGGCTGTAATATGTGTATATATGCTCTCTATATACTATTTAAGAGCTGTATGGGAGATAAAATAGCTTGGTTGTAAAACAAAGATGGTGCCAGATTTTTATAGAAGATGTATGTTTTAGTTGAAGTTTATGAACAAAATCATGAAACTGAAGGAAAAACATGAAGTTTCCCTTTGTTTCTGCTCTTGCAAATAAAATTTGAAGAATGAGTATTGACAAACAGTTATTTTTTGGAAAAAATAATTAGATTAACTCATGCATATTGGTAATTTATTATGTGTTCATCACGATAGTCATCAAATATTTCAAGGGATTATTGTAGTCATAAGTAAGGCTATTTATTACACCTTAGCACTTGCATTACTTTTTCCATAATAACCCTGCCAACATAGTATTATTTATTATTCTTTTACTTTGTTAGCAGGAGGCCATCATCTTCTTGTGTAGATAGACTTTTGAAAACTGTAGCCAGAAGAAAAATATTTGTTTCCGTATTCACTATATCATGCAGAGGAAGAAATGTCATGTTCATAATATGAAGAAAATGGCATTTTTATCCAAATATGTATTTTGGTGCTATTAAGAGTCTTCGCATAGATTAGAAATGCCAAAGGACGGTAAAACAACTAAACGGGACAAAGCCCATGTTTGAGACAAAATGTATTTGCCAAAGTTTGTGATAACTAATGTTCCAAATCTGTCAGATTTGCTTAGGCATCTCTTCAAAATTCACTGAGAAGAATTGTTTATGAAACAGAACAAATTTGCAGTGACGCAGTTAGCCTATGCTTTCCTTGTTTGTATTTTTATAGTGGTCATTCCTGGATATTTCTTATGGGGAAGTGGGACTAAGTGTTCTAAGTGAATAACAAGTTTTACCTAATACCTTATCTTAGGAAATTATCTTGCTATTCTTCTTACAATGTTAATATATATTGTGCTGCTTCTCAGTAGGATGGTTGGTGTGTTGTTTATGTTCTGCTCATTAGGTTTGTGTAGGTTTTTGGACACAATCCATGAAAAAGAGACTTTTCATTGTATTTGGTACAGCAAATTCTCTGTACAACTTTTGTACCATGGACTATATTTAGAAATCATAGTGCCTAAAGCCAGCTCGGTAATGTTTTAGTTTTATAGAAATGATTGGTCATTGTATATAATTTTTCTTGATCCCTGCATAACAAGTTTCAATGCAAGTTTTATTTATAGCGTTTTAGCTAGTAGTGTGCAGCCTAATTTTATTCTTCTAGTTCATAAAATGCAATACTTGTCACATTGGTATAATGGAGCAGAGTATAGCTGCAGTGTGTGATTTGAGGAGGTATCTGTAGGTGTTTATACACATGTGTAAGTATTGATCATTGTTAATAAGATGCAGATGTTTTAAGTATGTTCTCCATAATGTATTTTTAGGATTGAAGAAGCTTCACCACCAGGTTGTGGATTTTGCCATATACCATACGATGAATTGAACATGCCATTCCCTGCTCACCTCACTTATTGTTACAACTGCAGGAAGCAAAAAGTTCCTGATGTTCTTTTCACCACAATTGATCTTCCTGTAGAGGCAATAGTTATTGGGAAGGGATGTCTTATTCAAGCCAGGTATCTATCAAAATGTTTTCTTAGTAAAGTTTTGGAGATCTTTGAAATAATTTCTGTTGCTAAAATCCAGTATGTCATCAAAACTTAAATTTTTATGTTGAATTGCTAGGAGTTAGTGGCAGTGTACTAGGGTAGAGGAGGAGAAGGACAGCCTTTCTCCTGCCCCTGTGTTACGTGTCATGTCTGTTGATGGACATCTGGTAACTTACCCATGTTGATGGACATTTGGTAAATGTTATGGTTTTTTTTAATGCCTATGGGAATTGCTGTATTTTTTTCTGCCTGGATGTAAGAGTTTTCATGCTTTAACTTGCTGTGTGGGGCTGCTGACATGGTCAGATACAGCTGTTGCACTGGAAATTCAATGGACTGTTTAAGTCAGTTATGTTAATTCTGTACTGATGTCCCTAACTGAACATCATCTCTGTAGCATTGTTGGCTATGTCCAGTTTATGCTGTGGTCTTTGAATTTGAATTTGGAAAAGGGAATAAGGAGGTTTACAGTGGGAAAGAAGGAAGGGCTAGCTATGTACAGTCTGTATCAGTGGCCAACTACATGGATAAATAACTGGTTGGATGGTTGGGCTGAGAGGGTAGTGGTTTATGGTTTGTAACCTACCTGGATGGCCATGACAAATATAATAGAGTCTGCAATGGGACCTGTCATGTTGAACATCTTAATGATGTGGAGGGGATGGTGGACTGCATTCTCTTCCAGTTTGCCAGTTACACCACAAGTGTAACCAGTGGGACCAGAGTGGGACCAGACAATATGATACCTGTCCAGTTTTGTCCTCCTCTGAGAGTAAGACAGACATCAGAAAACTAGAGCAAGTTCAGTGGAGGGCCACCAAGGGATTAAGGAGCACCTGCCCTATGAAGAGAAGCTGCGGGCGCTGGGCTTATTCAGTCTGGAGAGAGGAAGGATTCAGGGGGACCTAATAGCAGCCTTCCAGTACCTATAAGGAGGTTATGGAGCATATGTAGCCTTCACAGTGCCGCACAGTGGGAGAGTGAGAGACAATGGGCCCAAGTTTGAAGCAAGAGAGATTCAGAGTGGATATAAGGAAAAACTACTTACCCATGAGGACAGTCAGGCAGTGGAGCAGATTGCCTAGGAGGTTGTGCAGTCTCCATCTTTGGGGAGTTTTCAGGACCTGACTGGATAAAGCTCTGAGCATCCTGGTCCGAGCTCAAGAGTTGACCCTGCTTTGTCTGTACAGGAGGTCGGACTGGAGACCTCCTGAGGTCCCTTCTCACCTGAGATTTTTTTATGATCCTATGATTATCATTCTCTGACTTCTCCTAGAGCAGAATTACTGGAGCTACTGTAGAGATGTGTTCTGTGCTCCTCCTTTGATATTTTCTGTATTATTAAACTCTGTGTTCAGCACCATTGTGGAAATGGACTTTTAGTGTCACACAGTGGTCCTTGATCTGTCTCTGGAATACTTGCAGATGTCCCATTTTCTCTAGAATGATTCCTCAAACATTCCCAATCCCCCCAAAAAAAAGAAAAAAGAAAAAAGAAAAAGACCCAAAGCTATAGTTAGAAAGATTTGAGGAGAACTTGTTACGATTGAGTGAATTACTGTGTTTTCCTGATCATGTAATAAATGTGGTCCTTAGAAGAAAGTGTTGTCTGTTCATATCACTAAAATGTACAGTTGTCATGTGCTCTTTTTGAACGAAAATTTGTCACTGAAAGTAGGCAGTCATTCCACTGGTGTAGGGTTTGAATTTCAGCTTATGGGACTAAACCCGAAGAGTGAAATATGACTAACATAATACAGAGATGGGATTTCTGTGCTCTTTCTTTTATTCTTGTAAGATAAGTATTTCTAGTCTGGTTAATGCTTAAGCTGTGAGGGTACTTGGTTTTTTCTTTATTCTGAAGTGTACCTTGAATAGCTGTTTTAATAGGAATTGTAAAAGTTCTACCAGTAGATGTAATTTCCTATGCTTGTACCTGAAGTGTTTAAGAGGTTTGCAGCAGCAGACACAGATGTTTGCATTTGGGGTCTTACTAGAAGAAAAGCTGAAAATACAAATTTTCAGATAAGACAGTCCCAAGGAGTTCTTGTAAAGAACTGTTATTTTATTTTACAATTGCAGCAATCTAGAAGAATACACCTCATCGATTCTGAGGCTCAATTGAAAAGGGCTGCAGTAACTGTCCCTTGAAATAATCTATTTGGGGGGGGGGGGGGGGGAGGGAGGGTGCATTTAACAAATACCAGCCAACTTGCAAGAGCAAAGAAGTTGTGTTTGTCTTCAGTATTTGCTTTGACAAAAGTGAGCAAGGCAAATTATTAACAGTTGCTGCTATATGGTAGGAGCATTAATATATTTAGCCAAACATCTAGTAGGTGGTTATCTGGAATCTGTAGAAAACTTCTTTACATTGCATAGTTATTTGGTGCTGTCAGACTATTATGACAAAAACCCCTTGTGATGCATGTTGTTTCTGTCTGATAACAGTCCTTAAGCATGTTTTAAAAAAGGAGACATGACTTCATTCAGTGATGTACAAAAATACAGTATTTGTAATTTTTGTATTCTGCTTTGATAGGGAATATTTTTGAATGTTGCTGAAGGTCATGTATTGTTCTGTTTTATAAGTTTACTTTTTATGTTAGCCATTTTTATTGTTAATATAAATATACAGTTTCCTATTAAAAAAGAAAATGAAATTTTACTTATTGAGACTCAGTGCCTCAGCCTGCCTTGATCTTCCTGACGAGAATTTAATATTTTACAGGATTTTAAAATAAGTTAAAAAGAAACTGATTGTATTAGGTTATACAATGAGGAAAAAAATCAAAATACCCTGTGATCGCTTTCAGTCTTCCAACAGTCCATTAAAACTGTTTATCTGCTGATGCCATGTACTGTTTTGTATTGTCAGGTTATGCCGTCTAAAGAAGAAAGCTCAAGCTGAAGCAAATGCAACATCCATCAGTAATCTGTTGCCATTTATGGAATATGAAGTGCACACCCAACTGATGAATAAACTTAAGCTGAGAGGAATGAATGCTCTGTTTGGGCTGAGAATTCAGATCACTGTGGGTGAAAATATGCTAATGGGGTTGGCAGTAAGTACAGTTTAATCTTGGGATTCTTTTGTGTTCTTACAGTATTTTTTCAGGACACAAAGACATACAAGTGTTGTAGAATTCAGAGTAACTAGAGATATTAAAATGTGATTTTAAGAATAAATGAGGTGTCTAATTGTTGACAAATCAGGACAGACTGTCTTTCAGCACCAGAAAAAGAAGATTTGAATCTCTTGAAACTCCGTTAGAGGACAAGATTATTAGAAAGGGGATGAGAGGAAAAGAAACTTTAAATGGTTTAATGGCATAAATTATAGAAAAATGATTGTGTTCTTTAAAGGTCCTGTCAAAGAGATCCCTGTTCCTCAAGTTGCATTACAGTGCCATGACAAATAAGGTCAATTAAGTCTCTCAATAAATCTTTTGGTTAGTTGCCAACAAGAGGGAGGTCTGTCGCTTCTTCTTTGATGGCACTGAAGAAATAAATGACAGATCAGAAGTGTCTTAGAGATAGTCAAGAAATGTTCATTAACAATATTTTCTAACCTCATTCTGTCATGTGGGGTTAGAATAGTGAAGTATGCTTCTTCCTGCATCAGTGTAAGAGGATGCTTGGGTAATATTGACTGGCTTACATGTTCTTTTGTCTGAACTGATGATCTGTTTTCTGTAAGTAGAAATGGGTTTGTGTCAACTTCAGTGATACTATAAATGGTTTGGCCAGGTTTTAAATGCTTGAAACCATCACTTGCCTATGCAATGTATACTAGGACAGAGGTTTTAATTCATACTTTGTTTGGAACCTTTAGGTAAGTTAAGAGTTCCACCATGGAAAAGACCCATGAGAAGGAGAGAGTTTATTAAAAGAATAGTGGATTTCCTCATAAGTGAACAGGAGAGAGAGGTCCATTTATTATGGGAAGAGGTCATGCTGTAACGTACATGTCACGATGCTGTCCATTATAGCATAAGCATTACGGAAAACTTTATATGAAAATACTAGAAGTACATGCTTAAGTAATTGTCATTTTTCTTAATGACTTTTTAAAAGTCTGCAACAGGTGTGTATCTAGCAGCTTTGCCAACACCTGGTGGTATTCAGATTGCTGGGAAGACTCCAAATGATGGCACCTATGAGCAGCATATATCTCACATGCAAAAGAAAATAAATGATACGATAGCAAAAAACAAGGAACTTTATGAGATTAATCCTCCAGTAAGTAAAGTTTTTGTATTCTTAAAGCATTCTGAGTCACAGGTATACACCGTGTATATCCATGATTTCTTATTAACTGAATCATTCAGAACATAAGTTGTTTTTTAATAGATTATTTTCACTATATTTTGGGAACCTACTGGAATTTTCAGATCTCTTAAGCCACATATCCAAATCAGTTTATACTTATTTAGATTTATTTCTCAGTAAAATTATTTTCAGAATGTTCTGATTCTCAGAACTGTTAACAAATTGCTTATAATTGAAATTATTTCTAAGCTACATAGAACAACTGTTAATTTTTATATCCTTTTTAGGAGCTACCTGAAGAAATAATTGGGTCTCCCATTCCAGAGCCAAGACAACGTTCCAGGTTATTAAGATCTCAGTCAGAAAGCTCTGATGAAGTTACAGAGCTAGACCTTTCACATGGGAAAAAGGATGCTTTTGTCTTGGAGGTGATAAATGTTTTCAGTACTTGTTTTCATACTTCTCTTTTCCTGAAATATATATTAAAAAAATGGAGAAAAGTTTTCTTACTCATCTCCAAAGACAGTTCTTAAATTGTATATAAATTTTTCCATTTTGTATCAGTAGAAAATGTTAAGTATTGGATTTTGCATTGTGTCTCTTATTCTATTTGCTTAAAGCATAGCTATATTATGCCTAGGGACAATATCTGAAAAAAGATTGCCCTGCTGTTCATGAACATGTAATAATATCTAGAGTAATAACTAAGAGCTGTTAAGAAATGCCCTTCTGCTTACTTAAAGCAGCAGTCATGACTGATCCAAAACTTAGATATATTTTTATAAACATTGAGGTTCTGTGTTGTCACGCTTTATATTTAGCAAAGAAAAAGCTTGCTTCCCGTTTCAAAGCTCTTATTGTTATGGTTGAGTATTCAGAATTATTAGTTTCCAAAACTGGTAGTATTCAAAGCATTCAAAAAACCACATGACTCAAGAGAGCACGTAAAAAAAGACTTGCTTTTCTGAATTTCAGCTGATGCTTTTCAGAGTTCAAGAGTTTATGTCTTCAGAGAATACCTTCCAGTTCTTTCTACAGCTACAAGTAGAAACAAGAACAGCAGCTATAGATAAAGAACATAGGCTTCTTTTACCTCTCTAATCAATAAAATTCAAAGATGTGATTTTAACACTGTACAATTTTGAAGGAAAGGAGCCAAGTACTAAAGAAGGCTAGAGTTTATCATCTTCTTGTAGATACAGGTATTATTAATACCTGCCCTAGACTAAGAAAAAGAAAACAATTTAATTAAATTACAGCCTGTAATTGCAGCCTAAGGTTCATTCAAGACTTTCCTTTACGTTAAACTTCACAAATCACTGTCTTTATAGAAAATAATATGGACTAAAGATTGTAGATAGGGAGAATGAGAGAGCACTGTAACAGCAGTTCATTTGAAAAAAGAGGTGAGAAAGGAGAGTGAAAATGAACAGGTTGGGAGATGTTGGTATAAGACATTGATATTGGTTGGTGCTTCTGCTCTTTGAGTAAATTTTTGCTTTCCAGTGCATTACAGGTATACTAGGCTCAAAGTAAGTAAATTGCGAAGTCCCTAAAAGTAACTTTGATGCTAGTTAACTCTCACATTAAAAAGAAGTGAGGACAGTTTTCATGAAGTATTTTTTGCAGCTGGTCTTAACAGATTTTTGTTTTAATACCGTCATCTGTGTAGACTGACAGAATTGGAATTGTATCCTCAAAACAAAAGTTATGATACATGCTCTCTGAGGCACTGTATTGAAATGGATGAGCCAATCAGAAAATGCTCTGATAAATGCAAAAAGAGTCAAATGCCTTTGTAAAAAAACAGAGGATTGTGTAAGGCATTAAAAAAAAAAAAAAACCAACCCAAAGACTGTTATACTGCAAGAGATCCTTTAGACAAGTTATGAAAAATACCAGAAAAACATAAGCCCAGCTCTGTTTCACTTCTAAAGGCTGTCAAATAGAAGAGAGAGAGCAATAATAAAAGCTCAGCATACTTCTTCTGTCCAGTTGCCTCATAAAGAAGTTTGATATGTTATAAGCAAAGATCAGCTGGTTAAGGGCTGCATTATATACTGCAAACAGAGTTCAGCTCTTTTTTTACTGTTTTGGAGAATTCTTCTTCCTACCTTATTTATTAACTGTAGTATATGCACTTGAGGGGATAGGAGGAGATCTCCACGTGGAAGGGAAAAATGTAAGTACACTGTAGTGTACTATAGAGTACATTATAAATGGTGCTAAAGTTAGCAAGAAGAATGAGGTCTGAGGTTTAAGGACCGTCATTTACTGGTTTGCATTATGTCAATGTGTTGGTCCTAGAATACGCATCCCTGTGTTTTGGCAGTTCAATCTTCATTTATAGAAAAAAGGACTTTTCATCTGTGGAAAAATTTACTACTGTCTTTGTTAGGAAATTGGATATCAGAAAAAATATTCCAGGAGCTTTAGTGAAGCTCCTGACTCTGACCTTTCAAGAGTAAAATCATTGTTCACTGCAAATATGTAAGAAAAAGTGGTAAAAAATTCAGTGATGAGGAAATGCTAACAGATGCTAGGAAGGCAATTATGAGAGGTAAGGCTCTCTGTATTTTTTTTTTTTTTTAGGAAAAAAAAAAACCCTCCTCTTACTTTGAGAGGGAGGAGAAACAAATACCTGACAGAGAACTCTTTTTAATACTAGAGTTAAAATATAAACAATTTCCAAAATACTTGATAAGAAAATGTTGGGAGTTAGAGGTAAACTTGGATCTCTTGCAGATCAGTAAGGCAGAGTGAACCTAAAGACACATGACACCGAAATAGTTACAGAAGGTAGCAGGGCAGATATGGTCTCAATCTGATCTAAAATAACAAAAGTCTTTAAAGATTGGATGGAGTAGAGTTTATTTGGATAGGAAAAACTAATAATCCCCAAATTTGCCTGTTCCTATTTGATTTTCTGCTCTTCGTACTAAGCAAGGTTTTTAAAGTCCTGGAAGGATTTTTATGTGTCATTGGAATACGCAGAGAATGATCACATCAGTATAATACAGGCTTTATGAGAGCACTTGTAGCCAAAGGTCTTTAGCTGGAAAAAGTTGTAAGTTGTGTGGAACCTTGTTCAGCATTTTAAATTGTTTTAAAAAAATCTCTTTTTATCATTCTTGTCTTATCTACTGCAGTTTCAGTGCATTCTGTGCACATTGCTTTATTTTTAATACAATTTAATAAGGGAACTATTTTTGAAGTGTTAAGCATATCATAGGCTGCTAGTTAAGATTCAGGGGTCTGGTTGATGGAATCCTTTTTTAAAATCTAAACTTAGCTGCCAGATATAGATCTTTTGATGACAAAGTTTTTACATCTTTCTGAGACTTCTGACTGGAACAGCAACATGATTTTTATCAATTATTCCTTTTTTCCAGATTGATGATACAGATGCAATGGAAGATGTACATTCTTTACTGACAGATGTTCCACCACCTTCTGGTATAGTTAAAAACACATTTTTCTAATTTATGCTGTAGGCTGCAAAATGACAAAAACCCCCTGTTTTTATTAAAAAGAAAAAAAAAAAGTTCAAGAGTAAGAGTGACAATATTCTTGAATTGTTTAGCTTGTCAGATACACCTGTGGAAAAACAACTCATTAAGCCTTTTATAGGGATTGTTGCTTATTGAAAACTGCAGTAAACACAGTATTTGTGTGGCATTTTGTAGTTCACTGATTCGTACCCTTGTTGCAAATTTGTTGTTACTTCATATAGGTATAACAATTGGATCTTTTCTACTAGTATACCAATTTCTGAAGATTTTTAGACTGAATGGCTAATCTGTAGGTTTCAGGGTCAATGAAGGTAGAAGTATTTGTGGCCATATAATGTGATGCATTGGTGTGGTATTCCATGAATGTTATTTAAAGTGAGCAATTTGTCCTTACATCACTCTGTTCAGCAAGCGTGTTTGTATTTTCCTTGCTTTGTGATTGTGCCATACTGTAAATTTAAGTCTTTATGTTCACTGCATTTGTAGTCTTTGCTGTTAAAAAAAGCAAAGTCCAAAATAATTTGGAATTCTTAAATCACCCACAGCATTTTTATCCAAGTCAGTATTGGTCATTTTCTGTAGAAGGCAGTAAAGTCAAATAATAGAAATAGAGTAGTTTCTAATTTCTTCAGTGTTTTTATAGATGTATTTTAAAAAAGTGTTGCAACTTGCGAACATAAAGCTGATTGAAGTGAATAATTTTCAAAATTCAATCATGAGACTTGAAATTGATGTCTTTTTACTTCAGAGTACGAATACAAGTGTTGGGGCTGCATTGCTGACAATAGAACTTTGTGTCCATTTAGTTGTCTGCATTTAGAAATTATTTAAGAATCCAACATGGGGGAGGTGTACTGAATCGCTCCATGTCTGCTTGCTGATAGGGATCAGACAGGAATGCATACTGCATTAATGTAAGAGTAAGGAAAAAAAAAATAATCCCACAGAATAGTATGCTAACAGTTCATAGTTCAACAGCATCCTGAAAGAAAGTTACTGTCTTTGTAAACAATAGCCTTTGTCAAACTTCTCTGTGCGTTTGGCTGTTTACATTTTGAGCCCATGTGCACTTTAAGTGTTCGTAGAATTTTGCATCAGAATCTGTACCCATATGAGAGCCAGCTTCTTATGCTTGGTTTGTATCAGCCACTAACTTTCTTTGGTTTTTCCTTTTTCTTATATTGGGAAGAACACTGAAGCATGGCTTTGTATTAGTTGTCTTTATGCTATTTGTGGTTGTTTAGATATCTGTCATAGCATCCTTGATGGAACAACTGGATCTGGATAAGAGGCTTATGTAGTTGTCCATTATATGGAAGTTGCTCTCTACATTTGGTCATCTTTGTCCTCCCTCTCTTATTTTTGTGAGTTTCCCTCTGTTTCTTCTGAGCACGTACCTGTTTCCTTCCTAATAATTGGTATCAGTGTTTATCATTTTGAGTGCTGTTGAGCTCAGAACTATCCTTGTCATAGTTACCTGTTATTACCACCAAATCTTTTATTCCTCATCAATTAATCGTTAGGTCCCGCTGCAGTTGATTTTACTACCCTAAAATAAGGCTATCAGCAGTCACCTCATTTTGTCCTCTTTTGCAGATAAGTTACGAATATGTTTGAAGCATACAATCCTGAGGTACAGATGTCTCCCCTGTGAAAACTGAACATTTATTTTGACCCTCTCTTTACAGTCTTATAATAATTGTATTTCCTTCAATGGTACTCCATTCTACCCTTCAGCATATTGGTTTCTTAGAGTCCTTGGTGAAGGATCTTGCCAAATGCTTTTTGTTGTCCAAAGTAGACTGTATCAGTCACATGCCTTTTGTCTGTGTGCTTGTTGACAGCTTGTGAGCCATGACTGTTACTTAGAAAAACGGTATTAGCTCCTCTGCAGTATCTTGTTTTTCTATCTGCCCATGAACTCCATTTTCTGGAATAGCTTCTATGGGCCAGTAATACAGATACCTGTACTAGGCAAATTAATAGGTCCCAGTCACTAAAAGCACCTCACTACCTGAAGATTAAAGAATCCTCTCTTCTGGTAGTGGGCTAATTTTAAGTTAGAGTTCAATGCCAATTAGTCAGCTGTTTCATCTTTTGCCTTTCCTGTTGTTTATATGAATCCTCATTTTTCATTTGCCTATTTGTTCAATATCTCCTTCAGACACTTTTGCTTAAGACAGGTTCTCTGATGGAAAATAAACAAGGGACTGTTTTTCCACTATTGTGGAAAGCTCCACTACTGTGGTGAACATCGATGTAAAAAAAAAAAAGAGGGGGGGGGGGGCAAGTTTTCTGCTATGGTGTTATCATCTCTGCATGTTCTTTCTATATCTTACTTGACTCTTCGACAAGATTCCTGCTTTTGGTGTTCTGAAATAAAATCTATTAATATTTATACCTTCCACAAGCTGCTACACAATTTCTTTTCTAGTTTATTTTGTGCATTTACATAGGCCCTACCAGATTTTTGTGCTCATGTAGTTATATCTTTAGATTTTCTACATTGCCTATTTGCTGTTATAACTCTTCTTACCCTGCTGTTCAGTCATTATACTTTTTTTTGTCTTTTCAAGTCTCTGTTAGTAAATACTACGTATTTGCACTCGGTCTCTAGGTAGTATCTTTAAAGCATCTCTATGCTGTCTGTCAAAGGTTAGCTTTTTAGCTTTTCCTGTCACACCTTTTTAATAAGTTTCCTCATTTGTATGTAGTTTGTGTATTAGAAACTAGGCAGAGCAGCAGTGGATTTTGGGTATTCACCCTTCATACAAGAATGCTTAAGTATATCTTGATCAGAGCTAAAAACTTCTTTGAATGCTTTTCCCTGCTCAGGACGAACTAGTCAGGAGTTTTGTGGTCTCCACAAGGAGCGGTTCTGTGAAGTAGTCAGGGAGCGTGTCTCACCAATTAGTCTTAGCATCAGATGACATGAGTTACCCAGTCTCCATGATGGGGAGCAACTGTCACTGTTGCATTTCATGCCATTGTAGCCTCTCTCATGTTCCTCAACATGATGATATTTCTGGCCTTGCTTTTTGGCGGTTGAAGAAATATTCAGAATAAGAATTCTGTAGTGAATCAGTGTTTTAGAAGTAGTGAGTTCTGTCTTTCCTATCCCTTTTTTCACTGCAGTATGAATAACAGAAAGAATGTGTTTCTTCTGTATGTTACATTGTATTCTTCAGATGCTACATTTGTTTTTTGAATGTTGGTCTTATTTCTGGTATATTATTCAATATTTAGAAACACATGAGGGAAGGTACTTGAAAAACATCAAGTAAGGTCACATATATTTCTTTTAAAATATTTTATATTTCAGTGTGCATCATAGATTTCCCCAAATATTTTCTTTACAGGTTTTTACAGTTGCAACACAGAAATTATGCCTGGTATAAATAACTGGACACCGGAAATTCAAGTAAGGCTATTCAGAGAAAATTAAAACTTTTTTTCTGAGTTGTGTTGAAATATGCTGTAGTAATTTAAATATATATTAGAGATCACTAATTTTGAAAGGCAAATTAAAAGAATACTCTTGTGTTAGAAATAAAAATAGTATTTCGGTAAGAAAAATAGGGTATGAGAACTTGTTTCTTTGTGGTTTTTTTTCAATGCTGTTATGTAACAGAGAACCTGGTACAAAAATTAGAAAACAATTACAGTAAATATGAACTTTAAATTTTAGGGCATTTTTAAGAGCTTGGCTAGATTTTGAAACCTCCTAAAAGAAACAAATTATTGACTGTTTTACTTAGTGTGAGACACTGAATATGATAACATTAATAGGTTAAGATAAATAAGAATTGGGTAAAGCCAATCCGGTGAGTAGAGAAAAATTCCATGTATAATTGTTTAAACATTTTGGTCATGTTTGTACAACACAATTCAGTCTCAGAGAGAGAGAGTTAAAACAGATCTAAGTGAGCTTTTACACCTAATTGGCACAATGCAAGACTGTGCTTTGCAGAGGCACAGCTCAAACCTGAAAACAATATGACTGCACCAGCAGCATACTCTCAAGCTGATGGGATTGCCTGTGTATCTGTATATGACATTTCATTATTGTCTACGTTACTGTATGTAATTAACATACAATTTTCAACAGCAGTTAACAAAATATATATCAGGTAGAATGACTCCTTTATGAAGCAAGTAAAAAGCACATAGAGTATTTAATATATTGCTTAATCACTTGTTTCATATATTCATATACATTAGTTCACAGAAAACTTGCCTTTTGTTTATATGAGCAATAAGCACTCTTACTGTTGCTACAGTTTTTTAATTTTCTTTCCATCCCCCCCCCCCTCATTATTTGCCTTCTTTATGAATTTGTTTTGTTTTTAATATAACATACAGGCATATATTGGAAAAAAAATAAGTGTGTGTGTTTCTAATTCAGATGTTCACAGCAGTAAGAGTATCCAGATTAAGCAACATTAACCTAACAAATCAAACACTTAATAAGAACTTTAATGATCTCTGTGAGAATCTGTTGAAGGTAAGAATCTTGTTTCAAACATTTTTTTGAATTGTTCAAATGGAAGCAAAGTAAAATCAGGCTATACTGAAAATAAGATTTTCTTCATAATTACTTTTCGGAATTAGACTACAAAGTGTCTGTAATTAGTTTGTAAGCTGCTCTAAAGATAGATTCAGCCTTCTTAGTATATTAAGGATTTCCAAAGCTTTTTGAATCGGAATGAGTCCTTTGATTGGTAGTGTACTGTAGAAAGAGAAATATAAAGACTGCTACACAGGAGATTGCATTCTATCCTGACTTTTCACACCTGTAATTCTTCTTCAAGAAATATGATTAGATTATTTCTACTATGAAAAGAGTTTTGGATCTTTAATTTCTCTGAAATAAATGATACATTTTTTACAGTAACACAAATAACATCTTGTCTTCAACAGAGCTTGTATTTTAAACTACGATCTATGGTTCCCTGCTGCCTTTGTCATGTAAATTTTACAGTTGCTCTACCAGAGGATGAATTAGTTCAGGTGAGTAAACTGCTTCTTTTGACTTTCATCATGTAGGCATGCTAGTTTTGGCCTTTAATTAACATTTGCTGCTCAGAGCAAACTAGACTAGGATTTCATTTACTAGTATGTGTGGTGAATTCTGAAGTAAAACTTAAGGCCATAATCTTCGGTGAAGAAAAAGGATGACCTACGGAGTTCACTAGTTTTGGGAATCATGGGACTACATGGCATTTCATAAGTACAGTGCATCTTAATAGTGTTTATCTTTTTAGTTAGATAGCAAATGAAAAGTCCTGAGTAGATATCCATTAAAAGGTGTTACCACATACACTACAAGAATATGGCACACTAGTTTTCTAAGTATGCTGTCATTATAATTGTCTGATTTTTTTTCTTTCAGTTTCAAGATGATGCAATATATTTCATTATTTTTAAATAAAATGTTTTCTTTAGAAGTATAGCATCATTCTTGTCAATTAAACATCTCTCTCTCTCTCACAAATACAATGATAATGAGTTTTTATGATTCTTTTTTATGTTGGTTTACCAAGAAAGAAGGAAAGAACTGATGAACAAAATCATAAATGTGGGACAAACACTGTCATGTCTATGTTCTAACAATGGACCTTAGTATTACCTTTTATGCTCTGCTGTGAAGGGTTTTTAATATGTCTACTTAGATGATTCCTCCCCCCCTCCCCCCTTTTTTCTATGGAAAAAGCTGGCTTTTTTCCAAAATTATTTTTGCAGATTGCCTGAGAGATTGTTACCTAATATGCCATATATTTCTGATTTTCAGATTGCAGTCACAGCTGTTGCAATTACATTTGACAAAAACCAAGCATTACAAGCCAACAAAGCCCCTACAGAAAAATCACAGCAAAGAGGTAAATGTTGTGAGGCATGTAAAGATAAAATATAATCTTTTTTCTTTCCTTTTTTTCCCCCCCCAGTACCTAATGAGTCTACATTTTAATTTCAACTTCATACACACATTTTTAGGGGGAAGCTCTATAAAATTGTAAAGTCGCAACACAGATGTTTTTAGAGTTCATATGTGACCTCCAGCAGGATGACTTATTTATCAAGTATTAGGTATTTGCTTGTACATAACCAACAAACTTAGAGTAACATGAAAAACATGTTTGGTATTTCCTTATTCCATGTACCATCTTTCTTTGAATATTTTACTCTAAAGAATTAGTGTAACAGATGATGACATTTCCATTGTATTTTGAAATGTGGTGTAAGTCATTAGAGAGTACTTGTTCTTCTAAGTAGCAAATTTTGTCCTTACTTCAAGAAGGCAGAAAATAAATTATTCATAATACTTAAAAAAAACCTCCAAAAAACCCTTAAGTAGGTCAGTAATATTTTTGTAGATCAGTGAAGCATATAGCTTTATGGAGGTAATAGAAGAGACTGCTGCAATCTGCGTATGTCATCTTGCTAATGAAGCACCATCTTATGCTAGAAATGTATGTATGCAATCTGGATATGGGAATTTAGACAGAACTTTGAAGATACCCCATTGTGAAGAATGGAATTAGGTAGTAGAACAGAGCCATGTGTTTCTAAAACATTAGTTATACCTTGCTTCTTAACTAGTAACAGTGAATTGTTTGTTTTCTTTTACGTGAAATAAATCACATTACTTTTTACTGTAATGTATAGCTAACTCAGATCCAACTGTAGAATCAAATCTAAAATAGATGAATTGACTTAGTATTTTCAGGAAAAAATATTAAGCAAATCCCGTTCAATAGAACACAGGTTCTGTTCCATTTTGCAGCTGGATTTATTGTCACACATCTAACCGTTCATACATCACTATATGCATATGCTGAAAAAATCTGTTCCAGTCAGACCTAAATTGAATCTGTAGTTCTTATTATTGCTGGCAAATCTTATTTTTGGGTTAATTGTCAATTGGGTATGTTTTCTTTGTTGAAGCATCCACAGACAATGAAGAACAGCTACAATTTCCATTGGAGCTTTGCTCTGATCCCCTTGCTTCTCAACCATTCTCACCAGCTAAAGGTCAGTTAAATGGAAGAATACTGAACTATTGTTTTTTACTGATTTTGAATTCTGCTCTTTCATTGTTGCAGTAGCTTTAAAATATCTGTACTTTCACACGCTTTAAATATTCTTTGCTACCTAAGCATATGTTCACTTCTAAAGTCAAATTTTTTGAGAGTCACTTAAGATGGGCTGGCTGATCGTTCTGTATATATTCTTTTGTAGATTTCCTGTCTAGACAGATTTCTTCTATCTTTTGCATTTAGAGTATTGAAAATGCTGCAAACCACTGGGTGTTGGATGTCATTTGTCTTAAAAAATTATACATTACTTAATAATTAGGCTTGCCTCATACTGTTTTGCTTCTGTAAATGGCCTATATAAAATAACTCTATGTATTGTCAGCCTCAAATAATTAATCTCATAGTTTTCATGGTGGGAAATACTCTATCTAGCAAATACTGGTTGTTCTGTTGAGTAAAATTGTATGCAAATGTTTTTTAAGTGAAAGGAGCCTAAATTTGCATAGTAAACAATTTGTACAGTGCAGCACGTTTTAGCTGTTAAACAGCTGCTATACTTTATCTGAGATAGAGCTGCATTTCAAGAATGGTTGTCACAATTCCTCTATGACTATTAAAAATTATGTCGTCATTCATTGAAGTCAGCTGTCTTTACTTCCTTCTCCATTGTTGGATTATCTGCCCACCAAAATGGCTAGTGATAGGAGATTTAGTATCTGTGAGTTATTGTAAATGTTCTTTTACTAAAATGTTAAAGAGCTGCCTTTTTTGCCCATTACATAAGTTGTATAAAGAGGAGGGTGCCTATCACATTTACTTGTATTTTCAGAGGTCATTTTGATTTCAGCAATAATATTCTTATGCTTTGTGTGTTTTTATTTTTATGCATTTGTGTCTGCTTCACTTTTAATTGGTCACATTATGATACCGTTAACCTTTCATTTTCAAAAAGAGGATCTATCCAGAAATTTCTGACTGGTGTCTTTTTTGCTGTTACTAGACAGTGCTACTTGTGTAATGGGCACTGACCAGTAGAGGGTAGCCTGTTCACATATATCACTTTTCCTGATGTTCTTCACATTCCATATTGTACTCTACATCACTTTAGAGGCTTTCAACTAGATAGTTATTTCATTTGTCATTTCTTCACAAGTAGACTCGAGGTTTCATTGTAGTTGCATTTACTTAGCAGCTTATTTAATATATTGATACATTTTTTACATACTTTTTGGTAAGATTGTTATTTTAAAAATATTTGTATGCAACCTTATACAGTAATGACCTTTAGTAAATGATCATATTATAATTTGCAAGTCGGATTTAGTAAAGTTAATTATTTATACCAATTTATTATGTGCTATCAAAGTACATAGTATATATAGAATATTTTTTTCCTCATATTTTACTCTAAAAATTTCTTTTTATAAGAAGAAAGCTGTTGTCCTGTACTACTTGACTCTGCTCGTATACTATCTGAATGGAATTCCTTTTGTCTTACTAGAAGCCCTGGAGGGTGCAAGTTCCCACACAGGTATTCCTGCTGCTCAGAGAGGTGAGTTTACTTAATTTAGCCATATGCCAGAACAGAATGAGCATTCTTAGGATATTGGTATACTCTTTTTGGATGTGTCTTAATCCAGGAAGTGTTTACTAGTTAACTGAGAATGCATGCTCTGGTGTGGCTTAATGATACCGTAATATTTTTATGTGTTTCTTTAATTACAAAAGTCAGATTTGTTAATAATAACAGTGTCTCTCTGTCAGATATATTGATATCAGTTTATCTGACAGAAAACTAGTTCCCTGAGAGAGAGCTTTTTTGCTTGTCTTAATTTGAAGTTAGCATGTGTTCCTTCCGTTTCTTCACAATAACGAAGAAACGGTGTTTGCAAAACTTTTTTTTTTTTTTAAAGATATGCAAACACCCCTGCAACTAATACCAAAAGTCATAGCAGAAACAACTCTACTTCTCATTGTAATGGTAAATGGCAGGGGGGAGGGAGGGGGTGTGTGTTACTGGAGGGGGGGGGACGTTCGGGGAAGGAGGACAGCATTTTGTAAGGAAAATTCATTTATGTTTAAAACCAAGGTGTTGTTTCAGCTTGTGACTCTTATCCTCATCACCAAAGCTTTTTTTCAGTCTGTAGGTTAGATATTGATAAAGGTAGTTAGGAAGTTTAAATCATGATCAGCAGCTCTTCATGAGGAAAAGAATAGCAATGAAAATTAAACAAGGCTTAAATAAACTTAAAGAAGCCAGAACTTAATACCTAAATTGAGATTTAAAAAAAAAAAAAAATCTAGTATAAGTCGTTAATGACTGTATTTGCATGTTTTTTCAGTGATGAAGTCCCAGTCAGGCAGTTGGTTCACAGCTGGGACATCACCAGAAATCGGTACACTGGTTTGGACAAGTCCAAACCTATACTGTAACTTTTCCTTTAAACAGACCTGGAAAGGGATGTTTGTTCTCTCTCAGACACAGATAATTGCTTCCTCAAAAGGAGCGTTGAGATGAGCAAGAGACATCATCCATATTTTTTTTCTTTGTTTTTTCTTTTGTTTTTCTGTCTGTGTTTTCAGCAACGTCAATTGATTACAGTTCCTTTGCAGACAGATGCAACAGCTGGATAGAGCTCATTAAACTGAAAGCTCAGACCATAAGGCGCGGATCAATTAAGACAAGTAGGCGGCTGTTTCTACCACGTTACGATAATCCGAGACATATCTCTGATTTCCCAGTGGTGAATAGTGGAGTTTCCTGCCCAGCAATAGTATTGCAGATCACTTGTAGAATGAATACCTGAGTGTGAAAACTGCCGACATTGTTAATGTCTTTGTAAGCTAATATAGGGTTTATGAACCAGTATCATAAAAAGCAAACTATAGTATTTCTGTTCGCTAAGTAAAAATTAGTTATCAATAAATGTGTATGCCTACTAATTATATAACATACACTGCATGGATGTAGGTGTATGTATGATCTTGGAAAATTTTTGGTGAGAAACAGGAAGCAATCACCAAGGTGACAGTCAAGGCAATGGTCACTAAATTAGCAAGTGGTGAGTTATTTTTCAGTAGTTCTTTGGCCACAGGTCTGACTATCTTGCTTAAATTAGCAGAGATTAATATCTGTTTTAATGGAAAATGCTGCACTGGGGAAACACAACAACTTTCACACTTCCTATAATTTATTCCTCCAGCAGAATATGTATTTCAAAATGTTGGCACTTTTTTCTTTACCTTCACTTTATAACTGATTGTTGTATGTGCAGCTACTCGCCTCAATGTTTTCCTTTGCAGGAATGCCACTCTTCCAAATAAATTCCATTTCAGCTTTTTGTCTCCTTTTGCATGCATTGCATGATAATTTCCTTTCTCACGTGATATGGCTGAGCATCACAGGCAGCTGAATGTTGTCACCAAGCTATTTGGAAACCATAAAGAAGAGTTTTTGTGTTTTGAGATATAGTAATTGATCTTACTTGATAGTTACTGTCTCTTCTTTTTTCCCATATTTTTAGCCGCTTCACTTGATAAAGCAAGTCCATTGACTGAGGGATACTTACGGCACCGTTCTGTTCCATCATGCACCAATTCTACTGTCTCAGTTGTTAAGATGACACCTCTTTCTTTTCTGCCTGGGGCAAAAATAACCAAATATCTTGGGATAATCAACATGTTTTTTATACGAGAAACCACTTCTTTGCGTGAGGTGAGCTGTATATCAGGGATTGGCACTTTTTGTTAATTATAATAATCAAAGGTAAATACCTGAAGAGGTTTGAATTGAGGTATGGCACAGCAAGGGAATAGAGTTTTTGTCACTTGAGGGTAGGTGCTGAATGGGGAGTAAGTTGCATTGCACTGCTCTTGTCATAGAGCATATAGAGCTGCTTTGTGTTTGGCAATGTTAGGAAGGGGTTACTTAACCACTGACATTGTTGAATTTGGATATAACACTAAACCAATGAATTCTTAAACAGAACGATGTGGAAAAAATAGGTCTTTGACCAACAATGGTAGTTGGGATCATTTGAACCCAAAACTGAGATTAATGTAAATGAAAAAAAAAAAAAAATTTTCCTTTCTTCTCTCATTTAGCAATGATCAACTTTCACAGTCTATTTGGATTTTAGAATTCTTCGGTTAATGTAAGGTTTCCCATATCATATATAACTATTATGCTGATTTTTAATATTACATTCTGTCCATTCTCAGTAACATAGCTCTGTGTGATTAACATCTAAAAAGCATGCCATAGAGTATATAACCACACAAGTGGCTTACGGGGTGTAGCTAGTGATGTTCAAACAATGAACTCCAGTCTGGATCTGGACAACAGATACTCCTCTGAGCATGCAAAAATCCAAGACTTGTTCCTTATCATTTTAATGTCCTTTTGGGAAGTAGCTGCATCCTTCTGCTACAATTTCTGGCCACAGAAATAGAATGCACCTCTTGCCTGGTTTGTCAGTGCCGGAGGGTATGCTGTTTCTTGCTAATTACACATTGATAAAATTACATAGCAGAAGTTAATAAAAATGATCAGCCTTCATAAAAATGAGTTGCAAGCTCTCTAGAGAAAGTTTGATCAGACAAACATCTTGTTTGGATCTTGCAAGTTATGGCCCCTTTTAACTTGAGAAATCTAAGCGAAAAGGACAGCATTTTCAAAAGGGTGTATATGGTATGACCAGGGAAATGGTTACATGACATTTCTGTGCTTAACTGCAGCTTCTGTAGATCCAAATTAAATAGTTGATAAGCAAGCTTTGATAACTGTGATAGCAGATCTCAGCAGAGGTAGGTTGCTCAAGTATTTGATCCAACTCCTCCATGAAGTTGGGATGGTTGTACAGTTTCTGTGATACTGTCAGTGTGCTATTTCCAGCACTCAGGGCAGCTAATTTAAATCTATTTCAGCTGCATAGGCTGAGTGACAAACCAGTTTTAATACTAGTTGCACACTATTGCCCTGAGGCTGTTAGAGAGTCAAAACAGAGTAGTAATTATATCCAACTCAAGCAATGTGTTTCAGATTCTACAGAAAATAATTAGCAGCATTTGTGTTTTTGTATTGCTTATGGTAGTTTACAGAATATTGAAGCCCTATGAACACTTTCATAAGCTGAAGTATATATCAAAAAATAATAATTTTAAGTCCAGTTTATCCATTGCTCTTAGGTTTTGCCATTTACAGGTGGATATTTATAATCTTTTGTTATCCGTTGTCATCAAACTTGTATTAGGTTTATAATATTACAGATTTTTTTTTTTCCCCCCATCAGTTCCTGTAACTATTAAAACACTTGGACAAAATCAAAATTTCATGAGGAATGACAAACTTGTATTGAAACTTTGATTTCTGGCTGCAGTTGACTTCATTCATGCTTTATGCTTGGATTGGTGAAATTATATTTGCCTTTGTTTGTCAGTTTTCATCCGCAAGATATATTTCCTTATGTCTTTATGAGTCTGTTCAGGGTAGATTATACTTTTTCCAGTAGATATGAGGGCAGTCTGTATTTGTTGAAGTTCAGCTTAGTTAACCTCTTTTTCTACCTACCTCTTTCATTTTCTCCAGTGGCACACACACGTGAGAAGTCTAGCGGTCTTGCCTTTCACTTTCATTTTGAAATGTTATAGATATTTTGAACCAATATTGAGCTCTACTTCATCAGTTTCTTTCCTTAGTTTTTTCTGTGGATTTTTTTTTTGTTAGTTGCCTGGTTTTTGTGTGTTGGGTTTCCCCCCCCTCAGTGTAGTTGCTCACACTCTTTCATAAGGATTGTCTAGAAAAAAAAACATACTTCATTGTTTTCCTTCTCCTCCTTTCACAGCAATTTAAATTATTCAGCTTGGCACCAAAGAAGTAAAAATCCTCCACAAGCACCATCAAGTCAAAAAACTTCACTAAACGGGATGGCCAGAAGTTCTTTTGGGCTTCAAGGGAAAAAAAAAAGCTTGAATAGCTTGCTTGTCAAATCTCTGCTCTATCCCTTGCTGACTTGGTATTTGGAGGGATCATTTCTTTAGTGAATGTTGAGAGCTAATGACAGTCATTAGCATGCATGAAGTTGCAGTGACCAAAGGTAATGGCCACTCCTTACCAGTAATATCCAAGAAGTCTAAATCTCTTTCAGTCTTTGGTAGAAATTATTCTTTATCTACTTCCCAGTTATCAAAAAAAAAAAGGGCAGTATCCTTCCTGATGAAAGAAAAAAGTAATTATTCGACTGTCATTGGAATATTGAATGTTCCTGCAGAGGTGTAGGAATGTCTGAAAAGTATGAGTATATGTAATATACTGACTGCAAAGAATACCAGTCACAAATGAATAACCTACTTGTGATTCTTTTCCTCAAACAGTAAGTTCCATTGGTCTGATTTTTAACTGTGACTCATTAAACAGTGAATAGCTTTTAAGTGCTGTACAATATACCATTTAGGATTCACTGAAATATTCAGCTGATAAAAATGTAAGAAAAGTATTCAGCATCTTGTAGCTATACCTAACATAAAATGTAATTTTTTATTATTATTTTTTTTTTTTTACATTTCAGGAGGGTGGTGTCAGTGGTTTTCTCCATGCTTTTATTGCTGAAGTGTTTGCAATGGTGAGAGCTCATGTTGCAGCTTTAGGAGGGAATGCAGTTGTCTCATATATAATGAAGCAGTGTGTTTTCATGGAGAATCCAAACAAAAATCAGGTAACTTATGATATGAAATAACAGTGCTATTGTGATTAGTATGACACAAATACACATTTTATATATTTAAAAAAAACAGCAACCCTGTAGAGCCATGTCTGCATAACACTTCTGGATCTCTTATCATAACATTTGTTTAAAGAAGCCAGGAGTATTCTTGAACACCTGAGTTAACACAAAATTACAAATATGCTTCCTAAATACCCAAATGGGTAAAAATGCTGAGTTCACTAGAATGAAGTAAATTGCAGGGAACAGTTGAACAGTAGTGCTGAACTTACTTAGCTTTTCTGATGTTGCAAGGTTAGGGTTTTCATCCTAACTTCACGTAAAAATACCTGGAATTGCTGATACAAAATGCTCCATTTTGGACATAAAGGGACAAAACTTGATTAGTAAAGACAACAGTGGAATATGGTGGTTTTGGTACATGAAGTATGTTCAAAACAGTAGTGAAAGCGAGTACAGCTACCCAGATATTTAATTTGTGGTGGTCTTACAAGGATCTGTCTACATGTTTGATAACACACAAGTGAGTGGATATAAAAGGAAATATGGCAGACATTGCCTCACTAATAAATTCTAATAATTCGTCCTTCTGTGATCTCTGTCAACTTTTCTATTATCTGTGTAGTTATATCTAGCTGATATAAGTAAACATAAAATATATTATTATTTGGTGTTTGGTAACTGCATATTGTCGTCTTTTTTTTTTTCAGGCTCAGTGTTTAATAAATGTCAGTGGTGATGCAGTCATTTTTGTACGTGAATCTGAGTTAGAAATGTTACCAGTACAACCTTCTACGGTTGTTTCTCAACCCACAAGTTCTGGAGGAGATGTCACAACGTGAAGACAGAAAAAGTGAAATAGTCTCTGCCAAATACAAAGATTATTTAAAATATGGGAATGTTTAGGTTTGCATCTTCAAAATCAGTATCTCCCCATAACGTTAATAGCCAAAATCCGAGACAATCACTATACTTTGTCCTTTAACTTTATGTAATAGTCAGGGCAGCATATTGGTGGGTATGCTCTGATTCTTTTGTTATAATTAAAGGCCCCTGTGAAACCTAGACAGTAGGTGAAGCACTGATATGAGAGTATGGATTAAAATAGTAGCCATCACATGGAACTGAAAGTCAACAAAAATTCTGTTGCATTTTTCAGCTGTTCAACAAGGACCATGATAAGTTGTAATTCAGAACCATTTCTGAGTTCGCATATTGTATTAGCTGATTCTCAGCTCGGTTTAAAAAATAAAAGAGGGGTCAGGGTGGGTGGGAGATAACTGAGAAGCCTGTATTAGCAAACTTTGCTGAAGGAGCAAGAGGTTTGTGCTCAGGCTAAGAAAATGTGGGCTGAAGGCTGAACTTATTTTATAGCACAGAGCATGAAGAGGAAGAAGCAGCGTCAAAAAGTCACAGTGTGAATTTCTGCACACTAAAAATATTTTTCAACTGTTTGTGAACTGCTGATTTATTTTTTTAAAATTATTACTATACAGCATATGTTTTGGGTGGCTGTTTCGGGGGCTTTGGTTTTTTTTGTTGTTTGTTTTTGTTTTTAAAAAGGTGTCAGACCATGATGCTGTGTTCCTAGTCATCCCTATGGTTAAAAAGAAAACAAAGCCAAAAAGTTCCAAAGTGTGTTTGGTGCTATTATAAGATGTTCACTTCAATATTGACAAAACAGATCTCTTTTTAATATAAGATTCTGTGAAAGAATTGTCCTGAGGGTTATTTTCTTAAGGCATGATCTCTTGCAAAGATGACATAAACAGTCCTCCAAAAGTCAGTAATACAGAGGTATACTCCAGCCTCCTTTCCGTTTAACAAGTTGGAAATGACTGGCTAATTAGAGATTGATGTATATTTGTGACGCTGATTTCCGCAAGTTGGTTTTGTTTGGGTTTTTTCATTTGTTTGTTTCCCCAGTACAGTAGCTGGGAAATGAGGGTACTGCAAAGAAAGGAAATTTGTCATTTCCAGTAAATATCTGAAAGGCGGTGATATTTTAATGTAAAAAATGCCAACCTTGATCTGAAGATGCATTCTTAATTCTGACAATACTATACGTGGAACTTGAACAAACATGTAAACTTGAATGTAAATATTCTGCTTAGTGTTGAAATTAAGCAATGGCATGATTATTTGTTTAATTATTTCATTGTAAATGAGCATGAAAATCATTCTTGCACAATAAATTTCTGTATAAAACTTACTGCCTTTTTATATGTGTAATAGTTAAATGTGTACGCTGGATACATATTAAAGATGTCCCACCCCCGTTCTCCTCCAAAAAAGAGGAACATTTTTTGTATAGAATATTACAACCCGATTATTTAAAATTTGGGGAGTTAATTATATTTAAAGTGTTTGAATTGGGTGCTTACCAGAACACTTTACTCATACAGTTAATTGTCTTTCTAAATTCTGTAGCTGTTACAACCAAAGCTGCCATAAATTAAGTCGTCTGTAAATAGTTGCAGCTCTCTTGATTATTTTGCAAGGCAAATCTTGTTCCCTTTGAAGCTGATGGCAGAATATTAATAACTTCAGAAGGTCTTGGATCTGGCACAAGAAGTTCTTTTCAGAGTAAGTATTCAGCATGGAAATATTCTCTGAAGTAGCACATTAAAGTAGCTGTTCTTGATATTTTTTTTTTATTTTTTTGTTTTGGGTTTTTTTGGTAGCTTCTGTGGAAGTATTAATTCTATCTTTTCATTTCTAGCTGTTTAAAAGGTCACAGTTTCTTCTAGTGTGTTCATTAGACGTAGAGGAAGAGCTTTCTCATTTGGAAATTTTTAATTCTTCTCTAATTATTATTCCGGAAATGACAAACATGTTTTTTTAACTGTTACTAACTGGGATCTAGCTTTTCCTAATTGGTCCAGCTGGATAAATTTAACCTGTAGGAAGTTGTACATTTAAATTGCTCTGTTATTTTCTTCTTTCCAGTATAAAAAAAGGGGTAAGTGTGTGCAAATCCATTGTCATTTGGAACATCATACCTCATACATTTCTCAGAGGCAAAAAAAGGATCGTATAAACATAAGACAAACTTCAGGGAATTATTAGAGTATGTAAGGAAAGGAAAACTAAAACATGAGTTAAAAATGTAAATCATTAGTGCACAAAACATCTCTTGAAGAGCTGTGTGCCTACAAATTAAGTTGATTTATGTTCTTTGCTGGGTTCAGAATGGCTAAAAATCATACAAAGGCACCTCATTAGTTAATGACTTTGACCCCTGTAGTCATGACATAGTAACAGACAGTTTTGATTGTTGGAGAGTTATTGAGGTTTCTGCTGAAATGGGCACAGTTCATGCAAGATACCCTGCTTTTTACTTGAATGGGACTTTGAAATGTGGGGAGACAAACGGTGTCATTTGAGATTATTTGTGGCTCAAACAAACATTGCTTTGTCAGGAATTTATCTCTACTCTGAGAATAGCCGTTTGGGGGTGGGAGCTAATGCAACTTGCTTGTAGTGCTTTTGGCTGGGATGCAGTTAATTTTCTTCATAGCAGTACGGTACTGTGCTTTGGATTTGTGACCAACGTTAACGCGGGATGTTTTAGTTACCGCTGAACAGTACTTGCACAGTGTCAAGCCTTTCTGTCTGTCACGCTGCCCTCTCCCCAGTGGGTATGTTGAGGGTGGACAAGGGGCTGGGAGGGAAGGCAGCCGGGACAGCTGACCGAGACTGGCCTGGGGGCTGTCCCACACCGTACAACGCCATGCTCAGCAGTAAACCTAGGGGGTTGTTTGCCACGGGTTGTGGTTGCTTGGGCACTGGCATTGGTCAGCTGGTGGTGAGCAATTGCTTTTTGCATCACTTGTTTGTCCCTTTTTCTCTTGGTAAACTGCCTATCTCAACCCATGAGTTTTCTCACTTTTGCCCTTCTGATTCTCCTCCCCATCCCGCTGGGAGGGAAGGCGTGAGTGAGCAGCTGTGTGGTGTCTGTCTGTCTGCCGGGGCTAACCCACAGCATTGCTGCTTTCTCTTGACTTGAGGAATCCCAATGACGGGACAGAGTGAAAGCACCCCTGCTCCTGTCTGCAGCCCTCAGAAGAACCGCTAAGCATGGGTTTAAAACCTTCACATCAATATTGTGAACAAATGGGGTGGTATCGCCCTTCGTTACAAAGGAGTGGTAGCATCCGCTGTAAAAGACCGCTTCTCCAGGCCCTGCTGTACTTGCAGCAGTGAAGCTAGATCTGTGTCAGGCCTTCAGGTGACTGGGGAGCAATCAGGGCCTGAACAACTGTCCCCTCCTCCGGAGAACAGCCACAGACTAAGAAAGAGCATCTGCAGGTGATGCTGCTGCTTGCTGATTCTTTCCACAGCTTTCTCCAACCATCACGATTTTAAGAGATGCATAGTGCTTGCTAAGTCAGCCAACTCAAGCTTGAAGGTAGGCAGGAATTAACTTGGAGGGAGATGTTGGCTTCATGTTGGAGTCCCAGCCAGCTCGGTGCTTTAGGAATGTATCTTCTGCAATAACATCCCACTTTTTTTTTCCTTTCTTTCTTTTTTCAACTAGGAGCTTGCTTTCAGAGCTGGTTGAGAAGTCCTCAGCTTGCATTTGTTTTCCTTGTTAACCTTCTAGTTTGTGAAGGTGCTCTGATATGCACATGTGAAAGGTGCTAAGTGAGAGCAAATGTTAACTGTGGCTCTTCCCCCCACCCCCAAAGTGGAATCAAATATTTCTTCTTGGTGTTTTGTTGAAATTAGAATTTCCTTGGAAATGAAACCTGAGGGGCTGGTTCACTTTTGTCAGACTGAAAGACAGCCCTGTACCTATCTCACTAGCAAAAAAACCCATGAAAATAGAAGCAAGACAGATGCAGGGGATTACAAACAGTGAGATGCCAGTGATTGTGAAGTTTTTGGAGAGCTCTCAGTTCCATTTCGGTGTTCAGATAAAGATAGACGGAAGCTTTGATGACTGATCTGAGTGAGTAACAGAGTTTTCTTGGCAAGCATGTTATGAACAACTGTTCTGCTGCAGCATCTGCAGATCTTCTGTTGAGCCTTGGGCTGCAAGGCAAGAAAAGTTTTCTTGCCATGCAGTTATTTGTAGTTTTGGTGGATAGCAGAAAGCTCAGTTTTGACTACTCTACAAAGCAGAAACGAAGCAAAAAAGGATGAAGTGACTTGCCCTGACTGCAGAAAAGTGCCAGGCCCTGGGAGCACTAACAGGTCTTACAGTCCCTGCCTGGCCTCATCCACCCATGGCCAGGACCCCATTTCAGCTGCTGGGGCCGTCAGCCCCTGCCTCAGAGATGCCACAGCAGGGCTGATCTCCAGCTCCCCACAGCCCTGCCTGCCTGGCCATGGGCACTGCTGAGCTGGGGCAGCCCCTGGTGCCCCCCAGCTGCCCTGCTCCCTGCCACCCCAGGGAGCCCCCATCCCTCCTGGGGGCCTGGGCAGCAGCGTGACACAGCGGTAAGAACGGGGTTTCGAGATGTAGGCTGACACAGTAGCTTAAATATTGAAACATCATTCATTTTTAAACTTGCGTAACTTACAGTAGTCGTGACAAGTCTGACATGCTGAAGGTTTCAGGTGGCAGAAAGGACTCCGTCTTTCTGGGCCTCTTTCTTCCATGCTGTCGTGATTTAGCCTCAGTTGGCAACCAAGGACCACACAGCTGCTTGCTCACCCTCCCCAACCCCCGCCAGGGGGATGGAGGAGAGAATCTGAAGAGCAAAAGTAAGAAAACTCATGGGTTGACATAAGAACAGTTTAATAATTGAAATAATAATAATAAATTGTAATTAAAAGGAAAACAATGGGGGGGAACAAAACCCAAGTGATGCAACTGCTCACCACCTGCTGATCGATACCCAGCCTGTCCCCGAGCAGCGATCGCTGCCCCCCGGCCAACTCCCCCCAGTTTATATACTGAGCATGAAGCCATATGGTAGGGAAGAGCCCTTTGGCCAGTTTGGCCGAGCCCCCTCCCAGCTTCTTGTGCACCTGGCAGAGCATGGGAAGCTGAAAAGTCCTTGACCAGTGTAAGCACTACTTAGCAACAGCTAGAGCATCAGTGTGTTAGCAATGTTATTCTCAAGCTAAATCCAAAACACAGCACTATAGCAGCTACTAGGAAGAAAATTAACTCTATCCCAGCTGAAACCAGGACAGTATCCACCCCTTATTCTATACCATCTACATCATGCCCAGGTCCTACCCTTTCCAATACATGGCAGTTAATCACCACCACTGCACTGTCTTTTGATATATACACAGATATAATTCCCTTAGTCTATGGGTTATCCCTCTAAAATGTCCGTTTGGTTCATTTAGTCCATGACTTCGGGTTCCATCTGTCATAACAGTCCTTCAGAGCAGGAGAGATGGTGTGTGGTGTTGGATTGTTGCATGCTGGAGCCAGTTCTGGTTCTATCACCACTGCACTTTACTCAGTTTCATCAAAGTTCCTTCTTCATTCATCTGGATGATTCTTACTGTAATACTGTTGATATGGCATGTAGCAACCATAAAAGTGATGACATACAGTACTACATAGCAATTAACATCATACCATTCAGTTCATGGCTGTTTTCACCCCAAATCAGATCCCCTTGAGGTACACAGCAGACTTCCCCATCCTTTCGCATTACCTAACAAGTGCACCCAGGTCCTTGAGCAAAAGCAATCCCATGAATGGGCTTTCCTTTGCCCAAGGCAGGAGTAACCCAGACTGTCTTCCCCAGAATGTTTTTTATGTGTACTACAGGGACCTTATCCCCTTCTACAGTACGTAAAAGTTTTGATTGGGCAGGGCCAGCTCAATTAGCAGATCCCCTAGTGTTGACTAACCAGGTGGCCTTTGCTAAATGTGTGTCCCAGTGTTTGAATGTCCTACCACCCATTGCTCTCAGTGTAGTCTTTAACAGTCCATTATATCGTTCAATTTTCCCAGAGGCTGGTGCATGATAGGGGATGTGATGTACTCACTCAATGCCATGCTCTTTGGCTCAGGTGTCTATGAGGTTGTTTTGAAAATGAGTCCCGTTGTCTGACTCCATTCTTTGTGGGGTGCCATGTTGCCATAGGACTTGCTTTTCAAGGCCCAGGATAGTGTTCTGGGTGGTGGCATGGGGCACAGGATATGTTTCCAGCCATCCAGTGGATGCTTCCACCATTGTAAGCACATGGCGCTTGCCTTGGCGGGTTTGTGGGAGTGAGATATAATCGATCTGCCAGGCCTCCCCATATTTATATTTCAGTCATCATTCTCCATACCACAGAGGCTTTAACCACTTGGCTTGTTTGATTGCAGCGCGTGTGTCACATTCATGGATAACCTGTGCAAGAGTGCCCATGGTAAAGTCCACCCCTCGATCACGAGCCCATCTATATGTTGCATCTCTTCCTTGATGGCCTGAGGTGCCCTGGGCCCACTAGGCGATAAATAATTCACCCTTATGTTGCCAGTCCAGATCCACCTGAGCCATTTCAGTCTTAGCAGCCTGATCCACCTGCTCATTGTTTTGATGTTCTTCAGTGGCCCGACTCTTGGGTACGTGAGCAGCTACGTGACGTACTTTTACAACCAGGTTCTCTACCCAGGCAGCAATATCTTGCCACAATGCGGCAGCCCAAACAGGTTTACCTCTGCGCTGCCAGTTGTTCTGCTTCCATTGCTCCAACCACCCCCACAGGGCATTTGCCACCATCCATGAGTCAGTATAGAGATAAAGTACTGGCCACTTTTCTCGTTCAGCAATGTCTAAAGCTAGCTGGATGGCCTTCAATTCTGCAAATTCACCTCGATTAAACTTCTCCTTCAGCAGTTTCTACAACTTGTCATATAGGACTTTGTCATACAGCATATAGGACTTGTCATACAGCAGTTTCCATCTCTGATGCTTTCCTACAATACGACAAGACCCATCAGTGAACAGGGCATATTGCTTCTCATTTTCTGGCAGTTTATTATACAGTGGGGCCTCCTCAGGATGCAGCACCTTCTCCTCTGTCAGTATTCCGAAACCATTGCCTTCTGGCCAGTCCATGATCACTTCCAAGATTCCTGGGTGACTGGGGTTTCCTGTTCGAGCCCATTGTGTGATCAGTGCGACCCACTTACTCCACGCAGCATCAGTTGCATGATGTGTAGAGGGGACCCTCCCTTGCAACATCCAGCACCGGCAGTCTGGGTGCCAGGAGGAGCTGTGCTTCAGTACCAACCACTTCCGAAGCAGCTCAAACCCCTTCATATGCTACCAATATCTCTTTCTCAGTTGGACTATAGTGGACCTCGGATCCTCTGTATCCCCGACTCCAAAACCCTAGGGGCGACCTCAAGTCTCCCCTGGTGCTTTCTGCCAGAGGCTCCAGGTAGGGCCATTCTCCCCGGCTGCGGTGTAGAGCACATCTTTTACATCTTGCCCTGCCCGGACTGGCCCAAGGGCTACTGCATGAACTATCTCCTGTTTAATTTGTTCAAAGACTTGTCATTGCTCAGGGGCCCATTTGAAATTGTTCTTCTTCCGAGTCACTTGATAGAGAGGGCTTACAATCAGACTGTGATTTGGAAAATACATTCTCCAAAAACCCACAGTGCCTAAGAAAGCTTGTGTTTCCTTTTTCCTAGTGGGTGGAGACATGGCTGTTATTTTGTCAATCACATCCATTGGGATACAACAACACCCATCTTGCCGTTTTATTCCTAAAAACTGGATCTCCTGTGCAGGTCCCTTGACCTTACTTTGTTTTAAGGCACAACCAGCCTTCAGAAGGATTTGGACTATTTTCTTCCCTTTCTCAAAAACCTCTTCTGCTGTGTTGCCCCACACAATGACGTCATCAATGTACTGCAGATGTTCCAGACTTCACCCTGTTCCAGTGCAGTCTGGATCAGTCCATGGCAAATGGCAGGGCTGTGTTTCCACCCCTGGGGCAGTCGATTCCAGGTGTATTGGACGCCCCTCCAAGTGAAAGCAAATTGTGGCCTGCACTCTGCTGCCAAAGGGATTGAGAAAAACACATTAGCGGTACCAGTTGTGGCATACCACTTGGCTGCCTTTGGGTCCAGTTCATACTGAAGTTCCAGCATGTCCGGCACGGCAGCGCTCAGCAGTGGCATGACTTCGTTCAGGCCACGATAGTCTACTGTTAGTCTCCACTCTCCATTAGACTTTTGCACTGGCCATATGGGACTGTTAAAGGGTGAGCGAGTCTTGCTGATCACTCCCTGACTCTCCAGTCAACAAATCAGCTTATGGATGGGAATCAGGGAGTCTCGGTTGGTGCAATATTGCTGCTGGTGCACAGTTGTGGTAGCGATTGTCATGTCTTGTTCTTCAACCCCCAGCAACCTCACAACAGAAGGGTCCTCTGAGAGACCGGGCAAGGTAGACATCTGTTTAATTTCCTCCATCTCCGAGGCAGCTATATCAAAAGCCCACTGCTACCCTTTTGGGTCCTTGAAATACCCTCTCCTGAGGCAGTCTATGCCAAGGATGCACAGAGCCTCTGGGCCAGTCACAATGGGGTGTTTTTGCCATTCATTCCCGGTTAGGCTCACTTCAGCCTCCAGTACAGTTAGCTCTTGGGATCCCCCTGTCACTCCAGAAATACAGATGGGTTCTGCCCCTGTATAGCTTGATGGCATTAGGGTACACTGTGCACCGATGCCTCATAGAGCCTTATACTCCTGTGGGTCTGATGTGCCAGGCCATCAAATCCACACAGTCCAGTAAACCCGGTTGTCCCTTTCCTCCACCTGGCTGGAGGCAGGGCCCCTCTAGTCCTGGTCATAGTATTAATTACTCACTTCGTGGAAATGCAAATCAAAAGTCCCTTTATTAAGACTGGAAGTAAGATCAGCCCTTCTACTCTGTCTGGGGAACTGCTCACTGGAAACTGGAGCAGCAATTTTCCCGGAAGAACCCCCTCGCGTGATTGTTTTTCCTTGTAACTCATGTACCCGTGCCTCTAGGGTCGAGGTAGATTTTCCATCCCACTTCCTCATGTCCTCTCTGTGGTCACGCAGGTAAAACCATAGGGTGCCCCGTGGTGTGTACCCTCTACATCCTCTCTCTTGAGCAGAGGGACGCTGACTCCTAATGGCTGAGATACTGGTCCGTACAGGTGGAGAGTAGGACCTATCCTCTTTGAGTTGCTGAAACTCCAGGGACAGTTTTTACGACAGTTTTTCCACAGCCAAGATGCAGGCCGGTAGGGAGGAAGAGAGATTTTCTTCGTATTGCCGGAGTTGGCCAGCCAACTCATCCACCGTTTGTTCCTCTCCATCTTTCCAGGTCATCACTGCCATTCAGTTGACATGCAATGATGGTGTGCTCCGTACAAACTTCTGCCACATGGGTCACGTGCACCGGACTTCATCTGGATCTTTGGATAACTGCTCCTCGTCCAGGTCACCATAAATCACCTCCAGCATGGCTAATTCCCTCAGGTACTGGATACCTCTCTCCATGGTGGTCCATTTGCCTGGGCAATATATAACATCTTCCTTGAAGGGATACCTTTCCTTCATAGCTGGCAGTAGTTGCCTGCAGAGGCTGAGGGCTTGTGCCCCTTCTCCAATCACTTTGTCAATGTCCCCTTCCCTAGAAAGGGATCCCGGCTGCTTGGCTTCCTTACCCTCTAATTCCAGGCTACTGGCCCTGTTATTCCAGCATCGGAGCAGCCAGGTGACAAGCACTTGCTCCCCTGGAAGACGGCTGAAATATTTTTGTGTATATCTTACAGCTCTCTCAGGGATAGGGATCATGTGGCTTCTGTATCGTTTAGGAGTTCTTCCTCTTCCTCCTCCTCTCCTCATGATGGCCCTGCTGTTTCATCATCCCTTACTAAATCAGCTGACTTTTGCTTCCAAGATTTCTTGTTCTTTATAGGGGTGCTGATACTGGCATGGGTTGGTTCTCTGGTTCAGCCGCAGTGGGGGTTGGAGTAGCCGCCATGCCTGTCATTTTGTCATCAGATCCAGAGACCTTCTCTTCCCCTTGAGAGTACTGAATAGTGTTGAACAGGGGTTGGTAGGCATGGGCCAGACCCCAGCACATTGCAGTCATTTGTGTGTCCCTAGAATTGCCAGGGTGACAGCATACTTTTTCCAAATATTCTACTAATTTTTCAGGATTCTGCACTTGTTCAGGGGTGAAGTTCCAAAACACTGGAGGTGCCCACCATCCTAGACATTTGCCCATGCTATCCCACACACCCTGCCACCCAGAACTATCCAGCCTTGGGACAGATCTCTGGATGATATTCTTAAATTACTTATTAACCTTAGACAAAACCAAAACAATATTCCCAAGAAATAACAATAGAATTACTTTAACTACTCAAGGATGTTCAAGATACTGAGAAGTTATTGTAATGAAGGAGGAAATATCATAGAAGAAAGTAGCAAAAGTGCCATTCTGTATTTCCTCCATAAAAAACCTCTCAGAGGAAGAGGTATAATTGCTAATTGTCTCCATGAGGTGGTACCTGAAGTACAGTAATGGCTTCAGTACAAAACCCAAATACCAGATTAAGCTCAAGGACAGTGTTTTATCAACAAATCTCCCAGGCAAAACATCACTAGTCACTGCAGAGCACAGTTGCTCTGCTGTTGCAAAACCCAACACCTATCTTTAGCACGTACAGCAAAAAAATGAGCATGGTGCATATCTATATCTAGATATGCTAGATATCTATATATATAATCTCTCAACTAATATCAAGAACAGATGAATCAATATACTGACCCACAACTTTTAACATATATAAATTCCTTAACATGCTTTGGTTAATCTGTTATTATCTCAAACCCTTCATGCCCCACGTTGGGTGACAAAAAAGACTGTCGTGGTTTAGCCTCAGTTGGCAACTAAGCACCACACAGCCACTCACTCATCCTCCTGCCCCGGTGGGATGGGGGAGAGAATCTGAAGAGCAGAAGTAAGAAAATGCGTGGGTTGAGATAAGAAGTTTAATAACTGAAATAAAATAATAATCATTAATAATTACTATTAATAATAATAGTAATGAAAAGGAAAACAAAGAGAGAGAGAAGCAAAACCCAAGAAAAAAACCCAAGTGATGCAACCACTCACCACCCGCTGACCGATGCCCAGCCTGTCCCCGAGCAGCGATCGCTGCCCCCTGGCCACCTCCCCCCAGTTTCTATACTGAGCATGATGTCATATGGTATGGAAGAGCCCTTTGGCCAGTTTGGCTGAGCCCCCTCCCAGCTTCTTGTGCACCTGGCAGAGCATGGGAAGCTGAAAAGTCCTTGACTGGTGTAAGCACTACTTAGCAACAACTAAAACATCAGTGTGTTAGCAACGTTATTCTCATACTAAATCCAAAACACAGCACTACAGCAGCTACTGGGAAGAAAATTAACTCTATCTCAGCCGAAACCAGGACACACGCACAGGCTAGCTTTCTGCCCAGGTTTTTGAGAAGTCAGGTGTATAAACGGTGCCTGGTATGAGAGCAAGCTGGGCTGCTGCTCCTCATTAGTACAAATGACCCCATCAGGTAACACTTTTCATTGGTATACTTCGAGCGTTTCACAAAATCGGTTGGTGCCATTTCTCCACTTTACAGTTGAAGTAACTGAGGCAGAGAGGTGTGAAGCAACACGCCAAGGTCGTGCTGGAGGCTGGTGGGAGAAGCAGGTCTCACTCCAGGCATCAAAACGCTGTGCTTGTGAGTATGGTGTGACAAACGAGAATGGGCTGAAGACAGATTTGCGTGGTGCTGGGTCTGTTGTCATTGTAGCTACGTGATGAAAGCATTGCCTGAAAAATGGACCTTAGTCTGCACAAATATAGCTGCAGTTAATGATCTTAGATATGAATTTACTGTGTATATCAGTCAATGGACAAATTGCTGAAGAGAAGCTGGAGTTTGAAACTGTTGATTCCATTTTTGGAAACAGAAGTCACCTTTCAATTGACTTGCAGGTTTTTAACATAAACATGCACATTCACATTCAATGATTCATATTTATTTTTGTTGCAAAAGCATTTCCATTAATGTGTACAGAAATATCTCCTTGTGACAGTGTGCTTCCCCCGCCCCTGACCTTTATCTCCTGCAACCCTGCTTAGGTGATAACCACCAGTGGTGATTGTAATGGAAGCATCTGGTTATGATGGCTGCATCGGCTCAAAGTGGATTCAGGAGACAGATAACAACACAATAGCCTGGGGCTATTGTGCAATGTGCCCACCGAAGAAACTAAAATCTGTGGTCGGCATGCAAATATGACTATGGGTCAATCATCTTATCCCTCACAAATAGTGAGCAGCCCAAGAGCCCTTTGAGCTCTCCTGCACGGCAGCGGGCTGCACGCCAGGATCTCCCCTTGAGCAGGGACGCCTCTCAAGGTTACTCCTCAAGGTTGAGAGATTCCTTGCCGCAACGGATCCTTGGTAAGTGACTAATAGCATGCTAAACTTTGAAATCTTAGCTAAGAGATATAAAGCATTGATTGCTCACATATAATCCTTTAGACATAAATCATTGAGCAAGTCTGGGACTAGGACTGGATCTAGCTGCACCTAGACTCCTCTCTGAGAAGGAGTTTAGAAAGCAAGGTGATCCTTTTCCGAACCTCATGACTCAACAGGAGGGTCTCCCTGACAGTTTTGTCTGACCCTGTCCTCTATGCAGTAAATAATCAAGTGTACCTTGCCATCGAATCTTGTTAAAACACTGTTGCATTGAACTTTGTTAACTCCCTATTCTGTATGAATAAACTATATTTTTACTTCTCTCTTATGAGTGAAGTGCGCTCTCACTCCATTCATGACACTCCTTAAATTGAAGGGAGGAGAGAAGCTAGGATGATTCCAGTTTTGGTTTTATTTTCTTAAAATCAGATGTCTATAACACTTCAATCAAGGAGAATCTTTGCCTGGAAATCTTGTGAGATTTTGGAAACATCAGAGTAATTACAACCTTGTGAATGGAATATTCACCCCTGAAGAGCTCTTACATTTTGAGGGAGTGCAACCAAGCCTGGTGAGCTTTGAAGAGATGCCGTTATCTCCTGGAATGCACTCTAAAAGCCAGAGGAGTAAGTGAAAGCACTTGCAGACAGCAACCCTTCCTCTTCCTGCCTCCTTCTCTGCCCAGGCTATCTGTGCCCTCTCCGTAGCCGTGTGGCACCTTCCTTTCCTGGGATCCTGCCCTGGGCTGCGATTCCCTCTTCCTTCTCTCCCTGCTCCATCTCTGGAGGGTTTGGTTAACCACAGCAACAGCATGGGCACTCCTCTGCACGGAGGAGAGGATGCCACCGTGTTTAAGTTTGGAAATTGGAGATTCTGTTCACACTTCTGCGTTGCAGAGCTGTAATTCAATTTTCAAGCTTTTACTGAAATTGATGATCTGTTTATACTTTGGCCTCATTCCAAGGGTTGGTGCTGTTTGCATGAGTGGAAATGGCTGAGAGAAGGTGAAATGGAAGAGTTGCTTGTTATTAAATTGTCATAATCTCCCACCTCTGTCTTCCCCAGTGCTCCAGTCCTGCCCTTGCGCTGTGTACGACATGCTTTGTTACCGATTTACTCTGTCAATTGAAGTTCTGCGTGCAGGGTGATCAGAGTACACTGGGCTGGAGGGATCTCTTGTTCATGCCAGAAACCTGCAAACAGGCTTTTAAATTGTCACTTTAATTTTACATGTATCAACTGTTAAACTTACCCGGAGGCCATGTGAAGAGAATGAGACTTAGCAATAACGCGTTCACACCGTCGTTTCTGTTGACAGTGTCGGAGCACTATTTGTTGAAGGTGAAATGCCTTTGTATTTCTAATACCATTGCTGGTTTTGACTGTCTCCACAGCTGGCAGCAGAGCACATCTGTGGGCCAGCTAATGGCCCAGGAAGGGTTTGGTGTCTCCAGACTATTTCGCTATTGCCACTGCAGAAGCGGGGCTGAGATAAAGAGGGAAAGGCGAGAGATGGGGTAGATAAAAGAAGGTAATGTAGGCAGGAGAAACAAGGAAAGAGCACAAAATGAAGTTGAGTGTCTACCAACAAAAATGACAGGAAGGAAAACAGCTGATTGGAGAGACAGACGAATAGTGATTCCCCAACCAAAATAAATAAGAAATACTGAAAGTAAAGTATGATAATGTGTTGTTTCAGCAATTGCTACAGTAATGTCTTGCTCTCATGTGAAACTTTTCATTATTAGGGCTTGGATCACTTTGCAAAGATCTAGGTCATTGTCTGGATTTACAGTGAGGGGAACAAGACTGACTCAACCTCTTGAATCCTGCTTTGAGAGTTACTATGTTTTACCACAGTAAAAGACATGGCTGATGGTGTAAGGTGTCCCCAGTGCACTTCTACGCCTGGGATTCATGGTCTCGCTGAGGTAAATGTCATGGAGCAGTGTCTAGTTCTTTGCCTTTTTGTCTAGGAGGAGGTCACCGTCAAATGTAATTGCACTTTTACTTCTCTTACTTGAAGGAGAATAGCCCTATTTTTTCATCCAGCTGGACAGCTGTGTCTGAAGAAAACCCCTATGCGATATAAATCTAGGTGTTGTTTCTAGGCTTTGTTTCTGGAAGTCAGTGAACAAATCTTTTGGTGTGTGCATATATATATATGCATATATTCTCTGTGTGTACACATACAAATGTTTCCACCTTAAAAGCAGAAGATTGTTTATGCATTTTTTACGCCTCCGCGTACACTGCGTTTTGGCTTTACCTGCAATGATGGTTCCAACCTCTGCCTACAAGGTGTAGTATGATCATAGAATCATAGAATGGTTTGGGTTGGAAGGGACCTTTAAAGGTCATCTAGTCCAACCCCCCTGCAATGAGCAGGGATATCATTATTAGGCAACCATTCTTCATGTACATGTGTGTGTAAGGTCCCAGGTAGGAAAGCTCCTGCTTTCCTCTTATATCTGCAGAGCACAAGAAGTATTCTGACAGGATGTGACCACAATGTTTTTTCCAGCAAGAAATCTCTATTAGAGGCATGATACAACTAAAATGAGGTAGGAAGCAGACCTATGGAAAATAATCCAGAGATTACAGACAGAACACGAGTCAACAATGTTATGCTGTTGATGAGAAGGAAGATGCCACATGGGAAGGTACAAGGAAAAGACATCTGAAATAGTGCTGCTGCTTTGCTCACAACTCAGCAGGAGTGCTGTACCTGTTTTTGATTGCTGCTCTTCAAGAAAGATGGGGGCCCAACAGAGAGGAGAGCTTGGAAGTTCAGAAAACGTGATCTGCAAGGAAAGGTTGACTCAACTCGAGTGAGTGAAAGAGAGAACTGGCTAACCACCTTCAAGGGCTGTTTCCTACATCTGCAGCAGATAGCAGAGGAAGTAATGGGCTTGAAGCGGAACAGGAAAGGTTCAGGCTACACGCACAGGCACAGGTTTGCAGCCATGAGGAGCAGGAAGCACTGACACATTGCCTGGGGAGGTTAGCGTTATCCTCCACCAAATGCCTTAGACAGCTGGTTAGACAAGCATCTTTCAGGACTTGCATGTGTGCCTCTGAGCAGGGGATGAATTGGATGGCCTCCTGAGATCCTTCTTACTCCTAGGACTTCATGCTCTGTAGATTTACATGGATTCAGTTTTGCACTAAGAAAAAGATCCTTCTTCCCAAGTACTCGGATCTGGCCTGAGCTGCTCCTCCTAACCTGTGTTCTGGTAACTTTCTGGCAGGAAGTAATAAACTTAATTATATATGGGGAGAAACAGACATCGCTTTTTACAGTTGCCTTGCCTACAAACAAACTGACATTATTTTAATAATGTAATTAGAGTGGTATGAAACTCAATGTAGTTGTTGTTCCTTTCCTAGGAAGAAAGGTTTATTATGGTTTGTCTGAACTCATTATACAGTTTAGACTTAAAAAAAAACCAGCTAGGCCCCTCTGATATAAAAGGCTTTTGTACTGCAGCAATTAAATCAGTGTCCAAATCACTTATGTTAAATTGGAGTGTGGAAATAGCCTGGACAGAAGTTTGTTTAAATGTCAGCAATAATGTTATTTCAAATACATGTGCATAAATTTAACCTGATATTCTGCAGTAAAACAATTACATTGTCTCATTTAATTTAATGAACCACGAAGTCGTTACTTCTTGCAATTAAAAAGGTGTATGGGACAAGCAGCTGATCTCTCAAGCACCCTGGGCGTACTTGAGAAAGAAATTTCTTTGACAGGAAAAAATGTGAGACTTTTCAAAGCAGTTGCCCAAGCCATTAGGAAGTCTGACATTAGAGGCTTCGAGTGATTAATGACTTTGGTGGGTTAACCATAGATTTGTTTGATATCTGTGAAAAATACTAACAGTGTGTCATTAATTTCTCTGCAGCTCATTCTATTAAAAACTTGCATGGCCTACCATTCTCGAATACCTGCTGTAAAGTGAGTCTAGTGCAGAATGTGTGTTTCTTTTTAAGTGGTAACAATCAGTTGCTATTGTGATCAGTTTGCTTCCTTTGAAGCCCTCAGGTGAGGTTTTTTTGACAGCATTTAACAGCAAAGTTGAAGCCCAGTCAATGAAACATCAGTATAACAGCTATAGCACAGTGTAGACGTTTTAAGGAAACATGGGAGACCTTCATATGGTGGTGAAACACAAGAACGTTAAGGTTTGGGCAAAATGGATATCGCAACTAGGCAAATACAAAATAAGTTGTATATATTATTTCTAGTGTAGCCGTGCACAAGGAAGTACTGGCTTCCTACTTTCCTTGGTTCCAGTACAAGACTGCATGTTTCACTGTGGCATTTCCTTAGCCCTGTGCTAGATGGTGGGGCTTTGCTGCGGGTGTCTCAGCAGTTAAGAGTGGGGTACGTAGGTTTCCTAGCTTGTTTTGTTTAGAAGTTTGTTCAAAATGAATGGTGTTACATTTTTCTGTAGCACCTTCAAGGAGATCAGAGTAAATATTTCATGAGAAATAACATAACAGGGAAGTTAAAAGATGGTATTTAAAAAGGAGAACAGTTTGAGTGTTGCTCTTCCTTTGTGGAGTAATTGTCCATGGAACATAATCACACGGAAGCAATTTTTCTACTGTCTTGTGATGCTACTTGAGGAGGAAAAAAACCATACACTCCAATGACAATCAAAGATATTTTTGGCTAGCTAGACACAGATTTAATTCATGTGATTTGCTTTAATAGTTTAATTATGATATTAATTTTCATCATGTTGCCTAAATACAAATGCAAGTGCCAGAAACAGAAGACTGAATTGGCAGCCAATGAAATGCAGTTAATGCACAGGAAATATCTCAGACTAAAGTAATTTACAGATTATGAGAACGAGTGGGAGTGAAGCAGCAAGAGAAAAGGAAAATATAATCTATGAAGATGACAGGAAATCAAATTAAATACAAATTTCAATTCTATTGCATTTTACCAGTTATTCTTACTTTTCCGCCAAGAAAATCTCATATTATATTAGCCCTGACTCCCTTAAGGACAGAGAATTCAAATATTTCTGACCATTCTCTGGCATAATGTCCAAAAAAATTCCTCAGTTGCTAAAAGATCCTGCTGTTGTAGGTAAGTGGGGGCTGGAGACACCTGAAGGCTCAGAACAGTCTTAAGACAGATGAATTAGTGAAAAGAATGCAGAATCACGCAGAAGACGGATAGAAGTGTGTATGGCTGGAATAAAGAAGGGAAATACCCAAGTGCTGATACAGCTTCTAAGAGTAGTGAGATCTTAGCCATAAATTTTCAAACATCCAAGGACACAAAAGATTGGAGAATTAGCATTTGTGGGACTGAGGAAACTTCTGAAAATACCATTCTTAGTCTGAGATGCATGAGGCAGTGAAATATTCATAAAATCTATTTTCTTCCTTAGCTTTCCAGTTTATCAATGGCTATCAAATCTATATGTGTTATTTCTGGATGCATATAATCATAACATATACAAACATAACTGAGCATATGCAGACATATTGCTGCTGTGGGAATTCTTACCTAAAGATGAAAACACACCCATCTGACTTAATGGTTTTTTAACTCTTTAAAAAATCTGGCTAACATTTGAAGATTACACAGCAATCCTGTCGAGAGGCACAACTGGATGGCTCATAGAGCAACCAGGACAAAACACGCTGCTCATGAAAACCAGATCACAAAACTTAAGGAAGACATTGCAAATTAAATGCTGGTCTGCTACAGAGATAACACAGAAGCCAATAAAATAGTGAGTCATGGATATCATGGTAGTTACTTTATTTATGCAATGTTCAAACTTATGCTTGGGTTAATTCCTATCATATTAGAAAACTGAGACAAGTGAATAGGTTAGTATACCATTTTACAGTGCTTGAATGCTCCTAAAGGAGCAAGAGGAATGTTCCTAAATGTTCCTAAATGAACTGGCTGAACCTTGTTACTGGACAGGCTGTAAACATACAAAAAGCTGAATTTCTCACTGTATTCTTCAAAGTTAGCAGTCAGGAGAAAGCAGATCTTCAGAGAATCTAACAGACACATTGAAAATCAATTTAAACTCTACAAGCTCCTCAATTATATTTTTTTCCATGCTGTAAGATATATTTCAGTTTCTTATGAAATTAGGTATACTCTTGGTAGAATTTGATCTACCAGATCCTTGTTTCATTAGAGGGGTTGATGGGTAGGCAGTTCAGAAATGTCTTGCTGAGTTTTTCTCGGTTTAATGTACTCTTCCTATGGTTTTATAATGATATTTTAGAGCTACTATGAATCATTTGAGTTGTGAGTAATTAACCCCTCTGGAAATCTGACTCCTAAGGATGTCTCATGTTGAATAATCTTAAAATGAGTCACTGAAATTAGACATGTTGGGAGTATTTTGAGTTGTTCACCCAAAAATTTGGAGTCACTGTTTGAGCAGATAACGACTCAAAACCCAAGTGTATCTGCTTCTGTGATCTGTGTCATGCAGGAAAATAAACAATATTTGAATTAATCGCGATGAGCACGGCACCCAAGGCAGAACAGCAAAGGCTATAGTTAAATCCTACGACTGAAATTTTGCCAGACTGTAGCCCTTATTGGTGCTCCAAACTTAGCAATCATAAAAACTCTAACCCCAATGAACAGAGCATCCTTTGTTAAATCAGTTCTGTGCTGATGTAAAGTGCTACTTGAAGATGTACTTAGCTATTCTTATTTTCATTTCCTCTTCAACAACTAACTTATCTTTGTAAAACCACAAACATATACAAACAAAACTCCCAACTTTCCATCTGAGGAATTATCTGCTTATTCAGCATTTATGGATTTTGAAAATCTGTAGAAGAAAAAAAGTGCAGACTTTGCAAGATGTTTGACTTTTATAATTATCGTAACTGCAAAACACAGCACATTATTTGTTCCAGTAATAGGTCTCAGCAGCAATAAAGTGTATGCCTCTCCTCCAGGTTTCAGCTGTGGGAAGTATTTTGACAGTTGGATCCACAGTATGTAACTACATGTGGGCAGAGTTGTGTTTTCTTTTTGCTGCTGAGGAGAGGCTTTCAAGTTTGCCACAAATCTCGGGCATATGAGCACATTTTCCTACTAAAAATCCTTTCATACGCTCTTCTTCCCTTCAGAGGGAAGGAGGTTGTTGATATCCAGATTTCTACTTAGTAGTATCACCCTCTGGAAATGCTTCCTCTGCTATTAGTGGGACACCACAATGTCAAATACAACTTACTGTCACAAAGCTGCGACAGCTGGGACTGTAAGATAAAATTCCCCTCTAAGCTTCGAGCCAGCGCACAGCCTGCACACCCCTTCAATCGCTCTGGCCCCTTTGGAGGCCAGCAGCTTAGGCACTGAGCTTGTCTTGGGTCTTTTCAAGGACAGGTTTCATCCATTTCTGGCATTAGCTGCTATAAATCACCACCACTGGAACGAGGAGAGCACCGTAGCAACTGATAATGTTGTAATAAAACCCCTCTGATGTACATTTCCTCTCTTGTTTGGGAATAGAAAGTATGAGATGGTTGCACTGACATCCAGCACAGACACCATCAAAATCACCACCAAATAACCACTACAGGAGTTGTGAGAGCTCCTCTTTATACTCATGACCTAGAAACAGAAGTCAGATCTAGACCCAATTCAAGCCTAGAAGAAGTTGAAGGCAAGTATCTGGAGAATTCAGCATCAGCTTAGAGAAATCCACCACGGAAGTTTCTTTGTTTTGACTCTCTGTTTACTTGGAGTCACAGGCTCCTTCACTTTTTTAGTCTTCAGAGTACAGGCAGCTACTACTTAAGGATTCGTAGATAATGTTTTAATTTCCATTTCCTTCTCTGAAAAGGCACAATTCTAGAAAGAGAGATCCATCTTTTTTTTCCTCCGTTTGTGGTTACAGTAACTATAAATAATAGCTTTCAATGCAATTTAGAGCTTCCTGGTGTCCTGACATCAAACAGCTTGGTGGTTTCATGCAGTTAGGTTAAGTGGCCTACACTTCAAAGCTTTTCCAAACACTGCTGGGTTGGGAATCTCATAAGCACAGACTTCCCTGCAGTGGTTGAGCAATTGTATCTGCCCAGCTGCAACCGAGGAACACGGAGAAGAGGGAAAAAGGAAGTTCAGTTAACCTTGTCAGTCAACTTTACCTTTCTGTTGTATGTTTCTAAGCTACTTATGATAGGTATTAATACGCAGACCTTATGGGTAGTCACTTCCCTTCCTTTTTGTACCGCAGGCTGAGTATAGCAGTCAGGAGAAAGGGCCACTCTGTATTCATGTGTGGAACAGATTTTATGTGCCACTTCACAAAGCATTTTTTTCAAACATTTTTCAGGGATATCAGGTCTGTTTGAATCTTCAAGTTCGCAAAAGACATCATACTATGCAGGTGAGGACTTTTTTTATTTTAACAATTGATTTTTGAATGACACTCAATAATCTCTTATCTGAATTGTTTGACATTCAGAGTGTATTTTTTATGTGCCTACCTATATTTTGGCCCTTCCAGTTCAGCAGAGATCATGTTAATGATGGTACAACTGCACTTGTCATCTTGGTGTAAGGGGACACATTAACAGGTGCTTGCTTAATTGCACATCAAAGATTTTGTTCTTTGCTTCATTTCTGGTGTATGGGCAATTGTCTGTTAGCCTCTCTGAGCCCCAAAAATTATTCTTTGTGCAACAATGTTAAAATATAAGTTAAACTGTTTGATGTTGCGTTTCCCACAGTGAATAGGTAGGTCGAAAAGTATGTTGTGTCTGCAAAAAAAAAAAGCTTTGTTGATATTTATGTTCCCAGTCAGCTTATGTTATCTATTAGACTCTACACCACCATCTGGTTGAATTAATGACTTGTGAAACTTGCGTCCTAGATGACATGCATCACAGTGTGACATTTTGTAAGACAAAGTAATCCATCTCCTGTGTTTCTTCTCAAGAGAGAAAACTGTTATTTCCTTGCCTTTCAAATGTTTTGCAGAACTAACCTTGAAACACAGCGGAAGCATGGCCCTTCAATTGTCTTTAAAGGCAATCACATTTGAATAAGTAACTTGAGAAAAATAAGCATGACGAAGCTCCAGAACTGAAGATGTCTGTGCGTCCAGAGTCCACGTAACCTGGTGTCATGGTTTAACCCCAGCTGGCAACTAAGCACCACAGAGGTGCTTGCCAGAGGAGGCCACGGACAGCGAGAGTGTCTGTGAGGCTCCCTCTTAGATGCTCCTCTGTCTAGGCTTTGAAGGCTGCAGCCATCCTTGCTGAAACTTTTCTTTAAACAGATTTCTGCATCCCCTTTTTTCCCCTTAGAGGTGGACAACTGAACAAACCACATAATCTAGATCTACTGTCAATTCTCAGCTAGTCTCAGAAGCAGAGGGGGACTTCTGATACCTCACAAATTCATGTTTCTCCCTAACAATAGCTATGGATCACTTGTTACAGGAAGAAAAGATACAGCAACAACGTCAACAAGTTTTTTCCTCTCCTCTGCTTTTCTTCCATATACTTCATCCTACTCTAGAAGGATTACTTCTTGTGAGACCAAATTTATTATGTCCCTCTCTACATCAGACATGACCTTCTCATGAACAAGCATCCTTAAACAATGCTAAATTATGAATGATGGCTTCCTGACAGCAACAGCTCAGATCGAAATTTCAGCAAATGTCAGACATGAGGTCAGAATCCATTTAAGTCCCCAAGGAAAAGGAAGTCCGCTAACAAGGGAAGTGCCTGCTTGCTTAAGATATGTGCTTGAAGTCTGTGTGCATGTGTATGTGCATGTTCCATTGTTACTTTTATACACACTTTATTTCCTTTTTAAATGGTGCATAACAACATAGGACCCCTCCAGCCACAATATTTTTGGTGTGGCAATTCTAATATGTAATTGGTACTAATCCAGCAAGTCCCTTACTCTTCTGAGTAGCCTTTCTCTTTGTGAGTAAACCTCTTAACTTCAGTGCAGATTGCTCCCATTAGTAAGGACAACTCACAGAGCCACACAGGGGTTCAGGTTCACTGCAGCATGTTCACATGTTGTCACAGTGATGATATTATTACAGCATGACAGCTGAGGAACAAAGATGTGGCAAAATTTGTAAGGCAAAGTGATATTTTTTTGTTGGCCAACTGATACAGCCAGGTAAAACCAGATTAGCTTTTGGACACCATGCCTTTACAGGAATATTAATTTGATATTGTACTTGGTTGTAGTTATAATTCTCCCCCTCCAATAGGATTATATAAAACTGTCTGTCATATCAGGGGATTAAAATGTTTTATCAGTGAGAATACACATTTGTTGGTGGTTTTAACAGAGCTGCACGGTAAATCCTGAGAGGGAGAAGCATTATGGGAATTCGCCAACAGGTCTTGGTATGGGCATCTGCGCATGCATTCATAAAGGCATTCACACTTTGTGTCGTTCTTAGAGTGAGATTCAGATGCCAGTTTTTCAAACTGTATCAATAGGAGTGCAGAGAAATCAGCCTGTTCAAAGGTGACACCACACAAAAGCTGACCTACAGTAATATCTCAGGCAGGCGACAATTTCTGAACATTCTGCTGTTGTACATTCGGTCAAAATGCACACCAAAGGAGCACAATGTATTTATAGCAGCAGGGAATAAGGGCTGCCATTCGACGCTAAATAACAATTGGGGTTTTTTTCCAGCTCCCTTCTCCCTTAGAAAACAAATCCACCCTTCACATAGACTCTACTAATGGAGCATGAAATACTTGCAGAACTGAGGGCACAGCGCAAAGCAAGGTATTTTAGTCAGGTGATACCTGAGTGCATTCGGAAGATAACAGATTTACCTTGTAGGTATCCGGCATGATAACATTTTCATCATGAAAGGATGAAAGGATGCCGTAGCCTGAAAGCTGATTCCAATGCAACTCCTCTGCTAAATTCTGCAGAGCAGAAAGTGAGTGGGATGCTGAAGTGGAGGGGAAAAGCCCTGTTATTTTGGATGTGAGGGGGCTTGAAAGGGAGCAAAGACAGAGTATCAAAGGATGCGTGTAGGAGTATAGGATTTTCTAAATGAAAGCAGGCAAAACCTGGATTTTTGGAAGGACGCAGCTCAGGTCTTCGTGCGTGTTTTGGGCCGGGGGTAAGGGAAAGAGGAGGTCCTACTTCATAGTGCTTGGAACGGGTCTTCGCCCTGCTCTCCTGAGCAGGGCTTTCTCAGCTGCAGCAGCGGCGCGAAGTAGCTGAGCAGAGTGTCAGCTCCACCGCCGGGGCAGGGGGGAAAGGCAGAGCTGGGGGAGCAGGAGCACGGCTGGCGCAAGGGGGTACCCACCCGCGGGGAAGGAAAAGCCTTGGCGTGGCTGTGGCGAGTAAACAGGCACTAGAAAACGGGAGAAGAGTTCTGATGATGCCTTTTAGAGTGAAACGGGGAAAACCACAGTGCCGTGTTTTCTTTCTGATCAGTGGGTAGTCACGCTATTTCTTCTGAGTGTTTAAGATGCATGTTACTCCGTGTTCTCACTCATTGCTTTTCCCTGTGGTGCTTTCTAACGGCACCTCTCAATAACAATTTTTTTTTCCTGTAGTAGGGCTGCACATGAACCATGCCCAGAATAGCTAGCCTTTCTGGCTGGGGATCTTACTTGGGACCAAAATAATGAAGATGGGGTTAAATCTCTCCACTCAAGTCTCAGTGAAATGGAGTACAACAGAGAAGACTCGTGCCTGAATTTCAATTTGCTGCTTCGATTTAAAGACATGGATTGTTGATCACTACATCTCTACATCTTCTCAATGACTGCAAACTGTCACTGAAGTACTGAAGAGTATTTGCTTGTAAGCAAGATTCATGTTTGGCAGTTTATTCTTACCTTCCGTTTATTCTCCACCTGAAACTGTTATCCTCAGCGGAAAGCATCAGTGCACTTCCCTTCAGGGCTCACTGGTGGAGGGAAAGGACAGAGACTGATAACGCTGCCTAAAAACAGATTTGACTGTAGAGTAAAAAACCTGGGCTTGAGCTTGTCCTGGTGTATCTGTAATTTCCACCTGTACGAGAGCAGAACAAGGCCAGGCATTTTCAGTTCTCCATGCCATGTCAGCAGCAACATAGCAAGCTCTGCCTCACCTCTGTCTTGATCCACCTGGCTCCTCGCGGGCGGCAGGCAGGACACCGTGGTGGAGTTACGGCCATGGCATTAGACAGACCATGGACTGTCATAAATTCAGTGAACAGCCTGGGGGCTTCATGCTGAAATAGATTCAGAAAAAAAAAGGGAAAGACTTAGGAATATCTTACAGGTTCACAAAGAAAAGATATCCCAAAATCTTCTGTCTCATTGTGCAAGAGTAAAAGCCCTTTATTAAAAAAATAATCCCTCCCTATGTTACTTTGGGAGGGATTACATTACTGAAGAAATTAAGAAATAATTGTATCAGTTTTATTTCAACTTGTTGCATTGCAAGCAATTTGGACAGTGAAAGAATAAGTCATTCCTTCTTTCTCTTGTTCTTTTCCACTTTCTGGTTTCCCAAGCAACACTGAGCCCCTGGTTTGTCTCTCTTCTCAGCTAAAGGTGAGCAAAGCGGCAGAATTTAATTTGGGATACAGTTTTGCACATTTCAGTCATCTTTTTTTTCACTTTTTTTTGAGTCTAGCTAACTACGTTTTGAATTAGTCTCCAGAGATTGAATGGTTCTGTTTGTTTCTAACAGAGGTGACTGAAGAGGTTTTGGTTTATTTTACTGTTGGTAAATAGCTTCCTCACCAAAATGAAAATATTTTTCCTTCTCAAAATATTTTTTTTGTCAGACGTTGGCCAAAATGCCTTCCTCAATTTCTTTTCCCATTTTGTCCAGAGAAAACATCTCTAATGCTCTAGACAGCTCTAGCATATCAGATATGAATAAAAACAATATTTTTTACACAATTACAAGTTTCTGGCATTTTTTTTTAATTCATTAGACATCATCATGTTAATATTCTTTTTGTCAGTGTGTATTTCTACACAGCAACACACTATGAAAGAGAGAATGTTCTTCCTCCTCTCAAGCACCAAATGCACATCGAGATGTCCAAGCTTATATTTTACTGAGAACTAAGTAGTATCTGTTTGGGACATCTGAAAATGCTGTATAAACAGCCAGCTAGTTTCTATGACTATTTTATTGCTACCTTATGGTCAGGACATATTAAACTAACTGTGTCAACAACAGATACCACTAAGTAGTTAGATACTACTAAGTAGTATCTGTTTGGGATCTCTACCTGGAAACACTGTATAAACAGCCAGCTAGTATTTATGACTCCTTTATTGCTACCTTATGGTCAGGACATATTAAGCTAACTGTGTCAACAGCAGATACTACTAAGTAGTATCTGTTTAGGATCTCTACCTGGAAACACTGTATAAACAGCCAGCTAGTATTTATGACTCTTTTATTGCTACCTTATGGTCAGGACATATTAAACGAACTGTGTCAACTTCCTTCATGCTTTCTTTCCTTCACCAAAAACTTTTTTCAAAGCTTCCTTCAATCATTAGTCCAGGGGAAGTTCTGGACATTCGGAGAAAGAGCTGTGGAATTTGGGGTCGTCTATTTTCAAACTCAAAAGTTGTTGGACTGAATCTCTAATTGCTATGGTGAGAATCTTAAACCTCAGATTTTTCTTTTGCCGCTCTTTGCTAGGTGACTAACTACTGACTTTCATCATTGTGCTTTGGACTATCTTAGCCGATGAGCTCGGTACTACTTCCCTCCCCATCACCCGCCATGGTCAACAACTTGCTGCAAGATGTGCTGTGCTGACATGCCTTGAGTCAGGCAGAGGATACTCTCTGTCTTGAAAGGCTGTCAATGTCTCCTTGCTACCTTGGGTTTCCCAAGTTTAAAGCGGTCGAAGCCGTCCCTGAAGTGCTACTCAACCCTGAAAGTGCCCGAAGTAGCCAAGACTGTGTGTTCCTGAAAGTCTGGAAAACAGCTGGCTACTAACTCACACAAAACTCTTCCTAGGGTTTTGTGCGAGTCCGCAGTGTTTCTCCATGGGTCTGATAGGTGTGTCTGGAAATGCTGAACACAAATTGATGGCACCAGCCCACGCTGAATTTGACTTTTATGCACTAGTCAGGGACTAGAGACTGGGCTCTGAAATTGGGGACTGCCTCAAATCCTCTCTGAGAGAAGTTGAACACGTCTCCCGTGTTTCAGCCTACCTGATTACCGCAGAGAGGTGCTTTCTACTGCGGGGCTCACTGTTGGCATGAAACGATCACGCCCTCTCTGCTGATTGAGGAGGGCTGAGGGCCACGCGCGTGGCACCCTCATCCTGCAGGGCAGGCGGTGGGTTCCCGGTGGGAAGCCCGAGCTGGGCATTGCCGCAGGTGTGCAAGGCTCACGCTGTTGCTTCTTGGCTTGTGGGCGGCCTCTCTGCCCCACTCTCCTACGCAGCAGGCACTTCAGCGATAACCCTAGCCGGGCTGGGACGTCCCATCAACTGTCCTCATCCCACATGGGGGTATAATCCCCAGCATATCTTCTTCAAAGAGCCAACCAAGCCGGTGGGTACACGCTGCCATAGAGCTGCTGCTTTGGTAGCGGTGCTGCTGGCTTGAGCATGCTCCTCTTTTAGGTTTGCCGTACCCCCCAGTTTGCTAAATTATCCAGAGAATATCTTCACAGGATGTACTTTGACGGGGCGGGCACGGCGATGCCGGCTCCCAGGCTCCTGACTTGAACCCGGGTCTGACCGCGGAGGACGCGGCAGGCGCGAAGCGCTCCCCCACGCCCCGCAGGGAGTCGCGGAGTGGGGCCGGGGCCGGGGTCGCCGCCGCCTCCGGGCTCGGGGACGATGTCCGCCAGGGAGCGCGGGAGAGCGGCGCGGCCGCCGCCGGGGCTTGCGGCTGGCGGGGGGAAAGCGGGGCGCCGGGAGGGTGGGGGGGTGCCGGCGGCGCTGCCCGCAGGGGCCAGCCCGGGCCGGGACCTCCCTCCCTCCGCCGCGGCTCGGCCGGTGCCCGCGGGTCAAGCGGGAGAAGCGGGGGGCGGCCGGGTCGCGGGGCCGCACCGGCGGAGCCGAGCCCCGCAGCAGCCGGCTGTCCGGCCGCCGTTCCCCTCCCTCCCCCGGCGGCCGGGGGGCGGGCGGCGGGGGCCAGGGCACCCCGCGGCCGGGGCGGGGTGGAAATTTACCGGGGCCGTCCGCAGCGCGGCGGCGAGTGCGGGAGAGCGAGCGAGCGAGCGAGAGGGCTCGGCGGGAGGCGGAGGGAGGGAGGGCGGGGAGCGGCGGAGCATCGTCTGGCGGGGAAAGCGAGGGACCAAATGACTGTGAGGAACCGCGGCAGCCGCCACCGCCGAGAGAGGAGCCAGCCGCGGCGCAGCGGCAGCAGCCCCGGCAGGAGACCCGACGCCCGCGGCGGCCGGCTGGGCGGCGATGGCGGCGGGCGGCGGGCGGCGGGCGGGCCGCCGGGCTTAGGGCGCGGGCGGCGGCGGGGCTGAGGCGGGCCCCCTGCCCGCGGGCGCGGCATGGCGCGGGCCTGATGCCGGAGCGCGGCCCGGCGCCGCGGCGGCGCTGCGGGAGGAGGATGGCGGGGCTGGCGTGGAAGTGGCCGCGCACCCGCCTGCCCGTGGGGGCCAGCGCCCTGGGCGTCTTCGTCCTCTGCTGGCTCTACGTCTTCCCCGTCTACCGGCTGCCCGACGAGAAGGAGATCGTCCAGGGGGTGCTGCTGCAGCAGGGCAAGGCGTGGAGGAGGAACCAGACTGCGGTTGCCCTGTTCAGGTAGCGCCGTGCGCGGCCCAAGGGCAGCCGGGGACGGGCAGCCGGGGACGGGCAACGGGGGGCGGGCAGCCGGGGACGGGCAGCCGGGGACGGGCAACCGGGGGCGGGCAGCCGGGGACGGGCAGCCGGGGACGGGCAACCGGGGGCGGGCAGCCGGGGACGGGCAGCTGGGGACAGGCAGCCGCACGAAGCAGCGGGCAGCCGGGCGGTGGGAGCCCAGCCGGGCGCCCTCCCCGCCCCGCCAAGCCCCAAACTTTATTTTTTCCTACCCGAGCCTTTGTTTTTTCCCAGCGGGCGAAGGGCAGGCAGGGCCCCTCTTGCCCAGCAAAACTTTTTGGGTGGCTCTGCTGCGGGGAGGAGAAGGGGCTCGGCGCGGGGGAATGGAGGCTTATTTCTCCTCGCAGGGAAATGAGCCTGTCTTGGACGCCTTTCCGAGGAGGGCTGAGGTTTCTGAGGCTTGCAGCGTTGCCTGCACAATAGGATGCTTCCCGCTTCCCGGATAACAGCTGCACCGGCAGCCGCTCTGGCTGCTAACAAAGCAAGGGGCTCCACAAGGAGCCTCGCTTGGCTTATTGCTTGTGACTGCCTGCGTGCTGCCAGAGAAGGCTGAGCGTGTGGATCTCCCTGGGATGCGTAAGGGAAGGTTTGCATGGGTGTTCATTCGTGTCAGCATCCTCCCTCCGAGGACCACTTTGGAAGCTCCGCGCTGGTCCTTGACTCGCTGCAGTTTATTGTAAAAACCACGTGAAAAGGCACCTTTTTCTCTGCTTGTCTTTTGACGTGGCTGGGAAATGGTGATAGTCCTTGGAGCTCTTTTCACCTTCCCCAGCTGCACAGGAGAGGAGGAATGTTGCAGTCAGGGTGCCGTGTCTGACAGCGGTGGAGAACCAGGTCCCTGCAGCGGGGAGGATTTTTTGAATGAACCTGCCTTAAAAGCGTGTGCAGTGGAGATTTGCATCCCCTCGGGAATTTCTCACATGTCTGGGTGAAATAGAGACAATTGGAAGAGAGGCCCATTTCCCTCCCTTTCCTGGAGGGAAGCTTGGTTTTCTCCCTATCCTCTAAGTAGCAAATGAAAGATCAGAGCGAGTGGTAATCAAACTGCTGCAAAAAGGCCCTCTTTCTTTAGTAAATGCTAGAACGAATCAGATCCAAATTCCAAGGGACTTCTTTTCCTCTTTTTTTTGGTTTTTTTTTTGAAGTGGTGTACAGCTTCATTTGATGTTCTTCAATATTTTTTGAATGCAACTCAACTTGCATTTGTCATGAACTGGAGCCTGCATGTGATCGCTTAATATCTGGTCTGCTGGGATAACAGAAACTTTACAGTTCTTCAAAAGCACATTCTTCCTTTAGCCCCTGAAGCTTGCAGGAAATATAAGCAATGAGAGGTGATAAGTGCACCTGTGTTAATATCACCTCATTGGGTAGGCCTGGAAGAAGTCCTCCCTTTAATACAGAGCTAGCAATAAAGTACAGATGCAGGATCCTTTTCCTAAAACACTAACACTAGAAACTAGGCTGATCTTCTCAGATACTAATTCATCTTAATCCTGTTGTGCCACAGATGCCCATTTTTGGGGGTAGATGAATCCAGATTTTTTAAAAATTACCCTGATAGGTGATGCAGGGAAGAGTTTGATATATTCTTTTTCATGTTTGTAAACCAAATGTTGTTTGAAGACTGATAACGCTGCTGCAGCTTCAGTTTAAAAAACTGGTTTTAGACCATTTCTACCACATGCTTTAGTAACAAAAGCTCTGCGTGGCTCGTCAACTATTCCACTTGCCCATATGTTTTTGCACTCCCTAAGCGTAGTGATTATCTCAGAGATGCTATTGAAGAGTCTCTTGCAATAAAAGGAGCTATTGTTTCTTGTCTGTGTCTCTTGACGAGTTGGTGCAGCGCTAAATAGAATGAGCTTTGAATCAATCTGCTTCAAAAAATAAAGTTTTTAAGAGGAAATGTACACTGGAGATATGTAGTGAGTATACCATAATATTCAAATAATTGTGACGTAGAACTCTTATATTTGCTGTGTAAATTTGCTTCTCTTAATATTGGTAGAAGGTTATGAAATTGAAGTCCGTGTCAGGTAAGCTGCTGTATATTGTGAGGTGATTAACAGAAACAATGCCCCGCTCTTTGCTGCGGTCCTGCCGTCTGTATCCAAGAGCACTGTAAAAGCTCCAAGTTTCAGTTTCTACTGGAAACTGCCTGTGAATGCGAGTCTCTGTTTTAACTGGGAAGGAACTATAGAGCTTCACAGAAATCCTGTGTGCGGACTTTGAAGTAATATGGCTTTCCATAATAGCCTAATATTAAATGGGTTTTAATATATTATTAATATATTATTATTTAAGAACGACATTAATTGCCATTCTCCCTAGCCCTCCTGCCACGTTCTGGTTACCAAACAATTTTGCTTCTACTCAGTTTTGAAGAATACATTTGAATTTATCTGTGCTAAAAATCTGTATGAGAAAGTGCAAACTTTCACATTACTGCTTTGTATAATATGGTAGCATTTGTGCTACTGTACAGGTGTTTGAATAGCCAGGTTCTTGCTAGGCAGAGAAAAAATCTGATGGTTTTGTGTCTTTCTCCTCCTATCAACTCACTGGACTCCTGTTGTTGAAGTAGATTACTGTCCCCAGGTAATTAACTCGATCAAAACATACTTTTCAAACCTCAGAATTGCTATTCCCCCTTGGCCTTCTGTACCTGGATCAAAGACAACTTCACTAAGTAACTTAGCAAGATCAACGAAAACATCTGGGGTAATTTAGCAAGGTCACCGAAAATGTCTGGGGTAATTTGGGTTGAACCCTGGCAGCCGAGTGCCAGTAACTCCTCAGTCTCCACTGCTCCTGCCTCCTCCTCTCTGTACAGCCAGAAACCTCAGGTAAAGATCTGATCCATGTAAACTCTTGTTTATGCAAGAACCCAGACTGTCCTGCTGCTTGTGGGATGTTTACATGAGGGTTTTGTGTTTGAATATGGATTTGCAGAATAGGTTTTCTGCAATACATAAGTAAATACCTCTGTAAATAGCCACTTATTTGCTGCTTTTTGGTGTGTGTTGCCTTACTGCAGCTGCGAGTAAGGACAGTTTGTGGGAGTAACAAAATGAGCAGGATTAAGCCTTTGACTCCGGTGTGAGTCTGTTTAAAGCATGCTCTCAGCCTTGACTCTGCATACACGGCTTCCATGAGTAATCCTGGCGTGATGAGTGCGCTGAGTCCCGCTGCCAGCAGTGCAGTGAGTGTCTGTGCAAGAGCTGCCTGGGTTCTTAGATGGAAGAACAAATCCTGAAAAGCCTGAAGATACAATTGAGGTTATTAAAAGAGCTCTTGGTCCAAATTCTTTCCTTAGTTGAATGTAGCGTCCTTTAAAGTCCTCAAATTCTAGGTGTTCGGAGTTGAGCACAGCCTAGTAGCAAGCTATCACTGTTAGCATCCTTTAAATTTCAAGACACTAGTGGCTGAGGGTAGTCAAACTCTCTGCTGTGGAAACATCTCCTGTCTGACAAATGCGGAATAATAGTCTGTCAGTCAGATGGTAAACTGCTTGATCTTGAGCTACAAAGTGGTCAGAATAGGAATGAGACCGTCATTAGAGTAACTAATGGCTAACGTGTCTAATTTACCTACAATATAATGGCTTGTCATCCTCTGAAGTGGTTAATGTTATTGCGCCCTAATTGTTTTTACAGCTTGCTTAGGTTTTTTTTAAGGCCCTAGTACTGCTTAAATTGTTTAGGCAAAAATGTTAATTGCTGTTTGTTATTAGTGAAGTAAATGACGTACAGTAATACCTTTAGGATGGTTTTATTTAAAATGATTGCAGTTGATTAAAGGCAGAGCTAGATCTTTTCATCTGCCTTACAAGCTCCATGCAACCACAAATCCCAAGCGCTGTATGTTTATCTGACCCTTCTGCTTCATTTGTTGTCTGAGGTGGACCTCCTCTGAGGAGTGAGTATGCTTGCGGGTGGCAGTGGGCTTTTGACTGTCAGGACTCCCACCGAAAGGGTTTGATGGCGATTAGTGACTTAGGTTAGAGGTTCTTCAGGAAGAGACGGGACAATCTCATCTGCAAGGCAACAGAAAGGCTACCCTTGAGATTCAGATTGTGTTCTTGCTTCTGCTGCAGCAGTTTTGTGTGATGCTGAAAGGTCACTCAGCGTTTATTCTGGAGGTGGCTTGGTTGAGCTGGTGGCAGATGTCTCCTGTGAACCCACTGTCTGTGACCTGCCTCCAGTCCAAAGCATCTGCTGCAACTTGGCTCTGCTCCCCAGTGCTGTCCCCTCTGTCCCTAGAACCAAACCAGCCATGCTTATCTTGCCAGGTGGCTTCTCCACTCCTTTTTCGTCAGGTTTGGCCTCTTGTCCATTTTCCAGGGACAGAGAGGAGAAGCTACTGGCCTGAAATCACACAACAGGGTCAGTGGCTGAACTGGACAGAATATCCAGATGCGGTGGGCTCTGGTGCTTGCAGTGTGGATGTGGACAGGCTGTGTGAAGCCTCTTCTACTGTTAGCTTTCACGTGCCCTGCAAAAATAATGCTCTGTCGCTGCTACGTGCCGTGCCAGAGGGGGTCTTCCCACTGGAACCTTCTCTGCCAGCTGCTCTCTGCCAGCTGTTAATGTCTGTACCTAGAGTGCAATCACGACAGGCGCCGAAGAGCATCCCCTTGTGCAAATCATTTTTCATTCTAGATTGTATTAACACAGAACTTGAATTCCAGGTCACTTCCCCGTCTGGGTAAGACAAATGCTATTGCCAAGTCAGTGAGAGTTTCTTTAGTTCAGATGGCTTTTTTTCCTTCTCTTTTGATGTGAGCATTGCAAATTACATGAGCGTTGTGATCCTTACCGGGATATTTCACAGCAAATCTGAGATAAAACTTCATATTGCTCAGGTTGACTAGCTAAGAGTTTTGCCGTGCTTAAACAGCTTTATCAGATACTGAATTATTCCTGCTTCTTTCACTGAGACATGTGAAGAGTGGAGTTAGGATTAGAGCTGGGAGATGCTGGATTAGATTAGTTCTACCTCTGTGGCCCATGAAGCCCTGCCCTGAAACCATCGGATATGCTGAAATGTTGCACGTTGGCAGTGGCCAAATCCAGCTCATTTTGCTCTCCTGAGTAGGTGTCACTACTGCGTGCCTGTGTTTTTAACTCAGTTGTTAACATTTTGAGTGACTTTTTCTGGTGTATTTGCTGCATTGGTGATAATTGGGTATTTGTATTTTGTAGTTTCTTGGTGTCTCCAGCTGAGTGGGAAGTTGTTTTGGTGAAGCGGTACAATTTGAAGAGCAGGTTAAAGGTGAGAGGAAAGAAATGTTCTTATTCCGTTCTATTATTTGGAGGCTGTGATGAAGAAAGCAAGCTGTAGGGAGATCTGGCTCCATATCTTCAAGGTCTTTAGGTGTCTTTGGGTACCTAAATTAAATGAAGACAATGAGAATTAGTTATCTGAGTTAGCTCAGGCATCTTTGCAGATGAGGGCTGTGGTGGCAAGATAGGAATTGACTTAAATTCCTGAGTTCCAGCTCACGGTATCCTCCTTCCTTGCCCCTAAGTAGCACCTTCTTACAGACTTTGATTCCGCCTTCCTCACGAAACAGACAGTCGAGATCCCTATTTCTAGTATCTGCTCTTGCAAAGTTTTGGATTGCTGCTTTACTTTGAATTTGTAAAAACTCCAGTGCTGTCAGCATTTATGGGAGGGTGTAGCCAACTCCCTGAGGCTCTTTTCCTGTTAGCTGGGAGCATCCAAAGGTCCAGAGCCAGGCACTGGGGAACAGGAGGAACAGAGACTTTACTGGAATTTAGGTTACCCGACTAGGGCCCCGAAAGTCTGGTATGCACAGACACAGACACTGCTAGATTATGTATTTTCACATCTGTGCTTTCCCTTTTTCTGCCTTATAGTGGATGGAATGGGCACTGAATCATCCATACAATATAGTAACCGGTGATTTATTCCTCTACTTGTAATTTTCATCTTCAGAGCAGCCAAGAGTGTTGCTCCCATTTGATGTGTGTTCAGTGACATATATAAAAAGACCTATTTTTGAGGCTAGTTCCTACTAGGTAAATGCACGGAAAATGAATTGTCTTTCCCCCTTTAGAATTTATCCTCCCACAGTGAGGATGAACTTCACTGAACTGAGGAGGCTGATGAGACTGTAGTCTTCCGTTGTTCCAGTTTTCTAAGCACCAAAAAATACTTGATTTTAAATCTTTGTATATGTATTAATCTTTTTCTATATGCTGCATGTGGTTCCCAAAATGCAAGAAAATTGCTCCTAATGTTAAATCATTTTAACATAGCTGCATGCAGTTAAATTCATACTGAAGCACATTAATCCATGTTATGCAGTATTTGCAAACCTCAGTGGAGATTCAGGTTTTGTCATGTCACTATTTTTACATATAGAAGACCGGAGACAATTCTTCTCCCAGGTCTCGGAATCTAAACTGATCAGATAAACAGAGGGTGGGGTGGGACGTGGCACTGATAAGTCACTTAACCCTAACAAAGTCTTTGTCTGTAAAGTAATTATTACGGAAGCTCTGAGCTTCATGAAGAAGCTGTGCCTGTTCCCTTGACCTTAGCAGTGTTTGAAATTTTTAACAAGGTGAATTACACTGTGGAGGACAACATGCTGGCGTTAAACAGGATTCTGGAGGTCACTTTCCCACTGCTCTGTTCAGGCAAAAGGTGAAGGCTGTGAAATTAGATTGTTATAAACCATTTTCTGGCCAGCAGATTGGTGGGTTTTATTGTTGTTGTATTAAATCAACAGATTGAATTATTTTGACTTCTGTGCCATCTGCCTGGAAAATGCCTTCCTGAATTTCTTGGTTTAGAGATTCTTATTTCAAGTGGAGGTGTGGCTACAATGAGGCTTTTAAAGCTGCTGGAAACAGCTGAATAGAAATGGTTAACTTTTTTGCCTTCCATGTTTGCTGTGAGCATCATTTAATTTCCTGAACAACCATTCTGTTTACCTGTTTTTTTTTTCCCCTCCACCTCTTCTTCAGTCTGTTCCCATTCTTAAGCTGCTTTATGTCCTCCTCAGCTTTCAGGGGACCCCCAGACTCTTTGGATGGCTCCTTTTATGATTATCCAATCAGCATCCATAGCAGTGACGTAAAGAACTTGTGTGAAATTATTTACTCCTTTATCTCCCTCCCTACTGAGTTGCCAGTCACCTTCTTCAGAGTCCTGCAGCTCCCACTGATGCTCGAAGCATCTGTCATTTTCCATCCTTGACATGCCAATTGTTGGATATCAGGTTTTCCAGGAAAACTGCAGACTTTGCCTTAATGTACGAGCAAGATAAAGTCTCTGCTTATCAGGTCTCCTCTGCTCTGAGGATGCACAGCCAGCTTTAATTTAAAAGCTGCTATATAGCTCACCTATATTTTAAGGAGTGCTAGGAAAACAGATGAGCTCTATTTTGCTTGCTTTCCTGTGGGAAAACTTGCTCTGCCTATTTCTGGAATGCCTGGAGTGGCCATCGCTGTAATAGAGGAGTAATGGCTTTGTATTTCCTGTCAAAGATGAAAGACAAACAAACAAAACATCCCCCCCCTGGCCTTGTGAAGAGATTTTAATGTTTTCCTATGTACTCTGTCTTGGCCAAATATCAGCTCTGGTAATGCTATTTCATCTGCTGCAATGTTTGGAGTGTCTGTTGTATACGATGTTCCACTCACGCTGTTGGTCCCACAGTACGGTATGTCCCAGCACAGGGCGACAAAGTACCTGCCGCTATAGGTAGTACTCAGAAGTGCCACAAGAGTTGAGAACCAGCCCAAAAAGCGCTCAAATATGCAATGAGGGAGTGATGCTTAATCCAAGGCTCACTGATGCCTGCCTCTCTCAGTGAAAGTCGATCAGACTTGGGCTTAATGGCAAATGGGATGAAGACTCTCAAGTTACTCAGCTATGTTTGAATCTTTTTACTTTTGACTGTCAGGGGAGACTCGATTCTGGTTTCCCCAGGTACTTTTACACAGCAAAGGAAATAGAGTTATAAAGGAAGTTAAGGAAATGGTGTCCCCATGACGTGGTTATCTCTTGTAACTGAACTTCAGCTCTAGGTCACCACTGAAGTCAGTAGGGAGTCCTGTGAATAATTACCACTCTGTACAGAAATTATCATTTATACAGTGCCATAAGCTTGCAGAGAGACGTTCTGTGCTCTGAAGGATTTTCAGTACAAGAATGTGGGTAGTGAGATTTATCCCAGCTATGGAGATTAGGAATTTTGATTAATGGAGTGGGTTTTCCCTCTGTTAGTACAATTTTTAATGCAAAGAAATACCTGGGCTATTTGCTAGTGACAGGCCACCTGAATGTTCACTGGAAGAATGATCCAAATACTTGTGCTGAGGGTTTGGTGGGTACTGGTCCTTCTGCTATTGGTACCTGGAGGTACCAGCTTATTACTTGTCAAGTGCTTAATGCTTTTGTGTAAATTTTTGTCTTCTTTCCGTGGCTTCCACTGAAGCATTAATGTATTTAAAAGGGAATAGAATAGGTCTTTATTTCATATATAGTATTCACTTGAGAAATGAATCCCTGTTCCTGGATAGTAACTTACAGTTTTATTTCATTTTCCTTAATGAGTTGCAATCTTAGCAATGCTTGCATGGTCTTCATTTTTCTAAATGTCGATAAACTTTTAATTACCAATGGGTAAATATTTTCATTACATTTCACGCTCTTACATTTGTCACAAGTCCTCACCAGTATTTAAATGATGGTATGTTACCATTTGTAATAGGTTATGAGCTCTGTCTGGCTCGGTATTTAAAAGCATGCATGTGGAATCAGACACGTGCCTTTGTGGGGAAAAAACACAGGAAAGGGTTAACCAGAGCCTAAGGTTAATAAAGAAGCCAAAGAATGAATCTTCAGCTACTGATGAAATTCAGATTCTCTACTTTTGACCACACTTTTTATTCTTTGGGCTAAGTGACTGCTTGCTTTAACCATTGTCCTTCTCCTTTAGCTGTTCTTCTTTGTTCCCTGTTCTTTCCATTTATCTTATTTTCTATCAGAGTCCCATCTGGGGAGAAAAATCATCGCCGTCATAGAGCTTGTGTGCTGTTTGCTGCCATCACCCTGCTCAGCTGCCTGGTACGTGCATTTTCCTCCCCCCCTCCCAGATCTGTCTCGAGTGTTGGGTCTCTGTCATCTCTCACGTGCTGAGCAACGCTGCCAGTCAGCAGCGCACCCCTCAGCTTCACGCCATCACATTGCATTTTCTGGCAGCCCCCAAGCAGTGGTGTTCCCTAATGCCTCATGTGGGGCCTCATGTGGCATCGGGCTTTGGGCCCTACAGCACTGACCTGTGTCTTAGACCCACTCACCCCACAGAATAGGGGTCTTGTGGTCCCCGACACACTGGCCACGTGGCACCACATCCATGTCATCCTCAGGTGCTCCTCAGGACTTCTGCTGCAGTCGTAGGATTTGGAGGGTGAAATGGTATTTGGCAAGTAGCAACCTGGGGCACAGTGAGAGCTGCTTGTGTGGAGTGGGACGAAATTAGGACCTGAAGAAAGGCAAGGAGGAAAAGAACAGAAAGGAGGTATAAGGCTAACTGGGGAGTTGAGCATGAGTATTTGTTGCTCTTTCTTCTTGAAGCATCTTTTCGGTTGGTCTTCATGTTCTCTCATGGTGAACCTGGTCCGTGGGAGTCACCGACTTAGTGTGTTCATTCTCCAGATCATGTGAAAGCTTGATGGCAGCAAGAAAGCTGGGAGCCCCAAGAAATGTGGGAGCTTCAAGATCTGTGGGCTCTGTCACTAGACTGCAGCAGTGAGTGCTGCAGTAGACATCCCTAAGTAGTTGGAAGTGTAATGTTTAGGTTGTAATCTTTAGATTACCCTTGCTTGTTTATGGGTGATTTTACTGTCCGTCCACTCAGGCAACATTAGGTTCTTATTTGTCTGAGCAAGGTTCAGACTCTTTGCAGTCTCCTGCATCGTGCCATTTACTACTTAATGGAAATGTAAAAGGCATGAGAATAAATCCATATAGGGTATGGCCATAATAGGGGATAGAAAGGAGATGCAATATTCATGAGGCAATAGCGGAGGAGTGCTGTTGGATCAGATGAGAATGGGAATGATGGGGAGAAGTCTCTTACTACAGCTTGCTTGAAGATAGATTGTAGGAGTGCTTGCACAACTGCATGCAGGGCTCCTTGCCTTTCCTGGCCTCCCTCAGATTGCTGCTCTAGAAGGGCAAATAGTGACAGAGCAACTTGCGCAATTGTTAACCCTGAGAACAAGTGAACAGGGAGCAGACACAAAGGGCTGTGAAGCGGGGAAAGTGTTGGCTTGTTTCTTCCCACAGCCTTTAAGCACAGGAATGGGTAAGAGCAATGCAGTGAGGTGGTGCAGTTCTGAAGCACAGAGGATGCTTCTGCGTTATATTATGTAGGATTCTTTGCGATGCATGCTACTGCCTGACATGGGTTAAAACTTTCCAAATTTTTTTCCAAATGTTTGCTGCAAGTGGGGAGTCTAAGTTAGTATGTGTATGTGTGTTTGATGGGTATGATGAGGATAGCCATTTCTGGAGTATGTGAGTGAACTATCAAGATGCCTGGAGTTCATGCTAATGCTTGAATAAGCCTGCGTGGGCAAATACAGAGCTAAAGAGCTTGCATCAGTGGAAAGCTATATGTTTCTGTGTGATTCAGATGTTTCTGCAGAGCAACAAGATTTCCAGAAAAGTCAGAACAAAGAAAGTTTTAAAAGGGAGGTGGACAAATACGGAGAATCTTCAATGAAAGTAAGTCGTGTCTTGGGCAAGAAAAAGAGGGGAAAAATGCTTTTCTAGCAAGGAGAGGAAAAAAACTCTGCGGAAGGATCTGTGAGGTGCACAGAAAGATCATGGGCCATGCTGGAGTAGTTGGCTGCAACACAGGTTGAGTGAAACGTACCTTTGAAAGAAATACGTGCTGGATTTAATTTTTATTTGCTTTTTACTAGACCTCTGTAATTTTTATGGTATTAATTAAGAAATACTGACGGGATGAGAAACTTGAGTCTGTCTACATATGTCTGTCCTGCACTTCTGAAGTGTTATCTGTAAACCAGATAGCCACCTGTAAGTTCTCAGAAAGTTTATACTTCAGCCACAACTATTCCTTGGTTCTGTGGAGAGGAGTTTAAAATTCATCACTGTGAGGGTCTTAATTCAGGAGTATTAGGAGACCTTTTGCCAAGGGCCATGACCTTTTCAGGCTCCGGAGCTCTGAGGCTCAGCAGTCCAGGGGATGTCCACCTGCGAGATTTCACCTGGCTTGGTGATGGTTGCTCCTGTCCCAGAGCAAAGCAGGAAGAGACGCTGAGCTATGTATGCTTGCTGTTAGGGGCAGTTAATATGGCTTGGGGAATGCTACGAAGTCTGCTGTTGCCCACCCTTGTAATAATTGCGCCAGCTCCTGCAATCAAGTGAATGTGTGATAGTCTTGATTTCATGGAATAAAAATGAAGAAGGAATTTTTTAGTCCTCATAGCTAAAGTGAAGGGCTTGAAAACATGAATGGTGGCTTGTGCCCCAAAAGGCAAATAAAAATCCATTGTGGGTTGTTGTTTTTCAGATGCCTAATTTCTGTGCCTTAATCATAATTTTGGGGGCCTGACTCATGATTTTTAAGTGCTAGGGATTGCTGTAGTGAGAATTACGTATCAGCCTATAAATAGACGCATTTTTTAAACTAAGAAAACTGCAACAGTGAAGGGAATAGGAGAAACAAAACCAATCTGGGCATTCCTTTATAGGTCATATTATTAATTGAACATTTTGTCTTGGCACCCAGTGAGCATCTAGCACAAACACACTTGCTGAGCCTTATGGACAAATGCTGAACATCTCCAGGGTTTAGTATGCCCAGCTGGATGAAGCAGTAAAAATGCACATGAGCTATTTATTCTTTCTATCCCACTCCAGTCATTGCCTTTAAATGTTTAAGCATATCCAGAAGGGAATGGCAGAGTGTGGAACTTGAGCTAGCTGATCCAAAAATGGTAACAACAACAAAAAAGTAAACCTATCATTAGAGAAATCATGTGTTTTGGTAGTTCTGTTTAGACAACAGAACAAGTGAAAACACTTATCTAGTGTAGTTCAGTAAATGCTAATGGGTCCAGCATGTGATAACATGTTTATTTTTGCCTTGGGTCTTTGATGAGTGAACATAGTGCTTTCTCTCATGTTGTTTTAAAAAATCTGTTTTGTGCTTCACTTGTCAAACAGGCCATTGCTAGTGAAAGTCTTGTACTAAGAGGGTTGAATTTGTTGTTCTTCCCCGCCTAATCTGTGGAAAAATGTATTGGCTGGCCTGAGTAGTTATACTGTCAGTTGGTTTTAGAAGTTTAGTACAAATTCTGCTTTCTCTTCTGCTGCAGAACAGCAGATCTACATCATGGAGAAAAGCAAAGTTACCTCTGCTGGCATGGGGGGATATGGGCTGGTGGGGTTTCCAGTGGGGTGCGGGCTCTCTTCTCTGTAGCACAACCAGGAGCATGTGTGTAGTGTGCTTTCACTGGAAATCATGGGTCAGCCTAGATGAATACGAGCTTGCTCAGGACTGTAACGCTTATTAAGTTCTTTCCCAAATTTGACTTAATCATTTGGTTTCAGCTGGTGTCTTGTGTGGCTGTGCAGTCTGTCCTGTGAGACTCTTACTCCTTTCCATTTAAGATCGATAACTTATTTTGCCTTAGAGAAATTAAAAAGAAATCCTGAAAGTCCTGAGAAGTAAGTGGTTTCCACTCATGAAATTCCCCAGTCTACAGGTATTTCTTAAACAGTTTGGTAACTGCTGAGAACGGATTAGCTTTCAACAAGTTTAACAAATAAATATCCAGGCTTTGTAATTTCATTATCACCTTTTTTGGGTCTAAAGTAAATGGGCTGAATGTATCAGGGAGGAAAATCTCCCAAAACGCACTGGCTCTGGACTAGGCACTGAGCCCATGAACGTGATTTAAAAGTATTTTTAAACCAACTTTCAGGCAATATTCCTATCTTAATATGCCTAGTTGAAGGACTAAGTGGGTTGAATGATTTATTTAATGAATTTTTACTTTTATCCTCATACTTAGCAGATTTCTTGCATTAATTGCTTGAAGGTTTGTTTAGAATTTTTGCCTGCTCTTTTTAGCAGCATCTTTTAAATACTGGTACTGTAAAAGACCATAAAACTTAAGAAAGTTGATTCACAATGAAAAGTACTTTGGGTACTCTGGGCTTGTCCTTCCCCTGAGGAAGCTGGCATGCCTCCTCTCAAGAGAGTACTAACTAACATTTCTTTCTTTGTTTATCAAAGTTTGTATGACATTGAGTGTCTCGATAGCAGACCTGCACTGGTCCACTCATCCATTTACTTTAAACTGAAGCAGTTCATGAAGACTCTACTCAAAGTTATTCTCTACAGCCAGCATTGCTGTAATGTCCTCTCTGCTTAGCAGAGCCTTCTCTGACTGCCGGTGTCTGTTGCTGTTTTAGCAGCCCTTTGCTGGAGGGATCCAGCTGTCTTATGCCATAAGATTGCTGTCTTATGCCATAATATCTGGACCCCCCCAGTATGAGAAAGGGAAATAAATGCTACAAGTGTGCTGGTGGGGTGGTACCCGTAGGGTTTCTTACTTCCTTTCCCTCATCAGGTCCTCGCATCCCTCCCTGCCTGGAGGCCAGGTGGCAGCTGTGGATGCTGTCCCTTGAGAGCTTACTCACAGGTGACATTGCAGGCACACCAGCTCAAGAATAACTTGTGCCCCGGTGTTTTTCAAGCGGATTGCCTTAATGCTTTGGATCAACTCCAAAACTACCTCAGTTGTCACCAGCATCTCTTCCCACTTTAAAGAGTAAGTTGGTCTATAAATAGCCGTGCTAATTAAGCTCCGTTTGTGTCCCAGTTCCCTCAACTCCTTTTGTCTCCTGTGACACGACCGTGCAGCGAGAGGCAGTGGGTGCTGGCTGAGCAGCTGGCTGCGCCTGGGCAGGGTGCACAGCTCTGCCGGCATGGGGCTCATAAATTTGGGTCTCCCTTCTACCCAAGTCTTCACAAAACTTGTAGGATCTTAATCGTATTTGATACTTTCCCCCTCCCCTGTTCAAATGTTGCTGAAGTTAACCAACAAATTGAGAAGTCTGCAAGGTGGACAGGACGGGTACATCAGTCAGTGCCCTCACTTAAGCTTTGTTTGCCATGCCTATTCAAAATATATCCTTTTCTCCCAGGTGCCCTCAGAATTGCTTACTGGCTGCCAGAGCCCTGCCTCTCTGGCTTCCTCTGGCTTCCTCAGCCTCTCTGGCTTCCTTGGCCTTTCCTCCCTGCTCGGCAGGGAACAGCCTCCTCGTTGTGACTAAGGGCAGGCAGCTTCCCACAGCTGCCAAACCAATGTCTTCTGCCCAGCAGGCCTCCCCTGTGGGGAGCCCAGCTCGGACCAAACCATAAACCATAGCGAGCCGTCAAGCCGAGAGCAGACACATTCACGTATTCTCAAGGACAAGAAGAGTGTGCTCTTTCCTGCCTGCGACAAACCATGTACAACATTCCTTCTCCCCTGCCCGCATTAGTCTTGTCCTGGTTGCTGGCTGTTCTCAGGGACGGGATGTCTTCCTTCATATATTCCTATTCTTACTTAAAACCTGAGTTTTCCTATTGGGAAATGTGTCAGAACCCTCTTGTCAGATGACAGGAAAGGATTGTGGAGTGCGGTACTCCCGAAGGAAAGAAAATATACGTGCTTGGAGGGTGGGCATGGTGGGAGAGGGTGATGGTAGGGTGGTGAGATGGAGGGGCCTTGAGAGGTTGGAAGGGAGGTGGAAGATTGGTAGGGTTTAACACAACAGAGGCAAGTAGTTTGTAATAGCAGGGGTGCTGAAGAAGACACATTAAAAGCAGAGAATAAAGTAAAGAAACATTCATGTGAAGCAGTATAGCAGAGAAAGAGAGACTGTTGTTAGGAAATTTGAGAACAAATATGTGGATAAATCAGAAGGGCAATCAATTAAGAATGAAACATTCAGCGAAGTGGACAATTTAAGAACAGCTCAGTTAGTTAGGCAAGGTAACCCAAGGAGGTAACAATTAATTAAAACAACATGGGTTAAATTATAATCTCAGTTAAGAAGATCAAGTATCAGATGGAAGCAGATCACTTGAGTAAATTAGGGTCCAGTTTCAATAGCCTATGTGAGGTATAAGAGGGGCTATGAAACTGTAATAGGAGAGAGCATTTTCATGCCACAGGACAGGAGGAATGGGACTCATTTTGCTCTAGAGATGACTGTTAAAGTGGTGAGATTTGGAAGTAGAGTGATGAAATATGTGGAGTACAGCCCACTCACTGCAGCTATCTCTGGTACCTGTCCTACTTAAGAGCTGTGGTAGGGAAAATGTCCATATGGTTAGCAATAAGACAGGAAAACAACATTTGTTGCTCTGTTTTTTTCATTCTCTGATTGCATGTTGCCAACTAGACAATCCACAGACTTGGCATCTAGTGAACTTTATGTTTGCTGAGGTTTAGACTGTCCTCTGGGACACCAGCAGTTTATGCTTAGGGATGACGAATTACAATGGGCAATTCTTTGACTTCTCATATCTAAAACTGGGGTTGGCTACTATGGTTTTGGGGTGAGACTTTAAAACAAAGGCACTCTTTATTCTCTCTGGTCGCCACCCATAGCATTTCTGCTGAGATGACTTCTCACTTGGTGTTCTAGTAGGGTTATACACATGGTTGGCATTAAATTGGTGCATAGATAATGTGTATTTAGAAACAGGGGCTCAAAGCTGCACTGTGCTGAGGATATTCAGCTACTCCAGAATTCCTTGGCTACCCGCACTTGGCTAGCTTTGGTTCCAAACTGTGGAACAGCTCTGGGAAGGCGAGGGATTTGTCGGGCCAGACATGGAGCTTCTACGCTTCTGGTTGTCAAATGCCAGCACCTTCTCCAGACTGATGTCAATGGGCAGGAGGCAGAGTGGAAAGCAGTGAAATTCTGTGTTTCAGGTGTTCTCTCTCTCTCTCTCATTTTGCAACATTTTCATCATCTAGCTTCTGCCCCAAATATACCTGCTTTCCAGTGGCTGTGAAAATATACCTTTTGGGGATCTGCAGGGCAGATTTGCGAGAAGCATGCAGCATAAATCAATTGGTAACAGACTTTTATTACAGTGCATAAGAACACAGAAATGTCTTTAGTAGGACAGATTACTAGATCAGGTCCATTTAGTTTAGTTTCCTGTCTCTGTCAAGGACTGGCATCAAATGTTGCAGAGAAAGTAATGCAATAGATAGGGATATGTAGTATAATCTCCCAAACAAATCAATGTCTCAGATTCTTATAGTTATGAGGCTTACCCTTCAGTAACTTAGTTTAATACCTCATTCAAAATTACTGTTGTTAATCATAACAACCTTTCATATTCTTGGTGCATACATAAACAATCAATCCCTTCTTAACCTTCATTATGCTTAATTTAGGAAATGCAGGTGTTCTCAGAATGGTTAGTTCTTAAATACATAGTCTCATTCTTAGATTGCTGGTTAATCACTTCAAAAATATCTATTTCCTCTTCTGCAGGTATATTCTTTTTGTACTAATTTGCTTATTTAACTGGTTTATTTTTAGACTGTAACATTGTACCAGAAGACAAAATGTCATCATACTGTTGAAAACTAAATAGCTCATCTTCAGCCCTGTAGTAAACAGGTTAATTACTGTGGAAACTGAATTATTGCTCTTCAAAATTGTTCAGTTATTACTTCTGAAATATGATTCTTCTTTCTAAATAATTAACTGCTTGAATTCCTTGAGATGAGTACTATAGACCAACTGAAGGACATTCCCATGATTAAATATAGCTCTATAACTTGTCATGCATTCTTGAGCTGCAAGGTGAATTTTCAAGATGAGTTTGAGACCTAAAAAGCTGGCAATTGGACTGCCCAGTTGCTGGATGCTCTCAAATGCTGTGTGAATTTTCACCAGCTAGTTTCAGGCCTAGGACCTCTGAATGTAATGAAAGGCTCAGTCAAAAGCATTCCTAGAAAGCAAATGTTGGGTTAACTTTTGTGCAGTACACATCCTGTGGGTGTGAACGTGAAAGTCTTCTCACACTGGTCACGGAGACTAACATTTATCTGCCTGACAGGATACATTTCTCATGTTCACTCAGTTGCAGGAAGAAAAACCACAAACCCAGCAAGCATATTGGAGTCTATTGTCGGTTCATCATGAAATCAGTCCAGTGCTGCCCCAGCACTCCGTGTCTCTACTACGGGACCCATGTTTTTGACACGTAGTTTCCACAATACTCATAAATTATTATGAGCTAATTCCAGTCCAAACTGGTGAGTTCAAGATCAATCAATGGAATTATAGAATCTGCTACTCTCCCTCCTTACTCCCCTCAGGATCTTGAATGCCACTGTTTCATGGGCCAAGGTTTCTATTGATTATCACATCTCCAACCAGTGCTTCCTTGTTAGTGAATAGTAGATCCAGCTGTAAGTTGACTCATCAATACCTGTATCAAAAATTATCCCAGAAATCTCCCAGGTTGCTTGCATCACTCTGTGTTGCCCTTCCTATAGATGTCAGGGAGATGTAAGTCTCCTAGTGGACCCAGAGCTTGTGATCCAGAGACTTCGAGTTGTTTAAAGGAGGTTTCTGTTACCAGCACTGTGCCTCACTCTTCTGGAACTGACAATGTGGACGCCTGGGTAAAAGTAAACTGCAGTTACCGATCTGTTTGTAGGAGAGATGGGGAGTTGCTCAAGACCACCTGCAGCTGGAGGTGAAGCAATAGAGTATGAGAGATAAAAGGTGGATGAGAAACAAGAAGATGGTTCCTCCCTTGGACAGAAGAGTGCTACTTGATAGTGGTTAAAGGATGTCTCTGCTGTCAAAACAGTTTGTTCCCCATGGTCATTACCTAGTGTGCGATGAAGGTAGAATGTCTGAGCAGATGCACTACACTTCAGCTTGCTGCCTGTTCGCTATGGAGAAGGGCCCTGGTTGTTGGAGCTCCAGCCGTGCAGAGTTTGCATAACTCTTTAGGAGCAGTACAGCTCCTCTTCCCCTTTCCTGTTCAGTGGGATTGCTTGGACACGCTAGCTTGAGAGACTTTGCATGGCTGTGAGTTTTATGCTTTGTTTGTAACTGCTGGTTTATAAATTACCCTTTCAGCTCTTTTCAGAACCTAGTTCCAGTATTTTTTATTATTTAGATTTCTTTGGATTATGCGTAGTCTCTGAAAACTAGAGCGGGATTATGGGTAGTCTGTGAAAACTAGAGCACGGCAGCTAATTAAATGTAGGATTTCAAGAGTCCTTCAAGCAAAAGTAGTTTCCTGTGATATCTGTGGCTGTATATGTCAAATGCTTCAGGTTTCGCTTTTATTTAGAATTTCATAATGTTGCACTATATATAATTCTTGCAGGCATTACAAGGTAGCATGTTTTGCATTGCTGTATTATGCCAGGCAGCTATCTAAACAGCAAGAGTTCACCTATTTACTACCTTAACTCCAATGAATCCTGTAACTGGTTTTTTGGGAATAAAGAAGTCTAAGAAGGATGGAAAACTCTCAACCAGTGCAGCGGAAAGAGGAGGGCAGGTAAAACCCCAGACTTGAATTCTGACAGGAACATTTTCCGTAGCTGTAGGGAAGCTGTTTTGCAGCACTGGAACCCTAGGGTTTCCCAAAACCGCCTGCTCGGCGTGCGTGCCTGTGCAGAGGAGGTGTGATTGTATAGCTGGGGCAGGTCCGGCAGATGGCAGAGGCAGGAGAGGTAGATGGAAAATAAACATCTTGGCAAACTTAGGCAGGAGTCATAGGATGTAGTAATCTCTGCAGTTTTGTGTTTCACGGGCTTTTAGGAATTCTTCTCTTGCATTTAGTGTTAACTTGTTAAAGGCCACCAGATTAGACAGAGGGGTGAAGTTGGATACGTTGCTTCTTTTGCCAGGACTTCAGGCCTTAGTACATAAATCATGTTTATCCCCAGGGAAGCTGTTTCATTGCTCCAGGTAATGGGGTTTGTGCATTCCTGACTTATTCCCAGCAGCACAGAGCATAGCGCAGCAAACTAGTTAGATTAGGATAGACTCAAACATGGTTCCTGTCTCCTCCTCACCTCTTCTTTTTCGCTGCCAAGCAACTGCCTGGTTTCTACTTCTGCTGCTTCTTCTATGCCTGTTTAGGCAAACTCCCCATACCCAAGCCCCCAAACCCAAACCCAAACCACTAAACATTGTGGTGTGTTGTGAAACTCCGTGTTTGCAGTGAGTGCTGCCAAGTATCAGTTGTTTAATGGTAATGGCAAAATCGTGTGCAATGAGTTGGAAGCTGGAGTTGTGAATATGTGATGACCTTGATGGCCAAAGCTGTTTGGATTATGCTAAGGACTGTTTCAGAGCCCTGACAAGAAGTAGTGATGTGCCTGTGAAATTCTGGGAGCTTTGGAAATGTGAATTTCAGAAACTATGCTTTCAGCGCCATGTGAATATTTGTCCTGACAGGCCACATTTATGTTCCCTGATCATACTGGCAAATTCTTTCTAGCTGGCTGGGGGCAGTGTTCAGGGGAAGTCTTGCCAGCTCCTCTTGTGGTCTGGAATAGCTCAGATGATAAGCCTCTGCATGTCTTTTGAAAGCAGCAGTTGACTAACAGAAATGCAGAGTACGTGTTTAGAGGAAACGCAGAGTGCTTACGTCCAGGGTACTTAAGTCTGACCCAGTGTCCTGGTTTCAGCTGGGATAGAGTTAATTTTCTTCCTAGTAGCTGGTATAGTGCTGTATTTTGGATTTAGTGTGAGAATAATGTGATAACACACTGATGCTCTAGTTGTTGCTAAGTAGTGCTTACACTAGTCAAGGACTTTTCAGCTTCCCATGCTCTGCCAGGTGCACAAGAAGCTGGGAGGGGGCTCAGCCAAACTGGCCAAAGGGCTCTTCCATACCATGTGGCGTCATGCTCAGTATAGAAACTGGGGGGAGGTGGCTGGGGGGCAGCGATTGCTGCTCGGGGACAGGCTGGGCATCGGTCAGCGGGTGGTGAGCAACTGCATTGTGCATCGCTTATTTTGTATCTTCTTTTATAATAATAATAATAATAATAATAATAATAATAATAATAATAATTTCCCTTCCTTTTCTGTCCTATTAAACTGTCTTTATCTCAACCCATGAATTTTACTTTTTTTTTCCAATTCTCTTCCCCGTCCTACTGGGGGGATGTGAGCAAATGGCTGCATGGTGTTTAGCTGCCTGCCGGGTTAAACCATGACGGTCCTTTTGGCGCCCAACATGGGGCATGAAGGGTTGAGATAATGACAGATCTGACCAGAGCATGTTAAAACAAATTTGTTACAAGCATTCATTATTTTAGTTTAGTAATCGCTGGTCACAATGTTGATTTATTTGCTCTCAAAGTTGTTGTATTTGTTCTTAAGAGTTGTGTTATGTAACACCTTCCTTGCCGTATATACTGTTTATCAGTATTTATGTGCTGTTTATCACCTCTGGGAGTTGGATTAAGGTTATTGCTTTGCTGTACTGTGTAACACTGGCTTATGGTATGATAAAATTATTTGTCGTGACACCAATCTGGTAGTTGTACTCACCATTGCCATCACCTCTGTATTTTGGGAGCCATCCATCGGAAGGTATTAATAATGACACTTTTTACTTCTTCTCCTCGGAGAGCCAACCCATGGCGGAGACGTCTTCCTCCATCTTCCCCTTCTCTTTCAGGCTAGTTACAACAGCTCTTGAGAATTTTGAATATCCTTGGGACATTCAAACCAGCAAGTTCCTATTGCTATGTCTCCTGAATTGTGGTTCAGTTCTTTTTTAGGGTTAAACAACTATTTAAGAATAGAATCCAGAGATCTACCCCCATGACAAGCGCTGTGGCTACTCCGACACCGGCAACAGGCACTGCAGCTACTCCAAACCCCACAACGGGCACTGTGGCTGAACCAGAGAACCAACCTCTGCCGGTATCAGTCACCCCTACACACAAGAAGAAATACACAAGAAAAATCAGCTCATTTAGTAAGGGATGAAGATGAACCAAGGCTATAATGAGAACAGGAGGAGGAAGAGGAAGAACCCATAAATGAGATGGTAACCATCCGATCAGTACCCCTGAGTGGGCTGCAAGATATACGCAAAAAGACTTCAGTCGTCGTCTAGGCGAGCACATTGTCACCTGGCTGCTCCGATGCTGGAATAACAGGGCCAGTAGCCTGGAATTAGAGGGTAAGGAAGCCAAGCAGCCGGGATCCCTTTCTAGGGAAGGGGACATTGACAAAGTGATTGGAGAAGGGGCACAAGCCCTCAGCCTCTGCAGGCAACTACTGCCAGCTATGAAGGAAAGGTATCCCTTCAAGGAAGATGTTATATATTGCCCAGGCAAATGGACCACCATGGAGAGAGGTATCCAGTACCTGAGGGAATTAGCTGTGCTGGAGGTGATTTATGGTGACCTGGACAAAGAGCAGTTATCCAAAGATCCAGATGAAGTCTGGTGCACGTGACCCATGTGGCAGAAGTTTGTACGGAGCACACCATCATCGCATGCCAACTGAATGGCAGTAATGACCTGGAAAGATGGAGAGGAACAAATGATGGATGAGTTGGCTGGCCAACTCCGGCAATACGAAGAAAATCTCTCTTCCTCCCTACCGGCCTGCATCTTGGCTGTGGAAAAACTGTCGTAAAAACTGTCCCTGGAGTTTCAGCAACTCAAAGAGGATAGGTCCTACTCTCCACCTGTACGGACCAGTATCTCAGCCATTAGGAGTCAGCGTCCCTCTGCTCAAGAGAGAGGATGTAGAGGGTACACACCACGGGGCACCCTATGGTTTTACCTGCGTGACCACAGAGAGGACATGAGGAAGTGGGATGGAAAATCTACCTCGACCCTAGAGGCACGGGTACGTGAGTTACAAGGAAAAACAATCACGCGAGGGGGTTCTTCCGGGAAAATTGCTGCTCCAGTTTCCAGTGAGCAGTTCCCCAGAGTAGAAGGGCTGATCTTACTTCTGATCTTAATGAAGGGACTCCTGACTCATATCTACAAGAAGTGAGTAACAAATACTATGACCAGGACTAGAGGGGCCCTGCCTCCAGCCAGGTAGAGGAAAGGGACAACCGGGTTTACTGGACTGTGTGGATTTGATGGCCTGGCACATCAGACCCACAGGAGTATAAGGCTCTATGAGGCATCGGTGCACAGTGTACCCTAATGCCATCAAGCTATACAGGGGCAGAACCCATGTGTATTTCTGGAGTGACAGGGGGATCCCAAGAGCTAACTGTACTGGAGGCTGAAGTGAGCCTAACCGGGAATGAATGGCAAAAGCACCCCATTGTGACTGGCCCAGAGGCTCTGTGCATCCTTGGCATAGACTGCCTCAGGAGAGGGTATTTCAAGGACCCAAAAGGGTAGCAGTGGGCTTTTGATATAGCTGCCTCGGAGATGGAGGAAATTAAACAGATGTCTACCTTGCCCGGTCTCTCAGAGGACCCTTCTGTTGTGGGGTTGCTGGGGGGTTGAAGAACAAGACATGACGATCGCTACCACAACTGTGCACCAGCAGCAATATTGCACCAACCGAGACTCCCTGATTCCCATCCATAAGCTCATTTGTTGACTGGAGAGTCAGGGAGTGATCAGCAAGACTCGCTCACCCTTTAACAGTCCCATATGGCCAGTGCGAAAGTCTAATGGAGAGTGGAGACTAACAGTAGACTATCGTGGCCTGAACAAAGTCATGCCACTGCTGAGCGCTGCCGTGCTGGACATGCTGGAACTTCAGTACGAACTGGACCCAAAGGCAGCCAAGTGGTATGCCACAACTGATACCGCTAATGTGTTTTTCTCAATCCCTTTGGCAGCAGAGTGCAGGCCAGAATTTGCTTTCACTTGGAGGGGCGTCCAATACACCTGGAATCGACTGCCCCAGGGGTAGAAACACAGCCCTGCCATTTGCCATGGACTGATCCAGACTGCACTGGAACAGGGTGAAGTCTGGAACATCTGCAGTACATTGATGACGTCATTGTGTGGGGCAACACAGCAGAAGAGGTTTTTGAGAAAGGGAAGAAAATAGTCCAAATCCTTCTGAAGGCTGGTTGTGCCTTAAAACAAAGTAAGGTCAAGGGACCTGCACAGGAGATCCAGTTTTTAGGAATAAAACGGCAAGATGGGTGTTGTTGTATCCCAATGGATGTGATTGACAAAATAACAGCCATGTCTCCACCCACTAGGAAAAAGGAAACACAAGCTTTCTTAGGCACTGTGGGTTTTTGGAGAATGTATTTTCCAAATCACAGTCTGATTGTAAGCCCTCTCTATCAAGTGACTCGGAAGAAGAACAATTTCAAATGGGGCCCTGAGCAATGACAAGCCTTTGAACAAATTAAACAGGAGATAGTTCATGCAGTAGCCCTTGGGCCAGTCCGGGCAGGGCAAGATGTAAAAGATGTGCTCTACACCGCAGCCGGGGAGAATGGCCCTACCTGGAGCCTCTGGCAGAAAGCACCAGGGGAGACTTGAGGTCGCCCCTAGGGTTTTGGAGTCGGGGATACAGAGGATCCGAGGTCCACTATAGTCCAACTGAGAAAGAGATATTGGTAGCATATGAAGGGGTTTGAGCTGCTTCGGAAGTGGTTGGTACTGAAGCACAGCTCCTCCTGGCACCCAGACTGCCGGTGCTGGATGTTGCAAGGGAGGGTCCCCTCTACACATCATGCAACTGATGCTGCGTGGAGTAAGTGGGTCGCACTGATCACACAATGGGCTCGAACAGGAAACCCCAGTCACCCAGGAATCTTGGAAGTGATCATGGACTGGCCAGAAGGCAAAGATTTCGGAATACCGCCAGAGGAGGTGATGCGTGCTGAAGAGGACCCCATCCCATTGTGGGGGGCCAGTGAGCGAACGGCTGTGTGGTGTTTAGCTGCCTGCCGGGTTAAACCACAACACCCAGGAAATTCCCAATGTTTTATACACCCTGGAATCCAAGTGTATAGTTGTGATGGTGAACAGTGAATTGGTGCTGTGACTCTAGCCAAAGGGACTTGGCTCAGGTTAGATTGCCAGTGAAGGAGTGGTGTGACTCAGAAATGAGATGATGTGGGTTGAAAGTGGGAAAATGTCTTTTGGACTCTTCCATACCTCCTGTTAGATACTAGCTAGGTTACTTTGCAGTAGTGAGTAGTAAGAGTGGAGGTCTGAGCACATTTTAAGTAATCACAAGAGGTGTTTTACATAGAGTTGTCAGTAAGTTGGCAGCACTGTTGAGAGAAAATGGCAAAAGTTTACTTCTGAATCAGCATTTTATCCTTTCTAATGAGGTGCTAGAGGGTTTAAGGTATACAGCAGTTGTTGTTACTGAGATATGTTCAGAAAGAAAAAAAAATCACTTTCCTGTGATTGTGTTCCTATTGTCTAGGCCAGGGGATAAGCAACAGATTTTAATGATGTATAGTCACCTATGGATATAGCAGATTGAGGTTCATCACACTTACTTTAGCTATCTAAAAGTTAAATTCCTCTGTCAGTACTCCTACTATAGTTTCCTCCTGCTATAAGTAATGAACAGGCAGAGGTACTTGCAGATACTGACAGCTCTCTTCTGCCTTAGATACCTGTGTTAGGGTAGGGTAAGTGTCCTTCTGTTGACTGTGAAAAGTCTAGATGACCAACATAAAATAGATACCTAACTGGGCGGTGGCTGGGCTTTGGTGGCGTGAGCATCTTAGGAAGAACACTGAGACCTGAAGCATGCCAGTAGACTGTTACATGAGTGCAAAATGGGGCTTCAACCACTAAGTGCTCCTGCATCGCGAATCAATTAATACAACACACAGCTGTCACTCAGCCACCGAGAATGGAAGTAGGAGAGTGGCAAAAAGAAATCCTGTGGTCCAGAAACAGCTTAGCGTTTGCTTCTGCTTTTGCTTTATCACACCAGCGTCCCAGTTCTGCAGCATACCCTGATGATCATCAAGAAACTTGATTTTTTTTTGCTGGGCCTACAGGAGAGCAAGCTGTGAAGGCAGAGAGGGTACGTTGCCTCTTGTTCCTGGACAGGTGTTTGGAGATGACTAGTGAAAGCATCTCAGCTGACCTTCCCTGTAAGAACAGACTCATTTTAACTCAGAACTGGTGAGATCCTTTCTGATTTCAGTAAGTCTGTAAAACAGGCAATAGCCAGAATTCAGATATGATGGAGTTATACATGAGTGCAAGGTGATTGCCATTTAAATTTTTATTGTGGCTTCACCAGAGGAAAAAAGACTTAAAAAGACTTGGAGCTTCTAATGAAAAGATGTTCCAAATGGGATGTGCCTCTCCTTTATTTTAATCCACTTACTGCATTTAGCAAAGTATTTGCATCAATGAAACTGATTTTATAGCACCTAGTACTCAGGCAAGATTTAAAACACGTTAGCAAAGCTGCTTCAAAAGTGAAGCCTGTAACCGCAAACAGTGGAAATGCAAGTTCAAGGTGGTATGTTTATAGAAAATGGCTCTGTTTTAATCTGTGATAATTTTACCATTCATTTTCATCTGTTAGAAGCCATCTGTCAGCACACAGAAGGATCACTGAACTCAGTTCAGAAATATCTCTGGATACTGGGCCAACTGATCATCAGCTGTTTTCAAAAGTGATGTTGATGGTTGCAGCAACTCGGGCTGGAAGTGAAGTCCAGTGCCAGTGCTTGACGGTGCATTAAATCATGGCTTTCTTCCAAAACTGGACTATTACAGCTTAACTGGTGTATAATTGTGGGTATACTGGGTCAACAAAGAACACACAGGTTTGTCAATGTCCTTTTCAAGAAAGCTAAAGCAAGGCATTATTTGTCATTTATTGGATTTTTTTTTCCCCTCTCAGCCAGTAGGAAATGTGATATATATGACTGGAATCTCAATCATAATCCACCCCCTTTATGAAATTTGTCTCACTGGCTAATTTAATCCAAATTAGACAGAATAATAGAAGCCTTAAAGGTAGTCAGTTCCTACAAGTTTAAGGAAAAACAGTGGCTGGGTAGAAGAGAGAGGTCAAAACCAAGGTTTCCTATTTTGTTTGGCCGATCAGCTCGTCCTGCTAGCTGGCAGGGCATCATATGGATGCTTCCCAATCAGGCAAAACTCGCTCTGTCTCCTAAACAACTGATAGTTATGAGATGTGGGAAGCAGTTTCTGAAAAGTGAGAGAAACAAGTTTCTCTTCAAAACAGGGCTTCCTTCAGTTGTAGATCTACTCATATGTCTTTGATGGGTTAAAGCTTCCCCACAGGTGTTCAGCTTTGTATGCCTTTGAAAATATATTGCTCTTTCATGTCTGCTCATGTGATACTTTCACATATTCTTGTCTCGGTCATCTGTATAGGCAATGGCTGCCTGGTTACCTACAGTTTTTGCATCAAAAAGCACTCAAGGCTGACCAGCGGAGGATTATTCCTCTCCTCTTCCTTTCTGTGGTCTCAGTTTTTAGGCATTTCAAGGTGTTTAAATCTGTATAATGGAGGGAAGATTTTTTTTTTCTGGCCAGTTCACATTCTATGGAGGGGCATGACTTTAACTAATCAAATTAGTAAAAAACTCTCTATGGACTTTCTTGAATTGGAGCATGGGGACACTTTTGTGAGGAGCATTACATAATACTTAGAGGGCTTTTATCTGAGTTGCAGAAACAGGTGGAGAAGATGCTGTAGTGTGATAATTGACTGCTTAGATCTAGGTGGTATGTTTCATCACTCTAGATATTACAAGCTCAAATGTAAGATTAGAGCTGCTCGATTTATTTTTAGTGAATCTCATTCTCCTGGAAGAATACAGCCATCCTGTGCCCTTGTTGAAGCCAAATATTTCTTTATGCTTGTAGCGGCGCAAAGCAAGCAGCAATTTTGCTGAAAGGAATGAGGGAAGTGGTAAGAACAACTCATTTTTTCCCCCCTGGAGCAGCACCGTCATGTATTGTAACTTTCTGCCTCAGTTGATGGTTCTGCTATTTTGCATGACAGCGATTCATTATTTTCACCTCATCTCTGTGAAAGCTGCTCTCCTCCTGCCAGGTTTATAAAATTAAGGAAAAGAAGAATAGTGCATGAAGCAATGAATCTGTTCCCCCTGCCCCACTCCCCTTTGCCTCTGAATTCTCTCTGACAAAACTACCAGTTCATGCAGCTGTGCCATCTCATCTCCCTGACAGCCCATGGTGAGGGCTGTATGAACAGAGCTGGAAGACCATCCCATGAGGCTGCTGGCAAATAGCATCCTTCTGTGAGATGCTGTAGACAGGCAGAAGACCTACAGTCCCTCCCTCGCAGCTCATGTTAACTGCAGAAGCCTTAATAGGCTTTCTAGGATCTGGAGCAGCAGGTCTGGCTTTGTGGATTGGAACTAAACTACCGAACGTAGACGTCTCCATCTAAGGTAGTTGGTCTCTTTATGGTCATTGGAGAGGAAATAGGTGTCAGTTTAGTTTGAGATGAATCACACCCTAAAAGAAGCTACCTCAGCTACAAAGAAGCCTCGGAATGACTTGGATAGAGGTGTTTACATTTCACATACTGTAAATGAAGCCAGATGAACCCTGTGTCTTCATTAACTGGGGGATGGGCCCTCAAGGATGGGCCCTCAAGGACAGTTGTTGTATTTAGGGGCTGGCGGTGGTGGCAGTAGCAAAGCAAAGGAGCAGTCTGGTGCAGTGCCGATGAATTCCAGCATCATGTGAGGTCGTTTCTCTTGAGCTGCTGGCCGCTGCCCAGAAACCATCAGCTCACGCTCAAATTAATCATTTCTCAAGGGAATGTGGCTGTTCGTCGCAGTTCCTAGGTGAGATTACGAGTCACTGCTGCTGTCTCTTCTGGATGTGGTTGGGGTTTCATTGGGAACAATACAGACAACTTGGAGGAATCCTGCATTCCAGTAGATTTTACTGCATGAGTAATAAAGCAGCACTACGGTGCTGTTTTTGCTATTGCAAGTCACAACTTGTGGTGGTTTCTTTATATATAGCTCTTTATACATCTGGTATGAGAGTCTTAGAAAAAACTTCATCTGACCTAATACTAGAATTCATACTCTATAATTCATGCATTATAATTCACACATTATAATTTGTGTTTCAAAGCTTATAAGCAGGCTTTGTGCATAGCAGTTTGAAGCAAGTTTGCATGAATCAAAATGTAGGTTCTCTGAAAAAAGGCTAACAATTCTGTGTTTCAATAGCTTTCCAGATCAAATCTGCTCAGTTTGTAAGTAAAAGAATTGGCTGGAGGAAAGGTAAACTTAAGGCTTGTCAGATGTTCAGGTAGACTTCTATTCACTGAGAAATATCCTGTTTTATTCTAGTTAATGAACATTGTTCAATAACAAAGATAGTCCCTGGCAAATTTTGGCCTCATCTGTACTTCTACAGTCGAAATGTTGCACGGTTCAGTCCTCCAGTCCACTTGCAATGTTAATGAAGGTATGGAATAAATTGGCGTGATGCTATTAAAAGAAACATGTCTGTTTACAGTGGTAGAAAAGTATATGCTTTCAATTACTTTTCTTAAAATGCAGGGTTGTGATTAAAGAGAGAATGCGTAATCGACTAAATTAATTGCGTATCTTTATCACACTATCTGAAATTTGAGTTTAAATTAAAAGGAGAATCTGATAGAGATAAAATAATCTGAAATCATCTGAAGATTCAGAGATTGAGCTGAGCCACAGTTCAATTTTGAGACAACAGAATTTAGGCAATTTTGGGGAATTACAAGGTGTGCCATGTGATACTGTTGCTACTGCTGTTTTCTGAAAATGGATAAAAGACTTAAGATCCTTGAAATTTTAAGCACTACGTCTATCTTTGTTTGTTTGGAAGGAGGGTAGAGGAAACAAGAAACATTTTCCATGATACTCTGAACATTTCTGGAAAAAAGATATCACTTCTAAGTTTCCAAAAAAAAAAAAAGTTGGACAAAATCAGTCACAGATTAGGATGATATGCTGCAATGGCTGACAGCTCAGATTTTGCATACTGCAAGGCAGCAGGGTTTGTTTGTACCGGGCCAGGTAGCAAGGACAGAGTAGCCCAACACACAGGAGAAAAAAACAGTTTTATATTTCTTTTGCAGTCTGGCAAACAGAACTGCTAACTATACTACGTGGGTGGCACCAAATGTTTTGTTCAGTGATTTTAAAATAAATAGTGAAAACCCAAAGACACAATATTCTCAGGTTAAATAAAATACTTTGTTTCCCTTTTGGACATCTCAAAAAGACCTGGAAGAAAGTTCTAAAATAAAAGATGCTGATGATACAGAAAAGATGGAAGTGCTTGATTTCATAATTTCCCCGCCCAAACTATTAATTTGGCAATTTGTAGCAAATTATCCAATGGTTTATAGTTAAAGTTTCTTACTCACTTCAAAAGTCACATACAGCTCTACTGCTAAGCTAATGAAGGTGGTTTTCATGAACTGTCCTTATTCTGAGAAGTATCTATGGTCTCTGCAACCTCTTTCCTTTCATGCAGGTTGCAGTGCCAGGCAGTTCAGTACATGATTTGCTTCTGCCTGTGGGCTTTTTTTTTGTCCTGATATCTTTCCTCTCTTGAGGAAGATGGGGAAATATTACATGGTCCTTGTAAAGTCCAGGCACCAGGAATTGCTGTAGGGGGCATTGAAATAGGCTGAAAGTTTAATAACAAGAAACCATATAATAATAAATGTGAGGAGAAAAACTTTCATGAGTTTAGTCTTCATAAAATCTTATCATATTGCAGAAAGCTTAGCTGGGAAGTAGGTCAGATTATCTCTCTGTTCTGCTCTGTGGTGTCCACTCTTTTTCATATTTCTTCTTCATTGCATTTAGACCTATTCTTCAAGCTTAGGTAACTGGGGGATTTTCAGAAATGAACCTGTGCAGAGCAATGTATTCTTGATTTGATGTTGTTTTTAGCAAAGGTCTTGATCTTAGAGCTTAAACTAGTACTGCTTTCCCAAAAAACCAATTTGGTATGCTTTTGTGAATATCAAGAGCATTTGCATTGGCTGGTCTCTTATTCTTTTGGTATTTGCCCATGATGTTCTTAGGGGGGCAATTTTAAGATCATATTCCTGAATAGTTGTCCTGAGGGTAGTTTTAAATTTCACCTCCGGTGGGGTGGAGTCTGCTATAGGGAGGAGTGGTGCCAAAATACTTGACAAGGCTGAAGGCAGTTTTGTTTTCAATGTGAAGGAGAAAGACCACATGGCTCTGTGCTGTGTGACTTGGAGTTCATTCAGTGCATCCCTTAGCATCTGGTGGTAGCAGAAAGGCCACAGCCTCTTCCCTCCATCTCCCTAGTAAATTCATAGCGCTTACTCGTGTTCTACCCACAACTTTGGTACAGGGGCAGTTAGGTGTTTGAAGCAAGAGTTTGATGTGTGTGATATCTGCCCTGATAAGAGAAGAACATTACATTCCACTTTCAGTTTCCTTATACTTGCCATCTTCTGCCCTACCTGAGGTGCAGGCTAGCATGCCTTGAACCCCTTGAATAGTAAGGTACTTTAAACACCATGAAAACATCAAAGCCTCAGTGACTTCTTCAAGCTAACCCCCAGTTACAAGTATTATATTGAGCTCTTTGGGAAAGAGAAATTCAATGTGTGTGACCAAACCCAACTAACGATGTTTTCACAGAATATTCAGAAGCCAAATGCCAACTGCAGCTACAAGCTCATGCGACCACACTGATTGTAATTGGATCAGTGATTTTACTGTTATTGAATGGCTTCTGTAGAGCCATAAAATTCTCAGGCTGCCAGCTTGGAGCAAAAAATGGCCACAAGTATAGCCATTATGTGGCTATATAAGAGGACTCTCTTATAGCTGTACGCATTAGCTGCTGCCTACTGTTGCAGATAGGACAGATAGGATATGGGGCTAGATTTTTTTTATGTTCTTGGATGGTGATGGTCATTGGACAGATGAATTCAGGATGTGTCCAGGTGTGAACTTGCTCAGATTAATTCTTGATCCTCTGCATTTCTTTTAATCAGTGATCTGCAAGACAACATGAAAATATTGTTGATAAATTTTTCAGATGAGAAAAGGAACAGGGCAGCAACTGATCCAGGGGACAAGCCCAGGAGATACACCAGCCTCGGTTTCCTGCTAAGCTTCCTAATTTTCAATAGAGCCATATGTGAAATCTCACATTTAGCAAACCAGAGCACAGGTTGCAGTTACAGATGGATGTCCCCATCCTGGGAAGCACTGGCAGCGAAAAGAGTGCTAAATAGTTAATCAGTTAAATGTGCTTTGGCCTTGGACGTGGGACGCATGGGTAATAACAGAGAGGTCATTTTGTCCCTGTAGTTGGCAGGGGGTGACTACCCTAGAAATATTATTTCCAGGCTTGGAATATTTAGAGGTGGATTTTGAAAAAGAGAGAATAGCCACAGGAATGATGGAAGGAGTAAAAAACTTTGTTCAAACCGAGAAATTCAGGAAACTCCAGATTTTCCACTCATCAGAGGGGAGGTTGAAATTTGAGAAGCCATGGATCTCTTAAAGGAACGGGGAAAAATTATTTTAAAAATCAGCCAAAACCTGAAGTGCCAAAAATTCAAACTCTAAGCTGGGTGCAAACTTGTTAAAGGCAAGATTTTAACCATTAAGCAACAATTGTGGTTTCTCCCCTGCCACCAAAACTTCTTGCAAGAAATTGTGGATGTATTATTCTTATGGAAACATTATGCTGAAGACCTAATTTAGAGAATATCAGGATTAGATTTTGAGACTCATATTGTTAGAGGTGGTCAGGCCAGTTGTGTTTCAGAGCTGCTATTGATATTAATCTCTAAAGTATTCCAATAGGGATGTTAGCCCAGGCTCCCTTTAAGCATGCATGTGCTGGGAAATAGGCATTAATTTAGTTGAGGAGTCCACGAGGCTACTGGTGGGTCTTCCTGCCTCTACTGGGGGATACGTAGATGGAAGCAATTAAGCAACTGCACTGAAATGGAGCTGCGCAAATCTTCCCTAATGAACCCAGGTGACCACCCATACTCTGGATTTCAGCAGCGCCACAAATCCCTGGTTGTGAGTGAAGGCCTGATGGTTTTGGCTTGACACCAGCTGAAACTCCAAAGGCAGATTCATTTTTTTCTCTGGGTGTTCAGATTCATTTGATCCCAAAGCAAAACATGGGAACTTGAGGCAAATGTGAACTGCAAGGTAAAGAAAAGGAGGTTTTTGTCAGACCAAATGCTGCAGTCTTGTGCTGTCAGCTCCTGGCTCCATTTTGTAGTCACCGGATGTAGGCTAGCATGATACCAGCTAAATCCAGGCAGCTGAGCAGAGTCTGACCAAGTATTTTTATCTGAAACTTGAACCTGAACCTCAGTCATTATTTTAATGCTGCCATTAAAGGCAAACTGTAATGAAATGTAAGTTTCGTGTTACCATTTTTGAGCAATGGTTGAATCAATGCCCTTGTTCAGCATGGGGACTGCTGGCACTTGCTGGGACCTGCAGAGCAGCATCAAGCTGTAGCCTCTCCTGTCCTCTCCCTCCCCTGTGCGTGCAGCATCATCCTTCATGGGGCACTGCTCTGCAGACCTGGATGGGGCCTTGTTCAGTACAAGGTTCAGCACGTGTGTGTGTGATTTGCTATAAAACTGCTATCCCTTTGGGGCAGAAAAAGGGGTGTTGGTAGTGTTATCGGTGTCAGGGCACCAGTAGACCTTAATAGCCCTGATCAGCCTCACCTGGGACCCTAACCCCCACACCCTGTATGCCATGCCATGCCACGCACCCTCTACCCATCACTCCATTTAAGATCAGGCTTAAGCCTTCAGTCCTCCTTCATGAAGCTGCCCTCGTGTTGCTGCTGCCTGACAAGTGGCTCCCCATCATCCTGATCTTTTCCTCCTTGATGTACCACATCCCCCTTGCATGGGTTTAAAAGGAAAAATTTGATGGGAAGAATTTTGCTCCCCCTCCCTTGCACAGTGCTGGCAGCGCTTATGTGCTTCACGTAGCGCAGCATCACAAGGCAGGCATGGCAAAGAGAGCTGGAGAAGTGGTGGTGTGCTGGGGAGGCTGGACCTGCTCCACCTGTGGAGAAGAGACAGCTAAAGGGCTGTAACCTCCTGGCTGACAACCCATGCTGTGGAATTGCCCATTTCTGCTTTTGGATGTTTGCTGGTTTTAAACCATTTGGGATGTTTGAACTAGCTACTGAGTCATAATTGGCTGGGACTTGAGTCAAACCAGGGTGAGATTAAGTGTTAACTGGCTGCAAACTGAAATCAAATGGAAAAGTTCATTAACTTAAGATGAAGAATAAGTAGTTTGGAATTTTTATGCAAGCTCTTTCACTGACTTTATGCATGAATTTAGGTTTAGACTTTGCAAGGAGGTCTGGCTTCCTCTCCGCTTTGAGGTGGAGGAAGGTGCACCTGTATTAGCCCTTTGGTCAGAAGTGGGCTTTTGAGGCAAATCTCCTGATTGTCCCCAGTTACTGCACTTCAGTAAGGCACTCAATGTGCTACAGCCACTCACAGGCTCTTTGTGGAATCAGACCAGAGTTAGTCTGCAGTAAATCCCATGAAAATAAGGTAATGTGGATGTAGGATTCTTGGCACCAACTATTTCACTCTGCTGCTTTCAATGTGCAATGTCTGCTGGTATAACCTGAGCAAAGCATACCGTGGGGATACAGCTAACATCTCGAAACAGCTGCTCAGCTCCCGCCTTGTGCACAGGTTGCTGCTTGAGTTGATGTGCAGAGTCACTTCAGTGCTAGTGCTGCCTTGTAGTTAATGACCTGCTTGGTGCCCAATTCTGGCTGAAATCTTAGACGCCTGAAGTGAGATTCTCAAAGTAACTTTTTTTGTGCTTCTCTCACAAGTAGGGATTTGTCCCTTAAGTGCCCTCAGATCTGAGGGCCCTCAGTGCCTTTCCAATACCAATATTCACGTTGTTTAATTCCTCTCGTACGCAGGTCTCCTCTGAATTGGAGATAACTTTGAGTCAAAGGTATATTATTTATGTCCTGCAAGTGAAGGAATGCTTGCAGTGAATTGAAATCCTTGGCTAAAAGCTGCTGCAGTTTTGCAAATTCTATCATAACATTTTAGCTTTACATTTTAATCAAGCTCAGCAAATCAGTTCAGACTCCCTGATCCTGCAAAGTACCCTGCTTTAGATTCACCTTTGAATCTATTCTGCTTTTTAATGCACATTTTCCTATGGACCTTTTCTCACTTTGTAACTTTGGGATTTGGATCAGAAAGAGAGACTGAATAATGTGAGACTTTTAATAATTAGTCTTTTCTGACAGAAAGCACATGTGAGTGCACAAGATTTTTGTGCTAATACATACAGGTGCATACTTCAACTACTGACCTGCCTACCTGTGGACCTTCCAGGAGGCACCTACTGCTTTTCGTAACAGGTTTATTAACGAAGGATTCAACAGGAACTGGGAGAATGCATATTTGAGGAGGGGAAAGAGTATGTATATACATCTAGTCTAATAGATGGGGAGGAGCGGGGAATCGTACAAAGAGCTGTTCCTTAGTTTATCAGTTTATCCTGGTTAAGGAAAGATGCATTAATATAAAACATTCCCTAGATACTTTTCCACTGAGTTATCTGTTATTTTTGTGCTTCTTGCTCAGACCAGACTTCCAGAGAAGGTATGAGTTGCAGGATTTCACTTGGAAATTTTAATTTTGTTATACAGTTGTATAACAAACAACTATATGTAGAGTTGAGGCTCCAGCTGATCTTGGATTACCTTATGCTTTCCTGAAAAAGTTGCCATGGGGATAGAAAATACAAAGAAAAGGAGCTGGAAGATAGGCAAAAATTATTTTCTTTCCACCTGACAGAGAGAGAAATAATTTTCCAAAGGCTGCAAACTGGAGTTTGTGGACAGCCAGAAAAATCTCCACTCTCAAATCTTTTATTTGGAACAATATTCCATGCCTGTCTTAAACTGTTTTGCAAAGGTTATTTGGCAAGAGATTTCAAATTTCCTCTAGTTTGATTTTCACAGTTCTGTGATGAAGGCTTTATTTGGGCATCAGCAGGAGCATGATGTGAACCCCTTCTGTGGTGGGTATAGGTAGACCCATTGGTGTTTCTAGGAATGGAAATTGCCGCTTTGGCTAACACATTGCTCTGTTCTGCTCAGAGGGAGACAAACCAGCTCTGCAACAGGCAGTCTAAGGGAAAACAGTTCCAGAATCACAGAACCGCTGAGGTGGGAAGGGACCTTGAATGAGCACCTGGTCCAACCTTTCGTGGAAAACAGAGCCTAGATGAGATTATCTAGCACTTTATCCAATTGCTTCTTTCTCATATCAAGATGAAACCTCTCCCAGTGCAACTTGTACCCATTGCCCCTTGTCTTCTCCATGTGGGTCCTTGTGAAGAGAGAGCCTCCATCCTCTTTGTAACTGCCCTTTAACTGGAAAATACTGCCCTGTACTGGAAAATTGTGATGAGGTCCCCCCCCGAGTCTTGTCTTGTCCAGGGAGAAAAGACCTAACTTCTTAAGTCCTTCCCCATAGGGCAGGTTTTCCAGCCCTTTGATCATTGTCGTGGCCCTCCTTTGGACCCTCTCCAGTCTGTCTACGTATTTCTTGAATTGTGGAGTCTAGAACTGGACACAGTTTTGTCCTAGACTTCATTAATTTGGGGTTGACTTATGCACCTGAGCACAGTGATTTACATCTTTTCTGAAATATTTATACAGATGGAAGAGTTCAGGTGTGTGTGGAGAAAGCACACGGAACCAAGTTAGTGCTCGTAGCACTTCAGTCTGAGCAGCAGCATGCTCTGCGGTCATGAGCCCTGTACCCTCACAGTGTAAGGTCTGGATATGTGGTGGAGCCTCATGCTCTGCAGTGCAGTGCTGTGGGCTCAGATGGACAAAATATCGACATTTTAAGCCATGAAGCACCCTGTCATAGCTTCTGATTGAGTCTTTGTAAAAATGACTCACCTCTTTGGGTGCCTGTGGGGACAGAGGGGCTGCTCAGCCTGTTACGGGGGGAGAGCTTACCTTGCAGCTCTTTGTAGAAGCTGACTCTTGACTTACAACAAAACGTGATATCCAGTTACCTTGTGTAATTTGCTTCCTTTTAACAGTTTAATCTGCCTGCGTGTCATGTGCAAAGGCTACTCTCGGGTACCTGTTTTAGGAGAGGAGTGGACCTCCTGCCCTCAATCCAGCTTCCCCACGCTTGCATCCTTGCTGTCCCGTAAGAGCCTTCCTCCACACGAGGAATTGTCCCGGGGTATCGGTGGGGGCAGCGCTGCCCTGGAGCTGAACCAGAGCAAATCACTGAACTTCCCCAGTGGGGAAAGCTAACGAATAGCACTGACACCCCGAGGTTTTCTGTTTGCTGTGCAACATTTTCAAGCTGTTTCCTCTTCTGCTAAGTTTACAACAAATCCGCTCTACGGTTTTCATCAAATTTTCAGTTGAAGTATGTATGGAAAGTAGTATTTACACAGTTGCAGAAAACTATTAACTTATGGCAAAATCAGTTTTTGATAGGGGAAAATACTGATTTTTCTTTAAAATATCAATTTTTAGAGAAGAAAAGTAGCTGTAAAACTTTAAAAAATGCTAAAAAATTTTAAACATTTCTGTGAATGACTTCATGGTTTTCAGTAAAATCTCCTCTTTCACAGAGAATAGCTATATCAAGCATTTTAGTAGTCACTAATAACTGATGTTTTTGGCCTGCCACTTGCAACTCTTATGCAGCCACTGGAAATGGCATCACTTTCTTTAGGATTCCCTTTAAAATAAATGAGGAATGTATATAATAATATATTAATATACTGTAATGGCATAATTCTGCAATGTGTATTTACATAAACTATTACATATAAAAACTAATATGAGCGTCACCCTTCCTATAGAGAGCTACTCCCGTGCAGGCTTCAGAAAGATAGGATATTCCTGCCCTGCAGATGTCTAGAGCTTTTCATCATTCTATATTTTAGGATATTAATTGCCGAGTTTGCTGTGATACAGAATTTTTGCTTGATACAACCTTCAACCACCTCACCAGCTCTCAAATTTCTACTCAAGTTGAGTACTAAGTATTTTGGGGAAATGAATGTGTAAGAGGATATGCAGTTTTGGCAAGGAAACAAGAAGTATAATATCCTCTCTCTCTCTCATACTGGGATGACTCAAGTCGGACTTCAGTGAGAAGGCAGGCTCTAATACTGATCTGAATGTAGCACAAGGATATTTAGTAACTGCAGAGAGATGCCCAATTTTTCCATACTTAAGTTATGTAACTGTGGGGTTTTACAAGGCCTGCTCTTCATGAATAAGGTTTGGTACTGAATTTTCATATCCCTTGGTTTTAATTTTCAAAGGAGCTTCTCTGATTTCTGTCTGTGTTGGAGCCCCAGTTTTTTATTCATTAGAATGGGTTGTAAAGGATGGAGTTTCTTTTGCTGAATCTTGGTTCTATTTCTATGCCACTCAAAAGTGAACGGAGGTTTAGAATTTTTACTGTCTCTTTCTAAGATTTTCTGAAATCAGGTCTGCTGGCCCTTCTGTAAGTAAAAAAGAGTCACCCGTGGTTCATCCGCTGGCTGGGAAGATGAATGGCTTGCTTTGGAGCATCTGAGAGCGGCAGGATCTCAGGTGTGAGGAGTGGTTGTTAGAGAAGGCGTGCTAAGGCTCTAATTAATACAGCTCTTTCTCTTTCGGTTGCCTTCACTAGGAAACTGCTGGAAGAATGCTGTGACCCCGGGCAGCTCTTTGCTATGACAAAGCTGAACTCCCCGATGGGAAAGAACCTCTGGTTTGATGGGGAATTTTTATACTCTTTCACTATTGACAATGCAACTTACTCTCTCTTCCCACAGGTTAGTAACTGTTTTTTTTCTTTTTGGTTTAAGTATTAATATACTAAATGGTAACATGGTACAAATAAGTATAAATAGGCTAAATGCTCGTCAAGAAATTGTACCTTCATTTCTCAATACAAACCAGTCTCCTCTGCATTTTTACTTCTATGTTCTGAAAATTACAAAATGTTTGTATGCACGTTAATATTTCCCTGGCCACTTTTCAGGTGTGCGGATGTACACAAGGGATGAGACTGGGCCACCCATCTTGATTTTTAAAATGCTCAGTTCTGGCTATTTTAAGAAGGTGATTTCTGCATTTCAGTCAGTGATCACGCTCACTGAGAGCACGATCCCTCATCTAGGATTGCTTCAGTTCAGATCTGTTAGCTAAGATGTGACAGTGTTTTGTGTGAAGGTGTCCAAGTTACTTCCAAGTTAATGAAGTTTATTGATGGCAAGCAACGTGAGCCCAATAACAGAAGCTGACAGCTTGACTTTGTCAATTCTTGCTGTGTTTTGAATATTACAAGTGGTTTCCTGTTCAGCAAAGGTGTTTTGGGTTAAGTGGAGGGTTTTCAAGTGCTGGGAATTTGTAATACTGATCTAGGCTTCTTGTATTTTTAATTAATATATGAACTGATGTTAAATAATGAGTTTATTATATTGAATTTTGTATGTGGAAGGAGAGATGTTTTATGTGGCTACACATTTAAAGAAAGCCAAACATCTGGATGTATTAATTGATTTACATGTTACTTTCATTTCTCAAATTAAAGGCATAGGTATTTATTAAGCCTCCCAGTCAGTGCTGTCATTCACACCAGGCTTTTCATTTGTTGCTGTTTCAGTTAAACATGTAGCAGAGTTCTGGCTTGTTAATCCTGCAAATAAAACATCAAAAAGGGCGTTATTATTATTTTTTTTTTACAAAGTAGTTTCCAGATCTCAACAACAGAGTTATGACTTCAAATGAGTTTCTTTTAGTGGAGAAAGAGTGAGGAGGAACTGCAGTGTAGGGAAGAGGAGATGGGAACAGCCCCTTTCTGTGTTCAGACATCATCTGGAGGAGCAGTGCTACAGCTGTGTCTTGCTGAAGCTGCAGTCCCCTGTCTTGTCACTCAGCTGTGCCTGTTGCAATGAACCGGTTAATGGCCCTCTGCCTCCCTCAGGCTGCTCCCCAGCTGCTGTGTCCCTGCAAGCTCAACAGACAAGTAGATGCTGAAATGTGCACGGCGAGTGTTTTTTCCTGCAGTACAGCTGGAGAGGGGCTGCCCAGCTGGAGTGAATTTCTCTCCCTGCCTTTAGGACTGGTAGAAAGTTTATGGTGTGTCACAGAGTAGCAGCTGTAAATCTTTTTTTATGATGATTAGTATGATTTGTTGCTACAATATTGCACCATTTATTGGAGAAAACTGAAAGCCTTGGCAGAGCTGTGAACTTTGTACCACACAAAGATATTGGCAGCAATTGCTCAAAAAGTGTACATCCTTTCCAACGTTTCAGAAAAGCCCCACGTGGGCTGGCACAGGGAAGTCGCTATTTTGTGATGGATTTGGGACTTCAGATTTGGTTTTCTTTGGATTAAAACCTCGCACTCTGCCTGGCTACAGTGGTGTCCTACCTCCTCTCGCAGAAAAGAGCAGAGTACTGGACGGGCTCCTTCAGAGAGGTAAATGCTGGTTAGAGAGGAATCATGGTCTCAGGAACTCCAGTGGTTCCCAGAGTCCCAAGCCCTACTCTCAAAGTTTATCAGTTGGCCAGATCAAGAGCAAGGATCTGGGAAGCCCTGGAGAGACAAAGTGCTGAGGGACAACATGAGCTAAGGAGTTGGGACTTCAGTGTCCCTTAGGCTTGCCAAGCAGGCTGTGAAGAGGATGGCTAGATGCTGTTGTAGGGGTGGCGGTGGAAAAGGTGAATTTTTATGATGTTCCAAACCTAGAACAAGGCTAGAAAGCATCTCTAGGACTGGTGCCAGAAGTGCTATTCCTTTAATGAATTGGCGGGCAGTTCATTTCTGACAAGCGCTACTCACTACTACTCCCTCTTTTCCTGCAAGTACCACTACCTCTAACTTGATGTGTTATTCCTATGTAATTTGCCCAGAGGAATTTTGTAAACCTTTATCAGATGAAATCCAGCTAGGCTTAAAAGCTTAGGAAGATTTATTTGTAGTAAATACTTAAATGAAGTACTTTTCTACCTCTCTCTTTGTTTCAAGAAAAATACTTGCCTAAACTTTTCAGGCTTCTACTTTGAAGAATGGTGTCTATTAGCTTGCTAGCAACCGGCAAGAGATTTTTGTGAAGATGAATATTCCTTTCAAAAGTATCCAGAAGCTTAAAACCACTCATAAAGTATGGGTAATACTCTGAAATGCTCAGGGGATGTAACAGGAATGTAAAGGGCTGCAGCTATGTTGATATAATAATAAAAAAACTTCCTCCGGAATAAATAAAAAAGGCTTCATCCACATCAATGTGCTGGGCTTAAGCCATTTTGTTCTTGCAGAAGATTTCTCAGTCCTGAACCAGTTATTAACTTACAGGACAAAGTAACTCAAAACTAAATAGGAAACTTGCTATATTTTATGGCATAGAATAAGCTGGCTATGCACCAATGGAGACTTATACAGAAATAAAGTAAGTATGTCAGAACTTAATATGTAAAATGTCACTTATTTTTGAATGTGAACAATAGAAAATAGAATTTTTTCTTCTGAGTAATCTGTAGATAAAGTTCTTACAGCTGGTTCAACATTTTCTGATGGACTGCTTTTCCAACAAAAATGCTATTTCATCAAAATATAAATTTAGTATCAGTTCATTGGTTTGTCAATTTTTCTTTGAAGTGAAAAGGTTAAAAGGTTTTGGTGGTGTTATGACATTTAATTTTACCATTTTTTGCATGTAATATTTCAACTGTTTTTTTAATCAGCTCCGTTGATAGCTTTTTTTTCCTTAGACTTTGCTTGATTATATTCCTCCTCCTTTTATTTTTTTTAAGTTTTTGATTGGTCAAGGGAGAAATCTGCAAAAGAAAAAAGCTTTTATGTGGAAATAGTCATTCAGTGTTTCATTTCAGTTTATGAGAACAAAATTTGAAGTTGCAGAGTTTTGCATGAACCAACAATTCCAGCTGCTAGAAGTGGCTCCTCTTACTTTCCCCTTCAGTGTCATTTTCCCCCTGATTTCTAGAATTAAATTTTTTTGAAACAGAAATGAAATATTACACAGACTGCACCATCTTTCCCATCCTGGAGAGAAACTGCTAGCGGCTTATGGTCAATACCTAATGGCCAGGAGAAGATGTGGAGCAGGACGTGGCTCATCACAGAAGATAGCCTAGCGTGCAATGAGGGTGGGCATCCCACCTACATCTCATCTCCCAGCACGTACTACGGTGGCATTGCCTGGAGCTGTTGGATAACGGAGTGTCATTTCAATTAAAATCAGCCATTTCTTGAGAGCAGCTTTGTTGCATTACTTGCTGTGATCTACAGCATTACTCCCCACTCAGGAGACAAAAAGCGTAGAGTCTGCATATAACTGTAGGTGTAGTTTAATGTTAACAACGAGAGGTTATCCCTGCTGCGTACCTACCACTTTTCTAAGGCTTTTCATGTAGACTTGAAGTTTCAATATTAGCCAGTAATTTTGATACGTATCTGGGGGCACTGAGAGTTCAGAGATGCAGGTGACCCTACTACAGTCGAGATCAGCAGCGTGGTTGGATAAACCTCTGAATAGCCGGGCTGCCATATCTCAGGTTGGCCACTAAAGGCCATAGGTAACTTGTAAATGTACTTCCTCTCCATTGTGGTCCAACTATTATACAGAAAAAGGAACTGTATGTTGGTGAGCGCCCAGGAGTCCTGTCCCTGACAGGGCAGAGAGATACACCCTCCTTGCTCTTCAGCCTGGAAGTTTAGCCGTGCAACTCTGGTCCTGTTGCATTGTATTGAGGCACGAGGGAAGGCATGACTAGCATTTTCCACCCTTTACTGTCTGACTAGAATGGAAGAAACCAGGCTTCCATATGTTCCTGTAGTAATTTTTAGATGCTATGAGTAAACGTGATGTAACCACAGGAGTAGCTGGGATGTAACTCAAAGCCATGTGAGAGAAATGTGAACTAACACTCTTCTGCTTTTGAGTTAGAGAATAAAACAAGCCCCAGTTTCAAACGTTTTCTGAAATAATTTTGCACTCCTTCCTGTCTTTTTCTTCCTCAGAGTTTCAAAAGCAAATTTCAGACTATCTTTACCATTTGAGGAAAAAACCCCTCACTCCAGTATTTAGCTGTTTATGCAAATAATTGATTTTTGTTGCTTGTTGGCAAAAGCTTATAACAAGGAAGAACTGAGGTGAATTTCTGAGGTCTCCTTTCCCCTTCCACCAAAAGGTTAAACAAATAGTTAAACCAAATGGAACTTTTCACTCTGCCATGTAAAGTTCTATTTTGGAGGGTAGAGGAGTGAATACATTTCAAAAGAAATTTCAAATGTTAAGCTTCAACTTTTTAATTTGAGAAAATAAAATAACTCATTGGAAAATGTTCTGGTTTTATTGTATTTCACCTGAAGCAGTTAGACACATTTGGTACCAGTAAACTTTTTCAAATTACTAAAATATGATTCCCCAGCTGCTCAAATCCCTTCTAAAGTTTCACCTGCAAAATGCTGTCAGCTAGAAGAGCGGCTACTTGCAATGAGCTTCTCATGAACAGTCATCACAAATGGCGTTTGAGAAATCCAAAGGAAATAGCTTCAAGCTACAAATAAATTTGGGAAAGCTGGCAGCTGTTTCTGGATACCTTGTGATCAGGAGAAAGGCAATATTTTTCAAATTATTAATTAGAGTTTAAATTCTTGTCCTTAATATAAAGGCAGGGAAAAAGTTAATCTCTCTACCTGTAAGTGTAAGATGGAGACATTCTCTGACATTTTCTGGGTTATCAGGGTGAATGTTGTATTGGGTAACAGTGAATGATTTTATGATTGTGCTATGTGATTTGTGGCTTTTATTCAGGGTACCTGTTAGATTCTGGGGGCTTGTTTAATTTTTCTTGGTTGTTCACAACATTCCTTATTTGGCCAGAGATTTTATCGTGTCCTCTGATGCTGGTACTTGTGCTCTGTCAAAGCAAATTCCCTGGTTTTACAGTTAGAGCCTGCAGCTAGTAGAATAATTTGTAATCATTTCAGGGAAATAATTCAGATTTGGAAAGGGAGTTCGGTGTAGAGTCTGCGGGCTTTTCCCCTTTTTGCATGACGAGGATTAGAGGAAAAACATACTCACCATGAGGAAGAAAATGGCAGTTTGATTCAAGTAAAAGGTGAGGTCTATGAGCAGCAAGCACTGGGAGGGGTTAGGTGGGAGCATGGCTGTTGCGCAGACGCCGAGTGGAATGCGAAGCTACAGCTGTATAAGGAATGTGAACCGCATTAAGAGGACAATGTTAACTTGCTTAGGGTAAATGTTATGTGTTGTTTGGACTGATTTTAGACCCAAAAATTGTGTATAAAATGGGAAACCACCTGAAGTGAAGGGGCTTAGGATTTGATGGACTGCAGTGTTACCAGGAGGCATGAAATTATTGCCTTTGGTGTTGACTTTGGAAACGCTCTGTTAATTTTTGCTACCAATCTAACTTACTGAAGTACTCTGTTCTCAGTAAAGCTCTGTAATTAATAGCTGCTTGGAGAAATACATTGAAATATTAGCTGTCATATGTGTCCTGATTTTTTTTCTTTATCTTGGGTAGGGGCATGAAGTGCCTGCAGACTTAACGTTTATTGAGCAACTCTTATATTTACTTCCATTAATTCTACTGTCTAAATAGTACCTCCCTGACTTCTTTTGAGTTGTATTTAATTAGGATTTGGGGGAATTTCTTGGTGCTGTCCCTTTTCTTTTCTTCCTTTTTTTTCCTCTTTTTTTTTTCTCCCCAAGCATACTGTAATGCAAACTATGTTCTTGATTGGGACTACATATATTTATTCAAAATGAAAATGTAATAAACATTAATTATTGCAAACATGGAAAACATATGTAAACTAAAAGGCGAAGAGGTAGTTATAACTTGTGAAGTGACATTTGCATGTTAGGAATGCAGTTAAGAAGAGATCTTCTGAATTATTCAAGCAATTGTATCATATAGTGCCTTTCATAAACTGGGATATGAAATACTATCTGTAGAGACCTGACAAATTGTGCTGTTTTGGAGCATGAGTCTTCCCTTCAGTCCTGGATAATCTCTAGCCATTGGCATCAGGCTGATAAAAAATCTGGCTTAATATTTAGTTAAGTGAAACCCCTAGTCTCACTTTGATTGCCTATTGACTAATTAAGAACTGTGTACTTGGACCATTTTGTGCAGCCTGTTAGCAAAGCTGGAATAGGGCATCATCTGTTCTATCTGGTCCGTTAAGCAAAAGCCATAGTGCATCTGAAACTACTCCATATAGACAAGATGCAAACGTGCCTGATGGTGAAAATCAAATTTATGCTAAAAAGACTGAGATGCAATGTGTATAGTTTGAAGTAATTAACTAGCGGATGGGCAACATGCCCTTGTTGAAGCAAGTTAAAATAGACCAAGGAGTGGCTTTCTGTTCCTGTTGATCATCGGATGTGTGCTTTGGTCTCTCTGGGCTTGCTAAAATGTCTGCAGCCAAGCTGCTTAACCAGGCTGTCTTTGGTGAGCCTGATTTTCTGGAGTTTATCTGCAATAACGCACATGCCAAATTGGCTTTATCTCAGTCAGGGCAAATACATAAATAGATGCTGACCTTTCCAAATGTAACAGAGAGGAAGGGAAGGACTAGATCTGGCTGCAAAGTGTCCGTTTGGCCTGCAGGCAGAGAAAGAGGAATGGCTGCCCTAACTCAACATTTCTATTTCAAACCTAAAGTGACTGAGCATCAATCACTGTCTTTCCTAGGTAATACAAGAGCTGATCCAAGCACACACCAGTACCTTTGCCAGACAGACCCTTGTGCCCTTGGGCATTAAAAAAACCCCAGAGATCAATCCCGCCTCTCTTTGGGATTTTGGGGATATAAGGATGTGCAAGAGCTAATGTGGTCCAGCTTCTGCATTGTTACGGATACTGAGCAGTACTAAAAAAAGTATAAAACCCTGTGGGATAGTTGTGGAGCCACCTAATACAGAAAGGACATGGGGTATTTTCAAGAGGATAATTCAGCCCTGAGGGTGTTGCAATTTGGCGTGATTTTATGTTTGGAAAACACTTCAAAGAGCATATTTATTCATTTCTATTGGTACCCAGGGCTGTACACTTACTGACTGGTAAAATGCAAGCCTGTGCATGGAGCAGCCACTGAGCGTGAAGAGGCCACGGCAGGGCTGGAAACACGGGCAAGGCTGAGCGATGTGGCGGTGGTGTGCTGTCCCAGGGAGGGAGGGGACACTGTGGAAGGGCTTCTGCTAGCAGAGGCAAGGAGGATCTCACAGCACTGCACACTAGTGCACATTTCTACTTATTAGCTCCATAACTAAAATTTTCTACCTCAAGTAACGTTTTTGATGGTACCTAGAAGTCACAGTTACAGATAAAGGGATGTTATGCTGTGGGGTTGTAAAGTACAGAGCAAAAAGGCTGTTCTGAACCCAAAGAGGAAGTGGGCAGTGCAGGCAAAGACGGCCAGAGAGGCTGTACTGCTGCCCTGGGAATTTTATGGGCTTTTTAGTCGATGTCCATCTGCTTTACGGGGACATAAAGTTGCTGCTTTAGAAGCAAGAAATGTAAGCAGAATAATAATTAAAGGAAGTGGTCACAGCTGAGAAGCTATAGGAAGAGCTAACTTCTGATGGCTAGGAGTAACTACAGGGCATATGAGCTGCCTTGCAGAGGGTATAAAAATAGAATAAGAGTTGGTTCTAGTCTGCCCAAAGGCAACACAGATTTGTTTTGTTTGTTTTATTGTAGCTTTATATAACTGATAAGATGCTAAAAGGAGGTTCTTTCTCCATGCAAGGGTTTTTCTGGGAATGAACTCGTTTATATACCAAGACTTCCACCTACAGGTGCAGTGAGACCTTTGCTTCTTTGGAAGTCAATGTCTAAATCTTGAGTAAGCTTTATCCTTTATATCCTGGCCACCTGTTAACCTTTCTTATTATTTATGAATTTTATTTTTAAGAGTCATCTTGTTCAGTTTATAGACTTTTTACTGTATATGTGACTATATATTTGAATTATTCAGTGATCAGATTGCGTTACATTAATTTGCGATATTCAGTAGTTAGCTTTTTTGATGAGATACTTCTAAAATAGTCTTAATACCAGTACTGGCTTATTTTAGGCTTAGGTTTAGTTGCATTTCATGCCTGGCACTTACCACCTGACAGAAGAATGAGTAGAAGTTGATGAAATATTACATACTTGTGTTTTTCATACTGTTGTTGGGTTTCTTGATATGGCTCATGTAAACTGTACTGGAGTGTGGCAGGATATCAGGTTATGTTCAGAAAGTATTTCACCTGCAGCAAAGATGTAGCCCCTCTCTTCTTCCAGGTGTTCCTAAATACAGGTGGAAGCGTGGCTTAGCAGAGTCTGCAGGCTTGAAGAAAGTCAGGGAAGGTTACACCACTGCAGAAGCTATTAAGAAGGGGTAGCACGGTTACAAATCTTGTAGGAGGATTATATAATGCCTTTCAAAAGATCCTTTATGTCTTCTTGCTTAGGGGGGAGTGTAAGCCCAGCTTTACATTTAATGAGAAATCTGCTGCATTACAGTTCAGGAATTGACTTATGTAGCCAGGCATGGTTGATTTAGAGTCCTTATAACCTGATATGGTGTGGAGGGGAAGGGCTGTGGTTCTCTTCTGAAACAACTTTTATAATCTGAATGGCTCCCATGAGGCAAGCATTGGCTTCCAAATTACGTTTTGGACACTGGGAAAATAACACAATAGTGGTTTTCTTACATCAGGATGCACCAGATAAACCCTGTGATGCTGGATGTGCAGGTGAAGTACCGTTTAACTTGCTGTTGCTCAGATCAAGAATTCAGGCTATTTTTTCCTTCTTGACCAACAGAGCTTGATGCTTTTTCAGAATTTTTAGGGACAAATTTGACAATTAAATCTGTGCTGCTGATTGTCTACTGGCCAATAACTACCAATCTGAGGTGACTGTTTTGTGTGTGGTGTGGTGGCTAAAGGGGTAGTCTGTAGTGGGAGGCAAAGGCAAGATAACTGAAAGCACTGGTGTCTTTCCAGCTGAAATGAGTCAGGCTATGACATTTAACAGCCTTGTGAATCTGGACTTGTGTAATATTACTGTGAATCCCAAATGCAGAAAGAAATAGTTCTTTCCAGTGCGGAGATGGTGTCTTTTTTTCTTCTTTTTTAATTTATTTTTTTAAAGACTGTCTTAGACACTTCTGTGAACCGTGGGCATTTGGGGCTGGTGACAGTTGGCAGTGCTAGTCTAGGTATGTGTTGGAGAAGAGCAACTTGCATATATGCATACCTGGGTTCACAGGTGATTTGAAGGAGAAACACTTAAGCCCAAAACCATGGCTTACACTCACTGACTTGAGTCCAGTCCATCAATGCCAGGAAGACTGCTGCAGGCATTCACAGGGTATTTTCATGTGAGGTACGTTATTGCCAGCACGATTCTGCACACTGTCCTAAGTGAACCCTTGACCTATAAGCCGAAAGTCAGTTATAAAATCCCGTGAGCAGGGTTAAGGTGGAGGTTCAAGGTTCCTGGCAGCATGGTGGCTGCAGTAGAGCTACCCGAATATTGCCTCCTGGAAGCTCACTCTCCAATGGCTGTTTTTTTCACAGTGTAAAATGTACTGGACTAATGGTCTCCAGTTTCAGAAGGTTCAGATGAAAGACACTGGGTTCCAAATGATCACTTGATCAGAAGGAAATTACCTGAATTATATCCCAAATATTAGCTCTGTGAGACATGTAATGTTTTCTAGGGACTCCCAAGTCATGCAGGCACATTTGGGTACCTTCATTCTCTGGCATGGGAATTGCATGATAGGTCAAGAAGAAAAATTATACATGATGGGGGCGAGGGGGGGTTGGTTTTTCCTTTTGCCCAGAGAATATGCCTTTATTAGGAAGGGGACAGAGAAGTTTTATTTATGAGTAAATTATCCATCTTAGTGTGGAGGAGTAAAGGTTGTGATGCGAACAGCCTGATGTGAAACAGCTCTTGGAAGTCAATCGTCTTAATAGCACCCTTGTCCACCTACTATTGCCCTAAGTAGTCTTCCTAGCACAAGAAGTGATAATGTGCACTGAGGACAGAACAGGGAATGGAGCTCAGGCATATTCTTTTTGGGATAACATCTCTGTGTGCTGCAATCACAGAGCTGGCAGTTTGCATCAGCTAATCTCACCCATCTCTCCACCTCAGTAAGCTGAAAGTACTTTATGTAGCTGGAGACAGACAAACAGTTGCCAGCGATGAGCTCCTTCTCCAGGGGGGACAGTGAAGATTGCATGGAGCTACTACTGTATGTCTTTATTTCTTAGTGTATAGAGCCAAGCTGAATTACACCTGCCTGCAGGGCTTGAAATAATACCAAGCAACACTTTCTCTCTGTTGATGATTTTTAATGAAGTTGTGAAATTACAAGAATGTAGAATGGGAATGTGTAGTGTATTTGGGTTTTTAGGCTGGCTAACCTGTTTGTAGGCTAATTCATTAATAGACTTTCCTCCATCCAGACCATCTCCAGCCTTTTCCTCAATCTAAAACCCACTGGGTTGTCTCACTTCACTTCCCTTCCCTTGCAGCAGGGCTTGACATATGCACAGTGTAGCTTCTTATTCAGGAGCAACACTGAAAATTTAAGTGATGGCACCAGGCTCAATAGGAGACAGTTTAGGTGAAAGGAGACAATAAATGCAAAGGCTACACAGACCTATTCTGTCATCCGCTATTGTGCCAGAAGAAGAAATGAGAAAGCCAAAGATAAATAATCCTTGGTATGAGTATGATGCTCTTTATAGCAATTCCCTCAAGCACTTTACAGTCATTCAAATTCAATGTATGGTGTTACTGCACAGTTAAATCTATGCCTAGAAATCTCTGGAGACAATTAAAATTAGGGTTTCTGCATGGGGAGTATGTGGGGAAGAAATACTGCAGACCCCCTTTTTCCTGTACAGTAAACAGATATACATGATGAACTGCTATTCCTTTTGCTTTGCTGACAAAAAATTGGAAGAGACCTATATAGCCCCTGTGGTATTCTGGGCTATATGAATATAGCAGACAGGAGCTCTTCTCCAGCCTATGGTATTAAGCAAGGCCTTTGAAAAGTGGGACTACCTCAGTTTAAGCTTGCCAGCACTGCTTTCCTGGCTCCGGTCTTGGCAGACTTCTTGCAGTTGCAATTCCCCGGTTTAAGGTCTGTCCTCCAAGTGGTACCCAGGGCCAGCAACCCCTCATCCTAGCACGGCTGTGGCTGTGGTCAGCACAGTGACTGCATTCGTCTCTTCAAGGCAGTTACTGAGCAGGGAAGTGTGGGTGCTGGATTGTTAAGCACCAAAAGAAGCATGGTGGGGAAATGAGTAACAAACTGTGTTGCAAAATAGGTCAAGTGAAGCCTGGTTACACCAAAGTCAACAGCAATGTTCCAGTTGACTTCAGCATGGCCAGGACTTAGCCAACAGTACCCTCTTGCTGAGTATGGTTCTGCTAGGCACATGTACATTTGGTTTTGTGGCTTCTTCCTGGTTAACAAAGAATGACTTTTTTCTTTCCATTTCTTGGTGTTTATGAGCCTTTGTTTTCATTTAGTGAATGAGTGATTTATCTTTTTCATCTACTTGTTTATACCCCTTAAGACAGACCCTGAGTGAAAAGGCAAGGCAAATTTGAAACAGCCACTCAGACAAGATAAAATGCAGCTTTTTGTCACTGCTTTTCCTTGCCCCCATCCCAGCTGACAACATCCTTTCTGTTGCTCATGTCAATAAGCAGGGAATCATCCTTGACTTGATGCTTTGCTGAGTCCTTGCAAGCAGGCTATGTGGAAGTCTTGCAGAATCTTTGCACACTTTTCTACTTCTCTGTCTCTCTCTTCTCTGTCTGTCTCTGTCTCTCTAACACCATTACTTTTGCAGGGCGAAGGCAGCCTTTTTCATATGCTTGTGTACTGCCAGGAACCATGGAGTCCGTGTCTGTGTATGAGGATGGTGCATACAATGACATGCCACAATGGTCAACAACACCGTATTAAAGTGAGGTCATCCATAGTTTTGTTGGCTTTTGTTTTTAAGTGGTACAGAGATACTTGGCATGTGACCCACTGAAAGAGGTGAAATCACTGGCATCCTGGTTTCCTGGTGCAGTAGTGGGTATGTTATTTTCTGCAGCTTTTTCTTGAGAGAGGATCAGATACTATCCTCTTCAGGTATGAATATACCCCAAATTGTCATCAGGATGCCTGGATAGTCCCTGTGTTTGGGGATTTTGAAATTGAATATCTGGTTACTTGAGAATAGACTGTCTGAGAGATGAGGAAGTTGTAGAGAAAACCTATGTAGTGATAATTATCAATGGTGGTTTCTCTTTAAAGTTTGATATCTGGTCCCACTGGACACTTGTAAGGCTGAATACTTTTTTGAAACCTGCTGTTGTGTGAAGCCTACAAAATACATAACTTTTCCAATGAAGATCAGAAACTTGGTTTCTGTGATTTCAAAGGGTCTTCTTTCATCAGACATGAAAAACATGGAGGGAAAGATAGAAAGCGTCCGGGATGGTTCTACTCCAATGTAAATTAAGGTCTTCCTGCTAGCTTCATTGCTAGCATTTTGCTCCTGCAAGGAGCATAGCTGTAGAACTCCTCATTCACGCTAATTAGGTATGCAAGAGATCATATCTGTTTTTATTCTTTTAAATATAATTTTTCAGCCCTTCTTTCCATTTTTCCAAGCACTCCAAAGTTTGGTATGCTAATTACCTCCATCCAATATTACTCTTGCTAACCATGTAAACTTGATTTTCACACTGATTTGGTTTGTACAATGCATGTTAATAACTATGTCCCTGTTATCCTTCCTCTTTTCTTTCCCCTCCTTCTGAGTACTGCTGGGTCTGTACTTCATACAACTTTGCACTTTATTCTCTTTGCCAGCTTTAGTTGAGGGTAATATTTGTCTAGGGCAAGGTAACCTCAAAGGCCAGCTTGACCTGGCAGGGGCCTTAATGTAGCGGCTGTTACTGGCTCAGGTTTGGTGGTTCCAGCAAAGTGCTGAGGGGAGCTGGAGTGAAGGGGATTTAGTGTAACACGCTCTCTGTGAGTGTAGCTCTATCAAGTAATTTAACTTGCATATATTTACAGAAATGTGAGCTTGTAAAAGTGGCACCTTGTTACTCAATAGAGCCCCTTCTTTCATATCCCCAAGGTTTATCTTCCCACTGACGAAAGCAAGTTTTCATTCCTGTCATTCCTTCAGAGCACTTTCAGCTACAGAAAAGCAAGTCGGATTGTACGTTGCCTTGCTCCTAACTAGCATTGCCAGCTTAAGAGGGTTTTTTAACATATATTTGTCAAGTGCGAAAATTTTAAATGACTCTGTTACCCTTGCTTCTCCATGGAGCTGACGATGTACGAGGCAGATCAAAATCAAACCTGATTTACTAAGAGACCTAACAGAGGTCTTGATTTCAGAAGTTACATGTTCTCATAATAGGCACTTTCTCTTGAAGTCTGTAAGAGCAAAGTTCTGGCTTGTCAGTTGAGACAGGATCTTTCCATGCCTAACCTGAAATTTGAGCTGGTGTCTGACTGAGGGGGGAAAAAATGTAAAACCACAGTAAATATACCTTTTGTCTGATAGCAGCAGCAATTTTGATAATATAGAAGGTCAACTAGTATGTACACTATACTATAGATGTATTTGCGGTTAATCCTATTACAGGTAAGGGGGTGAGAGTAAATCAATATTTTTTCAAAACTCACTCATTCCAATGTACTTTTGTGTTGGCTCTTGTCGAAGACATCTGCTATCTACAGCGTCCCTTTGGATCAGTGTCCCTTCCTCCAATAGAGAAGACCTTTGTTCTCTTTCCTGTTACATGGCACAAAGAAAGTTACCCCCAGACATGAAAAGCTGAGCCTTAGGTTTGACTTTGTTTAGAGGGAGCCTAGTTCATGACTTTTTAATGTCCGAGTAACTCAGCCTGTCTTTCTCCTGGGTTCCAGCCCAAGAACCCTGTACTGAGCCATTGCTGACAGGTCCCTGGTCTGCTGCTTCAGTTCTTTATCCTGCTTTCCTCACCATGTTTTTGTCTGTGGCTCTGACATCTCTCCTAGGTAGTCTCCAGCCCTCCCCACCTGCTGCTGCTATTCTTCAATCTTTATTAGTACCTCTTTCTAGTTGGCCTTTTAATCACAGTTAGAGGGTCAACTGACTCCCCCGTTAATGCTTTCTGGGCTGCTGTCATGTTGCGTCAAGTTCATGCAGCTTATCATAGACCTCAGAGACAGAGAGTCATTGCAGCAATAAAGACAAAGAGCATGAATCTCATTTTGCACCTGTTTCACAGCAGTGTAACTCTTCTGGCTTCTCTGCTTTATCCCGCTGTGGGGATTTGAATCCTGCATAAAGATGAGACAACCCCCTTCCAAGTAAGTGCTACTCCATTAGTCCGATACCGTAATTTGCACACCTGGAGTGAAATTCAGAGTTGAAATTAATTACAGAGTAGAAATGAATTACAGGTCTTCATGGTCATTTTTTCAACTGTAAAATGATTTGCTCATGATTGGTGTCAGACAGGCGTTGCAGTTGCTTTGCTGTTGCCTATTCCTTTGTTGTCTAGATGTCTTTTTTCCCTGTAGTAATACTGTGTAATAACGTTCTCCTGTTATTCTGATAGCCTTGTTGTGGCTTTGAAGGTATAAGAACACAGATAAAACAAACTTTGTAAGGAAAGGTAATATTTTTTTATTAAAGCGAGAGAAGCTTAGCTCTTGTAGGGTGGTCTTTCTCTGCAGACCCCACAGTACAGCTTTTACTGTTGTTCTCTGTTTTATGGATGGGGAAACAAGCAGTTACATAAGGTGATTAGGTGATTAGCAGAACCTAGCGCAGAACTCCAGTTTAAAGAACATATATGAGATAGGTTATATGTTTGGTTTGCCATGTGCAAAGGAAACAGCGCACAATTCTTTTTAATGGTTTTTAATGCTCATATGAGGTTTTGGTACATTCTGTATTTGCTTGATCTAAGCCACTGAGCTTCCAGTCTTGTCCAGTGGTAACTCAGTGGTAAAAGAGGACTTCAGAAGGTTCACTGGCCTGAAAAAGTTTTTTTTTTTCCTTTCAGATTGGTGGAATTTAAGCTCATCTCCTATGCTTGATGCACCAACATCTGAAATATAACTGGCTAGTTGCTAAATTTCATCAAGTAACGTAAAGTCAAAACAGGCAGGGTACTTACTAATCACAGGCAATATAAGGTGAAATGATGATTCTGCAGAAGGACTACACATGCACTCAGGAGTTTTGATTAGTTGGGGTTTACCTAACTTCAGCTGAATGACGGTTTTCTTTTCTTTAATCTTCCATAGTTAGAATCTTGTTGCTGAAACTTATTTTCTGAATTTTCCTGCAGTGGGAAGTTCTCCATTATGGCATTGCACTATTTTTGTAATGATGTTTTTCTTGCATGTCTGGCCATGCAGTATCCCCTCTTGTTAGTTCTCTCCCCAACCCATTATTTAAGAGTATAAGCACATTATCAATGTCTTTCTTTTGCTCTCTCAATTTGTTTATATGTGGTTTTTTTATCTTTTTAGATCACAAAACTACCCTGATTCCATTCTCAATTAACATGTTGTGATGACATTTGTCTGTGGCATTTTGAAGTGAATTTGATATTATTTTAATGCTCTCCAGATCAGATTTTCAGAAACCGTATAAAATTATTTTGTTAAATATGTCATTAGTGGGCCAGGTATGGCTCATTTTTGAAATCTCCTTAAAACTTGAGTAAATACAGAAAATCTAAGACATGCAGCATTCCTAATTTGACAGCAATCCAATGCGTCACTTAACAGCTCTTTTACCTGTAAATTTAAGAAGTTTCTTCCATCTTCTGGCAAATAGGTCAACATCCTATTTACTGTTGTACTTTCAAGGAAGCTAAATACACTATAACTTGCAAAAATGTGACAGGTGTGTGTGTGGCTTTGATGAGTAGCCTTTCCGCCAGAATTCATGGAAGTTCTCTTTCAAAAATCTTTCAATTTTGTCTGAAATTATGCTTTCAGGGTCTTTTTCATTTCACTAACATATGCCTAACTACCATTTACTGGCAGTGCACTCCAAATTTCTGTCAGAAGGAGTAAATTTAAAAAACACGGTTTTGTACTTTAAAATTTGTCTTTTGATTGCCATATCTTTATGTTTTGCCTTCAACAGATGTCTAGCTACTGAGAAAAAAAGCTGTCTCTGCAAAAATGATGAGCTGAGTAAAAATGATTTTTTTACTTTGGCGGTGTGTTAAGAGCAATTTACACCGTGCATTGATAGTCTTCCCACTCCTTTGGGACTTGTCGGGAATCATTTGTGATAGTTTCATTTGAATGGGGGATATGAACTTTAATTTGAGGGAAGGAACAGAAAATAAATCAGTTACGATAGAGGCTGTCTTGCAGCCTATAAGTTCTCTGGGGTTTGGAATCCCCATTGCCTGTGCTTGGAGTGCCATGGAAAGGCTGCTTGCAGATCAGATCCCAAGCATATGTATGATGATGATGATGATGATTCTATCGGCCACACTTACTGAACATCTTTCTTTCAGATAATTTGACACCTGCAGGTGCAAAGCGCTCTGTGTCATTATCTCCAGTGCAGCAGGCTTAAAGGCAGCAGGAACCCTTATGACCCAGCCTGACCTCCCGAGTAACTCAAGCTGTAAGGTTGCATCTGGTGATTTCTCAGTCTAGTACAGTAGCGGTGCTTCAACTGCAGCATGTTAATGCTACAATGCTGCAGTTCCTGTGCTACAGCACAGTTGCTGCATCTGGATACAAAAGACTCCTTATGATGGAGCATTTACCATACCCCAGTAATGAGTTCCAGTAACTCATTATTGCATCCAAAATATATCTTATTTCCACCATCCCCAGAAGTATAAATGTGGGAACAGAACTGCTGACTTTGCCCATCAAACTATGCAATACCAAAATGCATCCCTATAGCTTAAAACATTGATTTTTAGAAAGTTTGCTACTTACGTCTACCATGCAGACAAGACATATAAAATATATTACCTTACCAAATCGTTGAAATGCATGAACAATCAAAACACAAATTAAATATAACACACATTGTGATTGCAATCAGAATACTGAGAAATGCTAGCCATTGTCCTACATTTAAAATTCACTGTAGAAAAATATAGATTTTATGGAGAAAATATTTTAATTTCTATTTCTATCCCCATGGCTGCTTGGGCTGTTAATTGAATGATTGAGCTTCTTTACTTTTGTGCTTTAGGTTCTTTAAAGCATCGCTCTGGCTGTGCAAATGGATATAAATTACATCAGTCTTCAGAGACAATGAAAGTCGGGATCTCTTGGGTGTCCAGTCAGCTGTGTAGGATATTACTTCATCTGCTGGGTCAACAATGAGAACTTGCTCTTCTGTTTATTGCAAAATAATTGCAGTATTTTTTTCATTCATTTATGAAGCTTGTTGTTTTAGTTTGCTTCACCATAATTTTCCCTATTTAATGCTTATTTCCAGCCATTACAGTCTATAATTGCATTTTTGTCGTTATACTCTCGCTTTATAGGTACATGTGTGTGATATATACGAATATAAAATTACATCATTCAGCACTTTGGAAGTAACTGACAATATTGTATCTACCAATGAAACCTCTGTTGAAAACTCTCCATGTTACGGCTTGATATTTCTCCATATGTACATGTGCTTCTGGTTAGGAATGACAAATGTTTTTTATCTGACTAAGGTGTGAGCTTTTGCATTACAGGTCTGTCCTTCATATCAACGAGATTTACAGGCCTCAGCTAAAACCTTTCTGTCTGTCTATCTGTCTGTGCGTCTTCATTTTGGAATACTTTTTGTGCATGGCAGCAGAGAGAGGGAGAAATGCTGAGTGCTGGCTGCCTGAAATCTTGCATCCCACTATGTGATGCTCTTGGAAAGGGTATCTCATCACCTTTTACTGACCCAGTATATGAAACTCTGTGGACCTATTCCCTGGGCCACTCAGTGGGAAGAGGCAGAGAGGTGCTTGTGGAGAAGTTAACTGTACCATGAGATAGTGGATGTGACTATGTGCAATATTTGTGTGAGGTTTCTGGGAGGCAAGGCTGCAGCCTTGTGTGGAATGGCATTTCATGGGGTTTCTCTGGGCATGAGACTGTGGCGGGAGCCACACTGCAGCTTCTCTCTCTTTAACAACCTGTGTGCTTATCACACAAGTGCACTTGGGATAAAAAGTCCTAAAGCACGAGAGAATGACTAACTTGTATATTGATGGCACTGTAGTGGAGGAATGTGATGCTGGGGATGAGTCTCATTCATAATATCTGAGGCTTGAGAGGTCTGAGGAAGTGTTTCATCTCAACTCTTGGAGGACCTGACAGAGTACGGCTCCTACCCTGAAGCACATGGGTTTTGTTCTCGTTCTGTTGTGGGATGAGATCTCTGGGTATGCAGTGAGCTCGTAGGTCTGTATAGGGTCCTGTTATGTATCAGTTACTGCAAGTTCAATAGAGCTGTAGCATTTCTTTGATGTAGTGAATTTGGATGTCTGAATTTTAAGTAGGAGTGGGAGAAGTGATTTAAACAAAATACTGTAGCCTGTGACCCACAGCTTTGCCAAACTCAATATGAAAGACTTGCCCATTTTGAATTCTAATGTAGAATCATTGCTAATTTGTCTTTAGCATGGTGTTGTAGAACAACCTCCTCTTCACTTCACTGCAATATTTGGAGTGCAGTATCTGCCAGTCAGTTGTATCTACAAGTATCCTCTTCAGGCTTAATGAAACCTTGGTGAAAATTTTCACTGCTTAAATGGAAGCTTTGCAACTAGACTTTGTTGTGAACAAAAAATGCAGGCCATTCATTCATTAATATCCATAAACTTTTCAGCTGAATCCTGATTTAATTTGTGAAAGATTATGAATTTAACAGGCTTCCAAGATTCTCATGCAAAAACTCAATGAAACTCAGTAGTTCTGGTAAGGTTTCATGTTGAGATTTAACTCTGAAATGAACCAATGTGATTTTGAAAGGAAAGAAAAGAAGATACTACATGTGTGAACTTCTGTACAGTAAAACTGATCCCTATTATCAGATTCTTTAGGCAGTTTTATGTAGTGCTGTTGCTCTGCTAGACATCCAAGGGGCTGAGGGACTTCTAATCTTGTCCTGGACCATTATCTTTATTTCCAGATTGCTTTTTCTGTCATCAAAGCCTGGAGGTCTTTCACTCCAGCTCAAGAAGGACCATTACCTTTCCTAGGTTTTTACCATCCTCTCCACAAGAGGCCTCTGATTTAGTAAACTTATTACGGGCATCCAGGTTATCTCTACTCCAGCCTTTAACAAAGATGGCAGCCCATCTGACCTTACAACAAGTGTTGTTGATCCAGGGGGCAAAGCATAGTTGATAACAGAGGTAAAGTTTGGTGATATCAGCAATGTTTTTGACAGGAGATAGCACAAGACCCCTTCTCTTCACCTCCTCTTTTGCTTGCTCTTAGCCTCCTGCCCTCAAAACAAGTGCAATTTGTCTTTGGTAAAGCTGCTTCTCAGAAAGTACTCCTCTCAGTGTGACAACATGAGGCAGGTCAGAATTGTGGCTTCCAGCTCTGGCCCATGGGCTGCATTATAACCATTACAACTGTCGTTCCGTATGTGGTCGCAGGATGCTAGTGCCACCACATATGCCACGGCCTCTATGCCCAGGTGCTCTTCTGCGTTGGCCTGTTATGTGTTGGCAAATAGCTTCCTTCTGCAAGTGGGTATGCAAAGGACTCCTGGTACAGTTAAACCAACCATAGCTTTCGACTATATACCTTGGAGATGTACCAGACAGATAAGCTTTATTATGGATGTTTTACATATACTAGGCCAACTAGTCTGTGTTGGTGGTAGAAACAATGAAGGTAAATACCCAAAACGTGCCATGCCTTGCTAAAGCATGAGAAAATGTAGGCTATGGCCATTCCAGACAAGCAGAGTCACATTTGTTCCCAGCAAAAAGAGTACAGATATATGTTGAGAGGCATGAAAATGTAATTAGGAGTAGAAGAGGGACGCTGTAAATATAATCTATTTAATCTACTTGTTCTCTGCATATTCTGAAGTCATTACACCCTTATTTACTGGGAAAAAACACAGTATTCTTGTTAATGTGGTTGTTACAGCGGAATGGTCTCATAGTCTTTTGTTTCCAGGACTTGTGAATGGCATTGTCAGGAGACCAGCACAAAAATGGAAGATCTAAATGGTCCACTTGTGCTTTTACTCTGTGCAGAATCTTTACTAGTGGTGGTAGAAGTACAAAAAGAGAAAAGAACCTAATCTGACTTTCTAATCACAGATCATACTTTGAGAGATTATATCCCTGGGGGAAAAAAGCATATTTTTTTAATTTTAAGTGTGACATTTTTTAGCTGGATACAATTGAGAAGGAATATAATGTACAACATTCACAATGTCATTTTACAATCATTTTTTTCTAAGTCTGCCCTTTAAAGGCTATCCAGACATGAGTGGATAGCAACACCACTTGAATATCTCTCTTTAATTGACTGACTGAGAGAGCTCTAAAAATAAGCTTACAGATACTGTGGGAAGATGAAACTAGAGGACAGTTACATGTCTTACCAAAAGCCAATAACCAGGCTGTGCTGTCTTTTTCCATGAGACTCCTCATGTGAATAAAGCAAGCTAAAGGAAAAGTTAGAAGACTAAGTTTGGGGAGTATCAAAATCAGACAAGTCAGTTTTCAAAGGGTGGAAGATCATGGCAGTTCTTGTATGACTTCTGTCTTTGTAAAAGGATGAAAACTAAAGCAGTACAATGAGTATAAGAGGCAGAGTGGAGTGGTTTTCTTATGCAGAGAAACAAGCCTGGCAAGGATATGTGTTTAAAAATGCCGTATGGAAGCTACGGTCATCCGTCATGTTTGAATGTTAGTGTTATGTGCTAGTGAGTACTGAGAGTGGATTCAGCATGAGGCTAATTAATGAACTATCATCCCTTTTGGGGACCCAGATGTTCTTCACTCATAAACTCCAAGTCCTTTGCTCTTTTACCGCTGTCCTCTTCCAAGTCACAAATGGCTCAAATGTTTACTGTTAGGAAACTTCTCTCCCCAGCCTAATGTTTGAAAGGGGCTGAAGCAGATCCTAAAAACTAAGTGGAGGGAAAGCCCTCCAGACGTTGAGAAGGTTGCTAGTCTGTAGTGTTGTGCACTTGGTGAGTAATCAATCCAGTGCATTCTTGTTATGTTAATAGCTTCCTGCTGAGTCAGTCATCTTGATGTTCATTAGTTCACCCTGGAACTGCTTTTGGTTTTAGAATAGCTTTTAGTGAAAAATAAAGTTAGTCAAATAGAAAGTTGGGAAAAAAAAAAAAAAAAAGAATATGATGTCTTCGTGGCTACTCTGATTTCCATGGTGATTTATTCAGCTGGCAGAAGCACGCTGCAGCTTATTAAAACCTCTGACATTGTCTTTTCCAAATTGCACCCTCCGATAGGGGACAGCACATCATTTTTTGAACCTCTTTGCTTACAGAATGTAATTATTGCTGTAAGAGTTTTTTTTTTTTTCTGACCAAACGGAACGGAGACGTGAATTATGTGAACAAGATGTGCCGAAAATGGGCCGTCAAGAATACAGGGGTTGTATTTGCTCAGAGCAACAGGATAATCAAGGTATGAAAAAGTATGAAGTTACTACTGTAATTCTCCAAGGGAAAACCAGACGCCAGAGGCTAGCACTTCCCATTACGTAAGCGGAAACGATGTCGGCGGGTACCTCGGGCCACGCCTGTGGGCTTGCAGCCGCCGGCGCGGAGCTGACCAGGGTCCTGACGGCGGGCACGGGCGGCGGCCCGGCCCGGGCCCTGCCCCGCCGCGCCCCGAGCGGGTGCGGTCGGCGAAACCATCCAGCAAGTCACAGCCAAAGACTACCTGAGTGACGCAGAGGCGCTGAAGCACGTCAGAAACAGCATGTATTGACCAATTTTCACGGGTGAGCCAGCCTGGAGCCGGAGGTTGGCCTAGATTACCTGAGTTATATGATGCTAAAACCAAGGAAAGCACCAAGTCGGGGAAAAAAGGCGTCCCTTTATGTGAAATTAATTTAGTTCTGTATTGCCTTTCAGTAGGCTTGCAGTTGCCTCAGTCTGCACAGTTCAACTGGACTTCTAATTTTCAGGTTCTGGTGTGTACCCCGTGCTCCAGAGACTTCAGTCTTTGGCTGGGTTTGGTCCCTGAAGTCTAGCCTCCCTGTTTTGCTGTGCTCGCAATAGAGGAGCTAGCCCCAAACGAACTTTTGTCTAGGCTTGCAACAAATGACACTTTCTGTTTGCTTTTTGGAGAGCCTACACTCTTATATAATGAAATGACACTTTTCCCTATTTTAATCTTATATTACTAAGTGTTTTATTATTGATCTAGAAATGATAGTTGTTTGTTCAAATCAGTTTATGGTAAGTTACTCAAGTTCATAAATTACTCTCATGCCTGTATGTGAAATACTATTCATTTTAAGGAGTTTTATTTTCATTACTGGAAAAAATAAATTGCTTATGGAAACTTCATTGATTCTGTAATTGTAACGGCTTTTCCCCTCTGCCTCCCTGGAATTCTAAACCTCTGTTTTCATAACCTTTAGAGATGACATTACATGGCACTGCACTTTCCTCTAACTGCTTCCTTGTTTGGTAAACATCCATTTTTAAACAATTTGGTAGTCACTCATTATATGTAAATCCTATTTTGCTGCTAACCACCTTTTTTACTTTTCAGCAAGCTCTTTTAATCTTGGCTCTACATTTCTGCAGAAAGACTGCCCTAAAGAAAGATAGTACTCTAAATTAAGACCTATACCCTTGCTTTACACGCAGTCCTTAAAAGTCTTTGTGTTGTTTTCTTTGCATGCTATTATTTGCTTTTCAACTCTTATGGGTCAGCTTTTCTTGTGTTTGTTAGTTACATGAACGAACTCACATGCCATCTAGGTTTGTGGATGAAGGACAGACTAAAGATGTAAGATACAGATTGATGCAGGCTTCTGACCTGGCTGAGATATAATAGCTCTTTGGAGCTGGGTACATTTATTGATTCCTCAAACTGTTTCTTATTTCTTAGTGTATTTTATCTATTTGGGTTGACTGTGTGCTATGGGAGGGGAAAAAAAGAGATTGCTCACTTCTCTGGATTCATGCCATTGTTTCGTCCAGTTCAGTAGTGCGTTTAAATGAACCCACTGTATCTGTAAGATGATATTACATGTTGGATTTTTTTTTAATGTTTCTGACCAGCCCAATATCATAAGGCTTTTTCATCCAATCACTACCCATAAACTATTCTAAACACCTTGAAACACCAGAGACTCTAGAATGTTTCCTAGCTAACCTTTCTCTGTTGTGGTTTACTTTGCTGTTTATCTCCATTTACCTGACTGGAATCAGGAGGAATTGTTTTCTTTTTACCGAAAGAAAGATTGGTAAATGTATCTGCATCTGTTTTGTAAAATTTGGAGTTTTCAAAGTCTAAATTTGGCTTAAAGTAGTTAGATATTTCCTCCTTATCTATAAGATAAATGAAGCTTTCTTAAGAGGCTTAATTTTTCTCATTAATGGAGAAGAAAAGAAAAAATAATCTGCAAGTATTAAAGAAAGTCAACAGTGCTTCCATGCTGCCAGAAACCAATCTCAGTGTTTAAACTCCACTCAAACTCTAATTGCAGATTTCCTAGAGAGATCAATCCTTGCTAGTTGTCTTTGATGTCTTTTTAACTAGTGATTCTCAACAGACGTCTTTGATTCATCCGAACTATTTAGAGGTAAAGCAAAGGCAAGAAACATTTTTTTGATTAGTGGATCTTTTCCTTGTAGAAGCTCAGTTGTTAATATTCCTGCTAAATGGAAGCGTATTGCTTTCAAGACATCCTAAAAAATCCTAAAAGCCAAAGCTTTAAACTTTGGTATCTGTCATACGATAACTAAATCCGTATTTTGATGCCTGTAGAAATTGATTGATTTCCTTTGCTGCAGCTCCTTATTCATATCAGTGCCATCAGAGGGCCCTCAGGATTCAAAGAGCCATTCCTTTGTTTAAGTGTTATTGTCTTTTATACAAGCAGAATTGGAAGCCCTTTATATTTTTTATGAGCTGAAACTAACCTTATTTCTCACATATACTGTGTGCTACTAATAAGATTTTAGAGAATTTCGTGTTTCTATAGCTGGATGATCTTTTTAGGAAATCAACCACATACATGCAGATGGGTCTCCTGACACCTTCTTCAGAGCACTCCTGCATGCTGTCTTTCCTACCCCCACCCACATTCAATGCGGGCCATTGCTGCATTTCACAATTATTTGTATTCTGCTCATGTGATTGTAGAAACATTCATCCTGCATCAGTTCTGCAGGGTTAGGATTGATCTTAAATGCTTAGGAACTGTGCGTTTGATTGTGGATTGGTCCTGGTAATAACCTTGCACATATATGAAACTGTGTTGAGAAATCCTTTGTAATGCTGGGAAAATAGGTGAGTCGTACCCCTTACTGAACAATAGTTGGTCCTGCAAAATTTCCAAATATTTTGCTATCTTTGCTGACTGTGTGTTGTCCCACACTCTCACAAGAGAGTAATTCAACATGAGAGTACATTGTGTACTTATTTCTACACCAGGCATAAGTAAGCAGATATCTTGCAATTTTCCCTATTCTGTTTTGGTTTCAGCTTGTTACTGTTCTTCCATCCTGAAATCGCTGAGGGGGAAAGTACAGTCAGGGTTGGAGGACATTGTGACTGGGCAATCATATTATTTGTTTTCTGTCTACATTTCTCTAACAGGAGTATTATAGTTATTTACTTTAACAAAAACTTCCATGCATAAAATTTAAAATGTGTGCCTATGTACAGTAACTTCCTCAGCTAGGAAATTGTGCACTGCAAGACAAGAGATTAACTAAAAATTTTATACTGCATTTTCACAGGCCTGCAGAATAACTCATTGAACTCTTACAAAATAGTAACTACTCTTTTTGTTTAATAGACATACATGACACTAAAAACGTCTTTTTCCCCCCTGAAGTGATGATTTGTGCTTACCCTTGTTTCCATGAAATATCTAGTCAAAATTAAAAAATGCTTCAATGCACTTTTTTTGACTTAAGCTGAGAGCATTGTATCAATGCAACCCTGGTGTGTACAGTTTGATATACTTAGCTTTTTCTCTTCTGCTCAGACTTGGAGCAGATTAAGAAAGGAGCAGGGAAAAAGTGGAGGATGGGCAAAACCTTCAGAAGCAGCACCTGAAAGTTAGGTCTCTAAGCCCAAAAGATAAGGGGTTGCTGCTAAGTATTCAGCGTAGTGCAGTATTAAATAACCACTGGCATACCTGGTGTGTCTGAATGCCTTTCTGCCATAGAGTGCCAGTGAACTGGGAGGTGAATTGCTGCCTAGTGTGTAAATGCTGTGCAATGCGAGCATAGAAGTCTGAATTGGTTGAAATCTAAGTGGGAGGGTGTTGTGTACCTACCTCTGGAGGTGCTGGCAAAGCAGAGCAGGGCTGAGAATCCCACACAATGGATGTTGTTTTCCTCTAAGCTCAGCATGGTGTAGGATGATGTCAAATGGTCAAGTAAAAGGAAGGATTTGCTAAGTGTTTCTGTGGCTGCAGGCAGAGTTTAGTGATTCAACCTATGAATCGAAGTTTATCCTTGTTACCACACAGGATTAAAACAAAAAAATCAACTGAGTTATTCAAGTGTATGAGAAGGTGTTTAGGGAAGCCAACACAGGCAATTATTTACAAATTCTGGTCAAGCTGTTTTTCATGAAATTTGTACATGATTTTTGCATTTTGTACAGTTTACATGGGACTGGGTTGCTCCATGGAACATCTGAATGCAGCTATTTGGAAGGAAGCTTAAGTCCTTCTTGAGGCCTCCCACTTCTGGAAATGTTGGAAGCTATAACATCTTCCAGAATAAGAGATACTCTTCCCACCCCCAGTAGGCTGAGTTCATTTTTCTAATTAATCATGAAACAGTATTTCCTTTTTCTCACTTTTAATCCAAAGTTTGGGGTCCTAGTACGTTGCAGGCCATAAACTTTGGATCCAGAAATCTTCCAGAACTTTGGAATTTCCCACCCATTAATGTCTCCTTATCTTATATGTCACATAAAATAGAAACATTCCCTTCACATTCCCAGAGCATTCATTATTTAAAATACTTTTTATGATATACCATCAATAGTCTGTTTTCTAAAATAAACCGTTACACTCTCCAAATGTGAATTTTTTTTCATAATCCCCACACTGTGCTATCCTGGCTGTATGAAGGCCAATTCCATTGAATTAAATGCCACAGCAGCAATTTGAAATGTTCTTTTAATTCACGACCAGTACTCACTTGCAGTGACTTCATGCTGGGTGGAAAGCTATTAGAGAGCACACTGTTTTGAAGTTCTGCTTAAAGTACAGCTTGAACTAAAAGTGACTGCCAGCTAGTTACTGGTACTCCATGTTTTTTGTGAATATGCAGGTATGTTGTAAAGCATTCTCTCTTTTGTGTGTGGTTGCTCTGCAGTTAATATCCCAGGTATCCTTGTGGATATAAAAGCATTTCCTGCAGCCGCAGAGCAATGTGTTCAGTCTCCTAAGTGGTCTTTGCAGTCCTGTGTCCCCATATAAATATTTCATGAGATACTAATCTAATGACAAACAATACTGCTTGAAGTACATATTTGTGAAGAGCACAAAGTTTACATGAGCTTGAATGTTTAATTCCATTTCAGTCCTTGATAGACACTGCTGTCATGACTGAGACATGCTTGCATGGTACTACAGAGGAGCTTGCCCTACCTGGACCACTTCTCTTCTGTGCAAGCAGCGAGCTTCAGATTTCAAAATCTGTTAGTTGTCAGTGCCTCTGTGGAGCAAGGAAACTGTTAAAGAAACTGAAGAAGGTAGCTGGAGGTTCATTTGAAGATCTCTTTCTTATCTCCTAGAGGGATTTCATGGTCAGTCACTGTCAGTTTCTTCCTATAATAATTGCTTTGGAATCAAATATTAGGGTTTGGTAGTATCCGAGACCAGAATTTGAAAAACCATGCTCAGCTTATTTATTGATATTCATAATTAGCGTACACAAAGAAGCAGTATGCTACCTACCTGGGATCAGTCTGGCAGGGGCTCCATTCTGATCTGTTCCACAAAATGACTGTAAGTATGCTTATACCTGTCCCTCTGTTTTGTGACAGCATTACCATAGAGGCAAGGTTTTTGGCTTGCTTTTTGCTTAAAATTTCACACATTATTTCACATATTAGTGGGATATAGAGAATTTTGTATGAGTTATAGCTAACACACACATTAAGCAAGTCTCAGTGGAACATACATTGTGATTCTGACAGATTTTGCACATGCGAAATATAGCTTTCAACAGTTTCACTAATGTGCTTTTGTAATAAAGCTTTGCGTGAGCACAAAACAATTTAGGAATTATATGGCATTCAGTAAATCTGCCAGAAAAGTATCAATGTGGTTTCTTAATATGTTAAAATGCATGTGTCTTCCAGCCCCCAACATCCTCTCAAGATTTATGACTATGGAGAAGATTTTCTCCCTTTCCAGCACTCATACACAGATACTCTGATTCTAATCCATGTTTCTTCTGTTTCTCTATACAAAAGTGAGTTCTAAATTATTGTTAACATTTTAGATGTGTTTCAAACTTTGTGCATTTGTTTCAATCAGTAACTACAAACAGAAAGGCCAGGCTGAAAACAGGTGTGTGATAGAAAATGTCTGAAGTTATGAATTACTACATGCAAGACCTTTTAGATAACAGTGCACCCAATTTTAAAGGAAATCTTCCTGAAAAAAAAGTCCATCTTCTTTTTTTTCAAAATTTTCAGTTTTCACTAAAAGAACCCCAAACGCTAACCCTAAGCATTTTTTGGTGAAAACAGTTATTTTCCCGAGAAAATAACAATTACTTCTAAAGGATGGAAAGAAGAACGTCAGCTGTCTTGCTGTAGTGGCATAGTGTGGGAGGTGGGCTGAAAAGTCCTCTCTCTTTTAGGAGGAGCAGCTCTTCCTGACCTCTGTGATGTTCATTATCTTGTCATCAATAGTTTCTCCTTGCTCTGGGCTCCCGTCCCCGGGTCAGGGCAGGGCTGGAGCAGTTTGGTGGAGAGGAGCGAGTTAAATGCAGGGAACCACAGCCACCCTCCACGTTCCCCTATAGAGAATACGCCGTTCCTGACATTGATGTTTTTTGGAGCCGGTTGCAGTCGAGCTGTCATGTCTTGACAGCTCTGTAGGAGGAACAAAAGGCCCATCAGACCGAAGATGATTTGTAAACAATGAAGAAGGAGCATTTGCCATCCCACCATGTCTGAGAGTGTAAAAACCAACACCACGTTACCTGTGGCTGACACATAGAGAGTTATCCTTTAAAGTGTCAGCTGCTTCCTTATGCAAAGGTGCAAGAAAATGTTTTATTAAGACCTGAATTTGGCTTCTCGTTAACTCTCGAGGCTTTGCTGTCTCCTTGGGAAAATCAGTAGAACAACGCCCTTTTCGTCAGGATGCTGCCTTCTCCAAAGGGACAGTAAAATCACAGCATCTCTTGCAAATTCAAAATGCTTATTTAAAAAAACATTTTATTCTAATTTATGGTCTCAGTGTTTTCATTGTTTTTGACATCTTCAGCATTAAATCAGAGGCTAAACACTGTAATTTTTTCCTGTTTTCCCAGTAAGAACTTGGTTGCTGATTACAGTCTTTGGCAGGGAGTGGGCAAAAATTAATGCATTAACAAACTAACAATGAAATCAAAGTGAATTAGAGTAGCATTATCTAAAATAAATTATATTTTGTTAGTACTGTGTAATGGTCTTTTAACTGATGACAATGATTTATTTCTACTTAGATGAATGATGAAACTAATCAGTGAATTGCCGGATAGATGCTTTGTTAAATTAGTCGCATATTCAATTGGGAGTATTTAATCTATTGCTTTGTGTGCTTATTTGTCATGAAATTCACAGGGGGATGTGCAGGTGGTTCTTTCATTTACATGAATAAGGACTGAACCATCTTCATTGATTATCAGTGGAATTTCATTGTATTAAACCAGGGAAAATAAGACAATGGGGCCTTTCCATCTTTAGTTTTGCTTGGAGATGGCTTTTAAAAACCACCTTACGAAATCCTCTTTAAAATTATTTGACACTTACTTTTAAAAGGAATTCATCCCGCTTATTTCCAATATGCAGGGTGTTTTTAGTTAACAGTATTTGCAAATCATAGTTGGTCATTTATTTTTACATTTTGTCTATTACAATAGATGAACTGATGCTGCGCTATTTTTTTTCTAGTCCACCCACAAGACGCTGGCTGTTCATTAAAATTTTATGAATGAAGAAAATAACAAATATGTTGACAATGAAAATAACAAGAGTTTCAGGAAGCTAATATTAATGGAAATGCTTTTGTTACAACTTTACAGTCCAAAGCCAGCATTTTTCGGGCCAGTTTACAATTCTAAGGAGAAAAACAACTGAGCTTTTTGTGAGCATTTGGCATAAATGACAGCTGGGTCCCCACAATGTGAGAGCTTATAAGCTGTTAACGATGAACTGACAATTTGGCTAGCAAAGAGTTACGCTGTGGGAGGTAAAGAAGGAAAGCATGAGAAGGTTTTTGTAAGTCCTGTGAAACACATTTTGCCAGTAATAGAAACCTAGAAGCAAACTTGGGTTTACTATATAGTATTATCTCCAAATAGCACCATCACCTTAAAAATATAACACTCTTGATTGAAAATTGCCTCTTACTGAAATTACAAGTAATGCCCAAGTCTATTTTACAAAAAAGTAAAACTGGTTTAATTCTGGAGCAAGTCGTAGCATTCTTCTAACCCTTCAACCCCAACATAACATTCAAAAAATCTGAAGGCAGATCACCCACACCGTGAAGATAGCATAAGATCACTTGGCATGAGGAAACAAATCATTATTGGAGTCCATCTTTGATGTTTTTTACCCTTAGAGGAAAAAAATAATGCCAGGTTTTGATAATTAATTAAGTAATAAATTCAACCTTAAATCCCTGTCAAGCCAGCAGTAGGAACAGCTAGAGGATGCAGGGAAACATCTTGAAAGCCCAGTAGTGATGTGGAAAGCTAGTAACAAGCTGAGTAATTCTATTGCATGTTAGGGCTGGAACTACGTTTTGGTTAATTGTGTTGCAATTTTGCTTAAGCTGTCTGCACCTCCTATTTTGGGCAGCCCAAAGGAAGGAATGAGCTGAATGCTTATGGGAAGTCACGGAATGAAGCCCACAGCATTTTAGCTTTGAAGAGCCTCCAAGTGCCTTTATCTGTGCTATCTGTCCCATGAGCATCCTTTGGATGTGGAGGGGAGAGAAGTGTGCCATTGCACTAACGTCCTGCAGCGGCTTGGGTATGCTGCTGCTAACTAGATTACAGGATGGTGATTTCCTAACAATTTCAAAGCCCAGGAGCCTGTTCCTTTGAAAGAGGGAAAAATGAAATGCCTTTTGTAGAGAGAAAAAGGAGCCATATGTTTCATAGTCACTTATGGGCAACAATTGAGTTTAAGACTTGTGTGATTTGTGTATGGCCAGGCAGTTTGTTGGGACAAAGAGGCTCAGCGCAGAGTTCGTGAAATGCCCCTGCAGTCTCAGCAATAATACAGATCTGTGATTTAAATGTTTGAAGAAAAGTCATGTGCAAGATAACAAATGCAGGTTTCTCCCAGGTCATCTTAAGCAATTGCTCTTCATTAAGCTCAAAGCAGCTGAAATCCCACCAAGCAGCAGGGACTTTTAAACCTTAGGCCTTTATACCCCTGCCCCACCCCATTATGGTACTGGAACTAGGTCTTTTGCATAATGTCTGTAGAAAGTTTGTAAGCATGGTCATCTGGAAAAATGCATCCGTTGAACATTTTAAGCTAAAAGGTGGTGTGTAGACTCTGTCCGATGTCTGTGCCATGTCCTGAATTTTCAGTACTTTGCTGGGGGAAGCAAAAGCTTCTGTGGGCTCTTGTGGGCATGGTGGCTTTTCACAGAGAACTGTGTTCAGCCTGGTTTTCCTCCTATGCCCATAGAGTGAGCGGATTTCTTTGCAGGTTAGGCAGAGGGACAACTCCATGGTGATTTTATCTGCCCCTTCTACTTTCCTTTGGCTCCCTCAAATCACCCTGGCAGCCTTGATCTTGTTCTTTTGTTTCCTGGCCTCTCTGAAGGACAAGAGTTTCAAAGCTTCACTTTTTGTTTCCCAAAGTATGTATGCAAATGACAACTAAGATTACCATCTTTGAGCATAACAGGATATAAGCCTGTTTGAGCATAACGGGATATAAGCCTGAAGGACAGCAAGTCATCTCAAGCAATATCAAAGGCTGTTTGCAACTCACAGTATTTCGAAGCATTTAGCAACTCCTAAATGTTTATTTTGGGGGTCTAAAGCCACTCAACGTGTACTAAAGCCACATAATTTATGTGACAGAGTGTCCAACAACTCTTAAAAGCAAGAGTTAATGGCTGCTGCCTTTGTCTGTGATTTGTCACAGCCTTGCCTTTGTATAACTAGCTCCCTTGGAAGGAGCTTTGATATATCTTGAGTAAGAAAGGTACTGTTATTTATAAAACATATCTCTCATACATTTTCTCTGATTCCCCTCCCCCTCGCTTTACTGAGCATGTAGGCCCTCATTTGGTCAGGGTCACCTCAGAGATGAGATGTCCTTTGAATTTCAAGATATGCTCCTAGTTCAATAACTGTGTAAATTAAAAAATGTTCTTGAGAAGGCAGATGAATACACAAGAATGCAGCTGCATACTTAGTATTGCTCCATTGTGCTATCACTGGGTTCTTAACAGTGGCTGGGCCTCAGGAAACTAAAATTTATTTTTCTGCTTTAGCATATCTTAATCCAGAGTTAGGATAAGCAAAATGCTTTAATGTTTTTCATTAGAAAGCAGGTTGTGGCTTTGCACTAGCTGAATGGAATCTAGTTTTCTGAGAAAGGAAGATAAAGCAAATAAATCTAAGGAAGAAAAGAAATAAGACATTAGAAGTAAGTCCTAACAAATACAGAGTTTGTGCTATAATGCTGGGTCTGCTTTCTAGACAATGTACAATGTCATAATGCCCGGTGAATACATGATGCAATGTTAGACGTTGCTCTGTGCACATAAGTGAGGACAAGTGCTGCCACCGTTCTACCTTGTCCTCCCGGAGAGGAGAATTGTTTTGTGATGCTGCATCCTGTCACCATGGCATTTGCATTCTCCAAGGCCTGTGCAGTAACTTGTCTCTACTGCAAAGTCAGGTTTTGACAGGTTTGATAAATAAAAAATCCCTGCACAATTTTTTGCATGAAGAGAATATTAACTAATATTAACTCTTGTAATGTAGACAAATTCCATTCTGTAACTAAATCACACTGCTTTAAATTCACATGTCTTTTCACCACTCTTTTTTTTTTTTTTTTTAAATGTGCTGGGCTGCACTGATGTAGTATGTGCTGTTTAAATGACTGTCCTGACCTCACTAAAGGTGAATGACTTGGGGCTGACAGGAAGGTGTCCCACCCATAGTTGCGAGATCCTCTGGAATGGAGAAGACTATACAGATCTAATTTATTATTGTTTGATGCACAAGATAGCATGACAATTTGACCTTGCACTTTCATGCCCTGCTAAGCTGCTACAAGAGCTGCTTAGTTAAAATGGTCCCATTCGAATTTTAATTTATGAAGTGTCTGGGCAGCTGAGTGTTTAAGGAGCTTCTGTCAAGCTCTAAATATCTTTGCCTAAGGCTTCAGAGTGACCCGTCCCAGCGACACAACCATGGAGGGCGCCAGGGTGAATTCTGATTCCCAGTGCCCTTCTGTCATCACCTCGTTCCCTGTTCCTATCTTCCTTTCTTCCCCAGAGCTGCCTTTGGTATACCAACTCAGGAAGGTCACTTTCATGGATTTTTTTTTTTCTTTTTTTCCTGGTTGTCTTTTTCCCCTGTGTCCTTGCAGCTTGGCTAGAAGGCTCATTCTGACGTGACTGCCTGGCTCAGTCAGTATCTGCATCAGGACTTTAGGCAGTTCTGGTTTTCCAGAGATGTTGTTTTCTTCTGCATCACGTTGTTTGCATCCTGGTTTGGGGAGCGGGGATAAGAACTGTCCTATGTCTACTTACCAGCTAATTTCTGTAGTTCCCCCCCCCCAGCTCCTAATTCTCCCTTTTCTTTCGTCACTTTGAGCCCTGCCAGCTGCCCGGGTTCTCCAGGAGCGGCTGCTACAAAGATGCGTGTGTTCTCCTCTGTAAAACCGGTCCTTGTTTTGTGTTGCTAGGCTACTCCCTTCCAGCTGCCACTGAAGAAATGCTCCGTGGTGGGAAACGGTGGGATCCTGAAAAAGAGCGGCTGTGGCAAACAAATAGATCAAGCAGATTTTGTCATGCGGTAAGACAGAAACCTCAATGACACATTGTCTCCCCTTTCCCCTGCTAAGTCTTGGACTTTTCAAAGCTATTCAGTTGCGATTAATCAATTACAATTTGCCTCGTTTCCCCCCCGACCCCCCAACCCCTTTGCAGGATGCTTTACGCAAGTGATTTGGGTAAAAGCGTGAGGAGAGGCAAAAAAGAGAGGTTTGACTGGCTTCTGCAAATGTGTGTGTAGTGTGGCGGCAAGCTGCAGATGGAGGGGTTAAGGTTGTGACAGATTGTGCAGTGTCACAGAGAGGTACTGAAGAGCTGCTTTTCTCTTTACTTATGCAATGTTAGGCACGGTCCCATCCTGCAACGTGCTCTGTCCTCTGCAGCTCTAAATGCCATCATATGCAACCCATTGAACTCAAGATGAGTAGGTACTGATTTACGGGGCAAGGCTTAAGAAGTAAGTTGGAAGAAGCTAAAATGTTCCCGTGTTTTTCTTCCCTCAAGATTGATTTCTGGCTGACTGTCTGAGGAAAGGCCAAACCTCTTCCCTTGATGCAGGCTTTTTGGGATTCCTCACATTTCCTTTCCCTCCAGCCTTCCTGAAGTTGTAAGAACCTGTCAGGAGGGATGTTGAACCAGCTACTGCTTTCCTGATTGTATTTGGCACTTTCTAGGTCTGCATTCTTTAAGGAAGAAAGACAGAAATTAGTTCCTCCCTGTTAAACAGGAACAAGAAAAACATTGTGGGGGAGAAACTGGAGAAATGCTCCCAAAGAGGTGAGAAATGGCATTTCTTTGGCTTTTGAGATGGATGCATACTGAACACCCACTTTAGCAAGTCTCCTTATTAGATCCTGATGGCTTATTATAAAGCCATACAAATTTGCTGCAAACCAAACAGTATTACTGTAATTTCTGGTTTGCATCTCAAAGACCAAAAATGCCTTCAATGTTAAAGTGAAGAAATACAACAAACTAAAGGCAAAAGGGAATGTATACTTAGAGCATTCTCAGAAGAGAAGATGTAAGGCGCAGGGGGAGAGAGGCTGTGTGCTGATTGCCATTACTGCAAAACTCCTTAGGTGTTCCACAGACTAAATATAAGAAACTGCAGGGTATATACCATGGTAATATTACCTAGATGCAATGGGAAATTGAAATGCTGTAGGAGCAATCAGTTACAAAAACAATAGAAACTTTTTAAAAAAAAACAGCAGTGGTTGTAGCTTGATCAGAAAAATCCTTTTCTCTCCAGGGAGGGTAAAGCAACCATTATGTCTACAGAACTTTTTTTGCATAGGAAATAAGTGATAGGGAAAAAAATCCTGCAAAAATCCCAGTAGCTGCCTGCAGGCTGTATTGTATTAGTGATGTGCAGCCATATTTATGGAAAATGTATCAGTTCTTTAGGGTTAGAAGCTAATACACCACTGGGAGAAAATATTTTTATAGCAGGTGGAGGGCAGGATTTAGTTGATCTTTCCTAAATCTGATTTCTATAATCTGAGAGCTGAGAGAGAAGGAGCACAATAGTGACTTGCATAACATCTCTCTTTCTTTTTTTTTTTTAAAGAAATTTGTGTAATATCTTTAAAGTATTTCCGCAGTGTGAAATGTCATGCCAGGTTTTGCCCTTGTTCTTTTCTTCCATTCACATGGTTTTTGATTTCACTTAAGTGTATTTCCATAACCTCTGTCATATGACTGCAGCCATCTTCTCTGATATATTGTAATCACTAAGGTTAATTAATGAGTTTAAACTCATCTTGTTGCTAAGCATCTTCTAAAACACAGTTGTACCAAGGTAGAGATTAAAAGAGCAGCAGTTTTCAGCCCCTAAGGCATAGCACACTGCATCTGCAATGAAAAAGGTGCGTGGCATATGGTCTACACGTTTAGGTAGTGTGGTTATAATACGCTCTTCTTCTGATACCTGGCTGGTTTTCAAGTTTGTAATCCTTATTTCTAAGAAAAAATTTTGAATTGCCCTCTCCCTTCCTGCTAACGCTTATTTTAAGAGAGAAGTGTTGGGTCCTAAACCCTAAGCAATGTTTTTGTCTGCATTTTGACAGAAGAGACACATTTTCTTGGCATTAGATTTTGAAGAAATATTTCTACATCCCACAGTTCTCCCTTTCCCCCAACCACTTTCCACGGCTCTGCTGTGGTTTGTACGTCTCGCAGAGAGAAGGTTTCTCTCTGTAAAATAGCAGGGGGTTGCGGGGAGTTCTCTAAGCTGTTTGCTGGTGAATTTATTCCGAAACGAGAAGCAGCTTGTCGCTATTTCAAGTTGACTAGTGGCTGTCCTGGTTTGGGGAGGCCAAGCTGTTATCTTTTAATCATGCTGTGCCATGCCATCTAGCCATACCAGCCCAGGTGGAGCTGAGGAGGTTGAATGGTGGCACTCTGGGGTTTGTACACAAGTCCAGAGAAGCACGGCTTTCAGCTGCCTTATGCAATTATTGTCTCGACGTTGGCCAGGATGCCACAAAGGAATAAAAATGAATGTTTGCAATTACATATTAAATTCATGTTAGTCCCTACTGTTTAGTATATGTGCATATATAACATTCTAAAGTAGCTAGATAGTCACATAGCATCTACCAAATGTGCACGCATTAGCCAAGTTGCCTGGATTCTCTGCACCTGCAGGACATGGACTTCTGTCTGGGCCAAACCCAGAAGAGCTGTTTCTGCCCAGTGAGGACTGAAGGATTCCTCTCATTTTGACCTTATAGATGTTTCTACCAATTGAGTTGAAAGGTCTCAGATGTGAAAAAGGCACACACGAACTGCTGTGCCTGTTGATGATTTTTTTTTCCCACCTAAAGGCTGGGTCTAGAAGGTTGCAGTCTTCTGGTTAGACTCGCGTCAAAAATGCTGGCCCGAAATGCTGTCCTAGTACTTCTTTCCTGCACATTGATGTACTTACTCCTCAATACCAGGACGAAGAGTAAGATAATTAAAAAGACCTTTCTTAGGATGAATCTTTTGTTTCTTGGTGTGTTCTTCACCTGCACAACAGTCGGCACTCTGCTGACTCGTTCCAGAAAATTATCTGAAAGGCCAAGAAGTTTCTGTCAACCAACCGATTTCCTACTGAGTTTCCTCTGGATACTCAGGCCATTTCTTAATATTTCATCCAGATCAAGCTGGGAATGAGACTTACTGATGAAAGGAATTAGAGGTGTTTAAATAATGCATCTGGGACTGGCTCGTGAAAGAAATTTCATTATTGAGATGTTAAGATGATAAAAACTAGGAAGAGATCTTGGTCCTTCATAGCGCTTTTAAATAAACTTCAACCAAAAATGGCTTCTTAAAAGCTTGCCCTATAAGTTTCTGTTTATTCAAATCAGAGAGCATTAAACTGTAATCTGCCAGAAGTAATTTATGCCATCTCTCTGCTCTGAGGCAAATCACGTATATGTCTTGCTTCACAAATATTTGTTTGACCTGCCATTGAAAACTGCTACTGAGCGGGTTTTTACAACCTCTCCAAATAGTATTAACCTGATTAATTTGTACCCTACCCAGTGCAGGTGCAGGAAGAGGTTTCTGAAACCTCTTATTTTGATTCCTCTTTTCTGGCTTCTTTTTAAGTTGTCTAGCTTATCTTAAATTGTGGTAGACCAAACTAGAAGCTGTTTCTGAACTGAGATCTCAATACATTGTGCACATCTTAACAAATGTAGTCATGAAAAGGAGAAAACTTTCCTGGAAATTTAATTTTTCTTGGTGAACATGGTTGAATTAATCTATGTTCCATATAGGTGGGACTTTGCTGGCCTTCTCCTTGGCATTTGCTGATTATGTGAATTTAGGAAGATAGTTTTGAGAACTGGTATTTGTATGCAAATACATGCAAATTAGCATTACTATGTTTCTCCTTAGGGAATGTGGGATGTTTTGCATTAACAAACATTGCAGGGAGTATACCATGTGCACACTAGTGCCCTCTCCAGGCACTGACATTGCACAAAACCATAATACGTGGAGGTGCAGCCGGGAATTTGTGCAGCCTCATTTGCTGCACTCAGCTGTCGCAAGTGCCTGGATCCCTTTGCTGAACGCTGCAGAGGTCAGTGAAAATGCTAACAACGGAGGCAGTGACTGCTGTGGAAACAAGGGCTTTCCTTGCAACAATACTGATTTTCCCAGTGTGGCGGAAGCGTATGGCAACCTGTAGTACAAGAGCCCAACAGTTTCTGCAGTGGCCCCTGGGAACTGCCGTAAAAACTGAACTGTAGCTCACTTCCCCAGCTCCCGCCTCTCACTAGTGTAGGAAATGGGCCTCTGAATTATTAAGATAAAAAGATCGGATAAGCAGCTTCTTGTTGTTGGACTCAGGGGTTTCATGACTGACTCCAGCTGCCTGGAGGATGCACGCAGAAGAAGTGGAGTGCTACAGAGAGTTTAATGGAGAAGACAGTGAGAAAAATGACATAGATCTTCTCAGGCGTAAGACCTGCAGCAAAGGAACCCGTGTCTCCCTGGTACCGGGAGGAGAAGTCATGAACATGAAAGAACTCTCTGCACTGCTGCCTGCCCTCCTCCAGTGCTGGGGCCTCGTCCTCCATGGGGGTGGTTGTCCGCACAGCTTAGAGCAACCAGGGGCTGCTTGACCCTCTTCTTTAGGGTCGGCATTTGCTCAGCACGTGCTCTCGCTGGGAGCAGGAGCTGGTGCCTGAGTGTGCCCCTCACCTTTCCTTACCTCGTGCGCTCCGTCTCTGTGCTGCGCTTTTCCAGCGTGCTGCAGAGAAACAATGAAACCAGCATGTGCAAATGGGGATGTCTTGATTCTGATGGTTGAACTTAAGAATTGGAGGGCAAATTTGGTTATGGTAGAGCCCAAAACTTTACAAAAACCAACCAAACAAAAAACCCCAACAAAACTCCCAAACTCAACAACACAAAAAACTGACAGTCTTTATCTGAAAAAATTCCAAATTCTACTTTTCTCTGAGAATCTTGGTTTCATTTTTGCCCTTTAAGCATTAAAAATATTCTTCATATCTTTGATTTTAAAAGATGGACAAATTTGAAATGAAAAATATTGTTTTGACACCCATTTTTGGTGTAATTTCTATATATTGAGTATATTTCTCCTGATTGTTATTTCTGGAGCAGTGCATGGGCTTAGATACTGTTGGAATGTATTTTAATCTTTATCTACTGCACCTTCCTTCTCCTCCTAGGTCTTTACTATGGAGCTTTTAGGACTGTTCATTGTCGGGAAGTTTCTCTCTACTTCTGTTTTTTTGAATTTTGGCGCTCTGCTTTCCAAAGTAAATTTGCTCAGTCGCTTTCTCTTTATTATGTTATCAACCTGCCCACCAGAACAAGACTGTGAGCAGAACTGAGATGCACATATTTAAATAACCACTTAAATTTTTTCTCTGTGTTTTCTTGGTAAATTCTGTATGCTGAAGATACCCCGCAGTGTAATACTAAAAATGACAGTCGCCCGTTGTTTGCAAGATGTGTAATGCTTGTAATACCACAGAGTGGTAACAGTCTGGAGCCTGATACTGGTAAACAAGACAGAACAGAGTGAAAAACAACTTTAAAAGAGTTTGGAAAAAAAAGTCTTTGCTATAGATAATAACGTCCTCTTCCACAGCCTTTCAGCCTGTCAGAAATGCCAAGTCTGTGTCCTTGTTTTTGCTTAGTAGTTACATAAGATCATCTCTGCAAAAGGCCTTATTTCTACATTTCCCCACAATCTGGTACAAAAATGTCCTATTGTGCTTATAGGTGTGGTACAGTAGGGAACATTTGGAGCCTGGTCTAGTATTTATACAGCACTTTTACATTTTCGGACAGCTAGCTTGCTTTTTTTTTTTTTTTTAAAGCAACTTTCTGGAAAAGTTTTTAGGAAAAAAAAAAACCACTGCAAACTTGCAGACTAAAAAAGACTGAGGTTGAAGCCAGTCAATCCTGAATGTAATTTAAAATCTTGACTGTCTTTCTGTGCACAGGTGCAACCTGCCTCCTCTGTCCAGTGAATACAGCAAGGACGTTGGATTGAAAACCCAGCTGGTGACTGCAAATCCCAGTATAATTCAGAAAAGGTAGAGCACATATTTTTCCTTCTCTGGTCGGGGGAAACTAAAAGAAAAATACTTCATCTGTGTTATAGGTATTAGTGCATCAGAGTTATGTTCTTAATGGTCTTCTGATCTTGGAAAAGGATCTGGAAAAGATGAAATAAGCAATGCTTTGGTGTTAGGTGAAATAATTCAAGACTAAACCCCTGATCCATTCACTGTAAGCAGGGAAACTAAGGGAGGCTGGCTTTTACAGAGTTATTTTTTCTACCATACTCCCCTCAGTGCTTCCAGCTCCCTCCCTTTACCATGCGCTGGAAACGTGCCAGAGATGCTTTGGCTGCTTCCAAGCCAGGCACATACTGATGGGTGGCCCAAACTATGCTGCTGGTCAGGCCAGCTGGCTGCTGCATCCCACAGTTAATGAAGATGCTAATTTGGGTTTCTCTTTGCTTCAGCACTGATAACCTCTGAGTCCTTACTGTCTTCATATTATTTGTTTGATATTGAGTTATGGGTACAAAAGTGGTTAGGATGGAACTGATTGTCAGGTTGTGATCATACAAGCCTCGCTTTCTTAGGAAACTGGGACAAATTTTTGTTGTTTATTAGAGTTGGTTGAAATTTTCCAAATGTCAGTAGCTGATGAGAGAGGGGAAAGGAGGCGGGGAGAAAGAAGTCAACGCCATCTCTCTGATTTTGCCTTCCTGAATTTTAATTGCTATGTTATTTGTTTATCACCCGGAATGAGGTAGGCTGTTCTCAGGCAGAACAAGATCTGGTAGTAACCTGCCATGTTCACTAAAAAACACAGAGACAAGGCATAAACCAAGCAGATGAACAGGAAATGGTTAGGCATAAAGAACTGCATAATGCGGGTACTGGGAGGTGAAGGATTGTGAAAGGAAGCAAAGCAGGGAAATAAAATGCATAATAGAAAGCCAGGTGTTTTAGAAAGAAGAAAGGCACAAGCTTGGAAATAGATGTTTGATGGTATTTAAATGTAATATTTTTTCCCCTCTATCAGGAACTGAAGGGTTCTCTAGTTTTGTGTGTGGAAAAGATGACAGTCTTTGACAGAGTAGAAAAGAGAGCGCGAGTAAGGGAGAAATGGAGTAGTAATCAGCTTCAAGAGCTGATTCCAGGCATAGAGTGTCTGAATAGGAGAAGGCACAGAAATGCTTGTGGGATGAGATCAATGCAAACCAAGCAGAACTGGCAGAGGGTGGCACCAGGTGCTAGGTGAAAAGAGGGAGCTGCTCAGGGCAGTGGACCTGAAGATGGGGAATCTGAAAATCCTGTGGGACGTAGATGGCTAATGAGATTGATTTAAGAAGTGGGATGAAATGGCCAGAACATCCCATCAAGGAAGGAAGATCAGTTTGGCCATGGCATTTTGGATAAAATGAAGAGGAGCAGTGTGAAACATGAAGGTTACTGAGGATTTTACAGTTGTCAAGGCAGAGGTTTATTAAACTCATGGACATTTATTTTGCGCCTTCCCCTCCATCAAGGCCTAGAGTGGAAAGCTCGCTGTACTTAGTATTTTTGAACAGAAGAGGAAAAGGAAAAAGAGTTTTAGTGATGCTACAGGGAGACTATGGAGCTATGCTAGAGACACTGTGGAGTTGTCCAGCAAGAAGGAAGGGAAGGAGTGAACAGATGGTTGAAGAAGCAGATGGAGAGAGTGAGATGCTACTTTGTAAGAGGGGGATATCACAAGGAGGAGTGGAGAGGGAGGGAAATGAGAAAAGAGAAAGGGAGGAAGGAATAGACAGGGAACAGGAAATTGTTCAGGGATTGTGTTCAGTGTCAGTTTTCAAAATGAGTGGATGATAACTGCAATGCAAGACCTTTGATGAGAATGTAATGTGGGATGTATATGCACGTGTATTGATTAGATAAGGAGATATACAACCACTAACTGAGAATAAGACCGAGAACAAATTCATAGCGCTGAAAATTGGCAGAAACCTCCTCTGAGGCTTGGAGCTCTTGAGAGATCTGACAGTTTGCTTCCTCTGCCTGGTCAGGAAGAGACTTTTTTTAAAAGAATATTTTACTGATGTTTCCTGTACGCTATCCAAAGTAATTATTTTACCTCCTGTGTGTTAAGTTAGAGTTGGAAAAAAAGGTTAAAGCTTGGAATTTAAAATAGAAAAAGAAGACTATTGCTCTGTCAACAAATAATCCATTTCTATGGAAAGAAGCTTTTTAAGGAATTAAGACTGCATATAAGTCCAGACTTTCATGAAATTCAAGGACATTCAGATTGATGACTGATATGTATCTGTTTCTAAGCTGTAAGTTAACTAGCTTCACATAATGCTATTATTCATTATCATTCTTCCCCTCTTCTCTTGTCCTTACTTTAAGTAGGTTGATATTGATGAGGCTTGACATCTCAACTATTTCTCAAGTGTGTCATGGCAGATTTAGTGAATTGGTCTTGCAACACCATTCATGGCTTCTAGAAGATTTATCCCTACCAGATAATTTATGATGAGGCATGTTGGATAGGGCAATGTTTTCATACCAGGGACGTGGAGGCAATTATCTGCGCAGTTTTAAAACCAGAATGACTGCCTTTAGAAAACTAAATTGTTGGCAGTAATTATTGCAGAGTGACATCTGAGCTACCACCATTTCCCTCTAGACTTAGAGCCTTAGGATGGGAGAGTCAAGATTTTAATCTGGGAGGACATTGACTTTAGAGATACCTTCTAAACATTGCCTTCTGTAAAGCTTCGAGTAAGCAAATAATAATGAAAGAATTAGAGATCAAGTTCCTACTCTGTTTTCAGCAGGAAATATGACTCTGCAGGTAGTACAGTTTTCACTTGTAGAATGTTGTGCTCAGTTCTCATTTGGGTATGAGAAATGATGAGGAATTTCCTACCCCAACTTTGGTTCATATAATACAGAAGTACTGACAATGGAGGTATTACAATAGAAATTTGCCCGGCTGACTAAGAGGACTCGTGATGACTGCCCCAGTTTCTTTTTTTGTCTAAAATATTTCACGGACATCTCCCTTCAATTAGTATTGGAACTCACAGTCCTTTAAGCCTGTGTGAAAGTTCTTTTTCCACCATGCATTCAAACCTTACCTCTCTTGTCAAATCCTGGTTTGAAGTTGCAATTGGGATTGAAATGTTTCATAAAGCTACTCCTGGGGCCACTGCGACCTCTCCCACCCTCTACTGCCCAGTACTATTGAGGGACTGCCAAAAGGTTGGTATCTTTGATGTTTCTACTTCATTCCCCTACCACCCTAGTCAGCTTGGCCTTATCTGTAGGGAACCACTTTGTAGGCAGAAGATTATTCTATATTTGTCCTGGTTTTTATTTTCTTTCCATGAGTAGCTGCTATAAGTCCCTGCTAGGAAAGAGGCAGTGCAGTAGCGAGACCTGTGATGTGCCTACAGCCGTTCTTAAGACTCTGGGAAAAATCAAGAAGGTTATGTCATGTACAGTGATTGTTTCTATATTATGAACGCTTGTCTGCAGCTGTGGAGAGGCACTAGTCAGTGGATCGTACGTGAACATAAAAATGCTTAAATAGGTAGTGATGTTTTTTGACCAATGGCATAAGATTTTTGACTAAGAAATGCAAAGACTTACTATTTGGGGTGTGGATGTTGTGTGTTTCTGAAGTCGCTGGCTCTGGGCTGTTTGAGAAGCAAATTCTAGCAATTTCTAACCATCTTCAACAACTCTTGCAAATGTCATATAATAATATTCTTACCTTTTGTCTAAACTTTTAATTTAATCTGCAAACAAATGCTGTTTGCGGCAATCGTCCTTTCTAGTCACCATGTCTGCTTACTCTGTCTAACCCATGCACACATATATCATCATTAATGTGGATATAATAGTCCAAATAGATGGTTTCCCAGCACTCAGTAAGTTTCAGATCACAGAATCACAGAATCGTATAGGTTGGAAAAGACCTTTAAGACTGAGTCCAACCGTAAACCTAACACTACCAAGACCATCCCTACACCATGTCCATAAGCATTCTCCAGGAGAATACTCGACTGATGTTTGTTGGTGAGTATTTTATCCATGAGCTGTGTGAGTGTTTCTGACCTGTGTAGAAATAATCTCATTAGAAAACGGCACGATGACTATGGTAGCATTCTTTATTCGCCATAATTCAGGATTGGTATAACCGACAGAAGCCCGCGAGGTACCTCCCGACACTGTCTTTGAGATGTAATCAGATAATTGGTTGAATCGTCTGAAGATTTTGCCCCTTCTCCTTTCAGGGTGCTGCATTTTCTCAGCACGGATGGTGCTGGAAGGAAGACATGTTGCACCTGGGGGAGAGCAGGCAGCCGTGCAGCTGCTCGGGGGCTGCTGCTGCTGCTGCTCTCAGCTTGAGGAGCAGATGGCGAAGGGGGACTTGGGGTCGCTGCCCTCGCAGGCCCTGTATGATGAGTAATTAGATCTGCTCCTTTCCCTAGGGGAAACCCCTCCCTGCCTCCTTCTCACCTCTGAAGGGAGAGCTCAGACTCTTCTGCTACCTGAGCCCTTCCACGCTGGAAAGCACGTCAGTCCATGGCAGGGGCAGAGCGTGGACTGATGCCGCTGGTCTAGCAGGAGAGGAGAGCCCTTCTGCTGAAGGGAAGAGCCAAGGTGCCCTTCCCCGCCTCCGTCTCTCCTCTGCGGCTGCTTCGGCGCGGCGCAGGCCCCCGAGAGCGGGAGCTTCGTGCACGCAGAGGATGCAGAGCCGGGCTCTGAGGCAGAGCTCTGCCGCCCCTGTCCGATATCCTCTCCCCATATCAGGTCAATCCACTTGGATGAGGACCGGGTCATTCCTGTGCGCGTCTAGGGCTTTGGAGGTTACCGTAATTACATTAATTATGAAAATTTCTGTGAAATACCTGTGCTTTCAGAGGCAGGGTGAGGGTGTAGGTGATCCGTGTTTCTGCTACTACAGCGTGCCTTGCTGCTCTGAATACAGAAATAGGTGAAGGGTTAGTTGAGGTGGTGTCTAACTTCATTCTTTGAAATGTGGATATTTTTATTTAAGTCTTTATAGTGGAGTCTCTCAACAGTTGTATAACATTGCCAATAGTCTGACTGAAACTTGGATAACCAGATTTAGGATCAGTCATTGCACTTTGCAGCTCAGTACGAACTTCCATCGCTGAATGTGAATTTTTTTTTTCAGTAAATTAATTCACTTTTTTGATCTCTGCCATGTTTGACAAGTTTTTGCTGCATCCAGTTTCCTGCAGTAAAGCAAGATGAAGGAATGAGACTAAAGGCTAACAAATGCAATGATTCTGCCTCTGAGCTTTGAAATGTCAGTTAAATATCGCTGTTGTTTATTAGGTTCCCACGAAATTTGAGTGGGATTAAATTTGCTTTCCAGTTCTCCCTGCATCTTAGAGCCGACTAATAATCTTTCCTGGATTCAGTCCTGAAGACATCTTTGAATCCAACTGACTTAAGCCATTAAGAATAAAAAGACAGAACTGAGGCAATTTTTTAATTTGATAGAAGATTCCTTCATCTTTGATTAAACAAATGTACAATATTAGGCCTGTTGCTGACACTCATGAAAATGGTACATGAGAATTCCTCTTGACTATGTCTCCATGTAAAAACTATATATTCTGTTCCTAGGTAGTTACATTTTAATTTGGTAATTGCAAAAGATCAGAAAAAGAAAGAAAAAAGCCCACCCATAAGATAAGTTATTGAAGGAAAACCCTTATTGCTCATCTTCTCCTTTCTTTAGGAGTCAGGTAATGGGAAGATCTTTCCTTGTAATGTCATTTAATCACCGGATTTTAAATATTTCACATAGAGGCTCTTCTTTCATTCCTGGTATCTGAATATATCTCAGATTATTTCATTTAGAAGTACTCCAAAAGTGATAAGAATCATTGTTTTCATTCACATTGCAAAATTACCGTTTTATGTTCTTCTGCAAGAGTCTGTGAACATCTATGCCAACAGCAAGGGGATAAAATTTCTGGGAAGCACTTCTTTAGAGGCAAGACTATAATAAACCCTTCTGTATATGGAGGTTGCGTGGCGCCCCATTTGTTGGTAGTCAACCTTTTCTCTCCTCTCATTCAAAATTCATTTAAAAGCTTTAAATTTATTAACTACTGAAGCCTTAGTTTCTCTCTGCGAGGAACACCTATTTTTGTCCTCATTTGAACAGAAAAGGAAGCGAAAGTGTGGTGATGGAGAGGATTTGCCAGTCTTATGACCAGGCCAAAGGCAGAGCCAGGAAAAAAACCCAGAATTTCTGATTGGCTTTTGTGATTTATTAGCTGATGAACAGAAATATGTGGAGTTGTAACAAAGCCATGCTGTGATTGGGACAGTTTGATGCTATTATAGCCATTCTTTGACCCCAATTAAATCAATGGCTTTTACTCTCTTATCTGTCCTCTCTCTCCGTAATTTCTAGTGTGGACAGGATTATAATCTATTTTAAAGTAAGAAAAGTATATAGAATACTTTTAAAAATGCTGATCTATTTTGTATTTTCCTCTGCTTTTTACAGATGAGATTTAGATGATTTTTTTCCTTTGAAAAGTTGCAGAGTTTGGCTGCAAAGTCATATGTCATACTTTTCAGTGATCTAGAAATCATAACCTATGTTGGGAGACTTATGTGGAACTGTCTTTTGCAGTCGAATCAAACATTCCCAAATAATTCAATTCATTTGAATTAAACCCTATATGTACTGCTCCAATTTTGAAGTCAGCTTTTGAAATCATAGCAGTAGATCAGTCACACAGATGAAAAGCATCTATCCCACTACAGATATGCAGCCAATACCAAATGAAGTGGCACTGCAAGCATTAGAGTTAGAATTCAAAGGTATAATGAAAAATTAGAGAAGCATGCTGAACTAAACAGAATGCTATCCAGAAAAAGCAAATGTAGAGTATTCCACGTGGGGAGGAAAATGTGAAAAATTGAGGGAGTTATTGGCTAGGTGGCATTTCTGCAGAAAAGAAGCATGTGGTGTTAGGTCAGTGACTGAGTATGAATAGGCAATGTCCTACTATTTACATAATAGCAAATGCTGTGTTGGGTTATCTAAATAAGTGTAATGCATGAAGAGATGTATTTAAGCTCAACTATGGCATCAGCTGGGGTACTGTACTTGGTTTTGGCACCATGTGTTCAAAAAAGCCCCAAATCCCAAACATGGAGCGTCAACTGCAAGGTGCAGCAAAGAGCAGGAAGAAAGAGAACTAAGAAGTGTAAGCCCCAAGGAAAGGATTGTTGCATCTAGAGGAGTCTCAAAATATATCAGCTTCAAAGAGAAATGTCGGTTGCTGTTGATGAGATGAGAACCAGTGGGCTGAAATTTTGGGTTAGGAAAATGAGAACTGTTATTCTCATAAGAATAGAAAGAAAAGAATAGAAAGAAAAGAAAGAAAGAAGAAAAGTTATTTAATCTCCTAGGGGAGAAGAAAGGAGAAGGAGAAACTGAGGAGAGCTGTAACAGTTACCTGGGGGCACGGTTAGGTAAGGTGGTGGAGGTGAGACAATACCTCATCAGCAAAAGCAATGGCTAGATACTAGGAAGAACTTCCCAGACAGTGCTGTGAAATCCATATAGCTTGTGCTTAAGTACAGGTCAGATAAGTCGGGCTGATCAAGTAAAATCTCCCCTGAGACAAAAAGCAGGAAAGTTGATATTTTGGGTGAGCCTCTGTTCAATTACTCTAGAAAACTCTCCATGTTACAGTAATTTAAAGGGCTAATTGATAATGAGATGAAATGGGAAATTATAAATGAAATGTCATGAAATTATAGTTTGATGCTTTCTCTTAAACAAAAAATAAATGTTTTATTAATGATCATCATAAAGCAGAGAGAGAAGATATCAGGATTAAAATAATCCATTTGGATTTCTGATTGAAAGTCCTCAAATTTCACATCTAATGTGTGTTTATTATAGAGTTGGAGAGGAACAGGATGCATTATCTTACATGCACATTTATAGATCTCCTACCTTAAACGGATTTTGATGATAATCATAGCTATCTCTATTGTGAATGGCATTTTAATTGCAAATCTTTGCCTTACCAAAATCACCAGTGCTTGCCCATATGTGCTGATATTCATTAACACATTGTCTCACACATATTCATTTTCTTGGCAAGCCATTGCAGGAAGACTGATGCTTTTTGGTGTTCCCCCTCCCCCCCCACCTCCTGCTGTCTTCTTAAGACCACTGTATTGAAGAATGTGCCAGCAATACTAAACAGAAAGACAACCAGCTGTCTGATTTTCCATTATTAGGTTTGTGAAATGGGAAAGCTATATATGTCCTTGAGCAAATAATGCTTTTAATTAAGGTGATTTTTTTCATCCTTATATTGCTGCAGTAGGACTTGATATGAGAGCTTCTAAATCCTACTGCTAGTATGTGGAATAGTGTACCCAAGTGCCTCACGTTTAAGGATGTGAGTAATGGCTTCAAAGTCAGTGGAATAACTTATATGTGTTTTGCTGGATCAAGCAATTTAGTGTCTTGTATGAATGACGCAAGTTTGTTCAGGGTAACAACCCAAAAGACTTTTAAGTGCTTAATCCATGTTCAGGTAACTAATCTTTCTTTGGTCTTTGGCTTTAACCCAGATTTTTCTACCACTATCCTATCTCTTGGATTTTTTTCAGATATTGATTGGAAAGCAAATATATCTTTTTCAAAATGAAGATACAAGGCATCCTGCAATCTGAAAGACTGCAAATAATACGAGCACAGAAAACTACTACTTCTCTGCAGTCTGTCAGATTGTGACATTCCCTCCTTTTCTTTTGTTCCCATCTCTAAAAAACAACTTTCACTTTTAACAGCATCTGCAGCTGTGTGATCCCCTAAACTTCAAAGAAAGCCTCCAAATTCAGGAGATGGTCGTGGGAGTGTAAGAATTATCCTTATGGGCTTAGCCACAGGCCAAAAGCTTTAGGTTAAGCATAGGTGTCAAAGAGGCAGAGAGGTTAATTAGTATCTATTTTCTCATTAAACAGTGGAGGGGATTGCTGGGAATGAGATAATCTAGTTGAGAAGACTGGTGGGTTTTATTCCTCTGCTAATCTCTGCTGATTTGTGCAGACTTGTGAGATCCCAGCGCTGCTGATCTCTGGCAGAGGCTGATGGGCTGTGCGGCAGCTTATTCAGCAGTCTTCAGTCTGGGCAGCAAGGTAGGTTGGGAAACCAGTTGCTAGGCTGGTCAGCAAGAGCTTGCGCCTTAGAAGCTCCTCCCTGTTTTTATTTTTGCACTCTCAACTGGCGAGGACAAGATCTGGCCAATCATTTTCAGACAGAATTTGTTACAATGAATGCAGAAGTATTTGAAATGTTTTTCTGCTGACATTTTGGTTTTCATAAACAATCTTTCCATTCATATAATGTCTGTAAAGATTTGCTTGTTTGAAAGCAATGTTTTCCTCAAACAAAATTTTAGGACATTATTTCAATGTGAATTTCAGTGAGAAGACTAAATCAGTAGGTCTTAGAATAGATGCTGAAGGAAAGGATGAATGTAGAGAGAAACACCAATGTGGAGTCCTTTAGGGGAACAGATTCTCTCCTGGTGTAAATCACTGTAGCTCCCACTGCAGTACTTGACACCCACCAAAAACCTGACTTGGCTTTTTTTCTCATCAGGGAGGGTTGGTTCTTGCACTTATGTAGCCTTTGGCTGGACTTGCTTTCCAAGAGAAAACATCCTGGAGGGTGTGGATGAGACCATCTCTTCCTCCTAGTCTGCTTTGGGGTCCGGGAAGCCTTCTCTGCCCACCCTCAGTGCTGTAAGTGTAGCCTGTCCTTTGAGAAGGACATGTAGGCAAGTTGATTTGTTGGAAAGCATGAATACTAAGAGGCTGCTAGTAGAGGCAAGGCAGAAGCTGATGCTTCATAGCTAAGCCATTTGGTGTAGTTTTTAACTGGAGAGTTTTCAGCTCCAGGTACCAGTGCTAGTTCTGTGCTAGCCAGCTGGCACCATTGATGCTAGCCAGTGTGTGAATCAGAACACCTTTTTGATCCAAAATTGGTTATTTCTTGTAACTGGGTTAGTACCAGAATGTGTAGGTATCTCAGCACCATCATTTTCCTGATGTTTACCATGTAGACTTAGCGAGTGGCCAAAGTGCACGTTACTAGTCATGAAGATAGCCTCACAGAAACCCCCAGATTACTCCTAAACAGTCCACACCTAAAGAAAATACTGTTACATCCCTGGGAAATATAAAGATCTGTTGACATTTGTTGCTTTTCAAACTATTATGCTCCCCCTAAGCTGGATGTGCAGTTTTAAATCTAGGAGTGTGAGGTTGTGACTCATTAAATGTTTTTTTATAAGCAAAACCTGAGCTGATTAAAAGGACAAGCGGCTTGAGTCAGAATGTTAAAAAACTGCTTTATCTTTCATACACAAGGATGCTGTTAAATTGCTAGAAATGAGTCATTGTAAGCATTAGATAACATTTTTCATGATCAGCCTTTTATGTATGATAACAGAAATAGAATAATTTTCAGTGAAAATACACCTCCAAGTAGAGGTGGGTTTATTTTATTTTATAGTGAAACTGCTATTTTTCCGAACAGAACAAATCCAGTTGTAAAAACTGGCATTTGAATTTTATTGCTTTTAGTTTACTTCTGTAGAAGATTTGAGAAGTTGACAGCTGTCAAATTAGTCTTTTCCTTATATTTGTTTAGATAAATGTTTAGCTATAAAGATCCTTGGAGGGTAAGTAAGTGATATACTGGCTTCAGATGTGACTGAACTACTGGATCATTTTGTGCATAGGAAGGTTGGTTAATACGGTGTGAGGAAGGCATAGGGTTATCAGCGAAGGTTGACCAGCTTGTCTGCTGGCAAAGAACAACTAGAAGAAAGATTTTTGCCATAAACCTGTATGGATTGGGCAGTAAACTACTCAAGAACATGTGCCTTCCCAATAGCTTCATGCCTATTGCTGACACAGGCATAAGAGGGAAGAAGGGGACAACCTCAACTCTAGATAGACACATCTGTTCTCCAGCAGTGCTCCTCATATTAGATGTATCAAAATCATCTGTGGGGGTACTGAACTTGGTGGGTGCTTTGAGCTAGAGATACAGCAGGGTCTGTTGTCTGTTCAGGCACTGCTGTCTTGGTGACTGACTCCAAGATCTGATATTTTTTCCAGTGAGGCACCACTGACAAAGGAGGAGGGAGGGACTACCATTTGCCTCTCTTTCATGTAGTGTAGTAATAAAGAAATTGTACATTTTATCTTACTAACTCAGATGCTTCTTGTCTTGCTTTATCTCTGCAGTTTCCTGTGAGGTACAACTGCTTGCCTGTTCTTTTCTGGAGGGCTGATGCTACTTAATACAGCCTCATCCCCTTTCTTTTTTAATGCTCCATATTAGGAGCTGGATGTTGACCCACTATATTTTATTTGCTTATTGTTTGCCATTTCTGTTCCTTGGATTTGCTACTCTAAGTACAAGAACTGGTTTTGAAGGAAATGTATTTGAAATGTTAAAAAATTATTTGGAGAGGTAGGAGAAACAGAGCATGAACAGTAGAGGGGAAGAAACAACCTTTTAAAAGTACCTGCATGCTAAATCGAATCTTTTATCTTTTATAGTTTTTTATTTTCATTAGTTTCTCTGTGGGATGACTGAAGGGCAACAAATCTGGGCATTACATGATAAAGTTAAAATTGTGATTCATGAAATTCCAAACAAGAATTTTGAAGTAAAATTCTGAGAAATTGCTAGAAATTCATTAAAAGTGTAGTAATTCAACACCTGCACGGCAATACTCTGATACACCTGCAAGGCTAGTTTCCTCTGATTGAGGAAACTAGCATTTGAGAGACTGTCATACACTGAAAGAAAGAGGAGGACGTAGGCTAGAGCAAGTCTAGTGCACGATAGTGAAGGAGTCAATACAGCGAAGATAAACATTTAGTCTTAAGAAAGGGTTCAGAACAGAAGTGAAAATGGAGAACAAACGGGTTAAGGGATTTTTAGGTAAACCAGAAGTTAGAGAGATCTGGAGAAATTTTTTTCAGGAGTTTATAAGTAAATAGCCAGAGCAGTATCAGAAACACTAAGGAAGGTTCTTTGGAACTATTTTTTTTCACATGTTCTCAGCGAATGGTAAAAAAGGAAGAGTAGTCCCTGTATTAAAAGAGTGGGAAAAAATGAAGGACAGAAGGAATTAATTATTCTGACTTAGTTTAGTACATGGAAAGAGAGTGGAAATGGTTAAACACTGAAGGAAGTATCTAGATGTTCAGAAGGCCTTTCACGGGAGGTAACAAAGAAGTTAAATGGCATCACCATTGAGGAAAAAGGGTCATCAAGGTTTAAAACCTATTCTCAAAGCCAAGGTGTGCAAGGTATGAAATTAAGTTTTTCAAGTCTGTCTCAGAAAGTTGTGAGCTTCTTCTGATACTGATTGATTTATGTTCCATAAGAAGTCTTGAAAATTGTAAATAGCTTAATTCTGACAACTCTGGAATGTGTTTGTAAACTTGGAGGCAGGGAGGAAAGGGAGAAGAAAGCATCAAGCAGCTCTACCCACAGACTCATTACTGTTCATTAAGAGATCTTTGGAAGAAATGTTCTGATTTTATTGTAGAGATGTCTGTGTTTCACTTGTATGCAGACTGACAGAATGAACAATTAGGTAACTGTGTATATGCAAAATGGGTAGAATATTTATGGAAGGCAGCATTTCAAAATGACATAGCAGGGAAAAAAAGACAGATGAGGTTTTTTACCAGAATGGCCCTGTCTTTGTATTTCTCTGAGTTAGTTAGATTTGTGAAGGAACATAAACTCAAAACTGAAGGATTCAGTTAATATATGACCAAGTGATGGTCTATTCCTGGAAAACTCTTTGGAGACCTTCCAGGAGGAGCAATATGGACAACAAGGGGATACAGCAGGTAGTTTCCTCTTTATTCATCATTCCTAGAAAGAGTTTTGCTTCCTTTGTTGGTCCAGGAGCATGTCCAGTATCTTCTAAAAAGCAACGGTACTTTTCTTGTAGCTATATTAGTTTAGGAATATAAAAGATAAGGTCTGTAGGGAGAGAGAATATTCGATAAAAATATAGCCAAGTATTTAAGCACACAGAAGGCCTTCCACAAAACATAAACAAGAAAAAGTACCAAATTAAACACCAACAGTTCTGAGAACTATTTCTGTTTTTTACAATGAATCAGCTGATCTAAGACACTACCTCTCCCTATAGATCTTGCCTTGTTTATCTGCTGGGGAAGTAAAGGCATAGATTTTCTTTCAGTTCTCCTCTGCTCCATCCATACCCTGGCAGCATAGCAACAGTAATCCTCTCAAGTGTTGACCTCAGACTCACAGAAGTCAATGAAGCCATGCCCACATTGCAGTGAAAGAGCTGCTTCCAAAGCAGATGGAAACCAGTGTATTGCCTCTAATCTTCTGGCAGCCTTGGGCTTTTACTTCATGAGTATTTTTGGTAATGCAGGCCTGATTTGGTCCAGAGGACATATTTTGGCGACACCTGAGGTTGGACTCACAGATTCATACCATAGAAGGAAGACAAGCCTGGTTTTGAAGGTGGTCCTGGAGCAGCCAACAACAGACAATGAGTCATGGTTGCAGAGAGCTCCTTTAAGGGTTTGCCTGGGCCTTGGGGGAGGGATTCTACAGTGCAGAGGGACTCAAAGAAAGTGTAATATGTGGCCTACGGTGGCATCAGTTCATCTGCATCTTCCACCAGAGAGCTTAGCAGCAGGAAGTCCTCTGCAAGAGGGTAAGAGGACCTCAAAAGGTGGACGGTAGTAACAAGGGAGAGAGTCTAGTGATGAAAGAAGTCTTAGTATCTGTGGAGCTCCTGGTGTGGTTTTGATTGTCCAACAGTAAATGGAGAAAATGCACAGCAAAGGTGTCTGCATTTTGGGATGTGATGTGAGAGGCTGTCATGATTATTTGTAAACATGGAAGACTGTTTTATCAACTTATGGTTTCCTCTTCTGACTAAGCTAGAAATACTTTGCAAGGAGAACATATCTACTGCTTCTCTGCTTGGGCTAAAAGTGAATTAGGAGTTGCATTTATTTTGGACCAGTAAAAAAGACAGGGTTAGAGGAGAGCAAGAAGGTGATTAGGACCAAAGGCTGCAGTGTAAGTTGGGAAATGCTCTGAACATGTAGCATCAGCCATCTGACTGGCCTTGGATTCCCCTTGTGTGTTCCATCTGCCACCTTGTCCTTTCCCCATGCGGTGGTGAGCTGAGCTGGGGAATGTACCCATGTGCTTGAACTAAACCACAGAGACTTACTCTGACTTCCATCAGCACATGGGACGTATCAAGGGATAGTAATGGTAATCTGAGCTCTAACTCCTGTCAGTTTTGTCATCCCGGCAAGACTGAAAGTTTTCAGTGCGTTTACTTGCGTTAATCAGGGATCCCTGCCCCGCAGTGCTAGATGTTGTCTGAACAAAAGACAAAAAGATAGAGCAGGACAGCTCCAAAGAACTTGTGGTGGAAATGAAGGACAAAGAATAACGGTACAGAGACATGGAGGAGTTCAGCAAATCCATACGGTTTGGCCTGACTAGCAGCAGCCTCCACATTGCCCAAGTGCTCTTTTTTTCATAAAGCCACTTGGCCAACGCATAGGCTGGATTCAGTTTCTTACCTTTCACTGTGCTGTTCTTATGAACAAAACCTGCTTCTCTTTAGACATAAGGCAAGAAATAAGAGTGGCCTTTCTGAATTTGATGCCATTTCTAAAGCAAAAACCTGCCATTTACATTAATGGAAGCCTTATCTTGAGTGCTCCAGAGCAACTTCCACCAAAGTCCATAGATACCGTGGTTTCTTGCACTCTGGCTGGTCTGTACACAGCATTCACTTTTTCTTGTTTAAGATTGCACTTAAATAGCAAACACCCAGTTACACTGAGAGCTCCAAAGAAAAGTCTATGACATCATAGTAAAAAATTAGGGCTTGAATATCTAGGGAATAATCATAAAATAAGCTCAGGCTTGCATGAATTTAAATTTCATCAATTAGAATACAAAGCTAGATCAGAGTGTATAGACAGCTTCTAATGTTGAACTGTATTATTAACAGCTAATAAAAGATGGAGCTCTAAAGTGCGAGTATAAAGGAGCTCCAGTAGAGTAATTTTAACACTCTCCCTTGAGTATGTGAATATACAATTGTAAGATTTGGCATTGCTGATTTTGGTATGCTGTTTAAGCATTTGAATAACTTGTGTACTTCTCACTGAAGCAGGCGGGCTGCTAAAATCAGACCCTCAAGGTTCTGACTCTTTGAGTCAAATTGCACACTGAAATTAAGCGTTCATTTCACATGAGTTTTGAAACAATACACAAGAGATTTCTCAAGTGTATTAGAATAAGAAATTTTAGCCACTTTATGAACTTTTTGTACATGAAATCTTATAATTATTTTTAACTTCATCTGTGCCAGCCTTTTAATTGGCTTTTCTACGGGGGTATGGATTCTTTGTGCTTTAAAAGGAAAATGAATTGCAGTTTTCAGACTAGAATGTTCCACTGTGACTTTCCTACCTTTTTTGCTTTGATCTCTCTAGAAAGATAGCAAACAATGTGCAAAATACATGTGTTCTTGAATTTCTAATTCATTCATTTCATTACATGCTGTGAGGGCGTTGATTCTTGTATGATAATTATTACTTCTGCTACTGTTGGCAGGGTTTACTTACAAAGAAGACAGTGTTTCTGCCTGCGTTTATGTCCAGAGCAATGTTTCAAATCAATAGCAGTGGTGAATATGTACTGTTCTGAGAAATAATCTTGGCTCAGTTTTCCAGTGCCATGTCTGTTTCATACAGCAGGTTGGCATTAGTGAGTAACGCTGATATGAAGCACAGTGTAGAACAGAGAGCTAAGTCCATCACTGTTTCTATGGCAAGAGTTCATCCTGTGTCTTAAAAGACTGTGGCTCATTTATAACTTAAATCAAAATTTCCTTCCTGATTCTGGTCAAACTCTATCAGCTTCATTCTCTGCTACCTTGCACTATCTAGTAATGAAGTACTGTAGTACTGTAATACAGTAATGTAGACCTATACCAGATGGGTGTATTTACTATCCAACTAAGAGAGTAACTAATCTAATATTACCTTTTCCAACCCTACTTCAGGCAGAGACTTGGCTAAATCCTGTGGGTAGATTTTTACATATGCAAGTCTAAGCATGTAATTTGAAATATTCTGCTTACTCTCTGCAGAGACTGAACGAATGCAGATTTTCATAGCTAAGGTTACTTGCTCAAGTCTTTGCAATGCTGCAAATATACAAGCAAAACAGCGACCACCTTGGCAGGATAGAGTTGAAATCTTTTTTACAGCTGTGCTGGTTTTGACTAGGATAGAGTTAATTTTTTCCATAGTAGCTTGTATGGGGCTATGTTTTGGATTTGTGCTGAAAACAGTGTTGATAACACAGGGATGTTTTCATTACTGCTGAGCAGTGCTCACACAGAGTCAAGGCCTCTTCTGCTTCTCACCCCACCCCACCAGCGAGTAGGCTGGGGGTGCACAAGAAGCTAGGAGGGGACACGGCTGGGACAGCTGACCCCAACTGACCAAAGGGATATCCCACACCATATGGCGTCATGCTCAGCATATAAAGCTGGGGAAGAAGAAGGAAGGGGGGGACGTTCGGAGTGATGGCATTTGTCTTCCCAATTCCCAACCATTACGTGTGATGGAGCCCTGCTTTCCTGGAGATGGCTGAACACCTGCCTGCCCATGGGAAGGACTGAATGAATGCCTTGTTTTGCTTTGCTTGCATGCGTGGCTGTTGCTTTACTTATTAAACTGTCTTTATCTCAACCCATGAGTTTTCTCACTTTTACTCTTGTGATTCTCTCCCCCATCCCACTGGGGGGGAGTGAGCGAGCGGCTGCGTGGGACTCAGTTGCCATCTGGGGTTAAACCACAACAACAGCTAAGCCTGATCAGGATTCACAGAATCACAGAATGGTTGGGGTTGCGAGGGACCCCTGGAGGTCACCTGCTCCAACCCCCTGAACAAGCAGGGCCTCCTAGAGCTGGTGGCTCAGGACCGTGTCCACCTGGGTTTTGATTATCTCCAGGAATGGAGACACCAACACCTCTCCAGGCCACCTGTTCCAGTGTTTGACCACCCTGACAGAAAAAAAAGCTTTTCCCTGTGTTTAAACAGAATTTCCTTGTTTCACAAACCAGGTGCCTGTCTCACTTGAGGTGTCTGGTTTGATAGGTCTGCTTAGATGTGCATAGCTGAGAATGCTATCAATAGTTGCCAGAACTTGAGCTGAAGGTCTGTGATATAACCACATTTTCTGTATAATGAGATTTTAATCTTTTTTTTTTCTCTCCCTCTATTCCTATTTAGTAGCTCTTTCTTTATAGTTGCTCTTCCATTTTGCATGCCAACACATATTAACGCAGCATTCTCCTTGTCACTGATACCTTAGATCATGTAGTCTTTTAGAGATTTTTTTAAATTATTGAAACCTAGTCTAACGCATGTAGAAATACTCATTGTGCTTCTTCCACTCACTCCCAACGTCAATATTAGACTGAGCTGAGCTAGCCGGCCCATGGAACAGTGAGTTGGGTGGCACTGCTCTGCTGTGGCCTAACTGGAGGTAAATCAAAACCAACTAGAAATAAAAACTGCCAAAATGAGTGAAAGACAAAATGTAATAAGCAGGATAAAAGGATGAAACATGACTTCATTATTTTTTATTTTTATGAAGGGCATTTCAGTAACTGGAAGATCTACTTACACTGTACAAGGTAAAAGGGGGTGTTTCTTAGATTCTTTAGACTAATTAAACTATTTGGCTTGCTCTTGATATGGTGAAGGGTTGCTTCTCAGATATTTCTGACCAAGCTACATCCTACTTCCTGCTATTTTTATGCCAGACTAACCTTTGGGGGAAAAAACACTCCAAGAAATAGCCAGATTTGTATCCTGACAGTAGACTGCTTGAGCAATAGTCAGGACAAGAAAACAGTAAGAGTTAAGCCTCATTTTTTAAGAAAGCGAGTTACCAAACAAAAGAAAAAAAACCCAAAAAAACCCAAACCCAAAACCAAACACACTATTCTTTAACAGCAACTGCAGTGTTCAGTTTTGTGAGACTGGGCCTTAAAACAGAAAATACAAATTTAGTCAGATATACATCAGAGGTTGCCAAGCAAAATACAGTGAAGACCCTGCGTCAGTGCCAGGTTTGTCGTAGGCTTCCGTTGTTTGTGGAAGATAGGAAGGATGAATAGCCAGGGGAATAGCCCTGTAAATCTGAATCAGGTTAGGGGCTAAGGCGGAGTAATACTGAGCTTGTTTACTGATAACAAAATGATCACGCTGCATGTACAGATCCAGAACTTTTAATGGATGTAAAGCACAGTTGTGTGAGCCAGTAGAGCTTGTTACTCTCTAAATGATTCTTTGCAGGAGATGGGCAGCTCATCATCTGCTCATGCTCTTCCCATCAGCCCTAAAAGGGTCAGGTAAGTTCAGTTTACTCTGGGGTGACCCAGCTGGGGCTTTAGTAGGGATGTGCCAAACGGATGGATACCCCAGGAGTCCTAGTCATGCTCTGTCCTCAGGTCATGCTCCACACGCTGTCCAGCTGGACGTCACTCGGTCAAGCCGATTTTCACTGTGCTCTGGTCTAGGCCAGTAGAAGTTAGTGTAAGTGCAGAACAGGCTTGAATCACTGAGTGCAAACTTCTTGAAGGTAGAACAAAAATAAAAATGAGTGTTCATATTAGCATGAAGCTGTCTGGATACTGCTAACAAGTAAAATGGGAGGCAGTTCAGAACTGCAGTTCCTTCACGGGTTGTCTTTTGGCTCGAGTCCACTCATGCCTTGTCTCAGTCAGTCTCCCAGTGAATGACGACTTAAGCTGTTCTCGTCCTTCTGTGTCAGGCAGGAAGGAGCCTTCGAAAAAGCTGCAGAGTGTGGGTGGTATTAAAGCATGCCTGACAGCCAGCTGCAAGGTTTACAGTTGGCCTTTGGGAAGGGTTTCTGACTGTTGATCGTGAACTGTAACGGAGAGCAAGAACCAAAAGGCTTGTTTGTGGGGTGTGATATAAAAGATTTGGTCTCCATCCCACTTTAGAAGGTGGTTTTTTTTGTAAATGGAATAAGTTTAAGTCAAGCTGCTGTTTACAGACCGTTGCGGAGCTGAAGCATTTAGCAAAGCAGATGAAATATTGTCCCTAATTTTCAGATAGGATAACAGAAACACGAGGGAGCCGTTACAGACCAACACTGAGTCAGAGTGAAGTCTGGAGCAGCATATTCCTGGCTCTTTGCCCAGTCTTCAATCATAGGTGTTTGTTGAGGTATCTGGTATGAAGAGCGGACTTACATTCTTGGCTGCTCATGCAATCTCTTTCATGAGTATTAAATCTGCATAAAGAGATTAATGGGACCTGGCAGAGAACCTGTTTCTGTCTACAGAGTTACTAATTGCTGTTCACACAGTGTCAGAATATTGCAGGGTTTGGTTCTCATCTCTGATGCTTCTTCCTCATATACAGAGGTGTTCATCAAGTTGCAAATGTACTGTCCAAGGAATTTTGCTCTGCCATGGACTGGCAGGACCCTGAGCATTCCACTTTCCTACAGAGTGGATGATACACATCAGTTGTTCAGGGATGTGTCCCTTCCTATTAGTTTTCCACAATCACTGAGCAGCCACAGCACAGAAAGACCTTCAACATCCTCGTTTTGTTTTCATTAGTGTTCCTGGATGTTGCTGGGTCAGCTCGGTTCTGGAGTATTATTTACCCTTCCTCTCATTTTGCCCTTTGCAACCTTGCCTGAAAATGTGTCTCTGTGCAATGAAGCCTTAAATAACCACTGTTAGCAACAGTCCTGGAAACCCAAGTAAAAAAATTATAAATTCATCAATGGTGGTGGCGAATGTTATTTACTTACTTGAAATAAAGTGGGTGTGAGATATTAATGCTTTTTTTTTTTCCTTTATGTGCTTACTAGTTGTGAAGGATAATTCTGTCCTATAGAGTGAACTGTCTTTTAAGGGACTTATTCCATCTTCACATGGAGAAAGGCGTGCATGCATGATAACCTTCAAATTGCATTTCGTTGTCTTCAGGTGGCTCTACTAAGCATCTGCTGGCTCTGTTAAGACAACAGAGGTACGGCAGCTGAAGACCTGACCCACAGTTTTCAATATGAATTTTGTTTGTTTTGCACGACTCAGACTTCTCATTTCCTGAAGGACATTTATTGCTTATAGTGGAAGGGACATTGTAGTGGTCAGGGCAGGAACTAGGAAGCAAGATTTCTGTTGTGTGCTAGCTTTCTGATATCAGGAACAGTCATTTTTGCTTCAGATCGCCTACTTGAAAAATTTGCTATAATGATACTCATTGGCATAGAAGGGGTTGATTTTTAGAGTAAATGTTTCTGGAGTTCCTTGGTTAGAACTCAGATAATGTCCTTTGCTTAAAACTGGAGCGAGACTGCTTTTGCCTTTGTAGCAGGGTGTAGTTCTTAAGTGAGTTGAGCTGGGGTATTAGGTAATCTCATTCCCATTTTCTATTTTGTGCTTTATTCTACTCTTCAATCTGGCTGTATAAGTAAAGCAGCATCGTCTAACTGGAGGGGAGTGTGTGGGCTGAATCTAGCCTTTGGAAAGCTTCTGTCCAGTCTATCTCCCTGTCTGTGGAGGAGATGGGGAATAGCTGGTCAGGCAGCAAACACAGTCTGACTAGCCAAGTGACTCCTTCAGAGCCTCCGCACAGCCTGACGAAGTGAAAATTGCTGCTGCTGCTGAGACCAGGGAGGTATGGGGGGACTGGCAGCTATGGCACTGAACAGAGAGTTGGAAGAAAAGGTGGAGGAAGAGAGTGGTGTGAGGGTGTTTGGGAGATACAAAGATCTGAACCCCAGATCCGCTTCTCATCTTTCTTGTGTTATTTCCTCCCCCCTTTCCTCACTAAACAAGTAACGCACTAAACACGTAACACCAGCTCTGTGTGGTTGGAAGCAAAACTATGTCAGTGCCATAGGAGAGTTTGCAACGATAATGTATCTGAGTGATGTAGTGTAGGGGCAATATGTGCCCATAACAAGGCACACGTTCCCTCTGCTTCTCCCTGTTGCATATGGACTAGTCATGAACATCCTTTGGCGGCTGCCTGGAAAGGACTCCTCTGTGAATTGCTCAGGGGGTTCTTTGCAACTTCCTTTTACACAGTTTGCCAGAAGTTTTGAGTCGTGCAAGGTGACTGAGTGGTTGCGTGCATAGACTGTAATCATGAAGTGCAAGCTGTTCAGGCAGCTCTGACAGCAGCAGCCTGAAGAAAGAGGACATCCTAGTACGTGATGAACTGACTGCTTTCAGGATGGTGGCTCACTAATAGAGCCAGGCATATGTTGTCGCTGTTTTTCTATGCATATCCTTTAACTTGCTGAGAAAATGTGCTGAGACCTAGATTTTTTTCTTCCCTTTTGACATTTGCTGATAACAGATAAGCATGTTTTTTCTTAAAATGTTTGCTGAATCTGTAAATTTGCCCTGGATTCTATGGCATTATTATGGGTAGGAAAAAAAGCGGGGTTAAATAAATAATTTTAACAGCAACCTGGTTATAAGGTAGGAACCCTTTGGCTATCTCCCATCTTGCAGCAGCTTTGGACTTTATGCCGAGTGAGAACAACTTGAATATGGAGTGTTCAATGATCGTAACAAACTGCTCATGAATTGCACAACACAAGTCATTTAAACAAATAAATAATTTTCAATGACTTTTTTGTGTGTGCATGGACCACTTGGTGGACTGTTTAGTAGCCCTCTCAAAAACTGTGGTGTTGGTTGATTTGTTCTGCCATATTCACTTAGCTCTGAGTCATTGTGAGCTGAAGCAGAAATTATCTATGAGTCTCTTCTTTGTATTTAAATTATATTAAGCAGTCTGCTTCATGCCATATAAGTCTTCACTCAGAGATCTGGCTGGATTAGCAATGCAGGCACAGCTGGAGTTACAGATAATGGATAACATCCTCAGCTGGTGTAGTATATCCGTATAATTCTAGCGAAGCCAAAGGAGCTACACTAATTCTCACCATCTGAAAAGCTATAGTTTCTGCAATTGCTCTCTTTCTCTCAGCTGCCAAAGCTTATGTTTGGGCCTTTGTGCTTCTCCAACAGAACTTAATGACATCCCTTGTGTCTGAATAGGGCAGAGTGCCCTGTGAACAATAGGTTTTCTTGCGAATGACTGAGTGGTAATGCTGGGAGGTGCTTTTCGCTTTCCTCGAAACTGAGGTGTATGCAGCACTTCTGGAGGACCGGATCTAGGTTATTTGTGAGGCACTTGTGATTTTTACTATACTTTTAATTTGTAGTGAAGGTAGCACTGAACTAAGGCTCCTTATTTAAATTACCAATTCATAAGACCATGTCATACCATAACCGTTAATTAATCAGAGACAGATTCCCCATTCCCTTTACATTTTAATTATTTACACTTATGTATCTGCTCTCCAGATGTCTGCAATGAAACACAAAAAAATACAAATTATTACAGAAATCTGTAACAAACAAGCCTATAGTTCTTAAAGACACAGGCCAATAATTTCTGAATATTTTTCCAGTGGTGTTTTTCCCTAGCCCTTTTGAAGCTTTCAGTACAGAAAACAACACTCCGGCAGTATTTGTGGTTTTGGCCAAACGTATTAAAAACAGAGTAGGATTGGAGTACCGTGGACAAATGAAGCACTAGTTTGGATGAAATTTAATAACCTTGCATTTCCATGTGACAAAATACACAACTTGCCTATCGTAAGTGCAGTTGTTCACTTGGGACAGCTGTAGAGCTTCAGATCCAACCGTGCTGCAAATTGTCTCACCTAACTGTGGGTATCACAAAGTCCAGGGTTTCCTCTAGGCTTCTGCAGTTAATGGAGAGAGGGGAAGGAGCGCTCTGTGAAGATGAACTGCCCTCTGAAGGTGCTTATTGCTCTGAGCTGGTGAGAGGGGTGGTTAAAATGACCGGAGATGTGTCTTAGCCCTCCTCCAAAGCCAATCCTCTCTGGTTTCTTAAAGAGAAGAGAAGCTGCCTTACCTGGTGAACAATGTTTGCAGCTGCTGGGTCTCACTTTAAAAAGCATCTTTGATAACTAGCAGCAGCTTTCGATTTAGGAAGTTGTTCCATATAACAGATTTTGATTTGTTACCGTTGTGCAGTAGACTTGACATGGCTCTTGTCTGTTTGCTACCACCACACAAACCAGAAATTGTTTACTAATGAGTGTTATTGCAAAGAGACCGAAACAGGCTGCACATACCATTTGAGGAAACTGTAACATATACCCAACTCTCTCTCCCTCTCTTATATATCTACATATACACGTGTGTGTATATATATAAAATATCAAGATTTACTTCTGACAGTCCAATCTTAGAGATGTGCAAATAGTTAGTTATTTTGTTAGCTGGAAGGTCCAAAGAAAGTAAAATAATTATTTGGAGTTGTAGGAAACATTTTTGAGGGATCAGACTGGAGTATTTAATTTTGTTTTGAAGCACTAAAAGTGTTCGTATTTGAGAAAAATGAAATCTGAGATACAATTTAAAGCAAGACCTGACTCACTTTTGTTTAGAATATATTGAAATATCTTGATACTTTTCCCCTCCAGCTCTTACTGTGAGATGATTTGCATCTAAGCGTTTCGGATTGCAGGCTCCATCAAAAACATTGCCTAACTGATGGAAACATCAGTTAAGGTCAGCAAGCAGAAAAACTCTGAATAAAACTCTTAGTAGACTTTTATTCTCATAGAAGCATTTTATCTCCCAAATCAGTTACTCTGGATTTGCAATTATGTAATTGAAAGCAGAAATTGAGTTTGTTTTGTAGGAAACCTAAAGTTATTAATAACCAGAAGCTACTGATTATTAGCTGAAATTGTAATTTCACATTGTTTTTATTCAGTGATGAACTACAAAATTACTAAGAGAGCCCTTCTAGCCATGATTAATATTAATAGAAGTCTTAGTGTTTCCAAAAGGCTGTCACTCTCAGTTCCTATATATTTTCTGGTGCCTATACCTTTAAATTAATGTGATTTCTTTAGAGTGTAATTGGATATTTTTATAGCGTATAGCAGGGAAGGCTGTCTAATATTTTGAAACATGACATTTTGATGACTACCCATAAAACAGCAGTCTCCTTTTGGCCACCAGAATGCTAACATTCATTTTTCTAGGAATCAGCCAGCCCATAATACGTGTGACAGCAGCAGTGTATTATTTATAAAAAAAGGCTACGTTATCCCATTTTTAACTTATTGTAATGCGTGTACAGACTTCCATAAAAGCTTTAAGTCACAGTGAACATTCTTCTAATAGATTAATGCTATGACTAAGGAGATAGAGTCTAGTAAAGTAGCCTTCATTTTTAGGTATGACTTTGCAGTCTTACAGAAGGAGGTGTATCTCCTATTTTGGGCTAATATTTTTAAGTGTTGTACATGTTACAGTATTGGACCGATAAAACCGAGAAGCAGCCCTGTGACTCTAGTGACAATATAATTGGTGTTGCCCATTATGGTTTATGAATTTCTCCTGCAACTGAAGTTACTTGCTAATATATTTGTCATCTTCAAAGCCAGTCTCTGGTATAGATACAGGTACCATCTATTCTGCACCTCACTGCAGCTCAGCTCCATGACCGGGTTCTCTGCATTTTTGTACAATGCTGCTGCTGCTTGGTTTTGCTTTTGCCAGGGGACACTTTGAGCAGCTTGAGTGTCAGAAAAAGCTCCTTTACCTTTCCTTGTATTTAAATGGCCAGAGTGGGTGTCATCTCTGCAGTTTCACAGCTCCACTGGTAGTGAGAACAGTTTAACTGATTATAAAGTGAGAGAAAAGATACAAATCTTTTAACCGAGCACTGAGAACTGAAAGTGGCACATGGCAATCGTAGGCTCAGACCGAGCACATGTGTGAAGCCCTGGAGCCAGTGGCTGAGCTGGCCTGATGGCTCACGTGTGGCAACAGTCCCTACTGCTTCACCCTGTTTTAGCAGAAGTGAAACATGAATTTATAATCTCCCTGTAGGAGATTAGGAGAACCTAATCTCCACCGGCTCGTTACTGAGTTCTGCTGTGAACTAAGAAAATCAGTTTTTCCCTCTTTACTTACCATTCTAATGAATTAAAAATAAACTAATGAGCATAAAGTGTTACATCTTTAACTTTTGAAGTTTCAAAAAAATACCAGTGAAAAGCTAATCAACTAATTTATGGACGATTAATCATTCCCTCAGATAAAAGCATCTTTACACCAGTTGGTGAAATCCCTCAGAGTGGTTATTCTTCAGGTAAGCCTTAAATTTCTGGCCCCTTTCCATAGACTCACAGGCTTAGACACAAGGGCCTTATGCCTTAGGTGTGTGTTTACTTAGCCAACACTGGAGGTGAATTTAAGTGCTACCTGTGCCCCATCCCTAGCTGCTTGCTACTGATTCAAGGCGGAATTTGTGGAATTTGGTGCATGTTCTGTGGCTGTAGCTCAATGCACCTCTGAGTGTGGCGTTAGCAAAGTTGCAGAGCTTTGCGTTGAAGCAGCCCTTACAAGTTTCATTTCATTGACTTTCCTTGGAGGTAGTAACCCCTAGCAGGAGACAGGAGCAAACAGTTGGGAGAACAGGTCATTACATTTTAAATCATCGCAATGAATGTGAGTTAAAGCCTGAAGCAATTCTGCAAATCCATCCAACTGTTTCTGTTTAGCTTTCTACTGTGTATTGTAACTCCTTTTAAATAGGCATCCTTTTTTCTTGTCCTTGCTATAAGACATCAAACCTAGGAGTGTTGCTCCTGTGTGGCTGACAGTCACGTCTGCCAGCATCAGTGTCTCTTAATGTCATGACTTAAGGAACATAATTTAAAAAAAATCACCCCTGAAGTGCATTTAAAAGTGAGAAATAAGAAGTGAATTGTCATGGGTATACACTGCTTAGGAAAAAAACCAGAGGTACTGGGAATTTATAGTTGTTCAGCATATGACAGAAGGACAGTTGGAGTAAGCCATGCTGTGATACCTGGAGAGAACATTATAGTCCACAATTTTGAATGCTCCACAGAGAGTGTCTCTATTTTTCAGTAAGTGGCATCGGCCTGTTTGCCTCAGCACTGCAAAAGCTTAGGTGCTCTTCCTGAGAGTTCCCTGTTGTAGAATGAGAGGGAGAGCTTACAGTAAAGCTTTTTTAAATCGGCAGAAGTGGGAAGTTGATCCCTGAATTACACAACAGCCATGCTAGCTAAAAACGGGTAGAAAACAGCTGTTTCAATATCGAGGGTTCTCTCCCCAGATAACCAAAAAAGTTCTCAAAAATGAAAACATTTTGTTGTTGTTGTTGCACTGATAATCTCAAACACATGATTCAGAGTGCTTAAGGTCTGAAAGAGGAGTAGAGGTCCTTGATTATTTCTTTCTCTGTTACAAGCAGCCCTTTCTTCCTCCAGCCCTAGGGCAGTGTAATACGTCTGCTTATGAGTGTCCAGGCACATTTAGCAGACTCACAAAGAAAAGGACTGTGTGTCTGCCTTGCTTCTGGTGGTAGATCTACCCCCAGGAAAGAAATATTTTGAGCAATGGTTCAACAGTGAAGGTGAAACGGGTAAAACTACTTGGCCTTTACATTTTGTTCTGCACTCACTTTTCCTTTATCTCAGTACAAATTAAATGAAAGAAGTTCTATAAATGTGTTCTCAAGAGATCTAAGAGTGAAAGCTGTTGTTTGAAATCCCAGAGATGATTAAAGCTTATTTCCTCACTGATCTTTGGCTGAATGACAACATTAGAGTTTGGTTCCTGTTGGACATTGCTTCCTGGGAAGCAAAGGCAAAAATACCTTTGGGTCTATAGCTAATAAGGGAGTTCCTTGTTGTTCTTGGAGGCCTTGTTTCAAGGCAGTCAACGCAAGCAGTTTATGCAGACACTGTGTATGCTGCCACGTATTATTTCTGTGGCAAGAGCCACCTGTGTATTACTGTACTGTGGAGGATGTCAAAAGATAAATGAAGAACGGGGACAGGAAGAGGAAGCACTGGGAAACAGCCTCGTGGTGACATCTGAGAGTTCATGAGATGCTGTTGGGAGGCGAGGAAGAAAGGCAGATATAGGAAAGAAAGAGGGAGGGAGGGAGGGAGCGAGAAATATTGTGCAGTATAGGTACTTGCTACAAAATAATTTAGAGGAAGCACTGGGAAACAGCCTCGTGGTGACATCTGAGAGTTCATGAGATGCTGTTGGGAGGCGAGGAAGAAAGGCAGATATAGGAAAGAAAGAGGGAGGGAGGGAGGGAGCGAGAAATATTGTGCAGTATAGGTACTTGCTACAAAATAATTTATCGGGAAACATTATGAGATTTTACTTTGTGCTATAAGTCAATCGATGAGGGTCCTCTGGAGAGGTTTGTGGGGTAGGGAGCATGTTGCTGAACTGTCTCAGTGTAATTATGACTTTGCTAGTGTTCCCATAAGCAAAATAAATGCTTTTGCTGTCACGATTGCAACTCCCATTTCCAATTGAATGAAATGTAAAAAATAAAATCATAGTATTTATTTACATATTTGTAAATCCAAGTCCTGCAGAATTAGGCATTTGAGGTGATGGTTAGGTTGGCTTTTTCTTCACAGCTCTCCTCTGCAGCAGTTGAAAATGGTTATTCCAGAGTCTTAAAGCTCCATGAGCCCATCACTTGTTTGAAAATGGATGCAGGCGTGAGTTTCAGCACTATGTGTGGTATGAGCCCGCTGGTTAACCTGACGTGCTGGAGGAGGTTGTTGTAGGTTTGAAATGGGAAACGGGAGCAGCCCCAGCAGATTCACTGCCATTTGCTCATCAAAACCTGAAACCTCTAAAAAACCACCCAAAATCAGTCTCTCCTCATCAGCCTAGCTACAAAATAATTTGTAAAGACATCTCCTCATCAGCCTAACAATAGAGGACATCCTTGGCCTGCCTGGCCTTTGATGAGGAAAAGCCCTCACAGTCAATCATGATGAAGGTATTGAGAGATTTTGTGGTACAGAGAAATAGTGGCTAGATCACAGGGGTGATTAATTGTTACTGTGCAGTTAAACCCGTGTTCAGAAATGCTCCACAGTACTGACCAGGAGGCAGATTATCTCTCTCTCTCTCTCTGTTTTTGGGTTGCTTGGTTTTCCTCTGGCATGAGAGATGCAGGTCAGGCAGACCACTCTCTGCACTTACAGCTGTGGCTTCTCTTACAGACGTGGGCAAAGGGACTTCCAGGATCCTCAGGAGCAGCTCCCATGGCCATTTTTACTCCTTGCTAAACTCTGCTGTTAACAGGAACCACCTGGTTCCACTGAACAGCAGCTCTCCCTGGGTGACAAAATTAATTAAAAATTGCAGGTGTGTCCCATTCAGTTCACATCCGAAGCAGTTGGATGCAGTCTGATTTTTATTTCTTTTCTTCCTTGTTTCTGTCCTTTAAATCAGTATTTAAAAACAATGCAATGAGCTCATCAGCTCTGCTTCTCCTTTGGTTTGCCATTCGACTTGCCTTGTCCTTGTCTTTGGTGGTGACCTGTCAATCACTCGTTACCTCCTATTTTCAAGTAGCTTCCTGGAGGAATTTACCTGGTTACCCTTTTCCTTTTCCACATATTGTGCAGTGTTTAAAATACACTGCCCTTCCTTCAGAGGGTTTGTTCCCTGTGTGCATTTCTCTTGGCTTCTCTTCCTTTTGGCTGTATGGGCCCCTCCTCTGAGGAGACGAACAGATCCTACAACATGCCATGTATTTCCTTCCCCCTCGTCTGTCTTTTCTCTTCCCTGCTGTCCCCCCAGCAATCTCAATGAGATTAATGGGAGCAGAGAAAGTGTAACAACACAAGCTGGGCCAGGTCCACATTTGTAATCATTAAGCCACATTATCATGGCAGATACACAGACATGTGCATGCACAACCAGCAGATCCACAGCTGGGGTAAAACTGTCGTGCAACACACCTGAGCTGTTTGAGAAACTCTGGTATGAAGAGCTCTTTGCAAAATCTCCTAAAAATCTTTTTTTTCACGTCTGTCTAGTTGCAATATTTTGGAGGGTTTAATTCCTTTGTGTAGCCACTGCTTTGGCGTTTGTTTATGCTGGGTCAGTAAAAGAGTATAAAAATACCTGATGTGCTTCATACTCTGTGAGGCTTTAGTTATAGCTGTATGAGCTGTATAGCTGTATGTAACAGTGTCTAAAAGTCTGCTTTGTTTTTCTTCCTAAACTGTAACCTTTACATTGCAGAGCTTGTGTTGCAGACATACTATACTAACCATTTCAGACAACGTTTATTGAGCGTGATAATAGTAATAAAACTAGGAAATAAGGGGGGAAGATGTCATAGTTCATAATGAATAATATTTATAGAATTGTAGGTGCTAGCACATCCTTTTCTTAATTAAGCTATCAACTGACTGGCCCTGTGATTCTGCTTAATGAAATAGGAGGCAGCTGGATGATGGAGCTAACTGTTCAGTGCTGGGCCAGCGTGTAGTTCATAGGGACAGTGGTGACCTCCAGGGTCTAGATTAATGTTCGTCAGCACTAGGAGAGAGAGAAAAGATTTTGCTAGCAGATGTTAGCAAAGCATGAAAAGGTTCAGAGAAACCCTATCATGTTTGGAGCCTTTGGGCACAAATCATAGCCCGGAGAAGGCAATGGAGAGATTTTTGAAAGGTGTTTATGCTTACATGTAAACCTGTGTCATTTTAGGTCATCTTTGTCTTTCTCACCCTCTCGCAAACTGAATTCAACCTGTGACTCCCCTTGTGGTTTGCACATTGCTAGTTTTAAAAATTTATTTCCACATCATTGCTTTTTGATGTTTTATTGGGAATTTGCTCACTCTGCTTTTATGCTGCATCTCTGAAAGCATCTTTTCTCTGGCTCTGACCTCAGCCTGTTCCTAGGTGGTCTGTGTAACCTTTGCATCTTTTTCGTCTCTGCCTTTCGCTTGTCTCATTATATTATAACCCCAGCTTTGCAACAAAGGCATGATTAGCCATTTAAATAGTCTGCATCTGCTAGCTGGTGTTAGTCCATGCAGCTACCTCATTTCATAACATGTTCAGAGTGCTCCAAGGTAGAGATAATTTTGCACAGTGCAGTTTTATTTGCAGAGTGAGGATAGTGTGTTAAACAGATCAAGCGACGTGTTAACAATGAAAAAGCAAGAGGATGGGCCATCTGCTGGGCAAGACGTTGCCTTGGGGAGTTAAAAACCGGTATGACGCCATTATACCTGATCTTTGACCACCTGCACTTGTGCTGTACAAGCAGGCTTTCAGGCTGTGCTGATGGGGCTTTGTTTTTATTCATGACTGCAGCTGCAGTGTTTTCACTCCGCTGGTGGTGAAATTGTTTGTTTTCATCATTCCCGATGCTTTCTGCATGATAGGCATCTCCACACATGTCCTTTCAATATTTATTTATGTGTCTAAGTGGTTAAAGGCAAAGGAGGTTTTTTAAGTGGTCATCCTTCAAGGGTCGTGGCTCATCTCTTGCACAGGGTCTAGTGAGGCTAACGGACTGTTGTTGACTCGAAAAGGCTTGGAGAAGGTCCCAGAGATTCCTCTTCTCTTCCTTTACTCCTTCCCCTGACAAGCGTGCATGTTTCAAAGTGCTGCTGCTGGACTAATTGTGCCCTAATTGAGAAAAATCCTGGAGCGACTCCACCGAAGTCAGACATGACATCAGCAGCGTTGCTCAGGCAGCGAGTGTTTGGTCCATTGTTCCCGTCCCACAGCACACTTCCCTAGTCTCGAATCAGGATGGTGTAACTACGTCAAATGCATAACATCTTTCAATAGGAGGTGCAGCCTCAGCACTTTAGGCACAGCATGGGGATTTGGATGTGGTCAGTGTTTGAACTGGCAGACTTTTTGTCGTTTTCAATAATTCTGTTGTCTAACCAGCGCGTTCGGTGTAAGATCCCGGCATGAGATAAGGCATTATTCTTTGCTGGCAAGCAGATTACTTGTCATAACATGTTCAGAGTGCACTACTGGTGCATAATACACCGATCCATCATCCCCTAAATTTACAAAGATAAATGCAATCTCTTGAGCTAAGCTGATATATATATCATCTCAAAAGTACACTCACCTGGGATATATAGCAGAGTGATATTGAATTAATCTTTGTTAGGTTTAGATAACTTCATCCCAGTGAATTTCTTGGTGTGACAATGATGCAGCTGGATAGTAAGTCCACTTTTGTCAAGTGATGACAGCTTTACTTTCCAGACAATTCTTGCCACATTTGATTTATGCACTGTTTTCCTGTATGCTGAAGGCAACAGGATTTTCTTTTTGGGCTCTCTGGGAGTAGGATCAGACCCTTTTGTTTGAAAGAACAAGAAGTTGTTTTCGTTTTTCTTCAATGGCATCTGTTTCTAGAGCGTGACGGGGGTTTCCGTGTTTCACCATCTCTGAGCTGTTTGTTTTTACATGCATTTTAATGTCTGCTTCTGGCCTTTTTCCCTTGGTCTCATTATAGCTTTCTCTGTATCTCATTGAGCTGATGAGGCATGGTGTTTGTACAGTGCTTTTTTGCTCAGTCACATTGAAGATATAACATACTTAAGAGGACTGCTCCCCACTGTACAGCCAGCATGGGTGAGCTTGCATCTGGGATGAGCAGTTCAAGGGTTACGAGGACCACTTGCTCACTTACATTCCAAGTTTATACCCTGTTCATCAGAAATGTGCATATGATTTGCACCAGTGACAGTCTTAATCCAGCAAAATCTACTTTTAAAGGTGTTTTAAGTTTGCACACAGTTTCTGCCTCTGGTTTGCAGAGAACTGCAGGAGTCTGCAAGGGAGCCTGTTACCTCTCAAGTATCCGAGCATGTCTTGCTGGCCTTCCTCCCATTCCCTTCTTCATCAACAGCCACCATGCGCATGCTGAGCAGCTTGTCCCTGGCTATCACCGCATCTGTTATTTAGGGCAACAGTGTTTTGTTTTGGATTGTGCTTTCCTCCTGGTGTGTCTGTGCACGGAGTAGGGCAGCTGTGTCCTAATCGCTGACCAATCTTGGTTCCTTCTTGCTCTGATTTTCTTAGTCCAGTGCTCTTCTGGGGCTGTCCATGCCCAGTGTCCTTGGAGTTTAAGCCACATTTTTTTTAATTTGTGTTTTGTTTTAATATAATGTTTGTGATTTGGAGAGCATGGGTGCGCAAGGACAAAAGATGAAGGTTTGATTTTTGATCCGAGCTCTGAAGCTGTGTTCATTGTTCATCAAGGAATCTGTCTTTCTGATGCTTGTGGTTATAAAGCATTAATATATCATGAGCATAATTTTGAATATAGCTGTCTTGAAAGGATTTCCAGAACCTGGACTATTATCGCCCTTCACAGTATAGGAAGTAGGTTTGGGATCCACAACTTATTTCTTTTATTACAAACAGCTCCCATGCCTTGGTGGTGTCTGCAACTTCTGGATAGCTCTGGGGTACATTTTCCAGAAGAATAATTTATTCACTGAAAAATACAATTTACTACATTTTGGAAGGCACAAAAATGGTTTACAAGTTCTTCTCAAGACAGTAGTAGTTTATTCAATAAAAAAATTAGTTCATTTTGACATTTTCTAAATGGTCTGCAACAAGGATAACTGAAAGTCCAGAAGCAAACATAAAAAAAGAAAAGGTCCAAGTATAAACACAAAAAAGCATGGCAGTCAGGAGATCTCAGGTCAGGAAATGATTTTGTATTGCAGAAGGTGATAAGATCCCTCTCTGGGATGTACTGAAGATGCACTTATAGATAAGCATGATGTGCAGGGTAACAAATCCAGACAGAGCATTTTCTATTGGCTTGAGAAAAATAAAAGCATAAAATGAAATATTTTATTCTTTTCTTTCCAAGGCAAGAAAAATATTTTTCCTCTTAAGGGGCGTTAGGACCTGCCACCTTCTCCTGCAGTCCTGGCCAGGACCCTCCTGCCCAGCCATGAGATCCCAGTCCGGTGCCCTGGGGACAAGGGGTCCCAGGGTCTCTGCCCGGACTGAGGGACCTGCTGCTTTCCCGGTTGCAGGTTCAACCAGAACCTCATACAGCTAGCTCCTCCAGCTTGCCCCCTGCCAGGTTTGGGGAAGATACAGGCACTCGCCCCCCACTAGCAGCCAGCACCAGGCACACGGGCTGTGATACACAGTCCCACTCCAGCCACTGGTGCCTCGCTCATCCCAGTCACCCCAGTAGCTGTTTTTTGGGACATACACCGCTGCTGCCCCAGTGGCTGGAGGCAGAGACTGGCAGCATCCCAGTCGCTTCAGCAGCTGGCAGCATGGACCCAAGGGTGCCTACAGCCCTGGTCTGACTCTAGCAGCAGGACCCCAGTGCCATCACACTGGTCCCCTCAAAAGCTGGCACCTGTTCCTTGCAGCATGCACACATATGGGATAGAGAATGCGATTACGCAGAAAGATAGTTAGGAAAAGATTAATAAGAAGGTAGGACAGGCTGCGGTGGTAAGACACAGGGCTCAGCCAGACAAGCATAGTTTACAAGCATTTAACACGTGACTGACCCCTTTTATAGCCTTTTCTGTCTACCCCCACTTTGTTCCTCCCTGCTCCCCTTCCCCTGTATGTCCTTTCATCCATCCTTTCCTCAATTTCTGGATTTGCAACTGGAAACCAGAGGAGGTCCCGGACACCAGCCGGGAGGGAGGGATGAGGGGGACCGGTGTCCGGACCTCCTCTGGTTTCCAGTTGCAAAGCCCAGATTGATCTTCCTGGCAGTAGCACCTACGGTTTCTTGATAGCCCCTCAATGAGTGTGAGTGGCGAGCTTTGTTTCTTGTCATTGTCTCCATGTTAGTTCTGTCAGGTCTGTGTCTCCATATGTTTGAGGTTTTTTGTCTTCCTCTTTTCTTATCGTCCCAGTTTAGGACTTCCTTGATCAGACAACCTTGCCAGAATAAACTTTCTCACCATCCCTCATACCCTCATTGATTAGTGTGACTGACCAGGTTTGGTTCTCCTCGCTCCTTCCCTTACCATTTGTTGGTCAGGTTTGTGTCCCTGTATGTTCTTGTTTATGGATTTCTCCTTTTCTTACTATGCCTTTAAAAAAAAAAAAAAAATATTTGAACAGGTCCTTGCCCAGATAGCCTTAAAGAAGCAGACAGTCTCCTTCCACTTACATTTCCTATTTCCCCCCCAAGTGGTCTAGGAACTAAAAAGCAATTTAAAAAAGAAATAAAAACCTGTAGTATCTGTTCTTTATATAAACTTTAAAGAAGAAAAAGCTTTTATAAAATTGGTTGTTGAAGTATTTAGTGAAGGAGTATATAAGAACCAGATGGATGGATGTTAAGGGAGAGAGGAGCACAGGCAGGGTAGAAAGATTTATGCAATTGTTCCAGCAACACCAGAAAAAAAAGAGGTAGCAGCTGAAAATAGTAGATTAGAGTAGAAAGAGGAAATAACATTTTATGCTGACTAAGAGAACTAAAGAAACATCCTAAAGACTAACATGAGGGGAAAGAAGGTGCCGGAAATAAGTGGTTCTACCAGGAACAAAAATCCCTTTTCGTACCTCTAAACACAAAGTTCGTGATGAATTGTTTCTTTTGTATTTGCCACTCAAGCTAGCCTCCAGGATCTTCATTTTTTTCTCTGCCTTGATGAACCCATCCATGTTTAGTACCAAATGCAGGTGGCATTCATATGTGCTTAATCCTGTCTTTTAGATCATGTCTCCTGTCTTCATCCATTAGATTCTTTCACTGCTTCAACACAGTAGGAAATTGAAAAATCCTTTGAGGAAAGCATCCTGCAATCTCCAGCACATAGAGAATGATTCAAAAATGTTGGCAATCATATTTTAATCTTCTGGTACTCTGCAAGAAGTATAATAGATTTCAGCTGAGCTCAGATCCATTGCCCAGAAACAGCCAAATGGGAGGTAGGCGCAATCCTTACTAAGAAACTGAGCTGATGATGTGTAAGACGTAAGAAAAGTCAGCTTACTCCTTGTCTTTCTTGGCTTCTCAAAACGAACAGGAAGAAAAAGCAGTAAAAAGTTACTTTTTTTTTTCTTAAAGAGAGTAGCTGTACTTACAAAAATAAGGAATTATGATTTCTGTACAAGCTTTTGGGGTGAAATTTTTATTTTTAAGTCAATAAATCCTCTTTGGATTTTTTTCTTTACATTTTATACCAGCAAACACACTTGTCTGTAAAAGGAAAGGAGTAGTATTCCTTTCCACATGATTCTCCCCAGTTAAGTTAGACACATTCAAACTTAAAGACTGAGTTTCTCTATCATATGTAGCTTTTGGGGAAAAGCTGAATGACTGAAATTAGTTCTGACTGTTTTATTTGGATAACATAGCAAATGGCACAAACTGCTTTCATACTAAGTTCGGTCACTCTTTTTGAGGAAGTTTGTTTTAATCAGTTTTTCATGGCAGATTTCTGCCATCTGGTCTGGAATGTATTACAGGCAAGAACTTCTACACAATTAGTTAAATGAGAGATGTGCCACCCTAATACTTAATTTCTACTCCCTGCCTCCTCTTTTTCTTTTTTCTCTAGCAGTGATTCTTTTTTAATTTCTGATTTGAAAGAGTAAATAGTGAAAGCACAGTGATTTTCAAGATACATGGAGCACTTTGGTGGGTTAAAGCTGATCCGCTGGAATTTTTCATCTCAGTTTCATCGTTTTTCCACAATAGCTGGTTTGTTGGAAGAGGAAACGGAAACCTGCCAAAAGCTGTCATTCTGCTAAGAGGGAACCAAATGGTACTTCTGAAAGATAAAGCCGGATGGAGAAAATCAAGCTGTCAGTATGTATAGTGCAGTTTAACAGGGCAGAGAATAACGTGGTTCTCATGGCAGAAAAATTTCCCCAGAATGAATTAAAAGTAGAATCTGAATCTATGCATTTTATTTCAGTAGCGATGAAAAAATAATAGTAATTTCAAGTGATTCTGAGAATAGAGGGAGATGGAAAAATAGATTAAACCATTTTTATTTACCTATGTAGCCAATTCCTGTCATGTGGGTCACAGGGAGAATTTTCCTTGTATACTAGCTGAAAAACCCTTAGCAAAATTCTCTCTTCAGCTTTAATTGATTTCTTAGGTAATATGTACTTCACTAACAACAGCTACTAGTCTTCCATCAAACACATACATAGCAGTGCAGATGCTTATAAGTTTTATGTCACTGAAATATGAGGATTTGTGGAACGGAAATGAGAAAGTAACTTCTTCCGTTATAGTTGTAATAAGCTATTTTTATGTACTAGATTTCTTGGTAAGTTATGTTTTAGCTGTGAATGCTCAAGGCTGATGTTAGAGAAATGTAAATAGAGAGCTTTCTAATACAATTTTTTTTTTTTCAGTTATTTGGGAGCTTTATTTAAAATATTGTTGTATATTTAGAATTGTAAAACTGGTAACATAACTTTTTAAATTGTGAGTTTGTGAGTTTGAGTATTGTGATCCTAGAATTTTATTCTTTATTGTCATTGGTTTTCAAATAAGAGAAATTTTTTTTTTTTTTTAAATGAGGTTTCTTTGTGGAGGGTACAGGCTGCTAATCTGTCACATTCATATCAGAAAATATATCATGCTATGAAGTTTCAGAATGTTGTCGTGGAAGAAAGTTGAAGTTTTATTCATGGTTCAGGGCAGCAAATCAGAAGGTGGCTACTTGAATCTTGCAGGAACTTTCCCAAAGGAAATGAAATTTGGGAAGATGACAAGCAGGATATTTTAACTGGGAGATTGTACGCATATGGAAGTTGAAAGCATGTGAAAGCATATAGCACCATACTCAGCATAAATGTAAAAATAAAGTAAAAAAACTGTTGATGCTGCACAGGTTGCCCTGTAAAGGACATTTATACAATACTCTGTCCCTTCCTGCTAGAGTGGGGAATATATTACTGGGATCCTTCAAAAGGAGGCACGCACTTACTGTCCTTCCTATGGTCCTTCCTCCCTGAGAAAACAGCTTGGTGCAGCCCAAGCGAGACCAGTGCTCTTCCCTTCCCCAGCTTTTGGTGGCCTTGTCCTGGTTTTTTTTGCTGCAAGCAATACCTGGAGCATGAAGTTTACTCCCAGTTTCAGATGTGAACCTGGCAGGAAAGCAAAGCACTGCCCTTGGCGGGCTCAGCTCAGTGAGCCCGTGTGTGTGCTGTACCCGTGCATATCACAAACCTTTTACCAGTGTGGGGAGTCGCAGCAGCAAGGTGTTCAGGGCTTTGCTTTTAATTCCCTTGTAAGATCCCAGACTGACTTGTACGGACATCACTAAGACGCACATTGGTTGTTCCTGGCTAGTAAAGCTACACAGCCTAAAGACAGGTCCACTGGCTGCCTCCCCGTGCTGCCCTAGGCTCCCAGTTGTAGTCCCAGAGGTGGCTTGTGACAACGGCAAAGTGTGGCTTGTTCCTCATCTCTCTTGCACTGCACTGGTGCACTTCCCTTACCTGATGTGCGGTGGAGATGTAGCTACACCGGTAAACAGAGGGGGCTAGGGACCAATCCATGGCTCCAATGCCTAGCAGCACAGATTGGCTTAAGAGGACATTGATTGAGTCCCTGTAGTGTATTTCTCTTGGAGAGAGCTAGCTGGAGCATCTAGAACAGAGCCAAGCAGTGAGCTAACATCATTAAGCTATGTGAGCAAGCAGGAATCCAGCATTTCTGCTGCCTTTGAGGTCCTTTTTAATTTAACAGGGACAATAAATTTCTCAGCCCTATTACGGCACTGTGTCCCCAGCAGTTATAAGGTATGGCTGTACAAAACTGTCATCCTGAAAATGGATACTTGCACAAGTTCTTGGTGTTCTCTCAGGTATGAGAATTTTTAGAACAAGGCTTAGACAGTGAAGATGATATGGCTGCACTCAGTTGCCTGTACATTTGACTGTGAATGTCTCAATTTGTGCAGGTCTGAACCATCCAGTCTTACAAACTGAGTCCACCAAGTTTAGAACCACGTTGGGTGGGGTTTGAGAGCTGGAGCTTCGGCATTCGGAGCTGGAAAGGAGAAATAGTTTAAAGAAAGTGCTGGGAGAAAACTGATTTCTGCATCTGGGCTGAGCAAGAAGTTTTTTCTCCATGTTACTAGTGTGAACTGTGGGTCTGCTCATAGATTTTGCAGTACAAGCCACAGATGGCTTTTTCAGATCATGTGTGAGCTTTTTTTATAGCAAATATCATCATAGTTTAGAGGCAAGAGGACAGTGGTGATGTCCATGATTTCTTCTGCTTTTTTTTGAACATCTGACAGTTGTAGCATTTGATTCTTTATTACAAGTTTTATGTTAGTTACAGGGCATTAGAAAACATTTCAGGGCTGCTGGAAGCTCCTAAAGAGCCTTCTGAAATCAGCATCTCTTACAGTGCTGACACTGCAGGATTTCCAACAAGCTCTTTGCCTCTTCTCCACTCCTCCTTGAGTTCCCTTCTGGCATCTCAGCTCTGCCAGAATATCTGCAACATGTCCCTGACCCAGCCGCTGGAAACCCAGGTCATCCCTCCAGTCCTTTGTACCTGCACCTTTGTTCCCCTGGCTGTTGGGAAAATTTGTACATATTGCTACATACAAATGAGTTGTTCACAAACAATTTAAGTTAGATTGTGCTGAAAAAGATACCATTGCTGGGCTGTCCCAAGAGACCTGGTGATTGGTATACTGTAGCTGAACTAGGTCATGCATCTGCCTTGCGCGTACTGAGTACTCCAGCACTCAGGACTGCAACGAATGGCGCTGAGAAAAATAAACCAGAGAACTAGCTGGCATGTATTGGCTGAACTATTTTTGCTGACTGGCTTTCTGAAAGGAAATTCATTAGGCACACTAGTATGCCCTCGTGCAAATTGTTTACGCTTTTGACTCCATGCTCCTAGGTCCATTAAGCTGGAAATGGAACTGGGTACGGCTGCTGGAACAGAACACACGGAACTTTTCTGCCAGAGCACTGGTGCAGTGTGCTGTCTTAGGTTTTTTTCTCACTTCATGCTCCAGCACAGTTGCTGCCATCCCTCATTTCTCCTGGTATATTAAACATCCAAGGTTCAGGAATGCAAATGATTATGCCAAATGAATCATCTCCATAGCCTTGTGCATCCAGATAATATCATTGTCTTTAGTTGTATGTTCACAGCGTGCTTCTTGAATAATGCAGTGTACTGGTGGTTTCTGAAACTTTAAATATCTGGCATATGATACCATAAAGACTGACCTATGTACTCATGTGATGAAAGTTAGTGTAAATCCATTGATATCGGGGAAATTGTGTCAATTTAAAGCATCAAGACAGGACCTTAATGATCATATTTCTACTCCATTTCAAGGTATATTCAAAATAGAGGAATCTTTCAAAATGCAACATTCCTTCGGTTGTTCTTTTTAACATTAAAAATGCAGATGTGGGGGGAGGTAGACAAAATGGTCTAATTTTTATAACAAGCAGTCTGAAGAGGACTTGGTATTACAAGCAAAGTGCTAGATTTGCTGGAGCATATAAGGTTCCTGACTCTAGCTTGGTAAAGCAAAGCAGCACTGTGCACTGTGGCTTACTAGAGTAGCAGATTAGGGAAGGGAAATTTTGGCCTTGAGGCAAATTCAGATAAAAATATGTTTCTTGTTAAAAAGCATATTTGTTTTCCAAGTCATTATCTGGATAAAGCCTCTGGATAAAAACCTCAGCAATAGCTCTCGAGTGTTGCACATCACCGTACAAACTATTCTGGCCCCTGTCTGTAAAACAAGAGGCTGAATTTCACCACTTGTACTGTTTGATTAGCTGCTTTGGGAATATGTGTACTGAGCTGCTAGGGATGTAAAGGTCTATCAGCCAAAGCAACTGATCACTGAATGATCCTCCCGGCATTTGGAAAACTTCTGGGAGTGTAAGCACTTCCTCAAGGGGGAGATTATGGCCGTGGCTGTTGTTTGTCCAATGTGATTCATGGTCAACCTCAGGTTCTTCAGAGCTGCTGACAGACTTGACATTTAGAGCTACTTTCAAACCTGCAATTTGGCCTTATCTAAAAAATACCTTGGCCTTATCAAATGGATGCCCTTAAGGTATTCTGTTTTCCTGTTTCTGAGTTGTGCTGTAGACCCCAGACCATACCTTCCTCCTCCCTCCCAAATACCCTTTAGCCTGGCTGTTAGGTCCAAATCTAAAGTTTTTTCAGGTCATGTGTTACTGCTGCTTCAGGGAGACAAGCCACTAAGGGTAGCTTTTGTTCCTGTTTGATTATTCAGTAATACTTTAAAATAATGGCTTAATCTGTGTTCACATTTTTGGTGTTTATTGTAAACACATAAAGCATGTGGAAGTTATTTAGTATTACTGTGATTGTCAGAAGTCCTTTGATAGGATTTCTACTGTAATTCAGTATTAATTACTCTGAGCATTAAAGAAAAGGGGCTTATTTTTTGTGCTGCCTGAATCTGAAATAAATCTTCTTGATTCTGTAGGAGATGGCAACTTGCTTTCCTTAATCATTTGAATGTGAACATCTGTAAAAGCTGGTGTTGTATGGGTTTTGGAGAGAAAAGGTAGCTCAAAGGAGTACAAACCCAGGAGTTTATAGTTTGACCATAGTTTCACATACAGCACTTGTTGGTAAGGTGCTTACCATCTCCTCCACAACCTGTGTGCTATCAGTGGGTCACCTCAGTCTAACTCCTGTTGCAGTAATGTTTTGGCACCTTCATTAAGGGAATTGGTGCAAAGACCTGAGTCAAATAAAAAGAAATGAAGCTAGGGCTGGATGTATTTTTTTTGCTGACTAAAACTTCCAGATAATATAGTTTAAGTTGTCCCCAAGCAATTTACAAAACCAGGCTGAGTAGTTTCAGCTGAACAACACAGAGCTTGGTTCAGAAAACTGGCCAAGGCAGATGCCATGTTTTATGAGAGGTGAGTAGTCACCTCAGTCACTGAAGCTGTGGTAAGCCCAAGTTCAGCTCCCTTTTCTGTGTGAGGGGACTTAAACTTCTATCTCTCATCTAGTAGGAGGCAGTCCTAACCATCAGAAAAGGGGCATGCTGGGCTGGTGCTGTCAGTGTCATCTGCGGATATTGTTCCAGTTTGTGTGACTAAACAGGGAGGGCCTGAAGGCTGGGTGACTTCACCACCAGTTTAGATGGTCACCCTCTACTTGTCTTCCTGTCTGATTTAATGAGTATTGTATGTCCAGTAAAATTAGCTTTAACAAGAGGGATTGAAAGACCCTTCTTCACTCATTGCTGATATCTGAGGTTGCATTGCCCAGGTGAATATCCTGCCAATGTTGTCTTCTGGAATCAAGCTCCATCCAGTTCTGACAATTCATTGTTATTGGCTGTTCCCTGAGATAGGGAGCAAAAGAGAGAAAGATTTTCTTGCCTGATATTTCAGAATGTGAGAAGGTGGGACCACATCTGAATTATGGTGTGCTATATAAAACAAGAGGCATAGCACCTCTAGACGTGTGATGTGGGAGAACACCAACTACAGTTACAAAGCTTCTCCTATATAATATAGTATCAATGCCACTGACCCTTCTCTGGCATTTGGAAACTAAGAGAAATAGGGAATTGAATGTTTTGCTCCACCTTCCTCAGCCAGTGCATAGAGGGCTGTAAAGTACTCAGTGACATGCACTGCCTTTCAAAAAGTATTACTTTGTCCTAGCAAATAGCATTTATTTCCTGTTACCTTAAAAGAAAAAAAGTTTGTTTTTTAGTTCTTTTACACTGTATCTCCTTTGAATGAAGTTAATGAGGGGAAAAAAGGTGAAGGAACTGTAGCACTTTCACAGATATCAAAACAGTTGAAGAGATTAGCAAAAGCTCCAGCATGTTTCAGCTATCTGTATTTTGATTTTTTTTTTTTTTTTTTTTTGGTCGAGAGTGTTCTAGCTATAGCAATTTAAATTGAGTACAGGCTGTACTAACAGTTGAGGAGAAACCTTGGCAGTTTAATCGTGTTGAAAAGAAGTTTAAGTGACATTCTCAGCATTAAACACCATACATCTTGGAAAATATACCTGGATGATCTACTCAAAATAGTGGACTGTCCTAAGGGTACCATACTGGAAGCACAGTGCTAGGAGCATATATCAAGCCTTAAGAAAAGGTAAAAGGAAGTTGACATCACTAAAGGGCAAAGAAAAGGGAGATTAATGGAAACAGAGAAACATCCTACCAAAAGCTGAAGTTGTTTCCAAAGGAAATGGAATTTATTATAAGCTCTGGCAGATTAAATATTTTATCTATGTGGCAGGCAGAAAAAGTTTCCAAAAAGAACTAACTACAGGAATGAAAACCTAATGCTACATCCTCCTTCCAGCAACAGCACAAGCCAAAAAAGAGCAAAAAACACCCAACCCCCACCTGCCATGTGTGTATGGTCAACTGATGACCAGGTATAAAAGAAGTGCTCAGAGAAGACACAGGGAGGCTGTATGAATTATTTGCATGTGTTCACTGTGGAAGAAACTGAGGACATTCCTTGTGCCCATGGGGACACTCAGCAGGCTGAAACTGAGGTTATTATTAGAGAGTTTATGGTATAGATACAGGATGGATGTGAACATATTGGCAGGACTGGACTCAACCATGAGTGCTGAAGAACAGTAGTGTGCACTTCCTCACTTAAACCTGCCTTGGTACTTGAAGACTGGAAGGTGTTAAAAATGGGATCAGTGTTTAAAAACAGTTAAAATTAAAAATAGTTCAAGTAGATCTGTAAGCCTGACATCTCTACCAGCTGAATTGGTAGAGATTCTACTATAAGATAATATTAGTGAACACCTGGATAAATGTAGGTACTCTTGTGAAGAGTCAGCACTGTTAAGTCCAAGGGAAATTTTACCTTGTAAAACTTTTGGAGTTCTTTAAATAGATGCATATGGATAAGGGTAATCTATATGGAGTAGATAAAGTCTATTTGAATTTTCAAAGGCTTTTGAGAAAGAGATCAAGGCAATCATGATGTAAGAAGGAAGGTATTGGTAAAATAATTGGTTAGAAGGATGCAGAGAATAAGAGATTCGGCAAATATTTGGAAGTAAGATTCACTGGGGTTACTGCATTGACAAACTACACCAATATCAGGAAGTCTTCTGACCTGAAAATACTTGGATGTGCAGTTTTAAATATACCAGTCATGTTCTTACTCTTCCCTAGGTGTCCACATGAGTTGTAGCATGAAGGGTGGGCTCTTTTGAAGATCTAGTGTGCAGCAAATCAGCACATCTCAAACACTGTTGGAAGCCTTGAGAAGCATCTACTAATGCTTCTAGACATAATTGAACAGCACCAGAATTGCTGAGAAATATTGCTGTAAATTGACATTAGATGAAAGTAAAGTCTTTTTCTTCAGAAAGGACATTTTGAAAGCTCACTGAAGGTCTACAGCTGCAGTCCTTGGGCTGGCTTGAATTATCCTGGCTCATTTCCAGGGATTTTACTAATGGCATGAGCTCTTGTGCCAATGACTGGAAGGGACTTCCTCATCTATCGAACTGCTGTTTGTTTCTCTCTTTTTCTATCTTTTTAGCCTCATGTTTGGCTTCTGCTAATCTAACTACTCCAGAGCAATTTATCACCTCTTCTGCTTATACTCAGGTGGCCACCAGTTCATTGCTCAATTGCAATGCTCATTGCCCTAGGCATGCAAAACAGGTGAGGTTGCCCAGAGGGAGCAGCAAATAGAGGAAATACAGTGATCTTCTTTTGCATATTTTAGAGTTGTGTGAATGGATTTTACCCCATTTAAAATATTGTAGATTCACCACATATTCCTATGGGCTCTGAACAACTGTTTTTATTATCAAGCTTTTAGTGGGCAGTGTTGTTTAATGGGGATCTGCACACCAGCTGCAGGCCATGTGGCATGATCGCAGAGATCACCAGTGATACATGTACTATTGTTTAAAAAAGGTGCTCATAGACTTAAAAAAGAGCTTATTCTAGTTACAGTTGTTGCCATAATGCCTGTTGAAACATCTACTGTTTTAAATAATTTCTCTTCAGTCTACACTTTTTGTAGCACAGAGCATCTTTAAAAAGAAAACCCATTCAATTCAAACATTGCTGTGTTCTCTGTCTGTCCAGTTCTCTTTGGAAAGAGCTCTAAGAGGTTGAAGAGAGGATATAGTTGAATGTCACCTTCACTGACATTTGGAAATTATTAATATGCGAAGGATGTCATGATGTTAAAGAGAAAACTCAAAAGACTTGGCAAAAGTGTTCTCAGCTATGAATAGGTCTTTCATGGCTGTAATCATTTGATATGTTTTATATTTGGGTTACAAAGCATATAAGGCCAGAATGAACAGACAGGAAAGCATAATGTTATTAGCTTTGTGTTTGCTGCAGTGCTATCGTGGGCAGTGATCTACAGACACCTGTGTCTGGACACTAGTTGGGTAAAAGACCAAGATGTGCAGGAGACACTGCACTGTTCTGTTCCTGTTTGGTTGCTGTCCCAAAGACACAGCAGACTCTTAGGGAACCCATGTTAATCAAAAGTAAATCTCCTGAAGACTATATCTGGGCTTTGTTGCAGTTCTTTTTCCCATTAAAACCTGAGAAAATGTGTGATCTGGTTATGTTTCTTCTCACAGGCTCACTCTGGCATGCAGTCCAGTGAAATTAAATGCTAAAGATATCAGGCTTAGTTCTGTAACTTTTTTTTTCTAGCTGATTTCATTGGTTCTCTATTTTCTCATCCTCCAGACTTTCAGCTGTAAGAGCTGTGAAGTATTCAGAAGATTTAGAAATACTAGGCAGCAATTTCATTTTGACAATACAAGTAGTTTACAGCCATGCTGTTCTGGCTATCTCTTTGCATTATTTCCACTTGTGTGTGACTTTAGCAGCCACAATCTTCAAAGAGTCAAACTAAGATGAACAGCTCATCTTTTGAAAGCTAAGATTCAAGCTGTCAGATAACAGAAAGGATTGATGTTTAGCTCTGCTGGTTTTGGAAGGAGTAGCTATTAAAAGCACATTCTAATTTGAGTTGGCAGAATAAGGATCACACACAGTCCCAAAATACCAGTGAACACTGATTTTAATGTTTCATTGCTCTGGTGTACAGGATAGCTCTGTGTTCCATTGAAAAACAGAGAGTCAGCTTTCCCTTGGCACTATATATAGTATTCCCAGGGCAACAGCATAAGAGCAGTAATGGGTGGAGGTTTAAAAAAAAAACCTAATTAATACTGAATTCAGTCAGAAGGGGAGCCTGCCTCTTCATGGGGATTAGAGCCTACCTCTGCAATGTCTAACTGGACTTTCTGAGTGCATCAAATTATTCTGAAGGTCATTAAGGACAGCGTGTCATTAAGAAACAGGCTGATGGAGAAAGATGTAGTCTGCAGTCACTGTGGAAAGAGTGTGTTTCCTTGCTTTTGGGTCTTTGGAGCTGATGGTGGGAGTGACCAGAATCCCTGACCTGGAAAAAGCCATTGAAAAGGTGTATACGAAGGAGAATCAGGCTAATTTGTTTGTCTTTAATCTTTGGGACTGGAGATGAGAGGAAAGCACAGGTTCTTTGAGGTTGGAAGCCTCTGTCCATAAGAAAGAGGAGGCAGTGTGGGGTCTCAGCAGGCTGCAGGCTGTGCCTAAGGGACGAGCTGAAGGGAGTTTTGGAGAGTCATACCCTGAGAGGGGCGAGCGTCTCTGCAGGGCGTCTGAGTGGAAGATTTGCTGTCTTTGGGTCCATAAAGGGCAGTCAGGTGGGAAGAGAGGAGAGCAAAGGAAAAGGAAAGGATGGGAATAGCAGCACCCCATCCATGCCACAAGCTCTTGACTGGGTGACCGTGGTGCCTGTGGAGGGGCCCGCAGTGAGAACAGGGGAGAATTGCTCGTGCTGAAGCTGTTTGACATGAGATCAGACAAAGCACTGGGGTCTACCACAGGAATAAAAGCCTCCTGCATTGATGGAGAATGTTTGGCATCTGTAATTTTATTGGTTTAATGATCAGCCTTTATGATTGCTCATGTTACTTCATAACTTTTCTAATCACTCCGAAGTGCATTGCAGGCCTGAATTTTTTTGCTGAGGCTCCGAGCGTACTTCCAGTGAGATCAGCGTTGGTTTTGCCATTGACTTTAATGGGATTATAATTGAATCTTAAGTCGGGTAGCTGTCCTTAGGCTAAGTAAACAATGGCTTGTGTAGCTGGGGAAGTTGGGATAAAACAAGAAAGGGGGTCAATTTACAGTACTTTAAGTGCTCGTTTCTGACTCCCTGTGTGGACAGCTGGAATAGTCTACCTTGCACCTAATACATGCCAAAAGCGCCTACGTGGAGAATGAGCGCATGGAAACTAGTATGCTGTTAATTCAAACACAGTCTGTGTTTTAGTGAGATTGGCTGCACAAGCCCCGAAGGGGCAGGCAATCAAGAGGTGCATGATATGAATGAGAGCACAGGGCATTAAGGAGGGCATCACTATCTGAAAGCATAAAAGCACTCTGAGAAATGAGCGCAGTAAAACTCCTCTGTCACTGCAGTGGAGGTTCAGATGTGTGGTTGCAAGCTGACTTGTTGTGACCCCAGCTGTAAGCATATTCTAACAGCTGCAGCAAATTGCTAAATCATTCTTGGCTAATGCTGACATCAAATTATCTAAATAATTTTTGTAAGGTTATCCTTTGCCATAGGGACAAATACATAAGTCTTTATATGCCTTCTGCTCTATTCCCTTGAGCTCTGTTTGTCTTAATTTTAAAATAATGCACTATTTCTTTGGCATCTGAACTGTTCCCCTCATTACTCAATCTTTTTTTTTTTTGTCCGATAAGTCAACTTGCAATTAATCCAGAATGCTGAACTTGTGACTTTGCAGATGCCAAAACAGTAAGTGACTGCGATATCATCACAGGCATGAGATAGTGAGTCTCCGGGGAGATCAAAAAGAAACCAAGATGCGAGAAAACGCTGCCATTATTATCTGCAAGTGGGTTAGCTCAATGTCACTGCAGCAAATTCTTTGTGGGTACTGGAAGTCATCTCTTAGTACCAGGGAGCAGTCCTGTCCCTGAATATCAGCTAAAGAACATCAGTAAGAACATTAAAAACAGATTAAAAACAAAACCCAAAATGCTTAATGCTCTTAAGTCTTTGATTGTACTATCATGGCAATGTACTGTGGCAGTTTTCACTTGGATGCATCGTTCTCTCTGGAAAAGTAGAGCACAGCATTTGAGGGAACTCTACTGGTATCAAGGAAATTATTTCTCTGATATCTGTGCAGCTGTGCCTACACGTGCCTGTTGAAAGTTGTGCTTTTTAAGTCGATCTGTCATATGGACCTGACAGCAAAAATGTGTTGCTGACGATTTTATTTGCTCGCTGTCCATTAATGATTGTAGTGGAAGTAAAGTGCCTGGGCTGAACATGCCGTGATCTGCTTTCACCAGCGTTCACAGTCATCGGCACCTCTCCAGGCTGCCGTCAAGCTGCCGGGACGCATTACTGCAAATTACTGAGCAACTCTTATAGTCTTCAGGTGCTGCTCAGGGCTCGGGAGATTCCAGCTCCAGTTTTATCTAAATGCTGGCAACCTGCCATGCATTTATGTGAGCTTGACTGCAGAAGGTCAGAGGATGACCCTGAAAGCCGTTTGGCTGTTTCTTGCTCAGAGCAGAGCTGGGGACATAACTCACCTGAGATGCACTCTTGCATGAGGGGCTGGATCATTTGATGGGTTTCTTTTGAAGCCCTGTGAGTGGGGAGGAGCTGCACAGCTTCTGGGCTGTGCCACTGAGATTACCAAGTGTTCAAAGCACATCAGGTAGAGGCGAGCTCCAGCAAGGAACCAGAGGCTCCTCATTCAAAGAAGGCACGAGGATTCAAGGATTGGCACGAAGGAAGGTGTTGCTGCCCATCTGCGAGGGATGCTGCCCATCTGGATGCGAGGACTGCACCAGGCTGGCAGTGTCCATGCCACGACAAGCAGGAAGGAACTGTATTGTCATGCTCACACATGCATTACGGAGCTGGTCAGCTGCAGAGGAAAAGCCCTCCTGGTCTCTCTGTCAGGCATGGAGTAGCCTCCTCGCTATCTGCTGGGACAGATGTGGTATGGTACCCCCAAAGTCACTGCTGGAATGGGGTTGCCTGCAGGACTCCTTGTCTGGATTGGGAGCTAAAGGAAAATACACTTGAGCTTCCAGTAGTAATTCTAGAGACTTGCTGAGGCACAGCGTTTGTCCCCAGATTTCTCAGCCTCTAACCAGCCTGTGGAATGTCAGAAAGCTGGACAGGGCTCCTATTTTTACAAATGGGGAACAGAAAAATTCATTTGCTTCTAATATCTCCCCTCATGAGGAGTGCAAGATGGGCAGCAGCTTATTGGCTGTGTTAGGCCATCAGACCAGCCGAAATCAGCATGTTTTATGCTTCTACATGGGCTCCTGGCCACCTGTATAATGTCCATCTGTTGAACTGGGCGTGATGCCTACCGACACTGTGACCAGATCATTTGGATGAGGCACGGGTTTCCAGGAGGTGATGATGTTCCTGAAGGACAGTTTGCAGTAGCATGACAAATGCTGTCCCTTCTGCCTGAAGTCCCTCCCATGCACCACTCTCATGGCAGTGCTGTTCACTGCTCGTTACTTTAAGGCATTTGGGGAGATTCACCTAGAAGAAAAGTAAACGTGTTGTGGCAATGATAGCAAATGAATATTCAGAGACAGTCCCTGGCCCTCTGTGACTGTATCTGAGCAATTTTAATGTATTCATCTTAGAGCTGCGCAGTGCTTTTCTGTGAATGGTGAATTTGCTGAAAAAAGCAATTTTAGAATAACCACATCTATTTGCCATCTGAAGTGAAATTTGTTAACTAGCTGTAAGTGGGAAAGTACATGGTGAAACTGGCTTCCAGGAGTGACAGAAGACCTGTTTCTGCCTTCCCCTCAGCCAAGGTGCAGGGACCCCATCACGTCAAGCTGTGTGCTCAAGTTCCCCTTACTGTGAAAGGAAGTTTGAACCTGCATCTCCCACCTCCCAGTGGATGTCCCAAGTTATGGGAAGGGGGATAGTCCAAAAGCCTGCTGCTGGTCTTATTCTACCTTTTGTAAGGTTATTAGAACAGGGTTTGGATACTGAGGCTCTGAGCACCTAGGTGAATACTGAAAGTATTAAGCTAGGGATTTTTTTTTTTACCCTCAGTGACTGTGTCTTGATGGAAATGGAACAAGTTTAATAGGATGGACCCAGCTCCTCTACCTGATAATCCGACAGGTTGTCTTGCTGCTCCTTAGGAAGAGAGGATGGTAAAGCCTGATTTGGGGAACACTTAGTTAAAGGTCTGATAGTAATAGAGTGAGGGGGCCCATATGAGAAGGTACAGCCAGACAATTAATTTCTGCCAGGGCACCTTGGTCTTGGCTGGCCTTCTATATTCAGCTGTGTCTTGTCTATTTCTAGAGAAAAGAATGACAGATGCAGTAAGTTATGAAATTATTTTTATTGTTTTGTTTTGTATGTTCAGGTTGAATTGATTTCTTGCTTGGAAGACAGTGGCTTTGTCTACGTTAGCAAATAGCAGCATGCAGTAGGAGCAGATCTGCAGAGCAAAACACTAATGAAGGCCCAGGCAGATTTCAGGGGGTTTGCTTCAAAACAGCTTTATTCTAATCCCACTTGAAGGAAATTTTGAAAGAAACCTGTAGCAAATCAGGAGACCAAATATTGCTTGTTGAAAATGTCAACAAAACCTTTCAACTTACTAGGAATATTTCAAGTTTTCTGCCAAAACAAAGACTTCAAAAAACCTGGCACATGTTCATGAGACATTTCAGTGCTGTTGAAGCTGTATTTTTTGTTGGCAATTGTTTCAACTGAAATTTTATGTGGTGCTTCTTGAGGTCATCTGGCATCCTACTTAAACCTGTGTATCTTGCTGTGTGTGTAATTCTTGCTGTTGTTTCAAAGAGGTCTATATGCAAAATTAATCTCTTCATAACCCTTTAAAAAAGGTATTCTTATACCTATCTCTGCCTGCACCAGAGAAAGGAAAAGAATCCAGTGCTACTGTCTCAAGTTTTTTGTTCTGACTCCTCTGCTGCGTGACTATGAAATCAGTCATGACACATGTGCCTTAGCTGCAGGAAACTGAGAGAGAGGAGGCAGCAGCAAGGGCAAGACGGGCACTTGGGAGCTGAGAAAAAATTAGGGATCACATGCAGGAAAGCAACCCAGCTGCAGTGAAAGGAGTGTGTGTGAGGCTTGTGCAGAAGTGGCTTTTAATGTAGTAAACTTTGCCTGCATGCTGAAGTCTACAGATACTGTCACGTGGTAAAGGTGGGGAGGACTTACTGGTGCTCTGAAGATTACATGGACTCTGGAAAGAAAGCAGAGTATCGAGAGTAAATCATAGTGACATTCTGATGCAAAGGTACCCTCCAATGCAGTCAACACCCCAGGACAGCAAGTGTTCCCATTACTTAGCAAGTTTGTGGTTTAGGTATTGGATTTTACCCGTGGCTCTGGCTGACCTCTGTATCAGTTACATCCAATGATACATATTTGGGATAATTCATATTTTACTGAAATGTGATTTGTTTAGTGTCAGACATCAGGACAGGTCAAAACATCAGTCCAGGTTTTGATGTATGTGAATGGCCTAGGATTTCCTGCCAGATGTGTCATTCCTCTTGGCATATCCAGAAGCCTATGGCAAGGAAAGGTCATAGTCTTGACAGGATACTGGTTTTGGAGTAGTATACAAGTCTAACATCAGGGATAAAATAGACATCGGCAAATAGCTATTGGCAATTTAACAAATTGTAACCTGATGTAGTTTTTATATCAAGAGATGAGAAGACTATCACATTAGAGAAATAATCTGTACATATACATTGCCCTCCTCATAGTTGCCAACTAGTCTCTCCTTTAACTTGCATGCTACAAATACCAGCTGCTTTTAAACCTGCTCAGTGTGTAATTCACCACAGTCACCAACTCTGAATATTGTTTGGTGCCTGTTGCTAAATTTTTGTGGTGCCACTTATCCTAAAGAGTTCATTGATTTCTGGTTTATTGTTTGTAACAAAGTATGTTCTTTGAGATTTCTCTCAGTTCCAGAACGAGAATTAACTACTTCGGTAGTACAACCTAAATCACTATACAGGCATAACAAAAACAATTCTTAGAAGTCTTACAAGTTTTGTAAGTCCAAAGTTTCTGTTTAAATATTTATTGGATTTGCTTGTTCAGCATGTAACTTGGATTCTTTTTTAGTATGCCTTTAAGAAACAAGAACAACATGGACTTTAAAATTTCTTTTAAAGGTTCCTGTGCCTGAAAAACTAAGTTGGGTTTTGGACAAAAAGAAAAAATGTCACTAAAAATTATTGATTTTCAGGAAAACCGTCAGTGTTCATTCAGGGTTTTTTGAAAAGATGAAATCAGAAACATTTTGGTTTCTGAAGTTAGTGGGATACCAGATAGTTGTCAACTGTCTATTCAGGTTTATGTTTTTAGAAGAGAGGCAGTGTCAGACAGTCAGAAGTTTGTCTGGACTTTTGCTGGGCTCAAGAAAACTGTGCAGGTAATTGTAAATATGTGTATGAAGAGCAGCTTTTAGCTGGGTTTTGAAATGACTGGGAAAACCTATGTGTGACTGACTTGTTTTTCTCTGTTGTTTTACAGGTTCCAGAATCTGCTGTGGTCTCGAAAAGCGTTTGTGGACAGTGTGAAGGTGTATAACCACAGCTACATCTACATGCCAGCCTTCTCGATGAAGACAGGGACAGGACCCTCCCTACGTGTCTATTACACCCTGGAGGACTTTGATGCCAAGCAGGCGGTCCTTTTCGCCAACCCCAATTTCCTGCGTGACATTGGCAAGTTCTGGAAGGGCAAAGGTATCCATGCCAAACGGCTTTCCACGGGACTTTTCCTAGTCAGCGCCGCCCTTGGTCTGTGTGAAGAAGTAACGATTTATGGCTTCTGGCCGTTCTCGGTGGACCTGCACGGGAAGTTTATTAGCCATCATTACTATGACAATGTCTTGCCTGATTCTGGATTCCACGCCATGCCGGAGGAATTTCTACAGCTCTGGTTTCTTCATAAAAGTGGTGTACTGAGAATGCAGCTAGAACCATGTGAGGACCCTTTAATCCAGTCTTCTGCCTGAGGATCGTAGGAGTTGGTTTGGGAGATCCAATAGTTTTTAATTTCCATGCTCTCCAGCAGAGAGTTCTGTTTTCTGTTGATTCTTTTTAAAGGGAAAATAATCGTGGATCTGCATGGACCATAAAAATGCTACCTGAAGGCCAAATGGAATACGTCCTTAATGTATAGTGCTTTATGGAACTGGGGCAGGGAAAGTGAATCTCTCCATCGAGCCCATTCAGCAGCATTGTGAAAATAATGTCAGAAGCAGCACAGCTGAACTTTCCGGGGAACATTTTTAAATGACCGATGTAAAAAGGGCATTAAGGCTCGGAGAGACACAGGGCCACCCACAAGCTTTTGCTGACAGTGCCAAATATGACTGTCTGTTCAAAAATCCATTTCATTACAGATTGGCACAACTTTCCTTTTTCCTTTTTTTTTCCTCTGTGTGGGGGTGTGTGTGTGTAGGAGAGCATGTGTGTGCTGTTGACTCTCTTTGTTTCTTTCCTTTTTCTTTTTCTTTTTTCTTTTTTTTCTTTCACTTTTTTTTTTCCCCAATGGAAGGAAAAGGAAAGGCTGAAAAGCCCCAGGAGCTGAGTACCATCAGCTCCTCCTAAGACTCTTGGGGGCATGAAGGGTGCTAAGAATCTGGTTAGAAGAATGTCCTAGGAATGCCCTGCTACTGAGTATGGGTGGACCTACTTGCTGTAGGTTTTATCAGAATAGTTTAGGTCATTGCACTTAAAGCTATGCTAATGCTATACTGTGGGCAAGAGCTGGTTAAGGGAAATTGGTCTACAAATAAAACTTGTGTTATAAAACCAGTAGTGCAGTGCAGCCTGGTTTCAGCTGACCTGCTGCAAGATTTCCATGGTGACTTTTGTAGCAGGGATGGTTCCTGACCTGTTTTGCTGTCCAGCCTTGGGGATTAATTCTGTATTCATTTGGACTCCAGATGTTCATTGACTGTCAAGGGGATTTGAGGTGTTCAGTGGAATGCAGAATGAGGTTCTTCATTTGCTTATAGCAGAAAACTAGAGAAATGAATGTAAGTGTCATTTAAAATGAGTTGAAGCTTTGAAAATCCTTTCTCTTCGTGTGACTAGCTCTTCTGCTTGGATTGTAACGTTAGCCTTAAAGACTTGTACTTTTCTCGCAAGATTGTCTCTGGTTAAAGATAGTCTGAAAAATAAAACAGCCTTTGGGAGCACTGAAAAACTGCGTAGCCAGCAAGAAAAAAGTAAAAAAAGAAAACGGCAGGCCCTTATGTAAGGCAGCCTCTCTCCTCACAGTGGGTGAATTATGTCAGTGTGTGCATTGCACGCGTGCTGCTCTGGCCAGTGCAGTGCCCGAAGGACTGTTTTATTTTGGGTTATTACTTGGGCAGCAGATGGTCCTATAGCCATGTAAATGAGAAATCTTTTTGTTTGTTTGCTTTGGTTCAGCACTGTAGGACAAGAAGAGAATATCAGCTCAGTCCACGGTGCAATTTCATCTGCAAGATGTTATCAACATTAACTTTAAAATCCAGACCAATGTTCTCTTTCTTATCCTTCCATCATTAGTAGCTGAAATTCTAGTCAAAGTGTTGAAACAACAAAACTGTCATCAGGTTTCCACAACAATTTCCTGTGCTACCTGTTTTAGCTCCAAAGTGCTAGTATTTTGGGGGATGTGTCCTATCATATGTTGACAATGTCTCTCTTTGTAGGCTACCAGGTGCAAGTTATATAGATGTAATTTAAAAAAAAAAAAAGGCAAAATCCGTGGCTCTTCTTTAAATATGAATAATTCAAATATCTATGTAGGACACTGGAAAAAAAAATCATGTTTTGCTTTTTAAACCTATGTTTCATAATAAAATCTTCTTTCTAAATATGGATATTCCAAGCATAAAGTGGGCACTGTTCCATAAGATTACAGGGCAGTGCTAAATTGTAACATGGAGATTTGGATTAAATAGTGTTCTAGAGATTGTTCTGATAAAATCCAAATGTGCTTCTATAACCCATTTTGTCTTTGTCCATATTTTTGTTAAAAGTACAGTCAACACACTGATGGAACCTCACTTGATAATTCGTTCCCTTTTGTTATGTTTATCTATGATGTGGGTACTCGGTGAGGAAGGATTTGAAAGTAAAATATTTTCTTTATTGCTTGTTATGGCAGAAATTTTACTGAGCTGCCTTTCTTGGAAAAGAAGAGGCGCCTGTATGGTTTTTATTGTACATGTCAAGTTTTGCACTTTTTAGTGCTTTAAAGATGACATTATCTGTGAGAACAACAGTCAAAATATGGTGAGCTAACATGGCACTTCAGCAGGATGCCAGCATTTCTATGGGGGTGGGAGGGAATGAGGAGAGTAGGGGGGAACCGCCTCTTTCTTGCTGGTCATTTTTTGGTATTTTTACCAGTCCTTGGGAATTTAGTTCTGAACCCCTCTGATGGCTTTCCAACCCTTTGGTAATCCTTTTTTCCATGTCCTGGGAAAATAATTGGATTAGAAGAACAAGAGAAAAACATGTATTTTTGTAGGAAAACTCTGTGCAGTGTTTCATAATGTCTGGCTTGTTCATGTTCAACCAGTGCCCTGGGTATCTGGAGATGTTGTATTCCCCATCTCTGTAAGACTGAGGCAGACTGAAGCTGTAGCCTGTGGTCTTTGTGAATCCCTTCTGATGTCTGCAGTCCTGACATTTGCAAGGAGATGATAGCTTCCAAAAAATTATGGGGGTAGGAGAGACCCAGGCTGTGTGTGAGGTGTGACTGATGTTGGAGAAATTGATAATTCTGGCTCTGTTCACATTTATGTGTAGTGAATATAACTGCATCTTACAAAGACAACGACATTTGATGGGGAAGTAAAGGCTTCAATGATAAATAATTTTCTATAACTTCCAGAAAACTGGCAGCTGAGGAAAGAAGAGAAATAAAAATAAATGCCCCTTTTGAGAGAGAAAAATCTGTTTTAGCTGGCTGACTTGTCGGTCCATGCAAACACTGGCCAGTGATCAGCCTTTTGCCCAGCAAGTAAAAAGGGATGCAGGAGAGCACTGCAAGTGTTTTGTGGCAAAAGCAGTCACACACACACAAAAAAAGAAAAGCATCTGGGAACGTGAGAGTGGCAGCTGCCTGACAGAAACGTTGGAGTAAATATGCTCTGTCCATGCTGCTGCTCAGCATGAGGCTTGCCTTGTCTAAATCTAGGAAGCGGGGGGGTACATGTATAGGATCATTGATGTGAAATATGACATTGCATGCAAGGGCCTGAAGTTGTATCCTTCTTCAGGAGGGAGGTCACACCATGGGATAGGACCATACTTCTGCTTAAATACAGGCACAGGCAAATCCAGGAGGCTAACTGTAAGTGTAACCATGAGAAATCAGCATCTTGCAGTCATGTCAAACTTTGGTCAGAGTGATTATATCCACCCAGCATTTACCTATTGATTGATTCCAGTCCATTGATGGCAGTGCTCTTAATCAAATCTCATTGCTTGTATCGCTACATTTTCCTTGAAGTGAATTGAAATCTTAATGTTTATTTTGTTAGTGACATTCCCTACTCTAGCTTCTCTATTACTTCCACTGTCAGTCCCTGAATTTCTCTGATAGTGCAGCTAAAGCTGCACAAGTCTTTGCCAGGTTGAAAGCTACTGCAACTCATCTTCAATAAAAACTAGTTCAGACTGGCCAAATGATTTTTTAATGTTCCTAGTTCTTAATTTTATCATAGAGGTGACAAGGTACAGAAGCACTGGAATCATTGCTCTGCATAGGAAGGCATTGCCCCACATATGTAAGTAGAATAAATTAAATTCCTTAACAAGAGCTGTGCATGGAGGATATTGAGTACTGAAATCACTCTAGATATAATCTTTTTGGGGTTGTATATGCTTTTGAGTAAATCAAGACCAATTTTTGAACTTGTGCCAAAACTATGTAAAACTTCTCCTTCCTGTTGATTATGAAGCCTTTGGAGCTCCTCCTAAAACAGACAAGCAAAATAGAAGCCAGCAAACTAAAATCAGAGAGAAGGGGTGCGTGTGCTCATGAGAATAAAAACATTTATAATTTTGGCACAGACCTTGCTATAATACTAAGGACTCTTATTCATGTATTTGAATGTTGTATTTTTATATTTTCGCTAAAATGAAGATATCAAGTTTGGGGTGAACCAGCTACAAAAGTCAAAGGTCCAAGCCTCTGTTACAGCTTAACTTTTGTAGAATATAGAAATATTGGCCGTTTGGTCGACTTGACTACTTTTACCTTTTTGTTAGCTTCATCAAAATGCTGTCACAACATACATTGCTGAGTTTGCACCTCTGCGGGAACTGAAACTAAGCAAAGCATCTGCTTTTTTAAACTGAATGTCTAAACTGTGGTAGTTATGTCAAACCCTTCCTTTTTACATCTTCATGGAAACTGGTTTAATATCTGGCTCACCCTTGCCTGTAATTAATAAGGAGAACACGAGTGAAGAAACTTTTGATCTAGAAGTGAGGATGATGAAGGAGGTGAATGCTGTCTCACCCTTTACTGCCTGCTTTGGTTCTTTTCTTCAGCTCAATAGATTAGGAAGTATTGGAAGAAGTCCAGGTTATATGAAGGACAGGCAGTTCTTGAACGGTTGGATGATGCTGGAAAAAAGGAAGATCAAATCAGTGGTGTAACAAATTGGAGTGTAGCAATTCTTGAGAAAGATCCCCAGTTCTAAGCAACTGTAGGACATTTTCATCTGGTAATGACTGTGAAAAATGGACTACCTATGACCCACCGATGGTTTTCTGCGGGACGGCAGCAAAGCAAAATGCTATGAGAAGGGGAAACTGATTAAACAGAAAGGAAAATAAAATGGAACAAATGATGATGAAAAAATCTGTCTTTCCCTTCTCTCCTGCCACTCTCCCCAAAACACATACATAAAATGGACTAACCAGCTATTATCCTGAGTCTCTGGCTCCTTCATGAAATGATACGGTGGGCTTTCCATTAGCTGATACTTCCTAGTAAACAAAATTCATCAGACCTTGTCCAGAAATGCCTATTCCCCAGCTCCATGGCTGTTTGGGGGATGCTCTGGGGGGCTGTGGCTGTCCTGGTGTGCTGTGACCTCCCTAATGGGACCCGCTCCTAATGTCATGTGGTTCCATAAGATCTCCCTCTGGGATCATCTGGACTTGTATTTGTGCCCCAAGAAGTCAGCCTAAAGGATCTCTCTGCTCTATCCTTCCTGGTGACCATCCTCCTTGGGGTTAGAAGTGTGATTTTAAAAATCATTTTGAACCATCTTTTCTTCTAAAGTGTTGATAAATCCAACAAGAGTTAGCTCCAAATTGAAAATACAACTTCAGTTAGGTGTTGGTAATTCCATCACTGGAGAACGGAAAGAGGATGGAAGAAGGCTGTGTTTTTCAAAGCGATTGTTCTAAAATAGCTTCTTTTTCCTTGAATTCCCAGATTTTGTCACTTGGAATCTATCAGAAGTTTGACTTTTTGGTATTTTTTGAACAGAACAATTACTAAAAGACTTGCTGGCCTTTATGTTAAATATTAGCAAACTCATTTTCCTAAGTAAGTGTAACACAAATACCCAACAGGAGGCTTAACCTATTCTCCCTAGCTGATATTTCTTTGGCAGCAATGAGAACTTAAACAGCTACTTATTCCTCCCTGATTATTCATTTTCTTCAGTTTTTACTACAGCAGGTTGAGCTCTTCAGCTTAATGCATATACCTAAAAATGAAACTCCCTCTGTCCTTTCAGCTGTAAAAGAAATAAAAAGTTGTTAATTGAAAATGATTGCATAGGTTCTCTCTACAATCAGGAGAGACAGGCACCTCCAGATGGTGATTCGTGCTTTTTCTGAACACGGGCTGCATTCAGAGGTCTCTGCAGGACTGTGAAGACACCCCAGCTGTGTCTGTAAGGCTGAGCTGTGCAGGGCAGAGCACAACCTTAAGCGTTTTCCCTAGTGGTGTATAGTTTGCTTGTGAGTGTACTGCTGTGGCTTTGTCAGGTGCCCACCAATGCTGTCCTGACTGGTGCTCAGGCATTGCACGGGGCAGGGGATGCAGCTCAGTGACCTGCTCCTGCTGGTCCATGCGGATGATGCCAGCCCGGTCTGAGAAGTTCAGCTGTGTGTTGAGTTCACCCAAGCCTGGCGTGCCGCTTGCGCGTGGGGACAGCAAGTAATCCTCACCCATGTGAAGGCAGCAGGTACGTTCAGGGCAGTAGCATGTAAGGATAAGGCTGTTGACTGCTGCTGGGACTTGGCAGTCACCAGGGTTGCTGCATTGAGATCTGCCATGGGTATGATTCAGCAAGTACCATTGCAGACCAGGTCCTAGATAATTACCCGTGGCAAGGTTAGCCCTCTCCTGCTTCACGGTCAGAAGTGTTGGGCTTACTCATCCCTTTGGAGACCAGCCTGCTTCTTGCCCTGAAACACTTTTGATCCCTGGCAACTCTCAGAAGGGCCTATTAAAACTGCATCTTAAAATAATCTACCTGTACTCCCTGCTGCTATTGAGTTGGTCAGCTTTCTGTTGAGCTGAATATTTATTCTGTTTGGGTCCCTCTAAGGCAAGTGAACCTTTAGCACTCAGACCACCTGGAATTTACTGTGTTATTCAGTGTCTTCACCTTCCAAGTTAAACTCTTTTTTCTTTTAGACTAGATTTAACTATTGTGAGTGAATCCAAAGTGCGTATAAGAAAGCAACACCACAAGTAATTGTTCTCTGGGTTTATGAATAAGCTGTTGTTCAATAAAACACTAAAGTACCTTTTGAATAGTTCCTGTTGATTTCTAATTGTATATTCAATGAATTGTTTTGCTCAGATGGGGCCTATAACAAAGATGAGTTGCATCATTTTCTGTTTATTGGAAGGGAGCAATTACAGATGCATAATATATTTTAAGCTAAATTCTTACCAAGAAGTTAGGGAATCTACATATATTCTGTGAGAAGCTTTGTTATTGTGTGATTACGTTGGTAGTAAAGGAAACATTTTCACTGAAAATAGATGCACAGAGGAAAAGAGATTTTGATTAGAACAGTATAACCTGGAGCACTGAGACCCAGATTCAAGTCCCTGCTCGGATGTCTTTGACCAGGATCTCGGTGTGCTGCAAGACTGCCATAATCACAACTTCTTTTTCTTCTCTGCATGTATTAATTTTTGTAGAAAATGCTTGAACACTTGTTTTATAATCCCTACGTGCGCTGAAAGGAAACACTCCCTTTTTCAAGAGCACAAGTTTTCTTTTCGGATACCCATAGCTTTTAGTATGTGGAGCAAAACTGACAGAACATGTTCGGTTTTCAGGAGAACACTGTTTTGGAGTAGTCTGGCAGGGCTCCTGCAAACACGTGAGTTGATTGCTGCCTCCTGAGCTGCAGAGTTTCAGCAGGTGATACAGACTGTGCTGCACTCACAATAAAAAAAGATATTTTAGCCGCAGCTCTGCCTGCTTGATGTCTCCCATATGCTGAGTGGTATTTCTTAGTTCTGCAAGGGTTCTTCAAGCATGGACTTTGGTCCTGAAGATCATACATTAACTAATTCTAAAGGACTGGACTTTGAACGTACTGGAAACTGAAATGAGCATTGAGATAACCTGAAATAAGTCCTTAAGTGTATCATTTGGTCACGCTGGATTGTTTGGCCTATTACAACACAGACCTGTCTGTATGCGAAAGCCATTTTATCTGAATATGAGACTTGTATCTATGAGGAGGTCACTGGAAGGTGAATGTCTGATGCTGCATAGGGCGAGGACTTCCAAAAAACACTGTGTTTTTATTTATACCAGTAATGAAATCCCCATTGAGCCAATATTGGATTAGGTCAGCATTCAGTGCTCTTGAAACTCCTACCCGGTAAGCATTTCCAAGAATTCTCCCGGGCACAGGCAGAAACAGTAGGTTTTTCTTTTCTTCGTGTGCTTCACCTTTGAAAATGGAATGCAGTGTAAATCAGAACTCTTGTAGACTACCTAAATAATATATAGGCACACAATTCTATAAATATAAACAAAATAGCTGATAGCCTGAAGTTTATATCTCAAACACTCATTAGTATCTTGAAGAATTACTTTAAAATCATTTAGTGAAAAAAAAAATTGCACAAATTTTACATGTGAAAAAAGATCCTATTTTTTTCTAAAATACACCAATAACTGAACAAACTCTGTGCTAAGAGATATGTGAGTCTTTCCCCTGGTTTTCAAGTTATTCTGCACTTCTAGCTTTGTACTCAAGTCCGTACTTCTGCAAAGCTTCCAGTTTTAGACTATTCCGTGTGGTGTCCTTAGATTAAATATTAAATGTTGTACTCTAAATATAGTCAAAAAAGAAGGAAAAACAAACTCAGGACAGAGGTTCAGATCTTCTGAAGTCTGTTACTGTTTATGTACTGCCATTTAGTTGTGGTGTCTAAAGAACTAGCCAAAGATCAGAAAGGAGATAAATATGCACGATGACACAGTCTTTCTGGTAAAGAGAAAAGGATGTAAGCACGTATTTAAATGCTTTGCTGAATTGGGGCCTAAAGTTATTAACAGATGTTAGGTCTTTATCTGTTTGCTTCTCTTTCCCTTGGTTCTTGTGGTACCAGGGTGAAACCTGCTGTGTTCACAAGTTTAAAATCTCCTCTGCACTACGATGAACTTTCTTCTGGGCTCTAAACCTAAAAACGTAACAGAGAGACATAAACCACTTTAGATTTATTAATACCGAGCACAAGCAGGCTTGTGTGCATTATTTCACATCTTCCTAGTAGTAATTACTGTATTAACTCAGAATTAAAATGAAGGCTTTCTTATTTCCGATACCACTTACCCCAGAATGTTTGATATCTTTCTTCCTGCAGTGGTTTCTCTGTCAGGTGAATGGAGATTACATTTAGCTCACTGGGAGATGTTTTGAGAGTTAGTTAACTTGTGCTTGGGAAGTAAAGTGAAAAAACAGAAATTTTGTAAAATATAAAGGTTTATCTGTTTTGAACAGTGAAAACAAGCAAATGAATAAACCTTTTTATTGGACTGAATTTATGCTTCTATGTTAAAATCCACCCTCATTGTTAACAAGTACAATAAGGACATTACCTTCAGATAACACATAGATTGTAGGAAAGTGAAAAGTCATGCATTTTAATGAGAAAAGGTTTTTCTTCTCTCTGCCCTGCCCTTCAATTTATAAGGCAAATTCTGTCCTCTCTCTTACTGTTCTGGCTCCTGTCAAATCAACAGAATTGCCTACATTTTAACCAGCTGTCTGTTCTCAAACCTGAGGGAACTCATCCTATGAAAATTTTAAATTAAGATATTTTAAAGCAGTGCCAGATTATGCTACCTAGTTAAAGGTTCCTATTCTGTAAGCTACTGATTTTTTCCACAAGTGTAGAGCATGAGCATTTTATGCTATTTGTCGGTTGTTGTCGTAAGGCAGATATCTTACTGCATTTCAAACATCTGCTACGCTAAGGTGTCAGTCTGAAATCAAATCATGATCTAAGTCATGTTGTTTCAGCAAGTTGCATAGAAGTGGTCCATGTGCTTCTCTATATGTCAAGTATATTGTATGAGCCAAGTGAAAATGAAAAAAGGATTTTGCTACAGTGTGAAGCCTCACCATTGACTGGCTGTGTCTGGGAATTAGATATCCTCAAGAAATTTATTGTGCATGATGGATCTGATGCCTGCTAATGTTTCCACTCATTGCCAAATAATTTTGTTAGACTGTATTGATATAATGATATGATCTTTCCCCCCTGCTATTTGACTGCAGTTTTTCTTTTCTGATAGTTTTTACAGGGAAGAAATATTTCTTTAGTCTTTTTTTTTTTTTTAATGATGATTTATATCTAAGGCTCAATTCTAGTCTCAGATGCTGGTTGTCTTAAAAATGTTGGTCTTACGCTTTTTTCCTGTGTTGTGCACAGTATCTTCGTAACACTACGTATGATGATCGACAATGAAGTCTTGACAAATTATCTTCCTCTTAAATATTAAAAGTCTTTAAGAACTGAAAATTCTTCTGGCTTTCATAAAACCCAGTCTGGCTGTAAGCCTCTTTGGGTTTTAGCCTAAATTGCACACAGTCAAATCTTGAATCTTTACAATATCTTAGTGCACTCATAGTCAATCAGGCATCAGTAAAATATAAATTCATTTTCAAAATTGCTTTCAACCTCAGTGAAAAACAAGGATTCTTTAATAAACCTTCTTAATAATGGCCTGTAACTACCATGGTGATAAAAATATTTTTTATTTTCATTTTATGTCTCATGGAAGTTACAAGCTGAGACATGGATATAAACAACTCGAATCAGTATCAGTCTAGTCCTCTTGTTTTTGGTATGCGTATTCTTTCCAGTGACCTTATTATTTTTCTTTTTTTCTTTTGTTTGCATCTCAGTGAATACCTCTCAGATTCTCATCCAATACCTAAATTATTACTACATGTAATGTACAGGAATTGCACCTAGTAAGGTTTCTGTTCCCCTGGAGAGTTTACTAGTAGTCTGAATTTTAAATGAAGGGGGTTTTATCCTCTTCTTGAGGGGCTTTGGGAGATGCTCAGGGGTGCTGCCGGGGCTGTACCTTGTGCTGAGCAGTGGGGCCAGGGTGGCACAGGGATTTGGCATAGTCCCAGGGCTGCTGGGTGCTCACAGTCTGGCTGGGCGAGAGGAGAGCCAGCGGGCAGTGGAAGGTGATACAAGCCCTGGGATGAAACGTGCAGCGTGGTCCCAGCCCTTGCTTGCCAGACGCTGAGCAGGAGCCGCTGCCGTCTGCTTCCTGCTGCATGCTCCCTCCCCGGGACATGGCATGGGGCGCCTGGTGCTCAGACACAGCCAGCCTCCCTGACCCTGCTGGGAAGGATAGTTTTGCATCTGAGAAATAGCCTCCCAGCTGGAAATTCATGGAGCAGGGTTACGCCGTCCCCTGCCCTGCCTTTCCTGGTCCTGAGCAGCTCATCACCAGAGCTGGGTGCTGGGAGCTCCCCTTGGCCAAGTGGCTCCGCGCTGTAGCCTCCTGGAGCGGAGCCAAGACAACTTCTGAGGGACAAGCCAGCAAGCATCTGGGCCCTCTTAAAAGCAGAATAAACTTCAAATGCAACTGCTAGAGCAATCGACACAAATAGCAACACAACTCTTTCCTTTGTTGTGGAAGGGAAGACAGTGCAAAGCGTTTTCATGCCGTGCTTTAGCCAGTTACAGGTCAAGACCAAGAAGTTTGAATGTGCAAACAGTTTGCTGTAAAGTCTGATTTTTCACCCTGAGCCTAGGATAGAAATGTCTCCTGTTTTCATTTAGAAACATAGATTTCTTTTTTTAAATGTATTTAAAGACAAATATGAGTATCTAAGTTAGCAACTGAAATCTTGTAGAGTCATTTTCATCTTCTCCAGCTCTGGCAGTTCAAGTTAACACAGCAATTCTGCCTTCATCCTGGAAGTCCTTTAAGGATGTGTAAACCTTTGCGTTTCTTACACATACCAGACACCTTGCTTTAACCTGTGTCAGTGCTGGTTCCACCTGGCTATTTCTGAAAGCTCAAGAAAAAAGCAAACAAACAAAGATATGGAGGAAATTAAAGGTGCCTCGCTGTGACATTTTTATAGAGTGGTACATTGCTTTGATAATGAACTGTGAAATGTGGCATGCGGATGATGATGAATGTAAAAGACTGCATGCGTTTTTATTTGAATGTCGTGTCCATGAGCTGGATTATTAGTATGAGCTCTGTAGTGTAAAAAAGAGAAGTGAAATGGAAAGAAGATTTCTCTAGCAGTTTTTGCAGTGAACCACATCCTCTTTCATCTATCTCCCTTTCCATGACCAGACTCAGATTCTGGTAACGTAAGCTTTACTGTTAGATGGTAATAAACAAAGTGCTCTCTTCCTAGAGTTAAATATGCTTCCTTCCAGCATTGTAAGGGAAAACCTATTTGCATTTCCAGCAGATCAGACTTCTTCCCAGGCGTGGGCTCATAGGGCTGCACTGTTTGTGAGATCAGTCAGGCTCACTGATGATGCCTTACCATGTGTTTCCTGCCCACAGAATTCAATAGTCTGTTCCTGTGCCAGGAACATAAGTGACTGTGGTTTGGTATGGTTTGCTGCTTGCTTATGGCTGGAAGCTGAAGTGCAAGCTAAAATGCCATGAGCTCGCTTCCATTTCTTATAGGCATAGACATGCATGCAATTTGAGGAAGGAGTTTTGAGCTTGACTAGAAATGGGCCAGGCAAAGGTTTTTCAAAATTATTAATTTTGTATTTACCTGAATGAGGTATTAATGAGAAGTCAGTGATTTCAGGAGGGACTGACATTTGTTCCCTTATCCCCAAGTTGCAGCAATCCTGAAATACCTGCCCAGCCACAGAGGCCCAGGGAACACACAGCTGGCTCATCACTGGGGTTATACCAACTCCCTGGTGTTTTGCTTTCGGAAAAAAATAGATTATTTGAGGGCAAGCAGCCCAGGAAGCATTGCTTGAAGGATCAGGATTGGCTTCTGCTTGCCTCCACCTGTAGCTGCAAGGTCCCTGCTTCCTGTCATGCCATCTGCACATCTCAGACCTCCTGCTTTGTAGCTGACCCTACCTTCAAGGCTGGCTATGAGAGAGGGCAAGCCTTCTTCCTGGTGGAGTGCTCAAGCAAGTGATGCTTGAATCAATGGTGAAACATACCATACCATAAACGTATGTTTGGAAGGATCTTGGTGTCTAGTTAAAACAAGCTGACTTGGGATCATTCTGTGGTTTATAGTAATGCTGGTATACAATAGCTCAGGCAGGACAGATGCAAGGTGTCTCCTGACTCTTTAGGGACTGGGCATAATTGCCATTTTTGCACTCTCACACAATATCTCCAAAGGAGCAATGTGATGTGGGACTTCAGTGTTAGCTGGTGAATTTTGCCCTTGCATAATTCTAGTACTTTGATTTCCGTTCCTTCTTAACTTGCCCAGTTTATTGAAAAATGTGATGGTAATGTGATAGTTCATTGTCTTGAGATGGTTTTAAAGTGGATAAGAAAACCATTATGCCTCTGAGGTTTCATAATTCCATGGATTTGTATTACCTCCAGTGACTGGCATGTAATATTTATTGTATCATTTATGATGTATGTAAGCTTTACAGGCTGGATGTTGTGTTAAAATGATGTGAGCACTTGGGTAAACATCTCCTTGAATCACCATCATTTTGGCACGCCCAGGGGCAAAGGTACTTCTGTGGAGTGTGTTAAACATCACAAAGCGTGTTGGTGTTTAGAGTCTTGTGATTAGGGCTTCGATCTAATTCTCTCCAATGTAGCAAATGTTTGCTGTTGGCTAACACTGTTACAAGGACTAAGGGTTTCTTTTTCTTTGCCCGGCAATAATGTATTTTCTATTATGTCAGTAGAATTTGTTCATTTTCAAGTAGTGTGCAGTGCTTCTTTGAAGAATGTCTCTTTCAGGTGGTTTCATGGTGACTGTACCCCAAAATGTCTAGATGTCTCTCAATAGCAAAACTTGCTTTGTTATTGAATGTATTATTTATTAACAGTATCTTGTTGTCTTTTTCTAGTCACATTTTACAAAATATGCCACAAGCATCTCATGTGATTTTTATAAGGAAAGTCTTATTTATAATATTCGTGCAAGTGGATGGAAACAAATCTCAATTTTATAGTAGTTTATGCCTTTTTTCATAGCTGCGGAGTCTTAATGAACATGATCAGAAGGGACAGGCTCATTGTTTTGTTTAATTTTGATGGAATTTTTCAAAGATTATTATGTTATTTATAATTTGGATTTAATTATCTTAACAAATAAATATCTCCATTTTAAGAAATGAAAATAGTATTTGTGGGGCTTCTTTTTCTTCTCTTTTCCCCATTCTTTAACTCAGTATGTCTAAACAATCAAGGTCATTTCCTCTTCCTCTTTATGTTGTCCTGTATAGTCTATTGTCATGTCAAGATTTACATCCATTGTCCTCATCTGATATTTCTGGTTATTCTGCTTACTCAATTCATTTTCTTTGTAGCTTAGTCAGTGAGACAACTTTATCTACAGTGTTACTCTGAGAATTAGCCTGGGGCTGAACCTGTACATTTTTGCTTTCCCAGAACAACCCAGAAACACAACTTAGGAATCCCAAGGAGACAAAGGCATTTTGTCAAAGAGGTTCCCATTCTGCACTCGAATCAGTTTAACTGAATCCCACTTGCTTGGACTGGATGTTCCAGTGCTCAGTCTAATACCCACATGAGAGGCCTTGAGTACATTTTCTAAAGCAAACGGTGATTCTAGTATCTGAACATCTGATTGACCTAGCTTAGATATCTTTAGATTTTCAAGCCAGATTTTCCAAGTGCATATTTTCTGTGCACAAGCCTCTTCAAGATAGCTGGAGTTTGACACTGAGTTCCTTTTAAGATTATGAAAACGTCCTCTCTTACTTTAAACCTCCCCACCCCCCTTTAAAACCAATGGAAGATATAGGATGAAATGGTCCTGGCTGTTCCAAGGACAGTTGGAGTAGGGTTCCTCAGCCTACTAAATGCAAAAAAAAGCAAGCATCTCTGTCTATCTTCATTTTATTGCAAGAATTATCCATAACAAAGATGGCCTTTTCTAAGGGAAGAGGGGAAGACAGAAGCTCCCTTTCCTTTAGCCACGATTGTTCTTTTTCAAAAAACTGCCAATTGAAGATGAGTGAGAGACCGTTTAACTTCCAGTTTACTCAGGTGTGGGCAGATATAAATTGCCGAAGCCAGCTGAGGATGAAGTCCCAGTGATTATGCTTATTCTAGAAATCCTCAGATGATGCCTTAACTTTCCTTGGCTCTCTAGCATGTTTATTTCCTTTCCCTAAATGCATTTTCCTACCCAGTGAGTAAATGAGAGTTCCTTGTTCTTCTCATTTAATATTTCTTGGTTTTCAGAATATACCATCTCCATCTAGGTCATTCACTAGATTTCTTCTGTTGCAAGGAGGGACAAATGTCAGTGGGGGCTCACAAAATGAGAATTCCCTGCCTCTGAGGACTTCTGCCAGGTGAGTTGTCAATGGGTGGAAGCTTCTGCGCAGGGTCTCTCTGTTGTGTGCTTGCTTGTATAGTGCACATTAGCAATACTGCCTTGGATGGTGGGAAACCTAGGTCAAATCTCCAAGTCCTTGAAGCTACATTTCACTTTCCGCTGGTGAAGTGCTACTTGAAAGCTATGTCTTGCAGCTACTGTCAGGTTTTTCGCTCCAGAAGGAAATCGTTCCTTAGCTATACCACTGATCCCAGGTATTTTTTTTAGCCCTGTGCCTCTTCTTCCTAGCCATTTAACCTTGATAGCCTAATATTCATTCCTTGTATGAAAATGTTCTGTGGAAAGGCAAAATGTCAACAGTATCAGTGCCTCAGACTCCCTCCATCTGGCTTTGAGAGGAGATGCTTGAATGTCATAGGGAAGGTCATTGCTGGGACAAGAGAAACCTACTCAATGCAGGAAATTCTCTTGGTATCTCACTTTAAATCCTCTTCTACCCAGATTTCTGGCCCACTGTCACATACCCAGCCTGAACAGCTTAGTGAGGGTGGTACTTAAGCACATTGGCTTCTGAGTACCTATTTCCTTTAGGTGCTTTCCCAGTTCACCTCTTCATGTCATTTTAGCAGAAGTGTTACACATCCCCTATTGCTTGATCTGGATGTCTGGTAGAAAATACACTCCTAAATGAGAAGACCAGCTGTCAGTGAGAATTGCAGTGTAAGTATTGTGGCGTTAAAGAGTATGGGTTAATGGAGATGTTCCCACCTGTTGCATTTGTGCCTAACTCTGTTCAGAAGATTTATGAAGTTGTTGCATCAGGCTTTTGCACAGGGATCACCAGTTGGCTGTGGCATGTTTGCTTAAGCCTGTTCAGCAACAAAGAGATTTTAGCCTTCATCACTTAGCAGATGATGTACAGCATGTGCTGTCTTCCTAATGACCATGGAAGTGGTTTATGTGTAACATGAGTAACAACTTCAAGTAGAAGTTTTCAGGAGAAGACACATAGGACTTTTAGGAGAAAAGGGTTCACTTGTGATTTCTGCTACAGATCGCCTGCTTACCCCCTCAAAGTGATTAACCACTTTATGTCAAATTGCTGCTATCTGTCAACAAGGACTAATTCTTCCCAGTCTCACAGATGTTAAGGTAAAATATTTTTAATGTATTTTGAAAAATGCTAGCAGAGAGAATTGGCGTCTTGAAAGAAATGGGCTGCCCTGCCTATAGAAGTTCATCCAGTTGAATGCTAGTCACAGGTCACCATGACATTTTGCTTTGCCATAGCTGGTTAGAGAATATTTTAAGTGTACCACAACCATGAGAGGTTGCATTATGCCCATCTTGATTAAATTGATACTTCATAAAGCGTCTTCCTGTATTGCCCGGTCAGTGTGGTAATTAACTTCCCATCAGGTAGTGCAGCTTTTTCTCCATCTATCAAGCCAAAGGCCTTGAATCTTCTCTCCACCAGACTAAGACTCCCTAGCCTATTTAGTTATTGTTTTTAATGAAAGCCATCCAGTAACTGTGATTATCCCTGTTGCTCTTCCCTGCGGTCCTACTTCTTTCTTTTTGAGATAGAAGATTTAGAATCCTATGAATATTAAATTATGAGGTTTCTTTTCACTATTTTCAGTGGTTGTCAAATCAGACCTTAAAAGCCTCCAGCTTTTAGCCCCTTCCTGACAACCTCAAGATCTGCAAGTCTGGTGGGGTTAGCAACTGAAACTAAAATTTAGAATTAGAACATTTTTGTCTGTGTTTTCTTTAGAGTAAATGTTCTATTTAATTTCTGTATACATCCTGGGTTTTGATGAGAAGGCTTAAGATACCTAAAGTAGACTTCTGTCTAAAGAGAGATTTAAATGGAAATCCTATCCAGTTGGATATTTTTTAGAAAGAATATTAGGACACAATTACTTTCTGTGAAAAGAAAGATTTACATGGGCTTCTTTTCTAAAGAAGAAAAATAATTAATTTCATTACCTTGAAAGATACTGTGAGATGGAATCATCAGCTCTGGTCCACTCTGCTACAGATTCCTTTTATTTTGTAGGCATTTGACAGGAATAAGACTGTAATATGTTTTAGTCCCTGTCGACCCAATTTGATCCAGTTCTCAAAAAGATCACTGTAGTATTTTCAATGTATTGATCTGTCAGTTCATCCACTTTGTACTTTTCCTTTACTATGTACCCATAAATGAGCGAAAAACTAGGGTTTTCTTAACCAGTACCAGCAATGTAGACAACTTGCAAAATGGTTAAAAAATAGTCAAGAACATGTATATACTGCCAAAGAAAAACTCAGTACTGCAAAAAAGATTCCACATAATTTTCAGGTGGGATATATGCATAGATTTCTTGGAACTTTGTATTCACTATTTAGAATTAAAATTGGTGATACTTACAGATGTACCTGTTGACATTAATCTATACCTATGTTATTATACAAAAATATTTCATAAGATATAGAGTACTTTCCCAAGAAAGGGAACATTCTTTTACTGTGTTATGCAGGCTTACTACAAGAAAAACATTATAGATGATGAGGAATAGTTATTCAGAATCCCTGTGTTAGAAATGATCTGTCATGATACTAAAAATAAAATACAACTGTGTATGCCAAATCATCATCAGACTCTGTGTGTGGTGTTTAAATTTAAAAAGAAGTATTTTAAAATAAAACAAAGTACTTGAAAATCAAGTGAGTGTAACATTTTCCAGTAAGGAGATAAGACTGAAAATATTCATGGGAGAGACAACACAAAGTTCAAAATAGTTCTATCAATCACAATCTTTTTTACAATCCTATGCCATAACTGAGCATTTTTATCTTGGGTTAATGTGTTTTTCAGAGTCCCTTTTGGAATCTAGATGTCTCAAAAATTGTTTCATTCAAGTTATTAAAAACAAGATTTAATTTGAAGGCTTCAACAGTTTGAACATGTATTGTTAGCAAAAGCAATTAAAAAATCTGATAAGCCATCTATGGTAGATCAGGCACTTTGCCATTCGGTGTTAACCACTTGCTTTCCTCACACTCCCCATCTCCAAATCTACCATTCATTGCCATTGTGGACACGTGCTGGCTACTGACAAATGCTTGATGAGAGAAACCACCTTTGGTGACATACCAGACATGTCTGGGGGCAGGGAAAGTGTGACAAAAACATGACAATGAAAGGAAATCATGAGTGACAGCGGTATGGCCTTAGGTTCATTGAATGACATGGCACTTTTGGCTTAGATTGCATGTGGCCTGTCAAATGTGGTTTAGCTCTTGGAATTATTAACTGTCTGGATGAATAATTGTTAGAGATATCAGCCATCAGCAAAGTTCATGGCTGATAGAAAAAGACAAGTGCAAAGTTTTTCACGTGGGACAGACTCCAGCAGGCTAGGGTACAGTCTTTGTAGCAAGAGGGCAATGATAACCACCAACCATGTAGCGTAGCCAGGAGGCTGAGGTAGAGGATTTTTCCCATGTGCGGTAATTGTGAGTCTGCATCTGGAGCACTACATCTGATGTTGGATGCCCTGGTACGACAGAGATACTGAAAAACTGGAGTGACTCCAGAGAAAGGTGGTATGGCCATGGGGTGGGAACACAGGACACCCAAAGAGAACGGGGGCAGCTACCCCTTTTTCAGCTTGAACAAAAGAAGTCTGCAGGGGCAGCTTATGGTGCTCTTCAGCTTCCTGCTGGGAGGGTGAGAGACAGCAGAGCCTTGGTCCTCTCAAAGGTAAACAGTGAAAGGATGAGAGGCAACAGCCACAGGTTGCAGAAGGGGAACCTCCTGTTAGGTATAAGGAAAAAAATTTGCTGTGAGGGTTGTCGGACACTAGACCAGGAACACAGGCGGGCTGTGGAGTCTCCAGCCTTGGAGATCTGCACCCAGAATGAGACTGGACAAGGCCTGAGCAACCTGCCCAAACCTTGAAGTTAGCTCTGAGCTCCAGACATCCCTTCCAACTTGAATTATGCTGTGAGTACTAGGGATGTCAATAATACTGCTGTGTGACAAAGTGGGTCCCAGAGGGTCAATCCTAAAACATGTCTGGATGTAGGATGCTACCGCAAGATGTGAAGCTCTGTTCCTTCACCCCTGTGACATGGGACTGCCAAGAGAAGGGCTTGCATTTCATTTCCTTTTCCATGAACTGCAGGAGACTAGAGCAATTACATCGTACCAGTATCATTACAAGAGAGGGCAGAATGTCTTCCTAAATCTCTTTTCCATTCCAGATAGAGTCATGTAAGAGCATTTCTTTGGATACCGTTGGCCTGCCTACTTGGAAACAGATTACCTGATGAGACTGCTGCTATTTCTTCAGTGGGGCTGTTCAACAGCCTAAAGGATCTCACTGTTTCCTTTTGCAAGTCCAAATTTTCTTTTGCTCAAGCCTGACACGGAGAAGGACAACCAGGCGGTGTACAGGCGTCTATCTCCTCTGCAGGCAGCAGATGGTACAGGCTGGCGGGACAGTGCCAGGGTGGCTGGGACCGGGGGGGACGGAGCATCTCCCTCCAGGTTTCCGTGGGGCTGGGGCCCCGGATGGTAAGGGCTGGTTTTCCCTTTGCCTTCCAGATCCCATCTGCTCTGGCCAGCCCCTCTCAGACCTTTCACCTTTCCCAATTTTTTGAGTACACCACATTTTGCCTTCTTTTCCTCCGTTTCATCTCCTACCTCTTGCTCCCTCCCACTTCTTTCTGGTCTCCAACCTTCTACCTCCCTTCTGGGCCCTGCCGTTTGTGGTACTCCCTGCCGCTCCCCCCGCTCCGGTCACAGGCTTCGCATCCTCTCAGCTCCCTGCTTGTTTCCACGTGGATCCCTACAGGCATTGCTAAAACTGCTGCTCTGCATTAAAGATACTTGACAGACTGAGGCAGATGCTGTAGGGAAAAATGCCACAAAAGTAGCCTGGAGGAAGCAAATACTTTTTCATCAGTGCATGTTTTGATGGTATGAACTCTAGAAAGCTCAGGGCAACTGCACTGAATAAAAAAGAAGTATAAATAACTATTTATTCAGTATACAAAGAAGAGATTACTGTTCGGAAAAAAATTTAAAAAGTATGTAACTCACAGTGCAGACGCACAAGGGAAGTGGAAGGAGCTGGGAGCTGAATGTTGCACAGACAAACTTAATTCTTGTATTTTCTAATTCTGAAGTGCTTGGCCTCATGATTTACTGTGCTTTGAATGTAGTTCTTTTGGATATAATTTTATGTCTATTTTCTCAGACATTTATGTTAGTAACTTTAAATACTTGTTGGCAAGGGAGGAAGAATAACTAAAAAGCTGGAGTAAATGCATAACCCTAGCTTGATATAATCCACTGAGTGTATCTAGACAAACTTTCACAGGTAATTCTACAGGTACCCAGCCATAAGCAGGTCCTGAATCTAATCTGTGTTAATATCAAAGCTTAGCAGCATTTTGTCAGGGTGTGCTCTGCTCTGACACAGTCTGTACTCAGGTCTTCAGACAGAAACAGAAGAGAAAGAGAGCAAACTGGAGCAGGCAGCCACAAGCCTATGAGGGTGCTAAGAAAGTGGAGGCAAATAAGACTCATTTTGATCCTCATGCTGCACTGTGAGTCCACCCAGGTTTGGAGCAGCCTTGTCAGCTCACCAGATCCTGCTGTGGCCCCTGAGATTGCCCAGCTGGAGTCAGTGAGGAGAAACAGGTATCTCTTGGGTGCTGTGAATGTCCTAAACTAGATCAGATGAGCTACGCCCTTGAAGTGCTTATTCCTTTCTTTATTACCAGGGCACCTCTCTGGGCTTCAGCAGGTCCGTGTTGAATTCTTACCTCTGGTGCTGAAGAGGTCCCTTTGTGCCTCTGTTTCCTACCTGTAAAATTCTTCCCTTCCCTTAGATTTAGCCTGACAGTGTTACAACTGCATCCAGAATCTTTAGGTGAAACCACAATATAAATAATATTGTGTAATAATACAAACATAACATAATCGTAATATAACATAACATAATGGGTAATCTTGTCCCTTTAATTTTCTTCCTTGTACACTTCTACTGCTTCTTAAAGCAGTTTATCCATTTAAAGTACAGAAATAATTTTCAGTGTTCTACAGTATAGTGCACCAAAATCAACATTTAGAGTGCTCCCATTGCACACACACTAGTGCCTTATCTTCGAACACTTGATTCATATTCATACAATTGAAAATGAGTGCTCATACAATGAAAAGCAGCACTGGAATTGCTAGAAATTGCAGAAATTGAATATGACATCTTGGGAGGCAATCTGCTCCCTTCTCCCTCCAAATAAAATAAAACCTAGCCACCAACAGAAACCCAACCCATATATTGCATATTTCAGAATATATTGCTCTCAATTTTATCCTATGACAATGACTGGCACTATATATCCTGAGCTTAAAAACACAATTTAGTCCAACTTCTTCACAGGCACTTGACAGTTTAGGTGCCTCTTAATAGCATGTAACTGGGACCAACAGCACTCCAGCTGATTTTTGCAATCCTGCTGTCTCTCCCAATCAATTGCTATCAGTAGAAATGAAATATATTGAAGTATTAGTGGTCATGAGGTGTCACTGCTAGCTGTTGTGATGCCATTCCCCATATAAAGTCAGCAGATAGCCAACCCTGGGTTGAACTGACTTTAATTTGACAGTTTGTGTTATTGATCACAGTCGTTATAGTGGACTACTTTGAAGCTATCAAGCTGTGGGATGGAAAGTCGCGTGAGGGTGCTGTCTCCATTTGTGCTGTCTCCATTTGTCCTGTCAGCATGCTGTACTTCTCGGAGGGTCTGGAGATTTCCAATGGAGCCCCGCGAGAGTCCATGGCTGTCGCTGTGAGAGCATAGGAGAGCATATGAGTGTGAGCTCCTCTGGCATCTGCACCTCAGCATTTGTAGTAAGGTTCATTTGGTTGGGAGTCACATCTCAGCTTCATCTTCTTGATTTGGGTTTTGGTGTCCTTCTAAGATTGTATCTTTTCTAACATCATTCTGCCGCTATTCCAGGGACTCCCCCACTGTTGATAACAAATTCTATTGCTTTTCCTAAGACAAGAGTCATAAATCACACTGTGAAACACTTTGGGTTAGGGAAGCTCCCCAATGGCATGTTAGGATTTTTGTGATTGAAGACAAATGGATGTCTAAAACCATTCTTTTTGTCTATTCTCTCTATTAGCGATGCTCTTCTAAGCACCCAAGGCCTAGCATATTGAGAACTATTGTTCTGAGCTTTTGATGGATGTGCCGGACAGACTTTGGTCCTTGTCTTTTGGAAACTGAGCCCTGTGACATTGGGTGTGCGTGGGGTGACACTGGATCCTGTGCATGTCAAAGGAGTTGACAAGTCTGTACTCCCCTGCCCCACAACAGCCAGTCCACACTTCATCTTTCCTGAGATAGGGCTTCCTTGGGAAACTGATAGATGTCTCCCCGTTTTCCTACAAGCAGTAAACACAAAGAGGACAAAATCATGACAAAATGGACAGACTTTGTTTTCTTAGTGTCATCTTCCTTATTTTAAAAGGATGCACCTGAAGTCCCACCTCTCTGAACACAGTGGAAACAACCTCATCCAACAGTTCCCTCATCAGAAAATTCCCCATGTGTTGCTCCAGGTGGCTTTGTGTTTAAGCTGCTCTTTTTCTTCAATCTTTGCGGCAGTGCAAGGATGGGGAGGGAAAGCAGCTGCTGCTGCTGGAGCCTGGTGTTCTCAAACCCTGGTGTCTGATCTCCATCTCTTGCCTCCTGCACAAAGATTCAGGTGTCTTCTTTCTCATGCATGGGCAAAGCAGACATTCAGACACAGAAATACAGATCCTTGATGGCTTTGTAGAGCTCTCCTGCCTTTGTATGTCTCATTGCAAAATCTCCAAAATGATTTCAAATGAATGCCTCCATATAAGGCATGCAAGAAGTGGTCATAAAAGAGAAAAGCAATACAGTTTCTGATTTACCACTGCCCTATGTCTATGCTACACTGTGCATTGCTCGACTTTATCCTAGCCCTCGGTAACTTCAAATATCGGCAGCCCTGAATAAGTCTGGGATATAAGTAAGTCATGTACACCAGTGTACTGTGCACCAGTGGGGAGAGAAAGAGTACAGAAAACCAATACTGTTAAAAGGGTGCTTTTGTAGATCATGCCAACGTTGCACTTCTGACAAACACTGGTATCCATCCATAATCCAGATGGGTATTATCTACTGCATAAGCCTGTTATGAAACTTAATATTTATAAAAGCGTGTGCAATTCTGAATTCATAGATCCCCTGGGCTTAATTCTGCAAACCCTGCTGGCACCAGGCAGAGCTCAGAACAGATGTATTTAGAAAGTGGAAACAAATATTATGCTACCTTTTCCACAAATGCCTGGCACAGGCTGGCCATCTCCAGTATTTACTGACAGCAACACAAATGCATTGAACAGGGCGGGATAGCTGATCTAAAATACTCTATGCAAAGTGGCAGAAGGAAGCCTTGTAAATAAAAGTTGTTATTATTTGGTATCACAAGTGATGTCTGTGAATTGGTGTGTGTCCTCTGCTAGGACATCCCTAAAGCAGTGTATCTGACGGAGATGTCACAGGTGCCCTTGCTGGTGCAGCTGCACTGTTCCCTGATGCCCAGCTGCTTTAGGAATCAGGTCAAAATCCAGGGGGTGGTTTACAGGTCCCATTGGTGTGCCCCTCCGTGCTGCAGTACAAGGCACAGCAGTAAGCTAATACAGATAGGGTATTAAAATTCCCTTTTATGAATAGGGAGCTTTTCTTCTCTGGGCTTAACAGGGAAGAGGGAAGAGTGCCATAAACTGTGCAGAGAAAAGCGAGGGTATATCCCAGCCCTGAGCTTCGCTCACCATGTAGCTGTGCAAATGCTTTGCCACAGCCCCAGGGAGGGATGGAAGGTCAAGGGCATGGTGGGACCAGTGGGGTTATGCAGCGTGTGATCAGACCAGGCTGTGCAGAGCACAATGTGGCACAACGTTTGCAGTATGAAGCCTGGAAGTATCAATGCCAATTGCTTTAATAGCAGGTGGTATGCCCAGGAATTACAGTGCTGTCTTCATCAAGCCAGAGATCTTTCTTTGCTGTTCTCCCCATGTCAAGGCCAGTGCTTTTAGCATTTCAAGTAGATGCTGTATACACACTGATAATTTGGGAAACAACCTTGGTTAAGACCCAGCAGTGTCAATGTGTGCTTTTGAGTCTGGCCTTGTTGAACCAGTAATATTTTTGTAACACTATTAGCCTTCAAGAGATTGATCTCTCTGTTGTGTCTGCTATCGGAGGTTGTTATTGACTCTCACTGGTGCTACTGCTACTGCTCCAGCAAAGAGACTGCAAGTCCATAAGGGCTGGAAAGGGTCAAGAAAAAGGGGAATCCCATGGGAGACGGGATTTCCTGGCCACAGGAGTGTCCTGTGTGAGCACATAGGAATCATATATGTTATAATACACTTGGAAAACTTCAGTGGGCAGGGATACAGGCTGGGCACCTGAAAAGAAGTAGAGCAGATCTCTTCCTTTCCTCTTGTGTACCTCAAGAAAAGCCTCACAATTTTGATCACCACCCAGCTAAGTAAGCTGCGAAGCCCTCGGGTAAGAGGGCATCATCCAATCATACTGTAGACTCCAAGAAGCAGAAATAATTCATAGTCTCTGGAGCCAGCAGGGCACTGTCTGGAGGCTAATGAAGATGAAGTTTATGGAGGGTGTTAAATAAACAATCATCTCCAGCATAAAGTTGGTAGTGGAATAGATTTGATTAGTAGGCAAAATTTGGGAAGGTATCTGCACTGCAGAGAGTTGAGTCCGAGGGGATGTAAATAAAAAGTTCTGCAAGTCCAGTAACTAAGGCTGGTTGACTTTTGTATCCATTTTTTGTCTCAACTAGCTGATTTTCTGGCCTAAAATACTCTTTGCTTCGTTCAAGTTCAAACCAGATAATAATTTCTCTTTCAGCTGTTGAAATATTGAGTAACCTGCAACTGATGACAATTGCTTGGGCAATTTCCTGTCACTGGCCCACTCCACACAGCAAGAGCCTCATGTTGACACTGCATCAGCAATGCTCTGGGAGTATGGAAACAATTCGGGCAAGATCTTTAGATCTTTGTTTATTTTCTTCTTCTTTTTGTTTTTCTTTGTATCCTTTTTTTTTGTTTGGTTTGTTGTTGTTGTTGTTGGGGTTTTTTTTATATTATCAAATTGCCCTGTTATCTATGTGTGGATGTCCACTTGCATTTAGCCTTACTAATAGACTAATACAGGACCAACTACATTCTGCCTCAGTCTCACTTCTGTGTTGAAAGGACTGGGTTTTCAAGGGTCTCACTTGGCTCCTGTCCCCATGATGCCTTTTGTGTACATTCCCAGATGTGTCTCTGTCTTGAAAATGCTGAGTTTAAGTCCAGTTAAAGCTAAAAGTTCCAGCAAACAAAGCTTCTGGAGGAAAAGGTGGAAATGTTCCTCACATGGAAGAGTAAGTGGACCTCTTTTTTTCAGCTTGCTTAGAGAGCAGGGCATTTACTATTTCATAACTTGCCAGAGAAAAGTTTTCTTCTTCCCTTCTGCTTCTCATTAAGAAATATGATTGTTGAAGTCTGTCTCAAGATATAATGCAATTAGAAGAAATGTGTTCGTATTTTAATCCATTTATAGTCGTTCATAAGCCTTTTGCCATGCAATTAATGAAGCTGAATATGAACCAGACTTTTCTGATTTCGGATTGATTGTGAACTATATAAATCTGACGTGTAAAGGGAAAAGTTCATTTCTGTGTTAAAGAAACTTGTGGACAGATGGTTTGGATTTAAAGAGAAGAGTAGCAGGATTTCTGGAAAGATTACACAAGATTAATAAAAATGTAAGCTGAGTTCAAGCTCAGTTCACCAAAAATCTGAAGGCAAAAGGATTAGAAACTCTACTTCAGTTTGATTTGAAAAGAGCAGAAATGAAACTGCCCAGAAATATATATTGAAAAATCTTGCTAGTAATTTGCATTTCTGTTAAAATTGTTGGGAATTATCAATATCCCTGTAAGCCTTTAATATTGCTATCAGGCTCAGATTATTGTTTGTAAAGGGTTAGTATACATTTACCCATACAAAGACAGACTTCCAGAGGAAGATTAAACTGTACTACCTCAAGTGCTACCTGAGCAGTTGGAGAAGGTAGGAGAAGTGTTGGAGAACACTCTCCTACCTGAGTGTGTTGGAGAAGCACGTATGAAATAGAAATCATTAGCAGAGTTCAGAGTTGAAAGTTATTGATACTCTCTTGACATGTCCTTTTTCAGATGTGAGCATCTGAATGCTAAATACCTAATCTTAACTTTTTGTTATGACAACAAAAGATTAAGGTCTGAATTGTCAAAAGGATCCAGTGGTGGTTTAGCTAAAGTCTGGGCAGTTTCCAAATTCAGCCTGGGGCATTGCTGGGACCTGGTTTTCAGCAGCTGTCTGCTTTACTCTGTGTAAGAATGGTGCTGCTCTTGGACAGGCTCTTCCACTTAAACTTGCAAAAATTGATCCTTCCAAAATCACTAAAAATACAGCTGGCTGTGGGGATGATTTTCTGTTTTGTTTTCCTGAAATAAGTAAATATCCCTTACAGAGCTCTCCTACCATTCTGCAAGAGGTAGCTATATTAGCAAACATAGGGGTCTAGGAGGGCAAATCCCATGTAACTGATTAATGTAACCATTATCCACAGCTATTGACACTGGCTGACATCTGAATATGGGGGGAAGTTTGTGTAACACTTAGAGGGCCATGCAAAAAGCTTTTTTTCTAAACACATGCGAGGCTCTTTGGTGGTTGAATAATGACTTGGTTGTAGCAGTAAATGCCAGAGTAAGAGTGGTCATTTTTGGGCCCCTCACTCCAAGAGAGACATTGAGGTGCTGGAGCGTGTCCAGAGAAGGGCAACGAAGCTGGTGAAGGGTCTAGAGCACAAGTCTTGTGAGGAGCGGTTGAGGGAACTGGCGTTGTTTAGCCTGGAGAAAAGGAGGCTGAGGGGAGACCTTATCGCTCTCTACAACTACCTGAAAGGAGGTTGTAGAGAGGTGGGGGTCGGTCTCTTCTCCCAAGTAACAAGTGATAGGACGAGAGGAAATGGCCTCAAGTTGCGCCAGGGGAGGTTTAGACTGGATATTAGGGAAAATTTCTTCACCGAAAGGGTTGTCAAGCACTGGAACAGGTGGCCCAGGGAAGTGGTTGAGTCCCCATCCCTGGAGGTATTTAAAAGACATGCAGATGTGGTGCTCAGGGACATGGTTTGGTGGTGGACTTGGCAGTGCTAGGCTAACGGTTGGACTTGGTGATCTTAAAGGTGTTTTCCAACCTAAACAATTCTATGATTCTATGATTCATTTCAGTAGGGGAAGATGGGTCTAAATGTAGTATAACAGAGTGGCTCCTGGTGTTTTGGATTGTCCTCAGTGGATTCCCATGCTGGAGAACTGAGGATGAATTATGATCCGCTATTTGACATTGCCAGAGACTTTACGGCTGCATCTCTGCTAGTAAACGCCGTGGTGCCTGGGCTGGCTCCCAGGCACAGGAACACAATCATTTATACTAGTAAGCTGTCAGCATGATCCTGTGCCTTTGCCAGGTGGGGATCTCCCACATATTTGCCAGGCACAGTATAGGAATTAGGGCAATCCAGGGACCATTCCCAAAAGCGCATTGTATGCCAGTCTCTTGTTTTGGACAGGAGTTTATTACTTATGGATGTGGGCAAGACTGGCACAGGGCCCAAGGAAATCACTGGGCATAATTTATTGATACAGGTGTAGTCTCTGGATCCATCTGTTGAAAGAAGGTTTTGGAAATGGATAATGCCTTTAGCTTCTGCTTTGCAAATGTGAAGAAAATTGTTGCCAGTAGTTACGGTAGATAAAAGTGAACCAAAAGCATCTGCAAAGCTCTCATACTCTCCTGGGTCTGGATTTGGGAACTTGGTCATTTATAAAATGAGGTTAAGTTGTTTGGGGTCTGTGTGGCAGGAAAGAGCGGTAGATTGGTTGGGGTTTTCTTATTTTTAGTTTCCAAGCCTGGCCTTTGACATGCCCATGATATGATGTGGAGCGCCACAATATCAGCCATGAGGGCTGACTCAGTATTTGCACAGGCCTGAAGGCCAGGCTCCGAAGCACGGGGTTCTCATGGCTTGTGGGCTTTCTGTGTATGGACCTAAGACACAGTAAGGTCGTGTTGGGAGTCTGAGAGCAGATTAGGCTGTGCAGTCATACATACTGTGTCTAACCAGATTATACCTTCTACCTCAAATGAAAACGCTGTTGCTACTATGGTCTATGGTATATATTGGCAGGTATCTCAATAGAGGTATTAGAGCTGACAAAATGCAGAAAGGTGCCTTCCTAAGTCCTGGGTGCACTGCAGCGAGCGCAGCTCTTTTGCCTGCCCATGCACATCAGCCTGTTGGTAGCACTAGGGGAGTTAGAGGCAAGGTGGTGAGATCCACCAGTGCCGGGTGGAAGCACATCCTGCACTTCTCCCTCAGACAGATGTGTGGACAACAAGATGGGGCAGGAAGCATAGCACCCTATTCGCCTAGTTTGAACTGGGTCAGTGCAGGGCTTATCCACGTCCCCCTGCCTTACCTGTGTCAGCGAACAAGAGATTTTAGCAGCTTTTAAATTTCCTGCTCCACCATGCCAAGAGGGTTCCAGGTAAGAGCATAGGACATAAAGCTATTTGCAAAATGCACATTAGTCACTGGCTCCAGTGTGTAAACAAGTCATTAAAAAAGGAGCTGTCACAAGAGAGCTCTTTCTGCAGCAATTAAGATGATGTCTGCAGAGCAATTAGATATGCAAGGATTGCATAGGCATTATCTAACACGTCCTGATAGATGAAGGTAGTCTCTTGCAGTGTGTAGTTGTTACTACAACTGGTAGTCTGTTTTGATGTAGTGGGGATATCGTGGGTTTCCTAGAGCAGTCGTGCTGTTCACACTCACAGTAGCAGCCAGGAAGCAGCTCCTATGAGCCATGTATTTGCAGACATGGAAATTACAGTTAGAGATGCTCTGGAAAAGGACATGGGTAAAAGTCTAAGAGGAAAAACACCAGCAGTAAATCCTGTTCTATCTAGGGCAGATGTGTACTAGGCTAAGGGGAGGAAAAGCATTAGTGAAATTTATGAAGTAAGAGCAGTGGATGAGCATGCTATCTTGTTTTGGAGTAAGGCATGTTTTTTGGCTAATTAGTGGCATTATTTTTTTCATGAAAAACAGATTGGAAATCTCAGGAGGGTAAGCCTTTGGGCAAAAGTTCAAAGGTATCCTAGCCGGAGCAAAGCAATAATGCAGGGACCCACCCTTAGTGTTTTCCCACTTCCCCCTCTATGGCTAGCTGGGATCTCAGATCAGGCTCTGAATTTCGGTCAGTATCTGAAGCTTGGGGCTGGCTCAAAGGGAGAGATCCAGTTGTGATGGAGATTGTTTCCTAGTGACTGGCTTGGAAATGTCAAACTGTTGAAAACAACACATAAAATCCAGTGCCTCTGAAATATTTTTTGCAAACAGGGTAAAACGTGTAACAGAATGTTCTATTCTCATGAGGAGCTCAGGGGAAAATTAGTGGAAGTGATTTTTTTTTGCTTGATTTTAGCTAACTTTGAAGGAAGTGAAGGAGGAGCTGAAAACTTCCTGCACTTGTTTTCTCTCTTAAAGTCAGGCTCCTGTGGAGCCAAGATGATCTATCTTGATCTATCTTTGATTTAGTCTGACACTTTGCAGTTTATTTTTTATGTAGATACTGTCTCATTTTTGGTTTACTGTTTTCTTCCTTTTTTAATTGTTTTTATCCACTTCAGGAGTGGCTTATATTTTGAAACTCTTTTTCCCCTCTTCTCTGTAAAAATGCCAGAACAGCAGCCCTGGAGTGCTGGTGCGAAGGCAGCAGAAAAGCGGAGGCTGTACACTGCTCTGACAACCTGGCTATCTTGGCAGGACCACAGCCAGTCCTTGGCTTTGCTGCCGAGAGGGCAAACTCGTGCTGTTGGCAGCCTCTCCCATGACGTTTAACAGGGTGGAGAGCTGCTTGCTGGGAACTGTGCTGGAGCCTCCAGTTCAGTTTGTAGCAACTCTCCAGAAACCTCATCTGGTAGCGATAGCTTTTGGTTAGAACTGTCTCGCAGGCTGCCGCTGCAGTCAGCCTCCATGTGCGTGCGCAGCTGGCCCTGTGCAGGTCCACAGGTGCACAGACGTGCAGGAGGCTACCGATGCACCAGCACAATCCAGGTTTGCACTAGAAACAGTAGATCCTATGGTTTCTGACACTAACAGGTTGCCTTCTGCAATGCTTCCACTGCGTCTGGTTTGCAGATTCATGGGTATTTCTGATACTATACCTGTCCCAATGCATCTGGTGCAATTGTTGCTCTCACTTCATTTTGGAATGCTTTCTTTTTCCTATTGCTGATTTTTGTTTCGTTTTCCCATATTTAAGGCTTTTCAACATGAATTACTTTTTCAGTTTTATTTTACTTGCCTATGGATTTTTGGGGGGGTCATTCATATGTATGTTTTACATATCCCAATCTACATTAAGCCTGTTCTCCTCTTCGTAACATCCATTTGCAGCATGTCATGACTATTCAGCTGTGGGTAGTACTGGAATGATTTATTTTGTGACCAGAACTGCAATTTGCCTTCTTCCAGTTCCTAAATTAGCTGCCACCTTTAATAAAGTCAAATGGTTCTTAGCATAAAAATAAAATATCTCCACATCTACTCACCTCTGGGTTATCCGCAGTTTGATTTCCCCGCAGCCTCTCTCCTCGCCGTGATGCTCCCAAGGAAACACTGCCCTCCGATGTTGCAGATGGGATGAGTTTTGCTGGTCGGAATCCAAACTCAGCAGTTGTGCCCAGCCAGGTCATTTTTTTCAGCTGTTTAGAGCACAGACGTTGACTTGGTGAAAACTGCCCGGACATTGTTCAAAGCTGGCAAGCCCTGTTGTGGCTCTCGTCATGTGCCAGCCACCGGTAGCCTTGCCAGAGCCCTGTTCCCACACAGAGTGGCAGAGAACTTCGCCAGTGAGAACACAGCTTTCTGGGGAGCATTTGCCAACACCAGCATCTTCTGCCAGCGAGAAGCACCTTACGTGGGACTGTGGCAGGAGCAGAAAGAGGTGAATTGGAGCAACCTGCCTCTCCTCTGAAAGAGTCCTTAAATGCAGACATGTGAGTGATGGGGTTTCATTCTTTAAAAGGGCAATTAAGCCTTTGTGTTTTCTTCCTTGGTTATGTTGGGCTGGCAGAAGTGGAGGAAACAGTAGCAAAAGAGTTATTTTGGTGTAACCTCAGTACAGCCTAGTGAAATCAAAGCTACCCCCAAGTCCAAATTGCTTTTGGTTACTGTAGGCTGTTGCAAGGTTATTCTGCTGAGACTGAAACCTCGTATCTCTCTCGTAGGAGCTGTGCAACAGAATCCACACAGCAATGACTTTCTGCAGCATTTATTCTGGTCTCCCCTCTAAACAGTGGTTCTGAATATGTGAAAGTGGCTATAGAGCAGCCTCATGAAGAAAGTGGCAATTAGGGATCCCAGGGCTGTTTTGTTGGCTTTCTGTGAACGTGAAGATATTCAGTGCCATCCTCATGTTGCACATGTGTGGTAAGCATAACATCCAGGCAAAGAGGAGTTGTCCTTACTGAGGGTGGAGGCATAGGAGCAGTCTGGATCCTACCCCAAACCCAGCACAGTCCCTCCCTGCCCCCCATCCCAATGCTGAGCCCTGGGGTATTGGGTTTGATCCAGGCAAGGTGATGGTGCCAACCACCATGTTGGCCATGACTTGCAGAAAGTTGGGCTGGATTAGGAATCACTGAGTGTCCACCCAGCTGTGGAGGGCAGCATGAAACCACCCCCAAACTGCTGCTGCTTGCTGTGGCTGCCTGTGCACAAGCCCCTGCCAGTGGAGACAGCTATCTGTCCCCAAAACAAAGTGCCTGATGAGCTCTTCTCCTGCAGGCCCCCCCTGCTCAGAAATATCATGCCTTTATACAGACTAGCACCTCTGTGGGAGAAAGTGCTGCTTCCAGAAAGGCTGCTGGCCCAGTGGGACCCCATCTATGCTGTATATTGGGGGCTGCAGAGTACTTTGAGACTGTAGGAACAATTTAGAAAGGAAAGCCATTATTGTTTTCAAGGCATTGCTGGTAGGATGAGAGAAGCACCTGGTTCTTAGTTTCTAACAAACAGTGATATTGCAGGCTAGATGCTCTGTTCTGTAGCCGAGAGACAACTTTCAACAGAATAAATTTTTACAGCTCCCTGGAGTCTTGCCTTTCATATATTTTCTTCCACCTCCCCCCCTTCCTTTTTTAATGTCTCAACACCTGCGTAAGATGGAGAGGATTTTTTGTTGGTTTCCTTTCCAGAATAAGCTGACACATACATTTAATCTTGTATACCAAGACAGTCTCCCACATAGGTGCTTGAATGTCTTCTGGTTCATTGTGCATTGTTTGGAAAGAGGTCTGAAGTAAAGTAAGATAGTCCCCTGACTCTCATCTTGAAATACTGGTGTCGGCATAGAGGATTTTCACTAGCCCTAGATCACCTCTACAGGCAATGTTTTGCTGGGATATATGGAGTCTGGATTCCCTTTTTGCTCCTTACAGCAATTCACAATGAAATAGTTACTGTAGCCCTGTCAAGTGACATTGTCAAGCCTCAGAATTTGTTCTGCAGGGAGGTGGGATCTCCCCCTCTCCCACCACCGGTGCCAAAAACCTGTGCTCTCAGCCTGCACGCTCCTGTGTGGCTACACCAGCAGGTCCCTTTGTGGGCAAGGAGGGCCAGCCAGCCCTAGTCTTCCTGCCTGCTTCTGCACTCCCTGCCCAGAGGTAATTTTTGATTTGGGAAAGTATTAAATTTTTCTGACTCTGCAAAGAAATTGGACTGTCAGCAGGTAATTTTATAGCTCTTGGGTTTCTTTGCTGTAGCTGTAAATAGCAGAAGAGGTAGATTTCTGTCCTCTCTGAGGATTTCTGAATACTCAAATGATAGAAGTTGAGGTTGTAAATCCTGCCTGTATGTATTATCAGGTAATACTGAAAAATAGATTAAACTAATATATTACAATTAAATCAGAAATCTAATAAGCAGAGGCCTGTGTACAAAATATGGGCTGTAGATTAACTAGGGAAGCTTGCAGAAATGTTTACTTTTTATAGCTGTAGTGACCAGATGACTTGGGAGTGATGTTTACTTAAAAAAAACCCAACAAAAATCTTCTAGATGTTCTGTCTCCAGAACTATGACTCAACCAGTGTATCAATGTAACCCAGTTCTGAGAATCAACTGGCAAGTGGAGAACTTGGGCACCTTACTCCCCCTATAATAGAGAAATAAATATTTTAAGAGGTCTTGAAAAGGGTTGACTGATTTTAATGTATTGAGCCAATTGCTTTTAGAGGTCACCTCCTCCACATGTGACAGCAATGGGACTCTGGCTCTGTGTTCATTTGACACATCATCTGTATAATTTTCCTTTTATGCCTGCTAACAGAAAAGTAACAAAAGTGCTGACCTGAGAGCTGACAATATCTGACATGATCAAAGAGCAAGACTGTGGCAGGTCTGCCCTTTGAGGGAGGGGAGGCAGCTGGAGGAGAAAAACCACATCAGGAGGATCACACGAAGCCCTTGTGTACCAGGGGAATGTGGCGGCTACATTAGTCTTTGGCATGATCCTCGTTGACCACTCACCTACATTAGGAAGGATGAAGAGAGTCATGATCCTCCCCTCTCCCACCCATGCCCCCTAACCCACAGTCCCCCCGAGGGGCGGACAGCGTGTGTAGGGAAGGGCAGCCTGCAAGGGAAAGGCTGTGCTCAGCCCCTGCTTGTTGTGCCCCTATTCATCCTCTGCATGCCATACCCTGGGCAAGGATGAGTGATCTCCTGGTGTCATACAGGTGATGGAAGAGGAGCTTCATATGGGTGCTTGTATCTCCAGCCACGGCCATGCTTAACTAGGAAGTGTCCTCTTTTGTCCTGGGCAGCTCTAAACACAGCATGGGGAACTACAACACCGCGTTAGCCATGCTACCGCACTGGGAGTTTTCCCAAGGAGAAGACTGAATTCTTCTGACTAAATCCCACAAACCTTATTAGGATAACTTTTACTAATCTGTTACTAAACAGACAATTACCCAGAGGAGGAAAATTATGTGCTAGGTTTGTCGAAGCTATTGTAAGAACCAAGGTCAGTGCTGGAATAAAAATTCAGGATCAGTTTACATGCCACCTTCATCAATGTGAAACAGCTTGTGAAACCTCAGCAGCCAAAAGCAAGATGATCACCTGGTTATGGAGTGTGCTCTTCTGCTTTCCTACGCAAAATCGCTACCCTGTAAAGTAGATGCAGGGAAGCCTCAGTAAATAATTTCACTAAGTAATTACTCCAGGTTCACGGAAACCGTCTTCACACCTCGTCTTGGGAAACCGTGATTATAAGAGGACAAAGGTTTTTAGCGGTGTCATCTGAGGTGGGTGTTGTGTGCAAGTATTGTGAGCAGTGCTTCCAGCTCTGCTGGTGACACAGCAGCTCTGCTAGAGGAAAAGGATCAATTAAAATTTTCTCACTGACAGGCCAGGCACTTTGTAGCAGGCTTTACAGAACAGGTCAGAACTCTCGCTCCCTCAGTGGCACAGTTTACACCCCATTTGAATTCTTGATTTGCTGCCTACCTAAGGGATAACTAACTTTGAGGATTTTTTTAACACCTGCATGTTAACCTCTTGAATGTTCTTAGCACCCTGTGCTGGGACGGTTCTCTGCCTCTCCAGGACTCCCACCTAAGGTACTAGGAATATCTGAGACCTCTACCAGGGAAACTCTTGTAATGAACACTGAATGGTCCTGCTTTTGATGCATTGCTTAAAGGTGGTCTGTAATGGCCTTCAGCATGTGGAGCTCTTCCCCTGCCTCCCTGGGAGCCATCTAGAATAAGATGGTCTCCCAGCAGAACCATAAGCCCTTGGCTAGAGGACTAGCTGGTGGTGAGCCAAGGCCCAGTTTGGTTCAGCAGAGCCGTGTGGCCATGATCACATTTACTGAGAAAACTGGTTTTGAGTTGTGAGAAAGTACATGGGCTAAAGCCATGCAAGATGAGAAAAGTGAAATGATGGAGTAAAGTTGTTGCATTGGTGATATTAACAACTACAGGATTCAAAAGAGGAGTACTGACATGAAATGGTACAAAACCCTAAGGAAAAAAAACAAACCCAGAACCAGAAGCAACTCAATGATCAGCCTTTCGCAAGAAACCACAGAGGTCTACACTGGTCCAGCTGGTTGGTACCTGGCCAGCAGGTGAGTTACACTTACCCTAGCAGCAGGTAGTCCTTTCTGTCTACTGGGAGTGTCAGCCAAGAAGTGGTTGCTCTGTACTCTCAGAAATTGTGTGTATCCAGCTTGCAAAGTCCCTTTGCACCTGTCTGAACAGAAGTGACCCAATGTGGGATGGTTACAGAGGGAAACTTTCATAAGCTGGAAGGGAACCAAAGCAGGCAGCTGGTGTTTCTGATGGCACAGAAGTGTCAAAAAGTTTATTTTTTAAGATGGTCTGTCAGTGAGAGCCACAGTAATTGTTGGAAATAGTTCCAGTGATGAGATAACTTCACTGATAACTGGGTGCACCTCATTTCTACTCTGAAGTCATCTGGCTTCGTGGTAAGGTCACTGGATCTTCTTGTGCCTGCCTGCTAGATTGAAGAAAGCTGTATTTGCACATATTTGCCCCCACAGAAATATCTGCAGACCTATGATCATCATGCCCCTACTGCCTCACTAAACTTAAATGTGAGCTCCTTAAGACTGGCTGCAGAATGTGTTCTAATACTTTAATGACTCCCAGATTGCTTTCCTCAGTCTAATACTTTTTCAAAAGCTTTCTTGAAATGTGGGCAGCAAAGCAGCTTGTAGTATTCCAAAAGCATTTGTACCAGTACTAAATGCAGATTCAATAGATATGAACCATCATTGGCTGGATTTTATCCCAACAGAGGGTTACATTTTAATTACATCAATTCATGAAGAAGTTTTTATTTCCTTCCTTCTTCATATGGCTTATTAAATTTTTTTTATATGGTAATAGTCTAATATTGTTATAGATTTCATATGTCGTATCAGTGGTAATGGGTGTGTTTAGATTGCAGCATTGTTCCACAGACTAAGCGTAGACTTCAAAATGTGATCAAGACACTAAGTAAAGATGTAGACAGTTACTCTGAGCAGGTTTCTTTTTCAATTTAAAATTAGCTTTGGTCTGTGCTGTGCAGCCACAGCAGATGCACTAGTATAGACAAATATCATAGGTTGGAAAGCAGCCTGTGCTTCAGCACAAGCAATTTTATATTCTGTATGTATGGGACATTCTGTTCAAGAATTTATATATTCACACAGAGAGTCATGGTATATTCATATAGAGTCAGAGATGAAGCAAAATACATATTTTTTATTTGGCTCATTTGATTGTCCCCACGGTGGGCATTTGACTATTACTTTTGGCTAATCAAGCTCTCTTGAATGCTCTCTCTTTTCCATTGCAGTGTGAGCCTTCATGTAAAACACACCATTTATGGAGCAATTAGTCATCTGTGCAAGACTGACTACTGGGATAATCAAAAATAGGAAACTTTTTAAACTGTCAAACAGTTGACAGCAATTGTCTAAATGGGTAAATTACAATTCTTTTGGTAATTCATATTAGTTTGGCCTAGAGCAATGCAGATGTTTTGCTGTCGTGAAAAGCAGACACTTGGAGATGGGAACAATGGGCACAAATTAATTGTCAGTTCAAGTGAAAAACATACTTGGGAAACATATCAAACATTTAACTAATACCACCCAACAAAGCATGAAATCCCTCATGCTGATGTTATTCCTACTGCATATGCCCTAGGTCTAATATAATATTGTTGCTATATTTTCTTCATCCTGTTATTACCTTTCTGCCTTCTCCCAGATAATAGCTTTTTTATTGTTTTATGTTCTGATTAGCTGGTCATTTAACAGACCTGCAAGAGGAGAAAAGCTAATCAGATGGTGAAATCTCCAGCTTCCATCCTGAGCCATGATAACGTGCTTTGAACCCCCACAGATGACAGCAGGCAGTAGGATGATAAGGCTTCCAATTTCCTTTTCTTGTTAATCATGGTTGCAAGCATGCGATCTAGACTTTGCAGCAGTAATTCTAATTGAAGTAGGAAATTTTCCAAATTAGAAACTTCCTTATGAAAGCTCTCCTTTAGTCAGAGTATAGCATCAACATTTCATGAATTTACATCACAGGAGAACACACACAGGACTGAAGAAAAACTGAATTGCTGCTTCAGATGATTATAGCTGTGCACAATTCTGCTGATTCAGGAGGCAACCTCCAGCCAATCTGTCTTTGTTTTCATGAACAAGCTTGCATAAGTTCATAAAGAATTAACCACTAGTGATTTCACAATTAAAAACAAAACAAAAAGGCTGGTAGTCAGTGGGAAATTACAGGTGACTCTCAGAAGTCTTCTTCAAATCTCTGGTAGCTGAATATTTTGGGAAGATAAAACGTACATATGCTGTAGTGCAGCAAGACAGATTCAAGCCAGTATGGGCTGGCATGAATCATAAAGAATCCAGGATGCTTCCAGTGGCAAGTGAAGGGGGACCTGGGTCAGGGGATAGAAATATAGTCTGGTGATATTGTTTTCAGATTAAACACACTTAGGAAAAAAATCTACTTCTGACTAAATATATTAATTTTCCTGTAGTTTTAAAAGAGAACTACAGAAGGTCTGCTGCTTTCCACCACCTAGACATGTCCTGAAATTCAGTTGAAAACCTTAACCTGAAATTATTTGTACTGGGCACTACTTATTTACTTGACTTATTTTTATTCATGAGTTTTCTGGTATATTCCTTGGAGATGGCTGTGATAATAGAGAAAAAAAATATTCCTAGGTTAGTTTAAAAATAGAGCTTGAGAGGATGATGTAGTGTCAAAGCATTATGAATAGAGTGGTTGTGCTGTTTTTTTTTTTTCCTAAATATTTTGTGCTACCACTTCCCCATTTTTTTCCTCTTTTCTCTGCATGGTGAGATCTTGCACCACCCCCTTAGTGTTTTCCTGCAGAAAAACCTTCTGAGAAGTTCCCTCCCATTCTCCCCCTCAAAGAGATATTTGATGCTCTTTGATATCACTGTTTCTCATTTTTTTGTGCTCCTAAAAGACAATTATAGCACAGTAGTGCTTCTTTCTATTAATGTTATTCAACAGGTGCTGAGATAATTTCTTCTTTCTGTTAGAAACTGGAGGAAATTTACTGTGACAGAAATATAAGAATACCAGGTTTGTTTTTCCCTCATCTTCTATTCCTACCTGCATGGACATCATTTAGAGTCTTTCTGGAAAGCTTTTCTGGTGGAACAGCTCCATATTGCCACCGTATCCCCACATTGCTTTATTTTGGCAACATAATTAGTTGTTTGGCCACAGCTGAAACGGAGCTGTGGTATGACCTATGTGACAAATGCATTTTAAACAAGAGAGTTTGTGCATTTTCAGTATTGCTTGGGCATCTTGCTTGGTCCTGGTGCCCAAGGTGCAAAAGAGAAGTAACAGGCAAGATGAAGCATGATGAAGTACAGATGAAATAACAGTAGGTGGGATCCATGTGTTGCTAATGTGTTTTTGGTGTAAAGCCAGAGCTGCACTGTGATGTTGAATTAGTGAGTAAAAAGAAAACCCTAGATACTGCACCACCCTTCTGATCAGTGCTCTCCTTTGCAATAACCAGCTTTTTCTAAAATACAAGTAATGATTCAATTACTCTAATACCAAAATATGAGTTGTCTACTAAACCAAATTAAAGCAAGGGAAGAGAGAGATATCTAATCATTACACATATAAGTCTTGCTTTCAACAGCCCAGATTTGGAAGACCAATTGTAAGTGCAAATGGCTGTAAGCTGTAGGTCTAATTTAGTGATAGTACAAACTACTTAAAAGCAAAAATACGGAGCAGATGAATCATTCTGCTCCATGTATGAAAGTACATTTAATGTTACAGTGAAATTATTGCATTATAATCACTTTAAATTATTTTGCTTTAACTAAAAAAATAAGTCTTCCATGCTGTTTTATGCAAGTTACTAAGCAACAGTGACTGGAAACCACAGAAGTGTGAGAAATTTGTTAGTTTTTTTAAACTTTCCTAAGACTTAGAACAGAGGTAATATTACAACTACGCCAGGTTATTTTAAAATTTGATCATGTTGTAAGTGGTTTCTGTAGGTCTCAAACATCTGAGTCACTAGATGCATGTGGTGCATATAGAACTTCTTATGGGAGTGAGTTTAGTATGGATGTAACAGGGCTTGAAGTCTTTCACATCCCTGGAGGACCAAAATGTTGCCTTCATTTTGTAATCAAAAGTACTTGATGCATGGTTCAAAAACATTGTGTCGTACAGAAGCAGAATATTTCAATTATAATACAAACAGGAGGTTTGTATTATAACAGGTTGATGTAGGAAGAGAAACTTCAGCCAGTACAAAGCAGCAGCCTTCACAATTTTAAAGATACGATAATTGAATGATTGAACTGATGCATGGTGAACACTAACCCTTAAACTGTGTTTCTGGAAGGGGAGCAGAGAAGTCAACATATGTTTCACTGTGGGTTGCTGATATTTAGGCAGATGGGTCTCTTTTGTACCTACACAGGTCCAAGATAATTGGTTAAAGCACATCCCATTTCCATTTTGATTTATCAGTAGTTTTTTATGCATGGTTACTTACATAACTCAATTTTAAAAGGTAAGACAATGAGAATGAAAGCAAAATAAGGAAATTCAGAATGAAATTCAGAAAATGTCCTTTTAGTTTTTCCTTGCAGCAGTCTTCACCTTTTGATTTTTTTCCCCCCCTCTAAGTGATTTTGACAAAACCCTCCTTCTTCCAGAGGAAAAAAAACATTTAAAAACTAGTTTTCCCTAGTTTAGAATTGTGTCCAAAAAAGGAAAGCATTCAGCATTACCTTCCCTCTTACAGCTTAACAATTCAGAGGATTAGCCCTGTAGTATGAATTTGTGGTCCCATTTAAATGAATGGTGAAATCAATACTAAAATTGTATCCATTAAGAGTGATTTATAGAAAACTAGCAGAGTGTATCAACAAAGATGTCCCTCTTCATGTTGAAATGTAGAAGGCTGAGGATCTTAATGCCCAGCGACAAGGAGTAAATACAGTCCTTTCTACATGCATGGGAGAAGATAATCTTTTAGCTGTGTAACAAAGTGATCTATAATTCTTATTGGTTCAATTACAGGAAGCTTTGCACTAATCCTATTACTTCTTGTTCATGAACTATTCATCCAAAATCTGTAAAGAATGATATTAAAAAAAAGTGCAGCTCCTATGAACACTGGCATTTCCTGGACAGCTCGTTATACAGCATTTGAAGACCCCAGGAAAGAGAACAGAATTGAATATCCAAGGGGCATGTTTTTTGACAGGTTGCTGCTGGAACTGTCTCAACAGATGACAATTGTAACAACAAAGAGAAGCTTCTTTTCATTTAGACATGACGGATATTGTCAGAACTAGAGCAAAACAAAGCTGGAGAAAGGATAAAGTCGCAGGAATAAGCAGGAACAGCAAATGCACGTGTAGGTATTTAAGAAACAAGTTTCTTTTCAAACAAAGGGACAGATAATATAAACAGGAATTATATATGCCTGACTCATACACACGCCCCACCTCACACTCCAATGCAGCCCCAAGATCTAGCTTCTGGTTCCTGAATTTTCCTTTTTCTTAAATGCAAAAAAGCTGTGATCTGGAAATGGTAATGATAATATATTCTGGCCTTACAATGTTTTTCACCTAATCTGATCTCCTGAGTATCAATTCCAAAAGCATTTGTCTAGGCAAAATTTTGTCTAGTAGAGGTCTGAGTCGAGCTAAATAACATATGTTTAGCTAACTTTCACCCTCCAGAGAGGCATTCAGGACTGTCTGGAAATTACTTGTTTTAATGATTTTGCCACTTTCTCCAGCGATTTCTTTCTAATGGGTAGTCACCTTTACTGAAAATGTTTGTGAAGTTTTGCCCTCTTTCTAATTTGAAGTTTTCTGGCTTTTATTTCTAGCCATCAGTTCTTATTCTGCCTTTTCTAAACAGCATTACTGAGACTAAAAATATGGTAATGTCAAAGATGAAAGCAATATCTAGAAAACCTCCTCCTTTTCCAATATTCAGTTCTAAACAAATTCACTGATTGCTTCAAGGCTTAATTCCATTATATATGGATGTAATACCGAAAATGAAAATCCATTTGGTTTCATATTACTAAACAGCCTCTCACTTACCAGGAATATGATGTATAAAAGTCTGTAGGCAGGTCTGAAACTGGATCTCAAGTTCTTTAATTAAAAGAGAAAAAATTGATAGAAATGTTGGGGAATTATGAGTTCTATCAATTACATTACCTCCGAAAGAACAGTGATTTTATAGAAGAGGGGAGAGCCAGAAAAATATGGTCCCCATTTCCCACTAGATAAGATGGGGTTTATAGGTATAAAGTGATGGAAAATCACAAATCAAAAGAAAATGAATGGCATGTTGGGAAAAAAACCCATTTCTTCCATCTATATCATCCCTCTAATAAAAATTCTTTTAACATCTCAATGGCATATGAATGCTTTGAGATGGAGAAAATTGATTTGTCCTATACATATTTTGGGCTAGATCTAAAAAGAGATTTAATCACTGCACTGAACTTGTGCTGGCCCCATTTACCCTCAGATAATATACCTAGTACTACTCACACATACATATTAATCAGCTTTGAAGCACTTGGGTACCTTACTTCACATTACTAAGCAGTAAAAGCATCTCTCAATTTTTACTGTCACTACACACATTCATCATACAGTGTTCTGCCTCTTTCCAAATCCCCAGGGAGCTCCAATGTGCTCCCAGCCAAGGCACTGCACTTTTCCAAGAGCAGGAGCAGCCCTAGGGAAAGCACTACCAGACACACTTACAGCAGAGATTTTGGCTCTGCTAAGTACAGGGCAGAATAACTGTCCCCAAGGATAGGGGCCATACCAGCAATAACTCGCTTAGTGTTGCTTTCAAGCCTTACCTACCCCCCATTTCCACCATTTTTCCAGGAGACAGTAGAAACCACAGATGTAGCATCAATTAAAGAAGCAAAACATCCTCCTCAGATTGCCTGCAGTTCCATCTTACTGAGTTTCCACACTCTAACTAGTAAAGCTTCCTCTTCAGTTACCACACTTAGTCCTAAGTCCTAATGATGGGCTTTTATCATGCTGGCTTTTTAGTCTGCTTCCCAAATGCTGATTGACAAGGATGCGTATGGAGCCTGCTGAGGGTCATCAGCAGTAACAGCTGGATGTGGGAAGGTGGCAATGCCAGCAGCAGCAGGGAGGCAGAACAACATGAGACGAGGGATGTGATGACTAGAGACTGACAAAGCTAGGAATAGCATTGCCTCTCCCTCCCCTTGAAAAGTTGCAATAATTTTAATATCACCTTGAAGAAGGTCTTCCAACCTTGCTGGAGTAGCAGTCTCCAGGGAAGATGGATGTAGCTAACAGGCTACTCATTTAGAAACAGTGGCACAGCTGTTTGGCATCTCTTTGCAGCACGCATCGAAGTAATACGTTTTAATGACCCACCATCAGGCACTTCCCTAATGAAGATGAGCAAGGAAGGCATGCAAAGTAGGAAACAAATCATCACAGATGCACTAATATGGCTGTGAAGGACAGTGGCATAAGTTCACTTATTATTGTTAGTTGCCTTGCCAGCAATGTGCTCGTTTGAACCCAGCACAAAAAGAACAGCTTATACAGGTGCATCTTAATCCACAAGATAACTCAAGGAGCACTGGTCGGCGTAAGCAGTATGTTTCCTCCAAGCACACCGCCAGGCAAGCTGGGCTGTTGTGTTTGCCTGTGTTGCTGATACAGAGCCTTGTTTTGGTCATGGGTTGGTTCGCTGGTTTCTTTGTGGGTGTGATGATGGATACACAAGGGTTATAAATCATCTTCTTTGTGCTTGATAGCAAGAATTGAGTTCCAAAAGCTTTTAAAAAAAACTAGGGTTAGTATTAGGAAAGGAACCTGAAGAGAATATCTAGTCCCTTCTCCCATGCCAAGGTCTGATCAAGTCTGGCCTGAACTATATAAAAAAATATTTAGTTTATTTTTCTTTAGAAAGTCTGCTGAGGGAGGCAGTCTCCACAGTCACTTTGCTAAATCTATTCCGATGGTTTACTATTTTCATGGTTAGGAACTTATTTTTTATAACCACTACCCAAAACCTCCCTTGTTGTAATGTAATCTCATTGCTTCTTAACACTGATGAGCTCTGGACTTGGAGAACCCATCGTCCTCTTGTTTGCTGCAGTTGTTTTTTGTGTATTTGAACACTGCCATTACAGCTCACTTCAGTTTTTTCTTCTTTGACCAAACAGCCCCAATTCCTGCCTGGAATAATGCTGCATTTTAAGGTACATTTGTTGGCAGGGATCAAACCCCAGGAGCTTGTCATGACTGAGATGCACCTTCCCCTCTATTATCCTCAGTGAGTTTCAATTATCAGCTGTCCAGCTGGAAAAGTTTGTCAGGGTAAATGTAATGCAAATGTTGGGCAAGTATTTTGTAGGTTATAACAAGGTTGGAGAAAAATTAACCTAAAAACCTACAGAGCTGGACAGAGAATTGTCTCCTTGATCCCTGTTACTTTCCACCACCTGCAGAATTCTTTAGGGGAGGTTAAAATCTTTCTACATGTGATAAGGCGATTTCTGTATTGACTCTCGGTGAGACTAAAGCTCTTGCTTTCAGCTAGGGTTTTGAAAATGTCATCCTTCATCTTTATGTTTCTGATTCTTGCGTGTGAAAGGTGCTAATGGTATTACTCTGTTTCCTGGGGATGTAGAGCAGTCAGACCATCAGGTGGTGTGGCAGGAAGGGATGCTGAAGGCCTGATCCTACACCGCTGGACTCGTCAAAAGCTGAATGCCAGCAACATCATGTTCAAATTGTTTTGGACCTTGGCAAGGCTGGGTTTAATGTTCTCACTTTTTACCACATGACCCACTGTCTGCAAAGCCAAAACTATAAAAAAGGAATAAAGAAGTCAAGAATGGAGGGAAGAGCTCTGAAAAGCGGAACCAGATGCAATGGCATTCTTGCAGCTATGAGTGGTTCCTTTTTACAGGAATATTAATATTGATGATAAACATCAATATTAATTTTGATGATGAACAAATACCCAAAGGTCTGTGGGCTTGTATTGTTAACCTCATTGGTTTGCAAAATTTTACATGAAATCTTGTATGTCCTCTCAGATTTGGGATTTGCCTATTTCTAGGTGCCTTGGAAGAGACTAGATGCTGTAGGAAAAGCCCCTTATGATCTTCAGGTTTAGCTGTAACTACCCGCAGCAACGCTCAAAATTTTAAAATTATGACAATTGTGGAAGGCAGCAGGACCTCCTGCTTTCTGTGCTTGGGTAATAGGTCCCCTTATTCCTTGTTTCAAAGGTGCATTCTCCTTTTTGTGTGTGTGTTTGCACTCACTAACTCTTTCCGATCAGTTCCTCGTCCATTCTGCTGCCGCTGCTGACACTGCCGACAGCGGGCTGCAGACTCCTGCCCGCCTTGGGAGGATGAGCAAGCTGGAGGCGTCTGAAGGCAAACTCGATTTCTGGATTCTGAAACTGCCATTGATGTCCCTAGCAGGCTCCTCTTTCTGGGAGGTGCAGTGTGAAGCCAATGCCTGTAAAACCGCTGTTATTTCTGTGAAAACAGTCACGGGAATAACCACTACAACTAGAGTCCATGGATAGATATATTTACTTTTATGTAGGAAGGCCTCAGTTCATTTACAAATGAGGTTCAATCCTATTTTGCCAGTGTATTGCAGAGCAGTAAAATCTGAGCAGAGTGGCAGTAAATTCTCTCTAATATATGCGTATTTATTTAGCTTTAAATACCTTCATGGTTCCTGATTTCATAACCTCCCTTAGCTGCTTATTCTAACGGTTATAAGATTTTTTCTCTTGTTTAATCTAAATTTTCACAACTGCAGTTTAAGCTTATTACTGCTTGCTCTATCTTCAGTGCTAATGAGAGAATTTTTTATCCTGGTCATCTTTAAAGCATCTTTTTGTCCATTAGTAAAATGTTAATGTCTCCTCTCAGTCTTCCTCTCCTCTACTGAAAATCATCAGTCCTTGACATTGCCGGGCCTTTTCCAGGTACTTTGTTTCTCTACTTGAAGTCTTTAATTTGTCTCTCTCTAAGCAAAGCACCCAGATTGTAAATGCAGTACTCCTGACTGAAAGCCAGTCAGTACCACGGAGAAATATCTCCTCCCTTGGTTTATAAGCCCTACTCCTCCAGGCAGCAAAGCAGAGCTCTTGTGCCTCGTGACACTGTTAACCTGCCTGTTGTTATCCACTGGGATAATGAGATCCTACCGTGGTACAGTTTGCCATCTGCTGACCAGAAAGTGCTTAATATATGACTGGTTTTGATCACGAGTATCGATTGTTTTCTTGTTTCACTGGTTTTAGATTTCTGAGGTTGAAAGAATAGAGTTTGTCCAGAGCTCGAGGATGTAAATCGGGCTATCTTTAATCCCTTGAATGAGGGTGAGCTGGGCTCCAGAGCGGTGAAATACCCGGGGGTGAGAACCCGACCTCTGCACTCCTGCATGGTATGCAAAGGACCTTGTGGTGGCCCACGGACTGGCTGCAGGAGTTCCCTGGGGACCTGGCGCGGGGCTCTTCGGGGAGCAGGCAGGAGGACATAGGAGGTGAGCATCTGGGGCAAAGCCAAGAGGCAACTGAAGGAGCAGGCTGGTGGCAGCTGGTACAGCGCATATCATCAAAACATATGAATAGGAACCACTACCGCATCTTTCATGATTGTCACAATGACACAAGAGAGCATTACTAGTGCAGCCTGCAACTGGGAGAGCTTTGCTTTGTTTTGAGGAGGAGTAAGGTGGGACGAGAATACGGCGGATTTGCAAATCCACACTGTGGGCCACATTTCCATCTGGCATCACTCGGCTTTTATCTTCAGATATTTACACAAGCAGATTTTGGATGATGTATACACCTGTTTGTGCGTGTACATGTATTAGGTTCACATTGGATGTCTTAATCACGCTGTTAAGAGCTCCCTTTTATAATATCTTAATTTCAACAGAATTTGTCATCTTGTCACATTACTATCCTTAGAGCAGCTGGTACTAAAAAGTGGCATTATGCTAAACTGTTAAGAGCTTCCATGGTGCTGTACACTCTTTATAACCTGGCCCAGTCCTGGACTCTTGGCATATTATCTCTGCATATAATTTTCCGCTCATCATGCTTTGTCCTTTGGGAAAGGACTGCTATTAGAACCAGAAAAGTAGCAGTGCAAGTTATTTATTTTCCATTCTTGGTACTGACTCGCTTTTAGTTAATGAATTGGAAAAAGTACATTAAATTAATGGAGCGAGGTGCTGTCTAACTGTAAAGCAGGGGATGCTGTTCCCAGCCCTGTGATTCCTCCTCAGGTAAAGGTCAGGGACTCGCTGACTTTGGGCATGTTCTGCTTTGTACTCTGTTTCCCAGCTGAAAAATAGCACCGTTAATCCCATTGCTTGTGGGACTGGAAGAGATTTGCACAGGCAAAGAGAGCAATCAGGCATTTAGCATCTATTGCAAACTAACAGGTGCCTAATTCACATTTGTCCTTTAAAGAAAGCCTCTCTTAATTACTATCATAGTGCTCGGTAATCCTAAGATAAATCTTCTGTTTATTAAAGGATAAACCAGAATTATGAATCCTAGCTCTATGAGCTGCTGGGCAGCCAAGTGTGTACAGTTTTTGACTAGGACACTTCAGATCTGCTTCTATTCGCAGCTCTGCTAATAACCTACTACAGGGCACTGAGCAAGCCACATTCCCTTCCTACTGCCATCTGGTAATGGGCTTCTGACGAAGTAACAGCTGATATCAATATTGTGGTATTGACCTCTCTGACTTCCATAGACAACAAGTGTTATTTAAAATTTAGCAGGCATTATGATTATTTGTTTTCCTCAGCACAGTGGAATTACACTGTATTGGCAGTTATTTTATCAACTTTTGGCTTTACTAAAGCTTACTGTGTCCATTCAGGTCTTCTAAAAATGAGACTCCTGTGTATTACTTATTTTGGCAACAGCTAAACAGAGGCAGAAAAATTGTACTTTAAAAAGTATTAGCCCTTTTTATACAATTGCACCTACCTGTGCAATTCTACTTAGAATATCTGATTAGTTTGGGAATATGGTTGCAGCTGTGACATGCAGAGGTAAGCGAGTTAAGGTTGATATGAAAAGAGATTGCCTCTTGGCACAGACCGTACCCTATGAATCTGGGAAGCAATGCTGCCAGCAGAGTGATGGCCTGAGCAAGAAGCAGTGTGCTGTGAAGTCCAAGTTCCTCACATGACTGTTTGGTGATGTGCTGCTTCCCTAGCTGTACGGGTCTTCTCAAGAGCAGATACTAGTGGGCAAGGATCAGTTTCATGAAAAAGTGCAAAGGAAAAGAAGAAACTGCTCTGGAAGGCTTAGCTGAGAAATAAGATTCTTAGCAGACATAGAGCGTCTTCTCCTGGAAACAGTCCTGTGAAGGTGGTTTGAACTACAGAAGCAAGGTTGCCTGTGGAAACTAATGGTGTACCTGAAATCAGATAATAAAATGTGGTTGGTTTTTTTTTTTCTTCCCTCCATTTTTTCCTTATCACTGCTGGATGGGCAGGAACAACAACAAAGGAGACCTTTTGAAGTGGTTGAGAAATATGAATATGTCCATAACTTGCATACAAGTTGCAACAAAACCCCTTCCAGATTGGAAAAAGATGGGGCGGAGACCCAGCTACAAATCTGAAGTCAGGAAATGTCTTTACCAGAACCTGCTACCAGGTTTTGAAGTGCACCTTTGACCGGTGGTACTGGCTCCATTTGTGTGCTCTGTGTGCTGCATGTTACAGCCTCTCGAAAGGCCACGGGGTCGTGCCCTGGCAGTGGGACTGCTCTGCCTTCCGTGCTTGCTCTGAATTTTTCTCTCCTTTAAAAGTTAAGTTTCCAGTTTTCATTTGAATAAAGTTTGGCTTGAATTCCAAAGCCTTTGACCTTTTTTGAAGAGCTCATTCCAGGTAAGTTCAACCTAGCTGATTCAGAGTATGTCACAGCCCCAAAGAGCACCTTCCCCCAGTCTGTCCTCCTCCCCTTCTTAAATTGTCATTGTTCTCCTGGATTTTGGCTGGGACATGTGAGAGTGCCCTGATCTGTGTTACCATTTGTGGTATGCTGCTCTGGGATGCCAGAAAACAGGGTCAGCAAAAACTGGAAACCCAGCTTCCCAGAATTGTGAGACAGAAAATCCCAGAAACCCAGAATTGTGAGAAAGAAAAGAGAAAAGAAAAATCTGTAATACCAAGCCACACACACACACATTAATCTTGTGCGTATTCTGCCTTGCTGTTCCAAGTGACTATTTTCTAAGATCTTTCAAAGCATCAGGCTAAAAGAACAGGGTGCATTTGATGTTGGATCATTTTGTACTAATGATGACATTACCTGATGAGACGAAACACTGCTGAAACTCTATTCATTGACATTTAGCAATGTCTAATAAACAGGAGTTAAAGCGAAGGTGGTGTGAAACACCACTTGTATTCAGGATGATAATTGCGAGTGGGAGTCTGATCTTGCTTCCCTTAAGTCAATGAGAAAGCCGTGATTAACTTAACTTAGACTCAAGACTATTTTTATTTACTTAATTGGCTTCTTCTAGATAGCTTTTCATGAAGCATGCCTGGGAAGTGCATTTAGAAAGCACTCCAGCTCTGCAGAAACGGCTTTTCTGTTCCCCAGTGGCACTGATTTTGACAGAAGACAGAAATAGATGTGGGAGCTGGCACTCAGAAGTTGTGGGAAAAGCTGAATAACACCTACCCAAGGGTGACATATTTTGGACACATCTTATCTAGACCTAAAGGGTATCAGAATTTGAGGTCTGGTCCATGTTCTGAGTATAACCATGCTCTGCTGTCTGCACAGGGAAAAGCTTAGTCTGTGTTTATCAGCAAAATGGCTTTTTTATGTCAAGGTTATTGCAGTACACAGAAGAAAAGTGATCACATCGTACCTGCAGTCCCACCTGCTCTTTCCAAAGTACATTATGGGAGTGTCTGGGTGGCAGACAACATCTGAACTCCATTGTATTTTCAGAGGTCATATGTCTTCTTAACAGACTGGCAAGATATTTTATCAGTGACTCTGCAATACTTTTCTTCAGACCTCACACCTGAAAAAAAAGCATCTAAAGCATCCAGTGGTATCTGGAAATAAGTAAGCACTGCCTGAAAATGGGAAAACCCAGCAATGGAATTGAATATTAATTGTGAGACTGATGAAATTATTAAGAAGGTATTGGCTGTGTTAGCAGGGAATATGTAGAGATGTGTGTTTTAGAGGAACAGTGATAGAAAATATTTTGCAGTCTATTTATCTTTACTTTTGTAGGGCTAGACCAGGCTTTTATGTCATGAAGAAAAACGGTCTAGGTGGAAAACGCATCCCTGTTGAGTATAGCAGAGCTGTGATTTTCAAATACACCTTAGTGTTCACCTTCTAAGTTCAAAGCTGTGGAGCAAGCGAGGGTCATTTCAGGCAATGTTAAGATGGTAGAGAAGCTTGCAACAAAAATCAGTATGAGGTGGACAGTGACAGGTGTCTTTACTGTATATTAGGATCACTGTAAGCTAGTGTAGCAGTCAGCATAATTTTCCAGTAGGACCTCATTATGTTTTGAAGAAGTACCCAATGCTTTTCCTTCCCACATATTTTAACATGCTTTCTTTCCACAGGTTGCTGGGCACTTTTTTACCTCCCAGAATTTTAAATATATGACACTTTCTGTTTCCAATTTTCTCTGACTTAAGTGACATTGACAACCGTGTCAACAAAATATTTCGGGAAGGAATGGGCCCCTTGATTTAAAGAGGTTCATATTGGTATAACTTGAGAGGGGAAAAAATGGGATAAAAATTATAGATATTTATGTGCCAGCACAAGTAGGTTTGGATGAATGGTTTGAAAACCTAAGGCTGCTTCTCTAGGTGATTATGCAAGAAAAAAAGTTTAATAAAGCGGAGGCATAAAAGCTATCAGAGCTGCCAATAGCCAGTTGTGGGTCAACTTTTGTACCTAGAGCTTCACTTGGGGATTGAGGGTGGAAGTGTTCGGACAGGAGAGAAAAGGGTAGGGGATTTCTTCTGATGAACTGCAGCACATTTCTCACTGGGAGAAGAGCTGTGAATGTCTCTGTCAGATTTCTGGTGGGGAAGAGTGAGGTGGTGACCCTCATTTTGGGGTCCATGGCAGTTGGCCCTGGGCTCTGCTCCCCCCAGGACAGGCTCAGCCCAGCTCCTTGCCCCCCTGCGCCGTGTGGCCACAGGGTCTTCCCCTGCAGGGCCCCAAGGGGCTAGGGAGGAGGGCTGGCATGTAGCTTTGGGTCCCACCACGGCATTGAGGTGGCACCTGTGCAGCTCACAGGAGATCTGGGGCCTGGGAAGCCCAGGCAGAGTCCCACACCCAGATGCAGAGCTGCAGTCTGGCATAGAGGAGGTGGCTACAAAAAGGAGCTCTTGGGCAAGAGGGCAGCCACAAGCCAAAACTGTACTGTAGTCCTGGCTGAATAGAGTGTAGCAACTTGCTAGCCTTGTCTTTCCAGGTTTGCTTTCAAAAAGCCCCAGACTGGGTCTACTGATTCATGTGTAGAACATCTGTTGTCCTAATACATAACTTCTTTTGGGGGGGACTGTGTGCTACTCCCAGATTATTTTTTTTTGTGAAAATACCAAGATATTTAATGTTTTGCACTGGCCACAAAAAGCTCTTTATTTGTCTACTACTGAGCTCTCTTAATTATTTAAGATATGAAATACTCATTATCTAGCTTCCAGCTAACTGTTTTTTTCCATCACATTGTACCATTGAAATGGTTACATAATATTAATAGACACTTTACATAACATTTTTGAAATACTAAAAAATGAGCATATTTTATAGTTGCCATCAGAGGTTTCAGTAGCTCTAATAAATAATGATAATGGTGACCTGGAAAAATACACTCTTCAGTAAAGTTTCTAATTCCTGGTTGGTTTAACAAATTGTGGTAGCACAGATTGTGTGTTTGATATACACTTTGAGTAAATTATCACATGTAAAAAGCTGTCCATACATCTCTATTTCTAATGCTACCTGTAGATTTTATTGCCTTTTGAGATGAGCCATTTAAGTACTGATTTTGTATTCATAGAGAGCTAACTGGAGTGTGTCATGAAGCCCAAGAATGTCTTTTTAGGTGACAAATATACTGATGTTTGTAACGGATGATGTGTGAATGTAAGCTTGAGATTTGACACCAAACTCATACCATTTGCAGTTAGTCTTTCCATTGTAGTCATTTACTCAGACCAAGTGAAAAAGGTATTGCAAACATCACTGAAAGAAGAGTAAGCAGAAGAATCTCTGGATGTTGGATGTGTACAATTAGAAACGTCAGATTCTTGATTGTAATTTTGTCATCAGCTGTTTATGAGAAGGCTCCTCCAACGACCTGTTTCTGTGGATTTCCTTGAAGATCTCAGTCACCAGTCAGCTACCTCTGCTTAGGATAAATTTGTGTCATTGTTTGCTATTTATTTATTTTCAATAACTTGCGATTTGCAATTTTTTTTCTGATTAGCTCTTCACTCTGAAACAAATCAATATTTCTGAATAATTATTTTGTCTAGATTCCTGCTGCAGCTGCTGCTGTTCAGAATAGCTGATCTTCCTGCATGAGCAATACAAAACGTCTTGTTGATCACATCAGTATAGATGAATAGTAGCAGATCTCTTTTCCTGGTGATGTATTTATTAGTATGAAATGCTATTAGCCACATAGCAGCTATTTGTATGTATTGCCAGTTTTAGGCATGGTAAGTAAACCAGCTTTAATAAAAGCTGGAGGGCTCCCATTATATCAAGATTGAGATAATGTTCTACATTTGTGTCACAGTCCTGCATTTCTGAATGGATGGACTCTCCGATGTGCTCTGGGCTCCAAGTCAGTGCAGAGATCTGCACGTGCAGGTTACACACGTCTCGGCTGCTGGTGGACAGCTTGGCATTAGATAGTGGGTGTTAGTAGCACGTGCTCCCACATTTTCTTGCTACTCCATTGGAAATGAACAATTTTCAGTATAATTAAGCATGGATACCTCAGCAGGGAACTTCCTATTTGTAATGATTTTCTCATAATACAACCAGTATTATATAGTCCATCAGATCAAGTTTGGGTTTTAATTATCCATCCAGTTTGAGAATAATTCATGTGTCAAGGTTTCCATAGGCCAAAACTGGATGCAAAACACTCGTAAATATACGTTTAGGATATATATTTTTAAAATATACATTTAAACATCAGTAGAGATTGAATATGCTTAGCTACATTGACATTCCAATGAATTTGGATAATGAACTTGAATATGTCATCAACATGTTTTGCCAAAAAAGGATTTCTTGACATCTCAATGTTTGCCATTTTTACATTGTAATGAAATGAAGACTTTTTAAAGAAAAAAGAAAGATGGGAAAAAAAAGAAAGATGAAAGAAAAAGAACATGGGATATCCTCACACTACAGCCTGGAGGCTAAGGCACTCCTCAGAAATGATTTAATCTGTGTTTCAGATTACTCAGACCAGGGGTTTGAACTTCCAACTCCCACACTGCAGCAATGATGTGCAGAAAGGGATAACCAGCTAGTACCAGGATCCTGCATGCATGGGAGAGCAAGATTACTGTCTTGATGCTCTAGACACTGTTTTTGTGCCCTGTGTGAACTGTCCTGGGCAGGGTAGCCTGGCTCTGCTCTTTGCTAACCAGTCCCAGCTCAACTTGTCTTCTCCCTGACTCTTCTGTGGATCTGGGCCACTAGTTTTTGACAGTCTCTCAGCAAAGAGAGAGTGCACAAGGGATGAGGGATCAGCCTTGAAGGCCCTCCTCTCCCTTTCTTCATGGATGCTCTTCCTCCGCTGAGCAGGAGGGGAGCAGGGCTGCTGTGTGGGGCCAATGGGCTCAGGGGGCTCAGAGGATGCTGTGCTGGTGGAGGGGCACCAAGGCCCACCTGGCCATGGGGTCTGCAGTGACGCATCCCTTTCAGAGAGGTCAGATCTGGTAGGCAGGAGGAAAGGATAGTAGGGCAATGGGGATAGAAACCTGCTACCCATTTCCACTGTCCCCTGGAACAGCAATAGACGGTTGTCTAGAGGTTTAATAGCACTATACCTAGCCATGTGATGCTTCTTGGTATTAGTCTCTTGAAAAAATACACCTACCATGATATCCAGAGAAAACGACCTAGTAATGATGCCACTGGCACTACCAAAGTGGTTGAGGACCTGAATGTTTGCCCGTCTTTCACATTTTTATGAGAAATTTTATTCTGTTCTTATTTTGTAGGCAAGCTTCTCACCAATTTTGTTTAGCACATAACCAACATTCAGACTGTGGATCCACACATAAGGGAGAAGCTTAGCATCTTGCTTTTCTCCATCCATTCAGAAAATACTTGATTTTATATAAAGGTCTTAGGCTTCATTTGCCCTGATTTGGAAAACGCTGAGTGCCTTGATCTTTGGGTCTGGTTGCTGTGGGCTTTAGTACCAGCAGCAGTTTGCTGGATTAGGTTTTTGCTTGTCTGCCTGGAAACCAGAGTCCACTGTGGGGATATTGCAAGCTGCTCTTCCACATGTTAAATACTCCATCTTGGATAGCAGAGCTGATGCTTGCTAGATATCGCTGTTAACTTAGTTTGGCAATAAGCTGGATGGTGCCAACATAGTTTGGGCAAGGAACATTGGTGGAAAGGAGCAGTGGACCTTTTCACTTGTGCATGGAAAGCATCCCTTTCTCCCATGGAAAGCCAGGTGGTTTAGGGACATTCTTTTCTCCTGGGAATCGGGCACCGTGCTGCTTTGATGTCTAATTTGACAAGAAGGTATTGTCTCAGGGCAAGGTAGTAGAGCATCAGGTCCCAGTAAGTTTGATATAAAACAGGGTGTGAGAGGGTGGTAGTTGCAAGCCAGGCAACAAAGCATTTAAGAGTTGAACAATGAAGGTGGGGGCAGTCATATGATAACGGGATTTGCATGTTTTACATCCCTACCCACTGCTGGCGTGACAGGTTGTCCCAATGAATTCTCTTCTTACAGCATAGTAAATTGTTTGCCTGTTTCTTTTGCCCAAATTCTGTATTTTCTTAAACAAGCTTATGCCAAATTGTACATCTACTTGACAAATGCATGTTGTGACAACTCTTATTTAACATTTGCTGTTCCTCTGTGTATTTGAGTGGACTATATAATTTACCAGTAAGGTATTTTTAATTTACTTTATAACCACTTCTTTGTCAGGTATTGTCTGAGCCAGCTGCTAAAATCTTATTTTATATCTATGTTGACTTAATCGTTTCTTCAGGGAAGAAATTACTGTACATAATGATAGACAATTACTGTGACATGCCCCTTTGCATGAATATCTCAACTGCTTTCTGTTTCTTTGTATCACTTATTTTGCCTAGGTTTTTTATTCTGAATTTCCTCACCTTGTGTCTGTTCCCTGCTTTGTATTACTTGGCTGTCCAAGTGTTCTTATTTGACTGCTTTGTCTTCCCTGCCTGTGAATGAATGTGTTCCCTTCATTCATGTGCTCTCAAGTCTCTTGCTTCTGAGGAGTTTTCTGCTGCCGTTATTGCTCTTACTCTCATCTTCTAATTTTTATTTCCCTAACTCAACCATTAACTGACTTATCTTGGGGAATGTTTGAGTGAAGTAAGGTTGAAGCTAATATTCATCTGAATGCCATTACAGATTTGACATAAGTTAATTACTCTTATCTGCTCTGTTCACATTCTTGCATTTTCAAAAGGCTTGGCTATTTATACAGTGACACTTATTGCTTATTCAGAAAAAGAGTTTTTTTCAGTTTTTAAGGCTAATATCTAATTTTAAACCAGCGTATATTGAAAACCATGACTTTGCTGACATCCAATTTTCTCTGCGTGGAGACTTGCTGACCCAAATGAGTCATCAGCCTGCTGGCTCTATTCATATCTACTGTCTTTGGGTAAAATTTTCAAGCTGAGTTAAGAGCCCAGTTCCCGTTCATTTTCATTTGGGGCAGGGAGGGGGGAATGTTGGAGGCTTTTGAGAAGTAGCCATTTCTCAAGCCCTCAGTTCCTAGCTGGCTGGTACAAAGTCATTTTTCAACATCTGTTGGGGTTTGCAAATGAAAGGGTTTGAAAAACAAAGCTGTTGCTGCCACATAGGTTTGTGTACTATCACACTTTGGAGAAGCTGGGGTTGAGGGCTTCTCTGGCTCCTCCCTCCTTTTTTGTTTCTTATTTCCCAGTGTGGCTACTTTATATTTGGACTACTGTTTGACTGGTTTCCTGGGCTATGAAAATACAATCCTTTGAAATGGATTTTCTGAGTCACATTGATGAAGGCTTCTATGTTACCCCTACTCTGTCTTCCAAACCTGATTTCCAGTACCCTTCAGCCTTAATGACAATGCTCTAGGACAAATATTAGTCATTTATTTAATATAGCATTTCCTGGGAGCATTCTTGCCGACACTAGTTCATCCTGGGTTTCCTTGAGAAGGGCAGCATGTAAGACTAGTAGACAAGGCAATGAGCTGGCACTGGGGACCTTTGCTGTCCTCTCTCACTGGCCCATGGTGCAGCCTTGCCCTCTTCATCTTTGTTTCTTCTCTCTCCCTTTGTCCGGTTTGTCTGTTTAGACAATAAACTTTTTGTGTGTGTGTCTAAGGTTCTTTTATGCTTCGGTTTTACAGTGCCTACATCAATTATAATCACAGATGGAGCCCCCAGGTGTAGTTGTAATACAAATCTTTAAGAAGAATAATCTGGTTACAGCTGATTTGAATGTCTATTGCTTCTGAAGGAGAGGATAATCCCCAGAAATAAGTAGGCAAGCACTGCATATAATGCCTCCAATTCTGTGAGTTTTTTAATATGTTTTTTTTTTCTTCTCCTCCCTTCCCCCCCTAAGAATAAAAGAACATCTTTGGGACCCTTATGAGGCAAAATTTTCTGTTCATCCCTTCCATTTCACAGTCTATTCAACTCCATACTCCAGCCAGATGAGGTCTGAGGAGGATATTTTCAAAAGCTCACCTCCTAAATTCCTGTTATAGTCAACAGCAGATCATGTGTAAAACATGATCAATAAAGCTGGGCTTTAATTGCTTTGAATTGCCCCCAGGGAGGGTCTTGTTATGATGGGGGAAGCCAGGAGAGTTTGCCTCCCTAAGCTAGAGGTAGCTTTGGGAAATAACTTCCTAAGATTAAAGAACTGTGTTTTCTTCAAGATCTGTAAAGATTTTTTGATGTCACTTTTATTAATGGGTAATCCCTAACCTGGAAACATGATTAAAGAAACAAGTTAAAGTTGAAATTAGTGTTCAGTCTCTTTCAGCTGCTGATCTAAGACTTACAAGTCAGTTCTTCCTTCTTATGTTACCTTGCTGTGCACATTAGATCAGGATGATAGCCTTTGTTTGCACTGACTTTATTACTATATAGGTGAGGTTTTTTACTAATATATAGGTGAGGTTTTTAACTGCCTCGTTCACCTGCGTTCATCTAAATCCTCTGGAGAGACTGATACAGCACTGTAAAGATAATAGAAAACCTCCTGATTCCTTCACTGGGCTTTTGCTAAAGCTCTCTGTAAATGAGATCAAGACTGAGGGATTTCATAAACCTGCAATGCCTCTTGCTTCAGTGTTGACTCTGTAATACCCTGCCCAGTGTCGTGCAGTTCTCTGCAAGCCTTTTGGTTTTCCCACTTACCCTTTCTTGTCTTTAGGAAACATTTGTCACATGCAGCACAAGTTGAATAAAGTCATCAATGCTGCACACAGAAAATCCCTTGCTAATGACCTGAATACGAGGCAGAGCTGGTGGCAGCAGGTTTTCTTGGCAGAGCTTACCCCAGACTGACAGTCCTGCTCTGATGAAAAGGGAATTTGTTATGCCGTCATATCTTTACGTCTCATATATGATACCCTTGGTCGGGTGGCGTGCCTCCCCGGAGGAGGCTGCGAGGAGGCAGGAAGCAGCAGCAGCAGCAGCAGTGGTTTTCAACATGTGTCATCCCCAGTTTATCATTAGGCTCAATTTATCTTTTGTTCTTATTATCTGGGTCTATCTAATGCTCGGTGAACCTTGGCCTCAAATGAATCAGCAGTGCAGCTGGAGCCCGAAGGGAGGACAGTTATATAAGTAAATATTGTTAAAATCTGTCTTGGAAGTTAAACATAAATTGGAGGCAGCATCCTGGATGAGTTTTTCAAATAACATGGCTACAGGACCTTTCTAACTGTACTGGCTCTTTCTCTACCAGTGTTTCACAACTGTTTTAATTTTTCTTGCCCTTCTACTCCATTTATGTGTTTCCATTTGAGATTATAAGATGGGAAGAAAGCCTTGCCAATGAATTTTAGGATTATGTCTGATGTTAAAACTCAGTTCTGTTTTACAAGAGAGCAGATCTGAGGGCTCTGTTAATATGTTCTGCATAGAAGAAGGGCAGGACACTAGAATTTTGTATCCTAAAAATGCCAACACACTGAGAGTAAGAAAGCATGAAGAAATGAGTTTTTGCTTTGTCTATGGAGCCTAAATAAAGTCAACCCCCCCACACTACCCCAGTCTCTTCCTCCAGTTGGGATTATATTATTTTCTTGATAAAAGAAAAACAATAATTTTTTAAAAAATTGGGTTTAGTTGACCAAAATATTTTTGTTCTATCTCCTGCTATTTTGTTTCATTATCTTTACTGAGATCCTTCAAAGACTAAACGTAGGCAAATTGTGAAACAAAATCCTTTGCCAAGAAGACTAAAACCGGAAACATTGAATTTCTCACTCCTTTTTCTCTTCCATCCATGCCCATTCCTCCAAATGAAAGTCCTTCTTGGCTAAAAGTGTTTGTTGAGTTTGGCTGTAGCTGCAGTTGAAGCAATTTTGACAAACATCATCCAGCCTTTTCCCCAGGATCGTGGAGCAGCACAAATGGTCCCTGCCTTATCAGTAACAAAAGAACTAAAAAGGGAATTTTTTAATCTGATGAGTTGTTCTTCCCTCTCTGTCACATGATCTTACTGTTTTGAAACCACTCTCTTTTAAAGCACTGAACACACAGCCACAGGAGACCAAAGGTCTCCCCAGGATGTTTAAGATGCTCCCACCACTGTTTCCTTTGAGGCAGGAACACGTCTGAGAAGGCGGCTGCCCTGTTTGAGGGCTTGGGCTTTGATTTGACTCCTAGCCGTGCTGATGTGCACAGCGACTTGTTCTCCCACTGACTCATCTTTACTGAGTCACTTATTTGTCCATGTGGTGTGGCACAGACGGCAATGGATTCACGTTTTCACATGCAGCCTGTATCTTAAAACTGCAGAAGTTTATCAGACACACGAGCCCTATTTCCAGAGCTTTGTTTTCAGCTCAATCACCTTACTCCCTCTGCCCTTCTCCGTGCTGTTTCACCTTTCCACAAAGCCTGCCTGCTCCTCCTGGGACCAATTTTTGGCAAGAGGCATCTGGGGTATAAACAGTGGCACATGCTCGTTGAATGCCTCAGTTTGCCGGGCCTGCCTGTTCCTTGTGCGGGAACCCCTGTTCCTGTATACGTGTTCACCTATACAAAACCAAAAATGAACCTCCCTGCAGACTTTGTATTTTCCTGTTTTCTTCCTCCACGGGAGATGCAGCTGCTATAGCTTCTGGAAATCTGCCGTGGGAGTTGCTTCTGGCATGCAGACCATCACTAGTTTGACACCTACTTTCAAAATCACCTTAAAAGTCTCAGGGGAAGGTCTCTGCATATCACTCTCCAGATTTCTTCATTCTCTCTTAGGCTGGCGGGGGAGATGGGCAACCAGCATCACAAAGAGCATTTAAAACAATTTTAAATGTGGTAGCACTTTGCTTTGGAAGAACTTTGCACTCCTCTTGACTGCCTTATTACCAGAAGACTGCATGAATGTCCTTTGAAGTTTGACTAGTAGCCCGTTTAATTTTGTAGCACTGTTGATGTGAACAATAAACACTAATCTGTAGCTCTTTAGTGGGAGTGTTTTCCCCTGAACGTTGTAAAGTTGACCATTTCAGTTGGGTCTGAGCATAGCTTTCTTTCTCTTTTCTAGTGTTCCCTGGTAGATTTTTGAATTGTTCTTGTCTGGTAGTTAGTTTGTGGTGCAAGGGCTTGCAGTGCTCTGTCTTGTAGGTTTTTGCAGGCTTGCTTGAAACATCCTGGTGCATTTATTGTGAGGTCTTGGTACATGTAATTTAGGAGATGCTTGGCCTTTGTAACAAAAGAAGAAATGCCTTTCTGCCAATACCTTTAAGAGAATGTGCTACATGCTTTTGTTTCTGCAGAGTTTACTGACACCAAGAATTCATGAAAGCTGGTGGCTTCCCAAGGCATTTGTGTATATATGTTTTATTTCATCTCACAGGATTTTTCTCAATTGAAGCCAAACATGTTGTGTTGTGCTTTCTCTTGGAGGAAAGCAGAAAGTAATGCTAGGAGATACCACTTAATCACACCAGCAAAACACCCCTGGCAAGTTGTCTCAAAATGCTTAAGAGCCATACGAAAGAATTAATCAGATAGTTGCTAACTGGATCCTAGCAGACAGCTGTCATACCCATGGATCTTGTATAGGAGATGAGGAGAAAGAGAGATCTCAAACACAGACAGTGCTCACATCTGGAATTTGGCTCTGGGACCATATTCTTCCATAACAGGCCAAACTAGCACCTTTGGTGGATGTTAAAAACAGGGGCTTTGAGGTGGACTGGAAGCTTGGATAAGATAAAGGTCAAATTTATTGGACTGTCCTAAAAGCCTTTATTCTTCTCTGTGCTATAGGCCATTTCATGTATTTCCTGTCAGGGCAGGGACAGCGAGGCAAAGTCAGGTCCTGGTGTTGCTAGCCTGGCGGGGAGCTGAACTGCTCCAAATTCACATTGTTGCTACTATCATGAGAATCCTAGTTTCCATTTTGAATTGAAGAATTCAGAAAATTGCAAATAAGTTTGTTAGAAAGGACTCTTTCTGTGGTTTAGCTGTCATTAATAATAGTTACTGTTTTTCCTAAGCAAAGATCCATGTAAAAAAGGTCTACATTTAGTCAATCTCTACATTCATAGTCAAAGGCTAGACCTGGACAGCTTGTGATCTTGTGGTCTGTCAAGTAAATATGCACTCATGAAATGCTTAAATGCACATTTACAGAAACTTAGACAGATTTGAATCCAGGAGAGTGTAGCTGCTCTGGAGGAAATGTTATAGTCTCTTGTCAGGCTTCAGACAGCCCAGTGACACATTACGCACCTGCTCTGCACCGTGGCTTTCCACCAAGCGTGTTCTCAGACAACAGCAAAATGCTGTTTTTTGAAGTGGCACCCAGCAGGCAAGTGGAAAGACTGTGATGTGCAGAAGCGTTACCCTTTCATCTGCTTGTAGCGATGCCCACAACTTTTCATTTTGAAACTCAGAGGAGACTTGCCAGGTTTAGGACCTCTGTCAAACACAGTCTAGGTTAGCTGAGTGATGATGGTTGCACAAACGACTCCGCTGGCTTTCTTCAGTTTCTATCTGAAACCAGATACAGCAAAATACCCTGAAATAGACCTCAGGGTCTTGAGCACACCTCCACGAGAACCTCAAAATGCATGTCTGTACCCATCAGAGTCAAACAACAAACACTCCTTATGTCACATGGGTAACAGCATTTGCACTTCTCCCTTTCATCTGGTGCTGAAACATCCTCAGAGGCTTTGGGATAAATTCTTGCACCCCCTAGCATGCTAATAAGGGGCAGTAATCAAGGGGGGTGACCTTGGTTTCAAGTAGAACCACTCTGTAGAGATACATCACTGCATGCTACTGTGGCATGACATTTACCCTCTTTGTTTATAGTGGACTTCAGTTAACTGGAAGGAAAAATATCCGTGATTTATCAGTGGAACACATCAAGATTGCTTTCCTGACTTCAGTAAATAAGCTAATATTCACCAGCTGATTTTCTAGTTTAACTACTCTGTGTTATTGTACACGTACTGATAGGGATTGACGTATTGACAGAGCTATCTATCTAACACGCTTATTTTCTCTAAAGAGCTTTAATAATTTTGTTTCAACAAACTTGCTTAGCATGTTAATCTGTGCTGCACAATACATGTCACAAACCTTTATCTCAAGAGATTGTAAATAGGAAGATGTGCCTTTCAAATGCAAACTAAAATCAGAGGCCAGAGAGGGCAACGAGCTCTTAAGCTACCTAGCCTGATTTTCTCTGAGAATGCAAGATCTTTCCCTGAAAAAAACACTGTATATGCATGGTTGTATGGATATGTGTGTGTGTATGTATGTATCTACATTTGAATATGAAATATATGCATTTCCTCTTTCTATGGAGAATATTTTGTCCTACCCTTTTTAAAATGAACGTTGACAAAAGATTGGTCCACAAAAGAGAATCTACTGTTATTTATGTTGCTAATGGCTGTCAATGTTAGCAGTAAAATAGAATGAATACATTAAAAATTAATTATTCAGCAGCACCTGCTGGTATCCTTAGAAATACTGCAGCGCATTTCTGGTAAATGTTTCTTCATTACCCTAAATTTTTTGCTACCTAACCCGTCAGTCGGGAGATTACAATATAAGGAAAGGAAAAAACATATTTTGTTTTAATAGCCATCAATTCTTTTTTTATTAGGCTTACATCCCTCTCTAATGGAGCTCTGCCTCTCCAGGGAGCAGCAAACCAACCACAGAGGCTCTTGGTCCCATCTGTGCAGTAACAATTAGAAGCATTTTAACTCTGTGTGCAGAGGGATGAAATTACATTATTCATGAAGTGATCCCTTGCAGCTGTCTGGCGTTACCTCAGCTTGCCTCATGGATTTGCCGCTCACTCATTTTCAATAAGTGGCAGCTATTAGCAGCTCCATGGCCTCCCCCGGTTGTCTTAGCTCACGCCCTAGAGTCAAGGAAGCACTGCCAGTTTTAACAACAACTCAGAGTTTTAAAAATCACTTGTGATCCGTAGGTCCGTAAGTTACCTAGTTTTGTTCTTGTGCGGTCAAAATTTCCATTTGCAACACTGAGGACAAGTAAGGCTGCTATTCCATTAGGTGTTTTTTTTCATTATTAGAGAGCTTCTAACACGGCCAGCTTGTCATGCTGGTTTAAATTCTGCTTTGGATGTTGCATAGTTGTGAAATGAAACATCTCAGCACCTCATCAAAAAGTAAGAAAGGGCTAAAGAATGTGGTTTGGCTTACACACCAATGCAAAGACATGAGTGAAAACAGGAACTTCTTCTCTTACAGCTTTCAGTGGGTTGCCAAAATACAGGGTCAGACTGATGATGTCATCAGCTGATGACAATAATGAGCCAAAACTCCATGTACCTACTAAGTGGTTAGGAAAGCCAAGCTGTCATGGCAACAGGCCTCTTGTTTTGCTCGTGTAGAATTGCTCCTTCCTTCCTGCTCGGCTGAGAAAGCAGAGCAACTGGGGGACTCTCTTTCCAGTTAATATTTGTGATACAAGTTGCCCTTACCGCGACTGGGGTGCAGGGTACCAGGAACGGAAAAAGAGTTGCTGTTTGTCAGATAAATTATGGCTTGTAAGCTGCTCACTCAGCTCTCCCTCCATCTCTAGATTAGTTAATCTCTGAAAAGGGCTACCCTATCAGCATAACGTTTGCATCGATTTGTATGGGAGCAAGCCAGGATTATCCTCAGCAGGAGGACATGTGTATGATGCTATATATTATGTTGGCTCCCTGTTCTACAGATATAAAAGTGAGTGACTGCTTCTGCCAGTGTAACATATTTCTTTCTTGCTAGTGGCTGGAAAAAAAGAATAAACCTGTATTGTGTTGTACCTTGAGAAAAGTAATAGGATGGGTGCTAGCTCTAGCTTTCAGCCACACTTGCACTAATCCCATGTTGACAAACAGTTCGTCTATCTTTGACCTTGAAGAAGCTGGAGGTCATAAAACAAGAAGAGAAACGATTAGAGATAATAGGAAAATTTAGATAGTTCAGAGTCCATTTTGTGGCCTTGGTGGCTTCTCAAAACAGAAAAATTCTACTGGTATGAGCTGTTTTCTTAAAGAATTCCAGATATCAAGCATGAAACAATTAAGATACTTGTTAAGGTCCTCTCTGAAATCTAAATTGTTTTTCCCATTGAAACTCAGCCAGACAGGGAGACTAGACTTTCTTCCCATGCAGGCATTTAAGATGTTACAGTGCAATGTTTCCTGAGAAACGACTGAATGCAGGGGCCACTAATTATTAGCTTTTCAGCCTGCTACAAAGCTCAGCTGTCTCTGTACCCTCTTCTTTCAGGTTGTCATTAAGAATGAATTGTGCTGACAAGGGCATCCTCATTATGATGAGGCAAAGTTTCTTCACAAGGAAATGCCATTTATTCCATGGAGACAGAAAGCAAATCTTGTCCAATGACTAAATGACTGATCTGGAAAAGTTAAAAAGGAGGGAAATGATTGCATAGGTAATAGGGCTTCTAAAGAAAATGCCATATTGTTAATGCATAGCAAAATGCATGAATCAGAAGAAGAAATACTGATAGAGACTCAAGTATAAATATTGCAGTGAAACATTTCTGAGTGTTTTCCCATCCAGCTTTTTCTGTAGCTGCCAGGCCTCTGCAGAATGAGATCTAAGCACTCACTGAGTTTCCTACTCAAACTCAAATTTGGGTAGGAGGTCTGGAGCAGTCATTTCTCTCTGTTAGTTGCACAATAAAATAAGTATGTAAAGGAAAGGTGTGTTGAGCTTAGGGGAAAAAAAAGAATCTTGTTAGTCCAATTCTGCCAGTCCTTTAGACTCAGCTCAAAATGAGCTGCTTCAAACATATTGCACCTTTTCCCTCTTTCCCCTCAGCTCTCTAGTGCAGTTTGTGAGGCTCCAGGTCAGGCATCAGGATTGAAGCATTAGGGGGAGTTTGAGAAGACAGCGGTATTTAAGTACTAACAGAATAGACCAGCTTTCCCCCCCAGCCACCTCACTGCCTCTGCTATTTTGTCATACAGAGGGCAAACATTCCCCTGAGATTTATCATCCTGCTAATTAAGCAGCAGCTGCAACCCTCCATGTAATTTCATCTGCTAGTGGCATGTGCGCTGTTTGGAGAGCTGCAAATTCTCTAGTCATCAAGTTTACCAGGGTGTGAATTTGCTCCCTCTGATGCTAAGATAGATAGAGAGATATATATATTAAAAACACACCCATCAAAGCCAGACGCATTTTACCTTAGCATTCTTGTGCACCTTAATTGTGTATGTGATTTGTTTTGCTTAAGGCAAATAAGTAATTGTCATACAGGGTGGAAATACCAGCTGCTGCATAAACACAGGTCATGTAGTTGCAAACAATTTTATTGATATTGATAGGTTTCCAATGTTTCCAGATTTAGTTATTTGGAAGTTTTGCTACATAAAATATATGCGTTCCAGGTAATATGACTACAGGTAATATTTGGACTATAGCTAGTAAGCTGTTTTCCCTCGCTGGATGTTTAAGAAACACTCTGAATTGAAATATATCCATTATAAGGTTTATTAAATGTCTGGTATTTTGTTTCCCTATTGTCATTTTCCTTTTTTTCATAATTTAGTATATTAAGCCAAATTCATTGCTGTCCTGCTCCTTGGTGATAGACACTCCAGTCAGAATGACATTTTTCTAAACCCAACTGCACTCATGTTGAAGCTGTGCAATGCAAGGCAATGCAGAGATAACCATGTCAGTTGTGAATGAATATGGTCACACCAATATGACAATTTTCCTGAACTAAGTGGCTGAGTCACCTGACTAATTAGCTTAGACACAGCACCACATTAAGGTGTCTATATGTCCCTCCAGGGCTATTGCTAGTGCCTCTGTACCCAAATACATGACATGGCTGGGATCAGGCTTGCAAAGCACCATCACATATAGCTGTCTGTCATCCTCCAAAATGCTGAAAAACTGGAGAGGGCTTCATAAAATGATGACAGAGTGACTTCAGGGCTTGAAAATCTGCATTATACTGGGAGATTTAGACATGCCTTTAATTTCCCTCACTGGTGAGAGCATGAGGACATAAGCTGATTGTGGTCTGAAACAAAAAGATTTTTCTTTCAATAAAATTATGGAAATTTAAGGTGCAGGTAAAGGTAAGGGGGGATTCACTTTTCCAGGTGTAGATTTCTACAGTGCAGAAATATACTTGTGGCTATACATCTTGGAGTTCAGGTATAGAGATAATATATCTCTGGTAAATATACCTCTAGTACATATACCTGAACTAGACCCCCTTTTAGCCAAAAGGAGAAAAAGAAGTGACTTGTCCAGGTCACTCTTCAGCTGATCTAAAATAGGTCGGCTGAACTGTGCTTTGGCAATGCCTATTTTTTTCCACTGTCTATAAAAAGTCTAGCTCAGGCGTAGGTGTCTAGAACTGAGAGAGAAAAATTCTGCTCACAACATACATTTTAAAACAATATGGGTCACTGCGAACTAGAACAACTTGCAAAAGGAAAGGGACAGGTTTCTACACCATTTGCCACCTTTAAATCAAGATCAGATACTTTTTTTAAAGATATGGTCTTGCTCAGCCTGAGTTTGGAATAGGAATTATTAGGTAGGATGCCTTGGACAGTGACATATAGTTGTGACCATTACAGTCCTGTCTGGCCAAAAATAATCAGTGGCTGTAAAGGATGACGCAAATGAAGAGTAACGAAGAATCCTGGTAAGTCCTTGTACTGTAGTACTGGGTTTCTTCTGTGTCAAAACTTCACCCTGAAAGGGTTTGATGCTCTTGACTTTGCTATTAAGAGGTGGTGTGAATAACCAGAAGTTTTTGACACCTTGCAGATCGTATCTGGGTATGATGCAAAACAAATTCAGCTATCTGAAAGCTGATGGAAAGATGGGGAGCTGAAACCCTATCTTTAGTGCCTAGCAGAGATGAACTGAAGTCAGTAATGACACAATGCACCAAGAGGAAGAGGCCCACCCAATCTCTGCCACTTAAAGGCAAATTGTTATTTAGAGAATCACAGCTGATTTTCTTACTGACTGGTGAGTCCAGTCGCTTAAGCCTGGGGTTTCTTTTGCTGCCCACTTCTTGCTGGAGAATAGTACACAACGAAACACTCTCATTGCCCCCAAAAGGAAGATTCAAGCCTGGTCTTGGAGAAAATATTGTTCTTTATTCACCTAAAGACTGTGAAAATCCATGTTTCTATAAATAGGTGAGCTGTTGGGAAAAAGGCTATTAAAGTAATTTCAAATAATTTAATTGTCAATAACTTTAAATAATTTCACTGATGATTATAAAACTATGGAAGGTCTTATGGATGCCTGGATTTCCATGTGCAATATGCAAATTAGAAATTGTGCCAATTTGTCGGTATACCAAATTGAAACCAGTCATCTCTACTTTGGTGTCCTCATACACACGCAGAAGTCTGTGCAATCAAAAGTAAATTGTTTTTCAGGTTTTCTGCTTTTAAAACCTAAATGACGCTAGCAAAACAAGAAAAAAGACCCTAAGTTTTAAATATTGTTTTTTCTTCACTAAGCACAAAGTATTCCCTGCATGCAGTTTAATCCTATAATATGAAAATAAATTCTAAGTCAGTAGAGACATGTCAATAAAAATGTCTCAGCTCCTAAATCCTAACCAGCTGATGAACTTAGTGTCTTGCTAGAAAAGAAATACAAAAAAATACAGCTTATATTTTCTGTTAAGCTTCTTTTTACAGTTTGCAGTCAATTTATATGTCTGTATGTAATACCCTGGAATACAGAGGTAAAAACGTACTGCCAGAGTGTTCATTTCACTTTGGGAAAGCTGATAACCCTTCCTGATCAATAGGAATTCACTGTTTCAACTAAGTGTAAATGTCACACCTGAAATAGGCTGGTAAACCCTGTGAGGAGTTTAAGTCCATAAATTGCTACCTTCCATGAATGCACTTTTCTCCAAAGGTGCACAAAAAAAAATTAAGAATGTGCCTGTACAACCACAAGCTAAATGGTGTAGGACATGAGTTAACTGACAACACATTTAAACTCTTACTGTGCTGTAAAATTATTTCCCAGGCGAAGACCATTTGTCAAATAAAAGGTCCTTCTCAGCCCTGCTCTTACACGTCTCAGACGTACCCCATGCACCATGCTCAGCTTGTGCTGGCAATTGCTGCGGTGGGCGGCAGGGGGAAATGATCAGGTCTGGCAACTGGAATATTTCGGTATGGGTAGGGGGAGTCTCAGGTTCTTTTAGACTGACAGGGCATGTTATTGTAGTTTTAGGCATAATTACATCCATCATTAAAGAGGAGAAGGTAGTTGCTGCTTTGTAACACACATGAGCTTCAGTAATTGCTGCAGCATCTTAGATGGCTCTTCAGTCTCTCAGCCAGAGGTCACTGGAACTAATAACCCAGTCCCAAAATATTAATGAGTATACTCCGGTGGCTGAATACGCACTTTGTCAGCACAGTTGTGTGTTAGCATTTAATGCTGGTGTTACATGGGCTACATGGGCTGAGGGCTTGCACTTCAGTAAGCAAAATGATTGCTTGTTCTGACTTGGACACTGGTCCTCGTCTGACACAACTGCCCAGGATGTGTGGGCGAGGACTTGGGATTCCCTCCACCACACTCAGAGTTACTCCTTTGGAATAGTGCACGTATGGTTAAAGCCTGGCACTGGTGCCAGTGAAGTGAAGGTGGGAGTAGAAGGAAAGAGGGCCTAGTAACAAAACAGAAAACTGGAGTTTCTTTGGACACATCCAAAGGGTGTTAATCAACCACATAATTAACAAGTCTTCAGAATTCATGAGGATCCACTAATCTTTTATTTCCCCCTCCCCCCGCAAAGATCTCATTTCTTGCAAACATCAGAGCTTGTATATTTGGAAGGAAGTTTGACAAAACAGAAAGAATATGTCATTGGGGTAAAGCACAAGGAGTTAGACTTTTAACATTGCCTCTTCTTCCAGGCCTGCCAGTGGGGAGTCCTACTTGCCACAAAACATAGGAAGATGTAGCCTTTGGTACACTTTCAGACATGTTGCCTTATGCTATTGCCACCAAGAGGCTGCAGCAGAGAAGAGCATTCATGAGAAGCTTAGAAGCAACCTGTAGATCAAAGCTGGGGCTTAAAAGGGAGCTCTTCTGAGGGGTTATCTGTACCCTACGATTTTCCACATGATACATGGCATGGGAGAGAAACACAAGACTGGTGCAAAGGGAACTCTAAGTGTCACAATTATATACAGAGTGCAGCTATTATTTTATTAAATGAGAAAACAAAACTGAAATGTCAACATATATGAGTGCAGGTCTTACCCGGCACCAGTTTCCACTCTCGTCCTTTCATACAAACCAAGAGGAAGGCGAATTAGTAAATGGGTTTAGCAGATCCTTCTTGGTGTTGCTCTGTAATAGTAAGACACATGTTGTAGTATCACAAGGTATTTATTGGAGGTTAGTGAGCCACTGTGCCTCAGACTATGAACTCTTAGGTTTGAGTTATTAAAGGGTTATACTGGGCAACATTATTTTACCTTCTGGCCATCCATCCCCCAGCTTTGCTCAGAATCTTGTTTAAATGCCATACAAAATAAATGCCCTCTGCTTAAACCCTCTGGTTAAAATGACGAGCAAAAGTATTAATCATAATGATAAAAACCTACATTTCTGTACAAAAATGTTGGTGATAGTTGTCAGAGCAATAAATTTTTAACTAAACCTTTTTCTCAACTACTTGTCTTCCACCGCTGTGTAAACACATTTGATAGTCTTAATTTCACTCAATATGTCCAAGCATGCGGGTTTCCTTTGTGGCATCGTAAATACAGACAGTCTCTGGGGGAGATTTAAAAGCTAATAGGTTCCATATGTCCAAAGTGCAGCCTGGCTTCTGCCTGCCTGTTAATAGGCACATACTTCCCTTCAGCTTCACGTCCGGGCTGCTCATGCGGTGCAGTGACAACACAGAGAGGGAGGCAGATTGGGACTGAGGGTCACAACGCAGCATAACAGAGAGCCCTTTCCTTTAGAGTCTGAGAAAATGCACAAATGGCACCTGGGATGCCAAATAGGCCCATGCGTTGCAAATACTGTGCCTTCATTTAAAATGTTTTGGGTCTAGCATCCTGACTTCATGTTGGGGTACATGAGAGCATTTGCTAGCAAGGAATGCTGGAGGAGCTTGGAGAAGTCTGGGGATTTCTTTCCCATCTAGCTCATCTATGCAAAATTTCATAGGGCCCTTTTTAATGGGCACTTGTCACAACTATACATCCGCTGGTTCACATCATGTTTTAAACACAGAATCCGAGCTCAGGCAGAGCATTTAGACAATGTGGATTCTCCCTATGGATCAATCTAAAAGTTAAAAGATGATGTCTAATTTCTTGCAGAGAAAGGAATTTTGTAATGGCTTTCCAAGCTATAAATCTAACGGGGTGAAAGCTTTGTTTCAGTCACCTTTGAAGGAGTCTCAGATTTTATGGCCTCTGTGTCTTCCTACCAGAAATTGTTTTGAACCTGTGGCTGCTCTCTTGAATCTGTAAGGAGAACAAGAAGGTTGGGGTGTTGCCAGATCTCAGCTATACAGATCAATAGTGTATATTTGGTGCTGTTCTGTAGGATTATTTTTCCCAGCTTGCAGACTGCTTTATTAGTGTGATGAATGCAATGTGAGACTTGTGGATGAGGAAACATAAGATAGTTGCCAAGTGTCTCTTCTGAAACATTTGTGTAATTTGGAAGCTGCTACAATGACTGATGCACACGCCATGCAATGGAACAATATCTTCCTTGTTGTTGACTAGTAAGACCACTGACATGTGTTGGTTTCTAGAGTGGTTGCCATTTAAAGTCTGTATTTGCTAAAGTTACCAAAAGTTACCATGTATGGCATCTGACTTGTATCAAGCTTTATCCAAGGGTCATTTTATGCAGGAAGACCATGCTAGCAAGCTTTAGTCCATTTTGTGAAAGCACAGGGTCAGCTGTTTGCTTAAGGTTGGCTTTTGAAAGGTTGCTAAAGGAATGGGATGTTGAAATTCAGTAGGACTTGGGTGTCAAATTCCAGTAGGTTCATTTGAAATTCCAACTCCAGTAACTTGGCAAGAGGTAATGGTCTTCTGTTTACTGTAATACTGAGTCTTATTGGTAGCTGTATCACTGGGAAGGCCCCAGTTCAGGACAGCAGCAAGCATATACTTAGCTGCACATGTGTAGCCATTTTCACTTCATTAACTAACCATGTGTGCAAGAGCTTTCCCAATAGAAATGTTTTCTTTAATGGAGTTTTGCTTTAGGACTTCTTGGCAAGTCTGCAAAATATGAATATTGTTTAACTTATGGAGGTGCCATAAGGCTTATTTAATGAAGAACAAAGACCTGCTGTGTTAGAAGAAACTGCAGAAGAATTCTAGTTTTGGAGTTTGTTTTCTATATGATCAAAGTATACCATATAAATTGCAGGTTTTATGTAGCTCCTATTATTTTTATTAACTTTGCTTTTTTTTAATCATATCTTTAGAAATAGTTCTACCCAAAATGCCACTACTAGGTGAAATTTTTCATATTTTTCCAAAATCATTAGAATCAGAGCAGTCTGAATGTTTTAGTTATTAAAAAAACCCAAAATGCAGTGGAGGTGAAGGCAGAACAACTGTCCACTTTTTTCTTGTTATACGAGAAACAGAGTGCACCCAATGTACTCATGGTGCTGCCAGTTTAAAACGAAAGTATATTTAAACTACTGACCTTACAGTTAAACTACTGACCTCACAGTTGCAGGATATTGGGAAGCCAAAAGTCTGAAGAAGTTCAAAAGGGAGCCAGGCAGAGTCATAGAGGAAAGCTCTGCAAGCAGCTATTAAACACAATCATAGTATGATCCTAAAGGACTGACTGTCAGAATTTGGGAATATATAGTGACAGGACCCTTCTTTACAGGCCTTCCTCGTTGCAAAGGGAATACTGGGCTATCCAGGCACTTCGCTGGACCTAGCACAGGAGATCAGGTATTCCTAGGAATTTCACTTGCTGGAATAAAGCAGAAACAGAAGCAGAATGGGTAAATAATTGAGGTATGGGCATCTGAAACGCGGGACAACCAGGGCCAGTCCTTTCTCCTGCCTTGCTCCCTCAACCTCCAGGTCTCCTGTGCAACTCCTGCTTGGAATTTAGGCATAGATGCTCCAAAGGACTTGGTATTTACCAAACTGCAGGCGTCTAAACTCCTTCGGTGCTGTGGGTGTCAAGTGTACTTGTACACTGTGTCTCTATCTGTAAAGTGAGCGCTTTCTTACTTTACCAGTTTATGAGGGCAAATATGTTTTTAACACTCCAGAAGCACTGAGACATTACTGTAATAGCAGACAGATAAATACTTTATAAGAGGTAGCTGTGTAATAGACTGCTCTATTTAAAATCTGTGAAGTGCATCGTCAGAGGATGTTAGCCACCTACCTCCACTGAGGTTGAACAGATGATCTGGGTCCTTTACCTTCATGTTTTCAAGGACCATCTAAGCATCAAGTTGTTGTGTCTCACTGCATCCTGCACATTGCACCACCGTCAAAGAGGTGTCCCCACTTATGTTCTGTGCAAGAAAAAAAGGCAAAGCCATATATTTTCTATACAGATCTTTGGCTAGATTCACACGCTGTGAACGTGTCACTGCATATTACTAGGAGGCAGGATAATTGGATGGGGTGAGTATGAATTAAAGTCATCAAGTTAGAGAATAGGAAAGTCAACGTACAGCATTCATATGCCTCAGCACCCGCCAGATCTTTCGGGGGGAGCCAGAATTTGGCCCACCTCCTCCCATTTTAAACAAAATGCGTGGGTTATACACTTGTCTGTGTTATATCCAGATATAACAATATCAAACCAGATCAGCATGGGTTTAAGCCAAAAATCTGGTTCCTTATTCTGCTGGCACAGAAGTGAGTGTTCAAACAGTTACAAGATCTTAAATTCACACATTTACATACCTAATAGTCTTACTCATATGAAAAGCAAGAAGTAATGCAAGCCTAATTTGCCTTTCCTTCAGAGCAGATGCTCCTTCAGATTTATGTACCAAATTATTCATATCACAGTGAGTTGAGCCCTATCACTCTTTGTGTTAGAAAATTTCCATAGTGGACAACATACTGCACATATAAAACTACATTGCTTCATAACAGCTGAGTATCTGGTCTGAAGTCTCCTGGGATTTCTGCAACTGCTCTATCTTTATAGAAAGACTACAAATTAATTTTTTCTCACTCAGTTTGAAATTCAATATTACATTCGTATTGATTATAAGCCGTCTTTAGATGTTAAGGGATCTGTACACTTTTTTAGGAGCTATTTGCTCTATATTTGAGATCCAGTATTAAATTAATGGTAGTTCTAAACCTTGAGATGTGAGGTATTCTGCCTTATAATTTAGGATTCCTCACTGGTGCATTAAATAAAAATTTCTCAGAAACATCCAGGGCACTGTATAGGCAAGTAACGTGTAAAATAAAGATGCACTTTCAGAAATCCAAACATTGAAAACCATAACCTCATACCAATCCATTTTTAGATTTTGTTTTGAGTTGTGTCATCTATAGTTTGAGTATTCCATAATGTATGGTTATTGTCTGTTTTATTTATGTAGCTTATGAAATCATTATTAACCATTTATATAGCACCATAAATTTACCATCACAGAGCAAAGCACATTCACTGTATAGATGTACTTCTGCATTTTGTAATGTAGCATTCTGGGTAACTTGGACAATTCTGAATATGTCAACATCTAAATGTACAGTCACCAAAGACCTGGAAGACATTCAAACTGATGAAATGCTGCAGTTTCCTCTGTGTAATCAGGTATCAAAATTCACCTTTGAATTCAGTGTCGTAAGAACTTTGTCATTCTTAATATGCCCTTTCTTAAACAGATGCCAAAGGAAGCACAGATTTGTCACTGCAATGATTTTAGATGAGGCAGTATTTACCAGTTTTACAAATTGTTGTTTGTATTTTTATAACAATTGGTATTAGTGTTAACACACAACAAATAAGTAGAGTTCAGGGTTTTGTCGGTGTGAGGCTGTTCTACCTGCATTACTGAGTAAGCTGGATGCTGAGGTAAGGAGATCTCTGTGAATGTGAGCATGCATGCTAGAAGTACTACATGCTTTATAGGAAAATTATTTTTAGTATGTTTGAAAATCATGGCAAGTGGGCTTGAAATCGATATTTTCCCACCTGAATGCTCCCATAGTTTGAAACTACACCTGCTAAGGTCCTGCAGTGGCTAAATGTTATATAATTTCTGTATATAAAATTGTCACACATTTAAAATCATTTGCAGCAGGGATGGATGATGGATGGATGCAGCAGGGATGGACTTTCATCTGGGGTTAGATGGAAGTGCATAAATGCCTCATATAGATATTGTACTACTTGCTGCAATGGCAAGTTGATAAAAATCAGTAATTACAGTTTTGTGGACAAGAATTCTCTGCTCCAACAGCACTGGAAAGCTTCCACTTCAATTTTGCTGCCTTACTTGAGACCACAGTGTTGCAAAATTGAGTTTGCTTGTCCTGAAAATGTTTGTGTCTTTTCTTCTTTCTGTTGGCCTGTCTGTCTTTCTGTTTTCTGTGTCTCTCTCAGCAGCATGGCTGAATAATTTCGAAGTGTAAGCCCTATTTTGGAGATGTGAGAGCCTGACTTTTCAAACCCTAGCTGCTAGCAAGCTTGAGAGGCTCAAACATACCCTGCAAAGGATAAATGACCAGAACTGGCCATGTGGAGGCAGGGTCAGCCCCGTACCTGTGCTATAAGGCAACACAGCATTTCTGTTGCTAGCACTGTCCACACACCGTCCTTCAGCTTAATTCGCTCTGTTTTTAAATAATTGTGGTGGTTTTGCTTAATATAATTTTTTTCTTCTAGAACAATATTATTTCCTATTTGACAGTCCCTTGCAAAGGCACCAGCGCCTTAATGTGCTTGTATTAAGCACACAGTTTCTGCAGCTTTCCGGTGGGAACATCGCTTTATAATTTATGGATGTGCTTTCTGAAATAATAATTCAAAATTACATTCTGTTTTATTTAATCTTTTTTAATTGGCATCTCAGAGGCTTTACAGGAGTCTGGCTGCAGATTTTCCACTTGCTATTGGATTATACTTTTTTTTTTTTACTATTAACTAGTGCATGCAGAGAAAAGCACACTCTTTGACAACAGTCCCTGCATGAAGATTCTTAATTAAATTGTACTCAGCATGTTGTAAAAATTGCAAGGTTTTGGAGACATGAGGCATAATACGAGGCATTTGGATAACGTGGCATTTTACATGACAGCTTTGGATTTCAGCAGGATTCCATGGCACTTTCTTTGCCTCCAACATAAAATACTGCTAAAGGAAATGACCTAAAAATTGCATATACTTTGTCTTCTGCTAAGTTTTAATTGCTTATCTTTCTTAAAGGTTGTTAAATAGGCCTCTTACCATTGATGTTAGGGTATATACAACATTTATTCATGCATCATTCAAATAGATTTAGGATACAGATAAATTCCAAGCTCATACACAAAAATATCCATTGATGCATGACTCCAGCTGCTTAATTAGAATAGTAAAAAACCCCAACCTTTTGAATGGAAAAGGAAAGAAAAAAATTGAAAATAAGTCCCACTCACCAGACACAGTTTGGTTTTTTGACCAGTTTTCTATTCATGATGCTTTTTACCCATAAGTACCGCCATTCCTCCTACATGCATGTGCGTGCACACGTGCATGCATCCATGCCACAGAAAAACAAACTGAGTGCTGACAAAAGAGAAAGGAGATTTTAGGACTATTCCTCACCCGAGAATATAATGCCTCCGGGCTCCTCCCATTTCAGCTTGATTGTAGGAGAGCAGCTGACTTCACCACTTGTATTTTTGTGTGAAAATATTGAATCCCCACAACTCAACAAGCACCTTTTCCTCTTAGCTTCTTCCTGTCCTCATTGGTTTAATGGCAGATGCACCAGGTGATGGTGAGACCCTGGTCACTGGCAGGGTTGCCAGGGGCCTGCTGAACACATGCAAGGGCCGTTCGGTTCCCGCAGGAGCCCTGGTGCACCCCGGTGCAGCTGGATATACTCTGGTTTTGTGATCAGTCTGCTGAGGTGCTGCAGTCGTTTGGCCAGAGTCATCATTTGGACAATGCCATTTTCTCCATTAATCGAGTGCTCACAACTCCCTTCCTGTGGAGTATTCCCTGACCCTGGACCACTCTGAGATGCAGAGCATGGGGAGAAACAAGGTTCCTCTTTGCCAACAAAGCTCGGTTTTGGCTATTATGAGGCTTTTCCAACACTTTTTCCTCCTTTGGCCAAGCTTTTTTTTTTTCTCCATTTCAGGCGCCTCCAGTTTATATGGGTGCCTCTCTACCACACTCTTTTAAAACAAAAGAGAAACTGCAGCTTGCTAAGTGCAGTGCAGCTTGCTTTAAGGACTAATGCTAAAAAAAAAAAGAAATTAAGGAAACAAAGGGAAAGAAGCAGCAATAGAGAATAATGTGTGAGAGCAGACAACACCACTCTGATTAATGCTGATGGTTCTGAAACCAATATAATCAGTTTTACTCGAATGACTCCCAGCGTTATCTGGATGAAAGTGCAGACTGTAGCCTGCAGGGTATCTCCTCTCCTGTCCCCCTCTGAGAAGAAATGTTTCTGTCTCTTGTGCATTAACAGCAGCAGCTCTCTGGACCTCGCAGCAATGAAATGGGCCACTCGCACCAGGATAATTGGTTCCCTTCCTGGCCAGAAGTCCTTACCTGCCTGCTGGGCTGACTGCAGGCACTGCCTGGACATGAAATGCATGCGGGTGGGAAAGAGTTTCCCAAAACAGATGCTCCTCCTTTCTTTCTCCATCAGGAAGGGCTGTGTGCTGAAATGCTACACACTTTTTCTCTTGTAGAGATCAGTTAGAGTCCAGGTTTCCAGTGGTGGCCAAGCTGCCGAAAGAGGTCCCTCCTCCACCATTGCCCACCCACCTCTTCCCTCGCCCAGGTGCTATCCCAATCCCAGCCTCTCGCTCCCTGTGTGGTCCCTTCACCTCTCCCAAGGCAGCTCTTCCTGGAGTGCACGGCAAGGCCAGCTCAGAAATGATCGTGGTGAAAGCATCCCTCGTCTCTCCCCAAGAAGCCTATTTTCCGAACTGAGATCCCTCACCTCTACGCTCGCAGCAGAGCCCTACAACTAGAGGCAGAAGTGTGCCGTGTGGGGCAGGAGCAAGGCGCCGGCAACTCTTCGGGTAGTTCTACACCAAATAAAATGTCATATCCTTCCTGTTTTGGGGGAGTGGGAGAGGGATATTTACGGGACTGCAGAGGAGAGCAGTCTGCAAGCTATGGGTGAAGAAGCGTCTCTTCTCATACGCTTCCCTCCTTTCCCTAACCTTCCCATGCGAGCCCCTGTGGGGGAAATCACAAGTCACAGTTTTGAAAGCTTTTTCCACACTCTTGTGCCCACACCATCCAGGGGGACTGTGGGAGGGAAAATTAACAGCGACTCCTTTAGCGGTTTCTGGGACTTGCTGTGCTGGTGCGGGGGAGTGTTAGCTGTCCTTTCCCTTTCTCTCATCTGAGTGATGCTGCTGTAAGCCTTGCAGGCAGGCATGTGGTTCTGGCACCTGCTTCAGCGACTCTGGTGGATGGGAAACGATCCCTGCTAAGACACAGCAGACCTGCAGCCGTGTATTCAGGTGAGCCCTCCCACCCGGTCTGTACTGAGAGAAAGGTTGACTCCTAGGCTTGCATGGGCTGCAAAGAGAGTAGCAACACGATCCAACATAACGATATGCCATTCTCAGCAGAGCACAGCCTATAACCGAGTCTTGCTTTTCAGGAACGGCCTGTGAATTCAGCCCTTGCAAGGAACCCCTGCCTGAGATCCTTGCAAAGTAAGGGCTCTGCTTACCCCTAGCACATTTACTGTACATGTAGCATCCCTGTATGCAGATGTCTCCCCTGCAGCGTGACTTGTGGGGCAGTCTGCCAGGAGATGCCCAAATGAGGTCATGACCTGCAGCTGCAGTGAAAAAAAAAATCTGTATTAGTAACAAACACCAGAAAAAGTAATTTCCATAGTCAGGCCATGGTGTCTCACTATGTGTCATAGCATGTGCAGCCCAGGTGGGTTTCCTAAACAGAATTGGAAAGTGGACACAAGAAGCTCACTCCAGCTTTGCGTTAAGATGTTGGCTCACATCTGTCCTGCCAACCCACCTATCCCTGTACTTCTTGCGGTCACTCATTAGGAGTGAAATCCGTGACAGATGCATGTTTTTACAGATATGAGCCATTATGATATGACATATATGTGCCTACAGGATTAAATAAATGTTACATGAAGCTCAAAGCCTCTAAGAAATACAGATAATTGTAAACTGGAAAAAATCTCTTACTTTTTATTGCCTACTCCAGTGATTGACAGGCATTCATTCCTCTGTCTGTCCTGTACAGTAGGTGTAACAGAAATACCCATTATTTATCTCTATGGAGAAGATTTCATGCCAGTATAGCACATCTGGATGCAACTTGAAATGCTCACATAGCCTCAGCGGAACCTGAAGCAAAACCCAACCACCTACTATTTGCAATAGGCTCAGTATAAAACAAAAACAAATTATCTCTGTTTTATTTTCCTCAGAAGGGGATATGTTCCCCAGCCTTCAATATTCAGGTCTCTGATCAATCACTAAAACAGTCTGGCACAGATATTTGATAAAGAAAAATAAATCTGCAACACTTACAGAAGAGTTCTCCAGGCTGTGCACCTCTCTCCTGTTCGTGTATTGAGAAAGCCTTATTGCTACATGTAAACCCCCCCCCATTATAATTGCTTACTTTCAAATGAAAGCTCTCTATTAACACAGAGATCCACATATGCCCTGTTACTGCTTCCTTGTGATGAGTTCTTAAAAAAAAGCCATTAGGACCTGTATAAATTCAAGTCATCTGTAAGAACAGCTCTCTCCATTATTTCTGCAACAAAGTTTTCTCTGCAGTGTATAAGGGTGTATGGGAGGTAGTTCCTGCAGGGAGATAAAGAAAATCCCTGTAATCTCAGGAACTTGCTAGAAAAATCCAACCAATGCTTTCAGCACAAGATTTAATTGGCCATTTTCAATTATTGCAATGAATAGGACAGAAGTACAGACTTTGTAACCAAAAGACAAGCAAAATAGCAGATTTTCTAGCTCCCTTAATCATCTTGCTCCTTAAAGTCTCTGTTTTTATTTGTGGTAGCTATGTATTGGTATAACTGTGTTCATCTTGGACAGTTTGCAAGCACAGCCCTTCTTGAACCCCAAGGAGCCGGCCTGGATCCTTTCCTTGCATAAATCCGTGTTACCCCATGTAACTGTCAACAGGACAAAGCCTGGATCTGGTCCTGATTCAACTGAGTTTTGGGGGTTTTTTTCTGTCTAAGGTAATCAGTGAGTGAGAGAAGCATGGGACTGCTTCAGTTTTCAAGCCAGCATTACCTTTATAAAGTGGGTATCTCTATTCACGGCATGCATTTGGTCCTGTGTGGGGTACAGGACTGGAGGCTCTGGGTTGCCTTCTGACTCACTGTTTTCCTTGTGTATTAAGAAGTTAATTTTGCTGATTTGAGTGGGGTAACTCTGGGTGCTGTGCACAGAAAGGCTGATTCACCTCATGGAAGGACCTGACCCAGGGAACTGGGTTTGTACAAAAGGAAGGAGACTTACCTTCCCATCAGTAAAAGAAAGGGAAGCTTCCACTGATCAAAACCGTTGAAGAACCACCAATCTCACTTGAGGCTTAACCTGACAATTGATGTTCATTCAAGCACCCATCCACATACACTTCAATTTAGATTTCAGATTAATTTTAGAGCCACTTGTTCATTAATGCAGCAGTTAATTAATTTTGCTGTTAGCTATTTTCATTTCTCAGCAGAATAATCAGATATCTCTTCCCTACTAAATCAAACCTGCCTGCAGTATATCAGAATGAATAAGATCATCTATTTAATTTCCCAGGCATTAAATAATTAAAGCTTCCTTGAAGGGGAGGACAGTGTGTTACTGCCACTGGTGAACAGATATGACAGAGATGTACTTTCTTTAGGGAAACATACAGAGGATGAAATATCTCCTATCCATGTATGCCATGGTTTATCTCTATGCTTCGCATTTGTTACTAATTAATACTACTAATTAACTATGCTAAAATACCTCTCAGAGGAGTCCTACATATCTGAAGTGCAATATTGTCAAGTGGATCATTTCAGGGTACTTGGAGCTGCTGTCTGCCAGTGCCCCACAGAAAGCCCACGTGAAAGCACTGTGCTGGAAAGCAGCATGAAGAGCCCTGTGGGAGGAGATCCCCCAGCCAGGGACCCCGTGCCGTAGCAACATTCATTCATGTTGTGATATGCTGACACAGCGCAAAACCATCCTTGTGTCCTGGTTTCAGCTGGGATAGAGTTAATTTTCCTCCAAGTAGCTGGTATAGTGCCGTGTTTTGGATTTAGCATGAGAATAACGTGATAACACACTGATGTTTTAGTTGCTGCTAAGCAGTGCTTACACTAAGTCAAGGACTTTTCAGCATATTGTGCTCTGCCCGTGAGGAGGTGCACAAGAAGCTGGGAGGGGGCACAGCCAGGACAGCTGACCCAAACTGGCCAAAGGGATGTTCTCTACCACATGACATCGTGCTCAGTATAGAAACTGGGGGGAGTTGGTTGGGGGGCAGCGATTGCTGCTTGGGGACGGGCTGGGCGTCAGTCGGCGGGTGGTGAGCGGTTGTATCACTTGTTTTTCCTGGGTTTTGTTTCTCTGTCTCTTTTTGTTGTTTTCCTTTTCATTACTATTTATTTTATTATTATTATTATACTTTATTTTATTTTGTTTTATTTTTTTATTTTATTTTATTTCAATCATTAAACTCTTCTTATCTCAACCCACGAGTTTTCTTAGTTTTGGTCTTCCAATTCTCTCCCTCCTCCCACCGGGCGGGGGGATGGTGAGCGAGTGTCTGTGTGGTGCTTGGTTGCCAACTTGGGTTAAACCACAACACCTTGTCATGCTAGTCTTGCCATGGGGAGTGAAGGATCTCATCAAAGTCAGTATAATCGAGGAGGAAGGGTATTAGCTTTATCCCATGCTCTGCATTGACCAAGCTGCAGAGAAACTGGTGCTGCAGCCTGTAGTCCTGACTGCGGGAGAGCTCAGATCGGCTCTGTGTGTGCCAGCATGAGGCTGACAAAGTGGATTGGGGAGGGAAACAGAAGACTTTTCCTGCCTTCTTGGAGCACATTTGTGGTTGTTTGGGGGTTTTTTTCCATCAGGAAATAAGGTGGCTGAAACCTTAAAATGTGATAGTGACATTTTTTAAAAGCCGAGATGCTCATGGTGTTTTGGCAAAAGCCTGAAATGAAGGAAAGCTACAGCTGGTCTCCTTTTTTCAGGACCAACTCCTCTATTCACTTCTTTGAACCCCCTTTACTGGGAGAAGTTCCTAGGGACCTGAAGTTCAGTTAAGCCTTGGGGGGGGGGGGGAAGAGAAAGAAAAACTTTTAGAAAACACTGCAAATAACATTAGAGCTCTGTTGTGCAGTACAGTGATGTTTGTGTAGCTACCTAGAAGAAACTCAGGTGTCGTGATGTTTGCCCTCAGGATGCAAGAGAGATGCAGTGAGACTTGCTCGGGAAAGAGAAGTTACCGTATGGGGAGTTATGACACACCATCCATTGAGATGGAGAGAAAAGGTTGAAGCCAGGAAATATTTTGATGACTACCAACATCATGATGAAGGGCATGTGAAGCTGACCTGCTGGCTTTTCCCTGATGAGACCGTTTCATTCTTGGAGAGCAGTTATTAAGCTCTCCTTCAGTAGCTTTCCACTTCTGACTGTCAGGCTGTGGAGTAAAGAGAAGGGCTTCCCTAAGGCCAGTTACAGAAAATACTCTAGTATTACTGGACTCTGTCTAGTCACACTGGTGTCAGGTTTTGCTGGGCAGAGGGAGGACATCTGAGAGAGGGCCATGTCCCACAGGAGCCATAAGAAGCTGCTGGGCAGTCAGGGACAGGAGCGTGCCCTCGCACCCACCATGGGCGAGCATCGCCTGACCAGCACTCTGCCCAGACAGGTAAGTGAAGCCTGCACAAGATCAGGGAGGGGGGAAAGAGAAAAATGTCTCTCCTTCTTTTCCTGAGTGCTGCAATTGCTCCTTAGGGCTTGCCTGGCCTCCCCTCCTGCGGAAGAGAGCTGAGCACCACGCTATAGACCTCACAGTATTTGGTATACTTATTCTCACAATGCTTTTTTAGGATGGAGGGTTGGATTTTTTCCCTTGGGAAATACTGTCCTCTGATGTAAAGGTAACCAAAGGCAGGAGAGGGAGCTGATAAGGTGGTGGGGTAACCACGTCAGTGGCTCCACAGACAAACTTGCTTTATAAATAAGTCCAGGCATTTAGCCCAAAACAATTAAGGACATCCCTTGCAAATAGAGACTTGTACCAAAACCACATCTCCAGCCAGATTACATGGCTAAATCTCAAACAGATCCGAGAGCTTCCCCTCTTTGTGCAACAGGAGCAGGTTTACCAGGGTGCCAAGGGGACGTTAGGGGCTATATCAGAAGTGCCCAGCACAGCGCGGCTGCCCAGCACGTCTGCCCATCTGGAGGTCTCAAAAACTGGGGAAGGTGCAGGAGACCATGGTGTACTCACAGTGAGCGTGGGGTGGTCCAGCAGTGTTGATGCTGTGGTGGGGCAGAGGCGTCCTTGGCCCCCATCCAGGTGTGAGAGGGGAGGCTGGGCTTCTGTCACCCTCCCTCCTGCCCTCTCCCCTCTCCCCAGGCAGCCTTGGGGCTGGTCCCTGGCTGTAGATCGAGCTGCTTGGGTCACCCCCGGTTTAGCACACCTACTTCACCAAGTTCTTTAAGATTATTCCAGATCTCAGGATAAAAGCAGGCCCTTGCTTTCTGCTTGCTAAGGCTTTGACTTTCTTTCCCTTTCTCCACTGCTTTAGCTTGAAGCTGTTGATAACGTTGCCCCCCAGTCAGCCTTGCAGACAAATGGTGTATGAAATTATACCATGGAGGGAGACCAAAAAGGCTTTGGCAAACCCTGTTTTTAAATGTTCCTTTTAAAAGCTGCAGCGAACATAGGCTGTTGAAGAAACAAGGTATTTCTCCTTGGTGTTTGACACTGAAGTCATGCCACATGCTATGCTAATTCCTTTGTTTCAGTAACATGACATAAATGAAAGCAAGTACTATAGTCGCCTGGCATAGTGCCAAAAAAGCAAGACAGCAGCTAGTGCAAGCTAATGAAAACAAGTGCAGTTTTATACAGTCTAGAGACTAATGAGCTGAGTTTTAACCACACCAGCCAATTTGAAATGATTGCATATGCAGGTGTCCAGCAATCCTGAAAAGTCAGACCACAGGCTCGTACATATTCATTGCTAGCTCATCTGTAAGGGTGGCATTCCATGCAGATGTATGGGCATGTGCATCTATACGTTTGTGGCATGGGGGAAAGGACCTTTGAATATTTCTGTATTTAGGAGAAGGCTTCGCAATGGGCAGGACAATGTGGGTCGCTCTCGTCTCTGAAGCTTATTCCCACTTGTCTTCACCTTCAAGATAATCAGATTTGGCCATTAAAAGGAGCCAAATATTCAGAGCTGCATGCTTAGTTATCTATGAATATTGCATAACCTGCAATGAAACTGAATGAAAATTCCAAACTTTAACCTCCAGGAATATATATGAAACTTCAGTGTAAAAGCTCATTTTTGCTAGTTCTTTTTTTCTGGTTTTAGATGTTTCAGCCAGTCAGGAAAGGGAAAAAATGCCAAGTGAGAGGTGACGATTTGCCACCCAAATAATGAGCAGTGAGTAACTGAAGCAAAGTTTCCCACTAGTTAAAAAAATTGTTAGGTTGATTACCTGACACAGAATTGCATGTAATGGATGCATTTCCAAACATCAAGCTGGCTATTGAAAACATTCCACCATTAAAAATGAAGCCAGCCTAATAATGAGGAAGTATGAAAATCTCAGTGATGCTGTCCCTTGCTTTTCCTAACCTTGATCTCACTTTATTCCCTTTAGGCATTTTTGACATTTGCCTCTTTGTTCAGTGTAACATGTAAAGTGCTGCTGTGCACGTTTAGACTGATAGCATGTGTCTGAAGCAGAAAAGTCAGCAAATGGAAGGTCCTATTCTTTACTGGTGATGAGATGCTGGATACTTGGGGTGTTTCCTCTCCACATCTGTCAAAATTTTTCTGCTCAGTCATAATCAAATCTTCTTATTTCTGCTTCCCCTCCTTTCCCCACATATGCAAAGTGAGGATGCTGCTGCTTAGGTGCTAGCTCTGGACCTTGCTGTGGGTTCAGAGCAGGGAGGCAAAGGCTGTGAGCCTGCCCCAGGAGGCCAACGAGGTCTCTCTCCCTGTGCAGTGGGTGGAAGCAGGAGATGCTTCTTAGGCAGGGAAAGGCACAGAACACCATCTTTTTGGGACTACCTATTTTTGGAAGTGTTTAAATCAGCTGGTGCCACCTTTTGTCCCTACGGAATTCCCTGGTTATCTCAATGCCAGCGCTCCGGGCCAGGTCTCTGCTGGTGGCTGGCTGCGTGCAGGAGGGACTGCTGTGTCCAGAGGGCCAGAGGGAGAATAAATGAGAGATGTGTAGCTCAGGGAACAGGAGACACCCGTGAGAAAAGACAAGGGAGGAAAATTTGATTCCAAACAAGAAGGTAATAGCAATCAGTCTGTTAGTCACGTGCCTACTTTTCATACTCCTACCCTTCTGGTCTGAGCCTGGCCCATAAGCACAATTAATGTCTATTTTTTTCTCTGAAGAAAATTACTTTCAAAAGCATTTGACCTCAGCCTGGCACAATGAAGATTCAGGGCAGCTAAGCGGGCAGGATGTAAGGACGGGGAGCCATGGTTTGTGTGTGTGTGTACATTTCTGTCAGATTCAGTAACTTGTGTAGGGTTAAAAACCTGTTTCACCTTATGAAACCTTGTGAACAAACAATCCTATCTCCTGTTACAGCTGTAACTGCAATCGCATGGTTCCTAGGAATCCTCTTTATTAAGATTTTGTGGTAGCCTATAGATTTCATGGTAGGGTATGTTTTCCACTTAAACTAAGTAGTGTACTTGTGATTTATACAAAAGTAATAAATGATAATGCCTCATGTCTTAGGCAAAAATACCAAACAGAAAGGACAATATGATCCTGTTGATACCTGCTATCCAGCAAGCCTGACACATCAGGGGCTGGACAGGAGATGATGTTCTTAGAATTTGCTACGTAGAATATTATGTTCCAAAGAAGATAAAAAGATGAGGAAAATTGGCTTCCCTGGCTGTGATGATGTTCAGGAATTTTATCGGTCTCTTTTGTTGTAAAGAGAGAGATCTAGATACAGGAGTATTACGAAGATACATCAAAGCTTTTCCACTTGAGTTGTTGCAGCTTCAGAAATTCCCCAGGTTGGTAATTCGCATCTGATTAATTGGGTTCTAAATCTCTTTAATCAATACTTAGAGAATGTGGCCAGCACAGCCAACAGCCTTTTATTGCTGTTAGCGGCAAGAAGCAGATACTGTTCCCAGCCCTTCCACACACACACGTGCAGCCACGGCCACAGGGCGGCTGTGCAACGCCTGTGAGGTGAGTCCCAATCCCAGTACGTTACTGGGGGTCTCGGTCTCCCCCACGTTGAAAGGGCAACCTCCAGAAGTGCCTCCTGGGCTGCCTCCCTCCACACACGGGGTGACACCTTTTACTGTCTAGTGGCAAGGTGGGGCACAGGGGATCTTTAGTGCTCAAAAAGGCACCTTCCAGCAGTGCCTTGTGCCTGTACACCACTGCTCGCTGCCTGGGAAGAACTCAAATCTGGTTTTAAAGGAAGTTTTAGAGCACACCTCAAAATAAAATTTGGGCATATCTGTTATGAATTCAGGCTGCCATGCTATTATAGCCTTGGTCATGCATGAGTGAAGGCTGATCTCTATATTTGTACTAACACATTATCCTCCTTGTCATCATGGTTATTAATCTGATATGTAATGCCTTGATATCCTTACAGACATTTTGTTTTAATCTGGGTGAACAGTCTGTAACATCACCATTTTAATCTGCTGCATATATTTTAATCCATTAGCTGATGACTGTCTGATAGCAGAGCAGAAGAAAATAGGATTGGAGCACGACAGTTAGTGGGGAAAATGTCTCAGTGACATTCATATGAATTATTCAATGTACTTCATATTCCACAAAGTTACAATCCTTTTATTATATGACAAAGCCAATGCATTAGAGACTATGGAAAAGATAAGATATATCTGAAACGTGAAGCTTTATTAATATCATTGCTTTCCATCAACATTCTTTAAAATCCATCCTGACTTCTTAAGCGATTGTAATACTTCATCTTTCCCCATCTTTCCCTCAGGAGAGTTACTTCAATAGTAGATCTTTATACGCTATAAAATAGGTTTGCCAAACACGGGGTAAGCCTTAGCTTTCCAGGTCAAGCTTCAGCTTCCCTTGCATGTATATTTTTCATTCTTGTCTGAGGATAGACAGGCTTATGTATCATTGCACTGCAGGGGAAGAGTTATTTATTCAATTGTTCATAGACTTGCCAGTATCAGAATGACCCAATGCTGCATTTACATCTCTATCATGGTGATAACATTGTGCAATACAACGGATGTGGAATACAATTTGTCAGTGTTTTTATGTGCTTATAGGGCATACTAATGGCAAAATCTCTTGCTTGAGTGATTTCCTTTTGATATATAAAAGATTAATTTGGGGGGACTTGTATTAAGGAGCACTAGGCTAAACTATAGTACTGTTGTATTCAATACTCAACGGCAGGATCTGCATAAGGCTTTTACTCGCTATATTTCTTACTGGCAGGAAAAGAAATTAAAATTTGGTACATAGTTGAACATTTATTTTTAAGCATCATGTGGCTTAGCAAGTCTCCATCAACCATCTGAGCTTCTATAATTAGCAAAGTATGTACTTTCAGTCTAATTAAAAAATTACATGCATTAGTTCAAGCTATGTCTTTATTCTTGTGTCCATATACTGACTGTGATTAACCATTTTGTTGTTCTATTTTTTATGAAGGCATATTTGTTTTGCCACCCATGATACCTTAAAAATGCTGCTTCTGTTTTCAGGTAAAGAGATTCAGTTTCACTTTCTAATACATCAGTGTCTAACATAAGTCTTTACTCACTGCATTTCAAAGGAGAAAAACAAAGAAACTTCATCCTCTACCAACATGGGAGAAGCTCCATTGTTGGTAGGAGGTTTGTTATGTCCCTTCACTGTCAGGAGACATTCAGTCACTGTGCATGTGTCATTGCAACCATGCCACAGGAGCAGAGTGCCAGTCTGTATTGTTCTCACATTGAAACATGCAACAAAAAAGACGATGATAGATCCATACTCAGATGTTCACAGATGTATACATCTAAGCATGTAAAGCATCACCGTATTGACAACTTAACTACTTTTTAGCTTGATTGAAAAAATCCTTCTTGGTTTAAGATTTTGTAACATCTTTAATTTTTTTGTTGCTGCCTTCCATATTTTCCTACCTTTTACTTTTCTCTGTTTTTACCATTCCTTTCCCTCCACTGTCCATACCACTTATAAGGAAAGAGACTATGCAAAGCTCAGGCTGAGGTGGGAGTAAGCAGTGAAGAGCACGACTCCTTCAGAAGCTTAAGTACCTTCAGCTGTACCATTCCATTCACAGCCTTAAATCCACTCATTTCTGAGAATAAACACATCAGCCCTCTTGTAAATATAAAAAACTAAACCCAGCAGTCTGGGTGAGCAAATGAAAATCAGGCAAGCAGCTATGGTGGCAGAGAGACTTCAAGTGGCAGAAGTCAAATATTCGAAGAATTTGCTGTTATAATTAAAAACTACTGAGAAAAGAAAACTGTTCAATGACCCGGTTCCTAGACCCATGTCGTGGTTTAGCCCCAGTTGGCAACTAAGCACTACACAGCCGCTCACTCACCTTCCCACCCCCGGTGGGATGGGGAAGAGAATCTGAAGAGCAAAAGTAAGAAAACTTGTGGGCTGAGATAAGAACAGTTTAATAATTGAAAATAATAATAATAATAATAATAATTATTATTATTATTAATAATAATTATTAAAAATTGTAATGAAAAGGAAAACGATGACAGAGAGAGAGAGAGAGAGAGAAACAAAATCCAAGGAAAAAACCCAAGTAATGCAACTGCTCACCACCCACTGATTGACACCTAGCCAGTCCCCGAGCAGCGATAGCTGCCTCTCGGCCAACTCCCCCCAGTTTCTATACTGAGCTTGATGTCATATGGTATGGAAGAGCCCTTTGGCCAGTTTGGCTGAGCCCCCTCCCAGCTTCTTGTGCACCTGGCAGAGCATGGGAAGCTGAAAGGTCCTTGACTGGTGTAAGCACTACTTAGCAACAACTAAAACATCAGTGTGTTAGCAACATTATTCTCATACTAAATCCAAAATACCACACTATATCAGCTACTGGAAAGAAAATTAACTCTATCCCAGCCAAAACCAGGCCAACCCATCAGAGCACACCTGTAAAATGACTCTGCGTGCAACAAATCCTGTCCAGTGGAGACGCCAGTGTACATTTTTGCTTGGTTTATAGTGGTTGAACACTTTTTTCTAAACCTCTGTACCCTGTGGTTTCCACACAGAAAATGACTCTTTCTGCAGTCCATCAAGCAGCTAAAATGGTTCGTAACAGCCCACACTGATGGCAGCTATTAAGACATTACTCATTTCTTTTCCCCTTCAGTACTTCATACAGTAAATGGCACAGCTATTGACTTCATGCAGACAGCAGTTTTAGGGAAATAGAGATGCTTTGAGACGGTTTCCTTGCAGTGTTTTTTTTCCTGACCATAGGAGGTTAGTCTCAGATTGCCAAAGTACAGTATCCTGATATAAAAGCTCCACGCTTCAGATGTCAAAATAAGCACCCTCAATACAAGTAAATGACTAGATGACATACCACAACTTTGTATCTCAGTGAGTTTCAGCTTCAATTTGTGTAAATGTTTGACTCCTGAGCTTAAAATGTATCCCTGCAGCTACACTCCCTGTAAACAGTTTTGTCAGCACCATTTTAGACTTCATATCTGAGCTGGTCAGAAATTGAAAGAGCCTGGTAAAAAGCAGGTGGTAGGAAGACTGAGGCACTTGGCAGCTGATGCAGATAGAAGAAAAAGAGAGGCTCGGGGGATGTTGGGAACATCCTTAGACTTACAGGAGGTCAAGGAGATCAAATGGGTCGCAGGAGAACAAATGGTCAGAGGTTCAGGTTCCTGATAAGCTATTTCAGTTTTAGGGCCAAGACTGTCTGGATCCAATATATAGTCTTCAAGAAAGCAAGGAAATATCTACCTTGATGCTTTTGCAATGCAAGCATGTCAATGTTTTCTTGGCAATAGGCTCTTGGCTTATCCAGTTTATTTCCAGTTTTCATAATACCTGCAGCTGCTGAGGATTATTGCAGATGCTGCAACATAAAACACTGTGGATGAAGACCCCCAACAGGAAAGTTCAGGTTGCTTGGCTTATTTAATTGAAGATATATCTGTTGCCTATAGCAGCTGCATCCTTACACACTAATTGCATTCAGATTTTAATTGTACTGAGTCTCCTTAACTGTTAGTCAGATGGGGTAATCAGAAATGCAAAAATATGGAGGATCATATGGATATGCAGAATATGTCTACTATTTCTTAGAATCATGGACCTTATGCAGAAAAAAATGGGGCACAGTAATTTAAAGGCCATTTCAAAACATGAGAGCTTTGCTTCTGAGCATTCACTGACTCTGAAGCAATAAAAAGGCATGCCAGATTTTGATTATTCAGTAGGCATTGTTTTTGAGCAAGAAGTCCTTTTGTTCTGATTTTGGCTTCTTGAACAAGAGTAGCCATGCACAGAAGCTCAGTTTTGAAGCTGAAGATGGTACAATGCTCTTGACGTTTCTCTCTTACAGAAAATTATAGCTTTCAAACAGTTAGGCCAAGCTGCACTTCAGCATAGAAATAGGTCTTTATCTCAAAACAAGTCAGTCCCCCTCCTGCCAGCGTCTTAATTTCCTGTGGTAGCAAATGCCTTCCCATAGAGGGTTCTTCCTGGCTGGTTTTCAATTAGTCTTCTCCGGCTACCCAACTGCTAGTGTGATGGAGAGAAAGAGTCCTTCAGTCATTAATGAGGAAAACCACTCCATAAAATAAAACATCCAAGGTTTAGTCTTCTGAAAAAAGTGGAGAAGGCAGCCGTTAATCAAAGTCAGACATGGAAAGTACTTTGTATGTTAAAAAAGTCAAAGCACTATAATCATCTCACCCAACAAGAAGACAGAAATATCTGATTAAAAGTGAACTGCAGTGTTGCATGAAAATTTACTACAGGAAGGCAAGAAGAAGAGGAATGGACTGAACAGAAACCTCAGGGGAGATGCTGATTTCCTATGTATTAGCAAAGTGGGAATTAAGCCTTCTTTGTAGCCTTAAATCTTGGCTTTTTTCTGAAGAAAATGTGATTATTTTAGAATTCTAATCTAAGTCTGTTATTTGTTGTTGGGTTTCTATGCTATACTGAAACATGAAATTTCTTCATCGGTAACTTTCTGTTCTTCAGAAGAAATGAAAGCAATTATTTAATTTCCTGTTATCTGTAACGCTACGACTATTTCTTGTCCTCCTTCCAGATACCCTCATATTCAGCTTCCTTTTCTGCAAAATACAGGGGAAAACATTAGCCATGGCTTGGCCATCACAAGCGGAAAAATATACTATACGTACCCAAGCTCACATGACAGGCTTCAATGGTGTCACTCGTGTTTTCTATTGCAATTCAGACTTATTCACGCCTGAAGGTGGGCCACACACTTAGTGAAATAAGAAATAAAGGTACAGAGAAACAACTATGGGAGTCCCACAGGGATGCATTAGATTAACTTTTGCCAACAGTCTGGAAAATTATGCTGATGTTGCTTTTCCTAGGAGCACAGAAAGAAAATCCAACTTGAAAAGAGCAGTTCAATGGCCACGTCAGCTAGTTTGTTATGATTGAGTTATATGTGTCAGATGGCAGCAGGAAAAAGTGCAGTTTATTTCTCTGTTGACGCAATATAATAGGGATTTGCAAGGACATTGTTTTCATATCTATGCAGCACCCACAGCTCAGCACGGCCCTCCTTAATTTGTGATCACTTGTTCTGTCCCTCATTAAACTAAATGCCTCTGCAGTCCACCCTTATGTAGGACAGGGTCTTTTGACTTCACTCTATTTATACATTGTGTACAACACAAAAAGTAAAGGGCCTTCTGAACGAGAGGGATTAATCGGAAATGCATTATCTTTCCTATCTGAGTTGTGATGTGGCTGGTTCATGCAGAATGGTCAAGGTCCCATTTGCTGATAGCAGTAAGCTGACCTTGCTTCTTCAGGGAAACTGCTCACAGAGATTTCTAAACACGGAGGAAAATTAGCAACTTTCTAGTCTAAGGTGACTATACTCTAGCTTGTCTGGAACTGTTGCAGCATCTAAAACCAGACACCAGAGCTTCCCAAAATTTCGTATGGATGTAGATTTCTTCCCTGTCCCTTTCCCACAGCTCTGGGAACTTACCCCTCCCACCTCTGCAGGAGAAGAGTGGGAAGCAGAGGGCTGGCATCCTGCATGGGGTCATATAAGCGGGCACTGCACGTTTCTCTCATTATGTGACCTGATACAGGGAGTGTTGGCATTTTTTTAAGCAAACAATAGGTTGCCCTAAGCTAGCTGGCCCTCTTGCACAGCATAAACTGTAGACTTTCCCTCTATATAGGGAAGATGGAAATAATCTTCTCTCCTGGGCAAGAGAACCCTGTTGCACTTCAACAAATTTCAGTTAAATTGAAATGTATCTTTCAGAAAGCCATCACATCATGATTTAAGGATTGAGTGAGGATTAATATTTCCTTTCAGTTGGTGTCTGTACTAGCTTGCCTTACTGAAGAGTTGCTACTTCTCATTTGTATTTTAGCTTCTGGCTACTGGATATTTTTACAACCTGTGTTAATCTAAAGACCTTTTAAAATTAGCTGTTCCCTGTACAGATTCATACAGACGTTGATTGAGGACACTTGTTCTGAAGGACTAGACCTCCTACGTCTATTAGCTGGTGAGACAGTAGGTGAGTGTGTAGGAGGGCAGAGGAGGCAGAGCTGAAATAAGTCAGTACTAGCACGCTCGAAGCCCCCATGCTCCTCCAGCCAGGCTCGACTGCCTCCCACTGACTGCCCTCCGAGAGCCAAGTCATGGACACAGCCTCCCAGAGGCCAGAAGTAATGTGCATGCCTGTGGCTTTCCAATATACTTTTTAGCCTTCAGTGCAAGATATTCTTGTATTAAGCAAAGAATAAGCTGTCAGAGGTCATTTAAGTTTTGTGAATTTAAAGCAAGGGGAATGAAAAAAGAGGACAGACCCACCATGTGCTCCAGACTTGAGCCTGTGGCTTTGTTCAGGTAAGCTTCCATAGATGTAGTATTGAAGATAGGCCTGAACCTTAGAAATCTTGGATCCAGAAGGAAAGTACAGTGTTCATTAAAATCAGCTTTAATTTGACTGGGGCCTCTCTGTTTTAACACTGATCCATCTTACCTGTCTTCCGAGTGTGACAAATTGCAGCAAGATTTCCTTGCCACCAGCTTTCAACTTAATAGTTCAGATTGATTGAACCACTGAATAATTTACTTGATGAATTTCATATTGTTTTTGAAAGACTTATCTCTGAAAGTTGTTTTTCACTTCCCATATAGCTCTGTGAGATAAGTGCTAGAGGAGTTCCTGACAAATTTCTTGGAAGTAAAAGCAATTACTGTTAGCAAACAGCTTTCAAAGAAACGTATGTTCATCCATTTTAGTCCTGCCTGTGTTGTATATCTAAAATTATAATGTATTTTCACTGGAGAAGAACCTACACTGTTAAATCAGTCAGTGGACTGTAACAGGATGGTGCCAGCCAAGAAAATGTATTTTTTAAAAAGTGGACACCTCTGGCTCTTCTGGAGATAATTGGCTTGTCTGTTTGAGACAAGTGATGTGGCTCTTCTGGGAAGAAATATGTATTAAATGAAATGCCAGTTTGAATAGCTTAAAAGTGATTCTTCATTCCATGGAATCATCAATTTTCATCTTACATTAATGGTTTTAAAACCTGCCTTTACAAAGCAGGTAGCTCAGAGAATTATTGTGTTTCCCTCTGACTGCATGAAACATAATGCATCCATGGAGAGAAACTTAAGTGTCTCCATCTCCACAGAATCAGGTCAATGTTTCCATCCTCCTAGCAAGACAGATGGTTTCCACAGCAGAGGATTATTTTTGTGTGGTGGTGAAGAATAGAAATGTAAACATCTAAAGTTTTCAACAACACTGAGAAAATTCTCCACCCAGGAACAGCAGTGTGGGAAAGACGGAAAACAGTCTATTTTGTTCTCATCAATGTGGTATCTCCCACACATCCTGATACTTCATTTATTCCAGTTCCAGAATAAAAACAAGTAGTGTGATTTCCAAGGCAATCGTTATTGCTTTTTATCCTACATATCCACCTCCTAGTGTGTGGAAATGATAGTTCCTCTGCTTCTTTCATGTCTCTTCTGATTACTCCTCTCATAAATTGGTGTTGCTCTGCTTCTCCATTTACATGCCTGGGAAACACTGACAACAGAAAAGTCTGTGCCAAGAACTGGAGGCACATCAGTGCCTAAAATGGGACTTCTTCACCTAAATCTACATAGACATCCCACTCCAGACATCCCAAATCCTGTAGCAATGTCATGGTAAACAGTTGCACAGAATTCAGATTTTCTGGGATTCAGGCCAGGTAATTTGGCCATATTGTTTACCTACATCATTTCCTTCCTGTTCAGTTTAAGTTTGGTTTTGTTCACGCAGGGACAGGGAGCCTTTATTTCATGCTTTCACGTCAAGATTAAAGCCATTCATTTACGTCTATAAATTAATTTAATCCAGAACTGATGTTTAATCTGCAGATTTAATGCAGGATTTTCTCATACCCTAATGACTTCTTCACTTCTGGAATGGAATCTTGTTTCTTTTAAGAATCCGTAGCAATTAATACAAGCAGACAGTATTCCTAATTGCTTCAGAAACCAACAACAACATGGTGATATCATGTCGTGTCAAGAAACAGCAGAGCAATTCCTGAGAAAACATTTTTTTTCCAATTCATTTAGGTGCTTGGCTTTTTTTTCCCTATGTCTCCTCTCATTTCTTTTAGCAAAACAGCTAATGCCAAGCTTGTTACAAGACTCTTCATCATCTCAGGAGAAGTACTGAAAGGATATGGACACAGGCAGTGTTTGTTTTCACCTAGAGAAAGTGATGTTCTCAGCACTTTTCTGATAATAAGTTGATTGCTTTCCTAGATGGGATCTTTCACTCTTTCTCCTAATGACTCACTTATAAATGTACCACCTTTCATGAGGCTACCCTGGATAGCCAAACATTGCCAGTTGTAGGATTTCGGAACTTAATGCTGTTTCCATGAAGGCTTGCCTTCCACGGCTTTTGTGAAAGCATTGCCTTTGGGTTACCTTTAATCTCTTTGAGACATCAGGTAACTTCTGAATGCATATGGCTCTATTTGTGAAAGGAATATGCCACTAATTTCCCACTCTTCCACTACGCTATGTTGTGGTAGAGTCAGATTTCTGTACCTCTTGCATCCAGGTCACCGGACAAGACAATGCAAGCTATGAATTGGTGCTTAGCCAGTGCTCAAGACAGAGGTACTGGAATATCTTATTTTGACCTGGAAAAGTGGAAGACTTGGACACAGTTCTGGATAATAAGTTTTCCCCAGACTTTTCAAGCCAATGTATTTGCAGGAAGCTAATTAAAAGTTTCAATGAGCAATCATATAAGAAATCTCCTGAAAGCTAAAGTTACGTTCCTTTAGCCCTGGAGCACAAATAATATAATGTGAGTCCGTGACCGATCACAACCCTGCAGTGCATCCTGAATGTCTCATTTTTAAATAAATTCATACTAGAAACAAATTTTAATTTCATACACATCCAGACATATAATTCCAATATGAAACTGAATGTGCAGATATTGTACTAAAAGAAGAACACAAAATTAACTGGTATAACTATTCTTTACTGTCCACTCTTTTCTCACATGTTGCAAACTCTGAAGCAAATTAGGACCTGAAACACAAGCTCCTCTTACCATGCCTTAAGCACAAGATTATCCTTTTTTTCATGCATGGTAAAAATCATGTCATTAGCTACTTATTCCCACCCACAGAAGAGTAAGGAAAATTCTTCAGGGATTTTAGGCTAGTCAAGAAGAAGATATAAGAAATATTTCTTGATCTAAAGGATTATTTTATAATAATGTACTAAGACAAAGCCTCTTCTAGGAAGTGTTTTACTGCTGTCTGCAAAGAATTCATTTTCAGCAAAAGGAAATGAGTGCAGATGCAGTAGCACTGCCAGGGCTACTACTTAATGGATTTAATTCTCTTTGACCCTAGCGACGCCACTTCTTCACTTGATGGTCTGCAGATTAAAACAAACATGCAAAAGAGCAACAGAACCAATGAAGTCAGATTTCCTACAGATTTGTGTGCTACATCCCCTCTTCCTCCACCAGCACAACCATCTCAGCTAATCACTCCTGTTTTGTCTGAGTCCTCGCTGTACTGCTTCAATAACACACAGTTAAAATCTGTGCTTAATGTACACTAGTTATTGCTTCCTGGTACACGGGAGGAACTCCTGCGTTGTCAGCAGATATCGTTCAGCAATAACCAAGGACAGCAGTTGCTGTAGACCAAGTCAGACTCTTTTCAACAATTTCACAAACAGGAGGAGGTAGATTATATTTATCAAACAGTTTTATCTAAGATGATGGGGTGAGCATTGTTTGTGCACTTTCTCTGTCAAATTTGCCACTTCAAAAATAAATAGAAAGCATTTGTTAGTTATAAATGCTCATTAGCAGTCAGCTGGAACTACATATGCTTAATGAGTTAGCGACTTGCCATCGTGAAATACCTCTTTGGGCCAGGACCTTGCACCAGTGTCTGTTTACAGAGCAATCTGTTGTTTGCAGGATTTGTAACTGGGAGTACTCTTGTGGCATGAGGCATCATTCAGACTGCATGACACAATAAGTTCCTGTCACAATATTTGTCAAAGACATAGCTGAGGACTTCTTTTTGCCCTTAGTGAGTGGTTGCTTCTGTGTCTTCCTACAGTGATGTCCCATTTATAAGTAACTGCCTGTATGAGGTGTGGCTGTATGTTCTTTTCGGGAGTGAATGAACTACAAAGGGCAAAATATAAAGAGGCTTCACTGTGTTGTTCAAATGTTTCCTAGCCCAATGGGAAGGCCTCGCTGTAATTATCTGACCCAACATAGTTTTCTGTGGCAGAGATGCCCCTATCTGGACTGTTCCCCAAGCTCCCATTCTGGTCACCAAAGAGAAATTAGCATTTCTAGGGCACAATTTATCTCAGTCTGTTGTTGACTTCTAAATTAAGTGAGCTGCATCCTGAAATGCCTGTGTCCTTCCATGGACACAGTCAGCTGAGAGCGACTACGTTGGCCCTCCTCTGCGCACACCTTGTAGACTAGCTCCCCGTTATCACCGAGGGAGCTTAGCGAGCAAGGTCCCCTAGGCTGGACACTAAAGTTAGGTAAGATGAACCCCAGTGCGCCTGGCTGTTTGTTCCTGTGTTTTCAGAAGCGTTTGCAAACTGTGTTGTCTGCCCTTCATATATACTTTGGTTTCTTCTTACCTTGGCCCGGCTTTAGCTAAAAATGATGTTTAGGTAACTGATTTATGTCAAATGAATGCATCCTTTCCTGGACATTGCAAAAACTTGCAAGAGAATGAAGGACAGGACTATCCTTTGGGTTACTGAAGACTGAACTCTGTAAAGCATTACAAATATAACAGGCACTTATAAGGAGTTTCAGGCTCCTTTTTTCCTTTCTCTTCTTGCCACTTGATTATTTTGTTAGGGTTTTATTCTGTGTCTTACCAGATCAATACTACATCTAGTTAAATTACACGTAGTGCTCTATAAGGAAGAGTTGGGAAAAGGGAAGGGAGCTACGACTGCAAAGCTCTCACCCTGATGCTATCAAAACAAGCTTCCACCTCCCAAATTAACCTCCCAAATTCAACTTTATCTGTCTGTTAAAAGACATAAGATGCTGCTATTATCCACTGCTTTGAAGAGAATAATACCTGATCCTTCTGTAATGGCTCTTGACTCTAGATTGCAAAGCAGGTCTCTTTGCAGGTCTTATTGCAAACCAATATCCCTGCTTCACCTCTGCTGTGCAAACAGAGGGAAGGCCATGGTCACCCAGCAATTGCCGAGTCAAGAACTGAACTCACGAGTCCTGAACATTAGTCCAATACACAATTCACTGCCTCAAAAATGCCAAAACACCATCTATATAAAATTTGCTACTATTTTGCTTAGGGATCACACAGAAGAGAAGTTGAATGAATTCCTTAAATGCTCAGTGGATTTCCTGCTAAAATCTTAGTCTCTCCAAGCAGCACTTGTTTCTTTGCAGGAGACAGAGAGACATGAAATGGAAATTTCCTCAACGTCTCTGACGCTCACTGGATGCCTCACAGCACAAACACCGAGGTTCACTCTTGATGCAGAAATCTGCTGTGTGGGCAGCCAGGGAATATTCCTGAGGGGTAAAATAGATATCTCAGAAAATCGATAAGCTTTAGTGTAGGGAGTAGCCATGGCAAGACAATGTATTTGCAAAAGCCCAGCCTCCACAATTTCTGCTGGTGGGCTCAAGCGGGAGAAAATTGATTGCCATTAACATCTGATCTCATTAGCTGCGCTCCTGCTTTCTGAGAGGCACTTCTCAGAGACAGGTAGCTTGGGAAACAATGATGCCGTGCAGAGTGTTGGGCAATCAGCAGCATATTATATTGCATGTTTATGCCTTTGGATGCCAGATGGAATAATTCAACTGGCCTGATCCTTATTTGGCGCATTTGTTAGTGGTATCAATCAATGGCATTAGTCCAATGCAAGTTAGTTGAGAAGGAAGCTTTGCACAAGTACAGGGCTGAAATTAGGCATTCAGATCGAAGTAATACAAGATGATAGATACATTTTCATCTGATGAAAATATGTGCTAAAATTCATGGTATGTCACTAATCCATTAGACAGCTGTTTGTCACAGTTACTCTGGTGCATGGCTGGTCATCTCTTGGTCCCTGTGCTGCCATAGTATGAGCCAGGTGATAAAACAGAAAGCCTATATATATGGTGGGGGAAGCTGTGCTGTGATTTAAGTGCAGCGTGGAGGCATGTAAGAAGCTGTCTGGCCTTGCAGACATGGAGTCAGCACACCGCTCTGTGCTGAGACGGTTCCTGGGGGTGAGTGCTGCGCACACCATGAACTGCTGCCAATGAAAAGGGGATTTATCCTCTTTCTGGAGGGGAGAGATAGGCCTGCCCTGCATGGAGGGAGGCCACTGTTCAGTAATAAAAGCTTTGGGGAACTGGACGCACTTTCCTCAGGTCAGAGCAGATCTGCTAAGCATGTTAGCAATAACAAGGATAGTAAGAAGCTTTTGACAAAAATAATGAAATGTCTGTTAGAATTATGTTTAACCAAACAGCAGCAAAATGGTTTTTACAGGGAGGAATTCAATATCAATGCCCCAAAAAATGAGGCAGTCTATAGCTTACTTCAGTTTGCCAGAACCCCTTTCCCTCTTTCAAATAGCAGATGGAGCAGAAACTAGGGTATGTTAGTACTATTGCTCAAATATGTGAATCAAAAAATGCTAACTGTAAACAAAGAATTCCAATTCCTTTGTTCAAAATGGGCAGTGGGGGTTGTCCTATGGAGCTGAAATGTGTGTTTTCCCTCTGCAATTTGCTTTGAAAATTTTAATGCTGCCTCAAATTAAAATACTGAGTTCTGCTCTGCTTTGGGAAGAATGTAGTGTTTATGCCTCTGGGGGTCCTGAAGAAAAATTGCTTGGGTAGGCTTTACATTATTTTGCAGTAACTGGGGCTGATGTGATTATATCAACACAACAGAAGTCTAAGAAATATGACCCACCACAAGTATCTTGACTTTGGGATAACTTCTCCCAACTTTTTTTACATGTTTTTTTCTAATTTTCTACCTACTAGGTCCCTATGTTTCACTCTAAACACCTCTAAGCATTTGAGTACAGCTTCAGAGTCCACCCTGGAAGCTAGCTCAGGATAAACTGAGCTTATAAGTAAATTCACAGCCCAGCTGAGTCAACGTTAGCTTATCCAAACAGGTAAGCCCACAGGCAGTGCTCTGTTACAGACACAGCAAGTGACTGGCTTCATTTCAAGGCTCTATCGAGCCACCGAACCCAGGCTCCTAACTCCCCCAGCCCAGCCCAGCTGGCTGGGTGGCAGAAGTTCAGAGACTGTTGCATACCCAGGTTGCTTCCTTATCAGAAAAATGAATCTCCCCAACGAACTGGCTCATCACCACTATCTGTGAGACCTCCTCTTCATTCACTTTGTTACTAGTTCATATTGCTGCATCCAAATTACAGCCAAACCTTTGGTTACTAGACCAAACACAAGCATTAGAGGTATAATTCCCTTCAGGAGTAGTAAGACAATACTTATATATACAGTGCTGCAAGGTGACAGAGTGATCATTTCTGCATACCTAATTCCGAAGCATTGGTGCTTGCACAACTAGTGGTTTCAGCTGCAGTCTTTATACACTTTAAAAGATGTCTTTGTTCAAAATAATCAGTTATGGGCATATGTAATATGCTTTTTTAATGGTTTAGTTATAGGATGTGTATACCATTATTCACCACAACGTTCCTGTTCTCCTTCCACAGCCTTTGAGATGTAACATCCTCACAGCATAACTAATGGCTTCATTAACACCATGCAGCCATGCATACGTCCTTGTTAAAGGGTTATTTATTTTGTTAGGCCCTAAATCTGGTCCCTCTCATAGTTGTAGTCCTTTGGTGATGAGTAATCAGCCACTCAAAATATCTATTTATAGCCCTGGGGCTGCTGACTTCATCCTGTGCCTGCATTCTCAAAACCTCTCCTATCCTCTTGTGAGAGTTCACTCTACACGTTCTTATTTTAGGGTCATTGATAGTTCAGCCTACATGGTCATGGTCACTTAGAATAATTTATGTAATCCTTTGGTAAGTGCTTGTTATTAATACCTGTGGCAGTACCACTAGCACGTTATCAAAATTGCTTTACAACAATACATAATGTACAGCCACTCTTCCAAAGTGGCTGATAAAGCTAGAAAAGTCTTACCAACCTGTCACCTGCTTTTCTGCAGCTGCTAGGTGGCTTTCATCTTGCAATGCTTCTCCTGTGTCCATCCACCCGCTCACTTCTGAGAAGTGAGCTTGCAGAACTGGTGGGTCAGGCTTTGAGTTTCTGAACGTCTCTCCTTTCGCGCCAGTCATTCTGGATGGCTTCTTTTTGCTTACATATTTTTGCACATGTTATCCCACTTCCCATTTTCCACATCACACCTTTTTTCCCCCCTCATTTTCTTTCCCTTCTGAGCAACTATCCTGATTACTAAAATAGTAATTTGGTTTGGAGACTGTGGTGTCCTTGCTGCTGACTGTGTAACTGGGATATTTGTTTTTCAAGACTGGCATCTTTACTGTTCTCTCACATAGGCTATATATTTCTTTCTGCACATGGTAAAATAAAGGTTGCAATGAGCAGTTGAAGGTGTAGCAGTGAAATGTGGGCAAGCTGCCAATATTCCCTGCTCAGGAATCAATATTTTTGATTTCATTTAGTTCACCTTGTAATCAGTCTGAATAGGCAAATAAGTATTTCTCCTCTGGGTCCATGGTCAGAAAGATGAGAATCATTAAAATATTATCTTCATGCAGTGCTTCTGCAGAAAAAATGTTGCCGGAGGGTGACATTTCCCATGCTTCCAAAGGCTGTATGAAAATTACAAGCTGAAGATATTGTTTTGATTTGTATTAAGCCCCTTACCTGAATATAAATTTTCATTTTCTTATGACAAACCTCAACAGTAATTATTTCATCTGCTTTTGCAAATGATCTGATCACTACCAAACAGTCATTTGAGCAAATTCATGATAGCCCTGGTCAGCAACTCGTAGCTGATATTATAGACTGACAGCATCCTGAAAAACTGGGGTCCAACGCCGCCAGCCCCAAACTCACTGTCAGCCCAGGGTGGCTGGTTTCAGTCAGTGTCCTCAACGAGGGGGTTGAGCTCTGCAAGTTGTATCACAGATGGGCTGGAGCTGTGATGCCCATTTAGCTGCTCTGAGGGCACCAGCAGGCACTACCCACCCAAAAGCCTCCCCAGAGTGAGAACTGGGGCAGGAAGAGTCTCTTCCAGCCATCACGGTACCTCCAGGCTGCTCTGACACTGAGAAATCAGATGACTGTAGGAGGAGTGCATCTCTGATTGCTTTCCATTCCCTTCACAAGGCTGAGCAATGCACACTGTCATTGCAGGTACTTCTCTCGCGATGTGCCTTGAAAAAAAAGCTGTCCCAGTTCAGAGGGCAGGTATGTACGTAGCTCGAAAGGGAAAAAGAGGTATTCATCTTTTCATAACAATTTATCTTTCAGACGACTGCTAAACCTACCAGTTCTACAGCTGCACATGGGGCCCTCACTGGGGGGTTGTTTGTGATGCAAACGACTCAAATGTTCCCTGTATTTTTCGCTTGGGCAGTGTATAGATAAAGGTGAGGAGAAGAAGGACTTTAATTTCTCTTCATTTGAAAATGGCCCTTTTCACAATAACGGATTACAGGATCAATATGCTTCTCAAAACTACTACTGTGATATAATTTTCCCCCAAAGTGAAAAACCCTGACCTTGCTAGATTTTTGCCAGAAAAATAAATGCTCAAATCTTCATAAAGCATGTTTCGATGTTGTTTTATTTACTGTGGTTGGTTTGACAACTATAACAGGAAATGGTCCCCTGTATAATTTTGACTTTACTCTTTTTTAAAATGGAGGAAAATACCACTGTACTTTAGTTAATGAGACTAATATGACTGTGGCCATAGACATGGTTAAATTGCCTGTATTGTTCCTTTCATTCCCCACTATAATGTCATCACCACCATCACTTACGAAATTTTACCTAATGCACAGCTACCTGAAACAGCTGTATAAATAGACGTTTTAACTACTGCAGGGCTAATTCCTCCCTGCTGTAATTCCTTTGCTTACAATGACTTACCTCCAGCAGCGATTTGGCATGAATAATAACACATCTGACATTTGTGCCCACGAGTGCTCCATCTACTTACAGAGATGATGTTTCAATTAGATTTGCTAGCAGGTCAACCAAACAGAAGCACATGAAAGCAGACAGAGTAAATTATCCACGTTGTTAGATCCAGCTGTTGGAGCTCTCAGTGGGGGACTTAGCTGCATGTATTTTGGTAATGTTAATGGGAATCACACATTTGTCTTCCCTCATATCATTGACATTGTACTCCCCTATGGCTAGAGCTGAGCAGGTCTCAGAATTTTTATTTTCATGGCATTTTGCAAGCCCTCTGAGCATGTTGCTCTCCACAAGCATTCTCTTGCCCACCTCTGTATGCTCTCCCTTTTCCTTATACGTCTCCTAAACCCTCTGCCAGTTTTAGACCCTCTGCCATTTATATATCACAGCTGCACATAGCAGCTCCAATTGCAATTGGAATCCTACAGTGTTACCCACTGCATGCATAATAAAGATACTAACTTCAAAAAGTACCATGTAATTAGACAAAACACTTACATGAGAGGCAGAGATTGATGGCAAATCCAGATTTGCTGCTCTTTAATGTAACCTATCTACCTGATTAGGCTAGTTCTTCCTCATAGGTACAGTTTCCCCCAGGTCATTCTCCTTTCCTAGATGTTTGTTTCATGTCTGTTTTCATGTTCCTTCTTCTCTCTGTACACGTCCTCTGCCAGTAACACTTTTATCCAGTTGTTATTCTAATATCTTTTTTCTTTATTTTCTATACCTTTCCCTAACACCTCCACTATCATCATGATGCTTTCTTCAGTTCTATCAGTCAAAATATCCTTCCCCCACCCCTAGTCTTCATTATGGCTCAGACCTAAGAAAAAATAGGTAGGCAGAGACACATCATACCTTTAAAAACCTTATTCAATAGGGTCAGGAAAATCTGGTGACCTTCCCTTGCTGGAACTCAACACTGACACATTTTGGGGAACTGGAGCTTGGGTCAATTTTCTTCCTGTTGCCCTTCCAGTAAGCTTTTCTTCTTTTTTTCCTGAACACAAAGGCTACAATAATGGCAGCTGGGGACAGCAAACTAAGACCAATAAATAGGTTTTGAGTTGCAATTAAGAATTGTGCTGTGTTTTAAGGAGTAGGGGGGCAGTTCCAAAGTCCTTGGTTAGTCAAACCAATAATGAAGTCAAAAGGAAATAACAGACTAAGACATGGGATGCTCACAGTAAGAGCCACAAAAATGGGCCAACACACATTAACTTTATCCTCTTATGTGAAGGAGGGCCTTGGCAAAGTGTCTGTTTGTCAAATAATTGTTTTAAAACATGGCTATCGATGCATTCTGATTGCTTCAATGGTTCTTCTGTATTTGTCACATTGGCTTTGCTTTGGGTATACTAGAGAAGGGACTGGGAACATTATGACAGGCAGAGGTTTAAGGCTGAAATAAATGGAGCTAAGCTGCTAAAAGGGCACTGGAGTCTGTCCTTTCCCCATCCTCAGGCTAAATTTTATTTATGGTCTGGACTGAATACTTTTATAAAGTGCATAAAACCTTCATTAATGCACCTCCTGGCATCTTTAAGAGATAACTACCTGGGGAATGGAGACTGTTGCACCTGAATTTTTTATAGTTATTTTTTTGTATTTTCTTGGAATACAATCCCTACTAAAATACACACCTGTTTAAAGAATGCATGTCTCTCTCTTTTCTCAGTGGAAATTCTTCTGCCAAACCTTGTTAAACAGGCTTCTGCAGGTCGGGAGAGATTTGATCTAGAGACATCGGAAAAGCCAAAGTACAGATGGTAAATTCCTAAGCAACAAATCTGACTTGAAAACAAAACAAAAATATACCCAGAAGGACTGAATAGCTTAAGGGATTAGTAATGGATTTGCACATCTCAATCAGTGGCTCAAACCCAGCACAGGTTAATAACAAGGGGAGTTCCACCCTTCAGTCAGTGCCTAAATACATGCAGTCTCTTCTCTAAGGCTGCTGTTAGGAGACTTCACTTAGTGAAGACACCTGGGCACCAATCCCTTTAAGACTCCACGCATTTTTAATGTTTCTTCATGAAACCCACAGTGTAAATCCCGTCTGTGACTTTTTCTGCTGTTACCTCACTACACCTTAGTTCATCTAATTTAAGCAAGATCAACTACCCTGTGACAGCATCCCATGCCCTCTGATCTGTGTGAAATAGCACCAGTGGGATTGCATGGCCATGGAGAGTATTACAGACACCCACAGACTTCTCTGGGACCAGAGTCGAGCTCTAAAAGGACAAAGTGAACAACGTGACCACCAACAGAGAATAAAACTCACGTACCTTCCCACAAGGTTGTGCAGAGATTGATTAGATAATGGATCAAATTCCAAATACCCTAATTTCTCACCGAGTTCAGTGTTTACAAAGCACTGTGAGGACCATTTGTGCTAAGTAGTGCAAGTACGTACCTGTCACATCTGGGATGTTGTTAAGTAAAGTTCTCGGACAGAACTGCTGGAGATGTTAATGGAGCTGGCTAGATAATTGAAGACATTTTTTCTGTTAGAAAACACCACCTCATCAAAACCCAAGCAATCTACAGAAACATGTACTTTCCAGTATCCTCAGTGTAAGTGTCCTCAGAATGTAAGAGAGTGGCTGATCTGCTTAACATAAAAATCTGGACCATTTTGTATGGAGCTGAAGAAGGGAGTTTGCTTTTTTCAATGTTCATCTGACTATAATGCCTCTCCCAGCTGTTGGCAAGTGACTGATTGGAGTTTGTGTTGTCCTGCAGAGAAAAAATTTATAACGGTTCATTTTTTGGAAAGAATATTGAAAAAAACACCAGGGTAAGGATTATCTTTGTTTTCACTAAATAAATAGTTTGTTTTCTCTGCAGACCTAATTATTACCCAGAACTCAGTCGCTAGATTCTTTCCTGAAAGAACGGTTAGAAGCTTTGGAAGATTTCTACTGGAAATAAGATCCCCCTCAGCTAATGCTTGCCCCCCTCATGCAATCCTTCATCACTCTCATGCATTTCAACAACAATTCTACAAGGAAGAGGACTGCAGAAAAGGGTGTCATGAAGACTTTTCAAGCTGACTCAGTTGCATGTTTTGGGCTGTGTTGTACTCTTTCTGATGGTTTTCAACATAGTATATGATATTCTGTGGGAAGAGAACTAAGCCCATTTGGGCTGAATACCCAAGGGACTGGACTGGCTGAGTCGGCTAATTATATGGGACAGTCTCCAAATAAAGGAAGAACAGATCTATATTTATGTTGGACCAGATGAATGCATGAGGGCCTTTCTTTTGATTTCAATAGGCTTTGGAAGATGCCTCTGCTTTGGAAATCTGCCTAGTACAGTTGATCAGTTGGCTTTTCAAAAAGGTTTTATTGTATTTCAGAGAAGCAAGAAAACAAACAAACCCCCCTGAAAACAAACAAACAAACAAACAAACATAAATTAATAGCAGAATAACTTTCTAGAGCAAGGAATCTGGATTTCTGAGTCTGATCTCACTGTAGTGCCTTTTGGTCTATTATGCCAGAAGTGGTAACTCAGATATTTGTATTTTTACTTTCCAAGATATAACTTTTTTTCCTTTATTTTTTTCTTTTCCATATATACCCACTTACCCAAATATGAAACGTTTTTCTCTTAGGCCCCTGTTAATGCCGACTAGGGCAATTATCCTAAACTTGCATTGATGTGTGATGTTTCACTTGTAAGGAGACTAATCTAAGCCTGCCAGACTCTGCATCTAGAAGCATTTATAGCTGTCAAATCTAATGAAAGTCAAGTGATTGATCTTCTAGGTAGCAGCTGCAGCATCCTCCAGAAACTAATTTAATATGAGACTTGTGGCAAATCCATAGAAATAATGTTGCTTAGATGCTCATTTTACTTCCCATTTTTTCTTTGGTTTGTTTAAACACAATGGGCCAAGAGAGGATAATAGGGTTGTAGAAGCAGACGTGAGAGGAGAATTTGTCCCAACAGGTGTAACACTATTCAGAAGGAGCTGGAATGGATCGGACATTCAGAGAACCTCATCTATTTTGAGGATTTTGTGTGTCCCCCACCCCCAAGTTGCAAATATTTTCCTGACAGTTTTTTGGCTGTTTGTCTCATGCATAACAGATGCTGCAAACAATTCTATTGTTAGTAGACTGTGCATTCAGTGCTCCTGTAACTCCTGAAGAGATCACTAGTAAAAATATCTTGTTATTTGTCTTGTCATGTAGCTGTCCTCAGTTTTGGTTTATTAATATATCCAATATAGCAAATAATCTGTCAGGTTGCAGATGCATTTAAGACTTTCCTGTGATTTGGTCTGAACTGCCTCCTGCATATGCCAGAGTGTAGGTGATACACTGTAAATAACCAAGCCAGACCACAGGACTTAGGTTCTGTATGAGACACAGGTCCTAAAAGCATCTTGTTCTTTTCAAGCACAAAATCATCCTGCCTGTGACCCTGTATCACAGTGGGGCATCATTTATATTATCAATGTATGACAAGAAGACAATTTAAAGATCAATTCTAAGTGTTTTAAGTCCTTCCTTCTCTTGAAATTTGCTTGCATATTAATGGCTTCTAGAGTAAAGCTGATGAGCCAAAAATGGTGTCATTTGAATTAGGGGTTTCTCCAATATAATCCTGCTGTTTTGAAAAAGGAAACAAAGTATTTGTCAATGTTTCTTATTCTCCTGGGTTTTTATAATGGTCCCCAAATCTAAGGCATTCATCATTTTCTTATTTGCTGCATAGTTAACTCTACACATGTGGGGCAGTACCAATATAAAGAAAAGATATAAAGAAAATATAAAGAAAAGAAAATACATTCAAAAAGAGTGAAGCTGTCTGGATATGTCTACGCAAAATGCTCACATACCAATACACTGTCCTGCATATGTGCAGGAAGACTTTTTAAGATGGTTTTTAGAAGGATGTTTTCCATGAGATTTGAATAGTCCAAAGGGCTATGTTGTGTTATCAATTCTAAACTGTACTTGGACAAGATTAACCTGTACGGAATTGGTAAAAACTGAAAAAAGGAAGCCACAAGCTGTTTCTGTTGGTATTGTTCGAGAGGGTAAGAAATGCTGTCAGGTGCAGATGCCTTCAACTATGCAAAACCTGAAGTATGTTTTAAAGAATAGAACGTTGCACCAGTGAAGAATATTGCACCACAAAGAATAAAAATTGCACCAGTGAACTTTTATTGGCAAAGGGTTCAGGAGACGAGTAGCTAGGGATTACAAGGACTGCAGCTAACCAGAGACTGAAAGTAGAAGAGAAGAGGTATGGGTGAGGTTGATGTGGACATGACAGTGAGGGGAAAGATACTGGTGGATCTGAAAGGGGGATCCTGCACGAACTGGTGAGGAGGGTCTCAGGTGGGAGAAAGTGACTGGAAGCATCCCTCCAAGGTGGGGGCATGGCTGAACTGTTCTTCTGCCTTCCTCTGCTGATCAGAAATCTGGAGGTCTCCTGGCTAGAAAGTGGACAGACTGATCCGCTTTCATTGCCCACAGCACACGTGCTGGTGTCTAGAGAAGCCCACAGCCTGTGTGTGGGAAATTGGCCTGCAGTCTGGGGGAGACCTTCACTTACTCTGAACCTGCTTATATATAAATAGGCTGGGAGACTTAGCCTCGGGGTCTCAGACACCTCTCCAAGAGCTCCAGAAAAGTTATAATTGTCTTGTATGTCTCTGGGTCTTGCACCTCTCATTACCTCCCTCACATGAGAAAGAGTACGGGGTCTTTTATCTTTCAGAGGTGTTGAGTGAAGGGAGAGAGAGATAGTCAGCAGAAGGAAAGATGTAGCAGCTATTAAGGGCCTGATTTGATGTCCTCTAATGAACTGCTGGCTGTGATGTGCCTACACAGCAGCAAGAACTGTCAGTCAGCAAAGATCCGGGGGTTTTTTATGTCTTTACTACTAGTACCCAATAGCACATAATGGCGAGGGAGTGGTGGAAGAAGTGCTGGAAGGGGGAGGAGGAGGACTGCATGTTGAGGGGAAATTACAGTAGTACAAGAGAGAAATGCCAGTTTCCCCCGGTTAGCTACCACGCTCCCTGCTGATACGCCTGTCAAGATCTGAGAGAGTCGACCAAGGCTGTACCTGTACAGTTATATAGGGCTAGATCTGAGCTTGGCCTGTCGCTGCTGTAACCTGCAGCAGTGCAGAGCAGACCTGACTCAGAAACACGTTCACAGCAGAGCTCAGGTCCCTTTGCACAGACCCATCCTCCTCTTTCCCTGAGAGCGGACAAGGCTTGAGGGAAGAAGCCCTGCCATTCCCCCCGACATGTGCCAGAGGGTTTGGGGCAAGCCAGTTTGCTGCTCCTTGTGCTGCTCCACACCTCAGACTGAGACCGAGATGTGAAGCTCAAGTCTATCAACGTACTGTAAGAGAGCTACTAGCACCAGGTAGTCCCAATGAATCTTGTCAGCCAGCTAAAAGGGCACCTTCAGACCAGAGGGAGAACTTCATTTGCTCAACTTCAGAAGACAAACACATGTTTATGGATTTTAGACTGACTAGGATTGGTATTTATATTATTTGGTATTTATGTTATTATCTAAACCCAGGATCTTCACATTCCAGAGCTCAAAACTGAGAGATTAGGAAGTGCATTCAAGCCCTAATGTTTGCCACACCTTAATTTATACGTTTATAAAAGAAGGAATATCTACTACATTGTTTGTTGCTGGTCAGTAGAAATATGCCTTAATGGTAGAACCAGCCTCTGTTCACTAAGTGAATAAATAAATACCACAAATCTAATTTAGAAATTATTTAGAAATTATTTAGTTATTTAGAAATTAATTCAAATCAATCAAAATGTTATCTACTCATTTAAAACTAACCAGTGGCACAATGTCCAGTACAAAAAGTACACCTCTAGACTTATGTCTCAAAAATTAATAAGCATTAATTCTGCATTAAGGTGCATGATATTGGCTGGCTGCATTGTTCTTCTGCTGCACTTCTCGTTTGCATTTCATCGAAAGAGCAGCAAAAGTAACTGAAAAATAGCTTGAAGATTTTAATATAACTTCATCAAATAAGAGTGATGTAGTCACTGCTTATCATGCTGCCTGACAATGAGAGCAGACCTCTGAAGCTAAATCTTTCATTGTCAGCAGGATAAATAATTTTACAAGCTTAAAGAAAAGAAATAGACCTAATAACTGTGTAAGATGTTTGCACAAATCATAAATATTCATTTGAAGATCTCTGATTTAAAAATAAAATAAAATACAGATTACATTTACATATATTCCATTCATGTATTCATATATTCATTTCCAAATTCTAAAGTTATCTCTTCCATACATGTGTGTGACTTTGCATGCACATTTAAAGCAGCCATGCACATAACTATTTCATTGTATATTCAGCAATCAAGAACTGTTGCAAAGTGACATTCTTGCAGCTGGTAACATTTAATATTTTTATTTCTATCCTCCAAAAAAATTATTTTCCCATCAGTCAGACCTACTAATGAAAAAAACAGATTCTGCCATCCATGCATAAACATACTGCTCCCACTAAACTCAATGTTATTTCCTATTTTCTGAATACAAAACACAGTATTGAGCCTAGAGTTACATTCACGCGAGAAAGGAAGAAACTTTTTTTAAATAAGTATATGGATTTGAGGCAAAATGCTGGATACACCTGAAACCTTGCAGAAATATGAGTCTGTATTTTGATACTGATATTTGCTACCTGTATTTTATTTTATTTTAAGGATCATTTTAGGAATTTGACTGCAATCCAAAATGCAGAAATAAACCGCACGTTCTTTCTCTTCCATTAACTTTTCTTTTGATCCCTCAGCCAGCTGCTTTTTCTCCTTTTGTATAATAATAACAGGAAGGTAAAAGTATAAGAAATAATGATCTGAAAATGCAGGAAATTGAGGGCAATTTTGTGAAAAGCAGCTGGAATTCTAGATCTGTAATGCTGGCACTAATTTGCTCAATTTTGCATTTAACCTGTTGGTCTTCCGAAACATTTTCTTTTCTTCAGAGAAAAATGAAATAGCTCATGAAGTTATTACTAAGCTGACAGCATGAGAGAATTTTGAAAAAGTTTGCTGGTTAAAGTGCATCTGAAGAAATTATGCACTCAGTCAGTTAATAAAGATGCTGCTGTTGTGAATAGAAGTTACTGAAGCTGACTAGCCCAGACGCAGTGTGGAACCTAGTGAGTCAACAAGTAGAATAAAAAAAAAGAACTATAGGTCACCCCACATTACACCTTAATCACAGACTTTACTATATCTTATGCCAAGTTAACTTCAAAAACAGAGCCGGCCAATGTGAAATATTAAGCCTAGGGACTTGGATGGCATTTAGGAGGTCTTAATGTGGATCCACGAACTTAAAAATTGATGTGGATGTTGGCCCAGCAGTCTTTAAAGGTTCTCAGCCTAGTTCGTGTGGATTGGATTCTGGTTTTTTTAATCATGTAAGACAAGGATAACTATTTCAGCTAAGTTACACCATGGTTTTTGTCATGTGGTTACATATAATATATGATTCCTCAATTATCTTCTGAAAGTTACAAAGATCTTGGAGGCCTTACCCAACATTTTTAGGACAGAAAATGATCATTCATTAGTACTGATGGGGAAGACACCTCCACTCTGCATCAGTTAACTTTTGGGATTTTCTGGTACTCTCATAAACTGCAGAAAAAAATAGTTAATTGCTAGTGAAGAGAAAAACAGACCTAGGTAGAACAGTAGTTGGATTTGAGGTGGCTGTTCTTTTATTGCTTATTTAGGTGGAAATTTCACATTTAAGGTCTGACTCGGAAAGACCAGGATCTTGCACTAGCACTTATCCCATCAATATCTTAACTCCATTTATTTTACTGAAGTTTTACATTTACATTGTTGTGCTATCCACAGAACACTATATATATGAAGACAACATTCATCAGATGAAAAGAACTGCTTCAAGTTTGTGCAAATGAAGATTGTGTTTAAACAGCGGCCCTGTCTTTCAGTTCTGAAGTACAGACCCACAGAGCAATCCAGGTAGGAAGGAAATTCAGGAGAGCATCTATTCCCACCCCTGCTCAGAGCAACCAAAGTGCCAAGTTAGATGGGTTTGCTCAGGGCCTTGTCCACTCCCGTGTTGAGTCATTTCAAGGATGGAGATTTCACAGCCTCTCTGGGCAACCTATTCCAATGTTTCACCACTCCCATGGTGAAAAAGTTTTCCTAATATCTAACTGGAATCTCCCTTGTCGCAGCTTGTGTTTGTTGCCGCACATCCTGTTGCTGTGCACTTCTTGAGAAGAGTTAGGCTCCACCTTCTCTACAGGCACCCACTAAGTAGGTGTACACAGCATTAAGGACTCTCCTTGACCTCCTCCAGCTGAGCAGACCCAGCTCTCTCAGTCTCTCCTTGTACATCATGTGCTCCAGCCCCAGCCAACCTGGAGGTCCTCTGGTGGACTTACCCCAGTTTGCCAATACGTCTCTTGTACCAGGGGATCCAAAACGGGACACGGTAGTCCAGTGTGGCCTCAGAAGCGCTCCACACAGGGGAATAATCACTTTCCTTAGCCTGCTGCCTACACTCTTTCTTATGCAGCCCAATATGCACTTCACCACTGCAAGGGTACACTGCTGACTCATATTCGTATCTGAGTAAAAACCATACCCAGGCTTGTCTTCAGCAGTACATTCAAGAGTAGTCCATCTGTGTATATTTTGCACAGATCTATGTTCATCCCACCAGCATTACAAATCAGCTGGACAGAAAACAGCTCTCTTTGCAAGCCCTGTATCTTCAGCAATGTGACCGTACTAGCCTGAGCACAATGCCTTTGAGAGCTTGTTTGGATTGTCCTGGTGAGCAGGACACGTAGAGCAGATCTGTGTGACTCCTAATGAAGGGCTGTGCACAGACCTCCAACATAAAGGGAAGAGATTCCATACCCTGTAAGCAGATAAGAAGTGGAAATATAAATGATTTTTCTTCTCTTTTGATGGAAAAAGTTGCAGCAACTTGAATGCACAAAATAGCTACTGCAATTGGTGCTTACATGTCTGTGTATGTTCTATAAATATGGATTAATAAATAGAAGCAGAATGTAATAGCTAGACAAAAGTGGTCAACTGATTTCATTCAGCCAACATTCCTACCCAATGTTAAACATCTGTTAGAGAACAAGGGCTGTTAAACCTGCAGATTACAACCATGATCATGTCAACTCGGAGAGGAGCTACACTGGCCTAAAATCAGCTTGCTTTCCAGTTTCATGAACTTTGGGGCAGTCCCAGCATAGACAGTGAGCACTCAGGAGCACAGGCAGACTGCTGCAAGTCCCGGTTTGTGCGCTGTATTAGCCCAGCAGGATCCTGATCACACCTGGGATATCTGAGCACAAGAGAGATTTAGCCCCTGGACCTGGGCAATTGGCAGCCCACTCCCCATAGTGTTCTGCTGCCCACCTCCACAGATATTCCCTCGCTTTGTCCCTGTTTTGTGCAAGTGTTATAATAGAAATAAAAACCCAAAGAGACTGGAACCCATTCAGTCTTCTGCACTGTATGTTGCAAGCCTTGGTTGTAATAGTTGCTCTTAGGGTGATGGTGTGTATGGAAAATTCAGGTAAGCCAAAGCTTTTTAAGCCATTTATAATTCAGGACCTCCCAGAAAGGTGCTAGAAAAAACAATTTAGAGTGATTTGTGGTTATTCACATTTGGAAAAATTCCTTTTCTAAGTTAGCAGTAAGACACAGGTATAACAGCAACAGTGATTATCTACCGGAAAAGGAATGGCTGGAATGACTTCTCTGGTTTTTTGAATGAAGACTTCAAACAAGACTAGATGGAAATAGTTACACCTGTGTGCAACAGGCTGTTGAGATCTGACCAGGTACAACTGGATGAAACTGTATGGTGTGTTAGACTTGTGGTTAGGCTACGGGAGCTGTGGAGCTATTTGTACCTTTAAGCCTGTAAAACAAAATGATAACTCACATGATGGGAGGAAAGAGTTATGAGTTGTGCTGCATGTCAGGAAAAACTCTGGGCAGCTGTAAAACATCTGTTTTGAAAGCTTCCTTTACAACCACAAAAAGGTGGGTTTTTTCCCTCCCTCCAATAAGACTAAAACACTGTGTGGCAGAGAACGATTTGTTCCTCCCTTGTTCTGAACCACGTCCTGACTTTGCCAGAGAGGATGAGTGTGCAGTAGGAATTCTCTACTTACAGAAAAAAGTAAAAAATCTTTCCTGTATAAAACAGCTATGCTTAAATACTTCATATAACACATGGACATATTAAAAAACCCTCATAAGAACAGAGAATAAATATAAAAGTTTGCAGAGTATTAAGCAGCCACTGCAGGACACAAAAGCAGAGAATCACCAATAAACACGTTTCACTTGTCCACTCTGGGTCTGGCCTGCTTTCTGATTCCCGTTCCTATTACAAATGACAGAAAGCTGTTATAAATAGCAGCCAAGTAACTTCTCCTTGGACTTTGGAATTAAATTGTCTGTCCAGGAGTGACTAACAGTTCTGGGGACTACGGGGCTGTCCTGGCTCTGGCTGGGAAGGAGTAAGCTTTCTTAATGGTGCTGTGTTTCCTCTCTACCACCTTCTGATTTTCCTGTAGCATTTTAGAGCTCATGTGCAATAACTTGTGACTGAGGGACCTTAAGGGACCTTAAAATAAGCTAGGACCAAGGTAGTGCAGCTCTGCTGCATAGGAAGGCAGAGATGGAGGGGGCCATCCCAACAGGGGGGCTGTGGGGCTCAGCTCCCTGCTATGGGGAGGAGTCTGAAGGTGTGGATGGGACTGAAGAGTGTGTTTGTAACTCAGGGTGGTGGGTGCTGCTGACCAAATCTCTGCTGGGCATGAGGAAACAACCCCACCCCTCCACCATGTCAAAAGATAGCAAGTCCTTGATAACCTGACATACCGCATTTGTGTTTATCACAGACTCCTCTCGGCTACTATGGAGGTGCCCCTTCTTAAGAACAAGATGTTTCCTCTGACCTTTCCACTGCAGATAGGAGCCGTGCTGCAATGTGAGGTCTGTACTGCTGATACAGGTCCTGCAGCTGAGCCACTATCAGGTCTCCATGTCAATGTCCGGAATGGTACCGCCTAACTGATAGGGTACAGACCTAGAGCCCACGGGTCAGCCTCCTTAGGTCAGGGAGAGGTAACGCCGAGGCTGGCACTGGTTGATCGCTACTTTATTTCCTCCTGGGACAAGAGAGGTGCTTGCAGAGTTGTCATAGTTGTCATAGTGGGCTGGCTGGAGGGATAGCTCCTGGCTACCAGACTTACGCTGCAACACCTTAGCTTGCCCTTGGCTGTCACGAGGACATGGGCAAATGAGGCACGGTGCAATGGGGCTGTCAGCTGTCCTGCATGAGGACCTCTGCAAGCTCTGTGTGCAGCTCGGGGACCTGGAGGCCTCTGGTCCCTCATGGCTAAGGTTGGCTAGCTTGTTAGGGTTAGGAAGGATTAGGAAGGCTCCCCTCTGGCATGTGCACGAGGCCAAGGTTTCCAGTCAGTTCCCTCAAAAGCAAACTACATTGTCTCTTACCTCAGGATCACCCTGCTCATTTGAGTTGGACCCACCAGAGAGCTGGCACAGAGTGCAACAGCCTGCATGCTGGGCACTGCCTCACTGTGTGCATGGACACAAGTGCTCCTCTTCCTCTTTGTACACTTCCACTGGTTGTGGCCCGCAAGCCTTCCCAGGGGTAGCTGTGGTTAGCTGGACTGCTGGTTTCCCCAGCTGCTGGATTTAAAGGCAGTGTGCAAACTGACAGGATAGCATTCGCCATCAGACCTGCTTGCTCTGATTTTTCTGTGTGCAGTGATGCTCCACAGGGTGGAGGACATGTATCTCAAAAGGCTTTTTTGCTGGAATTTATCTGGCTCCCTATAGAATACTATAACCTGTTATTGTATGTGTGCTTCAAAATATCAGACAATTTCTAAGTAGTTATGCTAACAAATCAAAACAAGGTGGAACCATTTGAAGTCACTAGTGAAGTCACTAGCACCCCTTGAAGTGCTAGTGCACTAGCAATTACAGGGTCACTCATTAGTTTCTGTCATTTAAGCCTCTCCCAGTAAGCCTCCACATTAGATATGACAATAAAGACAAGAAAAGAAACCAGGCCTCCAAGGCCTCTCCTCTCACCCTGGGGACCTGGAAATGTCCCCACGCAATCCCACCCTGACAGACAAGCACTTGCCAGAGAGAGAGCTCACTTGGCTGAGCCCTCCTGCACGTACACAGCATCACCTTTTTTACTCCAATGAAGGTTCAAATCCGTGTTTGCTTTTCTTTTTTGCCTCCCCCCCATGTCTTTGTTACGTATGTGTTCACGCCTTGAAGGTACCATCACATGTCATTGCAGGGCAGGAGCTGGGGCAGTAGTGGTAACCTCACAGCTGTGGCATTTGCCTGCCAGCTCTCCAAAGGGCATAGCTCTGCTGGCAGCAATGGGATTATTATGATTAGCTGTATCAGTCATGGATCTGGCACAGAATATCCTCAGGCAATGATTTCTTGTGAGAGGGATAAAAGGTCAAGGAACTTTGTAATCTGACATGGCATAAATGCAACATGACTCTGCACATGTGGTTGACTTTGGTCATAGTATACCTAAATGCAGGCGTAGCTGCTACAGAGAGTAATGCCTATGAAATCAGAGACTTCTGAAATCAGAGTTGTTAAATCGTAGTACTTGATTAGTGTTGAAGTATGGGACAATGAATGGATGCTTCTCTGCAAGAGTACAGGCACTGCAAGGAAGCCTATCAGGTAGAGGGACTGCTGTTGGGAGTGTAAAGCAATGCAATGCCCATCTCAATGAAGCAGTTGTGGCTAAGTCACACTACGTGACAGCTGGGACCAGCTCAGAGTGCACCGATGGACAGTTATGACAGCTCAGCTGAGTCTGATGTGCTGTGGACAGCCCTACATCCACCCTGCAACTAAGGGGTTTTTAGAACCACATAGAAGCCCAGGGTTAGGTCCTAAACTGTCGACATCTAGGCACTAAGGTGCCCTAATTTCCCAATTGGTCTGAGCACTCATGCTGTATTTAACATTTTGCAGGCTGTCTGTATTAAATACTCATTGACCATAAACTTAAAAGAGACACTTCAGCTGTAACATTAAAATAAGTAGGGATGTCATTCTGCAATATGGAAAGCAAAGGTTGGACGGAGTGATCCCTACAGAAATGACTCTGAGGATCATTGTGGAGAGAAGTTGGAGCTGTGGAAGGGACTACACAGCTTACCCGTAACAGTGGATTTCCTGGCTGAAACTCTGTATTGGGGATCAGTCATGCATACTTTGTAACAGCAGCTGTGTTTGATATTCAGCACTGAAATAGTCTTGGAAAATTTCACTCCTTCATCACTGTTGCAGAGCCTATGTACAAATTTCACATAGATGCACAGGGACAATCTTTATGGACATAACTTCTACTAATTTCACGTGACTGATGTATCTGGTGGAGAATTAAAGCAACAAAACTTTATGACCAACGGCATCAGTTTTACCTCTCCATTCATCAGTCAATACAACAAGACTGAAATATTTCATGGCTTTAGGGCATTTCAAAAAATGAGAAACCTGATGCTTGACAGTGCTACCTAAAAACACTCAGAACCCTGTGGAGGTACATCCCAATTCTGACTCATGTAACCAACACATATGACTTCATCTGCATATTTTCCACATTTTTCTTTTAGTACATGCTGCCTGAGATGTGTTTGGAGGGGAACAGTATTGTGATTGGCTTCAGCTGAGAAATCTTCAGTTGAAGGAGATGTACATGGTACCATTTTTTATCAAGCAGGGATGAGAATGGTGAGCCTGAAGTGGAGGTGGCAGGGCAGGTACAAAACTGTCAATTTTTTTGAGTCATTTAAAGCAATAAGCATTAAAGAAGTCACCCACCCAGACAAGGATAAAGATGGGAGAAGATAAGTTGGATACGGAGGCAGCAGGAGCTGGACTGAAGCAGCCAAATAGTGCAGTGTCCAGCTACCGAGCTGCATTTTCCTCAAACCAGAGAGAGACCCCAAACTCCAAATTTAACATTGCTTCCCTGATAGCAAGTATCTGTGAAACCTGCTGGTAAAATGTGCACTCCATCTGCACCGATAGCAGGGCCAGAGACCAGGACAAGGACAACCTGCTGCTGGGAGAAGCTCCTCAGAGCCTGTGGCAGAGATCTAGGCAAGAGATACAGGAATCCTGCAGTATTAGCTTGCCATGCCTGTGTTCATCCAGTTCAAAATGCATCAGCTGGAGTCTACATTCTGTGTTGTAATACCGATAAAGGAAAAAATTAAAGTTGGATGGAGGATTTGGCATGGCATGGATGGCATGGCATTCTTTAAGCCTGTGGTCTCTTTGTATAATTGTCGTGGTTTAACCCCAGACGGCAACTAAGCCCCACACAGCCGCTCGCTCACTCCCCCACAATAGGATGGGGGAGAGAATCACAAGACTAAAAGTGAGAAAACTCAGGGGTTGAGATAAAGACAGTTTAACAGGTAAAGCAAAAGCCACGCATGCAGGCAAAGCAAAACAAGGCATTCATTCACTGCTTCCCATGGACAGGCAGGTGTTCAGCCATCTCCAGGAAAGCAGGGCTCCATCACGCGTAATGGTTACTTGGGAAGACAAACGCCATCACTCCAAACGTCTCCTGCTTCCTTCTTCTTCCCCAGCTTTATATGCTGAGCATGACGCCATATGGTATGGAATAGCCCTTTGGTCAGTTGGGGTCAGCTGTCCCAGCCGTGTCCCCTCCCAGCTCCTTGTGCACCCCCAGCCTACTCGCTGGTGGGGTGGGGTGAGAAGCAGAAGAGCCCTTGACTCTGCATGAGCACTGCTCAGCAGTAACGAAAACATCCCTGTGTTATCAACACTGTTTTCAGCACAAATCCAAAACATAGCCCCATACTAGCTACTATGAAGAACATTAACTCCATCCCAGCCAAAACCAGCACAATAATGTAACTGTAATAAAGTACTTTTTATGCTAATGTAGTGAGTGTAGTTTTTCTAATAACTTAATAAGAAAGGGGTTTTTTTCCTGCAAGGTGCTGACTAGTCTCTTTTTCCTTAAGTCATTGCAATTCAGGATACTGTACTCTTGTATAGGTGGGCCCTATTTTCCAAGTACAGGCAGCATTTGAGGAGAGCCAATTTCAGTTCGATTCCCCTGGATTAACATTATGCATGCTGAAAAGAGAAGCTAGTATAAAAAGCAATTGAGATGAGTTAAGAGAATTGGAATTTTCTTTGCTACTGTATTGCTTCTGTTTTACACCTTGGCCATTTCATTTGTGAATGATTAATTAAGGTCCAAGTGATTAGATTAGGCTAATGTGCTGACTCAAAACATAATAGGAATGCAGGAAGAAATGAAAGGGAAAAGGCATAGTAAATATGCAATCCATTTTGCAATAAGTTTGTTTTTCCTAGGTCAAGGTAATAGACTTTTATTAGCTTGTACTAAATGCATATGGCTGGAATGATGACTGCAAAATAAACCTTAGAAATCTCTGTATTCGGACTAATATAGATGTTCTGAATAACATAGAAACAGGAGTCATTATGCCTCCAAACATAGTTTGTATACCTAAAGTAACCAAAGTGAAATCTGTTGACAGAGGATAGATTTGTAAGGATTTAGACCCTAAGATATGAACCAATGGCTTAGGTCTTTCTTCAGACTGAGCAAGAGAAAAATGTTGAGCTCCTCACCACTGAGAGATCCTCCAAATCCTACCTGGGCATCAGTATCCATGTGTTTCTTGTACCCTCACTGACTCACTTGATCACCGCCTGGAAAGACTCCCCCATCTCCTCTTGTCCCTCGTGGTAGGGAACATGTCTCCAGCGCATATTTGCCATGATTTTGATCCCCACCTGGCCCTGCGTAACTCGAACTTGGAGTTTACTGATGGCACAGGGCACATTTTGCAGGCAGTAGCTGTTTAAGGACAGCCTTATAGGTAACACAGGTGATAAGATCTAGGCTTGCTGACTTCTCTTTGACTAGTAGGCTGGCAATACTGCAAAGAAAAGAAAGGGGGGGAAAAAAAAATCTCATTATGCTGGCTTTTCTGGAGATTGAATTAGAAAGAAGCAACTACAGAAGCTGGTAACTGTCCTTATTCCTTGTGAGTAATCTTGGCTGCTCAGGTGTTTCTTGGAAGGGCATCTCTAATCATTAACTTCTTACCAGGGGTCATGGAAGGTACAGTTGGTAGTCAGCTCCCATGACCAAACCTAAGTTATCATAGATAATAAAACAAGAACTGGGACCTTGATAAAGTTGGAAAATTCCTGAAGGACTGCTTTATTTTAAAACAAGATTTGCATGCAGGTTCTCGAGTTGAACACATTGAAGGGCCTCAGCTGAATATACTGTAGGAGGTTTCAAACAGGAATAATGAAGCTGCTGGATGTTTGAGGAAAAGAATGTAAGAATAAGTAAATTAATTTGTGGCCATTGAAAGGAAAATTGAAAATATTAAGCACTCCAAAATGTTTTGATGCAAACCTGAGCTATTTATTTTACTCTGATGCTTTCACATGTCTTAAGGTCACTTTAAACAAAAGTGGAGCTTTCAGTTTGAAAAGCATTAATGACGATTTCGACAGATTCAAAATTTTTAAAAAAATACATTTCAAAACAGGTAATTAATTGAGAACTGCCTCTTTCCTGCAAATGACTTTTATTTTGATGAATCTGCATATTCTGTGGAAAGATTTAAAAATCTTCAACCACTTCTAGTCATGAAAGATGCAGGATTCAAGCCAACGTTAAATATCTCTTTAAAATTTGTGATTTTTGTTGTCTATACTCCTCTTATGGAGACATATGACAGCTTAAAAAATTGTGTCTCTAAGTGCTTCTGTTTTTAAGATGCCTCAGGCTGAAATTCTAAAATGTTCAAAAAACTAGTTCCTTAATATCACAAAATTCAAACATTTGAATTGATTTGCACTTTTGAAAATTCAGGCTGTTGTATATTTAGTAAAACAAAGGCAAAAATATTTCATTCACATAAAATAAGACATTGGTTTTGTATTCATAAAAAGTATTTTAAGATGTAGCTTTTTCCTTGGAAGCTAAAACAGCTTCCAACGAAGTATAACTTATAATCATATTTTAAGGCAACATATAATGTTCATTCTTGTAATCTTCCACAATTAATACATTTTTACTATCACATCATTACTTTATCTGGAGAGCTAATAAATGACAAATGACATGCATTTTTCATGACTCTGCATTTCAGTTATTTATCAAATTACCTCTAATATTTCAGTTGCCTGTATCAACTACCTGGAAAAATCAATATCTGATAGGACTCCATGGTGTGTGGCAAAGTATATAAGCATGAAGTTTGTATTGCTTGGTCTCAATTTGCCACTTCAAACCATCTGACTTAGAAGTGACTCTTAAATCCTCTTGTCATTTCACCGTTATCTGATTTGCAGGAATCCAAGACTTAAGCAAACATGTCCAACCCCAGTGAGGCAGAACTCATTCACATGTTTAAGGGGATTGCCTTTACCACCAGGTCTTCTCCAGAACTTTTAGAATCCTTGGATACTTTTGATGCTAGAGAAGATGATCTCCTTTTGGTTTCCTATCCCAAATCTGGTAAGTTCTACTTTTAGAAGTTAATTGCAAGAAGTCTCAATGGTTTGTTTCATGTTATCTGCTTAAACCACTTGGAAATGTCTGTGTACAAGAAACAGGAAAGGATGTTTTAGTATGTGAATATATTATTCTGTCAGTAAGTGTTCAAATTACAAAAAAATATGGGTCATTTATCTAAATGTTGATTCTTTAATTGAAAATAATCTCAGGTGTTTTCATATTGGAAAGCAAATAAATATTTATTTTTTGTAAGCAAAATCTGTACGTGAAGGATTTTCCTGAGGACTTTCTACATTCAATTATGAGCAAGTCAAGAGTTGTATGAAGTTATTTGTATGGCTCTTGGCTGTAGATTTATTCATTTCTTATTCCCTCTCCCCTGCGTCACTCACACACAGAAGCACCCCCCAAAGAAGAAGCTCAGTCAGTACTACCCAAATATACAGACTCAAGTTACTATAAGGAAAAAAAGCCCAGGTTATTCTAAAATTAATGATAAAAATAATATAACCACCTCTCAGCAGACTGTTTTGGTACCAATATTAACACTTCTCACAGAGTTACTTTGTACTTCAGCTACAGCCCTAATTTTTCCAGTATTTATACATTTAGAGCCAATGGGATTATTCAGTTATGTAAAGTTTCTTGAATCTGGGGGATTAGTAGTATCACTTGTGCGCTAGCAAGCTGTTTCCATATGCAAAACACATTCCACATATTTCCTCAGTAACAAATCTTCCTTTTTTTCTTTTTTTTCCCCTTAAAATTACTTTTCTTCAGGCACTCACTGGCTTGCAGGAGTTATAACAAAGCTTTACAATACTCAAGTTACGCTAACATCTCCCATTGAATTTGGAGACATATCCAAACTGGAGGAACTGAATAAACTCTCATCAAAGAGAATCATCCCAACGCACTTAGACTACAACATGTTACCGCCAAATTTTAAGAATAAAAAATGCAAGGTAAGGCAAAAAGATATAAAAGCAATAAGATATGTTAAGTGTCTAGTAGGAATCTATTTTGTCTTGTTGATCCTTAATAATTTTTAAAATGATTTACAGTTTCCAGAAGTGGTTTGGTGTGAATTTTGGAGACACAGCTGACCAGCAGTCGAAGGCAGTGTGAGCAGAGATTTGGGCTAGGGACTGGGTTCTGCTCCTGCCTCACTGCTCCCGCGGGGTGATTTGTATACCAGGCACCACACAAAATACAACATCAACATTTTTCAATCAGAAATGTATTATTAGGGATGGAGGGGTGTTCACATGGCCCCATTTCCTAGTGGCTGGAGCACTGGCTTAGAAAATCGTTATCTTGGGTACTTACAGGCTGTTCTGCGGGTGAAGGTACTCTGTCCCTCCTGTTGAAGCTTTGTGAAGACCCAAAGAGATATTGGGCAAACAGAGGAGAATTGAACTGTGGGAGACAGATTCAGATCACAGTTTTGGGTTCCTCCCATGCTAATGTGGGAGGTCTTTAAAAAATCAGCTCTGGGCCTCAGATTTTAGGTTAGAAGTCCAAAATTTCAAGATTACTCAGATCCAGACTTTTGGGACAAAGCTAATGTGAATGAAAGGCCAAAATTTATGTTTTGCAGCTGCCCTGTGAATGTTAATTAGTAAATGGTTTCATATGTTAGATTTATTAGATAGTATACTGACTCATGAGTTAAAATGAACACAGCCTCTTTCATAAAACATAAACATTACCCAGCCGCAGGAAAAACACCTCTGTCCACATGGAATTGTTTACTAACCACTACTGACTTCTGCCTAAGCAGGGACAAATACATTTCTATCTATCTCAATGGCATGGTCACCGATGGAAGAATCCTAAAGGAAAGGGTTTTAACACTGCAAACTGCCTGTGAAAATGCTACATTTATGCACAAAGTTCCTCTAAAATAAAAGAAGAATACCATCATTAATAACCATATCATCTTCATTTACAGATGATCTACCTCAGCAGAAATCCAAAAGATACCGCAGTTTCCATGTATCATTACTACAGAGATAATCCAAACCTTCCCACTATTGAGAACTGGACTGCTTTCCTTGACTTGTTCTTAAAAGGAGATGGTAAGGATAAATGTTTTGTTTTCTCCTTGCATTTTACATTAGCTTATTATGCACAGAAAGAGTTAAGAAATGTGAACTGTGTGAAAACTCCGTATTGCACTCCTTATTCATATGGCTTTATTTGAGGTTTTTTTCAGGATAAATTCTAGTGCCAAACTAAACAAGAGCAAATAATAGGATGCTATCTTCAGCCCTGCAAGGAGACATTTTAATAAGCGGCTGCATTATTTCAGCGCAACTGCTCTTTGCAGGTTTTTGCTGTTCTTTGACATAGCTGTTAAAAAACATATTCTCACAGACAAGTTACTAATTTCATTTCTTCCCACAAACACTCTGAAACCCCTGACAATTTGTTGATTCTGATGCAGATTTGCCTGCATTAAAACATTTCTGTCCTTGTCTTTCGAATGACAACAACAGACTGCTTCCCACCAAGAATTCATGTTTAAACTTTGATAGAGGAGGTATGCGTATACAGTTCCTCCCAAGCAGACGTAAGGGCAGCTGGGCTCACCGCAGCCAGCTCCTATCCTCGGCGAGCAGGCCAGTGGGGCAGGCGGTCTGGTTGAAGGTGCTCAGCCAGCTCTACGTGGCTCACTGCCATGCTGAAGTACAGGCAATGGGGCATATGGGGACACCATCCCCAGGCTGCACTGAGAGCTATGCTTGCAGGTGTAGTGTCTTCTCCCATCTTAAAGACAGCCTTGGGTGGCCCTTCAAAGGGAGTTTAGATGCTTTCATAAAGCCCTCCTGCACATGCTCTGCCCGATGTGTTGTCTTAGTAGCGGGGTCCAAAGACCAAGGACAAGAGTAAGATTTTTATGAGTGGCAGTGGTGGCATGGAAGCTGACAACAGGACCATGTTCCAGTTATCCGCTCCTATTTTTACTGTTTTCTTACTCCTTTGAGGACATGTGTTCCTGCTACACAACCATAAGTGACGATGACAGCACAATGATAGATCAGCTTGAAAACTTTGAAAGAAAAGTGCCATTGCAGTCATCATGGGCTTACATCAAAGATCCAGTAGTCAATTTGTCTACTGGCTTGTGTGGGCTTTGGCTCAGATCTTGTGTTCCTAGTTCAGAGTAGCCCTAAGGCATGTGCTTCAGTGATTTGCAGGATCTTGACTTGTTTAGTATCAACTCTGAACATACATTAGTGAAAAAAAGAAAAGAGGATTCTATTAAATTTTAAATCATCTCCCATTTATCTGGAAATTAATAGCCACCTTCTATTTCCTGTGTGTTTACGCATGGCATGAAAAGATAACTATGTTGGTTACAATAGAAATTTATGCAAGAGGTGATACTAAGAGTGTGTCATTTTTGCTCCTAATAGAAATATACGAAGGCTGTGCTGCTTGATTCAGATCCTGTAGTACTCTTGCAGAGTTAATGTCCGTTCAGAACAAGGGTGAGGACACACAGAGAAAACTGTGATGCTGTCCCTGCAGTCTCTGAGACTGTATGCTGTACCCCTGAAGCCAACAGGGCTATTCTATGCTATTGTTGGCCACATCTCCAGTGTGGTTGACCAGGAGAGCAGGGTTTAATTGCACACTGTGGAGCACACATGCCTTGCAGTTAGACAGTGCTTTATGTGCAGGAGGCAGCTACTAGACTGGAGCATTCAGCAAAATACTTAATTACATCTCCAGGTTTGCAACCAAAATGATGCCCATCACAATATTATACTTTTCTGGTAGCAGTTATAAAGCAAAGTCACAGTTCTGGAGAATGCTGACTGTGATTGCTCTGTCCAAGCCTCTTCTCATCGCTCTACAGGAGTCTTTCAATTCATCTTTCAATGCAGTCCATCTTGTCCTTCAACCAGAAGGGTCAGAATTTTGTTTTTTAAAAGAAAGCTGAAATTTAGCTCTCCTCCCATGGTTCAGCAAAAGGAGCATTCAGACAAAACAAGTACTATGAGTCGACTATAAAACCATAAGTTATCTATGTCATTGGCCGAATGATGTATTTGCATAATAACTTGTTTACATAATTCTTCTTTCACTTTTAAAAATAATACAGATTTCTCCTCTGCTGGGACAAAACACAACTAACAATAGTGTGCTCCATTTAACAGACTCTTTATTTCATTTCCTAGTGAAGTGATCATATTTCTAGCTGTGACCACAGATGCAGACATTTGCTGAGATGCTCAGATCTTGTTAGGCTGGTACATTTTCCTTCATTACCAACCTTTCCTTAGATTTGGAGCCTGTTTCCACTACAGAATTATATCTCAGAATAGTATCTGCATCTCTGATACAAAACCAAATTCCAACAAGAATGGTAACCTCTTTGGATTGTAAATTTGAGTCACTTCACAAAAATAATTTAATCCATTTCAGAGGAATTAGAGGATACACACTAAGAAGGAAGGGAACATTCCCCTAACTGTGCGAGGTGCAGTCAGAGTTATTTATGAATGAAGTTTATATGAATCTCTTTTACATGGGTTTTCTTTTCAGTTGTCTGTGGATCCTGGTTTGATCATTTCCTAAGTTGGGAAGAACATGAAAATGACAAAAACATCCTGTTTTTGTTCTATGAAGACATGAAGAAGGTAAATATGCTCTCTGCTCTTATTTCAGAATGCATTACTTGTAAATTAACATAATTAAAGTATCAAAGAGCAAATTATAATGAAAAAGGAGAAAGAAGAAAAATGTGAATATATGTCTTTGGGCATATATTGTATTTGCATCGAACTTTATATTAGTGAACTAATTCTGACTGCACAAGTTATATAAATATCAAATCCTGTGAGAGTTGCATTTCATAGATGTAGGAGTGGAACACATATTACATTATTTTCCCCAGGCTACAGGAAGAATTTTAAGTTCCTCATTCTTGGTCCTATGGAAAGACCAACCAAGGACATCTGTTGAGGGCCACACATTAACCTGCTATGCCTGACATTTCAGGTGAAATTTTCAAAAAGTGATGTAAGACAACAGAACTACTCATGGGCACTGGGACTTGCGCTCCCAATAAACAAGAAAATTAGAGGCTGGAGGGTGTAGGAAAAAAGTTTTGATGAAAGGAAATTATTATGCAGAAGCTGCTTTACTGTTCTTAAAAAAAAGTCAAATACCAACATACCTTAGCTTTCAGAGAACAAATTTTTGGGTGAATAGAAAACACTTTCTAGTGTTTCCATTAAAATAGCTTTGATCATTTTTTGGAAAAAAAAAAAAAAAATCCACTACAAGGAATATAAGCAAGCCATTTTGGATCCTGAGTCACTTGTTGGATCTCTAGGTATAGCACCTCCAATGAAATAAGCTACTCACACAGAAGCTGAGCTCTGAGTATTTCTCTATTCCCAGTGAAATAATTCTGAGAGACAGGAGAACACTTTGCCTGAACTGGGAGTAAAATTGCAATGTAACTGTATTTGATATCACATACTCAGCATTTACTTGTTTCTGTGAGTATGGGTAAGAGGGGAATCAGGTTTACTGTACCTGTCATCTACACAGGCCAACGACATGTTGAGCTTTACTTGAAAGCAAATAAATGTGTGATAAACTTGGCATGTAATAAAAAGGATCATTTTCATATCAACTAAAAGTCTGATAATCAGCTCAGGAATATAAAAGCTTTCTTTTTCTTCTACCTCAGGATCTCCCTAAGACGGTAAAGGAAATCAGTGTGTTCCTGGGTTTAAATGTCAATGATAACGATATCCAAGACATCTGCAAGAAGTCCTCGTTCTCAGAGATGAAAAGAGACACAGAAAAGGAAAACGGCGATCCCAGTCACACCGTTTGTGCACTGACATCCAACAGGAAGCTGATTTTCCGAAAAGGTAAGTTCCTTGGGCTGGGCTTAACACAGCAGAAGGAGTGGGAATCCAGCCAGAGGTTGCAGTCCAGGTCTTTCCCGGACTGTAGTGATGCTTTGGGTCAGCCCTGGGAAGCAGTGACAGTATTCTTCAATTTGAAGCCATCTTAAAAATCACTTTCTTTCTAAGTTCTCTGATTGCAAATGCAGGCTTATACTAGAGAAGCATGGAGGAGTCTGAACAACAGTCTGACTACTATTGCTCCGTGTGAGCTTTTCAGCTAAAAGGAAAGGTTCATGGAGCATTACTCTTTATCTGTCTTTTTTTATCTAAAAGTTGACCACCTCAGTCTTTTACAACATAACCCCTCTGATATCACCTGCGAAGGTCACTTAGTTTACTAGAATGAGAAAGAGCGAGACACATTCCTTGCAAAGGAGACTGCTCGTAGCCTTCATCCTCCGTACCACCTCTTATCTTATTGAAATGTTCCTGAAAAAGGAATATGCTGACAATGACAACAATGAAAGAATGGATGACTCAATCACCTGATGGCCTCATAGGTAGCCTTCAGACCTTGGCCAAGCTGGAAGACGCGGTAAAATCTTCAACAGTGCTTAGCTCAGATGTGACTTAAAAATACCTGCAGAAGCTGTTGTCTTGCTACTGACGTTTCAGAAGCTTGCTCAGATTTGGATAATAAGTCAATCAAAACCATCATGTTTAGATGAATTTTAATTATTTTTACTTAGTTAATTTTTGAACAATAATTGACAGTTTAAAACTAAGAGTTCTCTTAATTAAGAAAAACTTATTTTATTTTATAAATAGGGAAATAGTACATTTTTCTAATTCAGAATATTTTTACCAATGCGCTGAAGCAAATGCCAAAATACAATCTGTCAGTAAAAGGCAAACAAACAAACAAAAAGCTCAGATACACTTTTCTAAGTCAGTGAACTTTAACAAAGCTACGTTGAAAAATTTGAAAAATCCCAACAGTTTCACTTCCAAGTAGTTCCTATGCAAATCCCAGGGTTTTAGGCAGTTTTAGCCAGTTTATAGAAGATTTATATACATATATTATTCTTCAGGCCTTCTTTTCTTGTCCTTGCTGCCCAGAATGCTGTTTTAGTCAGCAGTTTTGGGATGCAGGGTCTTTAGAGGATGCACATGAGAGAAAACTGTAAGCATTGGCTCATTAAAATATGTCAGTTTAAAAAAACAATTTCCTGTTTGCTCAAACTGGGTAACAGTGTAAACACTTTACTGAACACGAGTGTGCATGGTCACTCAGAAGTAGTTAACTGCCCACTTAAGTGGTGGGACATCTCATCCGTAGAAAGCCCTAGAGATTAGGAGTGGGTGTGAGGGTGGGATTCATCTATCAGGTCACTCTGGGATCCTTTTTTAGGAGTCTTTTTTAGTCAATGGAGACGTATGGCTGCTTTTGGGGCACCACTCATTTGATGAGTTTTAGATGTTGACTAGGATAAGATGGGTTTCAGCCAGGAAGTAACCATGTCCCTCTACTGACTATGGTTAATAATATATTAATAATTTGTGCCAACTGCAACATTAACAAAACTGGGCTGCCTTTAAATAATTTTCTGTACTATATATTGCTAGCCTTACTGTTCTTTTTCTGCTCCTGCTCTCCTAGGTGCTGTTGGTGATTGGAAGAACCATTTCACTCCAAAACAGAATCAAAGGTTTGAGGAGATATTTAATGAGAAAATGAAACTCAGCAAAATGGCAAAAAGTTTCACCTATGAATTTTGACTCCATGTGAAGAGCAATAGCCAGTTATCAACAAACACAGATGATAGAGCAATTGGTGGGAAATTCTGAATGGGGGCTCTCTTTCAGTTTATAACCCTCCCAGTAGAAAGGATTGTAAACATGAGATTTTGAGGACAGGAAAATTCTGACACAATGCCAGAGCTGAACTCAGTTTTCAGTGGGCAGATGTATATGGTTTTACAGAGTCAGGTGTCAGACCCATTTTTCTACAACCACATCTGCTTCATCATTTATTTATTTTTTGCTGTAGAGGGATACGAATGGACTTCTTAGATTGGATTTAGGAATTTTACCTAGGATGTTAAAGGAAAAAAAACAAAAAAACAGACCCATAAGAATCTGAATATATAAAAAGTCTAAAAACGCATCATAAGAAAATGACCAAAGATTTGACCCCAGACTCACTCCCTCCCTGATCTGCCATGATTTGGAAAGTGTCTATCTTATCAGACTTTGCTATTGAAACTGAAGTTGAAAACTGTGTTTGAAGATCTGGAGTGAAGTTTGTTTATAAAATGTCTTTTTTTTTTTTTTTTTACAATATGTAGTTCTTTGATGTAACTTATTTCTGGGTTAGGTACTGTATAGTGTTTGTGTTTTAAATGCAACTGATATAAATCCATGTAAATTTCTGCACCATATGTTGGGGAACTATAAACGTGTTTTTTTTCCATTTGACTTTCTTCCTGCAAAATGCTTGTTTCCAGTGTTTTCATGAGAACCATTTTACTTCATGGTCCTTGTGCAATAGAATTCAACAGTTCCACTGTGGCAAACAAACCGCTACTTGGAGACAGTTTAATCTGAACACGACTTGACTTAGTTATTTACCCTGCCCCGATAAGACAGATTTTCCAAGAATCAGCTGTCTGTGTCCACATCCGAGGGGCTGTTCTAGGAACCCAGTGAAGATTTTTCTTCTGATTTATTCCGTGATGTGTTTTCTGTCCTCACCTTCAATTTGCTTTGCAGGCTGGCTTTAAGGACTCTTCTCCCCAAACTAGTTCTCCCCAACCATATAATTCCAAGGCATCAGCAGGCAGAAAAAAACATAGGAAAAGCTGATCAAAAAGAAGCTCATGCAGACAAGCACGATTACTCTGCTTTGACCCCTGTGTGCTCTGAAGGTACACATCTGTAAGGCAAGCTCATCATCTGGGTGTGTTGTTTCTGAAAAGCTGAGGTATGGCCTTATCTGCAGTGAACACTAATGCTCTCTCTAGCCACAGATTTCACACTTGCCAACCAGCCCTTTCATTTCATACCTTGCTTGTGGAAGCTGACATCAATACCTACCAATTTTGCATCTGCACAAATGACACAGAGGTTACATGCTGAAAAGATCAGTGAGAGAAAAGCCTGTTCAATAGCAGTCCCTTGCCATTTACCAATTCAATACAATTTAAGGGAGATGCTGCCCTGAGCACTGTTTTATGCAAACGACCCATTTGCAAACCAGATGTTTGTTTATGTTGCTTGCCCTCCTTTCAGGTGTCATTGTTCCACTATTAATAAATGGCAAGAGATCAGCTAATGATGATGCTTGAACATTTTACTTAAAGACTTATTTTTTCTAGTCCTTTGAGTACGGAAAAAAGCCAAAGGGTCCTTGGGCAAACAAAGTTTGCAAGTGAGTTTATTAACTGCGTTAAGAAGACTGCTGTAAGCAGCATTTATAGGTATATTCACAATATGAAACTGTGTGTGAAGGGACAGAGTGAGGACATGCCATGTGGATCAATGAGAGGGTTAAAGCATACAGTTCTGAACTGGCTGAAGGCATTAGAATATAAGGTAGCAAGTGTTTTGCCAGTTGTCTGACCTCTAGCACTGCATTGCAGAGTTAAATAGACTTTCAAAATAAAGTTCGTCTCAGTAACACTTTGTACTCACACGGCACTTTTAATGTCCAAATATAGCTTTACTCAAGTTTTATGCAATGCAGCCGCATCTGAGGTAGAGTGTGGCAACTGGTTGGCAGTGAGTAATAGCCTGAGAAAGCAAGCAGCTTCTGCTAGTAAAACTACAGGGTAGCAGGTCCATCTTAGGCACTGGCACAGCCCAGTGCTGATGCAGACAGTTTAGCAAAACTGGCTTATGTTAGAGGTCCAGTAAGCTAGGCTGGGCACTCTTCCTAAAGGACGGGGTTATGTGATGCTAGCTACTGGCAACCAGGGTCTCCCAGCAGTTGCCACGCCTACCGCTTCTTTCATCCTCTTTTCTCTTGTTCTCCCCACTGTGCTGCTACTCCCTTTCCCCTTCTTATGGCTGTAGCATCCCCCCTACCAAGAGGGATTCAAACTGAATTTTTCAAAGAATTGTCAGTCTGGCTCCACAAGTCATTTTGGCAGGTCACGGAGATTTTCAAAAATTTTCAAAACTTCCATAGTAAGATGTTGTAAAAATATCTCTTCCCCTCTCTGTTTTTCTTTCTTTTTTCTATGGTGGTTAAAACTTTTGGTGAGAGAGAAATTTCAGCCCTACAAGATATAAAAATACTGGTCCAAAATATACCTAGACCACAGCAATACTAGGTTGGGAAGGAACAAAGCCCTGTGCAATCTCTATTACATGTAAATGGTTACAATACTGCTTTTCTATTCAGGTACTATATTCCACCTTCCTGAGTAAGGGTTCTTCTCAAGATTGATTTAATTAGGGAGGACAGCATTAAACATTTATGCTGTCAGGGCTGAGACGGGAGGCTTCTACCCGCTCTTGTTGAAGTTAGCTTGCTTTGCCTGCTACCCAGGCTTACCTCGCCTTTGGGTCAGGTGAAAAAGAGAGCAAGAGCATCTGAAGGGCTAGAACTCTTGTGAGAGTAACATGTGAATTCCAGGCCTTGCTTCAAGGACTTTTTCCCCTGAAAACATCACATAACTGTCTTCTAAAGTAGCTCAAAGAGAAGAAAAGGTGCTCAGCATCCTAGCAACCTGACTTTAAGTCACATTAGTTCCGATACAATGAGTTTGATGCCTAAAGCAGTTTCCTGGAGGAAAACAATGACTGGTGAAAAACATCTCTCAGAATAGCTTCAGGAACCTCTTGTAGAAGACGCAAGTGAGTATGGAGAAGGGAGGGTGGGAAGAGCAGGAGGGGGAAGAGATCTGCACCAGTTCTGGTAATCTTTGAAGCCGGAAATCATAGGAAAATAGAGAAGACTCAGGGCAGGAGATCAATTGGTGGGTTTCTGCACTGGGTCTAAGTAGAGCTGAGATGCTCAGGAGACCAAAACATGGGTTTACTTGTAGCCATTGGTCAACTGGTAAAGTAAACATGGAGGACCAGGAGGAATTTCCATGGGGTTTACTTCATGACCAGCCGGTGAGAGAGGAAAGACAGTCACAGACCACAGGCAGACAGCTAAGGGCGCTCCTGCTGCAAAGACCCAGTGGGGACAGGGCAGGAGGAATCAAGCCTGACAGAAAGGCCTGAGTGTGGGAGTGAAGGTGATCACTGAAAAACCATGTTCAGAAAGGGGGAAAAGGACTGAGTGGCCGTATCACTCTTTCACCAGTTCCAGCCTCACAGGTGACCACAATCCACCTTCTTACAAGGGACCAGCAACCATGAGAGATGATTCTGCAGCAACTTCTTTATTAACGATGATAGGAGACAGTCCTCCTCTTTCCCTGAATCCATTTACCTGTCCTGCATACCGCAGAGGACAAACTGTAGGAAAGGACAGTGAAAGCAGTGGGTGTGCATGGTGAGACGCTGCCCTTCCCAGCCTCCCAAGGAAGACATTTCTCCTTGGCCAAGCAGAGAGGAGCGGTGGCACCTTGCGACCCCAACAAGGAGCAAGCAGGAGCTTGCGACAGCTGCACCCAACAAGCACCCGACAGCTGCTTGAGTCAAAAATCCAGCGACAGAAAAGCATAAAGTCACAAATTACGTTGCCATACCTCCTTTCGGCCTCTTTCCAAACTGGTCCCGCAGGCCAACGCTAAGTGGAGAAATAGCCGTCTTGGAAACGAGCGCAAACCCATGGCACCAGACACATGGCCGCTCTGGTGTGGGCTCTGCAGCCATCTAGCAAGCTTTCTGCCAGTAAAAAGGGAAGCAGCGCTGCCTCTGAAAGGAACAGAAATGTTTGTTCTCCACTGACATCTATTGACTGCAATGTTTTAACTGCAAAGCTCTGCACAAGAATTAGGCATTCATTTTTGCAGCATGCTGCAGGGCTCAAAAGCAGAAGCAGGCTCTGAAGGGAATCAGACACAGGTTTGAGGGGAGCAGGTCTGTCTCTGGGACAGTCCTGACGCATAGCCTGCTTAAGAAGTCCTTCATTTGACTGCCTGCATCTGCAAGGATGTACCTGGGAATGATCAGTCTGCACCGCTGAGAATCTACTAGCAGCCACAGCAGGGACAGGATGATGGGACAGATGATGGCATTCACATGTAAGCAAATATTAATGCTTAAGATTAATAAAAGCAGATTTTCCTTTTCTGCCTGCAAGGCCTTGCACTAAAACAAAGGATAACTGTGGTCTGTTGTTCTCTGTAATTCGTGACCTTGGTAAACTACTTAGACCTAATCCAACAGCCAGGTAGATAACACTGTACTGCTCAAACTGCAGTTAGTCACCTAGCTACTTCAAAGGGATGAGGAATTAATCAGTCTACAGCATTGCCTACTGGCTAAATTAAGGATTTACCTGCATTACAATAAAAAGTTTTTAAAAAAGCACAGCAGGACTTCATAGCCAGGTGAATGAAGCGCAACATAGAATCATAGAAACATAGAATCCTTTAGGCTGAAAAGGACCTTTAAGATCACCAAGTCCAACTGTTAACCTAACACTGCCAAGTCCACCACTAAACCATGTCCATAAGCGCCACATCTACATGTCTTTTAAATACCTCCAGGGATGGGGACTCAACCACTTCCCTGGGCAGCCTGTTCCAATGCTTGAGAACCCTTTCAGTGAAGAAATTTTCCCTAATATCCAATCTAAACCTCCCCTGGCGCAACTTGAGGTCATCTCTTCTCCTATCACTTGTTACTTGGGAGAAGAGACCGACCCCCACCTTTCTACAACCTCCTTTCAGGTAGTTGTAGAGAGCGATAAGGTCTCCCCTCAGCCTCCTTTTCTCCAGGCTAAACAACCCCAGTTCCCTCAGCCGCTCCTCACAAGACTTCTGCTCTAGACCCTTCACCAGCTTCGTTGCCCTTCTCTGGACACGCTCCAGCACCTCAATGTCTCTCTTGGAGTGAGGGGCCCAAAACTGAACACAGTATTCGAGGTGCGGCCTCACCAGTGCCGAGTACAGGGGGACAATCACTTTCCTAGTCCTGCTGGCCACACTGTTTCTGATACAAGCCAGGATGCCATTGGCCTTCTTGTCCACCTGGGCACACTGCTGGCTCATACTCAGCCAGCTGTCCACCAATACCACCAGGTCCTTTTCCACCAGGCAGCTTTCCAGCCACTCTTCCCCAAGCCTGTAGCGTTGCATGGGGTTGCTGTGACCCAAGTGCAGGACCCGACACTTGGCCTTGTTGAACCTCATACAATTGGCCCCAGCCCATCGATCCAGCCTGTCCAGGTCCCTCTGTAGAGCCTTCCTCCCCTCAAGCAGATCAACACTCCCGCACAACCTGGTGTCATCTCCAAACTTACTGAGGGTGCACTCCATCCCCTCGTCCAGATCATTGATAAAGATATTAAACAGAACTGGCCCCAGTACTGAGCCCTGGGGAACACCACTTGTGACCGGCCGCCAACTGGATTTAACTCCGTTCACCACAGCTCTTTGGGCCCGGCCATCCAGCCAGGTTTTCACCCAGCAAAGTGTACACCCGTCCAAGCCATGAGCAGCCAGTTTCTCCAGGAGAATGCTGTGGGAAAGGGTGCCAAAGGCTTTACTAAAGTCCAGGCAGACAACACCCACAGCCTTTCCCTCATCCACTAAGCGGATCACCTTGTCACAGAAGGAGATCAGGTTGGTCAAGCAGGACCTGCCTTTCATAAGCCCATGCTGGCTGGGCCTGATCACCTGGTTGTGCTGTATGCGCCGCGTGATGGCACTCAAGATGATCTGCTCCATAACCTTCCCCAGCACCGAGGTCAGATTGACAGGCCTCTAGTTCCCCGGATCCTCCTTCTGGCCCTTCTTGTAGATGGGCACCACATTTGCTAACCCCCAGTCGTCTGGGACCTCCCCGGTTAGCCAGGACTGCTGGTAAAGGATTGAAAGTGGCTTGGTGAGCACTTCCGCCAGCTCCCTCAGTGCCCTTTGGTGGATCCCATCTGGCCCCATTGACTTGTGTGTGTCTAAGTGGTGTAGCAGGTCACTAACCGTTTCCCCTCGGACTATGGGGGCTTCATTCTGCTCCCCATCCCTGTCTTCCAGCTCAGGGGGCTGGGTACCCAGAGAACAACTGGTCTTACTATTAAAGACTGGGACAAAGAAGGCATTGAGTACCTCAGCCTTTTCCTCATCCTTTGTCACTGTGTTTCCCCCCGTGTCTAATAAAGGATGGAGATTCTCCTTAGCCCTCCTTTTGTTGCTAACGCATTTATAGAAACATTTATAGAAACACATCCATAACCCTTGCGTCTTTGCTGCTGCATGGATCTCCATCCCTTCCTCCACTGAGACAGCAGACCAAAGGACCTTGCTAGCACACCATCCCTCAAACATTGGTGTGCTGCCCTCAAGCTTATCTCTAGCGAGCCTGGTTTTATCCCTTTCCCTCTTCAAATCTAGTTTAAAGCTCTTTCAATGAGCCCTGCTAACTCCTGTGCAAAGATCCTTTCCCCCTTTTGAGACAGGTGTACCCCGTGCCAGCAGGCCTGATGTCACATAGACCAACCCATCATCAAAAACCCAAAATTCTGCCAGTGACACCAGAGCCAGGTATTGATCTGCTGGCTCTTCCCGTTTCTTCCGTCATCATTCCCCGCAACTAGAAGGATAGAGGAGAACACTACTTGTGCTCCTGATCCCTTAACCAGTCACCCCAAGGCCCTGAAGTCTCTCTTGATTCCCCTCAGACTTCTAGTTGCAACTACGTCGCTGCCTGCCTGAAAAATCAAAAATGGATAATAATCTGAGGGCCGTACCAGGGTAGGAAGTTTTCTCTTCACATCTTTAACCCAGCCCCAGGGAGGCAGCAGACTTGCCCAAGAAGTGGGTCCGGTCTGCATGTTGGGCCTTCTGTTCCCTTCAGAATGTTCCCTTCATTCCCTTTAGCACGTTTTTTTATAAACAATTAAAAAATCCTTCCATCTGCAAAAACAAAATAATGGCAACCCTTTTAGGGGAAGTGGTCTGTAATGCTACAGAGGTGTGGGAGACAGCTATAGTATGTGACTGCTCCCAAATGTTTCTCCTTCCTCCACTATCTCTAGCAGTGGGAAAGCTCTGTTAAACCAGAGCCACATACGTAAACATATCTAGGATCAGAAATGGGAATAGACAAACCTGTCCAAGAACAAGAAAGAGAAAGAAACCTACCATCCAAGGATTCTTCAGACAAGTACATTAATGACAAGTTTTTCTAAATCATTTATGCAACAGGTTCATGCATAATAGACTGTTTTTCTTCCACTGGACATACCTTATTACTGCTCTTATAACGGTGACATTTAGGATAATTAGTCCTGCTGGGTGTAATTAGACTCATTTGGAGTTATTTCTGGAAACAGGAAATAGTGTTTTAAGAGAATACTAATAGAGAATACAATTTAAAAAAAAAACACCTTCCCACATGGGCTCTGGAAAAGCTAGTTAACTAATGCGTGCTCAAGGTTTAAAAGTATTAAGAACTTGAAATCACCAAGTATTATAAAAGCTCTCTGACCTCAAAAGGCTGAGTTTTGTGTGATTCATATTGATTTAAAATGAACTAAAGTCAGAACATGTTGGATCACCCTACAGGTAATAGCACAGGACTGGAGAAAAACATATATTGAATAGGACAAAGATCAGATAAAAATAAATTATTGCAGCCAGAAGTTGGTGAAGGGCTAACCCCTACCCCTTGTGCCAAAGTCAGCAAATGTAATGACAATATGTTACTGTCTATCCTTTTCCCCTCTCCTCAACTCTCCTGGTAAGAGCCACCAAACAACCAAAACCAGCAGAGATCTGAAGGCCTAACCAAAATGGGAATTCTCTCCGAGAACATCCTGCCAAGTAATTCTCAGTATGTTCTGCTCAATTTACAAGGTTATCCTTCTATAGGAATACTGGGCTGGTTTTGACAGCTCAGAAAACAAAGAGATGGATCCTACTTTTCACAAACACAGGCACAAAGCACACAGCGCTGTGAAACCAGCTATTTGAAAACATGCAACACAGGCAAGTGAAGAAGTTTAAGAGGGTATAACCACACACACAAAACACTCAAGATGTGCCTCCAAGACTAGATCAAGATGAAGATTTGGAGTAACTGACTGCACGTGATTACTTTGGGCATTGAGTTTTTCTACCTTCATCAGGTATAATCCATTTGTGTGGCACACAAACTTGGAAGTGTATGATTTACAGTATACAAATTCATCATAAATCACCCCATAACCATTCTCTACTCAAAAGACTAAAGAAAACAGTTTATTTCAAATTTCAGGTAATCAGCTATTTTTTCATAATAGCTTATTATAAATTATTACATCGTTTAGTTTTTTCAGTTTCACAAAATTAGGATAAAACAGCCTACATTATCTAAGATCTTTTCTGAAACGTGCTAGGCAATTTAAAGTAAAAAACAAGTGCTCACATGACCAAAAGAGATTATTCCAAAAATTAGCCCACTATAATAAAAATGACCACTGAAATCTAGTCTGAGTGAACTACACACCTCTAATGAAAGGCAACCATGGTGCCAGGATACGTACTGAAACAACAGTCATTGGCAAAAGATACTACACTTTTGAAGCTCGCCCAGGACCCGGGATTTCCCCTTTAACATCACTGTTAAGAGTTATTCTCACTATCTCTGTCCCTCTGTGATGCCTAAATCCTTCATATGATTGAGGATCTTCTGTAAAAATCAAGAGGAGTAATTAAGACATCCCTCGTGCTACTCTAGTTTATAGTTAGGCTTTCCCTTGCAGTGTGGGCAATATAAAGCTCAACCTTTCAGGCAGCAGACTGTGCAGCTCCCATATCCTCAAACAGGCTTTGTTTTGTAGTCTCCAGAGGTCTTTTATTCTTCATATTCTTCCCATATGTCCAATAGATTATACCACCTTTTTCTAAACAAGAATTTGTCAAAATGAAAACATTTATACATCAGCTACCACTTCTTTCTGCCCGTTACCAACACTCACACAGAAGTGTTTCTGCATTTATTTTTACCCAAAATTTGTACATGTATCAGAGACCCAACATATATGCAGCACATTCAGCAAGCAGCTGAAACATTAGAAGAGTTCTTAGTTCAAGCTACAAACAGTACTGCCAACTCATATTTCTATTATAATTGCACTTACTCATACCTTTGCTTTTGCCAACATAAAAGGAATGGGAATCAAGTTCATCACAGTCACCTTTTTTAAAGTTATCTATTCACAGGCAACTGTTTTTAAAATCAAAGTCAGCAAGTTACTTGACGATAAGGTGAAGTAACGAAAAACTTGGCCAATTCTATATAACATCAAACCTAAACTGTTCATCCAATCTGGACTTCTGAAGCTTCACCACATAGTCTATACAACTAAAATAATTCATCCACCTATATCAAAGTCCATAGTTTTGTCCAAAGTGTGGCTCTCCTGTTATCAAAGTTCATGGGATTTATCAAGCGCAGAACCCTAAAACCTCACTGAACGGAATTACTTAAATGATAACTTAGAGCCAATTAGTACAGTAAACTATTCACCTGTTAACCTTGCTACTGTAGATAGGCACTAAAAGAATGTCAGCTTAAAATTTTGCCTTGTAAAAGGAAGTAAAACACAGTTAATCAACAGAGGGCAATATATCAAGTGATATTATATTGGGAGTGTCTATTTAGCAGAGAAACAAAACAAAGTGACTAGCCATTATTATTCACCTCAGTGGTAATTACCTGCATACCACAGGTATTTTTTATTCTTTAGCATAACCCAAGGCAGAACTTGACTCACTGATAAATAACAGGATTGAAAACTGATGCATATTTTTAGTGTCAGTTCTACAACTTTTTTTACACATAGCTGAGTTCTTTAAATCAAGATACAGTAAAAATTGTATTGTACATAAATACAAACATACATATACACCAGCTTTAAATTAACATGCTAAAAATCATCTGAATATATATTTTATATAAACCCACAATCAACAACTATGTTTTGGTTTTTTTTAAACAGCAGTTACTTTTCCATACAACAAACAGTAAAGATTTTTTTTTAAATTTTTATTAATTAGTGGTTGTAATAAAGCCTTCATAGAAAGAAACCGAGTTTCTGCAAAGAAAAGATCTCAAAGTTAATGGGAAATTTAACTCCTAATTTGGAAAAGCATTTGGGTATGTTAATTTAAGCACTTCAATAAAACCCAATATAAACAGATTCAAAGATAAGAGGCACAAATCCAAATGCCATTTAATTATTTATGAGCTTAAAATTGAACACATGCTTAAGTGCTTTTCTTAACTAATACTAATATTAACTGGTTTTACAGTAACTGGGCTGTCTTTTAAAAATGTAGGAAGAAGTTTGAAGTTATTTTACACCTGACCTCTCCAGCATATGCTAAAACTCTTCCTTACTAGGGACGAATCCTGTAAAAAGCAAGCACACAACTACAACATCATATTGACATTTGATAGAGGAAGTGTAAATAAAATATGTAAAACTGACAGAAAATTTTTTTGAAAGTCAATTAAAAATCCTCAAGTCATGCAAAATCACTGATCCCTGAAAATATATGGATTATGAAATAAACACACATCATTCCTGCAGGACAGGTGTAATGATTAAGAGTAGATTTACAGGACACTACCTTTTGTAGCATTCTTTCCATTGCACTTAAATGGCTTTTAAAATAATCATGAATATGATCATGATTATCAGCATACAATCATGACTATCAGCACTTAATCAAAGTGGGATCTTTAATTAGAGGAAAACATCTTTTTAACTCTACTGCAATGTAAAACTTGAAAGATAAGCCATCCTTTGGGATACAGACTTATTGAGAGAGGAAGGGGAGAAGAAGAAAAGCAGGATTGACCGTGTTACTCTTTTTTCATTAGTTCCTTATTTTCTCTCCTGCTGTTCTCATTTCCCCACCATTTCCTTTCCTGCTGAAGTCACTTCTTCCATTTGCTTTCTTGCAGAGTTCACTTTTTCTAACAACAGGAATATGTGTTCTGCAAACTCCCGGACAGCTCCACAGCCACCATTGCTTTTACAAATATAACCAGCAGCCTTCTGAGCAACTGCACAAGCATCAGCAGGCACACCACTCATGCCAGCTTTCTTCAGGCATTCCACATCAGACTCTTCATTTCCTATTGAGAAAGATGACAGACAAGGCAAAATATCACAGAGGGAAACTGAATATTTTTCTGTGTACTTATTAATCTGTTTTTTAAAATTTGTATTCTTGCCAGGATTTTCATCTCAGCAGCTCAACAACACTTTGCATACGTGAGTCAGCTCTTGGAAAATCTTAGTGCTACGTGTAAACGTTGATCACACTTTACACAATCTTCAGGCAAGAGAATGGTACTTTTAAGAGTAGTAAAATTATTTGAGCAACTGAATAAGCATTTGCAGGACTATATACTTAAGCTGTCACTGAAATATAGTTTTGTACAGAATCATATGGCTTTCAGTTTTAATTCTGTTCAATGCTTGTTTCCATTTCAGAATATAATCTATACAGTATCTGAAATGAACTAGAATCAGTTCAAAATTGTGAGTTGTAACTGTATGCTTGTGTAATATCAAAAGCATACAATTTGATATTACAAATCTCATAAAAACAGCCGAGACTTCCCTTACCAAATTAGACAATGGTTCATCAATACCTTTAATATTTAGACTGTACCCTAACAAGCCTTAAAATACGTACCTGCTTTTGGTGATTGTGTACTGTAATTTGCATGTCAATCCCATTAAGTTTAGTGTATTGACAAAGGGCAAAGTGTTTTGAAGCTGAGCAGCACTATGAAGTTTGTATTTGTTTATGCTATATGAAATTTTACTACCAAAAAAAGGAACTGACCTAAGTAAGCAACTTCTTTCCAGCTTAAACCCATGTCTTTTTGCCAGTCCTCCAGGACTTGTAATTTATTTGTTGCACTAACTTTTGCCACGCATCCCAGCTGCATGGCTGACAGTGTTTTTGAACAATCCCTTTCAGAGATGAGTCGAACCTATTAAAATAAAGTTAGAGTAAATGCCACATACAAAGAAATGAGACATGTAAGTTGATTTATTAAAAAAAAAAACAGTAGAAGTTTTGCTCATAGAAGCTCTCTCATATCAGAAAAGCATTGAGTAACTGGTTTCTTCAATCAAAACTCAGAGCAGAAGTGATTAGCATCCAAAACCACATTACAGACTTGAAGTTGCTTTAGGGAAGTGAAACACCATTCTGTAGGCTTCCCTGAGGTTAAAAAAAAAAAAAAAAGAGAGACATTTACATTTGTCTTTTTAAATGCACCATGCACCAAATAAAATACTAGATATCACAGTACAGTGGCATGCAATATCATCTCATTAAGCCACAGTAGGGAATAAGAGAATTCCTAAGAAAGATTTCTGTAATATTTGCAGAAGAACATTATGAAGTATTTTCCGTGACTTCTCCACCTAATAACATCACTTTATTTACAGTAGGACTTCAGAGCATCAACAGAACACTAAACAGACTGAAGGAGCAAAGCACATTAATCTCCGAAAGTTCATTCCAAATTTGAAAGTTCAGAAACAATGTACAAGGTAAGCTAAAAACAGAACATTATTGCAGCAGGATTTTTAAAAATCTCAGACACAACCCCTCCAAGTTTTCTGTTTGAGCTGTGGACAAGCTTATCTTCCCTAATTGCTTTTAAATACTAACAAATACTTGGCACTGATTTTAAGTACAGAATGAACAAGAGTGGTGCACAAAGCAAGAGTATATCAGCAACATATACTAGAAATACATAAAGTGCAAGACAAAGACCAGGAGGTTTTTAATGAAAGATTCAAAGTCACAGCAACTATGGAAATGGGCTCCCACAGGCAACAAAACAATGATTACAAGGTTCCTTCCCCTTTTGCCTCACAGAAAATGAAGCTGAGAGAGTTTTGAAAAAACACATCTCCTCCATTTCACTGCCCCAAGGCAGCAACAGCTGCATCAAAGTATGTCATGAATGTCTCATCTAACCTGTTATAAAAAAATCCTACAATAGAGACTCCAAAAATGTATTTGGAGAAGTCTACTTGGGGTATAGCTACCTTTGTCTTATCCATGCCTATCTCTATCTGCAACAGTACTGAGTTAAGGCTCTTTGAAGGCAGCCTAAATCCATACTTAGTTCTTACCCCCAAAAATTCTTCTAGCTATATCAAAGGCAGCAGCACAGACAGAAAATAGCCAGGAGGCTAATTTTACATAAATGCAAGCAAATATTAAGATCAGCAGAATTTAGTAGCAGTAATAATAGTCAATAAAAATAATAGTAGCCATGTTATAATCTGTGTTGTTTCAGTTTTTCATTTACACTGAATTCTTACAACTTCAAAGCCCATAAGTTATGGTTAAAACAAATATGCAGATAAAAGTGTTTAGGGGCTCATTTCCCCTCTTTGCAACAATCATGGCTGATCTAGGATGAACCAAGTAATTTGCCTGGGTATTTCTTCCTCTTCTATAGCCAAGAGGTAACAACATACCCCTGCTTGGTAAAGCTGACTTCTAATTAATGAGTGTCTAGACTACACAGAACACTGACTGGTGCTAGCAAAACACCATAAAAATTTCTTCCCACATTTTTCCAGGACAAAAAGAGAAAGATGCTATAGCTACTATGAATGAGATCAAGAACTTTCTCAAAACACTTACTTTCCTCCAAGAGATCTGAGAACAACATTTGTCCCAACCCTGAACCAAAGTATTATGCTGCTTGATCACAACTACTCTGAAGAAAATTCAACTTATATGCTGCAGGGTTTTAGAATCTTTTAATGTTCAGGTTATGTAAGAAATAAAGCCTCACACTTCAGAACAACACTTACCTCGATTCCTCTTTTCTTTAATAGATCGATACCAACAATATCTCTATAATCATAGGAGACCATTTCCTTCTGATCTTCTGTCACATAAATGCGACCATTTGTCAGGCATCCATCAATACTGCAAACCAATAGCTTCACCTCCTTCAATGGCTCTTTGCCAAAATATCCAAAGCTAGACAAAGAAGTTATCTTTTTAGGATGGAAGTTTTTGCACACTCCAAAACCAAATATTTCAAATACAATTGTGATCTTCAGAGAGAAAAAATCATCTTTGAAATTCTTTTTTTCTAACGTCTTTTCTCATCATCTTCACTCTCCAGCTATATTCTCCCTCTTCAAAGAAAAAAACCAGAATGATCCCAAAGACAGCTCAGTTATGCTCTCCATTTAAACATTAGGATGAAATTTATTTCCTTAGTGTAAGTTAAGTCCTGTAGCATTTATTTGGGGCAAAACCAAAATGGAGTAAAGGATGAAAAAGGCACAGAAAACATATTCCATTTCCACCCATTATTTCCTTAGAGAGGCACAGAGTAGCTGCAAAGAAAAGGGAGCTGGCGAGATGTAATCAGCTCATGCCTTCTACGTGAACACTCTCAGTCATGTGCATCAGTAAATGTGGTCCAGACCATGGAAGCTGAGGACAACTCAGCTGGAAAAGCCAGAGATGATACTAACACATTGCTATGGTATAGTGAGGCTTACACTTCTCCCCAGCCTGAACTTAAAAAAAAAAAAAAACACAAAAAACCCCCCACAAAAACCAAAAAACCCCCAAACAAAAAATATATAGCAAAGGTAATTCAGAACATTTCAACAGAGATAAGAAAAAAATGATGGGCAGAAATAAAGTTGTCCAATTAACTTTGATCTTGATTACTTACATTACATACATTATGAATTCACATGACCATATTTTGAAACAATGAGTGATATCAAAGAAATAAAGGAATAAAAAGTGCTTTTACCTCAATACTCTCTGCTCTGCAATAGGCCAATCAATGTCTATATCAATATCCACACTGTGCTCTGCACGCATTTCATAGTAGGCCATTTTACCACCCTAAATAAAATAGAACCCATTAAAATTTTCTGCTTGGGTTAATGCAAATACAAAACTGTACAATTTAGTACCATGTAATGAAAGCTAAGTATCTGGTTACACAGTGGTCACAGTAGCTTAAATAAAAGTGAACCATCAATAATAATGTTTTGCCAGTGACACAGAACCAAGCATTTGAAATAACTTTCTATAGGCAATGGTTAATAAGTATTTTCATTTTACAACCAGAGAAAGCATGCAAGAAAGATGTTATGCATTATAGTCATTAGGTCACACTGATTTCACTAGGTTTTTTAATACAGTAAAATAATAATACCTTTAGCATTTACTTAGTAAGAGTACGCTTATTTTTTGTTTGCTATTACACAAAGACTTAATTTCAATTGGAAAAATACCTGCCACACCCCAATGTAATTAAAAAAACTAAAAGCCCTGATCCTCAGAGGGCCCAATCTTCATAAAATGTAGAATTCGGATAGCACAATTGTGCTATCCAGATCAATGCTTGCAAGTCCACATAGCGCTAGCTGGCACTGCATGCGTCAGTGCCAACTACAGACATCTAAAGCTAGTATCTCTGCATTAGTGAGGTATCTGGAAAAAGAGAGAAATAAGAACCTGGTATTCCTGACATACCTAGTAAGGTACTCCCATTAGAAATATGGAAATATCTACATTGGACTTTTTTTCAGTTCTGCTGACAAACATTGGAAATGATCTGCAAGACTGAGAACTTTTCTTGCATGAGAAAACTAAGAGACTATACTTGTAGACAAAATGAAAGCTGAAGTAAATACATTTGTTCTGCGTTACTACACTGGGACGTAAACATCAGGAAAGGGAAAAAGACTGTTCAAGTTACAGTACAAAACTGGCATAAGACTAAATTGGCCAAGAATACCAGTTTATAGATTATGAGAAGCCTATGACACTGCATGAAGGTCAGTTTCACACCCTTAGTAACACTAAAATGAATTACAAGATATGCACTTACATCCTGGTGAACTGATGTGAAACTCAGTATCATATTGTTTTAGGCTTATAGCTATACACTGCTCAACATTATTTGTATAAATTTGTTTGCTGTAGAGGATGCTGTTACTGTAACTGTCCTAGCTACAGCTAGCCCTGTTAAGTTACACATAATAAGCAAACTGTCCTGAGGTCAAAGTGCAGTTACTTCATACTGACTGCATCAGAAATAGAAATACATTGAATTCAGAACCCTCTATAACAAGAGTAAAAGATGTATTATGCTAAAGAGCATGAAAAACAGAAGCATTAACCTGCAAGTAGCCTTTCTCAATCAAATGTCTCTTGGCAAAATAAAATGAGCCATTTTCATACAGCTCCCCAGGCCAGTCTTGCCTCCGGTAACGTTTTGCTGGATTCAGGTTTTGGGGCTCTGTCATTTTGTTTTCTGTTAACAGAGAGAAAAATGACAAAATAAGTTTTCCAGAATCCCAGTTCAGAGTCACTTAACTTTCTTTAAATAGCTTTCCGTTGAAAAATTAAGGACACAATTCAGTCACCAACTTCTTTGGTTACTGCCTCTCGTTGCTTAGCTTTATAAAGAATCACTGAATTGCTTGCTCTTTCTTGGAACTGTGGATAAAAACCTGGAGGACTACCCTGCATTTCTAGCAGAGGAAAAGGAAATTTTTCATTCCAACTTAAAAAAAAGAAAACAAAAAACCCTGAGAGGACACCAGCTCCAAACCTGGTTACTAAAAGAAGTAGAGGGGAATTCTTCTATACTGTTCTTGCCAATGTGAAAGAAATACTATACTCTTTCCATACTTTATCTCCTAGTACATGATAGGAAGGGGTTTAACTCGCAGTGAGGGTAAACACAAAAAACCCCATTCAGCTACCTACACCTAAAACCAGGAATGCCCTGAACGAACTCCAAGAGCTGAGAGGACCAACCTGAAACCTGGAACGTAAAAAAAGAGCATACGAGAAGAAATTTTGCCTGTGAAAACATCTTGGCACTTCCCCAAAATACTTCCTATTTAAGGATACACATGATATTAACTTTTCATAAGTGGTTTAATCAGTGTCCACAAATAAACAAACAAGTGTCTTTGAACAAACATGATCCCATAAGATCCCATATTGTTATCAACGCCAGTAGTGCATGCAGCAGAAACTGAACCAGGGACCAGAGCCTTCTGTCCTTATGCCACCCAAATTCACATGCATAAAGTAGCTAAAATTCACCCAGTCTCATGATCTAGTAACCATGAAAAAGTTAGAGGGCATTCTCAAACACCCAAAACATCCTGAGGCTTTAGTATATATACACACCTTGTATTTCATAAATACACTAGAGCTTTGTGCTCAATGAAGTAAATATTTCCAGTCAGAAACACCTGCCTCTTTCAGGGTGCATCAATATTAAACCTTAATGCAGAAGGAACAACAGAAATACACTGGAAAAGATACAAAATTCTTTAGTACTGGGCAGGGGGCGGGGGGGGAAGAGTACAATACTAAACTGTATAATGCTTGGGCGAATCACTGAATCACTGTCACCTGAAAGGCCATTTGCTTTTACCCTTAAGCTGCTAATGTTTGCACAATGTATTCCTTGTTCTCCTTGCATATACTCCTTGCAGCTGAATGATTCTTTATCTCTCACAACATTAAAAGACTTTAAGTGTCATTTTAGCTGAAGAATTATTTGCTCTTTTTCATTTTAATAATCTACCTATAGAGACAAGGTGGCACACAATCACTTCAGAAAGCCACAAGGTACATCCAAATGACATTTAGTCTTTCACAGATGTCCATTCTAGCATCTCAAGATGTGAACTGGACTTTTACTTGGCTGCCTAAAGTGCAATCCACAGAACCCTAAACTGCCATCCACAATTTCAGTACTCCTCTTATACTTTACGAACAAGCTGTGTCACATTATTTCTCCTCTTATGAGGAACAATGAGAATGTTCAAGTTATCTGTTTATTCTAAACAAAGGCCTAACTGCTATTCCAACTTATCTCTAATATCAAGCTTCATTTATTTCCCATGCTCTTTTACAGCATGATGCTTTGTAAACTCATATAAAATGCTTCAGATGAAAGGTTTTTTTTATCTCAACAGAATAATTGTAATGTCTGAGGAACACATTCATTTTTTAAAAATAAAAATAACAACGTGGTAGTATCTGCACTAATCATTTTGAGAAAAAGAAGCAAACATTTATGCTTTAATCACAGAAACAAAAACAACAGATAATGTGTGGAATAGTTCTCTGTACAAGGACAAAAGGTACTTCTATAGCTACAACAAAGTACAATATTTGTAAGTAAAGAGTTCAGTCTTTAGTCATCTCGACAACTGTAGCTGAGAGGCATATTTTGTTGGGGAAAAATAGTCATATTATTCTGTATGAGCTAATTAACACGAGTTCAGCCGACATGACTCAAAGGCACTTTGCAATTTGACACAAGTCAGCAGCCAAATTAGCAGGCTGAAACAAATCCTAAGTCTCCAGGCTATGAGGCTGCCATCCCGTCTTCACTAAGACTTTACCTCACGTTATTTGTGATTTGTTAGCTACTGCATAGTAAGAACAAACACTTTCCTAGTTAAGACAGGACCTCAGTGTCATGTCTACATAAACATGAATACCCACCAAGCAGAAGTTAACATGTAAAGTTTTTGGGAGCTATATTTTGAGCCTAGACAAGTTAATAACATTTTAATTTTCAATACCTTATCACTTCTATATAACAATTATAGAAAGGCTGAGCAGTGATCAGTAATATCAAAACAGCACTACTTAAAAGGAATTTCTAAGCCATCTCACACCTCTCCAAGAACTCAGCCCCTGCCTCTGATATCACTTGCTAATGTAAATACCATGGGTATGAAAACAAACCATTTGAAAAAAATGTGATTAAGTATAACTGTAACCAGAAACAGCTAAATATTACCTCCTTTTTTTACCTCACTCCATCTAAATTGATGCCGTCTCACAACAGAGAAGACAGAATCAAACCCCTCCTTCTGGATCAGATCTGCCACTTTTATAAGATCACTGGGATGTAAACAGGGAGATGTTGCTTGAATATTTCCTACGATATCAACCTCTAAAGAAAAACAAACATTTATAAAACAATGAATAGTTTTAATACACACAACTGCAAAGTGTGGTATGAGCGGATGCCACAAAAAGGAGAATCTTTCTAGCTTTTATTTACTAAAGGCTTTACTTATTTTTCTAAATAATAAATGCATCATCCCTCTGGGGCTACAACATAAAAGTTCAGCATGTTTCATTCCTGATTTACCATGATGATGATTAAGAAACTCTCTGATAGCTTCTAGAGAAGTTGAGGAGTCTTGAGATACTTCAGGGCTTCTGCGATGAACTTGAGCGCCAAACTGCTTTGCGACCTTCTCAATTTCATCATGGTCTGTAGAAACCCATATGCTGTTGGCAGACAGTGACAGAAATTAATATAAAGAATAAATCCCAGCATTGTTGACTTGCCTGCCATAATCTAGCCTGAACAACACCCTGGCTTACATATGTATTACACATTGCAATGAAAGGAACTAGTTCTTATATTTGTGTTAGTAGAACTATCCGTGTCAGTCCAACAAGCAACTTTTAACAATAGGGATAAACCACACACATTCACTAGATTATAAAATCTCAAGCCTGGGATACACTTCAATTAAATACTGCAGAGTGCTTGATCTACCACATATGTAGGAAGCTTAAGCAACATAAAATTCAGAAGTGTTACCAGAAAAATCCAGTGTCAGCATGCCACAATTTGTTAGGCATGCTAACAGATCAATGAATTGTGAATGGGTTGAATGAGGCATTCAAAATCATTTAAGAGTTCAGAAACAAGGCTGACAACAAGTGCCACACAGAAGATTAGCTTATTCTGCAAGTGTTTTAAAATGTGTTAATTAGGCTCCATACAACCCCAGAGAAAGAGCTGTTCAAGTTACAATCATGTATGTTTTGGCACAGAAAACCTTCAATACTGGTAAAGTAAGATTGTGATTGATTGTTCAGTGATAATAAACATTTACAAAAGGAAGGGCTAAGTCTGAGTATTATGTGATGATAAACACTGGCTGAGCACTGTGAGGCCACTGCTGCCATCGTTGTGACAAAAAAGCATTTGAGATATAAAAACAAAAACTATTAAAAATAATCCTTCTTCTCTCAGGAACATTGGCATTCTCAATGCACTGTACATAGCAAATGGTGCTTTAGTTAAGTTTTTCCATCCAAAGACATCATGGGATCACCAGAATAAAAACAGGTACAACAGTGACAGCAACGTCAAGCCACACCCATGCGAACAAATGCGGAAGAGGTATTTTCTATAAACTGCTTCAGGTTGTTTAATACACATACCCGTTAAATACACACTCCCCATTCAACTAACATAGTTTTGTTGTGTAACATGTACCCTGTCAGCACAGCTGTTTCAAAGGGGACTGGAAAGCCTAGGGCAATTCCATCTAACGCACCTGTTTTGCCTCAAAATTAGGCTACATAACCCTAACTGGCTTCCTATTGGGCAAATTCAGATGCCAAACAGAAAACGAGGAGGTCACTCAAACCACCATATCCACCACGGGTCATTAAGCAATATGGATTCACATGCATTAAATAATTACCAGTAATCTAGGTCAGAAACGTTTTTGACAGCTTCTGTATTAAAAATAAAACCAAGTCAACAATGCTTCCTCTACTCTTCAGATACAGAAAAAAAATTATTTTCCAGAATAGATATTGGTACAGCAGCTATGAGATACAGAAGGCTTGTGCTTATTTCCAGCTCTGAATCTAGCTGGGCTACATTTCTACTTGACTACATCAAGTCACTGCTCTGAACATTACGCACTGGGTTTGCACTGGGAACTTGCACCTAGGTATGCTACATACCAAGCACATCCTAACCACGCACCGGTTTTAATTAAGTTTACCAGTACGTGTGTAGAAAATTCTCCGTTTTGTTCTGGCAGAAAAAAGAAATTTGTAATGCCCATATTCTTAACACTAACAACATACTTGTTTCTATCTAGCTCTAATTATTGCTGCCAAAGTTTCATGCACTTTGCCACAAACTGAGCTTCTGTGTCACATGGGCACACAGAATTATTTCCTTCCACTCAACATTTACGAGACTGCCTCTTACATGCTGTGTCCAGCTGTGGGCTCCCTGACACAAGAAAGAAAAACAGGAGCAAACCCAGCAGACAGCCAGCACGATGAATGGGGCCTGGGAGCCATGTCAGGAGAGGCTGAAGGAGCCGTCTTGATTCCGTCTTACAAAGAGAAGGCAAGGGGGTGACTTTATTGCTGTCTTCAAGTACCTCGTGGGCAGGTAGAGAGAAAACAGAGACACTTTTCCTGGACAAGCGCAGTAAGAGGACATAGACAGATCCATCAAGAACAGAAGTGCCAACTGGATATCACAAAACAATTTTTCACCATAAGGGCTATCAATCCCTGGAACTGGTGCCTGGAAAGGCTATGGGATCTCCATCCTTGGAGATACCCAAGCTCGGCTGCACGCAACCCTGAGCAACCCTAACCTGCCCGGCTTTGCACAGTGGGTGGGACCAGACGACCACCAACTGAAGTTATCCTGTGATTCAATGATTCACAGGAGATTAGCTACAGCCTGGCAGTTTCATTTAACGCAGCCATCTCAATAAAGTAAAAATGTCAACACTTACTAGCAAACATTGTCAACTAGTGGCTGTCAACCACGGAATCAGAACAACTTTAATTTCCAAGTACCGTGTTGTAAGATTTTGAGTCCTTCATTCCTCCGCAGCTCACCCTCACCAGGAAGGGACAGCGGAGTTCATGGCGGGGTGCAGCCTGCTCGCCCTGCACCAGGCCCTGCCCTGCCTCATCCGTAACCTGCTGCCACGTTAACTGCACCCCCTCGCCTCCAGTGAGGATCTCCTGTCACACACCTGCCTCATTCACGAAACCGAACGAGCAGTTTCAGCGAGGCTAAACACGCCCCGGGGGGAGACCAGCCCCCCCCGACGCCTGCCGTTAGCAGTTCAGGGGGTACTCCGGCGCGGAGCCTGTCAGGGAGAAGCCAGCTGGGAAAGGAAGGCTGCCTCGGGAGCCTGCTGCGGGCAGACGCCGCTCCCCCCACCCCTCCCCGCGGCCCCTCGGCACCCCCACCCCGGGCTGGGACCGCGCTCCTGCCCCGCTGCCCCAGGCCCGGGCTGCGCGTCCCCACCCCTCGCCCGCCACGGCGCGCAGCCCACCCTCCCGCGGCCGATGCGCATGCGCACCTGTGGAAGACGCCGGCGTCGCTGGCGGCGCGCAGCACCCAGCCGATGAGCGGCACCCCCGCCAGCAGCTTGATGTTCTTCAGCGGGATCCCCTTGCTGCCGCCGCGCGCCAGCACCAGCGCGGCCAGGTGGGCGCGCGAGCCCCCCGCACCCGCCTCCATGCCGCGCTCCGCTCCTCACCCCCCCGCCCCCGCCGCTCCCTGCCACGCGCCCCTGCCGTGCATGCTGGGAAGTGTAGTCCCCCTGCGGGGCGGGGCGCTGGCCCTGCCGCGCCTGCGTGCTGGAAGGGGGAGGGCACGCGCGGCGGGAGGCCGGTGAGGGGGCGTGGCGGAGAAGGGGAGGCGACATGGCGGAGGGTGGGGGTCCGGCGGGAAGGCGGCTGTTTGGGTGTAGGGGCCTAGCACCTAGCACGCCTCAGTTTGGGGGAGGTGGGGGTGAGGCGCCCATCCTCCTGCCTGTGAAGAGAGGGCGCGGTACCCCTTTTTGGCACGGGGTGCCCCCAAAGCCCTGACCTGGGCGCGGGGGGAGGGAGGCTCCCAGCGTCTCCTCAGGTAACGCTTTCGCTGGGGGATGGAGAGTCCCTAGCGCCCTGCGGTACGAATATGGCCCTGTATCTCTATTTAAGACTTGCTGCACGTAAAAAAAAGCTAGTCCAAGGTGTGGCTGCGTTTCCTGTCGGCACGTACGACGTGGCTTTAAGGTGATGAGCTGCGGTACGGGAAAGCCCTCGCAGCTGGGAGCTGAGGATGCACTGCAGCCTGTTTGTGGAGAGCTGCACAAGCATCAGGCGACCGGATTCAGCAGTTTTTCGACATGCCCCAGCACAAATCCTGACTTCAGTGGTTTCTCCTGCGTCATGCCCTTCCCGTGTGAGGACTCCCGGCAGAGGGCAGAGTAGTCACACCGGAGCCTTCTTGTGTGGGAAAGGAAACCTTCCCTCACCCCTCCCTTCTCTTTTCCACCTTCTAAAAAGTGTATTAAAGCATAAAAACACCCGATGTTAAGTTACACGAACTTACCTATAGAAACCGGATGGATAAATAAAGTAATACACTACCAACGTAAGGCTGCACAGGAATTTGGGTTTTAATGGAATTTGGAAAATGGAAAGTAGAGGCTGCTGAGCAGCATCATAAAGTCGCTCCTGGAGACTCAGGGTCTCAGTCCATAATGGAAACGTTATGCAGTTCACTGAAGTTCTCCTCAGGTTATTTAAGATGTATTGTGGAGCAGAAGGACCTCATCCACCACTGCCAAAGAAAACGCTCCCAGTTATATTCAGCTGTAGGCAGGCATTTAAGAAGAATAATCATTGGGGGGGGTTGTTTTTTCTTTCTGAAGTGGACTTCTGTTCAAAGAAACCCAGCGGAGATTAACAGCTTGCTCTTCTACTATTCCGATCAAGGCAGCACCTTTCAGGCCTCTTTTTTTTTAGATGAGATTGACACTAGTAGCTGTAAGCTCCTAAGTACCGTATTTCCTGCAGGCCACTTTCCATACGCTTAATTTGGAATTTTTTTTAACTGTAGAGTTTCAAGCCTTTGTCACGTCTAAGTTCCTACCTGTTTAGCACTATGCTTCTGTCACAGGTTGCTGTGCCCACAACAGACCGAGTTCAACAAAATGTGTGCCTGAACACGATCAACTTCAGTGCAAATTCTGGTGGTCTTGTTGAGAGCTGCCAACTCTGCTGTACAGGCAGGAATCTCCAGGAGGGTTTAGTCAGTTAGCACTGACACACTAAAGAAAAGTGCTGTCAGTGCTAACTTTGTAATCTGGCACCACTAGTTTGCTAGATCTTACCCGTCAACCCTTTTAGACATAGATATAACAAAAAGGAATATCAAATGCCTGCCAAACTTCTGAACAAACACAACAGCTACAGGGTGTACTTCTAATGCAAACAAATGTCCTTTTTGTTGAGAAGAAAGATGCAAGTCCTTTTGAGGTCAGTTTTATGAACTGGCTTTTACTCTAAATCATATGACTTTGTGCAGTTCTCTGAGAAATTCCTTTAAAGCCAGAGATGGCACCCATGTATCGTATTACATTACAAAGAAAATATACAAGGCTTTAACAACTGAAGAATGAGAAATCATATTCTGTATTAAACCTTTTTCAGACTTTCTTAGATAATTGTTACAATATTCAAAATACCTACATGTTAAGTAGCAATGGGTTAAAAACCACTGTATTTTGGTTCATCACATTGTGAAAATTGATCAATAATAATATTTCATCTACATAATTCAGTTCAGTACTTTCTCATAGTCCAGGAATACACCAAGCAGGGAGCTGAGTCTGGATTCAACTTTCATTTACAGAGAAAAGAAATGGCATTAGAATATCTGGCATACATCATAGATCTTCTAGGTGGGGTTCATCCAGTAAGGATTTTTTTACAAGTCTGTGCATAATTAAACCCCATTTAATCTTTTTTTTCTCTTCACATCAAAAACGAATCTTTCACTCATAGGGCTGAAATGGTCCTCAAGCAAGTGTCTTAAATACCTTTGTCCTTCTTCATAGACATGTATCTAACCGAGTCCTAAAGACTATCAGTAATGTTGACTGCATAATCTGTCCAGGCAATCTAGAGATTCTTATAATAGTAGCAAAGCTTTTCCTAATCTTTACTGAATCTTCTTTTCTGCAATGTAAGTCAGTCCATTAATTCCTGTCTTATCCAAAACAGATCTAGAGAATAGATTATTTATTTCCTGTCTTTCTTCAGCATGTGCGTATTTGAAAACAGGCACCATCTCAACTCTTAGACTTTTCCTTTTCAGGATCGTACACATTTGTTCAGTCTTTCTCCTAGTTCAAATCTTCCAGACTTCCAATCATCACCATTATTCTCCTCTGCACTGCTACTAATGTAGTACTCAAAATTAACCGGAATATTGCAAGTGAGCAAAGCAGAAGGATTACTACTTCACATACCTTGAAGGTTGTACCCTCATTTATACATTTCTCTATAATTTACCTTTTCTTGCACAATATTGACATAATTCAACCAGTGGTTCACTATGACCTAAGATTTGTTTCTGCAAGAGCTGGTACATAGCCAGAAACTTCCAACCTCTGTCTTTGCATCTGGCTGTATCTGCCCAAACGCAGTATCTTGCATTTATTCCTACAGCAAGTAAATCTGTCCCCACATTAAAATATTTTTGTGTAAACCACATTCCTCTAGTTTATTTACGTGAAAACTATGTGAGACCTTGTCAAGAGTTTTACTAAGCTTAAGATACATGGTATCTACTCCATCTTCCTCTAGCCACAGGCCCAGTTTTGCAGGTTGAAATCACACTGATTTGACTTGTTCTAGGTAAGTTATTATTGACTGCTAATAATTGCTTTGATTTCTTTTATGTGCTTACCAAAACTTGTTGATTATTTGTTCCAGCATTTTTTTTTCCCAGGTTCAAGTGTTCAACTAATGGTTCAAATGCATCTGTATCCAAATTTTAGTTCAGATCAAGAGTGCACTTCTGAACTGAATCTCAAAGCACATAAACTGTTACTGTGTCACACTACTTGCTAAAGCAGACATAGTGGATTATTCCCAGGCTTTTCCTTTCCCCCTGTTTTTAACATAGGGGGCATTTTATGCTTTCTAGTCTCGGTAACTCTACCTGGTTCTGAGATTTTGTCAGCCAGCTGCTTCAGTATCCAAGGATGAAACTCAGCTCTGAGCTAGTTTGAGTTCATATTACTCACCTAAATACATTCTGACTCGTTTCTTCCATATTTGTACTGACGTCTTTCTCCTGAAGGGACTGTGTGGGTAACAGCACTCAGTGAGATAAGAACATTTGCTATTCTAATAATAGAGCAGCGGAGAACAAAACAAAGAATATAATGCTTTCCGCTTCTTTAGAACACGTACCCTGTTTTATGTAATCATGAAGTGGCCTGCAGGCACAGGTTTCCCAGCATGGAGGAAAGGGTTCCAGCTCTTGCGTCACCACTAGCTAGTGCAGCACACATTCCCACATCACATAATGTGGTCAAGGTCTTGTGACTGTACAGCCTGCCTGCCCCTAGTCCTACTGTGCCCTGCTGTCCCTGAACAAGTAAGGCCAAACTGGCTCATTTCAGGGAAATACCAGTATACTAGTAAAATCAGTGGGAATAAATCTATTTTAAAATCACGTTCCATGCCATAGGATTCCATTGGGGATAATAAAATCTGTGAATTTCCTTTCTGGCCACTGTTCAGTTGCTATAAGGTATCACATTGTAGTTTCTCTCAAGAATTCCATTCATTCAAGTCTGCGTGTAAGAGCAAATGAACAAAACTGGAGGCATTCAGTAGGTCTGTGCTGGGGTGTTACTGTGATCGCTGTTCAAAGGTTATAATCTACTAACAGAGAGCACATCGTGGAACTTGGGCTATTAATTAGAGAAATGTTTTGTTATGCAGTGTGTCACTGCTATTAATGTGTATCAGGCATAGCTGAACAAGAAACCTCACTAGTAGTGACAGCTGGGGTCTGCTTTCAAACTAACACCCTCTAAATTGCCAGTCATGAAATCTACCCTCCCCTTTCATCTTCCAAATTGCCAGTCTTGCAATCTGCTCTGCCCTTTCTGACATTCACACTGGTCACAACACTGTGCTTAGGCTTTAAGACAGGAAAAGTATATAATAGTGATTCTTTGAAGCTCACATTGGACTTCATGAGCAAAGCCTTGTGGTGTGTTGATGAAAGCCCGACACCTTAAAAAACAATGGTAAAACTGCTGTTGACCTAACTGGGGCCAGGATTTAACTTTGTGTGTATGAAGTCTAGCTCAGTTTATATCAGTAGGCTTCCAGAAGTAACCGTGCAGGTGGGTCCAGTTGCAGGGTCCTGTCTTTTTCTAGGACATATCTAACTTCATGGGTACTATAGAAACAGGTAAGAAAGACTCAATGGAAGCATGTAATGGAAACCTCTGGTAGAGATTCAGGGATGCAATACATCTGGGTAAACTGGAAGTTACTCTTTCTGGGCCTCTCTGCAGCAACAGGAAAGTTCAGAGATCCAGATCTCCTTTCCTGGCACTGAACCATGGATAGCTCCAGTGAAATCTGTGGAGTTACGCTGGAGTCAAACCAGTGTAAAGGAAATAAGGAATGGGTCTGAGAAAGTCAAGCAAATCACCTGTTCTTGTTATTGGAAGCTTCATGCAAGTCTTGGGCTAATATAGTCTGTCCATACATGAGAGTCAGATGAATAAAGGTTAATGTTTATAAAAAAGGCCAAGGAAGTGTTCAAGGGCCTGAGAGTTCTTAAAAGCAGACAGGAAAGAATATGATTGCTTAAAGCTTACACTTGACTTGATGTATTACTTGGACTTTCTGCAGAAATGAAATGGAGCAAACTGCTGCAGCGTACTGAAATGCACCGTGTTCAAGTCAGTGCCTGCTGGATGGATTGTTTTCCCTCTGGCCATCTCATGTACATGGAAGAAATCAGAGAGAACTGAAATATGTATATTTAAGAGTAATTTCAAATGGCTGAAGTGAAGTCTTTATTATTATTACTAAGACTATTACATTATTTGACAAATGGTGTTGACATTACCTGTCTGGCTATAAAATAATTATTAATTCTTGTAATAACAGCACTGATTTATATTTAATTTTTGCCATAAAAGAATCCAAATAACTTTGTAAATCAAATCAATGTTGCAAACATTTACACTTATGTATCATTTTTTATACGATTACTTACATTCATCCTACCTAATTTCAGGCATCTAAATGAGGCAATAAGCTGGAAGCCTGAAAACCTCAGGTTCTTTGTATAGCCAAAAAGGAAGCATACGTTCATGTATCCTTCAGAAGGTACCTTTAGAGAACAGTTGAAGGCACCCAAACTTTGACTTGCCCTCTGGACAGGTAAGCAGCTGTCTCCAGCTGCAAAATGAGTTTTAGTGGTGCTAGTTATTCCATGATACTCAGCTTTTTCAGATGCCAGGTTAGTGTATTATGATTACATAGGCAAAGTTAAGCTTATAGCCAGATGTGCAAGCAGAAAGACATTTCCCCCTAGTTCAGACTTGCAAAGACCTTTGTTACCTTGATTGTTGTTTTTTAAATTTTCTTCTGTAGTGTGATTTAGTTGTGATCCTCCCTAAAACCTTCCTCAAAAGTTCCCTCCTTCTTAAAGGACTTAGTACATAAATGATATTTTCTTCCTGTAGCTGGTGACTTTCACTCTTTTTATTCCAACTCATATGTCTTGTTACAGTGTCAGGAAATATCATGGGTCGGCATTTTGCGATTTTTTTTACTAACCCTCTATCACACTCATGCCCAGGTGATTTTTTTCTAGCCTATTGTTCTTACATCTTCCCTCCATCAACTAGCCTATAGGAGGCTAGCTGAGCCCCAGAAATGTGAGATAGTTGTTGCCAGCTGGTAAAGCAAAGGACCAAAAATCCTGCCAAAAATTCCTTCTTAGGCTGAAACTGTGAAGAAACGTTGAGGGAAATGGAGCTCTTTAATCAAAAGGAGAAACTGAGAGGGGACATGATAGTAATCCTCACACAAGTAAAAGATTGCTGCAAGAAAAAAAATCTTTGTCATGTCAGTGTGCTTAGGACAAGAAGTTACAAGCTTGCGTTGCATCACAGGATATTCAGGCTAGCTATTAGAAATGGTAATCAAAAGGGCAATTACACGATATACATTGTTTAGGGAGGCTGTGACATCTCTGTCATTGGCAGCTGACACTGACATGGCATTAGGATTTGTTCTAGGTACCGTTGGGTGACCTAAACAATCTTTTTAGGTCCATTCCAGCCCCCTTTTCTTTTTATTTTATTAAAATCATGGCTTGCAAGGAAGCAATCTAACCAAGAAAAAAGAGAGAGGAGAACCCCAAACCTGCTATCATACACAAGTCTCAGAGAAGATTACAACAGAGAGGAATTAAAGGAGGTGAGGGAGTCAAGGAGCATGGGAATATAAAAAAAAAGGAAAATTCACCATAACAAAAATCAGTGCTAGATCTTAGAGAAAGGGAACTTTTTATTTATTTACAAAATCTCGATGTAAGTGGTTGCTATGCACTAACATTCCCTCTAATATTTCACTCACTCACATAGTTACATATCACATCGTTACAAGCACCTACCTGTGTCTCCCTGGCAAAGACCACTTGAGTGCAACATAGGTAGCAAAGGACTCTGTCTGTCAAGTGTTCATAATTTTTCTGGGGTTCTTCTTGATTCACAACTATGAACTTGGTTTTTGACAGATCTTTGATACCCTTTAGGAATCAATGCTTGTCCTTTGTTTTGGGATCTTGCTTGCTTCACCCTCCATAAATTTTAGGCAACGTTGCTGCTTCTGCCCAGTTTTTCTTCTTTCTTTGAAATGTACGTCTGTTTTTCCTACAGGCCAATGGGAAAAGAAATGCTGTATGTCATATGCTGCAGTCTTGTTGCCATCATCCTGTTGTGAGGATGCAGCAACTTCTGCTGACAAGTCATCTTGTCCTGCGGTCTTAGGAGAGTGCAGACCTTGTGGGCTTGAGTGCAGGCCTTTTGGGCTTGACCTAAACATCACACTACTCAATTTTACTGCTGAGAACAATGTTCTGGGAACAGTGTTAAGGGAATGGTGTTCTTCGTTATCAGTCCAGGCTGTTCTTTTACCCCGTGTTCTGCTGTTTCATCTGGTGCTTTCACACACATATTTTTCCATTCATATCGTGTTCATAACACTCTTTAATATTTTTTTGTTACAAATCTCTACAACTTTAGCAGCCAGCTCATTTTATCTGCACACTGGGTCATTAAACAGTTTATCTGCCTGAGTCCATAAACATCCTCAATCTGCTGCCACTGTTTGCCCACAAAATATGTCAAAACTATTTATGAAATGCACGTTTATTTTACACATTAACAAATTATTTCAGTTGAAGCACAAGAATCTGTATATAGTGCCTCCTTTTTGCCTGACACTGAACATCCCTGACTGCTGCTAATGTTTTTGGTCTGCCAAGTGCAAGACTTTGCATGTTGCTTCTCAGCAGAGGAGAAATCCACAATTTGAAATTGTGGCCTAATCATAGAATCACAGAATCCTATAGGTTGGAAAAGACCTTTAATATCATCAAGTCCAACCATTAGCCTAGCACTTCCAAGTCCACCACTAAACCATGTCCCTAAGCACCATATCCACACGTCTTTTAAATGCCTCCATGGATGGCGACTCAACCACTTCCCTGGGCCTCCTGTTCCAATGCTTCACAACCCTTTCGGTGAAGAAATTTTCCCTAATATCCAGTCTAAACCTCCCCTGGTGCAACTTGAGGTCATCTCTTCTCCTATCACTTGTTACTTGGGAGAAGAGACCGACCCCCACCTCTCTACAACCTCCTTTCAGGTAGTTGTAGAGAGCGATAAGGTCTCCCCTCAGCCTCCTTTTCTCCAGGCTAAACAACCCCAGTTCCCTCAGCTGCTCCTCACAAGACTTGTGCTCTAGACCCTTCACCAGCTTTGTTGCCCTTCTCTGGACACGCTCCAGCACCTCAATGTCTCTCTTGGAGTGAGGGGCCCAAAACTGAACACAGTATTCGAGGTGCGGCCTCACCAGTGCCGAGTACAGGGGGACAATCACTTTCCTAGTCCTGCTGGCCACACTGTTTCTGATACAAGCCAGGATGCCATTGGCCTTCTTGTCCACCTGGGCACACTGCTGGCTCATACTCAGCCAGCTGTCCACCAATACCACCAGGTCCTTTTCCACCAGGCAGCTTTCCAGCCACTCTTCCCCAAGCCTGTAGCGTTGCATGGGGTTGCTGTGACCCAAGTGCAGGACCCGACACTTGGCCTTGTTGAACCTCATACAATTGGCCCCAGCCCATCGATGCAGCCTGTCCAGGTCCCTCTGTAGAGCCTTCCTCCCCTCAAGCAGATCAACACTCCCGCACAACTTGGTGTCATCTCCAAACTTACTGAGGGTGCACTCCATCCCCTCGTCCAGATCATTGATAAAGATATTAAACAGAACTGGCCCCAGTACTGAGCCCTGGGGAACACCACTTGTGACCGGCCGCCAACTGGATTTAACTCCGTTCACCACAGCTCTTTGGGCCCGGCCGTCCAGCCAGGTTTTTACCCAGCAAAGTGTACACCCATCCAAGCCATGAGCAGCCAGTTTCTCCAGGAGAATGCTGTGGGAAAGGGTGCCAAAGGCTTTACTAAAGTCCAGGCAGACAACACCCACAGCCTTTCCCTCATCCACTAAGCAGGTCACCTTGTCACAGAAGGAGATCAGGTTGGTCAAGCAGGACCTGCCTTTCATAAGCCTATGCTGACTGGGCCTGATCACCTGGTTGTGCTGTATGTGCCGCGTGATGGCACTCAAGATGATCTGCTCCATAACCTTCCCCAGCACCGAGGTCAGACTGACAGGCCTCTAGTTCCCCGGATCCTCCTTCTGGCCCTTCTTGTAGATGGGCACCACATTTGCTAACCCCCAGTCGTCTGGGACCTCCCCGGTTAGCCAGGACTGCTGGTAAAGGATTGAAAGTGCCTTGGTGAGCACTTCTGCCAGCTCCCTCAGTGCCCTTGGGTGGATCCCATCTGGCTCCATAGACTTGTGTGTGTCTAAGTGGTGTAGCAGGTCACTAACCGTTTCCCCTTGGACTATGGGGGCTTCATTCTGCTCCCCATCCCTGTCTTCCAGCTCGGGGTGCTAGGTACCCAGAGAACAACTGGTCTTACTATTAAAGACTGGGGCAAAGAAGGCATTGAGTACCTCAGCCTTTTCCTCATCCTTTGTCACTGTGTTTCCCCCTGTGTCCAATCAAGGATGGAGATTCTCCTTAGCCCTCCTTTTGTTGTTAATGCATTTATAGAAACATTTTTTATTGTCTTTTACAGCAGTAGCCAGATTAAGTTCTAGTTGGGCTTTGGCCCTTCTAATTTTCTCCCTGCATAACCTCACGACATCCTTGCAGTCCTCCTGAATGGCCTGCCCCTTCTTCCAACGGTCACAAACTCTCCTTTTTTTCCTGAGTTCCAGCCAAAGCTCTCAGTTCAGCCAGGCTGGTCAGAACAGAGCTTGCTTTATTTGTACCTACTCTAAAGTAATTTTTACCTTCCTCTATCTGAAGGAACAGATTTAGTTATAGATTCATACAGCTCATAGTCTGCTATGTCTTCTGAAACTGCTACTGTAACATAACCTGGTATAACCCTGCGTAGCTCAGAATTAGTAGCCCAAAGTAGTATTCGCATGCCACTTTGGCAGCTGCTGGAAACAGTGCCATCTAGTGCCATTGTTACAGCAGCGTTAACACCATGTGGTACAGAAGCAAGTAATAATCAACTGAGAAAATCCTTGTCAGAGGTGCAATAAGAACTCTGCTTAAATTACCCTTCTTACTCTAACAATGATGTTGAAATGCATCCGTGGAGAGCTCAGAAAAATCACCAGCTATTTTTACTGTAGACAGATTTCCAGACAGTTGTCTATGATTATTGCACATGAAATAGCTTCTGCAGATGCAGTTACGCTATTACTGCTTACAGTTTCTAATAACTGTATTTTTTTCTTCTTTTACGGTCACGTTGAATTGGAATTCCTATTCCTTACAGAGCAAGACTTACAGGTATAGAGCAGATAGTAGTTTCCCTTTAAGTGAAACCGATCTGTTGTGCATGCATGTTGCTCCTCTTCCTTTCAATGTAAACACCCTCCCTCTGTCTAGGCCTCAAGCTGGATGAGAAACAAGTACAGTAAAGTGGTGGTGTTTGGAACGGTTCCTATTTCCAATCTCATTGCTGGCTGATGACCCGTGGAGCTAGATAGAAAGCACATGCGCAGCCTGAACATAATTTTGCGGGGTCAGATAAATAGTCCTCTTAATAACTTCTCTATGAGCATGTGAATCACAGAAGACTGTGCAAAAGATAAGGCAGAGGTCAGGGTCTCCTGATACTACCTTTGTAATTCACACTATTAGGAAATCTACTTCCCACTCCCCATCGCTTGAGCAACAGCCAGTAGAGTCAGAAAGTTCTTGTTGCTCTCGTGCCCCTGTGTTTAGCTAACCGTCTTCTCAGACCCAGAGATATTTTGTGTCACATTTCCGTATGGTCACTTGCCTCAATGCAGCTGCTGAGAGTATTACAGAGCTCAGGTCTGCACGTACAATCTTCCTGTTTCACTACAATGGAAATTTTTGAAAGATGGTTCTCACGCTCTAACTAATAAGTTAATGAATGGTCGTTTTCGACTATGCATACAAGCACATGAGCCACATTTCACTCGTAGTTGCTGCTGGGAAGGCAAGTCATTGAATATGTATTTGTAGAGACATACAGCCATAGAACATTTGTGATAAATTTTGATTTTTCATTAACCCTCCCCAAAAGTAGTACTATGCAGATTGTGGAGTAAAGAATTATTTTATTTTGTGAATGAAGACATAGAACATTCAAAATATTGGTAATACAAAATTATTTTAGATTTTTTTTTAAGAGCTTCAGTCAGGCAATTTTGATTGATTTAACCCTGATTTGTAGTGATCAGCTTCAATCATGCAATTTTGATTGAAGTGCCTCCTGAGGGGAAACAGATAGCGGAGGTCACCATTATGGCCAAGAGGTGACTAAAGGGACATTAGGTGACTCATGTACTCTGAACTTTTTCCTTGCTGTGTCTTGGAAAAGAGTAAGACACAGAAACCTCTACTTTATACAGACAAACATTATCTAGTCATCTTATTGTCTTCCATCTTATGATACCCTTACCCTTGCCTTTGCAAGTTTTTGTCATTTTTCAATAAAATCTCTAAAAACAGTTCAGGAAGTTTTGGTAATGTGGGACTAAAATCTGAGTCTGTCCTACCATGTAACCTCAAATCATATTCCAAACCACAGTCCAAGCCTGGTCCAGAGCTGGCCTTTTAAATGTTCTACCCTTCAGTACTACACAGTGGTCTGCTTTCAAGTATTTGGGCTACGACTTGCATGTATTATATGGCATGTGTTGTATACCATGTCTTAAAACCATTTAGGAGATTCACAATTGTTTGTTCCAAGTGATCTGAAACAAAGATCTCTCTTCAAGCGCAGGAACGAGCTTTCCTGGGAAGTCCAAGGCAAATCAGATGTCACTCCTGTGCCTTGTCTCTAAGGAAAGGACTCCTGGAAAACATTAGTAACTACTGACAACACAGCACTTGCAAGGACCTGTCAGGTGAATGGCACCAATTAAATCTCTTACCTGCTACAGTGTTTGAAATGCATTACATCTCCTTTAGCTGTCACTAACTGAGAAAACTACCTGAAAATACATCTTTGACACGGAAATAAGTATTTTTCTTAGGCTGGATTAATATGTGCTCAGGCAGAAAGTGCAGAGACAGCTGCAAGGGGATACTGTTCTGGAGCCAGAGCTCCTCCTGGTGCTGACCATGGCCACGCTGACCACAAGCATCCAACTGTTCTGTCAGCCATTTTTGTCTTTAGGCTAAATTGCTCATGTAAATATCATTGCAGGCTAGTTTTCCTCCTGCCTGTCTTCCCATTTTCTCTAATCAAGTACTCTATAGCTCAAGCCAAGAACTTTTTGTCTTCATTGATGTGTTTCTTAGAGCTCAGAGGGAATGACACCTATTGGTCTGATAGCAAGCGCTGTTGATAGGGAGGAGGAACTTTCCCCTGTATCGCTCTCCTTTCTTCCACAGCTCCATACGTAGATGGCAGATGCCTGAATACTGGTACACTTTGTTTCAGTACCAGTGTTGAATGCTTCAAGCTATGTATGAAAAGGAGATTGTTTTAAAATTATAGCGGGATCATTATTAACAGTTACATGCCAGGAACTTGCAGGAAGATACAGCAGCAGTAGGCAAACTCACCTTTCTTGGGAGACTTCATCGGCTTCTGTCTGTGCACAAAAGTTTATACATTTGACACTCTTAACGCTTTTGTATTTTATTTATTGAATGACCATAATGTTTTAGCTTCTGAGATTCCAGCAACCTCAATACCTGCTACAAAAGAACTACAGCAGAATGTTGTTGTAGGTATCTACATAATATGATGGATGCTGTATTGAACACTTTTATTGGTGATACCTGATAATGAAACAGAGGATGTTTTGATAAAGGAACTATTCTGCCATTATTACAAGCTCTGTAAATTTTTGTGATGAAAGCTGACACGCATACTTGCAGGAGAGAAAGCTTTCTGAACAAGAATCTTGTTTTGTACTGTTCAAAGTATGTCCAGAAACTGTGGTGAATGTCGTGGGAATATTATCTATTATACAATCTTATTTCAGTCTGTTTTATTTATCAGGATCCCATTTTATTGGGTTCTCCCAGACATAATAAAATGTGTTAGTACATTAAGTAACTACATCATCCCATATATTCCCCATCTTCTTTTACTTCAATTAATATATCTCTCTCTTTTTAGCTCTGGAAATTTCCTCAGAAAATTTGATTCTCAGGGGTATCAGGAATCTGCATCTCCTCCCAGCTTCAGTGGAAATATACTTAACAGTGTTAGCACTAGTTCTTAAGAAGGTAAGTTAAGATTTTCGAAATATAGTGCCTAAAGTTAGTATTTTGCATTTTGAAAATGCTGAAACAAATGTCATAGGAATCAGAAAGATAAATTTTTCATGCATAAGACTTTTCACAATTTTATCATAATTTTCATCTCAACAAATATGAGATACTAAGGACTCTCAAAATGCCAGAAAAAAAGATTTTCCAACTTCTTCCTCTGTGTTTTGCTACTAAAAAGGGGGAGGAAATAAAAGAGGGAGAAAAAGATAGAAATAAGAAAAAGAGGTTGTATTTTTCATAAGTAAAAATTTAAAACATTACAAAAATACTTTGAACTTTTTTTTTCAAATGAGTAAGACAAAAGCTTCTCAAAGCAAAATTCCAACCAACTCTACTAGTCATGGTTTTCCTATAAGCTGGTATTGAACCAGCTTAATTAAACACTAGTTACATGGGCTGAGTGGTAAGGATTAGGCAGCATATGAATCTGAGAAACTTCAGAACATGGCTGCTCCACAATGGACCTGCTCTTCTTCATCATTCCTGAAAGTGACCAGATTCCTCTCTCTTTTTGCCTTGGATCTCACCTTTTGAGTTACTTTAGCCAAATATCCAGTTCAAATTAAGCTACCTTGTCTTACAAGAGGGTCTGCTCAATGAAGGTAAGAAGGAATGTGCACCTGTATTTTTCTTCACAGACACAAATGTTCCTGGAAACATCCTCTAAAGTGTCTCTCCTTTCTCTTCCCCTCACTTTTTCTCACAGTTTCTTTGTTCTGTGGAACAACATGATTCAGAATATCATTAGCTACTTTTTCCAACAACATAATATTGCCATAGCAACACATAAAGTGAGTTTGGGGTTTTTTTAGTCTAAATAAGAGTGCACATATACATCAGCTGCTCAGGACACAATACAACATATGAACTGTGTATTGGACATATTGCAGTCCGGATTCATGAACTCATATTTCCATCTAGGATTTTCTGAAGAGGGAAATGGGAGTTTGACCTCCTGAAGATATCATTTCATCTGTTCAGACATAACATGTCGTATGTATATGATTCTTATACTAATGGCTGTTGCCTTATGTTTCAAATCTAAAACCAATTATATTCGACTGCTCTCAGACATCCCTCAGCCACATCTAGCAGTTAGTTGCTGCAAGTTGGTTCACAGAATCTGTCTCACTGTAAATAAAAAAACACCCTTAGATGATGATACGTCTACAGACCAGATTTGGATCTGTGTTGTACCGATGGGGTTCATTTTTAATTGCAGCTGGAGTGAAAAGCAATACATTACTTAACACGTAACACACACTCATGCACATATACTAGCTTGGTCTTCCTATCCCTCAGATAACTGGGAGGAGGGATAAATTAGTTTATCAGAATAGCTGAATGCAGGATCATGTGCAGTCAATTTACATACCAATTCACAAACTGAAAATTTGGCTAGAGTGATTCTGGTCTTATTTGTTCGATGACGTCCAGATTGCCTCAGCATGTCAGCATTTCATATGCAAAGTTACAAAAGAATCTATTGGTCCACTTCAAATGAGATAGTGCTCCCTATCAAGCCCATGACTGCTACAGGGACAAGATGTAAAACAGAGAATGAACACTGATGAAAGTCTGTTTAATTCCCTTTTACATTTCTCAGACCATTTGCTTTATTACAGCAAATATGATGTAAATCTCCCTGAAGTCATATTAATAAATCTTGTATTGTCTGCCAAGAGTCTGCCTTGAAGCATTATACACTTCAGGGTGGTGTTTTTCTACTACTGTTCTACAGGACTGTTATTTTCACCCCAAAGACTGTTTTATTTTCTATCATTTTGTACCATATGGTATTATCTTGTTGCTGTCTTGGAACCAGACCAAGTTGTATTGTAACAATTTATCCTATTTTTTTCTTTATTTATATGAACCCTTTTACCATGCTATCAGACTGCTGTCACAGGCTCATGATGAAGTATTACAGAAGTACCTTAGATATATCCTAGAGGAGCTTCAGAAAGTGTTTTGAGGAGTCTGCGGGGGCACCAGTCCTTGTAACGTAATAATTCTGCAGTCTGTTGATTGCTGGATAATTTAGATGGATAATTTTATTTGTTTTCATGAATGGGCTTTTGTGTCTTCTGCTAAGACATTGCCTTCCACTGCTGTGACATTGACAGGTCCTACTGTAAAGAAGTAGAGTTATTTTAAATTAGTCTTAATCCTTCTGACTAACTTCTATTCCAGATTTTAATCCATGTAAGCATGGGATTTAATAAAGTTCTGTGTGCTGTAAGATGGACTTTAGACTTACCTTACGATTTCCTGATTTCCAGCAAGGGTTGCAGATGACATCAGCAAGAAGAGAATAAGAAAAGATCAGAGATCCAGGATATTTAGGACCCACTAAATACAGGGGTAGTTAATAACACAAAGAACAGGGTAGTGCATATTAAAAAGCCTCAATTACTACACTTACACTGCAGCAGTTAAATTACCCAGATGACATATTATTAACTGAAATACAACATAAAGCATGACCACAGTGATTTTAAATATATTTGGGGTTTGCCTTTTTTATGAAAGTGAATTTTAATAGAAGGTCTTTTTTGTTCCCAGAAACCTGAACACAGACTTTGTTAAAAAGCTTCCAGCTTTGCGATATGCAACTTCAGAGACTGGAGTATGAGAATTTAGATAAGAGGCAGATGTGGGCCCCTTTATGGTTGAATGTTTTTTTGGAAAGCAAGGTGACTGCACTACATATCTTGTCTGAAAAAGAAGATATGGATCTTCTTAAGGATTGAATGCATCCTCTTATGGTAGTGGCTTTTTGAAGAATGTATTACGTATGGTGCAAATAAGAACAAAAAAAATGCTGTATTTTGTATACAGCGGATGTCAGATTTCAGGGTTAGTATAGGCAAATGAATTTCATCTTTTCCTGTAAAAGAGATTTCTTGTAGTTTTGATGATTCTTCTTTCCTTACGCTATATGTTTATCCCAGCATAGAACATAGCAGTGCTGAAGTATGACAACTTCTGGAATTATAGGGAGAGATGGTAAGGGATGTGGGAGAAGGATTGTGTGGGTTCTACTAGGTCTAGTAAAAATGGTGGGGATGCCTTCTATGAGAAACTTGTCATGATTATTATCCTTTTATCGTATTCTCTTGCTGTACACAATAACGTAAAGTAGATACATGCAAAAATATTTCAGGCTGAAAACTTATTTCAATACCTCAAAGAAAAAGAAATGAAAAAGATATAGGGTAAAATTTTCAAAAATGCTCCAGTGATTTAGGTTCATTTCTAAATGTAGCATAGCATGCACAGCAGCAGGAGTCCACTTCCCTAATTCTACCTGTGTGAGAATTACTTAAGCCTGTAACAATCATACAGACTCTCTCCTTCTCCATGGGATGAGATAGTCATATCCAGAGGGGAATGAGTTCTCACTGTCTTCTATAACTGCTTTAGGATGAAAAGAATTATCATCTGAAAATATATTTTTCTCTCCAAATGCTGTACAGGGAGCCTAGGCAACGGGCTGAGACACAAGCAACCAAATATCTGCCATCTTATCCTGGGTGAGGTGTGTTCTGTGTTCAGTATCTAACTCCCTTTTCAGGCATGCACACTGAAATTAGACACCTAAATATCTTTTTGTTTCTGACTACTAAGTATCTAAAAGCCAAAATTTGTAAATGGGACTAGTCAATGTAGGTGCCTTGTTGAGTTCAATGGGAGAAAATAACCTGTTCCTAGTTTAGTCCTGTCTTGTTTGCAGAGAGGATAAAATCTGACTGGTAGGTTTGCTGGTTTAGAAATAAGTGAAGATTTTCTGGGCAACACACAAGAAGAGTCTGAATTGTGCAATGTCAGCCTAGAGGACACAAATTCAACACAGCACAGATAAAAACAAAAAGACAACCCTTTCTTCCAGCTCCACGCACACAGACACACACACAAAATCCACAATATCATCGTCATTTATACTACAAGTGGGTCTAAGGGTTTGGTAGAATTTAAATTATGGTACAAAAAGTCTATGATATTTAGGATCAAACTCCTCTATGCTTAGAGGATGTGCAAATCTTACATTGTTCTTGACAGCCTTGAAAAGCCCTGCAATATTAAAAGAACAGCTCTCAGGTTTTGTGGGGGTTTTGAGGCAAAAAAAGAGTGTAATCCAACCATATGTCTTTTGTTGCCAATGTGACTGATTTTTTTAAAAAAAACAACCTTTATCAAACAGAACAAATAAAACTGGAGATCTGAAAAGTTATATTGTGTGTAGCATCTAAGCTGCAACTTTGCACACAGATTCAGCCAAGATTAAGAGCTACCAAGACAAATCGTATCATTGCGTTCGGTGCCTCTGACTCCACCATTGCGCCACTTACGCGCAGTTGTCCATCAAAGATCAGAAGGTTTGTAAATCCCCGTTCAAGTCCTGTGGCTTTATACACCTTTTATAGTGATCAGCGCTGAGGTCTGGGGTTTTCTTGTAGTTCTTCATATAGAGTTCTTCTCTACTTAGGTTGCTCTGTTGAACTTTTGCTGTATATATTTTCCACAACAGTTTTCCCCATAGAAACCAGGGATAATAAACTTTAAAAAAAAAAACCGTGGAAAATATTTCAAATAATACTAAGCTTCTACTGCTTCCCCCTTCCAAGGTTGATCACAATAAATATTTAAAAGGGACTGAGAAATTATTCAAAGACCAGGCTGCATTTTCCATTACATTAAAAAAATGAAAATAGAAAATGGAGTTTTTGCTACTTCATTTGCATTTTCTTGGTAGATCCATTTTGTTTCAGATAAAATGAGCAATGTGTAATTAAAACAAATACAGCAAGCCTTTCTTTTTTTACATACGGTTGTAAGTGTAGATAAAATTAATCCTGAAGCTGTGTTAATCTGATCTTTTTATATGATGGCATGAGTTCTTACACAGCACTATGGGGATTCTGTCACTGTGACAGAATTTTTTTAGAAGTAAAATAAAGACTTGATAGAGCATAACATATAATTTACTCCAAACATTTGATAGATATTGCTATATTTGCATAAAGCCCTGGTATAAATTATATACATAGGTTTAAAATAAGTGAAGGAATTTATCCCCACTTGCTCAGCAAAGTATCCATGAGAGGTTTTCTCCAAAACAGCTAGTTTAGTGTCAGCAGTTCAAATAAAACAACCTGCACGCATGGGTGAAATGGTGGTGATTTCAGCTCTTCACCGAAGAAATGGGAGAGACTAGGAGCCTGCATGCAGCTACCTGAGTTTGGCTAACGAATGGTGGCTCGTTATGGTCCAGTGACTTGATTGCTAGTGTTGGTGTGCCATAAAGTACACACAGAGGGAGACCTAAGGACTGGTCCGCAATATGGAAAATGGCAGAGCGAGCTGTCGTCAGCCGAAACCAGAATAGTTTGTTATGTGAACGCTGCCCAGAGTACAGATACCCTTCCTTTCCTGTTTAGTGAGTTCAATAAACCAAGACAATTCAAATGGAGAGTGCTCAGCTGAGAGCTACGGCAAATTAATCCATACCCGCAGCGGCCGTCGGGTCATTTTCCTCACATTGGTGAGTCCTAATGTACTAAAACCTTTTTCCACTCCCGCTATTTCTCCACCATTTAGGTTCCTTTGGGTTTAGCCGGTCAAGCCGATGGAAGCCCCCAGCAGCGAGGAAATCACTGCCGGCTGGGCCGCGGATTTCACCTGCCTCGGACCGAGGAGCCAAAACTCTGCCGTTTCGTTAAGGCCGCTTAGAATTGTCTGCACTTTCCCCCCCTGCAAGCCGTCAGGTAAAGCAGCTTCTGTCTTGAATCCGCCGTGGCCACGTACGCCCGCTCCCCCATCCCCGGGGGCAGGCGGGGGTGCCCCGCGCCGCCCTGAGCCGCCCGCCCCTCCCGGGCCGCGGGGCCACCTGCCCGAGGAGGCAGCGAGCCCCGCCGCCGCCGTTGCCGCCGCCGCCGCGGTGAGTGCCCCGCGGGGCAGCGGCGGGGCCGGGTGTCTGGGCGGGCGGCGGGGGCGCGTCCCTCCCCGCTGCCGGGGGCCGCGTCGCCTCCCATCAGCTGGGCATCGCCTCCCAGCAGCTGCCTCCGGGCCGGGGCCGCCGCCGCCCCGTGGCTGGCGGTGCTGGTACCCGGGGTGGTTCCGCGCCGCTGGCACCTCAGCGTACACCCGAGCTAGCTCCGGCCTCGGGAGGTGTCGGAACGGAGCGCTCCTCTTCTGGAGGCTGACGTGGGAAATTTGGTGAAATACGGGGATACCTGAGGACTTTTTGCCCGTGGATTTTTCCGTTCACTTATAGGTCCAAACATACCCTGAAACATTTTGAATTCCCGTTATTGCTTTTTTTTTCTTTCTTCTTTCTTTCCCCCCCGGCAAATTGAAAAGCCCAGATACAAAAAATCATTTCAGATCAGAGCAGAATGTGTTCTGACCTTTAAGAGCTTCTCGTATATCTTAATCCTTTTAAAAACGCATTTCAAAACATTTTAGCTTGTCACGTAGAGGAATGAAAGCACTTCATTTAGAAACAGCAAAATGAAACATGCCGGTTGCTTCCACGTTCATTTTACCTTCTCTTGTTCCTTCCTGTTTAAACAATTTGGTAGAAATGACAGACCTGAATGACAATGAACCAAATTTTCATGTTTTGGTAAAGAAACCTGTGGCCATAAATGCTACTCACTTCTGTCTGAAATTATATATGTTGTCAGAAATATCCCATGGCAATGCTATTTTAGATGATGATTGGATGGATTGAAGATTTTATTTTTTATCTTCTTTAATGAAACACAGATATATAGCAGAACTCAGAAGCTTTCAATCCACAATCTTTTTTCTAAAGCATTGAAATTTAATACATGAAAGAGAAGGAAAAAAAGCAAAAAGAAAAAAAAGTACATGCAAGTAAAAGATTTCAAGTGCCGTGGAGGCCTGTTGAGGACTGTCTCAGTTGCTCAGTGTAATGCTGTGTTGATGTTTCAGGTCAATGGGAGATAACAAAAGGCGCTAATTTTTTCTAGATCTGAGGTTTCCGCTTTCTTACCCCTACAGTCATAAGGTAAAAAACATCAGAGAAAAAGGAGCAAGCTGGGTTTGCCAAGATTTTGATGAGTCCTGCCAGTGTTTGGTTCAGCCATCCAACTACATTCTCACCTCAGAGCTCACTGCAATCCCTTTCATGGCATGCGAACATCTTTGACTGCAATCCGTCAGAAACCATTTGCTCTCTAGTGATCGAGATACAGCCCCTGGATTCTGCAAGGTCTAAGCAAATTCTGTCCCAAGGGCCTCCGGCTCTGGTACCTAATGACTGAAGAGCTGTGCTCAAAACCACCCTGCACTACCATGTGTCCTGTGGTGCACCACCAAGTCCCGGATCTTTGCTATTTGTGGCCTCGAGTTGTAGGGCTCAAGTGAAACTATCATGATGGAAAATCTGAACCTTGGTATATCTTGGTTCAATGGCACTGAAAGAAAATGAGCAAACAAACCAACTGACTGCGCGTAGGCTCTCTCGGGACTTCTTTCTCTCTAAATAAGCATATACACTGTATTTTGCAGCCAAAAAATATTATCCCTTGTAAATAAGGGCTGTTGTATTGAAAACAAGATTCCTGGTATGAGCATCAAATTGGTTTTGAATTTTATCTAAAGTTTTAAAAAATCTGTTTCAAAAGAAACAGATCTGTGTGATCAAAAAGTGGGATTTGGTCTGTATTTTAAGCAGAAGAGTCTGGAGGGATCTCGGGTAAAGTAAAATATCTGAGTAGACTTCTCTTTTCTCTTCTGCTCAAGATGATGGAAGATGTGCAAAATTATGTTGTCAAATTCAAATTATCCAAGATTATTCAAAAGAATTCAAAAGCTGAAGCTCTCCAAGCCTGCCAAAAGTAGACTACCTTGTCTAAATCAATTACTTCAGAATAACCATCTGCTAATAGTCCATGCGCTGTAATGCAGCCTCGTGGAATCTTACTACTCCAGTCAGGGAAAAATGAAAATAAAAGCAAGCAGAAGAAATCCCAGGGGACTGTAGCTTCAGGAGGTGAAAAATTGGTGCTTTTTGCTTGCCTGTCTCTTCCCAGTTTCCTGCCCCCTTTAGCATATGAGAAAGACAAGAAGAGTTTGTGCACTTTGGAAACTCGATAGGAGGCAGCAGCTGATCTTCCCATCACCAGCCTAAAAATAATCCACTCCAGGGCTTGGAGCGGCTTCACTAAGTAGAGGAAAATCCTGCCATCGGGATGATATTGATCACATAGCACAACCGAGTGACAATTTGGGTTGGTATTTTGGTTTTGTGTTTACAAAGGTAAGCTACAGAGTTTGATCTAACATTCAGCAACCAAACGGGGCATGCGATGACCCTCCCCCATTATCTCCCACTAACCACCTCCTCCTCCTTCCCTTTATATCTGTGGGACAGGGCTGCTCCTTCTTCTTTCCTGGGATTACAACTCCAATCTCTTTTTCCTTTTCCTTTTCCATTCGTAGGCATTCTCAGCCTTTACCGTCCCCTCCTGCTGTTTTCTTTGCTGCTGTTCACAGGGTTATGTTTCTTTTTTTAAACTGTCCTGTCTTGGCGTGTGAAGTCGAAGGTTTTACAGCAGGCAGTGTAGCAGGCTGATGTTTGAAATCGCATTGTGTTAAGAAGCTTACCAAAAAAGAAAAAAGCAATGTATTAGATGTGTGAGACCACTGCAGATGTTTGTGTGAAATGCTTTTCAGTGCCAATAGCCTGTTTAACACCACTGCTGTTGTGATTTTCTCTGTGTTTGGAGCCTGATCCAAAAACCTACCGAAGTCAATGAGATTCTTTGCATTGACTTCAATAACGTTTGGATCAGGCTGCTGGTATATGGCAGTTAGCGATGCAAATGCTGACAAGTACCAGAGGTAATTCATCACCTTAAGGCCCAAGGTAACTGGGACAGTGCTTAGCAAGGAAGCGGGATCTATCTGGAACAGGTGGTCACAGCTTAAATACAAATAAAAAGGTAAATGATATTTTGTACAAGATCATTTTTGATGAAATAGATTTTAAAGGGGCAGCACTTTTTGCCATTACCTTAGCAGAACTATTTGTAAATATGCATAGACTATAGATCACACAGATTGCGTTAGGTCCAGTGCTTTTAGGAAGGTAAGAAGAGCAAACTAGTAGGTTTACACCTAGAAGGGAAAAAGATTCAGAGCACCAACCTAAAATCTGTTGCAAAACTCAGAGTTAGGCCTTCCATTGTGCTTATCCAAACCTATAAATTCATAATTTGTCCTTAGTTAAAATTTTCTCTGTGAAGTTCAAGAAGGAAAGACAAATTCTTGCTTCTGTAATGACAATTGTTCAGAGGATAAGAACTAACTACTTTTGTAAAACTCTGAGTACTTTCTCCATCCTGGATCTGAATGCGTACACATATCTATGTATATATGCATATATAAATATATTTTTATTTTTAAAATATATTTAAAATATATTTTAAAATAATTTTATATGTTTATATATTTTATATATTTATTTATATAATATATAATTTTATATTTTTATAAAAACATACATTTATATAATATACAAATATATTTATATATTTAAATTATATTTTTAAATATATTTTTATATGCATATATGGGCATATAATGCACATTATATGTAAGACCAAAAAAAAACCTGAACTGAGACCCAAGTATGCTCTGTAAGCTGATATAGTTTAATTAGGAAGTGCAGCTATTAATTTATATCTTTTTTTAAATATAGGCAACAGAAATACTGAAATAAATGTTTTTCAAAATATTCTTATTTCCCCCAAACAAGGTCCACCTGAGGAATATATTTATACTCTTTTCTTTATAGTCATAACTATCTTGCAGAGCATGCCGAACAGAGTGACAATCCAGGTAAGATGAAACTCTTGAATATGAAGACTTTTAAGTCCACTTTAAAAGACCCTAAGGTAATTAAAATGTCTTTAACTAGAATTCTTACAGTTTTGCACTCAGTGAGGATGTTCTCATTCTTTTTAAGGAAATTTAAATTATCTGCCATTTTCCCATTGTCTTCTTCACAATTGCTTATGGAAAATATATCTCAGAAACTGGCTTAGTGCCCTGAGAATCCTAATTTATGCTTATTATGTATGAGATTTGTAAGTGTTTAGTTTCAATGCTACATCATATTCATGTTTACAACTTGGTCCTATTTTTTTTTTCTTCACAAAACCTTTTTCTTCTTCACAGTGAGCATCTATTCCTGAAGCTCTTTTGTACTGTCTTCTGTTTATTATATTATGACTATGTCTATACGCCTTAGTCCAAAACCAGAATGTCTCAACTTGCCAGTGATGGGGATTTTAACATGAAAATTTAAATGCTTAAAGGACACAAGTTTTTTTAGCTATTTCATTGCAGGGTGAACTGCTGTTCAGATAGTTCACATCCTCATTAAAGTAAACCAACAGGGAATCAGATTCCCAAATTATGTAAAGCAGAGCTGAAACTTGCCTTCCACTGGCACCATCATGGGCCCGTCCTCCTGATTGTTCTTTCCATTCCCCTCCTCTGTGAAGTTTTGCTCGTGACTTTAGCTTGTAGCTGACTGCTCAGCAAAAGCCATTTTCAAAGGGAGAAAGAAAACGCACCTCTGAAAATTTCTGACCAGTTCTAGAGTTTGTAAAGGCTGAAGTTAAGGTGAGCAATTTGTCCATAACTTTGAAGGACAAAGGCCTTCCAGCCTACAAATGTTAAAAAATTACCTGGTACCTGGCACCCCTATTGGGGTGCTGAATGTAGCTGGTACCCTCAGATAGCACGTGCTTGTTATCAGATGATCTTTATCACATCACTGCATTTCCCCTGACTGAAATGCTAGGTTAAACCTCGTATGCTTGACAACATTATTATAAACTATAACATTCCTGCTAGAATTAGTAGTGAAGCAAATATATTGTGATGTACTCACTTTGGTGTAATCACCCTAGCATAATTTGGTGGCCTACTATATTCAACAGAAAGCGAAAATTATCTCTTGGAAAGCCATTTTTTGTAATGACTATGAATAACGTTGTTTTCTTAAATGAGTATATGAGGATCTCAACAGTTACTCTGAAAGGCTGCTACTACCTGATGAGAAATAGTGGTCAATAACTTCAGATGACCAACAAATTTCAAAACAACTTGCTACAACAACATCTGTTCTCTCCTAAATATTCCTATTTGGGTTATGCATTTTATTGTTTTAACGTAGCAGTTGGACTGCTGACATTTTTTGCAGACATTGCTGTTTGCTGGACAAAGCCATTTGCCTGTAAAGAAGCCTTCAGCTCCAAAGATTCCAACCTGAACATGAGCTTAGAGAAAAGGTCTTGGCAATCCATATGAGAAGAAGAGACCTTTGCTTTCCAGTGACTAACCCTTCCTTTGGCACCCATAGATAAAGATTTGCTAAGAAACTAGTGGACATTTCTCTGCTGTTATGCCCTATGGCTCATGGGTCCTTAAGATGGTCCTGCATGAGCCAACTTGGGAATTGAAGTATGGCAACTGCAAAAACTCAGCACCGATGTCAAGCTTGCTGTGAGCAGGGCTTCTTATCCTGGGAACAGCACCATGGTGATTAAGACCATTAATTCTGAGACTGAACTAACATTTGCATGGCTCTCTACTAGACTGTGTAGCCTACAGCGAAGCGGGCAGCCGCCTACAGCAGCAGACTGCTGAGGGTGATAAAACCATCTGGCTTTGCTGCTTAATTCACCTATGGACAGTTCCAGGAAGCCCAGCTTTGTGCTGCTGCCGGTGTTACCAAGGAAGGGGTCTTGGCAGGTGTAGGAGGGCAACTGCTGCTATGGAATGTGATAACCTCTCTGAGTTGCAGCAATAACTGCTTTTATCTCTTCCATCCCTTGACAACAGAACTCTATTCAAATCCCTCCTCGTGTGGCTCTGCAGCCCAGTTTTTCCTCTTTGGTCTCTCCCTGCATACTTACTGTGGCCTAAAAAGTCTGTCTCCTCATCTTTGGTAAGGAGAATATCACCTTTGGCTACACTGTAGGAAACCTTGAGTCAGCTCTGTATTCTGACTTGCTTAGGGCTAATTCGAAGATCTTCAGCATGGCTATTCGTTCAGGGTTAGACTGTTGTTCAGCGTCGTCAGCACTCTGTCTTTGGCAATGATCAACAACGGGTGCTCGGGAAAAATATAAAAAGTGTATTTAATTCAGTGTATTTAATTATGTGCTTGCACAGTGCTCAGCACCAAGCGAAACAAACAGCACTTCCTCGCATAGGCAAGATACCTCTATTCACCTCTCTACAGACCTAGTTCTGACTAAAGCCCAGGACTGGCTTACTAGAAGAGTTAAAGCCAATGGAAGAATAGTTTAATTATTATTAAGGGAACCAAATTTGGTCAGTGATTAGTCATAAAAGTGTTCCATCTTCCTTTCTAAATCCAGCTGCAGTTTTTGATGAGTTACAACAGTAAGCACAACTGCAATTCTTCATGTTTTTTTCTAAATTTGTTGTTCTTCTGTTTCACATTTTCATTTCATGAAAGAAATCTTATGGTTTTACAGAAGAGGAGGGAATAGTGCCTTTTCAATCTGCCTTTCATTGGTTATCTGTAGTCAAGATCTTCTAAACTGTCTTCATTGCCAGGTTGAGTTTTTTGAGTGAAAATTTTCAAAACTGGGACTCATTAAAAGTCAGTATAGCTGTGGCCTTTTAAAACCCTTTAAAATTTTTAGAATTATTAAAGATCTCTTTAGCCTTCACTCCCAATACTGAAATAGTGTTTGAAAATGCAACTTAGACTCTCAAGTTAGTCTGAAGCTTTTGAACATGCTACTTGCACTGTTTGCAGCCCTAAGAATGTGTTCATCTGTAGCTACGCTGCACTTTGCAAGCATGGAATCTGAGTGTGGACATGAGAAATTTTGCTATCGTATTATCAAATTTTCATTTGAAGAAGGCTGAAGGTTACACTCTTTCCTTGGATGAGCAATTGCATCTGGAAACCTGTCATGGTCCAACTCCTTTTAACTCTGGTGGAGCTGCACAAGCATTGTTGTAAAATGCCCCATACTGTGTAGAGAAATCAAGGACTTGTTCTCCTGCCTTAGGGGCTTTTCTTTCTGTCCTTTGGAAATGAACACAGCTTGTTAAACCTTGAGGCTAATGAAAATTATCTTCTGGAGGCATGCCCTGATGCAGCAGAAAGTAATGGCTAATTTCAGCTTCAAACCAAATGGGAGTCTCACTCGTATTGACTGTAAATGCAAAGCATCCTTCCTTACATGTCAGTAAAATTTCATCCAATATATTTCCCCTGTCTGCAAAACTTGAGCAAAGAAGTAGAAACTACATGACATGCTTTATGCCTGGGGTGATAAGCCTGTGCATCAGTGCATCTCCAGAGCCTCCTGTGTATATAAATTTTCCAAAGAACAGAGCAAGGTCCAGTGGTTTGAGTCAGATGGGCAAAAGTGTGGAGGGTATATTGGATCTGCCTTCTGTACCAGAAATGGACAGGAAGGGAATGATGGAGTGGTTTCTTGCTCCCTGTGAGGCACACTGGAGATAAAATTATTTCTTAGAGCTCTAATGTACTGCAGTGTATTTTCATACGCCACTCTTGAAGATACAGAGAACTACTAGCAGCCTGTGTGTGTAAACACCAGAAAGTGTCTATGAATGTTGGCATAGATCAACAGATGCAGAACATGAGTCCTCCACTCCCAGTCATAGTTCATTTCTAGCACAGTGATGATGGACAAATGGATGGAAGAAAGAAAGGGAGGAAGGAAGGAAGGAAGGATCACTGGACTATTAATGCTTCTACAGTTCTTATCTCTTCTATTCCCTATCAGTGCCATACCGTACTAGATGTGTGTCCTGAAGTGGGTGCTGCTAAAAAGGGAAGTTGTAGCTGGTGGGCATTTTATGAGGCCAAATCATAAGCTGCATTCTGTCAACACAGCATCATGACAATGATCAGAATGTTTTGATAGATTTTAAGCCTGTGGAAGTTTAATGAACGTGGTCGCTGAATGTGCTGATCAAAGTTTAAGTGTTTTCTGATTTAAAAACTTGGGAATTTATTGTCAATTACCCTATTGCATTTCATTGGCAATGCAATCCTTTTGATTTTCTGGGGTTTTTTTTACAAACTAACCAACCTAGGCTCTTTGATTTTTCTCTCTCATTTTAAGAGAAGACAATAACATTCTACCTCTTTTTTGCAATGAACCTGTAACAAAAGTATTACGAATAGACTGCTTATACCTACTCTTGAAAATTACCATCAGTATGATGGGCACTGTCTTTATACATCAGTATTAACAATAGGACCAGAGTCTTTCCTCAGCCCTGCAAACATGCAAAGAACAGTTGGTTTTAAGAGTGTATTATTAGACATACTCCATCACAAAACAAGGCACAGCGCAGATTCTTGTGAAAATGCAGATGTGATTCTTGAAAGATGCACCTTTCTTGAGAGCTTTTAGGCACTGTTGTTTGAGGTGTGATATGAAACCTCTACAAACTGATGGTAGGTCCTAGCTAGCAGATAGCACTCTCCATGCAGTTAATAGTCCTTTCTTCCACAGGAACATCTACTGCCTATATTTCATTTCCCTTCCAGAAAAATGGAGAAAAACAACAGTTCCCTTAGCTTCTCGCGGACATGGTTTTAGTCCTTTCTCTCAGATTTATTTTTGACTAGAAGCCAAAAACTACACTGGAAGTCAATGATTCAGTGCTCGTTTGAACCCAGGATCCTCCTGCCTTTCGGTACCAATCCAACCACTAGACCACAATAGCATCTTACACTGTCTCAGAAGAGAGTCCTCTTTGTGGGAAAGGGAGGAAAATTCCCAGCAGAACTCCCTTGGACTTCTGACCTTTGATAAAAATGAGGAAACAACACTTCTCATTTTCAAGAGATTATCATTACCATTATGTTTCTCTTAAAGGAGACATGTCAAGCTTTTACAGATTAAAACCAAGCAATCTTTGTGTAGTTTTTTGAAAAGTTCCATATTTGTTTTGATAATAATGCCTCAGTCTATTCAGACAGAATTCATATTAACATACTATTTCTTTTGTGTTATCAGTCATATCTAATTACAAATATATTTTTATATAAAATTAAAAAGATAGAATGATAGTGGTCATATCACTCTATTCATTATAGAGAATGGGCCAAACTCTCCATCAAATTGTGTTCTACTGAAGATTGAGTGGGTTGCCCGTCAGCTTTTGCACCACAGTAAGTACACGCATGCATTTTTGCAGGATGTGTCCACCATATGACTCTGAGTTATGCTTAAATTCTGGCAAATCTCAGACCATAAAGTGCTGATATGTTTGGAAAAGGGACTGCATTTATCACATTCTTTTCAATGAAACTCCTTTACAAGTTTCACTGATGTATTTCAATATGGATTATGCTTTTCAGATCCAGCAAAAAGTTAGTTAAAAGCAAAAAGGGGGTTTAGCAGAGGTTCAAAGTGCCTCTTTGAACTCTGTGTTCTTTTGAAGATCTATATGTTTCTGTTCTCTCTAAGGGAGTACTTGAGCAGTTTATGCTTACCTTGTTATGCCTACCTTGTTTAAACAACTAGGCTCATAAAACTAATCTGAACTATTTGAGGAAAGAAGGAAAACATATTTCTCCGCATTCAAGTAACTTTTTTTAAACTGTGTTCATGCATTTTTTGCATGTCTATATTGTTCTGATTCCGTAAAGCTCATTAATGCCAATGTTGTTGCAGAAAGATGCATTCACCAAAGTATACATATACTTTGCTGAATTAAAGATATTCTTTCCATTTTAGTATGTAAAAATTAGGAAAAAAAATGTGAGCAAATGAGTTTACACAACCTATTCTACAGTACTGTGTTGCTGGTATAAGTCTTGGGCGGAGAAACCAGCAAGGAAACATTTTGGTTGCAATCTTGTTTCATCTTCTTATAAAGAAGAATGAATAAATAAACGATGCACAGGTTGATAAAAGCCAGAAGCTAGCCATAACTGTGGGTCATGCTATGGCCCATACTCTGCAAGCACCAACGCATTAGCTTATCTTGGTGTACAAAGATAATCTCATAAGAAATCATGGAAGTCAGAGAACTGCTTAGATGAGATGCATGCTGTGCATGTGTATAAGGATTTGTAGGATCAAGCATAAATGCTGATTTACTGCCTATGCAATCTTCAATACAACCTACTTTGATTAAGAGTTTGGTAATTATCTGTAATAACTAGTGTATATGACCATTGTTGTTCTATGGGACAATGAAGAAATAAAAAATATCAGTGAATGCAAAGCTGCCAAATCACAAATATCAAAGGTTCAGAGCTTGCACTGAAAATGTAGTGGAACAAATCGTATGAACAGAGATGTTGCACAGAGAATGTTGGCTCATCAAAGAAACAGTAACACCCAGGAGTCAGCTTCTGTGCATTTGAGTTTTCTTATGAGAAATGGAAATAATTGTTTTTCAAAACTTTCTTGTTCTTTCCCTATGTTCTCATAGAGCATTCGCAGCGTAACATTTGTGCATATAATGAACACTAGAAGACATAGCATAGTGTATTTAATAAAATAGCATAGTGTATTTAATAAAAAGTACTTCTAATAAATAGTACATTTAATATAAACACAGCCTTCATTCTAATGTGCTTATATGTGATGGAACCCAAAAGAATTTTCAAAATGCAACTGAATTATTCTCTGTGGGTTGTTCAGTGTGCTTCTTCTGTATCTCTTTATTTTATTTATTTTGTGTTTAGCTGAAGGGAATGCTAGAAGTCTTGGTATTCAACTATTCCCTCTTTTTTGTAGTAGTCAGACCTTCTGGAAGCAATGAGGCTCGCATTTTGTGGTAACGACAATGCTTCAGCCTATAACATCAGCGCTGGTGTCCTACGAAACGTCTGCTTTGTGGATGCCCTCAACCTGGTTCCCCATGTCTTCTTGCTATTTATCACCTTCCCAATTTTGTTCATTGGTGAGTTACTCAATGGAGCTGTGCAATCCTACAAACACTTGAGCATGTATTTATACTCAGTCATGTTAATATGTGCTTGGAGGCCTGTGGTGCAAACCATTGGATGCTTTATATTTATTAATTTTTTAAAAGAAGAGACAGAATGGCTTGACCCAAAGGACGTGAAGCCAACTCTCTTGAAATGTTGGGAATTTTAGATATAAATCTGAACTAAGCAGCATGAAAAGATGGATGAGAACCAGAGAAATCAGATCCAAATGCTCTGAAACTTCTCTCTGGAGAAGTTTTCTTCAGATTTGAAATTAGCAACTTGCAACCTTTGCTATTATTAGATATTAGAAGACTTATGACAGTGGGTCTGAATTCCCTTCAAGTTATGTGAATTTCAGAGAATATCCAAAATGTGCAACTTGGATCTAAGGCTAGGAGAAGTGTAGGAAACTTTTAAAACAGAACAATTACTTCTTTTGCCAACATTTGTAAACAGAAGTAGAGCAAAAGAGATAATCTTTTTCCACAGGAATGAAAATAAGAAGTGATAAATCTCTCTTGAAGAATTTAGGACAGTGGAGTGGCTCTAACTTACATATTCTTGTAAAAAGCCCCATCTAAACTAGTACTCTAATGATACTTTTTCTCTATAGCTGTCTCTTTATCCCAGTTATTTGCAGTGATTAAATAAATGCAATTTAATACTTTTTCAGAGTTGTCAAACAGTGGCATTCTAACTGATCGTAGGAGATAAAGAGACTTGAATAACCGTCAAAAGGCAATAAGTATTAATAAAAATAAATATTCTCCTGACAACTGCATGAGAAATGGCATGTCAGTTCTTCCATGCTACCTTCCTGGTGTCGTGTATATACATAGTAATACATTTCTTCCACAAGGAAGGTTTGAATTTGGGACTATATTCGAACTAGAGATTTAAGGACTTCCATTATGCAAAAAGACTCTGAAGTGATTGAATAATAGGCTACAGCAACCTGTGGGATACAACACTCAGTACCTAGCAATCAAGGGTATAACAAGATCCAATGACTGAAAACTGATTAAATAATTAAGCAAGGGAATAAGAAACAATTTCTAACAAAAGAATAACTACAGACTGGAAAAAACCCCAAGGGTTATGGAGAACTCTCTCCAATAGTGCTGGATCTTTACATCAGTGCTGGCTCTTTCTTTGGGATGAGATGCAAGTCACCCTTGAATTATAGGCTTTCTGCAGAAGTGTTTGATGGAAACTGAATGCAAGGTCTGAGGGCAGAGATAATCTTTTACAACATTCTGTGTTATGCAACAAGTGGTAGCAGGCCGCTTTAATATTTTTACAGGTATTAGTCAATTAATTTTGGAATAGTATTGCATCCACTGAAAATTCCCTCTATTTTCTAACCATGTTAGGAAAAAAACATAATAGCTTAAATTGTATGTTCTGTATTTATGTAATTCTTTGTTTTCTGTTTTGTACCTTGATTATCAGGACAAATAGTTGTTGAACAGAGCATTAAAAGCCAGCTGGAGTCTACAGGATTGACTGACTCCAAAACCAAAAATTGATGACGAACCGTGTTTGTGCAGATATATGGGCAAAGAGGAAGTAAAAATGAAAAGCAGCCTGGGAGAAACAAAGATAGGAGCAAGGTCAAAGAAAGCCACATTAGATTAGGAAAAATCTCAGGAAATTATATAAGATGCTTGAGATAGATATGGAGAAGAGAGAATATTTTGTTCCTGCAGGACTTTACATATTAAACAAGGATGAAACGGTGAAATCCTGACAGTTTCCAAGAATGAATAAACCTGGGCTCTGGTTTATGTGTTTCTGAGACACCTGATGAGCCTCTAGGCACGATGAGATGCTGCATCCTTGTGTATCAAAAGCATATCCTGGATTTAAACCAGTTCTGCAGTTACTGAAAGAAACAGATGTAATGCTCACTGTCCTAGTTAAACAACTTCGGTTTTGTTTTTGTTTTCTTTTGTTTTGTTTCTTTACTTCCCTGAAATGTGCTGTTCTTGGGATTCTCTATGGGCTTTGGGAAGTCTGTCGGGGAATTCCAGGAGTTGCCTTACAGTAAGAGGGACACGTACAGCCATTTGGGCTAACTGACTCAGGACAGCCCTGTACCAGGGTGGGAAGGGGCAGAGGACAAAGCAACATGCAGGACAAGACTCGCCATCATGAGAGGCCAACCTCTGATCAGTCCTCAGCTCCCCCCAGCACTGTCACATCCATCAGGTCCTTGGTGTCCTGCTTCTTGCCAGGTTGCTGGCTTCAGAGCAAATCTTGCCTGAAAAGGATAGGTGCCATCTGAGGTGACAACGTGAAAATGGGCTTCAAGATTAATTTGTTGATTAAATCAGCTGAGTTCTGGTGCTGTGCTGGAAGCTTTAATGTGCCAGGAATGCACAGGGCAAGGAGGCTGGGCTGTGCCTAAGGAGCAGAGACTGCGAATTCGCTGTTCAGCATCCCCTGAGACAGCGCTCCCAACCAGGCCTGAGACAAAGATAATAAATTTTATTTGTTTGAAGTGAATATATCTCTTTGAGGCCTCATCAGAGGATGCAAATTTTATATCAGTTGGAAACTTTGCCCACTCTTGTCTGTGACTGGGAAAGACACGATGACACCATCACTTAAGATCTGTCAGTCCCTGTTGTGCAAGGGTGAGACTCTGAGATGTTTCTTTTGGTTCTCTCATCTTTGTTCTTGGCCAGGGACCTCTTCTCTTTGATTGCAATTGTGGGAAGTCTGTTGCCATGTTGTCTAGAGGGTCAGATCTAAATTATGGGGGGCTACATGGCAACTCAAGCACTCCTGGGTCATGTTATTACTAAAAACAGCCCCCACAGTCTTTTAGGGGTTTTGTGTTGATTATACACTATTAAGAGTGACCTATGGATTAGAATAGGGAATTGATAACCAGATCACTCACTAGCTGGCTGTGTGATAACCTTCTTTCATTACTATTATTTCCCAGGCTGGGGAAGCCAAAGCTCCAAAGTCCAGATTCACCACAATACCTGGCTGCACTTCCCTGGACACAACCTGCGGTGGATCCTGACATTCACCCTCCTGTTCGTACATGTGTGTGAAATAGCAGAGGGCATAGTTTCTGATACGTAAGTGATGGTGTTTGGTGGATAGCCAAGCTAATTGCATTCATTAATGTATACTGATAATGTGTGATGGGCTAGCTAGTAAGGCGTGAGGAGTTTTTCCCCCGAAAAGATGGGGCACCATTTCATGAACTGTCCGGATTTAAATGTGATGAAGGTGAAATGATTGTTCTTAGCACATTGTTATTCTCCTCTCAAACTATTACGGCAAGTAAATATTGACAGAAGTTAAGGCATTCATGTGGAAAGAATCTTTTTGTCTCTAGGAAAGTCATATTTGTCCTCTTAAATAGATTAGCAGAACACCTAGGAATATAACAATGGTGAAAAAAGACACTAAATTAACTAATTTATACCTTATTTATTTTCAGACAAATGAAATCTCGCCACCTGCATCTCTTTCTACCAGCTATAATGGGATTTGTGGCTGCCACTGTATCCATAGTCTATTACCATAATATTGAAACATCTAACTTTCCAAAGTTACTGTTGGGTAAGTCTAAGTCTGATATTTATGTACTCTTACAAAATCCAGTAGTTTAGCCAAAGTCAGCTTGCTTAGATTGAAGAGGATGGTGAAATGCATGAGAATATTAAAAGAGAGAGCAATAATTCTCTGCTCTTTGAACTAGTATTGTTGTAGGAGTTATTGCATCCTTTATAAGTGTCCTGGTTTCGACTGGGATAGAGTTAATTTTCTTCCTAGTAGCTGGTATAGTGCTGTTATTAAATTATTAAACTGTTCTTATCTCAACCCACGAGTTTTCTTACTTTTGCTCTTCCGATTCTCTCCCCCATCCCACCGGAGGGGGAGTGAGCAAGCGGCTGTGTGGTGTTTAGTTGCTGGCTGGGCCTAAACCATGACAATAAGGTACACATTGAAAACTATTTTTAAAAATTATCACAAAAGGGAAAGCATAGTATGCCTATTGTATTTCTAGCATGAGCTTTTAGGTATTTTTTAACACTGCTCATTATTTTGAGGCAAAAATTTGTCTTCATTCAAAGGGGCTTTAAAAGACCACTTTTAATAGCAATCTGATCACAAACCATCCTGTGCAGATGGTTGTTGTTTCTCAGCATCCATTGCAGTTGATTCTGAGATTACTCAGTTTAACGATAAATGCCACCTCTCACTTTTTCCAAAGGCAGAGGGGAGAAGGTTTACGTTTGAGAAACTGCTACTTGGTATTCACGATATCTGTCTCAGCCAGGAGATGGTCAGAAGAATTTGACTAGACATTGCAGGATAATGTTTCATAGAAGTATACGGTCCAAATTACCTATAACTCAACAACCTGAACTAGCCATTGACAGATACAAACCAGGATGCAGGATATAATTAAATTACATGAACTCTTTTTCAAAATGAGCTTACCTGCAATGCACTCTGCTTTTTCAAAGAGGCGGTATGATATTTGTCAATTTAAGTGACTTTTACTTCATTTAAACAACAAAGTTCCCCTTCAGATTATCTTCGATGGGCTTCTGTAATTGTGTGAAGACCCACCGTTGTGGATTTCTTTGAAAGGTGGTGGCCCAGGAAAGAAAATAGTGACCTGGGAGAAGAAAGTGCAAAGCAAATCTCTCAAACCTGGCTTGGGCTGACATCACACTGTGCCAGCCTGCAGGCTGGTGATATAGAGGATGAGCTAAAACTTCTGCAGAACTGGTATAGCTTTTTTTTTTTTTTTTTTTTTTAATTATGTATATGCACCTGTTTTACAGCTCTCTTTCTTTACTGGATAATGGCCTTTGTCACCAAAACGATCAAGCTTGTCAGATACTGCCAGGATGGTGTGACTTTTTCTCAGCTGCGTTTCTGCATCACTGGAATTATGGTCATTCTCTATGGGCTGCTGATGGCCGTGGAGATCAATGTCATTCGAGTTAGGGTATGTGGTTTCTTTATCAGGATCTGAAAAGATATCAGTAGTATCTCGGGAGTGGAGAAAGGTCTTTAGTCCCAGTAACTCTGGCTTGTATCAAGTTTAGGCCCAAGTTTAGCTTAACCGTAAATGTCTGGTTAATTCTATAGAAATCAGTGAGGCCTGGCATCTCTTTAAAATGTATGTCCTTGATGTGTCCCCTGGGCTTGGTACATATGTGTGCCTGTGTATATGTATACACACAGAGAGTTCATACATATTTGTATACATAGATATACATGCATATTTGTGCATGTAAGGGTATATATGTGTGTGTATGTAATCTATACAGTATACGCTATGTTAATGCAGATAAACTATATATGTAGTGAATGTATAAGTTAGCATACATTCTTACCCATGATAAATTAAAAGGTAATTATATCCCAAGAATTCTTCTTTTGTTGTTGTTCAGATAGAGATAGGTAGTACTGGTAGGCTACAGAGCTGTATCCACATCCCATATTGCTCAATTTCTTGCCAGTTATGCTGTCAAAATGGAAATGCTCCTATTTACATGCAAATTTACATTTAAATTCAATGTATAATTACCTTTAAATGCAAATTTGACACTGTAGTTGTATTATACATAATTTCTACTAAAAATTGCCGTTAATAAGATAATCCTTGAGCACATGATGTCTATTTTCTCATCTCCAGAGGTATGTATTTTTCATGAACCCTCAGAAAGTAAAGCCACCAGAGGATCTACAGGACCTGGGAGTGAGGTTTCTGCAGCCATTTGTCAATCTGCTCTCAAAGGCGACTTATTGGTGGATGAATACTCTTATTATATCTGCGCACAAGAAACCTGTGGACCTGAAAGCAATCGGAAAGCTTCCAATTGCAATGAGAGCACTCACAAATTACGTTTGTCTCAAAGAAGCATATGAGGAGCAAAAGGTAACCAAAGATGTTCATGTCACTGTTTGGCCTTAGAAACTATAGTGTCACTTCGAATTTTTTGTGCTTCTATGAAACCCTAGTTTTAGGAATTTTTAACTTAGGACTCTTTCTTCCAAGGTGAAACGTGGCTTAGGAAGTTCCAGTCCAATGGTTACTGTTTGGTTTTAGTGAATTTACAGCAGGGGAGAGTTGCCAGATTGAGAGCAACTGGAAACTAAAACCATAACAGACTGATCACTTGCTAGATTTCATTTTAAAAGTGAAAGCTTTGTTTAAATCTTAGCTACTTATGACAGCATCTTAAATTAGAAGACATTCTGTCCATAGTTTCAGCTGGAAACACTCATTTTCACTTTCTTCTCCAGAAAGAGAAATAGCCAAAAACACACATCAAGAATAGCCAAAACACTGGGTTTTGTCTTGTCAACAGTGTTTTAGTCACCAATCCAAATAGCCGTACCAGCTGCTATGAAGGAAATTAACTCCATCCCAGACAGACCCAGTACAAAACCCATGGTTGGGCAAACTCACTGGGTAGGGCAGGAGTTTCCAGAGAAACTTCTGGATGCATTTAGAGAAAACTGTGGCATTTCATTTGTGCTTAAAGCAGGTGATTTCTGCCAAAAAAAGAAATGCTTTGTTTTGCAGAAAGGAGGGAGGATTTGAGAGCCTGTCTCCCTGATTTGTACATACATATCAATTCTCAAGCATAAACAGAGAGAATACAGACATTCATAGGCCACTTTGGAAAATGTAGCATGTAGGACAAAAGCATATAAATCCCATTCTTGCACACACCAGATAAATGTGTTTCCAAGCAGTGCACAGCTTAGAACTGCAATGCGAGGGGAAGCTGGGAGGAGCAGCTCTCCGCTCCCAGCAACTGATGGAGCTGCAACTCCTTTCTGTATCCTCTGAAAGGAAGCCATAATCAGTGCAATTGTTTCTATTTTAATAGATTTAGGTTGCTTCTCTTTCCTTTTGTAGTTGATGCTTACCGTACTAGAGACCAAGAAACTTCTGCTTTAAGCAGAAAACTACTGAATCATTGGAACTGAGCTTTTCATGGCAAAGGAGAAGTGCATGCCTTAGTCCAGCTCCTTAAAGAAGCATTTGGTGCCTAAGTCTTACTTAAAGAGACCAAAGAGTCTTAGGCACCTACATGCCCTGAGTCTTTGTGCCATTCTTAATGACAGGCATGATGACTGGGTGCAAGCATTTGTCTGTAGCTCATTTACATCTGCAGATACTGCATGTGCCTGCACGAATATACAGTTCAGGTGCCAAAAGGCAAGTTAAATGTGCTATTGCTCACGTGCACGAACACAAATATTCAGTGTGTAGCTTCCCTTGGTGTGCGTCATGCACAAATGAAGACTTGCATAAATGTACCCGTGCAGTTACATGAACCTACATTTATAAAGCTGTCTTACATCAGATTTTTTGGTTTCCATAATTGTTTAAAGTCTTGAGATTACCACAGCCTCTAGCACATTTGTGCTAATATTTGAAAACAGGCTGTAACCCTAAAGTAAACCCTGAAGTAAAACAGATAAAGTTAAAGTAAACCAAAGGGCTAAAAACAAATCCAAAGAGCCAGGCAGTGGAACTCGCTACAGTTCGCTCCCATGGAGAAATGTGTTGTTTTGTGCATGGTTGGGCCAGGAAACAGCCACAGAATTAGGAAAGTTCTTCAAGTGGAAGCACGGCCTGCAATCTAGAAGAGATGATATGTCACTGTCTCTGTTGCCAGGGTGTATTTTACACTAATCTTCTACAGCTGGCAAGGGGGGCCCCCAGCAACCTCTGGATTAAGTGGGGTTACCCCTCCCTGGGCCTGGAGACAGCTGATCTCAGCTGTGCTCCGTGGCCCTGCAGAAAGAAGGCTTCTGTTCCTTTCCAAACCCTTCTTATCACACCTTGATGAAAGATGCTGAACATGACCATGAATATTCTATAGTGTAAAATTCCTTTGAGATAGCTCATATGATGTTGTCTTGCTATCCCTTCTGCATGCTATGACAATTGAAACCAGCTGAGGTTCTCTACGAAATAATAGCACAAGGGAAATGAGTCAGGTTAAATTTTGATGGCTGTTTTCTCAAATTCACTGTTTTCCAAACCTGTGTCCAAACATACAAGAGTGTAAACTAGAGGGTCTGAGATTAACTTTTTATGGCTGCTATATTCTGCTAAAATAGCATATTGCTACTTGAGTAACCATGAAGTCTGTGAACACTGTGTAGAACCTTTTCTTGTTTTCTTTGATGTCAGTGGACAACTCCTGAAATCCATATTCAACTATTTAGACAGAATCCTTCTGGCTCCTGCCATATGAAGGTTTGCCCACTGGCACGAGACCTAAGCTAACGCTTCTCAGTGACAAATCTGAATTCATTATTCTGTTCTGTGTTTTTTTACATTTTCAAATTTTCATCAAGCAGTTCTTAGCATTACAAATACATTCACTACTCAAAATTCTTTAGTTATAAGTAATTTTTTCAAAGTATCAACTAATTTAATTTTAATATCACTTTCATGCTACATGTTATTTTATGGAATTTTAAAGCTAGTTATGAGTAATTTTATTATAATATTAAGTAATATAAACCAACACAATACAAGGCTAAATAACTGGAGATTGACTTTCTAATTGGCTATTATTCTGGTAGCTGCTACTGCAAAAGGCATTCCACCTCTTACAATAAGATTGTTACTGGTTTTGTAGATAGTTTGTGTTTGGCAGCATAGCATAACACAGCATATCATAAGAAAACAACATAGCATATGTTCTTTCAGTTAGAAGATACTGTAAAACTACAGGTAAAACAAGCTCTTTTGATAATTAAGCTTACTTAAATATGCTGTTTGAGTTTTTTCCTAAACAAAGTGTTGCCAAAAAACCACACTGCAATTGGCTTTCCTTATCTCATTATTTCCTGCCATCAGTAAATATTCTAAAAGATGGACATGCTGTATTTTCTTGCTTTTCTGGACAGTCTCCTATAGAAACAGAAATACCTCATCTTACAGTATTTTTATCATACCTTTCTAAGAATCCTGGAGAAATTCTAACTATGGATAGGAAGGTTGCTTCTGGAGAATAAGCAGTGATGCACATCATACACATAGGGTGAGACCTATGACCTTAAATTCTTGTATTTTCTTTAATACACATTCACAGATCCTACTATATTAATGGACATTTTGGCTGAAGATAAAGAATTCTTTAATAAGATTAAGAAGATAAAGAAGTCCTTAATAATATGCAATGATACTCTCACAGACAGATTTCTGGACCAATGCACTATATGTGGATAGTACTTGTCACATAATCCCCCCTCCCAAAATTTCATCCTGTTTCTGTTGTTGCTTGGCTTTTGTTTTTGTTTCTATACAAGTGGTCTAGATCTTTCAAACCACATAGTAATGCATCATACATCACATATCCCAAAATAGATTTAGCACTTTGATATTACATTTGGTTTACCCCATCAACCAAAATCCCATGTAATTTGCCCTGACAGTCAATAGAAAATTTTGCTTTTGGGATGGTGTAATAGAAAATGCAATTTTTAAAGTCAAGGACCAGGAGAATTTCCTATACCTGCGATTCATGTGCCACTGTGGATCTTACCTGTTATGGCAAAAAGAAGAGGAAAGAAACTATGTTAGATAGCTAGAAATCACAGGGACAGAGCATTGCCCTTCAGCATCAGCCTGACACTGTCAGCTACAGCACTAAGGGAACAGTCAGATTTCCATCTTGACTGAGGTGTACCTTACAGGTGGCTTGATTTACCAGCAAGTGCTGTCTCACTGCCCTTACTTCAACTGTTGAGTGCCCAAGGTAGAGAAAATTACAGTGATTTAAAAGGGAGGTGACAAAGACAAGAAAAACCTAGGCAAGTGCCACAGGTGAGAACAGTGATCCAGCCTTTCACATTCACACATTCACACAGCAACAAATGCTACCATCCATACCAACAAAAATAATCCTTGCAAGTTTAAACAAGGCACCGAGATGCATAGTTGTGTAAACGGATTAAACTCACATTTGTGTTGCTGCAACTCTTCCCTGGCTTTAGTACAGCTCCCCTCCTTTTCTGTAACTGCATCATTTTTGACATGTTTTAAGATTCTTTTTCTCACCTTCCAAAAGGAAAGTATGTCCTTCCAGCCTCCCATGCCCAGGAGGAGAAGCCTTTGGCTTCAGGTGGCTTCCCAAGCCACAGAGGCTTAAAGGGACTGGGAAAGTGCAGAAAATAATCATCACGGTAATGTTTTTCAGATGCAGAAACCCAGACAGAGCTTTTTATTTAATTCTTATGACATTGGCCAAACTTTCAATTGTGGATTTACTGAAACATGTCAGTGGTCGTCAGAGACCTATAATGAGCAGTGATTGACAGATCGTACTTCAGCACCTAAATAAAGGGTAGGGTTGGCACATACAACATATTATACTGCAAGCCCATAACACTGGGCCTCAAGAACCGTTCTGGAAAAGAGCTGAAGATTAGAAGAAAAATCCACTCTTCTTTCTCTCCCCTCCCCATTAGATATTTCAGCCAATTTGAAGTCCTGATTAAAAAGAAGAAACAACAATGTTTAGCAATAAGGATTATTAGATAATTTAATTTAATTTAATTAGTATTTTTTCCAATGAAAAGTAAATAGTTTTCATGTAGTGATGACAATTATGTGAATTGTAGTAGTAGTGAAAAAGGCTATTGAAATAGTAACATCTTATTAAAGAAATAAGGATTTACCATTGCCATTTACCAAATTTACCATTAACTGAATGCCCAGAATAGTATATGCAATTTTTTCTAAGAGACAGCAGATGTGTTTTCCTAATAAGTTAGCTTAGCTCCTATCAAGCTGTTAAAGTGCAGATCATTTATTTGAGGAGGGTGACAGTAGCCCCTGGAGTGCAGTCTAGCTCAAAACCCATTAGGCAATAAATTCAGAGCCTTTTGTCTCAGAAACTCGCATGAGGCCCTTGTGCTCTTTCCCTCATCAGAAGAAGCAGTTTCATTCTTAGCACTTTCTGAAATGTTAGCTCTAATTTGTCCCTGTGCTGCTTATTTCTCTGTACTAAGCTTCTTGGCATTGGGTATGACCAGCCTGGCCTAATCTCTAGAAGCCAGTAAGCAGCTATCTGGCCCTCCTGTACACTTGTACATTTTTGGCACCATGCACGTATTCTATCTCACTGTTGAAGTGGCATAAAAGGAAAAACTGAGAAAAGAGGAAAAAAGACATGAGGCAGCCAGGCAGGGTACAGGCATACTTGCTTTTCTTTGGTTAATTTGCTGGGGCAGGGGGTTGTTATTACTGGGCTATACTTAAAATGTCTCTGTGAACAGTCAAGAGGGCTTGGCTTGGGTTACAACTTGGAGGCATCTGTGCTACTTGAAAAATGACAGATACTTTTTTCAAGTGTCAAAAGCTGCTGCCTGAAGCACATGGAAGCACTCTGCAGAGCATGGATCTGTTAAGTAAAACTCTTTCTTCTTTAGATTGAAAGAACCTCAGAAATATCAAAACTCCTCTGACCAGATACAGAGATAGTCGCTGGTTGGTGTTTTAGGGCAAGACTTCTGATGCTGCATAGATTCACAGAACTGAAGGCTAGAAAGGACCCTTAGCTGATTTAATTTTACCTGTCAACATAGCCTGTTACTGTCACCTTTTTGAGCCCAGTAATTGGCGACCAGCTGAAGTGTATCTTCCTGGAAGGTATCTAAGAGATAGAAAAAATCCAGATAAATTAAATTAAAATATATTCTTGTAGATGTCTGTCCGTGCTTTTTCCTTCAATCTCTTTCTCACATCCGAAGCCTTCACTGGATCAAGTGGTTTCACAGCTACTGTGAAAGTCAAGATAACCCATATGAGCAAGGGCTTGAAGGGTCAGACCTTTTTGCTGAGTGCACATGTGACAAGGAGCAATGGCTACGTGCCAGTATGATTAATCTGTGTTTACATTCCTGTGTTCACAGGTTCAGAAAAGTGTTAGGATTTAGAGGTGAGGAACCACAGTTACCAAGAGGAGGCAGAATTTGAATTTGCTGTGAAGAGTGTCTGAAATCTGTTGATATCTACAGCATGTTTGCTACCTCATTTACTTCAAAACACCACTTCAGGAACCATTTGGACATCCAGACAGGAATGAAATGGAAGTTGCCGTATCCAGCCAGGGAGGCCTCTTCTTGATGCATTGATACCTGTTTCTCTGTTTTACAGAAAAAGGTAGCAGACCAGCCCAATCGGAGTCCCTCCATATGGTTAGCCATGTACAGTGCTTTTGGACGACCAATACTTCTCAGCAGCACGTTCCGTTACTTGGCTGACTTGCTGGGTTTTGCTGGACCATTATGCATTTCTGGCATTGTCCAGGGCTTCCAGAATACAACCAACAATACAAATACAACAGAAAAGGTAACCTGACAACCTGGATTGAAAAACGTTGTTTGGTATTAGTTCTAGGTTCATATCCGGTATTTAATACGTCTGGCTGCATGCTTTTATATGTCTATGATCACCATTATATTATTTCATTATTTCTTTCAAGCAAATTGAGTATTTTTTGAGAGAGACAGTCAAGTTAGTTGTAAACCTGAGTAGTGGAAGTCTTTGGTATGAATGCAACACAGGTAGTCCACCTTCCCCCAGTTGCCCAGCTGTCTACCTCTTGGTGGAGTCATCCCTACAGTTCTGGGTAGAAGGAACAGCTTTTCTTCTCCTCTTCCACCATGCCTCCTCCTTTCAGACAGGACACCCACTGGTGGTGCCTCAGTGATGCATCCAGCAAGGATGAGTCTGGAAATTTTGCTTAATTTCTGTCCATCTGTCGCTTTGTAGTTCGTTGACAGGTTTGAGCTCTCTGAAATCTGTTTTCCACTGGGAAGCCAAGAGTAATCACTCCCTGTTATTATGCTGCTTGTTGCTGTGATGAAATGCATTGGCACATGTGAGAAGTTGAAAAGCATCCACTTTATTCAATGGCATTCTTGATACTAGAGATGCACAAAAGATGCTAGTTCACAGCTCATTTCAAGTTTCACCGAGTCTGAACTTTCAGAGTCCACCTCTAAGCACTGAGCAAGCCTCTGAACATTTTCTACCATAAGAAAAATAATTTATTAGTAACTAGTGAAAAGATACAGGTAAAATTATTTTAATAGCTGACAGCAGAGAAGATATGATGAAGAATTTTTCCTACGTCTGTCTTCTGACACAGAAATATCTCCATACACTTTATGCAGTGAGTGTTTTGTATTTGAATGAGCAGATAGGTATGTAATGGAATAACATTTTCCCCTCCAGATAAAGTATTTGACTATCATCACTATCCAAACATCTTCTCCTTGGCTGCTCGCTCCTGACATTCATTTTCTTGACTGATGGTCTCAATTTGGCTTTAGACTCTCATTCAGCCATTGCACTGAAGAAGGAGAGTTTAATTGCGCAGCTTATCAAATAAAGCTCTCTATCATCCTTGAACCTCTGTGTCTTGGATTTGAGCCACAGAGTTAAAAGGCAAAGTGCGTATTTTGCCTCACAAATATTTTTTTTTCATGTTGAACAAACAAGGTATTTTAGCTTGAAAATTATAATTTCTGGATCTCAAATTTAGGAATCTCTACCTTGCCCACTTCCTTTATCTTTTGTACTCTTCAGTGTAGTGGGTTTAGTTGTGCGGTTTTTTACGTTTTAATCAACACTGGCTGAAGGGAAGATTAAAATAATTGGAAAACTTGAAACCACTCCAAGAGCCTGGCTTGGTGACAGTCACTATTTCTCTTGGATACATCTCAGAATACATTTGCTTTTAATTTATGGGTTTTGATAAACTTTCTCTTGGTTGTTCTTCTTATGATATGTTTCTCCTTTAAATTCTCTCTGGTTTCAATTAATGTGAATTAATTGAATTTTATGCTTGTTCTCCCTTAATTCCTGAGAACTCTATGTACATTGATAAAGGTATCTACAACTGTTATTTTATTATTGATACCCCCACTATGTAAACCTGTAGAAGTTAGATGCAGCAGAACATTAAGAGAAGAGTTTTCAAATATATTTATGTGACCAATCATGTACTTAAGCAACCCTCGTTTCAAAGATTCTTGCACTGGCTGAGCGACTTAGTCCTATTATTTCAGTGGGATTTAGGTGTCTTACAGACCTTGGACCTTTTGAAAACACTGTTAGATGCTTCTAGACACCTTTTGGGTGTCCGCTGCCTGTGGCAGAGGTGGTACAGAGAGGCTGGGGTGCAGAGAGGCTGCAGATGTGGTGCAGAGAGGCTGGGGTCACTGCAGTGAGGTGAGCCTGGACGGCTCAGAGCACCTCTCTCCTGCCTGCAGTCTCATGGCAGATGACAGTAATCCAGAGTGATGAAGGAATCTTTAAGAGGGTAGGTACATGGCTTACTTTCCAGCATTTCCCAAACCTTTCATCTCAGAATCGGGCTGGGTATTTCAGTAGAACAGAGTAGAACAGGCTTTTTCCTTCTTCTTTTTTTTTTTTTTTTGTAAGAATTTCAGTACATCCTGCTTCCAGCTGGATCGGAAATACCAAAGGAACAGCCTTCCTTGCAGTATTTTGGTACATTTGTTTCCTTTTCTGCCTGAAACAGAGCAGCACAGTGAACATAAAAACTAGAAAATGAAAACAAATAAAGTGATTTAAACAAGAATTCCCCACACACACCCGCTGAGGCATTTGAACCTCATTTTGAGGGGAATACTGGCATATATATTCTTAATTTATTCAGAATTCACAGGTATCATAGACTATATTTCTGGGAGGAATTGTTTCCATAATATACAAAAGCAACATAAGTAACTAATCCCAAATAATAAAAAATATTTTCTTGCAGCTTCTTCGTGGTGCAGGTGGAATGAGCTTTATTGTCTACTGAGTAGCATTTCTATCCTACTGATCATCAGAATTCAATGGAGAAACTAAAGCTAAGGCAAACATGTTGATTTCATTGTCCCTTTCCTGCTAAACCAAATTCATTTTAGAACTGCTAGAAGTTAAGATCCTAAGTCTTTGGAACATGAGCAGAGTATTTAATTTGTATCCAAATGATTTTGATACATAGGACAGTGAGAAATCTGATTTCCATAAATTTGCCATAATATCATCAATATTTTTTATTCTAATGCAATGACTGAATTTCCTTGTTTCCAGTGTCTCAAGAACATACAATCCCTCCTATGCCACTTTCATCATTTTTTCCTTTCTTTTCAGATGAAAGATCCATCAAATTCATATCTTTCCTCAGAGGAATTCCTCAGGAATGTTTACGTTTTGGCAGTTCTTCTCTTCCTGGCCCTTATCTTGCAGAGAACATTCCTGCAGGCATCCTACTATGTGACTACAGAAACTGGCATCAACCTACGAGGTGCTTTATTGGTGAGCAAAGATGTTCCCATGATCTGCCAATAAATTTATTAATAATAGCTCCAGCTGCATACTTTTATTTGTCTTGTTCTTTATCTGAAGACTCAGTTAACAATTGTTTGAGAGAAGATATGCACTGTATTTTTATACAGAAAAGTGGAAAAAGTAATATCACTGACACAGCCAAACTGATGGTAGCAATTCCTTTTGCTAAAAACTAAAACCATCATACTAACACGTAGAAGTTTAACACTCACTCTGTGCATATAAGAACATATCTTTGCCGATGACATTAGGTATATGAAGATAAGCAGTGTCGTTTTGGCTCTGCATCTGCTTTGTTCATTTGCTTATGAGGTTACTTCTGCTGAGTGTGAACAGAGTCATCTGCAGAGTATCTTTGGCCGAGCTATGTTTTATGGGAACATTGTCCATGTATCGTAGTGGTGATTCTGAATATTTATGCCCTTTTGCACAGAGCCCTGAGGGATGGGACAGGAGTGATTCATCTCCAGAACTGTGTCTCTAAAACCGGCATCCATTAACCCTCTGTGAAAGCTGTGTTTATGAACTGGAGCCAGCAGCTCCAGCACAGAACATGGGTGGGTTGTAGCAGGGATCTCTGCAGACCAAACTCCACAGACAGCAGTAGCACTGTGTGCAAAACAGAAGCTGGAACTGATGTTTTGCCAGGTGTAACTAACCATAGGAATATCATCTCAGCGTGGAAGCTTCTGGTTTTTGGGCGCACTGTGATTGATGTAGTTGTTTCAAACATTTTCTGCCTTCTCCCAGGACAGATGATACAGACTTGGTGAAGAAAGAGTACCTGATTATTTCCTTGTGCTTTTGTGACTCCCACTTGCCAAAATGGGGACTCTTAGGACCATACGCAGCTGATGTAATTCGCCATGGTCTGTAGGCATTTCTGATTAATTCTACAGGATCTCCCTTGGTACAATGGATCTACTCATGGACAAAACAGGGCAAAGAGCACAAATTATTTTAAAAACTTCCTTGCAGCTGCAGTGTTTGATACTTGGTCATAACTGCAAACTGGGCTCACAATATTTGTCTTTAAAATTTGGGTAGATATAAGACCTGTTTAATTTTAAACCCTGTTAAGTTCCTACAAATCTTATGGACATAGATGGCCAGGTAAAGGAGAAAAACCCAAAGGAATACATACCCACCCTGATCAAAACTTCATAGCATGAGTTTAACTATCTTAGCAGAAACAAGGATCTCTTTGACAGACAGTGCCACAGAAAAGCAGGCTCACCAAATGTTTACTAAAAAAGATCTTTGCCCAGTCTCCTGAATTTTGACATTTTCTTGTAATTTCATTCTATTTTAGGTCTGCATTAAGCAACAAACCTTTTAAGAGGAATTGGAGGTTTTTAAAGTCAGTTCTCTCTCTTGTGCTTTCTCTCACTGTTCCCATCTCTCTCTCTGTCTCAGGTGAGAGACTGGGAGAAGGGCTGTCTTAGGTAAAGACTGATACTGCCATTTGAAACGTCCTGCTGCTACTGTTGATTTATAATGATATCATTTTCCTATCTTCCATTTTATTCCTTTCCCACAGGCAATGATATATAATAAGATCCTGAGGCTTTCCACATCCAACTTGTCCATGGGAGAGATGACGCTGGGACAAATCAATAACCTGGTTGCCATCGAAACAAATCAATTAATGTGGTTCTTGTTCCTGTGCCCCAATCTGTGGGCAATGCCTGTTCAGGTAGAGCATCAAAGTAAGGGCCTGATTCCAGAGATCCTCCAACCTGGTTGAAAAGAGTGTATGTCTGTGAGACTACTACAAAATCCAGAGGGGAACCTGGACTTCACACTCATTTACCAGGAGGACTAATAAGCAGAAATGTGGCCCATCATCTCCTCCAAGGGCTGAGAAGCTGTCTCCAAGGGCCAGTAAAGAGAGACAATTTTTTTGAGCAGGATTTCCATGTCATGGATATGGTCTGTGACTTTAAGAATGATGATCTGTCATCCTTTGCCTGCTCATATTTCTTCCACTGCTGACACAAGTCATTGCTTTTATTTCTTCCACATGGCAGCAGCACAGGCATCTGATCAGCACCGAGTATTGCATTTGCAGCATCTGCTTGTAACTGCGTTTTGTGGCAGGACCACAAAGCAATTGAATCCTGCTCAGTGACTGACAGCAGCACTGACTGTGCACTGCACAAAATGCTCAGAGGAGCTTTCATTTAAACAAGCTTAGTCACTGTAAACATCTGGTTCTTAACAAGGCTGGGAAAGATCTGTAGACAAATCTGTAGGAAGGACAAGTAAAAATTATTAACCTGAAAGAAATCTTCAAAAGTGCTAAACAACTTAATAACCTAAGTCATGCTGATTTTCCATGAAGCTTGGACTCTTGTAGCACCTTTAAAATTTTAGCTTGGGGTGGGATTGGCATGGTCCTTACCTATAGGTGATCCTGCCAACATTAAACAAGTTTAAAAAGGGATAGAAGCCACTCTTATAGTAGATCTGTTTTGCTGAAATTCCTGGAACTATATCAGTAATCTATTATAATTGTCAACAATATTACTATTACTAATGGAAACAAATATTGGGTTTGTGTGTCTATTTTAGGATTGGGTGGGGTTTAGAGAGTCATAAAATAATTTACGGAGAAAAAGACAAAAAAGTTTTCATGGCAACTGAAGTTAGAAATAGTACAGAGGGTTTCATTTTAAGTCACTGTTTCATATCCAGGTTTATTTGGAAGTGTTGCTGTTAATACTTTGAATGTTATTAAATGAACAGGTGGTCTGATTCCTGTGGCTAGTTAACAATTATATCTAGCAATTATATATTGCTACAATTGTATGTATACGTACAATTATATGTATTATTTTAGTGCTCCTTTAGTTCTGTGGAAACCTCATCTGGAATTAGGACTACCAGTTACTAACACAAGCTATGCAGTTAATGTCAAAAATAAAGGCTTCTGCGTTAATTTCCCACACTTTCCAAACGTGACCTTCTGAAGTACGGGCTCAGCTGATTCCTACAAATCATTTAACTGTTTATTAGAAGAACGAATACTTTTTGTTGCTATCGTTCTGGCATATTGAAATCTACTTTTTTTTCTATGTTGCTTTTTTCTTCATAGATAATAATGGGTGTGATCCTACTCTATAATTTACTTGGAGTGAGTGCCTTGGTCGGTGCCGCTGTCATTGTACTGTTAGCTCCGATACAGTACTTCATAGCTACAAAGCTGGCTGAGGCTCAGAAGAGCACTCTCGTAAGTAAATTATTTCAGTGACATTTGTGATCCAGAAATGAGAACAGGGAACCAGGAGTTCTTGTTGTTAGTGAACATTCATTGCAGAGGTTTGGGCAAGCTGTCCCTTAATTACATCGTCCCTCCTTTTCTGTTTTTCTGTGGCTCAGAATCTCTTCCTTCCTAACATTTGTCAGACAAGAATCTGAAAAAAGTATGTGGGCCTTGACCTGCCTTCTCTGCAGAGAGTATTTTTCACACAACTAACACAGTTTCATCTGAATTCAATTCCATCAAAGAGTGTTATTCCTACATTCAGATATTGTATTTCATGGGATTTTAGCAAACAGTACAAACGACTGACAAATTATAGGAGAACCGTATTAAAGAATGTGTACAACCCCCCCTGAAATGGGCAGAGACTTTATGCTCTCACCCCAAGCTTTGGTATACCCTAAAAGTCATCTGGCATTGCTGGATTAATATATAGTATGTTCTTCAGTGCTGTAAGTTTATTTTGATGTCTAATTTAGTTCACCAATTAGAAATGTTTTCTGATACTTTGTCTAATTTTTAACTTTATTCTCATGATCCTTGAACTTTTTAAATCAGCTCATGATGTTTGAGTCTTCAAATGTTTAAAGATCCTTGTTATCTTAATATTCAGTAAGCAAATTATACATACGTGGATCTAATCTTCAGCACACTTCAATCTTGTTGAGTTGTGCCAATTTATAACAGAGGATTTATCTTTGCATAATTTCAGAAATAGTCTGAATCTTTCTTTTTGCTCTTTTCTGAGTTCCTCTGACTCATAACATCTTTTGGATTATGATTTTACCAAAACTTATGATTACTGTTTTCTGGTGAGGGTCAAGTAGCTAAATATATCAATAAACATTTCACCTATTTTCATGACTGTTATGTATGAATCCCAGAATGAATCTTGTATCAGCAATTACACACATGTAGTCATCTGTCTATTGTTACCAACACCATTGACCTAGTAATCTGCCACCCTGAGCTTCACCCTCTATTTGAAGGATTTGGATGCTTTGTTTTATTTTTCTTCTCAGAACAGGGTCACTTAATTTCCCCTCATGATTGTAAGCACTTTAATATCTCCAAAGAACATGAAATTGTGTATTGTTTTACTCAGTATGATAACTGAAAGTCTGTACAAAATCCCAAACAAACAAAATTATAAATCTTTAATGAATTTTACAACAGAAATGAAGGGAAAAGAACATTCTCATTAAAACTACAAACCATTATCAATTTCTTATCCTTGTTTTCTTTTGAAATGAAGGACTATTCTACTGAGAGATTAAAGAAAACCAATGAGATACTAAAAGGCATTAAGTTATTAAAGCTGTATGCCTGGGAGCACATATTTTGTACTAGCGTGGAAGAAACGAGAATGAAGGAACTCACCAGTCTCAAAACCTTTGCACTTCATACATCTCTTTCCAGTAAGTAACTATGTTTTTAGCTCTCAGAAATGGTTCCTGTTTATGTCAGCTTTCCTCCTGACTTCAGCTAAAGCGAGATACAGCTGTGCCTATGACACTTTTTTTCTGTGTGTGTGGAATGTGATTGAAATAAAAGGGCATGACAAATATTTAACATAGAAACTTGAAAATATAGAGCATATTTTGTTTGGTTTTTTTGTAGTAAGTTTTCTGTCACCTTCTTTGTGACAATACAGTTATGAGTTGCTTTATAGCAAGGAGGCTCCAGATAATATTAGCAGCTCTGATTACAGCAAAGATAAACTAGTGTCTGAAAGAAATTGTATTTTCTGTAATGTAAAAGAGCTGAGACTGTAATCTTTTAGTTGTGTTGCATAATAATTGTGCCCATAAAACTTTTATCCCAGTTCACTAAAGTATATAAATGAGATAATTCCTTGGCTTATTTGTGTGTTTAAGATCTCTCTCTGTCATGGAAGGAAATTTCCTCCTGCAGAGGAATTTTCCTTTGGGAGTTTTAATGACTTGAATTGAAAATAACTGGATTCTTCTAGTGCCATACAACTAATTGTAAAACTGTTTTTTCTTATTTCATATAATCTGATGCCTATTTTATTTCTCCTTCACAGTTTTTATGAATGCGGCCATACCGATAGCAGCTGTTCTTGCAGTAAGATATGTTTTTTTTCACTTTTCCATATAAAAAGGGAGAGGAAAAGAGGTGGGGGGGGGAGAAAGAAAGGACACAATTGTTATTGTAGGACATACTCCTCATAAAACTGGCAGATGAGTTAATGTGCCCGGGCTAACTGTAGGATAGCATGACACTGGAAGGCCCATTCCCAGAGCTGGTAATTCACCACCTGTGGTTTGGATTGGTAAAAACAAAAAGAAATATACATTTTTACTATAAGAGAGAAAGAAAAAAATCATTGCAACTTGAAAATAGACCCATTTCGAGAAGCTCTCATTTTGAAGGGTTTTGGGGTGGCTTTGCTTTTCTATTGTCTAGCAGTGAAAATCATTCCTGTTTCAAAATGCATTATAAGCCACCATTTCAGTTTTCAAGAAAGGGTACCCTGCAGTAAAGAAGAAGAAATAAATTTTGCTTGTACTCTGGTCAGGTTTAAATCTCAGCCTAATGCACTAGAGGAACTATGGCATGCTGGTCAGTAAGGAGTCTTCGTAGACCAAATTCTGAGGGCATTACTCAGAGTATGCTGATAGTGTGTACCAGAATTGGATGAAATATGACCATAGTTCTGCATCTGTGAAAAAAACCATAAGATTTACTAGATTCTTACTGATTTTTCTGGGTTGTATGTTTCCTCTAAACCCTGAAGTCAATTACAAAACTTTCCAAAACTAAATGCTTTGATTTTACAAAGAAAATTTTTTCATTCTTAAAGGTCTAAATCTCTTGAAATCATTGGCGAGTTTTTAAAATCTTTTTCATTTTAAAAGAAGACACTTTTCAGTTTACTGGGATTTCCAATAAATGGAGGTAAATAGTTATTGGCCTTAGTTGAGCAAAATACTTTGCTTGCTGTCCTTGTCCATCTTTTTCAAGAGTCTTTATCCAGACATGCTTTTTTCCTTATGTGACAGACCTTTGTGACTTACGCATATACCAATGACAAGCCACTGCAGCCTGCCCAGGCTTTTGCATCACTGTCATTGTTTCACATCCTGGTCACACCTCTGTTCCTGCTCTCCACTGTGGTTCGTTTTGCAGTCAAGGCTATCATAAGGTAAGTGGCCCTCCTAGTTTCTCCAACTCTTGAACACCTACATTCAGTAATAGAACAGGGAAGATGCTGGAGAAAAATGTTGTTTCTACCTGCTCACGTGGAAGAGGATTTAGAGGTGGGACTCTGATGTTCAAAAATGTGAGATAAATCAGAGTAACCATTTCTTTTTAGTGCATGGTACAGAGACAAAGAAATGTTCCATTCTTTTTATAATTTCACCAAGTTTGGCAGTCCGGATTCAGAGCCGGACTGTCCTTCCTTGGGATATGCTCCTCTTCTCACAGTGTGGCCACGCACCATCGCTCTCACCTAGTACTTTTCTGGGCTCTTGTCAACACAGAGGGAGACAAGAGACTGGTGTGAAGGTATCTAGCAAGACTGCCCATGCTGATGCAAGGAAGAGCAACTGGCTTAACTCTACCTCCACAAAGGGTGCATTGTGCTTTAAGTGAGAATTTAGTATTGTCCTGCCTCTCATTGTCCTGCACTAGCATGGACTCTCTTTGGAAAGAAAGTAGATGGAGGAACATTGGACACTGAAGGACTAGTTGCTCAAGGGAAACTGAGCCCTACAGGACTTCTCTTATAGAGGAAATGCTGTTCCCCTGAATGGCAGTAAAGAGACACAGGAGAGGAAGCATGGCAAGGCAGACATGTGGGAGTTTAGTCTGTGGGGGTTAGGGATCCGCGTGGCAGGACAGTGAGGAAGTTGGCATGAAGTGGAAAAGATTTTTTAAAAAAGGAAAAGGAACTCATAAAATGTGTTGCTTCATCATAAACTTATATGTTCCAGGCATTTATTTCTGCAAATAGCCCGACAAAACAACTTCCTTCGTGCTGGGCTATAGAGCACTTAATCTCAAGGGAGCTGGTTGGTAGTAAGTCAGATTTCAGACTTTTGGCTGTTGCGTCAGTGGTCTGTATGGAAAGAGTCATGGTCATGGGGCAGTTATGTGGACATACACACTGCCAAGATGTCCCAAGAGGCAGAAAATGACACCTGGCTGGCAGTAACGTGTCAGATGCCAAGCACTAGCAGGACGTGAAGACCGAACTAACCTTCCTACCCAGAAACGTAGCTCCTTCTTGCCAAGACTGAGGCACATTGGCAAAGTATTGCATTGCTGCTGCCACTGCCTCTTTTTGGTGGGTAACGATAATAACAAATAGCAGTCAAGGGGACTTCAGGATCCACAGATGTCATTTGCCAGTACCACACCCGCTTTTAAAAAAAAAATTAAATAGGGTTTATTTTTATCGAAGCAGCAGCAGGGCCACATGAGAGATTTTCCCTACGTTGAAAATTATTTCTGACTAGTGGAAAATCTCAAGTCTCCTTTATAAATCATGTCAGCCTCTACATCTCTGCACTATGTTTAGCATAGCCCTAATATCAAAATGGTGTGTACATTTTTCTTAGCACTGCTGGCCACCCCTCAGGACATTATTTACAGACCATATTTGCCAGAACAAACTTTAGCCTTTGGTAAACTTATTTCCTAACAACTTTCTCCCATGAACATCATGTCCCCAAAATGAAGAATGAAGAATGCATGCTTGGCCACTCCATGGCTGTGTCATCAATCAAATACATGTATATGAGTATGCATTCGTTTGTGTTACGATTAAGTGCTTCTTTGGTCAGAATCTCCATTTTATTGTAAAGAGTAGTTCTAGTACCATGAAAGCTTTTGAGGGTACCTGTCCTCATTCAAATGCAAAGTCATGGTTGATGTCTTCTTAGGCAGATGATCAGAATGAGATCTCTTATCTTCTGCAAGAAGATAAATTCTTTCTTGATGCACTTATGTAAGACTGAAATTCTGATACGAGAGTTAGACACTTAAATTTTCCTTTCAAAAGAGGAGACAGGAACGAGTATACTGGCAGGAGAAAACAATGACAATAGCAGTGCTTTCTTGCTAACCAGTATCTCTGTGGCTTGAACATGTATTGATAATTTCATACGAAATGCTCAGACAGGCCTTGAAACAGGACTACTTTCCCATTTGCAGATTAATGTTCAAATCACTAATCTGAAGTCGTATTTCACGTATTTCACTAATTTCTCAGTCTCTGGCTCAATGCACCTTGATCCTAGTTTTTGCAAAGTAACATAGCTTCACCATGACCAGTGGGTGCTTTTGTTCATCCCTTCCCCAAAACGATAAAGAGCCAGGTGCTTATGGCACTCTGAAAGGAAGTGGAGCAGAAAGAGGATCAAATCCTTCTGTGATGAAGAATGAATTGAACCTGTGCACTGTATTTCCCAGGGGACAGTTTTAAGAAGTAGGCAAAGAGAGCTCTTGCTGTATTTCTCCAAGGCTGGCCATGGCTGTGCTGATTTGTGCAGGATTCAGTCCTGTTTGCATGCAGCAAACAGTATGTTTGTTCAGGATGTACCTAGTTTGTTCAGGATGTACCTAGTGCATTGGCATTTTCAGAGGATGTAGGTGAGTGAATGACTCATTTATGCGTCCTGACTGTGTGTAGGCATCAGAAAGGCACAGAAGAGAGAAGCCTACCAAGATGGAAACCATTCCCACAGAGCTCTAGTGGCACTCACATGACTAGCTCTCCTCTTCATTCCTAGCTACCAGTACAATGTTTAATTATTTTAATCTATCCTTCTTCTAAATAATATTTTTTCACTTGCCGTCAGGGTGGCAGACAGTCCAATAGAAAACCAAAACTATCCCATGAACTTCTTTTGGAACACTTCTGATACATTCTACTGGCTGGACTGCACAAAAATGGAAATGTACTCATGGAAACATGGGTTTATTTACCTCACTGTCCTGTTTTCTTTCAAGTGTACAGAAGCTGAATGAGTTTCTCCTGAGTGATGAGATTGGAGATGACAGCTGGAGAGGTGGGGACAGCTCTGTAGCTTATGAATCCTGTAAGAAGCACACAGGACTTGTAAGTTCTGTTTTATGACACTGAGTTTCAAAGCAGAGAGGCCATAAGGCCCTGTACAAGGCCAATGGACTAGCTGGTAGGGCTCGGGAGTTTTGGCTTCTAGCCTGACCCTAACATTGCCCAGTTTTGCCTCTTCTAGGTCAGGATCTCTGTGTTTCTATGACATGAAGGATCCCCAAACACATTTAAGCATTGCTGAGGTGCCAGTAGTAATGAAAACCCCATAACACACCAACACATTTACACATGGTTCAAATTCATCCTTCTCAGTTTTTATAAAAGGCCCAGGTGCATTTCCTGTGGTTATAGGGTTTGTATGGTATATTTCCAGTACAACCCATCGTATGTTGGGCATCTTTAGGTAGGATCGATTCCTGCTCTGGGAAATTCAGAATTGGAGGTGGGAAAAGCAACACCAAACTTTGTGAAATAGGAATTAATTCCAAAATGCTGCTTCTGGAGTGCTAAACATATAATGAATTTGAGTAAAATTTGAGGGCAAAAAAACCCCAAGGGAGATTATTTGGAAAAAGATATTTTTTCATTTTTATGTTTTTCAACTGTTTCAAACTGATTATATCATTTGAAATGTGACTGAAACTTGAAGACAGCAACAGAAAGAAAGAATTAACACAAAATAAGTTTTATTTTGAGCTGAATTAAATTAGTTTGCCAACCCGAAACAACATTTTTCTTGTTTTTCTGGCTTAACAACTATAACAAAGGAAACAAAAATGAAATTGTTTCAGCATTTATTTTGCTTCTCTTGTCCACCTTTTGCCCAGCCCTATAGAGAGAAACAGACAAAGTCTAGATGATAAGGAGAGGGAAAAATAAAGGTAATATCTGTAAAAGTTAAATCATTCACTGTAGACAGCCCAGCTCTAAAGAATCACTAAGATTACGCCGATTCAGCTCAATACAGTGACGCTTACAAATACCACGGGTAGCTCTGAATGAGTTCGCTCCATGATCACTATTATGCATTAGTGAAGTACTCTGCACAAGCTAATTTGATATGCTTCTCACTCCTGCAGCTATTCTGCTTCCAAGAACCAAACTGGTAACTCTGCATGTCATTACACTTTTACTGACACAGCTTTGTTTGGAGCTACCTCAGGTAGGGCAGACTTACCTAGTGGTTCGAGGAGGATGATGGAGCTGAAATTTGGGATGGTTATGCATGGGAAACAAAAAATCAGATATTTCCTGTGCTTTAGTTAGGGGTGTTTAAAACATTACAATATGTGCATCACAGTAGTATGTCTATTATCACACATATTTCTGGTTTCTTCTTGTGACCTAGAATGGTGGGAGGAAAGGGAATGGATTGTCTATTTTATAGGAAATCAAATGCTGTCCTCTCTTGAGAATTCCAACTTTTCTCCTTTCTTCATTTCACTATGTAGCACACCAAGGCCATCAACAGGAGGCAGCCTTTGAGGTATCAGCTTGAAAGCTATGAACAGCCAACAAGCAAGCAAACACGTCCTGTGGAGATAGATGATATCGCAATCAAGGTGGTTTGAAAACATTGTCTCATTCTTTATGAGGAGCAGGTCCTCCTGCAACAGTACCAGATAGTGCCAAATTTCTGCTGTTCTTCCAAAGGCAAATTGTCCGTTGCAAGAACAAGCCCTTAAATAAATTAGCACCTTAGCCAAAAATAAAGCGAGAAGAATTTGCTTCAGACCAGCTCTTTATAGTGATTCCCTGTCCTTTCAGGAAACAGAGGCATCACGAGTCTAAAGGAACAAAACCTAGATAATGTGATATGCAGAAATTAATATAGATTTTTTAGACTTTCCCTTCATGCACTTCTCTTTCACTCTTAGAACCAAGATCAAAACTTTTGAGTAATTTTTTGACATTTATTATGACTTGTCATTTATTATAACATTATTTTAAGTCATGTTGGCCAACTTTTCCCCACATATGTGCTCGGTGCAAAGAATGTTTCATGGCCCTGTCAACTCCAAAGAAAGTATGCACAAAAAGGCTAGGGTCCACTGGGGAACATTTTTCTTATGTCCAGCATAAACCTTGTGAATATTCAATTTGTACTTTGGGAATATGTTCACAAGGGGCCATACATCTCAATATGCAGAATGATTTATTCCTTGATAAGCTATGCTATTTAGATTGTCACCTGTAAGGTCTTGTGATCGTTATTCTTAGTCTTTAAAGTTATACTTGCTAGAATAAAAGTATGTGGTAAATAGAGTTCAACTCAAGATCATCCCTTTATTGCATTTCATACAGTGTATATATTTGTGTCTATAGCTTTTCTTATTCACAAACTTTTCTGAGTTTGTCAATCTTTACTAACCTAACTTGCTTTTTTTGTGTATGAGCATACCTCACCATGTCTATTAATCACAGATTTAATTTAGTAACATATTTTAAATCCAAACTAGACATTCTATTTTTTTTTCCCCTCATATAATTATGTATCTGACATGTGGTAATTGTTTTGTAGGTGACCAATGGGTACTTTTCATGGGGAAGTGGTTTAGCTACATTGTCCAACATAAACATCAGAATCCCAACAGGTAGGATAAATGCACACCTTAAACATGAAATATGTAATAGCAAATTGCTACTAATTCCATTTCTTGATGTTGTGAAAAGCACAAAACCACACATTTAGGTTTTTATAAGAAAAAATGAAGGTTAAAAATGTATACAAGGTCATGAACTGTATTAGTCATATAGCTATATCATTAACCTAAAGTACTATAAATAAGCAAAAATGTACATGGTTTTTATATACCTATATAGTTTATATAGTTTTTATAATAGCAGAAACAAAGTCAAGAGTAAGAATAAGTATGAAAAAGATGGTTGCAAAAAAAATCATTATTATTTTTAATAGACAAATTAAAAAAAGAAAGAAGGAGAACTCCAGACTCATTCAAACTAAGGGTCCATCTAATTCAGTATTCTATTTCCAGCAGTGGCTACCAGTGGGTGCACAGGGACACAGCAGTCATATATTATACTTCTCCTACCATTCTTCAACATTACAGTCTCCCAGTTCACAACTATTTTAATCTCAGAGAATTCCTTGAGCTTCTCGCAGTTTGTCTGTCAAGAAATCCTCAATGAATTTCTCTTTCAATTAATTTCTCTCTGTCCAGATGAGGTCCTGTCATTTCTTGCATCCTCAATGTCTTTTGGCTAGGACTTTCACAGGTTTACAAAACATTGATTTGTTTTGAAAGACTTACATAGCAAGTGTGAAAACTAGAAAATTAGTAGTAGTAGTAGCAGCACTGTCTGTTGGTATTTCATGTCATTAAATAGTCTTATATTTTATTTCTATATCCTATAAACTGCTTAGTTTTAAAATAGCTTATTACATTAGGTTGACACATCTTTGATATCAGATATCACATAGTTATTAAGTAATTCCAAAGTACTATATGTAATTCCAAAGACCATATAATTTGTTTCACTGTAGCATTAGGTGTCCTATACATGGATAAACACTTCTTTGTGCTGGCCCAGTGCAACATACAACACCAGCAGAAGGCCTTTGCTCCAAGGAGTTTACAATCTAAGGCCATGGGTTCACAAGGTGGGTGAGCCAGTCTAAGATTTTACCTCCTTTGGAAGGAATGAGATCATTAACTCCCCAGCTGGTGTGAAGCTTACCTGACAAATGCACTAGCTAGCACACTTAGTGAGTTCAGTTAATTAATGGGAAGATCTGAGAAGCACCATTGCCACTACAGAGTAGGACTGAAGGTAGGAAAGTGGTAGTGGGGGAAGGAGGAGTACAGCAAAGCAGAAAAGAGTAATGGATCTTCTTTCAGTTGCAGTCACTTTTTAGATTGGCTCAAATTTTCATGGAACCACAGACTGAATAATCGCTTCCCGCTTTATATCATTTGACCCTAAATAACTTCCATAAAGTAACACACTCCCATACAGTGTATGATAATACCTGTCAAAGCAATAGTCTCATTCCTTTGGAGATTAGTGTGTACTTGTACTGTCCATTAGTATTGTCCATGTACTGTCCATGTATATTTCCATAGATGAGTACATGTAATATTGCCCATTTACGTAGTGGATGCTAACAAATTTAACCAACTATTTCAAGTGCTCTAGAACTGGATCTAGTTGGGCTTGTGGACTTGAGTAGAATTGGGTTTTTTCTTTTTTGAAAATCTGTTATTATTATCATCATAGGTCAGATGACAATGATTGTGGGTCAAGTTGGCTGTGGCAAGTCATCACTTCTCCTTGCTATATTGGGAGAGATGCAGACGCTGGAGGGAAAAGTTCACTGGAGCAAGTATGTTTCATATAGCTATTAATTGATGTATTCATTTAAGAAGGAGGTAGTTGGGTTCTGCTGTGAGAAATGTAAACTTCATGTCTCAGAACTGCATGTTAAATGATTATCATCACCCAGATCCTCTCTGGAAGGCATCACCTGCACACTTATGAAGAATTTTCATTGCTCCTCTGTTCATGGTTCAGAGCGGACTGCCTCAGGAAAGGAAAGAGGATAGTCTGATGATTAATATCTAATATATTAGCCCTAGCAAATGACCTGAATAGAAAGCATATACTATTGCTGTTATCCAATAGTCTTCAGCGGTGGGAGTCAGCTCTGGATTTACGATACTCACTATAATTGAAGTCAGCATTGCTATGCTGCTACTGTACGCACCTGTGAAAGCATGACAGGCTGGAGCTTCTTCAGCCAAGTGGTATGTGTGGGGTACCAGCATACAGGAAAGGCTGTCTTTCCCACTTAATGATGCTGCTGTTAGCAGAAAAAAAAGTTTATATAATAACCTGAGAGCAATGCTTTTCCCCTTCCCTGGTAACTGCACAAGCCTTGCCTATGGAAGTCAGTGTTACTCTTCACAGAAATACGTTCAGAAAGCAGCCTGAGGACACCAAAAACCTAAAGACTAAAGGCTCTGAAGAAGCTGTTGCTGAAGAGGGAACTGCTAGTGAGGTCAGGCCTCGGGATCCACATGGATTCAGACCCTGTGAATGAGAACTTCTTATGGAGACTAGGTGGGGCAGCAATCACTCTTCCAGCCTAGGCAGGGCAGAGGCTGTGGAAGGGATGTGCTCTAACTCCAAGACTTGTTCTTTGATCTTAAAGATCAGTTCTGTATCCTTAAAACTACCAAGCCAAACTCTTCTTAATTAGCTTTTTGAGGAGAAAGGGTGGATTTTGTCACAGAGACCAATACTTTGTTGCCACATCCCTTGAATAGTAACCTCCTTTATCATCTTTTTCTTACAGCAATGTTGCAGGCTGGATATTTTTGCTTTCCTGTGTTAGTATGTGTGGCATTTTTTGTTCCCCAGCCATATTTCACTGTCTGCTATTCTAAACATATGATCTCACTGGAGTAGCAGGTACAGTTGGAGCCAAGGCAAGACTAACTATAGTTTAATTATATGTGAGTTTAAGCTTTGAAGGAAGAAGAATATGTGACTTAACACAGTTAATTTCTTTGGGACATACAATGGAGATTTTGACTTCACAATCAGGCATTTTTTCTCTGAGTAGTTTAAGAAAATACAAGGATTGGGTAGAGTGTACCTTGAAATTATTCTTACAATTGTTTTCAAAGATATATTTGAGAAAGAATCAAATTTGTCCTAGAGAAAGATATGGAATCTTAGGAAGATCAGACAAAAAGAGAAATCTTAGAAAGATATTAGAGAAAGATTATGAAATACTATTTAAGCTTCATGTTGTTCAAGAGGGATTAAGATCATATTGTCAGTTGATTAGCAGTCTGTACATAATCAAACAGCTAACTCAGGTTTTAGCAAGCATCTCAGGCCTTGCTGAGTGACTTTTTTTCATTGCAAACTATAATGTGGTACTGTGATATAGCTGATGCAAACATGGTTATGTTTTGCTGATAATTTCAGACTGCCTGACAGACAGATGAATACAGAAGGATACTTCAGGTATTTAACTAAGTGGATCCTATACTTTACAAAACCATAATAAAGGTCCTATTTACTCTCTTAAATCCCTTTCCATGTGATTCCACATGCATGACTAACGCAGCTACTGATCCAGGGATGAAATGCAGGCTAGGTGAATTTCCCAACAAATTCAGGTATAACAACAACACAGTAATAGTAATGATGGATCAAATTTCAGCCGCAGTTATATTGGGGTAATCCTGCAATGCATCATTGTGAAAGCCCATCATGGGGCTTGAATATCTTGTGGCTGTTGTGGTTGGCTGCAGTGAGAGCTGTCTGTCCTACTTCCAGGGTTGTCACTGGTTTGGGATCTTAGGGAAAGAAAGCATGTTATTGTATGTTTCTATAAGAGATCTTGGCCAGGGCAAATCTTATCGGCCAGATCTCAGTTCTTCCCAGTTATACGACACATGCCTCAGATACATTAAAAACCTTAGAGATGGAACTGGCTTTTTGTTTTCCCAGTGAGCAATTGGCTAGAGTCTTCTTAAACACTGAAGCATGAGGCTAGCCGGATGCAGTGATTCAGCTGAGCCTGTTTCAGATCTGAGTTATAAACTATTAAGTCTATACAGACACATATATTCTCCTCATCCATACCAAGCCAAACAGTCAGAACCATCTTCTCAGACCACCAGGCGAAGAAGAGTGGCTAAGTGGAAGCCCTTCACTTGGTATACCTTTTCTGTACATTGAACTGGTTTCTGTGCAAACAGGTCATTGGGTACTAAGTGAAAAACATGGGAAACACAACAATTATAAAAGCAATCTTCCTAAATGGCCTGTTCTGCCCTCAAGCTATGGAAGGCTTCAAGAAAAATTAGGAAAAGTCAGTGTTCCTCTCAGAAGGATTACAAGTACAACTACTTACCAAAAGGTTGCAACCACAGTGACTCATTGAAAACACTGAAGGGCATTATCCACTGGTGGATAAATGGTTGGCCAGATAAATGTCAGTAGCCAAAGTCAGCATACCTGCTAGCGCTGCTGTGCTGCTACGGCTGGTTGCAGGGATGGGAATAAATTCCTCCAAACTGCTGGATAGTATTTGTGCAGATGATCAGTCCTTGTCTTGCCTCAAACCCCTTGCCTATATTAGCAGAGGAAATTGTTCTTTCCACCATTATAGTGGTATCCTAGAGATTTTGTATCCCTTTTTTCTCCTCCATTTTCATTTTGTAAGCTGAGGGAATCTGGGCCTGGTTAGAGATGCGTTAGTCTATTTTAAAATGTCCAGAGTTAGCATAAAAGTTATCCAAACTTCGACAAGGTCTCTTTTTTACTTTTCCTTAAAACCTTGATTTAAATTAATTTCTGCATTATTTCATCTTATATATTCAAAATCTTAAAAAAAAATAACTAATCAATCTAATCAGTTTGCTCTTTCCTACCATTTCAGACTTGAACTCACCACACCCCATTTTGGGGAATACATATATTTTTATAGTACAGAATAAAAATCAGTATAAATAGCCACATTTCAATTAATACAGAAATTAGAGCAAAGATTACTAATCCCAGTGGGCAAATAAAATATTCTTTTTAGAAACCTCAGGAGCTTCAGTTTCAGCCTACTCCCATGCCCTGCAATCGCATCACGCTTTCAGATTCAGTAGAGTAATAAAGTACAAGACTGAATATTTAATCCCCATGTTTGTGAAGGCCCCAGTTCAGCAAAGGTCTTATAGGTGTTTATTCATGGGATTATTAGTGAATGTGGGCTCTCATAGAAATCTTAACTCATAATTTGGGAGAACTAAAGTGTATTTGTCAAGCTAAGCATGGAATAAAATTTCTAACCAAGGAAGAAGATTTTAAGAAACTGAGATCCTAAAATTAGTCCTTGCTCATTCACATGATCTATTTGATTATAATGGCAAGCATATTAAATCTGGTATGGAATTGCAAGGGGTCTTGCAAGGCCTGTGCCCAGTTTTTTTTAAATTGTACTTCAGCGGGCACTACCAGACATATGCATGAAAGCATTATCCCTTTCTCTACCATTGCAATGCTCTGCTGATAGAAGTTTGGGGTTTTTTAATAGAGGAAATTCAGGTTTTCTTCTGTTTTGTTTGGTTTGACCTAATTTCTGACCTCTTTTTAATCTCTCATTAGACTCCATCTTTTGCTTCCTTGTAACTTTTTTCCATTGTAGAGAAGACTGGAAGCTTCTGAATAAAGGATGAATTTTGGTGAAGCAATGTCTGTTTTAAGCCTCAATTTATGGCTCTCTGACCCTTCTGAGATAACCAAAAGGGCTTATTCACCTCTGATGTAATATCTTCTCGGGCAATTGGTGCACGAAGGAAACACACTGATTGTGCACTTTAGGAGGCATGAATTATCAAAGTTCTTAGAGAGCTGATGTGCAGCACAGAAAGCAACATGTCTCCATCATGGCATTTTGGGAAGATGCTTAATACGTGAGTCTGGCATTACAAGGGCTCTGCTATTAGAATTTTTATGCCCTTTGCCAGACTTGGATCCTCTGCTTATGAGTGCAGCTGCAGTTCCTGGTATCCCAGCAGGCAAGCAGACATTTCTGTCTCAGCAGTAAAATATTACATCTGGAGGATTCGTAGGCTTGGGAGGGAGGATTTGTTTGCTTGGGTTCTTTTTAAGTCAGGCAAATAACACATTAATATCATTTTTCTAGTGACTTCTAATGTCTGTTTCCGTTTACCTGGCATAAACTTACTCTTAGGTTTTGCACTTTGCAGTGATGTGTCGCCATGCCTGGACATGAGCACCATCGCTGGTCCAGAACTGCTTTGACTGCCATTCCATGCCCTCAACACTGTTAATAAGTCAATTAACAAACAGAGGGAGCTGCAAAATCATTCATGTCATTATTGCCATTGCATGTTCTTCAAAATGTATTTCATGGATATGATCCTTATGACGTTGAGGTTGACAAGAAAAGCCTAGGTGTTGTAGTGCATGGCTTGATGCAGCCTTACTGCTATAAACAGGTTCAAAATCTGTTCTGATGCAAAAATGTGTTTGTACCTTGCAAAATCATATGTACAAAGCTTATCTTCACTCTGGGAGAAATTTGACATTAGTTACCAACTTTTGCAGGTCATTGGCAGAACTGTGCGGAGAAGCTAACTTATTGCTTGTCAATCTTTTATAAGCCCAGGCAATATTAAGAATTTCATTTTTAATAGGTTTTACAATACACTTTTCATTTTTAATACATTTTCTAGCAACATAACTTGCCTGTTTAGCCACTACACACTATAGATATGAAACTGTTGTATTTAGAAAAGTTATATACTTTTAATCAGACCTTGTTTATTTTCCCTTTAAGAAAAAAAAAACCCAAAGTAATGGTGAGTTCTTAAAATACGTACTTAAGGCCAGTTTCCCTGTATAGAAAACTTGCACAAAATGTTATTCTCTATATTTCCTGCTTACTAAATGTCATTTACCATAACTTACAGTGTAAATGAAACTGAACCTTCTTTTGAAGCATCCAGAAGGTATTATTTCTGTTTTTAGTGTGTCATGATACACTCATTCATTTCTTCAGAATTTCCTCAAACCTTCACCTTTGTACCCTTCAGTCATCTCTGTGTTTTCTTACCATGTTGATAATAATTTACCGTAGGATTTACTGACAGATTGTGTTCAATCCAGTGGATCCCAATCTTCTCCAGCCATTGTACCACTACCTCAGTCTTATCTGAAAGATGTTCAGTGCTCCCAGCTCCCATTTGACATCACTGGGAGTTTAGTGTACTCCATATCTTGCAAGACAGGCCCTCTAGATGTAAGACAACATTTTGTGTACCCTCCCATGTGCTTGCACGTTTTCTGATCACCACTGGGTTTTGTGTTCCTTGTAACCCAGCTTGACAGCTGTGTGATGGAGCAGGGCACACAGAGTGCAAAGGGAACCGGCTGTGCTCCAGCTGAAGTCAAGCGGTGACTCCACCTCTGGCTTCAGCAAAAGGGCCTGCAGGTTTAAAAGAAGGACAAGCTAAACTAAAAACACATCATAAATGATAGAGAAGTAGTGGCACACAATAGCTGTGGTTGGGAGCCGCACCATGATTTGCTACCTGATAATCCTGAGGACATATTTCATACTAGTGCATACTGAACTGCTAAAACTCCTAAAAATTTTGGGATACTACTGACTGCTTCTAACCAGCTATTTCTCATACCCTAGCACCCTCTCTCTCAATAGCAAATCCTAGATGCTTACATACAAAGCTATATCAAATGTTTGGTTTGAAGCAATATCATCAAAGAGACTGAGAAGGAGGATAAATGTTCAGATCCACAAGCCAGTATCAGTTCACATCTCCTTCCTCACACATCTCGGGCATCTCAGAAAAATGTCTGAAATTACATGACCTTTTTTGCCATACATAGGCAAACCAGCCAGAAGTAAAGAACATTCATACCCCTATTGTACACATCTCATTAGGTATTTAGACACGTTTAAAGTACATCTAATAAGTACTTGGGAGACTGTAGTGATTCCTTCCCAATCTGTATTGAACTGTTCTCTTTTCCAATATCATGTCAGTCCACTGAGGATCTAATAGACTTAAAGGAAAAAAACATTCACTGAGAAAAAAGTATTTCATGTACATGGCCACATAAAATAATCTAAAACTTCAGAAAGCAGCAAGTCCAGTGTCCTGATGCCACTTGAACGGTGCCTTTTCACTACCTGTTTTGACGTTAGAGAAAAAATACCAAATAACTATTCTTGTGAAAATTTAATAATTTGGTTATTTATAATTTGTCTTCGGATTGAAACTGCAGTTACTAAACTGAGGTAGGTACCAGCCATTTACAGTAGAATAGTATACAACCTAGAGTGTAGATTTTGCCATCGGGGAGAGAGTGGGTGCTGTTCTAACAAAAGCATCTAATTTAAAATTCTTCCCTTCACTTTTGTAACAGTTGCTTTGCCTATGTGTTTCCCTGGATTTTTATGAATGCAGATTCATAAAATTAATTTTAAAAAACCCTGATTCTCAGCCATTTCATAATGTGGGTGCTTTGCTTTTTACTAATGCTCTTTATCTGTCTACAGTAGAAACAGATACTCAGTGGCTTATGCAGCTCAGAAGCCGTGGCTGCTGAATGCAACTGTGGAGGAGAACATTATCTTTGGGAGCCCATTTAATAAACAGAGGTAAATATCAACCCCCTTGCAAAAACACCTGGCAGCTTCTTTTAAAGAGGTTTTTGGCTTCTCCTTCTGGAGGAAGTTTGTAGATTCTGAAAAATATCAATGCACATTAACCCTGGGGTGGATTTAGCTAACCTGACTTTAGCCATCTCAAAGGAAGGTTTCTGTTTTAAATTAGTCTTTCAAGGCTCCACCTCTAACCAGAGTGCATGTCTAAGATGTTTGTGAGAAATCACACAGCGGCAGTGGCTCTCCATGGAATACAGCGGAAGCCATATGTGTATTTTTCAAGCAGCTAAAGATAGGTGAGATGAATCCCATCTTTGGAGAGTACTGACATGTTTTTGTTTTGTTTAATGCAGCCTGAGGTTGCCAGAGGACTCTGGAAATAGGGATACTAGGCATGTTTCCACCGAGTTTAATCCTGCTGTGAGCAAGTTACTGGAGCAGCCACTTTACAAAAACACTGCATGTATGAAGATGGGGTGCCTCAAAGAAATAACCTTAATTCTTCCTTTAGAAATACAGGAGAAGGGGGTGTGAAAGCTGAGGAGCACAGCTTTTGTTGTGCTTATCCAGCACTTGCTTCTTGTGTCCTTCTAAAAGGTCAGCTAACAAATGCAGTGGAAAAAGTGACCTGACTTAAGGAAAACAAATTGCTGATGTTTACAAAGGCAACACTCTCTTTGTTTTAAGTTATTAAAAATACATCCCATTCCTCTCAGTGTGTGCTTTGTTAAGATGTATGACTCCGTTCCCACTTAATAAAACTTAGCAATGACCAAATATCTCAAAATACAGATAAACATCTAAAATTTCAGGGACGAGATTCTTCAGCTACTGCATCCATCAGCCTAACTTCACTCATATCAAAGGGGCAAGGCTGAATTACACCACTCCAATAGTCTGATTCCAGCTGCTTAGTAGCAGATCACCTGCGATACCCCACAGACCTAGAAATCTCACAACAAATTTCAACTTTTTGCAAGTGGGTTCCTGATTCTGGCAAGATCAGAAACACTGTAAGGATCCTTTGTCCTGTAATATCACACTGAAGTAAATGAAGAGGCACCTAAAGGGCAAAGAATAATAACTCATTGGAAAATGGCTTCAAATACTCCGGAGTCCAGCAAAACAGCTCTGTGATAGGGAGGAATGTACTCAATAATTTACGTAATTGAATCTTTAAAAAGTAGGTTTGCCAATAAAGATCTCTAATAAATATGAGATTTTTTACAATGCTTAGTTTACAACGCTCCATGATTAGTTGCTGAATAATCATTTTGTCCTACTTATTTTTGCAATTATCCAACCATCATAGAGCCATAATAACTTAGCAGTGAATTTGAGCTGGAGGTTTTGTGTTAGCAGAGTAAGCGGCTGGTTAAATAATTGCAGTGACCGTGTTGTTTTTACAGGTACAAGGCTGTTACAGATGCGTGCTCTCTGCAGCCTGACATTGACTTACTGCCATTCGGTGATCAGACAGAAATTGGAGAAAGGGTAAATAATATGAATGCTTTTATGTCTGCTTAGCCTATGTATTAAGAAGGAGCTCTCTGATGTCACTCAGACAGATCTAGTCTGTGGCTTTACTGGGCTGCCAGCCTAGTAAATAATTGTAATTCACCAGGGGTTACTGCAAAAAAAGTTGAAAACTTTTTTCCTTCTTCAGCTGTTTCTCAAATGGGATTTGTTTGATCAAAGTCTCCTATGTTTTGCTTGCAGAATTTGATGCTAGTATTGGTCGCATTTTTCAATCTAAGAAGCCTACTGTGCTTAGAGAAGCTTTTCATAATTTACATTTACCCACGATTAGTTGCTGAATAATAATTTTTCTTCTGATATTATATGAGGATTATGCTTGTTTATCAACAGGATTAGCATTTTAACTAAGCTTTTTATTTTTATTGTAACTCTGTACAATTGTAAGAAATCACATTTCCAAAGTCCTATCATAATGTTTATTCAAAGATGCATATTTCTGATCCATTATACTCATTAGGGGATTAATTTAAGTGGCGGCCAACGACAGAGAATCTGCGTAGCTCGAGCACTCTATCAGAACACCAACATTGTCTTCTTGGTAAGAATTTTCTTTTTCACATGGAGCATGGAAAGTTAGTAATAAAACTGCCATTCCTTATATTTAGCTTTAGAAAAATTTATGTTAGATTTAGAAAACTATAGGGACTTGTATTCAACTCCAAATCCAAATTATAGAGATAGGAAATAAACATCCACCAGAGGCAGCATCAAAACATACTGGGAGACTGATGAAGGTGGGATTTCCTACAGAGATTAACACTGGAAGAGTAGAACAGATTGTCTAACTTCTGCTCGCTCTCAGTGGTGACCTACTATCAACATAGTCCCACTGAAATCAGCAGGACTTCTGATAAGGAAAAGCACCATAATGCAACTACTTGTGAGCAATGAACAGACTGAGGTTTCAGCACTCTCCCGCAGAGTGCTGTGGATTTGAACAAACTCCCGTCTCTGTTACTAATTTCAAGGCATGTCAGGAATTTCAGGAGGCTACTGCTCATGAAGGTGCTATTTGAGCCTTTTCAAAATTAACCAGGGACTTCTGTTCTTAGAGAAAAAGTGTTTGCATATTAGTATCCTTATCTGAATGTTGTCTTGTTGCTAGCCACACTCACTCAAAGTGAAGACCAAGCACATCTGCAGTTTAGTTTGGAGGAAATTAGAACAATTCCTAACTCTGCTTTATCTTTCCCGTGCCAGTTTCCCATCAAAATTCGGCCCAAGCTTGGCTGTGGATCCTGGTGTTTTCTAATTTGGATGGGAAATTTCAGTTCTGGTGTTCCTGATCAGGATTACTCCACGCTGCCAGTGTGGCATCAGCACTGCACACATCTAAACACAAAAAATTAACTGAGTCCATTGCTATGAACTGAAGAGCAATGAATTCTAGTTCACTGTTTTGTAGTGCAGCCCTCTGACTAGGTCTTAGTCATTAAAGAGAGATGGAACATTAGTAATGGCAGATGCTTTCTATTTTAAAAAAACTCTTGAAAGAAATAAAACTAATTTTTGTATCTTTTTCTAATATTTTTTAATTTGATTTGATTGCAGGATGACCCATTCTCTGCACTGGACATTCACTTAAGTGATCATTTAATGCAGGAAGGGATTTTGAAGTTTCTGCAAGAAGACAAGAGGACTCTTGTTCTGGTGACACATAAGTTACAGTATCTACCACATGCTGACTGGGTAAGAGAACAGATACCATGATGTAGATTTGCTAATGATGAATGTACACTTGAAGTTAGCAGCATAACGCTTGATGCGATCACTACTTTTCTCTGTAATAGGATCCCTCTTTCTTAATTCCGTATGTCACGTGGCTAACTGCCACTTTACATAACATGGATTTTATAGTAGAAGGAACAATTTTATTTTTACATTATTTGTGTAGGTTTTTTTGATTGAAAGCCACTGGAGAATTATGACTTAATTGCAAATATGACTATTACTTATTATGTCTTGTCCATGCTTTTTACAAGTACAGGTAAGCATGGCTTATAGAAATTTCAGTTTATGAGCTGTGTCAACAAACTTAAAAAGTTATTAATAAAATATTGAATAAAATGAACACAGAAATTTGCATAATGGTAATCTCACCAATACTGAGACATGTCTGGTAGGATCCAGGTCCGTGATTATGGTATCTATGTTGCTGAGCAGACCTATTGGATGCTTTCTCCCCTAGATCATAGCAATGAAGGATGGAATGGTGCTTAGAGAAGGGACACTAAAGGATATCCAAAACAAGGATATTGAGCTATATGAACACTGGAAAACTTTGATGAATCGCCAAGATCAAGAATTGGAAAAGGTAAACAGGAGCATTTGGGCAGGGATGACCTTCCTGAAAAGGAATATTTTTTGGTTAATTTCTAAAAAAAACCAAACCATGTCAGAAAGCAAGTTTTAAACTAGACATTAGGGAAAAAACACATGAACTATAAAGAACTTTAAGGACCATAATAGATTGTCTAGGAAGTGTGTGGTATATCCGTCATGGGTGGTTTGTAACATCCTTTTGAAATGCAGTGCATAACTGATCCTTTGCTGGGGCAAGGATCGGAATAAGAGACTTCCTGAAGTATCTCTTAGCCTTTTATTCTGTTATTGCCATGAGCATTTAGGATTCTCTAAAGACTATTTTTGAAGTTTTTATCATTCCAGAAGAGAGTAAATGAAAGAATGGAAGAAAGAGAGAGGGAAGAAAGGACGAGGCCGGATTTTCTGAAAGATAAATGCTAAAATACTGTGCTTTTGCATTCTGTGAGCTGAATCATCGGAACAGTCTCTTTGAGGTTACTGTTGGTGCTACCACAATGGGGACAGCTAAGCTCTCAAATTAATAAATAAGTTTTCTTATTACAGGATATGGAAGCTGACCAGACTACTCTTGAGAGAAAAACTCTTAGAAGGGCCATGTACCCCAGAGAATCCAAATCACAACTGGAAGATGAAGATGAAGGTGTGTTTTATCATTTCACTTTATTTATTCTATTACCATGTATCATTGCCTTTCCACTTGAACAGCTGGCAGTTCTTAGCAATGAAGTATGAAGATGTTGATGACACTTGGTAATAACAGTGGAGAGTCCAATACTTCGACCTGTTCAGAATATGGCTTGTTTAAGGGATTCTCCATAGATTTCTCTAAACATTGTGCAAGTATAATGTGTACCAAAACAAGTTAATTTCTTTGCTGACTCATACTGCCTGGAGGTATGTGAGGTAGAGGTGAGACTGAAGTAAGGGGTGAGATAGAAGTAAAACAATGGTAAGAATTGTTATTAATGGAAATTGAGGTAGCTCTGCCTAGTCATTGGCACAATAATGTTAGATCATCTGTAGCCCTGTCCCTCATGAGATATCTGTTCTGCACTCTAGATACCACATGATCAAACTTGTAGCTATTTTCAATTCCTTTTTGGATATGGAGTTAATCTGCTATTTTTCTAGCTGAGACTATTTATGGGAGAAATTTCAGGCTTTGGTCTCAAGCTTAGCTTCTTGTTCCCCCCAAGTCTCGGTGGTTTTAGAGGCTGCAGATTCAGATTCATGTCACTTTTAAAGTGGGGTGGGGGGCAGATATTGGCAGCTGGCAACAAGACCCATCAAGAACATCCCTGGGATGCTAGACCATGCCTAAATGGAGTAGTCAGTCCTGGCAAGCAGTAAGTTTGTGCCAGGGAAGAGAAGAGGTGAACTGTAGGCTTCACCTTAACTCAGCAGGAGCACTAATTGCAGGGATTATCATGGCGATGTTGGCTGGAGTGATCGCAGAACGCACACTGGCTATTAGCAGGCTCTTTACTGCTGCCTTGTGCTTCATCTGGCAATGCTCATGATGGATTGTCGTCTTAAGTCATAGGTCTGTAGGTCCTGGATTTCTTTATTTTGAAGAGATTTCCTATCACTGCACAATAGGCAGGGCTGGACCCCAAAGCCCCTGAGATGGAAATATTATGTTGGCTTCATATTTCTTTGACAGAGCTGAGCAGGACACCTTTTACTATGTCCAGTCATCAGTACACTTTATCAGTTAAATTATTGGGGGAGTTTAAATTGAGGTCATTCCCAAGCTCCTCCTTTTGGTCTGTGCAAGAAAGCCTTGCCAAAAACCTGTATCTTCTTTGTGGAGTAAGATAGAAAACACAGGGAAAAAAAGACACGTCCATATAGTCCACAGAATGCCTACAAAAGGCATCATTAAGATCATAAAACACATATCAGTAACTTTAGGGCAGAAATAGAACCTGACATTGCATTCCAGGTCATCCACACTTATTATGTGACCTAGGGAATGTACACAAAGTCTCTGTGTCCCAAAAAGTGTAGAATTTCAACTTTCAAGAAATCACTTACTAATTAATTTTTAATGTTCAAAATCAGAAATGTGTGGAAATGCTGTCAGTTCAGGGCTGTCAAGAGCAGGTCAACATTTCTGTTCCCCAAGTGCAGCCTGCAAGGCTGTGATGTATATTTTTATTACCTGGAAAAAAAAATATTTTTAAATGTAACGTTTATGCACCTATGAAATATGTATTTCCCATAGCAGAATTGTATTTCAGTATAATGTGAGCAATTATCATACAGTCAAAGGTAGGACTAGAAGAAACATTAATGCCACAGCTGTGCGCTTTTATACAGACAAAACTTTAGTATTCAGGAACAAAGTAAAAATTGAGTTATTTCATGCAACAGATGACAGAGCATCTGGATGGAAAGGTTTGGAGAGCTTTCTAGAATCTCCCATGTGACCCAAAGTGCTCTGCTAACTGTATAATAAAAGCAACTGAACAGGTTAGGAAAGGCCTGGTCTCTACTATAAATAGTCAGTACTGAAGACCTGACTTACAAAAATATTTATTACCAAAACTGTAACTAGTTAAAGACTGACAGTCTATGGAGTCACTCACAGAGCACAGGGGAGGTCTTATGAAAATATGTCTGAAGCGTTTGCTGGTTTTAAATGACAAATTTAATTTTGCCATTAAAATTAAAATACAAACCAAAAAAGTCAACCAAATCCAATAAAATCAGGTATAATTCTTAGTACTGAATCCAAGCTAACTTGATCAAATGTCTGAGTCACAGAGGAAGAAGAGGAAGAAGATGAAGATGATAATATGTCAACTGTCTTGAGGCTCAGAACAAAGATGCCGTGGAAAACCTGCTGGAGATACCTAACCTCTGGAGGATTTTTCTTGCTCTTTCTGATGATTTTCTCAAAGTTGTTGAAACACTCAGTTATAGTGGCCATAGACTATTGGCTTGCTACGTGGACATCCATGGACAATGCAAATGAATTCAGGAATGTTGATGATGTTAAGAGCACAAATAAGGTGGGCCATATCTTGGAGCTTGACAGGGAAAAAAAAAAAAAAAAAAGAAAAAATGTTCTAAAGTGATTATTTGCTGTTCATCTAGAAGCCAGCTAGATTGGAAAGACAGTTAGATATAGTAAGATTGCTTATTATATAGGATGGATTAATTGTTTATGATAAAATATAAGAATTCAAATTTTATGTCTTTTCAAACATGCAAAACTGAAACAGAAGCATGTTTGAGGTTAGAAAAATGATTGACTTTTCAAAGGAAGGAGTCTCATACTAAACTTTTCCATCTGGATTTTTTAACACCTAAGTCAATGACCCTATTTTCCTACGTACTGGCTGTCCAGTAATGTCCTGCCAGAAAAAAAAGGTCTTCAAGTGTGCTGCTTAAATACAATCTGCTTATAGCTGTAAATTTGACTGATATACAAATCTCTCACTGGAATCTACTTAGTAAACTTTCAGAAGGCTTAAATGTGTTATAGCCCTGGCACATTAGTCTAGGATTTGCTGTTGGAATTTTAGTGGTGCTTGAACTTAATAAAATGGAACTTTCCAACATCTCTCAAAAATGCCTTAATTCTTGAGAGGTTCTACTTTGGTTGAGTTTCTTGGCTAACAATTTGCATACTTTTGTATTTGTCCAGTTAGTCTATCTTCACAGTTCTAAGTACTATCACTTCAAGGTCTTGAAGGGTACTCATCAGTAGGCAGAGGGATCTTAGAACTACCAGATCTTCTAATTATGTGAACTTAATGAATTGCAGTCCCGTCATAGCTCTTTTATTTCTCAAATATTATATTAATATAATTATGTAATATAAGTGATGTGACACACTAGCTGATTGGTGCCAGGTACCTTGGGAACTTCCTAGTAGAAAAGAGAAATGTGTGTTTATTTCTAGGATTGATGTATTTGTCATTTTATTAGACTTATCATGTAGCTGTCTTCAGCACCCTCTCTGGAGCAGGGATTGTCCTTTGCCTCATCACATCTCTGACTGTGGAGTGGATGGGCCTCACAGCAGCCAAGAACCTACACCATAATCTCCTCAACAAGATCATCCTTGGACCAATCAGGTACAGTAAAAATAACGTTCTTCCTGAAAACGTACATACCCAAAACCTGTCCTGGTTTTGTAACTAGGAGGATACTCCTGTGAGAAGCTCTTGTAATTGCCCTGTTTTCTTCAAGGCCTCAAAAAGTGAAAATAACTAGTGAAGTGAGCGGTGGGGGGGGCAGAAATTCCATGTCAGAACATGTGACATTCAGCCGCTTTTTTATCTGGCTGAAATGTGTCAGATAGCTGGCACCCCCTTCAAGGCTGGGGTGTCAAGGAAAGCTTTGAGTGCAGTTCTAGCTCCAGGGAACCCAGCTCCAACCCTGAGCAATGAGCATGGGGTCAAACGATGTGGACACCAAGTTTCTTCTGATGGCCAGGGACAGGTTCTGTGCACGATAACCACAGTGTCTGACAGGCAGCAGGATGGCCAAAAGGATGCCTGCATAATGAATACAGTTATCACGGTTCTTTTATGAAACAACTGAGTCCTGGTGCCTAGTACTACGCAGGAGGTTGAGTAGTGGTCAGGGACAAGCTGTGATCTTTGGAAGGGATCTTAAATCTTGAGGGACCGCAGATGAAAGAGCAGGGGGCAAGACGGTAGGTTTTTGGAAGAGGAGACTTAAAAGTTTGTGGGGGGGAGGGGGGCGGAATGCCAAAATAAGCATTTGGATAGTTAGGATGCAGACATTATGATGTGTTATGTTATTCATATTTACTGCTTGGTTTTAGAAAATGTCTGGACACAGCTCTGTGTTCTGTCTGACTGGGCTTTTTATCCAAAACTGGAATTCCTTTTCAGGTAACTTTTTGTTTTTAATTTGTTCAACAGGTTTTTCGATATGACTCCATTGGGGCTAATTCTAAATCGCTTCTCTGCTGATACAAATATCATTGATCAGGTAGACGTATCAATATATTCTGGTTTATTACATCTTGGCTTTGTAAATTTTCGCTTAGCTACTGAATAAGATGATGTATTAAAATATTCAGTAGAGAAAGGCATAGCAAAAACAGGCTCTGAGAATGATAACAGACAAATTCAAAGTAGAAAGTACACACACATTTGTAGTAATGAGGGCAGGTAACCATTAGAATAAACATGGTGGGAGATGGTGGCTCTTAATGTCTTCATATGCAGACTGGTTGCTTCTGTTGGAAGATCTGGATTAGCAAAACACCAGATTTTGGGCTCAAAACAGGAAACAGGGTTGAATATAATAACTTTAACTATATGGGAGTACATGTGACAGATGTTCCATCCCAGCTGTAGCACCTGTGAATTTAGAGCATTCAGGGAAAGGAAAGGATGCTTTCACTATGGCTGTGAATTAAAATGTTTGGATGAGTAATAATCCTGAATGTAAGAGTGATGGGAACATGGAAGGAAAATTAAGAGGCTCTGAGAAAGAGCACGCTGTTTCTCTAAATATTTGGGATACCAAGAACAATTTTCTCTTTCTTGCCTGCTATATAAACAAGGTGGAAATGGCTTCTATTTCCCCATGATCTTTGAAACACTGACCTTTAGGAAAAAAACTATTGACTCATTTTTTAACCTCTGCACATTTGAGTAGTAGACCCACAGAAACATAAAGGCTCCTGAGAATATCAGTAAGTGCACAGTGGTATCATTCCACTTTCCCTATGGTCCTCTATAGGAAAAGGCATATTGTGGTTCTACCAGTGACTTTTGCCTTATGATTTTTTTTTGTTTCACTCTAGCACATTCCTCCTACCCTGGAGTCTCTTACACGGTCCACCTTACTCTGCCTGTCAGCCATCGGAATGATTTCCTATGCCACTCCATGGTTCCTTGTCGCCCTCGTGCCTCTTGGGATAGCATTTTATTTCATCCAAAAATACTTCAGAGTTGCTTCCAAGTACGTATTAAAAAACTGTCCTGAAAATTTCTTCTAAAAAATTTCTACATACCAATTGTGATGGAATGTGAGGTTATAGGAGCTAGTATAAGGGGGAAATGGCCATGGCATCCTGCTTTTGATCCTGAGGTATGAGTTTGAGTCACGCATTGGAGGATGTTTCCAGTTGACCTGACCTGATGGGGTATTTGGGGAAGTAACACTAGTTGCATCACTTTTGTACACTGTTGGCTGTAGAGTCAGATGAGCATGAAGTTTGTTAATCAACTAAGCCAGCTTGTATCTGGTCAGAGCTCCTTTTTGACCTTTTGAGGGTTAGTAGAGAATGGAAAATAACTTCCTGGATTAACGTCAGTCACGGTTTTTTCTTCATATTGGGAAAAAAACTCCACAGAAAGTAATTTCCACTGTAGAGCAACATTTCATATTCAGAATGGTTTACTGGCTATAAAGAGTGCGTTTTTTCAGCAAAAAGAGTGTCATGATTTCTTAGAGTCATGCTTCCAGTGCTAAATTAATTATATAATTTAGTAAAATATCTTAAGCAAGCCATTCGAAGTTTTTTCTTAAATTCAATCAGTCATGCTTCCTTTTTTTTTATCAGCCAGGTTTCTGGCTAGATTTACTCCACTTTCTGATACTTAAAAACACCTGTCAAGGTGCCTGCTGACCTGCAGGGAGGTCAAAAAACCTACCATCATTAGCAACTGTCACTTCTGGCCCTGTCTTTGCAGTATGCACATGGTAAAGCATTACCTGCTGTTTGGTAGCATCCAGTTAAAAGACACAGTGATTTTCAACTGAGCATTCCAGTACAGTTGGCTTCATGGACAATACTCTTATTTAGGTAGCCTGAGAAAGAATTCTGTCAGTTATTCCCCTTAAATCAATGGAGCAGGAGGGGCACAGAGCAACATATCAATAATTTAGCTTCACTTTAGCCTACTTTTATCATCTTTCCTCAGAATATCCAAGGAGATCTATTCATAAGAAAACTCTATAATCAGAATTCACAAAACAAAAATGTTTAATTCTGAAATAATTTGCTTAAATTCTCTGAGATTTTTCAGAAACCTTGTTCTTTCCCCACCAGGTTTCCAAACTAATGCTGTACATGGTAGTACACCAGGTCTCAAGGTGGCTAAGGAATCAGGAGACCTGCTTTTCATTCTTAAATGCATTATGGTCTTCTGAGTGTCACCCTGTCCTGCTACACATAGCAGTGCACACTGTTTAAACTTCTTATTTAAAATACACAAGAGTAGGCAAAATCTGATGTATTAGACCCCAGAGAAATACTGCAGTTTCTGGTTGTGATTTTATATGTGAGAGTAAAGCCTCCATCTGTCTCCAAACCTGTTTTTTTTCCACATGCTGTACCAATAGCCATACCATGCAAGCTAGTGAGAAGTTGATCACCCCTGTAGGTCAGCACACACACACACATACATCCATTGGCTCTGTAATTGCTGGTCTTCTGCAAGTCCATAACTACCTCATTCATTTTATTCCCTCACAGTTTTCTGGGAAAATCTGTATCAGCAAGTGCTTTTTTTTAATCTGTTTAAATTAAACTCTTTTAAATCACTTGTTAAGCATCCAGGGTTGACTTGTGTTCTTTCAATCCACAACAGAAATTAATAAACCAAATTTATTTCTAGAAAAAATAGTCTTGGGAAATGTAGGATGAAGGAATAGCTTCAGCCACTATTTATAATTATTTACTTGCATGCAGTACTTTCCAGGCATATAAGCTTCACTAATTTTTAGAAATGCAAATATTTACAGTATTTCTTGCAGCACTTTGACTCTTTGTTGTATTTTCCATTACATCTCTCAAAATCTTCTGTGTATTTTCCATCATAAATTTGAAAGAGAGCATATTTATCATCAAAACACAAGCAGCAAATTCAGTTCTGTATACTGTAGCATTCAGCATCAGGGAGCAGTTCTTTCTCCTGGCCTATCTAATGCAGTGTGCAACATAATAGGATTTTAATAAAGAGTTTAAATATCTAATGATCTGGTCTCTCTTCTGTTTATACAACTGGCTGCTATGCCAATGGCAGAGTGTTGCAGAAAGATGTGTTTTTCTCTGTGGTTTGGAAAACATTCCTGTTTCAGGAATAAATCATTAAATATCATTGTTCCATGCAGGTCTTGAAAATACCATTGCTGAATAATTGAGGAAATTTCTCATTCATATTTCTGTGTCAGTGCTGTCTCTATTTCAACCAATGTGATAATGTTAACACTACAAATAGGTCTGCTATAGTCTGTTATATTTTACGTTCAACATGTCGTGGTACTTACAGATACTCAAAATGAGGCAAAGTTTATACAGAAAGGCACCCTTTTTGTTAGGTCAGCTGGTACAGTTGCAATAAAACAGATTAACTTGCAGATACACAAACTCTATTTTATACCTGATGTAAGAGCCACAAATAGCAAGCTATAAAGTTGAAAATCAACTGTTCTGAGTTTAAGTTAATTATATTAATTATATTCATAAATTAGAATGTTTGAGAATAAAAGGTAATTAGGATCTGGCTAAAACGGACAGCAGGTTTTTATCCAGGAGAGATGTGATAATGTCATTATCGCTGCGGGACAAAGAGAAGCTTAGCTGTGACCAAAAGCTAGATCTGTGGAGGTGGCTGGGAGATGATTCAAAGGCTCCTATGGCAAAAGAGAAATATGATGTTCCCATGTCAGCATCTTTCTATACTACAGAAATACTAGTTTGTGTGATACTGAAAAGAATATGTGCAATACATAAAATATCTGTTCTTGTCTGTTATGCAGTAAAATTTCTACAGAGGCGTTTACATTGTAATGGCTGCCTGTTGTTTTTTGTACTCCCAGGGACCTCCAGGAACTTGACGACAGCACCCAGCTACCTTTACTCTGTCACTTCTCTGAGACAGCTGAAGGCCTTACCACCATCAGAGCATTCAGGTCCGTAAAACAAATGATTAGAGAGAGGCTTGGGTTCTGCTCTGGCCCGTGCAGCTTGTTGGACCATGTCTGAGAGCAAATTATTGGATTTTGTAGACTTAATTAAGCTATCTCAGAATAGGGAAGAAATTTTTGTTTTCCTGTTGCTTTGCCACGTCTCTAAACACTTGTGCATATTTTCGGTAACACACTAATTTATCTGTATTGGTTTTCCACTGAATTAAAGGTTATTATTTTTTTAGGTTACCGTATTTAAACTTTTAAGGTGTTTAGTTTAACCATGCCTTACTTGGACAGCAGGGAGCTCTCCTTTGTCAGGCAGGCACAGGCATCACTCCTTTCAGACTCCTCTGCTACATCCTACAAGCTGTGCTATCCAAGTGCCCCTGAATCATTTCTGTATTTAACCCACTCCTCAGGCAGGGAAACATCATTATAGTACTCTCCAACTGAAAGTCAGTATGCAGCTAGAGGGACTTTCCAAGAAAACTATGGCAGAACAGAACTTGATCTTAATATTGTAAAACCTAGCCTTGTCAATCAAAACCGAACAATAAATTCCACAACATTCAGAGAATTTTTCCAACTTTCCGTGCATATATTTTTTTTCTCTACCTACTACATGGAATATAGGCCAAATTCTCCTTGTATATTCACTACATTATAGCTGGCATGACTCTGTCAAAGTGCCAGCTTGATGTTGTCCTCCAGTAAGCGTAACTTGCACTCATTCCGTACACTGTAGCATTTCAAACCGGTGTGGATCACACTGCACTGCTATTTACACATGTATTTGATTGGCTTAAGACTGCTTCATCACGTCAAGCTGGCTTTAGGACCTAGGCTATTAGTTCAGAGTGCTGCGGTAAGGACTGTGGCAGGACAAGGAAAAATGTTGCTGTGTAGAAGAGATGTGAGCCAGTGGTCAACAAGAAATGTTGTAACAAGCTTTATCAACCAGAATGATGTATTGAAACAGTAAGTCATGATTAAGGCCTGATGCTGATGTACGCTGAGTGCTTCTTGAGAGGTTCAGAGTGGACTTTCATTACGTTATCTCCTGAGAAAGCACCAAGAAGGCGCTTAGCACTTCTTGGGAGTCGTTCAACTCTTCTTTACCTTACAAAATGGCAATGTGGGCTTGGATGCCGGAGAGCAAAAGGTAGCCCTCGGGAAGGAGTAGGCATCATAACCATCACTTGAGTTTTCCAGGATCTCTGGTACTAATCAAAGCCATTTCATTTCCCTGTCTGTGCTCCACTGTCAACCAAACCTGAAGTCTCCAGCATTTTTTGTCAGCAAGCTCGTATTTACTAATAGTCCTGTTAGTCATTCTCTGCAGTTTGAGTTCAGTATGTTCTAGGACAAAATAGAGCAGCCCCTCATATAACTTACCACAAAGTAGCACAGTTGGATCAGAAAGCAATTTCAGTGACCTTTGCTGCTTGTCATCTGACAGGATAAAAGTCTAAAACTGCTCAGAAGATGAGCTGGACGTGGATGAAAAGATACAGATTGAGCATGTCAGATTTTCCATTAGGAAAACAGTTTTGCTGCCAGAAAGGCAGACGAGCAGAATATTCAGTGCATCTTTGCTTCTCCCCGCGTCATTACTGTTACCAGTTGTTGTTTTGGGGAGGTTGCTTGCCATGTTTACAAGCTGTGCAGAGGGAAAGAAAGTATCAGTGAGAAAGGGCAAAAGAAAAAAAAAGAAGAGGTTTCTGTCAGAACAGGGGTTACAGGTGCTTCACAGCAGGGCCCTGAGACTTTGAAATGGAAGAGCTGGCCATGATAAAATAGACAATAAGCTGCTGAATGAAGTTTGGCTAGTGAGGGTATTTAATAGACAGTAGAATATGAAACAACAAAATGGTTTCCATCTGACTGCAGGTCGTATCTAAAGTACTGCAAGGCACCATGAATTTAATATACTTACACCAACAGAGAATGCCCCCTCCCTCCCGAAAGTGTACCTCTGCTCTTAGGTGCTCTGACATCCTTGCACTGGTTTTTAAACATGACGGGCATTACATGGGGGAAGAGAGAAACAAGTGACAGTGGAGGTAACACCGCTCAGTTTTGTAATTCAGAAATGATCCATAGCTCTCCCTCATTGTAGCTGTCCAAGCTGCTTAGGCAATGTGTGACTGGCTGAGAAAACAGCTGAGCTGAGTAGCTGAAAGGTATTGATCTACTGATCAATCTACAGTCTACATTAGTTGGAGCCTTAGAGATGTAACTCCTGTTGAAGACTCCTGCAGCTGGCCAGGTAACTTCTGAAATCAGATTTTAAGCTGACAGGTGAGCCCTCTGCTCTTGCTAGTGGCTTGTGAAGAAGAAGAGATGGGCCATGGCAGCACTCACCTGTGAGAGGATTGAAGGGCAGCAGCAGCCACAGTCCACAGGTATAAAAGCAGATATGCCCTGGCAAGTAAAACCTGTCCCTAGCACCCTGGCATTGCAGTCTGAGGGGACAGGCTCCGATCCAAAATCTAGTCCAATTGCTTGTCGAACAAATTCCTTCCCATTGTACGTGTAGGTCTGCCTGGTTAAGGAGAGCCCTGGCAGCAGGTACGGATCCTTAGAGAAGAACTTTTAACCCGAAGTTTGGCAAAAGCAGAAGGGCAAAAAGTTTTGGTTTGGGGGGAGGGGAGGGAGAGAAAAATTTAATGCTTCATCCTTTTGTGTTTGAGTGTGTAATGTGTTGTAATATAACAACTTTGCTCTTGGCAGGCACGAAGCCAGATTTAAACAACGTATGCTGGAACTAACAGACACGAACAACATTGCCTACTTATTTCTATCGGCTGCCAACAGATGGCTGGAGGTCAGGACGGTACGTTCAGTTTAGTCCCAGCCATGGTTTTGAAACCTTGGAAGCAAACAGAGACTTTGCCTGATGCAGAGAAGATAATAACGAGAATTAATCTCGCGATGAGATTATACACACGGTTCCTTAAAATAGGTTGCGATTGCTTATGTTAAACCCATAGGGTTTCTTCAGCTTTCTTGGCCAGGAGTAAGAAAATACAAGTCTCCCTCATCTTTTGCTGTTGTGATGTCTAGCGTCTGAAGAGAGTGCAAGAACAAACATTTACATAACTTGAAATAAGGCTTTCTCTACTACTGTGCAGCATCTGCAGACCTGCCGCAGCAGGAACTACTTTCAAAGCAGAGCATGGCTTTTGAGTAGTTTTGTGAACTGTGCCATCATTCTGCCAGGGCTGTTTTAGGCACCGCTGAGCTTCCAGGTCCTGAGGTATCTCTCCAGCAACAGGTTTAATCCCACAACTGTAATTTAATCCCCTCCTTTGCAGTGCCATTACTGCAGCTGTGAGGCCATACTGTTTGTGATTTTACTGTTCCATATCACGAAAGATGGCAGAACTAGACTCCAACTGAAAAACAAATGACAGTAGGGCACAACGCAGCCACTGCCAGTGAGACAGGTTCCTGGCATTTATGGGTGCTCTCCAGGGACAGCACAGGAGGAATTTTCCTGATCTGCAAGGCAAGAAGAGGCAAGCAAAGTCGCTGTGATTTCCTTATTCATCTGACACTAAAAGAGCAGTGAATAAGCAGAGCAGTGACCTGATTCTGCTAGACACAAATAGTAACAGGCACAATTAATCCTCACATCAAAGGCTGTATCCTGACCTTCATTTCCTGGTACGCTGGTGGAGCAACAAAGTTGTGCTCCATTTCTTAGGATGGCAAAGCTTTCCCTTGTGCACGAAGCTTTCAGCCTCCTACAGCATCAAAGATCAAGCTGAACTTGCTTCCAAATCAAAGACAGATAAATAACAGAGCAACAGCCAATCCTGGAATAAGCTGTGGCAATGCCTGTTAATGTCTCACAGTCTTAGACTTGCATGTGGAATGAATTTGATCCAAGAATATGCATCGCTTCATCATAGCATTAGAAATAATGTGTTCTTGCCAAGGAATAGTTCATTTATCTCTGCCTAATGACACAGCGGTACTAAGATCACTCAAAAGTTTGTAGGATTTAATAGCAACTGTGAAGTCCTGTCCCAACTGTTGATGGAGACTCGAGATCATTGTGCTTCTGCTTCCCTGTAGACATTAAGTTTGAGTCTGTCATCTGCTCATCAACAATTTTTACAGACAGATGAACTAGGCAGCCCTCGTTTCAAATCTCAGAAGGAAAGATTCCAGGCAGGATATTATCAGACAGGAGGAAAAAAATGGATGGAAAATGCTAACCCTGTAATCCAAAGTAAATATAATGCAGGGAGCAGTGGGAGAGTGGGAATACCAGCAGTCTCATGAATCAGGCACCTTGACAACTACATGAGATCACATGTGGCTTTCACTTCAGAACTGAGGTACACCTCAAGACAATGTGTTCAAGCTCCTGCAAAGCTTGTGAGAAGTCAGATCTTTCTAATGCAGCCTACACAGCAATTTCTGTAAAGCAAGTCATCACCATGCAAGAGAGCTGAGATCCTTCAGGTATCTACCACGGAATCACTCTGAAACTCAAAGTGCTGTGGCAGGAGCAAGGCTTAGTAGCCCATTTGCAGCACCACAACTACACAGCTATACTGCTTTCAGAGTCCACACTGCCAACACCCACATGGTCTTTCACTGCAGGCTGTGAGTGTATAGTAGGCTTAGGGGTGCCTTCACCATGCACAGTGTCCCACTGCATGATGTAGACACTGTATGTCAGTCTGCCCACTTGTGCCAATAAAACATGTGCATGACCTGTATAAAGTCTACCAAAATTCTTCATGGACTTTGTGAAGTCACTGATACTTCTCTTTTTTGGGGAGGCAAACCCATGTTTGAGAAGACCTGAAGGAAAGTAGAGAGGGGAATTGATTTGTTTTAGTGGTAGGAATTATGGGTGTCATTGTTATGCCATTCTTATGATTTGGGGTTTTTTTATGTGCTCATTAGATTTTTTGATACCTGCTCTTTTTGGGGTGGCCACAAGGAGATACCCTAGCCCAAATGGATTTGCAGAAAATACTGGCCTGTTTCACTTGTGTTCAGCAAGTTCCTATAGAGTGTTTCAGGTTGGACATCACAACCCCTGACCTTTTCCAGGGCAACCAAACCAGAATTAAGGACTAGGTGTCATTATAGAAATAATCCTCAATAAAGCGAACCTGCTCTGCAACTAAAGAAGTTTTCTTGTTGCTGCATTTTAATGTTGCCTAGAATCTTTCTCTCCCCCTCTCTCTCATTCCAGGATTACCTCGGTGCTTGTATAGTTCTGACTGCGGCTGTCACTTCCATCACTGAAGGGCCTAACTCGGGGTTTGTGGGGCTAGGTCTCCTGTACGCTCTGACGGTATGTACCAAGGCAAAGCATAAGAACCTTCAGACCAGCATATTAATTTTATAATATTTTTAAAAATACATATACGTGGTTATCTTCCAGCTTTCTTAATCTTGAAAAAAACAATCTTGCAAATAATGGATTCGAGCCAAAGTTGACAGAGTTCAGGGCAACTTGGACTTGCTTCAGGTTTTATGAGCCAATTAAAAAAACACAACCATTCCCAGGCCCTGCGTGCTCCCAAGCAGAGCAGGAAAATTAAAAATGCGTAAGAGGACCTGCTGTGAATTCTGTTTTGCACAACACAGTGCTGGTTCTGCCTGTATATAGCAAAACCTGCCAGAAAATACTATCCCACAGACTGTCATAACCTGGGTAATGTTTAACCAAAGACCAAATAAAATAATTGCTGAAGAACCAGAAATGCCAGTTCTGCCTTTGGAAGGAAACTACTCAGATGCCCAATATTGTCCACAAAATTCTGAGTGTATTTGGGGATTGGGACCTTTGGGGCTGGTAGGCATGATTCATCATGACAGGTAGCAGTAGGAAAGCAGAGGAGACGGGCTTAGGAATTATGAGATGTTGGTGGGACACTAGCCGATTCATTTTAGCTCTATCATTAGCACTGAGCTATTAGAGCTGATTCATGGAAAGGAACAGTGTTTTAGTGTAGTAGGCTCTAAGAGAGGCGGAGAGTGCATCATTAGCATAGAGTGAGTATGATCACGACAGAGAGCAGAAATATCACTGAATTAACCATGAGAGTGGGGACAAAAGCAGGATGAGGATAATGGCAGGAAGAATTTTTGAAATCATGTCTGGCATGGCAAAAAAATGGCTGCTTTATGGCACTGGTATGACGGAGGGGTATGGGTATGGGTCTAATGCTAAGATTTGGCTTTGCACGTAAATGCTGGCGAGCCCGTGGTTACAACAGAAAGTTCTCGGCAGCTGCCTTAGGGTGGCCTTAGATCCCCTTTGTGCCGCTGTTGCAGCAGTGTGAGAATCTGCCAGCAACTGAGAATCAGTCCCAGTGCTTCAACTTCACTCTGAAAACATTCCTGGTAATCCTGCTTCATTAGCAGAGATCTGGAAGCGCCAAGATGTCTGCATCAGCTTTGGCTTCTTTGTATTTAGTCTGTATTTGCAAACAGATCATAGTGTAAATTAGCCATGTGCTGAAGTCTGGCATAGCAGAGGAAAAAATGCTGTAGTCACCAAGTGATTACCTCTCTCTCCTGCCCCACAATAACACTGATGAAAGTTTGAATGCAGTTGGATCATTACCTGTGTCCCCTCACACAGGTTTTTGTATCATTTCTCTTTGGAGCTAAGAGAGGGCTGATATTTGGACCTGGATGAGAGCAAACTGTTTGTACCAACATTGTGTTTACAGTAGACATCCATAAGCTTATTCTCTCCCCTTGTATAAACACTGCCAACTCCCTTGCACAACTGCGATAAAGGTTGAAATAATGGGTAGAGCCTTTCAGATGCCAGGCTCTGTTATCAAATCTGCCAGATCTATGATTGCAGCCTGCTACTCTGCAAGCAGCAGTTCTGCAGAGTGTTTAGCTTATCTGCAAACATACCCATTTCTGTAACTTCCTGACTCAAAAGCTGGACACAGAATGAGTGGGTTTCTGAATAACAAAGAAAATACTTCACGCTACCCCTAGGATAACTCTATCTTAAGGAAAAAGCAAGCAACTAAATCCTCTAAACTAAGAACAAACCTTACTGCTGAATCTCAGTGAAAATTATTTACTGTATGCCTATTGCATCAGGCTTAGGTAAGTGGAAAAGAAGTGGAGCTGGGTGATTTATTCAGAATAAACTTCTTATTTGGCAGATTCACCAATCTCCCACAAATAAATGACAAAATCTTTCTCTGCATAGGTCTGTGTATAGGATGTTTTCACTGTCTAAGTTAAGTTTCTAAACCTTTATTCACATATGTCAAGTACCTCAATTTTTAAAGGTGCTTGGCAATCAACTGTTCCTAATAAGATCAATTTTCCTTTTTTATATGAGCACCTAAATACAGGCTTAGGAAGGTTTAGGAAATGTTTAGGAAGTTGCTTTACAATTTTCAGCTTTAAATAGTCAGTCCTGACTAGACGTCAGTTTCTCTAAGTTACTGGGTACTAGACAACTAATTATCATCTATTATCTACTACAAGTAACACCTTAACTATTGATCAAATCCTTTTGATTACAAATGGGAATAAAAACCTAGAAGGAAATACCATTGAGCTGACAATACATTTTTTCTCATATATTTCTGTGCTAAAACACCCTCACATTTTCCACAGAGAGACATGAATTGTCTAAATATGCACAGAAGGTAACAGAAATGAAATGCCTACCAAATCTTTTCAATGTATTTGCAAATAGTAAAATTTCTTAATCTTTAGTTGCAGTCTTTGAAAGATTAGAAAATGAAATATTTCCAGACAGTGCTTCCAATTTTGATTTTGTCTCTGTGTGTGTGTTTAAAGAATATGCCTTTCAGTACTGATTACTAGATGCCAAGAACAAGAGATTCCCTTAATCAGTCACATCTTCAGTCTGTAGGTACAACCTTTCCATATTTCTCCTTCAAAAACCAAGGATCAGAATACCAAGCACAAAATTACTATGTCAGGGTTGTTTGTGTTGGCATATGACTGGCTTCTTACATATTTGATGCTGTTGCACTGAGTCTAGAACTGTTGTAACGTCAACGAGAGACCCACTGTGCTGAGTCAGGCCAAAGACTTTTACAAATTTATCCAACCTTTATTCACAAACAGGCAGATGAACAGACAGAAGGCTGAACCCTGTCCTTGTTTTCATTTTGTGATGCAGATAACCAACTATTTGAACTGGGTGGTGAGGAATCTGGCTGATCTGGAGGTGCAGATGGGTGCAGTAAAAAAAGTGCACAGCTTCCTGAACATGGAGTCAGAGAACTATGATGGCTACTTGGGTATTGCACTCTAATCTTTTTGGGTTTTAATGTGGTAATGTGAAAGCACGGTAGACTTGGTCATGCAAAATGTATACGCCTCTTTGGCCAAAACCTGTTATTATTGACATGTAGGAACTCCCACTGACCTGAGTGACAAGGATAGCCAAAAGCAGCTATGAGATATGTAGCCCATGCTATTCAACATAAAAAACCCCTACCAAATGCCAGGGAAACAAAGCATGGCCCTGTAGTACAATCCAAAAGTACTAGGGCACAGTTATAGATGGGATGAACAAAACATCCGTGTAGCTATTCAGAAAACAAAAATATGGATAAAAATTAGAAATGCACTAACAGTCACATGCTTTGCAGCAAATGGGATCTACAGGACAGGGGCATGTTTGCAATTAGACCTCAGCAACTCCCCTGAGCTGCACGTTGTTGTTCATACTCCACATATTTCAAATTGGCTTTGATTGGTATTTTAGAAGTGCTTGAAACGCAAGGCCAAAATGCTTGCAGGTCAGCAAGCTTCCCTGGAAAGCCAAGCCCCTTAGTCTGGAGACAAAACCTGTCTGTGTATTGGCAAATCAGGATGAAATATGAGCTGTGATAATGTCAACAGCTCATGTTGTACGGCAGTAACAGCATCCTTCCTTGCGCTGCCCTTCCTGTGCTGGTTACTGACTGAAGAACATGTTAACACTGCGCTGACACTACATTCTTCTCTGCTCATTTGGCTTCTCCCTGCTTCATTGCCAAGAGCCACTTTAGCATCTGCCCTCTCGTCTTCTGTGTCGAGATCGGGAAGCTAAGTGGTAACGTGCCCGCCAGGCAGTTCCCAGCTCCCTGTCAGCAGGAAACTGGGACTCCATTTCTTGAGTGGCTTCAGGAAGGTGCCCAGGCAGGAGGGGGGGCGGAGGGGAAAGGGAATGTCATAAAAGGTGACCCTCTGATAGCATTCCTTTTGGTTTGGTTTACTGTTAACTATTTCAGATCCCTCCCAAGTCCCAAAAGACTGGCCCCAAGAAGGGGAAATCAAGATTGAAAATTTGTGCGTTCGATATGAGAACAACCTGAAGCCTGTTCTTAAGCATGTTAAGGCGTACATCAAACCAGGACAAAAGGTACTGTGTCAAGCAATTGCCGATCATCCTCATTCTGGAGCAGATCTTCCTTATTGTGTTTTCTTTTCTAAGGTGGCAGAAGAGCAAGAATAACAACAATTTGCAGTGACAGCTATATATGTTGATGGTCCTCTCTGAGGTCCCTGGGCATGGATCAAGAAACTGACACTAATGACATCTTATTCTTGGCTGGGATCAGTTTTCCTTCTGAGAGTCCCACTTCTTTCCAAGTCCATCTCCCTTGCATAGAGTGAGCCTAGGTGGCCAGATGAGATTAGATGAACAACAGACTGGAAATGAGTAAAAAATGCAAGAATATCTCATATTTCAGCATATAGTGTCATTGGAGTCCACGTCAAAATGCTGAAGTTTCAAAAATGTTCCTGGGACAAGTCCTCATGATGCTGAGAGGCAGAAAAGAGGAGCGTGCTTGCCATGCTCTTTTGTTTTTTCCCTGGTGTCTGCCACTGGCCATTGGGAAGGACGTTTCTTCTCACCAGTAGGGCAGTCCAATCCAGGTTTCCCAGAAGGACTGCAAGTCTGCTTTAAGGCTTCCCTCTATAAGTAAGTAACATCTCACTTTCTTTTGCAGGTCGGCATCTGTGGTCGTACTGGCAGTGGCAAGTCATCCCTGTCTTTGGCATTCTTCAGAATGGTGGACATATTTGATGGTTAGTTTTCACTGGAGTATGTTGTCACTCCTGACCTGCTCCCCCCTTATTTCTTCAGAAGAAGCAAGGAGTCTTTTTGATAGTTTATATCCTGGCTCTCTGGCTCAGAAGATACTTGATTAGAATGGGGCTTGTTATGCCTGATCCTTCAAAGTACAAAGTGTCCTATTGTGAGTAGCGCTTGGTTCTTCCAGGTAATGTTATGCACGGATTCTACTTCTAATTTTTTAAATTTTTATTTGCGTATGCTCTGACAAAACAATATGCCATTTTTGAGATAGGAGGAAAAATACGCAACTCTCTGGAGTCTCTACATCTCTCCCTAAAGAATAACTGCATTAACTTACCATAGCTGTCAAAATGTTAAAAGAATAGAAATGAGAACTTAACAATTCCATTCCCTTTATTTTTTATTTTATTGTGGTTTCCCACAACTACAGCAGAAACTGACTAAAGGTTTTGGAAACATTTTGCTCTGTTTTCACTCCTGCAGCATTTCACTCTCCCAGCTAATTGGAACAAACTGGTATGCAGCAATATGCACCCTGGCATTTATAATACATATACATGTGTACTGTTGCAGGAATACAGAAACCTACTGGAAAGTCATCTTTTTATTTCAAAGATTTCCGTGTTTCTTATTTAGCCATTGCATGTGGAAGATTTGCTAGGGAAACCCCAGTAGGATGTGGGAGGATAAGTAAATCCAATGCAGCTAATACTTGCTTTTGTTGTGCTTCTGTCCCTATATGTATCTATGGTAATAGGTTTCTGATTCAAGACCGGGGTTCCTGGATATATAAATAGTGCAAACAAATAATAGTTATATTTATGGCCAACTTTAAGTTTCCTTCTACTTTAATCTTCTTTCTATATCTTTTCTTTATCTGTTCCTTCTGTATCCCCAGTTTTTCCCAATGGGAATGCCTAAGTCTCTTCTAATCAAGCTCTGTTATCCTTTGTGCATATCCCTCTCTCTCTCTCTCTCTCAGCAAACCATATTTGCCCTCTATGCTGGTCCACTTCTGGGTGGAGTCCTGGCTCTAATAAAGTTACATAACAAGATTTCAAATAACTTTACTGGAGCCAGATTTCATTAATGTTGTCCATCTTGGTTCCTTATGGCTCTGTTATTTCTTTGAACCTGTATGTGTTCCATGTTATTCCCCTACTCTCACTTCTTTCTTTGTTCTCTAGTGTTTCCTTTTTCTTGCCTTCTGTTCAAACCACATCTCATTTCTCTTCTGTCTTGCTTGGCCGCACCTCATTACTTTCCTGGTTTCCCAACTCCTCTCTAATTTACTTTTTCCCTTAAGTGTCCTCATCTGCTCTTCTCTTTTCCTTGAACAACCGGGCTTCTACCAAAAATGCACTCCCCTATTTCCAATGCATGCCATACTAATTTTTCTCTCATTAGTCCACCTCATCTTCTGCTAACCTTCTCTCACGTCCTTATTGGTGAAGAAAAGGAATTGCTTAAGTTTCTGCAACCACTGATGTCTCATACTGAAGTCTTATGACCTGATTTAGACTTTCTGAAAGTCTGAAAACAATTGGACTTTGAACCCTACAGATGAAATCTTGGTTCCTCTGAACTTCTAATAAAAGCTACAAAATGCAGTATCATGACAATTGGGAATGACAGAAAAGGCATATGTGCACAGCTTTGAATATCTATGTATTTGCCAGTTCATGGTTAGGTTGTCACTGTTGGGAGAGAGAACTGATGAACTTAATGTTAGGTACTTCCCAGGGCTGAGTGCAGCTGCCCGGTGAAGTAATCCAGAGGGAAACTGCAGAAGTGAGCCTGATGAAAATACCCCTTACCATGTCCTCATTCAGTTTGCCCTGGCCTATCCCTTCCACATAACCCAGAGGAAGTTTCTGTGTCCACGGAAAGTCAGTGGGGTCAGTAGTTCCTGGCTTTTGTTTGAGGAGTCAAGAGAAGAGATTCCTTCTGCCCTTCTCACCCTCTTCTACTTTCAGAGCAGCCAACCAGTTTCTCTTGTATGTTTCCCCCATCTCCCTTGCCGGAATATCAGCAGTTGCCACACCCAGCACATGATAAATCAGATTTTCAGATGAGATCCATATGCTCATTGACCTGAAGTAGTGACTAGAAAAGGAAAAATCCTCTTACTTTACCAAGTATCCCAGCTGTTGCAGCAACTTCCTGGCGGGGAATGCACTAGTAGGTTAAGGAGTGATTAATGTGACTGCTTCCAGTAATTTTATGCTAGCAGAAGAGTATGTGGCTAATTCACAACCAAATACTCCAATGCAACTGAGCTGTAGGAACCAATATGAATGGTATTAAAATGCCTTGAAGTAGGACATCCTTTTTGTTTTTCTGATCTGCCTCTCTACTCCATTCCTTCTAGAATTCGAAGGATAGTTTTGGCTCCTGATGTATGAATTGCAGATACAGACATATATTATGCAAAAGAAATTGTGCACAATCTCAAATTAAATATCTTCTGTAACTGTTAAAGTCAAGGGGAACAGAGAAAGGCACAGGATGTGGCTAATTACAGAAGTTGCTCTTGTTCTCGCTCTGTTTGGCTGTAAAGCTCAGGTTGCCCCATAAGAAACTATCCGTCTGGTGCTGCCAGTAATCCATAGCATGGAAGCCACGTATTTCCTTTAAGGGAAGGTGGAGGCGGGGAAAGAAAGAGAGCAAGGCAACAGTGTCGCTAATAAGCTGGGTTCCCTCTGGCTTGCGTTACTACATACGTTCCCCTTCCCCGTGTTTATATAACGGTGCTGAGAGATCGCAGAGGCACGCTGCCTCATCATCTGGAGTCCAGCCCAAACCAGCTGTTTTCTCTTTCTGTCTGCTACCTGCAGATCACATGCTTTGTGCAGTTCCCTCACATGTCTTCTGCATATTGTTTTAAACAGGGAGGATAGTGATTGACGGAATAGACATCAGCAAATTGCCTCTTCATACTCTCCGTTCCCGACTCTCCATTATTCTCCAGGATCCAATATTGTTCAGTGGCTCTATCCGGTAGGTGTATGCCATCAGGGGGTGACAAGCAGCATTGCATGGTATGTTTGTGATGGGCGCGGTGGAACAGGAAGGATTGTAAAAGGGAAGGAACCTTCCTATCTCAGTCCAACCTGTCTACACAGTCTGTCCAAGGAAAGTCAAGTGACATACACAATGCCAGAACGTTCCTTTGGAGAAGACCTGAATGAACTGTAATTGCAGTAACAAGACTCCTGTTATGGTTTTCTTTGCAGCTTTAATTTGGATCCAGAATGCAAGTGTACCGATGATAGACTCTGGGAAGCTTTGGAGATTGCTCAGTTGAAGAACATGGTCAAGTCATTGCCAGGAGGCCTTGGTATGTCTGAACCAAGTCTCTGGGAACATAGGCCAATAATGAAATTATGCATGCATGAGCATGCACACATATAAACAGATACATGGGATCTTACACTCTGAACCATCATGTAGGAGTTGACAGGCACCTAATGAATATTCTGCCTCTATGCTGAAGAGAATATTCTTACTAAAAAGTGAAGAGTAGTCTGGTTTTGACTCATTGCAGAAAAATCCTGCAGCACCTTAGCATCATAGTGGGGTGACTAGTCAGCAAAGAGTTAAAAAAGAGCAGTTTTACCTCCTCCTTCAGCAGAATCTGGCTCTGCCAGCAGAGCTGTAGTTCTTGTCTAGAGTACTGACAGCGCATTTTTCTTATCATTTCAGATCTGGTTCATGAAGGAAACTCACGTATTTCCTTCCATATTAAGGGTATTTCATGTTACTAAGATCGTATTCATACATATTCCTGCAGCCTACCAGATTTGCTAACTATTTGTGCCAACTATTTGCTTAATGATATATTGCTCCTTTCTCAAGAAACTGTGCTTGCTTTTCTTGGTATCACTCCATTACAGTGTTCAGTCAAGATTATGCTTATTGGCTTTTACAGGGATTTTGCTTGACCCTGGAATAGTCCACAACCAGAGCTTTCATGGTGCCCACTCAAAATCACTGGGTCCTGACTGTATGAACGTATAGCATTTCAGTGGTGTGACATTCAAAGTAACTGATTTTATTACAGATGCAATGGTAACAGAAGGAGGAGAGAACTTCAGTGTAGGGCAAAGGCAGCTCTTCTGTCTGGCCCGAGCCTTTGTCCGCAAGAGTAGCATTCTCATCATGGATGAAGCCACAGCATCTATTGACATGGCCACAGTGAGTATAGCAATTAGCACCATCGATGCATGGATCTACTAGGAGAGGAGGCATCATCTTCCCTAAATGTCAGCCATGAGATCTCTTTAGCAGAAAAAACTGACAGCTTTTTTGCCTTTCTCTTGTGTTTGGTTTCAGCCGTTGCTGTTGATGTGTTTTAGGGATTGATGACAATGGTGAAGGGAAAAAAGACAAAATGAAATAGAATCATAGAATCATAGAATCGTTTAGGTTGGAAAAGACCTTTAAGATCATCAAGTCCGACCATTAACCTAGCACTGCCAAGTCCACTAGAAATGTTTTAGAAAATCCCGTGTGGCATTTCATTACTGAGAATCTGGTGCACAGATCAGAGATAGTATGGAATATGATCCTCTCTCTTAGGTGCTTGAAGACACATGAATTAAAATGTTAAAGGATTTAGTAACTGAAGTAAGCCTTTTCCTTTGATAGGAAAACATTTTGCAGAAGGTTGTGATGACTGCCTTTGCAGACCGCACAGTTGTAACAATAGCGGTAAGTATTGATGCCAGCAGATGCTCTCTTTCCTCGTTCCTCAGGCAGTTAATCTTGCCTTTCACCAGTTAAACATCACTATATAAAACTAAAACCATCAAAAAATAAAACTAAAACACAAGGTCAGAATATTCCCAGATACTAGAACAAGTCAAGACACATACTATCAACCTGAAATTTTGCAGTAACTGCTATCTTGCAAGTGGGCCAAACTAAAACATTTAGATCTGAAGAAGGACTTTACAGGAACTTCAGCATCTACACTGTCTCCAAGAAAATTTGAAGTCATTCTCACTAAAAAATTGAAACCGAACCCATGGGTTAAACCATTATTGAAAGTTGCATCAAAAGCTATATTTGAATTTTGCCTCTGCAGTCTATGCATGTATAGTGTCTACAATCATGGCACGAATTTATAAAAGGAGCTGAAATTTCAAAAGCTTGTTGGTGTGGTTTCTCAAGTTGGGTTATCTTTTCTTTCAGAATAAAAAGTTGGGTCTATGATAAAGGTTTTAAAAACTGGAATCAATAGGATTCGCTCAGAAATGAGTATCTGCTCAACTAAGGGTTTATGATATTTTTTCCTGTTTTCCTGCCATTTCTAGTGCGCAAAAGTTCCATATATCTGTGCAGGTATGCACGTGTATGTGCATACATATACATGCACATTCGTGTACACACATACACAGCGTTCCACCTTGTGATGGCAGGCTTACTCAACAAACAGATGTTTTATCCACGAGATAAATACGTGTTTCAACAGCTGTTTCATTTGCTTTGTCTGGAATCCAGTCCTGCGGTTAGAGATTAGAGTTATGCCTCCTGGACTCTGATTTCAAGTCTGTCAGTGACTAGTTTGTGTCAAGCAAACCACTTAACCCAGCTCATTTACAATAGGCTCTAAGGTTCTTGGATGTGTAAATGCTGAAGATTCTAGCAGTAAGCATATTCTCCCTCAGTTACATGCCATTCAAATTTTCAGTATTGTCCTTCTGACTGAAATCTCACTTTTCTTTTGCTTTGCCTTTCCAAAGTCTGTGTCTCAAGCAAAATGGCACACGTTAATATTTAGCTTTCCTCACAGAGTTGGCTTCATTTCCTTCCTCTCTTCCTTCATGGCTGATCGTTCCTTCACCCACCTGTTTTTCTTTTCTTTCTTCCAGCATCGCGTATCTCACATCTTGGATGCCAATATTGTCCTAGTCCTTTCTGAGGGCTTTCTAGTTGAATGTGACACTGCCTCAAACTTACTCCTCAAAGAGGATGGCCTTTTCACCACTTTGGTGAAGACTCACAAGTAGACTCTCTCAGTCCACACTGTTCACGAGACTTCTGGCTCTTTGGTAGTTATTTTTACCTCTTTAGTTTCCTTTCACTCTGCTTCCTTTCTACTGCACAACTTCTGAGATGACAGTGCAAGAAGGTGTTTATTGTGTGGTTCCTAGGTTTCTTTAATTTCATGACTATTTATGCTAATCATATTTGACTAAAGCTTAGACAAGCAGCTAACATTGAGTATATAATGTTAGAGGAATCCACTCCATAAAGTAATCCCTGACCTTCAGCCTTTATAGTGAAATATCACACTTTTAGAGTTCATCCTGTCTATACCTGACTGGCTGTATTCATATGGCATTGAGATCAGACTCAGCCTGGCTCATTCCTGTTGCCTATGGGGCTGAACTATTGCCTGTAGCACCCACAGATTTAATCTTAGAGGGAGCTAATTGATTTACAGAAGGAGACAGCCCAGGAGTGCCCTAAGATAGATGCAGAGCAGACCGTCAGGGTACAGAGACCAAGGAGTGGAGCAGGACGCTAAGCCACCGCACAGTGCAGGCATACCCAGGATGTTTCTTCCCCATATTTCCTAAAGGGGAAGATGTATTTCAGTGATGCCGTAGGATTTATTCCAACAGCTGTGCTGCCCATAATGGCAATTAGCAGACCAAAAGTGAAGTGCATGCTTAAGTATTTTCAGGCTTGGTGCCAGAGGCTGTAAAGTAATTGGAGATCTCTTCAGATTAAAGATATAGTACAAGGACCTACTCCAAATACCACTGTAAACAAGGATAGCCTTTCACCAACTTGGTATGCCTTGCATTAGGCCCATTAATGAACTGCAGTGAGAATTACCACAGTGAACATTTCTGTATGCTTTTCTTTACGGCAGCATCGGGTTCACACCATCCTAACGGCAGACCTGGTCATTGTCATGAAGCGAGGGAACATTTTAGAATATGATACGCCTGAGAACCTGCTTTCTCAAGAAGACGGCATCTTTGCTTCATTTGTCCGGGCTGACATGTGAAGAATCACATGATGCATTTTAATAGCTTATTTTTAAACAAATGAAATGCAAATATTTTCTATTCAATGTAACATCACTTTTACCTTTTTTTTAGAGCTTCTTTCTTCACACTTCCATCTTCCAAAATAATAAAACCTATTGTAATACACGTATGCCTCAAAGCAATAAAAATGTCACTTCATTCAAAAGATACTAAACTTGATACACACACACATGCACACACAGAGGCAGAAGTTTTTAATTCCTGGGAATTTGGCATTTTCCTTAGACTTTTTAGTGGCTTTATTTTCTTTTATAGAGAGCAAAAGAATGCACGGCTCTTATAAACTGCATATGCTATGCTGGAACCAGCAATCAAATTGTGCACTTTGTCAAGGAAATGAGAGATCCCCAGAAGCATTGTGTCCCCAGAGGGGAAAAAATAAAAAACAAATCCAAATCCATAACACTTGGGGCAATCTGCTGCATTCCAAAGGCATAAACTTTGCTCTTCAAGTAGTAGTGGAGGAGCAGTGGAATGAGGGAAAGGAATTTCATCAGAAATAAGGAAATTCTTCCTGTCCTTCACTTTAGTTCGCACATATAGTTGGCACAGCACTGCTTTCAGTGCAATGATGGCTTATCCCTACAGCCAGTTCCTAAAACCATATTTGCTCTGCAGACTTTCTTCAATCAAAGATGCAAATCATCCTGTAATTATGCATGCTTTAATAGGCTTATCAGAGAATTTTGTCCAGTATCTTAAGACTTTGTATTAAAAATAATCTGAATTTATAAACTTGATATTAGCCAATCTTTTAAACATGTCCACTAAAATATTCTACTTAAAATGGCATGTAATTAGCCAACCACTAATTGTTTAGTATGTCTTTAGTCCTTCACATTATTTTTTATCCTGGGACAACCTTTCTTTTCCTTTACACATTTCTGGCATATCTCTAAATCAGATCTAGTCCAAGTATGATTTTCAAATTGTTTCTGAATTTAGATACGTATTTACATCATACAGCTTTGAAAATGTTGCCTGCACTTGACTAATGCGTATGGCTAGATTCTGAACCATGAGAACTGCACAGTGGGCACTAAACCTCCAGAAGGAGTTTCATAGACGCTTTCAAAGGCAGAGCTTGAGACATCAGCTTCACGAGTAGTATTCAATGCGATTCTTATTCACCTATTGTTATAAGATTTAGGAAGAACACGAGGTGCACTTAAGCCTATTTCTAGTGTAGTGAAAAGAACATAAGGCACAGTACTTGGCAAAAAAAAATGCTATCAATTTTGGAGAAGTTGTAGGACTTAACAATGGGATTACATTTAGTCTAGTAGTATAAAAATGATACAGTCGTTTATCTTTTTTTTCTCGTCTTAACTATTGGAAATAAAAGCTGTGTGGCACAACTAAACAAAAAAACTCAGTCTTGAACATTTTATGAGGGGAAGTACTTCTGTGATTTCCCTGTCTACTGCTGTGAAAAGTTTTTGCTCTTTTCTGGATTAATTTCCTGTGTTGAACTTTGTCATACAAAGAAAATAAAAAAATAAAGCAGATGTTTACAGCGGAAGCGCATGTTGTTACACAGATTTCAGAGCCAAAAGGCCAAAATCATTCTTGATTTAATTTCATTGTCTTCAGTGAAAAGCTAATTGGATTCATTGCTGTCAGACTCAGACAGTATGAAGATGAAATACACATAACTTTGTTTATCTGTGTATCTTTGATGACGATGCAATCCTGATTTATTTCAAGTGGTGCCAACTAGTTTAGTGAGATCCCGGTTCCCACTACATTAAATGGCTGCCATGGGCCTGGGATTGTGTCAAGTGTCTTGTAGTACTTAAGAGGGGCCAATAATTAGTACCTTTTTCCTCTTACATATGTCCCACAGCCATTACAGGAGTAAGAAGCACCTTCTTTGCTCATCCATCCCTCCAGAGCTATAGAACTTAACACTGCTGTTGAAACATGTAGAAAAGAAAATATACTATGGGCTGAGAAAAACCTACCAGCATGCTTTGTTCATTTTGATGGAAGTGTGCAGGAATATTGGCCCTAGTATTATATTAACCATGGTCAAAGTGTTTGATGATTGCTGTAGCATATCCCACAGCTGCCTAGCAGATTTAAAAGCACAATTTGATTCCTGAAGCAATTAAGCCTATTCAACATACACAAATCCTAACAGAAACAGCAAACATAAACCAACTGCTATAGGTGTACCAGATCTCCTCGCATTATAGACACTGTGCATATGATGCTATATACGCACCAAGGGCTTAGGCTGAACTTTGCTTTTTTGTGTTTTCCTCTAGTGGAGGAAGGTGTTCCCAACAGCTGTTTTGTTACTAAGAAGGGTACAGAAGGGATGAAGTCTTTGAAACAAATTTCTCTTAACTTCACGTAAAAGTCTTAAATGTGTCCCCTTTAAGAGCAGTTTCCTTGAGCTGTGGTGCATACATGGTAAAGGAAACATCAGCCTGGAGATTTTGCTTCTTTGACTCTTGTCACAATCCCCTTCTGCTGGTGAGCCCTTTAGTCTCTTGCCACAGCCTTCTTGCTTTTTTTTCCTTCAAAATCTCATTATATCATACCCTCTTTGACGCTCATGTTTGTATCCCTGAATGCTCCTTATTCTGCCTGGCCTCCCACTCCTTCCTGATTTAGCTCCGTAGCCTCTGCTCTATTTCCTCTCTGACACAGCTCTGCACTCACTCTCCTCTCCCCCTGGCTTTCTCTAGCTTTCTATCATAACAGCCCTCCTCTTCAGGGGGACACTTACTCTGGTGTCATCATGTTTTGGGGTTGGGTTTTGTTTTTCCAAGCATTAAACTAAACAAGCTTTCACTACTGCAATATTATGAAGTATTAGAACTGTTAAGTTCTAATAGTTCATAATCTAGAACTCTTAAGTTCTTTCTTTTACAAAGGAGCTTTGAATGCAAATGCTGGTCATGTCTACATTTCTTTTAATTATGGACAGAGGAAAATCATCTCTGTCAGAGGTCCTAAATTACATTTCTCATCTCCCCTGCATTTCTTTTTCTGCTAAGTGTTTCTGTCACAGAAGAAGCAAAATAGGAGGAGTAGGATCCCTTGCTGCCAGTACAACTGCTTGTGGCTCCCCAACAGTGTTTCTCAACCTTTAACTTGCAACCAGTGGGTTATCTTTCCCACTCCTTGAGCCGGGTCTAATGGCTGGCACGGATGAGACTGCTGCCTTCCTGTATGTCGCCTTTCATCAAACTTGTAACAGCTAGCTGCTCATTACTGCTTCTTCTAAACCAGAAATACCCCATACAACCTTTGTGTTTATTACCGAGTCGAAGCTTTAATGCGCTGGTGTCGTGGTTTAGCCCCAGCCGGCAGCTAAGCACCACGCAGCCGCTCGCTCACTCCCCCCCGGTGGGATGGGGGAGAGAATCAGAAGAGCAAAAGTAAGAAAACTCGTGGGTTGAGATAAGAACAGTTTCATAGGTAAAGCAAAAGCCGCGCACACAGGCAAAGCAAAACAAGGAATTCATTCACTGCTTCCCATGGGCAGGCAGGGGTTCAGCCATCTCCAGGAAAGCAGGGCTCCATCACGCGTAATGGTTACTTGGGAAGACAAACACCATCACTCCAAACGTCTCCCCCTTCCTTCTTCTTCCCCAGCTTTATATACTGAGCATGACATCATGTGGTATGGAATACCACTGTTTTCAGCACAAATCCAAAACATAGCCCCATACCAGCCACTATAAAGAAAATTAACTCTATCTCAGCTGAAACCAGGACAGCTGGGAAACCCACTGTAGGGGTTTTAAATAGTTCTTGAAGCAGGTCCACAAGCCTCTGCCATAAAGCAATGCTGTTGACAGGTAGCAAGGGGAGGCTTTTGCCTTCTCAAGATCCAGTGCTTAAAACAGATCTCTCCATCTATTTGCTTTGCTGGGGATCTAAATCAGCACAGTGGATGCTGGGATTCATCTAAGGTGAATTATTTTTATGATGTTTTCTGGGTTATCGCAGCTTGAAAGATGATGAGAATCTCCTTAAGAATAGCTTTGCCTGAACCACTTGTGTTCTGCTAATTGTTATTTACACTTCAGGGATTTTGGGAGCATGACAATTATTTGGAATTGACATTTCAAACAATACAGTTACCAAATAGGAAAGTTGGTTTTGTTTTTGGTTTTTTTTTAAAGGAAATAAATCAAGTCAGTGGCTGTGAGGACTCCAAATTCTGAGATGAGTTTGTTGCTGATTTTTTGTAATTTTTTGTAACTTCAAACTTGTTTTAGATTAGTATTACATGTTATTTCAAAGAGTCCCTTATAACTAAGTATTCATAATCCTTTTGCTTTTTTAGGAAGAGCTCTTGAAATGTCTTGCATAAGTTTGCCATTTGATATACCATAAGTTGTCTGTATGTGTGTGTGTTTACACACACACACGCAAAGTTTTATTTTAAAGAAGGGTATGGTACAAATAACTCGAGGTTCATTTCCTTTCTGTTCAGAAGGTTTCTAAGAAAAAAAGTATGCTTTTTTCAATGCCAGGCAAAGATCCACGTCACATCAGTCAACAGGATGATTCACCTACTGGAGGTGCCAGTCTCTCACCAATGTCTGCAGAAGTTTAGGCAATGAGCTTGAACTAGATGTCTGCCTGTTTGATCACTAACTTTATAGCCTCAGGGAGCCTCTGAGAGGTAGAGATAGACAATCAGTGGGATTTTTAGCCATGTATAAACCAAAGAGTACACACTGATCCACCAGCATTTCCTGCAAGGCAGACAGCCCTATAGAAGTTCGGAATAGCTCTGATAAGCCAGGGGCATAAGTAAGGTCAAGTTTGCAGGGAGAGATCATTGCTTTGTTAGACAAATTGATGTGCAAAAGAGGTATCTCAAGTGTTTGTAAGTTCCAGTTTCATTGCAGACCTGAAAAAGCTCTTTATTTGCAAGAACTTGCCTGCTTTTTCCAATTGTGTCATTTAGCTGAAAGAATATATTATCAAAGACTTCTCTAGGATTTGGATAAGCCCCTTTTAGGTTAGTGTAAACTAGCAGAACACCTCTGCTATAAATTGATACATTTCCACTTAATTCAGTCAGTACCAACATGAATATGGCCCAAAGGATTTGGCATCTCATTACATGTAAAACCTCTGTCAGCAAAAAGTAATTGTATTGAATTATGTTTTTTTTACAATACAGATGACATCAATTTTGAATGTGGTCAGGTACGTCTCTTCAAACTTCTTATACAATAAATTGTTTGATTTAATTCATTGTTTTCTTTTCGATTCCTAAAGCAATGGGGTTTCTTGCTTTGTTGTGTAAAGATGCTGATACACTCACATACCATTTTGCTAATGTGTCATGAGGAGCTGAAGGAAACATCACACATACAGTTTTACACAAGCTATGTAGCCATTTTATCACAAATGGAGATATAATGTATTTGAGGCAAATGGCTACCTTTATAAAAAAGCTGTGGACAAGGGCCATGTTTTCATTACCATGTTTCCATTATCCAGTGGCAAAAGTTGGAGCGTGTTTCCCTTGCAGGTACTTTGCCCCAGCATCCCCAGTGTGATACCGCCAGTAGAAATCAGTTCTAGAGTATCTAGTAAAACCACACTGCTACTTGTTAAAATCTCTCTGGAGCAACAATTCTCTCATAAAATGTGTTTAAAAGCAAAAATGAATTCAGCACATTTGCTATTTTATATCTTCAAGTAGTATCTTTTGAAAGCCTAATTTAAAATCAAAATATGTTATGTAAATCCTCTGATATGAATTCAATGATGGCATGTAAAGAGCTCTTTAGTTTCTTTGGAAATAAATCCTTTCAAAGGCAAAACTAAGAGAGTATTAAAAAAAAGTCTGAAAACAAAACTGTAAATCAAATTCTTCATTACCGTGCAAACATCCCAATTATTTCCACATTGTTTTTTTACTGCTCTGGTTTTTCTCCACCAGAACTGACCTCTGTGTGGAATTGTGGGGAAAGATTATCAGGTTTTCAAATTATCAAAAAATTGTTGCGAGGCAGAAGTTCTCTGACTCTTACAAATTAGGAATATGCTGATGCTGTTTTGGCAGGGCAGCTTAGAGTATTGGCTTGTACAAAGCCGTGGAGTTCAGAGAAGCTTCCAAATGTAATCCTTCAAGAAAAGAGAGATTTTTAGAAAAATCTTAATCTATTTACTACATAGTTATTATTAATTATTCACTATTCATAGCATCTGTCTTCTGCTAGACACTACCCATGCAAACACAACAGACATTCCTGGCAGGAGCTGTTTATTTCTCTAATATAATAAACCACATTCTGAAGAGACTATAAACAAGCAGTCATAAAAAAAAAATATTTATAACAATTAGTTTCTATTTGGTGTATTGACATTCATCGTGTGCAAGATGCCTTCTTTCATTTTCATTGAACATAGAGATTTTCGTCCTATGAATTACTATATAATAATGCAGCATTCAGCTCACGTTACCATGTTGCACATTTCACTGCCCAGTGCATTCATTCCCATGTATGTATATTAGTCATTTTTATATATAAATGCATTACATATTTATACATCCTTTGGATAAATGGTATAAATAAGTAATGAATGAACAGTGCCAGCTAGCACTGCCCATAACAGTGTCTCATAACTATTCCCATGACATTTCTTAACTCCCCCTTTAATTTACTTCAGGGTTTTCTGGCTGTAGCAGCTTACATCCATAAATATCACTTAAACGTCCAGTAAAATATTTAACCATGTAACTAAGGAACTAATGCAGCTTAGTGTAAATGACATGGTCCAGAACCACCACCCTTCAGTATCACAGTTACACATGCCCCAAAGCAGCATATTCTTTGAAAAGCAGAAAGTTACAGATTCATGTTTAATGGTTATATGTGTTTTTATCATACTAGCTAGATTAGGCCTTTACTCTTTCAGCAATACCAGCTATGACCATTAGACATTCCCATCAGAGGCAGGAACGTGAGATTCTAAGAGGCTCTGAGTACTGCACATTTTCATGGCTGAATCATTTGGGTTTGGGGCCATCTACTTCTCCAGGTCTCACCACGGTATCCAAGATCAGAGGGCTCGGAGTTGCCAGTTATTCTGTGATATGGTCTTAAGATGAGAGATGGCATCTATCTTCCATCAATGGCATAATCTTAATTTAACCCTCACTCTGCAGCCAGCAGAGATATCAATCACTTGTAGGCAAGGGGACCTGGAAGCACAAAGATGGAGAAACAAAAAAATTTGATTTCACAAATCAGAAGGAAAATCTCCTTCAGCTGGTGGTACGGCCCTCTGAGCCAGCTCCGGGCTTCTCAGAAGAGGAGACAAAATTTTATTATACTAATCTGAGGCTGAAGCCAGTCAGAAGCCTTCTGGCTCCTGCTACACAGGAGGAATAAACACAGTTTGGACAAGGAGATGGAATGAAAAGCCCTCAACACCCTCAATACCTGTCTTTGTTGCTCCAGATACCACCAGAAGGAAAGAAGGAAAATGGCAGCTATCATTTGTCCCAGCAGTAGGAGTACATACCCTCTCTTAGTTTCTGGGTTTTTGCTGCTTCCAGCACTTTGCCGCCAGAGGCAGCTTTACCTGTTCCTAGAGCCAACTCTTAGGCTCTACCTACACTGCTAAATAAAATGGGAAAAGTAGCACAGCCCACCTGTGAGAGCATCCATGTGTCTAAAACCACAGCTATCCCAAAATAAGCCTGCCTTGTCCATTCTGCGCATTTAGAACAGTCTCTGGACCATGCTTGGGGCACCCCACATCCAAGCCGTGCCTGACTACTGGGTGGGAGGGTGCCACCCAACACAAGCCAACACCCTGCCGTGGAAGAATTGGAGAAAGAACATTGCAGTGGAAGATGTTTTAAAAAATTCAGGTATTGGACACTTTGAGATATCATTTAGTGAGGAAATCCCTGCCCCACAAGACTTAAAATCCAAATGTTATATGGAAATCTGAGATGAGACTGAGCAGAGGGAAGAGGGCAATGACACCAAGGAAAGCAGAGAGCTGTGCCTGGTTGCTGAGGAGCAGGTTAGCAGACCTTGCTCTGAGACTCTCTTGAGCTTGCGAACAGCTCAGATGTTCGGAGAGCTCTGCTGTTTTGAGTGTAGTCTGCTGGGGGTAGACCTATGGGGAAAAAATGGAGAAATGCAAGAGGAAGACGCTAAGGAGTCCAAGCCCTCATTTACTTTTTCCCCAATGCTCTGGTGATATGAAGTACAGCACTGAAGCTTCCCACCAGCTCTTCCACCCCAGGGGCAGGGAGCCACCTTGGCACTGTGCAGCAGGTTAGGAGCTTGTAGGAAGTCCTCCTACACTGTGGTTTCACCTGTCAGTGAACTTAAACCATTTGATGTCTCCATCTGATGACACATCGTAGAAGTTTGGGAAAGAGTGGGAAGAGGAGCATCCACATCTCCACCAGCTAGAGGAGGCAAAGACTTCACATCTCTACTCAGCCTGTTCAGAGGCTGGTCTGGCCCATAAACTCAGAAATGAGAATCATCATAGAGAGATGGATCAGCAGCCAGTTTTTCCACAGAAAAAAAGTCATCAGGGAAATAACCAGCGATCCAGAGAGGAGAAGCGCCTAAGGGAAAGAACACTCCAGTGAATTAGCAACACAGCTAGAGACTGACAACCTACCTAGAAACTGATTTACAGACTTTCCATAAATTATGGCATGGGGAGGCAAAGAAACAATCCCAAACTGGTCTCTTCCCAGAGCCTTAGAAGAAACTCCTGCTCCAGGAAGGGGCACGTAACGTGACAGATGTACTTCAGAGCACCAGGTATCAGAAAAAAGCTGTACCACTTTGACTATTGCCATCTCACCCTGTAGCAGAGACTGACTTGGGTAAGTCCCAGATGTGACAGTACAGTATTTCTGTACGTTGAACTAAAGGCTAAACTGAAGAATGTGGGAGCTAATATCTGCCATGAAATGAAAAACGGGAGGATTACCTAGCTTTGCCAGTGAGGGATACCATGACCTAAAAGGTGGACTGGGTAAAAGCGGTGCCAGCGTTCCTGATACGGAGGTGTTGTGACAGGCTGAGTCTCTGTAGCACTGAGGCTCAACAAAGTGCAGCCTTTGGTTTTCAGCCTGAAAACGAGAGATAAACGAGAGATCTAGGACGAAACAAACACACAGCTAAAATTAAAGACAAAGATAGGGAGATCGATAAGTAGTGTGGGGCTGCAAGAAATATTGGTGGGTTTTGCACAAGAATTTAATACGATGTGGTCATCTCTAGAGGGAAATGAGGCTAGGGCTTATGGCAGAGAGTGAATATAAGGTATATCCTGGAGCACAAGGCATTTCTTTCAGCTACCTCTTTCTTTCTTGGCTCATGCATGTCCCTGGAGCAGAGGTGGAGTTAGGGAAATAGAGGCTAAAAGATGTTGGATTTCATAAATCAGATGACTGTAGGAACCATGTAATTTGGGTGTGATAATCCTTCCTCTCCTCTCCCCGCTGCTCCCCCCACACTGCTGCATGTGCAGGAGGCCAGGGGAGAGAGCTGCAGCCCCAGCCCAAAATGGTTCCCTGGCTGCTCTCTCACGGTATGGGGCTGAATGCATTTCTCTAGGACCGTGCCCTCTCTCACCAACGCGTGCTGGTGGCCCATGTGCTGGCCCTCTGCAGTACCAGGTGAGCCCTCCAAGGACAGCAGCACTTCCTAGGAGAGGCCAAGGGAGCCAGAGGGGGAGCATGTATTGCATTGCAGGCAGCAGCAGGGGCCCAGCTCTGGACAGGTTTGGCTGGAGTATCACTGCCCACCGAGCCCATGGAGCCAGCTGCCAGCGGATATAGTCTGAAGTCAGCCTACTGCTGTTCAAACTATAGCAAGCTCAGACCTGCTTGAAGAGCTAAGGATATGCTCCGGGGGATATCGCTGCTGCCAGTTAAGACAGTTCACCCAAGATGATGTGGGTCTCTCTTTCTTCCCCGTGCTACACAGGGAGCAGATAAAAAAGTAGGTGATATCTTCACCATGGCCAGCAGCGCCCATCAGCTCACTGAACTACAGAAGCTAAACCACAACATATCACCCCATCTACTACATGGTGACTACACGCAGGGGGATAGAAAATACTAAACTCCCGGTGATTAATGCACCAGACCCCGTTTATCAGCACTGGAAGTACCATAACAGAGATTTATACAACTGCCAACATATTGCTAGCTTTGCAGAGAGTCGACAGACTGCACCCCATGGCCTGACATGCACAGAGAAGTCAGAGTACCAGATTTCGCCAAAGGCGGCAGATGTATCATTTCCAAACCAGATAGATAGTTTTAATGGGAAACAATCCCTCTGCCAGCAAACCCACAGAACATCTACAAACTTCACTATGCAACTCAGTAATATTGGACGAGGGGCACTAGTTACATGTATTTTGATGATAAAGACTATTTTTGTCCTGCTGTTCTTGCATGAAACAGAAAAAAAAGCTGTTTCAGGGTAACAGATGCCCTTAGTTTGCAGTTTCTGCTCTTTCATGTTTGATGGATCTACTGCCAGTTCAGCTAGGGAAGAGTTCATCCATGCTATCCGAATATGGCTTATCAGCTTTGTGTCTTTGTGGAAGCCTCGTGCTGAGTGCATGACATCTCTGGATGCCTGCAAAGTCATCCTATCTCTAAGCTAAGATTAGAATTTCAAACAAAACTTATTACGAAGCAGGATTTTCTGGAAGGGCTGGACACAGCTATAATGTGGAAATTTCAGATTCATGTCTAAGCACATTATTTAATCCTTTTTTAGATAGGCATAATTGTAAAGTGAGTATCAGTGACCCTTGTGGGTGGAGGGGAAATAAAACAGCAAGAAGGGAAACGCATGATGGCCCGTAATAAAACTGGACCCAAACTTGCCATCAATTCTGATCATTTTTTGCCTGAAAAGGCTGTGTTCACAGCACTCAGACACTATGTTCCTTACGAAAAGGGTTAGGAGATGTTTTGGGAGATTTTCCCAGCTATTACTTAAATCTCAGACTTAAATGTGCATGTGGCAACCACACAAGTATTTAAAAGGGCAGAGGGGAACATTTTTAGTAGCTGTCACTCTCCAGAGCATATTCATACACTGTAACTTGGGGAAGTGGATGTTGTGCTCAAAATCATGTCTCATAATGTTTAACCAGGAAGAGGGAATAGCTCTGGTGCTCCTGACCTTCACATCCCGGCGGTTGTGGCCCAGCAGGCTTCCTCGAAGCTAATCTCAAGTGTAAGAGAGGAGGAGGGCATCCCCTCCTGTGAGTGGGAAGCTCTTTCAGTATTGAACAGGTGGAGATGCGATGGGATTTTATGAGCACTTTTCTTCCAATGTATGATGACGGGGAAAAATGATCAATAACTTCTATTTAGTCACGCTGGGGTTGTGCCAAGATCATTTGTGTGTGTTTGGTGGGACCCCTTCCTACCGCAGCTACAAAAAATCAGGCCTCAGCATGGTGCCCAATTAAGGGGGAGGAAACCTCCAGCAGGTTAGTGGGAAACAAGTGGGGCTGAGAGGTTGTAGGGGTCTCTGACAGTACCAGCACTGGCAGCAGTTTCTGTTCCACCTGACCAGCCTGAGGAAGGTCCCTCCTTGCTCCCACCTGCCCTCAACGATGATTTGGATCCATTTTGCCAAACTAGCTGCTGATCCACACGCTAACTTTGTGTCACACGGTCCCAGTCACTGCCAGCAGAGACAGGGCAAGGAGCACACCAGCAGCTGAGGGGCCTTGGCAGCGTGACAAGGGGCTGAGGCCGCAGTGGTGGGTTATGCTCTAAGGTGGCAAGTAAATAAAAGTGGCATCTCTTGGTGTTCCTGTGTCCCTGTTTATAAAGCTGTGGATTTCAATCATAACTTCAGAGGAAACTGTGCAATTGGGCATGTGACATGAGTAAATTTGTGTCAGAAGCAAAATAATACAACTCAAGGATCTTATGAAAAAGGAGGGGGGTTTCCATGCGGTTCCCAGACTTTTCTTTTTTTTTTTTGAGATGCAGCTAGCAGCCATACTGGGGAATATCAGTCTTGTTTCTAGCCCTAGCATGGAACAAATACTTCATAGGAGCTAAAAGGAAGAAAGGAGGAGGAAGAGGAAAAAAAGGAAGAGGAAAAAAAGGAAGAGGAACTTTTTTGCATGTGTATTATATCCATTATTTTGAATAGTTACACTCAAGTGAAATGCACTTTTGGAGGCTGCATCAAACAAATGAGTCAGTCCCCTAAGGCCAGTCTCTGCCACCCCATTTGTAGCAGGGTACATCCTGAGTTCTCCGAGCCCAGACTACATAGTGCCATAGCTGGCACCAACGATGCTTATCCTGCAGATACCCACCCAAGTGACTCAGAGTATTTTACTCAGAGTCTGGTTAGAATCTAAAGGTAATTGTTTTAGAGCCTGATTTTTCAGGCTGGAGCTGGTCATCTGCCTAACATTAATTTCATACACAAATGTACATTAATTTCATACACAAATGTTTATCTAATTGCCTAATAAGACTGGGGCTTTGAGTCTGTGTCTTTTCTGACTACTGGATATCTGGTATTAGAAAATGATAGTGCTAGAGAAGTTTCCAGGAATCACTCATCTATTTAAAGTTGAGCACGTGCATGTGTTCACCAGGGTGGATAGCTTCAAGCTGAGGATTACATTGCCTGACAAACTCACCTTCTCAATTTTTCCAAGCCTGAATACACTTAAAACCTTCCTGACTGCAGCAGGCCTGTCAACCATTTCTTTCTTTCTTTCTGTAGTTTACAGAGAGAAGTAAGGTATTAGGTTCCGTATAAATTTTATACTGTATAGGTCATTCCTTTGCGTGATACACAGAAAACTTTAGAAAGCTCCCTTCTGTACACACACACATTCCTTGGGCATGGAGGAGTTAATCTGACGCAATGAAATCTGACACTTTGCTTCATTAAAATGTAAATTTAGATCTTTTCATAAAGTTGATGTACTGTTTATTCTTCCTACTACAAACCCTAAGACTTCGGAAAAAAAGCTGCAATTTCCAAGAATGCAAGTTTCCATTAAACACAAGAGCCAAAAATGTAAACCTCAACCTGTGGGAAAAAGAATGAACTTCTGCGATTTCACTGCTTGTTTTTTTGCTATCGTGCGTAATTTCTCCTCTACCCATCCCGTATACAAATACCCATCTGCCAATGCCCGTCACACCAGCTGAACTTTATAACGGGCTCGACAAGAGCTGTGAACCATAAAAAGAAATGTCTTTTTTTTTTTTTTTCCTTGCAGAAACAGGTAATTAAGTTTGTCAAAAGCATCAAAGGCCATGAGATTCTGGCTTCGGTCCTCCGAACACTTACGCACATGCTTCGCGTTCTGCCTGCAAGCTGTCTCAGCGAGACTCGAGGCAAGATAAAGTTAGAAAGGCACAACTCTCGGCTTACCAGGGGAAGCAGGCAAGCCAGCCGGGGCTTGGCTTTGCGTCCCCAGACAGTGCCAGTACCGAAAAGGCACAAGCAGCCAGCGTAAGCACCTCGCTCCTCCGCTAAATTTGCTGGTCCCAGCCTAATCATCCCATCATCGCGCCTGCCCCGAACGCCCCATCATCCCACCTGCCGCAGGTACCGCTCAGCGCAAGGAAGCGTGTGCCTGTGTGCCTGTGCCCCGCACCGCACCCAGCCACGCCGGGCTGCCCTGCCCGCCGCTCCCCGCCGCCGCCCGCCGCTCCCCGCCGCCGCCCGCCGCTCCCCGCCGCCGCCCGCCGCTCAGCCCAAGCCCAGCCCGCCCCGGCCCGGGGCTGCGGGGCCGAACCGGCCGGGCCCCCCGCTCCGCTCCGCTCCGCTCCGCCCGCTCCGCTCCGCCCCGCCCGGCCCGGCCGCGTCCCGCCCCGCCGCGCTGCGGTAAGTGGCGGGGCGGGGGGCTGCGGGCGGCGGGGCGGCGGCCGGTCGAGCCCCGGGCCGGGGCGGGGGGTCCCTGCGAAGCGGCGGGGGGCCAGGCAGCCCCTGCCCTCCCCCGGTGGGACGGGCCAGCCGGCGGGAGCTGCGGGGAGCCGGGCTTTCCGTAGGTTTGCTCTGTCACCCGTTTGGGGACAAAGTTTGGGAATAAAGGGAGGGTTTCCCCGCCTGATCCCGGAAAGGAAGGAGAGCTGCGAAGGGGAAATGCGACCGCCTGCTCCGTGGAGTCCCGTTCCCTGCCTCCCGCACCTCCAGCTCAGCTCCTTCTTGTGATGCTCGCGGGGGACTGGGCAGGCGCTTTCGGCAGGGCTCCTGGCTGGGCTGCGCAGCTATAGCCGTAAGAAAGGAGTCTCCACCGTCTCTCTGCAGACTAACCTTGGTTCAAACCAGAGAAGTCTGGTTCTTCGGGTCCTGAAGGATGCGAATAACTTAGCGCTCCATGTTGCGGTACCCACCTGGGCACGGCTATCTCCTGGAGAAACAGCCTGCGGAACCGACCTGTCGTACGTCATGTTACTTTACACCAAGTTTGCGAGACTGTTCTGCAGCTTCCTTCCCTGCAAGGAGTGTCAAAATAGCATCTCTCGTTTCTGTTGCGAGCTGATACCACTTGCTCATACAAAAATGATGGTCCAAAGGGAGGGCACCATAGAATAAGTAGTCACGCAGTGACATTTAATGTGATGGTTGTTGGTGCGTGGTACCTAATCGGGACTTCTTGCTCTAGTGCACAGGTGACAAATCTGACCAAGTTCTCTCTTTTTGCAGGGTAAAGTGAGTCCTGCGGAGACGTGCTAGAGGGACCACCCCCCATTTCGCATCTCGCTGAGTGGACTATGGTGGCAGGAAGATGTTGGCTCGGAAGAGTATCATCCCTGAAGAGTATGTGTTGGCACGGATCGCTGCTGAGAACCTGCGCAAGCCGCGCATCCGAGACCGGCCACGCAAAGCCCGCTTCATTGCCAAGAACGGGGCATGCAACCTGGCACACAAGAACATCCGTGAGCAGGGACGATTCCTGCAAGACATTTTCACCACCTTGGTGGACCTGAAGTGGCGTCACACGCTGGTCATCTTTACTATGTCCTTCCTGTGCAGCTGGCTGCTCTTTGCCATGATGTGGTGGCTGGTGGCTTTTGCCCATGGCGACATGGACCCAAGCACAGAAAGCACTACGAACAGCACGAAGTGGACACCATGCGTGACGTGTGTCAGGTAAAGTACGGTTGGTGGGATGAAGAAAGGAGGGAAACAGGGCTGCCTGCTGTCCTGCCAATGCCTAAAATGCAGCTTTTGGTTTACATGAACTGTTGTGTTTGGTTGAGACAGTTGAAAAGTGCAGTGTTTTCCTCTAGATTACGTAAATTCAGCAAGCCTTCCAGGCTTGGAAAATACTGTACTATAGATTTCTTTGATTCCTTACAGGATCTGAAAGAGAGGGAGACCTGCTGCTTTTCATGTGTCTCCACACTCTGTGGGTAACATACCTTGCCTGTCGAGATAAGAGCCTGCTACAAGAGTGGGTATGTGTTATATGTATTGTAACGTTGTCTACGGCAGCGGGAGCATCCCCAGTGTGGTGTGAGCTGCTCACCATGCCGGCAAAAGGTGGCCACCCCAAGAGCGGTGCCTGAGAGGCAGGGCACCGGCCATGGCTGTCAGGCAGGGCTAGCAAGGAAAGTGCCACTTAGGGCAAAACTAGATGTCTTTCATGATGACTCTCATGAGACAGCTAAATATGGGGTGCTCCAAAATACCTTGATGAAGCCGTGGGCCAGCATTTGACAGAGGAACCGTTTCCATGGTGTGCGTGATGTGTCAGACAGTGAAAGCTTAAGGGACTACTAGGTTAAATGTCACCCATTAAAGTATTTCACTCTCCATCCCAAAAGCCACGACAATTTTGAAGGCACTGATAAACTTACACATACATACACGGAATAGAAGAGCGAGTGTTAATTGGAGGTGGGGGTAAGCAGTAAGATCGCTTCATCATCTCATCAGTAAAATCTCTTTTTACAGCACTAGGTTTTTAAGCAGAAAAATGCTGATTCGGTACAGCCAGACTGCCCCAGATCAGCTGCCGTTACACATTGCAGTGCTGTGAGGGACTGGGGGGGCTGCAGGGTCTGCTGAGACATCAGAGTATCCGCTTCCCTTTTCTCCTTTCTCCTGCACATAGGTTTGAGGCACCTCACCAAGTCTGAAGGGACATTGTATCTGGCTCATGAAGGAGCGCAGATTTCATTCTCCCTTTGTTTTGATGCTTTTTTGCTAAATGGGGATTTTCCAAGCTAAAGGAAATGGGGATTTTTCCAAGCTAGGAAAACCTTCATTAGGTTGGGATGTTGGGGCGGGGGGAGGGGGGGAGAGTGTGCTGTCTTATTTCTTTTCCAATAACTGGCCACAAGCATTTGCCTCTTAAATGAGATGTCATGACCCAGCTTGCGCCCGCTGGGGTGTCATCCCCAGTGTTCCTGGGATTTGGTGGATTTGTCCAACCCAAATTAGCAAGTAGCTACACCCTGCCAGCTCTTCAGGGTCAGCCAGGGGGACATCCCTCCGCTTGACTGGCAGCCCCCTCAGCTTGGCCCACCCCATGGCGCTCCCCACGGGGCTCCTGGGCCACCCCGCAGAGCCTGAGGCGGCTGCCGAGGGCTTCATGTTGCTGGGGCAAGACAGACCCACGGCCACAGCTCTGCCCCTCGCTCCCTCCCCATAGCCCCGGCTGCGGCAGCCCCACGCAGGTGGCTTTTCCAGGATGGCTGCTAACCTCTGCTGCAAGGATAGCCTGGAGGGGTGTGAAAAAGCAAAGCAAATGAATCGCTGTAACCTTCTGGTTTAGCCCATGAAAAAGAACACACGTCGCTCCCTCGTGCGAGTACCTGGGGTGGTTCAGCCAACAGCTGCTCAAGTGTCCATGTCCAAGCCATGGAAAATCTTTTCCCTTCATAGTGAAATACTTCATCTTGTTAAATCTGGCTACCGCTTTGGACAAAGTCACGAAATAGCAATATGATTGCTGACATTTTTAAGAATGGTGACTTACTGGATGTAAAATATATTTAATATTGCAATTACATGTATGCCAAAATAACGGCAAATATTTTTTAACCTACTTTTCTGAGATTTAGGCCCACAGATATTTCAGTAGAACTTTCTTGGGTATGTACCATTACAGATTTACAGGAAACCTGGTTTTGGAAATTTTAACCAGTGCCTAGAACTTGCACAGCACTTTAATTTTTCAAAGTACTGCAGAAATTTCTAAGTCTCACAGCTCTTTGCCACACAAAGCAAACATTATCCAATGAGGAAAACTGTTACACAGCTCCAAAGGGAAGGACCTGGGAATAGTGTGATTTGGAGTTTCTGGCTCCCTCTTCACATGGTCAAAACGCTCTACAAACTTGCTGCTTCACTTACTTCCACTGTAGAAAGGTGGATTCTTTTCTTTTTTCTTTTCTTTTCTTTTCTTTTCTTTTCTTTTCTTTTCTTTTCTTTTCTTTTCTTTTCTTTTCTTTTCTTTTCTTTTCTTTTCTTTTCTTTTCTTTTCTTTTCTTTTCTTTTCTTTTCTTTTCTTTTCTTTTCTTTTCTTTTCTTTTCTTTTTTAAGGTCTACTGTTAAGGGAAATCAGAATATTTACTCCACAGAGCTTTAAGCTGAATTAAGCTTAATTAAGTTTAAGCCAGAAGATTCATTCTGCATGTGACTGAATATTCATGAACATAAGAAATCATTCCATGAATTCTGTTAATTAAACTCATTCATCTCTGATTTCTTCAGAGTGAAATGCAAAAATAACCCCCTCAATACAAGGGAATCTGCCAAAGATTAAAAAAATAGAAATGGCAAAAAAAAGACAAAGTTCTTTCAAAGATATCCCTGCAGAGACCGGCTGGTTTTCTGAAGGGTGAACTTTCTCATTCTACAGAAAATTATCCCTGATATTGACTATGCTATTTTAATGTCCCCTCATGACCCTAGGTTCATTGAAAATATAGTTAGGAAAAAAAAAAGAAAAAGTTATTTAAAAGCAGATTAATTGAAAAGCAAACCAAAACCAATGAATGGTTCAGAACCATCTTCATGGACAGGACATATATTTTCCATAGGTAAAGCCATGCTGAGCATGATAATGCTTCAAATGTTGGTGGATTGCACTGTGTTAAAAGGGCGACTATGATATTAGTTCATATGAGACCCAATGTGCTACACGTCTACCGGATAAACCCCAAGGTACTGATTTGGGGCATAAGAGACGTTGGTGAAGGATGTATCTGGTTATAAAAGGAAATGAAAGACCATGGTGTATATAGGGAATATAGCATTGTGGATTACTATAAATAATGTATTTGGAAACTTTGTGGACAGCATCCTCTGATGTCCAGCACTATAGCATATTAGGGACGTTTTACTTAACCCAGACTTCTACAACCCACTCCTGTGTTGAAATTTTCCAGCTGGTCTTGCCACGGCAGTGAGCTAAACCCAAACCCTGGGTCACAGCGTTGTCCTCCTGCCGGGATGTGCAGAGGGGACCATGGGGGCCACTGGCCTCTCTCTGCAGCCTGATCCTGCGGGCTCAGTCGCAAGGCAAGCAAGGGTTTGGGAAGTGTCATGAATCTGGGAGTATCCCCTTTCCCTCCAGGAAATCCTGCTAAAGGGGATCATGACTCAGGTAGTATGAGTGAAATGTTGCGATTTTCCCCATTTCCTTTCCCTGCACAGGCTGGTGGGAGAACCTTGGTGTGCCAGCCGATTGCTCACCATTGCCAAAACCACCACTCCTCACCAAGGGCTTCATGGGAGGGAGAAGGTGGAAAGCCCAGGTGTTGCAGCACCGTTGACTAATACAGTGGGTAGCATGTGTTCCTGACCAGCGGCTCTAATGAGCTTCTCAGGGTCACCTAGTGTTATAGACGGTCTTTTAGGAGTTCAGGCTCTGAGGTCCTCCCTGTCACTGTCAGATACTGCACTGATCATACAAAAACAGAGTCACCAAGCATGCAATGCTTTTGCTGGTGTTAACAGAAGGCTTAAGTGTACCAGGACTGTACAAACAGGTCCTTAAGTTTATTTCTAGAAAGTATATGTTAATAGCTTCTCAGTTTGTGTTCGATGTCCTTGGAGTTAACTTTGTGCAATCTTCTTCTCCAGGTCTTTCACCTCCGCTTTCCTCTTCTCCATTGAAGTTCAGGTGACCATTGGTTTTGGGGGCAGGATGATGACAGAGGAATGTCCCTTGGCCATCACAGTCTTGATCCTGCAGAATATTGTGGGTCTGATCATCAACGCTGTCATGCTAGGCTGCATATTCATGAAAACTGCACAAGCTCACAGGCGGGCTGAGACCTTGATTTTTAGCCGGCAGGCAGTCATTGCAGTTCGAAATGGCAAACTTTGCTTCATGTTTCGAGTGGGAGACCTGAGGAAGAGCATGATCATTAGTGCCTCGGTGAGAATCCAGGTTGTGAGGAAGACTACGACCCCTGAAGGAGAAGTCATACCCATTCACCAAGTAGATATCCCCGTGGATAACCCCATTGAAAGCAACAATATTTTCCTCGTGGCTCCCTTAATCATTTGTCATGTCATAGACAAGCGGAGTCCTCTTTATGATATCTCCGCTGCTGACCTGGCGCTCCAGGACCTGGAGCTCATCGTGATACTTGAAGGAGTTGTAGAAACGACTGGCATCACGACACAGGCAAGAACCTCCTACATAGCAGAGGAGATCCTGTGGGGTCACCGCTTTGTGCCCATTGTCACTGAAGAGGAAGGCGTGTACGCAGTTGACTACTCCAAGTTTGGCAACACCATCAAAGTGGCGGCACCACGTTGCAGCGCTCGAGAGCTTGACGAGAAGCCGTCCATTCTCATCCAGACCCTGCAGAAGAGCGAGCTGTCCCACCAAAACTCCCTGCGGAAACGCAACTCCATGAGGAGAAACAACTCCATTCGGAGGAGCAACTCCGTGCGGAGAACGAATCCCTCCCTCATCGTGCCCAAAGTGCAGTTCATCACACCCGAGGGGAGCCAGAGTGCCTCAGAAACGTGATACAGAGCTCTGTGTGAGGTCGGTGGGCTTCGGAAGGAGGAGGCAGCCATGGTGTTTTGTTTAAATTTTCTTTTACTTAAGAAAATGAGAACACGCTGCAGAAAAGAACCGTGCAAGAACTATTTATTCTATTACTTACTGAAAGCACCACCTCATGGCATTAGGAAACACTTTAGCACTTAGTGTATGAATTAATTAAAAATGGCACGTACACTAAAGAAAACACAGTTCACTCATGTAAAATAATGTGTATTTATACTTCTTTTAATGGCATGCTAATTTTTTTAATCTTATTTTTCCTATCCAGGGTCTCTTTCTTATCTTTTTCTGCTGGCTGTCACAAAACGTGTTTTTTTCTATGTAAGTGGGTTACCCACCTGCAGGCAGAAGTGAGTGCTTTCTCAAAACTGCTGCACACAACAGCTCCCACAGGTTTTGTGCAGGATATTTGGATATCAATCATTTTGCGGTGAATTCCTTCTTCTCTTGAAAGGAGTAGCTACATTCCTCAATGATTTCACTGGAGAAGAGCCAGGATTTTACCTTCAGTTTTTGAGATCTTTTCTTTCCGTTAGTTTATGGCATTTTGATAGCAAATTCAGGTCAGCTGAAGCGACCTGACCATCCCACAGGAGAACTGGTGCTGCTCAGCGCAGCACCGGCAGAAGAACCAGGGAAACGGCACGGCCTCTTGCAGAGCACTGCTCTTCTTCTCAGGGTGAGATACTCCGCTGCGGGACAGCGTGCATCTGTAACGTAGCTGTAGCCCAAGCTGAAAAACTCGAGTCCTCCCAGCTGCCACCTGAGCACTAAAATTATTCAAGTTGAAAAAAGCACACGCCTCTTTAACATCCTCTTCATATCGGTGGAAGACCAAATGCTGTTTTGTTTTCTCTTATCGATTCATACACTGAAGGCAACAAGTGTACTTCCTTCACTTACAGTATTTTTTGTAGGATTAAGTCTGTTTGCTTCAGCAGAAGGTTACTCTTTGCCAGTGGGAATTCACGAACGGGAATGAGGGGGAACCATGCCAATAATATTAAAGATAGTATTTTCAAACCTATATGAATAATTTTCAGGGGGACTTGGGTGCTGCTGCTGAATTGCTCTTTTTCAGCAGTGTTTCACCTATGTTTTTATATAACATGGCATTGAGAAGTGGTGGTAAGTAGCCTTTCTCTTAAAATTCAAATGGCCATTTGTTATCTAGAGCCTTCCCAAAAATGTCATCACAAGTTTTTCTACAAGAATAAATAAATGCTTGACAACCAATTGTATCACATTTGATATTGCTAAATTGATGCATGTTTTTTTTCCTCTGTGAATAAGAAATATAACTATGGACAAATTCCAGTTCAAATTTCTTATAGGAGTTGCCTTATTATGTCTTTGGCTCAAGAGAAGTACTATCCCTGTGCTGATTCTCCAAGCACTCAACCACTTAAATACTTTTATAATTTTAAATATTTGCTTATTCCTATCAGGTAAAATAGTCAAAAGCAATGCTGGTTTCTCTTTCTCTTTGGAAGTCAGTTCATCAGCACTCATATCTATGGTTTGCAGGCTTTGTGAGGTGTTGGGTGGTGGCATGGAGGGGCATTGCTCTGTAGTGTAAGCTCCTAACATTTGGAGCAGGTGCTCTCCAGAAAATAAACACTGACTAAATACTTCATCTGAAGCAGTAGTGGAAACTGAAGTTTCTGTTAAAAGCATTCATTCCCTGGCCTGCCCATTAATGTTCTCGGAGGATGGATTATGAACATCTGGAGACATTAATCTGTCCATTGTGTGTCCAAACAATGAACATCTGTAGCTTCCAAGAAGAGTCAGAGCGAAGCATATATAATTTGTCTCTGGCCTCCATTTCCAGGGCTGTGAATTTCTTTGAGGCTGTCTGTTTGATAAATGGTTAAGTCAGATGCTCTACAAAAGCAAATTTTCTACAAAATAAAAAAGTGACAATAATGATTATTTCTTTCCCTTTTTTCCTTTGTATTCTCCATTCATTCTTCTATACTCTTAGTCTTTCTTGTATCCCAGCCTTTTCCATGGTCCTTTTGAGTAATAATTTGATGTTATCTCAATACTCTCTCAGTATTTCAGCTGAGATTTTTTTCCCACAACCATTTTCTCATTTTCTCCTTAAGTACATTCTTCCTTCCAATTTTTATTTTGCCTTCATGTCTCTCTCTGCTTTACACCTAATGTACTCTCTTTCCCATAAGGCTAGGGATATGGGTATTTTGAGGTAACACTAAGGCACCTCAGTCATATGCAAGGATGCTGAACAGATACACAAGGCAGACCCTTGTGTCATGAATGTCGTGTTCATATGTGCTGTGCTCCTGCTCCTTGCAGAGAATCCCTTGGTGCAAAGCCCCTTTCTTGAGCAAGTTTTGCAGTCCTGGAAGAAGCTGGCAGCAGAAGCAGTTGGGGTAAGCCACCCTGCCAGCCATGGAGAGAGGCGGGCATGTTTTGAGGCTGGGAGCTGTGTTCACCACTGAAGGATGGGTTTCAGACCCAGCTTTGCAGCATCGTGCCTGCCAAGAGGGGATGAGCTGGCAGCATCATAGTTCAATATGTTTAATGATTTATTCTTCCTGGCAACTTTGTCAGATGAAAAGGGCTTAATTTTAAATTTGAAGTTTTCTGTGTTTAAAGTACACTATCAAGTTAAGAACGACAGTTGAGATTTCTACCAAATGCTGTTGACAGTTCATGCTGGCATTTACCCATCCATCTCTCTCATTGATAATAATTCAGAAAATTAGAAGCAATAATGTATATGCATCATCTGACTGCCAGTCCTTCACACTTATTTGTGTCCCTACCATTCCCAACTCCCTGTAATATGGTGTAACTGGAACTGCGTTATTTGACATCGCTTATTCCATGCATTTAATACACTTTGGCTCTTTGAACAGCCTATCAGGCAGATGTTGCTGTCGCTGGTGTAGCCTTCTGTGGGGAGCAAAGCCATTTCCTAAGAGTAGAAAAGTGATTATAAAGTCCTTCCAGGACAGGCGTAATATCTGGGACTGCACTTTATTTTTTCTTTCTAGCCTTAACTTAAAGAATTTCTCTATTTTAAACAGAAAAATGGCAGTGAGACCCTTTATCCTCTCTTTGGATACCCAGAAGATTCAGAGTTACTGTGGTGGGGACATAGAGAGCAAACAAACACAGACAGCAATTACAGGGGATATAAAGCTTAATGCTCCAGGGTTGAAGCCAACCTCTGAGTAATAGGATTTGGATGAAATTTTCCCTGTTGGCGGTTATTCTGTAGCTGTCACCTTCAGGATTTCTTGCACTCTCTTTTGAAACATCTGCTGAGAGCCAGGGACAGAGGCAGGACCCCAGCGCAGGCGCACTCTGAGTGGGGCAGGTAAATCAGGTCTCTGCAGCAGGGCTGGCAGACCGCAAACACAAGGACTCTTTCCTTCCTCCTGCCCAGAGCAATGCCATCAAACCCCGCAGTGAAGCCAGCCACTGGAGACCCCCAGCTGCAGCCAAGCCTTGCCAGGATGTGCAACATACGGTCATTGAGTGCTGCACGGAGCCCAAAAAGTCTGGCTCCAGGGAGGAGCCCTCAGCACCCGTGGCATGGAGGAGAGTGCTGCTGAACCAGACAGGGCTCAATGTGGGGTTTGGGGCTGCCTGCTGGAGGGGGTAACCTGGCTGAGTGGGGCTGCCGGGGTGGTCTGCGCTGCAGGCAAGGCAGAGGGGTTGCCCTGCAAGCTTAGGCTGGACCAGGGCTGCTGAAGATACAAGCAGGATAAGCACCTAAGCATTAAAAGCTAATGGGAGTGGTGTCACGACTCAACAAGCAATAACTGTGTGTATTTTGGGTGCCCTGGGGCACCCTGTCTGGCCCCCACAGCTGCTCGGACGGCCACTGGTCTCCCGTCAGAGCCATGACACTCCTGCCCCCTCAAAGCACCCCTCTTGGGCACCCTCCAGTTCACCCAGCTGCATCCTGCTCTGCGTACCAAACCCCCCTAAAGCCTGCTGCAAGCCACAGTTTGAATCTCTCTGTAACACTTGGCATCACTGTGGCCTTGTAAAACAGTCCCCCTCCTGAGTATTGCTTCGTGGGCACATGTGGCACCACAGCAGTTTGCCCTTGCGAATACAACTTCTTGGCTCCATCCACAGAAGGGTTAACCCAAGCTTTCTGGGATACTCAAACATGGTACAGCAAAAGAGCCAGAAGTGTATTCAGATTTAGTTAATACTTCATGTATGCAACAGGCCTTTACCCTAACACCATATCTTACTGTAGTCCATGGGGGCATTTCAGAGGCACAGGACTCGACTTACCTCACAGCCATCTTGAATGTATTTCACAAAAGCACGCGCCTTTATGTATATTGCATACAGTTCAGGCAAGGAATCATGCTTTTGCTTTTCCATCTGGAAAGTGGTATGCACACACCATTCTTGCTTACTGAAAAAACAAGGCTAATTCTGCATATCTTTTCTTCCTTCACAAACCAAGATTGAGGACATTTTGTGAAACCAGTTTCCAAACTCTCCAGTGATTATTATTAGCAAATGCTTGTTGCTGCAAGCTGAAAAAGTAGTTAGTCCAAGACCAGAAAGGAACTTTGGAGAAAAAAACATTAGATATTATATGATGAAAGGAAGAAAGCTTTCATTATTTTTGACAAATTATATTCTCTGCAGAGCCTGATATTTTCAAAACACTGGTGGGGGTTTGGAAGGCACCATCAAGCAATAAATCATGTCCTGCTAGACTCTGATTTTGTGCTGTGCTACTAATAGCAACGGGGTTTTGTAGCCCCAGCACGGCATTCTACAAGTGTGCGTCAGCCTGGTCTCCGGATGCTTGCAGTCACCGAACATGATGCTGGGGATTCGCGGTGAGCTGAGTGGTGGCTGACTCCAGGAGCTGTGGTCAACAGACTCTATGGGGAGTGATGCTGGGGCTGGTGGATGTGGGGTTGGGGCTGGAGGCAGCAAGGACCCTGGTGTCAGTGCCCTGGGTTGGTGGCTTGTTCCCAGGAGCAGACTGGGAAGCAGTGTGGCTCCCCAGGTGCTTTGGACAGTGTCCTTCACGGGAAGGTATCACCTTCATGTCAAGCTGATGGGGGACACTCTTGCTGTGTGTGACAGATGGCAGTGAAATACAAAATGATGGAGTAAATTCCCACTTCTCTAAACCCGATTTCCTGGTCTGTGTTGCTTGCATAGCCAGGTGAGAGTTAACTTTTTCTCCCCCAAATGCTTATGTTAAAATGTGTTTTCCATATATGTGTGTTTACATCACATCCAGACTAATCTAAGCTGATAGGCAAGAATTTCTAATACCCCTAGCATATTAATAATGATTCTCAGCCCTATCTCTCTGAATTATGTTTCCTACTTCCCCTTAAGAATTCTTTGAACTTGAAAAAAAAAAAGATTTCTCATGTGATAACTGGACAGTAAAGATAAAATATGTTCCCACAGTCCCTTATTGGACACTGTAAAGAGATTTAGCCCGCAGAGATGAGATCAGTGCTGTTCAAGAGAAACAGCCACTGAGATCGAGGCACTCACAGTCAGGACACATCACCAAGGGGCTTGGATTAAAACAAATATTTAAAAATACTACGTATTCAGTAGGTTTCTGGCTGAGGACTCTCCTTTCAGACCACTGATGAGTTATCGGTTAACAGTGAAGGGAATATGCTAGGTCCATCAAGACATACTACAATGTAAGAAAGACAAAAACCATGCATTCAAGGAAAACATCGTCCATACTTTAGTTAGTGCTACCAATAATTTTAACATTTAGGTTGTTAAAAATTCAAAGAGGCAAACAAAAAAGTGATGGATTCTCTCTTTATCTTTAGCAAAGGTTTAACACTTTTTTTTTCTTCTACTCTAAAAAAGAGTTGATCCAGCTGAAGACATTAATTCTACCCACAAACATGCTGTAGTTTTCTAGAGGATACGTGTTAGTCTCAACACACTTTTCTGGGCTTAGTGCAGGAGTAGCTGTGCATGATGTCAAGGCCTGTGCTGCTCAGGAGGTCAGATGGGATGATCTAATGGTCCTTTCTGCACTCCAAATTTATGAATAGGGAGGGTTAATGAGTTTTGGTCAAGAGAAAAGCTTCCTCTGATTCAAAAGTCTTAAATTAAGCTCCCACTGAGGAAACAAACATGGAGAAAAAAAAAAAAACAGGGTTAGGCATCCCCAAATTGTTGATTTATTTTGACAAATGCATTTCAGTGCTAATTACAGATCGTTCAAACAGTACTGACAAATCTCCCTGGGGATAATTTGTAAAAATTAGGGTATCTTATCATTACAGGCGTTTACTTCGCTTCCCACTGTTGTTAAATTTTGGCTTAGGAGCAAGGATGAGAAAGCCAGCTTCTGTGTGGGCCAAAGTGAAATTATATTTCTTGGTTTTATGGTCTGAGGTCTACTGCAAAGATCATTAAATTGAGGAATGGCACTGGAGTGACTGCAAAGGGCTGTCGCGGTTTAGGGCTCAGTGTCTTCCTCACCCAGGGAACATCACTGCTGTCCTCAAGCGCTATTTTTGTAACCACAATAGCCACGAAAATTAATTGCATCCTTCCATAGCCCAGCCTCGTTATCCTTCAGGGTATATTTCTTGATGTTAGGTCTTTGATTCTGGGTGATCCGGGTTGGTCTGTCAAAAACGGGTTGCTTCTGCTGACTGTCACAGTTTTCAGATTCAGTTAAGGACATAAAGCAAAACTGAAGGGTTGCAACACCCAGTAAAAGAAACTCTGCTGAGTTTGAGCGAGAGCAAGTGGTATTGTTAGCCCCTTGGGTGGTCAGCTTTGCATCACACAGCATTTCAAAAATATATCAAATAATAAAAGATGTTCTATGCTCAGCCTTAGCTAGTGTTTTAAATTATGTTATAAACAGATACTATTCCTGGACGATCAGATTAAATTGTTTGTGATGTGCTATTTTTTCCATATACAGTATCTCACCATATTCTCTAAGTCTTTTGTATTCAATTAAGAGAGTAATAAGATTTCTGAACTGAAGCTCTCCTTATAATCAGCCCCTTTGTACTGTCTATACATCAACATGAAAAATGGAATACAAGGCTGAAAGTGCTTCTTGAAATATTTAATTTACCCTAATTTTAAAGAGACGAGTATCCTTCAGTTTATATTGGTATTAAGTATGTCATGGGCTTTTTTCGTTCAGGGACAATTATCTGTTCAAATATCAATTCAGATATTCTGGTTAAAGATAAAAAGTAACAGGCAATGAGGAAAGAGTAAGTTTACATTTTGATCAACTGCTCGAATATAACAAAATTGCTTATGATGGTGCATCATGTTTCTGTGAAGGTTTGTAGCAAACTATGTGACTGAGGCCAAGTTTTTCAGTGTGTCCTTTTTCAGGGATTAAAAAGAAAAAGCCTTCCACAATCCAATTTATTATGGTATGTCTTGAGGAATGATTCCAAGAAAACATATAGCTGGGCATGACTACATTTACTACTGAGGTCCAGCTCAGTCCTACACTTCAAATTGTGCTCGATTTTGAAGGACAGCTGTCCTATCACTGAGCACATAAGGCTATGTCCAATATTAAAACTGTGTTTATTTTTTGCTTGAATAACAAAGTTTCACCAGTTTCACCGAGGCCAGACAATCCCTGCAAAAGCATTGATGTGGAGTAAGAGGTTGCCATCCTTCCCTTAGGGGCATGGGTGTGATAACATTGACCCACTGCATGTTGTGTACCTACACCCTTGCTGTCTGCAGGCCAGGGTTAACTCGCACAGGGCTTCAGGTTGACGCTCGAGTGCTTTATTCAGTCACAGCCTAAGTTATGAACGCCAGGATGATAGAGAAAACCTACATATGTCACCCGTAAAACATTCACAGAATTAATCAGGAGTAGTACGATGACCACGTAAGGCCACAAAGCAGCTGCCACCAGTGGAGCCACATGACCCTTACTTGTGCCCCTTCTGTCAATGAAGGCTCCAGGCAAAATGGGCCATCTTCTGGGTTTTTTTTCCCCTTGCTTCAGTCCTAACAAATGTTTCACCCCTGTTTAATTAAACTTGGAAACAGTGCAACCCAAATCATACACAAACCCTTGAAACATTTCATCACAATAGTTTAAAACCTCTCATGTTTATAAGTAATGGAAAATCCTACATTTAAAATGCAAAGAGCTATGCTGTACATTGCTTTCAGGGGGAGTTGGAGAAGGTCCAAGGCTAATGTACTGCAGTCATATCAATTACTAGAGTAAAGGCACAAAACCAGAGAAATGACAAGTTAAGATGACTAAAATAAAGATTTCCTGACTGTGCATTGAATGGTCAGTGGAACAGTCTTCAAAGCAGAGGTGGCAGAAGCTTTACTGATGGAGATGTTTAAAGTGAGACCATACACAGTCATGTACAAGCATAATAATTTAGCATGGAAACAAGCAGACTAAGTCAACCGTATCTTTCTCATTTCAAATGTCAGCATCTGAACACTCACTCACTGAGAGGATGCTAGTGATGTCCACAGAAGAGAAAGATTATCTTAAGTAGGTAGCCACACCTTTCACAGTGCTTGCAATTCACTGCAAATCACACAGCTAGCAACTAGTGATAACTCCTTATGTCTTTCCAACATAATACATCTGTGTATATTAATACATTCTTTCCCATTCCACTTTGAGCACAGGACTATTAACTCATCAGTAAATTCCTTAAATTTAAATTCTCCTTGTGTACATTATCAAATCAAAGGAGAAAAGCTTGTTTAAAAGCTTGGCATTTATATAAATAGGTATATATCTCTCTATAAAAATTTATATAAAGAGGTAAGTGTTTGCACTGCCAGATTTGATGGTAGGGATTCTCCAGGTTATTGTTACTTTGGTTTTCCAGCCAAAAGATTCCTTTTAAAGCTTAGTCTCTGGCCACACACACAAATTATGTGTATATATGTCACGAATTCTCATGTCTCAGAGACCCCCTCACATGCTTTACAGAGGAAAAGACCATAACTGTGATGGACTTCTCTCCCATCCAGGGCCTCGACTAACCACATTGACCTCTGAGGAAAGCTACCAGCTCCATCTGTTCTGGCAGACATTAAGGAAGGTCTGACACAGCAGAAGATGCACTTTTTGTTTGGGAGAACAGGCTGTGAAGGGGGATTTTTCATCCCTATTAGGGCAACATAGTAGTGATTAACATGACATGATGTCACAGGAGAAGCACTGGTTTTGAGACTGATTTTTGTTTGTAACTCTTTGCAATGTGTTGGTTTAGATTTCTGTCAAGTGTCTCAGAGAGTTTCACATGACCACTTTCCTCTTTGAAGTTTTCGACTTGACTTACATATATATGCAGTGGCAGAGAAAGGCTGGTATATGCCAGTGTGCCCACTGGTCAGAAAATGGAGAAGGATAGTTACAAAGTGAAACTTATTTTTCTTCCTCCATTAGGATTTGAAGGCATTTCATATGAGTACTTCAGAAATGTCATTCGGAGTATTACACAGGGGAAAAAAACTGTAATGGAAAAATGTGCGCATGTACAAGTATGCGCGTGCAAGTACACATGCAAAGATCATTTATGTTTTGTTCCTGAACTTTTTTGTGAAAAAGGAAGGGTTGTTTTAGTAGAAACAGGTTTCAGACCTCCCGTTGAAAAACTTGCCCATAGTAATTTGGCACATTAAATCATCAAGAGGCTGTGGTGGTTCAACTCAGTAAAATTGCCAGACATATGGACCCATCTGCCCAACAGTATCAGTCATGGCATTCACACAAAAGAGGGTATAAATGTACCTTCCAAGGGGTGAAATATTTATTAGCAAAGACATGGCAGGCTTACCAAATGGTGTCATTCCAAGATCTGAGTTTTTAAGGCTAACACTTACTCTCAGTACCCACTCATGGCCCCAGGGAGCTCCATGAGCACTCACAGCCACAGATGATGCCGTATGGGAGCCGCACGCACCGTGCAGGACATGCACTTTCAGTTGTGAAAAGCGGTAGGGACCACACAGCTACGTGCCTCCCCGTCCACATCAGGCAGGGACTCACTTCCAGCTGGGTTGCAGGCCGTGGCCGTGCAAACTTCACAGCAACAGCGAGGATCAGCCCCAGATCTTCTTGCTCTCAAAAGCACATGTGCCTAATGTCCCCCCGGGGAAGGCTCGCTTGGAGCTGCCAGAGCACAGTTCAAAGGACCGTGAAAGACAAACCAGATTCCTGGTTCCCTTCCACTGCTTTTGCTTTTCCTCTTGCTAAACAACTGACTATTGCATGTAAGGGTCTTGCACACACGCTGAACCAGAATAGTCCCTTGTGCCCTCTGACTGAGCATTAATAACCTGGATTCTCTGTAATAAATAGTGGATAGTGAATGCTGAAACAGTTCCTACGGTGTCAGCTGTGCCACTATGGTGAATCAGCTCAACACAGGGCTGCTGGGCAAAAGAAAGAGAAAAACCAAGACTGGTAGGACAAGCCATCTTCAGCACACAGGGAGTATTGTAAAGAGACAATGACAGGGCAAGAAGGAGTCCAGGGATACCGGAGATCAAACTACTGCAGCAGACTTGAAGGAACACAATCATCCAAGGGAGGAGAAGACAGCTCCTCCAGGGAACCAGGCTAATGTGGGAATGCACTGAAGAAGTCAAGGGGTGGCTGGCTTTTAAGGAAAGCAGAAGTGAATGTCAGCTGTTCACAGTTTTAAAAACATTTCTTACTGAATGTACTATTCTTTTTGGTAAAGTAAATGTGATTTTGGTTTATTTCAGATCAAAGACTTCTGAAAGGGAGATCTGCAAGTACTGGATTCCAGTTGCTGTGCTGGGTAGGACATGATAAGACATAGGTACTTAATAAAGTGTGAACTATAGAGTATCGTCTGCTAATATGAATAAATGTGAACATAATTAAAACACTGAGGATGCTGTTACCCACTGAGATAGAGATAAACACCTGAGCACCTCTGAAATCCTAAACAGTTCAGCAATCTCTGTACACTTGCTTTAAGTCCCCTCCAAATTAGGAGGATTCTCAAGGAAGCCTCTAAAGTTAAATGTATGCTTAAGAGTCCAGAGTCCAGGCAGGAAGAGCACTCAAAGTGAAAAGTGGCAGGATCTCCAGAGCATAAATCTCTCTAGCAGGGGAGTTTTCCTAACCCTGAAGCAGCCCTTCCCAGGCAGTGTGGGTGTGTGCCTTCCAGCCCAGGGAGTTATTTAACCCTAAACTTACATACAAGCACAAGCATCTTTGTTTAGACATTTCAATGGAGCCTTTGGAAAAGAACAACCTGGAAAAGAAAATGGCAGTAAGGTTCTAGCTGCCCTTTCTGTATGGCAGCAGTGTACTTTTGTTTCATAGGTTTCTGGTAAAAAAAGGAAGATTATGTAGCAACAGGACCTCAATAATGAGAAAAAATACATCAGTAATCAAGTAAGCGAACAAGGTTTATTTTTCCCTATTTTATACCTCATGGTTCAGTACTTGTTTTTGAAAGAATTGTCTCCTTTTTGATGGGGATAGAATTCCAGACAGTGCAGGGTAGACTGGTGCTGTTTGAAATGACAGATATGAAAACTGTACAATGAAGATAAATTTAGGTACGCTGTTTGGATCACCTATGTGCATTTACGAGATCTGTCCTTCCTGTGAGTCTGCAAAGTGCCTTCCAAATGCTGTGATTGCAAGTAGCTCATATCAGAAAACAGTATCAGGTACAAAATAGAGGTTCAGGTTAGCTAAAATTTGTGACCTGACATAATCTGAACATAATCTGAATATTTATAATCCTAACTCCTAACTGGCACAATGTGGTCTTCTGTGGAGGACTTCAGGTTTTCCAGATGCAATTCCAACGTATTTTACAAGCATTATTCACACTAACTATGCTGTATTTCCAGAAGATAGAACAAATATGTGTTTCCATTTTATAAACAAAGCAGAGTTTGTTTCTGGTTCAACAACCTAGTAAGTACCCTGTAGTTACAGCAGGCACAAATCATCACTGACCCTTTATGCCATGGGTGCTGCCCTGTTTGCATTCAAGTCTGTTGCCTCTGGCCCCCAAATTCCATGTGGGAGAATGTAGGAAAGTAGGGATGGACAATGGCCCAGTACTGAACTGGGATGTCCTGAGCTTGCCATGCTACTTGCAGCCAAAATGTAGCCAAAGTAGCCCAGCCCAGCTCAGTCTTGCTCAGAAAAGCACTAGGACAACAAACCCCTGTATATCCACTGTCATAAGCCAGTGTAGCCTCAAGCATAAACGAAAGAGCCTTACAATTACATAATTGCATGTACTACTTGAAGTCAGGGAAAGAAAAATGACTTCTCTGAGCAAAGGCCCAGTGACCACTTGAGAAACAAAATGTCAAGCAAGAAGCATCTCCAGGGTACTGAGCGTTCCCAGAGGAAGTGAGGGACATATTTCTCCTCAGGAGATTTTCCCACTGGCAGAAAGCAAGGCCATCATGCAGTTTACATTACATAACAGAAAATTGAACAGATCCCAGTAGTAATAGATCAATTGAGCTTTTTGGGGATGTGATTGTTTTGTTTTGTTTTTTATCTAGTTCATAAACCTGAAATTAAATATTTACAAACAGTATTTTGTATTATTTTCCTGGTGATACGGCTTTCTCTTTGCCATTTAAAACAGAAAAGCCAGGATTGCAATGCCAAAATCTCATCAGTATCAAAACCAGACCGCAGTGCACACATCCCCTTCTAACATACATTGTTATATTATGTGAAAGGAATTGGAAAACATGATAAGGTTATAATAACCTAATTCACAGTAGTTGGTTTACTGTTTAATTCTCCCCTAGAACATGTCCCAAAGTACAGGAAAGGGAGGATCTGTCTAGTCCTTCATGCATCAGCCAAAATTGGATTTGCCACAAAAATGGAGAAACTCCTAAACACCCAAAATAGATGCCTTATTTTGATATAACCTTTCTTTACTGAGTGCTAAACCCCAACATGCTAAGGAGAAGGATAATGCTTTGTTTTCTCTGTATAATAAAATGAAGTCCTGGAAAATGACTTTTCTTTCTTCAGTCTAGTCCTAAGTTTTGGTTATCCCCACGTACACATGCACACCCCCTCTTTTCCTCTGACTATAATCAGCCCTGTGCTCTCCCGCTTCTTGTCCCCATGTGGGCAACTCAGTGTCAGCACGGAGCTCCTGGTCTGGAGCCGCAGCCTGGCTCAGTTCACCCTTCTTCTGGAGACAACGTGACCATGCTGCCACATGGTGACCCAGCACTGGCAGTCTTCTCTGGTGGTCAGCCTGGCAAAAAAAAAAATCAGAGATGTAATCGAATTCCAAGAAATATTAAAAATAAAATACTATTGAAAAGCCATAGGCTGTGAGAAGACAGGGGAGCAAAGGTTTAAATTCCATGTCTTATCCCTTTCACTGTTCAGGTTACCAGGATCAGGGGGTTTTGGGTTTATTTTTTTCTGGGATAGGAATGTCTGATCACTCCCAGAATGCCATTCATTCTCAAGCATTCATGGCCTGAAATTTGACTGAAGATGGTAGACTTTTTTTTTAAAGACTTAACCCAGATTTTAATGTCATGGTAAGACACTACTGTGAAACTTTTCATACTTTTATTTCTATCTGAAATCAAGGAGTCAAAGTTGAGACAAAGATACTTTACATTTGTCTTTCTCTTAATGGCATCTTTCACTGGATTCTTGCCAAATCTTGCTGGAAATACGTTTATCACACCAACTGAAACAGCCAAACTATTTCGACAGACTATAAGATAGAATGAAATTATAGCCACAGGAATCAATTCTTATTAGTGATCAGGCGTGGTGGCTGTTTATCAGACTGGCTTTACAAGAAACCAAACCATAGAAATCTACAGACATTCATTCCTTTCCACACACTACAAAGCTTTGGGAGAGAGGAAAATTAGAATAAACATTCTTTACTCTGTGTGTATATATCTACATAAACACATGCATATATGTAGCTAAAGGAACAATTTAAGCAGTGCAGATTAACAGATATGCTACATTAGTCCTGTATGTTGATCTAAAAACTGGAATAGATTTCTTCTGAAAGCCTTTAAAAGATGGATCCCGACCTCTGCTGCACCGCTGCCTGGATGGAAGAGGATGCAGAGCAGATCAAGACTCATGTAAGAAATGCAACATATTCTCTCTGATAGAACAGTATTAAGAAATAAGCCACTGAGTCAGTATGTCATCCTTCAGTGATAAGGAACTATTAGATCATGCTTCATTCAAAAGAGAAGGAATATTGCAGCATATTTCTTGTTGCACTCATCAGTAAGAAGGGCCAATCATTCAGCAGATATTCTTGCAGTCCATTCTCTGAATTTCCCAGCAAATGTATTGTTCCATAACTTAGCAATGATGTCCTACATCAATGGTCATTTCTCTTACTGAAAGATATGGGATAGCATTCAAACAAAACTCACTTGCCTTCCTCGTGCTTTTGTCCCTGTTTTGGCTGAGGCAGACAGAGCTAGTCAGGGACAAATAGAGATATTCAATAAACACACCCATCATTTTGTTTGATGACGAGAAAAATGGTGGATGGAACAAATTTCCCCAACTATTAAGGGTAGCTGGGAGCATTGCATTCTTCAGTATCACTGGCCTGTCACCTTGGGGAGTTCATTTCCACATAAATCAAATGTTAACCAGACAGGATAAAACCGTTCTCACTGTTACAAAGGAGGCAGCTGGCCAGCTCAAAAGGACTAAATCTCTGTTCCCCTGGGACATACAGAAATGGTCATTACAAGACAATATTTATTTATAAACACACTTGGCCCTGTCAATTGGGCTTGAATATATGGAGGAATGGAGCTTATTAGTAAGATAAAGCTTTCCCATGACCTATAGAGGACACTGCATAGGGACCACAGATGTTCCATATTAGAAAAGCTGGAAAATTTATGTCAATGGCCATGAAAAGCTCAGTTTGAAAATAAGTAAATAAATAAATAAGGAGGTCACCAGCAAAGACAAGGTTAAGGACACTGGAAAATGGATCTTCCAGGATATTTAACCTTTATTTATTTATTTATTTAAGTGGAACAGATCCTGACCTCATCTGCATGTGTCTCTCCTGAAACTCTGCTGAAGTTACCAGAATTATTCCAGATTTGCACCAGTGCAGAGCCGGGCAGATGGCAGCGCCTGTGGCGGCTGGTCTGTCATGCAGGTGAACACACACACACATACACACAGAGGTTTGCCTTGGCAATGGGATTCACACAAGTAGTGCCAGGAAAGGGCCAAGGAAGAACTGTACTTCTGAAGTCAATCCATGCCACTTTCTGATGCAGGTATGGAAAAATCTCTGTCCCCGTCAGAAAAACTCATAAGGACTCAGCTTCAGCTGCATAACTTAAACCATGGAGCTTCTTAACACAGAATTTGTAGCCTATTTTAAGATGGAAAGCCAGAAAAAGCTACACAAAAACATCATGAGACCTGATTCAATTTTTATTTAGCAGGGCCTAGTTCTTCAGATTGTGCAAGTTGGCCTGTCTAAGCCCATGGATCATCTCTGTTTACACCAGCTCTGAATCTGGCCCTGAGCAAATGCAAACCATATCATGTCCTGGCTGGCTGGAAGCCTTGAATCAAAAGTTTTGTGTATCTATGCAGACTGTGCTCATTAAAGTCATTGAACACAGGTTGATGTTGTTTGCACAGCTGCAGGCTCACTGTACACCTGTGGTCTGGCTCACAGCCTCCTTCTGCATCTCCGCTGCTTCTTTGTCCAGCACGACATGGAGCAATCAGACCAGCATCTCCTCACCTATCTGTATAGCAAAGGACTTTTCTGTCACACACTAGCTCCTTGGGCAGTCTTGGTCCCCCCATCTGCCACAGGGCGCTGGCTAGTTCCCTTCCAGTAGAGCCTTCTGAGAGACATCCAGCATAGACTACTGTTTTTTCCAACCATTAAAATGGCCTTCTCACATTCAGGTGAGCCAGGCCACTCACTGATGCAGCAGCAACTAGAAAAAAAAATCCCAGTTTTTTCTAGCTATGACTGAGAGAAGCCCCATTAATCCACAGGAATGGGAGTGAGGCCACAGAACACTTGGGGTGGTGAGACATCTTCCCTACCACAGTTTTGCAATGAAAATGCTACAGCTGTGTCATGGCTAAGAGCACCACAGATGTGTGAGTGACTGACTGACCACCATCAGGCAACTGAAGTCTAAGTTCTTCTAAACCCTTATGGTGCTCCAGGAGGTTTCCAGCTGTTCCTGGCTTCAGAAGGCCAGGCAAGCACTCACACAGGTACAAAAGTATGGGTGCACCTCTACTCTCAGTTTGCCTCACCTTCTATTTTTCCCTAAGAACCTGGTCTCACAGATATCCCCACCTTTCAGCTCACTGTAGTCCAGAGCTACCCAGCTTTCTCCCAGGCATGGAGAAGGCAGTATGTCCTCAGCCAGCTGCCTACAGAGGCATGGGCCCAGGGTGACATGCTCCCATTCTCCTGGGACCCACAGGTGCGGACCTTCCTGGCAGGACAGAGCTACCCGGTTTGCACCGTGGTGGATTTTCTGCTGGCCAAGAGCCAGAAAGTGCTGAGATGGGGGCAGTCATCCTGCCCCTCCCAGGGCAGCGGCTGGTGAGGCGATGGAGGAGCAGAGGACTATGAGCACCCCAAAACTGGAGCAGGTGGGCACCTACTAAAGATCTGAAATGGTTGTGCTAAAAAAATCAAACAAACCACACTGCAGTTCAACATTTTTTAGTATTGTTTCCCATGGTCGGATAGATATAAAATATCAGTCTGATTACTGCAGCTCAGGCTGGGTTTGCTGCAAGGGCAATTACTGAAGAATTTTTTTCTTTTCCTGTGAGCTTGGTATAGTTTACACTGAGAGAAAAAATCCCACAGTGCTGTTTTGCAGAGTAATTTTCCTTACATTTTTTCTGTTTCAACTTTTCTAGGTTTTTTTTTAGAGTACTGACGAAGAAACAAAACACTTGAAGTACGTATAACCCTCTGGCTTATGAGAATTCAAGCAATTCCCACTACTTTTCAATGCTGAGGGGAAAATTTTCATCTGGAGTGTAACAGTATCTGCAGTATGGTCTTTGTTGGATATGGTATGTTCAGTTCAGTCTTTGATCCATTGAATCTTCAGGGGGACTTTTGCAATTGAAAGTTAAACAGGATCCATGATCATTTATTATTTCCAATAAAAATAAAAGAAAGAAATCAAATTATCAGCACTTCTATAGCACATCAGCCCTGAGGATTACCAAATGTATCACAAACAGGAACTGCAAACATTTCTGTAGACAAGTGATACTTTCGTCAGTTCTTTGACTCTTCTTTGCCATCCTTCTTCCCCTCAAACTTATTTGGAATTTTTCACTGGTCAATGACAAACAAAACACTTGCAGTATATCATGGCGCTCTCAAAATCCTACATGAGACAATATACAGAATCACTGAAGGGCTGAGGTTGGAAGTCACCTCTGTAGATCACCCACTCTAAACCCTTTGTTTAAAGCAGGGTGAACTACAGCAGGTTGCCCAGGACCATGTCCAGTTGGGTTTTGAATATCTCCAAGGATGCAGGCTCCACAACCTCTCTGGGCAACCCATTTCAGTGTTCGGTCACCATCACAGTAAAAAAGGCTTTTTCTTATGCTTAAGTGGAATTTCTTGTCTTTCCATTTGTGCCCATTGTCTCTTGTCCTGTCACAGGACATCACTGAAAACAGTCTGGCTCCCTCTTCTTCATCCCCTCCCATCAGGTATTTATACACATGGATAAGATCCCCCAAGCCTTCTCTTCTCCAGGCTGAACAGTCCCAGCTCTCTCAGCCTTTCCTCATATGAAAGATGCTCCAGTCTGCTAACTACATTCATGGCCCTTCACTGGACTTGCTCCAGTATGTCCATGTCTCTCTTGTACTGGGAAGCGCAGACCTGGACCCAACACTCAAGGTGTGTCTCACCAGGGCTGAGTAGAGGGGAAGGGTCACCTCCCTCAACCTGCTGGCAATGGTCTGCCTAATGCAGCCGAGGATGCTGTGGGCCTTCTTTGCCACAAGGGCATGTTGCTGGCTCCTGGTCAACTTGTCCACCACCACCACCCTCAGCTCCTTTTCTACAGAGCTGCTCTCCAGCCAGTCAGTCCCCAGAGTGTACTGGTGCATGGAGTTACTCATCCCCAGGAGCAGGACTTTGCGTCTCCCTTTGCTGAATTTCATGAGATTCATCTCAGCCCAATTCTCCAGCTTGTTGAGGTCCCTCTGAATGGCAGCACATCTGTTCTATCAACCACTCCTACCAGTTCTGCATTGTCTGCAAACTTGCTGAGGGTGACGCCACTGTGCCCCATCATCCAGATCATTAACACAATCTTTAAACAGTATCAGCCCCAGTATCAATTTCTGGGGTACACCGCTAGTGACTGGCCTCCACTGGACTTCATGTCACTGATCACAACTGTTTGATCCTGGCAGGTCAGACAGTTTTCAGTTCACCTCACTGTCCACCTATCTAAACCATACTTTATCAGTTTGTCTATGAGGTTGTTATGGGAGACAGTGTCAAATGCTTTGCTGCAGTCAAGATAAACAATAAACTGATCTTGCCTCATCTACCAAGCTGGTCAGGCTGGCTGGCCTGTAGTTCCCCAGATGGTCCTTCTTGCCCTTCCTGAAGATAGAGGCGACATTTGCTTTATTCCAGTCCTCAGGAAGCTCCGCTGATTGCTGCAACTTTCCAAAGATAATTGAGAGTGGCCTCTCAATGACATTGGCCAGCTCTTGTGGGAGCAATGCATCAGGTCCTATGGACTTGTGTATGTCCAGTTTGTTTAAATACAAGTATTTCTCCTTAGGGAAGGAAAATACTGACATTTACTCATTTGTTTTCATTGGTTTTTGATGCATTTCTCTATTTTACTTCTAGAAACACTGGTGCTGAACTTGTCATCTCACAGTTTGCAAATTTTGAAGTCCAGCCATCATCTCATTAATGGAGTCAGAAGTTAGAGACTTCACTTCTTCCACACTGCAGTCTTCACTCTGCTTCATCCCTCAAGGTATTCTAGTTTCTAAAACATGAAGAACAGGAGAGTAAACCATTTTAATGTTGTTCTTTGTGCTTTTGCTTGTAATGAGAGCCCAGAGCCTGTCTGTTTGTGTGCATTATTTACTCTCGCTCCCCTTGAAACGACCAGCAATGTTTCCAACACCAGCGCTCCCTGTTTTGACACTAACCTCTCCGGTTCTCACAGAGGCTACTCTATGTGGAATTAGAAACACTGATTCATTCCAATTAGTCTGTGCTCAGAGCTGTTCCTCATCTTCCCATGAGAGATTCTGAGTAACCCACAAAGGGAAAAATATTATCACAATGCAACCTTTCTTTCCAAATCCTGTGCTGTCCCTGGATACCACGGGAGCCCATTTCAGCCACAGTAGGGACACAGATATTTATTTTGATTTATGCTTTCCTATCTGTTCCCCCTTAGCCACAAGAAGCTGATCTCCAAGCAGACGCATCATCTCTGCATATCTCTGCTCCCCAACCAGACAGTGACCTATTTCAGAAGTCAAACTGAGATCAAATGTTACTCTCTGGTTCATGGGTAAAAAACCTTTGAATCACAAGAGGAACTAGAGGAAAAAGATGTCCATCCTGCACACTGCTGTGTTCACAGTGAGTACGGTTGGTTCCTTTCCCACACATCTTTGCTGTTTATTTGTTTTTCGATTAAGCTAACATGCATTTCAACAGCTGGATCCTTGAGAGTTTTAAAACGTATCAAGGAGTAGGCTAACCCATTAACAAGAAAATAGGACTGGGAGAAAGAAAAATTGTAACCTGGCAGATGCTGAAGCTTGTTTTTCTCCTAGTGGCTCAATGTACTCAAGGAAGTGGTGAGGTAAATGTGTGTGGGAAGATTTCACAAAGCACGCAAATGACAACACAAGGTGTGCTGATCTGGTTAAAAAATTGTTACATCTAGAAGGAAAAGGAAAAGGAAAAGGAGAAGGCGAAGGAGGCAGAGAAGACGAAGGAGGTGAAGGCGAAGGAGGCAAAGGTGAAGGAGAAGGAGAAGAAGGAGGAGGAAAAGAAGGAAAAGGAAAAGGCGAAGGCGAAGGCGAAGGAGAAGGAGAAGGAGAAGGAGAAGGAAGAGAAGGAAAAGAAGGAAAAGGGAAGAGGAAGGGGAAGAAAAAAGATATAAAAGGGCCCAGTCAATAGTCCTTGTTTCAGCAAATTAAAGCCAGAGCCATTGACCATAAACAAGCTAGTTATAAGTTTGGGTCTGAGTCCCAGAGTTCATATGAATATGAACTGGTAGCTCATGGTCAGACTGAAGCTCTTAAATCAAGGTACAGAAATAACACAGCAATAGAGCCTCCCTATAGTTAACGGTATTTAGACTTGACTTCTATAACCTCAACTTCTTGCCACATCTCCCTTTCCCCTTCTGTTGCACCACTAAAGCTTCAAGTTTTTTATGGGTTTTGCTGTGTACAGCATATATGAAAAAAAATTATTCTCTGCACTCCAACGCCACTGGCTGAAGTGATCAAGCCATAGATTTGTCTTTGTTCAATATGTCATCAAAACGTCAATTAAATAAACTTCTGTTTCTTTTTATGTTCCTTATAGAAATAATGCAGAACTTTGCCTTAACAAGGACAGATGAAATGCAACACGTCTATCGTTTGTTGTTTGGATCACTTGTCTTTCTAAACAAGGTCCACCAGTTATTTGTCTTAGATGGAAACCAGTGAACCTTTAAAAAATAGGTGAAAAAAGGAAGGATCTGGCTGAGAATTAAGCAACATCCTAGTACCTGCCCTAAGCTTAATCAACCCAAATCTGTGGGGTTTTTTATGGCTGCTCATATTCCTGGTACTGGAGGTATGAAGTCACTTGGTAATAGGGGCTCAATCTGATTCCAACAGAAATAAAAAGAAAGGAGTGATTTCTCACATGTTGCCCTAGAAACAGCCAACACCATGTGAAAGGCTCTACTTTGTTATAAAACACTGCACTAGCACAATCATTTGGCCACAGTTTGTTTAAAGGGCAATGGAGACAGGGAGAACGTAAAAGAAAACACGGGTTTACATCTGTTCAGGATGGAGGCACAGTTATTTCCAAACAACAAAAAGATAACGTTGCTAAGTGCAGTTTCAAAGTTGACTTGCCTATTAAACACATCCAGGTTTAAAAAAAAAAAGAAAGAAAGAAAGAAAGAAAGAAAGAAAGAAAGAAAGAAAGAAAGAAAGAAAGCTTGCTTTAAAATTTTAAAAAGCAATGGCAAACACAAGCTAATGTTCCAGAAGCAATTTATGTGCCAACTTTAACTCATTCATAAGACAGACACACACAGATATTTTCTTCCAGGATGTACCATGCTAGAGGAGTCTCTCTGAAAATGGGCTCTGCAGTATGCATGACAGATAGGGCTGGAGGAAGGGGCTCTCTGGAGCTGTCCTGGCCAGTCCTGAGGGACCAGTTCTTGTATGTCCTATAACCCCAGGAAAACAGAGATTGGAGGGGGTAAACCACTAGATCAAACCAGTGACACTTCTTGGACAGAAATTGGTGAGAAGTCTGCAGTGGAGCAGCCCAGGGAAGGAGAGATACTAATTTAAAAAAATGATCATTCAATCCGATACAGAGAATTTTTGTGGTATGTTTCAATTGCCCCATTCAGATCCCATAAAAAAGGATTAAGACTGCACAGCCTTGTCCAATTCTTTGATCTTGTAAGTGCAGATTTCCCTTACTAAGAAAAAGAAAGACCCTCAGTTTAGCCTAAACTATGAATAGGCTCAGTAGCTGACCTCCTCATAGATACCAGGCCATGAGCTGGTTCAACTGGCAAACCATACATGCTGGTAAGAGTCTGCTCCCCTTGTCTCCTGCACCAAATAAAACTCAGTGCAGGTGGTTCTGAGGCTTTAAGGATACTTTTGCATTGCTTGAGTCCTTTGCCACAAAGAAAGGGGACTAGAAAGTCTATTCTTCTGGTTGGGAAGCAGAAAACATTGCAGAAATTCTGGTCAACAAATCTGCTTATAAAGGCATGGAGTTTAGAATAAAGTATGTAAAAACTCAATTAATCAGAAAGCCATGCTCTCTACCACTTTGCAGAAAAGCTATTTTTATATATACATCAAATATGAATGAGTATATAGAAAAGACTTCTTGATGTGATCAGAGATTGTAACAATAATCTAGATTATTGCCATTTTTGAGAGACAGGATTTCAAAGAGAAACAAGCAATTCCCTGAGCAGCCAGACTAATGACACCTCCTTTCATAAGGATTTTATGGTTTTAGTTACTTATCTTTGGTGTCCAAGGATGTAAGATTTCCAGGTGATATTGGGTATAATTGGGCATTTATTTATAAAGGCACTCCCTTATGCAGATTCTCTACTGACTAAAAAGGTTTAGGCTTACACTACGACTCTTTCCTCAGTAAAAATACTAATAAAGTCTCTCTATTCTCCTTGGATACTTATTTTCACAAAATTTGTAGCGTCTTAATTATCCTTGAAACCTCTACCCTTTGTGGGTGACGGCAGTAATTCAGAGATTACTAAGGAGAGAGGAGGAAGAAAGGGGGACAAACACATAGGCGCAGTGGTTGCATTCACCTTGTTTTCATCTGCAAACACTCTGTAACATAGTTTCAGGGCATGAAAAGCAATAAGATTTGCACCTTTTTTTTTTTTTTTTGATATGGGGAGAAAAGTGGTAGAAAGGATAACAATTAGCTTCATCTTTGGGAAGACCCAGTGATCGTGGACTAAGGTAACACAAACAAAAATATGAGTTACAAGTAACGGAAACAATATACCTGGGAAGAGGCAGATGTGTCAGATCATAGTAAGGCTGAAGATATCTCTAGCCTGCTTTCCCAAGCCTACGAGGAAGGAGTACGGGGTCCCTTGCAGTGACAAAGTGGAGGAATGCTTGGGCCAAATCTCCCTGCTGGGACCTCCAGTCTACAGCTGTGAGTACCACGGCTGTTGAGGGAGTTTGCTACTGCGGGTAATCACTGTCATCATCAGGCATCCTGGTTCTATTTCTCACTTGAATGTGTGTTTCTTTAATGCTAGCTACCAGCTCTTGTTCTGACTTTGTCAGATTAAGGAGCACTTTAATGTAATCTTTGACTATTTTTCTCTTAGAAACTACTTGTATGCCTTTTAAAGTCACACCTCAATAAACTGAACAGATTTAGGTTTTCCTTAAGCTCTGCGTCATTTTCTTTAGCACTGCATCAGTTTTTGTGACACTGGTTCAATCACTCCAGTTTTTCAGCATTCTTGTTAAAGAGCAAACACTACAAATCTCTGACATTCCCATGTCGGGCTCATGACTGTCACATACCAATACAACTGTAGCTCCTTGCTGCTACTTACTGCACCCCTATTCCTATGTCTGTGGATCATCGTTTGTCCTTTTACCATGGTGTCAGACGGCATTCAGGTTTTGTCCCCACTGACCTCAGCATTTTGTAAGGGCTTTCAGTGTCTCCTCAATCTGCTTTTCTGTTTATCCTTTCCTGCTGTGAGTTTAAGCATAGCTTGGGCAGCCAGGAGCTTTGAGTAACAAAATATAAGGGCACCATATAAGAACAAAAGGGCATATGTACTCCATCAGACCAAATGTTCCTCTACCTTGGTAGGTCAGAGGAGGTTTAGTTATGATCAAATGTGGTATCTCTTCTTAACGGCTTAATACAACAGATGCTTGCTGTGAGGACTTGCCATTAAAAGGTTTTGTTGAGCTGGGAGATGGATCCACACTCTGCCTATTTATTACCCAGTAGTACACTGGCCCTTTCCCACAGAAAAATGTCCCAAAGTGGCCAATAAAGGGTGTGTAGGAAGCAGGTAATGGTACACTCCCCCAGGAAGCTCTACCAGCATCTACATTTTGCTGTCCAAAGGCCTTCTGAGGCAGAGGTGTGGTCTCACCACCCCAGCCTTTGATGGATTTTTGTTCTCTGAATTTGCCAAATCAATTTTGAATATGTGTACATTGAGAGCATCCACCAGATGCTGAGCAAGGAATGACAGCTTAAGTATATTTTTTGTGAAGGATCACATAATCACAGAATGGTTGAGGTTGGAAGTAACCTCTGGAATTCATCTTGTCCAACCCCACTGCTCAAGCAGGGCCAACTAGATCCGGTTGCCCAGGCTCAGGTCCGGATGGCTTTTGAATGTGTCCAAGGATGGAGACTCCACAACCTCCCTGGGCAATCGGTTCTAATGCTTGGTCACCCTCACAGTGAAAAAGCATTTCCTGATGTTCAGACAGAACCTCCTGTGTTTCAGTTTAGGTGCATTGTCCCTGGTCCTATCACTGGGCACCACTGAAAAGAGCCTGGCTCCATCCTCTTTGCACCCTCCCTTCAGGTATTTATATACATTGATAAGTTCTCCCCAAGCCTTCTCTTCTCTAGGCTGAACAGTACAAGCCCTCTCAGCCTTTCTCATATCTGTTTGTTTGTTCTGAACCTCCTCTGACAGTTTGAGGTGATGTCCATTAGTTTGCATTAAAGAGACAGTGAGAAGTGGTTTCTTACCCAGCCAACTTACGTCTTTCAAACATCTGTCATACGGTCCTTTGGGCACTGCTTTTCCAGGCTCAGGGGTCCTACCTCATTTAGTCCTTCCACTTTATTGATCATCCTTGTTGTGTTTCTGACCCTTTCGGTTCTACAATGTCTTGTCTGAACTGAGAGGACCAGCAGAGTGCACAGTGTTCAAGGTACACCATGGACCCATACAGGGACATCATGATGCTCTCTGTTTTCTTTAGTTCTCCTTTCCTAACGATTCCCAGCATCCAGGTGCCAGGGAACGTCTGAAGCAGAGGTCTGCAGGAAGGGTGCTGCAATCTGTGTTCCTGAAATGCCAGAAACAAGGGGTGAGGATTTTGCAAGTAATAACTATCCTTTTCCATCAACAGTTTGTGGCAGCTGTGTGAACTGACTAACAGGACATTCAAACTCTCTCTCTTTTATCTTTGAAAACCTGAGTTCAGGTTCAGATTCCCTCGTAAAGCAGTGGGACGGATTTGGGGTTTTCAAACCCTCACTACTTGCCTACCAACATCATTAGGTGCTCAAAGAGTTAAAGCCTAGATCTGATGGTTTTGAATAAAATCTACAGAGACAAGGTGATTAAAGCCGTACTTTCTACTTCCCATGCTAGTCGGAGTCAGGGCAAAGAGACACGTGGTGGTTTGAGCTGAATGAATCACTTTCTGCATCAGCTCGTCCAACAGTGCAGTGAGCTAAAAGAGAAAGGGGGACTTTCTCTAGAAGAGCAGGAGAGAGAGGGACTTTTCTGCCCAGTCTATCAGCCTGAGCAGCTCCAGGATGGGTGCAACAGAGCAGGATCAGCACAAGCAAGCAGACACCATCCCGGCTGCGCTGCCCGACTTCATCCCCAAAGGGGTGCAGAGACCCTGCTAAGGGGTCGCGCGCTGCCCGCCCATACCCAGGTGCTGTTCCCCCACAATCTTTTATCTCCCATGGACTTGCAGCATGGGGATGGCCCTCCATGGTTGTTGAACCTGCGAACTCTCTGTCAGCTGGTAGAGCTGCTGTTATTGAGCAAAACCTTAATTTACCTGCCAAATGCAATGACAAATGATAAAGCTTCAGTGTACTCTGGCTTATTTGTTACTAGCTATGGTGTAAATGTTCTAGGAAAACAGCGTTTAATACCACCATCAGCTAATAAAATGGCTTTTTTGGTGGTATTTACAGGAAGGGCTCATTTCCTTTGAGTAAGTTTGCTTTGACGTTATTGGGAGATATTTTGTGGCAGATATTTACACTCAGCTGAATTCCTGTGTCATCCTCCAAGTGCATTTGACACAGACTTGGGGCCCAGGCTGCCAGAAGACGAAAGAGCACTTTGCACAGCACCTTATCAATTTGTTGTGCTGTCTGAGTGGCGTGATTACTTTTCCATGGCCAGGAAGGCTGGCTAACCCTCCCTGAACCATTAATCTCAGGACAGTTTGAACTAAGAGAGATTTCTGTAAAAATAGACCACAAAGAATGCATCAGCAGGGAAAGGCTTTGCGTCTTTGACAGCTTCTTGGGTGGATTTTTTTACTAATGGGAAGGATTAAACGGAATATCCTGGTGCCTCAGCGCAACGCAGTGACCGATTTGCACAGCTGTTCTTAGTCATGTCTCCAAACAGCATGGCTGCTTGGGCTTTGCTACTGAGCATACAAAATAAGGGCCTGACCCATTGCTGTTTCAACTCGGTTTCTGACCAGTAGCTCAGATTTTTCGGGTCTCAAACTCAGCCCTGATTTATGCTCATTTTTTTAAAGATTGGTTTCACTGGAACCAGGCTGGAGAAAAAACGGAGGAAAAGGGCAAGAAGGGAACACCTGAGAAGACTGCTATTTTCCTAGCATAGAACTTTTGTCTGGTTGGTGGTTAGTTGTGGTGGCAGGCCACCTGGGTCCAATAAATCACAACATTGAGTAATCATTGCACACACAGTAATGTAAGATTCATAATAAAACAATTGAATGCTAATGCAACTTATCCTACGATTACAAAAATATGAAGTGCATGGGGCATGGAACAATTTGCCTCAAACTGGAAAAAAAGTCTGCTACTTTTTAAAACTGTATTTGTTATATAAGGTTATTTCTTTTGTCAGATATTTTATCTGATACCATAAAATAGAATATAGCTTTTATATTGTGGGACAAATGCACTCACCTTACCTTGTCTTGGAAGGCTTCATAAATTTAAGAACTGGAGTAATAAAGATTGCAGAATATGGAAGTGGTTCTTTAACCAGGATTTGTTTTGTAAGTGCAATAATCAAGTAAGTCTTCATTGCAGATTACAATTAAGCATATATCAGTGTAACTCCCTTTATTTTCATATACTTTTAGCGACAACATCAAATTCACTGTTAAGTGGAATGAACACATAAGTAGTTACACCAGCTGAAGTGCTTACGCCAGCAGATATATATGCTAATTTAGACACAGAGGGAATTCAAATTTTACATCCCAATATGATTTTTTGTGTATGTAAACCTCAGTTGCACTATGGTTGTTAGTGTGCTGCCTGTGCAAGGACTTGGCTGCAAAGGTGAAGAAAATATTTGTGCAATACAATGTTTGGACACTGGTCTAATGAACACAGATTCATTTTCTTGATTTGGTGAGTTTTCTGTTTGAAAAACCTTAACTATTGGGGAATGCAAGAACAGGGGATTGATCAAGATACATTTCAACATTCATTAGCTTAAATTTTGTTCCACTGGAACTGAACCAATGCCTAGCAGCAGTCTTACGGCCCAAAGCTGCAGACAAAGAAATACTCAAGTGAACAGTAAGAGAGATCCTTATCTTATACTCTATGATATTTTTTATTTAATTTCATTTAAAAAAAAGAAGAGTAATTTGGTTGGGCTTTCCGCTTTTAAACTTCACACCAGCCAAAGCTGCTGCAGCATGAATCTTGCAACAACTGGGTGCTAATGCAAAAGTGGGTGCTAGTGCAAAAGTGGGAATTTAACCATGAATCTAAATCTTCCAGCCTTTAAATACAGAAAGCATTTAAAAAGTAAATCTGTAGCGAGCAAGGAAAACGACCCCCTCCCTATACAGTCAGCTGCTCTGTCATTAGCACTACCTACTCTATCTCCAGTTTCTGTAACCGAGATGTTTGTGGCTGTTTCTGGGGGAGCCACATTCTTTCCCACTGCTGGACTATCAGCCTGTGGTTTCCGTTTCACATCTGAAGCCTGACGGGTGTTTCATCGTCATCTAACAAACTGTTCACGCGGTGCCACGAACACATAAAATTGTCAATCCTTTCCTCAAAGGACAAAAAACCCAAACAAGCAAGAAATTGCGTTGTGACCACCACCTAGTGGTGGTCTGGGTAGACTTGCAGCAAGCACTTTAATTGCATAAACACTACTTCGGAAAAAGGCTATGTGCACATGATTTGTATGACCTTTCTTTAGATTCATGGCTCTTTGGTGTGGATACAAAAGGCTCACTCATTTTTCCACTTACGCTGCTTTTAACTTGTTCTTAAAGATTCAGGATGCTGACAAGTTCTCAGTAAATTACTTTAAAGTATTTTTTGAACAATTTAAAGTTGAAGCTGTTAAGAAGCCAACTGATAATGCACGGAATTCCACAGTCATTACCACATACTTTAATGTCTGTCCCTTCATGGTGGTTTTCAGTAGCCAGCACACCCTTGATGAAAATGAATGGAGTCTCAAAGACTGAGAGCCAACTCACTTGTAAACCCCAACAAACAGAAATCTCCATATGGAGGAAGCTGGCCACAGTCCTGACTCTCCTAGAAACTGTCCTGACCTCACTTATTATCAATATCCTTCCAGCACTCCCAGTAACTTCTAGGAGAGCCAGTACAGCATAGCCCATCCACCAGGCTGGGATGCAGCGGGACTCCAGAAAAAGATTAAAGAGCGTGCAGTATGCAGCCAAAGAATAGGTTTGTAGGAAATGTTTCTTTTTCATTTTCCAGCAGACTCCTCAGATCCCCTCCAGGTAAGTGTTAAGTCTACACTTCATTTAGAGGAGAAGTTTGCATAGCTTCAAACACAGGGCAACAAATATGGGCAGACAAAGCATGAAAACAGCTTCACTGAGGATTACTGGGAATTTTGAGAAAAAGATATAACAAATAATGAAGTCCATTAAATAAACATGGTCAGTGGTCATAATACTACGGTCAGCTTTCAGCAACACAGAAACTGCCAGGCTTCTTAGGGTCCAGGACCTTAAGACCTGGAGGAACAGCACTGACACTTATCTCAGCAGCATGATTGAAGCCAACAGGAACAAACTCCTGGAAGAACCATCAGAGGGAGAACGATACCAGTGGAGACTGGCTTTAAGATGTGCGCATGGACAGAGGATGTCTTCCCACCATTATCAATCAAGGAAATGGTGAGGGCAGTCTACTGCCTGGAAGCAGGAAAATCCTGTGGCCTTGACTACTTCTGAGAAGTAGTGCTCTGACCTTAACAAGAAATTCTTATGAGCTGATATATCTGTGGACAAAATGAATAGAATATGGCTAAGATATACTAGGCAATACCTGTATATTGCATATACATACTAGGCAGTGATCCACCTCATTAAATGTTATCCCATATCATTCTGGAGCTGGATTAGCCATTTTAATGCAGTCAATTTTGCACAGATTTGTGCAGATCTGTGGAAGAGCAGGTTCTGATCACTGATTGAAGCAGACCTGGACCTAGCAGGAGTGCTGCTGCACAAGCTCCCACACCTGCAGCCAGAAAGTGAGGGGCTATAGTGTCCTATGCAGTGGAGTGATCTGGTGTGAAGGACTCCAAAGAATGGCATTTGATATTGTATGTGACTATTGTCACACCCTGGTAAAAAATCTGGTAACATTGATTACCCAGACCAGAGCTGGGATAGATGGCTCACCTAGTTCTCTGGTTTAGACAGTCCATTTGCCCTGACCTCTCCCTATGGGCTCGGCTTCTCCAGAGCCCTGGGAAAGTGGGCAGGGGATGCTGTGCTGCTCCCTGTGATGTCCTGTCCTCAGTGCTGGCCTGCTTGGACTGTGCCTCCCAGCAGCCCCTGACCAGCCATGTCTGCCAGAGCAGCTCCTGGAGCAAAGGGAGCTGAGGGGTGTGCTGCCCCTGCACCGTGCCCTCTCCCAGCACAGCCCGCAGCAGAGGAGCCTGATCCTCTGACTGGAAACTTGGTACCAGGAAATCCCAGGGGAAGCACTCTCGCCTCTCCTGTTCCATGAACCTGCTCATGCCCCAATTTCTTTATAATATTAAATATTAAATTAATAATTTTATAATAAATGGAAAAGTCATTATATAATTTAAATATAACCTTTACATACTTATGTACAAGTAAATAAAAATTCAGAGATGGAGACCTGAAGTCAGGTTCACACTGACCAGGCCCAGGACCCTACAGCCAGCAGGACAGGGGATGTGCACCAGGGGATGAGCGCTGGTGCAGAGCACGAGATGAATGTGTTGACAGGGTACAGACACTTGCTTCCTTGAAACCCGCTTCATGCACATGCTGTTGTCTGTCTCGTATCAGAGACTGATAGAGCCAGAGCTGAGAGCAGTCCCTCTGTGAAAGACAGGAGGTTGTTCCTTTATTCCTTCATATCAAAATGTCTCGCAGTCAAGCTGTTGGCGGGAAAAAAGTCAATGAATCAGCAGTCCCTTCCAATGATGATAAGGGCATTGACCAAGAGCTCTTGTAATTCAATATCTCCAATAATTACATCCACAGTTGTATTTTATTGTAGGTGACATCACTATAGTCCATCACTATCACTATAAGGACAAGCAAAATAAAGGTTTGGTAGGAGAATTACTACATACAGAACTGCTTTTGTATTTTTCTTCAGAGTGGCTGGCCAGCCTTCCACAAACAAATTATCAGGTCCGCTTTTTAGGGATTGTTTGGAGCAGAAATTTCTGCCCAGCCCTCTGCTCCCTGTCTTGCTGGTTTGCCATCACCTCCGTGTAAGAGAAAAGCTTGGGTTTCTGACCTGTAGTGAAGTCTACGTAGGTTTATGTGGGGGTTTTTGCCACCAGAGGTCAGCGTACATCTCATTAAGCAGCAGCTATTCCTAGATACTACAATCTCAACTAAAGGGGAAAGTCCTGGGCATCCCCGGACACCGAACGGCCACCCTTCAAGGATGCAAATTGGTCGTGGTGAGCACAGATGGGGCTGAAATCCTTTTACATGGGGGGAGAAGATTTTCTGTGCAACTCAGGTCGGCCAGGGGTTGGGATTACTCATCACTGGGTAAGAAGCTCTCCCTTTCCCACCGGTAGAATGACATGGAGGATGCAAACCATACCTTTATTGTGCAAATTAAATGAGAAACACAAGTCTGGAGTTTAAGATTGCTCTGTGATATCCACAGAAGCATGGCACCATCGATCTGGACTTCACTGACAAGAGGGTTTCTCATCCCTGCCTAGAGCTGTTTTCCCCAAGTATGGTGCTCTCCTTCCTCTTTTCTGGAAGCCATGTTCAAAATGTTCAATCCTTTTTCCCTCTTGCCCAAGAAAACCCCAAACCCAGCCTCAAAGCACTGTGCAGTTGTAAAATATAACAGTCAAAATAACAGTTGTAAAATGCAAACTAAATCGTATTGCTTATTCAGATTGAGTCTAGAAATAGTTTTGAAAATATGATGCCTCGTAATGGTGCAAACCTTTTCCTCATCTTTCCAGATGTTTTTGGTCTGATGATCTTATCTCTAAATATTAAAAGGAGTCAAAGACAAAGTATCATGGCAGTTATTGTGTTTTTGCTGGGGTAGTCTGACAGCGTAGCGTGAAATATTTATCCTTTGACGTAAACTTGTTCATTTCAAAATAGGTATATAGGCATATAGTGTCTTTATTCTACATTGGGGAATGTCTCCCTTAGTCAATTCCAGGAAGCTCAGGGCCCAAGGTCTTTTTTTTGTCGGCACTCCTTCCAGGCTGACCGATGCCATGCTTCTGCCTCAAGCGCCAGCACAAGCTGCAGAGCAGCTCTGCGCCTCTGCGACAGAGAAAACCCACAGCAAACAGGACTTAGCTCTTCTGCGCTCTGTACCTAGGGCTGGGTCTTTATTGCTTGCAGTCTCTGTGCTTTGGAAAGTGCTTTGGCTGAGCCTGGCATAAGCATATCTGCCCATTGGTTTTAACAAGCACTACAATGTATTTATTTATTTTTGGGGGGCTCCAGGACTTGCCTCGAAGGAAATAGAAGTAAGAAATGAATAGCAAGCATTATGAATACAGAGAGGTCTGGCAGACTCTTGACAGAAAGAGGAATCAGAGGATTCAAGCTATTAAAAATAATAGATGATATAGCAAAGGTGGGGTGAGTGCTGGTTTTTCTTGTTTCTTATAATGCAATGAAGTGACAGGCAGTAGACTTAAAATTATATTAAAAAAAAAAACCACATTCCTACACGTGTCTAATACCTTGTTTAATTATCTATGGAGCAGATAAACAAGGTATTAGACACCTATAGGAACTTTCACAACTTCCAGAGAGGCTTTAAAAGAAAAAACTTAAAACATTTGTGCTTTGGAACAGGTGATACTCATTAACAGATAGGCATGTTACAGGCCCACTGGTTTACTACATGCTTTCTTAACTCTTCTTCTGAAATGTTCGGTACACTCTTCAGTCAGAGAAGAGTTAATGGGCTTTGACGACCAATGTTGTGACACTATTGACTTTCACGGGTCTTTAACCAGGGAAGCTGGGAGAGAGTTTTGCTACCTGCATATCCAACTTCCTCTACAACCTACTTATTTACCAACACACAAGAATGAGACACCTATCTGGCTAAAACTGTATCAGATACTTAGCCTGCTGGTATCAGCTCATGCAAGTTTTGCTCATGCAAGTTTTGCCAGTGCAGCCTTGGGACTGAATTTCCTCCCAGGTCATGCCTGCTCCCGCACAGCTCCGCAGGGACACAGCCTGGCTTTCTATGCTGTCCCAGGCATGAACTTGCACCCCTGCAGTGAGCACACCTCATCTACAGGGACCTGTAGCCTCAAAGGTCTGGAAAATAAAGTACAGATGTACTGGGATGGACACGGTGAACTAGGCAGCAACGCCTGGGTGATGCTGGCAGTGGAGTTTCTGCTTGGCTTTCTTGGGACACATGCCCTAACACCACACTATGGATCTGGATTCAGGGTCACTGAACAAAAGGAAGCTCCAAATTTTGCTATCAACTGTTGCTTTTACCATTAAAATACACAACTGAATGCAGTTCCCATCTGATAAGGCTGTGTTTTTTAACTTGGTCAGTAGATGTCAGTGATACACATGCACACTCACACATGGACAAATTTTGAAACCAGAAGGCTTCAAGAAAAAAAGACAGCACTCTTTTTTCTCCCCAGTATCAAGATGCAGCTGGTGGAAAAGGGGAGAATTGAATGTATTTCAGAGGAAAAATGTTTCTGAGAAATATCTGAGATTCCTGTGTCCAACCAATGAATATGATGAAACAGCAAAACTGGGTAGTGACAATTTCAGGACTGACATATATAATTTCAGTCCGAATTCTGGAAAGCTTTCATTCATTCTTTGTGAAAACATGCATTCTCACCTTCCCTTTTCAGACTAGTGCCCCCTGCACAGCTATAAAGTTAAAAAGTATATTAAGTTGTCAGGCTAATCCTAAACATTTCTCTACGGAAAACTAGTTAAGGACTGACTCATTACATTTCAGCCCAGTTTATAGTAGAGTTTATTAATAGCATGGTTTATTTTGCTAGCATAGTAAATCAGGCAGGCAAAACTGAACATCTCATTCACAAATAAATAAAACGTGGCTTTTTAAGTCTCCAGAACCTTCATAGCTTCACAGCTTGATAAATTGCTGCACAGTGCTGCAAAACTTTCCAAAAATCAGCAAGCCAGCCCAGAAAGTCCTAGATGAATCATTTGACATCTTTGTCCAAAGTGAAGCACCAGATACCAATGAATGTGCCAAATGCCAAAGCAGGACACCTTGACAAATTGCTGAGAACGCTTACCTCCCCGATGACCACAGCTGCAAGTCCATCAGCTCTGAATCTCTCCCCTGCACCCAAACACGCTCCTCTCTCGCACTTCCAAGAAATTGAGGTAGAAGCATTTTGAGCTAACGTTGGGAGACACTCAGGCCCAAGACTGGGCAAAGGTTTCCAGCAAATGAAGACAATCAGGGGGAAATTATGTATTATTAATAAAAGTATAATGCATATAGATCAAAGAGGGAATTTTTAGAGGGTTTTGTTTTTTTTAATTTGGTCAATGCAAAGGAAGTTTGTGAGATAATCACTATTTAAACTATCTTTGACCTAAAACTCAATTGTAGGTTCCACCCCAAGTTTAGATGAGGACATGAATGCTACACCACTAACCACAACTTCCTCATGCAATATGCATAGCAGAGGCACAAATTAAAATCAGTTTAGATTCTGTGAATGCCCTGGTGTGACCATACAGGTTTAGCAGGGCTGTCTAAATGTCTTTAGCAGGGCAGCCAGCTGGGTACAGCACCTGTAACACCTCAAATTAGGGCACTTGAAACATTTGCAGGAAGGTTAATCCTCTCCTGACTACAAAGCTTCATACACCTGCTCTGAATGATCCAGACCTGTGGCCAGGTTTGCACTACTCCTGTTGACAGAAATGGATTGACAAACCATTGACCAACTCACTAGAGACCAGTGGAGGGACACCAAGATGGTTAGGGGCCTGGAGCATACTGTGTATGAGGAGAGGCTGAGGGAGCTGAGTTTGTTTAGCCTGTAGACATCTCTGGGGAGACCTGGCTGTATCCTCCACTACTTCACGGGTGAGAAGGCAGTCAGGCTCTTGGAGGTGCCCAGAGAGGCTGTGAAATCTCCATCCTTGGAGCTGTTCAGAATTTGACTGGACATGGCCATAAGCATCCTGCTTTTACTGTGAAAGTCACCCTGGGCTAGGCAGGAGGCTGGACTAGAGGAGCTCCAGAGGTCCCTTCCAACACAAACTACACTTTGATTCTGTTTTTCACACAGAAGTTTGGGGAATGGCTGTTCTTTCTAAAAACACTGGCATTCACACACGACTATAGCTGTATAAAGCAAGGGAACCTAGTATTTCTTCATTATTATTTCTCACTTGCTTTTGTTATTCATTGCCCCCTTGGGCAAAGAGAGTAAGTCAAAGAGGGGAAATGCTCCTGGTAACACCAGCTGCCATGAATATCGAGTGGTGGAAGTCAATATTTTGTTATGATCCACTGTAAATTGATACTTGCTTTTAGGAATTGTTTCACATCTTTTCTATATGACTACCTTGGCTGCCTGTGTTTCATGTAACTACGTCTGTTAATTATATAAAGTACGCAAACCCCAAAGAGAGAGTTCTTAACATGCATTTAACCCAGCAATTGTTGTTGGAGCCCTGATGCCTGAAAACTTTTCTTTTTTTCCCCAGGTAATTTAATAAAAGAGAGTAGCACTCACCGCAAGCATAGTATGCAAAGTGGTGCTCCACAGAGTATTTCTGGTGTCAGCACTAAAACAGACAAGAGGCCTCCCATGGTATGCAGGGGATTACTGTCAACTCATTTGCACTACTTTTGTGATGAATACTTCCAAGCTATGAATACGCTAATCAAGAGGAAAGAAAAAGTTGATGTAAACTTGCTACGTAAGTGCAATACTCTTCTTTTGTTTCATCTTTGCCTTTCACGCATGAGTCGCTCTCTTCCCAAAGTTCCTCAACAGCCTGAGTACCTTTCACGGGAAGCATGTGTGCTTGCAGATTGGCACCATGGGAGAAATTGGCATCAGAGGAAAAACATGATTATGAATTGGCACTGTGCAGACCTCAGATGCCTGGCTAGGAATAAAAGGTACTTTAAAACCCTTGAGCTCAGCACTGAACATCTGACGGGCAGAATATGAAGCCACTATGCTGCCAGCTGTCTGCGTACATCTCCATTAGCTCTTCCTACTCTGGCTTTATTCCTAGGGGACATTTCCACAAATGAATTGTCTTTCTAATTTTTTTTCTAAAATCCTGGCCCACCTGGGAACACTAAAGGAAGATCAGATTGGCTTAGAGCCCTTGCAACTTCCAAATTTTTTCAAGATGCAAACCAGCAAAAAGAGTCAGTGAGAGTATTGACTTTTCTGTGAAAAAGCCAACAAAACAGCCTTCCTGTGCTTGCTTTTTTTAGTTGTTGATACACCCACAAACATATGTGCACATCCAGACGTAAAGCCACAGATCCCAGTTTGCAAACCAATTTTCCTGAAGGCTTTCTCTGAAGGCAGTCATTGCCAAACACTTTAGAAGTATAAAAAAAGGTGACTTTGAAGACATATGTCAATTGAGGAAGCTTCTTACTAATCTGAGGCAGTTAGAAAATGACTCATTCTTATGAATAAGAACATATATTTCTCATAACCCTTTATCTGGTACAGTGTAAAGGTAGATATCAGTCAAGTATGCCAAGTCCTTTTCAACCTCCTCTTGCATCCTGACCTTGTTTAAACGTTGTAGTATCAAAAAGCAGCACCCCGCAGGCTGACTGCGCGCAGACCCAACAGCAGTCTTTTCTGTGAGTTTTCGTTTGCCTGCTTCTTCATTTGTGCACCTAACTTGGAAACACCTTGGAAATGCTTTCTTTAGGAGAAAGAAAATAAATCTGTTAAACTGTGAAAGGAATATAGAGAGGCGGGGAATAAGGGAGATGGCAGGGCACTTGCAACACTCATGCTGCAAGCTCTCTGCAGAGCTGTGCTGTCCGACAATGTTCAAGCCTACTCTCCTGCCTATTTTTAAGAGCTAGCCTCTCTAAAACCTCCTATCTTCCTTTCTAACTATAGCGCAGACCAATAAGGTGAAGCACTTACGAGTCAAACTTGTATACCCTTGCCTTTTTTCTAACCACTTGTTGTATGGGAATTTTTCCTTTTTAAAGGGATTTCTTCTCATGGCACCCAAATTTAAGCAGCAGCCTTGCAGAACTGCAGGCAGCTGGGTCATCCCGGAGGACATGCACGCTTGGTATAAAAGGAGGTTTTGTTATTAAGGAAAATAAGGATGGGGAGTGCTTTCAGTAGGGTTATGGAACAACTGGCATATAAGCAGGGAAGGTGCTGTAAGCTGGGGTATAACAACCCAGACGGACTTTTTATTTTTAATCTTCTTGGTAATGTGATCAGCTCCTGGTGTTTGAAGTCACTAAGCAGTCTGCTGGTCTTGAAATAGTGCAATTTTGTTAAGGCTGTTTTCTGTTGTCTCCGTTGGTATGACTTGATAAGATTTATCTGGGCATTTGTTAGTTTTGTTTCCTTTCCCTTGCGGAGGGAGGGAGTGACTCTGAGGCTAGAAACTGCCTCTTCAAGATGAAAGCTGGAGCTGTCTTGTGTATTTGGATAACTCAAAAGAAAGAAAAAAAAAAGAGGGTTCTACAAAAATCCTTATCCCCTTGTGTGGATTGGCAATGGCTTCATCTTGAGTGGATTCCCCTTTTCTCTTCCTTCTCTGTCATTTATAACTCCAGGACAGTAACCTGACTTTCATGTCAGTTGTATATTTTTGCTTAGCCCACACAGGTGTTGGGGGCGGGGGCACAAGACAAGATGCTTGTTTAGTGTTGGCTGTTTAAAATACGGGATTGAATTACTGCTGCGCTTCCCCCTCAGTATATTACATGAGCACTTGAAGCGTTTAGAGCATTTTCTTGTTATTGTTTCTGAGTAACTCTTACACAACTGAGGGTGCAGAAAAGAGGACAAAACAGGAAAGCAAACAAAAACAGAACTAGAAACCTTTTCTGGAAACTGCTTATTCTACTATATATTTTCTGCCTCTCGAGTATTTTTTGCAGCTATTCCATGTCAATTGTATACTGCTAAACAGAAGATCCATAAGGGATCAGGATCTTTGCTGTTTGTAAAGTAGACCCATCAAATTGAAAGGCACAGCTTTTTTTTTTCCCTAAACTATTTGACTCCTGCAGTGCTTTACCTTTATGATTAATGTTGCATTTGCCTGATGCAGCTAATTGCAGCAGCAATTAATCCAAAGCTTTTGTCCTTAACTCTGTTTGTAAGCTAACTAACTTTGTAAGCATTTCTATGCTGATAGTACCATACCAATGATATATATACTTCAGCATTTTTTTTTACAACATTTGCCCTTTGCTATTTATGCTGTGCAATCAGCCATGTGGGTAATGAATTTTGTTTTCTTTCTGCACATGGGTGACTGAATTGTTATAAAGCATGTGCGTTCCTCAGGCCTGAGCAGCTAAATTTGCTGTGAATGCCCCAGTCCATTTGTGATAATGGTATTCAGACCAAGCAGAGCCATGCCCCATGTTCACAGGAACCGTTACCTGGTTGTGCAAAGGACTGAGGGAGATTGAACAGAGGCCAATCCAAAGCAGTTTAGAAATATTATGTTATCTCCTGTGGTGTTTTGTTGGGTTTTTCGCCCCCAAAAAAAACGCAGAATGAGCAGGCAGAGGAAAAAATCTGCAGCTTATCTCTTTTTTTAGTAGGTAGATATCTTGCCATCTGGGAGATGGATAGATTGTGACAGTGAGAACAGTGCTTTGCCAAATCCTCACCTGAATATTGTAGTGCACAGCCTTACGCCACCTTCCAAAATGACCACCTTTGAAGTCAGAGTTGGTAGCAGTCAGTTTCAACTGATGGCTGCCTCTGGGCTAGATTTTTCTTGTGTTTGCTACAAAGGAGATAGGGCTGCAAACAGTTGGATAAATGTGCTTATCCACTTCTCCACACTCCAGGGTACAGCAGGACATCTCCAGGCACTGCAGTTGTAAGCTGTAAGCCTCTAGGGTGCTGTGTGAGGCAAAACTGGTCCAAACCTTTCTTGGAAGAGAGTGTTGCTTAAGACATTTGCTGAACCCTTCTTGCAATGTGTGCATAGGTGTAGGAGGAAGGGGATGACCCACGGGGGTATGGAAAGGAGGATGCTGAAGGGACACGAGTCTCTGGCATGACCACGGGTGAGGTTGCCCTCGGGAAGCAAGTTGTCCTGCTCCATCCAGGCCCACAAAACCTGCTCTAAACAAGACTCTCCCAGACACTAACCCAGTCACAAAATGGCATCAAGGTAAAATGACTCTCCTGGAGTCCAGGTAGATGGAAACATCAGATCCTGCTGTAAATATCATGAGATTAAGGTTGTCCAGCTTTGGTTTACATATAATTCTCCATGTAACTATGGAAATAATCTTGTGTTCACTCACTTCATTGTTCATACCAGTTTCCAGACAAGCTTTCAGCCCATTACCTTTCTCATCTGAGCCCTTCCTAATCTATTGCTCTCACCTGAAATCTTAACAAAAAATTTCATGTAAAAGAATGTAAGTTATATGTATCTTATTCTCTTTTGACAGTCATCCTAAAAGTTTAAAAGAGAGATTTTTTTTTTTACTTTTTCTTGTTTGCTGGAAATTGCCCTAGCTTTGTTGCTACATAAATAAATTGTAACAGATGTCTCGGCACCCACATGGAGCTACGAGAACATCACATCCAGGCACAGTTCAGAAGCCCGGTGGAGGCTGGGAGCTGAGCAAGGGCTTTGGGCTCTTTTTGCAGCAGGTGATTGACTTTAGGTAGAAAGAGGTGAGAGCCCTAGCTCTTGCAGAAACAGCTGCTCATTTGTGGTGCCTTTGTTTGGGGACACCGTAGATGCGGTGAGCAGCCCCAACCCAAACAAATTCAGCACAGCAGTGAAAACCAGACTTTCCCTACTCTGGGTTGGGCAGCTAACAGCACCAGCTAATTTTTTTTTCCTGTTTGTGTCATTGCTTATCTGGCAATAGGTAATATGAAGTGCCTCAGGAGGTGCTGTGAGGCACAAGTAATCTCTGTTTGTAAAGCACTCCAAAGCACTTGACTGAAGGCCAGTAAGAAAGTGTCACCCCTGGCTACCAGCAGAGCTAGAATCTACACAACAGCTTGGCTCTGGAAGCAGTAATTTCTCTATAATGACATGCCAATAGTCACTTATTATATCTCAGAGCAGCATAAGGCACATGCCCTCTTTGGAGTGGCAATCTGACACGTGTTTGCGCACGGAGGTTTTATCAGCCGTAATGGGCTGTAGGTAGCAGCAGGTGCCCGAATGAAAGAGTAACCTTCCACTCTGAAAATGTCAGAAGTGGCCACTCTGACAGCTCACCTGGCCCAAAGTGGATCTTAAATATCCCCACTGTTATTTCCATGTATGCCCAGAGCACCTATAAGCCCCCGTGGGGATGAGGACCCTGTTGCATCAGGAACCGTCTGCAGGCAGAACAAAGACAGCGGTGGCCCAGGCACCTTGTTATCTCAGACAGGAGGCAACAGATGGATGCAGGTCAAATGGAAAATAGAAGGAAACAAGGAGACAGCATCAGACAGTGCAAGTTATGTCACCCTGTGGTCTTAACCATTTTCCAAACCTTTGCTGGCGTCCCTGCAAGAAAATACTGCTGAGGTCAGATACAACAGGGGAATGGGAAGGGGGGAATGATACGTTTCTCTGAATGCTCCTCAGTGAGTTGAGCGTCTCGCATTGAAGCTGGGGGGCATAACACATGGCTGCTGTTCAGGGTGAATGAAACTACGAGTGGTTAGATAGTCTCTGACCAACAGAGGGGAAACAGTAGAAAAGCCAGAAGAGACAGCAAAAATGCTAGGTGGACACTTGCTGGGTGACCCTGGGAGACTTTTAAGCTAAGGTTCAAAACAATGAGGGGAAAAAAGCGTGTCTTTCTGCCTAGTTTCTCCTGTGCCCAGGCAAACAGCCCTTTGCTATATGGTCTCTATAAAAAAACTGAACTGTATCAAATAAATATTTGACTCTGTCATCTGTTTTTCCCTCAAAAAGAGACAGCGTGCAATTGCTGAATACTGGCTGCCTGCTTGAGCCACAGAACGGTGGGTGCTTGGGTAGAGGCAGGGTGCACAGGGGATGCTCTTCAACACGAGCCAGGTAGACCTGATATCATTAACCTTCCCTTAGATGTCTGACACTTTCTGGGAGGATTAAAAACATAAAACACAAACAATTTTTCTGCTTTCTCACTCTTGTTCTGAGCTTGGGCATTTTTAAAAGCAGATGCAAAATTAAGTTTGCTTAAGTTTTGTATGAAGACATGTCTTTGTGTCCTGTTGAGCAGTCCCCTGAGGACAGCAGCATGCTTTTAAAAAGCACCACACATTGCATCAGAACGACTCATCATCAGAAAGAGCTCTTCAATTTACCCCAGCACTTAGTGTCTCCTTCTTTTTTTTTCACCCCCACAAATGAGATCTTAAAGTAGGCACAAAGCCCACCTAAATCCACATCAAGACTGAATCCACATTCAAGCAAGGAAACGTGCTGCCGTTGGCCTTGCTGTGCATGCCCGGTCAACTGGCTCCCCCCTGCCCTGGGTCGGACTGATGACAGAAATCAGGGACGTGTCTCAAAGGTCCTGAGTGCAAGGCTGTGCTCAGCGAGCAGCGACTCGGTCAGGCAGAGCCTCCTTCGCATATCGAAATGTCATTCGAATAACACCAAGGGACTGCAGAAGGTTAACTTGTCATTTAATTTCACACACCTTTATTGTAAGTAGCTGGTATACAGAAGATCAGAATTAGCCTTTCTTTGTATGATAAAATGATGATAAAATTTACTAGAACTGAAATGAGTTTCTGCATCAGACAAAAACACAACAGATATGAGTAAATGTGCCACATTCCTGTGCGTACACTGTTGTCTGTGCTCTTTAAATTTGTTGTATGTGTATAAACACTTAATACTTTAAAAGGAAAATACACACACACATATATATACTGGTGGATGGGGGAAGTAAAATTTTAATGTTTCACAAAATACTCTTTTTGGGTAATTATGCAAAGCCATTCACTGTTTAGTAGGTTGGTTTCGTAACAGACCAGTTCAACTGTAGTGGGTTAGACCATGCCAATTAAGAAGACAAAGAAACATAATTCTGCTTCATAAATTGGCTAATTACCATGAAGACTTTGCAACTTGGAAAGTCTGAACTGCTCTGCAATGGACAGTATGTAAGAAAAGCAATGTTCTGATTTAAATTGAAGCCTCCCACACCCCTGGCAGGAAAGTGTCTATTAACTGCAGCTCTGCTTTGAGTTTGTTACAAATGCCAGCTATATATTTATCAAAATTTTTAAAGTAGTGAGCATATGAGTTGTGTTCTGAGAGTTTGAATGAAATTTGAGTCATGCTGTGTCTCTGGTATTTTAGATGGAGAGAGGGAGAAAGACCCGTCCCCTGGCCTGCTGATTAGGGCACTCGCTGGATATAGGAAGGAGGAAGCAAGATTAGAGTGCCTGCACCAAAACACATGCTAGTATTTTATCTTAAAAGTTCACCAAAAAAATGCTTGGCATCTTCATATTCCACAACTTACAGAGGGATTTGAACTCTTGCACGAAGACCAAAATTTGCGTCGAGGCGGAGAGCCCTGGAGGAAAGCAGGGGTCCCCTGAGCAAGCCTGAGAAGTCCCAAGGAGCAGGGGAATTTGGCACACCCCAGAGTTACTCCCATCGGCTTCCCACCCTGATTGCTGACACTCAAGGATCCACTTAACTCTTCCTGCAAGTCTTACAGGCAGTCCCAGAGCTGTCGATTCTGTTACCAGACCAGATCTGATATCCACAGGCACTGTCACACTGAGCCTGCTAGCAGACAAACGACATGCTTCTGAAAATGCCACTCTCTTGTCTTTATCCACAGTCCATTCTCTGCCCGTCCTTGCTATCTACCTTGTCATACTGCCTCTGCAGCCTGCTTCCCAGCTCCTGCGTGATCACCCTCCCCTCAGTTCCCACCTTATCCACGAATCCAGGCAGAGCCAAATTCACTCCACAAACTAAAGATACACAAAGCCCCTGGCGGCACTGCTGGAAATCTCCTCCCACGTACCCAAGAGCTCCTTGAGGACCAAGAACATATTTCTGAAGCATTTCCTTTTTCTTAAATCTTGTCTGCACACAAGGAAGATGCAGCTGCCAGCTTGACAAGCGGGAAAGAAGCACTGCAAGATGCAAGGTGCTTCTGCCAGCCTGGGGGTACCTGGGGCAATAGCAAATAGAAATAGCAAAAGCAACAGCTCCCTTGCAGGAATGGCAGCTATTTCCACTACTGCATCCCAGGATGAAAGTTTGGGTGGGTTGCTCCATTCTCACTCTGCTGTGAAAAAATCATAGTAAGTCTTTGTCTCGCAATTTTAAACACTGAACTGCAATTTGCCCTCCAGCTTGGCTTCTTTAAGAGTACAATGGGATCATTTTCTTTCCTCTAACTTTAAGTTAGAAGAGATTATTTTGTCTTAAGTTACACAATCCCAGGTGTCATGGTCTTTAAGAAAAATTATATATATATATGTGTTTCTATTTATATCTTGAAACTTGTGGTAAAATCACAAGAGTTAGCATCATTGGCTCTTGGAGTACCTGGACTCTTTTTCATGTGAGGACAAAGCTTTATGCACCTCATCTTTGATTTCACTCCAGACACAATTGCTCCTTTGTTGGTCACGGAAGTGAATAATCATAGCTCCATAGAGTTTGGCATGTCCTTTATTTTCATTGAATGGAGGCTGAGTCAGTTCACAAATGAGATCTTGGCTCTTAAAACCAGTTCACCAAGAGCTCAAATGCAGACTGTGCCATGGGGAAAATACTGGAAAAGACTGGAGACCTCTGGTTATATCTGGATACCTGCTGTCAGATCTCATCATCCTTGGGATAGCAGCATAACAGGAAGGCTAAGCACACATTTTCCATCACAAATGCCATTAGGAGCATCAGAACAGAGCCTCTGATAACAAACTCAATAGCAATAGCTCACATGAGTCACAAAACAGCTAAGAAGAAAAGACTACTAGAGAGAGTTATCCAGAAAAGCACTTAATTAAGAAGAGCTAGAAGTGGCTACTGCTCCCTCAGGAGAATCAGAAAGTACCTTGTTGGGGGCAGATTATCAAGGTACATCAAAGATTAGAAGACAGGTAGTTATTGAGGGCAAAAAGACACAGATTTGTGCCCCCACAACTGAGATGCCTAATTAGGAGCACAGGCAATGGAGAGAGAGAAGCTCCTCCAAGGAACAAATCATAACTCAGATGGGATGAGCTGGGGCCAACATCCTCCTAAGGGATACATTCCTAGTGTCTGCGTCCTCCAGCTCAGTCTGTGAACTTCACTTAAGGCCCTGGTTAATCTGTTTTAGTTAGAGATACCACTCAGTTAGAGGCACTGCAGTCACACCTGTAAGAGGTGCTTGCCGTGTTATGGTCTTCTTCGCATCTTACCAACTCAGCTAATACAAGGTAGTTTTATACTACATCTGCCTTCCCATTTTGAGTAGCACCAATGGAATTACGTGTCTCTATATGTACATCATGCCATAGAAATGTATGACATATACATTAGATGAAGATAAAAGGAGGCAAAACCAGTGTAAACTGACTGGTTAAAGTAAAAGTGTTCCTCTTTTCAATCTTTAAAATTCTTACCACTTGCCCCATTGTAGTTTACTGGCATGGGTAATGCTGAGCTGATATTTTGATAATGCCTCTTGGTGCAGATCTTTCATGGAGCTAATTTCATAGCTCATGGCTGGAGCTAAAGCAGTTTATGGAAGGAAAAATGCTTTGCTGAGTGCTTTTAAAACTCCTGCAGAACTGAGGATGGTCACATCCAAAATGGTCTTACTGAGCCAGAAAGGCCGAGCTTGCACCTGCCCCGCTCCAGCGGCTCACGGGAGGAGATGAAGACATCCCCGCAGTAGCCGGCAGCAGCAGCAGCCCCATGGTTGACCCACCTCCTGAATCTGCTTGCAAAGCGCTGATAAGGACATGCACAGCGCCCTGGCAGAAAGCCCAGGCTGGGTTGGCTTTGGCAGGCCACTGGAGTTACTTCCTTGCGATTTATACCTTCAAGACCAACATGTCACAGAGGAGGAAATGCAAAGACAAGCTTCCAAGAACAGGGTCACCGTGCTTGCCAGGAGCAAAGGCAGAAATAGGAACATCACTCCCTTCTGTCCCAACACCATAATTATCCTGAATAACTTTAACATTAGGACACTGGTGGGCAAAAATGATGACAATTAAAAGACAACAACTACTGGAATATAAAGTGGAGAAGTTATAGAACAAAGTTTTCAGAAAATGGCAAGGAAATGACAAGGTTGTTTAACTGTGGGTGAACGAGGAGCCTGGCCAGGAACTGATCATACTTCTGAGACCAGCAGCAATATGAAAGAAAAATCTGCAAGAAAGGACATTTTAGATGAATGACTCATTTGGTACTCATTTCAGGCAGGGGAAATGAGTGTCTGCAGTGAGAACCGGTTGGTAACTTCTCCAGCTCCACAGCAGCCTGAAACGTGAATGCCATGACTGCAGCTCATCAGGAGAGCCCAGGCCTCCGGAGAGACGTGGTTGTGCTGAAGCTCTGGAGGTGTAACTCCTGCACTTGAGGGATGCTGAATGAAGGATTTCCTGCTGCTAGTCCATGCACAACAGAGTCCAAAACACTCGGCATAACCTATGGTGTCTGTCTGAGTATCACGAAGTGAAACTCAAAGTCAAGAGTGATTAGTATGTGCAGCCATGAATGCACAACTGAAATAAGCCAACCAGTGGCAGTAAAACTGCAGTAAATAAAAGAAACAGAGCCAAGAGACAGGGAAAGGAGTACCCCTCTCCTCCCCTTCCCTCAGGAGGAGGCCAAAGGCTGGTGCAAGTCTTTTTGAGGTTAAGGGGAACAGCTCTGTGTTGTTAGCAAGCCCCTCTGAATCCTTTATTTCTAACTCAGCTCTTACTAACATAGCAGCAGTGCAATTTAAGGGAGAACAGAAGGCATGTCAGGAAACCAAAGGAGGACTTTTCAGGGGCTTGCCTTTTTTTTTTTTTGGCGGTCATCCAGGATGCTTCAAAGACTGTTCATATGAGTGCAGAAGGTAGCAGAAAGGCAACCACTCACAGAGAATGAAAATGGTAATGGCAGTAGAAAATTCTGTTTTAATGAATGCAAACTGTCCATGTGACTGGAAAGCCCTTAAGTGTAAAAAGGTAGTAATTACCAACTAAGTAATAAGAGGAAAAATCTCTGTGGTGAGTGTTCAGCTCAATCCTCTCATTCATCCTTCATGTATTTAAAACTAAATTGACTGATTGCTCTTTTCTCTGTTAAGAAACTAGGAGTAAGGGAAGAGGCAGGGTAGGGCAAAACCCTTCAAGTCAGTGGAAAATGAACCTGGTCAGGCGCAAGTGATGGTGGGGTGAAATGGTCACCAGAATTTTCCTTGGCTGCCAGGGGAGAGAGGGAAGGTTCAAGGGGGACAAGAGTTTGGACCAAGGATTGCTGGTCTAGACAGTCAGTCTTTTCTATCTGTAGTTTAGCTAATATTCAACCATTGAATAAACAAAGCCATGCGACTGGTATAGCCTTTTATTTGATGGGGGAATAATTAGCAAGGGTATGTCTTTCCAAGGCCTCTCTTACCTGCAAAGCTACTTTGAGATTGTGAGGAGGATGCATTTGTGTATCTTGGTTAATAAAATGTCTCCCACACCTCTTGGGTGGTCAAGGGTACTAAACAGACCCCAGGTTAGTGGTGCTTTAATAATCTGCTTCTGAAGGGTAAAACAATCTACCACTAGCAGATACAAGAGTTTTTGATTTCCCTTTCTTCTAAGCTTTTTGGAGGACGTACAGAAAGATGCTAGGTTTCTGTTTGATGCATTGATAGAAAAACACAGTCTGGTTTTGTAAAGGCTTCATTTGCTGATGTGCTCCCTATTGCTTTGCTAATACCCTTTTTGCTTCAAAAAGCAGGAAAGGGAGCTTCACCATCAGTATTTTACAAAAGAGCTGGGGTTAACAGGCATTAATACAAGTCATGACCAACTATTCAATTGCTTTGTGTGGCATCAGACAGCTTATACGAGATAGAACTCTCTTTATTTTCTTTAAAATCCGCATAGTTTCACACGTGCACAAAGTATGATTTAAATTTCAGTTTATAATTAACACACAAGACCCTTCCTAAATTACAAACAAAACATAAAACTAATGGAGGACATTGTACAACCAAGTAAAGGATTCTTGGGGTTCTCCACTCTTGCAGTTCTTATTGATCTCCTTTCTTATTGCTTCTTCTTCTTCCAAAGTCAACACTTTCATATGTTGTGTGGTTCTATGTCCATTGCCGTTTCCTCTGCCTGCCTCCACTGCGTGTGCAGCTCACAGCGAAGGAAAGGGTTAAGGATGCTGGCCTAGAAAGCAACACTGCCACCACCCCATTAACTGAGGACAGACAGGAGAGGGGATTGCTGGGGCAAGAGATAAGGCAGATTCCTGCCTGCAGACACTCACCCCCCAGGAGCAGAGGCGAGTGAGGGGCTGGCAGAGGGACTGAAGAGCTGAGAGCACTTCTGGGCAGGGCTATCCCACCCTGCCACTGAACTGATCTTGCATCGTGATGGCCCTAGGCTTGAAAAGCCTCAAAATCAGTCATTATGCCACAGCGTCCATATAAAACCACTCTCCAGCTTATGAAGTGACTTACCCCTTCCTTTTCCCACTGAAGCCTGGCCTAGCTCCTGGTGCTCTCCAACAGCCTGGTTTCCTACTCCAGAATCTGAATTTTTTTACCAGCTCTTTAAACTGAAATTTCCTTTTTTGTGGTTTTCTTGTCTTTCTACATGGAAGCCAACAACCAAACACGCTTTATGTTGACTAAGGTACAAAAGTTCCCAGTAACAGTTAGGATATTTTGCAACTTGCAATGGCTTTCCAGGAATACCAAGTTAAACACAGGGACATGTTTATCACTCTCTAATAGCATATAAACTATTTAAAGTGACATAATGCTTTATAGAAGTCAGCAACTGTTGCTAATATACTGTGGGGGGCTTTAAGCAGGAGCTCCCATGGATATTCTCCCAACTCAGAGAGTTTCTCTTAGTTCCACCCAAGAAATGTCAACTATTAAAACCACCAGAGCTTAATCTACATTTCATTGTCTGCGCTTTGAGCAAAGGTTCTGTGTAGACTATAATCGAAGTAAGCTTCATCCTCTATCAAATACTTCAGGTCACAAGCAGAATTTTCAGGAACATTTTCTAAGATACATTCTAAGGTGAGTAAAACATATGGCTATTTTACAGGTGTCCTAGTTTCACCTGGGATAGAGTTAATTTTCTTTCCAGTAGCTGCTATAGTGCTGTGTTTTGGATTTAGTATGAGAATAACGTTGCTAACACACTGATGTTTTAGTTGTTGCTAAGTAGTGCTTACACTGGTCAAGGACTTTTCAGCTTCCCATGCTCTGCCAGGTGCACAAGAAGCTGGGAGGGGGCTCAGCCAAACTGGCCAAAGGGCTCTTCCATACCATATGGCGTCATGCTCAGTATAGAAACTGGGGGGAGGTGGCTGGGGGGGCAGCGATGGCTGCTCGGGGATGGGCTGGGTGTTGGTCGGCGGGTGGTAAGCGGTTGTATCACTTGGGTTTTTTTCTTTTTCCCTGGGTTTTGTTCCTCTCTCTCCCTCTCTTTTTATTTTCCTTTTCATTATTATTATTATTGTTGTTGTTGTTGTTGTTATTAAATTATTAAACTGTTCTTATCGCAGCCCACGAGTTTTCTTACTTGTGCTCTTGAGATTCTCTCCCCCATGCCACGGCGGAGGCGGGGGGGGGGAGGAGGGGGAGCGAGCGGCTGCATGGCACTTGGTTGCCTGAAGCTAAACTGAAGCTAAACCACGACAGGGGGTAAACTATTAATTTATGACAGCACAATTAGAAAGTTGCAGCAACGGGAATCAAAATAACACACTACAAACACAAATGATCTCTGAGAAACTTCAGCAAGAGGTAGTCCAGACATATCTGTGCTGTAGGCAAGGACTGCCTTTACTGTTTACTTCCCACTCTGGTTCTCAAACTATCACATTGCATCTTCCCATTTGGACAATGGGAATAGTATGCTAATCTGTTCCTTTGATAAGAACCTAATTCTGCACTGTCTGCCCAGTAGGCAAATATTCCAGGAACTTAGTCTAAAACCCACTGAAATCAAAATACATTATTTAAGTGGTAACTTATCAAGGTCTTGGTGTAAGGTACAACATGGTATGGACTAGGATGACAGAGTTAAACCTTAAGTGAATGCTATAGAAATGCAAGACTTCATTAAGGCTAAAGAACTAAAAGATGAGCGAAAATAGGATCTTTGCTTTTGGAACCTGAAAGTTAAAAAAGACTCCAAAAAGCTTAAAAACATATGGAAAAATATTAGCACTTTACGCCATGCTCTAACATGCATTTTTTCCCCAAAATAACAAAGTAAATTGAGTGTTTTCAGTAAAGAGTAAGAACCATTCATGATCTACAATTCCTTTTTGTACCATCTGTGCTTCCAGCCTTTATGATGCATGAATAGGAGATTGAAGTGCTATACTAATTCTTCACCAAGAAAAAAGATGCATGTTAGCCTAAACAAGGCTCCTTTCCTATTTAACATATACATCCCAATTACCTGTAAAATAGGACTTTCACTCTGTTAATTACACATGCAATTACAGTTCAGGTTATTGACATGAAAGAGTATATAATAATTGCACAGCAAACTCAAGCAGGTGCCTTCCAACCTTCTCCCTAAAAAGTTACAGGTTTCTAAACTTCATACATCTCTATTGGGAAAGTTATACACTTCCATTATAAAAACATGCCTGGGGTTTTTTTTTCCCATTTTACTTGCCTGGCATGTGCATCTTGGTATGGAAATGTTACATTCCTTGTAGAAGTCTGCAAAACACAAGCACTACTTCTGCCTCACAGAACAGCCGGCTTTTGTTCCCCCGATAACAGTACCGCTCTTTTTTTAGCTCAGTTACTAGATACTGGAGGGTGAGAATAGAAATCCTCAGACATCCTACCAAAGACTCTGCTGTACTTTGATTCTGCACAGCATCAGACCACAAAAACACGTAGTAGAACAAGCAACCACAGTGCTTCAGTGCTTGGGGTGAAACATTTTTTAAAAGCCAGGAATATAAATTTTGGAGCTCTTGTCATTTCAGCTTCTGACGTACCGTTGCACACCACTACGAAGCTGAATTAAAATTTGAGGTTCGTCTCCCAAGGTTCAGCCTAGCATTAGCTCTGTGATTTGAAATAGCCACAACTCTCACAGCGACAAAGCTGAAGTGGAAGCTGCGGAAGGTAAATCTTTCCTATAGGATTTCTACCACATCTTTCCTCAGCCCGGAATTGCCCTTTTGCTGAGTGCGAGCAGGACAATGAGACTATTAAGCAGGTCAGCTTTCTTTTGCACGCTATGGAAACCCTAATTCCCTCCTGGGAGAGGATCTCTGTAAGAGGAGAAGCTGCTATTAGCATCTGTAATCAAACAGTACGGCCAGAGAAACAAGCCGCCTGTTCACCGAAGAGCCTTGCATCCTGTCTTTTACACCACTCAGCCCAGGCAGCTCCTCGTCCTTAAATTAAGTTTGGCTGACTTAAATGGAGCAAAGCCCACTTTGTCTGCATGCACAGAAAATATTTTACCTACTTTCCATATTCTCTTCTTTTTCTTTTCTTCCTGCCCTCACTATGTTAAATCTAACAAAAATTATTGTGACATACATTTTAAGTGAAAAGCGAATCAAAAAGGCTAGAATATGAAAAACACACCCTGCCATGAAATCAAAGGACATTACTCATAGAGCGTATAACACATGTTTTGAAAAGCACTGAGTCAGGCTTCGTGGCCAAATGTAAACAAGGTCTGGGCAACACATCCATCGTTGCTCCGTCTGGCATTCAAACCCCACGCTGTTCCCAGCCCAGCTCTGACTTCGGGCAGGGTACTGATCCGCTGCCTGGCAGGGACTAACAAAGAATATTCTTTCCCAAAATGTCTGGTTTCAATAATATTGGATATTAAGTGGTTTCTTTGGTGGGTTTTTTTTTTCAAATCATATATTATCAAATATTGTCTACTAAGGAATGCTGGACAACAGCCCGGCTGGAATAACATGATTTAGAGGGTCACATCCTGCAGTCTCAGAGGAGAAGCATCCCTGTACTTTTGCATGAGCATTTGAAAGCCCACAGGGAAACAGCAGAGAGGCTGCAAAGGGGGACAGCCCTGCCAGATAATACACAGGCGCGCTCGTGTGCTCAAGCCACAGCAACAGGCCGTCAGTAACCACCGCCTGATTACAGAACTCTTCATTCATCACCGCGTGTGATTGCATCTCCGGGGCTTGTCTTGTATCATCTTGTTTACGGTCCCCTTATTTGGACAAAAGCTGGCTCCCAACGCCACACTCTTTCTCCTGTATTAAAGGCGGGTGTCACACAGCTGATGGGGGGACGGTTCATACCGGGAGGTTTTCTGGCCCTGACTCATAAGCCGCTCCGCATGTGGGTCTGATCACAGGCGCAGGCTGTCCCCCGGGGCAGCTCGGATGGTTTGCAGAGCCAAGTGGGTGCAAGGGCTTTGCTGAGTTCATCTTTGTTATCTCCAGGCTCTGCCAGGTACACAGCCTTGCCTTATGTAGACCTTCCTCTCAAATCTAGCCTGAGCTATAGCTAAAGAGCTAACCACGTTCAGACGCTGCAAAGAGGGAACTGAGAGAGGGTATCAACACCACCCAGACTTCAAATGTGTCATCAGTCCACAGGCCAAAGCAAATCTGCCTCACTGGTCAGCCGCACGGGAATCCTAGATCTACACCTCCCTCAGCACTGCCCGCATCCGAACTTACAGCTTTGCATTCACCTTAGCCCACATCTGCCTCCAAAACAGGTTCTCACTCACTCCTCCTGCCACAGGTGCTGGTACTGAGCTAGTGTCTAAAATCACCTCCCCTAGCAGAAGGCAAGTCTGTTATTCCTAAGGATGCTAAGTGGGTTGCTCGGAAGGTTCATCTGTTGCTGCTGTGATGCAAACCAGGTTGCTATGGTGTTGATTCTCCCAATTATTTTTCACACTTGTCAGGCTTAACCATCTACCTGGAATTGGCACAGTAACATCAAAATCAAAGATAAAACCATTAAGGGACAAATATAAATTATTAATAAGCTTTTTGCAATGCCAGCATGTGCCAGCCAGACATATTAAATAAAAAGCTCAAGTTGCTTCAGCTTAAAACCAGTGGGGTTTTGGGTTGGATTTTTTTTGCCAGTGTTATTACAAGCATCATAGCATAAACAACAAAGCACTGGAAAATAAACCCTAAAATGCTAATTGGAGTATCCAGCTTTAAATCCCACTGATGAGGCTTTTCAGCTTGTTTCCTCAGGGAAGGCAGGCTAAGGAGGATCATGCTGTCTATCCCATCCTGTCTTAATCTTTTCCTTCCTCCTCCTTCCATAAATGTTGAACTGCTTGACCAATTTCAACCAACCTGACAGAAGACAGAGAGATAAGGTTCCCAGAAGTTTTATGGGACAGGGACTGGGTAGAGGAGAGAGACCTTGTAACGCCCTGAGCAACGGAAAGGCTGATGAACTCACCCTGTACTAGACCTCAGAGAATCTACAGATGACAGAGCCGTTAGAAGTGAAACCTATTACTTCCCCCATTCATGGAACAACTTGTTTTTTCTTGAAGCACAGTCCCCATCGCATGGATCTTAATAAACGCCTTTATTAACATATTTTAACTGGAGCTGTCAACCGGCTACAGATTTCTAAGCTATTCATCCCTGTGCAGTATGGCCATCTCAGTATGCAGTAGTCCACCCTAATGGCTGATCCCAGAAATCACTCAAAAAATATTTTTCTAGGCCTTTACCACTACATAAGTGAAACACAGGTGATGTGATGTTACTGAGTAGTTAAATTAACTCTGTCTCTTGCTACTTAGAGTTTATTCTGCTTTCCCATGTTGGCTTCTTTATCATCTCTGTGCACTGCACAAATCAGAACAAGCCCCTGACAGCTGAACACTGAACTCTAGTTTGGTAACTTGGGCAGGGACCACCTATTCTTATGGAAAAGAACAGCCATAGGTGTGGGATGGTAACTAACTGAACTCCGCCTTTGCAACCAAAGGAGGATTGGAGCTGATTTAAAGATAAAAGACTCTGTATCTCATTTACCAGCCTCTCCAGGCCATCTGGCTTTCTGATCAGGAACCGAGCCACAGAAATAAACAGCCAAAAATTAAAATATGCTCTCACACTATTGGGTCTTTCACTTCATCCACATTAAGATAAAGAAGAATTCATTTTGAAAATCCATAATGCAAAACCTCACGCAGTATTTCCTTGTGAGGTACAGATATCCGAAAAAAAGACTTTCTAATTAAAGTGCTCAAATGACAAAGGCCATCTTTCACACTTGGTTTGTACATCCACCATAGATGCACACTTACTGAACATGAAGTTGATGGGTGAAAAATTGTGTCTACCACCAACAACTTGCATTTGCAGATTAGCAGTATCAGAAATTTTCCAGTGTCTCCATCATGACATGCAGATTCACTGGAATTCACATACTCCAAGGAAAGACGCTGATGTTGTGGAAAGGTGTTACTACAACCAGAGGACCAAGCAGGCTTATCTTTGCTTGCTGGCCACCTCCCTGGTTCTCCTGGTACCCAGCACCTTGTATATCCCTCAATGATCAGTAGAAGGCCCACTCCTTACACAGACCAGCTGGTGGTTCCTTATATGTCAGAAGGGTTACTTTTGTTTTGAGTGTCTTCTGTGGAAAGCTTTGCACTAGATGGTTTGTTTTGGAGGCGTACATTTTCCTAAATGCTTTTTGCAGGTTGTATATTCTGTGCTTTGCAGCTGCTGGAGTACAAGGGAATACATCCCAGTTTCTCCAAAATCCCATCTCCCAGCCCAAGTGCTACAAAGTCCTTATCCCCATCCATGGGGGGGTCCTGGAAGAGAGTCCCCAGCTGAGCACCCACCACTCATTCCCAGGTGCATGCTGCAGCAGGCAGGGCAGGTGGCGGGACGGAAGGCAGCACTACTCAGCCCTGCCTGCAGGAGGGTTGTGCACCACAAGCTGGCCTGAGAGTCCGCTGTGTGCTGCAGCCACAGCAGAACGAGATGGTGACAAGGTCCTCTCACTGCGACTGGGATGGCTCTAGGCTCCCAGCACTCCCAGCAACCACGAAGTGCAGTGTGCACAAATTAGGTGTCTATATCCAATACAATTCAACTGTTATGCCCCGTATCTTGCAAAATATTTCCTCTTCTGTGTAACCTGTATGGACACATCCTGACCGTGGAGTATAACACACTGAGAGACACTATGTTTTGCCACTTCTTCTTGGTCCTTCTTCCCCTACGCCACTTAGATATTTCCCCCAGCCATGAGCAGTCATGGATGTGATTCCACCCCAGTAAACTCCAATGTGCCCAAGGGCAGAAGCTATTTTTTTCCAAATAATAAGCCAATCCATCTTAGATTTAAATAATAAGCCAATCATTCTTAGACTTGGAAGCCAATCCATCTTAGAGCTGAATGAGTGATAGCAAATCTGCTTATCCACTGCACGCAGACGGATGGTATATCAGTGTGAAAACATGAGGCAAGGATGCTGGTCCGAGTTCACCTTGCTAAATATATGTTCATGCTGGAGACCATCACATTCAGGCTCAGGTCCCTCAGACAGTCCAGTTGTTCTAGGTTCCCTACCTCCTAAATGGGATTAGATGGTCTAAACATTAAAAAGCTCCAAGCGCTGCCTCCTCCATACAGTAAACTGCAGTGCGCAGCAAGCACTAATTCTCCATAGGAGGTTATCTCACACAGGCCGGTGTCACAGCCTGTATCCCACTATGTGACAACCTGCCTCCATCCATACATGCACATACACAGCCTGTGTGGGAAAGACTAAGCTGTTCTGGCACAGGGAGCCACAGAAAAGCTGGCATTGCTGCTGTGGCTGGGGTCGTGCTGCAAGGGACTGGGTCCTGGCTCCCTTAGACAACTCCAGGAGCCAGATGTGCACCCCAGCACGGCCCGGCACGGCCCCCTCTCACATGCTGAGAAAGAAGATGCTTGAGAGGGCTCAGTGAAATGCAAATTGAGCTGCTTCAAAAAGAAAATGAAAGTCAGAGGGTTTGCACAGGAAACAGCCTGGGGGCGGGGAGAGGAGACTGAATGCCTTTCATTGAAATGCAAAGTGGAAATTTTCCTTCTCAGGAAGAGCAAAAACCCCCTCAGGGTGATGATTTTTTTAAGGGAGCAGGAGAGTAACTGGTAGCAAAACCTATGCTAGGTTGGACCTGAGAAACAGTGTGAGTTAAATCATCCCTTGTGTATTCTTGCAAATGCAGCCCTGCTGCATGATATTTTCTGGTTTTGTCATCACTGCTGGTTTCGAATACGTGGGGGATGAAAAAGCCTATCGAGATTTAATGAGAGTAGAAATGATGCAAACAGGAATCCATCCAAACTGATACCAGCATGTCCCAAGCACATCTAGTAATTACCATCTGCCCATGCTCCCCGTTAGCTTTAGTCATTCATCTCTTCAGCGGCCTGTGCTGTGCCGCTTCTTGGCGGCTGAACCTCTTGCATACCAAACTGACAAATGCAGAAGCCCCTACTGCAGAACGCGTGGGTGGCTGCTTCACAGACGACCATTTCGCCATCCTTAGAAGCCTTTTTAGCTTTGTCAGGCTGTGTTTGAGTGGATTCATCTTATCCAGCAGATGAGAAAAAAACGGGAATGGGTTTGACAGGCAGAAAAAAAAGATGATTTGGCTTAGTCTGAAAAAGAGAGACGTGCTGGTTCAACCAGCGGAGAGCGTTAGCTGGCAGAGGGAGCAGCTAAGAGGAAAGTGTCTTGGAGGGGGCACAGAACTCAGCAGGAACCGAGCCCAGTGAGCAATGGTCTGTGTTGGCACGTGTGCCAGAGACGGAGGCACAACCCCTATCGCCGGCTCTTTCGGCGTCATTTCTCGTAGAGCACTCGTAGTTCTCTTTCAGACTCACTTGGTCTCCAGTCACTGCTGCCAGTGCACTAATTGGTGATACGTCTTCACAAATCAGCCTTACCTCCTGGTTCTTGTCCTCAAGGTTTTGTTTTACCATTGCCCCAACCACCCTCCTGCGCAGCACTGACATTACACAACTGCCTGCCCTGTTTCATCAGAGCCCTGCCCCAGCTAAAGAACAAAGAAAACAAGCTGTGTGGGCAATGCTTTTTTGACTAATTAACAAACTAGTAATTTTTTTTTCACAGTCTCCTTTGTATTTCCCAGCCACCCAGTTTCTGCTTCCACTGCATGCTTTTGCCTGTGTGTGCGTGCTGGCCCACACCTACTCTTTGTCCCAGTCCTGTGATGGCACCATTGCTGTCCTGCGGTGACAGGAGTGACAAAATCTGCTGATCCTTTCATTCCAGCTTGCTCTGATGACCATGCATATTAAACAATGCTACAGGCTGCAGAAGGAATGAAGTCTGTTTTCCAAAATGTCTCTATCGTATGGATTCTTTAACAGCTATGAAAGAAGCAAGCTCATTAACTTTCCACGTAGGAAGAAAGCATGAAAAATTCTCTCCTCTCCTGGTCCTCTTTCACTGAGAGTGTAGAAAGTTAGTGGTTTTGAGAACCCAACTCCTCTCTCATGTCTTACCGAAATTGCCCAGGAGTTACTCAGTAGTTCTCAGGAGAGAAGACAGCAGCAGCAGCCACACACAAGCAGAGCCTGTAAAAATGATCAGGTTTGGTGCTGTGTTACCTTCTAGAAGGCAGGGCAGGGAAAAAAACCCCTAGGAGAGGAGGAAGAAAGTACGGGAGCTTTGTGTCTCCCCAGCTCTGGTCCAGAGGACTGATGGGAGGAGGTTGGTACCCTGCTCTGTTTGCTGGAGGAGAGAGGGCTTTGGGCAAACAGCTTCAGCACTGGCTTTTTGTTGACTCCAATAAGTACAGCAGTTACAGCCGTCCTCTTAAGTGCTGGAGATAAAGATTATCTCCAGTATAACTGGAGTCAACAAGCATAAAGAGTGCTTATGTTTCTAGGTAGGAGCCCTTGTTCACAAAGCAGAGAGGAATAACTAAGCAAACTCACTACAGACTTTGGGGAAACACAAAGGCACTTCAGATTTTGTGTGCTGAGTTAAGGCTTCTGGTAAAATTTTAACCTAACCTTTCTCCAACTGTTTGCTTTCAGAGAAGAATCTGTGTGTATCTATGTGAAGAAGGAAACAGAAATTTCATGAAGAAAATCTAAAATATATATAATTTTTTTTACCCAACTTTCACTTTCTATAGGGGAAGAAACAAATCCGACTCCAGCAGGTCTAACTGAGAGATGGTTTATGTGTACGAGAAAATGAAAACCTGATGAAATTCCATGCTTTATCTTTTTTCCTCTACTGCTGTCTTTAATTTATATTTTAGGCTCTCATTCTACCCTGCAAAAGATGCAGTTACAAAAGGTTGAGTCTATGGAAGGTTCCTGTGTGGCTGTGTACATGGAACAACCTATTAAAAAGAAATGTCAATTGTAAGCACTTAATAATTGGGGTTACATATTTCTGGATTACTATACTTTGTGGATACTCTATTTTACTAACACAATACATGAATAGACGGTGGTCTCTTCTAAAAACACTGTTGATCATTTCTGTTCCTTCTTGGGATGCTGCTTTGAAATCCTTTCACTGAATTCAGTGAATCCAGACTCTGAAGAGGAAGAGCACTGCTTTGTGCAGTTGCTTTTTCTTTTGAATTTCCTTGCTTAAATGCCTTGGAGCTTACTTCTGCCTGACTGGCAGAGTATCTAAATGAATGGCCCCTGGCAAAATTTAAATATCTGACATTCTGCTCGGGGGGACAAGTTATTTTAACAGTGAAAACAAACAAATACCTGTCTAAACAATACTGCAACTGCTTTAAAGAAGTAAATGTAAGTGTGACTAGATATGAAATGGTTTTTATCTGTTAAAGAAATGTCTTTGTATTCATTTTAAGGGAAAACTACAATAAACACTGCCAACATTAATATTTCCTCTCCACATTGTCAGCTTCCGTGGGTGGTCAAAAGACTCTCTTGTTTTGGCCAGCTTATGATGCCCATATCAGCCCTGACTACTTTGCAAGCAATCCCATTGAGGTAAATGGAGCTAAATATGGAGCAAGATGCTACCCAAGGTAAAGAGGTTAACAAGCCCTTGAGACAACAAGGTTGCAGAAAGGGGACCTTTGTCCTTGTGAGGGGCCACGTGAGCCATGGAAGATGGATTTACCTTCCAGACGAGCTAGGTTATGCAGGTGGTGGTATTGCTTGCTTGTGTTAGTGAGCAGTTTAAAATGCCTGAGATGATCACCTCCCTTCATTCATAGTGCCACAGTGGGGCTTTTGGTTTTGCCTAATAGTTACTTCCAAATGTGCATTACTGGAGATGCCTTGTTAAGAAAATTTAAAACAAATATGTTTTATACAGCGCTCTCTACCTGTAATGTAAAATTACTACAAAGCAGACATAGTCATGAGCTGAAAATTTTTCTACTGAGGAATAAACTTGGATTGAATATCCCAGGAGCTTTCCATGCTGGAACTCCAGAACTGAAGTGTTCTGAATGTGGCTGGTTTAGATCTGGGTTTTTGTACATTCTGAAACATTTCAGAATGTACAAATGTACATTTTAGATTTTACAAATGTACATGTACTTTTGTACATTTCTGCTCATTCTGAAACAACTGTGGCCAGATGTCCCCAAGGTTTATCCACTGTCCCTTCCTACCGCTGCTGTTGCTGCAGGGACTCCTTGCCAGGGTGTTGTTAGGACTTTACCATTGTGAATTCCAACAAATGGCAGATTTAGCAGCAAACTCCATCCCTAAACCACTGGTTGCTGGAAGTTAGGAGGACACACCAGAAGTAACTTCTCTCAGTATTTGTCATGCTTCTTGTATTCCTTTTTTGCTACAGTGGAGGTCAGGATACTGGACTAAAGGACCCATTGGTCTGACCCAATACGGCAGTCCTTAAAAATTAATTCAGTGCAGCAGCCTGCTTGTTTTCTGCAAGTCTCAAAGCGCTTTACAAGGAGCGCAGATGCAGAAGTGTGTCTCGGCGAAGTGAAGGGATTTGCCAGCAACCTCTGAGCAGACTGACTCCTAGCACTCAGGAAAAGCACACAGATCTCCTTAGTTAATTTGTGGCATTTATCTTTCTCTTCTGTGGCTATTCCTAATTTGGCTCTCATAAATCCCCTAGTTTATGATTTTGTTGGTGCTGCCTGCAAGCTGCAGTCTCAGTCATTCTTGTCAGTTCGACACCCGTACAATCTCTAGCATGCTCTCTCAGCTTTATCTGTGCTCTGATTCTATGATTACCACCCTTCTCTTCCCTTATTTATTTGTCTGTCTTGCTATAACATGAAATGCAGTGGAAATAATAACAGAGGCTGTCACTCACAGAGCTAATTATGCATTGTTCTTTAGAAGTCCTGATTTTTTGCCCCATGATAGCAGTCTCACTTTCCTCCTCATTTGGCAGCAAATCCAATTACATATAAATTATAAACCCCTGGGCCTTGACACAACCTTTACAGCCCTTTTTATACTGTGTCTTGATACTGCCATCTCCCAGATGGCTAACCCTATCTGGAGCCATCTATTTGCTGTTGGCTTAGACGTTTGCTGTATTCCCAGTAAAATGCTGTATTCCCTCTGTAAGAGATCTCAAGCTCCAACTGTGAGTTTGTGCTTTTGGACCACAGAGTCTGTAAAACAATTTATTTCTGGGTTTATGTTCTTCTGCGCCTAGTGGATGGACACAATTAAAAAAACCAACACATTTTCAGAGAGTACCTATATATGCTAAGAAAAATATTTGGAGCCAAGAGGAAAATGAAAGATCAGTCAGTGCTTGGGTAAGGTTTCCTAAAGTTTCTCAGGCTGAGAGGGATGATCTTGAAGACAGGACCAAAGGGAACTTAAGTCTGGATACTACAGGTATCATTAAAGACAATGGAGTTTTCATATAGATTACTGACACCATGACTGAAAGAAAAATCTGTTCCATGGTCAAAAGAGTAACTGGATAATAGAAAAGACCATGAAAAGAAATTATCAGCTGAGATGTGATCATTACAAATACTTCGGAGCTGAGTATACACAGCACATAAATATTACCCTGACATGGAATTCAGGACAGAGTAGATTTCACTGAGAACAGGGCTGAAACATAACTTTGGAGGAGGCAACGGTGCTGAAGCAAATGGGCAGCCAAGACAGGCAGGGTAGAGATAGATGCAACACACTGTGAGACACCATGAGATAATATTGCTTGTGCTATGATTGTGCCTGGAAACCTGAATCAGATTGTGTGATCCCAGAGCATAAAATGGATCCCACACCAACTACTCAAAGGTATTCCCCCCCAAAACCTTTAAACCTCCATAAAAGCAGTAACACTTTTTGTTCCAACTGGAGTTTCCACTGACTTTAAGGGTGAAGCTCCAAGTAGAGCATAGAGCAAAAGATACCAATCAGGAGAATAAACATTACCCTGGCACTCCCAGAGCTGGCTAGCTAACAAATTTATCCCTCCAGAGCACAAACCAGAAAGTTTTCATGGAAGATAGATGCCAAGAAAGCCATCCAGCTGTATGGCTCTGATCTTCATTTTCCACCTGAAGGAAACCATAGATCAGTACAAGCTGGGCCATCTCCACTGTGTTTTTCAATCTTCAGAACAGTTGGAAGGGATCAGAGTAATCGGGAGACACTGCACACTGGTAGTGGCAGCAATAAACAGCTTATAAGAAACTCAGTTAGTAAGAAAGCACCCTTTATTTCCTGACCCAGATACCTGAAATAGGTGAGGCTTATACTAGTGTCATGGTTTAGCCCCAGCCAGCAACTGAGCCCCACACAGCCGCTTGCTCACTCCCCCACAATAGCATGGGGGAGAGAATCACAAGAGTAAAAGTGAGAAAACTCGTGGGTTTAGGTAAAGACAGTTTAATAGGTAAAGCAAAAGCCACGCACGCAGGCAAAGCAAAACAAGGAATTCATTCACTGCTTCCCATGGGCAGGCAGGTGTTCAGCCATCTCCAGGAAAGCAGGGCTCCATCACGCGTAATGGTTACTTGGGAAGACAAACGCCATCACTCCAAACGTCTCCTGCTTCCTTCTTCTTCCCCAGCTTTATATGCTGAGCATGACACCATATGGTATGGAATAGCCCTTTGGCCAGTTGGGGTCAGCTGTCCCAGCCGTGTCCCCTCCCAGCTTCTTGTGCACCCCCAGGCTACTCACTGGTGGGGTGGGGTGAGAAGCAGAAGAGGCCTTGACTCTGTGTGAGCACTGCTCAGCAGTAACGAAAACATCCCTGTGTTATCAACATTGTTTTCAGCACAGATGCAAAACACAGCCCCATACTAGCTACTATGAAGAAAATTAACGCTGTCCCAGCCAAAACCAGCACAACTAGCATCAGTGAGGACAGTGTAATGTAAACATCAGAGACAAAGACACACGTAGTTACATAATTAGACAACCTCAGTGGGTCCTGACACATGTACTTCACAACTGCATATTTAAGAGATGTTGCTATTACCTTGCTGTTTGAGATAGAAATACTCATAACCTTTTGCAATACCAAATGCTACCTTATAAGACATTTTATCAGTGAAGAAGCACACTGGTCTAAATAGCATAAAACTCCCAGAACCAGTACCTCTGAGGCCCTTAACAGGTAGGAGCACTTAGATTTTCTCTTCTTCTATTTCTGTGATGATAGCACTAGTGTCATTTTGCATCCTAAAGTGTCATCAGTCCCCTAAGGATTGGCCAACCCCAGTTTTACAGAGCACGCTTTGCCAGGAGTCCACTGCATCTCATTCCTACGGTAACCCAACCTGATTTCATTTTTTTTACATCCAACAACGAGATCATGCTAGAATTCATTATAGCTGTAAACCAGGCTTCCAGCATACGAGCAGCAGAGGGAACCTGAGCTGCGGATGGCATTCCTAGACCTGCTTGTTTTCCTTTGTTAGTTTGGGCACTGAACGCTGCTTAATGGCACTGCCCTGCTGCTATAAATACACAGGCAGTCACTTGACTTTGGCAGTTGCTTTAGCTAAAATAATTCTTTGAAACTGGCAGGGGCACAATAGGAGCACGTGCCTGCCGTCCCCTGCAGCCCAGCACTCAGCTGGAATGAATGACCTTCACCTTGCTCTGAAGGTGCAGCTTCATGACTGGCTTACGCTGAGCTAAGGAGGGCCAGTACTGAAAGCGGTGACCCCACCTCCTCCTTTTCCCCTGCATTACAGGTCCCTGCCGCTTTTCTTCTGTCACTGACCAGACTGAAGATTAATCTTTTTCCCCCCCCCCAATGATTCAGCTCACTTTTAGAGTGAAGCAAAGCAAAAATGCACTTCTAGGATTTAATGCATTTGTCCCTGTAACATCTAGATTAGAACAGATGAATCAAAATAACGTCTCTGTTTTCCTTTCGCTGGAAGGTAGAGGACAGATAGAAGTCTATGCTCTGTTTATCTAAAGGCAGGTGAGACAAATCCCATCATTAAAGTGTGTATGCATCTCTCCTACATTTCCCCATTGAGGAGTTTTCTAAGTTAGCTGACCAGAACGCTTTACAATCCTAGTGAAAGGTACATACCTCTACAGGCACTTCATCCTCTTAGCCTGTATTTTAGGATTAGTCAAATTGCCCTCAGGATCAAGCGTCAGCTGCTGATATTCTGCCATTAATGTCTGTAGGGATCTGTGTTTTCTCCAATTAAATCCTCTAGGTCAACAGTTCACTACTGAGCAAGCCCACGATGGCCTCTGTCATGTCAGATTTCAGAATCATGGTGTCAGCCTCATGCCAGTCAGATCGTTCAATGAGCTGCTTTCCTTCCCTTATCCATGAAAGCAAAGGTTGCCCAAGCCCAGTGCCCACAGGCATTTTTCATGGCTAAAACAAGTGGAAGAGGGCTGAGCTCTTTCTGCGTACTTTTTCTGCATTCCTTTAATAGCTAACATCTTACAATTGATATTTATATAATATTATAGTTCATAAATTATACGTTAAAAGGCAACTGGGAAGTTGTCCAGAAGTCACAACTGTATTTTTTTGTCATTTACTACACCAAAAATAAAGCAGGGCCCTGGTCTATTCTTAGAAGTGTTGCTGCTACAGTAACATCAATTTGAAGCTTGTCAGAAGACTACACTGTACCGGTAGAACTTACTATATAGAATAATGTAATTATGCTATAGTATAACTATTCTCTAAGTACACATGGATACACATCCACTGTATCCATGCATATACTGGATATCAAAGGTGTTTTGGTTGATACAGCTTGTTTTATATGCGGAGGTGACAAACTGTCCAAGGAACAGGACCTTGCTCCAGAAGATAAGCCTCCACCAAGAGAAGTGGCTGGCATACTTTCACAGTCTAACTGCACTGCCAAATCCTTTCTAGCATTGATGAAGTGCTAGCACTGGCGGAACTAGGAGAAAAGAGTTGGTGCAAAGAGTAACAGCAATAAGCAATGGATGAAGATAATAATCCATGCTCACACAGCTCATTCAGTTGCTATTTAGAACTCATGACAGCAAACAATTACCTTGTACAAACAGGGACAGATGTCGAGCTCCTTTATTACATGAAGCAACGATCAGGGACATGGGGCTGCAAACGTCCTCATAATATACTTCCTATCATATGGCAAGACAATTTAATGATGTTTTGTACAATGATGAAACAACTAAAGAGAAAGTGGAATGTAATCACTTTTGCGTATGTATTTGACTTGAAACGCAAGCACCACATCCCCAAGTAGATACAACAGTTGCAATGATACTGAACATCATTTGTGTAATAATACAGGCAGATACAATACAATCTAAAATGCATTAAGCAGCATCATATATTCAATAATTTCAAATGGGAATAGGTTTGCAAAAGTGAGCGATGACAAGGTGCATCAGCTGCACTGAGGAAAAGTAAACAATAAGTTTAGGGCATCACATAGTTTTAAGGGTTTATACTCTACTCACTGATGTAGAAATAAATAAATATGACCATCACTAAAGACAGCAATGAGTAGATTGCCAACCTGTAACTAGAGGGATGATTTGGAAAAAATGGGGTGGTTGATACCTATCACATAATGTTCATTAATTTTTTGTCTTCAGTTCTATGAACTTTTCAAAATAGCTAGGGTAAGGGCCTCCATCTCTCAGGCATAGAACCAGCCCAAGCAGGCAGAGCAGTCACAGTCAAGTTATAAAAGGATAAGACAATTAATGGTCACACAAAATACAGTTTTTACCTGCTTTCAGAATGGCTTTCATGCAAAATCCTCCCCTATTTTTTTAAACTTCCAAAATAAACCACTTCTAGTTGCACCTTTGTAAGCCAAAAGCCCCTGCCATCTAACATGCACCCTTTTAAATCTATTCATTTTAATTACTATTCCAAGTCCTGATCAGTAAAACTAAAATCCAGGCAGGGTAAATTTCTACCTACTTTTCTTAGGGTGCTAAAAAGCAAATCAACAAATTACAGGGAGCTTGTGACTTTCTGAACCTATCAAAGCTCCTGCTGCCCACACGCATATGTCTCAGCATTGGCTAGTAAGTATACAACAAGAGGGAGATTTCAAGAGTACAAGCTAAATGCGCACAGTAAATCTCTGGCACATGCCAAGGGAAAAAATGTAGTGCTTATCTAGCCAGTGTTAGCTGATATCACTGCTGGGGCTGACTATGCTACTCAAGACAACTTACGATAGTTTATGTACATGAGTTATTATTAAGAAATTGGAATTACAACACCGGGTACAGGAAGAGGTATTCACATAGACTAAATTTATCTGAGTGAAGCTAATCCCCGTCCCCAGCTCCTGTAGTCTGGGGAAGTGTAGTCTTCTCTAGAAGGCAGCTCATAGCACGAGCTTAATTTAGGCTGAAGTTGCAGGAAAGGCAGGAGCTGATTTAGTGTTTCTCAGCCACAACCAAGGGAAGGGACTCTCCTTGCGCCTGCTCATCCTGGCCCTTCTTGAGCCGTCTCTGGTGTTTGCTCGGCACTTTGCTGAACCCAGTCAGTTGGCTAATGAACAGAAAACTACTTCAGAAAAGAAAAGTGATAGTCTTCAGCTGGTTTAATGAGCTGAACTGGCTCTGGAAGAGATTAGAGAAGCATCAAAGCTGGTGGGTATGAGCGATGAGCAAGGGTGGAGGGCAGCGCTTTGAGACTTGCCCGTTCCCGCAGTGCTAAGCTGATCCTTTGACTCAGCTCTGCTGGGTAACTTCACCCTTGGCTGCTCTGTAAATGGAGAGCTTTAATGGTCAAAGTGGCTTAAAGGAGTCCCTACACCCACACTGTAATTTCTCACTCCCGTTTTCATGTTGCTGTCACTGCCATGGGGCTGGATAACAAACTGATAGAAATGATCTCCCTGAAAACAGGGATTTGTTTTTGAGCCAGTCGCCAGTGCAATCAGAGCAATTCAGATAAGATGGCAGCAAACAGCGATGCAGGACTGGAAACTGCCAACATGGGGCAAAAACATCTGAAGCTGGCTTAGCTTCTGAAGACAGCATCTCTTACTATGCCTTAAATCACTTCTGAAGGAGAGTTTCTGCTGACTGTGGTGGGGGGACGAAAACAGCTTCCCAGGCAAGAACTAGCGTTTGGGAATACCCCCCCTAGAAGGCTCCATTTATCCACTCACCATAAAAGGAGGGTTCAAGTCCCCTCTTCAGCAGGCATCTCACTTAGGTGCAAGTCAGAAGGTCAAAGCTGGGAGTCTGCATTACATGCAGGCAGCAGTGGGTGTCTGTGGTGGGTGAGGGGTGCCTGGAGGAGGTGGCCTGAGCAATGAGGACACAAGCTTTTCCTCCTACATCTTAAATTGGCTTTGGAGCTGACTTGCAGAACTGAGGAACAGTTTCCATGTCTTGGTTTCTTTGCTTAGAAGAGAGGGGTATCAATATCCGAAATACCGGTACTTAGATGGAGATAGACAGTCAGAAAGCAACGTCTTCTGATCTCTGCTGGTTTGACCCAGCTTTGGAGCAATGAGCTTGCACTGAAATCCTCCAGGTCACATCATTACCAAATTCCAGCCATGAAGCATTTCACTGGCTCTTCTTTCAGTATATTGTAATGGTGTGTGCTAAAGGAAACAACAGTTCCTCACAATAATTCAAAAGAATCATAAAAATTATAAGTGGGCACCTGTTAAATCCAAATCAAAGATATTTGTTACAGTTGTCTTAAAGCTCATGGCTCACTTTGCTTTGCCTACAGCATTACAAAGCAAAGTGGAAGCTTGATTGGTTGTATAACTGGGATAAGTTTTACAGTTTCAAGGAGAAGATTCAAAATGTGTCCATGGATATCCTACCTGATCTTTGTGTACGACCCTCTAGGACCACTACTGGAAAATGTAACCCCATTCGCTTAGTGTGGGACTTGCATCTGTCCCACTTTCAGCAAGGATTTTTTTCCCCTGCAAAACCCTCTAACCACAGGAACAGATTAGCAGAGTCAAGGGATGCTCTGGACTCACAGCATAGACTTTCTTCTCAGCATGCCACCATGTGTGATTTTAAAGGCAATGAGTTTTATTTTCAGATTTTGAAAACTCCCTAGTTTGAAATACAGAAAATGTTTCAATGAGATCAGCCTGGCATAGATACTTGCATACCTTCATGACCAAGTCCCCCCAGGCTGACAGAGAGCACTGAGCTATCACGCCTTCTCTGAGGAGCAGCCCCTGTGTTGTTGCCACTTGCCACCTCTCAGGACATATACTCGTCAGGTGAAATAAGCTGTGACTGAGAAGACCCCAGGATTCTCCCCAGCATTCAGATACACACTGACTCATTGCATCTGCCAACAGTCCTCTTCCCCCTCCCCATGAAGCCAACACCATTAAGGGTAGGATGCTCCCCCACATGGCATGATTGCTTTCTGCCAACTTCCATCAACAAATCTTTACCACCACAAGTCCCCAGTGGGTTCACCGCAGTGTGTCCTTCCTAGCCTTCACATGGGACTTGGCTGTAGCGATGGAGCCAAACACTCCTCAGTACTGGGAAATGTGTTAAATAATTCTCACTGGAAGCTCAGTTGTGTGCACAGTATTTTCCACAAAGCTTGCTCTGTGAACTGCAGAGCAGTATGGGTCCAGAGTGCAATATCGCAAAGGTTAGTTAAGATATCAGTGGACGCTGCCCAAAAATGAGAGCGGTCGATCAACCTCGACCCTTAACATCAGCAAACTGCTTCAAAGGCAGTGGCTGGAAGCCTGTGACTATACTAGAGAGTATGGGCAGAAGTGTGTTTCCGTAAAACAGGCAAAAATGCATTCTGTCTGTCTTTAGAACTATGATAATTTTTAACAAGGTAAATTGTGGGATCATGTAAGTGAATGTCTAGGTGGAATGAGAGATGAAGATTCTTTAGCAAAGTTCAGTGTAAGCAATGTCCAGACGAGGGGGATTCAAATAGCGTAGTACCTTCTCCCAAGTACCACATGCATATGAGGAAACCTGGAATCGACTCCTAAAGAGGTGGTAAGTCTTGCAATTGTGGCACTACTTCAGAAGTCATTAAAGAGATTATATGTGTTTCTACGTGAAGCACTACTGAAAAACCTGCTGTAATATAATACATTATACCATACCGCACTACTATAAAAATCTTTGTACCAAGATAAATTGCAGTGGCACACGTCACTCTTCAGGCGGAAATGCTACAGTATGTCATTACAGGGGGTGATTCCACTAACGTAAAAAACTCTTCAGCATGAACATGGCCTTGCACTCACGCGTCTGGAGAGGTGTTAGGTTGACAAAGCCATATCCACTTATTCAGACATAAAATGAACAAAACCCATACACAAAAATGCCAGGACTACTAAATTTTCTGAAGAGTTAACCAGTTCAGAGAACAGAAATCATACTTATTGTATGGAAATTCATCTACTGATAAAAATCACTGTCCATATGTCATACAAACTTTCAATTCTATATATTTTTGCTTGTATTTGGAAGGCATTGGCTGAACGGTCCTTGTGGAAGACAGACTTCTATTTATCCACGGACAGTGTACAAACTGGATTGTAACAGAGTAGGAAATGTTTCAAAATATTTCTTTGATAATTTAAAGATGAAATTAGAAAGGATCTTTGACAAAAATGGTTTAGGATGTTCTTTCCTTTTTTCCTTTTTCTTTAAGATTATATCTCACCAAGATGATGACAGAGATCCTATGAGGCCTTCCAAAGAGTTACACTGGCACAGCGGGGAGAAGAGGGAACTATAATGCAAGGATATGAAGAGGGCATGGGAGGGAGGAAGGTCCTTCCCAAGCCAGGTCCTTCGCCAGAGCCAGATGTGCGTATCATGTAAGTACTGTATTGCCGCATTTCTGTCTTACCACTTTATTTAGCAGCCGCTGTTTCTCCTGAACTTTTTAATAAGCCAGAGCTATCAATGCAGTTTAGTTGTTGCAGAGTGCTATTACTTACCGAATTGCAAAATTTTATAACCATTTGTTTCCTCTGACATCAAAGACATTCATTAAATGAGGTCATCACATTTCACCATGGTGCCAAAAACTGAAATGCAGACCAACTCCAGCATGATGCAGGTTTGCAGGAAGAAGCCCCATTTGTTCACTTGCCATGGCTCCCAGATATGCTTTCTTGCTCAGCGTCTGCATGCCCGTGCAAGCAGTTGGAGATATTGGGGGTACCTACTCACACAAGTGCCCCAAAATACAGGGTAAATCAAGATTATTTTGAAAATGCAGGCTATTATGATGAGTTAATAAGAAAGTTTCATTTAAAAAGGAAAAGGTTTCCATCCTGTTACCTCTTCCACCAGCACTAGGAACTTCAACTGCAGGTGATCACTGTGCAAACTTGTGCACACGTACATGTGATGTATATTTGTTGGGTTTTTTTATTAACCTCATTATAAAGCACTTAGCTATTACGAATGTATCTGTAAAACATGGTATAATCTTTAAGCAAAAATTAAACAGAAACTAGACCCTATGCCAAAAATAAGGAATCATTCCCTCAAATTAAACTGGGGTAAAAGAAGCTTGCAGAACTGCCAATCCAAGATCATTTTTCTTTATTGTGTGGTGTATTTTCCCTTTAAATGGAAAATCCACATGAATAGCACAGAATTAAAATATAGGTGGACAAGAATTTTAATTCAGCATCTGCAAGCATTGTGTGTGCATCAGCACTTCATGATTTCCAGCAAACGAATTCAGCTCTCTGTATTTTGCAAAACTGCACAACTAATTCTTTTTTCTCCGTTGCAGCCATGTGTAATAACGCTTAGAGCATATCCACTCTGCAGTCTGATGACCTGATCTACCAGGTCTAACACAGTGACAGAAGGTCACGTTTTACCTTATGTTCTCCTGCCACCAGGCCTACATCCCATGTTCTTGTGCTGTAATGGGCTCCTTCCCCTCCTAGGTTATATTCTTCATTATGTTTACTACCTTAGGACTACCGCCATCATCAGACGATGGCCATCAGACCATCAACATTTTTCTGTGGGAAAGGGTTCCATTAATAAAGTTTTTTGGTGAGATCTCTGTTTCTAATCAGGTTTAATTGCAGTTTTGAAGAAATCATACCTACTTTAATGTGTTTTGGGAAGATGATGGGGTAGATGCAAGTAGTGGAGTACCTCAGACTTACCTAATTACACACTTTGTATACAAACCAAAAGTTATATGTGATTAAAATGTGCACACAAAAAAAATGTTGTAATTGTATGAAGGTTACCTGGCAAATTTATTTAGACTGTGTCCCTTAACACTAGGGTTTGTTTTTTCTGGAAAACTGCGCTTCATCAAAAATGCCAACGTTGCCAAACTAGCGTTGAACTTTGAAACTGTGACCTGTCACCAAGAGACTTCCCGTGTGACCCTGGGGAGAGCTTTTCCCCTCTCTGTGTCTCAGTCCTCCATCGTCTGGAAGAATAAATAAGTAAATAACTAAGAGCAGGAAGAGGGAATAATCTTCTTTCTTCTGCCCTCCTGCACCTGCCTCGTCTATTTCGATCACAAGCGCTTCAGGGAGGGGATTAAATATCCTGTGCTTTTAACCCTGTGAGCAAAACAAGGCCTGATCTAAAGGAGGGCCTAGGAGAGCTGTTGTAAGATGTGGTACGTGGTCTGGTCTGCCTTTAAAAGCTAAAGACCTTGCAAATAGGAAAGTAGCATTTTTCCTCTGTATTTAATTACAAATGCTACGATGATAATTGATTGTTTGTTGAATGCTCATGAGGAGAGAGAAGGATCCTGTCCAAAGAAGACATAATGCAGTGGTGAACACTCCTCACAACAGGCACTGGCAGGACAAGCACAGCCCCTCGGTCCTGGTTCAGGAGTGAACGAACCTTGCTCTGATCCTTCCATAACCTCTCCTGTACCTTCTCTTCTCCCTTCCCCCTTATTTTCTTAAAGTTCAGCTGTGCATGTTCCCGTTTTGATTATACAGGATAGACTTTCTTACCCTTAGCATTTCATTGCGTAATTATTATTTACCTCCTGCTCCCATTTCAGCTGTAGTTACCAGTCTTGGTTTTATTTGCTTATGGCAAGTCGCTACCTGAAGTGCCATGTGGATGGCTTCACTCATTCCTTTCCCTCCAGGGGACCCTTTGCAATTTGCAGTGTCAAACAACTTAAAGAAGCAAAGTAGGTCATTTAAAGCCAGTATGAATCTGTACTGCTGCCCAGAAAAGCAGGTTTCACCCTTTCCTCACCACTTGTGCTCGCCACCTCTCTCTTGCCTGGCACAAGCGTTTGTTTGGCTGCTTGGTGGGCCAGAGGGAATTAATCCAGTTATTACTAAACTGGCAAAATACCTGGCAAAAAAAATCAATAAAACCTTAAACTGGCCACAACAACAGAAAAAAAGGTAACCATAGCCTTAGACGGAAAGGGCTAGGCTCTCTGCCTAGTCACGTTTAACCCAGTGACTTATTTGGGAGGACTCTGGAATCTACCATTCTGTTTTCCCTCTTGTGAGAGAGTTAATCACGTGTGACGAGGAACCTAAAGCTTTCTTTTTTCCCCTCCGTGAAACTGGAAATGTGCACAATTCAGTGTTTTGCCTCTACTTTCTCTGTTGACAGCTAGAAAGAAGTGATGTTACAGCATTAGGAGAAAGTACGCTTTGCTATTCTTTCCTGTTTCACATGCATTGGTCCTGCAGGAATTTCAACAAATCACTTCCTCCCTGTTCAGCAACAGCAGCAAAATGGTATGCCCAAAATTTCAGTCGATCTGTTCCGTAGGTCAGAGGAAAGGCGTGTCATATTTCTACTGTTACTTACAGTGGTGAATGTGCTTATTACTTTAACAAGGCACAAAACTCCATTCGCGCTGCAGGGGCTCATTCCATAAGCCCTACATATTACAATTTTAAAGTGATGCTCTCCTGGGATATGGCGAAATAGTCAGAGAGAGTGTGGTATGGACAGGGCCGAAGCAGATGGAGGAGGAGCGGTTGTGGCACTGCGTCAGGTTACATTCCTTGCTCCTGCCAAAGCACTTGTGTGTGACTCCAGGCGTGCCATTGTCCCGTCAGGATTTGTTCAACCACAAAAAATTCAACCGAAGTCAGCTGCAGGGCAAAAATCAGAGAGCATAACAATCAGATACCGCCAACTTGAGCAACTTTGCCCCGGAGGAAGATCAAAATAAAATGCTTTATTTTTGCACAACTTCTTGCTTGCAGTGATTCCTCTGCACGTTCCTCCTGGCCCAGTCTATGGCCCTGTGAAACAGCGATAACGCTTCCCCACCTCGTTAGCTAATCGTGAAGGTAAAGTCGGAGACCCTTGCGAGACCTTCCGCCTCCGTGAAGGCCACCACGCCAGCGGCGCCCGGCTCACAGCCTACAGCACCGACCCACGGCCTCTCAACCCGCCCCTGCTCGGGGCTGCACGGCCGCTCCCGCCTGACCCCGCACCGGCTCCCGGCAGCACCGCTTCCCCCGGCTGCCCGCCCTCCCGCCGTCAGCACAAAAAAAGGGACGAGCCAGCGTTTCCCTCCCCCGTCCGGCGGCCGTGCAGCCGCAGGGCAGCGATGCTAGCGGTCAGCAGTGCCGGGCCCCCGCCCCCCCGGCCCGCCGGCGGGAGCAGCCGCCCGGCCCTGCCGCGGGGGGCCGGGGAGGGGTGAGCGGGGGCCGGGGGGTCCGGCGGGGGGAGCCGGGGGCGGGGCGGCGGCACCCTCGGGCCTCCGTCCTTGCCGGGGATTGAGCGCGGCGGCCGCCGCCTCCCCAGCGGCGCCCGGGAACGCCCCGGCGGGCGCGGCGGGGGGCGGCCCGGGCCCGCCCCTTCCGCTGCGGAGCCCTCATTGCCCGAGCCCCGGACGGCAGTGGCAGTGCTCCTCTCGGCTCTCCCCGCTCTGAGCATCGCTGGTGGGTACGGGGAGAGCGGGGCTGCCGGGGTCTCCTCTCCGGGATGGGGGATGCTGGAGGGTCGCCCGGCCCTTCCTTCCCTTCCCTTCCCCGGGCGGCTCGGTCCCGCCGGGACCGGGCGCCTTTCCCCGGGGCCGAGCATCCCTTGCGTGGCGGCCGGATGGTGTCTGGGGCGGGGGGCGCTGGCGGTGGGTCCCAGCACCGGTGGGATGCGCAGGCCGGTGGCCGGAGCCAAGCTGTGGGTCCTGAGGCCAAGCTGTGGGTGGGACGCGGCCGTGCACAGAAACCCGCCGGGTGACCTCGTGTTCCGTGTGCCGGCCCCTCGCAGGTCTGGGCTGCTGGGGCGGGGCGGCGCCCCCGGCTTGGCGAGGGAGGGAAGGAAGGACGTGCGGGAAGGGGGAGGTCGGAGGCACCGCGCAGGGCTCCGTGGGTTGAGCGGAGAGAGCCTCGGGGCCGAATGGAAACGAGCTGGGGAAATCCCAGCAGGTTTACTGCTCCCGAACCGGTTCGTGGTTTTATTACCGGTCCCGCAGCCCGGAGCCCTGATGGGCGCTTTGGCATTCACCTCCCTGCAATGAGCCATTAGCGCAGAAGGTATGTGAGCCATCTGCGGGGAGGCTCTGGAAACTCTGCGGACAGAAGGATCTTCTGCTACGTGCTGCCAAAACAACCTCTGCGCCCCTTCAGCCCCTCGCCGGGCACCAGCGAATGCAGGGAGGGGTGGGAGGCAGAGCCCTGCGGCCACGGAGGGGTGGGTGGGCTGGTAACTCGTGAGGTGGAAGGAGCCCTGTGAGCAAGGGCAGCGTGCCCGTGTGCTGCCTGACGTAAACCGCCGTCAGCAGCGACTCGCAGCGCTTCCATCGGCGACTTTCTGGCTGTGGCAGATGACTTCTCCAATTCAGAGCGCGTGTCTTGGTTCGCTCTGGCTTGCTTTAAGCCGAATGTCTCCGTCTTTCCTTGCAGAACACCATGGCTACTCTCAAGGAGAAGCTGATGACCGCCGTTGCTCCGGGAATCGCGGTCCCGAACAACAAGATAACTATTGTGGGGGTTGGACAGGTTGGGATGGCCTGTGCTATCAGCATCCTTGGAAAGGTACGGCTCAAGGACGTGGTGTTCAGGCTCCCACTGCTGTAATGTTCTGCACTGCCTCTTTGTCTTAGCAAATGGTGGGAAGTTTGGTAGGTTAGTACAGGAATGAATCATTTGCAGTTCGTGTAAGCAAGCAGTGACCTACGCTGGTCATGCAAGGCTGACCTCCCCATTCAGTTTCTCCTTGTTCTCTCACCTTTCCATCTGTGCTTAGCAATAAATCTCTCATTAGGCAGAGTTATTTTGCAGGCTGCTGGGAAAATGTAGTTGAGCAATGGCTCTGAAGCCCCTGCCAAACTTTTCTTTCTCTTTTTAATTTTCTTATTCTTCCATAACAAAGCTGGAGTTTGCTTGGTGGGAGAGCTCTGCTGGGCAAAGAATGCAGACAGAGCAGAAATCCATGTGAAGTAGGGGATAGGAATCAGAACTATGTGTGTTCGCTTTTTATTCTCTTAATGCTGCAATAACTGAAAATACTGCTGTCCCCCTCAGTAGTCTTCTTTATTTTCCTTAAACCCTTATTGCTTGGTTATATGACTTTACTGTTCCCACAGAGCTTTTAGCTACTTTTCCAGAAACTAAAAATAGAGGGCTAGACTTAAAGGTTAGTCTGACTTTTCCTGTTACTGGTTTCTGGGCTTTTTTAGGCAAATTTCATGTTGCAGTCTTTGAGCAAAGCAAAGGCTTATTATGCAATAAGGATTTTTTTATATTTTGCCCTTGGTTTTTAGAGAATATTTTGAATGAGTTAAATTTGATTCTTCTCATGCTGTTTTTTTCAAAAGACAAATGGGAGCTGCAGATCTTTTAAAAGAAGGCATAAGCAGATATGCCCTACCTACTTGTAGGGGCAGATCTTAAATCAAGTAGCTCAGTGAGATAAAAAAAATCTTGCATATACTACTAAACTAGCTGTATTTTATTTGGAGATGATCCTTCCTCTACCTATTACCTTGAGGATGCATGTCTTAAAGTACTGGGGTTTTAATCATTACAAAAATTTTTAATGGTTTTCACTTGCTGATGTTCATGAGCCTTGTGAGTAAGAAAAGGCCACAGCAAAACTAAGTACTGATGTGAAAGTAACATAGTTTCTAAAACTATATAACTAAAGGAGGAATTTAATGGAAAAACAATGACAGTTCATTTTGGGTTTTTATATTTATATTTTTTAAGCAAATGTTTGCCTCTTGTGGTCTGAAATAATTTGTTTTTGAAGGAGTACTGTAACCTGTAAGGTTGGAAGTGAGGGAGTCAGGTGAAGTTACTGTGAACTTCACTACAATCCAGCATACATCTGTGTTTAATATGTTGCTCTAAGCAGGATCAAATTGTGCTTTCAGAAATCTAGGCACAAAGTTTTACTGTTAATGAGTTGTATGCACCAAACCCAGAGTAAAAGCTGGTTTTAAATTTTTCAAGCTTGGATTATGGCATGAAGTTTATTTCAACCAGGCTTCTCTTACTTTCTCTCACAAGTATTAAGCTGCAGTATAAAACACTTTTGTAACAAAACCATCTGATTCTTGTCACTGAATTAGATGTGGCTTTGCCTTGTACAAGATGGTTGGCTCCCCAAGATGTCTTTTTGTTAAACCATGGCATAACATTTTGTACTTAATCTCCTATACTTTAGTATGTAGATGCAGTTGAGTTTTAGATGGCTTTGAATTTTATAAAATTAAACAGTGTGATAATACCAATTTTAGTTTACTGGTGTTGGATTTAATATAAATTTGAAGGGCACTAAAACTTCCATGTTCATTATTTTTAGCTCCCTCTCAGTTAGAAACAAGTCACTGATGTTGCCATACCATTTTAGAAATGGAAACATCTCCACAGTCACAAGCTGGCTGTTTTCGATGAGAATATTTTAAGATGCATTTAGTGATTGTGTAGACTTCATTCCTGTGTGTGCTAATGAGCTGAATTCTTCTCTAGGCAACACTGATGCAAATTCATGAAATTAGTCACTGGAGTTATTCCAGGTGCTCTTCTGTTTCAGTGAGAACTGGTTCCTTGAACCTGCTGAGTCTGGTGAATATTGGTTGCAAGGTCTAGACTGAAAGCCCCATATTGTTAGACTGTGTATAAATCTATCCATAATCACACATGTGCACACATTCTTTTTTCAAATTCTCATTACACTAGCTGCTTAGTTTAACACCAGTGACTTCAGTTAAGGATATTGTTTCATAATGTTTAAATAACAGACTTTAATTTTACCTTGCAGACTGTTTTGAGAACAGAGTGAGTGCAGATACAGATTCTTACGGTTTTCCTTCAGTTAATCAAATCAGTTGTGAAAAAGGAAACAATGCAGAAAAGCAATGAACTCTAACATGATTTTAAAGTATGAAATGAAAAACTTAAATTTGCCTGCTGTTAAATATTTTTTTCCACAGGAAAGGATACTATTTTTAGTATTGAGGAAAATAAGTCTGTTCCCATTCTACTTTTTGTGAAATGAATTGGTTGAAGGAATGTTATAAGAGAATACTTATTTGATAATTATATGGTGCGTTGTATTAGGTACTTAAATATTTAAAATGGGCCTACTTGCTGGATAGATTTAGAGGGTTTGTTATGAATCTGAAAGATGCAACTTTTTTCCTCAGATAGTAACTAAATCATGAAGTGCCTTACTAGCAAAGGGTTAGCTGTGCACTCAAACTCCCCACAAATAGCACAAATTTTGTCCCCACAGCACAAATAGCTGTGCACTCAAACTCCCCACTTTCTCTTTTGGAAAGTCTGAACAAGTTTTACGAACTTGTGCTGTAGTAGCCTCTGACTTTGTTACTGTGAGATATATCAGAACAACAAGATAGTGCTGTCCTACTGGTTTACCTTTGAAGAGATGCTTTCAGATGTGTAACATGTTACTTTAAAATGTAATATAGTTCAACTTAGGGGCACCTTTAAAATGCAAGTTAGCTGCTTCGTTGACTCCAAATTTTGTTGTTTTCAGGGCCTCTGTGATGAGCTTGCTCTAGTTGATGTTTTGGAAGACAAACTAAAAGGAGAAATGATGGATCTACAGCACGGGAGCCTATTCCTTCACACTCACAAGATTGTGGCAGACAAAGGTAAACCTCTGTTTCTTTTATTTAATACTGATATTCTGTGAATTTGCTTAATAGTGGAGCATTAGTTCTGTAATCCTAAAGAACTCTAAGGATTTGGCATTGCAAAGTTAAAGTATATGAACTGGGGTGAGAATTCAGATGAACACCATAATAATGGGAGTGGCTCTTAATCCAGATTTTCTCTTTCATCTCTAATGGCCACTCTACAGTTTTGGGCTTGTTGAATAAATTGATTTTAATGAAACTCTAGTACTACTTTGATGTAGAAGAAATAGTATTGCTATTTGGATAGTGGAAACAAGATTCAGAGGGTTTGAGTGTACTCAAGACCTATGTATTGATATATCAGAACAATGTAAGAGATGGTGCTGGTTTTAATATTGAAGTCTCATGGTTTTTTGGGTTTGAATGTATGCACAGTGGAGAAGCTACCTGTAATACCAATATGAACACAATGCTATTGAAATTAGTGATAAGTCTATTTAACACATTCTATATCTTCTCCCTCATGCTCTGTTGTAGACTATGCTGTCACAGCCAACTCCAAGATTGTGGTAGTAACTGCAGGAGTTCGTCAGCAAGAGGGGGAGAGTCGTCTCAATCTGGTTCAGAGGAATGTGAATGTCTTCAAATTCATCATTCCTCAGATCATGAAATACAGCCCCAACTGCACCATCCTGGTGGTTTCCAACCCAGGTAAGGCAATCTTTTCCAAACACTTACAAATTCAATTTGTCAGAACTAGTGTTTTATTTTATCAATCTTCTCAACCACAAATTGAATGTTGAAAATTAATAGCTTTGGGTGGACATCTGCCATGTAGTTGCTAACAGCAGAATACAAACAAATATTCTGTACTTTCTGCTGCTCTCTTTATTCAGAACTTCTTATGGTGTCCATATTTTAAAAGCATGCCTCATGGTAAATACTTCAGTTCTTTACATACTTTGGCTTAAGCAGTACGTAGTTTAAAACTTTTATCTCTAAAGGAGACATCCATTTTGCTTTTAAATTGTTTTGTAAATCATAACTTTTGTGTCTGGATGTGATATGGCCATTTTTCAGGATGAAGAACATACCCTATAGCGTTGGGTATATTTTCAGGTAAAAGAATTTGTGTGCTGAAGCCTATGGTGGGGGAAGGGCTAACTGTGCTATATAGTTCAGTTAGATTAGAAAAGACTTAGTTATAACTGATTATACATATTTTTGTGCTCACTTGGAAGTGTCTCATTGCACTGGAACAGCTTGGATATTTGGGTGTCTAAAGCAGACTGTAAACTTTCTGATGTGCTTTGTAGGGTGTCTCTGTAGAGCTGTCTTTGCTTGATTCAACATCTGAGTGAAGGCATTACTACAGAGCCCTGGCAATGAAGTGACACTGTTTTTAAAAGATAACTTGGCAGAGTCAAAACAGTGCATGTAAAGCTAGCAACTCAACTGGTGGTTGAGTAATTAGCTGGTGTACAATTAATACTACTGAATACTAGGTACTGAGCAAGTAGCTACTGTGCAAGTACAATAACTTACGGCCATGTTAAATGCTTATCTAAATCTCAGTCAAAGATCAATTTGTTCTTGTTCTAGCAAGGCTGAATTCAAACTATAGATTTCTCTTTAGTAGAGCAGCTGCAGGAGGAGAATTGCATGTTGCTTTTTCAGAATTATTTCTATAATGCTTTGTTCTCTCAATGTATCAAATTTTGTCCACTAGTCTTATATAGTGGAAGTTATTGTGAGCTCATTAGAAGGGACTTCAGGGGTGCCAGAGCACCAGGTGTCTGCTGCATGTGTGGTGGTGTGTGACCTTGATGTCCTTCCCTGTTTAACTTCCCCAGATCTGTCTGGGCTCTAGCTCAGCACTGTCCACAGTCTGTCCTGAGTGGAAAGCCCTACTGTAGGCAAATGATGAGATTACAAAGCAGCACTGAAAAAGTCTGGGTGCATGTCTTGGCACCTGACTCGAAAGCCAGACTGTCCAGAGCAAATGTAGCTGTTTGATAGGGAGGTGCACTGTAGGCTGTACAGATTACTGTCATCCTGGCAGAAATGGCCTCAAGTGAAGCTGTAGGGAAACTATGCCTGACAAGCATGCGACCTGTAACAGCAAGGTGTGAACTGTACTAAGATGACATGCTTTTTGTGCCTGAAGAGCAAATGATCTATTTCAGATCTATAGACACAAATACATTCCCTCCTGAGAACTAGCTGGCTTTTGAGAGTTTTGGAGCCATAATTAATTATTGCAGCCTGTTTATTGTTCTGCTGGATTAGAGTTTTTCTCTCTGCTCATGTATTTCCCTCACTGCCCCAAATTAGGCTTGTTTTTTTCTAAAACTGTATTTTTAGAGCCACACGCAGCCAAAGCATAGAACTCATCTGGCTCTTTGTGCTGCAGGGGTAACTAGTGCAGAAACTGCTTGATGCACAAATCTGTTTAAGAAATTAACCTGAAGTAGTTACCAACTAGAAACAGTATGTAAGTCTCAAACATGTTTCTTTTTCAATTGCTTTACCTCTTATTGTGATGAAGTAGAAAGTAACACTACTTCAGGAAACTGCTTAAATATTTTAGCCATATGAAGAGTTCAGTCCCAATTCTGGATGCTCTAGGGCTTTAGCTGTGACAAAAAAGTGCCTCCAACTTAAGCTCATAGGATACTAATCTCCAAAGACATCCCTCAATTTTTTGAACAGTAGCTAGATGAGTCCTAAATTTCAAGCAGTCAGACCCCAAATATTTAGACCTGAAATACTGTGACCAATAAGCCCAACTGTATTTTGAGTCTTCCTGATTGCCTACAGCAAAGTAATTGTTGGAGCATTCTTGGTGTATGTGAATGGTTTCATATACTGTGCATGTTCTTCTTTTCAGTGGATATATTAACCTATGTCACATGGAAGCTGAGTGGCCTGCCAAAACACCGTGTGATTGGAAGTGGCTGCAATCTAGACACAGCTAGATTTCGCTATCTGATGGGTGAGAGACTTGGTATCCACCCAACTAGCTGCCACGGCTGGATCCTGGGAGAACATGGTGATTCTAGTGGTAAGGAGCAGTTCTGACCTCCTTGGGAATAAGCAGTACAGTGTTAGAGGTTGAGGCCTAAGGGGTGTTACAAAACTCGGAAAGTACAGATGCAGCTGAGCTGGAGTAACTAGCACTTTGCTGTATTTTATGAAGATTAGAGTTGAGACAAGTCCAGAAAATCTAGCTGCACACTTCTAATAGAAGTGATTAAGTATGATTAAACCCTGAACTGAAAAGGCCAATTTTGTTAGCTAAAGTTGTGTCTTAAAGGCTACAGCTTACTAATTCTGTTTATACTCAGTTTTTGGAGTATTATAACATCATCTGTAGCATGGTTCTCTTCTGAAAGCAATATTAGCTCTTGTTAGGTCAATGGCAGAGCTATTAAAGAGAGAAGATGGTTTTAAAACCATGTGAAATCAAAGAAGCTTATTTGTCTTAGTTGATGTATTTCCAATCTGAAATGATGCAGCAGAACATCTGTGTAGATTGGTACTGCTTTTTATTTTAGTGCTGTGTATTTCTAAGGGAGCCACCTCTTCAATGTCCCATTGCATTTGATAAAAGTACAGTGTCTGATCAACAACAGTATTTAGTGAAACCAGCCCTACACTGTAATGACAGAGTGTGGCTGAGCATACACAGAGCTCATTTTGCTTCAGTGTTATAGCTGCTTTTGCTTTAAAATAACTAAATTTTCCTAGTTACTTCACAGGAACAGAGAATTAATCTGCCTGTAAGCTTCCAATATGAAGGGAGATGCACAGATTCCTCTCTTGATATTCTAAGTTTGCATATTGCTACCCTGTTATTCAGGGAAATAAGAGTAGAATACTTGAAGGCTAATACAAGCCTAATACTGATTAGTGGGACAGCAAATACATACTTGCTGCAATTTTTGAGTAAAATTAGTTTTAAAAGGCTGAGCAGCTAAGGTGTGCTTTTTTTGCTAGAATTTGAGGGTTCTGACTTCAAAAGTAGCTGTCTACACTTTTCAAGGACTGAAAGTTCTGTCCATGTGTTGTGATTGACTTGTCAAAGTGTCAGTACTAAAATAGTCTCAGATTTGACCCCCAGAGTTCTCAGAATTAACTGTAGTTAAATGAAAACTTAAAATCTGCCTCAAACATTATTGTGGTCTGGCTACTACTACTTAGGAAAAGTGGAGGGGGGGTGAAACTTATGTCCTCTCTCTGTTACAGTGGCTGTTTGGAGCGGAGTTAATGTGGCAGGCGTTTCTCTCCAGGACCTGAATCCTGCCATGGGAACTGACAAAGATGGTGAGAACTGGAAGGATCTCCACAAGCAAGTGATTGAAAGGTACAGTGACTTGAGGAATGAGATGGATATATGTGATGCTGAAAATAGGTAGTCTGCACACTGCCTCCATTCTGCTGCAGCTTTCATGCCCTTTTATTTAGAGGGTTTCATGAGTAAGTGGAACTACTGGTTTAAACACAGAAATGCAGGATTTCAGTTGGTAAGCTTTAGTGAGACAAGCTATTGTATAACATACCCCCTTTAGTACTGCAGTGCTGAGAGTTGTGTGCACTTGTCTTCTCACAAGTAGCTTCTTAAATGGTTGACTTTGAACAAAGGGCACAAGACTAGGAAAAGGTAGTATTTTCTGTGAGCAGAGCATTGGATTTGATTTGGGGAAAATTCTGTTCATTGATTTAGGGAAACTTGTCTAGAGGTAACTATACATGTTAAATCACTTGTCTTGCCTATGAAATGACTATACTGGTATAAAGTGTATGCAGATGTTGGTTAAAATTAGGATGTGTGTAGGTAGTGTGTGGCTTTGACTCTAAATGTTTACCTATTCCAAATGCACTCAATGATTGTGCCACTGACTTGAATAGAGAACTTGTTCAGTTGTAGGTGTCTGTTTTTCTACTTAACACTAAGAACTGTTCATAGATGGAAGCTATTTTTCTCTTCAGGTAATCCTGTGAGAACAATTGGGCTTCTTTATTACATGTATAGGATAATGTAGACTTTATACTTCCTCCTCTAATGCTGAAATATGTAACTCTAAGTTTTAGAATTAAAACATCAATGTGTCACAGGAGTTTCAGATTTTTTTAAATGGGAGACATTAATTAATCTTAAGACTTAGCATTTGGACAGTGTTTTGACATCCTAATGCAACTGTATTTCAATATTTCCTTAGTGCCTATGAGGTAATCAGACTTAAGGGATACACAAACTGGGCCATTGGCCTTAGCGTTGCTGACCTCTGTGAGACCATGTTGAAGAACTTGTGCCGGGTTCACTCAGTCTCAACACTGGTAAAGGTAAGAAGTAGTGGCTAATCAGATGCTCTAGTTCATTTTGTTATGGAAAAGCTAGTCTCAATTAGCAAAGTACTGAACAAAGGAAGCTTTGCAAGATACTACTTTGAATATAAAATGTGAGCTTACTATTGCAATTTTTTTCTAGTCTGACCTCTTATTTTCAGCTCCATACTTGAGAATGGTAGGCTAAGTTCTCTTTACTACCCTTGTGTAAAGTTTGCCATGCAGATTCATTAAAAGGAAGTTTCAGTGCAAAATCAAGAACTTCACAGAGGCCCAGCTGCAATTCCATGAACTACTGCCTAGCAAAGGTGCTAGGGAGGAGAGCTGTGTCCTTTATAGCTGGTGTAACTGGCTGCATCTAGTCTGCACCAGCTGTATAACCTCTGGTGCAGCAAGACTTCTGAGCAGGCTGAACTTACTGCTTCTGTAGTCATAAAAAAGGCCTGCCCTAATCCTGTGTCTTTGAATTTTGTCAGCTACTTGCTGTATATAAATAAGTGAGGGTTTTGGAGGTGGGGTTGCTGAAATCAAACATCTCAGTATTACCAATCACTTGGTCTAAAACAGCTCTGCACTTTTTATTTTCCTCAAATACATTGTGACTGAAAATTGAATCTTCTGCAGGCTTCAAAATGATAAAGTCTTAAGCTCTGCTCTCAGAAGGCTATATAAACTAAAAGCAGATCTGGGGTGATGGTTCATGTCTGAGTGATCTCTTGTTTGTGGCAGGGCATGTATGGCATTGAGAATGATGTCTTCTTGAGCCTTCCTGCTGTCCTAAGTGCCTCTGGATTGACAAGTGTCATCAACCAAAAGCTGAAGGATGAGGAAGTGGCTCAGCTGAAGAAGAGTGCAGATACACTGTGGAACATCCAGAAAGATCTCAAAGATCTGTAACTCATGAATGTTAGATTCCAGCAATAGAAAACAGCATGTTGTGTGCAAATGTGGGCTCTACTCACTATACATCTCTATGGTTAACATTTAATGCTCTTCCAGACTGAGCTTTGTCCACAGTAGCTAAAGTTATGCTTGCTGTAACGCACAGACCTTATGAACAAATAAAGCAACTTTCAGGCATGTTTTGTTGTCCTAGTGATTTATTTTCAGTATTTAAATTATCTAGCTTACTCTGGCATTCTCCTTTGCTTGCCATAAACTACATGGAAGTGTAGACACATCAAAAGGTTAGAAACAATGTAGTAATCACCTGTGGTGGGATTTCACTAATACAACCTTACTGGAAGCCTTTTCTATATGATTTAGTTTCAGTCCAGATGCTGACTAAGTGTAGTTGATTCCCAGACTTGTTTCTGATACAGTACTTCCTATTTTTTACTGATGGGTAGAAGAAATGGAATGGGGATTTGTCTCTGGGCCACCTGCCAAAAATATGACAACGTTAAGATTCTGTATGCCACTGGCCTAGACAAAAGGTCCTGTAGATACTTCTCTCTTCTGGATTCAATTCTGTGCCTGTTATTGGTGTCTAGTTTTCATAATGTTTAGAATAAACAATTCTTTTCTATTTGATTACCAAAATCCAAGTTTTTTAGAGTTGAAGACTGGAGTCCCATGGTAATCTTCTTTATAGAACAAGCCAAATCAGGCCTTTAATCTGTAAATTCCAGCATGATTGTTTCACAAGTGCTTATATACTTGGGGGGAGAACAGATTTAAAAGATCCCAAAGTTTTATTTCTTAATCAGTTACAATTATGGAGTAGATATTAACCATAAATAGCCAGTACTTGCTTGGCATGCCTAGAACTGCTCAACCTAGATGTCTAGGGGCAAACAGTATCAAATTCATCTCTTGTATCATAATTCAGGGGTCTGCAAGTCTTGTTTCATAACAAATGGTCTGAGACTAGGTTGGAGCAATTTAAAGGCCTTTCCTAGCTCCATTAAAATGCTTTTGAGTAGTGGACTGAAACACTTTCACAAACGAGTAGCTTAATTTTTCTAGCTCCTTTGAAAAGAAAAGGTCATGTAAGTCCTGTCATATTGCAAGATAACTGCTATCCTGTGATTTAGGATGTATCATGTAGTTAGTGAAATATCATGCATGGGATGTTGATGACAGCGTTATTTACAAAGGGTATCCCAGGGAGACCTTAGGAGATGCTTTATTCTCAGGCTAAATGCCAGACTTATTTAGTGGTAGGAGAGGGAAAATTATAGTCTCTGCTTTCGTAACCCAGTGTGGAGATCTTACTGGAAGGCTTTCCACACCTGGATAAATTAGTTTAAGTTCCTGCTAAGAACTGTTCATGATCAGCTGTCATGAGGTAAATGGCATAAGCTGCTGCTGTTTGCAAGACACACCCATTAGTAATTTTTGCCTGAGCACATTTAGCTGGCTCCTTGTGCAGTTCCTTCCTTGCTTTGTTTTTACTTGCACTGTTGTCAGTTAATGAAATAATTCAAACCTATATTGTGGGATAATAATTCAATAATAATTCAAACCTATCTTGCAGGATTTTTGAGACTGAAGAGGCATCAGTTGTCTTAAAGGACAGGGAGTGGGCCCTTTCCATTCTGATAGTGAATCTTGATTTTTTTAAAGATCACTCAACTACAATAAAACAGGGTTTTGTCCCTGATTGCATCAGTGTGCATTCTTCACCCATTAAAGTGTAGGGTCATAACCTTGTTCTGTGGCCAGCAAATTGAGACCCAAAGTAGGTTGGGACATCTTAAAAGGAACATGGTAATCAGTGCCCAGGCTGGGAAGCTACTGTCACCTAGTATCTGTCAACTAGTCCTTCAATCCCCTCTGAGTCCACAGAGGTGTTTTTTGTTAGTGATCATAGAGTCAACAGCAGCACAAGCTCTTTTGCACCTAGACGTTAAGCAACCAGAAAGCTAATGACAATCTCTACTACAAAAAAGTGTGGTCTGTTACAAAAAAGAGTGGATATGGATGAAGCAGGGAACTGAAGGACTGAGGAAAGCACATTGGTTTGCATGATGAGCACTTTTCTTAGCACATCAGCAGCCTCACTGTACCAACTTCTGCTTCTGGGGAGATGACATGAAAGAAAATTCTAAGAAATTTAACAATAAAGCAGCCTTGTGGGTGTTATGTGTGATTGGTTCAAAATTGTTAAATAGGAATGAGTATCTCAGGCTAGGGGATTTTGAGATTTTATAAATGGGCTCTTCAGATTGTTTTTTGCATTCACTGATGTCTGTAAGCCCTATGCAAGTACATTAATTACATTGTAATTATTTTCATTAGGAGTCTTATCACACAATCTTGTATCTTCATTGCAGTCGCATGGCTGTAGAAGAGCTTCCCTATGTCTGCTTACACAATAACAGCCTATCACTTTCTGTTACTTGGAGTCTATCCATAATACAGTCTTATATCAACCATATAAATTCCTTAATAACTATATTGCCATAGTACTTTATCTCTAAAAGATATCTGTGGGGTTTTTTCTGAACATAATAGACTCATGTTTATCTTGTATATGCTTTGTTTGTACAGCCCATTGATACACGAACTTTGTTCTTGTTTTATCTCATGAAAGGCAACACAGGTTTTTAAGCACATTCCTATGTGTCAAGAGGTACCTTTGTCATTCCTTGGTCTAATAGAAAACATTGTGGTGCTGTTGGACAGAGTAGTATAGCCAGTAAGAAGAAACACAGCAGAACACTTCAGAAAGTGCTGAGGACAACTTGCTTGACTTACATGAGGTAAGACTAGTAAGGTTACTTTAATTGCTGTAAGGACCTAGACCTCCTTGCATTTGCAAGTATATAGATACAGGCTACAGAATAGAAAGTCAGTCTGACTACCCTGCAAATGTCAGACAAGAGACAAGCAGATCCCGACAGACAACAGAGAGAGGAGGGATGCTACTGGCATGGTTGTGCCAGAGGACCAGAACTCAGTCCTCTGAGTTACGCTCAGCCTCAGATATATGCTATTACCACTGTATTTGCATCATGGCTTTCCAAAGGAATGTACGTGAAGGAGGGAGAGCTTGAGTTTTCTACCTGCACATCCAGAACATTCAGATAAATGAGTAGCATCCTTTGCTTTATTATCAGTCTGCATAGCAGCTGTCTGCATGCTTAGTAAAACAACAGTGCTGTTAGTGGTAATCAGCCATCACCCAAGCACTCAGATGTAGTGTTAAATCAGCTGCTTTTTTAGTAGTCAAAGGAAAGTAGTCAAAATGGGGCAGGGAATTGAAGGCAGGTTTAAACAGTGAAATAGTGTTAAAAAGAACATGTAGGTGTAGAGTGATGGAAATGTTTTATATATGCATTTTGCTAGACTAGTAGTGCTTATATGACTTTCATACTAGCTAACTTAGAACTGTGTTTTATGGTAAGTAGGTGACTTGTGTCTTAAGTCGCTCACAGAGTTCCTGTTATCATTGTTTGCGCACTTCACATCAGCCTTGTGCTGCAAAGAAATGCTGTTTTCGCCAATTTACAGATATAAATCAGAACAATTAAGCTACAAATCCTCAGTGGAATGTAGATGCTGAACTCTCACTGATGTCAGTGTGACCAGGAGTCCAAAAACATTTAAGAGTCAGATCCTTATATTGTGCTCCAGACGGACACAATGCCATAGTGTAACGGCATCTCAGGGCAAATGTCTAATTTTGGACATTTCATTCTTCTATGAACAGTTCTCCTCTAACGCACATCTGTCAATCCAGCCTTATGTAAGTCAAAGCTTTTCAGAGACTACAGTAGCCAGGGTCTTCCTAAAATCCACACCAATCACTGTGATGTACTACGTTTTTATAAACCGTTCCTGAGATACCATTGCTGTGTGAGTTATTATTCTGTGCAAGCAAAGGAGTTGTGCAAATAATTAACTTAGATTGGTCTACTGGAGAGGTCAGACTCAGGAGGGCTGGATTTGCTCAGTGTCTGAAATGAATGTAGCCTGTATCTATACCTGCAACCATAAGCAACAAAAGCACAGTCTGGCCCAGGCAGTGGCTATGCAAATTAAGATTTCAGAGTAAATATTTTCTCCCTTATGCTCTCCTCTTTAATAGCTCTTCAACATTATTTAGACGTGTTGACACATCAATATCTGAGGTAAAAAATCCAGAAAATTTGTCAAAATAGCGTGAAGGTGGATTCCTACCAGCATTGATTTCTGGAAGGGAATATTCATAATTCTTGCTCTGTGAGATGTGCTAAATGAAAATACAAAGGGAAGAAAAAAGGCATGAGAAACAGTTTTCTCTGTGCTGCTAATTCTGTATTTCAGACAGTAAGACAGAAATGCAAGGATTTCCAAAGTCTCTGTTCATTCAGCAGTCTCCACCAGTAGTAGATACTGGAATACTCTCCCAGTATCACTGGGAATCAGGCATGATTACCATGTCTAAGAATCATATCAAACTAGTTTGCATACCCACATATGATAATAGAGTAGTCCCTGACACTCTCAGACTGAAGATCAGTCTAGAAGAGTATTTGTTGACCTTCTTTTCATTTTACTGAGTTTGTTCTTCCCATAGCAAATTGTTGTGCAGTAGAAGGAAATAAATATTTTTAAAATTACTTCTGTACTGGGCTGATTCTGAATGCCGCAGGTTTTTTGTTTGTTTTTTTTTTTTACAGATAAAAGTCAGAAGAAGAATAAACAGAAACACCTCTTTCAACATGCTTCAAGGGCATTCAAAGTCAGTAGAGTGGTTCTCAAACAGACAGAAAAGAAGTTAAGACCACAGTCACCTTAGATCAAGTGCCTATATTCCACTGAGTAGGATAGTTGAATGGGATTGAATTTCAACACGTCAAATTTCAATCTTAATGCTGATCATGGGATAACCTGTTTTTTAAGTCCTTACTATACTGAAAGTCCTTACTATACTTACATAGCTGAATGACTGGAAATGCCTCTTGCAACACTACACCTTTGAGTTTGCAGCATAGTCTTTCAAAGCATAGAAACCTTTGTTTGCAGCCAGAGCAGTAAAATGCTGCAGTCCTGGCTACTTGAGGAGATGCAGATAAGCTCTGTGAAGCTGAGCTGCCAGCCTTGATAACAATTCCTCCAAGGTCACACAAGATAAGAGAGATGTACTAAGAATTCATACCTAGCTTGAGCTTTTTAACATTTCTAACAAAAAAACCCACCAAACCCAAACCTAAAAGAGTCCCCTTTGATGTAACAGAAAGGAAGAACAATTATTATGAGAAAAGGAATCTCGAGAAAAAGGGAAAGTCCCAGAATATTAGGCAAGCGAGGCTTCAGTCTGTCTGTGATTACCACTTGCAGTTAAGGAGAAAATACCACAAGTCACATGAACACACTGACAAATCCTCATGCTACATATGATACAAACACTGTGCTGACCACAGAAAACAAATACATATCAAAGCAAATATGTGTGTGTTTATCTATGAAAGTGTTTGTGAGTATCTGTGTACATGACTGAATTACAGGTGGGGGCATGGCACTGTACAGCAGAAAAGACAGGCAAAACAGTTATTAGTCTTGCATTTTACTTTTACAAGTTACAGCCATATCAGACATCACACAAACAACCTTGGTGTTTCTCAGAAATTGTGTTTGCATGTGCCTGTGCATTTATTTCCCAAAAGAACTAGTGGGTTTTTTTCAGCCTCTAATGCCTAGTGCCTGGCTGGAGATACAGAAACGGAGACTGCTCTCTCACAGAACGTGGGCTGTATGTCCATCCTTTGTGAAGAGATCACTTCAGGTGCCTGGGGTGAGGTGACTTAAAAATGGGAACACTCCCAAATCTCTACTCACATGGGAAAATGGCATACATAATTTGCAGCATAGTTTTTATGCATTTAACGGTCCTGTCCCTCACAAGGATACTTGGTCATTGCGGCATTTATTTTAAACTTTAAATAGGACGGTAGCATTCTGATGCTTATCCAAGTTGCAGGATCCAGCTTAGTGGCCAAGCTACCCTGGCATCCTTTTCCAAAGCCAAGTCCAAAAGGATTAAGATTAAACTTCCCCTGGTGAACTGATATCCGCAGGATGGCTAACTCTCATTCTCACTCTCCTGGATGAAGCAGCAGAGGCCACAATTCTCTGCAGAGCTGGGAATATCAGCCTCTCAGACCACCTGATATCAATGTCTTTTGTTTGGTGTGTCATGGAGTCCATGCACTCCATGCCTATTTGGGAGAAAACATATACCAGATGTCACTGAGAAAAGTCCATTGTGTCACATCACTCCTCAAAACTTAAAATGTTTCATAGCCTCTTCTCCCTACTGACCATTTCACAGGGTCCCTGTACAGCTGTCTTCTAACTGGAAGGAAGAATTCTCCACTCGTGCGAGATTTGGAGCATTTTTTGGACTTGCACAAAGCAGGGGTGAAGGTCGTCTCTTCACAGCTGGAATGATCTGAACTTGCTGAGTTCAGGCAGGCAATTAGGGCTGGCCCTAAAGCACTTATGAACAACTCCCTGATTTTCCCTAAACTCTGCAATGACCCTAAATGACCAATGTGCTAGAAAATGAGCTATTCTCTCAATGAGCAGCTATTCTCTCTCTGCAAGCAGCTTTGTCCTCCAACAGCTTTCTGGTATGCTGCTAACAATGCTGGGGAACCCTCAGCTGGCCGGTCAGGTAGCCTCACTTCTCATGACATTTGCACAGCAAAGCTAGCAGCTCAGGAGAGCCCACACAGTAAACAGGTAAATGGCAGCAAAAAGGAACAGTCTAGCTGATGGGGTCTGATTCCCCAACAGCTCAGGCCCTTATGCTCAGGCCTAAAGATGGCTGTCATTGCAAAAAGAGCGGTCAGCAACACTCCTAGGAGTTCATATACTGATTTCTGAAGCATGAATTCCTTTTACTTTCATAGGTATTCTGCTGTGGTAGGAAAACAAAATTGTTTAGCTATTTGTCATGCCATGCAGCTGCTATTATCCTTTCATCAGTCATTACAGTTTTGAACAGGCAGTTTTCTGTCTAAAACTAAATTATTCCTTTCATGGCAGCCTAAATGCCATGAAGACCTGGATATTTTTGATTACTATTTTAACAGATATATACAAAATAGTTGTAGTGCTGATATAAACTGAAGTCTATCACTTTGTGGCTTTAAGGGGCTTATAAGCATGTACAATTTTCCTAATGTGTTTGGGATTCAGAATTGACAAAGTCTCAACCAGTTTGGGAGTATCCTCAGCCAAGAATTTCTCAACAACCGTTTACCCCAGAATGCAGGGGTCTGAGGCTGAGTTTCAGGCTCAAGTCTTCTACCAAGGTTAGAGTGCTTAATAATACATGATTTTCTAGCCTACAGTATTAGCAAAGTGAGATCAGGCTGATAAACACTTCTGATCCCCCCAAACATCTGAAAAATCAACTAATTGGTAGGGGGGTATACATCCCCACCAACAGATTTTTCTAGAGTTCCCTTGGGTAAGCAATTTACCATGCATACTGAATGGAGCAAAATCATAGCTATGTCTCAGCTAGAGAAAGAGAGAAGGGTAGCTGAGCTAACAGACATCCGTCCCCCACCTCCTCAGAACAGGTCCTGATTTTATCAGCTACTAGGACCTGGAGGTAAAGCTCCCAGAATTTTTTCCCAGACACTTTTCCAATAAATTTGACTAGAATTTGACCATATGCTGAGTGCCAAATGCTTGAAGGGTAACTAAAGAACCTCAACATCTCAGTCTTAGGCACACCTGACGTCCATCGTAATCCAGCTCTCCCATCGGGTTTCAGACCACATGACAGCTTGGCAGCTGGCCAGCTGAGCCAAGATGCCTGATCGCAAAGCCTCTTTAAAAAAGGAGGAGGATGCTGGTGAACAATTTAGACACATCACTTAGGCAGGTATGCTTCATTATTCTAATTTTCTCTACCACTTTGGGGTTTATAATGAGGTTTACTAGATTCTGAAGCAAAATATAGTAAGACTTTACCCTTTTCTCTTTAGAAGGGTTAAAAACAAGTGCAGCTGACATCTTACTGTGGTTGTATAACATGGAACTAAACCACAGAAAATAGACATTTCTACCTTAAAATTCTGGAAAAGATTTTTTCTTTAATTAAGTAAAAATCTGAGTTTTTTTCTAAAATATTTCTAGGGAGGTTCATCAGTACACCTAAATTGCAAAGGTAATAAACAGCAAGGCCTTCCAGTGGCGTCAAAAAGACACCTACATCACATGGAGCTCAAAGGAACACCTTTAAAAGTTAGGTAACTGAAGACAGGAAATATCATGATGGAGTTAAAAAGGGGAAAAGAAAGAAGGGAACAAAAACCTGGGGTGAAGAGAACAAAAAAGGAAATACAATGTTATCATACTGCTTTTTTTGAAGTCGACAGCATCCTCAGCAAACATATGTCTATAATGTGTCCCTTTAGAAGAGCAGATATTACTTGTAGGGGTATAAAATAAAGCTCAGCCTCTATCTCTAAGTTCCTTAAGTTTCTTCATAAGGGTTGCTCTAGCCTTGGCAGCCCACACTGCTGAGTACTAAGACCTCATTTTATTAAGGATCCTGTCTTTGCTCTTCTTTTCCTCTCTTCCTCTTCTTTTCACATTTCCCTGTGTCTCTCAGCCTGAGGCAAGGACCCCCATTTTGCTGATCGTGTTGTGATTCTGTTTCTGCAGGCTTCATAAAACTAAAGGTTGTCACGAGGATTTAGTGAGAGGGATAAAACAGCCTTTTGGTCAAACAAAACTATACAGACACTGGAGAACTCACGTTAATACCATCAGTGCCACCTACTGCTCTATTTCTAAAGTACAGTGTGTGTACATCAGTAATCGCTACAAACCATCATAGCTTCCTCCTGTAAAATTTGACTCAATGTGTATGAGCATTTTTAACATCTATGTCTTACTTTTTTCCCTACAGTTAACGCAGGCAAACCTTGAAACCGCAGTTCTGTTTAGAACAAGCTAGACCTAGACTTATCTCATTATAAACTCCCACACATTGAGAGTGTTTCTTCCCCTAACATGCACTTTCTTACTTGAACCCAGGGAGGCTGAAGTTGACTTTCCAACAAAAGGATTGTCTGAAGAGGTTCTTCTGGAGGGAGAAGACACTGTGGTGTGAAGACAACATCCGTGACCTGGGGTGATGTGCTGAGTTAGTGTTTGCAGAAAACTTTGCTCTACCCAAATAGATGGAGTTAGATCAAAGCATGCAGAGAAGACAACATCCTGGGAGGTAACAGTTTCAAAATGAGTTTTAGGTAGGGCAGAATGCATGGCATTGTCCCTGCACTGCTATCTCCAGAGAACTGTAGGAAATTTGGGAAAAAAAATACACACTTTGTATGATTTCTCTTCAAAGACCTTGCAGACTCAGCCTTCTTATTGTCCAGTATTCTTGCAAGCGACATTATTTCACTTCTGTGGGCTGAAAAAGAATTTGGTGGGATAACAAATGATGTCTGGCAGAATTGAGTCACACTGAATAACGAATTACCAGAGGGCATTTGTATACTTTGGTGATAAGAGCAATATGGGAACCTAGATAGGCCAGACTCAAAACCAGTTTTGCTGGTTTCCAGATTTCTGGAAAATATTTTAATCAATGTTATACTTTAAAACCTACTATTTTGGGTAGGTTTCCATCTTCCCACTTTTGCAGTTGTCCTCTGTTTTGCTAAAAAGGAACAAACTGTACCATCATAGTCACAACCTTTTCTTGTCTCTATGACAAAAACAACACATTCTAGTGTTAGCAGAGTGTCCCTTTCACCACTTGCGCTTCACATGGAGGATAGCTAGTGGCTGCCCTTCTGTTCCTTTCTGCTCTTGGTGACTGCCCCTCCACTGTGTATGCTAAGTTTGCCTATTCTTACTGTCAGAATATAGCTTTTCTCCTGGAGAGCTCATTTTGCTGTAGGTGCACAGCTACAGGCATTACCTCCTTTATGGCAGTAAACATAGACACCTCTATGTGCATCACAGAGATCCCACATTTAATCCTGGCAGGCCTTGAATATAATAAATAGGGCCCTTTGCCCTCTAGCAATTAAGAGCATTTGCAGGGATGAAAGTTTTTGGACTGTCTGTTGGATGTAACTTTTCCTAGGCACTTCATATGCTTTTCCCTCACTAATAACAAAAAAGCAGGAATCTGGGATGGCACTGGGTGAAAAAAAGCTTCTTTAAGACACACAGATTGGATAAAGTGAAATGTAATCTGAATATGAAGGAATACTAATATTCATAGTCCTATTGAGCACTTTTTAGCGGATCAGAAACACTTAAAAAATCCCATGAGTATTATCTCCAACCTGCAAAAGATGAGTTACATGAGTTGCCCAGGTTCACCCAATGATGGTGTTGCCAGTGCTTGTGAAATTATCTTGTGGTATCTGACGATTCTTTCAAACTCATTCTCCAAGGTTTAAGGGGTTGTAACATCTTTCACCAAATTAAAAAAGTAGAAGTATCCTCTTATTACGAAATCTGGAAAAACATGACACCCAAGAACCTGAAAACCACAGACTATATAAAGAACTTAAAAGTTTTATTATTACAACTTCAGTTCATTGTTCTAAAATTGTTTGCATGTTTTTTAGGCTTTTGAATGCTGAAGGGACAGTGATATGTCAGTGAGCCAGTGCCACTGTTTATCTGGCATCACTATTAGAGGTTTGCTTGTCATCCCTGGAGAGGTAAATGGTGTCGGCAGTTTGACTTCAGCATCTTGAATGAGGTTCACAGGACTGCAGAGGACAGTGGTACCCAGCCAGTGATGATGGGGCCCACAAACCTGCAAACCGGTCTAGTTTCCCTCTGGCAAGCTGCAGCTTGCGGTAGTTACTCATAACGAGAGCGAGCAAGCACAAGTTCCTCTGGCAGGGATCTCACTTTTGCTAAAAAAAAGTTCACACGTACCGCCTAACACTACAAACAAACCCACCGACAGTTCTGCCCGTGACATACGCCACTGCCTCTGCCTGCCATCATGGGAGTTGCTGCAGCAGGCCAAGGCGACGGCGCGGCCTGACATGGCGGCCGTTAGGCGGCGCCCCCTGGCGGCCCGCGGGCAGGATGGCAGCAGAGGGGCCCGGCGCGAGAGTCGGCGGGGCGGGAAGCAGCCCCCAGCCGCTGACGCTGTGGTACTCGGTCCATAGGCCGCAATTAGTGAGGCAAATTGTGGGCTAACCGCCCCTGCTGTCTCGTTTAAAATGTCTGGTTTTGCAGAGTATTCGTTGACAGAAGGCTGACGAAAGCCTCTGGGATTAGGACAGGCTTGTGGGCTGTGTTGTTACCTTTTCCACTCATCACCTAAGATGGCCTTTCTGAGACTGGCAGCTTTCAGCCTCGCCCTCAGGGTTTCCAGAGAAAAGTGTGAAAATGTGACTCGGGCAGATTTGATGGTTCAGAAATGAAGTGAGCCTTAAAATACTACTGTTTTTTCTTTTAAGTAACACGATTTTTAACCTACAGGATGATGTGGTTTCCTACCTACTCCAGGCAGTAACAGCCACAGCTGCTCCACAACTAATGATTCTCGGCCAGGCTTTTTTTCATAAACTGGCAAATAGGGCAACTCAAGCCATTGAGACAAAAAGACACCTGGCCACTAAAACCCTGAGCCCTTCCCTGGGCAGGCTGTAATGCCTTCCAGTTAACCTAGAAGGGAAACCTCTTTCCCCCGCTGCGCAGCCCAGCCTGTGGGTGAGGTGGCACAGTGCAGCTGAGCCCGCCGGCCAGCTCCGCTGGCTGGAAAGGCAAGGCAGCGTTCACTCTCACCTTTCCTGCCTCTCCCTGTTCCCAGCCGTGCTGTTCCATCCCCTCTTGCCAGGCTCTTTGCTGAGACAGCTCTAGTTCCTAACTTGGCAAAAAAAGTTTTCTGCGTCCTTAGGTTAGTTTGGTGAGCTGTATCCTCAGCAGTCTGACTGCCGTAAGTGCAGAGAGGGCATGGGAAGTGTAAGTGGAAGAGCAAGGCTTTGGGGGTGGTTAGCCATTAAGGTAGGCTTGGCTGTATTATGTTAGGTCTAAGAGACTTTTATGTAGATGGGCTGCCCGTCTTCTGAACCAATTGCCTTGGACTTGTTTTGTCTTAAGTGAGCTCAGAGCCTTTCCCTCTATGCTACTACGTAGTCCGTGCCTGCTGGCGCAATGTTATTCTCCACAGTGCCAGAGATGCCCTGGATCTCACCTGGAGGTTTGCTCAGTGCTGAACTGTGGATTTTTGGGCAGGTTGTGCTCTAAGCTCAGAATCGGATTCAACTGACACAGCGGTCCCAGAAGCACTGGCTTCTCAACCAGACATGTAAGCACATAAGTATCTTCCAAGCAGGCAGCTGCTCTGTGGAGCTTTGAAGATCTCAGGTTACGACTTAGGGACCGACATCTCTGCAGATGTGTGTGCACTGCTTGCAGCATCCCAGCTCTGTGCTGGAGCAAGACAGGGGCATACTGTTCCCTGACTTACTACTCATTAGTTTCCCTGGGCAGAGGACATAGGCCCAGAGGCCAGAAAAGAGCTGTGGCATAGAAAAAGAGAAACCAGGCAGAAAATCAGGGACCAGGACTACAAGGAGGGCTACAGTGCATGCCAAAGTAGGGATAGAGCTTTTGTAGCTCTGTTTGTAAAAGCTCTCAGGGCTGCAGGGTTGCTCAAGAGCAGAATGAAGCCAACAGCTTGCACAGAGCCCTGGGAACACAGCTGGAGTTAATTGTGGAGGAAGGGTATGAGGTAAACTAGTGCTTACAGACTGATGAACTGAACAAGAATATATAACAACATTTAACCTGGCAAGTAACCTAAGAGACATCATGTAGACTGAGTCTACTAACCCGGTTGGTAAGTGGCCAGCAGATAGAGAAGGTCCATGGGTGTTAAATGGGAGGGTGTATCTCGAGGGGAGGACTCAGGGGCCGGACTGAAATCAGGTGGTGAACTCAAAGTGTCCTCCCTGCTGGAATTTGCTCAGGGCAGTGCTGAATTTACAACCATCGAGTTTCAGTTGTCCCTGAGGTGTAGATACTGAATGCTGTGGCTGAGGAGCTCAAAACCATTTTTTACCTCCCTCTAAGAGAAGAAAAAGAGCCCTAGCTCCAAAACAGTCAAGACCTTTCTCAGGTCAGTCTTAAATGCTTACCTCTACCAGCAGCTGCTTCTCAAGCCCTGAGGATTTCACTGAGCCAATTTAATGCTGGTGGTCAGACAGTTTAAACCCATTAGCTCCCAGCTATCTGAATAATTTTCTCCTCGGAGCCCAGCACACTGGCAGACTGCTCTAACCAGAACTGCGGAGAACTGCCACATTAACTGGACATTTGCTAACTGTTGTGGCTTGCGTGGTGAGCATTTGAGGGCTGAAGAAAATGCCACTGGCTAGATCACTGTCCATGACTTCTCTTAACGGGCTCCCTCAGTGGGAGGATGAAGACCTGCCAGTGGAAGATTTGTTGCTCTTTGAAGTGTCTTGGGAAGTTACCAACAAAGGTTTGTACAACACTCTTAGGAGTTAGTATCACTGTTTTCAGGGGAGTGGAGGGAGGCACAAAGGGCTTGGACAAGAAAGGCATTAAGGGGAGATTGGGGAAAAGTGGGCTGCAGAACTGTTGTATTGGAAGGAGTGCATGTGGCATCTGTGTGTAATCATGCATGCTGTGTGTGGGCTGCATCTGCCTGCGCTTGTGTGGGATGAGCATATAGTCAGGACGTCTGTGTGTCTTTACATGTTTCACCACCAGGGATAGGTTGTTTAAACAAACATCTAAGTGTTATGCCTGGGTGTGCAGATGTATGGATATATAGATATTGCTTTGTACATATTTATATTTTACCTTGATGCAAATTCACTTGGGAACGTAATGCTTGAAAATGTGCTGTAAAACAGACATCAGATTCAGAGTAGTTTAGCAGTCTCCCTCAGCCTTCTAGAGCAGTGTGGAGAAGAGCCCAAATTTGAAACAGGTATAAATAAACATAGCTGCATTGAAGCCACTGAACAAAAAACAGATGTCAATGACCAGCAGTCTTTATGCCAGCTGAAACCCTTTTGGACTGGTCTTTGCAAACACAGGTGGTGCCAGACAGGGACTTCATGCTTTATGCATGTGTACAGATTGAAAATCTGTTCACTGCATGCAGTTTGTCATGCAAAGTGCACGTTGGTTGTTATGCAAAGATCTTTTTGCCTCCATTTCTAATTCACTCATCAAATCATCCCCTTTCAGCTAGGTGTAGTTCACCAACGGGGAATGGGCTCCATTTTTGCCACAAAAGTGAGTTAGTATGAGTAAATGATTGACCTCATGTGTCTTATTGTCCTGGCAGATAAATAGATTAGTCAGGAGAGGGGATCTGTAATCTGTAATCTTAACAGATCTGTAACAACTCTAAAGGGGAAATGTGTGTGAGAGGAACAGACAGTGCTAGGGTTTATCTCCATAGTGAAACTGGAATTACTATTCTGTGATAGCTTCTGGTATTTAATCTGCAGTGCAATTTTACATTGCTCTTTTTAGGGTGGTGAGGAGTATCAATACACAGAGGTTATACAGAGTAGCTTTTGCACTTTGAATCCCTGTGGGCTTATTTTTCAGCAGCTTCAGTCAAGCTTTTTGAGTGAATTTACTATTGCCAGAACTTGGAGCATGCAGCATCTAGTTTTGCAGTGTGCCCGGTAAGTAAGGCACTGGCAAGCAGATGGCAGCACAAATCTAGCAAATTCAGGTGTCCTCGCTAACATTTATGAACTCCATATATATTTTCTGAGTCATTTGGATGCACTGGTTATAGATATCAGATAATATGTTTAAGAAAAAGTAAAACACAATTAGTTTTATCTGTCTTTCTGTGTATGTACAAAATGCAGTGAATCACTTAATCATCCATATAGCTCTTGTTGACTTCACTGAAGCCAAATCAACTGACACAGCTAAAATTTATTATTCTCACATTTTATGAGAGAATTAATATTTATGAGAGTGAATATTTATTCAGTTAGTTTAAAAATAAGGTGCTGTTAATTACACCACTTACCAAACCCGTATATTTGAATGGGGCTGACTGAACTAGTCATGGCAAACAATTTCTTCATTTGAACCAGATCTCTGTGCACAGAGATTTCCATTAACCAACGTTGACTGGAAACACTTGTGCAAAACTCTTTAATAAGCCTATTTCAGCTTATTTTTTCTGGTAAATGCTTGATACTGAAGTTTTTTTCTATATCTTCGAGGCAATTGAATGTCTAAGACACATGGTGAGATACTGTTCCCTGGTGACCTAACTTTTATAAACAGTTCTTGGAAAATGTTAGGGCACTGTGTTTCTTAAGAGAGAGAGCAGCCAACAAAATACAGGAAGATTCATCACGGAAGATACATAGGCGTAGGAAATAATAGCTGACACTGTATTTTTCCTGCCTCCTTTAGCAGGAGGAAGAACTGTTTATTTAACCTGAACGTTTCTTTCTTCCTTTCTGGCAATGCAAAGGTGTGTCAGGGTAGTTCAGCATGAAGCTTCCTTACACTGCTAAAGTGGTGCAAAGCTGCTGTTGCCTACAGGAGAGAGTTCAAGTCTTTGTATTAACTTTGTGCGCATCACTAGGTGTTTGGCTATGGGTTCATTTCCTCCTTGACCAATGCTGCTTCTTAGTGGTTCCTCCATTTCTCCATGACAGTGACAATAAGGCTGAATGTCTTCTTCCCTGTGAGGAACATACTACCAGAGCTCACAGATGGCTATCTACTTCCACACCTGTAAACAGTGCACTTTACAGGTGCTGAGCTGTTTTCTGAACATCTCGAATATATTCTCCTTCAGAGGTTGAGGATGATGAAGGGGTCCTGCAAATTGGAGCACCTCGGATTATGTAGTGTGAGAGGGTCTTCATGTGCCAGGCTGCCCATGGGGAGCAAGCATTTACTGGGATTTCTCTGATGGTGCTGGTTGGTACTAAGACATGAGATAGAGCTGTAGGGAAGGACAAGTCAGTTGTATGAATTCAGTGCACAGAGATCTACAAGTATCCATTATTTCCAGAGTCTCATCACTTCTTTCTCAGCAGCTGGCACAGTGAAGGTGTCTCTGTTTTTTTTTAAGTCTAGATCATTTAACACATGCTCTAACAAGGCAGAGCTTTCTATTTCCCCATGCTTCCTTGTTATATTCTTTGTCCTGGCTGCTGCCTGTGCTAAGTGGCAACCTCTGACGTGTGTTGGAAAGCAATGGCATCTTGGTTACTCTTCTTTCTCCTCTTCTCTGTCTGGAGCAAGCAAAGATAAGGTAGCTGAAGGAGAGAATGAGAAATAAAGAAGGCTCATTTGCCAGTGTCACTCTTCCTCCCCCTTCCACCAAGTCATGTGAAAAGGAACTTGCCACCTAAACCAAGCACAACATTGAAATCATCTTGCATTGAAAGTCCCCTGCCAAAGAAATGAGAAAAGTGTAGTTTGTTTTGCAAGATTTTCTTCACTGTATTTGGCTCTTCACTGATGGGCAAGACCCATACTGTGAAGCAGATCTACTGTGTTTCTGTGGCAGAAGGGGAAAAAAGCAGGCAGGCAAGGGCCCCAGTGCACTGCAGTGCCACATGATTTGGTGGTAATCATGGGGAAGCTCAGCATTTTTCAACCTTCCCCTTTTCTCCTGGCCACCATGCTCTGGTAAAGCCAGGTCTGGTCATATCTGTGTGCATATTGGAAAAGACGACTGGTTTTCTTTCCTCCATAATGTGAAGACCAATAAAAACTTTGAGGACAGGAGCACAAACCAAGTGGCTACAAGCTATTTAGATCTTGTGTCTGAAGCCCCACAGATGGAAATTGTCAACAGGGAGCAGCCAGAGGCCATTGCAGGAGTAATGGCAGCAGTCCTGGACATTTTCCACAGCAAAAATGGCTCCATCCTCTTTAACCTCTTTTAAATGTTTGCCCACTGAAAACTGAAGTATTTAATCTGGGTAGGGGATTAAGTTTGTAAGTTAGAATAACAGTTAGCTGTAGTTTAGTGGGTTTTCTGATACATTAATGAGAAGGGCTGAGAATGTTCAAGATCTGGTCTGTGCTCTATAAAGACATCTTTAAAATCATTCCAGTAATATTTAGATTAGTATCTCCTGCTGTACTACTAACAGCTTTTAGATAGAAGATAGAAGAATGCTTAAAAATGCTGGGCAAACAGCCAGTTTGTATCATCATTCAGCTGTGAACAGATTAGCTCAAGAGTCACTGGTAGATGATGAATCCTAAATATTTTTTTCCATCCCTATTGGAATGAAGACTCTGCTAAAAACAAACCTTGATTCAGCTCTCCCTGGAGCAGAGCTCTATGTACAGTTTCTCTGGTGAAAATCTGGACTTTTGGAAATTAAATCCTGAATCCACTGAAGTCAGTAGGACCAGCATTTTACCTCCTCTGTGTTAAACATCTTTCCATGATGAAAGTTCCTTGGGATAAGGTGAATGATGTAATCTGTGACACACCTGAACTAGCACACTTTGGGGAGTGGGGATGTGCTGGCATAAACTTGGCATAAGCACAGCATCAAAGCTCTGTGCGTTTCTGGAGTGGGGTGGTATATCAATGTCAAATCAATCTCAAATGAAATCTTGTGCATTGGGGATCGTGCACACAGAAATAGCTTCTGTAGTGTGGACATCTGTCATAAATTTCAGTGTTTCAGTATTATTTCAGAATATGTTTGGAATGCCAGAATTTCACAGAATTTAGAGAACTTCTATCTTCTGATGAGTCCTGGCCACAAATGTAGACAAAAAATACATGAAGAAACATCTGCTATCTGAAGATGCTGGGTTTTTTTCACCTGACACATTTTACAACCTTATTCTATAAATGGTCCTCAAATAAGTCAACAGGCAATAAATAAATAAATAAAATCCCAACCAAACATTAGAAAATAATAAGTTCAAGCCCAATTTTATCACATCTCTGTAGCTCAGAGACACATTTTGAGGGGAAGGGGCAAAAGGATGGTTGATGTAACTAGTAATTGTGGCAGTGAAGTCAATTTGAATCCTGAATCTGGAGTCACAGAATCACAGAATCGTGTAGGTTGGAAAAGACCTTTAAGATCATCAAGTCCAACTGTAAACCTAACACTACCAAGACCACCCCTATACCATGTCCCTAAGCACCTCATCCAAACGTCTTTTAAATACTTCCAGGGATGGGGACTCAACCACTTCTCTGGGCAGCCTGTTCCAATGCTTGATAACCCTTTCAGTGAAGTAAAATTTCCTAATATCCAGTCTAAACCTCCCGTGGCGCAACTTGAGGCCATTTCCTCTTGTCCTATCACTTGTTACCTGGGAGAAGAGACCGACCCCCACCTCACTACAACCTCCTTTCAGGTAGCTGTAGAGAGTGATAAAGTCTCCCCTGAGCTTCCTTTTCTCCAGGCTAAACAACCCCAGTTCCCTCAGCCGCTCCTCATAAGACTTCTGCTCTAGACCCTTCACCAGCTTCGTTGCCCTTCTTTGGACATGCTCCAGCACCTCAATGTCTCTCTTGTAGAGAGAGGCCCAAAACTGAACACAGTATTCGAGGTGCGGCCTCACTTGCGCTGAGTACAGAGGCACAATCACTTCCCTAGTCCTGCTGGCCACACTATTTTTGATACAAGCCAGGATGCCATTGGCCTTCTTGTCCACCTGGGCACACTGCTGGCTCATATTCAGCTGGCTGTCAACCAACACTCCCAGGTCCTTCTCTGCTGGGCAGCTTTCCAGCTTTCTGCTCTCTTGGATTCCATGGCAGCCATGGTCCTCAGGAAAGCTTTAGTACCTTCAGAGTGGCCCGGTCAGGCCATAGCAAAGAAGCTGAAGAGCCCCGGGAGCACCCTGATCCTCTGTCTCTGTGTACCTGTCTCTGTCTCTGTGTGTGGGGAAGGAGTCGGTGATCAGAAACAGTCTCCACTTATCTCTGTCTCACTTGCATAGCTTTGCTTCCTATCTCTCTCCTTCCTTTTTGGTTTCTCCTGCTCTTTCCCTCTGTCCTTCTGTAATGTGGGGTGGGTGGGAGAGCAAGTAAAATGAATGGTGGGTATCTCTGGCAGTTTTGAGAAGTATTGGCAATTCCATGCTTGAAGGGTTGCATCTCCAGAAGACGTTTTTTGTCAGCGCAATTCCTGGGTAATCCTGGAAGTTGTGGGCCCTTCCTCATCAAGTGACAAAAAGCATTGGCAATGCATCTTTCCATATAACAGCTTGCAGCAGAAAGAGCACATCTACATATTAGATCTTGCACAAAGATCTCCACTTCTGCCAAATGTTGTCCTCGGTAGTGATATGATATTGGGAGACTGTTCTTGACTCACAGACTTCTTATTTATTTAGATAGTTCTGATGTCTGTTCTGGAGGGCTCTAATTGCTGCTTGGATTTTAAATATACAAATGAAATAATGCACCAGGACTTGAAATGAGGAAAGAAGAAAATGGCTGGAGTGATGCAGTTAACTCGTTTAGATAAATTCATAGTAGTGGTAATGTATATGAACACATTCAAACTTTTAAAAATAATTCTATGAAGTATTTTCTGAGAAAATATTTTGGTTTCATCTTCTATTTTTTAGAGAGCTCACTAAAAAAAAGGCAAAATTCTCTTAAATGAACAAAATCCTTCTTTCCCAAACATACTAGTTCCCCTTTCCATGCCAGCTTATTTTTCCCTGGAAAAAGAGGAAGAATGGGAAGGAAATTAATGGGGAAAAAGATTTGTTGTCGATTTCCTTTATTCTGGTTGAAGAGTTAAAAACACGTTTTAAAAAGAAATAATAGAAATATTTTTTTCTCAAGGACATTTAAAAATGATTAAAACTTAAAATATTTGAATAAAGCATTGTGGTGGAGATCAGAACATTAAACTAGCCCTGTATCCACATTTTACTGCTAATTTCCCATGTTTGTGATGATCTGAACCAATTCTCTGGATCTGATCTCTCCTGATTCTGCATCTATTTCTTATTTTGTCTTTTATTGTTTGTTTTAAAACCTGTTTCAAAGTACAAAACTTCAGAGGCTGCATACAGAAACTTCCAACATCATGGGATTTCAGTACATCCCTGTTGTTGGAAAGGTTTTCTGTTTATAATATGACCTTAAAACATCATATTAGAGTAGAATAAGGAGGTTTACCAAATTGTTGGAAGTAATTGGAGAATTCTGTTAGACTCCAAATGAATATGTAAAGCCTTACTCTGTTACTCAGTAGGATATGTAATGCATTGCTTATTGGCACAGGTATTTCCAGGGAATTCAAAGTAACTGAGCAGATATATCAGCTATCTCTTAATGATATATAATGTGTTCCTTGAATTTGCTATGGAAAAGTATCATTTCAAAAGTCAATACATTATTCTAGACATCGCTCTGTTCTTCTCCATATGTCTTTTTTAAGTTATGCTCAACACTTTCCACATAGTTTCATTTGCACACTTTCTTTTCTCTGTCAATTAAAGCTTATGCAAAGACATGCTTTGTGAGTCATATTTCCACAGTAACGGAGAACACAAAAGCAAGTTTTGGGACCAGGTAACACAGAGATTTTATTGCAGCTATCTTCTGAAGAGTTTTCACAGTGTGTAAAACATACTCTTTTGTTTTTATCCTAAGTACTTTTCATTGCGTTTCAGGCAAATCAGTGCCCTGAAATGTTTTTTACCTTGCTGTGCAACAGATTACGATGGCAGAGAACAGCATACTCTCCACTTTTTCCCTTCAAACGGGCCTTCCATACGTCTTTGGCAGTGCACACTTTAGGACACACAGTGATCCTAAGCAAAACCTTGTGAAAAGAAACACTTGGCTGTTGGCTATACAAAACAAAGTTCCAGGCTCTATTCAGCTCCTGAGCTGCAGCTTTCTTCGTAATCTTAAAATTAAAAGCTGTGGAAACTGAGCTACCTTGCTGATCCCAATGTTGAATGCCTTGCAGTGTGAAAGAGACTGATCTCCACTCTTGTGACAGTGGGGAAAGAGCTTTGCATCACTCTAGTCATATACAGCTTTATCATGTTATTTAGTATCTTTCATTTTGCAAGTAGATGTTTTCTCTTTTCCTGGGGTCACCAGGCTGCTTTGCACAAAAATCGTTCCTTATTGTAAGCTCAGTATTTCTGCCAGTTAAAACCAACTAGTTTCATGACTAAGATTTCTACCAAGCCCCTTATTTATCCATGTTGGATTGCAGTGCCTTATGCTCATATGACATACTTACCACCCCATAAGAACCAACGTGTCATTGTTACCTGCATCACTTTATGGGTTGAACATTCTGACTTGTCTCATATAATTAAAATTATATGTTTATCTGAATCCAGGCTATTCAAGAAGTCTCTCTCAGCTTGTGACAGAGAAACTTGGAGGGAATATATAGTGTCACTTACCTAAGATTTCTCTAAATCCCTGTCCAAAGCAGCCATGGTAGAATATGGTGACTTCTAAATGGTGACTAACTAACTAAGTTAGTTTCTTAGCTTTCTGGTCGTAATGAAGTGGAGAAGAATAGTCTTATGCATAGATTTCCTTCAGTAGTTCCATGTCTATATGATGTGAAACTCTTGAACTGTGAGCTTGATTTAGGACCATATACCTGTAAGATTCTTGTCTTCTTAGGTCTTGAATTACTATATAGGGTAATAATTTATTGTAATAATTCCATTTAGCATGCTGAGAGATTGGAACTGCATTTGTTTTTCTTTGTAAAATACCTAGAATCCTGAGACATCTTGACATAAAAATAGTAGGGCTAGGGACCCTTCAAGCATTCAAAACAAATGGGATATTTCTAAAGAAGAGGATTTTAAGTGCACAATTTCTTTTCTAGGAGCACAATTAAAAACATAGCCCTGTCGTTCAGGGCTGCAAGGTACCAGGCTTGGCAGAAGGCTTTCTGCAGTTGTCAGGTGATACCATTTAATTAATCTGGAAACTAATCTCCAAAGTGCTGAGCAACTTCAGCTGTTCTACTGTAAATGGTGGTCATTTGCTGCAGATTTTTAAGAAGAATCAGGTAAACTCTGAAGATTCTTGCCATATGCAGTTGAATGCAGTGCATTGGCATCTCTGGATGCTCCAGTACCTTTTAGAAAGTAAGTCTGGAGTACCTGCTGTCAATCACTGGCAACTTGCAGTGCTTACTTATGTAATTTTGATGTCACTGCTGAAAGGCATAGCACAGCCTTCTTGCCTGGAGTATTACCGAATGTTTTCAAATTCAGTGGAGGATGAAATTTTTAAGTAGGAACACTAATTCCCTTCCTGTTGCTTCCTTTGTTTTTTGCTTGTACCTGTTAAGCTTCATTTATCTTGCCATGCTTTAAAATTACTAGACCTATGCTAAACTTGTCTCTGATGTACAGCAGCTATCTAGCCTCTGATTTTCTCTTCCCTTGCCTTCACTTCCACTTGCTGGATTCAAGCATGCGCTGTTGTTCTTCCGAATTTGTGGTGGTGGAATGCCCACTGTCTGGCACCGTGGATCCTGTGGCAAAGGGCGCTTTGCAAGGCTGCCCTGCCGATGTGTGTATTACGGGACTGGCTATGGAGAACTGTGAGGAAGAGCAGCCAAGTGAATCTTGCATACCATGTGCAAGACTAGATAGATCCATACTGACTCATCAGGGGGTATTGTTGTCGCATTCTCTTATACGTTTTATATTGTGTTTATCTTTAAAATGGACAATATTTTGGTGGAAGGTGCTGCAAACATTTATTTTGGCAGTGTAGGCTACATTTCTTCCAACTTCAACAACTCTTTAGAATGGTGATAGAGCATGACACCTTTTGCTTTGAGGATATTGGTTTAAATCCATTTTTATAGTTGGTAGTCAATGAAATCCACCAGTCCCTCAACTTCTCTCAGTGATTTGTGTAAAACAAGACGGAAGTGCCAGCTCAGTTCTCACCACATGTATTTCCACATCACAAAAAATATGTTTGAAAATTATAACTGCTGCAATAAAAAAGCAGAAGGCTGTACTTGGGATGCAGTAGAATTAAGATTAGGCATGGGCGGGTGGAAGCATGAGCCCCAGGATTTGAATCCCACAAACTGAATGTAAAGATTTCAAGATCCGAAAAGGGGGGAATAACATAAGAATAAAATAATATGTTGGTTGAACATTTGTGGTGTGACTTCGAACACCTAAAAGAAATTTTTAAAAAATCACAGACTAGATAAAAATAACAGTTAAGGATAGAAAACACCCATTTGAGATTAGAGGAGAAATTCAGGGAAGCCATATGCAGTCACCCAGGAGTAAGCAAAGAGTTAAATTGTCATTTAAGAATTACACATGGTCTCCTATCAGTGCATACTCCTAAATTGAACCGTGAAGCTCTGATTCCATCTAAGAGACTGAACTTCTATTTATTTGATGGAGACTGGGTTTCACTTAAAATCTGAATATGCGAAGTGATTTAACTAGAGGTGTATCTGATCCACAGGTGGGTTGGAGCTTATTCCAGAGCTTTGTGGGCCCTTTCTACTTTTTGTTCTTTGTGATCTTCTTTTGCAGTGGGAGGCATTTACACTGTGATCCAGACAAAAGCCAAAATTACGGCAGATGAATGGGGTGAAAACTATTTTCTGGTTGGTCCCTATTTTGAGCACAATGTGAAGACTCAGGTGGAAGCATGTGAGCCTCCAAACCCCGCAGTTAAGAAGGCAATGGACACCATGAAAAGCCAAGGGTGTCAGGTAAATCAGATGTGCTACTGCTTCCCAGGGCAACAAAGCTGACTCTGAGGAGATTACAGTTTTGGTTAATGCTCTTGCCGTTCCACTTGACACAGCAGTCCTGGTCAATGTCACAATGGGAAAGGCTCAGAATCCACTGTTAGAACAGCAGAGACAATTCATTAAAGGTTATTTTTGAGGAAGAACCAGTTTATCCAATTACAGGTTTTAACAGTCATTTATCTGCAAGTCTACTTAATTGGATTAATGACTTATTTATCCAGTCTCTAAATACAGTGAGATTTTAGTAGATATAATATGACCTTACTTTGACTGAACCCTTATGTTACGTTTGGCGTTCTTGTGCTGGAGAGAGAAAAGCATTCCACTAGCTCACAATTTTTCTTACGTAGCTTTATATTGAGTTGAAAGCCAGAAAGGGACAAACCACAGGTGGACTTAAGAAAAGCACCCAGGTGACAAAGAATCTGCTTCCTCAGATCAATGCAACTAGCTGTCTGTTCCCTAGGAAGAGAGGTTAAACCACAGCACAAGGAGTGAGTTCATCTGTGTTTCCTACACAATTTTTAACCAGTGTTTTCTGTGTGGTGTCAGTCAAACCTCATAGCCTCTCTATGACTCAGTTTCTCCAACAGTAAACTAGGGATAAACTTCCTGTAAAGGTGATCGAATAGAATCTACTGTGTTGATGGGCAAGCTACTAAGCTGCAAGCAGCTGCAGCCTTGAGGACAATTGATTACCTGAAAATGGGTGGAAGATAACACATGCTAAATCTGACCTCCTTTCTTGAAAGTCCTCCTCAGAGATCTAGAACTCACCTTCACTCTGTTTCAGCATTGAGTCCCTCAGAGATGCTAGTTGGCAGGAGGAAAAATTATCTGCTTATAATGTGTGCTGAACAGATGTGAAAAATGTCGAGAGGCAGCAGCAAGGAAGCATTCTTACAAGGTTCTGTTGCTGAGGGGTATGACACACTTTAATGTAGAAATTCATAAACTTCTTGGACTGCCACCAGCTGTGGCACTGGTGATGTGTTATCTCCCTTTGTAACAGCAGTTCTGCTGTTCTTAGGATTTAATGCCCTATTGCATATTATGTAGAAGCGTATTGTTGGACGTATATGTGCCACAGCTTTGGAAGCGTCTGTTGGGGACACTAACATTGCATGATGCTTGTATTGTTCAGGCTGAGGTTCAAACCTAAAGGTCTAATCTAACTGCCATTTCTTATTTGTAATCAAATTTTCGTAAGTGATTGATCAAGTTTTCCATGTTGCCTCTGTGGCTTAGGAAGAGATGTCTCTGCAAGCTGTGTAACACTCATTTATTTGGAAAACAGCTAAAGACTTGTGGGGCAGATTAATTGCAATGCTGTATATACACTTCATGCTGTTCCAGCAATACATTCAATTTAATCGGCCAACTCTTCCCGCCTAATATGTGCATTGTGCTGCTAGAGTATTCATATATAGCAGCAAATCTGTCCCACGTACGTCAAGTATAGCTGTGATCTCTAATAATGACGCTCTAGTTTCCAGGAGCTGCACTTATCCTATTAACATTTATGTCTGGATTTTGCTTATGCATCACAAAGGTCCCCTGGTTTAAAGGGATCCAAGGAATGCTTCCAAACTTCTCAGGTCAGGTGTGTTCCTTGCCACAGCCTTATTCCATATTTAGATGAAGTCTGGGTTCACACAAACTCCCTGGTCTTTAACCTCATTTTCCTGAATAAGAAACCTGATAGCCTGAAATAAGGACATAAGGAGCTGACCCTCCTTCACACACCTGTCGTGGCACAAAAAAGACAGGTTGTAACAAACAGATCTAAGAGCTTTCATCTCATTGTTTTCTAGACTAGACCTCTATTCAGCCTGTTCTAGCGTCAGGGCTGGGTTCAACCCTTGAGGTCCCAGGGGTTGGTGAATGAAAAGAGATTGAACACTGGCATAAAAGATTCTTCTGCATGGGGTATAAACTGCACTAGCCTCCCTACAGTACCTCATTCTTCCTGGTTAGTATGTCTCTGCTGCTATAGCCATTTTGATGGTAGGATTAATGTGAAATAATCACAGAATCGTATAGGTTGGAAAAGACCTTTGAGATCATCGAGTCCAACCGTAAACCTAACACTACCAAGACCACCACTATACCATGTCCCTAAGCACCTCATCCAAACGTCTTTTAAATACTTCCAGGGATGGGGACTCAACCACTTCTCTGGGCAGCCTGTTCCAATGCTTGATAACCCTTTCAGTGAAGTAAAATTTCCTAATATCCAGTCTAAACCTCCCCTGGCGCAACTTGAGGCCATTTCCTCTTGTCCTATCACTTGTTACCTGGGAGAAGAGACCGACCCCCACCTCACTACAACCTCCTTTCAGGTAGTTGTAGAGAGCGATAAAGTCTCCCCTGAGCTTCCTTTTCTCCAGGCTAAACAACTCCAGTTCCCTCAGCCGCTCCTCATAAGACTTCTGCTCTAGACCCTTCACGAGCTTCGTTGCCCTTCTTTGGACATGCTCCAGCACCTCAATGTCTCTCTTGTAGAGAGGGGCCCAAAACTGAACACAGTATTCGAGGTGCGGCCTCACCAGTGCCGAGTACAGGGGCACGATCACTTCCCTAGTCCTGCTGGCCACGCTATTTTAGATACAAATTTCACTGTGCAGATTTCACTAATACAAATTTCAATGTGCATAATTTCACTGTTCAGACTGGCACAATCTGTAGTGTGGGCCCAGCTGTGTTGTGTTGCCTTGTGACAGTTCAGCCTACTCTCCTGGCTGGGCAGGTTGGGCAGGTAGGTTATATCAGTGGAGTTCTAAATACTCTTAGAGATATTTAACTATACTGATGCAGATAAAGCAGGAAAGCTGTATTTTTAGGCTGATGCGGTTTTAGGTATTATTACACCTTCTGATTGATCATTCTGCTCTGCCAAAGGGGATCAGCTGCGCTGCTTGGGCAGAATGAGGAAATGTCATGGTAGATACAGGTCCCAAGCACCTCTCCTACAAAATCTGTCACCAGTAATGGCAAAAGATTGGTGACAAATCTGTCTGAAAGAAAATAATAATTTTGAAATAAGAACAAAAATGGCATAGATACTTCAATAAGAACATAAGACCTCATTATTCAACAAAATATAGTCTTCCTAAGCTTTTTTTCATGAAAAAGAGGTTAACATTGCAATGAAAATCTAAATTAAAAGTATTAAAAACAAAGTGTTCCTAAAGATTGTAGTTTCCTTTTACTCCTGCCTTTGGTCCAGTATTACTCCATGTATTTTGCACGGAAAACCACTAATCCTGAGTATGTAGGACTATGATCATGTGTTCCTTATGTAAAATATTTAAGATTTGATGGTTATGGAAAATAGTTATGCTAACTGGCTTTTACATTCACTTTAACATTTTCTGCTTATATCCTTGCCTCTTTCCCATAGGTCTTTTTTGGAAGATGGCTGATAGAGGGCAGCCCATATGTCTTACTGTTTGATATAGGATCAGCAGCCTGGAATCTGGACAGGTGGAAGGGCGAATTTTGGGATGTCAGCAACATAGGGATTCCTTTTCATGACCGAGAAGCCAATGATGCTGTGATTTTTGGATCGTTAACAGCATGGTTTTTAAAAGAGGTACAGTTTTTAAATCTAGAGATTTTCAAACCTCAGCCTTGTCAGCAGGGCAAAAAGCTTTGGGATGTGGTTCCTATTCCCCAGTTTGAAAATTATGATTTTAAGGAAGGTGATAGCTGATGTAGATCAAATTTGTATTTAAAACATAAATCTTAAGTGGTCATTTAACTATTTTTCGGGGGGGGGGGGGGGGGGGGCGCAGGGGGACGACACAGGACTACATGAAATCTGCTGTGTCTTTACTGTCATGTCCCCTCTGTTTCTTCTCAACTCCCTTATTTGTCACAGGATGCTCTTACAGGTAGGATCTCAAACAACCTTTTCCTCCCCTATGGTAGTCAAGTTGTCACACTCACAAACTGTCCTTAAAGCCAGTCAAGCCATATCTCAGCTATTAGATACTACCTTGCACAGGGAATAGAGTCAAACAGAAAGAATTAGTGACAGCACTGTGACTTCACATGTCAGTCTATCACAGCCTACCTGAAGAGAGGAAACTTTTTGTTAATTTGCAGAATCATCTGTCTGTCATAGGTGCTTATGATTTTCTTATCTAAACGAGTTTGAACAGCAGAAGAGCACGTTAAAAGAAAGACGAGTGACTGTGCTTGCCAGAGCTCCCCAGCACTCTAGGAAGGATACTGTTCTGAAGCACTAACGAGGCACCTGTGCTTCTTGGGCTAAGGATTAGGGCTGATGGGAATCAAGACACATGACCACTTAGAATGCTGTACCGCTTTGCCATATGAAAGAAAGCAAGCACACAGAAGGCGGCATGAAAAAAAGAGGTTTCTGAGGCTAGGATGATGTGTTTCATGTATGTTCTTTCTAATAATTTTCAGCTTTCCTGTCAGTTTGACGACAAGCCCAACATAATTGCCCACTTCCATGAGTGGCAGGCAGGAGTGGGTTTAATACTGTCTCGATCTCAGAAACTACCTGTTGCCACAGTTTTTACTACCCATGCGACTCTGCTTGGGAGATACCTGTGTGCAGCCAGTATAGATTTTTACAACAATCTTGACCAGGTAAGAGACATTTTTCTCATTCCTTCTTCTTTCAGCTAATGACCTCCTGGCTCCTTTTCTATTTACTGTGAAACACCATATATTGTATTTTCTGTCTTGTGCGATCACTTATGATTGACCCACAGCTGAGTGATAGGTTGTCAGTTCCAGAGCACAAGAAATGATATTTGTAACACCATGGAGTGTCTAGGCATGAGTGCCTTTGTCTCTGAGTCATCTGACAGGTCCTAAAGCTCAGTAGAGTCTAGAATACTTGCAGTACCTTCAGTGAACTTTGATTTACCAGATTTGCACTGCAGAGTACTGAAACTCATTCAGCCTCCAGTCAAGTCAGTGCCTTAGTCCAGTCCACTGATATATGGGGTAATATTGCAGCAGTACAGGACTGCCAACAGAGATTCTTAATGAAAAGATTCTTCTTTTCAATGGCTTGGGACATTTTCAAAAGCAAGGGGAGAGTTACAGGCACAGACATCACTGCAAGTCAAATGTCCTTGAGAATCTTCCCCTTTGTGTTCAGGAAAGGCAATCAACTCAAGCAATGGATGCTACAGTTTGGGAGTTACTGTTAGCAGCATGAGTAACCAGTGAATGTAAAACCTATTCAGCTGTAGTCATCATCTGACACTTCAGGTGCAGCTTCACAGCACCCTTTCTTAATGAAAGGCAGTATTAAAAATAGCCAGTAGCCCTCCTCTTGCTGAAATTCCCTGGAATGGCATTAAATATTTTTTTGGTTTTGTTTTTTTTTTCCCAGCCAACTTCTTAATTCTTGCAAGTCATAATAAGTCCTTCTACTTTCAAGCTTTTCAGGTTAGGCTTAATGTGTAACTGGCAAATATAGGAAGTATTTTCTGAGTTCAAAAGACCCACATCTGTTTCTTGGAATTTTTGTAAACTATCTAGTGGTTTTGGTTTTCACTGTTCTCTTTCCACTCAAAGCATAACACAAACCACCATTTCAAGGACCCAGATGTCTTTAGCACTGCCTTCAGCAGAGGTACCTCACATGATCTGGGATTTCTAATATGGTTACAGACAAACTGAGTTCAAGAGATTTTTGCATTCCAGATTTTATTGAGGGTGGGGTAGTTAAAAGGCTAAAACAACTGCCTTATTCACTGTCCATGCATTTCCTTGGCTAAAATCATTGAAGAAAATTATTCAGTTGGCAATTTTCAGTTGGATGTTTGTTCCACAGTGTGTCAAGTTTCAGTGTCTTCCAAAGGCAAGGCCCAAGCAGTAGTGTGCTGCTGGCCTTATTCAGAAGCACAGAAGAGATTGCCATTCCCTTGAACTCCAAGGAAACAGTCATTCACCTTACTCCTCCTTTTTTTTTTTTTTTTTTTCCTTTCCCTCCAAAGGCAACTACTGAATCTACTGAACACACTAAGAGTAAAAGACTGTCTCCACTCATTTACTTATATGCATAAAGGTTGTAGCATGATAGTGTGTAGGGGGAATTCTCTCTGGCCAATATGAGGTAACATAGATGGTTACTCCTCCTAGGCTCCCTGTATCATCAGCAGAGTTACACTGGCCTTTTCACAATCAGTGTAAGGCAAGCATCCTCAAATTACCATCTGAAAGATCTACCTCCATCTACCACCTAGGAAAACTAGTCTCCTAAATTAGATATGTTTATTAGGTGCATTAATGAGGCAGCATGAATAACCCAGTCGTGCTGTCAGACCCAAGTTTCAGGAGTCTAGACATTCCTGCTCCCTCATATTCTCCTTATGTGTATATATGCAAAATCTAGCTTTAAAGTCATATTAAATTACTTTTTCTCTAGACAGAGCTAGATTGAAAGAACTAAAACCATGCAGTTTCAGGTTTAACACTTGAGAAAGTGGGGACTTTTCAGCAGTAACTTTATTCATTTGCCCTTGCATTCTTACACGTAATTTGTTAGAAAGGAAGCCATAGTAAAAAAAAAGAAAAAAGAAAAAAAGGGGAAAAAGGGGGGGAGGGGCATTTAAAATGAGAAATTAGAGTTAAAAAAAAGAGAATGCTCAATTGTTTTACAAACTGATGCTAAAAATACTGTGTCAGAGCCTTGCCTTCCTTTTGTAAAGAAAATTTTAAAAAAATTTTGGTTTGTTTTGTGTTCTGGTTAATTTGGTGAACTACAAGTAGTCTGGCAAAATAATCTTCTTTTCTCAAAAGCAACTTTTTTTTGCCTTCATGATAACTTTGGGGGCCTCACCCTTGTCTGTGTACTCAAAAGAAAAAAATAATGATCTTACATCTGAGCAGACTCACAGATTTTAATATATTTATAATCTAGTCACAGTATTAATATAATTTTTACTGTTCACATATGACATGGCCAACTTTATGTGATAACGTACTGTCTATCCTTCTGCAAAGCTTCACAAATTCCATTGGTAACTATCAGCTATGTGATAAATACAGACATTTCTATTCAGACTTTATTCTAAGAATATATGGAATGAAACATATGTATCAGTTTAAAGTATTATGATAAACTGCTGTAAGTAATATTTAAGGGAGGAAACGCATGGGTTTCTAGACCTTAATGCTTTATGCCCTCTGTGGAGAGATTGACATTTAAAGGTACTAATAGAGGAAATTATGCCAAGCTGTTATACTACTGTTTAACAAGCTTGTAGGGTGCTAAAGCTCTTCCTGACAAAGTTAACTTTCAGTAAGAGAACTGATATCTTAATGAGGGCTCCTTTGGCTGTAAAAAGGTCAGCCTGGCCCAAAAGTCAGTTGAGAAACATGACAGGTTGATCTAGAGTACAGTAATTAAATGATACGGATAGCTAAGTCTTCAGAGGCTATTCTTGTTGCCATCTTCTAGTAGTAAACTATTAAGGTCAAACAAGCAATTTGTCCAGCGAAGAAGATGCTCCAGGGCTTCCTAATGTTTAATCTTTGGATGAGACAATATATTTTTAGGGTGTGTCACCTCCCACCCCGAAGTAGAATAGCTGTTTTTCCTCTTTCAGTGCTATTGTATACTTTTCTTCCTTTAAAGCATAATAGTAATTTACTTTAAGTTCTCACTTTTGATCTGCGTTTCATGGTTAGAACACAATTTCCACCAGCTTTAAGCACAACAGTTGAGATGGGTGGAAAAGATGCAACTGTAGTATGTGCTGTGGCAGACATCACAGAAAAAATGGTTGCAGCACAAAAGGAATGGGTACAGCCTGACTGTGCCTGGAGACAATCAATCAGGCATCCACAGCTCCTACAGAGAAAAGAGGAAACCTCATGTTCCCTTTTCTAGTCCCCAACACAGTCCACAAAAAGCTGGCTTAGAAAGCCTGCTAGACAGCCAGGTGCTTTTCTGCAATGTGGAAGGATTTAACAGTGGGATCCACAGACAAAACCATGACATGATTGTTTGATGACTAACAGAAGATATTCACAGTCCTTTCTCTCTCCCCTTTCACAGTGCCCTGGGTGTGTGTGACCAGTGTATTGTTCCACACCGTAATATTTCCTGTTAGCCCTGACACTGTAACACACTCTCAGTTCGTCTTCCACTGTCCATCAGCCCTGCCTGCTCTGCGCACACACACATATGCACGCACGCATGTGCACATGCCCACACAGTGCAGCACTCTTCCACTTCAGTGTTAAACCCCCCCTGTAGATAAGCATTGACCAGAAGACACGAGATAAGTTGAAAGATCTCCTTTAAAAATATAAAAGATTACTGAGATTTTCTTTCTTTCTCTGGATTCCACAGTGGAAAATACCACTTTAATTCACCTTCCTAGCAAAGCTCAATATGTGCCAATTGGCACAAGTGTAGAACATACAAATGTATTCTCTGAAGTAAGCCAGTGAGGTCAGTAGCTTTAGACCAGAGAAGACTTTGGCCCAAGTTTGGAGTGAACGTCAATATCAATGATCATGCAAAGGGCTGTGCAGTGCAGCGTGACTGACATTTTCTCTAGCACTTCTATGAACAAAGAGCTCAAGTTGCCAGCCCCTGTCAGGTGATAAAACTGGAAGGAAGGCTTCATGTGGTCTTCTGATAGCCCCCACAAACACTGGACCTGTGAAAAATTGACCTCCAGCCTTACTAGTGTTTTGGGAAAAAGTTAAGAATGACTTAGTGAAGGGTTGCCATGCTGTGATGTGTGATTCTTTACAGACTCCCTAAATCACACAGAGGCCTGAACTGTAGGCTACCAAAACTCTTTGTTTTGTGAGCTGAGGGCACATGTCATCCTGTGAGCTGTAAGAGGACATTTTCTGGGGGACTGAAAACCTAGTCAACCTAGTAGATTAGAGCTGTAGATTGCTGGAAGATAGGAGGGTGCACTATGGATGTAAGACTGTAATGTTGTCTGACTCCTGACCTCTTCCCAAGCCATCTGCTCTTTGCCTCAATCAGAGATAGGATCCTGGTTCTTATACAGCATTACTGTATGAGATTACACAATTCTTATATTCTTACAGTCTTAACTCGGTTCATCTGGACTGGGAGAAATTTAGCTGCCTCTGCTCCAGTGGAAACCTGGGTGTTAAGCCCTTAACAGTGTGCACAAGAGCATAATGAACACCAGAAGTAACACTGCTGTGTCCTCAGCAGCATGTAACAAACAACAGATGGGCTACGTCTGAGCTAAGGAACCCTGAGGCAATAACCAGATAACAGCTATTCAGTGTACATTTTAGTTCCTAGATTCACATTTAAATCACTCTGATTCTGGAGGAAGGAAGGGAGGAAAACAAAAAGAACAAAACAGAAGGTGACTTTTATGGTAACTGGAAGTGTGTGATATTTTTATTTACTTTTAAGCTTCTGAAGAACCCTGGGTAAATGGCTGGGTCAGGGACTGCTAACCCTACCTACAGGTTACTGGCTTGAACTCTTCCAAAGTCAACGCTTTCTAATTTCAATAACAAGCAGGGTATGTTATGGGCTTAATTCCCAACAGAGATATTATCATAGATTTATCTATGCTTAAGAAGTTTTGCAGATCTAAATAATAGTCCAACCAGCAATGCATTTTTTCCCATTGTCCCCACGTCCAGTGTAGTTTTTACACTGGTGAAAGTAAGGTTATGTTTGTTGCTAAGGTAAACTGAACCAAAATAGCTAATCCAGAAGGTAGGAAGTTCTGTGAAAAAGGTTCTGAGCTTGTGGAACCTTTTTCTCTTCAGGAGGAACTGACTTCTCAGCTGAAGATCGAGAATGTTAATCTTTTATTGCTTTCCCCATTGTTTAAGGGGACTGGCTTATTTAGGGGTTTTTTTGGTTGGTTGGTTGGGGTTTTTTTTTTAGTCTCATTTCACCCCTCTAGGGTTTTCAATAGACCAACACCTCTCATAAATTGACTGAGAGACACTGATGATCCAGGCTAGTTCACAGGTGAACAGACAGCTATATCGTGAACAGTCTTTTTGGCAAATGATCTAACCTGGAATTTCATCTGAGAGGTGACCATCTGAAATGGTTTTGTAGACTGGCTTGGCATAAGGGAGAAGTTTGTAGGCTTCAGCCTCTGATGCTTCTTACTAAAAATCACCTTGAGTTATAACAGAAAAAGTGCTCTAAGGAGAAGAAAAAAAAATTAGTCTCATTCTTCATTGCCTTTTTCCTTATATAAGGTTGCCCTGCCAATGTGTAACACTTTTATTTAGACCTAGCAACATTTTATATTTGACTCATACAAGTGCAGCTGAACCTAGTTTGCAAAGTGGTGGAGAATTCTATCCCAAGAAGTCTAAAAGGAAAAGTACTAAAAATCCCAATGAAAATGAATGGTCAAGAGCTTTTATGCTGACAATATAGGAGCACAAGCTCTCATTCCACTTAGTACAGTGCTGTCACGGCTGTCACTGAGCTCACTGTTATGCAAAGCTGATCCGCTTTGTTAGTAGAGCAGCTAATGGAAATCTGACTTAAGCCAGGAAGTGTAAATTTCATTCTGTTTTGGCAAGGCAGAGCTATACCAGAATGAAAGTTCTATTTGCACAAGATAACAATCAATGGGAGTTAAATTTGACTTAAGATGGATTTTAAAAGGGTAATTCTTACGTAATACAGACAATGGCAGCCAGTGAGATTATGCTAGAAGGGAAGATCTTTCCATTCTACCTTTTGGTAGATAAGGAATTTGAACTTCAGGCCTGCCTCTGACTGTTCCTGATTTCACTGCAGAATCACCCTGTGAACTTGAGCGTGCCACCGATTTTAAAGACCAGAAGAGATCATTTCATTCTCTGCCTAAAATCCTCAGCTAAAAATTCATGCATCAAACATATACCTTTTGTTTGAGATACAAAGTACTTACAAAAATGTTATCCACTCTTGAGGTAAGGTTCAAGTGGTGAGGGAAATCTATATTATTTATGCAAAGGTGTCACACAGTTATTCATTGTTGAAACTACGTATCTTCATTCCAGTTTGAATTTGTCTTGGTTTAACTTCCGTTGGCTTTCGTCATAGGTGGGTTTTTTTTATTATTGCTTTATGAAAGCATAGTCTAGTATCAGTATCAGTATCTAGAGATTATATGCAGTCTGTGACAAATAATTTATCTGTCTTTCAGAAAAGTATCTACATAGCTAGTATAGTCTTTCTTCCTTTTCCACTGTCAAATAATTCTTCTTGTGCTTTTGTAAATCCTTTGCAATTTGTCTTTATCATTTTGAAGTACAAATGTCTGCTTTGGGTTTATTACTTCAGTGACTGTTCAGTGTTTCCAAGAGAAACATAATGCCAGTATTCCATAACTGCTTGATATTCTCTTCTTTATGCATTCAAAGATCGCCTTAGCTGTCTTAAACATAACGTCATGCTGGGAGGTTCAGTGATTACCTACTGTGCCCCCTAACATGCTAAATTTTAAGACATGAACGAAATGTTATGCTCATCACATGGATCCATAGAAAGGACAGAAATGAGCTGAAATTTTTCCTCAGAATTTCATTGCAGCAATGAAAGTTTTACTCCAGAGCGTTTTGCCTATGGAATGTCTTCCTGTTTTGGTTTGAAATTAGAGTGGCCTTGTAAGGGAGGCATTTTCCCCTCTAATCCTTGCCATCGTGTAAATTCTAATAATCTGCTTGGTTTCTAACAGTCAGAGTAGGAGGGGATCCTCACTGGGAGCAGTGGAGTATTTACAGGGAAGTGGATATTGAAGTTGTTAGTCTTTAAAAGTCACTGAGAGAAGAAACAGTTGGACTCAATGATCTTAAGGGTCTTTTCCAACCTAAATGTTTCTATAAACAGTTAATCTGACTTAGATCTGGTTTTCTCTTGATGCACCTTTCATTTGTGGCTTTGCTAGTGTTCCCATTTGCTGATAACAGCAAACAAACAAAAGTAAGCATGACGCACTTCACAGATATTTTGCTTTGCTCTTGCTGAATGTGAATGCTATGGAACATAGTTCACAGGTGCCTGAGCTAGGGCGGACAAGCATTCAGACAGCAGAGCCAATTGCTGAGCAGAAACATTGGTTTGGGGGTGAAAAGCAAACTAGCTGCACTGGTATTCTGCTTCATTTTGGCATATTGGCGCAATACAGTGTCATGCCCCATGTTGCCTCTAATTCTGGAGCTAATACTGTCGCAGCAAGCTCAGCTGTCTCTGTACAGTACTGTGTGGACTAAATTTGTCTCCTGCACTGTCTCATCAATTAAGTTCAATTTAACCTGCCCTTCAACTTGCCTAAGCCTTATTTTCTGAAGTCACTCATCTAGCCTGCTCAGAGGTGCACAGTGAGGTTTCTTACTCCACACTATGTGAGGTCAAAGCTCAAGATCTTGCTTTACCAATCAGTGGAGGAAACTGCTGGAGAGTGAGAGCAAATGAAATGTGAGAACTCTGTGACCTCAGTTTATACTTGCTCATAGGCATGGAATTGTGTACCTTTGAAAAAGTGTGCCAAAAGTCATGCAAGCATGTGCAAAATAAAATCTTTCCCATTTCCAGAAGATGAAAAAATGAATAGCAATGAAGAAATAAACATCAATATGTGTATGTGTTAAATGCGTTAAATGCTTTCATGCAATCAAAGAAATAAAAGCTAGCAAGAACTAAGCCATAGTGCTTTGAACAATCCTTTTATGAACCTTTCTCCCAGTAGTGCTGGAGGAAGTGTTTATCTACAGTTAGTGAACATGTCCCAGATTTCACTTTTAATTACATTTTGTAAAGAATCCATTCTTGGTGAGAAAGGGAAAAGAGAACAAAAACCTTTTAAAGTTTGGCCAGCTATTTGTTTGCTAGCAATTTAAAAATTATTTTTCATACAAAGTCAAACGTATTTGAAAAAACTTGCATAGTTTTGACTGTGCAGTGGTACCCCATCCCATTTGTGTGTTTGCCCAGCATGCTAAAGAACTGTCCCGTTTTGCATCTTTGGTACACAGAATGGTTGAACAATCATAATGATTTTTGGTTTTGTTATTGTTCCATATATGGAGCTTCCTACCTTATTTATGACGTGTAATTAAGATTTCTGCTCTGAAGAACATATCTGTGATTTTCTTAAGACCTGTTTTGCAGCATCCATCAGTGGTATCTGAATGCTCCAGACACGTTAATTAACGAGTTTACCACACCCATATGAGGGGAGGTAGCTACATCATGCACATTTTTTTAGGGAAACTTTTATTGGAGTTAGCAGTACCAAGTACTTTATAACCTCAGAGCATAGGTCCAGTGGATTTCAGATGTAGATATGAATGCTCTACACTTCAACAGATCAGACTCAAAGATATCAGGGTAGTCTCCCAGAAAAGGAGGAACACACAGTTAAGACTGCATGTGAAACATTTGGTTTAGGGTAAGCAAAGCATCATGCTAGAGATCTGTGGCACTCTCAGGAGTCAAATTAATTCACCTTTATTTTTCTCTTCCTCTACTCTCCTGCCCTGTGCTTTTTCTACCGTTCAACTTCTGTGACAAATGAGATGTATGTTCTAGAGAAAAGATCTTCTTTTGTGACATGGTTGTATTTCATGCACCAAAATTCTCATGGGGAATGTGAAAAATATGATATATGATGATATAGCTGAAAAATGGTATCATAATGTATAGCATATTATGTGGTAAAGCATTTTTCCTAGCTTTTCTAAAAATCTCTTTGGCAAGCTTAGAAACTCTTGACATACAGGATTATCAATACCAAAAGAAAGCATCTAGTTTCTCTAGAACTTTTCAGCTAAGATTTTTCAAGATTTCTTTTTTGGTCACATTAAGGTGGCATTTTCAACTAATATAGTGGAAGCTGCTTTCCCACCAGCAGTGTAGCACCATGGCAAAGTGAGTGTTGAGTGGGTAAAAGCAGTTAAGTTTCTTAACAAAACAGTTGTAAGATATCTATATCTACATCTATATCTATACCTATCTAAGTAAAAATTAAAAAATAACTGTTTAAATCTTGTTCCCTGAAATGGTTCACATTTGCTGAAATTTCTTCAACTATGTTCTATACCAACTCAGCATGAAAAGTCACAGTCTAAATAGCTTTACTTCTGGCTAAGTTCTAAAGTACTAAAAGCACCTAGCCATGGCAAAGGTCAGATAGTCTTAACTATAAAAAGTGTTGTCTGCCCAGCCTATAATAATGGTTAAATCTATTATGGTCAATGAAGTTACAGAGTCAAATGCAATCAAAATCAGACTGTGCACCTAGCATTAGGCAGTGACAATGACAGAGTTCATTGAGAATCATTGTCACTCTCCATATAACTCACACAGTCTATTTGGTGCCTATGCTGTTGACCTTAGGAGGTCAACACTTCTGTTCCCAGAAGTGAAACATCATGTAAGACTAAGAGGATTGTAATTTAACTGTAATCACTGACACCCCATTAGCATTATTATTTTTTAGACTACATTGTAGTGATTTTGCAGTGGATATCATTAGTGAACATTCGAACTTTTAAGCATGGGCTCAATAGGTATTGTGCATTTTCTTCCCATTAGGATAACATAAACTCAGTAAAAAAAGGGGTAGCTGCGAGGTTTAAAGATGATTTGGAAATACTTTGGTATTTGGGATGGTCTTATCTAGCAGTTTAACTTACATCTGCCTCTAGAAATTAATGGATTTCAAATTGAAGTAAAAGGAGCAGCAAATAATAGTGGTGGAGTTGAAGGAAGAACATCTCTGAGTATCAGAAAATATCTCATTTTCTATTTCCTTTGTTCCCTTGGGATTTGTGACTGAATTCTTACATCCTACTTCTCTACCACAACTCCATTTCTCTCTGGCCTACTCATGTTTCCCACTACTTTACCCAGTCCCCAGGTTCTCTCCTCATCCCCATTCCTTTTTTATTCTCTCCCCTATACCTTCAGTTACCAGAAACTTCCCTGCTCTCCCAAGTTTTCCAACAAGCCCAGGCAAGATGCAGCATGACATATTGCCAGCCAGCAGGGTAAGTAGCACAGACCCTTACCTTTCATGGGATCATTAATCTAGGTCTCCCTCCATTGCAGAGCTGCCACTTTTTCACAAACATGCAGGAACTGAGACCTCTCTTGCTCCTTCAAACTCTTTGAAGTTGATAAAATGGTTCAAAAAACAGAAAGACAAACCGACAGCATAATCACATGATTCTTATTCCCTGGGGAAATAAAGCTTAACACAAGAGAGCTTCTTTGTGGTAATAAGTCTGATGAGCATATCACACAGGTGTCTTTTTTGTTTGTGTTGTTATTTAACAGTTTGACATTGACAAGGAAGCAGGAGAGAGACAGATTTACCATCGGTACTGTATGGAACGGGCATCTGTACATTGTGCCCATGTGTTCACCACAGTCTCACAGATAACAGCTATAGAAGCAGAACATATGCTTAAAAGAAATCCTGGTAAGACCTGAATTGTGTTCTTATTATATTTCCTCTGAGTACCTACATTTCCTCAGACTGAATGAAAATAATAGAGACAGGTATACGAACATGAAGAGCAAGGACACATGCATAGGTATGTCTGGCTACACTACAGAGAATAACCAATTTTCAAAAGAAAAGTGCAGATAATATCACTTGGAATACATTCTAGTAGCATATGTAATCTAGAGAAATCAAGTTCAGCACCGTTTAATAACTGCTTTCAGTACCATTTCAGGAGAGCATTAGTTTAACTTCATGGGTGTTAGGCTTTCTTTGCAAGGACATCTCAGCTTCAGGAGTTTTGTCTCTAGCAGGGTTTCCAGTGATGGTAATATATTCAGGTCAACTGATGAAAGCAGAAGCTGGAACCTTTGTAATACATTTCACCAGCTTTTACCCTGTGAGGTTTGTTGCTTTGCTATATTCTGTTAGAAATGTAGCAAAAAGTGTCATATGCAAAACAATGTTAGATGAGTTTTACTTTGCAGTGCTAATGCTGTTTTTCTTTCCTTAATATTGAAAGAGATGAGAAGGCAAAATACAAACCATAAATTAATATAGTTCATTTCCCTGTATCTCGCACAGCTAAGAGTAGCAGTGTGGTTGTGGCCATTGTGATCTTAGGACCTAACTGTGCTAAGTTTCATAGATAGATATAATATTTTCTACTAGACCAACCAGTACAGTTTGAAAAAATAGTTGAGATATGTGCCCAACCATTTGTCTAATTTTCCCCTCTGTATTAGTCTAATAAAATATGGAACTTACCAACAAACCTTGTCATGTTCCATGCATGGAGTTTGAATAAGGTCATGATCCCAGTTTGATGTGTCATTAAAGTTCTTTTTAAATCATCACAGTGCTTTATAAGGACAAGCCACGATACTCTATCTGCAGGTAAGCATCATGGGGGAAAACCTGCAAAACAATTTTGAGACTATTTAGCAGGTGTGTTCACATCTTAGTTGGTTATTTTAAGTATAGCAGTGACTTTGGGTTTTTTTGGTATGCTTATTCTTTGTAGATTTTTTTAGGTGGATTGCAGTGCTAATTATAGTTTGGGACCATTATCCCTGTTAACTTCAATGCTTCAAGCCACATTGTGGTTCGTGCATCAGGGTAAAAGAGAAGTTGTCCATTGGATGCTTTGCCTCATTCCTGACTAACTGTCAATAGGATGATGAACTTAGAAGATTTTTGCCTTTTATTTTAAACATGACAGCCAAGTCTTAAAATTAATTTAAGTGTTCAGTCATCTAATCTGGGATGTCTCTGAAAGGTCTTGTTTTTTACCAGATGCAGAGCACTTGGCCTCTGAAAATCAGACTTTTGAAGCTGTTTTATATTGGCATGAGGCTTCTCCCCACAACAGCTACTCTTGAAAATCATAGTTTATGTTTTGGGATTTTAGGAGACTGAAATGAGTCTGAATCCAGTTTAATTTGGGAGAGAAAATCTGCAGACTGCTCACAGATAGAACGTCAGTTGAAGCTGAAGAGAATTCCATGCAGAGAGATTCACAGGCCTGAGGTTTTTTTTATTATTCTTGCAACTTTGAAGAAACCAAATAAATATATTTAAAGTTTGGGTTAAAAAATTTTTGACACATATCATGCTTCATGTTGACAGAGCTAGAAAGAAATTCAATAGGAATTGGTATCCCAAATCCTAGGAGGCAATTATAAGTGGAAAATATGTTCTGATGGGAATAAGTACTTTAATAGTTTCTTTGCATCTTAGACCACATATAAACTGTGTAGGAATCTATTCTCATACTACTTATTATCTCTGAAGTTGTGAAATCGACATAGACATTGGCTGTTCAGAAAGGTCAGCAATCCTTAAGTAGATCATTAAGCTTGAATTCTGCAAAGGAACGTGAATACTGAAAGAATTTGTACACTTCTCGATCCACTTTAAAAATGAACTTTTAAAAGGGGGATGTAGAATCAACACAATTAACTTTTATTTGCATTTGAATTTATTAAGAGGTAAACTTCATAACAAAGTTATTAACTAAAAATAACTGAGGAAATGTGGTAAGCAGAGCAGTCTCTGCTACTTCTCCTTAATGTTAAACTTGGATTATAATTTAAATTATAAATCTCATCACTTGGAAAAGCTCCTTTAAAATTCAGTAGACATGATTGCGTAGAGAGCTTTTGCACCAGGACAAAGGCCAAGTTGCCAGTCTAAACCTGGAAGAATGACTGCTTGCATTATGCTGATTTCACTTGCTGCTGTTGTTATTTGATCAATAATTTATCAAACCATATTTGTCAAAAGCTTGAGTATCTAATGTTGAACCTGTCCTCTTTGACATACTATGCAAGATTCTGTCAGTGATCATAAGTTATATTCCCATGATTGGTAAACTGATATGGGATTTCTAATATTTTCATTCAGGTATTAAACATTTGAAACATATTTCTCATTAGCAGTAGAGAAGACTTTGAATCAAAATTCCAGGAGACTTAGGTATCAGTTAAGATCTAGATCTAGACTTTGTATCTCTATATATTTGATCAAAATGATAGAAGTAAACTCTGAAGAAGTATGAGTCAACCTTGAATCTTAGTGACTTATCAACAGAAAACATCATACTGTGCTATTATTACTTAAATCAATGCCAGTTTCTTTCCTATAAATACAGAAGTCAAATCATTCTGATTTAACCTACTTGGGACAATTTTAAAACAAAAATGTCATTATTTCATTGAACAACAAAAAACCCAAAACCCTTAAAATAGGAACAAAGGTCTCTTTCATCATTTCTTCTCTAGGGCAAGGGTACATTGTCTCACACGTATTCAAAATATTATTGTATGTTGAGCAGAAATAGTGAACTGGATGCTTTGGGCCACCAGGTCTGTTCTGTACCTCAAAGGCTTAAATAAGAGATGGACTGAGCCCCCATCCTGATGAAAGGGTAAATGAAGCTGCAGTTGAATCAAAAAACGTGGGACTAGGTTATATACAGGCTGCTGATAATCGGTGAGTGTCCAAAACTCCCTGATAAATAAATGCGAGAGGGTGGATGGAAACTGGCCAGAAATACCCAGTCATAGTCAAGGATTCTTACTTTATTCAGAAGAGCTTGAAATTGATGCAGTCTCAAAGCTATGTCCTGCATGAGCCAGTTCTTCCATGCTGCACAAGAAGCAGGTCAGACGAATGAGAAGATATGTTGTTGGTAAAGACAAAAAGAAATGGAGGGTGTTTCTGCTCTGTTGACCTCCCACTTTTATGAGGCCACATAGGTCTTCATTCAGAGCAGCTCCTAGTGCTGGACAGCAGAAGATAAGAACACATGTTTTCTTGTCAGGCCCACCAAGACTCTCCTTTCTTGTCACTGAGAACCAAATCCCAAGTACCTAACAAGTAAAGATTTCCTTGTAAAGGCTGGTCTTTAGTTTGAAATGTGGTATTTCAAGACAGATCCATTGAAATTTTTGGTATTGCATGGTTACTAATAAAGGTTATATTTTTATCTACTGCTGTTTAACCTAAAGAGTCTCAAAACACTTTACAACATGAAGAGTAATCAGAGATCACTCACCTGACAGGGAAATACATATACTGCTAAAGAAGACTGTAAATATCAAGGAAGTCATTAAAAATGGCCGTGACATTTGCATGAAAAATGTCAAGCAAGTATACTGGACAGCATATGGAGAACTGATTGTACTTATTTTAAGATCATCTTGATATGTAATCAACCAAAGGAGCCATAGATGTTTTAAAGACATCCCCTTAAGTCTCTCCAGAAATAAGAGAACATTTTGTATTAGGTCAGATGCTTAATCCTAGACGTGCAAACCTCTACTTTAGGGGGAGGGATGGGAAATCCTGAATGTCAGGCATCCTTGACTGAAAGACCACGATAGAAGTAATGTTCAAGTCCTGTATCGGTGGCAAGCAAGAGACTGTACTCCCATCAGTAACCCTGATGTATGGGGGGAAGTTAACCGTGTGCACTGGGATCAAAGGAGGTGCTGGGTTTTTTGCATGAACCATGTGTGGTAGGGAGTGATATCTTACTGAAGGTTCTTTGGATGATGCATAGAACTTTTAAAATTACTACAGTTAATAGTTGTGGTTACTAGACACCTGATGACATTTGCTGGGAGAACAAGTATGAAATCAGCACCAGTGCATCCTCTAATAATTAGCGCTTCTTGCTGCTTTGAAGATTCTTTGTATTTGAAGAATCTCTGGTATCATAAATTAGTATAGGTCTACTGAAGTCAGTTGTGTACTATGAAATACATCTACTGAGGAACCGGCTTCCCCTTTCATTTCCATACATGGCTTTCATAAGCCAACTCAAAGAAAAGAAAATGGCATTATTTCGATTTACTTCAACTAGATTTAGGGCAAGCCTTTAAAGAGCTGCTGTGCTCTACCAGAAAGGTGAAGAGTGACTGAATTTCAGTGTTGGTTGGAACAAGCTATGTCTATCCTTATAACTCTATGTATATCTTACAACTCTATCTTAGAAGATACTGGAAATGAACAAATTTTAATTGTAAGATGCTTTGGAATCTTTGAAGAGAGCAGCCATAAAAGTGTAAAGCATACTATTCTGTGGCTATTTTTAGGAGAGATCCAACAGATTACTGAAGGTTTCTTATATTCTCCCTTTTCTGGTAAATCCTCAAAAGTCTTGACAGAACAGACCTCTCTTGTGGCATGCGGTAAACAAGTGCATAGTACAGCACAGCATCTGCTTTCAAGAGCTTTCAATCTATAGTGATAAAGCAGGCAACAGTGATATCAAGAATAAAGACGTAAAGGGCATATTGAACAAAAAACATATGGCTAAATGGAGACATTACTTAAGTCTTGACAGGACAAAAGGGCATGGGGAGACCTTACTGTTCAGCAGGGTCTATGCTAACGTTGAGTACAGGTCAAAATGGTACAAAACCACTTCAGTGCTAGAGACAGTGGAGTGCCACATGCAATAGCTTTGCGGATAAGCTGGTGGAGACCATTGTGTTAGTGCTGTTCCCTATCCATGAGTAATAAGAGCACATAACCTGTTCACATACTGACAACTGAAAGACACATTGGTTCTTGCCTTAAAGATTTCTCTGACTCTGAAGTTGTCCTCTGCCTTTTCTCTGCTTTTCCAGATGTTGTCACCCCAAATGGCTTGAACATTAAGAAATTTTCAGCAATGCATGAGTTTCAGAATTTGCATTCCATGTACAAGGCTAGGATCCAAGAGTTCATTCGAGGTCATTTCTATGGGTATGCTTTTACTTTTCAAAAATTAGCAATGGTTGTCCAATACTGTTTAAAGCAAGAACCAAAGCAGGAAGTACTTCATAATACTTGCTGTACTTCATAACAAGTACTTCATAGAGGAGGTGAAATGTTACCAATTTATTCAAATACCTGTCTGGGATTTCTCAGTCAGAAACTAAAGGAGTTTTAGACACCAGTTCTAGCTCTGCTTAACAGATTGTGGGATCAGGCAGAAGGTCTTGATTTTTTCATTATTTACCCAAGATGCAGTTTATCAGATTAAGATAGTCAACTGAAAGAACACCATAAAAACCTCACTTTCATTATTTTCTTGGGATAATAAATTCCTCCACAATAGAAATCTGTTGTGTGTTTTGTTTGATTATATCTTGAGAAATACTTTGTGCTTGTCTGTTTGCTTGGTTTCAGCCACCTTGACTTCAGTCTTGAGAAGACCTTATTTTTCTTCATTGCTGGGAGATATGAGTTTTCCAACAAAGGAGCTGATATGTTTCTAGAAGCCTTATCAAGATTAAACTTTTTGCTGAGGGTAAGAAAGCTTCTGCAAATGTAGATAACATAGAGCTTATGCTCAAACTTACCATACTATGGAAGTCACCTGCAAAAATTTCCATGCCATACTCCGGTTTATAGGAAAATAATTATGGGTTATTCAGAGTTTTCATAAAGCTCTCTCCCTGAATCATCAGAGTATATAACAATCTCAGGCTGCTTAAAAATAATTGATTACATAGTTCAAGAAGTTAATCCATGGTTACCTCCCTTGTTTTTAGAGAAAAATACTGAAAATATGAATCAATAATTTTCCCTGAAGGTTTACATATTAGAAGGCAAATAAAAATAATGATGCAATTAAAAAATATCTTTTTAAGCAAATTGCTTAATTCATTAGGACCTGATCATGATCTTTTAAATCTTTGAGTACTATTATCACACTCAGTGGGAATCTTGCATTATAATTCACAGTATGGCAGTGGCCTGGTGAATAAGCATGGGGAAGCCACTCACTCCTCCATGCTTCTGTTTCCTCAGGTAAAAAATGAGTGCAATGTTTCTAAATGCCTTTATGGAGTACTTTAATGAAGATAAGACCTAGACGTTGTCATGATCAAAGAGCAGAGCACTTACCACCTACAAATGAGGTCATTGAAAATGTCTCCAGATGTGTCTCAAAGATTGATACATTTAAAATAAAAAATTTAAAAAATGCTAATCAGTTTTCAGTCATCTAGCAAGGATTAATTGACTGTTGTCCCAGACTCTCTCTTTTGTACTCTATCATTTAAATGATATGGAAAATCTGGATAAAAATCTTGATACTATATTGTCAGCAAGGCTGAAAAAATATTGATGTTCAAAGCCCTAAGTACACTTGTTCTACTGCCACCTTCTATTAATATACCATTAGAGCCTGTGGACTTTCTGGATATACTTAGTCCATTCACTCACACAACAGGTCACCTCATATACCTTGAGTATTTCTTCCACAACTTTGCCAAACAACTGTTGTTTGGCAATGCTGTGCAACATCAGCTACCTGTTAATGGCATTTACATAGCTATTAACTATAAATGCTGATAATGTGGCAGGTCTTATGCTCGAACAATGACTGCAGCAATCTCTTATTGTATCTAATAATATGTATTACATCAATGACAAGCTAGGCTGATGAAAAGTCAAAGGAAACTGCAGCTAGTTTTCCAAAGCTCTCTAGAAAAGTGTTCTCTAGAACAGGACTTGCTTCTCCCATAAGCTGAGGCTGGCTTTATTGCATTACTGTTCCAACATGCATGCCAGCACTTGATAAGCTGTTCAAAGAACACTTGCTCTGTAATTATTTCAAGAGGTAATTCCATTGGGAAGAGCAGAATACCTGTACTACTTGTGAATCTGGGAATGATGGTGCTTCTTAAACAAGTCCCAATGGTGTGCCTGAACCTAAAAAATACACAACATTGGATGGAATTATTTTATTTTATAGAGTCCTTTTCCTTCACTACTTGAAAACCTTACTAACATTTTGGAAATAAAATATGAATGTTGGGAAAGATTGTTAATACACACTGAGATCATAGCATGATGGACTTTGAACCTGCCTTGAAGAGAGGGAAGGGAAGAACCTTAAAATGATAGGTGACTCCCAGAGGTTATTTTATACTATACATTTCCCTGTACCTCAATCTGAGAGAAGGCATGGTAATAGCATGTTTGTGTGTCTAAAGTTTAGAATGGAGGCAATTCAAAATAATTTAATTTTTACAGCTCTGAACAGAGTTCACCCTTAGCTTTTCTTTAAATAGTTACTGGCAGGAGTACAACCTCATTCCGTTCTATGTGAGGAATCACTCAGGGACCTGGTATTCTGAATCTTGTTAGTGCACAGGAGAAACCAGCAAGTGAAACCATCTATAAGTAAAGGGTCAGATTTTACAGTAAATGCTTTTTGTCTTTGCAGTAGCTGGATGTGAAAGACGAGCAAGAAGTTACTTGCAGCTTTTTGTGTGTCTGGCAGGTTCTTTGCTAGGGGTTCAGGCAGACAGTGGTTGCTATCATGCCCTTTTCTGCCCATACCTCTGGGGCACTATTGCTATAGAAGGTAGTTCTGCTTGCTGCTGTATGGAATCCCTTGCCCCATGCCTGGGCATATCCCAGCTAGTAAAATAATTGCTCACTCCTTTGAGCCAACAAAGTTTGTGTCAGGTGAGAAAATGTGTAGGATTTTTATTTTTTGCAGTTTATGTTCACATCCTAAGCCATGGCCTCTAAACCATGAGAAGTCAGGAAGATCTCTATTGCCCAAATTGGAATTAGGTGACATCTGTTTACCTGTATCTATCCTCAGCTATATCTCTGACTTGACAAAAACTTCATAGCTAAAGGGAGAGGTATAAGATCAGAGCCTTCCTGGACAACCAATCAAAGTGCATTGGCTTTTCCTGTGACTAATTCTTACTGTTAAAGTTGGCTGTGATACCTTGTAGTGAGATTTTTCTTTCTCTCCATCTTGTGTCCATGTAGGTTCATAAGACTGATGTTACAGTTGTTGTGTTCTTCATCATGCCAGCAAAGACAAACAATTTCAATGTGGAAACCCTGAAAGGACAAGCAGTCCGGAAGCAGCTGTGGTAATTGCCATTCTCACTAAGGGCCTTGTACAGTGAATTGAGGAGACATGCAAAAGTTTCTGATGAAGAATAATGCTCTTTCTTTTTGCTCTGCTAAAATCAAGGATTGTGGATAACTAGAATGTATTTGTGGGGATGAAAGAGATGGGAATGATAAATAAGGGCAAATATTTCTCTTGTTTTTGTCCTAGGTAATTTTTAGTAAACTTGCCTTGCCATTCTTTGTAACAAGTTAGCAAATAGTACTTGTTTTGCAGTGACAAAGTCAAAGGTTCTAGAAAATCCGGTGTTCTGGATGTCTTCTGACTGTTTCTAATACTCCCTTTGAACATGCCATTGACCTTCCACAAAATAAGGACCACCTTCTAATTTATCAGAGTGAGCTTCTCTGCCACCGGTGGGAAAAAGAAATTAATTGCACATCCTCTTTTATTTAGAAATATGGAAATTGTATTGTCTAACCCAGCAGAATAACAGTTGATAACAATTGTGCATAATTTTCTATATAGCCTACAATAAGCAATGGCCATACCCAAGCAGTGAAACTTACAGTTATAAAGGGAAAATTGTCACAGCCCTTCTCAGTTTAATAGTTTTCATTTTACAACTTCCCGAACAAAAAAGCAAAGCAGGAGCAGACTTAACGTTCACCTCACTTTAACTGCTATGTGATTCTACGTAGGAAAAGACACACTTTGTGAGGTACTTCTAAACTGAGAGACATGGCAAAACTGAAGGTTCAAATTCATGAAGAAAATCAGTGGTGGGTTATCAAGGATGAATTTTGTTTAAAAAAGTGAAAAATGCCATTTCACTCAATGTATTTACAGATTAACTATCTAAACAGGGAAATGGAAATGTACACCTTATCAGGTGGCTTCAGCGGTTAAACTCTGCTGCAGAAGTAAGGAAGCTGATCTTAAAGCTAAGGGACTAAAACCCACAAGACCTAGCTTCTGCTTTCATGCCTGTGTCTCTCTGTGTTTAACCTCTTTCTGATGCCAGTTCTATATTTATAAAAAGATAGAAATCTAAACAACTTAGAAATCTGGAGATGAAAGGCACTGTGTAAGAGAAGGATATTATTTTTCTTGCTATCTCATTAACTGCCTCCAGCTGATGATCTCTGGCTCAGTTTCTCGATATCAGTAATCAAGTTGAAGTCTTTCGTTAACAGATACTAAACTTGCACAAAACCAGTGACAGAAATAGTTTAACAAGGATCATTGAAATCATTTAGCTTTTGCCATATCTGGAAAAGAAGACAGATACGAGAAATCTATCTACTCTCTAGATTATCTCTGGAGTCATCACACAGCAACTTCTTGGGACTTACAGGAAACATGCTACCTGTTTACCACTCTGGAAACAGGTACCACAAATGTAGAGGTTGGAATTAATTGTCCAACTCTGGGTTCCTAAAAGTAATGCATCTGAGCTGCCTTCACTGCCAGTGGAGAGTGATGGTTCACTCAAATGATGTTTCATCCTATGCCACTTCAGGAAGTGTCTAAGATGAGTGAAGGGAATCATCCTCTGAAACGGACTGCCACTCTCTGTGGATCTGTGGAGGATCTGTGGAACTAGCTTAGACTCTAGATGGCTAAAGTGGGGTAACATAGCCAGAGTTTTTAATGAGAACTCTGTACTCAAGAACTGTAGGAAAACAATGTGAAAGTGAGAGTGAGTGCAGTGAGAAACAGCCATGCTTGCAAGAAATGCTTTTGGCCTCTGGTTTGTCTTTGATATAAAGTATGTAATGTTTGAATACAATACAAGAGGTACACATTAAATAAATAATATATGGATATTAGAAAAGTTTACATTAAATTAAATATGCAAGTTTTTTCCTGTTATAGCTCTACTACATGGTTATTTCTCTGGTACTCAGTAATGCAGGCACAATAGTAACAGTAAAGGTAAACCTAAAGATGTAAAATCATGCAAAAAATGGTGTTCCAGCTATTCTTCTCACTGTGCTCCATGAAAAGCAAAAGACCCTCTGCATCATCATATGCAGCATTATCATGGTCATAATCTGGAGCTCCTGGATAAAACCACCTGATACCAGTGTTACATAATAGCATTTGATGATTTTAAGGATGCCACAGAAATTAAATACAGGAAGAGGTAGGCACTTATAAAGGAATAGACAATGGTTGATCTGGGATATAAAATCCCTTGTTTCTTCTGCTTCTGAAAAAGCGGTCTATCCTATCTGGGTTAAGATTTGGATATTGCTCATGGCATGAGTCTATGAAAATATAGTCATGAGGGAACTAGCTTGCTGGGATTTGGATCAATTTGGTTTGACATTTAGCTGCTTTACAACTCATCCAAAATTAACTCATCCACTATTGTGTCTACATGAGCTGGGACAGAGCAACTAACAGGTATGTGGATTCTCAGCTTGGTAAAGTTTAGGGTTTAACTTAACAAGTTTTGTTTTATCCCAAAGTATAATTCTTAGAAATCGGAAAGGCAGGAAGAGTTCCATGAAGTGGGTGTTTTACTAAAATTGAGAGTGCATTTGCTATTTTGACAACAGCACTTCCAGCTGTACTTTCAAGTTATTTCACCTAGGGGCAGGATAATATAAATGGCTCTTTGCATTTAGAAGAGTTGTTCACTGGAGTTCTTTCTTAGCTAAAATACAACATTTGTCTGGCACAGGCTTTACTATTAGCTTGGCAAATTTTCAGGCAAGCGGTCAGATTATTATCAGGCAAAACATGGCCTGAGCTTTCTAGGAAGTTTTTTGGTTTGCAAACTAATTTATGGCAAACTACCTTTTAGTCTAACACTTGTTTTCAAAAGTCTTTGAGTTAGGAAATAGGGCAGAAAGTGAAGGGAGAAGCTTGCTTTAAAATCCCTATTTGTTTAACTCTTTTATCTTACATCTTTCTACGAGGTCAAGTTAAATTGGAGACCTCTCAATCTTGATTAGTGTCCAGTGTTAATGATCATGTTTCTCTACACAGAGTCATATGTATGGTCTCTTTTTCATAGCTGAGATGAAAATGTGGTCTACTGATCTACTAGTGAGGTCTGTTCCTGGATTTCACAGTGCATTCATCTTTGAATGCAGGTCAAATCCTCAGTTGTGTTGAAATCCATCAGTATGGCTGCTGACTGGATAAAAGAACTTTGAGAACCAGACCTCTGTCTGCTGCTGTATTCTTTATTCCATCAGTATACATGAAAGCACAATTTAATTTCCAACAGCAGGAGTCTCTTTTATTCTGTCTTTGTCCTGGATTCTCTTGTTTTATACATATATTTATTTATTTTCCTAGGGACACTGCACAATCTGTGAAAGAAAAGTTTGGAAAGAAACTCTACAATGCCCTACTAAAGTGAGTGTATAGGTTACTTTGCCTTGCAGAGCCGCATATTCAGCTGGCTTACCTGTGGTGTTGCTGTGCTTCTACTCTTTGTGTAAGAAATTTTGACATCCATAGGAAGGGCATAGGAGAAGGATATGGGAACCTCTGTTCCATATACAGGTTACTTGTTCAATAGGCAAATCACAGAGAAAAAATTTAAAGGTACTAGCACCCCATTGTGGAAAGACTCTTAAGACACATGGGGGGTGTCTAAGTAAAACAAAGGCTTACTCACTGTCAAAAATGAGGTACCTCAGCTTAAAAAAGTATCAGAGACAAAGTAATATGTATTAGGGGCTTAGTCATATCCTTTCAAAAGACAGCTGGAAGTGAATGACCCAAAGCACAGATGAGATGACTGGAACTTCAGCAAAAACAAGTTGTGTCTGGAAAACAGAAAAAAAGAATTCTTTAGCTTTTTTGGAAGCTAATTGGAAGGTCAGCAAGTGTATGGGAGAACAAAACGTAGGGAATATAGAAGGGCCATGAAAACAAAGGAAAGATTCATGTTGACATCAGCAGGCTTCAGATCAGACCTTGTTTGCCATTTCTTCATTTTCTTTATACAACTGATTGTAAGTCATTTGGTAAAATAGGCTCTGTGTTGCCTCTGCAGAGGAGAAATTCCAGACTTGAACAAGATTCTTGACCGAGATGATATAACCATTATGAAAAGAGCCATCTTTTCAACTCAGGTCAGAAAACATATTATTTACACAAACACCTAGTATAAATGATAAGCATGACTATGTACAAGGATTGTGTATGACATATAGTGATATGCATGCATTGAAAAAGAAGTTTGCAGCAAATATGCTTCTCATTGGTAACATTTAAAGATCAGCTGTGATTGTTTTTAATGAGAGTATGGTCTCATTAAATTCTTTGGTCTCAAACTAATTCTTTTGGGGAATCCATGGATATTCCCCCAGTCACATGCAGGACACCAAAATTCCTAATTCTTTTCTTCTGCACTAAGTGTGAACTTTGCATTGTTCCTGAAGCCTGGATTCTTCCAGTTTTATTAAATATGTAAGATCAATCTCTTAAGGAGACATAATGTATTGACTAAAAACCTTTAAAATTAAATGGTAGGCCTTTCTAAAAGTTAGTACAAATACATTTATTTTGAGGTAAATGAAACAAGTCCTGTGACAGATTTTATGGTCTCATTTGTGGCCTTAGTCATATAGAATACAACATTATATGATCATAACTTTCCTTTCTTACTTTAAGATGAAAGGGTAAAAACCTATCCACATCAATGACAAAATCTCCCACTGTCTTCCACTAACCTTAGAAAATGGTAACAGGACTTTTTGCCAACAGTTTTATCTGGCTTACGGATTGCCTTTTCTCTCTTTAGCGACACTGTCTGCCTCCAGTGACCACTCACAACATGATTGACGATGGCAATGATCCAATTCTCAATACCATCCGACGCATTGGCCTTTTCAATAACCGGACAGACAGAGTAAAGGTACATTCTGTCATTTTAATTTTAGATATAAAATGGAATTTCTTTAAACGGTCTCAGTCTGAATCATTAGCATGGGGAGTGCAGTCAAATTCTTGATAGGCAGTATTATACTAATAGAGTACTTCTTCCCTCTTCCTCCCTTTCCAGGATTAACAACTAGTCACTTCACAGATATCCTCAGTTGCTGTTTAACCACATTAATTTCAAGTTAGAAATCTGATGTTAGGGAATTGTTTTCATTGCTGCCTCCTGTACTGAATGAGGAGCTACTACTCCTGAAATCCAGAAAGTGCCACAGGTTGTTTGCATGCAGATGTAAAGCTCTGTAGTAGATTCATTTGCTTAAAACTGGAGGTCCAGAGTTTGAGCACAGACATTTCTGGAGTTCATATCTTAAGAACAGCACCCTGACACTCAGCATTTGCTGTAGAAGGTAACCAGGGCTTTGATCCTGAGCAGAAATACTTCCTGTTCATGCTGTGCTCATGTTTACATCAGCTATTGAAGCTAAATGTATGTAAATAAATCCTTTCCTTACTTCCATGTCTGTCTTGCCAGACCACAGAAATGATCAGCTCCCACTTTCACAAGTCTGCCAATGCTTTTTTTCGGTCTGGCAATCTCTGGCATTCTCTCTGTTAACTATGACTATCTCATCATCTATCTATTCAAAGTAGAACCTAAAATTGCAAATTCTTCCTCTTCCAAACCTTCTTTTTAAAGTCAGATCCATAGTATCTCTGACAATGACATATCACTTGTTCTCAGTGTTCTGGCTTTTAAACCCATGTCGATAACTGAGTAAACATTTTCCTCAACTTCCTAGTTGCTTCTTCCTGGCTTAACATATTCTCTGCTAAGTGTGTGTCTCCAATGAGCTCTGAGAACATAATATGGTAATAATATACTAGATGTAACAAAAGTAAGGTGGAAGGATGCACTGTATATAAATAATAAAAAATTCCTCAGAACTAACTGCTTGAAGTCATTAGAAAGCAGATAGCATATAACACCGCAGACACCTCTTCCTGCTTCTCAGCAGACTTGATTGGCCAGGTATGTGTCAAGTTTGTACAAAACTGTCATTACCACTGGAAAATTACCTGCTGCATGAATGGGCATAGTACTTAATGAGCTGAATGTCATGGACAAAAATTATGTAAACTTCAAATAGAAATTCATTTTGAGAGATGTACGACATATCCATGCAGACAAAGTTGGCATGTGAAAAATTAGCCTCAGCAACAGCAATGGAAAATCTTATTTGATTCACTGGGATCGAATGAGCTTGCATAATGAGTTTACAGCCCATTTACTGGTTGAATACATTCATGTGTTGATTTACTCAAGTGATTAGCATGACTATATTATTAAGAAAGGCTAAAAGCATATCCTTGACATGGAATGGCAGCAGTATGTTTATGTGGGGAAAAAAGCGCAGAGAAGGTTAAACCCTTCCCTCACACTTCTTCCTCCCAAAGCTGACTGGACAGCATACCAAGGCACTTCTGTACTTAGCAGTGGAATAAGGGGCAGTGACCCCAAGCCTTGCAGGGTCATGCAGATAAATTAGCTTGGGTCCCGAAAGGGGGACATTAGCCTAAGTTAATAAGCTTTGTCTTTCAGCAAGATTAGTTAGCCTAGGCACAGGATTGTGATGATAGGGCTGTAATATGTCTGGTTTCAAAATTCTCTCAGTTCTTGAGAGATCCATTGAGTACTGTAAGCATTCCTGTATTTCAGTTGGATGCTGTGAAGCTCAGAAGTGCTGTAGCCTCCTGAGGCCTCCTCTGGAACAAGACATCCCAATACTCTGTATCTTGGTACAACAGACCAAGAGAACCAATTTAGTATTGCTAAATGCCACAGCCTTAGGCAAAATTCCCAATGCACATGGTCTTCCTTGATCAACAAGGATAAAGCTGAAGACCTGCCCAGAAAAAGGGTTCATTATCAGTACTATTTCCAGGACAAGGCTGCACACAAGCAGGAGATAAGACTGCACATAGGCAGGATACATTTTAGAGTGGGAAGTGAATTAGATAACAGATGGGGGAGGTGTTGTCCAGGTGCTTAGGAAAAGACCAGAGTGAAGAAATTGCTTAAGCTTATTGATAATTAAAATGTATTGATGATGGTTTTCTTTCACCTCTAATGTAAGTTTTGAATATCCAGGTGATCCTACATCCAGAGTTTCTTTCTTCGACGAGCCCATTGCTGCCCTTGGACTATGAGGAGTTTGTCAGAGGCTGCCACCTTGGTGTATTTCCATCATACTATGAACCCTGGGGTTACACTCCAGGTAGGCAATCTGTACACTTAACTAGTATTGAGAGATGAATACCCATTCCATTGATGCAGAATAGCTGTGCAGCCAGTTTCTTCTGGAGTGCTGAAAAAACTCTTTTGGCTCTGTTTCCTCTGCAGTGCAAAGGTCTTACTGCTGGCAAAATTTGGGGGCCAGGTGGTATAAAATGGCATCTACTGACTGACAACTACTCACATTTGTCCCTGCACTGCACCCTTTCCCATACTAACATGTAATCTTTTGATTTTCTGTGACTTTAGAACAAAAAATCATTTTTTAAACGTAATTCTTAACTTGATTCAAGGATTTTAAAAGAAGATTTAGGGGAATGTACATATTGAAAAAAGTAGGGCAAGAAATCTGATGCTACCAGCCAACATACTTCAGTGGATTTAATTCAAGATAACAATTGAGTTGGTAGAATTATGTAACACCATATATAAGATATTTACCACAAATACATGCGGTGGTAGAGAATCTCACAGAATTAAATGGAAATTTCTAAAGATACAGACAGCATGTAGCTTCTGACTTAAAAAAATTGGCCCAGATTTACAAAAGGCACTTAACACCTGATGAAATCAGTGCAAACTATGAATTTGAATACCTATAAAGATCAGAGCCTAGGTGCCTGGGGTTTTTATGTCCTCCAGAATACCTTCTGTAGTCTTGATACACATCTGAAAGTTGAGGTGCCCCTCTGAAGAGCATTTGTTGTAAGCCAATGGATCAGAACAGAAATTTTGCAAATTTAATCATTCTCCAGAGCTATTTCTCTCCAAGTAAGAGAGCTATTCAATTCCAAGTAAGACAACTGTCTTGCATTCCAGCAATTTCTCTTCCTGTTGTAATCTCAGCTAAGGTATAAATAAAGTGTGACAGCCAGGGATGATTTTGAAGTGAACATTAAAGTAAACCTGGACAGAAAAGTTAGACTGGTACTTAGCAGTTTTGAGGAAAACTGTGATTTACACTAGTTAAAAGGGTAGTTTGTCTTTCCTTTACTAACGCAAAAGTTATTTTCTTTGTTGATACCCATTTAATTCTCCCAGAAACAAAAAGTGATTTTTTTAAGGTAGATTTATAGCTCTATTTTATAGACACCAGTTTTATTGTTTTATGAATGAAGGCCATGTAGATGGCTTTCAGCGTTTCAAAGACTACAGTATTTACTTTATCTGCATGCTGTCTTCGGTTAGGCTTTATTTCATCAGCAAAAACTCTTTAAGCCTGAGTAAACAGTTATCCTTACTCACAGTGATGATAGAAATAACTACAAAAGATGCATACATTTTCTAATTTTATAAAACTAGCTCTACATCTACTTTGAATGCAGTCCTGAGTTAATGATGAGGCTTGTTGGGTTTTTTTTTTCTTGCTATAGGGACCAGTTTACAAACAATGAATATCAAAATACAAAGTTTAACATGCTCCTGCACTTAAGATATTCCGTTTTGTAAATAGTTGTGAACAACTAATGAACATGTGTGTACAACAGGCTTCAATTTAAAATCAAAACAAACAGTCTGGACCATATATTGGGGTTCTCTGTTTCAACACTAGACAATCAGAAAGTTTTCAGTTTAGCTGCTGGGAAACACAAAGGCATGTTCGCAAAAACAGTGTGAAATTTTCTCTTTAAAATTTCTTTTTCTTTCTTTCTTTTTTCTTCTTCTCCAAATCTACAAGAAAGCATAATAGTTTTCACTTGACATTTTCAGAGCAGCTCTAGTGTTATGGGACCTTCTGCCTGCCTCTTTCTTTTTCTTTTTTTCTCCCAAGGTGAAACCATTCAAAGCATATTGCCCTGAAATGCTTTTTGTCTGTTTCTTTCAACAGCTGAATGCACTGTGATGGGCATTCCCAGTGTAACCACAAACCTTTCTGGATTCGGCTGTTTCATGCAGGAACATGTTTCTGACCCAGCGGCTTATGGTAAAGTTTTTAATACCATATCAAAATACTGCCCTCTGAGTTAGGAAAGCAAAAAGCACAGCAATTATGCTGTTACTCCTCAATTTCGTGCTTTCACTAGTGCAATGGAGTTCATTGGGGGAAATATATTCAGAGCTCTGAATATCTCGTTATGTTGAACAAGCCATTCAAACTTTCATATTTATCCAAACCCTTTCCAGGTTCTCTCTCTTTTGTCTCCCTTTAACCTTTTGTCTGCTTTATCCTTGCAAACTCAGTGCTCCTCATACTACTCTAGAGACTCCCAGCACTTCCCTTTAATGCCTCTGGTTACAGTGTAACACTTTGAGCCCTTCAAAAAAAGCAGTGAAAATCTGCTTCTCTTTGAATAGTCCAAGAAGGATGTACTGGGACTTTGAGGCCAGTGAAACTTGCCGCCACCAAACAAAGCGTAAATTATCGTGTACACTAAAAAATAAACCTGTGAAAATAAAAGGAACCTACTTACAAATAAGAATCTGCTCATAAAGGTTTAGAAATGGTTCATGTTTGGAGTGTGGTGAGGAGGAGGGTAGCCAACTCCTGGTGTGTCAAGACAATATTAAAAATATACCCAAACTAGAGCCTCTTTCTAAGTACCCTGGCTTGTCTGCACAATCAGGCAATGACAGCTCCACACTAGTACCAGCTCTGCCCTGACCTAGGGGCAGGGGTAGAGCCAGTTGCAAAATATAGCTATGCCTGCCTGGGTAGACATGTCTTTGAGAGCCTTCAGAAAGGTCACAGACTGAGAGCACAGGTCACTTGCTCTTCTCTGACAAAACATGGATGTGAGCATTGACATAGCTTGTACACTCCTAGGGGACACCGGGCACTTCAGTTAAGGTAGTTGTGTGTCTGTCTTGTCCATTAAGATAGCTGAGGTCTAGTACCCTCTTCTTCCCAACACCCTGCTGTAAGGAAGGTGGCAAGAATAAAGTATTGATCTCGACAATCTACATAGAGACAAAGTTTGCCTCAGCCCTCTCTCTGCCAGAATTGTATGTTGACTAATGTATGTGAGTTAGCTATTGCTATGGAAACACTTGTATTTCTACAGAAAACACAGCCTCTCTCCTACAGGCTGATTCTGACCATCCACACTTCTAAATTCTACTGCAAACTAGGAAAGCACTAGATTGTTTTTTTTAAGCAGTCAGTATTTTCAAAATTATGGGAGATAGAAATAATATGTCTTTATCCAGAAACTCTTGAATCCTTTTGGACAGACTTATACAACAACAACAAAGCCTCTGAATTTTTAATAATTTGCTGAATTTCAGCCTGAAAGGTAAAGAAAATTAAAACAAAAAATACATATTTCTCTGCAGCTTTCCATTCCATCAGAATAGTAACAAATGTTCCAGTTACAGCTGCCTTCTAACATTAAAAAGAACATATAATACGTGTAATGTTTGTAAGACTATGTGACAGAAGGTAGAATGGAAATATAAGAGGTCAGATCCCATTTTCAGTTCCACTCATCTTCACCTTTTTTCTGTCCTTCAGGCATCTACATAGTTGACAGGAGGTTCCGCTCACCTGATGAATCATGCAACCAGCTGACACAGTTCCTGTACGGATTTTGTCAACAGTCCCGTCGCCAGAGGATCATCCAAAGAAACCGAACTGAGAGGCTCTCAGATCTGTTGGACTGGAGATACCTAGGCAGGGTGTGTGAAACTATGTAATAGAGGTATTAAAAATTCCAGACACATAGGTCTAACTAGCAGTCTTCACCATCATGCTACAATGCCAGGAGACATCCCTGTTCTGAAAAGCACCTCTCAAAGGTGCTAAAGGCAAAGTCTGCTTTTACACTTCAGTGTAATGCCCCCATTCTCCACTGATAAGGAAAGACATGACTTAACTGAATAGATTAGAGCAGAAGCCAGTCACACTGAGGTCTTTGTACTCCTCGTCCTAAAGACAATGTAAAAAGCTTGTGTCTCTGACAACACTGGGAACCCTGCACTAAGTAGGATTTGTGCTCCAAAGTCATCTGGACTCTTTCAAAAATCCTGCCTGTTCTTCCTAAAATGCTGCTGGGCCTTGTGGCTCCTCAACACTCTTAAACTACCTCTGTGCCTTAAAGGCAAAATAGTGTTTTTAATTTGACACAGAAAACACTCCAGTACCACCTACTGAGAAGACAGTAGCAAAGAAGTATTCTCAAGTTCACAGGAGCAAAGAAGTGGATACACATATATCAGTTTCATAACTGTTTTCGACCTTGTCCTGCTCTGATATCTGTGTGAGAATCTTTCTGTTTATATGATTCCCAATACAGCATAAGAACCTGACACAACAAGCTATTTTTTCCATGCATGTGATGGAGACTCATTAATATATCATGAATGGATCCATAAATATTTTTGCCAAATTCTTAAATACCAGGCCTCAGTAAACTCATAAATGTTACTTCTCTGTAACTGTTACACATGCTTCCTGTGCAAGGGTGAGTCCAAAGTTTATGCGTATACACATGCAGACTTAAAGATGTGAATTTTCCTGGTTAAAAAAGAGCCAGTTCTATCCTGAGGAGTAAAGAATACCTATCACTCAATAAGAACTACACTGACTGAGACAGGTGCTGGTTTCCATCTTGATACATCTTAGTCTTACAGAAACCTTATTCAACTTCTGTTCCAGACTCTACTTCAGTGTGAATCTAACATGAATGGCTCACTACTTCACAGCAATGTGCTCATTACAAGCAGCGATAACAGCTGGATTCTCCTTAGCTGAAAACGTGTTTAGCCTTTGTTCAGAATCATCTTTTAGAAGATACTAATTTTATGTTCCTTTTTTTCCTGCTTAAATCTACCCAAGACTTCCTTGACTTGTAAAGGCTTCTCTTTTGTGTTGCAGTATTACATGCATGCCAGACACTTGGCCCTCAGCAGAACATTCCCAGATAAATTTGAGATGGAACCAAGTGCTCCACCAAAGGTAAAGTCTGATTTTGGAGATTAGTTCATCTGCATTTTAGCTACTTTACAAAGAGAGAGAGAGAGAGAGAGAGTGTGTCTGTGTGTGTGTGACAGAAAGATAGAGAAGAGAGTTAGCAAGTTTTGTTTTAACAGAAGGGAAGTAGGAACTCATAGTTAAAAGCTCAAAAAGTTATAGACCCAGGCTCCAGCCAGGAGTTGTAATGATATCAGATGCAAACACTAGGGGTACCAGGTGCAATACAGGAACAGTTCTTCAGGTGATTTAGAGTGACCTGGATGGGACTATGCCACTTTAGGCCATCTGAGGAACTGGCCCTTGAAATTCTTATTAGAAGAGTGGCAGCTTCTAATTTTGCTTCTGATAAATGCCATGGAGATGTTCTGCACAAACCAAACAGAAAGGGAGCTGTGAAAGGATGTTCTAGGGAAAGCAAGGCAAACTATTGCCTTCATCTAAACATGGTATGTGAGTAGGCGGCTGTGTCTGGAACTGCAAGGGTTCAGTTTAAAGGCACACCTTCAAACGGTTCTTGCACAGTGCATATTAGCACTAATTTGAGAAGGGAGGCTGCTCAGATCCAATGTAAGAACCATGTTATTTGAAACCAAACCTCCAGACACCTCCAGAGAGCAACTCATTTTTTTAAATAAGAAGGAGAAAGGAGGCTTAGGCCAAAATCTCTTCCTTGGTTCTGGCTTTGCAGATATTGACGTTATAACTAGAAAACTGTTTTAAAACTTCGGACTGAATTCTGAATTTCAGTAAGCATATTCTGACTACAGAGTACAGAAGGATTTTGTGTTGTGTTGATGGTTTTAAGGCTCAATAAAGATAGTCGTATTTTGCAAAAAGTTGTGCTGGAAGGGCAGCATAGTGTTTATGGCACAGGCTAAATACCACTGCCACACAGGCATGTACTTAGTGGCAGAGAAGGACTGAGGGGATCTGGGTTCAAGGGAGTTTAATTTTAGAGTGCAGAGCAGGTCTAGCTTACATCCCACAATTGGTTTCCTTTGAAGTGTTGATAGCCTTAAATTGCTGTATACAACCAAGTGAAGAACATTGTGATAATATATACAACTTGCTTCTCTCTCTGCCAGACGGAAGGTTTCAGGTACCCCAGGCCCTCATCAGTGCCACCATCACCTTCTGTCTCTCAGCATTCCAGCCCTCACCATAGCGAAGGCGAAGATGAAGATGAAGATGAAAGATATGATGAGGATGAGGAAGCTGAAAGGGATAGGCAAAACATAAAGTCTCCCTTTTCCCTTGGAGTATTGCCACAAGGAAAAAAGAAGCAGCATGGAGAATACAGGAACTGAATTCGTTGCTCTCACCCTGGCAGGGTCTCTCCATCCATTCAACAGTTTCTCCTGTAGGCTTGGCAAGCTTTGTGTTAAGGGCAGTGTGATACAATTAGGGGAATCTTAAATGTTACTTGAGCTACACTGTTGGAAAGCCTGATATTATTTCACCTTGAAAGTAGTTTAAATGACAATTCTTCTGTGCCCCTTTGAGGTAGAAGAGATTTCTCAAGCTTAATCAACCTAGAGAATGCAACAGTCCCCTCAGGACCTTATACAAACTGCAGATCATACCTTTGTCCACATAATCATCTATATTAATCATAGTCTATGCTGATAGCTCCATTATGGGTGTTCCAAATGTGTTCCTGCTTCATTTATGTTCCCCCTTTTCCCCTCCTAAACTAACATGAACCTTAAGACAGAGCTCAAACTTTAGAGAAAAAAATGTTACACTGGGGAAACCTTGGCAAGGTTAAAAAAGATACAGTGAAAAGAAAATGGTCTTTCTCTTTCCTTATGCTGTTTATTGTAAGCTTGCATCATTTAAAACATTTTTTTACAGCACACAGAAGTGTCTTGATCCAGTGGTAAAACATACTTCCTGTGGAACAATATGAAGTCTTATGCAGTGGGCATTTGAATTTTAGAGACAAATGAAGTCATCTTTCTGAAGTCATTTAGACCCACAATAAAGAGCAGACCGTTTATTTTCTGATTCCTCTGGTATGTCTCTTTTATTGTTTTCATCTTGTCTTAGATTCTAAGTTTGTTAACAAACTAGTTTGGGAGGAAATTAATGTGACTTGGCTACAGAGAATGACAAAATTTCCTTAAGTAACACCTTCCCCTGCAGACAAACCTACACGCCATAGAGCAATGTGACAACGTTCAAAGATGAGTAACTGTAGTTCTTCCAATTGCCCCATTAGTCCATGGTCTATTTCACTTCTTCTAGAAGTGACCTAATCATAACAAATAATGCTAAAAGAATTCCAAGAACATATCTGCCCCACAGACATAATTTCGAAAAGCACCTGAAACTCCAAAGGGCTTGAGGAATAACTGAACCTCACAACGAGAACTGGACATTTCATTTGAAAGCCTTACAGAAAACTTTCAAAAGTATTCCAATTCCTAGAGGTGCAGAGAGGGCCTGAACATGCTCTTCAAAAGTAGATCTTGACATGAAGACATTAGGAAGGAGTTTTATTTTAGAAGTTTGTGCATCACAAATTTCTCATGCTGTGCAAGAAAAGACATTTCCAGGAATTGATTCAGCCTGTTCTTCAGCAGGTAGGACGATGCAACCTTTGGAGGTATTTACCTTCACTGTCAATCCCAGGGGGAGCCTAGATGTCCAACTTTGAGTAGACACCTACCTTTCAAACACTTAACCAACATTTGATGATGTGGTTCTTACTGTAGGCCATATAGAAAAAAAATGATTAGGTGCCTATTTGTATTTTTGGCCACCTAAAATCAGTTTTAAACTTGGACTTTCATTCTTAAGCTGATTTGGGTACCTGAAAGAATAACTATTCTCAGAAGACAGGTTCAGGCTTTTGAGGCAAAAACTTAACTGGATTTAAAAGGAGTCACTATTTTTTAGCCATTTTAAAAGTAATTAAAACAATGAGTAGTTATTTTTCATATGAAAGTAGTGAAAGCAAAGATACTGCAAATATTTTGCTTCGTACAGTTTACTAAGAGGAGAACAACTACATTTTGTGAGTTCAGAAACGTATATTCTTCCCCAAAGGCTTTTAATCAAAGTTCCCTTGCAGAGTCAAAGAATGTAATGGCTGAAAGTCCCAACAAAAGAACATTTAAAGGGCATATTGATTGAAAGTTAATGTTCTCTTATAAAAAAAAAAAAAAAAAAGAAGAAAGAAATCTGACATTATTGCTTGTATTTCAATGCACTGTTGTACTGAGCATTTCACCCCAAATTCCCTATCATCAAAATTGCATTAGCCTCATCTGAGAGTGATCCAGCACTTCCTTTGTTGCCTAAAAATGTTCTAGTAGCCACAGGCTGGTGAACATCTGTTTATCATTATTTCATTGCAGTGCTGAAAGATGTGATCACTACACACATGTTGTAAATATTGAAATATTGCTAAATGATGGAGGCACAGCACAGCCAACATCGAAAGTGGAAAGGTTTTGCTAGGGTTGCATTAAGACAGCGACACTTGTTCTTTCTGGACAAGTCCCAGAGGAGAAAAATAAGCAACATGTATGATCCAGGTTTCAGGTTCTCTTAGATGTGCTTATGGTGTTTGAGTTCCCTGGGAAGAGCAGAGAGCTGGCATGACATCTCGCACAAATCCAGCTGTTTGTTTCAGCACGCTCACACGCTTCGAGCACCTGCCCGGTGACACAACTTTTGAGAGATGACTAATGTGAATACTATGCCCATTCTTCTCAGAAATGGTCCCGCAGTGGCCAAAGTGACCTCTGCCTCATGCCTCTAGGCTTATTTTAGTTCTGCCTTGAACGCCAGGACTACTGTCAGTAGCAAGGCGATTTAACTACAGCAAAACATTTCTGCCTTTTGAATTTGCAGTTCGAGGGAATGGCTTTTCATTCAGGCAAGGTGACAGATTGCCTAACTTAAACGGTACACATTCCTAACAGTTACTGACATCTGACAAACTTGGTAGCAGCTATCTGTTACGTAAGCGATTATCTGCCAGATTGAAAATATTAGGGTTTCACAAACAGCTCACCGACAAGGCAGAATGTTTATTCTATTCCATGGTATTTGTAAAGAATTGTTTAAGCTAGTGAGCTTGGATCAGGAATACTTGCAAAACCCAGTCAACTGGGAATGTGGTTAGTACAGTTTTTGTATCTCTGGGACATTTAGAGGCATATGAATTTCATGATACTAATAAACCAAAGGAGGTATAAGCCTTCTACTTTTTGTCTGAGCACTGACTGATTATACTGTAAAACATGCTGAAAAATAACGCAGATGCACCTGGGATATTCAGAGTATGCTTGAAACAAAGAGCAATTAACTTAATGAAAAGATTCTGGCAGATACCACTGGTCTTTAGATGAAGTTCATCATGAATGCATTCTGTCATACAACATATACTGCTATTGAAAGATATATTAGTGCTTAAAAATTAACAGACAAGGACATTTTGATTTCTCCAGTTATGTTCCTCCATGAAATGATATAGATTATAAACAATTACTGAAAGTGCCTACAGTCCCATGACAGAAATTAATTCTTCTGTTCTTTCAGCTGCATTTCTTTGTGTCGAGGAGAAGCAACATTACAGTCAGTGTGAGTTAACAAAATTAATTAGCAGTGTCATGAGAAAGATCAGAGGAAAGTAGCATTAAAAGATGAAGAGCACAACTAGGGTTAAAGGTTAAAAAAATAAAACATAGTTGCTTGGACACAGAATCATGTGGCTACTTTTTAATTACATGAGAACTACAGAGGGCTTTCCAGTAAGACCACAAAACTACATAAATAATGTTAAATATATCCTTATCAGCACGGAACGATAACTAACCGATTTATGTATAATTCCAGTTTTGCAACTCAAAAACCAGGCCAACAAAAAAGTACAATAACGATGGAATTAATATTCTGGGTGCCTGTTGTCATGTGCGACACCGGATTTGTACCTAGTACACCACCGCTAGCTCCAGCAGTACTGCACCTCCTCACAGCAGTAGTGACTGTATGCCATAGTCATTAACGAGGCCCCGTAAGACCTGTAAGACCTATCCCCATACTATCGTTATGCAGCGGGACTTGCTCCGGAGGATTGTTCAGAGTAGACGTTTCCTCATGCGTGTAACTGGGGCAGCACTGAGGTCTAAGTAAGTGCTGTTGCCTGTTCTCTGTGGTGACAGATACCTGCAAAAAACCCCACCTGCTTTGCAGTCAAAGATAGCTGGGTTGTTTTAATATCTCACTGACTTTATTGACCATCAGCAACTTACAGGGCCAGCAGTGAAGTGGTGAAGGAATCTGTCTTTGTCAGAATTAAAAAGGCTTCACTATCCAGCTGGGTGGTAAAAGGTTTCCCTAAGACTATTGAAAAATTGTTTTTGATGAAGTAGTTGTCCAAAAAGACAGTTTTAATAATCTTTTCAGGGAAGGTGGTACAGTGTATTTTAAATTTTGAGTGGGACATACAAAATGGTCTAAATGGCAGGAACTTTACAAATAATTTCCTTATCTGAACTAGTAACTTTTAATTAGTTTGCGTTCAAAATGTTGCAATGAATATATACATCACCCTTTGGGAACTTAAGTGAGGATGGATTAAATACTCTGTTTACACAAATGATGATTTCAGGGTATATGCAATACAAATATATATGCAATACAAATGTTAAAGAAATTTGAAATATTTCACCAATTTGATAGATTATCTGTCAAGTAGCCAGGGTGATCACTGTTTTCTTCTTCAACTGTAAGACAAGACACAATGGGGAAAAATAAGCTGTAGATAAAGGAAAGCTCAGTCAGCCAAAGTTTTCACGCGATAGATGTGCCTCAGGCACAGGCCTAGTGTAATGTGACTGCTTAGCTAAGAGATGCAGGCATCTGTAGAAATAATCATAGCTTCTCTCATTTTAAATGTAGGAATTTTTCTGTTTGCTGAAGAGCAAAGATACAAACCATGTCCAGAGGGATATCTGAGTACAAGGCACACATTTTTCATGCAGAAGTAAATAATGTATTTGTTCTTTATTTGCACGTTTCTCAGTCCAGAGGATTCTAAAATCACCTGGAAGTGATCTTATGAAAGTGCAGGGCTTACCCAGGTTTGACTGCGTTGTTATTCCCTACTACAATGATGGCAATGTTATTCCACATAGTATTTTTCAAACAAGCTGCCAGTTCTGCTTAGCTCTCTCAGATATGTCACCTTTTTTCTTAGGGGGCTGCTGCTGTCCACTGTCTCCTCAGGAATAGCAACAGCAGGCAGGAAAAGACCACAACAATTTATGAATTGTGCACCTCAGAGGATTGTCTCTTTTTGTTAGCACACAAATGACACTTTCACCGATTTATCTTTAGAACTTCTCATATATTTTGTCCAAAGCACTGTGTTCATTTTTAATTCTGCCTTTCTCTCTCAGTCACAATGCCACTGAATTTTTTTGGTTAGCAGAGTTCTGCCAGGGCAGGGGAGAGAGAGCTGAGCACAGAGCCCCAGCGCTACATGACGTACGGTGGGAGATTTTAGGAAGTGGAGAAGACAGGAGTGATTCCAGCATACCTACTCATACACCAGGTAAATTCTGTCAGGAGTTTTTCACACCCTCTTTTCATTTCAGGAAAGCTGCATACTTCAGAATACTAAGGAGACGTGATATCGCAGTGATGGCAAGGCAGTTATTTATTACACACTCTTGATGACGTCAAAGCTGATTAGGCAGAAACAACAGGCCTGTCTTACCACTCATCTATGTGGAAGGTACAAAACTACCTCATATTTTACTAGGGTTTTACTTCACATTTCCTAATTCAAGTAAAGCGCTTTTTCTTCCTGTCATGATGACGGAAATTAAGAGGCTGAATAAAGAACTCACAACAAGGACAATAAGAAACAAAGGCAGCTTCTAGCCACCCTCTGTTCCTGAACCAAAGAGGGGAAGAGCATAACTTAGACAAACTCCTGGGCTTGTATATGCTACACTACAACAGCCTCCCCGGCACCCAGGGGCCAGAGCACAGCACAGACTCTCCACAGCACAGTAAGGTGTACCCTTCTTTTACAACCTCCCTGTCCCCAGCTCCATTTCCAAAAAATAGTCTATGTACGTGAAGAGGTGAAAGGTAGAAAGACATGGATAGCATAGATTTAGGATCTCAGCCTGGTGAGCTGTATGTGTGCATCAGACGATGAGGGGTTCAGGATAAATGGCTTTGCAGGAAAGCTGGTCTAGGGAGGAAAGCTGAACTATAGCAAGGTGAGGGACCTGGGGAACGTAGCATAGGGGTCCTCATCTAATGGGGTGCAATATGCATGAAGGAGATGAGGAAACACAAGTTATTTGAGCCTGACTCAGTAGCTGGGTTTAGCTGGGTGGTGTTGTGGACGGGAGATGTGGGTTCTGAAGTTCTGAAGTGAGAAGTGTAAGCACGTAGCAGGGGGTGAGGAGACAGAGCTGGGAGGGTTAGACAGTATCTTTGGGAGGCTGGGAACACATGAATGAATTATGGGATTTTTCAGGATATTTCAGGGCTCTGCCTCTAAACGTCATTGGGACCCCTTGTCAGCTGTGCCAGCGTCAGAGCTCTCGAGTGCAATATGTGCATCCCACAGCTCCTCTGCTGGCACTTTTTAGGATTCTTTTAAGCCTTTCCTCCACGACATAAGAGCCAATGCAGGAATGAAAATTTCACAAGCAAACAATATTCTGCAGAAAAAGAAGCCCCAGTAGAGTTTTGTTTTGGAAAATTCAATTCAAAATAGCCATTCCCTTGAATCTAAACCAATAAAAATCTGAAAAGCAAATTAAAAGCAGAATATACAAAAGTTTACCTACTATCATTTATCTGATTCATGTTCTACTCTGTGTAAATGTATACCCTAATACAGTACACTCTGTGTAAATGTACACTCTAATACAATGCACTCTGTGGAATAATATCTCATTTCAAACCAGGCCTTTTAGATCAATTTACTAAATTGTTAGTAAATGAAATACTGATAAACCCCTTTTAAAAAAGTCAGGGTAAGACAAAACATGCATTTACCTTCTTCTTGTGCTTTCCATAAGGAACTAAGGAACAGTGCTGCAGCTTCAGAAAGAGATAAAGGATTTGTGTTTCGGCTGCGTGTTTCTAGAATTATAAAATCAGAGATGCATGGTTTGTTAGTGCTTACTGGCATTTATTTATTTTGTTCTTTGCTTTTTTATCTCTATAACTAGAGACCCAAAGAGAAAAAAATACGGTTTGTCTCCTTCACTCTATAACATTCTCTGCTCAAAACCAGCCTGACAAATATCTAACACAGAAGAGACTAGTAATCTTTTTTAAAAGGAGGCTGTTTTTAAAGTCCCTTAGAAGGTAAAAATAACATTTTTTTTTTTCATATGTTCCTTACTTTGCTACAACATTGTTTCCTCCAGAAACATTGTCTAGCATGGATTAATGTTGTCTACTTTTGTCATTTGTCAGTTCAGCACAATTAATAACAACTTTATTTTTTCCAGTGGAAAAAGAAAGTCAAAGGTACTGATGATAATCCCACTTAACTGCCAGGTCAGTCTAGAACATCGCTTACGTAAATGAAGCCACACAGGTACGCAAGAGAGGAAAGTCAGACAGTCATGTGCTTTTCAGAATGAAGGAACTAACAAAAGGGAGTTTAATTGCTTCCTTGAATATAATTACAGGAAAACAAGTCCCCTCCAGTTTCTATGGATTTCTCCCATAATCTGAGGAAAGACTGATGTGTTACATACACCTGTGCACATGTACTTACCGAGCTGCATTCTGTCATACAGATCCTTTCGCTGGCTCTCATCTGAGATGAATCGACGTCCCTCTACAAAAGCAGTGGGGAAAAGGGTGAAAACAACCTCCTAAATCTGTTGTAATTCCTACTTTGCAATCCCTAAAGTAGTCTTTTCAAGATACAAAATTACAAAATTACAAATACAAACATAAAATGGGAGGCATAAGTCCATCCCAGGGTCTTTCCAAATCAGTAATAGCCCATCCTAAACCAGAACACTCAAGATATACTTTATTCCATAGAACTGGTGTTTCAGCACTTTTCATTCTTGTATTAACCTGCTGTAGGAACTGTACGGAGGGAGGCGTTTACTGTCTTTTCCTCACTCTTTCCTCGACTGCTGTACGGTCAAGAGTCTTCAATCTCTTTGCTGGACTATAAAGTATTGCCTTTTAGAGGCATATTTCTATTTAAAAAATGAAAAAAAACCCTAAAAAAATAAAATCACATTACTTCCTATGCATCAATAAGAATGATACACAGGTCGGTATAGAAGTAACACAGTGCATTATTCCGTTGGAAGAATTAAACAAAACAAAAAAGGGCCAAATTCTTGGCATTTATGAATAGGAATAATTTTATCAATGTCACTAGAACTTCTTCCAGCTACACTTACAGTTGTTTAGAGCCTATATTTATTTCATGTTGTTATTATTTGTATTGTCTCCCTTTTGCATTTCTCTCAGGATTGTAAGCTTCATTTTTTTTTTTTATTTCAAGGAAGCTATTTTTCTTGCTCTCTTAATACCTACCTTGCCTGATAGCTTTTAATTTTGAAACAACAGTTCAGAATAGAACTTTTAAAAATACTAATATTTCAGTTAAATTTCATGGGTTTGCATCAAAGGGCAATATCCCTCTTTGGCTCTAAATTTTATCTTTATATTTAGTGCTTCTTTAACTCTGGACTAACAGAAACTCAAAAGGTCATTTGCACAATGTTAACACCACAATATTGGTAACACTGACATCCAAGTTCTCCTCAGAAGAGGTTGCTTGTGGTCTTAATAGAACTCTAATGCAAGATTCTTGTAATAGGAATGTGTGTTCTCCTATTGCTTGAGAAGATGTTTTAATAAAGCCTGAGTGAGAATAAGGAATGATAACTATATCCAGTGCATCTTAAACTCCCTTTAAGATTATTTCAGGTAAGGAAATGGCCTTTCCAATAGGTTTTACAATCAAGCTTCAAACTCTATACATTTTCAGCACTTTCTTTTGCTTTTCTCCTTCCAACACTTGCTTTCTTCAATTTGATTTCTTTCAAAAATAATAATAATACTGGCAATACCACTGTTTCAGAGACAAGAAGAAATACCAACTAGCACATCCCTGCAGGCCTCAGAACTTCTACCTCCACAGCATCCTCGGGGATTTACTGCTTGTGTGGAGCCAAACAGATCAGGAATAATCCAGTGGTAGAGAAAGTTACCTCCTCAAAACGGAAAGAGCTTGGGACTTACGTGCACCCTTCAAATAGAGCATAGCCTGAGGAGTCCAGTTTCTCCTTTGGAAATGAGCCTTTATGCCAAAAAAGAGAAGAGACGTGTCAACGTTGCATGCCATTACTAACTAGCACAAATACTTAAATGGCACCAGCCTGTGAGATTCATGGAAGCTGCACATTGAGCCTGAGCAAGCTGTTTACCTGAGGTGCACTCCAGGAGAAAGATATGAAGGACGCTGCCAGGAACAGTGCCATTGCAGGTGCTGTCAGCTTACGCAGTCCCTGTGCACAACAAAGAACCACAAGGTACAGGAAAAGCCTTTCAGATCTGTAGATCCTCTCAACTTCAAATCTAAATGTGAGGGTATTTCCAGTTGCTCCTTTCTCCCTGTCTTGCTGCCAAACCTCCTCTTGCTCAGTGGCTATTTCAGCTTCAATACACAGTGATCTGATGGGAGGAGGAATGTTAAATCAAACATACTTTATTGTCTTTACTCATATTCGGTATAAAGGTTCCATACCGGTGAGAACTGACATCGAGGGAAGCACCTTTTGTGCTCCTATTTACAAGGACATTAGGTCCTCCAGAAATTAGAATAGTGTACAAACTAAGGGGGAAAGATGATATAAAGTATATCTTGATTTTACCAAACCTTGAATCATAGAGTTTAGCCAACAAGGAAACGTAGGGACTTGCCATTCCAAACAAACCAACCAACCAGGAGAGCAGATCACTACTTCCTCAGGAAAAGAAAGTTTTTAAATTTAGCATCCTATTTGCATCAACCGTGATTACACACATGTCACGAGAGAGGCTTTTTTGATTCTTGGAGCTTGTTCGCTGATGTAGCACATGCAAATGAAAGCATTGAGCATGAATCCTCTGTGAACAAGTTGCACCTCTGCTTGTTCGCACAGACCATGTTGTTATTCGTGCATTGATAACAGTGATGGGCAACAGAGAGCATCTAACATTATGATTCACAGTGGTTTATTTCATCCTCTTTTTGAGAGTACATTGTGTTATTAATGTTTTTTTAATGCAGTTATTTCAGGCACACTGAATATAACTATGTACATATTCCTCTCAGGTTATGTTTGAGTTAAAATTATTAAGACCCCCTGCAGTTCCTAAATATTACACTCAAATGAAAAAGCATAAATTGCAAACTAAATGTTTCCCACACACCAAAAGAGTCTCACTCACCTTCATACTTAGTTCAGTGGCAAATCTTCAGTCTTCTTTTCTTGGGATAATATGTCACAAGATCTCCTACAGGTTTGGGGGTCCCTTTTTAAATCTTCGGAGTGAAGGTACCCTCCCCTTCTGTGGCAGGGCGGAGGAGTCTAAAGGGATCTCTTGTCAGCCCTGTAGATGGAGAAGTAGAAGGTCTGATGACTCCTGCGGGAAACCTGTAGTCTTCAGGAAGTCAGGGAAATGATTGAAAGATGGATACACTTGGAGATGCACTCCATTAGCCAGGTGAATACCTTCTGAATACATCAGCATCAGCCCTGTGCATTTGCAATACGTCACCTTCTTGCTAGATGATCGATAACCACAGCCAGAAGCAGGTATTAATATGGATGATGAGTGTTTACCTAGGATAATCTAACATATATCAGATTGCTATCCATTGTGGGAGTTGGAAAAGTTAGTAAATTACTCTCCAGTCATAACATGCCAACATCAAGGAAAAGGTGACTTATCCAGTGTCGCTAGCTTGAGGTTATTCTTAGCATACATTTAGAGGATGCAGTCTCTTGTTTGACTCTCTAATGATCTCTTGTATCTAGTTTTCTTACACACAAATAAAAACACAAAGCTGAATTAAAAAAACACCAAAAAAACCCCCAACCCTCAATAGTCAGAAACATTTTTCTGTCTCATGGATTGGTTGGAGTAACAGCCCAGATCGTGGGCTTGAATAGGTCAAGCGGTGGAGCAGTAAACAGAAAAAAGGCAGGAAGTGGGAATCAGAGAAGCCATTTCCATAAGCTACTTCTAAGTGATTGTTCGACTCATCACAGTCATGGATAGTGGGTTTGGTCCTCAGGCAAAGAGCTAATCATGCTTGATGCCCAGCCTTGCTGGTTCTGTAGCTAGGGCTTTTATCTCTGCTCCTTCGTTTTTTCCTTTGTAAAATGGGAGAGGGGAGCAGAAGGGGAAGCAAAGCAAACAGGGAGCCAGAAATTTGCTGATTAGAAGATTGGCCAGTAGAAAGTTTACTGTGGCAGCCTTACAAACAGGACCAGCCTGTGGTGTAACAAAAATACAGGTCAGCCTGCATGTGTGACAAACACATGCTCATGCATGTGGAGTCTGAATGAGGAGTGCGCAAACAGGCACTGCTAAGGCTTGCTAAGAGCTTTTCCCTGACGTGATGTGTCTGTGGAAACTGCTCTGAAGCACACTGTTAGTGAAGGTGCAATTGCTCTCTTGCTTTTGGGAGGGATATTGCTCTGTTCTCTGCTCATGCCAGACAGGATTGTTCATCGAATATACAGACCTGGCATTAGCTGCAGCTCACTCTGGTATAGATGCAAGAAATGAGAGGGAAGTTCAGGTTTTGGGCTCATGCAGCTCTCGTGATGGCTGGGAGCTGCTATTATACTTCTATCCTTTAAAAAGGCCATGCCATGATGCACCTTAGCCAGCAGAAAGGATTCTACTTGCATCTACTTCAATGTGAAGTTTACATTTTCCCTGCTCTTTTCCTCTTGCTCTGACAGATCAGAGACATTTCTTGATGATGTTTAACCCTTAGCCTTAGAAAGGGGCTATGCATTGCATCCAGGAGACATTTAACAAGCAGAGACTTGGAAAAGATAAAGCTACTCACCTATTCCCTTCTGTAGCGACTTCAGAGCCTCTCTTTATGCACAGACCACAGGGCCAGAATCAAAACACACAACTGAGTCTGTGAAAATTAACCCCTTACCTTTCGTATTGGTCAATGTAAAGTATATTCTCTTCACAATGGTTCTCCTTGTGGTAGAAAAACCAGAATGTGTTTGGCACTGAAAATAAGCTCTGGTTCTTCTGCCACTGGAATGAGACAAGTTAACAGAAAATAAACTGAGAAGACAACCAGCTCAGCCCCTTCGGTTGGAACTGGGGAGAAGGGGAAGAGAATGGGAGGCACGGAGAAACATTTATGTTGTTACCACACTGTAGAAAGACAGCTTCAGCTTTTCTTATCTTTTGACCACTTTGCAAAGTCTGAGCTGCTCTGAGTTGGTGTTGCTGGATTCTCACTCTCTCTTCCAAACCTGGCTGTATTGCCAGAGTCCCACTCGCCTCCTTGTAGAGACTGGGCCTTGTTTGAGGCTGTCTGGAGGGCAGCAGGGAGCTGAACTGGACAGGTCAAAACCTGAACTGGCTTATTGCGGGGTCAAGTGACCATCAGCTCAAGAGCAAACGCAGGGCCTTGACAGCATCCTCTGAAATTAAATGGTTTTAATGTTGTACCATCAGATGTCTCAGTGGCACTAAGGTGTCTAGAAGTGAAGTGTTTAGTTTCAACCAGTAGCAAGAGACAGGCTACCTTGCCCAAACATCATCCAGGGCACCTGAGACACGCACATGGGACTGCCAGCTGTGACACAGGGCCTGCAAGAGACCCAAGACTTGTGGAGAAGCAGCTGAAGGGCAGGCAGGATCCGTAGGGCACCTAACATGTCACTAATTGCTTTTGACTAGGAACTGAATCACTCCTACAGAGTGGAGGGAAACAGGACTTCAAAGAGCACCTCTGGCCGCAGAGGGTAGAGCATTAAGAGAGAAGAACTGAATTCCCCTCTGGAGATGTCTGTGTCTCTTCATTGGCTTCAGACAGCATTTTACACAGACATCAGGTGAAATGAACCCAATCCCAAAATGAATTTCCGTAATGGTTTTTTTTCCAAAAAGTTTTTATTTTTCTCTTAAATTCTCTGTGCCTTTGTGACTTACGGCCCTAAATCCATTTATTTTTACTATGACCAAACATTCTAAGTTGCTTTGGTGTTTCAAAAAAATATATTTCAAAACCACCTCCCTGGAAATCTCTAAGAAGTCTGCATGCAGAACAAAGAACTCCAGGTTTGTCAAGTCTACTTTAGTGATTAAAATTTAAAAGACTCTTCTTCTCCCTTCATAGCTCTTTCTTGTCATGATCCTATGAGAAGGTGGTCATACTACTCTTCCCAGAAATCTAACCACTTCTAGGATGGCATATGGGACATGATTTATTTGCAAACAGCAACAGGAGGCAATACTTTTGGAAGGAAATGCATGTACTGAGAGTGTTTGCATTTACGAAAAACCATGCGGATGTGTATGGGCATATGTAAGCTTGTACTCTTGAAAAATGAAGTAGCCTATAATCGGGTTATGGATCATAACACACTAAAAAACTACAGCACTTCAGGATGATGAGCTGTACATGAAACACTCATTGTCAATCCTGCCATTTCTCAGCTGATTCACATAAATGAGGAAGTAGCTCTGGCATGTAATCAATACCCTAAGTGAGGGAAGTAGAGTGAAGCTTGCTGTAGCAGCAGGACCCCTTATTACAAAGAACATAACCTATTCTTATTTTTAAAGATGATCTAAAGGGCAGAGACTGCTTATCCTGGCACTGTAAATGATAAAAAGCCAATTTCTGGGATTGAAGTTCAGTGCTGAGGTGCGTGAAAAAGTTCTCGTGTGGTGGAGTTTTACCTGGTGGTGTCAAACATACATCACTGACTTGCGTCACGACCATGTACTTTCCCAAATCTTTCCCTAAAAATATAGGCTACAGTCATTGTGCCCGTCTATTTCTAAACTGCTGGTATGGACACCAGTGAGCCGTTGCTTGCTCTTGAGTAAAAGGTGTAGCTGTTGTGTGTAGGTGGCCAGTAGGTACGTCAGCAAATACGATATTCTGACGGTGTCAGGGTATAAATCTCCTGAGATTTATGACCTTTGTCTCTTGTGCTTATTCTCATTACCTGTGTGCTTTCCTGTTAGTTTGTTAACTCTTTGGGAAATACATCTCCCTTCCGTCTGGCATCTGAACAGCACCTAGCACAGTGTCGTTCTGGCTCATACATGCTAACCATAGCATCTTAAAAGGCTGTGAAGTATCATGGCAGAGTCTGTAAAGTAGGAAGTTACAAACAAAGAATTTTGTGTTTAATTTGCAGTAAGAGGATTTAAGTTAGATAGTAAGGCAAGCTTTATAACAGTAGCACAGTGAAATATAAATAGATTGCCTTGGAAGGCTGTGGATCTATTATCACTGAGAAACTCAGAGAATAGATTAGCCATCCCCTTCTTAGGACTCATTGGTAAACTGATCCTGCCCAGAAACACAGTGATGAACCGTATGACCTCTTAACATCTACTTTTGGGCTTGTTTTTTGTGTTTCTGTGATCTTTCAAAGCTGACTCTGGACTTTAACCCCATACATCCCACTCAGACAAGGGGGAACTTTGTATCCAAGTTCCATATTCGCCTTCTAAAACGTGTTGACTGAGCAAACCTTACCTGCAATCCATCAATACATTTTATGTCAGCCACACAACAGAGGTAACAGAGCCTTTGTTGAGGACTACAGTGTGTTCGATGCTACACTCAGGTCCAGGGACTACTGTTCTCAGAAGTGTGTTAATGAAAGAGAAGAAACCTCAAGGGATAATAATAAGTAAAAGTTAAACATGTTACATGGGGTGAGGGACGTTTAAAAGTATCAGGAAAGAGTAGACATCCACGAATATTTGAAAGGTGTAAACATCACAGAAAGAGGTATTACTTCTGAAGTTCAGTGAACCATAGGATGGTACAACATTTTTTTCAGTAATGGACAAGGCTGGGGCAAACACCAGGAAAAAAAGACCAGCTGAAAAAGTTTTCTCCAGTTCGCAAGCTGGAAAAGAGATCTGAGCATCTAAGTACAGGCATTTACAAAGTACGTTAGCAGAAGCTGTACAGCTCTTCAGACAGGCAGGTACTACTGAACGTATCTCACAGAACATACCTTTCTATAATGACGGGAGCACCAAAGGCCAAGGAGTCATCTGACCTTTTCTTCCACCCCCATGAACTTGGCAAAGAGGATTTTTGTCTTTGTCAAGAAGCTACCTAGTGGGCTACAAACTATGCTGAGCATTACGCATGCAGTCATCTCCTCTTGGATGAGCAGTACGTTTGTCACACAGTCTCACCTATGGAGCTGGGCAAGAAATACATGCTGCTGCTGAGCAGCTGGATGCCAACATTTCATTGTAAACAATGGACAGAATTGGGAGAGAGGAAAAAAGGCAAGTTACACTGAGAGACTGCATGATAACCAGACAGTCAGGTGTCAGAGACTGAAACAGCCTGCTCCATGGTCTTGACAGACAAAGTGCCCGACCTCTGCAACCGTAGCCCATAAAATGTGCAGCCTCTTGGGCTGGTTTTCCTTACCCATGCATACCGTGAGGGATGGGGAGGGGTTGATACATTTATATAGAAACAGACATATTTATATGCAAAATACATAACTTATGTAAAGGAAAATGTTGTTAAAGGCCGAACAGGAAACCCTGGGGAGTATTTTCAAGACAAACCAAGTAACTTAGGAACTCTGCTGCATTAACATTTGTTAAACTTTGAAAACATTTGTCCTCAATATTTGCCCATGCATACTGAACATGAAGTACACTTTACCCTTGAATAGCATGTATTTTAATCCCACTATGCAGAGAACAGGAATCCTACTAAAATAAGAGTATTTTTTTGTGTTACACCCTTGTAACAACAAACATCATTGTTGTTTGAAACAAAGCTTGGTTCTAGAGGTAGAAGTCCAATGTAGGGGGAATAAGTAGCTCTACCGGGTGCACCAGGTCATCAGAACTGACAGACATTTCAGATGTTCCCAAAGTGGGTGGGAAACCACTTCAACCAGGTCTGTCAGTGCTTACCTGTCTCAGCCCACAGTGAAGCTCTAAGCAACACACATTTTAGCACAGCAAAGATGGGTCATGAGCCACATGTACTTGAACTGCACACCAGGCAAATGGGGGATGGTGGGAATTTCCTGCTGCCAGATCCACCACATCACTGAATCATGGTCTCACAGCAAGTTACAAGTATTTCTTTTTGAAGAGCTGAATAAAACAGCACAAATGCCAGAAGCTGATTCAGTTGTTACATGAGTCTGTGATTCTACCTGTCCTTGAAGGAATACAAAGTTAAAGACCTGCTATTTTTTTAAATTAGAAACTTTATTGTGAATTTTGTATTACCAGAGTTTGTACTCAAGCAGAGTAATTAACAGCTTAGCTGCTATGTAGTTACACTTAACTCTTTACAAAATCTAGTGGCCTTTGTCATCTGAAGCGATGTGAAGAGGAGGCAGACTATGTCGTTGAGGCTTTTAGGAGTGTATCAGGCATCTAGTTTATATCTCAGGCCCTGTGAATGACGCACTGCTTCCTGTGCCCCTACTTTTCTCTCCATCTCTCTCAGTTTAGATTGCAAGGTCTATAGGCAAGGGTTGTTTGCTCCTGCACCTGCACAGTGCCTACTCTGCTAGCTGTACAGCTGCAAAAAACCCATTGTCAGCTGGAGGAACCTCCCTGAGTAGAGGTCACTTGTTCCTGTCAAGGTATGAAAAAATAGGGGTGCTGTTTTAATGTGGGAGGTTTTCTCTTCAAACCAGTAAGTTAAAAATCTTCCCATATGCATAATCTCTCAAAGATAAAAGAGAAGAGATCCTCACCTGGATTGGTTTGATCTCAGAAATATTACCTATACATTATTATCAGCTTTACGCCTCGAAGAAAGAGTGTCTAGTCAAAAACACCCATCTGCTAATCAAACCAGAACTGATTGCATCAGCTCCATGGTCATTGGTAATGCTGCTGGATGACAGTGCCAAGTTTTCACTTTTATTTAACAGTTTTCCCACAAAACAGGGAACAGCAATCATAGAATCATAGAATCACAGAATCATTGAATGGTTTAGCTTGGAGGGGACCTTAAAGATCATCTAGTTCCAACACCCCTGTCATAGCCAGGGACACCTTCCAGTAGACAAGGTTGCTCAAAGCCCCATCTAGCCTGGCCTTGAACACTTCCAGGGATGGGGCATCCACAACTTCTCTGGGCAACCTGTTCCAGTGCCTCACCACCCTCATAGTGAAGAATTTCTTCCTTATATGTAATCTAAATCTATCCTCTTTCAGTCTAAAGTCATTACCCCTTGTCCTACCACTACACTCCCTGATAAAGAGTCCCTCCCCATCTTTCCTGTAGGCCCCTTCAGGTACTGGAAGGCTGCTATAAGGTCTCCCTGGAGCCTTCTCTTCTCCAGGCTGAATAACCCCAACTCTCTCAACCTGTCTTCATAGGAGAGGTGCTCCAGCCCTCTGATCATCTTCGTTCCCTTCCTCTGGACTCGCTCCAACAGGCCCATGTCTTTCTTATGTTGGGGACCTCAGAGCTGAACACAATACTCCAGGTGGGGTCTCATGAGAGCAGAGTAGAGGGGCAGAATCACCTCCCTTGACCTGCTGGTCACGCTTCTTTTGATGCAGCCCAGGAGACGGTTGGCTTTCTGGGCTGCAAGCGTGCATTGCCGGGTCATGTTGAGCTTCCCATTAACCAACACCCTCAAGTCCTTCTCCTCAGGACTGCTCTCAATCCATTCTCCTTCCAGCCTGTATTTGTGCTTGGGATTGCCCCGACCCACATGCAGGACCTTGCACTTGGCCTTGTTGAACTTCATGGGGTTCGCACAGGCCTGTTTTTCAAGCCTGTCAAGGTCCCTCTGGAGGGCATCCCTTCCCTCCAGCATGTTGACCGCACCACACAGCTTGGTTTCGTCAGCAAACTTGCTGAGGGTGCACTCAATCCCACTGTCCATGCCACCAACAAAGATGTTAAACAGTGCCGGTCCCAATGCCGACCCCTGAGGAACGCCACTCGTCTCCACTTGGACATCAAGCCATTGACCACAACTCTTTGAGTGTGACCATCCAGCCAATTCTTTATCCACCAAGTGATCCATCCATCAAATCCATGTCTCTCCAATTTACAGACAAGGATGTCGTGTGGGACAGCGTTAAATGCTTTGCACAAGTCAGCAATGTCAGCTCACTTCCACATTTGGGTTTTAATCACAAAGCACCTGTGAGAGCACTTCTTACTTTTTTTCCAGGAGCGCCAGTGGTAGAATGGGAAGCGTCATTTCTCCAAGTGTTTGGAGAAGTCTGATGGGCTGTGCAGTTAGTAGGTACTGGGCAGGCAGTAGTATTCCCTCAACAACATTATTCTATTTCCAGTTATTTGTACAGCATATACCTAAAAAGCCACAGTGTTAAAATGCAAATCTTGTTTGAGAATTTAATACTAAAAAGAGGACTTGGTTAACAGTCTTGTTCAGTATGCATGGGCAAATATTGAGGACAAATGTTTTCAAAGTTTAACAAACGTGTCCTAATGACAAAACTCTTTTTTTTGCTCACAGAACCAAGTGCAGAGTAGACAGTAACACAGAGAGTCTTTAATACACCATCAGCCCAAGACATTTCAACTGTTGCCTTCCTTCAAAAAGTGGTAAGCTATGAAATTTATACAGTTTCTGGATTCTCTGCTCAAACTGTCACAGGACAAACTAGGAGAGATCTGCTCCTTCCTGAAAGTTTGCAGTAGGTGGGAAAAGTAAAAAAGCACTGCTAATAGAAGTGAGAAACATCCCCGGTACCTGAGTTCAGACACAGCAGTGAGCTGTATTGTTATTTTCCTCACTGTTTTAGAAATAAGGGTAGAATAGCAGGGAGACTTCAGGATGCCTTGAAATTCCAGGCAATTCATTTAACAGCTGCAGGAGAGATGTGAGAAAACAAGAAGGGCTAGAAAGCTGGAGCCTGATGGTTGATTTGCACCTCATTGCCCCGCTCAGCCCGAGAGCTCAGTGGCAGGCAGCCACAGGTGTACCTTGTGAGGCTGATTTTCCAGCAAATGAGCCCTCTGCTAATTTGAGTACCAAAGTTCATTCAGCTGGTCCTCCTCAGAGGAACTGCTAAAATAGCTTTTGGCATCCTGTCCTATCTCTACCAGAGAGGAGCAGAAGGTATTTTTCCATATGCTGTTGTAAGTATAGGGTCTTGGACTGGTTTTTTAAGTGGGGAATTACAAGCAATATTTAAAAGCACGTGGCAGTTAAAAAGACTAATATTCTTTAATGGAGGTTACTTATATCTGCTTGGAGGCTCTTGTGCACTTAGAGAACATACTCAAATCTAACTGTGATGTTTTTCAGCTTTTCTTTTAAAAGACATTCTGTATCTCTAATATAGGAGACTGCTTCAACTTCCTGGCGTTTATTTTCAAGGAGTAAATCTTTAATAAAAAGCAGTCTCTTCTCTAAAATTATTCTGAGATTCTTACTATTGTTATTTTTTTTTAAGTATTCCTGTGGCTAAGGGCATGTTCATTAAGGTAAAGGTTACTACTTACAGAAACAACGGTAGTAAAATAAACTGGGAGATCTTGACTGCGTATATAAAACCAAGGTGCTGGCATGCAGGAAGCTTGTAATAAACCAATTTAAGTAAAACATTGAGTATTTATGTCTATTGCAATCTAGATTAAGAAATAGTTACATGTGACTTTCCTCTTTGCTTCGCAAGATTATACAAGTGGCAACTCTTGTGTTAAATGCTAGTGAAGCATGTTGCTGGTTTTGAGAAAAGAAGTATTTTTTTCTACCTACAAGAAAAGCAGGGAGTTAACTTCTTGGGGAGGGGGAGGTTGCTTCATTTTGTTTCTTCATGCACGGTTTGAGTAAAAAGGCACAGTTCAGTGAAGTCTATATCCTTCTGGGGGCAAGTTGGTGTTTGTACTATGCAGGGGGAAATCCCTTCAGGGCCAAGGAGTCTGGTGTTCTGCCCAGGTGGGCAACCATGTCAGTCCCTCTTGCGCACATGTACCACCTCGTGAGCTCTAGTTATAAAGCTGTTGTTTAGTTTTCTTTCCCCTCTATCCCTAACAGAAGTCTGGTCTATAATGGTACTATTCTGATAGGCTGGCTATGAGTAAAACCCAGTCTTGGAGGATCTGAGGACTGTTGTTGCTGGTCACGTAGGTTATGCAGTTAACATACACTGGACTCTTGACTGCTTCCCTGCTTCTTACTTCAAAATGAATGTTGTTGTTTGTGTGTGTTTTGGGTTTCTTTTTTTTTAACATTGTATAAAATCTTCTGGTGAGAAGCAATACAGTGTATTTTCAGAGCTGAGGAGTTGAAAGTGATAAAGTGGTGGAAGGTAGGTATATAGCTGCTATATTGGGTGCAAAATATCACTTAAAATCTGGTTCTTAGGAGCTTCAGCTAGCTTCATCTGGTGCAATTTTTTTAAAATTATACCTCTCATATAATGATCTAAATGTCGTAGCTAACTTCCAATAGCACTGCTTGTTTTCCTCTTGTTTCTTTCCAGTGGCAAAGATTCAGTCAAGCTGCTGATGGCTGTCACAGAGCTCTCTTCAAGTCTGATCACATTCACTGGGTTACACTGGCTGGTGGATGGTGTTCCTCAGTGCTGATGTTTCAGCAGATGCTCTTTTTGGGGGTGAGGAACTGCAAGTGAAGCCCACAGTGGGGCAGTGTCAGATGAAAGCTCCCAGCTACTCAGTTCAGAGGAGAAGGTTGCAAATTGCAAGGTAGAGACAGATATCCCACTTGAAATGTGGCTTTATGCCTGCAAAACGCACCTTCCATGCCTTGGTCACACATGTATGCTTATCTTACTGGAAATATCTTTTTAAATGTTGTCTGGGAGAATAGATAATAAAAATACAAATAGAACTGAAGTGCATCTGTAGGGTAGGCTTCTTGGGTAATTCCCTGTGTGGTAGCATGACAGCTGTAGGTGTGGCTAATTAGTATAAGAAACAACTGGGGTTTGTTTTTTTTGTTCTTGTAGGCTCACTGAAATGCTGAAACTCTTGTTGCATTTGCCTTTTCCCCACATCTTCCAAGCCAGTACCCACAAAGGGCAAACCCAGAAAGACAGCCTAATATTTTCCTGAAAGTAAACTTCATTTAAGTCTTAGCTTCTGAAACCTGTCACAAGATGGTATTGAGAAAGCTGCAGGCTCAGAATACTTCAACTGACTTGTGTAGCTGTGGTTGCAGGGTTTAACTGGGAGGCCATTGAAAGACATCAGAAACTGATAATGTCTATAGCTGTAGGAGATACCTTCAGTAAACAGGTGGACAGTTGTTGCTGTTAGACCTGAGCAAAAAGCCATGGAACCAGAGAAGGAAATACATGATCAGAAGTAATAGCAATAGTTCCAAAGTCATGTGAGGTTTTTGTTTCTTTTTAATGAATGCTTTTTATATTTAAAAAATAGCCAATTTGGGATAAATTGGTTTGAGTAATATTGCTCAGTGCTTCCTTTAATCTAAAAAGATAGTCAGCTGCTAGGCTGCAGGGAGTTCTTCAGTTCTTATTTTTGTTTCCCTGTCCCTGACATGGTTTTTGTATTTAAGATTAAGCAGTGACATTTCAGAAAGTATTTCTTTCTTTCTTCCCCGCCTTTTCCAAACCACATCACTTTTAGTTCCCTGGAGAACTAAATGTCATGACTGAAGGTTTCTGTCACAGCTGGTATGTGGACCAAGGATTTTCAAATCACTTGATACCAAAGCTCCAAGTTGTCTGCTGAAAGGAAAAACTGATGCAAAGGATACGTGCATGTTGATCATCCTGACTCTTATCTTGTCCCTGTTCTTTCCAGATACTTTGCGAAAGCAGTGAATTGATAATGTCTTCAGAACATGGAGCTAACAAACGGCATCATAACCCAGTGGACAGTATATGCAGAAAGATCAAATCTATCCAAATGATGGATGAAGTCTCTAACTCTGCCTTGCAGATACCAAAATTTCAGTCCCGGAACTTTGACAGTCCACAGTGCAGTATCAAAAAAAATCTAGAAGAAATACTGAAGAAAAGAACATTTAGGAGTCATGATAGTACTGGTCCACACTTAATCAGTCCCAGCAGTGACTGTGTTTTCTCTGCAGACTTGCAGTTGCTGTCGCCTTGTCTCGGGCGTATCTCCACCTCCTCTTCTGCAAATGCTACATATTCAATCAGAAGTGAAGAGAGATCCGGCAACTCATGGATGCCAGTATGCCCCATGGAGAACTGTTCTCCATCCTACTTCAGACCCAGAGAGGCTAATACCCAGAACAAACTGTGTGCTTTATCAAATATTGAATCTAAAGATGTGCCTCGTGAACAGAAGTATCTTACGTCAAGTCCAAATTTATATTTCTTCACATCTGATAAAAAGTCAGAAAGTGCTATGATCCAGTCTCCTGTGCCAAAGAAGTTATCTTTGAGTGAAAGAGGTAACAATCCTGGAAAAAAACCTCTCCCAATCCACAATCCTAGGCATCTGAACATTCAGCCTACATAGATGACATTTATTTACTACTTAAACTAGTAACAATAGTTTTAGAATGGCTCAAATTGAATAAGACTGCAAAAACACCTGAATAAAATCTTAAATTTTTTCTAAACCATATTAATGTGACTGTAAAAAGTAAGGAAGTAATGAGTCAACTCAAACTTTTTCAAACTTGCCAATTCCTTCTTGTGGATAAGAGATTTGGGTATTAATTTAGTTCCCCTTTAATATAAAAAGACATATGAGTTTGGGTGTGGTTTTTTGTTTGGGTTTTTTGGTGGTTTGGTTTTTTTAAGGATTGTTTTCTTAATAACTTAATCTGACCATGATGATGTCTCTACAATATATCTGGAGGGGGAGGGAAGAAATAGCTGGCCTCTTGAAATGTTCTGGTTTATATATTTACTTCATGCAAAAGAATAGCCAGAGTTGTGAAACATGCATAAACCAGTTCCCAGCTCAGAGGCTCCAGCTATGAACAGTTCCTGGTATAATTTAGCAGTAACAGCTCTGTTTTTATTGTGGGGGAAAGGGAGGATTGGTTAGGTTTGGGTTTTTTGTTTGGTTTTTTTCTTTAATCACCTTTTTAAAAAAAAAAGTGTGTCACTCAAGCTGTGGTATGCTATGTGTGCTTGTGCTATTACAAACATAATATTGTAGTTAGAAGCTGTGGTGCGTGAAAGTTACTACGAGCAAATAAAGCTGGACAATAACAAACTTACTCTTCATAGGATGGAAGCAGTCACTGGGGTACAAAGCTGACAACATGTATGATGTGAGCTTGATCTGTGAAGAAGACTTACTGACTGCTATCTTCTGTGCATGTGACATAGAGCGTACAGGTTTGCCAGTGGCTTTTCATTGTTCTGTTTATTCCCCTCTCGGCACGTTTTCAAGGCTGAGATTGCATTAACAGTTCCTGAGACATGGCAATCTGTGATTAATGCTTGGACTGACTGGCTGCCTTAGCTAGGTGGCTGTATGTGTGGCAGATGCAGAATAAACGTCTGTGCCTCTTTTGCATGGTGCCTGGCCTGCCCAGAACTGCCCCCCCACCCCCCCCAGTTGATCTTTGCTGTATTTTCATGCAGAGGAAGTAGAGGAGCAACATGCTTCTAGCAATCAGCCTTATTGGAAGTGACTGTTTTATTTCTTTTAGGCTTTTTCCTGTTAGAAAAGAGAACTTTGGGAAACTTCAGAGCAAGAAATAGTTCTTCTGAGTTCTACCTCAAACGTGACTAAAAGTGGTAGAAAAAGGAGTGCAGCAGAGTAAGATAATGTCAGCCACAGGGTTTGCCCAATTTGATGAGAGGCCTGAAAGTAGTAGCTTAGCAAATGAGGCAAGCTTTGTTTTTCTTAAACAGAAGTTGACAAAACTAGTAAATGAGATTTTCACACTTCTGTATTAGAAAAAAAAAAAAAACCAAACAAAAGCTCTAAACTGTTCCTTTCCAGGTCACCCTAGAACTGCAGGAATCAGTTGCTTGTCTACAGCTCTGGAGGGCAATTGAATATGCACTAGTGCAGATCAGTAGCACACCCTCTTACAGCTTTTTACAATGGCCTACTGGACTTCAGAGTCTGGTGCATGGAAACCTGTATCTATTTTAGGAAAAGTAGCAGTTTCCAAGATAGTGGATTATTTGAGACATACAACTAGTCGGGGATCGGAAGACAGTGGTCTTGAAGAGCTGTGCAACATGCTTGACCCAGATCAGAAAGATGTCTCCATGGACCTGAAAACATATCATGCCATCATGAAAGAGTGGATTGAAGATTGTAAGAGAAAATGGTAATAGCTTTTTATCAATCCATTTTGTAAAAGCTTCTGTGAAAATAGGAGACTAGAAAGTTCTCCTGTGGCTTGAGCCTTCTGTAGTCTGGAACAAAGCTGGTATCAGGACACTGTGACTGCAGTGTGGGTTTTGGCTGAAAGCTTTTAAAAGTTACAAAGTTGGTAAGCAATCCAGTGTCATACTGATTTTGTGACTCTTGATGCTTCCTTGTTTCAGGGAAGATGGTGCTACCGAGGAACCAACAGCAAGCATGGAAAACCTGGAACTTAAAGTGCATAAAAACACCTCTGAAGGTGCAGACCATTTTATTCTGGTTTTATTCAGGAAAACTGCACTTTCTTACTCTATAACCAAAACCCCCACCTCTTTCAGCAAAAAAGACGCATGTCTGGATGAATGTTACATCAGGAAGCTTGGAGGCCTTTGGGGGTGATGTGTCTAAAGGAGACATGTAAGTCCATTTTTAAGCAATTCTTCCTCAGAATTTAGTACTTCTAGCTTGGAATTACTTGAGAGCAATTCCTAGAACCACTGTTTCAGAAAACTATCTTGGCAGAGTTTCTAATGCTGACCTCAGTCTGCACTAGCTCTTGATGCTATCATGCTCTTCCTCACAGCTTCTGCTCAGACTTAAAAGCACACTAGTAATTTTTCTTACTGATATCTTGGTCCTTCTGTGTCCATTTGCCTTTTTAATTCCCTGTGGTCAGAGTTTTGCCATGTGTTTCTTCTCCTTTTTAAACTGGTTCCTTCCTTCCCCAAGTTCTTAGGTGTATGATGATAGAAGACAGTATCTCCTGAAAATCCAGTCCTTGGTTTTGTTTGTTTTTTTATCTTTGTGCCTCTGACTTGGATTCTGTTAATAGCAAAGCACTTATCTTTGAAGCTTTCCAGTGTTTGTTAATTTTTGCATTTTATGCATAGTCAAAAACCTTAAGATCTGCTTTCTGATGCTTCCCTATCGTTTCTCAGGATCGCAAAAAGGTGATTCTTCTTCAAGTTTCATTTGAAAGCATAACTGGGGGATGGTTTAGGGGAAAAGAAAGGATCAGAAATTGTAGCATTAATACAGAAGTATCAGTGGTGGCCTAATAAGAGGGGATTAACACAGGCTTAAGATACCGTCATGCAGACATCCAGATGTGGCACTTGTCTAGTGGCATACTTTAATTGCAGGGAGCATAAAAAAATAAATGCTTAAAACCAAAACAGTTCCTGGTGTCCACAGAATTAGAGAACTGATATGAAGATGATTTGATACCTCTGTGCAGAGCAAATGACTGTACACTGCAGCATTACAAGTCCTCTGTGGGGTCTCCTCTCGCCTCTCTAATCAGTGCAGCACAGCATCAGGATTTTCAAGAAGCCTAAATTGGATCCAATCACCTTTTTCAATCTTTCCTGGTTTTGTTACTGGAACAGGGAGACTTCTGACTTGATAATCTGTGTTGCGGACCTGCAGTACAACAACCAGAAGCTTCAAGAACAGAACAACAAGCTGAAGCTCACGTTGGAAGCTGTGGATGAGACCAACAATAAGCTATTGGCAGATAACGAGGATCTACGGCAACAAATAAAAAGGTGGGAGACCCTGATGGCACCAGGCCTACAGTGTAATGGCCATGGGCAGACCTAAATTCTTCTAAGTGGTCCAGCCTTGTTTTATGCTTTTAGCCTCACAACTGCTTCATGACAGCAACTTTCTTGATTTAATGTAGTATTTGTAAGGTTTAACCCTCTTGCCTGATTGTTCTGCTCTGTACCTCCTGGTTCTTATAGAATTAGTTATTCATCTTACAGTCTGGCACTTGCAGCACGAGGCGCTGTGGGTGCGCACAGGCAAAATCTTATGGTAAAGCAAAATCAAACAAATTAAAAAAAAAAAAAGGGGGGGGGCTTAATATTACTAGGAGAACAGGCAAGCACGGGAAGACTTCCACTCCTAGACCACACACTTGCTGCCAAGCAGAGGGGAAATGAGCACGTAAGAGCTATTTTGCTAGTCCCTTGAGGAACTGAAGTGAGTTGCCTCACTAGCTTAGTATTGCTGCAGCCTGGGGACCCATCAATGCCACAAGTACAAACCTATTTTTACAGTGAGTTCATAATGCTCATCTGACCCAATTAATTCAAATGTGATATAGTTATGTCAACTGCCAAACCATTCCCAGTATCTTCTGGGGAGATTAAGGCGAAAGTCCTGCAGCGTAGCTGGCATGGGACATGTGCCCTCATGTTGGACCATGTGCTCTGCAGCCTAGAGCTAGCCAAGAAAAGGGCCTTGCCCTGCTGGTTAAATATACATTGATTGGGGTATCAGATCAGGATAAGAAAATGATGCAGAGCTTATCCTTGAAAACTGAACTGAAATGGCTTCTGTAACTGCTACTGGTGAAGTATTGTAAAGATGAGTTTATGTGCTCAGGTAACCTGATATATCTGACTCTAACAGGTTAGATTGTCAGGTGGATGCAAACAAAAGCATGCTATCTTGGATGTTATGTTTGCCTGAGGTTTCATCTCTTACTGTGAGAACAGAAGGGGGTGATAAATAGAGGGTAAGTCCATGAGCCTTTACTTACTGAACAAAAATAATGGGCTTATACTTGATGGTTGCTCTTCTGTTAAGTATCTGTGCCAAAGAATAAGTCCCTGGTGGCTTCTAAAAATACTGTTCTTGGTATTTCAAGCCTATCTAATGACCAACAGTAACTCGCTAAAGTTTCTCTGGATTTGCTTCCCCCCACGCAGCATCCAGCATTCTGTGCTGAAAGCCAAATCACTGGAAGAAGAACTAGAAGAAGCAAAAACCAACCTGAACCTGTCAGAAGAGACGAGACAGCAGATTCTCTGCCAGAATAAACAGCTTGTAGGTGCTCTTATTTCTTAGCTTACATTCCACAGCATCTCATACCTTGCTGTAACAATGGCATGGCCGCTCAGACTGTAAAAATTGGCAGTATGACCTCCTCTCTACCAGTAGGTACTGAGGCTTCTTGAGGATGTTTGAAATGTGACTTATTAGCGTTATGAAAACACTGTGAAGTTTTTGCATGGAAGTTTCTTTAGGCTATTGTCAGTTACAATGAAGAAAACAATTAAAAGGGCCAGTCTTGCATATAATTATGCTTAAAGACAACAGCTCTCATGCTGCCATCATTGAGCCCTGTCTGCTTTGAAGTTGGTGATGTTTTGCCAGAAGTTCATGCAACTTTTCTAGAACCAGCAGGGACAGGAGACTCAGTTCAGATGTCCACACAAAAGAGTCATTTCCAAAACACCTCTAGGTTATAGGCAATGTCCATATGGGCTGGCAGATATGACGAGGGCCTATCAGAAACCTGTCCATTCTGGACTGACAGCTGGAAGTCAGGCAGCACACCTTGGAGTGTCTCAAGGAGCACAAGCTGCCTACATAAGAGCATCTGAATTGCACCCCAGGTGTCTGAGTAGCAAAGCCTGTGTGACTGTAAGAGGTGTAAGCTGTAAGATCCTGGTAAAAAGGCTGATGTGGCTGTGGCTTTAGCAGGTGTTGCCAGACACCAGAGCGTAGGTTCTCTAGAGAACATACGTTTGCATCGCTGCCACGTGTGTTGTTCACACTACAGTGGCATCTCTGTGTCTTGCTGTGTGGGTGTAGCTGTAAATTGGTGTTCCATAGCTCTGTGCACTGCTGATGGTGGGTATTTAGAAATCAAGACTTCCATGCTGAGAAAGAACACAAGATTTTTTTGATGCTATCTTGCTGCAGTGTGTGTATGGTTTTGTTTTAATTTCAAATTACATGCATAATTCACCTTGTGAGAAGATGATGGGGTGGGAGGGAGAAATATTATTAGAAGTTTTGTAGCTGTGCTTATAAATCCCTTAGTTACTGTTCCCTGTGCAATGGAGGCACCAAGTGGGATGCTACTACCTTTCTTCATGTCTGATATGAAAAGTGTGGTGTGACACATAGGCTTTCCAGATTTGTCTTAACTCAAGCATGAGCACAACTAGATTTGCTCGCTCTGGCCTTGAATACCTCCTTCCTATCATCCACTGGTCTGACTTTTGCTCTGATTTGAAATGCCTGTGTCAAACCCTTCAGTGAGGGTTCATGAGCCGGACCAGCCTCAGCACTCCCCTTTTTGCTGTGCTCTCTGAAGCAAAGGAATGCAGCACTACAGCTTCATGTTAGGCCCTGGATGTGTTTGTGGTCTGCTGCTTTTTGGCTTAGTTTGGCTTTGAATGTTAAACTTGACATGCTAAAAACAACTATTTTGTTTCTCTCTCTCTCTCTTTAATAAACCTGATCAGGAAAAAGAAAATCAGTCTCTCATCATCAAAATTACTTCTCTCCAGGAAGAGGTAAAATAAATCATGACTTTGCAAGTACATGTTCTTGTCTAGCTAAAAGCTCACCATTAAGAAATGAAATGTTTATCAGACTTTGAAGCCTGACATGCTGATTAGGTTATCAAAATATCTTACATTTTACAAGGATGACTTATCATAAAACTTTATAACTTGAAGTTGCACTGTGCTTCAGACTCTTCATTTGCTGGGTAAGTAAGGAGACAAGGTTGGGGAAGCATGGGAGACAGGCACAAACAGGTTTCTCCCCCCGCCCCCCCCTCCTTATTCAAATATTTTGAGACAAATTCCAAATATGTCTAATACAGCTATAAATATACTAACTCTATATTGAAACAATCTCCATCTAAGACTTTTTCATTTCATATTCATTTGTTTCCCTTCTTTAAAATCCAAAGAAGGAGCCCTGTATAGAGCTGTGTTGTTGTCGTGTCGTCGTCCCCCCCCCCCCGCCCCGAAAAAAAAAAAGCAGTGGCTGGTGGCTCCGCTCAGATGGATCCATTGATACTGGCCAAGAACCTACAGGAGGCTTGTGGAAGCTAATGGAGCTATATCTCTAGGTTCTCTTTTTTTCCTTTTTTCTTCTTGTTTTGTTAAGAGGAGAGCTATTCATTCTTACTTTCTCTTCTTTATTTCATTAAAGTAAATATTTTATAAACCGTTTTTTATCAGGTGATGTTTTAATACTTGCTTACAGCCTGTATTTTAGACTATTTAGGATGAAATAGAGGAACAGGTTAAATCGTGCATAGTAATGAAAAGAAGCACCTCATGGATTCAGGAGTCTATTATAATAATGTGGTAGTCATTGTTCTTTGCATGTTTACCATGCTCAAGATTAGTCTTTCTGAAAAGCTTGTAAGTCCAAATAGCTATTAAATTGCATCTTTATATAATAATTCTCATGCTGCAGGCCTGAAAGCTTTTCTTTAGCTTTCTAGGTCTGGTAGTGTTTATAAATCACACTTTGAGGTTTTATCTTTTAACAGTGCTCTGGAGAAAACAGGGGAAAAAGGAGCAGAAACAGTTTCAGTAGGGCAAGCACATACAACGTATGTGCATAAATGCTGGTAGTGCTTTAGAGTAGGCAGTAGCTTGGGGGTGGAGATGTCATTTTGCCTAGTTTCTTCAAGGAGAAGCTGTCGATCCATTCAGCTGTGCCTAAATGCTCTGTATCTTGTTCAGAATATTAGGAATAGCATGGACACCGATGGACTTAAAAAGAAGATTTTGGAGCTGTCTAAAAATGCAGCAGAGCTTCAAGTAAGCATTTCGGCTCTAGGAGGAACATAAAGACAGCCTATAGTTTACTTGGGTCTAATGAGGGGAATTTCTGCCTCTGGAAGGTAGACAGCCCTGAACCTGTCTGTAATAAAGAACTGCAGTGCAATCATAACTTGGACAGTGTGACAGCTTTGACTAAGAAAGTTGCTGTCTGGAAGCTAAAAACTGGGCTAATATAAAGAAACCACAGTTTCATTCTTTCCTCTAAGTTAAACTTTTAGGAAAACTTTTCCCCACTTTTTGGGAAAATATATTAGAAAGTCATACTTTGGCTGATATTACTGAAACTATTAGCCTGCATGCACAAGAGGAAACAAAGGTGACTGTGAAAGCTGGGAACGCTTTCACTTCTAGCTAAGTGCAAGATTTGAACTTTGAAACACACCATGCAAGGTATTCAAAGAAGAATTTGATTTTTCTAAGCAAAGAATCTTGATACTCTTTTCCCCTTCCAAGTAGGAGATAGGAACAGACTTGTGTTATAGTGTATACTGATGACTGGAATTACTTTTGATCTTTTCATTCTCTAGATCCAAGCACATATGTATGAGAGCACTGTGGTGAATAAAGAGGCAAGCTTGATCCAGGTTAGTTGCTTTTACTTCATTACTGTCTTGACTCAAAATACTGACTATGGGATGACTTGTAAAAAGGCAAGGCAATAGTCTTCACTGTGGCACTTTTATTTCTACTGTTCTCACACTACAGAACCTGATCCTATAAATGGCTTCAAAGTAGGCGAGATCTGCTTTAGGACCTGGTTATGAGTCAGCATAATTAAAGGTTTCAGGATTTTGCTTTTATTTAAAAAAAGGAAAAAAAAAATCTCAACCCATAAAAACAAAACAAACTTGCAAGCTTCAGAAAAATGTACAGAAACTTCTAAAGGCTACTTCCTTCAACAACTGGTAAAAGAATGTACCTGCAGAAGATCCTTCCCTTCATATATTTTACTTAAATCGTTTAATTTTTGTGTCAAACTAGAAATGGTGATTTGGAGCCCAATGGAAAAGCAAATTTGTCCTTTCTCATTACCGAGGTGTAATTATCTAGGCTTTGTTGAAGAGTGAACATTTCTGATGTTGTTTTTAAACTTCTATTTTGTATTAGAAAACAAAGGCATAAGACTACACAAAGGTGTTGTCATTCTCTAGATTAATGAATTATACAAATAGCCTTCTAGGCTAATGGGTTTCTATTTAGCAGAACATGTTCTAAATCAGCCGATGAAATATTTGACTATTAGGCTGTCTGCAAAAATGAGTGCAGCTGAAATCAAACAATGACAAGAGAACCTACCTTCAGTGTGATCCAGCTGATAATTTTGTAGCTGGGTGGTTTTTTTATATTGTTTTTTGTCAGAAGCAGCTTAAGGGCACAAATGAATTAACTTTTTTTTTTTAAAAATAGCTTTCACTTTCTCCTCCTTGAATGATTCAAAGCTTTTGTGGCCTCTGTAGTATCCTTTTATTTTAAAAAGGCTTTTTTAGTCTATTGACTAAATGGGAATTTTGAAAGCAGACTGCTAGATTGCATGTTCCTGTAGATAAAGGTGACTGGTTTGTATAATCTTGAAGAAACTGATGTGGAAAACTGACTTTCCTTGTTGGCACTAGGATCTGTGGGATAAGGGTTTACCTGTAAGCTTAAAAAAAACCCCTCTCATAGCTCTTAATCCAAAGGTAGATTGGATAGGCTTGACAGTCACTGAAAATTATTATGGCAACCTTTCTTTTCCAGGCCTGCAGAAGGTACAGGAAGATAGAAAATACTTTAATTTTTTTCCTTTAACTTTCAGCACCATACATCAGATGTCTCTGCCAAAGCTAGAAACCTAGTTCTATAACCCCACTCTTCCTGCTTAGCTTTCTGTGTATTTCATCTCTTTCAAAAAACTCAACTATTTTTAAAGAGGAAGAGTAGGAAGAAGTCATAAAAGGGATGAGAGGACCAGAGCTCCTACTTGAAGTTCCCGTTTTCTCGAAGAAATGCTCCGCTTGTCTGTGCAGCGCCTTCTATTGTAATGGCATAACATGACTGAAGCCCATTGCTAGTTTGTGACGCTAAGAAAGCTACTACTTCTACTAACTCCTCAGTCTTACCATGAGGGTTGATACATCCTCTATCAGCCCTTCCGTTAGGCGGTGTTTAATCTGCAGAGCCCTACACTTTATGCCTTTAATCATGAAAACTAATGAGAGTAAACTCAAAACATTGCAACTTGTTTTAAGGGTCAATTGGGACTGAAACTCATGCCAGGCATAATATAGTCCAGGTTTTTAGCTAAAACTAGAGTGCTTCTGTCTAGTTTAATCTGCTACTGCTAGTACAGAAACTAGGTAAGTAATAAATTAAAACACAGCATCTGGAAAGAGGTTTTGTGTCTCCTTAATATCAGGAGTTACATGGAAAAGGTCTTCTGAGTGCTTTCTATTGGCCAATATGCAAGATAATTGACTATATTCTTCTAAATTTTGTATGTTACATAATTAGGCCGCTGCTCAAACCTAAATAGCACAGCTTACTGCTGTGATGTAGGATTGAGTATAGTCTTATTTTGGTTACAAAGCATCATAGCCATAAGTATTACAAATGCACTTCAATGTGCTAGTTGTCAGGCTGCATGCTTTAAAGGTTCTTTTCTCCACAATCTCTGCAGAAGGAGCAGGACATCAAAGAACTGAAGTTAACCATTGTGGAGTGTTCCTCAATAATAGAGGTATGGCACAGAGTTTAGTTCTTGACTATGTGAGGGGAAAGCATGCATATCCTATGCTTGTTCTGCATGACAAACTAACATTCTAACTAGGTCTGATGTTATGTTTTAGACTTTGCGGGCAGAAAGAAATGAGCTACTGGAGAACATGCAACACATGCAGCAAGAGCTGATCTCGTGAGTATTGTGAACAAGTCCCAGGCAATGCAGTTCATCAAAAGTCAAAAAGGGCTGATACTTTTATTTTTCCTGCTTCTTTTAGAAATGGGTTGAGTTTCCCATTGATGTCTAAATTTAGCGGTAATGTTCCTGAAGGGATGAATTCACTGCACTGTGAACTGGAACTTGCTCAGTCTTCTGAGGTATGAATCAAATCTTTGCTGAATCTCATCCCAGTTGTCTTGCATCAGTAAAGGAAGAACAAAGCTCGTTCCCTGTAGATCATTAGATAACCCTGGAATTTGAAGCCATTAATCCTAGCACGCAAGCATAGAATGTGAAGGTTGCAATATTGTCCCAAGTACACTGGAGAAAGTTCAAATAAAAGTAAACAAAACACTCGGAGATCTAAAAAAATGAGACCTACAAAGTAAATCTGGAAGAGCTAGGGTCATGCATTTAGCTGGCAGAAGAACAGACTGATAGGAGAAGATAAGAGTTTCCAAATATACAAAGGCTATTATGATGAAGAAAGTAACAGTCTGTTTCTTCTTGTACTGCCTACACTAGACATGAGCAATGATTTTTCAATTGCAGGAGGGGAGACTTCTTTTTCTTTGAAGTCTAATGTAGTGAAAAAGAAAATTAAGCATTAGAGTAAGCATCTTGACAAGGTTGTAGAGTCTTCATGTAATTTATTCTTTAGAAACTCTGATAAGCATCTGTCTGTAGGTACCTTTCCCTTGCCCCTCAGCAGGTACAATGGAGACTGATCTTTAGAATTCTATCCAGCTCTCTTTTTTTTTTTTTTTTTTCCTTCCCCCCGCCCCCCCCCCTGCCCCGAGGTCTTTGGATGGTGACTCAGAGGAGGACAGGAGAGGCAGCCTTCTGATGAGTCTGGCACCGGCTGACAAAATCTTAGTACTGCAGTTGGTTTGGAGTTGCAGTGTCCCCTGTGCCCTCTGCAGAATACCTGGCAGGTGGTTTGGTGACTTTTGGGAGCTATGTTTTTGATCAGACACACTTCACATAACACTGGAAGTTTGGTCTCTAATTTCCTGTTATCATAGCTTTTCCAGTGAAGAACTACTAGAAAAAAAAAACAATTTACATGTACATTATGGTTTTGGTTCAGATTTTTATCTGAGCTATTCTGTGCCCATTCTCCTCAAGACATTCCATGGAGTTCCACCCTTCCTTACAGTGCTGTCTTCCCTTCAGATGAAAGCTGTGCAGCAGAGCTGATAACAAATATATGCTATTGCAGTTATTTTTCTTGTAAGACTTCACTGTGCTGCTACTTGCTTTTTTTATGTGGTGCATTTGCAAAGAGTTAGCATTCACAACAGAAGAAAATCTACTAATGGACTAAAACTACAGGCCCAGAAATGAGAGGTATACTTGGCTGGGCAGCTCTGTTTCAAAAGTAACGTATTGTCCCCTACTGCAGCTCCCTGCAACCACAGTGAGTCACTGTGTTTACCTCTCAAATGCTGTAATGAGACACGATTCCGCCAAATCACCTGTAAAGCAAGTAAGGGCTCTGCTTATTCATCACTTGGTAAAGCCTCTTCTGAATAAAGATAACTAATTATTGACTTCCTCTTGCCTACTCCTGACATGAAAACTTACATTGGATCAGTCGGCAGCTTGGCTGGCCTGCTTTTTTTAAATCCCCATGACATGATGGTTTTGAAAAGCTTTTACAAGCTTCAAGTTTCGGTAGCTCTGACCTTCTGGTAAATACGATGCAGGGATACTTCAGAAAAGTCTAAATGTCACTGATGCTGGTTTGTAATAAGGAGATGTCAAAATAAGCTAGCTGGCTCTTCCATCTCTTCAAAGATTACCAAGACTGAATGCACGTCCCTGGATGAAACACTGGACCGTGAAGTGCTGGTTTTACTTCAGGGACCTGAATACGCAGGAGAAAAATTTAAGACTATCATGCAAAACCTGGTCAGTGGCAGAGCTTATGTGAATAAGGATGTAGTCTATTAGCCTTTTAATTAGGATTTCTGCAAGCATTGATAATCAGATCATGTTTACTCCTTTTGAAAAAATAAGAATAGCTCCTTTGGGGGTGGAGATGGGGGTATACTTACTCTAACAATATCACTTGGCACCTACTCTGACACTGTAACTTATAACCTGGCTAATTCTGGGCAGCACTGTGTCAGGCTAGTACTAGAAATGCCAGGGTTTGATTTTTGTTGTTTGCTTTTTTTTTTCCCCAGCAAGAGGAAGCCTCTGAAGCAGAGGAGCTTGTCATGACTTCTTTACAATGGGTAAAAGATCCTGATGTGAACATGCAACAGGCTTGGGAAAGAAAACTTGTGGTAAGTAACTATTTCTCTGAAGCTATTTTATGAAATAGTGGGGCTGTGCAAAAACTTAAGGTGGGTATCTTACTGCTGCATGCTATGTATATTAATTACTTGACATCGTAGCAGTCCCTTTGGGGGGCAGAGATGGCTGTATGGAGAGAAATATCTTTTGTAACTTTTTTTTTGAGGACGAGGAAGGGGATGATTGTTTTTCACTTAAATGCTGTGCTTTTCCTGGCTTGCCTTGTGCAAGATCTCACTTTAAAACTACGCTTGAAGGAAAGGGCAGATGAAGCAAGTCTATTTGAAGGGGAAAATGAGGTCAGATGACAACACTGTATTGTGGGAGCTATGAAGCTTTTCTGCCCACTGCATGTTTCTGTGTGCCTTGAGCACCCATTTTGCCCTGTGCTCTGAATCTGACTAAGGTAGTGGATGGCCTCGCCATCAAGAGGAGGAGGGAGGTGGCTTTATAACCAGACTTCCAAATCAAAACCTTCATAGGGTTTGCTTTCTTTTGAAAGGCAAAGTGTTCTGCTTTTGCTGGACACACTCCACAGGAAAAGTTTCTACAAAAACCCATTTTACAACTTAATCTTGCGTAATGTATTTTTACTATTCCTCATGCCTCTTGTGAGCCTTGGAAGTAAAGACTTTTGCTCAAGGTAACTGGCAAAAATAACTTCCCCATGTGGCAGCAGCAGCCTGTGGACACAGCTCAACTCTCTTGCTCTTGTTCCCTCCTCCCTTCCCACGTAACAGCATGGTTTCTGAAATTTTCATCTTACTGGTTGTAGCTTTTTCTCTAACCTGCTCCTTCTTACTCATCTATTAGGAACACTGCTACAGAAAACTACTGAACTTTATACTAATGCTGTCTTTTGGCTTCTTAACAGATGCCAAAACCTCAATTCATCCCATTTGGGTAATAGCAGGTGGCACCACAGTATGTGCTGCTTTAAGTTGTTGGCTTTTAAGGAGGAAGATACCCTTCTTTTCCTCTAGTGCTGCAAAATGTTGTAGCTGACCCTCCTCGTTCCTCCTGGGCAGGCAGGAGAAATCATTGGAGCCATCCAGTCCTGCAGCCAGCCTTTTTAGGTTTTTTCTTTATGTAAATTCTGAAAGCTTCCCCTTGGAGAAGGTGCAAGTGTCTCAGTCACTTCACCCTGGTGTGACTTTGGGTAGACTCTAAGAAACTGCTGGCTTGTGCATTGCTGTAACTTTTTGATCTTGATTAAAAACTTGTTCTTCCAAAGCTGTCACAGCTGAAAAATGCTTGAAAAATGCTTAACTGAAAAATGCTGAAAAATGTTTAACAGCTGAAAAATGCTTAACTTACCATTCATGTTGGGATTGTATTCCTGTTAAACATGTGAAGCTAAAAACTTTTGGTGTGGGTGTTGGAGTTGATCATGTCAAATGAATCCTATTCTGGCTCCTAGAGAGCAATGAGTTTGTAAACTAAGCTGACAGAGGATCAAGGTTTCTTTAAAAATAAAAGGTCCCATCCTTCTGGGACCTGTGGGGATGGGAAGTGACTTCATGTCAAACATACTGTCTTCACCTATCTAGAACAAGCCAGATGTGTGGGAAATATGGTATATGGAGCTGAACAATAGTAAATAAAAAAAAGAAAGATTCAAAGTAGCTTCTTCCACCCTTAGAGAAAGCTTTTGTATAAAAATGAATTAAATCTAGGACCATGCACTATCACTTGAAGCCTAAACACTTCCCCACCATTTCCTGTGAAATATATTATGAACATGTTTTTGTTGGGGTTTAGTATTTTTAAGTATGTTTTAAAGTATATTATACATAAAGTAAATTTTAAGTGTGCCTGTGTTTTTGTGTGTATATACATATATTTAAGCATATATAGATGGTGATAGTAAAAATTTTTTCACCCTTTTCCTGCTGGAAGATAAGACTGTGACACATGTGCCCTGATAAGCCTATACCACTTTTGTGTCAAAACCATGCTATTTTTAAGAGCAAGTGCTGCCTGTTCCTTGGTTGAGAAACTGATCTTCAGGATGTGGGCATTTGCACATGGTCACATCCCATGTCATTCCTGTAAATCTATCTAGCAAAACTGCTCAAGCTCTCTTCTTTTTGTAGCATGATACTTGATGTGCTACGCTTTTTTGTTTCAAGCTTATGAACAACATTAGAGTCTAACTTGCAAGTAGGTAACATGGCCCGTGTTTGTAGGATTGATGTTTTCCCCTTTGAACTAATGTAAAATCCCAGAAATATGAACCTCATTCTTACCTGACCTCTACTTGACTCTCATTAAGCATTCTTGAAAAGCTGAGGACTCTCTTGTATGTTCAGTTGAATGAGGTCAGAGAAAGAGGACTGGATTCTTCTTTCTCAGTACTTTATACTGCAAGTCACTGTTCAGAGAAATACAGAGGATGCAATGTTACTTAACGCTTCATTTTTACCATCTTCCCCTTTTTCTTCCTACAAATCAGAGGTAAAACTGAAAGCTTTTGTCACAGGGTTCATCCCTTGGACAGATTTCATCTGCTAGGCATGCATGACAAAATGAAATATGGATTTATTGGTTTGGGGGTTGTTTTATTTTGCTGTAATAAGAACTCAAATTGGTGCCAATGGACTTAGTCGTACTTTGAGGAAAGGGTCACAGAAGTCTTAATTACCAGTTTTAGGGCTTCCTGCAAGATGGTCATTATTAAAACTTCCCCTTATGAAATATGTTTTTTTGTTGCTGTATCTGGGCATCTTGTGATGGAAGTTTTCTGGGGTAAGTTGTAAAAACTCCCTCGTGCACCATGTACTCTTCTGCCATATTTACTGTAAATACTTGCTAATTGTATATTTGTTTTACGAGGGATAAAGAGGAAGAGGACTACCTGTGTACCCTAGATCTGCCCAGAAAGAAAGGCTGAGAGTGGCTTTTGACTTAAAGTAACCTTTCGAAAAAAGTGGGAGTCATTTGTCAAATTAAACTTGCATATGGAAGGCTTACATTTTCTTGTGCAAACTGTTATGCATTGCTCCATCTTAAAAAAAAAAAAAGTCTTAAAGTACTAACCATTGGCAGGAGTCTAGCCTGTCTGTCCTCACATCCCATCAGATTCAGGAGTTAAGAAGGTACAGGTTTGACATTTAGGTAGCTTTGTTAACCTATTACACTGCACAAAACACTGTTTTGTACAAAATGAACACCCATTTCTCCTTTATAATCTCTTCCTTATTAAACTATTTTTCCTCATTTCTCTCTCTCTCCCTCCCTCTCCCCTTCCCCAACCAGATGCTGCATGAGTAGACCACAGAATATTGTCAATCATCCACCTTTTCATTGCTGATAGTGTTGGACGTAGGTGATGGTACTAAATGGTCGAGCAGGGAAATGAATTCTCATAATGTAAATTTGGGCTCTGGTTTACTCTCTGGCTCTGCTCCTCATCTAACCCCATGGCAACTCACACTCAAAATTCCACAGGTTCTCAAGCAAGAACTAGGAGAAAAAAGACACCTTTGGATCCAGAAACTTCATCTCTTGGAAAAATACAAAGAATCCCTAGATAAGGATTTTGTTCGAATGGCAAGCAACCTGAGGAGAACCAAGACAGAGCAACTTCACCTAAGGAAAGAGCTCTTTGCCAGGTACCCCTTCAAAGCATGTGTGTGTCTCTTCTTTGTTGGTTGCTTAGCTGTTTGGTGGGGTTTTTTGTTTTGTTTTTGGTTTGGGTTGTGTTTTTCATCTTGTGGAACAAAGTTTACTGAATTCTGAAGACTTTTTTTCACAGAGGAAATTATCTGCTGTTTTGGAGCGAGGATCTGGTTTTAGCATAATGTTACACTACGTGGGAGTTAAGGTTTGTGTATGAAGTAACATATGATGTTGGAGATGTCTTTGAAAACACTAGGGAGACCACAGACTGAGCAGTTAAAGAAAGAGGGCACTGCCCATCTAGCAGGTGCAACCATTAAATAAACTGTTGGTTTTTTTGTGAAGCAGAAGACCTGTAGGTATTATTGCTTTGGGAGACAATTGCTAGCCCCAGACAACATAATGTCTCCATTTCTCAAGGGTATAGCTTCAATGAGTTATCTCATTAAATATGAAAGCATAACTTTAGTTTATTGGCACACAGTTTCTGCTATGAGTTTTGACATTACAAATGTGGCAGCAAAAGACAGCAGGTGTAAACCTCTGCCTGCCCACCTTCCCTCCCCTCCTCAGACATTCAGGAAAGTAGCTAGTCAAGTTGGTTTTTTTTTTTTGCCAGAACAACTAATCTGAATTTGTTGTCTTTGTGGAACCCAGGCTTACTCATAGTGTCGGCCTTCTGCTATCCTATGCTAATGTAAATTTTTGCATACATGCCTCTACCTGGGTTTGGGGTGTAAGCAGCTTCCTAGGGCTTTGCATCCCTGAGAGCTAATGCGGAGCAGTCATACTGCACCTTTGCCTGACTTATCTTCCACTTAATGTTGTTAATGTAGACCTCCCACATGCTCTCCCTTCACTCGGAAAAGAGCTGACAAAAATACTTATGGCTTGGTTTCTTAAAGCTGCCTCTCTGTATCAAAATTTTTTGTGGTGGTAGCAAGAAGAAAAAAAAAATACATGAAGGTGAGTTAGAAGAAATGGGCAAAGGGTTTCTGCAGTGGAAAAGGGGTTCCTTGAAAGCCATTATCTTTAGCACTGGTTCTGATGGCATCTGCTTGCTGTCAAGTGAAAAACCCTCTGAAACACTGGGAAATTAACCTGATGAAGCCATGTATCTGCAGTAATAGCTCCAGGGTATCTTTTCTGGAATGATTGACTCTACATCTGATTACTATTTCCCCCAAACCACAAGACAATGCATTCTTTTGACCAAATTGCAAAAGTTTGCCCCACTAAGCACTTGCTCTTTGAGAGTTCTCTGGATATTCCACAAGCTTCTGCTATGGTACCCAGCTGGCTGGGGCTGGCACAGACACTGCACTGTTCAGCTGGGGAGAAACCAGGGAAAACCTCATCCCCTTCCTAGTTCTGGAGCTGCTATAGAAAAGCCTTGTCTGCCTGCTGGGTTGAATTATGCTTAACAAGAATGAAGTCCTTGGTGCTAGATCCTGGTCAGCTGCAAAATGTGACAGCTGAATGTGGTTCTTGATGTGTGTCTTGACAACTAGTGTGTGTCATCTCCCTGGCATGCCTGCTCTAAAATGTCAGTAATGGATTGTGGTTTGTGCTCTCTCACCCCACAGGCAACATGAGATAGAAACTGTCAAACAGTTGCAAGAAGAAACTGCTGGCCAGGCAGAAGCCCTTGGCTTAGAGCTGCAGAAAGCTACAAAGCAGCTTGAGGATGCCAGCAAACAGGTAAGGGGCAGTCTAGTTCCTTCTCCGCAGAAAGCAAGCAAGCAGATGCAAAAGGCTATGTACAATGCATCGCTGCTCTTGGGGAAAGGAAATCGCATGTTCAGAATGGAGTGCCTCATTGCAAAACTGGAACCAGCAGAGGAAGTAAAATTTGAGGGGGTGGTGACAACAGTTTGCTGATGAAAGAGGCAGCATTGCATATTTGTGGTGGCTTAAAAAAAAGAAAAGAGAAAAACCACCAAAAATAGCTTCCATACACAGTCCACCCCAACGTAAAAATGCAGAAGTTCAGAGGGAGCTTTATCACTTCCTGAGAAAGAACAGATGCAGTTTGGTTTCACTTACATGAACTGTAGAGGCTCCTTGTGTTAGCCAGGCTGCTTTATCTTTTTTCCCCTCCCTCCTTTTTTCTTAAATATTGTTTTGTGCTTAGGCAGAGGATCAAGTTGAAGCCTTTCACTCTGCTTGTGAGGAAGCCGCATCCTTGAAATGCAAGTTAGAGGAAGCCATTTCTGAGCAGCAAAAACTCAAGGATGTGAATGCAGCTTTAACCAGCGTTTGCCAGTTGCTTGAAGAAAAGGTGGAAGACCAGAAAAGTAAGTAACTACTGGCAGTGTGCCAGCATTCACTCTTGCACAGGCAAATCCTTTATGGTTTAGTTTATGGCAAAGGGGAACAGGACTGACCTGCAGGTAATCTGGTAAAATGCTCTGTGGAGTCTTCTTCCCCCTTTCTATTTTTCCTTCTCCTTTAAGAGATCTGCAGCTGTGGCATCTGGGCTGAGAATCAGGTGGGATCCTGATGAGTGAGTGTTGGGCTGGACCAAAGCTCCCAACAAAATCTCCAGTCCTAGGAGGCAGGGTTAGTAACTCCATGGGTGGCACTGGCACTCCCTTACCAAAGGTGCTGTTCCTACACCTGAATAGCCCACATTATTCCTAACAAAATCATCCCTCTTTCTTAAGCTTCCTGTACCAGAGACATCTGTTTTTTTATGTTCTGCATTCTGCTTGCTGCTTGTATTTGCTTTGTGTTTCTGAATAACTGCATGGTACTAGGCTGTTTTCTTTAGTAGAAAGCAATTGTGTCACTGCATCGTACATGTGCAACTTTTGCTACGGAACCATGGAAACTTCATAGTACCTCTTCATCACTTGCTAACATCAACACCTCAAAAGCCTGGGCAGTTAAAGAATGCAGTGGTTTGATTCCAGCACATGTGGCTTTTTCTTTCCAAATTCTGGAGTGCTTATCACTTACAGGGGAAGGAAAAAAAAGTTGACTGACTTAATCCCACTGAACGTTTGGCCTCAGGCATGCATTTCCCAGGGCAATGTGACTGATGCTCAACATACATGTGCGTTGTAAACAACCTTATGTGAGACTACAATTTGACTTGTAGGAAAAATTGTGGGACCCTATGTTTTAGCTCTAAGGCACACTTGTTATGCACTGATGTGGCAGAAACAGCTCCAGACTGTGCTTGCAGGCTTCTGACCAATATTTTGGCATTGTTCACGTGTGTGTGCTCATGTTGCTTTCATGCTTACTACTTCCTTCAAACTGTGGGGTTGGGTTTTTAGCGAGAGGTGTAACAATGGAAATAGTGTGTCACTTTCCAGCTCTGAATAGACAAAGCTTCTCTGCAAAGTGAGCTAGAGTAAATTAAAAGAGAGAGAACCCCAGACATGTGGAAGAGACTGGTGCCACTGTGACTCAAAAAAAACAAAAACAAAAACCTCAAACAAATGCCCAGAAAACACCACCGCCCTGGAAACAGCTGAGACTTTGGCTTTAAATGACTCCAGGTAGTTTGCAGAAATCTCTTTCTATAGATAAATAGAAATAGACTGGTAGATGCGTAGAGAAGTTGCAAGGTGTACAAAGAACAGGGCTGACAAATGAAGATGGCAGTGGGGGAGGACAATATTTTATATTGGTTTCTGCAGAAAGCCAGGCAGGTCTAGTGCCCCTTCTGAGTGAAGGGCTGGGTTGTAGTCTCTTCCCCACCAACCTACCCACTCCATTCCCCTACTTCCCCCCACCCGCATGATAGGAGATGAGAAATGAGGGAACCTGTTGGCCAAGGAAGCTACTTCAACCTAAGTCAGCCTGGCACAGCTCCTTCTATGTTTCAGATGTCTAATCATGTCTTGCCACTAATTGCTACAGCCCTTATCCAGTGAAAAAGCTGAAGGAGCTACTGAGAGCTGCTTTCAATTTTTGCTTGGGCACTGAGGTGATGGTGCTAATGAAATCTCCTTTCCCCCCCACCACCCCATATTAGCTGTGGTGTGGAAGCTATGATAGACTTCTATCAAGGTAGAAGTCACCAGAGGCAGGCCCTGACATTACCAAACTTGAACAAAGAATGTTTCTAAGTATAATGTAAAGCCTATTGACTTCTGTACAGGATGTCAAATTGGAAGGACAAATGCTTCTCTTCCAATAAGTTGTAATGGAGTCGTCCATTTCCACGGGGAACTGTGGCACCTTAATGCTGATGATGTGGGGAAGCATTCCCCCCCTTCATAGCAAGGGGAAACGTAACCACAGGGAAGAAACAGTGCCCAGTGTTTTCTGGAACTTGCAAAACAAAACGCACTTTTAAAATTCTTTCCTGTGAAAAACTGTTGTAGGTATAACTAGACTAAAGCAAAGTGCAATAGGTTTGTGATAGGCAGTAGTCGGGTTTAAAGACACAAACATCTGTCTGCTTGTTATCAAATTATAAGGAACCCCGTAAGACTTGTAAATGTCTCTTCATAGCAACTGTTAATACACTACGATGGGAACTGCTGCAAAGGCGACTCTGTGAATTGCTGTGTCAGGTATGATGCTTGTCTGGTGGGAGAAGAAATGGTAGGCTTGCACAGGAGGTCCTCTGGTGGAAGGACATCTACAGCTGAGATGAACTGCATGTAATTTGGCAGCATCTGACTTCTTCTTTTCTAACATGTACATAATTGTGGAGGCAGCAAACTGCATGTACTGATCTGCACATTATTATTTTCCTTCTTCAGCCTTCTGGAAAAAATGGGCTAGAACTTACAGGTGTGGTGTTGGTCTTCACTGTAAATAGTTGTTGGTGATCATATCAAAGGGGGCTGAGGGAAGCTTTCCCTGATGCATTGGTGTGATTTGTCCCCCACAATCAGCCCTCTCTTCTGCAGACAGTCTTGAAAACAAATGTTTAAAATCTTGTAATATTTCTCAGTACCCAGGCATTGGAATAGGCAGTGAAACAGTTATTACCTTTGCATCCCTCTGTGGAAATATGTTGAAAATTATATAACTATGGAGTACTTTGCTTTGAATAAAAATACTTTCTTCAAGTTTGGAAGGGGGTGGAGGGGGAGACATTGTGGGAGGACTCTTTTTCCCAACTAGCTCTAGTAAGAAACATTATAGCTCAGGGTCTGAACAGTCTGGATTTAACATGGAATAACAAGGTATTTATAAAGACAAACAGAAGATCCTACAGTGTATCCTAGGCTATAACAGGGGCATTAGAGGAGCAGAATCAAAACTGTGGACTAGCTGCATGTGAATAAAACTTGTATTTGTGCATAAAGGTCTGCAGCATTAAGGGCTGAAAGTAGCAAGGGGAAACAACTGCATAGTTTTCCTGACAACTGAAAATAGTTCAATTGGATAAAATTCCATTTTGTTCATAACTAGTAGTAGTGTTCCTTCTCTCTTTTTACCTTTTTTTTTCCTCCTTCTATGTCTGCATGCCTTAAACTATTTCTCTATTGCAACAGTGCTGTGCAGAGTTAGAATCTGACTACAGTCTGCTGCCTGCATCAGCTGAGCCGGTAAAAGGGAAGGTAAGTGTGTTTGCTATGACCACTGCTGAGCCTGTTAAAATGTGACACTAGTTTTGTTCTTATTTTTTTTTAATGACCTGAAGGAAGTAAATAACTTTCCTTGTAAGAAACTTTGCCAAGTTAAACATTCAATAAAAATAATTTGAGATATATGTTTATGTATATATGCATGTATGTTTATACACACATACAAAAGTATATTCAAAACCTTATTGCAAAACCAGTTTCCTATTGCTTCTGAACAGTCACTGTGACAACATACAGGTGCTTGATAAATTGCATTCTGAGAAGGATCAGAGGCTGAAGATGGGGCTACATCTTCCAATTTCTTTTCTGTTTTTCATCACTTAAGTAACATTAGGTCAAACGCAGCTGTTTAAGTATTGCTTCAGAAGTATCCTCTAGCCATCTTCAGCTGACACCTCTTCAGCAGTCAACAGCAAGCAAGTGGTGGGCGTTTGGGGCAGGGGGTGGTGGGGCAGTGCTGTCTCCATGCAGCCCAGCTGGAGCTGCCCTCCTGCTCCTGCTGAGGGAAACCTCACCTGTGTGAGCAGGTGCTGGACACTGGATGAACATTCCCCTTCTCAGTCTCTCTGGCTGGCTTGGCTTGGCTGGAAGGTTTTGGGTTTGGTTGGGTTTTTTCCCCTGGTTTTTGTTTGTTTTCCACAGGATTTGGTTTGTTCTGTGGGGTTTTCTTGGTTTGGTTTTTTTTTTGGTGGTTCTGTCCTGCTCATCTTGCCTGGTCCAAGCTAAGTCTGGAACTAGATACATCTGTTGCAAATATAAAGTTGAATTATTCTACCTCTTCCTTTATCTGTTCTGCCCATTAAGGATGTGAGCTTTTCTAGACAAAAAAGCAACAGATGATGTATTTTGTATAACTGTTAGTACTACATTACGCGGATGCAACTGCGTGTGTGGGGGGGGAGTTGGTGACATTAATGTATTCAGCGTGACTGAACAACAGCAGCACTTTCTATTTTTCAATTAGCAGCTCCATTGCTCTAAACAACTGTGGAGCAAAGGACCCACCTTGTGCACTGAAATTCCCAGGACGCTGCCCTTGGATATTTCATACTGGCGTAGTACGCCTCTTCTAGGTAAGACCTGGTGGTGTTGGCCAGTTTTCTGTCTCTCTCCTGAAATATAGGAAGAGTTGATAGGTGATATAGAACAGTATCACTGGTGCTAAACATGCTGGTAGAGTGTGGAAAATCTATTGTTGCCTTTAGCCTATTTTTGCATGTGATCCAGGAGACTGAACCATGTTTATGCTTGCAATTAAAAGCCTGAAAAGATGGCTGCCTGTCAGCCTAACAGGAGTCCCCAAAAGCTTAAGGAACTATTGGTATAAATTGCATATCCAAGTATACTCCTGGCAAGATGCTTGCCGGTCTGGATCGGGAGGGTTGAGTTATGTTCTTCCCATTCATGCTGTTGACTGGCACACACTGAGATAGCAAGCGATGTCCTGCTACTGAGCTGAGGTCAGACCTGGTTTAAAAACTTGAGTGGGTAACGCAGCTACTAACAATCAAATAATTGTATTTGTTGATTTCTCCTGCCTTCATAAGGTGTTTGTACTTCCCTGCAACTCTCAAGCCTTATGACTATTAAAAGCAGCCACGGGCAGATATGCATTGCAGGGCCACAGAACTGCAGAGTGCCTTTGGGCCTTTATAGACAAAGCGTTTCTTCTAGCAGTAAGCTGGTAAAACACAGAGTCTCTTCTCGTGCAAACTATAAAAATGCTCAAATGTAATTCTACGCCATACTGGGGGAAATGGAAGGAGGTCTTGTTTGCACATGCTCCTTATAAGAGTGCTCTGCTGCTCTGACAGGGCTCTTTCAGTGGGCCAACTCGGGGTGCTCTTGCAACTTGCTGTAATATCACAATCCAGCCACAAATAAGGCAGGTATTCTCGGCTTGCACCAATCAGGTATTGATACAAAAAAGAAGACCTATTTCCAAGCGCCCCCTGCCACACAAAACAATTTGCTACAACAAAGCTGTCCTATGTGGAAGCTTCTATAACCTGACTGATGGAAAATCCCCATCCCTAGGTGCTGCAGACTGTGCATCTACAAAATATGTTAAGGCCGCATAACCTAACCCTTTCATACCAAGATGGAAGCTGCCTTATTATAAATCTGTATTCGGTTGGTCTGCTTCTTGATTATTTTAGACTTGGTCAAAAATTGACTTGTGACTAAATACAACTGTGCCAATGACCGCCACTCTTCACACTTGTCTCTCTTAACAGATGCTCTGACATTGGAAACCTCATGCCCAAATAACTCTCCTGTGCACAGCTGGGGTCGGCCTCGTAGACAGAGCTCTGGCAGCTGCACATTTGAAAGCTGCAATCTGGGACACACGACCACTTCAGATGTGACGTCAGTGGGGTGCAAGTAAGACGGCAGAATAACCTCTTGGGGGTGAAGGGTGGAAGAGTCGACAGTATCTAGCAGGTTCCAAGGGAAAGCTGTATCCCCAGCATATGCTGAGTTCAACAGCAGGGCATCTTTTATAGGAAATACTGGACACTCGGTGGTCAGCTGATGGTGTTGTGGGGTAATACTTTGCTTCTATGCACAAAAGCAATGTTGAAACTCTTTACTGAAACTGTTGGTATGACCACGAGCCAAATACAGTGGTGGCATTTCCATTTCATGCTAGAGAACTGAGGCATGATGTAGGTGTTCTTGTGTATATTTTCAGTATTTAACTTGCAACTGACACTCCCATTTAGAAGCCAAAATCCTATTGGCTTTGAGGAGTGACATTTTTTTTGTGGTGTTTAAAGCAAAGACCTCAGAACTCCTGCTCATCAAGCTGCCTCCCTAGATCTTTAAAATATGGATTGAACTGCTTAAGATTATGAAAGCTAGCTAACTATTGTCGGTGAATATTTTAAAAGATAAGGATGTTCCTGGAGATGCAAAGGCAGGCAGTCTGCAGCAAAAGACTCAGCAGCTCTTGAAGCTTTTGCCACTGGTTTTCTGCAGAGCTGTGCAGTGTGGAGGAGGTTGGGAGAAGGACTGGTGGTGGTTCTTGCTATTCGGGGGAGGAGGGATTGATGTTAGTGATGAATTTGCCTTTCTCTGAGACACCAGCTGCCTGACTATAGAGACAGCAGCGACTTCAGTTATGTGCTTAAGGAAAACGAGCAATATATCTCACTGTTGTTTGGGCAATATGCAAATAAAATGTGTATTGCCAGGTGGAAAATATGCTCTGCTGGTAACTATACTGATGCAGACCTTCCTGTTTCCATTACAATGATGGACTCTTCACTTACTGAGGTGAGTGCTGTCTCCGATGCCTGAGATGTGGTTTTGAATGGGTTCAAGCATTTAGTGCCTTACACAGACCCAGATCCAGACTGAGCAGCTAAAAATCGGCACTGCTCCAAGGTGAATCGAGCTGGCAGCAGTCAGCAGGGTGTTGTGACACCTTGTTCTGTGTAGGGTAGTCCCTTCTATTTGGGCACGCTTCTGGAATACTGTAGCTATAGACCCAAATGTCTTGATGTTCACATGCACCTGGGTCGTGTTTTTAGCTGGGGAGTATTTTAAACGTGGTTTCAAGGCTTGAGACAGTGCTATTTCTGCAGTAATACTCAGTTCTGCCAGGGAAGTCTGAGTGATTTTGCTGCTCTTATCCACCTGCAAGAAGCCACAGGATGTTTCAGTTGTGAATGCTGGCTTTCTTTGTACTTTCTCCCACGACTACCATGTAACAGCTGAAAACCGACACCTTTTGCTGTATGAAAACTTTCCTTCAGCTGATGTGCTCAGATATGCCTTCGCTGCTGTACCGAATCCTGCATCTACAGCTTGAGCTGTCAGTCGGCTTTCTCATGGCAACAGCAAGATGAGCTGCAGCTCAGCACACCTAGTTGTGCTCAGTGCCACAATACCTGCTATTGAAATCTAGACCTCAGCCCTGCCACATGGGGCTTCTAATTAGCTTTACAAACTCCAGTGTTGGTGGTGATGATGGAAGAATATTGGTCAGTGGTTTCTGTGAACCTGGAAATAACCTTTGCAAGACTAATGACAGGCAACCTCAGACCTACCCTAGCTGGTGTGCCGTACCTGCAAGTGTAGCAGTGGTCCACTTGTAGCGGCAAATCAAGGCAGAAAGCAGAGTGAGGGCAAAAAGTAAGAGTGATGGGGACTGCCTGTGGTTTCAGCATGCTGCTCGGCTGGGGTAGAGCAGGTGAGGAACTCCTAGCTTGTGCTGTTACTACTTAAGCTACCTTAAACAGGATAATCTCAAGGGCTCTTGCTTTATCCAGTCCTCCTGGAAAGTCACAGCCTTGCAAAGTTGTTTGAAATGCCTGTGCTTAACTGCTCTGGAGCTTTCTGTAGTCTTGGCTGGGCTCAGAAATGTGATTTTCCATTTTTGCTTTTTTTTCTATATAAACTTTCTGTGTGAATGTTCTAGAGGAGGGAAATCAAAATGTTAAAGCTTGCCCCAGAGAGAAGGCAAACAGGCTGTGTCCAGTATCTGTTCTAAAAACTGTGACATGCAGCAAAATTTGAATATCCTTGTTTCATAGCAAAAGTCTCTGCAGCTTTTTTCATTACACTGTGTGGTTGCAGATGTGTTTGAGCAGATCGAGCCCTTCAGCATATAACTAACTCAAATTATTTTGTCAAAGTGTTGTCACCGTAGGAATTTAGGGGCTATCTAACAAAGGAGCTCTTGAGAGCCAGATGAAGCTTGGGCTTTTTATACCTGTTTTGATTTATAAATGTGAGACTTGTATCACAGTCTAAAAAACAGATGATAGGCCTTCCAAATGTTAATGCTTGTTTAGGAGGAGTTATACAAGACTGTGGCAAGAATTTTTCTGTTATGATGAGGATCCTTGGATTATTATGCTATTTGAGGGATGGAAGGGGGAAAAGTAATTAAGATTGTACTGTAGGACCTTCTTTGACACAATCCTTTTATTAGGAAGAAGAACCATTCTCTAATGCCCTGTGGAAACAGATTTTATTAGGAAATCTAGAATGTGGGGGTTTGTTTTTTTTCTCTTTAAGTGTACCCTGTGCAATCCATGGGAGCTCACAATCCTAATAGCCAGGCATGGGTTTTTAAAAAACTGAGGGGTTTCCTTCATTGCAAACAGAAACCACTGACCATGTGATTACCTGGGGAGGGATAGGGCATGTAGAATAATGTATTGCTCTAGTCAGTTCTAGGTGATGCAAAGTTGTTTGTTTGTTTGGGGGGGGGCTTTGATTTAAAAGCCCTTTAGATTTCTTTTCATTCCAACATGCTATTCATTTTCACCTTCTTCTCCAATACTCCTGTAGACCTAACGGCCTGAACAAGGCAAATGCAATGCAGTACTTCCTTAAGCTTAATACAGAATTCAAATAAGAATAAAAATAGCCTGGATTTGCATTAGGGGAAACTTCCGGCTGGCTGGGGCAAGGCTCTGCCAGTGCAGTTGAGCTCTGAGGGGTGGGGGAGCAGAGAGGAGAGAGAAAGCACTTACTGACCCTGGGAGCAGTCGATTGCTCTCAGAAGTGACCAGGGGCCTTGGTCACCTCCTTTTCAACTTTGCTATGTTTTCTGGGTCCTCTGAGGATGTTTGAGGGGGAAGGGAAGCACATAAGTGATCACTTGCTGATCCGGTTTTTCTGTTGTCCCCCCACTTCAGTAGTGTTCTTGGACACTTGATATGTAGGGAGCTACCCAAAGCTGGCTAGTCTCATACCTTCTCTGTTTGGAGATAGGTTTGGGGTTGTTTTTCTTTTCTATTCAGCACTCCTCTTCAGCAGTGGGTGGAGTTCATCACAAGTCATTACTGACTGAAGCCTTTAAACCTCTGTTTCACCCATAAAGGGAGACCAATCTGTCAATTGAATAAGTAAGCTGGAGTTATCCAGGGTGAAATGAGGAAGAGGGATATTTCCCATTCAGTATCTCCCTTGTCATATTAAAAGACTTAAGAGGATGTTGGTTTTGTCTGTGATGTGATAAGACTCAGGTGCAGAACCATGCTGTAGCAGCTAAAGGGACATGAGCAAAACTATATACCAGCCTTTAACTGCTGAATTCCTCTCTGCTGCTTGCATACAAGGAGGAGGCCTGAAGCCTTCTGGACTGGCTAGGTAATTGTTATATATAATATTGAAAACTAGTGTCATTCAAAGACACATGCTAAAATGCACAGCACAACATGCAAGCTTTCTGTGTTCTGAATCATCTGCTCAGTCGAGCTGTTAATAGTAATGGTATTTTTTTACCTAAATGAGTGTGACATCTATAGCTGAGTGAAGCTCTGTACACCTCACTTGTGGGGTTTGAGGTCAAGACCTTGAAAATGGGTATATCTTGATGCACAGCATTATGATAGAACAGTGGTGTGGTAACACGTACGTTAGTCACTTGAAAATGTGCGTTAGAAACAAAACATGAAGTCAGGAACCAAAATACATCTCTGATATTCCTGAGATAAGATTTCTGTGGAAACATAGTTATCACTCCTAATGATGATAGCGTGTGAAGCTACATACTGCATGTATGGGTGGCTTTAGACTAGCAGATGAATCTACATGCACTTATCTAGTTCTTCACTGCTGAAATAATTTAGGCAGAGCTGGGGGAATTATTAAAACTTTGACATACAAATTTTCTACTCGCATGGCAACCCTTTCCCTGACACTAACTCTTCTCTCTTTCTATTAAGGTTGACTGTGCAGAGCCAACATTACCAGCCAGTCTGATCCCTTCCAGGTCAGGTTTTGTGCAAACTTTTAAAAGCCTTTATGAAGATTGTGTAATACGGATGAGTATCTGAAAGAATTTTATTTTGGCAGTGATCGCTTAGCTTCACCCCAAGAAGTTCTTGCATCCTCCTTGGAAAGCACTGCACCAGTGACAGGTAAGCTCTTAACGTGAGGCAGAGACGTGTGAACTTTTTGCACCGAAAGTCTTTGGAAATAGGTATGCTCAAGTCTGTGCATCTACTGAACAGTAGGAGTTCTGTCTTCTGTTGCCTGAATTTATAGGCTGCCTTGTTATGGAGGAAAAATCACCCAAGTGCTCACGTGAAAAAGAGGAAGATGTGCCAACTTCCGTAGCAATGGAGAAAAACAACAATAAGGATCCGGCTGGTCCTGTATCAGGTACAGTAACTGCTGCAGCGCACTCATGCAGTGAGGAAATGGCTTGCTTCCAGCACATCTTTGAAGTGGGGAAACTGAGTACGAAAAATAACTTAATGACAACTTGTGATTTTCTGTTGTTGAACATATTTTTGTCTGCGAGTGCTCTCAACCCTGCCGGAAACTCTGAGTTTAGGAATAAGGCTTTACCTGCTTGCAGGAGGCCAGTAGCCTACAGCACTGCAAGAAGTAAACATGAAATAGTGAAATCTCGATGCTTGCTCAGCTGTCAAAACATTGTGTGGGTACTAAACCCCGGGCAATTTTGGGAGGAGAGAGAATGTTTTTATGGTTTTAAAGAGCTTAGTGATACAGCTAGACTGAATAACACTTTCCTCTCTTCCGAAGCTGATGCTCAGTGCACAAGAAGCTGGGATGGGTCAAGAGAAGAGATGAGGATAGAAGCCTTTGTGTATGGTTCTGTCTTTCACTATAGCCGTAAACACCCAGAAGAATTATTCTTACCAGATCTGCTGGTGCTTCTTCCACTTAAAAACTAAAAGCAAAACAAAACTGGAATATGTGTACACAGTGTATTTAAGCTATTTTTAAAAAAGCTGATCTGAATAAGCAGCACAGAATATGTGTGCGTGCTTGTTTGTAACCATTTTTTAACCTTTACCTAAATATAAGACTACTTGTTGTCATTTCCTGTTTGGTTTTGTTTCTTTCTTTAGTACTATCTTCCTGAAATCTAATTCAGTCCCCTCACTTAAACATACTTTCTTTCTACTAATTTGCCTCTACTGTTAATTTTCATATGTGGTCTAGGTGCCTTTGGCAAGGAGGAAACAGATATGCAAAACAGACCAGAAAGAGTCCAAATAGCTTTAAAGTCTGAGAATCCTGCTGCCTGTTGCATGTCTCTGAATAGAAAGTGTTTCTAGTATTAGAACGGAGACACTGATGAATCTCCACTTGTGGTTTTGCTAGTACCACACAATGTCTTCTAAAGGGGCTTGGGAGCCAGGTCAGATGTGTAGGGCTGCTGCAAAAATCAGCAGGGACAAAAGGGAATGCTAAGCAGAGGTGGCTGTTCATGTGAAGGATGAAAAGAGAAAGCACTTCGAACCTGAAGGTAGGTTGTTTTTTTTTTTCCCCGTGCCACTTCTTTTGGCTTGCATCTGTGTGGGGGTGTGCGTATGACTACGTAAACAGAAAAGAAAAAAAATTGTGGATGTTCTAAAAGGTATAAATAGCTACCAGAGTTACTGCTGCACAAGAAATTAGTGTGACTCTCAGACTTTCTTCAGTTTTTTAAATATTTTCCTTTTTAAATCTTTTTAATAGCTGCCTTCCTGGAGGTTATTTTTTTCCTGCTTTTTAAAGCTTTTCTAAGTTGTGGCACTTGAAAATTTGTATTGCATTTGAACTGGCATCACCAGTTCCTGAACTCTTCAGTACATCACCACCCATCTTCTGGGAAAGAGAGTTATTTTGTTGGCTCTATCAGCACCCTGTTAGTTCAGTTTTTAGGTACAAAGGACAGTCCAAGTGTCAGACTGTGTTTGAAGCTTACAGACACCTGAAATACCACAACTGTATGCATTTCATGACCTGGTTGTGCTCAAGCTCCTCTGTAACGGCAGCCAAAGTACTATGTATTTCTTGACTTCATCTGATATTCTGTAATGTGAAAGAAGATAATTACAAATACTCATAACTTCTCCTGTTAGTTTGTGCGTGGGATTTTTTTACATATTCCTGTGCTTGTGGAATTCCAAATAAAAATTAATTACAAACTGTCTCTTTAAATAGCAAACAAAAAAACAAGAAAACCCCCATGCTGGTAGCAAAATAATGGAATTCACTTATCTAATGGAATATTACTGTAACTCTTGCAACTTCAACTAGAGCAACTACAACCAGGAGTAATATTCTCACTTGCAGACATGTAACACTTCTTATTGGGATTTTTTCCAAGCCAAACATAATTATCATCACACTTCTTCCTTTATGTCTTCATAGTGTCTTTGCTGCTGCACCTCCTTCTTAGTGCCCTCTCCTGGCATTTGCTGCAGTTTCTTTTAGCCCTGTTCATCCATGGCCAGTACACTGGGCGTTGGAGGCTTGTTTTGTTTTTATCTTCACGCTTGGGTTTGGAATGTTTCTCCCCAGGAGCAGATCTGACCAAGAAGGAATTCTGCGCCATGATGGAAGAACACAAAACTGCGTTTCGAAATGTTTCAAAGCAAGACCCGGTAAGAGTCCTAGTGACAGTGAAACACAGAACTGGTTTGGCTGAGCAGTGACAAAGAAAAACACCGCAGGAGGGGACAGGCCCCTCCAGTGGTGTTATGGCTGTTCCCTTGCTATAACTACTCTCTGATATGCCTTTAGGAGGTGAGGCAGGAAAAGAAAACTACTAAAGAGCAGAGTGAGGAAGCACCAGCTGTGGTTCCCAGTAGGAAAGGTAAGAGGGTTTTGCTGAATGCATTTGTGTAATTCACTGGAGTGCATGCCTCGGTCACTTGTGTCAAGACCTGTGTAAAGAGGTGCAGAGAGCTGCCTGTCCCACACCAATTATTATGAGGGGGTTTTGTTTTGAGAAATCGTAGCTGCAGTTAGAGATCAAAATCAATTAGCAGTGGAGAGAAGGAAAATGTTATCATGCAAAACCTGCTTCTCTGATGTCTACAGATACCGATCTAACTAGCCCCATCTTCCTCTAGACAGGAGGGAAAATTTATTGGGCATTGCAAAGGAGTTGGGATATTTGAAACAGTTCTGGCATGCCTGCTCTCCCCAAAGATTTGTAAAGCAGCATCCTCCACGCTAGCTAGAGCTTGGGGTAATATGACATAGATAAGCAGGATGTTTCTACCGCACTCTGCTTAGACATCTCTACTCTTCTCATCACCTCACCTTTTGCCTTTGGAGTTCACTAAAAGTTAGTGATGTAGTAAGTCACGTAACACCCTGAACCTATGGGCTGGGGACTTAAACCAAAACCTATAACTAACCATTCCTGTACTAATTAAATGCCAGTTGAAGCCAACTAAACAACTAACTTTTGGGGCTTTGTACAAGTGGCAGTTACTGACACTAACCCTAATGTACTCTGAGGTACACAAATTGTTTTATTGGCAAGAGCTCAACACTGGAAATCTTTAACAATGGCTTCTGTTGGAGCTTAAAAGACTTTCACAAGCTGGTTTTGGGAGGCTTTCTCTTCACTTTTGTCTGAGAACTTTTTTTCTCTCTCCTCAGGGAGTTCACCCACTGCAGGTGGCATTAAAGCAGATAAAACAAAGCAAAATGAGCCGTAAGTGTCTTGACTTTCAATGATCACTTGCAGGTATGCATTTAAAGCTGCAGTCTTTTACATGATTGCTTCTTCTTATCCTACAGTGACTCTCCTAATGAGAAAGAAGTGGAGGTAAGTCTTGACTGCTTGTATCCTTAAGTATCTTGGACAACAGAAAGATTTTGTTGATAAGCCCTGATTAATATCTTATCCTATATAAAAGAATGATGCTGAGTAGCTTAAACTGAATGTATTTCTATAAGTTGGCTTCTGAAATCTTTCTTTCCAAGCCCAATGGAAATTTTGGAAGGGATGGGATGGGAAGAGGTGGCAATCTGTAAAACTGAACAAAAGATTTGTCACTACTAAAACATTTGTTTGCAAGCTTGAAGGAGCATAGCTGTGACCTCCTCCCAGGCAGAATGTGCTGATTTAAGACAGTTTTGTCAAAAGACACAGATGGCACACTGCGTGCTGCCAGGATATCGTCTATTCTGGCTGCAGATTATTTTTCCCATCGCTACAGATGGGAAGACTGGCTTTGTGGAAGTGGGCTGTGTTTTCCTGCTCTTCTGTATCTCTCCTATAACTTTGTTTGTGGGGTATAGTCCCTAATGTCTTATCAGTATCCAAGTCTACTTTAAAAGCTTCTACATCACTTGGATTATTCTGAAATCTTTTCCTCTCCCACAACAGGCTGAATTTCTGAGGTTGTCTTTAGGTTTTAAATGTGACTTGTTTACCTTGGACAAGAGAGTGAAGCTTGAGGAAAGGTCCCGAGACTTGGCTGAAGAAAATTTGAAAAAGGAGATCACAAATGCTCTAAAGATGTTAGAGGTTAGTATTGGTCAAGGCTGGTAGGACGGATGGGATGAGCGGTTGTGAAAGTGTCTCCCTTAATACAGCTCTTCTTAGGATGCGTGTGTGTAATACGTTATAAGCAAATCCGAACAAAGCTCTGAAGTGATGCAGTTGAAATAGGAGACACTTGGCATTTGAGGGGTAACCTTCACCTGAGTGTATTGAGCACTCAGGCAGTGGAGAATTTTTCTATTGCACAAACATCTGGCAAGAACCCCTGTCTTCAGCTGATTTTATGCTAGGTAAACAGAAGTCTCTACCTACTGGAGGTCTGTATCAAGTTACACTGATTGAGGACATTGGATGCTGATCTTTTGACTCTGCAGGCATGAACACAACCCCTCAGCGTCATCAGTTGGGTTCGCACTTCTTTCTCTACTAATAGCTCATACTGTTTTTCTTACCAATATGCCTCTTAGGCCTTAGTTCCTTTGTGTGAAGAAGATAACCAAGCACAGGAGATTATTAAGAAGTTGCAGAAAAGCTTGCAGTTCCTTAGCCAGTATGCAGCCCGAGTTGCTAGTAGAGCAGAGATGTTGGGAGCTATTAATCAGGTAACTGTTTCCATGTAAATGTATTTTGTACAAAGTTAAAAGCTGCTAGATGCAAAGGGATAGCAGTGTCTGTCTGCTAGGCTTCTGATTCCAGAATTAGATTTGGGAACCTTGCGTATGTAACACAGACTGACCAGTACAGCTTAGTCCTGGCTTTCTCTTCTTGGATCACTGTTTGTGGTGTTATAAGGAATCCCAGGCACTCAGAGCTATATTGCACTAGCATTGTGCAAAAACACACAACAGAAATATGATCTTGATTTTAAAAAAAAAAAAAACAACCCAAACAAAAAAAAATCCAGAAAAAACTTTGCATCAGAGGAATGTATACAGTAGAGAGTACAAGAATACAATGTGGTAACAATAGTCTTGATGCTCTAATGTTAATTCTGTGCCTTATGGAAAGGGCAGCTAATAAGTTTAAATCTATGGAAATTTACAAAGACCTGCTCAAATGTTATGTGTAATTGTGTATAATGCCAAAGAACAGCATGAAAATATGACTTGGCAATACTAGCAAATGCGTGGTGGCAGCTGAGACTGTAGAGCAGAGAAAGAGATGAGGAGGAGTTGTAAGGGCTCAGAAAATGAAGACTAATTTATTTTAGGATAAGAGTAATTACTGGAGAAATGAGATCTGTGTAACTTGGGCATGTGTTGAGAGATGGGTTGTAGTGAAACTTTGAAAGGGTGCACAAAAATGAGAGAATGTTGCATCATGGTGATACAAGATGAGAGTAGACGGTTAAGAGGAAAAAAGTCTTAAACGCTGAACATGATGCAGTTCCTCAGAGACACTACTTTTTCCTACTGCTGTTGCACTCTCTCTGTTAGGAGAGCCGTGTCAGCAAGGCTGTGGAAGTAATGATTCAACATGTGGAAAACCTGAAGCGCATGTATGCAAAAGAACATGCAGAACTTGAGGAGCTGAAACAGGTCCTGCTCCAGAATGAGAGATCCTTTAGTTCTCTTGGAGATCGAGGTAAAGCTGCTTCATCTTTCCTCTTTCTAGCACCTGCCAGATAGACCCTTATCTAATTGAGGCTTAACATATTAGGTGGAGGGGTTATATGGCTGTTGTATCTCCTTTCCTAAAAATAGAGGAAAAAATAACAATTTACTAACAGTATTACATACAAGTCAATTTCAGAGAGTTGTTTCTAAACCGTCATTAATCTTGGGGTGGGGGGGAAACACTGCAAGCATGCAGTAATGTTCTGGCTTTCCTGAAAGTGCATTGCATGTGGTGGTCATCTTATTCCTTGTGAGCAGTAAATTTGGGTGCTCGCTCACACTGGAGCATTCCCAGTAGTTATTTCCAGGTAGCTGAGCTTTGACTGCTCTCTACAGATGCTTCCTGCTCTTTTCTAAATACGAATTACACTCCTTAAGTGCAGGTGCTCTGAATTCCCCCTCTAAGCAGATGGTACAGTGGTCAGGTTTTCAGATGCCGCTGTGCACTTGTGGCTTTGCCAGAGAGGGATTAAATTCTTCTGAAAAATAGAACATGTATTTTAAAAACAGAGTTTTTAAAAGCAGTCTTGCACACTGGTAAAATTCTCACAGGAGCCTTCTGAGTCACGGGCCATTCCTTCCTGACTGTAAAAGATTGTCCTGTAACAGGACACTGCCTTGATAATAGAAGAATACATTTAATGATAGAAACATAAATTGATGGTTGTAGAGGATGTATAATGTGTGAATATGATGCACTTATCTAATGAAACAAAAAGCTTTTTCCTGAACTCTCATTTCTGCTTTCTGAGAGAACTCTGATACACTCTTTGCTGAAACAGATACTGCAAAAAGTCAGACCTTTAGTTGCAAATAAAGCTCACTGCATTCCTGTAAGCCTTTCTGATGTTTGATCTCTTCACAGATGAATCTACGAATAAAAAGCTACCGAATTCTTTTAACTTTAAGGTAATGGCCATTACATGGCTTAACATGAAATTTCAAGTGTGTTTAAGTGTGTGTGTTTATGTGTTTTTTTTCTTTGCCTTGTCATGCGCTGGTGCTCTGCTACATGCTTGACTTGATAGTTTGCTGTCTCAAATATGGGCTGATATCATCAAACACGAGGATATATTTTTTTCAGTCACCCCCACCAACCTGAGGGAACTGCATGTGGTCCCACTTAGAAGATGAAGTGTTCACAGAAGCTGAAATGGCTGTGCTTTCATGCAATGGTTAAGAAATATTGTTCATGTATGGTGTTCTCATTGGGGCTACAGAAGAAGGGTTTAGCACAGAGATGAAAAAAATAGATGGGAGCAATTCAAATTGACTGTAGGAATTCCTGTGAGCACCATTAGGAGAATTTAGATGTCTTCACTTTCAGTATTTTGCTGAAAGCTGTGTAGCCAGCCTCACTTCAGATGCTTAGGGGGCAAAAAGCAGTTAATGTGGAAAGACGCTGCTTTAAAGAATATGGTTTGGGCTGTGCTTATCATTTGATTCTTCTTTGTGTGTCACTTCAAGCTAAGTATCAACATCTATTTTTTTTTATACAGTTTGTATAAAAACAGATGGTACGTTATGTGATCAGTGAGTAATCCAGTCATTCCTTGATAGAGTCAGTAATGCCTCTTATTTGTATAGCCATCATCATCCCTTCGAAGAGTTAGCATTGCAACATTGCCTAGGAGTGCTGGAAATGCAGGTATTGGGTTGCCACTGGTAAGTAAGGGTTCCCAGACGGTGAGGCGCTTTACCTTCTCAAAACTGGCTGGGCTGAAGCACAAAAATGCCAATGCAGTAAGTGTCTGAAACTTCTTCTCTAGGCCCAATTCCATGAACCTGATGGAGATGAACGGAGTGATAAATTCAACAGGAGATCAAGCAGTTGGTAAAGTTACTTGGGCTTGTCTTTGAATGGGGTTAAATATTTTTCAGCTCTAACTGTGCCTGTAACTAAGCAGCTTATGGAGTATCTTGAGGTATAATAACGCTTAGGCTACACCTTTCATATTAGTTTTACATGCTTCAATAGGTAAATAAGCCTTTGTGACTAAATGCTACAGCTCTTTTTTTATTTTTTTTTTACTAAGAGTTGAGAGTTTTAAATTACCTTGACTTTTCTTGCTTTAGAACTAAAATACAAAATCTAGGCATCTGGCATTGATGGATCTGGGTGTGTGGTTTTTGGTGTTTTGTTTTGTTGTTGTGGTTTTTTTAAAAAGATCCTAATTTCAGGCAACTCATTTTTAAACTTAGACAAATAAGGCCTACCTAAATGAGTGTGCTGCTGCTGTAATTTCCTGTAAATGAGTAATTTCCTGCTGTATATCTGGTGGGAGATTAAGGCAAATGTCTTTAAAATATGACAGGGGACGACTGGGAGCAAAGCAAAATGAGAAGCGTCCTTCACTACAGCGGTTCATTAGCACGTATTCCTGGGCAGAGTATGAAGACGAACATGCCGAAACAAAGTAAGTTCACCAGCAGCCTCCTCCAAGGTGTGTGTGCTGAATTAGTTGGTTTGTTAATTTTTTTTAATGAACTCTTAACTGTCCACCTGATTGGGGCTATAAAGTCAAGCTATCGTGAACTCTGTCAAACTGAATGCTTGATGGAAAAGCTTTGGAACTGTTGATGCTTGCTTACAGAAATGAGCAGTCGGAATCACCTGCTGAAGTACAAGAACAACCATCAAGGAAGGAAAGTATCTCTGAAAAAGGAAAATATTCATCAAAATGGAACCTAGAGTCAGCGTAAGTTCTCACATCATCACGAGGTAAAGCAAAGTTTGGGTGGTGAACATGGGAAGAGGAAGCGAAGCTGTAGCTTTGGTTTGGTGGTTAATGCTGACTTCTTAAACAAACCAACTGGGAATGAGTAATCTCAGGTACCAGAGACTCACCCCACCAGGGGTTCATTACTAATCCTAAATGGTGAAGTAAAGAGGAGCCTCATGCTATGATCCCACCTCTTTTGGTTACTCTGTGACAGCTGTTACAACTAGGCTACTAGGTCAAGCTAACATGTACTCTTGTAAAAATGATCAAGGATTTGAGGCCTGCGCAAAACTTAAGAGCAGCTTTGGCACACACTGAGAGACAAGTAGTTATCAAGACTAACTCCAGACTATTCCAGCTAACTTCTCTGGATATCTCAAGGAAAAAAATGCTGTCCTAAACAAGTATCCCTTGGAAGACCCTGCCTTACAGGAAAGGAGGTCTGCTATCTCTGCAGAGAAACTGCTTATTCCATATGAATATCCTACGCTAAACCTCCACTTTGAGCATTCCTGATCAAGGGGGGAGACAAGACAATTATGCTAGTATGTAAAACTGAGAAGACAGCAAGAACAAATATTGCTTTCTATTGTTGATAAAGGATGGAGATACCCAATGTCATGAGAGGTCTATGATTTGGATAGTCAGTGAGGGTAAGGCTTCTCCCTAATCTCAAGGAAGGCACCAAAGTGCTAGAAAACAACAAAACACAAGGCCAGCGCTTTTCACTTGCTTTCTACAAGAGAGATTTCTTTGAGCTGCAAGGCAGCTTTTGTGAATCCTCTTCAGAAACATGGTGGGGTACAGGGAGCATGGGTGCCTGAACTGGGCTCATGGGTCAGGTCAGTCACCTAAATAGCTTACCAAGAACTTGCTTACCAAAGTCTGCATTTTAAACCCAGAACATAAGCTACCATAGTACATAGCTCCCAATACAGTAACAACCTTGTCACTTCTTTTGCTAGTTAAGGATCTCTATGTTTGTTTGTGGGGTCTGGTTTGCTTTAGGGTTTTTTGGGGTTGGGGCAGTGGGGTGGGAAGAGGGCTGCCACGTTTTGGAGAAAAACTGAACTACTCTATGACTGACTTTTCTGTGCAGGTGCAATTTAATGTCATCGTGGGCATCCCACTTCAAGGCTTCCTTTTCCAATGCTAACAAAACTCTCTGGGTTTCTGTTTCCATCCTGGTACTGCTTGCTGCTCTTACAAGCTTCCTCACTGGGCTGTCTCTTCAAAGACCAGCAGATGCAGCACCTGTAGGAACTGGGGACTCCTGGACTTCACTACAGCAACTGTTGTGGCCATACACAGGACTTCAACACAATGGACCACCCCCAGTATAACAAAGGTTCTGACTTTTGTACTTGCAAGTTCTAGATGACAGTATGAGAAACTGAGATAGGATATTTAAGGTTACATGTTTGGGTTTGTTTTGTTGGGTTGTGGGTGTTTTTTGGGGAGATGATTTTTTTTTTAAGCATGACTTGAAATTGAAAACTTTTTCCCCTCTCCCATTCTGATAAGTCATCTTTACAAGTACCCAAAAGGATCTTGGTTCCATTCAGGTTTACAATAAAACAGTTAGTAATTTTGAACATAGCTAACAATAAATATGACTAAGTGATCTAGCCACAAGAGAAACAAGAACTTATTTTGTTTTAACAACAATAAATGTTTGTATTTTAGTCATTGAAGCTGTTCCAATGATTTGAATAGAAAAGGATTCAAGACTTGAAATGTAACTTTATTGAAAGCTTTTGATAATAAAGTTTTAAAGGAAAGCATGAAGTATTTAAGAGTATGTTAAAACTCTTGTAGCAAGTAGTAGCTGATATACAACATCAATAAACAAGAAGCTAGCTGTTTCCACTTTATCAATTGCTTCTTTGCTAGCAAAGTCCTTAAGCATATGGTAGAGTGTGGAATGAAATTCAGAATCTTCTTCTAGCTCTTCTGAAAAAGCTTCACTGGTTTCAATGATCTTCAGCTTTTGTGCTTTCTGACCATTAAACATGTAAAGAGACCAGTCTTTGTCTTTGACAGAATCTGCCATAAGATGCTCCTTTACCTATTGCAGGAAAAAAATGTGCTGTAAGATGAAGCCCATGCCACTGGCAAAGTATAAATTCTAGTATGAAATTCTAAATTCTAGTATACTCAAGTGTAATGCAGAAACAAAACCAAGGTGCTGCTTTGAACCCCTAAAACAATATTAGCTCTCTGTGCCTAAGAAACTGTGTGCCAGGTACTGTATCAACACCAAAATCTTCCACCTAGATGCCTGTGGAGAGAGTAGCTAGGTGCAAGAGGCATCATTTGTTTTTAGTTCTTGCTCCTCAGATTAAGTATTAGGCTAAATATTTGTATTTTGCATGCATTTAACTCAAGAGAGTAGGAGAGCTTCTCAAGATTTCAGCAGTATGGTATGTTCTGTATCTACAACCACAACTGAGAGTATTTTTCTGTCTGTCTGGGAGAAGTTTTAACCACATATGTTTTAGCTCACAGATGGAAACAAATCAGTGCTTAAGTTGCTTATTCCCTCCTTTATAGTAGGGAACAAATGAAACCCCATATGGACAAGAAGACATTTACAGATATTAATTAAAACTTGCAGATCAGATTGCTATTCAGAGGACCCCTACAGTAGGATACTTCATGAAAATCAGCATCCATGTGTATCATCCCAGCTTTGGCTAAAGCCTCAACAGCTGACCTATCAGTTATACATCCAAGCACATTAGCAAGTGTCTGTTACTGAGATGTGTATCCTATTAGAGATCTTGCAAATGCATGAGCTGGGAAGCAGTGGAGAAGCAGGCTCTGAAGTTTTACTGTGAAGTAGTCAACCCCAAATCTTACAACTGCCCCACTAAGAGCATAGGCAGGGGTTGAAGACAACATTTGAGATGAGGGTAACTTATAGAAGTTAATTGTTTCTATCTCTTTAACTGTGATAGAGTTTTGTGCTGGTTTTCTCTAGAAGTTTAGTCAAAATCCACAAACCTTGAACACTACTTGCTCTTGACCTGCTTCTAGATTCCATTTGCTCCAGGCAAAAGCAAAAGCAGATGCAACCAGTGCCATCTGTTGATAGGCCCTAACTTCTGCTAGGGGAGCCTGTAATGCAAAAGTACAAGTTAGAAAATATATATATCATTCACTCTAATCCCCTGTATTATACAATTGTAAGAAAAAGCTTGCTTTAACCAGAATCCACTGGCTAAGCTGGCAGAATACTTGTATACTTGCCACCTGATTCTGCACAACAGGAGGCCTTCATAGAAGAAAACGTTACCCAAGTGAAAAATAGGTGGGGAAAAAAACCAGGAAAACCATCCATTCTTGCACTCACCTTCTTGTTCACAGAGACATACTTGTGAGAATACTCTCCTGGGAAAATATTCACACCAGCTTTTTTCAAAGCTGCTCTTAGGCCAACTGGACTTTTCCATTTTCCTGTGACATGGGAAAGCACATCCTTCTCTTCCACCACTACTGAAGACAACATACACTGATTACCCTGTTGTACAAACCAGTGAAAGCAACTTGTCATGAAAGCTATTTTCTGCTTCAGGCATCAAATATTAATATCTCTGCTATTCCATACATTATCTATCACTCTGGGCTGTAAACTTTCATTCACATATCCTGAAGAAAGCCACTTTCCTGTAGGATTTCAGAAATGATCCTGGTCTACTGCCCCGTGCTTATGCTCATACCGACTCTTTTAAAACCATGTCTGTTACTGAATTGATTTATGTGGCAATGAGCATAGGGATAGTCTTGTGTAACTTGAACCTTTAGAAGGAACAAGTAGCATTAATAGTAGGTTGCTTGAAACACTTTTATTTCTCTTGGTATATTTGGGAGGAGAGAGGAACAATCTTAAGTCTCCAGCTAGTGAAACAGTCTTGTTGAATTCAGCAAAGCAGTATTAATATCAAAGCACTTACTGGAACTTTGCAGAACAATCCTACAGGTCCTTTCTTCTGACCAGTTCACAGAAAATAACTGAAACTACATCACCAAATCACCAGTACTGTTCCTTACAGTGCTTGGAAAGGAAGAGATCCTCCTTCGTTTTCACTGGCACAGAGTGAGATACAAACTCCTCTTGTGGAAGCACCCCAAGTTCTTAATAAAGGACACTGTAATAATTCTATATTTTTTTTAAAATCTGCAAATATTTTATATAAAAATTATTTACAGTACCTTAATTTGTATCTGAATCGTTGCAAAGACTGTAGTAACTATAAGTAGTGCTTCATCCATACCAGTAGGTCGCAACTCCCATGCCTGATATGGCATGTTGAGATGAGCATCCTGGAGTAGTGCTATTGTATAAAAGGCATCCATCTCAAAGGTGATACTCTTTTCTTGTGTTTCATATGTTATGTTGCTGATGCCATCAGTTCTCCACTGTTGGCCTTTACAAAAGGGATGCAAAAATACAAAGATGTATATGTAAAGCTTCTGCTTGCGATATGTGCTGGGGAAAAATTAGTTAGTAAAGACATCCTAGGTTAACTAATATTAACAGTTAAGATAAAATAATAGGCACAAAATAAAAAGAATTCATTTAAGGGAAAAACACCCTCATTTTAATTGTTTTTAAGTACAAGATTGGGCTAATTTTGACAGGAAAGCTTCTCCTTAATCTCAAAAGAAATACAAATGCTAATGTAACTGTCACTTCTAACTTGCTGTATAGCAGTCCACAAACTCATTTTCAAGAGTAACTTCAAATAGTTTTAACAGGTTCTACTCTCTTTCATGAATGTAAAGTCAGAGGTATGTTGTATTTATCTAATAACTAGAATATCACATTTGGGTTTTTAACATTTAATTTTCATATTTTAACTTAATACTAATACATGTAGTTATGAGCTAATCTGGCTCGAAGTAGACTTTACATGGCTTCACCCTAGCAAAACTTGATTTGTGGTATACAGTTGTACTACTGCCCCTTAAATGGTGTGTGGTTTTTTTCCATTCATATTAAAAAGCTACAGTAAAAAGCCTCAACAAGCAGTCTATTATTAGATATGGTGCAGAAGCAAAATAGAACAAAAAAAAAAAACCAAACCCAAATCAACTAACATTGAAGTCCCCAAATTATTTCTGGGCTCTGCATTGACTCTTATCTTTACAGCTGGATTCTGGAAATAGTCAAACTCAGGTATAAATTCCATTATTCAAACTTAAAATAAATTTAGTCCTAAGTTTGTACCTGCAGGATCCCATCGAGTGATCACAGGATCCTCAAAATACATCACATTGTCAGAAAGCTGAAGAGTTATCTGTATTGGTGGATGTGTGGCATCTTCAGCCTCTTCTGGGGGATATGGGTATGCCTCTAATCCAACATCAAGTAACTTTGGCAAGATGGGAAAAGGACAGATAACATTTTTATTAGAAAATGCAGTAGCCTACGTCTTTTTTTTTTCTTTAAGTCCACCTAATCACCTGTGGAGTTTCCTAACACACCATTTAAAACTTATTAGTATTAATGGTTTGCTAATATTGCACATTTCCAACTACAATGTTGAAGACAGTAGAAGGGTGACTACCAACAGGCCTTTGAACCCTTTCTGTGCTGTCGATGGCACCCTTAAGGCAGTGCCACACAGTAGGCATGGTTATTTTTAATAGATTCACAGTCTCCAAAAAAAAAGAGGCTAAAAGCAGATATAATTCTACTTTGTCCACACAGTGTCAAAGGGAATGAAAGAGGTCATATGTGACTGGTAATGCAGGTCTGTGTGCTCGGCTGGGAATGAAGATCCCATGCCCCTTGATCTGCCCACAGTCCTGCTTTCTTAGTTTGTATGGGAATTTCACTTACTAAAGGTTTTCAGCTTCACAGTAAAAACTGTGATTGTAGGTTAGTGCTGCATCAGGCTCCACGACCGGGAAAACTAGAATGCATTGGCTATAGTCCTCAAAGATTTGCAGATATCTTGAATTGGCAGTAATTTTGTTACCGTCCTTCTTTAACTGTACCTTTCACACATGAAAAACTACGAATGTCTCTCTGCTTTTACTTTGGCCAAGAGCATTTTCCAGCACAATGATATGTTCTAGCCCTGCTGATGAGCATTGACTGAGCACACACCCCTCTAAGTGCAGGCTGATCTATTCCCCCCAGCTGCCCCAAAACTTGGCCAAGTGTAATTGAAAAGAAAACTTGGTCCTTTAGTTTGCTGCTCAAGAAATCACGTACAGTGCATATGTACAGTGGTGACACACGTCAGGAACAGCTCTTCAAGGATGATAGGGAAGAGGACTGCATGGGGTATAATCTCTTTCCTCACTTACCTCCACCATGCTCCAGTCCTTGATTTGTTTGACCTGAGGTGGAAGTTGCAGAATATCAATGTGGTACACACCACCCACCGGTACAAACTGTTGCAAATTAACAATGCTGTCATCAGTTATTGCCTCTTCTTTTTCATTTGTCTCTTCCTGCATCAGCAGATCCTGAACTAAAAAATAACCAAACAACATGAGTTAACTTGGTGCTTAAACTAAGATACTGAAATTTCCCACTTCTATTATTTTTCACTTTTGCACAAAAAGCCCATGTGCTTGAAGTGCTTTACACTCTGCAGCATTCCAGCACCATCTGCTGGTGCTCCCCAAATCTTTTAACAATTAATTGAAATGTGGGGAAAGACAGACAGCTGGACAATGAAAAGCACTTCTTGTTTTGGTACTGAGCTTTTTAACAGATTAATCTCTGCTCTGACTTTGTAGTCAATTCAAAATGCTTTATAGAGGAATAAGGTTTTACTCACAAAATGAGTCACATCATTAATCACAGAAGAATTTCACAAGTATGTAATACAGTAGATTCTGGACAGGTTTAGTAAAATTGTATTGGTATGAAAAGAAATGAGGCAAAAATATAAGGCACCTACAGGTCATGTGCTGAAGGTGAAAGACATGATATTCATGAAGAGTAAGAAGGATTTAACATGAAACAAAATTTTCAGATAAAGATAATTCATATTTTTTCTATGTATAATTATGTATATATTACATATATGTATGAATTTAAGTTTTAATTAACTGGAAAACGTTATTAGAAGGCATCAATGCCATGAACAAAAATGCCTAGAAATATTTTCTTTGAAAAAAACAAAAACACACAAGCCCACATAAAACATTGTGCTGGATGTTACAGAAGGAGGACGGAAGTTACTGTTGACAGGGATCAAGAAAAAGTGTACAGCTACTGTAAGTTTTATGAAATTTGCTTTTAGAAAGTGAGATAATCTCAAAAAATGACAAATAGCTATATAAACTGTCTTCAAGCTTTTTAAAAAACAAGTGAAAATGGTGTTAATTTTATAATGTCAGATTTAGTTGCATTATGCAGAGTTTTTATTCTACTGTATTCACACAACAACATAATGTCCTTTTGCAGTTATTCTGAGCAAAAAATTTACAGGAAGTAAAAACCATTTTACTACCACCAGCCACAGTGGTAGCTTGCACCTTAACTTGCTTTTTAAAATAATAATACAAAAATATTTAAGTGTCTTCTAAACAAAACTATTCATTCTTCCAAGCTAAATTAATTTCTTAACACTGGTACAATGAAGTTAAATCCAGAGAACTGCAGTAGTTCTCACTCTTTTCCCTGTTGCGTTCCTGTTTTTTTTTCCTTCTCGTCTACCTGGCTGCCTGCTTTCACTGAATTTGTGGTTAACTGAGTATCCTTTCAAACTCTGTTCTGAAAAGTGGTTGAATGGGTTTGCAAATCATTAGCATCCCAGCAAAAGCATAGTTTCATAAGCCTTCTCTCCTTATTAAAGCAGATAAACAAGCTTGAAGACATGCAGGTATAATTAGTACACTTCTGTGCACATACATTTCACCTAATGTAGGTGAAATCCCACTATGGTAGGGATTTTCAAAGCCTTACAGAAATAAAATAGCAAATTCCTCCAAATGAAGCCCAAGTTCTTTATATTCTCTTGAAAACCACGTTGTTTGGGTGGTCTTCAGGGTCTAGTCTGACAACTGGTTGCTTGGACTGCGCTCAGCAGAAAGTGTTGCGGGGTGCGGTTTGTTTGTGGTTTGGTTTTCTTTTTTTACAACAAGGAAAAGGTTGTACAGTTCAGCTAAACTATGCTGAATAGTTTGCAGTTGTTTTATTTAAGACAGTACTACAAGAAAACTCTCTCTTATTAAACCAAAGGACACCACAACATTGAAGAAATTTGTAACTTAACTTATGTGTGACCGATAAACAGCTTTAGTTACTAGAATTAGGCCCTCTTTTAGCAAAGTGTATCAGCATGTATCTCGCTTTAAGCAAACATTTAAGTAATACTCAGTAATACCTACACTACCTGAGTGCCTACCATTATATGCACTTGAATCATTTTTTTCTGAGGAAGTCAATCTCACCAGACAGCCTGGCAGACTCATAAAGATTGTGTGTCTCACCCATAAACATACATAAACATATGCATAATAATACACAAATGTACATGAACATAATAAACATGCACATGAACATAAACAATAAATAAAATAAGTGTGGGGACAAAATCCATTTTCCTATCTGTCCTATTTTCTCCTTGCATTTAACAATCATTAATAGAAATGTCAACAAAACTCAAGTGTTATCAAAACATCAATATATTTATAAACTTTGTTCCATTCACATAGATATCTATATCACAGTGTTTCCATATATAAAATAAAATATTTAGAATAAGTACTTTTGTAACACTGCACATAAAAGCTAACCAAATACCTTGTGCTGGTATGTCCAAGATTTCTGATTTCTTCTCAGTTTCCTCCTCTGTCTCATTTATATCAGCTATGCTATTGCTGTTTTCTTTGAATGAGATAGCACTCTATATAAAAAGCAAAAGACATTTTTTCATTAGTCAGAGACAGACACAATAAAGAAGAGGGTATCACCTCCTTCAAGGAGGCCCAAGAAGAAAGAGTACAGTCCCACTCCTCCAGCAACAGTTGCACCAATCTTGCCACAGCGTCAAGGTTTTAGAAGAAAATATTTCTACCTAGCTAGCAAAAATAGTTTTGATTAAAGAAACTCTCCAACTTTGGAACTGGATATATAAATAGAGATAAACATAAAATAATTACTTCATTTCCACAGCAAATTCCATCTCGAGCTCCCGAAGTACCATACAAGCACTTAACGTTTTTAGCAGTGTGTGCACTCAAAAATTATGTTTATGCTGACTTTACAGCTGGAAGCGTGACAACAAAGAAAACTTAAGCCAATGTTGAACCCAAAGCCATACTGAAACTCTGCCAGAACCCCCATGTGCAGTCTTAGCCTGTGCTTTGCCCATGGTATTTATTCCCTTTCTCACACTGTTTTTTTATTTCCAAAACATTACCCTAGATTTCCAGACAAATTTCCAACCCAGATACAAATTCATCCCTGTCATAGCAGACTCCTCTGGAAGCACAGCAGCAAACAGCAGTTCAGTGTACAAGGCATCCATTTGGAGGCACAGGCACCTCCTGTGCCCTGTGCTGTGCCCGCCAGTGCGTGGGAAGAACACACATCTCCTGAAACAGGACAGAAGGTGAGGGGAAAGAAGTGTTTACGCATATAAATGTGGGGGAACTCAAGGCAGAGCCAGACAGGAGGAGAGACTGCAGTAGCTGAGAGAAGTGGAGTCTTCAGAGGGGACAGGAAAATTCACAAAACTGGATTGCGAGAAAGAGAGTAAGACCTGGGAAAGAAAAAGAGAAGGAATGAAATGAGGAGCTTGAAGAAAGTCTGAAAAATGTAGGTGAAAACTGCCAAAAGACAAGATTTGTCACAAAAAAAGAAAAAAGGAACCAAGAAAAATGGGATTTCAGGCACTGATTCACTACAAAGGTGTCAGGGACTGAAAAGGAAAAAGGCAAAGATCATTGCTCCAAACATATTAAGAAGGCATAAAACATGATGTTTTACAGTTATTTGTGCAGAAATTTCAGATAAAGAACCCAAGTCATTTATCTGCAGGTTACAGATGATACCAAAAGTGAAAAACCCAAATCCAGTAAGAGGAATACAAAACCAAGCAAACTCCACAACACCTAAAGCCAACATACTCCGCTGAAGAGTGTTGATGAAGAGAATCCAGCAGCCAGAAACAGTACTGGGAAAGCCCTCTACTGGCAAAGCTACAGCATACAGACACAGAGCCACCAAGTAACTGCACAACCACCACCTGCTGAACTGAAACCTATTCTGCACGCTGCGAATCTTCCTAATACTGGATTCCTGCAGTGATTTTATGGGGCTGTCAGTTTCTCAGAAGCAGAATCCATTCATCCAGACATACGTCACAGATTTATGGAAATATCTTACAACAGCACGTGACGTTCCTCATGGCTTGATCCTACTCTTAAACTGCCAACCAAATGCCAACTCATGCATGCCAACTGCATGGCAATTAGCACACCCTGTCCAAACTTCCCCTTCTACCTTCTGTATGACAATCTTTGGTCATTCATCCTTCCATTCCCTTGAGAAGATCTATGACACAGTATTAACACAAGTTTCCTTTTTCTATAAGATGTTTAAGAATCTGGCGCTCTCAGGCACAGGAGACATTAAGAAGCTGTTTTACTGCAAGTGGGCCTCAAGTAACAGCAACATTGCAGAACATCCTTTTGTGAGGTTTTTTACCTACCTTTCTCCCATCAGAACACATTTCTTCTTCAGCAGGCATGCTGGGCTCTTCTCTGGCCTTCTTTTCCTCTTCTTCTGGTTCTTCTACATTGCCTTTTGAATGCTGAGTTAACTCTTTGCTACCTAAGACTTCCAGTTTTGGCACACTCTGACACTGCAGCCAAAGCGGAGATACATGGTCATAACAAGTATGCAATATGCGAACAGCAACACTGCTCGCAGCCAGTGACTTCGGAAGATCAAAACCATGCTGTGTATCACAAAACATGTGATTTTTGAACCTGTAAACAACAGTTAAAAAAATAACATTCCCTAGTAAGATTGGCAGCACTTATTTTTATATTTCTTCATAAGTATTCAAATGGATGTTCTACACTAAAAGTCACCTAAATTCTCGTTTCTTAGACCGTGCCACGCGACAAAAGAGCGGGATGTCACGATACACTTCCTGTCTTGTACTGACAGCTGTCTGTAAGCCCCTCCAGAAAAGCTGTAACTGCATTAAGGGCATCAGGAGCTGCAAAAATAACGGTCCTGATTGATAGGATGACAATGAGGCAGAATCAGATGGCAGCTCTTCTACACAGTACATTCCTGGTAAAACAGACTAATTTAATGGCCAAATTCCTACATAGGTGAAGTCACCAGCTGTCTGTGTTACACCAGTCTCAGCATGTTCCACACAGAACCCAAAGAGATACATAGATGTAAAGGTAATTTTGATAATCAACAGCATTACACAGCCACCGATCCTTGTGACAGTGTAGGAAACAGGCTAAGAGCAGGCACAGGAGGAGACCTTGCATCAAATCAAGCATCTAACTTGTGAACTTGGGTTCTTTCATCAGATAAGGAAGTTTCTTTCTCATTGCAATTCCTGCCCAACCAAAACCAGAACAGTTCGAATAATACTTATTTTCTGATAAGATCAGCTAGTCACACATTATAAAAATCTTCTAGTAAAGCATCATTTATTTTTTCATTCTTGGTTGAAAATTTAAAGTGCATCTCTAAGCTGACCAAAAGGCTTTAACACTAACCCAAATGGGCTCTTCCTGCAGGTCAGCCTGACATTGCTCAGGACCCAGCCTTCTAAGTATCTTAGCAAAGCTTACAGCAACAGGTCCTCAGTCAAGGCAAAGTCCTTTTACCAATTTATTCCTCATATTTGCAGACAGGGAGTAGGAAGTCCACTCAAAAATCTTGCTTTGAGAAATGTATCAGTTAAACGGTAATCTAATAAAAAAAAAATCTTAGATGCAGAACCCACTATGGAGGATACTTGCATTCCAGGCTTCAGAATCTTTTATCTAATAGAACTGAGCACAAAGTATTGTTCACCACTTTGCAAGAAACTGTAACAGCTTAGAAACTATTTTAATGCATCAGCAAGAAACATTACTTCAAGAGGAATTTCAATTCTCTGCATGAGTTTTATTGTTTTCCTTTAAAAATTGTTCTGGCAGTAACAGGGTTCTACTGTAGCATTTTAAGAAGCAAACAAACAAATATATATATAGACATATATCTACATATATAAACCACTCCTGTTTCTTTAATAAAACTCTGATGTAACCAGTACCTTCCTTAGTAACAGGTTGATAGGAAATCCATCAGTTGGGAGTCTGTAGAATAAAAGCTATTCAACATGACAAAGATTATGAGAAAATGGTTCTTGGTGTTTACTTGACTTGGGTACATAAGGCCAGGCCTCATTTCAAATTAAGAATTTCAGTATGCTGTACCTTACTTTCTTCTTCAGATTGGCCCAGATACAAAAAGTAACATTTTTACCCTTTATGACCATCTGCATATTTCCAGTGTCAGAATCTTCATACATATTAGCTGTCTAGAAAGAAAAAGAAGATTAAATCATGTTTTCTTCTTATTTGTATCACTTTGATTTACTGACATTTACACTTGAATAAATAAGAAGAGACATGCAGGAATAAAAATACACCAGACCAAGCTCAGGTATGTTGTATTTATGTACTAAAACATGACAGTTATAAACTCAAATCTCTGTGTTAAAATTTGAACTATGTTCCTTTTCTTCCTCTGAATTCATCAATTCTGTCAGTCAAAATTCTGCCAAATAGGGGATCTTACATTAGCGCCTTCAATGGTACTGTCTATCTCCCTTAATCATGTGTGCTCAAAAATACTTCTCAGGACAAGGTAAAAAAAAAAAAAAAAGAAAAAAAGGACTTACTGAGCAATAAAGCACAGCCCACAGCCTAGCCCACAGCCACTGCACAGATTATTTTATATTTTTGTCAATATACAACTTATGAAATGATAATTACATTAGGAGTTTAATCCTAAACTCAGTAAAGACAATCAAGAATTTAACATTCCTTAATTTGCAGAGGGTTTTGACTGTGAACTAACATACAAAAGGTTCATTATTTCCTTTACTTTTCCTTTTTTTGTTTCCTCTAGCAATATTCTTTTGCTGAACATACTTACATATATGATTAATATACTTAAAACAGCAAGCAAGATCACTACCTATACATGCAACCCAGAAAACTGATTCCCAAGTACATTTTCATGTTCTTGTTTAAATACTCTTTACTATTCCCATGATCTCAGTTTAAAAAATATTTTAGTCATATTAACTTGCATTAAAAACTGTGTACAAGCTAACCTTATGACCTGCTTTTCAGATTTGCAATTTTTTGTCCAGTCAACTAACTTTAATTTAAATCATTGAGACAAAATAGGAAACAAATTTCATACAGCGCCCCTTGTTTTCAACATCTCTGAATCTCACAAAATGTCACAATAATTTAATATTAAATGTCTTCATGATGAGAATTTCCACTCTAAAGCTAAGATTTGCAGGGGTTTTGAAGAAATACAAGTCTGGTATCTGCTATACGCATGATTTGGAAACTCAAATACTAAATTTGGAAACGGAAATACTAATCTCTGTGACAATTTAACAAACAAAACCAACCATCACAACAAGACATTTGTAGCTAACCTTACGTGCACTGGGCATATTACACCTTCAAAGCAGTAAATCTTACTTACTTTGAGGAGGTGTTCTGTTGCTCCATTGTACTTCTGATGAAGCAGATTCTGCAATTCCAGAATAGATTCCTGGTACTGGACTGTTTCTTCTTCTGTTATCTCATTTGGCGGTGTGTCCAATAAAAGAAACTGCAACTTCTCAATTAACTAGAAGACATTATTGGTGGGAAAAGTATCTCTGTTTTGACACCACCCCTAATACACTGCGTGTTCTGTCACAAAAAGCGAGGCAAACTTGCTTCCTTTGTACCTAAACATATCTTTGTCGCAGAAATAATCTTCTCCTAGGATATCTGTAGAAATTGTGCTAAGCCAGCGTTATCAGATAGACAGTCAACCACGCAAAGTGCTGGAAATTCCAGGGTCAAGTCTGCCTTCCTTCATTCCTCTAGTCCAATTCCTTCATTCCTTAACCTGTGGGCTGTGAAATCTTAGCTTATGAAATAGATCATTTATTGAAGCAGTTGGTCAAATGAAGAAACTTTTGGTCAAAAATTAGTTTTAATGAAAAGCTTGCAGCTTTATTTTGGAACCATATTTTTCTATAGTAATAATCTCAACTACGAAATCTTAAAAAAAAAATAGGAAGACATACAGCAATTACATTTTAATTCTCAGAACAATCCTTAGCGTGACGTTTGGAACTCTGTCATTACATTGTTTTCTTCCACTACATGCTAGTATCTTAACATCTAGATGCTTGTATAGAACTAAAAGATTCCTAGGTGCTCAAAGTGACCTGCAGCACTGGGACTAAGGGAGGATTAGATTACATTTTATGCCTCCCTCAGACTTGCCAGACTCTTCTTCCTCTTAGCCTGTGGAATCGCAGTGCCACTGCTCATTAAAGATGTGGCAAAGCAGCAGCAGAATTGTAACTACTACTGTCTTTTTTGTATTGCACCTTTAACATGGTCTACCTTGATAGTGAGCACGTCCCTCAGGTAAACTGCTGATCTACATGATCTCTCAGTTCGGAGAGTTTAAGTTTCCTCTAAAAACATGTAGACCAGGAAGGAAATGCTCAAGTGTTTTAGACCAAGAGAAGACAGACAATCTTTTTGACATCACCTTGCATTTCCAGTAGGGGTGAAACAAAAATGCCTGTCTTCTAGTATCACGTAATACTTTACTGAGCGTACAGTACAAGGTAGTATACGTTTACAGGGCCTGAAGTAGCTGTAACTGCTTCAGTGTTGGATGGGAAACACACAGTGGGGGTAGGAAGTGTGTTTGTGAGACAGACATGACAGCAGGGAGAAGAGTGGTGAGAAGGAACGGAAGTGGCAACTGCCAGGCTTTTGCTTGGGTTGCAGCGTAGAAGAGAAAGGGAGGAGTTATCTGTTGAAATTCTTGGAAAGGACCAGCACATTCCCTGTTGGCTCAGAAAAAGGCAGTATGCAGAAAGTGAAAATTGCAGCACCTAGAAAGCATTGCAAGATAGGAAACCTAACACTTGGAACCAAACCAGCCCAATGAAAGCTGTATTACGCATGCAACTTTCACCCCCAGTTTCTGGAAGACCCCATTTAACTTTCTGAAAAACGCTATAAAGTTAGCACAAATGAAAATAAAATCCTACATTTACAGAGCAGCCACAAATTGCTTAACATTGCCTCACAAACCATCAATGGTTGGTGGCTTGCATTTTGGGAACCCCTGCTCTTACATGACACTTCGCTGGCTGCAAGTGTTATACAATAAAGCTGCTGTCCACTGAAGCATCTATATATGACACGAGCTTATATGTTCTGGCTCAAGACTCTTTGAAGTGTACATAGCAGGCAAGATGGATGTTGGAATACTAGAGGTCCGTGTAGAAACATTACACAGAAATCCCTCAAATGCACTGCATATTTAAAGTCAATAGTCATCTTTAGAGTTAACAATAAATCTGTAATTAAAAAAAATGTAAAAACTGAAGAAAAACTTCTGGGTTTTGAAGGTTATAGCCAATTTCAGTCATTTGGCTGGAAAAAAAAAAAAAGAAGAAAAAAAAGAAAAAAAGGAAGGGGGAGGGGACTCCCTATAACATATCCTATCCTAACATATCCTAAGGTGTAACCTATCCTAAGGTGTAACCTATCCTAACATATCCTAAGGAAGGATATGTTCTGGTAAGCTTAAACTGAAAAATACCATTTTAACACTTACATTTAGCACCTGTTCTCCCTTCTCCATCACAAGTTGAATGTCCTCATTTTGATCTTCACGCCATAAGCTCATGAAAGTATTTATTTCCTGCAGTACAGTTGGGTCAGGACTTCCATCACAATTGAGGTAATGCTCCCACTACAGAAAATGTTCAAAGAAAAGTAGATACAGGCATGTGGTGCAATGACTACCATTATTACAAGAAAAAGGAGGATTCTGAAAGACAAATATATTATGGTGATACATTCACACCTGCATCTAAACAGGACTGTAACACCACCTGGCTTATCACTATGCCAGAAAAAAAAAGGTTTAGTTTGATATTAATGTGTTAAGATACTTCTGCCCACCTAACATTTGCTGTTTATACTTAGCCATTTATTAGTGGTTTCTGTTCTGCTAGGTAGAGCTTGCATGTCTACAAAAGCAATGAATTCAGTACCTGCCACAAATGAGGGGCTGAAAGAATAAATGACTGAGAACATAAATGAGGAACCGGTGCAGGTGGAAGAGGCAGATGGTTCTCAAACCAGATACTGCCAACAAAACTGAAAATTCCTACACTGGCAATAAAGCTGCTTAAGAGCCTTCTACTCCAACATGTTTATTCCTCCTTTCTCTGCCTCTGAAGGAGATTTCCTCCTCCTTACCAGCAGCACCAATTCAGCTGTTACAAAAACCTCTGGTGGGAATGTGAAATCCTAGAATTTTTTTTTTAATAATTTCATTTTCAAATCAATTATTGGTCATTCTTATAGGTGGGGAAGAAAAAAAAAATCTGCGACAGGCTAAACCCACTTAACTCTACACATGAGCCTAACATTCGTTCATGGGATCAATTTATCACCTATGATGTAATTTTTTTCATCCATATAGTAAGATATTAAGGAAACATTGCCTCCCTGTTTACTGTGAAGATTAATAAAGCAATGTTAGTGAAGATTGCATTACAACATAAAATGGATCTTTTAAAGCAAAAGCGCCTGTATAATTGCATTCCCAACCACTTCCATAACCATTTCCACTGACTTCAAAAAAAGCAATAATAGGTGAGTGCTCAGTGCACTGGAAACTCCTGTATAAAAGACTGATCAGTCTTCAGTAATTAAAACATTAAAACTGTGAAATTATCATGCTGCACCCTTGTGGCAACGAATGCTAAAGGCACACTGGAAGAGCGTAACCAGTGTGCCTAGGACTGACTGTTTCCTCTGCAGGGCTCCTGAGGCTACATCTGGAGTGCTGTATACAGTTTTGGGTCCCTCAATACAAGAGAAAGAGTGGTAAATTGGAGAGTCCAGAGGAAGGAAATTAAGTTGGTTAGGGTACTGGAAAAAATGACACATGAGGAAAGGCTGAGCTTTGTTAGTCTGGAGAGGACTAACAAAGCTAAGGGAGGTGCTAATTGCAATCTACCAGTACCTACAGAGGGGTTACAGAGAAGACAATCTTTCCTCAGAGGTGCACTGGGATGATGTGTCATGACAATTAGGCAATGATCACAACATGTAATAAGGGAAATGCCAATTGGATTTAAAGAAAAATTGTTACAATGAGAGTGGCAGAGCTGTCAAAAAGGTTGCTCAGAGATACTGTGGTATCCCCATCCTTAGAAATTTTCAAAACCCAGCTGAGCACCTTGATCTAACTTCAGAGTTTGCCCTGCTTTGTGCAGGAGGTTGAACTATATGAATTTCAGACATCCCTTCTAACATGATTTATCCTATGATTCTAAACTTGTTCCGCAGAGGCTTTATAAAGGATTAAGCGATACACAAGACAAAGAGAAAATCCTTGTGTCCACAAGTCTATTTAACCTTACCTGGAACCAAACTGACCAAATCCCATATCAGAGATCTCATAATCAAACATCATTACTGAATGATGTTTCCACAAGATGGATTCACATGAGTGAAATGTTCTACTAGTGTATTGCCATACCTTAGTATTTAAAATTTAACTTTACAGGCATATAGCACTATTGGGGGGTGATTCAACCACCATGTACATCACCCTAAACTGCCGACATTAACTCTTAGCTGCATTTTCACATATTTCCAGCCCTGACATCTGACCCGGATTTGTGCAATGTCCTTCAAAGTTTTGGCCAACCTCTCTCCAAATGATGACCTGTGATATCCAGGAACCACTGGAACAAATGTTGTCAATTGTCTCAAATTCTACAAAAATATTTTTAAGCCCTGGTAGAGCTTTTTTTAATGGAATGTTTAAAAGTAGAATGAATTAAACAAATAGAAAAGGAAGGACAAATACCAGAACATCTGAAACTACAATTTCTCTTGACTGCTGGGGTAAGCTGTGGGGCCCTAATACTTTGATCAGCCAGGCAGGCTTCTCTTTGCCCATGTTTCTTTTCTGTGTACACCGAAGGACAAAAGACAGAGGAGAGTGAGGATGGCCAGCTACTACCTTGAGATGGAACTTGAAATGCAGTCATAGCACACACCTAAGTTCAAGAAATGGAAGCATTCCTGGATCCTGTAATGGGAGACATAGCCTAAAGCCTCTTCATTCTCGAATCTCTACAACACTGGGCAGATTTTGGAAAGAAAGCTTACCTTTGCAAGTGCTCTATAATCTGTTTTCCACTGCTGTGCAGACAAAAACTTCTGTTCCAGTGAATGAAGTTCTGCTAGTTCAGATTCCCTTCGTTCTTGATCCTGTTTTTATACATACATATATCTCAAACAGAGGAGTTAAATATTTGGTTTACTACTTACAATTATATCAAAGAAAAAATTTAGGATATTTGAATGAGTTATGGTTTAAACAAATCCAAACACTGAGAACTTGTTTTTTGATGAAACATTTAATTGTGAAGACTGCAGCAGTTCGCAATATGTTATTGTCATCATATTAGTTGCTGAGCCATATGATAAACATAATGTGTCACATGATTGTTAACCTCTCACTTGAACAGTTTCCATATCATCATCCTGGAACTACCTCTAATGTAAGCATATGTTGGAAAAATGTGTGCAAGATATTTTTTTCCTTATAATTTCTATTATTTTAAATTTATACTCTCTCGAGGGGAGAAAAAAATATTCTGTGAAGGACAAGAGGCACAGGCAAGAGTGACTTTTCCCTGGGGGAAAAAAATAAATTGTGGTAAATATCTTTTTTTTTTTTTCTTTTAAACACAAAAATATTTAGATATTACCAATCAGGTTTTGTTCTGAATTCCAGTCTCCTTAGAAAAATAAACATAGGTATTCAAATACATACACATATATATATACAGGCACATACACAAATCAACGCATCTGTCCTAATATGCAAGCACTTCTAGAATTTATACCAAAAATTTCTTGCCACAACTGTACCAAATGTAATTATGGGGAACACAAAAAAATATATCCAATTGAAAGTATAGTGGAAATAGAAAAAAAGAAGTATTTATTCAAACTGGAGTATCACGTATCCCAAAAGTTAATGTATTTAACCACAGCATCTTTATGTATCAAAACCAGGCAAGACCATCTTGTCTCAGAGAATTTTTCTGAATCAAAGCAACAGTAAGTCAAATATTGGCTTAGTGAAAGAATACTACAGAAAAAAATTCAGCACTATTTCTCTTGACTTTACATGTATTGTGTTTTATTTAATTACTAATACCAGCTCACTACCTTCTCAACTTGTAGGATCTTATACAAGAGTACCTTTCTGTGATTTGGCTAGATTTTTCATTATTAATTTTAATCTAGCGATGCTAGAAAATTTCCTCTACATTGTTCCCAACACTAAGGACGTAAGGAAATTCCTTTCCATTCTCATACTAAATAATGTTTTACAGACCTTGTCACAAGTCTAGAAATAGGATTAGAACTTTCCAGTAACTACTGAGTATGAACTAACTTTTGCCTCAAGCTTCTCCCTCTGCTCTTGTTCAATTCTCTCCTTTTCAAGTCTTGCTGCTTCTTCTTGTTGAGCTTGCAATCGGGCTTCCTCTGAAGATTGGGAAATATATCAAGAGCATAATTATATTTTGCTTAATAAAACCAGATGAATTATTATCTTATTAGCTGTAATGACAAAACAAGCATAATAATGAGCAACACAAAGGTGTATCTTATATTGCACAGAAATCTTCCAAATGAGCCAAATTACTTTGAACCATGGTACTATAACACACCATCTATGGCGCTACCCCTATCAGCCTGTTACAAGTGAAGACAATGATCAGCAAGCTCTCTTTTACCTCTCAGAAATAGCAGCAGGAGTGCCCTCTCCCTTTATCTACAGCTTGAACAGGCCCAGGTTCTTAATCCAATGTCTATGGTGAAACTGCCTGAGTGTTTCAGTCCCAAGTTAGTCTTCTCCTTTCCTACAACCTTTGGTGGGTACCTCAATCTTATAGTTACTTCTTCATTGAAATCCTCTTCAGGATCAGTTACTCCTGATCACAGTTTTAGCTTTGCTTTGCTGTCACTGGGACTAGAAAATCAGAGAGGATTTGAAAACTAAAATTTATTTCAACCTTTAAGCCTTCAGCTTAAACTAGCACAGCCTATGCTGTGCTATGCATCAATCCAGATGTTCCCAAACAGTGGCTTGAATGTCACTGCCTACATGCAAATCACTTCAAATAGATCTATGTTGCACAGAGGCAAGAGCGACAGCAGTTCCCAAATCTGCCTTTGTTTCTGCCATTACCCCTGTCCACAGAGGTTACTAGTGATTAGTAGTCACTTACTATTACTAGCAGTCATAGCACGCCCAAACTCCCACCAGGATGGATTAATCACAAAAAAGGAAGTAGAAGAGATGGATCTGATGTTCAGACAGGGGTATCAGGCTGTGATACTAAACTGCAGAAGCAGACATGTTCAGATGGTGACAAAAGGTAAGTCATGCAACTGGGATTTCATTTTAAGGGATACAGTGATATAGAATAGAAAGATCTTGAAGAAGTGGGTGGAGAATCAGTCACTCAGTAGAGACAGAAGTAAGCCCAAGAAAACTACACTTTAATCTATCCTAGTTTGTAGTCACCTTACCTGCTACCCCTTCAGAAGACCAGCTCGCCCCCTGCCAACAGAAGTATTTTTTTGGCCTTCTTTGGAAAAAGTGCTTTTCAGAGAATTTCTCTTGTCTACTCATAACTAGGCTTGAGGGGGGGGAGCGAAAACCACGAAACACTGCATTTCTAAATTGCTGAGAATATTTCAAAGGGTAATGGTAAGAGAGGGGGGAAAAAAATTAATTATTCCAGCCATCCTCCTTCCCAAGTTCCTAATGATGGTAGAAGTAACTACAGAAAAGAGTATGGCTCTAATAGGAAAGTGAGACGTGGGAGGTGGTAACAAGTAGCACAGAATTTGGCCCACACAAGAAAAGAGGGATGAATCACCTGTATCTGTGAATAGAGATAGATATTGCTGCACATGTAGTTTGGGAGATTACTTTCTCTCAACTTATTTAAAATAACTGATTTGTGCCATCCACATTCCCTGTAAATGAAGTGCACAATACCTTCTTCTTTCAGCCGCTTTTCTTCTTCTTCTTTCTGTAATCTCAGTTGTTCAGCTTTGCTAACTTTCTTTTTGCCACCAGACTTAATGATTGCAATAAATTAAAAGAAAACAAATGTCAATATTACTTTAATACATTTTGGGAGGTATTCACCCTCCATAAGTTTGCCTTTCTTATCTGATCCCTGAATTAAGATTTTAGACTCACTACACAGACAATAAAGCCTCCAGAACAGCAATCCACATCCTGGACTAAATTTTCTTCTCATTTTCATGATGCAATATATGCTTTTACAACTAATATATTATCCTATGCTAGACACTCATGAACATGGCCACAATAGGAGAATATTAAAATCTCTTGTTTTAATGTAGAAATTTAATAACAGGTAGATCTGCTAAGAAAGTGGATGTTACAACTTCAAACGTTTTAGGAAATACTGGTAAATGTATTTTGGAACATAGGCAAGTCTGGCATTTAGAAGCATCTAATTCACAAGACAACAAAGAGTTCTCTTTTCTGTTGTAAAATCCTAACTGCAACTTAAGACAGTTAACTGTTCAACCTCTAGGCTAATCCTAGAATAACTATATTTTAAATTTGGGTTTCTTAGAAATTATCTTCCTTATCAGTTCTTTGCAGTCTGGGTATACATTTTAAAAAAATAAAAGACAACGTAAGTAACATGCAAAATCTACTGTCATGTAACAGATTAACCAAAATAAACACTTATTTTTGTCCTGTAATTCAGAGGTTCCTCACTGATGATATATAGAAAAACTTGATAATTGGAGCTGTGCGCATGAGGCCATGTTGCCTTCGAGAGACTTGAACAGCTAGGATGTGGAAAGCATAATTCTCTTTGGATTTGAAGATGTTTGCTAATGGCCCCTCACTCTTTACCTCACCAGCAAAAAGAAATATTCTTGGATGGGTTTTTATTTTTTATTATCATTTTGTTTGGGTTTTGTGTTCATTTGGTTTTTTGTGTTGACACAGTCTTGGGATGTTTAATCAAACGTGTAGGATCAGCACTGTCACTAGACAACAGCACTTAAAGACACACAAGAGGAAAACACTGATTTCCTGTTAATGCAGCAGCAAAAGCAGCCTCAGGTTGCAATCCTCACCAAGCACATAGTTACTAAGGACTAAATTATCTTTATTCAGTTTTACTCAGTGTTTACACAGGTAACACTGCCATTGTATTGCACACGTAATAAAACTACAGTCAATGTGCCTTGACTGCATCTGGGGTTGATGGAATGATACCAGGGAGGAGTGCTGTTTCTGAAGGCAGATGCTGCAAAGACAAGGCCTGAATACAACAGACTAAAAAAAAAAAAAAAAGGTGAATACAACAGATTTAAAAAAAACAAGGGGTGGGGGGAGGGGAAGGCAGGGGCCAGGAATTAAATCAAAGCAAGTTTATGGAGCTTGTAAAGACAAGGAGGCTGATTTTGTACTGAACTGCAAAATTAATTAATTCACAGCCAACGTTATTGTTTATGAGTGGGACAGATAAGGCTATTTTTTTTGTACGCATGAGAAAATAAACCATGATATTCTGCATAGGCTCCAGCATACAGAGAAAACAAAGAGCGACAGCAGCGTAAACTAAGGCTGAAAGCAAAGGTACGGATGACAAAAGACAAAATGTCAAGGAAAACAAATGACTTGCATTTGGTGGTGTATCTACGTACTGGATGAACAATGGTATTCTGACACTGCCACACACAAACGAAAGAGAATTAAATTAAATCAAATGTTTATTTTTTTAAAACAGAGAAAATATGGAATGTAAGTGGGTTCAGAGTGCGAGGCAATGTGAAAAGAGGAAGCGACACATCCTCTACTCAGGCATCTAACCTGGACGTTGCACATCAGAGACCTGAGTGCCAAGTCCCCATGCCATCACTGGTGAGAAACAAGGGCTTACAAGGTTTCAGTCAGGTAAGGTAAAATGACTAAAAGAATATGATTTTCATCCACAGTGTCAGCAAGAGAATATAACTGGATGGTATCACAATGTAAATAAGCACTAAGGATCAAAGGCATCTGTTAGGAATCCAATCCTCCTCTTCCACAGAGAAATGGGTACAGAATGGTACCAAACCAGCACAGTAGCACCATGTGCCCATCTTGCAGATGTGTAAATAAGGCAATAAAGAAAGAGGTCCAACAAAGCTGACAGGGAGAGACAACAAAAGAGGACTTAAGTCCAGACAGTTGCAAATGAACACGATGGTATTATGAAGTCTTCTCGTCCACTCCACCTGAGTACTCCTAATAATTTGGTAAATATTGTTACAAGTAATCCAATTGATAGGGAACTTAGAAATAATCAAGGAGAACCTTTGTCATTCATCACACACAAAGTATGTTACAAATACTGTTATTTCACATTTTGATTCTGACTAGTATTCTCTTACTACTTGGAAAGCTATTCACTTTACATAAATGTAAGTTTGAACACAAAGGTTATCACGAAGCTTGAACAAAAACAATGGTGAAAATTTAGTGCCAACAACGAATGTACACCCACCAGAGATAGCGTGCATCTTATCACATTTGTTACCAAAGCATTTATTTGCAAAATTCTCCTAGAACAGAGTCAGTGAAAGCCACAACTCTACCCATTAAGATTTCAGGGAAGAATCAGTTTCTTCCAGTTTAAAAAAAAAAAAGAAAAAGAAAAAAAGTCCTTGATTACTTTTCTTCCAGTGAAAATGGAAAATCTGCTTGTTTCAATTACTTATAATCACTTTTTAGTTAACTTCTTTTCACGTTCTTATGATTTAACATAGTACTGACAAATCTGAGATGCACAGTTCTCCAAGGAATATATTTGAATGTGTTATTTTTTGAGGGAGGGGTGGATAATTTCATTATCACTGAATTAAGAATAATCCACGGGCATGAATTTATGCAATCTAGTTTCCCATGGACTTCTGTCTGTTGTCCCCTCTACCCATCATGTTCTGTGCCCAGCTCACGGCTCAAAGCCAGGACACTGGCTCTCTGCCCAGACATCCGCTGCCAAGCAAAACACACAGCAGCTGCACTCACCACCTTCTCTCTAGTAGTTCTGCAGGAACACGACTCAGCCTCCTTGCAAAAGGCACAGAAGCTTAGTGTCCTGGAGACGCCTGTTCCTCTTTCAAATTTGATTGAGCCTGATCCAACTGGCTCAGAAGAAATACAGATTAAAAAAAAAAAACAAAAAAACACATTTTTCTTTTTAAAAACCACATTTGCATACAATTACAGTGTCACAGCACCTTTATTATGACAGAAACTCTTAAAAATAATGCTTTGTAGACATTAAGTCCAGAAGTAACTGATGCTTACTTCAATTTCAGTATGAAGTGCTTTGTAATTTTACTCATATAATTTCCAAAATAACAGAATTGTCCTGGCACACTATGTAAATGAACACTGCAAGGGTCAAAACGCTGTATGTGAACTAGAGCACATTTCTGCCTACCTACCTTTTTTTTCTTTTTTGGACCCTAGAAGATGAGGGGGAAAAAAAAAAAGGGAAAATGAGCATCAGAGAACAGGGTATCGACTTTAAAGGAATAATTAGAAAATAGAATTATTCCGTAAAATTAGATTATATTAACTATTGAAAAACTATAATGACAATAATTTCAATATTGCAGAAAATTATACACTAACACATGAGTCCGGACCACCACAATTTATCAGGCTATATTACACTTATTGTTATAGAAGTATATCTACTTATTCCCACTGTTAAAAAATTAATGTACATCAAATATGCAATTTAGACCGAGGCATAATTTAGTCAAAAAATGTTTGCAGTGTTTTCTGAACTCATCAACAGATACTGTGTGCTATTCCTGACAGCACTAAAGTACATCATGCGATGACCTAGAAGAACACAGAAACACCACTGAGTCTTTTGTCATTCATGGGGAAACTGCACATGAAGTGAAGAAATGTAATTAGGGGACTTTGTCCAAATGACTACAGGAAATAAGAACAGGTTCTAGAAAGCCAAACATCTAACAGCAAATCCCTTATTTGATTTACCAAACAATTACCTTTTCTATGCAACTCCTAAACATTGCCATATGAATTTATATAACTTCAGTGTGATTAATTACCCACATGAGCATATTCCCTGTGGGGTGGAGAACGGGGAAGAAGGCAAAGAAGCCAGGCCGTGCACGGGACTGCAGAGAAGTTTGTTATGGTAGAGCGATTCAGACAGCAAAGTTTTAGTTACCTCCAAGCTGGGTTTCACACTAAGCAGCCACCGTAACAAACCGTAGCACAAGAAATTAGATCGGGGGATTGCAGAAAAGCTAACATGCCCCTCAGGTAATTTTTCAAAGCCTTCAGTCTTTTTTCCATATGCCGGTACCTTAGCAGCAGCCCCTATGGGATACTTCAGTCCAACCCTTACCCACTTCACCATCTAATCAGCGTCTCAAGGCGCCCGTTACCGTTGCTCTTGCCTTCCCTCTTTACCTGCAGGAGCTCAAAGCCCTGCGGCTACACCGGCACTAGCAAACCGCCCGGGCCCACCGCCCGGGCACAGGCCGCTGCCGCCCGCCCGCAGCAGCAGCTGAGGGCGCAGGTGCAGCTCCGGCCGCGCTCTCACCGCCGGCGCCGGCAGCTGGGTCACCCGGGCCGGGCAGCAGCAGCCCCGGCCCGCCGTGGTGCGGGGCCCCGGACAAAGCGCCGTAAAACGGGGAGACGGCCCGGCCGCCCGGAGCCCCCCGCCGCCGCCCCCGCACCGCTCTCACCATGGCGCCGCCGCGTTGCCTAGGCGACCAGCCCCTCCTCCCACGTGCTCCCCGCCGCCAATCGCGTCCTCCCTCCCTCCCTCCCACCGCCCCGCCCCGTGGCGTAGCCGTGCTGCCGCCCGCCCCCGGCCGTTGGGCGGTGCCTCCCGTTACGGCTTTGCCGTAAAGCGGCGCCAGCGGGGTTTACGGTGTGGAGCTGGTGAGACTCTGACCTTCTCCTTCTCCCCCCGCCCCGCGGGCCCCGGCCGGGGAGGGTCGGGTCGGGTCGGGTCGGGGGGTGCGGGGGTCGTGTGTGGGTGAGCGCCGGAGGTACAGGGCAGGGCGACAGGCACCGGCCCCCGTAGGCAAAGCAGGGGGAGGCGGCAGCCCGAGGGGACGGCCCCCGGCCCCGCCGGGCCTCCGTCCAGGAGGAGTGCGGCGGCAGGAGTGCCCTCGGCGGAAGCTGGGCGTGGTTCCAGTTGCTTTTAGTTACAGAAATAAAAATCGGTTTGCTTCGTTACTAACGCAGTATTTTTTTTTAACATTACGTTTTGCCAGTCTGCGCTGGCCTCAATTCGTAATGCACTTAAACGACTTAAAAAAAGCAAAGTTTATGAAGGCAGAAGTTGCAGGAATTCCTACGGCTTTATTTACGTATATGTATTTATCACTGTATTTATATATACAGACGTGTATATAGGTATAAGTGTCTCTGTAGCAGACCAGAGACAAAGAAGAGAAGAGAAAAGAGAAGCTAAATGGAAACAAAAAGGAGCCAAAAGCAGAAGAGACAGCGAGCAGAGCCAGAAGATAAGGGAGTTAGAGCAAACGGGGCTCAGTAAGATAGAGTCTGGTTAGAAACTCTGCAGGTCCCACGGAGGATGAGGCTGGGATTTACTGACTCCCATGGAAGGCTAATGTCAAACTGATTATTCTTCAGGTAAAAAAAAAAAAAATCAGACGAGAATAAAGAGTTCACTGAAATGTGAGAATGGCCAATTCTTTAAGAGGTGAAGTGTTGAATCTATACAAAAATGTAAGTGTCTTAAACGCCACGAGCACTTTCCTTAAGTAGACAAAACTCTTTCACTGCGCACTCAATCTATTAAAAAAAAATCTTTTTTTTTTTTTAAGCTGCTGTACCTTGGAAGGGAGTATCCTAAAGGAGCAGACTACTTTAGAAGCCGTCTGAAAGCAGCTTTTCTAAAAAATAAAGATGTGAAAGATCCTGAAAAAATTAAGCAACTAATTGCACGAGGAGAATTTGTTATAAAAGAGTTGGAGGCTTTGTACTTTCTCAGAAAATATAGAGCTCTGAAACAGCGCTACTACAGTGACGACAATCAGTAACCGGTGCTAATGACTTCACATGTAACGATACAAATCCGTAAAAATAAACAATAAAAGACCTGTAACCTCAGCAGAAATGAAACGTAAATCCTTCCAACCCATCTAAAGTACAAATTAGGACTTTGCTTCCCCTTAAGTAGTTGCGTGAAGGATTTGGCATTTGTATTATATGAGTAGTAGGTTTTTCTCAACTACTTTTGACCTCCTTGAACTAAAACTTCATGTATGAAAACAATTTTGCAGGAAGTAGTGGTAATTATTCTGTTCTGTTTCACTTCGATACGCATATTGAACATAGAGCTGCTCTTGTAGTTACCCAATAGCTGTGTGTTTGAGTGCTGATTCAAGGCACCACACTTCTCTTGTTACCTAGAAGATTAATCTGGTTTTGAAAGTCTTCTGCATGTAATGATTAATTTCCACTGTAAACACGCACCTTCTCAAAAGTAAAGTAAGTCCTTAAAGACTTTGACTACATCTGCTTAACATGCCAGAGTCACGTTGGCAGGCTGGCGGAGGCGCTCTCTTACTGTGTTAGAAAGAAGACTAAAGGGTCAGGAAAGGGGTGAATTTGAACAATAGCGGTTTAAGCACTTAAGACCCTGAAGACAATTCCTGCTACAATTTCTGATGTTGTGTAACTGCTGTAGCAGGAATATAGAACTTGATACTTTTCCCCTGGAAGAGAAGTTTGAGCGTAGATGTTTGCTCCATGGCTAACTCTGTAGACCTTGGCTTAACTAGCACAAACCTGTGCCAGAACTGATACTCTGCACATACTAGGGTTGGTTGGTTGTTGGTTTTTTTGTTTGTTTGTTTCAAAAAACTAAATGATACTGGAGATTGAACGCAAATAATCTTTGAAGTATAGGTAAGTAATCACTGCCGTAGAACTGTCGGCAATAGCAAGTCTTTACATGCATAAATTTCAGAACAGAATCAAAAAATTATGGCAGATGAGGCAGTACGCTACCTTGTGATGAAATGCACATGCTTCAGTTTCTAGCACCACACTGATGTGAAAAAACTCCTTCCGCATCAACTGAACTCCACTACAGTATGTTGCAGTTAAACCTATTCTGAAGGTTTAAACTTACTGTTCACACTTCCCCCCCCTCCCACACCCACCTCCCCCCAGGACATGATCAGTACTAGAAAATGTCTTTCATATTTTCTGTAAGTTTATGGAAGGCATTTGATAGAAGAAAACAAATGTGTACCTGGGAATGAACACAATAGCTATTCAGAGTATTTTAAACTTGTAGACTAATTCATGTGAAGTCTGCTGTTAGACTAATGAAAACAAGGTCTCTGGGGCATGACTGAAGATGGTACAGGCCAAGCAGCATGCAGCAGCGAACGAGAAGTGCAACCTCAGTTGAAGTGAGGCTCTGCTCATCGCAGAACATGGAACACAAAAGCAGCACGGACCAGAGAAGATGGATCGGTACGATAAAGCATTTTGTCAAAGCGCAGCGGCACCCCCTCTCAGAGGAAGGGAACACCAGCGGGCAAAGACAACAGCTTTGTGACAGGTAATGAGAAGTGCAAGAAATAAACTGAGAACAACTGCCAAACACATTCAATTCATGGAATACTCCGTTTCAGAGATGAGGCACTGAAGTTCTTGGAGAGAAAAAGCAAACTGGGACAGAAACTCACAATAACTATTTTTTATTACATTACAATAAATAGGAGCAGTACAGTTTGACAAAAAAATGACAAATTCCAGATCACCTCACAGCACATACTCCTAAAAACATTAAAAATTTTAAAACAAACGGTCTTTTTTTTCTTTTTTTTTTTTTTTAACTTAATGTCTGGTATGACCAACATTCCTAGGTCACGCAACCAAATGATGGAAAAACTGGATCACACTGCATATATTCCACATCAAATAAAGCACAATGTACAAAATGTGCATGTTTCAGTTTACACTATACAAAAATAGTTAAAATACATTCCAGGTAAACATATTACATTAAGAAGTCATTCTAGTAAGAAGTTGGCACTCAAGAGGAAAAAGCAGAAGTATTTTCAACATGAAAACACAAGACAGTGGAATAAAGAAATGTTAGGAAGGATTTACCATCTATGTAGCTTTATGTAAACTTGAGACAAAATGATTTCTTTACAGTTTGATGGTCTTTGAAGGTAATAATTGTATTGCTTCATAGTAGAGACAAGAGCAGAAGATTGTGTGTCAGTATTTACCCATTACAGAGATCCTGTTACTGTAACAAAATCTACACAGTGAAACTTCAAGTTAGCAAAAATTTTAGGGCAATGAGACTGGTCAAAAGAATTAAATTTCAGTTTTGAGAAAACCAATTATAAAGTTGTTTACCAGTTACATAAAGCTACTGTAAGAAGGTGTTACTCCCTGACACATGGCAATTTAATGTATTAACGCAGTAAGTGATTCACATGTTCATTTAGTAGTTGCTATCAGAACAGACAGCATCCAGGTACGTTCTTTGAAAGCATTTCAAATAGGGAAAGACAGAATAATTATAAGATCAACTTGTGCAAGCTGCAATCCAACATGCTTCACCAAATCTCAACAAATATTAAGACAAAACTGCACAACAGTGGCAAGGATGTGTATTTTTTTTTAAAAGTAAATAAGGACTAATGTAAATAGATTTTGTACTAATTTAATTAGATTGGTAGCTACAAATCACATTTACTGAAAAAAAACAAACCTATTTTATATATAGCTTTATATTAGAGCTATATAAATCCACATTTGATTAGGACATTTCAACTAAAATTTCTCCTAACAGTTTTTAGTTAACATAAGAATTTTAGACCAGCCCTAATTTTACATGCAGTGTGACTCAGTTACCAAAAATCTTCAAGTAATCTTAAGATTACTTCCATTTGCTCAAGGTATACTATCCACTTTTGCTACGTTCTTCATATATAATCAAGTGTCTAAAATGTGCAAACAACTAACTGTCTCCAAAATGTTTTAACCTTGGAAGCTATAAAATGTTTTGCAACATTAAGAATCTGTTCTTATTCCTTATTGGTCTTTATGATATAATGTTAGGTTCTCCTATTACTGTTTTTTCAGAATATTTCATAATCTAAAGTATATTTCACATCGAAGCTGAAAGGAGGGGAGGGGGTCTCGGTTTTGGTGGAGGGTAGGGAAGGGGGGTGCAGGCAGGGAAAGGCATTATTTCTCTCAGCCACATTGAAATTAAAGAACACGCAGCAATCCAGGCAGTATACGTCCCCTGCCAGCTTTGCAGCTCTCCACCTACGAGAGTCACTGTGGGGTTTTTTTTTCATAGAAGCAAAAGAACACTTTTCTCATGCAGTTGCACCTTTGACATCAATGGTCCAAGTTACACAGGTATATGAAAATTGTACTGTGTAAAATTTCCACATCATTGTTTAGGTATACCTTAGGTTAGGGCAATGCTGCTATTCCTTGTTCCAAACTTTTCAGTGTCCTGAACTATCCTACTTCAATGTCTTGTGTTTTATTTTTTCAGGTACACTAGAGTCACATCTTCAAATTTTACTCTGCATCTGAGTTAGGTACTATGAAGAAGTGTACCTTCAGGAACCCAGGCCCTCATGAAATAATCAAACAATGCAACATTTACAGTAAGACAACAGGAACTGGCAACACTGGAATTACTGGCTCTTACTTTAGTGCAGAATAACTAGACTACTGCAGTACCAAAAATGAAAGCTTCTGCAAAAATTCTGCATTAATTCCAATCAGAAAAAAAGGGGAAGGGGAAAAAAAAAATCACAAGGGAACTTAATCACAGAGAAAGACAACATTAAAATCTTGGTCTAGCTTCATGACAGTCTAGACACTGGAATGCCACTCACCAACCATTTAATCTGTGCAACAAAACTAGTACTTCACGAACATCACACAAACAACACTGACTCTGGAAACCATGTTCTATGCTGACAGTTTGTGCAAATTCCACACCATTTTTATGGCATAGTGGATTTCCAAATTATTTGCATGAAGCAGCTAAATTCAACTCATTCATTCACTCATCTGATGTCACTAGAATTTAAAATTCCTCCCCTATTTTGCACAAAATGGGCATCTGGAAATATTTAATGCCACTCTTGGGGAAAAAAAAGAATGGTTTCACTTCGCTATATAATTTAGGATTCATTCTCATTTAATTCTTATGGTAAATTCTGGATTCATGTATGAATTAACCTAAGAATTTGAATCAACTTACCTGTTAAGGCTTTCTAGTATTTCCTAGAGACACTAAGGGTGAAATCCTGTACCTACTGAACAAAGCTACTTACAGATTTGCCACTGGGGGTCAGGAGAGCTAGGATTTCACCTTGGTCTTCAGACACAAAAAGTTAGTGAAAGTCTTAAAGCAATGCATTAACAATAGCAAATCAACCTAATTAGAACTTTTACTTTTTCCATTGCCAGATGTGCATTGTTGTCTTTTTTTAATTTTTCTTTTTTTATAGAAAAAATAGAGTATTTAAGGAGTGACCGTGACAAATTGCGGTGAAAAATTTTTTTGTGAAAGTTTTATCTTTACATTCATTAAAGTTGATCTGAAATGCTACAAGACTAGATGCCTAGAAGCAAAATCTACAGGAAGACTATAAAGGCTTCTGGTCTCTCTATATTGCAGTCAGTCTAAAATAAAAGAAAGGCTGAAATGAAAGTCTCTTTTGCTAACTAGTCCTTTTTCCCAACCAGATTTAAAAACAAAAAAATGAAAGGGGATGTTAGAATGTGTAGAGCATCATTTCATTGTTTGGTTTGCACACAGAACAGAAGTTCATAATCAGTAAGAAAATTAGGAAGTTAGCAACCATGCATGCACCAAAGAGTCCTAAGACAGTTCTCAGGTTTGTGTGTGTGGTTTTTTTGTTTGTTTTTTTGTTGTTGTTTTTTTCACAGGCATTGCTAGTTCAAGAACCAACAGTCAAAGAATACTGGCACTTTAAGAGGAATGAAGTTTCCACTGTCATTTAAAACAAGCATTCAGGTAAAGCTAACAGGATCATGAAGCAGAAAGTAAAGTAATGCTAAAACAAATGCTAATAATTTAGTGTAATGTACAAAAATTACTTAAGTACTTCTTAAGAATAAGGATAAATTGTATTTACATAATTATACACTTTGTCTTTGTCTTCTTTTTCTTCTTTTTACCATCTTTGCTCATCTTCTCTTTGTGTTTTCTGATTTCTCGAACTAATGTATAGAAGGCATCATCAACACCCTGAAAAGATACATACATGCACACATTAAGATCACATTAACAGACTTACATGCCTGCTTAGGTACAACCTGTTTTCATCTGACCTGATCAGGTGAAGTGTCAGCAGTCTGTTTTGCTGCCTGCCCAGGAGAGGTTACACTGTATTCTCCTTGCTGAGGCTTTTCTAATGTCCCCTTGAGTAGACTGTGGGTTAGAGGAATTGCTGGGGCAACAGTTCTCTCAAGCATTCCTGTTTCTTGGGAAGGGGCATGCTGGGAAAAACATATTCAGATGAAAGGGGAACTACAGTTGTCTCCTGTCGTGCAAGAGGAACGTGTCTGACTGCATTACTGTGCATGGGCAGAGGGGCCTGCAGGAGAGCAGCTTTGGGGAGTGGGCTGCCATCATTTGCACAACTATTCCTGGCTACAGGCTGTTCCTCTCCTGATTTCTGAGCAGCACTGAGGCAACAACCTGAATGAACTGTTTTGATGCCAGCAACAGCTAGCACCTGCTTGCCCTCTTTCTCAGCTGTTCCCCAAACCAGGCTTACAGCAGCCTGCAGGTGACGTACTGCTCAGGGGTTGACCACAGATACCCCATAGATCCAATTCCATTACTAATGTGGTAAGGAAAGTAATTTAGTGTACTGCCCCCTCCTCCATCTTGAAGAGGGCACACCTCAAACTAGAAAAGTATTGGTACCACATGTTTAGATTATAAGTATGTATATTATTAGTACAGAATAATGTTCTGAAGCATTAGTTAGCTTTGTTTGTGCCTTAATAATCTATACACAGCTTTAAAAAGTAAATTCAAATATTTGTAGCACAAATTCAATACCAAAAGAGATAGTTATGATTATTCTACATATTCAGGTCATTTCTCAGGCACACTGATATAGTAATCACACCACAGTTTTAAATCTTTACATATGCAAGTCAATCAAATCAATCCCATGTTCCAGTGATAATTATTTGATAAATCATTCTATTCAAATTATATAAAGACACATGGAACACTATCTATGGTGCTGTATCACATACAGTCACTTAAAATCTCCACAGCTCCAATAGTTAAGCTATAGACACAAAAGCTAGTGTTTCTTCACATTGAGTAGTTTTTCATTTTTTGGGGGGTAATTACAGCTGACAAAAATTAACCCTGGTCAAAAGAGACCAGCATATCTAAAAGCCTGATACGAACCATTATCAAGTGCAATGTTATACGGTATACTCTGTAACAAACTATTTACATGAAACAGTTTATTTATTGCCTAGCTTTCAGGTTGCTCCAAATTCCAATCAAGTACCTATGTTCTCAGTCAGCCTTTGCATTGAATAGTTTGAGTACTAACAGTTATAAAATCATAAAGATAAAAAATGATCTTGATTCTTCACTGCCTTACTCCTTATATTATCTTCTAAGTAGATCAGAAATAGTTGTCTAATGTTAAAGTATCACAGCAGCCAACTGCACCGCCCAATTTCTAGAACTGGGTCTAGAAATTTAGCCCTACAACTGGCAGGCAGCTTCCTACCTCTTGTCAGCTACAGTTTGCCTTCAAGCTGCCAATAAAAATTAACAGCCTATTTACTCCTGTATGCCTACTTCAGTAAAAGAACTGAAAGTGAACTCTGAAAAAAGCACAACAACAAAAAGCCAAAAATCACCCAATTCATTACTGTTTAAAACACCAAATGGTGATGAAACTTAATATGGAAAGTCCAAACAGCAGTGAGGTGTTAAATAGCTTCACTTATAAAGCAATGCTCCTAGTATAACCTAAATTTATTTAAAACCTTCACATTCAAGTTCATAAAACATTTACAAATAACTGATGTTCGATCAAAGCCCCTGGCAGCCTACCTCCCAATACTAATAGCACACTTTTGGAAGGTCTTGTAATATACAAAATACACTTGCAAATAACTTATTCTACATTTCAAAATATTATTGATCAATATAAAATTGATGTAGCATGCCTAATGGAAGAGTAGCCTTGGTTCTGGAAAAGGTCATGTCCCCCATGAATCTTTTGAGAATTAGAATCATAGAATAGTTCAGGTTGGAAAAGATCTGTAAGATCACCAAGTCCAACCATTAACCTAGCACTATCAAGTCCACCACTTAACCATGTCCCTAAGCGCCACATCTACATGTCTTTTAAATACCTCCAGGGATGGTGACTCAACCACTTCCCTGGGCAGCCTGTTCCAATGCTTGACAACCCTTTCAGTGAAGGAATTTTCCCTAATATCCAGTCTAAACCTCCCCTGGTGCAACTTGAGGCCATTTCCTCTCATCCTATCACTTGTTACCTGGGAGAAGAGACCGACCCCCACCTCTCTACAACCTCCTTTCAGGTAGTTGTAGAGAGCGATAAGGTCTCCCCTCAGCCTCCTTTTCTCCAGGCTAAACAACCCCAGTTCCCTCAGCCGCTCCTCACAAGACTTCTGCTCTAGACCCTTCACCAGCTTCGTTGCCCTTCTCTGGACACGCTCCAGCACCTCAATGTCTCTCTTGGAGTGAGGGGCCCAAAACTGAACACAGTATTCGAGGTGCGGCCTCACCAGTGCCGAGTACAGGGGGACAATCACTTTCCTAGTCCTGCTGGCCACACTGTTTCTGATACAAGCCAGGATGCCATTGGCCTTCTTGTCCACCTGGGCACACTGCTGGCTCATACTCAGCCAGCTGTCCACCAATACCACCAGGTCCTTTTCCACCAGGCAGCTTTCCAGCCACTCTTCCCCAAGCCTGTAGCGTTGCATGGGGTTGCTGTGACCCAAGTGCAGGACCCGACACTTGGCCTTGTTGAACCTCATACAACCTGCGTCGGCCCATTGATCCAGCCTGTCCAGGTCCCTCTGTAGAGCCTTCCTCCCCTCAAGCAGATCAACACTCCCGCACAACCTGGTGTCATCTCCAAACTTACTGAGGGTGCACTCCATCCTCTCATCCTGATCATTGATAAAGATATTAAACAGAACTGGCCCCAGTACTGAGCCCTGGGGAACACCACTTGTGACCGGCCGCCAACTGGATTTAACTCCATTCACCACAGCTCTTTGGGCCCGGCCATCCAGCCAGGTTTTTACCCAGCAAAGTGTACACCCGTCCAAGCCATGAGCATCCAGTTTCTCCAGGAGAATGCTGTGGGAAAGGGTGCCAAAGGCTTTACTAAAGTCCAGGCAGACAACACCCACAGCCTTTCCCTCATCCACTAAGCAGGTCACCTTGTCACAGAAGGAGATCAGGTTGGTCAAGCAGGACCTGCCTTTCATAAGCCCATGCTGGCTGGGCCTGATCACCTGGTTGTGCTGTACATGCCGCGTGATGGCACTCAAGATGATCTGCTCCATAACCTTCCCCAGCACCGAGGTCAGACTGACAAGCCTCTAGTTCCCCGGATCCTCCTTCTGGCCCTTCTTGTAGATGGGCACCACATTTGCTAACCCCCAGTCGTCTGGGACCTCCCCGGTTAGCCAGGACTGCTGGTAAAGGATTGAAAGTGCCTTGGTGAGCGCTTCTGCCAGCTCCCTCAGTGCCCTTGGGTGGATCCCATCTGGCCCCATTGACTTGTGTGTGTCTAAGTGGTGTAGCAGGTCACTAACCGTTTCCCCTTGGACTATGGGGGCTTCATTCTGCTCCCCATCCCTGTCTTCCAGCTCAGGGGGCTGGGTACCCAGAGAACAACTGGTCTTACTATTAAAGACTGGGGCAAAGAAGGCATTGAGTACCTCAGCCTTTTCCTCATCCTTTGTCACTGTGTTTCCCCCTGTGTCCAATCAAGGATGGAGATTCTCCTTAGCCCTCCTTTTGTTGTTAATGCATTTATAGAAACATTTTTTATTGTCTTTTACAGCAGTAGCCAGATTAAGTTCTAGTTGAGCTTTGGCCCTTCTAATTTTCTCCCTGCATAACCTCATGACATCCTTGCAGTCCTCCTGAGTGGCCTGCCCCTTCTTCCAAAGGTCACAAATTCTCCTTTTTTTCCTGAGTTCCAGCCAAAGCTCTCAGTTTAGCCAGGCCAGTCTTCTTCCACGCCAGCTAGTCTTTCAGCGCATGGGAAGGGCCTGTTCCTGCATCTTTAGGATTTCCTTCTTGAAGAATGCCCAGCCTTCCTGGACTCCCCTGCCCTTCAGGACTGCTTCCCAAGGGACTCTGTCAACCAGTCTCCTAAACAGGCCAAAGTGTGCCCTCCGGAAGTCCAAGGTAGCAGTTCTGCTGACCCCCCCCCTTACTTCTCCAAGGACCAAAAACTCTATCATTTTGTGATCGCTATGCCCAAGATGGCCTCCAACCATCACATCACCCACAAGTCCTTCTCTGTTCACAACAGGTCCAGCGGGGTGCCTTCCCTAGTTGGCTCGCTCACCGGCTGTGTCAGGAAGTTGTCTTCCACACACTCCAGGAACCTCCTAGACTGTTTCCTCTCTGCTGTACTGTACTTCCAGCAGACATCTGGTAAGTTAAGTCCCCCACGAGAACAAGGGCTAGCGATTGTGAGACTTCTCCCAGCTGCTTATAGAATATTTCATCTGCCTCTTCATCCTGCTTGGGTGGTCTATAACAGACTCCCACCATGATAGCTGCCTTGTTGGCCTTCCCCCTGATTCTTACTCATAAACACTCAACCCTATTGTCACCATCATTAAGCTCTAGACAATCAAAACACTCCCTAACATGCAGGGTTACCCCACCACCTTTTCCTTGCCTATCCTCTCTGAAGAGTTTATAGCCATCCATTGCAGCACTCCAGTTGTGTGAGTCATCCCACCATGTTTCCATGATAGCAACTATATCATAGTTTTCCTGCTGCACAAGGGCTTCAAGCTCCTCCTGTTTGTTGCCCATGCTGCATGCATTGGTGTAGATGCACTTCAGTTGGGCTATTGATCCTGCTTCCTTTTTGGACGCAGAAGCCCTAATTCCTACGTAACCATTCTCAGGCGCTTCCATGGTTTCTAACACATCCATAACCCTTGCGTCTTTGCTGCTGCATGGATCTCCATCCCCTACCTCCACTGAGACAGCAGATCAAAGGACCTTGCTAGCACACCATCCCTCAAACATTGGTGTGCCACCCTCAGGCTTATCTCTAGCAAGCCTTGTTTTATTCCTTTCCCTCTTCAAATCTAGTTTAAAGCTCTTTCAATGAGCCCTGCCAACTCCTGTGCAAAGATCCTTTTCCCCCTTTGAGACAGGTGTACCCCGTCTGTCACCAGCAGGCCTGATGTCATGTAGACCAACCTATGATCAAAAACCCCAAAATTCTGCTGGTGACACCAGGCTCGGAGCCAGGTATTGATCTGCTGGCAAATGCTTGGTATTATTTTACAAGAGAGCTAGTGTATTTTCCTTATAACTTCAACATTAATGCACAAAGTGAACGTTTAGCAATGTTCATGTAGGGAAATTATCTAGAAGTAGTGACAGTTCAAAGTGCATCTACTGCAGTTCTCATCTTGACAGCCAGCTAGGAGGAAAGCATTAAGAATCAATCACAACAGACGGAAGAATAGTTTCATTCTTGGAACACAAGAATGGTTTAAGAAAAACCTCTGCACAATATTATTCTACAAGACTGTTCACATTTCCTTACAAAACTACCTCTGAGTATTTCACACTCATTAATGTGTTAGAAAAATAATCGTTACAAGGACAGTCGTTGGCTTTCAGCGGTGTCTTCAAATGAGACAGCCTAAACAAAAATTGCAATTTAAGTCTTCAAACGAGCAACCCTTCCTCATTAAACTGGTTTTAAAATAAATACAGAGAAAAAAAAACTTGTACAAAGTAATATCCAGAGACTATTATGGGCCTTTAAACACATGAATTCACAATTAAGGCTGAAATCTTTATTCTACCTAGTAAGGTGATGATCTTTTAAATACAGCACATGTGGCAAAATACTAAGGAACTGACTTAGCTTCCATCCTTGCATTTACACCTTTGTAGATCAAGCCTTTAAAATTATTAATTATGTATTTAGTAGTTTGGTCCTGCCACAATTCCTCTTAAATTCAGGTAATGAATATAGCATGACATACAAAACTACATTTAGAATATTTGTGAATTAGAACTGGAGAACTAAAGATAAACTGAAGTCTTTCACTTTTCAGTCTGTGGATTAAATTTTAAATGCAAGTAGTAGATACTCTGTTTACAGAAGGTCCCTGAAGGCATCAATACTGTAAGATCAAACGCGGTCAACCCTTCTAGTTACTTCTTTCAGTAAGAAAGGACTGCATGCAGCTGACCTTCCTCCCTGTAACAATGGAGTTATGTGCAAGCTTTTTGGAAAGCTTAAGATGTACTGAATGAGTGCTTTAAATCCAGGCTCAGGATTAAAAACTCAAAATTCACTGTGCATGCTCAGAACTATACCACACTGCCTCAATAAAGGTGCATTGACGGAGCTTGCTCCTGGCACTTGTTTTTCCAAAGGGCAAATATGAAAGGCAAAGGGAACAGAAAAATCAGAACTGTTCCCACAGCAACAGCCTGCTCCTGGCTACAACTTTTCTTTGGAGCACCACATGGTCCCATGACCATATAGACGGCTGGATATGTGGTTGCATGGTTACAAGCATGCATGAAACTTGGCAACTAGCTGGCTATCAATAAGAAACCCTAAATTCATAAGGAACTGGGAATTCCTTAATACCCCAGCCCCAAAAATAGACCCTTAAACAAGTTTTAAATTGCAGAAAAAAGTATTTTTTAAAAATTTTTTAATTATATAATACATATATACATACATGTATCAGTCACGAGAAAGAAATTATTTGTACACCTCTGTAGTACTATGGAAAAATCATTAAATTACAGTTTTAATCAAGAATCTAGGAATTTAATTCAAATCTATAGCTTTTGTAATTCAAACTTTTTACTATTAACCCAGCTCAATCTGAATTACATTACCTAGATGTCTAATTTAAGTCCTAGAGAAACTTTTTGTTATAGTATGCTTTTTATGTAAAAACATTAATGCTTTCAAGAAAGAGATCTTTTGAGGATTTTATACTGAGTTTTAGAAATTTCTTCCTGCTAGTTGGAAATTATAAACGGAGCAAAAGATGTTATGTACTTTCTGCCTTACTGTGTTAACAGCCAAAGGAATGAACCTCTTGGAAAGCATTAGCAGTTAATGGTAATCTGGGTAGTCAAAGTTTTCAGTTACCTTGTACAAGATTAATATAACTAAGAAGGCATCCCATAAGCAGCAAGAAGGTAAACTGAACATTTCAAGAGGTAGCAAAACACTCTGAACTATCAAATTTGATTATCCACAGGCAAAAAAAAGAAAATAAATACTGTCTATCATTGCAAACTGCTATAATCAATATTTTTGAAGTCTCAAATTCCAGCTGAAAGATTCACATCATTAGGTGCTGCTCTCCTTAGCTATCTACTATGCAGACTGAAATAATACCTATCATCTTACTGCATGGAAAATAATACAAGCCAGACTGTTTTAAATACCAGATTTCTTATTCCACTACCGAACTACAGCTATACCACGATAGTTTTGGAATACACTTTCTCCAGCTTAACCTCCTAAATAGAAAGTTGCTGAAATGACTATCAATACTATGTAGAATTCACTTGAGTATAAAGACAAATGTTTCCTCCCCTGAGCAGACACTCTTGAAGTTTTAGTCTTATATCCAAGACTATTTGCCAATAGGGTATGGCAGGGGGGGAACACACCAAAACCAAAAACCCAGCAATACCCATTGTTGACAAAAGAGATTTCCCCCACCAGGGGTGGGGGGGAACCACACAGAAACCCAAAAACCTACTTCTCTTGGACACGGGCAGAAACAAAGTAGGAAACCGGTACAAAGAAAGCATATGCTCGCTGAGCTATCAAAAAGAATCTTAAAATCTGAAAAGATGCTTCCACTGAAAAAATAATGAAAACCACAATTCCTACCATCCTGTTCTCCTTCTCCCACGGAAGTCCACAGAAAGGAAAAGCAGACAGAGTTCAGGATCTTTAAAATCCCAGTATACAAAAAGAAACTCTACTTTGAGGTATGGCTACATTAGTAAGACAGCAAGAAGTGGCAAAGTTGGTTTTCAGAAGGCTACAGGAAGGAGGCTTAAGCAATGTAATTCATATTGCTCTCATCAAAAGTAATCTTGCCAAGCTGCTGTCAGTTGGTTTTGATAACATGGAAAGAATAAAACAAGGTATTTTGATGGCATCAATTTTATTACGATATTTGGATGCAAGACTGGAGAGCTTCCATAACTGAAGTTTCCAGTTTCCTGCAAAGGAAGCCTTTGATACAAACAGTATCACAAAAGTGTATCTTTTTTAAGCAAACATCTAAAGAATTATCTCAGTGCAATCATTCATCACTTAAAAGCTGGGAATATAAGCCTGAGCAGATCTAGTAAAAACTGATATGAAATAACATTTCTCCCCCCCCCCCCAAGAGGAATAAAACTCCCTTATTGAAGGGAGTATTCCTACAGTTGTGACAGTCTCTTTAGGATACAAGTCAAATGCCAATACTTCTTTGCAAGATCTTCTGAAGAGTAAAAAATCACCTTGAAAAGCAAACAGTTTTTCTTTTACACAACAGGAAATTCCAGGTCATCCTCCTGTTGAGCAAGCATATAAGGAGTAACAACCCACTCTCTGCAGCAGTGCAGTAAGAGGTAAAGAATTAATGGGATAGTAATATATGCAAGGAGCTATTCTGATAGTTTGTTAAAAAGCACTGGAAGTGATTTAGACTAGCACTTCTTCCATATCACAGTTGCTTCTTCCCTCTCCTCCTCCCCTTTTTTTTTTTTCTTAGAGTGGAGCATAAAGATAAAAAACGATTTTGTGAGAATTCAGGTACTGGGTTTTTTGGTGGGTTTTTTTTGTTGTTGTTTTTGGTTCCCTCCTGCGCCCCTCCAGTTTTACTTCACTGTTGCTTCCCCCCCCGCCCCTTGTAAAGGCTCTCAAAAAAGTGAAACCCTACCATTTTGTCCAAATCTGGATTACTTATGGCGTTATAGTTGACAAAAAAGAAAACTAATGTATTTCTGGAAATGATTAATTTTATAAGCTGGGGCAAAACAAGGGAAAAATGGTATGGCATAAGGAAGGGCCTGAGAATTAATAAATCCTGTACGCCAGCTGCTAGCCAGATACTGTTTTGCTGGATTAGGAACCTCCTGCTTCTGCATCTGAGAAGGACTATAAATATTATGATCCTCTCCCCTCAGTTCACCAACCTGAAGATCCAATCAGTATTCACTTCAACGGTTTCTGCAATGTATCTACAATAAAACTTTTTCCTCTTAATTGCTTCACACACAAAACCAGGTCTCCGTTTCAGAGGTGGAGAACTTGATATGCAGTAAAGACTTTCTGTTAACCTATTTGTCAAAAACCCATGAAACAAAGCAAATCCATAGTACTTGGGTGTTTGCTAGGAATATTATTCAGGACTACTATACTGAAATCTGACTGGTTTTATATGTTAAATTATGTCATCAATTAACCATAAAATGTCTGATTTGCAAGACACTGTCAATCATTTTCATTTGGCAAGTGATTTGTAAAAACTACCCTGTTACATTACAAAACTTACCCTGTTACATTACAAAACTTACCCTGTTACATTACAAGGCATTTTTTAACTTTCACGCACCCTGGAGTCTTTTCTTCTTTGCTGATTTTTTTCACTTTGTACTGTCGAATCTCTCGCACCAATGTATAAAAAGCATCCTCCACTCTCTGCATTGTAAAACACAACTCCTTAAAAACTTCTTCATTAACAGTCGTGACATATTGGGACAGCCATGGCAGGGGAAAAAACCACAACAAAATCAATGAAATTATGAGCTTTACTTGAGAGTATATGGATCTCCATTTATATATTTAAAAGTGCTGGGCTTGCATAATTGCTGCTTGATAAATAGTTTTCAATGCAAGCAAAAGATACACACTCAATTTATTGATTACCAATTATTGTGAATATCTATGCTTCAAGCCCTCCTTTTTTTCTGGGCAAGGTAACACTTGGACAAAAAGAATAACAATTATTTTCTTCCATTGCATACCGCATTGAAAATAATACCACTTGTGTTACTGAATCTTTTCACATGTTTTTGTGGGCATGGATGTATTTAGTAGGCACAAAACCTTATTAGATTGGTAACTGAGGTGTACTTATAAACACGCACAGTTAAACACCTATTTTCACTTCTTAACTGAAATGAGAACCTGTTACTGTTTAGGCAGGCAACAAGAAGTAAGCTTGTTTATGTTCTGTTCTTTATATAAGAAGGTGTACTTTCTTCACAAATATCTGGAACAAACTAACGAAGTATAGAAAAAGTCTAAACAGGTAATTTCCTAAGAGGTTACAAAGAAATAAAACCTTCTAAGAATACAAAATTTTGGGCAATATTGTTTTTAAAGCTACTTACTTGACAGAGCAAGCACTATGCTATTAGATTTAGGAAAAGGGATATTTGAGTCATGGCAAAGTGCTTTTAAGAAGCACCTTAAGTATATTGTATTTCAGAGTAACTTTCAAAAGTAATTACTTATTGTCATTATAGAAGTTCTTCCATGCAGAAAAAGCAACAAGTTAATAATTATCATGATTAAGAGCTTGGTTCACATCAATGTACAAGGCACACCTAATCTGTTCTCTCAGGCAACCACTAGGGTCCCATAATAACAACTAACTACAAACAGCCTGTGAAGTTCTGCTGCTCAGATTTTCCTCTGGTTAAGAGAGCTCTTCAACTATTCCAGGGATGACACAGAGGTACATGTTTTATTTCTCTGGTCTCACACCCTGCCTTTCTGCAGCTTTGTGTTTAGGCCACTTGGAGATGAGGATACCATAAGCATTTTAAAAAAAATAAAAGTATGAGGGCTGAAGGTATCTTTAAGCAAATGCAAGATAAAGAGGTACAGCACAAGCTTTAAGTTATATCATCTGTTATTTTAAACTTATTATATCTGTGCATAAACTTAAAAATTTAGATAAATCTGTGAGGATGTTCTTGTTATAACAAGATGCAAAATGTTTAGCTGCAGGTTTTAAAGGGGAGAGCAAATGTCTCCTCTGCTTTCCTGTCAGTCTCATTAGTTGTCTCCTCAGTCAGATCAACAGGGTTGTTAATTTAATACAAACTCATTATTTGAAAATAAAAACAGAACAAACTGATGATCGTGGAAAACAGTACAAGCATTTAAGCCCCAAAACTTTATTACTAACCAAACACACAATCTGGGCTTTTATTTGGCAGTTTCCATAAATTATCTCTCCAACCCATCTTCATATTGTGCACCTGATAACAAAAATAGCTAACATTTACTGCCACATTTACTGGGTGATTTTGCATGAACTGTGCCATAGGTTACCACATTTAAGACTCATTTTTAACACACTGCAGCTTATCTGAGAGTTCTTCTGAACTACAGCCACTTGAATTTAAAGATAATGAATTAGATTTGTTTCTTGGATTGTGTTTCTCTGGTGTATACAATGTGTCCTGTTAGGATGTAGTGAGGTATTGATGAGGTGACAAGTCTTCTTACATTCCACGTCTGAGAGTTTGCAAAATGTAAAGGAAGCCATTAAAAACCAGCAAAAACAAAGTAAAGCTCATACTTTCATGTTTTCCTGGAAGGAATGGAAGTTTATTCCTGAAGAGGAAACAGTAAACATTGATCAGCTGCTACGTGCCAAAGCACAGGCCATACAAGAATCAATATTTTTGCAAATCTACTGTTTTGCAGTAGAAATATGTAATTTGATTATGAAGCTTTCACATGAATAATTAGGTAACAATTCTTCAGTCAACATTTATTGCCAACTTTCCCATCACCAATAGGAGCTGTAATTTGCTTTAGCAATGCAGAGAGAGGGAGACACAGACAGAGTGAGAAAAGAAATTGCTACTACTGCCATCACCAAGAACAATCGTATGAATCCTGTTGAAATAAATTATTCTGAGAGAAAATCTGTACAGACACACATTTGCTAATTTCATTAGCACAAGGTGACTTTTGAAAGAGCCAGGTGCCAGTCTTATAAGCTTAAGAAGTCATTTTAATACCTGTTTCTTTTAAGATTCTTCAGTATTTTGCCTTAAATGAGCTTATTCTTTAAATATTTTTCCTTATAAATCATATATCTAAAACATGATCAACCAGTCTTTAGCTGTCAGAACTGGAAGCAAAAATATCCTTTGGCAGATATTAAAAACTTCAAAATCTAAACTGCTATTTACTTTAACAGCCCAAAGAACCCATGACCTCGAGGCAATGTTTTCAAGATGCTTTTGATTCCCAGGAGACAGCCAAACATTCAATTTATAATATGACTATGTGCAAAGAAAGACTATTTCAAGTACAGACCAAAGTACAAATGTGAATTTTCACATATTCTGCTTCTGTAAATAGCACTTAAAGGAAACTAATGAAAATTAGCCTTGACATCTCAAAAGTGTTCTGTGTCCACTTTTATACACTCTATCAGAGTTGGTCTCCTAAAACCAACTGTTAGACAAATAAAATCAAAATTATTCACGAGGACACAAGCAAAAAGAATGCTACTCACTTGCATAAAAGCACTCCCAACATAAAAATTTGTAAGTGGTAAGGTCAGCTTAGCCAACACGGGAGAACACACAACCTGCAAAAGTCTACTAGCTCCTGTAACATTCAGTTTATAGATTAAGGCTAATTTTTTGCTGTCTCTAAAACAGACATAATACTTCAAAGGACTCTTTGGAAACAGTTACAACTCAACCACATGCAGAACCTCTACTAGTTTGGGGAGGCAGGGGCTGTTAAGCTTATCATGTTATCTTATGATGGTTAAATACCAGGCACACATCAGTAAATTCATATTAAATACTGCACAAAATAACCATTCAAGTAAAAAAGTTAATCACTCCGAAGTTAAGAAGTGCCAGAATTACAGCTGTCTGTCCTACCTGAATTTCACCTGTTGTGCACATCATTTTTTTGCTGCACCTATTTATCTTTACATTAGGTAAATAACAAACCTGTTTCCTCAGCATCCTGGAGTCATTCAGCACACAAGTTGGATGCCAGAATTTGTTTCAACATTATCAAAACGTTTTTTCTTCTTGGGCCCTTGTTCTTGGGAAGGACTAAACTTTTTTGGAAAAGTTTTACCTTACAACAAACAAGTGACATGAAAAAACTCAACCCAGCTTGTGAAGTCTGACAAAGTTATATGTAATTGAAAACAGTTTTAAAAATGGAACCTGTACATATGAAGTACATTAAAAGTGGCTTGGAGTGAAACACACACATTAGCATTAAACAGATATGACAAATCCCCCCCTCCAAAAAAATGGCAAGTTGGTTCAAGCAAACTGTCTAAATTACCAGTTATTCATGAATCTTAATTGAGATGTAGGAATGAAATTCTGTAAATACTGCAGCAATTACTTCAGAGCAGGCACAGGTTCTCAACCTATTTTCATTACAAGTTTGGGGCCTAACCTATTGTACAACAGACAGCTGAAATAACAATAATGCTTTTTTTAACAGCATCCTTGTGATTTAGGTCAACTTCTTCATTAAACACTTCAAAAGTGTGTTTAAGTATATATTCTCAACAACGAGACCTAATACTTCAGTGAATCCTTTACTATTCTTACAATAATGCCCATGTATCTGCTTTGAATTCAATACTAGCAGAACAGTTGAAATGTTCCAAGGAAAACAAAATCCTACAGTCAAACCACATTTGGGGTACAGCTTTTCCTTGTGTAACTCACAGGCAAATGGAAGCCCAGTAAAGACACAAGATGCAGCCTTGGTGGGGATAAATCAACTTTGCTTCTTGTCTCTCATTGATACTATTGATAATATTGGGAGCTATACGCTCCTGTGGACAGGGAAGAACTTGAATTTAAAGCTTATGTCAATCAGAGAAAAGCAAAACCAGCTATGAAAATAAACCTAAGAAATTCACACCTTTCTGCATAAGGATTGTGAAAGGATGAGTACAAGTGATGCAACATGCCTTACAAAACCACCAGTACTGACACATGTTTACATTTAGAAATAGGATTATTTTCATAAATTACATTAATATAATTTCAATCAGTGGTCTAATTAAAAAAATTAATAATCTATAGCCTTATAACCAAGTTGCAGGGTCCACTAAGCTAATGTTTCACTGATGAACTCAATGATTTGTTTGAAATTTCACACAGAGATTTGGCTTAAAACAACCTTTTTGCAGTAAGCTAAAGTTTACATCCATATTGCCAGTCAGAACCAAATAAAAACAAATACACTAACTTTTAGAACAACTTATTTCTGCGCTTCATTTCAGTGTTTTTCATCTTTCCTACTTTTGACCTTATCTATGAATTTTTGAAAATCTTAAAAACTGAATTATTTGGAACTGAGATACCATTTTGCATGAGCATGCAACGTCATCATTTAAAAAGAGTGTCTTGGCAATCAAAACAGACTACATGGCCAACTCCTTTCCATTTCCATCTCCTGTTTCCTTCCCCAGAAACCATTCTGATTCTCTCTGAGCTCCAGCAGAAGTATGGCACAGGGAAGGAAGCAAGAAGATGGTGAGGACCCCTTTAATAGGGCATTAATACTGATGTTTCAGTGTGGTGGCAGGTGCGTACAGGAAAGGAAAAGAAGGTTCCTACTTCTAAGTTTTCATGTCAGACTTTCTACAGCCTCCAGAAGTCACCAGATCACCAGCTACATTAGTTCATACTTGGAAGTTCTGCATGTAATCAGAGAGGACCAGATTTTTATTTACTTATTTTTAGCCAAGGACTGAATTTTGCCCAATAAAAATATAGTCCATGGGCCACATGCAGCTCACAAAATGGTTTGAATCCCCTAATTTTAAGTTACTTTGGAAGATGGTGTGTATATATATATATGCAGGTTTTTTAATATATGACAGTGTGACTGAAAAATCACAGTATGTAAATGCATATGTAAATAAATTACCACAGTATGTAAATGAATATACAGACACAAATACATACAAATATTTAGATGATCTTGCTGTAACTAAAGATCAGGTTCTTCTTCCAATTCCCTTTTGCCTTCTCAAAAGTATTTTATTACCACAGGATCTTAAGGAGCAGTTTCATAATGCAACATGTTATGAACAGCACTGTGAAAGAATCAGCAACCATACCTAGTGGTTCCAACTTTTAGAAGCCAACGTTCTCAAAAGAGTCTATTGGATTTCTTTATTTTAAAATCCACAAGACACCTTTAGGGACTCCTAACCTGTAAAGAGTGTAAAGCTCAGCTTTGAAAAACAAAAGCTTATAGTCCCTTCTGTAACACTCCAGTTAGCACCTCCAGAAATATAAAGTCACAGATAAAAGTAGTCAAATTATACAATAACAGTTCCTATATGACTGATCTATTGTCCTCTGAAACAAGTACAAACCTCCGGCAGACCTCTTAAAAGTCTGAAAGATAAAAAAGCAGATACTACTTTATGTAAACAAAGATTATAAAACTGAAAGAGTGGTGACTTTTGAGCATCCAATTTTGTATTGGCTAGGCACAGTGGGGCTGCTGGTAGGAGTAAACTGCTCCTGGTGGGGTGGGGAGAAGAAATCTTTGAAAATACACCATTGTATCAACATGCTTTCATTAAAAGTGGCTATGCAAAAGGAGTATTTCCTAAACAAAGCCTGACACTCTATACAACAGCCTGAACAAAGTAAAATCTAGATGTTAGTACAGAACTTCTGTTATTTCAAACCTGAAACGTAATTTCACAGCTCTTCCTTTATTATCCTAACATTTCAATGACAGGCACTAATATAGGACCTTCCAAACAAGAACACTGTAATTACTCAGTCCACTTGTGTGCCACATTCTTCAGAACACTCATGGCCTAATTTATTCTCAGCCATTAAAGTTAGGTAGGATTAAAAAAACAGAACTACACAACAGAGACTTTCTCTATTGCCAAAAGTTAGCATTCCTTTGATTCCCCTGCAAAGTTTTACTAATTAGTCCAGGTTTCAACTTGTCAGAAACTTGGGCGGGTATAGCAAATTTGCACTAATAAAATATTCATTTCTTATATCCAAAAATAACTTACATACTGTCTATGAGGAAATTCTGCCAAGTGATGCAGCTGAATCTATTTAGCAGTTACATTGAGCAGTTACTCAAATTGCAGTATCCTGCCCTTATTTGCCTCCTTCTGCTACACCTAATTCCCAATTCATAACTTGCACATAACACTTCTGATTTTGCAGAGCACGAGTTATTCAGCCACTCAGGCCTGCTCTAATTTGTACTGATAGTAAGTCTTTACTCTTAAGAAAAAAAACACAAATCAGCATTTTCCAAAAAGAATGCTTTCTTCCAGGAGTACAGAACCAGTTTCATCTACATCTGTATAGCTTACCTTCTCCTGAATACACAGATGTACCACTACGTGCACCCTGAGCGAAACACTGAAAGGACCCTAGCGGCTGCCTCTTTCACCTATACCAGTGGGGTAAAATAAGCCAACACTGAGCTCTAAAGTCTCAGAAGAGTATCAGTTTACACAAGCAATTAATCCAGTAATTTCAAGGGACTTATGGTCAATTGCTTAGCTATAAAAAGGTATATCAAGCATGTCCCACTAATGCTGAATCAACGTCTTAAAGAAAAATTCCTTTTGTTATTAATGAAAAGACTTGAAACAGAATAAACTAATTAGCTGTTTGTCTGCTTAATCCTCTTGCTGAGGAAAAAAAAGCATTTCACCTCTAAGCAGAAGTGCTTTTTATTCTATTAAAACCTATCACAATGTTAAGAATGCGGCAACCCTCTGACAGTGGAGAGTAATAGCAGCCCAGGTCTCATTCTTTGAGTTTGTACAACTGAAGCAAATCACTCATTAATAAACAATTACCAGCTGTCAGTGAGCTGACAGGAAGAGACACCACAAGAATTTCTACTCTGGAGAAATAGATCTATTGATATGACCAAGCAATTGTCAATGCCTAGAATAATTAACATTATGATAATTCAGATGAGAGGTCTACATTTGTATCTGGTAAGTTTTGAGCTTTACCTGTCTTGTCTTTGCTGATGTTTCAATGAAAGGAATTCCATAACTTCTTGCTAAATCCTGAGCTTGTTTTGTATCTACTGTTCTGGAAGGCAAATCACATTTGTTTCCTACTAGCACCATTGGGACATCTTCAGAGTCTTTAACTCTCTTTATTTGTTCCCTAAAAAGAAAAAAAAAAGAAAAAGACATTTTATTTAACAGGTATTAATATTAATAATTTATATGGTAGATTTTAAAGCAATGAAAATTAAATTAACCAATTCCAACATCATTCTTTGTTAATTTACTGCACATACACTATTAGAAACCACCAAAAAATAAACTGACCAATCCTGTCACCATCAAGTTTATCATCTTATTTTAAAAAGATGAGGTTGACATTCTGCAAACTACTATAGATTTTGATGTCATTACACTTTTTTTTTTAGTTTTTAACAGCTAATGCCAGAACAAGCCTAAGAAACTCTGGTATAAACCTTACTACTTATCTCTCATACTCAGCACTCATGATACTCAATTCATTTGCTAAGATAAAACACTGTCAAAAGCCCTATGCCCATCGTCTCGATTTTGGTTTGGCTTGGAGGGGGGGGAAGCGTGTGAGGGGTTTTTTTGTTTTTTAATTAAAGACAGCATTACAAACTCTATATTTAGGTAGGGGGTTTTAAACTTTGAAGACCACTGGTTCTCTACAAAGAGAAATTTGATCAGGAAGTCCTTTCAAACACTAGTTAGAAAGCATCTTGAAATACTAGTTAGATGTACTTGTCAAGAATCTCAAATAACAATCATTAATTTCATTACTTTTGTCTTCCCAAATAACCTAGCAGTACATTCCTTAATATAGTCACTGTTTTCAGTTATTTATTTATAAGCCTCCAGCTTCAGTCTGCAAGTGCATTCACACACCTGTGCATGACCAGTAGAAACTCCAACATTCAACTCAACATTCTTTGAAATAAACTGGGAAGGCCTTCTTATGCAAATCTCTTTAAAAAACAAAAATTCCACATAAAAACCTCTACGCTCCTCCTTCCCCTTACATCAACATGTATCTCACCTTTTTCCCTTCTTCCTCTACAACCAGAGGAAACCCATTTGTAATAATCTGGTTAGATAATGAAGAGAAGTTTACTTTTTTCTGGAGAGCAATAGATATGTTTTTTTTAATTTGTCATCCCTGCTGTGCTAACTCTTAACTGGGTTTTGTAGTAGTTGTTTTTTGTTGTGTTTTTTTTTTAAGTCACCAGCACCAATACATTCAATCAGAATATTTTATATATAATGAAATTTATACAAAGGCTGGCTAGCTCAATTTAAATATAAAAAATAAACAGTCCTGAGAGAAAGTGCCCACATTCTCAATACTGATCTCACCCTGGGTTACTATGCAGCAATGTTGTCCCTCATTTGCAACAGTACTCCCCGATCCTGCAGCTGCTCCAGGGCGATAAGCCAGCAGTAAACTATTTCTGTAGTTAGGCATCTACCTGTTTAGCTACTCACATCAGCACACTACCCAATCAAACGAGCCGATCTGCTGGCATACAGGAGAAAATGAAACTATGTGATCAGGGCAGTTGCACTTCCCAACTTCGATTACCTTGAACTGTCCCACCTTATATGAAGAACTGTAACTTTGTAACAAAAATGTGCAGCTGCAGCTTATGAGTAGATGTTGGGTTTGTGGGCAATAGTGATAGCAAAACACTCCCCCACCATACAGCAACACAGATCTGACAGCATTATAAATGCCTACCTATGAATGGCTTAGTATTATGTGTTTGGGACTAATCTTAAGCTGATGCTGCTAAACTCAGTAATCTTTGGTGGGATTTGCATTGCCTTCTAACAGGATACCCAAGGAGAATTCAGTGTAATAGTAAGCTACTGAGTTATAAATTATCTGGTATGGTAATCACCAGAGACTGCTTCTATTTCTTTATTAGTGTAGCTGACAAAGAAAGCATGAGTTGAAATTTTTTTTTATAATTAGTTAAAAAGAGAGAATATGAAGAAACTACTAACAGGTTGTTTATTAGCACTCATCCTGGAGCTCTGATTTTGTGTGTCTGCCCTTCTTAGGGCTCACCCATGTTAGTCTTCTAGTAACATTCCACAGGTGTTTCCCCTCCACCCCCAGAACAAAAGCTAACAATTGACTTTATTGTCTGTACAATTTCAATTGCATAAGTTTTTCCATCTTAGCACACAATTTTATCTATGGAATGGTCAGAGTTTACCTTTAGATAAGTCTTCACTATGAATAGGCAGAAATACTAAGTCACATTAGTTTGTAACAGAAGAGCTTTCAGATATTTTGCCTGCCTAACTTTTTCAGATTACCCAAAATTCCAGACCTACAAACGCGTAAATAAGTTGCAATATTGCCAATTTGCAAATGTCCCCTTAGATGCTATTTCCTAAGAGATTATTCTATTATCTAGTGGAAAAGCAAGCAACCTATCCACCTAATACAAGAGTTAGTCAATTATCTTTCAATATACAAACCTATAATGGTGAATATCTTCAAAAGACTTTGTATTGTTTATAGCAAATACACACAGGAAGCCTTCCCCTGTTCTCATATATTGGTCCCTCATTGCACTGTATTCTTCTTGACCTGCTGTGTCAAGAATATCCAAGAGACATGTTTCTCCATCAATTACTACTTGCTTCCTGTAGGAATCCTAAGAAAAGAAAAAAACCATAAACTTTGGTTAAAGACAAACAAGTAAGATTTCAAACACCTATAACTCAGGAGATATTAAAGTTGTTTACTAGTAATCGAGCATGACTGAAAACACTTCAGAGTTAAAATCCAACTTTACAGATGCACAAATGGCAGTAGGAAAATAGTGTCCCATATTTACGTGTATACAGTAATCCAGAATTGGAAAGAGCACTGAAAGGACATGTTATTATCTGTATTCTGAATATTCAGTGAGTAACAGTACACATGCACACACACACACACAGAAAAAGGACAGGTTCTTATTTTGCACAAAAGGACAAAAAGTACAAACTGGATCCAGATCAAAAGCATCTCCCCTTCGTCTCTGTTAATAGAAGGACTGAAGAAACTTGTAATCCTGGTTTTAAAAGGTTTGACTTTGTTTAAGCTCACTCAATGTACCAATTATTTTTTTTAAAGTAAAATTTGACCTTTATTCTATGGATGTTTACAAAAGTGTTGTTCCACAACAGTGTACAAAATAATAACATACAAAGAGTTCACAAGTAAGACAACTCCAAAAACCTATGCCACTGAAAAGCAAATGAAGTATGAAAAGCCTTCAGTGTTTGGGACAGGAAATCTGGTTTGTATGCCTAAGCAGGTGCATATAATGATATTTGTTACTAAGCTGTCAGAGTTGAGTTGATATATTTGAAGTTCAAGCTTTTTATCCAAGACAGACTAACCCAGAGTCATATAAAAACCCTGATGAGTTGGTTCACAGAGATGTTGGAACAAATTATTTCAGTGCTATCAATTCAAAGTTTTCAGGTCACTGATTCAAGTGGCTAAAATCTGTACAAAGTCCCAAGCAACTAGATAGTAATGCCTATTTACAGCTCTTTTCGGTGCTAGGCTTCTATGAGTACACAGTTTTAGCAATAAGAACATAAGCGTTACTTTCCCTATAACTCCATTTTCTATAAACATCTATATATTCAAAATAAAACCATGTCAATAAGCTTTAAAAATAGGTCATTGAGCAGTGCCACGAGTTATTCTCAGTAAACAGTACTTGTAACAAATAAAAGATATAAACACAAAATCTCAGTATTACCTTTCAGATCCTTTAGTTAGAGATTAACACAATATTGCTATTGTTCTTTTTAAACACTATACAGAAGTGAGCCTCAGCTACTGAGAAGGGAATTAAAGTTGCAACTCTAGCCAACTTCAAGACAAATTCAGAATGACCTTCCTTCCTTTGTACCCATTTTAAGGCACAGTACACCTACTCCTGTGCACTTTCTATCTATTTGCACTTTTACAAAAGGCTCTCTTCTTTCCTGTTGCTCACGTTAAAAAACAAGCAGGAGACAATTGTATAGAATCAGTACCTTAAACTAAACAAACCCTGGAATCTCACATTTATCTTGAGCCTGGGTGACATTTATCAGCATCAGGTAAAAAAATATTGACTGCTTACCTTAAAGATAAAAGTTTACCTCCAACATGATTTTGGAAATATTTATTTCACAGAAGTGCAAATTCAGCGTTCAAGTAAGAAGTGGGTAACTTACTTCAGAAACTTAGAAGCCACATTTAAATATCGATACAGCTGAGAAATATACAAGCTCCAACATGTTTTATAAGGTTAATATTCTATCTCATTGCTTAAAGGAAAAAAAAAACCACACCAAAAACCCCCCTAAAGGACGCATCTTTATTCCAATTCACTTAAATTCAACAGCAGATCCCCCATGTCCTACGATACCTTTATCACAGTTCACAGTGAAGTACTAGTAGAACTTCTATCATTATACTAGGCGTATTTACAAAGCTTTCATTTTCTCTTCTTGCAATTTGACTGCTAGTTTAAAAATATGAAAAACAGTTCTTGAAAAGCCTGTATTATTCCTTTACATCTTAGGACTTCAAAGGAAAAGAAATTCCCCTCAACTGAGCTCTAAACAAAAGCTTTAAGTAATTTTCATCAAAAGAAAATCATTGTTAAGAGAAAAAAAAAAATCACTTTTAAGAACTGCTGGCTTTAGCATGCCTACCATGTTAGCAGTAGTAGCAAAGATGCACCACCATAAAGCACAGCACAGGTACAAGAAGGAACGCTTTGAGATGATATTTGTTTTGCCCACTTCTGGAGAGAAAATTCTGTCACTAACTAGAACGGGGATTTGAGGCGGAAGGAAAAGAAAGACGTGGGAGAGAATTCAAGCTTATGATTTCCTTCCAAGCTATTGAAATAATAAACACTTTGCTTTTTTGCCCCCTGCAAAACATCAAACCTAAAATCACATTTGTCACTGTAGGAAAGAAAACTGAAGCACCACATTAAAAGCTCAGGGTACTGGGATCCACACCCCCATCATCGTAAATACCAATGTAAACATACCCTAGATAAAATTTGTTTCTCTAAGTATTACCATACTGTAAAAATTATCAAGTCCTGCAAAACAGAATGTAGGATGTACCAAAAAGAAAGGTTATGCCACTACAGTACTTGTGGCAGTCCTGCTTCAAAATGCAACTGCAGAACCTAAATGGCAAGACTCCCCTTCAACAATGAAAAAACCCAACCTTCTAATCTATAAATTTCATAATTTATAAAAGGCTATTAAGTAGAAACAAAATGCAAACTAAAATTTCATTTCAAAGTAGTACCCAACTCCAAACATGAATCTGCAATTTTTCCCCAGGATACAGACTCAGCATATCTATATCAAAAAGTTTTAATTTCATTAATCACTTAACCTGCTTTTATTGGCCTTTAACAAGCCATAAAAATCAGCATGAATTATGCTAAAGGAGTAATAATTCCATCTGTTCACAAGCACTGATAAGAAAATGTGATAGGAGATCTCAGCTATACACTACATATGGAATTTATCGAAAAAAACCACCCACTCCTTAATAAATCCCATCTAAACTAGTAACCATTATTTTGTAAAAATCCATTATACCAGTGATTCAATATTAAAATATCACAGGTCCTAAGACTAAGCTATTACTAAATATTGGTGGAAGTTTCATAGGTGCATAGGTCATTTAAGAACACAGACTTAAGTATGAGTATTCCTAAATCAGCCAACGGATTTTGCTAATCCAATTGAAAAACCTCTGACAGGCAACTAGGAAAGCTGTTCTTTCTCTAGAACATTTAAAAGATGACATATATTTAGCACTAAAACATGCTGAAACTGTAAAAAAAAAAATAAAAAATTCAGAATTATGTTATCACACAAGAGATTGCAAATAAAGATTTAACAAACCTCGACCAGTAGAGGGCACTACTCCAACTGTTCTGTGTATTAGGCCAGATTTACAAGGGTTAGTGTGTCTACAGTTAAAAAAACCCCACACTTAAAATTGCTTGGCTATAAATCTGTGCTTGGACATATAATTTCATATCTTATTTGAAGCAGGAAACATATAAAGCATGTATATTTGAGTAACAGTAGCCACCCAAACATGCACTCATTTTAATTCCTCCCCCTGCCCCCCCATCATCTGCTATGCTCAGATATAAGTAAATAAAATACTCAAGCACACCATGAAACTTGACATTTTCCAAACAAGTTATTTGTTGAATCATTAAGTCTATTCCACTGAAAACAGCAGCAACATTAACATTGTAAATGCATCTGTGATTAAGTAACTAGTATATTTTTTCCTCTCTTCAACTGCATCATGTCTTCACAACATAAGAATTTTAGAAGTGTCGAGTTTCATTTTGTTAATCACAGGAAAGATTTAAAATTATTCAATAACTGTGTAGTTATGGAATCCACTACAGATAACGAGCACTGAACTCTTTTCTCTGTCTACCCCAAAATATTTAGCCTGATTATTTATCTGCAAGGGAAAAATGCGTATTTTGGCAACAGCCGTATGGCAATGAAAGAAACAGTAGTAAGTGAGAAACAATAGTAGTGACACTACTGAACTGTCTTGACTGTTATTATTTACCAGTCAAAGCAACTTTAGCCTTATTTCCTCAGTCTGCATAAAAAACACTCTACAGCTATTGTTCTTTGATCAGCCCCTACCACCACAAGTGCATCTATACAGGAAGCACAATCAAGCAACCCTTCTCAACTGAATGTGATTCTGCTCAGGCAAGGACTGAAGCATTTAAACCCAATTACAAGCCCATTCTCTGCAACCTGTTTGCCACTCCAAATCACAGACCACTCATTATAACTGAATTATTTCTTCCCTACAAGCTTATCTACATGATTATAGCACTGTGAGCGCACACAAGGTGATTTACCACGAGTAGGAAGATACAGCCTCCATCCTCAAGGTCTCAGAATTTATAAGACAAAAATGGTAACCAGTACTCAGACAAGAACTTGTAGGAGTCGCAGAAGATTAATACTGTTGCATGTGACAAGTTGTGGATGCTGGTAAAATCCATTAGGTTAAAGGCTTCTTTCTTTCAGAAGAACATACTGATTCTGGACCACACCACAGTGTTACAGTCATCCTGCACACTACCCAACAAAAGCCAGTTATGGGATTTTAGGTTCTTTCTATAAGGAACTGTATTTTCATTTTATTATTTTACATTAAGATGCATTTGGTATTCCTCAAAACACCCAGCTTGTTGATTAGCAAAATTCCTCAAGTGATTTAGAAATACTGGCATTTAAGTTTTTGTGTTCCTAAATTGTTTACACAGTTTTGGCTTTATATGACAACTTGTAACATAGAACCTCCACAGAACTTTTTGTAATACATAAACACACCTCTAAGAGAAACCCAGATGATGATGAACAAGTATTACAAAGACCAACATCCTCCAAAGCTCCTTTTGCAGGAAAAAGTAAAATCCCATTTTGCTAGCTCCTCACAATGAGTTTTGTGTGTTTTCTGTTTTTTAACCACAATTTGGGTGGTTGTTGTTTTAAGATTTCACATCTTAGCAACTGAAAGAGCTGCTCTCCTAGCACAAGTCAAACACTCCTCCTCCCTCCATAGGTCTATTCACAAAATCTCCTACAAGCATACATGAGGTTACTTGGCCATGCAACAGAGACACAAGAAGGCACACAGGCACATTAAGGTAAACTCAAATTCAAGCCAACACATCTCTATTTGGGGCACATTAACTCAGGCCTGTCCTTCACTAAAGTAAGACAGCTTCCTACCATCTCAGGGCACTGGCTCCTTTTGCTTACATCTACCTGAAAATGACTACATAGCCATTTTCCAATTCACCATTTTAAGCCTAGATTTAAACCCTTGTGACTCCTTCAAGTGAGCTTGGAAGTGCCTCATTGTATAAACATATAAATGAAGTCATAAGCTACAGAGCTTCAGTGCTGGGAACATAAAAATCTTGGGTAAATTATAGTGTCATTTCTCCTTTTATATGGTCTGAGGTTATTAAATCCAACGATCCACAGGAGATTTCAGACAACACTAGTATTTTTCTTATATTTAAAAGGCAGAGCTTGCCTGCTCATTAAAAACCTTTAAAATATTGCAACTTTTAAAGCTTAAATACAATTTCAGTTTTTCAGGAAATGTGCCATGTATTCCAAAGAATCCACTACAGCAGCTGTCTTATAACATTTTTCCTAGATTAGGAAACACGCACTGGTGTGTTTAAAAAAAAAAAAATAAATAAAGTCAGGCTCCAAATTTTTGCTTCATTCACCATAACATTCCAGGACACCTTTCTTACCGTGTGAAACAGATCCTAACGACAGGAGCTGACAAAGCTTGATGCTTTACACTTCAGAACTACAAACTTTCCTTCTTGATATCAAAAAGGAGAGTCACATTAGTCACATTTAAGAGGTTGCATGCAAAGCCATTAAGAGTTTTGCCAAGTGTTTTCAAGTGAATTTGGCAAATACTTTGTCACCGAGATGTTAAAAACATGCATCCAAACTGTCCAACAAAACATGGCAATTAACACCATACTTCAATTGACCAAAATTGTTAATTTTTTACTGCAGCTGTTGTTCCACAGCCAGATCAAGAAGCACAGCAATTTCCTCTCCAATGCTGGTCTGATGCTGTTATCTTTCAGCTCTTTTTATTATAAAGCCTTGTTCTATGTTTTTGTGGTAACTGTCCAAAAGTAAAAAAACTACCATTATTACTGATAATCTTTCTTCACAAAAAGTATAAGATGAAAGAGTTTACCTCTATTGTGGGGTCATATTCATCCACAAAGTGATTCTGAATTAGCTGTATTGTCAAGGCGCTCTTGCCCACACCACCAGCTCCAACGACAACAAGTTTATATTCTGTCATTTTTTAGCAGACCTGATGACAAAGAAACCAACATTAAGCAGAAAGAGTCAGGCTCCAACTAATGAGGATGCTGTTGGTGCATTTTCATTCAGTATCACGTTCCTTTACTATTACCGGAAAGCAACTCCCTCCCTGAAAGACAAGACAAAAAGCTGTGAGGGAATGCTATTTCTCAAAGTTATACATAGGAAACATAGCGTGGGCACTAAGCTGAAAGGCACCGATTACAAAAAGATAAAAAACCAAGGATACGCTAAATTCTGAAAATGGTCGAGGAATATTTCTTGCGGGGCAAAGATTTTTGTTCTCCGCTGCTTTCTCCCAAAGCCCCGGTGACTCTGGAAGACCTCCCGGATTTTTACGAAAGCCGGCCCACACCCAGCACCCCTCAGGTTGAACCACAAACCCGGGAACCCGCCTCCTGCAAACGCCCGTGAGGGGACAGGCTCGGGTGCGAGCACAGCTTCACCTGACGACTTCACCTCCTCAGTTGTTTCTTTTTTTCCCCGGGCGAGCCCTCCGCGACCGCCCCCCGAGCTCCGCCGCGGAGCCAGCGGCGGGAGCCCCCCACCTCCCCCGGGGCTCGGGGCACCGCTGCCCGCCCCGCCCCGGCTCCCCTCAGCCAGGAGTCAGCGACGCGGCCGGGCCGCCGAAACTTTCCGGCCCGGCGCCTCGGCCCCGCGCACGGGGGTTTTAAAGATTGAGGAGGATAAAAAAAAAATTTTATATATATATATATATATATATATGAGGAAAAGGGGAGGGGTGGGGGGTTGACTCGGCATACGCCGCCGGGTGCCGGGCTCCCAGAGGGCGTTGGCCACCTGTCCCGCCGCCCCCTCCCGCGGCCGCCGAGCCACCGCCCGCGCCGCGGGGAAGGACGGCGGAGGGGCAGGCGAAGGCTGCTCCGGGGGATGCCGGTGGAGGGGAAGCGGGGCAGGGCGCAGCCCCGCGGGCGGCAGCGGGACAAGCGCCGGGAGGCGGCCCCCGCCCGGTCGACCGGCGTTTCTGCCCCTCCGCGGGGAGACGCCAGGAGGAGGGAGGGGGACGGGGGAGGGGGACGGGGGAGGGGGGTGCCCGGCTCCGGAAAGCCGCACCGCTTCCCCCTGCCCCACCTCGAAGGGAAAGGAGGGAAGAAAGCAAGCAGCGGCGGCTCCGTCCCGGTTCAGCGACGGAGGGAGAAAGGCGGGTACCTGCCTGGCGCTGCAGCGGGCCGCGGGAGCACGCCGGCGCCTCCCTTGCCCGCCCCGCCGCGGCGGTCGCTCCGCGTCCCTTTCCGTCCCGGTCTGAAATGGCGGGGGACGGGGAGGGCTGGGGCTGGAGCTGCCGAGGGAGCCGAGCGCCGAGAGGGTGGATGGATGGATGGATGGACGGACGGGGCGCGATCGATGCGCTCCGCGCTCCCCCGCCCCTTGCGGCAGCCCCGGCTCCTCCCTCCTCCCCCTCCCCCCGCCCCGCCGCCTCAACCGCCCGCGGCCGCGGGCGGTTGAGGCGGCGGGGCGGGGGGAGGGGGAGCCGAAGGGGTCGGTGCCGCCCGTTGCGGGCACCGGGGGCTCGCAGGCGGCGTTTCGTGTGGCAGCGTGAGGGAAAGCGTGGCCGGGAGGTGTGCGCTCGAGGGGGGTGAAGGGAAATAGGTACAATTCCAGCGTTTCCTCGCCATTTCCCCCCTCCCTCATCGCCGACGGGGAGCCGGCGCGCACCGCCGCAGCTCCTCAGAGCCGGGGGGCTGAGGGGAAAGAGGCTCAGCTGCCGCCGTAAGGCCTTCTACCGGTTCATCCTGAGGGGAGAGCGGTGGCTGCGTGGCCGAGGCAGGCATAAGACAGTGGCTAAACAGAAAAAGCATTTTTATCCGTAGCCGGTCACGAAAATGTCAGCAGAGGCCTTGCGGAACTGCTGCGAAACTTGGGCGTCCGTTAAAGTTGGTCGGCTTTCATTCATTTCAAAATAAAATGCAAGGCTTTCTTGTTAGCTACTGGAATGCTCTGTATAAAAGTTAATAAACACAGGGGTTTTTTTGGAAGCAAGTTAACAATTGCATAGAGAAGCTTGTTTTCTTATTAAAAGGCCAAAACCATAATTCCCTGTAATTGAAAGGCTCTAATGTGTAGGTTAATATGCTATAACGTCATTTATATGCCTGTGTTACATCCCAAGCAGTAAGATTTTTTTGAAGCGTGTTGCCAGGTCTCAGACAAAGGTAGTGAACCTTATTCCTAACGAAGCTTATTCCGAGGGTAACCAGCGATGTCGACTGGCTCACACAAGGGATTAATTTGGCCAGTTTTGCTTTCCCTCTTTAAATTGGAAGGTCAAAAATAAATAATGCTGTGTCTACACATCTGGTGTTCAAGAGTTTTAATTTAAGAGGCTGGAGCTTTGTTCTCTGCAACTGCGTGTGACAACTTCCAGCTTCTTTCATTCTCAGCGTGCATCTAAGGGGCTCTGCTTTTGGGCCATACCCAGCTGAGCATCGAAGGCATTAACCCTCTGGGACTACGCCGTCTCATTTAGAAAGTGTGTTCCTGCAATTAATTCACGTAAATAATCCAAAGCCCCTGTGGTGGTGTTCAGTACTACTCCCTGATGCTAAGGTGTTAAGACTCGGGTGGAAAACTAACACATCTTTGAGCTGTTGTGTGAAACATGGTGTCTTCAGGCAGAGACCGCAAAGGATCAGACGAGCTTTTCTTGTATTCTTGAAGCGAGTCTTTTCTGTCACTGAAATCAGTGACAAAAGTCCTACGGACTTCTGTGGGAGCTTCTGTACGGATACTCATATGCAGTGGGAGTGTATATATTGTCATGAACTGTGGAGGAAATTAAACTGGGAAACTCTTTACCATCCCCATTTCTCCTCTCCCAGTGATTTAGGTGTTAGTAACCTGGTCATTTTTGTGTTGAATGTTCTTACTGGATTGTTTCCCAACAGCCTCGATAAAAAAGACTCACAAAAATATGTATGACAGTGTAACATGAAATCATCTCGCAAATTAGAGTTAGAACCGAGTGATTCAGTTTGCTTATTAAGTAGGCTACCTCACATGAGCAGACGTAAAAACCAAAAGACAGACCTGCTTTCAAAGAACAAGTAGCCTGGTGGTAAAACCACAAGCTTGGGATGTGGGAAACCCACATTCCCATCTGTGGTGTGAAAGAGGCAAAGAAAGGATTTGAATGCAGATGTTCAGTAACTGAGGTAAACGCCCTGATCAGCAATTTTAGGATAGCCAGATCTCGCTTTCATACTTTGGCCCCCCTAGGAAAACTATTCGAGTGTTGTGGTTCTTCCGAAGGCAGTGGGAAAACGCCTGCCTAACAGGAAAACTTGCCCAGTTCTGCACATAATGCTGGTGTTCCACAAACAGCTTGGATGGTTGGTTCTCATCTATGGGGCTTTATATGGGGAGAAGCTGTTCATCTTTAAACCCACACAGTCACAGCTGGGATCAGAAGAGTATCTGGAGAGCAGCTGCCTTTGGTAGAACCTTCTCTGTGAAAGCTTCAGGTCCCGATGACAGCTTGAATCGTCGTGTCTCCATACGATCCCAATGAAATGTGCAAACAATCATTTTGCATCTCCTTGGGAGGGAAAATGGATTGTTAGGATTCTGGAAAAAGCAGAATGCAAAGCTTGATTTTTGTGTGTGTGTGCGTGTGTGTGCACAGATTTGTTTATAAATGTCGACTACGAAATTGCTGTTTGCTTTAATTAAATTTCGTTTAGAAATATCTTCTCAGGCTTATGGGTGAAGTGGTTTGAAAACAAGCTGAAATAAATGAGCTGATCAAAAATATTAAATGCCAACCCATACACTGCATTGATATGAAAGCTGGTGAAAAGTCAGCACAAGTGATGCAAAACCTCCTAAATTTTGCCGAAGTGCTGTTCTGTGAGTTAACAACTTCATTTTAGTGATTGTTCCTTCAGTGCAATTTGCACAGAGAATTCTGAGCACAGGCAAAGGAGATGCACGTCCTCAAATCCCAAAACACTTCAGTGTGCTAGAGCTAAATACTTTTGTTAAGTTAAAGCATATTCATCAATTCAAAGGCTTCTTCACATTTGCATTAACATATTCCAGTCCCAGTCTTCTGGATCCTCCGCGGATATGGATCTTTGAGGGCAAATCACCAGTCACAGCTCCTTACTCTGACAAGATGCTTTCCTTATGATATCAAGCACTAGGCCAAGTGTAATCCCATCAGCCACATATTTACGCTACTCAGATTTGCCCAATCCTAAACATTATACAGTAAATTCAGTGACATTTTAACTTTGAGAATATATGAGCTTTCACCACCCATCAGCAGTTGCGAGGTGGGGGGGAGGAAATGTAAAATACAGCTCCAGCCTCAAGATAAATAGTAAGCTTTCCCTGTAACAGAGAGTGTCAGACAAGCTGAGACAAGAGTTAATTTTCCTGTGGCTTTTCCTGGCATTGAACGCTACGCAAAGCAGATGCAAAGCCAGTGGAGAGTTACCACAGGAAGATAAGTGGGTTTGTGCAACTTCAAGTTTGCCTGCCGTGAATTAGGAATATTAGTAAAGAGAATTTTTCTGTCACGCATAGGCAGGCCAAGGCTCCCTGGCCAGTACGGCCAGTAGCGATGCGTACTTTGTCAGATAACCACCAATATAGATTCAGTCCTGGCCATGCATAAGCACACGGTTATTCTTCAGTTGGTTTAGCCAGAGGCCACAATACCGGCATTGATGGTGGTTTCATGCTTTTAGGCCACCATTACAGCACTTTGCGCAAGGACAGACACTACCTGATCAGCCTGCACGTGTGAAGTCTTTACATGACGAAGTTTTTGAAGACATTTGACCTGGCTGTGTGGGTTTATATGGGCTGTGTGCGTTATTTTATGCAGGCACGTTATTTTGCTCTGGTGTAAGACTCCATGTGTCACCCAGGAACAGAATTTGAGACATTCCTGTCACTTGGGATGTACCAGCCTCCAGTTTTTACCTTTTCCTCTTCTCCTCCCAGGAAAATTAAGACTTCTGAGGAAGTCCTGCCAACTCATTATGCTGTCCTATCGTTCTTAAGACCACCTACAGAAGATTTTTCTTTATAAGTCCTACCTAGAGCAGTACAAATGCCCTTACAAATTTTTGTCTGCTGACACAGCAGGATACAATTATATTCCCCAAGCCTTTTAACTCACTAGCTCTACTCAAGACAGGATCTACAAGACATATATAGGACAGCAAACAGTGAACTTAAATATATAAATATTTACATCCATAGATAAATATCTCTATATATGCAATTTTAAATACGTGAGTTTATATTAAAGTAAAGGCTATAGTTCTCATGGGTTGTTAATTTTTGTGCCCTATCAAATTTCCTGTAGTGGTATGGACGTCCTAGTAATTTTACATGAATAGATTGAAGTTTAACATAGATGAACTCACACAGTATATGAACACAGCATATGTGGACTCACACTGAATGGGAACATCTTTTGCCTTGTCACTGCAAATCATTTTCAAATTATCTGATGGACCCCAAAAAATCCACAAACCCTAAACCAAAATTACCTTTCAAATGCACAGCTATATAAAGCACAAGTCTAGGTTCTGTTCCTTTGGCTTCAGTGGCAGCTAGGTGGTCCACTACCCACTTTAAACACAAGAGTAGCACAAGGTCCTGCAAACCTTCCTTCTTTTTTATATGTAAGCACTAAGGAAACATGGTTAATGTATTTTTCTGCAATAACATTAGATTTGGCTTGAAAGTAACGTGCTAAGGTACACCACATTACTGGTATTTGCAAATGGTTTGACTTTTGGTTTAGTTCAGCTGTCTCTGACTTTTTGAATATAGTTCTCTGCTAAAAATGGGGTGGGGAGAGAGGAACAGTTCAACTGTGAACTATTATTTAGAAAACTGGATGCTTTTGCCGTCCCACTAATGTCATCTGGCATTAATTAACATAGCATCTCTCTAATTATATTGTCAGCATACAGCCACTAAATTAAAATACAAAGAGAATTGTTAAAATTTCCCAATTTAACTCTGGTATTCCTTTTAAAGCATAATTTTTCATGTTTTGTGTATATAGGAAATCATCCAAAGCCCACTGAAGTTAATGGGCTTCATTCCGATTAGGCCCAGAAATGTTTGGAAAAAATCAGTGGGGTGTCCAAATTGCTTCTCTAAACCAAGCGATTAGATGCCTCATTTCTATTATTGGCACCCGCAGCTCAGCACCCAAAACTGAGTATGCAACACTGCAGATCTAACAGGTCTCTCAAGGGACTGAAGACTACCCTGTGGGGAGAAAAAGAGAGCATTAGACACAGTGGAAGTTCACCATCCCGCTGCACCCATGCCTTTATGGTGCCAAAAAGAAACACTAGGAAGAAGGACTTAAGTAAGTAGATCTCTCCTACCCGAGGCAGCGTGGAAGAGCAGTGTGGGGGGCTCCACACCACACACTTGCAGTGTGACTGGGTCGGTTGCAGCAAAACATGGTCCTGAGACATGCCAGACATCTGCTCCTCAAGTAGAACCTGTGGGACGTGAACAGAGAATGCCAGCCCCGGCATGACCCACTCCTCGTTGCAGCTCCCACCTCTCTCCTGTGTGTTTTCCTCTGCCCATCCTCGTGAGTCGGTGTGTCAGGCACGGCACGGTGCCCGGCTCTGCGAATTGCCCCTCAGCTCTGGCTGGTGGGAGAAATCAGGTAGCTGAGGAAACATGGCAGTGCTGCATGGCGGCGTACCTTGCTGCACCCCGTGCTTTTTGTGTCATGCTAGGGTCAGCTGCTCCTTGACGCTCTCCTAACGAATTCTGTGGCTCTCTTTCTGCGACTGGGGAGAACTGTGGAGAATAACGAGTGCCTTAGCAGCGCTTGTGCTCTCAGTGCAGAGCTGAGAGGCCTTGAGCAACACCTTTGGTTCCAGCTAAGTCCATCCTGCTTAAAAGCACCCTCTCCGTGGGCGAGAGGAATCTGCGTGTGCGGCTGAGCCAGGCTGGGAGCGACACCGAAGTAAAACACTGGGTTAACTTTGCCTTTTGGCACGACCTAGAGTTCAATCCTGCTCTCTGTCAGTGGCAGTTCTGACACTTGCTGATGCCTGTGTTTACATGTTAGCATTGCCTACCCTTCAGCATCACTACCCTCCACTCGTATCCCTTGGTATTATTAAAATCTTTGAGATCTAGCTGATTTCTAGCTCACCAAGAGTTTTATTTCTCTGGAGTTTGGTAAAACTATACATCTCCCTGAGATGATCAGAAACACATGGAAAAATATTAAAATGGTGCATAAAGAGAAAACGAATGAAATATTTTCTTTCCAAGACAGCTACTCTTTTGCTGCAGACTTTTTACTTCAGGAAAAAAAAATCAAAATGTTGTCAGCACTTTGGAAACTATGTCCCTTTTTCCACCCCAACAGTCTTTTGCCTATTTTGCCTAGACCTGTAAGCCAAGCACATTGCTACAGCTCAAGACAACGCATGAAGACCTAACATTTTTCAAAGAAGTAAAAAGCATTCCAGCAGCAGTAGCAGTTCACATTTTTCTTGGACAGGATGTATTTCCCCAGCTCCCCTGGGAAACTGGAAGCAGAATCCCAGGGCAGCCCTCCTCACAAACCGCTGTGCTTAGGAGTCAGCTATTTCAGGGGTAGAAACCAGCCTGGGAGACTCAGCCACTGGAGACACTGGACAACTTGCAGTTTTAGGGAAGGCTCAAGTCCCTGATCTCAGTGGTCCACAGACCTCTCAGACAGCAGAAGAGCTCGGAACCTGAAAAGCCGAGGCAGCCGGGCTTGCAGTCCAGGGAACTGCCTGGCGCGTTTGGAGCCCAAGATCCTGGCAAGGCAAAGGACGGGCAAGCAAGAAGTTTAAATTGAAATCACCAGTTTCACACAGAAAATTCTGGTTGCCAAATCCCTGTTTCTCGATCGGGGCCACGGTCTGGATGCAGCTGTTTGCCAGCTGAAGCTTGGTCAGCACAGGGCTGCATTAACTCCTGCTGGGACACCCTGAACACAGACAGCAAGGAGCATGCTGGCCTCTTCTCACGTAGCCTCTCCCACGGAAGATGTGCTGCACCTTCTGTGAAGAAGCACGCGTATCTTGCTGCGGTACCTTCATGACCTGTCAATGATTTTCATTGCTACTGCTGGGTACAGCCAGCCCCAACCACATTGGTCATCTTCATCCCATATAACCAAGCTCTTCCTCGGCACAGGAGCTTCCACACACTGTCACAGGCAGGGGCAAAAAAGACAGTGGGGCCACACTGTTCCTGCCTCTGTTCCCTTACCGTCCTGGTCTGCTGTCCTTGCTCTATATCTAGAGCCAGCCCAAACAAATTATGTATGTTAATATACGTATTTTTGAGCAACCTACAAAACAATTCTTTGATCTCTGTTTAGGCCTTTGGTTGTTACTACGATAGGAGCGATAATAAATAAATAAACACAGGAAGAAGTAATACATATCTGCAGCAGCAGCAATACACACGCTCCAATGCAGACACATACACACACTCCAATGCTAGAATTTCGTTTTAAGAAAAGGTCACTGTACTTGAGATCACAGGTCCTGCTTTGCTGCACTGTAATCCAGTTTTCATCCCGTTTCATTTCAGGAGATTCCAGTGTACATTTATCAGCTTACACACTCAGAATTATTTGGGAATGGCTGCATTTACTCCAGACTTGAATTAGAACAAGTTATAGCAAAATTTGTCTAATGGTGGTTAGTAAGTCCAATAGCAGTGTACGACCCTAGGAAATGTGCCTAGAAGCACTGCAAGAATGTGAATACAGTGGGAATTATTGCTGAGGTGTAACACGTACACTCAGAGATGGTTCTAAAAATAAAATAAACTTCTGTTTAATCACAATGGTGGGATTTTTAGGATCACTTGCTCTTGCAGAGGCAGTTAAATAGATCCTGACATAGAGTACCAAGGAAGGAAATGTATGTGTTTGTTTTGGAGTGTTTGGATCATTGGTTAGAAAGCTTATAGGAAAATGGAAAACACGCAGCAGTAATTTATTTCTAAAGGGAAGGGGGAGAAAAGTCAAGGAAATTCCCTCACAGTCTGCTTGGAGCCAGGTTTTCAGCTGGTGTAAATCTGCAGGCTAGGTTAAAATTATTGGAACCAGCTCATGTCCTGTATCAATAGAAAGCAATACAGCAATGTTGATTTACATTAGCTAGTGGTTTGAGGCCTTAAGGAGAGGCAGCATTACTGGACTCCTGCATCAGGGCAAGACCAGGGCTTTGTCCTGGGGTCAGATCCTGCTCTCATCTGCAGCAGGGCTGTGCACCCGGTTAGCGGCTCCTCTCCCTTGTTAGGTGTCAACAAACGTCAGCCTCTTCCTCTCTTTCCACCAGCCTGGTAAGTCCCTCCCTGAGCACATTAAAATAAAATTTGAGCTTTGCAACAATTATTCCTGTTTGCTTGTCCTTAGATCCCAACACTCAACAGCTTTGCAGACCAAAAGTGTATTCTTTGCGACCTCCTCAATATGTCTGCATTATCAGCTGTTACATTTTTTATTACACCTCATTGAATTTGACGCATCAAGACTTTTATGCAGCTTGCCCCTGCTCTCTAGGAATTTCACAAATAAATCACTGACGTGCACTGCAAACTGTTAAAGAGTCGCTGACATACTCTACAGTAGAAAGGCATTGGATAACCTTTTGCACTAGAATGCTATTTTTAAGCGCTTCAATAAAGAGCACTATTGTTTTTGAAAATACATGGCTATGGTGAAAGGAGTTAATGGTTCGCACATGATGTATCACACCCATGATAAAATTCTTCACAGAAAAGTTAAAAATCCCAAGCAGTAACCACGCACACAAAATTGTTAAGGATACTCCGTGGGTTGAAGCTCTGTCTTTGAGCATTTAGACCTTTCTGAGCGTCCTTTGTGTAACAGAGCACAGATATAAAAGCCAGGCTTAATGATCCAGCCACTTTTCCACACCACCGGGTCAGAGCCTTGGGCAAAGGTTTCCGCCATTCAAAGGCAGGGACAGAGGAGAGAAAGGGGTGCTGGATGTGTCTAAACAGCTGCCTCTCAGTTTTGTGAGCACCCTACATCTGTTTCTTGGGACAAGGCCATGGTGTTTCTGCAAAGGGGAATTGACTGTGTGCTGTTTATAACCACCCGTGTGGTAATCAGCAAGTGTCTGTACATTCTTTAAATAGACACATTACCCTAAGGAAATACCCAAGTCAGCACCTCTGTATCCTGCTCTTAGAGAGGAAACCTGACCTACAAGACATCAAAATTTGCTGCTGCTTGGCAAAGGGGCAGAAATATTTTAGCTAAGGCCTGACTGCTGCTTGCTTTTCTTGGAGAGGTCGCTCCATCACGCTTGGTTCAGCTCTCACGTATGTCAGTTTTACTCCGGGGTGACTCCAGTTACTTAGAGGAGTTGCTCCATAATTACACAAGTGGCGAAGAGAAAAGAACCAAGCCTCAGGGAACTGCTTCCTAAGTAAAGCAAGAAGGATATGATCATGTAATTGATTAGTTTATAGATTCCTCATTTATTCTCACTGATTGCCGTTAAAAATGGAAATATATACTTCCAAATATTTGTCCCAGAAAATTACTGCTCTTTTATCTGATACTCAAGTATTACTGTATGAATCATTTAAAACTAGATGAGACAAACTACCAGAGAGTGTGTTAAGCAAAACGAGGATAGAGTTGCAGTTGATCAGAAGAACAGACAAGATAGTCTTTCTCTTTTCTCAATGCCTACAGAAAAAAGTTCTGTACTATAGTTTTTTAAACTGACATGGTGCTTGGGACAGTAATTCTAAAAAGAGCTTCACTGAAATACTTATCTCTAAAGAGGTCTTCATAACCAGGTGACGTCTGGAAAAATGTGACTTCCAAAATAGTATATAAGTACACATTTAGAACAGAGAAGAGAAAAAAAAGCCACCGAAAAGACGTTGCGAACCGTAGCATTACACATATCCATTAAACTGCATTTTGTTGTCTCAGTGCAGTCAGGAACTTTGCAATTATAAACAAGAAACAGAAGACAGAGATCAGCATGCTGGACTTTTTACACAGTATTTTACATCAGAGTCTGGTTGTATAAGCTGAAGTGAGGCTATTGAAGTCAATAAAGCCACTTGGGAATGACTCTACCATAAGTGAGATCAGAACTAACTGTAATAATATATTGTTAAAACTTCATTAACACCAGAATGCGTGGGGGAAATGAAATTTTTCTAATACGTTTCCTTTATTACTTGTCAGATTTTGATCAGCCTTTCCTGAAAAACCTGCCATTTATAGAAATATGTATTTTGGAGGAAATGCAATAAATAAGCCAATTTAATTTTGCAGGAGATGTACCGAGGATGCAAATACACTTAAAGTTTTCATAGGACTTAGTCTAGGGGAATCAGCTTGACAAACGTACACTTCAGCCTGTCAACTGTTAATAATTCCTTACATTGTCCTCCCGCCATAAGGCCCATCTCTATCCCAAATTTGCCCTCTGAATTGTTGATTCACATTCTCACTTTCCAAAGACATCTAAATAACTCCTTGTGAACAGCTGACATCTCACGTAATTCGTGTCAGAGAGAACTTCTGTATCTAGAGCAGCTCCTTGTCAGTGGACCTTCCCTGAACAGGGAGAAGGATGAAAAGAGTTGTGGTTAAGGAAGAAACATGAGTCACTGGGATTGTCGTCCTGTCAACTCTTAAATTGCTGCGTTCACACTCACATTCAGCTTGAGATTGAGCATGACCAAGCTGTGGCCAAGCCATACTTCTGGTCATGTCTGAAGTCTGTCCAGATGGCAGGCATCCCTGCTCCTCACAGAGGCAAGATCTTAACTTCAGTGACAGGCCAGGGCTTCTGACTCACGCAGCTCCCGCTGAGCACAGCAACCACGGGAGGTATAGCCGAGCAGCCACGGGGAGGTATAGCCAATCGTGGAGACAACAGCATGTGCCAGGGACAGGAGCAGTGGCATCCAGGGGACAATATCTGATAAAATAAGCTTCTTCGGTCTGTACCCTGCCTCTGCGGGAAGGCTGAACTGAGTCCTTACCGGGAGTGGGGAGCAGCCGGGCACTTCCCTGCGGGGCACGGCCGGTCCTGCAGGAACTTAGCACCAGCAGCGGTGCTAGTGGGCGACTTGAGTCCTGGCTGTGACCACAGGGGAGGACGCAGGCCTGCTGTGTCTCAGATGTGGGGAGACAAGACTGGCTCGCAGGCATGCTTAGGGAACGCCACTTGCGTGCAGTTTGGAGCTTTTTTCCATTCCAATGCAGTGTTAAAACAATCTGGAGAACTGAGAGTCGGGCTAAACTGGCTGTGTAGACATGGCATATGTGCTTCTGATGTGGACTTCACTGTGTGAGCTTCTTTTTCACTTGGCCTGATCGGAAGATGTAGTCTCTGGTTACTAATGTTAACTGGTGGTTAAGGAGCAGAGACCGTACAGTTTTACAGAGGACATAGCCAAAGAGTTAATGAAGGCCTCAAATATTTTCTTTTTCTTACTGGAACCACCTCACTCTTGACTGGGATGAGCTACGTATCGTAGGCACTGTGTTAAGTGTTTGGAAGCCGTGTTCACGAGAGCTGAGAAGGCACGTAAAGATGAGTGTGCCTGAGCACGCTGGCAGCACAGGACTCTGAGGCTCTCTACAGCCTCCTTTAAGTTTCCACATCTATTTAACAGGGCAAGACCATTTCTGTGGCACTCTACACGTGTGAGTCTTTGTGGACAGGGAGCGGCTACACACATTCACAGATCAGCCTGAAAGGGACAATCATGATTCATTTACGCTCTCTGTTCCCAGTAGGTCCTGTGTGTGGGTTAGCGGCCCTCTGTAATCAGTAATCCTGTAAGCCGCTGATAGGCATGAGCAATATGACCGCCGTGGTTTGAACTCTCTGCCTTTGCAGACGGTGGCCAGCCTGACCCCTCGCACAGCACAGAACAAAGCTCACCCAGGCACTTCTGCAGCAAGCTCTGAGCTTGTCTGTGAGGTTTTACATGCCCATAAAGGAGTCTGCTAGCACTACTAAATCTTTCTTCATGCCGTGGACTGATTTAAGCTTTGCAGTATAAAGGGATAAAGGTGCTGAGGCAAATACATCTCTGTAGGAGACGAATTCCTTACGTTCTTTCTCCCAGCACACTTGCCAGGGAGGGTTCACCTGCCACCACTGCTGCCAATGCAAGGAACAGCTCTGAGGGAGGAGAGCAGTCTGCTTCACCAGGGAGCATGGATGGGGCAAGGGGAAGAGTGAAAGCCTGTTGATGTGAAAGGCAAGGCTAGCAGTAGATCAGTAGAAGCGTATGAGCTGACAGGTATATTTTCTATCAAGAAGACAAAGAAACACAGAAGCATAGCTCTGCTTTTTGTGAAGAACAATTCTTCATATACAAGGAATGTCACTTACTGACTTTTGAAGAATTCCTCTAAAATTCCTGTCCAGCATCGCTGCTGGTAAAGCTTATAAATCTGTTTGAGACCCAGGAAAGGAAGATGATCTAGGACTGGAAGATGTCATTGTACAAATGGTGTCATTCACCAAAAATAAGACCCTGAAGACTTACCCCTGTCCTCACCCTACAATTATGGGGAGGGAGTGACTGTGGAACACAGCGTTTAGGACACCATGGAATATATTTGGCCTCCAGGCAGTTCTCAGAGCACCTTGACATACATAATTAGTGAGGATGCTGGTGTTTATTTAGGGCTTGTGGTTGTGAAAAATAGAACAAAGAGATTTTTGGGGGTGGGCAATAATCGAGGCAGTAAAATAACTTCTCTCCTCTCTGCTTTTTCTCTCAGATTTTCTATCATAGAAACAAATCAAACCCCACCCCTATCCAGTTGGTTCACTTAACTCACGCTTTCTTGACAGCTAACACATGGTATGCAACATTACTTTCCTACATTCCCTTTTGACTTCTATCCTTCTATTTCATTCTTGCTGTACCATCTTAAAGCTAGAAGATCTTACAATTTCAAACAGGTTTTGAGAGCCTATAGTCAGACTGACAGAAGGCAGCAGGGAATGAGCTTAGCTTGCTATTTTTCTCAATAGCTCTCTTTGAGATGAAAATTCCTCCTTGCCACATACAGTCCTATCCTAAATGAAAGAGTAATTTCTGACTTGCTTTCACAAGCCTTTTGATTTTCTTCTTCTTTAGTCTGCACGTGTCACAGATATTTCTCCAGCCCCTGCTCCTTATGGACCAGTCTCATCTTACATCACTCTCATATTTTTATCAAAACTTTCCTTTGAACAGAGAGATGCTCCTTAGAAAAAGTTCAAATCTAAGTTTTTCTGAGCTTTGTGAGAGGAATCAGCCTGGAATTTCATTTTTCTATGATGCTCAAGTCAATGTTTTTTCTGGTTTTATTGGTTTTTTTTTAAAGTTTGGAAGAAAACTTGGTTGGGTTAAAATTAACATTACTTTTTGAAAATACAAACTCATGTTAGCACCTGAACTTTGTCTTATGCCCATCTATTCCTTTAAATGTTCATTAGCAAAATACTCACTTATTGAAGGCAGAGAAAGAATTGGTATCATCTGACATTACAGTCAGAAAGAAAGGTTGTGTGTATATATATATGTGATCATATAGTACAGTTAGAGTGCATTACAGAAATCTAATTCAGCTGACTTTATTCAAGCCTGTTCTGCTCCACAGTTCCTTTGTTTCAAGGAGAAACAAGATAAAGGCTGGCTAGGTGAGTAATAAACTTATATCACATACATTAATATACAGTAATCAGATAGTAAAATCTTATTCAAAAGGCCTATTGTGCAAGACACTGTACAAAGACAAACATAGTTCCCGCCTGGCAACTCAGTAAAGGCAAAAGGGAGAATGAATCAATTTTAACAGAAGTCAGTCTTTACATGATGCATAGTAAAGTCAGTGCTGGTCTTTCCATTGACTTCTCATGATTTCAGATCACATGTGTCCATATGCACACGTGTGCACACATATGCGCAGAAATTTGTTCCACCTATGTTTATAGATACACAGATTTTACTTAGATGCAAGTCTTGGTGTGACACTATATGCACAGCAGTGTACGTGATCATACCGAAAAAAGAATCCAGGCTTCACTTGGCAATGAAATCAATACCTACTTTGTTTAATTGCTGCCACTCTCCTGAAATGCATTTGTGTCTTAACAGTTGTACTATGACAGAAGCAGGTAGTGAGGGAAGATCCGTGTTGAACAGAAGTAGAGGATTAGATTGTAGAAATAAGATATTTTTGCTGAGAATAACAAGCATGTCTTTTCATTCAAACAAGCTGTTCTATGAAAAGGAGAAGGGATTCTACTATTTGAATTTTCTGGGTTTTGGTGTAAGCTGAGGTACTCAAATCCTACACTGAATGCATGAGCTACAACGGTTACTCTAGCAAAGCAGAGTTTTAGCAATATGGGGGCAGAGTAAGAATGTATCTTTTCTTTAGCAGCGTTTCAAGAACTAGTTCTCACAAATTTTTGAAATATTTTGTGTGGCATTTAATGAAGTCACATCAAGACTCCCTCCTCAGCCCTTAAGAGATGCTATTGTCTTTTTCAAACATGCTTTTTCAAAGCATACTCCTTCACTTGTAAACTTGTTGTGATAAAAACAAGCATGAAAGACAGAGAAAACTTTGGATAAATTAAACATTCCATTTTTGTGGCAAACAAGTAGCTCAGAAACTTGAGGAAAGAAGCCAGTGTTAACAAAGTCTAACGCATGGAGGACAACTTTCAAACTTAGGCTCAGCGAAGTTGGGTGCCCTACCCCATACACAAAGACTGACCAAAACCAGTGTGAAGTGCTCATGCCAGTGCGAACTTCCAGATACAGAATTTTATGCTTAGACCTAGATTTTATTTGTGAACACTTACGCCCTATTTTCCCTTCAGCCCATTATGTAGGAGGCTGACTCCTACATAAAAATCACTGTACCTTTTACCTAAATCCTACTTCCTAGCCTATTCCTAGCCTTTCCTAGCCTAGCAGGAATAATGTTAGTCTCAAAATCCTGTCCAAACTTCAGCAAATAAATGCACTCTGCCTACCTAGCTTTCCTACTTAGTTTCAGTTAGAAAAAACTATGCTGCAGGTTCTATATCGCTGTGTTTTACCAAGTTTGTACAACATAAATGTACAGAGTCTTTGTCAAAATGTGCTTTACGTCAGACACAGCCACAAAAGTGGGTGAAAAATTGCTCAGTGCATAGTGTACATCGATGGCTCTGAAATCTCTTCATGTGAAGGAATTTCTATAAATGATGTATAAATCTGTTTTTGTTCATTTAAAGGCATTTCTTTTTGTGGTTTATTGTCTCAGGCTAATGTAAGCGGTTATGCCACTGTTGTGCATTTCCAAATTGGGGTATGAATAAATAACAATTAAACTGTTTATACTTTCATCTTCAAATTTTCTATTCCACTGGCACTGAGAATGTATAACTTGAAGGTTGAATCCACAACTGAGGAGACACTTTAAAGGAAGGATGCCCATGGCTAAGTACTGGTTTTATAACATCTTGCTTGCAGATACTTCCTTTTGCAAACTCTAATGGGAGATGAGGGAAGATCCATGTTTCAGTTTATCTGAACCACCAAAGTTTGCAGAGAAGGAAAAGAGTGGGTGGGAGAAGAGGAAAAGGGAGGAGAGGCTGGGGAAAAAAAAACATTTCAGCTGTTGTCTATCTGTGTTCTAAATACAGGATCCTCTGATCTACTGCTCTGTAATTCATACCAGCAATTTGATACCTCAAAAATATTTTGCACAGACCTGATGATGTTATGGATATTTTTCCTCCACCTCCTTTAATAAACAGTGCCATCGGATGATTTTCCTCTCTTAGCCTGAGTCATTTCCTCTTCCGTTGCTTCAAGCTCTTTTAGCCTACAACTGACACTAACCACCTCTCCATCACGGGAGTCCTTCAAGTCTCTGTCCTCAGCTGCAGTTAGCTTGCAAGAATTAGGCGTTACTGTTTGGGGAAGTTATTGTGACACTTGCCAGGGTGTGAATTTAGTTATTGTGGTTTAAGGGCCCACGTGGACACTCTTACTCTGTACTAAAAGCGCCTTTTTTGTGGTTTAATTTGATCCATCTCCAAAGTAGCCTATGCTAAAGCCACATGGACACATCTACATGGAAAAATAGCTTATAATAGCTTATAATAGCTTGTATTCCTCACTACCTCCTATGTGGAGATGGTTATTCCCACCCTAATTACACTCTGGAATTGCTTACTTAAATCTTGGGTAGTTTTACATAAAAAATCTATTTTGTCTCTATTATAATGTCTTTTATGCTACCAACTGCCAGCAACTTCTTCCAGCTGTATAAAATGTGATCTCCCCTGATTTCCCTTTTTCACAAGCATTTCAAAATGCCTTCAATGAGTGATATTTTATAGACTTTACTGTAATACCACAGATAAAATTTTTAGCAAAATTCATGCTGATGATATGTCGCTATAGAAATACTTAAAATATAAACAGCTTTAATCTGCAGCCATTGTGATGGGGAAAAAAAAGACAAATAATTACAGCTTTTACAACTCTGAAAAGCTGCTCCAAACCAACAAACAAGGCTCTTGAAGAGAGCTACCACAGATCCAGTTTTTCCTCTGATATGCCCTTTTTTTTCTCCCAGCATCCCATCTGGGCACACTTGTAGGAAGTGCAAGCTGAGCCAAGTCTTCTGCAGTTCCCACGAGAGCAGGTCCGTGGTTTTGGCATTTATGGCTGAGCCTGGCAGGCAGTAGTATGACAGCAGCAGGTAGCAGGCAAGGAGAGCCAACGTGAGGCAACAGTGTTTCAGCAGGCAGAGCTGGAGGAGCCAAGAAGACAGAGACAGTGCGTTATTAGTGAGAGGTTGGAGCTTCTGGGGCATATTCACAGTTTGGGCTTAGGAAGGAGTGGAGTCTACTGGTGGGAAAAGGGCTGTGAAGGAAGGACAATCCTGGCAGGAGCGGGGGGGAAGTGGGGAACTGGAAGGGCTGAAGGGCTCTGCAGTGGTAGAGGAGGGGCAGACCTCTTTGTGGCAGGCGGTATTAGGCAACCAAAACAGAAGTACTGGTGGATGGGAGCTCTGGCTGGGAAGTGCAGGAGGGCTCTGAGACAAGATGGGTGGATAGCTGGGATGCCCCGGGTTCAGACAAAGTTGAATTTGCCTGGGACGTACTCCTTCCCAAGCATTCCCAGTTACACCTGGGGTCTAATGGGGGGTGACTAGGGTTACTTAATGCTACTATCCTATCAATTACCTTTACCTTCCTTAGCCTCATTTTTACTATTAGAAATATGGTATCTTGGTTCAACACTCTGTGCTTACTGCTGGTGGAGCCTCTTTGAACTTTGGGGACCTCAGCAACAGACTTGAAAGGACTTGCTGCAGCAGGCTCTGGGAAGTGGTTGCAGGGCCTCCCCAAGAGCTGTGTGAGCTGCGTATCCATGCACAAACCTACTTGTTAATGATTTTGTTCACTTTTGAATTCAGAGTTGAACATGAGCTAGACTGGGACACGGAGCATATGAGGTACTGTAAAGATAGCTTTATGTGCTGGAAAACCACCATAATCCAAGGGGTTTCAGACTGTAGTACACAGCCAGGACTGCCCCCCTGCCCCCCTCAGGAAAACATCAAAAGAGTGATGGAGATGTTCTCACTAGGAGTCCCACAGACCTCGAGAGTGAAATCTTTGTTCCCACGGGGCTGGAATTTTATTTGCAGAAATGCAACTAAATGGACTCCTGAGCAACAAGCTAAACGCTGCTGCTGCTGCTGCTGTGACTGCTCAGGAGTCCACTTACTCACCACGGTATCTGGCAACATCATAAGTTAGTTTTCAGTATTTCATTTAGAGCACGGAAGACCTTTGGAGAAAGAACTGAATGATAAGTTGCTTTGAGTTGTTTTTATGTTGGAGAGCTTTATCTTTTAACAACCTGAGTTATGACATATTTTTAAAAAGCATTTGTCTCTATACCTAGCTTTTATAGACAGCCCTTACAAGAGTTGGGAGAGAAAAGGGAGAACAACAGACATTTCATCCTGAAACATAAAGGAATCATGTGGATCTTGGCTTAGGGATGTTCAAGTTAATTTCTACTTAGGTGATAAATCTATTTTTCATAGGTTTGTAACTTGGCCATAAAAGCATACTTGAAGACTTGAATCTTGGCAGTCAAAGCTTTTAGGTCAGAAGAATATTTTTAGCAATATTTTATTTAAAAAAAAACCCAAAAACATAGAAGGTTGGTTTTAAGTTTAGAAAGGTAAAGAGAGAGTTTTAAAAAGCATGGGTTGGGTCACATTTTGACACCCATGTTTGGTTTTTTTTCCCTTAAAGAGCAACAAAATCCCCACCCAACCTGCTTCTAGCTTGACAGATAATAAAAGATATTTCAGATTTATCCTTTTAAAATTGCCCACAGGCCTGTTTCATATTCAAGAGTAAATAATCCATCTCAGCTAATAATCCTTAAAAACTGAAATCAAGGCACTGTTGTGAATTTTAATGGTTATGTTTAATGAGCAGATCTTCAGCCCGTACAAGTCATCCTAACTCTGGGAGTGGCAATAGAACTACATCAGCTAGCACTTGCTGAAGATGTGGATAGTAAACATATACTACACTACCTCCCTCAAAACACGTGACTAATTCAGTAATACTGAGGCAGTAATTAAAGTAATTAATACCTTAGAAGAAATGAAGAACCAATGAGAGGACACCAATCAGCTCAGCATGCCACGTACAAAAAGCATTAGGACAATTTTGGTCAAGCATACTGGGGCAAACACTTCGCCACAAAAACTTTGGTTTTACAGTTTCGTTCAACCTCCAAATTATAGAGGGGCTGAGTCAATTCTGCCAGGATTTGAATTAGTGGTTCCAGGGAGACTAGGAGCTAAGCCACTGGTATAGCTAAGCAGGGGGGCAGAAAAGGTGTGGGGCAGGCAGAGCAAACAGCAAGGTCCATACCTGGTCGTTAACTTACACCCTCTTGTTTGCTTCTGCTGCACAATCTCCCTTCTGTGATTTAGACTCCCTTTAACTTCGTGAGCCAAATTCAGCTCTGGCTGCTAGTGCTAACCTCCTTGTGTTGTACCAGCAAAGCGAAGGGCTGTCCTAAGAGAGTAGCTGGTGTTTTCACTAAGAGAAATCCAGATTTGGTATAAAGATGGTTCATGCCACCTGCTCCCAACCCAGACCAGGAAGCCCTTTAAGACACTGACTGGGCCGGACCTAAGGCACTCCCTGCAATGGAACCACCCATATGAGACCATTTTAAAGAAGCTATGGGATTAAATACCCTGGAGCCAAATTGATCCCAGCCCTGCAAAGTTTTAAGGGAACAGAAAGATGACTTTGACAGATTCAACCTCACCACAGGTTCTGCATTCAGTTCAGCTCATTTGGGCCTGAAGATCTAGCTCTTCTAAGGTGATCAAATGAGCATTTAAGAGCAATCCTCACCTCCTTAGGCACCCCAAAGGACGCCTTTGAGTTTATCTTCAGGTGTTTTCCATCCAGCAGTGACTTTTGTAGGCCCAGTTACTGTCTTAGTCTCTGTCCCCCCACCACTGCTCCTTCCACCCTCACCCTCCCTTGCTCTCCCCTCCCTGGCTCCTTCCTCCTGTGGCTGGGTTCCCCCCGCTGTGCTGTACACGCCCTACTAATGACTTCTGCACATCAGCCCTTCCAAGCACACATCCTTCGTACAGCGTGTCACATAACGCACCTCCCATTCTGAACAACGGGCCTTTTCTTCAAGCTTCTGTCCAACGAAACAGCTTGGTCCGTACACCTAGCCACAGCCCAAAATAGAATAGAGTAAGGAGGGGGATGACTGGGCAAGGTTTGGGCTATGTTTTAATGGGCTGGGTTTCATGCACAACAAAGCTGTGGGACAGCAGTTAGGATATTTGCAGCCTGTTTGCAATTAGCAAGGTAGTACACTCAAGGAGGTTGATATGTGCATTCACTTAAAGCAGAAGGTACAGTTCTGCTAACATCATTTAGATGGAGAATCTCACCACTCAGCTATTCCAGCAAGCCTTTGAGCTGCTGCTGGAGTTCTTTCAGCATGAGCCTAGGTATTATATAGTCCCCTTAGCTGTAGTATTGGAGCACCTCCCAAGTCTTTAAAAATAGAAGTCACAGTAACAATCTCCCTTTCTTACTTGGCAGCTAGAAGGAGAACTACTTGGCGAAACTTAGACATTTGTTTGCATATTCGTGGGTGGGATCAAGTTGCTTGTTGATGTGTATATGGGAAGAATTAAATTTCTCTCAGTAAGTTGAAAAGATTTTAGCACAAAAAATGATGACTTCAGTGGCAGTTTTCCACGTATGCATACTGCAGCTCAATAAGCTGCCTTGTGTCCCCTTGGATTCCCTAGGTTTTGCCCAGAGAACGTGTGGTCAAGGCCACAATCTGGAGCGCATCATTCTTGTTAATTAGCTACTGGGGTCTCCACAACATGAAGAACTTTCTGCTTCTGGGCAAAGCACACCACTGCTTCTGAAACACTTCTGTGTTCTGGAAAGCCTTTTAAAACACCCGAGCAGCCCACCCATGTGGCACAAACACCAATTGTTTATTTGTAGAGGTCTCTCTCTAATAGAATGTTCTTCACCCCACACCCTTTGTCAAACCAGAGCGGCTGACTGCCATGGGATGTAGTTTCTATCAAGAGCTCGGTGCATGGATCCCAGATGTGAGCATGCATGAAGTATGGTCATCAGTTCATCAATGCGTACATTTAGGGAGGACACACCTCAGACTGAGGTCAGCACATTGCTGAGAAAGGCAGACAGCAGTTTAAATCTTCATGGGTTATCAGGGATCAAGCCTAGAATGTGACTGAGCCTGGCTAATCAATGGGAAATGATGAAATTGCTCTCTGATCAATATTTGGAGGGGAGGGAGAGGGTAGAAATTGAAGAATTTAATCCAGTTGCCTGCCTTAAATATAAATTCGATGTAAATATACCATACATAAATAAATATGAGGAGAAATATGAAAGCTAGAATATCTTCCCAGACTGAGATTTTCCTATTTGAACACAATCTAAAGACACAGGATGTCCCTAGGACTGAATGTCCAAATGTATTTATTAGGACATTTCTTCAGCTTGTCAGCTAGATGTAAGAGAAGGGAGAAAGAGCAAGGGGCTTTTGCTCTCTGGATGTGTTCCTGAAGAGAGTAGATAACAGATTTCTTTCCTTTCTGTCCCGTTTAGGCAAAATGCATTGTTTCTTACTGCTCTCTTGTTATTAACCAATTTCTTAGCATAGATATGAAATTTAACATATACTTCCATGATACTTGGATCCTTTTGCTTTTTGAAGCTTCAGATTTTCCTGTTAAGTGTCCCTGGAACAATGCAAAACTGTGGCAAAAGAAGCTTCTGTAATACTCGTCATGGACTTAGAGGCCTGAAAACAGCCAAACCTGCTCCTTCTCACTGTGAGAGTTAATGCAGATAACATGGACCATCACCCAGCCTTTTGAAAGATGTGAGATATCACCCCAACAGGAGTCTTCCTTGTAACGCAGTCCCCTACAGACACATGATGCAACAGGTGAGCTGCTCCTGAGATGCTGGATGCTAATTTGCCTCTGTTGCAACGTGTCCTACTCGGCCTGTCTGGCTCCTTGTCCCTGTTCCCGCAGTTCTACTCACCTCCCCAAACCTCGCTTCTGAGGCTTCCTGGTGGGCATCTGCTTTTCCCACACCTGACTTAGAATAGCTTAAGCCTTCCATGTTGCCTGCTTTGATTTCAGTCCCTTTTGCCACACAACAAGACAGGTAAGCTAAAGATGCTTTTGTGTATCCCAAATTGTTGCTGACCGACCAGGGATAAACCTGACCCAACAGCCTCTGTACGGTCACATGCAATTAGCAACACCTTGAGTTCATTATGGCTTTTCCTCACATCATCAATGCTTCTCTGTCTGAAGAGCTTTCTAAATTTTTCAGAGTCTGGTTTATTGACTCCACACATATTCCAACATGGTATATCATGATTTGTCTAGATGGTCTTACTAGAAGCTAATCACTTCTCCAGGCACCCCTGGAGATCATCTAGTCCAACCCTCTGCTCAAAGCAGGGTCACCTAGGGCAGGTTGCTCAGGACCACACCCAGTTGGGTTTTGAATATCTCCAAGGACAGAGACTCCACAACCTCTCTGGGCAACCTGTTCCAGTGTTTGATCACCCTTACAGTAAAAAGGCTTTTTCTTATGTTTAAGGTGGATTTTCCTGTATTTCAGTTTGTGCCCATTGCCTCTTGTCCTATCACTGGCCACTACTGGGAAAAGCCTGGCTCTATTTTCTTTATATCCTCTTGTCACTTATCTGTACACATTGATAAAATCCACCAAGCCTCCTCAGCCCAACACTTTCAGCCTCTCCTTGTATGACAGATACTCCAATCCCTTAATCATCTTAGTGGCCCTTTGCTGGACTCACTCTAGTACTTCCATGTCTCGCTTATGCTGGGGATCCCAGAACTGGACCCAGCATGCCAGATGTGTCTCACCAGTGCTGAACAAAGAGGAAGGATCACCTCCTTCAACCTCCTGGTAACGCTCTTCCTAATGCATTCAGGCTCTTGCCTTCTTTGTCCCTAGGACATATTGCTGGCTAATAGTCAACTTGTCCACCAACCCCAAGTCCTTTTTTGCAAAGCTACTTTCCAGCTGGTTGGCCCCCAACCTGTACTGGTGCATGGGGTTATTCCTCCCAGTTACAGTACTCTTTGTGACACATGGGAGGTGCAAGATGGTACCTTCCGTTCCCCAAGAAACCAAAACAAGCACCTCTTAGCATAAACAGACACATACCTTTCTCTCCCAAACGTTTCCTCTGTGACTGGGCCTCACCTCCCTGCAAGAATGCTTCTTCTTGAAACTGTATTTTCTGCTAGCAAAGGTGTACACCCAAAATAAACAGGAAAAACAAAACTACTGTAATTTTCCCTTTCTGTCACTGAAACAGTACAGCTATCACTGGACTTATCAGGAGCAGACTATGATTCATGCTAACTGGCAAACACACACAGGTCCTACGCAACTCTACCACAATCAAAAAATCCCTTCCATAGCTCTGGGCTTCTGGCATTGTTCTGACTATCATGATTAATGCCAGCCACCAGAAAACACTTGTACGTGGACTCCTGAATTATGAGACATAAACAGGCCCATGTGGATCACTGGAGATATACTGGAGCTTTTGGATATCGTGCAGAAAGGTTTTGAGCTGTTGGGCACAGTGACAGTATTCTAGTATCCTGATTTTAAGAATGCCACTCATGCAGGTAGGGTATATCTTGATGGTAGACCCTTACCTTGCAATTGCCTTTAATATAAGCCATAGTAAGGTAAGAGCAAATAAGAGCATTTCTGTACAAAATCCAAAATCCACAACATGTTGTAAATATTTATAAAGGCAGAGGTGACAAAGAAGACAGAGAGAAAACCATTTATCCCATGATCAGATCCTTAAATCATCCTCCTCTCCCCTTCCCCCATAAGCTGATAAGCTGTAGATCCACTCTTAACCCACGTGGCCAGGACTCATCCTTGTGCACACTCCTGTCCTCAGGCAGCAATTGCAGGTGGTAGAACAACACCAGATCTGTAGTTTTACCTTTGTTTGGGATTTGTCTGGGGACTTGCTTGGATTCACATCTCACATCTCTCCCATCTTGGCCCTGCTTCCAGTCCTTATAGATCTCTTCTTAAAGAACGGGTTTCAAACTTCACCTCCTGAAACTTACCTTTTTTGGAAATACTAATCCCTTTGCCAGGCCTGATGTGTCATAACTGTCCCTGAGGAGGTGTAAAATGCCTTTTGTCACCTGGTGGGACCAAGTGCAATACTCAGTGAGGAGCATTTCCCTACACTTGAACTTACTTCTCACATGAACATGCACATCAGCAACCACTCTTCAGACAGATACCTATGCCTATTTTGTGTAGTGCTGTCTCCTGACAGAGATTTCACACAACGGTCATTAATTACTTGAGGCAATAATAATGGGAAAGCTGAACAACCAATTCTGGGTGGTGTTATTTGCAGGTGTACATTGTAAATTTGCCAGGGTAAATTAAAACCAGCATTACATACCTAAATTTAACAATTGGTACCTCCTTGTTTACAACCATAAAGTGGTGCCTTGATTTTCCTCCCCTTCACATGTCTGCAGTTGTGTGACTGGGCAAGATGCAGAACAGTTTCTTCTCTTGAGTAATTTTTTTTCCCTTGATAATAATAATATTGAACACTTAAATAGCACTTTTCATCCACAAGGTGCCTCACTAGTGTTAATACAATTATCTAACTTAATTGTCCCTCCTTCTTCCCCCTGAATGTGCATAGAACAGGCAAAATGAGACACCAAAGGAAGTGTTAAGAGTCACTGGCTTCCAGTCCTAAGGCCGCTCCCTCTATGAAGCAAGTGATACTAAGACACCCCCTACAAAGCCCCACTATTACAGCTGCAATTTTGTAAGCACCTTTTTGTAGCAGCTTTTGTTCTTTATCATCCAATGCATTGAGCAAATAGCTTCTGGGAAGGAACACATTAATGTTTACCTTTGCTCTGTGTGCCACCATCAACGCTATCCGAAACCCAGACAGACATGAAACAGGTGCTGGAGTTGCATATTTGAGTAACCATCAGTAAAGGCTGAATCATAATTACAGTGAACACATAGTCTGTTTTCAGATCTTTGGGTACAGATGTAAAAACGAATGTTGCATTAAAGAAAGGCTGTCAGTTCTCTAGATCTCTAAGGAAACAAGGTTTGACAGTAAAAATGCATAATGATATTATTTCTGGAACATTTTTTAGAGTTTATGACTCCTAGACTTTACACAAATCAATTAAGCTTCTCTCTGCACCCCCTACAGAAATATATCTGAAAAAAATCAAGATTTATGGAAGAAGTGTCTCAGTTGTCCCCAAGGAAAAAAGCTTCCATTTCAGTGAATGGAAGTTAAATTGGGACAAAGACCACCCATTTTAGCTTAGACTGAAGTCAGAGCTGATCCAAGGGTATGTCAGGCATAGGTGAGTCTTCCATATGGGAAAGTTAGTTCATATTCAGGCACTTCTGCACAGCCTGTGCTTTGTTTGCTCTCATTACAGAGGATGGTCTCTACCTTTTCCAGGATACCTTCAAGTTTAGAAAGGGTTCTTCCCTCCCTAGGGAGTAAGGTGGAAAATGAAGTACAATGAGCTTCTCAGGAGGCAAACGAGCAGAGACACCTTTAATTTCTGCAACAGGGAGCCTTTCCTACCTTTGGACTAGCAGCACTTCTCTCCACCCTCTTCCCTTCTTTGCAGCTGGGACCAGCAGCTGGAGTCCAGCTGCAAAGGTCATGACTACGTTAACCCCTGCTGGACTGGTTTCCTACCCTTCAGACCAAGAGGAACCTGGACTGGGGAGGTCTGACTGTACCTTGGTGAAGGAGTACCAGATGACTTGGCCCATCCAAAATACATTGAAGAGCATATGTCCTATCACAAGGGAGCTATACAGGTTAATATGCATGCACAGCACTTTTAACTGCAATAGCACATTGTCCAATGATTACAGATCACTATTTTTAAATAAAGGAAATACTATTATCCCCATTGTATAAAAATATAAGGCACAGGAAGTTGTATGTAAGCTTCTTAAATGGACTTAAAAATCAGTATCTGAGCTGCAAACAGAATCCAGGTCACTTCAAATATTTACTTCAAAGATTTCAGAGGCAAACCATTTCAGAGGTTAGATTTTCTAAAAGTTGCAGAACACCATGATTACTCAAAAGACAAGAGCAAAAACAGACTGACATTTCATTTTCGTTTCTTCATTCCCTCATCAAAAATGTACTTGAGAGTGTAATATCTACTCAGCACCTGGTTACACACCAGCTAACTTCCATTAGCGTAACCCTTGAACACTGATCAAAGAGTCCCGCCAATGAGCAGATCTGCAGCAGAACAATCCTGTTTCAGTGAAGCAACAGCCACTTCCATTCACTATGATTATTACACCAAATCAGTTCCCTGGGAAACAATCTTAATCAAGTGATCAGTTTGATCAAAGAGGTTTCTATTAAAGTTTTATATGCTCCTGTCCAGCAAGCATAGTATATTGCCAGCCAAGTTCTGGCATGTTTGAAAGATTGAGAAATAACAGATTCCAGGAGTAGCAATTCAGAAGAATTTTTGCCAGCTAAGGCCTAGATCCTGCAATCAAAAGTAGGCGAGCAACCTCCTACACCTACAAGCCACCAGCAACTTAAGTGAAATTTTGTACTGACTACAGTTCTTGCCCATGTGTTCTCAGTTATTATGCTGGAGCCAAAGACTGCACCTCCTAGCCAGGGCAGATTCACAAGGAAACAGAAAGGCTACAGGGGCAGCATTCACACCATGCACATGTATTCCAGCTGTTGTGCAGCCCCACCTAAACTGTGTTTGCTCTTGTCAGAACAGAAGGCAGCTTTCTTGTATCTCCTAATGAGGTCTTCCTCAAGAATGACTCTTCCCTTTTCCTTTTCTTTACTTTCCAAAGTTTTGTACATTCATCTAATTGTCTCATGGAAACCCCTCATTGCTAGCTTTCATACAGTCCCCTCCTGCATCTATTTCTGTTTCGACGGTACTGCTAAATATTTGGAGACTGGAGACCACATCAGTCTCCTGCCCTACAGGATCACCCTCACCTTCATTAGTACCATCTTTCATACCAAACAACAGTATTTCTCCCATCTCAGAGTATCACACAGACAAGGAATCGAGTATTTCATCTCCTATGTTTAAACATATTGTCCCACTCTGTTCTCTACTCTTCCACCCATTGTGGTGATGGGCTGAACAATGCGCTTTAATCTGGACTAAAAAAAATGGGGAAGTTGAAATCTAGAACTGCAGCTGAGATCATCTCTATAAAGCAACAACAGCAGCAGCAAGAACTAAAAACCAATTAGACTTAACAGACATATCCAACATTGCCGACATCTAAAGAACTGACATGAGTTTGCTTCAAAGTCAAAGTTACAGAGCGCACCTAGTTCACCATCAGCGTGATGGCATAACCTCCGCAGTTTTAGCAACTCATTTCTAGGGCAGGAGAGTCAACACAGACCGGAGCATCCCTGAACTTTATAACCATCCACTCCAACTGCATCAGGCTATCTGGGAAACATTAGCAGCTTTGGTGCTAACCTCTGAGGGCTCAGGCACATCGTGTTGAAGTCCCAGTGAAGAGGCTCAGACTCTCATTCCAAAGGCAGAGGGGGAAGAAAATTTACCTTATGGAATGGGTTTTAAGCATATGCTCATTTACTTTCTCAGCCTGTACATGCAATTACACAGGCAATTACACATGTAAATTAGGCATAAAATAGAACTTTGCATGAGTAAAAGTTAGTCCTTACATCATGTCTATTTACAGCTGCTAATTGTGAAAGTGCTAAGTCTTTGTCCTGGTCTGCAATTAAAAATTAATAGTTACAGGAGAGCAGGAGTTTCTGTGTGGATATGTGGGAACAAACCACTTCTTTCCAGCACAGCTCTCCCTGGAAAAAACACTTTCTGCTACATCACCAAAGGAGAGCCCATCAGCTGGCATATCGTAGTGCTTCCAACTTACATAATATAAGCTGTCAAAAATATGTGTGTGACTACAAACTGGTTCTGCATTAACTGGGAAATTTAGCTCTGTAATGCATCTATCGGGACAATTCTCTTTGGGTAGGCAAAGTCTCTTTATGTCCTGTGCGGCACTGAAAACATGTGCACTTAGTACTTGGCTCTAATGGCCCTACGATGATTTCACTGGAGTAATGCAGTGTGATTCAAGGTCAATGCTCCCTGAATCAATTTTCCATGGTCTATAATCTTTGCTGTAAACAGCCTGCTCTGCAACTAAGAAAGCAGAAAGGGTTTTAGTGCCACCAGTTTCACCCTTAATACCTTCACGTTAAGCTCAAAGAGCTGAAAGGATTTCATATGATTTGTTCCAGGCTTGTATCAGACGCTACATCAAGGCACCTCCCTTATTCTAGACCACCATGGTGGCCTCTAATGTTTGGCTCTTCGCAGGACCAGCCCTGTGTTCAGCATAAATTAAAACATCTGGAGGATTATATCTGAAGGAGTAGGCAAACACTCTCAGTGTAACCTCTGCCCCATTCACCCTCTCCATGCTTGGCATGTACCCATGTTGGGAGCAAGACAGAAGGATCACAGGCAGCCGACGACTGCTTTACTTTCTCTTGCAGCATGGAACTCCAAAGAAAGCCAGTTCTACCGTGTCATGTCCCCTTTGAACAGCTTCACAGGCATCAGTGGGTCACAGTGTTGGGGAGGGGTGAACTAGTCTCTTTGTTTCTCATTTCCACCCTGGAGTCAAACATCCATTCTCTTTTAAGTGATCAAAACTATAACAAAGTCTCCAAAGGCATTTTCCCAATGTTCACCCCCAAATAAACCACACGAGAGAATGCCACAGGGTGCTAGAAAGACTTTGAAGTCCCCGTGAGAGAACTATTCTGTGATGTTCTCTCCCTTATCATGCCTAAATTATGCTTTAAAAAAGACAACAACAAAAGAAAGGTAGGCCATACCCTCCATTTGCTACTGTCTCTAAAACTGAAACACATGAAAAGCTGTAGATAAGGTCTGGCATAAATAAAAGTAGAGACTAGGCTATCTATAAAATCACAAGATAATATGATAAGTAAAAGAGCATTTAATAAAAGAGAAATCATCCCTGCAGTTCTCCAAAACCTCAGTAATACAGCAGATTTTCCACAACTTAAAGTAGTGGGGTGTTCTCAGTATTATAGTAGAATACTCTGAAATAATGACTGCGTAAATAATAGCAATTAATGAAAAGCTCCTTCCATTGCTATTTCGCAAAGCCAGGGTGGTAATACGTCCTGGTGCAGGCCACGTCAAAGCCCATTGTATTTCCCTCCAATATACTCACTCCAAGCAGACTGACCACCTGCAATGCAGCAGAAGACAGTATTGCTGAGTGGAGTAGCACTGTCATCATGAGATAGAGATCCAGGGGAAATTTTCTACTGACAGAAGAGCCCTCCCCTTTTTTTTTTTACTTCTGTAGCATCTCTTTGGAAGGAAGAAACTGCCCAAGTGGCCACTATAGCTACTGAAAAAGAATTAGACAAAAAAGGACAAAAGGTTGAAGAACAGAGTTAAAACAAATGTTAAATGAACAAATGTTAAAAAACAATCTCAATTTTTGACATTTCACATGGTTCTGCCTTATTTTTTAAAAGTCTGCAGTACCAATGTTTGGATTTCATAAGTCCTCAAAAGCGTTCAGTATTTGGATCTCAGGTTCTGGTTTGAATTAGCTCTTCTTTTCAGACTCTGTTTTCCCTTACCATCGGCATAAGTACATTTTTGCTTTATAATGCCTCACAATGATTAGCATGCCTTTTTGATTTTTTTTATTTGTCTTCTGTATGGATATGGAAAAAAACCCAACACTTTCAATTTAGATCAAATAAACCTTTTGGGAAAAAAAAAAAAAATCTCAAAAAGGACAGGCTTTTGCTTCCAGAGTCCTAAATCTTGCTATTATTTTATTTTGGTAATTCCCAAAACAAAAAACAGTATTTCAAAATTAACTGAAACATTTAACTTTTCCAACACTTTTTACAGGTGTTGAATGAAAGTATCCAGTGAACTCAGAAACAGGTCCCTGCCCCCACCAAAACTACACTCATTGGATGGATGGATGGAAGGGAGGAAGGAAAAGTCACGTCCACTTATCCTGTGGTACAAAGTGAACCAAGTAGAAGACACAGTAGAAGTACACTGTGTCTTGTACTACAGATGTGAGAGCCTTTGTGCTAATGAACTAGCTGTTAATGGACATGGCTGTACAGAAAGTGTGGCAGCAGACATGTTTTCAGCAACATCTCACATACCGCACTGTACATTTTACAGAGACAATGGGTATTGGCCAGGACCTTGGGCTCATGTCTAGACTCAAAGAAATGAGGCTGATTTTTCATTACGATCTTTTTAGAAACAGTCTGCGGAATAACATTTTGCGATCTTACAGGGGGGCTGTTTCAACAAAGACTCTCAAGTTGCTTTTGCAAGCTGCTTCCCAAGGCCAAATCACTCCTGTGCAGTAGGCGTTGCCTCCATTTTGCAGCAGGGGAAACTGAGGCACCACAGGCTCCGATCACTTGCCCAAGATCACACAGTAAACCTGCAACAGCCCAGCAATAAAGCCCAAGAATTATGAGATGATAGGAACTGTCAGCGTATCATTTTCTCATTACTTCACAGTTTGATGAGGGATAACACATTACAGAACAGCAGCTGTCCATGTGAAATTGTTAGCCTTAGCTTTTTGTACGTCTGAACTGTTTACTGAAGCAGTCAGTAACTGCTGTGGTTTTGTTTCTCTATTCCTTGCCTGTGCATTTTTCATGCAAATGCCAGCTACAAGGTATTGTTATAGTGGGGGTTGAGGGGAAAATACAAATATTGTAGTTTGTTCAGTTAATCTTTTTGTCAGTCTTCACAGCTTTTTTGTGGTAGGTTTCTGCAAGCACTTGAGGTGCCTGGGCAAAAATGTTCAGTCAGTGCACTTCCTCATTTGTACACGTAAGCATTTGCAGAAAATTAATTTCAGATTTGACTGTGCAAGAATTCATGCTCCAAGTGCATGCACACAACCCAGCCAGGCAAGAGAAGAGTGCTCAAGGTATTAAATCAATCTCAAAAGTTAGCCACTGTTTTAGACATAACACTTCCCTACTCTGTAAAACGTGCTCTTCTTTGTTGGTGTGCCACTCCATGCAGGTAGCTTAATGCAGCTTTTGTCTGCTTTGCAAAAGTACCTTTCCCCTGACTATGAACAACAGCTCGCTAGACTAAACTGGGGTTTGTACTGGTGGTGTTTTGCTGTCAGTTGTGAGGTTTAGTAAGAACACTTGGCCAAATTAATTCCTGGCAAAATTCTAACTTGCTTTACAATGAAGTAATTATCCCCCTCCAAAACCTATTACTAGTAGCAGTTGTGACACCTGTTTAAAAATCACCGTTTTCATCACTTATAGCCAAAATCAATCCTGTGGTTCCCTTCTGGGGCTCTCCATGAACCATGGGCCACTAGTATATTCAGGGCTGTACCAAGGGTGGGGCAGAAAGCAAGCCAGCTCTGGATGTTCCTCCAACAGAGGCACAAAATGGGGAAAAGAACAAAACACAGCAGCTCCTCATGAATTTGGAGGTCAGTGAGAGACCCTACAGGGAGCCACCATGGAGCAGGGGGGCAAGCAGGGGAGCGCTGAATTACTATCCTGCCCCAGACAGGAGCATGCCTTGCTGCAGTCCTGAATATCCTGTACTCTGAACAGTGCAGACTGAAAGTTCTCGCCTATCTGATCAATAGGAAAATAAGGTTAGCCTTATCTGATGAACCAGGAACCTGGCTGTGTAACCCCACAAGCAAGCTATCAGGTTCAGGCTTCAGAGCAGCCGGTTTCCACTGAGCAACAGTGATTCAGCTTCAAGACATCAAATGAAAATGCACAGAGCTGGGTCCAATGAAAGTCTTGCAAGCCTCATCTTCAGGGGCCTGTTCCCTGGAATGGGATAAGAAATGCCAAGCCCAACAGCTAAGCTGCTTACCTGTCTGCAAAAGGAACATTAGGAAACTTGGAGTAAAAAAAAAAAAAAAAATCAAACTCACAGGGCCTTCAGAAGAGGAGGAAGAGGGCCCTTATTCAGAATGTGTGATATTACAGTGGTAAGAGCACATTCCTGGGAAGGGGAGATAGGGTTTTGAACCTCCTTTGGCTGAGAGGGCGCAACACCTCCTTATGTCTCATCTCCGCACAGGTGCTCTAACCACTGGGTATAACATCCCCTCTGCAGAGTTGATGGAGGTGACGAAAACACCCTGACTCTCTCAACGACTGCTGGGTGTGAGTTGAGGCTGCCTCCTGAGCAGCCCCAAAGCAAGCCAGGCAAAGGGCTGCCTCATGTGGACACCCTGCTCAGCTGTGCCCCACGGGGGCAGGTGCAGGACGGCTCAGACTGGGACAGCCATGCAAGTGCCCGAGGCAGAACCCCAGGTGCCGGAAACCGCACAGTTGAACAGGGCAGTGCGATGTGAGTGCAGACACCTTGAGTTCAGTGGCAGCTGAACAAGGGACTTTTAGGTGACAGTCGCAGACTGATGCCCCTTCCGTTCCACTTAAACACTAATTTGGCCCCTAAACCATATATCAGATATAACCCTCAGTCTCACCCAGTGAATGAACTCACTGGTTTTTGCTTTCTGCGCTTTGCAGAGCTCCAAGTCACCAACACATAAGGCCCACCAGGGTAAGGCAGCACTGCTCTGTTCATGCAAGGGATACAACCAGGGTGCCACTTGACACAGAATATGCTTGACCGAGAAATCTGAAAATGCATTTTTGTACTAACCAAGGAGGTTCCTCATCCTGAAGAAATTCAAAACTTCTGCTCTCTTACAGGTAACATGCGTGAAGGTAAATGCTGAGGCCACTGGCAAAGGAGTGTAAATTACTGTAGTTTGAAGTGTGGCAACCTACACCCTAACCTACCCAACAGGTTTTATTTAACTGTAAAATAAATGAGCTCTAGCTTTAAAAATGCATTAACCAAAAACACTGCTGCTCATTTACTTGGGAGAGCTTTTGTTTACTGATATTGAAAGCATATATGGAAAACTTATTACACCTGCCTATTCTTAACTGAGTAAACATCACAACATCATCCATCACAGCAAAAAGGGATCTCTAAATGCCATCACTGCTTGGTGCCCAAGATTCAGATCCTGCCACAGTGGTGCATGCTGAGACATCCTTTAGCCTTTGAACACAACCAGTGAGCTTTTCAAAGGGTCAGGTTAACAACATCTGATCCCAAATAAGCTACCTAGTCTCAGAAGAAACAAGAAAGAGGAGCAATACAAAGCTGTTTGTAAATAGCACATGTCAATGGGCCTGAACATATTTGCAAATTTCACACTAGATTTCATGCAAATTTCATACCAAAAAGTATTATCAACTTTGTCAGTGTGGGATCTCTCACTAAGAGCCCATAAATTGGGCTGTGTTACTAATGCAGGAAAGGACACAGAATGAACTACATACTTGGCCTTTGAACTGTACACTTGGGTCTGCCACAGATTAACCGGGTAACTTTGGGACAGCTTTCAAAAGCAATCTGTAACTCAGAGGGTTGCAATTTTGGGGAAACCCATGTGTTAAAACAGCTGCTTTCCTTGCTCAGTACTGAAAAACGTGAACCGCTAGCTTGAGGCCACTTTCAGCCACACTTCTCCTGTTTTCCCATCTATAAAACAGGCACAGAATTATTCTGCATTGGGTTTTATCCTACAGTCCCTTATTTAGGGGGAAAATAATGAAATTATGCCAGGAGGACTATTTTGAATCTATTCATAAGAGGAATAGTTTGCAGAACAGAGCTTAGAGATTACTGCATGGCACATCCTATAGACAGAGACGTAATGTTGGAGAAAACTAAATATGAGATCTTTAATCCCAAGACATGTTTACACAAATGTGTTCTATTTCAAAACTGCCTCTAAATTATTTCAAGGAAGCAGAGAACATTCACTCCCCAAAGTGTTAAATTATGCACAGAAATTGCAATTCAGTTCCAGTAAAGTACTCATTCTGATGCTAGATTTATTTTTCCCTTCTGATTAATTGCATGTGCTGAGAAGACCGCAAGGTCCACAACAACCTGAGGCCATTTTGCTGAACGCTGCAGAGGTCATTTAAGAAAGCAGCATAATGGATAAGCAAGGCACTTCTTGTAACACACCACAAGGCCTGGATGACACACCTTCTGTACACTCTGCCGCCTGGGTTTCTTTCCACAGCACAATATTTTCTGAAGGAGCAATTTTAGTCCACAGACTAATAATGCAAGACAAGTTGCCCAGGTTGGAAACATGGGAGGAGTCGCTCAGAAGAATGTAGCTCTCAACACACTGGATTAATAATTAACAAGACAGAAGGAAGGACAGAAAAAAGAAGATGATAAAATAAAGACTGTATTGACAGCCACATTTAGGGCTACCTCCAGAAGGCCAAAATCCATTCTCGCAATGTTCCTTTGGAGTATACTTCGTTCAGTCAAAAAAACCCCAAACCTGTTCGGGTTTCTAGCATAAGAGAAAAATGCAACCACCTTCCTCAACAACTCTGCTGGGTTTATGTTTCCTGGGGGATCCTACTCAGCATGCCCTTACTCCTGCATTTCCTTGACGCTGTCAGGCAGATGGTAAGCCAAACTCCACAACTCAAAGTCCAAATTTTGTACTCTGACTCCTTTTCACATGCTTAAATGCCCTCAAACCCACTACTGATAGACATGACTCAAGTTGGTATAAGGATCTGAAGACTAGTGCAACTTACAGGCAGAGAAAGTCAACAAAAAGTACATTAAAGTAGTCTGAGTGCTACTCTAAAAAAGGCTTGAATACTGCTTTTCTTAAGGGTATGAAGTATTTTGGATCTAGAGGTGATTTTTTTTTTTGGCTCTGAACTTATGTCATCTTCTGAATCTGGCTGTGCCGGTAAAATCTGTTACCACCTCGAGCCCCTCTGCTGGATGTTGGCCTCATCCAACTCCCTATGGAGCAGTTCCAGCGAGCACTCCTCCTTTCCCTTCAGATGAGCTCAGACCGACTATTGCAACTATTCAAACCAGCCTGCCTGCTTTTTGCCTGAAAAGAATTAGGATGTGCTCCCGCAGACCAGCAGCTCGATGGGAACGGCAGTTTTCAGCCAGGAGACAATTACAAACAGCCAAAAAGCTGTATGTGAAAAATGACATCTTCCTACAGCCTCACTGAAATAACCATACTGGGAAAGCAAATGTGGCAATTCTGGTACAAAAATGCCTTAGCTGTGCTGCCCACCCTCATCCTGCACCTAGCTAGTGGCTTGTGGCCTCCAAAACAGGTAGTGCATCCCCTTTTCCCTCTCCAGGCTGCCCTGTCTGGCCCCTTGCACTGCCTCTATTGCTCATCCAAACACACAGGAAATAATTCAGCTCATTAAACTAGTGAAGAACTAGTGACCTTTTTCTATCATTAGCCTTAGTACTCTACAGTAGTCTTCTGCTGCATGAGTGAATTGAGCCAGCTTTACCTGGGGGCAGACAAGCAACAGAAACAGTGAATGTATGGGACAGACCAGTATCACCCACCCCAGAGCCTCGTAGGGAAGGGTGGGAGTGGGTCACTTCCCCTCTGATGCCAACAGGCCATTAGATCTGCACAGTCCCTGCCACATAGCTACAAACTCCAGAGTCGCATTTATTTTGTTTCGATCTAAGAGAGTAAAAATTAAAAGGAAACACCGGTGTAATAGTATCCCCATCACAGGCCCCATAGTGCTTTAATTCTACCAATGCAGTTCAAACCAGACAACTTCCACATTTAGAGAATCCCAAACTTACACCTTTGTGAAATATTTGCAAAGAAGCAAAACCAGATTTTTCCCTTTATATATATGTACACACCTATATATTTATATACACACACCCCTCTATATATATATACACCTATATATAGGTATAACTACATTGATTAGTATTCAGTATCTTTTACTAAAGACCTTTATTGGCACAAGTCTCAGTGTGGACACAATTACGGTAAGCAAGTGTATGCTGTTCCCAAAGCTATTAGGGACTTTATACCAGTGGAGCTGCATGCCTGCTGACAAGACACTGACAGCCTGAGGCATCCCCTACACTATTCAGTTCTCAGGGGTAGTGATTAAAAAAACCCCACAACTGCATCAGAGCTTATAACTCGAATGAGTCTTTAGAATAACAACAGGTAGGTGAACACACACAGGTGAGTACCTGGGAGAGGGACAGAGGGATTTCAGCATCACTCCCCGATTCAGGCGGCTCACCAACAAGTACAAGTCCCTGCCAGAACACACCAGGGGCTGTTAAATTTCAGCACAAGCCCTTCAGAAAGCCAGTTATCCTCACAGGCTGCATTGTCACAGATGGAGCTTGCTTTCCGCTCCTCTGCCAGCACAGGCCCTGCCTCTCCACCTGATCTTGCCCTGCAGAACAAAAGCCTTCTGCTCAGCAGCCACGGGGGACTGGTATGCATATCTGTTCCTTGCTGCCCAGCTTCATCACATTTAAACTGGGACCTGCAAAAGCCTCCATCCTTCCTTCCTCCCCGACATCTGGTCATTTTAAGTTTTGAAAGCAGTTAATTTCTTTGTACATACCGAGTAGAGGGGTGGGGAATTGGGAATCCTTTATATTACGGACCAATATGACTATGCAGATGGTATTTGCCGGTGACGCTTCACAACCTGTTTAACTCCACTCTTTTTGGATCTGGTTGTTTTGTGCTTTCATTTATTATGAAATACAATTTAGAGCATGAAGAAGGTGCAGAATGACTGGCCTGGTCAACTTCATACACTAAAGTGGTCAAGCAGTTCACTATGTAAATTTCCCTATATTCACTTGATTAAACTGCAGAGGGAATTAAAACCTACAGCTTTAAAACCGAATGTAAACATTGCAGTCATTTTTCAAGTAGATGCCAACAAAAGTGCAGTGAGAAAAAACAGAGAAAAACCCAGCCAAACAAAAACAGCTCACTTAAAGCACATTCCATCTATGAAATACGTTTCTTCCTCTCTCCCACTGTGGCAGTGATGAGATCCTTAAAAAGAAAGAAAATTGGGCAGCTTAAGCATTTCAAAAAGCCCTTGTAAAATGCACTTACCCATCACAATATTTTAGCACACAGGTTCTTCAAGGGCCTGACCCACATCCTACTAAAATCAGGAAGTCTCTGCGCTGATTGAATGGGCATTGGTTATAGTTTTAAAAGCACAACAAGAATGAGTAATCTCTTGTCCTTTTTACTGATTTACTCACAATGTCTCTCCCTTTCCCAGATCCATTTAGGTTTTACCCTGGAATCTACTGCCATGTTCTAATAAAATAGGGGTCAAGTCAATCTGTGCACTTATAGCACCATCTAAGTAAACCACTTGCTAGAAACTAGCAGCACATATTTGAGGCTATTTGAAGCCCTGTCGTCAGTCAACTCTCAACACAGGGGTAGGCTTTGGGGTTGTTGTGGGGTTTTTTAAGCTTTTGGGTTTTTTTTTATTCTTTTCCTGGTTTGAGGCAAATGCTAATAAAAGCCAGAGAGAAACCTATCAGTCTGCCTCTGGTGAGCCAAACAGTATGAGCTGGAGCAGTTCCTGTCCCCATCCCCATCCTTCTCTCAATTACGCATTAGCAGAGTAACCGAGCTGTCTTGCCAACAGCACGTTACAGAGGTTTTCTTTAAAACAGGACTAAAGATATTTGCAATTCTTATTACAGAGTCAGTGCTCAACAGCACTGTGGGAAGGAGAGAGGAGCGCAGATATCAACTGGATGAGAGGATTCGTACGAATACACATACACCTAGAAACAGGAGGCTTAGTCTCCAAGTGAAGGGGAAGATGCTATTGATTTTGGTAGGACTGCAAGTTATATATGAAATGCTGCTTAAGGGCGGGGGGGGGGGGGAAGCATTACTTATGGAGATACAAGTCACAAAGCTGCTGTTCTTCTCACGTCTAAGTTCTGACAGAAAATTCCTCGGGTCACAGTTCCTCAGAGATGGCTTGCGTAAGAGCGAGCTTGCAAGATCGGGTTCAAATCACCATTGCCGCTCGCTTACCTTAGTCATTTATTTCAGTGCAGAATGATTACAAAATCCTGCCGCTCCGTTAACGCCTCACAGCCCGGAACAGACACAGATGCCGGGAAACCTCCATCAGCCCTAAAGCGTTATGTCTCCCTTCCAACTCCCACCGCACAAAGAGCTCCAATAAAGAGACTTTTTTTTTTAAGGGGGCAGAGAGGGGAGCAGCAAAAAGGCTTTTCACATCTCAAAGTCCTCGGCCGAAGAAGAGGATCTGAAAGCGAAAACACCACCGCTTGGAAAACCGGTAGCTTTTGACTGAAACTACCTTTGACGAGCCCTGGACTTTAACTTTAGGTCCGCGCATACTGCGAGGACGCATCCCAAAATTCACCAGACGCTCAGGCCGGGCTGAGAACGCGGGACCTTCCCCGGCGCACAGCGGCCGTGCGAGCGGGCGGAGGCGGCTGCAGCGGAGAGCCGCGCCTCGGGTCGCCCCCCGCCGCCGGCGAGCGGCTCCCCGCGCAGGGCTGCCCGGCCGCTCCCGCACAGCCAGCCCTCAGCCTCAGGCGGCGGTTGGGCTCGCGCGCCAACGGCCGGGCCGGGCCGGGCCGGGCCGGGCCGCGCGCGCCCCCTCCCCCGCGCCCCCTCCGGGCTCACGTGCCCCCGCCGCAGCGCGCGCACACCCCCGACCGCCACCGCCCAGCGCCGCGCGGAGACTCCCAGGGGCTCTTTAAATAGGGTCTATAAATACAACGGCGGAGGGCGCCTCCCCATTGGCCGCCGCCGCCAGGCTGATTTGCATGCGGGGCGGGGCCCTCGGGTCACGTGGGGGCGGGGCGGGTTGTGCAAGCGCGCGGTGACCCATTTCCCGGCGGGGCGGCAGCGCCCGGCAGCGGCGAGGGCCGAGCCCCGGCCCGGGGCCCGGCCTCCCGCCCCGAGAAGGGCGCACGCAGGCGGGTGTGCCCTGCCCTGCGTTACCCTGCCCTGCATTGCTTCACCCTGCGCTGCTGAGCTCTGCTCTGCATTGCGCTCCTCTCGTTTGCTCTGCAGTCCGCTGTGCCGCTCTGCTGTGCATTGCATTGTATTGCTCTGCATTGCGCTCCTCTCGTTTGCTCTGCAGTGCACTGCGCTGCTCTGCTGTGCATTGCATTGCTCTGCACTGCACTCCTCTCATTTGCTCTGCAGCGCACTGCGCTGCTCCGCTCCGCATCGCACTCCTCTCGTTTGCTCTGCAGTGCACTGCACTGCACTGCTCTGCTCTGCATTGCACTCCTCTGCCTTGCGTTGCATTGCATTGCTCTGCTCTGCATTGCACTGCTTTGCTCTGTGCGGCATTGCATTCCTCTGCATTGCATCGCACTGCTCAGCTCTGCGCTGCATTGCTTTTTCACGCTGCTGGCAGACCCTCGCATGGTGTCCGTGTGCCTGAGGCCACTCAAGGCAGTGGCTCGGTAAGGGGCCCGCGGTTGGCGGCGAGAAGAGGCCAGAAGCCATGCCCCTTCCTTGTAGAGGGTTCAGATCCGGGCTGAAAGCAGCACGTTTCACGCTCCCACTGATGTATTTCTAGAATTAGGTGGGGTGGGAAAGACAAATAAGGCCTTTGAAACCGCGGACGTCAGTACTGTGTCATGCTGGGGTCAACAGATGACAACGCAAACCACAGCTGGGCGCGAAGCAGCGGAGGAGGGAGGGCAAAGGGAGCTGGAAGTGGCTGCCTGCTTGAGGCTGGACCAGCAGCTGGGCGAGAGAGGGAAGCCCGGCATGTCAGTGCAGGATGCCTTGAGCACCCGCTTCCTGCAGCACTGCTCTGCGCAGGATCGAGTGTTAGGTATTTACTGGAATTGTCCAAAAATTTCTGAGAACCGTTCCCCTTTGAAATAGTTGTCAGGCAAAAAACCCAAGCTGCTTTGCGTGAGCAAAATTTTGCTTTTTTATATCCCAAGAGCCTATTCAAATAGCTCCTTTAGGTCTGTTATAATTTCTGTCAGTTAAGTGTTTTATTTCAAACGGGGCCAAATTAAGAATGAGGACTGCTGTTGACTTTTTGCTGATTCACTCTGAAATAATATTAGAAAATGTTGAGATTTCTTGGCACGAAAATCTGGAATTTCGACAACTCCTGGAATTTACACTCTTGCCCTGATTCCTTAGCAAAGCACAAACCCTCTCTCCGTTGCCAGCAGAAGGAGGGATCTCTTGGGCCTGCAGGAGAGAGATCTCCCGTGCCCTGCAGCAGCCACGGGGCCTTACCTCAAGCCCAGCTGATCCCAAAGCGCATCCATGCAAAATACTTGACCCTCCCCGGCCCTTTGATCTGTGGTGCCTCCAAATTCCCGCCGGGCCGCCAGACTTCTGCCACAGCTGGTCCCAACCTCACCGAAACAAGGCGATCCACATAAATAGCAATTCAGGGATAAGCAGCTTGGTTTCCTTAGGCAGAGTCTAGACCGACAGACTGGTGCTTGGAAGACAGGAGGCATCATCAAAAGCCTGAGTATTTCTCAGGAAACAAAATGCCTTTTTATCTTTTTTTTTTTTTTTTTTTACTTTTTAGTATGTAACAGCTTAGCAATGCAACTTGGAGTTGCCAATATATGGGGATTTATCTCAAGGGTCAGATATCGGGTGTTTTTGTTAGACCTATGGCACTCTAAGTCATATGATTATAACAGAATCTCAGCTTTAATTACAGAAAAGGAAAATGTTTCTGGATCTCGTGACTATGCAGGAAGATGCATTGTGGTAGCTATAAAGGAGACACAAGTAGGGAGAGAGAAAGAAACCAAACCAAAATGCAAAACAAGCCAGAAGTTGTTGTGTGAATGATAATTCAAGATTTCTGAATTCTTGGCATCGGCTGCGCCGCATGGCGATACCGAAGGGCAGTGTTGGGGGTGTGGGTATGGCAGCACTTGTAAGAGTTAACCCGCTCGCATTGAACAGGCAAAACTGAATACTTTTCCACACGCTGCATTTCCCAGTGATTTTACTTGAGCTGTGCTGACCTAGATCTGCCTGAGGATCTAATATATTTTTGAGTGCAAACATAAATACACTCTGTTTCTGCATTTAATTTTCAAACAGCTCTAATTAAACCTGGCTTTATTTAAACACATCCAGAGCTCCCTTGCTAGTTGGTCTTCAGTGTGAAGGCTCTTTGCCATTCACAAGAAGCGCTGTGCCACAAATGAACCTAGTAAGAGTGGCTGCTGCTCCTCCATCCCTCTCTCTTTTGCTGTTCTTCACTCTTTTGTGGGGAGTGGCTCTTGGAAAACAAGTTTCAAGCTGGAAGAAGATCTAATCGCACATCCAGCATCTCTCAGGGCAGAGGAGTCCTACTTCTGTGACAAACGTGGGTTTGATATGCACAGGGAATGCTGCATCAGGACCTACTTTTATTACCATTAACAGCAACAGTAACAATAATAAATTTCATTTTTTAGATCACAAGAAGTGCCAAGAGCTTAAAAACTACCCGTGTTCAGTATTTTGTCTATTTAGTCTGAAAATATGCCTACCAGCTTTCCTGTGACCCTCCTCCAGGGACACATTCAGAGACAAGGTGTCGCTGGGCACCGGCAGGTCGGCCAAAAGCAGCCGCGTGAGCCACCTCCCAACGGGGCTGGATGGTGCCTGGACCCACAGCAAGCAAAGGTGCTGCGACGCAGATCCCGTGCAGGCACCGTCGGGCTCAAGTGAGGACGTGTGGTACAAAGAGGGGTCGGGGGGTGGGCAAGCAGGGCTTTAGCCGTCGCTTTCGCTTGCCATGGTATTGTGTAACAGCTAAATGGTTGCCGCTGTCGTAACCTGGAAGTACTGCTTTCGCTGCAGCCCCAGTGACTTGTCTGAGCCTGACAGGCTGTCAGAGGGCTCGTACGGTGAGGGTGAGAGAAGGAAATGCAGAGTAAAAAGGAAAAGGAAACAAAAAAGCTGAGAACCACAGGCCGCAGGTTTCAGTTGTCACGTTAACTGATGTTTCACGGCTCCGTGGCATGCGCATGCCAGAGAAAAGCGGCAAACACCTTCACCACCCACCGTACAACTGGGTTCTTGTATTAGTTCAAGATCTGTTGTTCAAATCTGCAGTTTATACGTCTTCCCCTTTCCTGTTTCACCATTTCAGCTGTCAGGGAGAAGAGTCCGGACCTTTAATGCTCGACTTTTTTTTTTTTTTTTGCCTGCAAGAACGAGGCATCTGTGTCTTTGCCTCCCCAAGAAACGCTGTCGGTCCGTGAGAGGCTCCAGACGGACATGCCTGTAGACTGGACTTTGTGAAGGGCCGCAGCTCGGACCTGGCCCTGTTTCGGCGGTGCGAAGTGGCCCCGGCAGGCTCAGCCCCTGCCCTGCGGGCGGGCGGCCCAGCCGGGGCGGCTGGCGGTGGCGGAGCGCCCTCTGCTCGCCAGCCGCTTTCCTCTGCTCGCCAGCCGCTTTCCTGCCGCCGCCTCACCGACCTCTGCCCGGCGCCCTGCCGTCGCCCCGCCATCACGCTGCCCATCTGGCCGCCTTCGGGACGCCGACACCGGCGGGGGATGGTTACGGAGCTAAAGATTGGGTGGGGACCCGCCAAGGCTGCCGGAGGCACGGCTCCGAGACGCGGGCGGGCGGCGCAGCCCTCTCCTTGCGTGGACCTTCCCACCCCCGGGCACCGCAAGGGCCCACGGCGGGGTGGCCGGCTGCCGCAGCTGGCCCTCAAGTCTTCTTGGCCTCTGAGATGCCCGACGTGCTTACGGTGGCAGCGCTGGGGCTGGAGGTCGATTTGAATCCCGAGCGCTCACCCTCGCTGCACGGCACCGCGAGGTGCCAATGCGTTTTCGTGGGTTGAACGCAGACTCCCTACCCCAGCAGTAAAAGTCAGTCTGGCTTAACAGAGTGGGCTGAAAAGGGGGAGCTGCTCTTGCATACCTGCCCTTTTCCCCCTTTGCTTCCTGCTGATGTCAAAGTTTCACAAGTCGAAGCCTTTTGGAGCAGCTCTACCAAAGAGCGAGCACCGCGCTAGCCATGGAGCTGCACTGTCTCACCGGCTCAAGCCTACTTAGACCGTGGGTCTGTTTGCTCCTTCTACCACAACGACAGTTGGTTTGTGTCATGAAATGCTTTCTGCACAAGGGGTGTGTTGTAATCAAAACCTACTTACGTGATGCAATTGGCAAGGCAAGTTTATCTCTTTGCCTGTGTGTACGGGCATATCCAGAGATTGCTGGTTTTCCTCCAAAAGGCAAATATAACTGGAACCTGATTGTGAGAAAACACAGACATTAAGGTAGGAAGATCTTGTTGCATTAGTAGATTTCAAGTACCAAATGATAGCATGCTTTACAGTCATTTATTCCAGTGCAAAGTTGCTATGAAGTACTTCTATGGCTGACTGCTAACACTTATTTCCATTTTATGCTATGATAAATGACCACACAAGATGCAGCGCCATAAAGATTCAGGTCCATGATCTATAAGTAGTCACACCGTGCAGCCAGCCAAGTCCTATCAAATCCTATATTGCTTTTGGCATTTCTATACTGTTCAATGCTCTTGTGCGTGCCAGGTTATCCTGAACTTTGTTATATATGGCTTTGAACATTTCATGAAATCCTGCCCTTGCTGAAACAATAAATAACCAGTCCTAATCAGGTGCAACTCTGGCAAATTAAAATTGCACTGACACGGAAAATTAGCCCCCGCTAGTAAGACTTCAGCAGCTGGACCAGCAGGACTGTGCAGACCAGCCAGGGAAATGCTGAAGCTGCTGGTGGGAAGGATTTAGCTGCTGAAGCAGAGGTGTCTAGTGCTATTTTAGGCATGTATGTATATCTCACTCAGCCCCTCCCTGCCAGTCCAGAAGGGCGTGGGACTCTCATGGGTTGTGTGTCAGACATGCCAGGCCTGTACGGGTGTTTTGGGTATTGTAGGATGTATAAAACAGCCAGTTAGAGGCTGGGCAGGGTAAACAAATGTGCTTAAAATAGCACTACGTGACTACATTTAGGCAAATGAATGTGGCCTTGGCATGTCTGAAACCCTGCCCTGTTATGTCATTTCGATACCTGGCACATGGCAGGAGGGACACTTGGTCTCCTGGACTACACAGATTACACAGATGCAGTGCTTAGAAAAAACTGAAGTCGAGAATGAATGTTACTGCCTCTAGAGGTAGGTGGAAACTAAAAGGGTGTGGTTTTTTGGAGGAGTCACAGCTTTGGACTTGAGAGTATTGGTTCCCTCTCAGTCATGCCGTAGGTAGCTACACGCACGGTATGATCTTGCCTACAGCCTGACTCCTGCAGCCATTGCTCTGCCTCGGGCACGTACTGCAAATTGGAAAGTGCAAACGAGCGTGCGTGGCTCACTGCTAACTCCATGGATTGCAAATCATCCAACTGGATCCTGTAAAGAAAAAGAGAAGCGAGGCCTTGTCAGAGCTGGGGGGATTCATTGGGAGTTCAGAGCAGAGAGCCTTCTTGCCGCTGGAAGTGTCCACAGTAGCCAAGGAGGGAAAAAAATCGTCTTTTATACAGCCTTTATAAATAAGTAGGTTACACCAAGCTTGTAACTGACTCACGCCTTTGTCATCCAAGGGAAGCAGCTCGGCCAGGCTCTGAACTCTGGCTGCCCGCGCAGCCGGCAGGATTACACGGAGATGCAGCTCAACTGGAGGGATTGGATTCAGCCACACCACGCAACACAAACCCTGGTGCAGCGGGGAGGCCATGGCAAGCTCATCCGTAAACAGCACAGAATTGTAAAATTGCCATCTTTTCTGGGCTTTGAGAGACGAGCCTTGCTGTGCTCGACACCCCTGTCGTGTTTCCCATCTATTTGGTGAGCGGGCAGGGAGGAGAGGCAGAGAGGGGCCGGGGCAGAGGAGAGACCACACAGCCATGTAGCACAAGAAAGCTCCCCCCCAGCCAGCCTGTGTAGGTATACAGTTTGCTGGGGGAAGGAACAATAATTTAAGCTTTTCCCTAATTTACAAATGAGCAGAGCATTGCTTCCGTCAGCTCCTCTTACTTCCAGTGACGATATCTACACCAGCAAACCAAAGACAGTCAGGGCACAGCCTCAAGCAGCAACGTGCAGCCCTCTGTGCTTTTTAACTCTCAACACGTTCCCCGCCACAGTTTTGGCCTCTGACACCCTGGGCTCTCCCAGCTGGCAGCCCCCGGGCTGGTCCTGACCGCAGAACGGGTGACCTCACCCAGTCCTGGGAAGAAAATGAGGTCAGCCCCGAGGACATGAGCTGGGCTCTGCATACGCTTGCTTGGCCTCAGGGCCAGAGAACAGGCCCTGGCTGATGTGCTTGCTGCTACAGATATTGCCAATATGAATGATTTCTTGGACTGTTTTGCTAGGAAAGGTGTAACTGTACCGCATGCTGCAAGAGTTAATTGTCTGATGCCATCGTTCTGGCTCCTGAGGTGATCTCAGGGGCTGTCACTCAATTTGCAGGCTTTCTGCAGAAAGCAGAGCAACCTTGACCTCTACTTTGGCAAATGCTTTGTGCGGATGCTTCCACGGAACGTAACTGCATCCTTCGAAAGTCCTCATTGCACCAAGCTGGCGTGTGAAGTCGCTTCTGAAGGCAAGTTACAGAGCTGCAGATACCCAGATGAGAGAGACTGAGCTTGTGCTGGGCCTGAGGAGCTGCAGGCGGGTAAACCTCTCCTGCAGCCCTTCCCTACTGATGTGCTAATGCAGATCAGAAAAGGGCTTTCAAGCAGTGCCCCCGGCTGCTCAGCACTGTCGACTCTCCCGCGTCCCGACGGTGTTTTCCCAAAACTGCTGAGGAAGCACAGTCTGCCCCAGAAAAAGTCCTCATAAACTTTTGTGAAGTTTAGCTTAGCGCTTTACATTGCAAATTCCAGCTGGCTGACACTCACTGCCGGTGGAGGGACAACTCTGCCCATGTCCCTGTGGTCCCAGTCCAAACGGCAGTCAAGTAACACACCTCACGCCGCCGCAGGCTTTTCGTTTGGTCCAGGTTCGAGGCCATATGTCGAGGGACTGAGGTCTCAGGCTAGCTAGCAGGTAGCCATTCCTTGGCACCATACGTAGGCTAAGCAGGTCCAATCCTTTCCTATAACTCACACGAAGTCTAGGCTCCGCTCTTGCCCTACGTAAGTCTAGTTTGAGGCCTAGAGAATTCCACAGACCTTGTATGACCCAGACGTGAGTTTCTGTGGACTGAACATATTCCTCCCCCAGACAGCCACTTTTAGAGGTAGGACCTGTGGCTCTGGCTGCATCTGAGCGGTGTTTACTGCCCCCAGCTGCTCATCGCCAGAGAGCACCCGACTGCAACCCGGGCGTGTGATTTTTGCATCCGATTGCAACCTGAGTGAGATTTTTTTTCTGCATCCCATTGCAAGTGTGCTTTTTCCCCAGCCACCACAGACCTTTGCTTCAGGCCATTTTAAGGCTTTTGGAAGACAGCGTGTCTGAGACACAGACACACAACTACCATGCCTTTGAACTAAGTGAAAGATCACAGGATGTGTTCACAAGGGGTTAAATTTGCAGCCGTAAAACCCAAAAGCAGCAGTCTAAGCAGGCTTATTCAGGGCTTAAGAAGCAACCTGACATTTGAAGTCTGTCATGTATTGTCAGAAGTCTGCCTCCATCAACGTCACCACCACCCGTGGAGTCGCTGCATGTCGATGCTTATGTTCTAGGTTGTCATTTTTTCTCCAGCACAACCACTGCGTATCGGTGGGGATGTCACGAAATGCCTTCTTAAAGCTGGCAAGAAAGTGAAAAGGGGTGGGGAGCCAGGGAAAGCCAGGTACGATGGTCCCGTGGCATTTGAACAGCAAAGCTTTGGACAACCACCCAAAGCCAGGTCATCGTCCTCCCAGTACCTCGCTGGTTCTCCAAGCATCTAGTTAAAAATGAGCCCAGCTACACCCCTAAGGAACTGGTATTAGGTGTGTAGCAAACGGACAGAGGATATCTAGAGATTTCCAGGACACTACAGAAGTCTCACCTATTTTCGCTGAATTCCAATTATTCGTAACATGCTAGCAATCATTTTGCATCTCACCTAACAGGTGGTCTGTTAAGGTTTCTTGGCTGCAGTTGCAGAAATAATACTTCTAGGCTTTACAAGCAGCATTTGTCATGGCTGGCAAGGTAATTTATGTGTCTTAAATACTTGTAATTAGAGTGCCTCATAGCTAGTACAGTGAGGAACAAAACAGATTTCAGTAACACACAGATGAATAATTCAAAGTGTATTGCTTAAAAAGAGCATTTGTTTTTCTCTCTGTTCCCATTGTCACTTTGAGTTCCTTGGTCCAAAAGCTGGGACTGGTCTCCTGGGGGTTTGCAGGTCACATAGCTGCCACCCCCCCCGGGAAGTTAGGAAGTTCAGAGAAAACTGAAGCATTTAACAGGGAAAAAAGTTCTGTAATGTCAGCTTCTCTATTCTGGATACGCCGGCTTCCAGCTGCTGCCTCTCCAATAGGTACTCCACCCAGCCCTCAGATAATAATCACAAGCTATTTCGCCAGCTCTGTTTCCTTCTGCATTTTTGCTGTTAACTCCATCAGCTGAATTGATAGCATTTAGCTCGAAAGCGCGGTGGCTTACAGAGCAAAAAACTGTTATTTGGGCTCCGGGCTATGAAAATTTTGACCCTCATGCTGCAAAATATTCAAGCACACGCTAAGCTTCAAGGAGGCTGCTTGTAAGCGTAAAGTTAAGTGGGTGTCTTGAAGAAACAGGGCCAAAAATGCATGGGGTGCATCGCCAGGGTGAGCCGATTTGCTAAATAGATGTGGACATTCACAATGTCAAGTTCTGACGAAAAATTGCAGCCGTACCCTACCGTTCAAGTGCTCTCTCGGGGAGGAACAGCTCTGCTGTCAAAGGGCCCAATGCTCCTGTTTCCACTCAGACAAAAATTCCACTGAGACTAAGAGTTGATATGGCTGAGTGGAAATCGCAAAACTGGATTCAGATTGGCACGTGGTCGAAAGCCAGAAATCCTCAGTGATAAAACGTTTTGTTTTTCAAAGCATACATCAGTTTCTGAAACAGATTTTATTTTTTAGAAGTGTTATTTCCTCCCTCAGTTGCTCATAGTTTCCCTCTTACACAGAATTATTTTAGCAGCCCAAAATACGTATCTGCATGTGCAAACTTCAGCAGCACGTTAAAGAGCCACTGCCCAAAACACTTTAGTCCTCATGAAGTGAAACGCATAGTGTCCGACATGGAAAGTTCGTATTAGTTTAAGCTAGAATAATTCAATCCATCTGTCCCAGAGACCTAGTAAAGTTCCTTTCACTGGACTGGTTTTCTCTAAGGCTCCCCTTCATCCAAGCAGGTCTCCAGGGTTGCTCTTCATGGCTTCCCCTGCCACATTTGCTGCACACAAACAGCATCCACAGGCAGGACCTGGCATTTCCCAGCAAAACCACCCTCATGAACCTCAGGAGAGTTTTCCTCCCCCACCTACTCACACGATGTGGCTTCAGAACATCATCTCTGAGGGCATCCCGGCATACAACCCACCTCTGCAGGGACCTCTGAAGCTGGAGAGATGCATCCGTTTTTCCAAGGGCTCAAAAAGTACTTCAGCCAGCACACAAAGAAAACAGCTTAGAGAGAATAATAGTGCATATATAATAACACAGGCATCTCCCCACCATTTTGAGGGCTTCCTTCAAAGTCCACTAAAGAGCTTAGTGTACTCTGTCACTCACAAGATTTTCCTTGGGGTCTCAGTTGCCCAGATAGGGCAGAAGCCCTCAGTGCCCTGGGATAAGTACTCTGGCCAGGTGGCCAAGCTTGCCCTGCGATAGAGACTCTTCCTTTCAAAAGCACCAGTGCCCTCCACTGACTGATCCACATTCCCCATTTGGTGACCACTTTGTCCCTTCCCTGGCATTTAGTCCTGAGAAAGTGAATTCAGCCTGGGCAGCGCCCATCTCCCTGTGCAAGGGCTCTGCAGCTGCATGGAAAGTCACCCATGCTCCAGAGCTTTCCGTCCGTGCTACCATGCCAAGCGAAGGCAACTTCCCCCCTCATCTCTGGAGAGCTCCAGCGCGATGTGGCAGGGAAAGGGGGATGAAGAGGTGAACCAGCCCTTCTGGAGGTGCTCCAGAAGAACAACGGGGTTGTCCCACAAGTGCGCTGAGAGAGGCCCCGGTATCAAGCAGACTTCACAAGGGCACACTTACCTATGCCGCTGAAAACCTCCCATCAGTACCCAGCGAATTAAAGCTTGCTATGGGTCTGCTTCACCTCTTCAAAAGCATGTGCTTAATTTGGCATAATTAGAAGCAGCATTTCAATATAGCCTTTATATACAGCAATTTAAACCTACAGATGGTATTCTAGTGGCATAAATGGGTTCCAGGTGTGACAGTAGTTGCCAAGGAGGGAGAAGGAAACTCTTAGCTGGGTGCAGCCATTGCAGACAATTGGTGCCTATAATTTTCAGCAGTGCAAACACGGGGGAGCTGTCCTAGGCTTCTACCCAGGGCAACAGCACGCCGGGCTATGTTCTGCCACCTTTATTTATGCTGATTTCAACGAGATGAGTCATGGGCTGAAACTTGCAGGTCTGTGACAGAGGCTGGCACGCAGGGGTGACCAGGGCTAGTTCAGAGAGTTACGCTTTTTCCAAGCTGAGCTGATAGAAGTAGCTCACATGTCTCAGTTCAGCTCCCATTTATGGGGTTACTTGGGTGGGTAGCAGAGCATCTTTTACTTAATCGCATTGCTTAGTTAGTCCCGGTTTCCTATAGCACAGCTTTCTAGCAGCTACCTTGAAGACTAGAGTTTCCCAGTGGGGAAATCTTGATTACAGTAAAATCAGCAGCATTTTGCCATTAATTTCATGGCAGTAGGATCTGACCAGAGAAAATCTATAGAAGCCGGTGGGTATTTTGATTCTGTGAAGAGCATGCAACTGGAAAAAAGACTTACTCAAGAAAAATGTACATAAACAATCAGCTTAAACTGTGAAGTGTGAGTCTGAACAAACTCAGAACAGCTAATATCTGCCAGTCTGATTTGTAGGCATGAAGCTCCAAGATGATTGTCGTTTGGACAAGAACCAGAAGTTTGGTCTTCATTTATGAGCTAGATAATCAATATGGGCTAAGGCCAAACCCCACAGTTTTTATAAGGCTGGGCTATTTCTTGCTTCATATTATTAGGCACAAGAGACAGAGCTGACTTAGATTTACAAAATCCTGGCTCGGATGCAAAAAGCATCAGCATGACTACCGAGGATGAGCGTATTCTCAGTTAAGGCCCCTCCAGGAATCGGGACATTTTACTGAACATTAAAAGCCCAGTTCCAGTGGAGATGCAGCATTCATTTCTATGATAGCGTCACTTGTGTATTACGTGGAGGAGTATAAGATTACATACTTTAGCCATAAAAAGATTACATTTTTAGCCTTTTCCTTTTATTCAGCCCTAAAGTGCATTGCAGCGCAGACAAATCCTGGAACCGCTGCCCACTTTGCATCTGTGCTGCTTCTGCACGCAGGCAGACTTCCAGCCGTCGGGAGGTACCCGCACAAGCCGCAGCGGCTCTCATCACGCACCCGAGCGCCTTCGGAAAAAATCTCATTCACAGTGTATTTCTCTGTGCTATACCACTGAAATGCAGCTGACTGAAGCCAGACAGCGCGGCTGGATGCCGTGCAGACACCCCACAGAGCAATTATGAATTTGAAGGGGAGAATACCTTTTCCCGATGAGAACTTCCAGGGGAATTGAGGCAGCGATCTCGGCGAGAGCAAGGGAAAAAAGCGCCTTTTTCTCTGGCAGGGTTGCCTGGAGAGTTTTTCCACGGCACCAGGAAGTTAGTACAGTTTTCCACCTTATCCAAAAGATGGCACTGTTAACATTGCAGCCGCGCTCAGCTCCGGCTGCGGCCCGAGGCGGGGCGGGCACCGGCGCAGCCCGGCCGCCCCTGCCGGCCCCGGCCGCGCCTGCCCGGGGGTCTTGCCCTTGGGCACCCACCAAATGCAGCCCTGCTTAACTCCTGGGGGATTTCACAGCCCACCGTGCTGTGGCGGCAGGCCTTTTTGCAGCGTTAGCCATACCTGGTGTCCTGGTTTCAGCTGAGCTGATACAGTTAATTTTCTTTATAGTGGCTGGTATGGGGCTATGTTTTGGATTTGTGCTGAAAACAGTGTTGATAATACAGAGATGTTTTAGTGGTTGCTGCACTACTCAAGGACTTTTCAGCTTCCCATGCTCTGCCAGGTGCGGAAGAAGTTGGGAGGGGACACAGCTAGGAGAGTTGATCCAAACTGACCAAAGGGCTATTCCACACCATATGGTGTCATGCTCAGCATATAAAGCTGGGGAAGAAGAAGGAAGGGGGGACGTTTGGAGTGATGGCGTTTGTCTTCCCAAGTAACCATTACGCGTGATGGAGCCCTGCTTTCCTGGAGATGGCTGAACACCTGCCTGCCCATGGGAAGGAGTGAATGAATTCCTTGTTTTGCTTTGCCTGCGTGCGCGGCTTTTGCTTTACCTGTTAAACTGTCTTTATCTCAACCCACGAGTTTTCTCACTTTTACTCTTGTGATTCTCTCCTCCATCCTATTGTGGGGGAGTGAGCGAGCAGCTGTGTGGGGCTCAGTTGCTGGCTGGGGCTAAACCACGACACCTGGGTGTCATCATCCAAGGCAAAAAGGTAGCTCAGGAACTGGCTCGGTTCAGGCAGCATTTGATTCCTCTAAAATCCAGTTCCTAATGTTTGGGAACAGCTTTGTGTTTTAAAGCGAGATGGGGTACAGGGAGAAACAGGAGAGGGGTGAGGGGAAGAGGGGATGAGAAATTGTGAGAAGGAAAGGAGCGGATGAGAGCGCTGGGGTAGGACACGTGTCAGCAGTGGGAGAGGAGAGGGAGGCGAAGAAAGGCAAGTGAGAGCGGAGTGAAGAGATTCAAGGCCCCAGGAGGAAGGAACAGGGTGAAGAAGCTGGGGTGGGAGATGCTAAACTGGCCTTGCTCAAATTTCTCCCCCCTGCGTTACTCTTGTGCTGAACATGCAATTAATTTGTAGTGCTGAAGAAATGAGAGACATTTCTATCCATAGTCCATAAATGAGAGTTAATGGCCCAAGTACAGATACGCATGGAAAATAAAAAAATTGCCTCCTCCCAGGCCCTGCAATCCCTCTATACTAAGCCCAGTGGTGCGTTACTAACCAGAGCCCCTTGCAGAGAAGCATCGCGCAGACGATGGAGGTTTTGTGTTGCAGTGGCATGGCAGTCGCTAGCACGGGCTGGCTGAGCTGGTCCACCAGGATCTGGGTGTAGCCCCATGCAAGAAGCAGGGACAGGGACCAGAGGAGGTGCCTGGCCACCGATCTGCTCCGTGTGTCATTCACATCAAGCGGATAAGTTAACCTGCAATGTCCGGCCCTGCAAACGGCCACCGCCATGTCAACGGGTGAACCTGGCCTTTGGACACAGCTCAGCCTGAGCCCAAGGGGCACAATCTGGGCGGGGGGTCCCTCCTGCCTCCCTCCTTGGCTCACCAGAAGAATTACACAGCTTAACACCTGGAAGGGACATCTGTGTCTGCCACCTGCCCAGAGCAGGATGGGGGCTTCCACTTGGTCAGTCCAGCCTTGTGCTCACTACATTGTGGCCCAGCTAGAGACTACCTTTGTAGAGAGATATGGAAAATAATGCTACCGGCTTTTTAGGGGAGCACAGGAACATTACACAGGAGTGTCGGATAGGAAGTGAGACATTTTCTAGTAGCTTGAAACTACAGGAGAAGTTAATTATACTTACATCCCTTTCAATCCAATTTATAGCTTTAAAGACGATCCAGGAGGTTGTCAGTTTGAGTTTAATTGACCTATTTGCAATTGAGCCAGTTCCTTCCTACAACTGGGAACTCTTTTTCATAGATTTCAGTTCACTGATTCAAGATTTTAAGGCCAAAAGGGACTATTAGATCATGTAGTCTGGCCTCTTGTGTGTGGACGTTCATCTGGACATTCTTCTGAGCTGCACAAGATGTGCCTGGCAAAAGCCTGCATCCCAGAAAGGCACTCAGTCTGGACCGGTGATTCCCAGGGATGGGCAACGCACTGTTCCCCTTGATCGCTTGTTCCCGTGGGTAATCAGTCATTTTGAGATTAAAATGTAAGCATAATCAGAATCTTGGTGATCCAAGGTACTGCCTGATCCAAAAATGTTTAATGAACAGTGCCTGACAGACATGCTGTTAATTCTTTAAAGAAAAATTCTTAAAACATAAATTGGATTATGAAGTACATAGGAGATATTAATTTTGCCGAGTCGGCTGATTAGCTCCAGATACAGACAGAGCAGACCAAATAGTGGGAGTCATCACTTGTTCTCTCAACTTTAACTTATATTCTTGTTAAAACTCAAGCCCTTTTGGGCAATGGCGTATGTCTTAAAGGACTCAGTTTTTAGTTACCCTTTGGAAGCTGTGACCGGGAAATGCCCCTGTAAGACACTGCAGATGGTTCTTTCCACGCACCACTTGGCAGATGCACAGGAAAATTACGCTGGAAAGTTGGCTCTCGGCTGGGCTTTGTAGCGAGGCGCTAATGCATGTGCTGTAACACTTTGTAATGACATGCTTTGGGGTTTGGGGTTTTTTTTTTAGTTTCTTTGCCAAATTATAAACCCAGTTGCAAGTTGGAAGCGCGAAATCTCCCATCTTGACAAGAAGGCAAGCAGCGAACGGAACAGATGTTGCCCAACGTGGAACGTGGTGCTGCTTACGGGGGTGCAGCTCTCCCTGTGGGCACAGGCACAGCTGCCGGGGCCATGCACAGGTGCTAGAGCCTCCCTGGTCTCCCAACACCTCCCAGCCCCTTCAAGCTCCCTTTAATCCTCATTTCTCTTGGTCGCTTTAACCCCTGGTCTCCTTCCCCCACTCCCTGTCTCCGGACACCATTGCCTCTTCTCTATTGCTTTTTTCTGCAGCTCTCCGGGACAGCCCCTTCCCTCACAGCCGTGGGCTGAGAGAGACAAGGATTTTCTTCTTCACTGATGCCAGTACTCAACTGACTGGGGACCAGATAACATGAAATAACTTTTAATAAGGCAAAACACCCACCTGTCAATCTGAGACACAGCAAAACATGCCAGGGCTTGCCAGGGTCTGCATGGGCAGACATCGGGCTTCTCTCCATGGCTGTGGTCAAACTCCCTACAAATGTAAGCATTGCAACAGCCCTGCAACACATCCTGAGGGCCCAAAGTCTGTCTAGGGAGCTGGGAGAATCCCCCCTTCCCAAAACTGAAGCCTCCGGCACACACACAGGGCATGGAGGGCTGGGGCACGCTGGCGAGAAGCAAACTTTGGCTTTGCAGCCTTTTGTCTGAGCCTCAAAGCCACCGCCAGTGCTTTTCCATAGGCAAGGCAGTCCTCTTCCATCCTGCTTCTACTCCCCTCCCAGCACTGAGGCATGCTGCTGCTTTCCAGGGATTTGGGCAATGTGGTGAGCGTTGGCTAACATTTAATGCTATTTATTCTTATTATTTAGCAAACGGGAGCGAGAAACTGGGATCAGCAAAAAATCCAAGGGCAAGGCATATCGTGCCTGCTGGCCAAAGGACACAGAAGCCCTGCAAACCCTGATGTGGTGGTCTCGGGGAAATGTAAGGTCTCAACTCTTTGCAGCAGAAATGAGGAACACCGTCACTAAAAGAAACTGCAAAGGGAATTTTAAATTAAATAGGGATTTTAAATTTTAACAGCATTTAAATTTTAAATAGTTCAGCTCTCAGTGAAATGAAAGCAATATTTCTGTTCCAACGTGAAATGGGCCAGATCCTCTGCAGCTGTAAGTTGGTGGCCCTCTGTGCTGGAATCAAGGGAACTTAATTGATTTGTAGCAGCTGACAATCTGCCAGTTCAGGCTTTCTCCTGGAAATAACCTACTCCAATCTGGCTGGTAGTGCAGCCTTGATGTTTCATTAATTTGCAAGAAAGCTGCTGCCAGGATAGACACACGCTCTGGCAATGCGGCTAAAAAAAAAAAAAAGAAGAAAATTACTCTAAAACTTGTTATCATCTGTCATGTTATTGAAGCTAATTTAAAAAGCATTTCCCAAGCTCCCAATCTCAAAGGATCACTTAAGGATGTTGTTTTTCTTTTTGTGTGTGTGTTAGGAAACCACTGCTCGCATTGTGTTTTCCAGGCTCTGTTTCTTTCAGAAGGGTGAGGGCACAGAGTCAGCAAGGAGGAATAGGAAAGACCCTTCATGCCCTGCCAACACATGACTATGCCCCACACTCAGAGCTTTGTCCTTCACAGTTTGAAATGACTCATTGATAAAGGTTCCCGCTACTTCCTTTGGGAGATCATTAAACAGCCTTTTCGGGCTTCAATGTTAGGATGTTTTTCTTGATAGTCAGCCTAGACATTTCTCTGCTCTGTTTCCTCCCATTGCCCCTAGTTACGCTTCGTCCCACCCTAAACAATTCCTTTTCCCTCCTTGCATTGATACCATCCCTGTGCATATCAGAAAAGGAGGGGGTGACCGACACAGAAATAACACGTAAGCATTTTTTTAGTCTAGCCTGCAGAATAACTTGCACTGGCGATTCTGGCATGATGCTGCAGCTGGGAGAGTGAGGACAAAGAGGGGGCATTTGCTGCTACGTTGGCTGTGCCTAACCCAGTGCGGTGCCTACTCAAATTAATGGGTTTAAGGGACCTCAGGAGCTTCACAGGTCTGAGCAAAGCTCTCTGTTAGACAGCTGGACCTTACAAAGAAGTGCAAAGGCTGCCCAAAGAGAAGGTGCTGCAGTACAAAGCTCGCAGTTGCCATTCTGCATGTGGGAAGGCAGCCAGCAGCGAGGCTGCCGGGGGTCGACGCAACCAGTGTTAGAAGGAAGGGAACTCAGCAGTTGTAAAAGACAGGTTACTACGTTATGCATCATCCTTTGGATAAAGAATGAGGACAGGGGGGTAAAATGGCAAGGGGTTAACTCGATCATCTTCCACCACCTGCTGTCTGTTCCCTTCAGGTATTGAATACTCTCCACCAATAACTGGAGCCTCGTGGTCCTCGCTCTTTTTAGTGAGCACGTGGCATGGTGTAAAAATTATGAGTTTAACAGAAGCTAAAAGATCCCTCTGGATGAGCCAGCATACAGAAAAAAGATTTTAATGGCAACATTGTATCATAATCACAAACCAAAAAGTACTTGAAACTTGTGTTTATTGACTTCTGTGCAGCAGTAACAGCCCCGGAAAACAAAAGGGAAGAAAAGCTGACAAACGCGAGGCTACAAATGCAGTGCAAAGCAAACCACACAGCAGACAGGCATGGCTTTAGTGATGAGAGATGCGCTTTTCCTCCCTGGCTTATAGGTAATTGTACAGCTCCCTCTGTGCTATTGAAGAGTAGCAGAGATTTTTTGGCTTATCAGTTAAAGCTGCTTCCAAAACCGTGCTTTAAATATCTCCATAGGTTTTGGGTAAACCTCACTGTTCCCAGGTCTTTTCCCTTTCTCAGCTGCACACGTGTTTGTTAGACTCAGGATTTAAAGGCACTTCTCAAAATCCAGACAAAAAAGTTGACTTTGTTTTTGCAAATAAACAGCAATGAGAAGTTGAGCTCATTGGCTCAAAACTGCTGCACTGTCAGAAGCTGTAAGAAGCATTGCTTGTGCAGAACTGGGATGGCCAGGCTGTCTGGGAAGGAGGAGAGAGCTCACCTGATGCGCTGGTGCAATCCACACACACAGATTTTGGAGGAAAAACTCCAGAATTGCCTATTCACACATATTTTTCCACATTACACCTTAAAGGATCAGAGCAGGTCACCTGAACGATGCTGCAGGGGTTAATGTTGGGGAAAGATTCAAATGCAAGCGGCCAAGGAGAAAGCTGGACTTCAGAGGCAGGAAATGGGAATTGGTTTGCCTCCTCCTATATGACTTCAGCTGACTTTCTCCTCACATTTCAGGGTCATCAGTTGAAAGCTTTGAGCTTCTTTGGCTTTGTTGCCTGCTATATGGGTTGTTCACTGGAATGTAAAAATCAGTGAGGTCAACAATGAACCTCTGGGGATGGAGACTGCAAGCCCATGAAAACTGTCTTCATCCTTCGCCACTGAGGAGAAGCACAGGCATTTCTCCTGGTGGCATCTCTCCTGGTGGCAGAAACCACGCACCTCTGTAGCCTCCTGTGGGGCAGCCGTTCTCTGTCATTCATGTAAGGGAGTGATTTCATAATCCAGAAAAGATGCTCAAAGCTAAGGGACTAGTTTAATAAAGTCTGTGAAAAAAAAAATCTGCAAAGATCTGCGGAAAGAACTGGAGCAAGTTTTTCTTGCTGACAGCAGGATTGAGGCTGAACCACAGCTTTCCATGTCTGGAGAAAAACTAGGCATTTAGAGTTGGGACTTAAATTTTGTAACATTCTCATAATGAGTGAAATCAAAAGGGCCTTTGGGATCTCAGCACTCCTAGGTTTACAGGGAGCTGGGATCTAAAAAAATTGCTTCGAAAGCCAAGCTCTAGACAGGATAAACATATTCCTGGGGACAGATCTGATTAGGTGAGTTCCTTTGAAGGGGAGCCATGAGATATATAGAGAGAGATATATATATCTGTGGTTGGCCATTATGACTCAGCTAATCTGATCATTACCTCCTGCTGGCCTCGAGGACACCCCATCTGACCAGCTCTGCCTAGCCCTTTGAATACATGAGCAGCTTCCACTCCAGTGGATGGTTTGCCAGTAGCTTGTAAGGCTAAAGCAGAAAGCAAACAGTGACTGCAGGAGAGATAGCACACTGCAAAATCTTTTCAATATCCCTTGCTTCTGCAGGAAAAATGGATGTTGCTTCTGAAGAGCTCCAGAGGTAAAATCACTGACCTATGTAGCAATGTTTTTTTCTCTTAAACATTACATACACGCATGTATACATATAAAGTTTATAAACTATACACACCTCAGTGTGCATCAGTATAAATGCGGAATGACTGTGAAATGCTAGTGATAAGAACCGTTAAAGTAAACTTTATGGGTCATGCCAGTCGGTACTGATAAGGTTGACAGTCTCTGGTGTTGCCACAGAGCCAAATCTCCTCATTTCTTGAAGGAAAAACCTGCACAACTGTTTTGCAAAAGATTTTTTCTTTAGAGGCCCAGATAATCTCTTCCTGTTCATGGAAGTGGTGCTGCAAGCTAGAGCAAGTGATGCGTTTGTAGCATGGAGCTGTAAGATGGAGTGACAAAGTACTTCTGGAGAGCAGTGCCAGCCGGGGGGAGAGACCCTACATACATCACGCCACCAAAATTAGGCTGCAAGAAAAAGACAAGATCACTCGTAAGTACTGGCAGTGCATACAGCATTCAGTCAATAATTTTTAACGATATCCCTGCTGATTTAGTTTAGCTTTTCTTTCCTCTTAGTAATCTAAATGCTCATGAGTGCTTCTGATTATTTATTCAGTATTTGGCAGGTAAAGTGACAACAGATATATCTCTTGCGCCATTCCTGCTGCCTTGGCCCTGAGACCAAGGGTCCAACAAATGTCCATTCTGTGTCTGCGTCCTTTTCCTGAGACTCCTATGGGGAGGCTAATTGGTGTCAGAGAAGATCGTGGTGTTATTTCCATTTGCATTCGTTCACTATGAATTGGACTGCACACAATTTTATATTTGACACTTCCCTCTCCCAGCTGTAAATTGACTACTACTAGTAAATCACATTGGAAAAAAAGTCAGGTTGGGACCCTGGTAGTATAAACATCCCTGCCTTTCCCAGTTCTCTGACGCATATTTGCACTGCCTAGCTCCTTTCTGGAATTTCATCAGAGCAAAAAATATCAAGCAAAAAGATAAATTGAGAATTTCCAAGGGTAGTACTGACCATGGAGAATGCAGATGGTATTATTCTAACAGGGCCTGGTTTTCAGTGAGTGATGAATATTCATTTACTTTTGGAAAAATCAATGGTTACTTGAGGTGATGACCTAAATACCAAGGCATCGCAGATCACTGGTCCCTTTCCAAACAGACAGGACCTGAACTGTTCAAAATAGTGAATTCAGACAACATTCTGAAGTGCAAAAGTTTACATTTCCCACTCTGCAGCTGGAAAAAAAGTGTGTCCCAATTTTAGCCACCGCACCCAAGAACTCATGCCAACAAATTGATAATTTCATTGCCTTGCAATCTTTAACTGTGTTCCTAAGGTCTGGTCAGCATGCAAACAGCTGGGAAGAACAAGAGGCATTTTTAGATGGTTGCACAAAGAAGCACCATGGAAATGAAAAATGTAATTCTGGAACCACTGAAATGAGTATGAAGTCATTTAAGTGATGCTATTACTGCTAAAGCACTCATGAAGTGAAGAGACAAAATATGGAGTTCGTCAAGGTCAATAGGATCTTCCACTGGCTTATATGGGCTTTTGCACCCTAGCAATACCTTGCTGAAATATATAGTGCTCCTTCTTAAAAATGAAAATGCTGTGTTCTCTTTCTACGTCAGTGGGGTTTCCATAAGGCAGTTTTAAGGTTGAAGACAATGTTAAGTCACTGAGAGTCCCAGATCTCTCTCCCATACTACACTGAACCCAGCTGGAATTGTCCATTTACTTAGAAGATGAGGTGTAAGACACAGGTGAGTTGACGCATTCATCAAAAAATCTTGGCCAAGAGTCACTGGTATGCCAAGTATGATGCGAGATTGCGAGATGATTTTTGATGCTTGTAAGGATTGCAGTGCGGTGACTGGAAATTCATAGAGGAGTAAGAAAGAGACTTTACTGTGGAAGGATGTGGGCTAGTGGCTAAAGAAGCAGCGTAGTTTTCAAGAGAAACTCAGAGATTTATCACTGGCAGAACTAGCTATTTACACTGTGACCTTGAAAAGGTTACATTAGGCGTCAGTCTAATAATACCTAGGACATAAGGGTAGTTGAGAGGCTTAATTAATCACAGTCTTGAAGTCTCAAATCCACAGAAGGGAAGTGAAAAACAGTATTATAATAATTTGGGCCCTCTAGCTGGTTATGTTCAGGAACAGCTACCTAGAGTGATTTAAGAAAAATGTGTTGGCAGGTGCTGCCCCTGCAGTTCGTCTTTTACAATTCCCTGCTGAGTGGCAGTATTTTTAGCTGTAAATGAACAGTATAAATCAAAGGAGCGCAAATATTTCCCAGTGTAAGGTATACGGGGCTGATGTTGAATTTAGGAATAGTGCAGTGTTAGTTGCCGGGCAGCGATTCACTTAGTTCAATACCCGGCCACAGAGAGTGGACAGGGCCAGAAGTTCCCAGAGAAGAGGAAACCGAGGCAAAAATGGGAGTTTATGGAGCAGCCTCCCCACAGGATGACTCCTGGGCTCAATTATACCTTGCAGCGAGAAGATCTCATCATTAACCGTACATTGTGGAGGAGAGTCCTCTTTGATCTGTTTTAAATGCTCAGTTTAATTAAATTCCTTTCATTCTTCTTGAGAAGAAAGAATAAGCTGAAATAAAAAAGTTACCCTCTCTCTAGTGTTTTTCCTTTTATTTGTCTCTAAATGACAGCTCCAATCTTTTCAATTTCTCTTCCTATGAGCACTTTTATCTAGTCATTTCAATGTCCCATTTCTAGACATTTCTACTTCCGCAAAATACTTTCAAGAAAAAATAACCAAGAATGAATACAGTATTTTAGATATGCCAATACTCTTGGTTTACAAAGCAGTGTTGTAATATTTACAGAGCCTGTTTTCCATCCTGGGCTGTGCAGTACTCACACAATTTGGTTTTTGGATAACTCTGCATTTTAAGTAGGGATTTTCACTGTCACCAATCATGACCCACTTTTTTTTCTGGGTAATTTTCAGCTTTTAAGAGTAGCTGACATTTGCTTTTCTTTCTTTTTTCCCCCAAATCTGATTATTTTGTATTTATTCAAAACAGAAGATTCTGCTTGCTCTCATATTTCTATCTCACCTTGCTTTCCTAGCGTCTTCTAAAAAGTTTTCATAGCCATGCCTAGTCCTCAGTGGCCTTCAACCATTTTGTGTCATCTGCAAAATTTCTTACCTCACTGCTCACTCAGTTTTCCAGACCATTAATAAAAACAGCAAAGAATACATCTGACAGTATGGATCATTAAGACACCTGCTGCTAATCCTTTGCCAATGTGAAAATGTATCCTTTCTTTCAGACATTATTTTCTCTGTCTTATCTAATTTCTAATACTGAGTAGTAATTTAACTGTTGCTTAAGATGTTTACAAGAAATCCAATAAGTAACTCTCAGATATTGGCACTGTGAGATTAAATTACAAGTGCTTTGAATAAGAACTGCTGCATGAAAAGTTGTCTCTGATGATTCTCATCTTATGTTGATATTGTCTATTCTCCTTATGCTCCTGATGTCAAATTGCCTTAGTCCTTAAAATGACAATATCATGGGGGAATACAAAGACAGCCTGCTGATATTTTTGATCTCTATATTTCAATGCAATGTGGTCATCAAAACTGTTTAGATATTTTTTCTTTATTAAAATAGTGGTGTTAAATACATATCTGGGAAGAATAAGTGTTTTTTGATGGAAAATAAATTCCATTATGTACAATGAGGGAAAACATGATTATCTTTACCTGTTAAACCAGGAGATCTATTCTAGGCATAAATCTGCGGGGACTGATATTTTGAATAGATCTTTTCTGTACATACACCTTTAAAAACTGTCGGCAAAAAAAAAATCTGCTATACGCTGAGATTTAGTAAAGCTGTAGATTCAAGAGGCTTTGACTACACTGAAGCTTTCTGAAATAATCTGATTTTAAATATAATCACCTCATTTCAAGGTGTTGAATTCCTTGGATGAAAGTGGAAGTAACTATACTAATACATGCAGGAGATATGTTTGCAAGTAGAAGAAAGAGGGCAGCAAAAGGATACCTCATTCTCATCCACAGGACCAAGTTAATTTCAGCTCAGGGTTATCTGTAATCAGTATAGACCCATATGACGCAAAGCTTTTCTGTATGGGATACTGACCAAAATAACTTTCTGTGCTGACACTGCATGCTGGGCAAGAGATGCTTTTGCTCTGGAATAATGAGTGCATTTCTAAAGCCAGAGCGATTAGTCTGGGACAGAGTCACCATTCTCCTAGAATCGTATTTTCCTGGGGAGGAAGTCTGATATGGCTAGTGATTAAAATGAAAATGTACAAGTTCTGACACAATGTTTCATCGTCCCTCTGGAAAATGCAATGGAGGCAGTCGATACTCCGAGCTCTGCCAATGTGACCTACTGACTGTGGGAATATCTGCTGCGCAGTGATTCACTCCAGCAGCAGTGACTGCAGCTGATTGTCCCCAGGCAGACGAGCTCACAGGGCTGCTGAAGAGGTGCAGTAAAACTTCATAAAAGTGTCTTCCTCTGAGCCAGAAATGCGTCTTCATTCATGAAGGATAGTAACGTAAATGTTTAAAGTTAAGGGTTTCCAACTTGCATGATTTATTTCCTCATTATCAATTTCTCTGTCATTTACCCCATTCTTGCACCTGGTATCATCAGAGGGATTAGGTGGTCGTCTGAGGGAAACAGCATGGTCCTGGCAGCCTGGCTTACACCCATATTAAAATGACAGAAAGAGCCACTTGGCCTATCCTTCTATGCCTGGGATGAATCAGAAAGAAGACATAAATATCAGCCTGATATATGGATCAGCTTAATTATTCTGCTGGCCTAGCAAAGGAGACTACCTATTAATGACAACAAAGGGGTTTTTACAGGAGTAATTGCTAAGTAGCACATTTATAAGGTGGGTTGTTCCACTTTAGTTTTAATTACTGATAAAAAGGGGGAAATTAGAATATTTTAACAAAACTCCAGGTGTCGAGAAGTCAATGTAATAAATTGAATGTAGAAGATAACACTTTACAGTTATAATTTGTCACGTCAGAAGATCCAGTGGGAAACCACGTCTTTCAGAGGCTCTCACAAGATCCAAAAACATGCTGCGTGATAGCTCAGATTCCACAAAACAATCAGCATCTCTGGAGCGGAAAGAGACGTCATCTCCGTCCAGAGCATTCCTGCTCCCTTTCACCCACACATGCATCATTCAGTGCACTCTTCATTGCGAGGCCAGCTCTTTTATACAGGGGTTTTATAGGAGAAGGTTGAGGGACACAACTGGATGCCAAATTACAGAAAGACGTGAATGGGTACAGGTCCATCACACAAATTACATCTACTTGTACTGACTGGGGAACAGGGCTGTGAATTCGGGATGACTAGATTTTATCCTTATCTTTACAACTTGCTTAACGTGACCACTCATGATGTGGTTGGCCCCAAGGAGTCTCAGTTCTGCAATTTATAATATGTGGAGGTTTTTTTGGCAGTTGACGGAAATCATATAGCTCAGTTCTGTTTTTGTTGAACACACTCACATTTCTCAATGGAGGGCAAAATTATACCACAGTGCATACAGATATCATATTCCTTTGGGTTTTTTTCCTTAGGAATGAAATTATCTTTATTATCTACTTCTGTCAATTTTGCTACAGCCTTATTAGAGCTCTAGCTGGGTCCAAAGCCTTGACTGTAATAGAGAAGCCGCAAAGAAAGACTGTAACCAAATACCTTTCAGCACACATTTCTCACAAATACGTAACCATCTAAAAGGCAGGCATCCTGTCTAAGTTAGTTATACAGGTTCCCTCGCTGTATGGAGAGAGAAAGATACCTCCAGTGGAAAAATCATCCAGTCAGTCCTAGACACCTATTTTTGGGTAGGTTGAATCATCTTCTAGAAGCACCTCTCTCTTCACTGGCTACTGATAGAGCCCAGACTGAGACTAGACATCTCATTTTTTTATGCCTAAGGTTAAATGAAGGAAGTCTTACTCTAAATCACAGTATCATTATGTTTCAATCCAAACAATTTGTTGTTGTATCTTCATGGTGTAAACCCAACAATTTGTCATACAAAGACAATCAAACAGAGATAATGATAATGATCCTGGTAATAAAATGTGAAGCACTATTTATTCTAGAAATGCCAATTCAAAAGTAGGGCTGATCAAGCTTAGGGCAATCTCAGGAAAACTAGGTGGCAATCTTAAACCTCAGTAAAGAAAGCCAGATGCTAGTGCTGTGCTTTCAATCTCTCCTTGCAAATACAGTAAAAGCTCTGGGTATACTTCATGCATTTCCTTGCTATTCCTCTTGCTTGGTACCTCGTATAGCAAACAAAAATAATCTTTAAGTCCAAGATTTAAAGTTCTTAACGTGCTGCATATATATAACTTCTTGGTGCCCCTTCAGTATGTTCAGTAAATAAATCAGTCCTGTGAGCTTTTGGCTTCCCTCTGAACCACCTTCTTATGCAAAAAAATACAGTCAACATCATTGAGTTTGAGAGCATCCCAAACAGGTGTACACAGCCAAGTCAATGCACGCAGCTTTTATAACTGACCACATCACCAGGCAGAAGGCTCTCTGCTCCATGGATATTGTAGCCAGAACAGGTATCATCTGCGCGTATGGGCACAGAGGGTATGGAAAAAGAAACAGTCTAAAAAGCTAATCACTGCTTAGTTAGGGAATGTGTAGGTATCAACACACACAGGCCATGCGCCTTGAGCCAGCTTTTAGAAGCTTTCCGAGGCTACTACACACTTCTTGGCAGGAGCCCATCTGCACATAGCCACTATGTACCTCTCGCCTTGTGGGTGGAGGCTGGTTTTCTGTCTGCAGCATCTGCTGACTCTCTCTACCTCCGCTCCGAAGTGGCTGCATGAGCTGCCTTAAATCTTTGTATTGCTTCACAAGAATAGTAGTGCCAATGATTAAAAAACCCACAGAAATGAAACTAAACACCTTGGCTCCAATCATTCATTTCACGGCCTCCGTCCCCCTCTTTCTGCCAAGTAAAGGCAACTTCAATGCAGCAGTGTTTTCCTTTCCTTTAAATAAGGTCTTTTCTTGCTGGAGTTCCAGCCAACTCATGATTTTTTCCTGTCTACCTGATCTCAAATTAATTAAAAACCAGTATTTGCAAATGCCTCTGGAGGATCACCAAACTTAAAGTGAGTTTTCAAGAGAAGGAATACTGTCCAAAAATGTTCGACATATATTCCAGTAACAAATTCCCATCACTTTGGGACAATTCCTTTGATGGAGTAATCTGGCAAGGTTCATTTCTGACAACAGAGGCATGCTGGTTTATACCAGCTGAAGGTTTCATCCTGCCTTTGTTTACCAAATGAATGCTGAACTTCCAAAAAATAATGAGGTTAACAGGTCACACAGCTGCAGACTTCTGTTCCTGATAGAGAGGCGGAAGGGATGTCAATCCCACTTTCCTCCCTTCCCAACAGACTCCTGTCCCACTGGTGGTACAGAGATGGGGATCCTCGGGGAGCCTTCTACACTCATTAGCTTCTCCATAACTGAGGAATCATTAGACTTAAAGCAAAAATGGGCAGATCTTGTTCATTCAGCAATAATTACACAGAAGTAGGGACTGATATATTCATAGAAGATAGGTGCCGATGGTAACAACTCAGTATTTAGTAATACTTATCATGAGAATCAGCAGGACTGAAGATAGATGATTTTTCTTTGACATTAAAGCAACTCTGAAATTTGGACCAGATTAGAGACAATGTCCACCTATTTCTTCCAGATTCTCAAGTAGTCTGCTAAATTCTAGGAGAAAAAGGAGAAAAAGACTATACAGTGATTCTCCTGCTTCTTTTTAATTACATTTGCAAACAGAGGAGGGTCAAATAAGAATCTAGCCTGTGATTTATTTATCTAGTTGAAACATAAACTCTGCTGCTTTGAAAAACCACTACATACAAGCTTGTTTCTAGCCAAGGATTTCTTTATAGCAGGAGATTCTTGGAATGGGAAGATTTATGTGCTTCACATCTCTTTGTACAACCCCACAGAGAGGGAGAGCATCTGAGTGTGGGAGAGTGTGTGTATGGATGCAAAATCTCAGAGGACGCCCTTTCACAAGAGCCAAAAATAAGCCATAGCATTAGTATACAACATATCTTGTTATTTTGGTCACAAATTACAATGGGGACACAGAGTTACTCCAGCCTAGTGTAGATATTCATAGCCTTTGTTTACTACCTACTTGGCAGGAGATATATATGGAACTATCTATATGACACAAGTGGACTATGCACCACAGTGCTCAATTCAGCCATAAAAATGCTCTAATTTATTGAAATAGTGCAGTTGGATGACACAAAAACTAATCAAGCTAGTGATGCCATGACTGCCTGGAACAAATCACCCCCATGTTTCACTATACCTCTGTTCAGCCCATTCCTCCATCATTTAGAAGTAATCTCTTAAAATGTGCCAGATAAATAGCACTTGAAATTGAAGTTCTCTGTTCTTCCACGGAACAGATCTAACTAAGAAATAGCAGTGTATTCTCATCCTTGCAATGAGACTGTGTCTTATTCCTGCCAAGAGAAACAGCATTACAGTGAACTCTCCCTTTTCTGCGGGCAGCCTATCTGGCACAGACAGGCCATACCATGGATCCGGTGAAATCCAAGCGGTTTCTGGTTCATTGCAGAGCACAGCCTTCATGAATGAAGCTATACTGAATAAAGCTACACTGCTTTCTCTAGAAGAAACATAGCTGTGCCAAGAGCTGAGACTGAGCAGTTTTGTTCCAACAAACCTGAGCTGGCGTCACTCGTCGCTAGTGTGGGTGGCTCTGCCTTATGTACCCGGCTGAAGAGGACAGGGTGCAGGTACTAGAATGACTCAGGGAAAAGCCCGCCTGAGACGAGCAGAGCTCAGACTCTAAAGCGCAGCATCACTCTGGACAACCTGAGCTGGCTCCCTGCTGCACCACTCGGGTATCTTTCCAATATGCTCCCCACCATAGCCTATAGTAGGTGTATAACCTCAATTAGTCTGTTAGTTGGATCCTCCTAGACCTCCACTATCACAGATAATGAAGAACCAGCTGTCTTTAAAAAGTACTGCAGCCCTACAGATCGTCAATACTATTTTATAAGGGCTTTCAAGTGCTAGGAGGTTCTGGCCATACCCACTGAAATAATGATTTGAAAGCTCCTTTTCCAGCTGCCTGAGCACATGCAATGTCCTAAAGGGAAATGTCCAATGTCCAATGTCCTAAACTGAAAAACTGGACGAGTGAAGGCCATTACCTCTGGGTGGAGGGAGGGAGTGGAGGAATGAAAGATCAGTCACTCTCACTGTAAGCCAGTGGCATTCTTCTTCTGCTCTTCCAGAAGAGCTCATAATAAGCACAGGGTATTTTGATCCCCAGATCTTCTCAGTCCTATGCCATCTAAATTGTGCCAACTGTGAGGATGTTTCCTGGCCTCCACCTCCACCTGCCAACTCGTCTCACAGGGTGGTATCTTTATCACGTGCTCCAACTGTAGTAATCAAGGTGAAATAACAAGCTAGGCAACTACTAGGCTTCATTCATTATCAACCACAAGCACATTTAAATCTGCTAGCTGGAAGAGCTAGCTGGCCCATGACCTCCACCAAAGCATTGCGGTGTTTCAGTTCTCGGTGACCTGGATTCCAATGTCACCACTTGGGAGGACAGGAGGGAGCTGCCTAAGTTGCATTCGCAAGGAGGTTTACACTAGACAGAAGTGCTGCCTATAGATGTGTGCCTTTAAAAGAGTTTGGGAATAAGCGTTTTGTAGAAACGTTCAATGGTGTATCCAGTGTAGCATTTCCTTTTGGTGAAACCAGCAGCAATGCCAAAGGGTACGGTTATGACAAAACCAGTGAAATCATGGAGACAATGTCAATTCTCTGTGGTTTGTGGCTGTAGCAAGTGATGCCATCATACAATCAGAGCAAACCACAGAGCATGTAATTTAGTGAAATGTGGCGCAATTATAAGGCAAATATATTTGTCGTGCAATAGAAATGGTTGAAACAATCATATGTCTTTTTGTGTGCTCAGGCTTCTTTGCAGCGCAGTGCCCTGCTGCTGAATCAATTAACTCTGCGTCTGCAGGTTACTGCAGTAAAACCTCACTTTACAGGATGAACATGACTAGGTGTTTCTCAGTGCTGCACATTACTTTCCCATTTGCAATGTTTTTTTTATAGGCCCAGGCTTTGACTGAGGACACAGTGTTCTGGCCCAAAAGGACATGCCTTCACAATATATTTAGAGTGAGACTGCATCTGTTCTTCTGGAGAGACACAAGTCTAATAGGCAATCTGCTTGATTTATGTACCATGAAGCATGATTAGAGTATGGGTAAGATTCTCATTCATTACATAATTTCTTTGAAATGATGAACCTGGCGTGTTTGTTATGAGATCCAAAACAAAGAGTAAAAGGACATTTTCAAGGTTGGCTTTAAGCTCGTATTTAGCAAATCCTTTTTTGTTGTTCCTCAGACCTATGATAATGCGGTAGAATTTTTTTTCCTAAACAAATAACTTTTTTTTTTTTTGCATTACTTAATCCCCTTTGTTTCAAGTACTTTAAAAACAAGCATCATTTAAACTTCACAAAGGCATTATGCCCTGGATTCAAATGGGTAAACTGAGGCAAATGGGCAGCTAAGCAATTTCCTTGAGAGGCTGAGCTGAATATACAAGTCCAATGTGTTAACTAGCACATTGCTGATCCTTAAGTATCGCCCATTTTTCTGGAGTGAAAAATCAATGCCATCATCAAAATACACTATAGGAAAACACAGTATGTTCTTGACACAGACACATTGGCCAGAGATTTCAGTTTTATGAAGTTGCTCTGAGGAAAGGAAAACCAAGATTTTAAGAGTACAGAGGCATACCTTTAAATAAGTATTTTCCCAGCTGGGGAGAATCTTTGTGCAAGGAATGTTTAGGACCTGATCCAAAGTCTACTGAAATTTCACACTGGCATAAATAAAGCTTGGATCAGGACCTAATCTCTATATCGTGCAGATATTTCTCAAGTGTAAGAAGTGACAGATCATTCTGTGCACAGCTTAAATGAAAGAATAGGGGCAGCAAAGGGAAACAATATCGTAAAAACAGAGCAAGGAAATGGTGGAAGATCATTCAGTTGTCACTTTCCTTTTTAAAAGCAAACTGTCAGAGAGGAAGGAGAAAGTAGTAATGGGAAATGAAGTGCACTCCAGATCTGAAAAGGTAGTGTCCATAAAAGAAGAAAAATCTAACACAATGTTCATTGAGAATTACTCTCTCTCACTCTCTCTCTTGCCAATTTCTAAGTATATGTCTATCTTTATCTATATAGCAATAAATGTATGTCATTTTATGCTATTAAGAGTTTTTAAAAAGTTTGACTGCTCCCATGCAATTACTATTTGAATTTCTGAGGCTATTTATTAAAAATCTTCAAAATACACTCTACTGGTCTCTACGCCTACTCTCAACTGAGGTAAAACAGCATCTGTCCTCTGAAGCCAGCAGAACATCACAGATTTACAAGGGGACGAGATCTCATTATGTTGGGTTTGAATTTATACTGTGTGTACAACAACTGCTGCTTTGTAGCATTCAGAGGTGCTTTAGAGCGCAGAGTCAGTGTGCCACTGTCTGAAATACACTGCCCACGAGGACGGACTGCAGCAACTGGAAAGCATCATGTGGCAAGGGAAGTCAGCGTGTTGTATATCTGGGTGGTCATTGTGGCAATTGCTTGGGACTATGGAGGAGAAAGATTGTAAAGTAGCAGACTTTCTTAACTGCTTTCAAATTTTTAAGCCTCTACTGCCAAGATTTACCCAAACTTTCCCAAAGTTTGGGTAAATCTCAGTAATAAAGCCTGAGATCAAGATATTTTCCTTAGAGGGAACACGGTCGACAGAAGCGTGCTTTGATAAATGATGCTGCATGCCGTGGGGAGTTCTTTGCTTCTCCTTTAACTGACGCTATGGTCAAGGTGGCTGTTTGGTTAGTTTACGGTTGGTTTTCATATATATGAAACATAAGGCAGAATTCATACATGACAGAACCAGCAGCTTTTTTCAGAGATAGGCTGGAGCTGCTGAATTAAGAGCCCAGAGTCAGACTCCCAGCTGGCACACAACGTACATTGAAGTCAGTCCGTTTTCAGCCGAGAAACACAGCCTTGGGTTTTGCTTCCTTCAGGAAAGAAGAGGGGAGAGGAACTATGTCTTGTTTTTACCACTACAAAGTATTAGCTCTTGAGAATGAATTTAAACTATCTGTAGGCTGCATGACTTTATATGAATTATTAATGTAACTTATTATCTGTGGAGAATGTGTACTTACATGGGGACACATGGAGGGCCGTGCTTCCCCAGAAAACATAACTCTACTCTTTCCCCAGGCTTTGCAGGAAAAGCACAAAACAGGCATCAGAACACCTGAGGTCTAGTTAAGGTGATGGCACGCACCGTGTGGGAAGGGTTACTTCTCCTATGCCTGATAGCGTGTCGCTCGCTCACCTCACAAAGCGCGTGAGGAAATTGTTTGTGAATGTACTGAGGTTGTCGCATACGATGTGATGTAGCTGCTGCTGCCTGATCAGCTGGTCTGCTGCAGCCAACTCCAAATACGAGAAATCAGACTTGGACTGAATGAAACTGAAGTTACATGATTTCTGATGCACTGTTTGTGCCTTTGCTTTGGGCTTTTCCTTATCCTGTTTTGTCAACTGCGCCTTCACACTGCCAGATGCAGAGCAGGATTTACTGCACGTTAATGCCCACAGAAGTGAGGAGCGGGAGGAGATGAGCTGAAGGTACCTTCTCAAGCTCCCCACCACCCTCCAGACCAGAGCTCAGATAGTACCCAGCTTGCCACCTCTATTTCTGTCCAGCCTCCAGCACTTTATGTTGCCAGTTCCAGCCCGCCGTAACACCTGAATTCAGCGCTGCCTGGGGGACTGGTAAGGCCCCAGCCATGATTTACGGGGGACTGGGACAAGGCAGGGGCAGGGAGTCTGTCTAAATTACCCCAAGTTTGAATGGCTGTCCTACAGACTGCAGTATTGCCTAGGCTCCCCAAAGCTTCATTGCTGCTTGCCACTTTTTATTAAAGGTTCAATCACAGCTTGAAACTCATATGAACAATCTGGCTCCCCAGAGGATAAAGAATAAAAGGGGCAAGCTCACAGACTATCTATAAATCATACATGGTAATGTGCCAGTGCATTAGTACCGAGTGCATTTGTAATATTCTCTTGATAACAAACATGGCAAACTCATCTGTGTGACTGACATATCTGTGAAAATTAGGGCCTGTTCTGAAATCAGCCAAGGCCAAAGTTTATTGGATAATTCACTCAAAACAAATAACTCACCCAGCACTATGAAAATCTGATGTAACGTGCTTATTTGGTGACCTCCATGAATGATTAGTTGCCCTTAACCCCACTCTTACTGAGACATTGTTTACCCTCAATAAAATTACTACACAGCTGGCATTATTTGTTATCTCTTTTGACACTCTCAGCAGAGGCACTTACAAGTGAAGGGGCGCAGAGACTAAAGTATCATGGACAGTTTTCAGCACACTGGCAAGACGATGAGAGGAAACTCATCCTGCCATTTCTCAGGCTCCCTCTGTTTTGTGGAAAAAAGTTAAGTCTCAAGGAAGATCAGCTTGGAAACTCTGAGGAGCCCTGGGTTTTGCACGTACTGAAGTTTAACGAATTTTGCAAATTAGAAAGGCAACCCGCCATGATTAAAACAGTTGATGATTTGCACCACCAAAATAATTTAGTTCATTTATTTTGAATTGTAAGTTTAGGTTTATGTATTTGTAATAACACTTCATAGAGGGCCACTAAATGTTCTGTAGCAGTGTGTTGTGAAAGCAATGAAATGACAGGAGATGTGACCGCAGCGCTCTGAATTCATTACTGACTGCCTTTCCAGATGGAACTTATTGGATCTGCAGAAGAGCTAACTGAGAATGATCAAGATTTTACTGTGGCTAGATGAACTCTGTTTAGATCGTAAGACTCAGCGTGTGTAAACAATAAGACAAACAAAAAAATCCCGTAAGTGAGAAAAATTAAAGAATATGAAATTAAGTGTTGTCAATTAAAAAAAAAATCAATTCCTTTCAAAACCAGCTCTCAGGCTCTGTTCCTGTGCATGTACAGAGAGCATACTCCATGTCCTTTACGCCTCCTGCCTTGTGTTGTGACAGGCTCGCTCTGGTTTGCTGCCTGCACCTCTCACTCTTGTTCTTGCAATTCCACAGACTAAAGAAACAGCTGCTCACAATTTATTTAATCATCACTAGCCAGCACAATCACCTCCCCATGGTCACTAGGCCAGTGATGCAATGTTGCAGGCTTATAAAGCACCTCCTGCCCCACGTGTCATTTTGAACGTGCATGCACGTACTGATCTTGTACAACTCTGCAAGAACTGTTTCCAAAGCCAAGATAGATTGGATCTATCTTTCCAAAATGTAATTCATAATTAAAGAAAAGGAAGAAACTACCCTCTGTCTAGTTTCCCCGCTGCAGCCATTTGATATGCTTATATTCAGCATACACTGTGAAATGGTCCAGCACACACTACAACAGCTGCAAGGAAGGCAAATGACAACACAGCACCCTTAAAACCTAATGACAGCTAATGAAATAAAGCTATTTACATACTGTATTTACCTGCCAGCTGTTTCACAGGCTGCAGTTCAGTTACTTCAGGATAAATGGAAACCAAAAAAAAAGTTGCATTATGATGGAAGAAGACACCAATGTCATCCTATTGCAAATGTGTGCTCAAGTCAGATAGAAAAGGCCGCAGACATAGAACAGATGAACACAAATCCCATGTTGTGAAAGTCAAGAGGCATGAAAAATAATATGCTTCCTGTTGCTTGAGTCATATTGATCCCCTTCAAGGGGCTATGGAAAATAAACTAACAAAGCTTTCGGCAATTAATTTACCAAATCACCATAAAGATAGAATGGATCAATTATTTCAGAGGATTCCTATGTCTTTATCACTAGCCAGCACAGTGACCTCTCAGTGGTTGCCAGTGATGATGCAATGCAACTTGCATCATCACTTTTCTGGGACCACACAGGATTTCCAACATGCACGCAGGTACCGGCCTCGTACACCTCGTACACCTCTGCATAAACCATTTTCAAAGCCAATGCCGGTGAGAAATGTGGTGTAAATCAAAATATTTTGAAGGCAGAGACTACGACAAAGAGTTGGAAGAGACCGAGATCCACACACTTGGGAAGGAGCCAGTAACTGCCCATAGGAGAATGGAAGGATGGAATAGTTGGATAAAAAGGTGGTAAGAAACAAGGAAGGGAAGCTAACTGGGGAATCTAGGACAGAAGCCAGCTAGCAGAGGTAGGAAGTCTCTGGTCAAAAATACTGCAAAACATACCTGGAGGATACTGGGCCTTGCTAGCAAAAGCTTGGGCCAGGCATAAACCATGCAATGCATTGAGAGTAGAACAAGACAGGGTGGAGGGCAAAGCTGTAATTCCTCAGGGATCTAAACTGAGGTTGCACAGGCATTTTGGCATTTCTAAGTTTTTGCTCACACAGTTTTGCAACACGAACAGTCTCTTAATGTAACTTTTTCTGTGTAATGTAATTTTTCAGTAAAGTCTTGAATAGGATGTAATTTCTCGTACTGAACTCAAAGGATATATTTTGATTTAAAGTTCTTTTACAATAAGTTTTATGCACTTGCACCTCACTGTCCTAAGTAATGTTCCACCATAACACTGGGAAGCCCTGGGCTTGCCTGGTGGGATGCATCAGGAAATTTTGGCAATGTAATCAGAACTGAATCCTTATCTTTCCCCTTAGTCACAACCCACTTAAAATGGTCACTGAAACTTAAAAATGGGTCCTGAGCTGAACAAATGAAGTTGGTAGTGCACTGCGTGCATGTATGTCGTCACAAAATACACGTATGGACTACTATGTAGTCATCCTTTCAGTGTTTACGGCTTGAGCTTTGAAACCGTAAAGATAAAGCCAATGACAAATTTTTTTTGGCTTTAAGTTTTGTTATAAAAGTTTCTCTCAGCACTGTGGGGAAGAAAAGGGGATTTATCACAAGTACTGCCCTTTTGTAAGGTTTTGGGAATGCATTTCCTTTCAGTAAGGTTACAAAGTAAGCTTCTACGGTGCCCCGAGATTCACAGGAACCCCAGTTGTCTTTCTAAGCTCTATTACATCTGCTGTCTTTCTAATAACTGTGGTATAAACAGCATGTGATTCTACTTTGCTTTCAGAGCTCTCTCTAAAGAAAATGTGCAGTGACACATGGACATGTACCAGCTCTCTGGGATTACGCACAGTAATATCACCTACAGATTGGGCAATAAATTTTTAAAACTCATATCAAGTCCATGGGGGAGTTCACTGTGTGTTACAGTGTCTCCTGGATGGAGGATGCAGCTAAATTGTGATTCACCAAGTATTTTGTTTAACGGAAAAAGAGGTAGACTAAAAGAAAACAGGGCACTCTCCATCCACCGTGCATTGCCTGTGCACTCTTGTGACTGTGCAGTTATTCCAGAATGGAGTCATGTCTGTGCTTCTATTGTTTGGCACTTGCACCTTATACTCCTGCAAAATGAAGTGCTTAGGGCCCAAACCCGTGGGCAAACATGGCTGGTGCATGTGATATGATATTGGTTGTAAGAACTGGTAGCCAGGTGCTGGGGAGGCCCCTGCACCTGTCTTACTATGCACACTCCTTCCATGCAAGAATACAACATCACCCAACAAGCATATTTGCTAGTGACTTTTTAATACACTTATTTTCCAAGCTACTAAAATATTGTAATGAACAAATCCAGCTTTCTCCTGTCTCCCATCGAAACACTTTCGACGGAGCCTGAAATTCACTTCCAAGGGGAACAACTGTATTCTCTTAGTAAGATTTTAAAACCACTAAACAGCCACTAGGTTCACCTTCTCCTTATTTCTGTCAAGTCCTGTATACAAGCCAGGGGACCTGTTTACCACTTGTCTGATCTCTCCTGAAGTCAGAGTGCAGTTAGTGCACAGACATCGCCTGGGACACCGTCAGTTCTGTGCTGCTGTTTCTAACCACCATGTAAGGAGGCTGATGGGCAGCTATATCATAACCAGGTTGGCTGTGCTGCCTGTAGCTGTAACATATATACATAGGATTAAGAATGAAATTGAGCCCTTCCCATGCTATCAGCTTGTTTTTCAGAACTACTTTTTTTCTCAACTAATACTTAAGTTTTTTCTGAAACAATGTCCTTCATTAAGGGATAAGACAGAATATGGAGTGGCCTTGCCCTACATTACTTAAATGGGATAAATCTGGATAGAGGATTTCCACATCATGAAAACTGTAAACTGTAGGGAATATGGGGATCAGAGGTAAGGTGCAGATCTAATTTCCTTGTTTTGAAATACCCTGCTTTATCCTACAGTGTCCAAAGAAGCCTCAGGTGGGTGTGAAGAACTGAATGGGATAACATTACACCAAGCCTATCTTCACAGATCTTTCGAAATGCCTGGGTCTATTTTGGGGGCCTTAACACTCACTTAGCTTGTAAAAGAAGCAATATTGCTAGCCTTGGAGACTAATCTTCATATATTCATAAATCCACAACACAGGGTAAGTAGTAGAAACAGTGCTTTTATGCTTCTCATCTAATTTGTCTTAAAGCTATCCCACAGGTTTGCTTCTTTTCTATGCCCATGTAGTCTCTGTCTTTGCTATCGAGATTGCTACTAGCAGCACATAAAGCAGTGGCTTCTCTACTAGAGACTAAACTGAGACCTACGAACATGTCCCACGCAGGTTGCAATCCGCTTGTGACAACAATTGGGTCATAACAATCCACACTGCTGACACACAGGTGAGAGAGCCTTTGCAATTAAATCCCAGGCATCCCCGCAGCTGAAGCCGTTTAGTCTCAGCACTGAGCACAACTGCAAAGGTACTTGGAGTGCAGTGGAAGAAAATGAGAAAACAAAAGGGTACCAGGAGAGACTGCCTGCTCCATCTTCTCTCTAACAGTAATCTAGAGTGTCACTTGTTCCTGAGCTATTCCAGATGACCTGAAATGCAGTGAGGAGGATATCAACATTAATTCTGCACCAGTATTCTGACAATTGACTGTATGCCTGCACCCAGCTTGTTTGGACTGTTTCTATTTCATTGTTCAAAAATAATACCTTGGAACATAACAACAGCTACTGCAGAAGAACCAAACCAAAAGGCAAAAGGATTGCTTATCAACCACAGGACCTTGCTGATTTGAAATCTGGGTTTTAGATGTATATGCACCAGTTCACTAGGGCTCCTCATGAGAAAGAATTGTGGGGACCACTACAGTGGAGAAAGGGCCAGGTCAGGCAGCATCTCCTTCTGCCCCGACTCCCCCAGTCCACGTGCAGGCTCGCAGATAAGCCAGTGCCTTTTCCCATCCTCTGGTTCCCACTGAGCCCCACAGAAGAGTTTGGAAGGCAGCCAGCCTTGTCCTCTCTATCCTGCTTTCTCTCACCCATGAAGCAGACACCTGCAATGGGATGGACAGCTACACTTCTGATCTGGCCCTGTCAAGTAATCGAATGTCACTTCTCAAATATCCTAAGCTTTCCCAATGCTTATTTGGCATGGAAACGGTCCATTTTCCATCTAGAAAAAAGGCACTTTTTGGTCAATTAGCTTCAAGGGTAAACCTTCTTGATTATTGCAATCAGATTTTCCTTATGTTAAATGCTATAAAAAAAACAATTCAAGAACAACAGAAACCACTCAGGAAGTGCTTAGTAGCAAAGGTAAAGGAGAAAGGAATTAATGTTTTTTAGGAATGTGATGAGTACCAAGCAGCAGACTGATTTATCTTGGTATGGTTTGTTTTGTTTTGTTTTCTGCTTAGGAAACACCTGAACCAGATTGATGCCTCTCCTCCTGTCTTGAGAAGCTGAAAGTTTGAGGTCCAACAAGTTATTCCTTTTTAAGCCAACCAGATGCCTTACAAGCTGCCGTGTCTCCTTCCTCCTAACAGCTGGTGACTGGATACCACACCCCAGGAAATCCTGCTGTTCACTAGATATGCATTTCCTCCTCCTAGAGAAAAGTAAAATTGTAGCACATATTAAAATGTGAACATCTCTCTGAGATGGGCTGAACTGGGGAGGCAGATGGGATCCTCACATGTGCATTTTTTCTAAGTGAATTTTTAAAGCCTATGGTGATTGCAAGCTTCCTCACTCCATCCCAACATGGTACTTCCATCTTGCTTCAGAAATGCCTCCTCCTGGAGCCAGAGGGGCCAGATGTTAGTCCTTTCCCACTCCATTTTTTGCTTGTCTACTAAAACAGCAAACCAAGGAAACCCATTTATTGTGTTGGCAAATACTGTCCACTAGGAATTGGAAGGAAGCTCACAGTTCCTCTCTATCAGATAGCTACTCAGTACCAATCTGAGATGCATTTAATTGGGAAACCAGGAGCTTAATATCATTATTAAGTTATCTGAGCTCAGTTCATACTCACAGATGTTCCTCTACAATTAATATATAGTAGAGGACATACTGTCTATCGGATACTTTGTGAAGGTGTTTATTAAAGTGGTCTGTATGGGAAAACTTACTAGTATAGTTATACCACTGAGGTCAGAGGAATTTAACTGCCTCTATAGATATTCCATTCAAAATAAGAGGGATTTTTTTTTCCTTGTTTAGCTTATATCATTTTGAAAGTGAAACAGATTAAGCCAAAAAAAGGGCATTGTAGTTTGGAATAAGACTATCCATATAGTATGCATTCCGTGATTTAATTTTACCTATTCCAGTTTCCGACATTGAAAGTACCTTTATATGGGACCAAAACTTTTGAGTCATCCATCTCTGGTGTCTCTCAGAATCTCCTGTCTGCTATGTGGTTTCATGACTGAGAAGTTAGGACTACATGGCTATGTGATTTTTTCGATAAGAACATAAGACCATAGTGAGTGAAAAGACCTTACACCCAAATGTTATCTTAATAGTCATCATTTTTACAGCACTAGAAATGCATATAGCATTTGGGAAAATCATTAACAACTGTGTATAGCAATCACTAGGAGTAAAATATATAAAATTATCTTTATTCTATAAGGCAATTAGCATGTGGATTTGCTTGTGCACGAGAGGTCACACTGCAAAGCTAAACTTGAATTACTGTGTCTTCACGGGTGCTGTACACACCTCACTTTCAGAAGCATGTCCCACGGTCCTTTAAGCTGCAGTAAACTGAGCTGCTCTGTTATTTCTTACCCTGTGCAAGAACTTATAGATCTGCATCTCTCTGTCTCAGCTGGTTTGGACAACTCTTCATGGCAAAATGGGCAAGTGGCCAGCCCAAATGAGAGCTTCTCTTGGAATTTAAGCTAGTGCTCTTGACAATGTGGCTTGACTGAAAGCATAACTCTATCAGGTAAAAGGATTTTGTAAGGAATATCTGAATGAAAGCTTGACTTGGCTGTGAAGCAGATATATTTTTAGGGCTCTGCAGCACAGCTGTGACACCAGGGTTTAATGAGTTGCTACAAGTCAGCTACGTCGGTGTCAAGCCAAACTTTTAACATACTGTAATCTGAAGTATTGTTTCAAATCTCTTTTACTGAAAATAAAGCAAACATCCTTGTTTTCGTTGGCTCTGAGAACTGTGTGCACAGAGTTAGTTACTGCTGATAACACTACAGGTCACAGGATGAGCTGTTTTCTGAGCCATGAAATTTTCAGTGTGAACCACCATCAAGCCTATAGTGCTAAGGGCTTCCTCCCCATAAAGCTGTAAAATGTCACATAGTTGTCTTTTGCTATTGCAATAGTTCCACTAAACCCTGACGATCACGTAGCAAACCTAGAGATGAGGAAGCAAGTTACTTGGTCATGGTTTTCTTGAGTGTTCAGGTCATTTTAATTCAGCAAGTTTCTCAGGAACTGTGGGATTCTTAATCAAAAAGCATTTAATCTAGTGTGACTGAGAAAAACGCTAATTCATTGCACTTCTAAAGTGCCTCTCATCTAAAGATAGAAAAGCCTTTTTGCAAACACTGCTGACTCACAGTGCCCCTAGGAGATACGTGTTATTACTATCATTTTACATAAGGCAAAACTGTAGCACTGATGTATTTATTTGCTTAACTCTGTACCTGGGCAAAGAGCCCCACTTCATGTATACAGTGAGCACATAGGCACAAGCAATAATCCTCCAGTTTCTTTTCTTCTTTATTTCTACCTGATATAGATAGGCTGACTATTCTTTTTCTTATTATTACTTATACATATATATATAAAAATGTATATAGCACTTTGGAGAACATTAACCATTGTAAGTAACGTCAATACATATTGCACAACTTAATAATTATGGCAATAATAAGTTGTATATGTAAGTTGTTCGATGGACAAAATCCATCAATTCTTATAGCTTTTGTAACAGAACGTATGAAGTAGAAATAGGAAATTAGAATGATATTTAACATGTCACCAGACATTTCCAACATCTGCATATCTAATGATATTTTATAGTACAAATACAAATATAGAGAAAATATTCTGCATTACAATGAATCATGCAACTGTTATTAAGTAAAATCAAACAACCAACTCCCGGGGACGACTCTAGAAATCAAGAAGTTTGAAGGAGGAACTTGCAACAACTCAAGTTTGAGGGTCTGCATATTTACATATGAGAGCTTCATTACTGACCCCGGGTTCTAGGTCTTTAGGTAGGGCAGTGAAAGCAAAAGAATCTTCAAATAGATTAAAAAATATGTCTGGGTGTGCACTTAAACCTTCTTTTTCCTAGAAGGAATAGTGTAAATGGATTCCAACTTAAAGCAGACCCAAGATGTTGTCTAGACTTAACCATGTAGCTATGATCTAGCTGCAATTCCTGAACCCAGATGCTTTGTATTTGTGGTCTGGCATAGGTCTTTCTCACAGAAAGAAAACTAAAAGAATCCAACAAAATAAAGAAATTCTTGTATTCTGAACTGTAGGGCTTTTTAAACTCTACTGTTCTTTTCTTTGGTTTTTCGTTTGTTTATTTTGAAAACTGGATTGCAGCAACTCTACTCACCCCTGCTGACCGAGTAGGCCTTCTTCTGCCTTCCCCACTTACACAGCTGGGAACTGAAGGATTTTTCTTCCGGCTAGTTCCTGCATATAGAGTGCCTGTTGATGACAACAGTCATTATTTCCACATATCTACTTTAAAAAGAAAGTCAGATTAGGAAACAAGCATGCTAACAACAAAACCTCTCTGTTTCCTCTGACCTTATGGAAGAACATTTTAAATAAAACCCACACTGGGATAAATATACAATCACGTGCAAGGTCACTAGCTGTCACTAAGATACCTTTACTTTAAAGGATCAAACTCTCTCTTGCAGACTTCGGTTGAATTGGATTTCAGCAAGCATTGGTTGGCCAAAATCGCAGTTACACTGGCTGTCAATGAACAACATGTACTTCCCAAACCCTTAGCAGCTTCTGAACGGAGATCACGTCATTTTCCTCCTCACTATGATTTTCCCTCTAGCTAATGCTCTCAGACTATCTGCCTTATACCATCTCCACAAGTCTCACTGCAAAAATCATCACGTCTTTGTCTCCCTGTTTTCACTGCCTGCAGTTCTCCATAAATTCCTGGCGGGGAGGGAACAAGATTTTTCACTCCTTGACCCTGGATTTCTGTCAATTCCTTGAGCTGTGTTCAAACCTAATCTCAGCCCTGGACATACTTTTACCACAGAGTTGGCTTTTAAATGACTCCACATTTCTACTGCCATGAACACCACCTTTAAGCAAGTTCACCTGGAGATTTCATAAGTGCTGGGTATTGTTATTACATGAGAGCAATTTTCAGAAGTGAATCTCTGGACTTCATTTTATCGCTCCATTATATGACTCGGTCACAGACTGTATGCTGTAATGGGAGACAAGAAGATAAAGGGCCATCCTTAGTCATGGTTTCTTGAAGGTCGGGTTGCTGTTCTGCCAAAATTATCCAGGAGACAATTGCTTTTTCACAGGCCAACCTGACACTTGCAACCACAGCTTCCTCATCGCGATCAGCTTGCAAGAGAAACAAAGGGCAATAAATGTACTTTTCATTCAGACAGCTCTGCTGATATTTCCAGGGGACTTGTGTGCCTAGGAGTGTTCACATCTCAAAGGCACTGCAGCTCTCCAGATTCTCCTCTCAGTGGCAACTGGAGTTTGCAAATGCCAAATGTGTTAGCACATCTCAGCATGGTGACGATGTTTTGTCTGGTAAGTGATGCTAATGAAGACCAAGCAGGTCAGCGCTACTGACTTTCTGAGGCAGTTCCCAGGAGAGCCTGCTACACACACCCTACTGTCACCTCTGGTCACCCACATCAAAAGTGGCAGAGGTATTTGGGTTTCCTACAGTCTTAAGAAAGCCTCTTACCGAACGCCACCTCCTCTCTCTCTCAACAGAACTATGGATGAATCTTCGATTTGTTTTCAGTGGCGCTGAAGTATTCATAAGGCAATTTATTTGACCATGATGGAAGGAGGTGAGGTGAAAGAGCTGTGCTTGTTATGTTATTTAAAGACTAGGGCAATAAACTTTAATTCCTTTCACAGTTTCCATATTTGACTACAGAGAATTATTATTTATCCCCTTGATTTTTCCAAGGTTTTCCCTCCTCCAAAATTCTAGGTCAGAATAACCTGTTGTTTTGTTTCCTGGAGCACCGAATAGACACAAAAGCACATTACATCAGTGGTTTTTAAGCAGTAAACAACAAATAGATAGGGAAATAATTTTGACAGACTGGAATTCTGCCTGGCAGGTAGGGAAACACAGTGTCAGGTCATAAGATATCATGGCTGAGAAAGCAGTAATAAAGAAAACAGAATTACTGTGTTTCTCATGAAATGATGGTACAGCATTTGGTACCTAATAAACGAAGTCAGGATATTTTGATAGCTTTCTGCCACCAGAGTGGTCTCCTTTACTGGACCATCCTCTTCCTCAGCACCACAGAACCTTGGAATTTCAGATAAATAATCTTCATCAGGGAGAAACTGAAAAGTTATTTTAAGGTTTTGAAGGCTATAGAAGACCTTAAGCTTGCAGAGGGCACATAAATGCACACAAAGGTGCAGACTACTGGAGCACCTGGCTGTCAGCCACAGTGAATGACATTGTGTTGAGCAAGCTGAGATGCTTCATTTTGTGTCTTAGTAATGATAGGAACAGTTCATTGATCTGCACTGGTCAATTGATCTACTAGAGAAAGCAGCTGACTTAGTTTCTTACCATGGGATATCACTGTAATATCTTATTTGAACTCTTTCTACTCAGAAAGTGCATCTCTGTGTTTGTATAACATAATTTATAACAGCCAATGTAATTGCTTGGTCTTGTCCATAATATGTCAGCGCTCTATGAGAAAAGAGATGAATCTGCAAACATTTTTCACTGCTAACTGGAAATTACATGGGCAGTCCCATAGACTACAGAAGTCCTTGGGACAAGTCAAGAGAGCAAATGCATCATGATATGAGTTCCTCTCATGTCATTCAACTCTCAGTTGCTGGGACAAAAACCATGAGAACCAGTGGGAAAAACAGAAAGCTAACAGGCTTGTTCTACTTGCTAGAGAAGATGGTGGTAGGAATTGGCTCCTTTTCACCAAAAATGCATGCTAAATATGTTCCTTGTCTGCAGGTTCAATTTGCCACTGAAAGCTTAATTAGCGTTCCTCAGCAACGGGGAAGCATTCTGATTGACAAAACTCATTCGTTTTGGCTGAGGCTTCAAAGTGCTCGCTTCACAATATGCTCCACAGTTATTTTTAAACTCCTTGCAAAATTCACAGCTGAGCATTTTGATTCAGAGTGAAATTCATCAACAACAACAACAAAAAAATGCCATCACCAGAGTGATGCATTTCAGAGGAAAATGGGAGGTAGGAGCTCAGCTCGAACTTTGTGACCTATGGCAGTAGCAGCTTTTCCCCTCCTGTCTCTCAGTCTGAGAAGAAAATGGGGATAATTGGGTGAAGAGGAAACCAAACAGACAGTTCAACAATTAATAAAACAAGACTATAAAGACAGCAAGAAATGAAGCAAAACCATTTGTAGATAACTTGTGAGGTCTTTTGTTGTCAGCACCAAAGAAAACTGTTCAGAAGAGTTTCAGGAGGGACTCAGAAGGCAAAGGGGACAAACAGCAAGGTGCCAGTTAAAATTTCATATGGATGGGTATGTGCTGAAAGGAACTACCACCACACACCCTACCATCATCTTATCAACTGCAACGACTCAAAAGTAAAGCCACAGGAGTCACTGGAACCAGGTAGTGAAAATCCTGTTCTGTAGCAGCTAGAAAGGTAAAATGCTGAACTGCATGAGGAGAGGAGAGGCAAACGGTTCCCAAAACACCATCATGCCACTAAACACACTTTGTTCTGTACTGGAATATTGTGGACTGCTGCTATTAACATCCCCCAAAAAGACACTGAAAAGATAATGTTTGATTATTATAGAGGAGAGCTAGGAGCTACAAAGGATACAACAGATGTATGAAAAATGAAATACTTTAAGCTAATAAGCAAATACCATCAAACAGTATAATCTGTGAGGCCCATCTCTTTGCAGTTTTGAGTGGGCCTTTGTACTTCTGAAATATGAGCATATACTAAACTGATTTTGAAAAGCAAAACTAAGTATCTAAGAGGAAAATGCAAAAATACTTTGAATCACTAATTCAATTAAAAGGCATTGACCTAACTTTGCTGTATTATGCCATTAGGAAAATAACTAACCATATTTAAAGATAATAGTGATTAAAAGTGTGTTTGCAGAGGAAAACAAATAAGTTAACAATACTGATTTCTGCACGTCTCTGATATTATGAAGCATTTATGAACAAGTTGAAGAGTCCTTACTGCATAGGGAAGCTTTCTTGGACCAGGACCTAAGCAAGACTGCATTTATGCATACTACTGTGGACCCCAGTCGTTCATTTAAGTTATAAGCCTGCTAGTTAAAAATTTTTAAGCAAGGAAAGAAAAATAAAAAAGAAAAAAAAGAAAGTAGTCATACATTTCAAAATCATCATTCCATCATATATTTGAAATCATCATTCCACCACCATCAGTAATAATGTCTAGAGGCGTAGTTGTATAAATCTGCCTAAAGCACTTGTAATTTTTGCGTTGTAATAAAATAAGAATGATGCTTACATCTCTACATATATTAATTTCTGGAAAAATCTGGCAGTAATATGTACTACACATGAATATTTATCAGAGGAAAATAATGGTTATACTCATATTTAATTTTTAATCTGAGATCTTGGATATTATTAACTTTCCTGGAAGTATTAAGAGGAATAATTTCATAATTCAGTAGTGAAAAGAACTGCAAATGAACCATAAGTAAATAGAGCTGAATTATCTTTTGCAAAGATCTGAGAAAGAGAGACTGAGGGTATGCAGATTGCATGTGAAAACCTACAGAAAATCAGATATATTTAATGCGTGACAGACCACCTTGCTTTGAGTTCTGCCTTCAGAGTTCCCACACTCAGGAAATAAGTTTGCAGGCAGGCCCTCTCTCTGCGCCTGCAGCCCCGGGTCCTGCAACAACGTGATTGCATTGCAGTCTCAGAGGTGTTTTGTTTTGGTTTCATATTGCTTGCTTTATTGAAAAAGCTTTTAGTCTTAACAGTTGCAAGGAAAAAATCTTGAAAACTGAAACCAAATGTAGCTCGTGGCAACAGCACTAACCTCCATCTGCAGAGATGTGACAAAAGATGGGAATGTAGGAAAGAGGTCTGCATGCAGCAAACTCCCTTTGGCTTGGGAGAGGTACTGCGGGACATCCCACGTGTGTGCATAGCACTTTGGGTCCAAAGAGGAGTGCACCCATGGAGTGGCCACTCCCCATACTCGCTGTGCTCAGGTTCACATCAGCACTATCATGTGCACAAGCTGGCTTCCTCTTGAATGAAACTGAGCCAGAACATGTCCTCCTGAGTCAAACCTCAAGCGTTCTGGCTGCAAGCGGGTATTCAGACAGAAACCACTTTGTGAAGTCCAGTGGTGAGCATGAGTGGGCTACACAGCAGCCTGGGAAGTTTCATACCCAAAAAGGACCTACACCGTGCAGAGGCAGGTGCCCCCTTATGACCTGTTCTACCAGCCTAGAGCTGGGACAAAGTAAATGACCTTTGAAATGTGTACAGGGTGGATGCCAGGTCTGCACTACCAAAGGGTTCTGCTCTGCTCCTATTTGTCCACAGCTTTTGCTCACAGGAACACAACCTCTGATGCCACCAGCACCCCCAGTTGGCAGGTGCTGATTCCCTTTCTGTTCCCAGCTTTTCCCTGTCCAGGAAACTAGCAGAACAGATATGGGGGACCCAGCATTGCAGAAGACCAGAGTGACACAGAACAAGACAAACTACATTTCAGCAAATTAGACAAACCAGGATTACACAAAATAGACACCCGGTAGCTGATGCTACCAATGATTAAGACAGAGCAGGAAACAAACCATGAAATTAGGTCTATTACAACTGACTCCACCAGGTTTTAATCTGCTTTGCCTGGGTTTAACAGTTGAGAAGGATCTTCCTGACAGTCCTCCCTGGCTGCAGGATTACTATTTGGGTGTGTAAAGCTAAGCAGGTGCATAAATGCTTTCCTGGCTCAAGCTGCAAGGTTTTTCCTAGGCTGGAACTCCTAGAAATGGGGAAAAACTCCTGACAACTACGCAGTCACCTATCCACATCAGTCACAGGGTGACCTCCTTAGTATATTCAAATAATTTTCCAGTCTGGTTTTAAATGTCCACTAAAGAAAGAACAAGTGTTACAAAGCTGTCTTCAGGAGCTGGATACCTAGTTACTTTAAAATTAATGGCAGCTGAGCACTAAAAATTTGCCAGTGGTTTAAAATACTAAATGGAGCAACGAGCACAACTGGAAGACTATACTATAGATCATTAAAACTCCTTTTCATTTACATATTCAACCTAAGCCTTCCTGTGTTTCACTTGGTCCTATTCCTTCTAGGTCTGTTTCCTGGATCTAAGACTGTTTCCTCTCTTGCTGAGATGCTTGAACCCCCTTGCACAACAATCACCTTGCTGGTCCAACACACATTTATCTCTTTTTAATCTTCATGAATCAATCTCTTCAGATGCTTTTTCACTCTGTCATCCTCCCCTGAACTCTTTCCAGTGTGTCAAGAGCTTTCTGGGTTTGACATATCCAAATTACACACTGACTTTCTCACCACCGCCTAATTAACAATTCACAGCCAATATAAGAGTCTTTCTCTTACTGATTCTTAGTATTTTGTTTCATTTCCTAAACGCATCAGTATTAGTAACAATAGCCTCCTCACATCTTACCAACATATGCAGTTCTATAGAGCAGTGGTCTTCCAGGGGGAGTGCAAGACAATCCATTGGGGTGAGGGAAGAAAAAATTTTTGTAATATTAATAAATAAAATTAAATTTTAAAATACTTTAAAAATAGTATTTTTTCATCTTTATCTTATCCTTTTAAATTTCTATTCATATGTTGTATATATGTGTATATATGTGTATATGTGTACATAATATATTATTGCAGTAGTAAATGTATATAATTTACAAATAAATACATGTACATATATTGGGAGTGCGTGTTCAAAAATTTTTTACTGACAGGGGCGCACAATTAAAAAAGTTTGCAGATCACTGCTATAGAAGTAAGAGTTGGTAACATATATGTATTTTAAGTCCTAAGCTATTTGTGTCACAAAATCTACCCCGTTGCCACTATGCATGCTACAGCATATACTGCATCTGCCATTGAACTCACCTGGCATGGGGTCAGGCTGTGATGACTGACACCGGGACTGCCTGCACAAACTGCTGCCATCATTCCCCATGGTTAACGGTCTAAGCAGAGAAAAGTGAGGGTGTGTGGGAGAGTTTGGACTTTGGCACCAGGCACTCTGATTAGGGAAAAGGGATGCAGAGGTCTTTTTTTCCCTGTAAAGAGAAATTCAATTAAGTTTACTGTGTGTATTTCACACATTTTGCACATGCATGTATGTGCACAGGATATAAAAATATGTATATTGCATTTATTACTGCATTATTTATTGTATTGCATTATCATATTTATTATTGTATTTTGCATAGATTTACTGTGTTTACTGCACACATACATTAAATTTATGCGATATACCTAACAAACAGCACACATATATTTGACACATTCTGCATTTAGCTGTAGGTGGAAGAACTGCAACTTCTATATTGTTTGACATATCACATTATAATTTACCATTTGCCATTGGTTATAATTCTGCCAGACTTGAACTCTTTGCACTGAATTTTTACATAATTTCTCCCTGCTTCTGACTTAGTTTCTTTGGAGAGTTTGAGCAAAAGTGATTTAGCCATTTTTAAGAACAAAGCTTGTGAAGAACAGCCAGTTTAACCTATGCTGAAAACAGTTTATCTTCTGAACATCTCCAGCCACAGGCTGGAGAAGAAATTTAGAGAAGAGCAATTACCCCAGACATGAGAAGGGTCACCCACTTTTTTTGTGAAAATACATCCAGATTAGCTAATCCTTTATTTTTTAAATACATCAATTCCTCCGCACATGCTTTTCTGTTGTGAACCTGGCTCAAAAGCCCCTGGAACCAATATTCTGGAGAGGACTTAGAAAAAAACACCAATATTGCATTCCTTATTCAAAACAGTCAGTGGCTTAGCTCAGGGGTTCCTGACTGAGACCTGGGTGCCCAAACTAAACTGTCCACAGCTAGACCAATGAACCACACTTTTTCATAGAGCTGCCAAATTTAAGTTCCTACAAAGGTTCTGAAGTAATTTAGAAAGCAATGGTTATCAGTCCCTAGCTCAGTTCAAAGTGTAGTGGTCTGAGAGAAGACCGTGTTCAGGCCTTTCAGGTTTTCAGGTTTTCAGGCCTTTCAGGATTTCTTGTTCTCAAGAAAAAGGTAAATAGCTCTGTGAAGATTAACATTTTTGGCTGAAAGCTTTCCAGCTTATGGACTTCAAATGGTGCCATCCAAACACTTGGGACTGAAAGGATAATATGTAATAAGAAGTCACATTTTAAGAAGTTTACTTGAATTTTACTTTTACATTGTCTTGACTGATGACGAACGCACTCCTATCAGGAGTTTTGGGCTGGATTCCTGTTCGAAGGTTAAGGTTAATTCTTATTTTCAAAATTCCGAAGCTTTGTAAAAATTGCTTACCAAGATGCTCATTTAAAAGTGTTCAGTTACAGACCCAGTCTGGCACAATGCTGTAATTACAGAGTACACTCAATGAACATCAGATACCTTCTAATGAAGCTTTGTCTTTTTTTTCCTGTTTGCCCTGGGTCAGCCCTCTTCCACTCTGTATCAGTTATTGTGAATGCCTGTTCCTTTTCCCATCCCTCTTTTTGCTTTGTTGTTGAGAAAGTTGGTATAACAATGTTGTCAATGTTTTCACTTTGCTCCTTCACCACCCATTCTTGTCTTCTGTTCCAGTAGAGAGGAGTGTACCAAGCCACAGCCTGAAAAAAACCAATATATCACTGCTTATTTATATTCTGCATTTTTTCATCAAGATAATTGTTTGTTGCAGACAAACCAGGAAGGGCTAAAAGGGTAGGCACTCCAATGTATTTCTGAGTCATCTATCATTTGAAAGATAAATACTAATGGCAACCACCAAATTCCAGATTTTTTCCTTTGGTTTTTAAAATTCATTTCCAGTCTTTAAATATATTTAGGGTAGACTCATCATCTAAGAGCCTTGAAATTTTACTGCTCCAATTAAGTAAACCAGGCAAAGAAGGAGAGAAAAGAGGACATGACAATTCTGCAAGTATGTCAAAGGCTGCTGAAGGAAGAAAAAGCAATCTGTTCTCCATGCCCACAGTGGATAGAACAAGAAGGAAAGGACTAAAACTGAGGCAGAAGAAGTTCAGTTTAGGTACTAGGAAAGCTTTTCTAAGCATGCAGAGAGTGAGGCACTAAAGCAGGTTGCCTGGGGACATGGTGGAGTCTCTGTTACTGAAGGTCTTCCAGAACTACCTAGGCAAGCCACAGCCAGGAGCAATCCTGGCAGAGGTAATCACATCTCAAGTTCCCTTTCAGCTTCTGATTCCTGGCACTGATGTAATAGCAAGTATGGCCAAACTGAGCTAGAAGAGGAGTAAATGTGAACAGGTGAGACCAAAACTCAATGTTCACTTAACAGTTTGTAAGGTGTAAATTATGCTACCTTGGGGAAGCTGTATAACTTACACTGTTACGAAAATCACAGGTCTCTTCCATATTGTCACTAGTTCGAGTTTGTCTAGCTAAAAATGATGAAAACCATAGTTGCCACTGGACAACTATAGGGTAAAAAATGATCTTGGGCTCTTTCTCATCCCCAAGTCAACAGAAGTTTGCCTAAAAATATTCAACACAGTTGCCAAGCCAATGGCAGTTACTAATGGGCAGCCATGGGGGACTGAATAGCCCTGGGCATAGCTGGACACTTCCTGGCTGAAACACAGTGGAAGAGGACAGTGGGCTGGCAATTCACGCTTGTGGAGCCCCTGCTTCAATCACTGTGAGGATGTTAGCCCTTCATTCAACAAGTGGTGTCATCAATCTGCTGTTTTTCTTCAGACCTTCAGATTCTAATAATTAGCATCAAGACTGAAGCAAGGTTAACAGAGAGAGATCACAGCTCTGCTGTGTTTGGATTGCTTGTGCTTGATTCGACAAGCACTTTAACAATATGATCCTAAATCTCAGAAGGAAGTCCAGCAATAGCGCTGTCTGGGTAAGGAAATGCGGTGATTTTGCTCAGGGCACTCACCTGACCGCTAGGCTCACAGAGAATGGTAGCACAGTGAAGGCTTGTCCTAAATCTCTCCAGGTCCTTCCAAAGAAAATCTGAGGGAGGTTTGTGAAGCACTGTAGCATCTGCTGCCCAAACCTGCAAAGATAAAGCAGCCATTAGATTAAAGACAAAATGGCTCCTGGATGTTTATACAATATAAGAATTCAGTAAAAACATGAGGTTTTCCTTTTCCTTTTTGATTTTTGTAACACTGGTCACTATTTGATCTGTGAAATCAAAGCTGAAAGAACTATATTTCAAGACTCGCAGCTTAGTTATAGTGATTATTTTCAAGTACCTCTCCTGTGGATTAACAGAGATTAGCAAAGGCACATTTTTCAAGGTGTGATAGTAAATCCTGGGTTTTTTGGTCTGGCTTGCTGAGAATAAGATTAAAAATAGGCAGTTTCTTTTATTTTCTGAATTACCAGGGGCATTGGAAGGGATCTGTGATATCAGCTTTAAAATTCCAGTCTCTGCTTGATTCTAGATTCCCTCTGTTCAGGGAAAAGCTGTCTCTACTGGAGACTAGAAGGTTTTTGTACTTTTATCCTTATACAAAGATTTAACAACGTTGTGCTTTATAAAGTGAACACAATTATCTGTGACCTTTATCACTAACACAGTAGCAAAAGGACCCGTTATGAAAACATTTGTCTTACATAAGACAACCACAACATGCTTTTGCAAACGGTGTTCCTAAAGGATTTGGCATTTGCCATCTGTGAGAAAACAGCTTCAACCATTTCCTGGGAGCCAAAACAATTCCCATTCAATTTTAAAGGAGAAGTATCTTGAAAAAAATAAAACATTCTCTTCCAAAAGTGCTCACCATACGGCACTCTGCCAAGGTGTATTTGTGGCTTTTTCACACATACACCAGAAGACAGCATTGACTGTGGCTCTTCTGGACCCCCGCCAGCTTGCATTTCCAGCATTCTTGTAAGAGGGCTCACACAGGGCTGCATTGACCTGCATTGAGCTTGGTGATGAATATGGACTTTGCCTCCTTTTATTCTGCAAGGCCTCAATTTTCATCTCACAAAAAGAAACAAGCACTGGTGGTAAAAGAGGCTTCAGGCCATATTCCAACCATCTACCCTGGCATCTAACTTGAGCGTTTTGCCTTGGTTCATCTGTTGCTCTCACAGGGAGCTGAGGCCTGGAAGTCCTCCCTAGCTGGCTGTCTGACACAAACACTATTGTACATGAATTTTAGATGCAAGAGTTGGCAGCCTGAATATGACCTTTTGAAATTAATAAACCAGCAGAAATTTTCTGCTTGCCTATGCTGAAACAGAAGCTGTGGTGGACCTTCTACCTCAGTCAGTTGTTCACCCAAGAGCCCTTTAATGATAACGGGAACAGCAACCTTGTCAATGACTTCAGCACTGATCAAAGCACTTCAGAAAGGACTACTTTTGGGGTGGGTGGGAATGGTTGGTACATCAAAGCCAACTAAGAGGAATCCATTTCTGGGGAGACCTGCAAGGTGTCTTGCAGCCAGCCAAGCAGACAGCATCTTTACCCAGTACAGCAAAGGCTGTGCCCGCTCTGAGTGTGGGTACATCCCAGAGGCTGCTGGAGGCTGCGTGCAGACACCAGCAGACATTCCTCAGCTACACCTACAACTGAGCCTTGGTCACATTTAGTTCACACATTCAAGCCTTTTTCATTACCATGGATATCAGATGCATATATTTGTTGTTTTCTATTTAAAGCTTTTCTGGGGTATGATGAAGTCATCTGACTCTTTGCATCTTAGATCCTACCTACCTCTCTAACTCTTAATCAAACTGGCAAAAAGATACATCTGGACTAGCTGGAGGGAAGTAATTTTTGAAGAGCTGCAGCCCATGCACTGAATTTTTAACTTATAGTTCTGGCACGACATCAAAGGAGAACACATCAAAACTTTTACAGAATAGGAAACTAAGGCACAGAGTGTCATCATTTTGCCTAAAGTCATCCAAGGCAAAGCCAGGAACAGAGCCCCATTGCCAGAACAGTGGTTTATGGCTTTCTCTGCTGGATAACAGCTGTCCTCAGATAGTGGGCACAGTCTGGAGAGCAACATCATTTTTCTTTTTCTTTTTCTTTTCAGATGAGACCATACTATAGTGATACCTCAGACTATACGCAAAACCATACTAATTGCTTCAGTAGCAACACATAAAACTTGTTTCCTTTCCAGTTCTATTATTTGTGGGTTTCCGACCCAAAGTTCACACCTTCTGTTGGCAAACACTGGCACAATTCAAAATTCTGACAGTATGGGGATCTTTTTATGGGAGCAATGGTTGGAAAAAGGAATGCATCGAACAAGGACTTTCCAGGATAGCTTCCCATTGCTGGGCAATGTGAAATGCTGGACGTGTCATGCAAATGCCAGGCTTGTACTGATGATGGACATTAGCAGCTTCTTCTGAATTCTAATGAGTGTTAGCCTTTCTGAAAATACAGACTTAAGTTTAACTCTGTACCATCAGGCTAAGAGTGTACCCTAGTCTGCCAGCTGAGAAAAGGCACTCAAAACCCCCACACTCACTGTCACGGTGGAGTTGGGCCCCATCCTGGTCTTGGGCGGAAATCGAAACACAGCCACTGGTTGACCTTGGATGTCCTGCTTCAAGAGATAATCCCCAATGTTTTCCTCTTTTTCAGGGGCACAGTTCAGGATCTTTACAAAATGACCACCTGGATCAACTTCCGCAATTTTCAAATTTCCAATAGCACTGAAAGAAAGAACAGGAGCTGATTTGAAAGTGTAAAAGCATTGCTTAATTGAAAAAATACATGTATTTCCTTATAACAACTAGCCTAGATGTCAGTAATTAACGGTAAGTAAACATACCACAGGCAGAATATTTACAGCACTGCCATTCTACTTTTTATGCAGTGCCTTTCATCTGAAAAAATCCATTTGCATTAAAATTAGTATATTCTATTTCTCTTTCACACTTAGGTATCAACCATTACCATCAAAAATTAAAAGATTCCTTGTGAGGCAAAAAGTCATCAGTATACCATTTGAATTTGGTTTTGTCTAAATCTATATAGGCTACAACCTCTAAGGCTGCCTTGGGTATTTAGCCTAGTATGATTAGTGGGAGTTATGTAGCTGAGTCCCTTTGTAAGTTTAGAAAATTCCTCCCGTCCATCAGTATACCTTTCTCCTCTTGCCTCTCATTTTTTTTTCCTTCCTGGAGAAAGACAAATCTTCCTTATTAACACTTTATTATTAACTCAGAGAGACTCCATGCTACAAGACTGAGATTTCATCCTTCCGCTGTTTTAGAACCACAGCAAAGTGGGGTCTGGTTTGCATCTGCAGTAAGATCAGGGACTTCTTGCGTGAGCAGGGGAACACTCAATCTCCCTTAAGCACTGGAAAACAAATTTATTACTTGAGTGTTCCTTTAAGTAGCGCACATGTCAAGGGAGCACTTTCAAACACTCAGTCCCAGACTGTAATACTCATCATAGGTCTTATTAGACAGGTTGTGAATGAAGTCTAAGAATCATTCAGCTTTTGATGCAGCATCTACTGCACTAAATTTCATTATTTAGCACTGGTGCAGCGTCTTGTCTGTCTTCTGTGCGTGCAATGCTTTTGCCCTTGCCACATTTGTCTTGTTCCAGTAAGTTTAAGTTACAGACCTCTGTGTGTATAGTAAAGGTTGACGCAACAGCCCAGACAGCCTATGCGCTTGCTTAACATCGCCAAATCCTCATCGACAGTGTGACAAATACTGCCCACCCACCCCACATAATTCAGCTGTGCGGTGTAGCAGTGAGTCACATTTGCTCACGACAGCCAGGCTGCCTCCAGGCTGCCGCTGGCATTGATAGATTTGGGAGCAGAGCCGCGGGGAACTGCCCCCTCCCTGGCCAGAGAAGACGTGCACAGCCAATGTAACACTTGGCTGCCTCTCCTCTGCCTGCCTGCAAACTCTGGGAACTCCAGAGCGTCCCTCCTCCCACTCAGTCCTGATCTATTTGTGCTCCACGTCAGCAAGGAGAGACCTGGAGACAGCTTACCAGAGACGCAGAGCCTCGGAGGGGCTTTGGCTGAGGAGCTCCTCGCCTTCAGACCTTCCCCCTCTTCTGGCTGCTTGCTTTCATCTGGCTGCCACAGTTTGGCATGTTTCTCCTTCCTCCCTGCCCATGGGACCACAGCCTAGGCTGGATCTCTGAAATAACCCAGCGTAAAAGGTTTTGGGGGGACATTATTTTAACCTGAGCTTTTTTGTCAGTCTCTGCAAGCTGCTTATCAGTGCAGCTGAAGGGATGGACAGCTGTGCTTAAAAACTTTGCAGACTGCTGATGCAGAAAATGATCCTTCGGGATCCCTCGGTTTGTAAGTCATCATTTACACATGCAGTACACGTGCAGATGTAAAATGCTGTGACTCAAATCCGCAGTTGCTTTCTACATTGCTACAGTCCCAGAGCTCCAGCAGTGGCCTAGCACTCCACTGGGCTCTAAAACCAGAATGACACCAGCAACAAAGAGAAATCCCTGACATTTTCCCTTCTGGGAGGGTGTAGAACCGGTTAAGTCAATGGGAGAAGACTTTTAAACCATACAGAAGGCAAAGATCTTCCTGATCTCCCATTTCTCTCTATCTGTGCAGGGAAAGTGGAAAAAAAGTTTGGGGTGCCAAAATGTATTTAGGAGGAGGACAGGAAAAAGCAGATGGGGAAAGAGACCTTCTAAAATGGTCTTAAAAGGTCGTTTTAATGATGTAAGATTGTAAACAGCAGAATCCTGGTTGATAATGGAGTGAATAATGAGGGTCTAGGGTAGTGTGACTTTCCCTAAACAAGACCTCAGGTTGAACCTGGTGAAGCCGGGGAGACTCGGGAACATAAAATGGAGCTGACAGGAGTTTTTGATATAACACACAGGACCGGTAAAGGAGCAAATGATAGGACACGGGAATTTGGTGTTGGAATCTGCTGAAGCATGCAATGCAGAGCTGCCAGCTTGCATCCAGGCAATCCACTGCCTCACAGCCATGCTGGCTGAAGAAAAAGGTCAAGTCCAAAGCTGCAAGGGTTAAACAGCAAGGTTAGCTCAACCACGCCTAAGGGTGAATCAGGCAAGAGATGTTAGTGATAAAGAAGAGTAAATGAGCTTGATCATTCTTCAATCTCAAATGCTTCTGAATCAATTGGGCAGTCTCCTGTGCCAGCTCAGAAAGCATTTTTTAGATATTATTAGGTATTTTTAGGTATATTATTTAGGTATTTTAGATGGGCACAGGATGGGAATGCATCATCATGCAATTCTCCTTAGAGGCATGAAAATACAGTCTCCTTCTGTGGCCAACTCCCAGTACCTAGAAGAGCCTAGGAGGAGCTGTTAGCTCTTGAGGATCCTGCTCTGGGTGGGATTTCCAAGGCAATGGCTCTCTGGCCCTTTTGTTCACAGGAGAAGAAATCATCCACCGCTCTCTTGACTCCACCTGGGATTAACAGCAATCTTTATTCTCTGCCTGTACTGCCCAAACAGAGCTTCTAAATCAAGAGACCCTTTTGTGTTAACACATTTAAATCTAAAAATCTCCTTAAGAATCAATGTCAGTTTTTCATATAGGCATGGGGTCTGCACATAGCAAAAGAGAGAAGTGGAAGAAAAGAAGAAATGAAGGAGAGCAGGCAGGTCCAAACCCGTCACCAGGGACATTGACTCCACTCACCACAAAACTTAAGCACAGGTATAATTCTCCTCACTTTACTTATAAGAGAAAGTGAAGCGCTCTTACATACACACACAGACACAAACACTCCCTCACACTCACACTCTTTCCTGCTCTTTTCCTCAGAGAATTCTATCTTTAGTCAGTCATCCTTGCTGTACATTTCTTTAAATTGTAATTGGATAAACTTCAAGATTTTGGGAGACCCCTTTGTCAGAGGAATTTCTGGGATATAGCCTCTATTTGATGAAATTGAGAGTGACTAAGTTAACAAAGGACTGACTAAAGGTAAGATTATTTGTTTGTACTGAAAATCTTGTTTTACCAGCAACTATTTTTAAGAAATCCTATAACAAAATACCTATGCTTAGTACATTCATGTTCTGGTATATTATTTTCTGCCAAACAAGACTCTGAATTTATGAATATCATGACCTATGTGTATGTCTCATTGGGAATTTGGACCTTAGCCTGCGCACTTCCTACCCTCGACCTTAAAAATCCCAAATGTATAGGCACCATTTGAACTAATTTCCCCAAACCCATTTGTTTTTTGCACTCTAAGTATACATGTGGTTCTTAGTTCTGTGCAAAAGCCCTACACATAACATGAGGGAGGGAGCTGGTGGGGAAAGTGAGTCCTGCAGGACTTCTCTAAGAACTTGTACAGCCAGCTAGCTGCTGGATGGCAACAGAATTTTGTGAGTTTAAATGAGGGAATAACATCTCTAAGGAGATGTTCACTGAAGGCTTCATGGCTTTTTTTAGCAAGTTAGTTTACCTTTCAAAATACTGGACCAGCTCCTGTGAGACAGGAGCTAAAGTGCTAAAGTGCATGGAGGAGAGGCAGGTGTGCATTGATGCTGTAGTTTCTTCTGCTCTGTGCTAATATTCACTGGTGGAATAGAATCCAAAACTTTCTACAATGTACATAACAGTGAGGGGAGAAAAAACACCAGTGTTCTTAGAAGCACAGGGTGCATCAGCCATGAACCCGTCACCTGCCAGTAGGACACCATTCGAACTGCTCCTCTCTGAGCTGGTAGAGGTAGAAACAGGGCCTTTTAACTAGAAAACATGCCAAGAATTCAAGTCTTTCTAAGCTCTTAAGTCTTAAAGAAAGTCACAGATTGATACTATTATTATGTTGGGAAAGGCTTATCTCCAGAAGTACAAATCTATTTATTTTTATGCCAACAGATTTAACTGTACTAGAGGGATAGGACAGGAAAAGTCCTAGGAGAAGGCTCAGACCTTTCTTTGTGAAAGGCTGAGAAATGTTGCATACATAGTGGCTGTATGCAACTATAGGCCTGAAATGCCAAGGTTCAGCTGAGATCCCGAGTGCTTTACAGATCAGGGATTAAACTTCACTCATCCTCAGTATATAGCGCACTTGCACTTAGTACAAGACAGATATTGGGGATTTTCAATAGCTATGCACAAAATTTCAAGTATCAGTGTCTATTTTTCTTGTTTTCTGCAAAACAGTCACCCCAAAATACAGCAGATTTAACATTGCTCAGGTGCAAAAGTCAAGGAAAGGTTTAGGGGGACATTCACATTGAACACACACAATGGCTGTCTCTAAGCATCAGTGCCAGGACATGTGTGACAATACTATCACCCTCCTTGCACACAGCTAATAGCTGAAAATCCTGATGTAGTGAATCCTGATGCAGCTGAAAATCCTGATGCCTCAACTCCCATCCATTTCTCAGTATGACATTCATTAACAATCTAATTAAACCTAATTAAACATATAACCTTCAAGGTGCTTTAAGTATGTTCACATATTCTCAAAAGCAAATGGATGTAAATTAAACTCGATTATAAACAAAAAACCCCAAATATCCTAGTTGGCCAAAACCACCTATTTCTACTAAGTTTGTGTATACTTGTACTGTGGCTTCACAACAAATCAGATCAAGTCATACTACTCATCAACTTTCTATAGAAGCATTATTAAACTATGTGTTCACACTGTGTACACTCAAAGAATGTTGTATAATGCAATACCAAATGAAAACATTAGGTATTGTGTACTCAATGTAATTTTATTTACTTAATGTGTACAACAAGAAAAGGTATACTTTAAATTCAAATTGAGTGGCATAAAAAAAAAGTGCTAGTGTGTTGGCATGGTGGAATACCTTCATAGTAATGAATCAAATGAGAATTAAAAGAATTGCTTAATTTATGCATTTAACAAGTTTAACCACACACAAAGCAAACTGTCATCGCCTTTTACTCTTTATCTTCGACAATTAGCAGAGCTAATGACTTCTTTTGCTTTCTGTATTAGACAAGATGTGATTCAATCCCCACTAGAAAACAGTTCACACAATACAAGGAAATGCATAAAGGGGAAGGTGATTTCTTTTATCTCCTCATGTTTATCTAGAGTTATTCTCCCCAAGCCCAGTCAAACAGTATGGCGTATCTCATTATTTGGAAACAGCTTTAGAGCTCTGAACACAACTAGAGCTCTCGTGCTGGCTTTCAAAGGTATCTTTTCATGGCTCTCCCTATAATGTCCTGAGAATTACAGAGATCTCTATGGAAACATATGCAAGGAGCACCGTGGGTTTACAAAGACTAAGTCCATGACAAAAATGCATATAAAGTCGACAGAACTACAAAATGAATGAGAGCAGGGAGAGCAGCAGGCATCAAAGACCTGGGAGTCAGGAAAGCATTTGATAAAGTGCCTCTCAAAATATTACCTCCCATTGGCATAGACAGAAATACTGTCACGGGAACTGTCTGAAGGACTGCAAACAAGGAATAATAATAGACAAGGGGGCTGTGTCTCATACATTCCCTATAGGGACAATGGGTAGCTCTCATTTCACAGAGTATCTCTACTTGTGATGTGCGAGGGGGAATAAAACAGCTGGTTAATAAAATATGTAGATAACATTAAATTGAGAGGAGAGGGTAGGGGAACACAAATGAAAGCAAGAGAAAGAATACAAAGAGCCCTAGAGAGCTTAGAAATATGGGCAGGAAATAAGTGAGATGCAGCTCTTGGAAAATGGTACACTAATTTATCAAGGGGGAAATAGCATTCACTGGAGGGAAAAGTATAGAGAGCAATAACGCTGAAAGAAGGCTAGGAGAAAGCCAATGATGCATTTGCAGTTTGACAGAACAAAAAAGGCTGTTACAATTTTATGGCACTATTCTTGTGGAGTGGAAGATTCCCTTTGTGCAGCTGTGGAGAGGGGAAGCTGGAAATACTGATCCTGATGTTCACATGCACCAGTGCCTGGTGTGATCTGGCTTCACTGACTATAAGAAAATTTCTCCTAGTTCCTCCTAGGAGTAAATGCAGGTAAATAGAGTTCTCCCACTTCTAATACAGGCAACATAGAGTTCATCCACTCCTCACATCTTGGCCTGAGGCACCCAACATGTGACCTCATCCATGATGCTTTGTTTCGTTTTAAGTACTACTCTGCTAGAAACTCTGGATTTAGGCTGGCATGACACCAGAATAAAATGTATTGGGTTCGTTTTAGGATGTCTCATCACCAGAAAAATAATGACAGTTAACAAGACATTATAGAAGGGTATAAAAATGATGAGGGATCCAGGGGCTAATTTGTGAGGGGAAAAAAAAGTAAAAGAGCTAAAATGCTTGTCTTCAACAGATAATCACAAGGACATGTGATACCAGAATGGTTATGGCAGGTGGGTGGAAAATTCCAAAAAGGCAAAGGCTTTATGCAGCTGAATTATCACCAAAGAATATCATTGAATAAAAGGAGAAATGTAGGTTGAGTACTGTGAAAGCAATCTTAGCAATAAGCATGTGCAGGCTTATCCGCTGAACAACGCGGTAGGAAATAGTCTGTAGGAGACAATGTCCACATAGGGGCTAGCCTTAAAACTGGAGATGTCAATTGTCATAATTTCTCTGAAGAAGACAGATCCAAGATAACTGAAACCAGCTGAGGATCTGTTTTGATGGGTCTTTCCCACCTTTAGTATATGTGAAGCTAAATTAAAGATGGCAAATGCCTTTTTGGGACAACTATCTTAACCAGGAGACAATACCTTATTTTTTTAATGGGATTTCTAGGTGGGTGTAAACCCTATTCATCCCAGTTCACTCCTTTGACTGCCTGTCACTGCCTCAAATAGCTTCATGCAGCCTATGTGGTGGGACCTTCTGAAGTCCCCTGCAATATCAATTCTACTCTTAGGGATTCAAAACTGGGTGTGATCAGTTGAAGACAAGGCCAAATCAGCCATGAGAGACAATGTTTCTTCTCCTTTTTTGGACTGCCTTCACAAGGGAGGTATCTTTGAAGCCCTGGGCAAAATGTATTAACAAACATTGAAAAGGACATGGTGAATAAAGGGTGATTTACCCTTTCTGAAGGTGAAGTCCAATTTGGGGGCAATTGTCCCTAAAGCAGTAAGTGAGATCGTTATATTTCAAAGCCTTTTATGTTCTCCAGTATTGTCCTGGATAATGACTCAGCTTCTTCTCAAGGATTTGCTTGTGTTTCACAGCTCCTCTGAAGGAGATACTACAGCAAACACCATTCCCTACAAAAATAACCTGAAGGAAAGCCCCAACTGTGCCTGTACCTGGATGCAGACTTTTGGTAGTCCTCATAAGCAGAACATGTCCTTCCATGATTCTCCATGTACCCAAGCCTCTCGGCAATCTTCCCTGAGTCAGTAAACAAAGGGCTGAAACAGCCCTGGCATTGTCCCGACACCATCATTGAAAGGCTAAGGTTTCTTGACGGAGCAGAATTCCAGTTTGGTATTTCAATACCACCTTTGGGCTGAGCTGATGAGCAAGCAAAAGACAAAGTTACTGAGTTATGCAATATTAACAGAAAGACAACTTATGAGAAACAAATCTCCTTTTTTGGTAACAAAAATGGAACATTTAATTTCCTCTTTGCCTCCAATTGCAAAGCAATGCTTAGCAAACGCTCCTGTCAAAGCGTTAAACCCATGGCTATAAAACACAGCACAGCTGGTAAACTGAGTATTTTCTTACTGACATGGAGATTTATTACCTCGCTGAAATTACCTTGGGTAACGAAAAAACAATAAATTATGCCATCAGTGGTATAACTGTCATCCTGCAATTTCAGTGCTGTTAGATGGCATAGCATCAGCTGTGAGCAGATAATGAATATATTAAGGCTCCCTTCCAATTACAAAATGAAAGTGATAACATCCCCTAATCCCCTTTTTGTTCCTCTTTTCAAATTTAAGTGTCCAAGAGGGACTATGTGGGACTTCCTGACCCAGAAAGGCAGGGAGAACCAGAGAGAGGGAAAAAGCCCCGCGAACCCGTCTTTCACCAGGAAAACTTCTCTCATCTGCCACATCAAAGTCTCCCCAACAAACTAAATCCTTCAGTGCCTGTTTCTCAGACTATACATTTGAGACTTCCCTCAATATTTTATGTTGAGTATTGTACGAGACTCACTCCACCAGGCAATCTATCTCTAACCAGATCTGGTGGGGCAGCCTAAATTTTGGGGGGGGAGATGCATTTCTCAGCTCATCTTAGCTCTGAAATGACTGGAGCACAAATCAGCTTCGCTTGGATGAGTGTCTGGGTCAGACAGCATCACTGCAATGCAGATTAGTTCACCAGCTCCCTAAGAGCGTTGTCTACAGTGTTACTTTTTTCCATATGAGGGGTTTTTTAATTACAAAAACCAGGGTATTAGAAATTCTGTAGTCCCTTCTGTCTGTGCGTTTCATCGTGTCATGGTGGTGGCACAGCATCAGACACTCTTCCAGAGTCATTTCTAATCCCCTCTCTTGGGATACCAAGGGAAGCACCTCTCCAGCCCTGGGACAGCGGTGCTGGTTCACCTGCCTGTGTTAAACAGGCAGTTCGTGGCAGCCAAGCGTAATAGCACAGGGGTAGTAAGGAGGTAAGATGCTACAGCGCAAGTGGTCTAAAAAGAAAGCTACAGCTGGTGTACAGCTTAACAGAATGTGACTTTGGTAGAGGATGAACCAAACTAGGAGACATTAAAGCATGGCATTTGGGCTTTTGGTAGCAGAAAAACAGCAGAAGCGGCAATGAGCTCCCTAAACTGGGAACTAGTAACGCTGGGCTTTGTTTTTCTGGGCTGGAGCCTTTGCTAGATCAAACACGCAGAGCGGCAGCCAAACTGGCAGCCGCAGGGTGAACAGGCTGTGTTGAAGCTGCTTTTCACTGACGTGTCAACAAGCCAGTCTGTTCCCGAGATCAGACTGATGGTTGCTTTTGCTGTTGCTAGGATCTGGCATCCTTAAAAGGGGCTTTTGGGGAGCCTCTAGGAGGGGCCCTGACACTGTTGAAATTCAGTGGGATCAAATGACTAATTCCCTTATGCTCCTTTGGAAACTACTGTCTAAACTGTGGTAGCGCTCCACAAACACTCAGCAGGGAAAAATGCTGTAGGGGAAGCCTCCAGATCATCTCTTGGGCAGAAAAAGCCTCCTCTCCTGTGGCACCCTGAACTCCAGGAAAGCCCACCTCCACCACTCATTAAGCTGCCTTAAGTAGTTCACCCTGGGGCACCAGCTCTGCCCTGTAGGCTCTCCTTTCCTTTTTTTCGTGCCATGCCACAGCAAGGGATATCTATACCCCAAAATTCATAGTGGAGTGCTTAGAAAGCTCTCCTAAGAAAGAGGAGGCTCTGAGTTCAAACTCACCCTATCCAAATCAGGGCAATGATTTTAATCATAGTTTTCCACTTAGGGGCTGGATTAAATTCCAGGCAATGGTGTGGAGGGGAGAAGGGGTCTGTCAACAAATCCCGCTAATGTGCTTTGTTGTTCACCGATACACATACGGGAACAGGAGGGAAGGATTTGAGGCTAGTGGCTAGCTCACGGTCCAAAGGGTGCAACAGCAGAGGTCCACTGCTTTCCACATATCTACCCTGTATCATACGTATAAGCATGCCCAAATTTGTTTGAAGTGGATCATTAACTAAAGACACAACTGGGAGGACAGACAGACAAATGTGAGCATGCACGCACACACACACACACACACACAGACAGAGGCAGGTCACATCAGCCTCCTTTCCCTAGAAGACCAGGTTATCAAAACATTTTCACAACTCCTTTTTCCCTTCAGACAGCTGTTTATGGCAGGAGGACATACGCTCCTTTTGGACAGCAGTCAGATTGGGGTCTTTCATTGTTTTCTAACACCTGGGGTGAAATCCATCTTAATTCATCAATACATTGGGGATGATCAACACTGCACCTTTGGAAAAGGAATGTCACCCTCTCCCAACCCTGGGGCAGACAAGTGCTGCTAGAATAAGCTGCAGCTGCTCCCTCCCAAGCTCTTCATTAGAGCGCTTCACCAAAGCGAAGTGTTTTGATTTGGTTCAATAGGCAGGAATGAAACATTTCAACTGAAGAATGTCCAAGCATTTTGTTTAGGTCAAATGAAACATCTCGACCTTTCCAAACATGCTGTTCCCCGAGCAGCTAAATTAATGAGGCCTGGTTTCTAATGACTTTTTCCCTTCATTCTGCTTCCCCAGCCCCCTGCCCCAGCATCATGTGGGTTCTCTGATGGCTAATAAATGGGAAGGAGGAAAGGACATATCAACCTTTTCTTCAATAGGAGCACTAACAGTATCTCTCATGCCTGACCATCAATTTTCAGAAAACCTGTAGGACCTCATCCCTGTGGACACTATCCCCATGCCAACCTGGGAGAGAGAAACTGGTCCATGTATTCCGAAGTTATTAAGGTTAGAAAACTGGCTGCATATGCGCACAGACCAGTAGCCAGGTAGCACAAGAATAAAAAATCAAATTTTTTTTGTTTCCCCCAAAACGTCAGTGTTTCCATTTTTATCACTGGGCAGGTCTAAACCAAATGCCAAAATATCAGAATTGCCCACTGACTAGAAACTCTAGTCATCACTGTGTTTCAAGAGCTGTGCTGCATCCCCTTTTTCTCAGGATGTTGAGCAAACCCCCTAATATGATTGGCATCATTGCCCTGGACTGTGTTGAAGTAACTAACAAGCATTTAAAAATCTATGGGGACAAATATGCTCTGCTTCACTGCAGAGGCATGTAACAGAGATTTGTCCTCCTTCTCTCATGATCCTCCCTCTCACAGAGCAGCACTCACACAAATCCCCACCCAGTACCAGTTTCTTCTTGAACTTGCCTTGTCTTTCTGTGGAAGCCAAAAAGATCTGGTGGCCAAGTGCAAAGCCTGAGTCTTTGCCCCATCAGCAGCATCCTGCTGCAAGACTGCTGGTGACACTGTCCTCTGTCTCACAACACAATGCTGGAGAAAATGACACAGGGAGGGAGGCAGAGGGTGCAGAACCTCTGCTGGCATCAGGGCTGCTCTCAGCCCTGACTGTGATTTGGAAACAATCACAACCCCCTGAAACAGGGTTCAGCAGCTCACTGTTCAGCAGCTTATTCTGAGCCAGTCATGGCTCCCAGAACCTGTACACACAGCTTTCCACAAACCTCCTCCAGGCATCTATGCGCTGCTTGGAGCACAGTTGAAGATTTTTCTACGTGGGAAAGCTAAGCCTACTATAACATAAGGCATGAAAATAAAAGGTTCTTTTTACATATGGAGTCCTTATTGTGGCCATACCCATTGTGAAACACAAGGAAATAACAACACTTAGTCCAGTGAACACAGGCGTATTCTCTACCACCTGAGGCCTCACCTGCCACTCTCATGTTTGGAGACATGATCAGTTCCAGCCAGACAGTGGGATGTGAAATGGGATGTGGGCTGCTCCACTCCATTAGTTGAAATATAACCAAAGCCTTCTCTCAAGCGATAGGGTTATATTTTCATACTGTGTGCAAATGGACAAATAAAGGGCTGTGTTTTTCTGTCCTAGATACAAAGCAGTAGGGTCTCCAGAGGCTTACCTATGGCCCTCCTTTGCAAAGCCTGAGTTAGGCCAGAAGATCGTGCCAGACTGGGCATGTCTGTGGTCCCCGTGACAGAGGCAGGATGAGATAAACCCACAAAGGGCATGTCTTGAGAAGAATATGTTGACCCATCTGCTGTGGAGCATGGAGTGATGGAGCCTGTGACCGGTAGCTCAGAAGACAGCTGGGAGGATGTCATCTCCATGCTGTATGAAAAAATGACCCTTCAGTAATTTGTCAAGAAAACGATCTTTAAAACCAGACCAAAGTATACACTGGTCTCTTTGTCTACTAAATAAATGAGAACAGGATCTTATATGGGGACAAGTCATATCAATGTTAACCCAGAAAATTATATCCCAACTTCCTCCTCATTTTAAAGTGGACACAGTCCTAGCTGAGCAATACTGCATCACGATACAGCCAACAAACCTATTTTCAGCTCTGAGCAATACGCTTGTACCCTCTAATGTGTCTGCATGCTGGGTTGGCTATTTGTCACATCCGGCCATATGAGCAGGTCCATATCTGTGATGACGTCTTTGTGTTCTTGTAGGCTACCAAAGCTGCCAGGTTGTGGTGGCTTTTGGCTGAAATCTGTAACTCTAATTCTCTTCTGCATGTCACCATGGGCAGGAGCAGACAAGAGCTGAGCATGTAGTGCTTGCTCCCTGGGCCAGATGAACCTAAGCCAGTTCCCATCTGGAAGCCACCTTGCCAAGTCAGCACAGCACTACATTCTAACTAATATACTCGCTTATCCTGACACAGCTATGCAGGTTTTGGACCAGAGTTCGCCTATATCCATCCTGATGGGAGCACAGACAGAGGGATTTGGATTTGTCTGCACTTTTTTTTAATGCAGACATGCTTCTAGGTGCCAACTGTGTGAACTGCTCCTTTAGAAGGATGACTAGACAGTGGTTCGAGAGGCTCCTCATAATTTGCCAGCGTAGCTAGCCCACAGGGCCATGGGGTTTGTAAACATCTTCCACCACGATCTTACAGGAATTGCTGAGTTCCCCATATTAAGTCCTTCAGAAGAAAGTCTTTGTCCTTCTCTTGAAGTTAAATAATTACATGGTTCATTTTATGTCATCCAGGGGACCTTGCAGAATTCCTTACTGTGGCACTGAGAGTTGCTGCTGCAGAGTCAGGACAGCAAGAGAGGTTCAGGGAAGGGAGGAGATGAAGCACGGGGTTCCCTCATCCAGCCTTGCCTCATGGGACAGGATGTGGGGGCTCTTCCAACAGCCTAAAAAGTGTGTGAGTTGCATGTCTTGTGAGGACAGTATGCTGCCCAAGCAAGAGTTACTGTTCTCTGAAGCATAATTTCTCTGTTCCACTCAAGGCATCAGTCCTTTGCATCGCCTCTCTGACAGGCTATGCCATTGCAACTCCATGAGCCCTATGCAGCCATTGAAAACATGAAGGCATTTAACTATCAATCAGAGACAAATAAGTTAACTTACACACTTTTTAAAGGAACGTATGTGATTAAAGACAACATGCTGGCAAATGCAGAGGCACCCCTCTGCACACATACAGCAACGGGCACTCTCAGGACTTCCCTGGATCTACACTGTGAAACAGGATAGCAGAAAAAGCGCCACAGTTCGTATGATACTGACACATGTAGGACTTTTTTTAATTAGAAAACTCAAACCTTAGCAGCATCTGTTGAAAACCTCAAAGGAAGAAAAAGTGTGTGTGTATTCATCCTTGTAAATATTCCCAAGAACACTATTTTTGGTCATGGCAACACAGCTGAGGCTGACCGTATACAAGCTGGCGGCTGTTAGGCCACATTGGCAGGAAAAGAGTTTCCTTCCCAAGCATCTGGCTTTCATCTGGGCGGATACACTTGGTCAGGCCGTTTATTTTATGAACTCCACCTGCATGTATGTACCTATACCTCTCTGTCTGTGTGGGTGGATAGGGCTGAGTGTTGCTGTGCATTGAATAATTTCAAAATGAATTTAATTACCTCCTGCTTCCAGCTACGGTGGTACAAGTCCAGAGCAATTTCAATAACTTCAGTGAAATTACTTGTGGGTTTATACAGGTGTCAGTGAGAGCACAGCTGAGCCCAGAGCAAGGCTCTTCTAAGCGCCAGCTCATAGAAAACATCCACAGAGACTGGCAACCTGATTCTAATACCTAACAAAAGCCCTGCTTGTGCAATGGATGCCATCCACAAGCATTGTGCATTAAGCTGTATTACGAATTCTAAAATACAGATAAATTTGTTGCAGTCTTCATACTGGATAGAACAAGAGGATGTTAAAATGTCCACCCCACCCTGCCATTGCTTAGAGTACAAAGCTCAATGCCTGCACTACATGTGGTGATTAAAGAGAGGAGTGGACCAAAGTCTCCCTGCGTTAGAGGAGGCAGACAATGACAGCAGTAGTACGGGGGATGACACATCACAACCAAAACCACTTAGATTTGTTTTCCACATAAATCTCTGTAGTTTCCAGTCAGAAGGGCAAAAGACGAGCCTGTGTTGATTAAAAAGACTGGGGAGCTCTTTAGTTTATCCACTAGCAAATGGCTCCAGCAAACAGAAAAGCATAAGCTATATGGCTTGCTTTATATAATGCATAAATTATATTTATGAGATGTTACATTAACTATATTATTTTATGCTACGCTATGTTATGTTATATTATATATTTTATTTTATGATTTTTTGTGTGTACGCATACAGATACCTATAGAGATATATGTCTGTGAACAAATGAATGGTCAGCAAGATTCAGCAGGCCGTGCATGAAATCAACAAGTTATGTCAGTGTAAAACACACCATTTGTGACAAGGAGATCAGATCACTGAAGCAGGTTTATATTTGAGAATTTGCTCTTTGCTCCTCTAGGCTTTCTAATCAAAAGAGATCAGATGGGCCTATGTTTACTGATGTATACAGAGCCCTTACGTTTTCCTTCAAGTTATCCATTCCTTCAACAGGACCTTTAATTTTGTGGGGTTTGGCACCACAGCTGGTTAGTGAATCCCCTTCCCACCACTGTAGTTTGCAGATCTCAAGCACATGCAGTTTTGAACTACTGGGAGTAGCAAGAGGAGAACTCCACCAGTGAAACTCATTCCTACCCCAGGAACCTGCAACACAGTTCAGCTATTGACTGCCAGGTGGAACCTGAGCAAACAGTTCTTGTTAAGTGGATACAGACAGCAGAATGAAAATTGTCATGGTCATTTCAAAACTTTCTCTCACAACTGTTCTTCCTCTGCCTTTCCAGGCACCGCCCCTTCCAGCAGGTGCTTGTGGCTGTCTTGCTTTGCTCTAAGAGAAGTAAGCAGTTGTCTTGACCGTTGTATGTGCAGGGAACAAAATAAGGTGATATGGACCAGGGTTAGGGGGCTGGGTATCAGCTTCAGCAGTGCCAGGTGACAGTTCCCACTTTCAGAGTTCAGTCAGGAGTAGCTCAGAGACAGATGGGGTGAGGTTGGGTTGGCAAGTCTACATAGGCTGCTTTGCCTTGAGCGAGTCTCCGTGCCTCCCAAACAAAGGATTTCTGGTAATTCAGCATGCAGGGGACTGGAATTTGGCTTGGAAGAATACAAGGAAGAAGTGAGGAGGGCTGGTTGGGGCCTTTCTGGGCTTTACAAAACTACTTCCTCCATAGGGAACAAGTATTAACAAAGGTCCCACAAAACGGAGCCTGTTGAAGTGAGCGGGAAAAGGAAACTGAGAGCATGGCAAAGAGTAACAGTAAGAGTACACATAGTGCTGGAAATAAAATTGCTAGACTCGGGCAAGTTGGAAGCCTGAGAAAACTGGAGATCCAATGAAAGGTCTACCACGGAGGCTCATGGGTACTTCTGAAATAAACACAGACGAAAGATCCAACAGCACGTGAACACCATGCTCTGCTCTGGGAGGTCAGATGTGGTAATAACGGGGCTCTCCAGAGAGGGAGAACTGGTAGGAACTCAGGAGGCAAAAGTGTGTCTAGCACTTGCAGGTTTTCAGTGGTTTTTCAAACAACATGGCAAAGAAATGCTATGTCATCTTCTTTAAGTGATGCCTTTACAAACCTGATATTCTTTTTCCTGAGGTAAAGGACTAACTAGTTGTGAGTGGTGGTGGCACAGACCTTTCTTTTTTTACTCTAAAACAAAAAACTCTGGCACATGACATCTGCATATTCAAATATAGTTTTAAAAGAGATGTACAGCAAAACAGGAAATAAGGTAAACAGTGATTGATTTTTTCAGTTAACTCTCTCACCTATTTCCTCCTCCAGGCACATCTCTGGGTGACTTAATTTCACTTTTCAGGAAGACGTAATCCTCCTGAACATCCTTTAGTGCTTCCTTCTTGGCAAGAAGATCTTGCACCTCCTAAGAAAACAATCACATGAAATCAGAGCGAAAATGGTTTTGAAGCTTGCGATTGTCACACCAGCTAACCTAACATGCACTTCAGATCTGAAAAACAAAAACTTCATTCATATTTTGGTCATTGTGCTGAAGGAACTCCAAATGTTTTATAAGTTTGGCTACCTATAATATTGATTTTATGAGCCAAACAGGATGGTGTCCCTGTGAATTACAACCTTTCAAAAGTGGTCCTACATTCATTAAATCTTAAAGTTCAGCCATTTGCTGTTAGTTTGTATTTGTCATTTAATAATGCGTGTGTCTGTATTTGTAAGTATGTGTCTGTATTTGTCATTTAAGTAATGGCAAGATCATCTATAATCAATAGTCACTGTAGTTAACCACAGTGCAAAGAAGATAAATAGAGCTAATGTTTTGGGTCTGACTTGATTGTACCAGGTTGGAAGTTCTCTCGTACCTACATACGCACAGAAAGGAAGTTCCTAAAATAACCATAGAGTAGTGTGCACTTTAAACACAAAACAGAAAAACAGCAAGTCCATATCCTACCAAGACAAACTGACCCTCAACTCACAGCCAGAAAAAAGCTGGAAGAACTGACATCTCCACACACACAACTGTTACAGCACTCTGTCGGAAGATGATCCCCACAGGACAGCGTGAGTCTGGTACGCCATCTCAAACGTATACCCAAACATGCACTGTGTGTTGCAGTGAACAACGGGACAAAACGCGTTATAGAAATGTATAGACGTCTCCCAATGAGTTATGCACTGGCGACTTCTGAAGAAGGTTAATACAAGTGCTCTTAGTGGGTAGCAATGCAAATCCAGGCACCTGCAATTGCACTGGGAAAAGAAGTTGTTCAGGCTCCTGGGAAATTCCTGCTGTGCATTACTGAGGAGGGAGAGCAGCGTGAGGCAGTCTCTGCGCAGCACACAACCCTCCTGCCACGCTGCAAGTCGGGAAGCTATCTACCTCTCCCCAGGCACGGCCAATAAATCTCTGGGTCACCTGGGACAGTGGACAATGGGTGTGAATCTGAAAATACACCACAGAGCTTTGCTATGGACAGGACTCTGGAAGCCACAACAAGCATTACCCCAGAGCATCATTTGACATGCAGGAACAATTTGCTCACTGAATGTTTTGACCTTCTTTAGTCTCTGTACGGAAGGCAATATTCTCGTAATCTGCAAGCGAATTGAGCTACTTCTTAGCTCAAGTAGGACAGGTCAGTGCCCTGTTGCTGAGTATCACACTTCCAGTGTCATCATTTTTCTTTTACCATGTGAAGAACTTCCAGAATTTTATCACAGTGGCATCCCAGATGATTTGTGCAATCACTAACATAAACTATGGTTTCAAAGATTAAGAGACTCCATATTAATTATGTACACACAGTACATGGCGGTTGAAACCATTCTGGAAAACAAATCTTAAATCAGACTTGTTTGTATAGCCCCTGGAGATCTTGTCCTTCTCCAGAGTAAATGAGTAGGTCTACTGACATCTATGTGGTTTGATCACTGGCAAATCAGTTCATGTGAGAAGTGAACTTGTGACTGCTACGCTACACTAAATTTGGGAGCACGAGCTTTGCAATATAAATATTTTGAAAAAAGAACAACCATCTCAATGCTAAAATAATATAACTTTGGTCAGGGTTGAAGAACTAATAAAGGGAATTTTGCAACATAAAATCCAATAGTGCCACAATACACTTATAAACAGAACTAGTCTGGGTTAAAAGACATATCCCAAATGCTAAAAAAATACTTCTTCACATATAAACAGGACAAGAATTAAATGTAGGCAGTCACGATTTCCACTTCGAGGAAAGATGATCTAGCTAGCTAATGTAAAGCAAGCATTGCCTTTGCTCTGATTGGCACAATGCCATTTATGACCTCATTAAAAAAAAAATAATAATCTAGACTATTGCTCATACGTTTCTGAGTCACAGAGATAAACCAAATGAAGTTAACTGGCGTAACCTTTAGAACAGCCAAACCTGAGCACATCTCCAGCTTTTCCTTCCCCAGAGGTTTTCCTGATGCTCCTTCTGCAAAATAATGACAGCATGTCTGCAAAGGCCCTTCCGAAACACTGCTGCTGCCGGGCCAGCCTCCTCTCCCTGCGGGAGGAGTGGTTCAGGGCCAGAGCTGGCTCCCTGCTCATGTTCAGACAAGCAAGCCCTGTTGACAGCCGTCTCTGCTGCAGGGACCTGGAGGAGTTTCCAGCCTGCCTGCTCCACTGCCTGCCAGACTTCTCCTTGCACATGCTTACTCATTTGTTTGACCAGCAAGACATGTTTCCGTTTGGGTTTAAAAGTGCTGTACGGAGGAAGTGAAGGAATTTGTTTAGAAGAGCGTGCCCTCCTCCATCTGTATGGCCGCTGCACCTTTTGTGGGAGCAATGGCAGAACTGGAAACATGGGTGCCCACCAGCTCCTGCCACCACGCCTTGAGTGACTGGAGAAAACTCCCAGTTTCAGAGAAACTGCTGTCCCTGTCACCTGGCTGCAGCTGAATACCAGAACAGAGAGATGATATGAGACTAGTGCTGCCCGGTGACTTCCAGTTCAGCCCATGCCTCCACCGCTGCTTAGCTGAAGGGTGGGCAAAGCCACAGCCCCCCTGAGACACACCACTCACACACGACAGCCAGAAAGCTGGTGAAGACGCCAAGCCAACCACTCTGACACAGAGGGGAAAGACACCTTTGGCTGCCGCATCACCCAGTGCCATCACCCTGCTAGGACTGTCCCCAGGCTATCGGGCAGGTGTGTTGCTGATGGCAAGGCTGGGGAGTGAAGAAATCCTTAAGCCCACCTATCTTTCCCTTCCTCCTCCAGACCTGGACTGGGGACTCCACAGCAATATTCCTGGGTCAGCATAGTTTCCCCATTCATAAAAGGCACCCTCAATATCAAACTCAAAGATTTTGATTTCTTCATTCTACACTGCAAACTAACAAAGGGGACAATAATAATTAACCCGGCCTCCTAAATGTTAATTACAAAGGCTTATGTTTGATATTAAAAAGTTCATTTCTTGTGAACTTTAATTAACCTCAAAGCCTAGTCTTATTTTACTTTAAGACCTATTACTAGACAATAGAAAAATTTCTGATATTTAGATTTGAGACACAAATGTAATCTAAGGACAGATGAGTTGCAAGGTAAAGGAGTCATCTGTTTGATACAAAAATATTTTCCTTGAATACAAAATTATCTCACTTTTATTTAGTATTTTTGAGTTATTAGTATTTAGTAATTTTGCTAATACTTTGTTACATATAGGACAGCTCTTGGGAACATCATACATGATGAGATTATCATATATATATTTAAACCCTATGTATATGTCTTCACCTAGGGGGCAGCTCAGGTTAATTGAATGCTGACTGAGTGTTCAGTTCGGCTGAACATTCCAGACAGGTCTACATTCATCACTTCCAGGGTGAAAATTCATCTTTTTCTCACTAGTTGTTTCCTAATCAGCCAATTGCTCAATTCACCTGATTGCCTCCTCTGACCATACTATGGCTGGCTGCTTCCTTTGCCTCCCAATCACACTAATTGACCTCTTAGTAAAAAATATTCCAGGCTTCAGTGCTGGTGCTCACAGCTAATTGCACCCTAATGGATAATTTTGGCTGAGCATTCAATGCGTACTTCCAATATAGGCACAGTATCTTAGGAGGCATTTTAATTAGAGTATTAGTGGACATAATCTGTATGAAGGCACCACACGATCACACACTAGGTAGCTAGACAGGCATGGCAATTAACTCATGGGTCTATCCAAGACTTTGGGCAGGGGGTGCAATTCGGTGCATATAAATAATCACAGTAGCTCAAACAGCACCTTATCAACCCAGTTCTGTGCTGTCCTGTGCCAAACTAGCATCCATCCATGGAAAACTGTTGACCTCTTGAGTTACCTCTCTCAGTTACAAAAATTAGGTTCTGTTAGAAGAACTCCACCACATTCCCCGTGGCTGGTGGAGAGATGTTAACTCCAACTCCTCAGCTGACCCACTGCTGCGTGACATTCACACAGGGACACGTGCTCTTCAGAAGTGCCATCCAAATGAGAGTTATTAGGAGCCAGTGAGATCTGGATTAGACTATAATTTAAAAGCAGCGTGTCAAATAGTCACTCAGCTGCCATTAAATATTAAAATAATACTGTGTGTACAATTTGCACAAACAGCAGGGAGCAATTTGAATAGTGCTCAGAAACTTATCTTTGTCAAGAAAAGTATGTGTTGTTAGAAGACAGGAATTAATTTGGAAAAGTGCATTCTAGTCAACACTTTGTTTCCACTATGTGCTGCTAGAGTAAATTAAGCACCATATAAAGTTTACCTGAGATTGTTAAAGGCTTGCTTGCTACCAAGAAATTAGTTTCTTAAGACTAGCCATCTCTGAAAAATCAAGAAAATTCAGCATGTAAAAACAGCAAGCAGTTTGCGTACTAAAAAAATGTAATATCCACTATATTTACAGATTTATCTGGGTTTTTGTTATAGATCTATTTTTAAAGGCATACAGGTTTGCATATATGACCTTATTCCAGATGACTCTCAGAACAGTGAAGCACATCAGACTATGTGCTTAGGAAGCACAAAAACTCAAAATCTGAAAAGAATTATTTCTGCAGAGCTTTCCCAGGAGATTGCCTTGTACTATTCTGCACCTAGTGTAAGCCCAGAGACTCCACCTGCATACACAAAGATGGAGCTACCTGAACCCCTCCCTGCAATGCAATGCCTTCCCTGGGGCAGGCAGCCATGCAGCCAGCCCTGTGCAAGAAGAGCCAACGCCTCTCTGCAAATTCAGGGAAACACAACAGAGGGCTGAAAAAGATGTGTGCTGTGCATACTTCTGCAAATGCAAAGGCTTGGGCCCTTGGGTTTGCTAGATAAGGTTGGTACAAACTTCAGCTTGCCTGTGGGGTCCCTTCATCAGCTATAAACAGGGCTCTGTACTCCCTGAAAAATGGGACTTCAAATCCTCAGCAAGGATCCTTTGTTTCTATAGCTCTTTCATGAAACGCAATGGTAATTCTGCAGGGGCTTGAGTTACATTTAAAAAAATGACGCTTTTGTTGATTCTTATGTTAGGGCAGAGGCAGAGCTTGTGGGGCTGCCAGTTTGAAGGGAGATGCCACAGCAATACTGTACCAGTGTGTACCATTCCGTGTGTGCCCTTTTGGGAAACATTTGCAAGGAAAAGCAGCATCTGATACCTTCATTCTGATTCAGCTATTAAACGTTACAGCAATGAGCTTTCAGTGACATTCCCTAATATCCAGCAATCAAGGTTTAGATACAAAACTGAGATTTGGTTCAGACTGATTTCTAACAAAGAATACTATTTTGATTCAGAATATTTCTTATTTTCTTAGTTTTCATATAATCATTAAATTAATATCAGTAATAATAATAACAATAATATTCTGATAATATGTCTTCACAGAGTTTGAAGGGACAGCAGAGGGCATATGTGGTCTTACTACCAATACCTATTTGATAGAGCAAGTTTTCAGAAGTATAAACTTTGGCATCTTCTTCTGTGATATTAAGCATTGGGAGAAAAGAGCTATTCTTGTCTGCTTGATTAGAACTTGGCAACAACAGTGGGGCAGCCTTTAAAGGTGCTATTAGAAACTGAATGGACAAACGAGCTTTATAAAACCATGTGTCAACAGGAGATCAAAAGCAATATATTAATGTGAAGCCTCATCATTATGAGATAATTTAAAACTCAGCTAACAACCCTCAGTGACACCTTGTCTCATCTAACATGAGGTCCTGTGCTCAGGCAGGGGCTTTGCCCCAGGACACAGGGTACCTGGCTGAAGGAGACGGATGAGAGCCCCGACACCCACTGGTGATCAGCCCTGGTGACGGCTCCTGGAGCAGAATTTGGGTCAAGAAACACATACGTTTAAAGCTTGCCCCTGTTGCTGGTATCTTCAGAGGCAGGCTGTAGCATCCCAACATTTCAGGCATGCCTCCTCCCATTTCCAGACTGCTGTCATTTAGACCTGTGAAATACTTTAGACTCAGATGCTTTGCTAAGCTGAGGACTTAAGCACAAACGAAAGGGACCAGCCAAGCTTGAGTGGGGAAAAGCATTTGGGACTGAAATAATATCTTAACTTATTAATTTTTTTTTTCTTTCTAATTCTGATGGATTTCCTCATCAGGAAAGTGCTGTAGGAGTATCTTCAGGATCCAGAGTACAAGTGGAAGTAGTAGCAGCTTTGAGACCACGTTTATTATGCAGTCTCCATATTTATCCAGCTCTCTGGGTGGACGTGCAGGTCCTGATGAGAGCCGTGTTGCTATAGCTACTCCCGTAGCGCTACCTGAGCCTGCCCGGGAGATGTCTATGCAAACTGCAGTCAGTGCAGTTAACTCAAGGCAGACCCGTTCTGTCATGATCAAACGGGGACTGCAAACGCTCTTTGGGAAGGCTATGATCTGGGACTTGCAGTCCCATAAGCACCTCTTGGGAGAAGAAAGCTGCAAGATTCAGTCCACTTTTCTTCCAGGTCAGTTTCAGGTGGTACAAAAAGCCAGCTCTGCGTTGAATGCAGCATGCCATGCTGGGGGTACATAATTAATGGTACATAATTGGTACATAATTAATGTACCAGGAGAATCATTAACAATGCTGCTCAGGTGCAGACCTGGTTGCATGTGCATTTTCTACTACTCACAGTCTTTTTTTAACTTCTGTGTTTTAGAGTTGGCTTACTATCACCAAGCACTGCCTGACCTGTTTTGTTTTTAGTTGTCCATGGGCATTCAAAAATTAAAACAATAGTTTTAGATCTGAAACCTATAAAGCTTGAAGTCAAACTGAAAACACTCTTTTCAGGTTGTGAAAACGCTATTTTCAATACTCAGGTTGGCAGGACAAATGTGGTCACATGCACATATCTGAGTAGAAGTAAGGTGAACCTCCGAGATATTTTGGTTTTCTCTTTTTAAGTATTCCAGAGCACAAAGGTAGTACTTAAAACTCAGAGGGCAAAAAGGGGGTTTTCATCACAGCAGCAAAATGTACTATTTAAGTCCAAACTTTAAAACCTCTTCTGTGGACCATTTCTGCCTCCCTCAAGCAGACTCTCTCACTTCAGTACTAAATCTCACAAGCAAGGAGTAAAAATTGGCCGGGCATCTGGAGTGATGCTTGCTTCATGATCCAAACTGTCTTTTATGTACCATTTTGTCTCAGGGGCAGAACTTTACGTTGCTTCATAGTTATGAGCGTATTATGGCCTTGAAGAGGCAAGAATGACCTCAGGACCCGTGGCTTGCAGACTAAAAGCCAGGACTGAAAACACGACAGCTGATGCTGTTCGAGTTTCCTGTTGCAACATCAGCACAAATTGCTTTGTGGTTAAGCACACAACTCAGGATGGACAGAACAGTTATTTTTCAGAACAAAACCCAAATTTTAAAAATATTGTTAAAAGGTGATATGCAGATAAAGCCATTATGTAAAGCAGCCATTGGAATATATATATACACACAAATAAATAAATGGGAAAGCTATAGATTGTGCCATGACATTGTGTTCATGTTACTCAAGCCAGTCAAGAAATTACTGAAGTGCTGAGAAAAATTTTGTTTGTTTGTTTGCTTTTTCTTTGAAAACCACTAAGTGAAAAAAATATTATCCTGACCAAAAATGTTGACTGGAAATCCCAAACTAGTATTCACAAACAAACATTCACAAAGACAATTTTCTCCTGAGATTAGTGGGAACTTCTCCAACCTCCTGTAGATACAAACACATGACAAGTACTCATACTTTTCAGAACAGAACAAGATGGCTGACATTATCGAAGTACATCCTTACCTCCCTTCCCTGCCTGATTCCCACAACAGTTTCCTCGGATGTGTAATCATTTACATGGGCTCCCCTCTCCTAAAATGTATTCTTCTACCTGATGTTGCTGTTTATATTTTATTAGTTATTTCTCTGACGGAATAAAAATTCACATTATAGTGTTGTAGAAAGCTATTACAGTGTTAATGTCTTGGCACTGTGTTTGGTTACACTGTGGCAACCATGTTTTAAAAGATGAGGAACTTTAGTGCATTATTGCTCTGAAGATAACCATTATTATTATTTGTGTTACATTTATTCCTAGAAGCCCTGCTGAGATTGTACTAGGCAGTTTTGAAATCCACAAGATGAGACTAGTGACAGACATTTTTCCCATCCTAACACATGAAGCAAACGAAGGCAGAGAGACAACTTAGGCACAGAAACTAATGTACCTTCCCCAAGGGTGGTACCTGTAGGAATAAAAACACATGTCCTGATTTGGGTACAGGCCTCATTCACTGAACGGTGAATCATCTCTGCCTCTGCTTTATAGCTTGAATTACTTTTGGTAACTTTTACTGAGAAAATGTTTATCAGTCCTTTCAGGTTAAATCAATAGCATGCAGGGTACAGATCTGTGCCATTGGAACATCATGCTTATTTAGTCATCAAAGGTTGCAAAAATTTTAAAAGAGGCTTCAGTTCAGTCACTAGAGGGTAGATGAAGAGAAATATGCATGCATGAAATAAATCTCCATGAGGAAAAGTCTTGTGGGTATTTGCAAGTCTGTGCGTTTCAGTGCTACCTGGTTCATTCCTCTTTCCAGGTGCAAATCAAGTTTTCAGTATAACCCAAAACGAGGTAGGCAAATTTTAATGTTCCCATGCCCACCAACAGACTTGATGATGATTTGAATGAAGCCATTTTGTTAATATTCACCATGCAATATTCACCAAAGCAAAAATCTGATTTCAGCAGTAATTTAGGTTACAGAGGAACCTAAACTCTACTGGAGGTCAACGGATACAGGTTCCTGATTCGCAGGAACATCCGTTTCTGAGGGACTCTCATGTCCCTGTGTTCGCATATCCTCATCTGTAAAAGGACAGCATGTCTTCGCACATTGCTGTAAAGCACCTAACAATCTGTGAAAGTACTATCTAAATGCAAGCTCAATGCAGAAAATCAGAGGCAGTTTTTGAACAGACGCACCTATGTCTCTAGTAAGTTCATGTGCACGTGCACAAGGACATGCATGTTTCAGCAGCCATCTTGGTGCATTTTGATGGGTGGCAAAGTATAATTTCAACTGGCCTTGTATTGAACAGCAAAACAAAAGACATTTGCAAGGCATTTTTGCTTGGCTTAAGGATGTACTCTTCACTTTGTGTGTATGTAAGTATTATTATTAGCCCTGTGTAAACTGCTCAGCTGAACAGAAAGATAGGTTAGATAGAGAAGTTGACAGAATAGGAAAATATTTTTCTTCAAAGATTAATCAGACTTTAAATTAGGTGATGAAGTAAAAGGAGGATGTGGAAAAGATCAGAATAAGTACATTCTTTATCTTCAAAGAGCCTCCAAAAGTATTAAGTGAAGTTCCTGCTCTCCCGGAACGGGAACAACCTCAAATGTGTCTTACAGAAAGAATGGGATTTCCAGAAGATTCATGGGTGGCCCAATGCCTCTTCCACTGACCACTGACCTGAGTGACACCAGATGGGGTCCCATGCACAACACGGGAAATGCCCACAACAGACTCTTGTGCCGAGGAGGAGCTGCCATAGAGACGGATGTGAGGGTCAATGCAGAAGATTTTGCAGCCTAGAAGATCAGGCTGCAAAAACTTGCTGCTCCTCAACCCTTTCCCTCATGGATGCGTATCCTTGCACCAGTTCCATGGGCCCTCCCTGCTTTTTGGAGCCAGAAAGGATGGGACAGGTATGCTACAGAGAGCCAATGTCCTCCTCTGCTTTGTCAGCTTCTGTTTCTCCCCATCCTGCATGGGGAAAATTACTCCCCCATTATAGTAATCCACTTCTGTTTAGCATTTATAGCAATCTCTTTCTGCTTAATTCATAGTATGGAGCCTCAGAATGTAACGATCTTTCCCCAGATGCTTGCATAGCCAGAACCCTTGGGACTTTCTCTGGGACATGGTCGCCATGAGAAACACATGAGAAGACAGGATTTCTTGTGTGGTGAAAGAGGTTGTTACTAGTCCTCTCCAGTAACCAGCACAAGAAGTGCCTCCCAAGCTTTGTTCCTTACCAAGCATAACAGTGCCTGTCTCCCTTCTCTGAAGAGCACTGCTCATCTGACTAACCAGGACATTACAATGACACAGAGTAAGACTGAGCATACATTTCCACATGCCCATCATTTAGCATCCAGTAAAAAAAGTGTTCAGAACTATTTACTAAAATTACTTGTACATTTTATAAAATATCTGTATCAATTAATTGCTAATAAGTAGTTCAAAGCTGACTCAGAACTGAATTAGTAATTTAACACTAATAACTTATTAAACGAATTTAGCCTCTTTGCCTTTTTCTGGAATGACTTCTTAAGAGTTATCCTCTTTTTGTGTCCAGGCAAGGATCTTCAAATCTGTCTTTGAAATTACTTAAAATCGTTCCCTCTCTTGAAATGTTATTACTTCATGAGACTGATTTTATACAATTTATTACAAGTATTTCATACTAAAAACTCAGGTACTGTTGAGAATTATGATGAGTGAAATGTGTATTTTTTTTCTGTTCCATCATTGACAGTCATTCTTTTCATTTTAAGGAGCGTTTGAAAAAAACCCTCTCAAACTCTGCATTTTTCAGGGACAGACAGCGGGGAGGGCAGAGGAAGCAGGTAATTGGCTACTGGAATTTGGGAATGTATCACAGAATTTCCTCTCTGACACAAAGCATTGGCTGAGACAGCATCACATTGGAAAAAACAGGCTACTGTGAGATTACTGCATTTGCAAAAAGATACACACAGCATTTTAGATACCACAGGTTTTTTTTTCCCTTCTCACTGCAGGAAGATAATGGTACAATCAAAAATACGCTGAAATCACTGAAAGCCTTTGAGTCTTTCAGTTGACTTCAGAGGGCTATTTATGTCGTCTGAGATGCCAATACATATAATTGCTTGATGAACATTGACATTTTAAGGACAGATACTATATAAACGTTGTAGTGTGTACCCAGCTTCACACTGAAGAATTAAAAATGTTTTTCTTTCTTTAGCAAGTCCTTAGCAGTGAACAAGTAGAGTCAGAATGAGTTGAAAAATGGAGGGAGAGAGGGAAAGTACCCAGAACGGTGACCTTTATGTAATGCACCCAAAGGACACCATGACAGAAGATCCACAGGCTTTCAAATGAGGAATCTGTGACCCATGTGGCTTCAGTCCAGGCTGAAGCCTCACTGTTAGCAAATAAAGCCGTAGGCTAAAGACACAGCACTTGCTTCCAAATGAGAAGAAAATAAAACTAAATAGCAGCCATCGTTCCTGGTTCTTAATGCCTGCCTTGTATTAATTTCTCCCCGCTGAAAATGGTTCATCAGCATAATACTCTCTCTGGTTTGCTAGAGATTTAGGTTTTGTATAATACTACTAGCTTGGGAAGATACTGTGCTTTGATGCTCTCTTTGTTAATTATTTTAATGCAACTTGAATTAAAATTTTGCTCATTAAATATTTCTAGATATGAGCTTGAGGCATGGCATTTGGAGGTGGTTTTCTCTGAAGTTCAGGAGACATTGCATCCAAGGTTTTAATGCCACTAGCTAGGATAGAGGACTGAAGATCAGCTGATAGCACTGCCATTGAATTACAGTGCCTTAAGAAAATAATTTTATCTTTCTGTACCTCTGTTTCCCTGTTTGAAACTAAAACTACTAATAATAGTACCTTCATTTTGTAATGCAATTTGTGTAACTTGAGTTTGGAACCTGGAAACTGTTAAGTGGTGTTCTTAGATCCATTGTGAGAGTGCTCCTGTCTGGCATTTTGGGTTTGGTCCATTTTAACTTGTTTTGTTTTTAAATTTACTCACAATAAATATTCAGCTCTTCAGGTAACTAGGGTGCCAACCAACACAGTCAGATCTACTGACACATGAAGTAAAAATTATAAACTTCACACTACATAGGTAACTTTTATTACTTCACAAATAAGTGAATAATTCACAAGCAATAACACAGCAAAAAGGATGTTACCTGCTTTGCCTAAGTGTATTTCAGCTGCCCAAGTAACAAGAAATCAAAGAAAAATAAAATAATTGTTCAAAAATCGAGTAGGTTGGCACTTACCACTCTAGCTGCTTACTAGAGCAATAAAGAATTTCCTCCAGCCTTGCAGGGAGCCGGAGTTACCGGTTAGCTGCATTGCAGCTCTAGGTCTCAAGCACTGTACAGTCCCTGAATGTCGGCACAGAAAACACAGGTCAGGGAAGAGGCTGGACTCAGAGCCAGTCAAATTTACCTGGGCATGCGGGGAGAAACAAATCACCTTTTCGGAGCTGCAACAACTTCTTTCTATTCACCCTTCTATCTGAAGCAAAAAGGTAGCAGAGCAGCACTTACAAGGATCTGAGCAGGTCTCGCCTGCCGTTTGGCGTTCTCCAAACAGCACTGCTTTCCCCTGAAGGCTCAGTCAAGCCCAGAACCTCTAAGAAAACATGATCTGATTATGCTGTGGAATGAATTATGTTTATATACATATGGTGGGTAGGTGTATTCATATAAAAATCTGTTTGATGTCCATTAATCAAACATGCCCATGATGGAATATAAAATATACCACCGATTGCAGCAACTCTGAAATGAAACTTTTCAGCTCTTTAAAATTAACTGAAGTCCCACTGCAGCAAAGTGGCTGGCTAATTATTTCTATGTCATTAAACAGGAGTTTTGTAGCATGTAGAGACCCGAACTCCCCAGTAACCACAGACTGATTTCAGCGCGAGTCAGGCACCAAAATCTCTCTGATGTACCAGGGAACCTGAAGGTATTTACAATCTAAATAGACAGCAAACTGAGAAAGGGAGGAAGACAGCAGGCGTTATTATATTTTAATTCATTAATAAAGGCCTTGACCAACTCCCTGGAAGGGGAAGTGGAGCTTGGGTTTGTAAGTGTCCAGCTGGAACACTGTGCAGTACCTGCAAGGCAGAAAAGGAGGTATTCTTAAAAGGTTAAGAAGCGCAAAGTGGCTCAGGGATGAGGCAAGACTGTGCCTCCGCATTGCTTTTTCTTTTACTCCAGAGGAAAGCAGAGAGAGATGGCAGACCAGCGGTGAAGGTAGCCTGGCAGCAGGATACAGAGAGCCCTGGGGCCACTGGGCACACCAAGGCTGGGGCAGCTGTCTCTTTGACTAATGCTATGGCAATGTCAGGTCTCTGATCTCCAGGGGCATGCTGAAGTGAGGGGGAAAAAAAAAAAGACTTCTTGCCTGAATGTTGCTCTTTTGTGCAATGAGTGAATCTCTTCCAACCTGATTTATGAAACAACCGAGTGGGGACAGAGTGGAGAGTGACAGGCAGGAGCCGGTCTTTGAAGAAGGGCTTGGTTAAAGGACAGTCTTGTGAGCAGCAGTTGTGGAAATGCGGCCATGGTGAAGAGGGGTTGGACCTTTTACGAGAGAGTGGGGAAAAAAACGGAAGACAATTGAGAAAATTGACAAAGCAATTGTCTCTTTATTTCCCAGTGCATGAAGGGTTAAAAAAATAAAAATGAAAGAGATGAACTTTTTGAAAACTCTAGTGGTTTGGATTCTGTTCAAGGCTTGGATCAGCCCATCCCTGACTTGAAAAAACAGGACAATAGTGTCCACTTGGCTCAGTTGCAGACTCTATGGATTTTTATTACCAGCGCCTGGAGTTCAAGATGAGTGAATTGTAAATAAGGAGAAATGAAACACAATAAAATAGTCTCCAGAGATTTACCTAGAAAACATCTGGAGTTTTGGCTCTAACATATAGAAATCTATACCAATGGGAACGCAACGTATTTCTGTGAAGTGTAGTAAGAAATAGCACAGATAAATGAGAAGTTAAGGCCTCCTATATATCACAATAAGATATTTCAGCTCCTTTTCGTTGTGTGAGTTTCTAATACTCTGAAGTCCTGCCAAATATTTCATTGTTACCTTATTAGATGTTCTTGGTTTACTACCTTTTGCTTTGTAAAGCACTGATTTAGTGTCACTTAATTTAATTTTTAAAAACATAACCAGATGTCCTGGTCATTTAGCATATGAGAAAACAATATCGGAAACATGTGTTTTTATGCATTCCAACACAGATACTAAGATTTCTTTCTCTTGCTAAAACAATCTTGCTTCTGAAATAAGTTCCCCTTTTATCTTTTACATCAAATGCCACATTGGCACGCAACACTATTTTGATCTTTATAAGTCTCTCCTAATGCTTGTATTTAACCAAAAGATCCTTAATTTGGGGGTCTGTCTCCTGGATTCCCACTGAGCTTTTCATTTCTTTTACAATACTGACATCATTGTTTGCATGCTGGACTGATCTGGCCCACTCCATTTAATGGGAGACAGCAGCAGGGGGAAGCACTTGAAGCAAGGGGCCCTCCCAGAGCTGGAGGTAACCAAGCGTAATGGTATGCTCTACAACGTACAGGCATTGTTTAGGTAAAAGAGTTTAAACACTGACAGCACAATGACCTCAAGAGCAAAGGTTAAGGAACCTCCCAAAATTCAATCTGGGTGGTGTTCAGCTCAGCAGGGATACGCATCTCCTCCCAGTCAATCTTTAACTGGCTCCATTCCCTTTTTGCCGGGGGTGCAATATCATCCTGTTTAGATTTAATAGTGGAGAATGAGCTACTCGGCACCCAACACAGAGAAAGTGTAAATAAAATTATCTCTGCACTACTGCAACCTTGAAATCTGTTGCTTCCTGATGTATTTTTCAGAGAAGAATAACACACATCTGTGATTAGCAACTATTCTGGAATGGCTGTAAGTTTGTAGGGTTACTCTAACTTGAGAGTTGCCTTTGTGGTTATGATATTTCCTTGGCCAGCTGAGGGATTATTTAGATGGTTTGCAGCCCCGTAGTTTTATTGCCTGCCAAAATAATAATTCTACGTTTGGCTGAACTTGCAAGTTTTCTTTTTAAATAATTTACCCAAGAACTAAGCCTAGATGTTGCCTATTGTGTCAGTACCACAGGCACAGATGTGTCTTTCTGTGGATGTTTACAGTCACCAGAACCAAGCTGGGCACACAAAAATACCCAGGTGACGGACAGACTCCCACCCTGCCTGACGTTAGCACTGAGGCATCTTTGTGCCTCTCTCTTATTTTAGAGTGGTCTTTTTCTGCTGTAGCCAAAGATGATACTTCAGGCCAGCTCTTCAAAAGCTCCCCACTAGCCTTAGGAGGAGCCCAGCACCCTTTATGCCCAGCATCCAAACTCTGTCTGCTTACCCCACAGGGGGGTGACCGTTTCTGGGAATCATGCCCTGACTGAGAACTTAAATGCTCCTCCAAGATCTGGCTCTGGTGACTACAAATCCAAAAATCCATCTGAATCAATAGCCTGGATCTTCCCAGTCCCAGGCACAGCTGGGAAGAAAGCCAGGACTGAAGTCTGGGTGGACATTCATACCAGTCTTCTGTGAGCACAAGCCCTGCCCTCCCAAAGGTGAGCTCAGCCTGATCTCAGATGTCACTGAGCAAACCTGGAAGAGCTTCTCTGTCTCACTGTGCAGCCCTGGAGTTCTCCGTAGCTTTATTTTCTCCCACAAAGTTCACTGTACTTCCCCTCTTCCATCGTAACGTTTCTAACAGTACATTTGTATTTGCTCCCAGGTTCCTTATAAATCACAGGCTGTTACAAAGACGGCCACTGTATAAACCTTGAACTGTTGGATTGGCACAAAAGAGTCAGTGAGGTTCAGCCCTCTCTATGGATCAACTTCTCATACAGGCTCTACTTTAACACATGAAGGATGTTGGACATGAATGAATAGCAAGAACAGGTTGTTCTCCTTAACTGTGTCTTCTTCGTGCCCTGGATGCTGAGCTCACCACGTCCAAAATGAGCCAGGAGAAGTGGCTGGGATGCCAGTTACAGGGTACTGCCCTCCTACCTGAAACTGAATGTAGTGGTGGGTGATCAGCCTCTACCCCAACCTTTGCCCTCCACCACATGCGAGGACAAGGCAGGTGGGGAACTTGTGCCAACCGTGAAAGCTTAGGAGACCTTGACGCTCTTGCACACTGCTGCCTAACCAACAGACATGCAAGCAGCCCAGGATAAAGGCTGCTTGCATGGCTATCATTTACCACCATTTCACCACAAATTCAAGAGCCTGCTGCACCCCTGCACTGGTGCAAAAGGGGCCTGGTAAAAAGCCCATCCATGCAGTTGGAGGGTATCCGCTGACTTCAGTGGGTGCTGGATTATGGCCCTAGAGAGGGTCAAGTATCTGGCTGAAAAAGGCTCCATGCACCCAATGGTTCAAAGTCCTTGCTGAACCTGAACCAACATATCCGTTCAGTATTACCTGCATCTCTGAAGGCACAAAATAGGATTACAATAGTGGGGCCCAGGCCCCGCATCTGTAACATTAATCATGTTACTGTCCTAACAGGCACAGTGGCAGGGTTAAAACAGTTTCTGATCCATCAAGGCCTAACAAGCTTGGTAAAATCACACACCTTAGCCACCCCTTTGTCCCTGTAGCCTTCTTCAGCCAAACACAGAAGCAGAAACCTGAACTGACTCCCCATGTTCAACCGGTTAAAGCAAACTTGGACTCCTCGATTCTGTAATTAGCGAACAGAGCCATCACTTTCTTCTCATTTTCCAACCACCAATTAACAAGAGACTCTGATATGCATCATAATAAAAAACCTTTTCTTTTACCGATCATGCAAAAATGAGCATGTAGACAATGTAATCACGTTATAAATGGTATTCAATTAATAGTTAGCTAAAAATTATTCAAATGGTGACTCACAGACTGAATAACTAACAAATGGGAAATGGATCAATTAAGCAAATGGACAGTCTAACGGTTGCAGAGTAACAAAGTGAGCCCAATGACAATTTGATAAATTAATAGAAAGCTTCTAGGTGGGCTGACACATAAGGAGTAGGGGGAAACAGGGAGGTATGGATAACTGACATTCTGCAATCAGAATATAGCTCTGTTACGAGACAAAAGAAAGACTTCAGGCAAGCAGAGCCTATGGAAATCAGACATTACCCCTTGACACTCTTCGCAGAGCTCTATAGTGATATTTCAATCACATTGCTCTGACCTGACAACACCACTGCATCAAGTAGATACTTGCTTTTAATACATGGAGGATGCTTTTGCTATGAAAAAATACATATACTAAAATCTGAGTAAGAGTAAAGGCTACCTAGAGGAATTGACTGGAATTAAAACATTTTAGAAAACTATTTAGACTCTATGAGAAAGTGATCATTTTGCTTTAAAACGAGCAACACAGGCTAGCAGGGGACTAGCTGCATCACTGAAACAACTGTTATTGTAGTCTCAGCAGCTGTGCAATACATGTTTAATGCAGAAAGACATAAAGAACATTGCGTCCATGAGTTAGTTGCCAAATGATGCCAATACACTCTAACATGTCAGCTTAAGTCAGTCTTGTAAAGGTTCATACACAACTTCCACGCCATTCCCTGTGTCTTCCCACTAAGAACCTCATTTTGGTGTTTGATCCCAGCCAGATTTTCTTTGTCACCTCTTAAGAAACGATCTGACGTTTCACCCCCAGGCCAAAGTTATAAGCATCTGGAAACGGTTAAATGACAATATTCATTTTGCCTGAAAAACACTTTTGCTAAGTGAAGCCTTGATCTGCAATAGAAACACATAGGTATTAAGGAACAACAACAATGCAGGGTATTTGCCATCTCCCCTTTTCCCCAGAGGTTAGAAACCCCTCTTTCTCTGTCCTGCACTTTTTCCAGTTGTTCATGAGAGTTGCAGCCACTCAAACACAGCCATTCACCTAAACTCCCCCCCCATTCAAAAGCATTACATTATATGAAACAATAACTCCAAACACATCTTTTTCACTGCAACAAGATGCCCTGAGCTGCTGGGGAACTATTACAGAGGACTATAATACTCCTCTTGTTCAGAGAGAGGCAGGGGAGGGGAGGTGACCTGCTCCGGGCTCCAAGTGACAGTAACAAAAAGTTAGTAGATGGTAGCACAGAACTTCCAAACCAGCAAAAAAACCTGCAAAACCAGCAAAACAAGAAAGTCACTTCCTCTCATATCGTGGTTTCTTCAGCCTTCCTATTACCTTTGAATAACAGAGATCCTATTCATTATGCTGGAGCAAAGCAGTCTTTGCGCTAAGTGGTCCTTGCAGTAATATAGAAAGCAGTGCAGCATTTTGTGGCTTGGAGACCTGGTTCATTTACTTGTATAAGAAGCTTACAGATTCATAAACCCTCATCAGGAATTATCCCAAAATTGTAGCATGTTTTCCAGGGTCATCATGTTACATGAAATGTTTAGCCCTGCCTGAGGCATGCTAACATGTAAGAAACACAGATATGCCTCAAAGCAAAACAATAAAAGGAGGCTTTTCGCTTGCTCCCATGATTCTTGATGTTATAGGGTTTTAGCACACATTTACTCTTCATACTTCACTTCATTTCTAAGGATATTTTAAAAGGACTTTGAACACCTTCCAGACGCCATTTCTTGCTCTTATTTTTAAGTGACTACTTACATTTAAGATTCAATCCTACTAAAACATAAGCATTGTTTTTTAACTTTAAGAATAACGTACCAGTGACACACATGGAGATTTGTATTGGTAAGTTAAGGACTACATCTGGGAGTCCACAAAAGTATTTCAGTGCTGAGCCACAAGACATTCACCGGCTGCCTTAGGCTTTCCAGAAACCTAAAGTTTTCCAAAAGAACCTCTTACCCAGCAATTTTACCAGGCACAAAGAGCAGATCAGACCTTTGTGGGTGCTGTTCTGCTACAGAATTGTCTACTTCTTCAGTGCTGCAGTGCCAAAATCATAAACTTTGCCTTCACTTCCTGCCATTTGCTTGATAATACATGTAATTTAAGGTAACATTATCGTAATTGTTTTTAACATTAAATGGATTTTCCAGGGAGGTTAAAGTAATGACCTAAGAGTTGGAAATTCCAGGTCTGAGACAGACTTGCATAATCCTGGGTTTGTTACCAGTGTAAAATTTTATCCTCTTCTAAGCAATGTTCTGAGCACTTGACATGAACGAGGGCCTGGCATGAAGAATGAGAAATGATTCAAATTCAGCCTATGATCATGGCAGATCAGGGGAAGTTACAGGGCTCAGAACCACAGTTATAAACCAGTCCCTCCTTCTGGTCTTAAAATCGGTGTAGCCACTTCAAAAAGAGCCCTTCTCACAGTAGCTCAGCATCTCTGAACTTTGTACATGCCTCAAATAAGTAAAGTGATGCAAAAAAACCCAAACAATGGAAAAAGGCTTAGCTGTGCAGCTCATATTCAATAATTTCAATTGATTATACAAAACAAGCCTGCAGAGCATCCTTCTCACAACTCAAACCTAATGCACCCTACCTGTAGTTGAGTGTATGTGCTCTGACAACAATTTAGTTTGCAATGCAAACAAGAATGCCACCTACCCACATAACAGAGTAATGTATGTTTTTACTGCCCACTCTGTTAAAAACTGCAAAATGCACAGGCACACACACACACATATATACCAGTCCTCAAGAAACAGCTCAGAGCTTTATTTTCAGTTTCCATTTCTGGAAAAGGATCAGGGAGAAGTCTGTTCTCAGTCTGAACTGCCATGTCCTTCCCAAATTGGCTGCTTTTACTCCCCAGCTGTCTAAATTGGCCCACAGCAGTCACGTCAATTCAACTCATCTCTCATACGTCTCCGATAAAAACACACTGCCAGTTTTCATGACTTCAAAACTACTTAACCTGTTTTTGTGTGCATGACCAGTGATGGGATCTTATTTTTCAGGTATTACACAGATTCTGACTTTGTTTCATGAAATCTTTTTTAGCTGATCCCCAGTCCACTAATGATCCCTTCCAGGACGGCAGCACATGCTGGTGGTCTGTTCCTGGACCCTTCTCTTCTCTAACAGCAGCGTACACTGCGATAATCTCAGCTGGCTTTAGTCCCCTCCCCTATATATCCCCGTGATCCAGGCTTGCTGCTTCTCAGCTCTGTTTCAATAACAGCCACTTCAGCTTCTTCTCCATAAAATATACCTTTGGTTCTATACAGTTACATCACATATAAAACATTATAGCCACCTCACTGACAGCAGGATCAGAACAGACCTTAGGCCACGTTTATGCTTCTATGGATCTGGTTCAAGACTGTGATGAACAGCTCAAGCCACCTACTTGCTGGGCTGATGGACCACCTGCACCTACACATGGAGAGATGAGCGTAAGGTTCAGCGGGCGTGAACAGGACCTAAGCATGTCTTTAACACTAAGCAGTGCTAATAGGCTTTCCCTAGCAGAGGGGACAGTTTGCAGGCTGTAGGCAGTGGCGGTGCCTGCGCAATGTAGGAAGGACAACATGAGAGCCGTTCTCCTAAGCACCTCACCCATCTCCAGACTGCACAGCAACAGATGTGCTGTCAGCTCGAACTGGGGCATCACCCAAGATGCCTGAGGGATAAACATGCCAGTAGGCATGCTTGCACAGGTACTCTGGGAGGCAGTGGCAGAAGGTGGGTGGGACGCGGGCCCTGCCAGGTCTACGGCTGCCTTGGAAACTGCTTCTGCAAGTAGTTGTAAGGTACTTGATGTCAAGTATAGCGAGAAGAGAACCGAGCCTATGACAAATGCAATCAGGCTCAGAAATCTTTCCATAAATGTTCTTTCCACAAAGAATGACATGTTCTGCTACCCCTCTACCAATGGAGAACACATGAAAAATGAGCAAACTGAAACTGGCCCTCTAATACCATCTGTAGAGTTGCTGCTGGCTATGGCCTTCCATAATAAGGTTTTATGTCAATGCTCTCGGAGAGCCAGGCCTCCACCTTCACAGAACTTAATAAAATAAAATTCTGGCAGTGGGAAACTTATCTCAAGGAGATATTATTGGAAAAGGAGTGGGAATACCTGAAAGCTATAGTCAAATTGTAGTTGCTGAAGATCCAAACCAGACCCAAATCCTTATTATATGCAGATGTTTTATTTCACTTCATCTCCACAACCCGGTATATAAAAATATGCTTATGATGTGCAAGGCACTGTATGCTCCAAAACGTCTCCTTCCTTTTTCCTATATAGGCATCTTTTTTAATGTCTCTCTATTAGATTTTATTTCTCAGTAAGCAGAAGATGTGCTTAGACAGTATCCGTCTGAGCTGAAAACTACCTAAACCTTTCCAAAAAAGGTTTCTAAATTTTGCTAGATAAAACTCACTCAACCTATTTTAAGCCTTCATTTTAGACCTCTGCAGATCTGGATTTTCTGTATCACAGATTTACTGTGGAGCAGATTAGTTTACCAGCAATACCTGACTGGTGTGAAAACAAATAGATGAACTGGAATATTTTCAGGTAAGAGAAAGTAGATTTTATTTTCTCATTTCTGTACTTCATTTAGGGCATTCTTTCTTTCTTATCCTTTTCCTACGAACAACAAACACTGCAAAGATGATGTGTTTGTATGCTCAACGTCTTGTGCATGATAATGTCTTGAATCGACATGCTGGAAGCAGTAACAGATTTATTGCAGCCCCCAAACTTCCATCTACTTTCATTTCCTGGAATCATACATTTGGGAGCAGAGATCACCCTCAGACATTTGGAAACACCCAACATATGATGAGGGAAAATTATTACTTAAAGTGTTTCTAAAAAGTGCTGGACACAAATCTTTGTCCAATATTTCTCACTGTATCTGCTTTAAAAAGCAGTTCTGGGAACACCCTTCCTCAGGGGCTGCAGAGCATAGTTTCACCACAAGCTCTGCAAACCAAGTCCCAAGTAAACTGCAGCAGATACTGCCAGTCCCCTACTGCTGCAGTGCACCAGTGAAAATATCGTCACACACATGCAGCAAAAATGAACAGGCGTCCATCCCCTCTGCTGCTCCTTTAGGCACCTGTCTCCCCAGGTCCACCCTGCACAGAGCTGCTTGAGCAGCATCAGCGGGGCTCCGACAGAGTGCAAACACCTGCTTGGCAGTGGCCCCTGCATGATGAGAGCCCAGGCTTCCCACCTCGCGAGCACGCCCTGCCTCGTCACCTTAAAAGTGAAGACTAACAGCTACGCTGCCTGCTGGTAACGGGGTCCTGAGGCCAGGGAGAGGGGAAGTCAGCAGCAGCTGCCCGTGGGCAGGGGAGGTGGTACGTTTTCCACTAGCGCTTACGTAGCAGCTCATTGCGTTAAAAATAAAATAGCACCATGTGGCACACGATGCCTTTCTAGAAGTTGCTGTGCTCAGGCCATCTCCCAAGCTGGGGTTCAAAACTAGGTGTTTCAGCAGCCATAATGCAGACTTGCAACGTTAATTAGCATTTGGGGGAGCCTATGGCCAGCAGCTGCAACTACAGGCTATTTTCCACAGGAATATGTGTGGGTTGTAAATTGGCTTGCTGCTATCAGGAGAGCACTGGAGTCCAGCACTGTAAGTATTTAATTACTCTCAATGGTTTTACAGCCTGGGGCAGGCTTGCGGCTAGCCACATTGGTGTCGGAGACCCTGAAAAACTGTGGGACACTGCATTTAAATGGAAGTAGTCCTTCCCTCATTTTTAAAATAAGTACATCTAATGAAGCTTTTCAGGCATTTCGAACTACATATCCAAAACCACAAACACACCCACGTTCACTGGCTGCTCACTTTGAGTCTTTATCAGAATAAACCTGAAGTAAATAATATTTTATTAAATTACTAGCCACACAGTAATAGCAAAAAGCACTAAATGCTCTTAATAATTTCCCATAGCCATTGACACATATATTACATACACACACACACATCTATATATATGCATGTATACACACCCACGCATACAAATTTCCCTTTTCTGTTGCCCTCTGAATATGTACAGTTACACGCAAGTAAACCCTTACTTAAATCTAGGAATGAATTTCACTGACAGTTTCTCAGGAAGTTTAGGATTTTTTTTTCCTAATTCTTCTCTATAGGGACACTTTGCAAGGCATAAAGAAACAGAGAAACAAGAGAGACGGACTTGGCCAGCCAGACAACTACCTTTGCCAGACTGCAGCCGTTCTGTTTAACCTTTTCCCTTCATCCATCAGGATTCTCTCTTTCTTTCTTTAGGATCATCGCAACAGAAATGATTTCAAGTACACCCACTCAAATGGGTCGCGAAGTCCTCATGGATGTCTCTGAAGGTGGTAATGCTGAAGGCAAATCCTTTTTTTTTTTTCTCATTGAAATGGGCTAGAATTGCTCAAAGAGTCAGTTACTCTGTCTTAACTGGACGAGTAGAAACCTCTGAAATAGCTTGAATTGTACTACAAGTCCTTGTCTGATTGTGCCTGTAAATAAAGTCTAAAAGTAACACTGTGATGTTTGCCTACGGACACAGACGATGTCCCCAGCCAGAGGAGGAAGACAACTGTGAGAAACGGCCCGAGTTTTTATCCAAAGGTAGTGAGACCGCAGCGCTAACATCCTGTGGGAGCAATTTTGTTGTCTGAGATTAGCTACTAGGAAAGCTCTCTCCAAATACATATCCGCTCCTCAGGCTGGGATTTCCATGGTCCTTCTGAGACACAGCAGACACTGAGAATCCTCAGTAGTCTGGGCCGTGGCCAAGGTCTTGTAAGACTCGCGGATGGGGACGTGGTATTCAAGGGTGAAAAAGTACCAAGAGAGAAGCACAGGAGTGGTGCCCGTGTTCAGACACCTCGGTGTTGAACAGCTCATGCGCTGAACCAGTCTGAAGCTGGCAGGGGCTGGAGTCTCCTCCCTAGCTAAGGGTCCAGGCAAGACGAATCTCAAACATAGTTTCTGCATCTGCAACACCTCCTGTCCATCCTGGGGACAGACCAGGTGTCTGTCCAGGGCAGCGGGGTGGTGAGCACGGTTCTCCTGGAGAAACCCATGCGCACAGTTCGGCAGGTGGGGAAGCCATTTTGACAGCCAGGTGGCAATATTTATTTTACCAGCGTGGAGACAGCCAAATTCTTCTAACTGGCTCTGTTAGGGCCACTGGAGTTCCAGGGCAGGGATGGCAGCAGCTGGCAGCCTGCCTGCTCCACTGCTGTGAGCTGGTCTCTGGGAAATGGAGGTCCCCTCCAGTGGCACCAACTTGCCCAGGTTGGGCCCGTGCCGATCTCATCACAAAAATGGTGGAGCAGAGCCAGCTCACCTCCAGCTGGCTTTGGTCCCTGCACAGCCTGTGTGTGACGGCGGGCTCCCATGCATGCAAATCTGCCCTCGGCACGCCGGCGGTGTTCGCAACTGGTTGCAGCAGCCTCTCTGCAGTCCCTGGAACAGAGTGGGATGAGCCGCTTGGTGTCCCTTTTGGGCTGAGGCTGGGAGCGCAAAGGGGATCCTTGCTGGGTGATGTCTCTGTCAGATCAAATCCATTTTGCAACATAATCTGTCCTTTTCAAAAGGCAGCCCCTGTCAGCACCGGGCAGCTGCCACTACTGATGGACAGACCATGGGGTCTTGTTTAAGTTCTTGCTCACTGGTAATGTATCTGCAAGGGGCACCCTGGGTGAGGGCAGTTGTTTTATTTCTTTCTGCTTAACCAATATCTTTGAAAAACTTTACAGAGCTACACCGTTCTGTCACATGCAACTGCTCTGACTCTGCTCGTGCCTCTCTACATCCTCCTCCCCACTCGCTCCTTCCTTAAAACCTGGGAAATTTCAATAATTGTGATTCATTTTAAGTGGTATCATCAGAAACATTCAAATGTCATTAAATATCCTTCAAGAACATGTAGAAGACATGAACAAAAAAAGAGCCGTGTCTCTCTGGCTGTTGAGGAATGCATGTTCACTAACAACACAAAGCCACCGCCCCATGAGGGAAAGGCTGATCCATACGCTAGTTGATGCAGTTAAATTAGCAAGGTTATTTCCTTGCCAGGGGACATTTTCTGTCATTTGTGCTCACAAAAAAAAAAACAATCATGATCCATAAATCGTCTAAATTTATGTATATGTATGCTGCCATCTATACATCCAGACACCACAACCGCATTATGCCTAATATATGCATGTACATGGACTGAATTAACTTGGTGCAAAAAATCCTGTATCTTCCCAGTAGCTCATCAATTTCTATAAAAAATGGAGCCGACTATAAATGATGACATTTGAATCCAGCAATGGCCAACCTGCATAATTTTCAAGTTGGTTTTGACTGACTGTTACGTTTTTTTAATCTGCTGTTGTTGAGACTCAACGTGTCTTATGCACCCTGAGAGCTTTCCATGTATTCTCTCATCAAATATTTTGGTTTGCAACATTTTGAAGAGGAAGGTTTACTTCAACTCCCCCCTTCTTTCATTAGAGAAGATGCAACAGTACAGATAATATCTTCCATGTGTGAAGGCACGCACAGCATTTCTTCACGTCAGCAGAGCACTGCGCCCCGCACACCACAGGCCAGATATTTGCAGTGCAAATGCTCAGCGTCCTCACAAATCACTGCTGAGGCCTGAAGCAGCCGTCCCAGCTGCCTTAGCACCAGCAAGCACCAGGGTTCAGGCTTTGCAGTGCTCAGCTTCAGCCGAAGCCAGCTGCTCTGCCTCAGGAATGACAACTTTGTTTCTTAGAATCAGTGAAAGAAGAATCAGTGAAAAAAGGTTTCACAATGAACTGCCCCATTTGGGCTGTGGATCAATACATGCACTGAAGGACAAGATTTTCTTCTTTTCCTTTTCCAAAGCCATAACGTGTTATTAAGCACAAAATTACGGGACCGAGTTATATCTCTGAAGAGTAGCGGCTGGCAGCACGCACCGACCGGACAAGAGATCAGCCTCCCGGTTTAGGGGCCCAGGTGCATGTCTCCCACAAGATCCCTCATCTCTGCTCTGATAGGTGCCGTGCAGATCGGGCCCCTCTAGCAGCCGAGATATTCAGGCTTTTGCCATTAATACCGACCCTCCAGCCAGCCTGAGGACTGCAGGAGTATGGAGTCACTCTCCTTCCTCCTTCGGTTGACTCAGACACAAGGCGCCGGGGAAAGGGGTCCAAAGGCAGTAGCTGAAGCTGAGCACCCCCAGTCCATGGCCAGTCGCTCATTTATTCCCAGGTGCTGGTTTCCCATGCATGCCTCCAACACAGGGACAGCAACAATTTTTCCACACTACTAGAAAGTCCAGACATTTAGGGTCCCAAGTTGGAATTTTAAGTCTCGGGCCTCTTTTTAAAGAACAGATCAATATCCCCAGTATTTGTAGTGGGAGAGAAGGCAATTTGGATAAAGACAAGGCTCAGCGCAGGAACTGCAGGCTGGACAGGCCAGAGAAAGCAGCACTGCTTGTAAGGTGAGGCAAAGAAAGGCAATCCAGAATATTCAGAGTGTTTTCATTTTTTAATTACTATATTGAAATCTTGAGTGTAGACAAGTGAAATGGCTGCAGCATGTTACGTAGGCCTTCCAGCTGTGTTGAAAACCAGCCACCCGCTGCCTCAGTTTCTCCTCTCAGTCTCAGAAATCCTCCTCCTACACCTTTCGTCCTTACCCCCACTCTGGCTTGCTCACACCTCAATATTTGGCAGCCAAACATTTTCCAGTCTATACTTGGCTCATCAGAGATGTGAGCCATTTGGAGAAAGGCATCTCTTTGCTGTCTTCTCTGTTCTCCTCCAGGCCTGAGGCAGAGGTGCTGAAGGCCTGGGGATGAGCCTGGAGCCAGGAAGACCTGCCCCACGGTGCACAGCCCAGCAGGAGAGCAGGACCCCGGCTAGAGGCTCCTTCTGATCTCCCCGGCACACAGGGCTGAGGAACACCGGGCACACCAGCCTACTTATCAGTCAACACAGATACACGGACAGAGGAGATGTAGCTGGAGAGATTTGTGCATGCATATTTAATAGACAAGTAGCGACTTGTTTTATGGTCCTTCTTCATAATTTATTGTTTGAGAGCTCCAAAAGTTGCCAATGCTCTTAATAGTTTTGTGTTAGGTATGATTTCAGAAAAACAAATCAGAGCAGGAATGAGCAGAGGGAGGGGAAAAAAGTAAGAGAGGCCGCTTTTTTTTTAATCTAATCTTTGGACCAGACAGTCAGGGTGAACACAGGACTGCACCTCTGCTTGGCAAGCTCTGCTTTGGCACTGGACATGCAGAAGCATAAGGCACACTTCATTTTACAAACGTAACTTCTTCTTCTTCTTTTTTTTTTTCCCCCCAGGTTCTTTCCAAGAATGCTGTAAGGACACAAACTGACTTTTCAATCACTTGTTTTGTGCACTCCTCATTGAGGGAACAGGCTTGTGGAAAAGGCTGCTAACTGTTGTATTGTTGAGCCAAACCTATTTAAGCCAAGATAGATTTGTTCATTTCTTCTCCCCCTTCTTCTTCTCCCAATATTTTCCTCTCTCAGACTTTTAATAAGGCAGTAAGGCAGAAAAGCAATGATGCAAACAAACAGAGTCTCAGTATGACCATATGCACATCACCCCCAATTGCTGGATCCTATAGCGCAGTAGTTAATTCTGTGTGTCATATTTTATGTCACACTTATTAGCCTGAAGTGCAGTAATGCACGTTTCCATTCACAAGAGAACCTCTTCTGAATAACAAGGCCATGAATGGGTAATAATAAAAGTATATTCCATGTGGCAGGGACTGTGCTAATTAGGCAGACTTGGAAATCTCTGTCAAACACTATAAAATGTTACAGTGCTTATATAAATGTTTAATAATGAAAATGATAACAAACTGAATGGGGATGGCTTGGGGAAAACAGTCATTTGAATAGTTTTCTGAGCGTGAGGGATGAAACAGTCTATGGTTTCTGCAAAAGAGGCTTTTAAGTGACACATTTGACTAAAGGCTTGCCCCAATCTGCAGTCTAGCACACTCTAACAGGTACAGCCGAAATACAGGGAGCTTGGTCTCTTTTGGTGCTAGCCCCCAGCACCCGGGGGTCACTGGCTCAGCGGTCCCCCTCTCTCGGCATGGCAGAGGGATCAGCAGCCACTGCGGTGCAGCTGGCACTTCTTTACATTCTTCCCTGGACACCCAAAGCAAGGTGTTCATCTCTTTTCTCTGATGCCATGCGCTAGCTGCCACCTTTAGGATACCTCTGTGGGATTCAGTCACAGGACAATGATCTGCATCTTGCACACTGGAAGATTCAGAGCTATGGCTAAGGGCTAGGAAAAATTCAGTAATTCCCACGCCTCTTGCACAGTAACACAGAGTCCCACCTCATGTGCAGACCCAGCCTGCACTACAGCAGGGAGGCAGCAGGCTGCCAAAAGTGCCCTTTCGGCCTGGGTGCCACTGAGGGACCAGAGGACACATCCTTCCTCCCCAAGCATTGCTCTGAAACAAGAGTAGCAACTAGAGGAATTAAGAGCAGGACGCAACAGTGGCAAAGCCAGCATGTGCTGACAACTGACTGCAGGAGGGAATGCCCAGAGTATTAGTATTCACCCTTCTTCTGCTTCGCTTCCTGGCTGCAACATCCTCCCCAAAACTGCAACGCTGTCCTCAGCCATAATAGGCTAAATGCCTATTTTGATGAATGAAAATATGATGAATGAAAATATTTTGATGAATGAAATGAAAATACATTTCATTGCAGACAAACCAATTGCAGTGCTCATAAGTGAGACTAAATCCATGATAAGGTGATACGAAACCTATTGCTCCCCAACTCCAAAGACACTTTTCAGGAACATATGATTACTTCATCTTTTTCAAGTGGCACGTCTGCGATGACCTCGGTGGCAGAGCTCCACTGGCTGCAGTTCTGCTGAGCACCAGGTAGAAGTAATCTTGCCCCAGGCATGGCTTTTTCATTATTGAACAATTTTTATACTATAATATTTAACTTTTAAAACATTTAAAACTTCTTTAGAAGAACCCCAAAGTAAAAAAATAGTTTTGCACTAAAACAAAAGCAATTACATTGCTCTTATAATTAAATTATTATTATCACACACAATATATTCATAGCTCCCTGGGCTGGGGGAAAGCGTAAGATCTAAAGATAAATGAAAGACAGCAGGCTTTCATCTGATACCATTTCCACTTGTAAAGACCAAAATAATGCTATTAACATCAGCATGGCAGAGAGCAAAGCATGTTCTAGCATCCTTGTTGTGAAAAACTGTGCATATCGAAAGGCTCCCTGGCTATCCGGCAGGTTGTGCAGTATTCCTCACCTACAGAGATGAAGCACTGCCCCAGCTCAGGAGCGACCTGGCAGTGAGTTTTACCCGGTGACCATTCAACACATACAAACCTCTTTTTAGAGCAGATTCCCTTCCTCACAGGCAACTTTAGAGAAGCTTTCCCGTGAATCACGGGGTAGGCTTGCTAACTGCAGCCACAGCGGGACTGCAGCAGGGCCTGTTTGGGGGGCAGACTCTTGCCCCCCATGCTAGGTACAAGAGAGGGGGGTTAAACATTGGAGCGCAGCTCCCAGAATACCATGTACATTCTTATAGTTTGCTTTTTTAAACACTGACAACACGTGTAAGTTAGATACAAAATGCAGCTGGATCTGTCCTCGGGAGAGCTGAGTCCAGAGAGCCTGCCCCATCACCTCATAGCCCAGGGAACAGAGCCCAGCTCAGGGGCTGCAGCCTTGAAAAGCAATATGGAAATAATGAGTTATAGCAGCAAAGGCCCCACTGCACATCCCAAACCCTGTTCATCACCAAGATCTGTGATAAGGAAGAAAGCGTGCTCCATCCTTTTACTGTGGCTCGGAAACACTACTCTCTTGAGAGACGTGAGAAAAGTTAGGCTGGAGAATTAGGGACCCCTGTCGCTCCCCTTCCCCATGCTTTTTCAAAGCCATATTTTGCCCAGGTTTTACTGAACCCTGGTATACGGCTCATGAACCACAACCCATGCAGGAGGTGGTGCGGTAGCTTGCCAACCTGTTCACATCCTGTTCTTCTACTATAAATTGAAATAAATGTATAAATAGAAATATTTGAAGGATATAGTCAGGAGACTCCCCCAGGGCTGGAAAGTAACATTCAGGTCTCCCGCAGTGTGTTTATATGGGGCTGTTAGGACCAGCTGAATCTCAGGACTAATGATGTATTATGTCTGTGTTTTCCTGCAAAGCAGGCTGTACTTGGAAAAGGGAAATCTGAATCTTGACCATCTTGCTGAAGTCAGCTAAATGAGCTCTCTGGCGCAGAACTGACAGGAAACGGGGTATTAGCTGGGGGAAAATAAATGGAAGAAATGTCCTTCAACTTGGGCCCCTTCACAAGAACTGTAGGTTGCTTCCCTTTGGTCCTTAGTCAAGCTATAAGCCTCCTGTTTGTAGCTTTTTATTTAGGCTCAGCATGGCTCAGCATCTCTGAGCTGCTACAAAGCCAAATGGCCATGAATGTTGGTATTTTTCCTTGCCATCTAAGATGCACCACTGTGTCCATGTCTCTGACGCAGTAGCTGATTCCAGCTAATTTGCATCTTTTGTTCAAACACTTATTATGAATAATTTTGGGAAAATTTTATTTTTGTCTCTTCAACATAAAGTCATCAAATAAATACAAAGTGAACAAATATTACCACACAGCTAGAATATTTTTGCTTCGTTATGTAGTTGCTTCCTTGGCTCATTATAATGTAACTTCTGTTAATTCCATTTAATTTTTTTCCCCTCTGTTTTGCTTGTTTTACTTCATGGTACCTTGAGAAAGATACCAACATAATGATTTTCATTCTTCACTTCCTACCTCAAGCACAAAATTGCTGCATACAGATTTCCCAGCAGTTCAAAAGACTGTTTCACTTACTAACTCCTGTCCACCAACAAAATGGTTCACATTTTCCTTTATTTTTAACAGTGACAACTGTTTATAATTTTTACTGCCTCTGATCCCACTGTACAGAGACCAGAAAGGGCTTACTCATTCTGGCAATAAAAGGGGCTCTCGAAGTGGTCCTACAGCATAATAATACTCTGTTTGGTGGGTTTAGTATATCTTTTTAAAGCTAGACCTAAATTTTAACTTATAACTCACCTGTCAACCTCTTTAAAACATCCTAAGGATAAAGAGAACAGTTTAGGCTTAGAACAGAACAGGCTTCAGGAGTCTGGATATGTAAGTCTGAAGGAGGAAAAGAGAAGGAAAGAAAAGTATCCATCCCCGCTATTGCGTGGCAATGATATTCCATGGGGACATCTAAAATCTGAAGCATACAATTAATAATACTTTTCAAAGATGTACCAAGATATACTTAATGACCATTTTTAAAGTACTTTGAAATCTTCAGAATGCAAATGAACTTAAATGCAAGACAGCAAATGAAGCACAGCAAACTGCTCCAAAAGTCCAACCACACATCATGATGATAGGAACAGAAGAGTACAAGCCACTGAAAATACCAAGGAGAATAAACAAAGATGGATAAATCTTTAGTCCAGACACTATAACTTACACTGTCCAGATGCATTAGATCATGAAACCTCTGAAGAAAAGAGTCTATTTTTACTTTGCTTCTAGCTCCTTTTATCCACGTCTTAAGAACACGCCAACAAACATAGCTGTGTACTCTGTGTTATCAGATCTGTTCCACTCGCAATTAAATCAGCCTACGCACCCTTCATAAAGGAAATCACTTGCAGGGGTGCAGTGTGTGCTGACAGCAAGAAGCAGCAGCAGCAGTGCTGAAAGTACAGTTGGATCCTTGTCAACTCGACCTATTCACTGAATGTGACAGAGCGCAAACTGCCAGCTATGGACTTGTCCTGGAGGAGGACAGGGCCTCCTGGTGGTTCCATAACACAAATAATTAAGAGACAACAATACCAAAGGCCACATTTTTTTCCCAGTAGGCCGAGACCTGCTTCATGGGCTCAGTCTGTTGCTTTTTTCGTTAAATGAACAGCCTGGCCGGGCACTGGAATCAGCTTCAGTTCCTCTTGCTTTCCCACACCCCACATCAGGCAGTTTCTCAGATCTTCCTGTTGCTTCTATGGCCTCCGTGGTGTTGGTGGACAATGGACTTGGAGAGAGCAGCGCAGTCTCAGGCAAGGTTGGGGGACTCGCACAGTGACTGAGAGCACACGGTGCAGCCCCAGGCTCACAAAATTGTTCTGGGACAAGGGCAGGACAAGAAATGACACAGACAGAAAACTGCTTCTAAAAACTGCTCCCTTTCTTCCCCTAAGGGGAAGAAATGCCTTGTGTTGACAACAGGCCTGAAGCTTTCATCATGGAGAAGCACTAAATAAGAGGTTTTCTAACGCCAAGCTGTTTGCAGAGGTGATCACAAACCACAGAGCTGAAAGCCAAAAGGTGAAAGCCAAATGTCTCCTGAGCCTGAAAACACCTAAACCTAGTGTTTACTCGCTCCTGTATCTATTTAAATGTCAGAACAGCAGCTTCCTTCTGCGTCTTCCCATTCTTTTGCCATGAGCTGCAAACAAAACACACTGGAAAGCTGATTGTGGAGGCTCAGGGCAAAACCCAGCAAGATGCAAAGAAGGGGAAGATATCAGAGCAATCCAAGACAGTCAGGAGAGAGGATTCCTACCTTGTTGACAGAGCACATGTGTGATGACTCCGAAAGGCCATAGTCTTCTAGAAAGAGGCTGTAATTAGCTCAAAAGCTGACAAGTACCAGAGATAAGTGCGAAAAGAAACCAAGAAGAGAAAGCATTTTGCTACTGAGAAAGGCAACAGTCGTAACTCACACACTGTGCAGGTAGTTGGGTACTTTGCCAGAATTCAGCCCATGAAATCAACTTACTGCCAATCTCAATTGTGTTGCTGCCCCTTGAGAGGTGCCAGCTGGAAGCTGAAACAGAGTTTTGCAGATAACATTTTTTGGTTGTTACCAAACTCCAGTTGCTGTTCTATATATTTACTCACTTTATTCAAGGTTAAACCAGTTAATTCCAGGCCAAAACTCTGCACCAATTGCTTGCCACATTTGAGACTGACAGCAGCTAACTGTATGAATGGAAATGCAATCAGTCTTAATTTTAACACTACACGAGTAGATGACAGCCACAGCTGTTCTAGGCAAGACAGACTGTACAGCACACATAACACAGCCCACTGCAGGGAGAGACAGACCTGAATGAGAGCTTCCAAGACCCTATTTTCCTCTTGCTTCTCTTCTTGGCAGTGGGAGATCTTCAGTGAAAACCCAGATCTGCACCTGGGCTCCAGATCAGGTCCTAACCCGAACACTAACCCTAACACCTAACCCTAACCCTAACCCTAACCCTAACCTTTACCCTAACCCTAACCCTAATGGACCCTAAACCTAACCCCTAACCCTAACCCTAACCCTAACCGAGTGTCTGTGCAGCAGTGAAATCAGTTCCAAGCGACAGTGGTAACCAGCTACAGCTTTCAGTGCTGGCAGAAGGAGACTAGTTTTTTTTAATCTTATTTTAGTGTGGAAAGGGCAGGTAGAATGTCTCAGTTTGTCTCAGTTTGCAGATCAGTTTGTCTCAGTATTTTTTTCCAATTTTAGCTGACCGCATGAGTACAAACATATCAAGGTTCAGCAATATCAAAACTGAATCCACATCTTAATCCTGGCTGCATGTTGCAGCTGAATTTTTAATGTTATCTCCCAGTCTAAACTCCCTGTCCAAGATCCTACCCTTGAAAGCTTTGCTTTTTTCTGAAGGCCACAGCTATCCACTTAACTGGGGGGCTGGTGGGGAAATGGGGAAAAAAATTCTAATCCTTTGAGGTTTGTCAATTAGTTGATTTTGATCTGGTTTATACTACTGAAAATCTGGAGTAACTCCATTTATATCAATAGAAGAGTATCAGGACAAGCAGCAAAAAAGAGTTATCAGATGAAAATTAAATTCAAGTGCCCTTAATGCAATGTCATCTTTACTTTTTCCTTTAAGACAAACTCTGGCTATTAAAATTCTATTAATTTCTGAATTACTTAGATATAGGGATAGGAAGAAACCTTGAGCTGTCCTAACGCGGCATCAGTAATGCACATAGAAACAGTGACTCTGATCTCCTTTAGGAGATGTGAGCTAGTCTAAAATGCTCTTCTGATTGAACTCTCCCTGCTGAAACGTCTGGCTAGGACACCAGCAATCAGAAAGCCCTTAGCAAGGGCTCATCAGTCAGAGAGCTTAGCAACTACCTACTTCCTCCCACTGGAATCACCAAGATTATTTTAAAGAGGTTCCTCAGTGAATATGGAGGGCAGCTTTGTTTCCAGTGTGGTAGTGATCTCTATAACTTCCTTCACATAACTCCTCCTTCCTTATGGGACATGCAAAAATTCAACAGCGAGATCAGCAGCAATGTGATGAACGGTCGCTAAGACAGACTGTGGACTTACTTCAATAAATAGCACATCTATCTTGCTAGATTCAGAAAAGTTTGAGTTGCTGCTGCATTTTCAATCATAAACTGGGAAATTTAATCGGTATCCTTCCATAACTTTTTTATTTTTTGGCTATGAAACATCACAAATAAAAAGGAGTACAGTGAAGTCAGCTTACTTGACTAAGAAGGAAAGCCTTTCAGGGTGGGAGTTTGGGCTGTGGGAAAACAGGGCACACAAACTAGCTATCCCTCAGCTATCCTTGATTTACAAGCACCAAATGTTGAAGAACAGATATGCATTATTTTTCTGCTTTAATGTGCAACTCTCAAAGCAAATATGTGCAAGAGATGAGATGAGATGAGGCTAGAAGTGAACGAAGGCTACTGGGTAAGAGAAGTAAAAAGCAAAAAGAGGAAGCACAAGACAAGACTTGGGCTAAATTTTTAATAAGGAGCATTTAGAAGCACCTAGTTTCTTCTGCAAAGCCAGTGAATCTTTAATGCAGAAATTGCTTCGAAAAGGCAATTATCCCAAAAAGAAATTACTCTGCTCTGCAGCGGGACAAAATTTAATAATTAAAGTGCACACTGAGAGATTTTACTGCTATTTTAAGTACTTTCCTAGTGCAGCCTCAACTATGAAGATTCAATTGTTGCTTCCCTTACGTAAGACCAGCAAGCAGTTCAAGCTAAAACTGCCTGTAAACCAGGCTGTTCTAGAAATGTGACTGCCTTTAGCAATCACAGGCAAAAGCAGATTCTCCAGGAAGGCTGGGGGTATCATTCTGGGGAGTATAATGCAAAGAAGGAACTTTTAAAAATAAAATACCCCAGGTGATCTACAGGATGAAGGCATTAGCATGATGTATAGCCCAGTTGCCCTGCATTTCCTGATCTCTTCTCAGGGCTTGACTTTTCATCTTCCAAGGGGCAGAGGGCCAGGCTATGAACACATTTACCTGTGTTGATGGTAATATGATGGCACCTAGGAAGGGACATGGGTTGCTTCATTTGTAATCTCCACGTAGCAGCAATGGAGCAACCAAGAATCCAACACAGTGACATCCTCCACAGTAGTTTGTCTTATTCCATCTATGTCACTCTCCTGAAGGGGTTAATAGACTATGAACATGCCCCTTTTATATCCTCTTCTTCTCCCTTATTAAATTACCTGAGGTAGGATGCCATGGTAACATGTTAGAAAAGGAACTGACATTCATGCATGACAGAAGGATCCAGTGCAAGTGTTCCTCACTCACCCAGGAGCAGCATTACACAGACGGGAGGTGCAAAACAAGCCACTACCAAACAAACCAAATGTCAAATATCACAGAGCTTTCTCCACGCATCCACATTTTTATTTGTTCCCTCTGTGGAACAGAGCGGGTGAAGCGCTGCTCCAGCTCCCCACACTCTGCTCTATCTGTGAGAGAGAAATCTAAAAACAAATTGCAGTAGAGATTTGTAACCAGTGTGGAAAGTACTGAATGTATCTCAGATGGGACATTTTCAACATAGCACACGTCTGAAACAAGAAAAACGAGGGGCACAGAGGCAGCCCTGCATATTAACTATTGCAAAGTTCCTCTAGGGCAGCAGCGGTTTCCAGGCTACACCCGGTAGTGTCTGGCCCCTCAGGATATGGGTGAAGGAGTTTGCATCTATATATCTGTCCATGTAGACAAGGCCAGAAAGACTCCGCAGCTGAGGACCTGCCAGGTCCTCTAAGGGGACATGAGCTCAAAAAACTAATGGATAACAAAGACACAAGGTAACTAAACTTTCTTTTCCCTTGCTGACTTGTGCAGGACACATTACGCTTCCAAAATTACAGCAGAAATAACTTCAATTATACAATCCAAGCCTTTTTAAAATGAAAAATGCAGGCAGTGAGATCTTGCAAATACATACACAGTTGACCAAACTGGAAACTACTGCTCACTCAGGCATGTCCAGGCTTCTTTCCCTTCTCCTCCTCTTTCCCCTTCTTATACTTTCCCTCCACCTTCCCTTTACTAACATGCCCTACACAAATATCCATTCATAACCATGCTGAAAAGCAGGGAGGCTTTTGACTTATTCAGGAAAGAGGATGCAAAGGTTTTGTTGCTGTGTTTTGAGAGGATGTTTTTGTCATTATTATTTTATTTTTGATAGGGGTTTTTTTCCTAGCTGTTCAAGAAGGTATTGCTCTCTGACAACGGCTGTCCATTCAAGCACTGGTCTGCATGCTTAAGAGAGACTTAACCAGCTGTAGAATTAACCGGTGCTCTAGATTTTTTTCCAAGAACTTCGTAAAGATCGTTTGGCACTCCCAGGCACCACCAGAATTCTGCTGTCCTCTCTAGACTTGTTTATGAAACTTTAAAATCTTATGTCTACTTGAAATACAACTCAGTGCTTTCAGAAACCAAGGTAACTTCCTATTCTGTAATCTTCTCAGCACAGTTCAGGTTGAGTGGAAAAGGCTGAGGAGGAGGAAAATATGTTTATTTTTAGCTGCATGTGACTGAGATGGTACTGCAGGAGAAATCAGAAAGACACAGCAAGCAGAGGAGCATATTAGAGAGTCGTATATCTTCACTGTGGTGATTAAATCCAGGCAAGCAGACTTCTTCCACAAAAGGAGGTGTGGAAGAAGAGGAGGATCAAGAAAAAAGAGCAAGAAGGGGAGGGATCTGAGCAATTTAAACAGTGGGAGGAAACATGAAAACTGCCACTGAAGGATGGGAGGGAAGTAAAAGGAGAGGCAGAGGTCTGCATCTTCAAAGAGACCACAGACAAAGAGGATGGAGCCTAAACAGAGAGGCATTGGCCCTACACGTTCAAAGGGTTACACATGTGAGCAGCACATCCAGAGGTGTTACCCACAGAAGTGGAGGCCTGGCAGACCGGGAGCTCCAGCTGGAAGAGACTGTCTGGGACCACGAGCGGCTGGTTTCTGCTTACTGAAGAAGAGGAGGAATCTGGGTTAGGATGGCTCCAGAGGAGGGTCTGAGGTGATGTAGTGGCTGTCAGCGCAAGAGTGAAAGGGGAGGGTGCTGCTAAGACACATTGCAGTTGCAACACCAGAGGTATTTTGTTTCCCTGACATCTGATTCTCAAATGGAAGGCATGTGGTCTTCCATCAAAATATTGGAAACAAAGGCAGAATAGTGTGTTAAAAGGTAGGGAACTAAAAGCAAACACTGAAGAAAAGGTTTAGGTAGAAGAAGAAAAAAATACTGAAGAGCGTAAGAATTCAAGAGTATTAACAAAAGATAGAAGTTGTTTGCACAGCAATCACGTAGTTTCATACTACTTTCTCACACACAACTCTTTTAGTTAAATTGCATTCGGCTTTCCTTTGTTCTGTGCTTTGAATTGATTCCAATCTTCCAAAATATTTTCATCTTATTTATTGAAGAAACCCACAACACCAAACAAGGGGGAAACCAAGCAGATCACTAATTAAAACACAAGGTGTGTACTTGGGGCTAGAAAGTGCCTGGAGGCATGAGGCTAAGCAGAGGATAGTCTTTAGGTAGCGGGAGGCTGGGAAGCACTGTGACTTAGTCGCATAACTGACTCACGGTGCTTCCCTTGCCTCCTCCTCTTCTCTAGAGCAAAGGGCTGGCGGCAGGAATTTTGTTTCAGTCTGTGCTTTTGCCACTGGGAAATTACTGCCCACACTGCAAGGAGTGAGCTGCTCGGCTGGGGCAGGGGAGTGAAAGCTTCTCCTGTCCCTGCTTTCCCGGGACTCCCATGATGCAGGGGAAGGTAATAGCTGTATTTCCACATGACTAAGCACCAAGAGTCAGATTACTGCATCAGGCACGTTCTTCCATAGCCTTGCTTGCTTGCACAGAAATGTGGGCTGAGTCACAGTTTGGCCATAAGCTGCCCACAGTTCATATGCTGAAAAATCAGTTGGTTGAGGTTTAACTTAGTATAGTCAGCGTGGTCAGCTGAGGAATAAATTTAGATTGAAGCCGTCTGCACAAAGGAAGAGCAGAGGTGAGCTGATGTTGGTTTAGCAACAGGTATAACCCCAGCTGCTTTGAAGTCAATGGTTCAACCTCCTGTTGTTTACGGCAGGGTCAGGATTTCATCACAACGTCTTTTTTAATTAAGGTCTTGATTTTTTTTTCCACATATTGACATGGTGCTAACCTTCAATCCAGGTCAATATGTAACAAAGCAACACTCTCAAAGCAATTATATTAATGGCAAGAAAGAGAGACAAACTCACTGACAGTAGTTCTGTTGCTGGGAAGGGTCTAGGAGACTTACAGCCATGGAAACAACTCCCTACTGACAGAGCTCTGGTAAGGCCTACGCTGCACTGAGCTGTAACTCAGTTTGTAGAAATCCCTGGCAGCACTGATTAAAAAGGACACCCAGCACCCAGATTTGGGTGCTCTCTCTGTCCCTGCTCCATCTGAAAGCCAGATCAGCTACTGCGGTGCCAGAGGTGGAGTTAAGCATGAGCTGTGCCTTCAGGAGAGCCATGGCAAGTTGAGACGTGCCACCACGCAGAGCTGCCAGGCTCTGGGAGCTTACTCAGGGAAGAGAGGGGGCCAGGGGTGGCCTTTCAACCACGGCAGATCTCCCCGTCCCTTGCAGTCAGGAGGGAGCATCAGGACTTGCCACTGCTTCTCCTTCTATCCTGCACCTCAAAGCACCTCTCCAGTGGGAAGTCCCACTGCTCACACCCAAAGCACATCTGTGCAACAGCACTGACAGTGCAGGAAGCCGTACGGGGCTGGCTCAGATGCAGTTCATCCGCAGCTCCTGCTGATTGCTAGGGAAGGGACAATCCTCCCATCCTCCCAGGGACAAGCCCACAAAGCACTCCCATTAAATGTAAGATGTTAAATTACTCCCATAGCTGGGCTTGCATTTTCTCCCTAGCTCTCTGGGTATTGTTTGGAAGCCATTAGATAATTGAGCACAAAGGCTAAGATAACATAATTTGAATAACAGCTAATGAAACACTCTGCAATTATTTCTGAACATTTTATCTGTCTTCCCGCTCTCGCATGGCAACTGCAATTGCCTCCCTCTTATAGAAATCTCTAGGCAGGTGACGATACACCAGAAGTGTACACTTTTCATTTCAGTTTCTCCTTCTCTCGCTTGACCTCTTAATCCACCTCCCTTTCCCTCTGCTGGAGCTGATCGCCAGCTGTGTCTCCACACAGAGCCCATTCCCCAGGACAGCAGTCCATTGCCCCTCTCCCACCTCCATTCAGCACCTGCCCTATACCAGTGCATGGTGCTGATACAGCAATTTTGCGTAGGAGCTCCCTGCAAGAAAGGAAAAGGAGAAAGATTAGGAAAGGGGAACTGCCACTCTCACCTCATAACCTAAGGACAGATAGGAGGAGCAAAGCTGGCTCAAGGATTTATGGAAGGATAGGAAGCAACGCAATTTGCTGCCCTGAGGATGAGGATGTTCACAGAAGCTCTTGGTCTCACACCTTCATTCCCAGCCTTTCCCTCCGAGGCAGCAGCAGCTCCACAAATACTGTGGGTAAAATTATATCCTTTGCTGAAGCACCTGCGTGCTTGTGCAAAGACAGCAGTCCCTATGCTGAAAAGAAGCCGTGACTTATAGCTGTACTCTTGAATTTTTCACCAAATTTAATTTGAGCTCAGTGTGATGAAATCCTTGCCCACAGATACGTCTCAAAAATAGACAACAACATAGCTGGCAAAAGATAACTCAGGTGTTTATTTATAACAGCTTCAAAAATTTTTCACCTGCAGCTTTATTGGTTGTCTGGCAAAATGAAGATTTGACCAGCTGGACAAAGGATTATCAGGAAGCTCAGTGTTTATACTTCTAACATAGGACCACCTGCCCAGTTTTAGCTGATCTGTTTAAAGTAGTCAAACCAATTATTGATAGGAGTAAAGTTTGAACAGGTAGTATGGGAACCACCAGCACAAGAAACTAATCTCCAGCCTGCCTGGAGGCAGATCCAGGAGAGGATGATTTCCAGTGCCAGCTCGGTGGGAAGGTTGTATCCCCGCTCCACAAATGCTGCCATAAAAAGGGCAGGGACAGCACTGCAGGCAGGGCTGATGAAGGCCATGCTGAACGTCACCAAAAAGCTGGAGATGTTGCAGGTACAATCGCAGCAAAGGAAAGCAGTAGATCAGGACAATATATTTTTAACTGAGTTTGTAACTTAGTTTTGTTGGGGTTGTTTGTTCTTTGTTTGTTTTGTTTTCTTCCAGAATTTACTACTCTCTAGAAGGCAAAAGAAGTGGGAAGTGCTGTCTGAGTGGTGGGAGAATGACACAGACAGAACTAACACAGATTTCTGCTACCATCCTTGGAAACACAGAAAAGACTTACTGATAAAGTAGCTGAATTTAGATGAGAGAACATGTTTTAAACTGATGGCTCAAACGTGCTGTTGGAAGCCTATCTAGAACTCCATATGAAGCAGTAGGGTTTAATTCTGTAATATCCAAACACAATCCCAATAGCAGGCCTCACCACAAAAATCTGCTTCACGATGTCAGGGCTCTCACTCCAGCATGCAGTGAATTGTCTCCGCAATACTTCTGATTCATGTCTGCAATTTCATCCCTGGTTTAGCCTATCTTTAACTACCCAGTCTGTAGAAAGAGCCCATATAACTAATGCTGTACTACCTAATAGTGTTTTCTGTAAATAGCAAACCCAAATCAGGAAGATGATGCATTTCTGTATGACTCTACTGGATCTCAAGTTCCGACATGATCTACAGTTTATGTGGAGATGTTAGATCCATCTTTATAGAGAGTTACTGACTGATAGGCTGGCCTGGTCTCTAGTAAATTGCCCGCAGTAAATTAAAATATCGACAAAGGCTTCATTAGCCCCAATTTCCTAGTACTTGATGCTAACCTGTAGAGGCCAGGAAGGGATTTCTGTTCCTCTAAAGAGAATTTAAAGCTGCTTAGATAATAAAGCCTACATCTGAGCAAAGGACCCTCACTGGCTGCAAGAGGATCCCACTGAATTTTGCAGCAAACACAAGCAAAATAATGGCATAATGTCCCAAGTAATATGAAATAAAATGGGGCCCATGTGTCTATGCTGTTTTGCTACAAGACCCTGAGAAAAGATCATGGGCAGATTCTCACACACACCCCCTGAAAACCAGCTCTATGTTCTCCTCCAAAACCATTCATTCAAATGGAGAGAAAGCTGTGACTGGAGACTATAAACACAGCTTGATGCAGCAGTTTTTCACAAGGACTGCAAAATCAACACATCACAAAACTTCCACATGTGGAAAAAAATGCATCTGTAAGCTTAATGGAGCAGTGGGACACTTGTCCTGAGGAAGGGAGTTACCTTGGATGGGTATCCGTCAGCTGAAAGACAGTTTGACCTGAGGAAACGAACTAGCCTGGAGAGTTATCGGAAATAAAAACTTCTGGTTTAGAGGAAGTTTGCAGGAAGCACTAGCTTATTGCAAGTCGCATGGTAATAAATCATGTCTTCTAGAGGCAGGTATTGAGCGTGATAAATGCTCTCAAGATCTCTAAAGCACCTGAACATCTTGGTCTCGCTGAACCGTGCTGGAACAATCAGCAAAACCTTGTACCCATTACAAGCTGACATGTTACCTCTGGAGCACATTTGAAAAAAATTGCCAGTCTTTAAAAAGCATTATATCTTAACACTTACTTTTCAATGCAAAGCAAAATGTACCAAGTTACAATTTTAAGACTCGCAGAAAAAGCGATCTTCCTAGGCCACTATGCTGGTATTGTCGATGTTTCCAGCAATCTTTCTGGCCCTCCACGCACCCAGCTCCCAAAGGCAAGTCCTGGTCACACACGAGATGCAGCACGTCAAGGATATACATTTAGAAGGTTCAAAGGAAAATGAAAGGGCTCCTAACATGAAACAGAAAACCTAAAGAATGGATAATACATGCATAAAAAGCTGACGACTAGATAATTGGTTTCATTAAAAGATAAACATCCCTCTCTCCTAATGACATTACTGTTGATATTACTCCATCAATACCGTCCAGCTTACCATAACCCCTTTATGTGACTGTGGAGTCATGTTCTGCTTTCCAAGAGCCCCTGCCTTATGCCTGCCTAGAAGAAAGATCAAAGAATCTTGTTCATGACCTGAGCTCTTCAGCCATTAGCCAGTACTCTTCAGCATGGCCTGTAAGTGGCTGATAGCTACATCTCATCAGGAAAAACTAGGAAAAAAAATATCAAAAAGAACAATAAGTATTCAAAAAATGGGTATGTATATAGAACAAAAGAGAATTAAAAAGCAATCGTATAAAATACATTTTCCCCCCACGCAATAACACTAGGCAGAAAAAACGGTTGAAAACCATCTGTTTATTATATTTCCTAGCTTCACAAGTGATGTGAAAAATCACTCCTCTTCAGAAAAGAGTCCCAGATATGGAGGACAATGGAATATTTTGGGAGAAGAACCCAGTTAGACTAATATGTCTCTATGTAATTTTAAAGTCAGAGAAGAATACTTGCAATATCATGAATATATCAAATATTTTAAATACTGGGAAAATGTTAACTGTATTTTCACAAGATATATTTTCTCTGCTATTATAAAAGGAGGATTACACAGATGTAATATGATATTCCCTTTATAACTGTGATTAATACTCCTTTTATCATAACTGAAAAATTATCTGTAATAAAAACATACACAATTTGTCTTTTGTGCATTAAGAAAGCTTGTTCATAATTATAATTTGAACCACACTCCTCCAGAAGGCAGTTTTGTTAAGCAAGGTTAGCCAACCCCAGGCAGGAAAGCAGAACACGTCGCTCTCACAACACACATACACGCCCCAGAACAGTTACATCCATATTCCCCTGAACTCAAAGCCCTGCAAGAAAAGCAAGACGGCACTTACCGATAGTGTTTTGTTCCACAGGAGATTGACAGTCGCAAGACCTTGTTATGATCTTAACTGAGTATCCCAATTGAAAATTCCCAACAAGGTTTCACTACACCCTAGATTGACAGCTGCTAAGATGATGGACAGGAAAGCAGTAAGTCTTAATTCCAGTGCTGCAAAACCGGGTAACTGCCTTTGCTGCTTTGGATGTACAAGAGCCCACAACATAAGGTATTCCCCTTAAAGATAGTCTAAATCTCATCTGACCAATACAAACACTTCCTCTGCTTTTGCGCAGTAGCAACAGGACTAAAATATGAAGTATCTCAGTCTATATTTTGTAGGTGTTTGCTTGGGTTTTGTGTGTTGTTTTTTTTTTTCTATAAGAACATGGGAGAAAGCCTCCCAGCCTTATTCAGCCTTTATGTTTACTGGCCCCGATTCATGCTTGCCATGTTTCGGGATGAAGACATTAGTGCAATGAGAATGTAGTGAGTGTGGCCACATTATCATCAAATAATAACTTGATCAACACATGAGATAATCTATCTAACCTAACTTAGCTCCAGCCACAGAGTCTTGTGCTGTATATTCTGTCTAAACATATCAGTGCATCTCCAGCTGCTGAAGGATTAAATAAGCACCAGCAATGGCACATTTGCAAAAATGCCTCATTGATTTCAGAAGCATCCTATAGCTTCTGGTTCTTGCAGCACTCTAGCACTTTGCTGCAAGACGACCAGAAATCTGGTGTATTCTAAGCTTGGATGTTTTTGAAACGATCTGGATGTTCTGAGATTTGTACCAGGGCAGTCCCCATTGACCAAAAGCAGCTCCCGCAGCCCCCATGGGTCGTTCCTAGCCACTGCATAATTAAAACAATCCACCTGCTCCAAAGCCATTTCCTCAGCTGCGGAGCAGTACACACACAGATGTGATACTTTCCTATTATAGCACCCCTGTTTGGGGATGGCGTGGAGGCTGGCACACTCACTGCAGTCATTCTGCCCATGAAGTCCAGCAAAAAACATTAGGCACCCAAAAATTCCAGCAACTCCTTCCCTAGAGTTACAATAAACCTGCTTCCAATTTGTTGTCCATCCATTGCTAATTTCCTTATCATTTCACACATGGTAATGAGACACACGCTGGTCACATGACCTTCCCTCTGGGGCCTAATGAATATATATCACGCATAATTAAGGAGGACCTGTTTTGGCATACAAATTCATTAGTGTTTTAATATAAAAATGCACAGAAGGGGAATTAATGTTTCATGACAACTAAAATAACCCTTTCTGCTAAAAATGTGACCACACTGAAACCATCTATTTATATGTTTTTGTTTTCTAATGAAGTCAGCATTTAAAAATCTCCAGAATGCACCACTAAAGACTAGTTGAGTATTTAGAAAATGATGGTGTACAGTTTTTGGCAGATTTCATCCAGATCTCATAATGTTTCCTAACGCTCTGGCATGACTGACATGAGTTTCTCCTATTAGTGCAGAATTTTCTCCCCCTCCAACAGTTTGCTATCAACATTTGAAATGGAAGCTGTAGCTTCAGTTCGAATGCCATATCAAACAAGCTGATAAGGCTGTCATTTTTTTATTTTTAAGGTATAATTCAAGTGCAGCCTTATATCACTGTAGTAAGGATCTCTTTCCACCACATCTAAGAAATCAGCTGTCGATTTGGGCTTCTCAAATTTTTAGGAGGAAAAATGGAAAAGTGAGAAGTCTGGAAAGTTATTTAAAGTGCAGATGGTGACTTTACTTTTTAACCTTTTCATGCTTGTTATGAGGATCTCTTAATACTATATTAAAATGTAGCATCCTCTACTAGAGTGCGCACATGTCTGGTAACACTGTCCTCATTCCACCAGCACAGCACTTAGTAATCAGCAGAACTGTTTTGGATATGACCAACCCCACAGCAAAGGCTCAGGGTGGCCAACACTCAGTCTGACCTACGACTGAAAAATGAGGGAAATGAGAAAGATTCAGATGCTTTCTGTGAAAATCAGGGGTAAAATTTAAACCTGGTATGTCAGCAGATTTTTTTTTTTTTGTACACTTGGAGTGGGACACCCATCTCCAGCTTTGCTGGCTTGGAATTGGAATTCTAGATATTTCTACATTTTCACAGAAACACAGAATCAGTCAAACTGGAAGGCACCTCAGGAGACCAGCCTCCTGCCCAAGGGTCAACGCTGAATTAAGACCAAGTTGCTCTGGGTCTTCCAGTCAAGTCTGGGAGATCTCCAAAGACAAGAGATTCACAGCCTCTCTGGAAAACCTGTTCTTGTCTTCACAGTGACTTTCTTCCTCCTTATCTCCAGTCAGAACCTTCTCTCTTCCAATTTATGACCATTGCGTCCTGTCCTGCTAGACACTTCCATAAAGCACGTGGCTCCAGCCTCTCCGTAACCTCCCGACAGGACCAGGCAGGCTGCTGCCGGGACCCCTGAAGCCATCTCCTCGCCAGGCTGAGCCCACCCAGCTCCCTCAGCCTCTCCTCAGAGGGCAAGGTCACACACCGCTATGCGGACGGGCAGATTCTTCAGGGATCCTCGCTAGAACAATGACATAACAGTGTTGCTACAATCAAATGTGTATTTTAACCTGGACCCTCTGCAGATCAGGTCATTTTAACACATAAACATTTAACATATACAAAGCTCATGCAGTCTGCGGAGGAAGCAGCCACCAGCGGAGGTGCCCTGACTGGCCCGGGCGCCCAGGACCCGTTTAAAGGAGAAGTGGGTACGTGACCAGCTCGCCCATGGCTAATGGCCACCCGCCGCACGAGATGGCACACCAGGGGCTGAGTTAGGGGGCATGGGCCCCAGGCAGGTGCTACAGCTCCCGACCACCCTTGTGGCCCTCCACTGAACTCCCACCAGTTTACCAGCATCTTTCAGTTTAATTAATAGCTTTTCTTCTGCAATCATTAAGGAATAATTTCTGAAGTACTAAAAGTTGTGACTAAGTCCTGCTGCCTGAAGGCCCCTGATTCCCAAGAGGACTGCCTCTGGGTCAAGAGCTCATTGCTTTCCAAAGGTCACCTCCAGCTGCCTCTCTCACAAGAGGCTGCTGTTTTCATCGGTCCCCTCAGCAGGGCATTACACAATGCAGGAGGCAATGGAAGTTGAACGTGCCCAGCCAGAAGCACAGGATTTCAGGACAATGCGAGCTCAAAACTGGCTGAGCTGGTAAAAAGTGCCTGTAATAAGGCTGTGTGTTTCCCGTGCCTTGTTTCAGTGCCCTTGCTGGTCACCTAAAAGTGCTGAAGCACCATAGTGCTTCAAGACACTATTTTTGAAAGCATGAGCAGTAACAATTTTTTTAATACAGGTTTATGAAGACATACACTGTTTGTCTGTTTTAAAAGAGCTCTCATAACTGTTCTTCACAAAATTTGAGCACCTTTATGCTCTGCAGTAAAAAGATGAAATTTAAGAGGCTGGGTTCAAGTGTGCGAGACGTCCTTTGCTACCCCTGTAAAAAATATTACCCAGTTCTGACTGAATTCAAGCCTCACTCAACAAAAGCTTGGCACTTTTAGGCCAGCAGCTAGGTTTTCCCTGGGCTCCCTGTACACTGAGTGTCCCCGGCTTGCAGACGCAGTGGCTGAGCGGGGCTCGCCCTCCTGTGCCCGCTTGCCTCCTGGGGCACTGGAACTGCTGCAAGATCATCCCTCTCGTACTGTTGTGCCACTTGTGCGGCATAGAGGCTGGAAGAAGTGGGCTTCCCGGGATGGACAGTTGGTCTAGATTAGGTGAGAAATATTTTACCACTAACCACTGTGGAACCACTATATACTGTCGGTTCCTTTGTTTTACTATTTGATTTCCCATCAAGATCACAACATGAAGCTTGAAAACATATTTATAAATGATTGCAGAATTTATTTAGAATCACAAAATCTTGGATGGAGGCAGTGCTAATAGAGAAAGTAATTTAGGACAGAGCTGAGGAAGGCTATGACTTCTTCAGATGGGGACAACAGATCCTTGGGCATAGAGGCTGGAAAGGGGATCAAGCAGTAGAAGAGAAGAGCAGACAATACAAACAGTGGCTTATGTGTAGTGAAAGGGTAGGAATCAAGATGGGAACCCAGGACTGCCTCTTATGGCCTTGTCCCCTTCCTGATGGTTGTTTAGTCTGAAAAGGTGCATCTGTTCCACGTATTCCCACTTACCAAAGACCAGAGCTCCCAAGATCCTAAGAGAGGCTGGGAACAAGTGGTCAAGGATGTGAAGATTCACATGAGTAAAAACTGGAACTGGGGCAAGGAACTGCATTGGTACAAGTGGATACTGCTGAAGCTGAGGAGACACAGCCTATCCTGAAGTCTCTTTCCTCTGGAGTAGAAACCAGGTCCCTAGAGCTGCCAAATGTATGAGCTATTGGCACCTATCTGTGAAACTCACTGCCATCCTGTGCCTCCTCCAGCACCTCCTCACATATTAGATGACAGTCTGCTACTGCTGTTACTCACTCACTCACTCAAGCAGCAGAGTCTGTAGTGTGGATCCAGATTCAGCCCTGCTGATAAGGAAGGTAATGCAGTAACGTACACAGATTTTTCACCTGCGAATGCTTTTAAGAATCTAGAAAAAAAAAGGTGAAAAGTTGAAGAATGCATGGTGGGATCCCTATTTTGATGCAAAGAGGGTGTTGAATACATTTAGGGAAAGCTGCATCACCTTTTTTTGTTATTGAGAAAGGAGTAAGCATGGATAAATACAGACATTGAGTGCTCAAAGCAAATTCAACATACATCTATCTCCCACTAGGAGAATTCCAGCAGAAGCATCCAGCTCCTGCCAGTAAACCTCATATTTCTAGAAGAAAAATTATGTATGTAACTATGTTATAGTGATAGCACATAGCATTCATCTCACCTAACTTAGGGTAGCCAACTACCCTAAAAGAAGCTGTTCAGATTCACCTTCATGGGCAATGGTGAAAAATTTTGCCTGATCCTAATCCTAATTCTTCTCTTTATTTAAAAAAAAAAAAAGTTCAGATTAATCAATCACTAAATTGTTCTATCGATTGTAAAGGAAAAGAGGATGAATAACTAAAATGTAGTTGGTCTAGATTAGGTGAGAAATATTTTACCACTAACCACTGTGGAACCACTATGTACTTTCAGTTCCTTTGTTTTACTATTTGATTTCCCATCAAGATCACAACATGAAGCTTGAAAATGTATTTTTAAATGATTGCAGAATTTATTTAGAATCACACATTCACCAGCTACTTGTAAGGTAAACTGTGAGCTAAAAGATTAAATGAATCCTGTTGGACGTACTGAGGAAAACAAAAATTCAGTTGAAAAACAGAAACAGCAAGGAAAAGCAGTTCACACACTGGCATCAAAATGTTCAGAGAAAAATTCTGTTACTTAAAAGTAGCAGAAAATGTATGATGTTGTCCTTTCATCAAATTACATAGTACTTGTATGGTAGGGAGAGACTGTGAAAATTAAGATGCTATTGGGAAAGTAAAATCCAGTGACATGTATAATTAAAAAAAAAAAAAGACACTGACCACTCTATGAAGTAAATGCAGTAAGTGGAAAAAGAATTGTTAGAAGCCTTTGCCAGAATCTTTTACTCCTCTGCAGTTTCTTGGATATAAGCCTGGCCTCTCAATAGGTGCAAAGGAAGACAAAAAGAGCAAGACAGAGTAGAATAGTCAGGTGTCCAGAGGAGGACAACTTTGAGACTTTTGCAGCTCTAATAATGGGAGTGAAAGTCAGCTACCAAATGGGGTTTGTGTCATGGAGGATGTGAATCCAGTGGCAGAAAAATTTGTTCTTGGAAAGGAAATTATGTTGATCCTATAAATGAAGAAACTGTCAATGAGCCTGAGCTGGCGTTCATATCTGCAGCGGAAAGCCACAAATGCCAATATGAGACCAGGGAACCTTAACAGAAGACAAATTCAAGGTCATCCAAGTAGCAAAGCAGAAACAGTGAAGCTAAAATCCCTCGTCTATTGACAAGCTCACCCACAGGGTTTATTTAACTGATAAACACTTAAAAACTATGAAATGTACTTTAATGGACTGGCTTGTGAGTTAATGAACCAGCACATTCCTCTAGATAGAATCAGAACAGCTTGGCTGAGATTCCTAAGCCGTGATGGTTTTCTTTGACTCATGTGCCAGATGCCTGTACTTTTAGGCCAGGTATTCTTGCTGTTTCTCTGAACTTTTAAAAGCCTCTGGTCTTTTGCACAGTGACAATTTGTAATTTCCAAGGATCAACTTTTTTTCTTTCTGATTTCTGATTCTTTCTTACAATAAAAAGTATTTTTTTAGCTCTGTTTTGCCTCACTACCTCATGGCCTTGCTCTGCTCAGTGTTTTGTCTCTAATAAAAAGGCATCATTTTTTAATAATGTAGCTCTTTGTGCAATTAGGGAGAGTGATATTATACTGCAGTTTGTCTTTCAGACTGCAGTATGATGTTTTTACATGCTTCTCTGTAAGCCTTACGGCTTAAAAGCCCATACGGCTTTTAATTCAGCAAAAATTTTCTGCTCAGGGTGACTTGACTGAAGGATCACCCTTTGGTGCACACAGATACACCATGCTCAAACGGTGCTCAGAAGTGGAGCTCATCCTGTAGGCCTTGGGCCATAAAAGGACAGCCCTTAGTTGCCCAGCCTGTGCTTTGCTCCTGGTGGCCTTTTCCACAGGACAAGTCTTGAGAGTCCTAAATGCTGGGTAGATCATCATGGCAGCATCAGCAACCTACCATCGCTCTCAAGGTTGTTTGGCTTTCTTTCTGACTTCTTCCAGGGTGCCCTGGATTTAAATGGGAACATGCAGCCAAGCCCACAATGCTCCAAGGAGACGAGCAACAGAAATGAGTCCAGGCTGCGTCTCCCAGTCACAGATACAGCTTCCTGGAGTCCTTCAGAGCCCCTCCTGTGCACATGGATATATAACTGCTATGGAGAGGAAGGACTTCAAGAAAATGTGTCATAACAAAAAGAGGAAGGCAAATGCCTTCCCATAACCTTAGAGATGTTACCCCTATCATAACTTCAGTGTTCATGCAGGAGCACCTGACTGCCAGCTTGCTCCTGTGCCAGAGGTAGCAAGTCTCTCAGGCTTCCTTCGCAATTTAAAGAGTGTGCTAGCACCAGCCAGGAGACACTGCCAGATGCAGAAAGTTTTAAGGCAAACTAATGGTGTTGGATACCCTCCTGCTCTAATCTCAATTTAAATTAGTAACTAGAGGCAACACACCGGGAGCTTTTCTAGTCTACTTCCTCAAGAAGTAAATCAAATCTCGAATAAAATATTCAACATTTGGAGGCTGAGCACAGAATGCTGCAAGTCTGAGCACAGCCCTTAAGTGCGCACTGAGGAAGCGCTTTTCCTAAGATGCTGGAAATTAGGCAGCTCAGTTCGACACCATGTCCAGTTTTATTTGTTTTAGAATACATGATCCTCTGGAGGCATGCAAGATGATCCAGGGTGCTTCAGGGTATTTCACCGCTACCTCTCTTCACCCTTGTACTCCTCCTCTTCTTTTTGATCTATTGCTATCTGCCACCTAGGGCTGACTTCGTATGCTGTACAAGCCACTATCTGATCCATCCTCTCCTATCCTGTTGGCCACAGCCAACCCATCCCACTACACCCAAACTGCTGATACTGTGACAGGTCCTAAGTCAACACTTCATAAGCCAGTAGCTTTTATCAGAAGGAGATAGGAACCCCAGCACTAGCAGCAGTGCCAGCCCTGGCCAACAAAGATGTTTTTAGGATGATATTCTTGGCACCTTGCAGCATCTTTAACAAAGCTGGCAGTGACAGCTGAAAACCTGCCAGGCAGATTTGCTCAGAAGAAGGAAACGGGATATGGTAGGGTGTGGTGGTGAAGAGAAGAGAATATTTCAGAGCATATTCACATTTTCTCACACATATTTCTCACCCCTTAACACTTGGGAAGGGAGGGACATTACTTTGAGGGGCATGCCCCATTCAAACAAACAAGACAGTGGTAACAGACAAAAGAGATTCATCAGCCTTGTAAAAACCACTTCTTTTCCAAGTCTGACCTGACAGATCAGTGCAATACTTAGCGGGCATAAGCCCTGTCTAAATCAATACTCTGGTAAGCTCATAGCAAGGACAAAATGAATTGTTTACAAATGAAGGTTCAGACAAAAGATCTGGGTTTCGTATCAAGATCTTGGGCTCACCAGCTGCACAGCTTCAGATACATATTTGTAATGCTCTGTGCAAGTAAAGCCAGAAGAACACATACCTACAAGATTAAAGCTCTTATACTTAAAAACATATGCTCAGCTCCAATAAAGACTAAAACCTAAAAGTAAAGTCTAAAGACCCTCACACTGCAGCTACTTGCTGAAACTCAGTGATGCTCAGATAAAAATACATTAGTCTTAAGAGGACATATCCATATAACCATTAATTTCAGCTCCTGCTCTCTGTAAAATGTGGATAACAATTGTTTTCTCTCCTGGATACTGTGAAGTACAGTGTTTTAACATTTTTCAAGTACTTTGTGGTCCTCATGCAGCAAGAAGTGCTGCTTTGGGTACTATGTTATTCTACCAGTCAAAATAGTTGGCTCTCACTGCCAGCGTGGTTAAATTTCTCTGGGGTAAGTGAAAGCAATCATGTAAATTAAAATGAAAAACCAAACTAAAGACTTATTTCAAATGGGAAAACAAATATAACTTTGTGAAAAAGATCAAAACCGTCTTTGTAAAAAAAAAAAGGCAAACAACAAAAAAACCTCTCTTCACACTGTAACATTCCCCTGTATTCCCTGATTGCAGCTGGTAGTTTTACAGAAATACTTGGCAAAACAGCTATGCTTCTAGTGTTCTTGACTGAACAAGACAAAGGGAGTAGGGGCCGAACCACAAAACAGCCCATTTTCATGTATTCTCCATACCAAGACAACATTCAAAGAAGTGTTCATCAAGAAGGCCATCCAAGTTCTTACAATCACATTTACCACCACAGGGAAACTGGAACTGAATCCAGAGATTGTTTTAGCTACAGAATTCATTTCTGTAAATCCCATGAAGTCCGTAGAGCCTGGCATACCAAACACAGGCTTTGGGTTTATAGTCCCACCCACCCCGCCTTGCGCCTAGCAATAAGGACATCTCTTCCATGCAGAAAAACCGACCGTGCCCAGGGAACCAGTTACAATGTTGTTCTCCCTGCCATTGACTCAGCGGAACTTTGTTCTGCAAAGTAAAGGAAAACTATGGCTTTGCTTCTGGAAAATATTGCCTTGCTTGCTTTTTAGGCCAAGGGCAATAGCATGAGTTGCAGGCATGGTTAGAGCACAGTTGTGTCTGTTCTGCAAAGTACACCTGGTTTCTCTAGTAGCTGGGACCAGGTCTAAAGGACACAGCTATTTACACACCACCACCTTCTGCAGCTTCTGGTAGGCACGGTCACACTAGAGAACTGTCTAGGACTGTCTGACGTCTTGCCCCAGATTTGGACCCAGTTAGCACAGTGCATGCAAGGATCACCACATTAATCATCCTTTTTTTCTGTACTGACTGCTATGGCAACGATACACAAAAGCAGAGTTTGGTTATTCTGTTTCAGAATAACCCCATCAGGGAACAACCAAGATTACCTCATGGTCTCCAACCAAGGAGATGCCTGCATTTCTTAGCAGGCAACAACAGTGTCAGCCGGGAGCGCTGCATCCCTATGCCTGACTTGCCCCTAATGTACACCACACATACAAACAGGCGCATTCAGAGGATTTCACAAAGCCCTTCAACATTGGTGACTGAGCCACATGACTGCATTTACACGTAAGGCAAGTGAATATTTTTTAATTATTTATTTCACACCCCTGGGGAAAAACTCATTGGAAGTGTTCATCTGTGTCCAGGAGCTGACCGTGAAGAGGCTGGGGAGAGCACCTACGCGGGGTCGACTAACCTCTTGCCTGGCTGGTGAGGCTGTGGCATGCCAGCTCCGACTGCCGCCTTGCAGAGCACACGCGGTCACTGGCCTCTGTCGAGAGGCGCTGAGCAAGGAAAAAGACGACTCTGTGAGAGGGAGAGGGAAAACATCCAACAAAAGAGGATGAAATGGGGTAATTAGCTTCTTCCTATGCAATCTCCAGCACACTGCCAAACCTTCTTGCTGCCGCACGACAGGCAGACAAAAGGCTTTTTCAGCTGTAACACGTTACACAGCCCCTGCCAACAATGGCAGCTATCTCCTAGTGCCTTTTAGGGACTCGCACGCATGTGCTGCTCTATTTGCAGGCCAAGGGAAAACCAGCCTGAGCATATCAGACGTACAGATACAAAATGCTTGTTGCAGTACTGCTGGCACTCAGCATATGGTTAGCCTGATTTATTTCTGTTGAAACAGAAACCAGTGTTTCTTCATGCTGAGTCCTGCCATGGTAAAAATAAGGGGCAGTCTGTGTCCTGGAGAGTTTAATTCAGCGATAAAGATGACATTTTGTCCTTGCCCTTTTCCATCACTTCTGAATGCAGGCACTTGAATAAAAGGAAGCCAAAGTACCGTATGTTATACCTCACACATTTCATTTCCTAGGAACTAAGCAGTGAGTGTTGCTTATGCAGCCTTAAAATGAAAGCGTGTTACAGGAACAGACTGTCCATCTTTGTGTTTATAGTGCTCAGGAAAAACATTTAAAAGGATTCACCCAGCAGCAAGACATTTTTCCTGCAGGACTGCTGGAACATTAGGTTTCTATTCTGTCCATATGCATGTCTGTATTTCTCACAGACACTCATGGGAGCTATGGTTTTCAACTATGTGCAGAGGCAGCAAAGGGCAAATTAGCATAAAATTAACATGCCATGCTTCAGATTGTAATCCACATGAGGAGAATGACAAACCCATGCTCCCTCTCCAATCCCTGACTAGATCCCCAAGCCTGACTTCTTTTAGCAAGAAGGAGGAACAGCATGGGAGAAGCGAGGCTGTGACCAGAGCCAAGGGACAGGGCTCACCTCTAGGTCATCAGGGCTGGTCCTGCCCCGCTAGACCCAGTCGTGTCAGGGAGAGGGAAAGCTGACGGTTAGCTATGATGGCATCAGCTGCCTGCACACACAGCTCAGACAAGCAGACCTGTGCCATTCCCAAGCCAGGCAATAGGGATGAGGCAGCCTTCTCCGAAGGCAACGAACATCTCAGAGCTTCGTCCCCTTTGGCACCCACTACCACAAACCCACTGCTGCTGATGTGTTATCGCAACAGCTTCCACCTGTGTTACCTGCAAATACCGCTTGATAATTAATGAGATTGTTTGAAGCAGCATTTTGCCAAGGTATCGGGCCAAATGATAATGCATTCCCTCATGTACTTCTGCAGTTTAAACAACTACAGCATTACTCTCTGCTGCCTGTCCTGAAGAGTTACCATGCAATGTGAAACAACTCCTACATTGTGCCCTTACAGAGATGAACTGTTCCCAATATATACAACATTTGAATGCCTGAGACCAACTGGGATGTAAGACATTATAGAAATAGAGGTTATTAATAAGAACGGGATGATATGTAAAATTCAGTGACTCATTCTCAGGATGTACCTCACAATACCAGCCAAGTTATAAAATTTAAACACAATTACATGCTAGCTTAATATATTTGCCTTATTTTGCAACATACTGTATATTGAACTTACCCTTTCATGTTTGCATAATAAATCTGAATGGAGCTTTCTATTGCATTCACACTTGGATGATTGCTTTTGGTTATTTTATAGCACATGCTTTGTATGAGGGAGGGAGTAAAATTAAGCTTTTATTACAAAACTGTAAAACAAAATTAAATGTGAATGTTTGCCTGCTGTAGAAAGGTGATTAACATACTTCATGTTAACTCACAGGTGGCGCTTTTTATCGCTGGCATGTAACTGCTGATGATGATATTGCTGCTGTTATTATTTTGGAGTGTGTTTTAGTACCAAAACATAGAACAAAATATGGTTCCACAGTTTCATTTTGCTGGAGGTACACATGCTATGGTGAGGCAGCCAGCCACGAGTATCCCCCATGACTTGCCCACAGAATTTGTTAAAGGAGATACCACGGGTGAAACTCTCCTGTTGGCAGAAGGCCAGCACAGCCTGACCAGCGTGTCAACCTCTCATCAGCTTTATAGGAGAACATGAGTGGGTCTTACATGACTCATTTGTGGTGGTGGCTCCCAGGAGGGGTGAATTCCCACCTTCTTATTTCTACTCCCAAATTTCACAAGCTTTGAGATACAATTCCAGATACAGCTGACTCAGCTGCCAAAATGACACACAAACAGTGAATGAGAAAAGAAAAATTTGGGTTTTTTCACTCTTGCAAAACAGGGGTGAAGAACCCACTCTTTGCTGAGGGTCAAACAGATCTTTCAAAGCCTTTTGGCAAGCCACATATTAACACACCCCAAAATATACATCACTCGGGGAAAAAAAAACCCAACATTAGAACAACTCCCTCCAACCTCCCCCAGAGAAAAGCTGTCACAGTGAACTGCAGAATAAAGAAGGTAACAGAAGTAAAACACTACACTTGAAAACACAGAAGTCTTGTACAAACAAGAAAACTGAAGGCAGGCATATACAATGACAATAAGGTTGGAGAAAAAAAGAGTCTTAAAGAACAACTGAATAAAGGCATAAAACCTGATATAAACATTTCCAAGTATACCAGGAATAAGGAATGTGAAAGGCAATGTATTGAACCAGTAGAAGATCAAGAAATACAGAAAAACATGAAACTGGCACACTAGAAACAAATGTCCATCCAGCTGAGGGTCCTGTCTCTGGCAGTGATCAGTATCTGGTAAAGTGAAAAACAGGTTAAGAGAGGGACCAGTATAGTTCTTCTCACTTTCTGGCAATCTGCTAGTTAGAGCATCTCTAAAACAAAGCTTGCATCTGCATCTGCCCAGTTTTATACACCTTTGTCATATATCCTAGTCACCTTTTTTTCAAACTGAAAGCACCAAGGATGAAGAAAGGTATGAAAAGTGTGAGGATTAAGTGACTGGGATTCTTCAAGTAACAAAAAAAATTGGCCTGTGGGCTGCTGGCAGAGATGTCTGTATGGTCTCAGGCAGGATGGAGGTGAACAAGGGATAATTAGTCATTCTTCCTTAGAATGCAAGAAGTAGGGAGCATTAAAATGATATAGCACATACATGTTTTAGAAGCAAGGAAAGGCCATACACGCATTGGGGAACTCACTGCCACAGGATGTGCAGATACACAAAGTATAAACACGTTCCAAAAAGACAAATTCATGAAAGAAAAGCCTGTCAATGACTACTGGTTATCAAAGGCTCCATTTCTTCAGAAAGTCCCAAAAGTCATACATAGCTGAAAGCAAGGAATTTGTGTCCAGGGAGGCATGTCTTTATATACCCTGGGTTTACATTGTTTCTCTAAGCAACTACTACTGATGCTAGGGTGAAGGGATCCTTGGCCTTTCCCAGCATGCCCAGATTTACATGGAAGAGAGTAAGACTGTCCCATTAAAACACGCACAAATGAAATACCACAGAGCTGTAGTGTTATGAAATGAGCTTGTGGGTTATAGCTAGGTCTCAGGCTCTATCGTCCATAGTCCAACTTTCATGCACATATAAATATTAAGATACCAAAACAATGCACTTGAATGTGTAAAATGTAGGCTCATCACCATTCAGAAATGTACCTTTTGTTAGTATTATACTGTGTTATCTGACAAAAGTAATTTATTTGCTCATCAGCCCATCATGATTTATGCAAGTCCAATAAAAGCTATCATGCCGTTGTTTCCAAAATGGCCCTAATCTCAGTATGCAGTTCTTGGTTTTATACAGATGCTAATTATTTTAACTGCAGGGCAAATCAGCACAACATGACCAAAGAAATAAATTTTGCTGGATGCATAAAAGAAAAAACCCCACACCCCGTACCGGTTGGTTCTCCAGAATCACAGTTGCACAACGTTAATACTGTACTCATGATCTTAATAGAAAATAATCCCTTGAAAATTAATTGCCACTAGACATTAATAAGCACTTTGTTAATTAAGCCAGTAAGCCAATTAGGCCCAAGGTGAACTTGAGGGCAATCAACTCCATAAACAGTGTGAGCTAAGTCTTAGAAGTGCACTTTAAATTTTTAAAAAGCCTGTTTTTAGAGACTGGATGGCTTGTGGGATTGCTCATTACAGAACAAAGCAACTGCCCAAATTCAGCCCAGGTCAGGAGCAGCCAAGAGCCATTATCACCCGGCAGCTTATCTGTGTCTTCGGAGCAGCTGGTCTAGACCTCATTTGAGACCTTACCAACTTGTAATTAATAGCTTCTCTAAGTAAACTAAATCAGAAAGCCAACAAAAAGTAATTATTCAAAACTGCCTCCCAGGAAAGAGCCTTCTTAAGCTATAAACCCGGGCATGGTGTAGAGAAAGCAATTTATAGCTGACTCCCTTTGACTCCAGTTAAGCATCAGGCAGCTAGCTATACTCCTTCCGCTAGGCTTTTACAGACCATGGGGCATTCGCAAAACCTGCAGGAGCAAACAGAAATGGCTCAAGCCTTTCTGAGGAGATGCAAAGGGTTAGCAGCGATATGGACTCCAAAAGTCCATATCGCATGGCTTTCCTTATTCACTAGCTACGAGCAGAAGATGCCATAAGCAGAAATGCAGATACTTCAGAAACCACCGATTCTGCCTTTCCTTTACCGCTGAGAGGAACAGAACCTTTCCTGGGTTTCCATGTGTGCTGAGAAACCTGTGTTTCTCAACACACAGCAAACAGGAAAGCTGATGCGGAGCACCTTGCTGAGACCGCTCCTCTGTGGGCATGGCTGAAGATCTCACTCCCCCTCAAACTCCTCCTGTTGTGGTTTTATTCTGTGTCTTTTCACAGGTCTCAGCAAGCTCAAATACTTCAAGCCAAAAGCATCAAACTTTCCTTTCTTCTTAGCTGAAATGAAGAGGGTTTGTCCATACAGTTGATTTGGCACAGCACTAGAGAAAACTCATTCATTTCTCTAATTGATTGCGTTTGAAAAAAGACACCATTAATACTTGCACGTTTGTTGCCACTTATAAATCTGCCCTAGGTTTTGAGCATGTATCATAATGTCTTATAGATTGGGAACTCTCAGCTCCACCACTGCGTACTTTCTCACTTCTTTTTTCAGCAGTATGTTTCTGAATTTGAATTACCACAACATTTCCAACAGCAATGGGGCAGTCCATTGTACATTCAAATCAAAATGAAGAGGATAGGGAATCACAGTTTCACACCTGGCCATCTCCAGAGGATCACGTGTAGAATTTGGGAAGAACACTGGACCCATCAAACAGCTGGTATGTGCTGAAGGAATAGTGTCATGTCTTACACTTTTTCTGGGGCTAGCCGTGCCTGCATTACTTCATCTTTCGCATCAGAAGCATGGACTGCAAAGCAATGTATATGAGAAAGTAATATGTATGTAGTTAAAAGGCCTTGAAATTCACAGGATGTAAATGAACAGCCAATTATTCTGTGAATAATGATGAGCTGCTAAGTTGGAACATGTTCAGGTATGTGCGTAAGTCTCTGTAATCGTTTTTATTAATTTTTAAGAATGCTGGATCATCTCATCTGAAGCCAAAAACATTAATACTTGCATTAATTAGTGTTCATAATACAGTATATCTTTTGAGTTTTACTGCAGTCATTTGAATCCTTCCTTACAATGACTTTCAAAAAAAGATCACCTTGATGAAAAGGGTTTAGGTTTGTTTTCAGCCTGCTGAAGAATATTTTTCTAGAACAGTGGTGTGGTTTCTGCCTTTGTTTTTCACGTCTGTCTTTTCTGAGTGTTTTTTTTGTCTCTTCCTGCCTTAGTAGAATATGGGAATAATGATGTAGGCTTGACTATGCATATAAATTGAATAATTTGCGATAATGCTCTAAAATGCCACCGGGATGGAATTCAAAGGGCTGTTTGCAAAAACAATTCTTTTTTAAAAAATTAATTTCTGAAAAATAAATGCAGAAAGTGGCTAGATGGCTCAGGGGATTGAAAATGGCATAGAGAGACTTTCATCTCCCGGTCAGTGCTTCAGATCCTACTTAGGCTGAAGAGCAACTGGAAGCTATTACTGTGAGAAAGATATTTCGGGTCTCTGCAAATTTTAACATAATAATCTGTGCTGAGGTTATGAGCAAGGTTGGAGTTCACTGAGAAGAATAGCAAAGGCTCAATTTTACTACATATTTTAGAGAGCTTCTTTTCTTTAAAGTCATTCTACTGATGAAATATAAATCTTTGTTTTTAAATAGCAATCATTTAATCACAGACATTGTGAAGCAAAAGAGCATTCATATCCTTAGCCATAACTATAACTGGTTACCCTTTCTCAGGCCTATATACATTTCTGGCTGGTGTTATCAGTGCTGCTGATGTATTTTCATGAAAGTAATCACATGTGTCAAGTTGGTTCTGTAACAGGAGAAGGTAAAAGACATTTAAGCCACTTAAATCAGACTGGAAGAAAAAAGAAATTATGTTTTCAGGATGGAGTCTTGGTTTAATGGTATTAAGAACCTCAGGCAGTTTAAGATAAATGAACAATCACTTTACAGTCTTCATCTGTTTGTAAAAAGACATCAACAAACACCCTCTTCCTACATAAAATTGCAATATGTGGATACATATTTGTCTGCTGATTTCTGGTCAGGACCAGAACTAGCATTAGAAGCTTTAAAATTATCCACCTGGTTTTATGACTGACTGATCTGGATCAGGCATCAGGTCCATCCCTTCCACAGAGAGAATCAGATGCTTCAGAGAGGTGCTTCACCAAAAGCAGGAATGCCTGAGAACGGGAGGATGCCCAGGCCACTTTTGTGGATAGGAATGACAGGCCATCGCCTATGGTTTTCCACATGCTATGCCTGAGTTTCGCAACTCAACCCTGTGCTGATTTCCAAAGCTTCCTATAAGTAGAGTGAAAACATCTACAGGAGCATGCACTTCAACACTCGCTAAGGTGTGTAGTAAACAGCTTAAGAATGTGGTTATTTATTTCTGGTAATATCTACAATATCTTAAGAGATGTCCAAACAGAAAAGGAGGAATGGGCTGTGGCCTAAACAACAAACAGATTGAGGATTTAAAGGATGTGATGCTTGACTGTTCAAGAGCTGCCAGTAGCAGCTTCCTAGTAACGCAGACACGGTGAGTGGCTACTCTAATGTCAACACAGAAAATGGTAATAGCATTGATTTTGTTTTAAGCTTGAATAAACCTGTTCCCAGATATTCACATAACTGCGAATGTCTCTCTGCTCATTTCCTACAGAGATGACCCTGCAGAGATGCATCTTCAGGATTTCAATAAGGTGGTGGCAGGATCAGGCACAAAGGGAGTGGGAACGTGAACACATGAAAACATGGCAAACAGGCTGGACTCCTAGAAAGAGCTGAGATGATTGGGTTGACCTTGAATTAAATGAGATCCAGATCTGAGCAGAGCTAGCATATTCCCAAGCTTTGCTCTGCAGTTGCTGCTCTGGGGAGGGTGGATGTCAATGTGCAGCACTGTCCAGCCAGCACTTCACACAAGTAAAGAGGAGAGAAGAGGAAGTGGGAAAACCATCATTATCACCTCTTTATAGAGAGGATATTAGTCTCTGCTGCTTCTGAGAAGGGGAGAGTGATTTATATCAGCTTTATAAGTGACTTGGAAAGCGAGCTCCAGAGCCACAGCTCCTGGCTGCTGAGGACAATGCTGTCACTGGAGCTGGTCTTTCTGCTGTGGGAGCAGCAACAAGACATGAACTATGTCTGCACGGCCGTGACTACCCTCTGACCTCCCGCAGACAGAGTGATGCTCTGTTACAAAGGTGGTATAGCAAACATGGAGAGAAACACAACCGCTGAGGCAGGTAGGAGTGAAGAGCTCAATTAACTTTCCTGAATGCCCTTCACGATTAGGCAGTGAAACACTGCGTGTTTAATCATGGTGAAGGATAATAGAGATCAGAGAACCAGGGAGACAGCTCAACTAACTCTAGGCATGCTCTATTAAATGCTATATGATATAAAAATGGTTTATAGCCCATGCAGCCTACTTCCCCTGGATAAGGACCATCACACACTGAAATTAAAAGTAATTAGTGTCCCCTACGGATTTAAAGAGAATTGTTTTTATAAAGCATTTCCTTCAATCTTCATATTTACCCCCCAAAAAAAAAATTGCAGGAAAGGCATTTTTATGCAGAATGGCATTTGTTTACATTTAACACCTTAAGAAATTAGAGTTGACTTTCAGGGCAGTTATTACAGCTACAAAAAAGTTGCTATTAAACTCCCTAAATGATACCATTGAGACTGACTGATAGGCCCACGATGTGTGAATACAAAACATGCTGTAATCTGCTGGTCCCAGAGTAGTTTCAGAACAGAGGCTGGGGCTCACACTGGAGACTCCCACTTCTGCACTCCTGCAGAGAGAGCACATAACCCTCACCTTGGCAGCCCAACACTGCTCAGACATGGGAGATGGCACGGTCGTGCAAGTGTGGGTTACAGCCTGCCTGTCCAGACTAGCAAGTGGGAACCACGGTGCCTATTCTGGTAGTTATTGATGGCTGGAAAACCAATACAAGCGAAGCCTTCACTACAAAATGCAGGCCTTGGAGGACGAAGGGGATACACAGAGGAATGTGCTTGAGGGGTGGATAGTGATCCTTCACATGAGCAAGAGCTGCCCCTTGTAACCCTCATTGCACGGTATCCATACCAGAGGCTGGCACAGAGGAAGCATTTCCTATGCTTGCCCTCCAGAGCTGGTGGACATGCAGGGGTATTACAACACATTTCTCAAGGTTACCCCAAATCACAGAAAGAAAAAGGCTAACATTAACAATACTACCAACAATCTGAAGCGTGTTAAATCTTGTTGGAGTTTCAGAACACTACAACGTGTCCACGTATGCGGAGTGGCATTTTTTTTAAAACACTGGAGTGCTCAGGAATTTTTCATGTTGACTATTAACGAACTCTTTCCCCCCATCAAAGACTTTGATTCAGCCACCTAAACTCAGTATTTCATCCTCTGCTTTATTTGGTGATTAATCTGAAGAACCCATTTCCATACTAACATTTAAACTAGCAGCTTGATGCCAAGAACGCAATGGTCTACATTTTGTAACTCAACGAACGGTTGCTGTACTTTATGAGCTACTGGTTTAGCAACTGATAAAAATATCCGTCAAAAGCCACAGAGGTTAAACAACATTAAGAAGTGAAGTACAACTTCATAAAAAGAAAAGCACTGATAGATACCCACTCATCATTAAACCTCACATCACCCCTGTAAAACCATGTCCTCAGACAAAGATGAAGAGTTTTAAAAAGTACTGAAATTTCTTTGCTCTCTTTTTATGGTTTATTAGTTTAGATTCTACCACAAATTGCAAGATTTATGGCCAAATGCTCCAGTGCTGTATAACAGTATGATGTCTTCTAATGCTCCACTCTCACAGAAGCAACTTCTAATTGCTATGCTGTATGTACTGCCAAAGCGCTACGATGAATTGAGCTGGACCCCATCTTGCAAGGCTTTCCTACAATTACAATAACATTTACTGATCTTTAAAATTGTTCAACACCCAGAATCTTCTCCAAGGTTAAACCTTAGGAGCTAGCCATGGAATAATGGAAGTTAGCATTTCTATAAATGGCACTAGATTTGCCAGTGTGAGAAATTGTACTTAATCACAAAATATCTCAAGGCAACAGTAATGACGTTTGCTTTACAGTAAATAAATGTGCTTCAGCTTCATCTGATAGTTCAGTTTACAAGCTTGTTTGATCCTTGAGCCTGCTATTGCGAAAGGCAATACAGCTGCCAAATATGGTGAGGTTTTTGAAGAAACAGACGTGCAGCCATAATGGTAGACAGGAGCCTGAGAGGTTACAACCCCTGCCATTCCTCTCCAGGACGCAATCAGCTGTGCCTGAGCCGTTCTCCAGGTGCCTGTCACATTGCTCCTTAGCAAGCACCAGCGACAGAGACTATACAATCTCCCCTTGCACATCTGTTTAACAATCCATAACTATCACTACTGTTTCAAGGCTTTTCATCAAAGCGTTCAACATTGAACTTTCATCTTCCTGTCTGCAATTTTAGTCAATTACGTCTTGTCTTACCAACAGTGTACATGGGGAAATACACGCATGTGTGTTTCCTTTAGAGTTGTCTTTGGGCAGAAATATTAATCTCCGGACTTTGAGACTACAATATTATTTAATCTTCTAAACAGTCCTTTACTTCCTTCACATTGTTATGATTGAAGAGAACCCATTAGCCGACTGCACACACAAGAAAGAATTATAAGTACAATATTAAGCAGCATATGGTAAACCCATTTATGTCTGTCTTTCTACGGCAGGTCAGGTACTGAATGGGACTCATTTCCCGGAGTCATTGTTGGCAGTGTGGAGACTACATTGGTGGGTAATGGCTGGAATACTGAGTGCTCTGTGACTAATTGCATATTTGATATTCATGAGATAAATTAATTAGCTGCTTATTCCCAATGAATAGCCTGGATTCAAATAAAGCTGTCAGATGTGAGGTATGGTAGATGTACATGTGTTAAAAATAGCTCCTAAGGTGTGTGTATATATATATCAGTCTGCTACTACAAAATTTAATTTAGCTTTGCCCTCAGCCAGGAGTTGCCTGGAGACTGGCTAATAACAAAAGCAGTCAAGATATTTTTTCTTTTTCTTTTTTATTTCCTTTTCTTTTTGAATAGATATATTTTACCCCTTCAGCCTTGATACAAAATAGCTATAAAAGCTGTTCAGCATGGCATTCATTTATGCAAAACCTAATCTAATAACGGATGGAAAAAAAAAAAAGCCGTGTCTTTTACCTAGTGTAGGACTAAAACTGTTCCTGGTTTAAGTCCCACTGATGTGATTTAGCTGGCTTAGGACAACAGTCTAACCTGGACTGGCTCCAAGGTTGCTTCCTTTTAAACTGGGAATAGTCCAGTACTGCCAGAGCATCAGCCTGAAGTGGATTTAGTTCTTGGAGGCTTCAGAAATCCAGGTGGCTGCCCTCAGCCTGCAGAATGCCTCTCCCTCTTCTGCTGCTGCGTGTCCAGGCTGTGGGTTAGAGTCACAGCTCCAGTGACACAAAAGGGCAAGCTGCTGCACCATGTCTCCCCGGCCACAGGTAGGTCATGAGTGCATTTTGTTTATTGTGGTTTTCCTGTCAACCTGGAGTCCTACAGAAACAAGGTTTGTACAGTGACTCTCTCTGTCTGCATGCATTTCTTCTTGTATTCCTTGCCCACTAGCTTCTAAGGCTTTTGCTCAGAATCAGTTAAATCTGGCAGAGGAGTACGAGTCTCAAAGTGAAGTAAGTTCCCACAATTTTCCCAAAAATAAGTGGCCAGATAAAGGATGGAGATCTTGCTAATATTCTCACCCATGAAAAAATGCAGCTGCACTAGCCTGTTCCTTAGTAAATACTGGAGAGTACACATGGAAGACAGGCTGGTCAATCCCTGCCAACCCAGAAGAAACATTCACAGAGGTTTTACCTTCTCATGCCCTACAGCACTAAGATGTAAAAGCTGAAAATGTAACTAAGTTTTGTTAGTGCTGGGGCTTTCTCAAGTGTTCTTGATGATGAGACTCCACCGTTGCCATCTACATTTGGGTTGTAGTACCTGGAGTTCACACCCAAGGGGACAGCCTTGGGCTTTGAGATTAGAGGTGTGAAAAGGCTGGGAATTCCACCCAGGAAAAGTTTTTGAGATATTAAATAACAGAATTTGTTTCAATTTAAAAGGCAAGGGGAAAATGTGTTATTCTAAGTGACTTTCCTTGACGTTGTGGACTGACGCTTGCAGATTGTAGAAGGAAGTCCTTTCAAAGTCTTTTTCTCAAGAGAGGAATATTTCATCCTCGGTGTGAGAAGTGTGAGAGTAGAATGCATCAACACAGGATGACTATAGGATTTTTTTCTCTATAACTGATTTTCTGCACCACTGACATCATTTCACAAAACATTTCAAGTTCAGCTATACTCGTTTTTCCAACTGAAAGTTTTTCTCGAACGTTTTTCCCACAGCCCTGCCTGTCTACATAACTGATGAGCTTTGTACTGCCTCCTGCAACTTCACTTGGCTCTCACAAAGAAGAAAGTACTGAACAGGGCAGCACACCTGGACTTTAGCTGTGCTGCTTTGTGCTCAGCTAGGAGGATCTGAAAACAGCTGGAAGTGTTTACAATGCTTAAAAATACCTCAGAATCCCGGTGGTCTGGAGGCAAAGGAAAAAAAAAAAAATCCAGCAAACTTTGGTGTGTGTGTGCCGGCATGAATGCTGTCATAACACCCAGCAACCTGACGTGCTTAAACCAGATGGCACATGAAGAACAGAAACTAGCTGCCAGGATCTCCACAATGCGTGTGGATGGCAAGACCTCCTGCAGCTGTGTCCCAAAGAAAAGGGTCCTTTTAGCAGAGGAAGTAGAGAGGTAGGTATTAAGCTAAAGTACAGTGTCAGGGAATATTGCTTTGGATAAGTGCTACTACCAGTCTTTAAAGATTATGGTAAACATAACTAACTGAAATAAAGATCATTACCACCATCACAAAAGGAAATCCTCAGATTTGTATTCTGCCTCAAAGCTAACCTCCAGGATGCAAGGAGGATATTGTATGCCTCATATCAAAGCAAAACCAATCTCGTAGCTATTCATCTTTTGAGAATAAACAAAACGCAAGAGAAGGAGGAAGGCAAAGGGATGCCATTGAAAACCACCCTGACCCAGAGCTTCCAAGTATGAGACAGGAACTATAATAGCTCAGGCTTGGGGGCTGTGCTTTTGTTGGTGGGTTTTGTTTGTTGTTTTTCTTAAAAAAAAAAAGAAAAAAGAAAAAAACAAACACTAATGAGCTTAACTAAATCCTAAATTACATAAATTAATTACTTTCTGATTAAAGTTTGAAATTAAAACCAAATGGCTTTCTGATTACACTTTTATCTGGATAAAACTGCATCAATTACATACTTTGCACTTCAGAAAATAGTTCCCCTTAAGCTGATTATATCTTAAACAACTTTATCTGTGAAATTCATAGCTGCAAATATATTCCTCTGCAGTATTTTCCAGGTGCAGCCAAAGAAAAGAAGAAATTATCGGCTTCTCCCTTCAGTACCAGCTTTTCATTATAAAAAACATTGTATGTAAACAGAAATCAACTTAGCCTTCAAAGAAAGAAACCTAATCCAAACCCAAGGCTTTGGTTTCAAACTGTCTAATCCACAGGTTGCTAAAATCAAAACACTCTTCTATATTCATTGTTTGATAATTACCTTCAGCTTCTTATTTCCTTTATTTTTTAAATACAGAATTAATATACATAATATCTTTGTATATACAGTGGATTTATAAAATAATAATAAAACCAGAAAGGCTTGTTCAGAACACTAGATTGCATGACTAAGCACAGCAATATCAGAAAGTGCTAAAGTTAAGGCTGCGCTCATACTTTAACTGTGCCTTCCCCTCTCTTCAGTACAAGTTACAGGATAACGTTATAATCTAATTTGGCACATAGGGACTGCTCAGTGCTCTATTTTGAGTATTTTACAAATGAAATATTTAAACTCTGGTCTTGGATACGTAACATGAAAGTTTCATTTCTTATAGCCCTAGCCTTCACAAACATAAATTGCACACTATTCTTTGAAATACAGGTGCTCAATTCTTAAATTAGGCAGGCAACCAAGTACGTTGTGGTCATTCTAGTTTATGTTTTCATAAGATTCCCGAGCAAAGTCCATTCTGGTCACCTCCTCTGGTCACTTTCTCTCCTAGCACAGGACCTATAGCATCTGGGTAGGTAACGGTTGTTCTATACGCGGGGGGAGTCCAACACTGAAATAACTATGGATCAGGCCAGAAATGAGACAAGGACTGGCAGATCTCCACAGAGGTGCCTGGGCTAGGAAGTCACATGAAATTCTCCGTTTTATGAGCACCAAACATGCAGAGAGAACAAAAGTGAAACCAACTCATTTCCAGGGACCCGAGTCATCTGTGCAAGGAATGCTTGACTGGCAGCTTTGTGTTTCCTTAAAAGTCAATAATGATATTAGAAAGTTCTAAGAAGTATTTGGGAGGGGGTTTCTTAGAAATGAAATTACTTCGTGCCCAAGGATAGTACGCTATTCCCATGGCATGTACTTGTGGAGCCTAAAGAAAAAACAGTATTTAAGTATCTGTTACAAAATACTCTCCACTAACAGCATTTTCTGTTGCTGGCACTCTTTCAGATGCTTTCTGTGAATCGAAACACACAAAACCATTGTGCTTGGTAGAATCACGGGAATGGACCTGAGGTTTTTCTCTATGCAGCTACAGTTTGGGCAGCGAGGTCTGCGAGGCAGAGGGGGTCAGATGAGGCTTTGGGAAAAGATGCTAGAGGATCGTGTTCTGTTCCAGTGCCACCAGGTTTCCTGTGCAGCCACATTTGTACTGTCATCTACTGTCCTCGTCTTTATTAATAAACCTGTTATGTTACTCTGTTGCTTATGTACAACCTTTCCCGACTGACAGCAAATCGGTAGGATATCCAGAAATAACAGAAGTCATTCTCTTCGGGAGCACAGAATCGCAGCTCTCTATTTTAAGTATTGGCCAACCTTTTTCTTTTTTTTTTTCTCTTCCCCAATATTCTTTTCTTACTTTACTAAATACACTAATAAAAATAATCTAGGCTCTTAGCAAATATATTGCCTTTATTATGCCAACCAAAGAGATCAGCATCTATTATTCCACTTTCCAACATCTTCATCTCATGAACAATACACGAATCAGGGACAAAGACCGAGATGCCCATAACATACCCAAAACATGGTTCACACGTTCAGACATCTGACTTAAGGGGGTTTTCACACCTTACTCAATGCACACTTAGGTTTGCTACTTTTCAGGTGCTAACAGTAAATGCCACAGTTCTGTTTAATCAGCTATAGCTGCTGTTATCAGTGTTAGTGCTTAGCGCTTCAATGATTATCTCTCATTTATCCCATGCTCCCTGGAAAACTGTGGGAGTGCTGCTTTCCAAACGCAGGCTGTGGGGGAATGGTTTTGTGTGAGACATCTCTGATGGAGGCTGACCCAAGAGCAGAGGAAACGAGGCCCAAATTAGACATTTTTTTTTCCCCACAAGATTTTTCTGAAATGGCTCCGCTAAAGGCACACGCCTCATTATTTGCTGGCTGCAGCTGGACTAAATTCAGAGATGGCATCAGTGGTTCTGAGAGCTATGGGATTTATTCAAGTCAAATTTAGGGAACAGAAGAGTTTTTTTACAGTATTGCTCTCTTTTCATATCACCAAACTAAGTTATTTTCCACTGTATTTAAATTTAGCAATCCACACTATTATTTGAACTACTGCTAAAATGAGGAGATCCTTGAGGCACAGACCAGACTTCATTTTGGTGTTGTCCAGCTTGAGATCTTGGCTAATAAGCCAAGCTCCAATGAGCGTATTCTAACAATACAAGCACATAAATCAGAGTATTTTCTCCTTTTTGCTTCCTTTCTGCAATCAGCCAAAATCATTCTTCCACTGAACTGAATATGTAGAAATACAGAAGGAAGGACAACCGGTGGCCCAAAGAACAAGCAGTTTAGTTATAGTGGACTTAGTGGACTCACTAAGTTATAGTGGACTCACTAAGTTTAGTTATAGTGGACTCAGCCAGTTCTCACTGATGATGTGAATGCAAGCATACTTCCCCCAAGGGATACACAGGCATTTTACGCACATAGTGTATTTGCAGACTCACATACGTGCACAAAAATAAACCTTACAGATGAAAGGGAGTCACCTGTTGGGTGTAATGTGGAAGTTGCCAGTTGGCACAGACCTTTTGCTTCTCCTCTGAATAAGCAGGAATGCCCAAGGTGCTGCTGCAGGGACACAGCTAATGCTCTGCGCAGTCAGTGACAAGGCTGTCCCTCTCATCAATGGGACTATGAAGCAAAACTCTACGCCAAGTACAAAAAATGGGTCTGAGCCAAAATGCACTGTGACCAATGCAACCTCCACTGAACTCTGTGGACCTTGGATGGAACCCTAGAAGTATTACGGTGTTTTTTGCTGTTCATGCTGAATGTTTTCTACTGTAGTTCCTTTAATACTTAAAATGTCTAATTCAGTGAAATCTGTTCCAGCAATTTATATGCCCAGCTTAAGTACATCTTTCAAAACACAGGATTTTCTCCATAAACCCCTCCTATAATATCCTAAGATGAGGCAGAAGAGATGGTCTAGTGATACAGAGTTTAGGATGTGACATTCCTACCTCCCTAGGAGCAACTACGTGAAAGCCTGAAGAAGCTTTTCTAGGAAGACGTGGGATGTGTTACAGGGTACAGGTCTTTTCCTTAGGCCTAAAGAAACTCACAGCACTTTAAAAATATTGCAGATAAGTTCACCCCACTTTCATAGCCCCACTGGGACCTACTCAACTGAGTATGAGTCACTTATTTCCAGCAGTGCTTCACAGTGTATCAGCATGAGCAGGCTTAGAAAACTGTGAGTCACAACTGACTAACAACTCATAACAGGTCAGTGAAACGGCATGACATTGGCAAGGAGCCTTTCCAGAAAACAATTATTAACAAATAGCCATTCACACTTGTTATCCGAGTGATTATATCAGAGAAAAAATAGGGGCTAGTTTAATAGGTTTTTTTGTGTAACCAAAGAAGGGTTAAAGGGGTACATAAGGGGACACGGACATATGCTATGCTAAACCTGATCCCACATGCTACTCAGGCTTTGTCCCTCCGATCAGACTATTTTACAAGAAACAATCTGTGGTTCCTGGACCGTCAGCTTTGGTCTACCCGTGTTGGCACCCCCTGATCAACCCGTATTAACTACCACAATGCATATGTTCAATAACAGTCACATGCAGTGTTACTATCTGGATGCGTGTTTATGAGCGTGCCTGTGTTATCCTTCAGCCTGTGATGAACGTTTTAAAAAACATCAGTACATGAATCCACACTACCAATTCACAACCTAATAGCCAAGTACAAATACCTGGCCCAGGAGCCTGACAAACCCATATTTTATTGCTGAAATTGCTACTTAGCAGTGCTTACTATTCAAAAGATAGCTTTCCTCTTCCTCCTGCTATCGTGGAGTGGTATCCTGGATACCTCAGCCACTTTCCTGCCACTCACAACAGGAAAACAACTGACAAACTGGGAAAGGATATCTTGGCAAGCATCAGCAAGAACAGTAACCACTGTGTATTCCGACACGTCCCTTTTAATTACACATTTGTTGATGCAAGTATCTATAAGTTAAACATGAATATTGCATGAGGAAGCCAACATTTCAAAATCAGACCAACTGGTCCATGCAAACCTATTTGTCTTAGGCCTATGTGTGCCATTAATTGTTAATAACCAAACATACACCACGGAAAAAGTCTAACAAAATAAAATCAATTGTTAAATCCACTAATTTAGGGCATCCATCAACCCATACTAGTCCACTTATATTCAGCTCTTTTTGTTAATTATGCACTTTTTTCAGTCCTAGGTCTAAAAATATATCTTTCTTTTTTTTTTTCCTGGTTACTGAAAATGTCAATCCAGTTGAAACAACTACAAAAAATTGAGGATTTTTTCCAGGAGCTTGACTGAGCACTTTATCGGAGCCATCAATCAGGCCAGCTATGTGCAACAAGAAGTGCATGTTAAGTTGTTAGTCTCTATTGGTTTCATCTGAGTATTTTTTTTTAATTTTTTTTTTAAAATAGTCTCTTATCCTTTATCATTATTTTTTCCCTACATGAATAGGATCTGTGCAAGGTTTTGAAACTTTGAGCTATCCACACAAAATGGAAAGATAAAGGAGTACAAGGTAGAGCAGTTTGTGAAAATATCAGTGCTACTGTCCTTGGGGTGAAAATAAAACATCATCAGCAGAAAGTATCTCCTCTCAAAGCTTATAGCAAAACACAAAGAATTGTATGTGTGTATGTATGTACATATATATAAAACCCCTCATAAATATACGCACCCACACATGGCATTTCTAATCATTACTGTCCTTTAAAGTGAGATGCAAATGAATGCAACCTGCTGTTGTCTTCTAAGCACAGTAAAACAAACAGAACAAACAGAAAATTATCAGACTGTAAATGTTGCCTGAACAATAAGAACAAATAAATTTGTCAATAAATGTGATTTTTCTTTTTAACCACATAATGACTGCAACTGGAAATTTTAATGTGTCTGTTTGAATTTATTTATCCAATTGTTCTCAACTCAGTCACATCTCGGAGTATGGATACTCATGAACTGTATGCTATGAGAGTTTGATTTGCAGAACTAGAACAGTTCTGTTTGTGTTGCTATTGCTTAAGCTGTCACTGGGTGAGTTTTGTTCCTTGACAAGAACGTCAAAACGTTTGGAAAGTGGGAAAGGTGCCGGTCTGAAATGTGTGAGCAAATTTAGAATTCATTTTTGCCAGCACATGTGGAAACTGCACAAATCCTGCTTTGAAGTTTGCTTTATGTGATCCCCCACACTGGCTAAATTTGATTGCTGAACCAAACATTAAAGGGTCAGAGGAGGATGAAAGCATAAAACTGTCAGCAGTGTTTGCTGCTGGGAATCTAAGTTCAGCATCGCTGGAGTCTGGATCAGACTTTAAAAAATGCATGGAGGTCCCTCCATCGACTTCAGTATGCTTGAGGTCAGATCTTTCTGGAATACAGACGTTAGAGATTAGACAATTAAATACAAATAATCTTCCTTCGGGCAACTCCACAAATCTGCTATTTACATAATGTGGTAAAGGCTGAGCTGGTTTTGCTTATCTGTATTAGCAGATTGTCCCTTCCTCCTTATGGAAGGGCTGGCTGATGCAAGTCTGTGTTAAATAAAAGCCAGTTAAACCCAATTATGTGTTCAAGAAGATAACTGGGACAGGGATAGTAGAAGCTGAAGAAATACTCCCCAAAAATCAACAATTTGTTGGGAAGGTAATCCATATGCATGAGAAGTCTGGTAAAACCAAACTGGACACATGCATCAGCATTTGCAGACTCAAGAGTTATGGTGTCATTTGCCTTTCTGATGACCATGCATTAAAAGTGGAACACCGGACTCACAAATTAAAGAAAGCTAGTGTTAAAAAACCAAAACAACTATATTATATATAGGATAAATTAAATAAATGTTGTGCCAATTCACTTTGGTCTTCAATGCAATAGTTTTAATGCAAGCTTAGGACATATGCACCTAAGGCTTTAGAAAAAGCAAAGATTTGCAGAACTCCTCCTGTGTGTTTCTTGTACAGCCTCTGGTATGAAAGCACATTGGGCTAACTGGTCTAGCCAAGGTGCTAGCACAGTACAAGTTATTATGTTTACTACAATTACTACAGTTAATTTTATTTCAATAATGTAATATAAACAACAATGATAAATAGAAAGGACATTTCCCAGCTTTTAAGTTTCTGTGAAAAAAAAAAAAAACCACACACAACCACCACCACCACCAAAAAACCCACTCACAGCAGCTTCCTACAGAAGTTCAGCTGCAGCCTTGTCCCACAGATTCCCGCATGAGCTCCTAATGCTGCAATTTGCATTGGAAGGAGATTTATTCGGAAGTGTCTGTTGTGTTAATAGATGACAATATAATCAACATGGTTTTTCTCCTTTAGATAGTTCATATGCAACAGTAGCATACCCTGCTGCCTAAAAGAAAAGGCAGTAGAGCACAATTCTCAGATGAAAATCTCTTTTTACTTTTCCATTATAAGCGTGTTATTACTTGCATTACCTCACATCGAATATAGTAGATGGGATCCCTAAATTTTTATCACAGATCAAGTGCTAAGAATAGGAAGAGAAAAAAAGTGCTATCTTAATGAAAGTTTGTTGTTAGAGGACATCAAGTTCTTTATCTAGAAATCATGAGATAAAGCAATATTGAGTCAGCTCAAAAGCCACAGCAGAAGGTAGTTTGGTGACCCATTTTTATAGTACAGATGCCCACATCAAAAGCTTCTTCAGCTCCACAAATAGCTAAACTGGGTCCCCCTGCCAGCACAGAGGGTAAAGTATTTACATAAACTGAGAAACTCTTGGGAGTATTATTTCCAAACAAAAAATGAGACCCATTTGCATCAGAGTGGAATAAGTTTGCTTCACAGCACCAGATCTACAGCTGCCTTACAGAGTATGTAAAAATCAGCCCTGAAGACCCAAGCTCACCTTCTGTTCCCAGGGTGTGAGACAAAGGGAACCGGAGGATGTAGAGAAGCACACTGATACATGCAGTATTTTACTCCTAATACACAGACAAGCACACATGCTCTAGCTGCAACCCATGTGTGCATAAAGTAAACCAAAACTACTCATTCCAGGCTCTTACCCTTTGCTGTTGTAACAGCATTTAGGAAGCTTTCAGGAAGACCAAATACAGAGAGCTGTCTATGAAGGGGCTGAGGTGTTGGGAAACACACTGGCTATGTTACTAAAACTCCTGTTTACACATTCAAGACTTTGGCCTGGCTCTGCAAGCATTTATACTCTTTGAAGTAGGTTCCTAAGAGCCAGCACAAGCTTATCTTTCATGCATTCACACTACTCAGACACAACATGGTCATGCCTGGACAAGAAAAGACTTTACTTCCTTCTTAAGGGACTCAGTTACGGAAGGCTGTTGATGCCCAGTGTCATCCTGGGGAGTGCAGCTTACCTTCTACCGCAATGGTTAGCGTAACCATCTCCTGACGCTCACTGTGCACTCATAACCAGGTCTTTAAAAAGCTTGAGCTGGAATGATGCATTTTCTGGAACACCCTGGTTCAGACTGTTGTTATTTATGAGGAAGAGCTGGTGGCCTGAGTCACACACAGACTTCACAAACTCGTTCCTCAGACCCCAGTTAACCTGCCTGCCCTTGTATCCAGAGTCATCCTGAGGATATTGTTCCAGCTCTGGCTTCTCATTGACCTCTGCCCAAAAGTACCATGTGGCAAAAGGAGATTACTCACACCTCGACCTGTGGCAAGGTGCTGGTGGGATGTGCAGCAGGAAGGTTGGAGACCAGATGGCACACCATACAATGTGTTCACGTGCCACTGTGGCAACAGCATCAGTGTTGTTATGCTGGAGTTTGCTTTGCATGGTATCTGGAAGGATGAGGATTTACTACTTCTTTTTGAACCAGGAGCAGGGTTGAGACACTGCTGGTTTGGCAGCACCTGGAAACGTATGCACCACAAACATGGCTGGGGGCAGAAAAGCCTGAGGCTGAAAAGACGACTCATACTTCCATCATTGCTGGGCTGCCCTAGGGAATTGCACACTGCAGCAATCTACACACAAATCTTTGGGCAACTGGTTTTTAATGGCATTATGACAACATCTGACACTGCATTAATGCCTTCGAATACAACAGCTTGACCCTTCCTTCCTTCCAAGTGACTTGCACACTAACATATATCACAACCAAAGCAATTCATTAGCAAATAAAATAGTATCTAGAATAGCACTTTAGAAGCACAGTAGGCACTCCAGTTGACAGTAAACTATGTTTTTTTTAAAACACAAATGTACATGAAACCTCTCCATGGGGCAAAAGGAAAGCAGGCAAATCAGCCCAACCACAGAGTTGGTTGTCAAAACGCATCTACTTGTTTTTCCACAAGGAAACACGTCTAGTTGAGTGGAGGCAGCATTAATTTATCTATTCCACTCCAGAAGGTGTTTTGCAGTCCAGCCAGCCACTGAATCAGATGTGCCTGAGCTGTGCAGGACAACAACACTACCAGGTATTTCAGAGGAGAGTCTGTGGGTGCTAGCATTATCTCTGAGGCTGATAGCAGAAACTGCAGCCTGGCTGACCACAGAAGTGGGTCATCTTCTTGCCTCTATCCTGGTCTCCCAGGTCCTCAGGTTGTCCTTGAGGTACCACCCACCACATTTTCCCTCCTCCCAGGGGTCTCACCTGTGCAGGCCATCGGTAGGCATTTCACACAGCTCTCTTTCCACCCAGGGCTACATCCCCTTTCTAGGGGTGACTCCTATGGCTGGGGTTCCCCACAGCACTCTTCCTGGTCTTCTACCTCTGCCTCAAAAACTAGAGCACCTCTGCTTGTAACGCACCTGCCTTACAGGACTGCGGTTTCTGTTCTCAGGACAGTGGGGAGGATTCACGCAGATTTGTGCATTTGCCACTTTTTATGGGGCTGAGGCTCTTCAGGTTTTTTAAGCCCTATGCCCCAGACAGCTTTTAGTTTGGTTTCCTCCCACCAGCTTTCTTAAGACAGATCTTACAAAGGCAAATTAGAGCCGCTTCTACTATTGTGGGTTTTATTGTATTTACATCAAAAGATAACTAGATCCCTGGTGAAATTCCCTGGCTAATTATTTCCCTGTGGCACTGCATTTTCTAGGCTCATTTTGTTGGTATGAATCAAATATTGATTAAAGGAGACAGCCATCTGAAATGAAAACTTACAAGTATGTAAATGTGCACACATGTACCAATATACACTGTATATAAATCAGTAAGTAGGTTTGATGTCAAGAAGGTGGTTGTGGGTAAGTAGTAGTGGTGTGTAGGCTGGATTGTACAGGGGTTGTGCAAAGACACACGGGATTCCTACAACCTGGACTCCATTATCTATTGATGTTAAGGATGCCCTATGAAAGTACCTAGACCAGAGCCTACTGTAAAAAATAAGCCTATGAATTAACTTACAACCCCTCCTGTGTTGGCAAGCAAAGGTCATATCATTCATAGGCTTTGTCTGAAGGCAGTTTAGGTTGAAAAAAGGTTGGGCTAAAACCAAACAGAAGTACAAAAATGACAAATACAAACATAACCCAGGATGAAACCAGAAAAGACAGGTATCTGTAGGGACTAAAGACTACTGAAATCCTCTCATCTCAGGTTGCTGCAATCCTCAGACATGGATTTATTCTGCCAGTAAATTTTAAAATGTTCACAAGTGTTTGTAGGATTAGGGCCTTTGATAAACAAGATAAGGAGCTGATCTAATTCCTAATGCAATGCCACCGAGGGCCATGGTGCCACCAGGTTAGCGCATTGTGCTCAGCATACAATTCAGTTAACAATAACCCAAGTTAACATATAATCGTATTTGATCACAGTGAGCTAGCTAAGGTTGAAAAAGAATAATTACGTCTTCTGCTATCAATCATCAACTCATAAATTACCACAATTATTGTATTAACTTTGTTCATTGCACTGAGCCCTGAGAAATATTTTTTCACTTACTACAGAAAGGGGGAGGGGATGAGCAAGTGGTAAAGAGGGGGAAAAGGAGTTAGTAAACTGTACTCAATTCACAGAGTACTGGCTATGAGCAGACCTCTGGATATAGTTTGACTTACTCTCTGGAAAGAGAAATGCCACCTGGAAAAGCCAGGATGCACAGGCAGCCATCATTCTGCCATTTCCTACATTTGGAGCGCTTGATGTGGAAACTTTTAACGTTCAGTACGCATAGTTCCTTGAGATATAGTAGGTATTTCTTAAAATTGCCAATAGAAATGAAAAATACAGAACTAAGTGAGGCCATCTTGCTTGAAATTGTTTCAAAGCCTACAGCAGTACAATAATAGTATTAACACTTACTGACTACTGATTTAGTGTACACCACATACTACGATAGCCAAAACTAGGCAAAGAAATGTTTGTTGAGGGTAGGGTATAGTTTGGTAGGGAATGCTCGCTCTGCAATGCCTGGGCATGTGCATGTGCCTCAGCACACAGCCAACCGTCATGCTTAATAGAGATCTTTTCCTACACTTTACCTGCCTACTGCATCACTTCACAGCAAGTAAATGCAAAGTCTTGTATGAGAGGACACAAATCATAAAATAATTATTTGTAGTGAAAAGGCTTTAAAGAATCATCGCAAGATCCTATAATTAGAGAGGTCATCTCAACATAGGTATAAAAGCAGCTGAATTAACCATAAATCTGCCATTTCCTACATTTTTAATGCTTAACTTGGATGTTCTTTTAGCAGAGTCTAGATGTAGCATACAGCATTTTGGTTCCTAAATAGAGGTGAGGTTACACACAATTCAGGAGGGCTACCTTGAACGAATGGAAGGTGTAGTTTGAGCATGTATTTTGGGAAAGAAATAACTGTCCCACCCGACTGTTAAACCTCTTTAGAAAAGCTAAGTCAAGAAGCAATACTGAAATCATTTAGCATGACACTTAGTGCAAGGCTCAGATAGGGATCCAGTCAAGGATCCAAAAGGCCTATCTATAGTCCTATTTCAACAGCTCAATTCCCCCTGATATTCTAAATAGCTCTTTCAAGAAGTTAATCACTCTCAATTTTCAGTAAAACACATGTAAGATTAGAGATTCTCTGACATATCCCAGGATCAAGCCCAGTAGAACTGATATTCCTCAAAAAAAAAAAAAAAAAAAAAGAGAGATCTTATTTTAATGTAGGCATAGACAAAGAGATGTGGGCAATTGCTGTGTTTACTTAAAGAGGATGAAAGGAAAAATGTCCTGGCAGTAGGAACTATGATAGCTTAACTAGCGTATGGCATACTCTGAGGGACTAGCATGAACAGAGAAAATCAGAAACTGCTTATAATGGGTGCTTTGCATGCCTAGTCATACCTCTGGTACATGAGCATATATCTACACACATTAAGACTCAAACAGGATGTGGTAGGAGTGCCAAAAGCTGAGGGAGGTTGTTAAAAGTAACTGTTGCAGACATTTCTGGTGCATGGTATTTCTTGTTCTTGCCAAATCAAAGTTCTCAAAGGAGAAATGGTGAAACCTGGATGATACATAGCAATAGCTAATTGGGATATTCTCATGGACTCATTTATAGTGGAAACCTTAGTTGCAGAAAAACGTTGAATCCTAAGTCAGGCCATAGTACCTACTTCACAAAGCTTTGTTTATTTTTCATGAGATGCAGAATGAAAGAAAATTAGACCATGGGAGACTTCATATTCCAAGCAAATGCACTTATTAGTGGAACAAAGATTTATAACTGTTTTAAACAAAACAAAACAAAACAACAGCACAAGCATGCCTCTGAACTGCAGGACATCTACCAGATTGCCATGCAGGAGAAGAGTTCCTATAGCCTCTTGCTATGAGCCGGGTAGTAACATTCAACTCTGGGGTGTGCTGGCCGAGGTGAAAGGCAGCCACATGCTCTGGCATGTTCAAGGTCTGAAGTTGGACTCAGAGGAAACATTCCATGCCAAAACATGCTGCTCTTAGCCTGGTGCCTTATGCACATTACGGTCAGTTCTTGCTGAGAAGCAGCCTGAGGGGCAAAACTGCATGAGCTGTGTGATGCTCGGGGCCAGGAAAGCACAGATGTACAAAGACAGCAGTAGGAGGGCACAAGGACACCACCCATATCCAGCAGCCACGAGCAAGTTTTCTCCTAAAGCACAAAGACTGCACCCTTTTACTCTCTCTGCAGCACAAACTCAAATGTGTTAACGAGGGTGAGCACCCACTCCTGCCAGGCTGCTGGTGGGGAGGCAGGCAGCCAGCTACGCTTCCTCAAGGGCTACCCCGAGACCCCTCAGCAGGGCTGGGCATCACTTTGCTCAGTGGCCCAGGCTCTGCCCCCTCCTGCACAGGGACCAGCCCAGCTGAGCCTCGAGCAGACATCAGACAGCTGAATGTGGGTATGGACTGGTGGAAAGCTACCTGAGCATGCTGTTACTAAGAACCTAGTGGTGGCTGCAAGGAGGGATGGGCTTGCTGGAAGCTTGTTCCTTCACTCACAGGTCTGCAGGGGCAATGTAGGGCTGCTGGGCACAGGGTCCCCGATGGCACAGCCCCTCCGAGGCTCAGCTGGGCAGCAGGGGTCTGGCATGGACTGCAAACCAAGATTTATTGCTTGTCAGCAGTTCTGACATTATCCAGTACTTTCTTTGGAAATCCAGGTCCGTCTTTGCAGAAAGAGTCTCGTTTGCTTCAGCGAAAGACAGCTTTTATCCACCTTTGTTTATTTACAAAGGAGATCCTGACCATGAACTTCTCTTCATAATGGAAAAAACCAACAAGACTTAGACTAACAGGACAACAGGCTTTGGACAAAAAGGGGTAATGGTATTCATTGACAACAGAAATGGATTAAGCCGCATTTTAAAGGGCAGCTGGCATAACAAGAGACAGCATAAAGTGTGAGAGTTTTACAGTTCTGACAGTGCAGAGACTTATGAAGAAAAAAGCAAAATCAAAGGGTCTTTTAATACATTATCAGACAGAGTAAACATATTAGTGCTTCTAATTATAATTGCAAAGAAAACAAAAATCCCTGGGGAAAGTCCATTGCTGTCACTGTTTTTCTATCTGCACAGAAAAAGATCAATTTTGGGACTGAAGGGAGGGGGAATACAACTTTCTCTTCTTGGGCTGGACAGCACAGGATGCTGCTGCCTGCCACCAACCTGCCAAGCAGGGATGCTCCTGGCTGGCAATGCATGGGAAGACCCTGGGGCAGGGCTGGAAAACTGAAGTCAGAACAATTTCCTAATCTTCATTAAGATTTACTGCAATAGAAAATGGTAACACACAGATCCTGCTCCTCACTATCCCCACCTTCCCTTCAGGGAAGGAAAAAAAGGACAGGACTTCTCAATATCATATTTAGTGGAAAAGAAGAAGAGTTATCCCTTGCCTAATTCCTCCTTCAAGGGCAGGGGAAATCAAGTGCAAAACTCACATACTTACCAGTCAAGGTCTTTTTCTCATGACTTGTTTGGGAGATAAACCATAAGAAAGGTGTTTTATGAGACAGAGGACGAACATGCAATCACCTTTGGCTTGAAACAAGTGAAAAAGAATAAAAGGGAATGAGTCAAGATAGCAGCAGGAAACAAATAATGTAACAGCAAGAGAAAGTTACAGCAAATCCCTGTTTAAACTGCAGCAACATAGAGTCTAGCACCAGCATACTGTATTAAAATGCACATGTTTCATATGCATGTCAGGGAGTTTGCCTCTGCAGAGGTGATGGAGACTAGAGAACCTGATGTGGGAGAGAGGGAGGTGGAGAGAAATGCAGGGGGCTCTGCAGTCTGATAGAAGCTGCAAAGAGCAGCCTGGGATGCTTATGCATATGCTGAACCAGTTCTGCTTTCAGATTGCATGGCCTGCCAGGCTTGGCTGTTTGGGTGCACTAAAGTTTTAAATAGAATATGACTTGCCAGAGGCAGATTATAGTTAAATATTATTCTTTTCTTCCTCCCTTCTTCTTGCATAAAACCTTTCCCCTTGACTTGGCAGGGGGAGAGACAGACCTTCTCAACTGGAGCAACCACACTGTGGAGTTCAAGATTTTACATGGAACAGACTTATTAAAAGTATAGCTTTAACATCCGTACTCATTCTCCTCTCTGGTAAAGTCTAAACAACAGCTTGATGCAGCTCAGGAGAGCAGAGAAAGGGCCATGCCTCAGAGCCATTTGGTGAACATTTGCTTTGCTTTGTCATAAGAGTACAGGGATAAGATGTGCTCTGCACACTAGATTTTTTGCAGTCTCCTAAAATCTGCCTTCTTTCTAACTGATTCTGCACATATACAAACAGCCTATTGAAATTTGGGGGGAATGTAATGCTGTATTTGTTACAGTACGATGCCTTTCTGTATGCATTTTCTGGGCAAGGATGATAAAGTCTGTTTAAAAACAAGGTAAACATGGTTGCCAGTTGAAGGCCCCTCTAACAGCCTTAGTCCAAATCACTTTAACTTCTTCTCACCTCTGACCCCCCCTTAGTAAAATAATGCAGGCCCTCCTTGTACAGCCTTTTGCAAACTATACATAGTAAGTACTATAAAAAATAAGAACCATTATTACTATTTTGCTTCCTTGTTATTGTCCAGAATACAGGTATATATCTAAGGTTGTATAATGCACAAGTGACAGTTACTTGAAAAATGAGATATGACCATGTAGATGTAAATCATAATACCTGTGCAGAGACAAAGCATGTTTAGGGTTACATAGACATTTACTGTCAGCTCCAATTGCCTGCCTGAGGGGAAGGGGAACATGGGCAATTGGCACAGCACTTCAGGGCCATCATGACAAATATACTAGGCAAGTTCTCCACCCCCACACCCTCCCCTCCAATTTGACCCATTCCAAACTGTTTCCTAGCTTTGGTCTATCACTTATATTGCTATGGACAGGATGAATAAAACTAGGGGAGTCATGTGCTACCATTTCCTTTGACAGAGGTACAAATGTCTATACAGACTCTAGCATGGTAAGGAAAAAGTCCTCAACTAAAATTTAAAAGATAAATTCAGCATGCCTTGTTTTTAGAAAAGTCACAATATTATGCAGTTATATTATCCCTGAGGGAATGCAGAAATGGTATCATAATCTCAATTTAAAATCTCATTTTCAGTCTTAATTTTCAGAGGGCCTTTAAAGTCAGGTTTACAGTTCTACTCTATTTGTAGAAATCCACAATTTTACTAAGCATATGCTTGAAATACAGTAGATAAGTTGTAAGCCAAACCCACCCAGCAAACACCTATGCAGGACTATGCCCCTGCACATCTACCTCCTGTAGCCTGGGAACTGCCCCTTTTCTGGAGGACCTCCAGAAACTCCTGCCCATTCTGCCTTTGAAGATGAGGACAAAGCCAGAATAACACAAAAGGGAGGAAAGCTAATTTGAAAGTGCAGCTCCCTCCTTTCTGGAACCTGCCCGGCTGTGTGCCTTTTGTAAATGGCTCTGCTCGAGCACCATGATTTCCCTCAAGCTGCCACCTTTGCAGGCTGTGCAGGGCTTTGTCCTCCCAGCTGGGCAGCAGCCTTTCCAAACACAACCCTATTATTTCATGGGGTAAGTGGAATAGCTCATCTCATTTTCCAACGGGGATGAAAATTAAAGGCTGCTGCTTATGTGCCACACTTACTAGACCTTACATAACTGACAAAGACCGCCCTGGCTCTGGCTGAAAGGAAGCCGGGAGAAATCATCTGGATAGCAGGAATTATCTATTATAAATAAATCTCATGCATGCACACAAAGAGCAGTTCTCACCCAGACTAAACACTTTTCTCCAAGCAAGGTGTCTGCTTTGTGCTCCATGAACAGGAAAATCACGTCCCGCACTCTAGATAAAAATGCTCTGCAGTAAAGGAGACAGGATAATCACTTACTCCAACTATCACAGCAAAAGCCTTGAAAATTAGCCCAATGGCTAAATTAATCTGTATTTCTGGGAAGTCTAATGCCCGTGCACTTAGACAGAAACAGAACAGCATTTTGTAAAGCACCTTTTACGCTGTCTGTGCTTAATTTTAAAGGGCTCATTCACTCCAAATTACCTCACCACCGTTCTGGAAATTGTTGCACATTGGTTTCTGCAGTCATCACTTCCCTCCCTTACAGTACACGAGGACCTCATCCCGCAGCCGTTCGCACGCGTCTTCCACAGCAGCCAGACAAGCGAGTGCTCCTCCCCGACAGCAACAGTGCTCCTGAGCCATGCAACCCCTGACAGTTTGGCTGGATATGAACTGGACATGGGATTAAACTCCGCTCAGTTTAACCACTGTGATTTTACTGAAGCAGCACCGTTTTGACACAGCATTTGCAAGAAGGAAATCCAACCATTGATACAAACTCGCACTCAATCACACCACAACAACTCTGTGGCACCAGGCTTCAGCAGTTTAGTCGTGCTGCAAGGGCTTCCTACAGATTCAGCTTCTGATGCTAGCACAACATTTAATAATTCTGCCATCAGAGAGAAAACTGTGCTTTTCTGAGAGCGCTTCAGAGGTAACAGCATTATTCCCAATTCCCCAGACCAATTCACTTCCCCAGCGCTGGCTCTCTTTGTGACCTTGGGTATGTCACTTTGGTTGTATCTGAAGAGCAGAATGACAGTGTGCGTCGTTGCCTGCTTACTCAAACTCCCCTGCGTAACTGTAGTAGTGATGGCAGCTGGCACAGACTGTCACACACAGCTGGTATGGCCTTTAATACACACCATCTACCCAGGGTCCACAGGGGGTCTGCGTGCTGCTTGCTAGCACAAGCTATTCTTACCCTCATGAGCATGGTACAATTAACACCATAGCACATCACATCTTTATTCTGCAGCATAGGCAGTTCTCAGCCTCATCTATAAAATAGCAGTAACTGTACTTCCTACCCCAGAGGGATACCGTGGGGTTATACTCATTCAGGGCCATGCAGGGCTCAGATAATATGGTAACTGGGGCCATGGGATTACCTACAAAGGACAGACGCTCTTTGGGAACAATCTACTTCATAGACGCAGAGACCCACTGCATAAAGAGCAGATATAAAACACTCTGGTGATGGCAATGTTGCTGCTATTTAAATTAGGTGTTATTTAAGGAAAAAAGTCTTTGCTGGAATCCATGAGACTGCGCCAAACATACATCTTTTAGCAGTCCGTCAGCCTTTCTACCTCTCACAGTGTCACAATTTTTACAACTCAAGGAATGGATCATCTTAGAGACAAGTGTTTTAAACAGGAGTCCAAAGAAGAACTCACTGTATGGGGAAGAGGAGTTTTCAAGACACAGATGTTAACAATGGCCATGAGCCCTCCCCGCCCTTGCCCTCTGGGCCCTTCTAAATAAACTAACTTTTCCTTGTGACCGCATCATCCTGGGAAAAATGAAGAGTTTCTCTGGAGACAACATTATATATACAAACAGCTTTCAGAAGTTAGTCACAAAGGCAACAGCAGTGTTATGCGAACTGTAAGGCCGGGCCTGCGCTGAGCGCACTGAATTAAAGACCAGGTCTTCTGGTTAGTCAGGGGTCCTCTGTAGAGATGCCTTCAGGTAGCAAAGCTCCAAGGCAAGCAAAGATAGGCAAAGGGACAACTTACCAAACTCAGGTACACTTTCATTATGCATTAGCTTACTGAGACGTAATACTGAATTTTGCCATAGTTGTTACTGCTCTAGCTTTACTAGCAACAAAATACACGTTACGCTATTATGCAAACCATAAGAGTGTTTATCACTGTGATTTTATCTCTGAATTTCCTAAAAAAACCCCACCCCCCACCAACAAACAAAAAAACCAAGAAAAAACCCAAAACCAAAGCAAACCCTAAAACCAACACCCACAACCACCCAAGGAGGAAGGGGAAAGAAGAAACACACATTAGTCTAAAAGGATATCATCTTTAAAACAAATGGCTCAGCACTTATCAAGAAATCCATTCAGAAGCTTGACCAAGTGCATGCCAGGGCTCAGGTCAGTGCTCAGAACCATTTGGCTTCTATTCCTGTCCCCTCTCCTCCTCTGGAGGAGGATTGCATTCCTGGCTATCAATGCCTGATCCAGCCTCATTTCTAGACCAAAGAGATGTTTGGAATGGTTTCATGCTTATTGGATCCTTACCCAAAGTTAACTGTTTGAAGCTGTTGGTTTCCTTCCTGCTAATAAAGCAGCAGCAAAAATAGTGCCTAATGCTAATAGTGCCTAATGTTACTTCTTTAAACTAAATTACACTTGATGTAAAGTAAGTCCAGTTGCCATCACAATAACTTGTTTGATGAAGGTCATGCTAGTTATTATTACACTTATCATCAGCTTTAAGTTCTTTCATTTCTAACAGTGGAGTGATGCCCTCCTATCTTTTCAAACACTCTCTGGGATTTGCAGCCATATTTTCCTATCATCTTCTTTAAAACATAATTTTACTGTCATCTTCAACATATCAGTCAGCTCAGGAATCAGAAGAGGGACAAGTTATTCTACACGGAAGCAGTAAAAATGAAATATTGTCTGAAGTTGAACTGCCAGGAAATGAATTAAAGTCAAAGATGCTACTGCTCACAGGGTAAATTTCATGGGCCTTCCCTTCCTTGTAAATCAGATTAACTGGTAGCCTCCAAAGAGAGGTGATGCTAAAAAGATTAAAGTATTTGATCATATCACAAAGTCCATTTTCCAACCCAAGTGCCCTAGGCTTCTAGCATATATGTTGAGGAATGGGAAAAGCTCAATAGAAAGTCCTTAATAAGACTGGAAGGAGAAAAGTTTATCACAGAAACAAAAACAAACAAAAAAAAGAAGCAGCTGGAGGGGTACATTGTCCCTTTTCTGCTTTGCTTTCTGTTTGCTGGGAGATTCCTCCCTTTTAGCACCCTCCAACATGGAAGGAAGCTTTTGCTGGTCTCTAGCACCTTTTGCCCTGCTGCTGTTCCCACATCCCATTCAGTTATTCCCTGGGCAGCAGACGCCAGTCAGGTAGAATTGGACGATTTATCTCGGAGAGGCTTCATCTATCACATCCCCTGAAACACTGCCTTTTGGTAAGTGGCAAGGAGAAAGCTTCTTCCTCTCAAAAGAAACATTTCAATTTGGGATTTGGCTTTCTCTCTATCACATCCTTGGAAAATGATGTCCTTTTGTGACCATTATGGTATTTTGTAAGATGAGCAGCCTAGATGGATTCCTCCGCTGAGGTCTTGTTTGTTATTCAATACAGTTGCATGGACCAGATTCACTACAATTGACTGGCTGTTTCACATTGACTAAATGGTGTAAAACAGATGGAAGCACATGAATGAGTTACACTGAACATCAAGAAATACTCTAAGTCAGCTTTATGGCCACTTTGTTTTAAGGGAGAAGCAAAATTCAGCTTGGAGATATGCAAAGGAAAGGATGGGGGGAAAAGAGGGTGGCTCAATAGCAGAATCAAAAGGGGGAGGGAAGTCTCCATTGTTGACTGAAGTAGTTTGTTCAGTCTAAAACCAAAAGTTGCATTTAATTTTCATGTTCTTCAAAACTTTTTGCATAATTTCAATTTTTAAAAAAGTTATTTTCACACAAAAATGTTTCATTTTTAAAAATCCTTCTAAATGAAACATTTTTGCTTTTTAAACAATTCTTCCATCCCAGCCTAAGAAACCTCATTGTTGAGCTAAACCCATATGAATAAATATTTTTAACAATTCTGAAATGCATGGCCTCGATTCACTAGAAAGTGTAGCTTGTTCAACAAGGAAGACAGAAATTAGAAGAGAAGTGTCCTGGGATAAGCCTGAAATACAAAAATACCATTGCCACACAAGAACTACTGAGCTGGTAGGGATGAAATAAACTACTAAGTGAAACTTACTCAAAATTTTTCATTAGACTGACTATTAACAGCCTTTCTGTGTGCCCCGTGTGATTCAGGACATCCCATCATAGCACAGTACGGGAAATTTTCATGTCGTCTTAAATTTTTAAGCAGGACCTATAAAAAAATCTCCCAGCACTACTGGCAGCAATAACAGCTATTCATTTGGTAATATTTACAAGAAGAAGGTCCAAGTAACCAGAAGCAGATGACAAGCTGAAGACATGAGTGGCTGGAAACAGCAAGTATCAGGAAATTGGCAACCACAGCATCTGAGATAGCAGCCTTATTTCCTAACACTTAAAATAGGATGTAATGGCAGTATTTATGGAGTTGCAATGCAGCAGTTCATTGCAAACATTAACCCTTTCATAGCAATCTCCACATAAAGGGTGTCAACCATGAACTTGATTTTTAAAAGGACTAGATGATCACAGACCATGCCACCCGTTTGCATTTTTCAAAAGTCTTGTCCCCTGAAAGAAAAGCACTGGGGCCAACAAAGCCAGGAAGCAAACATCTTCCTACCTTCCCCAAGGCTACCTCAGAAGTACTGCAGCAGTGAAGCTTCTGCTGCAACCTAAGCAGAATTTTCTGCCTATTTAAACCCTATTCACAGGTTTATATTCAAGCTGCTCATATGGTAGGAGTGAAGTGCTGTTTTATTACCTCATGGCTGTAGTGGACTAAAAGAGATCAAGAGGAGCCATGAGAATGGCTGAGCTGCACACAGCACCCTTGCTTGGGCACTCAGCACGATCCTGGATGCAGCGTGCCACAGCCTGCAGGGTGCTGCCTGGCCAAAAATGACTAAGCGCCCCAGGAGCGCCCCAGAAAGCAGAGGAAAACCTACCTCTGCTAATTCCTCCAAATTCAAGAAAATACGTACCTTAGGTCAGCCGACAGTGCCACTCAACCAGCACTATGACACCTCTGGGTGGTTTAATGAGCTGGCTACTACTGGTATAGTCCATATGGGCAGACCTTACATAGACCTCCACTGTCCATATTTACACACACACGCAGATTGGTCATATATTTGAACAGTGTATGAAGAACAACACAGGATTTAACTGAGGGCAATATTCATGAGTGCACACAACTCAACTGGTTCAGCAGCTAAACCAAGACCCCACCACTATTACAGGGCAAATTAGAGGGATATCAGCTGCACTGGACTCTAGTGACATAGCACTCATCCAGACATCAGAGCAGAGATCAGTATCAGAATCCACCAGTAAGGAAAGAAGATTCATAAGCAATTGAATTAAATGCAAACAGTCTATGTAATACATCAGATAATTTATTGGCTGTTATTTGATATAATGTTACTGTATTTTCTAATGCTAATGTTATTTTAATTCGCATTTTCAAAGCAATATGTTCCTATTCAACAAATTGCCAGATAGTTTCCCGTCCTGCTGTGTGAAGAAATTATAGTAGAGACTTTTTTTATTTTATCAGGTTGGCAATATCAGAGGAGCTAATATGATGCCCCTGGCACCATAAAATATTCAACATTGTGAATAAAGTTATTGATAAAAGAGCAGCAGAAAGTAGCATTTTATTAAATCAGTGTGCTTAAAAAAAGCATGCTTTTAAAGGATTTAATTTAAAAATTAAACTGCATTTAAATAATTTGATTACTGTTTAATAACAATGCATAATTTCTATTTAAGTGACTGCTTTAAAAAAAAAAATCAGATTCTGCTCTGCTATGCCAATAAAAAAAAAGTATTAGGAACTAGAAATTTTCCCCTGCAACCAGGCAATTCTAATACTGTATCTTCATCCTGGAGAGCTCCTTTCTTGAGTTGCATCTTAAAAAGTCAGAACTTTTGCAGCTATAAAGGAAGTCATAGTTGGGCACCATGACTGACCTGCTGCCCTGTGGAGCTCAGCTGTACACCCTCACCACCCGGTAGCAAGCTCCCGTCTTTGCAATCAGCAGCAGTAACTCTGCTGCCATGAAGGGCAACAAGCAAGCCCTGGCTATAAGGAACATGAGAACAAGCCAATACTTTCAGCCTTTCACAGGTGCGGGTGTTCGATGAGACACTTTGCACCCAAGACCATGCTGCATTTTGTGGCTGCTGGTGAGAATGGACGCTTTCCAGGGACAGGCATCTTTCACTTAGGCTAAAAAGAGCCTTCCTCACCTTAGTCACAGTAGTGTACTATTTTTACATTTAGGACAGTTACCCATCTTCCACCTGCAGGGCAAGTTGGATGTCCCAAGCAGAGAACTGTGTCAATACCTGTGCACCAGTGCACCATGTATCCAGAGACTTCTGAGGAGAATTGCTCCAGTTTCCAACAAGGAGCAAGTCAGCCCTGGGTAACCAGAAAGAACCAGGAAAATAAAAGAATGCTTTAAAAACTGCATTCTATTTCCTTTCCTCTCATTTTTTATACCAAGTTCATCTGACAGTGGCAAATGTGCTATTTTAACCTATATTGAAATTAGTCTTTTTTTTGGGCACAGGACAGAAAGATAAACAAGTGGTGGACAAGAGAAAGATGGGGAGCTCAAAAAAACTGGGCAAAGACGTTCACTGCTTCGTATCTGTTTCCCAGAGGCAAGGAACTGTCAGACTTGCTTCACAAGAGCCACCACAAGATTTCTGTTACAACCCTTCGAAGAACAATTTGTATTCATAAATAATATTTAAAACCAATCCAAAGCAAAGTGCTGTGTGAAGAGTTTCTTTGATAAAATTTAATATAACGTTTTGAAATACTACCATCTTAAAACAGGAAATAAACGCTGGGTTTGTTCTTTTACCTCTACCTACAGGCTGTCTCTCTCCCTCCATTTCCCCCCCCAAAAAATCGAGTGGTAGAAAAAGGAAGAGAAAAACATGGTTAAAATACCAAACTTAGAGGTGTGGAGGGAAGAAGAAACTTGATTTTTGAATGGTCCAGCTGGCTTTTAATGAAAAAAGTATTAAAACCCTATAAATATTTTTGTTGGGGGGATGATGACACACACCCCATTTAATCCTAGAAAACAAAAGCTATCCTACTGTTATCTGGACTAAATTAGACTGTTTCCTTTCTGACAAATATCAATGTCTTAATCTCACTGCTTGCAAGCTTGAACCATAATTCATCATTTAGAGGTAACTTGCTGCAGAACATAACTTCATAGCTCCCACCAAAGGGAACAACAACTCCAAGTCACATAGTGCAGAAACAGCTATGCCTCCAGGCACTTGATAGTAAGTATTGTTAAATATTAGCCAGCCAAGGTTATGTAAAGCTTCACATATTCCCCCCCCCCACTGAACTAAACCATATGTAATTCTATAACTGAAAGTACAACTTACTTCTCTTCCAGATTAAATAAAAGAATTGATCTATAATCAGACCAGCTGTCTCACAATTAAATCTCTGTCCAAAAAAGTGTACAAACCTGTGGGGAAAAGCTGTCCCACAAAGTAAAAACACATGCAAAGAGCATTACTCAGCAGACTGTCAAACAACAACAAATGCTTGGGAAGGGTTTTAGTTTAATCCACTTCTTGTAAATATGCAGGCAATAAAAACATTGTAAACTCAAAAGTATGAAATTTAAAGCAAGCCTTTGACTGAAGGAACTTCTGGCCACTGAGGATATTTGAAAACTAAGGCCATCCACTCTGTTCACCTTTTAGAGTTGGTTGGTCTACATGTGTTTTACAGTCACATCTTTGGAAAAACTCAGAAACACTAAATGGGGGATACAGACTATGCATTACAGATCCTTTCTTCCCCCACCCCCCCCCAGAAAACAGCTTCTTGCCTTCAGTAGATGTGGGCTGATTTATGCCAGTCAGGATTCAGGCTCTTCATATTTCTCTACCCCAGAAGACAGTCATACACTTAGAGAAGCTTTGTGCTATGTTATAAGTTCTTTAATTTATGGAAGTTTCTGCTGTATTTTCTTTATACTCTCCACTTCAGAACATTTTTACGAAGAAAATATCATTTTGGCTCCATATAATTTTTAATTCTACTTCTCAAATATCAAATAATCTCATAAAGGTACACTGCACATAAGGGTGTTCCCCTCCTCTCCCTTTATTAATTTTTAATGCTCAAACATTGCAATTTTCAAAGAAACCAATTAAAATGATTCATCCAAAAAAACCCCCAACAATGCCCTTTCAGGATGACTCAACCGCTTGCATTTATTATATTAGTTCAAGTCATTGAGGGGAAACTATTTTTGAAGCTGGAAGTCATGGAGTTACGAAACAGAAAGGGGACACCATACCAAAACAGCCCACGTTGCTCAGCATTTTTAGAATCAGGAGGAAGAGTGGCCAAGGCATGACATTCGAGCTACAAAGAAAGCTAAGGGGTCACTGAGAAGGCAATAAGCAAGGACAGGCATAGATACATGGGAGCCACTGTGGGAATGAGGTAGAAGCAAAGGGATAAGCCAGTATTTTGATACTTCCTCAGGCAAGCTGAAACCAGGAAGCTTTCCTCAGATATCCATCCTCACTACCCCTCTCTCTGGGCACTAACTAGACTGCTTCTTTCCAGCTGCTGCTTGAGTTGCAGCACCTAGCTAAGAAGGATGCTCACGCTGACTCCTACTCTGCTTCAGGCACTGCAAAGTTGAGTCCCTCTTGGGTCTGAATCCTTGTTTTCCTTCAAGGACCAAAACGCACTGTGGGAAAAATGCTAGATTCAGGGAGTTCTGCCTTTCTTCTCCTTGTCCTTTATTTTCTCCCTCCTCTCTTTCCTTTTCCATTTTTTAAAATGGGATTGTTCACTTGTATAATTTCACAGTTAAGTGTAACTAATCAAATGTGTGATAAGGACGGACTTGAATGGGTTCCTTGAAGGTCAGCTAAAAATGGTCCATGTAAAAGAATACTGTACACATTTGAATCCCTATAAAGTTAATCCAAGCAATCAGAGGTAATTTCAAAAAGTCAGACCTTGGCCAAAATGTGACATCATGTTGTGGCACCGGTTCCGTGCCAGCTTCAGGCAAAGCTGCTACCTACTGAATGATCAAAACCAATTCTGGTATCTTTACCATGTCTCCTTAATCACTCTCCCCTTCAGTCTTCAAGGGGATGCCCAGAACAGAAAAGAACTTAAAACTATCCTAAAGATTACCATATATCCAACCTACATACAGTCACTTGCATCCTTATTTTTAATAGGTTTTTAATAGAGGATAGCTTTATTTTTCTGGGCTCTTTTTGAACCAGTATGTTATCAAAAATCACTAGTGAAATCTTTCATCTGTGGTGGACTTGTTATTTTAGGATAAAATTATATAATCTTGCAAAAAAATTACAGCACCCCCTCTTCATGCCCCCCTTACATAAAAAGGAAGCCCTAATGTGTTTACATAGTTCCCCAATGATATCTAGCTGAAAGTAGCTTAATGAGAAAGGAGTGGCAGACACCAAAGGAAGGGTCACCTTCAAGATAATGGTTGGGACTGACAGAGTCATCACACCCTCAGTGAAGGAGAAAAGATGTTCATTCTTCAATACTCACAAGCTAAAAACCTCACGTGATGTCAATTCTTATGTTTTGGGCAAGCAGCAAATCATAGTTCTCACAATGCAACTGCTCCACAATAATTTATGCATACATGGCAATAAGTAAATGACAGCATATGACTAAACAGGACAAAATATAATGAAGCAGAAAAAAGAGCCTGCCGCAGAGAAGCCAAAAAAAAAAATAATCCAGATTTGTTTAGAAGAGCAACATACTGCTTTGATATTACACTTCTATTCCAATGTGTTCTATTTAGTTATATCAAGGAGAACATGCAGCTAAGAAGATTTCATACAGTATGCGTTGAAAAAAAAAATCCATGGCAAAATAGCCAAAAGTTTTCTGACTTACTAAAAATGCATCATTGCTAAATTCTCGTAGAGCAATGTGCAACAGATCCAGTTCCAAAGTCTTAGTGAAGATGACTGCTCAGCTCATTCATCATTACTTTTCCTTTCATTTTGAATGACAATATAAAGTTAGCAGAGGCTGGAAGATTTTGCTTAGTTGCTATACACAACCTTGGCCAAGCCAAGTACTCTTAAAACTTGGTATACGGTTCACAAGCTTTCTTTGACCCTTAGGTTTTTTTGATTATAATTTTTAGAAAAAAATTATTTTGATACTTAACGTATATTCAGGTCCAGAGCTTGGGTCTAGGGCTTATACCAATGAGATGCAAACAAATCTTATTTTGCATTGCATGGTTACAAATGTTGTTAGTAAGCATTAAATTATCCTCTTAATTAAGCAATTATTTTAATTGCAGTATAGATGTCAATTCTTGATGCTCATTAATATTCTACTCTTTAAATAAGCATCACTGTAAGGAAAGTGGTATTCAATGGGGCATCAGAGTCATTAGAAGAATTTTCCAAATATAGGTATAACTGTCACCTGAGTGGCCAAATTCCTACATCAGTTTCATCAGGGTGATCCAGGATAGATCTGTAAGCTAAATATAGAAGCAATGAAAATAAAGGATAAGAATGAGTAGGCTGTAATATAAGTGGAAGGGGAAAGCAAAACGACTACCTTTGAAATGTCTAGCTCTCTTATATTTTACTGAAATAGATTAATATGCCAGGGAGGGGAACAGATACGCAGTGCAGTTTTACAAGCCATATATTCTCAAGGAAACCACACTATTATAATGCACATACATGTAATACATGCACACACACAAAGGGCATATCATCACTTCATTTTTAGTTCCTCTCACAGCCGAAGAATGATACATAAAATACCCAGAAAGCACAAAACGTACAGCTTCTCAAAACTTCAGAAAAGTTTCAAGAATTACAGCGGACACTATTCTCCACTAGTGGTGGCAATATTGTCTGGCTAGGAGCAGTGTCACCTACCTGGTAGTTGCAGTTGTTCATTGCAGTGGAACAAGTGGTTTAGCTGATGACAACTATGGTAGCAGGAGCTATAGGAAGACTAGAAGGGTGATATTTCACCATCATCCTCTCCTGCCAATCCCCAATGCCACAGGCCGGTTTTTCCCTCATCCCAAGCACTCTGCTATGATGGAGTTGCATTAAAGCAAATCCAGAAGGATTTCAAAAGCCTGTGGATCAAGTCTTAACAGAGAAAGGAATGAGGCCCTGTATGTCTGATCATCTGCCTTAGGTATGCAAACAGCTCTGCCCATCACCGTGTTATCATAGTACATCACATGCTTTTGTGGGCATCTCTTCCCACAGCAGCTTTTGATGTAAAGGAGGGTTTACTCAGGTGGTTTTATAAATGCTGAGGCCCAGAGAGACCAAGGTGAAGACAGCAACCCTGTGATGCAGCATCAGCGTGAACCTCCTGAGAATTACACTAGAAACCTGGAATGTGCTTGTGGGATCTCATCAGTAACTGGCAGACAAAAAGGACAGCGGATCTCTCAGCAATTTATATCAAAGTGCTCATAATCTCTTTAGCCATATATATTTAGCCTTCTAGTCAACACAATGGAAATTAGGAAGTCCAGAAAGCCCATATAATACCCATGCCAGTACTTCACCGGAGTACAAAAATCCTAGGTAACCACTTATGAAAAACTAAGACTTCAGGTACAGAAGACCAGAAGTTGCAAATGACAGCATATCACAAGAAGATAAGAGACACCATGAGTATCTCCAAAGATGCCTCACTCCCACACTTGCGCATTTCTGTGCAAGTTGCCCACGTGTCAGGAAGCAGTCTACTGTCCATGTTGCAGAAGTTGGCAGAAGTACACCACAGCCTTTGGCAACCTGAAAATTCCTCCTTTGAGCAAGACTTGAGATCAAAATTAAGCTGGAAGCTTGAAAGAATTAGAGTTATTTCATTAATAGAGGGGCTGAATTTCAAAGTTAGATCCAAACCTGAACCCTCCACTCTACCCCCACTGAGAGTGCTTGGATTTGATGTTTGAGCTCAGGGCCAAGTCCAATTAGAAAACATGTTTGCTGTCCCACAAAATACCTGTTACTCTGAGCTTATACTTTTGTGGCATCTGGCAAGGGAAGGAAAAAGGGAATATGGATATAAAGGGAAAACATTTTCAATTTAGGAGATTCAAGCATAAAAGTATTTCATTCTGATGAAAAACTTGAAGACATTCTCTTTTCCAGTGATGTGCATAATAGAGTTATGCTGAAGTCTCTCAAAGTCATTCAATTCCTGACACACATCTGTTTTCAAGAGAAGCAGCAGAAAAATCAGAAAATCAGAACTCCAGTGCTGCAGATATATATGTCTAAGACATGTCACAACTAGCACATGATGAGCTCTCTTGCATTGCTCTACAAAACTCAACATTAGGCAAGGTGAGAAATGGCAACTGGTGCTGCACGTGAACCGCTGCCCAATGCTGGCAGATAGTCCCAAGTAAGCTGGCTGCTCTTGTCTTTCAGGCTCAGTTGCGAAACTCAGAACCAGGTCCAAACCTTAAACTCTCCATCCCTTCCCCACCTGGCTCAAGGGGCAGTTTTTCCATTTGAGCCTCTATACTATCTCAGCAACTAATGAGGGAAAAAAAACCACCAACCAACAATCACCCACAGACACCTGCCCAAGAGCTGGCACATATCCATCAAGATGTAGAAGTTGATCTCCATATACTTTCTACTCATTTATCCAATTAATAAAGAACAGTCTTAACTAAAAGTTGCACTGATATCTGCAGGGATATAGTCAGAGTCCCTCATTTCAGAGAAGCCAAGGAGGGAGCACTCATCTTAACTGTGCTCCATCCATTCATGGGTCACTGTTCTGTCCTGGCAATGGTAGGAGGGGATGGCTGGTTGACTGATTACCTTTAAGTTAGGATATATATATGATACAGGCAGATGAAAACGAAGTAACGTGTTTTAAGTTACTTCAATTAAAAAGTGACTTTTATTAAGAATTATTAAGAATTATTCTCTCTCTAGCTTCTAACAGATCTCCAAAGCCTCTCTTCTCCCAATGTGCAGCATTCCATGTGACAAGATGGGCATACAGGTAATAGCTAAGTGCCAACATACTAGGCTGAAAAGAAGGAAAACAAGGCTCCTTTGATCCCAGGTCACTTACACCTTCTAAGCCTGACCCAATGCACCAGATGCTGCTGGTTAGGATAAGGATCAAGCCAAGCCACTGCACAGGATGTGGCTTACACAGGGGAGACAGTTCCACAAATGTGCTCGGTACAGGCCTACCTGCAAAGGAGCACAAGGTGAGAGCCAACTGCATGGGTCTACTTCCATACCTTTCCAAGGCATCAAGGTTTTACAGTTCAGCTGAAATCACTCACTTCCATTAAGTGCAGTTTTCTTTTATGGTCTCCTGGCAAGATTCTGTAGCACTGGTACAGAAACAGTGATTGAGAACTTGAAGCAACCTCCACAAGAATAATCTATGGAAAATCCCCCATGACATTAGAGTCCATAAACTGCTCTGGGCTCAGTCCTTCTCAAAGACATCCCCATGGTGCTATACAAATAACACACAACTGTGTGGAAAGTAGCCTAGTTAGTAACAGAAAGCAGTACTGGTAGCAGCAGCATAAAAAAATATTACTGGGATTAACATAACATAGCACAGCATAAAAGCAAGCTCAGTTTCATATCAAACTATTGATGCTATTTTGGATAACATCTCTGACAGTAACTCTCTTATTTCACAAGCCAACAGCGGATAACCGCTTTCAGCATAATGCTGACTTCCTTCCTCACAGACTAGCATCTGGCCACAACAGGAAAAATCCTGGCATGATCAGACGTGTAATCAGCTTTGGTAACACAACACATTTTATGACCTGTCCTGGCGCATACTGTACAGTCAGAGTAGCTTCATCAGCTCTATAGGCTCAAAGAGAAGCCCTCCAAAACACTCATTACCCCTTTTTTGCATTCTGCAGTGCAGTATCTTTCATCTTCCTTTGAGCCAAGGTGTCAATCATCACATTGATAGTTAATATCAACTCTGTCTAGGAGCTTCCTATCCCTCAATTAAGGGCATACCTGTAATACTAAACATGCAGCCAGCTGTCAACATGTCTGGAGAAAGAGGTCTTTGTACTAGCAGTTCAGTTGGCATCCACCCAAACTTCAAGCAACATCTAACAATACCATTTTCCTGTTATGAAGCACTCCTCATCTATAGATCCCAAAGTGCACAAAAGGGAGACCCATCCTTCCCATTTCATAAACTATCCCAGATATGGTTACCGAGGCATGGGCCAGGGGAAGAACTGAGATTATACCTCAGATATCCCACCACTCCTCCAACAACTAGGCATCATTGTCCTCTTCACCTCTCTCATTTACTGAAAGTAGGCTCAGAAACATTTATTAGTGTGGGTAGAAGCTTTGCCACAGAACAACAACAAAAAAGTGGCACTTTCCTGTTGGCTCTGTATTTTGCCTAAATATGGCTCTTACCTCTGATCCACAGATGCTCAGTAAAGGCAAGCTAATAGAGGAACTGCCTCCAAACTAGTCCTTGTCTAGCAAGATACACGACATGGGAAGACTTGCAAGCTGTAGAAGAAACTCTGTGCTAAGAAAGCAGGGCTCTGTCCACAGTGGGGGGAAAGTTGTCTGAATTTTAGTTACAGCTTCGGCATCTGCTTTACAGGGCAGGAAGATAAATTTGTTTAGTGCTAAAACCCTCAGGGAGGCAAAATTTGTACCATTGGCTTCTGTAAGATTGGCTTTTGTTTTCCCTTTTAGCTCAACCGTTTTAACCCTCCTTATTCAAACATATTAAATTAGAAAAAAAGATAGAAAGGGTGAGGTTTTAAATAAAGTCGAACACACAAGGCATATAGTAGCCCCTGAAATCCCTCCTACTGCAACTGCAATTTCTTTTTGTAGGAGAGGAAAATTGCGTGCATGTGTTTCTGCAGCAGCTATGCCAGTTCTAGCTTACAGGGCTCAGCACAGCATATAAAAGGGAATACTGAAATAAAGCCAAAAATGCCCTGGTCTGTTGGTACCCTGGTTTCTGTTGGCTGGCAGAACAACTTACAGGCACTGCTAGAAGGCAGCAGGCTTGGCCTGGCATTGCATGCCCATACTGCCCTGCAGCTTGTCAGGATGCTGAATATGGGTAACATGCTGATTGCATCACTCCAGGCTTGTAACCAGTTTGTCAGCAACAGGACATCCCGGCACAGTGTGCCTCAGAAGGACAGTTCCTTCGGGAGTCTAGTTGTGTAGGTCTGTCTATCCAAACACGGCCTTACTTTATTGCTTCTTCTAGCACTGAAGTGGTGAAGCAGTCATTTAGTAAATGTGTCACACACACAGATTTATAGTTGTGTTTCCTGACCCCATAAGTGATAGGGGAAAAACCAAAAAGCTTAGACTTTTCTTGGGAACAAGTAAAGGTCATTTGTCTCATCAAATTTAATCCCTTAATAGTATGCCTGTTCCCTCAAGGAAATTGCTAATTGTTCCTCAACAATTTCAGTCTTTTGCTTCAGTAACATTAGTGAGCAGTTATGATATAGCTTTTACGAGCTTCTTCAGGAAAGAGTCCCTAGTTTGCTCTGAACAAATTCAAAGAGTAACCCAAACAAGAGGAGACTCTTAACGTGCATCATTTGCCATTGAAATATATGACAAACGTTTAAGACGCAGACTGTGAAGAAAACATATGTACAATGACATGCTACTATAGCATGTGATGTATCTCTCACAGCACAGGGAAAGGTACAGGTGATATATTAGCTAACGAAATCCATAATTTCCAGAGAAAAGTTTCTGGATATAAAATTGTCAGTTTCATTTATTCGGCCTCTTGCTCCTTAAGTTGATCTTCTCCCTTACACATCAGCATCTGCATTTATCTGCTCTACAGAGTCTAACCTCTTGCAGGGCTTTCTGCAGCCAAAGGCAAAAGAAAAAAGATGTTTACTCATGAGCTGAGCTACCACAAGCCAGTGCACCCCACACAATCTCCTCTTTCTTTCCAGAGAGGGAGAATTTGGAGTTATTGTGTATCTCTGCCAGTGAAGTGCCAAAGGCTTATATCAGTAAAGAGCCCAGTACTCACAATGAAGAGGCAAGCACTCACCTGATTCCACAAATAGCCACTCGCTCAGGTGCTCCACTTCAATGCAACACCATGGGTTGGGTTAAATAATAAAATGACTCAAGTGTTTAGGTGAGCTATGTGAATAAGTGTCTACAAGACATCGCTTGATCACCTACAAGATGTAGCCTGATGTCTATAAGAAACCATGGTAAGTTATATCTGGTCTGTCACAGGCACTGTATTACAGAAACCTCTTTCTACCATTAAATTCAAGACTGCAAGGGGAAGAAAATACCTTTTTTTACCACAGTAAGGCGTCTGTAGCTGCTTATCACAAAGGGTTCAATGGAAAGAAAGGTGCATAGCATGCAAAATAGTCAATTAATTTTTCCCAGCATTCATCTTTAATTATAGGACAGCCTAAAGGCTAATAACATAATCAAGTCCTCACTGTGGTAAGACTCTGGATAATCATATGTTCTGTTGTGGTGGTTCTGCCTCTCCAGCAATGGGGACGGGATGCCATTTAGAACACCTCTTCTTTACACATACTTCACACACATATTTCACTGCTGCAGCTAACAGAGCTAATAATACAATGACTATGTATAGGATAAGGTGCATGGCTGCTGAACTTCATGCATTTCTCTGCCAAGATGAAGGCAGCAAGCTGGGCAGAGCTGCCTCGTGACTCTCTTCTGCAGTTACACAACTGCATGCTTGCTCTTCGGGAAAGCTCACCAGGCTGAACAGATACAACCAGAAGAGGAGCTGGGCAGGAACAGATTAAGCAGTCCACCCAAAGCCAGCATCAGGGCTGTGAACTCAATCCACATTTGCCGCCAGCCCACTCCCCAGTGGCCACACCGATGCTTCAAGAAATTTTATCCTTTCAATTGAATGATTTGACATTTATGCTAAACATATCCTTGCCTTACCTATAGGCATTTGCTAATGCATGAAAATCACTTTTATCTTTAGAAAAGACTCACTGGCTTTGTTTGAATTCAGCATCTTCTTGTCCTTAGCCCCCCCTTTGCTGCAAGAGCCCACTGTATCTGTACATAGACAATGTATACGTCAGAAGTACTTTAAAATGTCAGTGCTCATCTTTCGTAAGGACTTTCAGGCAAGTCTATGATTAAAACTAGGTATTCAAGCAGAAGATGAATATATTATGTCCTCAGGCTCCTTAAGTCATGATCCATATTTATAATGCAAGACTAAGGCTTCTGTTGAATAATTACATCTTTTGCCTGCCCATTCTTCCTCGCCAGCCCCATATGTGTACACACACACGTAAATGCATATATAGCATTTAAAGTGAGCAATTATTCACCCTAAAGACAAAATTTCTTTGACTATATGCATGCTAGAGAGAGTTTAATTCTGTAATTATCATGCAAGACTTGCAGTAGCAAACCTAGTTCAGATTGAGAGACCTTGCCCTTACTCAGCATGAATAAAGGTGATAAGAGCATGTTCCAGAGGGGCTAGAGCACTCTGTAGTTAACAAAGCCAAGCCCTAGGGAAAGGACTGTAGTAGCCACACTCATTCCAACTCCAGGTAAATACTTTCCTTCCAAGCAGAAGTCTCCGATTTGAAGTTCCTGAGATCCTACTTGGTCAGTGCTTCAGTGGAAGGTGCTTCTTTATGAATGAATGAAAGCTCCTTTAAAACATTTGGCAGCCACAGAATTCAGAAGTCATACAAAAAAATACAACAGGATCTCAAATATTACTTTTCAACTAGTGTTCATCTCCCCTCTCTTATTTTAAGTCATCTTTCTCAGCAATAAGCAGTGCCACTGGATGACACAAAGTCAGACTGCAAGAATCAGCTTGCCGTTAAGTCAGAAATTTGATTAGAAGGAGCATTTTGACCAGTATCCTAGAAGCTTAAGCCTGTATTTCTTCATGCATCCTCCTCAGGGCTACAGATTTCTTTATAGAAGAGGGAGCGTACCAGTGTCACTAAGAAGGATTCCACACAACAAAACAGACAAGCACTGCATTCATTACAGCTAGCTGGGAAATGCAGCTTTCATGCACATGTGCATGTATGTGCACGTACATGCACGCACACACTTCCAATTAATCAGAAAATTAGAAGTTTTTTTCAGTAAATTGGACACTCTCCATCTTTAGTAATCCAGTTCTGGAAGTGGAAATACTGTCAGCAACATCAAAATAGCACGCTGTGAACAAAAATGCTTCTTGACAGAACCCTGTGTTTTGCCAAAAAAAACTTTATTAAAAAATTCCTAGCAGCTCTCATCACTCTTTTCACCTTTCCTAAAATTTGCCTTCTGATATGCAAATTGAGCAGAAAGCACTGGGAGCCTGCATACAGTGCTCTATCATGGTCTCCAGTTACCCAAGAGCAACTTCTATGGCAAATCTGTCACTGTAGACCTAGCCTCAGATAATCAACCACAGTCAATGAAATGTATTTGGCTAACTGAGATGGCTCTGATGAGATTACTTTAGAATCCAAATCCCTTAGTCAGGCAAAAGTATAAATCACAGTGACACTGGTCCACTAAAAAGAAAAGTCACAGCTGCAACAATAGCTGTCACATATTCTGGTTGTCAACAGAGCCAGACAAGAGGAACACCCATGGAGCAGTCTTTCATTTGAAAATTAAGCCCTGCAGCACTGAGCAGGTCATCAAGACATCACTCAGAAAGTAGAAGTATGGGAAATGCAAGCGATATCAGATTGCAAGGCATGGCGGGGGGGGGGAGCATCATGGAAGAAGCTACTGGCTTCTTGCTTTATTCATGCCATTGTTCAAAAAGACAAATGAAAAAACTCCTGCCTTGTCCCCATTGCCTTGCTTGTGGCTTAGCAGTATCAAAGTGATTTGTCTTTCCTCTTTTTCCCATCCACCTCCAAAGGAGATAAAGTGTTACTTCTCTTTGTAAAGGGCTAGACCGGAATTTTACCATATGCCCTGATCAAGAAGCAGGGTGTAACCAAGCTAAACCAAGCTGTCCTCCCCTCTCTCTTGTCAGCAGACAGAAGAGCAGAGAAACAGAGAGACTTATTGGTCTTGACCTGCGACAAATTAGCTCAGCTCAGCACTGTAGCAGATGAAAGAAGTCAAGGCTACACCTACAGCTTCTGTAGAGGAAAGATGAAAAAGAAAAGTATCCCTGAGACTGTAGCCTAATTTCTCCCTGAAAGATTTTTTGTTAATTCAGAGAGGCTCCAATTTTCCATCCAAACATTTGTATCTGCCAGTAGGGCATACAAGCCACAAAGAGAGGTTGGGCTGTTGAATTTTCACAGGGTAAAGTTAGCCCCCTAGAATATTTAGTTTCTCACCAGTAGGATTTACATATACACATAAGATGGATGTATTGTCTTTCGCTGTGATCCAAACAATAGTGTGAGGTCTATCTTGCATCGCTTAGCACACTGCAGTATTTCACACCAGGGATGTTGCATTTCTACTACTCACTGCAATTGCAGCTGAAGACTTCAGTTTCTAACCACAATTCAGAAGAAAATAACAACAAAATAAAAATTTTAGTAACCAGTATGCATTTGTTATGATATTTGTACCTTATCTCAGTTAGAAATCAAGCTAAATTCCTGGAATATTTTAATATATTTTGCTGCTGGAAAAAATCCACAACAAAATGCAGTTACGGCATTTCTCTGGGACACATGCCCTCTTGTTTAGTCCTAAAGATGATTGCATTTGTCATCTCATGACACGTAGGACGTGTGCTCTGCATTTCACTCGTTCTGCCAGCTACTTACAGTTTTATGCTGCAGGTTTCCTTACTGCTGCATGTGTCTAGTTCTTAAAGACTAGTCTTAAATGATGCTGTATTTGGTGTGGCAGAAACAGGATGCAGTTCTGTTAAGATACAGGAGAGCATCTGCATCTGAGACTTGCTTCTGCTTTGTCATTATGAATATATAATACCACAGCCTTGGGAAGGAAGAAAGCAGTAGCATCCTTGCAAGTGTGTTTGACAGGGCAGGTAAATCTTGCTTATAACAATAATTAAGAAGCAGGTGTACTTATGGCATGGTAGTATTAATTTTTGGAGACAGTTTAGCATTCACAAAAAGTCACCTAAGATGGGGTAGAAACTCACCTCACCAAGCCAAGGAGTGCGAAGTGGTGACAGCTAAGTTACGGTGTGCTAAACTGAACAAAACATTTGCAATCACCTCTTAATAACTTAATTGCATCCAGGCTATCTTCACAAAAACATTAGCAATAACTGTGGTCCCATTCCTGCCAGCTGGCTCGTCTATGCGTTTCACAGCGTCCCACTGCGTACAAACCAACCCCATGTTCATTTAACCAGCTGGGAGCAGCTTGTCTGACTGATGGCTCCAGGACTGTCCTCAAAGCAGAAAAGGATTTGTTCAGCCATTCAAGTGTCTCCCTTGGGAAAGCCTTAGGCACTCTTGAAGAGGAGCTTCTTTAAGGGTGCTACTGCTTTTGCCATCTACCGCTGTGAGCCCCAGCGCTGCCATGGACCAAACCTTGCTCCTGCACCCCTGTCCTGGCACAGGTCTATTCACCTGACATGCAAACCTGGGGGCTGAACATGCCTCTGGTAGAGCCTCCCAGGGGCTGCCAGCAACTTTGCTCTCACTAGAGACTTTGCTCTCCACTGCCACGAAGAGCACACACATGCTTTACAAGAGGACACAGAAATAGGCACCCAGAAACGTTCGCCACCGCAGAATAGCAGGAGGAAAACATACACAGATAATTCACAGAACAGTTACTGAAGGTTCACATCAAACATCAGTTCCTTACATGCATGAAACTGTCAATGCATTAAACATTTGTGACTCTCTGTATGTTTCCCTGCCCCAGATTTGGTGCTAGCTGGCAAATACAGAGAAGCATGCATCTCACACACGCACACCAAACCCATTAGATGAGTGCAAGTGCAAACCTACCAAGTGTCCGTCTCCCAAAAGCAAATTTATGACAGTTGTAAGGACTATTCTACTTCAAACTCCAAAATACAAATTTAAGTGCAAATAAACCTTAAAATGTCTCAAAAACACACAGAGAAGTTTTAGCAGCACCTACATTAGCTTAGCATTTAGTAAAGGCAAACTAGCTCAGCTACAATAGAAATAAAGCTCTAAAACCAACCTAGGATTTAAGTCTTAAAACCCACTTTTACACATTTTCTGGCTGGTTAGAGTAACAGGATACCCTGAGAAAGACTGCTTATATATTTCCTGGACTTCAGCATATCAAAATCCTATCAGTTTTACTGAGATTTCATGCTCCTTCCCTAAGTGAAAAGATGAAACTCCAATTAAAAAAAAAATATTTTCCCATCTACAAACACACAAATTATTTTTTCAATACTTAAATTAACCCATACAAACTGTATACTGCTTTAGAAAGCCTTGTGTTTTTGCCAGGATTGTATAAAATTTGCTTTTTACCATATCAACTTCTCCAGAGGCACCATCTCGAGGACGGGAGAAATCCATTCTGGAGAGCTGATGGGTTTTCTTGCCATATATCAAGGTGTATGCAATAAATGACCTTCTGGGATATCTACACCATGTTTTTAGCAGAAAACTGACCGAAGTGATCTAGCATACCGTGACATTCACATTCATTGTGACATCAGAGCACGGTAACACCTTTGCCAACACAGGTTATTTTACCACGCACTGTACAATGTCCTAACCTGGCACAGTCCTTTAACTGTAAGAGAATAGTTTTTATTATATCTCAAAAATAACCTAACTTTTGATATATTGACTTAAAATGTATTTCCTTTTGTTTTTTAAGTCATTACTGGATTGTTTGGGCAATTCTGCTTTAAATACTGCTTCATAAAATTATTTTTCCTGATTTAATTATATGTATTTATTAAAACAAACTCAAACATATTTTAGATAAAAGTAATTTAGTCATCTCTGTTGCTTTTCAGAGTTTAAAATGTTATTTTAAAAGAATCTGAACCACAAAGTTAGACTATCCACTGAATCATATATTCAGATGCAGCCAGAAGACTCAAAGTTAACTTTTGAGAGTACCTGGGCAAATCCCACCTTCATCTTTTTATAAGCTTACTCTTCACAATACCATTTAGCTAAAACCCGTCTAGTCACCAGAAAACTTATCAATGCAGTTTATCAAGCTTCCTACAAGGCTCATTTTTTTTGCCTTAGACAGACATTACCCTTGTCAGTGCCCCTGAAGCCCTTCTCCATGCACACTGATGAGTCATTTTTGCAGCTGTTTGTCAACACTCATGTTTTGCAGTGTCAGCAAACATACGCCAGGGAGGTGCTTCTCAAGGGCCTAACCCAAAACTCATCAACACCCACAGGGTCCAGATCAAGGCTGAGATGGATTTCTTAGTACCCGTCTCCTTGCCTTGCCGCTGATCCCCCCCAAGAGCAGGGATTTGCAGACTTGCATGGCAAGGATGGGATTCCCTGTAATCTCTCCTCCAAATAAGATGATGATAAGGGTGCCATTTTCTTACTATAAGCCCTCAGTCTGAGGGATGTTTCTGACAGTGGTACAGTGTTTGATGGGGAAGTATTTTTAAAGGTCTGAGTTTGAGATCTTTGAAAGGGATATTTTACTGTCCTTCCACATGAAACTGCTTCTGCATCTATTCTTCATACGCACCATGCGGCCTCGCAAAAGACTCACTTCACAGCAGCGCAAGCAGTGCAGAGAAGAGCTGCATACAGATCACAGACCTACTGTCAGGGGCTTTGGCAAGAAAGGGAAGAAGGTTCTGTAGCCAGCTGGCTGCACTTTGGCCAGCCGAAGCTGAAAAGGGAGTTCGCATACTTCTGTGCGAGCAACACAGAGACAGCTTCAGCACTGGGGAGCAGCCCTCCTTCCGGCTTCAGGCTGCCTGTGCAGGTCCCAGTTCTGTGACAGCGGCTAGTGACCGCCAGCTCGCAGAAGTGAGGAGTGCTTCACTATGCAGCGAGCATAGGATTGCCCTTCTGCATCAAGCACTGCCCAGCTCCCGAGTGAAACAAAGTACTGCTCTGCCTGCAGGAAAATAAAAAATTCTCTAGCAAAGGAAAAGTAGAGCTATCCTTGAAGACATCATGCACATGCATTTGCAAAGGCATATTCATTCCTTTAGTTGAAGACCCCACACAGAAAACTAGTGGAAATTCATACTTTGCCTTGATGTTTTTCCAATGGCCTCTCCATCAGTCTTTGATTAGCAAATAAATCTTTTTAAAAGCTACTACACCATCCAGGCAGAGCAGCCCAGATATCTGCCTTTTATTTCTTGCATTTGCTAGTAGAAACTCAGGAAGCAGGTGTGCGTATCTCAGCAACATCCTCAGGACAGAGGGAGCTCAGATTGTTCTGCACTCTGGTCTACTCTAGCTGGAACATTTAAGTATTTTATCAGTAAAAAGCCAAGCTCGGTATCAGAGGTCTCATTTCCTAGCTATGCAACAAGCATAGGACATCAGACTTGATGGGCATCCAGGGTTCAACTTCTGATGAACTGTGAATGCAACGTGGAGACACAGCAGCTGACACTGCTATAGGACTATGCTTGGTAAACAGATACAGTCAAAAGCTTCTGATTTTGCAAACATCATATTTATACTAAAAATGTCTTTTAAAAGAAACAAACATTTTTAGGTGCTGGGAGAGGATTTTTTATTATTTAACAAACACAGATGCAATAAGCTTGTACCCAGTTTGAGAAAATTGTTACAGTTCTTTTGCCATTTACATGGCTATATTTTTCTGGGTTGCCAGACATGACTTGGTTTAAAATAAAGATGTTTAAAGATCAGCCTCTTTGTTTCTACCTTACCCTACAAAAATCCAGTATGTGCAGCATAGCAATATTCATGTGGGATTCAATACCTTGAGTATTACTTTACTGGTAACAAAGGGAGAAAACTTTAGTCCAATAGGCTCAAAAAACTTTTTCAGTTGCATTATTGCTTCCAAAGAGACAAACAGCATTTCATTTGTTCCACAGATACTAATGTAATTTCAGGATGTCTTTGATCTTGTCCAGACCAAGATAAAAGGTATCCTTTAAAGTATACTCATTAAAGTGTTTTAACCCACTTTTAAACAAAAGGCAGTTTTTGCACAACCTAACTTTAAGCATCTAAGGTACATGCCTAAATTAGGAGGACGACATCCTTAGCTACCTCCTCCAGAAGCTATCCTCACTGGACTGGACTGGGGAGACTGGAGATTAACATCTCCTTACTTAATTTGAACCCTCTGGTCATTTAAGCACACTCTACAGTCAAAGGAGAAGCCCCTCCAGAGAATGATTCCTCTTAACGTTTCATGGATACCTGTTGTAACAACTTGCCACATTTATCCTTCCAATGACTAATGAGAGGACAGAGAACGCTCCAGGAATTTTAAATTAGGAGAGATTAATCCCACTGCATTGATTACAGAAGGAGGATGGATGTCCACCTAAGAACCACTTGGTTCTTAACTTTTTTGCAAGTAAATTTAGGGTAGATTAAGCCAGTCCTGGCCTTTTAATACAGGCACTTACATATTTGACCAAAGTTGACCCCCCTCCTGCTGCCAGTGCTTGGTCTACACACATTTCAGGCGTTACGCATTAAGCTACACCTTAGATAAGAAAGTGTGCAGATTGAAGAAGTAGGAGCAGGACCCAGTACTCCAGTTCCCAGTTTGGGAGCTCAGCTTTGGAAGAGAGATGCTGTGTAACGAAGGGCTGCACTTGATCATGTGCCGTCAGATTTCCCACTGGCACCTCTATCTTCCATTGCAACACGCAAGTGCTGCTTTTCAAAAAATCTTTAAAATACAGCCACTTGTTTTGGAGTCTACATGGATGTTTGACACAAGCTAAACAAGCTGCAGGAGCATCAAGAGTCTAGACTGCCAAACAGATGAAGAACAGCCTTCGGCTCTTCCACTGTACATGGAAAACTTTAATATTAAAGCACTTAACACTAACTGCCTATAGAGTACTCTGTCTCCAGAGACTCAGCAAGACGGAATCCACAACCTTGTGCTACATATCCTCACCCAGAAACAGGGCACCTACATTTTAAGCAAAAAGCATAGAATAGCTCATGCCAAAATGCCTAATAGCAGCTTGGCAGTTAGAAATGTCTCCTGGGGTAGGAGATAGGGTTCAAATCCCCCTCACCAAGATTAACGGAATTTAATCCACACATGCTACATGCTAGTTGAATGCTGCAATCGCAGAGCTCTCGGATAAGAGAAGCAGCAGCACTGCTTCCTCCTCCTCCTCCCTGCATTTCATGAATCTCACCTTGAAGCTGTATTTCTCTTTCCAGCTGACACTACTGAGCAAAGTTGCAAACAGTTTGAGGACAACCAAACTGCAGTTTGCGGCAAATTATCCCATGGTCTATTTTTTAAAGTGTCAGCCCACTGTAGAGATAGATGGCATTACTGATCACAGGAGATGAGATCCTCAGTTTTGAGTCACACTGAAAGGCATCCTTCTCCCACCGTATAGTCCTCCACACAGCTGTGCTGTGGCTCTGATCAGATACCAAGGCAGACAGATCCCTCCAGAAGCACAGAGGCCAGCAGGGAGGACACTGCAGGGTGGGCACATGCAAAATAGCCAGCCACAGAGAAGAGAAGGCTCAGGGGCAGCTGCTTGCCCCTGACCCCAGGTCCAGCACTTGGACCTGAGGCCCATCATTCACTTCCACTTAGCGATGGTTCCTCAAGCACAGGGCTACAAAAAAATTGAAGCATGTGTAAACTTGGCAGCATTTCATGCTTATTGACCATCCTATTGATAAAGGAATCCATACACAACACACCCTACCCATGCACTAATCTGACTGAAAAAGGTCTTTTTTTGGAGGAGGGGGGACAACTACTGCCACTTAATGCAACACAACCAGGTTTCATACATTTTGTAGCTCACATTTATGCCAAGAGGCATAAAAACTATAAGCATCCATAAGCAATTACTGAGAATTTAGCCATGCTGTTTGCATAGGTTTATATTGTACCAAACAAATGTATTCTATTACTGTGTGAAATCTACCAGAATGCAATTTATTGAAGCAGTAGTCATAAAGAGCAGAGGATATCTGATTGCCTGCAACAAAAGCCTTTCCCCTCCTCCAGCCATTAAAAGGTCGAGCACCTCCCCCATTTTAAATAACTGCTCAATAATCTCCCTTTAAAGAATGAAACTGTATCAGACTTCAACTCCTTTTAAAAGAAACAAAACCAAACTCACAGTAGTTTCCCAACTCCCCTCTGGATTATTCTAGGTACAGCAATGCAAGACAGTTATGGCCATGCTGCATTTGGAAGCTTTCCAAAAATACGTATGACTGAGAACACCAGGTTATCTTTTCATGATATATTCAAGTAAATAGCTTACGATGTTAGTCACACAATGAATTATGTTCTGAAGCACACAGAAGAAAACATGCCCATACAAAACCTCAACTCTATAAAAATCAAATAGTGGTTTAACCTGCTTACAAGTCTCAAACATTCAAACAGCCTCTATTATTCTTATATTGATCTCACCATTTTCTGCAGTGCCACAAACACAGCTGTCAGACTGGGAACTTGCTGATTCAAGCACTGGTTCTCCTCTTGTACTTGTTCCAGCATGACTTGGTCAGCATGTAATTTCATTTGTAGCTTGTGAAACTGCAATAAATAAACAAACATACATACATGAGGGACTTGTCAAGCAAAGCAAGCTGTATAATTATCAGAGTGGAAATCAAATGCCAACATTGATTATATGATGAGCCACACCTCAGCTGGCAAATTTCAAACACACAGCATGATGGCAGGGAAGAAGCGGCTCCAAATTTCTCTATATTAGTGGTGACTGTGGGAGACAAAAGTCTCATTAAAAACAAGCCTGGAAAGCATTTAAGGAGTAACACGTGTGCACACATTTCATAGAATCACACAATCATTTAGGTTGGAAAAGACCTTTAAGATCATCAAGTCTAACCATAAATTTGTCTGGATTTCCCTTAACACTACATTGCATTTTATCAGAAGCACTTTCTTTCAGCAATTTCTTTCTCCTAATAGAGCTTCTAATTAAACAGTATTACTACTATGTTTCCCTTACAATACATGAAACTTTTACACATGTAACATTTATTTCACTTTAATTTCTTCTTCTTCCAATATTTTTTCCCATCAACACAAGATCTGAGCAGATTAGTGAGCTGTACTATTAGTAAAGCAACACACTGAGTATTAATTATGATGGGTTTCATCATTTTCCTCTGTACACAAAGAGCAACTACAACTGCCAGTCTGGAAGATTTATTCTAGATTAAGGACAACATCAAAGGAAATAAAGGCAAAGATGGCAGGTGAGAATAAAGTAAGCAAGATATGCTTCATATCAGCTAAGAAATTTGTTCCATAGGTACAAAAGTCATCCAAGGAAAGGACGCAGAGGTAGACTGAAAACACAAGTACCAGGCGAAGGAGGTACAGTCCCAAGCAAATCCTTGGGAGGTAAATGGGAACCTAAGAACAATGCATTTTTCAATTCAAGTCAGCAGCACTGCTGGAGGAGTAGCCTAGGATGTTTGCCTGCTACCCATATTTGAGATGGTAATTATTAGTTTTAAGGCTTTTTTCCAACTATAAGTGTATGGATACATAGATAACTGGAAAATTACTTTTTATAGGACTAACCAAAACTGTACTATTCAATCCATGTATCATTCAATGCATTAAAAAAAAAAAAGGCTCAACTCAATACTGCTAGCTTTTCTTTATGTAGGTATCCACGTAAATCATCTTCTAATGAACATGCTGCTAGTTAACAAATTTTAATTTGTTATTCAAACTGTGCAACAATGATGAATTAAGTAAATTTTGGACTTAAGAACAGTGTATTAAAGGAACCCGGTAGGCCAGCCTTTAACTATCCCTCCTAATTGGTCAGAGATTATACTTCAGAAATCTTTAGGTCTGAGCAGACTTCTTATGCTACTTCAGACCTATAAAACACCTAAACCTTGAAAACCTGAGTTTAAGATGCAGCTGAGAAGCACACAGATGTTGCATTAGGCCTCTGCCCTGGCATGAGTTTCAAATCCTTGTTTGTATTTCTGCCAGCACGCCCAAACATCACACTGTCTAATTTCTTGGGTAACCAGTCTGAGATGACATGGACCCAATGTGCTGAGAAGTCTTGAAACCCCACCTGGAAGTAAGCAGGACCTGCAAACCATTCTTCGCTCAGTAACATGCAGGATATCACCCTGTTGGCACCCAAAAATAGAGGCACTCATAATGGAGACATGAAATCAGAGAACACATTCGAAGAGTGTCTGAACACTTCCAGCTGCCCCACAATCAAGCTTTTTCCACAGTAAAAGCTTTTTCTTGCAACAAGAGATGCTCTGATAAAGCCACTAGCTGCCCTAACCTTCCTCAGGTCATTTTACAACAATCCCCAGTTTGGTTAGCTTTTGAAATAATTTCAGCAGTAAGAGGAAGATGAGGTGAACACTAGCCCATTAGCTCATTTTAAGGCAACGTATCTGCCTGGTTATATCAGTCAGTTTTGTCCCTGTGCTATTTACTGTAATTGGATGCTGTCCCAAAAAACGGTAGAGTAAGTTTTAACGTCATCTGGAAAGTTACGAATGTTGGTTTTGTCTACGTACAAAAACACTTGACCTCAAAAATCAGAGCATCAGCTGACAAAACCAGGTGGCAGTAATCCTCAGATGTTGAATTCTTGAGATTTAACAGTGCTCAAATCTGAAGTTTCAGACAACCAAGACTGCCATTGTGAACGCTAGAAACTTGGGGTTTGTTCCAACCAGGAGGAAAAAACACTCTGCCTGGAAAACAGACATGTCATCACAGAGCTAGAGCCATAGCTGGAGCTGCAGAGTACCATTAAAGGTCTGAGGAACACCAGCTCAGCAGCTCCAGAAACAAATCCATGATCAAGTTATGTCCAGCTTCTCTCTGCTGCTCTTCTGGAGGTATAGATAACACTGGGCCCTATTTTCAACTCTCCTACAGTCACACCACAATACTTTTCTCCTCTCCACCCACCAGGAAACAGATAGGATGGTGAAAAGGGGTGCCAAGGGGACAAGCAGAGGACTGTGGTTGAACATATTACGCTATGACTTAGCTGCTTCCAAAGACCCACAGGCACAAAGTAGAACTACAATCAGCTTTGAAATTGCTCTTTGATATACTATGAGCCACGCAAGCTCCCGGCTGTCCCCAGATACAGGGACCACAGAAGACAGCTTAACACCGTCTTTTGTCCTCTCAACTCTCACTTCCAGCTCTTCGTGTAGGAAAGGAACAGCTGAGATTGGGGCCTTCAAAAGGACAAGAAATGAGGACAAAAAGTCCTTGTATGAGTAGCAAGCATGCTAAAATTGCCAAATACCAAGAAACTGTTGGTCCCAGTAAGACCTAGACTTGCATTAAAACAGTAAATGAAGCTTCAAGTGAATTGAAATATAGCAAGGGATTTAGCACCCTGTCAAAACAGCACTTGCTCAGGACCTACTTTTGGGAGGTGGGGAGGGAATAGCATTAGGTGCTGTTTGGGAAGGTCAGCTTTTTCCCAGAAACAGAAAAGGTTATATGTTCTTTGAATGTTGTTTTCTAAAGGTTACAAGTATTTTTGCTGGTGGTTTTACTGGTCTGGGGACTACATTACTACCAAGGCAAGATAAAATAAGAACTACAAATATTAATATTAAAACCAACAAAAATGAGACTTTTTTGTCTGCAGTCTTGCACAGAAAAATATATCAGACATAAAAGAAAGACTTCAAATCAAATGCTGTGTGTGTTTGAGGAAAGTTAAGTAGCCTGGGGGTTACAGCAGCAAATTAACAACCCAACTCAAAGCCCTCGCAACCGCTGATCCTGCTAGTTGAAGCCATTCCTGACTGCGTATCCCAGCAGTGCCATGTGATCGCTGCAGAGCATGCAACAGGCTGTGCCTTGGATTTGAACAACAGGACCATATGCTGTTACCTCTCCCGGAGAAGCTGGCCATAATGGCTATGGTGCTTACGCACCACCTTCATCCTTTGATTTAAAAGCATGGAGAAAGTGAAAGGTATGATTATTCGTGAATGTCATATCCAATAAAGTATTGCAAAGCTCAAAATTAAAGCATGAAGAAAAGCATCTACAGAACAATTTTATTTCCATTAAAAATAAAGCATCGCTGCTTCTCACAGATTTTAATTTACTAACGCCTTTTCCACTCATGCATCCTGGTCAAAATTTAAGATCCTTTTTGTCTAAAAGAAGCCATTTATGGAACTTTATGAGCAGAAGAATGCTGTTACTGACTGATTCTAGAAACTAGTAAACAATATTCTAAGCGATAGTCTCCTGGATTTATCGGGGGGCAGGGAAAGTGTAGTCTGGGGGGAAAATGCTAAGTTATAGGAATAGGGTTGCTTTATACTGCTGCTTAAAAGGAAAAAAAAAAAGCTTCCCCCCACACTGGGAGGGTCTTTTACTACATGCAAGATGCACAGTGCCGTTAAGACTCTATTAGTCTTCCAATATTGTAATGGTCTCAGCCATGCCATAACCTGCTACATGTTACTTTTAGTTGCTCTGCGTGATGTAAACTCATTGTGTACAAGGAATGTTACTCACATTAACTAGACAATGTGTTTAAAAATTTATAGTTAAAAGCAGCGATGTTGTTAGAACAGAGCAAAATGAAGAGGAACGCCTGTGTTCTGTTTCCATACACTACTGACTGAGCTCAGTTCTGCAAATCGGATTTAACCCTCCTCACCAGAATTGCACTCAGACTTAGTACAGTCATTATGAAAATTAATACTTCTATATATAAATACACACACACACTTCGAGAAGTGAAAATATACAAACAACTAAATTGCTTTCAAACCCCGCGTGATAGTTCACTTTTAATGATTAGTTATTGCAATTTAAAATTGAAACCTACAGGTTTAATTTGAAAAAGTTAGCCCAATTCTCTAGTTCAGTCAAGGAACATTCAACATAAAAAAAAAAAAAAAATCATTCACGTCTTCTGGATTTGTGTCTTTTAAGCAAGATTTTTGATTAGAGAGTCTAGCTGAGCTCTATATCTGCCACTACTAAAAGTCAGGGCAACTGACAGGCCCAAAACAACCCTGAAGGTGCTGAAAATCCCAAGAAGGTGGTAAGCTGATGCTGGATCTTTCGCCGGGTGCATCCCTGCTGCTGACAGCCTAGAAAAGTGAATGGCACGGGAGCTACCATGGCAACCTTACCAGGCATAAGATCCTCCAACACCAGGAGATACTCTCCAGTGATTACCTGATCTACTATAAAGCAATTTTGTACTTTCAGAGTGCTAAAGAACAGCTTTAATATACTGGTGAATCAGACCGAGAAGCTATTTAACTGCAGAGAGTACTGGAAAGCACATATAAATTATCTTTTCCCAGGGAAACACACACTCAGATTCTCTATTTTCCCCACACACAAAGGGATGTTTTCAATACTCTCTTGGTGGTTATTACACAAAAAGCTCCTGAGCACCATCAGTATTTGAAACAAGCATAAAGAAAATAAAACACGGACAACTAACAGACTGCTAGTCTATATATCAAGAAGGTCTGGAGATAAGCTACAAGCTAGCCAAGACCATACTGCTAAGGTTCAATCCAGTCCCATTACAGCACGGGAACTGGGTGAGGGATGGCAGAGCTGCTGACCCTGTCTTGGGTTAGAGAGACCACACAGCAGTTTCTACATCTGCTTGTTCCTAAAGTGAAGTCAGTCTTGTGTGATAACATCACTGGTTGCTATGGAAGCAATGCAACTTCACAACTGATGGTATGCAGTGAGCATCAAGCACTTTACAGAGATCCTTACTAAGAGTTTATGGACTGAAGGGATCACACCCCTGGGGGCCTTTTCTCCCCTGGAGAAGAACAATAATAAAAAGGGAGGGGGGGTGATAAAGAGAAAACCCAAACATGTCTGACCCTTCAGAGGACGTACCACAAATTTGAGAGGACCTGAATTGATATGGGGAGTATTGAGTCCCAGGGTAACACGTGGCATACAGCCTTTCAACTCCACAAACTGCCTCCTGGGTAAGTCCCTGTTTTAATGGGCATGGGCAAAGCAAGCTGAAGAGGCAAGGGGGGAATGATATTACCCTCCCTATCTGCTTGTCCATCATCATGGCTGATCCCTTCCTCCAAGCAGTCAAGTCAATCTCCACCCTATAGGAAGAGGTGGCTGCAAACCCCTTGTCACACGTATGCTGGGGGAGATTCTGCTGCTGCGCAGTGCATGTGTGCCACAGCAGCAAGGGGAGCTACGCTCTAGAGGCATTCACGGCATCTCCAAAAGTTAAATTTGTCCTGAGGGTTTGAATCCTCCACAAGACCTAAATCAGAAGAAAAACAGTTTGACTTTCAACACCCAGGGACAATCTATGGAGTCAGCAGTTAGGGAAAAACATCTCTGCAGGTACGTGGAACAGTTTTGTTCTGAAAGTCAATAAACACGGCACCCTGGGATGCCATTTTCTAAAGAGCTTCTCTTCAGGGAAGAGGGGAAGTGACTCACAAGCTCTGAAGAGCAGGCCAGGAACAGGGAGAGGCTTCAGAGAGAGAAGGCACCAGCAGTTAACCAGCTTGCTGCTCATGTGTTCCTCATCAGGAACACAGCTTTTAACAGCCAACATCTCCCAGAGTTGTGCCTGTCTTCTTGCTGTATGTTATTGGCATCAGTCATGTTGACAGTAAGTGTGTTAGTTACACTACAGAAATTTGAGTTGCTGTACTTTTTGCTTAACAGTTACTTTATATCCTCTATACTAGATCTGTTTCACATAAAGCTCTACAGTTGGGTTTTCTTAGGTCCCGGACTAGTAGGGAAACACTCAGTAAACATAGGGAATTAAACAAAGCTATCACATATGGGGTATATGTCAGGGTAGGGTGAGCAGGTACAGAAATACAGTAAGTTTCCCATAGAATTAGTCAAAGAAATAAAATACCTATTTTTAAAAGCAACAAAGCACCATTTCCCATGCACACACAACAATCATCTCTATTTTCTTCCCAGCTCTAGGACGTCCACAAATATATGTATAGTTCTGCTTACACAGCATTTTTGACCATTTGCCAGCATACAGAAGATAAGAAAACATATTCCCCATGAAAATTGGTTCCCTACAGGCACACATACACTGCATAATGCAGCAGTAGGCAGAGGACCCTGAGGTACTCCAGGAGATCTGGTCCACCTTACTGCCCATAGTGGTACCAGGTAGAACATCACACTTGAATCCTGGAAGTGGTTATAGCGGGGGGTGAACCACACCATGGACTTAACTGGCACAGCCAGAGCATCCAGTGACACAGCTTGCTTGCTCCTGGTGTCCAAGCTGGGTCACTTGGCCCTAGTTCAAATGCCTCTGCCCAGTTCTGCACCATGCAGTGCAGATAACCCCCAGGGCATGAGACAAGGCACACCTAAATTTAGAGGCCACACAGTGGAAGGTTATTTTAAAAACCACTATCAGGAATTTTACACAAAAGCTCCCTAAAAAAACCCACCAAAACCCAAACAAAAAAACCCAACCCCCACACACAAACTGTCAAGTGCATAGGCAGGGGAGCAGTTTTTCAAAAAGAAAAAAATGTTCCGTTCTTGTTAGTATAGACCCAAGGCAAGAACCCTTCAGCAGGAGGAGCTGGCACTCTCTGTTCCTGTCTATGTCACTGTTCGCAGTTCAGAACAGTAACAGGGGCATTTTTTCCTACATAAAATATGTAAAGTTATGAGATGACTCAGAAACAGGTGGGTCCCAATAACTTAATAACTACATACAAGTATGCCACATATATATAGAGCCAATCTGCTTAGGGCCCAGGCAGCCACCATAGGAAGTGGGAAGACCCTGCAGAAGAGTTCACCTACCCAAAGACATGCCTTGTGATGGCTGTATTTTACTGTGACAAGTTGTACCTTTTGCCTACAGAAAAGGGTGGTACAAACTGTAGTAGGATGATGAACGGGGCTCAGACTGAAAAGCAGTAAAAGTTAAGAGAATTACATAAAAGAGGAGTAGGAGAAGGAAGGGCAATATGACCAGGCTCTGAAAAACCTTCTGAAGCCTTATTGTATGGTGCCTAGTTAGAGGTGGTTACTTTCAACTTGCAAAGATGTTAATGTTTTGGGTTAACTAAGAAATTTCTTCTCTCCTGTAAGAATAGGTACATAGATCTCTCCAATAAGCATAATAAAAAGTCCCAGGTTTGTTCATTTCCCAAAAAGGAGCTCCAGAGCAAGCACTCTTCCCCCACCACCCCAGATTCTCATCTTCAGTCTGAGAATGTGTAATGACCTACAGGAAATGTTGCAAGCTCTCCTTGTTTTTAGGAAATCACCTCATATGTACACTACTTAGAAAAAGAAGATTAATGGCTTATTGTGGTCTGGACAGCCACCATCAACTAGATTTACATCTTCCATTAATGCACTTAAAATACTTGGAGATTAGCTTAGTACCTAGATCTTTACAACAGAGATACGCAGGATGCTTGGAAAGTAATGCCAATATTGCATCTTAGCCTTTGACTTCACAAAGGAAGATACTGACATGGTAGGAGAATGGAAAACTCATTTAAAAACAATTATTTGAAAGATCTGTCTGCTTTTGTTGCCTTTTTTTTTTTGAAGGAAAGAACATTGAATCAGCTGAAACTGAAAAAGGCAGTATATTTTAAATCTGTTGCACAATTAACCTGTAGAGCCCACCATTACAGGTGACAATTAAGATATACAAACAGCCATGAAGACAACAACATTAAAGCGAAATAAACATACTGTTAAGTATAAAAGGGGTAAATCCTCACATCTCAGTGTAGAGCCAACCTCCAGCTATAGAGCAGAGAGGAGCTTTCCCTGAGGCCGTTTATTCAACCAGTGCCACCCATAAGGTCTCTGCCATTTCCCGCTGAAGCAGCTGGTAGGGACCACTCTCAGAGGCCATGGTCCAAGGTCAGCAGACCATTGCTCCAGCCAATTATGGAAAACCCTGTCCCTCACAACTGAGAGGTGCTGGTCATGGAAGTGGTGTATTTATTTCCTCAAGGAAAGTCTCCCCACTTAAGATAGCATGAGACAAATTCCTTTCTCCTATACCAGTGTTAGCCAAGAGAAACACTGTTACAAGTCCTTCTAGCTTGACACTTGGGCAAGCCTAACACAGGATCGGAACGAGATGCTGTAGCGGAGGGTAATGGGGAAAAATGGGAATTACTGACTTGCAATAACAAACCCATTGGAGTGCAAAACAGACTCCCAGAGGAAGTCAAAAGCTCCACATAGCTGATAAGTAAAGAGGCAGGAATAAATATTTGTTTTTTCCTTATACATTATCATCACTGACGGAATAATTGGACAAAATGAAGACAAAGACCATAATCTCCCCTGAATACTACTTGTAAAGAAACACATTGAAATACATTGTCTTCTGGATAGCAGAGCTATGAGTCACTGATACATGTACTGATTTAAGTATTTAGAACAAATAAGAACCTGAGTCTTACCTAGACTACTACTTATGCTATATTTGGGAATACAGAAGTGTAAATAGACAGCATTAAGTGCTTTTCTTTAAGAGATCCCTATTGGTAGTATTTGGGGTAACATGTTGCTATAAACATATCCTTCATTTGTCTCAAGTAGGGTGGGTAAAAACAACACAATGCTTCTGACTCAGCGAATCATTTAATGATCTTCCAAATACTGAGCATGCAGATAATTTTGTTGAAGTAATCTGGGATTATCCCCTAGCTCTAAGTAACATTGGGCTTCAACACCTCTCCAAACTAGGACTATTATTTCTATAGCATAATAAACAGAAAAGATATACAAAATATTCCCCGTAACCAAATTTTAAAGAAAATTTGGACAAGTTGAGAAAGAATCAGTCCATTAGTGGTTTTTGAACACAGTGACCCAGAAACAACTTCTGCCTCAGGAAGGCCCAAAGCAACAGCTTGCCAGAAAGAAGGAAGGTATTCAAGGGAAAGGCTGGCATGCCCTCTTGCTTTAGCCTTTGCTAAGCATCTGCTACTTGGCAACACCAGGAGAGAGTTCCGACATTCAATTTCATCTGAATCATTAAGCATTTCTCTGGCATCTCTGGAGAAATTTATAGTCTATGTACTGTCTCTCCTCATCTTTCCATGATCAGAAATTCTTACAAAAACACCATTAAACACAAAGAATTTGTGTTTCAGCAAACAAGTATTTTCTAACAAGACAACCTGCTGAATGTGTGCTGACTTGCTCTGGCAGAGAAAGCAAAAAATCGCAGCTCATCTTACCTCAGTCACCCCTGAACTGATGGTGGCAGATGCCTCATCACGAATACAACAGAGGCAAACTAACAATAATCAGCAGGTAAAGAAAGATAAGCAACAGCTGCATTTTTAGATTTTGTGACTAGCAGGTACAAACAAAGTAGAAGCAAAGGGAAAAAGTTGTCACTGCTGCCAAAATTGAGCCTTCAGCCATGTGCCTGGACAGTGGAATACAAGAACACGACTTTGCTACTTTTTCTTCTCTTTGCTATAGCCTACAGATAGTGGAAGCATAGCAGGTGGGAGACTCAAAAAAAACATGTGATTTCTTTCCTTAATGCTTATATGTTGATTCCTACCTCTAACAAATAATTACTTAGCTCTGTCTTGGCTACAGGGAGAGGAAAAAAAAAATCACTTGTTATTCCTCAGTAGAGTGCTTTTCAATTATTTCTGCTCTTCTTTCTTTACTTGACCTCTGTTAAGTGAGGTTGATGCAAAGAAAGAATATTGTTGACTGGAGCAAATTGACTACAGAAAAGAGAACTGCTTGAGTGTTAAAGCCTTTTCATCTTGCTCTTAAGTCCTCCATAAAATAATATTATGGAAGTAAAAGTCAAATGCAAGTTTAATTTTTTTCCCCCTGTATCAAGCTTAGTCCATTCAAAGCTCGAATTAGGTATTTTTATTCCAAATTTCTGCCCTTTCCCTCTGTCTCCCAATGGCATCTGACATGTAGGTACCTTCCTCTTCAGACTGCAGGATACCTAGTTTATCCCCATAATACCAGAGCACAGTCCAGATTTTAAAACAGCAACTACATCCTGTGCAAAAAAACCCACCCCAAACAAACACAAAACAAATCCCCACATTTTTACATTTAAAACAGGTCTGGTGTGCTTATAGCCACTAGCACGGGATACAGAAATCTATGGGCTTCAGGAGCTGCATCACCTTTGGAAACAGCCCTGTGCATTATTTCTTGCTGCCAGGAACACTACTAGGACAGATGAAGTCAATCCAGCTGGGAAGCTACTTGGGGAAAATCCCAGAAGATTATTGCTGCTGGACTCATGGGTACTTCATACTCCTTATGTCAGAGAGACACGAAGCTGTTTAAAACACAATTTTAAGGGTGGATTTCTTTAACCTCAATTTGTTTCACATCTTCTTACCCTCCCACCCTTACCCCTCTTCTACTTCAAATGCTTTCCTTACTTCAGACACCTAGCTGAGACACTTTATATATACCTCTCTCACAAACCCTTTTCTGGTGCTGCTGTCCCTAGCGCAGAGCATCTTTCTTTTGAGACCTGAGAGAGATGGCCTGAAGGCTGCCTCAAAGTTCTCTCAGCAGAAGATATGCAGTAGTAGAGCTTTTCTTCTCTGGGCAAGTCTCTTTAGAGAGCTGCAGAGAATTCAGTGTTTTCTTGCCTTTTTGATTTAGTTATTTGGTTCTGTTGTTGTGGCCCAACTGTCCCTCTGGAGAACCTGGATGCTAAGGGGATTTGCGCTGCCAGCTTCCACACTGAAGCACAGACATAAACGCAGCTCAGCTCAGTAGCAACAGCAAGCCCTTACCACCAGCAGCTGCACTGGAGCTGCTGTGAAGGAGCTGGTAGTCAGACTTGTTGATACATATCAGAATAAGCCTTTACAAGTGGTACCCATTAGTGGTTTTGCTAGTGGCCCCAGCAAGGCCAAGGATTAAACAAGAATCAGCAGCAGTCTGGTCCCACGGGAGGCCACCCTGCAGGTCAGCACTGAGCCGGAGCAGAGAGGCCGCCTCCGGTACTCATGCCTGGCTGTATATTTAACACATGTCTTCAGAGCTGTCAGCAGACCACCTTTCATCAGTGCTAAACCCACAGATACACTAGTTCAGTGCAGCAATTGGGAGCATGCAGCGAGAAGGTGAATAAGGACTCTGAGGGGAATCTCCAACCGATAGCATTTCTAGGGTGGGCTGAAAACCGATCTGAAAATCCTTGTCACAAGGAAGAGCAGCCTCAGTGCTGCTTTAAATTGCAGAAACTATCATCACAGCCGCAAACACTGCAAGCATATTCTTGTTTGGATTCACCTTCTCCCATTGCTCCTTTTACTCCAGCCTATTTTGGGAGGTTCTCGCAGAGGTGAATTAAAATGCATAAGTGGAGGGAGGTTCTCAATGCAGGCCTCAGCAGCTGCACGGTATTTACCATTTGATCACAGACAAGTCTCAGTTTGCCAGCCTGTAGCTTTCAAAATACATTACAAGTGTGCCAGAAAAGAATGTTATCACGGAGAGAAAGCACCACTTACTGCTTAGATAGGTCTCCCTCTCACTTTAGTGAAGAGTTAGTTATGGGCTGCACCTTCATGCCACCCATTACAAAGAAGCATTTGCCATTCTGCACTCTTTACTATAAATATACTACCCACAGAGATACTACAGACCTAAATCTACAGCCTGACTCCCTTCACATTAACAAGTCAAGAGTAATTTTATTTGTAATGAGGAGTAATTCCAATGTAAAGTAATTGCAGACAGGAGTAGAATCATTTTTCCTTTCAACCTATATTGGGTTTAGAAATAACATATACTTTCTAGTGTCTTACTTAGTCTTAACCACTGAGTAACTGATTTATAGAAATATTAATAAGTATTTATTAGAAAGTCTAATGGGCCAGTAGTTAAACTAGCCTATCAGTAACATTCTTATAAAAATCACCGAATCACATAATAATCTCTTAATTTAAGGACCTTAACACACAGCATTCCTGTACTACTTTACAGATGTAATTACTGCATCACATTATCGAGTTCTTAGAAATATCTCCTTTTCTCTCGAGACAGATTTAATCATTCTGTGATTTCCTTTCACTCAAACGCACAAGTGTCCTGGGAAGCATTCTTATCTTCTTGCACTACTCAATATGGTTTATAATTTCCCACTTTATCTAGCTAAATGATCTTTCCATGGACTATTAGTTTCTCATCAGGTCTGTTTCCAAAAATAACAAGACTCTGTTCCTGCCTGTGACGTCAAATGAACAAGTAGTGTTGATCACCATTTCTCAGTCTTTTGGACATGGCAATCCACCTCTGGCTCAGCAGCCTTCACACGACCCACCTGGGCAGCAGCCTGGCTCTGGCTGGAATGGGAGAAAGAAGAACCAGCTGCAAACACCAAATGCAGAAGTTGACCCTCTCTACCAACCCCATAGGTGCTGAGCTTCTACCATCCATTAAATACACTTAGCAATTCTCAGGCTAGTTTAAACATTTGCAGCCAGTAATTAAAGCCTGTTCTCATCTCTTTTACCCTGCAAGAAATTAACTACTGCAGACGTCTAGAAGAGCAGCCACATAATTCAGTGGCACAAAGCTGGCTGAAAAAGTTCGTGCTTTTTCCCTTCTCCCTCCCCATAAACACATACTGTTCCAGCTACTGATTCTTACCCCTACGCTTACTGTTTACTGCTTCCAAAACTGACAAATAACCCACGTTAAAAAGAAGCCCGAGACTCCTCAAATATCTCTTTTACAGTATAGTATCAAACTGCCACACTGTAAAAAAAACCGGAGGTCAGTGACACGCCACATAGGCCCAGTAACACTGCAGACCCACTGCAGCCAGTGCTGTACCTGTGCCCAAACACCCTGGGACCTCTTTGAATCATTGCAGAACACAGCAGAGGTCGAGACCCACCATTTGGGACATACTAGCTTTGCTTTAACAGTGCTGTCAGGGCCACCCTCCTTTCTCTCCCCCACAATTAAACTTGTCAGGACCTTGGATGCTTTATGGCAGACCTCTAAACATCTGCTTGAGGGGTCACAACCCACCACTCATGTTACACACCAAGATCAAGCCAAACAGCGTACTGCAGTGCTCTGGGATGCTCAAAACACCACCGCAACTGCCCACTGAATGCTTGCACATTCCCAAGACGCGTACATTCACATCCTTTTTCCTCATGCTCACCATTTTCCTCCTATTTAGGCAGCAAACACCCATTTGACAACTTGTCATCTCTGCAGTTGCTCATGACACACATTCAGTAAGTACACACTCTCTGTTCCTGTAGGGATATAAGAATTTGCTGCAGCCTGGAACGTGGCGAAACACCATTTGCTTGTAACTAATCCCTCCTGCAGCATTAAAACAGCTGACTGCTGCTGCAGAGGACCTGCTGTTTACTTGGGAGCCTAATTCACTCTACAGTGAGGTCAACAGAAAAGCTTCCGTCAGTTTAAGTGGGCTTTGGATCAGGCCCCTTCCTCCCTACTGTAAGTGCACTGTCATTTCCACAGCGAGCTCTTGTTACTACTGCAGAGATGCCAGTGCCATTAACCAGGCTTGAGAGTTAAACTGCATCTAGCCTGCTGAACTTCATAACCGTGAAAGTATAAATCCAAAGAAACAGGAATTCGGGTGTTACAAAACTAATGGTCAACCCTGGCGGAGTTGCTATTGCAAATCTCTTACATTCTCAAAGAGGGGACGAGGAGAAGAGTGACACACACTAAAGGACGTTTTCATTTTCTCCTCCCGAGCGGATGAGCAGACTGACAGCTCCAGGAAGCACAGAGCTGTCAGTGCACTTTTCTCTGGCTGTGCCACAGGCAGGAGAGGGAACATTCAGAAGAGCGTACTTTTCACCCTGCTGCAAGGAGGCGACAGTGCCCCACCAGCTTTCACATGTTTGTTTTAGGTCTTCGGGCTCTAATTCATGCTTATAACAGAGCATTAAAAGCCTAGACCTTCTCTGGATCCTAGAAAAGCAGAAACACTTACTCCTCTTTAAAGAAGAATTGGAGGCTAGAGGGGGAGAGAACGACAACACACATACAGACGTCTTCATCACGGTTGATCAGTGTTTTAGGAAAGCAATATAACATCATAAAAGTATCTGTAAATGTTTTAATAAGGGTTCTTTTACACTGAAAAAATATTACTACTTTTTTTTTCTTAAATACAGAATAATGTTTGAAGTGTTCTGATCTTACCAGGGAAACTGTTGACTTTGGGAGTTAATAGCTAATATAATATTAAGTACACATTTGCAGCTCATCAGGAGGAGCACACCCGCTGATCAGAAACATGATGTAAAAGAAGAGTTGTTGATGAACTGTGGTCATCTACCTCCTCAAATTTCCCCACTGACGCACAACATCAGGGCCCCTGCAAAGAGAGGCAAGGCTGCTTCCCCCAAATCAAATAGCAAAGGGGATTTTATTTGAGAAAGCTAACCAACTTGGGAGCACATAAGCATTGCAGACTATCCCCCCAGGGTGGAATTCATTTTACCCATGCCAGAGCTTCGCACCCTGGGCTCCCCCTTCATGGTTAAGAGAGAACTAAGTGCTGTAGCATGCAGTTCATCTCACCTGAATATACACAACAGCAGATCAATTTCACCTTGCAACACCTTTGAAATTGCCATTCAAATAGTAATAGATCATAGCAGGAAGAGAAACTGGACTAGAGCTTGTTTGTACAAACTAAATTTGGCACTAGACAGTGCACTGGGAATTTCACATAGCTGCAGTGGCCAGAAGTAAAACACAGTCCTTGGCCATGTTTTATACTAAAGATACATCTATAACTAGCTAGTAGATGTACTAAAGCAATAATTAATAGATGTTATATGCATGTCTCAAATATACACAGCTTGTAGAGCTGGCCAGAGAATGAGAGTCCCATTGACCACAGCTTTTGAGGTTTTGGTATCCGTTATGGTTTCATGTTGGAAACAAACCAAGAGCTTTAGATAAATTATTACATAAAAGTATGTGAAATAGCCATTTATTGACAGATTGGTTGATTTTTGCAGTTCAGGCCACAGCACATCCTCTGGACTCAAGAACCTTTCCATTGAAAATTTCATAAAAGCAGTAAAGGTTTACTTCTTTAGTAGAAAAAAAAGCATTACAGAAGCTATCATCCCATCAGTAACACAGAAGCACCAATCTTCCTCTTGGGAAAAAAACTAGTAATTATTAAAGTATGAGTAGTTTAACAGAAGATTTTATATAAGTGAGTCAAATATAGTTTTCATTTACAAACACATTCATACGTGAAAACCCAAAAAAACTTTTGCTTTGAAATGATCCCAGTTCTATGGACCTGTTAGCAAAAAACACATAAGGTGTTTCCAAACAGCCTTATTCCACATGATGGTAAGTTTGGACATTAAAATCAGAGCCTGTAATGAGAGTGGGTAATTATGATCATTGCAGTTCTTAAGTCTTGCACACACATTGCACCGAGGCATGTAAGTTTAGATACTACATAGTCAAAAAAACCCCCACATAAAACACAACTGGATGAAAGCTTTGAGCAGGCACACAAATTATAACGTGACATGGCAAATAACAGTTTCAGTGCTATTGGTGGAAGAGGCTTCCAATCTATTCCTGCCCATCCATCCATCCTCTAATAAACTATCCTTCAAACCACAAGGATTTACTAATCTGTAAAAAGGTCATATACCATTATCTATTTATGGCATGCAGGTTGCTAATATATGGCAACTGCGTGGGGGGCATCACAGGCTGCTTAATTTATCATTCAATATCTGTTTCTACAGCTGTTCCAAAAAAATTAAGTGTTAGTCTGGTTTTCTTGGGTTGCTAGCTTTGTTTCCTAAGGAAATGAAGCTTAAGCAGCTTATTAACACATGCACACATGTGGATGAGTATGCACATACACACACACACACAGAGTCCCCCTCACCCTTAATAGCTTTGAACTTACTAGCTAATTTCAAACAGGTTTTATAGAGCAGCAGAAATTAAGCTCAGTGCCCTGACAGAGGGGGAAAAGAAGCAAAATTAGCACCTTACTGAGGGAAAGACTACAATTATCAGTCACCAGAGAATCAGCTCAGGGGTGTGTGACAAGAAACAAGACTTTGTAAGTTCTACTGCTGTCTCCCATATGTAAGTTATGACTGAAGATAACCTTGAGAGACATGATGAGTTCCTTATAGACAAGCCCAGAGTTATTTAAAGCAGTCATTCAAGACTTTTTTTGCATTTGTGGATCCTTGTACTTTTTCCAGTGGAAGTGCAAATCTGTTTAGGGCACTTAAGCCTGTTGATAATTATCTTTTATGGCCTCTCAGAAGGAGTCCATGGATCCTCCAAGACTGATGTACTACAAATTGTAAAATAACTCATCTCATGCAGACTTCTTGTATCTGCAATTTGGGGCTAGAAGTTTCAGGAAAACCCAAGGAGATTTGCAGTATTTCCTAATGCTGGCTGAACTAGAAATATAGCTGAGCAACCTCTTTAATAGTGTTTCAGCATTTCTGATCATGGCTGAAATGATAAAACCAACAGCAGGAAGTAACCTTAGCTTTGATTCACATCCAGCATGATTTTTCAAAGAAGATTCAAGCCCGCTTTTTAACAGGTATTTTTAATGAAAGCTCTTTCCTATATCTTGACCAGACATCTCTAGTGCTCTGTTGTGGGATAGGTTACAGCAAGGGCTTAGATCTTTGCAACCTCTTCTCCTCCTCCCTATCCCAAAAGGGTCTGGTAAGCCTGGGCTTAAGACTTCATATTGTGGCCCAACTCTATGCAGTAGCACATCCCTTCATACAGACAGCCCTAATGAGAGCTCCTCCTTAAAAAGGTGGAAGTCCTACTTTGATTCCTTATATTTTTGCTAAGGTCAAACAAAAGAATATACAGATTATTTTGGGCAGCATTTCAAAAGACTTAACGTTGTTATTTGTTTGTCAGATACTCCCACTTAGATTTTCTTATTAAGGTTCTTTTGAAGAGAAATAACATTTCAAATGAAGATGCATCTATTAACTTTCAGGGGCATTACTTATTTGACAGCAGAGTTGGTGCTTTGCTAATCAACTGTTAGCATAGGGAATTGAAGAGAAATCCATGAGAACATGACAAGAATAGGACAAGGGACACATGGCTTAGAATAATACAACACCCTCCTTGAACCTTCTCAGACTTGCCCAAATTTGTGTATTTTGGAAGAGCAAGACACATTCAGAACTGCTGTTAGCACCTCGTTTCACTGGGCCACAAGACTTATGAAAACTTATCAGAAGGAACATATTTTCAGTCTTCCTATAAAAAGATCAGCCAGTTACTCATATTATCCTTCTGTTTTGTTTCTCATACACACACACTTCACTGGCATATTATTTTCACTGGGTTTTGACTAATACATTTTTGGTGTCTTTTTTCAGAAAGCAGGCTGTTGATTAGGAAGAAAATTGTAATTATGCTTTCTCTTGAAAAAGGGAACTACAAACTATGCTTTATGACAGCATGTTGACTAGTTACTGTTTTTTTAATAAAAACAAAAAGCCCATCGACTCTGCACTGCATTAACAGGGTTCTGGCTCTCAGAGCCCTGAGGGCACCTGTGGCCTTAATGGCCCTGGCCAGCCTCACCTGGGAGCCCACATACTCAACCCCTGCCCATGGGCCCCATTGCAGCTCAGCCCCAGGGCTTTAGTCCTTGCTGGAGCCATGGTGCTGGCATGCCTGTGCCTAGCCCCATCCTAGCTTGCTGACTGGGCTTCCCAAAAATCCCCAGACCTATGCTGTAGGTAGCCTTATTTCCAGTCTTGTTTCTGACCCTGTATGTTGGATAATTCTTGTACCAACACTCTAGGTAGCTCCATCTCCAGTCTGGTCTCCTGCTGTTCCCAACCGGACTCTCCTGGACATAACCCAGACCTGACTCACCATCTCACCTTGTTTAGGTCTGTCAATGGAGCCTGCCATTGTCACCAGGTACTGCAGTCCTGGGCTCTGGGGAAAGAGGGTTTTGCATGACCTGTGCTGGCATCACCCTTGATCACAGCTCATCACCCCCAGGTAGGGTAGCCCCTATCGGGCTGCTCCATTACATTAGATTGAGACAAAAAACCACAAGAATTTGTGTTCTGACCTGAATAACAAGGTCATGTAGAATATCCAAACAGAAACATCTTTCCCCTTGATCTACTTGCATGCTATGTATGGACAGCCCATCCTGCCTGGACACAGCTAGTCAGTGCTGTAGCAAGGCAAACACTGCTCATTCCAAACATGCAAGAGAAGAGATCAAGGACTTGCTTCAAAACACTTAACTGCTTCTTTCAAAGGCTTACAGTCAGGAAACAGGAAATACTGCACACAGAGAGGCAGGTAGGACACAGGCTATGGAAGTTCAGACCAGAATTTCACCCACTGACTGCTATCACTACTTATGGATCAATGAACTGGACAACCTGAGATACAGAGAAAGCCCACTGGAAAGTAACAGCGTACCTGGAACTAAGGTAACAGCAAGGTTTTTAGAGTGGAGGAAAAAAAAAAGAGGAACTGATGTCTCAAAATATCTTGAGATAGTCAATTATTCATATGCACTAATGGAGAGGGCAAGTAGCTGTATTTCCAGTTCAGCGTCAGCACATATTAAGGTGCTGTGAAAAACCACGAGAGGTGTGAAACAGCTGTCAGTCATATTGTGAAAGGCCAAGATTAAATACCCCTCTCACCCAGCAGTCTTAGTCCAAGGCTAGCAATCATGAATCAGTCATTCAAAGCCCACAGAGGGCTTATTCCAGGAAACAGCCCTTAAAAAGGGCCAAGATGGTTTGGAAATACATACAGACAAAACCACATGAACAATATACCCACAGATATTAATAATCTACAGACTATACATACACAGACTACTCCAAGCCACACTGGGTGTGGGGCTGAGAACATATCCTCCTATTCTGTCTTCTCCAAATGAGCAACTGAGGATCTCACTAATGTAGGAAATGGAGAGGAAGGAAACCTCCTCATACCTCATCACAAAGGGCAAGTTCAAGAAAACTAAGGGTTTATTTACAGTCTTCTAAAGTCTCTGCCTGCCAGATGGTCCTTTAGCGCTCCTTGGTATGACACAGCTTAGAGCAGCGTTAAGACTCCCCAGAGCTGGGCTGACCCCACAGCAGGAAGGAACCAGGGAATTGTGCCAAGTGCCAACAACAAGATGAGACCACACTGTATCAGGTGCAGATGACCTCATTTTCTGTAGAAGATGACATTAAAGAGTGTGTTTTTTCAGGGATGGGATAAGGAAGAAGGAGGTTACTTTTTAGGGGCGGGGGGGAAACCAAAATAATCGTGGGAAGTACCCCTAGGAGGTTATATTAGATAGAAGCCTAACTACCCACCCTTTGTTCTTCTGGAAATACCTTCCTGTGCCCGTAGCAACCGAACCAGGACCCCATATTGCCATTCTAAGTTAAACATGGGCCCTATTGACTCTCGGGAAGCCAGGATTTAAACCTCTTTGTTTTCATAAAGCAAAACATACATGCTTGCAGAAATCACTCTCTTCTGATTCATTTCCTCTGGCATTGTATTGTTAAGTTGTTTAAACAAAATGTTCAGTTTTCTCCTCTTCCTCCCCCTCTCCTTCAGGGCCACTTTTTCCCCCAGCTGGGAGAAAGTCTAACTTTCTTAATAAGCCGTCACTGTAGCTAATAGCCTAGAGGGAGAAAAGCCCCCTTGTGAACCCTGAAAATACTGTGTATTAGCTCTTGTAAAGTAGACAAATGAAAGCAGGAACACATGTTATACATTAGAGGCTCAAATTTTGATGGTAGGCTGCTGCAGCCTACTCTTGAATTCATTTTGCCCCTGCTTCGTTGGCTTCTCAAGTTTTCTGAACTTTAGCCATTAAATCTGGGTTTGTATCACTCAGTTTCTGAAGGTTTCCTTCTAGGTGGACAGAAAGAGCTTCTAACCACACGAGCCCCACTATCATCTGCTGGGATCTCTGGTATTTTAAGAGATGAGATATGAATTGAGACAGGCTGTAAAAAACTAGTCAAACATAACCATATAGCATTTGTTACCACAAAAAAAAAAAAAAGGAAAATAAACTCACTCAGGTTCTGTAGCCATGCATCTGCTGAAAGAAACCAGTTATCGGATTGCTAAACCCAGTTTTAAGGGAATAACCTATAATATGCCTATGCTCTTTGTTAGACTCAATTACAAACTGCTGTGGGCAAAAGGGCAGAAAGCAGGAGAAAACAAACAAAAAAATCTAGCAGCAAATGTAGGATTTACTATACTATTCAAGTCAACAGAAGAAAAATGTTTCAGTTGCAACCTACTGCTTCCCAAGGACTAAACAGATACATTAAAAGTAATGTAAAACTGTTCAGACCATACCTTTCAGCTAATCACCTATAAAAGTCAGCAGTAGGCTTTAACCCCACGTAATGAAAACGTGCCCTAAAAATGCTTTTATCATCATGGCCAGCTTTTCCCCATAGCCCTGTCCTGTGCAGCATCTCTTGCTTTTCAGAGTAACGGATGGCTTGTCACCACACATATGCCAGGCCACATTAGCCTTAATAACTTGATGCTTTTAAAAATAATGGAAGATGATCTCACATACCGCATCATCATCTTGGTGCAGAGCTGCAAATTACAGGACAAGCCCATGGTCTTCTTTCCACAATACATTGTGATAACAGGGGAGGAAAAAAAGACCACAAAAAAAAAAAAGGAGATTTGGGATTGAATTCAAAAACAAAAAAGTGGGGGGAAAAAATTGGGAGTTCTTAGATAACCTTTCATTCATGTAAAAGCATCTTTGTTTATGTAACAATACCAGATACTAATACTCCAAGAATTATCTTTTAATAACAAGCTCCAGCTATTTGTTTTACATTGAAAAACCCTATGTGATACTTACTATTGCTGAAGACCTGAAATTTTACTCCACTGAAAAGCAATTTTATTCATTATTATTACACATAAATACATACAATATGAATTATATTGGGTAGCTAGATCAAGTGAATCATTGCTCTTTCTAGCTGCCTTAAAGCTTTAGTTGGGGCTAAACTGCACGTAATAAATAGTTTGTGCTTCAGATGGAATCACTCTTCTGGAGTGATAGTAAGCACTAGCAGAGATTCAGACAGATGGCCTGAGTGCTCTGTGTACAGTGTCAGAAGCTAATCCTATCTCTGCGAGGAAGGGGCAAAGGAGAAATAGCAGTCAGCATTAGAGAGAGGGCATGCTCAAACTCCCTGGGTGATGAGATTCACAGGGCACTTTAACACGTGTTGGGCAGTTACGTCATACACATGGTCCTGGTTCCAGCAGTCTGCTTAATGCATCAAGAGCTGCTGTGGGGGAAAGGATGTAGAAGAGTGAGCAAGCTCCTCATCAGAGTGGCCTCAATTAATGCTGCAGCCAAGTCTGTTCAGTTTGGATCCAGAACACTTCCTCTCAGCATCCAGATCTAGAGCCTCAATTACTGTCATTACAGAATGAGGGGCCAACAGGGGCAATAAATACATAAAAATTGAGCTTCAGCTCTGACCATCTCCCTCATGCACAAAACCTAATGTGCTTTGATCTGTGTCCGTCTCTCCTTGGTACAAAAACAGTCCAGCCAGCAGTAGAGGACTGCAGGAAGATCGGCAGAGATAATCCTCTTCATGCCAGGGGGAAACACTTCTTGCCTTTGGCATTCTCCTCCCACACATTAATTCACCTCACTTCATGCTTGAAAATAAAAAGAAGAGGAAAAAAAAACCCATCATCATTCAATAACGGCAACATCAATTCACCAGGGGAAAAAACAGAGGCAGGGGAACACAGGGAGGAAATGTTTACATATGCATAGGAACAGCCAAGAAAACCAACTAATGAAAAGACAGAAAATAAGCAAATCCCACCCTGCCCTACTTGCCCCCCACCTCCAGCTGCAAACCAGCCAGGACTTTGTGTCAACCTGGTGCAGGTGCCAAAACTTCCTACTGGCAGCCATCCAGGGGTTTTTTCTCCCCCCAGGCAGAGGGAAAGCAGGCAGTTGCCTTGGGCAGCAGAATAGCATGGATGGGTGAAATAGCCATGCCCTGCTATTTGCTTTGCTTGTGGTCCACCAGGCTCGCTGCTAACAACTGCCACAGAGGAGACAGTCCCAGTGCATGAGGCTGCTCTTCCTGTGATGGGGGTGAGCAGGAGGCAGGGCGGCAGTGGAAGACAAAGGGCTGTAATTGCCAGCCAGCTCTCCTTCTGCTCCAGCCGCAGGAGGCAGTGACAGCAAGCTTGTACCTCCCTCACGCCTGCGAGCACGCGCGCCTTCCAAGTGCTGCCCTAAGCCTCATGGAAGGGGCTGCCAACTCACAGCCTGTCCCTAAATACATTCCTCTAAAGTGTGGGTTTTTTCTGTCACTGAGAACCTTTCATTTCTCATTGCTCCTTTCTACTCTAAGGGCTTTACTCCACATAGAGTAAGCACCTTGGATTTGGAGTGCCCCACACTAGGCGGTACTGTCACAAGGCAACTGCATAGCGTCTCCCTGTTGACAGCTGTTCAAGGGTGGTGGCATCAACTTTCCGCAACAGCCTTCTAGTAGTGAGTAGTCCATAGCTGGTGACAGCTTTACAATTAGACTCAGGAACTGATTCAGGCTGAGCTAAAGCAAATCCTCAACTGCCATCAACTCACTTGGGCTGACCCCCACTACCGAAACCACCTCATATCCATCCAGGCTTTGAGATCTCCTGCAGGCAGTCCCCAGCCTCACTACCCCAAATAACTCCACCGGGAAAGGATAAAACACCTGAACAGGTCATAAGCAGGAGACTTTGTCCGCTCATAACTAAACCTCTGCCTCCACAGAGAGCGACACAGAGACTCCAGGGACAAAAGCTTTGCTTTTGTGTTGTATTATAGAAATGCCAACAGGGACAGAGAAGGAGGGGAAAGGGGCACAGACAGGTGGAACACCTTATGGGAACAGGCCTATACTAATGATGCAGGAAACCTTCTACCTGTGCCATAGCCAGCAGTCACGTACCTGTGTCATAGTCAGCTCTTACCCAGGTCCACAAGAGAAGGTGGGGGGCAGGGGAAAAGCACACAAACCAAAAACGTTGCACCCAAAAAACCCCACACTTTTCTGTGTTCCACTTTCCTCTGGAAACAGCCCGCCATACACAGTGCATTGAAAGAAATCGGTCATATTTTATCTACCCACTTGCAATGCTAGAGTATGAAGAATCAGCTCCTTCTTTCAGATGTGTGTTTCTTTTTCACTCTGCACACAGGCTGAAGTCATGTTCTTGTTGCTGTTTCTACTCCCGAATGTACCTGGAGTCAAATCAGTTACTGAGGAGCACCGAGTTTTACCACAGAAGATATGACAGAGAAGAATGAAGGCATACTGCATTCAGAGTAGCAGTGATTTCCCAGATGGTATGCAGGGCTGTTCAAAGTTACATACAAGACAAGACTGAGGAACAGAAGAGACTCATCTTGTTTCCTCTGTTTGAAGGAAGACTCCAGTGGTCTTCTGTTGGCTTCTTCATTTTATGTACCTTTGATATCACTGGTGTTTGCACAAGATATTAAAACCAGCAAATGCTAATCATTGCCTTTGCTGTTCTCATTCAGACCATTAAGTTAAAGTCAATGGCCCTGCTTTTGGCACTAGCACATACCCTATGCCTCTGAGGGAAGTTTGAAGACTTCTTACTGTGCATTAGCTCCTTTGCAATGTGCATACAGAACAGGAATTCCTTTCTGGCCAATGCTAGAAAGTAACAGGTTCCCTTAGCTCTCATCTCACCTTGTGCAGTTTTAAGTGTTCTAGTGCATAGAGTGATCCCACACAAAACAAACCACAGAAAAGCTCCAAAAAAACCCCCTAAGCAGTTACTGGCATGACTTACTTTTCCCATAGAGAGTTTCTTCTCAAAATGAATGGCTGTAAAAATGAAAATAAATAAATAAATAGTGTGTAGACTGTGCCAGAGTAAGCTTAAAAGGCAAGTGAAGTTATTTGAAAAATAAAAAGTCTCCCCTGGGGCAAGATGATCCTAAGAAATAATCTCACATTTTCTTCCCGCTTTCCAAAAGGCTGTGCAACTCCAGCAGCCTCTTGTCCATCTACACAAGGAACCTAAGTGACAGCCATGATCAGAGCATTCAAACACCTTTTCATTTTAGCCAGCAACCATCTAAGGCAGGGAGTATCTCACTTTTAGGCAGAAAACACAGAGATATACTAAATACAGGACACAAGCATTCACGACCTACCTGTCCCCAGCCTAAGCCAGTCTGTGCTAAACATCTAGACACAAAGGGAAAGCAAGCCATAGTTTAATAGCTGTTCTGGAGATGTCAACGGTGTTTAAAAACAGTTTACAAAAGTCTCAGGCCTACATGGCTTTCCATGAGCTTAATTTCTTGCAGAAGCCACCAATAGTCACCTGCTAATGCGACCTCATGGCCTCACAATTGGCTTTTCCCCACCCAGCTGTGCTCTAAAGCTGTTCTTGCTTGCGTAAGGGTAAAGAGATGGAGAGAAATACTCACTCAGATCTCTAGAGTACAAAGCCAGAAATCTAAACATAGAACCACTCCTTTTCCCTTTGTTGGGCTTTCACTGTCAGCCTCAGGAGTTTCATTATGGATCAGCAAGGTGACTACCAAAACACACAAAGGGCTTTTTGTCTTGTGACTTTGACACCATTCTCTCAAGTGTCTCTCTAATACAAATGCTAATTCATGCTTTGCTTGTTCTTTTTAAATTCATGCACAGGAAAGATTTCTCTTGCCAAATTGTTATTGTAGTGGTTTCATCAGAAAACAAAAGCAGAGTAAATAGAAAAATTAGCCCTGACGTTTCAGGAGGAAACCTGGAAAACCTGAACCTAGCAATAATGATCACAGCTAACATAGTTTCAAGAACACTATTTTTGGCATAGTACCTGCAGCTTGACTTAACGACATTTCAAGGACCTCTCTTTCACTTCCCTTTGACCTCAGATTTTCATTCTTGGGTATATTTTCTTTCAAAAAGGAAACAAAAATAATCCCAAGTGATCTCAACTCTCTTCTCCATCCCCTTCCATTGTTCGTCCCCGCCAGCTCCTGTGCCTCAGCTGTAGTAAGTTAACTGACCACAACCAAAAATCATCATCTCAGCAGGGAAGAAGTTCTGCTCATTTACAAGACTGATAGAGGCAGTTCCAGAACTAACAAGAGCTTAAAAACCCCTCAGTCCTGGTGGGGTGGGAAGCCATCAGTCCAGGTGGAAGCATTCCCATGATGCTCACCAGGCACAAGATTTAATATTAAAACACATTTTAATAATCTAGAGTGCTGACAGACCCTTTAATGAAACAGCTCTAGCACTCAATTTATAGCAAGTTAAATAATAATCTAGCCCTGAAAGCTTACAGCGTAAGACCATTAGTAATCTCTACAACTCTCAAGTAACTTCATGGAATTTTAAAAACTCTTAGCAAACATTAATGAATTAAGCATCACATCACCTTCCAAACTAAATGACTGAAATCACCATGATAACATACTGGCTTTTCCTGCCTGCACCTCAGGTTATTCAAACAATTTGCTTTCTCATCATTCTCCTCAGATACCACAGCCGCTCTTCCCTTAGCGACCAATGCAGTTTAATGCACTATAGATGCAGAGGCATGCAGACATTTTGAACCATTGACTTAAAAAGGGATTTTCACCTTTTACAAGCTCAGTCTTTGCAGAGTCCAGCATTATTTTCCCCACCATCAGCAGGTGGGCTCCAGGGAAGTAATACAGCATGCTGGCCATAAAGGCCAATCTATATTAGATGTTGTTAGAACAGAAGATATGCTCTAGAAAAGCAGGCTTCCTATCACCCCCGCTCACTGTGCTTTGGTTGATAACACAGAGAGGCTGAGAGCCCACAGAGCAGACTTCTTGCAAGTGAAACTAAACAGAATGATCAGTTCCATTTGCTAATGGACATTCAGTCTGCTGGATGAAGCTAAGAGTAGCCCAAAATACATATACTGCAGATACCAGGTCCTAAGCAACAGTTATTTTGTGCTACAAGTCAGTTCCTATTGGGCTGCTCAATTTATTAATAGAGATACAGCCAAAAACAACCTACTCCTGAGAAGAAGTAAGTGCTGAGGCTCTTTAAATTCACATCTTAGCAGGGTAGGAAACTCAAAGCATCAGAATGGAGGTTTCAGTTTCTTCCTTTCACACAGCATTTTGCAGAGTAAAAAAGCTTGCTTAAATTTACACAGGGGCAGAGCTGGCAGCCAGCAGCCAATGCAGCCATGGTTTTCTTAGCACTTTGAGAACTCCAGAGAGCCAGCTAGAGTAATGCCCTTGGAGGAAAGGGCCTAGATCTATAGAGTAACACCTCCTCCAGCCCTTGACAACTTTCCTTCCTTCCTGCAATAAAAGCACTCATACCCCAAGCAAATTTGAATTCTACATATAATGCTGAGAAGTCTTGAGCCACATCTACTCAAAGAATATTTATTCCTCTTGTAGAGGACCTGTGACAAGTCACCAATGAACAAAATTAAGAAGTGAAATGGAGCAGAGTTGGCATTTGCAATCTGATGCTAGGCCATGACCTTCCTGCATCCCTGCTTCTCCTAGTGCCTTTTGCAGCATGTGCCACTGATCTCGGTGAAAGCAGGATTTCACTCAGCGAGGCTTTCCAGCACAGACTTCTGTGAACCTTTAGGGGGTCAACATATGCAGTACAGGTCTGCTAGCCTGTAGGTTAGTTTTGATTATTTATAGAATAGATATAGAAAAGCAGCAGGTTTTGTTGTTCTTTTAAAATGCACCAGTTTGACCATGCAAAGAGACAAAGAGAAACCAAGTGGGTGTAAACAGACTTAGATCCTCCCTTCTTTGTTTCTTAACAAGTCTGTTGGAAGCACTCACTTGGCTGAGAGGAAAATAGTTACTTGCATTAGGACCCTCTTAGTCACTGCTTCTTCACTCTGAATAGATCATGAGCCATTGTTTTCCTCCTCTCTTTTAAACTAGTGCTAGGGGCCAATTTTGCTAAAATGACTGATTGTGGAGGAGGCTTTTGACTTCCTGGCTCATCTTCTGGCAAGCAAACTACTTGCTGCAGGGTGGTAGCCTCAGGTAGATACCTGTGTAAACTTCACGTAGATAAGAAATGTAATTACACTGAACCCTGATTCAGCAAGAACTCAAGAAGTCCTCCCTTACCAGACTCAAGCTCTTCTTTCTGGGAGTAGTAGAGAGACAGTCAGAGTGTAAACAAGTCACACATTGTCACTGAAGATTAAAAACTGCTGCTTGTTTATTTTTAACTTTAATGAGTGGAAACTTTAAAAAAAAAGAGCTATGTAAAACATTAGCCTGAGGATCACAGAATCTGGCCCAAGATCTTTCCCAATTTCACTGGCATGGTTGAATACACACTGCAAAAAGATAAGTGTGTCATATAACGTAGCCCATTGCTATATATAAGTATCTAACCAAAGGAATGATTCAGATGCTGAAGGCACTACAGAGACAACTAAAGTTCATTAGGTAGGGCTTGCTTAAATCCCTATTATGCTTCTTTTTCTCAAGTGGAAAAAGTGTTTTCAAATAAGGAACATTCTTCTCAGAAGGCATCTGGTTTCTTCAAACACATTTGGAAAAAAATCTCTGCTTTGTAATACATAATCATAATTTTTCTTCCACTGAGCTATGTTGTAGGAGAACTTGTTTCTAGCCTTGTTCTTGAATTGCTGTTTGGATTGGCCTCAGACATGACTTGTGACCTTGCTGTTCCCTGGGGTTCAGTGGACTGTGGACAGGACCTGTTGCTATCACTGCTCCTGCTCTGCTCACAAAGCTCAGATCCAGTGGGGCTGTGCCCTCCGGCATGGGGAGCACATAGTTCTGGGGTCACCCTCAGCTCTCTGCTTGCCCTCCCTGCATGGAGCAGGCCCCTTGGGCTTCTCCCCGATGCTGTTCAGCTCACTGCCCTTTTCTTGGTCGAAGAGTTTTCATGCTGTTGCTTGTTTAGTGTATGACCAAGGTATTACATAGTTGTGCAGTAGGTTTTTCACTTTGTAATATTAAGGCAGAATACTCAGCAGAAGGGCTGGTCATCCCGAGAGGTTACAGAAAAGAATTCAGAATTCTTGATTTCTGTTATTCAGAACACTGTACTCATACCAAACAAAATTCTTCATTTTCCTAGTACCTCACTTTTACTGTCTCTTGATAGGAGTAACACTGCTTATCTACTAGTTGGCTTGTCACAAAGCTTAAATGTATTTTACATTCTTTCAAGGTTTCCAGATGAAATGAAACATTGTCATTGTGAAAATAATTATTTATACCTGCTGCAGTGTCATCACACAGTCAAATGCTGTTACTATACACAAACACCAGGGTACATTCACATCTGATGTCTATAGGGAGTTGAGGATGTGTAGAAATGCCTGGGGTTATGCTAACACTGGATACTTCAACACCCTGCTCAATGTTCTTGAAGTCCCAGGACATTCAGCAAACAGTGATACCTGGAGGCAACTCTTGATGGCTTGTTGGCAAGGAGAAGGCTTATGAGCTTCATGAGGCTTTTGCTTTTTGCTTTTTTTTTTTTTTTTTTTTTAATAAGTATGCAAGGAACAAAAAGCCAAGCTGAGAGAATTTTGTATTTACCTAGAAACGCACAATAGCTACAAGGCAACTCCAAGCCAAGATTGCTGTTGCCCCAGCTCAGGTGATGGCCGGAGTCTCGGATGAGTGACATTTTGTACCACACCAGTGCTGTTGACTCAACAGGAGCTAAGCTGAATTCTCCATGTGTCACTCAGACTAAATGCCTCTTGACTCCAGAGCAAAACCTGCCTGATCAAATGCCTGAAGGATGCAGCCCTGAAGTATACAGTTCACTGCTACTGACAATTAATTGAGAATACCATCCCCATCACTGACTGGGGACTGTTTCCACTGTATCATTATTAACCTTTATAGGTTTTGCCAGTGCCTAGAAGGCTTAACTGAGTTTGGAGAGACAATGTGCTAGTCAGGGTCTCAGTAAAGAGATAGCATCTGTCTCCAGGAGTCAAAGGGCAATACCTCTAGGAACAGGGCAAAGAATAATATGCAAGTCCTCTCACTTTCTGCCCTGGGCCCTATCCATCAGAATGAGTTATCTTCCCCAAACTCAACCCAAAAACCAAAGTGACCAGCTTTACCTCCCTCTGTTTAACATGGAAACTGCTAAGGTCATCAAAGTCCAGTCTGCTACAATCACAGAAGATACTTTTTAGTCGAGCTGGTCCTACAACATATGCAATAGGTAAAAATGCTTCTTGGCATTCCAGCACAAAAAAGAAAAAAAGTCACAAATAGAAAGGGAAATAGGGTGTAGTAAATTGCTACATTGCTAAAACCTAATTTTTAAGATTTTGCTTCCAGCCCTGGAGAACTGCGAGGTTGTTTTACAATGCAGTGTTTTCCTTGGTGTTTTGCTTTCCTATTACCAGGTGCTAAACTGGCTAGGCTTCACGCTTGCCTCTCACACAACAATCTTGGATCTTTGAAGTAATAATACATGCATTCAGATGTTGCACAAATAACCATGTCGTGTTTGCCAATTATACTCTGCTTGTCTGTTGTTAACAAACCATGCAATTTCTAGTTTCCTGTAATAAATTGAAGCATAATTATCTTGTAATCTTACAGGTATAAATGTAATTAAACCTGGGAAACATAGTAATAATTACCAGGTAGATACCAAAGACACTATGTTGATCTTAAATGCTTCTGTATGACGCTAATCATGTCACATGGTATTTGCGTTTCTTTGATACTTTCCTTAATATCTTTGAGAACAGCCATGTGAAACTGATTATCTTGTACATTATTAACTGGGGCCTACAATTTAAATTGACTTTCCAGCTTGCAAGGCAATCACAAATCTTGCATGGGACAGAGATGTGACAATTTCGTTCCTAGATAACAATGCAAATGTAAGACTAAGCTATGAATAACAATTGTAGTTGCTCACACCAAATAGTTTCATGTTAAATTGCATTGCTTGGTGAGTTTTTTGAGATAGCAGAGATTCCTATGCCCTGCGCTGACTTCCTGACAGGAAACGTCATCTGCCAAATTTCCTGCTTGCCACAGTGGGGAAGAAGACGACAATAAACATTTTCTTTACCAGGGCCATTGCATGGCACAGGACATCTGTGGGGAACCGCTCACAGCTGGGCAGGAAGAACAGTGAACAAACAGCAAAAAGGGATGAGAAGAGACAAGTACAGCGAGGAGGACAAGTTCAAAACACGCGGGACCTCTGAAAACAATTCACCTGGACACCCCTTCATTTTCTAACACAGTATGAAGCTGAGACCAGCATGATTTTGTGGGTGTCCCTATACTTTCTGAAGACATAGAACAGTTCAACAAATAATAGGTTTTAAAGCCCACAGAAGTACTCATATTTTACAGGGAAAAAGAAGGACTTCTCAAACATATCCTAAGGTACAGTAGTAATATGTCTTCCTAATAGGCAAAGCCAAAAGGTCAGAGTTGTTAGGTCACGTACACCTCTCTATAGAGGAAGGACAGAAGGTGAAGGCCCAGTGCATCAAAAAGCTATTGCTCATGCAAATGCACACATGAAGGCAGCAGTTTTGTCTAACTGTTAACAGAAGCTCTGCTGGCTTTTCATCTCCCTGAGACTCATTCCCACTTCATCTGCTAATATAGCAAGTTATATTAAATTGATTCTCATCAAAGTTTGCTGATGAGGATCCAGACTTCCAAGCTGGCAGCAAGCCTTGAGTATGGATTTGTCACAATCATAAGCAAGGCTGGGATATTTTGAATAAACATGGACTCCCCTGGTGCAAGGCCAGTCTGTCATCTGAATATGAGAAGTGTAGTTATGGGTAGTAAATGCCAGAACACTAAAAGCTTGGAGGCTCCTGAGAACCCTACCGTGAGTCAGCTCCCCTATCCTGTGAGCCTAAGCAAAGCAAAAGAGAGAAAAACCCTGGATGGTATTTGCATTTCGAAAGCATTTACATTTAATTTAATATTTGTAATGCATTCAATTAATAAGCTGCAGTGAATACTGAATTACAACAGACTCATTTATACCTAAGCAAACCTGAGCTTCCAAAGGGGCTGCCGACTGGAGTTAAAGGCCCAAGCAAAGCAGACATTTACATGAGGCAGCAGACTGCTGGGGGCAACAGCATGGTCCTGCTGCCCACTGCTTGCAATGCCAGGCTGCTGCCTCCTGCTGCCCACAGAGAAAGAGGGCTCCACGTGTATGGGGTAGCTGTAACTCCTGTCTGGGAAGAGTCAGAGGAGGGGAATTCCTTCTTCAGGAGGAGTAGCCACCCTCTCATGCTCCCAGGGTGAGAAGGAAAAACAAACTCGGCTTTCAGAGACTACTCTTTGCGTCCTCCCCTTTCTCCGTACCCCACAGTGGCTTTGTTGGCCCCTCTCCCAGACCACGGCCTCTCCCTCCCCTGGGCAGCAGAATTCACTGCTACCTGAGCAGCCAAACAGGAGGACGACTCTTTAAAGGTCAAACGCCCTCACACTGGCGTAGGTGCTGTTTGCATAGCCATGCAAATAAGATTGAGCATATACAGTCAGTGAGGAGTGCATTAGGCCCAGGCTCGGGTTGCTCTGTTGGCAGCCAGCCAGTCAGCTGGTTTTTAAGGGCAACAGATGCTATGGCAGCATGGCTGACGTAGGGTCTGGGGCAAGGGCAGAAATGGGGCTCTTTAGCTAGCCAGTGTTTCTTCTTCTGTTTCAGCGCTGACGAGCTGGTGCCTGAACCCCGGCCAGCCCCCAACACACGCGCTGTGCCTCCTGTAAGCACCAGCTGCAGAAAAATGTCTCCACGTGCCATGGGGTGCATAAGATCCACCCTCACCCAGAGTCGGGGATAGGTTCAACCCGCCCCAATGGCAGTGAGCAGTACTTTATGCCCAAGGCTATTATCAAACCTTGGAGGTGCCAAGCACACAGGAGAGGAGGCTGAACATCCCACACGTGACGGCGCCTTGCCCGTTGGCAGCTTTCTGTGAACAACCCAGATGTCAGAAACCCGTGTGCCTTTTTCTGAAAACCCACCTTTGTTTCTTACCTTCTTCGAGGCATCACGATGTGCATATTTTGCTGCTTAAGCTCTTTCCTGGCAAGACCCAGTGGTATGGAGGGTCCCCTTTGGGCCCTCGGCCTCCACAGGTTTCCCTCCTCCTGCACTGAGAGCAGTTGCAGGTGCCTCACCTCTTCATCGCTCGCCAGAGCTCCAGCGCTGAGCTCCTCCACTCTGTATGTGCACAAAAAACAGCTTTATCTAGTAATGGGATGGAATTTTTCTCCTGTGTAGGGACACCATTTAGCCCCCACAAAAAAGCCCCTCTTGCTCCCTGAGAACTGCTGTTCACCTGCAGCTATTGCCCTGGGCCTGACTTGGAGCCATGTTGCAGCCGCATTGCAGGCTGGCCCCTGCCCGGCCCCGTGCCTGCTGGTCAGGACATGCCCCTGCCCCATGGACGGACCTCGGCCAAGCCTGCTGCACCCCAGGGTTCCCCCTCGCCTCATGGAGCCGTGGGCCTGGTGTGGTTTGGGGAGGGCCTGCCCTCATCATTGCTCTGCTTAGCTAAGAGAAGTAACTTCTCCTTAGGGGGTAGAAAGAAGTTACTTTCCTCAGGAAAAGTGGCTTTTCTTCTGTAAAAGGCAGCAGAGAACAAACCTGGTTTGGTACGTGATTTCCTTCGGGGTTTTGTTGTTGCTGTTAATTGCTCTTCTCCTCTTGCCGCTTGCCACAGGTAACGGCTTTTTGTCAGAACCGGCAACAGTCTCATCTTCTAAATGGTGAGTGCTGGACGAAGGATTCATCCGCCTGGGGAAAGTGAGAATATGTGACCGTTCATCAATCCTAGAGGATAACTGAGGAAAGCTAAGCTACTGAGCCATCAACTATTGCTTTCACAGCACCTCAGACCTGGCCCTGAAATGGTAAGTCTCTCTGACTGATAGGGTACAAGATCTAGCTCCCCTTTCTCTCCTGACATCTAAACTATCCAAATTGTAAAGTTTTATCTTCCGTTGCATCACCTTGCTGGAGCCTTCACATGCTTAGCCCAAAACAGTCCTATGCCCCTGATCCAAGACTGTGGACTGGTCTGTCGCCTCGACTCAGGATGAGAGACTGCTTTAACTCAGCTCAGAGGCTTCTGTGGTATCCCTGAAGCGATCCGTTCTTGTTCTTCCTTCCCATGTGGGAAAAGGCTAGCTCTCCCCAGCACTTCAAAAGCTCATTTATTAAGCTCATTGAATAAGCACAGCCAAAGCCTGCAATACGCACTTTCACTAACATAATGCAATCATTTCTAGCAGTAACTAGCGCATACCTAAAGCACATCATGTTCCCCACAGTCATCAAGCAAGAACAGCTCTCTGCTGCAAGGTAGAGTCTTGTTTCACTTTGAACGAAATCCTACCTTACTTCTAATATGAGACTCTCCAGAGGAGAGAAGGCAGAGCTTTTTCTGATGTAGAACAGCTGCTCCAACTCATTGATTCATGTGGGACACCCAGAAACCTGCACAATGGTGCTTTGTTACAGATGCTGTAACACAGACTGTTAAAAGCAGTTGCAACACGACATTAGCACCTCAAAGCTTGTACCGAGAACCAGGGCAGTGTAGTGAGCAGGCTGGTAAAACACACATTATGAGATAAACTCTTTTCTGAACAAATGACAAACTAAACATGCAAGGCAGACATTATATGGAGTTATATTGATGTTTAACTGGAGGACAACCAAGGTAGAGTGAAGAAAAGTTTTCCACAGGAACGCACATAATTAATTTTGTTGCACATACCTGGGTCAACTGTACACTGATGCAGCTCTTGTGAATTAGATGCAAGACGCAAGCCTACTTTAACCTGAAAAAGAAGTATATGGAACAAAACCTATGTCTTCAAGCACTGTTACTGAGTGTTGCTACCCTGACATCCCTGACTTCAGCACGACAGCAAGCATGGGCAACTCACAAGGAACTGATGCCACTGCCTCATGTGTATGCAAAGAGGGTGAAATTCACCCTTAAGCAGAAAGGTCTGGGTATCACATCTCACGTAAGCCTTCAAAAGACACTTTAGCTGATACATAGACGTCATGAATGAATTGCGCCCCAAGACAGCAGTGTATCAGTAACAATGTCATTCCTCCAAAGGAACCCCAAAACCCAAGAGGTCAAGAAGCAGCTTTTATTCTTGGCTAGGTGTAGCTATGAGTATTAGAACATGATGACAAATCCAAATCCTGATGAAAAATTGCCAGAGGCCCATAAAGCTGCCAAAGTACAGTAGGCAGGCTTTCACATAATTGCAAGTCTTCCTTTCTCAAATGCCCAACCTGATTGACCAATTAAAGTGTTTAATTCTCTGAGAAAGAGTCTATCATTAACTGTAATTTGTTCTAGTCTCACCGGTCCCTTCATGGCTGCCTCTAGTGAAAGAACCATTATGTATGATCTCAATCTCCATATTATAATGTGGAATTTTTGATAGTTTGCTATAAATAGGAATTGATTCATAAGGAGAATAATGAATTCATTGCCAGTCCTTTACCAACTACTTAATGACTGTCAAGATACATTAAACATCCTTAGCCCTACCACTGGGGCCTGAGCTTATTCTTGGCTAACATATCTGACTGTATTCTGCACTCAGTGCATTAATGCTAAGTGAAAAATAGTCTCAGTGACTATGAATAAATTTTAGAGTGCTTTATTTCGTCATAAATATTGACACTGATCATTACAAATGCCTTCTAAAAGAGGTGATCATATTGACTAGATAATCTATCATCATTAAAAAGAAAGCGAAAAAAAAAAAAAAAACAAAAACCAAAAAAACCCCAAACCCCCAACCCAGTCCAGCATATCATATTCTCACCATGCTCTCCTGCTTATTCTCACATGAAAAAGCTTGTCACTGTGCTAGGCCCTGTACAAGTTAAACGCACTTTTAAAGTTGTACTACTTGCTAGCTGATTAGCAAGATTGTATAAATCCATTTGTGTCTTTACTTTTCTCAAACCTCACTTTCATGCCATGTCCATGCATCAGTGTAATTACCAAAGTGTATTGACCACCACATTTAACTTCAGAATACAAAACCCAGAAACTCGAGGGTCACAGACCACATCCCCTGCTCTTGCCCAGCCTCTCCTCACAGAACGAGCTGCAAAGATTGAGTCTGGAGTCTGAGAGGACGCACAAGCTCCTTGACCTTCTGTGCTATCTAGGTGCTCCCTTGTGGCAGGCTCATGGGTCCCCAGGGAAAGGTGCTGCAAAGGTGTCCAAAAAAAGCCTAAGATCTGGTCATTTCGACAGGGAGAGCCAAGGGGACAGGAAAAATATTGTTGAAGGTTGTGTGTCTCTTACACCAGTGCTCATTTCCAGCTCTTGCATTTACAAGGCCCAAGGAGGAGTATCCCTTATGCTACAAGAACATAAATCCATAGTATGTATTTTTAAAGAAAAACGAGTAGAGCTAGGCAATATGGTCTACAGGGAAGGTCTATGATGTAGAATTACACTACAGAACATTAGCCTGCATAATGTATATTGGTACTGGGAGCAACCTGGAGGCTTCTCTGTGATTGTTTATGCATTCAGCATGAGACCTCATTATTTGTTATATGCACTGGGTACATACAGCGTGCTAATTCAATAGCATGTTGCCAGGGAGCACAGGGAGGATGGATGACTACAGTCCAGATTATAGTCTCTCAATACACCTCCAGGATTACTAGGTTGCTACCTTTTCTTTTTCTTTTCTCCAATCACTTTAAATAGGCCAAGAAAGAACAGAAAAATGATAAAGTCAGTGGATACCTTCAAAGACATTTCCCAAGAGAAAAGGGAACACACCCAAACTTCAGAGTCTAGACCAAATAGGAAGTTAGAGCTAGCTAAAGAAGGCATCCTCAGAAAGAAGCTGATAGCGACAATTTTCTGAAGGAGCCAAGGGACTTAAGCACAAGCTACTGAAAGCAGCTTGGTACTTTCTAGTGGAGGTGACTGTTGCAGCCAGACAATTGCTCCAGGATACTTTGCTTGGACCATTCCTGTCTTTTCACGGAGTAGCAGTGCCAGCTCTACCTGACCTGATCTGCTCATGCTCAAAGAGGGCACCCTGAACCCACCTCTGACCTGTGCCTCCTTTGCTGGGAGCCAACCACCTGCCCAGTTCCTAACAACATGCAGTGGAACCTGGTTCCTCATATTTCTTCTAAGGTCCCACCTCATCAGGTAATAACAGCATCAGATCTGGGCGAAGAAGAACATCTGTTTGTGACTTCCATATACTCGTGCTAATCCCTGCAATACATTTTCTGCTCTAGTACATAGTCTCCCACTGATCTGATCAATGTCAAAATAAACTCATCCTTGCAATTTTTAATGAAATTCATCCATGACATTTGAACATGGTACAGACACTTGAAGCTTTACTTTGCTTAGTTCTTCTATTGAAGAGATGGAAATAACAAGCTTCAGTCATGAAGAGATGGAAATAACAAGCCTTGTAACCTGGAGAAAATATATATACCTATTACCAGTCAAAGAGAAAGGAAAGTCTTTAGTCAATATTCCTGAGGGAAAAGCATTACAAATATATATTACCATGTATATATTGTATTATATACAAAAAGAAGCTGACACAGCTTGCTGGCAAGTAACACTAAAACATATACGTTAAGAACTAATGTCTCAGTTTATTGAACCACTCACCTTCCCCCGGATGCATTCACTAATCAGTGACAATCCAAGAACTGTAATCCTAGTAAATTAACAGTATTTGCTAAACTGGAAAGTATCACATTCAAAATATGAGGCCCCATGTCCTACAAAAGCTGCTTGCATATAACAGCAGTACAAATAAGAAGAAAAGATTGGAAATCCAATTATTTAAATCCTGATTCAAATGAGGCTGAGGAAGCCACAGTAATAAATAAACTCAAAGCACAAAATACACTTTTATGGAAAATCTGGAGCAGTAGGTAAAGAAGCAGCAGATAGTGTGAAAATAGACCCTTCCTGGTACCCCCAAAGCAGAAATGTATGCAATAAGCAGATAGGGTCTAATGTTTACACAGGTACTGAAGCATGATGTATTCCAAATAAGCCCAACCACTGTTTAAAATGTCCAGTGACTGTTAGTGTAGCAAAGACTCTGATTGCTAAGTGCCATTTTATCTGACAGGGGGATATGCAGGCTTCAGTAACATCATTTGCATTTCCCTCTCCTTTGTATCCCTTCTTAAAGGAAGAGCTCAGCAGACAGTAGCAGAAGAAAGACATATGACCCTAAATAATATTCCTCACAGTCGCAATGCCTCTGTCTGCAGCAGTCTTTCCAGAGGATGCTTAAATCCAAGTAATGTCAGCATTTATCAGCAGATATACTATTATCAGGCCAGTTCTCTGTTCTGAGAATAAAGACTATTCCCAATATTAAAGCTGTCTCAGGAGCACTGATGAATGTCTTTCTTCCTGCAGAGGGGTGGGAATGGAGAACAGGCTCAGGCATGAGAGTGGATGTCAGGGAACAGGACTCTTCTGGGCTCTGCCACCAGCCTACTGGGGCACCCAGGGCAAATCACTTCATTTGTCTGAGCCTCAGATGCCTTAATGATATGACAGAGATAAGAATTAGAGCTGCCTGAAAGCTTATGAAGCCAAAAAAAAGCCTTGGGTAGAACAGATGCTGTTTGCGAGAAAATTCCTATTTTTGCATAAATGTTTTGGCTGTTTGTAATAAAAAATCACACAAGCCAGATTTTTTTTCTTCTCATTTTTGGCAATGAAAATCCAAAGCTTTTCAATGAAGTCCAAGGGAAAAAGAAGAACTATTTTTCTTCCCCAAAACCTTATTTTAGTTCTGTGAAAAAACAACCACAATAAGAAAGTAAATCTTTGACTAGCTCTAATGAATCTTACTCATCACAGAAAAACACTTTGGCTGAAAGGCAGCATATAGGAGCCAAATACTGTTACAGATCAGCTCTCTCTTGATAGTACAATTATGCTCAAGTCATAGTCCAGCTGACAGTATCCTGACTTTCACAGGTCAGGTTGGTCACACAGGTGGAGACAAGGTCAAGTTGTGTTGAAAGCACATTAAAGTCCCATGCTGAACCATTTTGCTCCCACTTACACAGACAAGATTAAACTGAGCTGTGTCAAGGTTAAATCACTATTTTGTTTGAGCCAGTGACTCAGACATTAAATAAAATGGAGAGCTGATGGTACCTAAAACCTCTTTTTCATGATGGTCAAGGAAACCATGCCAGACCCCTGCTTATTAAATCCTTATTTAAACACAGTTGTCACCAGCTTCGGTTTCAGGCACACTGAAGGCTCTGAAAAGAGCAAGGAACCCAGGACTGTCCTAAGAGACCATTAAAAACAGACAAACATAATCATGTCTTAAACTGCTTTCCTATTCCAACACAGAAAAGTAGCCTTACTGAATGAACTATCACAGCAACAGCTACAGCTACACAACATTAAGAACATACAGTGTATGCATGTTTGGACACCCAGCAGGACTGAAAACCTATTAGCAGCGTTGGGAGGGAGAGACAAAGGGATCTTCAGAACATGAACACATTTATTTCATAGCACTTTCCCAAAATAGTTTTAATGGACACAGTGGTTAGATGTTCTTTCCCCCCCAGGGATTTCATTTGGATTGCCCAGGGTAAATGATTCTGATAATGTTGCCTCTGCTTTCTGTGGTTTGTAATAGAGCTATTATTTCCAAATGGACTTTCCAAGTAACGGTGGAGATGAGAGACCATCAGACAAACATCTGCTGTAAGCCTTGGGGATGCTAACCAGAAACGGTGTCAGAGGCGTTGTTTGAATAGGCAGTCAAGAAAATACCGATTTTGATGAATGTGTACAGGCATTAGTCTCAATCATCATTTCCTACCAAAACAAAGACCTTGGAAATGAAGCACTTGAACCCAGCTGTATACACTGCTTTGGACATGTTCATAATGTCTCTTTCAAAACAGATCTTGCTGGGCTACTTTCCTTGACCTGTCAGAAGAATAGAAAATAATCTGAAGTATCCTAAATGCAGCTAATTGCTCTAAACTGTGACTAGGCACACAACAGAAATAAAAGGCATTTCTCTTTCCCCGTAGAAATCAGCTACAGGAATTATTCATGTGGGGGAGAAGAGAGTGTTGGTCATTTGACATAAATCAGTTCCCTTTGATGTTTGCAAAACAGAGCAAGATCATAACATACGAGCAGACTGAAATTACATCTGAATAGATTTATAGACTTGTTTTCATTCATTTTAAAATGAGATTGTAATGTCTAAAAGCAATCAACTGATGGTTTTCGTCCACTTCTGCCTAATCACTGCTTCAATTGATGCATCTCCTAAAAATACTTGAAATTGAAACCGTCAGATGTTAACAATATCTCTTCTTCTGCCATTAGATAATATCCAATCAGTGATTATGGGCAGCAATGAAGCTTCTTAATTCAATGACTACACGCCACCTATCTTTTCCATTTTGCTGACTGAAGATCCAGCTGTTTGTGGTTCGTATCAATGCACTTCAGAGACTGGCAAGTATAGCTATAAAGCTAAAAATAGGAACACTCTGCATCCCACATCAGTCACCCTTTTGTGGTACAAGAATTTTAGAAAGTTCTTGAATGGGACAGAAAGATGGAATGGGATTTATTTTTAATAAACAGTTGACACTCACACTGGTAATCATTGTTATATATTTTCTCCAAGTAACAAAAAATGACACCCTCATTGGTGGGTGGGTTGACTTTTGAGCTGCTTTTTTCTCCAAAAGAAGCATCCTATGCAGGAAGACTGCTGCATCAGTCTTTGAGCCAATACCTGCCTGCAAAGTGGCTTAGGATTTGATCCATGGAGACAGACCGTTCAGCTGTTTTTTCTTCCTCTGTGTCATGGCTTCTTCTGTGAGGCTATGTTCACTGTAAAAGCTTAAACTAATAAAGTACACGGGAAACTCAAGTCAGAGGCAGCATATTCACCTTGATTGATACTGGGATTTGTGCCTTCCCTGATGTGAAAGGTGGTGACATTTATACCACATCAAAGCTCAGGCAATCATTTCTGTAACCAAAGAGTGTTCCCACTCTACGGATCTCACTGGTGGGACTGCACAAAGATGAGTTAGTACATGTAGGTGTCAAAATGACTGTATAGCAAAATCAGCTTGCAATTAAGTAGGCCTGCTTTGAGGATAAAGAACGTTATTAACTTTTAAATGTTCTAAAGAAGTGTCTGACCACTGACTTCCAAGAGCTGAGAACTGCTTTAACCACAGTGTGTGCAGGACAACTCTGGACACTGTGTTAACTCAAGGCAGTTTGTTTTAGTCACTGCTATTTTTAGATGTCTGTAAATAGGGCTACTTGAAGCAGTGACCATGATCACTTTATGCATTTATTCAGGGTTTGTGCGGTATGCTGAGCTCCATTGGCACGTGTGCTCCTAAGTCACTGAGGCTCATCCATGAATATCCACCACAGAATATTTGTGTTGGTAGATAAATTCATGTACAGTGAATGCAGACCTGAGGGTCAGCCCAAATCAATTTTTGTGAGGTCCCTGAGGGCACTGCCAGCCATGACTGCCCTTGCCCAGCTTCCCCGGGGCTCCTGTCACCCTGCCCACAGCCGAGCACCACATTTCAGCCCAGCCTGGGGCCATCAGTCCCTGCCCCAGCAATGCTGTAGCAGTGCCACCAGCCCACGCTGCCCCTGGCAGTTTTACGCTGGGACATTTTGATGCTGTCGAAAGGAGAGCACACAATATGGTGGGCAATACCACACACCATGCTCCCCAACATAGGGACCACAGGAAGCACAGCATGGGAGAGCACAAGGGCAGTATTGATGCCTCTTCCACTTTTCAGAGTAGAGGTGCTCCTCTACATCTATCTGTAAGTACAAGAAGCTGCTCTGATTTATGGCACACTCAGCCAGCTGCTATCAGCTTTTCTGGGGTACAGGTTTCTGGTCTGTAGTGTGCCCAGGTCATTCCCTCTCTTTCTCCCAGCCCTCCCATGCTGCCAATGTGGTGAGGAAGTGGTGTGGAAAGCCTGTGACGTGCTTGCGTGCTTGCGGGTGGGGAGATCCCCTCAGGTCCTCCCAGCCTCCTTTCTGTTAAGAACAGAGACCAAAAGGGCTGCAGTCTAGCCTAAGGTGCTTGATCTGAGTTGTCTCTAACAAATACCACAGTCCCAATAGCAAATTCTTGCAGAGAACTATTTATGGTCAATTCACAGCCTGAAGAATAAATGCCATTACAGAATTAAAATACTTTCGAATTACAAAGCTGAAGAAATTGTGTTCTGCTTTCAGGGAGACCACAGAAAAAAAAGAAGCTGCCTTCATCGCGCAGCCTTTACTTGCAAACTCTTGCAAGGAGGGGGAAGGAAAAGCAACACCAGCACTACCCCCAGGGATCTGCTACAGGGTCTGCCAGGTCAGCGGGGTCCATAGGGCCCCCAGAGCCTGCCCGGAAGCATTACGCTTCCCAAAACTTGCTTCTCCCTAGACTGGCTTCAGTCACTTCTGTGCCTGTTGTCCATCTCTTGTGCCTGATTTTCCTTCTTCCATCCCTGCTGGGTGTGGATTTACTACTAGGAGCAATAGTACTGAGGAAGGAATGCAGCCCAGCATTTGTTGCGTTGTGCGTGTCTGTGCACGCAGATGCATGTCAGCCCGATTCCCTTTTGTTTGCATCAGTTTCCTACCGGAACTGAGCATATGATTTGGGTAGGACTACCATACATATGCCTGCATTTCCTGGATGTGACCAGATTTTCTAGCCACAAATTTTATCTCATAGGTTAAAAGGGGAGATCAGACATATTCTTAGGATCTCTTTGCTTTTCCGGGAACTGAGTCAGAACAGTATTTCTGTCCAGACAGTCTAACATTTGACTATGCTGCATAGTTGGTCACTATGCATGTACAGATACACTCTATAACGCATTCCCAGTAGGTCCCTACACATCTTGATTGCATCAGAATTACCGTGCATGCACAAACCCTCTGTGCAATGGATGTGCAATGCCTTCAGCATCTCTGCAACGTGCTGGACCCTCCACATGTGTGCAGCCCAGCACAATCGGTTATTAATGCATACTTATTCAGAAAATACCAGAAAATAATATGGGAGCCCCAAAATAAAGGAGAATAAATTCAAAATATATTTAAACCTATCTGAATGCAAGCCACAGGTATGGATCTATACTTCCCTTTAAGTCTAGCACTTTTTTGTACATTGGGTATTCGTCTAGCACAGTGGCACTCAGAGGGCTAACAGGACCTACCTACTAGCCTCTGTCCCAAGGGCTGCGTGGCACGCAGAAATATGGGAGAAACCAGCACTGAAATGGGGCTGTCCAAAACATGGCAGCTTCAATTAAAAGAGATTTGTGGGGCCCTCTTCACTTTTGGCTCAAAACTCTGGTAAAAATAGAGCTGAAATAACTGAATTTACCTAGTTGCCATGGCATGGCCAGAAGACCATCCCCATGGACAGGTTATATTGTAGAGACAAAGTTCCCCCACGTGAAGTAAAGCCGTGTTTACTTGTGCTGGAAACAGACGAGTTCTCAGTACTAGGGCAACCAAATGTGAAATTGGTATTTTCTGAATCAGATAGGAGAGTTAGAGCTGCTTTAGCTCTGCCTGCTTCCTTGTATACCTTTTACAACAAAATCCCTCCATCCTAGGCTTAGGTTTTCCCCAGATCCACAATACTGATCAGTCCAGGTCTAGATGCTAGATGTATGGTCTAGATCTGCTAGCCACAACTGGTTTTTCTCCATTCCAGCCATATTTGGAGCCTTTACGTGGAACCATACGAACCTTCATGTGCTCATAAATTAGCCTTTGCTCAAATGAGATTTTCCTCAATTATTAAATGTGCTTCCCTTTTCCCCTCCCTGATTCTTTTCTATCTTTATGCTCTAGGGAGATTTTCAGAGGTCTTGTGTGAGGATTACAAAGGCAATAAGCGGATTATGGAAAAGTAGCTTTTTGATGTACCCAGCATAATACAAATTAGGATTGTTTATAACTTTATTCCTTTATCGGTTATTACTGCATGTATGCTGATGTACTTTGAGGTCTCTAAATAAACTGAGAGGGCTGAAGGTAACTGAATTATTTTAATTGGCACATTAAGGAACACACTTGCCAAAGAACAGATCGTGTGTACAATACTGCTAATAAGCAAAATTTGTCTTATTATTAAAAGAATCTCTGGGAAAAGGGGTAATCTTGTGGAGAAGGACACAGGGCTTCTCCAGGTCTAATTTCTCTGTCTGTGAAAAGAAGGCTGTCCCTGACTTTGATGACTCTCTGGTCTCTTTAGGTTTTAAACTCTTCAAGGCAAGGAATGCCTTCTCACCGAGCCCAGCAGAGTGAGATTCCGAGCTTGATGGAGACCTCAAAATGTTCACCTAGTGTTAATTAAGAATAATATTGTTTAACATTTCTCCCTGTATCTGCTGGAAAATCTACTGTATATACTTCATAGTGAATCTAAATAACAATAAAAATTCTCCATCCTATCACCAGAAAGTCCAAAGAATGCAAAACTGTGTATTTTAGGCTCTTCTACTTTCAGCTCTGCAGCACCTGCTACGTTCAGGAAGGATGTTGATGCCCAGACCTACCAAATGATAGACCAGATGCTCAGGTAGCAGAACCTACACAGTTCCTCTGGCTTCAGGCATTCCTGTGTCTTTCAGACAGGTGTAAAAAGAGGTGGGGGGAAGTTAAAAATTAATTGCTCTATCAATGGAATGAATATATCCTCTGGCATTTTATTGTCCAGCAGAAGTGGTCAAGCAGTTATTCTCCAGCAGTGTTTATATTGCTAAGAATGTCAATAACAAGGTGCAGTGTACTGCAATGTGTTTTTGCTAATGAACTGATGAAAGGAGAGAATTATTTTTAGATTGTGAATAAGTGTGAGAAAGTGATCTCTAAAACTCTTCAGGGGAAAAAAAAGATTCCACCATTTTCAGGTTTACCGGTACTGAATGCCATTCCCCTATCTCCTGATAAAAAATACAAGCGTAAATGTCAAGCCAAGCCAGTGATGACCTCTGACTTCTTTGAAAATGCTGTGATTCTTTCAAAAGAGCACTAGGAGAACAGGCTGAATGACTAACTGGTAGATTGTGCCCTCTGGAAAATCCCAAAGACAGTATTGAAATTGCTGAACTTCCCCAAAGGCAGGATGAGTTGTACTGAACAGAGATGCTGGGATCTGCATAACAACAGCTCTGCCTCCCTCCAACACCACAACAGGCTCCTTCCCCACATCTGGCACTCAGGGGAGGAAAGGAATGAAGAGAAATCACCCCCTTCAGCTTTTTCCCCCTTGAAACCTGAGCCGATTTTGAAGTGTATGTCCATGCTTTCCCCTCTTTTCCTCCTCACCTCCTGTTCCCATGGGCATATGTGTTAGCACAGGGGCAGCTGCTGAAACCCCCATTGCCCTGACCTAGGAAAACATTTTGGGTTGGGAGGGTCAGAATCCATAATCCCTCTGCCGACACCCAGCCTCAGAGCCTGCTGCACTTTTTTTAGACCCTCTTTGTGGGAGGCAGCAACTGGTCCACGAATAAGCCTTACGAATGAATGCCATTCTGTGTGCATTCCTGTGCTTCGTAGTCTTGCAGCTCGTGCTGTCTCATTTCACTGTGGTGTGAAGGGGCAGAAGGTGTTCCTAGGTGAGACTGGACGTGGTACTGCACACACATCAAGGACTACCTGGTACAGGTATCGAGAGTCAGATATGGTTTCTCAATACAAATATATATATATATATATATATGTATATCACACACACCTATACATATACTATAAATAGATATGTATCTCTTCCCCCTGTCAAGGTGTTTAAGGTTTTACATAACAAGTCAGCAATAATAACATTAAAATATACTATAATTCAAGCTATTAGAAAGGCTGACTGTGACATTTCCACTCCTGCAGATTTTCAACCAGAAGAAACCTTGCTGAGGACTGCAAGGCAGGCTGTCCAGTGGCTTTTTTAGCATGCCTTTTCCCCCCCAGCTGAGACGGGCACCTCAGATGAGGAACCCCCTGGTCATCAGTTTCCAAACTGGCTTAGGGTCTCTTTCTGCTCAAAGCGACAGTGACTGGGGTGCAGCCAAGCTGGAGGAGACTCCTATCACACCCTGCAGACATTACTTAATACTTACTTTCTTTCTGGAAGCTCCTACAGGTTAGGTCTTCCTGATGCCAGGAATTCTCAGCTCAACATCAATGCAGTAGTAACCACGTACTCTCCATCCCTGTGGCTAACTCGGGCAGATTTGTTGTTGGTTGCTAAAGGCAACTAGTTCTGATTGATGGTTTCCATGAACTTTCCACCAGCAGGGTGGGGCCTGGGCTATCGTGTTTCCAGGGCTCTGCAGAGCGGGAGGGAGAGGCAGTAGGAGAAAAATAGGGAAACTGGAAGACCATAAAGGTACCTGCCCTAATCGTTCATACTTCTACTTGTGAGTGGCTTGTAACCACAGCAGCGTAGGGTGGCAAAGACTCTAGGTGGGAGTTTGTAAGTGATACTGGTTGCACACTGTATAAAAGAAAGTAAAACAAACCAAACCAAAACAGTTTGTAAATCTCTTTCTAATCCATGAATATGAAACCCCTGCTCTTTTCACTTTCTCATACTAAAGTCATCCTGGTAAGATAAATCTCTTTTTAAATATTTATCAGAAGAAAAGCAAAACAGTATGAAAGAGATTTGCACAAAACTTGTTTATCAGTCCTGGGCGTGTGAGCCTATCTATCAGCCCTTCCGTGACTCTTGGCATAGTTTTCTCTGTCTAGCTCATATACTTCAGATGATATGAAAGGATTTCAGTGTGCACTTGAAACATTTTTTTCCAGATTTATTCTACCAGCATTTTTCTTTAACATGCTTATTTGTCTCTTTTAAAGTCTGCTTTACATTACATAGTCTCTTTGTATTCTGTGCAGATGAAAAGCACATGCGTTTCCACTCCTCCCTCATTATAATGCTACTTTTTGAAGAAAAGCATCTCGTGTTCTAAAAAAATGCTGTTATTACAAAGTTTTAAAAAACCTGTTGATGACTCATTGGGAAATAGTGAACAACATGATGTTCCCAGCTTTGCCTTATACCCATTCAGTCTTAGATCTTTCTGCCAACAGGGTGCAAACCACTTGCAGGTGGGGCTGGCAGCTCTATTGTTAAGATTGCTTAAGTACATTTACCAAACATTAGATATTTTAGCCAAAATTTCCACGCTGAATATTTACCTAAACCTGAATTACATGGGGGAAACTCTTACTCAGCAGTTTCTCTTATCTCTAAGACCAGGGCTAGTGTCTATTTTGCCTTATCAAAATATTCTGGTAATCTTTCTCAGAGAGGCTTTAATGTCCTTGCCCTTTGAAAAAGGAACATGAAATTTGCCTTTGTGAAAGCCTGCCCCAATTTGACCACGTTGCGAGGCTTTGAAAAACTGCAAGCAGCACCATCTGACCAGAACAAGAGACCGCATCTCTCTGACCACTGAGCTTTTTGAGGGGCTCTGGGCTAACAGGAGGGGGAGGTCCCTGCCCTGCTCCTTCTCCTGGCCAGGTTGTCTCAGCCCCTTCCACGTGTCACTTCTCACGCTCATCAGGTCCTTCTGTGGGCTCCCCTAATTCAGCTCACTAATCCCACAGAAAGTGGCTGGATTGGTTTTCTGCCAGTGATCAGAGAGGTAGGTCCGAGGGATACAAGTGCCGGTAAAAGATAAATGGTGGCAGCAGGCCCTCAGGAAGAGGAGGCAGGGAGACCTCACACTTGCTGGCAGTGATCAGCACACCTGTGCTTGTAAAACTGAACCCCAATAAAGCTTCACAGCTTGATTTTCTAAAGATTTGCTAAAACTCATCTGCATTACACACCTGGCATCCTAGGGGCAAACAGGACTTTTGCTTTAGTTGCAGTTCTGGCTCCTCTAGCCCATGGATTGGGGCACCAAAGCAAAGAGCAGGCACTCCTTCCCTCCTGCTGTCCCAGGATTTCCCTCCTCCTGAACATACCCCATGTAGAAGGAAGCTACCAGAACTGTACAGTGGTGTGAGAAGCAAGACGGGGAACAAGAGAAGGAGATTAGACTGTGAGACAATACCTGAGGCAGAGGACAGAGACTTGAGGTTTACAGAGGCTGGACTGGGTGCTTGGGGTAGCAAGAGGGGAGATGGGCATATCATGTGGGTCAGGACGTGGGACCAGAGTCTGGCTGTCAAAGAGACTGAGATTTGGGGAGAAAAAAGATGCTTAGACCAGATGAGAAGTTGAGGAAGGGTCAGTAGGGATGAATGTCGTTGTCCTAGGGAGGGGGGCTATGCCTGCACTGACTGTGCAGAGGAGAAAGATGGCTAAGCTGAGTGAGGAGAACTGCAGTGGGGAAGAGACAGGACTAGGTGTATGTATGTACTGCACACACTATTTCCATTGCCATTCCTGCAGGTATACCAAGCCTAGCTTAATTCTAACTGCTAATTGTAGCTGTGGCCCCTGGGAACTACACGTGGTTTGAAAAACCCACCCAAGATGGTGGGTGAATACACAGGCAGCACTTTTCTGAGTAGCATCCCAAGAATGAAAAGGAGAGGCAGGAAAGACCATGCTCCAAAGAGACAGGGAGAAGACTGTGCCCACTAAAGCACATCCCTGTCTGGAGCCTGGAGAGGAAATCAGGAGTCCACTGGTTTTCTGCTGTCAGCAAATATCTGCAAAACCTAGCTCCAAAGCGTGTTATGCCTCTCCAGTGGCAAGTTCATAGCCATTCTTGGCATTCCATAAGCCCAAATAGCAGAAATGCTTGAGCAGAAGAGAGGATCCCCCTCCTGCTGCTGCTAACTGTGGACAGCCGCATGCTGCTCTGTTAACAAGGCTTGGACGGGCAGGGGAAATGCTAATCCAGTGTAAAAACAGGTACTTGAAATTCAGAAAGCTCCAGTTCTCAATATACATAATCTTACTTCATGTTCTTTATGCACATCACAAGGTTCAGTAGAGTAATAGCTTTTTATTTCTGTCCTTGTGACCCCTTAGTACACAGCGAATGGTGTGCCATAGGGACCAGTTTGGTCAGGTTTATTTAATGAGGCCATTGCTTTTCTACAGAAAAAAAGTACAAGGTCATGGAAGTAAAGATGTGTTCAGAGTGGCTGTGAACAAGGGACCAGATAAAGGTTTCAGTGACCGTGTTGCTATGGCCTTTCCTGGCACTCAAGAAATGGTCTTTTCAGAGTAGAAATGATCTTTTAATGGTTTGTTTAATGTTTGTGCTCGGTCACACTGTTATGCCATACTGCCATATAACCAATCCCCAAAGCTTTAAAAGCAAATTTGACCCCAAAACTACCATGTTGGCTGCAAGTTCCCCAGATTTCCCTTAATTTACCGGCCATGAAAGGCTGTTTGAACTAAGCCATGGGACTACCCACTGAAACAATTGAACAGATGAAACAAGTGCTCATACAACCCGTTCCAGCAGTTCTGCTTACATTGCTACATTTCAGCTGTGAACACCTCAGCATGGCTGCAGACTAGATTAATTCAATCACTTTAAAAACTGACCAAATTGGTGCAAATCAAAGGGCAGATCTCATCTGAGGAAGCTAAGCTAACTTCACACAGGCTACCGAACATTTTCCAAGAAACAGCAACTTTGCATTCTTCCTCATTTGGAGTTAGTTTTAATCTGTGATTCAGAATTGAAAGTCTATATTCATATTATTAACATCCTCAGATATTTAGCCTTGGAGAAGTCTGTTTTTCCAAAGTGCAACAATTAACGACTTCTTTCCAATGCCAAAATGTACATGCAGGCTTGCCTTTCTGCCCACCAAACCAGACAAGGAACACTGCAGCCACTCCAATTAATAATGTCCTCAGTTAAAGCCTTATTTAGAGGAACCAAACCAAAAGAAACAGAGCGACCCAAACCATTAGACAAACAGCCAGGTCAGGCTCTTCAGGCCAGGCACGACCAATCCTTGGTGAGTTTGGGGCTGAGGGAGAAAGCTGTCCCAATACACAGAACCTCAAGTTCTTTTGAGCACTCCCTCCAGGCTGGACGAAGTTTAAATTAAACACCTAAACAATGCCCCTCACTTGTTTCCCAGCCCCTGTGTACCACTCTGTTTCAGAGAGGGCCTTGCTGCTTTCCCAAGTCCCTAAAATCCTGTTACTCTCTAGGTATCAGGTGTTACTGCAGCGTGTAGGGATGGTGACAGTAGTCCTGGTGTGGTCAAGCTGTCTGTGGTGGAGTGACAACTCTTGACCTGTAACGGTCAGTTCCCGTTGTATCCAGCTGGGTTATATTGCAGTTTTGAAGATATTTTTTTGGTGTTCTGTCTCTTTGCATCGAACAGATCATCATTACTTTCATCCACTGCTCTTTACAGTCCTGTGAAGACTATTTCTCTTACGACCATATCAAGCACAGATTTTTCACTCCAAAGCCACTCAGCCATTGACTCCTGTTACTTGTCAGGCCTCACCAAGGCTAACGCCTTCCGCCTTTGCCCTGGACTGCCTCCCTTCATCACATAGCTCACTGAATCCTTCCTTCACATTTTTCTCAGCAGCCTGTGGACTGCTCAGTGTGCCGCCCAAAACCTTTTTCATGTTGTGTTTTACTAGCTAATATATCATGCTGTAGCTATAATATGCAGAGTAGCATTTCACTGCATAATTTCAAAACTGGACACATTCATCTTTTCCCCAGTCACAGCTCAGAAAGCTCCTCTGAATGGCTGATTAGGGAGTCAAGAAGTTTATTATAAGGCAAACAACATACCAAGGTAAAAGCTATAAACACAAAGCAAATAACTTACGGCCATTCTTCTTTCTGGTACCAAGAGTAATTCAACATTTAAAGCTGTGTTTGATGGCCTTGTCCTGGCTCTCTGTGGTCTCCTCAGGTTATCATTCTTGCGGGCTTTAATAGAGAGTAGAGATGAGTTGAAATTTGCTAGAACACAGTTTGTCCCAGAAGCAAGCATGGATCTGGATCTGAAGTTCACATATGTCGCTGTATAATTTTATAATGTTATATTTTGACGGTCCTGGACAGATTGCTTCCTCAGCTTTTCTAAGGCACTCAGCTGGAAACAAGCGGGACACACCCACCCACCCACCCATATTTCAATACAAAAAGATTTTTTAATATTGGGCTTATAATTTGTAGAGGACCAACATAAGGCATGTAATATCAGGAAAAAGTCAGGAATACATCATTACCAACATCAAACATTCAAAAATTGTAAGCTAGAGCTCAAAAATAATGGAATTGGCTTTGAAATAAAAAAATACTAAATACTAAACATTTACAGTTGATGTTTTTCAGCTTTTTCTGAACACAAGGACTATACGCTGTCTTTTGTGTAGTGTTTGAATGATGCTGGGACAAAGGGCTCTATAGAAAACAATAGATATTTTGAGATATGTCAAAGTTACAGTTTTTAACCTGCAACGTCTGTGTTCAAAGAGTGTTTTTAAGGGGTCTGCAGACGGTAACTAAGAAAAGCAAACCTATTTTTCTGCAGTATTAAATCACTATACAGGAACTGACACTTCCACAGGAAAAAAAAGTTTTAAGGTGCTGCAAATTGTAAAAGGTTGAAAAACATGTTTCTGGCGATTCTGACTCGAGCTTTCAATTATTCAAGCGATGTGAGGGCCCCAGTTCTACTGAAGTTAACCGGGATTTGTTCTAAATCCCACAGGTACTTCGGAAAGTTCAAACCGGAGTTTCTGGATGAGTGGTTCCAACTGTGTACAATATGCAGAGCTCTAAACTTTTTTTTCTTTTTTTTTTTTCCAGTGAAGGTGTAAATCCCTGTGTATAGAATTTAAGCCTATGCATAGCAAACTAGCATTTTTTTATTACCTTCTGCAGACCCCTTCCCAATAGTCCGCAAGCCTTGGCATTTCCAATTATACAGGCTGCCTGAGCTTTTAGTGACTTGCTCCTGTCCTTCAGCTAATATTTCTGGAAGGGATTTCAGTGATCTTTTTTGGCTTGGGAGTAGTTAGTTAAACTGTCAAGGAAATGATGAATGGAATCTGCACCCATGTGTTACCACAAAGATGCCTTGCAGACATTTCCTCAGATTTTAAGGCATCTGGCTAGGACTTTCTTACGTCACCAAATACAATAGAAGAATAGTAATGATTAGCAGTTGTATAACAGTATACTTCTCCAAGGCCTTCTTGCCTGGATGTTTATAAAGCTCTGCTGGAAGAAAAACAATAATTCACAGATGAGAAAACTAGGGAAGAGGTGAAGCTGGAGTTCCTTGTTTAAGCCACAAATCCATCTCAAGTCAGAGCCCAAAACACAATTCAGATTCTGTGCTCAGATCAAACCTTCAGATGAAGACAGTTTTTTTTAGAAATTAGGAAAAGAGATTTTAATTTCAAAGCCCCAAAGATTTCTTGACAATAACACTGCAAAAACCACATTCAGTTCCTCTGAAAACCACTATCTTACAATTCAGAAACTATGAGTATTAATTTTCCCGTGTGTCTTTCTCACATTAAAAGTTGCTAAATAACAGAAGATGAGCATGTGAAACAATTAGGCTCATCCTTAAAAACAAAACAAAACAAAACAAACTTGTGCAAAAGGAAAGCAAGCAATTCCTGAATACAAATGATTTCTTGGTGTTCCTTTTCGGCTCCTACGCCTAAGGCCAAGTCACTCTTTTCAAGGAAATATCCACAGGAAGGGCAAGGTTGCTCACACTCTGAGTCAGGGTCTGTCGCTGGGTTGCTGCTGGCTGGCTGCCCGAATCCGGCAGGAGGAGGCTGCGTGTTACTCATGGTATGGGATGATGGAGCCTAGAGCACGTCTTGCAGGAAAATATCTTTGCTCTGGCCTCTGGGACATGCCTTTCCCGCCCCATGGCATTCCAGCTCTCGGTTCTCAGTCATGGCTCCCTGCGAGTTAGGGAAAAAGCAGATAATATCGGAGCTTCCCAGACCCTGTCAGGGGTTAAAAACAGAGAATGTTTGGGGAAAAGGTTTGTGCTGATGGTGCCTGTTAGGAGCCAAAGATCTGGAAATGATTTGTGGTCTCAAAACAGTGGACATCAGGTAAGGCATTTAATGCTGAACTTTGAGGGTGTTATTTTTAAATTCTGAGGACGGGCTTAGAATTGCAATAATTAACAAAATAATTTCAGCATAAAGCATGTTTTTTCATATTCCTTATTTCAGCCCTCTCCCTCTAGCCTAGTTTGGCATTCAGATAAGGGAAATCATTGTACAGATTACCCGGCCATAAGAAAAACTCAGCCTTCACAGCGATCCCGTCCCTGCCAGCCTCCAGCTCCCAGCCCCAGCCCTGGAGCGAGACACTGGCAGGAACTTCCCCGCTTACACAATCTTGCTGACACAGAGGCCAAGTTCAAGCCGAGACCAACTTCCAGGGCCTCTCACGCTGCCATCTCATATAATCAGCCTTTGCTCTTCCCTCTTCACTCTTAGCCATAGGTTTTCCGTCATGGTTGTCTCTATCCAGGTCCTTCCTGTATTGCTGCAGCGACCTCTTCAATTCAGCATTGATTCCAACTGGGATTTCCCCCCCCCTCCTCTTTCTACTTAACAGCTCTACTCTCAGAGTTTCTTGGCAAAAGCAGTGGACCTGCAGGGATAATGGCAGTGCACTGAGCAAGGCTGAGGGACCAGCCTTCCTCCCGCTCACATCTGTCACCTTGCCTCTTTGCTGACGCTACTGCTTTCTGGTGTGTTGTTCCTCCAGTGCTTGTTACACTGAAACATCTCTCTCCCCAGCCAAGTTATTAGCCTCAGTGGCTCATCCTCTTGCTGATGGAGTTTGTGTAGCCTTCAGGTCTGACTTCTGAAATTGCTGCTCACATGTTTTGTTTGCTGACATCACACGGGCTGGGAACATGGCCATGGTCCCTTCACCTCAGCCACTGTGATCTGGGCACCTTCGTATTCCCACAGGGTGATTTTCACTGCAAACATCTACCAAGAGATAACTTAGGAAAGGGTTATTTACCCTGCAAGCCTTCTTGAAATCTCCTGGCAGGCTAGTTACTTGATGGGGCAGCCACACTGGCTTTTTGCACATTGTGATTGTGAAAGCTCTTTGGTACAGGAGCTTTTTATTTGCACATGGCTGGACGGTATTTGGCACATGCTCAGTGAAGTTAGCGGCCGCTTCTGTGATGTGTTGCAATGCTACCCAGTAAATAAGGTTTGATGCGTTTCCTTTTTTCTGAGTAGGCTCCACTGCTGTGTCTCTCCATGCTACCTTCCCAAACAATTATTGCCGCCGCACTGCACCCCTTTTCCTTGATGAACAGGCAGCTGTCTCGCTGTATGCCATTATCAGCTTGACTCATCACAGCAAAACCTCTAAAGCCTCCCTGGAATTTCTGGCAGATATTATCTCTCCCTAGATATAATACATTACCTTTTAATAAATTAGTATGTGCCTAACTTTAATGACCCAGGAAAATGTAATCTTTAAATTGATGGTATCCTTTTTAAAGAATTTAACCAAAGATATGTCTAATTTAAATCGCATAGTGTATTATAGTAATATCCACCTTGAAATGACTGAACGGTCTCTCTCCAGCTTACAGGAGATTTACCTTTTTTAAAGGTACATCATAGAGATCAACAGTTCCAACCCTCCCCCTTCATTGCTTCATACACCGTAAAGGGTGTTTGGGTTCACATCCCCTCTCTGGGCTATTTTGCTGCTACATAGTTAAAAAATGTAATTTTGGAGTTATGCACTGTAAATTCACTTCACCATTCTTACTGCTGCACAAACACTGCTGCCCGTTTAAGGGCCATAAAAGTGCCCTCAGTCACAGCGTGGGACTCACGTGAGTCCCGCTTCTGGCACCGTTTGGCCCTGAGCATGTTATGGGTTGCAGGAAACTCGTAACAAATCCCATTCCGTGTATTGATGTAAATTTGTCAACCAGTAACTGGTATACCGGTGTTTGAGGAACATACCATTCGTTAGGTCTGTTTAGTTTGCTGGAGTCTATGAAGGAGTTTAATTTTTCATACCCTTCATTAAAAGAGACCACAGGGAGGAGAAATCATGAGTAAGCAGAGCCATAAATACATTACAGATGTGTGGAGTTTTCTTTGGGGACCCTAGTCAGAAATCATTTGGCCAGAGCTGTCTGACATTCACACTAGTTTCCTATGTCGTAGCTGTTACACAGAGGGATTTCTCTGTTACACGGAGGTAAGGTCACAAAGGGTGCATGCACAAGGCACATACGAAGGGTACCTGATTGTACCAGCAGACTTTGGCAGTACCAGAGGAAAATAGGTATTTTCTCAGGACAGCTTTGAAAACTAATGCTGGTCTGGGGGATTTCTGTGTCTACACAAATTAGGAAGATGGAAACATGTAAGTTCACTCAGCAGAAAGCACAGCGTTTTGCTTAGACTCTAGGAATTTTCATTATACTGAGTGAAAAACATTTCCTTGACATTCCAGATGATGCCCTGCATTAACCTGCCATGTAACGAAACATATAATCGCATGCTTGGGCTCTGAAACTACTGCCAGACCCTGAAGGCCAACGTGATAATCGTATGCTGTCTTAGCCCTCAGATAACGGGGCCTCTCAAGTCTCACACATCGAACACAGGACTTGCAGAACAGGCAACTACTTCGTATCCCTCAGCCCCTTGGCTTCTCTCTCACACATTTACACCATAGCTCCTTGGCCTCTTTTCTTCTTTGGGACCATGCCAGGCATAGCTGTTGGTCCTCATGTATGATCCCCCAGCGGGCTGTACCTGGTCCAAGGGGCCATGAATCAGGGGAATGCCTGGGGCAATGACCTGCAGGACATCTACCAAGGCTTCACAGGGAAAGCAGCCCTGCTCTGAGGCACGCTCCTCAGCTGTACTCTATCTGTGCAGGCATTTCCCAGGGGATGATCAATAGCAGCACTCTTCCACCCACTTGGAAAGCAAATACTGACTGTGAGAAAACAAATTAAAAAGGAACACTTGCTCAGATATGCAACCTGCCCCCTCTGTCAGTGGAGGCCCATAGTACCACACATAAAATGAGGCTCTTCTGAGAACTCTTTACACTCCATTCTTTTTCATGGAAGAGATGCCAGGCCAGTCCTGAGGATGCTGGGTCTTGTAGGTATCTACGAATTGCTTGTGCTGGGGTGGGGGAATAAAAAAAAATCAAAACCATCCCAGATGCTTCATTGTACCATTTCTGAAATAAAGCATTGATTTTTCAAAGCAATGTTTGGTTTTGTAATTTTTTCAAGGTTATTATTCTTTTGAAGTTTACAAACACTTTAATACTGGAAGAGAGAAAAACACCCCTCATTTGTCCCAAAATTATTTACATCCTTGTTTTCATGGTGACTCTCTTTGGCATGGCTTGTGAAAGATGAAATATTCACACAGTGCTAGGCATAAATAGGTGTATGACTTTGCCAAACTTTCCCCAAAAGTTTGGTGCGAAACAGGGATGGGAACATTGTTTTAGAAAGAGTGCCTTTGGATGAAAAAAAAAAAAGCCCTCAGAAAACAAAAGTAGTTTCACAGCAGGGTGGCAAATAACAAACAGGATCATCTTCATAACCCTCTCACTACTAAGAAACAAAACTCTGTCTAAACCAGATTTCCTTATAGTCAGCCTGCCTCTCTGTACGTGTTCCAAGTAACAAGGCGCTATTATTGTTTTATTTCATTTTACGGCCCACAGGAACTATTCTTGCTTGCCCAAAGTGCCTCTGATTTCAATGCCAGCCTGTGCAAGGGAAGCTGAGGTGGAGCAGGCTCCCAGCTCCTATACTTAGAGACAGCCAAGAAGGTATTGATCAACAGGAAAGCCTGGGGGGGATGTGTCAGAAAATATCTATTAGTCAATCTAAAAATGTATGTTTCAACACAACTTCTGACAGGAATGCTCCTCAGGAGTGGCACGCTTAAAATCAGTGAAGAACCCCAAAGAGAGCAAGACGCTGAACGGTGGGGATTCAGAGCGAAGTTAAACCGTCCTCACTCAAAGCGCAGGAGCGAAACAGAGCATGGGCCCCTTGATGCCCCTCCGCTGATGTGAGCCGTGAAATGAAGGTAGGCTGAGGTGCGAGGGAACTAACTGCACCCCTGCAGACAGACAATAGAGCCAAAAAGACCCCGGCTGGCATTCCTGCTCTGAAACAGAGCAAGATGTTTTAATCTGCCTTCCTCTCACCCCTTCCTGAGATCAACTCTGGTATCTAAGTGCAAAGGGCTTATCATTACTTTACAAGCAGTGTTTGTATAGCACAGATAAACGGAATGATTATCTTATAGCAGCTTGACTCATCTTTTGTTCAGCTCTGGCTGAAAGCTCGGCTAATTAATTGAGAAACGCTTTTCTGCTACAATACCTAAAAATAAGTTAATCTTACTTAAGACTTTCTGGTTTTCAGCTTTCCTTAGCATTACGATCCTTATAACTCTGCCGTCTGTAAGTACAGCTTGTAGAAAACAAATTAAAAGAGATGAAGAACAAAAGATCATTCTGGCTTTTTATTTAGGCATGACACAAACTGAGTGACATGAAAAAGCAAACAAACAGCAGAAGAAGTCAGGGACAGGTCAGAAAAACAGAAAGCTTAGAGGTTACTTGCAAGAATAAAAATTGGCCTAAATCAATTTACTGTCTGTTTACTGCTTTCCTGCTTGGCACACTGTTTGCCTTTACTTACTGACCAGACCCTTGAAAGCAGCTTGGAGCTGTGATTTTACAGCAATGAAGAAGAATACATCCAGTATTGATCCAGTTAGTGTCAGAGGGCCGTGCTTGCGTTACTTACACCTCCCGTGCTTACATTTCAATAGAAAGTTTTAGTGCACAAATGAAATGTTGTCTTTGTGTTGGAAATTTCTACCCTGAACTTCTACCATGTCACATAACAGATTCCTTTTAGAGCTGAGTTCTTTAGAAAAACATCAATAATTTAACAAAACTATTTTGCTGGGTTTTGGCCACCTATACTTCATACTGATGTTTTTCCTGCTATTGAGCATTATAGCTCTTTTTCTGCTTTTACACCCCTTTCATTCTCTCCTGAGGAACTACGCTGGTGGGCTGTCTGACATAAAAGATGTAATTTTAAAAAAAGGTACATCAATAATCAGATTTCAAGGAAATTCACTTACGTAGCAGACTACCAGGCAAATGTAGGTACTTAAAAAAACAAACAGAGCCATTCTCTCTAAAGCTATTACTTTCTCTCTTCCTTTGCTTCCTCTATTAAGAAATTAAAATCCATCATGTTCAGGACATTGGAATATTCATCATTCTGTTCACTGGAGGGTTGTGCTTCAGGCTATAAGGAGCAGTGGGGAAAAAAATTGAAACCAGTGCTCATTTTTACTTGGTATAGAAAATTATAGACCAGATCCTCATTTAGTATAAATCGCTATAGGTCTTTTTGAAGCAATGTTGTGAATATGGTCCTGGACCCAAAATTAAAATTACCCTTCTCCAGGCATTCTAGTTACGCACACGAACATTTTCAGAGTTTTTGCATTTATATTTTCACATATGAGCACGATATTTTCTCTTGGAAAAAAAATATTACGTAGATCTGAGCTCTCTTGTGGATTTATATTCAGGAGAAGGTGCCACTTGTCTTTCACCACCAGCAGACAGTCGCAGAAAGACAGTTCCCTCCTACCAGGATTCTGCTCTTCCTTCTTCTAAGAATGCCCCAGAGGACCTGCCTACTCTGTAAGATGAAGCCCTACCTCTCTGCAATAGAGGTGTACAGTCCTTACTGGAAAGGGACTCTAGATGGGCGTTTAGATAACCACCACCATGATAGAATATAAGTAGCAACAACCCCCCTTCTGATAGCTCTGTGCAGCTCGCCAATCCTTCCCGGTTACAAAATGATGTGGCTTTGTGGAGCCGCAAAAAGGGAAGTGGTTGGGCCAGAATGGGTTTGCTATTCAGCAATAGAGCTGCAGTTTTAAGTAACTGCTCTAAAATACTTCCCTAGTATAGAAAAGAGTATATTGTGTTCAGCTTATTTCCCAGAAAAGCAAATCAGCTTGCCCTGATCTCAGGTCAGACCTGACCTTACAACACCACCGTTACAGCTATTCTATAACAGCTTGGGTATCTCTCTACTGTGCTTCAGTCACTCCCATGAGCGTATCCACACACTAGTCTTCAGCTAGCCTGGGGGAGGTCTTCTCCCTTATACCAGGATGCTGGAAAAGGCACCTTTCTTGTGCGCCCGTGAGGCTGAGTGTTGCCTGCGCAGAAAACAGCCTGTGGGAAGAGGTGCCAATCTGCTTCTTCAGAGGCACCTCCGCAGTCGAGCAGAGCTTCGTCAGGCATTGCCTTCGGTTGTGTCTAGAGCTGTAACTCTGGCTGTAGAGTTACTCTGGCTGTGGAGCATCCCAGTGCTGCCAGGTGGTGAGAGCACATGACTTCAGAGCCTGAAGCTCAGCTGCCAAACTCTGCTGCTGACTAGCTGAGTGATTTTTAACCAGTCAAATGATATTTTCAAACACTTGATCCAAGAGAAACCCAGATCTGTGCCCTCTTCTTGAAACTGGCCTGCTCAACTCTTGGGTATAGTTCCCACCCATCCATAAAACTATTATGAACCTCAAAGGAGTATGAAGGCTTTATCTCATTTATAGTCTCCAAGATCATCAGGTCTGCTCAAGTGAAAGTAAGTTGCTGATACAGATTTACACTTCTTTATCCCTGGCAGCCCATTTGATAGCTATCAACAGAGCTCTTTACTCTCTCCTGGGCCAGGAAACGTCAGCCCAGATGTGGGTTATGTGAAGGTACAACCAAGGCGGCTGTGCCAGGCCACCTGGCCAGCCTGGGCATGGCATTAGGAGGGAGACTCCCACTGGGAAACCTCCCTGTGGAGCTCCTCAGGGACCCTGCAGGGCAGCACCCTGTCCAGGCACAGCCTCTCCTAGGTTGTGACTCCACATGCTACTGCTGGACTGATCAGATCCATCAGTGCTCCCAGCGTAGGGTGCCCCAAGGAGGACGAGGAATGATGGTGCTGCACAACAAATTCGTGAGGTTTGTGTGCTGGGGGTAAAACACAAGGCACGAACCAATAGCGAGAATTTCTCACGTTGAAAACAAAACTGTTATTAAATGGGGGTTAGATGCAGCAACAGTAAACTAGGTAATTCCTATAGATGTAAGAAGCCAAGATACATGCTTTTAAAAAGTTTAACATAGAAACCTCTAAGCCAGTGAGGATGTGTATAGATACGTAAATACACATGTGCTTGTGGATGGAGCCTCACACAGGCACACAAGTCTTTTGAAGATTTTGGACTTAAAAAGACACCATGTAAAAGGAAGAGAAGGAACAAGAAAAGCAGCAGGAAGGAAACTTTAATCCCAGTATCAACCAGTTTATAATGTACATATCTGAAACCTTCTCACAAACCTGCTTTTGCTATTCTCTTTGCTCTTTTTCAGTTGTGTTTGACATAGCCAAAAAATGAAACCTCTCAAAAACAAAGTGCTCGATGAGAGGCAACTACAGGTAAAGCCAGGAAAGAGCTTTCACAGCTCTGATTTCCAATAACTTACTTGTAAGGCATCGAACTACCCAATTATCCTAAAATAGTAATCCAATTTGTTTCTCTGTGGGGAATCCTGGCACACTCGGGTCGTAAGGATCAGGAAATTAGTTCTTTGTTGAAAGCGCGTATTTTGCCCTCTCATGTTTCCCAACTGATGGAGCACAAAAGCAAGGAATGAGACTGAGAAAAACAGAAAAAACAACAGGGAAACTGTTTTCAACAAAGAAATTAATCTGCTGCATTCATGTTAAATACAGACCTTGCAAAGCAAAGCACCAATTTTTGCTGCAACAGATTTGCTAGGATGACCTAAAACATCTATTACAAAGCTTTGAAGATCTGTTGTACAGTGATGTTTTGGTGTTTATTCCCAAGCTTTTCCAAAAATCCATGAGAAGTAAAAAACCTCTTCTTTTTTCCCATGCAAACTTCGTAATATGGAAACCTCAGCAGCAATACTTTGTTCTGGTTTTTTTCCTTCTCCATTTTGATGTGTGCTTCTGAAAGCCCTCTAGGCATCTATTTGCATTTTCCAAAAGCTTTGGAAATCTGGCCCTAACTTACTTATGAAAATGGGGCTTAAGCTCTGGAACTACTGAAGTGTTTTTAAAATTTTGCACTCTTTGTATTTTAAAGTATATTAGACTTGATTTTGCTGCTTCAGGGGACAGGTAATTCCCATCATTTTCGATAGAGATGAAGTACTCCATGGTAGGAAAAACAGAGGTTTTAGAATTTATTGACAAGGACAAAATATGAAAGGGGTTTAGTATTTCTTTTTATGTGCGTGATAGAAATCTGCGCACAACAAAAAAGTAGGCATGTCTTTTGGCGTACTTTTGCCAGCTTTACAGAAGAATAACAAAACTGTGATTTATAAACTGAAAGTGAATATATTTGAAATGTATTTAAATATATTGCTCACAGAGCCATACCTTACACTGGAAATTATAACTGTGCTAAATCATAAGCAATAGTACCATGGAAGGCCCTTCAAATATTGCTGATTTGTGAGCTTCATGGAGGGACATCCTAGTATCTTAAAGCTTTGCATCACACCTGGAGAGAGAGGGGATTCCTCTATGTTTTACAGGAAAAACAAACAAAGAATATTATTGTCTAAATGTCCTTGATCAGAGAAGGGCACAGATTTCCAGCCATCAGGCAAATTAACTCCCACATTAAATATCATACCTGTTTCACGTACACGTTTCCAGGTTTCCAAATTAAAACCTTTTTCTTGTCATTCACTCCTAGTTAAGTCAACTATTTTTGTCCCCATCATTGGATTTTTTTTAAGGTGTGAGGTTTTTTCTATACTAAACCAACTCTTCAACAGAAGACTCATTTTAGGTAGCTTGATCTTCAGATGGTTTCTCACTCCTTGGTTAGGTAGTGGTAACTGTCACCATTTAGCTTCTCTAAGGAAGACAGATGCGAGTTCCCATAGGGATGTTGATTTGTTTCAGCTGGTATCTGCCCATACTTTATCAGAGCTATAATAAGTAATTTTCTCTCTTCTAAATTGCTCGAGATTTATACTGATATTTCGTACCAGGATTTGGCAAAAAGCTGATGCAAAGTACTTGCATAAAACTTAATAGGCAAAGCATTTCATTGTCATTCACATTAAAATTAAATGTCTAAAGACTAACATTGGTAACTTCTCCCCCCATATCATATGACATTTAGATTTGCATTTTGGTTTTGGAACTGTCAAGGTTCACACCCTTCTTGCGTTTCTTTGTAACCATGACAACTATAAACTTACTTTTTTTCTAATGAAAGCCAAGACTATTGTGCAATGATCTACGGAAGACAGAACTTTAAGAAAAATACTTTAAAATTATGGTTTACAACTGACCATGCCAGATAACTATTGATTTAAACAGGCCAGTAAAAACTCTAAAACCTGGTTCATAGGTATTCATCTTAGATCTTATGGCTAATGCACAGGGGTGAGGTCCACTAATAATGTTTCACTCCTCTGAAACACCCCCACCCCCCCGTAGATTTCAACATAGTTCTCTAACCTGAGTGAACTGAGCTCTCTCTGAAGGAAGGACATGACTTTCTATTACTCAAGGAAAAACAGAGGAAAAGAGCCATTTATTGATTAACAGATAGAACCAGGCTTACCTGATTCCCATTCCTGTGCATTAAACAGAAGAGCCACACTCATGAGTAATGAGTATCTTGCCTGCCAGAACTGTAACTATCCCTGAATACATTCAGACTGTGCTTAGGCTGGAACCATGAACTGGGAGAGTTACCAGGTATTACTGCTGATACTGACAACAAAAATAAGAGTATAGGATCACCCTGGTTACTTACTCAAGGCTAGTTCCCCAATTGATGTGAGTTAACATACGCGGCCAGGTCAGGAAGAACGGGGAGGAATTTGGGATTTTTTTGTTTGTTTGAGCTAATTTGGATTTCTTCCATGGAACTGAGTCTTGAAATCTGCAAGTCCCTGGGAGTATCCAGAATCTGCTGTGTGAAATGAAAATCAAACATATTTCACATCTTGGAATATCAGTCTTTTGGATTTCAACCATTTTAAGACAGAGATTGCATTTTTCTGTATATCTAACACAACATGTCACTCATACTCAATAAACAGCAAATAACAAGGCAAGATCTAGAAAACCTGGAGGAGAAACAACCAGGAATTATTGCTCTTCAGGCTCCAAGAAATAAATATTAACTGAAGAGAATAACAAAATTAAGAAGAAAGAGCTTGAAGAATGCACTTAACTTAAATTCTAATCTGATATTTGTTTGCTTCCCCTGAATTTCAGACAGCAGCTCTATTTTAAAAAAACAGCCTCTTGAAATGTTCATTTTACAGTTAAGCAAATACACTGCAGGACATAAATTAACCCTACTCCAAATTAGCTTGTTTTTCTGCTTGTTGAGTATCAGTTCAGATCTATTTGCTATGGACCAAATTCAACAAAGTACTTAAGCACATGCATAACTTTGATCATGCAAGCAGTCCCATTGAGACTATTCACATGCTTAAATATATGTACACAGTTAAATAATTTGCTGAATCCAGACCTACTTTATTTTTTCTCAAGAAAGCGTTTGCAGAGACAGAGTTGTTTTATTCTGACTATGAAGAGTTTACTGCAAATACATGATACTGAAAGCTGCGTTGATTACTTGTAACTGGTCACACAGAGCTGTTTCTGTTCTCAGTGAGCTTGATTTTACAGTCTGGATTAAATTTAAAGAGCCCACCGAGACACTGGATTTCTCAAGGTGAAATGACAGTGGAAAGGGCAGCGGTAGCTGAAGATAGATCAAGGAGAGGAGGAAATTAAGGAACCTCAGAAACATTCTCTTCCTGGTTTTGGTCAAAAAGGCACAATTCTTGGAAAACTTACATAACCAAAAGGCATGTGTGCCTATTTTCTCCTTTTTGCCCTCATTAAGAACATATGTGTGAGACTCCGTGTGTGTGCGGCTGTGTGGTGTAAGGAATTCCCTGTGCAATGCACAGCACTAGCATCAAAAGGGCGTCTTACTCCTTTCCTGGGATACTTTACCTCTTTGGCAAAAATGAAGCAGGATCTTTATAGGAAATCTGCCTCCTAAAACATCAACCAGTGATACAGATCTTAAAACATCTCTGGCTAGATCCTCCAGATTTCCACATAAATGTAAGAAGGTGCTTAAATGTTTTACTGAATTAGAGTCCCTACCCTTCTCCAGCAGTGTGCAAAGGAAGGATTGACTGAAGGTGAATAAAACAGAAATTATTTAGGATTACACATAATGTAACTAAGTTAGGAAGCGATTGGGGTGGGCACTGAGAGCAAGGAGCTGCCTGCCACAGCAGAGACATCCTACAACGGCACAAAGTCGTGTCCTTGGCTGGTACAATTCAGCATCACTCCATAATACCTTCCTAACCAATTTTCTGGGGAAACAAGGCATCTTGTTCTTTCAGTATAGCTCAAAGAGTAAGTAGGCTGCTATGTTAGATGGGGGGGGGGATGTATTTGTACAATTTTAGCCCTATTTTATGGCTGGATTAGAGGCTAATTTCCCCCTTTTTTTCTTAAATGACCATTGTCATCTTCCCTGTTGGAGATAGCTTTGGTCAAATTCTACACGTTTATGCAATCCCAGCAATATAGAGATTTGATTTTCCCTTTTTTGCCACCACCCCACCTTCCCAAAGAGCTCCATTTTTGATGTGAAAAATCACGCTCAAAAATGTATTTGATGCCCTCCCTGGACACACTGGCTTATCAACCTGTGCAAAAATTACTCTGAAAATTTCATGAACATTATTTTGAAGCAGCAGAAATATATCTTCGGTGCCTTCATAACTAAATTACAAAAGGGAAATAGGAAAAAGAAGACATCAGAATATTAAAAATGCCAGTGCTCTTTCTAGCTACGAAAGCTGTGTCACAGCCAGCAAGTGAAATATCACGCCAATAGTGAGCATAAACATTTTATGCCTTGTTATGCATGTTCTGAACATCTTAAACCAGGAATGTCTTAATTATGGCCATTAATTTCTCCTCTATAAAAGGGTGATTTCCATTCACTAATGTAAACTTTCTAACAGGAAATTATATAGCAAGTGTATAAAAATTATTTGTCGGGTTTGAGAAACTAATCGGCAAGCTAGCTTTCAATAGAAAATGCGATGTTTGATGTTCTGGCTCCCAGTTCTGCTGAACACCTGGAGCGGTAAACAATACAAACTCAATGACTTATCAAGTACTTGTTTGCAGTAAACCATTAACTCCTTGAAAAAGGCTTTTCTCCTTCTAGCAATAAATTCCCAGGTCATATAGTTTCAATAGTTTCCCAGATCACTCGCCTTCCTTCGTAAGAGTGCCTGAGAAGCGTGGATTTTGAGAAAGGATCTTCCATGAGTTTTATAGCTCCTGTTGTGTTTACAGGCTTCATGAGAAAAGGAAGCAGTGGTATTCTGAGCACGGTACTTCTTGGGATCTTTACAGGAATATTTGGTTAAATATTTGCAACAAACAATCTACCTGGGAAACACATCCCTTTTCCTGCTTCCAAGTTGTCTGCTGACACTCTTGAAAGTCATAGTGAAAAATACTTAGTGCAAACGACTCTCACCCAGTAGACTGCAGGAGAACTGGTCATCAGCACCATTCCTTTCTCCCGGAGGTATCCCTCCAGTGTTGGGTTTTTTCAGTTTCTTAAGGTGAAGGTATATGTGCGTAGCTGACCATGTAAACCCCACGCTCCCCAACAGATTCACCTAATCTTTGCAAATTTCTTCCTACCCATACCTAATTTCATGTTGCGCTTAAGGTCTTTCTCACAGACTGCTTAGCACTTCTTCCTGTCTAAAAGAGCATAAAAAGGCATTAGACGCAGGTCAGAACTAGAAGCGACAACCTTCTATGTCCAGAAGAGTTCTTCAGCAGGAACTTTACATCTTGCCAGGTGTGCTTACAAAAAACATACTCAGTGGTATAAAGCCATGAAGGAAGATTTGATCATAACCCAAGATCCAGACCCACTAGAAATATTTGTAGAAACATCCCCAAACCTGCAAATATTTATACGCTTGCATTTAAATTGAAGCACGTGTATGCTCTTGAAAGTGTTCTTCATGTAGCATCAATGCGGTCACATGGAAGCAAAATCCTGCTCTCATCTAAAGGATCAGGACTTAAAAAAAAAAACCCCACCAGAAAACAAAAAGAGAAAACGTGCTACACTCAAAAGCCCACCAGAGGAACGGTATGGGAATATGGTTAAAATGGTGATAACACAAACAACAACAAAAAAAGTTCTCTTAATGAGACTCTTCTTTAAAGGACCAGCATGTCCTCATCTCCGAACACGGTGCACAGGCAGTTTTGAAAAGGCCACCAGCCCAGGGAAGAGCTGGGAATGACTACTGCTGCTCCGCTGCTGCGGCCGGGCGCGGAGAGCAGACCCAGCGCAAATGGTCGTAGGCAGTGAAAAATGTCAGTGAATCACAGCTCTGAAGTTCATTTGCAAACAGGTTTGGCGTTTTGTTAGAAACGGTCATTTTTCCTATTCCAAGTTGCATAAACACGAAACGGATTAAAACTTCTTATTCAAAACTTTCTGCCCAAAATAGCCGCCTGCTTAGGAGTCTTTGCTACTCTGAGGTTTGTTTTTTTTTTTTTTTCGGGGAATTTTCCATCATCAAAACCCAAAGCAGAAACAATAGAAAACACTGACTGCCGGCTTTCCACATGTCAGTTAAAAATAAGCACCAAAGGCATTCTTGCTTCTTCCAGAAACAATAGAAAAATCTCAGGGAAAACAAAATACCCCCATGCCTGTGCCCCAGCCAGAGCTCTCACTAGTCTTCCTCCTTTGGGACCGGAGCTCTCCCCCAGCTCCTGCAGCTCTCCCTCCAGCGGGACCCCCGGCTCCCTCCACCCGGGGATGCAGGCTCCCAGCGGATACCCGGCGGAGGTGGGTACGGGCGGCCCCGCTCTCCCCGGGACCGGGACCGGGACCGGGACCGGGACCGGGACCGGGACCGGGACCGGGACCCGCCCCGAACTCCCGCCGGCACCCGCTGCCCCCGCACGCTTTCTCGGCCGGTCCCAGCGACTCTGTTGGGGGGTTTATTTTTAGGCAAGGCTGTAGCGCCTCTCCTTTAAAAGGCTGCTGCCTGCCCGCCCGCCCGCCCCCGGCGGCGGGGGAGGACGCGGCGCGGACGCGCCCTCGCCCGGACCGGCGGCGGGGAGCAGCAGCGGCAGCGGCGGCAGCGGCAGCGGCGGCAGCAGCAGCAGCGCTGGCGGCGGGGGGTCGCGGGCGGCTGCGGCTTTAAGAGCTCCCACAATGCCGTGCTGGCGTCCCAGTTCCGTTACATGTCTCTCCCGGTGAAGGGGAGCGAGGGAGAGGCAGGAAGGAGGCGGGGGCGGCCGCTCCGGGCGGAGGACACCCACGCGCGGCCGGGCGAGAGGCGGCGGCGGCGGCGGCTGCTCGGCGGGGCCGGGGGAGGAGCGGGGCGCCCCGGAGGGCCGGGCTGAGCCGAGCCGAGCCCCCGGGCACTGCGCCGTGGGCCGGCCGCGCCGACCCCCGCGGGGCGCGAGGCGGAGCCGGCGGCCGTTGGGGCCGTTGGCGCTGCCCGCGGAGCCGCCGCGGGACGGGCGCCGAGCCGCCGCCGGGGGAGCGGTAAGTGCGCGGCCAACTCCGGCGCGGTCTTGTCCCGCCGGAGCCCGCTCTCCTCCCCTTCACCCGCCGCCCTGCTCGCTGTCGCCCTCCCCCGCTGCAGCCCCTCTCCCGCAGCCCACCCGGCTCCGCGTCCCGCCCCGGTCTCCTCTCCTCGGCGTCTTTCGGTTCGTCCCCGCTGCAGGGTTTGTGACCCTTCTCTGCCGCCTCTCCCCCGTTGTCCCCGTCTCCCTTCTGCCTCCACTCGCCAACTTTCCCGTCCGTGTTGCCCGTTTCCCACTTCTCCTCGGATTTTCAATTTTGGGGTTTTTTTTTTGGCGTTTTCGGCTCTCCCGTTCCCCCTTACGCGTCTGCCCTGCCCGCTCGCACTCGTTCCTGCCCTTTCGCTTCTTCCTTCGCTACTTCCCCAGCTCCCGCCAGCTTTTCCTCTCTCCTGGCATTTTGTCTTTCTTCTTCCTTCGGGCATCGTGTGGAAAAGTAAGGGCATTTCTCTGTGTCCTTGGGAAAGGGACTTCAGAAGCTACTTTTCTTACACTGGGAAATCTTTGTAGTAGTTTTCTTTTTTCCCCTCCCTCTTACTGTCCCCGAAAAGAAAATTAAGCCTATTTTTCTTTTTATTTCTCCCCCACCCCCACCGTGGGCTGTTTGTTTTGGTGTCCCCCCCTCCCCCCCCTTCCAGACAGTGCCGATTTGTTTCACGATTAATCTCTCTTATTCCTGCCCCAACCCCTCGCTCTCTCTTTCTCTCCCCAGTAAGAAAAAAAGATTACAGGAAAATCTGTTTTGCCAGCAGGGAATGTCTGAGATTTATTTTTTTTTTGGGGGGGGGGAGTGGGAGACTACTGATGAGAAAAGCTTAAACAAATACAGTACAGTAGGACAATAGAGGCATGAACTTTAAAGGGTAAGAAAAGGGATTCTGCTCCTGGGTTTATGCAGCTCTGAACTGTTGTTGGGAAGGTCTGGTCCAGGGTCTGGTTTGGGGTTGTAGTAGTCTGGTGTGTGCCAGCGTCTCTTCTGTTCAGCAAAGTGGCGTTTTAACATGCCGACAGAGCGGTGTGCTAAATTGCGGTTCAGTATTGCTCGTGGGCTTCATCAGCGTGGAAAATCAGAAGGGGGGGAAGGTTACAGATTTCGGTGTCCCCTTTAGAATTACACCTGTCACGCTTTCCATCCCAAAACTGCAGATATATCCGAGGTTGACACATGAACAAAATTGCTGGAAACTGCTTACATCTGTGTCAAAAAGTGCTGTCGTGTGGTTTATGAAGTCTGGTTCGGACCTCACAAGCTTCTGCTTCAGCTCTAGTCAGCATCACACGTTAAAATTAAGTATGTGCCAGGCTGTGGAGAGCAAGGAAATCGATTGCCTAACGATTTCTGCCAAGACACCTGTTTAAGGGTTTTCACGCTCCCAGTTAATTGTGTTTGGTAGTGGTGTGATTAAGTGTTGTAAAAGTAAGGAGCTATGTCTTTTTCGGTAGAGAATATGTAGTTCATGAATAAAATGTCAGTTTTTTTAGGTCCGAAGGAAACCGTGGATCTTGGTTGTGTTGCATTATGTCTGTTGATAGATACTGTTCCAGGAGACCACAAGGTTACATGGCTAAATTGCGAATTAAGTAAGCCCTACTTTTTTCCTCTTTCTCTAAAGAAGAGAGAAAATACCCACTTCAGACCAACTTTTGTTCTATGATATCTAATTAGAAAGTAGGCTAGACATTAAACTCGAGGTACTTTTCTTTGTGTCTTACAGCAAAAAATGATTTGATATGTGATGAGTTGCTGAGGGAACCGAAATGCTTGCTTGGTTTTCATAGTGTTTAGTTGTATGCCCTTTAGGACAACTGAGAGAGTTAAGGTGGTTCACTTCTTACACTTAAGTAATCTCTCTGTCCTTCTCCTGCCTCACCCACACAAGCCCAACAGAATTTGATCAGTTGTTTGAATGAATCTTCTTTTTTTAGCTTTTAGGAGATGAAAAACTTTGGGATGGGGGGGGGAATAAAAGGCAAAAAATAAGAAGTCGTATTAGCAAGGAGTTTGTCTTTTAAAACTGAACTTTGGACTGTTTCTGGAAACACCACCGATAATTCACCAATAAGAGCCAAATTAAGTTGATTAGCACCACTTCTTAAAATCCTTTTGAGGAAAGCCCTGAAAAGGAACATGTTGGATAGAAAGAAGGAGATTTAGTTGCTGAAATGCAGTGCTGAGGATGGTGGGTTCTGTTCCTGCTTCTGCCATCGCATGGCAGTATGACCTCTGCCTGAGCTGCCGTCCTGCCTGCACCTCGTAGGATATGGGGATTTTCCTGACTCTCTGTTTAGTGCTTTTACACATGACTTTAAGAATAATTAACGTGTAAACATATTACTCCTTGTTTAGTTGTGGGTTTGAATGCTGGTCGGGTAGTAGTTTTGCTTGTGCTAATATTCATTCCTCAAAAGTTGTAAAGTAGAACTCTCGATCATCGCCATTTATTTTGAGAGCAGCATAAGATTTTTGCATTGCTGTAATGATTTTGAGACTAGAGTTATTTTTATCCCCTGTATATCTCTGACAATATTAGTGCATGCTTCTTCTGTGGTGCCTTAACAGTCTGCCTCAAGCTGAATTTGAAGGGCACAGTTGGTCTCTCCAGAAAGAAACTCTAGCAAATTGAATTGCAGGGTGGAAAACTGTCTTGTGGGGACTGGGCTGAGGACCCCCCTCAGCGTGATGCATGCAGTTCCTTGGGGTTGGTTTTTTTTGTGAGCTCTGTAATTATGAGATTGGCTTAGTATGTGTGTTTTTTTGTTTGCTTTCTAATTTTAGGGTTTTGCCTGGGTTTTTAAGTCTTTAAGATCTCTATCTTGAAATTAAATGTAAATGTTGTGTGGTTTTCTAGGGCTTTTTGAAAGCTCAGGTTTTCTTGTAACTTTTTTTCATGCCAGGGTTGGGACTTTACAGCATGATGGAACATATTATAATCTCAATGCCCGCCTTCCCGTAATGTTTGAGACTTGTAAACTCTGTAGATACAAGGCTCTACCCTGTTGCAGGTAGTTCTTTCTCTTCAGTGAAAAGGAGAGACTTGATTCTGTAGAAACTTGCTATTAGGCAGCTGCATCAGCTTTGGGTTATAACTTGCTGTCCTCTTGCATATGCACATAGCTAGCTCCGTGCTTCTCAATCTGGACAGTCAGTCTAGTTTCAAGTTCAGTTTCATAAATGACTAATTCTTGCTATCTTTCCTAACCCCCTTCAAAGTGTATGGTGATATCACAGCTTTGACAAGAATAGTTTTCCTGGCTGACGAGAGGATGTTCATGCTGTTTTCTCCTGTTACTGTTCTGAGGACTGTATGTCAACTTTCTCTGTACTGCTAAAACACGGGGCGGAGAGAGACTGGCCCGCGTGTGCCGAACGGTGCCATGCTGCTGCTTCTCTCTCCAGTTTGTTACCCGTGAAGTTGAGATCACAGAACTTGTCCTGCTTGGGAAAGGAAGGTGGGTTTGAGCTGTAGCTTAAGCTTATAGGGGCTTGTCACATCTGCCATGGGGACTGCAGCCTGGGCCCCTCTGGGCTGTTATTTCACTCGGATCTCTGGAAGCATCTAGTTGTCTTTGTGATAACATAAATACGGAGAGCGTTGAATATATCTCGGAGGACTTGAGGAGATAGGCACTGCAAGCTTTCAGATGGGAGGCACTTGAGAAATCGGCTTAATTCACCTCTTCACTTTTGAGTTACTCCTTAAAGGGGGGAGGAATCTGTTTACTTTCTTGTCGTGCTTGGAAAAAGGGCTTACCCACAACAAAAGACATTGTAATGCTTTCTATAGTCCAGGATTATTGAACAAAAGCGTCTTGCTGTGCAATATTGTTGCTGCGCTCAATGTTGTATGATAACACATGTTTCTCAGCTGTTGTTGATTCCTCAGTGGCACAGACTTCAAAGGAATGTGCTGAAAGAGAGCCGTGGCCAGAGAAAAAACAAGTTTTGTTCCAGTGGCCTGTACCATCCATCTGTTTAAATACTCTGCGGAACTATTCCAGAGCGTTCAGGCATCCAGTTAGGGCTGACAAGCAATTACAGCTGGGAATGGAGCCTACTGCAAAGAGACCACCTAGCGAAGGCTTAAATGCTACCCTGCCTCTATGGGTCAGAGCCCCCCTGCCGTCCCAGCCAGCGAGAAGAGATAAGGTGCATCATTTAGGGTATCTTTCAACATGACATTGTCTAATTCCTAATGCTATTGAGGATTTATTTATTTTTACTCTCTATGCTATCTTTAGCATGAGAAGGGAAGGATGGGAATGAGGACAGAAGGTCATCTTTGTAGTCTCCTCTTCCTATGTAACAAACTACATCTGTAATATAAATGAGTGTGTGTGTGTATATATATATTAGTGAATACTTTTTTCCCCAAAACACATGGGACAGTTAACAGATGACTCGAGTGTTTGCAAAGGTAGCAGTATACGTTACTGAATTAGTTTTAGTTCCAAAACATTACTAGTAAAGTCCTCTGTCTTAAAAGATTGGAGCCAATTATGTTGTGCTATTTCAGAATGAGTTTGGGGAAATATTCCACAATTCAATCCATGGTAACAAATTAAAGAAAACCTGTGTACTCGTGTATTATTCAATCCATGGTAACAAATTACACAGTGGTTTTTTTTTTTGTTTGGTTTTTTTTGGTTTTTTTTTTTTTTTTTTTTACAATTGGATGCTGCTGGTTCCAAGTACTGTAACTTCTGTTTTTACTTAAATTCTGATATTGGAGTCTACTGTGCAAGATGGGTCTCAACTTGTGGTTGCCAACTGAATCTTAAAATTGTAGCCTATGTGCTCTCTGTTGTCCCAGGTACTGGAACTCAGAGGGTAATATTAACAGAGAGACTACAAGTAAACTATCAATAACCTGTAAAGGTCCTTGAACTTTTTCTGTATGGGACTGACATTCATTTTGAAGATTGGGACGAGTACTGTAGATAGAGTAATGCGTGTTTCAGTTAAGAGGGTTTAACCTTCTTTATGAATGGAAAATGATCATGCAGATGCACTAAGAGGATATTTGAGCTTTGAAAAATTGTGAGGCACTCCAGGATTTCTTTTTCACCTGCAAACAAGCAGCACAACTCTAAAGGTAAGCTTGAATGTTGTCCTCTGCTGTAGTATTACTCCTGCCTTTATACTGTGATGTGACATTTATGCCTTTGAAAGAATAGTTGTTTCTCCCAGTGTCAGAAGTCGTGATGGTTTTTTGGTATTTTGAGACATCAGATTTTAATGCCTTACTACCTCTTTGAGCAGAAAAGAGAGGGAAACTTTTAGAAACGTGTAATGTAACTGACTCCCATCCAGCTTCTGCCCTTGCTCCAGGGCTGACGTTGTAGTTTGAATTCATTTACTTGCTTTGAAAGCTGTACTAGGTGTAACCTTGCATCTTACTTCCCTTACTGCAACAGGACCTGATGTGTTTCCAGCATGCACCTTGCTGTGTCTCTAGGTCATCCAGTTTTAAAATGGTGAGGCAATGCTGGTGCTTTCTTTTATTGTATGCTTCACTTTAATCTTAAGAGCTGTTACTTCCTTTTGTTTCAACTGAACTGAAAGTCTTTGCTAAAAGATTTTTGGACTCCTGAAGTGTTTGTCAATGTTTTCAAGCCGTTATTCAAAGGGGGTTTGGAGTTTCCAGAGCAACCTTTTGAAACTTTACGTTTTATCATCAGTCAGCAGTTTCATGAGCATGGATAAGGAAAGGCTGTAATTCCACTAGGCGGCCAGATGTTTTGTGTCAATGCCAAAGTGGGGAGACAGTGTGGCTTTAGGAGTTGGAGAGTCTGTTGTTCTTGTCACTGGACTGTTTGGGGATCTTCAACAGATTGTATCTGCTTTCTCTCCTCTGCCTTCCCCTCCCTCCTGCCATGCCTGTACTGATTGTGATCACCTCCTTTTAAGTAAACTGAGATTGAGTGCAAAGCATTCTTTGTTGCTTTCTGAAAAGTAGATATTTTGTTGTCAGTTTGTGCTTCTTTAATATTAAGCTTAAAGCCATAGAAAAGCTGCATGTAACTTGGCAATTAGTGAATTTATAGCTATTATCCAGTAGATTAATACTAATGTTAACTCTGACTAGTGTGGCATTAAGTGAACAATATAAAGCAAGCAGTTTTCTATGCAGATAGAGGGGAGAGTACTCTTAGAGAGTCAAATCCCCCAGTTCTATGCTAAATTCCACCTTTTTTTGGCCGGTACTTCTTAAAGACTTGTAAGATCCTTGGAGATCCTTGTCTTGCTTCTCCTGCTTCTATGTGACATGTGAAGGAAAGAAGGACAGTGAGGAACTCATCAGATGTCTCCACATGTCAAACTCTTGCTGGAGAAGAAAGTAAGAAGATGCCACAGCTAATAATATTTAAAAGTCGATATTGGGAATCAAGATACCAAATGCTTAAATGTGTCTTTGCAGCTGTATGGCTGGCAATATTAGCTAGCACTACTACCTGGAATAACTGGCATCTGGAGAGAAACATGGCAGTAGTGGAATGTGTGTGGCTTTTGAAAACACATTCTCACTCATCAGAACCACTCCCTTCATGTTATGTGTGTGTGCTTGCTTTGGGCTTCATCCACGGCTCTGAGTCAATCAAAGCCTTTGCGCTGGTGTCATTGGGAGCAAGGAGAGAAACTTCTAGTGAATAAGCCACGTGTTTGAGACTATGTATTTCAAGTAGTGGAATCAACGCTGATGAGCAACAGGGCAAACAAAGAACAGTCGCTGAATACAATGCAATGCTTTCAGGCTATTAATGGGATTGGAATTGGTAACCTGATGCTCTAAAGAGATAACAAAGGCTATATATCATACAAGGGAACATTGATTTTTTTTTTTTGCAGGAGTTGGTAAATAATGTAGTAAAATCTTTCATCAGAACTCATTCTAGTGAACCAGATCTGTTGAAAATGACTCAATTAACAAGAATTTACAAAATAGTCTGAATAGAAAAGTAATTTTCTGTCTTATTACAGTGTTCTTTCACTGCAATTCCTATATTTGCTTACCAGTTTACCTGCTCACCTCATGTCCTGTGAATTTAGCCTTTGTTTCAAACTGAGATACAACATAAATAAAAAGCATTTGGGCTTTTCTTCTTCCAAGAATGGAAGACTTAAGGGGATGACAAAATGAAATATGTGCAAAGTTGACATAACAAATATGGTATGTGACTGTTCCCTTGTTTCCCAGGAACAGACCAGAAGGCAAACAACTTGATACAGAGTACAGCAGTGGTACATGGGATTAAGCTATTCTGTGTGAGGCTGTGGAGGACTCTCCTTAGAGACCTTTTAGTACAAGTAGGATGGACATCTGCAAGGGTGATCTTGTGCAAGAAAACTCAGTCCAACCTTGTAACTCAAGAATTAAGAGAATATTCTACCTTAGGCCTGCTGCTTACTAGCAGGAAAAACTGACTACTTGCCTCCTTTGTGCTTTTACTTAAGCAGAGGAACTTGCAGTCCCCGCAGGCGAGGTGAGAAGATAAAGGGAGCATACCTTCAAGAGGTGGTGTGTGCTATGGGAGAAGACTTGATTGTGAGTTTGCTGTCAGTGAACTGAAGTTCTGTGCACAATGGGTCATGTTCTGTAGAAGTTCAGGGAAGAGGCTCACCTTTCCTAGGTAGGGTGGGAGGAAGCTGGGCTCTCACCAGCAGCCAAGAATCATGCTTTAAAAAGCACTCAGGTGGTGGTTTTGGTTTACTTAAACTTGTAGCAAGACAGAATGGGGTTTTTTTGTGTTTGGTCTCTTAGGACTTGCTGGTCTTCTGTTTGTAATGCATTTGCAAAACAACTCATCAGCAGTGATTTATTACTGTAGTATTTGGAGGCCTTGAATGAGATCCTGACCTCTACTGCTAGGCTCTGTGTGAGTGCCGGTGAGATGAGTGCTCCCCTCCTCTCATGGCTGGAACGGACGGCTGGTGGGACCGTTGGCATGACCTGCCCGTGTGGCATGGCAAGGGTGAGCTGGGAATGCAGTGCAGGTCTGCCGCCTTCCACACCAATGTCCTGCTCGGAGGCCCTCTGTCACCTGCCTGTGTCATCTGTTGCGGGTGTCTCTGTAGTCCAGAATATCCTCTCCTGGTCTATCTTGCCAGATGTTGAATTTGCAATGTGCCTGTTAAAATATGGGGCTCTTCCTCAACCTGATGTTGCTGGTTTCCCACTGCACCTGCTGTCATTCTGTTAACACTTTAAATTAGCGAATTGGTTGTGTGGTCTGTGTGCCTGATGGCACTGCCACTTCTTTCTGCTCTGCTGTAATGCTTCCTAAATACTTGTTCATGAACTGGTGGCTTTGTAGGTGTTTGGTTGCGGTGCAGCGTTTGCTTTTTGATGCGGGTTGAGGGGAAGATAGTGGGACTTTCTCTTCTCCATTTCTCACAGCTGCAGATAGAGGCATTCCTCTAATTCTTCTGCTGCTGAGCTGTTTGGAGCCATGGCGGGGGGGGACGGGGACGGACGGACGGACGACGACGACACAGGGATGGGATGGGACCCTTGCTTTGTTGTTTCCTTGTCCTGGAGTTGGGTTTAACTTACACAGAGCACCTGTCATGTTGTGATCCTGACATCCTGTCACTGCTCATTCCCCTTGCTCCCTGGGAGATAGCATGTTTGTTTCTGGCAGCTCTCTGCCTTACCCTTATAGGAGACTCCAGCCAGGAATTCTCTAGAATTCTTCCCCTACCTCCCCTTGTCCTTCACTGACCTCTAACCACGTTTTTATCTTTCTTGACAAGATTCTTAGTTTCATTTATCTGCTGCTTTCCCCTCACTCTTCAGCTTTGATTATTTTTCCAGGAGCTGCTTAGAAACATTAACCATTACAGATGCGTAGAACAGTCAAATACAGTCAAATTCCTTAGGGTTTTTTTTTTTAGCTTGACTCTAATACTAAAATGCCTATGGCATGTAAATATTTTCTATGTACGCTACTTGTCATGACAAAAAGATCTATCCTCAGCAGAGGGTAAGGAACTGCAGTGGCTATATTTCCATATTACAGTATACCACTATTACCTGTTGTAAGAGCCCTATGTTTCCCTACCTGAGCATAAACCACTGCTATAGTAAGGGCATATAAGTTCAAACTTTGTTTTGTATAGTGAATGTTAATGACTTTTGAAATGTCTTTACATGCTGTAAGATAAAAATGTGACATAAATAGAAGGAAATGGCAAATGTACTTTCCTTTCTTAGGCTTATGGCTTCTTAACTGCTTGAGAAATGCTCTGTCACCTCTAAGACAATATTATTTTGTTCTAAAAGACTTAAATCATTTACCTCAACTTTTGTAAAATGTACTTGCTTTTAGTTATGTGGGTAGCAGAGAAGAGGATGACTAAATTTATTTAAATATATACAGCAAGGGTATTTTTTCCTATTTTGTAGTGCCCTTCACACTTGTCATTCTAAATGCATATGCAAAAGCCTAAATAATTAGAAATCTATATGCTTTCTGACCATTATTTACTTTAATAGTCCATAATGATCTCTGGACGAACTGTATTTTACTTTGGAAGACAACATTTCAAATTAAGCTCCATTATCTTCAAATTGACTAGTATGAATGAGAATAGCATTCAATGTATACGCTGTTTTTAAGAGTACCCTTCTTTTTCTTCCTCATGTGGACATAAAACATGTAGAAAGGCAGAAGACAGTTTTGTTATAATGGAGTGCAAATTAAATAAGAGGGAAGATTGTCCTGTATTATCTGAAATGTCCTCTCTACATTGCTGCTGTAAAATGTTCTCTGATATGAAAAAGGTGGGTAATGGCTTCCCAGCTTTTCATCAGATGGGATATATCTCATCATCCCCCAGTTTTGAGAATGGATCCTATCGCTCAGTAGAGCGATGTGGGTAGGTGGCTTCTGTGAATAGACAATGCTTCCCTCGTATGGACCATGACTCGTGGAATCGCAAGCCCAGCAGGACTTCTGTTTCAGCTTTGGGGCTTACAAGAAGAGGTTGGTTTCAGAGCACCACAGTTAGGAAATGGAGCTAACAGAAGTTTGGACACCATCTGAAACTGGGATCTCATGGAAAAAAAGAAAAAAGACTGTTTTTTAGATCAGTGGATGGTATTATTTGACTCCCTCATGACGATCATAAAGTGTGATGTCATGATGTATAGCACTACTGTTGAGTCTCTTCTTACTTGCTGGGATCTCAAGTACTGGGCAGATGAGAATCTCTCTGGTTTGATTTTAATGTTGAGAACGGAGCTATCTGAGATACTTAATTCATAGTACAAACCTTAGTACAAGATTACAGGGCAAACTTCCTTTGGCTATCCAACCACTACTTCTCAGTGGCTTTTTTTCATGAAAATGTAAAAGATATAGCTACTAGATGACTAATTAGACCTTAAACCAGCAGTTGGTATGTCCCATCCTGAGTCAAGGAGCCTGTTGGCAATCCCAGCAAGATGTTGCTGTAATGAAGTCCTGCTCTGCAAATGAGCGCTTGATTAACTTGTGTGTCAACATGACCACTTCTGTCAGTATTCTGAAATGCTTAACAGCAGGATGCTGTTGTGAGGTCGCAAAGGCATAGATGTAAAGTTATGATAGTCAAACAAGGTGCCACCTATGAGCATAACTGTTATAACCACGCCTGTGTGCTGTGGCTGTCACGTAAGTCAGGGGAAACTTCTGTAAAAGATGTTAAGCTAACCTGATTTACCTAGCACCTTGAGTGGGATAACAGCATGCACGTAGCATCTCTGCTGGCAAGAAGCTCAAGCGAAGAGAAATCTAAAACTTCATGTTCTTATGGCATACTTAACAGCAGTACTTTATGAATGACCTTTTAAGGAACAAGTGTCAAAGGAAAGGTTCATCTTGTAAGTGGAGGCAGCTATGTCAGAAGTGCTAACTAGAAGAGTGTATTTATGTTACAAGCTTGTTAATTGGTTTCAAAGGTAGTGGTGAATTGTAGTTTGCGTTGTTGATTCTAGGGGTTGCGAAGCGCGTATGTAAAGTGTAATCTGAGTTGGTACCTAGATGCTGTGTAGCAAATAGGAAACTACTGGATACTCTTACAGCATCTTTTCCTGCAACTCCTTTAGCTTTTACTACAAAATAGTAACAGTAATGACCAGTACTCTAAAGCTGTTAGAGCATACAGAGCTTTTTTAATGAGGCTTCATGTGTTCTTATGCCTGATGGAACTTCCGAATAATCTTGCTGTATGTCCAGTGTTGTCATCTTGCTCTGTGGTGTGTTCTATGTCTTACTGACTTCTGCAACCAGTTTTAATAAAGTCAGTCCTGCACTTGTTGTAGTGCCATTAGAAAACTGGAAATAGCTGTACGGCCCAACGTGGGTCCTTTCTGCTAAACTTGATGTTGAAGTGAGATATTAAAACCAAGGCAAGTTTAGTGAGTATTTTGACTTCTGTGCATTTCTATAGCCCTTTTTCAAAAAATGTCTTGATCATGTGATTTCCTGCAATGGATTTATTTCTGATGTTGAGAATTAATATGGATTTTCAAAGAGATCACAAAGTAAAGAACCAACAATACTAATCTACAAGCTTTTACTGTTTGATTGGGTTTTTAAAGTACATACAGTAGCAAATTGATGAGAGTATCCTTTGAGAAATTCTTTACTAACACTTCTACAGGAAGAACTTTAGGTTCTGTTTTGCTATGGTGAGCCCATCATCAGGGTGTCTGACTGGTTACCTTGTACTCTTTAGCACTCTTGACATGCAAATGGTTTCTGTTCATCTCAAAGGCATTATTCACCCTGAACCCTGTGGATGTATTGAGATATTCTTTCTGTGTTTTGTTCATGTGACTTAATTTCACTACAGTGAAGGCCAAGCATGTCTATGAACTTTGTCTGGAACAATATTGTTTGCACTGCTAGTATTTATTTGCTCAGACCAATTTGACTATGCGTGAACCTGAGGCGGAGCTTGAATATGTCTGAATTGGTGACTTGTGTCTAGAATTGCTTCTTATGTGAATTTCAGTTTTGTTCATTCAATTCTCAGTTATTTCAAAATTTCTAGCATTTTAGTAACATTGACTTTTATTTAAGACTTATATTAATGACTGCTGATATGGAGTATAATACCTTTATCCAAAATGAACTTTCTTTTAGGACTGTAAAGTTGTATGGTGAATCTTTCATGAGTTGCCTGGGAGACTTTGAGGAAGAATCATCCTTAGGAAGTGGGTGGAACATTCTTCTCTGGCTAAACTGGATTCCCTTACCCAGGGTTTGTCCTTCATACTTGTTGATGGCAGCACAAGGATCTCTCTGCAGTCTCCTGTGCTGTAGGAAGCCCTCAGGAAAGCAGCCTGTCTTCTGACCTTCTGTGCTGCTGTTGGAGAACCATGTGGTACCAAGTTGCCTGCCTCTTACATTATTGCCTCTTCTGGTTTGGTCTCAAGAGCAGGCTGGGAAGAGGAGATGCAGTTTGTGATTATGGGCTAACACTCAAAGATAGATACCCTGCTGGCTGTGTTTCTTTGTCTTTTTTATTTTTTTAAATGAATTCTTGCTGGGTTTTGGTCAATGAGTATTGAAACTCCCAAACATCTCAAGTCGCCTGTTTTTATCTTTCTTATACCTCCTGGGATTTGTATATGACACTAGCTGCTTTCTGTGCATTTAACAGATGTGGGGGTTTTGTTTGAAAAGAAAAAAGCTTAAAGTATGGATTTATGGTAGGCCTGTAAAAATGTGTGTTACTTTGTCAGCTTATGCTGTTAAAAAAAATACTGTATGTAAGAATAAATGTGTTGGTCTTCATGTGAGATGCTTTTACACTCAGTCAATAAGTGCTGAAGTTTATTTGAAGCATCAGAAATGTAGGTGGTAGAGAATGAGGTAAACAGTGATTTGGTGTAAGTCTAAAGAACCATCATCCCCAAACAAATTGTGACACAACTTACCTAAGTTTGCTTTTGTGTGTTTGCTTATTTGGGTTTGTGGTAACTGATTTGTATTGTATCTTGAGGGAAAGCGATGGCATTGTGACAATTCACATGGAAAATGAATGTGCAAGCTTATTTACATGTCATTCATATGAAATTCAAGTTGACTTATTCCACTGAAAGACACCGGTCCCAGGCTGTGAGAAACCCAGTTGCTTTTTTTAATGAGTCAACACTAGTTGTCTTCTGAGACTCAACTTCAACTCTGCCGGTATAGATTTACTCATGACTCACTTGTAAGTGAACATGACTTGATTAAAAATGTATTCAGCATTAATAACAAGGGATACTTTTTGCACTTTAAGAAAAGCTTTTGGAAAACTGGAGTAATTCAATGGCTCTGAACTTCATTAACTGTAAAAGGTATTTAACGAAGAAAAAGATCAAGATTTGTCACTGCCTTAGGGCTAGTCTAAGTGAGTGATCTCTGAACTGTGTCATTATCGATGACCATATGTAAAGAATTGGAGGCTTTTGTTTTCTAGAGAAGCATCTTCATCCTTTGAGTCAGTTTTTCAAGACCCAGCTGGTGAAAGCAACCTGGTCTGAACTGAGTGTTGGCCTTGCTTTGAGCAGGAGGCTGGACTCTTGTGGGTCCTTCCAGCCTGAAGGATTCTGTCAATTTGTTTATTTTCTTTTTGTTTTTAAGAGGTGTTTGTACCACATGACCACCATCAGCTGTAATGGGATAGCCTTGCTGATACTTCCAGCAATTAAACCAGAGATGTAGATAAATCCTTGCTCTTAAGTGATTTTTTTAATAACATTTTTTGCTTACTTTTATAGCACTTCTACTGGAATAAATACAGAACATCTAGGACTTTCTCTGCATCTCTCTTTCTGGCCACTGCAGAATCTTTGTTTAAAGAGGTGGAGTAGGGCAAGTTGATGTTGGCCTTTCTCTAAATTCTAGGGTAAGTTCTCGGCTTTCCAGAAGCTGAGTCTTGTATGGAATCTAATGATTCTGTACTGGAATGCAGCAGACAAACAAACTGTGCTTTAGGGAAACTTGTCAGAGATGTAAATATATTTAAATTCCTTATGAATTATTTAATGGAAAAAAGGCTATAAAGATAATGAACATTAGAGATGATAATGCAAAATGTATTGACTAAGAAGAAAGAAGTTCTAACAAAATTTGATTTATACATTCACCTGATGAGACCTATAATGAGGAGTTAAAAATACAGACTTTTCTATAGGAAAGGAGCAATGAGATCTCTCTCTTAATTGGTGTGCGTGCGTAGTTGAGTAAGGTGCATATGGAAAAAACATGCCAGGATCCAGGATTTCAGGTCTGCTTGTTCACACACCACTTTCTTTGTGAAAGGAATAGTAGAGTGGGTGTTCCTTCGTCTATTTAGACTTCTGCAGCCTTTGTCACAGATAAGCCTGTAATTCACTGATGATGACTCTGAGACTTCCAGAAACATCCCACTCTGGGCCCAACATGATAAATCAAGCTTCAGCTACAAGCTTTGAAGTGGGAGCAGAAGAACAGATTTTTAATGAAGTTGAGGAGGAATAATTGATTAACACCCTGTGCTTCACTGGGTGCTACATGATCAGAATTTTTTCTTTAAATTTAATCCTCGATCAAACCATTCTACTGTCACTTTATTTGTTGAGGGAAAGGGTTCCACTTTGGTTCAAGTACTGATGTACAGATTTTATACAGTTGATAAAAAGTATGTTGAGTAGGTTGCTTGGTGTACCTTTTCATGGAAACCTTATTTTCTTCCTTTCAATTACCTGATACTTTTTTTTTTTCTGGTAAAACAGTGCTAGAACATGCTATCAAGAGAAAGGGGGAGAAGTTAATTCTTCACTATTGTACTTAAAGATGAAGTAATCTTGCAAGAAGGCAATAGTAGATGGGATAGAGATAGATTAAACTTTACAGGAGTAAGAACACAAAGGAAACTTGCTAAATGGTCACTTGTGCAAAAATACTCGGCAACTATAGCATCAGTTCTTAAAAAGTTTGGCAAATATCTGAGCATCGCAGTATGTGTTTAGTTACTTATGTATAGGCACCTGAATTTCAAAATCTTGAGTTTCTTAATTTAAAAATCAGAAAATTAAAAGTTAATTTAATAGAACCTACGGTATGAGTCGGGGGAGGTTTAAAGGGAAATCTCAGGATAATGGTATATTCTGGCATACTCTGCTGATTGTTTAGTCATATGCATCAATAGTTATCAATCCTGATGATAACTTCTGTTTTCTAAATCAAGATTAGATAGTGATTTGGAGTCACTGTGGTATCTCAGAATGGTTTCTTGAGGACTTTTTGGTATCTCTTGCTTCCTGATTTTGGTAAAAATGTAAGACTTGATTTAACTGCTTGCTAGCTTGTGTTGGAAGCTCATAGTTTAGCTCCTTAGTTTATTCACTGAAAAGCAATGTATTATGAAGTGAAAAGTGACTAACTGTTGAAATTTGAGCATGGGACTCTTGAATATGCACACAACGCTGATTCCAAAGTCAGTGGCCTGATGCCAGTTGAGGTGGGCTGTGGTAGAACTGAGCCACTGCTAAGTACTTTTGCAAATACAATCATTGGTGCTGTGGAAAGCCAGTGTGCAGTGAACACAGGTTATTGTGTGCAGGAGTGAGAGAACATGTAAATTGCTCTATACTGGTGTAGTGCTGGATTTGATTTTGGGATTTGCTTGTAGAAGACAGATGGAAATTGTAGTAGGCCCTGTGTCTGTAGGGATGTGTAGTTGCAATACTTTCGTTTAGAGTTGAAATAAACATTGTAGTACTTCAGTGCTACTAGCCTTATAATAATATGCAGGCTCGTTGCCAGAGCTGTTGTAAAAGCAGTTGTACCGGCTTTCATAAGAAGGTCTTGGAGGTCAGTTAAGTGTCTGCCTGGGACCAGTAAGCCCTTATTACTGACTATGTTGTGGAAGTATGACGTACTAGATCTTGGAGAGCCTTACTGTAGTAGTATCAGTTGCAAACCATAGTATTCATGGTATTGGAGGCAATGTGCATGGAAATGCATGGGTATTATTGGAAACAGCTTTTAGATGGCAAAGGGTGTTTAAAGATCGGGGAACTCTGAGCTTGTCAAATGTTTCTGTAGCATACTTTGGCCATCTTTTAGCCACTGGTGTTGGTAGTCTGCTGAAACATGGCTTCTTGATGGTGTGTTTCTCTTAAACAGATCAATTGATTAAAGTGTTTGTTAAAAGTTCACTAGTAAAGCAAGACCTATAAATCCTGTTGTCTTTTGATGTGACTTTAAATAACAGGGCATTTGTGTGTTTGTGTATATCTCTTTGAAAGGGGAAAAAGAAGCTTCCATGCTTTCACAGCAACTGTACTTTAAAAATACCTATCACTGCCTATGGAGCGCTTTCTAACTGCATCTTTTCACGTAATAATTTTGCACTTCCTTTACAGTGACAATTTACAGTGGAACAGCATGCTTTATTTTTGGCAATCTTCTTAAAAGGGCCTGGATTAAGATCTCTGACCTACAGCTGTTGTAAATAAAAGTCTTTTTGTTTTAAAGCCTTTTAAAGTTGTTCCCTTTTTGTGTTAATTGATTAAAATATGTACTATGTTGGCCAGAGTTTCTCTTGCAAATTGGATAAAACAAAACCACGGACTAGATACCAAAAATCAACAATATAACTTCCTTGTTGGGAAGGTTGACTATTATTTTGATGGGCTCCGTTTGCCTGTTGTGGGCATGTATATATGTGTGTTCTAGCCCCAAGACCCCTGAGATTGACATCCTACTTTACTAGGTCTGTCTGTCTAAGTGTTACAGAACAGATGGTTAATTCAAAACCAAGAGTCTTAAAGCTGGGTAGCTAAATCTGATCTCCTAAAAATGAGGTTGCCAAAACAAGCTGCTGTATTTGATGTAGCTGCTGAATTGGTCTTTTATTTGATACAAAGGCAAACCTCAGTCTAATGCCTAAATGTAAAGAGGCTAGTCCTTTCAAAATTTTTTCAGCTTTTAATTTCTTTCAGAACCTATAAGAACCTATAACTTGAAGCAGTATGTTGCTTACATATTGTAGGGCTCCTGGAGGAGAAAAAGGCTTATTTCAAAGCCATTGTTTTTTCTGGGCTTATCACGGTGGTCCTGGGTTTTAAAAGTAAGAGACAAATTGCAGCAGTGGAATAAGGCTGACGCCTGCTTTTTAACTTGCCATGATTTACTTTTTTTCTATTTAGGTAGTCAGTGAAATGAGAAGGAAAATGCAGATTGTTAGAAGAAAGGATTATTGTGTTTACAGGCAAATTCTTTCTCTTGTTGTCAACAAACAGGATAGATAATTTGAGACAGGTGTTGTGCCAGAAGAAACCTTTAGATCATCTAATCCAACCTGCACACCACAGATCCGAGTTATCTCTGGACTGAGCCTAATAGTAAATGAATCTGTGTACTGATTCATTGTGTGTACTGAATCTGTGTACTGAAAATGTGTACTGATACAAAAGGGATTAAAGCATTTATTTTCTGCATTCATCCTGTTGGGATTATTTCTTAGGGACACCATTTCACACTAACCTACTTTCCTACTTTCAAATGAGACAGATGAGCAGACTGATGCTGTTTATCTCCGCCCTTGGGGGTTTAAATACTTACGATTCTTCTCTGAGCTGCTGGAAGTTATAGTCACTTTTCAGGAATCTCTGACCTTGCAATCCATTTTTCTATGGTGGATTGAGTATTTGATCTTAAAGAGAGTTCTGTATGTGACTTTTGGGGGGTTATTTTTCACTTACATGATGCTGTAAGATGAGCTGTTACTTTTTTTAGGAATACTTTATCTTGAATCATAATGCATGACATGGAGGTAGCTTGATCATTGTATAAAAGTTGGAGAAAGCAGTGAAGTTATTTGTGTATGCTTCTGCCTTGATAAATGCCTTAAAGTAAAAAAATTTCAGGCTTTCAAATATTTATTTGCTTTTGCTGGTTCTTTTAATGTTTAACTCTGTGTATGAAAGGTGTCAGGCAAACAGGTGGAAACTGAATCCTTCCATCTGTTTGATTTACACCACAAGTTTTGTGGGTAGAGTTGTGCTTGCTGGGTAAGAATCTCAAATCTCAAATTCTTGTGGGGTAGCCCACTATTTGCTGTAGAGAGGACGTTGCTTGACTTGGCTGCATTTTTAAATGCTAGGTGAAATCATGATTTCCATGGGGCTTTTGGGCTTTTCTTAGAAGAATGAGTTGGTTTTGGTTCTTTTTAAATTCTGCTGCTTCTAGTTGGCCTCAAGACCCTTTTATTTCAGGGACTTCAACAGCTCTGTTGAAGCTATCAGCCATATCCTCAGGCTTCTGGAGGTGATGGTCTTGAGAGGGGGGAGTCATTTGAAATACCATCTATTCGTCTGCTGATCTGTGATTAGGGCATAGACTTAAATGTTCATACCTCAAGTTCTTGCTCACAACTTGAAATGGCCCCTTCAAACCTGGTGAAAGAACAAAGTTCAGGAACTAGAGAAACCTTGGCGAAGCTTGGGGAAAGCAATACATTAGGGAAGAAATTGGCAGAGGCACCAAAGTGTCTCAGAGCAGATGGAGTGTTGTCATCAGTTGCAAAATCAATGTAAATACTTCCAGAAAATTACTCTTCCTCTGCTCTTGCCAAACGCAAGGAACAGGAGCCGTAAATACCATTGGCAAATTGCTTTAGCTGCCAGTGAGCATCCTGCAGTTGTAATCAACAAGTTGGAATTCTCCCTTGCAGCACTAGGCAGCAGCTGCTGCATTAGTGATGATAAAATACACCTTTTTGGTTCTTGCCTACAGACAATGGATTTTTACAGTTTAAAAATCTCACAGTTCTGTTGCTGTGCTGTTCTGGTGGGTCATATCAACACTAAAAATGAGTTGATGGGGTCGTTTTTTCTTTTTCCTGCCACTGATTGTTCCTTTTGGTTGTGTTGTATGGTATGACTTTCCTGGCTTAGTGTGCTTCAGTGTTGGGCTGTAAAGTGGTTATTTCATAGGTATTACCATCACATAACTAGTAACCAGTCTGTCCTCCCAAATGCACAGTTTTGGGATACTGTCATGTTTATAAAATGTGTCTGGCTGGCTGCCACTAAATTGACCACTATGGTGCATGGTTTATAAGGGGATGGCTACCTCTAAATGAAAATGAGGAGCCACAAGGCAGGATGAGTTACTAGATCACTAGTGTATATGGCATCTGTGTCTCTCCTGAACCCTTGTTACCCAGGAAGACGAATGTTGGAGTGGAGAGTGTAAGATGGAGAGTGTTTGGTTTTAAATTCTGAAATCTCTGGTTGTACTGATCCAAATTCCATTTCCATGGAAACTGGAAGTTTAGCACTCTCGCTTGTCAACTTCAGCTGCTGGCTGGCTTTGGGGAGACTAAATTGTTCCCTGACACTAAACCTTTCCGAATCGAGAGTTGTGTTGGTATATTAGCATCACACAACTTGTGGACACTGAGAAATTATATTTAGAATTATTTAATGCATTTAATTTCTGAGAGATGCTTAACTTTAACTGCTTACAGATCAGATATCTAAACGTTCAGAGCTCGTGCCAGGATATCCAATTGCTGAATTGTCACATGCATAATGTACAAGATCATAGTTTCTTTCCTGATGGGGGTAGTTTCATCATTATGGTGTAGTTTTACAGATTATGAAGCAAACCCAATTGTTTTATTAGCTGACTGTGCGGTAATGCAGGTGTCCTCCCTTGCCTTGTAGCAGCTGTGGAATGCTGTGCATGCATCAGCTGCAGCAACAACTTACACCTAAAGACATCATGAATCTGCACTGTAAGGGACCCTGGGGCTCAACTGCACTACCTCATTATGAACGTTTTCTAAGTTCTGGTTATGCTCTTGCCAGCAAGACGGAGCTCCCAGGCTGGTCTGTGTGGAGTTTATAATGGCAGAATGGCTATGCCAAACCCAGGGGGGAAGTAGGTGAAGGCGTAACTTTCTGGAAGAAGCCCTGAAGGAATTGATGGCTCTCCCTGCTTCTAAGTGGAATGGGGTTGTTGAGATCATGGAGAATGTAAAGAATGTACCACTATGTTGTGTTCAAGACAACAGTTGATAGGAGAAACTTGCAATCCTTGGGTTGATCAGTAAGTGTTCTCTGTTGTGAGAAGGTAACTTCTCTGTTCTTAAAGCTTTAGCTGGTTAAGTGAAACTTTTTTTCCTAATAATTTAGACATACTTTATCAGTGTTCCACTTAGAGCTGCTTCAGGGAGCATTATAATCACTGCAATTACTATTTGAAAGCAAGTACTCTTTATGGATTGGCACTTCTGTATTTCTGTAACTTGTACAATTCACTTTAATGTACAAGAACATGACACAGTAAAAGTATATTGAGTGTATGGGGAAACAGCATTATGTTAGAGATTTGTAGCCAGAAACGTGTTGGCTTACTCTCTTTGGTGTAAAATAGTAGTGCCTGTGTGGGCTATTCACTCTGTATGTTTGGGTCCTGATTCTGCATGTAGAACAGCTTCACCAGAAACACTGATGCCAGTTTGGCTTTCAACGGCTGCACTAAACTTCAAGTCCTCTTCTCTGTAGGTAGGTATTTGAGGCTTAAAATGTTCAGTTGTCAGCCAGGGCAGGTGACCTTCTTCCACATAGGGGATGTATTCTTTGAGCACAACTGGCATGCAGGCTGTCCTGGGTGTGTACGAACAGAAAAAAGGTTGCAGAAAGAGCTCCTCTCAGTTTTTGTGCAGTAATACGGCACTTTGAAAGAAGATAAACTGTTTTGGTAGGTAAATAGTCCTACTTTTAAAATAAAAAAGTTAAAACTTTCAGCTTTGTAAATAAGCTACAGCAAGGTGCCATTTTGATTGCAACAAATGAGTAAGGTGGTTCTGAAGCAGTGCCTGAGATCTTAACTTAGCAGAGATGTCTCCCAAACATTTAAGAAAAAATTGTTTGCAATTAAGAACTTAGATCTAATTTTGTGCATTTCAGGGTTTCCTTTATCTGACAAAAGTATCAGTTTGTTCATGAGTGTATTTTTTTCCATTAATGATCATGAGGTCAGTAAACTAAGTAGTATCAGAAGTGAAAAGGGAGAATCATTTGACTTGGACATATTCTTCTGGCGTGAGCTGAAATCTGGAGATCTGTCTTCCTACCTGGATTCCCTTTTTAATTCCAGATTTCAGTGTGCTTGCTTGTTTAGGTGCAATATAGCAGGCTTGTTTAAGGGGAGGCTGTCTTGGGAACCTGCAACATTGCTGCTCTGATGGCCTTGTCTGTCATCTCTCGAGGTAGGAGGTTCCAGGTTCATTCTAAAATATGGAGGACACTTCCCCTGCTGTGATGGCTGGAATTCGATTGGGATTTGCCAATATAAAACCAGGAGCTGGTAGCAAAAAAACATGCATTTTTCTTGGAACATAGGTACGGGGCTGGGGAGAAAGAGCCAGAAATAACCATAACTGAGTAATTCTGTTGCTACCTGTAAAGACTAGGTATAGCCAAGAAATCTTGTTTGTTTGTATTAAGAAGTTTGCCTTATGTTTGAAAGGTGTTGCCATAATGATTATTTGGCAATGACTTTTCTTCTCTGTTCCAGCAGTTAGTAAGTCTAAAAGCTAAAGACAAGTTTTAAGAAGGTACAAGGTAAATGTTTACTTGGGGAAAATACTCCCAAACTACCTGCAGCTAAATGCAGAAACAGTAAGTAATCCAATGGAGCTTCTAATCTTCTTTAAAATGTTACTTGCAGAGGTGCTTTAACATACAGAAATCCTTTCCTCCTGCTGGTGTTTCTTATCTTACACATGAATTTAAATGAATAAATACAAAAACCTCAAGTAAACTTAAGCACAACTTCTCTTTGTGTGTGTGTAGCAGGTGTTATTTAAAGGGCCAAGCCAGGATATCTGTGTGCCTAGTGGGGCAATTACTCAGCTGCTGCTTATCTGAGTGAAGAGGTTATTCAGCTGCTTGTTTCATCCCTGGTGTTCAGTTCTCCCATGATTACTTGACTTTTCTCCACTTATATGGGTTACAGATTGGAAGAAAAAAATTAAAAAAAAATCAGTAACAGCGGAAAAGACTAGTATTATTGCATAAAAGCCTTGTGTGCTGCAAGTGTATCATAACTAACTGATTCAAAATCTTGTGAGGTTTCCTTCATCTCACGAGTGGGAATAATCTTACGTTGTTCTCACTGAAAATGGTTTTCTGTCCATGTTGTACAATGGTCATGCAGTTTGAGCATAACAGGCAGTGTTTACCAGGGATTTTGTTATTTGTGCTTTGTTCAGTGTATGTAGAAATCTTAAGATGCAGGTAAACAACTTCAGAAATACAGAAATGCTGAACTTTTTTCCACCTCCATGTAATATGTCTAGATAATAGACATAAACATAATCATATATAAACATAATAAACAAGTTAATCTGGGTTCTGGTCCTATCAGTCAGTTGTTGATACCTGTAAGTAGCTGTCTCCTCCACCCTGAATCTAAGAGCTAAGATTCTCATTCACGTCATTCTTGGATGTAATTTGCTTACAAATAGTCATACTACTTATATTATACTACTTATTTTTAGAAGGCTCAAGGAGTTACGTTGTAACTGAATTACTGTGAAGAGTGATCTGATCCATTATCTAGCACATACTCAGTCCTGGTCAAATGGCTTTTAATGGCATTAAATAACCTCATTAGTACTAGGAATATACATGCTTTCCTCAGAATCATAGTTTAAGAATCACAAGCACAGAAAAAACTAGCAGCATCTCATAGTCTTCTATTGTAACACAGCTGAATGCAAAGGAAAGCACCCGAGTTGCTCTGGGTCGTAAACATTTGGCCATTCTATCCTTAAAGTAGAGAGGGACTTGTACTTGACTGTAACTGATTTTACTTTGTATGAGGACTTCTTGTACTATGCTACCAGTGAAAGCAGACAAAATTAAAAAGTTCTTTCATGCCTCTTGCGTTTCTCTTGAACACATGCAAATGTTAGTAGTGGCAGACCTGCAGCTATATTTGCTTCCAGAAGAACATGGTGACTTCTAACCCTCATCTTGAAGAGATGAAAAGCTCCTTTCGCTGAAGACAATAACACCAATTTATTCACCTTGGTTTAAAAAACTGCTTTTGTCTTGGTGACTTAGCTCTAAATCTTTTGTTTCTAAGACTTATGTAGACCATAAACCATGCTATGAAAATAACTTTTGGTTGGCTTTTCAATTAATATACATAGGAAGCCAATTCTGAAGTCCTTAGAATAGTAACTGTTGCTGGTTTATGAGCATACTTCTTAAACTGATGGATTTCCCCTGCACCCCTTTGACAATGTACACTTCTATGTGTGTAGTTCCAGGTTTATTCTGGGCAATATGTATTTAATGTGGTTGGCTAATAGAATCAACCTCTGTGTCCCAAATTATATTTCCTTTTGGTGTCTTAATAGCTATTTTGAGGTATTGTGTCCTGTTATGCTTTTAATGTGAAACATTCTTAGAGCTTAATATTGATGTCAAGTCACTTAGTCTGTTCTTCCCCTTCATAGTGCATACAGATCTGGGGTTTTCCCTTCTGTAACTGCATTGCAAGTTGCCTTATGGGGTGCTTCATATTTGCTTTCACATGATGCAGCAGACCAAGGACCAGCAATGTTGATTCTGTACTTTGAAGAGATGACTGATTTAATGCATATCTAATGTAAGCACTGAACTGGATTGCACGGGGATTACTTCTTTCTGCTGCAAATGGAAATAAAATATTTCATCTTCCCCCTTCCTACAGCAACAACAACTAAAATAGGGTGAATGATGATGAACAGATCCCAAGTTGTGGTTAATTCAGTGAGTCGTTTGGCTACAGTGCACCGATAGGCACACTTCTCATGTTTTTCAGATGGCCAGCATTTTGTTTAGAAGAATGACATACTGTACTTCTACATGCTGCCCAGCGTTTTGTACATGGCTTAGGCTTAATGATTTGTTCTTTATTTTCTTTTGCCTGCAACTGACTTAAACATTTCCCAGAAGGTATTCCAGAATGGAGTAGCTATGGGGAGGGATATGCGTGCTTGTCAGAGACACCTCATTTGTACGGCCTTGAAGACTCACGTTGCTATATGTGAAAGGCAACTCTCCAAGTTAAGAATGAACTGGTTTGCAGTTTCAGTAGCCGTGGAGATCTGTGTCCAGACACTTAGGAGGGCTGAGGCGTATTTGGTGACAAACACTTCAGTTACCTTCTCCAGCTTGGTCTGTGTTGACCTCTCCAGTAAGAGCATAGCAGCACTTTCCTCTATCTTCTGATTTCTGTGACCTTCTCCAGAACATTGCAAGGTTCTCAGGTTGTTTTTAGGCCAGGCTTTTTGTAGGTATTTATTACTGCTGCAATTTTAAATGAGAATAGGTGGTGGTCTACATATATGAGGAACTTTCTGAACTCTGCATTCAGTCTAATTTCTGTGTTTCTTTTGGATAAAACATGCACAAGAGAGACTTCTTTTCTGGATACATTGCTTTATTTTGGTGAATGAACTTTCAATTCTAAATGATGCAATGAAAGCAAACATTTGCAAGGGGAAATGATGGTGGTAGGTGTGTCTTGCCCTTCACGTTTCCCTGTGAGGCTACCATCTATGCCTCAGACTTCATCTATGGCAAACCTGCTGCTATGATCAAGGGCTTTTCTAGGACAGAAGATGCTACAATATTAAATATTGTGGAATTTTTGTGCGTACATATAAATATGAATTATATTTCAGCGATGCAATAATATCCAATGGATGATGTACTCTTATAGTCAAGTGACAGCAGTCTTGCTTTTATTGCGTTAGTCAAGTAATGTAAACCAATTTCAATTCATGTTGGGTAGGAAACAAGCTTGAAAGAGAATAACTTTTCAGTTGGATTGCTACCAGCTTGCTATGCTGGCAGTGCTACTGCAAAAATGAAGTAATTGTTGGTCTGTTAATGGCAAACTGCCAAGAAAATGCTGATTCTGATTTTAGTGCATTTAAAAAACTTATTTATTAACAATTACGTAACAACATATTAACAATTATTTATTAACACTGCAGCCGTGGTAGCTTGGGAGGCTTCACTCTAAAAATAGATTTTTTAAAAAATTTTTTTAAAAATTTCGTTTCCAAGAATCAAACATTAAGAAAATGGTTTTTGGGTTGTATGTTTTTGGTGTGGTGGGTTTTTTTTTTTTGGTGAATATGATAACTTAGGGAAATGCCTTACCTGTATAATCTCTTTTTTTATTATAAAGCGTTCTTTTGGAGGTGACTGAACCAATGTTCTTGTCCTATCTGACTTCCATCTTAAAAATATTTTGTGTAACAAATAATTGCATGATGATGCTTGGTGACTTTTAATGAAATCTAATAATTGCTCTAATACGGGGTATTATGTCCTATGCAAAGTATGTGCTTTCCTACATCAAATTAATCTCAACGGCAAGAAGGACAAAAATGACTGGAATAAAGAGTAGAGAAATAAGTCTTATATTTTTCAAATGTTAAAAACCCAGGAATGTCCTCTCTAAAATGTATCTGAGAAATCAAAGTGAATAATAAGGGTGTGTGGGCATATTAATGTTGGTGGCGTTTGATGTTTTTTTCCTCTGCTACATATCACATATAGATCCCTCTTATTGCTCCTAATCCTCATCACTGTTGGACAGAACCTTAAAAAATTTAGCTATCTCTTCTAAAGATCTGGACTGACTTAAACTTTCATTCCTCTTCTGAAAGTTTTTCTGTTGAAACTAATAAGTAATGTTTCACTCTGCTATTGGCTGGGTGGCTGCAGACAACCCCTTTTGCCTCCTAGTGGAGAAGGCACAGTGAGTACGAGCATTGCATCCAATGCGTGGGGAGGGTGGGACTCCTGATGTGTTTTGCTGAAGACCTAGATTTCAAAAGTGTCTCTTCTTTCCATCAGGTTTGAAAAGTTGTTGTAGGTTGTATAATGCTTTGCTGTCTAGCTGAACTCCTCTGCTCTAGCTGGGAGTGCATCACTTCCACGCTGTCACTGGTGGTGCCTGATGCCACTGGGCTCTCGCATCTGCGTGATGAATGCTTGAAGAAAAGCTAGTTTCTGCCTTCTGCAAATACCACCAGCACATTAGGGTGATGAGATATCTTAATTTCTGAAGTTGCATTCTCTCCATATGCTACGTAAAATCTTTTTAAGTTTGGTGGGGATTTTTTGTGCAGTGTTGTAAAAGCTGTGGGTTGGCTGTTAGATTTTTCTATCAATTCTAACAGTCTGTTACTTGTGGTAAGGGAAGACTTGCTCCTGGAAATGCTGATAAGAGGCTGTGCTAAGCAGTGAATGCAGTCACGTTTGATTTCTCTGTAGCACAGGTTTGAAAGCCAGTGGTCTTTCGTTGCTTTGTTGTTATTTTTTCCCCTAATTTCATTTCTGAATGCCTCCTTTGAAAGTTTTTAAAATCTCATTGAATGCTTTGCTGACTACATTTTTCTAATCCTTTTTTGTAGAATTATTAGCTTTCCTCTGATAATCATATCATATATACAGAATTATTTGAAAACTGGCCTTTACATCTCTTCTTTTTCTTGCAGTCATGCCTGCCTCACGGATCTGGACTAACACAAAGAACAATTAGCTACAGTGTTCCTGAAAGAAATTTGGCACAGGAAACTAGTACTGACCTAAACTGTTAGATTTTGGGAGCAAAATGTGTCTTTCATGTCAAACAGTCACTTTGGTTGCAGGTTAAAAGTGCTTCTGCCCAACAGTTTTATCCATGCTTTCTTCAGCACAGAGCATCCATCCACTCGGCAAGTCAGGATTATTAAATGGTGTTGCTGCTCTTGTAGTTGGTTTGTAGAACTTTACTCTAAAAATTATCTAATTAGCAGCAGCTTCAGTTAAACTATGGTATTGGAAATACAGAGAAGTCTCAACACAGGCAGTTGGTGCTATGGCAAAAAACCAACTTTCATTCTACAATATAGAATTATTTAGCTGTAGTCAATCAGGTGAAAAATCAATAATTTTTTGTGCTTCTGTCTGCAAAGAGAATGCTTAATCACTGCAGCTGAATTTAATATTGTGTGCAACTGGTGTATTATATTATAAAAAGAGCTATAGGTTGATGCGTTTCTCTGTTGTGGAGCTGAATAAAACTTTCATTGCTATAAATTTATTTCTCCTTTCCAACTGAAGAGATAGTCTGGACTCTGACATCTTCCAGTGATTATAAACAGCAATAGCTAGTAAAGATGTTTGAATGCCAGTTTTAACTCAGACAATTAAGATGTCATTAATGTTTTGAAAAGTGGCCCATTTTCTAGCTATAAAGTGGTATTTTCACTTAATATTTGGTTAATCTTAGAAACTGTGTAAATGTACTTTAAAGCTTTTGATAGTTTTAAGCCATAACCATGCTAATTGTAAGTCAAATGAGTTGGTGCATTCTTAACATAATACTTAATCCTTAGTATTAATAACTGAGTTGTAGCTGTGATTTTTCCACAAAGCATTTATTTAAAGAGGAAGCAGTATAGATTTTTACTTGATGGGGCAATGGGAAAGCACACAATAGAAGAAAAACAAATGCAGACCCTCTGGGGATATCTGTAGTCTTTCTTCCCAATGGAAGTTTAAGTGCCTATATGGCATTTCCGTAAGGACCTAGTATGTGAAATATTGCCTGCTTAAGGGCATTATTGAGGCTCTTTGGGCATTATGACTCCTTGCTTGATTTGGAAATGGGTGCTATCAGTGGGGTAATTACTGTTTTGTGCTGGTCTCCTTGGAGGTGGAATTGTCTTAGGTCACTGTGGGAACTAGCGTAGGAACTGGACAAATTCACGTTCAGTATGTGCCTTGAGTAAATACAAAAACCTTTGCATATGAATCTTTTTTGCTCAGCTCACAGCTACAGAAGATCATAAGCTAGAAATCAGGGAGTATTTAAAAGTACAGCAAAACATTGTGATCGAGTGATCTGTGTAAATGATGAAGAGAACAGTGTGGAGGTGGAACAAAAGCACCTTCTCTAAGCTTGTGGTACACCAGTGACGTAAGACAACTACAGATTTCTTTGGAAATGTCGTCAATACTGCTAACTGTTCTTTGTTGCTCTTGCAGCATTATAAACTGCTTTAACCTTGGAAGAAGTGAATCTGAATTATGGGTAAAGGCATACTGATGGGGGAAGAAAAAGAATGGTATTGTAAGAAGAGGGGATAGAGGTGGTGAAGTGTCCTTCAACCAGAGAAGTTATCTTCTTGGAATACAGGGGTGAAGTACCTATGTTATTACATTATCTCTGTAGCATTTCAAAAGAGACTTGAGAGACTAAGGACTGTGACACACTGAGTTACAGTAGTTTAACAAGCTAATACACATCTGCTGAGCCGCGGTAACTTTGTGCAGGTTCTTAACCCATTCTTATTCAAGTTAAAATGCTTTAGTATAAACTTCTTTGCTTGACTTTAAGCTAGTATATTTTACTTCATACTTACAGAGGGCCAAATCTGGCAACTGCTAGCTCATTAATGCTCTACCTTCTTAAGCTTGGTGTTTGTCTCGATGCATAGCAAGTTAAAGTCATTTGGAAACTTCAAATGTCTTTAGGTTAAGTCTTTGAATGTGAGCCTGTAACACTTTCTAATCTGCCTTCTTAATGAAAGAAGTCCGAAGAATCTTGTCCAGTGTTCATATAATTCATACTACGGTTCCACTGTTAAACTGGTTGTGGTTAAGCTGTTAAACTCTTGCTGCAGTGTCTACATGTAGTTGGGAGCCTTACTCTGGCCACGGCGTGAGATGAGATACTAGGTTAGCTGAATATGAATATATCTGACCTACAGCTAGCTTTTCTTGTGTTGTTGTCGGAAAAAGTAAGTGGTAAGTGTTTAAGGTAGAGCTCCTCCCTTAACTTTTTGTTTTGAAACCTTTAGGCCAGGGATAGTTGAAACACTCTGGCTTCAGCCCAGTGCTGGCTGAAATGCCAGTGCTATGTTCAATTGCATATTACCTTTAGTAGGAATTATATTTGTGACCTTAGTTAAATTCTTCTCCTGTCAAGTTCTCACTGCCTTCAGTTGGAGCAAGACCAGGCTCTTGTATGGCATAGTGACCATGCACACGCAGTATCAAAGACTCCTTTCTAAAAGAGAAGAGAAAAAGAAAGTGCAGCAAGATAGGAATGAGTGTTTTGAGTAACAGATGGGAGTTGAACAGGGGAACAATGAATCAGACCATTAATGCTGCTGCTATTAGCCAAAAATGCTTGAAGTGTACTGAAGGAAGATACTGACTCTACTTAAAGTAGTAAAGCAGATAAATCTATCAGTTGGGAAATGTTTTATCTTCATTTTCTCTTCATTGTTGGAATCTACTGGGTTAAGTCCATTTGCAGGGAGGTTTATTTAGTGAAGGAATAGGCTGATTAGTTTGTAAGGCAGCACGCAAGCAAGGATCTTGTCTCTCTTCTCCAATTTGAAATCCTCTAAAGACTTTTCAGTAAAGGTAAGCCCAGGCATTAAATACTTGAGCTGCTTATAACTTTAGCTGTATGTGTTTTGCTCTGGTGGGAGGGCATGGGAAGGAAGTTGTATATTTACTAGTGGTCTATTTCCAAAGTTTTGCAGTATCAAATGCTGGTGTAAGTCTTGCTTATAATGCAATATTTGAGCTAACAGTCATGGGAGAGCAATCCTATCATGGGTAGCTCAGGCCTGGGGGTACGTTTTAATTCAAGGAATTTCATTTGTTTCCACTTGGTATCTTAAGATCCTTTCATGAAGTCATATGAAGCATAGAGGGGAAAAAATACACATTTTCCTCAAATAATTTGCAGAAAGGTAGCACTGTACTGCAGCTTTGTGATGAAGAGTTTGGTCACTACAGAGCTCTTCTACTCATAGTGTAGTTGTTTCTGTGTCACAACTGTCCGGTGTACTCATTGTGCTACTGTTGGGATGTAGTAGCAAGATAGTATTTTTAAATGGGTTTGGATTATACTTTTCTGTTTCTAGAAACAAGCTGTGCATCTCTTATGCTCTAAAAGCCTTTTAACTCTTCCTATAGTCTTTGTCATTTTCAAAGAAGGTCAAAACATCCTATTCAGCCTCTTTTGTCTCTGATATTTGCCACTTCAAAAACTGTTTCGTTGTTTGTGAATGTTGGTTTTGAAAATACGCACACTTTGCCATTGACTATTTTGAAAGTTTTGTATGTAGGTGGATTCCATTTGCCCTCAAGGAAGAAGCTGTCCTCAGGCCTTAATTAGTTGTTTCTTGGTTTTCATTGAAGTCCTGGAAATTGCAAGCGAGGGCTCATCAGAATTAGTGTAATTTGCATGGGATCTGAATCAGTGTTAACTAAAAACATCTCCAAATCTTGGGATACTAATTTCGTTTTTCTTCTGATCTGTTCCTCTCAGCTGTATGCTGGCTGAGGAGGAATTAGATTTGTAATACCTTATAAAAAATGTTTGCAATTTTGCAAACAAATAACAAGGTTTGGGAAGAAGAATTTATTAAACCGTGTCTAGATGTAGTTGAAAAAAGAGCTTTGATAAAAACACATAAGTGGGCAAAGCAGTGACTCATCAAAACAAACAGACTTTTTCATATATTAGCAGACCTGGATAGTGTATTTTTTGGCCACTTAGCTTCAGGTCTCCCTTGACTGAGAAGATGCCTGTGAGGATCTTCAGATCCCAATGCAGATTCGGGGGTGGGTGTTTGGAACTGCTTCTTTCACCCCCCTCTAAGGGTCTTCACACTTCTGGGAAGTGGCCAACACCTATTGAAGCCTCATGCGTTCCATGAAGCGTGTAGTTGCAGTGAAGGAGTAAAACTTTTCTGTGCGCTGGTATTTACACGTTGGCACATTAACATTGCGGTGCATCTTTACAGCATGCTTGTCTTGTGAGTATTTGTAGCTTTTTGGCTTTGAACTGCAGAAGTTTGATTAACAGCTGTAGCGCGTGTGTACCTCCTACGTGTTGTTACAGTGCATGGGACCTTTTCAAAGGGAATTTGGGGGGTTTGCTGGCCAGTGCTCTAAATCAAGAGAGACATTGCCAAAGAAGTCTGAAAACAGCGTAGCAGACGTGATAGGCTTTATTGCTGCTTTTCTCTTTATCTTGATTATTTTTTTGTTTTTTCTGCTAATGGCAGCAGGATCTGAATCCTTCTTTTGAACTTTGAAGAAAAGCTTTCCATTTCCTCTGGCCTATGTTGAGCACTTAATTTTAAGTAAAGAATCTGATGGTTCCCTACCAAAAAAAAAGGAAAAAATAAGTAAATGGTTGTTCAACTGTAAGGAAAGGTCTTTGAATATAAGTGGTGACTTCTGCCTTGGCCTGACTCTGGAGTTAATATGAGGACTTCATTAGTCAGTTAGAAAAATGTAAAAAAGAAAGGATTTCCTGACTTGAAGTTCTCATGAAGAAAAGGCTTTGGGGATATGAAGGTTGTCTCTATTTCCACTGTTCCAATGTTTGGAGAGTCTAGTTAGCCTAAGCTTTATTACGTTTATTTTCACTTTGCCTTACAACGTACTTTTTAACCAACCCATTATCTTCTTTATTGTAACATACCTTTTTGTGGTTACTTTCTTTTTTCTTTGACCTAGTAATCTTGAGCAGTCATCTATAAAAATAGCTTCTCCCTGTCTCCCATCCCATACCTTGCATTTACCCAAAAGTGTATATCCACTGATTTTTTTTTTTTAAATCTTTTTCAGAGAATTAAAGTACTGAATGGTAGGGGTCATGTTTGTGTAAGAGGACTTGGTTTTAGTGTTTTCATTATAGCCACAATTAATTATTTGCATGTAACAACCACAATGGTTTGAGATGTGGAAGAGATTGATTTAAAAGTGACAGCACCAGCCCCTACCATAAGCTGCACTGTAGAACCTCTTACAGGAGAGCAGAACCAGTGAGCTAATAATCTGCCAGGTTCATTTTTATTTTTTCATAGTGATGTTATAAAAATGTAGCAACTTGTGATCCGTCTTAACTTCTGCTTAAATTAATGCCATCTACATATATTTAGAGTTTGTTTAGCTTCATGGAAGTATCTTCAGGGTTGGGTTCTTCCCCCTCTACTGTAGGCAGAATATCTTGAGATTTGTCTTTTTTTTTTCCCCTGAGATGAGCAGCCTGTCATTTTCTCTAGTCAGTTACTGAACACATCTGATTCTTCTGTACTTTTTGAGTTAGGATCTTGAAAATTAGCCTTGTGGTTTTTTGGTTGGTGTCGTGCAACAACATAGTCATTCTGTTGTTGCAGACTAGGAACTAAATCCCAGATGTGTTTTCATTAATTGTAAACCTAATGTAATCTTGGACTTTAAAGTGTTGCTTTCTTCTTGGTTACTAGTGGCCTTTAAATGTTGACTTATGTTGCCAATGACACAAATTAAGCTTGGTAGTAGATAAAGCAAAAACTTGCTATTTACCTTTATACTATGAAATAAATAAATTTCAAAGACTTTAATGGCATAAATTGCCTCTTCGGCATTTCTTGGTAGCTGGTGCTTAGTTGGCCCTGGTTCTACCAGGTGGTAATTAACTATCAGTAAGTGTCTAACTACAGATCATCATGACTTCTGAAACTGTTGTGGGAGTCTTGATTTGCTTTCTACAAGGTTTCTCCTGAGTTAATGTCTTTACTGAGACAAATGCTATGGCTTTACTTACTGCTGTTTGAGATGGAGGTAATGGCTTGTGATAGAGAAATAAATTTTTCCCCATCTCTCACATTTGTCTCACACTTGCACCTCTGCAAGGTCCAAGCATACTTGAAATTCATTGCACTGGGAGGATTGCTTCCAGAGGGTTGATTAAACTTCTTTTGAAGGAGTGCAGTAAAACCAGCAAAAATCAGCTTTCTGTTTGTCTTCCATTGACTCATTGCTAATTGCAAGGAAAGAAAAAGGTAGTTTGGATTCTATTGACTACAAATTGAAATAAGGCATTAAAGCTCCAAACAAAAAGATATCTATGATTATATAATAGCAATAGCTGTTATAAAACGTTTATTCCTTTGATGAGTAACAATTAAGAAATGGTGTATTATAGTCCCACTCATAACACTTCCTCACATACTCGGAGTGGGGACATGACGGCACAGGACATGCAGGTGTTGGTTGAAGGTCTGGCGGGAGGGCACTCATCTTCAACAAGGACAAATGCTTGTGGAGGAAGCTAGAAATCTGCAAGCTTTCAGGCCCGACTTTGCTCTCTGCAGGTGCCATCAGTGACTGTGTTACAACCATGAAATGCCTAACAGTTGTATACTTCAGTATTTTACCTATTATTATCCAGTGTGTGCTTTCAGTTAGAGACATTTGAAGTTCATTTTATAGAAGCTGACTGTTTGCAGACACAAGTTACCTGAAAGAGACTGCTACTTAACAAACTTGCTGTATTATTCTTACACTGAATTGAGTTACTTTTAGTGTGTTCCAACGTATACAACAAAATGACGTGTTGTCTTCTGCTTTTTCATGTGCATCAGCACAAAAAACCCCTAAACTAGTGAGGTTTTCTGAAAACTTCTTCTGAAATAAAGCCCTCGACGTATTGATGATAACATAAAAAGTCTCTTTTGCCCTTGAGCACTTTAACTTTGCCTTGTCTGCCAAAGACACAGCCAAGAGGTGCGCTTTCTGGTGTCATTCATGACTGGAAATTTTTTGTCTTGGTGTAGTCCTTTCCTTGTAGATGAACATTGGCATGCACAGGGAGGAATTCACTGGCTCTTTTTGTCGTCTTAGCAGTGGTGAGCCATACGAAATAGCCTGCACTGTAGTTTCATTGGCTCGTGTGTCTTGCTGGACTGTTAGTTTGTGAGCTTTTGGCTCTTATAAATCTGGATTTGATTCCTGACCCAGGTCACTATAAATTGAGGGATGCCATGTGGGACAGCAAGAAGTGGAATGGGTAGGGAGAATGCTGCAGAGGTGACTTTTGCTTTAAAGTGTGAGTGGAACTATGTGCATTTGAAATAGGGAAAAGATGTGTTTGTGGAATCAAATGTGAAGGCTGTAGTGCACTGCATGCAAGATGGCAATCACAAAAGCAAGCACTGCAGGCCTTTAGAAAAGGTGCACATTTTTTTCTCTCTCCCGCCAGTTTTTGCCGCTACTGCGCACTGTCTTTACTTAAGTGCTTCGCTTTGTCCTGGGCAATTCTAAGAAGGCTGGAATCTGGGGGTTTTAGGAGTGGCTTATAACTCTTTGCCAAGGAAGGGTAATTGAAGTTAACCTTTAAACCCTCTGGGAAATCACTGTTTTGGATGAGAACTTTCTTGTATCAAAAGGGTTAGTTGGAAATGCAGAGCGATGTCTAATGTTCCTGCTAATGTTAAAGACAAAACTGACTTGAAACTGGATTTTTTTCTTGTTGGTTTGGGTTAATGCTAAACTGAACCAATTTGAATTTACAAATAATCTGCAGTGACTGTTTAATTCTGGTACCTTAATTTTCCTGTTCCTGATGTGGATTCTGCAAACTAATATACCTCAGTGCTCATACAAAATGATGCTATGTAAACAACCTGTGCAAGCAGAAAGTAATGGCCTTTGCTTGCAAAGATGACAGCAGTCTTTCAGGATTTTTTTAAAATAGGACAGGCTCTCCAGAATTGACTATAAATTGCTATGATGTGGAAATAGAAATTGTCTGGCACTGCGTAAAATGTGAAGAATTGTTTCCTCAAGAATTGTAATATCGGCTGTTTGAGGGAACTGAAGGGACTGCTGGATTCTGTCTGTATTGCGAACACAGGCTGCATGCTAAACTACTGCTTTGCCACTAGTTCAGTCATTATACTGGCTGAGACACATGCTCAGTGGCTAAGGAAGAGAAATCTGGTTTTATTCATTAGTTTTACATGCATGCATGCCCTTAACTACATTAATATAGGTAAAACAGAATCTCATTCCAGGTTTTTTTTTTTCCAGTTACTGTCAACCAGACTTATCCTTAAGGAAAGAAATTAAAGCAGATGCCACATCATTGTGCTACCACTTTTATGTCACCTAAATACCTGGGTGACTTGTCCAACTATACTTTTTCAGAGATGTGCATGGTTAATGCACATGTTTTAACTTGAATTGTTCTTTTGAAGTGTCTTCGTATGGTTCTAACTGCTAGGATTAATTACAATAGGAGCTAACTCAGCGCACTTTCTGGTAACCTACAACCCAAACAGGTCAGTGGATATGTGAATACCAGACCTAATCCCAATTTCTGCTAAACACCACTTGACTCTATTTCCTCAATCTCTTTCTTTTTTCTTTAAATATACGTTCTCATACATGCATTTCTGAGAATCAGTGCAAAATATTTAGTCATATGTAGGCAAGGCAAGAGTTTGATGCTCTTTGAAGAATTAATAGTCAAGGGTGAAACTGGATGGTTTGTTTCAAATGATAAGGCAGGCATGTAAAGTGATGGAGCTGTTCGTTGTACTTTAAATCTACAGAGCAAGCTTTGGTTGATCATGAGCAAAAAAAGATTATCAGCAAAAAAGAAATTTTCAACAACAAAATGAATTCTTGCTGTGGCTTCACATCTTCTCTACTGCTAATTGCCTTGTGAAGCGAGCCTGAACGTATCTACAGCAGTATGGCCAAGGCAGTGTTTTCTAGTGGTCTCTGATCAGCAGTCTGCAGGAATCTTTGCACTTCTAAGACTGCTGAGGGAGGCAGACAAAAGCATGTCTCCTACCAGTAAGTGTAACGTTGCAATGCCTGCTGTCTTAAGAAAAAACTTGCTGACAAGGAGAAGAGAAAATTACTGGTTTCTTTGCCGTTACTCTAGTATTCTTCCAAATGGAGTCGCACAGAATGTGCGAGGAGATGAGGGAGTAGTGTAGTACGTGCACAGTCTGTGGATGAGTCTTGATGGCTCTCTGTTGAATCAGGGTGCCCTTTAGATCTTGGGTTAATTGTTACAGTGGGCTTTAATGATGGGTGTTGCCAAGTAAAAGGTTAGTTGTTTGGAGGAGGAGAAAATAATGTGCCCTACCTGTAAGTATTCTACTTTACATGGTGATGTCCTCTTAGCTTATGTGTTGGGGCTCTCTTGCCTATGTTGTTTAAACAAAAAGAAAATAAATCACTTCAAGTGTTTTTCTTTTCCTTTTCTCAACAACTGGAATTCTAAAGGTTTAAAACTGTATTAAATGAATTCAAGCCTGTTGTTCCTGGAAAGCAAAGTATGGTCCTTCACATACTTGCAAGGAGAAAACAGACAGGCAGAACTCTTAAGATCATGGTGAAGACTATTTTTTTTTTTTTCTATCAAGCTGCTTTATTATTTTCATTTCACTCTTTTTGGTTTATGTATCAACATGATTTTTGTAGCACTTGCTTTTCAGCACTTCAGTAGAGCTTAAAGAACTAGGATACCATGTTTGTGGAGTGAAGAATGGAATCCATTTACGGGTGAATTTGAAGAGATTATCATCCAATTTTTTTCTCTTTGAGAAGAGCTAAATAGTAGTAACAAAGAGGCGACTTTTCTGACTGATGTAGAAAGGGATGTTAATGCTGTTGCTCCCGCTAACACAGGATATGGTTTAAAAAACAAACACAAAGCTATGTGGGAATCAGACGTAGGCTGCTTGCTCAGATGTGACCAGAGGCTCGTGGTAATGTAGGCAGGACTTGAGATGAGTGCTGTAGACAAATTGGACACAAGCAGATGGGGGACTGAATGATGCAGTGAGGTTGGGGGTTGGATGATTCCTCTGTCAATTCTGTTTGAGGTGTCTGATTGCTTTGGGAAAAGGGGGAATAAACTTATTTGATCTTGCTGTGACTGGCTACCTTTTACAGTCTACCTGCAGTGAAGAACTAAACAGGTTGATCCTCCTTATATTCTCCTAATAATGTGCCTTGTTTCCAGTTTGGATCAGTCTCCTCCCCATAGGTAAGAGCAGTAGCCAAAATAGGCTGATACAGATACTGTTAGTTTGGGAGCACATGCTTTTTATCAATAGGGTCAGAAAGGACAGAGTAGTGAGCCAGCAGGAGGGAGAACTACTTTCTCCTCTCCACTGGTGTACCCCTAAATTTTCTTGTCAACCTACCTTATATTCCCTTTTGACATTTGATACAAAGACACCATCTTGCACCTGCAGACCTTCATACCATGGGCTTTTTAATGAGACTTCAAGCAAGGATGCTGCTTGTACTAACTGATTTGTCACAGGGAAGCTTTTTTTCTTGCTAGGAGCCATACATCAGTCCCAGATTTATTTTTACATAGGTCATTATACAGCTGCTGGTGGATAACTTTTGATTAACAATGATGATAAGATAATTGGGACCATCTGACCCAGATGTGGTAGAAGGCCTCCCTAGCTTGCAGCACCTGATCTTCCTCGCTACTCTGTCCAAAACAAATGTACCTTTCACTGCTACCTCAAGGCATGTAGAAATCCATCTGTAATTTGGATATGGTGGTGTATCTTTTTAGATTTTGACCTCAAGACTAATAATTCATAGCGGTAGGCTCCATGTGATGTTTGCAGTCTTTCAGAATTGTCATTACCTTGATAGAAACATAAGCTAACATCGTGTATCTCCCATTACCCCAAAGAACTGACCAAAACATTCTGACCTTGTTAAAACTACAGATGTGTCTCCTTGGAGATAATGACTTGATCTTTTGAGATTCCTCTTTCCGTATTTTTTTCCTTTACAGCTAATTGCTACTTAACTTCAACAAAGACAGAAAGGGCTTTCATTTTAAGGATTTCCTGCTTGTAATCAAGGATGCTGCTTTCCTGTATTAAAAAAAAAAAAAGACTTTTCAAAAGGCAACTTCATGCCTTTTTTTTTTAATGCTGTTTCTTCATAAGGTCTTTTTCAGTGTCATAAACTGCTTCATGTTTCTCCTGAACTTCATTTCAACAGAGGATTACTTTGGTTCACATGAATTGGGACATAGTTCTGGTCATCCAATAAGCTATAGAACAACTGTGAAGAAAGTAAAACATAATTTAAGGTAAAAAGATTTGTTACCATGCCCATCCTATTTTCCTTCCACATGAGCGGAAGGGTCACAGTTGCTTTAGAAATATGTGACTGAAAGAGACCACCTGAGTTTGAAAGTTATTTCTTGTTCTTCCCAATCCTCCTTCTGCATTGCAGACTATTGAGTAATAAAAGTTTAGTCAAAGAAGTTTGGGAAAAAACATCAGTGGGAACAGATCCTCGAAACAGACATTTTGCATTTTCATGTTCTCTGATGTGGTGACTGACATGTCAACCTTGTTCAGTTCGCTGTTGTTGGTAATGCCATCATATACTCGGATGATGAGTTGTCTTTGGTTCTCCCTTCTTCCATCATCACTAGGAAACCCCTTTCCTTTCCGCGGGGTAAGCTCCAAGGTGTGATGCAAGTAGTTGCTTGGGATACACAGGGATAACAGACACCACATGTGTCTCAAAGTGACATCTGAGAGTACAAGGAGGGTCTGTTCAAAAGCTGTTGCAAGCAAAGAAAATTAGGTCTTTGTTTCCTCTGTCACCTTTTCTGTGCTCTTGAATTCTCAGCCTCGTACCCTCTTTGAGCCTATTGATCAAATAGGAGGAAGGGGAATGCTTCACCATACTTTCACTTTTTCTTTACATGCTTGCCCAACAGTGTATATATATTCTTTATGAACAGATTTTTACCCTGCAGCAGTGTGAAGCTGGCATACTTGTGTGCCCACCGGCACAAAGCAGCAGAACTGAAGCTGAGCAGAGTCTCAGGTTTGTTTGGTTTGGTGAAGCAATGAGCCTGCTTAGGTTTGTTTTTAATCCTCTTCTCTCTCCCACAGGAGAGGGAGGTCTTCCCACCTACAAGAGCTAGAAATCTTATTCTTTTTATGCTTCCTCCCTACCATAGAGTTCCTTGTATGTGCAGTGTTTATTTCTTCATGATCTCAGAATGGCATGATCACCTGCATGATTTTACCAGTTTGGAGATGCCAAACAGATTATGTAGCCTGGTGTGTGCAATTAGTCATCTTGGTTCACCTTGCTAAGAAATCTGGCCTCTGGGGAAGTCCTTGATTGTGTCATCTCTTAAAAGAAGGTCTTCCTTTCAGCTGCTTGTGGCCTACTTCTGGCATTTGCATTTGTGCATCTCCTCAGAGCCTTCTAGGAATAGAAATTACTTTTAATGCCTCTCTTGTTCTACCTACTTCTGTTAATTAAAAAAAAGGAGTTTTTGGTCTCCTGTTTCTTCACACAGTATGCTGGGGAGTCTAGGCAGCAATTTATACTGTATCCGTAGTAATAGATTCAATAAGGCTGGACCCCTTTCTTGTTGGCTTGACTGACTTCTCTCTATTCCTGTGTCTTTTTGCCTTTTAACATGTCAGGATCTCCTTCTACAAGTATGTACTGGAATTGGGGCTCCAGTCTACAAAGCTGCAGTGTGAGAACAAAGAAGACTTTAGTATTTTCCTTGGGACTTCCATAAAACAAAATGTATAAAACATCTCCATTAAAATGTCTAGATTGATGAAGAGAAGGGGGGAAAAAAAGGCAAGCCTTTTCCTCCAGCAGTAGCTTGATTAATGGATTTATTGTTTGTACAGATTTTGTCAGGAAGCCATATGGCTTGAGGAAAACAAAGAGGAAGTCGCTGATGTTGAGAATCTGATTTAATAGGGGTCCCTAAGGACAGAATGTGGCTCTTATCCTTACTCCTTCCCACTCACTTTGCAAAGTTGTCTGAGAAGAGTTTTAGTGCTTCAATAGAGCTAAAGATAATGTGGCTCTGTTTGAGTGGAAGTGTCGGTCCCTACTGCTGGATCAGCATCACAGCTACTCTATTCTCAGGTTAAAAATCCACTATTCTTTGCCTGTTGTTTAAAGTATCCTGGAGTAGTTAACAAGGAACAGTAACTGAAATGTTCACTGCTTGCATCTTGGCAGTTGATCAGTTTGCAATAGATGAAGACAACTTTAGCATCTTGAAGCTTGAGCTCTCATAGTTTGGGCTGAGACGATATTTCTCTCCTCTCTACCCTTCCTTCCCCCGGCAAAATTCAAGCATGTACATCTCTGGATTAACTGAGTCACCATCTGTATCCTACAACCAGATTTATTTTCCTGATCTGATGTGTGTATATGGGGATTGATAAGTAACTGTGGCTCAAGCACTGGTGATTTAACCTGATGTGGTGGGTTAAATGATCTATGACTGTTCGAATCTAGTTATGACTATGTGGTGAATAAACCCGAGTAGAGAATCTAAAGCAATGTTCTGTAATGGAACTGCAAGCAAATACATTAAGGATGTTTAACAAGCACTTCTTCTTTGTATGAAATTACAGCTTCTCAGCTGAGAGGCATAAACTCACCAAAACCTGGTTATGGTAATTTCAGAGCTAAAGTAAAAGGCTCATGTGAACCATTAGTAATTGTTAGTGGGTCCACAGAGTGGAAAGCACAAAACATCACTTCACAAAAACATATTCTGACAGTTCGGGAATTTAATGAATATTGGTTTGTGAACGAAAGCTAAGTAGTCAGCTGGTGGTAGTGAAAACAATTTGATATGTACCTGAGATCTCTGGAGCTCCTGAATGTCCTATTTTGAAGTTTTTGGCCATAATGAAAAAAGTAATTAGTCCTATAGGGCTTCGATGTGTAGTGCGTGTGGTCTGGTATTTTACAACAGGCCAGTCCTTTCTTTCCAGATCTTTAAGAGGTTTTTGTTGTTTTCTGGACCCTTATGACATGCTTACACTGGAGCTGGTACTTATTGAATGTTTTCATATAGCTCTGACAGGTACTAGGAGAAAAACAGTTTGTCTTGACAAAATTCAGTGGCTGACAACAGTGGAAGAGGAGGTGCTAAAAGACTAGAGGAAAGTTTTCCTGATTTAGATCTATTCTTCTATGCTTCTGTCAAATTGTAAAGTTCCCATTTAGTGTTATGCGTAATAGATATGTTCCTTTAAAATATTATTCAGAAAGTCTTTAGTGGTGAAGGTTTAAAAATAACCACTTCTCACATGTTCTCCTTGGCTATGACATAGTGTTAGGCAATGTTTGTAAGTCTGTTACAATGATGCTGTTAAACATCATTGTAGTAAGCATCCCTTCCAAGCTGATTAATATTAGTCTTAATCAGCAGTTTGGGATTTGTTATGCTTTGCCTAGTTTGTTTGACTTGTTATGCGTGCATTGGCCGTGATTCAGTACTGCAAGGGAGTCAGAGTATGCAGTTCGAGAGCGCTTGGAGGTTTTTACATCTGGAACACCTCCAGTGTGAGGATTATTTTCCTTAAAAAGAAAATTAGGAAAGAAGATTGTGAAATAGTCTCCTGTATTTACAATTTAGCGGTGGTAGATGCTCGTGACTACCTAATACAGTGCTTAGTTTTTTCCTAATGTTCTGGAAAGCTGTTGAGATGTTGTTTACCACACTTAGTTATTTATAGCAGGAAAATGTCACACCAGGTATAAGAGGCAGCAAATTAAGTGCAATATTCCACATTTCTTTTGAACTAACTTTTAAAAAATAAAATACTACTGGTATGTAGCAGGCCGTTACGTATCCATATCTATAGGTGCTAGGCGAACACTCTGTTTTTCCAAAGCATTAAAGGGAGAAGGGGGAACAGGACTTTACCTTCAAGAAGGTAGTTTTACTAATGTATAACAATGTTTCAATTTTTTCTTCTAGCAGCTGACCTTGTGAGGAGAGTTGACGCCTATGGCTGGAGTAGCAGATTGCGCTAGGCCCGCTGCATAAGCAGACATCTCTGTCTTCATCTGCAGGTAAGAAGTTCTGACTAAAAAACTTCAAATAAGAGTTTTCCTTTTCTCTTCTGAAAGTACTTGCACAGAAAGCACACCAAGAACTCTAAAGCTTGAAGAACTTCATAAATGCATGTTCATCGCTCCCACTTTCTTCCTAAGGTTAGAAATCTGAGCAAGATCCCAGCTCCCCTGCTCTGTGCAACACCTGTTGTCTCAAAACAGTTGTGTTTCGGAGCAGACCTGCAATGGTCCCGCCAAGTTTCTCTCTCCTGTGATGATGCGATCTCCGTGTGTATGCCCCCCCAGCTGTGTAGGAGGGAGACCCAAGGCTAACCTGTTGCTGGGGAGCGTGCCCTGATGAGAGGAGGCTCTTGTCCCTGGCTTGTCTAGTTGTCAGGTCTTCTGGGGCAGCAGCTCTCGGTGCCAGCAGCAGCTGGTAGGGGTCTTGTAGGTCAGGTAATCTGCTGTGGCTGCCCATGGGTTTGGGGATTGCAGGCTGCAGCTGCCTCTTGGGTTGTGCTGTAGATATGCTCTGAGCAGAGGGCCCCTATCCCCTTTGGTTTGATGGAGTTCTTGAGTTCATTTGGGGAGGGCGGCATTTTCTGGTTTTTGGTGGTTTGTTTTTTTTTTCTTCAAATAGAAGTTCTGCAGGAGAAGTACTGTGACTTGTGTAAAAAAACCACCCCCACCAATCCTGCAGTCCAACTGTTTCCCATTCTTAATGTGAGTGTACATTTAAAACACAATGCTGGATATGAGGAGATGTCCTCAGCTCGGCGAGTCAGACATTGCCAAAAATCCAGAAGAGATGTCAGGAAAAGAAAATGGTAGCAGATAATGCTTTTTGTGATAATGTGATTAATTTTTGATGTAGTAGAAATATCAGAACTTAGAATTCAATGCTATAAAAATATATACTGGCAGATTATGCATTGGTATTACTTTTCATATTGCTTTGATTTTTGAATTCTGTTTTATGGTGTAAATGAAGCTGGTGAAGCAAGTGGGGGAAAATCACTCTGCTAATGTGTCCTGGAGTCTGTGAGCAGAATGCATTTTGTTCTCTGGCTTGTTATCATTTACAGGCCTTAGTTAAAGCTAATTTGTCTCATGTACGTATGGCAGCTTTTAAGTGGTAGACTTCTATATCAATCACACCTCCTTCAGCATTTTTATGTATAGAATACCATTCTACAACTCCTATTTCAAATATAATATTTTGTAGTAGTATTCTGTTGATAATTGAAGCAGGTGAGGGACCAATGTAACTAAATAGAATAAAATACTTGGGTCATTTGCCAAAATGATAGCTTATCTTACGTTTAAGTTCTGTGTATCTGAAATACAGGCAAGCATAAAGGTACAGCAGCTTTTTCTTGCTACAGGAAAGGCTGAAGCACACGATTATTGGTGGTTCTTCCAGCCCTGTAAGAATAGGCAGTAGTACTGCATGGCCAAAAGTATTTACTTTCATTGTCCTTAATGTAGTGTAGAATGTTAACTAGTAGAAACACATATACACATATATACATATATAAAATGCAGTGTATATACTAGATAGAAGCTTTGTTGAAGTGTAGCACATATATATATGTGTGTATGCATTTGTACGTGTATATATAGCATTAAAAATGCTGTATTGTCTTGGAGTTTAGAGACTGATACTGTCTTAAGTTGTCCTGTATTTGGGAAGTCTTTTGACTTATTCATTAAAGTATTTTTCAGTGTCACATTCTAGGTGTTATGTATTTCTTTAATGTAAAGCAGTTAATTTCTAAAGCAGACATTTCCAGAGTGTTAATTGCTGCCTGCAACTGACACAACATATTCTTGCTAAAGAGTATGATGATTCTGTATGATGGAGTAGTACCAGCGATGAAGATAGTCCTGTTGACTGAAACAGCATGCAGAATTTATAGAGACACTGGTCTCTTATTTTTCTCATGTGGCGTTTAGCTAGAGCATGCATGCATATATATATATATATTATGTGTATATATGTGTATATATATATTATGTATATATGTTAACCTGTAACTCCAGGAAACTGAGAATGTGGGTGGTATTGAGTCAGGTTTTCTTTTGCCAAGTTAAAATATTTTAAGTATTTGATGTGACTATTATTTGAGTAAATTCCTTTCAGTGGAGCAAGTCTGTGGCTAGCTGCCAGGTGACTAGAGTGTCACTCCTTTATTTGTCACTTTGAAATGAACCATGTGAGTTATGCTCTTTCAATGATTTTATTTTATGAGAACAGGAGGTATGTGCCTGCTGAAAATTTGTCAAGATGGTGCTTGCCCATCCTCACATGGGGAGAGTTACTCTTTTACCTTTGCTTGTTTTGAATAAACCAATTTTTTTCCTTGTAAGCATCACTAATCTAATTTGTTATTATTATGTGACTTCAGTTTGCTGTCTATTTTGGGGCACAAGAGAAAGGGTCAACTTGTAGTATGTGGTTTATTAAAACACTTTCTCAGCTGAAATCATGAAGTCATAATAGATTTTTGTACTTTAAAAAAAATTAAAATCCACTTTTATTCAGTGTCAATCAATAAATAAAATGAGAGAAGAAAAACAGCATTATACCAGTATATAAATCTGTGGCTCCTGCATGTTTTGGATAGTCTTTACAGTCTGGTTCCTTCATCTCAGAGAGAAGGCAGTAGAACTGGAAAATGCTTAGAGGAGGAGGGTAGTAAGGATGATGAGAGATGTGAGCAATTTAGCAAGCTAGGACTTTTCAGGCCAAAAGAAAAACAGCCTAATGTAGGAGGGAACCCTACAAAATCATGAATGAGATGAAGGCAAACAGGACTTATTTTATTCACTCTACCAGCACAAGAACCAGTGGACATCAAATGAAGCTAATAGAAACCTAGTTCAGAACAAACAAAAAGCAGGTAATTCTCCATACCACAAGAATTAGACCTGTGGAACTCCTTGCCACGAAGCTCTGGAGACTGAAGAGTGGAAGAGGAATCCAGCTGAGGCGAATAAATACAATTCACACCTGTGAATCCTGGAGCTGGGGCCAGCTGGAAACCAACAGGGCTTTCAGGAGAACTATAAAGTATTCTTGCAGCCTTTTTGTTCTTCCCTAGGCATTCGCTATGACTCCTTGTTCCTTTTATTTTTATGGGTTAGGAATTTTAATGTCCAATATATTTCTTGTCTTCTAGCTTACTGAGGCAAGGTCTCAATCTTTTCCACAACAGCATCAGTCAAGGTTTCAGGTCCTGATCCATGTTCCTCCAAAGGGGCACTACCCCTCTCGCTGCTTCTGTTTCTTCATGCAAGTCATGTAGGACAACTGTCTGTCTTGTGCTGAGACTTTGTAGTGGTGCAAACTGTTTCCTTTTGAATGTCATAGTCACAGTTGTAATTGCCTTTGAACGGTTTACTAGCAAAGATAAGCTGCTGCTAGTCAGAATAAATGTGTTTTATATCACCAGATGGTGAAAAATCTTAGTCACCCTCAAGGGTGATGGATTTTTCTTGTTGGGGCTTCAAACATCTACCATGTAAGGTCAGTATCAGTGACCTGCTTAGTGATGAATCCCTGTTGGAGACAGATTTACAGGGCTGGATGGATATTTGGTCTTGGCCCAGTATGCCTCCTCTTATGATCTTCAGGTGTTGTAGATTCTCTGGAATTGTCTCTACAGCTTTGAAAAGTAGTAGTTCAGGACAAGGGGGTTTTTGTGAATAGTAGGTGGTCCAGGACCCTTATACTTCTTCATGAAACTTTCTTCAATTGATAAATTAGAATTTCAATCGTGTCTCTACTTGATTTCAAAACAGAGGAGTAACCTTCTTTGAGAAACTTTTTTCTTCTTCTACAACTTAAATATGAAAAGTGGACAAAAATTGGCCTGCTTGAGAATTATAGACCTATTTTCCTTGAAGTTCAGTGTAGGTCTGTTCGCTGTCCACATTGATTTAACTCACACAAAATCTTAAATACAGTTGACAAAACCTTTGGTTTGAGAGTCACTTCAGAGGCTTTCACTAGTAGCACACTACTACTTTTTTTTTTTTTGACTAGTGATTCCTTACTGGGTCAGGAGCCTAGTGTATAGTACTGCTTTCTTGAACACCCTTTCCCTTTCCATTTGCATGGCCTGCAAAATTTTTCTACCTGGTTATCCACTCTGTGTGGTTTCCGAACACAGAAGGGGAGATATTACATTCTCTGGGAAGCGTAATGAGCAACAAGACCAGACTTTGTTGGTGTTTGAGCATTGAGACTTCATTTGTATCCTCCAGCTGTGAGTAACTGCTGAAGTGTTTTGTGGCTTGTGTTGTGCATGAAGTAGATGTCTTTGACCCTCCTGAGCCAAGAGATACTTCTGCTACTGGCTGGACTAAAAAACCTGGGTGTGCTCCCTTCCAGAACTGTATTTCTGCCATGTAAGCAGGGTGGAATTTCTTTTTCATCTGAATGTCCCAGGTCATGAATCAGAAAATAGCTCATTCATTAATCTCGCTGTGATTCTGCCACCCCCCCCCCCAGTCTTTGCTGCTAGGATCTACTGAAAGGAATGAAGAGATGGGACAAAGTTCCCGGGTGCTCTCTAAAAGGATCTCTGGTTCAGGGAGAGTTTCCCTGACAGGCCAGGAAGTTTGCGTTGATGTGAGAAATAATCTCAAAGGAAACGTGCTCCCTCTTGCATTTTCATTGCTTCTCTTGCATGTTTCACTGTGTATACACCTTTCTCATCCTGTCTTTTGGATTGAGTCAGTATAGGAAAAAAAAGAGATTGCTTTGACAATGTTATCACTGGGATCCTTGAATTTTGCAGCATTCTTTGGATTACAAGAAATGCTTTTCATCTCTTTTCTCTCTCCATTCCCCGCTCCGGAGTTCAGCACAGCACAATGTACCTCTTGTTCCCTTGCTATCTGTGTTGCAGCTCTTTAATGACCTTGCACTTGTTCAGACTGGTGGGACAGCATAGCTGAAGTTGAAGATACCATGATGCATGCATCTGTTTCTTTCCTTTTCCTCACTTGTTCACATTGTTATTATGTGTAGCTTCTTGCATTCTCATTTAAGGCTTCTTTTCCTTCCCTTTCTTATTGTCCTACGTAAATCTGTCCTTACATAAAACTTAGCTCTTACATCCCGATCCAAATGGTTTGTTTACATGTGCAGCACCTGTACTTCAAATTTCTGGAATGCATTTAAAGTTGAATACCATGACTTTGTTTCTGAGGCAATATACTGGTCTTATGTTTAAAACAATGGTAATTCTGCCAGTGGTTTTTCAAAACTGGGATTTATTGTTTTCTTGCCAACTGAGGGCAAACTGAAAATGGAATGTCTCTGAAGTGGAGACAGTATGTCTGGAAACAAGGACAGAAGTATTGATAATAAGTGATGGGGAGGGTGGCGTGTGGAAATGCCACTTAGATGAAGAGAAAGGAAAGCCTAGCTTTTCTGCTTCAACAATATTTGATTCATTCTTTACTACTTGGGACATGGGTCGCCATGTCCAAGCCCTTGGTGTTGCAGGCAAACCATTTCAAACTTTTGTTCATTACTTCATTGAGCTTTGGCAAGGTTTGCATCCTCTCACTGCTGCACTTGCTGGGTTGGCTTTTTTCTGTAGAGCAGTGAAAAGAATGGGGTCATGCGTTTCCTATGGACCCTAACTTTAAACGTTAAGCTAGCCTCACTGACCTTTTTGAGGTCATAGTTTGGTTTTTATTAATTTATTGATCACTAGAGAATTCTGCAATATTCTATTATTTGTAGTAGCAACATGTAGAAGACCTCACGTGATGCGTGTTTAATGATACACAGTCATTAAACATTTGAGAGGAAGAAATATGTGCATATTACCTAACTTCTAAAAACAGCTCAAAGTTTTTTCCCCTTAACGTTTGCATAGCAGTAACTAAAAATGTAGTTTTCCCAGCCTGCAACTGTAAAGATAGCATTGATTTTTGCACTAATTGCAATGCATGTTAGTCATTTCTCTCTCTGGCAGGAAAGAAACTGCTTTTTGGAGGCATGTCATTTGATACAATGTTTTTTCTTTTTTTCCATAAAAATTTAGCAATTCTGTAGACTGCTTCCTACAAAGGATAGCTTTGCAGTGTTTAAAAATGAGGATTTCTAGGCTTTAAAAAAATAAAAGTTTACCTTTTGAATTTTAGTTGTTAAGGAAGCACGCTTTAGTAATTGATATCTTGAAGTGAGAAAGAAAAAATAGCAGCTAAATGAAGTCAAATTTAAAGTTTATCTTGTTTGTCAAATCTGCAAAAATCTCACTTAGAAATACCTTCAAGTTAAAGTTCAGACCATTTGTCACTAAACAAGAAGAGAAACGTGGATGCCTGTCTTCACTCTTTAAGTCTAGCTTTGTACTTTTAAAAGTAATTTCAGACTTCTTTTGTATAACCTTTCCTAGGTCTGAGAAGGCTTCTAATTGAAGGCTTAAAGCTTCTCCAGGAAGCTGTAGAACCACACAGTTTTTCACAGAGCTGGCCAAGTCTGGCACCTGTCATTTGTAACAGGATTATTACATTTTGAACAAAGCATCGCTTTGAATTCCATAGCAAGGCTTTGTTTCTTCACAAAAAAGACTGAAAGCCCATGTGCTTTCAAACAAAACTAAAAGGTTAAGATTCCAGATTTCTTCTAAAAACAAATATTCTGTGGCTATGTGTGTAGCTTTGTGCTGGGCGAGGAAATTATTATTTTCAGAGTGGTCTTTTTCAGTTCACCAGCAAAGTCCCTTTCAAAACAGAAAAATTAAGTTTTTGGCTTTTTAACCCCCCCCCCCCCCCCTTTTTTTTTTTAAGCATAATCAAAATTTTCAGCTTTGTTTCATCCCTAGGCTTTCTCATCAATTTGGATTATCAGTAAGGAAGGGAAGCAAAGGGTTAGACTGCCAGAATTCATTGCGTTATATTTTTGTTTAAAAGATCAGTGGTGAGCACAGTTCTAAATAAGGTTCAAGCCTTTCCCTTGCCAGAGGGCATTTGAACAGGACTTCCTAAGCTGAGTCTTCTCAGTTTGATACATTGAGTTTGCTTCTCTCTCGATGGCTCTGTCTCTGGGAGATTCCTGGGGGTTCAAAGTCCCTGTTGCAGGGAACACCTTAGTTGTGCACGTGAAATGAGAGGCTGTCTGGAATGGTTTTCCTCAAAATCCTGTAGCCTGATGATCAGCATGATTTCTTGGGGCATAGGAGATCCTCATCTCGTGGTGTGTGGTTTTTTGGGGTTTTTTTGGTGGTTGTTTTTTTTTGAGAAAGATCCCTTAAAGCAGAGTGTTGGCAAGGAACTGGTGTATGCATTTGTGCACTTAAGGTATTTCACTAAGTAAAACTATGTAGTTTTAGCACAAGTATTCGATCTGAAGGTCAGAACATAGTTTAGAAGGTTTATAACTTTATTTCACTTCTGCTCTGATTTGGAGGAAGGTCATATTTTTAAAGATGCTTGTAGTCAGATCCTTGCTCTCAAGAGGCATTATGTGTATGCTTAATTTTCCTGTGAATCTACTAGTATGTACGAAGCAAAGCATGTGTTCGAGCCTCTTTGGACTTGTGGTTCTCTCTTTGTGTTTGTGAGTGGAAAGTAAGATCTTGTAAACCATGATGGTCTTCACAGATTATGCAGTAAAGATTGGCAGTGTGTCTTCTCTTACCATATCCAAGAGTCTTACTTGCAAAGTACAAACTCCAACACTGTTATACTAATTTAGTATCATAATATATATCACCAGTAGTTTGCTGTTATTAATTGAAACAGAGACACCTTGCTGTGGAGCATGCTTGGATAATAGATGCTTAATTTTGTTGGCAACCTTTTTGATGTAAAAGGTAAAAAGAGAGTAACTAAAACATAGCTACCATGTGTATGTTCACTCTTTGTCCCCATGCTGGAAAAAGTTATGGGATGTTATTTAGATGTTCTTAGATGTTTCCTGTCTATCCAAACAGGAAAACAGATAATTAATGACTCTGCTCAAACAAGGTTTTCAGTAAATGGGGAGAGGAGTGACTGTACAGTGATGTTCATTTGTGGATAGGTTTGGATTTTTTTTCTCTGAAAATAATGCTCTTCCACATGTTTTTAACTTGGTTTTGAAATGTAAGACTTCAGAAATGCACTTGATTTTGAGAGGCTCAGACAGGGTCAGATAGCTGTAATAGTACTTGAAGAGAAAATGCTGTTAGTGTGCTTCCTGCAACACAAACAAATTGTTTTGATGATTGTTTCTGGTCATTTAATTATATAAACATCAGACCACTTGCATCTAAAGTGGACACATAGTCAGGAAGCTGAAACATGTTATTCTACTGAGGGTCTTGTAAGGATGAAGCTTATATACTGTTTTCAAGTATTTCCAAGTATAATCTAGAATAGATGGAAGAAGCTGGCTGGAATTTTAAATATAGAAACAAAGGCTTTATTCAAGCAACTTAATGTAGCAATTAATTATGGCCTTGGCATTTCAGTGTAACCAGTGATGATAATTTTTTTTTTTTTTAGATTTTTTTTCAGATCAGATGTCTTGGAAAAATGGGAGTTGTTCAGTTTGGGGGCTGGGGAGTGGTGTGGCAGTGGCTTGTTTCCCAGTTAGCTGTGCACACTGTGTCCAGCATATGCGGCCTGTGTGTCTCCTCCCTTCCCTGCGACAGCACTCTCCAGCCCTTTCTTTGAAATAAGTCATGGCATACAAGCGAATGCAAGAACCGTGAGATATATTAAAATTATATCTCGTGTTAACTTGTGGTGTTGGCTTAGTTCTTTACTCAGTCTCTCAGTAAACATGTATGATTTTCTTGACTTCAGCACATGAGCCATATTAACGGCGAAGCACTGCTCGTGCTTCTCTGTTGCTGAAAGCAATCTGGCAGTCCATGTCGAAAGCATGTGTAGGCTACTTTCTGCCATGCCATATGTTAGTGATGCATTTATCGCTATGGTTTGCTGGTCAATGCGCTTGTGCGTGCTCTAGCTCAGCTCCTGCTTTCACATATGTGCAGACAGTGCAAGCTGGAGGTATAAATAAATGTACATGGTAGTACAGACTTTCAAACTAAGATCTGACAAAAATGCTTTTGCAATTTGTTAGGTATCTTTACACACTTTATGTGCGTGTTAACAGGGTTGTGTCAGCCACATGAGAAGTATCTTTGCTGAATGTAGTGTTATCGGAGATTTTCAGAAGAGTTTGTGTAATTTATTTATTCTGAAAAACAATACAATGTGGGAGTCCTTGTCAGATAGTCATAAATCTTTGCCTACTCTTCAGAACGCGCAAGACATGTAATTCCCTCTCCCCTACGTGTACTTTTCTCACCTTTTTCACATAATCATAGAAAGTATTGGCTGGAAGGGTCCTTGGGAGGTCATGTAGTCCAATATCCTGCTTAAACAGAACCATCACCAACACAATATGAAGTCAGCTGTGGATTTGGTCTGGCCATGTCTTGAAAACCTGCAGGGGTGGAAGTTTTCACAACCAGCCTGGCTAGCCTGTTCTAGGGCTGCCCTCCCCTCCTGGAAAAGAAGTTTTTCCTAATATCCATTTTGAATCTCCATGCTATCCCTGGTCTTCAGAGCTCTTTGGATGCTCATTGGAATACCCTGTTCTCCCACCCTAGCATGCTGGGGTCCTGGGGGAGTTGGTACTCTCTAACTTTCAAACAAAATGTCTTAAGACACTTCTCTCAACACAGTAATGGCTAAACCAAAATACTAGAAGTAGTGCTTCTAACCTAGCTTCTGATGAATATTTGTAATGAAAACTTTTTGGTAAGATTTGAGACTATTTTACATCTTGTTATTGAAATCTACTTCAGAATTTGGTGAGGAAAAGAAATTGCCCTTCTTCCTTGTTTATTTCGTATCTGAAAGACTAACCTTGTAAAAAGTACAATGGTTTTATTAGAAGAAAACAAAGGAAAAGGACATCAGCAGTGTATTGTGTAGTTGACAGTCTCTAGTTCAATCCCTTCAATATACCCTTAAAGAGTTTCAGAGGGTTGGGGGTTTTTTGGGGCAATAAGGGGTGGGGAGTGAATCTTTGCTGTCTTCATAGCTAAAGAACTTCATATTTTCTTCACTGAAGCATAGCTCTACAAAATACAAAACTTAAATGTGAATGCAGGGAATCCCTAGAAAAATAACTTGTAAGTAGCAGTAGAGTTAGGGTTAAGGCTAACCCTAACAGCTCGTGTGGTCTGAGATAGGAGAGAATATAGATTTCTGAGAGTAACATATTAAACTTTCCATTTTCAGTTCCACAGTGGGTATATAAATCTTACCCTACATGTAGTTGGTGCAAAAGCTATGTTTGAACCGAAAAGAGAACTTTATCTAGAAAATATAGGTGGTAATGCAGTTTTACAGTGGAATCTCAAATGCCTTTAGTTTCCTGGGAGATGTGTCAAAAGTACCCGCAGAATTACTTAAATCACCAGCTTCTCCTTGCTATCTCAGTGCCAGTAACATGTTATAGAAGTGCTTTACAGGTAAAGAAAAATAGAGGTTTTAAAATAACATGGAAAGGAACTTGTATGTCATAGTCTATCACAAGTGGTTTAGATTCTCTTTTTACTGTGACATGTAAAGTCTATTCTGTTAGTCAGAGGTTCTAAAGTGAATCCATCACTTCATTGCCTTTATCTCAGATCTGAGATATGCATAACATGGGTAAAATATGCTCTTGAGCTGCAGTAGACCCCTTTGCAGGGGTGTAAAATGGGTATAAAAGCATGTGCATACATTATAACCTTTTCCTAGGTATACCAGCAACACTTTACCTGCTAAGTTTGCACAGAAATTTAGGAATTATGAGATAAAGTGCTTACTAGTCAAACGGATGTGGTATCCACTCACTTGAAAGTTTGTAGGAATGTACAAGATGGTGTGACTTTTTTTTTTAATAAAAGTAAAGTAGCAATAGTTTCCTCCTAAAGAGTGTTTCTAAAACTGCCATCTGCCTTTCTGTATGAAACCACAGAGGTAAACTGGCGGTTGAGCTGTGTATATGTCTTGATAAGCTTGGGCAAGTGGTTCTAATGCTGAATTCCCTAGTTTTAAGCTAGGAGGATTTGAGCGCCGCAGTGTTCCCTGAGCAGTTTTGTTTGGTTTTCATTACATTCACTTCACTATTTAACAAAACTTTTGTGTCTCAATACTTTATCCCGCACTCTGTGCTAGCTGACATCTGACATTCGGCCTACTTGGATCGATTCCTCTATTAAGAGAGAGGAAGGTTGTGCCTGTTTGACGGTTTTAAATTATAAGCTCCATTGGCAGTGATTTATGCTGAACTGGATTTGAATTGAATTAAGGTTTCCTATTTTTAATTAGGTTCTACACCGTGTCTTGGTGTTTCACGTTTTCTTCAGCTTTCTCTTGCTGCAATGAGCAAATACCTGTGCGTAATTAGTCATTACAGCCTGTTAGCTGCTTTTTATGTTCTCTCAGGAGTCATGCAGGGACCTTGGAATGTGGGGTTTGGGGGTTTTTTTGAGTGCCAATGCGGCTAAATATTGATGCTGTAGATTGACCTCTGCAAGAGATTTCCTGTAGTCTCTACACAGGTATTGCCCTAGGCCAATTTAAGGATCTCCGAGCCTGAAGTTCAGTCTACACCTTCACTGGTGCAATTTTAGTGTCTTTCCACATGTTCTTGCAGTGAGCTGGCACTAATGCCACAGGACATAAGTAGGTTAAGAAAGTTTTGTGCAGATTTCATAAGCTCTGTGTTAATGAAAATTTCTTCATGCTGGACTATTTCAAAAGTTTTAGGGGGAATCTATTGTCTTTTAGCGAGTGTGGAAATAATGTTGTTCTGTGATAGACTCCCTCCATTTGAGAAAATGAGTGCTTTCCATCACTGTGTTTGAGCCAAGGCAACATCCTTGGCACTTCTGTCTGACAGAGACAACTTCAAGGTTAAAACTAACCATAGATTAGATTACTAGGGTTGGGCTTCAAGGCAAAGTCCTGTTTCATAAAATACTTGAAGGGCAACTTGACCTCTGCAAGCAAATTTGAAGGGGGGGGGGGAGGGGGGGGAAGACTGGACCCTAAACATTATCTGCCAGTTATATTGTACTGCAATCTACATTTCCTCTCATCTTGCAACATCACAAGGAGAAAAGTCAGCAGAAGCAAGAAATCCTAATAGTTATCTGTTAGCATAACAGGACGGAAGGTTTAACTGTTCTGATTGTTCCCTGGATGCTGAGATCAGAACTTGATCACAGTTTCTGGTGCTGATTCATTGGAACAGTCAGTCTTACTTGATCCACAACTTAAAAGTTGCTTCAGGTAAGCTAAACGCTGACTGTTTAACTCCCTGGTTAATACACATGTGTTTGTATTAACCTGCCATTATATGTTGACAGGCAATAAGAATAATCGAGCAATTTAAGATGGAGAGAACTTCTGGGAGTGGACTAGATGATGCAGCACTTGTCCAAAGCATGTCCTAAAATTAAGCTGATATACTGTTTTGCTTTGGAGTGTGCTTTTTTCAAATTTTGCTGTCCCTGTGGTATATTAAAATATTGAAAATGTAAAAGATAATAAGTGAATTAGGTTTTCAGTTTATTGTTTAGCGTGAAGGTGTGTCTGTCTACAGGCTTTCTTTCCTCCCTTGAGTTAATGCTTTCAGAATACTAAATGATTGGGGTTTATTTCATAAAAGTTTAACTTTTTTTTTTCCTATTATTGAATAACTCATACAGAGATATACATCTTGTCCTGTTTTTAGTCACTGTTGGTCTTTTAGAGTGTCTAAAAGAGATCTTTTGTGTTTCACCCTCTGAAAGTTAATCCTGTATCACCCAGTGGTACTGTACTGGAGCCCCTGATGCACACTTTTCTCTCTGTGCTGTGGGAAACGTACAGTGTGAGCTTCCTGAGTTCTCATCTTTGCTGCCAGGACTTTGTCCTTTCATTTCTATGAAAGGATTTTTTTAAAATCTAAACTGTGTAAGCAGTATTAAGAACTGAAAATTGTTCCATACCATAAGAATGCCTTTAATTACCAGGTTTATAGAGCTAAAATCCCTCTTGCTTTTCCTGCAGTCTCATGTACATTGGTGTTTTGGCTTCCTAACAGCAAGAGAAATGATACATGCCCTCATCTAACATAGATACTTACCTGAAAGTGAAAGATGGGTTTTGAGGCCCTTCAAACAAAGACGAGTCTAGAACCCTGCTCCCCCGCTTCAGGGATAAATGCTCAGAGCTACTACATACAGTCTCCTCCTTGTCCCCGAGGCTAGTATTCAAATCCAAAGGAAAAAATTCAGTACTAAAATTCTTGAGAAGGACTTTGAGCTGTGAACATTTTGCATAGTGCAGCTCCCCCTCCTTACCCAGCCTGACTGAAGAGCCTGAATGCAAAAGATGTGTTTGGAGGTGCATCTGTCTCGGGGGGGTTTGGGCACACTGACACTCAGTGGCTGTCCCCAGATATTTACTTCTGTCCTTTTGCTGCACTGAGTAGGGAGCCCTGGCGCTGCAGGTTTTATGAAGTCCATTCCTGGAGCCCAGAAAGAATGTAGCGGCGTCCAGCATACCTGTAAGGAAGTCTTGCTCGTGGTCTGTCTTTACCAGGGAATATAACCCTACAGAGTTGCTTCCAGTCAATGTCATTCATTGCTGTCTTAAATGCTGCTTTATAAAGCTTTCCTGTCCATTCTGGAAGCTGAAGTACTATCAGCTGGAGTTTGGTTTCAAGCCTGAAACTATGCTGCTCAGATTTCTGTTCTTACACTGTTATTCTTCAAAGTGCTCACGCAGCAGTGTGTTCGTTCTGATGTGAAGGTAAGAACTCATACCCCTGTTTGCTTTTGCATTTCTGCAAGCGTAATATTTGAGGCATGATGGCATGTGGAAGAAAGCATTACAACTTGGGCAGGGCTAGTATCTGATCTTTTTTCCTGCAGGTTTTCATAGCATGTTTATCCTTAAAAGTATGTTTTGACAGAGCGCAGCAGTTATTGTGCAGCTGACAGTGGATTACAATATTGTTTGTTTAGGATTCAGAAGCCTAGTATTAGATTGCATCTTGTCAGCAAAGTGTAGGATATTCCACATGGTACCTGCACATGGAAACAGTATGACCCCAGCCCTCGCAGTGGAATTCAGATAGTGATACTGTTCTCTAGCTTTTATTTCTCTAGTAAAAGGCATGAGATTGTAGGCGTGTAGCTTTATGCCGTAGTTGAATGTGCCTCAACTTTGTGAAAGCAAAGATTTCAGAAATAGCTTGGAGGTACTATACTCTGTCTCTGGATACACCTAGTATTAAAGCACTACTAAAGCAAGAAAGTATATTATTAACAGTGAAAGCTCTCAGGTTTGGTTAGTTCAGCCTAAATGTTTCAGTTTCCTGTATCTAGGATCCCAGTGAGCTTTTGTAAGTGGAAGGACTGCAAATAGTTGAACAAGCAGGACTTCAGCTCCAAAGTTGTTTTTAATTAAAGGCTTTCTCTTCTGCGGACTACTCCCACATAGAGGGTTGGAAACTCATAAGTTTCCATGCATAGAATTTTTCTTTATTCCCCAGGAGGACAACAGACTTGACCACCTACAAAGGATGCAGATATTGCAGTGAAAGCAAACTGCTTCCTCTCCAGGCAGAGATTGCCTGGGAATTAAAATAAGAGCTGAAAGTTTAGATTGTACTTTTCTTCCTGCAATCCATGTGCAACATGATGTCATTTTACAGAGAAATCCAAACTACTACTATTTACTATTGACTGTGCTGGTTGCATACACCAGATGAATTCTCAGGCAATGATAGTAGCTGTTCCAGGTCAAAGTTTAGGCTGGTCAGTATGTTGAGGAGGGAATTTCACCATAACCTGAATTTGAGTGCAAAAGCATTAAAAGTGACCTTACTGTGATCTTTAGCTCAGGGGACTGGATTTCTTACATTGAGAGCAGGTTTAATCCTTTCTTTTCAAAATGTTGCTGAACTATATTGCTTCAAAAAAGGGAAACTAATCAAAACTTTGTGCCTGGAATGTTGTGAAGAGCTTGTTCTTTTCTTACCAGTATCATTGTAGCTGTCACAGTCCATTTGGATACCAGAAATTTATAGGACAACATACTCTGTAAAATAAACTTTATTTTGAGTTCATTAGGAAACATACACAGCAAACAAGGGCTCAGTCCCCTTTGTGCAGACTAGTCTAATGCATGAATTAACTAATTCATCACTGAATTCATGAGGTTTCTAACTCACAAGTTCTCTAATACATAACTCATAACTTGCAACTTGTGCACCTGTGAGCAAAATAGTTATCTAGCTGATGGTGAGGATGCTCCTCCTTTCTCCTCCATCATGGTGTAGGTGTCCCCTGATCAAACCGGAAAGCGTGAAAGCCTCAGCAGCCCAGCTGCTGTTGGATCCGCTTCAAAAGCTTTTTGGGTACACTGATGTACTTATACCTTCCAGCTTGGAAGTTTGATTAATACTGTTTGCACAAGTTAGCAGATTCTGAAGAAACTACCAGACAACAAGTATGCAAGGATTATGGCTGCAGGAGACTGCAAGCTACAGATGATAATGGCTGCATAATGACCTTTGGCTCTTTCTGGCCACCATGTCCTGCCTATGTGCTGCCCTCGCTTTGACCTAATAGCGCTGCTTCCAGCATACATCAGGCCTTAGCATGAGCTGTGGGTTAGCCAAAATCTGAGCAGGAGTTGAGTGAACAGTCACACTAGCTTGTAGACAGCAGAGCTGAAAGTGTCTTCTAGGGGCTCAGGGGCAATCTGGGATCTTCCCGTTCCCAGTGGAAGGCTGCTGCCTTGCAATCCTGCCTCTTCCAGTGCCTTCCCTTCAGAGATGTGCAACTGCATCTCTACAGAACATGGCTGTTTCTGAATAGTAATACCTTTCAAAGCACTTCAGCATGGGGTGCCTTTATGTGCACAACTTACTACTTACGCAAGAACGTTCCACTCTAAAATGATAAAGGTTTGAGCAATCCAGTTCTTCTGGTTTTGAATGGATGTGGATACATTGAGAAGCAGGATCATGAAATGTGAGGAACTGGCATTACAAATTCTGTTACAGTGCCTAATTTGCCATACTTGGTTTCTAGCAGATAACCATTAAATTATTGTAACCATCCTAATATATTCCCCATGTAGTATACAATAGCCTTTAGTATAAAGTTAATCATAACAACTGCATGTGTTGTCTGTACATCTGTCAAGCTGCAGGATATGTTACCAATTATTATATTGCCTTATTCTGCTATTGTGGAGGTTGCTCAGCTCTGTCCAGGCCAACGGCTGCATTGTTTACACCGCAGAAGAAAGGAAGAAGAAAAGGAGAAGGGAGACAATAATGAAGACTTAAATTAGTGTTGGTTCCAGAACCTTGTTCTTTGCATGTTGGACTTTGCTACACTGCAATCATTTTGTGAGGAGGGATGGTGACACTAGAAGCTGTTTCTATAACTGAGATGAGGAGGAGAGAAGAAAGCAGGAGAAGGAGGAGGGTTCTTTAGGTGATTAAATTGCCAGGGGTTCCTTGGAAAACTTGAAGTTCACTCATCTAAAATAATTAACACAAAGATTGTTTGCCCTTAGAATGAAAATACGCAGTGAAAACCTTAAGCAAAATAAAGACAGAAGATGGGGATCTTAGCAAATGAGATCAAAATTTTGAGTCACTGGAGTACATCTGTTTTGGGTCACTCCATTTGAGGTGTTTGAAGTGATTGAAGTTGCAGAGCTTGAGGCCTCAGCACTTTCTGGAAATTAAAGCCCTTTGAACATATAAAACACATAGAAACATGTGCTATGTGCATAATCTTAAATTAGTTGCTATTGAAACTATAGGCCTTTATTGTCACCTCTTCAGTAACACAGATGTCCCAAGGACTTGCACGGTTCTGCTTGTGGGGTTTTTTGGGGGTTTTTGTGTTTTTGTTTGTGTGGGGTTTGGGCTTTTTTTCCTAAGCTGGCCTGCATTATATGCATATAATGTAAAACTCTATTGCACTCTTTTGCACGGAAAACCAAGAAAACTTGATATACAACTGTGCTAAAGACGTCCAAACCACAGAATGTTGAACTGTTCCCTGGGATTGCTAATGCCTAATACCTTCTTTAGAGGAATGGGTACCTTCTTTTCGATAAAGATGCTTAGAAGCACATGAGCAATTTGGACATGGATGTTTAATGTGGCTTTTCAACTTGCTCATTAAAAAAAAAAGACTAATTCTCTTATTATACTTATGTAATTGTTTTTTAATTTAAATGTCATGTTTTGGATGTCTGGATTCATTAATACTTTATATTTTGGATAATTTTAGGTATTTATTTGCTCACTATCTTACAATTAGCAGAAACTTTCTGTGGGCACTTCCCCTTGAGTTCTTTCCAGGATTTAGATTGCTTGCTAGGTAATTGTGCTTAATAAGCCATTCTGGCCTCCTAATGTTACCTGGTATTGTACACTTCCATAGCTGTGTATCAGTAAAGATTAGAAATCCCAGCAACCACTTCTCATTTAAAAGAAAACTGGCCAGGCTCTTTTTGTTAAGATCTGTCGCAAAGTTCTAAATCCTTAACCCTGTCTATTAACTCATTCACTGCTGTTAATGGCTAATAGCTCTCCATGCTATAGCCTGTCCTCCATGTTTCTGTGGAGAGGAGTCCACAAAAGTGGATGTTATTTTTTTAAGTTTGGTAAGAAAGAGCAATGGAAACTAAAAATGTCCTAATTGTATCTTCTGATTCTTTTTTTCTGTTTCAAAAAAGAAATGCAAGCTGGACTTTGTACTTCATAAGCAGTATGATGGTAATGCAGAGAGTACCTGAGCACCTCAGCTCTTACCACAGCATTACTGAGCAGCTGAGATGCTGTTTTGCTTAACTTGGACTGTATGTTCTTCAGTACCAGTTCCTGGCATCCCAGGCATCTCATAATTAAGTTCAGAGACATGTGGTGAAGATCCACCATAATATGAGGAATGATGCTAAAATTCCTTCTGGTGGGACAAATGTACTCCCAAAAGGCTTGATTAAGTTGCCACTCCTCTGGATGCTTTCCAGGAGCTCTTTAAGCAGATCGCTGTTTGTCTTGGCCTCTCTAAAAGGCAATAGAACCCCCTAAAAGAAGGTACACCCTGCCCAAGGTGTTTGTAGGGCACATGGAGATGAATAGAATAAGATCGGTTAGCATGAAAAGCAGTAGGGTCACAACATGCCACCTGTTGATCCATTGTGTTTTGGTAGGCACTGTGCAGAAGTAGGTTAAGGGAGAATTTGAAGGAGGAGGATAGTGAGATTTAACCAGTAACTTGGTGGGGTTTCTCTTCTATGTGCATGTCTGAGGCGACTTTCACAAATGAACCGTAAAGCTGTACAGTTCACTTGCAAAAATGTGTGAGAAATAAGAAGAGGGGAGGTACGTGCAGAAGGGCTTCCTGAATGAAAACAAGTAGATTGCATATAATGTACTAGAGAAAGGGGAGGGCTACTTCATGCTCTCTGCTTTTGGCAAGTCTGCTGACTCCAGAAAACTGTCCTGGTATCATCGTTCTGGGCAAATGGACAAGATGGGATTGCTGAAGGTGCAGTGAGGAGGAAGATGCAGTCATTAAGACTTGAGATGAAAGCCTGTAGCTGCATGGCCTGTAATGAAAGGCTGTATCTCAGAAGGTACACGATGTAGACAGTGTCTGAAAATATGGGGGGAATTGGTAAGTGGAACGTGGTGCTGGCATAAAAATTGTTGCAAAAGAGAAAGAAGGTAGGAACAGAAAAATGAAAACATTTATCTTTTTTTTTTTCCTATATTGAATTTGGCCTAACACCCATTTTCCATTGGTATTGCAGACTCTGACTTTTGTTTAATTGCTGTCAATTTTTTGGCATAGCATCCTGTTTTTCCTGAAGAGTTCTTTGGTGGGTCATTCCATGAATGCCATATGTGATCTTTCTAAGACTGCTTCCCAAGGGGAATCGTGTTTATAGAGATGTTACTCATCTCTACACTTCTTGCCCGTCCCAGTGAGTTTTGGACCTCTTAGATGAGTTTTAGCCAAACTTAAAGAGAATTAGTTGTTTAGAAAGTATGAAGTTCATAAGTTTCCCTAAAATTATCAGCTGAATAGAGCAGAGATACCTAAGCATACTCACCTCCTGAAGGTGGTATTGCAGTTCCACATCCATTTGGAGACACTGTGGCCAGTTGGCTAAAGTGCTGTAGACTTGGCTTGGAGCTGGCTATAGCACTGCCACAGCAATGAAAGCAGGGCTAGGGGAATTCAGTAATGCAGTTAGAGTATTTTAGTCCATAAGCTATTGCTGTGTATTATGATTACCTCAGATTTTGCTCTAATAAATAAAATTGCCCAAGCTCACAGTTGTCTAGAGAGGGAAAATACTTAAGTGATCCAGCCAGGGTCCTATAAATAGAGAACAGAAGAAGCAAAGAAGTGTTTTTGTGCTGAGGGAAATATGGAAGTAAGCATAGCTGGGTGTAAATTTTAGAAAGAGATGGGTTCCCCCCACTCGTTTCTCTTACTTGCCTTAACTGTTTAAAGACTCCTTGTAGAAATATGTTCTGTTCTGTCTTGCAGACTTTTCTAGGTTGCCAGGAGAGTGACTTGAAATTTCTTAGATAATGTTTAATGAATAACGTAGCCACTCTCTGAATAAAGCTTTGAGATTATAATTTTTTAAAATAGTTATGTTGATTAAGTGCCTCACCTTATTTCTGTTTCAGGAATTGCATTTAATTAGTGACATTTCTTTTCAGTAGTCATGTAGTACCATGGCTTTAAACCATATACTTAATTGACTTCTAAAACTTCAGCTAATTCAAATTTAAATATATATTTCAACTGTAAGATGTATTTTATTTCCTGCATCCTTTGGTGCAAGCACGAAAGTGGAGAAATGGGCTGATTTGCCTGCAACTTTCCCAAAAATATAGTGGAAGAGGGTGTTGTGTTTTGGTCCATATCTTGAAATGTGGGAAGTACAATAAGGTTTTTGTATGTTTTTTTGAGATTTATGAAATTGGCTCTCAGTTCGCATTTGGAGTCCAAGGAACACCTCGCTTTGACAGCTGTGACTCAAGGTGGTTGTAGCCAAATGACGAAGCACAGCAAATGTTGCACGTGGACTTGACTGAAGCATAAAGAACAGATTCGGCCCTGCAAAACCAAGAGGTAAGCCAGTTCTTGCCAAAACGGAGCAGATGACCTCATTGCCATTAGTGTAAATATTGGCAATTGCACACAAAAGTCTTCAGTCCCTCAACTGGCTGTAGTGTTTGCAGACAAAACTGTAAAAGGAGAAGGAAATGTTGAATGGGTGGGGCTGTGTCTTCGTTGAAACCAGCTGAGAGGATGGCTGATTTTCTCTCCTTTTGAAGCTAGGGCATCTAGAGGCATAAGGCAACTTTGAAGTAAGCTGTGTGTATTGTAGCTTTCATATAAATATTTCTCCTACAATAAAATAGCTTGCTTATTCTTCTGCTCTTTCTTTTGTTTTCTTTCACTCCCACACAGTATTTAGACCATATTAGAGATGTATAAATGTGACTTGCACTTAATGTTGCTGCTGTTAATAAAGTTGTGGTTGCTATTTTCTCAAATGCGCTGTGTGTTTGATACTAATGAAGAACAAATACTTACAGGGCTTTGGAAGACACTGCAGTGTAGTAAATGTATGCCTGTTGACTTGAGATGATGAATCATGAGTTGTTTATTTAATGCATATGACTTTTTTTTGAGCTGTTTGTCACAGAATTTGTACGCAGTGCAGTCTCCTTTGCTAACATATCTGGAAAAGGATATTCTGCCACAGAATAAAAAGCATCCCAGCTGCCAACTGTCTTAACGTCTGTCATGCTGCTACCAACTATTCCAACCTTTCCTGGAATGGTGGTGAACAGTGAGGCTTTTTATGATGGGTCCATTCAGTCCTGCCTCTCTAGTAGGACTGTGATGTTTCATATTGATAGCTTTGTCAGGAGCTGGAATACAGAGTAAGGAAAAGGAGTGCTTCGTGTAAAACCGCCTACAGATGATACTTTAGTCCTAATCCTGAAACAGATTCAAGGTTGGGATTTAGTGATTAAGCCTGCTTGAACTGGATTCAGACTTGTAGCAAAATAAATCGTATCTATGTCGAGAGCTGAAAGCAAGTGCTGCATTGGATATTGTTTTGGTTTTCTGGTACATATCCTAAATATAATGCTCTTAGCAGAAGTTTAAAACTTGAGTTGTGAAGTTGTCTGACTGAAATCTAGTTAGTAGAAGCAAAGATCCTTGGGACTCTCTGACTTGAGTGCTATCACCATCTCCAAAATGCCCTTAGGTTTTTGTACCTCCAGTCTATGTGGAGTTCAGATGCTTTTTATATCTAATCTTAGGGAAAGGATAGTATTAATTTCAGAGTTGTTGTTCCTGTTGAATTAATTCAAGTGTGAGAGTGTGAAACTTGCTGTTAAAAATGCAAGGTTATGTTCTTAACAGTGACCAAATAAAAAGAAACTTTAATAAGCCATCTGTTTCATTAGCTCACTTGCTGGTTTGTTTTCTTTCAAACATTTTGTGGTGATTTGAAAATATTCTGGAACACAGTTGGGTCAAGCCTTGTGGCCTCAAAATTGTGAGTCAAGATACAAGGTGTTACAGGCTGTGATGGGTTTTGAAAGCATTAGCACTCCAGTCATCAATATGTATTTGTGACAGTGGCTTGGAACTTAGTTTTCTATGAAGACATGTGCATTTTAGACACAATCTGTGATCACAAAGCTTTCTAGCTACCTCATCTTCTGTACTGCAGCTCCCAAACTGGTGAATCCTGTTTTGTGCTGCAGTTAAATCATTGCTAAATGGTATCTCAGGTTTCTTCAGTTTGTTACTTGTAATCATGAGCCAGCTTAATGAAGCTGATGATAGTGGAGGAAGAGCAGTGATGCCCTATTAATGAATTTGGGGATGATCTTGGTATATTGGTGTGGCCTTCAGCTTGCTCGGTAAAGGTCACCAGAGACAGTAAATACTTGGATTCAGCGTCCATCTCTTTTGTTGACTAGGGGGAATAAAATGGGGGAGGAGGGGAAGAGACAGGTTGTGCTGAGGCCTTTGAGATAAGTGATTTGTTTCTATGTATCTGAAAAGGAAACAAATTGCATATGGGACAAAGACTGCTTAGAACGGCAGGCAATGAAAAATCAAGAGATGCAAGGGCTGAGATTAAAACATTGTGAGGGAAGCAGATGCCCTAAAGACAAACACAATTCCTAAAGTCAGAGATCAGACTGAGAATTACAATCAAATACTGAAGTTATAAGTATAATTTTCAAGGTGGAAGAATTATTTCATTTCAACTAATAACTTGTTAGTTGCCATTAATAAAATTTATCTTTAAAAGAAATGACAAAAGGTGTGGATGAACTTTTTACCTCCTCTTATCACTCCCCCAACTCCAAAAGAAAACAGGTTAATAACTCTTTCTGGCCTGTTCTCACCAATACAAAGAGAAGAGAGACTTCCAATTTGATTTTTCTGTGCTGTAAAGATTGTAGCTCAAGGAGTGGTGGGGGATGTTCTGTAATTAGGGAAAATATAAACTGTAGCTTCCCCTGCTTTAAAACAATGTTTCTCTCCTTGTTTTTCCCCACCATATTGTTAGCTGCATTGCACAAGGAGAAACTGCAAAGCAAGCAACAGCTCCTGGACTAGACAGTTGAGGGTTCTTGGATGCCAGTCAACTAGTAATTTGCCTGGGAAACTGTGACTTTGGGACTTCTGGGGAATTCTAAGTGATCTGGAGGCAAGACTTCTAGCAGCCATTGTTGCTAGAAACAACTTCTTGTAGTTCAGAGTTTGTATGAACTCACATACTGGTGCTGTCCTGTCCTGCCCAGGTAGTGTGTGTATAGATATATAGTTTGTGTGTGTCTTGGATAACACTTGTGGCATCTGGATTTTGGCCTGTTTCACGTAGTCATGTGTTAGACCATCTCTTGGCCAGTCTCATGTGAGCAAAATTCTGTGGTGCTTAAACTCCTCTTAAGCTCGTTCTCAACACTGTCATCTTCATAGTTGTGGGACCTTTGGTTTGTTTGTTTTAAGCAGTGCTTATTATCTCTGAGCGCTCTTCTGGAATAGCAGAAGAATAACGCTCCACAAGAGGAAATCACTTGGTCCCACTAAAAAAATCAGATGCTACCTCTGTGTAAACACTTACTTTTTAAAGGAAGTTGTGCACTGATTTCAAAACCACAGCCTCTTCCTTTCTAATAAATTTTGCACACAAAAGATTTATACTTGATATTTTGACTTGAACCTGCCATGAAAGGTTTTTGCCCGCCTACTGATGGGAAGCAGTGTATCTTGTAGGTATTTCTCCTTCATCAGTCCAAGGGAGGAGGCTTTTTGGTAAATACTAGTTAGCTTGTTTCCAGTAGCCAATTCTGTATTTGCAGTCATCTTCATCTGGAAAATGTTACTTTGCTCTATACCAGGATTCTTATGGTAGGGAGGATCTGCCAAATGCTTCCCTGGTCAGGGGGGGTACTGTCATGCTCTTCTAGATGGCTTATAAGCTCTTTCTGGGCAGCTGAACTGGCTTATTTGTACTTGGTTTTTTTGTTGTTGGGTGTTTTTCTTTCTTTCTTTCTTTTTTTTTCTTTTTCCTTCTTTTTCAATCAAGCCTTGCTTGCACTAACTAACTGTTCTTGTTAACAGCTTCCGACCTGGGTGGAACAAGCTGCCCCTTTGTCCAGAGCCCAGTCTGGTATCATGATAGGGAAAGGCAAGGAGCACAACTTGGCCATAGTGCACAGAGAATGAGAAATAAAGGGAAAGTGCCAAACTCTACGTGATGTTTGGTTATAGCTAATGATGAATGAAGGTGTGCTCGCTTTTAAGTATACTAAACAGCATGCTGATTATTTGTTGGGGGAACAGAAAGTTGCTCAAGTGGTTGGTCAAAATTCTGCAGTTGGCTTCAGCTGCAGCAGAATTTTAGCCCTGATTTGAGGTGCAAGCTGCTTTCCGATGATGTGAACTTTCTAAAGATTAGAAAAGAGGTGAAATCAACATCTTAATTTTAGCTCTCGGGGTTTCTCGTGACTTAACACTTATGTCAAAGATAGATAGGTTTTGCAAACATCTGCTTGGAATATCTCTTCTTCTTAAATACAAGAAAAGCCCTTTGCACTTTGTCAGTTCTGCCTGTCTTCTCTCCAGTTGCAGCCTTTTTGTAGTTTGTAAACTAGCTGTGGAGAGGTAGCCGAATAGCATACATATGTGTGTGCATGTATATATATGCTGGATTTCTCTTTACACTTAAAAACTGAACAAATGTCTGAAAGAGTAAGATATCATCAGCCAATTAGGCTAAAAGGAGAATTTAGAGAAAATTTGTTTAATGCATGGCAAACAACGTAATTGAGGAGGCTTCAGGCAAGGTAGTGGAGAACAAAAAGCACATGGGAGAGAGGTGGGTGGAGGAAGTAGCTGGGGGGATGTAAGATTTCCGATGCTTGGTTCCAGTCAGAAATACCTGTCACTATGGAGCTGATCACTGAAAAACTGGGGGAGAAGCTGTGATCAGAGGCATGCTTTGGCTTGTGTGCCCTTCAGTGAATTAGCTTTGCATTCCTATTCCCAATCATTGCTAAAATAAGAAGTTATGCATAAGGTGAACTGGTTTTGAATTTACAGGATTGTGAAACCTTAAGTGAGCTTTTTCCCTCAACCCTTTCTATTGGCTTCAGAGAGAAATTTGTACGGTATTGGAGGTAAGGGTTATTTTGCCTTCTCTATTGCAAAAGCACAATATGCATTCTGGACACAAACTTCAGGTTGAAAAATGTAGTTGGGGCTGTCAGAATGGCCCTCAGTGGAAAGGCAAAGAAGCTATTAATGGTACATGAGTTAACTGTCAGCAAATAACTGAATACATACAAAGGAACACCAAATGCTAATAAAAAGGTGTTGTAGAGTTATAACTGGGAAACAGAGATAGACATATGGCCAAAAGGTTTTCTGGTTTTCAGACCTCTCTGTAAACTTCTACTGGACAATCCAAGAAACCAAACCAATCCTAGATTTATTTATTTTTTTTACTTAGACATTAGCTTTGCTTAAACTATAATGAGACACAGTGGTTTCAGCACATAGATCTTACATTTCTGATGTCTGTGTGTGTTCTGTATTTAGTGACCGGTCCCTGAAAGAATCCCATTAGTGCATGTGTGGCACGCAGTCCTTTAATTCAGCCCTGCATATTGGTCTGACGGAAGCACATACCACAAGCTGCTTTTGTTGTTTCACTGATGCTATTTAGTCTATTAGAACTATTTGCCCTGTAAGAAATGAATGGGAATATTTCCCCTGGGCTCGGACTGTTTCAAAGACACTTTGTTCGGATCATTTGCCACTTTGGTGAATGTTGTTTTCAAAATTGGAAGTCAGCAAATATTTCATTATTAAATGATGCCTCTCTTTAGTGGTTTGTTTTTTGTTTTGTTGGGGGGTTTTTTTTGTTTTTGTTTTTTTTTTTTTTTTTTAAAGATTGATGGTAGGAAAACAGATGACCAAAACTGATCTGCAGTGAATTCAAGACTGTGTGCAAAGACTGTGTACATTGTGTGCTGACTGGGGGGTAAAAAATGCACTTGCTGGCTTGCTAAATTGAGATAATACTTTGGATGTTGACAGACAGAAAAACAATTAGAGCTGTCGGATGCTTTGCTGACGTGTGTGTTGTCACATGGTGAGATGGCTTGTTTTGTGCCAGTAAATCTGAACTGTTCAACTCTCAGCAAGGTATTAAGTTGATTAATAAGGTTCCTTACAGCTGGGCTTGGAATGTGAGGTCTGTTTATTTGTGAAGACAACCGGTCCAGGAATAAACAACGGAGGTTACTGATGGGGCCTGTTAGGTGTTTTCTCAGTCACTGTTACATTACAGGCTAGTAAAAGACTTTCTTCTGCTTAGTTTATTGGTACATTAAAACGGGGTTACCTGACTGAAGTGTTTCTGTATTTGTACACTGTTAATACTTGTGCAGATAGTAGCTTTCTTTGAAGTATGTCACTTTACGTGGTAAAATGTTTATTTAAACTCTTTGACCTCTTTGGGTTTGCAGGTGCTTACTAATGTCTCAAAAGACTCTACTTCTGTATACACTGGTATTCTTAAAAGCTGTCACTTTTTTGTTGATTAATTATATGAGCATATTTGAAATCTGGTTTTACTTATACATTTGGAATTATTCATGTTTCTTTTGTTTTCTAAATGGATACATCTGGACAGGGGGTTTGGGGTGCGTGCTGGGCTGAGTTTACAGCGGACTTGCTTAGTGCTTGTGCTGTCAATGTGGCATGCCTGCTCTGGCTCTAATGGGCTTGGAGGTGTGTTGCTGCTGACTGCCACAGCTTGTCAGGTGAAGATCAGTGTGTCTTCTGGATCATGTGTCGATATTTGTCAGCTGCGGAATGAAGTATTTGGTCATAGAAGGGCAATCATCTTTCCACTCTAGCTTGAAGGCTGCACTAGTACATCTTTTTGATGCAGAAAGAGATGTTCACTTCACCAGGAGAAAGCAGCTCTGATTACACTGTAAAACATGAACTGTACTAAATATTTGCTTCCCGAGTCTTTCCTGCACCATTTCTGCCTCCATGTGCAGTTCTGTTAAATCCATCAGCGTCATCAGATTCCATGTTTCTTTGTAACCCTACTCTGCTTGTCTTTAGTAATGTCCTCTAAATAACTTTCAGGTTTCTTTTCCTCTATTCCTGTGTTATCCATTTTCGTAGTACTTAATTCTTAAAAAAATATTGTTTGTAGATTTATTACTTTATCCGTATTGGATTCCCTGAATACACGAGCTTCCTTTATTGTATTATCATGGTTTATTTTTCCTCTATCTGCCTAAATAACCCAGCTCTCTCATTAGTTTTTGCTTTGGGGTTTTTTTGTGGGTTTTGTTTTGGGTTTGGGGTTTTTTTAAGAAAAATCACCATTATTGGTGGTTTGTTTTTTGTTTTGGTTTTGAGTTTTTTTTTTTTTTATTCTTGCAGTTGTTACTCTGAAATTTTTGAAATTCAGTATCTCAGCAGTTCCAGCTAGAAATTAACTTTTGTGAGCCATGATGCTGGTGGATCTGTTTATGCAAAAAAAACCCCAGCTCCTACAAAAGCTGAGCCCATAGCAAAACCATTAGAGTTCAGATCAGTAATTAATCTGGAAGTTAACACTAGATGAACCTTGAGCAGCTTGACTGTTGGTAACAAGACAGCAGAGGGCAAATGGCTGATTGCTAAGTCCTAACCTAGCCCCCTAGGTTTCTAACTTTATTTCTATGCTTCAACGTTTTTGCAGCATTTGAGTGCAGAAAGAGATTTCTGGACTCATGGGATTTTTTCTGTTTCAGAAGAAAGCAACCCTCTGAACTTTTTTTTCCATTTACAAACTTTGGGAATTTTATTTTTTTTTAAATGAAATTGGGAGCTAGTACACCATACTAGCTGGTATGACTTTGGCGTTATTTCAGCGAAGGCAGCAGAACCATGCTCAAAAGCAAGAACTGGCTAAGCTAGATGGTGTGGCTTGCTTTTTGGTTTAGTATCATTGCAGTGCCTATGGAAAAACCCAGGACAACACTTTAGCCAAAGTCTGTTTCCTTATAGAACCAGCACTGTGTTGGCAGGGGCTAAACCACCTCTACAACACTTTCCCTGATCCATCTCCTTGTTTTAAAGAAAGAAAGAAGCAGTCTGTCTGCTTGCTTTCCTTTCTGGGTTTTCCAGTGTTGGTACTAAATGCACAGGTTATGTTGGGACCAGGAACCTTCAGCTGCTTCTGTATGGAGAGCAAGGTTGGACTCTCATGGATGGCTGTAATTAAAAATGTTTCCCTCTTGTGTGGCTACGCCACTACCTGCTAGGAATTATTGAACAAACACTGAAAGCATCTGTAATCGGTCCCTTGAGACATCCAGGCAGTATATAAAGGAAGAGGGGCAGCTATTACTTGAAACTATTAGGAATTTGCTCTGGAGCTGCTTGTTTAATGCTATTTCTTTTGGTGCTTTTTTGTAGTAACTTTGAGTATTTTAGGAAATAAACTGTAATGAAACTTCTGGTATGTCTACAGAATGGGTAGACATTGCTAAAGCAAGGGATGTTTGATTCCTGTTATTATTTTTAAAGAAAGGAGGCTGCGTTGCCTCTTCTACCCAATAGATGTTAAGGTGAATTTGTTAACTTTGTAAGTTGGTAATGCCTCACTATAAACACCAGGATTTTTTTCTCTTCTAGCTGCTGAGAGAAGTCTGCTGCATTATCCCTGGTATAGTGGCAAGTATGACTTGACTGATTTGCATTCATGGCTCTTGGATGATCTGGTGAACCATGGAGCTCAAAGTATGGGTGGATGGAGTCCAGAGAATTGTGTGTGGGGTCACCGAAGTCACAACATGCCAGGAAGTTGTAATAGCCCTTGCTCAGGCTATTGGTAAGTAACGCTGTCAGCTGGGTGTCTGGGAACTGGTGTGAAGCTTTTTTTATGAAGCTAAGCTGAGGGGAGGTGGGGTTGCACTCAATATCAGTAGAGCATGAACATATAATGGACAGTGGGATAACCTTGCAGTGTAAACTTGCAGCCTTTGATTTTTAATCTGCCAGAGAGAGATTAAAAAGAAAGAAAATGAATGCTTTGAAACTTATAAACTTTAATTCACTACAAATGTATTCTCTAAATTATAATATGCTGCTTTTTGTCACTGTAAATACAGCCTGGACTAAAGAAGGTGCTAAACTGTCAATGTTTTGAGTACCAAAAAATTTTAAAGCAGTGCAAAATAATTGGTCAGCTTTCACAAGCTAATGATGTTCATTGAAATTGCACACATTGTAAGTATCCCTAGCTATATTGGGAATAGTATAGATCAATGAAATAGATCCTTCAAGTTCTCCTCTTCCTCCTGCAGGCCACATAACTCAGTACTAATGAAAGGGTAACTTGAAGTCTGTTCAGTGTTAGCTATTTGCTGAACAGTTTAGTGGGGAAAAAAAAATCTTTCAGGCTTCACTACAAGAAAGAACATTCCTTCAGTCTTGTCAGATGATTCTCAGTGATTGAAGGCATCCTGAATAAGCCTCAACTTCATCCTTTCAGTGCTTCCTATGCTGAATCTTATTCTTTGCTAAAATTTTATAATTGGCTTTACATACTACTTAAATTTAGGCATTAAAACCTATGTCTTACCTAAAATTAAATTCATAATTTAAGGGCTAGCTTTTGCATTTGTCAATATTCCAACAATTTTGCAAGATTGTATTAGCAGTCTGACTCAATTGCAAAATAGTAATTTTCTAATAAAAAACAAGTTAGGGCCATGAATGTCAACTAGATATTCTACCTGTAAACATGAAGTCAATTTCTCTGAATTTGTGATGTTTATTTATTTAAATGTGTACTTCTGAACATTGTTTCCATATACTTTCATCTGATGGAGTAGAAGACTGGCAGTTTTTTTATGTTATATCTTAAGGGGATTGAACACAATGCTAGCATGTGTATATTCTATCTGTATGCATCAAATACCTTTTAAAGTTTCATTTAAAAATTGTAGAAAGTCAGTATGTCTCTAAAATCTTGTATTCAATGGCAAACTGCTAAGTGTGCTTTTATTGTTTGTGTTAGTTGCAGCTTTTCATTTAATGCTAATTGTTTTATGAATTGCTTGCTTCCATATCTCATTTTCTGCCTATAGGTTTTTTTAAGACACAGTTATGCTAGCATGATTATTTCCTAGTAATGATTAAGAAGTGTTACGTATTTAGAAAAAATAAATAAATAAACCGGTTGTGATAGACTTCTGTTCTTTACTTTGCTTTCAATATCACTTTCATCCTGTTTCCTTTGCCTCCTCCCCCAAAACAAAAAATGTCAGACTCCCAGTTCTAGACAATAATTTAATGTTCTCCTGTGTAATTTCTCTTTGTTTTTTCTGTATGCTCGGTTATTAGCCTGAACTCTGAAAAGACTCCATCAGTCTTGGAAACGCACACAGTTTTTGTCTACTCAGCAGACTTGCTTTTCTGTAACACGTTACTGGTTCATCTGGGGCATGCGGCTCTGGTTCCATGCGGAGACAAATTTCAGTTGCAACCAGCGCCAAATTAAGATAATCCTTTGGAAATTCCTTCCTGAGGCAAATATCATCTCTAGAAAACACTTAGAGTAATTGCGCTCCAGTTTCTCACTGGGGCTGCTAGGACAATATTAAACACCGTATAAATTACACTTGCATGTCTTTGGCAGATAGGGCTTTCCCAACCCTCCTGTCAGGCCATTCATCAGAAAAGCAAACATATGCCTGCTCCTTTGATTTAGCTATAGGTACCAGTTTACCAGGAATATTTGTCCCTTGAATTTGAATGGGAATGTATCCCTCTAGCTTTCACCTGACATTTGGTGGTGGAAAGAAGCCAGTCTTAGTTGGCTTCCTCCTTGGTTGGCTCCGATCTTATTTTCCACTTTGCAGTCTGGCTCCTTCAGCAGTCGCATAGCTTAGCAGGACTCAATATTGTTTTGTCTGTCTGTTGGTCTGTCTGCAAAGTTTTTGAGATACTCCTTTTGTTTTATTGTGTCTTACAGTGTATTGCTAGGTCCTTGACTTAAAAAAAAAATACAACACAGACACATAACGCAGTCGGCTTCACTGAGCCTGAAATATGAGCTGCAATAGGTATATTATTTGTGTTGAAGTGCAGTGTCTGGAATATCTGCAAATTAACTTATTTTACAGCCATGTCCACTGAAGAAAGCACAAGCCAAAGATACTTGGATTAAAACATCCATAGTTCAAGAAGCTTCTCATGGACAACCTGAAGCTGCCTCTGTTTTAGAGATGTGAAAAGTAAAGCTTTACAATGTATTTCAAAAATAGGAAAATCAAAAGTATTATAGTATGGGCTGTGGTTGGAAGGCACCTCTGAACATCATCTAGTCCAACTCTGCTGCTTAAAGCAGGTACAGCTAGAGCAGGTTGCTTGGGACCATGTGCAGTTGGGTTTGAATACGGCCAAGTATGGAGACTCCGCTGCCTCTCCGGGCTACCTGTTCTGGTGTTCAGTCACCCTCACAGTAAGAGGGGTTTTTTCCTTATGTTTAAATGACATTTCTTGTATTTCAATAAATTTCTTTTGCTGTCACTTGATCAAATGCAGGGCCATGTCTCCTGATCTCCTGCTGTGATAAGAGCAACAAAAAGGTTTCCGCCTATTTACTTTCCAACTCCTCCCCTCAAGTAATGGAAATTCAGTAATAACTTTCTTCAGGAAACAAAGGGGTTTGGGGTTTTTTTCCTCTAGATGCAAAGACAAGGACTCATGTTCTAGGGCCATTTTAGCCAAACAAAAATAGCAAGTCATGCTGGGTTGTGCCCCTTCGTAGGAGGTTCTGTCCTATACCCAGAGTGTAGCTTAATGCTTTGGCAGTGGAGTTCTGTCACTTAACTTGCCTAGCTAATGCTCCTTGACCTATTCCTTACAAATTGGTATCTGCCACTATTAACTCTTTCAGGGGGAAGGCCTGCATGTCTCTTCCTTTGAGGCTGTACATTGGATGGATAACATTTGTTACCTGTTCTTGTGCTATGAACTGCTTCTCCTGTTGCCCATCTCTTGATCATTGAGGAATAGGAACAGATTCTACTCCAAGTTTCTGTACAAATTAGGTTTTTAAATTTCTGTTTGGCTTGAAGTTAAAGGGTTTGAATTAACTCTCAAATAAACCTCATTCTTTAAAACAAAAAGAAAATAAGAGTTGTCTCTTTTGGGGATCCCAGCAAAGCTTATTTTAAAAATACATGTATATATATTTTAATGAATGCAAGAGAGAATACCAATTGGATATAATTTTGGATACTGTAATTGATTGTGTCTCTAACTTAGAAGGAGTTAGAAATGCTTTAGCTGGAGGGAGAGTCTCTGGAATTCTGTTCAAGACAGGCATAAAACTATCCAGTTACAAGTTTCCAGAGAGTGAAATCACCTCCCACTGGGATCTTGAAGAACACTTGATATTACCTTTTATGAGTTTTATCCAGGGCTGCTTTATTTCTTTTTTTTAAACTCAAGCTGCTTACAAATTACAAAGAGGAAGATTTGACCTTATAATACAAATAAGAGAAGTTATCATTTCATCATGAGAAACTAAGCCCTCACCAAAATGTAAAAATATAGCACAGCACACAGTTTAAATGAAGAACCATGAGTCTTGTTTTAAAAATATTTTTGCCAGGAGAGATGAGCTCGATTTTATCACATCCATCATTGTCTATTTTAAAAATGTCTATTTGACAGCAAATTCTGCCTGTTTTTCTGCTTCCACTAGCTTTTCTCTGCATTCTGTGAAAATCATGCCAGAATGGCTTCATATAAATGTGGCTTTCTTATTTTGATTCCTTTTCTTAATTTGGGCAACTGAAAAACAAGTTAAAAAAAAAAAGTTATTGATACTTTTCAACTGCATGTATGATGAGATGGTTGGTGAATCTGGTCAGGGATCTGTTTTGCGAAGTAGTATATGGACTTGTGGTCGAGTGTGTGAGCATAGCGGCTCCTCTCGAAAACTCATTGTAATACTGAGAGGAAAAACAGATGGTATCCTGAAAGAAAGTAAGCTAATGGTGTTAGCTGATAGTTTAGGCAAATGTAGTTTAACTACAAAGATTTTTTTTTCTTAAATTGGCTTTTACTGGTTGTTTTCCATTCAAATCTACAAAATAAAAATCTTCCAAAGGAATACGGTGATGAGTAGCACAGTCACAAATATACTTGCCCTGTTTCTTCAGAAGTGTTCTTCTCTCAGTTCCAGCCCCTGTGATGATTTTTAATGCATTTGTTGCGATTTCTTTTCCCTCTGGAGATTAGAGTGCGTCTTCTATACTCAGAATGACGTTTGTTTCCTAGAAAGAGAATATTTCAGTCTAGAGTTGTGAAGCTTGAATTTCTCACCAAAGTGCAGTTTTGTTTTCTGCCTTCCCCATAATTTTCTGTGGCAAATAATTAAAATGGCAGACTTGCTTTAAATAGTGCTGTGGATTTTGGTTTTCTGGCTGTAGCACAATATCAGGAGAATATGAGCAACACTTCACTGAACAAGAAGTACAGCTGTCTCTTTTTAAAATTAAACAAATGCAGCTGTCAATTTTTTTATTGCAGTTGAATATTTTTCCTCAAAGATAAATGGGGTGTATTTATGAAAATAAAGCACAGATTTGTTCATGCTGTTTCAAACATGCGTTAAAGCGTTGTAAGGCTCAGCCAGAGCTGTATCTGGAAAAATTGCATCACTTTGTTGTTGTCTCTTCTTATGTTTGTCCCTTCCTCCAAATAATTTCTGCTAAAACAAGTACCAGAGGTGGCTGTCAGACACTTTGAGAGAGAGAAAAGAGTCTGAGGTTGAATTGAATTGTAGCGCTGAGTCTGAAGAGCATTAGAAAAAGGGAACAATTCTTGTTGTGTACAAACTAAAGTTTTAAAACATTGAATTAATCGTGTAGTTTATTGCTAAGAATCACTTAAAACTTGTGTTATTTTTGACCCCAAAATTTCATTCGGTGCTGCTTCAAATAGCAACACTAAGAGCGATAATAAGAAGTACAAGAAAGCTGCACGCTGTGGTGATCCCATGCTGTGGTCATATAAACTTTATGGTTCAGAAATCTAGTGACAGTAACCTTGCTGAAAGGCATGGTGCTTGGGTGGGATGATTTGTTGCCACCTTTAATGATGTGGTATGTCTAGCGTAGCGGTGGCATGTGCACCGAGATCTGGGCTGCTTTATCTGCTTTGCCAGGTCTTGCTGTTTGACCTCGGCCAGACTGCTCCTCTGCATTGTTTTACCTATTTAGGAAACGGGCCTAAAATAAATGCGGTACCTTAGGGTGCTTAGGCGAAAGGCAGTTGAAAGGATAAAATTACTATAAGTGCTTTGTTTTGTCAGATTATGATAAACTCTTGTACATGCTTTTGTTGAGCAAAAGGATAGTAGTAATAAACTAAGACTTCAGTCCTGATAAAGACACAACCACACTGTGAGCACAGGCTGGACCTAGTGAACTAGGCAGGCTGCCCTCACTCTCATTAGACTTGAGCCTATATATCTCTATGGGCATGTTTTCCTAGGATTGGACCCCTTCTCTGATCTTCATTGTTTTCCTATGGTATGCATACACATGTGTGCAAAATACGGCACGAGTTAAGAAATCCAAGTAACGCAAGCTCTAACCTCTATTTTAAAGGCTTTCTTACTCTTAATCTTACTTGGGTATTTAATGAGTTCTCAGGTAGCTAAAATGTTGTGGGGTTTTTTTTTTAATTGCTATGGATGTTAATTTAAGTATCACATAATGAATGAAATGTCAGCTTCATATTTCAAAGATACTGAGTTCAAATCATACTGGGTTTATTAAAATTTCCAGCAATTATTTATCTATCAGTGCTGTTAAAGATTCAGGAGTTAATGCTGTTGCCCCTTTGGTAAGGCAGGGTATTTTTTCCCATGTGTTTCACATGTTAAGGGTTCTTACAAGATTTTTACCCATGTAAAATTATTTTTCTTTATATTGCCTTGTTAAGGAAGACAGCACCTGGCTGCCTAGGGCTAGAGAGCTATCTCTGGGAAACCAACGTGGTCGGAAAGCTGTATCCAGGCTGGGGAGCAGGTACATTTGTCAGGGTCCCCCAGAGCTCTAGGCAGTCTGGGTTTGGCTTGAGCGTGTGTTGGAGTACCTGGCTTTACCTCCATGGAAACCTGCACGCAGACAGGCAACAGTATGTATATTCTCACTAGGCACTATTGCGAGTTTGGCATGTTAATTCAGATTTAGCTCAAGAGCAAGACTAGTACAGGTTCCTTTTTCGTTTGGCTGTCCTGAAACTTGCATGTAAGACAGAAGTTGCATTTTCTTTTTTTGGACTCTGTCCAGAGTGCCACCTTGCAGGGAAGGTCTTTGGCACAGCTGCTGTACAGCAGCAGAAATGGTGGGATCCCTGGGAAGAATGGGAGCTAGGAGCAGGCCTGCCAGAGAGCAACTCCCCTGGCACCAAGTGCATCCTGGCGGTCTTGGGGAAAGAGGAGAAACTGGGAGCAAGACCACATGACCTCTAGTGACAAAGGCCTGCTCTTGCCCACCCTAGCCCCTTCCCTAGGGAAGGAGAGGTGCCCCCATGTTTAAGACTGCTCATCTAGCCACCTTTCCCAGAAATAATATGGGACCAGAGCAATGACTCACCTGCTTGCACTGACTCACTGCTGTAGGTCCTGGCTGTGAAGCATGGGAGACACTTAATGAAAAGATGGATCTTACTTGGTGCTTGAAATAAACTTTTGTAGCCTGACTGGAAAGATAAGGCATAGATATGTTTTTACATGGTGTATCGTGCTACCTGCATACAAAAAAAAGAAGTAGAAATGCTTCACATGTAAAGGATGATGCACTTTTGGGAGGGAGAAAACGGATGAATCATTTCTCTCCTGAAAAACAGTATTGATGACTTCTCAGGTTACAGTCCTTTCAAAGGTGTTGCATGAGAAACACTGCTGCTGCTACTTTCCTTTGGAATTTCATTTTGATTTTTGGCAGCAGAAATAGCCACTCATGTCTACTGTGTCAGCTGCAAATATTAAAGCATATAGAGAAGCTTAAAGTGAATAATAGTTATATGGGTCCTACTACCTTCATGGAGTGTAATTTAAAAGTCCGCCTCTTGAGAGTCTAAAAAAAAAAATGTTCAATTACCTTGTTCCTATATTTCATTAGTTTAATCACCATTCATTGTAATGGAACCTGCGTTTAAATTACCAAATTACATCAATCCCAAACTAAAACTACAGCGGTTGGGCACGTGACATGGGCACTCAGGTCCAGAGCTTGCTGTTTGGCTGTACAGCAGAGCAGTGGCTGATCCAGGATACTGGCTGTAGTTAGCTCTTTAATGTCTCTTGATCAAGTGATAACCGGTGGCATTAGAGCTGGGTTCAAACCACTCGTGACAGCTAGTTGCAGGCTATCAGAACATCAGCATTCTGGAGTCCATATATTTCCTTTTTTGATCTCTTTCTCACTTTTAAAATAAAATATGGTTTTGAAGAGGTTCCTGTATTAATAGAACCTGTGATAAGTGTGTATGCTTAGGTAGCTGTAGGTGTAAACTTAACCTGTTAACCTTGACACTGGCCCTTTGTGTAGATGCAGTGTGCTTAATATGTGTAAATATATACCTACTTCTGTTATAGCTTGTCATTTGCTGTCTTGCAAAACAGATACAAATTCTTGATGATTGTTTTGAGATGGTAATATTATATGATCCATGTGGGGGACCGTTATAGGGTCAGTGGGTCAGTACAGAATACGAATGAGAAGTAGCTGGCCAGTGAATGGGGTGTAGAGGCTCTGTGCTTTCTCCAGCCCCCAAATTGCTGTTTTCTGAAGAGGGAACCATAGAACACAGCACTTCTGGTGCTTGTTTGGGGCTGTCTGGATTGTTTTCTCTACCATTCTCATTGGTACAAGGCTTTGATTAGAAGTATTAAAAAAAAAAAAAGGGTCTAATGTGTTCTAATAAAAAGTTTGTTTTCAGACGTTGTAAGGGATCCACTAACAAGGCGCATACCTATTGTGAACATTGGTACAATAACTAAAGCTGTGCTTTGGCAGCTCCTTGAATTGACTGCTTAACTGCTCATCTAACTTTACCTGGAAATACTTAATAAATCCATATGAGATTCAATGTCTTAAATATACAATTGGGAAAAACACCCTATGGTTTAATCAGTGTCATACATTGCTGATAAGGAGCCTGATACGTGATACAACAGTAACTAATTTTTAAAATTATAAAGGTTTGCATGAATGAGGAAGGACTGAGCTCTGCCAGGTGCTGTATAAGCACAAAGAATCTCTATTTCAGAAAGCTTACGGACAACATACAAGACAAGCAGCAGCATGCAGGCATTGAACAATTGTCTTTGTCAACAACCCAAGCAACCTACTTTCTCTCTGTCAATGGTAACACATCAAACCGAGCAGTTTGTTATAAGGATGCCTGTGTTCTGAAATGTTCTGTCATTAGTTTTGAATTAACTCATTTACCCTTTCATTTGTGAATTAATCCGTTCTAATGCAAGCAAACATCACAGCTGTGGTTGTCCAGGTTTTGTTAATCTGCATCATACATAGGCTGAATACAGTAAACCTAGGTAATGATCTCGGATGAGGACAGCTTTTAGACTAGTAGTGAACTCCAGGTGTGGTCATTGAACTGTGTAAGTATTACTGCTACAAAACACTTTCTTTTATGTGGATCTTGAGTGCCGAGTTCATTATTTAGGACTGTATGTTGATTTGGACCCCTAAGCTAAGATGGAAGCAATTCTTGGCAAGTGCCTTGCTTAATTCCTTGATTCATTTTTGGTCGAGATTGTTAGCTTTATTCCCCTCCCCTACTTTTTTTTTTTTTTGCCTCTTGTTACATTTCTTCTAAGTAGTGCATTTAATATCAAAGTGAATAGAAATTGCATGCTGATCACTCCCCTAGTGGTACATACTCTTGTTTACAATTTCAAGACTACTTTGAACTTGGCTGCTTCTGACACAAGAACATTAGTAGCATTACCGTGATTACAAGCTGAAAGCTGAAAGCTTTTAAGATTAGCAAAATAGAGTGGTAAAATGCAACCTTTGTCCTGGGTTCTGTGGTATGTTTCTACTTCATTTTTCTTCTCCAGGATTTTATTGTTATTATGCTATGGCAAACAGCACTAGGTTTATTTTTCCTATAACAACACTGATGCCTACTACAAACTATAAATCTTCATGGATCAATGGACAATACTGCGGGTTGGCAAAAATCTCTGACTGTATCTTGGCATAGTAAACTTGTTTTTGAAGTACTGTATTACAATAAAGTTTAAATCTGTTTCTGAGAGTGTTGGCCAAGCATGTTGGTATGCCGATAGAGATTTTTTCTTTTTTCTTTTTTCATCTTCTTTTTTTTCCCCAGTGCTTACCTCAAGTCATTTATTTATAAGGCATTCAGGGGGATGGATTGCTGTTCCCATGCTGCTTGCCTTGTTTTGCCGACTTCTTTCAGTCCAGTCTTCATGTATTCCTTCAGCTCTCACTCCTAACTTGGAAGTGAACATGGACATTTTGTTTTCTTGTTTGGCCAGCTAACTACCACTAGTATGACCCATGAGCCAAAGCAGCCTGTTCTCTAGGCGGTGCCTATGCAGCTGATTTTTGTTGTTGTTCTTTGCATCGTGAGCTAATTGTGAGAAAGTGAGATCAGAGGAACCATTTCCAACACAGTAGCTGTATCCTGGGAAGCTCTTCACGAGGCTGCTCTGACAATATCAGATTTTAGGGGGCTGCATAGGGTGTTAATCACCACAGTGGAGCTTGTCTCCTACAAATTTGAGGTAGGGAGTCTGTGCGAGTGTTGTGGTTGGAGGCCAGAGGCAGTTCTCCAGCCTGAGATTAGGGTATTTTTGTTCCTTTGGGAAAAGTGCAGTGGTTGGGCAGGTGACGTAAGTAAAGAAAATGCGTCAAATGGGTTACCACTGATAACTACATTTGTTCTAACCCCCACTCCATAGTTGCATATGGGACAGGTATTTTAGGCATTTATGTGCTGAAATAAATCCTCATTTGAATTATGGTCTATCATGGAAATGGATATATGTAATGCATTAAAATAGCTAATGATGTTTTTGTGGTTAATGGCAATTGTGGAGCTGTTCAGAAATTCATCGGGATCACATGCTTTAAAAGCAGTTGATCTTTCACATCTTTTTGTAAACAATGCTGTGGTTTTTAAGTGAAGTCACTTTCATGGTAAGGGAAGCTCTCTTCTGCATTTGGAGAATGCTGTATCTCAGACTAGTAAGGGTGTTTAGAAGTAGTAAAAATAGTGGAAAACCTCAAATGCTGCATTTTTGTAGTATTCAAAGCATCCTGTAAGGGGTCTCAGAGGAAAAAGACTGCTAAGCTGAATTTAAGTATGTTTGGTAGCAGCACAGAAGCAGCCATAGATGTGAGTTGTACTTCCCCCTACCCTAAAAGTAAACCATATTGCATTCGTTGTACAGCTAGCTGTCAATACAGAGGTCAGAAAACATCACGGCAGTTATTAAAGGATTCAAGCTTCTTCCTGAAGGCTGTGTACCGCGGGGGGGGGGCGGCTTGTGAGCTGCTGTTACGGATGGGGAGTCTGCCCAGGGAGCCCAAGTTGCTCGTTTCCAGTTCGGGCAGCCTCTGCTGCCCTCGTCCCCGTGCTGTGCTCCGTGAAGGTTTGTCACGCCAGCAGCACTGCCGCGGGCCACGTGAGCTGGCGTAGTGCTGCTGTGGCCCCGAGCCGGCTTTACCCAGTGTCTGAACTAACTGGGGGGGCACGAAGGCTCAGTCAGTCATTAACAGTCACCTCTCCGATTGATGATACAGTTTAAAAGCAAACACACTGTCTCCAAATTTTGATTTTTCTGTGTGGCTGTATGAAGGATGTGAAACTCTTTCTATTCTTGTTTTCTTCCTCTAGAGATGTATATTGCGTGTATTTCTTTGCCAGATATCAAGCATCGCGAGGTCACTTGCTTTAATTTCAGTGACTTCAAATCTGAAAGAAGCCCCGGCGTTGTGCAGTTTCACTCGTGTGTGCCATGTCGATCAGTACTCGCTTGTTCAGTTACTGCTCTATGTGGAGAGGATTTTCCCGAGATAATTTACGGTTGAAATAAGTAACGTGTAGGCGCCGCGCTCAGCTCAGTAAAGGAAGGAGCATTTACTCTAACACAGAGTCGGCGGCTGCTCCCCTCTGTGGGAGGGCCGTGCCCGCGCACGCGAACACCTCTGAGGCGGCTCCGCAGAGCAGCGCGCGGGTCCTGCCTCCGCAGTTTCTCCTCTCCTCTCCTCGCAGCAGCGCCTGCACGCCCAGCCTTGCACACCCACCCCACACACAAACACCCCACGCCCCGCTGTTCCCCAGCGGCCCGGGCGAGCGGCCCGCTTGAGAGCGGCGGCGGGCGGCGCCCACGGCCCGGGCCGGCCCCGCCTGGCGCCTGGCGCCCGGCGCTGTCGCTGTCCGGCAGCGCCCCCTGGCGGCCCGCGCGGCTGACGGCTGTGCTTGCCTTGCAGGTCGTACCGGCAGGTACACGCTGATCGAGAAATGGCGGGACACGGAGAGGCACCTGGCACCGCACGAAAACCCCATCGTGTCGCTGAACAAGTGGGGGCAGTACGCGAGCGACGTGCAGCTGATCCTGCGCCGCACCGGGCCCTCTCTGAGCGAGCGGCCGACTTCGGACAGCGTGGCTCGCATCCCGGAGAGGACTCTGTACCGGCAAAGCTTACCTCCCCTGGCCAAGCTGAGGCCTCCCAGCGACAAATCCATGAAGAGGAGGGAGCCGAAAAGGAAGTCCCTCACCTTCACCGGGGGGGCCAAAGGGTTAATGGACATCTTTGGGAAAAGCAAAGAATCCGAGTTCAAGCAGAAGGTGCTCAACAACTGTAAAACAACAGCAGACGAGTTGAAGAAATTGATCCACCTCCAGACGGAGAAACTTCAGTGCATTGAGAAACAGCTGGAGTCCAACGAAGCTGAGATCCGCTACTGGGAACAAAAGTATAACTCCAGCCTGGAAGAAGAAATTCTGAAGCTAGAGCAGAAGATCAAAAGGAACGAAGTGGAGATTGAAGAGGAAGAGTTCTGGGAAAACGAGCTGCAGATCGAACAGGAGAACGAAAAGCAGCTGAAGGAGCAGCTGCAGGAGATGAGGCAGAGGATCCTGGAGTGCGAGAGCAAGCTGAAGGACTACGTGTCTCAGATCCACAACATGGAAAGTGGCCTTGAAGCAGAGAAGTTACAGCGGGAAGTTCAAGAGTCCCAAGTGAATGAAGAAGAGGTCAAGGAAAAGATCGAGAAGGTGAAGGGTGAAATTGATATTCAGGGCCAGCAGAGTCTGAGATTGGAAAATGGCATCAAAGCTGTAGAAAGGTCTTTGGGCCAAGCTACCAAACGGTTACAGGTAAGAATGTCCTTTTTATCCATAGCAAAGAAAAGTCAAAGACCTGACTGTAACAAATTTCTTTTACACAGCTTTGGAGCCCATGAAAGAAAACACAAGAGAGTTTCCACAGGGAAGTTGGGTGAAAGGAGGAAAGTGTGGCTTTCATTTTCAAATTGCATTTCAGATTTTTCTTTTTTGAAGAGCAGACAATTTTCATTTCACCTGTGTGTGTTTTACTCATTCAAACTATCTGAAAAGAAAAACAGTAGTTAGTTCTTTGTCTCAAGATAAACCAGTAAATGTTTTGGTGGATGAAGGCCTGGGTGGCCTGCAGGGTTAGTGCTGAGTGCCACACCACCTTTCATTTATTTGCGTGCTGGCTCAGTTTCTTTCCCATCAGTTACAGCTTTGGTTTGCTACCTTTCCCTGACTGCCTGGTGACCTCTGAGAAATCACTTGAAGCCTATCTTCACCATGCAGTGGTCCATGAGAAAGAAACACCAGAGCTAATATCAGCCAGACTAGCCGAGGGCAGTATGGCTGCACCCATGGCAACGCATCGAGCCACCTCGCCCTGCTGAGAGGGAGTGCTCGCTAGCTCCAGTGAGGTGCTGCTGTGCTAGCGGGTCTGGGCTCTTTTACACCTCAGACAGATAACATCTCCTGCATGAACAATAGCACATTTATGGCTAACGGGGGATTGTTGTACTGCTGGATGCTAAACGGGACTATAGTACTCTTGGCCTAACACCTTTAAAAGTATTAGTCTTCAAACCCCTGTTGATCTGGAGTTAGATATCTTGAGGATTTAGGTCCTAGATCTTGGCCGCTCAGTGCTTCATATTGTTAAATTTCAGGGAAATTTGCACAATCATAGCCTTTTCTGAGGCTAAACTTCTGATTCTTGCTAGGTTTGTCTGCCACCAAAATAGATGTATTAAAAAGAATGGTCCAGAAGCAGCACCTGGATAGATGGATGTAGAGCTAAAATAACTGTTAGTTTACAGGACTTTTGTTTTAAAGAATAGCATCTCCCTTTTCCTGTCTGAATTCCTGGTGTTCAGGATTTTATTTTCTCTACACCTGAGGCATTTGTGGCACAAGTCAAAAGAGAATCCAGTCTCTGGTTCCTTGCTAAAGTTAATGATATCACTTGGAACTTGATAGAGCATGAAAGAATAAATATAAATGGAAATCCAGCTGCTAGCTGGATGAGGTGAAGGAAAGATTGTGACTCCTGGGCTTTTAATGTGCCACGTAAGATAGGACTGAGACACCACACATCAGTTTGAGTTGCGATTCTTGCTGTATTCCCGGGATTCACAGTTACTGTGTTCCACAGTGCTGCAGTTGCAGTAAGGTGATTCTGCTGTGAATATGTAAAAGGACTTTGCATCCTTACCTGTGAGCACCTAGAACCATGTTAGTATAAGCTGTTTTTACTAAATGAGGAGGGAAAAAATTGTAATCTTTTCACCCAAAGCAAAATGGATGAAAACTGTAAGCAGGTTTGGCCATGTTTATCCATCCTAAGTTTCCAGACACACTGCGCTCAAGGATTTGCGCTAACAGAAAGCATCAAGTCCTCTTTATTTATCTTACCTATCCTCAGTAACACTCAGTGAGACTATGATTGAGTTCAAAATCTTTCTTGCTTTGTTTTTTTCATAGGCTAGGGTTTCACTTTCTCGGGAAAATTCCCATTAAATTCAGATCTTCCAAGCTTGTTCTAAACCTAAAGGTGCACTAATCTGGAAGTCCAGGAGAAAATAAACTCAGCTCTGTATTATACAGTTTTGGGGGGAGGAAATAGAGAAATATTTTCTTGCATGCTGGAAGTTAAATATTAATATTCATAGAACTGCTAATTTGAAACTAGAAAAGTTGAGCATGGGTGTTTTTGTAGACCTTTCAGTAAAGAAGGAAATAAAATTTTGGTTCACTAGATTTCAAGTGATAAGAACAAGAAGGTGGCATTTTTTAGTACCATGTGAGAAATTTCTAGTAATTTGTCCTACCTCTTCTCTTCATTCCTTTTCGCTAGCCACCTCAATAACATTACTTTCCAACAATATAAAGCTATGTTCAGTTAAGGATCAGATGCAGTACTCTGCTGTCCCTGTTTCTAGAGAAAGATTTTAAATGCAAAAAAAACCCCCCCAAAACAAAAAACCAAAATCCCACCCTTCTTCAGGTAAAAGATCTCACTAAAGTTTCACGATTAGATACTAAATTTAAAAGCTCAAACCAGTAGGATTTGGGATGATACTTCACATTTTCACCTTATTTCCTGTGAAAGTTGAGAAATGTCAAGAACAAGTTATTTATGATATTAGTTCTGCTAACCTGCATATTTCAGTGGTACAGGGTTTTTAAAAAAACTGAATTCCCTTCAGTGGCAACTTTGTTACAATCTCAGAAAAGACGGAGCTGTAGGATTAACATGTAGTAAGTAAAGACAGTTGAGAATTTCCTGTGTCCCAAGTGCCCAGTTGCAGAGTCTAATAGGCCTAAAATAAATTGAAGAATTTTTCTGTAGAATTGTCTTACAATTTGGAGGTGGCCTGTTTTCCATTTCTCAGTGCAGTTTCGCCAATGAATGGAAACACAAGTGTCCCACAGGAAGCTGAGACCAACCACATGATATGCATTGAATGAACAGGTCAAACACACACATCAGTGACAAAGCAATTGGCATTTAAAAGGTCCTAACTGAGACATCAGAGCAGTTGTGTTAATTTGCTTACTAATTGTTGAATTCAGCCTCAACTGTGACCTTACTGCAAGTTTAAAATGAATAAGGGCTGTGCTGTTGGGGACTGTTCCTAGAACAGATCCATGAATCCCCAATCCTTGTGTGAGTGTTCATGTATAATTCTGCTTACACAAGATAATTAGGGTAATCCATCTCTTGCCAAAATGAGGATGTAGCAGTATGCACTGCATGGAGATGCCCACAGACGTGCTGCCTGGCATCTGGGTAGCTAGCCCATCCCCTGTGTGGCCAAATAGGTGAAGCCCATCCTGGCTGTGGAAGAGTACCACATGCAGCTGTCTGCTAATGAGGCTGAATCTGTGTGTGTGTGTGGGAAATAACTGTAGTCTAAGACTGTCGTAATCTATTGGAGCTGTAGGTTTTGTATATCATGCTGGAATTACAGAGCGTTGAGGAAGAACCTAAATTATCATCTTCTGTGCTTGTGTAGGGGTGGTGAACCAGCCAGTATTTGGCCTCGTTGTACAAAACACGGTATGCTTGCCGAGTGAGAGAGTTCTGCTCATGAAAACTTACGCTCTAAATAGAAAATGCAAAAAAACAAGAAGAGAAGAGAATTATTCTCCTTTTAGGAACAGAAGAACTAAATGAGCTGTCTAAGTCATGCTGGACGTTTCTGGCAGAGCTAAGATTTGGTGCCAGACTGATGCTCAGCTGATTTTTTTTTCAGAGTGCTCACTATTACCTTTATTTGCTCATATCTGTTGTGGCAGAGTTTTTCTCAGGTGATATGAGAAACATCTGCTAGTCATCCAAGAAGCAATATAAACAGACCAGTAGTAACCCCTAATAAGTAATAGTGATTGTTGATTCGCTTTCTGAATTATGAGAGTAAAATACCTTTCAACTCTTCCATTTACATTTGAATTTAAAAATTGGAGGCTTTCTCATCAAAAGGAGAAGTGTTAGTTGCCCAATTGCAAATAGAGTCTTGAAATGCTGCTTTATGCTTGCTGCTGCTCAGCAGATGTTTTGTCTTTCCTGGCAGGACAGGGAACAAGAACTGGAGCAACTGACAAAGGAGCTGCGACAGGTCAATCTCCAACAGTTCATCCAGCAAACAGGAACAAAGGTCACGGTGCTGCCAGCAGACCCCATTGAGGTGGAGGCCCCGCATGTGGAGCTCGAGAGAGGTGCAGCACTCAGAATGCTTTTGGTGGGCGGGAGAAGGGGATGGCAATGTGTTTGCCTGCTGCATTACTGCTAGCACTCGTACATAAGTGAATCATCTGTTAGCGAAGAAGTTAGCAAAATATTAAGAAAGCACAGTGTCAAATACTTCTTTTCATTCCAAGGGTTTAGCAAGCTATAAATAAAGCGCAGTATGTAGATAACGTCTCTCCTACTGTGCCTGGGCATGTGTTTGTCCCATCAGTAACCCATTATGTCAGTAGCTTTCAAGTATGGCCACCATGGCTGCAGGCGTGTAAGCTGGCACGCAACATGATTGCATGCCTGACATTGCTGTTCATCTGGGTTCTTCCTCTTCTGGGGGCATGTGTTGTCAAAGTAGAAAAAGGAATGTGTCTGGATCTCGAGAAATCCCAGACAGCAGCCTCGTGGGAATAGGAGCTCATCCAGCTGGGCTGCCAGCCATCCAGAAGTCCGGCACAGATGGCTGTTACGGCATGTGCAAATTGACTTTGCCCCTAGTGAGATCAGTGCATGCTGCACATGCCCACATCTGAATTCAGAATTTCCTAGACAGAAACATGGGAGCACTTTGAATGCGTGTCACAACTGTGGCACAAGCAGACACTCCTTTGCTGTGGCTTGGCCTCTGCTGTGGTGTGCTTTCCCCGGTACCCTGCTTGCAAGGGGCCTGTTTCTCTCAGCATTCTCCTTAGCTAGTTCTGTCCCTCCTCTCAGAAAACTTTCTAACCAAAAGGCATTGGGAGGGTAGGGAGGTGGGGAGAGAAGACAAGACAACCAGGCCTTAAATGTCAGCACTGGTATGAAGTTTCTCTTAAGTGGGCAGGAAGCTGAAGCTTTGAGTTATGTATAGGTACAAGCTCTTTCTGCATGTTGCTGTATAAAAGTATTGCATGTATCCATGTGCATGTTCCTTGTGGGAGGGTAATTCTATTGAGTAGGTATATCTTTCTGTTTTGAAATGAGTAGGAGGCGTGCACCTTAGATCTCATTACTTCCTAGTCAGGCATTTGAATTTTTTGTTGCATGTGGTGTTAGTTTTTCTATACTGCACTAAGCAGGAAGAAGAGAGGTGTTCTACACATCACCCATGATTATGACTTTTCTAACTGCCCTTTTTCTTGTGCAGAGCCAACATTTCAGTCTGGGTCACTGAAGCGCCCTGGCTCATCGAGGCAGCTCCCCAGTAACCTTCGGATTCTACAGAATCCCCTGTCGTCTGGTTTTAACCCGGAGGGCATTTATGTATGACAGTACATACCTCTTCTGGAGAGGACCTAGCAAGGTACCCTGGACAAGATACACTTTTGTTTTATTCTGCCAATGATGAATGGAAGAAGATTAATTTTTTTTTTTTTAATTAAGCCACCGTATGTTTTTCTTCTTCTTCCTCCAACACACCACTTGGAGCCATACCCTGTGCACTGATGCTAAAGAGACAGAGGAACTGTCTCGATTCGTAATTGGCAAGGATGAACTTGCTGTCAACACAGCTAGAGTGCAAAAACCTTGATTCGTTTTTGCCACTTCAGAAGTGTTTGGGAAAGTATTGTTCCATGTATAGGCATAAATAAAAGACTGAGGGTGAAGAAAACCATGTATGCAACTTACCTGAGGTTTAATTTATTCCCTTTGATCAACGGACGTGTGAATGTTGACCTTTTATATTTTTATTTTTAACTTGTGAATAATCACGTATGGCTGTATGTCAGTCTGACAAGGTGACTTTAATTTGTGTGTACAACCATCTACCATTTGTTCAAGTACAAAAACTTGCAATGCAGAGTTCTGGGGAGTGCTGAACCATTAAAATGGTTTCTCACCACTGACTTTGTTAATTTCTGTTGTGGGTCATAATACGTCATGTTCCATCCATTGCTACCTTTTAAGGCTTGAAAAGTGAGCTTGTGGGATTTACTTGCTGTTGAATCTGCCTTGAATGAAGCACCTAGTGTTCAAAAGATTTATGGAATTTAAACCTTGGCTTGGTAAAAATATTTCCAGCATATGATTGAGGATGCACTAGTTAGATGATATTTTATTATATAGAATGTATATTTGAAATATTTTGCCACATTGTATATGCCTTTGAGAAAAGAACAATGTAAGAAGTTGTCTTCATATATCTTACCAAAAGAGAGTAGGAGGCTTTCACTGTGTGTGATTTTGTACTTTATTTTTTCCATTAGCCATTACAGTGTTCTTGTTCTGCGGTAAATCTTGTTGTTGGAGGAGAAAAAAAACACAAAACAAATGAGCATTCTCTTCCAAAATTCACTCAAGTTTTGTAGAGGGAAGAAACCTGGCAGAGTCCCATGAAGTCAATAGCAGAGCTTCTACTGACTTGAGTGGGGCCAGGATTTCATTCCAGGTCCCCAGTGCTAAATGGTAGATGTTTAGCCTCTTTGAAAGATGTATTGCTGCTTAGTCACTTACAGAATATAAAGCTTACAAACAGGAAATCCACACATTTGATAGTAATTTTTTACAAAAAAATGTGAAAAGAGAACATTATCGTATCTTGATGTCACTCTAATGCAATCAAAGCTAAGCAAGGATTAGGCAAAATGGCTTCCATGCAGAAAGTAAGACACTACCAAGTAGCATGTTGGTTACAGGCCTTGAAATGAGATTGCTAAAGTTGACACCAGGTTTGTAGAGAAAGTGACTGGCATCAGTGGGACACTTTGTATGCGTTAGGAGGCTGGCCTCATGGATGTGTTAAAGAAGGGATGGGCCTTACCTAGTTGCATTTGGATTTCCTGCTCTAACAGCAGCTCATACCATCATCCCCACCTTGAGATCCCCTTGGCATGAGAGGGGATCACTGTGCTTTCACTGCAGTATTGAATACCTGGACGTCAGTCAGTGGTAAAATGACAGAGCTCCTGATGTCTTTGGTAGGGTCAGGGTCTTACCACTGGTAGGAAATTCCAAGCTTTTTGCCATAGAAAATACTTAAGAATTCTTAACTCCTAGCATCCTCTTGTGTTGATTTACTGATGTGCAGATAAATGTTAATTGAAGTTTCCTTTTTTAAAAAAGGAGCTTCTTGACAAATGGAAGTTTTATAAGATATAGTAGAAGATGAAGGACTCTTAAGTGTTTAATGCATTTTTTCCCCCCTTTCCACTTATTAATGGTATCATATATTCTAAAAATGCTGCTGTATTTAGACTAACAGCAACAGATAAGGCTGTGAATATATAAAGGACCTTTCCAAATGGATTCTGAATTTTTATTGTTGAACTTATCAGGTCTTTGGTTTGGTTTTGGTTTTTTCCCCTCCCCTCCCCTTGTGAGCAAACTGGAAAATGAGATGTTCCTACCTGAGGAATCTTTGCAGTGCTCACAGATTTTACTGTTAGTTTATCACAATTCTGTGCTCATGTTTACTGTGCCCATAACTTTGTATTAAAAAAAAAAAAAAAAGAATGTGTATATATATATATATATTAAAAAAAGTGTAAAATATACGTAGTTTGGGGACAATATCTGTCCAAGGTACTTGAGCATATATGCCTTACATTCTGGGTTCAATTTACAGAAAGAAAATGGCCCTCTCCAGTGGATATCTTGCATCTTCAGCACCTCTTAATGTTAGAGAACTGAGGCACTCAGCACCTTGCAAAGTCTGGCCCAAATTATGCTGCATGGGGGCGGGGGGAAACACAAGGAAAAGCTTGTTGCAATTTCAGTCTTGTACTGAGATGAAGTATTGTTAAGGCAGATCAGCATACTTATGCAGTTAATGTTTTTGTCATACTTTTTGACTGGTCCATCTCCCACAGATGTCAGTTTGAGCTGAATTGGGCTCTTGCTTCATAAAAACTGCTCTCTTTCTCTGCCAGGTTATTCTTTAAGATGGAGAAGGAGGAAAAGGATTAAAAGGAAGGGGAAAAGCAGCTTTGGAGGGCTTGTGTTACGGCTTTGTAATAGAATCAAAGAAGGAATTTGTCATTTAAGTTAAAAAGTAGCATCTGCTGATTGCAGCAGCTGTTTGACAGAAGGGCCAGCCTGGAGCTGGTTCTGGAGCGGCCACTGCATCATTGAGTGGACCCTCCTTGTCAGGGCTTTAACATATGTCAAGGTGATCTGAAAAATGTTTACAGCTTCAGCCACTGTTGTGGCAAAGGAGAGGCTTTGGTATCCAAACCTGTCATTTGTGAGACACTGACAAATTCCCCTGCCCCCACCGTGCTCCTCTTGCTTATTGAATTTCACCCAGGTTAAAGTTCTGTAGCATTTTCACCCTCTCTGTAAATAAACCAAAAATAAATGGCATGCCCTTGCATTAAATGTGAATTGAACAATGTATTACAGTTATAAAAATTCCTCACATTATGGCGTTAAGAGTTTTGCTTCTGATCAACTGCAGAACCTCACTCTTTCTTTACAAATGTAGAAAAATTCATTTTCAGAAGTGTTTCAGACCTACTTATGGGGCATTAGCAGAAAGGAAGCTACACATACTAATTTTAACAAGTGCCATATTATTTACTGGCCAGCATGATAAAAATTGGGGGTTTTTTGCTTGCATTAAATAGTTGAGTACACAAGCACTATTTTCCAGTTCACAGGGAATTTATATGGAGAACTTATGTAATTTATTACTAATGGAAATTAACTGTGTTACCTCTCATCCATGAGGATACAGTTTATTTTTGCCGGTGATGCTATGTTGTTAGGGGAAAAGGGGGGGGGGAGGTTGACCATTTGAAAAGCCAGTAGGTTAAGGCTAAGGTAAACATTCTGAATGCCCGAGCAACGGAGAAACCCAAGTCCCACTCAGAAGTCAGCTAGGAACCTGCCTCCCGTTATCTTTCAGTGGGACTTAGGTTCCCAAGTGCCTGAATTGCTTCTGGAAATGGTATGTTAGCTTTGAGATTACTTGCTTTTCTAAACCCTAGCAAGTTGGAAGGAAGTTCTTGAAGAAGAGAACTACCACTAGCATTAGCAATATGCAAACATACTTTCATTGTGAGGTAAGAGGGAAGAGATCCTTCAGTGAAATAAAAATCTCCTCTTGGGGCAATAATTGCCTTGTTTTTAGCATGAAGAGTATTGCATTATTTAGTGAGCTGGGATCATATAAGTATGAGCAAAAAAATGGATCTTGTAATTTTTAGTGAGTTATCTTGAAGCATATAAATTCCTGATGTGCATTAACTTGAGTGAATTGGGCCTTAATGATCCATGTAAATAACAAAACTGTATTCAGATATTTTTTCCAGAAAATAGTCTCTAATGGTCTGTACTTAAAATAAGTGTCAAAGTGTTACTTTTATATTACATCTTTTTTTTTTTTTTTAGAACATTGAAACATGCATGTTTATTCCATTTGCTACAGTATTTTAATGTTTTGGATGAAGGCCATCGGTTGTATGGAGATGACAAAACAATCATTCTGTCTATTTATTCAGTATTGCTGCTTAAAGTTTTCAAAATAAAGCTTTCAATGCCAATATAGTGACTGATTGAAAGCTGTTCTAGCTCTCTTCAGATGTTTTTTTCTATGTTTATAGAAAACTAAATAAGTGAAACTTGGTATATAAACTGTTATACCAGCAAAGAATTATTGCAATAATATTGTGGGGAGGGGTTGGGGGTGTAAACATGTGTAGTATATACATAGACATATGCATGCAGTGAATGCATTTAGGTCTCAAATAAATGGAGTGCTGAAGAATGTTCGAATCCTTTGTGGTCTTGCAAGCAACTTACACATGCGATCAAATACTGGTTAGTGCTTCATGCCAGTGTGCAGTGCTTGTGAGGGGCAGAACAAGCAGAGGTGGTCACAAAGGATCAACTTGGAGCCCTTTGAACCAAATGGGATTTAAGCACATTCTTGAGTATTCCATGGATGTGTTTCTGAATTGGGCCTAAAAGCATGTTCTGATACAAAAATCTCAGTTGCAGCAAGGATGCCTTGTTTCAAGCATAGGTGGTACCTCTGAAAATTTGAGTAGTTCTGAGATGGATCAAGTATGCCTGCTCTATTTGTAAAGGGTATCAAAATGCAGAGAACATTCATCCTCATATGATCACCCCATGAAACTACTATCTAGGGGTTCTGACTGGAAGATTTGAGTTGCTGACACTTTAACCTAGGAAGCAACGCAAACTAACTGTGAAAACACGAGTGAGCATTCTATTACTGCTCTGCTTTGATGCAAGATGAAAAATCTGTATTATATGTAACTATATTTTTTTGTCATTTAAAAAGCTTCTATTTTTTATTATTCTCATGAATGGTTGACAAAAGATAATGGATATGCTCCCGTACAATAAATTCCCCTCTGAAACTTTGGGTCTTTACAGTTCATGGTTTGCTGGAATTGCAGTGTACATCTCGCACACATCTCGTAATACAACTACTGGAACTCTGTGTGTCAAAGAACACTTAGCCTGAAAGCAGGCCAAGGTAATGCTTGGTGTGTCTAGAGCTCAAATGCTTTCAGAAATGACTGTGTGTCGAGCATTAGGACACAATGAACACTCCTAAATGACAATTGACTTGGAGGTGTGGGACATACAACTGGTTGGTGTGGGAACTCTATGGAAGACAAGACAGGTCCTCTACCATAAAGTGTGCACGTGCTGTATTTCAATCAGATATAGCCCAGGAACCGTAAGAGAATGGAGTAGCTTGTTTTCAACTGAGGAACTGTTACTAAGATATTAATCCTGAAAAGATAGAATTGGTCAGCGACTCGGAGTGTAACTTAAAGCAGAGGCAGGGGTTGGTTTGGAGATGATCAGGGGAGGAATTGAATGTACAGAATCTTCACACAACAAATACCAGGTGCAGAGATGCTTCAGGGAGCAGGAAGAAATGAAGCTTTGAACAAGGAACTGAAGACCCGATTCAGGCTTACTCCTGGTGAAGACCGGAGGGCCTGTGAAGATCACTTGAGATCATTTGAGTTAGTCAAGGCAGAGAACTTGCTACAGCTGGGGACTTGTGATTTAAGCCATCCAAATGCAGTCCTTAGTCTAATATCCCAACAAATGGCTTTTCCTAAGCCAACTGGAGCCTGTTCTCATTCGATGCGAGGAGAAATGAGCTAACACTAGTAGCACTGTTGACTGGCGATAAGACAAAGAATGTCATGAGCTTCACTGAAACCCTAGCATGTGGCATTCATATTGGCAGGACCATGTAAGTTGTAGAGGACCTCTGCCCCTGAAAGGTACCCTTTTCTGCTTCTGTGCAACTTAAATGGCTGGGTTTTGTGGTAACTAAGGTTTCCCAGCATGCTCAGTAGAGCCAGGGGTACAGCTAATGGTTCTGATCTTTTGCTTTGCCTTTAAAGAACAAAGTGGTATATTTGTGCGTGACTGCTGCAGCACTAACTAGCTCAGCGTAACTGGACCTCTAATGAGTTGCAAAACCAGACCAGATCAATGGTCCATGTCATTTAGAAGCTGTACTGAGTTCTTCTGCCTGTCACATCTTTGTCAGCTAGGTGGTATTTCTTTATAATCCCAATTTTTAATGATTGTTTCAACTAAGTTGTCTAGTGTCTGAAATAGGGCACAATGAGAACGGTCCCCATTATTGCCTTTCTTGAAAATGATATATTTGCTACCTTTGGTATTGTAGCTAGTGTTAATGAGTGAGTATTTTCTAGGTCAGCCACTGCTTCATCATTAACTTTCTCCAGAAATACTGGATGGAGACAATCTCAGCGGGTCTGTTTTGTTCTATTTTTCCAGGTGGGTATGCAGTGTACTTTTTTCCATCCTTTGCAGCAAGTTCCTTGTTCTGTGTGCTGTCAGGTCAGCAAACTGTGGGGTTGATTTGTTAAACATGATCCACTGTGCAGTGAGTGACTTGAAAAGAGCCTCTTCGGCATGTGCTAATGCAACAAGGAACTTGATGCAAACAGAGATAATAAACTTGGTTGAGCAACCTCACTACTTGTCTGATCAACTCAGACACTGCCAGTGTCCTCATGCCACTTCTGGTGGGTCTCTCTGTGCCCCCCTGGGGCAAGAAACCTCCTTGCTGTCATACAGACAGCCCTGGTGTTTCTCTCCCGTGAATGTGTATTTGCTCTGCACTGACTCCTGGCTAAGACAGATGTCCGTTCCTCATGCAAACTAAAGTTTGATTTCTAGAGAGGCTTTTCTGATCTGAATCCCTGGCTATGGAAAGGCTGCAGGGATCTCTGCAATCTCTTGTGGAGTAAGAGAGTGTCATCACAGTATCATCACACTTTTTTGTTCAGCCATCCGGAAGTTGAAGGAGGTGAAATACAGCTACAGCAGAATGGGTTTTCAGCTGCGAGAGCTGGCAGTTGGGTGTTAATCTCCAGTATTTGCTTTGGCCCACGCGGATTAAGTATATGAGACTTTGATTTCAGTTTCCAGTCCTCTGAGTCACAGGTATATCAAGGAGAAGCAGAGTTATGAAAACAATGTGAAGTCCAATCAACAGGACAGATTCCTGTATGGTAACACACTGATGAACGGGATTTGGCCTGCAACAGTTATGAGCTATGTCCTACACCCCTGTCACATAATGTAATTACTTTATTAATCACCTGTGTATTAGCTTGTTCCCCAATAGCATGCTTTCACATATACTGTTCCTGCAAAATAGAGAATGATGCTATTGTTCAAGCTATAGTTTTCCCTTCCTGTGCATCTTTTTTGCATATGCTCTTTTGTGCCTATTGTTTCAGCTATGCACTTTGTCTTGCTTTACCCCTCTGCAGAAGGAGGAAGGCAATAAGTAATTGGAAGACTTAGATCTTTTATATTGCATTTTCTCACTAAGATTCAGTCCTGGGTCAAGGTGGAGGGAAGAGAAGTTTTCTATTATTTCATTTTAATGAGCAAAAGTTTGAAGAAAAATATTCAGAAGAGCTCCAGCTGGGTTTATGAAAAGTCCACTTAAAAAAACCTTATCCAGTGAAGCACAAATGAGTGCAAATAATTACCTTCCTAGGTATTTTGAAAGGGAGGGCTTCTGGTTAAAACAAACAAAAGAGGGGGGGGGGACGACGGACGTACACCAAGTAAAACACCTTTAACCTGTTTCGTATGTGCCCTGAAGTCCCTTTCAGTACCCATGTGATGGAAAGTGAAAGGAATCATCCAGCTTTAGAGCCAGTGACATGGTATCACAAGGTACAATCAGTCACTGTTTCTAAAATAAAATTCAGGCCAGCCTTTAAGTGGGGAATAACTGGAATTTCTTTGTTGTTGCCTATGAAGCTTCTCATAAATTACTACTTATCACAACCTGCAGTAGCATATCCCTTTTATCAGGTGTACCAAACTGCTTTTCATTAAATGTTATGTGCCCAGAAAAGATGATTTGATTTTAGCAGTCACAATCAACCTGAGGTGAACTTTGATCAATGAGAACTGCCCCCTCTGGAAAGCTGAAGAGAAACCTGAGAACACCAGCTGACCTTTAACTACGCTTTGTTGCTACAAAGTTGTCTTAACTGTTCTCTTGACCTAGCAAATCTGCATCATGGTTACCAAGACTATGACCTGGATTCTCCATCGTCACATAGCTTGTCTCATGTACAAAACGAGTGCGGACAAGACAGTGACATGGCTACATGAGAAAGGTAACAAAGTCCATTAGCTGTACAGCTGGCGTGAAAGGTTACGCTAGATGCAGGGCACCACATAATCTTGTCCCCTCAACTCTTGTCACGTCACTGCAATTACAACGAGGTCTACACAAGAGGGCAGCAATACATGCTGGCATGCCTGGAGCAGCGTAGCCACGCAGCTAGTTGAAAAGCAGATTTTATAGGCATATATAGCACATGATAGACAATCATGTAAAATATGCAACATTCCATCTTTAAATATGTTCTTTCAGAAAGGACAGAATAATACTTATAAAGAACCACGTCCTAGTCACAGCGTGTGTGTAGCTGACACACAAATGATGTGATTCCTGCAGTTCTGTGAGGAGGGCTCAGGCCTGGTAGCTTTCTGAAACCTGTACAGATGTGAGTCAAAACATTCCATTTTAGAGATTATCCTGGGCCTGGTGTATTTGCCTGGGACTGGGAAGCTCTTGTTTCATTTCCCAGCTCTGCCACAGATTTCCTGTGTGTGACCTTGGGCAAGCTACTATAATCCCTCTGGGTTGGAGTCCCCCAGCTGTAAGCTTGAGATAATACGCTTCATCCCCTTTGACTTTGTCTATATATACTGCAAGCCCTGTGGGGAACAGCATCTCATTTCCTATTTGTTTGGCAAATAGTACTTAGCACAATGTGGTCCTGATCTTGGCTGTGCCATCTAGATGCTATTGCAATGAAGTATATTTTTATGTCGTACCAAGAGGATGACAAGAAGTCACTCTGAGTTAGTTTTGTGTTACAGTGAGAGCAAGATGCAGATGTGCTGAGGGAAGCTGAAGGTTTCTGAAGGTGAATTCTTGTTTAGTTTAAATTGATTTCTTTTTCTAAAGGTGTAAAAAGGCAAGTAAAGGAATAAAACCTTCTCATTTCAACTTTTGCTCAACTGTTCTTCTTGCAAAGTGACAAGAGGCACTTGCTATTACAAGAGGCAGCTTAAATCCTTTTGCAAGCACTACGTGGGAGTGTGTTGTACCTAATCGATAGAAATGATTGACTGGGCAGGCTGAGATTTGCTTGGTGGTCCTAAACGTTCCAGTGTTTCCACAAGTCTGACGATGTTCTAACAATGTGCAAGCAACTAGTAATCCACCATGACAGGTTACTATTTCACGGTTGTCTGTAGATACCTAAGTGCCCTGTGGTATTGGGGGCTGAAGAGAGAAAGTCTGCAAGAATTAGAATTGTAGGAGGGTGCCTTTTTTTAGTTGTTTTCCGATTCCAAAGTGTTTTCTACATGCTCACAGTAAATTTAGTTAACTAACACACACCTCGGCTGCACTTACTCTGGAAACCTGCACAGAATGAGCACCCTTCAGCATGCCGGAGCACAGAGACTCAACCCTACTGCTCAGTTCTGAGATTAAAGATCATTTTAAGGTGTTGCCATCTGAACCCATTTAAGTAATAATTACTGCAGCTGCCGGTATTTGACCAGGCAATTAATAATCAGTCTCATGGCATCTTATCTCATGTCCTGCTCAATAAAGTTCTTGCTGCTACCTTTGTCCATGGTCATCTGAGGAACTGTACAGCAGGAAGCACTTGTTTCTAGGAACACATCTCTCCTTTGGTAGGAAAAATGACTTGGCCTGCCCCATGTGTGCAGTCACACAGGACAAGCACATATTTTGGATGCTGTGAGCAACCGCAAAACCAGGCTCAGTAGCCTGAGAAGCGTGAGTACCCAGTGAAATTGCTTGTTGACATATCTTTGTTCATTGTTGGAACACAGCCTAAAATTCCCAAGAAATAAAAGCTATCTTCTTATGTTACTATAATTGAATAACAATGATCCTAAGCATATACATTTTTTATATGTGCACACACAGAGATATGTGTATGTAGTCAAGTCATTAGATATCATTATCCCTTGTCAGCTTGGGAAACTAAGGCCCAGGGAGGTGAAGGGCCTTCACAGAAGAAGTACATGCCCTTCATCTCTGTGTACCTACTTTGGTATATGGATTTTTCACTAAAAAGTCTGTTCTGATCACACAGAAATACAGAATTGTCCAACAACAGTTCAGTCAGGCTGGAGGGCCATCTGGCCTAGCATTCAGCCTCTAGTTCTAAGGCAAGAGCTGAATGGGCACAAGCAGCTCAATAGTAAACAGTACCCTGGTCTGGAGTTACCAAAATAACTTACTTGGCGGGGAAGCTTTCCCTAACCCTTCAGTCAAAGGTTAAATCTCTTCCTGATAGCAGAGGATTTATCTCCCTTCCAAACTAAACAATCTAAGCACTTCAAGTGACCCAATCTCTCCTTTTGCAAGTGTTGTGCCAGGTTTGACCAATAAAGCTTTTACCTTTGAGATCTAATTAGTCTATTTTGAACTTAAAGCTTTACTCTACAAAACTAGCGTCTTCATCTACCACTGATTTTAGCACACTCGTTTCAGCATATGCAGAAGGAGTTCAGCTCCTTGCAGAATTAAGCCCATTTGTTTTAAGTTCCTTGGCAGGGACTGCAAAGCGGGGAAGTCAAAATTAACAACAATAATAACAAGCTATTCTATGATAAAGTGTCAGGTTTGTGTTTTCTTGTAGTGCAGATCATCAAGACTCCAGTTACCTCCATCAGTTTTTCACCTTCAAGATGTAAAATATTCTTAAGAGCCTGAACTACGAATAAGGGAAGTCTTCGTGGCACTGTTCCATCTCATTTTGGCTATAGAAATGCACACACTCTCTTATGCACAGGAGATGGGCTCACTGCATTTTGCTGCCTCCATGTCTGATTAAAGCCAGAAAGTGAAAAGGTAACTGAGGGGTATTAGTAAAAGGAACTCCATCTCAGCAATGGAATTCTGGAGTGGCTGTGTTTGGGGTTTAAAATTTGAGTCTGTTCCCATTTCTTCTTCAGGTAACTGTACTTAGCTTATTGCTTCTCTTATCAGCATATGCAAGGTACCTGTTTTGCTAGAAAAGCCATGCAGCAAAACTAGAAAGAGACAACTGCAATTAGATTTGAAGTCACCCAAGAAACTACAGCATTTTTAAACCATACGTCCAAAAAAGTTGTCATTTCACAGTGCTGCTCCTGCTACGGTTCACTACTGCATGGCTGAATTGCAGTTTCACCTACCTTGCGGTACTGGCTGTGATAGATCAGGGACAGATCAGAAGGAAAAAAAGGTTCTCAGCTGTGCAGCATGCAGTTGTGAGGCAGTGGTTCTGAACTGCCTTTCTGCTCCTCCTGGCCCAGCCAGAAGCTTGAGACTCTCCTGTAACGTGGAGGTGCCTTCAGCCAAAGGGGCAGGCGTGCATCTTGAAGGCACTGTCACGTGGACTCATCGGGAACATCTGGGGAAAAGGAGGAGATCCCCTCTTTACACGCTTGTACAAATACAAATGATTGGACTATACCTACTAGGGAAAATACTAGGGTAGCCCTAAACTACCAGCGTGCCGTTCAAGACCAGGCAGCTTTGTTTCTGGAGAAGCTATAGATGATCTCCGAGTAAAACAGAAGGAAGGGACATGCAGTGCCTTCTCACTGACTTGACAGGCAACTGAATTGCCCTCTACCCCTTTGAATGTATTGCCCTGGGGTTACTAAACTCAAGCAACTCCATGACATTACCATGTACTTTTAAAATCAGTTATTGCAGACTCAGCATGTTCAGCAATCACAGCAAACAGCTGGACTCTTGGAAATACCTTCTGGGCCTGGCAGGACACTGATGGGAGCATGCTTCCCATAGATGGCTCCTGGGGCATGGCACACAGATTACGCTCAAAGGTCATTTTAAATAACTGTACTTACCTTGTAATTTACAACACTGGAATTGGCCCCGTGACCAGTTGTGTTAGGCATTTTGCAAAGCCACTTCATGTTCTGCAGACAGACGGATATACCTTTACTTTGTTATTTCTCTGTTCTGTAGAACAAATTGCAACCCAAGCATACAACTTCTCTCTCCTGTGCCAAGGAGCAGGAACACGTGCAGCCCAGGTTTACAGAATCACATTTTTCTTTACAGAGGGACTAGGAGTGGCCAGAAGGATTGTCTAATGACAGCAGCTTGTTAGACCATGGTAGCTCCTTCTCTCTCAGATGTCAGGAGATGTTGAAGGACGCACAGGCAGCCTTAACTCTGACCCTTGCCCACACACATTCCCATACTCTTCAGTTACCTTGGTAGCACCCGTAATAAGCAGCTCTTGCCTATTCTACACACCTTTTCTATTTTTTAAACAGTCTGATATTAAACAGTTTTTTCCTACTCATGTTGATAGATACCCCTCTACAGATGTCTCCTTCCCGACTTCACTCTGGAAACCAAAGTCCCGGTTGTAGTGCATGGTCATTGTTTAACCGCAGCGGGCAACTGAGCCCCACACAGCCGCTCGCTCACTCCCCCACAGTAGGATGGGGGAGAGAATCACAAGAGTAAAAGTGAGAAAACTCACGGGTTGAGATAAAGACAGTTTAATAGGTAAAGCAAAAGCCACACACACAGGCAAAGCAAAACAAGGAATTCATTCACTGCTTCCCATCGGCAGGCAGGTGTTCAGCCATCTCCAGGAAAGCAGGGCTCCACCACATGTAATGGTTACTTGGTAAGACAAATGCTGTAACTCTGAACGCCCCCCCCCTTCCTTCTTCTTCCCCAGCTTTATATGCTGAGCATGACATCATATGGTATGGAATAGCCCTTTGGCCAGTTGGGGTCAGCTGTCCCAGCCGTGTCCCCTCCCAGCTTCTTGTGCACCCCCAGCCTACTCGCTGGTGGGGTGGGGTGAGAAGCAGAAGAGGCTTTGACTCTGTGTAAGCCCTGCTCAGCAGTAACTAAGACATCCCTGTGTTACCAACACTGTTTTCAGGGCAAATCCAAAACACAGCCCCATGCTAGCTACTATGAAGAAAATTAGCTCTGTTTCAGCCAAAACCAGCACATGCATTCAGCATGACAGACCCAGCAAACTGCCTGTATGTCAAAACCAGAGCATCCGTAAGAGTTTACAGTACTGGAAAAAACAAACCAACCTCACATTCATGCTTTCAGTCCCCTAACTCATAGCAGCTTCTCTCTAGAACAACAGAGGGCACCACTTTTCACACAAAAAACTGCAGCTGGAAGAGAAGCAGCCCTGCATTTGAATAATAGTTTGGTAACTAGAACATTTCTTTCTCAGTAGGTGATTGGGATTGAATATTCTTCCTCCAAGAAGGTTCACCTCTGCATCTCCCACTCCCTGGGGGAAGGCCCTCGCCAAAAGCTGTTCTCAGAGATGTGTACTATTTCTCTTGCGGATCTCATCCTAGTTTGCACAGAATAATTAAGCAGTCACTTACTGAGAAATAGCTTTAGCCTATTGATTAGGGTCTTCACTTAGGGGAAGAGGAAACCAGAGTGGCAGTTCCTACCCCAGCTCCTGTGAAGGTCTGGTTCTTTTCCAGTGGGTCTGTAATGTAAAATGCATAAACATGCTGCAAAGCAGGGCTGGAATCTAGGTTTCCCCTCTCAGATGACTGCATTATCTTCTGGTCGTTCTGTGCTGTCCAACAGCTGCCTCCAGCCACAGCCTCCCCTGCCACCGCCAACAGTTTTGAAATAAAGATAGCGAATCTAGTTCAGCTGTTGAAAAACACACTGATTTGCACATCTACCTCTGTGAAAGGCTTTAGGGCTGAGATCCAGGTAGAAGGCAGTGATAATCATCTGAGGCCCAGAGCAGGCAGGGAGTACAGACGTGTCCTATTAACTAGTTTGTACGGCTCTCTTCTGGTCCCACCAGCTGTGGTGAATTCATGTCCCAGGCAGCTGTCTGCAGGGTGGCTGTGGCTCTCACGCAGAACCCGGCAGCTCTCATGTCCAGACTGTGTCATGTCAGTGGCAGCAGGATTATGCTGTGGCCAGGACCAATGACTGCTCTGGGCCCCTTGGCTGTGGTATGAAACAAACGAGCAAGAGCTGCTGAGGCTGCTATCAATGCCTTTCCCTGGCCCAAGCAGGAGGGTCCATGGGATGCCGTTCACGGTCCTCCAGCCTCGGGCTTTCTGAGGTATGTCTCAGAAGCACACGTACATGGGAGGACTGGGTATGTGACAGGCAGAGTAAGGGAGGACTGGCAGCTCCTAAATAAAGTTCAGGCATATAAAATGTGTAGCAGATTCTGCTAGAGGGTTAAGCACTCCCGGTGCTGAAGTCCTTTTGTGAAGCTACAAAAAGGCTGGGGTCCTTGACAGCTAGTCTGGTTTTCCAGTGGCATCAGCTGTGCTAATAAAAGGTCTTGCCTTCCCCTACAGGGCATGCTTTGCTTATATCCATAGACCTTCATAGTAACAACATTACTATTTGAGAAGAATCAAAGTGAAAAAAGAGCCTCTACTAAGGAGTTCCCTGATCATGGTTTATTAGCCCTCCAGCTGATGCCCTCAGGGGCTACAGACCTCTTGGTCTTTGTTATTTTCTGTACAAGAAAGCAGAATTGGTCCATACCTGCATAACATTGCATTCTATTTGCTCAAAACGCATTGAGCAAAACTCTTGAATGCCAGGACTCCAGATCCAACTTGTTTTAAACCTTGAATGCTGCCTCCGGGCAGTGCTAAAACTTATCACTCCCCTAATCTGCAGTGGCATTGCTGGCATTATTAGCTCTACACACACAGTCCAAAGGCCACGAGTGCTACTTCACCGCAAGTACATGGCACACTCGGGGGTGCTTGAAGGGACAAAGGCAAATTCCGTTTCCTCATAAGACCATCAAGCCACGAAGCCCACACGGGGCTGCCAACACTCGACTGATCCGTGTAACGGGTTTGCCTGCCCGGCCGGGGGTTGCAAGTGGGGCTGTACCCGCCGCGGGTGGGCCCTGAACCCGCGGACGTTTCCCCCCCGGCGGCGCCTTCCCGGCGGCCGCCCCCTCTCGCCCCGGAGCGGGCGGAAGCCGGCGGGGCCCGCAGGCGCCGTCAGCCGAGGAGAAACACCGCCCGCGGGGCAGTCCCTCGCCCGGAGCCGCCTCGGCAGCCAGCCAGCAGCGCCGCGACCGGGCCCGGCCAGGGCGGCGACAGCCGTTTCTCAGGGGAGTCGCCACTCGCCGCCACGGGGCGGGCGGCCGGTTAGCCTGAGGTAACGCGCGCGGTCCCCAAGGCGGTGCGCGACCTGTGCCACGGTTAACGGCTGCTGCGGGCGGCGGGGGCGGGGCAGGCGGCTGGGGCGGGGCGGGCCCGCAGCCCTGCGCCGTTGCCAGGGGACCGCCACGGCCCCGCCCCCCCCGCGTCCCCCCCGCCTCCAGCGGCGGGGCCCGCGCGCACGTGCCGGGCAGCGTGCGCGGGGTCACGTGGGCGCGCGCGTGACGGCCGTGCCGCCGCCGCCGGCGGCGCGAGGCGGCCGTTGGTGCCTCCGGCTGCCTCAGGGGGCCGCGCACTTTGGACTGCGGCCAGCCGGGGCGGCGGGGGAGGGGGTCGGGGCAGCTTTATCGCCAGGCAGCCGGCTGAGGCGGCTCTGTGCGATCCCGCCGAGCCAGCGCGGAGCCCTGTGGGGCTTAGAGCGAGGCCTGGTCGCGGTGGTCTCCTCTGTGGCGGCCCTGCCTCCAGGCAGGTCTGAGCCCATTCTCCCGCGGCAGACGATCTGTCGCCGGCCTTCTGGGCGCCTGTGCAAAACTCTAAAGGGAATGCAGACAGTTCTCTGACAAAATACCCTGAAGGACTTCTTTTCCCCCCTCAGGTTCTGTGCCTGTGTCTCCCAGAATTGCTGTCCAGCCCTAACGCATGTGTCCAAGCACTGGCTTTTAAAAACAAAGGTAGGTGCACAGACAGCCACGTGCTCAGAAGTACCACTGTACTGCTTTACCTCTTCTACCATCTGCACAAATGCAGATTAGCTAAGTCAGTCTCTTTCTTTTCAAGTATAACATAAAAGATTTTTCATCTTTAGGAGGGCCATTCTTTTCAGCCTCTCAGTTACTTGCAGAATAAAAGAGTTCAACCTGCACTTTAAAACAAGACACTCTATTTCTCTGACTGCTACTCCTGCAAACACATTTGGAGATCTTGCTGCCAAGAAAAGCTTTTTTCCTGCATCTCAGGCAGAAAAAAAATATTAATTAGTTATTGTTACAGAGTCTGCCCTCGGTGGCTTACGATTGCTTCCATTTGGTTTTGATGGAGATGCTCATATTCCAGCCAAGGAGAAAAGTAGATCCTGCAGCCGGAACCTAGGGCCCAGTCTTACAACCTTTTCTGAAAGCTGTGGTCTCCGTACCACTGAAATACTAATCAGGGTCACTACTCACAGGATCCAAACCTGTGGATCAATTCAGTGGGCTCTAACCAACTCTGAAGCCCTTAATGCTATAACTAGGACCATGTAGATGGACTACTGCTCCTCTGTAGATGGGCTTCTTTGCAAACAACGTTATGTGTAAGCAAAGCTGTGTGCCTGTCTGCCACCAACTGCAGGGCTGAAGCCTTAGCAATTTTGTTGATAAAGTACAGTGAGAACAGAATCCGCTTCAGTACCCGTCAGCTCAGTTGGCTCTGTAGTGCAGGTATTATTCCAAACACACTCGGGGAGCCCATTTTCTGCTGAGTAAGAGGGTGCCATATTTAGATAGCTCTTTTCCTGTGGTGGTTCTTCAGAAATTGCTCAGTTGTGAGAGTGACTTGGCCACAAGGGTTTCTTTTTTGGTAACTGGTTCTCCAGGTTTTGGTCTGGATGGAAGTATTTTAGAATGAGAGCTAGACTCACCTTTGAGCTCTGCGAGCAAAACAAGCAAGATGAAATTAGGAGTAGCTTCCCTTTTCTGGCTGCGGGGCTGCAATCATGCAGACAGCAATACCCAGCAGATGTCTGCAGTCAGGGAACTGCTGATATCAGAGGATCGAGGGGACCAATTCCCAAAGCACTCATCAAAGATTTGTGCTACTTCGTACTGTGTAGTTTCTTTTAGATCAAGCACCTCACTGTGATAAACTGTGAGAGGGAAGGGAATGTGGATGTGCTTCTAATGAGGAACAAATCTGCATTTCTAATTTCATCCCAGAAGATCTCAGCTGAGGTCAAAAAATCTGTAAAGAGTGGTGAAAATCAGTGCACCTGCTTTTAAACTAAAACTGGACAAATGAGGATGGGCAATTGAGCTTTAAAAATATGTAAAAGTAAAAAAACCCAAACAACCAACAGGCCTTTATGGAGGCAGGAAAAAGAACTCTTCCCGGCCCTGATGGCCCAGTAGAACTGCCTGGGATCACAGTCCCTGCTGTCCCAAACACAAGGTCACGTCTTCCCGCCTGTCCCAGGCGTGACCTGCCTCCTCTGGGGCGCGGCGGCAGTGCCAGGCAGGAAGAGGCATGCTTGTGCCCCAGGAAAGGACAGCAGCGGCAGCAGCAGGTGCGCTGCCACTGGGTGCCCCGTGAGTTCAGTGAGGCAGAACAGCTTCTGCTGCTCGGCCTGGGGCAGGGTAGCCCTGTGCAGCCTGCGGCACTGCCATAATTGAGGCTGCGATGAATTTAGTGTTTGTGACAGATTGACAACCCTGGAGACTGAAATGCTGTAGCCAGAGGAAGGATGCGGAGAGTGAAGTGACAGTGGCAGCTCACCCTTGCTCACGTCCAGCCCACACGTGTCTAGGACTTGCATGGCCGCTGCTAGTGGCAGGTGAGCCACTGGCTTCTCTCTGCTGCTTTGCAGTGAGCTGCTGAGACTGTGGTATAACCAGAGAGAGCAAATAGAGATTCAGACTTTCTTGAGTGAAACTGGCTCTAAAAAATCCAAGCCTTTATTTGCGGAGAGGAAATTTGGCATTTTTGCTGCTTGCTTTCTTTGAGGTCATGCTTTCAAGTTCATTTCTGCAACTAGCAAGCAGGAAACTTCTCAAAGAAGGCAGAGATCACATGACTCCAGGAGCTGATGTTTGAAGGGAAAAGGAAATACGTCGCAAGACCCAGGGTGCAGGGCAGACTGTAAGTTTACTGGTGCTGAAACACACATTGCACACAGTCCCCAGGCTTGCTGGATGTTAAAGACTTTCAGTCTGCCCTGACTAGAATTGAAAATTAAACAAACAAACGAGCTCCAAAACATAGACTTAGGACCTACTGTAAAGCTCATTACGCTCTAGAAAAGGACTCACATGGACTTAATTGGTAGGTCAGGCCTTTCTGAAACAGGGCTGATGATAGTCAATTTGAGTTCTATAACTGTAATCCTTCCAAACATAAAACTTTAATTGCCTTCAGTGGGAGGTACGTGATATTAGCTTCGATTGGCTTAACAATCTCAACTGCGTTTATTTAACACACCATAATGGAGCCTTTCACACCACTACAATATACCGGATAAATAAGACCTGTTTTCGAAGTTTATTGCCTAAGAAAATACATTTGCCAGCTTACATCCCTTATCTTGTGGTTTATGAGAAAATAGAGTACGTACTCAAGTGTATACAGTAAATGTAACAGCCGGTGCTGCACTCTTAGCACTTGAGAAGTGCAGATGAGAGTCCATATATCATAGAGGTATAGAAAGCAGGTAGGAAATAACAAGCATTGATAATACATATTTGCACATAAGTGAATGTATATTTAAGCCTGTCAGGCTCTTGTCCGTTGCTTGTATGATTTTTTTTAACCTCGAGAGAATATGAAACATACAATTCGATTGAGGCTCCAAACGGATCTGAGGAAGCCTGGAATTTAATAATTAAAGCTGACTGTAGGGTCTCTCCTGTCATTTGCCTTTTGCCTCCAGCAGCAGCAGGCTATAAGCCTCAATTACAAACCTTTTTGTCATGTTTTTGCTTTTGTTAGGCATTGGTATTATCTGAACACACATGTTTTGTCTTTATGTTTTATGTAATAAAATTTAATAGACTCCACTGATGCTGCAACTTGGCATGAAGTCATTTGGCATGTTTGATTCAAGGGCTAATAAAAATAAGCCTTCCTGTTGTACATGGTAAATACTGAAATTGATAAACCCCTATGAGGATCTAGGTTGATAGCCCTGTGAAATCTAAACTGATTCTTATTCCCAAAGGCTGGACATTTGAAAAAGATGTAAAGCCTGGCCCACGCTCAGGTTTCAAACCACCCCGGTTGTTCGTGAGTGGTACAATTTTTTCGAAAAGTGCTCGTGGCTCCGCCCTTTGTGTGCATATAATAAAATGCTAGGAAGGGCTTCGTGCTCAGTAAGGCCAGTTCTCTCCCTAGTATGAGGAGTTGGAGTATACGAGCACGTTCATCCCAGTGTAACTCCGGCCACGTAACAAGCGTTAAGCCATTTAGGTATGCAGGTCAAAGTAAAGTGGTTGGCGAGTTACCGAGTTGAAGGGTTGAACCTAGTTCACTTTCATTCCTGTGATAACGCAAGGCGCACAACAGGATCGAAAGACAACTGAAGTCAGACGCAGTTTTTTCCATTACCTTTGATAAGCTTTGACTTCAGCCCACAAATAACTGACTTCAACAGGTATACCGATGCAATGTGGCGGCCTTTGGTCCATTATCGTCACTTTATGGAAAAAGCACTTCTATGTGCCCGTTGGTATTTGTGCAGATAGCCTTCCTGTATCTCCTTCTAATAGGAATTAGTTTTGCTATAGCTTCCGTGTGAAAAGACATATAGCTATTTCTTAACAATCCCATTTGAACAGTTTAAAAGGAGCGCTTATTTTTCACCCAATTTATAATTCCTCCTACGTTTTAAAGGACTACTGGAATCAACACGAGTCGTAGAGTTTCCTGTGACACTTGCGTTCCAGCATCACTCACTGTCAGTGTAGCTGCGAGCACAGAGTCACTGGTATTGAAGAACCAGTAGAGGGAGCACGAAACGCTTCCTTTTATTTGTCTTACATAAACATTGGCTACTGTTTGAGGGTTTTCTTAATTTTAATTCTCTGGAACAGGAAGAATTTTTGAAAGAAAAGGTGATCAGCGGCTCAGATATTAAATCTGTGGAAGTCTTTAGGGTGCTGCATTTCCACACTGTGAATTACTTGCCTGTTTCCACCACTCTATTCCCCCTCCTGCTCTCCCCCCCACCAAATGTTCAGTTTTCCTAGAGGATTTCCAAGCTGGGGCATACATCATTCCTCCAGAGTTTATGATACATCGTTGAATTGTCATACGGATCGTAAAGTTTGCTCATTGTGAGCAAAGATAGCTTCCACGCAGCACCAGGGCTGTAAAGTGTTAATTGTAAAGATAATTCTTTTGCAAAAAGAAGAGGAAAAAGTAGATGTCAGGAAGAAACACGTATGTTCCACATGCGTGCTTTACGCTTTGTGAAACGTGCGTGTCTTGAAACAGAGTATGCTAAAGTCAATTAAAGAGAAGCAAGCAAATCGAAACCCAGATTAAAAATGCGAAAAGGCATTCAATGATTATCACCAGCCACACAATCGTACATTTTGAAGCTCAATGCATCCATTATTATGTATTATCGTAAGATTTTTAATTAGTAGACAACCCCATTTTGTGTATTAAAGTTTTTATTCCTTCGTAAGAATTCTTTTAATCACAAAATAGTGTGGAAATATTTAGATAATAGAATTCATGGAGTGCTGGAAAATACTGAATATAAAGATTGATTTCTAATATATCACATACTAAACTGTTCTAAAACAGCTGGTTTCTTGCAGACAGGATTTATTTTTTTTAATAATTTAAGACAGCATAAGCTTGTATCAAGCGTAAGCATTGTAACAAAAGTGCAACTTCTTCAGCAAATCCTCCCAAAAGATATTTAACTCAAAATATCATTAACACATATTTTCTCCCTACAAAAATAGCATGTCAGACATCATTAATTGGATGTATTAACAACTATTTACATACAGCCACTCTGTAGGCTAGTAAGATTTTTTTTTTTAACGTTGTTTAAACACAGCGTTTGAGGCAAACAGTAGCAACAGCAGCAGCAGATGCACCAAACGGACCGACAGACCCCGGACACGCACTCACTCCTCGCCAGGCTGTTGTGTCTCACCTCTTACGTAACATTCAAGTGAGATTTCTCACAGTGCTACCTTGGCAACAAACTAAAAATATCTAGGCAAGGTCTTGGTTTAAGCCTTATTATAAAAGCTCTATCTGTGTGATTATCTGGCGTCTGGTTTGTCTCCAGAAAGGGAAATCGCGGTATCTGAGCATGGGATGAGGGGAGAACCCATACGGGAAACTTACCCCGACCGGTCTAATCGTTTCTGATTGCACAGCGAGGTGTTTACCTACGGCCTCCAGTTTGTGTCGTTCGGAATGTGGGATAAAACGAGTTCAGGCTGACGAGTCGCTCTGTGTTTTCTTGGGGGAGAAAGGGGGGGTTCTTTCTGTAGTTCAGTGCAGAAACATTCATTTTATACAGCAAGGTTCGGGGAAAAATCTCTCGGGAGCGTACTGAGTTAAATCAAGACAGGGCGAGAACAAATGCACTTGCCACACCTGTATACCTTAGCCGAAAAAAAATGACAAAACAAGCACAAGGTTACATCATGGGCCTGACCCTCCTTCCCTTGCACACCCAAAACTCGCTGGAGCCAGCGGCATCCCCGGGTGCTCAAGGCACTGCAGGTTCGGGCTCAGGGTCCATCCGTCCTCGCTCCGGTTCTCCGTAAAGTGCTAGCACAGGTGCTGGGGTCTGCCCCTCTTCCCCCGCCTCGCCGCCCTCACCCTGAACCCGCCCAGGTCTCCCGGACAACAAGTGCAAGTTCCTAAGTGGGACTTAGGGACACGGTATAAACCCATTCCAAATAAGGTGCAACGTTTCAGTTACCTTGTATAGAGAAAAAAAAAAGTATCCTTACTATTTTTTCTTCCTCCTCTTTTTTTTTTTCCTTAACATATTTATGCATTTATAAAGCCAAACATTAAAAAAATACTGAGTAGCAAATTTTATCCTTGACGGTCTTCTGCGGCGGCAGCGCCGGGACCAGCCGCCTCGGCAGCGGGGCGCGGGGCTCCCCGCGGGGGCGGCCGCTCCCCCGGGCCGGGCCCCGGCACCGCCCGGCCCGGCCCCGGCGACCCCTTGCAGACGCCGCCCTGCCCTCCGTAGGAAGCCGGGAGCGCAGGTGCCGGCCCGACGGCCCCTCCCCGCCCCGCGGCGGGGCGGCCAGTCCGAGGCGAGGGCAGCGGCGGCGGGGAGCCCGCGGGGACTCCGGGCCGGCGGCGTCTCACGGGCCCTCGGCGCCGGGCTCCTCGGCGGCTGCGGCCTCGGCCTCCTCGCCGGGCTCGGCGGCGGCGGCCAGCCCGGCGGCGGCAGCGAAGGGGTGCGGGAGGTGGGGCGCTGGGGGCAGCCCGGCGGCCGCGGCCGCCTTCTCGGCGGGGCCGAGCACTGAGGAGAGGCAGGGGAAGGAGGCGGCGGCGGCGGCCGCGGCGGCGGCCGCCTGGGCCGGGATGCCCGGGTAGAGGAGCGGGATGGGGGCGGCGGGGTAGAGATACTTCTCCAGGCTGCCTTTATCCAGGAAGGGCTGCATGTAGGCGGCGGCGGCGGAGGGGGAGATGAAGTAGAAGGGCAGGCAGAAAGGGGCCGCCGCCGGCGGCTGTCCGAAGGGGGCCCCGCCGCCGCCCGCCCCCAGGGCCATCAGCGAGCCCAGCAGGGCGGCGTCGGGTCTCACCAGCGCCGCCGCCGCCGCCGCCGCCGCCTCGGCGCTCCGCGCCGCCAGGCCCGGCGGGCCGGGCAAGGGGCTGCCGCCGCGGTCCAGCTTCAGCCGCTTGGGCGCGGGGGGGGCCTCGTCCCCCGACGGCTCCTGCTTGATGGCCAGGGCGGGCAGCGTGCCCCCGGCCGCCGCGGGGCCGCGCTCGGGGCGCGCCTCGCCCTCCCCACCGTAGCCGCTGTCCGTGTCCGTGTCGGTCTCGACGCTGAGCTCGGCGGCGTGAGTCCGCTGGATGACGGGCACGCAGTTAGCCTGGCCCTCCGGCTTGTGGCCCGGCGCGCAGGGGGGGGCGGGCGGGGAGGAGGAGGATCCCTTGCTGAGGGGGCCCGGCGGCTGGGAGAGGAGCTGGGGGCCGGGGAGGAACTGCGAGGAGATGGAGTGCAGGTGGCCGAGGAGCTGGGCGCATCGCTGCTCGCGGGGGGTCCAGCTCTCGAAGCGGGAGAGGTACTGCAGCACTTCCTTGGCGCACGTCTGAAAGCCCGAGTGGAAGGCGTCCAGGTCGGCCTGCACGGGAGACTTCATGGACCGCTCCCCTGCGGGGGAGACCGAGAGGGGACAGCGTTTGCCTGCGGCTCCGGCGTGGGGTGCCCCACTCCGCGCCTCCCCCCGCCCGCACCCGGTGCGCCCCTGCGGCGGCGCCCCCCGGGGCCCGCTTACCGTTCTGTAAAGCAATGATCTTCTGGTGCTGCTGCTCCGTTAAGGCTGTTAGCGCTTTCAAGTGTTTCAAAGTCAGTTCCAGCACCACCGCTTTCTCCAGGTGTCCCAGCGTCTGCGAAGGCAAGGGAAGGGGGCGGCTCGGCTACCTCCCGGCACGCTCGGCCACCGCCAGTCGCTGCCTGCGCAACTTCGGGGAAACTGGTCCCCCAGGGGCGTCACGGCCAGGGCCGCCGCCGCAGCCCGGCGGGCAGGCAGGCGGGCAGGCAGCCGGCAGGCAGGCAGGCAGCAGCCGGCAGGCAGGCAGCCCGGCGTCCCGCGGCCCCGCCGCCCCGGGGGCTGCGGGGCGGGCAGGCTGCCGGCGCCTGCATCTGCATGTACACGTACGCGCCTCTGCACCTTACCGTCAATTTCAGATGCTCGGGCAGTAAATCCTTCAGCTGGGCAATGCATTCGTTAATCCTGTCTCGCCTCTTCTTTTCTATCAGTCTATGTGGCAGTTTGTACGTTTCCTAATGAGCAAAATCCGGAAAAGCCAAGCGTTAGACAGAGTCCCTCGGAACGACGATCAAAACCAAAACAAATGTCACGCCGACCACATGCCGCGCAAATTATCGCCAAGGCACCGCTCTCCCCGCCGTGCCAGCTCGCTCGCAAACCCGCTTGCAATTCGGGGGGAAGTTAAAAGCGCGGCCCCCGGGGATGCTCTTGGGAGGGAAGCTGCGCCGTCACATTCGGCGAACCCCAATTAAGCGCTTCAGCGAGAACAGCCCCAGAAACTTACTCTTACCTTGCTCTCGTCCCTCTTCACGCCTCTTTTGGGTTTGCACATGTACAGGGAAGGGTAGTCCAGCCTGGAGAAAAACACAAAGATCCAGCACCGGCAAGAGCGAGAGCTAGCCCAGCACCTCCTGGAGCGGGCGGACAGACCCCGAGCGCCGCGCGGGGAGCCGAGCGCTCTGCCCGCAGGGCCGGGCGGGGGACCGCCCGGGTCCGCCCGCGGAGGGAGGCGAGCCCCGCCGGGCAGGCGGCTCTGCTTCCAGCGCCTCCCAGCACTTTCTCCAGAGGACGAGACGCCGAAGAGACAGGAGCCGGAGAGAGTGCCCTGGCGCCTTACCCTATAAAATCCCTATGCTCCAGCAGCTGCCTCTCCGGCAAGCGGGAGATTCCTTCATCCATGTCTGGCAGCGGCTGACGCTTCGTCGCAGCTTGTGACCGAGCCTGCGGGATGCTGAGATCAGTCTTTGGAGATCCGCGAGCGACGCTGCGCACATGCAGCCTCCGTCCCCCTCTCCCGTGCAGTGGCGAAAGTGTGCGGCAGTTCGTCCCCCCTGCCGCCGCCGCTGCCGCTCCCCCTGCCCGCCTCGCTCCCGCTGCCGCGCACACGCCCGCAGCACACGCTGCGCCGCGATTTGCACCCGCCGCCGCCGCCGCCGCCGCCGCCGTGCCGCGCCGTGCCTGCCCGCGGGGCACGCGCGCCGCCAGCCAGCCCCGCACCCGGCTCACGTGCGGCGCGCGCCGGGCGGGAGGGGGGCGGGGCCGGGGGCGGGGCGGGCGGGACCGGGGCGGGGGGGGCCCTCCGCGGGCTGCCGGGGGGGTCCCCGCCGCCGGGCCGGGGCCGCCCTGCGAGACACCGGCTTCCCCCCGTCTTCTTCCTGCTGCTGACTGCGTTATCATCGCCATTACTAGTGCCGCAACTGTTGTCATTGCTACTGCATTGCTATTATTGCTATCGATTGATTTTCATTATTTTTAGAATTTTATTTTTATTCTTTTATTTGTATTTCGGGAGGAGAACGCGCCCACGGGGGATCCAGCCCCTGTCCCCGGGGCGCGCCAGCCTCCCGTAAGGCAAAGCGACTCCCACAGCGCGGGGGCGGGGGGGCAGCCGCCAGCCTCTCCCCGAGGGGCAGGTGGGGGGTCACGTTTGGGGGGTCACGCTTTATATACATTTACGGATGCGTGGGCACGAACGGGCGCACACGCGTGTTTTTGCGGTGCGGCAGTGGCACCCCGGGGCGCTCCCCGGCTCGGCGCCGCCGTGCCGCAGCTCTCGCCCCCCGGCGATACCGCCCGGCGGCTCTCCCGCCCGACCTTTGGACGGGAGCCGGATCTGCCTGCAACGCCAGACCGCGGCAAAATCCTTTCTTATGGACATACGGATATACATATATATATATATATGCGCATATCTACATAAACACGTATACAGATGATATACACATATCTGTAGTGTGACGCTGCCCTCCTGACGGGCAGCCCGCATCCCTGCGGGGCGCAGGGGGTGACATTGGGAGAGGATTTGCACCGGCGCGGCGTGACCGGCCGCGGCAGCCCCCGGACGGGGCGGGGCGGGAACCCCCCCATCCCCCGCCCCCGCGCCCTCGTCCCTGCGCGCCGGGCGCGCCCGCGCAGCCCCCGCTCCCCGCCGGCGGCGGCACCGACAGCCGCCTCCCTAATCCCGTCTCACACTGGTACGAGCACAGGGCCGGCAACGTGACCCGACCTGCTGCCACATCACTGCCGCCGGCAGCACCGGGCGGCCCTGCCCCGCCGCCCCCCGCCAGCGGGCGCCGGCACCCGGCGGCACCGGGCAGCGCCGGGCACCCCCCAGCTCGGGGTACCGGGCGCCATGCCGCTCCAGTCCCGGGCAGCGGGCAGCCCGCCAGGACCCCCCTGCCAGCGGAAGGGGGGATGCTGCTGCCCCGAGGAAATGGGATGCTCTTCCCCGTGCCCCGGGCAGAGGCGCTGTGCGCGTGTGCGTGTGCGTCCCTGCGCGTGTGTGTCCCTGCGCGTGTGTGTCCCTGCGCGTGTGTGTCCCTGCGCGTGTGCTCTGCGTGCACGCCGGCGCGGCATGTGCGGCCCTGCAACGTGCGGGGTGCGTGGGGTGTGTGCGGGGCGTGCAGCGGCCCCGGCCCCACGTGCTGTGCGGGGGGAGAGGAGCGCACACCCCACACCCCCCCTCCCCGACACGGGGCCGGGCTGGCGGCTTTCTCTCCGGTGTTCCCGGCGGGAACTGCGGGCGGGAAGTGTCGGCAGAGGCGATCCGTAGAGATGTGTGTATCCCCCCCGCCAGCCCTGACCGCTTGCCCTTCATTCGGTTCGGCCTTGCTCCCTCCCTTCGCAGGCTCCGGCTCCTGGAGGTGCGTGACCCCCAGTCCCGGCGCGCACAGTTTGGGGCTCCCACAGCAGCTGTGAGGGAACTACCCCAATAAACAGAAAGCACGCCCTCGCCAGCCGAAAGAGAGACAAGAGCCTCACATCGTTCCTTTCTAAAGGTCGTGCTTTCCAGGTAATCTTATCAGGAGGGTAACTCGTGATTTTTATATGCGGGGGGCTGCTGAAACCACGCTGCCCGTACGTAAAGTGTGAATGAGGTTTTAGGAGCAGCGAAGGCTCTGATGAGGTGTTAGAGGCTCCTGCTTGGCAGGCGAGCAAGTGGCACTGCAGGCTTGTGTAGCTCTTTCCCTGTTAACCTGATGACATTTTCACACCGTCAGGGCAACTAAACTGGGGACTAAAAATACACAACATAAAGGTATGCCGCATGCCTATAGGTTATATTTGGGGTGTCAGAAGGAGAGGCTCGTGGGCTGCTGCAGAGGTTGTTGGGAGAATCTGCTGCTGGTGAGAAAAGCAAACTGTTACATAGGCTGGACTATATAGACCTGCTCCCTCGGGAAGGGGGTTGCAGACTGCGAGTGAAACTTGCGGGGTGTTGGCATAGGCCAGCAGTAGTTAGCCATGCAGGGTGGCACTGTTTGCCCCAAGTTAGGCATCCATGTTGGATGTCTAAGGTGGAGCTACAGGTTCTCTTGCTAGTCAGTGGAGAGAAACAAGCCCCGTCAGCATGAAATTCCTCTCCTCCTGACTGGACTGGTCTTTGAGAAGGCATCAAGAATACTGGAGGCACAGCCCAAATAAAAGAAGGAGCTTAACCCTGAGATGAAGCACATGGAAACCTTTTGGGAGAGTGCTGACCCAAAGGGAGCTTGAACTCTGAAAGAAAATACAGTTTCCTCCAGCTGATTCCTCCCATGGGCAGGAAAGCAGGGCTCTGCATGGTTTCTCTAACTAATATATGGGGTGGGGAGCCGGGGGTAAGCATTTCTGGAGCACCTCCTTGTGGAGCAGCTGGAGCATTTCTGGAGCATCTTAGCTGGCTTCATCCTCTCTGGAACAACCTGGCAAATCTTCAAATTCTGGAAACAATGTCCGGAGTGAGACTCAGCTTCTAGGAGAAGTCCTAATTCTAGGATTCCTCTGGAACCGAGTGGGAACAGAAATTGAAAATGACCAAAAGATGCAAAATGTGAGCCGAGACAGCTGGAGGCTTTGCAAAAGGAGTTCAAGCAACATCTGGAAACTTCTAAGAGAGTTTTATAAGAGGTCACCTGCAGACAAGGATAAAAGGCTTCAGTGTCCAGAGAGAGTGCGAAATTCTCCTGGAAGATTCCCAGTTTAAAATGGCAAGATGGATCAAAGAGGTGATCAGCAGCATGACTATCATGGAAAAGAATGTTTTCCAGAAAATAGAAGGCACAAGAAAAGCTTTGGCCAATTTACAAGCCAAGATGAACCACAGCAAAGAGTTAAGAAACTGAAAAAATCACTCAGAAAAGGAAATCAAAGGTTTGCAGGTCACCACAGGAAAAAACAGCCTCCTGCTGTAGACAAGGGCTAGCCAGGACACCGCCTACTACCAAACACTCGCCACCATTTTCAGTCTGCAGAAGGAAGGAATCAGACTGTCTGTCCCAACTGAATCAGTGCAAAAGCCACGGTCTTTGGGGAGAATACATTTGGGAGGTTTATTCAACTCAGTCTGTAACCACGGTGTAAGGGAATGGCTCTGAAATAGGGTGCCTAGGAGCCAACTTGATGGGTTCAGCTCTTAGGGCAGTGAGTACTTGCCTTCAGGAAAAAAGACTGAATTATCTAAGCTGGCTGTATGACTAGAATCAACCATCAAATTAGAGAGAGCTGGTCAGCCGTGTGCTACAAAGTGGGGGACAAAGAGAATTCAGCTGAAGGATCTGAATCATTTTGGTTGAATAACAAGGTATTACTGAAGACTTCCAGGGTAAACTGGACATTGACCTATTAATAGATTTTCAATTATGGGATGACCAGCTTGAGACCAGGGGAAAAAATGAAACGAGAGCACATAAAAAACTGAGCTGGGTCAGAAAAAAGGTCCAGCTGTCCCGGAGTCCAGCAGGAGATGCCTCGGGAGGAGCAGATGAACAGAGCATGCACACAATGAAAGCTCCCCAGGCCAGTCTCCCAGGTCCCAGTGGCCTGCGGTGCAGAGACTTCCTGAGCCAGAAATGATATCTCTGTGTTTAATGGGAAGCCAAAGACACCATGAGAGGCAGAGGAATTTGCCAAGGTGCTTAAATCATGGGTTGCAGCAGAGTATTGGGCCAGGAAGCAGAGACTGGTGAGAAGTTGGTCAGTCACCAGGAGTCCTGTCAGCACAGCTCTGTGGCTAATGTAGAGAGAAGAAAAGAGAACTTTCTATTTCAGAGAGTGCCACACGTACCTAATGTATGTAAAACAAGAGAGACAGCAGCCATGCAAAAATGCAGCTGAATTCAGAAGCAGAAATAAAACAACCTGACTGTGGGAAGGTGGTGGGCCAAGACAAGACACAACGTGCAACAAAGCCTTCGCAGTGTTGCAAAATGGGGAAATGGGGGTAGATCCAGCTTGGAGGGCAGAGTCAGGACCACATTTTTGTGCAGGACTGTTACAAAAACCTTACAAAGGGGACGTTGGTCACAGAGGCACTCCTAGGCCATGTGAAATGGGTGATATTAACAGAGATGGCCCAAAGTCTACCAGACCAGCCAAGCTAGACCAGCACTTGGGCTAATGGTGGATGAGCTGAGCAGCTTGAAATGGATAGTGGTGACAGGAGAGTGTAGACACTTCCAAACCTGGGAAAGTCAGATTGACGAAACAGGGACACTGGAGCAAAAAGTCAGGTGTGATGTTGTCCTCAGTGCCCTGTGGCTGTAACTGTGTGATAAACACCAGGAACTGTGCCTTACCCTGTCAGTTTGGAAATTCCCTTTAAAGACGTGTTTCAAGTGAAGCAAACTATTTGCAGGTAGCTGGTCTGCAATGAAAAGCTGTCCTGCCTCCCGGGGCAGTAAAAAATAAAGGTGGCTCCACTCCGAGGTCGCTTCCAGCCCTGAGTGACGGGAGGGTCTGAAACCTGCCTGGAGACCTGGGGCCTTAAGAGGCTCTTATCCAACAGGTCAGTCAGATCTTGTGGATGTGAAACAGAAATGATCCCCATCTGTCTGCTGGATGTTTTCCAGGAGCAGCAACCAGGAACAAGTAAAACAACCTTGCCCCTAAGTTCCCCCTCTGAAGTCACTGGAGAGAAGCTGTGTCTGTGAATGAAGATACCTTGGATGATACCATTGGGTTCAGTCTGGTCATTCACAATAGATCTGAAAGCTCTATATTGACAGGCAGAAGCGGAGCTGAAAGATGGGGAAAATTTGCTTTCTCAGCAAAGCCCGATCTGGCAATTTCGGGATGGTCAGGAACTTACGTAATGTACCAGCTACACTGGAGAAGGTATGGCACACCACGCCAACGAGAGGCCTTGGATGGCCTCAGCCTTTCAAGAGGTCTTTGCGCTTAGGCTATTTATGGGTGCATGCCAAGACCTTTGAACAAGAAGTAGTAGGTGCACTTACACGTAGCTTGTGATGAGTTCAAGGCTGACAGTCTGTAGCTGGTCCCAAAGGAAAGGGAGTTGTTCCAAAAGCAGGTAACATGTGTCCGCCACACAACTGCGGATGGGGAATTTCCACTGAAAAAAACAAAACTGAGACTGCATGGAGCTGGCTCACTGCCCCGTCACACACGGAGGTGCAGGTCAGTAGGACTCTGCTCCTATTACAGAAGGTTTGTTTGTAGATTTGCTAACATTGCAAAACCTTGTGCAGGCAAGGTGACGGAGAGCATTTCAGTGGCCAACAGAAAGAGATTTAGGAGTTTCAACTAGTGCAGTTCTTGCCAGTGGTTAAATTTACTGGCAAGTTTTGTTGGTATTTGCACAGGAGGAACGCTGTAGTAAGGGTAGGCCGTGCATCGCTGCAATAGCTCACTCTGTGGGCCTAGGAATCCCAAATTCAGTTTGCCTGCTTATTAAGGAAAATGGCAATTTTGCAACTGCACAGTTAACTACACGTCTGGGCATAAATGGAGTAGCAGTGATGCCTAGTCCAGGCAGCAGCTTTGGGGCTCAGTGCAAATAATGTCATGGATGCGAAATGGAAGAGTTGACTCTTCAAGGGGATGAATGCAGAGAAGGAGATGCTTGTTTCATCTCTTACGATTTGTAGATGTGCAAATGCTTCTAGTTCACCCAGGAGAACCGAGGAGGGGCAATGCCAGGGAGGGAATGCGGGCTCCTGAACCAGTCCATGCTGGAAGGTGCATCACAGAAAGGATCCCAGTAGGATACAACTAGCAAATGAGCTGTGAAACTCGACTGTCCTGGAATGAGGTATACCTTTGGAGCACAGTCAAGTGTGTCTTTGGAGTAGCAAGGGAAAAGCATTCTGGTCATGGTAAGAAAGTTTGGAGTTAAAGGTGAAATACTGTGTAAAAGTTACAGTGCATGGAAACAACCTATAGAGCACCTTGTTAGGTGGTGTCTGGAGCAGGAAATTCTGAGATTATTATTTAAAACTGGCAAATGTTTTGAACCATATTAGGTTTCCATACATTTCCAAAAAGCCTTAGCTAAGCTAAGGGAAAAATCCTATTGGGTAAGATTCAGGAAGGATGTAGAAAATGTGTGCAGGAGATGAATGCCCCTATTGCAAATAATGGTCCCAAAGAAACACAGAGAGACACCATGAAATAATATCTGACAGAGTAATTTCATTAATGGGCTGCATTGCCTGATGTTCTTGGGTTTCTGTCTGAAGCAGATTCTGGGAGCTGCAGACTATTTCACAAAATGCCCTGAAGCTTGTCTGTTAGGACACTAGTGCCAGATGTCCAAGTGAAAGACATCCTCTCCCTCCAAGTCCTAGGAGGTATGGGAGGATTGCACAAAGCTCAAGGGAGAAACACTGAATCCAGAACTTTTCAGCAGATCTGTGAGGTGGTTGGGATCCCTAAAACATCTCCATGTGACCACAGCCTGAAGGGTTGGTGGGATGTTTTTTTGCAGACTCTTCCAGTCAACTGGTTTGCTCCTCGGAACTGCATCAAGTGGTAAGACCCAGCATATTCCAGTCCTTTTGAAGGCCTCAGGAGTAGCAAAGCACTTCCTCACCATTTTGATGAAAACCTAAGGACTCCAGCATGCCTTTTTATGGAGTTTCGGGAGAAGAACAAAGAGTTTTAGATCATGCACAGAAGCACATGTTCCTTTTTTTTTTTTAAGTGGAAATCTGGGATATTTTACAGTCTTAGAAAAAACAGAGTGAGAATCTTAAAAAGGATAAACCTAGAGCAACACTGTAGGACTTGCTGTATAAGGGCATACAGTACTGACCTGGATATTTGTGGTGGTATACAGAGTACAGTGGGCTCCTGAAACAAAATCCCATGCTATCACGAAACCCATTAGAAAATGTAGTAGGGAAAAATATACTGGGGAAACAAAACTTCAGGGTTTCGCTCTTCCTCTGCTCTTCCCTCACTGCAAACGCAGTTGTGAAAAGCCGAGGCTGGAGAAGTTGAAGCACAAATCCCCTTCCTCGGCGCTAGCACGAAAAGGGCAGAGATTTGCAGGCAGGCTGCAGGCACACTGAATGCACCTCCAGAGCGCTCTGTGAGCGGCTGCCTGGAAGGGAATCAAGGAGCAGAAAAGTACGAGAAAGGGGAGTAAAACATGTTTTGGATTAGTGATAGGAAAATACCTTACTGAAGCGTATTGTGTAATTACAGGTAAGTAAGAATGTGTCAGTCATCACTTCTTAAATGATTTTCCCTCGTTCTCTGCGTGGTGGGTTTATTAGAGCCTTGTCATGTTGAGGTCCTTCAGGATAAAGGAGGTGGCTGAGAGGAGAGGTTTGGTAGGGGGGCTGAATCCTGCTAAATCCAAGGGTGCGGGACAGGCAGGACAGTCGCCCTCCTCTATGGAGCAGTAACTGCCCCATCCCAGACACTTGGCTGTGAACAGGTAAGCCTAGTGAGAGTTTTTGGGTACAAGTGCTACTCAGAGCAGGCTGGTTCTGAGCAAAGACCCAGGCTCTTGTCATACAAGTCCTCCTGGATTCAGGGAAGAAGACTCGGTGTGTTTCTTATGAACCAGGACCCTAGTGAGAGAGCCTCTAAATTCATAATCAGTTTCTCCTCTTAACTGGGATAATCTTCAAGAACCTAAATTTTTGGTTTACCTTTAGGGGCGGAAGACATAATAGTGCTTTCTCTGTCTCTTTCATCATAGACTTTCTGCTTGAGGGTGTCCTCAGGCCATCCTGCCTGTCCTCTTGCTACACGACAAGGGTGCATAAGGGTGTACAGGTCTGGAAGGTACTGGAGTGTTGAGCTTTTGAAGTGGAATGACAGGAGGAGAAATCAGGAGATCTGTTGGTGCCTGTCTGATTCTGCCACCACCCCAGATCTACCTGGAGCATGCAAGCAAGGAAAAGGCAAGCTGAACTATTCCTTGCTGGTCGAGGATGGGTACCAACTGCAGTCAAGCCCCAGCCCATAAGCAGGACAGTACAGAGCTCAGCACAGACTCAAGAAAAAGGACAGGCGCATTCGATGATCACTAAAAACCTGTTGTCCCAGAGGGAAGGATAAGTCAGCCCTCAGACCTATCCGAGCTTGTCAGGAAGTATCCAGAATATCACTGGACCTTGCACCAACTGGGAAATACCCCCTCGACCGTTGTGCCTGAATTCCCTGCTCCCTCTGGGGTGCCCTTTGCTCCTGGACCAGATGGCAGGGATGGTCGCCTGTGCCGGTGGTGCTCCCTGGGGTGTGCAGTGCCACAAAGAGCTACCCCACACTGTGCAGGGCTCTGAAGCGCTTGCAAATCCTACTTGGCAAGGGTTGCTTGCCTGCAGTTTTATTCATCCCCCCCCTTTGCTTCACCAGGCTGCTGCTGCTGCTGCTGCAGTCCAGGCTTGAGCACCGGCTCTGTGCGGTGCCTGGCTGCATGCGAGCAGTGGCGGTGGCAGGCCTGGCAAGTCTCCCTTCTTCACAGGGAGACTCTCCTCCCCTCGGATGAGCAGGTTTCCAGACAGCTCCCTTTTATGAGGACAGATTTCAGCAAGGCTCTAAAAACCAGCCTCGTTTAACTTGTCTCCCAGTCTTGTCCTCTGTGTCATGCTGGGGAGGTATTGCATGACCCCCTTTAAGCTGTCGGCAGCCAGGCTTTCAACGTGGCAAGGGGGCCGGGCTGTGTCTGGGCAAATGTTTTCTTTCTGCGGTCAGAAAGCAGGGCTGGGCAAAGGCGCCGTGCCCGAGGCACATCCTGACAATGAGCCCCTGCCCACCCAGGCCACACCGGGTCCTGATCTCCCACGTTGACGGCAGGGACAGCAAGGGTGGCAGCGAACTTGGGTCTTCCCCAGGGGCAGCGCTTTTCCCTCGGGAGCAGCAGGGACACTCGTGCTGGTGGGGGGGAGCCCTCCCTGGTGGGGACGAACAGGGGGACGCCAGAAGGAGAACCCAGGGTGCATCGGCGGGATGGGGACGCACTTGTGCCACCCACACAGCCCACTTCTGAGCCGCTGTCTCTGGCAGCTTGGCTCAGCATTGACACCCTGCTAAAAGGCGGTGGGCAGCCTCTGCGCCTCAGCATGATCACTGGGGACCCCTGCTCTCGGGCGGACATTGCTGAGGTTGCAGTTGCATCATATCCCCCCCACACACATGCACACACCCCACAACCGTGAAGGTCCAAATCATCTTTTCATAAAAATACCTTACATCCCAGGCCCCAAGCACAAACCTGCCATGCCTGCCGGTGGCCTTGGCGAAGAGCAGAGAATTAAATCGCCAAACCCAAGGCCACGCTTTGGTATGGACCCATTAAAGCTCATGAATTTACGTCAGGGTTGGAAAAGGTCTGTGGTATGGAAAGGTCAGTGTTTTGTTTCATTGTCCTTTCCTTCCTTTACTGTCCTGAACAAGGTGCGAGGAGGAAGTAATAGGTCGGAAGGGTGCAGGACTCCTGGAAGCGAGCAGGTGACGTGTGACATCCAAGCCAGGGAAAGCAGTGGGTGATGCTCGTCACACCTCCTCACATTCAGAGCAGGGTGGGCAGCAGGTCCCCATGAATCTCCTCTGCTGTGAGGAGAGGAAGGCACGCAGCCATTTCACTGCTTTCCTTGAACTTTACTCCGCAACTTTTCTAAAGCAGCCGTGGCCAAATTTCAGCCCACGGAGCTCTGCACAGTGGTCCAGGCATTTGCAAGGAGGTCTTGCTTGTGGGCTTTGCCGTACGGCACAAGCCCCTCTTTAAAACCCCCAGTGTGTGAAGTCTCGAGCAAGGCAATAAGGCCTTGACCAAAATGGTGCTCCCTGAAGAGCAGAGGTATCGTGAGGTACAAATACCTGTACCTGCCCTGTGAGCTGAGCTGAGGTGGTGGGAGGTCAGCTGGGCAAGCAGTCAGGCAAGCAGGACCCCTACCAAATCCCTGTTCCCCAGCCCCACAAACCTAATGGTGAAGGAGACAAGAAAGCTTGGATTTTTTTATTACTTTCCTATTTTGCAGATTAATATTATAATTCATGTTCTTTTTTTGGTTTTAAACACCTTTTCTCTGTGTAGCCAAAACCTTTTAGAGGAGTTTCCTGAGGCACCTGTATGCCAGGGAGCCCTTGGGGGTTTGGCTGTCCCCTAACACTGGCTCTGCAGGAGGGGGACAGGAGCTGGGCACCGGCACCAGTGTAATGGCAAGAGCCTGCAGCAGGACAGTGTGTCTCCTTCAAGTCTCCATCTTCTGCGGGGCCAAAACAGACCAAAGTGGCACCAGTCCATCCGCCCCCAGGAACACTACCCCCAGCGGCTGGTTTTTTAGCCACCTTTCTGGGATTGTCCACTGGAAGAGTCTCCTCAAAGCACTTGGATGCATCTCAGTGTGACAAAGTCCATGCTGGCAGTTTGAGATCTTACTAGCACCAGCAACAGATGCCAGAATCAGGCAAATTTCAGATCCATATCTCTATATCTGTAGAGTTCAGGCCAGCTGAGAAGTGGAGACGTTCTCAGCAGAGGGAGGAAAAAGATCCCAGGATGCCATGTTGACATTAATCACCCTGCTTATGCCACCGTCTGGCAGCTGAAACCCTGGCAGCATAAGAGCTGGTGGCAGTTTCCAGCCTGGTCCTGCATGCAACATGGTACCTTAGGGACCTATAATCAAAGTTTTGATTATTAGGGAAAAATTGGTCATAAAGAGGAAATAGAATGAAATAAAATGAAAGTGCAGCTATCAGCTTCCCTTGAGTTTAACTTGATCTATTTTAATTTAAATGGAAAACGTCACGTAACTTATCTGTAACACTTTAAAGCACTAGTCAGGAACATATTGCCAACGCTATATAGTGGCACGTTTTAGCAGTAGTATGATGGACATAAAGCTCTTTAATATGCACGGAAAACCAAACCTCAAATGCTCTGCTAAGAAAAACATTTGGCCCTCGTCAAGAAAGTACAGAGCTAGAGGCAGGAAGAAATGCACCCTGCCTAGCGCAGCGTCTCGTGTACCATGGTGTCTTTTTATCTGTTTCTGAAAGTTTCGAACGGCAAGAATAGAAAACATCCATCACGAAGGTGCTATGAGGCAAGTTCGTGCACGTGAAGTGTTTCGAAACCACCGGGAGCCTTGCCCAGCCATCATACGGTGACTTCAGGCAGGGGGTGAACGACACAAGCTCCTGATGTCCCTTCATCAAAATGGCCAGAGGAGCTTCACTCAAGAGCAACTTGCACCGTGGCTCCCGAGAGCAAAAGCCCTCGAGCCGATGGGCTTGTCCAAGATTGTTTTTATGTTCATGACAGATTGCAAGTGCAATAACATTCCTTCCCCGGGGCGAAGGCTTTGGAGAGGTGTACAGGGGTTCATGCCTCGGGAAATGCCCCCTGACGCAGGGCCGGTGCCCAGCTGACGCAGAGCGTCCCCACGTCCTTGTGCTGCGGCCCTGGGAAGGCAAACCTCTTCCAGCTCCCAACAGCATGCTCGAGTTCCCACTCGACACGGAGAGCACCGAGGACAGTGTGAAGAGAGCTGCTTCAATGGCCTGGCATCGATATCAAAGCCAGGTACGCAGCCTTATTTCCCACTCAAGGCAGCTGCAGGACGGTGCTTCTTTCCTCTGCAGGGGGAAGCTTGTGCACGGGGCAGGAAGCCATCATGGAACAGCCAGCTCAGGAAGGGGCCAGGGCCAAGATTTTGTTTTTAACCTGTTTCTTGTTTATTTAAGCCTTTGAGGAAGACGAATAAAAGCCGCCACTGACAGAGGCTGGCTGTGTCGCAATCGGAGCTGTGTGTTCTGGCTGGGTCACGGCGGTGGCGGCGAAGGCAGCCTGTGTGACAGCAGAAACCACCCCTCTGGTCGTTTGTCAGCCTCGCAGACCCACCAGCATCTTGCGCAGGAGCCAGGGTGCTCAGAGCAGGTATCCTGAGCACATCTGCATCAAGCCAGCAGCAGCCATTCGACGCTGCTGCTTTAGCTGTCCGCAGGAGAGTTGTGCTGTCTGCCGGGCAGCGGTTTGAAATCAGGGCTTTGAAGCTGCCCAGTTTTCTGCTGAAGGAGGAATTAGAGGTGCAGATATTTTTGTCCTGGTTGTTTTGTGCAGAACAGGTAAAAGTAACTTGTTCGCCATTGCAGAGAGGCATCGGTCCCATATGGGTTTGCCCCTGGGGCTGATCGAACCCTCGCCTCTGCCGCCTGCTAGTGCTGCCCGTGCCGCAGGGCTCGCTGCCTCCTGCCCTGAAAGCAGCCGTCTTACAGACTTTCTGGCCCTCTGCGCAAGCACCGAGAAATGTAACACTGCCACATATTTGATGCTGCACATGGGACGGCAACAGATTTGCCATGGTCAGCCATTTTTGTTGCTGTTCACATTTCCCCCGCATCGTTCCTGCTCCCCACTTCGGGCTCCTGGTTTTGCTAAGGACAAATTCCTGCTCCATCAAAGCAATGCTCGCCAGTGAGACCAGTGGCCCAGATATGGGCTGTGAGGGAATGGCCACCTCCTCTCCCCCATCTGAACTGGCTGCCACCTCCTCTGGCTGCAATCCCACAGTGCGCTGGTTTGGGAGTGCGCTGGTTTGGGAGCGCACTGGTTTGGGACCCCCCAGCTGTTCACACCGGGTGCTACAGGAGGTCCCAGCTGCATTGGGCTGCCAGCCGGACCCAGGACTGGGATCACTGGGCTTGAATTTGAACCAGAATTTGACTGTAGAGCTGGGAGATAAGGACACAGTTCCCTATTGCAGAAAATGTAGGTTAGGTAGAGGTATCTTTCTAGGTTGTTTTTAAAGGGCAGAGAATGAGTGCCTGTTTGAAGTTATCTCAATTTTTAAAAAGGTAAATAAGATGTAAAGATTGGATTAAGTGAGAGCATGACCATGGGGAGGGTCTGACTGGGGGCTGGGGTCGGAGTACGATGCATTGAATAAAGTGAGAGCATTGTGGGTTTGGATCTTCTAACTTTCATCAGTAGGAGCTACCTTCTGTTAGTCTTATTTTAAAAGGACCTGTAAGGGACCCTTGGTTTAACCCATCTGGGCCTGTGCATTTCAAAGAGCTGCTCTAAGCCAATGTTAGGATGAATTTCTGAAATGCCCTGTCTCCTTAAGAGAATAGATGGATGTGCCCTAATCTATTTGTAATTCTCCTTCCAAGTTTGCTTAAAAGTAAATGAAGACATGACAAAAATCTAGCTGACCAAAAAACCCAGCTCTGGCCAGTCATTTCAGGCTAAGCTAATGCAATTATCATTCTTATCCATATTGTCATGCAGTTAGTCCCGCTGAGCCTAGCGCTCAACTGTCCTGATTTTTCATCATAAATTCTCTTTGTTCCTCTTCAAGTATTACTCCTGATTAAGGGCTGCGATTTGAGAAACTTAATGTCAGATTTTAAAGTGACAGTTGATTTTTCTCTTAGCAAGTTTGTTTTGTATGGATAAGCTTTTACATCGCATTGACATATTTTTGACTCCTTTTTACTTTTTGGTTTCCTTTGTAGATGCTCTTCTTAATTTCTCCGAAAAGATTGTAGAGCTTGTGCTCTCAGCGAGGGTAATAAACCTTGCAGGTGTTACTGTGCGTGGGGGGAAGATGTGAAATGGAAGCAGTCACCAGGAATGCAAATTCCCGCTGCAATTTGGGTCACATGTCCAAGGGAATTATAATTCCTCACATGCTTTCTCACGCAGCAGGACACAGGAGCAGAGGGCTTGCTGCCTTGCACCAGGCTCCCAGCTCATCTACTCCCCTGTCTTGTCTCTGAAGGTACCCAATTGCCAAGTGCTGTAAAGCTGGAACAAAAACTGCCAGAATGGCCAATTATAACTTGCCTATAGGAAAATATTTTCCTAACCCCAGGCATTATCACTTGGCATGTCCCCTGAAGAGCTCTGGTTTATATCCCTTCTGCATGACTATCTCAAATGAGGTAACCCCAGAGATATCCACAACCTTTATAAATGCCCATGCATTTTTTTCAGATCTCCTGAACTCTTCGTCTCGGCAATCTCCCGTGGCAGTGAATCCCAGTCTTGCGATGCACTGCCAAACACATCGCCATTCCTCTGGCCATTCACTGCTCATTTTTTAAATCAAATCAAACATTCCCATTCCCTTCTACTGAAAAATAACCTGGACTTTCTTGCGCCAGCCACCCTTGGGCTTTGCTCTCTGCTCTCTGCATCAGTCAGTCAGTACCATCTTTATTAATATTCCCTTCCACTCCCTGGTCCACCTTTGCACAAGAGCTTTCCCATCATCTTGAGCAGGGGTCTCTTTGGCCCTTGAGGCACAAAACTGCCTGCCCTCCTGGGCATCCCTCTCCCACCTTTACTGGTGGCTCACCAGGACTGCAGATGTGGTATGAATTATTTTGAGGTCTGGGCGCAGGGAATCGCGCTATATATACAACTGTGCTGAAATCAGGAGCTGTCTCAGCCGAGTTACTAATAAGATTTGGTTTTGTTACCCTGATCCGGGCCAAGACCTACAGCAGGGACCTCAGCCACAGTCTGGCAGCTCCTTTCTGCAACTTCTATTTCACCCTGGCAAGGCCAGACCTCCTCCCTCACCTTCCCCGTGCCACTGAGGCCATTGACCTGCCCGTGCCAGGACTGCTAACACAGCTGCACGAGGCCTCACTTGCACCAGAGACCTCATTTTGCAGTATAAAAATGTAGCCCGAGAATCCCTGGTTGTGAGCCGCAGTGCGGGCAGCGGGCAGTCTGCTCTCGAATGCGTTGGCTGATAGAACACGTGTAAAAAGAGGAGCCAGAGTAGGAGAGGGATTTTAAGAGCAATTACAGCTATCAGAGAGAAAAAAAACTAGCACAGACATGGTATTGTGGCACGTCAAGAGCAATGGGAGTGAGGGTTCATTTGGCAGCATCCCTTTGAAGGTGCCTGTGAGAGCGAAAGCGGATCATTCAAGTGTTCCCAGTTCAGCTTTGGGCTGTAGCTGCCCAGAGGAGATCTCCCGGGCCCTAGACACCATGCAAAGCTAGCAGGGAGCTGCCAGAAAACACCACTGTCATTGCAGAGGAGCCTCTCTTGTTACCCATTTAGGCTGCTTATTGGATGCATGAGACAAAAGGTTGTTCTTCCTTTTGCCTTGTAGTTCAAGGTTTGATACTCCTGGAGCAGTGGATGTCCAAGGGCACGACTCCCCATGACTGTGCCCACGTAAAGTGGCCTGTGCTGGCAGGAGGCGGATGACAGTCAGAAATACCACTGACATCATTTTAAGGCTGGGTGAACACACCGCAGCTGGAAAAACACTAAAAAATGGCATTTATACACCTTGTACAGTCAACTGCACTAGAGGCAGTGCTGGTAGGGATGCTTGCTTTTCAAGTTATTCAAGACATCCCATTATACAACCCCATTTTCAGTCAACTAAAGCTTTGCCAAACATTTTGAGGTGACTTTTTCCATGCTGTATGGCTGTCTCTGACTTCTTTGATGGAAAGATCCAGCCAAACGGGCTTGGCCAACGCCTGGCACCAAGCGCAAGAGGCAGGGGCAGAAGAAGCTGTTTCGTACTACACAAAGCACTTCTGGTGACCTTTTCACAGAACGGCTCGAGCATGCCCCTGCTTTGGAGCAGGGATTTGAAATTTGGCAAGAGGGCCAGATGTTGTGTTAGGGATTTGCCGTGGGTCTTGCCATTGCCTCCCATCCAGGAAAGGCTCCGTGTCCCCATCACCTCCCGCTTGGCTGCGGCACCTCCCTGCTGCTGCCAGTCCCCGTGTTGTCTGAGGTGTCTGACCTCTGCCTGGTGCCTCTCAGATTTACAGCCCTGCTAATGAGCCACGGGGCTGTCAGTACGGTGTGAGACCACGGGATTTCTGTCTTTTTGTGACTTGAAAAACTACATCCAGAAAGTTGTGTTAAAAATTATTACAGCCTCACAGTGAAATATTGAGAGGTTTAGAAGTGCCAGGATTGAACTGACCTGTGCAAATACAATTCACTTTCCAAAGCTGTTTTAAAAGAGATATCTATTGCTACTTTCTTCAACCCACACAGCTGGCCTTCCCATCTGAAGTTTCTTGTAGTTTTAGTTACGGTGTATTGATAGCCCCCAACCTTTTGTTGCTTTTTTCAACATAGCTTGAACTGGAAGTGTTTGAAATCAGTTGAGATTTCACAAATGTTACTGTTGCTGTGTATCCTAAAAGCAATCCTCTTCCTTGCATCTTGTGCAGCAGTGACATGAAAGAGATGTTTAGGGCAGAGACCCAACTTTTGCCATTAGCCCACCAACTTTTATCTGGATGCTGGTGGACCCGTGGGCTGGCGCAGCCGGGGCCCAGCTCCGTCATGCCCTGAATCACAGGTTGGCACAGGATGGTCAGTGTGTTTTCGGCCAAATGGACCGACCCCATCATAATCGTCTCTCCCTGCTGTCCGATTGTTGCCTGTACCAGCACCCTTGTCAACCGATATTTATAAAAGAAATACATCCAAGGGTTTTCATAGTCACAGTGCTACCTGAGCAGACAACTGAAGTTTAAATTTCCTTCGGTATAGTATTTCTAATATACAGCTATTAATTCCGCTACAAGCAGAGGATATATGCATAAGGCCATGAATGATCTTATTGTGAAGGCACTTGCCTGGGCTCAGATGGCAGGAGTACAACTCCTAGCTCTGCTGCAGACTGCCCGTATGACCTTGAACAGGCCTCGACGCAGCTCACTGGGCATATTTAGGGATGCACGTCCCATTGGCGTTCCTTGGAGGTAAGCACCTGAGTACTCTGGTGGATCTGCTACACTGAGGGTCCTCAAGAGAGCCTAAGCTTACAGAAGTCAATTGCTCTGTGCCTCAGTTCCTCATTTTAAAATGGCAATACAAGCAGCTCTTGGTCTTTCTAGGGGCACCTTGTCAGGCTGTTGAACAATCTCACCTTGATGTCTGCAACGCCACAGAGACAGAGGGAAAGTGTTGCCATGCCCCACTCTGCCCCAGCTCCTCTTCCTGCAGGTCCCTGTCTGCAGGTTTTCCAAACGTGAGTGCACCCAGCCTGTTCCTTCACCCAGTCCACAGATCCCATGTTGTGCATGGCTTTGCTTTGAGGTATCTCACTCCTCCATTACTCTATGTGGCAGAGACCACATTGTCCTAGCACGAGCTTTTTCTCATTTTCTTTCTCTCATCATCTGGGTGGGCTCTGCCTCTTCCTACATAGCCGGTGCCCTGCATACCCCATCAGGCTGGGGACTGAGGTCTGTTGCTTTGCTCTTCTCACACCGTGGGACTTCCTACAGAAAGAGAAAGCGCCTGGAGAGAAGGTGGAGCCTTCCCAAAGGATGAGTCCACAACTGCAGAACGAGGTCTTCTGGAATTGAGGACCATTACCAAATATTTGGAAAGCCCGTGGATGCAGTGAGCTGGCATAAGCTAGAATGGGATAGAGGAGGGCCCTGTTTTAACACAGGTCCTAAGGAATGGATAATAAATTAATACTAAGAAACACAGAGGAACTCAGGCAGGAGGGAGCGACACGACAAGACAGTTGCAACAACTGCATCTTTGACTCTACCGTGCTTGTTAGAAGATTATGCTTTCAGTCTTGTTCCGTCAATACAGTTTTCCTTTTATTTAGTGTACAACCCCATGGGTCTCACGGTTATTACCCATGGATTCCCAAGGGATTTGTGCAGGTGAGGAGCTTAACTGTCTTAGGTGTAGTCAATTTTGTGGGTAATACTGATGCGAAGTGAGCAGCGTTTGCAGCTAATTAAAATGCTACACTTTAAAATAATTTTTGCTAATTACTAATATTTAGCAGTACTATTTTAACTGCAATTTCCATCTTCCATGGGGATTTGAACTCTGTTAATTTCCCACTGACTCTCTTGGCACCATTTAGCATATCAAAATGACCAGGAAATTAAAAAACCTTAGTCATTTTGCTTCTCTAGGAATGAATGCTAGCAGTAACAGGAGAAAATTTTGCTGCAGGAAAAATATGACCAAATTCAGGCCCTTTCCCCTTTTCCCCTCCCAAAAGTCAATTATGCTGTAGTGCTGACTGACCCAGACGAGCACAGAAGCTGCTCTGGGCACAAGCTGCGTTTGCTCTGCCAGGAGGAGGATGCAAGAGCCGCGTTTCCCTTACAAACAGCACCATTGCCCTGTAAGGCTGGGCAGCGAGCTAGTGCTAAATAGCATTCTCTAGGCCTCAAAATGAGTCAGTACCTGTCAAAATCGTTAGCCTGATCTTTTAACACCCACTCTGGGCACTGGCCGCTGAAATTAAGCTACTACCCCTATGCAATGTCAGACACCAAACCACCGGCAGAATGAGTGCTAGACCCCAAGTGTGTTGTTTCCCAGGTTCCTGCTCTGCTTAACAGACCGCACTGCTTGCCCTGTAAGACAGAAATGTCCTTTAAAAAGGATGAAAAAGAGAGGGGGAATGTGAGACTTCTGTTTGGAATAAGGCAGAGTGCATTTGCAGCATCCTCACATCATCACAGCAATCCAAACACACAAATAACATCACTATGTGAATTTGCAAGAAAAATTGCTCAGTTATTTAGCAATAAAATCTCCAAATCAGCCTCCGACAGTCACTCTGAAAAACGATGTAGACATTCAACACAAGAATAATCAAAAATACATCAGTTGTTATTTTTTTTTACTGAAAGGGAAGACTCGTGTCCTTTCACTGAACGCATGTCTACACAGATCAATGTCAGCTCTTATTCATTTGCTACTTTTAACTATTTGCATTTATTCCCGTTACTTGGGTCTTAGTCATCTAGCCATTGTGATAGCTTTGTTCTACATGCTTTGATTAAACTACATTCTGGGTCTTTCTCGGGACCACAGGACACATCATTTTCTGGTCCTCTGTTGTACATCCAGCATCCTATACCTGGCCCTGCACACAGCCCTCCCTGGCAGCCCCCCTCTCTCTCCCTCTTCGCAACGAGAGGGTAGCCGGAAGAGTTACCACCCTGGCTCCACCACTGGATCGCTTGTTGACCCTGTGCACATCATGTAACCTTGCCTTGCCTTTTAGAGCCACGAAGCCGCATCAATCCTGGTGGGATGAGCGTTGCAGCAAGGATTTGTTCTTCTGCGTTTGCTTTCCCCGCCTGTAAACTGAGCATCATAATATTTGCCTAGATCAAAGGGGTACGGGGAGAATTAAATAATTAATGTATGTAAAGCACTTTGAAAGATGAAAGATGCTATATAAGTACAAAGTATTAACTAAAAAAAAAACCCAAAACAAAACCTGGTTACTCATGTAAGTCTCCAGTTTATTATGTAAGAAATGCACGAAATCAAAATAATTACCACTAACAAATTAAGAGTTAGATTATGCCAAGCCCTAAAAGAGCTATACAGGGGACCGAGAACCTTGCCTCCTCCTGTGGCTGAGTTAGGGTGCCTGTATGAGCAAGAAGGAGCCGAAAGCGTGCCCACAATGGGGATGTGGAAGGGAAGGCACTTCCTCCATCACCGAATCGTCTCAAGCAACCATGTCAAATGGTGCAGTTCAAAAATTGATAGCGCAGTGTCTTACAGCAAGCTACATTTCTTGCTGTTCCCCAGCCTCACTGCTCCAATGGTTAGAAACCTTCCTCTGGTTTCCAGGCTAAATGTACTCATGGCCATTTGTATCCATTTGTCCTTGTGCCAACATTGTTTTAAGTTTAACACAAGATATTTATAGAGCAATCGTGTCCTCTCTAACCTTTAATGTTGTTAGGCTGAACAAGGCAATCCCTTTCAGTTTCCTGTTGTTAAGTAGGGTCTCCAGCCCCCCACCGAGCATCCTACCAACACTTAGTTACGCTTGCTCCAGTCACAATTCATCTTGCTCAAATAGAGGTGAATAAAGCTGTATGCAGCCTCCTCACAGGGTCCACCAGTACTTGTTCCCCATCATTAATATTTTCAGACCCATGTGGGAAATACTTGATACAGCCTTGATCACATTTACCTTTTTCCATGGCCGTGCTATGCTGCCATTCCATAGTAATCCTGTGACCAGACAAGGCGCTTGAGACTTTTTATTTTCCCAGAGAAACTCTGACACTTAAGCCTTACGTGCCAAACCTTACATTTGGCACAATTGAATTTCATCCTATTCCCATTGTTCCCATCCTCAAGGTCACGCAGTTCTTCCTGTTTGATAGGCCGGGGCCTCTTGTGCATTGACAAGCACTCGCATGTCTGTGTCATCAGGAAATTTCACGATGCACTCCTCCCTCTTTTGTGCGACAGGCAAATATTAACTAAAAGCAGTCCCCAGGCAGCCCTCAGACAATTCCACTAGCAACTGCCTTCCAGATCCGCTTTCAGCACATCTTGCTTTCATCTCCCATCCTGCTATGTCTCACCTGTCTTGCAGGGATGGTTGAGGTTCTTCCAGAACGAAAGACGATGCAAGTCCATAGGGCTTGCTGGACCCAACCAGTGCTTTAAAAGCAGTTGCGTTCCCTCGGGGACATTGCAAAAGAGAGTCAGAGAAGTTGCGAAGCACTGACATTTCATAACAATGCTAAGCCAAGAAAATATAATACTCAGGGTAACTTTGGATGCGAGGGAGTATTCTTCAACATCTGGTGGAGCACATGCAGTAATTCTGGCAGCGCAGAAAGCCCCATGTCCTCAAGAACCCTTTCACATAAAAGGTCACCGGTCTGAGAAAATGGAGGACATGAAGCCATGTTGTTATTACTGATCAGAGGGAAACCGAGTCCAAGGAGAGGTGGAGTGCAGAGACAAGGGCCAGGTGGCTGTTCAGGGGAGAGGTGGGCAGATGTCAAGAGTCCCAAATCTGCTGTCATGCAACTCTGGCCCAAGCCTCAGGCCGTTGTTTTGCCTCAGATAAAAGGCAGGTGGCTTTCGTCTTTTATGGAGATGATTTATAGATGGTTTACATCAATGCAGCAATGCAGGAAGAAAAGGGATACTGATTTCTGGCAGTAACCAGCTCTTTGTGAGGCAGAAGATTATGGCCCAGCATCTAGTCAACCCTATAGACAAACCCTAAGACAAACTCAGGAGGAGACTGGAAGAAATGAACTGCGATATACTCCGGTCTCCCGTCTCCAGGAAAGATCATGGGCTCCATTTTCGAATGAGCCAAGAGGCAGGGGCAAATCTTGGCCACACCAAGGTCAGCAACAAACTTGGATTGTGCTGAAGACGTCAGCTCCAGCACTCTGGTGCTTCAGAGCTCCAAAGGCGACTGAGAAAAGCCACCACTTACGGTGGGGTCTGGTCAGAGGAAAGTCACAACCACTTGCTTTTGAAAGACTGAGAGCTCTTCAGCAAATTCCAGCTGGTGCCTTCCAGAGGACCCGAATGTGTATTTCAGGCAACTGCAGCGCCTGTGAGTACATCAGACCTTGAAGTACGGCTGGAGCAGTGAATAACGCAGTGAGACTACCCAAGTGCCAACGTGAGACCTTGAGCCAGCTGCAGAAACAAAGCCCCGAGTGTCTGTAAATGCCAGAAAGTCTGAAAAATTAGATACATATGCATATGCACCACAAAGTTTGTCCTGGATCTTTGGAGAGCACCTTATTAGAGCTGCTGGTAGCGTTACACCGACTCAGAAGCACTTTATTTCATGTGCCTCTGAAAAAAAGGCCTTTCTAGTTTCATTACAAAGCATTGACTGCATGGGACAAGTTAAGCATGTTTGGCACCCGCTGCTACGAAGGAGAGCTCCTCGGCTCCTACGCCGACTGATCGCCCCATCCTGGCTGTGAGTCCCACCTGTGCAGTCAGAGCTTGGGAGTCAGAGCTGAGCGAAGCCAGAGCTTAGACGGATTTTAAATATCATCTCTCCACCTGCCAGGATTCCCTGCAGTCCATCCTGCCACTTTCTGTGGGCTCCTAGCTCTGTGTTTGGGGGTGTGTGAAAGAAATGGAGAGCTGAACAGTGACAGCCATGCCTTGCTTTTCTTTTTCATCCCATCCTCACCCTGTGCAGAGACAGTCGGAGTCCTACTCACAAAGTCCTTAGCTGGGCTTCCCCTCTGCTTGCTTACCCCCCATGGGTTGCAAGTACCAGTAAGGGGCTGCCTGCTGGGACGGGGGAGAGGCAACTGCAGTTTCTCCAAGGTAAAATGGACATCAGTAGCCCGTGAGGGTGATGCTGCTGCCAGCTGTGTTGGCTGTGTCCCCAGCGGGGCTGCCACCGTACTGCCGCCACATGAGTCCCTGCTCCAGGAGAAAAACCTCAGAGGGGCTGGTGGGTTGTTTTATAGAAGGAGAGTTTTGGGCTAATTCAGCCTTGTTGCCTGCTGAGCCAGGGACATGGGCACAGGTGCTACTCCGTGGCAGGCAGCATGTGCTGTTGGGACCCTTGAGCATTGCCTTCACATGCAAATGGTGAGACCTGTGCCTTTAAATGAAAACAGCTTGTGTTATGGGACCAGGAAAATAATTAGTAATGAGATTGATTCATATTGGGGTGTGAGTGACAGACGTGGCTGCAGCGGTGCTGCTGCAAAGGCTTCTTTCTTCCTCTTGCAGGGTCAAGCTCTTTCATTTTATCCCTCTCATTAATGAAAAGTGAGAGCAGGAGCCCTTGCCCTTATCTCTGCTGCCCATGGTGCCTGTGTCCCGCCGTAAAGCCACGGGCAGGTTTCCTGGCCTTTCTGCCTATTGTCTAAGGCAGCAGCTTGAGCCCTGCACGTGCATGCCTGTGTGCATGTGTGTGCACATATGCATTCCCGTGAGCACATACACGGAACAGACCTAATCGTTATCCTCGGCAAGAACATGAGTAAGAGGATTTGCCTCTGTTTAACCAAGGAATAATTAACACCTGGTGAGAAGGTCTAACAGCCATAGCATCTCATTAACATATTTTGACGGACAATATCCTCCTCAAATATACTTTGAAGAAAGAGGACCAGCTTTGGAAGGGGCACAGAGACTGTTTGTAAACTAGTTGTCCCTCGTTTTCAAACTCCTTAACTCTGCTCAGGGAGATGCAAAGGACTCAAGGCTGGTATAAAATACTCGCTAGAGCATGGCAATGTGTACACCAAGCTGCAGCAGTTAGCTTTACCTAATGTCTTGTGTATCACAGGTTCTCGCCTCCTCCTGCTCCATCCTGATTTTGAGGGACTGTCAGTTGTAGCACCTGAGGACCAGCTCCAGGCCCCATACAAAAACATAGTAATATACGACTTCCACCCCAAAGAGCCTGCCATACAAGTAGAAAGCAAGACAGAAACAGCCAGATCATTATGGACAGCTTAACTACTGGTAAGTTTTCTATAGAAGACCCCCGTAAATGCCTGGGCCACCATTTGGATTCAGGGAGCCACAGCTGGAGGTGAGGAGCTCCAGGCACAGGGCACCTAAAGGAGCTTTAGCAAAAGCAAAGATTTAGGAATTTAAATTGGTGTAGCACAGTCGTTGCGGAGGCTGCAAGACACAATTTCTTTCTAATCTGAAGGAAGACCTGATTTCTTTTGTATGCACAGATTTACCTTGTGGTCAGATGCGATGACTGGAGGGAGTAAGGCACGTTGTTAAATACACAGACTCCAAGTGTGGAGTAACCTGACATAAAACAACTCCTGTTCTACTTCTTCCCACATCTGTCACCCCATCCAGCTAAGCTAAAGTGCTTCACACCTTGGTCTTATCCCTAGTAATGCCAAAAAGGCACATGGAGCACTAACAAAGAATAATGTGGGTTGGATGGTTCCTATGGAGGTCATCTGGCCCAACCCAGCACTCAAAGCAGAGCCTACAGACACACAAAACGACATGAACCTGGCCTCAAAAGAGCGTGTAGAAAACAAGCCTCACCTCCAGACGACCTGAACTTTAAAAATGGCCGTGTCAGAAGCCAGCCTGAATTGCATGTGTCAGACCCGTTTCTAATTGGCCTTGTCTTTTATGTAATTGCGCTTTCAAGAGCTAGATATTATTATTAGCTGCTGTCAATGGGCATCAGTCTTCAGAAATCACAGCAGCTGACTTCGAACTTCAGCTTTCAGGGAGAATCTTTCATCATTTATTTTAACGGGGAACCCTCTGTTATTTAGCAGATGGCCGGTGTGCTGAACTTTGGCTACTTGACGGTGCGTCGGTGCTGCTCGGTCCGGCTCTGCAGTCCATGGCTTGCTACGGGGTGAGGGGAGCAGGGGAAAAAGGAGCAAGGATGAGGCAGGGGCTCAGTTTTTCCATAGCCCAGACTGACTTGGCGGGTGGGTGAGCCTTTGGCTGGCTGCGGCACATTTGGCTCCCTCCCGGCCCCAGCCGTTGCACTGGAGGTGGCATCTCTGAGGGTGTCCCCGGGTCAGCAGCCTTTTGCGGAGCTGCTCTTGGGACAAACGGAGCCAAACACCCCGTGGTCCTTGGGGCGACAAGGCGAGCCCTGTCCAAGCTTTGTTCCTTGCTAATTCTGCTGCTCCGGATTTGTGTGCTGCAACCCTGCGATTGGCACTTTGCCGGACTGCTGATGCCTTGAAGAAATATCTGTATAAATGCGATTATGTGGGAGTGTGCATCTGTGTGGGTTCAACCATGCCAAACCCACTTTATTTCCAGTGTAAAAATCGCAGTGGAGAAAAATCCGAGGTTTCTGGAGTCTCATGCAAGGCTGTGTGTCCTCGTGGGTAGGAGAAGAAATAGGAAAGACTGTGTCATCGCAAAGCTGCAGCCCAGATCTTGCCATTTCTATGTCTGACATTGTGTGTGCTGTTTGACTTGTTGTCATCGTCACCCAGTTTGCGCTGCCTTTTGGCAAAGGGAGGAACAAGAGCAGGCAATATTTTACAGAGGACAGTATCTGGCTATGGAAAAGCTGTGCAACATGACTCATTTTGTGTAAAGGACACGAAATTACAACTGCATGCCACATGAGAGATGGTAGCTGGGCTCGAATCAAAAAACATCCTCATCCAGGAAGGGTATTCAAGCATGTGCTTAATTTAAGAACATACTTAATCAGGGCCTTTGGGCATAAAAGGGTAATGATTATTCTTGTGTTGCCGAGAAAATCCAAGTGACATCCGGAAGATGTATTACTCGAGAAAATTTAGTGTTATTTCAGTGTCCTTGTTTAATCTTTCAATTTCTAAAAAAGTAATTCTTTTAATTTCTCATTGCTCGCCAGTGCTGTGAATTCTTTCACAGCTGTTTTACACTCAATTGTTAATGCCAAGTGGAATCAGCAAATACAGTCTGGTTCAGATAATAATTATGGAAGATCAATCCTGCATCCGCCTCTTTTCTCCATCCCCATTAAATTTCCCAGCATGTAAGATATGCATGTTTGACTTTGCAGGGAAAGTTAGCCACAGTGAAAGAACCTTTCTTCCTCTTGTACACACTGTTTAATCATTTCAAAACAACAACATCCCTGTCCCCAGTTTTTTCGAGGTATTTGACCCCTAATTTTTTCTCTATATAACTGTGTATCGCTGCAGAGATTAGAATGGCGTATATGATTTTTAAGTATGCAATATGTATTTTTTTTTAAATTAAAAGTGACTGTCTTTATTAGCAACTGGTTAGCATCCAGCAAAGTCCTGAAGTTGTCCTGGTAAAAGCAGGTGAGCTGACGTCTGATCACTATGTTACTTAAATAACCATGAGAACGGCAGGAGCAGTAAAGCAGAAGGTGGCTGAAAGCTGCTCCTGCCGGACCAGGTCCTGCTGCCCTTCACCGTGGGGATGGTGCCTCCCTGTGTAGGCACATTGTACCCAGCCTGGGAGAGGCTCCCTGTCTCGGCGTGACCAGGGCAGATGACAACTAATGTCTTTGGTTTCCTTGGAAAAAGCAAGTGCTCCAAATGGTGCAGCTCCTCCAGACCCAACAGCTGTGAGAAGGTGAACTCTGGTCTACGTTGACCATGTTTCATAGTTTCATACCCAATCTGTACCCATCGCTGTACAGAAGACATCCCCTGAACTGGCCTAGACTTCTCCTGCCTTAAGAAGAGAACTGGCCTAGACTTCTCCTGGCCTCATTTTTGAGATACTTGCTGTGCAGAAAGATATTTAGGCACCTGTTTTAAGAGAGATTCTTGGGCTAGGAGCTGTTATTGGCTGTAAGGTAAGTGCTTGCTCATTGTATTGACTTTGGGTTAGATCCTGTTCATCCTCCTCAGGCAATTACTCCCCCTGAAACCAGTATGACTGTCAGCACGAATAAAGCAGTTGGAGTTTGGCCCCTTTTAGAAGACAATGATCATAAATCTAGCTGCCAGCACAAATCCAGTTGCAAAACCCAGGGATTTTCCTGGGGGAAAAACCACAGTAAAGATCTGTGGCATAGCACTAGGGAAATGGACGGGCAGAAAGGAAAATAAAATTTAACTTCATTTAACTCTAATACTTATTATTAGAGTAGATGTTCAATGGGGCATCAGTAAAACATGTGTTCTCAGCTTTGCCACTGCTTCCCTGTCTGACCTTGGTGATGATCCTTGAACACCCCATCCCTCTCAAAGCTGTGGTTAAATAAAATTGTATGTGGCTTTGAGATCGAGAGACAAGGTACACCAGTGAGTGCAAGCTATCGTAAGGAAGTTTTAAAAAGTGGATGATGGTGACAAAACGTCTTGGTGAGAAGCTATGAAAACACAGTAGAGGAAGCAACATGACTAGGGAAGACGTTTTTTTCAGGTTTTTTTTCACCTCTAGTTTCTTTTTCTTTTCCTTTTTTGAACAATATATCTTAATCTTGCTCTATGGATGTAGCACAAGAGTTATGTGTGCAGAAAGTGTCTGAAATCACTCTGTTTCTAGTTTTCTTTCATACGTTCGGTAATATAAATAACCAAAGAAGATATTGCTTAACCCATAAAACAAAGTGACATCATAATTTATTAATACAGAAGACACAGTTCATTGCTGTTAAATGCCATAAAGAGCTGGAAATAGAGTAGTTTCTCAGAAGGCATTGCCAATACGTCAAAGGAAAGATTTCCTTGATGCTATCTCAGCATGCGCAAGATCCTCTCCGAGTACTTCAACATTTTGGTTATTCCCCCCTGAACCACTCTGCAGCATTCAAAGGCAGCTTTGCTGGTGATTTCCCCAACATCTGATGTCTTCTTCTCGCCTGCCCCGCTCCTCCCAATGCTTTGCTCCTGTCATTTGCTTGACTTGACTCCTCTATGGGAAGGAAAATAAAAAAATACATGGCCAAATGGTGGGGACAGAGCTGGCTGGCCCGTTTATGCTGCTCCCGTTGATGTTGGTGGGGTGGCAGCACAAGCCCACGTGTCCCCACGGCATCCCTGTGACGGAGGAGGGGTTTCAGTGCTCCCCTGGCCCTGATGCAGCTCCTGGCTCGTAGGAGGGCCATACATCAGGTTGTACGCACTCAGGCCCCAGGCCAGCAAAGCATTTAAGCACCTGCTTACCCCTAAGCTTCTGAGTAATTCCTCTGGTGTGAGCTAAGCACAGGCATCACGGCAGCCTCCCGCTTCCCACGGTCTTGCCTTGCGAGGACGCGTGTATGGCGGCCTGGCTGAATGCCCCGGTGCGGGACTGCTCACCATCCACCTCTTCTTGCTCCCTCCTGTTCACAGCCCTAGTATTCACTGTCTATCTCTGCAGACCCCAGTCTTGCTGGCACCTCTGTGGGCGAGCCCCTGGGGAGCCCCACCAGCGACCGAGAGGCCCTGCCAGGGCTCCCAGCAGTGCATTCAGCTGCAGAAAAATTTTAGAGTATTCCAGGAAAAAAACCCAACGCTTCTCTTGGTGTGCTGTCCCCAAGCACCAACGTGAGCCAACGTATGGACAAAGTGCGGTGACCACATGTTCACAATAAGACATCCCTCTCTCTTTTAGGTAACATAAACAATCTTCCTGGTATGGCTACCTTGCAGCCCTGGAAACTCGCTCAGCAGTTGTTCGGCTCCATGCGCTACCAGTACCTGCACAGAAGCACCAGTCCTCATCACTGGTCCCTGTCTGCCTCATCATAAAACGTGCCTAGCTGTGCTTTTGCAACTTTTGGGAAGAGACAGGGTTCCTTTTGGCTCCCCAGGATATTAATTTGAATTTTTATTTGTGCTAATTTCATACTTTCCATACACATAATCAACTCCCTCCCACGGAAATGCACCTATTTCATCTGATTCAGCCGGTGTATGAAACGTGCCCGTTGTGTGCATGGTGTTGCGTGGGTTCACCGAGTTATGCTCTGTGTGCCAGTAATCCCCAGGGGAGCCGTGGCGTGATGAGCTCCTACCTGCCTGCTCAGTGTGCACGCAGACACAGGCGCTTGATCGCTCCCGGCTCCCTGGGGAGACAGATTTCCCTCCTCTTCATCAGCTGGCAATGCAGACTTTCTGCATGCTATTTGCCTGTCCAGCTCCTCCACAAACGGGCACACACGTGTGTGCTCACACCTATGTAGCTGTGGCAGCACGCATGCTCAGCCGTGTGTGCGCAGCCAGCCCCCGTGCAGAGCCGGCGCCTGCATGTTGGCAGTTCGCTACCCCCCTTGAATCCCCCTCTTCTCTGGGCTATATGTGGCATTTCGAAGCTCTGACAATCTGCTCCAAATGTTTTCCATATTTGTTCAGCCTCCTTGATTCAAATACCAGGAACAACTCAGCCAGCACAAAGCGAAGCTTTGGGGGGCAAAAAAACTCACACCCCCATCAGCGCACGCACACACACACGCACGTGAAAACCTAAAGTTCATCGGCATGGGAAAGGAGGAGGAGAAGAAACCCCAGCACAGCACGTCCCTGAATAACCAGAGCCAGACAGGGAAGGCGCCCGAAGGGGAGAAAAGCACCGACTCGAGCAAGATGCAGGAGTCCGCGATGAAGAAGAAGAAGAAGAAGCAGAAGAAAACCAAGGGGGATCCCAAAACTGGCCAGGAGGAGGAATCCCACACTTGTTGTGGCTGCCGTTTCCCGCTGCTGTTTGCTTTGTTGCAGCTGGCATTAGGCATCTCTGTAACAGTGCTGGGCTTCCTTATGGCAGGCATCAGTTCTTCTCTGCTAGTCAGAGACACTCCATATTGGGCTGGGATAATTGTAAGCATAAAGTCTGTTTCTCCATAAAGTGCCTTTGCCAACATTAATGCAAGCTGCATGACGCTCCACTTTAGACTAACCAACTGCATGCACAACACCATTTGAGTTATGCTAACTATAAATATTCCTGGGATTAAATGTCTGGGTATACTTTCCCAAGGAAACTGCTCCTGCAGAATAACATGATCTTTCATCTTCTTCCCTGAAATACCCAACAGACCTTAAATAAAATACAGGGTTGCTGTTCACTAGATGTATGTATTAGCTTGTGCTTTGCAGTGAACTCCTGCCTGGTGATGCTGAAAAAAATGTTGATTACTTACACTCCCTTCCCTCTTTCCCCACCAAACCATAACAATCAGGTTCTAGGAGTGAGAGCATAACTCTCAACTTTTAGCCAGGCGTTGGTAATAGCGAGAGGAGAGAAATGGCTGTCTTTTGAGCTTCCTCGCTGTGCTGTGTTGAACAACCGCCGCGATTTAACCCCTTTCCTGCCCGCTGCTCCCCGAGTTCTCCCCCAGCAGAGGGAGAGACTGCAGGTGGCCGTGGGGAGGGGGACGGCACTGGTGGATGGGTAATGTGGCAGGGAAAGGGAGCCCGTCCCAGGGCCCGCCGGCGGCTCCCACCAAGTCACGCGCCGTTTCGAGTGACACGCCGGCCTCGCCGCACGGGCTGGCGGGGATGGGGTAAAGGGCAGGGTCCTGCTGGGTGTCAACAGGAGGCACCGCCGATGGGGAAGCCCGGGCTGGTCCCCAGCGCAGGCCACCCCTGCAGAGGTGGGGAGGAGGTGTGGGGGGTCTCGGTGCCGTGCGCGGTGTGGCCCCACTTGGCCATGTGCTCGGGGATGTGCGGTTTGCCTGTGGAGAGACAGGGTCGGCGATTATGGGACTGGGATGTGCCATAGATGTAATTTAGTATGCGGGTTTTTTCCCTAGGCAGCAGGCTTCAGGAAAATATATGTGGATGTGTTAGCACTGTTTTGGGTGTTGTTAGACTGTAAGAACTCCCAGCAAATAAATAAAACAGCTATGGGAGCATCTCCCATAAATGTAATTCCTTGCCAGTCAGAGGATTATCCGAACACCTGAACTGTTTGGGGTTTGCTGTATTAATCCTGCTGGGTGACCCTCCAAAGAGTGGAAGGAGCAGGGCCTGAGCTCCCAAAGGAAGAGCTTGTCTTACTCATCTCGCCCTTCTTGTTTCTCTTCCGACTGAAGAGGTATCTAAGAGTTTAGTGATGTTTCGTGGGGTGAGAGCCTGCCCTTGCTCAGGAGGAGAACTTCCTCCTGGGGTTTTTGCTGTTACAAGCCTGGGGGGAGTACGGATGATAAAATAGCAGCATGTGACATTTTCATTCCTCTTGTTTATTTTGGGGATTCTGGAGGTCAGATTATGTCTTTTCCAGACAGCACTAGTAGTATCCCAGGTCTGAAATAGTTTTTCACTAGAAAAAGCTGGGGAAAGAGTGAGCTGGACTGAACTAGCGTACGGCCAGGGATATGAGAAAAGCCATGGAAGCAGCCCCTGGCCCATGTGAATGTCATCAGTGTCCAAACAGCATCCATCTGAGACATCCACATATGCCTGATCTCCCCTGGGGAGGCCCGAAACCCCACCAAAGTCACTACTTTCTGAAAGCAGAGCTCTAACCCCCCTCGTTTTTGGCAGCAGCCACTGGCAGTAGTGACATTCGGATGCCCACGCGAGGCAAAGCTCAGTCGCTTTCAGAGTCCCCCCTGCTGAAAAATGGGCAAAACTCGCCGTGTGCGTACCTGAGCTAATCCCCAACTCAAAGCAAAACTCACCTCTTGGCCGTGGTGGTCGTGTTTAGCACTCGCCAGCCACCCAGGATAACCTCTGGGGAAACACATCTCCTGGGACCGTGCTGGCTCTGGGGGTCAGGGCTTTGTTTAGCTTCATGTTACAGGGTATTGGGAAGACCAGTGCACCCTGTGGGCTGCAGGTAGGGACGCGTGGGGAGGGGTTACTGCACCCACGGTTTGAGTCCGATGGTGACCCTCACCTTAGGCACTCTGGTGCCGTGTTGAGCCACCCGCACGTTCAAGTGCAGTTTGATTCCTCCCTGGCTCAAAATGGCTTTTGGTGCCCGCCTGGTTGCCCTCAGGGTGATGGCGGAGACCGTGTGCTGGGGGCACACGGACAGGCAGGCTCCTGGGGAACAGCACTGCTCCCCTGCACCCTCAGCCCAGAGCAGAAGAGAAAGAGGTGTCTGACACCAGCAGAGAGGGTGGTAAAAGGGAAACCAGTGCTAGAAAGGAGAGGTGGAGGTGGTGGTGCAGCCCCAGTGCCTCCCAGCAAGAGAGCACCTGTGGAGCACTGGCCATGGCCGATGCACCACGGGAGTAATGCAAAGCATATATCTGAGGGGCAAAATGCAGGAGGTACAACATGATGCTGCATTTACTTTGTTGTTGTGCTGTGATATCTCCATGGAGGTACTTGGTACCCACTGGAACATCGGACGGAGATGGCCAGGAGCTGCTGAGCTGGAGTTTCTGGGTGTGCAGGTCACAGGGTGCTGCTGGTGAGCTGTGGCAGGGAGCGTGCTGAGGACTGGCCTCCAAAGAGCTGGGGGGGAAACTGGTCCATGAAGGAGGGCCCTTGGCTAGGACATCCTACGTGTGGCTGGATGTCCTATGGGCTGGCTCTTTGGCTGCTGTGGGAGGCTGCATGGAGAGCATATAGGTAGGGGATGGATGACCCACGTGCTGCTTGAGAACAAACCTTGTGGCAGAAAGTGACTTCCCGAAACTCATTTATTGGCACAGAAATGAGCAACGGAACAGAAAGATGTAGTGTAAAATACCAGAGCATATTTGTTTTAGTAGCATCCCACTCAAGTGCTCTTTTTAAAGGACCTGATTAGTATTCAGAATCAAGAACTTAAAAAATCTATTATTGAGACCTTTTTAGCAACATTAGAGATAATGGGCAAAGCTCATTCCTAGTGTTACTCCTTTGGAATTGCACCAGGGTTGGATTTGACCCCACGGCTGTTAATGCAGGAGGACAGCAAAATGAAGGAAAATTGCTAATGTGTTAAACAGACCCTGATTGATTGAAAGATCTTTTTTTCTTGTTAGTGGCAAAATGGTGACACCATTCCTTGCTGAAAATCAAGTGCTTTAGTGCGTTACCATGAATGAAAAGGAATTTATTTAGAGAAACAGCTAGAGTAAAATGCTACTGAAGAAAACCATGCAAGGCAGTCCAAATCAAACCGCTTCAAAACCTGACCGCCTGGGTTTGTGAGGATAATGCAGGCCAGGGATTTGGTTCACCATCCTGTGGAATAAACATGGCCAGCAATGTGCTGACAGGGAGCAGAGGAGGCCCCCGACACCTAAGGGGTCCCCCCCAGGGGTGCCTGGCACCAGCCCTTCCCTCCTGCAGCTCCTGCAGAAGGAAATGATACAGCTTGCATTGCATCAGAAGCATTTCACCGTGAAACCTGGTTAAAACCTACTGGTTCGAAATGCATTTCATCCGAAATCCATGGGGCATTAGTCAGAAACCAAAGGAAAGGTTTATGGACAGAAACCACGGAGCCTACGTGATTTACCACTTCCGCCTCAGCTTCAACAACCTATTCCTTGTAAAATGCCTCTGCCGCATTGCTTGGGAGAGGCAAATAAATGCCATTAAAAACAGTGAGGGTGGCATTTTTTTCACCTACCTGTAGCCATTTACAGCGAAGGTGTCCAGGTCTGAAGCAGTTGCCCGGCTCTTCCGTGAGGCCTGTCTTGAGCACCCAAAACTGCAGGCGGGACCACCCTGGCAGGCTCTTTCTTCTTGCTGTTTTGCAGGAGCTTGGACAAACTCTTCGCAAATCCACCCGGGAGTGCAGGGCTTTATATTTTTCTGTTTCTTGCCACTGACTTGCTGCGTAGCCTTGGGCAAGTTACTTAACCTTGCTAAGACTTTGTTATTTCCCGTGTAAAGTGGGGTTAATAATGGCTATCCGTCACCCCTTGCTTTGAGATCCTTGGATGAAAAGTGTTGCAGAAGCAGTAGATATTAATGGTATCCTTTTCATTCTTTTTCATTAGCTTGTGGCCTTTTGACACCCAGAAGAAGAAACGATGTATTTCTCCTTGAAAAATCTGCTCTTAGATTATTTCCACTGTGATCAAAAATAGAGAGTATCAGAGTTTTCACAGGCAAGCTCCCTTTCAGCCCCATTTTGCAGACTCAGGCAGTTAAGAAGGTTACAGAAATGCTCATCAGAAATTATTATCCAGGGTGTTGTTTATTTCTGTCAGAAAGTTATTTTAAATCCGTATATATGTATGGATGTACATAAAATTGGGATTTTAAAAAACATTTTAAAAAAAATCTGTTTCTCAAGCAGCTCAAGGCAGCAACTGTGGCTCCAGCTGTCATTTATTTAATTGCAAAAATTGTCTCAAAAGATCTGCCACGGGCCAAACCCCCAGCCCAGGAGCTCAGATGCTTCTCCTTGCTCAGGCCCTTTGGGGCCACATCTCCCCAGGTATTTCCCCAGGCCAGAGGGTCCCTGAGCTGTACCCAAGGGGTAGCCATGCCTTGGTGCCTTTTGGCAGCACTGTTCAAGCATTGGCTTCTCTGATGTGGGGCTTTGTGGTGCAGAAGGCAGGCGGACTTTTAACTGAAAAAGCAATTTAATTATTCTTCATTTACCTGGGGTCAGAAATATTTATGTCTCTAAGTTTTCATACCTTTTTTTTAAAGAACCTTTAAAAAAAATTCAGCCAAAACCTTCACAAAAGGAAACAAATCCTTTGCTTCGAGCAGCTCGCAGACAAGGGTAGGTGAGACAAATGAAGACCCCACGATAGCTGGAAAACCCAGCTGTGAGGGACAGTTTGCAGGAGATGAGGGGCAAGAGCGAGCGTGTTGCGTGGCAGCATCAGGAAACGGTGCAAGAAAACCCATCCATATGACGGGGCTGGCGGAGGAGTTTGACTGGTTTTCATGCTTCAAAGATCTTTCGATGCTTAGTACAATGTGGGTAGCAAGCAGCCAGGACTATCTCCGGACGCCGCATATCCCTATCAGATGCTGATAATTGAGATGTTTGTTTAATTGATGTACTTCTGCATGAGAGTCTGACTCTGACAGTGGGTCCTGCCACTGACTCGGCATGTGCCTGTGGGCTGGGGAACCTGAGTGCCAAAATCAATAGTGCTGCCTGTAACAGGCAGTGCTGACCCAGCCTCTGCCTCTTTAGCTTGTCAGAGTCTGTGCTGCTTTGGGGCTGGAATGGCAGGAAGACGGTGTGACAAGCTCCCCGCACCCAGCACCCTCTTTGGCTTGTACAGCTCTCGGCAAAGTCGCTCCGGCATCCCCAATTCCCAGGGAAGCAGCAGGGCCCCTAAAATTAAGCTGGACTTTTGAAATGGTAGAAGATGGCAACAGGGAGAGGCCAGGGGTTGGGATTTTCATCCTGAAAATGGGTACAACGGTGGTGGTGTGTATAACTGTTAAGGAGAAGCTTTGAGAGCATTGTTGTGAGATGCACGCTGAAAGGATGAAGCATTGTATACAGGTGTCTGGGGAAAAAAGGACAGTGCCGTGCTATATAGCGATATAAATTAGAAACTGGGGTTAAGTGTGTCCTGATGATTAGCTGGGGTTGGCTAGACCCGTGCTCCTCTGGACCAGAAGGGATTTGCTGCATCTGTTCCTATAATGTAGATGGTCTCCCGGGCTCAGTGTAATGAAGCAATTCAAGGGCCACATTGTCTCTGACAGTTTCCCCACAGATGAGGCTCTGTAGATATTTCCACCAAGAGCCTTTCTGCACATGGTTTCTCACATGATAAAACACGGCAAACCTGTACAGGTAAGCCCCATCAGCCTCCTTGCCTTTCTCTTTCCGGATCCCCCCACCTGCTGGATGTAATGTTTTTCCACGAGGCCGGACGTTCCAGCTGCACAGTGGTGGCCCTACCAAACATCAGAGAACCCCTTTATGCGTGAGGCAACCTTTTTATCTTCCTAGAGAGGGTCAATAATTGGGAAGCATCCCCAGCTAGAGCAAGAGGCAACCGATCCCCTTCCATATTGATATGGGGGATGACTGACTATTTAAAAACCCCTGAATGTGTTCTCTTTTAAAGCCTGAAAGGAGAGAGACACTTTCTTGTTAGCCCTGGCCCCTTGCTGGGTTTTTTTGTTGTTGCTTTTGACACCTTTTCCTGCAGCAATTGTGGAGGTGGCTTTCAGTCAGGCTTTACCTCCTATACAGCCTTGCTGGGTTTTTAACTTTTACTTGTTATTAGGGAAACCGATTTCAATTTTTAATAAAAGGTGACACTTAAAAACTGGTGCCATCAAAGCAGCTAATGGAAATTATAGTCATGCCGGCATCCATTTTTTATACAAGCTAGCTTCAATTAGCCATGGGCAAACATCAAAAGGTTTGAGGGAGGACTGCCTTCAAGAAGAGCCTCCAAGTTTAGGTATTTAATTGAACCTTCTCCAAAGTACGTGAAACTCTGGATGGTGTGCAACAAGGTACGCTGTGTGAGATATGCTATGGTGAGGTTTCCAGTGCTTGTTTATAGCCATATACGTATGTAGCACCACAGCTGTATTCTTCAGAGCCCTCTGCCATTAAATCTCATCATTTTTTAAGAGTTAAATATGCATTGATGCCTGATTAGCTGAAAGCCATACTTTTATTTTGATTAGGTATAGAGAGGAAAACTTTGATGGGAAAAAATGATGAAATGTTTTCAAAGAATGGTTTGAGAAGGTAGCTGCACACCAGAGGTCTGTATGATACCTGGCCAAGTGCTGATCGAATCCTGGACACCTCTGTGTTTTAGCCTCCTGCTCCTCCCTCCTTCCCCCTACAGCCTCCGTGGGAAGGAGGGAGGAAATCAGAGTTCCTGGCTGGATTATGTTTGTGCAAAAAGCCTACATAAGATTTGGAGAGGGAGATTGTTCAAACAGGTTTCCTCAGCCTTGGTAACCTTATGACTATAGAGATGATGGCTTTCCACAACTTCATAGTCATGGACGCATCTCAAACGGCGAGTCACGTTCATGTAGCACTCTTACCCATGCTACACTTCTCACGTTGCAAATCACTGCTGACTCTGGGAACTTTTAATTTTTTTGTTTGGTTCCCTCAGGATTTTGATCGCCCGGCACCGTGTTTCTGACTTAAGAGCAGTAATGGACTGCTGCTGCAGCTCCTGGCTTCATAAGTGATGGTAGCCTTGGCAGTGCTTTGCCGAGGGAATTAAAGCTCACCACAGCGCAAGTGACCATTTTCACTGCTGAGCAACTGACCTAAACAGCAAAGATCTTTGCAGAAAAATATGGTTTCATTTGATTATGAATGTTCTTGCAGGGTTTTGATTACTTTACAGAATTTAAAAGAAAGATGTGTATCTGTCATGGTGTGTTATTGCATGGTTTGAAGGGACCTGTAGTAAAGACATCGTCATTTTATCCTGTAAGTGGGGCAGGGATGGTCAGTTATCATGGGGTTTTATGGCTGTTAAGAGAATGATTTCCTAGATGATGATGGCCTTTGCCTGCAACTACAATATACATGTTTATCATTATTATTACAGCTATTATTTCTGGAAGTAATTTATAAGCAACTAGACTGTCCTTAAATCTAATGAGAAATCTATACGAAAAAACCCCCATTCAGGTGCAATACCTCTGTGTGGCAGACTGGCTTCTTTTACATGTGGTAGTGAGACCTAGGCTGACCCGAGGCTTATGAAAGCTAGCAGTGAAAGCTGCCTGTAGCACCCACTTTCGTTGCCATTTCCTCAAGCCTCATAAAGTGAATGAACATCAGTGTCGATGTCTGCAACAGCCTGTGCAGATGTCTGGCATCAGAGACAATCCTGGTTCATAATGGCAAAGCCAATGGGAACATTTTCTTTCTTGCATCAAAGTCTGTGTCCAGTGGGATTGTTAAATTCGGTGGATAACATGGCTTCTCCGAAGGTGTGGAAGGGAGCTAAGCCTTGCCACATCTGATAAGGCAGGTGAGCCGTCAAGCCAAGTATCGCCTCTGAGGGTAAGCCAGAGACTTCAGAGATAGTTACAAGAGATAATTTCTTTACCTTTGTCCCTACAAACAGAAAGATCCATAGTGTCTTGAAGTGAGCAACCATGAAATAACTTGTCCATAATGGAAAGTTCTTCCTAATTCTGTTAATAGCAGTTTTTCCCCTGAAGTTTGAGAGTTTACATTCTTATCAAAAAGGAAGAGTCCACCTGTGGGTCTCAGCAATGCTGTGTGGCATTACACTGCCTATTTTTGAGAGGTATGGTCCTCCAACGTGTTTGCTTTCTGCCCCTAAAGGTTAGCAGGACGTTAGCAGGAGGTTCTTGCTAATAAGCCCCCATATAAAGAGCAGATGAGCTATATTTTGTCGTTGTGAGTGTTTGCAGCATTTGTCTTGTGGTGTGGCGTAGACCCAAGATGTTCCTTTGAACCAGGTTTTTGCCTCCTTCTTTCATGTCTTGGTAGATGTTTCCAACTCTCCTACTTTACCAGTCTCATGTGCCAGGGTTTCCAAAATGCTCTGGGTAGGAAGTGCTTTGCTGGAGAAAACCACCTATTCTATAGCAACACTCAGGCTAAAATAGCAGCAATAACAAAAGAAAAACCAGTTTCACAAATATACAAGGGAGAGATGCAGACAGATTAGAGCAATCTGTGGTTTTGAAATCTGTCAAAATAAAGTAAACCACATTAATATGTCAGTGTGCAAAGATAATGAATGCAAACCACAGTGGAAATTTGTGCCCTACGTGTTCAGATTTCCCCCAATTCCGTACATGACATAACCGTCTTCATCACTACATCACTACCACGGGGTGTCCTTGTGCCGCTCGTACACCTTGTGCTTAGTCCTGGCAGGAGCAGACGCAAGTGAGCCGCAGGGAGGTGAGGGATTTTGGGTACACAAAGCTTGAGATCAATCTTCTTCTTTCCTGCTTGAGTTCTGGTTTTAAGATGATCAAGATCTGTAAAGGCATGCTCCTTGCAAGTGCTGAATGTGCGTTGCAGTATGGTTGCAGTCTCACTGTTGAACCATCCATTTTGCAGCAGCGTGTGAGGTTCCAAGCTGCAAGGAACACCCAGTTGTGCCAGGTTGTGCGTGCGTGCCGGGAGACTTGGTTTGCCAAAGTCCTGAAGAACCAAGGACTGCATGCTAGATCTCCGTGGGTGCAGGGACCCTCCCAGGCACATCAGCTGGGACCCGCTCCTAAATGCGCTTGGGATCAGGTCCCGTTCCTGCTGAAATCTACAGGATCTTAATTAAGTTCTCACGACAACAGGCTCTAGCCCTCTTTGGGGTGGGGGCAACCCGGAAAAAGTCTTCTCCTATTTTGATTGTGGTTTAAAAAAATGAATTCTTAAGTCACTTTTCAGCCCCGAGATGTTCCTGCCCAATGGAAGGAACATCTACTGCTTCCTGCTAAAAAGAAATAGTACTGAAACTTTTCTAGAGCATAAACTTTTAAGTTTTTCAGCCAGCTCTAGTAAAGAGCTGTTTTCCCTGGATTGTGAACTGGGGGATTTCACAGGGTATGCCTTAACCAAAATTAAATCTGTACCCTTCCTAAATACATCTGTATCACATTCGGGTCTTTTTCTAGACAGTACTTTTCTAAATTTAAATTCTTTCCTTGGATAACCTTTCACGTCACTACCTATTCAGCAAAGGGTGTGTTAGTCCATCTGGAAAATTTTGAAATATAGGATCTTGAAATATACTTGAGTTGAAATTTACTCAGCATAGAAATGCATGTTTCTAGATTTCCAGATAACAGTTACAAGAGCTGATCTAATTAACTGCTATTCTGCAGCTCTTATAGAATCTATTTTATTTGTATAACAAATGCATATTGATTGGTGGCAAGCAAGTGCTAAAGCAAGTTCAGTTGCATTTTATGTTGTGTGCTTAGTCAATAAGGCATAGGAAACGTATGCTTCACGCTGGGATATTGCAATGGCTATTGAAACACTAGGACACAGGATTACCTAATGCTACTTAGCAATCAGCATCAACAGCATCCATAACGTGCCTGCTGTAATGCAGCTGTCTTAGTCACTTAGCAGGTCCTAACGAATATTTACCAGAGGTTTTTTATAGTTATTCTATTACATTTCACAGGTATAAGTCAAAACTGATCTATTAATAATGCATAAAATAGAAGCGTAAAGCTGTTTTCTGTATAAATGTTCTGCACTTCAGTTTGCTCCAATGAGTGAATTTACCTTTAAAGAACTGACATGTAAAACATATATGGGTCATAATTCTCAGCAACATTCTTTTTTACCGTCATTTACAAAAATCCACATTTCTGGTTTTAAAAAATGTTGGTATATTGTTATAAAAGAAATATTTAAGCCTTCTGAAATATCCTGGCCAAGACTTGCCAGCATCCCGACCCAGTGTAATCTTTTATAAATACCTCTCTACAAATGTGCCTCTTCAAGTATCCCTGGCTATATTATTTAAATCCCAGAGGAACTTTAGAAAGCGCATGCAGGGATGGAAATCCTTTTAAATGATAGTTTTTTGTATGGGAAGCTTTCTAAAGAGGGAGGTCTGATCCTGCTGCATTGAAAGCTGGCAGGGGTTTTCCAGAAGTTGTAAAAGGCACTTGATGGTAGAGAGAAAATTCCACCACTGGTATCTGACTCTGCCCTCAGAAATGAATGCAGCTCTGTCGGCTTTCTGTGGGAAAAAGGGAACGGGAATGGGAGAGCGGGCACAGTCCCATGATGTCTCACGGGGGTAACCTGGAGGCAAATCTGGCCCTCGGTTCGTGCAAGTGTAAATGCCCACTAGTGTAGCTGAAGCAAAGCAAATTTGATCTATTGCTCAGAACAAGATCCTTCAGCACCAGATCCTGAAAATACTTAGGTCTCGCTTTGAGGTGAGCAGCCCCTTTGATTTCACATGAATTTGGGGATGTAATGTTAAGCGAGTGTATTTAAGCATTTTTTTTTTAGTTCTTGCTGCAAGTTTATTCCTTCAGCCACTACTGCCACTGGGGGAGTTTATCATTTGGATATTACTAGAGATATGATCTCCTTAAGATTTAAGTTTTATGGGCATGTTAATTGAATTAAAAGATTAATATACAGTGCAAGGGACCAAGGACACAGGCGATAAATCCTGAGAAATAAAACATGGTTGAGTCACATAGAAGCACTATAGGGCAAAAAAAACCCCAGCACTGAAGGACCTTTGACAAGAAAGGTTGTTTTTTCCCCCGACAACCCTGTCAGCTATGGCTGTCAACAATAAAAAGAAGAAAACAAATAAATTGGAGGCCTTGTGTAAGTCATAGGACCAGAATATAAATACACATGACATGGAAAAGAGTAAATAATACTGACGCTTTCTTTAGAAATGTTCTCAGGCAATACTTCCTATTCATGTCCTACTGAAATGACATGAAATAAAACTTTATGAGAAAAAGTGTTATTAATCACACAGGTTCTTGAGGGACACGACTATCTGTGTGTGGAGAGGCACTCTTCCTTTACAGGGCTGCTGTCTAGTGCCTTACACCAACAATGCAGGTATAAAGAAAAATTTGGTGTTTTATCCATCAGATCATAAAAGAAATGTGTTTAACCGTTGCCGCCTAAAAGGACAGTTATGCATTTTTCACTGCAGGTCAAGCAGTTCCCTGTGGAGCTGGAAATCTGGATGTGAATAGCACTGCGGTAGCATGCAGCGAGCAGGCGGGGATGGGGCAGAGAAGGAGCCCCGCACTCCTGCAGGCATCTCCATGGCATAGTCCCACCCCTGAGCAAAGGCAATTCGCACTGGGGTCTGGCCCCAGAGGGCAAATCCCACTGCTCTGGGAAAGTAGAAAGCCTCCAATTAATGAGAAGTCTTCAAAACCCCAGAAGTAAAATGAAGGGGGGAAAAAAAATATAGGTTCTCGCTGTTGTCACTGGGAATTTAATGGCTATCATTTATAATCAAGATGCTCCTAGCAAGGAGGCCAAAGCTCGCTCCCGGCCCTGTGTGAAGATAAGCCTTAGCACCTTTGAAAGCATGCTGGCTCATCTCAGCCAAGGTCCCCACTAAGGCTCATCACACCTGAGCCTTTCTTAAAGGTGTGATATGAAGTGGCATTTCAAAGCACGTGCATGCCATCGACTCACCTGTTTGTCCAAGGCAACCCAAACACGCACGGATTCCTCCAAGAGTATCTCCAGCTGCCACCAACGCCCTCTCCCTCTGCGGGCGCAGTCAGGACTCCTCGTGTGCCCTGATCTGGCCCCGGCAGCCTGCGGCGGCACAGGGAACCCTCACTGGGTTCCTCTTGCCCAGGCGTGGGGGAAGCTGCCAGAAAGCAGCAGTCTGGTTGCAGAGCTGCAGATCCTGTGTCCTCCAGTGAAGTCTGCTCACTGGTCCTCCAAAAATGTGGGAGAGGAAGGCGCTTGACTGTAGTGCTTAGCACCATGGGGGGCCCAGATTACTCTACTTTAAAAAGGAAATCTTATTTATTGGGCTACCTCCTCAGAGCAGGAGCTTCCCTCCTTACGTGGCTGGAAAATGCCTACCAGTGAGTATCTGCTCCTGCAAATAAATCTCAATCTTCAGAATTAATAATAAAGACAGCTAAATGAATAATAAAGTGCATAAATACTTTTCCATTACTGTTAACCATCAGCAATTACTGCCACAGGGCTAAAAGGCAGTCTCCGATTGCAGGGGAGATGTCTTCTTTGGTAAGGTGTCCACTCCAGGAGAGGTTGAAAGCCTCTGCTCTAAAGCGTGCTGCTTCTTATCCAGCAGCAGCTATAGTTACTGATTTACAACCTGTACTGGTGACATAAAAACCCTGTCAGCATCCAGTGGTACGTAGGATGGTGCTTTTGGGGCTTGCAAGCCCAAAGCCCAACTTCATAAGCCTTCTGCTCCTTTTTGATAGTTAGCTACATGGACAAAGACTCGAAACACATCCTGGAGGCTATTCCTGGGCTGTGTCTTTGTAGGTCTGATTCAAAAAGTCCCTCTGAGTAAGTTTTTTGTGCCTCGGTGTCTGTAAAGTGAAGGTTAAAGCTCTTCTCTCCTCACAAGTGCATTCACACGTGTGAGGCTCTTACATGCATGGCTGTAGCCCCTACTCAAACAACTTGACTTGTACGCTGCTCCTTGACTTATGGTGCTGCTAACACAGAAAGGTGGTTTGGCTTGAAAAAATGTTGTATTTGTGGGGTTTTTTTTAAATTTGACACATTTTAAATCTCTTCTTTTGCAGGTCTGTGTGGTATCCTTAGTGGGATTTGTTATGCTTTGTATTTCGTACCAACCTGATGAGAAGACGTGTGTGCAGTTCACAGTAAAGGTACCTTGACTTTTTTTAAATTTCTTTTTCTTCTCATGTCGTTAAATATAATCAGAAAAGTTGATACTGGGGATATTTTTAAGACCACATGAAAAGAAGTGAAAATGCACCTGAAATGCAAGAATGGTTTTCTGGTATTTTCCAGGCAACTAAGGAAGAAACTGTAGCCTATAAAGGGGAAACTCTAATAACAAATATTTCAAATCAGAGCAAGATACCTTTTTATTTCCCATGTTTTAAGCATATCAAAGAGATTCAGATCAACAAAGCTGGAATAATTTGGGAAGTGTTCACTGAAAGATTGGGGGTTACTGATTAAGTAGAGATGTTCATAGGGAGCTGGGTAAGAAGTAGGGTGGCATAAAATGGATCCACTTAAATCAAGTTTTAATTTTTAATGTGATCTAAGAAGCATCTCAGCATCTTCCCAGCAGTTTTGCTTCTCGCCATGAAATAAGAAACTGCATGGGCACAGGCAAATTAAAAAGCGTGGCTGGAAATCTCTGCTTGCCCATGTCCATGGCTGGGGAGAGAGAGGCTGTACCTGAGCACCAGCAGCCATGTCTCAGCGCATGGTACCTTATGTCAGGGTCAGGCATTAGTGAACATGGGAAAGCGTTAGCAAACCATGGGGACAAGCGTTCTTCCATGAAGCAAATTCCCATCTGAGCATCGCAAGAGAGGCGCAGAAACCATGCACCATGCCCTGCCTTGGTCCCCAAAATTGTGCTTTGTTGACACTGGTCAGCAACTTAGAAAAGAAAGGCTGAGAATGCTTGTTCCAGGTGGGATGTTTTTAACACCATTTTTCTGGGCTGTTTTTCCTTATTATTGTAATTTTCAGGGCTCTTAATATTTTGCAGACACATAATAACCAAGAAAAACACCAATGCAACCAACACAAAATAACAGTGATTATTAACTGAGAAAGGCAGAAGGCAACCAAACGCAAGGAGCGGCTTTTTGAAACCTGGCATTCATCCTCCCTTAGAAATTAGACCCCGGTGTGTCTTTTGTGCCTCTGTCAAGCTTCTCCCGTACTTACATAAAGAAAGGGAGAAGAAGAACAATTGTTTCTGCCCTTTGATTGCCTTTACATTCTTACCCCGTCACCTTTACACCCGCCAGTAAGCCTTACGGCTGCCCAGGGAGCTGCTGGGCTGGGCGTGAGCTGCCACGCCAGGCTTTTTATTGCTTGCCCTGCAGCATTAAATTGAACTTGGCATCCAAGCAGGAAGGGAGTCATCCCTCGCAGTGGGAACGGCATGTCGGGCTGGGCAGCTCAGATGTCTCTGCCACCGTTAGCAACACCACCCACCCTGGCAGTGAGGAATGTGAGCCATTGCTCCTGCAAGAAAATAAATGTTTTTAAAGTGCTCTGCAGGTGATGTAAAATGGGTTATTCCTCATCACCTGGCAGAATTAAAGTCTCCCTTGAAAGACTTCTGGTTCAGTCAGTAGCTGAGGATGCAAAATTACAATCATGAGACAAAGCTGAGCAGCTTGGGTTGTTCTCTCCTCCTCAGGGGCCTGATGCTTCGGCCAGCGCTACAGTTGGGTTCAGCCCTATCTTCCCCAATTGTCCTCCCAGGGACTTGCTCCCCAGCCCAGGCCCTGTCCCCATGCTGGTGGCTGGTGCCCACCATCATCCTACAAGATGCTGAGCATCATCCTACAAGAAAATCTTGGCCAGGCTTCCCTGGAGTGCAGTAAGCACCCCAGGATCCCTTGCATAGCCCAAGGGTCACATTGGGAGGAGAACCACACACACACAGGCCCGGGGGATTTTAGTCAACCCCTGAGGTGACCCTATGACCACTGCGAGTGACTCCCTCGAGGTGGGAAACGGGAGGAGACCCGTGCAGTCTTCTCTGCCTTCCTCCCTCTCGACAGCTGCTTCTTTCATTTCACACTTGCGTGAGCCCTGGATCCTGTTAAAGAAGGAGGTGTTAGAAGTGCTTTCGGCAGAAGTCCCTTCCTGAGACCACTGTGGGTATTCACAGCACCCTGTGCGTCCGTGAAAAAGGGAGACCACCACCCAAAGGGAGGGAGGCTTTGCTCTTTAGGGGGACAACTGTGAGTCCCAGGTTGAATTTCTGCCCCTGCCCCGTCTCTGCATCTGCAGGAAGCATGCTCTGCAGTACGGCAAAGCAGCAAGCCCAGCTGTTACATGTGTATTTAAAAGGGGAGATCCTCTGCCTTGGCAAAAAAAAAAAAAAAAAAGACCACATCATAGAAAAATTTGGAGATGTCCTGTGGACTTCCTGGGCTATCTGCTAATATTTGCCAGGTCACTCACTGTGGTTCCCATCATGGCATCTCCCACGGTAGCGTGACGCCCTCTACTCCTGCCCACCCAGCCCCAGCAGCCCACGCCGTGACACACACCGCAGTTCCTGTTCCCTGCACGGGCTCCTGCCTGAGCCACCACTGCCTTCAGAAGGGGTCCCCTGGATCTACGTCTGCAAACCCTTCTGGTTTCACCTCTGATAACTATGAGAAGCCTTTTCCATGAGGAACTCGATCCATCTTAGGTTATTTATTTTCTTTTTGGCACAGAGCAAAACTGTTGCCAGTAAATATTGCTAAAATGTGTCTTCCTCATATGAGGAACCCAAAGGAGGATGAGCTGCCATGCTCTGACCTCATCGTATGCTGTCTCTCCCCGCTTCCCTTTTCTCCTTCTATTTAAACAGCAATCGCAGTGCCTATCTCTCTGAGGCTGTTAAAAAACAGTTTTCCAGTGGCAAGTTCTGGTTCCTGGGCAGAGCTCACTACACGGTTGTATTTTCGATGCTGAAGTTGCCTCCAGGTCTGGCATGTGATTAATCTGCTGATGGGATCTCAGCACTCACTGTCTTGTGCTCCCTCACTGGCAATATTTGCATTTGCCTCACCTTTGGTATTTGGAAATGTGTTCATTTTCAGCGTCTCGCAGAGACATTCCTCTGCAAACATCTTGTGAGAATAATAAGCTCTTTGGAAATTGCCCTATGTCCCCATGCATCTCTGCTCGCCTCTGAGCATTGCTGTAAGAGCTGCCCGTGTATTTGGTGCATTTAGAAGGGATTCTGAGATTTCCTTCCCTTTAGATACACAACAGGCAAATTCTTGCTTACTGTACCTGTAGTGTAGTAGTTTAGGCTGTGGATTTCATGCTATTTTGTACTGACTTTGGATAGAAATTGGCAGCTAAATAAAATACCTGCTAGGGAGAATCAGGCACACCGTGTAGTCTTTGCTTAATGTCTCATTTATTAGGGAGGCCTGATTCTGTCTCCTGCTGGTCTGAATCCAGGGACTTCCAGCCAGTCTGCTAGGGCTTCTGCATCGCAGAGCAACTTTGGTCTGTCAGAGAAGAGGAATGGTCATCAATGCTTGTCTATTTTCCATTTTCCCCATCAAACACACTTGCACCATCTTTTAAAGTATTGCCACAGGCCTACGAATTACCACATCTTTGTTTGGAGGAGGTCTATCAGTCAGTAGCACTCCCTTCTATGTGCTTTATATGAGGAGGTGTCCCCATTTTCCAACTTCACCTCTCCCATGGACCTTTACCTTGAAAGCTGCAGGGGAAAGTAATTGCATTTAATAAGAGCCACCCTCATTTTGAAGCTGCCCTTGGTTTAAGGCTGCAGGGGAAGTAATTAAATTTAATAGTAGCCAAGTCTTGGAAACGAAGATCTTGCTGTAAGAATTCGGTGATATGGGGGAGAAAAAATATATAGTGCTTTAAGATCTGCAATAAGCCCAAATATTTTTTTTTCACGCTGGCAACTGAATAGGAAGATTGATTCGCGCTGTAGATATAAGACAAATACACCAGGAGTGTGAATTTTATCAAGACATACATACTTGGAGTTTCAAGGTCATAAAAAATGCTTTTATATTGATAGTTTGCTTGTGGTATTGAGGTTAAGAGAGAGAGAGAAAGAGAGAAGCTGCTGTTTAAAATAACAGATTCCCAACCATGCCATGTGTCTGACAGATAAGACGCCAAGGAAAATAAATGTTTTTACAGTGCTGAACAGAACCAAAAATGCTATTTTGGCTAAACACAGAATATGATTTTAATATACATTCACACATATTTTGTATGCAGCACAGCAACTGCCAGTTCCAGCTATCAAAGGCAAGGGAAGTCCATATGCTCTGCTATCCAAAGGTCTCAGGTGCAACCCAGAGTGACAAAGGCTCTGAATCGCTGCTGGTTTCCATGCGTTTGTGGGGGTGGCCTCTGCATAGCTACCCGTGATAAAAGCCACCCTATTTTAAAGCTGCCACTGGTGTAAGGAGTAGGGGAGTGACAAAACAGACCCTTGTCCTTCTCATGCCGTAGCAGGGGCAGTGCTGGGAAACGAAAGGCGCTTGCTGCTCTTTCATGCCTTTGAAAGACTTCTCCACCTTTATGGGGCAAGTTTTGGAAGGGGATTGATAACTGCCTGATTTGCAAGTATAAATCAGATTTGTTTGGGCATGCAAACCAAGAGCTGGGAATAACACATGAGCAAAGTTTCAAAATCACCTACTTCTCAGCACAGCCTGAGATAATATGTCAGCCCAAGCCTCAGTCTGCTCAGCTCTGCTTCAAGGCAACTGCACTAATTTACCTCAGCTGATGACTGTAAGTCTAGCCAGTGCAGGTACAACAGTAGAGGAAGAAGCTCCCTCCTTCTCTAGAAAGCTTCTGGCTGTATAGAGACACAGGTTTCTTGGTGCTCTCATCAGGTCTCAAAATTGCAAGGCAATACTCATGTAAAATATGCAAGGCAGAATTACTAGTTTTTGAGATGACCTGCTGCACTTGGCATCACCCGGGAGTTATAGCTGTCTTGCAATTTTCGAAGCACGCAATGTCCAGGTAGTCCATTGAATGCATGCATTCCCTGTGAAGTACATGTGCATGCATTCGTTCTGTGTTCCTCATTCTCTGTGTAGCTGGAAAAAGAGTGTTTTTTTCTTTTTTTTCCTTTTTTTTTCTTTCTTTCTTTCAGCTGATGTATTTTCTCCTGAGTGCCCTGGCTCTGGTTGCCTGTGTCTTGGCAGTGGCTTTTGCTGCACACCATTATTTGCAGATGACAAAATTTACCTGCAATACCATCCTCGAGTCCTGCCAGTGCAAACTGGACACTGCAGACCCCCTCGGTAGGACCTTCGTCTACCAGGACGCAGCTGACTGTGGCAGCCTTACCAGCACACTCAACCTGTACTTACTTCTGCAGATGGTTCTCAATCTGATTGCAGCCCTGGTGTGTCTGCTGGCATGCTTCGTGATGTGGAAACACAGATATCAGGTCTTCTACGTGGGCGTTCGGTTCTACCCTTTAACTGCTAGTGAAGGCCAGCAACAGAAAGTATAGGGTCTGAGCTGGCGGGGGGTTGTAGCCAGGGAACGGAAAATGTCAGCATACTGACACCATAGACACCACGGATGGATGAGTGTTTATAAGGTTTTTGACAGGGAAAAACATTCACACAGTTTTAATGAATATATTTTTCAATCATTTTAAGAGCATTGCATATGGCTGCTCTTGCAAAAGGTCCCTTGTGAGACTATCTAGAGGTCACAAAGTCCTAAAGATGCAGCTGTACAAATACCCACCAAAGAGGATCTTTAATAGCCATAGACAAAATGAGAGCTTAAAAAATCATTGGGAACTCATCTGCAGGGCTACAGCAGTTAAGAAATAGGGTCCACTTCCCTCGCTGGTAGATATCTGTTCTTGCCTTCAGAGAAGCTATACTGATTTCTACCAGATAAGGATCTGGTCCAAACTGCTTAATTATAATTATGCTGATCATGCTTAGGGAATATATTGTCTCTCAGATGCTCTGGGTATAATCCACACTAACCTGACGGGGATTTACCATGCAGAAAAGTAATGAGGGAGGTCAAGACCTCTTCAAATGCAGGCTGAGACCAACAGCAAAGTGAATATATTGACGGCTGCCATATAAAATCTACATAAGACTTTTCAGAGTGACTAATGATATAGGTTACCTAATCCAATTGCTAATAAACAACAATATGAGTGGGTTGACTAATGGTGATTTGGTGGGCCCTGCTTGAGACCCCAGACAGATTTCTGAAGTACGAATGCTCAGCACTTTGTAAGAAAAGATCAATTTAAGAAACCTCGAGTTGCACTCCTAAAGTGGAGGACCCTAAATCACTAGTCACGTTGCAAACTATGTTGACATTGCTGTAATTGCAGGCTCCCAAACCCGGCATCTAGCCAGTTCCACCAATTATACTCCAAGCACAAAAGGCCAAATCATTTTTGGTGTATCTCCTCTGAAGACAATCAGCTTTACACACCAGCAGTGGAGTTGGGCCAACAGCCCTGAAAGATGTATCCCTGCAACAATGAATGTTTTTAAAATGGGGTGGAGGGAGGGAAGCAAGAAGAGACTGCCAGTCTCCCAGTGTCATAGTTTATAATAATGAGGGCAAGAGAATAACAATTTCTTAATAAGCAGCATAGAATAACAAACCACATCCAAACAGTGCTTTTTCACCCTGAAAGTGTGTCTCTAGAAGTGCTTCATGTCTTATTAGCCTTATATCAAGCCTTAAACTGACACAAGTTATGTCGGTTTGCCCCTCGAGCTGTCATTTCCACTTACACAGCATGGACTTCTAAATGTAGGAGCAATTCTGAACCGGCAGCATTTTGCACTGCCTGCTGATAGCTGTGCAAGGGCAAGGCAGCTGGTGCTCACGCCCTCTCTTGACTAGGGATTTCCAGATCCTCATCAGAGCAAGGGTGTTTCTGCGGTGGGGTGGAGCAATCACATGCCAGAAAAACTGTGCCACAATCATTAGCAAGGAGGAAGCACATACCATTTCAAAGAAGCAAAAACTTTCTTCTTCTGCAGCAAAAATATCCACCAGGGAGTCAAAAACCCAGTCTGGCAAAAGCTAGTTGTCTAAGTAGCTCTAATCCTACCCAAAAACTGTCTTCCATGTGGTGATCACATGCCAGCCCAGGGCTAGACCAGCATACCTCCGGGGTCAGAAGATCACAACATAGTTAAGTCTCCCGTGGCCCACCTAGAGCACTGCTCAGTGTATGTGCTCGAGTTTTTGTCATGGAAAGTGCTTCTAGAGTAGATGTAGCGTCACCAAGGTGCTCTCTGCCAAGCTGCAAAGTGAGGAACTTCAGAAAACGAAGGTTTTTGAGACCAGCTTCCAAATGGCCTTTTTTATCCACCTAAAAATAACACTCTAGTAAGCGTGGCTGCGGGGCACATTTGCAAGGGTGCCTGTTCGCTTGCCCACGTGTTGTCATCCATCCAAAGTCCTAAGCCCGGCTCCCAGGCATGCTCAGAGCAAGCCGAGACAGCACTGGAGTGTGCAGGCACGTCGGCGATGCAAGACCAGGCTGCCGGCATCGGCGGGGCCGTCCGTGCAGTGGTGGGAACCAGCCCATCTCCCCTGACTCCAGCGGAGCACGCTGCAAGCAGCGCTCACGGACCTGTGCCAGGGCCAGCCTCCCATATGGGGTGGATCCATAGGAGTGCCTCTCACTTGCTGCTTGTACTCAGATGTTGGTTTGTCCCCCCATCCCTCGCACGACTCCAGCTGTGCTTTCCGTGGAAACGTAGGGCAGAGGATATACCTGCCTCCCACCTACACGACCTTTGCTGTGCCTGCTCTTCCCTCCGGCCAAAAATGTGGGCTCTCCTCTCTGCAAAGAAGATAACAAGAAGCGGGAAAGGGATCGAGGGGAGGCTGAACGACAGCTGAGCTTTGGGTCTTCCTCCCGCCCTCGCCACCAGGCGCTGCGCCCCGACAGCTAGAGAAGCAAGAGGAAGGCTCTGCTGGCAGAGCAGGGCATGCTTCCCACCCTGCCCTTTCCCAAATGTCCTTGTTGTTCAGAAGATAACTTGGATTGCAGCGCTCTCGCTCAGGCTGTGCTGCGTGCAGGCTGGCAGCGGCGAGCTGTTGTGGGAGACGGCTGGCTGGCCCCGGCCAAGCGGCATTTCCACCAGAGCCGGGCTTTTGTCTCCTTAATCCTTTGACCTCCGTCTCACCCACATGTTTTTACTCCCTGTCTCCCATCACCTCCCAGGCGCTGGGCTCCCAGAGGCCAGCCCCCATTAGATGGGGCTGGGCTCACGTTGCCTGGCCTCTGCCTACTCACCCCTGGGCTTCCATTTTCTGGGACTCCTCTAGAGCATGAAAGAGGCGGTGGTGACGATCACAGCGTGGCTGCCGATGCCTTCAGCGCAGGACGGGGAAGAGAAGGGAGATCTGGATAAGAGAGCCTGCTCCGCTTAGCAAGCTGCGCACCTCCGTAGCAGCGCACCCTCCGCTTCGAGCCACCGCCGCAGAGTTCGGTTCACTAATCAGCGCGTTGCAGCTTAACCCTTTGCTCTGGAAGAAAGCAATATTCGTCATATATTCTGTTGGTGTTTTAGCGCTTAATGAATAAATATGGGGCATTTTGATCTAGCAAAGACTAACTTCTGTATTTCCTCTTTATATATCTCAAGAGCATAAAATCAAAACAGGAGAGATGGGGAAATGGACACGGCAGCATTTGGAACTGGTTTCCCCCGGGTATGGTTTTACAACATGTATTTTGCTCACATCAAGAATTTTGGAAAGTACTAATTAAAGGATTTTCACCTACCACAGCATATTCAGACAGCTCCCAGCCTTTTCCCGGTGTTAGAGTCCACATGGACTTCACCAGGAGAAAGAGTGGGACTAAAAGGCTCAGAAAGGACAGAGGTGCTGAATAAAAAACCTTTTTTTTTTTAAGTCCTGGAAATTTATTCTCTGGGTGAATTCTGCAGAAAGGGGTAGGATTAAACCGCTGTGGACACACAGAATTTGCAAAGGCCTCGATGTAATTTACTCTCACAAACCCAGGTGAGATTCTCATTTGCACCCTGGCCACTTTACACTGTTTTCCCAGTGTAAAGGGGTTGTAAAGACGGCATCAATCATTTTTACACCTACTTTATGGCCATTTTACACAGCTAAAAGGGCCCTTTGTGTAAATGAGAACTCAAGCCCTAGAGAATTTAATAGAGAGGAGATCCTTTCTATAGACTGCGCTAGACCCTCTAATAGGGTCTATTACTGGGATATAACTCTTCACTGGATTTTATAGCTTGGCTTAAAGATCATCAGTCTCGATTAAATTAAGTTCTGCAAAACTTTTCCAAAGGCCATAACTCCCCGGTGACATGCCTGCTCCTCCACCCCGAGCACATGCAGACAGCGACGGTGTTGCATGGATAACTGCTTGTTTTTTTAAAAGGAGAAGCAGCAGCTACCACTTTCCTCTGGCTCTGAGGCCTTTTGATGTTGTGCTATGCAAATACTGGAGTGACAATAACGGCAACGAAAAGGGAACCGAGACGTGGCCTTACACAGAGCCAAAATGTCACATTCTCAACCCCACCAGGCACCGAGGTAGCAGCCGCTCCTGAGGGGGGGCTGCACTTAGCACCCCTCTCCCTCCCCTGCTGCCGCTGGAAGGACAGGGGACAGTGGGCGAAGAGGAAGCGCCGCCGGGTCCCGTGCCAGGGCTGCCACCAGCCCACTCCTCCTGCCACCGCCTTCACGTGACGGCCATCTGCGCCTCGCCGGCCCGGCCGGCTCTGCGTGGGCACCACTTGGAGCTTTGCCTAAAAAACAGCTCTGCGCAAGAGCACTGGAAACTGTAATCAACTCACAGGACTATTTTTTTTTTACTTTTTTTTTTTTCACGCCACTAGCCAGTGCAATATTTGCTTTGGGGGCCTTTCGAAACAGAAAGCACGCTGCTAGCGTGTGAGAGAAGCCGCAGTTCAGGTCCTCTATATTTAGAAAGCCAGGATGTCATACCTCCCCTTGAAATTTTCATAGTCCCCTGCACCCCACCCACCCACACACGTACACATGCTTGCGTCTGGAAAATGTTTTTCGGTCTTAGCAAAGGGTGTTGGCTTAGGGGGATTCAAGGGACGTGCAGAGGAACAACAGCAGTGCAGTCCCAAGCACGAAGCTCGAAGCCTCCTTAAGGCACCGTGCGGCACGGCAGGCAGCGGGGACCCACCACTCCCAGCCGGGCTCGGGCGGCTGAAGTCGAGGATCTCTCCCCTTGTCGGCCTGTAACATAAATCCCAAGGCAGGGCCAAGTTTTTCTGAGACGTATGGAAGCCCTCTGCCTTATCATGTCAGGCAGCGCTGTACCTTCAGCCATCATCTTCCTGAGCTCATTTTTAGGTGGCTGCGCACAGGCTGTAGCACCTGTAGCAAGGGCTCCAAGAAGGTGGATTTTGGTGCTAGCTTGTCTCAGGTCTCTGCAGTTCCCGCCCCAGGGATTTTTGCTTTCTGCTCCGCTGCTGCCTCATATAATCACGAATCAGTAGCATTTATCCTCTGCTAAATTGGCTCTGTAGTCAAATATTATAAATTATGATAGCATCTACGAAGACCAGGGTACATTTTTCTTTGGGTTTTGGTACCTGATTTCCATGCCTTTGTCCAAGCAAACAGTTGAAAGACTCATCTAAACTTCAAACTTGCTGGGGGGGGCTGGGGATTTCTTTTTTCTTTTTATTTAAGAAGATACGGGCAATGCATATTTCACGTAACCATAATGCTTTCCCACTCCACAAAGCCATCTTCGCATTAGAGCGTAGGCATTAAGGCCCGCGTACAGTAACTGACTGCAGAGAGAGCGTGGAGCTGAGACCCACCAAAGCTCACAAATGACTCCCTGCTTCACCCGGGTGCACCCAGGTATTCCTGCCTGGCACGGGCGTCTGAGAGCCAGCTGCCGAACACAAGCGGGAGCCCAGCCTGAGCCAGGAGAATAATCTGCGGAGGGTGGTTTGAATACACATCTCTCCCTCAGTCAGATGTATTATGAATGACAAGCACTGGGCTGACCTCAAGTTACGGGAGATACAGAGAGTGGCACCGATTAAGGCAGCCCTCGGTGTTAAGAGCTGTGATTGTCCTGGAAATGAGATATGTGAGCAAGGCAGGTTTTTAACCCTATTTATTTCACTCTCTGTGGCCATGTAAAGAGAACCCTGTTTTTAAATGGCCCAAAGCTGACTGAAGAGGGATTTCTTCTTACTTCAGTGTGGGATTTCTCTTTCACCAAAACTGTGATGAGAGGAAGCCTTTGCCTGATCTGTCCTCCACCGGGCTGGCTAGGAGCATTGCTGCTGGAGCCAGAGCCGCATGCATGCAGAGGGGTGTGGAAGCCACCCTCGTGTCTTTTTTTGTGACATTTTCTTCCAGCCCCACAGCTGCCAGTGCTGGCACAGGGAGGGGAGGGACAGCCAGTGGCCCAGATCCGTAATGTGCCTGATAAATGGGGATAGCAAGCCCTGCAGCTATCCCCATTTATACTGACTATACTGGGATTTGGTGGGATAGTTTAGGGAACAATTGTGATGAAAATAATAGAAAACAGACATTTACACTTTCCCTTCCACCTTGCGAATCCAAGCAGACGAGCAGCACACAAGGGGAACCAAGGGGAGCTGACGGAAAAGCGAAAGCCTCCCGTCCCGTTTCACTGCCCAAGCCTGCCAACACGCTGAGAAACAGTGAAACAGTACAGAAAAGAAACCACCATAAATCGGGCACTCTAAACGCTTTGGGTTTTCATGATCCAAGGTGGTGTTAGGTCAGGAACGTGAAAAAAAGTATACTTGTATGGGCTCCTCCTGGTCCGAGTCTCCCAAACACCAGAGCACTGCATCAGATGGGGACCCAGCCAGCCAGGCTTTTTGCTGATAGACTTTGCTGTTGCCACAGGAATTAAATTTTGTAACCTAACTGGGCTGGGGGGTGGGGAAGGGCAGTTTACGGGCTGTACTCATATATCCATATATATTCTGTTAAGGCTACTGTTTTCAGATTCAGCATTTTTTCTTGCGTACAAAAGGAAATGCTAGGATCTTGGCTTGCAAAAGTCTGCCCTTCTGCATTAACAGGAGTTGCATCTCCACTTTATTTCTAATAAAACTTTTCTCACTCACTCCACCCAGGTTTCAGTGTTTCTCTTGCTTTTCCATTTTCCAAAGTGGCAGGACGTTTCCTTGCACATCCTCCACCAGCCCTGAAAAAGGCACCGGGTCTGCGGGCTGCGTGCGAGCAGCCCCTGCTTAGACAGGGCAGGGGAGGCACAATTTGCAAACTGGCTCGAGAGACTTCTCCTGAGTTCTCCTCCAAACGTGCTCCAGTCACTGATTACGCTATTGTTCGTAGCAAATTGTCAAAAAATTACAGAGAGCCAGTGCTTGAAAATCACACAGGCTAATTGCCTGATAATAGGCAACAAGTGGATTCATTAGCCGAAGCGGCATGTGCAGCTACTGTGCGGTGGGAACAGGCAGGCCGTGGCCCCGTGCTTCCCACGCAGGCCAAAGCCCCTGGAAATTTCACCTGAATAAGGGAAAATTCAGGACCTGCGGGCAGCAGCCGGGGACCCGGCTGTGCTCAGGAGGTGTCATGCTGGGCAAGGAGGACATGCGGAGCATGCGGCATCGCTGGGGGTCGAGGCTGACCCGCATCCCCGAGGGAAACTGACCTGTTTTGAAGGGGTCTGTTGACAATAATGTGCCATACCGACCCATGGGTGAACTCGCACCGTTCGGGCATGGATGGCAAGGCTCTGTTAGGACGTGTGCCCATGCTGGCACGTATACCCATGTGCCCTTGCAGAGAGGGAGATGTGGAGGCGCTACGTAACATGAAGTCTATGCGTGGATGTACATAAAACTACACCAAAAGCTGTTGTAGAAGGGAAAGCCACAGCTTTATGTAAGTGCGTGACCATGTGCGAGTGGAAAAAAGGCTTGAATCATGGCATGGCTTGACCTGGGCAGCTGTGTGTCAAAATACCAAGCCCGGTGGCATGCTCCATTTAACACTCACCTCCTCCCAAATTTATTGCAATATCCTACATTTCCAAACAACTTCGAAGCCTTGTCTACTCTTTAAAGCAGCCTGCCAGGGGTGCGTCCCCTCCCTCGCCTCCCCTCTCAAGCAAGGAACGCCCTCCGCTCCAGCCGGGGGTCGGCGCCAGGCTTGCTCCACTCCTCACCTCCGCACAGCTTTGGGGCCACACATCCTCACCCCAGGAGGAAAAAAGCAGGTAGAATAGAAAAGGAATAAAGATTTGTTTGATTTGTCTTTGTCTGAGCATGGCACATCTTACCGTAAGGTTTTTCCCACTAAAAGGAATGTGTTGACTGGGGCTGGTTTGGAGTTTGATGGGGTTTTTTCTTTCGGTGGCTGTAAGGACCTGATTCAAGGCCACTGAAATGGATGAAAAACTTTGTGCTCAGTTTAGTGGCCTTGGATCAGCCCATGTAGGAAATTTATTCTCACTTGCTTCTAGCTGGGGGCTAACTAATATTTCCCATGCTTAATGGAAAGCATCATTAGACCCGCTGCATCACACTAGAGGCAACACTAGCTATTAAAGAAAGTGGGTTGATTAAGGGACAGCCTTGAAGACTAAAAATAATCAGGGAAATAAGAGTCAATGCCATATGAAAACAAACACGCAGTCAGTTGTTATCACAAAGCTTTTCACGTGATGGTCTGCTCACTCGTCTCACCCGAAGCATGTTTGTTTTGGACAATCTTAAATAGTACAGCCTCGCGTATTGGCAGCAATATATACGGACCAATTCAAGAGCTCAGGCCTGACCCAAAGCCAATGGAAGTCAATGCATTGAATCCCCCAAGCACGCCCCATAGGAATCACTCTGTGTTTGGCAAGGTATGTTGCAGTTAAATACATTGGTCTGGGCTAGGTATGAATCAGCTCTTACAGTACTTGCTTAGGGAAAATGTACTGACATCGTCACTGTCAAATCCGCATGGAGACAAGAGAAAATATGGAGGTTGTAGCTAATAAGTATAACACAAAATAAAAATAAAGTGGCTGAAGGAGAACTTGAGCAGTGAAGGGGAAACACACCCAGTTCAAATGAACTCCCTTGGCCCAGGCAAATTTCACAGCGCACGCAGTGATTTGAAGAGGAAGAGAAGAAGGATGGCAGGAACTCAGCATCTCACTTTTTCACAAGCCTCAAAAACATCGCAGGCGATGTGAGAAGAAAAAAAGTACATGGCTTTAGTCCTGTCTGGAAACATGTGGCACAAACTGGGGCAGAGGAGATTAAACTTGGCATCACCCCACCTTTCCCCGCTCTTTTTGCTCCCCTGCTCTTTGCTAGTATTATCTGGGTTGCTCGGTCGTCAGCAAACATCCAAGTAGCCAAAATATGGGCAGGATCCTTGCCATAACCAAACCAGCCAATGAATGAAATAAGGCACTTGTTTCCTGGAGCAGAGGGAGGGGAAGGGGGGGATTTAAACATTTCTCTGTGGTGTTGGAAACCCACCTCGAGTAGAAGCAGTCCCTCAGCTCACGCAAACCACCAGTGCTCCTTTGACGTCAATTGGCAGCCGGCTGGTTTGCACCATCCCAGGGGCTGGCTGTAGCGGCATAAGCAAACAGCTCGGCCCGGCAGCGAGATAGATGGCGAGAGGCAAGTTGAAGTCCTGCACTCCTTCCCTCCGTTTTACTGCTTTTCATCATTACCTACGGCGTTGTTTTCAGATGCATAAGGGCGCAGACCAGTTACTGCAAACATCTCTTGGGCAAGTGGCATGTCGGGTGGCGATGCCCAGGCAGCATGGGGTTACAGTGGGGCTGGTGGATGCCAGAAACCTGGGGGTGCACTGGGGCGGGTCTCTGCGCTGAGACCTTTGGGACTCAGGGCCACCCTGGAGCTACAGCGGTGCCCGGGGCAGGATGCCAGGAGGAAAGCGATGCTCATGCAGTTACGAGTGACGCAGGACCTGCCGTCCATGGAGAGGCTGCTGTCTCCATGAAAGGGATGGCTAATGTCCTCCAACCTCGATCTGGGTTCTGATCATATGGTCTAATGAGGGAGGATTTGGGAGAGTTTGTTAAAGAAGGAGTGAGAAAATGACCGTGGGAAGTACCAGGGGTGTTCATCTGCTCTCCCCTTTCACTCTTCCCACCAAACAGTCTCCATGCCCAAAGAGAGCAGGAGCAGGAGACTCTTGATTATTTTTGTCAGACACCAGAGCCTCTTTGCTGAGCGTTTCCTGCAGCCCACGGCAGGAGGAAAGGGAAGCGGCAGCCGCACAGCTGGCTCCCTGCCCTCACCGGACAGGGTTTCGTGCCGCAGCCGCCCACCCCAACGCTGGCCCAAACGCATCCCGCAGAGGATGGGGACAGCTGCGGCGCACGAAAGCTGTGTCCCGCCGCTGCTTGCAGAGTGTGGCAGCCCTTGGTTTCAGGGGGATGCTGCTGTGCCGGCAGCAGGAGGACGAGGCCAGCTGCAGCGGGGAGCGCCTCTGGGGATCACGCACGGCTGCGTTCCTGGACTGCATTTTTCAGCAACGGCAAAGCAACCTGCTCTTTCGCTTTTTCCCACCTGAAAAGCCTTTAAAAGCCTTGACTTTCAGAGAAGGAGGGCTCTGCAGCCCCTGCAAGCCAGCTCTGCTGAAGCTGTCCTCAGATAAACACCCCAAAATGAAGGCAGCCAGAACTGCTGATCAATTTTGAAAATGAAAGCATCAGAGACCCTGAACTCCCGGATCTCATTTCTTACCTATGCTGAGGGCTGATGGAGGGCTTGCAGCGTGCGGTGTGATGCAGAACCCCACTGAAGGGCCTGCTCCTTCATTCCCACAATCAGCATTTGTTTTCGGAAAAAGGGATGCTGTGCAGGGCCGTGGGCTGGAGCTAAAAGGTGCAATGGACAAAGGAGGCTGGACATGAACTTCTCCCAAGCCAGAACAAGTTTCCCCACAGCATGTTTGCTGCTTCCACAGCCAAGAAGTGGGCTGTGAGGGTGTGTTGTTATTTCTTTTTAGAACACAGCTCCATCTTGAAGGCCCTTCGTGAAGTATCTGGACCTACTTTATAACAGCTCTAACGCAGTTCAAGCAAGGCATAAGCCCACCCTGGGACTTGCAGGTTGAACCCCTTCATTTTACGGGATGGTGGGAGGACAGGAATCCCTTTTCCCAAACCTACTTTTACAAGTTTTGGTTGAAATGCCTGTAAAAAAGGCAGAGGGCCTCGCTGACCCCCTGCAGTGCCAGAGGAAGACCCAGTTTCAAGGCAGGACAAATTTAGCAACTGACCGAGGGCTGAGGGCTTCGTGGGTAGGCACAAGCCCTGCCAGGCGGGGGCGTGGGGTGGGAGCACCGGCTGCCCACCGAGCCCTGGAGCTGGCTGGGGCGAGCAGAGCAGCGGGCAGGTGTTTCCATGAGCAAAACCTCTTGAGAGCAGCTACTTGCTAAAATAGATGCCACGCGATAAACCGAAAAAGAAAGCCCCGCTGCCCAGCTGGTGCAGGCAGCCGCCTGCCTGCGTGCACGGCACGGAGGCGAGCAGCTATTTTTATCAGAGACGGCCAAAGGCCACAGGAGGTGGCAGGGGCAGCTGGCGGAGGTCTTCCCTCTGTACTGTGCCGGGGCTGCACCCCAGCAGTTCCCCTTGCACATGGGCATCCCGGCTGGTGGTGGAGCCGCCGGCTGGAGGGCTTCCCCTTGCCTTCCCAGGAGCAGCTGTCCTTGCCCTCCAGCACGCCCACACTGGCCATGCCCAGCCAGCCCCGCCGGGCAGGGGGAGTTAAACAAACCGAACCGCCCACATTGTGGTGGATGCAGAAGCACAGCCAAAAATAGTGAATCAGCCCCTCCTGCCTTAAATCATGAGATCAGCCTCCGGGTGACCAGAGTGACTTTTTGTGTGCGTGGTGCTCGGGAGCAGCTCGTTCCTCACCCCCGGAGGCACCGTGGGGCCCGGGGCACCCCGCTTCGGGCTCCTCCGTGCAAGGGTACGAGCGCTTGTGCAAAGCAGCACCCCGGGAGCCGAGGCCTCACCAAGCAAACACACCACCAAGATATTGTGCAAGCAGGGGGAACGGGTGGCTTCGGGGCACACCGGCGTTTGCAGCAGCGCAGTGCATCACACAGGCAAACCTGTCTCCTCTGCAGCAAGCTGTGGTAGCACAAGCCCAAGCCGTACGCTCCAGGGTATGAAATCCAGCCCTGCTCCGAATTTCACTCCTTGCCTCTACAAGCACCTGAGCGTACCTGTCCTGTGCCTTGGTGCATCAGGAACCCGGGTGCAACAAGCAGCTCCAGCCCACCTTCTGCACCAGTGACTGACTGAGCACGGCCCTGCCATCTGCAGGGAGCGAGGCGGCCCCAGTCTCCCAGCCTTTCCCGCAGACGTACATGCTTGAAACTGGTGGGGTTTTTCCAGATTTAGTGGGACACGCACATTGTGATTCTCTCTTGTAAGAAACCAGAGCAAGTTAAAAAAAAAATCTACAAGAAAAGTGAAAAAAAATGGAAAACCTTTTGTTCTTCCTCCTCTTCTTCTCTAAGACACACTACAGCCTACATCCCGCGCCATGCCCAGCAGCACCACTGGCAGGGGAGGCCGGCACGTGGCCATGCCAGTGGATGCTGACAGGGGGACCACCCTCTCTGGGGCCCGAACCTGAAGCTGCCCCTCTGGAATTAGGAGATTCGCTGCTGATGGCTATTTGCTCCCATGATGACTGTTTGCTCCCACACATAGAGCAAATGACTTGTGTGGCCTTGAGCACCACGGGAGGCAAAACTCTCATCGCAAAACCAGCCCCAAGACGCTGTAAGAGAGGAGAGAAAAGAGGTGGGGGATGACTTTGCCCATCGTCGACCAAGCTCTCAGACCTGATGAATGTCCACGCTAGGATCCAGACCCTGAGCAGGCTGTCACAGCTGGGGACCACCAGCTGTCATTTGGGTTGTCAAGAAGCTGGCAGCGCAATGCCATGTGTGCCAATAGTGGAGCACGAGCCTGGGAAACACAAACCTGGCTCCGCTGCCGACCTGCCGTACGGCCCTGGCGAGCCATGCCATCTCTGTGCTCCTGCTTCCAGTTGTTTCCCTCCTTAAGCTGCAAACCTTTTGGCCAGGCATTCTGGTTCCAAGTTTGCAAACAAGAGCGTGAATCATGTGGGGTAAACCTGCTGGGGTCAGAGCAGCATTTCTGATTTACACCAATGTAAATTATTGCCTCTGCTTTAAAAAATATTGTTATTATGTTGGATGGGGTCCCAGTAACTCCGCAAAGAAAGGAGTGGGAGAAGTTCTTCGTAGGTGGACTTCTTATGATTTATTTACCGCTGGCTATCATGCAACCGCTTCACTTACGCAAGGCTTGTGCTCCACACAAAGGACGACGGAGGACACAAGTGACCTGCAGCCCCTTTGGTGCAACCACCTGTCACCAGGGCCATGCAGCAAACCAGGCATGGTGCAAATGGAGGCCCACCTCCTGCTCCGGGATCCCGGCAGGCTGGCACCAGCAGGGCAGGGCTGGACAAAAAGCTTGTCCTCAGCATCCTGGGGAGAGGCCACATGGGAGAGCAGGGCAGGTGGTGGCCAGAAGCACTACTCTGCCCTCCGGGTAAGCAGGGAGAGGGCTGCTGTGTGGTGCAGTCCATTAGCTGCTGCTCTTCAGCCTCCAAAGCAAGCTGGGCATCTTGGCTCTCTTTCTCTTCCCTGGGCAACCACGTGGAGCTGCTTGGAGAAGCCTCAGCAAAAAGACTTATCCAGGTTTTTGCGCATGTTAATATTTGAGGTGACTATAGCTCACGTGCCAAAAAAGAGGACATCCCTACAGTGGATGGTGTCTCCAGAGGACACGGTGCTCTACGGACGAGGAATAAGTTGGCTGCTTCTAGCTAAAAAGAGGCTCACAAGGTGGCTTTACAGCAGTGCAAGAGGACGGTAGAAGAAAAAGGGGAGGGGGGACAGCTCACCCGTAAAACATACGTTTTGACCCGAGGTATTCATTCATCCTTCTAGCAGCAGGTCCAGCGACAATCCTTTTGACTGAGAAAGAAAACTTTCCAAACATAGATTAGGGGCCAAATATGAAGCTCAGACAGGAAAAAACTCATGTGGGGTGGAGGGTGAGGAGGGAAGGAGAAGAACACCCTTGGGGAGGCAGGTTGCTGTGGGCAGGGCTGGTGTGGGAGGCACAAGCAGGCGTCCGAGGGGCAGCCAGGGCTGCGGCAGCCACCTTGGTGCATCGCAGATGTCCGTCGGGCAGGATGGCTCAGGAAGGGAGGGTGCAGCCCCGCGGGGTGACTCTCCTGCTGGGGCTGCTGGAGCTGTCAGGAAGACTTTGATTGCCTCTCCTTGCCAGAACACGTTTATTTGTGGGTAAAAATTAGTATCTAGTCTCCAGCCACCATCAATCTGCCATCTCTAGTTGTTGGTTAATTCACTGAAAGCGGTCTGAAAAAAATATATATAAAGACAAAGACTTTTCCTTGTTAGTCACCTTCCAGTGATGTACAAACGCTCTGACAGATAATTATCAGTGATATTGATTCTACCTAGGGCAGAAAATGAACAGGTGAGTGTGAAATAGAAAGTTATTTATAAAGATGTAATTGAAACAAAAATCTATCCTGCAGGCTTGAGAGTTTAAGGGGAAAAAAAATGCCTTTGCTGGTATGTCTTTGCTGTCTCTGCTGGTGTTTGGATGCTTCCTCGGGAGCGGGAAGGCCATCTCCCTGAAAACAACTGGTGCCAGGTCCTGGCACAGGGACCAGGACAGTGGCTGCAAGTGGCCTGGGCTGTCAGAGCCAGCCCCCACACCCTATTTCCAATGCAAAAGCAGATCATCCTCTCGGAGCTGAGGTCGTTTATGACTCTTCTTCGGAAGCGCAAGGTTGATTTATTTTGATACTGATTTAATTTCCCCTCCATTTTTTGTAAACTGCTTACTGGTGAAACCTGGGAGTACATTTCCAGCAAGCCTCTTTTTCTCCTCCTGTCTCCTAAGCAGGAAGGATGATTACTCCGCGTCCCTGCCATCGTGGCACAGGGCACAGACAGGGGACGGCGCAGGCAGCAGGCAGGGGGACATGACTGCGCATGGCAGGAAAGCCACAGGAGCAACCCTTTTAAAGGGGAGGTCTGATTTGGCTATGGAGCCATGGATGCTTTATAAGCAACATCTCTTGGGCCTGCTCTAGGCTGAAATAAATAGCCAGCACGGCAACAGCTGAAAATAGGCATGAAAAGCAGCCAGAGAAAGAGACCCTCAGGCCAAGGCAGAAAGGTCTGGTGCAACGTCCGTCAGCCTGAGTTGGTGCTTGCTCAACCGTCCGCAGCAGGACGTCCATAGTAAGATGCATTTTAAAATGGAAACCAAACTCTTGCTGTTGCAAATGTGGCTGTTGGTACTTCTTGCAGTGCTGGGACATGGCGAAATGCCACCACCACTGGTGAGTCTCCTCTGGGCAGTGGCACTGGCCCCGCTTGCTTCTCCCTGGCTGGAGACCTGGCCCCTCTTCGGGCTGTGCTTTCAGGTCCTACAGCTTCGGAGCTGCAAGTCTCACCATTGCAATGCTGAAGGCCTTTTGCAGATGTAGCCCTCGTGGCTCTGCCAGAGGCCCGTGGGAGGCTGTGCTGCGGCTGCTGGCCCCGAGCGCCAGGCTCACTTTCTGTAGCAGCTCCGCACATCCTCAGCAGCGCCAAGACCTAATTCGCTGGCTACAGACTGGCAGTGGTGCTCGCTGGGGAGAGAAGGCTTTTGCCAATTTATTATTAAATCACAGCGCTATTTATGCCAACATTAGGCTGTTTGGGGCTAAATGCACAGAAGAAGTTAGGTACCTGGGTTCTGCCAGACAGCTGGGGGGGGTGCAGGGAGAGGTGGGTCTTTGGGCAGGGCTCTCTTCTCGCAGCTGACTCACATCCTCACCCTGCTCAGCCTCTGTTGCTGCCGGCTTTATGGCTCCCACCCTGCACGTACTGGAGGGAGAGAGGACGTCTGGGGCTGCGCTTTTGGATCTAGCGGATCAGGAACCACTTCAATGCTGAAGTCCTTTTGCTGCTTTATCCCTTGGTGTCCAAATCGCTCGTCCTCGCCCCACCTAGAGCAACCACTTCTGACAAAGCTGCGACAGCGGAGAGCTACATATAAAATGAGCAAGCGGTCCCAGTTTGGTTCCCAGGATGCCCCCAGGCTTCTGGGCTATCAGGAGCTGAGCTCTGGAGCGTCACAGGAGGTCACCTCCCCTGCCCCGGTGATGATGGTGAGGACATCTACCTGGAGCCACGTCCCCCAGCGGTGGTGGTGTACCTGTCCTTATGGAGAAAGAGGCTGCAGTTCCTCCGGGGGCCGTCAGCCTTTCAGGAGCGGTTAAAATAACACAGGGAGGCTTACGAGCAGATGTGGTTCCCGCACCGCTTCTGCCAAGGCTCTGCTCCGCAGACATCAGCTGCGGAGAAATGTTTAAACTGAGCTGCAGTGCCGTATGCCCGGTGTTTGTACATAAACAGCTTCTAAAAGCATGAGGGGGAGTGTGTAGCTCTTTCAAAGCCGACCGGATGGTTCTCTCGCTTGACATGTTCTCTTCTTGAAACAACATCACTTTGTTGAATTTTGTGGCTTTTTATGTGGAACAACATTAGCTCATCCAAGTCTGTGGTTTATTTGAAAATGAAATTCCGGTAAGCTTTTGTACCATCTGGCAATGTCCAAACGAATCGGGTTTAGCAAGAAACCACTGCACACGTGTGCACAAACACATACACACCAGAAACATTATAATCGTCATAACCAGTAATCGCAGGAAGCTCGGCATCGTTGGGGCAAGGGGAGGGGGAGAAAATGAGTGCCCGACTCATCTCCCAGCCATATGCCTTCTGTGGGGCTTGGCTCCTTCCAGCAGAGGGCATTTTGCAAGCTGTCCCTCCTGCACCGCTTCTACCCCTTCCTTCTGCGGCAACGCCTTTGACATGAACTTCCAAGTAGATCCGGATGTAAATCAAACACAGCTGGGTGAGCTGCAAGACAGCGCGCCGTGTCAAATTCACAGCTGCTGTCAGGTCATTGCACTGGTTTCAAAGGAGCGACTGATTTACACCAGCTGCGGACCTGGCCAGACATGTTGGGGAGGGACTGAGGCATACAGGAGAGGTTTGGGGCTGAGGCGATGGCTTCTTGGTTGCTCCTTGCAATAGCTGAAGTGTTTTCTTACGTGGGACCAGCCCTGGATTCCCTCCTAGCTCCTCTGGTCCAGGCAGGTAGGGGGACACACAGCACATTCTTGACATCTTGTCCATCCGTAGCACTCTTTCTCTTCTCTCTCTCCCACATCTGTGCACACGGAGGCCTCCGACTGGCAAAGCTGAAGGGAGAGGAAAATGTGGCCATTACCCAGGTACACAGGAGACCACCAAGCATCCGTCTGTCACCTTCTCCCCTGCAAGAGTTTTGCCTGATCTCTCTTAGGCCTCCCCGCTCTTCCACACTCAGCTACTCACAGACCTGTATTAAATGTGCAAGATGGCTGGGACAAGACCTGTATTAAATGTGCATGATGGCTAGGGAATATGAAGTGCTATTTAGGACATGTAGGACAATTTACCAAGAGCCAAACACAAAGTCCATTGGAGCCAGTAGGCAGGTTTCCACTGCCTACAGCCTTCCACAGCCTTCCACAGCCACAGCAGGCACAGCGTCCATACACACATTCACCTCTATGAACTGGGGAATGGGGGAAAATAATGACTAAATATATGTATTGGCTTTAAATTAACCTTAAAATATAGCAGAGATCTGCTTTTGAGAAAAAGCAATGGAAATCTAATGGATGAGCTGGGCTGATGAGCCAGCGCCACTGAAACGCGTCAGAGCTGCGGAGGTCACAGGCGCTGCGCTATCCAAGGGGACTATTTCTAGCCGCAGTTTCATTTTTGTATCGTGGTCTGTAATTGCATGAACAGGACTTTTGATGGAAATCATCGCAGACGTCTCCATTCAGGACGCACTGTTGCTTTTCAGTCTGCATTGCATGCATTTAAAGCTCGCGCATGTACACCTGAGAGTATTTTTCCCTTGTGCTGGACATGAAGAGAAACCAGTAACCCCCAGGAAGGCGAGATGCCCGCAGCCCCAGCCTGACAGGAGCTGCTCTTGCCTGACCGGTGAGTCCCAGCTCCTTCCTCCACACCAGGTCACCAACACCTTCTTATCCCCTGCCAGCCTATAGCTGCTAATAAAAGCAGGAATTTGGTTCACCTGAGAACATCTCTTAGGTTCCTGATTGGAAATATAAAATAAAATTGTGCTGGTTTTGGCTGGAACAGAGTTAATTTTCTTCATAGTAGCAGGTATGGGGCTATGTTTTGGATTTGCGCCGAAAACAGTGTTGATAACACAGGGATGTTTTAGTTGTTGCTAAGTAGTGCTTATACTAAATCAAGAACTTTTCAGCTTCCCATGCTCTGCCAGGTGCACAAGAAGCTGGGAGGGGACACAGCCAGGAGAGTTGATCCAAACTGACCAAAGGGCTATTCCATACCATATGACAGCACGCTCAGTATAGAAACTGGGGGAAGAAGAAGGAAGGGGGGGACGTTTGGAGTGATGGCGTTTGTCTTCCCAAGTAACCATTACGTGTGATGGAGCCCTGCTTTCCTGGAGATGGCTGAACACCTGCCTGCCCATGGGAAGCAGTGAATGAATTCCTTGTTTTGCTTTGCCTGCGTGCGCAGCTTTTGCTTTACCTTTTAAACTGTCTTTATCCAACCCACGAGTTTTCTCACTTTTACCCTTCCAATTCTCTCCCCCATCCCACTGGGGGGGAGTGAGTGAGCGGCTGTGTGGGGCTCAGTTGCTGGCTGGGGCTAAACCACAACAAAAATCAATTCCAGCATCAAGGGCTTTTAACCAAGGAAGCATTTCTAACAGGTGGCCCCGGTGAGGTGCTTCACCAGCTGGGCTGTGGATGGGAGGCTGACACACTCTGATAATCCTGCTTTAATTCTTTTCTTACAAGGATTTTTTTTAATATATATATATAGTTTTGCCTCCAGCATATGCTGTACTAGCGTAGCAGCTCTTCAAGTACCGTGTTTTCCCGCATACGTGTGAGTGACAGCACCTAAAACCAGCAGCCGTTACATAAATAAGACCGGCACTTCCCCTGCAAGCGCCGTGATGGCCGTGGGGAGCAGGGCTGGGCCCAGGACAGCCCGGGGGGATGATGTCCCTGCTTGGAACGGAGGGTGATGAAGGAGGGGACGACCCTCAGGGCAGCCCCAGTCACCACCAACCTCCCCTCCATGTCAAGCCGTCCATCATAGACCATCACCTCCTCGGGGCAGAGGCTGCTGCATCCATGCTGTTCATCACTGGTGGTGCTCCCCATCACTGCCATCCTGTAATACAGCAAATGGGTAAAAAGAATAACCAGTCTAAAATATGAATTTGTGGCATCTCACGGTTATTTTGCTGATGCTGTGTATAAGGATTACGGTAGCCATTGTTTCAGAATGATGTATGTTGTATCTTAATGAGCAGCTTAATTGTTTTACTTAGCAGGAGATGGCCAATAAAGTATTAAGAAGCCAAATTTGGCGCTTGGCTTCCTTTAACATTAAGATGCAAAAGTCTGATTTGTACTGCCTGTAAATCTGCTGTAACTCAGCATGCAAATACTCCTGAATAATTTAGGCTTTCTTTAAGAAAGCCTGCGATATACCCAGAAAAGATTAATATTCAACAGACGTCCATCATCTAAGTAAACACTTTTTTTTTTTTTTTAAATGTACTGAGTTCTCATAAATTCCCTTAATGGGACAGAAACCATCCTGGCTCTTGTTCATGAGGTCTGTCTCTTTGTCTCTGTTTATTTATTCGGCAGGAAAATTTCGCCTGCGTAACGCTTAAAAATGTTTGACCCCTTGAAAGGACATGAAGGGATGTTCTTCAGACACTTACCCAGCACCAAAAGAAAATAAAAAAGAGGATGGCAGGAGAAAAGCCAGGGTCACAGGTAGTGTTTGAATTCATAGGAAGAGGAGTTGGCCATGCCACGTGGTCATCTCTGGATGGTTATTGCTTTGCTCATGCACTCATTTGCTTTGGTGGACAGGAGCAGTGTGAGGACTGATGGTCACTGTGGCACTTCCAGGCCGTACGTCGCACATACTTGTAATTTTTCTACACATCGTAACACGGCAGTCAGGTACCAGGACTCCCACATTTCCATTTTGACAATGAAATTCACTGAAATATAAGAAAGAGAACTGAAATGTGCTGTGCTTTAGGCTCAGGTATCAGCAAGAAAAAACTTTCCCTCTGACGCACCTACCTCTGATATACCTATAAGAAAGATGATGTGAGATGGTGTCAGGAGAGGTGTATGATTCACCCATAACAAAGTGGGTTAAAAAAAAAAAAAAGACTAGACTGGGATTATAAAATAAGCATCAGCTTTGAAATTGGTGTCTGTACTCATAAACCAAGAATTTATGTTTGGCAACAACCAAAGCAAAGTAAGAATGGGCCTTGGTTATGAATTTTGGCAGAAGTTCAAGTTCATCCAAAGTGTGAGGCAGTCTGTACAGGTAGCTCGACCCCCTGGTAGGTGAGAGCCACCTTCGTGTTTTGAACCCAGAGCTCAACTTTCTGTGGGTCCGGGTGCGTTTGGGTATCAGCCTTTGGCTCGCACACCTTTTGGGTTTGTGGCAGGCCTGGCAAAGGCTGAATTTCAGAGTATAAAGTCACGGTGGTAGATATCAAGTCACAGAGGGGGAGGATTACTCTCTAAAAACTATTATTCTAAAACTAAATGCCCAAGACATTGATCATTACAGGGGTAACTGTAAGGGCTGGAGGGAGTGAATCGCTTATTAGAAATGATACAGTCGTATAGGGAAATGCCAGGCGAGTGGTTCTGGTATAAATTAAGCTGCTCAGCACTTTTCAGAGAAGAAGGCAAGTTTCCTTAACTATGGGCTGACCCTTGGAGCATCTTCAGCCTCAGTCGCAGGCAGTTGGGTTTCCTGGGATGGTGCTTGTGGACATGATGCCTGTTTGGAGAACCAGAAATTTCCCCCTAAAAGCAACAGTTAAACCCCCTGCCTCATCCTACCAGTCCTTGGTATCTCGAGATATTTCTTGCCTAGGGCATGACTCTATAGATAGAGCAGATCAAAAATCCTTCCTGCCAGCGGCACTGCGGGGGAGCGGGGCAGTGTCCCCTGGTCTGGGTGGGAGGGGGCAGCCTGGCAGCGGGTTGAGCTGGGTGGGAATTAGGAAGGACTTGGAATGAGGGGTGGTGTGTTATGGCCTCTCCCAAGGTCAGAGGCAGTCTGCAAAGTGCAAAATGACTGTTAGTCTGTATTTGGAGAATGCTTGCTCTCGTTTGGACATAAAACTGGTTGTGAGAAAAGGGAATTCAGACCAGAGTAGTGCTGAGGGTTTGGGGTTTTTTCTCTCCCTTTGCCAGCAAGTGTGAACATTGATGTTTCCACAGCTGTGGGCAGGTAGCAAGGTGCAGCAAGCTGCTGCGGATGCTCATGTTTCTATATGCTCTGTCACCACTGGAAATACTGCCTCCGTGTTGTTTCCAAATACCCAACACCAGAGAGTAATTAGAGCGCCTTGTTATCACTAAAGGAAAGTGCCTACATAAAAATCATGCTTCACAAAAATGCTTCATCAGAGCCACGTCACTCTCGTTGGTCCATCCCCTCCAAGACATGGAGGCACCTCGTTCCCACCGACCCTGATGCCTGCCAGGAGCCCCGGCACCTCTGGGGATGCAGGTCCCTCTCCCAGCTGTGGGACATGTGGGGCCAGAGGCACCTCAGCTCCGCTCGGGCCCATGGGGGTTGACATACCTGGACAGCCCCTAGGAAAGGTGATGTCCATGAGCACACGCTCCTCCACCTATCTTGGCTCCATTCAACCATGGGATAAAACAACCACGGGTGTTTTCTCAAGCCACGTCTCTCAGCTTGACCTTCCCGTATGATAGAAACCTGCCTAAAGCACTTGAGTGTTTGTAGGTCCTGAGCATCGCTATTTTTCTTGGCTGTGGGTATGAGGCAACGGGTGAGAAACTCTCCATGAGCCACCATCAATGGAGGTTTAAAGACAGAAGAGTCCCTGGGAGTGCTTTGGAAGCCAGGGCTTGGTATTTCATTGAAACACTGTGCTTGACAGGAAGGATATAAACACAGCCATAAAAGAGATCCCCATGTCTATTCCCTTCATTTCAAATTGCAAAGTCGGTTAAGAGTATTTATTTCAATATATAGTCAAGGAAGTATCTTCAATCAAGTGACAGCTTGTTCCCATACTGTAATTAAATTTGAAGCTCAATTACCATTGTATAAGTCGATGGCATAGACAGGATTATTACAGGAAAATCCCCAGGGATGCCAAGACTGGTACAGAGAGGTGGAAGGCAGAGTTCAACATGGGCTTTTACTGCTGTGCTGTAAAGCTGAATGCAGCCCGGGCCAGGTCCTGCTGCTGGCCTCTGCTGGTCCTGCTGGTCCTGGGCTGTACCCCTCAAGGCATGCATCAAGCATCAGTCATGCAATTGCCAAAAAATCCTGTCTCCTCATTGCAAAGGGAGGTGCAAAGATGCATGCAGGCAGATGTTAGTTCTGAGAAAATCACTGCAAGCTGGACATCAGCTTCTGGGGCTGGAGCAGGCACTGCTCCCCGCTACATCCCTGCTGTGACCGTACCTGGCCGCCCTTTGCTGTGCCGAAGCGTGGCTGGGCGCTGCCAGGTGGCCGTAGCTGCGGGTGGAAACTCCAGCACGAACGTGCATTTGCATGCTCTTAGCTCGTTAGCCTGACGGGTTGCCGAGCACCTCTTCTCCCCCCGGGAGGACGGTTTCTCCAGCTGCGGCAGAAGCGCACAGCCACCCCGGGCTGTGCTGGAGGGGCGGAGGGAGGCGAATCCCCAGCACCACCAGGGCTGAGGGCCTCCCGGGGTGGAGGACCACCCCTCCCCATCTCTCCCTGAGGACAGAGCTGGACACGTCTGCTGGTGTCCAGCTTGCAGCTGTTTTCCCTTGGCTCATCTCTAGTTACTGCCTGAGAGCTTCGCTTCATCCTTGAGGCTTCCAAGTCCTTCAGCTGCTTCTCCTGTTTGTACTGAAGGAAAAGAAAAGGGACCAAAGCCTAAACTGTGTGTTCCCACTCCAAGGGACAAACAAGAAGAGAATAATCACATTTATTTGGCTCGTATTTCATGAAATAATTAAAAAAATATCTTAAGTTTTGGAGAACCTGGGTGGTAATCCTAAACGCGGGGTTTCAGACGGCACGCTGCTGGGACGGTGCAGCGACTGTAACCGGCTCGAAGCCTCAGTACAGCATAAGCTCAGGGCACTTTTGACCACGGTGCACTTCTTGTTGGAGAGTGGGAATGGTTTTTTTTCCCCCGTTTGAATTTGTTCCTGAAGTTCAAAAGAAAACAGTGCCTCTAAGCTGCCAACAGATACGTCTAAGATAATGAATATACTTTTCACAAAAAATCCTGGTACTGTTGGAATAATTTATTACTGCTCACACACACAAAAAAAATCCCTGTTAGAATGCAATCCAGAAATTACATGATAGTTTTCTTTCTTAAAAAAAGAAAGGTATTTTTCCTTTATTCCTTGTTGTCAAGTTTTGTGGTGTTATGAAGAAGTCTCTTGCCCTTGTCTTTCCTTTCTAGCTGCCCATTCGTGTTCCAGGTGTTGCAGCTTCATGCTTATATTTCTTTCCAGCTCTGCAACGCCATGATTGCACAGAGCAACAGCTTTTCATAAGCCCTTTACCCTCCTGCTTTGAGTTTCCAGCATGGGACACTGCGGAAAGCCTGATGATAAGGGTTTCAGTGGGAGTCAGGGATTTGACCAGCTGCCCATGAGCAGCCAACGTGACCACAAGCTTTACCACGCCACCGCCACGCCAGTACTTGGTGGCCAGCAGCACGGCGTGCTCCATGCCCTGCTTTCCCGTTACCTGTGCCGGTGGGCACGCAATGATGTCCCCTGGTGCTGAGCACACATCCTATGGATGTGGGCTTACGCTCCAAAAGTCTTCTCTTCTCTGAGCAGAGCAGCAGCAGCAGCGACTGCTGCAGCTTCTCCTTACTGCGCTCTCAATGGGCTTTGGTCTCAGTGCTGGGGGATCACCTCCAGGCACGAGAAACCAGCCCAGGCCCCATTGTCTCCTCCGCACTTCATCCGCCGCCAAGAAAAGTGCCAATTAGTGCCAGCTGTGCTGGGCTGCTTGTTGAAGGGCTGAGAAGGGGCCTGGATCTGGTCCCCCTCTCTTGTTTTCTCTGTGCAGCATCTGACTCCCTGAGTCTGCCCATTGATGTGCAGGGATTTCTTAAAATGAAAAAAAAAATAAAATTCCTTATTTGGACAGTTTGATGTTCAGTGCCCTGTTTTATTTCATATGTCTGAAATATAATAGATTATTATTCAGATACAGTAATGCAATAGTAACTCCCCGTACTATGAGGGAGCCGAGGAGCCAGAGCAGCCTGGCTTGGAGGATTTGCAGCCTTCTTGCCCCTCCGCACTCACTGGTCCCATGGCCAGTCAATGTGTGCAAGCTGCTTTCTGAGTCCAGCACAACTGGTAGGAGAGAATCAAGAGGCATTTCCTAAAAGTAAATACCGCTGCTTTTCAGATGGTTGCCAGGGTCAGGGTGCCACCAGTGTAAGCTGTCTCAGGTGTCACCAAACAGCAGCTTCACATTTCCCAGCACAGGTTAGCTTGTTTAGCCATCATTCCCAAATGATGGGGACCTTTGCTGGGGTTTAAGCCATCCCACAGGACTGGGCTGGTTAATATATGCCCAGCCTCCCATGACTGGCGTGCTGGTGAGGGGTGTTCAGGTGTGTTTGAGCCCGATGTGGGACGTCTGTCCTCCTGTGAGATGTCACTCTCAGCCTTGAGGTGCATCGGGGTGCGCGTCAGCACCAGGGCACCGTGCACCCCCCGTTGCCATCCTGCCCTGCTGGGGCCGCCGGTGGGTGAGCAGGACTCGGGCGATGCCTTTTCGACCTGGGATGTTTTGAGCCGAGGCAGTACGAACTAGTCCTATTTCTAACAAGAGGCGACTTACCTTCAGGGTCACAGCACAGGGCTCTGCATCGAGTCAGGCAGAAAACCTGGAGGTAGAAAGATTTTGCTATGGAGTGGGGGCAAAGCAAATGATTTTTTTCTGAAGCCTTTGCTTCATCAAACAAAACGCTTTCCCCAACCTGGCAGTAATTCCCAGGTGCCAGTTAGCTCTTCTGGATTCATAAACGGCACGTGGAAAACACCTTAGCCAGTCATTTAGCCATAGCATATTTGCAATTTATAGCTTACTTCCTTAGAGCCCAGCTAAGTCATTAAGCAGCCTTGTGGTTTGAGCAAAGGTTTAGGAGCCAGGAAAATCTGGGATGAGTCATTTGCTCACACACTGGTGACCTGAGCAAATCAGTTGACCTCCTTGTGCCTCGGGCAGGCTGGCTGCGAGACTGGCCATGCGGAGCTGGCTCCCTTGCAGACGTCGGGGGCTTGCCTGGCTCTGGTCAAGAGCAAACCCCTGGCCCCGGCGGTGATGTGCAATGCATGGCCTCGGTGTCCCAGAGCCGGGACCCCGCAGAGCTGCAACCGTGCAGGCTGCCTTGGTGGGGGTGCCAGCCCCAAGCCCTTTGAAAGCCAGGGAAAGACTTTCAGAGGTTTCAGTGCGCTTCGGGTCAGGAGTCGCTTGCTTCCCTCCAGTGTCTGTCTGGCTTTTGAATAGCTTGTATAATAAGTTATAAATGACAATTAAAACATAAAATGAAGAGGGGACCAGATGGCTCCAGGCAACATTTAAAAATACCAAGACTATTTCTAAATGCAGATCACCAGATCCAAAACAGCCCTGGGCAGACTTAGCTGAAGGTTATTTGCTGGCCTGGCTGAAAGGACGTGTGTGGTCTCAATCAGTTCTCAGAAGATGCTGTTAAAATGACATTTGCCGGCAAAGGCAGGAGGGAGGACTTGGGCAGTCCTGAGGACACAGGCGCTTGCTCCTCTCTTTTAAGGGGGTTGCCAAAGGCTGTTGGGTGAGCAGCGACAAAGGCAGGTTAGATCGATGTCCCTGTTTCACCTTGAGGAAGGTGAAGTGCTGTGCTGGAGGTCGGATCAGGGGAGAGGAGCTGTGCGGTGTCCTGACTTCCCAACCATCTTCTCTAAGGATGTGGCTGCTCACACCATGGGTGTTATTACTGTGGGTACCTACCACCAGCAGTGACAGCACTTTGTTCCCTTCCCTGCCACCTTTGCTGATGTAACTTATGTCTCAAAAAAAATTGGCCAGACTGGAAAAATTACAGGCACCTCATAAGATAATCCGTCACTTGACTGGGGAAACTGTGGCTGTGAACCTCTGGCTGACGGAACGCCATTGGAAAGGGAGCTCTCACCAACAAAACTAGGCAAAATGAAAGGTATTTCCAGAAAAAAAGAGGTGATCTGGCACCACAATACCTACCTAGGTTCAGCGTGAGTGCAGTGGAGCCACATTCAGCCCATGAGACAACTTTATGCATGTCCTCCTTGCCTTGGAGACGATGGGTCTGGTGGGGAGGTGGACATGGGTCTGCCTCCACAGCCTCAGCGACCAAATGCCCTAGCCACCACGCAAGGCCAGGTGCTTACAGACGCGACCTGCTATTACGATGTCTGTGCTGCAGAATAAGCTTCACATCCAGAGATTGCATTAGACTGGATTCTCCTCTCCTGGAGAGATGGGAATCAGCATGGCCCATGGGGAACCAGGCTTGTCTGACCTGGACGTAGCACTTGGGCTGAAGTTTGAGCTAGATGAGAACCAGCTAGCAGATACACCCCATGTCTTACTCACGTGAAGGCTTCCAAGCCAGGTTAGCTACCTTTTCCAGCTCTATGCCACAGCTTACAGAGAAGCAGATGGATAAAACTCTATGGCCTGCACTACACAAGATGTTTGAGTAGATGATCACAATGGCCACTTCGATCTTTCTAATTAATAGTTCCATTTTGCCATGTTAAAAATAAGCTTGATTATCATTTGCTTTTGCTTTTCTTTTTCCTCTCCTGTACACGCTTCCACCTCCCACTTTCAGCTGAGCCCGGAAGCAGAAGTATCACATTACTATGAGAGAAGCTAGTTTTGTGGTATTTCCATCCCATCCAGAGCCAGGAAACACAGGCAATTTTGCAAGACAGCTTGTACTCAGTAAATTTCCAGCTCAGTTTATATTTCTGTATTTATTTAGATTTGTGCTAACCATGTAAAAGAGCACTCATCCCAAGTGAGGTGCTGTGGACAAACTTTCAAAAAAACAGATTTCATAGACCAACGACCCTGAGCAACAGGCTTTTCACTGGACCTGTAGCTTCTGGCTAAGTCCTCTCTTCTGAAAAGACACCCAAGATTGACAAAGACATGGGCAGTCAACTTCTGATAACACTAACTCTTCACAATAACTCAAGAGTAAACTTTTAGTAATTCCCACCAGTAAACCCACCATTTCTGACATTTTCCTGTACCCTTGAGACCTTCGGTTGAACTTTCCTTCCTTCCCTTTCTTTTTCTGCATGATAAATTGTATCTGTAACACATCACATTTACAACTCTCACGGTCTTTGGCTAGGTGCATGATACCCCCACTAGCATCTTCCCACATCCCAGCGGAGCAACTAGGGACCTGGACAGATGTTTATGCTTGCATGGGAAGAGCACGATGGCTCCAGGGACCGAACTCTCCTCTCTTGACTCCTCTTCTCCTTCAGCAGCAAAGTCCTGCCACAGGCAGAAAAATCTGCATTTCCCATGGGATGCCAGCGCTCACAACACCAGCTGCTCTGCTTGTTTAGGTCTGCAGCCAACCCGCCCTTACTTCTGCATGCCAGTGTTCCTAAATACCCTCAGATTGAGTTGCGTGTGTGCAAACCACACATGCTCATACATAACACATACACCCTCAACTCTTAAAACAGAAAGATGAAGGGTTGGGAGGGTTTTTTGGAGGCACCAAGAATTTTGCTGTCTTTATCAAATTAGGGTGAAAACTTTCATGCCAGATAAAGCCACTGTTACAGCTCCCTGGTGGGCTACAGACAGGCCTGAACTGACCTCAAAGCCAGCAAAAGTTGACTTGAAAAAAAAAAATACAAACTCTGAGCCAACTGCCATCATCCAAGACCAACTCGAGACTGAAAATGTTTTTTTCTGAACCCTGTTTCAAAGTTGCCCTGTGCTCTGCTGACAACAACTGCGGGTCTCTGCAACAGTGCCCAAGTTAACACAGTTCCTGGGTGTTTCATGCCATAATGCTGGCAGGGCGAAGAGCGAGCAAGCGAATATACCCTTATAGCTTTGGTAAGAGAGCCAATGCTCCTAGGAGAGGATTGTGAAATTCAGGTTGACATATCACAGTTGAAGGCCATTACACAAAATTGTGACAATGTGCCAGAGTCCATGGCTTACGTGGCAACTCAGCGTTATTGGGAACAAAGCCTACAGAGCAAGTTGCAGACTTTGGGGGCCAGAAGGGAATATTTTGTAAAGGGATTTGGAACCTTTGGGCTGTAACTGGATCCCCACACCGCTCTTGCCATCTGGATGAAATTGCAGGGTTTTGAATGGGGGGGTGACAGGGCCCACGTAAAGCAATGCCTCGGTTGACCCCACAGCCTTGCACACGGGTGTAAGTGTTGCTTCGGCAAAGGCCATGCGGCTGCTCCCCGCCACCAGCCGCAGCAGCAGCCCTGCTTCCCAAGGCAACCCCGCTTCCCAAGGCAACGGCAGAGCTGCGATGATGCCCTCCTCCACCACAAGCCACTGCAGGGCTGGGGCTCAGCCTGGCTCAGGCAATGGATCTCAGCTGGCTCCCACCACTGGGGCATCGTTTTCTTCCAGCAGATTAGGTTAAAATTTGGAACAGAAGCCGTTCATTTCTTCCTATCAACTTTGCCATCTCCACAGTTTGTTTAACAGGCTATAGATGGCTTCAAACTTCAGCCAAGGGGTTGAAGATTGTGCAATAATTTACTACAAGAAGGGCTGTTAAGAGAATTCCTGCTCGTACCAAGTCAGATACTGAATGTGTTAGTTGACAGCATGATCTACGACATTTAAACAGAGTTATTAAAGTCATAAGGACAAGACACTGCCAGTTCGACCGTGCTCCTACAGATTTAGCTTATTGGTTTGGCTTCTCCGGTCATGGCCCATGGTTCTGGATGTGCCCAGGTCTCACCTTACCTGAGCAGCAGCGGACGAAGGCAGAGACATGGTGAGAGGTTGGGAGGGGTCACGGAGTAAGAAACCTACTGTACAAAAAAAAAAGGGCAACTGTTGGCTGTTTGCAGCAAGAGAAACATGTTGAAATAGCAAAGTTATAAAGGCTATTTGTCTTGTGCCTTGCAGCTTCCTGCTTCAGACTAAAAAAGTACAGCATATAAATAGAGCGGGCAACTGTGAACCGATGATAGCAATACACTACTCCACATTTAAAATCCCTGGAGCTCGAGTTTCTTTTGAGTCGTCTGGGATGATTTTGTGTAAATACAGGACGTTCAGTACGGGTGCCTGCAAACAGGATTCACGCTGCCGGTCGCTCCTGCAGGCATCCTGGGACAGCAGGGAGATTAGCAGCCTTAAATCTCAGTTTTCTCCACTTAAAAATAAACTCAGCAGCCCTCCCCAGAAAACAAGCACACTCTTTCCAAAGAAAACATCCTCGCCTGCAGATGCTTTTGTCACAGCAGCAGCGACGGTGGAAATGGAGGAGCCGCATTTGCTCTAGGCCACACCGGTGTGAGCCCGCTGACGTCTGCGTGGCTGATGCCGAGGGAGATGTTTGCTCCCTGAAATGCCTTTTGAATGAAAATGTACCTTTGAGGAAAACATTTAAAAAAATACAATCCTTGGCATTAGGTTCTCAGTTCTGCGTGCAAAACTGCTCCCATTTGGGTTTAGGAGCTTAGTTATGGTTTGGGGGCTTTTTTTTTTAAATATGACTGTAATCTTAGGTTGAAAGTTTACTGTATGAAAACCCATTTTCTCTTAGGACGTACTTTTTGCAGAACAATCTAAGAAACCTAGTAGCAAACAAGCCCCTTTCTATTTAACTTTAAAGTCATACCACAGAATATAAAAGAAAATTAATTCTACTCAGAAACTCAGCAGGTTGGTATAACAAGTGCACAGAAACAACAGCATGCTCTATTTAATAGGATTTTCCTTATTAATTAATTAGCAGGCTTTTTCTCACTAAGAAGACACCTCATTCTTTTCCTCATAAATATTGACTTTCTGTAACAAACACAGCTGGGGGGGAAAAAAAAGCGCACTTATATGTTGTAGTTCTCCTGTCACAGGTTTGTAGGGTGCTTCCTTTTTTCACAAGACCACAGATTTCCTCAGCCTGCGTTGTCTCAGTTGAGAGAGACAGTGGCTGTCGGCTGTTCGTCTTCCTCAATCCTTTCACATAGAAGAGAGGGGAAAACCCTCGGTCTCTCTCTCAACGTGCTACTTGAAGGAGCTAGATGAAAAAAAAATAAAGAAAAAAGCACCAAAAAACTCACACACACAAAAGCCCCCACCCTAGTAAGAGAAGTCACATCAAGCCTTCAAGCCTTTAAGCTCTGCATCCATATTATTAGAGGGCTGGATTCCCAAAATTCAGGTCTTAGACTGGCACTGGAAACGCATGACGGACAGTGAGAGGCTCCTAAGCACCACCAGCAATTCCGGCTTGAAAGGCCGTCGGCTGGTGAAGACACAGATCCCCTCCGTGAGCATGCACGTGAGCGTGCGTACCACGTGCTCTCGCGAGCACGGCCGCCTGACAGCCCCGGCGGCACTGCCCTGCTGCTTCCCTGAGGGACGCGAGGACGGGAGGTCACCTGGCTCCTGCTGACTGCAATACGTGATGCTCAGGATGCTCAAAGCCTCGCAGTGAGTTGCCGACTCCTCAAGGCAGACCTGAGGAGGCAGCAAGAGCTAACGTGCCTCAGGCACCAGCAGAAAACCCTGAGGCTGTTCGGCTTGAGCCTGCTCCTCTCCATCAGTGACGCTCACACTCATCACGACCCCTGCGTCTGCCCGCCTTCAACCAGGGCTGCCCCTGGCCTGCCAGTTACGGACAAACAGCACTTGAGCAAATCAGACATCTAACTGCCACCCAACCTTCAGGAAATCCGACCCAGCAGAACAATTTCTGCCTGAAATAAAATGAATCCTCGCTTTCATTGCTGGATTCAGCCTCCGTCCATTCAGGACTGCACTGATGCCATCTGCTTTGTCACTTAGAAGAAATGGATGCATACCCACAGCATGGTCTCCCATGCAAAACAACCAGCCTGGGTTTCCCAGCAGTCTTCAATTCAGCCACACGCATTTCCCTGCACCTCTAGCACCAAGAATAAGTGAGACAGACGTATATAAAATGACACACTTTATTAAAAGTTACATTCAGCAGCAATGGACATATTTACTTAAGTAGATTTTAACTGTCAAGGAGCTTATAATTATAAATCCCTCTAAGGCATTAAAAGCTCTTAGATGTTTTAACTTCTTTGCAATCATTTCATATAAATAGGTAAGGTAAATTATGCTTGCCTAAGAAGAGGATACCCCAGCTGCATTAAACAAAGACATACATATAAATATATGTATAAAACAATGATTTTTTTGTTATAAACTCATTGATGGGGATATTTCACAATCTTTAAGGCTTGGGCTCTGGCCCTGCAACTATTATTCACGTAAGAAGTCTCCTGTTTAAGTTACCACGTGCGAGTGTACAGATTGCTCACACGGATAAGAGCTGCAGGGCAGGGCCTAAGCTTTGGCAGAATCAGCAAAAATGTCAAAACACTCAGTGAAATATATTTACAATCTGTGCAAGTAGCATCACCTACTGTTATTGATTACGGAGGTCTCTCTCAGAAGCTATCAACAGCAGAAAGGCACCATGGCAAAGGCTAATCAGCATCTGTTAGCTCTTAGTTTTTGACGTCATAGCTCTCCCTTCTGAAGGGCAGTATTTGGGCTCTTGAGCCCTGGGGACACCATTTGTGGTGGGAGACAGAGAGGGCACCACCAGCACGCAACTGCAGGCCTGAGCTCAGGGCACAAACGCATCGAGTCTCAAGTTTTTCCAGCTCCAACACCAGAAACCTTCCTTGATGTGCAGTGGTTCATTTGCTTTTTCCGAGTGTAAACAAGAAAAATGCCAACCACTTCCAGTATTAGCCAACTGCCCACCCCCCAATAAATAGTGATCGTTTAATTTATCTTCGTTCCATTAAACTGTGCTTTATGCCTCTAATAAGCGTATGTGTGAGGAAGAGGAAATTGCTGTTGAAACAGAAGCTGTGACTAGATCTGATGAACTGCATAAGCTAATTTGAATTAATACAGCTGCAGGGTGTGATTCTCTACCAACTTACCGCTGACTTTATGTTTGCGTACAACTCCTTTGGCTTCGTGATGTACAACAGGTCTTGTCAGAAAAGCAAATCTGGCTTTATGTTACACTGGTGGCTGGTTACTGCGTGGCGTGTGGCTGATGCAAACTCCCAGAATCCATTCACTGCAAGTCTCTCAGTGCTGAACGCCAACTGGCACCTGAAGCCCCATCCTCACTGACAGGCAAGGCTTACAGAAGGGGTTTTCACCACCACAGCGATGCTGGAGCAGTAGCATCAAAACCTCATACACAGTAAGCGTGAAGGAAAGGCACACTCCAAGACAGTCCTAAAATATCTCAGTCGTTCATTGAAGACAACTGCTCTTCTGCATTCTGCTTTGACCTAGCAGCTTTCCTACCATCAGCTCCCCATGCCACAGCCACACCTGCTCTGCTCACCAAAGACCAGACTGTTGGTCTTTAGAGTGGAAAAGGTAACTCCAGCCTCGAAAGCAGCCACACAGTTATTGACCAGCTCAACCCAGCTCCCGTTGCCTCCACGCACTCCCTCTGCCTGGGAAGCAGCTGACGTCCGGCTGCAGCGAGGCTGCGAGGCCAACACCTGCAGAGGAGCTGTAAAAAATTTAGTCTCCCACCACTCACTTTCATTGGCCTTGTGCCATTTCTGATGAAGGCCACTTGCTCTTCACCTTAGCACATGGAGGCAGAGCGCTGGCTGGATTTGAGAGAATTTCTTACAGGAAAAATAGACCCTAAACCTGGAAATAGCCATCACCTCTCACAACCGGGGTGCTCTACGGACTAAAGGCAAGTCAACAGAAAGATATTTTCTTTCCATAAAATACACAGATCCCTGCTTTCCACACAGTATTTTTGAAGGACACAATTGAAGCCAATGGGAAATGTTTTAATGGTAGAAGAATCAGACCCTAAAGTATATTATTTTTGTATCTCAGCCACCTCACTGGCACAAAAAAAGAGATGGCTTCCAAGAACAGGTTGGAATTTGGGACGAAGAGAGGGAAATGCTCCTTCCTTCCCTTTACTCTAGGTCTGTTGGTTTGAATTGTGCCTTAAATAAGATGACAGCATTTCTTCAGGGAGAAACTAGAAATAGTGGAGCCAATAATATTTTCACCTTTGATCAAAATGGCTTTTATAACAAAACGGAAATGTTACAGGGGGACAATCATTGCAAAAATATTTTGGTTTAAAAAGTGGCTCCACGTAATGGAGGTGCATTTTCAGATGCACCGAGGACAATGAGGCACCCAAAACCCACTGAAAATGAAAGTGAACTGGGACCACAACTCCCATTTGTGCCCCCGAAATCTTCTCCTAAAAGAGAGAAGAGCCCTATGTGGAAACCCTGTAACTCTCCTTTTAAAGCCACCCCAAGAAACACAGAATACAGCGGAAACCTGCACAGCGGACTCGGCTGCTGCCTTTCGTAGAGCCTAGAGCTGGAAGGAGCTCCTCTGGCATTGCCCCCCGTCCCCCCAGCCAGGCCTGTGGGGAGAGGCCGCTCCTGCAAGCCCCTGAAAGAGGAAGGGTGGGCAAAGGTAGGCTAAGCCCATGAGCTTTAGCTCAGAAGAAAGCTGGCAAAATATGGTGCTTATTTATTCAAGTCAACTCCCGCTGAAGATGAGTTTACGGAAGGTAATGACACCATTACAGCTCCACAGAGAAAGACATTTCTAAGCTTTTTTAAAAAAAATAAAATCCCATTCGTGCTTCAAACTACAGGTATAATTTTTTTTTCCTGAATCCTCTGTTGGAACTTGAATTTAAAACACAGTTTAACTCCTCAGTATGTGAAATCTCATGGCCACATTAATCGAGAACATCTGAAGCCAGGAGAAAGAAATCACTTCCAGTTATGTTGTCAGTGTTATGTGCATAACATTCCCACAGCTGTAGATCCATTGTGCTCCATGTTATAAATAAGAAATTGCATGGTGACAGCTAAAATTCAAAAGCGTTAATGTTTCTCTTTGCGACTCTTTTTGTATTTTTTTCTTCTTTTTTTTTTTCAGTCTTTTGAGGTTTGTCCCCTTTCCCTCCTAGTAGAAGTTACTTGAAGCAACATTATTGCTTAACCAACTGACATATTTATGGTAATTAAAAAATAGTAAATGCCAAGCAAATATGACTAATGTTGCTATTTGGCAAATAAGCCAGAAACAACTTCTATTGATTCCGAACCAGGCTGTCGTATTTGCGTTAATAAACATTTCTCCTTCTTCTGCTCATCCTGGTTATCCTAGCACTTTAGGGAGAAGTCTGAAGGCAGCTCTAAGGACACGGCCGAACGCTGCCCCGACCTCCGTCGCACACGGCAGCTACCACCGAAGCCATCGAGTTGCAGAGCGCAAACGCAGCTGAGTCGGGCCCGTCAATGAATACAAACGAGCTCCCTTGTATCTCTCGCATTCTAGGTTGTGGTCCCTTTCAACCATGAAAAACAGCTACAAATTGTTCCCAGAGCTAAACCACTTAACATCTTGGCACTTGGTTGTTTTTAACTTTGTAACAATAGGCACTGTTCACTCCTCTCAATCTCAGCTTTTTATTCTATAATAAAGCAGGAATACTGATGAAAGGCTAGTCACGGCTTTTCCCCGTGGTATCAGGGTGGTGGCATGTGATGATTCACATGGGGTGTGTTTGATCCAAGAAAGCCCAGCCTCTGCTTATTCTTCCTTTGTTCTGTCATCTAAGGTGGAAAGGCAGAGAGAGACGAGTTGAGAATTTTTTTCTTTTTTTTTCCCCCTTTTTGCTATTATTTAGCAGCCACAGAGCAAGAAACATATAAGCAAACCAACAGGGAGTGGAATTCTTTTCTTCAGCATTGAAAATTACAAGTAAGAGATGCCTTTGAAGTGGGAGATCTGTTTCCTGCAAAGTATGGACATTTTATCCTCATTTGTACATTATTCTTATCCAGCGGCAGATCTTACACCATATTATTTGCGCTGCTATCGTGTTGTGTAGCCCTGCAGAGGGTCAGCATTTGCACTTGGTGCTGTACAATCACAGAATTAAAAGATGGTCCCAGCCCCAGAGAGTTTAAATTTCAGCCAGGAGAGAACAGATTCAGCCAGAGGGGGATAAAGAAACCACCAGGACAATACGGGTAAGCACAATAAGCAAGGGTCTCAGCACATCCAGCCTAAACCTTTGTCAGGTTTTGCACAGGGAAAGAGAGTTTTAAGGAGGGACTGGAAGGGGGACAATTAGGTAACTGTTGGTGCCACTGAAGTGCTTCCCTTAAAGAAAACTCAAAGATGCTTTTCTGAAACTGTAAGGAGCAAATCAGAGGTGACCAGCATCTTTAGCGAAAAAGGAGCTGGCCTTTTGATCCTGAAGTGAGAGAAAACACGTAAGGTGGTTTAGGCAGGAGCAGGACTTTAAGGGAGGCCGGCAGCTTGTGCTCCATGCAGGAGAGAAGGGGGAGCCGCGGGAGGAGCACAAAGGCAAGGGGACACAAGCAAAGCAACAGGCTTGGCGAATTGTTTTTGCAACAGCATTGTTGATATTCTTAGTGTGGGAAAAAAATCCAAGTGTCGGATTCAGAAAGCTTTTCTACTGATTCCCATCAGTACACAGCTACTTCTGATGCTACGCCTTTTTTATTGCCGGGTTATGCAGCACCTGCATATGCAAAGCCCGTCATCGCTTCTGCAGTTTTCCCTCTGTCCTCGCACACTCACTGAGAGGATTTCATAACTAATTCCCCCTTGGCTTTTCTCCTTACCTGTTCTCTGCTGTTGCTAATGGAGTACAACTTCATTCCAAACCCGTATCAGTATATCTACTCAGAAAGCTTACTGGAGGGAAACATAAAACCTTTCTAAGACAGAAGTCTCTTTTGTAACACTGTCCTGACTGTGACCTGATGAAAGGTAGCACGTTCACGCACACGCGCTCAGGTTGTTACCTACTGCAGGACACTTACCTGTTCCTTGAGCTCAGCAAGCTGACTGGAAAGCTGTTTTACAAGGCTCATGGTTGACTCCAGCCTCTCTTGCAGGTTCCTGATTTCATTTTGCTCGCTGTCGCCTTCATTGCTAACCAGGGACATGGCTCTCATCCGAGGGAACCAGTCCAAATTCTTCTCCTACATGGGTATAAGAAAAATTAGTAATGTTAGTAGGGGTTTATGCAGTGCTACTAAGCTGAGACTAGAGAACGAAAACTCACAAGGACTTCTACTCAGTGGATGACACACAGCAAGTGAGCTTAAGAAGCAGTAAATTCAGAAAGTATTTTACACAAGCATTTTTACTCTTGGTTGTCCTTAGCTACAAAGAAGGCACCAACTGCAAAATCTTGGTTCCCCACAGCTGCACCTGTGTTGCAGCGTGGGCAGCGTCGGCACATTCATCCGTGGCTCTGGCATGCAGAAACGCCCGCTGGGGCAGCTCTGGGGGACTTCTCTGGTACACTAGCACCAGGAAAGCCTGAGTGCTCCCCGCGCTTTGCTCTTAAGTGTATGCAGGGACACATTTCCCCCCTGTCTCTTCAGCTTGGCTGGCCGCCATCTATTTCAGCTGTCCTTGCAGCAATGTCAGCGAGCCAACATCAGGAAAACAAGACAAGCCAGAGTCCTCTCCAGACTGGCCTGGAGCGTGCCTACTGCAAGAGCAGAGGGACCTTGGATTGAATTCAGCTGCCCACAGCAGAAGATTTGGGGTTCTGGGAACGGCTTAGGCTTCAGCGTGCCATTCAGATTGTACACCTTAGGCAAATGCAAGCACAACGCCATGGCCAAGGGCTAACCTGCTAAGGACCAAGCACTGCACGGAACAGCACTGAATTGGGTGTCGCTCTATTCATGGACTCAGGCTATGAATTTAATCATGACAAAAATACTGTAAATAGATGATATGAGTCAGGAAGGTGCTGTGTATCAGTATGAGCCTGAATTGTCTCCATGGCTCGGGGGCACAGATATTTGTGTGCAAAGCGTAACAGATGGAGGAGACTGGAGGGTGCAAGCCTAGGAGGAGTGGCAACCATGTGGCAAGCAACCCAATTTGCCTTAAGGCATGAGACAAGGGAAACAGGTCCTGTAGCTGGTGATGTGTTACATCAACACACCTCTGCCCTCCACCTTGGGGGGAGTGGGAGGATGTGGTTAGATCATATGCATGGTGTTTTGCAACGGGCCTCTATGGACACGTGCACTTGATAACTTTAGAAGAGAAACAGAATGAGCTGGAGTGTGTTTCTTCCAGACTCCTGCACTGTGAATGGCCCCACACAAATAGCACTGTACCAAAAAGAAAAGGACGAAAAGAGGAGAGGAGGAGAGGAGTAAAGGAAAGGAGTTCTTCCCAGAAGTCCACCTACAAGACTCCTGGCAGGCAAGAGCTGTGCTACTTATGTTGTCTGGGCTTGGTATTTGGTAAAGTTTTAAGTGCATCAAACTTACTGTAGTCTCAGACTTTGCCTCACCATGAAAATACAAAAGCCACCGATGCCTCTGCAGCTGGGCAGCCCAGGGCAGCCACACGTGAGCACGTTCCACAGGGGCTGGCCTGGCAGAGCTGTGAGCTCGGGGATGCACCAAGTGAACACAGCTTTATCGTGCTTCCAGAGAGAGTTGCTTTCAACTACACAGTGCTCTGCCCTGATCACCAAACCCTCCCCTCCTACAGCAACATGGTTTAGAAACAACCAAGGTAACTGGCGGTAGGCATGGAAGCACTTACAGTATTCATGTTTTCCACTATTTGCATTAGCCCAGTCCCCTCTGTTACCCTGGATAAGACTAAATGCAAAGCCATAAGAATTTTGGCTTGTTTTCTTCTTTTTAACTCAAAACTTCTCAAACTTTGTCCGGCTGTGCAACCTCTGCTCCTGTCGCTAAAACGACAAGATGTTCAGGGAATAAGACTGTGTCCCTCTGTTGCATTTTGCAGCCCAGGGCTCAGTCAGCCGTGTGCGCTGGTGGAATGAGGCCTCTTTCCTCGCTGCCCACTTTTTTGAGCCTCGTGATCTCATTATGACAATTTACTGTGGTTACGCATGATGCCATTTTCAATGGGTCATAACTCATTCAAATCAAAACCTGTTTTCACCAGCTCTGCTGGTGAGCTCGAAAGAAGCGCACGTGACCCTCCCTGCTGGATATCCCCAGCGGACACAAGGAGCGGTAGACTCCTATTTCTGCTGCGTGCATTTCTGCTTACAAGACCAGCATTCATTTTCTACGAGTACGCTCTGATATTTATTTTAAATTTACTTTGGCTAGGATCTAGCAGAGCATTCATCACGTGCCTAGCATTAAGCACAGGTGTACTCATTTATACTAAGCTTAGTTTGTGCACAGTGCCTTTCTGGATCAATGCCTTTTTTTGCAAAATGTTTGCCAGCAAATTTGTCTGCCGCTACAGGCACAGAAAGTGAATTCAAAGGAGCTACAGTGAACAAAGCTGCACTTGTATTTGAATAGTTCCTGGAAAGCTCTAGTATCTGCACCCACTACAGCTTCTCTCGCTTGAAGCACCTGAAGATACCAAACACGAGGCCGCATGGCTGTAGGAGCCAGCTGAGGGGCTAGGAGCCGTTTTTGGTAAGGTTCACCATAATGCCAAAGTGTCTAAAGCCAGGCTGCACAGGGAGAGCAATGTGAAGCTCCATCATTGCGGTTCTCGTGTTTGCTGAGTACTGCTGCCAGGATTGTGAAATGCACTTTGCTAGTTTTGTTTTCCATCTGCCACTCCCTCGCTTCTCCAGGATGCAAGGCAGAGACCACTGGCTGCCTTGGAAAGATTTTTGTGGACTGACCCTCCACCACACTGTCCAGAGGAACACCACACAAATCTGTGCAGATGCCAGATGTCCCAGCTTAGTGGGCTTGCCTCTCTCGAGGCTCCCAGTGTCACCTGCCTCCCTCCTCCTCAGCACAACGTTGTACTTTCTGGGAAGAGGGATGACCAGGAGCAGGTGAAGACGGGGACAGAGCACACAGCACCTCACCAGCGGCCACATGACGCTGTGGTGCCGATGGTAGCTCTTCAGCTGGAACCACTCTGAACCACGTGCCAGCCTGTCTCGGCCACCACAAGCCCCAGAGTCACGGGAAATCAATGACAGACTCCAATCATTCGCGTGTGCCCAGCTCTGCCTTTCCAGCAATGCTGTGATAATCTCTCCCAAGAAACCCAGTTGCGGTTTAGTTACAGACCAAGAAAATCTGGGCATTTTTTGCCAAAATGTTGTGGAGGATCAAGCGAGGACTTGATCCAAGTTCTAAGAGAAGCTGATGGGGTTGTGTGGACTGGAGATCTCATGAAAAGATGCTAGTGACTTCTACAGCTTTTCCTAGCAGCAGAGAGGCAACAGGTCAAATAGGTGACCACAGGTCTCTCACGTGGTAGTCCCAAGTGCTGTGTTGGGTGCAGGCAGGACTTCGCTTCTCGGTTCTCAGCTGCATATACATCTAATGAAATCCGGTCCAGCTGTGTACCCTCGTCATGCAAAGTATCAGAGAGATTCAAAATTCAGTAGGTCAGTAGGAAACACATTCTAGCCTGCCAACCGGTCTTTAAGTTAAAAATACTTTTCTAGCTTTCACTGATAGTTCCATTATAGTGCACACAGTAGGTATATTCCCTTGCTGAACTGCATGCTTTTGCTGGTCAATATTATCTTATTTTTCCATTGCATTATGAACTGCAGAACTTTATTAAAGGGCAGCATGAAAATTAGCTCTGGCGCACAGCCCTATTTGCTGAGCTTTGTCTGATACCACAAACAAACAGCAACTGCTGCTGGGGACCAAAAACTTTTGATCACAAACCTTCCAGGATCCAGAAGGCAAACTGGACGAGGCTCTTCTGCCGAAAATTTTAGTGATCTGTAAGTGTTCACAGGGGAACAGGCACTCTGTGACTGCTCAGCTATGGGAAAGCTATTTTTACTTCGAGGTAATAGCTTGCCAATTAACTGGAGGTAGTTAACATGTTTGTACAACCCCGAACATTTGTTCTGGGACTTAAATGTTTACGGGCTGGGTCCAGGGTTCACCTTGACCAGCTAACACATGCTAAAGCTGTAACATGCCTCCTCTACGCTGCAGGTGCGCTCCTGCTTCGCCTTATTTGACTGGTGAGGGGATGGGGTTTTGCAGGGTGTTATCTGTCACGCCTTAGCTACTACTCCTAGAAATCCAACCATTTTGCCCCAGATAGAGCTCACTCAGACATTTTGAACCCGGCCTGGAACTGAGCGGCAATTTGGACGAGGGAGGTAGGCTGCTGGCAGGGAGCAGGGCAAACCTCTGCAAACAGCTGTCACAGGACTCAATCAACAGCCACCAGGCCAGCGCGAGGTGACATAACTCGAGCATAAATGAGCTCGCAAAGGGTGAGGTATGCGTATGGGATGCTTAAACACGAAGTAGCTGCCCGGACACAGAATTAATTGTTAAAATGTACTGAAACCTTCTTTCTAAACAACAGGGGCTGAACGCAGTGTATTGTTACTGTTATTTCATTCTTGCACAGGATAGCAGCTATTTGCAGCCCAACCGCAGCAGCCCACCTACGGATCACAGCATCTTCCCGCTCCACACTCCCTCCGCAAGTGAAACGTGTGCCTCGCAGAATTCGTAGTTAAGTATACATCTGTGTCCAGGGCAGAGAGTCAGCCAGACAGGAAGGCTGCAGGGACAGAAAGGAGCCGCAGCCTCCTCTCCTTCAGTTCAGCTGGGGGATAAAAAAAAAAAAAAGGAAAAAAGGCAGGTGGGGCTAGCCAAAAGGCTGCCGGCCAAAGAGACTGCACACGAGCAGAGCAGACATTTCGTGTGGCGATCCAGCACGCTCGCTCCCTCCGTCCTCCCCCCTCGGCTGGCAGGACTCCAGCGGGAGTGACAGCTCACCCGGGGCAAACACCTCTCGGCAAGGGACTGCGGGTACACCTAGTCGCGAGGTGCCGACGGCGAGGGCGCACGCCTGAGGAATCACAGGGCTTTAGAGGATTTGCTACTCACGTTTTCTGAGAAACCTCAAAGCCTTCTTCTCAGAGAGGCGTGCTCAGAGCAAAAGTCTGCGTTTGCCTCCTGGAGTTTTCTATGCAACTTTCTCCTTCCCTTCTGTGGGCTTTCCAGGGGGAGGGCAGAGCTACAGGCTAAGTCCTCCCTTCGGTAAAACACTGCCATTTTTCTGACTTTCCTAGCTTCGGTTGAGCATGGAAGGAGGAAAGACTGAAGAAATTTGTTTAGAGTTTCTATACTTTGTATAAAGTCCCTCTTGAGCCATCCCTGTCCTGTTGGCACAGCCAATTGGCTTCAATCGAGCTCTCACGCTGAGCTGAATCCATGCCTCCCGAGTAATTGGCAGAGGGATGTTTCTTTAGGAGGTGCTAGTTTCACAGGCTAGCAGTGAGATGGATCAGCTGCAACCAGCAGGAAAGACTAGGCTGAGCCTTTAAAAAATACATTACTAGATAACAATGAGAGAAAATAGGTCAAAGAGTAGGGCGAGGGGGATGAAGCAGAGGAGCCAAGGCAGCCTAATGCATACTTTCTGATGGTGCCACTGCCATGGGCTCAGTGCCACGCCACCGTTAGCTCTACCAGACTTTCATTTCTCCAGCAGACTCGAATGCAGTGACTCTCAGCCCTTTCTACCCCGTGACCCCTTGTTGCAACATGAAAACAAGCCGTTTCAGGACTTCCCTCCTATCTACTCAAAAAGAACAGCGTCGATGGCTGCTCGTGGCTCCTCCTGGGTTGTGACCTCCCCAGCTGCAGGCATCAGAGCAGGAGATGGGCCTCTGCGTCCCCCAGCCTGCTGTTCCCCCTTCTGGCACAGATCGTCCGCTCCTTGGTGACTCAGGGAGGCGAGTGAGACGGCCGTCAGGAGGGTTATTCGTTACCTAATAACGAGGCTGAGAAAACGAGTATGCTTAAAGCCCTCTGAGCTCCTCAGCTAGATGGTTGCTGAAGGGTGCAGAAGAGGAGCATGGACATGGCCATGAAGGGTCACTACCGGCCTCGGTGTGCTGCGTGGGGCGGTTCATGGTATCCCACCCTGCAACACACGTTTGTTGGCGTGCAATGAACAGCAACCACCGTGGCAGCCTGGCAAAAGCTTCCTACAGCTTGAGAGAGACCGTAGTGTCTCAAGTGCCCGTTGGAGTGGTAAAACCCTGCTGCACCGGCACTGAGGGGAGCTACCGCCGGTCACCCTGTGGCCTCCAGGCCAGAGGAGCAGCACTGCCGGGAAGCACGGCACGGCTTCACCCTCTGCGTCTCAGTTGTGCCCTAGGAGCCATGCCGCAGCATAAAGGCAAACAAACCGTCAGCATTGCTGTTCTTCGGCAGGCAGCTCGTGTTCTTTCAGGCATGAGAATGAACAGGCTGTTCACTCCCCTTTTTTGGGCCAGCACCTTGCATAAAGACTTTAGCGTTGGGTACAAAGAGATCTATTTACTGAGAAATTATTCTGTATGTCTGAAACGTAAGTAAGTCCATCCATTCCCTGCCCAGATCTGTTGCCCGTATAAGCAGAGAGTGATCAGTCCAAACGACGTTTTGAAAGCTATTATTTTTCTGCCTAGGGACAGTCTCTGGTCCTAAAAGTCTGTAGTTATGTAGCTCCTATAGCCACCTTAAAAAGGGATTTTAAAGATTTAAAGTATCTTGTGCTTTAGATGACACAGGGCAATAACCACTTTGTGATTTAATCACAGACAATAATAATTTTGTTCAGTGCATGATTCAGCTAATCCACAATTTGATAAACGTTCATCCTAAACTACAAACCCAAATAGCTTTCTGCAAATCCTGTTTGACACTTTAATGTTAAGACTGTATTTGATAAGCAATCTGTGCTGTACAAGAATATAGGGAGGGAAATTAGGAATTGTTATGCATCTATATGCATCCACAACAGTAATTCAAGGAAAATAAAAATAAACCTTGGCAATTACAGATAAATCTTTATGCAACAAGAAAACTCATATGTCTGGCTGGGTCTATACTGGATTGATACATGCTACAGCTTCCACAGCTCACGGAAAAATATAGAAATCTGTTTCCTCCTGAAAGAAGGTTGGAACCGTAACACAGACCCACCGTCTGCTTTAGCAGCGTCATTGATGCATTTACTTTCATTTTAACTTGTCTGAATGTTTACGAGGGCTGCAACAGAATCTATCACTGTAATTCTGAATAATTGTGAGTTCTTCAAGACTGATATCCAGGCCAGTCAGTTATAAATGTCTCAGTGTTTCAGTATCAGCATTCTCGCTTGTGATATCCCTGCAAAAATTATGGCGAGGAATGATAGTAAACCTCAAATTGCGAAGATTTTTCTCTGATGCTGTACGTGGCAGTTTCGACACTCAGCTTGAAACTCTGTAAAGGACCCTGCTTTTCCAAGAACAAACACCCCAAAATTTCTGCTCATCAAACACACCTAAGGGACTTGGCATTTACCTCCAAGCAACGGAAACGATCATGAAAATAATTTTTTACAGTTGAGACCATAAGTTTGAATGTGATCTCGCACTATTGTTGTGGGCAAAACCATATGCAAATGCTAATTACATGAGTCAGCAGTGTGCCCGTAGAGTGAAAAAGGCCAACCATGATCTAGGCTGCATCAGCAAGAGCGCAGCTGGCACGTCGAGGGAAGCGGTCCTGCTTCAGCCCTGGGCAACTTTACCCCAGAAGGTGGAGAGCAGAAACCAAACTAAGCAGCTTTGTCACCAGCACACTGAGACTGCACCTTCCAGCTACCCCACAGGTGTGCAAGGACCGCAGCCAGCCAGGGACTCACCAGAGTTGCCTGGCACAACTTTTGTGTGCTTGGATGGCCTGAGCTTGTATCCCACCCCAGCACCGCTCTCCTTGAAGCCATGTTTGCTTCTTGCGTCTTCCCTTCCCTGCGGCACATGTTCATTTCTCAGCTGTTGAGTTCTGCTGTTTCAATCGCTCTCTGCCACCTTATCTCTAGCATAACCCTGAGAATTGATATTCTGCTCTGCAAATCTTCAAGAATCCCAACACTACCATCTGAAGCTAGGATTTGGTGCTTAATATTTGTACCCTTAAAATAGATGTAATTATAGATTTGTGCAAAACACAAGTTATTTTTCCACATTCCTATGTTTTTATGTTGTTAGTGGTTACGGGACATGCTTTAGGAAAAACACTTCAGATTATTCATTTAAAATAACGAAATTATTTCTGATATAATCCCTGGATCTTGTGCATAACGAAACAACATCTGGTACAGAGATTAGAAAATAAATGTTCTTGGCTTTTTTTTTTCTTTTGTTAAACAGATGTTGTTGATACAAAACACAGAACTGTAAATCATAGCCTGCATGTGGACACAGACTGTCACTACTGAGCAGAAATTTACTGTGGCTAGATAGAGATTTGAAACAGCAATGAATCACTGGCTTAGTAACTTTATTCACGTGGGTATGGTTTCAATATTCTGACATTAAGTGCACATGTCCTTAAAAAAAGAACCTTTTAATGGCAGCATGGGAGGCTCTGGTTTAGTTCCAGCTGCCTCGGTGGGGGAAGCACAGCGTAATGCAATGGCAGCCTCTGCGCAGAGGCACCTGGCAGTTCTCCGTCTCCTCCTTCGCAGGTCATTGCGGTGCTGCTGTTGAATCCCGCAGGCTCGACTCCCCCAGCGCTGAGAGCAGCCCCTCTTAGTGCCACACCGTGCAGGGCACCCTGTCACAGGAGAGGGGCTGAGCTGCTCATCCAACCCCACCGTCGCCACCAAAACGCCCGCAGTTCTCACTTCGTTCTCCCTCTCCTTCTCTCGCTGCCCCCGACATCGTTTCAGCAAATTCGCCATTCGTTTGCCAGACTGGCTCATGCCTAGCTGAGTGGTAATGATATTTCTGCTTCCCCTTGACTGCGTTTAAAGTGAACAGAATTACGATGCTTCTCCTGCCCCTTGCCATTCCTCTCAAACTGCTTGCACCAGCATGCTGAAGCCCCCCTTCTCCTGTTCTTTTAATATTGATTTTCTTCTGCAAAACATGCTAGCAGGCGCGTTCCAGATACTGAACTCCGGACAAAAGCCAACAGCACTAATCCCACTGCAATGTAAACATACCGTACAGTATCATGCCACTGCTGGGGACAGAGATGTTGTCTGCTCCTTAGAGACACACTTACCATTCAGCTGGTAAGGACGCCACAAATTTTGACCTGTTTTTGTCAATGTAATTGCTGGTTTGATCCAGTGGATCAGGGTCTAACTCCATGGTTAAACTCCAAACCATGACCTCTACTTCATATCTTTTGTAGCACAGGATTCAGGCGCATACTTGTTGAAATTTATGGGGTTTTTTTGACATTTAGCTTTAATTTGCTGGTCCCGTCACCTTGTATTTTGTGAGTAATGTCCATTTCCTAGCTTTAGCTTCAATTTGGTGTAACAGAATCTTTGGGAAATACAAAGACTCAGCTGGAGACTCGTTTTTCAGAGGCTCAGGACTTGACCTTGTTCTCAGCTTTACACAGGCAGAGATTCGCTGATTGCAGCGCGATTGTTCTGGTTTAGGATACTGCCAGAGTCGAGGCATTTTGAATCCTGATCTGAATGTTCCTGCTTTGGGCCCATTTTGACTCTGATGTATTTTGCACATAGTGTGGTATGAAAGGGCAATTTAAAGAACAACATTTTCTTTTAAAATTAGTAAGAATTACTACCTATCACGAATGGGCTATACAGAACTGTTTTTTTAAGCAGCGATGTGATCACGCATATACCATACACGTGCATAAATGCACATACTTGAATATCAGTCAGAGGAGAGGAAAAAGATCTAGGTTTCTCTTTGAAGCGTCTCTTACAAAGCAACATCAAGCAATGGCCACCTTTCAGCCTTATGGGCCTGAAGGCTATCAACCTGCTCTCAAATCGCTTGCTCTGTTTAAATGCTTGCCATGGGTTTTGTACGTTCCCCTGCATGGCGAGCACAACTCCTTGCCTGCGCAGACGTGATGGCCAAGGAGAGGCCCCTGGGCAGGTCTGGCTGTGGCTGGGTGAGAGGCAGATCCCACAAGGTGCCATCTGCCTACTGGGAAGCACAGAGCACTTTTATTCCCTTTGGGAAATAGGTGGAAACCAGCAAAACCGGGCCCTCAAGGTGAAACGTCTATGCGTTCAGGTTCGTGTCTACTGTGCGCTGTTTTCAGAGGCTGCAAGCATAGATCAATAGAAGAAAAAACGACCATGGTACTTTGTGAACCTTTATCTGCCTATACTACATTTTCATTTAGTGCTCTTGCTCGCATTACTAGGAAAATATTGAAATGTATCCTCTGTACAGATCTGCTTTTTCTTTTTCTTTGTTTTTGTCAGCCCAGCATTTAAATATAGTTTGTTCTGTTCAATTAAAATGCATTTTCTCTTGAGAACAAGCAGATGATTGGTTTCACAAACCTGGAGTTACAATTTTCCTTCAGCAGCACCCAGCCAAATGAAAAACAGAGAGAAAATATTTTAATCACATGTGTATAAAATACACAGGGTTCATTAAATATGATTTAAAGTTGCCTGTTTGTTTTGGAGACTCTTTAAAGCTCCTACTACCCCAAACTCACAGAAGTGTAATGTGATTCCTGATCTATTGAATTTCGTAGGATGGCTGTAGTGGGTTCCATTATATATAAATTGGATGCAGCCAATTTACAATCTCCGATATACACTTTTATCTCAAAATGCCCTGTGAGGCAATTGTGTAAAGTACTTTATCAGGGATTGTTGTTGGTAATATTGCAAGATTTCATGATGTAAAAAATACATCAATGTCATTTAAATTGAACAAAATGGTTCCCGTTTTTTTTCCTGTAGAGCATTTTTAACCATCTTCTCAACAAATTTGTTCAATAAATACTGTATGAAACAAACATTTTGCACTTTGTCCCACAGATACAATTTGCCAACCTGATTGATTTCTTTCTCTACAACTAATCTGATTTCTTTAGGCTATGTATCTTCTCTTTTATTAAAGATGATGCAATCTTAGCTTTTTATCATACACACATTCACCACACTAAAAAGAGAGAAGATTCCGTGAACTAGCCTTGCAACCAAATAGAAAAACCTGACACAAATCTCATAAAGCTGATCCCAAAAGATAAATGGCACAATGAGACTGAAGTTATACAAATTCAGAAACTTATCCATGCAGAGTAATATGGGCCAGTGGATTTTTCTTCCCGTGACAGATACAGAAAACAAGTAACTTCATTGTATCTATAACACCTTGTAAAACAAGCTCACATTAATGTAGCACTCAACTCCCCCCAATCTCGCTGTCTCTGAACTGTGAGAACTCAGAAGCAGAACTACGTTTTTTGTAGCCTTTCCCTGTTTTACTTCTTACAGAATCTCACCGCTATGTTTTGAGTCCAACCAAAGTTACGCTTATTTACTTTTAAATGGTGTTCCTGGTAAGGCAACAACCTCAAACTCATCTCCCTGTCCTTTTACTAATTGCCCTTATGTCTTTGGGCCAACCTGTAATCCTTCCTTTGCTCAGCATCTGCAGTTATCTGCCTTGGCTGTGGACAATTTTGGAGTCTCTTTCCCATTCAAGAAGCCAGAAGCTTAGTACCACTGTAATACAAAGAACAATAATTGTTTTCAAATGTTGCAATAATATTCTCAAACAGCATTGAAGTGTTTTGTGTTTGTTGCTTCTCCCATACTGCAAAATCAAATGAATTCAGTTTACACACTTTGGGATCTGCTCATCACGCTGTTCCTCTGGGGTTGAACTTCTTATCACTACCTGTGACCCCAGTTAAGGTCGAGTTTTCATTAGGCAAAGCCATACGCAGCCAGTCCCAGGAGAATCGAGGCTCTGTTACTGCCAGGACTTTAAGCGCAACAGTAGGTGCCTATCCAATGCCTTGGAGAGCCTTTCCATCATTTGACATCCCAGAATAAAGGTCTGCCCACACACAGATCCATCTCAGGCCACATGCTTCTTTAACAAAGGGATAAAAGATGGCTTTTGCAAGCTGCCTGGAAAGTTAACAGCTCTAGTCTCTGGCAGGTCAAGGCGGGAATGGATTCCAGCAGGGAACCGCAGCCCGTGTCCTGCCAGCAGCACAGCTCGGCTTGAGGGCGCTCCAGCTGGAACACCTCCACTCCATGTTCGTGGGGATGTGCAAGTTTCAAGGAACACAGCCTCATGTCCAGACCTCTCGTCGAGTTTTTAAGGCCAGCAGCAAACAAACAAACAGGAACCCAACTCGGCTCATTTATTTTAATTTGCAAATTGAATGAATTGAAGTTGGAAGGAGGACAAGGAGGCTGTGACTACACTGTATTATCAAGGCAGAACCCGTCTTTATAGCAAAATCAGTCTTCGAAGCCTAAATACTGGTCAACAGACAGATGGGCAAATCTTGCAAACACAGAGGAAATCAAGCTAAGCTTACAACTGAGCCACAGTACCAGAGGGTCCAAAAAGACTAGTGCTGGCTAGTGTCAAACCACTGATTCCACACCTCGGGCGGAAAAACCTCAGATCTCAATGAATATACTTTTGGAGCGTTTTAGCCTCCACTCCGTAACTTGTAATTACATTACAGCTTTTTATTCAGAAGAGATTGCAAAGGAAAGAGCAAAAAAGAAAGGGTTGTGTTGGTGCTGGGACCTGTCCCTTTAGGAGTTAACAAGAACGTGAGGGGCTGAGCACGGAGGCAGCAGGGACAAGGGCACTGCACAATGGCACGGCCATTCCCTCACCGAGTCAGCTAGGGGATGAAGGTTACCCGCATACCCTCACTACACACAGCAAATCTGCCTGTGCTGCGGCACCTGTCGTTGATACCAATCTTTCTCCCGCTCCAGCTAATGGCATCATTCCTAAGGAGGCAGGATCGGATCCGTGGTTTCCCATTCAAGCAGCAACAGGATGATTAATTTTGCCTGTCTGGAAAGAATGTATATGAACTTACAGCCACTAAAACCTCAAGCTTTTACAAAGAGGCACCAAATGAAGCTCACCTTTCCCTTTATTTATCCATACCTCACACATCACCTAGCCAAGCAGGCCAACTAAATTATTGATGGCGGACCAAAGAGCCCATTTCTGGGAGGTGCAGAACCTTTGAAGTAGAAAATAAGATGCTCAGCTCTCTTGTAGAATAGGAGCTTTGTGCAAAGATGCAAAATCCTCATGTGATGCTAACTTTTCATGCTTTGAGCAACACACAAACGAGCAGGAAATCAGCTAATTAGGCACGTTACTGTAATTGCTTGTTTTATGAAGTGGAGAGGGAGGTGTTCAGCACTTCTAGAAGATAATAGAGGCAAACTTGTACAGAGAAGTAAAAATAGCAATGGACTACCTACAGAAATGAACGCTGTTTTTGAACAACAGGAAAAGCAACAACCGAAAAATCATTCAATACCTAGCAGCAGGAAAAACAACAACGCCTCAGGATATTCTGTAAATGTAAAACTGGATAACACTTGGGTTTATGAGGGGAGAGGGACCTCCCCTCATATACCCAAGCAGTGGCTGAACCTGTGCAAAGCACAATTCCAGCTCTATTTTAGTAACTCTGTATCACCACTCAATAGCTCCGAGATCCTCTGTGAATTTGAGGCAGGCCTTGATGCAGAAAAAGGAATTTCTCTGGGACCTGCTGCACCTAAACCGAAGCCCTGAACTCCCCACAGGGCCTGCGTCCATGTGGAAGGACACAGAGAGCTGCATTCTCGCTCGCTCTTCTATTTTGAGCAAAACAAAAAATGGGAGCAGTAAATCATCTATTTAGGCATATTTCTTTAATTGCTTATTTTATGAAAACCCAACTGCAGAAAAAAATGATGCTGTATTTCCTAGGAAATTAGCCTGTCAGGAGACCTCAGATCTTATTTAGCAGCTGGCTTTTGTGCTCTTGGTATTACTGCCATGGTAAGTAATTACTCATAATGTGACATGCATCATATCAGTCTTTTAAAAGTGATTATGAAAAAGTTGCATAGCTTAATGATATGTACATACATCTCATCCTTGCAAGTTTTGCTTTGATAACATCTGCTAGTTTTTGGAGGAAGGCCAATTTTAAAAAGTAAAATAAATCAGTCCTAACAATGGAAGCATTATTAGCTTCCCAAAAGTTATAAACTCCATGTCCCACTCCAGCAGAGCATTTGTGTGCAGAAGTCCTGTAAGCATTTTCAAGTCTGTGAGTTGCCAGATCAGAAACTTCATGTTGAACTAGAATTTATGATAATGAAGAAGCCTTAAAAATGCAGTTTATTTATAGTGAGCCAGTTTAAGAACCGCAGCTCACCGTCCCTGGCAGATTTAGCTGTAGCAGTTGAAGGGGTCACCCCTATCACCTGTGTGCCCTTTCTGCCTGCTGATATTATCCTACCTGTAAAGAGGCAACAGAATCAGTAGTGTGTTCTCTCCTCAACCAGTGCAGTTTAGACTGGCGTGACTTCGATGGCCATCAATTTTCACATTAGTACTCCGGGCTGCGAACTGCGGAAGCTCAAGAGCGAACAAACACATTGCTTGTCCTCCCCCCTCCGCTATTGTTGTGGTTAATTGCAACAGAAGGGTACGGTGGACATCTGGGGGAGGAAACTTCTTAAATTGTCTAGGATGAATCACCAGAGTGCATGTGAAAAACACCCGGAGTGTCTTCCTGACAACCACAAGGTCCCTTCTGCAGGATTCATGTTACTTTGGATTGACATTTCTTTGGTTTAGGTCATTCTCTCTACCCATACTGTGTTTAGCAATCCTCGGATGTAATAAGAATATCTATGGACTAGAGATAAAAATTAGCAGGGAAAACTTTTGCCTCCAAAATTCAAAAAGACGATAGATAACAGAATAGAAAAATCCTGGATGTCAGAACTTTTTTTCTTTTCCGAAGAAGTTATATTTTAAGAGCCGAGGTCAACAGCCCTCTTAGTACATATTATTTTATTACATTCTTTGACAAAAATCGACAGGAGTAAAGAACAGCTTGTTCCACAAACCCCGCTCTTCCTTGCCCGCCTGCTGTCAGCATACTCTTCCCTTTTCCTTATGGCACTTCTTCACCTAGCCTGTCTGTATTTCCTGTGGACCTGCCTCCTCTAGAGCCAGGGTTCCCCATGGTTTGCTCAGGGATGGCCACTGAATACACTAGACATCAGGCTGGGGGTGCACACCAGGATTTGGCATCGGTGAAATGACTTTACGTTCACTAACCCTGGGACAACTTCTCACTGCCCCAAGGTGTGAAAGGACAGGCAGCCAGGCTCACGACCCAGAGCTGTCGGGCTCTGCAGGCTCCGCTTGGCTCACGCTTCTGCTGTTTTGACAGTCAGCTACTTCTGCTGACGTTGGCTAAAATGAAAAAAATCCCTTTGCAGGCCACACATGGGTGTGCCAGGGACTACACGCAAGCAACTCTGGCTCCAGGAGGCAGCTTGTCCCCTGTCCCTGCTGCTACGCTGGGCAGTCACAGCCACCTGCAGCGACTCTGGCCAGGACCTCGCAGCATCACTGCTGAGACCTGAACCTGGGGAGCAGCTACGTGCTGCCACGGCTCACATCACACCTCCGCTCACCAGGTGGGAGCACGGCAAAACGCAGAGCAGCAAGGCAGCAGACAGAAGGATGCCGAGGGAACAGGGCTTGCGCTGCCCAGCACACAGCATGGGCAGAATGACAACTATTGTGAGGCTTCTCAGTGGCTCATTTGGCATTATTCCCAGTGCTGCTTTTGAATTTAATACCCACTTCTGGGTATCTGATAGAAAAAGAAGGCAAAAACATGAGGCTGGAGGTAGGAAGAAGAGAGACAACAGCACCAGCTCAAGGGAGCACTAAATTCAGGCCAATTTTCAAAATTCAGTATTTAAAAAACAAAACAAATCAAAACAACTAGAATTTTTCAAAATGGGGAATGCATTTTTCCTCATGATATGGAAATGGCCATAATATTTGGTAAATATTTCTTTTATTTAATAATTTAAAACAAAAAATAATGAAAAAAGCTGACACCTTCAAAATATTTAAAATGAAATAGTCAGTTAAAATATTTTGTCACATTACCAATGGCAGGTCATTGCTGTGACACAAAAGTGCTTTTAAAAGAACTGAATAAGAAAATCACTGTTCAGAATTTCAGGCTGGTGTTGCTCACCCTGTCTCTTCTACTTTGTCCTTATGATGTTGATGGGAATTTTGCTTTTGATTTCAGTGGAAGTGTTGGGATCCTGAGTAGCCTGAAGAGAGACTTAAGATTAGGAATTTGCCTTTCAGGAGGAATACATTTACAAATGAAACAAGATGTAAAGGAATACTTTTAAGATACTATCACGGTATAAAAGGCTCATGGTCCCAATGACTGCAATGGCAGGAGAAGAGAACCTTTAATTTCCCACCAAAGATTGCCTTGCTTTAGGGAGATGGTCTAATGCATGGCAGTATCCTTTACTCTTACGAACATAGCCTGGTTTTAGAGCAGTTTTCAGCTGATTGAGGAGTTATGTAATTGCACCAATTACATCCAATTACATAATTAGAGTAAATAAGTAATAATATAATTAGGTGCTGTAATTATGTAGTTATGACAGGTAGCACTAATGCTGATAAAATCCATTATGAAACTTGCTAAGAACTGTGGACAGGGCACATGAGAACAAAACTTTTAGGGCTTCATTTGCTAAAGTCTTTCATTCTTCCAATGGGAAAAATAATTAATTTAATTACTATGCCAATAGCCTTTTATTTTTGCAAATGAATGGAGGCACAAATCATAGGCTAATTCATATCTCTCTGTTTTGCAAAAAATTCAGTAACTAATCATCTACATTTTTTGCCTCCATTTATCTATTTGCAGCTACCAAAGCTTAGCTGAAATCTGCATGTACAAATTGCACCTCTGAAAAGAGAAGTCTAAAAATTTGGACGTTAACCTTCACTGTTCCAGTTATCGCATTAAACTGTCTCCTCTGACAAATGGTCACAAGGAACATTCAAAGACTGCTGTATCAATGTAATACAAGTTATGTGCATCTCTCTGGGTTTGCTAAGGATGGTATTGCTGGTCAAATGGGTCAGATAAGTTTTTTTCTGCAGGAATGAAAATTCAATAGGGGAATCATTCATGCAGGTTCTCAGTGCAAATGGAAGGCATGTAGCCAGCTTTTAAAAATTTCTGTCTTTTTGGATATTGTATAATACCTGTCTGACTTCATAAAAGAGGCCTGGATAACAAACAAATAATAAAACCTACTGCCCTGATTTAATATTCATTAATATTTCACCCGATAACTGATATAAGATAGTGTGCAAGGAGAATGGGCACCCCTGCAAGATCTGAAGTGCTTTATTCCCACCAACATCTCCATAAAGTAACTGTCTGAAAAGCTAGAGGTGTGTAAATGGTGTGTTGTTTTACAATACCTTTTATGCTTGATGCTTTTTTCTAAAAAGAAAAAAAAAAAAGAAAAAATAATACCTTGCTTTACGAAAGCTGGATAGCTACTGATTACTTCTGTCACTGCTCAGAGCAGTATGCTAAGCACTGAAGCAAATACAGAGCTCCGGGGAAAATCAAAATCACAGGGAACATTAGGAGTTTGCAGCCGATGTCCACAGTCCAGAGGAAGAAAGCAAAAGTCCTCTGCCCCAAGGTCTTTTGAGGCCAGAAACATGCAAGATAATGGGAATGCCTTGAAACAAGACACCCCTGGAACAGAAATACAAGTGAACTTGGAAACCTGCAAAAATATTGCCTTTGAGTGAGGGGTGTGTACAACATCACCTAGAAGTTTCTTTCCCCCTTTTGAACTGGAAAACTGGGAAAGTGAAGTTAGATGCGTAAATAATTCCCATCCCTCTTGGCACCCAGCCTTTCAAATAATATTCCAAAACAAGAAAACCATAGTATTCCTGCTTTTTTCCAGTTGTGCTATCAGCAAGTCTTCAAAACCAGATGCTTCATTGTTTGCTGGACAAATGATACATAAAAAAGACGGAGAGTCATAATATAGACAGTCATATTTTTGGGTCCTAATGGGTCTGGGCAATGGAGAAAAGAGGCTATCACAAATTGTAGATGTTTTCCCTTGTGCTTAGTTAATACTGATAAGCACTACAATGTTACTTTTTGCAATACTTTGCAAGACAGTAGTAGACAAGTACAAATAATAATTGTTTCCTAACTACAGTTGTAGGGGTAGTGAGGATGATACTTGGAGCTAAACCCTACTTTCTATTAAAGAAGTGACCGCAGCATAGCCCAAAATTTTGACCTACGTGTATTTAAGGATGAATCTGAGCCTTGAAGATTGGATTTGGGTAGAAATTCTCTCTAAGTAATCTGGCTGTGAAAACACAGAGTTTGGGTTTGATCCATTAAAGCTACAGAAGCAGCCATAAAAGGCATACCTTATCATAATAAAAACTAGTAGAGCTAAGAGAGCTTTTCCAGGAGTATGATTCATGGAGTTTTTTCGGTCATATTCTGTATCACCTGAAATATAAAATCTCATTCCACCTTGTCCCCTTCAAAGAGGTCCTGAGACTGCCCTGTTCTTCCAACCACCCTACTTTTATAAATATTTTTCGCATTCCCATCCACCGCCAGTGAGCCTCATTCAGCAATGAGTCAGTTCCGCTGGCAAGCACAAGTTCCCTTGCGAAAGGTTAATTTGAAGTCTCCCTCTCTTGTGCCAGATCCTAACCAGAACTTGGTCTCTTACCAGGGACTTGGTCACCTCTCCCAGCATCACAAGAATGGTCGCTCAGCTTTCAGTCTGTCACAAAGTCTGAATCAGCTTCTCTCTCTGTCTTCAGGACAAAAACCATACCTCAAGCTTAATTTCTGCATGGAATGTAGTACATCTCACATGCTACATTCATTACTATCATGCTGTGTTTGAAACACACCAAGCACATACACTACATCAGCTCATAGGGCTGACAGCTGCAAAACTACCTCTGAGTGTTTTCCTTTTGACTCTTCTTTTGGTCATAAGCAAAGTTGTATCTCTAAATCTCTTCTTCCAGCTGAATATCATACTTTCAGAATATTCCACTCTTCCAGTCAGATTGTTTTGTTTCATTTCGTAATATTCCTTGTACCATGTGGTAAACAGTAATCTCTCTGGCTCCAAGAGAATGAGTCCCTTTTTGTTCACTTAAGCAGTTCCAATTGCTTCTGCTATGCAGCACTAGTATTTCTGCTGCACACCTTCCCTAGATTTTGTACCAGGGAATTTAAACTACACAAAGATACAATTTCTAATCCCACACCAGCTTCTTGTAGTTTGCTCAAACATTTTTTTCCTCTTTTTTTCCACCCACTCCTCCATTTCCTCGTCCATTCCATGGAAGCTTTACGCTTCCATATATACCTTACGCTTCCATATATGGACCTTACGCTAGGTCCATATATACCTCTCCCATCATTCAGAGCAACCATTACCTTTATATATAGCCACAGAAAAAACAAGCCTTCCTTCAGAGGGTCTTAATAATCCCAAAATCTGGATTACTACTAACCACTTAAACCACCAGCATTCTGCCACAGAGGAACAGGGGCTTTGAGAAATCAGTTCAGTGCTTGAGGTCACATGTGTTTTGGTGCTTTTCTGTTAATATTTTAGATATTCAAACAGGAGTTCCCACCATTAATGCAAACGTAAAATACTTGAGTGAATTACATCAGAAAAGTCAAACCACTGCTGCCACAGGATGAATACACTTACTATGAATATTAATGCATCTCCTGGAATGAAACATTAATACTTAACATACATGCTTGCAAAGTTTAAAATCATACAAACATTGCAGGGAGAGGAAGAGGAGTAGAGAAGGAATAGACAAATGAGACAAGCCCTAGAGTCTGGAGATATTACTGATTCCACAAATTAAAGTGCATTTCTGAGATAACCTAAAATATTTTCATGTGTAAGAGGACAACTTGCCACTATGAATAATTTCCTGTAATGGAACAGAGGATACAAGCATTTGTTTTAGTTTTTCTATCTCGCCCATCATACTGCAGAAGTATAGATCCATTACTGCCTAACAGTATAAATGCTCTGAGCTGGGCAATGAGATTAATGGTTCAACATTTCCATGGACATAGCCTGTTCCTCTGTACCTGAGCACTGAATTCCCATCACTTGCCACACCACCTTCCCATGTAAAAGTGTTATTTTATATATATATAAATTAATAATATTAATAAATTATAACATATAATATAATATACTATAATCGATAAATTATAATATATTATATATTATATAATATAATACCATAATAATGGTATATTGGTAAATACCAATATAATACAATAATAATATATATATATAATACCACTAAAAGTGGTAATAGCACTTACAAAAGCTCCATTTCATCGCAGTATTCAAGCATGCACTCCTGTCTAAACACGAGCCGTTCCACTAATGCAAGTTCTTCAAGGTAAGCTCTGCATAAGCCTGCGTAGTGGGTGGGAGTCATCTCCTCTAACTTTAGCCAGCTCCCAATTAGGCATCTTGTCTAAACTAATCATTTAGGTTCTCAATGGAGTGAGAAAAGCAATGCCAGGGTGAGTCACCTCAGCTATCCTAGACACCTGTCTTAAGGCAGGATAAATAACCCAGCTTTCTGCACTGACAGGGCAGGGAGCTGGGATCGATTTAAGCCAGGTGCCTACGCGAAGACAGCTGAAGTTAAAGGAGAAGAGTCTTCCCCTTGGCTAAACTGAGGACTAAAAGGGCACCCAGCACTTCACTAGTGAGGTTGGGTAGTATGTATAATCAAAGGCTCTATGAAGGATAACAGAGCAGATACTCTCAATAAGAAATGTGGCTCCAGAAATGCATGAACAGCAAAGCCTGATGCACATTTGGTTACACCCTCCTCTGGGATTCAGACATAGGCCAGCTCTGCAACCACAGACCCCGGCACAGGCCCTGAGCAGTGCAATACCTGCCAGGAAGTCCACAGGAAGAAAATGCTGCACCAGAATATCCCAGCAGGTAGGAAGAATTCCTCAAAAATGAAGCCCCAAGCCGGGCAGCCTTGATAATCCATGCCTCTCTCTCACCAGAACGAATCCTCTTTGGTAGCAGGCTGGAATGAAATGTAATCGACCATCTCTCTGCTCCAGTGTCACCAAATTTCCCTCTCTGAATCCAAGTCATACTCTCACTGCTTCACGAGGCAGTTTCTGTAGCTCTTCAAATCCCTGCAGCAGCTCTTCTTGGTCTTTTCAATAGATTGTTCAGAGCAGTCATAGGAGAAAAGCACTAGCCCTCGACACTGACCCTGCGTTTCACTGTTCAGCAGGAGACGTTATTTTTCTGGACAGCAGCCCAGAGATACTGGACAAAGCCGGAGCAGCAGCAGATGTTATGATGCATGCTCTTCTGCCCCTGGTTTGGCTAATGAGGCAGCAGAACCCACAGAGCATGAGAGCGCTAACGCCAAACCGGAGACTGTGGCCTGTGCCTTCATCTTTTTCATTATGTTTAAGACTGGGCTTTGTTGCAGACTGTCTAAGACATGTGAAAAGGTCTTTAAAAATACAGATCGATGCCTCCTATTGTTCAGAGAGAGGGATAAAGAAAGATATTCTCTGTTCTAGCTGCAAGGAGCATCTCTCAGTTGCATAAAGCACGTGCCCAAATTGACTTACCACAATCATTTGCGCCACGTAGCTCTCCGGGCCAGTGTATTCAGTTGGATCTTTAACTTTGACAAGAACTATAAAGTATAAATAATGCCACATGTTGTGTTCTGACTTTATATGCTCCTCAAACGAAACGGTCTTGTTATCAAATTTGTCTCTCTCCAGTCCTGCAAAAAGACAGGAACATAATGCAAAAAATAATCTTCAACATAAAAATACCCAAATCTGTTAAATATGTTAGAGAAAGGAACCCAACTTAATTTAAAGGATCATAAATTTGAAGGATCTTAATTTAAAAACTATAACCGCATACAGTAACTGCCAGGCAAGAAATACCAGGCCAGAAGGCATTCCTGACAGAATTCTTTCAGTGCGGCGTTTGTTCTCTTTTTTGATATTTCCTCTTAATAACAGTAACAATATAATAAATATGTTACAGTTTTACAGTGCCTTCTATGCTGAGGGCTATAAAGTGCTTTACAAGTGTTGGCTCTGATTCTTTCTAAATGTATACCGGTAAGCACACAGCGTGCAATCTAGGTCCTGATCTTCCAAAGATTTATGCACACGTTTAGCATCAAGCATGTGAATAGTCCCACTTAAGCTGCAGTGGGATTGTTTGTGTGCTTAAACCTGGCAGTGAGGGTGACTCTCTGCAGCTTTGTAGTCACAGTCTTTACAGAGCGGTAGTCATAAGACGTTTTTATTTTTTTCATGTAACGTGTCAAATCTCTGAAGAAGAATACCACAGTGAGGAAGGAAAGGATTCACAAATGTTTGCCTCAGTGTTACGGCTTTCCTCCCTGGATCTCTTGTGGAGCCTTCCACAGACACTAAAGCGGTTGTGCTCTGCTCTAACGTTCATCCCTGTCAGTACAACCATGGAAACAACACCCAGCCTACAAAAAAGAAAGTATTTCTAAAGTCCCCTGGGGGAATGAAGGTCTGCCCCTCTTTGTGCACCTCAAAATAAGTGCAATTTATCTGTGGGTTTTGTAGGGATGATTTTCATTTAATTCTTTTGTTCCCTGTTTCACATCACCTTCTGAAACAGGCGGATTTTGCCGTTGTTACCCTTCTGGAATGCACTGTCCTGTGAAATAGCAGGCTGTACTTTCATCTGCATCATGCTTTGTGAAATAAAGTCAGCAGCTGCACCATCTCCGTTAGTGGTGATGATGCGAGTGTGAGACATGGTTCTTCTCCCTCAGATCCTGGGTAGAGACTGTGAAGCCACCTCTTAGCAAAGCTAGCTTTTGACTCCTAAACCAAATCTTTTTCCTACTGAGAGGGAATAAATTTGGAACCAAACTCTGACATTTTTACAGACTTTCCTTGTAGAAGATAACCACCCCTTAGGTTCACACTTTATTTATTGAGGAGTAGTTCATTTTACTCCTTTCCCCACCAAATGTCTCAATAGCTCAGTAACACCTACCACAGATGAAACAGGTTGTCTTTAGTATTTCCTCCTTTTTCTGCTTTTCACTCCTGAGATCAGCAAATGTGTCAATGATGACTCCAAAGATTAGGTTTAGAACAATAATTATGACAATGAAGTAAAACAGAAGATCATAAACAACTCGCGCAGCAAACAAGGGCTCCTGAAACAATAATAAGGTTGCAATAAGATATAAAAATAGCACACCTCTAAAATATTAAACAACATTTTCACATTAGCTCAAGCAAAACTAGGCATCTTTCTTTTCATATGCCAAATTCTGCTAGCCTTACTCACAGAAAGAGAGAGGGACTACCTACATGACTAAGCAAAGAAGATTTGGCTTCATGTGCTTTTATCGCTTTGGGACTCCTGTCGTCCTTTACGTTATTTCACACAGCATGAAGAAGAGACTAGTGTGTGTACCGGATGCAGTGTAGATGCATTAGTGTAGTGCTCGATTGAAGATAATTACCTTGCCAGTACAGAAACAGGGAGATGCAGTTTCTAGTACCCACTGAGAGCAATGATACCTCTTCTTAATACTGCCTTGTGGCATACAGGGATATGCTTACGGTATGTCTTTGTGGAATACTCCAGACTGATGCCAAGTTTGCACACCGAACAACTGGAAACCAGGGGAGCATGCTTGCGTGATGCCAAGGCCAGGCTACTATACTCTGTGCCCAAGCAGGGTATGTTCATGGTTTTAGCACCGTGCTAATGCAGTCATACAGCTGTAAGCTGGCTCACAGAGGGCAGACCAAGCTTGTGTCTTTCGGGAACACAACATGCACATGCACACACACATACATACACACATGCATGCACACACACATGAAGTGCTCATATTCCCAATTTCATCACACTCTTGTTTTTACATCATAACTACTTTCCTTCTTGCAAAGGCTGGACTGGACTCCCACTGACACCTCTAAAAATAGCAAAGTTATTCTGTGGCAAACAGGAGACTACACTCAGTGCAAGGAGGAGGAACATAAAACCCAAGGCCTTTTCTTCACCATGATACTGAATTGGCAGTCACTGATTTTCTCAGTTTTCCACCCATTCATTGGGATAATAGTGCTACCCTTTGTGAAGTGCTTTAATGTGGTTAGCATTAAATAACTGCTAAGTGGCAAGGGTTATTTTCAAAGTCTGTGAGTGTTTACAGACTTCATGGGGATGGACTATGGTTCCTGTAGAACCTCCCAGTCTATGAGATAGGACCTAGATTCCTACTACCAGCACAAGGAGCTCTTCCATCCAGATCCAAGTTATTTATAACACAAGGATTAAATTCACAAGTAGGAACTCTACTGAGATCCTACTTGTGAATTTAATCCTTGTGTTATAGTGTGGGTCACCAAGCAAAGTGCTGCTAGATGGCCTTTATTTATGATGTTCTTCTTGAACTTAAATAAAAATGCATAAAACCACCCAAATAGTATGAGTAGTCCTTAAGTGAATTGAATTTTGGAGGAAACTTCTGGAAGAGGACATATACCACGATACATGAAATTCTGTTTTGACTGCAACGCTAGTTGAGTACAAGTAAACAATAGGACCTATTCCAGGGCAGATGCCATGCTGAATTTCAGCTAAAAATACACCTTATGTACTACAGTGGAGAGTCTTGACATATACTCATCAATAAATCCCTTTCAAAAGTTTGCATTTATAATTCTTAGTGTAATAGAAGAGTGATCCAATCCAGCAACACTTCTTAGCAGCGCTTGGAAGGTTACAATACGCTCCAGTTTTCCAGAAGGGGTAAACTACTACCTAGAGTTTCTTTCTTCAAGTATCATCATCACACCAAGCTTAGCTCTTCCCATTAAATATTCCATCTGGGATGTAAAAATTACATGGATAAATCAACTGTGTGACATTAGAGCAGACTACATACAAATACTGTCTATAACCTCCAAAAACTGACTTTGGCATTCATGAGATGCACAGGGAGTAATGCATTTCCTCAGCCAAAACACTTACATCTTTGGAAGGCTTTCTGAGCACGTCTCCCACACCACCACCATTTCGCAGGCCTTGGTTTAATACGGTCACAATGCACATGAGCAGGGTGTCACAGGTCCTTTCTATTCCATCCTCCTCCTCTTCACCTGCGAACAGGAAAGCAGCAGCTTTAGGAACCACAGCATCAAACGATCACTCATCAAACAAAGCCACAATTCTGTATTAGAGAAAGCAACTGCAATACACATCTGCCTTTCATATTCTTCAGCTAGAATTTCACTGATCATCCCTATCCATTTGCACATCGCTGCTGGTGACATACTTAGGCACATCAGGCATACTTAGCCTGAAGAGAGACAGAGAAAATCCCAAGCAGTTCTCCCACCAGTAACTCTGTTAATGACCCAGAGCTGCCATCTCTATTCACAGGAGTACCCCTTTCCTTGCAAGTACTCCCACTGGTTTCAGTATGACTGCTTTTTCAGTGGGCCTCCTAAGTGCGCAGCTGACACATACAGGAGAAGCAATATAAACACAGAATTAGAAGCACATTCGTAAAAGGATTGTCTTCCTGTGAAATCACTCCTCTACCTACTCATGTACAAGCCAAGTCATGTTAGCATTTCAAATCATTAAGGAGGGGCTGGTTTTTATGCGGGTAAATCCGTCCATGATCTTTCCACTAGCACATGTGCCCAAGCACAGGTCTGATATACATTAAATGAAAGACTCTCCCTGACCTCAGCTTGAAAATTTGGATTCTATTCTTATCTCTGCTGCAGAGCTGCTGCGTGGTTTTGGCTGAGCCACAGAGGGTACTATTGTGCAGGCGATATTTGAACGTGCAGAGGAGCTGGGCTGGAACACCAGTCCCTGGAGGGACTTCATCTGCCCCGGCCAGAATTCCTCCCACCATGCACTCACCCCCATGCTGTGGCTGCATCAACAGCCTCCTTTTGAAGGGCCCTGCTTGAGTTGTTCCCCGTGTCCTGCTGGCTTGCACTGAAGGGTCAGGACTGTGACTGCTGTTTCTCCTGCCTTCCTTTCTCTTTAGGGATACGTTTGCTTAAGCAGTGAAGGCAGCGATTCTCACTTGGTTTGCTTCGTGCACTTATTGTAATGTAGTTTAATAAATAACAACATCCTGCTGTGATAGTTAACTGAAACAGCATATTTAACAGCCCCAAACCACCACATCTGGGGCACTGAGATAGACTTTGATAAATTGAATTGACTGAAAGCACTCACATTACAGACAAGCAATTTGGATTTAAAACGTGGGTTCCCAAATTGCGGTGTATGCATCATGATTGGTATTTGCAGAACGGAGCTGGTATCTGCTGCCTTTGCCACCACTGCTTTTGCTACACAAGCAAATTAAATGAGAAAGAACTCCTGATTTAAGGAACTCTGAGTAAAAAGAAAAGCAAAAGCAGACATCAGGATAGACTTCCCTATTAAACTATACGGTCATTACACACATTACTACCACTAATAACTCCAGATTTTTTTAAAAAAATGCTTAAATATTGAAACTGAAAAGATCGAAACAATAAAACCTTTTTTTCTCTGTCACATCTGGAAATTTTTTACTAGCACTATGACCTTAGTCATACCAATTCACCTCCTCTGCTTTTGTACCCTCCCTTTATTTCCTCGTCCAAACATTACTCCATCAATTTTTTTGAGCTAATATCTGTGCTTGACAAGATGACCATCCACAAGATAAATTAAAAACCTTTATACAAGCCACAGGTTCTATTTCTTTTAGATAACTACAGAACAAGATTTTCACTGTTCACAAGACCAGGGTCATGTGCTGGAAACAGCAGATGGTCAGATTCTGGTGAACGGTGAGGATACACCAGGGCTGCGAACAGGAAGCTGCAACACCACAGAGAGTTACCTGCTAGGAAGTCTAACTCACAACTCTCCATGTCCACCAAGATGCAAATTCAGAGCAAGCCCAGACGCAAGATACCAGTCATCAGCTGACTGGCACATCTTCCAACACAGAGAATCAGCATCCCATGTTGCATCCAGAAGAGCAAGCTCAGGTTGCTCTTTGCCAGAGAATCAGACAGCAGGCAGCCTGAAGCTGGCAGAAACCTCCACTGCAGTAATGTAGGCTGTGGAGAGTGTACAGACATCTGTATGTCTACTCTACTTCCACTCCCAGATGTGGAGCAACAAGAGCTACCTTCAATCTGGGAGCTGGATAACCCCACGGGCACATGTTCTGCCCCAGCTGGTTTGCCCTGGTGCTCAGCAGCGCTCATTTCCTAGACTCATCTCCTGTCAACACAAACTATGCCCATACTACCAAAAGGAGTGGATCTGTAGGTGAAATGTTGCTAAGGACCCAATGTCGACACTAATTGATGTTCAGGGGGTTTTATTTACAACCAGCTCCAGTCTGGTGAGTGGCCCATTAGTGGCTAGACAGCATTAGGTAGGCTGTCTTCTTCTTAAGTTTAATTCAAAGTTAATGCAGGTTAAGTACTAAGACCACCCCACAATGTTAATCACAGGGTAGTAAGTGGGATGATAGGAAGATTTACTTCAAAGATCCTCATCTGATGGCCCCCAGCTACCTGGCTTCTGGGCCTGATCGCCCAACACAAGCACAGGCAGGGGAGACACACGAGGGTCCACGTGGATCTAGCTGAACTTGCACAGCGCGGTACCAGACCTGGGAGTGGAAGGAGTCTTTGAAAATGTCCCCTTTTACAAACAGATATCCGTGCACCTTTCTAGCACAGATCTTTATGGGCTACAGAGTGCAAAGAGCCACATACTATAGGATGTGAAGTTCCTTTAAGTAATTAAGTGCTTCACCAAGCAAAGATTAAGTGATACAGAAATGCCTTTGGAGTGAAGAGTGGGAGGGAGATGAGACAAAATATTTTTATGCTGACAGCTCAGTGCAGCAGTGAGGAAGCAGGCTGTAGACAGGGGACGCTCTCTGAGTGGAGCAGACTGGCTCCCAAGTTAACTCCCTCACCAACATGAGCAACGACTGAGCACATGTTCAACCAGTGAAATTCAAGGTAGAAGCACAGTCTCACCAGAACAAATGATTAGCGGTGATCTGATCCGAAAAGCAACGTATTTATGTCTCCACTCTGGACCTGAGATGACATTGAGAACATTTTATGTTTCCTACAGACAGCTGTGGACTTCTACATGCTGCTACAATGTGAATCCCACCAAATCTCAGCCTGAACTGCCTTTGCATTCCACTGCGCTCACGCTTTTGCCAGGAGAGAGATCTGTCCCAGGAGAAGACTGAAGGCAGAGCACTACTTTTTGACAGGTGATTCACCAGCTAAGATGAGCAAGACTGTTCTTGCTGAATGTTGTTTTTTTAATGTTACTGGATTAATAAAAGTTCTCCAAGATTAAGTGACAGTGCACTCAGATGTTTTGTATAGCCCCCTTTCATCATTGTTTAATTTTAAAGAAACAGTATTCAAACAATAAGAAATGTGAGATTTCTATCATTTAAAGAGCTTGGCAAAAGCCACACTGCATCTCTTCTGACTGATTGATTACTCTTTGAATGCAGCAGCTTTGCCAATAGCTCTTAGACTGTTTTCTCTATCTAGTCAGACAGCTTCCCATGTTGTTTATGAGGCCTGTTTACACACCAGCTGGGGAGAAAAAGCCTACTTTTATAGCCCTCTCCCCGACACCCTTGATCCTAAAAACTCAAAAATTAGTAGTGGAAGAATAAGGCCTGTGAAACAGCGTTATACTGGAATACAGGATAGGAAGGGACCACTTATGTCCTCAGCTTCAGCCCCCAGCAACCACAGGTAACTGTGGCAGTAAATATTTTAAACCTGTAGACCATCTGCTGTGCACAAACCCACACTGCAAAGGCCACAACACATTAAAATGAACTTAACATCTGTAGTGAAAGACCAACCATCACAACTGGACTGTGCCACAGGAAGAGAGTAGGACAGACGGAGTTGCACCACCATCAAAGGTCCCTGTCTAGCAGCGTGTTTGGCCAACAAAACTCCCAAGTGACCCTGTAGCCTGAAACTACAGAAGAGGGCAAAGCACTCTGTCAGCCTCATCTAGGAAAAATTCCTTCCTGACCCAATATCTGGTAACTGGTATCTGGTAACTGTCCCAGCAGGATACACTGGTCAGACCTTTTATTTTGACTGAGCATATGTAAAGTTGACAGGATCCTTCACAGAATCATAGAATAGTTTGGGTTGGAAGGGACCTTTAAAGGTCATCTAGTCCAACCATATAGATCAGATTCATAATGCAGTTATCAAAGTAAAACCAGGTGGACTCATCTGCTGAACCAGAGCAATTAAGCTCTTCACTTGCCACAAGCACGAAGCAACACAGCTTGGGTATTGCAAGAAAAGCTTGCAACAGTCTGCATTTCCTTGCATTTGCCACAAGCTAAGAATGCATAGATGGACTGCTGCCTGCGCTTAGCTGAGCCACAGTAACTTGTTAAGACATAGTAACTTGATCCTGGATCTGGGCTCCTAGGTCTTCTGGCTACTCTACAACCTTGGCCTAGAAGCATGTAAAAAGTATACACAAAAGCTTGCTGATATATGCTGCGCCATTAAAATCAACTTATGTGGCCCTAAATGAATCTAATAGTGGCTCAGTGTGTGCAAGTGAGGATGCTGCAGATAAGCAGCAAGCTTTTTCTCTCAGCAAAGTCAGCTGGAAAGAAGCGACCTGTACGTTAAAGCATAATGATTCAGCAAGCTCTTTTAGTAACAGAATTAATGTCAATGCAATTGGAAATCAGGTGTGGGAAGCATTCGCATTAAAGGCAAGCTGCCAACCAAGCTCCAAGCCTTGCGGAAGTTGAGCTCTTCTGACTTACAACTATGATCATCACTCCTCACACTAGCAAAAGTCTTCGCAATAACAACACACAAATCCCTCTGTTCTAACTGATCGTCAGTTTGGGGGAACTTTTGTACTAACCTGGGTTAATAATTGGGATGCTTGTGGAACAGTTCTCTTTTGCGCAGGCTCCCACCATTGATGTGAGGGTTGTAGTGGGGACTTCACCAATACCTGTGGAAAAAGCAGGATATGGACAAAAAGACAGATACTGCATCAATACAACGTTTTAAATCATTATTTTCTAGAAGTGAATCACTGATTTTAAAAGTTGAGAAGAAAAAGCAGAACAAATTATACCACCAATTCCTCCTTCCTCAAACAGTCTGCCTCAACAGCTCAAAGCAATCACAAGGAACAAAACCACAGTTTTATATTTACTATATATCACAGCTATTCCCATTTCATCTCCTGAAATTAATGAATCTACATCAAATGCTGCTACTTCTGGTTAGAACAAAATATATTCAAAGCAAGAAACAACTGTCAGATATGAAAATAATGTCAGTTTTAAAACCATTAGATAAATTATTCACAAAAGCTGACAAGAAGGACACCAAGCTGATGTTCAGTTATCCTGAATGTAGAATATTTAAGAGTTTTCAAGGATTATAACACAGTTTGGTACTCATTTGTAAATATGTATGGGTTCGTGTAAAACACTAATTTAACATTCCCAAAGTGGGTAAATGTGTACATCAGCTTGATTTTATCAAACCAATTTTATCTTGTGCATCTTCAACAATTTTCTGCATTTCAAATCAGAGATACAAAAAGGTTTAAGGAGAAAAAAAACGAAGGCAAAATCATACAACCAAAGTAACAGTCTAAGACAATCTGTGTAACACAGAAAAAATGTGCTCTGACTTTCTGTTTGTGCTACTTTATAAAGAAAAAATTTAAAGCACTTGTCTTGGGATGCATAATGTTCCATCAGTATATCATCAGCATATTTTCTTGATGAGTTTTTGATCAGGAATGGCAATGTATAAAGCCAGCAAGAATATATCCACACCACAAAAATCTGCCAAGAACGCAACAGAAGAAACATAAACACACAGGAACTACTGCACTGGACCAGACCAGTGCTGCGTGTAGGCTCGCATGTGTTCTTCTACGATGGCCACAATTATCTTTCAAAGTGAAACTTCAGATCGTAAGTTCTGTCCCAAAAATGAATGGTAAGTCACATATAAGCCAACTTAGACCTTTCAAGATGATCAGTGGCAAAAAGCAAGGTGAGTTAAAGAAATCTGTCAGGTTCCTTTTTTTTCATATGGTATCAAAACAGCTACATGAGTACACCATGCCCATGCGTTCTGAACGAGCTTTGCCTTGTTTGTGTGCTTTAGGTCCTGAAATAACAAATTTAGGAAAAAGCTGGCAAACACTGAGTGCACACAGGCCAGGGTGGACCCCACTAGTTGTTCTGTGTTTGTGTACAGGTCTGAAGAGCTCAGCATTTGGGAAAATCATGCCTCTGTGAATTTAATCACAAGCTATTCTCAGGTATTTCTATGCAGACAGTTACTTCTCTGCCCATGCTCCCAGCAGGCTGGTTGGCAGCATATACAAAGATCTCAACAGACCAGACCTGGCTTTTTTTCTAGCAAAGCAAGTCTGTAACTCTCTATCCACATTGGTAAAATATCTCATTCCAGAAAGTTGAAATCCTGGCCTTTTAAAAGTGGTTAAAAATCTCCCAATGATTCACTGAAGCCAGGATTATACACTAATGGTGATGTTCATGAAATACACACTGAATTTAAAAGATGGTCCAGGAAATCTCCTATCAGCAGAAGTGTGCATTCTGTAATAAATTTCTGCTGGATGAAGCTTAAAAAGTAATCAAATTAATACATCTAGTGAACATGTTAAGATCACATGCCTCACGCAGTACACAGAAACTACTACGAGCTGCTTTTAAGGTGAATAGAGAACCAATAGAATCCACTTTGAGTTGCTCTTCCAAATGCTTAGGAAATTTAGATTTTTTTTTTTTATATTAGCATGAGATAGAAAAGAAAAGGTAGTAAATCAAGTGTGAGCGTTAGATTTCACTATTTCAACAGATAAACCTAGCCTAAAACAACCCTACACATTAGATTTTACTCAGAGACTTAATTTAGTCCTAAGGTATCCAGAGTTAGTTCTGCTCCCACAGATAGAAACAAAAAAATTAAATTTCCTTAGAGCAAAGTTAGGTTAGACAGACAGAAAAGGGGTACATCGGAAGCAAATTTTAATATAAAAAACAATACCTGCAACAGGGGTCCTGATTTTCAATCTGTCAACCTCCATGATAAAGTCATCTTTCAAGAAGAGGAACCCAATGATGGAGAAGAGATAAACTAGGATGAGTGCTAGCACTGCAGTGAGAATAATGGAACGACCATTCCGGGTAACACTTTTTATCACATTTAGCAAAGTCTCTTCTCTGTACACCAGATCAAACAGCTGGGAAAAGCAGAGAATCGAGGAAAAATGAATACAAATGAAGCAATATATAGATGCTACATAGGAAAACAATCTGAACTACTGAAACATACATCTAGTCATGTTCTAAATTCTCAGCTTCATAAACACACAATTCACACTGATTTCAGTGGGAGCTGGACATGCTTATAGGAGGAGAAAATCTAGCACGGAATTTTAAATTTTAAGATAGATTATAGCAAAATCCAAAGCCACAAAGTATATATTACATAGGAGCTTGATCTAGACGTGGGTAACAGTTACCAACAAGATCCATTGTTTCCCCATGTTCAAAACCAGGCTAGATTAAAATTAAAAACAGGGTCTTCATACTATGGATCTACATCTACAAATTAATTTTTCATGTTATCTCCCATCTGATAAACATGCATGGGCTGCAACTCAAAAATGCACTCATGTATGCAAGTAATTACATGTCTGTAAATTGTTTCTTTGGGCTCATGGCATCATTTAAAGGTCACTCATGTGTACAAGGATCGGGGCCATCTCTTTTTAGGACAAAGTTAAATTCATTGCACTGTTTGTATAAAACTAGAAACTTCTATTCTTCTTTACCCTGCACTACATGCTTTCCTGATATTTAACTTTAAAAAAAGTATACATTAAGATAATACTGCTTTAAACGTCAAAGGCCTAAAATAGCAATTAAACATGCTAAGAGCTTTTCAAGAAACTATAGTGTTTTTTTCTCTTGCAATTCTATTGATGTTCTATAGTGCTTTGGACCTTATCTATAATGTATGTATTTCCACTTCAAAACACACAGATTACAGATATAAAGTGACACACTATGATTTATCAAAATGGTCCACAGAAGAAGGTATTAGTCACAATTCACAAGATTTGGAATCCACAGCCTTGTGAAAGGATTAATAACAAAGGAAGAAAGAGGAAAGACAGTTATCATTCATTCTGTACAAGACAAAGCTTAATATGAGGAAAAAATATTAGGGTTTAGAATATTTCCACTACAAAGTGAACACCTGGAAGTAACTTGGGAACATGAACAGTTATAACATCCATGAATCATGGACATTTGTCAATAGCGCTCACTGAAAAAAGTAAGTACATAAAATGTTTCTTAAACTACTTGGCACTTTGGAAACTCTTTTAAGGTAGAGATCACCTTACTCACTGGAGGAATAACAGATAATTTGCTATGCATTTTTTAAGCAGGAGAGTAACATCCATTTGAAAAGTGTGCTGCAGCTACAACCACAAAATCTTGCCTCCTTTGAAATCTGCCCGAACTTTGAAACTGACTTTAATGTCAAGATCTGGAAAACCTGACTTCAACAGGAGCTCTACCAAAGTAAGGACTGAACCCTTGATAATTTTCGTGTGCTTAACACACCTCTGAAATGCTGGGAGCTCACCACTCTTCAGGAAGCTGAGAAAAATACAACAGGAAAGTGAACCCATGTAAATGACCACAATTCAGTCAGTCTCCCTACAAGTTTCGCATGCTCCGGTATAAAGCAAAAGGATTAGAAAACAAGAGCAGTACACCTTTTACTGCTATTCAGCATGAAGGGAGCAGTTAGCTGAGTTTAGCATAATTTTGTATGATTCATTTTCATTGCACCTGTATCATATTATAAAAAGGCATTCCATCTGGGTAATGGCAACAAAAGAAAATGAAAGGGGATACATTTGAAGTGATGAATCTTCCTGCTACACCAGAGGCATGCCATCCCTATTTCCCAAGTAGTTTTTTTGTTGTTGTTATTAGGGCTGCAAGATGAACTGAGGAATGGGATCCTTTGATATAAGTACGATGCACACACCAGTGGACAACTCCTGTCCCAAGGAGATTATGATTGACACTAGATATAGGAACAACGTACACAGAATATATGTATGCTGGGAAAGGGAGGGAGAAAGGAGTGGGCTGTATGATGATTGTCTAAAAAGAAATGAGCAAACTTTCAACTCTAAAACAGATAAAATAAGTCCTAACAGAAACAGGTTCTAATGAAAACAGCAGCTCCTAAGGGGCAGCAACACAACGGCATGCTAAAAATACACATGATTTGGCTTGATTGTCAGGAAGAAATTGAAGACAGCTGCATGGGTAACGGTATTTTCTATTTTTGCAAACTTTTCCCCTCCACAGAAGCACATACTTACCAGGAAACTATAGAAGAATTCGTGCACACAGAGGCCCAGCATGCAGACCAGGACATATGCTACATGATAGAGAAAAGCCATGTCCATGATGACCGCTCTGTAGCCACGGGTAAAAGTTCCACGGTTCCCCACAAAGCTCACCAGAAACACTATTTTGTTACAAAGCTGTGAGGGGAAAACAAAGGCGAGGTATACTCCATCAGACAAATTCTGTTATTTATTGTTTGTATTGCTGCAGTGTGTGAAAAGTCTAGATAGGTTGCTTTGACTAAATGCTCAACTTTTAGATAGCTGGAGTCAGATGAGAGAAATTGAACTCCCAAGGTACTGGGAACAAGCCCACGAGAGTAAGTGGAAGTACCTCACCCCTCTAGCACTGCACTGTGCCTCATTACATTGTGATTTATTTCTATAACATTAGCCAGTAGGCAGGGTGGGATTAATGTCATAAGGCACTACAAAAACAACTGGGGAGTGAATTCCTAACAATTCTGAGTTTAGATCCGAGACTATGTAAGAGCAGTTAGGCATGCTACTACAAAGAGAACAATAGTAACACAACAGAAAGTGTGTGGGGTGTGTGTGAGATCTACCATTTCGTTTAGATCATGTTTTTCAATATAAAATCCCTAAAAAAAAATACTGGGGGTTTTTCTGAAGTACAGCATTTAAGCAACAGCATCAGATTCTCCATTGCTCCTGAGCTTTGCCTGCACGTGAGCAGTGCAGAAGTAAATACGAAAGGGGCTAACCTCACCTGTTTGGTAGTGCAGGACAAGCAATGAGGACTCAACATGGTTTTTTCTTTCACAAATTTGACACGTGCAAGCGCAGCTTACTTGCCTTTACCTTTGACTATATGTCTGGGTAGCTTTAAGTATGTGAAATTCTCACAGAACTAGTGGCAAATAGCCCAATACTTTGCTGCCTGGTGCTAAGGTGAATTAGAGCTGGAGCAGTCAGGCAGAAATCTGCATAGATGACTTATGTATATGACTGTATATCTTGCCAAGCTCAGTAAACATGCAAACATAGACGTAAGTTAAGAAATCTGGAAAAGGGCTGAGAGAATTTTTAATTTTGAACACTTTTTTCTTCTCAAAAATATAGATTTAAGCTGACAAACATCTCACAAATTTGTGTCAATTTTGCTGAGCGTATTGGTAGAGAAAATTATTCGTCTAACATAAGAAACTGTAAATTTGATTCCTCTTATTCAGCAATAATTCTTTAAATTTCATATTGTTTTTATTTTTAAAGCATTTGCATATGCACAAAACCAAAACAGCTTTTTTCTTAGCTTCCCACTTTGCTGATACTGCTGTTTCGGGATGACTGGAAATGATTTATGTTTTTGGCTTAACCAGTGAACCAGAAAAAGAAGTTCTTTGCACAGCTCTAATCAAGGGCTTTTTTTAATAGGAGACCCTTAATATCTCTGCTTCTGCTGAAAGGGAAATTCTGCTTGCTTTTTAAGTACTTACATTAGCAGCACCAAGAAGTATCAAGGTAGGACCGAGCCCTATAGTATATATAGACCTGAGAATAACAGACACCAAAAAGGGTCGAATACCAACAGGCTTGGAGATGAAAAACAGCATTGCTGTACAAAACGCCACTGCTATCCAAAGGAGGAGTGAAAACAGCGGAGAGAGCGTGCCTGTATAGAGGAGAAAAGGAGATTTGAGAAAGGCATCTTTGGAGAGTCCATTTTTCACCAAGAAACAGATCCAAAAGATCAATTCGTTTGCCAATATAGCTAACGAAAAGCATGATTCATGCACCACAGCTGCTGACCACAACTTGCCCTAATTGCAGCAAGAACTATTATTATCATAGTATTGTTGACTTTTGCACAGGTAATAATAAGGGCAGCTAATGAAATTTCCATTAAAATCCGAGGAGTGCTCAGAGATGAAACAGTTTACCCTTCTCCTGGAGCGAGCTACTAATCAGCTCCCTTCTGCAGGGATCATTAGGGCTCCTCCAGTCTAATTCCATGATTGCTCAGCTACAGAAATAGCCGGTCCTCGGGGTGGCGCAGCAAGTGGCACCACGCTGCAGTGTCACGTTTCGATCCCCAACAGCGCGGAAGCGCCCTGGTTTTAGAAAAGCAGCTTTCTTCTGAACGGCTGCGGGCGTTCAGCGGGAGCCTCCGCCTCTGCACGGGAGCAAGGCACTTGCCGCAGCGGGAGGCAGCCACGAGGACTTCGACAGGAACAGGCAGCATCTGCATTGCCGAGAGCAGCTGAATAGCTGTGCCTTGCTCCTGGGGAGGCAGCGGGTCCTGGGTCTTGCTGAGCTCCCACAGGCATGTGAGCCGCTGCCTTCGGAGTCAGTCTCTTTGCCGCTCTGCAAGATGCTGGCTCCAGGCTCTCCCGGAGTTTTGAGTGATGCCCCTAATTTTCCCTCTCTCCTCTGCTTAAAGCCCTGGAAACACACCACGTTGCTGTGATATAAAAAGCACATTCAGATCTCGGAGCACTGTCACACTTGTACACTGACTTCTATTGTTATCAGATGAACTGAGAGGTCAGTGACGGGGGGAGAAGGGAATAGAAAATTCAGCTAGACTCACAATGGAAATCATGCTATCTCTTTGGCAACACATACACAGCTGAGCAGCATCAGTGGGATTAGAAAACAATGAGATGGGGCCCCAGCCTCAACATTCAGATGGCATCCGAACTTTTTCCAAAGTTCAGGAGTGTTTATATAATTGGCAGGAGGTTCAAGGTCGGCTCTGTCAGTTTCTTCGCCAACAAGATTTGGAAACTTTTAATGGATCCTAAAAAATCACTTCCACGTGGATCTGAAAGGTGAGGCCAAAGCACTCAGTGTTTCTTTAACAAATCATTTTTCCTTCTTCCCTACTGCAGGTCAAACAATTTCGCGTCGCAGGACCCACACCGGTAACATGTGCAGACATGCATGCCGGAGGCAAGGAGTCCTCATCTGGAGCACAATTTCGCTTACGTCATATGATGTAAGAACTGCAGAAATCTACTGAAAGGCAGCCTTCTTGGGATGATTAGATCAGCCCAGGCACCTCAGACATCTGAGTATGGGGGGATTTACACGAGCTAAAGGGGAAAAACGGGAGACAAACTCCGGCTGTGAGATCAGGTTTTGGTGGAGAGGGAGGCTGGAAGTAAGGAGGCTGCCTCATGACCTGCTAATCCCATTTGGCCACACCTATTGTTTATTGCTCAGGAATCGCTTTTGCTTTTACAAGCACTAGGAACTGCAATCCTGAAACGCACTATCACTGAAACCACTGGATTACTGGGGCCACTTAAACTAATACTATATAAATCTGCAGTTCAAAGTAAGTATTAATACCTACTGATTGCAGACCAGAGGATTTCTGTGAGTATAGATTAGCTAAAATTTAGTAGCTTAAAAGGTTTATTTTTAACTCTCTATTTTTCCTCTCATCCTGCATGGGCTGTAATGTGTGTGCACTCCGAGGGACTCTTCAGTTTACAAACAGGAAAGCACTAAGTACAAACGTTTCCCTTTTACAGGGCACAGCCCTGCAAACTTTGCTATGCAAGGCTGCGGAGATGTCCGTGCCATGACCTGCGGAGACCACCTCGCAGGGTGAAAGGGCAACGTGGTCTCCATGCCAAGATACTTTAATCTGCTGCCTTTCTGTTTAGCCAGCCAACAGGAATGTTTGCTGCTGCTAACTCTGGTGTTTGTGAAAAGCACATGTATCTACTAGAAGCTGGACTGCTTCCACCAGCCCAGTTCACATGCCATCAGGCAGAAGTGACTTTCAGTCACATTACTGACTGGACTGGACACGAATCAAAGACCCAGAGGTGAATGGCTCTACTCCCATTACCAGTATTCTGAACTATTTAGTCTTCTTTATCCCAATTAAGCTTGGTTTGGATTCAAAGAGGCCTCCCGCTAGTCTGCTGCATTTATTTAATTACATTTATTATTTGCTGTATTTCCTGTGACATGTGATGAAGCAGAGACAGAATCATAGATTTTAAGCATATTTTTATATAATGCATTTATCCTCTGCAACAATTATGTCCTTTTAACCCAACAAACAAAATAGTCAAAACTCAACAAGCTAGTTTTCAAATAATTCCATTCTGTATTTTTTTAAGACTGCAAGTCATTCAAAATGGTCAATTTTAAGAAATCTCCATCCCTCTGCTGCCAGGAATACTTCCTTAGCTCAGAAGCTGTAACTGAATGTGTGCAGGAGTACACTGCAATATGGCAATATAAAAAAGAAAAAAAAAAAAAAGAATTAGCTCAGATCATCTAGATAATCTTCAGCTTAGCAGCTATGTTCTGTCCATTTTACTTCACATTGCACGGGACATGTGACACACAGAAGATCAACTACCACATTTCAGACAACATCTGGTACCTACTTAGAAGATACTAAATGGCTTCTGCAGATATGAGCATACCTGAAGATGCAATTTTATATAAACTGTTACCTTAGAATTGAAAGCATCTAAAATTAAAAGGGAAAATAAAACCAAACTCCACTTGCCTTCATCTCCATCATCTCCAAACGGGTAGAACAGAGCAACTGCTAAATTGATGAATACAGCAAGGTTGAAGGAAATGCTCCCCCAGAGAGAGATGTGTCGGGAGAACCAAAACAGGGGTGGATTATCTAGAAACGGGAGAAGAGCAGCAATCAATGAAATGAAAGCAAGCAGGAACTCAATCAGTAACGGCCTCAAGGGAATTAAAAAATACAGATTAATGAAGAAAATATGCAGATCTTTAAAATTAACTAAAACAGACAAACATTAAACATAGGTTTGCCATAAAACATAGTTTCAAGCAGGGCTTTTAATCCAAAGATCCCAATACAGTTTATTATATATCAGAGTTTTGCTTCTGCTAAGATTTTAGGACTGGATCTTTTGCGAAGGAGTCTTTTCACCGGCCTCTGAAACTGTAGCCTCTGTGCATGGAGCCACAAAATCAAGCAAACAAATAGATTTTAGCACTCTGCATGCCAGTCAACTAGAAGACCCAGAACGGGTCATCCAGATGACCCATTTGGACCAAGTACATTGATGACATTATTCAAAGAACAATGGAATAGGCAAGGTTGCAGAACGGCAGTATTTTCCTCACCTCTGTCAAACTAAATACATCCTGATTGACTTCGGGGAACATGTAAAATTTGGTCTGACTGGGATTTGGTTCTATGAAAGCTGACTACTTCCTGCATGATCCTCAGACATCCAAGGTTACCTGCTGACAAATAGCTCTGTACTCCTGCTTAAAAGGACTCAAATGAAGCCAAGATCTCCGTATGTGAAGTGCTGTACAAATACACAGAAATACAGTTCTATATCCTAAAGAACCTATAACCTAGTTAGAAAAGACTAAAAAGGGAAATAGGGCAAAACAGGGTTAAGATTTTGTGTCCAGAGTCACATAAACGATTCAGCAAAAAGACTAGGAACAAGATCAGAGGGTACTAAGACCCAGGAAAGCACTTCATATATATGACTGCACTACAATACGTTTAAATGAACATTTAAAACAAGATTCTATGTGCAATAGTGTGAAAAAATTTCTAGCCAGAGAGATTTATTTGAAGATGATGTATTCCTATTAATTAGATTTTAATGTACTGAGAGCCTCCTGCAAGTATGTGGAGCATATTCTTGACTTGCCTGCACCCAGCTAACTTTTTATAAACAGTAGGCTCCTTCAGCTGCATATGACTGTCTCAGGCTTTAGTCTAAATAGACTTTAATTGTGATTAGGTAAATATTGAGATTTCATTGTGATAACCTTATGCTGTTGGCTGCTGAGATTTAAGCATTTGGAGCCACTGCAAATGACATGTGTCAATTTAAGCAATGCAGACTGCACACTAACAGACACTTGGCTAAAGGATGAACTGAGCCTCAACCTGTATTATCTTTTCAAATTAAAAAAACACATGGAGACTTGTGGGCCATTCCACTGACGAAAGGAATTGAGGAATTTCTGTTCTGAATAAAAATAAACCAATTTTCTTTGCTTATAGCATTAGGCAGGTCTGGTCTATGTAAGTGTAGGGTTGGGCTCTTTTATTTGTGTTTCTTAAGCAAAAACCATAGATATGATTTTGTTACTAGAGTAATTCTTCTACAATACAGTGACTTTTATTCCCAAACAGACTGTGCAGATAGGGAGTTATTCTGGAATCATTTATTTTTCAACTTCTCTTCTGGTCAGTTTGTCAGTACAGACAAGTTCTTACAGTGCCACCAAGGGAAGTGGACCTGGGCCGACAGGATTCACACTGAAAACTTACTCCTGCCTCTGAAAATTATAGCCCGGGAACTGACATTTATAAAAACTGCAACCAATGTTCCTGTTTCCATCACATTAAGGATGCTACATTAAATCATATTGCTTTGACTATCCAAACTCCCTGCTGCTCTGACCGTAGATGCTATTCTTTACTTCCTTCCTAATCAATTGCATAATGCTGCTGTGAGCAGCTGATGTGTGCCACCTCAACAGCATCTACGTGTTAGCAGTGAATGAAGTGATCACTCTCGTGTATTTTTAAACATATACATATATAAAATACAACTTTCTTCCTTATCCCTCAAGGATACTGTAGATGCCTAGTAAGTTTGCCGCCTCAATTCTCTGCTCCAAAAGCAAAGGGCAGAGTTGACAGTGGGGCTGAACTGGTAGGAGCTTCCTGTCCCCAGGACATCAGCAGTGGCAGCAGCCCCATTCCTGGCAAGGGCCAGCAGCTGTAATGCCCACCAGTGAACTAAACAAGAAACTCAGGGTAACTGGCTGGGCTTCACTGCACCTCCTCTTTGGGTTCCTGCTTTGATCTCTCCCCCATGACCTTGACCGTGCCTGTCAGACCTGCAAGCAGCTTAAGGTGGTGCATATGCCTCTCCCACTACCACGGGACATATACCAGTATGGGCTAACAGACTGGGACATACTGCAGCCCAGTCAAGCAAGACTGATGCGAACTGGCAAAGGGGAACTGACTCCATGGGAGTCAGGCAGATTTCAAGCAGCTGAGGTTCTGGTGAGAGATGTTTTTAAGTGACTGACATTTACAAGTTTTTTAATGATCGTTTTGGAATCTGCAAACCTCAAATATGCAGCTACACATGTTTTTGTTAAATATTAGGGGCCTTGGCTTAATTAGGGGCAACTCTATTGAGTTTAGTGGAACTACACCCAGTTCATCCATCCCTCAATTTAACTTTTGGAGTCCAAAATATAATCTTGAACACATTACTTATATTACTAACTGCTCCATATTATGCCTCTTTTATGGTGGCATGCAAATGTTTCAGCTGACTTACACTCTGCTGACCTACACTCTCAAGCCCTGAACAGTTTTGCCTGTTGCAGTACCGGAGTGAACAGAGAAAGATGTGTTATTAAAATGCAAAATTTGAAGGCTTAAAAGCAGGGTTTTAGCACAATTAAGCTAATTTTTGAAATTGCAATACTTACTCCTAATTTTCTTTTGCCATTTCATCTCGTTGTACAGATCCTCTGTCTGTTGGAAAAAGTCATTGACTTTGCTCCCTTGTTCATCTCTCTCTGTCGTATTGAATACCCGACTTTTGGATTCCCGAGTGAGGAATTCACAAATATTGGGGACAGGGAAGACGATTTGTTCCATTGTTCTATCGTGGCGAACTATCTATAAATAAAATGCACATTTTTTCCAGGATCAGTGACTTTCCAACCATTTTGTGATATCTTTTCTTGTTCACAGCTCCCCTTTTATTTATAAATTAGGGCATAAATTATTTGAACATTACAATGAAGTTGAACCAATCAATCCTAAAACAAAATAAAACTGCTTTTCTATCTTCAAAAGTCTGTCTGAAAATAATGTGGCAAATATATGTCTTGAGCAAAACCTAGGTCCAAAATTCCCCCAAATATAAAAAATGTTCTAATTCAGAATGCTTCAATTTTGCAATAAATTGAAACAAATCTCTCCCAGTAAACAGTGCAGAAGTTCAGGGGCTTTCTGCTCGGATTACAAAATTCTTTTCTCACCTTGAGTCTATTTCTATGATAAGATTAAGTTATGAAGGTGAACATACAAAAATAGCACCTTGTTACTCAGACAGCACCCATATCTTGTCAGTCTTTATCTGCTTACTTGGCAAAAACCAAGGTTTTGCGTTGTTTATATTTCAGGACCTACCAAGTTATCATTGAGTGAGCTAGATTTTATTCCATCTCACTATACTGTCATCAAAATTGCTTGCCCATTCTGATCACAGACTCTGCATTACTAATAATAGAGAAATGGGTAGAAAACTCATCTTGACTCTTAGACCCATGTCTCTGTACAGCCACCAGTGAAGAACCACCCTCTATTTGACTTTCAAATCAAACAAATGAGATACCCTGACATAGAGGAGCTATATCTGAAATGCCAAACAGGTCTAGGACTGCTTTCAGTGAAAGACCAGCAAACATCCATTTGATGTAGCAGCAATGCTGGGTTGAGTTTCATTTTTCCAGTCACAATCCTGCATTCAAGAACCCTCCTTTCTCTCTGTTAATTCATGTGTATTATGTGAACATACTAAAAAACCACCTGTCTTCAGTCATATTTAAGAGTAAATTATCCAAGCACATTTGCGTTAGAGATGAAGGATAACTATGCTTGTGTCTGCCCATGGGCATGTGCACTACATGAAATTTGAACAGGCTATTTTGAAATGTCCTAAGTAAATAGTTGTGTCTCAGGCCAGCAGTTGTGCAATGGGAGTATGTGACTAGCAGCTAACCTGGTAGGGCGAGTGAAGGAAGCTGACAGCACACCTTCAATTCTGTCAGGGACTCAAATGAAGAGGTAGGCTGCATGTGCTGCTCTGCAGAATGACATTTAAAAAGCCTCCCTGAGAAGAGAAGCCTCCATATCTGCTCGAGGAACAGGCTTTGTAGCCATGAGGTTTTAGGAGATTTCAGAAACTACACTGGAAAGAAGCTATTGGCCACATAAAAGCAGACCACAGTGCTTGTTTAAAGCCTAAATTTACAACCTACCCAGATAACTTGGATGATTATTGCTAAGAGATACCTCAGGAGCACTCAAAGTATTAAAATATGTTAAGAGGAGCACTGAGTTGCGCTCCGGACAACCACAGCCGTGGAGCTTCCATCTATCCTGTGGTGGGATCAATATCAGGCAAAAAGGATGGTGGGAAACAGAGAAGGACCCAGCCATGGCCTGTCTTGATGGCAGCCAGGACAATACGGACCTGAGGCACTTGCATTAGACTGCTCCCTATGCACACAAGCTCAGGTCCAATGTTGATGGAGCCTGGGAGCCCACTGAAGGTAAAATTATTGGCTTAGATTCAGGCTGGGCCTGCGTGCAACCATACTGTGCAGTTTTCATACTCGGCCAATTTTGGACTTGATACAGCATTTCCAAGAGAGAGCCAGATGCCTCTTCTTCCTGCAGTCTCTCGCAGCAGCTGCCTTTGTACCATAGAAATTCTTCTCCTTACGAAGTCACTAAGGGCTAGAGAAACTACAGTGCCTAACTCTTATCTTGATGCCTATAATCCCATGAAATCTATAACAGCACAGGAACCGATATAAGAGTTAAGAACCTAAATACCTCTGTGGATCTTGATCTAAATCCAATCCATGGCAGGGGTAAAGTTTAAAACAGAGAACAGAACTGATGAACCAGGCCAAGCCTTGGTCTTTTAAACAAAAGCCATACTGAATATCTACACCACTTCAAAACCTCTTTGTACTGCAGCCAGACTTTTAATTTGATCAGTTAGCATCACTGGCTTTGAAATTCACGATTATTTATTTGAGTGATGTACCATACAAGATTATTCTTGACTTCATGACACAGCTTCTATCCACAGTCATTATGTCCCTAACAAAACATGTTTGGTAACACACAGGAAAGCTACTGTAAAATGATTATTTGGAGCCACTTTTAACACAGGTGCATTCCTTTCTCCCATAGCCTAAAGCATATTATTCAACCTTCTCCTTCTCATAAATAATCTACACCATCTGAATAAGCTTTGCTGTTCAGAAGCTTAAGAAGAGGTGATACACCATGCACAAGATGCAAACTTGTCTCATATTCAATCTTCTAGTGAGTAATTCTTTACCTCTATCTGTGCTGTATGATTGGCATAATACCTCAAGGCTTCATCTCCTTCATCTGGATCTGACCCTGGCTTCAGCATCTGTTGCAATGTTTTATTGTGACGAGCCAACTAGAAAAAGAAAAAAAGTCTGATTTATGTCCTGCTGCTATGTTTTCAGCTTTATCATCTCCACTTAACTAACACAAATCCTCCTTCCCCCCACCCCCATATACTTACATGCTCAACCCAGTGGGGCTCTTTCCACAGATAACAACAAAAATGTAATTACTTGAGAACAATAGAAATAATTTAGTCTTAAAAAGTCAGCAGCAAGTCTTCGGCTGAGATTTATGACAGGCAGCTTAGCCTGCAGCCTAGATGGTTTTTGGAGGGCTTCTGACAAATGCAAAAAAATTAGACCGAATGCTTCTTTTTGCTTAAGTTTAGACATAAAATTTGCATGCTTCTGACTAAGTAATTACATTTACAATTAAATTTTTGCTGCGATTTCAAATGGCTAAACTGTTCTTCACCGTGTTGTAGGTTGGTATTTCAGGGCTGCCAAGATAACGTCCATAACTATTTCAGAGGCAGCTAGACTGCAGTGGCAGGCAAATACATTGTTAACTGTACAGTTTATATACATAGCACATATGTACACACACACAAACACGCAAAGATGTATCTCCTACAAACTTTTACAAATTATATACTTTACATGATTGATAAAATACATCTGTTCTTCCTGAATAGTAAATATTTTAAATGCTCAATAGCTGCACAAAGTTTAATACTGAGAATGTCAGCAAATGCATTCATGATGTCCCTTAGGTCAGTGAGAAACAAAGACCTAATTACAAGGCATGAGGAAACACTACTGAAAATGCAATTTTCCCTGTATCATAGTGAGTGGGTTTTCATCCCGAAACTCTGAGGTGTTTCACCTATTTTAAGGTGGGGGAAACTGAGGCAGGAAAGGAAAGGCTATCTTGCGGACGTGATCCAGGTCGTAATCACTACACCGACATTACCACAATGGACTAGACACAGACATTAGAAACAAGGCAGGCACAGCACTCAAAATGACCACAGGAACTAGGCTTTGAAGTGATGATCACCACAGGTGGATTAGCATTGTACTACATGAAATAACACAGTATGGTGAGGAATTATAAAATAATTGCAAATCTACAAAAAGAGTGTCAGGGATCAAGTCTAAAAGGAACAATGGATCTAAACAGATAATTGTAATAATCTAACCAGAAAGTGATCTCACTCCTTTATAAGCTATTTGCATGTCTCACCATCTCCTTTTTAGCTAAGAACGGGGGGGAGAGATACATATACAATTTACTCTATTTATTGAAGTTCCCTAGAATCTACTGATCAGAATAAATTTTATTCTGGGTCTTGATACAAACTTATTAATTAAAGATTAATAATAAATAGAATATCCAAAAGCAAGAGAATACCAGAAAGGAATATTCAGGAAGAATAAATGTACTTCCTACAACTTCCTCATGGACAGCAGTCTGCTTGGCCCTGACAGTAGAGCCAATGTGGCAGAACATCAGCTTTTTATAAAAGGGTCACGAGCAGATATTCAGGGGGACATGCAAAAAATCACATGGGGGTCAACTGCAGAGCAATATTCTTTCCATCAATAATAGATTTCTGCTTTGAATAGTTACTTTTTTACTCTATCTGGCAAATGTATGGATAGTCTCATTACACGTATTAACATCGTATGCAACTTCCACCTATTTTTAAGACTAAAAAGGTTCTTAAAGACTACCTGACTAGTTCTTCTCCCTCACACAAGCCATATAACCTGATCCAGTCAGTAGTCTTTGCAGTATGCCCACACCATCTGCTTAGCAAGACAACCTGAACTCATTTTCTAGAGGTCTCTTGCATCTCCCTCAATACATGCTCTAGCATCATGGAGAAACAAGATGAGCTTGTGGAAACAAGGTAGTTACTGTTTAAAAATTCCCTTTAAACAGTGTTACTATTTTTGACTTTCATCTTTATTGAATGTCCCCCTGCTTCTGTACTTACGAAAGGGCAAGCAAGAGCACCCAATTCACCTTCTCTGTATCATTCATCATTCTGCACACTACTGCCACATCCTCTCTTATTTGCCTCTTCTTTAAATTAAAACAATCCCTATCTTTCCCATCCCTCCTCAAACAGAAGACTCTCTGTGACTCAATTATTTTCCTTGTCCATCTCCAAATGCCCTTTACTTTGGCTGTATCTCTTTTTTAAGATACGAAGAACTGCCTAGACAGAATGCAGTCACCCCCTGCTTGGAGTGATGAATTAGCATAACCAGAAACAAATATATTCCCCTTTTTTTTCTTCTGTAATATAGAGGAACTTTGCTTGTATCTTGACCCTTTTTTCTCCAATGTCAACCATTAAGATTTTGAGTTTTCTAATAAATGACAAGTCAAGGATGTATAGATAGTTCTTCTCATATTAAAATTATGCCAGTTTGGAGAAAGGGACATGTATAGATTCAGAAATTTCCATTAGTACCACAAAAAACTTTCTATAAACATACTTGAATTTGTAGATGGAATTGGAAATGCCATTTGTAAACCATATGAAATCTCAAGATATTGCTTCCTGATATGCTTTTAACTGTCCATAACTTTTACTGTAAAGGTATCTCTCACTAAATATCAGTAACAGAAGTTCCCTTACCACACAGACTAGAAGGGAAAACCATGTCAGCCCTCTTGTGCTGTAATGGGACTGACTAGCACAGTGTGTTAACAGACTGCTGGTGATTTGAGATGGCACTGATGCAGTGCATATTTCACTATCAAGTTTCACATGAACAGCAGCCACATACTTTAAAACAGTGTGTATTCAGTGATCTTCATTATACTTTATTAGACTGTGCTTTCAGGCAGTGACTGTCTTGTGCTGATGCGTGTACAGAGCCTAGCACCACACAGCTGGGGCTTCCCGACACCAGCACTAGACAAAAGAATCTGAAGAACAGGCCAGGATCTTCTGTGCTAGCACCTCGGTTGCCAGCAAAGACACATGGGAAACAACCAGGGATTGCTGACCAAGCTGGAGGAACTATGGCAGATTTCAGAAGGGAAATCTACCTAAAGGTGTCAGCAATAGTGCTAGGCAATCAGCGCTCATAACTTCATTTCTCTCTGCTTCCCCATCTCTCTGTATCCACTTACCTCCTTTAGTCTAGACCTTCAGACAGTAACCTCAAGGGCAAAGGGTCTATCTATTTTCTGCTTGTATTGCAGTTCCTGTGTGGGATGGATTCCTCTACATTGCCACAATAATAAGTACTGCTAATATTTCTGTATTGTCACAGCTATGTACATGAAAGAGTGGTGTGGACAGCAATCTGTGAAAGCTCAGATCTGAAGCAGAGGCCCACAGTAAGACACAGAACAGCTTTCGAAACGCTATGTTATTTGGCAACTACTATGTTTTCTGAAGCTCTGCTTTCATGATCCTTCCTTCACCCTGTAATGAGCTCAAAGGCCCACGCGCGCAAAGGGGACTGTGTCAACAGACTCCTTGACCAGTGCAGAGCTTTTTGTGAGATCAAAGACATAGCAATGAAAACAACAATGTAGTGACAAACTGTGAACCTAAAATATGGAAAACTTATCCAAGCTGATAATACACCCTAGGTGACAGTCTGTGACTGGGATGTAAAGGCTGTGCAAGCTCTGAATGACATTTTTTCATATTTAACTCCTGTGATGTAGTTAAGTGTTATTTCTGAATTGCTGCACAAATCTTTTGGGGCAGCTGAAGGGCAAGACATCGGATGGGCATGACAATAGCAACTATAATGAAAAGAACAGCCCCATTTACGTTTGCAAAGCAAAACTCGAAAATGCACAGCAAGCATAACTGATACAAAAAATAACCATCACTGGAGCCTGAATTTGCAGAGAGCCCATCACCTCTGAGGAGAAAACTCTCTCAGTCATTCACTCACCCATCAACCATGCCAGTGACAATACTGTAAATGTCAACACTGTATTCTACTACTCATGAAGGCCTGTAGGGATGAGGAAGCAACAGCATACAATGGAACAGTGACTTCCAAAGAGGGGATGTGTAGGGCAATAGCTATATGAATAAAGATCATTTGGCTTTCAGTCAGTTCCCAAGGAAGGACTGTTGTTCATCTTGAAAGACTTTTACTTCAAAAATTTGGAAAACACACAAAAAAATAAAGCATCAGTACAAAACATGAAAGATTGAGGACAGAGGAAGAACACTGAAGACATTAATAAAGAAACAGTAGAGATAAGTGACAGAATTATAAGTAATACTCAGTCTAAACTCCTCACACAACGTGATTATAAAATCAGATCTGCTGGTCATCTGGGATTCCATATATGATCAGCAGCATGGAAAACCGCAGCAGACCCACCTTTTACAATTAACAATATATGGATTTCCTGCAGGCTTTTTGTTTTAAAGTCAAGATTTCCTTGAACAAAAATGCAGTTATTTAAGTGTTCTCAAAGAAAAAGTGATTTAAAGCTGTGAACATTCATGTCATCAGCCTGTCAATAACTCATTGACTTGGGATACTAGATTGGTTTGCCAAAATACGTATGTACATATGTGTGTGCATGTGGAAAAATTGCTGGGAAAAGAGAAAATAATTCTCCACTTTTCATTATCTCTGTAAAACACAGAACCCTTCTGTATTTTTACAAGAACGTGTCAGTCCCTGGTTGTACTTTGTAAACTGCAAGGGTCTCCTCTGTAGCCCAGTCCTCATTGGAGGTGGGAGGTCTAACCCAGTACATAGCCGAGACAGTTGTCGAAACTCCTGCCGATTTCACCAGGCTTTGCTTCAGGCCCAAAAAAGGACAGGAATCCAAGAAATACGAGCTAGAAACAGCAGGCTGAAGACCCCCAAATTCTGTGAGATCTATTTCACTCTCTAGCATTTTGAGACTGCCAGACCTGGGGGGTAAAGGTGACTTTTTATGACTAGAATGGTATAAAGGGATATAAATGGGTGAGGCTTAGTGTACTGTAAGCAACCAGGGTTTTCACAGAAGAGTCAGTTCACTGCCAAAGTGTTATGTCATGCTAAACTGATTTTCTAGAAAAGGCCTACAGATTATTACTATAAGCTCTGGATAACTGGCCGAGAAGCACAAATAAAGACACAAATAGTTTCTGTGCCTTGAAACACTTTACGTTTATAGTATTGCTATTAAGAAGTATTACAAACATAAAAAAATAGAAACAGAATTATTTAAAAAATTATTATCCTTGTCACCAATTCTCTCGAGTTTCTTCTCACAGCTGTAAGGCAGCAGTAAGGCTGTTATCTGATGGGGGAGATACCTGGCACACAGGCACAGCTGACAGGGGAAGGGCACTGCGTTAGGCAGCAGTCGGGAGTGTGCTGGGGACTGGGGCTCGTTTTGGGGAGGGGAACTGGATGTCTGGTGTGCTTGCAAGCTGTAGCGCTGTACAGTGCCCTCTCTGCCATTACCCCATGCCCCAGCTGCAGGTCACTAGCCAACCCTCTGGTGTGCCAGTCAGCCCCGTCTAGCGTGTCAGGGCAGAGGGAGGCCACTACACAGTCCTGGAAGTTCATGAACTACAGACCTTGGCAAAAGTGAGGCAAGAGCTGTTTGCACAGACCTGATGTCCAACACGTGACATCTGATAGATCTGCTGTAAATTACCTTCATCTCTACCCTGTCAGTAACCAGAGGTACTGCAGTGTGGGTTGCCAGCCCAAAGGCCAGTGGTCTTTCACCAGGGAGAAACGAGACAAAAAATAACTTGCAGCAACAGCAGAATAATTGCACCTGTTCAGATTAGTTTCACCTTGCTGTGCAAACAGACTCATGCAGCTGGGGCTCATTTACAGCCACAATCTCTTCCTCTTTTTTCCCCTTCAGTCTCTTGGCTTCTGGAGCCAGGCAGTGTGAGATTCTGGCACCACCAAACCTCCTCACAAGGGGAAACCCCAGTCATCTCACCAAACACTTCATTTTCTGCTTAGAGAGCAAGAAAGGATAAAAAAGCTGCCTGGGGACTGACAAGAAAAACCCCAAGGACCGAGAAACAACAGCAAAGAGAAAGTCAAGGGAGTAGCAAACAGGGTGGGTGAGACAGAAGAGGACAGGAGACAGAAAATGAGATCCTCTTCCTTGGCGTGCCAGGACCTTACCACATGCCAGCTCTCTGCCCAGGGCAAATGAGAACGCTCCTATTCTAGCAGTAAACAAGGAGAGAGAGAAAGCAAGGAAAAAGGAAATGTCATCTTAACCATAACTGAGCAGAAATTTTTATTCCAACTGGCTGTACTAACAGTAATAACTTCTCAACTCCCCATGTTCCAATCAAAACTGAATGGTGCTTTCTGCAATACACAGGGCAACTTCCTTTCCAGAAGTCATTACAGTTTTATAGAGCGGCACCTTTGCACTCTACCACAAAGCAATCTGTTAACAAACATTAGGAACAGCAGGGATGGAGCAATGGGAGACTCTCAAATCAAGTATTCATTGATTTCATTTAGATGATTATACTGTACAGAGCAACCAAAAGGGTTTAGAGTTAATCTTCCCCTGATGGCTTGTGGTACATGAGCAGGGCCCTGGGTGGTCCAGACGCTTTGGATTCTGTTGCTGGGTCTTCCATGGCCTCATGTAACCTCTGAGACATCACCTCTCCTCCCCAGCTTCCATGTGGTGCGCACTACAAATTGTGGATAATAGTGATCCACCTCACAGGAAAGGGAGAAATAAAACACCTCAACATTATCACATAAGAGAAACCACCACAGTTAAGTGATCTCTATCACTATTATGTTTGCAGCCCCCATAGTAATTTTATTGCTATTTTTGCTGTGGTTTTGCTGTTCTTTTAGCCCTGACGAAAGCCAGTAGAAGACAAAATGACTTGCTAATATTTCAATGAGCTTTACTTCCATTTGTCTTCTTTGTAATTTCTTTCGCAGGAGAAGCTTACTTGTGAAAAATAAAGTCTATGTGTGGGGAAAGTTCAGGTCAGATAAAATGTGTTGCAAAACAAAATTAATTTGAGAGGGGTGGGTGTGAAACATCTCTGCAGGCTACTTGTAAACTGTCATGGGCAGCTGTGCCTACATGAGCCAAACCATCTCAATGCATACATTGGTCACATTTGGTTTTTGGTGTGCACTGACCATACTGAACATAGGATGTGGACAGCAGTACGCAATCCAGAGTGTTCCAACAGGATGACAGTACTGCACTTGTAGACTGCTTCCTGTGACTACTGTAAGCAAAATTTTGGAGAGTGCAGCATAGAAGGACATAAGGAGATGACGGAAATGTCAGATATGATTACGGGAAGATAACAAGAAAGTTCAATGGAAAAGGAAGAAAAAGAGAGCAGAGTTACTGCAACTAGTCTCCTTCACAGCATAACAAGGAAGAAGATCCCAGCCACATGCAACTTCTATGAAAGGCAGATAAACATTGTGCCCAAAATAAGACCTTACTGGCATGCTCACCAACATTGTACAGACCCAGTCTGAGAATGACCAAAACCAGCAACAGACCAGCAAGCATATAGATCCCAAATCCACACAGTAAGAGAACTGTTCACCTCTAAAAGCCACCAACACTTTATATACATATAAAATATATACATAAACCTGAGATAAGAGAGCTGTGAATGGCATACCCTTTTCAGGAACTCTCAAAATCCTTTTGCTATCAAGCACTTTACTTTCTAGCCTTCTCTTCTTACTCAGAACAGTGATTCTCTGCAAAATAGCTATCTACTGCTGTCTAATATGTGGCTTCTAAGAAAAGGAAGGCTAGCACAAACAAAAGGAGGAACTGCTTATGACTTATTTTGGGGGCAATGTGGTGAAGGGAACCACAGTTCTAAGTCTTTAAGTCTTAAGTATGGACATATTTCCTTCTGTAAGCCATAAGACTAGAAGACATTGACTAGCAGTCAACCTCGCTTCCTCTGGCACCAAGAGTACAGCAGAAAGTAACTATGTGCTGATACTTCCAGAATGGGCTCATCTTCTTCTCCAAGGTCTACCCAAACCACATGGAAAACAGCTCAGTCTCTGACCTGAAGTGTGAGACTCGCATCGCTGGCTCCCTCCTCATTTTTTCCCACCCTTAAGTCTCATTTCATCCATTTGCAGTACAGTGCCATGGTGTCTCTTGCACACTGTGACCACTTAAGCTGGATGCAGTTCACCAACCCAATCTATGATATAACCACCAGCTCTGCTACATGCAGGTATGGCTTGGAAGATGGCCACTGTACATACACTGCACTTGTAGAGGGTGGGATAAGCCATCTACCAATCTTCAATGAAGCACATTAAAGAGGCTTAAGTCCTCAGCTGCAACTTGGTATCATGGCCTCCATGATTCAAGCACTTGAGTATGGCCATTATGGTCCTCTTAGCTGTTACAGCAATAGCAAAGTAAAAAGTCTGTTCATAGCCAATCCTGTTAGCATCCCACCTCTTCAACAGGTATTTCCACAACACACAGAAAGCCATAACTTGGTCATTCAGAGTCAAAAGCGTATGAAACTAAAGTAGCAAGTAAACAGCTGAAGCTGCAATCTGTCAAATTCACAAAAGACATGCATTTCCTAATCTCTGCAGGGGTCTGATGTATATACATTGTGGGGTACAAAACAGGGCAGTTATCAAGTGTGGAGATGGACAGGAACTGAGAGATGTCTCCCTTCAAATAGTTACAGTGGTGAGATTTTCCAGATTTTTCAATCATGCTGTTGAATGTTTGCCTCACCCTCCAATTAGCAGAGCAAAATATCTTAAAAAAAAAAAAATTTAGGGGCATAGGAACAGAGAGAAGAGAAAGTAGAATGGTGAGTTGTTCTTTCCAACTCTGTATTATGGCTACTGTCCTCAGGAGAGCACTTTCACCTGGCACCTATGAAGTAACAGTTCCCGGTGGGAGAGCAAAAGGGTAAAAATGTCATATTTCTCCTCATCAGACATTCACGAATGATGCTGCTTTACCCAACCAAGTAGTAGCTAAATGGTGCTCTGCAGACAGACTCATAGAAAGAAAAGGCTGGAAAGACCAAGTTCATTTAAGGCTACCACAGATCATTCATAAAAGGAATTCTGAAAATCCTTGCCCATACATAATGGCAGAGAAACCATTTCTTTAACCTCAGGTTGATTAGATGCTTATCCGTGCGCAGGTCTGAAGGTGTTTTACTCCTATAAAACTACTGGTGGTCATAAGTAACTGATCACCTCACTTTTGGTGCAGAAAAGCATAATCAGCTGTAAAAACTAAATTTCACAGCTGGACACTTTTAATCAGTAACTCTTAAAGCTGCCTCAGAAAAAGTGCAAGGTGGACCCCATTTCTAGTTTTCTATGCTGTGTTAAATAAGTGAAATAAAGAAGATGGCAACTGAGGTAGCTCTGCCTATTTGTAGATTACAAATTCAGATCTTGTCTATTCTGGAAAACTCTATGATGACTGAGATACCTAATTAAATTATGACATCAGAGGAGATGAGAGTTAAAATTGAGCAACTGTGAGGAACAGACATATTTTGACATTCTGATTAATGCTCTTTATTTTTGTTAACCTGTAATTACTTCAATGACTACTGAACAATTGAGAGGGATAAAAAAGTATGTCTTTGTTAGAGAAGACGTCCCCCCCTGTTTTTAATTAAGGTGTAGGATTTCACAGTGCAGATATCTGAGGCCTATTAGAACTGCTCTGATAATATTAAGTAAGACCAGACTTCACTTTCATGAGATTTCCAAGGTTACCCTCACTTCCCCTCAAAACAAACAAACAAAGCAAGTTCCTCCTAGCTTAGAGTAAAATGTTTTAATTGTGCTTTAGGTATAAGAAAAAGAGCATTTCGGTTCATTTGAAGGTCACCTCTAATGGAAAAGCCCCAGCTCTGCCTCCAGAGCAAGCCTTCACCTACAGTAGACTATTACAATTCAAAGCTTCGTGTAATTCAGCTTTCTTAATATGAGGAGTTTGCTGCAATCTGAACAAAGTAGCTAGCTACATTACATACATCTGTGAGCAGACAATATGTACACACTGCAGTTGAGGGCAAATGAAAGTGCAGTCTACTTTGAAGAGTGACTTTGTAAAGATGGCACTGTGTGGTTCCACATTTATAGTCTCTCAATGGCTTCTGGACTGAGTTTACTCAGTTTACAAGTAAAATTATTTTTAATTCTACTTAACACTCGTCCATGCAATTTCCATCGAAAAGCTTTAAGTCAAGCCGTCCTCTTTTTCGCCCATATATCATCACTCTTAATGAAGACTGTGTGTGTCAAATGCAAGCAGGGAGCTCTAAGGTAAGAGTACAGTTTGAGGGCAACAGGTCAAGTTCTCTACTAGTATAAATCAGTATTGCTTGCCTACTTTCAGTGGAGGCATTCCCATGTAGACCAGCTAAAGATATGGCTAAATGAAGACCCATTCTTAAAGTGAGAAGCTAAGTAACTGCCCTGCTAGCGATACAGAACCAAAGGAAACTAAAGTCATTCTCCCCAGCCCGTGCTGCTTCAGATAGCAATAAAAAGGTAGTATGTTTATTACTAATACAGGACCGCAAATAGAGCCTGAGAGCAGAGAATGTCTTAAACAGTATGTCATTGTCCCATAGCCAATTTTCAGAGTAAAACCACAGACTAATGTGAAGATTTCACAATGCAGACATTTGACAAAGAAAGGGTATTTCTTCTGGTGTAACGTTTGGGCCCCGACACCAATACAACATTATTTCCCAATGACAAAAAAATCTTGTAAACCACAAAACACGAGGACACAGGATTACAGAAGTTAAAGATAGAAGAAGAAACCCACAAAGCAGAAATATTAACGCCACCTGTGCACTAGTGAAATGCACAGTCACACAGCCAAACAGGATATACCCCTCATTAATATTACATATAATAAAACACACATATATGTATAACAGACACTTGATCTTACTGTAGAGAAGTAGAACCAGAAAAATGAAAATAAGCTAAAACCTTTGTGGCCAGCCTACAGTGAAAAGCTCTAGCCTGAATCCTAGCAGCTCTTAGCAGCCTAAGTCAACAGGACACCAGAGTGAAAACAGAGGTCCCCACGTGGATCCCTATCAAAGTCACGACAGGATTCTGAGGTGAATGCTTCCAAGGAGAAGGGGAGAAAAAGAAAACATTGAAGGACAAGTTGCCAAGGTTTTAACCTGAGACCTAACAACGAAGCACAAGTTGCCAAGGTTTTAACCTGAGACCTAACAGCAGCCACAGACATTTGTTTAATCTTTCAGGTGCTCATTAGTGTCAGGCCCCTGTGGCAGACTCCATACTGTCTCTCTATACTGTAGCTGGCTGAAGGTAGAGTTATACACCATCCTAATGAGCTGCAAGGAGGGTGATGTGCGTCATTGGCTGCTGTTTCAATCTTGGCAATCTAAGCGTAAAAGCCTTGCAACAGCTTCTGATTCTGCTGACATTTAATTAGCCGGTGTCATTTTGATGCCACAGCCCGTCTCATCAGGATGATAACTACAAAACAACATGTGGAGCATAAAAGTTCTATGAGAAGTTTCAGGTCTGGCAGCCAAGGATACGAGTCCCCTGACAGTCACGGTTCCTGGGACTGGTCCCCATTAGCCCTTTGTTTTGGCACTGCTATCAGCAAGAGCTTCTCTGTTAAGGAGAAAGAAACAAAAAAAACCCCCAAAAATGCAAACCTCAGCAAAGCCTTGCAAAAAACCGACATCCTTTAGCTCAAAAAATTCTACCTGTCCTGCAGAAAGGGAGCATCCTTATTGCACAAACTCACAGCTATTCATCCTGATAGACAGGTTTATCCTAAAGGACAGATTTGATCATCTTCTGGCCTCAAAAGGCAGTCCTGTTTATTTAAGTATGTATAGTATTTTTCTCCATTTGCCATCAGGTACTTGGGAAGACAATCTCCAACACCACCTGCCAATTGCTGCTTGCCACATCAGCTGCAAAATTTGAAAATGGTCATTGCTACACAAAATGTGACTAATCTTTTTTCACTCAATATAACCAGTGACTCTGGTATAGTACATCAATTTACAGCAGACAAGCTCAGACCTTTTTGTATTCAGGTCTTTTTTCCAAAATCCTATTCTCATACACTAAAGACACCTCTTTTTTAGAGTGTACCAGTCAGACACGTATAAAAATTCAAATGAACCAAGCCATTTCATTCACGAAACAGAATCAACTTAAAATCTTTGTCAGCAGAACCTAGGCACAACCTAATGTTTTATAAAGACAGACACTTATGGGACTAATGGGCCACAGCTACGTTTTTGAGCAAAGCATCTACCTGAGGCAGAGGATGGACAGAACGAGGCCAGCAAGCTTAAAAATTCACTGAACCAGTGTGGTTCCCAGATCTCAGCTCTTCTGAAGGATCCTTGCTGGAGCTGAAAGCTGCTTCCCAACTGGATGAGGATAAGCCTATCTTTTAGAGCAAAATGCTCTGGGAACTCACAGCTCCAATAAGGACAGGGAGATCTCTTTTAGGCAAATGTTATGGGCCAGTAACAGTTACACCACCATCAAGGGTGAAGGTGTTCTTGCAAGACTTCTCCACCTGGCTTCTGCTCATCTCTTTTCCATGGTATAATCATGATGTTATGATTTCAGCCAGTTAATGCCCACTGCAGATTACTGGGGGTTGTAACTGGTTCCACCCGTTCCCTATCCTAAATAGCCTTCCAGGTGTTTCTTTGCTGTGTCTTATAGAAGGTGCTTCTTAATGCACAGTATTAAGTAATTAATTTCTGCCTTCTTCATCAACATTTCTGATTAAACAGTCAAATTTCACCCCAGATTTACCCCTGACCACAGTCACACTTACTTCACACAGAATACTGTTTTGTCTGCCTGGGCCAACCCAGCCAGTTCCGAAAGCTTTGGATTCTCATACTAAAGGAAAAGTTACATGCAGTGATCCTATCTCACATTTTGAGGCATACATTCACAGTGTTACTTCTCATGTTCCCCATACATTAAACCATGGAAGATTTGCTCCCATCATTTTAAGCAAGGTCTTGCAGTGGAATCCTTTGTCCTGACTTGAATTACCTGCGGGTCAAGACAAATGGATGCATACGAGAATTCACATTTACTTTATGTTTCAATAAATTTATTTTGTTTTATGCACACACATACAAACACAAGGGAAAAGGAGGACCAAGGTCTAAGTTTATCTGCCTAAACGTTAAAATACAGCTAAGTGAAAGAAAGCTAGCAGCTTCTCCAAGCTACAACATCAAAAATAACTACCCGCAAAAAAAACTTAAGCCTTACAGTACATCCCTCACACACATGCACACACGTGTATCCATTATCTTATGAAAGCTCTTCTTGCCTTAGCAATCCATAATATTAGCAGCACAGGAAAGTTTATCTGAAAAAGATACATTAGCATGATCTCTTTAAAAGACTCTTGGAGTACTAACGTGCTTAGTGATTATGCACTTCTCAACTGTACTACCCGATAAATGCCAATTTTCCTCATTAGTAAAGTAGCTGGGATCGAGTGAGCATAGGAGGAAACCCAGTGTAGCAGTTAAAGGAAAGCACTGGGGATCAAGCAAGCTGTATTTGCTTCCCATGACAGGTAATGACTTGCTGTCTACACCTGCTTCTGGCTTGGTGTCTTTACCTGTAACACCAAGTAATACCACCTACTTTAAGAGAGGGGGAAACAAAATTAACAAAAGCTTTTAACTGTTCCAGAAGCCATAAAAAGGAAGATTAATTCTTTAAATATTTCTGAAATGACTATTATTATTGTCATTTATTTGTTCTGCTGTAGTATATAAGAGTCCCAGAACCACATGGTTCTAGGCACAGCATTGATGTGGAAAACAAAGCTGGTCCCAGCCTTTGCTGTAATCAAACCTGATGAAAGATACAGAATGACATGCTAAACAGAAACCCACAGAAACAAAAGGCTTTGTGTATCTTAGAATTTTACATATTTGGATAGCTAAATTTTTAAAAACTGACTCTAGTTTCTCCTTAATGAATGTATCATATCCAAGTCTCATTATCAAACTAGTCCTATTTCAAATGTCAAAAATAGTAACTTTTAAAAAATAGCCTGTAGTGCACCACTACTCCCAAACTATAAATCCATGCCATCAATTATTACCAGTTTAGTTGCCTAGTTAGCAAATATTCTTCATGTGTGTACACTAATATGCCATATACTGCATGAAGTAAACATGGCAATAAGACATTAGTTTGATAAAGCTCGCCAAGTTTGATAAATAAATCTTGATTCTGCTATTAATATATTTAATATATCAACAAATATATAAGGCTGAATGACTTATTTTGCTCAGTTCATTTAAAATTAGCACCAGAGAGGAAGGAGCATGACTTACTCATGATGTCCAATTGCTACAGTATGCTTAGTAGTACCTGCAACAAGAACCTTACAATTCACAGCAAATCCTGTCTCTTTTCCCTCGGTTTATTTTAAGAACTTATCCATGGAAGAACACTTCCAACTGTGTTAGTCTGTCAGAAGACAGCCTGGTTCAAGCTTGTGTTCGTTTATGCTGTATACCTGCATGGATATCAAGCAGTGTTAATTTCTTCTAACCTTATGGGGTCGAGGAAATGACTTTTCATTAAGCCTTGCTGCCACCAGGAAATTATATAAATATAAGTAGTTTTGGTATTCCATTGGGATTTAAATAAATTTCTAGGTTAACCTCATAAAAACCTCTTCTATTTACTTGGAGATTACAAAGATATCATGCAATTCCCTCTCCAGCAAAGCATTTAAGCATATGCTTAAAATTGAGCATTTGAGTAAACATTTTGCTTGTCTGAGAGCCTCAGAACATGCATCATGAAAGGCGTGACACGCTCAGTCAGTACCTCTATACTCCTGCAACAGCTTTGGGAACCAGATGGAGGAAGTCACAAGGCATTGAAAATTTGAAAATTTTGTTACAGTATTACAATTTGCTTCCCTACTCCCTACCCACTCACATCCTTCTAGATCAAGGACACGTCTACACAGCTCTACAGACAGATGAAAGTGCATTCTTCCCATGCTGCAAGCTGACTAGAAGCTATGTAGTTATTTCACGTTCTTCTGAGCCTCATGAATAAAGCCCTTGCTGAAAGGTGCAGCGTATTAGCTTGGGCTTCATGCCTGATTTAGACAGTTTGCATCTAGCTGAAAAACACAGAGCAACACTCCAAAGTATTTTCTATTAACAGAAGCACATATATACATGCATGCAAACTATAGGAGCCTGTGGTTATAACCAGTGCCTTCTCTTACTTCACAGTAAATGTAAAGAGGTCATGAACCTCACAGAAATACTACTAACTCCAAGAAAGCTTTTTTTTAGTTTACAGACTACTGAAATAGTTTGTTATAACTAACAGGTAGCAAGCTCAAGCATTCACCTGAAAAGCCAGAGGATTTCTTTAGGCTTTTATGATTTCTTTTTTTTGGGTAGCTATTTAAAAACTTGATTCGCCTGCACTAATGCTTCTGCACATAAGAGGCGAGTAAGTATTAAACTTTTTTGTGATACTATGTCAACAGCTTTTGTAAGCTCTACAGAGACATCACATCAAGATGAAGTCTCTTTGTGGACAGCCTTATTAGCTTTGCAAAACAAAGTGTAGCCTGCTTTAACAGGATCTTTTAAAAGGACAGCAATAAAAATACCACACCAATTTCTTTTGACTGAGGCTGGAAAAGAAGAGGTGTAAGAGCTGATGGAACTATCCATAACACACCACTGGCATTCATCCCACACTACAGTAAGAAATTAGCAATGTCAAGTTCAAGGCTTGGCTCTGAGCATGACATTTGAACAAGACAAAGAAAACAGAATCTTCTCCATGGATTTTCAAGAGAACTCTGAATGCTCTCTATCTAGCAATAATAAGCTTATTTTTCCAGGATGTGACCTCAAGCACCAGTTTGTGTCACTCCTCCACAAGCAGCTGTAGAAGAGCTAGGTCTGAAAGGAGCCCCTACCCCAAAGCCAGGCTGCAGAGTGGGGTTGCAGCTCAAGGTAGTTCCTCATGGATAAGTCAGTTCTGCTTTCTCTCGGTGGCGCTCCCTTCGCCTCTCTGCTCATAACACGTTGAATGGGAAAAGTGAGGAGCAGCAGCGTCTGGACAGCCTGGCATCCGTGCAGGGGAAGCAGCACAGCTATGGCACGTGGCAGGCTGGAGGAGGATGAAGAAATAAAGGAAAGAAAAGAGGGGACAGAGAAACATGTGGAAGAGACGTGATAACTGTCATGACATGGCATATTTAACAGTCAGCCTCTTACCGTCATGTCCCAGGCTGCTATGCCCACACACCTCTGTGTGTGTGATGTACGTGTGTGGGTGCGATGTACGTGTGCCCATGTACTTGCATACGTGTGCCTGCGTATGCATTTGGGGTAGGGGTTGGGAGGCTGTAAGGGAGATTTAGTAACAGAAATCTCAGCCTTGCTCGTAACATATTTGTAACTTTCTATGCACTGTGGGTCAAACATTTACAAGAATGCCTTTTGCTTCTGGTAAAATCAACCACAGGAAGGGCAAGGAAGGATGTAGTGGTGGCAAAATGCAGAACCCATCATCGCCCTGAAGAGTGCAACGACAAAAACTGAAAGTCTAAGCTCCCCAAAATAAACTGTCTGTGTTTGAGGGCTGTAACAGCAAAAAGAGGAACTCTTGGTCTTTATTCTGCTATTACAGAGGGACCAAAAGCTGTATCTAGAGCAAGTGGTCACAAGCAAGTGTCAGGAAAGTGACTGAAGAGCCACACTGGTTGTAGAAAAAATAAGTCAGGTGAACTGTGAAATTGTAAGGAGCACAGCAAAGAAATATTATGTAAATCAGGTCAGCTAACCTGAGTGGAAGGCCCAGCCACCAAAAAGCCACTTCAACATAGCAAAGCCTAAGAGGGTGTTTGGAGAGTGGAGCCAGCAAAGGAACCCAGCAACAATGGCCTTACTGAGGAGGGACCACGCTCGTATCCTGCCCATCCCAGGGTGAGTGAAAGGGCACACATGGAAAGAGTTTGGGGTCAAAGATCAGCAGTCCTGTGCCAAGAATCATAGCTTTTCATTAGCGGAGGAGAGAAAAAGGCCCCAGATTGCCTGCCCTTCCATTGCTTTGTTTTGATATGGGGCTTGACATGGGTGCAAAGCTATTGTAAGCAGACACATGTACTGTGTCACAGAAATGCAAGAAGAGGAAAACAGTCATTTTTTTTGTAAAAAGATGGATATTTTTACAGCATACAGAGCCAATCATGCCATTTAATTCTACAGAACAGGAAGGAGCTCAGTCAATTGCTGTAAAAATATCCAGCCTTATGCAACCATAAAGCTGACTACAGATCAGGCATTTGGAATAGTTGTAGAGTGGCATTATGCACCTCCCCAGCACCCTGAATATGTATCTAGGGACAGAGCTTAATCTACACCTCAGCTAGCTAGTGTACCCTTGGTAGTGACCTCTTTTGTAAAATAACCCCAGCAGTCGCTTCGTATATAGTTTTAGGCCTATATTCTACTCCCCAAAACTTATTTTTGTCACAAACCCTGTTAAGTCACTTAACACAAACTGTAGGCAGAAGACATAAAATACCAACATTTAGATTTGTCAGGCATTTAAATTTTCATTACAAGCATTCATACGAGGAGTAAATAGTCATACAAGGTAAGAAGTTACCGATGTTTTCTAAAAATTCTATCATCTTCGATGGGTATCTTTTATACAGTCCTACATACAGCACAACAGTAGAACATGGTCAACCACAACAACAACATAATAACAAGGCTTACTTATTTTAATGTGCTGCAAGCACACGAGCATAACTCAGTAACTGTTTTTGCATTCCTTGCTTGAAAGAAACATCACATAGCACTAGTGTAACTATAGATTGCTTTCTTTTCTTTTTCCATTGAGTATTCAATTCCTAACAACACTTAATAAGCATAATGAATGTAGAACACTCCCTATCCCCATCTATTTCTTACATAGTAAAAATATTTTTAAAAATTTGTCCCTTATATGAAATAACAAATGCTATCATTTATGATATAATCAAGAAACATGTGGTCTTTACTTTTTTAATTTAAAACATCTTTTCAATACTCTTAACATAATTGAAAGATAAACTATTTTTTATACCAACTGCTCTGAAGAATTAATATCCCATTAAATAAAAACCTTCTACCTTTACCAGTAGAGAAACAAAAGTGATAAAAAAAAGCCTGAGGGCACTACAACATAATTCAAAAGGAGAAGACAGTAAAAAGGCTGGATTATTCTTATTGGCTAACTACTATGTCTAAAAAAATAGGAATCTTCTCAGTTCAAGTTCACTTCATATCACAAGTGAAGCTACTATTTAAAATATACCAATTATGATAAACATGATTTATGATTTGATTGATATAAATGAGCTGTTAACGTTAAAAGAAGAGAAAGCTAAGTGGACATTAACTTCTTTGCTCTACATTGTAATTTCAGACAAATAGAGCCTACCAAATCCCGTAGAGTGCCTACTGATACAGTGAGACTGCTTACTTGTCCTGCTCTCAGCAGATACAGTCACATTGTACACAAACATGAGGCAGAAATCACAACAAGGGAAAACTTCCCTTTTTGATCAGACAGGTTTTGTGTGGAGTTTAACCACGTAACACTTTTCTGGAAGCGGTCACACAACAAATAAGACATACCTGATGTGCCAAAATATAGATATTATGGCCAACATCTTTTGGGGAGATGCCATCATCTCCATTCTCCTCCTCATGGTCACATTCGAGGCCTTGGTTATATGCATTCTTCATCACATCCACCTGTAACACAAACCCAGCCAAGGAGAGATGAAATAACTGTCATTCTCAGGGAAAAAGCACCAAACACTGTGTTTGAACATGCTTGTTTTATTCGGCTGAAGCCTGGATGGGTGCCCTGCAAGAAGAGCGAGCAGTCTGAGAAACACCTTCTGAATAAAGACAAGCTTGAAGTATTTATGAAGCTCCAAACTACTACATTTCTCATCAGCAAAACTTCTGCAACCACGAGAAAGGAACAGGGACGCTGAGCCTTTCTGAACAGGTATTTTCACAAATGCTTTTAAAGACAGATCTACAGATACCACAGGTAGAGTCCTACGGCACTTAGAGTGCAGCCATGATCTCTCTCTGGCTAGAGCTGGCTGCAACGTCACTCGGCATTCCCCACACAGTTTAACAGAAAAAAAAACCACTAGACCAAAAAGAAAAAGAAGATACAGATCTGAGCAGGGTGCTGGGGTAATTCCAAAATATTCAAAAGCCTCTTACAGGACCACCGCGGGGGAAATCCTACATTCCCCACGCAGGGCCTGATCCTGCAGTGGTACCCTAGGGACAGCCTCATCATGCTGACATGCCACCATGGCAATGACTCCCCAAAACCAGCAAGCCACCGGGCTCTGCCCAAGTGCAGGGGCTGATGCCCACAGATCTCCCCACAAAACAGGTTTTTCAGTCACTGCTGTTACATGGTCAATTGGATTGGAAGCAATTTCTCCAGACTTACAATCGATTTAAAATTCCTGGAGACCTGCACAAGTATCACGGTTGTTCCAAAATACAGCAACAACTGCTTGTAACTCTGTTTGCTCACGAGACGTATATATATATAACATACAACATACATACATATAATATATATATGTCTACACACATACTTCTGTTAGCACTGTTTCACAAACTGTACAAGCTTAATTTCCCAGCCCCTGACAAAGTGTATTTGAAGACAAGCTACCAGAGTATGATAATTTAGTTAGGAAACAATTACAGAAAAGTGCTTGGAACGGATAAAAATAATGAAGTCATAAAGTCTGAAATCATGCATGCTTGATCCTTTTAAAGTACTTTTTGTGAATTAGTACTATCCTGATACATTGTGTCACTATATGCTGCCAACACTTTTCAGCTTAGATGCAGATCATTTTAAAAATGTTTTAATGACAGATTTTTTTTCAGCCAAAAGATTTATGAATATTCAGAAGTTTTCTCACCAGTTCCCTTGGTCTCATGTTGAAAAGGATTCTTTCCGCATTCTCACTGTCGTGCCTGCTTTCCATAATAGCCAGCAAAAGCTTGGAGGCATTGTTCTAGAGATACAAAACCAAGTTAATGCAAATTTAAAAATCTATTTCATGGATTAATGACCCTTGCATTTGTTTTAATTGAGATTACGAGGACCACTTTTTTAGCGGATAAGATTTTAAACTACTCCCATCTTTCATTTTACTGACATATTTAATAGGGGTTTTCTCCCATTTTAATGTCAGCGTCCTGTAAGGCTAACTAACTCTGCACGCTATATTGGAAGAAGTATTTTAAATATTGAAAAATATTCCACTTAAATACAGAGCCTCCTTCTATACTGTGTACAAGAAATGAAATCCCATTTCCTTTTCTTATTGCCCACCTAGCAATTTTTGCCATGGCTTTCTGTTAAAACAATACTCAACAGAGGTAATTACAAAATATATTACATGAAAGGTTTCATCATTCAGGCAGGTTTCCTTCCCCTTCGGTTTTTATAAAGTCCAACTGGTTATTATTTGAAAGGCTATAAAATAAACTGTTTTCACACATTCCTGGAATTTTGTTTCACTACCAAATATTACTGGGGGAACATATAAAGATATTCTTTACTCTGTCAACTGCCTGCTTTTCACCAAGACCTCTCCCAAGGATTAAATAGCAGGAGCTTTAGCAGCAGTAACCCAGTAGTGCCTTAAACCTCAGAGACCTGTCTTACTTCCAGTTAAATCTGTTGTTGTGAACAGGAGAGGAAGAATGGTTTTGGAGGTTTGACTGCTTTCTGGCAGAGCACGGTTGCCTTGCTTCACCTGCCACAGCATCCCCTCATCATCCCCCATTACAGACCGAGCTGTGTAAATACTTGGAAGTAGACTGCAGTCCCACGATACAGGTAGGGGCCAGTAAAACTCTGAACCATCACACAACCTTGTTCTCATCTGCTTGTTGCCAGACGTCAACAATTCAAACTGAAATTTCTCACAGAGAGAGTGTGCCTCAGAAAATTAGTATGGGCAGTTTTGGGGGAAAAGGGCTCAGCTGCTTTTGGGACTGAGGCAAAAAGAAAGATGTTCTTTTCTGCGTGTTCAAGCAACTTCTGCTTTAAGCAGCCTTTGTTTCTCCAAGTTTTGATAGCAGAGCTGAAAATCTGGAGCACTAGAGGCCAAGATAACACAATCATGCAAGTCGTAGTCCCAAGGGAAAGCCAGCCAAATTTGTCCAACTCATAAGCATTTTTTAAATTACAATTTGAATACTATACTGTAGAAACTTGCTAGTTTCACAGCTAAAAGCCCACAGAGTTTCTTCTTGGTGGGCACAGAATCACAAAACCATGCAGGCTGTATCACAAGATCACACCTTTGTGGATCTCCTCTGGACTGATCTTTCAGCAGTCCCACCCCCTGCTCAAAGCAGGTTGCTCAGGGCTGTGTCAAGCTGAGGTGCTCACCGTAGGATGAGAAGTCAGCCACAGAAGGAAGGGGTAGATGGAAGGAGGGTAGATTAATAGAATGAGGATTTATACATGACAAAGGAACTAGGACCTTCTGGGAGAGGAGACTGGGAGTTGAGTTGAGAAGCCAGGAGAGAGGAGCCTGGGCTTGCCAACACAAGAATGAGATAAGGACAAAGAACAACAGATGAGAAAAAAAGAGCAGACTGGGACTGGCTGAAAGAGAACAGGACTCCATATGAATTTTTCCATAGCTCCTCTTTCTCTTTGCTCCAAAATCAAATCAGGACCATCCATTTGAAAGGTCTAGTCAGACTCTTTACCTTGCAACCTTCATTGCAGAAGTTCAACATGCACAGTGAATAAGACCAGGGGGAGGGAAAGGATAGCATTTTCATTAAGACTCCTAACAGGGTGCTGCTCTGAAGAACTGGATGCTTCTTTTTCTGCTGCAGTTACCCTTACAACGGTGACCAAGTCAGTTGTGGTAGCATTGGTAGGATCTCAAACTGAGGAGGAGGGAAGGGGACACGACAGGCTGCCAGGTAGCTTGAGAGGGGAGGAAACAGTGGAGGAAGGCACCAGTCCACTCACTCATGGGTGAGGAGGACTTTGAAGCCATTTCCCAGTGCAGACAACCCTGGGGACGGAGAGAAGCCTGCTGCAGTGAGGAAAGGTAGAGGGTGGGTAGGACTTTCTGTCATCAACAGCCAGCTTCTTGCTACGGACTCAGCAAAAGTGGCATCCCATAGCCTAGAATTACAGCAAGCAGGCACATCCTCCGTTTTTTTTTCTCTCTGATCACTTGCACCTGACATTGAGATGCTCATTTGACTACTTGTTCTTCATTTTCTGCATGCTTTGAGACCCTAGGATCTGATTTCCATTCCCAGATATCAATGAGGAAAAGAGGTCCATTACTTGGACATACAGTATAAAGTTCTTCATAACACGAGTACTGCGAAAAATCAGTTCCCAGGTGCTACAAACAGGACAGCCCAAAGTACTTCTGGCCTTTATTTCTCTTTATCTGGCTTCTCATCTCCTCTCCTCAGAATTTTGGAAAAATAAATTAATGTGTGAAGCAACTAGATACAGCAGAGTAAGGTGCTATGAGAAAAGCCAAAAAGACACTCGTATTAGACTCTCTCTACCCTTAGAGACTGACGACGTCTCTTCATCCTGCCACTATACAGAGCGGCAGATATTGAGGTCATACTGTGTGCCAGGGCTTAAACACTAGTCAGTAAGGAAGGCCAGGGGGTCATACTCGAAATAACAAGAGGCAGAACAGAACATTGGCCATCTGTGCACTCAATGAACACTGTCTACCCTGCTCACTAAATGATTTGGGAGTCCAGTGGAAAATATAATCCATGAAGATGTAATTAAATACCACATCACAAACTATGTGCAAAACAAGCTAAATTAAGATGGCATGGGAAAATATAATTCTGCATTGCCTTTGCTTTGGTTGGGGGGTATGAGTTCAACATATAATGTTCCCTGAAAACAGTGTCTGAGCTTGTTTGTATGTGTAAGTGTGTGGGCCTATATACTTTGCATTCTGTATTTTCACTGCAAAATGTATGTATTTGCAACTTCAGAGTTGCCTGTGAACACTGACAGATTGTCAATGTTAAACATTAGCTGGTAAACTCAGTGATATATTATTTGGATGTGTTGCCACTCAAAATAAAAACCAGTAACTTCTTAATTTGAATCTAATTCTTGACATCACGTCTGGCCCAGCACTGTGTCCAGTCCTGGGCTCCCCAGTATGAGAAAGATATGGACTTACTGGAATGAGTCCAGCAAAAAGCCACAAAGATGATTAAGGGAATGGAGCATTTTTCCTATAAGGAGCAGCTGAGAGCTGGGACTGTTCAGCCTGGAGAAGGGGGATCTTATCAATGTGTATAAATACCTGATGGGAGGGAATGAAGAATGGGGAGTCAGACTCCTCTCAGTAGTGCCCAGTGAGAGGACAAGAGGCAACGGACACAAATTAAAACACACATGAAATTCCATCTAAACACAAGAAAACACTTTTTTACTGTGAGAGTGATCAAACACTGGAATAGGTTGCCCAGACAGGTTGTGGAGCCTCCATCTGCGGAGATACTCAAATGGACACAGTCCTGGGCCACCTGCTCTAGCTGACCCTGCTTGAGCAGGGGGGTTGGACAAGATGACCTCAGGATGTTCTTTCTAACTTCTGTAAAATCAGAATCATTTCCACAGTTCGAACTTTTGGTATCATTCATCACAATTTTTGCTATTTGAGTAAGAGTAAGGCATATATAGTCTCCTATGAACAGGGCCAAACTGGTCCTTGCAGCGATGTAACTAAACTCCATTTTTGGTTATTACATAGAAAAGATGTTCTACAAACATTTGTCAGCTTCATGATAATGGGCAAATCAAAATGGCACTGGAGTTACTGTAGCTAGGTCTTTACAGGGACTGAAATTTGGACTTCAAAAGAACTGTCTGCATGTTCAAAGTTAAATGTCTGCTTAAGTGTTTTGCTTGAGGGGGGGCTGAATTACAGTGCCATTCAAAAATGTAATTACAGTTATTAAAATCATGTGTAAAGCACTGTTGATTCAGTGTTTCATTGTACATGATATATAGCTATATTAATTATTTTATTAGACATCCATAATGCTGCCAATATGATGCAATGCAGCTACCACAAAGCATTTGCTAGTTTTGGGGAGGAAATAAGCCATCTGCAATGGAAATACTTCATTCGGAAGGGAAGAGAAGGCAATAACCCAAGGCTCCTCCTGGACAAGTTCTACCCTGCTTGGCACACACTATAGCTACAGAGCTCCTCTCTGCATGCAACGGCACACAGACCAGAGAAACTTATCTACGAGCCTACCCAGCTCTCCAGAGAACACAAAACAAAATTAGAAGCCCTCCCACTCTACTCTTCACCCTCCCACTCTACACTTTGTCCTCCCCCTCAGAGGACACCGAGAAGGGAAATAAAATACAATTTGCTTTAACCTTGTTTTCAACTTTATTTGACACAACAGGTCATCTGATATAGTATTCTTTTTTCACAACATCTCCTTCTCAAGTAATTTTTAAGAGTTCAGTATGAACAGAGAATACCTCACTTGTTACATGTCTGTACAGTGTTGCTATTTATCAATCTCATGAGATTTTATGTCTACAATATAGACTCTTCATGCTAGCTATATTGTGTCTATTTGATAGGATTTTTAAAAAAAAAAGGTGAGGGCATACTCCCAAACACAACAGTGGGTCAAAAGGCCTATGGCAGAGGGCCTGATAAGGATTCAGAAGCTGAGCTGAATTCATTTGCAACGTTTGTTTTTCAAGGCTGCTGAGTATATTATGCTATGGTAAGATTAAGTAAATGTCAGGTTGCCTAGAGCTCTTGCATAAGTATGTCTTCTAGTATTACTCAAATTTAAATAAACAAATTTACATTTACTGTACCTTTAGCTGAAGCACCAAGTCCATACAGTATTTGCCAAGAGGGTTTATGTCATTCAAGATGAGTGCAATTATAATATCAATCCCATTAGATTCATGGGTGGCTATGCAAGTCTGCAAAATAAGAGAAGAGAAGGGAGTCAGGGGGAGGGTGAGGGAAGGAGGGGGAAGAAGAGGGAGACAGGACAGGCAGAGGGAGGGAGAGAGAGAATATGCACATCAGCAAATTTCCAAAACGAGGACCCAGAACTTGAAAGACCTTGTAACAGCAAAGAACCTCCGAGCCAAAGCAGAGCAGCCTGAAAACATGCCATAAGAGGTGCTGGGGGAGACTTGTGTACTACAGAACTAACCCCAACACTGCCAGTAGTGAAGTACACAACTGGAAAAAAGGTGGTGCAAGCTAAAACATGCTTGCAGTGAATCATGCGGGATTTGGCAACAAGTGGTACAGGTTAGAGATAGCAGCTCACAGGAGCACTGCCAGATTCAGCTGACCACACATGCAGAGACATAAAAGACATGCTTGAATGTAGGCACAATCAAATCTGCACACTCAAATCCTTAATTTGCATTCAACAACCAGCATTAATATCGCTGTTATAGCATGAATTGTTTGCAAAGATTAAGGTTTTCTACATGCATCTGGACATGTCCTGCACAGAAGGACATTTCTGGACATGAAATTCAAAATCGTAATTATGACCAATGGTACTTCCCAAAAGCTTTTACAGCAGGAGTCCTGGACCTTCTAAGCCTTGTAAATAAGTGTCAGTTATACAAGCCTATGGTATTTTTTTCTAACAGGTTTATAGGTCAATAGGATAGGAAAAGTTTTCCAGAAAGACAGAGAGAGCAGAAAAAATGAAAATGAGAGTGTGGAGCATTTGCCTCTGAAATACACTGAATAAGACTTGCACTTGGTGTAAACAAGCATAACTCAAATCCTGAGTGACCTCCCAGCAGGTAGGTCTAAGTAATTAAGTGTAACTAATCATTCCCTTCCATTATCAGTGTTACTCAAGTAAACTTGTTGGAGAACAAGTTAACTTGAAACACAGTTTTTGGGTTTTTTCCCATCTCCAGTCCAGTAATTATTCTTTTTTTACAGACGTTTTTCCCAGCCATTAGTGAATCAAATATCACTGTTTAAAATTTAGTCTACTAAAGGATTTTTGTTTGTTTGTTTTTAAAGTATTAAGTAAAGGCTGTTGATTACCAGCAATGGCAATAGAAGCACTTTGCACTTCATTTGTGCATGTCAATTAAGTAGTATTAATACTGCATGTATTTCTTCAGCTATTTCTAGTATCAAGAATAGATTGCCTCTGTAATTTCGCCCACTGCAATTTTCCCATTGCTAATCCATAGCAAAAATTCTGGCATTTCATCCACTGTGACAACTTTAGTACAGTTCTCTTCAGATCAAACATAGCAGCATGTGACTACATTCTTTACCTTTCTATACTGCCTCAGCACAGCACTAAAGAGACATCTACCAAAAGTCACAGCTATATGACTTAAAAAGACTGCATCAAGCAAGGCACAGAAGATTAGAAGCATGATCTTTAGTCTCATCCATTTCACTACTGATATCATAATTAAAGATGCTGATAGGTAGTATAGCAGGATAGTAAGTTAAAACTTTGTGGCAGTTATGCGAATTAAGGGAAGTAAATCTTAGCCACCTATATAAACACCAGCAAAGGCAAAATGTATTAAAATGAAGAAAACAAAATTATGTATGCAATGTACTTCCACCACCGTGACTCAAAATCCAGTCTCACAAAGTGACGTTTAAGCCACGGACCCACTGACATAAGACATTAAACTCTCTCCAAGAGGACTGGAAACCCTCCATGTAAGCAGACATACTATAGGAAGAGACTATATTGAGTTCTGACTTAAAAGGATTGCTCAGGCCTTATGAAAGCTTGAAACGTGTTAAGCCTAGTCATAGCAATTACAAGTGAATTTATGTTATTAAGAACACTGAAAGGTTTATGATAAGCACACAGATACCATACATTCAGGTATATTCTTCTGTATCCACAAGTTATTTGAGCCGTACCTGATTTTCATGGCATGGACCTTGGCAATATTCAGTCAAGCTTTCCAGTGTCTGGTTCACAAGAGCCACATTCCTCTCATTGATGTAAAGCCCCAATAAGCCCAGTCCGCCTGTCGTGCTTCCACAGATACAGTCCAAAAACTGAAGGGTCTCACAAACAAGGTTGTAATTTGTTTTATTGTTCTGATGTCTTAAAAAATTCTGGTGGATGGAGAAAAGGAACACCAAAAAAACCCCCAAGAAAATACCAAGACAGTTAGAGTCAAGTCAAACACACAATCTTTTTCACGAAAATATTAAAGGTAACAATTTATGACCATATGACCACTGTACCTTAGGTACTGAAGTACACTACACTGTAGAAAATATATTATGCCTTAGTGCAGCAGTTGAAAACCATTATCTGATTAAATCAGTAGAGAAAGGAAGGCTTAGGAAAGTGAACTTTGCAAACATCTGCACTGGCCTTAAATGTCTTATATATGTCCTGCATACCTGCCACCATCTACCTACTACGACCCTTCTTCTGGAAGCTTGTTGCCCCACAGCTGAGCAGGTATGGTGGCACATTACAACTGCTCCTTGGCAGTGTCAGCACAGAATGGTAGCTTGCTCAAACCACCCCCAACACTGCTTTAAGGGAGGCTGCTGGACACAGCACTGAGGCATATTTGCAGAAAATTCATTTTGCAAAGGTTGCTATGGGGACAGTAATTTCTACCAGAGGAACTGATAGCAGGGACACACATAGCATCTTAAAGCCTTCAATCATAATACCTAAAGAAAAGAGCAGTACCCAAACTTTGCCCAGAAACTTCCTGTGGTCTTCAAGCCTGTGGTAAGTGATCCACCATTTATGCACAGAAACTGTACTAACAGGGACATTTAGACACTTCTCAATTCCAAGTGGCTATGCTGTGGTCCCCAAGCAATTCGGAGGGTGTAAACACGAGCTCAACCAGAGCATGCAAGTGGTTCCTGAAAAGGGTTATTTTATCCCTTGGACAAAAAGAACAACTTTTTAGACACCTCTATTCTGTAACAGGAGCAAGGCACAAGGCACATGTTTTTCTTGCCTTATGAAGTTCCAGCTCCTGTAATGCTTTTGGAGCTCAGCTCAAAAACACTTTACCTGGAGCTCTCGGTTGTGGTTCTCACACAGCAGCTGAAGAAATCTCAGTATTGGCTGCATGATTGCAATGGCAGGGCTCATGATTGCTTCTTCTGTGGACTTCTCTTCTGCATTTGCAGCATCTGTTCCTGAGCCCATAAGATCTATTTCTGGGTCCATTTCTCTTCTATACACAGAGTAAGCCTTGGACGTTGCAGAAGATGCTTCTGTTAACTGTCCTTTCATACCCTCTTTCAGATGCAGGGTTGAATCCTTTACTGAAAAGAAGATAATTTTCCTTCATTTTTGAAACTCTCTCTCCTCTGATTAAACAGTAAGAAAACAATAATAACAAATGCAACTTTTTCTTTGTTGGTGCCTAACTTTTCAAAGACCTCTAGGCAACTTACAAAGAATATCAAAGGAACATTCATGCAGGGATAGCATGTTCCAAATAAACCACAAACCAGAGTGAAACAGAACATTAAAACAAAAAGCCCTACTATTTCTCTCCCATATACAATAAATGATGAGAACAATGGAAGGACCACAGGGTGGGAAATCAGTTCCTGCGCTTGCTCTTGTGAAATAGCCCCATTAGCAGCAGCCTCTACTTCTGCTTCTCTAAAAATATGGTTCTATATCTTCTACTGGTGTGAAGTGGCATAGCTTCACTGATTTTATCAAAGCTAATTCCTTGTAACCAGCTTAAGAGATGGCCTATAATTTAGAGAAAAACAGGCAAAAGATGCAAATTAGCAATGATTAATATTAAAGCTTATTGATCAACGCAGTATCAGTGGTGCAGTACATGCAGCTTGAATATAATGCACTTCTCTTTTACATGGGTGGCTCCTTACCTCTCTTTTTGGGAACAGATATGGTTAGGTCACTATCATCATCTTTCTTTTTGCTCCCCAAATCAATAGTGTTCACTGTCACTGTTGATCGTATCTCCTGCTGAGCAGCTTTCATCCGGTCATATAGGACTTTAAAGAATTTTTCTGACTTTTTTTGCTCCTTCAGTTGCTGGTAAGTCGAATACTGCAAAAAATATATTCTTTAGATATCAATCTTCTAAGGAAGAAGAAATACAAAAATACACTATTTTTTGTGAAACCAATGATGAATAATTACTTCACTTACACAGAACAAATGTTGGCCACTGCCTGACCAGTTCTTTCACAAAGTGATATACAAGGCTGGTAACAAAGATTGATGATAACATTTTTAAATTTGGATAAAATGGTGAACACTGCTATTTGCAATCTTTAAAATGTCACAATATTACACTTGAAGTTAAATTACTTCGTGACACTCTCCATTTCTCCAGGCATTCTAGAGTTATAATATTCCATCTACAAATAATAGTGAAAAGTAATTGTTATTATATAACAACAACAGGAAGCATGAAACATCTAATGTGTAATATTATAGCTTAGATTATACAAATTTTTTGTGCTTCACACAGAATTGGAATTAATATTTTAGGTTATTAAGTCCAGTCTCCAGATAGTATTACTGTCAAGCAGGCTGAGTACCATTTTCAACAGTTTACAAACTCTATCTTAAAGTAAAAGCCTTTTACAGCCCCTAACAATTCATTTTAGAAAGCTGCAACAAAATCTCACTTATTTAACATTTTCTGGACACTCTCTAAAGTGTCACAGATCGTATTATCTTTTTTACAGAATAAAGATACAGGATGGGAATCCTCTCATTTAACTTTTATAGTCTTGCGATGAGGTCTAAGTTGATTATTTAGGCTTCCTTCGCAGGCAATGATGAGATATGGGGAAATGCAGAGAGTGATTCATACCATCTCTCCTCTCTTATGATAACTCTGCTGATCATAGAGTAAGAATAAACAATAATCTTATTTGGCTAAAGTTGGGTGAGAGGGATATCATTCACAAAAACTAGAATCCGTAGTTTAAAGCAGTTATTTGCTATGGACTGGGATATTGGTCTTCTCAAATGGCCAGTTTTTCTCTCTTTGGAGATTTTGATAAATGTCCCTAAACGTTTCCAGAAAATAACTTAATTTTATTGCTACTATAAACTTGAAAGTAATTTTTAATTTTACAAAGAGAGATATGAAATAACTGGAGATAAAGCTCTTACGGCAAAGACCAGATTAAAAGAAGCACTGTGCTACACAGAAAGGGACAGCTGAAAAATGTTTTCTTCTATTGAAGAGTCTACACTATGAAATATTGCATAATAACAGGGCATGTTTACATTTGTATTATAGCGATACATATTATAGTGATAAACTTTTCACAGAACTCACAGCAAAAAGGTTCTTTTTATTTGTCTCCAGACTACATGCATTTGAAAATCAGTATGTGAATAAGTAAATGAAATAACTACCTGTGTTTGCGTATTTCCACCTTCAAGCAACGCAATACCAAGCAAAATGCCTTCTGAGAAAATTCTGTCATTTTTGGTGTTTACTATAACATCTATGACTAGTTCTGATGCACCTTCTTTATCCAGAAGGCACTGAATATCAAACATGGTTACCCCAGACTTATCTGAGTCTTGTCCTGAAAATCCACCTGCAAATTAGACAAATACATACCATTCATGTTTGTTTCACATATGTATATGAAAATGAATCTATTAATAATAATAATAATTTGTCTTATGCACACCATAGCGATGTAATAAATTTAATTTTGAAATTGTGGTTGAGGCAAAATTCCCCCTGATACAAACAAGATTTTTGTGTGAAACTGCAATGTTGGGCTCTAAGAATAAGAAATAAAACAAAACCCTGAACCATTGTTCTGTCATGATATTCAGACAATAAAGAAGTTGGAAATGACACTGATTTATCCACCAAACCCCTTTTTTAATTCCACTGCTGCATATGCTAAACTGTGTGTATGGTCAGTGCTCTGAGACCACTTTTAAATCTGCTTTTAAATCTCACACCTAATCTATACAAAGATTGTGTACTGCTACATCCACTCTGGTTACAGGTATGACCTTCTAGCTAAAAGCTTTTGCCAATATAACTCCTAGACCATTAACATCATGACAATGTTCTTTAAGAAGAGACTTGAGTTAATCCAAATTAAAGGTGTGGTTTTAAGGAATTTTGTTAAATTGTATTAGCTCATTAAATCAGCCATCTTTTATTATCACAGGTTATCATCTTTCCTGGTATACTCACTTTTATACAGATGTAACTGTGTCTACTTCATTAGGAAATAATATAGTACTGCTTTAATCAGTCAGTGCTGCTTTGATTAAACTGATTAAAATGGTTCAGATTTTGTTTGTGATGAAGCCATACACACACACTTTTTAGAGAGAGAACTAAAAAAATAGTAAATCTTTACTCTCCTCTTTGTTAGGGAGAAAAATTTGGTGTACAGGATATTAAGACTATAAACATTTCCAGTGTCTACACTGCAATAGTCAAGGAGGATCAGTTGGGTAACATTTGGAAATGCCCACAAATCTGGGCATGCTTTTAACAGATACTGAAAATGCAATGGCAAGTATTTTGACCTGGCTCTATACCTAGCTTCTGCCTCATTTCCTATGACCTATATTATTTGGGGTTTTCTTAGAAACTACCCTACAGTAACTCCCCGTGGCTTCTATAACAGAATCATACAAAAAATTAGGTTACAAGGGACCTACAGAGATCATCTACTCAAACTTCCTGCTCACGGTAGTTAGAGCAGGTTCATCAGAGTCTTGGCTGGTAAAGTTGTAACAAGAACTGACACATTCTGCAGCCTCTCCGGGAAACCTGTTCTGCTGCCTAACCAGTATCTTTGTGAGAAGCTTTTCCTTATATCTTATTTTTTTCATATATCAATAAAGGATGTGGAATGTAAAAAAATGTTTCCAGAAACAGCAATATCTTTGTTCAAATGTTTTGTGGTTTGATGAATTTCTGGATGTGGATTTACTGGCAAATTAAAATGGTGTTACCAATTGCAACTGAATTGAATGATTGACTGGGGGGCATGGGGAAAGTCCCTACTTCGGTACTGCCAAACGCACACGAGCCATCTGAGACAAGTGCGTGCACCTTAAAAATAGGAAAAGTCTGATACTACCTCTCTTCTAACTGGTTACAGAATGTGTTTGATTTATTTACCAACTGAATCCCTTGGAGCACTTCCAATGTGCCTATTAGAAAAAATGGTGCTGCTAATTTTGTTCTCTTTAAATGATCCGTGTTGATTTACCTCCCACTTGTGCAGTTTTGCTGTAGCTGGCAGACAGAGGCCCATTCATACCACTTCCATATTCTCCTTTAAAGTAGCAATATAGGAGTATTTTCCTTAAAGTGTTGCCCTTTAAGAGAAAGACAAAAATAGAAGAAATTAGAGTTGTGGCCAATTTCCTTTGTTTGAAAAGCAAGCTGTTTAACACAGATACATAACTTATTAGGTCTTTCCGTTATAATTAGTAAGCATACAAATAGTAAAGTTGTCCAGAAAACAAACACCTAATGGTCTTACCTAACAAATCTCATGAGAAGAATTCTAAAATACTGTTGTATAAACTTTCTTTGAAGTTTCTTTTAAACTTATTGATTATAAATCAAATTCCTCCACCTCAGTAATTCTTACTGGCTAACTGTAAGATGTGTATATTGAAACAAATTCTACAAAGAGCCAATGCTCTGCAGGTCAGTGTGTCTGTGCCCTACCCTGCCATGGCAGTACTTTCTTCCTATTTTCTGCAGCTGAGTAGTATTACTCCCTTTTCTCTGATCTCAGATAATCCAGCTGATCATCTGAAAGAAGCCACATCACATGAAATATTAAAACCGAGATATGACATTTGATAGAACAGCTTAAAAAGCATTCTCTGTATCTCCTTGTTCCTTTACTTCCAAAACCACAAACAGTCAAAATTTGCATGCAGCTCTCTGAAGATCTTCCCTTTCATTTTGCATATGTTCTGCAACACAAGACACATTGAATTAAGAGTGGGGGTACCAATTACTTGGCATTTTTATTTTGCCATCAGTCTCCTGGGAACACCTGCAGTCAACACAGCTTTACAGAGGCAGTACGTGACACAACAACTGTAGGTGTATGTGGAACCTAAGATTTTATAAAGAAAAAAGTATGGCAAGGTCTCTGATGATTACCACAGAAGGGGAAAAATTGTTCATTTCAACAGCTTGGCAGTAAAATGGAATGACTTCTTCCTTCATTTTACTCACCTACTGGTTTTAATGAAAAATGGTTCTTAAAAATATGCACACCAGACGCAGTCTCAGTACTCACCAGCTCACCAGTGCCTACACATTAGTGCAGTAGTCAACTTTTCAATTGAAACATCTCTGTAACCACCACAGATAGCAAGGAGTAGGGAAGCAAGTCCCAGAAAGACCTCAAGAAGCACTACTCACACTCCCACTTCTCTGTTAACTTAGCAATATTTCCAAGAGCAACCACATGCCACGGTGGGGCTTCACTGCTTCATGGGCCTCAAGGACAATGGGCTTGTCCACCTCAAACAAATGCCAGAATGCAGTATTCTGTATGTGTAGCCTGACAACACAAAACAGCCATTGTCTCCTAGTTCTTGTATTTTGATGTTTTCATTTGATAATAGTCTATACAGAGTTCCCTCAAACAGCCAAGGAAAGTGCAAGACCTATAGTAAAATATCAAAAGCCATAAATATAATGGCTGCAAGAAAAATAAAAAGCATCACCTACACATCTGCGGTGCCAGGGAATTTATTAGGTGGATTTTCCAGGTGAGCTTAAGCCAGCGTGCTCTACGCTACAGAGGAAGACAAAGAACCAGAAGTCTCTGAGGACCTCACACAGAGACAGATTCCTTCCCAGACTAGTTTGTGATGGGGTTTAACCCTGTGTGCATGGACAAGGTACGCAAACCAAGCTCATAAGAGATTTTGAGATGGCTACGAGCACCAGCTCCTCCTGCTCAACATCCTGTCTCTAGCTGTGACCAAACTCCAGTGTCTTAAGAGGAAAGTGAACCTCATTTTCCACATCTCATGAAGAAGTCAAACATATTACTGAAGAGGAAAAAGTTCCCACCAGAACTGAGAAACACGAACTGAGAACCAGGATGAAGTCCCTTTTCAAACTCTCTCAGGCATATATATCACAGAATCATAAAACTGTACCACACAAATAGAATAATAGAGCAGAAACCCTTCCTAACTCCAGACTAGGACCCGATCCAGAATGGGCACTGCATTGAGACAAGATCTTTCAATCAGGAAGGCTGGCATTTGCCATACCACTTGATTAACCACTCAGCTTGAGGCAACATCCTCAACCAGCAATCTATGCTGTCTGTTGATGACTAACAGAGCATCATGGTAAATTATATAAACAGTCGCAGTGCAGTCACGGGAAACACCAAAAGCCATCTATATATAGTTAGGAATAATACCCGTGGTCACAAGCTTTATCACTCGATCAAAACAGCCTTTATTTTATCAGGAAGAACGTTTAAGACCATGAAATAGCATTTGACTAATAAATTGAATTATTTAGCACTTGGGTCTCATATTGCCTGGAAGTGAGTAACTGTTGGCACATCTCAGATGTTCTTCCTGCCTTGTTACCTTCAAAGACACCAGGAGGAGCAGTGATATGAAGACACTTCTCCAGCTGGCTATGGAAAGGGGAATCCTGCTCCACCCATATCCAAACTAAGGCACGGACTTCACTTCTTGTCCCAAAAAGCAAGTCTTAATTATTAGGATTCCTGCTCTCTCTCAATCTTCCACGAATCTAGACAACACTTGCAGTTCTCAGAAGCTGAAGTGTCAAAACTCAAGGACATAGTGTTTGAATAGCAGGAATGTGGTAGAACCTCTTATTTGCCTGACAGCTGTGCCAAAAACAGACTCAGACTCAGCCCACATATTTGCAAGCTTGGGATCTTCATCCCCTTTATGATGACCCTGGGCAGTCACACGACTTCCCCAAGTCTTGTGAAATTAGCTGCCACTACAAAGAGCGGAAGAGCCCAGCAGTATGAACCAGAGCTGAGAAATGCACAAATGCTCACACAATGTGTCAGAAACGCCTGTCTCCTCCAGCACATAACTCAAAGGTCACCTAGTCCAACCCCCCTGCAATGAGCAGGGACATCTTCAACTAGATCAGGTTGCTCAGAGCCCTGTCCAACCTGACCTTGAATGTTTCCAGGGATGGGGCATCTACCACCTCTCTGGGCAACCTGTTCCAGTATTTCACCACCCTCACTGTAAAAAATTTCTTCCTTACATCTAGTCTAAATCTACCCTCTTTTAGTATAAAACCTTTACCCCTTGTCCTATCACAACAGGCCCTGCTGAAAAGTTTGTCCCCATCTTTCTTATAAGCCCACCTTAAGTACTGAAAGGCCGCAATAAGGTCCCCCTGGAGCCTTCTCTTCTCCTGGCTGAACAACTCCAACTGTCTCAGCCTTTCTCCATAGGAGAGGTGTTCCAATACCCTGATCATTTTTGTGGCCCTCCTCTGGACCCGCTCCAACAGGTCCATGTCTTTCCTGTCCTGAGGGCTCCAGAGCTGGACACAGTACTGCAGGTGGGGTCTCACCAGAGCAGAGCAGAGGGGCAGAATCACCTCCCTAGACCTGCTGGCCATGCTTCTTTTGATGTAGTCCAGGATACGGTTGGCCTTCTGGGCTGCGAGCGCACATTGCTGGCTCATGTCCAGCTTTTCATCCACCAGTACCCCCAAGTCCTTCTCGGTGGGGCTGCTCTCAATCCCTTCATCCCCCAGCCTGTATTGATACTGGGGGTTGCCCCGACCCAGGTGCAGGACCTTGCACTTGGCCTTGTTCAACCTCATGAGGTTCACATGGGCCCACCTCTCAAGCTTGTCCAGGTCCCTCTGAATGCCATCCTGTCCCTCAGGCGTGTCAACCGCACCACTCGGCTTGGTGTCATCTGCAAACTTGCTGAGGGTGCACTTGATCCCACTGTCTATGTCATTGATGAAGATATTAAACAGTATTGATCCCAATATGGAACCCTGAAGGACACCACTTGTCACTGATCTCCATCTGGACATTGAGCCATTGACCACTACCCTCTGGATGCGACCATCCAACCAATTCCTCATTCACCGAACAGTCCACCCATCCAATCCATATCTATCCAATTTAGAGAGAAGGATGTTGTGGGGGACCATGTCAAAGGCCTTACAGAAGTCCAGATAGATGACATCCATAGCTCTTCCTTTGTCCACTGATATAGTCACTCCATCATACAAGGCCACTAGGCTGATCAGGCAGGACTTGCCCTTGGTGAGGCCATGCTGGCTGTCTCGAATCACCTCCCTGTCCTCCATGTGCCTTAGCATAGCTTCTAGGAGGATCTGTTCCATGATCTTCCTAGGCACAGAGGTGAGGCTGACAGGTCAGTAGTTCCCAGGGTCCTCCTTTCTACCCTTTTTAAGAATGGGCGCAATATTTCTCTTTTTCCAGTCACCAGGGACTTCACCTGACTGCCATGACTTTTCAAGTATCATGGCGAGTGGCTTGGCAACTACATCAGTCAATTCCCTCAGGACTCTGGGATGCATCTTGTCAGGTCCCATAGACTTATGTATGTTCAGGTTCCTCAGGTGGTCATGAACGTGATCTTCTCTTACAGTGGGAGGGACTTCGCTTCCCCAGTCCCCGTCTTGCGGTACATCCACTCAAGAGGTATGGGATGAGAGATTGCCAGTGAAGACTGAGGCAAAAAAGTTGAGTACCTCAGCCTTCTCCTCGTCTGTTGTTATCAGTTTGCCAGTCTTGCTCATCAGGGGGGTACACTTTCTTTGACCTTCCTTTTCTGGCTGACATACCTGTAGAAGCCCTTCTTCTTATTCGTTGCATCCCTTGCCAAGTTCAGCTCCAGCTGCACCTTGGCCTTCCTGACCCCATCCCTACACAACCAGGCAGCGTCCCTATACTCTTCCCAGGATATCTATCCCTGCTTCCACTGCCTGTGCATTTCCTTCTTGCCCTTTAGTTTGACCAGCAGGTCTCGACTCAGCCATGCTGGTCCCTTGCCTTCCTTTCCTGATTTCTTACGCCTGGGGATCGAGAGCTCTTGCACTCTATGGAAAGCGTCCTTAAAGATCTGCCAGCTCTGTTCTGCTCCCTTGTCTCTGAGGGCAGTTTCCCAGGGGGTCCTATTGACTAACTCCTTGAAGAGCGGGAATTTTGCTTTCCTAAAATTCAGGGTCCTGACTTTACTCTTCGCCTGACCCATATCCCTCAGGACTGTGAACTTCACCAGTGCATGATCACTGCAGCCCAGGCTGCCTCCAATCTTGATGTCACCAATTAGCTCACTTGCATTGGTGATGATCAGGTCCAGTATTGCATCCCCTCTGGTGGGGCTGTCTATTACCTGGCTTAAGAAGCTATCCTCCATGCACTTCAGGAGTCTCCTGGATTGTCTACAGCTCGCCATGCTACTTTTCCAGCAGATGTCGGGGTGGTTGAAGTCCCCCAGCAGGACAAGAGCCTGTGAGCACGATGCCTCCTGCAGCTGGAGTAAGAAGGCTTCGTCAATAGGCTCCCCTTGATCAGGCGGCCTGGAGCAGACACCAACCATAAGGTTCCCTTTGTTGCCTCAGTCTCTGATTCTTACCCATAAGCTTTCAACCTGCTCATGGCTATTTTTCAGAGACAGCTCTTCACACTCTATCCATTTCTTGATGTAGAGGGCAATGCCTCCACCCCTCCTTCTTCACCTCTCCCTTCTGAACAGCCTGTAGCCATCGATAGCTGCACTCCAGTTACGGGATTTGTCCCACCAAGTTTCAGTAATGGCAACTAGGTCATAGCTTTCTAGCAGCATGGTGGCTTCCAACTCCTCCTGTTTGTTGCACATGCAGTGTGCATTGGTGTAGAGGCACTTCAGCTGGGCTGTCAGCAGTGTCACCTTCCTAGAGGAACACCCTTTAATCCCTTTGAGGTATTTCACTGGTGTTTCCCTGTTGGCTCCTATTACCTCAGGAGCCCCTGGCTCATCTCCATAAGACTTCAAGTGTGCTGCAGTGTAGTCAGCACATCTCGGAGCAACAGGATGAGGGCCCTCGCTAGCACCCTGCCCCTCTAACCTTGGCATGTCATCCCACAGCTTGTCACGGGCAAGCCTGATATTATTTCCCCTCCCCCATCAAGTCTAGTTTAAAGCTCTGTCAATGAGCCCTGCTAGCTCATGAGCAAAGACCCTCTTTCCCCTTTGAGAAAGGTGAATCCCATCTGACGCCAGCAGGCCTGGTGCCATGCAGGCCATCCCATTATCGAAAAACTGTGTGAGGCACCATGCTAGAAAACGTTGGAAAGACCCTGCTCCCAGAAAAAGTGCCGATCCTGCTGGCGTAGGTGTCTGGGTATGCTTTTATGGGAATGCCAAAAAACATAGTCAAGAACAGCACCATCATGTGGACGAGACAAACTGCTGCCAGGACAAGTGAGACAGCCATGCCACTGATGTCCTTGTAAACGGTTTCCTAACTTAGTACAGCCACAAAATTAATATTGCCCAAAAGCAAATGATCACAGCAGTAGCATGAATAAGCAGTTTGCAGCAACTATTACTGACACTCACATTACTGAAGCAGAGGCCAAAAATAAAAGCACATGAGGCAGCACAGTGCTATGTTCCCCAACTAGGTTTCTACATGTGGCAGAAGTCCCAACCTTCCAAGCTGCATCTCCCCCCTGCTCGCTACAATACACTTTCTTTTATACCTCTTATTAGTGTATGGAAGTGGCATGCAAACATCACTCAGCTGACTGCAATCCTTCTATAATGGCTAGAACATTGTATAGCTTTGAAAAAAACCACAATGAAACATAACAGTCTTATTGTTACCCATGAATACCACTGTATTGTCTCTAACAAAAGCTAGGATAAAGACTGAGGACACAAGAAGGCAACAACTGGTTATTGTTGTTGCAGTTTTAAATAGCTAGGGATTGACAGACAAAAGTTTCCAATAGGGAAAAATTATTCCAATAGGAACATGTAGACACAAACAAATTATGTTTTCTCTGCCCATATTTCATTATACTAGTTGGTCTTTAAACTTGATTTAAATGCTTCAGTACAATGGTTTATTCACTTTCCTTCTCCGAGCCTGCAAAAGGCTGGTTCCACATGAGGATGGGGCGGGAGGATGGGGAAGCAATGGCTGAGAGAGGTACGTAAGGTTTATCGTGGATACCTGCATCAGCACCAGCTCACTGTATAACACCACCAAAAATTATTTGTCCTGTCTTATGTAAAATTTTGCATACTTCTTAAGGAATTGGAATGATATTTATGATGTTCAGAAGACTGAAATAGAAGGTCTGGTGATCTCTTCTGGTTTTCACTCTACATTAAAATAATGAAGTGGAAATGCGCAGATTATCAGTCATAACACAGAATAGGCAGCCACGTCCAACAAATATTTCTGCGCTACAGTGGATGATGATGTGATTATATTCCAGTATTAGTCAGGAAGATGCATGGAATTTAGGCATGTTAAGTCTTCAGATTTGAGTAACTTGCAGTCAGGTATAAAAGAGGAGCTGGCTGTGATCTCTGGTTGACTAATACAGGTTTTCAGAAAGTTTGGAACAGAAACAAAATCCCAGAGAACTGGGAGAAATCTAACGTGCAATGACACTCTTAAAAAAAGTACATGGGATTACTTTTTATACTGTTTACTGATATCAAACCCATTGCAGTGAATTTGATATCAGTTCTGGGAAAAACAAAGGAATGGCTGATTCTGAGCTCCATTAATACAAAATTAAAGGAAGCTACTACCGATGGCAGTTATAATACTGGCATTGTGTTCTAATAATTGCCTCAATATGGGTTTAAGAAAAATAGACCTTCTCAAACTTCTGAAGATTATCTTCTGGTTTTGCTAATAATGAAAATATCACTCTGGTAAAGTTTGATAAACTGGTGGTGTGACACAATTCTGTAAGGCAAAATTTTTTATTAAGTAATCCCACAAAGATAGTTATTAAATGGCTTAACTGCTAAGTGTCTGACAGAATTCAAGGTGCAATTTAAAGCAAGAAATCATAAATGAGTGTATGGGCTTCTAATGGGCAACCTCATGGAATATTTACTGTCTGCCTGATTTTTTTTTCAATGAAATGGAAGAATACAGAAAATAATTATTAATAGCATTTAGAAAAGACACAAGAAGAAAAGGGGATGAGGTCAAGTCACTGATAACAATTTAGGCATCATTTATTAAACCGCCTAGAAGCAAACAATATGAGCCTCATTATGTCCAGACCTCTGTATGTCTAGTTATAGAAGTAATAACAATAAAATGCCAAACACTGTAAAATGGAGGACTCTGTTCTAGGAGGCCATGACTCTGGGGGACAATGGGAGGTCTTAGAGAAAAATCATTGAAATGACCACTTCCAAAAATCACATGACTCTGGAAAGGATAACGAGCTATTATGTAGGATTCATGAGACTATCTTACTTCTCCATATGCAGGGGTACATTACTGTAGGAATACTGCATCACAAGTTGGTGTCCACAATTCAAGAAGGCTGACAACTTGGATTAGGTTTGGAGAAGCTCCACAAGAATGATTAGAGAATAAAACATGCCTTCTCATCAGAAATTCAAGGCTTTCGATCTACTGAGCTTATCAGTCTAAACATGAACTACATGAACTCTGTTTCTGACTATCTACATGAGAAATCTGATAATGGATGACTTCAGTCTACAAGATAAAGGTGTAAGACACACTGGTGAGAAGCTGAAGACAGAGAAATTCAGCTGGAAAAGAGGTAGAGGCAGTTGGGTTATTCAGTTTGCAGGTAATGATTTTTTTTTTAAAAAAATATATATAACAGTAATGGCATTTAGCTATTGGAACAGCTTAAGAAGAGGTGTGATAGTGTCTATTGCCGGCAGTTACTAAATCACGACTAGGTGGCTTCTCAGACAGAAACTATTTGAAGATCTCATGGTCTACATTAGGAGACCAAGCTACGTGACAAAAAAATGTCATCTCACATAATCTGTGAAGACATCATGCCAACTTTTCCTGTAATAAATATAGATGAGGTTAGAAGCCTGGCTTTCTATGAAGGGTGTTTTTTAAACACCTACTTCTACACTTTTCTTCTCATCATTTATAAATGAAATTTCTATTCTGCCTGGTCTGAGTGTCTGCTTCAGGATTATTTTTTTGTTGTTTTTTCACCCATTTTCACATTATTATGTTCCCTTATTTCTTTTGGAGATAAACATGGTAGGGGAAGGATAAGTTTTGTGCAAGCGGCTTCTGTGAAGGTACCAAGCATCGAGGTTTTATAACCCTTTAAATTATGACTCAACCTGCTCTTTAAATGTAAGATGGCACAGACATCACGTCATCTCCAAAATGGATCAACTAAGGCACACAGCTACCACACACATGGTGTTGCACAAGCATGACCTTGGAAGACAGCCCCAGAGTCTTGACTCCTGCTATGTCCACAAAGTGGAAAATTTCCATCTTCATGATGCCAGCAACTTCCAGGAGGCTCAGGAGTTGTGGGAGGCTGTTTATTTTGGGGCATTGTTTGTTTGTTTTTACACAGAGTGAGCTTTTTCCTGGTTTTGATCTTTTTGCAACAAAGATGTTTTCATAGCCAACTGATAGTTGAAACTGATAGATTTTCACCATTAAAATACAACACCCAACAGCAGAGTTATTTGCACACTGAGGCGTTTATTCACCCCAGGGAAAAAGTGCTTTTAAATATGAGGTTGGGTCCAGCTGGTGTCCAGCTCTGCTTCCACTAAAATCAACGGGAGATTTACCAGCAACTTCAGTAGGAAGGAGCAGACACGTACTTTGCCTGGCAAAAGTTTTTATACAACTCTAAAAAGAAAAAAAAAAAACAAAATATGCACCAGACTTCATGACACAGTTCTCCTAGGAGAGCAGAACTGGCCACCCACACCTCTCAGCTGTCTCTCATTAGGCAGAGACGCCCCACATTTTAAATGTGCCATTGTTCAATCCTACACAAATCTGGTATTAATCCCACTTGTCTTAATACAAATTGCCTACATCACAAATGTTAACTGATAAACCTGAGGTTGTAACTAGTGCAGAGATTCATTAACAGGTTCAGAAAAAATAAACAACCACAAGCACGACCCTTCTCTAAAACCAAACTACTGTGATTTAAAAAAGTAGTTCATTTTTTTTTAGCAGTCTTTTAATTCTTCTTTCCTTTGCAGTTCCAGGTTCCATAGAAAGCTGGAATCTTAAGTGCCAAAATATTGCAAAACAAATGCTATTGCCAGTCTATTTTCAATCTGGATAGTGAAAAGAATACTGGACATGTTGCAAGAAAACCAGTTTTTGCCTGGTAACTGTCCAATTTTGCACCCTGAAGAAACTCAGGAAAGTGTCGTATTAAAAGAAAGATTGTTTTTGGCAGTATCTGTAAAAAGTGTCTCCACTATGAATACAGCAGAAGAGAAAAACTGTTTGGATTAGTGAAAACCTCAGCATTGGGGCATTCAGACTTAGACTGAGAAGAAAACATTTTTAAAATACAGTTTGATTTTCTATATTATAAAATTTTGCTATTGACCTATAACATATTACTAGCTGTCAAATGTCCATTTTTTTTGTCCAAATAGAAGATCTCTACATATAGTCACGGCATTTGTATATATAGAACAGATCTTTGTTGTGGGCAAATATTACTGTTAGTATCTGTCACTTGTCCTGTTGCTCATTTGGTTACATGATTTCCACCTGTAGTCATAAACTGTGCACTTACAAAACAGATCATGTTTGCACCTATGTAATTTTTCCTTTGCAACTTTCTCCAGTACAAGACAAAGCATTGAGACACACAATAAGCCAAGTTCTCCACCACTGAAAGAAAACAATGTAAGATTTGATCACAATTATTCAGAAGCATCAATCACTGCACTGCACCATCAATAACATACTTTAGAAAAAGACCAGATCTGAAAAGCATAATTTTCAAATACTAAAATTATCTAACTCTTATGCTGCAGGGGGTAAACTTTCAAAGTGATGCACAGGGAGTTATGCACACAAATCCTATTATTTGTTAACAGGATTTCTGTGTGGAACTCCCCATGCTCTGCAAGAAAAATTTACCCCTAAGTGTCCTAATGTGAATATTTACCAAAACAGACACTTAACTTCCAGATGCATACTTATGAGCACTACTGTGCTTTGACGTTTTAAGAGCAATTTGAAACAGGTAGCTAGAGAAAAATAATAGAAGTGGCCAAATAGTGTTTTCATTACATTATTCTGTTTCACCGTGTTGCCATTATGTTGAACTTCAAAGCCAAAGCATTACACATACCCAATTTACTACATAACGGATGCACTGCAGACATACTGCCTGTCCTATTTTGAATTAGATATGCTAGGATCTTCACTTGTTGGCTCAGGATTTTCAAAGTGGCTCAGGAGGCACTTCTGTATTTCAGTTTTCACCTGCTCATTTCTACCCACCACCAGCTCCACTGATTTCTCGACTTCATCCTTGCCTACTAGTAAAAATTGATGACGACACTTCAGAAATTGAGAATTTGTTCTAAGGCATTCCAGGTAATCATGTCGCTGCTTATGTTTGAAGGAACCTATATATTTTCTAAACCAGGCTATCAGGATTATTTTGTAATCTGGGTTACCAGGGCTCTGGAAATTTTGCAATGGATTTGACATGAGTTCTGGGTTGTATCAATACCAAATGAGTACTTCATGGTTTGGGGTTTTACTGTGGAAATGTCATTAAACTGTGACCTGTGCCACCTTCTGCAATATATACAAATATTCCCAGTTAATGCTGATTACTCAGCTATGTATGACTGTTTACATGCTCTGTATGTCTATATTATTAAAAAAAAAAAATAGCGGTATTAAAAGGAACTAATTCTCAGCATTTACTACCTTGCAAAATAATCATGGGACGTTTGCCTTGTCCCAAAACAATCCCCGAGACCTCATCAAAACCAACCATTTTTCCTCTAATGCCACTCATTTCTGCCTGAATGCCACAACATTCAGTAGACGTAACTGCCAGATTCTGTCCTCCCATGATTTACAGATGGGCTTTTGACAATGTCAGCAACCCTATCTATAGTGCCCCAAGAACTAGTCTGACAAAATGACCAACATGCCGGATGCCTCTGAGAAATACCCCTTGCATTCTCAGATGAAAATAGATACCAAATTATTGCTGATTTCTTGGACTTCAGGCATTAAGGAGAAAACCAAGTATATGTGTGTCTATGTGTGTGTGCCTACCTCCAAGTATACTTGCATTTTTAGGTTTTTAAAGACTGTACAAAATCAGGCCTTAAACAGCTTAAAAGGAAAGACCTGAATTTACTTTAAATTCTTGAAAGGCCAACGTACAAAGCTGGGCCAAGCAAGTTTGCACTCCTGCAGTCTGGCACACACTGTGGCTACTGCAAAGGAAAACAGCTGGTCAAAACGTATTTGAGCAGCTGCTATCCATGCAGCAAAATGTGAACAGCTAAAGGAAGCCAACCTTGTGGCAGTTCAGGGCAGTAGCAATATTTAAACTGCCAGTGTTATCAACAGTATATGGAAATACAGTCTTAACATCTACCTTGCTGGAAAATGAGCACACGTCAGCTCAAAAGAATAGCCTGGATGGGATCGAGATACAGCATGAGATGTCCTAAGTGCTAACTGCCGGATAGGCACAGCAATTATATACTGCACAGCATGGCAAAGAAAACGAAGCATCTTCCTCCATTTCTAAGCAGAGGAGAACAATTCCCACCTGGCACAAAGCCACCTACTGCACTGATTTCACTATACCTATGAAATTAGGAGGCATTCAGACTAACAGAAAAGTACAGCAAAGTTAGACAACACTATAAATCTAGCGCTTGTTCTTTATTAGCTAACCATTTTGACAGGGATAAATTGAAAATATTTATAATTCATATTCCTTGGTTTTAAAAAAAGTAGTAGTTTGAATAATTTTCCAGTAAACTTAATTGAGAGTTTTCCATTAATGCCAACTCTCCCAATTGTATTATCCCTTCCATGATAGCTGGAGCTTTAAGCTTAGCACCTAGAGTTATGTGCTTGTATGAAAATTCCAGTTCACGTAGGGGGAAGGGAAAAAAAAAAAAAGAAAAAGCCCCCAAACTACAAATACCTCCCACATAATTTCTAGTGCTCCTGGTCCCAGGAAATGTGAGATCTGTGTGGCCAGAGCCAGAAGGCCAGAAAAGCAAAAAGAAAAAAAATGCAAAATATGTTGTTGGGCTTTTGATGGTTAAGAAACCAAACCAAAGTAATTTCATCATTTTTAGGAGCCTGACTCATGGCTTTGATTGCCAGAGGTGGCAAATATCAAGTGAATATTAAGCAACCTTTTCCAGCAGATTTGTTGATACTGTGTGCTAAGAGGAGCTCAGATCCTTGCTACTGACTCTCAGCAAGGACATAGCTGCTAACACGGCTATCATCGCAAACCGCCGCATCTCCTCTTCCTCAAATGGCAAATCAGCACATCCACTGCCAGCAACGGAGCCCAAGTAACTAAGAATTAATGGTGATCCAGGATTACAAGGTAAGGCCATCCTAGAAGGAAAGGACCCCTTGACAAAGTATGAGAAATGGTAATCTTACAACTAAAATGAAGTTATCGAAGATCTGAGCTCTGCTCCTGTTCTGGCAAAGGCTGTGCTGCCACATGGAAGAGCTGGGCTCTAGGATAACCTAAACGGTGAATTCCTCGGGAGGCTGGAAAAAAGCATTTGGCAGGTTTATTCCCCAGGAATGAGGAATCAGGTCTTGGTTTAGACCCTAGGTTAGGCCAAGCTACCTCAACTCCCATTAATTTCATTAATAAGTGTGCAGGCTAAGCACCTATCCAGGGGCAGTCAGGGTATATCCTGGCTCTTACCTACTGATTCACAAAACTGCAGCGACTTGGTGTTGAGCTGGTCTTTCTTGGCATTTCTGAAGTTTTTATAACAGAGTGTCTCTTCGAAACGACAGACAGACATTCTGATTTTTTAAGGTATCTTTTACCAGGAAAAACCTCTCCATTTTCAAAGCAGTTCTCAATCTTCCCTTTTAAATTAGAGGCCAATATTAGCTTTCTACTCTTGGAGTCTAAGATTTCATCAGTTCAAACAAATAAACCTAATAACGTCCTTTGAAGAGTGCCATGGAAATAATTCTGACTTGGCGTAACACTGCAGCAGAAGTTTAATAAACTGTTTCTATTAGCCAAAGTTGCTGAATGAAACTGAAACATTATTAAGAGAGTAACATTTTGGTTTTAATAACTTTCAGAGGTATGTTAGCTGTCATGCCAGAGCTCAACAGCTTCTTAGCTGTCATCTTATTTTAGGAGCAACAGCAATTTCTAAATGCTAAGTTTCACAAGATCAGGAAAAAGTTCTCTTCTAGGCTGAACAGAAAAAAACCCCGAAATTCAAGCAACTCTAGAATTGGTTGAAAAAATTATCAAAATTTGCTTGAAATTATATCAGCTGTTCAAAGTTAGAGACAAGGGGGAGACGAAGACACATTTTCATGAGGCTGTCGTGGCTTTTCACATTCCCACTACTAAAAGACAGATTCATGTTTATATAAACTTTAATATGCAAGCTGTTCACCCATAATATTAAATTGCCCCTTTATATTTAATATTTGCTAAAATTGCTGGGTTATTTATGTCAGAGAGAAGATTGCTGCACATGTGCAGTAGCTGTTTCATCATAATATATTTTAGTATACATCTATTATGAAGCTGTTGCCATTATAATGCCTAAATTTCTATTGCTTCCAAGGAGAAATATATCATCACTGGAATGTTCCTACATGCACAGCATGTAGCTATGGAAATACAATGTCATATGCTTCTTTAGAGCTGTTAAGTACTGCATAGATTGACGGTGAGCCTGCAGAAAACCTGCTCTGGAGGTCCTATAACTGACTGCAATTTTTTCTACTGTGTTTCAAGAGTACTGATATCCCCACTAATGACATCTCTCTGATAAATGCCATGCAACATCCCAACATTAGGGCTCAATGGCATTATGAAAACCAAGATGAACTTTACAGTTCCAATAACTGGAAATTAGACTGTATACGCATGCCAGCCAGTCAGTGCTTTGAATGAATACAAAACAAGACCCACCAACAGTCTTAGGGGCTACATAATTCACAGCTCAGGCTATTCTGTTTATTAGTAAAATCCTCTGTTCTGAATGCAGCATTGCTGCTGCATTTAGTTAGCGTATCTCTGTGAAAACCTTGTTAAAAGGGTGAGTAGGGTGGGAAATAGTATAGACGAAGTTAGCGCCCTAACTTAGATCAATGGCAGAGTTTCATCTGAAGTTCTGTGTTTACTACAGGTTGCCATCTCCTAGAAGGCTTAGAGAAGTGCTAGGAGCACACAAAGGTGTGGAATAACTATGGTATTAAAGATTGAGATTGCTTGCCTTGGAAAAGAGATGAAAAAATGTGACCACAGTACAGAAAAGTATGAATGGTGAGGAGATGGGGAGGTTGGGAATTCCTGTTTCCTCTCCCACCCAAGAAGGGGCCTTCAATGGAATGTAAAGATGGTCAATGAAAAAGTGATAAAGAAATACTTGTTAACCCACACATAATTAGATGGCAGAACTCATCACCATGGGAAGTCACCGAGGCCAAGAATTCAGCAAGACTCAAAGAGGATTTGGGCATTTCTATAGACAAGAAGTGAAACCAGTTACAATAGCAAATGTTAAAAAAACAACTATGGGAAAGAAGACAAAATCTCATGCTTTAGGCGCCACAGATTTATGATCTTACTGTTAAGGATTATCCCAAGACTTCAGGAAGAATAGAAAACTTCAACTCTGCCTACAGTGGAGATTCTTAGACCTTCTGAAGCATCTGGTGATGGCCACACAGAGAGACAGCACTCTTAATCCTCTGGTCTGATCCTCTTTGGCAATCCACATGTGTTTAAAAGAGAACATGAAGTGTACCAAGTCTATTTGTACTGGATCCAAAAACCAGTGCAGTGCAATGTAGATTCAAGAGAAAAAATGTTTTTATGAAATCTGTGATGAGGAGACACCCAGAGCAGAGCACTTACAGTGACCCAAAATATCAGCTGGCACCTTACATTCAACAGGCAAAAAGCAGAATTACCGTAACAAGAGAGTAATTACCAAAATCCTAACATGAAAAAGGTCTGCATTTCATCTATCTGTCTTCAACTTTGCTTAGCAAAATACTGCTGGTTTATATAAAACCGATGGCAGGTAGAAACACTTCAGCTTTTGAACAAAAGGCAGCTTCTTAGAGAGAAGCTCTAGGCTCCCTTCTTCAGCAAGACATTCTGCCAGTGTTGACCTGGGTACCCACGCTTACTTGCTCAGCCAGGTAACTCTCCAAACTTGTCCTTCTGCCTCCCCACAGATGACTTTTCTGTTCTTGTACTAACAAAGTCCAAAATACCTCACCCTCTAAGACACTAAAGAATGTCTTTGCATGGCAGAGACAGCCACAGTATCAGAATTCTCAGTTCTGATGACAGCCTATGAACACCAGATCCCTTATTTAGCCCTAAATAACACTGCCCAGAATGTCACCATTATTTAGTTCCTTTGATTAATTACAACTTTGCAATGACTTTGTTACATAAATTGGTTTCCTATACATATTAAGCGCCTTTCTGTCTCCCTGTGAGTCTACTGCATGATGAAATGGCTTTTTGACTGCTAAGGATTGAGTGTCACGCAGATGCCTCCGCCTACATACTTAATGACCTCCTCTGGCCTAAAATTCACTATATGTAGAAACAAGCATTAGTATTCTAGTTGTGGCATCCAGAGCAGCCGAGACTCGGCCAAAAGCTTGACAAATTTATATAGCGCAGAAGGGATGATGTAGAAGACTGGGAGAGGATCTGGATTTTGTCTCTCCTGCTTTGCTGTCTTCCATCTTTTTTATTCCTTCTTGTCCCCTCTGAATTTGCCTTTTTCCTCCCTGTCCCCTGGCTGTACCAGTGACAGATTATAATACATGTGACACTTGATTTGTAGCTTCTCCCCCCCAGTAACTGATCTCAGATGCTTCTCCCCCTCAGTAACTCTGGTAATCATGCCTCTTTGTTTGGTAAAACAGCTTTGGAGGAGACTGGAAAAGGGCAAGCAAGCATTTGGGAAAGAAGCATCTGGTTAAAAGTTGAGCCTGTTCCTCCTCCTCCACACTCAAATCGCTAACCTGAACATTCAGAAGAAACACACCTGATGATTCACTATAGCAAAAGCATCGGAACAGACAGAACAAACCAAGATGAAGCAAAGTTATGTCAAAAAAAGGACAAGACAAGCTTAAGATGGAAGTAGGCTGGCAGGTGAAAAAAGTTCCAAGCACAGCATTCAGTTTTGCAGCGAATTTTCCTCAGGCTTTGGTATATGCAGACAACAGCATATACCTCAGACAACAGCAAACACATCATTATAGATTAGAACAGAAACAAATCTTCAATGAACACGTACTTTGCAAATCAACAAGAAGATGGGGAAGGAAGAAGGATAATCTTCGGATTCTAATCCTGGAGCACCCTCAACTACAAGAGAAGCCGAAGGAAACTGAGTATACTGAGTACCTGACAGAGGACCTAGACAAAATCGTGCTATTGTAAACTTCACATTAGGATGATTCTTCGGTGGTAAAGTAGAAACTTTAATTTGGAATTTCCTTGCTGCAAAGCCCTTAACATTTTCAGCACAAGACTTAGGTTTAATTTGAATAAGTCTGGGCAACAGACGTATCTACAGTGGCAAAGGCTTTTTATATTGCTTTCACTAGCAGAATGCAGAGGCTGAAATGGCTAATTAAATACAAAATGCTATAAAAAAAAGTCAGAGCCAGTGTCTTTTTAAAAATACCTGATGTTTAAGGCACACTAAATTGAGTCAGTATCTGGGAATGTGCGTGCTCTGACCTGTGTGAAAAGGCAGCCTGGGGTACCGTGTACAGGCAAGACAGTTACCATGGATACCTCACTGCTTTAGGTGTAGAAGCTTAACATTACAAACAACTTTGCAGCATTAGGCTACTGGCCTCATAAAAACACTGCAAAATAAGAACGAATTCTGAGATAACCATTATGATCTGTTTCTTGCCATGCAAATATAAATCCTGTATCATAAAGCAAAAGACAAAAGCAGGATTGAGAGGAAATGGCCAGATCTTCCAGGCCTTAATTTGCAGTCCGCTCCTGAAAGATGCTGTGGTCTTCGGCTCACACTGATGATAATGGGACCTGCAGGTAGGCCGCTTGTCTCAGAATACTGTCCTCCTGCCTAAAGTTTTACCTAAATTAGGACTCCACACCTGAACCAACACAACACAGGCAGAAGGAGATGCAGCCAGAGTTAAAATAACTCGATTATTGATTACAAAAAAGTTTCTCTTTAACAGCGTAAGTTACTCTGTAAATACCTACCACAGGGTTTATGGTATCATGCATGCTGACTACATTGAAGGACAGCTATTTCACATGAAATGTTATACTGTATTCCCACTTCCTTCAAAGATCACTGGGTCTTTGCGGGGAGACGCTAAATGTGCCTGTTGGGCAGTAAGCTGTGTGCCTACCGGATGCCTTCAGTAGTCGAGAGATGCCATAGATTTCTTAGCTGGACAAGCATGGCTTCACGACTGCAAGCCCATCTCTTGGCCTAAATACCACTCCACCTGGCAGACAGACACTCTCAATAGAAAAAGAAAATCTGCTTCATACCACTGTAATAGTGGCAAAGGATATTCACCCCTGTCCACCAAACTATCTGATCTATTGATCCAACAGTCAACCATTTTTCAGACAGTGAATGCATCTGCCTCATCCTTCACCTAGCACAAAGGTTCACAGGAAATCACTTGAGATGCTTTCTCCTGCTTTTGGTATTAAATTATACACAAAAGAAGTTCAGGTGCAGGTGAGGCTAATGTTACGTTTCAGGGGATGAAAAATCCATGTCAAGGAGATTTATGGTAATATAGACGGTTCCATAACTAGGAGCTCACATGGATCGAATGCGGTGCTCATAGCTGGCTCTTACATCACTAATTAAGATGCTTCTACAACAAGATTACAGATGTATTTATTGCAAAGCTGTAATGGTCAAACCCTTTCATAAGGCATAGCTGCTAAACAACGTGCTGGAAGAGCTGCTAGTTACAGCCTAAGAAGTAAGCAGAAAAGTTGGAGCTGATCTCAGATGCAGAAAGGTGTGCCTGTCAGATGCATTCAGCCCCTAAGATTCAGTTGAACACAGATGTGCATACCTACAATGTTTCATAACCAAATAACATGTATTCTTCTAACTTTTTGCAGACCTATCTAATAGAGGAAAGTGGACTCCTTCCATGCTTTGTCAAATGTTTTTGGCAGTGGGTGAGTTTCCATACACTGTAATAAATTTTGCACTGAAGGCACCTTAAGTTTTTGCTAGCACAGAACTATCCCTCAGCCTGTGTGGCACACACTGTACAAATGCAAAAGAGGCATGAGCAAAAACTAAACTCTCTTCATCCAAATGACTAATACCCTAGATCTGCACTACAAGAGACCACTTTTTTAGTATCAGCCTTTCTTTGTGCCCATAATTACAAGAAGGAATAATATACATCACATAAATGCCAAAGTAACGGATTCTATCTGTAAACTAAGTAAGCAGATTTGAAAGTAACACAGCTCCAAGGGCCCACTTAGCTTATTTGAGAGCAGTATGGGTGCTTAGGTCCCCACACGGTCAGAGTTATTGGCAAAAAATAATCCTTAGTTTTGATCTAAGCTCTCCCCATCAACATTTGTACAACTACCTTAGTTTTGTAACAGTGAGGAGCAGGTGCAATGACTGAGAAACCTCTACACCAGTAAAGACCTGTTGCTTGGTGGGCAGAGATGGAAGACTTCCTACCTGTTATGACTGATCCTTTTACACAGCTCAGTTAACACAAAGGAGGGGAATCCAGACACCAGCCCACAGTGAACACGGAGCAGGCAATGCTAGCAGCAAGGGTACAAGGAAAGTGTGGCTGGAGTGATGCCATCATGGCTCTAATATCATTAGAAATCTTTTCACTGGCTTTAATGGGATTTGGATCAGGTGCAAAGGAAGCCACCTTACATTTCACTGACCTGTTGCTCCTGTCAGCACAGCAAAACAATCAAATCCCAAGTGTCTATTTTTGCATGTCTGCACTCCATGAAGGACACAAGCCCCCCAAATCCACACACAAGCAACCTCAATGGTCATAAGTCAATTTGATTCTTAAAATATTAATGAGAGGAATAAGTAAACTAGGTAAGAAAAGGAAGTAAATTAAATATAAAATTTTATCTTGGTATTTTCCCCTCTAACAATGTGCCTGGGTATTTTAAGTAAACAACCATCCAAAAGAAGCCTATAAGTGGCTAGAGCTACAATTATAATAATATTAATCTTAGCATCCAGATAGAGGGAAACGAGGTACAGAAAATGCACATTAAAGCCTCACATGTAACAGAAGCTATGCCGCACATCCAAAACCATCGGTAACACTGCACGAGTTGTAAGAAGCGCCACCTGATTTTTCTGGATTCTGCCTGTGCTACAGTTTAACATCAAAGAGAGTATTTTAAAAATATTTCATTATGTGCAATGTTGGCTGAGGTTTGTTGCTATTCCTTGCCCTTCTAATGAAGAGATTAGGTAGATTTACAGCAAGACATAAACTCCTTGGTATTTTCCTAGAGAAAGAATTCCACTCCTCCTCATTTAAAAGCTGCTAGCCTTGCTGTAGGTGGTAATTATGTTGAGGGTAAATTGCTGTGGTTTCTGTCTGGCAACACACAGCACTGGCACATGCAATCTCCACAACTGTCTGGAAACAGCATTACATCAAACCATCCAAGCTAGTGGCTTACACAACCAGCTACAGCCCTTTGAAATCTGTCAGCTCCAGTGACTTGCTATGCGCACTTCTGCTTCTCAGACATCAGCTTCATCACGTTTATCACACAGGTATCGGGCTCCTTTAAAAATAAAATCTGGAAGCATCGACCTTTAATCTAACTTAAAATCTTATGAAGAAAAAAAATCTACATACCAAACAGCAAACAACTGCTCAATTTTAACACCAAATCTGAACTCAGTTCCTGAGAGCCTGTGGGTGCATCCAGGCAACGCTACAGACAGGAACCTCAGAAAACACGAAACAAGACAGCACCTGAAAGGGAAGCTACACAATGCTGCTAGTGAAATTAGTTAATGAGTTAATGTGGAGCTAGTCTAGGGATCCCTAATGCAGGGCAGCACTGCACGCTGTAAGCAGGCACATCCCATAGTTAAATCTAAGAGCTATGGATCAGGTTCTTAATTAAATGCAGTTCTGCTGGGATCCCTGCATCAAAATTAAAAATCACTGAGAAATCTCAAATCAAAGATAGCATTCAACTTCACATCTCCAGCTGTCAGGCAGCAATGTCATGTTACATGAAGACCTGTGAATAAGTACTTTCCCCTGAAATCAGTGGGACCAGACATGAAGAAGGGAACTGCTCAGCCCAGGAACAGCTGTATCTGCCCCAGCATAATAGCTGTGTGTTAAGAATGCAATAGCCTAAGCCACAGAATCACTGCATTTTCTACACGATTTGAAAACAAACACGTTGTACTTTAACAAGAAATGCTGTAACTATGTCCTTGGAGGACTGTTGTTCTGTACCAAAGAATTATTTCCCTTCCCTCCCCTCCCCCACTTCCCTCCCCTATGAATTAGTAAATGAATTTCTGCCACAAACCCTCAAACCATATTCTTCCCAATCAAAGAGTAAAACGATACCCAAGAGAGCAAGGCAGCACAGAACCAGTGAGATCCTGCAGACAGCTAGACTGGATGGAAAGCTCCTGCCACAGCCACACACAGATGGGCACACATGCTCAGAAAGCCTATGGGGGTAAAACAGGACAATACCAGAAAGAGGATTACATCCAAACAACATTGCTGGAAAATGTTCTCCTGGAACCGGACAGCTGAATCATCTGCGACCAGACCAAAAAGGACGATACACAACAAAAGACAGTACATGTAATTTAATAAGTAAGCACAGATTTCCCCCCCCCGACCCTGCACTACAAGTTTGGAAACAATTCCTTAAGGGCAGGATCCATATTATGGGAGAATCCAGCATATGCATTTATGGGCAAATATATTACAATCTGCATATATTTTCTGGGGAAATGAAGCCTGCAGTTTTGCTCAGGGTCTGCACTTCACTGTTTTAGCAAATGGGGGATGTAATGTGTGCCTGTGAACTCAGCCAGAATACAGATCCAAGAAGATGGGATTCTTATAATGTTTTTTGTAAGATGCAGTGCTACAGGGCCTAAATAAAAAGCTTTTCAAAAAGTCATTGCACATAGCCTGAGAATAAAGTGCTAGTCCCAGCAGTAGCCGCACAGCCGGTATCCACATTGTACAACAATCGCACAGCTCAAATCGTGACTATGAAAGGACAGCCCAAGCAGCAGGTGGGATGGAGGGATGGCAGGGGAGCCCATACCCGAGCACCTCTCTCTCCAATCTGTCTGTTCATCAGTCATGTCACACGGGCTGTTCCCCTGCAAGGAACATCCAGAGGAACAGAGAAGATAGAAATGCGGGTCCCAGGCAGGGGAAGCAGCTGGCAGGCATCTGTAATTGAATTCCAGGAGGACTTGGTCTATTTTTAAAATTCGCTGTAGGTTGGCTTTTTTTTAAAAAAAAAAAACAAAACAGGTGAACATTTCCAAAACTCGACACAGTTTTAAAGGTTCCCTACATACACCTCTGAGTTCCAGCACTGTGTAATAATCGTACGATAGCAGCAAAGCACGAGCAATCAGAACCAGATTCTAAAACTCTGTACCAGGGAGGGAGAAAATGAATCAGTGTTATGTTTAATTGTATACTGTAAGGATAAAGAACTTTTGTTTTGAAGTGCAAACACACAAACCTCTTCTACTGTATTTATACCCTAAACTAGAAGGACACCGGTTTTCTACCAACTGCAAAATAAAACAAATTTCGTTGTTGTTATTTATGTGCTGTGCTTCTGCAGTATCTACTAACCCACAGCTCTGAGGGCACACTGATACCTAAAGAATGAAGCCCTACAAAAACTATCAAAATGTGAAGGTTTCGTTATGTTCTTTCCATAAGTGATATCTGAACAATGTGTTTTCATTTGACCAGTCTAACACCATACCAAGTCACGGGCAGAGCTAACCAGGACACCTGACTTTCTCTCATTCATAAGCTATCTGACCTGCTCAAGTTGTATTTAGAGCTTTCCGCAGCTTTAGAGCTCCTTTATCTCCTATAATGCCTGTTAGATGATAACCAGAGTCCGAATATTCTCTCACCACAGCTTGGGAGAAGAATGGTCATTTATTCTGCGAGGGAGCATGTTGCTAATCTCCAGCTGTCAAGACCTCTGATTCTGCTTACCTGTTTGGGCACTGCCTCTGCTCATGAGAGGCAGGGTCTGCGACCACTTCCTTACCCTTACTTGGATGGAGTAGCGATGGATGGTAAAAGGATCCTAAATGCAGCTCAGAATGGCTAATATAAAGCAGAAGAAACCGAAGACTGCTAAAGCTGCACAGAGGAAAAGTTCTCGTTTCGCTCACAGCACAGTCCAGTCTGAGCTATACTCATTTATTTTCCGAGTTGCTGCAGCAAGTTAAATTCTCTGATGATAATGAGCAGTCAGCGACTGCATCACCAACTCATTAAATCAACTCAGTATCCACTCGTTAGCAAACACATTTATACACTCTGGATTTAAGACTTGCTAGCTAGCAGAAATGTAGCATATGATATTTGTTGGGGTATAATTTGTATTATTTTTGTTCTGATTTGTGTAAAATGATCCTTATGTAGCTGCAGCATGCCTCCCTCCGTCTTTTGATAGTGTTAGATTCTATACAAAACCTGTTACTTTTAAAAAATAGTCAGAAGATAAAGCCAGGGATCATTTTTCAGCACTTTGCAAGACAGGGTTATGTAACTATACATAGCAATGTATATTTAAACATCGGTATGTTAACTGCATATATAGAGATGAAGTGAAAGAACAGAGGAAGGGAAATAGAAAGGAAAAGAAAAACCTCTAAACACCAGAAAAAATACCATTTTGTGATGCTTATTAATAAAAAAAGCGACTCCAACAATAACTTCCTCTTGGAAATATAATAAATACAGGATAATAGAATGTGTATCATATAAAGTGATATTATTTGCTGAATATTCCCCAAATGCACAACCAGTATACCTGATCTTATCAAACAACATTGGATTTTGTTGCAAGCACAGCTTTATAAATGGCTATTTTCTTACTATAGTGGTGGCAGGGGAATGTTTAAGAAGAAAATGTTTTGACTGCCATGCAATCAGACTGCCTGTAAACAGTATATTGGGGCCCTTAGAAAGCAGAGAAGATTTAATACAGCTTAAAATTTCAGAGGGTTTGGTTTCTTCACAGCTCCTGGGCAGCAATATTATTCTTTTCAAGGGCAAGACAATGAACATTAGCTTCCATCAGGGGAGGAACGATGACATTTCGAAACGTACTTTGGAGAAAAGGTGGGGTGAATGTTGCAGGGCGGGGATGGGGGAAGCGCTTCTCTGTCTTTCAGTTCTGCTATGTCAATTTGTTCTTCAGCTGTTTATTAATAAAAATTGTTGCTTAAATTTTAAGCTGCCCCAGTTCCTCCACGTTGTTTTTTTTTTCCCCCCTGCAGTCATAGGACCTTCTTTCTGCAGAGAACTGGATAAAAGGCAAGAGGTTTATGGCAAGAACATTTGCAGCTTCATACAGACACCCTGTGTAATGCCACTGGGGAGTCTCACATAGAACATAATTTATGAAATAGTCCTAACAGGCCACCTGCATGCACAAACTTTAGCGTCTGCAAACCAGCTTCCTCTGCCAAAACTGTCAGCCTCTTGACGACTAACCTGTCAATCATCCCGAAACCTGAAGAGTCAGCTTTGCCGCCTGCGACACTGCTTTGAGAGGCAACGGCAAGGCAGGCGAGGGCCAAAGCCCTCCGCCGAGCAGCAACAAAACATTGCTCTGTGATCTTTTGGCAACGGGAGGGCAGAGGAGAAGGAGGAGAGATTGCCGTTTGTGTCCTTTTGTCGCCGCGGCTGTTGTGGCTGTTCAAGCCAGGTTACATAATGCTCGATTTCAGGCTCCTTTTGGTGGCACGATGATGTATACGCAATGCAAATATCCCCGCCGGAATCACAAGAGCAATTTATCAATTCATGTGCAGCTAATCAACCCATTTGCTTTCTAGTGTCTGGCAGCAACAGCTTATCTCATGCAGGCTCACGATCGTTCAAAGCCATCTAATTGAATTTCAGGGCCGGGAGCACCGCCGGGACACGTGACCGCGCCCCCGCCGGCGCGCGCGCTGCCAGACACTGCGGGCGTTACATAACGGCACGGTGCCGCCGCCGGCCGGGGGGGACCGCGCGCGCCCTCGCCTCAGCGGCTCGGCGGCAACCGGCGGCAGCTCCAGCCCGGCCGCGCCGCTGCCGGCCCCACGCACCGCTCACATGCGCGGTCACATGTTTCGGGGGCCTTGGCGGCAGCAAATGAAAACGGGGCCGCTCCGCCGGCCAGTGGAAAGAGGTCATTAAATCACTCGCCAGGCGCAGGGCGGTTACGGCAGGCGGAGAGATGTCGAATATCGAAGGTAAAGCCCTGCGCCTTGTATCCGCCCGCCTCCTCCCGCCCATGCTAACCCCAGGCTGCCGGGGGAACGCAGCCTGCTGCCCTGCCAGAAAGCAGCCACCTACGCAACACCTCGGTCACCTCCCGCTTGCCGCAGCACCTGTGCAGAGGTCTGGGAGCCGGCAAGCCCCGACGCGGCTGACTGCCGCCCTGCCTCCCGCCCCGCACGCTGCGGAGCGGCCGGAGGCCGTGTCACCGCTCTTCCCCGTCCTGCTCGCAACCGTGCCCGGCTTTCATCCCCAGCAGCGCCCGAGCACGTGCGGCGAGGTCTGGGTAACAGCCCTCTCCCGCTTAGCGCATGCTTATCGCACCAGGCATCATTCACCTGGAGGGATTTTCCACGAACGAGGCAGGCACTACTTAATAACGGATATATATTAGCTGTTGGGGATAAAACATGCTCCTCCCCATGTCAAAGACGAGGGCTAGATCCACTTCAGGCAAGGGGGGGGGTCCCTACCAATGTCACCATCTGCAGGTCTCCATCGCTAAATATAACACCCACAGATCACAGCTGAGTGCTGGGAGGAGCGTGGGGTTAACACACATCCCAACTTGTGCCAGCCTCATACCGACATCCAGCTTACTGACTTGGAAGCTGCTAGCCATCCCACCCATGCTCAGCATCAGTGCTTGCATGTGGCAGGGCGGTTTGCAAGGGAGGGTACTACATACAAGTCCCTGTGCTTTGTCTTTTCTTGGATCACCCTCTTGGGCTGCAGATTTTTGGAGCCACCTTGACCCAGAATTCTTCCTTCAGGAGAACGGGCATTGCAAGTCGAGTTGGCCAACACAGCAGGAAGAGTCTCTGAAGTCTGTACGACTCAAGAAGTGAGTCTTTTCATGTATGCCAACATTTCAGCAAATTTAAGAAAGCATGCTTTTTCCCAATAGAAGCCAACTTCAGAACAAGAATTTATGTAGATAATCCAAAGCCAAGCTTACTAAATCAGTGTTTGTTAAGACTTCATACCATTTTTTTTTCAACAAATCTTTCATTCACAAAGCCCAGGAGCACACTGTTTGCTTGATTTAAGGAGGAGAAAATGGGCGCCCTGCCAACTGCTAGGTTCTGCACTGTCATACACAAAGTCCTGCTTCCACTTTCAGAGAGACCTTCTTTGAAGATGAGTCATTCGGTCCTCTGGAGAGGAGCCCAAAAAGGGAGCTAGCTTGTGCTACTTAAAAGTACCCTATGCTGCACTGACACGTGTCCACAGCAACAGTACATCACTGGGCAGCAGACTCAGGGCAAAAAGCAATGCCGTATTCAAGTAGCCCGTCAGAGGGGAGATCAGTTCCGTTCCCTTGTCCTTCAGCAACCCTTCTCACAACAGAAAAATCTAGAATGAACGAAGTCCTGGGCCCAAACAGTGTTCATCAAGTCAGAAACAAGCATTAGGGCAATATATCTATTCACCAATTTCAGAAAAAAAATAAGACAGTTTCCCCAGGGTGGCTCTTGCTCAAGTCAGATATGGACTGTAACTTGTTTTAGCTGCACATGTGCTTTTCGAGCAAGAACGTGTCTGAAAGAGCCCCTTTGTGCACTGCTGCAGCTGCCCGGCGGCTGGTTTGCCACCTCCTGTGGCTTTGGAGGCCTCTGCTGGAAGATGGAGATGTACGTGCATGGCGTAGTCCAGGGCAATAAAGCAGCTACTTTTCAGCTGGCAAAGCTGCAGTGGGAAATTAATAGTTCAGAATCGTGCAGAGGGCTTGAGAAAACACTTTTAATTTACTCTGATTTTATTACCTCATGGTTCTTGCATGGGGCAGAGCCCCAGCTGGCTCAATAGTAAAATCACACTACATAGGGCTTAGTAGCAAAACAGACAGATAGTGGTCAAAGTACTGAACTTAAGACACAGAAGCCATAAACTGTTGGCTAGTTCAAAAGAAAACATTATCCCAGCAACACTTCCTTTCCTGCTCTCAAAGAAAGTCTTTCTTCAGCTAAAAATCAGAACAAAACATAGAGAAAAGGAAAAAGTATGTGCAAAAATTGGAAAGACAGAGGTGGTTTAAAAAGTCAAGGGAATTTTTTTTTCCAGTTTCAAATTGTTTAGAGTTTAAAAATTAGGTTAAATACATGTTGAATTAAAGCATATATTGACTAGTTGACTTCCTGTTTTTTTCTTTTTTTTTTTTTTTTTAAAAAAAAGGAAGTAAAAGACCTGTATTTAGATTACCTGGTATGCTAGAACTTGCTACTGAGTTAAAACAAGCTCTTTCAGTATCATAGGTATGGAAATAATCTGTTTATATAAACAGCTTCATTTAAGTCAAGTGACTCTCTGCAGACCACACTCCAGAGTCCAAACCCTTCTAACCAACCTCACAGGGCATCAGGTAGGACTCCAGAAGGAGCCAGTTCATCTGCCACCTCCTAATCCTAGCTCAACACGCGTGCTCGGCATGCTCAAACGCAGCCAGCACCGTTCTCATTTGACTCCCTTTCCTTTGGCTGTGTGGCATAGCAGGTTATTTGCACACACAGGCAGAAATAGGTACCACTTTGCCCAGACTTCTGCAATAGAAATTACTTGTTTCTGACTAAGCATACCACAGCCCAGAGTAATCTCTTAAACTTGTTACTCTGGCTGAGGTTTTGGTTTTGTTGTTGTTGGTTTTTTTAATGCAAACATTTCCACACAGCACCAGAACAAAAATCCAAACTCAAATAACAAAATCTGAGTTTTTTCCCATGCACGATGTTATTCACTTACATATACACATTTAAGTGTACTTAAGTAAGAATACTTAAATGTGAAGAAAAAGAAGAAAAAGACAGCTTAAACTGTTCAACTTCCATTTTTCAAGAGGTCCCTTCTAGGTCCTTATGGCCAGTTTTATTGTCAGAATTAAAATGACTACACGAACAGAATGCTAGCAACAACCAGGACAAATTTAATAAAGACTGTGACATATAACCAGAACAATCCTCTGTGCCATCCAGGGTAAATTTACTGACCATCACCCACTTTACTGCTAGCAGTGAATTACCACTGTTATTTCCTCTGCCTCACAAAAGCAACCTAGTTAATATGGGTCTCTTCGCAAAATCAAGGGAGCTCAGGCTGTATATTCTATTCTCCAGCAATATTTCTAACCCGTTTGAAAACACTGCCCTGACTAGTAAAAGAGGAAGAGCTTCCCAACAACGTGCAGGACTTCCAGCATTTGTTTAAATGCAAAGATTTTCATTTTTAGAGAGTGACAGTCAAATATTTGTACATTTAGAAGAGTTTGATTTCTTAAAGGGCTAAACTGCACCCAGTAGAGTGGCCTGGGGGAAACCCTAGAGCTGAGAACCTCTAGCTGGTCATAGCTGAGAAAACACCTGGTTCAAGCAGAGCTTGTTGTTCCCCTGGAGTCAGTAAGAAGTCTTCATACTAAAAGACCTGAGAGTCAAGGTTATCTAAATTTCTTTTGCAGCTGAGACAGACAGACAGACTGGCATCCAGCCCTACTGGACCTGGGGCTAATGGGACACAAATGCTACCATATACAACTAAGGAGTCAAAAAATCAAGTTTTCTGCAGGAAGGAGGAGGAAGGTAGTAAAAAAAAAAAGGGGGGGGGGGTGTAAAAGGGTTGCAGGAAAAAGGAATATAAGGAGATATCGCTAGTGTAACTGCTCATTACTTGGGGACAAAATGTTTTGGACAACTCTGCCAAGAGGAATTTTCAGAGTGATAAGGTCCTCTCCCCAACCCCAAGTGACAGCTCTGCATCTGGAGTTATCAACACTAGTCCAAACCTTCAGAGCACGTTTCCTTGTCTCACAGCTCAGCCAGCTCAGAGCCAGCACAGCCTCTCGCTGACATCCACGCCGTGTCAGCACGTTACACTCGTGACTCTGTACAGCAGAGAGCCTTTGCACGTGTGCACTCTGAGCAAGACCCAAGCGATGATGAAACTGCAGTGGGAAGAAAATGGATTAATCGGGCCTCACTGGCAAGGTGCCACATGCTGCCCATGAAAAGCTGTTGCAAGGTAAACAAGGCACAACCTGCACAAAGTGTTCATTGCCATAAACTGAAAGAACACTTTCAGACTCTGCCCAACAAAAAAAGCTCTCTGCGAAAAGCCTACGGGTCAAAGTGACACCAAGATAATTAAGCTTATAATCCTCAGGGCAATCACCAACTCCAGAACAGGCCCCTCGTTGAACAGCCTGGTCAACGCACATCATTTAGATATTCTAGTCTTTTCCCCGTGAACTCCAGAGGTCAGGTAACCGTAAATGAACCTGTCTTTCATTTAAATAAACAAACACATGCATAATTCAAGCAAGCATATTTCAAGCTCTAGGATTTGTAGAATAAAATTGGAAGAACAGACACGCTAAAGACTCAAAGAAATCCCAAATAAACTACTTGTAATTAAAAAATCTCATGATTTTCAAGCCAAATCTCGTGATTTGTTTGTGGCCTGACTCAGGGTTTTCAGTGCTTGGGGTTGGCAACTCTGACTAAGCAGGGATATGAAATAAGAGTGAGAGTGACTGCCTGCCAGGCTTCTGTTTTCCTGGGACAGAAAACAAAGCAGCTCTGACAATTCCAGCTGGCAATACCATCCAGGCGCTCCTCCAAGGCCAAACATGCTTCAGACAAAAAAAAAAAATCCTAGCAGAAGCAGTTACTGTGGTTGCTTAATAGCTGTTTTCCAAAGTTCAATATAGCATATACTTTCTTTTTCTTGAAAAGGGGGAGAGCGGGGAGTTGGACCACATTACGGACTAATCCCTTGCCAGATGTCATTAGTGATGAAGTCCCTTAGAAATTACATCAGTATGAAACAAATCAGAAAACAGTGAGTTTCCATTTCCTCCTCATGTCTGGCTAGACAGAGATTTCAAGATCAGCTTTCATCTACAGCCTGGAATCAACCCTCCTCTGCCTCTTGCTTAGTGTGGCAGGGGTGGTAAGCAAGTAATTGCAACCATTAAAAAGAAAAATAGCTCACTCGCTCCTGCTCTCCGTCCCTGTCAAATACTGACTCCTTCATTAGGCTTCCCCAAAGCTGCTTCAACACATTGCAGTAGTCTCTCCCTGCTCTCAACGGGGCATACGTCTCCAGCCAGGACCCTTGCATCCTCTTGGGTGATGCAGAACCCTGAGCCTTCCCCTCTCTGCTAATAACCCCAAGCATCCCCTCACATCTGGTATCCAGCAAGACAGTCTGGTCGGAGAAGAATCTAATTTCCACCTTCCTGCAACGTTCAACCCTCCCTACCTGCTCACAGCGTAACAGAGGAAGAGCAGAAGCACAGAAAGAGGTTGAGTAGAAGGGCCTTGCTGGTTCTTACTGCTTTTGCTTCCCCTAGTAAAGCAAGAGCATTGCCCATCCTGGTATCTTAAAGAGACACATCTTTAGTTCTTTGTGTTTGTACTGTACTTGTGTACTGTGTTTGTACTGACTAGATGAAATAATAGCATAAACTGAGGGTTTTTTGTAGAAACTCAGTTCCTGAAACACTTTTCTGAGTCATGAATCTTGGACTAAAGCAGTGTATGTAACGCCACCTATTTACGCTGCCCTAACTAACCATAACTAACCATTCCATTATAATGAGTCCATTATCCCCTGCTTTATTGTATTTTCTCTTAAAACAGAGATCAAAGATTTGGATCTAGTGGCATCATGCCGATTTCATTTTTATTACTGGCTCCCTAGGTCTATCATAAATATTCATTGGCCATCCTTAATACAATACATTGAATTCTGCTCACTGCTATCTCTGGTGCGACTGCAAAGTACAAACAGGGTTGTTGCTCAAACATATTAAATAAAGCAACAGCAAATTTGTGACAGTCAACAACAACAAAAAAAACCAGAAAACAAAAGAACCCTTTTCCCCTTCCAAGGAAATTCAAAACCAAAGGAGACATTTTCTCTCGCCCCCTCCACGACTGCAGACATTTGACTGCTGTGGGAATTCAGCTGTGCAGAAGCAGCAGCAGCAGCGGCTGATCTGCACCCACAGACAGGAGACATTTTTGAAAAGTCCACAGTTGCCACACAGTGGTCTCTGCGATACTGCAGCACTCCTCTGTGCTCACCAGTAAAAATTATAAACGTTACCCGGCAGTGATACAGAAACTGCCCAGAAATGTGGACTTTCTGTATAGCAACTAATACTTAAAAGGGAGCGGGAGGTGTGTGGGGAGAAACATCCTCCAGACTTTACGCAGTTTTATTCTCCTAACTCCCAAGAAAAACTGCAACTATCCCAAACTTCAGGATGCCTGCAATTTGTTTCTCTCCCCATACTCATCAATCATATGTTCCTTTGAGCTCCCCTTCTCACCTCAGTGTAGCTCCTCCCACCATCAGACAGGCAGGGTATGAAAACCCCTATTGCACCTATGTGAATTGCTCCTGCTCTGCAAATAAGCACAGACACAGGCCTCTTGGGATGTCAGCTGGATACGTTAAACAAGCACCAATCACTAAAATTAGGGTGGCCATGGGAATTACATTTTTCCTCATGTTAAGTAACTCTGAGAGCATTAACGCATATCAGACACTTTATATTCTAAGCAAGAACATCTACTCCGTTAAAAACAAAACAATATGGTAGGACACAGAATGCACATTCAAATATTTATCTTCTAATATGACTCCACCATGGAGGTAATATGCTGCTCATTAAAAAAAGAGATGGAATAAGAATAAATCATCTAAAAATATTTATATTTATGCATATGAATATATCCTCACACAAAACTTCACACACCTGAAGACATGAACCATATAATAAAATTGCTGAGTCATTTTACATATTAACCTACAACATACCTTTGGTCATTTACCTAGCCCCTTGCCAATCTAGTATCTGCTAGAACCTTCTACTAAATTCCCCAAAATCTTGGCTGCTTTATTCATGCTTTAAAATATACAAATAAAACCAGACAGAGACAAAACCTTGATCCTGATGCCTTCATGATGTAGAATTTGATTCAAATAGCTATAGTGAGCATGGACTTTAACTTCTAGATGAACTGAAACCTTTAGTGAAATCCATCCCACCTGTATTCAAAACAACAAAAATAAAATCCAATTGTTGTTCACATAAAGAATCCTGATCAGTTCCATGAATTTTGTACCTGAGTAAGGTGAGATGAATCATATTCAGAGCTCTGAAGGTTTCATTTGTTAAACAGCTCTCTTCCCTTGCACTCTTTTCCATTTGTTTTTAACTAAAAGTAAGAGAAGGATGCCAAACAGTTTGCAGGCAGTTAAGAGTTTCTTGCTTGTTTGCTGTTCTTAAGATTAGATCCATAGAAAGGAATTGATAGGAAAAAAGAAGGGGAAAACAAGGAGTAACCTTTATGTCATACACTGTGCAAAGGGGAAATTCCAGAGCAGAAGTTGGCCATGTGAAGTTCAGAGCAAGGAACAAGCTACTCCAGTTTGTTACTGTTTTGGCTGATGCCGTCTAAATCAGTATCTACAGAAAAAAATATTTTACAGTATCAGATGTTCCTTTAGAGGAAAGATTATATATGTGAGAAAGGCAGATGATACAAGTTCCAAAACAATTTATCCATCAGGATTTGGGGCTTAATATTTCTGAAACAAAACCAGATAACAACATGCCATATTCTTAAAATTTGATAAATATGAGCTGCTGGGAGGGTACAATCTTTTGGGAGAAATGTGTTTACAACCATGTGTTTTTTCAGCCTTGGCATCCTGCCACTAAATTTGTTTGTGACTTGGAGAACAAACAAACAAAAAATAACCAAGGTTTTGAAACAAAGAAGAATAAGTACCAGTGAGTAGTGAACACCATTGCTCATGCAACTACCACCTGAGCTAAAAGTACTTTTAAGTCTCTGGACTTAACAATTATACATATAAAAGAGAGGGCAAAATCATGAATGCACCCAGTCCTGCAAAGTAGTTAGGCATACGCTTCACTCCCACAGCAGCAGATTAAAGTACTCTTGCCTTTCACTAGATCAGGACGTTACACTTCATAAGAGGTCAGAATTGCTGTCTCCTACCTGTCCTTGATATATGACTTTCAGTTTAAAGTTCTTCTCCAGGTCAACAAGAGCAATGCACTCTGCCTGAAACTATCCTTGACACAGACCACTATAAGCACCTCACAACTGGCCCAAGTAAAGTGACTTTGAACAGGCTTCTGAACACAAGCAGACGACAGTCCAAAGCGGGATCAAATCTCTGAGGCCTGTTACTTACAGAAAAAAATCTCCCTTAAAAAGAAGTCATGCTTTTCATATACCAAGTACTTACAGGGTTTTTGCACTAGCAACAAAATAAATCTCTTTATAAATGTACGTGATTGGAAACCCAGCAGAATATCTGGGGGATGTCCCCCACAGCGTACAGCAGTATTCTCCTTTAGTCCAGAACAATGCACATTACTGGAGGGATAAGGGATACCACAAAGATGAGGGATGCTACTTCAGAATAGTCTAATTGATACTGTGTATCAAAGCACCAGAAACATGCAGCAATAACAACATGCTGTAGTGGCTGATGGCCTGAGGCACTAAGCTCTATGGCCAACAACACCTAGCTAGTACAAACAACAGTATCACATGCCTTGTGGTATCTCTTTGCTTAATTATTCCAGCTTGAAGCCTAGAGGGGAGAAAAGTGAAACTGCGTTGGTTTGTTTCTCTGTAGGTTTTATTTCCTTGGCTTGTAAAATGTCAGCATATGGGTATAATGAGAAATTACCACACTTTAAGGGTCTGACCACATTTAGTGTTTAGTCTTGCATATCTGAAAGCTCTGATGCTCCTGCCGCTGCAATTGCTGGCTCAGAGGATTCACTGCAATAGCAAAGCTTGAATCCCCCACTGCAATGAATCAGTGCAGGCTTCGGTTCTGCAACAGACCACCACCTTCACGTAAACCATTGCACAGATGGAGGGGTTTGTCCCAGTTGTGTTTGAACTTTCTGCCATAATTCATCACTTAACTGTCACGACAAAGCCACAACAGCGCCTTCCTGACCGTACCAGAAGTACCTCCTGGTCACAGCACCCAGGCTGGCACTGCTAGAGGTAACCGAACATTCTTCCTCCCTGCACCTCCAGTCCCCTCCAAACTGTGGCTATTTTCCTAAGGAGAGAGTTTTTAATGCAGGATACTGCAAAAATTATCAGCTGAAATGTACAAGTGATTTTTTTAAAAATCCAATATAAACAGCACTGAGCTTAAACATTCTCCTATAGTATTTCTAACCCCCTATTACCTTACAGACACACGGAGCTTAGTGAGGAGAATGGCCTACTGACAACAGGAAAAAACAGGCTAGTGCACAGGCATTTTTATAAATTAGCACAAATAAAACAGCAGAAATAGTGACAAATTAAATGCAATTCTTCAGAATGCCTGCAGTGCCACTAATCCAAAATGTGAGTAGTAACACAAATAAAGGAATTTGGGATCCTGTTCTTCCTCCCATTTAAAATAAGCATCCTTTTAAGGTATAACACATTCAGCAAGCCCCACATATTCAGAATTATTCTCTTTTTTCCCCGCTTTTATTTTTACCTACGTATGCTATTTATCGGAATGCTGCCTAATTCGCAGATGCAAATAAGTAAAATCATCTTGAAAAGAAGGCTATAGAATAGAATGCAGTTTAAGTTGAGACTGTCTTTGATTCAAAGAGCTGCAACTCTGGGACACTGCAGTGGCTCCCAGCAACATCTCCTGGCTTCTAAGACACACTGACACCATTTTTCCCAGCAGAGAAAGACCTGCAGCTTCCACTGGTTTCAGCTTGACTGGTAAATCAATACATTCATGAACTGGGACTATGGCTTTTGACAAACTCATTGGAGTTTCGTCAACATCTCCACATGAAAAGACTCAGGTCTTCTGGCACAAAATGACCAAGAGCTGATAGTGGCCATATCAGGGACTACATCTTACAGGAATAAAATACATTTGTATTTACACCAAAGCTGTACTATTTTTTCACATGTGTATTTGGTGCTGTTGCTGCAAACAAAGAGGAGAGGATAGCTTACATTTCATATCTGAAGTGGAATGCAGAAACATTAACACTGTAAAATGAAAGGCTACAAAGCCACTTCTATGATTTTAAATCATGAAGCTAGTGCAAACGTATAAGAGCAAGACAACATTTTTCATTAGTTTTTCCAAAAAAGTCAAAAAGCACAACTACTTATTTCTGACAATTAAGCAGCTTACACAGTCTTTGTTCTACTGACACTTAAAAATGCAGCTTTCAGTTATTTATACTGTAGTTCAACACCTAAAGCAGGAAAAAAGTATAAAGTCTGTGTTCTGCAGCACAAGTAACCCTTACTGAAGGGTTCAATCTATTTATAATAGTGTTTCCCTTTGGAACTACCAGTTGGCAGGGTATACAGGCTTGGATTCTGCCATATTCTGTAATGCACTATCATCCATTAACACTCTGATCAGACAATAATGTTACGCTAAACTTGTCATATACACACGTTATCAGAGAGAGTATTTTTTCCCCCAGAGATGCTGACCTTATTTAAGAACAGTTGGGAATTCAGAAGGTTGTCCATGCCCAAGGCATTGACATGCCAGCAGCTGGAGTGGGTTAAGAAGTTGCTATATGGGCACACTTCAGTCAAGAGTTAACAACTTCATCCAACTCACTGAGGGAAGGTTGAATTTAAGCTTCTGAACCCTCTTTGAAGCAGCTGGAAGGACTCACCCCTCCTAGCTCACCAGCTCCATTGTAGGGACAGTCGCTTTCAGCAGGGCAGCAAGATAATGCTAGGATTTTAAACTGCTCCAGTCATTTGCAAAATGAACATGCATGAGTGGTCTACATGTCTCAAGTGCTTTTGGAAATGTTACTCAGATTCAAACTGAGACATGTAAGTAGGTCTAGAGGCAGCATTCACACAGAAAATCTGAAATCAAGCACTATGGTGAAGGACAAAAAAGATTTGCCTAAAAAAACCTAAAAATTCTAGACCAAGATCCTTCTGGTTTTGTACAATGGGTATAAAAATGGCCAGCAACAAAAAAAAACCAAACATAGATGAGGCAGATCTAGTCCAAACTCAGTCCTTTCTGTCTCTCCTGTTTCTCTTCTTAAACAGTCAGTTTAGGCTTTTATCTATACCACAGTAGCTGTCTGAACAGAGGCAATGTCAACTTCCTCCACACACTGCTCTACCCAAGTGTTTTAACACTGTTCTGGAAGAGCCTTCTGTGAGAGGGGCTGTAGATCAAGTTTCATTCCAGGTAGTTACCTAATCAATACAAATAGGACTAGGACTTAACGTAGAACTCCCGGGAGATCGTAATAATCACCCACAATTACTTATGAAAGCCAATCAATGACCAAGAGGTTTTATGTGTCATTTATATACCTTAAATCAAACTTCTGAAATTAAACTTGATTCCTAACACGATTAGATGTTGCGGCACTAAGCAAAACAACACACAAGCAAGCACTGCCTCAAAGGCTGACTGCATGGGCAACCAAGGATGGAGCTAGGAGAGCACGAGCAGCCCTGAAACACCCCAGCAAGGGGAGGCACAACAATAGAGTTGAGACAGTGGATACAGGAACAGGCATCAAAACAGTGAAATAAGCACCTACAGCTATCTTTTCCTCCTGTTCCTTCAATGAAACAGGCTACCTTCCAGTGGTCACATAAAAGATAAAGACAGTAGAAGGCAAGGTTCCCAGACCTGGATCTTAACTGTGGGAGGTAAAGGGAAGAGAGAGAGAGGAAGACATTTTATTTTACGATTTCTTCCTTGTTTCTCACTGTGGGAAAGCCTGCAGAAACTGGAGGGTTACCATTTTTGTCAAATTTATCACACAAAGTACATTATGATGGGTGATTAACAAACTCAGGCTTTCTGTCAAAATGTCACATGTCCCTCTGTAGCTTTGTTCTGATATCACCATTATATATTTACTACTATAATTTTTTTTAGTATCTGTATAACATAGTTGAATAACTTCGCAGGCAGTGAGATCACAGTTCAAAAAAAGTTGGAAACACATGCAAGAGGCTATTAATTGTGCTATTTTTACTATTCTGAAGTCCATACCATGAACAATGACTCATAGGAGTAGCAAGCCGGAGAAGCACTTGCAAACTATACAAGCTTGTTACTCGTTCATTTGTTTGCACTGATTCATTACATTCCTCCATGTGAAATCTATGGGACTCAAGAGAAAGCACAAGGGAGAAATTCTGTCTCCCAAAGAGCTCTTCCACCCACCATGCCGTACTGAGATGGTGGAGGTCACACAAGGGGTCTGGGCATACACCCCCTATGTCCACTCCTGAGAACCGGAGGCAGGGCTGGCTGGGTGAAGAGCCCCTACATACCAATGGAGCACACTCCCTCTGGTGGCTTCACTCAATCTCACTTTATCAGCATCCCCAACAGGGTACAAAGAGCAATTAAAACAGGCAAGTTATTTGTTTGCTTGTTTTAAGTCATATATTAAAGCACTGCTTTTTTTTTCCCCTGTAGTCCTGAGATGACGTTAACTTTTGGTGGGTCTGTGCAATTATTTTGGAGAGGTTTGGCAAAGTTCATCATAGCATGCAGTTACAAAAGCAAATTAGTTTTTCCAGGTGATGCAGTGGCATTATGGACCCAGAAAGCTATTAGAATAAGTATGAATAATAACTAAGAATAATAATATCTGCTTCACTTGTGAAACTCTTTTTATTACATTAAAAAAAAAAATTCTGTCTGCCCAGGCCTAACCACATTTTTCTTGAGGCTAGATTCTTTGCAGGAGGTGAAGAGGAGGTTGGTTTGCTCTGCAGGCACTGGTTGTTTTTGCATAGAGCAAGGCTGATGTTTTGCTATTGCTGCCTTTGTCTTCATTTCACTGTTCTGCCTTGAGATTTTTTTTTTTATCCTGTCTAGCAGGTTGCTTAGAAGCCTGGGCAATATGTTCCCATGTCCATATGTTGAAATCAAAACAAACAATACACAGTCAAAACAAAGACACTTAATATTTCCCATTTCTAATATATGGCTCATCTATCATAGAAAAGAGCATGTTGGTACTTTATCACATCATATGACAGGACCAAAACATTTAACTTTAAAAGTAAAATCTCAAACACCCAGAAACAGGCGTGGGCATCTTAACCACCATAGACTTTATTTTTCTTAAGGTTAGATTGAGGTTAAGATTGAATCTCATAGCTAGTATATCTGAATGGTGGATAATTTTGGCAGGTACAATAACATGAATAAGCGCTGTTAGACATCTGAAAATATTTGGGTGTAAAAGCCTAAGACAGTGAAACAGTGCGACACTGGGTTGTAATCAATATTTTTTCTCAAGGTAAAGTGAAACCCATGAACATACTTGACTAAACATGTCAGCTGTGAACAAATGAAAATGACGGCATTGAAAGATTACAGAATAGCTCTGTGATTCATATTTAAGAGTGAATAATACTGAAAGAATTCGGGGAATACTCAGAAATACGGATAAGAGGAAACCATACAAAAGGCACAGGGATCAGGCTCAAAAAGAAGGGACAGCTGACATGTAAATCTGAATCTAGCTACTGATACCCAAAGGCACAGGCAAGATGAAAGAGGTATTTGAAAAACTTCATTTTGCAAGAGAAAACTGGGCAATAAGGGGAGAGGGAGGAGTGCAAGAAATAATTAGACACTTACAGAGTACAGACTATGTCACTTCTCCCCAAAACTGGCAGCTCTGCTTAAACATTACATATTCCCATCACACGTTTACGAGCGTTAAAAAGTGTATGGAGTACAAAAGTCTGGCACCACAGGCAGCAGGGAAAAAACGTACACTTACAATTAAAAATTCCTATATTGCCAATTGATCTTATGATAGATAAAGTCAGATGTGATGTAAGAAGGCTAGTCTCCAAAAATACAGGATATCAAATATATAATAATCATATATAGTAAAACTCGCTACTGCTAATTCATTTCATCTTCCTTGCCTTGACTCCTGTCAAGTCCCTGATACAAACTATGTAAGGCAGACAGTTTCTTTTGTTCCAGTCTTACTTTCTACTTTACCACGTTGTTCCTAAGACACCACGTTATCTTTAAAACATGTACAAAATTGAAATCATGTCAGATTCTGTTACTGTCCTAGAGCCAACATTTTAATACCATGCTATTAGTTCTATATTTAATACTAAAATGGTAGCAGTACCTCTTCCGCAAAGTTAGTTTTCTTGTCAAGCATTTCTCGTAATGTCTGAAGAATTTTAATGCAGAGCTTTTCTTCTTTCTCCATTAGCTTCTTTGTGTGATTAATCAACCTTAAAGTAAAATATTAAACCTTAAAGAGCATTGCACATTGTTGCTAAGCCATGCTACAATTTCTTTACGCAAAAATTGCCTGTCACTATATTTTTCCTCGAGGAAAGGAAATAAAAGTAGACAAGAGGAATCATAATTAAAAAGGAAATGGGACTTTCAAGGTGTTGTGAGTTTTTTGTGTCAATTTGCATATCTTACTGCCCATACAGAAGGCAGAATTCTACATCCACTTTTTAGGAGTGCTTCCAGATTAAGATTCAAACTTGCTTTTTCATCCTTTCTTTATTTAAAGGTAACCATGTATTTATTTTACCCTTTATTTAAAGGTAACCAACGTTCACCATGCATCTTGCAAACTTTAAAAGCTACAACCTATACACCTTCCAACCTTGATGATGGTTATATTTATTATATAATTAGCAAATGGCATCCAGCCAAAAGGATCCCCAAAAACCTTACATGGAAGCATTCAGAAATGCAGATATTTGGATGAAACATAACCATTGTTTACATTCACACCAGAACTTTACAAGACTGTTGCAAGACAGAAAACAAGGTACACTTCTGACTCCAACTAAGACTGGGATGGGAGTTTGGGTTTCAGTCAGCTTAAGCCAATACCAGAAGCAGCCTTTCTATCTCTGTGCAGAGCAAGTCCTTGCACTGGTTCGCCTCATTGCTGGAGAAATGTTTGTGAAAACAGAAAGGAGGAGGAAATCTGAAGGCCTTGGGCAGGTTTTTTTTCCATCAGTACCAGTGCTTGGTTATAGTGGATAGAACAGTGTTCATCAAATTATGGCCTAGGATCAGCATACAGCAAAGGCACTGTGGCCACCAATTTACACTGAAAGATGGCACCATTAATGGTCCTAAATCTCAAACAGTCACCAAAAACAGGGTTGGGAGGGATGACACTGTATCAGCTAGACCAGCACTCCATAACCCAACAGAACTGATTATATTTAGATCACTGCTAAGTTAGCGCGCTAATGCCATCCTGGGCTCAGTGGAGACACTGTGCAGGACTCTCCCACTGTCATCTTCCCCAATTTCATGAGCTATGAGTCCAAAACAATGCAGCTCTCAGGCCTGCAGTACTAACAATATTTTTAAAGAGTTACACCTTTATCTCGGGATTCCTGCATAGCTCTGCAAAGCATTCCTTTGCCATGGAAGTTAATTAAATACAACAGAAGACTGTTTATTGCGTTACATGGGCCACATCCAGCAGCCCTCGACTTGATTTGATGCTGACTTTGAAAGGAGTTTGGACAGAGGGGATGGGACAAGCTCAAAATCTAACTTAATTTCTCCAAACATATAAACTATATTGTTATAACACTACCTCTGCAGAATATGCAAAAAGCCAAGGAATCAGGAGATCTGCCAAGTGCATTCATTTCCCCCAAGCTACCTCTGTTTAAATTATAGTTTCTCAAGGGCAGCAAGGGCATCTCACTTGAGGACTAATAAAAAAATTGCAAGACTCTATTCCAATGCACAGACTGCAAATAAAACATCTAATAATTCAAGACCAGGTAGGGGTGCCAGTGAACTGTATTTTTAAAAGAGCTGTTGGCAGTTTAAAATAAAAATCAAAAGATTTATTTGCTTTACCAAAAAAAAAAATCTAGCCCTGAGCACCCCACCCCATCTCAGTACGAATTCTTGAAAATTCTACCATGGAAAGTCTAGGTTTCTGCTGTAGATTTGGAGAAACTTAATAGCAAAATTAGCCCATTAAGAAAACAGAAGTAGGTTGAGCCTGTCACAGTTTTAACAAGCTACTAACATTGAATTTCTAGGCAGGCAAGGCAAGCAACCTCTCTCTCTACTCCTCTCCAGACTCCTAAACTGCTGAGAAACATAAAATGTGCAGCAAAAGACCTCAGTTTAAGCTTTCAATATGAACTCAGACACCTACATGCTTAAGTCACTGTTGAAAATCAGAGGTAAGTTAAGCGCTGTTGAAAATTTTAACTGCCTGCCATCTTTTCCAAAGAAGCAAATAGGCCTCTCCTTACACCACTTACTTGGACATGAAAGCACCGCATCTTATTCTGGCATCACTCCCCTCAGGAAAAAGAAGTTCTGGACTGTGCAGCACATCAACCAGCACCGAAAATTCAGCTTGCATCATGGGAGTGAACTGCTGCTCCAAGGAGGACACTACATCCTAGGGAAAAAGAACAGTGTCATTTGTAACTATGTCTGGCCAAGAAAACTAGAAGAACATTGCTATGGAGTTGCACAATACTGTGCAATGGGCTGTTTGACCCACTTCTGACAGCCAGCAGCGAGAGCCCATGTTAACCCAGGTGACAGTAAAGCAACCTCTTGCCTTTTTTCATGCCACTCCTCGAGGGAGGGGAAGGTGCCCATTACTATCTAACTTGCTCTTCTCTCTCAAATTTCTCCTCTGCAGTAATGCCCATAAAACACTCAGCAACAGTCAGGATGACGGTGTGCTGGAAAAAACCTGCTTGTCATAGGTGGTGTTAGTGTACCACCTCAGGTGTTGCTTCCTGGGTATTTAGGGCTCCTCCATTTGTCTGGGTCCTGCTGTGTTCTTAGTTCATAAACTCCTGATGTCATTTAACCACTACATGCACAAGGTGATCTCCACATTATAGGTATTCTCCAGTGACACAAATCTGACATAACGGCTCCTAAAACTCCCAGTACCTCCTCTGCAGCCAAAACAGGACATGACCGTGAAAAGGCAGAAAGGAGATCCTTCTCTGCAAACCACTTTGGGGAAAATAACATACTTCCTACCCCTCTCTATTGACTTCTGTAGGAGCTGAATTCAGATCATGGATCAAAAGGCCCTGCATGTTGGCTTCACTTTGAACAGACACCAGGGAAGAGCTGGGGCCTCTGATCCCCCCCACCTACAAGTGCAAAAGTCACTGTAATCCAGCACTAAAAATGCAGTGAGTCTCTCTGGTGTTTTCTACATCTGGCACATATTAGATAAATGCACTACCACAACTACTGCCCAAGCCATTTACTATTTTTGTACCTGTAGTTTTTCTATTATATTCCTGTAATCCCAGGCAGGCCCACCAAGAGCTTCTTTAAAACGAGGTCCACTGCGGGCTGACATTCTCCACCCCATGGCTGCCCTCTGCACCATGTTAGAGTGACTCTTCATGAACAAGGTGTTGACCTGGCTGTCCAAATCCACTGGAATTGCAATCCCACGGTTCTTTGCTTTAATAGGAAGAAAAAAGAAGAAATTTACAGTGGCAAAAGCTTGAAAATCTTATGAAGATCGTGGCATGCAAAATCCTGATACTCTTGAAGTTAAGGGGCAGGGGGACCTCACTGCAACAGGTGTTAAAAATAAGGATCAAAAACCTAAGCTGGTAGAAATCAGCTGGTAATCTAGTTAAAGAAAGCAAGCTGTACCACTTTAAATGAGATGAGGATAATTTCTAGTATATATTTTCATAGGTACAGACATTTATTTTTTAAAACAAAATAATTTTTTTTACTAACTAAAAAAACCCCTCAGATCCAGAGATATTAATAAGAGTAACAAAAAGTATGCATTACTATTTCAACAGCTAGTTTTACTCTATTCAGAAGTAAATTCAAAAATTCTTCTTTCTAGTGGGTATATGCACATTTAACCAATTTATCCCAAGTGCAATTTGTTGCTTTTCTGTGTATTTCTCTTGTGAAGACCTTGAGAAACCAACTGCATACAAATTAAATTTGAAAAAGACTGTCTCCTCTCTCCCTTCAGTTTCCTATACAGCCAGGGTTGTTAAACCATGGGGTTCCTGGATGACACTGCAATATAACCGATAGTTAATAAACATGTGATAGTTTAACTGATAGTTAAACAAATTTAACCAATAGTTAAAAAAAATGCAATTTTTTTTTTTTTTTTTAGTCTTGAGGGGCAGGAAGTGACAAAAGAGAGAATATCAGAGAAAAAAAAAAAAACTGAGGAAAGACTTGCACGAATTCTTACAGGGTGTCCACTATTAAACTACTACTGCATCCTGAACTGTCATTTGAAAAGGAAGTTTGAAAGACAATGTTAGAAGGTATCTGCCCTCTCCTCCACAAAAATCTTTGTGTTAGCTGCACCTCTCCATTCCACTGGAGATCAGAGTGACATTCTTCTACGGCTCAGCATGAGTCGTCTGAAATTCAACAAATAAACAAGAGATCAATGCAGCAATATCTCTGAAAGATTAGGTCACATTCCAGTAATTAGGCTTTGTGTTCTACGTCATTTCACTTAATTCCCATGGCACAGTTTATGTTTAATAGAAACTTAGAAGTAAAATGGAGAAGCAATTCTAATTCATTTGTAATAATAACTAATAATAACTAATTTTTCAGTTTTCCATATTGAAACAAGGTGAATTTTGAAAAAAGTGTTAGCCCATATTACAGTTCTGCACAATGTTTCTCTGAGGCATTTCCCCACCATTCTGCACTAACATGCACGCTTTCCACAGTAGCGGAAAGCATCAAAAATATTCCACCCCTCCCTCCCAGTTCTTAAAACATACAACTTTAAGCCCTGAACTTGTGAAGTCAACAGATGCCTTTCTTTGCTAAACAGCCTATACATCAAACCCCACAGGAGTACGTGCAAGCAGAGAGTCAGGCATACAGCTCTGATGAATGAAGGCTCGTGTGCTGCCAAGCGCAGTGAGTCACAGATCCCAGGCAGAAACTTTCTCTTCCCCCAAATACTATATTGTAATGGCAGCATTTATTATAAACCTAAATTTGGCCGTGACACTTCAACCCCCAATCTCACAGGCTACGGCAAGAGTGCTCTGTCACGCATGTCCTCATCCCTTTAATAGCTCCCACGGGTGCAGGGCACCCTCCTCTCTTCCCACTGCAAGGGTGTATCCTGATGCAGGACCACGACCTCCACCTGCGGATTAGGCTGTTTAACTGGGATGGAAGAGGTATCTCTTATTCTATTTCTGGTAGGCACTTTCTTTTAACCAGTTTGCCATAGGGAATTAAAAAACCAAATTTCTTAGGTCAAGATGGGAAGACACATTTCCCCACAACCATATACGAATCCTCAGCAGCAGATGTACAGCAGTTTCCACACTGGCAATTGACTTTTCTTTTCACTCTCTATTTGTTTTGAAGGCAAGGTTCCTGATTATCATGAGGAAAATACCATGTATGGCTGGCCATTATTTCTAATGACTGTTTTTCCATATTATTTGACTGGGTTATTTTTCAAAACACATTTGCCCTGTTGCTGCTTACTTTATTACAGAAGTCCATTAAAGTTCTGCCAGTGTGGGTAGGATGCTGCATCCTATTAATCCAATTTATTGTGTCCTAATGTCAATCACTGGAATGTTATCGGACAATGCTCCCTTCTCAATTAAGTGGTATGTATGCAGAATCCTGATATATCCAGGAATAAATTTAGCAATGGGGAGCATGCTGTTCAGAGGAAAACCCAGACTTCTGCAGTCCTGTAGATGCCATTTGAAGTTAACAACTTCCATCAGTGTCTGAGGAGCAGTCAAGGACTATGATTGTTCAAAGAGTTGCAGCTAATTAAAACTATCACAAAGAAAACCAGAGAGAGAGGAAAAAAAGTACTCCTTTGTTTTGAACAGTTCTTATATGTATAATTCCATTTGTAATTAAGATTTGTATTGGTTGTCAAAGGGCACTGTTGAAGTCTAAGCTATAAACAAAGCCTTTGTCTTCTTATTCCTTTGCAGCTTGTAGAAAGTTTATCTTTCATTTGTTTCACATTTCATTATTTAAAACAACATGAAACATATTTTTACATTTTGGAAAGCTGATGAACAAATGTGAACATAAATATTTATTTTTAATTTAGGTGTTGTAGGCTGCTTTCCTCTTCAAAATGTGTCAATCTCCCTTAAAGTATGAACATAAAATATTTAAAAGTATATTTATTTTTGTTCCACTTAGAAATACTTTTGGACGGCACTCAAACTTGCAAAGTAGGGTTAGAGCTGGTAGACAAAGGAGCTAGGAGGGGGGTAAAATTATGTCTTTCATCTGACTAGTGAACTTGGGGGAAAAAGCATGCTATGTGGCTGTATGTAAACTGGTACCATAGGATGGACTAGAACATGTCTTCAGCTAAGGTGAATTCTGCCTTGCAGTGGAGGGCATAACGCAGGCTTATATACTGCCCAGTTCCTACCTAGGGCACCCTGCACAGGGCTAATTACACCCTGAATACACCACACTGTTTTGCCAGTCTCAGAGGAAATGCAATTTGCTGGGAAATCCTTTCATGACTAACTCTCAATCTGCTGCTCACAATTCTGCTATCAGCCATAGCCACAGTTGAGCCAAGATAAGCAAGCAAACGGTACCTGTGGAAACACACAGTGCCGCCAATGCAGCCAGGTCACAGTAAAATGTTCTGCTCTGTGCTGGATGGTTCTGTGTGTATCCAGTGCATCAGCAGCTTTCCTCTCCTTGACTGTTTAAACTATGAAAAAGTACTCTGAGATGGGGACTCAAAAGAAAAGGGCAACATTAATGTCGAGAATCAAGTAGCTAAAAATCAAGCCACTCTCTACGAGTGAGCTGGACTCCAGCGAAGCCCCAAGAGCGTAGTCCAGCTGCTAAGAGAAGGGCTGAAATGGGCTGGCTGAGATGTATTTTGTTAAATTACCTGCACGTAGTTCCCTCCACAGAAGCACAGAAATTGGAAGTAAAAGGACCTATTTCAGGAACGCTTGCTGAAGCACTGTCCTTTCACTACACTGCCTACCTGAGTCTTAGGATCAATTTAGTGCTAAGGATTTCCAGGAAGTGGCCCTTGCCTGTAATTTTCCTTGGAAGCCCATTCTTCACAGTAATCTACCTTGCCATAAGGAAGCTTGCCATTCTCCTTGATATTCCCACCTAGTGCTCCCTAATTTTAAATTTCACTCCATTAGCTTTTGTAGCATTTACAAAACACAACAGTATTTAGTGGCTTCCCAGCTATTTAGTACACTTTGCACTACCCTAAACCATCCCTGACGTGGGTTTTATGGGGGACACGCAGGCGTTTCACCCCTTAGAGCACCTCAAGGAGGAGCGTGACGGGCAATCTGGGTCATGAAAAAGCCACGGTTGTACCTGGCTGTGAAGCCTTTACTCTTCTTGCTGTTTACGCCCCTCTGGTAGTTGCAGACAGCTATATCGTGTTCTCCCACACTTCCCAGTTGTCACTTAACGGAGCGATGCATATTTAGTTCAATTAATTTTGCTCCATAAATCAGTCCCTCCAGCTCCTTAATCATTTACTGACTGCTTAACAAATGCATTTGGATGGAGAGACACTAATGCTAGCAACAGCAAGACTTTTTAAGGGAAATAAAAGCTTTGTGTAGACAAGACACAAGCCTGCCAATCTTGTACCCTTCACTTGGATGTTTTTCTCCAACAGAAAATCTACACTAAAATATTTATCAGTCTGTAAAAAGATCATCATTGAATTTTTCTTGCAATTAGGGAAACACAAACAGTTAAAATAGAATAAAATATGTGCTTCATCTGAAATGTATTCTTCTTGCTGTCAAAAAAGTAACAACAGGATAATTATCTTATTTGAACTAAAAATTGAAAATGAAGGTCTAGCTTTTTATAAAATGGAAAAAAGATTTTAAAACTCAAATGGGAAGTGAAATAAAGTATTTTTAGGGCTGAAAAAATTATTATAGGGAAGTTCATCTATATAGACATTAAAATATGCACAATAATTCCAAAGAAGCAATAAAATATAACTTAGATTTTATGTTTAGTGTGTCCTGTTTGTCATCTGTCAGGGAAAAGGAAAGGGCTTTAGAGGACATAAAAGCATGGTCAAGAAGCACCACAGAAGAGTTTTTTGGATTCTGTACAAAGGGGTATTGGTGAGCTGAAATTGGGGAATAAATACTGAACCAGAAAGGACTTCACTACTCCTTCAGACAATCTGCTCTCTGTTACAGACAGCCCATGTTCTTTAATATCTTTTGAAAAATGTATCGAGCCCCATTTAAAAATGAAGCTAGCTTTTCCGCCATCCCTCCTCCCTCCATTTTCTCTTGGCCTGTTGACCAAGGACATGCTTCCAAAGTTGGTTCCAAACCTCTGATTTACAATCTAAATTTATTTAGGTTATTTACAACCGAGCGTAATTTATGTCCAGTTGTTTTTGGGTCAGCACAGTCCTTTAGCTTAAATGTCTCTTCTTCGTGACTATTTATCTTCCTAAGTACTTTTAAAGAACAACAACACAGGCCTTTGTTTTGCTAGGCAAAACACATGGGGCTCCTGTAGTCTCTTCTTGTAATTCAGTTCTCCTTTCCCCCAGCCATCCCAGTAGTACTTCCTCTGTACCTGTTCAAGTTTTGAACTTATGAAATAGCAATCTTACAGGACTCGCCTCTAATTTTGTGGGATGGAAACAAGGATTCTCCTTTTGCTTCTCCTGCACAGCATCCTAGAGTATAATCTGATAATGACTAATGTAATTTGGCTTGCTAACATTTTTTTTTTTGAAGGGTCTGCCAAGAGAAATAGGCTAAAAAAATGCAGGTCCCTATCTGCCACTGTTTACTCATCTGGGAAATTCCAATTATTTCATTATTAGTGGTAACAGCACAGCCATACACATACTACATCCTTGGGATACACACACAGTATCAGAGGGAAGATGCAATTTGTAAAAACATAAGGGAGAAAGCTAATGGATACTACAGAGACAAGAGTATAATACAACTAGATTCGCCCTTGTAACAGAAAAGAAAACTGATGCTCAGGGGTGAAGACATAAGAATCACCACTTAATTAAGAAGCAAAGACAGTTCTTTGCATGGGTCCTGAAAGACCAGTCAGCCCTGGGAGAAAGACCCTGCTCCAATACAATTTAAGATATACAGTCCAGATCTTCAGTTGTGAGGACAGGTGACAGTCCCCAATTTTACCATATTGAAAGACAGTAGATGGTTTAAAATGCAAACTTTGAGACTAGCCTCCACCCTTCTCAATCTTGCAAAGATTATAAAATGTAGGAACTGAAAGTCCTTTTGATAATGAATTCATTAGAAATAAATTAAACTGTTAGACATCTTAGTTCCTCTGTTTTCACAAAGATCAGGGGACCTTTTAAACATTTTTCATTTGTAGTTATTTTACCAGTGAGATGGAAGCTGTTTTGATCATTCATTTTATTGGACTATATTTTCAAGCAAAAGCTCAGTCCTGTGTAAGAATAGAGAAAAAGCAAAAGCAATATATGTATAATGGGTTAATTCTCATTACTGTGATAATCTGCTTCAGAAATCCATATGAACAAGACACATTAATATACATATATTATTTCATAAGTGTTTCTATTCATGCGAAGTAGCCAAATGTTTACTGGGCAATAAAAACCTGATGCACGTTGGTATCTCTGTGTTCCAAATCTCTTGGAGCCACAGAGGGGTCTGCTGAAGAAGAGAAGCAAGTCTCTATGCTTCTTGCTGAACTGGAGGCAGACAACTGCCTGGAGACAAAGCAGCAAGTGAAGCCTGAAAAGCTTATGAAGTTTTTCCCTAGTGGTCAAGTGGAGTTGAAGTACCAGGGTTATAAGAAATTAGCTTCTGCAACATATCCTTTTGTTGACCTGGAAGATAATGCACATTCTTACAGTGCTCATAAGAAGACAGATGTAATGATCTTAAGCTCTTGAGGCAATACTTACATCCCCCTGCCAGCAACAAACTAGTAAGCACTGAGCAGAATGTATGTTGCTTAAACTTGCTCTGAAACGGGTCTTTTAAAAGTGCATTATTATATGGATCTTTGATATCTTGGGAAATCTGTGTATGCTCTTTCTTCCTCCTGAGATTCAATTCTAAATCCAGTGCTACGACACAAAAAGAAAAATCATGTTTGTTCTTTCAACTCTATACTACATTTATTTTCCATCAAAAGTCTTTGGTCCCTGCTGTAAATCTGTCCAATAGTCTATCTCTCTGATATAGGCAAAATCTTTCTAGAGGTTTTTTTTTTTTTAAACCCTGCTGTGAAACATGAAGGCCCTAACATTAAAGCTGTCAGACTCTCAAGTCAAAAAAAAAAAAAACAGGCAGAAGAGTGCTCACAGATGCCTAGCCAAAATCCAGACCTAGTCCACATACACAGCCAGCAAAAGAGGCAAAAAAAAAGGCTGCCCTGTTTGTATTATGGAAGAAACCTCTGCCTTCTCAAAGAGAGGCACCATTTTGTGCGGTGGAACACCCAATAGAGAAAGGCACCAGGCTCGCACTGTCATCACAAAAGAGCCTCGATTTTAAAAGCCTCTGGTACCCCCCGCTGGGGCAGTTCTTCCAAGCTTTCAGCAGAGCAGAGCAGGCCTACTCAATTAGTCCAGGCAAGACACGTTTGGCACCGTGCCTAAAAATACTGAGTATCACCGGTGGTTAAAATCTCCGCTAGCCAGCCAAACTTTTGCACAGGGGTGTTTCTTAAAAACTCTGCTTCCACTTCTTCTTCTCCAGCTCGTTTGCTCTTTGGGGAAATCCCCCTCACCTGCTCCCTTGTATCCCCTTTCTGCACTGTCAAAATAAAACACCAAATAAAAATGTGTGGCAATTTGCTAACTCAACACAGGACAACTTTACCATTATTGATATTGATATTAGCGATGAATCCTTAAAGAGTTATTATGATATGGACAAGGAAATTGGCAATTTGCATGCTAACGTGTGCTCTCAGGGGTCAGCTCGGAGGCTGCCAGGCCCATGGCCCCCCCAGGTGATGCCTAGCCTCCCTGCCCTGCTGCCACTGCAGGTGGCATGGAGGTCCCAGAGGAGGACATGGGGTGATGCCCTTCACCAGCAGCTCAGCTCCACTCTGCCACGCCTGAGGGTGCCCAGGGCATGGCTGGGGTCCCATGGGTGGAAAGCCAGAGTAGTGAGAAGGTTGGACCCACAGGACAGCACAAGAGCATACTTATAAAAAAAACAACTGTAAACCATCTCCATAAAAGAGAAAAAGGAATGAAACAAAATAGAAGACTACAGGGGAGGTAGAAATTAAATTCACCGAACAGGGAACCAAGTCACATATCTGAAGAAAACTCCAGACATCAGCCATGCCTTCGGGCTTTCCCCCAGGAACAAGAGGCACACAGAAGATCACCTACCAAAGACCGGCAGCCCTTTCACGTGCTGGTGCACCTGGCCGAGAAGCTGGATCTATCAGCCCCATTAAGGTGACCCACGCTTCCCCCGTCAGGCTGCTGCGGGGACGAGTTCAGCTTGGCCGTCTCAGCACTACGCCCAAGTGTCTCCAAATACCCTCATCTCGGTGAGATAACACAGTGACCTCTCTGAGCTAGAATTTGATTTTAGTTGTAGCTCTACAGAAATGAAGACACTGAGCTGTCTAGAAGCACACACAGGGCATGCTCGGTCTCAAAAGTACTCTCACCCACCCTAATTCTTCCCCCTTTCCCCAGACTCCCAAAGGAAGTAATTTACTGATGACTCTTTCCAGAACTGCCAGAGAAGAGCAGGAATGTAAGTGTTAAAAACACAAACAAGGATTTGTAGGGCTAGAGCTTTATTTGAGACTGTAGTAGCTGCAGCATAAAGGAAATAAAATGTCTTCAACTTCCAAAGTTATCTTGCCAGATGGATCCATAATTAAATCATTTGCACAACAAATAAAACAATTGAAGGTTGCTAAGTTTTTAAATAACTGCTTATTCTCATTCACTCAAAAAGTTAATGAGATGTTTTGGCTAAAATGTTAAATGATAATCCTGTAAAGCTATTACAAAATCTAAATTTAGAGTCCATTATTACAATGCCACAGATGCTGCAGATGGTTAAGGGACCCTCTCATATTGTTTTATCATTATTTATTAAAACTTTTTAAAAATTGTATCAACAACAGGATTTAGCCAGTTTCTATATATCCCTGCCTCTACTCAGTTTTCATTCACACTGAGCAGAACCTTATTCTCCAAGTAATCAGAATGACTGACTTTTAGAAACTATATTGAATAATCCTTTTTTCTGTCATGGCAGAAGACTTTAAAACTGTATTCACAGAAATTTAACTTAAGAATGAGCTTTTGCCAGTCTTAGCTATGTACTGGTGAAGAATCTTTTTTATTTTAGGATAAGAAGTTTTGAATCTTCCACTTTAACACGGCATTTGAATTTATTTGGAAGCATGTAACTTATTAGCTGCCCTGAGGACGAAATGTGGTCTCAGTGCCAGCGCAAAGCAATATTCCCCTGACAAGGCTGACTGTGTAACAGCACTAAATGAGTGGGCCTGATGGCGAGGAGTAAGCGGAGAAGCTATGGAGCGGCACAGTTGTGGTTTCCATCCCCAACTCCCTGATGGGACAAAACCTTTACAAGCCCAGGACTGTGACTGACTAACGAATGCATCTCCCACAAACTGAGGGGAAAAATGATGGGTGTTCTCTGATGCAAAATTGCTATGCATTGCTGCTTACAACACCCTGTGCAAATGTAGCCCAGCATGACTAGAAACGCCCAGGTTTTCTCATAGCTTATGTTGTGTTTCAATATCATAACTTGCTTGAGGTAAAGTTCAACCATCACTCACTTAGCAAACATCTTTCTGACCTACAGGTTTCACCTAACAACCCTATTTGATGGGACAGATTTGATTGGGTTATAAAAGGAGGAAGAATTTAGCCTCAGAAAGTGGGATTTCTGAAATCACCACTGTCACAATTTCAGGATGGTAGAGTCAAACTACAAACTGTTCAACCTCGAGTCAGTCTGATCTTAAAACACAGAGAACAATCATGAAAGTAAAACCTGGCACCTACCCACTTCAGCCAAAGTCTTGATACATGACTCCACTGAGGCTTTCTGCGTTGGGTTTGGCCAGGTACAGTTGTAAATTCTAAAGGCAGACTGTAGCAGCTGAATAAAAACAGGCTGGTGTGTCTGAAAACAAAAAGATAAACATGGAATTTCACCCTTTAGAATCTCTTCACAACTGCCCTAGGGTTTGACACAATGTAAACCACATGCAAGGGGTTTTCAGCTTGTAGACTCAAGTTACAACTCCATTAAATTCTCTTTGCTCTTCAGAACTGGAGGGAACAGAAATCAATGCTGCACCCCTAAAAAGGCCAAATCATGCAATTTTTCCTCAGATCGCCACTGATATCAAACAAACACAGTACAGAGCAGAAGGACGGAGGAGTCTTCCCAGTTCTCAGGTATGTGTCCCTTTTGTCATCGGGCACAGCATTTTTCTCATACAAATACAAAGATAGACCATTATACTGCAAGAATACCCCCTCCAATGAATTCACAAGAGCCAGGAATAAATCTGACCATATTGAGCTGTCTACTGGTTCAGAGCTGTAAGGGGTAAAAATTAAGAGTAAGTGTTTTAAAGAGGAATTAAGCTGCTAGCCAGTGGCACGAGAGGGAACAGAGAAATTAAAGGCGAATGTAAAGATACAGCATTCCTATCTGGGTAGCAGAAGGTATCTCATTAACGGTGTGAATAACATATTTGTATGTGTCTCTCTTCCTTACCTGGAGGCTGGTACTGTTATCTGAAAATGGTGAATTGAAGAAGCCACTCACAATGTTCATTACGGGCTCAGTGACATATTTCTCCAGAGATGTGTCTGCATGTTTACGATCTGTGGTTGTGTTACAAACCTACAGGGAAGAAGGAGGAAACAATGAGATTTAGTTCTTTTAAATAAGCAAGCTTTACTATTTTGTATTTATTACAACACATGTAATATTTCTTCTTAATACAAAACCAAATTATTTTTATACAAAATCTATCAGAGAGAACTATCTTAGAGTTCAAGCTGTATTTGTGATAGCTTATCTTTCTTCTTGGAGGTTCACACTGTCTTTTGAATACCCTTCTCTTACGAACTAGCTCTTTCTGGTTGGCTGTCTATTCTTTCCCATACCGTGAAAAAAGATCCCCCTAAATCAGCACATTGCATGCCATTACACATTTAGACAGATTCAAGAAGAAAATGGGCCTTTCCTCCCATTGTGGGGCTGGTTGGAAGAGGCTTTAGAGACAGATGAGACATAAACACCTTAGGTTAGAAAGATTTCATGTAACATTTAACTTCTCTCTACAATCAATCACCAGAAATGGGTGGCGAAGGTGAAGCTCATTTGCAGGAAAAACGTTAAAAAAAGAGGGAAAGAAAGGAAATAGCATAGTCAATACCAACAGCCTTTAGGATTGTAAACTTTAAGACAGGCAGCATTACTTAGGAAAGCCACATGGGGAAAATATGAAAGACAAGCTAAAAACAATGAAAGAAGAGAATGGATGGTACTGGGACAACTCTGGAGCACAGAAGGATGATTAAATGGTGGGAGGATGTGGGAAGATTTGTACAAAAGATTCCTGAAGACACCCTTTGGTACAACACTAAAAGTTTGTTGCTGCATAAAGATGTCATGCTTAAAGAAAGCAAAAAAATTACTGAGGTGGATCACATCCTTCAGTATTTCTTTACTTCTTCTCAAAATTTGTGAACATCTATAGAGATTCATGTTGACTTTGCATATGTCAGTGTGAACAGTACTAAAAGGAGCCTAGAGAGCGCCAAACAGTGAGAAAGGCAAGACTGAACAAATAAGAAGTACAGACTATACTCATACTACCTCTTCAACAGCCTTTAAATAAGCAGTTCTTGTCATGTTTAACAAGGAATGAAAGGCAAAGCTGTTCTCTCTTTCACCTCTGCAAGCCACAGACTACTGTAATGTTCTAGGGAATCTACGTGAGAACAGAATTTATTTTGCTTATACCCTTCACATTACTATCTAAGCATTTAACACACAATCATGAACCTGTGTGGTACATGCTTACCATCGCATCGCTTTATGGATGGGGAACTGAGTCCAGAGAAGCTGAGTGAATTGCTTAAGGTCACAGAGAAAACTTGGTGACAGAAGCAGAAAGATAATCCACAGCACCTCAGTCTCACACGGGGCAAACACGCTCCCTAATTGCACAGCACCACTGTCACATTTGGACACTACAAGACAGCAATTTCTCCAGGAGCGTTTTAAGGAAGGTGACATCCAAAAGCACCCATGACGTTCAGGGGAAGATACAGCTCACGGGAACACAAGGGCATTTTGAGTATAACACACAAGCACTGTCATATGGTAGGCAGAGGAATAACCAAAGATAACTTGCGACCTAAAGAAATGAGGCATCTTGAGGAGCTTGGCTTGTCTGCTTTTCTAAAATGTGTCAGATAAACAAGTCATGCCCCCATGTAGTGCATTTTTTATCACCCTAGGAAAGGAAAGATTTTGGTCAGAGAAGCAACAGTGGCTAAACTGAAATAGCAAATTCTTCAGCCCTTCAGTTTTGGGAAAATTATGACACCACCACTATCACCCCGAGTCCTCATGGAGGTAACAAAGATTCAGTTAATAATCCAAACTTTTTCTTAAAAAAATAAAAATAAAAAAAAAATCACAGAACTAAAAACCTCTTGAAGTTCTTCTGCTTTTAATCAATCTGCCTGCTGGAACCAGTAGCTCTGAGGCTCAGCGCTTGTGATTCCAATGGGAAGACAGGGAGCTGTGCAGTGCTTGCATGGTGAATTCAGAAATTGCCAAAACTAAATTCCAAAACGCTTTTAAGTTTTCCCCTTCGCTTGTCTAAAAAGCAGAGCCATATGTGAGGATACCACTCTGCTCCAAAACTGGTCTGAAAAACTCCCAGCGAGGAAGGAATTCGGAAATCCTCTCATTTGTTCTTATCCCTCTGCCCTTTGGGGACTGAAAAATGTTTCCCCATGGAAGAAAAAACCTGAAATGCATGAAATGGAGATGAAGATTGAGAAAGCAGTGTTTAAAAACCCCTTAAGAGGCTTTGGGACTGAAACTCACATGAATAATACTTCAAAAATTCTGCGGAGAAAGCCAGGATGACTTTACAGCTGTCATATCCTGGCTCTTTCTTTAATCCTGCTCAGACTACAGCTGCTGACTTACAGGCTGGGCCACACGTAGGAAAGGGAAGCCTTTCCTTCAGCAGCACCCACTTTGCCTAGTGCAACGCTTTAAGTCGTACACGGGAGAAAGTAGGCTGGCAGAAACTGTAGAAACATGGTGTCTTTGAAAGCGCGACTGCTTTTGGCAAACTGAATTTATCATGAATCCGCCTCATGCCTGCTTTGCAATGTATCACGTTGTTGAGAGAGAATGACAGTTGGGGACTAAATATTTCCTTCCTGGGTGCAGAAACAGATAAAAAAAATTGGTTACTCTTCTTTTTATAAAAAAGGAAAGAATCCAACCTGAGGATTCTTTCACCTTAGTGCGCTCTAATCACAGACTCAGACTCAAAGCTCACAAACTCACCCACTGGCAGGCATTTGTAGCAGCTAAAAGAAAAGCATTTCCCCTTCCCCCACGCAAAAGCATCTCTTTTAGCTCACTGGAACACAGAGGATCAAAGGCCTCTTTTTCTAAATGCTTTGAAAGCTATTGTAACATCTTTCATGAGGCTGACAGCGTTCTAACTGTCCTGATAGCTACATAACGCTGATGTATTTATAACACAAGGGCTCTGCCTGGGCCCCAGAAAACCAAACCTGAACAAATACACTCAGTAACTTGGAAGATATGGCTGCCCATGGGGACCTGGCTGAAGAGCAGGGCAGGCCAGAGCACTTCTGATATGCTCTTTTAGCTGTTAACCAGGAAATTAAAAGGACTAATTAGGCACCTGCCCTGAGGGCTCTTCCGGAGAGCAAAATAAACCTGCATTTTGCCATTCAGTGCCAACAGCACACACATACACAAAATACAGCACTAATAATACACTCACTCTTCACCTCTGAAGACCTGGAGTCTAATTTCTCTTATGAGAAGGGCACGTGAAAACAAGCTCAGTAGTCACTAGCATCAGGACAACTCTACATCATTGGGCATGGTGCAGTTTGTCTCCAGGCTCATGAAGGGAACTGCGGACAGAGCCTTCTTTATACGTCTCTGCTTCTAGCCCAAGGGCAAAGAAAATTCGTCACGTTCAAGGGCTAGGGAGGGTAGTCTCTTGGAGGGTCAGGGCCAGGACACGTCAGGCAAGGCCAACCCAGAAAGGGAATTAAACAGGAGAAAATACTTCTTGGGGTAAAACCAGCAAGGTTAAAAATCAGAATCCCCCTCCAAGAAGGTTTCTGATCTTAATTTTCAAACAAGCTTGGTTTGTCCAGAAGGGCTTTCACTGTAGAACACGACCACAGAGACAAGACAAACAGCAGGAAAACAGGGTTTGTAGAGGTCTCATTACTGCTGAAAATGGCTACCATCAAAAAAAGAGAGCACAAACATCCCTGTCTTAACCTGTCCCCAGGAAAAAAAAAAGAAAAAACCCAACCATAAGAGAAATTAACAGGTCCCAGTCCCTATCATATAGCACAAGCCTTTGCACTAATTCTTCTTTTGGCCATAATTCATGTTATTTTCTCTCAATAGGTTTCAAAGAAATTATTTTGTGGCACATTATTACTTTGGGGTAAATGTCCACTGCAGGACTGAACTGAGATTCTTTTACCTTTTTTTCTTTCATTTCAACAAAATGACAAAAAAGACAAAATGACAACAAAAAGACAAAACCAGGCCAAAGTGAGACTAACGGAGGAACATGAGCCAAAGAACTTCTTGATCCCTGATCCTCACTGTGCTAACAGAGTAAAGCAAGAAGATTACAGATGTGGGGTTGTTTTCTTTTAGTCACCACCATAATGACATGTTAACACATACTGCCAGAAGATGTACACAGACTCTCAACACTGTACATGCATCCAATTTATTTTTCTGGAAGAAAGGAGAAAGGAACATGGGTTCCAAGATGCCCTTTTAGAAAGAGAAGACTACTAGTAATTAGCAGGTTAAATGATGATAAATAACATAGAAGTGACCATTTGTTAAAAAACAAACAAACAAACAAAAAAACAACCACAAAACCAAACAAAAACAAAAAACCCCAAACAAAACAAAACCAAACCACACCTCTTCTATTGTCAACTTTGAAAAAAAATAGTTAATAAAATAAAAGAAGTTCACCAAAAAAAGGTATTGCCAGTTCAGTTGCCACCCATGACTATACTGTAATATTTAACGTCTCATGAACCTTACCCTTGCCATATCAACAAGGAAGTTCTCAAATAACTTCCAAATATGGTTACTGGCATAGATTTCTTTCATTTCCACTTCAGTGTCCACATAACAGTGGTTAACAAAATTAACATAGGCAATTTTCACCTGCAGGAACAGCAAAAACACAAACAATATGAAATGGAAGAGTAAAAACCATTAACATGACATTTGCTATCTGCAAAAATACTGAACAATAAAGATGATCCTTCAAGTACTAACAAAAACTAATAACAGTAATAAGACGTATGTTCAGTTCTGAAGATTTAAGGAGAAGCACAGCAACAAATGCATTAATGTACTTACTGAAAGATCACATGAAGAAAAATGGAAAGGTTTTGCAAACATTCTTACTGTAACGACAAAACCCCCTCAAAACAAACCAATGATAAATCTGATATTTAAATGATATTAAGACTACAAGGGCCTGGCTCCGAAGCCAGGAGCTGTCAAAATGCAGGACACCCCTGCACTTGCCGGTTGACTGCTGTGGGTTGATGCCTTGTGACAAGCTTGCCAAACATAAAAAAAAAAAAAATGTCTTTAGCAGAGCTGGGACTGCAATCCGTATATTCCCACAATCCTAACGCAGCGCTTGCATTCAGGGTGGATGTAACTCGGATCTAAATGGAAGAGAAAGGTTGTGCAGCGCTGGGACTGCAGCCACAGCAGCACAGGGCTTCACAGGAGGACTGCAGTGTCACTCCTCTCCTGCATGACAAGTCTGCATGTGCACATCATAAAAATGGATACCCAGTGCCTGAAATGTATGGATTAAATATAAACATACACGGATACACTGAAAATTTGTTGTCACGGTCAAAGGAGAGGAGATAGTTGCATATGTTTAATGCAGTCGGGAGAAAACTCACATCAGACTTCTAGGTTTCATTTGTTTGGGCTTTTTTTAATTAGCATCTGTTGAAATTAGTGTTAGGAGGAACTTTTGACCAAAGCAAACATTTTTCTTTTCAGGAAAAGAAGCAGTTGATCACAAGGGGACTTTTTCACAGCATGGAGGGAGTCTTTGCTCCTGCAGGTCCCAGTTCTGTTGAGATGAGCTACCTTTTTCCACCAGATAGCCTGCAGAAATCCATCTGACCAATACACGGGCCCAAAGCAAGCTCCTTGCAAAGACTGTGAAAAGATTTCTTTTGATCACATCAGGTTTGGTGCAAACATTCCCCTTCTGATCAGCGTGAGGTACCACAGTCCTGCTGAAGCATGACCGGTAGTAGCTGCAGAATTGGGCCTCGATAAGCAGTGAATAAAAACATTTGCTGGACTGAAACTGAATTTAATAAAATGAGACTTCACCCAAAACTCCCACTGACTTCAGCGTTGCCAGAATGTTACCCATCATTTCCAACAAATTCAGGTAGCGGCAAAATGTTGGCTTGACAAACCACTCAGCTGAGTCTTCGCAGCTACAGCCAGAAGTTATCAGAGCATTAAACTCTGATAGTGGCTGGACAAACCCAGGAAAACTAAACAAGGTGTCTGCCCCAAAAAGCTGACAATCGAAGCATAAGGGACAAAGAATTTTCTGTTTAAGAAAATACTGGCTATCCTTTCTCACTTGTTCACCTTAACAAACACCACCTATTTCCAGCCTGTTTTCTGTGCAAATATTCAACTTGTCAGTATATTATAAACAACAAAATATTTTCTGAGTTTCTAAAAATGATGTCTGCTTCCTCATTCAGTGAATCTTACCTCAGGTATACAGTCATCATGGGTCACTACTCTCACTATATCATCCAGTGGCAGGAGTGAATTGCACTTGATCTCTGTGTATACATTCTTTCCTTCTGTACAAGCCGCTAGCAATTCCACTAGAGTGATGTGATATGCTAAGGGTCCGCTCTCATCTGCTCGATCTCGCTCTGAACACATCATTTGGAGTAGGACTGGAAATGATGCTCTGTCGTTGTAGAATATCAACACGTCTTCACCACCATTTATCAGCTGAAAAAGATACCACAAAGTTTTAAGCACTCTGCACTGCAGTCATTTTGGACTCAATGATCTTAAAGGTCTTTTCCAACCTAAATGATTCTATGATTTTCTTAATTTCTTATTTTGTTCTACCTTTAAGCATGCAAAGACTGTCTAGCAAAAAAACCCCAAAAACCAAAAAACAACAAAACCCCAAAAAATTAGTCTGATGTGGCTTACCAAACGCACATGTCAAAACAATATCCAAGGCAAACTTCTGCTTTTATCTACATAAGTGCAAATCTGGAATAACTCACCAAGGAGTGAGCTAATGCGAGGTGAATTTGAAGTTTAATTTCTGTGTAGCTCTGTGTTTACCTAAGACAGTATGCCAACCTTATTATTCTTACCATCTCAACGTTTGTTTGAAGTTAATTAATTACCCTATTGTGAGGCCAGAATGCATTATCATCCCTGTTTTATAGACAGGGACTTGAGGTGCAGAGAGATTAAATCTTCCATGCTACCTCACACAAAACGCCTGTGGCTCACCCAGAATTTAACCAACCTCTTCTGTGCCCTTGCTCAGCATCGAAAACAAAGGACGATTCTTCCCAACCTATGCAAATTTGGCAGGTGGGTCTTGACATTGTCAGTGTCATGCCAGCACTTCCATTTAACAAAAAAAATGGTGTATGTGATAAATATCTGATTTTGCTACAAGTGCATTGCTCATCTCAAGAGGATCCACAGCAGAGGTGGACGCTGGCAGCCCCATCTCAGCAGATCTCACAGAAAAGTTTTGCTCTAACTCTGTTTTAAACGGCCCATACACTGAATATACCTACTGCCAGTGCTGCTCTGTGAGCTCGAGTGGAGCTGGGACAGGACAGTAGCCCTGTCTTCTCTCCATCACTTTCCTTTTAAGCATAATGCACTCTCAATGCAGGTGAAAATAAGCTCCCATAAACCCTTCCTAGTACAGAATACACCTTGGCAGCACAATAGCCGTATGCATTTTGTGAATAAGGCACTTGACATATCCAAGTCTACTATACGTGACATGAAGTCCTAGCTTACTGAATTCAAGGGTAGAAATAAAGGTTGGTGGAGCTTTTGAGAAATGGGAAGGCAGCAAGAGCAGGAATGAAAATTAGTCTCCCACAATGAAAAGTCAAGAAACATTTCATTACATTTTCCAGGGTTTCAACATTTCAAATTTTGAATTTACAACTTTTCTGATTGTGTTTTCCCTGCTTCTTGCTTATTTTTACTTTGACAATTGGATGGACTGAATTGTGAATTCGGTCTTTCCTGCAATTCCTATTTTCTCATTTATCTTTGGGTTTCTAAAATGTTTCTACTAGTGACTTTTCAAAATAGACATTTTCTGGACAAGCCACAGTACAGAAAAAAGTTTTTAAAGGGAAAAGTGCTTGGGAAGGAGGAAGGAGACAGTACAGGGACCCAGATACCTTCATTGCACTCAATGGAAAAAAAAAAAAAAGAGTATTCATAATGTTGGAAAATGGACCTAACTTTTTAATACTGATGTCTGGAATACTATGCTCTTAGGACATTTCACATACAAAATAATAATAATTAAAAAATCCACCTTACCTCTGGGAAGGTACATGCTCTGTCACTTTCTACTAAGTTGGTTCACCACATTCCCATATTTATTTTCCACTTGTGTACATTTTGCACAGAGGAGAGGGAAGACAACTCTTTCCAGGTTTCCCCAGAGTTACACTCTTATGTCAAACCCAGACCTAATCTGTATCAGTATTGCTTGATATTTAATCATATCGAGTCAAACTGACCCCTCATCCTTTCATGTACCTATCACTGATGAATGAGGAAGAAATACCAGGAGATAGTGAATTTGTGAAACATGATGCTGCATGGCATGCTTGCGACATACTGACTGTAAGGAACCACAAACCAAAGCAGACGATGTTGCATCAGCACAAGAAGAGCTAAGGGGGACAAAGTAATCATCGTAAATGCAAGGACAGAAGAAGATGTCATCCCCTTTCCCCAAGTTATCCACTTTTAAATGTGATTTGTGAAGGGCATCCAAACATTGACCCAAGCAGAGAAAAATTATGTCCCTTTAAAAGCAGAAAAGGAAGAGAAGTATCCAGTGTTAGCCAAAGTTCTCACTGAGCGTCATGAGCTCAGTGATGGTGGGGCGGGGGGCAGGGACCAAAACAAACCAGCAGCATTTTCTTCCACTAACGTATATTTTCAACAAGTTAAGAACTCTATGGAAGTATAATGAAGGTTGGTCAGTATCAGAGCAGCTGTTGACGCTCTGCAATGTATCACTCCAGAACACTATAGATAACAGAAAACTCTGCTGCCACATTGATCTGGTTCAAAAGTAAATTCTGCTTTCCCTTTTGTAATAATGTTCGCACTGATAGGCACTGTTCTTCTAGGAACCTCAAAGCATGCTTGTAATGAGAAAAAGTGCCCTAAGGAACATTTCAGGTCAGTAAACATCATTACTAGCACTCTACAGACATGGGGACCACGGATATGAGAACAAGTGAATAAGCCAAATTGGGAATGTTCAATGTATTTTATGAAAGTACTCTTTCACAATGGTGCTCCTTCATCTGTATGCACTTTCTAAAACATGTAAATATGATCAGCTTATCCTTTACTCCCAGTAAACGGGAATAAGCTACAATATACTTCCCGTGGGTAAAAGAAAACACAGGAGTAGTTGAGGCATGCTGTACACTCATACTCTATCTTGTCTTGTGGTAAATTGTTTACATGCCCCATCTGGAGGCACAGAAAAAGTTACACCACTTGTTTAAGGTCACAAAGTACATCTCAGTCATCTACTGAGAAACTATCCTGACTCCATGGCAAGTTCCAACCATTTGGCTACACTGTTCCCTTTATATTGGACTGCCATTCAAGCGCCATTCAAATTTCACTATTACCATCCTTTTCTAACAAATCATAATTACTTACCTGTAATTTCCTATGTTTTTTTAAAACATATCATCATCTTACCCTCTTTCATCAAAATAGAGGTGCTCCCTCCCCCCAGCAAATTCCTGCAGGACTCATGATGAAAATGCCACATCTGAGTTCATTTCGATTTTCATCATGCAATCAGCTTGAAAATGTAATATGACAATTTATCTTTGTGCTATTATAGGTCAGTAACAAAATGGATTTAAATTGGGAAAAATCTAAAAATTTTGTTTGATGAGGAAGTAAAAACCTACAAGAAGGTGTGGTGGAAGGGGAAAAAATCTAAAAGCACAAAGGCAGAAGAACTGCTTGAATTATGTAAATCAAAGGCTTGTAATTGATATTGCATGTTAAAACACTTCAGTCACATTGAAAAGGTTGAAGTGGATTCCATTAAAGGTTATCCATGTAGGCTGAAGCTTTATTTCCTTAATTAGAAGTTTTTCCTCTTTGTTGCTGTGGAACAAAATTTCAGCAGGGTTTAGTTTTGTTCATACCACAACTAGAGCTTATCTCTGTTTTCATTGCGAAGATGTCTCTTCAAAAAAACAAAAAAAACCAAACTTTGTAAAGTAAAGAAAAATGTTCCCTGGACTGTGATCCTGCCTGGACTTTTCATCGTATTCAACTTTACCCACTTATTAATCTCATTGAACTGTTAACATAGTTACAGTTAAATGCACGGGTTTCTGCAAGTTGAAGACTTCATTTATCATGCACACTATATATCAAATCCTAATTGCAGAGAAGTCAATTTCCTAGTCACTTTATAGCATAAAGATTTGTCCACAAACCACTCTGTGGAATTCGGGTCAGACTCTGAATCTAGCTAGTTAAAGCTAGAGTAGCTCTACTGACTCTCACAGAAATGCTCTGGAACAAAAGAAACAAAAGCAGAAAATAGTACCTAGAATTGTTACATGGTTAGGTGCTAAAAAATGGTCAACAACACTATTTAGAGAAATCCATAGAGGTAAGAGCCTCTTATATGGCAAAACCATGCCACAATATGGCAAGTTTGGTGCGTAAATGGGATCCTAAATTACAGTACAGGAAAACGAAGGTTTATGTAACTCTGAGATTTCCATGCTACACCATCTACAAATAGACATCTCTGTATCACTATGCTAACGCTCATGTTTTCTTTCTAGTAGTTATACAGATGGCCTTACAAAATTAGATTAAACTCCCAAAAACGTCTGCTAAAATATTCATTATTTGTGATACCGTTTAAAATTCTAAAGCGATGATGCCATTATATCCCATTGGTACCAAGAGCAGAAAAAGCAACCTCAAAATACTAGTGTGTTAAAAAGACATCGCACAAGTGATTAACATATGAACCCTTCACTTACCTCTGTCATTACCATGTCCTGGCATTTTTTCACATATTTGCCATCTGCTTTCACAATGGTCTGCAGGAAACGCAAGTACTCCACATGACGGCCATGAGTCTCAATGCAGTGTACAAAGTGCTGCACTACTCTTTCACTAATTTCATTACACAGAAGGTAATTATTCATGAAGATGTGCCGCATAGTTTCAGCTTCCAGGAGCTAAACAGATTAAAATCAAAACAGCCTTATAAGAAGAGCAGATTTGTTTTGAGATTGAAAGATTCCCAGGACTCTAGACTAGAGAAAGGCACATTGGTAAAGGAAAACTGGAAAAGTCCAACGTGCACCAGCCCAGTGATTAAGCAGTGATCTTATGGCCTAGCTTTCATTTATGGTGGGATTTCTCCACACTTTCCTATGAGTACAAAATGGCCCTAAAGTGGACATAAACAAAATCTGTGCCCATGTGGAAGGTGAAGACACGCACATACACACACTACACTGCTAGAGCACTCTATAGGGACTTCAGTATACAAGACAACTGAGACCACATTCATCCCACTCACCATCAAACTTTGCATTGAGGCAACCAAATAAGATGATTAGCTACTCTGGCTCCCTCTATGGTTGACAGAGGCAGGCATTTCCAGCAGGCAAATCGTTGCACGTGCGGTCTGATCACTCTCTGAGATAACATCTCTTTCCACATTAACTACAGAGGGAGCCTAAGGCTATATTTCTATTGCTGAGTAGCTTGGTACAAGAGGAACAGATCTGTAGCAAGAAAGGGAGGCTGCTGAGGACCCAGCATCCAGACTTTATGCATTCTTGGGGCTTTTGCTTCAAACTTGCCCTAGTTTGGTCTCTTGACTGAAGGCTCATGAGGGTCAGGTGTGCTCCTAGAGTATACCTTTCTGTTTAGGGTCATCTGAAAGGAATCCACATCAAGTTCGCTCCACAATGTGAACAAAAGCACAATAACTGGGATGATCAGAAGGTCAACTTCAAAAGAACAGAAATGCAAGTGCAAGCAGGCTACATACTTGGCACCTGAGTTAAGTGTCAGTGTTGGATAGGATGGAGTCTGGGTGCTGGTTCCCACTGTGGTCAGCTCAACGCCTTTCACTAACTTCACAAAAACAGCATAAAGAAAAAATAACAGAACAAATGCTTCCTAATGTACACAGGCCAGGGGCCTACAATCCTAATACTCACACTCTTTCTAATAAAAGCATGTTTTGCTCAGTAGATCTGCCACTGAGAAAGGTGTCATTCTATATGACTATATCTGTAAGCACACACATACATATATACACACAAAGGGACAGTGACAAAAAGGTTTATTGTAAAGACAATGATTCAATAAAAGATCAAATTTTAGATTAGTTGAACCAAATGGAAGCATCATCAACAAAAATGTATGGGTCTGATTCTGCTGTCACACGAGTCATGACAGCATAGTCACAGCATCTTCTACCTTGACTTATAGTCCATCTGTGAGGGAGTTAGGATGAATAAGATCAGAGTCAAGCTAAACATGATGTGATGAGGTGACACATGTTCATAGATACTTCCAGTAAACCCCACAGGTAATATTGTTTTCCACTTTCAAAATGGCAACATTAAAAACTATGACAAAGAGCAACAGTAAGGGAGAAAAGACAAAGACGGGGTGGGGAGGGGAGGAGGAGGGGAGGGAGGGAAGGGAAGGGAAGGGAAGGGAAGGGAAGGGAAGGGAAGGGAAGGGAAGGGAAGGGAAGGGAAGGGAAGGAAGGGAAGGGAAGGGAAGGGAAGGAAGGAAGGAAGGGAAGGGAAGGGAAGGGAAGGGAAGGGAAGGGAAGGGAAGGGAAGGGAAGGGAAGGGAAGGGAAGGGAAGGGAAGGGAAGGGAAGGGAAGGGAAGGGAAGGGAAGGGAAGGGAAGGGAAGGGAGAAGGCATAATTTAATTAAATTATTTATTTATCACTATCATTTTTCAGCAAGTCCAAAAATTTACTTCCAGTTATAATATTCTCCTTAAAATTAAATACTTACCCCTGGAGTTAAGAACAAGTTGAGATTTTTGTGGAGGAGAACTTGATTCTGAGGATTTCCTCGACAGAAATTCTGAAGAAAAGTGTGGGCTAGATTCATAACTTCATTCATCTTTTCATCGCTCTGCAGAAAGAAAAGACAAGCAAAATCAGCTGGGTGTACCTAAATGTACTTGTTAAACCAGTACAACGTGAATTCAGCCAGGAACAAACCAGTTCTCCCTCTGGCAAAAGCAACTGATCTAGTTTCCTTCAGAGTCCATTAGTGGCTGTACCTTACTCTGAATTGACTTGACCATAGGGAGTCACAGGTAAGAGCACAAACTCCAAGTAAGATTTCCTCATCCATGGTTATAATTTCCTAGTTTTAAAAAGTGCTAAGTGGATTGATTTTCAAAAAAAGCTCTCTAGCCTGCATTGATTTTAAGCTTTCGAAAAGCTTTGGCTTTTATATAGCTACATATAGAAACAGATGTATGTGTGCATGTGTGTGTACACCTACACGACTATATGTATGTTCATACACATACTCCCACACAAATATATGTCTAGTTTCATCCCCATTTTATACTCCTCTCGTATAGTATTCTGACTATGATTTGATAAACTACCTATATGGACAAGCACTATTTTACTGAAGACAAGGTGAACCCAGTGCCTATATCATAACATTAGTGTGTAACACTCAGGAAAATGTAGCCCAGAAGAGGTTTTATCTCCTCAATGCCTCCTATAAGATCTAGAAAGATGTGCTCTTTAAAAGGCTGTCTAGATCATTCATTTGTATGCTCAATGCCACTAAATCAGTACAAAATGACATTATCTTCTGAAAAACTTGCAAGTGGAATTAGGATAGAGGCTTCCACCATAGAAACAAAGAAATTATTTCAGACTTGATCCTTGAAAGCTTTTTGTCCATCTTACGTATCTACAATAGCACTCACATCAGTACCCAACAGTGGAATTTAGATACCCTGCCAGCAGCTCCATTAAATCAATACTTCTTACTGTGCAGTGACTGCAGATCTAAAGTTTGCCTATTCCGGAATGGGATGATAGCACAGTGACATTCAGGTACCTGAGGCAGTAGACATTAAGTTCTTAATAAAACCTGTTCTATGCAGGCAGCCATATTTAAACTTAGGCCTAAACCCATTATTCTTAGGGTAGAAAATGGCATCATCATTTCATGTTTGTCCCATAGTTGACTGAATTCAGTTAAAAAAAAATATTCACATTGATTCTTGGGCCTTTTGAGGCCTTTCCCTTTATTGAGTTCATGTTCTTTACCACTAAAATTATGATAATAACCTTTTCATAGGGTATCTGCAGAAGGTCCAAGACTACCAAGTGGGCACCCATATTTTTCAGCAATCGCTGCTGTTGATTCCGACATTTTTTATTCTGAACACAAAGTTTGCTGAGTCGAATCAAAATCTATAAATAAATAAACAAAAAAATAAGCATGCAAACAAGCAAAGAATCAGTCATGTCACACAAAAACAAACAAAAATACATTCTTTCAAAATAATTACTAAATATACTTATCAAACAAGTATGTCAAGCAAGTTTCTTAGCAGATATACTAACCTCTTTAACAATGTTGTAGTTATTGCTTTTATTGCTATCTATCTGGGGTTTTTTGGTCCCATCCTGTATTGGACTCAAAATATTTGACTCCTGTAACAAAGAACACACAACAAGAGGAGATCTATTGCAATTTCCTCAGCAGGAACTAATTGTATTTAATAACAGCAAGTGAAGAAGTATTACAGCGCTCATAGGGAACAGATATAACACAGATAATAAAGAAAAAGACTTGTTTATTCTTTATCCACCAGTCCAGTGAGTGAAAAGATTCACATTCAAGTCCTTCCTTTGTTTCAATTTTCCAACATGATGTGAGGCAACTACTCTATGACTTCATGCTTCTGATCCTCCTAAAAAAGAATACATCTCTATCACAGACCAGATGTCCCAAGGAATTTAGATACTATGAGAACAGGGACCATAAGTGTATTTCAATAGCCACCACTTGTTCCAAAAATCTCTAATACAGCTGGAAAGATTACAAAGTCTGTGTATGTGAACATCAAAAAGTCTGGAGAAAGAGCTTAAGATGACCTCTGTAGGTGAGAGAAGTCGGGTGGAGTCCTCAGCAGTACAGGAACAAGTAGCACAAGGAAATTAGAGACGTTCCTCCCATGAAAAGGACACTTCTGTCCTTATCTCTGCATGATGCAGGAAAGGATTTAGAAACAAATGAGGACCTTATGTTAAACTGCAACATCCAGTCATTACGCCGTATGCTCTGGGCCTTGGCTCTTAGAAAGCCCCAGCTGGGTATGATAAATAAGAGAAATCAAGTCAGCAAGTAACTGCCAACACCCACGCACCTTTCCATGCATATCTCAATGAAAACACGGAAGAACATCTGCACAAATACTGCCACTTAGAGTACTGGCAGTGTTTGTTTTGTTTTTTTTCTGCTGCGAGCTATGGTAAGCCTTTATTAACTGGAAACACAAAGAATTGAAAGATTGGACTTTGGATGCTGAAATTATTAAGCAGGTAGAAAAACTAGCAGATCTCAAGACTTCCTCACAGTATAACCACAAGGATGTAAACCAGTGTAATAGCATAAAAAAGAACCAAACAGGTGCACTTCTGAGTTTGTGTCCTCAAACTTCCTACTGTTTTAGAGAAGAGAGTTATGCTAAAACACACATGTGCACACCAATCTGAATGTTTATATCTCTTGAAACCTCTCTCTGAGCTTTCTTAGCTGATGATGAAGATGAGGAGTTCTATAAATCCCATCTGGTCTTAATTTCCAGTGGGGCAAGAACAACTGCACCACTTGGCCACGGAAGCTGTTTATAACAGTGTCAGCACCGCTGTTCAGCGTGGTCATGTTGATCTATGCAACAAAAGTGGATTTTTATTTGTTTAGGTTTGTTAGCATGCATGCTGCCTTCTCTCTAGCTGTTTGAATCAATACTTTGGAAGATATTTCAGGCTCTTTGCTATAATTAACCACCCTCCTCTGTTCTGGGACTGTGGGTTAACCAAGATTAATTTACCTGTTACTTTTATCAGCATTCTTCCTCAATCAAAGTAGTTTTATAATCCATGTGAACTATATGTCTTATCTGGAAGTGCTGATCAGCATTAAACTGCTGAATCCATCCTTTCTCTTAACAAAATAAAAACCTGTTTATTGAACCCATAAGAGTATGCCAGGGATGTAGTTATCAAGAGATAATCACACCACTGGGATACCAGAGACACTCAGTTGCATATCTTGCCTCGTTACGCCCCATGATAGACATTCTCTGTCACATTTTTCCATAGGGGACAGAGAGTCATAGAGATTGCACTGAGAAAGGTTCTCGTCTGAGTACCCCACCTTTAGGAAATGCTATTTTCTGAAACAGACTACTTCCTTTATTCATAAAATTCCCGGGATATCACTCTGCATCAGTCTTAGGATCCTTTCTTTCTAGCCCCCAAATGGAGGCCCAGATTCCAGCATTCAGTCCAAGCAGCTCCCCAGCACTGAAATAGTCTCACTCACCCCAGCAGGACAGCTGTGCAAGGCACTAGTCAGTGTCACGCCGGCACAGTTTTGCCCTCCACAGGCTGTACTTGCTTACCAGGGGAATGAGGGCACTCTCAGAAGTTTCCGTTCACAATCTCAACCTATAGATGATGTTTCACGAGATGTTTAAACATTCCCAGAACCAAAGCAAACTGCCAAAGACCAGAAAAGGAGGAGAGCAAGGGAACACCAGGCACTTAAGGGTGCTGAAAGTTTATACCACTTGAAACCTCACTGAACTTTCTTAGCAGATGGCCAAGATGAGAAGCTCTATAAACACCACTGCACTGTATTCCAGCTTCCCTGAGAGTCCTTTCACTGAGACTGTCTGTTTCTCCTCCTCAGATCTGTGTTTCTGGTGCTACACCACCAATGCATCCTCCAGTGACAGAACAGTAAAGACCACACTTTCCGTAGTCCGTGGTATCTATACAGACTCATAACACCCTTCCTAGAAATAACCAAGTAAACAGGCTTCATCTGCTTTTCCCTTCTCAAGCAAGGCTCAGTTATGTGAGATCAATTTCAGCATTCCCTCCTAACCCTGTGTGGTGTCTAATTCATGTCTCACCTAACTCCAAGCACTCTTTCCTATAATTCTGATCTCCAGTTCGTATCAAGATGATCCTGCATGGATGTAAGATTTGTTGTTTTTCCTGTGGAGAACTCTGGATACTTTATTTAGAAGAACATGGCCTTTTTTCTACAAATCCCATTTCTGGAGTCATATGACTGCAAAAAAAAAAGTAAGACTCTAACCCCACCAGGTTATGATAGAAAGGTGGAAACAATTACCCAAAAAGACTCAGAAGCCTAAGGGCAAAAAAAAATATTTGATTTTTTAAAACTCTTATGTCAATCTTGCAATGTGCTTTGGTGAGGACAGAAACTTGGGCTTAACATAAGACCATTCTGGAATGTAATTTAAGCCCTTGTGCATACTTTAATGTTGTTTGGGAAAAATTAAGCACAGGCAAACGAAGCATATTCCCTAGAGGTTCATCCAGCCCAGTACTGAATACCCAGCATCCATTCCAAGAAAGCATGGAATCTCACAGGGATGTTTATCTGCTTGAAGCTAGCCACCTGCTTCATACATTGTAGATTATGACCAACACCTCGCCTCTTATGTCTGACTTGAAGATCTCAAAGAGGGTATTCACTATCTAAAGTAGTTTTGCCAGGTAAAAACACTTCCTGACTGTTAAAAGAACAATTTAACAGGGGGAAAAATAATGGACAAGATTCTGAGCTACTGTAACCTGGCGCAGCTCTCATGGAATTACCACCAGATGATCTAACCAGTTGTGCAGGTTATATACTACTGTTCTGATACAATACTCTCTCAGATCTGCCAGAGATAATATTGTGCATCTACTGAAGCACTGATAATCCATACAGACCCACGGATGCCTCAGGCAAAAAAACACTGAAAATAAAATTTCCATTCTTCCATTTAGAGATGCTTCTGTTTCAAGCACATTGCTTTGTCCCCTCTTCCTGGAGTTTCTTTCCTATCAGGACTATCCGTAGGAATAAAAAGGATCTTATTACACTTTTAAAATGTATTATAGCTAAAAAACATTGTAAATATCCTGCTGCAATTCTGTATCCTGTTTCCTCATTACCTTTTCCATTCATTAAACATTTTCTTTCCTACTAGAGCTATGCTTGAGGAAAGTAAGAAATCCCACATACTTAAGCTCATAAAGTCTGGATTCCTCCCCTGTTCTGACACCACTAAATTCAGCTAAGTTATATCAGAGAAAGAATAGGACCTACACTGTCCCAAGAAATTAGCATTCTCCCTTGAAATGTTGGATTTTCCCCCCGTATGAAGCCACCTAAAATCTACTTTCCCATCTGAAAGGCCAAGCATACATCATAGATATCTGCAAACATCCTGTGTCTTCTCAGTGGCTCTTACTTTTCCTCAGTGCGCTGGCTTCACAATGCTGTATAATTTCCACTTGGCTTCCTACTAAACTTCCCCAGTGGCTTCCTTGCCCATTTTCTTTCCATTAGGGGAAACTCTACCATGGAAGAAAATAAGGGAAGTGCTGTGTCAGAAATCACAGTTCTTGATCTCTTCCCACTTCCTCTGATGAAAATGGAAAAGTGGGAATAAATATTGGTGGGAAAGCCTGGTTTATCTACTATTATGCCACAAACCTCAACCACAGCAACTCTTGCAACACTTTGCATTTTCTTAAAGACTCACACTGGAGTTAGGTGATTACATGAGGACCTTAGCTTTCACTGAAAAACAAAATAAAAAATTTAAATTAAATTAAAAAAAAAAAATCAGGTCCTCATGGTTCCAGATTCAAATTCTAAAGTTTCTCAGATCACAATATACCCCGAGAGTGTGGGGTGGCAAGAGTCAAAAAAAAAAAAAAAAAAAAAAAGGTTTGTTTGCCTACAAAATCTCAATATTCTTAGGTCAGACTTGTGTTTGGTGGAGAGTGGAATTACTCATGATGTTTGAAAATACGGGCTTGATTGTGCTCCTCTCCCCTAGCTGCAGGAACAGGTAGTGCCTACTCCTCCTTTCTTCCAGCAAGTCAACACAACTGCCAACATGCGATCCCTAGGTTATTTCCTTGGCCACAGAGTGATGCCATACACTGTGGCTTCCTCACTAGCCAGAAATGAAGGCAGCTCTGTGACATAAGAATGCAGTCACTGAAAGCAGCCAGAATCCTGCACAGTCTCACTTTGCTTCTTTGATTAACCAGACCACAAATTTGCAGTTGTTCATTAAACTACCTACCAATATTGAAACAATTCTAGCAGTGAAGGCTTTAAACCCACCTCTATTGGCTCTTCTCCCCCTTTGGTTTGATTGTCGCCCACCTCTCCACTCTCATAATTGCTGCTCTTCTCAACCCACAATTCCGATTTTTCTACAGTCAGACGTAGCTGATCAAGATCAGCCTTGATTTGCTTGTAGTTATCAACATCTTGATTAGACACCAGCAACTGAACCTGGAAATACAGAAAATTGTGAAGCTGTTACATCAGGAGCACCAGCACTTATGCCTGGGTAATTTGCTTGACAGTTTCCATTCTAAGCCTCTCTTTTCAGGTGCTTTACGTAACCTTCCCTATGAAATTGAAACATGGCACACGCGAGCTTTTTAGCCCCCATTCATCAAAAACCTTTAACAGAGCTGGAGACTGTAGTTGCCCAAAACAGGATAGTTATAACATTCACAACATTCTCTCGCCTCCTTTAATACGCTGTGGAACATTTTCAGCAAAAGCACAGATTCACAAGCTCTTGAGTTCTATGCAGTTAGCTCTGATGCAATGATTATGATCTTCATGGCATTCAGACAATACAGTTACATGGTATTAAAACAACACAGTTAGAAATAGTTTATCCCATCAGCCCATTACTTCACAATAAAAAAAAGGAAAAAAAAAAAAAAAAAGATGATATGACAAGGAATCAGGACATCCAAAGAAAAGTCAGAATGGCCAGCAACTTCAGTGATCACCTACATCACCATAATCAAATATTGAAAAATAACATGTTTTCAACACTGTTAGGCCAGCTTAGAAAAACTTGTTTGAGCAGAGCTCATGAACTGACTTTCAGGTTCATCCGATTTCCCACCATCTGAGTGGTTGCCTCTACTAAGATTAATCTCACTTCTTTATCTCTTTTTGTACTGCTCAAAATTATGTGGGTTTTTTTCACTGTTATTTGTAGTTCTTGATTTAGCATGATCTACACATTTCCTTTCTTTGTAATGCTTTTTGCTCTCCCAAGATTATTAATGAAGATAATATACAAAAAACTAACAACAATCTTTACAGTAAATCAATAAGCACTATTACAAAATCACACTTATGTAAAAGATTATGGTCACATGGCAGATAAGAACACTAATAGGGACATTCTTTTAAAAAAAATCACTACTTGCAGGCAAATATTCACTATTTTGTAATATAAATTTTTCATCATCTTCTCTCTTAGCTTAGTAAAACCTTGTTATTTTACAGAATTTCTGAATGCTGCTCATTCACAGACATTCGTATTCTATGTTCTCTACAGTCTTTTTTGTTTACTTGTCAATTAGCTTTTCCCTTCCTTTACGAAAACATGTTAAGCTACTCAACCCTTGCTTACCTGGGAATAACAGCTATTTATGCAACTAACCAGCATGGCCTAACTTTAACAATCTGGTTGGAGGCCATTATGCTACACTGCAAAAACATTAAACAAAAGCTTTCCAGATCTTCATCATTCATCTGTTTTTAAAAAAGAGAAACCTCCACATCTTACATAACGATGAGACAACACGCTATCAAACTCCTGAAATAAGCATCAGATGGTCTTATCAACATATGTTATACAGGGTTACGTAACAGAGATGTCTCTGTCATCCAGCCCCATGACATCAGATCTCCCCATCCTAATCCACTGACACATGCACTGTTATCAAGCAGACACAATAAAAGCCAAAAACAGGCTTGGCTCTATTACTGCCTTCCTGTTATTTGGGCATATCTGTATCATGCAGTGGAGCACAACGCAAAGACACCTGACTTAGAACTAGAAACACCACATGAATAACAAGAGAGCTTTATAACCAGCCTAAGTAGCCCTAAAAACAGCAAAGTCTTACTGCTGACACCGGTACGCTGCTTACAGAACATGAGCTAACAACTCTGTCTCTGAGGGATCACTACATCATGTCTCGCTGTGAGATGCATGTGTCCCAGCTGTCACCATGGACCTACATTTTCAGTAATGAATGCTATGCCAAAAATAACTATTTCAGGGTACACAACTATAATATACACTAGCACATATGTTCAGCTCTAACAAAAAAAAAAATCTCTGCTGAATTTGGACCTTTAAGGAAATAACACTGTCATGCTACAAACAGCACTTTAGGTAACTAAAGCAGCCTTTGGAAAGACTTTCCTCACAGTCAGTTTCCTGGAATAAAGCTATGCCCATCTATACCTGTTTAAATGCTTGCAGAACTTCTGCTCTCTGGCTGAAGTGCTTAAATAGCAGGTGCAGAGCACCTGAGAGCAAAGGAGGGTAGTCATGCATGATGAGGTGAATGAGGACCCGTAAAAAAGTTCTGCCTCCTTCATCATCAAGCTGAACCGCATTCTTCTCCTTTCTGCAACAGAAATGGGAAAAAGGACCAAATAAAGTAAAATAATTAAGAAAAAAATAAAAGCTTTTGACATAAATATGCCCGTACACACAATCTTCATTTGACAGAGCTCTTAAAACCAAATCAAATACACTGCAGGATGGAAACTATAAACATCACTTTAACATATTTTATAAGGACTTCAATCCTACAGTTATATTGTGTTGCAGCAATCTTGTAGCAGAATGGACACTACGGAATGAAAGTATGTATGAAATGTGTCAAATATTGTGATTAAAATCCATATTGTAAAAACATTTATTTATGGCTTGGATAAGTTGTGCCAAGCTCATCCCCAATCCAAATTAATTGAAGTAAACAGCATTTCATCAGAGATTAATTTGGCCCTTTACTTTTCACATCTTCCCTTTTCAGCTGCTATTAAAGTTTCATTTAAGAAAAAATAAGCTCAAAAATAGTAAGAATTGCCAAAAGCATCATATTTCTGGACCCATATTTATAAACTGGAACGGCAGAAAGCAGATTTACACTTAACTTATCAAAGCAGAAATAATGTTTCCAAGAAACCATTCAGTCTCTCTGTTCACTTTAAAGATTCAGATGCCAACGGCTGTGTGTTGTTTTACATTATGGGAGTTCAGGGAGAGGACTGGAGGCATTGCTCTCACTGGTAAAGATTGAGAATGCATAAGGGACCGAGAGAGGAAAGATCAGAACGCCCATATTGCGGATCCTTCTCCCTAGCTCCAAGAAAAAATTTCAAGTCTATGGCCTTGTCTAAATGGAATTAATTTTTACTGGTATAATTATAATTATACCCGTAAAATTAAACCAATATAGTGATAATGGTAATAACTCTCCAGTGTGGATATTTTCTGTGCCTTTTTTGTTGTTGTTGTTCACAGCGTAGCTGAAACCACTTCCAATATTCTGCAAGCATAACTTGTAATCTACAGGCCTCTGGTGGTCCAGAAGATCATGGCAAGTGGTCCACAGTTGATTTGAGGAATCATATGAAAGAGATTATTGTTGACATAACTTTCTTAGTAAGTTCAAAGACAAGGTGCAATGACAACTGGTCAGGTAATCTATGGGAAATACTGAGGGTCAACAGTAACCTACTGATCCAAGAAATTTGGGGCTACACCATAAGGTACACTAAGAAAAGGTCTTTCTTTAAAAGCACCCATGTGAGGCATTATAAGAGAAATAAATAATTAGTGTGTTTTAGCCCAATACACCTGTACACCACTCCCCAGCTGCCTTTTGGAACAAGGCAAAAACTTTCTACCAGCTCTTATAACTATGGGGGGGGGTCATTTCCAATCCTATAGCCATCCATACCCACTGGGCTGTTTGCTTGTTTGAAATCCGGGTCTTTTCTAGCACTTTTCTGTCTATGTAATAAGTAGTCATCAAAGGAAGAGAAAGAGGTATGACAACGCCCACAGAATAAACGGAGATTGTCCATGAGAAATATCAACGTGAACAAAGAGATTAATAGAGAGATAAAACTTCAGATAACATACCTGCCAGCAAACATGGTTTCAGCCTGAGCTGCAATTTCATCTATGTCAGGAACAATTGCTGGAAAACAATCAAAATAAAAATAAATTTTAAAAGGCCAGTGATAATTGTTTAATCTGCACAGCAACAAAGAACTCTGTTCCTCTTTAAAGTAGATGTTATCAAGTAAAGGTCTAACTACACATTCCTCCACTAGGCAAAATTCACTAACTGCATGAGTAGTAGGGAAGAAACAGGACAAGGGGCAGAGTTAAACTGTGTATTACTATTACTGAGGGAGAGCCAAATTGTAGTGATGAACCAGAGCCCTGTGGTGCTAGGAGCTGTACAAACCACCACCAGTGACGCATAAATGACAGAGAATATGAAACTTACTTTTTTTTTTTTTTTAGATGAGCCAAACTCCACAAAGCAGCTAAATGAGACACATGAACTTTAGAATATTTATCATAAGCCAAATCATTTTGCTTTAGAATAGCTTTAATATACCTTACTACTTAAGACTTTAGTACTCCTTAGCCACCCCCATTATACAGCACCTCCAATTAAAGCAATTCTCCCCTACTTGAAGGTGATCACACAGACAGCTGTCAGCTTTTGGAGCACTTCTGTGCGCACGGGAACACTCCCTGGAAAGCCACTCCATTCCCATACCACATTCACCTCACTTAAATCTGTCCTCATTCAACCTCAATCATTTTTTCATGACCTACCCTTCACGACATTTGTCATCGTGCAGTGTTTTGGGAAGAGTACAAATAAGAGAATAAATTCTCATCATGGGAAAAAGGAATCACATTTTTGTTAGAGGAGGACAGGCCAGCAAAAATCTTATTTTTATGGGATTCCTTAAGATTTTCGTTTTTCCACAAGCTTTTCAACTTTAAGCGGCATGCATCTTTCCGGTATAGCTGAGTTCATTGTTTGCAGTAGTCTACAGAGAATTATTTTACATTGCAATACAATAGCGACATTTACCTGAGGCAATCCCTGGTGTGTCAGGCGGGGATGTTGTAGAGCTATCAACATTTTCATTGTTTTCCCCAAACTCCCTCTTATAGATGGACAGCATGTAGGATATTCTATAGTCCAGTCTAACACTGAGAATAAACTACAAGAAAAAAGTTTAAAATAAGACTTTTCTTCTGCCTTTGGCAACACAGGTCAGGATTTTTCTGTGGTGCAACATATAGGGATACATTATTATTTTAAGTACATATGTCCACTACAAAAAAAGAATCCATTACAATCATCAGTTTTTCTGTGATTTCTTCCTTTCCTCTGACCATCCTGAGACATATTGAACTCTGCCCTATCGACTGCTGCATACTAAGCAGCAGACTGGATTTGTCCAGGGGCTCCAGCACGCTGCCTTGTCCTCACTGCCTGTAAGCCAGATCAGTACATTCAAACCCATGTCGAATCTGATTATTTCATATTTCAGCTGGACTTCTAATGCCCCATGAAGATAAGAAGTGGAGTGCGACTGAGAGTAAAGACGACAGGCTCAAGGCTCACCCTCTCAGATGCCTGACAGCCAAGGGCAGTGATGCTGCAGTACCTCCAGGCTCCCAAGAAGTGAAGCGCAAGCCTGTTGGTGTCTTTTTTTACATTGCTAGTGATCAGCTGAGGATGTGAGGAGCAAACAGCATGTCTTTCATGAGCTCCTAGTAGTGTTGCCAGCATGCAGCAAAAAAAAGGTTTGGCTTTGGAAGCTACCACTGTAATGGTAGCAGAGATCCCCCTCACCCAATGCTCTGCTTTCTTCTAATTGTTGGTGCCTTTTGCTCCCCAGCTGTGAAACTGGAAACTCATACAGGAAAAATCCTAATTCAAACCTGGAAGTGCTGCTTTTATATTGGAATAGTGAGGAAAATAACTTGGCTGGAGACATTAGTACCAATTTAAGGACTGACACGTATACATCTGACACTTCACCAACTGACTGCCCATCAACTTGAGTTTCAGTGTTTCCCACACTTATGCTCCTTGCCCACCGTAAATGTAACTGTACAGTGATAGAGGTTTAATATCATTAACATATTTTACAATCAGTGGGGATGAAAGTACATATGTTAAGTTACCAAGACTCAGGCTACAGGTGATGACTTAGCAAATGGTGGCAACCTGTTTCTTTGATCCCTAATTAAAGTCAGACAAGCTTCCCAGATCCAGAATACTGTAATAGGATTTGACTAGGGTAAGTAGGACTATGTTATCTAAAAGCAAATAAAATGTCAATTTGAGAAACAATATCTTTTCTTTAAAATCTTCTAACAAAAAAGAAAAAAGGCAGGTTTATTTTGGTTGATGATCAAGTTAACCTACAATTGTACAAGCAAGATTTTTAAAAATAAAAATTTCCCAAGTCCACGTGTAGTCAACTAAGTCTATCAGGCCATCTGTTTAATTCTGGCTGATGGCAGAATGGAAACTGTTAAGTAAAAAATGCCTTTACTTAAAGGAATAAGAGGATATATTGAGAATTAAATCATTATAAACTGAAATATTTCTTAGAATAGAATAGTTTTAATCACCACTGTACTAGCTTTGCATGATAATAAAATAAATCTAAAATATCTTACTCGCCTTTTAGGGTAATAGCACAGTAATGAAAAGTAACATGATTTAAATTAATCCTTCTTCGTTGCATATTAAACGAAACGGAATTATTTTGCATTTCTTGTGAACTAAGGTCATATATATGCACATTTGCTGTGATTCACCCAACATATAACAATGTGCTAATCTGCAGTAATTTGACCATGTGACTAAACCATAACTAACAAGCCACAGATTAAGTAACAAATTGGGATTAAATACTCTCCAATCCCGGGTGCTCTTGCACGTGCTGTGAAAAAGGAAAGGATGAGACAAAATGTGATTCTCTTGCCTGTGAGCAGACAGGGAATGCACAGGACAAGGTTGGTATCCTGGAATCATCCTCCTAGGCATCAACCAGTAAAGCAAGGCAGTATGGAGAGAAATTCAGTCAAAAAACAAATGAAAATGGTATTATTTACATGATATAACTTCATAACACTCTGTCCTTCACCATAAGCCTTAAACTAAAGGAGCTCTGGAACCAAAGTATGCAGTACTGCAGATACTCTAAGAATTGATAGTCTTTCAGATGACAAGTAATTAAGGTAATCTAAATCATTTATAAGCAGTCAGAACAAATGGAATCCTTCAAAAGTGACAACAGTACCAACAAATCCACAGAATTTATAGAAAACACTGAAACATTCCTTCAGGGCATAAGTATTGCAGAAACTGGGATTTGATATACAGAACAAATGTGTGCCACTTCACTTACTAATAGCACAAAGTGAAAATTGTATCTCAGGAGGCATGCTAGTATCATATAGCTTGTCAGTTCAGCTGAGAGAGAATCATAGCAGCCCACAGACTATTCTCAATCTAACCGTGGAAATCCAAAGTGGACTTCAAAAGTGCATGGCTTTGCATGACTTCAGTGCGTCTAGGTCCAATTCTGCCATTCACCAAACTACTGTAAAGGAAAAGTCAAATACTGAAGTCAAATAATCTACCCCAGTGTAAAGTAAGTGTTAAAGAGACTAGAAACAGACACACTGTCTTCAGAAAACATTAGTGAGGCAGATTAAAGGACAAGTTCTGCCTTTTCACAGTTATAGTGAGAGAGTTTTTACAGCATCTACTTCCTTCAGAAGTGAAGTAGGTGTAGCAGAGTGAGGATCACAACTGTACTGTTGTTCACACAGAGGAGTATTCTTCCTTGTATCAAAGTCTTATTTTTACAATGATCAGCCCAGTGAATAGTAATGATTCAGGTAACAGAACTTGCCACTATGTGAATAAATAAATAACTGAGAAATGGCTGCTATGTAATATTCCACCAATCATTATTACCTGCAAAATCTCAATTATTTTCAATTTGGTGTCCATTACGATCACATCTTCACTGTCTGAGGTGCTGGCTTGCTTGCTTGGGTGAATGCTTGGCTGTACATCAGGGGCACTGATGGGAAATATAGATCCTCTGCTCAGTACCATTTGGGTCATCATCTCTCCTACACCATGGATGGTCCTCATAACATTGTTTCCTATGCATTAAACACAAACACAGATATATTTGCCATCAGTAAAGCTTGCTTGCAAAGCTATGTATCACATATACACCCATGTCATCAAACCCCTTTACAGTCTTAACAGGCATATTGAAAAATAAGTTCTCAATTCCTGATCGAAACTCGGGAGAAGGAATTCATTCAAATTACCCCATGGTTTGGGGACAATTTTCTACACTGATTTTCCAAGAGATCATTTCTTACAGGGCAACAGATGGAAAAGATGCCAAAACCTCTCCACAGCTCTGTTAATATGTTCAAGAAATCATAAAAAGTAGAGCAAAAGGAATCTCAGTTGTTCACATAATCCACTCCTTTGTCTGAAAGGACATATTATCTACATCTAAGACCATTTCTGAATGAGGTTTGTTTAACCTGTTTTTAAGAATATTTAAGTGTTGCATATCCCACATTATACAGCATCCCTAGGCAAGCATCCCTAGGCAAGCAAGTACATAGTCAAGTACTTGACTATGTTTATTGTTAGAAAACTTTTATTGGTACTTCATTTTTATCTTCTATTGCTGCAATTTATGACCTTGCTTTGTAGACAAATGGGAGGAGTTTATTTTCCATTACTACTTCCACTGATGTCTTCGCCATGACGACTGGACATAATATACATGCTTGACCGTAAGGTTGCTTTTGGCATTGCAGAAGCTGGAAGGAGACTATCCAAGTATCTTATATGTCACACTGAGAGACAGTAAAGATTTGAGGCTGTGCAAGTCTGATCAACCTCTGTATGTGGTCCAAATGACAGGCCACAAACCAAAGCCAACTACACAACTAGCCAACCATCCCCCTCCTAAAAAGTCCCAGGAGAGTGTCAGGCCCTGAAGGCTGTCCTGAAGGTCAAACTAGTACCTGTAATCACAGTGCCCTTCATAAGTTATACCTGGGGAAAAAAATCATTTTACACTCATGTGGCAAAAAAATTCAGTCCAGTCTAGTTGCAATGGTACCTACCACTGATACCAGTTCAGCAAAATCTACTAAGAAATACCACCTGTTCCCATAGATTATACTGGTCGATCTTTATAGTGAATTTTGATATGAAAAGCATCTCAGTGAATCAATGACTATCTTCTTCCAAAGGTGGGGAGAAGAAAGAACAAGTGTATCATGCTACCTAACTACATGAATTAGTTTCCTTTCTTGCAAAGCACAGATCTGAATGAATGGAGGAAAGGAAGGGAATGATAGCACCTCTTCGCAGAAAGAGTGCCAAGACCTAGACTACACCAAAGGCAAACAAAAGAATGGAGGAAAGGTAGCTTTGCTGAGGTAAGCCTGAATAGTTCTTATTATGTCTTCTAGTACACTTTAATCACCATGCAACTGACAGGTTTTACTCACACTGAAGAGACCATCTTCCCAGATAATCTGCTGTAAAAAGCCAAAGCTATATTTTATTTTGTTAGCAATATCCTCCTCTTATGCCCTTCTTTCTTCAATCCACAGAGCTCAAGTACTGCATGCAGGGAAAGAGGATGCCTTTGGCCCTGACTTTAAAAGGAAAACACATAAAGAATTTTCTTTTTCAAAGTGAATGAGGCAGATTAATGTCACGTTTGAGGTCCCATTAGGCATCCAGTCTGGTGTGCAATCACTCTGAATTGGTCTTTTGAAAATAATACTTCAAATCCCTACAAAGGAGGGAAAAAATGTATTTCTAACTTTGCATGATGTTAGGAAAAAAAAGCTAGAAGTCAAACTAAGGGCTAGATCCTCACATTAGGCAGGCACAGAAAGTTCTCCTAATTGCTTACACCAGCATAAAGCAAATAAAATCATTCCAAATACCCTCTTGCTGCAAAATGAAAATGGTGCATTTTCCTTTCAAATCAAACAAAACAGCTGGGGAATAACATAGTATGGATCTCTCTCTCTCTCCCCCTCCCCACCCCTTTCTCCCAGTGTGCTAAACATTTATTCGCATTGACCATCACTCAGTACACCCTTGTAAAGCTAGATTACTAAGTGGAGGACCTTCAACGCTTAAAGTAGCTTCAGTTAAACTTTTTGCATTTTCTTCTTCAAACTGTGAAATGAATGACCTCATTCATATCATCCTGTCCTTAATGCTGACTGATAAGCCCATAGCAAGACCTATAGGTTCTGCAGTTGCTTTGTGGCCTGTAATACCCCTGCTCTACAGCTCGGTTGAGAAGTTATCATCCTGGCTCTCACATGTTTTCAAAATCCCTTTCACTCAGTTGTACAGACATGGATATAGAGGCACTGCTATTTGGAAAGCTAAGGAATTCTTTATAAAACAACTTGAGTCAATGGGGTTACCAGTTGATAATTAAACCACTTAAGTCTAAGATAAGTCCAGAAGATACTCTTCTCGAAAACTAGATACAACTGCAGTTTGTCCCAAATGAGGCAGAAAAATTCCACTTTATCTTGAAAAGTTCCTGCCCACCCTTCAAGACTGAAGTCCACTCAGTGTAAAGTTAACAAAAAAGGTAGTGTCTTTTGGACAAGGAATCAGACAACATCTTGCGTGGACCTCATGTTCTTGGAGAAAGCAAGCTGGGATTTTGCTAGAGCATACATCCTGCTTATTTCTCAGCTGTCACTGGGGGGCTGCACAGGCACCACAGGGGATGGGATTCAACTCCCTCTGTGACCAAGGAATTAGTCACTCCCTCTGCATTTCAGGACCACCTCCATAAATGAGGAGACTACTTTCTCCATCTCTAAAAAGGACAGTGAGAGGCCTCATATAACAAAGACTGGGAGGCACTCAGCTAATGTGATGACTGAGCCTATAAAAGCATCTAGGAAATAAAAATAAATTAGATGACTGCTGTCCTTTCCCCTTACCTGCGGAACACCAGTGGTAAAAGATGGTACAAACCAGTGAGCAGTAGCTATGAAGCTGCTTCCCAACAGCACTGGTAACAAGGATAAACCCTCTGTCCACAACAGTCCTGTACTACTGACCTTCATGCAACTGATCTAAACAGCTAGAGGCAGGAAAGCAAAGAAGGACTAAGGTGGTACTTATTATCACTACCATTTCAAATTGTATTTCATTAATGCATAGGAAAGGATTTTAGTGAGAGAGAAGTCTACTTAATCCAGTTTAGTATTTACAGCTGAAATGGGTAGTGACTCAATACTGCATTTTTTCTGTCAATAACAGCAGTGAGACAAGGTGTCACGGGTAAACCCGTCTTGGAAAACTTTTTAACTAACTGCCTGATGCTGACCATTATTTTCAATTAACTCAGAGCAGGCTTGGGGAGAACATTCCTAAAGTGAAAATAATACAGCAACTAGAGCAATTAAGCATTCTTTTCAGGAAAGATTTTAACAACTATGTTTTGTAGGGTGCTGATGAAATGTAACCATCTCTTAGGAGTAGACAGCCGTCAGAATCACAGAATTGTATAGGTTGGAAAAGACCTTTAAGATCATCGAGTCCAACCGTAAACCTAACACTACCAAGACCACCACTACACCACGTCCCTAAGCACCTCATCCAAACGTCTTTTAAATACCTCCAGGGATGGCGACTCAACCACTTCTCTGGGCAGCCTGTTCCAATGCTTGACAACCCTTTCAGTGAAGTAAAATTTCCTAATATCCAGTCTAAACCTCCCCTGGTGCAATGTGAAGCCATTTCCTCTTGTCTTATCACTTGTTACCTGGGAGAAGAGACCGACCCCCACCTCACTACAACCTCCTTTCAGGTACTTGTAGAGAGCGATAAAGTCTCCCCTGAGCTTCCTTTTCTCCAGGCTAAACAACCCCAGTTCCCTCAGCTGCTCCTCACAAGACTTCTGCTCTAGACCCTTCACCAGCTTCGTTGCCCTTCTCTGGGCACACTCCAGCACCTCAATGTCTCTCTTGGAGTGAGGGGCCCAAAACTGAACACAGTATTCGAGGTGCGGCCTCACCAGTGCCAAGTACAGGGGCACGATCACTTCCCTAGTCCTGCTGGCCACGCTATTTTTGATACAAGCCAGGATGCCATTGGCTTTCTTGGCCACCTGGGCACACTGCTGGCTCATATTCAGGCGGCTGTCAACCAACACGCCCAGGTCCTTCTCTGCTGGGCAGCTTTCCAGCCACTCTTCCCCAAGCCTGTAGCGTTGCAAGGGGCTGCTGTGGCCCAAGTGCAGGACCTTGCACTTAGCCTTGTTGAAACCCACACAATTGACCTCGGCCCATCGATCCAGCCTGTCCAGGTCCCTCTGTAGAGCCTTCCTACCCTTAAGCAGATCAACACTCCCGCACAACTTGGTGTCATCTGCAAACTTACTGAGGGTGCACTCGATCCCTTCGTCCAGATCATTGATAAAGATGTTAAACAGAACTGGCCCCAACACAGAGCCCTGGGGAACACCGCTTGTGACCAGCCGCCAACTGGAGTAAACTCCATTCACCACCACTCTTTGGGCCCGGCCATCCAGCCAGTTCTTAACCCAGCGAAGAGTACACCCGTCCAAGCCATGAGCACCCAGTTTCTCCAGGAGAATGCTGTGGGAAACCGTGTCAAAGGCTTTACTGAAGTCTAGATAGACAACATCCACAGCCTTTCCCTCATCCACTAGGCGGGGTCACCTTGTCATAGAAGGAGATCAGGTTGGTCAAGCAGGACCTGCCTTTCCTGAACCCATGCTGGCTGGGCTTGATCAAGCCCAGCCAGTCAGCCAGCACATTCATGCATGGCAATGAAGCAGCCAACTGCGTCTCAACACTGGAACTGATCTGTTCTTCGAAAGAAGCCATGAGGATCATTCATGTACATAAAGAGTGGGCAGTAGCTTCTCTTCCAAAAGATCCTCCAGTAATCAGCGCTCATGGTGCTCAGTGTTATCTGTCCAGCCTTGGAAGTCTAGACCATGTTAAGCATGGATTTAAATCTGTCACTAACAAACATCAGGGGCCAGCACCAGTCTTGCTAGTGAGTTGTTTCTTCTTGCTATGCTTTTGTGTTCTCTTGGCTTTAATACAGTTATCTCAGCAGGAAAGGGTATAAGTGCCTGAGGTAAGGCATGCAGAAAGGTTACTGTGGCTTAAAAAGTGACTGACTGCATGTCAGCTAAGCCTGCAACAATGCAAGACAAAATACACTGTCTCACTAAAAGAGATTTAAGTTCTTAGTACATATGCACACAATGACTAAAATAACAGAGCTCTGATCTTAGTTACAGCTCCAAAGTGCTTCCTGAATACCAATGCCCAAGGAAAAATTAACTTACTGCCTCAGCTACTTAACTGAGCTAAATCAGGAGAGATAGCAAGTAGATGTGAACCATGATTACTTTTGTGTGCACTTTGCTAGAGGTAAGTGAAGAGAAGCCTGAGCTGTGCCTTCATATGGTACTGCCACCCTTAACCTGCTGAACTCCATCATTTGTTGTCTTCTTTGAGGCCAAGGTATTAACATTTATATATGGCTGAGAAGTGTGGCAAGGAGAGAAAGGTCATTGCAATGTTGTAAGGTGCTAGTATGTGCAACCAACCACTTCTCTCACCAGCAAACCACTGCAAAAGTGCTCAGAGCTGTGACTGACCAACAGAGGAGAAGAACGCAAGGCAATCTCCATGAATCTTCTTCCATTTCACCAATTTTCCCTTCCTCTCCCCAATTCTTCCTCTCTGCTACTCCCTCTGCCAAGACAAGTCAGATGCCAAGAACCTCCCATAAGCAGTGGACCCATTAGAAATGCCTCCTGTTGAATGTACCATCTCACAAGGCTAGCCAATGGAAAAGTGAAATCACTGTACACGTAAGTGGTAATTTAAAGGAGCTGCAGATTGACAGGCACTGAAAGAAGAGGAAAGAAGAGAATGTTTGTCATGTTTTCAAAAGACAACTGTGCATCTCCTTTTCATTACTTTTTATTACAGTGATCACAACTTCCTAATGAATATCAGTTTCTGTCACAAAACTGTAGCACATAATCTCATACAATTTGGCACGATTGACAACACAGTGGCCTCTCTGAGAAGAAAGACTTTTCGGAGTAGTCAATTATGGGAAAAAAATAACAACCACCCAAGTAATCGAAACAGTGGATAATTTGACACTTCATTTTCTACATAAACATATTTTCTTGATAAGTCATTTACTGGTTGCAAAAATTCTAAAAGCAGAATATAAAAGTAAACAACAATCTGCTATGTAATACAGTATGGATGGTAAGTGACAAAATACCATATTCAGAAAGAAAAACAACTGTCAAAAGCAGCTGGCAATTCATGCCTTTTCTTCAAATTGTTCCTAGCCAATTGCTATGCAGCGTCCTCAGTTTGCTCTCCAGTACCCACAGCATTTTAGGTATTTCACAAACAGTGCAGAGAACCATGCAGTAGCTGAATGTGAATACACAATGGACAGCCTCAAAGGCTGGCAGATACCCTCACAGCGAGTAGCCTTCTACTCCACGGATATCCCCAAGACACTAGGGAACTGACTTGCAGCCTTGTTTATTTAAAAATTAACTATACGCACCTGATCTGGTCCCTGGTTGCCACAGAGGGACAGAGTGTGCTCTTACTAACATTATTGTTCAGTCTTCCTCAACACAGACCTAGGAAAGATGGATTCCTAGGACTCAATTTTCAAAACAGCTCAGCCATTTTTAGCTTGAACAGTTTTCCACAGTGCTCATGTCCCTACGCAGAAATGTAAAAAGTGCCTATATTTTCAAAAGGATTTTAACACACCATAGCTTTCATTAGGGACCAGAGAAGCTGGATGCTCAATGTTTCTGGAAACTAAGTACCTAAATAGGAGCTGACATATGATGGGTTCTTCAAGAAATCTGGTACTTAATGACCAGAAGAGACAAGTGTACATGTATCCACTGCTCCAACAACTTTCATTAACCTGTCCATAAAAGCCCAATACATTGTTCAATCTTGCTTATAGAAGGGGGGGGAGGGGGGGGAACACGACACGGACGGACAGACGACAAATCAAAGGTTTTGCAAAAATGTGGCATTTCTTGCATTGTCTCTGTAATTATTAAGTTATAGAGACAACTCTCTGATGTTGTCAAACTTTAACATGCTTTTGACTAGGACACCTGACGCTTCACCTTCTTCCAAACACCTCCTAGAAAACACATCCCTTCCAATATAGCAGGGCACAAGCCAGACAGCATGTGCCACTAACATACTTAGTCCCTCCCTGCCATGCCAACTTCTTTCACCACAACCCTTCAGGCCTCCTTCCCCATCCACAACCCAATGAAGTCCCAAAGCCTTCTCAGTCCTCCTCAGCCACTCTCATTTTTGCCATGAAATTAAGTTTTACCAATGGTAGCCCTGGTGAGGCAAAACTGAATTTTGCCAGTGCGCTGGGGAAGCTTTAGGCTGGTTTCCAAGCTGACTGCTACATTAGGAGACATCAGGCATGTTGCTGAAAGTCCCAAACTTTTACCATCATCAAAGTCAGTTTTTGGCAAAGCTGACCTTGTCTCAACCCATGCCTCAGTGTAGGTGTGTTCAACCAGGTTTTAAGACAGTACTTACAACAGCAAGTTACTTTCCCAATGACTGCTGAAACAGGAGCCTTGACTCCAAACAGCCTTGACTTTGTGCATTTTCAGTGAAACCTATACTATTGCTCCACCATAAGCTTCTTAAAGTTTCAGTGCCATCTTAAAGCATGCAACATTGCCAATCCTTGGGGATGCTCTGGCAGGGAACCATATGTGCAGCAATGTCTAGTTACCAAGGGCTAAATTAAAAACCCAATGGCAGCTTTAGCTCTACATTTCTTTGCCTTTGTTGATTTAACTACATTGCTTCATGCAATTTAATTTTTCTGTGTGAAAAGTTATAGCCATTTTTAAGACATATAATAACAACACTTCAGTACCTAAAGGAACACATTTTATTTCAAACCCTTTAGAGCTATATATTATTTGCCAGAAGCATTAAGCCTTACAGCTCTGTTTGTGAAAGAGGTATTAATTTTTACAGGTTTTCTACAGAATTTGCTCATAAAGACTGCAGAATCTACCATAAAGAGGCCAAGAATCACACTTTATTTTTTCATTAAACCATTTTTCTTCGCTCAATAACTAGCTGACCTAAGGTAAGCCTCACAGAAAACCTAATGTGTAACATTAAAGGCAGAAGGTGAGGCCACTTCTACATTTTATACAGCCCTCAGAACTAATGAGGCAAAACAAACAAAAACCCCACAATATGCAATGCACATACATTTGCTACCCACGCCCTGAGTGAATCTGGCCACCCCAGCCTCCACTTACCTACAGTATATCCGCAAGCCCTCCCTTTTTGCATACAAACTCACTGCTGCCCAGCCATGGTGAAACTCCACCAAACTTCACCATCTCCTGACATTCTGCAGGTTCTGTTGATGTTGCTGATCCCCAAAACCACAAAGCAGTGTCAAAAATACAGCTTTCATGCCATGGACGTTAGATGAAGGAAAAAATACATACATCAGCATGCTGGCCTTGAAAGTAAAAAGCATCCTGGGAATCAAGCCTTCTAGCAGAGTTACATCTATGAAATGGGTATCGATTCCTAGAAGAGCAATGGTCTCTGGAATCACATTAATGCACAGGCCTCATGATGAGGGAAAGAATAAGGAGGAAAGAGAAATGGTCCATGCCAGAGAATTAAACTCTTAGACTGACCTCCCCTTTGGTCTGACAATATTCCTCACTGAATGGCAGTTGCTTCACTATACACATCTGTGACTAACACAGCTAACTTTCCTAAGGGTTAAATTTTTTTCTCTTATAACCCTCTTTTTGTAAACTGCTGGCATAAATTATTGCTCCAGTCTGCCAGGCAGCCACTGCCTCATTAGCTCTGCTAATCAAAGTATGCCTCAAGAAGATATTTCAAATTGTTAACTAGACAAAAGAGCAGCTAACAGACACAGGTGCAAGGCTGAGAAACAATATAGTCTTTTCTAATAGTCCTGGATGAAATCTGGTCCTTCTTGGTCACAGAGGACCCACAGGCACAGTGGAAATGGCAGGTCCAACCCTGTTCTCAACCCTGTTCTAGTAGCGGTCTCACTACTGGTGCTTCTAAGCAGTATGCATCTGTAGTTGCAGCCAAGAGGGCTGGAAGAAAAACCCTATCTTCTTGCTCAGTTGAAGCTAAAGGACTAAGCAGACTATGAGGATGTATCAAAGGGGCAGAAGACTGGAGGAGAGTCCCCTGACACTGATATACGTGCACTCCTTTGCAGAGAGATGGTAGCTCACCAGTGCTGAAGTCTTCAGGAGAGAGTGAGGGTTTCCCCATTCTGACCCCTGCCAGGGTCGAATCCTTTGGGGTACATCACAACAAAGCAGCAAAGCCTGCAGCGTGACACAGGGGTCAGACTCTTCATGATACATTTCAAAGAAATTTTCCACAATCTCAGGATACCTATGGCCAGATCTTTAGTCCCTTCAGTCTACAGGAGGGATATGCTACCAAGCTAAAGACCCAGACATAATGTGAAGGAGCTGGGATATTTGGCTACCAGTTGGAATAGGTAAAAGGTAATAGGTAAAATCTGTTGAGCCAGTCATGAGCAACACATTTCATGTGAGAATCACAGAGGCAGGAGCAATTGGAGCTTATGGGTAGTTTTTAAAACCTGTTTTTCAAAAAGACTGAGCATAGCCTTCCTTTGTGGAAGTGAAGGGAGCTGAAAGACTGATGTCAGTGATGCTGGGTCAGGAAAATTGCAGTCATTTACGTCGAGCTCCTGAGGGAAAGACATACTCTGCAGATAATCTAGATTTGTCCCACCAATTTTCAAATTGGTGCCCAGCACTGTGGAGTTGCATCCCAAGACATATGCAGCTTAAATTCAAGGATGTATTTCCTTGCATGTCATTATTCTCATTCCCAAACAACATTAACTAAAGAGCACTGAGCTGCATGGCAAACATGTAGCTTGCCTGCTAATACTACCATGTCATTTAATCTTTCAGACCTGACATATGCTGTAGCTGCATGGTTTGACTAAAATCAGCTATTTGAAAGATCAACTGCACCTAGAGAAAGATATGCATTTTAATTTACAGAGAATAAATAACCAGTATTGGACAAGGCAGATTGGCTCCTGACTCTGGAATGATACAGCAGGGTACACTTATTAGGAAAGCAATGACTTTACCTTTCAATTAAAACTGCAAGAGATTATAATGTTCTTGAAAGGTGCCAGAATGACAGCACTACTAAATGAAGTCCTCACTTTCTCCTTAAGAAAAAAATGGCTCTTTAGGATACAGGTAGTATATTTACTAACCCCCCTATTTTTTAGAATCTAAAAGGGAAAAAAAGAAACAGAAAAAAAGCTTCAAATAACCTCAAAAAAATGATTCAAAGTTAAGACACTGAAAAAAAGAGTTGGCTGCAACATTTTCAAGACAATTCATTTTTAGGATGCAATGTAGGTAAGAAGCATTTCCAAAAATATACATCTTTTCTTTTTCCAGGATCCTATCTCACAAATGTTTCTAGCCAACTTTCCCCGATCTCATCAAATAAGGTCACACCTGAAAACTACATGCACACTAATTTAATTCTGGTTAAGGTAACTGACAGTGGCATTAAAATCAAGCTTTTTAAAGGAAGTAAGGCATAACATTAACAATAACATAAGGCTCTTTAAAGAATCTTTGCAGAACCAATATAGAGAAACTTGCACACAACATCAAGGACTACCTCAGCCATCCACATGAGTCAAAATTTACGTGAAGGATGGAAAAGGACATCTTGAGGTAAAAGGTTAATTAAGTCTTCATGCAACTTCCACTAAGCCTAAAAATACATCCCATTTTGCAGATTTGCTTCAACAGTTCAACACTTGTCATATATATTTCCTTACTTAGCAAGTGGGTTTACTGAAATAAGTGGGTCTATTTAAGAAATAAATATTAAACAGGGAAGAATACTCCAGATTGCTGGTTGTAAATTTGGTTGTTTCAATTTTGAGGTGCACAACTCCAAGCAGGCTTCCCACAGTCAAGACCCACCTCATTCTTTCCCCCACCATTAATATATTTCTACCCATTCCTAAAATCCTGACTTCAGATCTCATGATGTGGAGCAGCTGCTAAACCAGTAAAGAGCCAAGCTCACCAGTTCCCTACAACTCCACAATATAGGAATCAGATGCTGGAAGCTTTTGTCGCTACTGACCTGGAACAGATTAATGTCAATAATGGAAAGGCAGTACCTATTTATCCCCAAATTTATTCAGCACTCAGCTTCCCATAGAAATCAATACTTTTTAACAAAACTAAAATGCAAGTCCTATTATGTAAAATAAATAGATCCTACCCAAAATTCTTAACTGCTATAGAGCTGCCACCTTGGATTTACTACAGCTGCAGAATAGGAGTTACATGACTTTTCCATTTGGTCAAACCTGTTCTCAAGTCACTTGTCCTAGAACCTGAAAATCAACTGCATTTCTGAATCGGCATAAGTATTGACAAAATATTGCTGTTAAATATCCATTTAATATTAATCTATGTAAAGTTACAATAAGATAGTGATGAAAATTAAAATATACAGAGCCCAAGCTGGTATTCAGTAGCACTTTCCTACATTAGAGTTACAGGATCAGGCCCCTAGTGCTTGATAAAATTTAAACACATTTGTTTATACCATTAAACCATCAGTCCCAGGCATCATGGCTGGCTTTCAGTGTTTGTCAAAACTGGGTTTTAGAGCTACACTTCAAAGCTCAAAGTATGAAATACATGTTCTTACTGAATTAAGCTAACTCCTAGACATTTGTGATCATTGACTGGATGGACTAAAAAAAAAAAACAAAAAAACCCACCACAACTTTTATAATCTCCAAAACTAATAATTTACTTCCACACATTCACAGTATATACACAAAATCACAACACATACAATCTTACCTTTTTTTTTTTTTTAAAGAACATCAATGTAATGACTTTTGCAACTCAGGGAAGCTAACTTTCCTTAAGAAAGAACCGGTGTAAACCTGCACATCCCTAGAGCAATAATGAGTTGGAGGGACACCTACCTGCAATACTTTGTGTTCAAAGGTATGATATGAATGTTGCAAGTATTGGACCTGCCAGAGAGGATGCTGTGGAGTGAGACCCTTGCTGCAGTCTGGAGAGATATAGGAGAGCAGAATGTGACTTCCTCTAAAGACAGGAAGAAGTCACCCTCACCCCTAACTGACTGGAGGGAGGGCTCCCATCATCCTGAAGAAGGGCAGGGAACAGTCCATCTGTCCATATTTTACAGAAGTTATGAATAAGAAAACATTTCCTGAAAAAAATCAACGGACCATCTTGATTTTAGAAAATGCCAACACATTTTCAAAAACCACAAAAAAACAGGCTGAGTTACTTTCTGTTGTAATCCTTTTTACTTAATAGCCTAAGAGATCAGTATTGTAAATTAAAAGGGACAATAAAAAGCCAAGACAGGTAACTGATAAAACAACTAACAGATGTTCTCAACAACTCAGTTTTATAAGAGAGAGAGAGGATATCTGTGTAAAAGGGGAAGAGGAACCTTTGATGTACAATCTTATAAGTACTATAAAACTGAAAAACAGTGTACACCTACAGCTTTGCCTGGTGAACAATCCTTACTGTCAGAGTGAGGGGGGATCTAGATGAAATTCCTGACACCAGTTTCTCTGTTGGCCTGTTCATTCCTTGGGATCCCTAGTGGATCCTAGACAAGGTGGATTCAGACTCCACAGGACCTAGGCAACATCAGTACCTTTGGGGTCAAACTTGTTTGGGTAGAAGTGACTGCACAAGATGCAAAGCACTGTAGAATCAGACCCCTGGTCTTTCCCCTTCCCCCAGAAGATAAAAAAAGTACCAGAACATCATTAAAACACATGATCATCTCATACACAGGCCTGTTTCAGCAACCCTAACACAGCAAAGTCTCCCTGTCAAACACAAACTCAAGCCCAATCTCAAGTCAGGACTCACTTATCCGTAGCATCATCTACAGTCCAACACATGCAGAGGCACAGAAGTTCCAGACCACCACCACCACTCACACAGAAAACATAAGCACTCTCTGCACCTTACTGTGGGCTCAAGCACACGTTCATGAAGTCTGAAAAGACTGGACACGGAAGCAGTCAACGACACTACAGCACAAGCTGGCAAATCCCCTGAGCTCAGCTCTTTCTAGCTCAGCATGGACACATCGCACCTCAGCTACGGCTAAGCGATACCTAGCAAGGCAGAGAGCACACATACCTAGGAAGGCAGTGAGGCAGATCAAGGGCTCTGTGTGTTTAAGGCCTCGTTCAAACCTTCTCATTACCTTGTAGCAATGACACAATCAGGATGTGGGTGCAAGACATCCACAGGTCTGGTTTTAAAGGACTGCTACCTGACAAAAGTTTTAAAAAAAAAAAACAGGAGGGAAAGGAGAAAAAGAGTGGAGTCAAATACTCAGCTGGCACAAACTCTCACAGCCCCAGGAACTAGAGCAATTTATGCCAGCCAAACTCCTGCCCCTATGGTCTGATTCCTCACCACCAGGCTTCCACATGAAACAAAGATAGGCAGAAGTTACAAACAGTTGACATTTCAGCCACAGCATCTGTCTCCAGAATGTCAGCAACTATGGTACCTGGTGCTTCCTTCTTGAGCTCCCTCTCTAATCTTGATCTGCAACTAAAGTTAATGCTGATTGGGTTTTGTGTGTTTTTTCTTAATGAAAAGTACTCCCCTGTTTTGCTTGAGTAATATGTTTTTCAGACATTAAATATATTCCTCAGGCATGACGTTCCATGAGCTGGGTGCTCAAAAATAGTGAATAGGAGTTACAAAACTGCTTAAACTGCTTCTAAATTATGCATCCTTGTGGCACATGCATCTTCATAGCCTAATGCTGCCCATGGGTAGGTAAGCACGCACCTCTAGAGAAAGAAGGAGGAACGGTAAGATGCTCGGGCATAGCAGTTAAACATTCAGGATCATTCTGTCTCAACTGCAAAGTGAATGCACAGTTTATGTGTTTTATGATCTGTCAATCAGAAAAGAAGAGGGAGGCTGAAGACAAGACATGACCATCCAAAGATGGGCATCCTTTTCTTTTGTCAAAGACTGTAGAAGGCCTCTCCAGCAAGTCTTACAGCTATTTCAACACAAAAACACCTGTCTCTCCGCAGCAAAATTTCAATGCCTATTTTTAAGCCTAGACAGCACAGCCAATATCTCTGTCTCTGGTCTCCCTTAAGATGGCAGAGACACAGCCTGAGCTAGCAAAAAACCCTCTCTAAAGCAATGCGCTTTCTAGCCATATAGTTAGCAGGAAAAGGGGAAAAAAAACCAAAACAAACCAACCCACAGAGCATTTCCAAAAGAACATCAGTGGATTGTCACACCCTGACCTAAACTGGTCCAGTGTTCAAAAGAAGTTTAAAGAATCTGTATAAAGGCCGAAGCTAATCAAAGACAACACAAAAAATTCCACCTTTGTTCTGTGCCTTTTTTGCTGAAAGAATGTGAGACAAAAACAGATGTGTGACAAACATTTCCAACAAGGCTCCAGTCAATGGTTGAGTGTTACTAACAAGGCTACTGAGCTTCCATTTGCACGGTGGTGACATTTTCTGCATTCCTTCACACTCATTTATTTCCAAAGTAAATTCATTGATTTGCATGGAATTGCTCTGGAAATTAGTATAACTGACAGCAGGTCTGTTTGCACTTAATGGGTGGTTCTTTCCTCTCCTATATAGCCTGAAAGGAAACCCTTCAGCAGAAATAAAAGGGAATCAAGGATGAAACACAATTTTATGGGTAATGAAGATGAGTAAAAATATTAAATGAGATGTATAACTTGAGCAGAGAGAAAACTTAACTGAAGAACCACATCTGCATGCTCCATCTTGCCAATATGCCAAGATTGTATCTGGAGTCAAACTGTGTCCAGAGCCATTTAAGAAAAGAGTCTGCAATGCAGTATTTCAGGGACAAAAAAAGGAAAACATAATTCCAAGTGTCTGAACATACAGTCTTCCTCTAGTGCTGTAGAAGGACTGCAGCCAGCTACAGCATGCCTTAGTGTGCACAGCATTGCAGGAAAGACCTTTAGGGGCTTTCAGTAAAGTGTACTGGCAGTGATGGAGGAAAGATAAGAGAACCAAGCATAAGACTTCTTGGCTTAGAGCTGACAGAGCAGATAATGACAGTCTACACTTCTCCAGAGTGTGTGAACCTCAAAGAAGAAAAAAGTTATGAAGGATGGCACACTCACACAGGACATCTGTATGAGTGACTGAGCAAAATGATGATTAGGAAAACTCAAGGCTGGGAAAAGGCCTCCCAGAGAAAATACAAAATAATTGTTGTTTCAAACAAGACAGCTCATCCTTTTTGGTGCTGTGAGCCAGCTGGCAGCACAATGACACTTACACCAGCCACATATTAAAACAGAATTTGCCATCAGCCAGTCTCCTGGACCCTCAGCCCGCATAACTGTCACACCTCCCCTCCACACACACAGGAAAACTAAGCTGCTAAGTTTCAGCACTTTCCTGGCATGCTCGTTCTTCAACCCAGTTTTAAGCCATGGTAGAAAAGGCATTGTCCTGGGGTTGTCAGACAGGCACTCTGGTCTGGGTTAAAAAAAGAATATTCTAAACTGACAAACAGATGCAGAGGATGGCTTCATCTGGACTTCCATCTGGTGCTTCTGCAGTTCTGGGACCAGTAACATTTTAGTCTCCCTTCAAGTGAAGTGCTAAGAAGACTAAGAAACACTTGTGCCACATACGAGCCATCATAACTGCTGTGCCCAGGAAAATGCTATCTGCACTTGCTTGGGATGTTCAGTGCAAGGGACACTGAGGACTAGGTCCAGATTTGAAAGTTCAGTTCCAAACAAGCAAAGGAGCAGCAGCACCAACACAGTAACCACACCAAGGTCATGAAGTCTGCAGCTCTGCTCCAAAAGGCTCCTTTTTGGCTGACCATCTTAATGTATCCTGCAGTACATTCCTGTAGGTGGGTTTAAAGAACCTTGGAAGATGAATGAGACATTCTGTAAATTAATTCCACCCTAAATAATGAATTACACACTGGAATAACAGTCTTTGCTGCTTCTCTCACCTCCGTCCTGAAACTTGCTCAACCTTTCGAAGTATGATGATATAGGAACTTGAACAATATCTAGAATTGCCAGCAGCGTCCGGGTCAGTCTGAGAAGCTCACTAAAACTATAAAAGCCAAAGTATATGAGGTTTCGAGCCAGATGTACCACCTATGAGAAAAAGAAATTAAAAATGAAGGAAGTATCGGCAACCTTTGTGGTATTCAGCTGTGCAATACAGTTGCATTTCACCCAGCAACTTTCACAGAGATCCAGATCTACAATGCATTCAAATTAGTACAAGTCTTTCCACTGATTTAAATGGGCCTTGGACTAAGGCCAGTGACACCAAATGTTTTTCAGAGTTAGACAAAACAATCGGTCAGTCAAACTACAAGAGAGAGCAAAACCAACATGAGATTTAAGAAGGCTTGAAAAGGATACAGTTGCAACTGGGAAAATATATAAAATCAAGAAGCAAGACTCCAGGAAATTGTTTAAAGAGGCAGCAGCTGTAGAGAAGATTGCAGTCAAAAGAAGAGTAAGACAACTGTGGTAAGTTTGAATAGAGGTGATTTCAGATGACCAGAGACAGGAGTGACAAAGCTTGGGAGGTAGGTTGGAGGAAGAACTATAAAAGCTGTAAGCATTTCCCCTTTATTCAATGTTATTTGAACCTAGAAGATTTAGGCCCATCTAAAGTTTACAATTCTAAAGTCAGGAATTGTAAACAATATTTAAAACACAAGATTATGTTATTCAGAGTATTTCCTTCAGTGTCATATCTTACACAGAGAATGGTACCTACTTATATTGAAGAATCCCTGCATGCTAATTCACTAATGTGGAAAGAAAGGGCATATGACCATTCAGCCACACACATATCCCTCCTCCTGCCACTGAAATGCAACCATCTCAGGAAAAGGAAGGCAAAATACAGCTGTTTGACAGCAGACAGTAATACTATTTTCTGCAGTAACAGTCATCACCAAGAACACTGGAATTAGGAACTGGTGCTTCTTTAGGACATTTTACATGGACACTTATTCTGCAACTACCTTTACTTTGAAAGAGCCAGTGTCAACCCAGCTGGACTGAGGAAGAATACTGTAAGTAGGACACAGATAGCTGAGAACTACCTCAAATGTAAGTTTATTTTTCTCTTTGTCTCCAAAAGGAAAGGGCTGATTTACAACTTCTTTCAAGTACTCTTCTACAAATTCCATAGTTAGTGCAAACTTCCTCTTCATTTCATTCCTTGAAGAGTCTGTGAAAGAATCATACCTACAATGCAAGGCACAGAAGGAAGAAAAATTAAACACCTCTAATATCAGGATCAGCTGTCACTAAAGAATAAACAAACCAATCACAATGCTATAAAATTATTGTCAGTTCTCTGTAAGGAGAAGGGGTAGAGGTCATCTAATTCTGCACAGGTATGCAAAGATGGCAGACAAAGGATGCACAAATCTTCCCTCCAACAGCACTAGGAGGGGTTGCAGTGAATTTGAATAATGGAGACAGGAAAATACTACAGTTCTGGCAGACAGCACTCTTAAATCTTGCTGTGGCAATTCAGTAAGTCACTAAGTTTCAGCTGTCCTCTCTGCCCATCAGCCAGAGTTCACTATTTCCGCAAGGAAGACAGCAGTCAGGAAAGCAGCTCAGGACAGTCAACTTCCTCCTTTGCACCACCAGCTGGGACTGATTTGTCATGTAAAAAAGTCCTTCATCTCACTAACAGAAGCAATACCATCTGCTGCACTGCTATACTTCTTCCTCTTTGTCTCTTCAGCCGGATGCCCCCTGTCTGGGTCTAGCCCAGTGGCGCTGCTCCATCAAATCAATTAAGCCAGAGAGGGTTCCCATTGAAGTCAATGGGCCCGTCTCCCATACTTAAACTTAACACGTGCTTAAGTACTTCACTCGATGGAGGCCAAAGTCTCTGTGAACTATTTCTGGGGCAACAGCTGTACCTAACTGTAAATTCTGGCTTTCCAACTGTGGCTTTCAGTTGAGCTTGAAGTATAAAACTAACTTCCAACCTAGCAAACGTGTATGTTAGACACAATTGGATTACTTCAAGTTCAGCTGGTCTGAGGAAAGGCCATTCCATTTTTCCCCAGCTTGTTCTCTATAAAAACACAGTGAAAAATGAAACTGAAGGATTTCCATGTAAAGCTACCCATAGAAGTTTCCAAGAGTAACGACAATTAATAGCTCTATGTTCTGGACAAAACACCTTTTCACATACATGTTGTGTTGACATCAGACATCTACAAACATTTTGTTCTGAGACTAATCCCTACAAAATGTACTTTAGTTTGCACCACTTTCAACTCACTCATGAATTGTGATCTTAGTAGGAATTTCAGTCCACAATCTGGCGTATCTGACAGGTACCACAGATTCCTGAGGATCTCTGTCCACATGCATGTGTAGCATCAGTCGGCAAAAAGAAGCCCGGAGGTCATAAGGGAGGCTTTCATCAGACATACATCTTAGGATCAAGTCTACCGACAGCTGTGCAGAAATCTGGTTGATAGCTAGATATTGGCGGTCCAGGCACATTCTTGCAAAGAGGTTCAGTTGGTACCTTAAAAAAAATAACAACATATTTCCAACTGATTTTTTGAATACCATGAAACAATGTACCTCAGAATCTCACTTTACAAGCCTGGTATCAGCCTTTCTGATGTAAATGCTAAAAAATTACAAGAGTCACTTTGCTAACCAAGGGACCGACTTGCCATTAAAAATGCTAACATCAGGTTCCAGCCCTTGCGAAGACTGGGCTACCTTTGAAACTCAAAGGGAGCATTGTTCAGTGGAAGGCTGGAGCATTGTTCAGTGGAAGGCTGAAGCATTTGGACTATTTGTTTTCAATCTGTGTAAGACACTTTTCCATGATCACATCTCCCCTCTAATCCTCAGTACGTGCAGGACATTCCTACCTCAGAGCACGTCCTTGCTTCCAGGGCAGCACAACCTAAAAATATATCCCAATAAATAAAAGGTAAGAGGTAAAATGATAGAGACACATAAAGAGCTGTCATGAGCAAAGGAACCTCAAGATTTGTCTGGAATAGACAGCAAAGATTGTGATGCTTCCTACAGGAAAAAGCTTGAAACAAACTTTTAATCCCAGTTTCTGGCATGACCCAGTTTCCTTTTTTGATATTGGCAAATGAACTGGATAAGAACAGCACCAGGCTCTTCGGAGAATTTACATTTTCTTCCATTTCGATAGGCAGTTTTACCTGTAGTAGGTAAGAACTTCTAAATCTGCTTTTGTGCCCTCCTTTGCCTCCTGAGCCAGATGCCTGATGGCTTTGCCGTGGGGCTCCTTGTTACTGTCAATCCAGTAAAGCCACACTTCCTCTTCATCAATGTCATCCGAGATGACTGGGCATTCCAAGGGATTGTCCATTTGTGTTGAAACCAGCCTGCAAACACAAATCATTCACAATGGAGCCACTAACAGACTGCTAAGAATGTAACAACAGAGCACGGATAACAAAAAGGTATGTTCCGATTATGGATGCTCACTTGGTCTGAATGAGAATGTCAGCATTCCCTGGGCTCAGCATAAACTTGCAGATGAGTTCCTGAGTTACTGGTATTGCTGTGGTGTTAGATACACACAGGTCTGATAGATAATCCAAGAATCTGCAATCAGAAAAACACAGATGCAACAGAACACAAGAATTAAAATACTACACAGAAACACTGCAGTAGAAATCTCTAGCATCCATCCCTAATATGCTCAAGGGAGCATATATCACAAGATTTATCAACATACGATCTTTGCTCATTCGTACTATTGCAACTTACAACAGATAAAGATGAATAATAGCTCTGAGAGCCACCCTGAATGGTGCTGAACAATCAGTCAGGGAGAGAAAAGAAAAATATCCCAAGTGGGACACTTCTCAGCAAATCAAAGGCCAAAGAGTTGTGCCAGAACTTAAAAGAGCAGCCTGAGGCTGTCTTAAGCTTGGCTGACAGGGGACCTCCACTGAAGGCCCTCATCCTTGTCAGGAACCAAAAGCAGGAGTACACATTCTCACCTATCTTCCCCATCAGGTAACACACGTCTCCCTAACCCAAGTAACAAGATGTTACTTGTGCTGGAGATAGCCATGTGCCCTCTGAGGAACTCCATTGCACTGGAGGAGTCCACACCTCCACCTTTTAAAGATGTCTTTTAAAATCTCTGAAGTGACACAGCCAACAATTAGTGAAGAGTGAAGATCTGGCAGGACCTGAAGACTGGACCTCTGTATTCAAAGAGGTCATTCCACGTAAAGCAGAAATAACAAAGCTTTGCATGGAAATCAGTTTCCTATGAATTTGTCTCTCGAATTTAGGTCTTCTGATGTTTAACAAGGTTCAGGCTGAGGCTTCCCTCGCAGTTGGGACATTCATTAGGTATCTTCTTCTTGTCCCTCTTTCATGGATTCCTCTGTGTGTATTAACAGTAGTCCATATTGCAGCCTTTGCCTCACTGGAATATAAAAAGGGCCTCTTCCCTCTATGCAGCTGCTTCTTTTAAGGACATTCATAGGAACTGAGTATCTCCGAGCCCACCACTCCTCTAGCAAATGTAGCTAAAACTTGGCAAGAGGCTCAAGAGCTGGTGGGGGAGCAGATATGAGCAGGCACACACACACAGATCATATACTCCACTTCCTTAGAAATCCAGATAAAAATTTGACCACCTATTATAAGCCATTCAAGGATCCAATAGTTTGAACTTCTATAGGTGATCATCCTACAAGAGGGAATCAAAAAATCATTTATGCGTTAGCACAGACCACAGAAGTCTGGGAACACTCCCCACAGAAGTCTGGGAACTCCAAGGGATGAGTAGAGAAAGCATTTTTAGGATACACTTACAAACAATTTTACCTATCGCTGAAATGAAGCTTTGTGGCAACAGGTAATTAACAGTACACAGCAATATTGCATCACAAAGATAATATTAAGTAAACAGCACACAATTACACAGAATTCTGGGGGAGTTACCTCATTGGAGATAAAACTTGGGAAATTTTGTAGCTCTCGTGTTTTAGAGCATGCTACCACCATTCTTACTCACACAAACAGTGCTGCAAAAGTCTACAAGGCTCTCCATGAAAATAAGTGCCTTTACTGTTCAGATTGCACCATCTTGGCAAGGTGTATTTTTCAAACATTTATTGCTCTTGGACTTCAGCCTTAAAGAAGTGAACGTATATTTTAATGCACAGCAATTGCACAACTTAGTTATGCAACAATACTACGACATCCTCCACCACAAAGTGACATGAGATTGTCAATAAATTCTAGGACCCTTCAGCACTGAGAAGGAGCTGATGTCATGTGGTTTCCTCTTAGTACTGACCAAACCCAATAGCATGGGAGAGGCAATAAGATTACCAAGTGAAGCAAAACGGCTGCAGACATATAGAGAATAATTGAAGCAGTGAAGCACCAGGGCCTTGAGCAATATCCTTAATCGCTAACAGAAAAATGGTATTCACAATTACAGAGGACATTATTTGGCCTTCAGTACATTAGTTTCTTATATTTATATTACTTCGGCAATTTTACAACTGAAAATCCAATGAAAAAAATAAGATAGATTTTCCATTTTAAAAATCCATTTCCTTTATATTCTGACCTAAAGCTAATAAAAAAAATTTCCAACTGAGTGAAGTTCAAGGCCAGAATTTTTAAATTGGAGCAAGATCTGGTCTAAAACACATGTTCGCTGGGATCTTCACTGTCCTAAGCCCCTTTCAGGTCTGACCTGGAATCAGGACCTGCAGGAAAACTGATATTAATAAAAGTTTAGAAAAATTGACATCTGTGTAATTTGCACCAAGATTATTAGCAGGGGAACCAACACAAGTGGCAGTTTCATAGAGGAGCTGCAGAGTTATGAGAAATTAAAATTTCTGTTTGTTTCTCTCCGTCCCAATCTGAACTAAAACCAAATTTTCAAAAGTGTCCTGTAATGTATAATCCTTGCTCTTCAGTAGGCTCTAGTTCTGAAATGCAGATATGGTCAAATTCCAAGAATTACAGGTATTTCTGATATTTTCTAGCACAACACTACATGTGGTTTTTTGTCTGCCAGGTCAGAAAAGAAATTAAACTGGGAGAAAGAGACAACAACACAATGAATAGCAAGCAGATTCACAACTACTGCAAATATAAAAGCCTATCAATACAGAAAAAGAATGTTATGTGGACCACTTCAAACCTTGGCTCTCTATTTCTCCTGAGTAAATTAACAAATGTCTCTATTTCTTTAGCCGTGATGTGTTTCTCTAGCAGTTTTCTGTTGTTGTGCAACAAAGCTGTGATGGTGTCTTCTGCCAGAATATCATAACCAATCTGGGACTGCATGACGCAGAAGTTCTTAGCAATATATTCCTGCAAAAAATGAAAATTCCCATGATGACCTGTTAAGCAGTAATGTTTTTCTTTTAGAACCAGAAGCATCCAGCTCAATTAGCAATCAAAATAATCAAAACTCTCCTCTCTGAACTGGCCTGAACAAAAGAACGTCTGAACACCTAAAATATGTACCCCAAGAAACAGATTCAATATTAGGGATGACTAATTCTTCTTATTCTTTCATAAACCAAAGGAATGAATCCATGAAAATAAATGCAAAATTCCAGAAATGGCAACCAATTTTTTTGAAAGGAAAAACCAAAAGGTTTTTATAATGTTTAAGAAGCTTTCTTTCCTGAGTCTTCTGTCCTCACTTTCTCTCCCTCCAAGACAGAAATATTTCTATAAAGCATTAGAAAGAAAACAAGGAAGCCACACATAGCAGTTCAATCTTTTATCTCTAGTCCCTTTAGTCCTATAAAGTTAGTGCAGTTTTTCCCCGCTGCAATGTGTAAAGCACTCGACACCATGTTCTGAAATACTTCTTGCTCACGGGGAGTCTCCAGCAGTGGGAAAACAGGCTATCTGATAGAATAACCTCTGGTCTGATTCACTGCCATCTCTCTACAAATATTTAGGCAACAGAAACAGACAGTTTTGCAGACTTCCCACTTTATAATCCAGAGTCCAAGAGCATAATTTTAATAACAGAAAGCTCATGAATGAAGCAGTGGACCCCAATCTCAGTCTGAGCCTGCAAAAGTATAAGGTGAACCTATGATATTCATTGCCAATCATTCAATTCACATACAAATGCCTGCAAAACAAAAACACTGTTCCTCAGCATAAGGCAAGTATATGACAGTGACTTCTTACTACTAACCTCCTCAAAACCCAGTCCTTTCACCATTACCACAGAATCGCACTTGTAAATGCAGAGAGCAATGACAAGCCCAAGATATATAATTACAGAAATGAGGAGGAAAATTATCTTGGATACCACTGACCTGGTTCTTCCTATAGTCCTGTTGGGAATGTCTGAGAACTCTGTAACATAACCTTAACATGTATTTGTATGGAGCATATCTCTGGTCACCTAGGTCTTCAAGTCTCAGCATCGATCCTTCACCTTTGTCCTTAAAAGGAGCTTTGAGGATGCCGAATATCTGTTCAAAGTCAAAATCACTGAGAATAAAAATCAAACCCAGATTTTTGCTTAACTTATAGTACTCAATGGAAATCTCCTCTGACAGGATCAGCACAAGGGCCTTATCAACCAAAGTCAGAAGTGAATCACTGCAGTTATCTACATATGGCTAAATACAAGTGTGGGCACAATCTCAGACATTACAGCTTTATGCATTTACCTTTACGTTTCCCACCCATCACAAGCAATGATTGACATTGCTTTCTCTTTATTGCTATCCCCAATTTTAAACATTGTTAGTTAAGTGCCTTAACTTTGTATAAATTAAGGATGAAAAAGGAGGACAACACTGGCTGCTGTCCAATTTCATCCTTTTTGTCTTTTTTTTGTTTTGTTTTGTTTTTTTTAATTTCAGTAGGCTACTTGAAGAGAATATTAATTTTGATTTACATGCAAGTTGGCCCTCATACAAACAAAGTCAGGGATCCATAAGGGCATGAGAATTTTTCCTGTGTGGGGAACACTTGCAGGATTGGGACCATGTTGCAAGCTTGTTTCAAATTTCATCAACTATTTGCTATCAAATGTAGCCTTAAAAGTCATCAGAATCACATGAAACTAACACCCATCAAACACAGCCCCTCGTGCTTCTACCTGATTCACAGACCAAGAGGTGAGCCTTGACTAAGTAGTGTCATATCTATCCAATCCAACCAGACACAAACCCAACATGGCATAAGCCAAGTTACCTAAAAATAACATTTTCTCAAATCACCCTCTTCTACAATCTGTTTTGTAAATACAAGCAAGTTATTAATACAGTAGGACATACCTGAGCCAATATATTTTGTTCCCTCATTAATTTTTGTCGTTCCCGGTTTGGCTTGGTAATGACCACATCCAAAACTTCCTGCCCGTTATTAGGCACATCAGCAACAAAGAAAATGAGATCTTCCAGTAACTTGGTTACAAACCTAGAATGAATAGACAAATCATTATTATATACAGTCATTCAACACTTGCTAGGATTCATTAAGAAAGAAAATCACCTTTTAGAACAAGCTTTATCTAGCGCAATGGAACTTCAATCACTGCAAAGTTAAGTTTGACATGTACTTAAGGATTTCAGACCTTGGTTCAGCAGAGGCTTAAATCCATCACAGGGATGTTTACCAAGGCATTAAACAACAACCAGAGGGAAAAATGGAGAAAAATACAGGATGCTGGATTGATGCAGGGTATTCAGAAATCCAAAATCTATACCAGCTGGCCTCAAGGCCCAGGAACAGTAGAAAGACAGTCTTACGCAGCCTAGCAAGGATTTTTATACATTATCACAGACGTGGGTCCGTGAAACAAGATGATGGACTCACTAGAGGAATAAAAACATTCTGCCACTAGGCTATTCCCCTACTGACCCAAGAAACTATTGAAAAATGACTATATTTGTTTCACTCTTTGCTACACAAAAGAAGATTTGGCAGAAGCAAGTGCTAAAATGGACAGAGGCAGTAGTAACTCCTTCTCTCCTACCTTCAGAAAATGCAAAAAGAAAGTGGTCATTGCCTCCTTGTTACTAACATACTTCGCCAGGCATGCACAGAGTATGGATGCCCACAGATTTCACTGAATCTCCCTTAAAAGAACTTGCAAGCTTTTACAAACAAAACCCAGCATGTCTCCTACCCTAGGGAAGCATCATCTGAATTTGGACAACATCAGTCTGTAATTACTAAACCTGTAGGCATGCTATGAAAGTGGCAGGAAGATGCCCAGTAGATTTTCAAAGTCATCTCTGGGAGCCAAACACAAAGCTTCCATTACCCACAAGAGGGCTGGGCTGTTCAGCTAAACCCTCTAAGTGAGCTTTAGCTTTAAAAGTCTCGGCCCACGGTGGAGAACAGCAAGGTCCCCCCCCAACAGAAAAAGCAGAAAAGACAGATGTAGGATGGAGCAACCAGGAACAAACTGTTGAGACCACTACTTACCTAAGCAGGAAGGTGATAAGACAGGGAAAAGAGGGTTGTTTTTTTTAAGAAGGAAATCACAGGAACTAACAAATAATGGCACTATTCTGAAACCACTCTGAAATGTTTTACACGTGTGTTGTACCAATCTGTCAACATCAAGACTTGACAATACTGGGTTGCAGTGACACAGCAGTGCAAGGTTAATACAGGGATGTCACACCTTGATTATGTCGTATCCCTCTCTGGTTCAACTAAATCATGAAATGGCTCATCAGCTTTTCAAGGCCGAGTACCAACACCCAGGCCATTACAGATCTGCCTGTTGTGATAAATCCTCCAGTTGATATTAAACCACCTGGTCTAATTGCTACGGACAACCAACAGCAAAAATTCAGTTTTATCACCAAAAATTAACATTTTCAGCAAAAAGATGTATATGATGCACAGTGGAATAGAAGTTACAAATTAACACTGCCAGAGATGCTGTCTAATATTCAGTTTAACCACAGACAGCTGAAAACAAATAGCAAACTACATCACTGACAGTGGGATATATTTGGCTACAATATACAACGAAGTCCCTTAATTCAGGAGCGGGTGTGAAGAACAGACATTCTAATAGCGGTACAGCTGAAACATGGATGAATACAAAGGGTAAACACCAAAATTATGTAAAATAGGAAAAGAGAACAGGGAAAAACAGAAATAAGAAAGGGACTATTGGGACAGCTTCTCAGTCATTCTGAGACCTCCTTCTACTGCTCTCGCAGCATGAATGTGCGGTACAGTGAACTCCACACAAATCAAGAGTCCTGCCATGCTGCCCGCTGTATAGATGGCTTTCCTGTACGTGAGAATCAAATGCAATGGACCCCCATATTACAGCTCAGCAGTAGTTTATCAAAGGAAATTAAGACAAACACTTTGCATTTGCCCAGGGAGCTACCAATGTGGCCAGTGAGCTGGGGAAGTACTGTTTACCTCCATTTTACAGCTGAGATACACAGACTAGCCTGAGGTGCAGCAAGGATGTTCTGACAGAGATGGAATCTAATCCCAGACTAGCACTCTCAGCACTGAAGTGTCCTCTCCCAATTGCCTCTATGTCCACACGGATGTTACTAACTTACCCATTACTGTGATGTCACGGTGTCACGAGTAACCAAACATCAATTTAGGACAGAAAAAAATAAAACTCACCTCCTTTCATTCTGGGTTATTGTTCCATTCTCCAGCTTTTTAACAGTTGATGCTAGAACCTTGTTTGCGTCATTGGCAAAGTCCAAGTCTCTGACCTCAGACAGAGGAACCGATACAATGGCAAAAGCTTCCTTGTCCTCTTTTGTTTGGCACGTCCCAATCTGCAATAGTTTTGGGTTTAATACAGGTAAGCAATCCTCTTAGCTTTATCCTAATTATTATGCATATTTTATATGTTAGAAGTGAGATCACCAGTCAAGAACTTCAGGAATGAGTTTGGGATTTCAGCCCTGAGATATATGTGTTTACCTTTAACATCACAGGCCTCTCTTCATCAGTGTCTATTGGAATGCTGGTACTAGTGACCCAAGTGTTAGTACATAAATGCCTCAGTCGGACGTATGAGTTCCTAAAGGAGAACAAAGCAAACAACAGGTTAGATGGATCAGTCCTGAGTTAAAGTGGGCAAGGTGGGATGCAATGCAACACATGACCACGACATGAGACTTGAGGGCATAAGTCACACCAGCCACTTGCAATAAAAGGGTGAGGGAGACCTAAAAGATACTGCAGTACCCTTTTCCCTTGTTTCCTTCTTTCTCACCCAGAACAGAGCTGCAAGAAGAACAAACAGCATATTGGGATTATGCAGAATGCTGGTTTTAAGTATTTATATAAGCCTGGGAGTAAAGTATTCCTTAAAGAAAAAAATTTAAAAGGAAGGTGTTATAAAATCCCATCTGAATAGAAATACATTTCATTAATAAAACCAATTCTTATTATTTTTTTCTGCAAAGTAACAAACCCTTTCAACCTGCCACAGCACAAAAGCCAGAAAGTAAAACTGACCATGGCTTCACAGCTTCACCATTATGATCTGCAAACCCTTGTTCCAGGGAGCAAGCATTTACAGTACCAGTTCTCAACGGAAAATCAAGTGAACAAAGAGCAGACATGAGATTCTTCTAAATTCTTTCCATATGATAATCTGTGGTATTATCAAAAAGCAGAGCTGAGAAATCAATTACAATTTTTACTCTGAATTCTACTTTTTAAATATATTCACTGTGGTCTTCATTCACACTCTCCCTTTCATGCTGATGGGCTTTGAGTATTCAAGTAAGCAAACTATCTGGCAAAACTTAGCATAGCAAATACACTTCAAAGCTGCATACATCAGTATTTGCGGGTACCCAGCTTTAAAATCCACCCTCATAACAACTAGCCCCAAGTGTCTGCATGCCCATTCAGCCACAACCAACACCGTGTGACTTATCTAGCCAATCTCAGCTAAGCAACACAGTTGAAATTTCAAGTATTCACAATTAAAACCCATAAGCCACTTGCTGAATTCATCTGAATAACAAATGTGTTCAGTGGCATCGTGATCTGTCAGGGAAACAGAAGCCCAGTTCACCATACACATTATTTTGTTGGAAACAATTCAGTTAGATCTATTAGCAGTACAGTTTTTTCAAACACTGCACAGGGCTCAATTCTGTCCTCATATATATCTGTGCGATATTTAGCCCGTTATTTTTCTCTTCACAGACTCTCTTTAAGTGTCACTTGTTTTATCCTTATAATTATTTTACCCAGTCACAGCAGCAATATCATGTTTTATACATCCCTTGTTTATCCATGAATACTCCTCAAATTTTAACTGAAGGAAAATACTTGCTCATGTTTGATTTTTTCTGCTTTACTCACCAGCATAATGCTAGGAAGAAACCCTGTCAATGCAGCGCTATTTTTTGCCTTTTTTTTTTTTACCTTGGAACCAGGCAATCAGCTCTCTGAAGAGTGGTGGCATCCAGTTCAAAGAGAGATGCGATGTCATTTCCATGTGGCACAGAGACCAAAGTATACATAATCTTCTCCCCTGCTTGGCGTTTCTTCTTTGAAGCAGGAAGGTCGCCGTCTCTCTGCTGATTAGGCACAAGGGTTATTTGCTTGCATCAGGGCCCATTATAAATTCTCCAATTACCTTGCGGACAAGTAATACATCTGAATTGTACTTTTTTCCCTTTTTTTTAACATTCTAGTAAGAATGTACCATGACTGGCTTTGGAGTGTGTAACACAAAGGATGCACTTTGCCCCAGGCACATGGGGTCTCAGACAGTCATTATAACAACAGCAGGTCACAAGCTACAGAGAGCCTGCAGTACTGTATACATTATTACTTGACACCTACAACTTCAAAAAAACCTGCGGTAGTTGCAGACCCTTCACTCCCAACAGATGTAACTACACAGCGCTGGTTTGGAAAGGGCCAAAGTTAAAAGAAGAGAACTAATGAAAATTGGATTTTTTAAAGGGGGGAGGGGATTTAAAAAGTAAGCAATTTGCCTAATTCCACTGTTGTTTTATTTAAATTTGCTCATTTTTTCCTCTCATATGGTCAGAATCACAGCAGCACACTTTCCAAACAGCAAGAGCCAGACTATCTGCTCCACTAAGACCAACTTGTCATTGGAAGGGGGGGGACACACAAAGCACCAGCTAGATTGCGTTAGAAGTCTTAGCACAGGCTGATAATGCATTGGAGGCTGGATCCAACAGAGGTCTGAGTGTGCCCACTGAAACTGGAGAGGTTTGCTCCCTTCAAGGAGCCTAGCTTTCAAGTGACAGTTTTACGTTGTGTCGGTGCCTCAAAAGAGGCGTACAACTCTAAGGTGGCAATCTTCCTCCCACCATCTGCTGAAGGTCCACGGTAATTTTGTGACCCAGCGCCACTAAGCAGCCATCTTCATCTTTAGTTACCTACACACCTTTGTCTTCACAGACACCAAATCCTACCTTCCCTAAGCACGTATCTTTGCTTGAAGGAGTAATTCAGAGTCTGTGCCCGTAACCACGCAGCAACCAACAGAATTACTGGCATAAGTAAAAGCTGCTCCTCTGGGGTGTTGAGTTACACATATTACAAAAGACTAATAACCAATTAAGAGACTGGTAGCCCAGGGCCCTTCACGTACACAAAATATATCAAGGGGGGAAAAGGAAAAGAGGAATGAAGAAAGCCAAAAGAGAAAAATCAAATGCTGGAAACCTGAAGTACTATTATAATGATTTATAGTGCGCCACTAGGGAAGAGATGTACAAAGCAATGTAAAGAGGCTAGACTGTACTTGGTTTGCATTAGTACCTTGATTAAAGCCAAACTGTAAGGGATAATCAAGGGCAAAGCTTTGATTATTCATATTGCCAATTGACTAAGCAACAAAATCAAGGATGAGTGAAACTATGTAAGAAATAGCTAGTTATAATCTCATTTCGAGGCACTTTTTGAATCCTTCCAAAACATCCATTTTTTCATTATCAAGCCTAAAAACAGCCAGCTTTCTATCCCATTACTTCTATGAAGGACAGGGACAGTAGAAAAACACAGGAAGAAATCCTCTTAGAAATTATTCTTAGGTTCATCTAGTGATTAGAGTATTGTCACTAGTTTTTGAGAGGAAGGCTTGCTGAGACAAAGTGGAAGCATCTCCTGTGTCTTGTACAAGAGTAAACTCTTATCTGGCAGTCTTCACACCCTTCCATACTCCACGCCCAAAAATATTAAACAAAATTGCACATAAAAACTTAACCTGTACACAAGGATTGAGAAAATAGCCAAAATTTTTGTGATTTCCATACACATGTTGTTTTACAAACTCAGGATGAGACCCAAACTGGAAAGGCAGGCAAACTATAAGAGAATCCTCTTAAGAGCTTAATAGGTGTGAGTCAGAGTCTAACATCAAATGAAAATCTACTTCCTAAATTTCCAAACAAAAAGGAAAACTGGAAGACCAGTTTAAAAGTCAAGAGGTCTGTAAAGGGATTAATGGCATAGGATAGTTTAGAACAGCATCCAGACTTTTTGATATTTCCCATAACTTACATTCAAATCTAGTTAGGGTTTCCCAGAAACTACCCACTCTACTATAATTTCCAAAATTAAAAGGTTGGTATACAAAAAGGCAGAACACTTCATAATTTTATCCATTATTTTTCCTGGGGCTCTGGGAAAAACACAGACCAAAATATGAAACCATATTCTACTCTGTGTTATGAAGGGTTTTTTTACTCACTCATGACATACTGTCTGATCATCTCCAACAGGTCATTGAGCATGAGTATATATGCACATGTGCAGGCTTCTATGACAGGGGGCAAAGTCAAAGGCAGGTCTCCTGTGCCTATGTAGTTCGTGCTAACCACTAGCTCTGTGGAGAAGTTCATCCTGCAGTTTGGGGCTGACTCTACTCACTCCCTAGTCTCCCCAGAAATTGTATAGATGCTACTGAGCAACAGAGTTGGCTCATCAGGCCTAAATCCCGCCAACCAGGCTTGGCACCTGTCAAATCAGACCTGGCATATGAGCAAGAGCTGGTTTTCTAAAAAGAAAGTCCACTTCAATGGAGGGCAAGACAGCATCTGTAACACTCCTAACTGCGATGCAAAGCTTAGCTGAGCAAAATCAGACCTACATAACAGCTGTACAGTAGTTTCAGACTGGACTCCAGCACAAACCTCAAAACTCTCCTTATAATGTTATTTTAGCATCTCAGACACAGCTCACAACCCAACCTGGATTATGGGTGTTAAGCATTAGTCAATGAAAAAAACCATGTAACAAGAAGTAACCCTGAACTTGACAGCTCTGAAAACAACTTACATGTAAGGAGCACATGAGAGACAGAGCAACAGTCATCACAGATGAACATACATGGGTTTATGTCTGAATTTATGTCTGAGTGCATGTGCACATGTCTCTGTGTGACAGAGAGATAACGCACACACACTTGCACACAGAAAGTTTCTGATGATTAATTAAACTTAGTAAACAGTCATCAGAATCTGCACTTAACCTAGCCATTATTGAATCAGCACATGAGCCTACATGAGGACGTGGAAAGAAGTGAAAGTATTAGACTATTTCAAATTAATTAGACAATATGATCAGCTCAGGAGAAGCACTGCATTCCCAAGCAGATGAAAACAAGATGACATTTCCTCAGTTAAGAAACTGGCATATGAGCAGATGCAGCCAGCAAAACCAGGTTCAGTGAAGAGAATGGAAGAAAAGAACTGCAAAAGGTCTCAAATGTAGAGAGAAGAAAATTCATCTTAAAGCAGTATGAAGAGGAAGCCAATGAACAGTTTCAGAGATATTGGTGATGTGGTCAGTGACAGCCAAGGAAAGCACTCCCAAGACTTCTTTAAAAAAAAAAAAAAGCAGGTGAATTACATGCTAGGAGTATAGAGAAGTGGAAGAACTGTGGGTAAAACAATATTAGCAAATAGTAAATTCACTGAGAAAAGAAAAATAGTTTTGATTGTATCAAACTACTGGAAAACTAGTGACAGGCTGGTCGCAAGTCAAATCAGATACATCGTGCACTGGTTAAATCACTCACAAGGATGAAGGAAACGCACATTCAGCTCCTCTTCTGCCTGGCAGGAGTTGAACCTACACCTCCAAAAGAATGACCCAGTCCAAATACCAGGTGGTACAAAGAGCAGAGTCAGCCTGCTCTGCCTACCAAAACCTAAGCATCCACCCGACTAGAGGGCTGTTAGCCCTGCAGTTGCCAGCCTCATTCTGCAGCAGTAAAGCAAAGCACACTACTCACATGAACAACGGGACTTTGCTAGGAGGGGGAGCTGAAAATACCCCTACCATACAGCCAGCGGCCCGGCACTCTTCCAGGAGGGACTCATCTAGGAAAGTGAAGGCTGAGAGTTCAAAAAAAGGAGTCCTACAAACAGCCATTTTGGTGAGGAGTGGAAATACTGATCCAGGCTCACAGCAAAGTCCGTAACTACTGGGCTACCACCACTGATTTGCAGTGCATCATACGGTTTTAAAAAGAAGCTTAATAAAAAAACCACCCCAACAGACATAACATTTGCAATTTGAAGGGCAAATTTCATGTAACTGGAGACAAATCCCATATTGTAATCAGAGACAAAATAATCAGGTACAATCAGATTTGTCTTTCTTGAGACTTGTAGCCCAGCAGATAACCCTTCTTCACAGCTCTTAATACAATTTGCTAGTAATTGTGACCTATCCCAAAACCCCATTATTCCTCAACTGGGTATCATACCTAAAATTCGGGAGATTTACATGGAGTTTTGCTTATGGAGGGGCCTTCCTTTCAACTGCAAAAAGCAATACAAAAACATGACAGACCTGAAATACCTTTTCTTTTAGAAACCTAATCTACAATTCCAATTGGTAAAGACACCTCTTGTGGCGTAGAGACAGACAAGGATAATGCCCTGCTCCTGAATGAATACATTAAGCTGCACTACAGATTTCAGCAGAAATTAAATTTAATAGCACAGAGTTCTGAAAATGCCTGTTAAATCCAGTACAATGTGGTATCTCAATATGTTAACCCAGTTTAGGAGGCTTTTACAAAACCAGCATTTTCAGAGAGCAGTTATGTGAGCAGAACTCCATAGGTTAGATGATTTTAAAAATTCTATATGAAAAGAAAGTCGAGTAAATTAATGGCCAGCCTTGCTCCTCCGTGTTACGAAGCCCTGGCAGACAGCACAGCAGTTAGCCTCCTATAACACCTTCACTGTTGACTCATTTGTGAGTCACCGCATTTTTAGCAGAGACATCACGTTGCAATTCTGTTGTTAGGAGCCAGAGACATCCTGTAAGAAACAATGTATGCGCTTTCAGAGCTGATTCAGACCTGTGTGCAGCAGCAGAATAATAATAATGTGCCAGCATCCATGTCTCCCCTTCTCCCCCCAGCCTATCAAGTGGTCTGACTGCTGGCTTTATATAAGCAGAGACACTGCCATTTTAAAGCTGATGATTTTTTGTTTTGTTTTGTTAATGTTTTTCACATTGTTTATTGCCAGGTTAATTCCTAACCAAGCCTTTAAAAAGACAATAAATTCCCCAAGCCCATTCTACTCGTTTAAACTGCATCACCTGTGTCCCACATTATAAAATTTTAATTAAACAAACTTAGTTGCTGGAAGGTAAAAAAAAACAATAATAATTTACAGTGTTTATCAGAAAAAAAATACAGATAAACAGAAGTCAAAGGAGGTATGTCAAATTGCACCTAGAAGTCCATGGTAGAACTGTCCAACTACTTTACAGGAAAAGTAAATGCATACCAGTCTCAATCCTAAGAAAAATCTCAACAATAAAAGCCAGTTTGGAACTGGTTAGGATTAGCACTCTCTCATGAAAATGCAGACAAATGGAGTTAAGGTACCTATCCAAAGACAGCCTTTAATACAAAGGTGCTAACAAATGCCAGGTTCCCAGCTGTTCTTGACATTTCCCCAATGTTTATAGCGTTCTTCTGGATGCTGTACATTTCTGTGATTAGAAATAATAGACTACTTTGCAGCATAAAATACACCAATTTTGGCTTTAATGGGAGCTGTAACACAGAGCACTGCGTTTTGTTGCATGATACACTACCACCTCCCAGACTTCAAGAGATGAAGAAGCCTTTTTTGGTAAGGCCTTTAAATCACAGAAAGGTCTTCCCATTTTAAAAAAAAAAAAAAAAAAAAAAAAACCAAAACCTTCTGGAGTTTAGATGTGAGAAAAATATGTATAAAGAATATTAATCAACTCATGGTAAGGCCAAATTTTACCAGAAATAAAAGCAGTGTTTCACAAGACAATTTGGCTGGATTCTCAAGAAGCAGCCCATAAATGAGCAATGAACCGCAGTCCAAACGTAGCTTTAATGCTTGGGAACAGAAGTCCTAGTGACTTCCAGTAATATTTATGTTCTCCGGAGCCAAAACCCTTTCAGACTTTTAAGTCACCTAAGGCAAGGCAAAAAAGATGCACTTAGGCAGAACCTAGGTGCCTATGCCCACTACTGCACCACGGAAAATCCTTCTCCACTGCTGCTTCCTAAAATTCAGTTGCCTAAGCAACTGTGAACAGGACTTGTAAACCAGGCAGTGAACATGCACAAGGAGCCCTATCGCACATTTAGGAGTTAAGGGTTGGCACGAAATGCACAGATGGCTGTGCCGCCTTTCAAACCCAGACGACAGAGAAGGAGCTGGTACCCTTTTATCCAGCAGACTAGCAGAGAAAAGAAAAACACAGGCTGCAGGCTCAGTTTCTTCCTTCAGCTGAAAGGATTCAAGTATGCATCTCCCATTTCCCTGCTACTCATACTTCAAATTTTGTTGGGTAGGTCCACGTCCACCTCCCCCTCTAGAGTAGATTTACTTCACGGGCAGTATTTCAAAATTAATTGCTTCAAAAGATGAAAAAGAAGATGCCTTTGCAGTGAATCAGTTAGGCAGTCACCTGGCAGAAGAAACACTAGATGAAAACCACAGAGCAAAGAAAGCGTATGTGCTCTAGGTTATGAGCATATTGGATACAAGACTAACATAGCTGGCCCCTGAAGAACTCCAAATATTTTAAGATTCTTGTAATTTTGAGGGATGATTCAAAACACTGCATCATTGTAACATAAAAGAAATTCCTGCACAGGGATGTGAAGCTTTTCTGCTCAGTTGCTCAAGGCCAGAATGAAGGCTTAAAATAGCCATTGCTGACTCATGCTATTTCCAACAAGACTATAAAGGGGTGAAGGATCCAAATGGATTTCTACCACACTAAAAGTGCCTGTAGGCTTGGATTTACATGGAGGTGTTACCAAACATTGTTAGGAGTTCTTTCACAAAACATTTTTCACAAGAAAGTGCTGACTGCGTAAACTAAAATTTCCACAGAGACATCAGTTTTGATCATCAATCAGTTTTGATTAAATTTTCATTGGAAGTATTAGTCTAAGCTGATTTATCTGATCTGGATTTTTGGTTGAAACCAATATGCAGAAGGATTAAACCAAACTGTTAGAGAAGTCACCTTTAACATTCATGTTCAGATTACTCTTGTGCCTTCTTCATTACCAAGTCCAGGGAATATTTAGCTATTTAGATAAACTGGAATCGCTACAACTGGAAACCCTATATCTAAATTAGCATAGTGTGGTACAATAGGATTGGATCCTTGGTGACGAGGACCTAACATCGACCTGTCCTGGTTTCAGCTGAGAAAGAGTTAATTTTCTTTATAGTGGCTGGTGTGGAGCTATGTTTTGGATTTGTGCTGAAAACAGTGTTGATAATACAGAGATGTTTTAGTGGTTGCTGCACTACTCAAGGACTTTTCAGCTTCCCATGCTCTGCCAGGTGCACAAGAAGCTGGGAAGGGACACAGCCAGGAGAGTTGATCCAAACTGACCAAAGGGCTATTCCATACCACATGACGTCATGCTCAGTATATAAAGCTGGGGAAGAAGAAGGAAGGGGGGGACATTTGGAGTGATGGCGTTTGTCTTCCCAAGTAACCACTACGCGTGATGGAGCCCTGCTTTCCTGGAGATGGCTGAACACCTGCCTGCCCATGGGAAGTAGTGAATGAATTCCTTGCTTTGCTTTGCTTGCATGCACGGCTTTTGCTTTACCTATTAAACTGTCTTTATCTCAACCCTTGAGTTTTCTTACCTTTGCTCTTCCGATTCTCTCCCCCATCCCATCAGGGGGGAGTGAGCGAGCGGCTGCGTGGTGCTTAGTTCCCGGCTGGGGCTAAACCACGACACGACCCTATACATGTTTTCATAGGTCTTACTTCAGACTAGCTGTAGTCTGGTTTTCTGGGCTGGGCACCCATGAAAGGTTGGAGCACAGTATCGTAGAATCATAGAATCGTTTAGGTTGGAAAAGACCTTTAAGATCATCAAGCCCAACCGTTAACCTAGCACTGTCAAGTCCGCCACTAAACCATGTCCCTAGGCACCACATCTACACGTCTTTTTACCTTCAGGGATGGTGACTCAACCACTTCCCCGGGCAGCTTGTTCCAATGCTTGAAGAAATTTTTCCTAATATTCAATCCAAACCTCCCGTGGTGCAACTTTTGTGACTTCATATCTTTTTACATCTTAAAGCCATAATCCTGTGGTCCCACATATACACTTTCTGTATCTTTTTGGGTAACTTTTTACTTTCATCCAACAGAACACAAGTTTACACGCTCTGAAATTGCTCTGCAAAGTGAATTGGAGTGTCTTAAATAGGGAATAATTAGGAGATTTGATTCAGAAGTGCTGTCATGGTGTGAACTACAATGTTAATGCAGATCTATGAGACAATCTCTACTGTTCACAGAGCAAGAGCATGAACCCAAGCATTTCCAAGCAAGCACCATACTCATTGGGGTATTCTAGAACTTATCTCGATTTCCATTCAAAAGCTCCAAGGGCTTCAAGTGTCATTCCAATACAAAAGAGAAACAACTGGTGGAACTTCCATATTTTCATGAGAGAGAATTCTCATTTCTCTGGACAGCTTAGCTGTTATTGCTATATTACCATTAATACCAAATACCAGGGAAGATGGAAAACCGATGTTGCCAACTCGTACAAAAGTCTCCATTTTTATTAAAATTGCAGTCCTGAAGGCATGTCATTATGTAAGAATCTTGGGTTTCATTTCATGAAAAATAAAAAATTCTTCCCCATGCAGAGAAAAACATGAAAATGTATCCTCTAAAAGAACAAAAGCCAGAAGGCAAACAGAAAGAAATTAAACTGAATTTTTTCAAAGAAGATCTCAGCATTTTCAAGGCAATCTCATGAATTTGATGGAGGAATGATTCTTTTTTGGACTATTTGTTGTCCCAGTAACAACAAGATTCCCCCAAGGTTTTAACTCCACCTCCTTCACACGTTATAAACTACGACATGTCTGGCCTTGCCTCCTTAGTTAGAATTAGCTAGCATGCTCTTGACATTGTATAAGGCAAAGGCTGTTGCCTCCTAGGCAAAGGGCATAAGGCCTTTGTCCAACCCATCCACACTGCAGCAAGGACAACCCGGTTCCTTGCGAAGATGTCATGCTAGAGTTGCGTGAAGTATGGCAGGGCTCAGACTAAGCCTATGCCTGAATATCTGCTTGTGTGTATTCAATACAGCCAATAAAAAGAGTCTCAGCATGTTATTAGATTTAGAGCCACACTTGACTGACAAACATGCCCCAAGGGGGGTTGTCTCTACTAGCAGAGCCTCTGAATTGGTACTGGCACATAAGTAACCAGACTTGCTTGTCCCTGGTTTTCTCACTGAAGAGGGTGGTGGGTTTTGCCATGAAGTAATACACCTGATTTGAGAAGAATTAATACATTTCATATCTGCAGTCACCAAGCAGAACGGCTTCCAGCTAATGCCAATTTGATGCAGAATTTGAATAAGGTTCCTACCATTTGCCTTACGCGAGGCAAAACTTTCTGTAACGCCCGTTCTGAGTTGCACCCTAGCTTACACAGGATACAGAAAACAATCCCAGCGGCTGTGACATGTAAGTAAAAGGAAAGCTATGAAAGACTTTCATATGTTGGGCTTTATTAGGTTAAGGATACAGTATTTCCCAGATTATATGCAACATACAAATTCCACTTACCAAAGCTTTTCCTTCATTATTAGCTTCTGGATAGTGTGGGTTAAGCTGGAAAAGAAAAGAAGTCAAATACTATCTTGATAGCTTTTAGACATTTCAGTACTTAGGGGAGAGGGGTTGGTTCATCCCTCTATTATGCATCCACCCTGCAAAAGGACAGTGGAGTATTTAGAAGCAGTATGAGAACGAGAGTATAAGTACTACCAATTCAACTTCTGACTGACTTAACTGGCTATGTCCTCACTTCAAAAAAGTCCATCTTGCAATCAAGCTTGTTAACTCAAGAGAGGAATCTCAAATAACCAAAACCAAAAAGAATGATGGAGAAAGCACAGATAGTTACTAATCTAAACACAGCAAGTTACAGCCACCCACACACATAAACATGCAACGACTTCCAGGATTGACCTTGAGCAGATATATTGAGATAAAAACTCACATGCTTCAAGTCTGCTGAGATTTTACAGTAAGACAGTGAACTCAGAAAAAACACATCTTTTGAAACAGGAATGGCAATGCCACTATAGACAAGTGTTTAATTACCCTGTGATTCTGTTTAACCATTATTAATGGGAATAATATTTTCTATGTCATACCAGGATTATCAAGCATTAATTAATAACTAAAGTAGTATGAGAAGCTTGGATGAAAGACACTATATAATAATAAGTGTAAAGTATTACTATTTAACAGTGTTTAATATGATTTTACTTTTGACAAGGGAAATATGTAGACTAGAAAATGAGGGATTATGTAGGCAGATATATACTCAAATAAACAAACACACATACACCCACACACTGGCTGCACATGAAACCTTTCAAGGTTTGACTTACATAATGAAACAATTTTGCCTCAATATTTACCATATTCCCAGAAACAGGATATGCCTTCAAAATGTTGAAAATGCTGAAGTGAAATTATTAGTTATATAAGGTAATTTCATTTTTAAGCAACAACAGCATGTATACATCTTACAGGTAAGTACAGTCATTTTCTTGGCTTGAATTTGGCATTACCAGCGTGGAAGAGCCAGAAGTGAATTGCACAGTATACCAGTAAAACTTTTCAATATCATGTCATCATACATCTAACATTACACAGACAACTATTGTGAAGAGTTTTTAAGGTTACAAGGTTTTTATTAATACTCTATCATTTATATCCCTGTACACAAAAAAGCCAGCTCCTCTCCACATCATGAGTCTGAAGGAAGGAGGGAAACGTTTAGATATTCCTAAAATTGCTGAAAATACCTTCCCTCTGTATCATGACTTGATGTGCTAACACAGAAATGATCAAAGGTTTGTTCTCCTGTCTTCATTTCAGTATTTGCATTAGCCACTGTGTTACCCTCACAAATCTAATTTAGAGAGCCTGCTTTCCTCCCTGCATTGACACCTATCCCATTGACACCCACCCTTGCATTTTGCTCCTCCATGACATTCTCACAGTCTCCTAGCTCCAGCTCCCACCTACTTCTGTTATATAGCAACAGGAATGGGAGATGAACACTGAACAACAGACAACTAGAAGATACACATATATACATACATGTATGTATACATATATATGTAACTGTTTTCATATAGTTTTGGTTTCTTCATAAGTTCTCACACTTTTTTCAGCATTACCTTTGTTCACCTGTCACCTTAGAATAATTCTAGTTGCCAATTCTAACAGCCAAGCTCACCTCTCTACCTTTGGTCCTCCATCAAGAACAGAGAAAATTATCAGCCAGTGCTCCTTAGTCACAGCCACGCACAGTGGCCTTCCAGCACAGGTGCAGAGAAAGTACAGAAAGGCTAAATTCGATCCTACCTTCAGATTCTACTGGTTGTAAGCAAGCGAGAAAAAGTCTGGGTCATCTCAGGTTTGTCACTAGACTCAGCACAGAGAACCGTGCACCAAGGAAGAGATCTTCAAATGGAATAAATCTATGATGTTTCATTGAAGGACCCGAGTGAATACAGTTGTCTACCCAGTATGAACTGGCCCTTGAATTCTGTTATTCTTCAGCTGTTTGCTTTCAACGTAATGATGCTTTTAAAAAAAAAAAGCATATAGCAACAACAGGAGAAACTAGAAAAATCTCTCTCCCATGCCACTTCTTGCCTACTTTAAAAATGACTAAGCAGATTGCCCTCAAATTTCCAAAAAGGTTCACTTGTGGACAGAGGTTAAGGGAGACAGAAGGCTCAAATGAAAAATAAAGTGCAACCTTAATGATGGTTTTTCTTGCCCCACCATAACAGAAATAATAAACCTAAAAAGATGTTGTTTAGAGAAAGTTCTGAGATGCTGACATTAAACAGTAAACACGATGCAATGCAGTTTTAGGGCTGATGCTCATGGCCATTTTTAGCTGTGCTGAGCAGATGCCACTTTCATTTTCTTTTCAGCTGAGGTTGCTGGTGCTGAGCATCTCTGAAAATCAGACTATTAGCTGTTATCCCATACTATATTCTCCAGGTAGACGGGCATAAATCATGTAGTGTTGTATGTCATATTACACCTGTTCTGAGTACTTTTCAATATCCAAGTACAGCAGAATGAGTTAAGGACACAGTGACAGTCTTAAGACTCCAAAATCTATTGATTTTTCTGATTTATGTAAGATCACCTCCATGTTCTTCAATAAGCCTCCAAAACAAAAGAATCCTTGAAAATAACAACATTAATAGTTTTTTCCTTGCTGCTAATGAAATCAAGTAAAATTATTTGCAGGTATTTAGAAAGCAAGAACACTATGCTAAAATAGGCCTCATTTAAGCTTAACCATCGTCAAGCTTTTTTGTGTCATTGGATGCGTTGAAGTGGCAATGTTACTGAAGTGTAGCTGAAATACAGTGCTGTGTATTTCCATAAAATGCCTCTGGAAGGTGCATGCAGGCAATACACAGTAAGAACATGATGCATTGTAAACTGCAGAGCTCAAGCAAGTGTGATTGTATAAATCATTATTGTAATATCTTCACTATATGTTTGGGGGTTTTTTTTAGAGTATATCTCCAACAGCTTCTTTTCCAATGCAGAATAATCCAGAAATCCTAATCCTCCACTGCTTGTTTTTCAACAAACTTAGGTACCACCATTTTTCACCTTTCCATGGATGGGAGAGAAAAAGGTATCACAAAATCAAAGTTCAGCTTCCTCATGGCTGAGAACTAAGTATCATCAAAGACCTTGAAACTCATTTAATGTTATGGCACACTCATGAGACTCACTATAATATCCCAACTCTCCCTCATTACGTAAAGCCACATAACCTAACCACCTGAGTAAATGGCAATCGCTATATGGTGGTCGGGAAGGTGCAATCTACATCAAGTAGCACAGACTGCATTAGTAGAGAATAACTAGGGAAGGGCAGAGGAGAGTTCACATCAGTGAAGCAGTGAACTGGCCACCTGATAGTAGTTGTGCCCGTTCTTACTCCACTGCCATGCAGAAGGCCAGCTCTATTGTGGGGATTTTGCAGTTGGGCAAGGCTAAGGTAGTCAGGTCTCACAGCTCCAATTACAATGATTTATGACACCACAAACACTGCATCTTTTTCAGCTGCTTATTCTTATGAACCCAGACCCAACTCTACATATCCTCCAGCCTACGAAATATCTCCTAAACTCCAGAAAATGGGGCTACCACATCAACTTTTATTTCACATCACAGCACCATGGAAGACATCATGGTTTCACACACACAGGCTAACAGTGCACACTGACTTAGGTGCTGCATGAGATTTTCCTTATGCTACAGCCCTATCAACAGGTAAGTACCACTGTTACTGCAAATGCAATTTGCACAATATAGTTCACAGGAAGTATCTGGGACCTCAATTTGTCTTGGACTCAACCCACTGGGGAGAAGAGAGCTTGGAAGCAGCCTAGCAAACTTGTCAGCAGACAAGGACTGTCAGTGCCGTGAGAAGGCAGCCACCACCACCACACAAGATCATGTTTTTAAACACTAAAATCATTGACTATTTTGGCATTTATAGGAAGATTTGCAACTACAGAGAAGATAATACATCCTTTAAATCTAAACAGAAATTGCATTTACTTGCACACTTTTCTAAGAAGCCAAATTCCCAACTCATGGGCTACAGAGGGCATCTGCAAGAGCCTGAAGGTCAGGGTCAGCATTGCAGGTGGTCCTCCTGGGTGTATAAAAATTGATGTTTCTTAGATAGATTTCATGTTCAGCCTTTGTACGTGGTGGCATGTAAAAAGAGCAGACGTATGAATGCATACATACACCAATATACTCGTACTGTGGGAGCACCAGAAGGCCCCCAGTAGAGAGTATGTGTGACAAACACATAATAGAAGCCAGCTTTTACAGGTGGAAAACTGAGGTATAGACAAAGTCTTTAACCATTTCTGGTTAAAATTATTTGGAAGGGCAAAGAATCTCATTCCTGAATTTTTGCATAATGCCCTCCTAATGTGATCATCCTCCTGTAGAGTTTGCATAGTAGGAAGACGACTTTCACCTACGTGTGTTTGTGTGTTATTTCTGGTATTTGGTGCTCAGAGAATGCAAGTGCCCTGCTAATCCTGAGAGGTATCCTGTTAGATCAAGTGCCAGAAGTCCAGGATCTGCCACCTCTACTGATGACATCTCTATTGATTAAAGCTAGTCAAAGTTATATCCTAAAGTTTTCAATACATAAGACACTGCATAATCTCCTGAGGTTCTACTATTGAGCAGAACAACTTCTCACTAATACGTTATTCCTGGCTTTAATTTTATTTTTGCACCTTCACATGGTAAGATATGCTTTACAGTCCAACAACTGAATTATAAATCTCAGTCCATACTGTGGACAGTTCGACATTTCACCTTTATACTGAATGCTGCTTTCCTAGACAGAGGAATGCATGGAAAGTACCCAAACAGGCTATTTTTGGACACTCTTAATTAAGAAGGAGAGAGAGCAATTTGGGGAAAGAAACACCCATGCTGATTTTAATCAAATTTTGTTGACTAGGTAAAGGATATTTAAAACATCTCGTCAGGGAAAGAATTAGATTGCCAAATTTCATCTAAACGAGCATTTTAACAACTTGATTAAAACCCACATTTATGAAGGAAACCCTGACAGACAAAGAATAAAAGGATCTAATTCAATACACGTAAACAGTTCCCATTTCATTTGATAACCAGCCTGTTAACACACAGCCGGTTACCCAATCAACAAGGGCAAGTGTTTCAGGAAAAAAAGCCACCACAAAAGAAAAAAATCCACTTCTCAAATCTTTCATCTTCATTAGGCTTGCTTTGTTCTTTGTTAATGTCATACTGATTAGTTTTCAATAAATCTAAAGGACTTTTGCACAATTTCAAAGACTTCAGTGGTATTCAAAGGACTTTTGCCATCTTATTAACTTGCTGGAGAAAGACTGGCTATGACTACCTCGATAAACCCCATTCAACACTGCCACAGCATTGGCACAAAGTTCCCGATAATCATCATCTGAAGAAAGTTTAAAAATCTTAAAAGGCCTTTCATTTCAGGATTGTATTTTGCTGCTGTTTTGCTTATGAGCCGTCCTTTAGCAGATCAGACGAGTTTCCAGGGAGTGCTGGAAGAGGTGAATCTTTTTGTCCGCTTCAGGCCCCCCATGTGGCACAAGCAGAGTGAAGTGGGCAGGGACAGCGTGGGGGAGCTACCTGCTAGTCAAAAACTGGGATGAGAATCAGCTCTGACACCAATTAGCCACCCTCATCATAAGAAGAAAGGATAGGTCGTCTTAATGGCATTTTTAGCTGCTTCGGTATGCCTAAATCACCACAGATTTAAAGGTCTCACATCAGCAGCATAAGCTGGAGCTGCGGCAACATGTAGCTCTACATTAGGCTAGGAGAGAGCGGTGACTGGGAGATCCCCCTGCTTCTACTGTGATCAAGGGCAAGAACCTGACCACCCACCGACGCCTGGTGCTCAGTCCCACACAGCCATATCCCATTCTGCAGAGGAAGTTAAAGAAAGGAAAATGTCTAAGGCATCCTTTAGTCTAACCTGAATGCTGGGCCATAACCTCAGCATGAGCCTCAGCGACTCCATGCCAACATATGCTACATGAAAAAGCACCCTCATCTTTTCAAGGGTTATGTTCTAAATATTAATATCCCATATGCCTTCCAGTGATTCTCCCAGAAATAACTAGGGATGATTGAATTAGACATTACTGAAATTTATACCATTAAAAAAAAAAACCAAAAAAAAAACCCACATAAAAAAAAAAACAATTAAAACAACAATTAAAAAAAAAACCCCACCATGAGGGAAGCCTTCTAAACCTCCATCAAGCATCAAAAATAAAGAAAAAGAGGCACAAATATAATTGAATAAAAGCTTCTTAAGTAATCTTGAAATAATAACAAAAAAAAATGCACTAAAGAACAGACCACATGTCTACATTTGCTGTTTTGGAACACATCAAAATGCAATACCAGCAGATGTTGTATTTTTAATAACAGAAGCAGTCCTTATAATGACTAAATGACAATAAATGCTGCATTAATGGCTTCACAGTTCCCTTCCTCCTAAAGCTCATATGTATACAAACACAACTCAAACACAGCCAACTTCAGACAGGACTGAAAAAGCCTAGCTGAGCACAGGCTCACAGATCACTACTGCAAAACTAGTTGGCTGGGGGAAAAAAATCCTTCCTCCAAGATCCAGATTTCTGAAGGTATTTGCACACCAACAGATGCAAATGTTGTTCCTAACTTCCACCCATGTCAAGACAAGTCAGGCCAAGAAATTTAGCTGCATTCTCAAGATTCTGAAAAACCTTGGAAAATCTAGCCCTGGGTTTTGCTAAATGGACAGCTTCTAACTCTGTCACTTTAAAAAGCAACATCCACGTCCCTGGAACTGGTCAGACCAGCTCTGTAAATCAGTAATCCATTCTCCTCCTCCTCCTCCAGTCTCTGGATCTCTTCCATCCCTCCATGCAAAGCTGTAAATTATCCTTCACTCCTTATAGTGCTTTAAAACAAAATCACACTCCTCCTATGAGACAGTGAAAAATAGAAATAAGGCTTATGGTGCTGAGTTCACCCTGTTGCCTTGGCAAGCCCTTTTTCTTAAAAGAACCTTTAATCACTGAGCCCAACAGATAGAAACTAATCAGAATGCTGTATTAACATTTAATGAAGAGACTGGAAAAAAATGACTCAGAAGATTTTGAAGCAATCTCCAGGTAAGGTCCTGCAGTGCCAACAAATTAAATGTGTGAGCAGATGCGTGAAGGCCTTGGTGGATGCTGCCATCTCCTGGTACCTTCTCTGGCTTGCAAACTGTTATCCTTGAGCAAAAGGTACCTGCACATCTTAAACAAGGCCATTTTTATCCAGTTATTTGCCTTACTGTTTCTAAAGGCAGAAGGAACCACAGAGCATTTACCACTATACTCTACTCCTCTGCATGAGCTATACGATCAGTGAATAAATAAATTTTGCTGTGAAGGCTTGCTTCCATGTCATCCCAAAGAATACCACTGGCAAACAAGGGTCTCTTTTTGCTTCCGGAACACAAAAGATCTCTGAGTAGTCCAGTTTCCAAAAACTGGATATCAAAAGGCCTAAATTATGGCCTTCAAATATTCACTCTCAGTTGCCTTAATAAAACATCCTATGCAGTACTCCATTTTCCACAGCAGTTTAAGAAGGTAAAAGAAAAATAAGTTCATAAAACTACAGAGAAAGTTTATCCAGGGCTCCAAGGGGTTAACCCTGGTTTATAGCCTCAAGTTTAAGAACTGATTTCCCTTCTACATTTTTTTTTAATCTTAGCTAATGCTGAGGATACTATTACTCATACAAATATGTAATCTTTCTTAAAATCTCATTAAATGCTTTGTTTTCTATTCTTGTGGCAGCAAGTTCCACTTCTTTACTATGTCCTATTCAGAAGGCAGGAGAGGATTATTTTCTATCAATATTAACTTGAACATGCACTCGGCTATCGTCACCATGATCCAAATCAAGTGATCACTACAACAGGATTAAACTTATTATCAACAGTATGGCCCTGTCCACCCAGATAAATGCATATTATAATGATATATATCATATAGCAGGCTAATATTTTTAATACTGAGACATAACAGAAATCCATTTAAAAGAATGTAAACCAAGATTAACAGCAGTTCTCAATTTAAAGTGAATGATGTACATAAGCTTCTCTGAAAAGAAACTTGGGCAATTTTGACAGAAAAGTAGGGTGAGATAATATGGGAAGAAATTATTCAGGAAAGACAAGAGAAATGTGAGTAACTTTTATTAGCCATTGATTCAAGGGTTCTCAGCAAGTGGTTTACACCACCACAGGGTGAAATTCAGCTGACAGTCCCACAAGGCAAGACCTTTGATGCTGGCTTCAGCAGTTCCTGTTAACCCACCCCAACCACTTGTGCCCCCGTGCCTTAGCTCAGTGGCCCTGTTTACAGCACAGACTATTCCCTCTTTCCCGCACCCTGGAGTCTGCGCCAACACCACCTCAGGGACAGCACACTGTATCACGGGACCGCAATCAAATACCTGTGGAAACACGACATTTCTGCAAGCCTACATTGCCACTGAAGTGCTCTTACCACTGAACTACAGCCTTGATGAGTGGGACTGGACTTCCTGTTCAGTTTAGAATATTCATATAATTGTCATTTCATCTCATGTGCATGTAACACTGTGCTGCTCAGGCCAACTGGCTTCAATCATTCCTACCTTCAAAATAAACATCATTGAGCATCTAGTGCTAAAACAACCCCAAAGCTGAAAGTATGTTTCATGTGGGATTTTAACAAAAGAGTTTAGAACAAAACTCTGATCAGAGTTGATCCATTTTACAGCTTAAACCCTGTACTTTCACTCTTGCAGGAAGAAGAAAGCAAACCCTATAAGAAAGCCAGAGGAGTTTTCCAGTGGGACATGCATCGGGGATGCACATCAGATTGCTACTTCTGCCTAAAGCAGCTAGCTAGCGGACAGCTTTATCTCTGTGACTTGTCCATCACCAGAATATGTGCTAAAGAGCTTGCCATCCCAGTTATCCTCTACAAGCCATCTATAAAGTATATTCACATGTAGAAGTTAAAAGCAGCTGTTATGGAGGCTTCAGACCTACAATGGTCAAAGAAGTCCAGGAGGTGGCTGCACAAGTGAAAACTGTTAGAGGAAGTCCAAACCCATCAGGTCAGTATCTGAGACACCCTTGGTCCCTGAGCATATAAATGCTCATGTTCCACTGACTTCAAAGACAAGGCTACTCCTGAGAGCTTTACTGAATGAGGGCCTTTATATGAGCAACTATTTGGTTTAATGAATGAAGCACACTACAAGTCAGAAAAAGTATGTTTGGTTCTGCCATTACCTCTGAGCTCATTGCTTCAACCTATTGCATTGGCCAGCCTGTTCTCACTCTTCTCTTTCATCTAGAAGAACTTCAGGGCACAGATTACCTTTTGGAGCAACACCAGTACTCTATGCACTACCTTGGAAGACACAGTAATAATCTGAACCCTTGTTTATGGCCACAATTTTATAGAATCACAGAAGGTAAACATTAAGGCTGCCATCTTACCTGCATTATCTTAATTCATTTAGTATAGTTTAGTTAATTCAGTGTTAAAGACAATTACCTCACCAGATTTACTGCCCTATCTTGGCCAAGGTATCTAGTAACTCTAGTTTAGTCTATTCAATTAAGTAAAACAGAATTATCACAGATTTTTCCTTACAAATTCTGCACTGAGGTTATGTACGTGTTCACAATGTTTCACAAGCAATGTACTGTGGTTTATCTATTGTCTACTGCAATATCTGAGACTAGCACGTGATTTGATATTTGCATATAAATTTTGTGATTATTTTAGCAATATTCATCTCACCTGAGAAGTTCGATATGAAATGACAGACTTACCCTGCATTTCTTGTGTGTGCATGTATGTATGCATGGGCACACATATTTCTGTTTAACATCCTCATACAGCAAGTGTTAATAGTTTCAGTACAGATTATCCAGTTTAGAAATCACAGAACTGGAACTGCTATACATGGAGAACAATATTAAAGGTGCATGTTTTCGTTCAGCGCAATCAATAAGCTGATACTCAGTTCAAAGTGACTTTTATCCTGGTGATTAGAATATTGAAAAGGTTAGGTGTGTTCATGAGAAAGGCACAGCTGTGTGGTCCCAACCTGCAGCATTTAAAAGGCTGTTCAAGTAAATTGCAGCTCGCTCCCACACACAGACAGATAGATTTGGGTGCATTCTACATGTGGTACATGCACTGAAAAGACTTTAAAAAAATTTGGGAAAGTCTTTGTTACTTTGAAGCATTCAATTTTCACCTAACCTTACAGCCTCTCTTCATAAATATAAAAATTCAAAATAACTTGGGTCATTTTGCTGTAACCAGGGCTAAAAAAAGAATCCTCTACAAAACTTTTTCTAAAAGACTGCTAACTCTGTGAAGATGAGAATATAACTCGGCAGCCTGGATCTTAGCTTGTGGCTTAGTGTCTAAATCTCCTGCTAAGGATCTGGCTCAGCTTTCGGGTGAAATCAAGCCCTTCTGACACTAACAGCAGAACTCCCACTATCTCCAAATAAGATAATTTCTCTTTCCAGTTTTTCAGCTGAGTATTTGGTTCCACTTTTTTATTATTTCAATGTTTTGGGTATGTCTGAGCCAGTGGCTTCAGGTTTCCAAATGCCAGACATGGAGGACACATTACCACCTATCCAGATTTCCAATGTCCCAAGTCTTACCACCAAACACGAAACCCCTTCTTCAGCATATCCCTCCTGTGACCTAAGTCAAGGAGTGTAATGTGTAATGTGTAAGAGCATACATGCATCTGATGCATCAGACCATGTCTCCAGGATGTGCATGGCAGTAGGGGAATGACAACGCAGCTATGTGCAATTAGCAAATATCTTCCACTGGGTCTCTTTTAGCAGTGGCTCTTTCAGGGTGGCTCACCTTCAGCCCATAGTCTAGTAGTAGGGTCTAGGTTGCTCTATGGTATTAGCAGGTCTTAAGGAAATTCAAAGCATATTAATGAAAATTAGCCTAAGTAATGCCAAGTGGAAAGAGGATTAAAGGAAACGGTACTACTTGAGACTGTGTCAGAAGTCCGAGGTATCAGAGGACCCTTAGTCTTTGAAAGGTAATAAAAGCTGGATGACTGTGGTTCTTAGGAACATGGAATTTAGGACTTACATATCCTGACTTCATTCTCTCAAGTTCCTAAGAATTAGATTTACAAGTACTCACCTATATGTTTTGTTTACTGAACAACTGTATTGCCCCACTTTTTTTTTTTTAAACTTACTTACTGTAGTATTGAAACACCTTTACGTTTATTAGTTTTAAATTCCTGAATTCTCTGGGGCAAGTGTCTTGAATTTTCTTAGTCCCCAGATCATCCCCTGGCCTCAACAAGGTGCAGTGGCATCCCTTCACTACATGGCTCAGACCCACTGAGTCACAAATCAGGCTGACCAGTTACATCTGGCACAGAAAGCCTCAGAGAAAAAGAGAAGGCACAGCACTGCTCGCACAAGGTACAAGCCTAACTGCGGAGGAGCAAAAGGAGACACCTGGGTGAAGGACACTTCTGCTCATTGTCTGAGACTTGACCCATGCAAGATTCCACTGCAGAAGTCTCCATGGTACAAATCAAGCTGATTTTACAGAAGGATGAAGGAAGGAAAAGATGGTTATAAACAGTGATTAATCCTGATTTACAACAGCTCAAACTGTGACAGAAATTGTATCATTAGCCAACAACAGAATGCTTAAAAGATTGGTGAATTTTGTTTATGTGTTTGTACTTACTATTCCACTCTAGATATCATTATCATGGAAGCTTAAACAAAATCAGGTCATGGCAATGTGTGACGCTGTTGATAATCCATACCATGAGTAATCTTCCTGTGCTGCAAGAGCACAGATAAGTGTTCAGTAAGCTTTGCCCAATTGATTTAAAGTTAGTTCATGCACATTAGGTGTCTGCCTGCCTGTTCATAAATCTTTGGCGTGTCTGTCTGGCTGCTGTGTTGTGCCTGACACATGAACTGTGTAAAATACAGTTCACAAGTTTTTATTACATCAGTACCTTTAATATCTCCACCAGCAGGTATTTTATACTTCACAGATACAGTAGATAATGCTGCTCTCCAGTAACAACGTATCACCTCTGTTCAACCCAAATGCTCTTCCAGCTCTCACCCTACTGTGCCCATTGTAGTCTCCATATTACGAGTCTTCCTGATGGGTATTTCCTTTCCAGAGGTAGAAAGGACCTAAGCTCAGGTTTGACATTCACTGTAGCGTGACACCTCTTCACATGGAGATTTTTCTCTTGAAAATCCCTGAGCAGATGAGGTATGGTGGGAGAAGGAAGCCCATCAGAGTGCTTGATGCCCTTCCTGATTCTCCATCAGCCTAGCTAGTCTAAAAAAAATCTTTCTACTAGGACCATCTCTCACTGTAAGCAGAGAGGAAAAAGGAACCGTCTGTTAGGTCGGAGTACTGGTTGCCACTTGAAAATTAGCTATTATTAGCCAATATTAACTACACAATAAAGCCAGTTGGCTTCAGCCAAGCCAAAGTATTGCTACAGTATGGAGGCAGGAGCGTAGAACAGAGCAGTTAAGGCATGTCAGCCCGCTGCGTTTAAAGGGATGATGCTCTTGGCCTATCAGGTTTCTAACTTACACTGTGAACTACTGCTAAAACCAATGAAAAGATCCAAATTATGTTCAGTCTTAGATGGAAAATAATATCAGTATCTGTCCTGGTGGTCCACTGTTTATGTTTTGACACTGGTTTTGACATAATTAGAAATAAGTAAAGGTTTGATAGCTCCTGTTTGCTCTTACTCTGAAATCAGTGCAGGCTGTGACAGGAGCTGGAAAGTGAAAGCAGCACCCTGGGAATACTAAGGACTTGTTTGCATATGGAAGCTGCACTGCTGTAAACGTAACTCAATCCAGTTAGAGCAAGTCTTTTTTCAGGGATTCCCTAACATATAGTGATTTGTATCTGGCTCTTGTAGTTGTCAATTTTCACACTCATGCTTGCAAGCATAAGTCAAAGAGGCAGTCCTGCACAGACTTAACTAAATCAGTGGGAAAAAAAACTACTTTTCATTTAATTGATATAACTTGGACGCAGACAAGTTCTAATAGGGATTAGATAAGACTTAAAAAGTTCACAGCTTCTTGCAACCAGGGAAAAATCCAAGGCTCTCCCATTTCATAAACTTGGTATTATCTGCTCTCTTTCAGCTTTTCAAGAGCCCTATTTTACTTTTAAAGACAATTATGGGTCTTAAAAGATGTTAAGCAGAGAGATAAATGAATCCAAGGATTTTCAGCATAAATATGGTAGATATTGAACAGTGGCGTTTGCCCTGGCTGCCATGACAACAAACAGCAGATTCAAGATTCAACAGCATAGTTGAAATTAAGGTTATACGTTGTCTTGAACTCACCTACTAGTGTCCTGTAGTTCAGAAAATTTTCCTTGCAACCCTTGGATACAGCAATACAGCATGACACAGCAGTGCACATCCAGTTCTCCCCATTCAGACCTGATGTGAGATCTTTTCAGAGACCTACATTGTGGACCTACCTACTATGGCATTTCTGAATTAGCAGGTCCATGTATAGTACTTGGTTAGGCACCACACAACCACTTGTTTAATTGACATTCTTACCTCTGCAGCTAAGTAGTTTCCAGTTGCCAAATGCTTAAATCTAAACAGGCTGTTCCACTGTCCTGCCCCTCCCCGGCAAGGGTCATGATGGACAACCTAAAAGAAGAAGTACAGATTTTAATCGTGCTCCTCAAGATCATACTTAGATCACTGACATGTCTTACAGTTCATTCCAAATAAAAATATGTAAACTATATAATTACATATAGTCTACCACAGAGAGGAATTCTGTGCTCATACTAAGCCCACCATAGATAACAACTACTTACACTTATTTTTTGACACGTGCCAGGAAATACTCTTCCTATTACCTTCCATGTTTTCATTAATCTACTCCCTGCAAACATGATGAGCCAAATTTTGCTTTAAAGTGACATGGTGTGAATCTGGAGCTCAAGAAAGTAAGTGGAGCTGCTCTACACTTACACAGGCACTACTTAAAAGCAAAACTCAAACCTTCTTACATTGTTGCACCACTTACACCAGCTCTATTTTTGACAACACTAGGGGCTTCCGATAAATTTTCCTTCAAGTGATAAAATATCCCCATATTATTTGAAATATCCCAGGTTGCTTCTTTTTTCCCCTTGACTGAGCTGTAGGTCATTGGCTACCTTCAAACCTAGCAGTGCCTGTCTCTCCTAAGGAGTAATCTCAAACAACTACAAGTGCAATATACTCTATTCCATACAGTCCTTATGCAGACAAAAATCAACCATTGCCTGAGTAAGGAGCTCTGTTTTAAATGCACAAAGTTTGTTCAGCACATACGAACTTCTGGGTATAGGAGTTACACTACTGTAATAGCAAGGGTTTCAGATATACCAGTTTCCAATGTTCCTCAGTTAAACAAAAATATATTTGCTAGTCATCTTCTCAAAATCACCCCCATTCAGGAACAACACCTTTATTCAGCCTGCCTTTAGACAGATGTTGATAGGACCTGTTGCAGAAGAACAGACTCGATCACATTTGTGTGATTTCTTGACAGTCATTAATTTCAATTTTCTATATTGCACATGGAGTCAAATATAAACACCCAGAACTCAGGATACATGAGTGTCATTTGATTGGCTTTGATAAAATCACACCATTTACGTCAAGTCTGAATTTGACTCTTCATCATTTTAGTGCAGGTAATATAGTAAGAATCCTCTCTCCACACACGCACAGCAATAAAGCACCTCTTCAGTGTTCATCCCACACAAACCGCTTCATAAAATAATAATAGTTACGGGGAGGTGTATGATGATATCAAGAGGCTACGAATGATTCGTGTTGTGGTAAAGTATTTTTATTGAACCCTGGCCTTCACGCCCTAAAATATTTATAAAAAGAAAAAAATACCTCTATTTCCCACAGTGCTTTAGAACTCGTTGCAGAAGTGGCTGACTGACGTAATGTAGTACGAAGGAAAATATGTTGTTTCTTCTCATATTCGTCACAGGTCAGAAACTTCTCTTGCTCTGCATGAAACAGCCTAACAACATCTCCCTAAAGTAATATGAAAAAGAAGCATTATTAAGTGGTAGGCAAAGCCGCTAGACTCAGCCGCTAGTACATATCTGTACTAGCTCCAGTGATGTCAACATAGCTGACATGAAGAAAACATTTATTAGGTTCCTGTTGCTGGAGCAGGTACCAAGTGCAGAGCGTACAATCTCGGCACTGAGTCTGGCAATCAAACGAGATAATTCAGTCCTGCAGGAGACCCATGCACTCTTGTGAAAACAGAACTTGTTTCAGAGCACTGCAATGAATAGTGGGCAACAATTAACCTAAAGGTGATTTTTAATTCTAGCTAACTTTACTAAATGGATTTTTTTATCTCTAATCTCTTTTAGTATTTAGGGAAACCGAACAGATTTTTCTAACATCATATTATCTCATCTCCTCTACTTGGCAACCAAAACCAATGCCCCCTGTTTATTTCTTCTGCTGGCATTATTTTTGCTTCCTTCTGCCTCTCCCCAAGGCTTGAAACACTATCCCCAAATGGGTCTACACAGATATACCATTTTCCCTTTCAAATTCTTCCTCAAAAACTGCTGGTACCTTGATATCTACTGAAAAACAGCCAGTTGATAATGACTTATTAAGGTACAAGTGAGGACAAATGAAATGTATTTCTTTAAAATGAAAAAGTTAGTGATTTCAGGGAGTGATCTGGAGGCATGAAGCTGTGCAATCCCTCAGCATTTAAAGCTACATTGTCTTATTACAGCTTTTGTCATCATGCCTCACTCCGTTCTGCAAGCTTGTTATACCTGCTTTTAGCACCTTGGCATAAACTGAAGTGTCACAGCTATTCTGTACAGAGCCCTCATCGTTCTGGGCTTGAACTTCATCTTTTCTCATGGATCCTCAGTTGTCTCTGGGAGGGGAAAGGGGCTGGACGCTAGCACAATCCAGATAATTTCACTTAGACATTAACACAAAGGAAAAATATTCTGGCTGTTGAAGGACAGTAGTGAGGGATTCTCAACAGCTCCATAAAGTCCTAATTTCTTCTGTTATTCACCATGTAATATTTCTCTACAATCAAATACGGCATGATTTTTCAGATTTAAAAAACAACTAAAAAAATCATACTTACTCCTTTCAGTACATCATCTCGATAACTACTGAATTTCATGAACAAAGTTATTTTCCAGCTTGTGTTACAGTTGACAGCATTTACCTTTGGGGGAAAAAACAAACAAACAAACAAACATAATTATAGTCTTAAGGGGTGTTCTTTTCTTTTTGAGACATTTTATTCTTCTAAAAGACCACATCATATCTAGGGTGGCAGGGAACATGGCTTAGCTACGTATTTGTACAGTTCCTAACATGGGTCCTGAAGCTCTCAAGTGTTAATAATAATGATGTTGATGTTGGAGAAGATTCAGTGGGCAAAATGCTACTCTGTCTGTTGACAGCCTACCAAAGACAACTTAAAGAGCTGTTGGAAGAGGACTTACTCTTACATCAGTGAGAGTTTCAGATACTCAAGCAAACCTCACGAAGTTTTCAGTGCCAGGCAGAACTGCGCCAAGAATAAGTATATTTCATCCTGGTTTGTTGAGGCCAAGCTGGAACCAATGTTTAATACTGGCACCTAGCCCATGGTGGGTTCTGGTTACCCGTAAAGAACAATGTATAATACACCTCAGATCAGCAGTTACCCCTCCTCCCTCCACTGAACTCACCTCTTTGCAGCCAGGGTTATCTAGAAGCTCAATGTTGCTGGCATGTAGAGGCTGCCCTGCATTGACTGGCATGAGAACAACTTTATCTCCCACAACCACCTGGAAGTCAGAAATAAAATGTAATTTAGACCTATGTAATTATCCAATAAAATGAAGTAATGTTACATTTTTAGAAAATGACTCAAATGCATGCTCTAGGAATGGCACTCAGTGAATTTATCTGCAGACAATTCACACACCAGCTCTGTTCGCCCATGCCTCTGCAATTGCTTGGGTTCAAGATTTCACACTAATGAATCCTCGCATTCTCAGTAAGCATGTCACCCAGTCCAGCAGAAACTCGAGATCATGAAATAGATACAAACCTATGAATTCCAAGAGCAGTTCAGTTCATCTAAAAGTTACATTAACTACTCTTTATTCCATATATACTGCCAGCCAAAAGGCAGAGAAAGCTTAGAAAAGAACCTGTAGTCAGACAGCAAGACTTTTCCCTCCCTTGCTGTCAGCCAACCTTCTCCCATCAATGTGTCTTTCATTTCACAAAAGCCTTAAAAATTTGCCTGTGACAAGACTTCTTTAGCCCAGTGACTCCCCAGCTCTGTGGACCATCTTCTGGCAAATGTCATGACAGGCTCAGGAGTTCTGCGATTTAGACTGTATGACTGAAATCTGGAAAGGAACATAAATCACTGGAAATTCAGAGAGAGGCGAACACACTCCATCCCCTCTGCTGTTACTCCCTAAATGGTGTTTGGAACTCAGCACAGGCAGCAGGTACATCAGCTGAGAGACCTTGTCTCTATGAGAGGAATTCCTAGCCGACTCCCTACAAGCAAATTCCCATGCCCTTGCAATTCTTTACCTATACAGACAGGGAAAAACAATATATGAAAATGTCTTTGACCTAAAAAATGCTTAAGGCATGCATATGGACAATTCAACTAATACCTGGGAGGAGGAAAAAAATAAATAATTTTAAAAATAAAAGAAAATCAATCCCCATAGATTGGCTGGCACTGGGTCCTGATTTGCTTATGCTGTTCACAGCAATTTTAAGCACACACACATGAAGACAAGCGGCTACATGTGATTTTTGCTATACGAAATGCTGTGCAAGCCATGCTTTCTTTTGGAACACAAACAAAAATGCTTTCTGCATTGATCAGCACATTTCCTGTGAAAAAGCAGAGCCCAATTCAGCCTCATGTAACTTCAACACAGGTGAATTTGGCCCACTTATTGCCAAGGTGAAAAAGAAGGTTGCCTGTTTTTTACCAGCACAGCTAAAATAAACAGTAGCAAAAGACAGTGTCATCATGCTCAGACTACATGTAGAAATCCTATTCGATCCAAGTAATGAGAAAAAGTTCACTAATGGAACCAAAATAATGACAAGATGCCTTTAAGATACATTCCTTATGGAATACATTCCTGCATGCCATGCTTCACACAGACATTACTTACAGCCCATTTTAAGAAGTTATGACCAGACAATTCATTAATCAAAAAACCATCAGGCTTGCATCCTGCAAAGTGGAATCAGGACTTCAAAATTATTGCAAGTACACCAGGACTATAACAACTTAATTAGTAAGAGAGCACATCACTGAGCATCTTATTTAAAAATAAAAAAAAAGGAGGGAAGGTATCTTTGAATGCAAGCCTGTGACTACCATGGAAGTAACCAGAGGAAAGTAAATGTACACAGCTTCTTTGCTGTAGGCACACATCTGAGGAAGAACTGTTATGTGGGGTGATGGCTTCTGTCTCAGTCTCCTCCCCTGCTCCAAGTCCACATCAGTAACCTGCCCTCAATGCTGGCCAGCTCTGCCAGCTGCCACAGAAGCAACAAGATATCCTATGTTCTTTACTTTTCTTCATTTTCTTCTTGCTTCAAACCTCCATAGGTGGTTGGGAAGGAAGGGATAGAGGCAATTTCACAGCACTTGTTTCCTATACACCCCCCACCAGTGATGCAGAAAACGAAAGCAAAATGAAGAGGGAATCCTGTTCTCTTACATATGGCTGCCTTGGGCAAGCTGCAAGTCTGCTCTTTTGTGTTCCTCCCATCCCCTAGCCAGTTGATTTCTGGCTTCAAACAATGCCCCAGCATGCCCAAAACACCCGAGTTGGAGCACTCGCATGCCCACATGCCCATATTTCTGCCTGTAGAATTGTACTGTATGGAGATTACAGAAGACAGAGCAATGTATTCCCAAGGTTTTGCTCTGCAAAATTAAAATTGACACCAGCTCTTTCTCCTGTTCCTTAGCTACCCTTGGGCACAGCTGGCCACAGTATGCTGTAGACCAGCAGTGGGTAATAGTTTGACAGGTCGCTGGGTCTTCTTCCTTACATATAGACAGGAATTCATTGCATCAGACACACAGCTTTTGAGGATTTCATTCCTGATTCCTTTGACAAAACTCTTATCCTTTCTGGTCTAGATAAGAAACTTCCAAAGAATTATTAAATTCATAGTGAAGCCAATGAGAATTCAGCTTTTGAATTCAAGATAAACCTACAGGGTCCTTCAGTCTTAGATGCAGTGGAGTTCTTCCCGCACAAGGTAATTTCGAAATTCATGCAACCTTACTTGTCCATGTCTTGGTGGAGTGGGTACATTGAGAGTGGGAAGAGCCACAGTCAAAGCCGGCTACGTTCTGTCTTCTGGGTGGGGGACCAGCACTGGCATCACTTAGAGCAATACTGTCATTCATATAAACTCAGTAAGCCCACCTGTCAGCTACTTCTACACCATAATCAAGAAGTAGGAGCAAATACTCTCGTAGAGGTGTAGCATATCACACAGACTGGCAGTTACAAAAGGTTATATTAGCTGTGAAGATGCAGTAGCAATGATTTCAGTTTGGCCTAACTATCCAAGTAGGTTACCGGGCACACCGAAGGCTCTCCTACTCCATCTCCATTGCTTTTATGTTATAACCACATCTGCCAGTGGCACTGCTGACACACTTCAAAGATCGGGAGGATCAACAGAACTTTCCCACAGATGGCTGGGCATTCCCCAAGTCCAAGATCACCTCTCTCGGCACGCTGCAAGATCAAGCTTTCAAACCACTAAAATGGCAGACAACTGAAAATGCAATCCACACAGAGCTAATCCTGCTATCAGTGCACATTTTGCTATTCAGTCAAACTGGAAGCAGCTCTGGCGTTAATCAGTCACATCTTCCACTGAAGGAGAGCTGGTATATGCTTAATAAAAGTCTGCATAAAATATTGCAGTTATGCCAATTACTGTAAATTTTCAGCCCTATTTTTTCACTACTTTCATTGACTTGCATAACTAATCAGTTGCTAATGAAGCTAAGCTAACCCTCCTTCAGAAAAATAATTTTAAAAATATTTCACAAGGCAAAACAACTGTAATGACTTACCAGAAAAGTCACACACGTGACTTCCTACATCACAGCTTCCCCCAGACTAAACCACCTTCTTTTCTTTTAGGATATATGGCATATTTGGATCTACCTTGCCTGAGTTATCTGACACAGTAGCAGTCATCCAAGCAGTAATTCAATACTCACTTCTACTGTTCTAAAGGCTTTCTAAAATGTGTTTTCTTAGGGAATTTCCTCGTTATAGCACAGAAACTGAAAATAAAAAAACCCCAAAGTTTCCAAACAGAATAAGGGCCTGATACACCAAGCTAACTCCATGCACCGAGAGGTCAGCAGAAGAAGAAAAGTATACAAAAAAATATAAGTCCTTTAAAAGGTAACCTAGTGAGTGGGTAAAGTGGCCCCAGCTTACGTGGTATTAGGTGCTTTGTAGATGAGTCCCCCAGAAACTAGCCTTTTAATGGGCACATGTCTGGGAGTAACTGAGAGGTAAGCAGTGGGTACAAGGCTGGAGCATCTCTCCGTCTGTGAGAGGCAAATGAAGGATTTCCCCCATCGCTTGCTACCCCTGTCCCCCTTACAACAGCCACCTAGTTTCTGTAACTGTCGAAGGGGTGGAAATGTGCCAGAGCAGTTACGAGAAAGCTACCAAAGGACTAATGTTCAGCACCGGAAGTTTGCAAATAAAATTATCAGATCTGTTTGGGCCTGGCAGAAAGGAGGGAAAACTTGGGTCTCGAAAATTCCCTCTGTAAAATATAATGGCAAGCTCCCAGCTCTGAAAGGCAACACCTGGTGACAGAAAATGAGCAGCAGGCAGGTTCCAAAGGAGGCCATTAAGTTAGGAGTAAATCTGACAGTTTCCCACACAGCCCTTGTAGCTCACAGCCTGTCAAATACAGCCCCACAGGGAACAAACCAGGAGAGAGGTCTGCGGAGTGGGATGTTAACAGCGATCTCTGCAATGATCTGCAAACTTTTCAGACCAGTAAAACCGCTTCCAAATTCTTATGCGCCCACAATAGTGTAAAATTGAATCAAAAACTCTATAGTACTGAGGATGACTTATAAGGCTTAAGATCATTCTGCTGCTCTCAACAGTAAGGGCTCACGATGGCTTTGCAGATCACAACCTGAGAAGCCCAGGTCCTCGCTCTGGAGAGCGTGACATGCACTTATTTCCCAGGCATGAGGGCATGAGAAATTAAGAAGATGCTGAACTGATGTTATTCTAAGAAATTAAGCCAAAACCCTAAAGCAATAAGTCACCTTTTTTTCTTTCCAAAGAGGGAAAGGAATACCAGGTTAATGTTTGATCCACAACACTTCTTTTCCCCAGCTGAAAAGCCATGCAGAGGTGCCCCAGGGGGCTACTCATGTTTGCTGCTTTTCTCTGCAACAGGCTTGGGGAAAAGGGGAGCTTTTCACATACTCTTCTGATCACTGCATGGAGCAGGGAAAGACCATGACTTTCGGGACTTCTGACCAGGAGCTGGGAATGCAGTCCTTCCCCTCCCCACTTTTGATTGCCAAAAGGGGCTGCAAGCAACCACACTCATCCTGGATAGCATCCCAAGAGCTGGGTAACCACAAAGTTAATGAGAGAAAATACACGAGAAAACAGGCATTCCCATCTGCGATGCTGAGAGGGTTCCTTCACCGATTAATTCACAGGGGAGAGGGGCCAAACATTCCCAGCCAGATATAAAACCACACAAGTTCATCATGTGGCCTTCCCAGATGCAGATCTGAATTTTTCACAGCGGGCACTTAACCAAGCCACAGTCAACTGAATGAAGAACTGAGTTTTGATTTCTCTTGATTTTCAACTCTCAGATCTGCAGCAAAGAGCTCTCCTATATATTCTTCCTCTTACCAATATGCAAGACTCCTACTGAAACCTACCCAGAAAAGACCAACCAGACTATCCAATCCAATTCCAATCACAGATTGGAAGCCACTCTCATGTTGAGGGGGGATACAGATTTAAAGAAACCTGATGTATATCCCAGAGACATTCTCTGCTGACCTCTTGAAAAAAATGTTGCCTAAAATATTTTAAAAAAATAACTTTTAAAAAAAATTTTTACTCTAGTATAAACTATGACTTATCAGCTTTGTAAATCTGCACACAACAGGTGGACTTAGCAAAGATGCCCCAGCATAGGTCATCAGAGGCTCAGATGAATGTGGCAACATTTCAGATTCCAGACCATATAATTTGGTAACACTTTCTAGTTACACATAAAAGCTAATAGTCCCAAGCACTGTTTAAAATATTTTTTTTCTGAACTTAATTCATTATGATTTATGCCAGTAGCAAAGAAATCATGTGTCTTCTGGAAACTTTCTGCCTTCTCAGTCTTACACATTCAGTATTTCCACTTACATTGTCACCTTCACTCCTCAGTTTCCAGAACGGCTGGATATAAAACCAGGATCCCTCATTCCCTGCAGCATCCAGAGACACCCGCATAGCATTCTTCTCTAGCAGAGCCGGCAATCTCTTATTGACTGTGAGGTACTTGTTACTTTTTATGTGCAGTAGCTGTGAACAAATAATAATTTTAAAAATTAGTACAGCTGTTGCTTCTTCTCCCTTCAGTCAAAAGAGGAGGCGCAGGTTTTCACACTGTAGTGATTTTTCATAACATATATAAAGACAAAATAAAACTAGAAGAGAGTTACCAAAGCATACTGCAGTTTAGGAAAACAGATGCTATATCTCAGATTGAGAGAAATGTGTCAGCGATCAATTTTGCAGCATATACTACACAGGTAGGGCAAGGGTCCATAACAGTGTTACCTTCAGGAATGTCATCCATTACAGGAAAGTTGTACTGCACTTAAGAACATAACTTCTGTCTCATTTATATGTCATGAAGTACAAATTGCTTTAATGATTTAAAAGGAGCTGCACAGCACCTCTATAATATGATTTTGAAATAAATCTTGAAAATAAAAGATACATATTTACATTCAGATTCTAAACTGCAGCAGCAAAATTTACACATAAAATTTATATTATGATGTATTATTTAAACATGAATATGCAGCATTTCTGGTAGGCTTTAAAACAGACAGAAAAACACAATATTGTAAACTTCACCAAGTTCTGTTTACTTGACCCTTGACAATCCAGATTACAGTGGTTAGTTTCATTTTCACTGTAACCTTGAAATGAAACAACTGTTTCCTTTCCAGCTCTGAGAGAAGGCAGATGGATTTCAATAGGTTTACCTGTATGACATTGCTATATTTTACAATTTCGCCCAACAGCTTTCTGTTCTCGCTTTCATTCTGCTTTTGTTCCAGTTCTGCTGCATGCTGCAAGAGAATGATTATTTCTTTAAACTCTACAAAATCAGTACCTGTATTCAGCTACGGGAACAGACAGTGTAAAAAGGAAATGGCATCTCATTTAAAACACTTCCTCCAACCTGCAAGCATTACTGCACTGAAAATATTAGCACCCGAATCCTGCTGCAGCATAATTTTCTGAACTATAATCACCCAGACCCTGTGTAATGATTCTGGTTTTTTATTACCCAGAATAGAAACTCAGTCACAATTTATGGATCACACCTGAGATGCATGCCATTTCAAAAATTTTCAAGCATGAAAAGTAATTCCAGGTGCTTTATTTCATCCTGAAAGAGGAAAAAGAAGGGCCTATGATTAGCTTCTCCCTCTCACCATTCCTTTTACTTGTTGGGTTTTTAATTGCATACAAATACATTGACTTTATATATAACGAAACAAAACTAGTAGGTCACACATTGCAAAATCAAGGCTAAGCACAATAGTCTGGGCCAAACACAGCTGCAGAACAAACTCTCAGCTCCTAGCTCTAATTGCTGTGTAGCTAGCTCTAGCCACACACCATGTATCTTCCATGCTGTTTTTAACTGGAAGCACTGGCAGCCTCTCCACTGCACATGAAACTATTAACGAGGTTTGATATGACCTTGTTTTCACTTAGTCTTATGCATTCAATTATAACATCAGGCCAGCTCTTTTTCAGACAGAGGAGTTGCACCATCCACACCGTATTTGATGCAAAATAGAATCTGCCCAGTGGTTCAGAGAAGAATCACCTAGGCTGAAAGCAAAGACAACTGCAATTCTGAGGAATTTCCAGACGAAAGCGTTGAAAACATCTCTTTGTCCACCCCTCTGCCTAACTCCTGGAAAGGACTTCTAAAATGATAGCACAGTTTAAACCAGGGCCCACTCCTGATTTTAACAATTCCATTTTTACTTTATAAAATTTCTGAAAGCAATATTTTGCTTACAGCAAAGGCACAATCTGCAGCCCAAAGTAAGATAAAAACCAGGGCACGGGCAATAAATGCCAGTCAGGAGGTAGGAGAGCTAAGGAGAATATAAAGCTGCTACGGTGGCATAATAATACCCATCACAGTGGTTCCCAAGGCACTTGTTATTATTCTTTCTCATTCTGTTATATAATTCTATAGCCTGCGGATTCAGATAAGATTACAAATACAGATGTCTCTTACTTGAAGTTTCTTCAGCAGTGCTGCTTCTGTATGGTTTCCTTGTTTGGCTTGCTTGGCTTTCCAGTACTGCTTCTGGGCTGAATATCGGTTCATAGGACATACCTTGAAAAGGCAGTCTGTGGAAGATTGAAAGAAATACTCATAAGTAATGTTGAAAGACACTTCCTTCATTTGTAAGTAAGCTTTGGTTGGTTTTCTTTTCCCAGAAACGCCTAGATACCAGTGTTTAAACATAGTCACCAAACAGCTTGATGGCAATGATACCATAAACAGAGTGGCAAAACATCTGAGTTGAACCTAAAGCCTTCAGTGCCCCACATGTGCCTGCTCTGTGCAACCTCTGTAAGAGTCCCAGGCTGTGAGCCTGCCATATGCAAAACTGCCTGCTGCTTTATTAGCGCTCTTTGCTGCAGCATAACATTACAGATGCACTGTTTGAAAGCATATGAAACCTTGAAAAAAACAGTCCTGCTTTCTGTATGCCATACATCCGGCTGCCCTGCTCCTTCTGGCACTGCTGAAACAAAGGATTACATGGGCATTCAGCTGCAAGCCACCAAGGAAGTTAATGCGGTGTTCGGGTCTACATGCGCCTTCACTAAGATTGATTAAAAAAACCTAACAGTAAAAACAACAAAGTGACACAAACTGAACACCACCACCGTCCCATAGACCAGGCGAAAAACAGGTAAGAAGGGAGGGAAGGCCACCCAAGAGGAATCGCCCAAGCGGGGTGGCTGTGCAAACGACAACAGAGGAGGAGGTACACCCTGAGAAGACTGCAGCCAAGGGGCAGCCGCGGAGTAAGAAACGAGGAGCAGCAAAGGAAAGGGAGTTGCAACACACTGACCCCCATCCCCTCCCCATCGCCTCCCCACAAGGACCATATGCAGTGTGCAGTGAGGGAGGGGGCTGGGGACCAGGAAGGGGGAGAGATGTGTCCAGAGGGAAGCCAAGGGGTGTTTCCCTAAGTGCTTGTTCAATTGTTCACCTTTATTTCCCAATACCGGAATCAATAATTGAAAGTTAATGTTAATTGGCAATAAATTAAGTTTTGTGAAATTCCCTGACTCAAGACTTTGGGGGGTTTTTTGGGCCAGTGACAGTCCTATAGACTGGAAATAGAGGCCAATGATTCATCCAAATCTGACTACTTTCAGAGTGATAAACGACACCTAGTCTTGCCTGGTCCCAATCATCAACTGCTCTAAAAGCTAGGCTTGAAAGACATTTTACTTAGCAAATGTTGGCAATTGTCCTTTCACACCTCACATGTATCAACTGGCAAGAGGAAGGGACAGGAAAATATTAATTAGCAATCAGAGTTTTGCTGTGAGACTAATAACATACAGGACTGCATCTGTATTATAGTGTGAAACTCCTCCCCAACATGGGTTGCAATTTATAGATGTAAAAGGAAGGTCTGTCCCAAACTATTAGCCCTCCATATTTAACTGTCACAGACGGCCAAGCACTCTCCGAGGACTAATCAACCCCGAGAGGAGAATCACCTCTGAAGAATTTCCTCCCTGCTCCATGTCAGGGTCTCAGGAAGGTAGAGACAGGAGGGAAGCAACTATTCCTACCAGACTCCCAGCCACCCAACTGCAGCACAAGCTAGAGCCAGGTAATAGCGGCCATGTATCCTACTTAGAAGAGGCTTTGCCCCAGGGCTGGATTAAGAATAAAAAAGTTCCTCTTCTGATCCCACCAGCACATCTTGCAGGTGCTGACACCCCAGTTTGGCCAGAATCAGCAATGTCACTTCTCTGCTGGTCATCAGGCAACTTTCTCATAAAGAAGAGACTCTGCAACACCACTGGAAAGCCACATTGCACAGAATATGGCACAGACAGTGCTCCTCACAAAATACAGAAAAGAAAGAGAAAAAGAGGAGAACAAACACACTAGCTCCTTGTGAGCAGCATGAAGTGCTTATTTACCACCGCACTCAACACAGTTAATGGCATACACATCACATAGCAAAGAATAATTTGAAAACAGTTCTCTCTACCCTCAGCTCTCCTGCTGCCTTCTCTGAAGAGAGTCCCTTTCCAACAGCACTGTATAGTCACCCCTACCTCTGTTATCAAAGGTGCTGCAACATGAAACAGCAACCGCAATACCAACACTAAGTACACGTTCCAGTTACACACTGGATCTGTGTAGGTGACCCTGTTGAATATACCAACCTTGCGTGTCATTTTTAAATACAGTGTAATCTCGTCATTCGCCCATTACTGTCACAAAAACATCAGCAGGGGAAGCTATAGGGAACTACCCCAAAGTCACGGTCTGGGTTTTTAACCACGGAGTCAGGTCTGCAGCAGACAGTTTCTATTCTACGGTGCTGTCCTACTCACTATCTAATTCCCAGACCAAGTTTAACATCTGCAGTTGCTAACTACCTAGGACTTGTTTCAGCTCTCCAATCCACAACAGCACATGTGGGAAGTCCTGCCTATCATCCATGTGATGAGAAAAGTTTCCTAACTGTTCCACCCTTACAAGTGGAAATTCAAGTGCCAAACTCACCACCTCTCTGTAGAAAATGCTAGATATCAAGGCAGATCCTATTCTCATTTTCAACACTGTCAATCAAATGGAGTTACTCTTTCACACAAGGAGGAAAAGGAGGAGATTTAGCTCCTCCGAGATACATCCTCCAACATACCATTCTCTGCACAGCCTGTGAGGAGTTACTGAAACCATGTTACAGTAGGAACACCTCTTGTAACACAGCAGGAGAGGGAAAGGAAATCTAGTGTGTAGACTGGCCTTGCCTTTCCTAAGTAAAAATGAACTTTCATTACTTAAAATAGAACAGGCAGCACTCTCAACTACAATCGGGCCCAGCTAAGCACAGCTGTCTGATGTTAGTGCTGCCAACACCACTAGAGTAAGACCATGCCACACATTCCTCCCACCACCTGTGGCCCCAGGGCTAGCAGTTTGTGACAGTGCTGGCTCTCAAGCCACGAACTAAGCTGCAATGCCTTTAGTTCTGCAAATATGCCATTTGGCCTCTCGTATATTGGCCATCATTATACCAAGCTTTTCATTGCATTGCCTCTTCCCTTCATAGCAATTGATCCTCCTCTACTATTCGTAGAGGCAAAGCTTGTTCATACAAAAACACTGCCGGTGGTAGAACTTTCTTTGGCACTGACCCAAAGTCCTCACTGATTTGCTCCCTAATCACAGCCCTGAGTTGCTGTTCCTAGGAGAAAGTGTTACAAATCTTTATCAAAGCAAACCGAGCTACCTTGCAAAGGTGTTTACTTTCATTTCAAAGGGGAACATTTACAATGAGAACTACATCATACAACCTAGAGTACACAACTCCCAGGTAACTTTTACAATATCCTGGACACCAAGAAGGAAAAAAACCCCACAATTACAAAATGCTGTGTACTGTTAAATCATACTGTATGTTGTAGGAATTTTACTTTGAGGGTCAGGATTTCAACTCATAAGACAAAAAATCCACTATTATTTTCTGTAACAATCTATAATAGCATGCCTTCTCAGAAGACTTCACGAAACACTTATTTCTCTGAAGTATCAATACCTTCTTTTTATAGGACCAGTCTTCATTTCCCAGTTGCTCCCCACATATCCTGCTACATGAGTAAACGCACTGCTTCCCATCCTCATGCAGAGTCTCAAAGCACAGTGCTACCACACTGCAGAGAAATGCAAGATGAACACGGATGTGCAGCCACTACTGTGTGGGTCTGCCTCCCAAAGGTGGGTGAATTTTTCCTAATGATAGTTCCCAAAGAAAAGGAAATGTAGAGCAGACACTACATAACCTCAGCCACCACAGCTCCATCTATAGCCATGCTGCGCAACACAGCTCTCCTGACTTCCAGTCTAGTGCTTTAGAAGTTGAACTACCAAGAACTTTTTAAAAATCAGTATTATTTCAATTGTATTTTCCTCAACTTATAGACTAAAAAAAAATTACATTCTTTGTTTCCAGACAAGCTTTTCCCTATTTTTTTTAAGATTCCAGATACATTAAAAATAGGTCATCTCATTTTTTTTTTCTGTTTTTTTCTACTTACTTTTATTAGAGTAACAATAGGATACTATATAAATTCAAGCTTTGTGGTCCTAAACATTGTGGGGGGGAAAAAAAGCAGTGCCAGCCCTAGAGAAGCTATAGTTTAAATAAACAGGAAAAAAGAGAAACTGAGGCATAAGATTATAAAGCAACTTTCCAGCACACACAGTAGATCAAAAGCTCAGCCCTCCTGGACGTCAGTCTAGCAACCCACTCCTGAGACAGACCGTCTCTTCTAACTTCTCCAGACATTCTCAGATAGTCCTAGTTCCTAACTCATTATTTTACAGAGTTTTACATAAATGCTTCTCTTCCTGAGGACACTAATTAAGTAGGCACTATCAAAGGTAAACAAATTGCTTTAAAGCAAATAGCTTAAAAGTATCAGCCAGCTTCACTTACTAAACTTTCATGCGTTCAACTTCTGCAGTTTCATCAGTTTTCTCATACCCACAAAATCTTCCAGGCAAAATTTCAATTACTTGTACATGAAGTGAAGATGGAGAAAATGAGAAACATTGCCCACCCCAGCCCACACACATTTTTAAAACAATAAAAATCACTTCAAGTTTTCTTTATAAAACGGAAAAAAAGGGGAAGCTCTCCCTGGCCACACTCCAGGCTTAACCTCCTACACTACACCTTGGCTTATTAGAAAGTAAGAAAATATGACAAATTATCAGTGCTGAGACACATATCAATTACTTATTTTATGGGGGGAAAAAAATGACATTTATTAATCAAAACAACCAAAAGATGGAAAGCAGCAACTCCCAGAGAGCAGGGCACGATCCACAGGGGATGCACTCAGCACCAAGCTGACCGTCTGCCTGAGCCTGCAAATGTGCACAAAATGCCAGTCTTCAAAAGGCAATAGTGGGTGGAACAACCACACACAGCACATCCTCTCAGCAAAAAGCAACTACGCTCAGGAAGTCTGAAAAGGAAAATAACTCATATTATGCCTTTTAAATGTTTCTTGATATTGGATAAAGATGGCTTAGAACAATATCTGTCAGATGCTTTCTCTCCCCCCCACCCCACCCCTTTTTTTTTAAGTGTTAGAAATTCAACTCTTGCCCGTCATGGAAGATTTCCGTGATTTGCAGAACTAGAGAAATTATCACATGGCTTTTCTTAAACCAGCAGGCTGACAAATGGCTAAGTGGAAGTGATAGGGCTATTAAATCACAGTGTGTACAAATCTATGTGTTTTGAAAAAAATACAGAAAGGTAAAAAAGAGCTGAAGTGAGAATGGAAAGGGAGGAATGCAAGGGAGCAAGGAGTGAGGCAATGAAGAGTCCTAAGGAGGACAACAGAAAAAGTGATCAGGAGTCTGAGAAGAAAATGAAAGCAATTATGGAACTGAGGGAAACAAACAAGAAGAAAACACAAGGGCAAATCAAAACGATGCAGAGGAAGGCAAGTAAAAAGGAAAATGGCAGACAGCAGAGGAAAGGGTAGGAGGAGGAAAGGAAAGAGTGCAGAGGAACGTAATGGAAGGGAGAGAAAAGAACAATGTCAGAAAAAGCTTAGAACAGACTAAAAATTGAGAGAAAGGCAAGAGGAAGATATCTAGGAACTCAAACATCACTGTCATTGAAGATGTCTCAAGACAAAGGAGTATAAAATGTAGGGAAGTTTAAATCAGTTTAAGAACTTAAGTCATTTTACATTTAAAACAGAGGAGAGACTTGTGCTCCTTTTTCAGAGTTGCCAAATTTGACCAACTTATCTCTGCTATTTTACCCCTTGGAAGCTGAAAGTGTTTCTCACTCTAGATAACAGCATCAAGCTGAAGTGGGTTTAAGGTCACAGCCTAAGGAAACTTGCAGTTCTGTTGCTCATGATGTGACTTTTCTTCAGAGGTACCGGACCTCTGGCACACACTGTTCTTCCTAATCTCTGTGAACCTGGCCCTGCAGCAGGGTAAGCATTTCCAGCACGACACTAAGTGCTTTAGCTCTCACTAGCTTCAGTTAGAATTAGGACAAGAAGCACCTGGCTTGATCAGTCCCTTAAATTCAACTGCAAAATAGTAAACGCCTTTTTTTTTTTTTTTTTTTTCTCAACAGACTTCAGGAAACACATGTGGGACCAAATTCTGCCCTCCTTTGCACTGATGCAAATCTGGATACGCACATTGATGAACACAGAGCCACTCCAGGTTCATTCCAGTGTGACTGAAGGGGAAATCTGGACCACAGCTTCTTTGTATGGACACAGAACAAAAAGCAACCACAGCTTTCCTTAGCTTAACCATACTCCATTTTGTAGGATGTTCTGAAACAACTAGAATAGCTACCACCCACTCAAAAGAAAAGAAAGTAAACACATAACAAAAACGAAACTGCTATTTTGAGACACTCCTTTACGTCGGCTTTCAGTTCAGGCCAACAGCTCTATACCTAAATTTGATCTCTGAGTGAACTCTGTAGGAGGGATACAAGTAGTTAGAAAACACAATCTTTTTTTTTTTCTCTGTTGGGGAAAGGGTTGATAAAATATTACCAAAAAAGAACAAACATAGTCCTCTGGTGTTAATTTTCAGAGACAGTCCTTGGAATCTAAACATCTTGTTAGAAACATGCCTTTCTCATACTACTTTGACTCTTAGGTCGTGCTCTAACCTCAAATCAACACCAGTTCAACTATCAGTGATAAAAACATTGTAAACCATACAGACAGCAGTTCCTATTACTGAAGAGGCCCTACTCTTCCTGCTGTTAGATGCTATTTTTAGTTGCTTGTGTCTAATCATTCAATTAATCATTCATGTCTAAGTCTTCTTTTTATGTCAAGAACCTACTTAAAGCAGTTTTTGTTTGTTTTTATTAACCTCACCATTTTAATTGAATGCTATTTCCCAGAAGATTCTTGAGGGGAAAAAAATACGGTTTTTGCTTACATTTCTTGGTTATAAGAACAACATCTAGCAACTCTTTTGCCTCAGTGCTCTTGAGCAGAGCCCAGAAATTCAACAAAGCATGGCAGAGATGTGCTTTTGGTTGCTCTCGTAATACAGACACCTCTGTAATACCAGGCACTAAATCCGAATTAGACAGCAAGTTTCTGCTGTGTTCTCAGCAAAACCCCTGCTATTTCCACAGTTAGAATTTGACTTGTAAGATGAAGGAGAAAACAACCAAACGATGGCTTTATCTTTGCTGCAGCCATTCTCCTGAATGCCACTTGATTACACATACCTGAAGCAGCATGAAAATGCTACTAGATGCGGCCCCTAACAATATAGCCATGATGTTATAGCATGGCGGGTTTCATGGTGGGCATCACTTAAGGTGACAAAACCCACTTTTTCACTAATTTAGCTTCTCCTACAGATGTTGCAGTTCATCCAAATTTGCATGCTGCCACAATGTTAGCAATAGCTAAGCAAGCCACTTCAAAATTAAGTCAGATACAGGTGCACCCTAAACCAGCAAGGAGTGACAGGAAGAGAGGCTGCTGGAGCCCAAGGGAGCTAAGAGGCAGCAGTGAGGAGGAGGAGGAAAGTAGCTAGTAACAAGTTTTGGGGCAGGGAGGGAAAGGGAGAAGAGGGGATCCCCAAGAAGCAGAGGATCTGAGTTAGATGAAAGGAAAGGTTAGATGCTGAGGGGAAGTGGGAGCAGAGGCAACTAGAGATAAAGGGATGGGTTATGCAAGGAACAGACAGAGGTTGCAATAGGGAACAGAGCCAAAACTGTCTACAACTAATAGAAAACATTCCCCTGCAGAAGCTGGGATGTAACTCAGAAGTACGGTCCTTGCATTCCCCCAGCAGCAGAAAACATCTGTGTGTCTTGTCTGTGCCTCATCCCCTTCTGACATCCGATCTACGTACACATGTACTACTGCCACCACTGATGGCATGCCATTAGCGCTGAGAGTTCAATAACCTTGCACCCTGGATCAAAGTTCCCAGACCTTCTTGATGCTGTTGAAATCACTTTTTCTTTTTTTTTCTTTTTTTTTTTCTTTTTTTTTTTTTTCTTTTTTTTCCTTTTTTTTTGGAAAAACTGAACACAGAACACTATAACTTTTTCCTTCTTTGCCTTTTCAGGTTAGGAAAGAACATCACGAAACATCACAGAACTACAATAAAAAAACTCTACTGTACTGAAGTTATAAAATCAAGCCCTCAATGTTAGACAATGAAAAAATTAAGGTTGTCTTTTTAACCTCTATTCAGCTCCTTGATTTTAGGGATTTGGATGTATTCTGCAATTATACTATCACATGCAAATCTTTTCCAGTGACCCCTCTCTCATCTAGAAACCTGGCTATGTTCTACTTTGGGAACACATCAGGGTGGTGAAGTGACAGAAATACTGTCCAAAGAATCCCCAACTGAAATTTTGTGCAACCTGAAGCTGTGAATTAAACATGTATTTGTAGGCAGCGAGAGGGTGAAATCACAGTTAGGCAGCCTGAAAGCCACACTGGAGAAACTAGATGCTATCCCTAGCTCTGCTATAAAGTTATTCCATGACATCACACAAGTGACTGAAATTTATTACTATTAGTTTCTAAGTATACATCCTCACTTTCTCAATTTCCAAGATCTGCCAATGTGCTGAATGCTCACAGCTGGAACTGGAACCAACTGCTGATGTTTCCTGAATATATAATGGAAAAAAAATCTTGAATACGCTGGGAAAGCAGAACTTCAGTCTTTCAATGTTTTAAATGCAACTTTTTTGCAAAAATAGCATACACATACTACAGTATAATAAACACTGGAAATAAAATAATAAGGTTAAGAATGTCAGTGCAACCCCTTGAGATAGATACAAGCAGCCATGAAACACGTTTCCCTTGCTCTAGACCAGGCAAGCCATAACTGTCTTTACCTCATAACAGGTGTGAATCCAAGCCCATTTAAGCCAAAAAAGGTCTGGATCAGGCTAGTAAGGCTCTACTTTGGCTCTCTACTAGAGCCAATGGCTTAAATCAAGTACAGACAAGACTGAGAGGTTTTATTTCCTTCCCTGCACATAAACACACAGAACTTCTGATATCACAGGAGTATTTTTTAGCATTCAAGAAGTAGAAACTGCATGTTGTCAGTGCATTGTGATTTTTTCCAATAAGCAAAACAGCAGAATTATCCAAATCTACAAGGTCATGTCTAAGGAAGTTGAGAAAAATCAGATACAATTCTAAGCAAAAGCAAAACAAAAAGCTGACAAAATATTTGGGGGTAGTCCCTAAAATGTTGTCTTATCTTTTAAAAAAAATAAACAAACCAGCAGCTCAAGTAGTTTTGAACCCCACGAGCTTGTTTCTCATTTACAGTAAGACCAGGGCTGGAGCAAAGAGTTGGTCATACAGCAGGGGATCAGCACTTGGTGTACAGAAGAGAGCAACCAACTCTTGGACTACAAGAAAATTAGTCCCTTTCCCCATGTTTTCCACCTACCCCTCGTGCCTTTGCTGATTTGGTATTTAGTTCTCAAAATCTGTCATTCACATTCCAGTTTGAAACTTCGGCAATGTGTTCACAAACCACGAAGGCATCTGGGAAGTTACATGTCTGGTAAGGCAAACTGCCCAAGGAGTTAGAACATGCATCCATTGGTCATTTAAAAAAATTATCCCCAGTTACTGACCTCTGAACTTCTTTGGAGGATTAGCAAGGTCACCTGCCTCTGGCTGAACCACACACCGGTCATCCACTAACCTAGAAAAACAAAAGTTATTACACTTACTAAAATATGCATTTGACATCAGTGTATATAAATGCAGAGACATACCTGTCACACCATAGATACAGAAGCTTACACATTTCTCCAATTTAATTAAAAAAATACCTTAGAAAGCCTATTATTCAGTTACTAAGCATAACCAAGAAAAGAAAACTCTACATTTTCCTTCAAGAAAGAGGATTTCTTCTAGTGCACTAAATTATGGCCTATGTTTCAGATCCCACTTCATTGAAATCTGGTCCCTTTTGCTACACCCTGTACACTGATGTTACACGTAAAATTCTTGTTTTCTTTCATTAGAGCCCATTAACCCTGAATCAGAAACATTTTGGTTTTCTTGGTTTTCTGCAGCTGTCAGATTTTCACAGCCGTTACCCTAGAGCATAATCCAAAATTCATCAAAATCAATAGAGAGACTCTGAGACACTTATATGAGCCCTGGAAAAAGACCTCAAAGAAAAATGTTGGGAAGGCACACTTCTATCTGATACGAGAAAGGACATTTAAAGCACTGCGGGTTAGCACTGCCCTATGCTTGCAAGCTGTCCCACGCTTACAGATTCCTGCATCCCCACTAAGGACTTTTAAGTGGATGCACAGTAAGCAGCCTTCACGTGGGTACAAGAGTATATGTGGATCTGCTTACATGATCAGGACATGCAGGGGGGTTTCTCCAGTGACTTGCTGTTTCATAACACTGTTTTATCTAGAATTTGAATCTGGAATCTGATAAAGCGCCTTGGATTTTAGTCTCTAAACATTCTGCTATTCTTCTTCACCATTTCCAATCTTTTTCCTCCGAGGAGGCATGTGGAATTAAGATTCAGCTCCAATCAAAACTCACAGGACCATATTTTCCTTTGCTAAAATGAATATGCATTTATTTAATCCACAGCAGAAAATCTAAATAACAAATCAAATGTATTTCTCACAATATTTTAGAAGTTAAATAAACAATAAGATTCAAAATTATAAATTGTTAATCTTATCACAGAACTTCCTAAACATAAATTCAGCTTCCTTTCAGGAAGCATCCTGTAAATAATCTGCCTGTTTCAAACAATTATTCAGGAAAATCATGTTTAAGGACACACTACTGCCCTGCCACTTCACAGCAACAGTCTTAGCAGCATTTTCTATGGGAAATTGCCAGAAAAAGCACAATTTGGGTTCAGCCAAATTACACAATGGGTGCATTCAGTTTTCACTCAAGTTGGTGAAGGCTCTGCATCTAGCCACGAGCACAGCAAGACCGATCCCCCAGCACGCCCATGAATTTTCTACCTCTAGCAAGCTGACTGCTGACAAGCTGCCCACTGTGGTTGCAGCTCCCAGAAAAAGAAGCAAAAACAATAAAGAATTTTGGAAGTCAGCAGCTCGGATCTCCTAACATACTTGGATGCAAACGTGAGGTCTCAGTGAGGAAGGAGAATTGAAGTAACAGTTCCAGGAGCAGGCAGGGGACCTGCCATGGCCTTATGGAATTGTGTTTTTCACAGTCTAGGTTAGGCCAGGCTTCACAAGAACAAAATGAGGTCTGGAAAGCAGGACTTAGGAAGAGTCTGTCCTGCAAGATGCCCTCTGTCTATGATCTAATGGGCCAAAGCTTCCTATAAACAGCACCTAAAACCTGGAGTCACAGAAGAAACAGGGCTGGAAAGGACTACCTTAACAGAAGCTTTGCCAAAGGATTTTAACACCAAGAAGTACTTCCCCCTCAACAAAATCCCTCAAAGGGTTTCTGAATGAACCCATAAGGTTTGACCCTTAAGCACTGTCAGGATGGAGGACAGTACGTTGGAAGCTGAGCATAATTCACACAGAACATCTTGTGTTCCTTGGTGACAACTTGTGCACCCTCGTGACAACTATAACTGCGGATGAAATGCAAAACTTTCATCGTGGCACCACATCACCATAACAAAAGCCATATAGAAAACAAGGTGATGGTGCTGAGAAAAACAAGCAAGATCCTGCACACTCTCTGAGCCAGTTAGCTGCTGTGTTCAAACATGTTAGACTTCCAAGGCTCAGAAAATATACATTAAACAATTATATCAATCACTTTCACTTAAGCATTCTCTAAAGGCACAAAGATAAGGACCATAAATGAGTTCTGCAGTCATGAGGAACTAAAGACATCAGAGAAGACAAAGGAGAAAAGAACTGCTGCTACTCCCATCCTATAGACACGAAATTACAGGACAAAAACATTAATTGACATGTGGCAGGACAGTGGCACGACAGACCAGAAACACCATGTCCTGAGCCCTTGCTCAGTGCCTCAGCTTCTGATACCTTTGTTTCTTACAAAATATCTTACAACACAGGACAAAAATCTGACTAAAGTATTGCTTTGTCTATATAACAGTCTTCCAACAATTTAATCCCCAAAATTTCCATATAATGACATTCATCCTGTATTCCAGCAGTATGTCCTTTGAAGACTTCAGTAGCTACTTGCTTACTGTGGAGATGCTTGTTACGGTACCGTAGTGAGAGCTGAGTTGCATATTGCACATGACGCAAGACTTCAGCCTGTTCTGTAGACTGGAACAGAAGAGGCTCTTCAAACACAGACCACTTCCTCTGATACACGATTCAGAATATTCAAATCCCACTTTTTATACTGAGCCAAAAGGCAGCTGTTGGTTTGTTACTGAAGCATGCTAGGTGGCTGCATTAAACGACCAGTAATTCTTGACCTTTGTAACCTGCAAACAATCCATTTGAGATGTGTAAAACCCAACAACAGGCTTGACTACAGAAGGTCCTGGGCACCTGCAGCTTCTGTCAGGCCACGGCACAGCATGTTTTAAGATCGCTCGCTTGCTGGTTTGCATAGGAGGCCAAACTGCACCAAACAAGACTTTTCCGATAAAGGCAGGATTTACTATAGTATATCATCAAATCTGCTAGCTATTTAAATACTGATCTAAATTATTATGCCAATATTCAAGCCACCGTATCATCAAAGCAGCTTTGGCAAACTTCAAAGGGTTAATTCTTCAGCTGGACTGCAGACAATACTGCTTTGTGCCCTCTGTTGTCATTCAGTACCTGGCAGATACATCATGACTGCATATCAGTTTTTCATATGCTGGCGGCATATGAATGACAAAGGAGTTCCCTGCACACGTATGATATGATTTTTATTTGTGCAAGTTCTTCCCTGAACACAACAAATATCCGGTTTATGCACAATGCCTCCAAGTAATTGTTGCACTGCTGTAGTAATTAAGTTGTACAGTAGTTCACTGGTGCCTAAGATAAATCATCAGAAAAGTCAAAATAATAATTATGGCCCCGGACTTTACGCATACTCCTTTGTATTCAGTAATTGCAGAATTAGGGTCTGAAAGTAACAATGTTCATGGGATTGCTTGTCTTAGATGCCCAGCAATTCTCCCACTGAAGCCAGTGAAAGTTTTTCTACTTGCTGCAGGGGAAGCATGGGCAGTTCCTCACCATGCCGCCGCATGCAGCCAACCTCACAGACTAGCAGGTAGTTAAGCCATTAAGACCTCACGCTACAGTGCACAAAGCCACATTAAACAAGAACTGAAACCATCTAAAGCAATGCCTAGGAGTTAAGGTGTGCTTCTCAGCAGAGGCAGGGGAAAAAAGTAAAGGCAGCTTTCAACTCTCTGTTAGCGTTAGCCAGGACACCGTATCACCTGAAGTGGTAAGCATGAACCTGTACAGAGTCCTGCACCTATCTTCCTCTCCCTTCATTTTCCCCCATCATTTGGTGGGGTTAAATCTGTCCTTTCTCACCACATGCAAAGCCAAACATGTGTATAAGCATTCAATTTAGTAATATCTTGCAGCAATGAATTCCATGTATAAGGTAGCACCTGTGTAAACGTATTTACAAGCAGTTTCAAATATAGTGCCTCTCACTTTTGTTGTTTCAGCAACAAAAGGACAGGATCAACTTCTCCCAATACTATTCATCATTTGTATTCAGAACTTGCCTAATACAAACAACTTCAAACTTCCCATACACCTTCTAATATCGCTCTGCTCCCTGGGCACTGGGCAGAAGCAGGGAAACAATAACTTGCAGTAATTCCCACTAAATCTTTCTACCAGGTAGAGCAGCAGCCTTTGCAGGGACTTTCACTGACGGAAAAAGCAGAATGAGTCTGTGAAGAACCAGCAGGGACTCACTGTGTATTTGGGGAAAGAGGAGGAAGGATGGGAGGAGCAGGACTAAGCGGTAGCAGTATAACTGATAAGGCAGGTATGTTGGCAGAAAAGACTAATGGTACCTGGGTTTACAGGTATGAATCATATATGCTGGATGAGTCTTCATGTCCTACAAGCTCCTCTGATTACCTAACACAGGCTAAAGGTAAATACACCAAAGGTTTCTAGGAACTTGCAGATGTAGCGCAAGGGTCAAGGAATAGTTGTACAGCAATAACCCTAGAAAAACTGTTCACAGTGATGAGTTATTTTAAATTTACTACTGAGATACAGTTGTCTTCTGGAAGAACAAAAACCAACGTAAGGAAAAAAATAGAAAAGGAATGATGATGGATTTCATTAATTTAGAGAATAACGTAAGATGCTTTTTAGATTGTCCAAGAAAGCAGCCACATAATATTCATTTATCCTAGCTTTGTGCCTTCGATTTTAAAAAATGTCATCCTGAAGTCTATCTTTGTTTCTTCCTACCAACAGAGACTTCCACTTTTTGTAGCCAATATTATTAAGCAAAACAATACCTAAACAAACACGCAAGACAAAACACACAAGCACACAGACTCCCTCATACATGCTATGCATACATGCATGTGTGTGCGTAACTTGTTAAAAAATGCAAGACCCAGCTACTGACGTCTAACTATTATAATACAGGGGAATGAACAGAACTCAGCTTGGTACTCTTTGCTCCTCAATACTTTGCTCCAAAATACCTCCTTTGAGGAGGTATTTTACTCCTCAAAAAGCTGAATAAACTAAGCTAGAAGCAATGTCTTCAATCTAAGACGCTCTCAGTTGCTCAGCTTTTACTTTCTTAATGGTATCATCATGTCACTGATTCTCCGAGCAGCACAAGGCCTGACAGCAGCAGGAAGAGGGGGCAATGTTGACAACAGACAGCAGCAAGAGGAGCTGTACATTTCAATCGCCAGTGGAGCCAAGCAATATCTTTGTTCAACATCAGTTCACAAATCATGCTGAGGTTACATCCCAAAGCCACATAACCTCAACACCCCCTTTGTGAACAAAGGACCAGCCCTCAAAGCCTCCCTTCCTTTGCTCCTTAGACGACCCTTCACATACGCAACCTCCTTATCAGAAACACTCCTCCAGAGCACCTTCCACCCAACGTGCTTCTTCCCTTCCTAACTGCAGCTCTCACCTACAAAGCCTCTCCCGCGCTCCGCACATCCCATCACACAGTAACGGCTCAGGAAGAGAGGTGTTACTCATAGCACTAAGAAGCCAACCAATAACAAACAATAGGTTACTAAGATTTTGCTTCCCTGGAAATCAAGCATCAAATACCTAAGTGCCAAAACAATCAGGTCCACCCAGTTCTTCTCCAAGTCCACCCACTTTTCATTTCATTGAGCCTCTTATCAGGCATCTAGGTCAGCCCACTTCTTGCCTGCTTCAAGCAGTCTCCTGCCAAAAATCTACAGACATCATACCTCACCCTTCCCAAAATGGGAGTTCATACTCCTTTTTGACTACCAGTCCTGATTCAAATGATTTAAAGTCCTATGATTTAGCTCCACTGTATGAAATTTGTCCTTTTTCCTGTCTCCTCCCTTTCCAAAGCTGAATTTTTCGTCATCGTCTTTTCACATCTGTGATCTTTCAGGGTCTCCTACATTAACCCTAGCTTGCACAGAAAATAAAGATCTTCCTTGCACTTATAGCAGGGCTATTAAGCCTCTGTACCATTTAGGAAGATTCCACATTAAAAATCCCTTTTGATAAATGGGAGGATCGCAGTATGCAATATTTAAACAAGAACTGCACTACATGCCCATAAGGTGCAGCAGCACAGAGGGAGACTAGAAAGTCTGACTCGTGCCTGCCTCAAACTTTAGCAATTTTATCCTTTCCTTTCTGAACAAATTTTAATTGCTACAAACACAAAGCATAACACAGGTTGAAAGAAGCTATTAAATGAATACCCCTATTCTGGGAAAACAAACTTCTATGCATCTAAAATATTCCAAACTTCTCAAAGTGTCTTAAACAGCAGACAAATTTCACCATAAACCATCCTCAGTGTAAAACAAGAATGTGGGTGCATTTTATCTCAGATACATAGATCAGGAACGCTCAGCCATTCTCACCAGGCTGAAAAATGCTTCCACAGGTCACTTTGAATTCTATTATCAAATGCCATGGAGACAGAAGGGCAGAAAGCAAGATACCAAGCACATACTGGGAAACAAAACAACAGCATGCAGGTAGGCAGCTCCACATTTGCACTAACAGTTGCACTGATAATCAGCCCTAAAGTTTTTTTCCTTATCTGATAGTGCATTCATATATTCTTGTAACCGCACCTGCAGGCTTGCATGTCAGAGGGGGAAAAGAAAAAAAAGAGCAGAAGTTTTGCCTGTTCAATTAAGTAATCCAGCTATAAAACCTGAATGTCACTTTGTTATTATTTTGTATTGTATTATTTCCAGTCATGCTTTTAGCTTGTAAAAGCTCCAGAAACCTGTTCAAGTAGAATTTGTTTATCCATTTCATAGTTACATGTAAAACACTGTGCAAATTAGAATAAATTATAAGAATAGAGTTAAAATAAATGATTACAACAGAATAAAGTGTTATTTGGAGATTGCAGTGGAGGGGAGAAAACATGAGTCTTACATTTTAGTCTCAATTTTGCAATTTTCTTGGCCTGCTTAATAGGTAAGTCATTTATGCACAGGGAAAATGGTACTGAACTTAGCTTGTGCATACTAATTTTTGCCGAGTAAATAAACATTCACACAGTATTTCAAGATCCTGACGTCAATACAACACACGTTAAGTCACTTTTCAGTGGTGCCAAGCATACCTATTTTCTACTGTCAAAAGGTGACTCGGGAATTGGCAATGGGAGGAGGTGTGCCAGCCCACCCCACCCAGCTCATTCCCCAGTCACACAAACTCCTGCTACACTTCTCCGAAATGCTAGTGCTCTGCTCCCAGGCTTGTTTTGGCTTCAGTCTGCCTCAGTATCTTTGAAAAACAAATTATATTCCCATAAAACCAAGGAAATGTCTGATTTATTCCCTTTTTTTTTTTTTTTGAAAGTATGAAAAGTAAAATTATATCATACAAGGTTGTTGTGGTAGCCTAAAGGCATTAGATAGAAGAAAATCTTGCAGAGGAAAACATACTCTTTTGGATGAAATTTGTAGTCAGACATTCTTTTAAAGCCAAGGAATGGGAAGGATAAAATTAATATTAGGAGAGCTTTCAGAAAGCAGCAGTGGCTTGCAGAACATAGACCCACTAGCAATATGCATCACTTGGAAGATTGGACAATTTTTCCATTACTAACATTTTCTTTTTTGGGTGAAATCCTGGCTCTCTTTGAACTTACTGGCAAATTTTCCACTGATGTCTCTCAGGCCAAGATTTCACCCCAATGACCCTACCTTCCCAGAAGTGCACGGGGGGGTGAAGTGCTGTTTAAATAAGAAGCAGTGTCAGCACCAAGTGCACGGCTATATAGGAGACTCTTCAAACAGAAGGAGCCCACCACCGCCACCACCAGCAAGCTCACCACTGCCAGACCAATCTCACCTGGAGATGGGGTGGAACGTGGCATTCTGGTGGCCTCGGTTCAGCCAAGTAAGCGTAAGGGTCTTAGCCAAGTAAGCGTAAGGGTCTTGCTCAAATCCATCATCTGAGATCCTTTTTCAGTCAAGATTGAGAGACAGGCACCTCCAGAGGGCAATAACAACCTACTCTAGGGCAGATGTGTAAAATAGGAGGATGAAACATCCTCTGGACACGGCCTTCCTCTCTCCCTCATCTATTTGCTAACTGTGTAACTTTGAGATGACTACGCTTTGGAAAAACATGTTAAGTGAGACCCCCAACCATCTCAGGACGGAGGTAATAGCATTCTGCAAGGCTTTCCTCCTAGTTCAACCTGAATGCCTGGCAATTTTTTTCTTGTGCCTGGCTGAGATGCAGATGAGAAACCCAGGTGGACCTGGTTGAGAGATTCCTCCTGCTGCCATCCACCTTCCTTCTGTGCATCCCTCAGCAAAACAAGACTGATAACACTGCACTCTTGGAGGTGTGCACTCACTGCCAGGTTTCCAACAACGAGAGAAGAACGTCATGTTAATATGCCTACACATAGGGTACAAAGAATACGCATCTCTTGAAGTCTGCAAAGTCTTTTTTTTTTAAAGATAGCCAGTGTGACCCACAGTATACATTCAAGGGTGAGGATTTTTATGCTGATGCAGTTTGTCACAAAAGATTCCAGCCACTGAGGAGTAGTGGAACAAAAGAGAAAAACCTTCCTTCAGGTTCAATTAAGCTCGCTCAACTATTGCTCACAAGGGCAGTTGTGAAGGACCGTTTTAGTTAATTGTACACAAAATGAAGAAGGTAAAGAAAGCTGTATTAATTATTACAATTTTGTTAAAACTGGAAATTTGATCGTTTCAGGACAAGACTTTAAAAAGTGGGACACTGTAGAAGTGAACACATGTATTAAAATATTGTAGTTCTTTGAGCATATTATCATACATGAAAATCCAAAAATGTCACCATCTGCTCATCAGCTGTTTAACAGTCTTTTTGAAGTATCATCCCACATGCAGTATTCAACTGAGGCTTTATTTTCATGTTTTTCAGGGCAGAGGCCACATACCACAAACGTCCATTATAATCTCCAGATATTCCCTTTATTTTAGGAGCATCTGAGGCATCCTTCATCAAAGTTTTTAAGTACAATCTAACTTCTGGAGCTCTTCTACTTAACCCTTACCCCAACTAGCTACATATTGAATGCAAATATTGTAACAAGTCTAGGATTTGGCCCAACACAAACAGCGATGCTTACTTAGAAGTAAATCAGAAAATTAAGATTAAACATGTAACTTTAACTCTGCTTGCTTACACCTTACAACTACCCATAACAGGTCTGCCACTCAGCTCTCCCAATGTAAGAAAGCATGGATGAAGTAGAATTACTAGGTATATTGACATAACATACATTAGAAACACTGACACTGTGACCACTGCTACCTAAAAACGGGATTTTCAGGACTATGCAAGCCTGCATCTTTACGTGAATTTTAGGCATGTAGTTCACTAATCAGTCCCTATCAGACTGGTACATAGCGACTTCCGAAAAGAGGTCCTATTAATAGCGTCACTGGTCTCAAAATCAAGTAGACACACAGAACTCATTGCAGGGTTACCTATTCAGCTAGAGACAGTGAAGCCAAGCCAGCAGTGGAGAGAAAATAATCACAATCAAAAGAACTTCTACATTCAGCTTGCACCAGAAGAATTTGTGCTTTTTACTCAGCTTTGTCTATAGCTACGTTGCACATATTTGTGAACAACCACTTGAAAGGACTGTTTTGAAGAGCTGTATGCTAATGAAAGGAATCGGAAAGGCTGAATTTGCCACTGTTAACACCATTTAATGAAAACAGAAAGAAAAGTTTACCCAGAAAAGTACTGTTGAGAAATACCAATATCTGTCCGGTGATCAAAAAATGACTTCATCACCGAAAACGGTAATGAAGGCATTCACACCTACACATCAAAACGGCAACACTTATTATATAAAGGAAGTATAAGCAAAAGGAGAGAATTAGGAAATTTACATTTGGCTGAAATAGCATAATGTAAAAATACTGTTGTTTAAGTAGACAAACCAGCCTTAAATGCTACTGTAAGGTCTCTAACGAACCTCAACAATTTCTGGGACAATAACATATATACAGACAAACACATACATACATAAATATACACACATACACAAATACATATGCACAAATTAACAATCCTGAAAACACAACTTGGAATCTAGATTCTAGAAATCAAACCAAGTTCTTTCTCCATTTTGTAACAGAAACAGTAATAATCCAGCAGGTCAACTGATGTCGCACTACGTAAAACTGTGCATGGAAAACATTTCTTAATCAAAATGCTGACATTTTACACATTTTGCAGTGTTTATTTCACACAGCAATAGCAAATCTTATGTGCCTAACTTTTTGCTAAAGTTAAAAAATTCCCCTTTTTTAGATAATACAGATACCAAAATACTCTATATTACAAACTTTGTTATATGTCAGGATACCAAATGAAGAAAGGACTTGCCTCATTTCAGAGGCCTTCAAACAGTGACAAGTCCTGAGCTAGTGTGAACATGTATAATTCCACTGAAGTTAGTCAAACAGCACTTTTCTACAGCAACTAAGCATCTGACCCAGTGCTTTTTATATTCTTTCTTTAGTGTACCTTCCTCTAGCTGTCCCAGAGGCTGTCTTCAAGGCCGACCAGCACTACTGTGCCACCGCAACCATGCAACACAACCTGGGCCCCCACTAGCCGTAGCCCCCTTCCACGTGGCCTGCTATATCCTGGCACCGGGGACAGACCTGGGCTTTATACCAGGAACATGAGCCTTCCCCAACCACCTTCTTGCCAAGGCAGCGCTCTGGAAGTACGGCACTGCCTGGTTTTGCTTTCAGATAAAAGGAGACAGTTCTCAGTTTAGCAACGTCACCACCGTCAAGCTTGTACCCAACATGTAATTCAGCTCCCAAAATCCTGCTGCTGGTTTCAGCGTTTACTTCTGCCTCTGGGGACGATGACTTGGTTTGCAGGAATTCACTGAACGCGGTCTGCTCACCCTTTGATATGTGTCCAGCTCTCACTGATAGTAATGAGAATTATGCACAGTTATTAAAGGATAAGAGAGCACTTCACATCAACACGTGTTCCAATTCTCTCAACAAAAGATTTTATTTTTTTTATTTTCATTTTGCAATGATAAATGTTTACAAATTTTTGCAGCTGGGCCAGGTAGTTTTGCATATTCTCTTTGCTTTCCTGTTTCGTCTGCAGCAAGTTAAAAAATACCTTCCAAAAAAAAAAAAAACAGCTGAAAAATTACGGTGACTATTTACTTGTTTTTAAACTGAGCAGAGCCAGTTTCCTACTGGGAGAGATCATTCTGGGAGCTGTTCCAGATTCTCTCAGAACTGCTTTCCCAGTTGCTGGGAACAGCTCTCGGAGCCTTTTGCCACACCTATGCCCAACCTGTACACGCTCGCTTAAGAGAGTTACACGTACCCGCGCTAAGCAGCAACCTGAAGAGGAAAGGCTTGGGAACACTCCTTCCACGGGGGAAGGAACTGGGAAGCAGGAGAGTCAAGAAACAGCAGCCATAAGCAAGATGGCAAAATAGTAGCTTCTGTGCAGGTCTACGGACATGAAGGTAAAGGTGGAAAAAGAGCCAATGCATTGCTGTGCTACCTGCGTGAATCTTTCTTAACTAGCATTTTAAGATGGGAAAATGCCATAATAAGCAGGTTCAAACCTCAAAACTGCTTCAGACCTTTCTCAAATTGACCACAATGCAGGTTGGTGTCCCCTCTGGTTTTAATGCAGCGAGGCTATACTCACAACAGCAAATTTAACATGCCCAAGAACACTCCCAGGGTCTGAGGCCAAGTGGCACGGAAAACCCCACGTCTGCCTCAGCAGACCTCAGCGTTCAAGTCGGGGTGGCTGCACGCTCCAGGAGGAGCTTCCAGGAACCCTCCAGCCCCGTCCCTGCACACGGTCCGGGGACAGCACTAGTGCCAAAGTCACACCAGGAAACACTCTTAGCAGTTTGCTGGTACAGACCATCACTTCCCAGCACCCCAGAGCACATGTGAGCATGTGTTTATTAATACAGACATAGCAGAACTTTTTTTTAAATGGTCTCATTCTTGACCTCGCGCTTCCACCTGCACTCTCAGTGCTGACATTATGCTGAGCTGGGACAGGATGGGATTTGTATCACAACATCAACATCAGAGCAATGACCCTGCTGAACACTGAAGAGCGCTGAATCTCAGGCTGTGCTGTCAGTTGTCCAAATGTTATATCACCTATTAAGGTGTGTCTTTAACAACAAGCTCTGTTACAAAGAAATGAGTTTGGCCTTTTACATTAAGGCCCTCCAGTTCTGCAGCATTCTTTTCAGCTGAAGGAAATGCTTCCAGGTCTCCTCATACAGCTTATCCTGACACGGTAACAGAGGAAAAACGCCTGCAAATAATAACTTTCTGTTTGGAGAGCTGGAGTCCTTTATCACTTACATACACTTACTGGGAATTAACTGGCAGAGAAACAAAGAAATCACGTCTTCTAGAAAAGCCTGCACTTCAGTGATAGGGTAAGTGGAAGAATGGCATCCACTTAATTTTTCCTTTTAAATGCATTATTGCTGTACACACACTTATTAACGCTCATGTTACAATCCCATAAAATCCATGGGTCTTGAAGATGCGGACTATGTTTTACCTGGGAAAAAGGAGCATGGTTCCTCCTTCTGGATCAGTGAGCGGAAAGCACTGTTATTCTCAAACACTATCCAGGCGCACACAACGCACCTTCTCCCTCCTGTGCCAAAGTATGTATCTCATAAAGCAAAGGCAAACCACCTTGAGGGTTACAACTAACTCGTGTTGCAAAAGTTTTTCAAGTCAAAGCAATCAACTCTAGAAGAACTGTGATGGTATCACACATTTTATTCCAAATCTTGTGATTTTTTGTATGTTTTCTATTGGTCTGCTTCCTGATGCTGTATGAATATATATTAAAAACCCCTCTACTTTCATCGAAAAGGAAAAGAGCATGTGTTCCTTGCTGTCACCACTGCCCAGAGAAATGTGAAAAATGGCCTCCAGCTCTGAAAGCGCAAAAGCCAGAAGACCAAGAGAACAAATCCATGCATGATTACTTTTTAAAAATCTCGCGATTTTTCAAACCCCTCTCTTTTGTTTGTGGGGGATCTGACTCATAATTTTCAGAAACAAACAGGAAGCACTGCAGACATCTCCAAGTATTTCCTCTCTCCACCCTCCCCCCTTGTCTTTTACTTAACTTCTGGACACTTTATTATTCCTTTTGCTATGTCAGCAATGAAATGGCGCTGCTCTACGCCAGCTCCAGTATGTCAAGGTACACGAGACTTTCTTTTGCCCAAACCAAAGGGAAAGGTGCCCTTCCTCCCCTCAACAGGACAAAGCGAGGCTTTCACACGGCCCCCCTCTACACCGGCTGAGAAAGCGAAGCCCCTCCACCACGCTTCACCCCACTGCAGCCACTGCAGCCACCGCAGCCTACAGCATCACGTTGGCAGCCCCTTCCCGGCAGCAAGCGAGGGCTCGCCGGCGGCTCTGCCTGAGGAAGCCTGGGCCCCAGGGGCTGGCAGGGGCAGCAGCCGGCTGTCGAGAGGCTGGGTGCTGGACGTGACCCTCCCCAGCACCTCCCCGCAGGGGACTCCCGCCGAGCGGCACTTGGAGCAGAGAAACAGGATGAAGAAGTGTTAGAAGGTAATGTGCTGGGAAAGCTTTTTTACCTTACTCGGTTTATTACAGTGCTTCCTTTCATTGTATACGTGGGGGAAAAAAAAAATCATTTCCCATTCTCCATTGACCACCGGGACCTGTCACGACGCTGGGCAAGCAGCTGCTCCGTGCTGGCCGGCAGGAGGCACTGCGGAGGGAGCACCTCAGGGCCAGCTCCTCTGCACCCAGAGCAGAGCCCTGACTGCAACTCGTGAGGAACCACCGGGGCTATTCCTAGCTTGCCCTGCTGCAGCAACCAGTTTTCGATGACCATGGGTGCCCAACACATGCCCCCAACCAACAGGTGGGTGGGGAAGGGGGAAAATCCGACATGTGAGAGAGGCAGGCGGTGGGACGGCACACTGACAGAGCTCCAAGGCCTCGGGGAGATGAGGCAGGAGGGGGCAGGAGTCCTGCACCTGCTGGAGTGAGGGGAGGGAAACAATATGAGCACTGACAGGCGAAAAGAAAGGACCTGGTTTGAAGAGGACCATGCAGCTACCACAAGGCACTGGAGCAAGCTGAGAACACGGTGGGTGATGGAGTAAGTAGTCATCATTACTTACTCCTGTGTGACCAACTCTCGACCAGTGTGGTGGGGACCATGGAAGCATGCAATAGACAGCTACCTGTTTCCCTTTTCGGAGATGTCAGCTCTCTCAGGCTACTCTCTTTTATTTTCTTAATGGAAAAATACAAACAAGTGGGATACATTTTAGCGGCCCTTCCCAGGAAGAAGATGTTCCACCTTTTAAGGTACTTTGTGTATTCTATCCCTTTGTGTCAGTGTACAGTCTTAAATGCAACTACAGGCAAGCCTGAGATCCTGAGGTTTATATCCCTGCCACCCTGGTTCCCACAGTGACTGGCTGTAGCAGCAAGGCTGCCCTGCTACTGGACAGTTTCCCTGCAAGGGGAACCTGGATACAAAAAAAGCACACCAAAGTTCACATCTAGTTTCAAGTTAAACTAATTGGTGTACACAACCCCCATTTAAAAAATCCTGCTAAAGTCAATCTAATATTGTGCAATAATATTCAGCACAGTAAAACTATTCTAACCTTTTCCTTATCACTCCACAACCCTCTTGGACACATTATCACAAGAAGTTAACCCGCTGCCTGGCACATTAAGATTAGAAACCTGCTCACTGCCTTGCCTTAGCTATGATTCCCTATTCATTTTTGCATAGTAAATACTCAGCTATAAGCTGATCTGAAAAGATAGTACAGCCCCCACCCAAAAATCAGCTCCATTTTTATCACCTTTCCAGATTTTATTACATAATCAGCCAATTAACTATCGCTGTGCTGCAGCTTTGTGTACGTTTATACAGTTCTTGCTGCAAGTCAAACAGCACCACATTGTCTGGAATAATCTCATCCACTCACATAAACAATTAGTCTGCTATACTTTGATTAACACTTCCGTTTAAGAGGACATTGAGATGCTTCAGCCTGAGTGGCAGAAGGTCTGGCCTCCTGCTAAAACAGACATGCTCTTCTCAAGCTTTTTCTCTGATTGGAAATCATAGCTGCCAGCCTTGCCCCAAGTACCTCTCTAAAGCAGAACTCTCCATTATTTTCTGATTTGACATATGGAAATAAAACAGCATGTGTTTAGGTGATGCCTGACCCTTTTTTTGCGTTGTAAGACTCATAGATCACAACATTCAATAAAAGGACTAAGTTGGATCGAGTGCACCCTCAGTAAGTTTGCAGAGGACACCAAGTTGTGCGGGAGTGTTGATCTACAGAGGGACCTGGACAGGCTGGATCGATGGGCCGAGGTCAATTGTATGAGGTTCAACAAGGCCAAGTGCCAGGACCTGCACTTGGGCCACAACAACCCCATGCAATGCTACAGGCTTGGGGAAGAGTGGCTGGAAAACTGCCCAGCAGAGAAGGACCTGGGCGTGTTGGCTGACAGACACCTGAATATGAGCCAGCAGTGTGCCCAGGTGGCCAAGAAGGCCAATGGCATCCTGCCTTGTATCAAAAGTAGTGTGGCCAGCAGGACTACGGAAGTGATTGTGCCCCTGTACTTGGCACTGGTGAGGCCGCACCTCGAATACTGTGTTCAGTTTTGGGCCCCTCACTCCAAGAGAGACATTGAGGTGCTGGAGCACGTCCAGAGAAGGGCAACGAAGCTGGTGAAGGGTCTAGAGCAGAAGTCTTGTGAGGAGCAGCTGAGGGAACTGGGGTTGTTTAGCCTGGAGAAAAGGAGGCTGAGTGGAGACCTTATCACTCTCTACAACTACCTGAAAGGAGGTTGTAGCGAGGTGGGGGTCGGTCTCTTCTCCCAGGTAACAAGTGATAGGACAAGAGGAAATGGCCTCAAGTTGCGCCAAGGGAGGTTTAGACTGGATATTAGGAAATTTTACTTCACTGAAAGGGTTATCAAGCATTGGAACAGGCTGCCCAGGGAAGTGGTTGAGTCACCCTGGAGGTATTTAAAAGACGTTTGGATGAGGTGCTTAGGGACATGGTGTAGTGGTGGTCTTGGTAGTGTAAGGTTTATGGTTGGACTCGATGATCTTAAAGGTCTTTTCCAACCTATACGATTCTGTGATTCTGTAACCCAAATGCAGGAAAGGGCAAAAGTAAGCATTGAGCTAGTTCATTCATTTCATGTTACAGCCTTTCAGAGCCTGACTGTCTCTAAGCAACAGTCAACTCCGTTAGCACAAATCATCTACTAAATTGTTTAAGTATATGAACTCATATTGCTTAGAGAGAGCTAAGAAGCACTCATATAAACTGTTTTGATGGTGAACAGTGATGTACAGCCACTGATAAAAAATAGCTTGCAGAGTAAATGTGTATCCACAGCCTCAGTGGTTTGAAAAACTATTCACCAAGTCAAAAGGCACAATAATCTCTGATACCACAGTTTACTCACATATAAATTTTTCCATCAGTATAGCACCCTAAATAAGTCATCAGAAGTTAACTGCTCTCCTGTGATCCATTAAGATATAAACAGATATTGCTTAAACCTAAATGGATAATCTTTCTTAGAAAAATGGAAAGTGGAGACAAGGATTTATTCCACTGCATGTATGTGCTGCTTGCTACTCTGGCAACTTAAAAGGAGTACAAATTGTTCCTGCACCTTGCGATGTGCAGTTCATCTGGTTGGTCTGCAGCTTTGTGTTAGCAATTATGTGAACTGGAAGTGAGCTTGAGCCTTTGTTGTTTCTTTTTTCTAATCTTCAATCTGAAGAGGTTTTAGAACACATTTTTGTTTATTTTTTACCTTTCAAGTTTTATTTTTTTAATAGGAAATGAGCACCGAAAATAACTATTTGTTTGTATATAAAGCGCTGTGTTTATACAAAAGAAAAGTTTGTATCTAACTTGTCATCCTGAAATTAGAAAAAAGTATCACAGCACTTATACTCACCAAAGCTGTGCGCAAGTTCCTGCCAACTAACTTTGTACAGATCTTGTCATAGCTGTGGGAGCGGACTTTCAACTGGGATTTGGATCAGATTCTCTGCTTACTCTGGCAACGCAGTGCCCAGAAAACACCTGACCGGCAAGCGCTCAATTGACCACCTGCAAGGGATGGCACAAATATCCCACTTCCCCTCCTCTCAACACATGGTAGCAAAGGTGGCAGAAGTAAAATAAGACTTCCCAGCAACCCCAGCAACCCCCTCTGGCCAAGACCCATTTGAAAGCAGTTGCTTCCGCACTAGGGCTAATATGAATCAGAAATCCAGACACACAGAAATTCATCTAGCCACACAGGTGCCAGTTTAAGGTGGGAACACCAGCCTCCAAAAAGAAAATCCATCATCTCCAGAACACAAAGAGCCACTAGCCAGCTGGGGCAGTGGTGAAGTCCTGTCCATTGCCTCTCCTTGGGGAGTTCAGCCTTTACAGAAAGGATCTCAAGTCATTTACATCTATAGCATTACAAAGAACCTGTCAACTTCTTCCAGGCAATCCTCAGCACTGTCTATCCCAAAAGATCCTACCTTCAATCTAGGGAGTGGGTAGTGGTGGAGTCATCAGCCTCCTGAGATAAATCCCTAATCTGGGCAAAGATCAGAGCATCTCCTCCTTCCTGCAAACTAATGGGAAACAAAAGCTCATTGGCATCCCAAGACTCAGACTCGCTTAATTTTTCAAACTCCCCTAGAAGCAGAAACTGTGCATAATAAGATTGACTCTTTAGTGATAACAGATAATCACTTGTTACCTACTGTTTGGGTTGTATGGACCCCTTACTGCTCAAATTTTCCTTTCAACATCCTCCCACCAACCACATAAACTGCAAGTGCTGTGGCAGAAGCAGTGTCATAGGTGCAAAAGATACCCTGAAGCACACCATTGCCAGCACAAACTGCTCTTTCAGGATGCCAGAGCTCAGTAATGGGGACAAAATGGGCTTCCTGTTCCTCCACAACTGACACTGTAGATTAAATGCCGGAAACAAGGAACCACAGTGAACCACGCCAGGCTGCATAGCCCAGAGACCAGGACCAAACACCACACAGAAAGAGCTACCAACATACTTCACTGAATGCATAGGAAAACCATCCTCCCTCTCTTCAAGTAGACTAAATAACCTACCTCATTTCACTCAGTCCCATTTTATACGGAGAAGGACCGAGAACTCGTGGAAGATATTTAAGGTCCAGCTTACAAAACAGATCCATATTTCTTCTGGATGCAAAAGTCAGGGGAAAAAAACTGTGCCTGTTTTAAACAGAAATAATGAGTGCCTTGACCAATCCTTAGAAAACAAGCACTCAGATCTGATCCTTCAAACTACCATCACATAAAAACATCCTGTTCTTGAGCAAAAACAGCCAGAACATAGAAATTCCAGAACTCCTTCAACAGGTAACATCATCCACCAACCTAGATACCCACAGCCAAGGTGCAGAGACCACTCTGACAGTATCTGAAGATACCTGAAGACATTTCATCACTCAGGCAAGTCCGGGAATACAATATCTTTGGTATCCTCAGAAGACTGAAGTGATTGGAAAGAAAAGCTGACAAGATATTTTCAGTCCTTTCAGGCTAAAGGGATAAAATGCCTCTAGTTTTTCTATGACCTCTGCTGAACTGAGATAGCAGATTAAAAGCAGCTACTGAAAAAATGCTTTATTTCACCCCAGCTTGCTGGAAATTTTCATTCTTTGATCTGGACATGAACTTGGTCTTTTTAGTCCATGCACGTGTCACTACAAGCTAGACTATTGTAACACATGCATCTCAACTACCTACAAAAAGGAGGCACAAAATGCAATTGAGACTGAATTCTCCTTGATTCATTATGTCTCACTCACATCCAGTCAGTCACTGGACTCCATACACTTTCCTGTAAAAATGTGTCCAAGAGATGTTCACGTTACCAAAGACGCTTGAACAAGCTTTTCCAGTCTACTGTTTGATCTTCTGCACAGTCCACATCACCCCAAAATTTCTTTATTATAAAAGAGATTTGCTTTATATTGAAACAAAATAACTTCTGGAGTATAATTCATATTCTCATCCACTCCTGGTTTAAGTCCCTCAAAGGCAATGGAATATAGTGCCCTAATTTCCTTGAGTCTATAAAATAAGGCAGTTGAAGGTCTTGAAGTTGAATGATCCTTTCTACCACACCCATCAGACTGTGGGCACACTGAGACAGTGCATCTTTTATGGAAGCCTACAGTCTCAAAGACTTATCAAAATACTTTGAATTTAAAATTTTCCTTTGATCCATAGACGGCTTACTCTTGACTCTAAAGCTACAAAAATCATTCAGCAAAGCCTATTCTATTTCCAGTGCCCTTTGGTGCCTGACTTCACAAGCGTCAGGCAATTTTTGTGAAGTAAGTCATGACTACGTCAATGGACAGTCATAACTATCAATTCTCTGGCAGAAAAAAAAACTAAGCTCTTCAGCAACACATTCCATTGATGCCCCCACAAGATACTGTTGCACTGGGGCGCTCTCTCTTATCTATCTTGCAAACATCACATTTCCTGCACCATTTTCCACATCCTGCTTACACTTCACCAAATCATACTTTTTTCAAATCAGCTGTGACTCTTGCAGCCCCCCAATTTCATCCGTTTCAAAGCCACGATATGATTTCTGAACGAATATAACCTCCTATGTACTATCTCATTTCTAAACTCCACGCTTGCCTGATACGACCAGAAAACCTTGATCTTGCCACTCTGAGGGGATGCTACACTTTAAGATGATTGCAAGAGACAATTATCTCCCCAAATGGTCTCCCGGGAAAGCTTTTGGCTGCTCCAAAGTCCATTCCTGGAACAATACATTCTTCAAGTGGATGATTCAGGAGGTTTTGCATCTTATTCAGGAGGTTTTGCAAGTTATGAGAAGGAAAGAAATAGTGATCTCTTTTTCAGCAGTCATTCCTTGAAATAATCCTTTGATCTTCTGCCTTAGGCAATATCTGCAACTAGCCTCCAAAGAGTTCATTTGGGTGAGGCATCAAGGTCACCCTGCTGCTCCCAGATCTGTGAATGCCTGTGAAAGCACAGCCCTATTAATTCCTACAACCAAATGGTAAGCTGTTCTCAAGATGCCTCAGCATAGTCCTGACCCTGTACTTCTTCCTTAGATAAATTACAATGAAAATGTCTGACATTTTAAGCACCAACAGGAGTTCTCCCCAAGAGGTTCAAAAATTTTATCATACTTTGTCACCTTCTAAACTTTCCTTTGTCTTCTCATACCTATGTTTCCACACCTGGATAACTGATCTACAAGATAAGTGATCTGCAAGATCATTTCTAAAGCCAAGTCTCTGCTGAGGCTCAAACACAAAGCAATCCAAAGCTTTCCTCACCTATATTTTGTGGAAAAAACAGATCAGGACCACAGCAAATACATTTTGGACCATCCCATTGACCCACCTTGCTGTTTGAGAGTGAGTATATTGCCTGGTCATTTCCCAAACTTGTCCAGACAGTTTTTAATTGATGCCCACAAAAGGTTTCACTTTCCCCTGCAAATCATCATTCAAAGTGTTCACTAGGAAACCTCTTTGCTTTGTCTCCTTCTGATGCACCCAGTTCTTTTTTCAGATGGCATTTTTATTATTGCTTTAAATCTATTTGCAAGCCTTCCAGTTCTTGTATTAGAAAACATATCAATTCTCTCTGGTCTCTTTTGAGGATGCAGTTTTCTTCTGTGATTGCTTCTGGCACCATGGCTCCACAAGAACACCACTCACAAATTTCCATTTTGGAAGTTGGATCCATCTCATGATACCAGGTTATCATTAGTCACAAGTGATGATGTCAGTTCTGGAGACTTAAGGGCTGTTTCCACTATAAAGAAAAGTTTGAGATGGTGTCAGGTATTTTCTTGATCATTTATTCAGAAAGAATTTATAAATTCTTGTTTTCCTGGACACAGAAGAAATCAAACAGCAGGAGTTTCTTTGATTACAGTTTTCACAGAGAACAGTGCTCAGTAGCACACTCTCTTTTTCTTTTGTCCTTGGGTGAACATATCAGGTTTTCTCTGGCTATGACTGAGGTTTTTGTGCTACATTCTCTGTAATTCTACTCACTTAGGCCTGTATAGCTTGCTCTGTCGATGCTGAATTTCTTTCTAAGAAGCTTCTTGGGTAACACGGCTCAGCTTTTACTCAGGCTTTACCAAGTGCATGTGCTGTGGGTGGTGACTTCTATTGCTTCAGCTATCTGGTTGTAGAAAGGAGGAAGGATTTTATCTCGCACCTCCATTACAAATGAAGGACAGTAATTACACTTACCAGAGTCAATGAGGTTCCACCCAACGTATGAGCATGACAATAATGCCAGCAAGTGTAAAACTCTTTTCAGCACACTTTTTTTCTTATAATGATAAACTTCATTCTGCATCTTTAGATATATACTTTAAAAAAAAGTTTGACACATGGAAACTTTAATACACTAACTAGTTTTGTCACAACTGGCTTACTCCCAGGCTTACCATGAGATAAACCAATATAAAACAATTTATGCAACTTAGCATTGAACATCTTACCAGATCAACACTTATAAAAAGAGCACTGGCCCAGAACTTGGAGCCTTTGGTTATATTCCACAACTTGTCAACGACTTTGTGCGAGTTGCTCCTCTGCTTGTGTCCCATCCCTTATTACAATATTTCCCTTCAAACATACTTTAGATCCATGGTTGAAAACTCAAACCAGCACTGTCCCACTTCCAGCTCTACTCAAGTAAAATGACGGTATTAAGAGCAGCCTAATCACAGCAGACAGTTTAATCTGCCATAGAAAGGAAATGGACCAGATGAAATGGTTCTGCGGACTGGGAGTTTGACTCCACCAGCCTAACACACAGTATTTCTTCAAATGAGGTATTATAACAGAACTTTACATATAATAGTTTTACTATATCCTAGATATTACATGGGGGGGATACAGTAATTGGTCTTACATTCAGTGGCAGAAAAACCTGTTCAACTACAAAAGTTAATACAGACAAGACTTATTGCCTGCCAGGTCCTGACCTTGTTTTGTTTTTGCAGGAGAAGCCATTGCTAACACAAACTGAGAATACCTCTAACCCAAATCCTGCGGCTGCCCAGGGTCCATAGCAGTGCCCTCTCTTCTGAAGAACCAGATGCCTGCCTCTGAATGGTTTCATGATCAAATCCTAATCTCTCTTTTAGTACTCCTGAAGATCTAGCCAGGGAAGTAGAAATCTTAACTTGGATCCTCTTCAACAGGTTCTTTTAAAAAGTTGCCTTATTACATGTTTGCAGTTTAAGTCTACAAATTTTCAGGTGTAGGATCTACGTCTCAGACCACCTATGCAGGAAATAATGTCATGAAACTTTGCCACTATTTTGTTAGTTACTTTTTCTGACTAAAAGAATATATAATAAGCTGTCACCTACAGCCTGACACAATAAATTATTACCTCCTCACCAACAAAAAAAAATCCACTAAATTTTCTGTATGTTATTCTGTACTTTTATCATTTAAAGGCAAGGATTTTTTTTTTCTGTATTCTAATATTCTTTATAAATAACATTCTACAATGACAGCAATGATATGTAAGGATATCTACAAAGACACCTGAAAATCTTATTTGAAACTTGGACTTCCTACATTCACTGAAATAGTCAAGCATTGGATCATAACAAGTTTCTGTATTTTGAGATTCATATAAAAAGCCTTGTTTCAAGGTTTGTTTGTTGACTTTTTTAAAATGACATTGATTTTTATCTGCCAGAGGTCAAAGAACAAAAACTTGATTACTGTTTTAATATCAATTTTGTAGTAAGCTTAACTTAGAGTGTCAAATGATAACAACCACACTTAGATATGCTCTTCTAGCCTTCTTCTGCCAAGTAATTTCAACTCCATGCCTTCACTCATGTGGCAGCAACAACCTAAAGGGGCATTACAAATCAACTGTCCAAAATTAGATTACCGTGATTTAGATTTAGTAAGAAGATTACCGAAGTACCACAATTCATTATATGTATAACCTTAGTTGTTACAGAAGCATTGGGCATCGCATGCACTTAGCAAGTCAGACATACATGGCAAACGATAGTATGGGGCCAGATCAGTAAGGACTGTTGTGATTTTACACAAAGAATTGCATAAGGTACCATGGGCAATCTTAAAACTGCTATTTCTTTCTGAGGAACTGACTTTGTAACTCAGACATTCCCTTTGAGAAGGTAGTATTATTATGCATTTTCCTAAACACCACCAAAAACCCTGGGGAAAAAATATCAAATATTCAATTGTCTGAGGCCTCAGCACAGACCTCCACCATTTGAAATATCAAAGTAAACAGCGGCAGAGACAAGATGATTTCTTCCATGTGGAGTACTTTGAAAAGAAATAAGACAGTTCGCCAGTAGATGTTTTCTGTCAGCAGGGGACTGCAGATCTCCCAGCAACTTTCCATCTTCTTCTGTTCTTCTTCAGCCCTACTTCCCTTCTAACACATGCTGCCTTTTAGACCACACACATCAGCTACTGCCCCACCACACACACACCTACTTCTTTCCATGCACCCTTGCTCTGCTGATTTCTCGCCTCACACTACGTTCACCAACACACCCCTCTGCACCCATCTCCCCCCTCTCCTCTTCAGAGTGCAGGGGCCAGCAAGGGAGCACTGAAAGGACAGGGGAGACTGTTTTCTTTCCTGCAACCTATAGCAACCCTGTGGTCACTCATCAGCCAGTGGAAGTAATGGCAAGGAAAATCCTGCTCAGGTGATGTGATGTACCTGTGAAGCCCATGAAGGGCTGGGGCAGCTTCAGCGCAGGCAGCATCTCAAGTTGTCAAACTCCCAAACTTTCCTGCTAGTGCAAAAGGACCCCCCCAAACTAGAGGCACAGAAGGCAAGCTACTGAGCAACAGGAAGAGGGGAAGAAGTACTCATGGACATAGTTTGCAAAATCTGCCCAAAGTTTATAATGACAATTCACTTAGCTTGCTAAGTCAAAAGGTAAACCTGAGCAGAAGAACCAGCGCTGCAGGAGCTCTGGAAGGGGCAGCTCGTTCTCAGGTATGCTGCAGGACAGTGCAGCAGCGCTCATACGGACAGCCCCAGGCAGCCCAGCCTTGTCAACACTTTAGGGTCCTCCTTCCTTTATTATTAAGCAATAAATAAGAATTGTTTTAAAATCGCATGCTTTGGACAATGCTTTGTTTCTATTCAACAGCAATCAAAAAAATGCAAACAAATGAGTATAAGAGGTGGACAGAGATTCAGGCACAGAAAGACAGTTGGAAAGACAGCACTACAGCAACAAGACTTACTCCTGACACAATCTCTTGGCTATCACAGCCAAAATAGCCCCTCAAAACCTCAAGTGATACCTAATACAAGACACGAATAACAAGTACATCTTAAGCCTGTTTTCTCTGTCTCTTGCTTTCCTTGTTTAACTCTGTTTCCAAGTGTGCAATCAAAACCATTACCTTGCTAGAATGTAATTTCTTGGTTTAAGATTGTTTCATATTTGAAGTGAATTGAGGTAGTAAAAACAGAAATCATTTTTACTTCTCCAGAGACAGGGAACAAAAAGCACTTGGACAGCTGAAGCTTTCCTGTCCCCCCCAGGAAAGGAAGCTGGAAATCCCGGGAACTGGGATTCACTCCCACACAGCCGCAGGTCAGGTTGGGGCCTCTTGGTGCCCAGTGCCAGCAGAGAGGAGAAGCTGCCCCTGCCACCTAATACCCGCTGCCCTCCGGCAAGAGGCAGGTACCAAGACAGCCCATGCAGTCGTAGGGGTCTGAATGCAATCCTTCCTCAACTCACTGCTGTCAAAACCTGGGCAAATTTCCAAAGGGGCAGAGGAGGACAAGCCCTCCATGCTGGAGGAGAAGTGGGTCTGGAGACAGCGCTGCACCTCAGGGAGGCTCTAGACATACAGCTGCAAGATCCTTTTTTTTAAAAAGGGGATAACCGATGCATTTTTGCTTATCCTGTTCTCAGAAATGCCATTTTACTTGAAGCTTTCCACACAAAAACATTCAGCCCCAGGCATCTACCTTGGGTCCAAAAAGTCAAGGTTTAGCATCATTGTAAACAGCTGAAACGAGGACCTATGTCAGGAAGTGTCTACATATCTACATAGCAGTGGAACTACTGATTCAAGTAATTACATGGAACCAGATTTACAAATAACAAATGAAGGTTAAAAGAATCAGTCATAAGGGGTTTTATGTCCTTAATATAATTAAAGTATGCATCTCTGAATAACTGACAAAACACAACACAGACAAGGAAAAGAATAAAATCCTGAACTACCGTTGATTTTCCTTTCTCCATTTGTTCCATAAATGCCCCTAACCAAGTATATCAAAGTCATATGAACTTCACCGGTCTCCCTTTCGTACAAGAAGTAACAGACCTTTCAAAGCAAGCAGAAACCAGACTTTCAAGTGCACTAAATACAGGTGCAGAGGACTTGGCTTTGTGCTATTGCCCAGCAAACAGGCCCACGCTTCAGCCAAGCAGCAGCAGCCTGCACCATGAACAACGATGGGCAGCTGGTTTCAAACACCTCACGGTACAGTAAAATACCCAACTGAGCAAAGGTTCACGTGCTGCTTAGGAGATAATGTTCCAAGCTAGGGAAGTCAAAGATTGATCTGACTCTTTCTTCTGTGGCACTTTCAAAATATAGGATAACCTTGACTTCTAGTGCGTCCAAGAACCATGTAAAGACTGTTTAGTTAATCCTCTCATTATGTAAAAGGAAGTTAAATCAAACTTAAAGTCATCCAAGTTAAACAATCTCCCCTCTCTTTCCTGACTGCTCCCCACATTACCCATAGCCCAGCTGAGAACTACAGAAGTTGTAATAGGCACACCACTTGTCTCAATCCAAAATTCAAGTCCTCTCTTATTTCCATTACTAGCACACAGCTTACAGGTAAACTCACTTTTACATTAAATCAATTGGTTCTTTCCCCAACCCCAATTTTCTCTCCACTTCTGTTTGATAATGAGCTCTTTGAACCAAGGATATTACATTTTGGCATACAGTCTCATAAATCATAATACCGTAATTAATTCTAATCCTATGTTCCTTCACACCCAAGCTGTGCTCTGTGTGCGAGTAAAACTTCTGAAACAAACAAACCCCCTCCGGGGCTCATTACTTGCTGCATTCCCATAAGGGTGCTTTGTGGAAAGCTTTGTCTCATTGTTTATTTAAAGGCAGCACTGTTGTTAGGATATTTGAAATGAGCATCAAAATAAGTTCGTTATAAATGGCAAAGCTGGAGTGGTGCCTAATTGCTAATGTGAGTGGATAATTACAGAGGATATAAGCTTTGATATATGTATTGAATTGCAAGATATGCAAGATACAGAGTTGTATTTATATGTCTACATCTCTGCTTATGTGGCATTTATTGTAAGATCAATGAAGGTATTTAATATAATATTAATATAATAACATGTAGTAATATAATATAGCTTATGCTTAAGAAAGTTATCACAGAAAAGAAATACAACATATAGCTGAAAAGTGTACAGTAGCATACATTCAGAGTAGCTGCAGAATTCAGATCAGTGCTTTCACATTAGGAAGACAACCAAGAGAACATATTTCTGAAAATGCTAATCCTACACACTGTTTAAAACAAAATTAAGAAACAATCAAAACTGTCGAATCTCATTGGTACTGTCAGTTCAGAGGATAAAGTACCTAGGTAATAAAACATACAAGTACTTCTGCCCACAGGAAAGCTGAAATTCATCTTCCCTCTTCTAGGTATTATTTGATGCTATATGTATCAGAATTAAATTATGAGTAATTCTAGTTACACCGCTTTCACTTTCTTTAGGCTTTTTTTCTTTCCTGACTAATTACATTTTGTCAGCTGGCGCAAGAAAGAAAAATTTGCTATTAATTGAAGAATGTATACTCTGTTCCTTAACCATAGCTTACATTTTCAGACAATAAGAGAGAAGGGTAAAAAAAAATAAGCGCATAGATGAAAATACTACATCGGTGTGTTGTAAGTATCATCAGTCCCTACATCTTTTCTCTTAGCACCGTTCCTGAGGCCACCAAGATGACACATTTAAGCCTTCTTTGTATTTGGAATATTTTGATTTATGCTGTTCCATAAGCACTTTCTACTTAATCTTGTCTCTTCACAAAGTATGACTGACTCAATCTGCGTGTGAAGTCCAACTTCAGTAAGACAACTAATGCACAACAGCCCAGTGAAGGAGCCTGAATAAAACTGTGATACTCATCTCAAATAAGAAAGTTCTGGCAAGCACTTCCACAAATTAAGAGAAGTTGTTCAAGAAAAATTAACACTAAACTCAAGAAAACGAGTCTGAATACTCTACAACACACTTTTTGCTGCTAATTAGAAATAAGTTGCAGCACCCCTCGTCATCCACGGCCATATATTACCTAGCAGGCAGCTCCTGTTGCATGCTCCATTAATTATGTTCCATGAGGTTTCTTGCCGCTATGGCACGGAAGCGCGTTTATGGAGGCGAGACAGGAATGCAGCTACTGATGGTGACTAACAGGCCCGTCGTCAAACTTTCCAACAGCTGATGCTGTCGTTACTTACTTTTTTTCCGCCTCTCCAATCGAGAAGACTTTTTTCCCCTCATTGTACCGACAGGTGATTAATAGCAGCTCTAATTCCCAGCATGCATCATTGCCAACATTTACAGCCAAAATACTGGGGAAGGTGGTCTCGAGGTTCAGTCACTGGTGTAGGACAACTTAAGATACCTGGATTCGTTGCCTAGCTCTGCCACATATCTCCTGTGGGACCTAAAGCCTCCAACTGTGCAGAAGCTAAAACACACCAAAAGCTCAAAAATGGGGAAAAAAACCAACTTTATTAGCACAATTCAATAATCCAGTACCAAATATATCTTGAAATGGGAGAAAGCTACCCATGGATGTAAATTCCTCTTCCCAAACACCTCCTTTTCTGTACTAAATTGCAAGACTATCAGTTTATACATTCAAAAGCATTCTCCTTTTTAAAAAGGAATTTTTAAAAGGAGGGGAGCTCAGAGAGCCTTGAGATCGGAAAAAACAGATTACACATCAGCAGCACCTCAGAGCAGCATCCAAACCCAGAATAAGCCCAAAGCCAAGCAGAAAAAAGAGGAGAGGATTGCCTGGACTCTCAGTACCTCGAGTATCCAAAGACGTGCAGTAGTCAATGGAGAACGCTGAGCCCTAAAATCCTGTCCTGTACCATTAGCCCGAGGTGCCCCTCTCCACTTGGGATCCACAGCCTGGAACATCCTCCTGGAGACAGGTGGTTACACCTCTTCTTCCAAAAACTGAGCACAACTCCTCTCTTTTAAAATATGGATACAGGAGGAAGAATTTTACCATGCCAGGGAGCAGCGCTGCCTGACTTCCCTGCCCCTGCCCCCATCCCACGCTACAGCACTAACCCCAGATGCGGAAGAGAGGTTCAGTTTCCTCTTCTGACTAAGAGGGATCAAATCTGAAAGCAGAGCCCTCACGCTCACATCCAACAGCTGGTTACAGTAAAGAAACAGTTCAGAGACAAGGACAGGAACACAGGTTTCTTCCAGCTCAAAGAAGTGCCCCAACCTTTTGGGTCCCTTTTACAGCATCTCGTTCTTCCAGCGATTCTCAAACCCTTTTTGTAGAGGGAGGTGTGGAAAGGCACTCCTGCCTTCACCTAGCACCACTCAGCACGCTCACCTGGACACAGGGCCAAGAGGCACGGATCCCCCACCTCCTAAACAAGGAGGTTAGGACCTCCTAAACTGCATGAGAGGAAGATTTCCACACTCAGGTTATAGTAGATAGTAACCTGACCCTACACTTGATCTGAATAGCTCAGCTGCATCTTTCTCTCAGCATTAAGTTTCCTGGGGAAACTGAGCACGTGAAAATTTCTGCACTAGCAAGTGAGCAAAAAATAAAAAAAAGCATGAAAATAAATAAAACGCATGAAACAGCCTTTACTTAGAAATCTCCCTCGAAACTAATCTGTTGAGCTGGTTCAACTCTTCAAGGAGTAAGGTCCGCTGACGTGACAGACCTCCCCCGCTTGGAGAGGTGCTGTGCACTTTTTTATCTTATTTATAGAATGGCCTCACTCACGCTTTGTTTAAGAAACAATTAGCCCTTGACAGCTTAAAATAAACAGGACTCTCCCTCCTGCAGTCACTAGACCTGAGCTGGATTTCGAGTTCTTGCAACAGCATGAGACTACCTGATAGACTCAATAGCGTAAGCGACAAGTTAGTCTGCCCAGCACCTTCCAAAACAGCACCCTGAGCAATGCAGGCAAGAGCAATAAAACAAGGACCTGCATCAGTCAGATGAAGCGAGCAAGCAACCATTCCCGCTCCCACCCCACTTTGTCCTCACCAACAAGAGGCACCTCTGGAAGACGAGGTCATCTCTTTTCAGATGTTTGCAAACAGAAGACCTGGAGGAACGCAGGAGATGCAGGAGTTTAGCAATGGTTGCACACCAAATGCGCAGCTGGGCAAACTTCTTTCCCAAATGTACATTTGTTTTTTCTGCCTCTTGTGTTGCTGCAACCGGTCCAAAGGCAGTAATTGCAATAGCTGGCACAGATAACATGACTTGGCATCACAATGTTAAATTTCAGTCCAAGCTCTTGTACCACCAGCAGAGGGGTCAGCATTCCCATTTAGCAGACATGGGAGTTTTCCACTGGTGACTTCACATTTCCTTCAAGGCCTTCAGCTCCTCAACTTCAGCCTCCTGGCTCTGCGGCTGCCTTTACCATGCCAGGGAGCAGGGCACAAAAAAAGCTGTATTGAAAAGCTAACATTTGCTTTTCAATACAGCTGCTGCTGAGGGAGACACGCACGCAAGAGTCTTGTCTCTTCCCAGGTAGTTTTCTTGAGCTGGGTTAGCTGGCTAAAAGAGAGCCTGGATAGTCTGTTAGTTAGGGTGTTGGCTTGAGTTCAATTATTTCTTCTGGTAGAGAGCTCCCATGTGCCTTAAGCAAGCTTTGATCTTGGCTTCCCATGGATAAAACTGGGGGTAAATGTCCTGCCCTAACTCCAAGGGATGAGGGGAGGATCAGTAGTCTGAAGACTGCGACACGGTAATGCCAGCACGTATTCAAGTGACACGCAGTTGTACAAGCACCAGTCACAGCAGAAATGTCTATGACTGTAGAAAAGCAGGTGTTCTCAGAAATGAGGAACACTTCTCAACATAATGCAAAGTAAAAGTACAGCAAATTTAGCTTCCCCCAGATAACAGAACACAGCGATGAGACAGAACAACAAAACCAAACAACTCAACAACAAATTATGCCAACAAAAAAGAAATGCTGGGGTTACAAGAATAAGAAACAATATCCAGTGATTAACAGTTGCAGAAAACAAACTTTTCAGACAGGATTTGAAATTACAAGAGTCAGCGAAACAAAAGGAGATGTGAGACAAAATAGAGTGTCACGGATAGAGAACGCGCAAAATTAACAAATAGAGGAACAAACCATGGAAAAACACTTGTCAACAGATGAAATGAGTGAACAGCAAGGATAGGAAGTAATAATAGCATAAAAAAATGTAAAGGATCTTGAACACCAGCTCTTTTCCAGTAACAGTACCACACCAAGTAACTTCGACATTCATTGTTTGCATTTTAATACTGCCCTTACGTCACCCTACAGTCCCCCATTGAAGAGATCTCAGGACACAGGGAGCCTAATGCAACATACAGGAGTGATACCCAGGCACACGTTAATTAGCAGCGGATCAGCCTTAGCGAGTTTAGCTGTTATTCTGATGGTACTGCTAAGGTTTAAGCGGCAAACGACACTGATATTTAACTGGAGTTTGAGCTGCCTCGTCAATGGGATCACTACGATTCACGCAGTGCAGGAGATGTTTCCGCTGACAAAGGTTCAAGGACATCCTTACTTTGGACATGCCACCAAGTCACTGAAACTACTGCAGCTCTCCTGCGAACATCAGAGGCAACTGCTGCGCCCTCGGGACATGTCACTACAACCAAACTACGTGATGGTTTAAAGAAAGATATCAACGTATTCCCATCGTCATTCAGTGTGGTTTTCTGTCCTGCATTCCAAAAAGGTGATTTAAAGTGGTCAAGGGTAATAAAAACCTCAAGCAAGCAGGAACAGTTCAGTGAAGCAGCCACAGCTAAACTACATCTTTTCGCCCCGCAAAGAGAAAGAAGAGCTCATGGAAAAAGCATCCCCATGAAATTAAATATCTGATTATAAATATCTGATCATTAACAACCGCAGATAAGAGTTCAGGCAAATACAAACCAGAAGTAAAGGGATGCACGTTTCACGAGCCGATTACGGCGCTGAGCAAGAAAGCAAAGTCTTTGCCCTTCGCGTCTCTATCAAAAATTCTCAGACGTGCAATAAAATAAAGCACACCCCCCAAAAAAAAAAAAAATTAGCTATAAATAACGACTACATTAACGCGTTTGGGTACAGCACAGGGTTACTTCTACAGAGCGGGTTCTGGCAAACGGCGGGTATTCCGGTTTGGGCTGGCCCGGAGGTGCAGCCCCGGCAGGAGCCGAGCGGGGAGCGAGGAGCGCGGCCAGCCCCACGCGGAGCCGCCGCCGCCACCGGGCGCCGCCGCCGCCATCGGGCACCGCCGCCTGCCCGCCCCGCCGGTACCGCCGCCGTCCGGGCGGGCCCCGCTGCCCCGGGCCTGTGCGAGAGAGAACTCCTCTCGTTCCTGCCTCTTCTCCCCCGCTCATCACTTCCTACTTTCCCCTCTCCGCCGCCGAGGTCGCGGCGGCAGCGCGCGCTGCCGGCCGCTTCCTGTGGTGCAGCCGGCGCTGCCCGCGGGTCGCCACCGCGCAGCGGGCAACGGCCCGGCCCGGCCCGGCCCCCCCGCACACCCCCCCCGGCCCCTCACTCACCCCAGCGTGCTGATGAACCCGTTGACGGAGCCCTCCGCGTACAGGGACACGATGTCCCCGATGTACAGAAAGCTGGACATTTTCTCAGACATGTTGGCTCATTTTTAGTTGGATTTCGCACTCCTCCCCTTCCAAAAAGAAAAGAAAAGAAAAGAAAAGAAATAAAACCAAACCAAACCGAGCCGGGGGGAGGCCGGCGAGACGCGGCCGGCGGCGGCGGGGCGCGGGCGGGCCGGGCGCTCAGCGCGGCCCCTGCGGCGCTGCGCGGCGGCGGGCGCGGGCTGACATGAGCGCGGCGCCGCTGCCCTCCGCGGACCGCCACGGCCCGGCCCGCCGCGCCGCCTCCTGCGCCGGCGCCCGCCCCCGCCTCCCGGGGCCGCCCCGCCCCGCCGCAGCCGCGGCCACCCCCGGGCAGGGGAGTCGTAACCCCCGGGCAGGGGGGTCGTAACCCCCGAAGCGGGGCCGTGGCTTGGGCGCCGGGTCGGGCCGCCTTTGCTCACCCGCCAGCCGGGAGAGGCGCTCCGGCGACCTCCGTAACTCCTCAGTAAGTCCCTGCGGTCCGGGGATAACCCGCCGCCCTCGGGCGCGGGGCTGGGGACGGCTCCGTGGGGCTGTAACCCGAGGGAGGCAGCGGGACGGGGGCGCAGAGCGGAAAAGGCGAAGCGGTGGGTGGGATGGCGTCCCTTCCCCGTTGCCGCCTGCCCTGCCAAGAGGTCACGGTCCCGCTACGCTTCGTTTAATCAGCAGCCCGTGTCACCCTCTGTTTTCTGGCTTACAAACTTTAGGAACCACAAACCCTTTATTTTTCTAAATCAGAAGCTAACCATGCTGCATTCCCGTGCGGGAATTCCCACAGCACACATTTCCATGAGAAAACTCCGACCAATTTAACAAAAACACATCCTCAAACTAGAGAGCACTCTGGAAGACTTTTCTGCCGAGAAAAGAGGGGACACCGCAGCCTCCCGCGCTCACCAGGGTGGGGGGCTGCCAGCGCTCCCCCAGCACACTGCGAGAAGGCCCTGCAGCCACAGAGGCACTAGCCAGGGCCGCGCAAGCTGCAGCCCGCGCCTCGGTGGCCAAAGGGGCTCACAAGGGGCTGCGCAAATCCACGCTGCCTCAGTTCGCTGCCCAAGACCAAGTGCCAGCCCATGAAACCACACACGTCTGTTGGTGCATGGAAGTGTTTAGTTCAAAGCAAAAGCTATCGCCAGTGTGGGATTCTTAAAAACACTGTGCATTCTTTAAACAAAAATGTAATTTCCACCAACGGTTTTAAGAATCAAAGTATTTCTACTTTTTCTGATTTTTCAGCTATGTTTTACTTCCCTGAGACAACTCTCCTACTTACAGGCAAACTCAGCAGTAGTACTGGTTACCCAGTGTATTTTTCTAAGAGATTGTTTGGATTATAAGGAAAAAAAAAAAAAAAGAAAGAAACAATGACTCACCCAGGTTTAACAGCCTGATCAAATACTAACTCTCAAACGATAGGAATATAAATCTGGTTGCAGGAACGTGCAGACTGCTGGGAGTGAGTAATAAGCTGAGGGTTTCACGGTTGCATTTAATTTCCCACATCTACAGCTTCCAGCCTTATCTCTCTCCTTCCGACCAAAAATTCTTGACATCAGAAATGCTGAGTCTTCAAAGTAAAAAAAAAGGTTTACCATCTAGATGTACAGAAAAAAACCTGTTATGCCATTCTAGAGTTTCCTCTTTTGCTCTTTTGTGGTGAATATTTTGGATTTGTCTCTTTTTTGTATCCACCAGGATACAAAGACCCCACCAAAGATCTGCACTTGCATTCTGCTTATGTACGCGTATATACGCAGGCCCGAGATCTGACACTTTACCAGATTCTTTCAGTTTGGTCTCCTGGAGTAACCACAATTGTTAAAACATTTCTGGAAAAGAAATATGACGAGAACAGGTGCCAGAGCCCTTGTTCTGGAACCAGCCCCTGCACAGGAAAACCGAAGATGAGGTGTTTCAAACTGCCCAAAACACACCTACTAAATCCCAAAGTTGGACTAAATTAAAACGTACCAGAATTAGAAACTGAAAGTCAGAGCAGCACAAGACACTGAAGGGGGAGAGAAGCTAAGGCTCCCTGCCCACATGCCGACTAAGCGAAAAGCATTGACCCAGGGTCCCTGCCAGGAGCCACCCCGCAGAGGGCTCAGGCGTTTTATTTCATGAAAATGTGGTTCTGGAGAGTTTGAACCTGGGGCTGAGCAGCAAAGGCTTTACAATGCATTGACAATATCCTTTGCCCTCCTGACTCTCTTTATCTCAGCCATTTTATACCAGGCTTTAATGGCCCAATTAAGATACTATAGCCAGGGAGGTTTCATGTTTCCCAGCAGTAAATGAAATCCTGGCGTGCCTTAGATCAGTGGGAGTTTTCCTGAGGATGGACTTCAAAACTTGCCCAAGCAGCAAGTTTGCCTGTCCTTTGTGTGCCTGGGAGCAAATCCCCATTTGGGACCATTCACAGCCAGAAAGGTTCAACTCTGTTGTCTAAACATAGGTTACTGGGGCCATTTGAAGCGTCCTTTCATACCCGAGACATGCCTGTAGGTTGTCAGCAGGGAAGCAGGACTGCTATGCCCTTGACAGCTCTGCCTGTGTGTGGGCAATGGAAAGGGGCCCACGTGTTTTGGCATTACAAGAAGGTTAATTCAGGTCACTTTAGGAAATATTTAGCATTTGCTTGCTGTGGCAAAGCTCAAACTGATAGGAGTCCTACACTTGCAGTCGTCTTTGCCTCTTTCCCCCGCAAGGAAATCCAGGCACAGGCTGCATCCTCCTTCATTTCTAGGCTTGTTCATCTTGGCTCAGGCTGGAGCACACCAGCAGCTGAAAGCTGTTACCACCTCGTAGCTCTCTAGTGATATATATGAAATGAACTGGAAATCTCAATCCAGTTCCAAGCATCAATGGCTATTAGCTAGAAATAAGTTGTATGAAATCAGCGTTTTTGTGAAAAAAGTAGAGGTCAAATCCCGAAGGCACTCAAGTATTTAAGCAAATGCTTCATTTTAAACCTGTCTCGTTGAAACAGCCCAACAATCTCATTGAAGTTACCAGATTATTTGTATGCTGAAAATGAGCAAGCACCTACCCACTTTTGTAGACCGGGTCTTAAATTGGTATGAAGATCACCCTGGAAAAGCAGATCTGAGGAACCCTTGCCGATCCTCTCCTTGCAGACAGAAAACTTAAGTAGTGATGAATGCTCCTCTAGCATTTTTAACAAGCATTAACCCTCTTTTATTAAAAATAATGATTGTGCCTCTCTGAGTGCTAGTTTTATGAAGATAGTATCTGGAAAAATTTAATTAAAATGAAAGAGATTTTGTCATAACAAGTCCACATAGAAAAAAATAAAGCATGGTCAGAGATGGTAATGGAATATTGCTTCATTTATCTGGAGCAGAAATAAACCAAATTGGTTGATAAATATGGATCTTTTTACTACAGTTTTTAACCTTGCAGTTAGCTGCAGGGTGAAGGTGAGGCAGCTTAGTCAATAACTGGAATATGTTTTCCATCAGTTATCTCTGGTAATCTTTTGCTCCAAAGCTAGGAATACAGGTTTCACCATGAAACAGGACCCAGATGCAGAAATCATCAGCTAGTGCTGACAGACTGCCCCACTGCACATGTTACACCGTACATTGTAGAAGTGAAGAAGTCTTTCTTACTCAATTTTCATTTCTGGTCTATTACTTCTTTTCAGAGAAGAAAATATTTCTTGTGATGTTTGCAGTGGTATTCTAAAATTAGATTTCTGTATAAAAGTATTTGGCAGTATTTTAATACAGGGAAATTTTACCATGATCTACATGTCCTCGATCCTGATGTTCATTCCAGTGCTGAGGCAGTTTAGAAGAGAAGCAGCTTATCCACAGACGGGTCAATAGAAACACCCCATTGCAGCATTGAGCCTCCACTTTAGATGTGAATACACACAATATTAGAATGCCCTCAGACTCAAAAAACTCACCAAGTAAATAGGCCGACGTCATCGTATTCTTGCTCCTTTTCCATCCCTCACGTCTTAGGAAGATGTCTGAATTTCCTGCTCATCTTGTCTACAGGGGAGGCTCCTGACAGAAGTTGAGGTTTTTATGGATTTGAAAATTGTCTGATTGGAAAGACTTTAATCCCACACCTACACAACCTACCTCCTGTATGAAGTTACAGATATATAGGCCACTTCAGTGAAAGCAAACCCGACCACTTAGAGGCTTACACAACAGGCAGCATTGATGTTTGTTTCCATGAAAGCAGAGGATAGCGCTTTCCAGCTGCAGGGGAAAAGGGGGAAGAGAAGAATGTCTTTAACTGTTTTAATACAATAGATATAGATGGGACCAGGCCAAAACCCAGGCAGGCACCCCAGAGCTTTAGCATGCAAGTATATTAAAGTTTGGACCCAAAGCCTTGGGTTTCTCATCTTTCTAATGAGAGGAAAAAAAAAAAAAAAAAAGAAGAAGAAAGATCAGACCATTCCAGACGTTTTGATATTTAAAATCCAACTCTCATTTTAAAGCCCATCTGCAGCTAGAATATTTTTAATATACTTATCTCAAGCAACGCACAATTAACAGCTTACTTGAGGAAGGCCTGACTTTTAAAGGCACCTAATGAAGTTTCCCACACAAGCTGGAGACGCCCATTACCTTGTGGATATTAATATTTGAGACAGCCTAGCTCTTCCTTGAGCACAATGGCATTTCAAAACACTTGGATGTATAAAAGACGGCATTACTTGGCCTACAAGTTGGATCAGAGAGCACCAGAACAGCTTATTTTGACAATGCCCGCACAGGAGAATTGATTTATTGCTGGTAGTGCTTTGTTTTATTTTGCCTATAGCAAACATCAGAGTACGAGATGATTTCTTGATAGCTAGCTGTGGGGACTCATTTTGCCTTTTTTCTCGTTGTGGGAGTTAACTCTCTACTGATGTTGGTTTAAACAATATGTTGGTAGTAGTGCCATACAAAATATTAAGCATCTGGCTAAAAAAAAAAAAAACAACCCACAGAATACCCTGGGGAAAAAGAGGCCTGACAGAGATAAATGTGCTTTAGTAACGTAATAAAACAGGAGTGTAGTGAATCACGCAAAATAAGCATCACTATTTGATTGAGAATGAGAAAACCAGAATATGGAGCATTCAGTGCTCGTCTACCCACTTTATTCAACCTGGCTTAGTAGGAACAGGAAATTCCAGCTAAATTCATAAGACCTAGTTTTATAAAGGACTTTCTACTGGAAGGAGACACATTTTTCTCAATGTTAGAGGTAGCGCTGAAAATGAACAGCTCTCACAAGTGACCTTTTGGGGGTTTCACTAGGGCATGGGTGTGAGCTTTGCATCCTCACTATCCAGGCAAACTCATTCACACTACGGCATGCATGCATGGACGGGGACTGGCTGACTTGCTGTTCGCTACATCGGAATTTACGAGAGCTAATATATGTATTAATTCAAGTATTTAAATAATCGCTGGTTTGCTATAACAATCTCTTGAAAGAAACAACCTTAGAAATAATGAAAACTGAAGTTATTTGTGAATTAATTATTTAAGTAAAAGGAGTTTAGATTAAAGAGGAAGCCTGGACGCCCTTCAGACTGTGGCACAATACAACAGCTATGTAAATAAACTTCTGAGAGCAGCTCCAAGTCATTCCAGTGAAGATATTTTTCCTTGTGATACATTCAAGCCTTTTGAAATAAGTTTCCAACTGTTTAACGACCAAAGTTGTTCATTCAAAGAGCCAAATACGAAAACTCGACCAAAGCAGAAAGTACAATGTGCCTTTCTTTGAAAACATCTATATAGAAAGGATGCTTTATTTAGAGGATTCAGGAAGTTGAAGCGTTGCCTTCTATCAGCTCGCAACCGCAGAGCAAGCATCAGGAAGCGCACAAAAATGAACTTACTATTCCTACGTGGAACAAGTGCCAACGGTTACACCAAGTTTGCTTTCAACCTTGCAGAACTCACTGCCAGCTCCTGCAGACTTGTTAATCAGGCAGTGTCTCCTGGGGTTTCTTTTGTGCTTGGCTGCCTAAAAATGAAGCCTTTCCTTACAAAATAAAGAGAGACACATACCTTGTTTGGATTTTCTTTTTTGCTGGCTGTCATGAGACTTCGGAAGGTTCAAACCTGAAAATGCAGGGAAAAAAGTGAATCCTCTTCATAGAAGGAAATGAAAAAATATAGCCTCCTTTTCAGTCCTAGCCCACTCCTAACCACGACCTATGCAACAGAAGAATCAGCGGACCTGGAGGGTACGGTGACTGTAATTACGAAGCAATTGTGTTTTGAGTCCTGTCATTAATACCAGCTGACCCTCTGGCAGTGGTTACAGTGTGGATACAGCATAGCTAATACACAGCAGTTCTTTAAAATAATTATGTATGAAATTATACAAGCAATGATGAACATTTTGATTGCGATGTCTCACTGAAACTCAATATCTGAATTTTGGAGTAAAAAAAAACATTACAAAAGTTTTTCAAAAATTTCCCCAGTAAAGTCTAAGAAAACCAACAGCTCTAGTAACAAGCCTAAAAATGCCATTATATTTGCAAGCTGGATAAAGTGACAATAGTTAGTATTCCTAAAGAATACAGCTAATGTATTTTAAAAAGTGAAAAATCTCTGTAATTGCAATCATGGAGCTTGAAAAGCGTACCTGAGGAATACCTCCCTACCTTTCTTAACCTTATCATGCAGAGCATCAAGAAAGATGTTTCAAACCTTTCCACTTTAGGACTGCTTAAAAAGCCTTGTGCTGTTGATGTTTTTTCTGATCAACAATTTTTTTTCTTTTTGAAAAGCTTCTTCAAAATTAAACACTGCTTTTTTGCAGGAAATGGCTCCTTTCACTAGCACATTGGCTATGTTACTCCCCAGACAAAAAAAAAAAAAAAAAAAAAAGGGCTGTGCCAGCCTTTTTTTTTTTTTTGACCACATTAAAAATTACCAGGAGGGAAGAAAACTGCAGTTAGTTTTGCTCAAGCAGCTGTCACCAGGCCCATCCTTCCTGGGCCACACTAGCATTTCTAACTTCGGGATGAAGTGCGCTGCCCTTTCTGGTCTGCGAGAATACCTGCTGGCGAGCGCGTTTCCGAAGATACAGCTGGGTTCGAGCAAGGAGACGGCAGGAAAAGCAGCTTTTCTCAGGAGACCCGGTCTTTCCTCCTGACAGCAGGGGCCACAGATCTTCACCTTTGGCCTATCCTAGCTTTCAGATGGGTAAAAAAGAGTGAAAAGACCATGTTAGGAAGGTGAACACAAGTCAAAAGGCTTTGGGTAGTTGGCACTGCATTTCCAGAGAAGTCATTTAGGGAGGTCTGGAGGCATTAAAACCCAGTTAAAGAAACAATTCTTCTCACTCACCCCTCTCTAAAAGCACAACACCAAATATCTGACGTTTCTCAGAAATGCATTGGGAAGGAAAAATTAGAGATCAGGAAGGATTTATCTTTTTCTATTGATTACTGTGTCTAGATAATTATTTGATAGGGAAGTACAAGAAATCCTCTTTGACAGTCTCAGCCCAGCAATGCCCTCACCTCTGATCAGCATTGGTGCCTCTGGGTTGGATCCTTCCAAAGTCTCTTCTACTTTTACCTGTCCCAAATGCGGATTACTTTCCAGAACACTATAGAATGATTTAATTAGCACAACCAAATGATGGGGCTGGGATTCCAAGTAGGCAGCAAATGTCTTTGAGGCCAAATATGGACCCAAATTTGAGGTTCATGCCATTTCAAACTGATTTCATGCCTAGAAGAAGGAAGTGCCCTATGTGGGAGATGTTCTCAATGGATTTCTATCATCTCAGCCCAGTTGTGCCCAGGAAATAAGAGCTTGAATAAGAGTGGATTAATTAGAAACAGGGGGTTTTTTTAAATTAATATGGAATTATGGACATCATCAAAACACTACTGCACGTTTGGATCCCCAGATCGGAGTTTCTCTCTTCCTACCGATCCCAAATGTGGTGGACTGAAACAAAAACCTTGTCTAAAAGCATGTTGAATCCTGAACTGCTAAATTTACCTGGAAATTAAAAAAAAAAAAAAAAAGCCTTCCACATGGAAATGCCTGAACTGCTTTTTCACTTAGGAATGCCTCGTGCATTCACCTCTGTCCCCTACCACATGTCAATATTTGACATTGTACTAATGGTGTAAGTCATGAGTCATGAAACAGATGATACCAAAAAGTCTGCATTAAAAAGTTCATGCCTTGTCCCTGAGGAGCTGGGGTTTTTTTGTTTGGGTTTGTTTTGTTGGGTTTTTTGTAAAATATGTTCCTCGTTTGGGTGTCTTCCTTAAATACTTTAAAAGTTAGCATAACACAGCTGAATCCTGGAAGGCTGAGACATGCAATGTCATATCCTCTAGCATCATAATATTTAAATAGATACATGATGTGCATACTTAAAGAAATCCCTGTTTCAATGCTATACAAAAACTAAATCAGTGAAATAACCTCCTGTTTCTCAGTGGCTCTTGCAAGATGCTTTGCATCTTAGTAGTAGTTGAACTTAGAAATATGGACATGTTTAGGAAATTAGATTTTAACTAATCTGTGGGCAACCGCAAAGGAGTGCATTCAAAAAGCAGAATCATTACCCATTGTTTCCATTTTGTCAATCTGAAAAAGGAAAAGTTAGCAGCAGATAAGTTATTCTACTAGTGAAATGGGGTTTTGTTTAAAAGGCACAGCAGAAATGCATATTGCTAACATGTCATAGGCAAAGAAACTGTTAGAATTAGCTAATATGGACAACATTTTAAAATGGGTGTGGATACATTTAGCACCACACTTGGCATTATCTCCTCAGTGCACTGCAATAGCAGTAAATCACTGGTTGAAAACAGATGGGAAACATGAAAGTCAAGCCTGCTGTCTGACCTCAGCACAATTAGCACCTCTGTTTCACAACCGTGGCTCCACCTGTGGGAACTGCCATCTTTTCAGTGGCAGGGACGTAAATATACAAACAGAAGCCACGTCACGCTTGTTGCACACTTGTTATTCAATAGCTGCAAGTACTAAGAACGTGCTCACAAGATATATATGGAGCGGGACTGGATCATATCAGGGCACAGGCTGGATGGAGATTCACCCACAGATTTACTAGAGATGTAACATTTTAAGGAGCAAATGAGAGTGTAAAGGCAAAAAGAAGTCCCGAAAGGAAAAAACTGTTGATTTCTGTCCATTTTCTCATCACAGTACAATTTGCTCTCTGACACTGAGGAGAAAAACATACTTCCCTGGCAATGGGAGCCTCTAGAAATGCCCTGAACTGCACCTCTGCTGGCTGGGGCCATGTGGCAGCTGTCTGATAAAGCAGAAGGGCAATAGGCAACTGCTTCCAGGGGCGCAGCAGAAGGGAGCAGAGTGAAGGTGCTGCTGAACCACTCCCCAAGACCGTGAAAGTGGCAGATGATGTGGTTCATCCTTGGTGTCATTTCTGCTACAGTAATACGATAGACAAAGCACCAAAACCAAACCAACATTTCTGCAGCATGCCAATAGAGACTGTGATGAAACCCCCCTCTCCCCAGTCCGTGCTGCCAAGCCACTGCTGATCTGCAGCACAACTGTGCCCCAAGCTTTCATTTAATCCTCGCTCATCTCTTCCTACCCATTACGCTTGTTACCTCCTGTTTTCAATCTCTTCAGCAGCTGCAAGGCCACCCCGTCCTTCCATGGCAGGGACAGGTAAAGCCTGCCTGCTGCTGCTGCTTCCTGATGTCCTTTGTTTCTCCTTTTCAGCCCCTGGCTCATGCACACCACCCAGGAACATCAGGGAGCACAGAGGATTTTGGAAGCAGTGGAGAAAAGAAGCCCTCCCCCAGAAGCAAGAATCTTTCAGTGTATTTTGATAGATAAAAGTTTCCTCTTGGCTACCTCATCTGAAAAACTGGTTTATCCCCCATTCCCACAGTACGTAAGCACTGCATTAATGAACGTATCTTGACAACCTCCATGCGAGAAAGCAAAGTATTACCCAAGTAGAGTACAGCACAGGTGAGGAATGGAAGAACTGAGGTATCTGAGAAGAGATTTATGAATTTAGCCACTGAGAAGCAGGCATTTAGGAAGATTTATTTATTTTGTGAACCAGCTGAGCTGTTGAAGCACTTGCAGAGAACACTGACACCCGTGCTTAACTTGCCTATCTATCTTCGAAAAGTCTGAGAGGTTCCTATCTGAATCTCAAATGCTATCAAAAAGAGCATTACGTGATGTCTCCAAAGACAGTGACAAGGCACAGTGGTGTTGTCTCCAAGTCCTAAGTTAGTGCTCGAACCACCAGGAAATCCTGGCACTAGGAAATCAGCTGGATCTCATACTTTAAATCCCAGGGACACAACGGGGCAGGTGGGGGGGTGTTTTGTTTTAAACTCATCCCATAGAAAGAGAGAATGCAGACTTGACTGACTGGTGTAGTCCTCTACAGACAAATTCAGCTTAATAGTGTTCTTACCACAGATCATCCACATCCAGACGCAGTATCTATTCATCAAAATAAACGCTCAGAAACCCTGCAGAATCAGAGGCAGACAGCCCAGAGGGAGCAGGCTGTGACAGGTCAGGGACAGGATGTTCCTCCATGGCAAATATTCCCCCAGCAAGTTACATACCTGGTGCAGAACCACAGGAGGAGTGCAGGGATTGCTGTGGTTTATTTTGTGTTACAAGTTTTCCTTTTGATTTTTACAGCTAGCATGGAAGTACGATACTTTTTTTGCTGCTTAAGTTCAGAGAGTTTATATTACAAGGTGGCAAACCCTACTGAAAGGCTCTCAATACACATGACAGAGAATGACGTCCTTCACGTGGGAGGTGCGGTGTTGCTCAGCCGGGACTTTGAGAACTGCAGTGTTTGCAGTGTATTGGCAGGTACACACATCCCTCCCATCCCTGTAAAAAGAAATCATAGGTTACTGTGCAGAGGAAGGGAACTTGCAGCTTTTCTTCAGATGCCAAACTAATAATTGGTATTTATTCTTCACAGTGCTGTAGTACCTTGGAGCCCTTGTCAGTCATTAGGACCCCAGTGTGCTGGACACTGTGCAAACAGACCAGGCAGCAATTTAGCCTTCACATACGACCTCAGGTAAGGGCTAGGAAAGCATAATGAAAAACTGGTGGTCAAGTGCACGCATTGTTTAGTCCCTGAGATGCAGAAGAACTTTTACCATTTTCAATGGGCTTTTATTCAGGCTGCTCATCTGGGTGTGGTGCCCACTGGTCTATCCCAGACACCCACGTGCATGCACATACACGGCCTCATCTGCTGACAAATTTCTTTACATCATCACACATCAGTTTACTGGTTCGCAAAGGGGATAACTTATGTTCCCTGACCAAAATCCATGAATTTGCTACAAAATTCTTACACTTATTTCCAGAAAAATACCAGTGTATCAGTAACGTACAACAATGTTAATGGCAAAGAGATACCCCCAAAAATGAAAAGTAGGATTCAAATTAAGGGGAACACCCAGCAAATAAAGGAGCCAGCTTATACGTTTCTAATGAAGTTAAAGATTAATGGGGAAGACCATAAACAGAGAACATGAGGAATCACGGACTGTTTGTATTGTGTGTGGAATTAGCTGACACTCTCTTGCATAAAGCTGAGAGTAAATGAACTACATCAGGGAGCTCTTGGATGCTCTTGACTAGTAGCAAATCAGCTACATTTCATTATTTCCCACTGATGCTCTTACTGGAAGTATATTCAACTCATTTTTAAACAAAGCCTTTTGTGTACCCAAATGGCAAACAAATCACTGATTAAATGGAGAGATAGCATACCCAGATGATTTGCATCTATCTAACTGCACCTCAAGTCATATAATTATGCCTTGTAACACCACTGCAAAGGGCTTGAACTAAAATTCCCCAAACACAAAGCTAGTAATTGCTGCAAAATGAGGTTACTAATTTATTTTTTAGTATCACCCCCAGAGGGGTGTTGTGATGCCTGAAGGTCCCCAGTCTCCAAAACAGGAGTAAATTTAACTCTAGCCTTTTCCACATTATTTTGTGTTTACTGATACGAAAGTGTTTTATGGGGGTTTTTTCCTCCCAAGTCTGTGTGCATGAGACCACTTTCACTCCATAGCTATGGAAACCAAGGGGCAGACAAGGCCAGAACCAGAGTGATGTCCCCTAAGTCCTTCTTGCTTGGCCTTCACAGTGAGATGCAACAAACCCACTGCTGACAATTGCACTCCTGGCACCAGTGTTGGCATCCCAGCCCACCAGCTCTGCAGCACAGGTCCTCGCCGCTGGACCTGCAGAGTGATACCATTTCTACGTCCACAACGGACTTGCCTCTGCGCTTTCCTCCCAAGAGCACTGGGGGTAAGACAACAACTCCAAGCCTGCACGAAGGCGATGGCAGGCAGGATAGGCAAGCTGTGACTGCTCTTCAACAAGCTTAAAAATTATATTTATGTGACAGTTATTTGGGAGAGAGAGGCGTTACTAGTCATGCCTTGGATTAGAGACAGGAAAAAAGTGAAGCAAATATGACTTGGAGTGGAAAACAATTTGGCTTGCGGCACTTTTTTTTGCAGCATTTATTGCTGATCACTCAAAAACATTCATTTCTAACTGCTGCACATCCTCTAAAAGCACTCTGTGGTAAATAAGTCTCCCACTCCACTGACCACCTTCAGCACTGTATTTGAGGAGCCACCTTCCAGCCTCTGCCTCAGATTTGCTGCCCAGTCCACCCAAAAACACCTGGCCTTAAACATTTGAAAAAGAAGGAGAGAAAGAAATCTCTAACTCCCCGCTGGTGAATATTCCTAATGTTGACAATGTCCAAATAATTGCATTCCCCATGCTCAATTGCATTTATTTGCTACCTGCTCAACAGATGAGAGTCCTACATACGCAGACATATATCAGAAACCTCTTGAAAACCAGTTCCAAGGACTGCCTCAAAATGAAGCTCCCTCCTCCTTCCCAGCTCCCACAAGCTGGTCTGTCTCTGACCAGTCCAAAATTACAGGCTGAGGTGTCTAGAAACAGGAATTCCCTCCAACTTGTATTTGCCCTGGGGTGATGAGACAGATGAGGTTTCTTCCAGCCTTTCCTCAGATTGCTCCTGTCAGGCAGCTGCCCTGGACCGCAGCCAGCTAAGCCCTTGGAAGAGGGGGAATGTCCTTTCCAGACCCTCTAACAGTATGGGCCCAATGCTCAGTAACAGTCAAAGCGGTGCAGGGGTTGTTAAGGGTTGACACTTTTCTCCTGTTAGGAGAAAAATAAGGAGCAAACCAGACAGTGGCTGTATTCCACTGCATAAACCTAAGGTTGGCCCAGACCTCACGTAAGGGTGCAGTTCTGTCCCTCTGCTCAGAAATGATGTATTAGAATATGGAAGGGTTCAGAAGAAGGGCAACAGCGGTAAACCAGCTTCCATTAAAAACAAAACAAACAAACAAAAACCCCCAAACCCACAACAACAAAACCCACAACACTAAGTGTGCAAACGTTCTCCAATAATCTACAACATCAGGATTGGCATGCGGAGTTTCCAGGGACCGATGTTTGCCCCTCTCTGCTAGCACAACTAAGAGGTACAGAGCAAAGCCACAGAAAGGAGCCCCACAAAGCAAAGGCACGTGGTCCTTTGCCCAACAGGCAGTGCGTCTGCAGAGCTCCTTCCCCCAGGACGTGGTGCGTTGCCAAAAGTTTATATAGGTTCATGGGGAGACTGGGAAAGTTCACAGAAATCAACCCAAAATTGCTGTAAACAGAATCACCTTATCCAGCTCATGGATTTCCTGAACTGGCTGGAGGAAGCATCACTGCGTACGTACCTTGTTCTTGCTTCTCCTCAGGCATCCGCCTCTGGCCATTGCTGGGGAAGAGGATACTGAGCCAGGTGAATCACCAGTCTGAGCCGGCGTCACCATTCTTGCTTTCCTGTCACTCCTGAAGAAAATGGCTAAACTTTAACTGGTTTTAACAATTCTGGTCTTAAATCCATTTAACTTGCTTAGAAAGGCTAAGTTTATAAAGCAAGCTACAAAAAGTTTGGCATGCAGCTTGCAAAGCGAAGCCGACTATCATCATCTTAACTTGCCCAAAGAAAATCCAACCAAATGGAAACACACACACTATATATACATACGGAGAGAGAGTCTCATTGCTACTAGCGAACAGAATTCTCCTTGGGATTTGCCCTCAGCCCCAGCTGAAGTCCAGGAGGAAGCAGTCAGGCTCTGCAGTATTGTTGAACGTTTTCATGCAGTGGGATTCAGACTACTTTGTAACCTGCATGCCAAATTGTGCTCCCTGTAATATCACGTAATCCTGTTGGTTTTCAGCTGGGTTGTCTCCTTGCTTAAAAAAAAAAAAAAAACACCACTAAAAAAAACAAACCACACAGATTTTCAACTGCATAAGAAATGCTTTCCACAGTAGAGCCTTCTTTGGGGCTTGTTGAAGGTGGTGTCCTATTCCAAGAGTTGGACCTGTGCAAACACTGGAGTGTCTCATCATTGCCTGTAACACCACAAGTGAGAAATAAAGTGACGCCAAGGGCTGTGGCCTGCCAGCTCCTGAACCAAACCTGAAGCCTCAGATGTGCCATGGGAAGAACTGCCTCATTAATTTAGGATGTGTATAAAAACTGGATCTCTGAAAGCACAGCAATCCCCACCACCACTCCCAGCAAACCTCAGTCAGGCAGAACTTTCCTTCATGCTTGAGCTGGAATTTAGCTGGAGCAAAGACTGATGAATCTCATTTCTTGTTGTTTGAATAAGGAGGAACGCTGCTGATATCCTGGCAGGGCAATTTTGCCTGCCCTGCCTGCTCCTGTGTCACAGGAACCAGCTGTAGAGACAAGATGTTTCGCTCAGATCGTTCCCTGTAATTACCTAGACTATCTCTTGTTTACCTTGGTGGAAACACCGGTACATGCAGAGAGCATGGAGTGTGCACCTCTGTTTTACCTGCACTGGCAAAAACACACAGACTGAAGATTGAGAGATTAAAAAGAAAGCTTTTTCAGCATTCTGGCTGAGCTGCTCTGGAAACCCTAGGAATTTGGGAGCAAGGATGTGCATAGACAGGTCTGGAGCACTTCAAGCAGCTTCTGGCTTTGCCAGCTCATCTCCTTCTTCCAGCTGCACCAAGCCAAGAGGGAGGACGCAACATCATCAGCCTCCTTTAAAAAAGGGGCGATGAAACAAAGCACAGCATGGTTACCCTGCTGCAGAGCGGCTCCTCAACAAGCACAGCTCTTGAAGGCCAGTGCTGCAAATGGGGGACCGAGGGATTCGGTTTCTGCTGTGCTGGGGTTGAGGTTTCTGGCTTGGGTAAGGAGGGGTCCTTCCCTCACCCGCCAGCAGGTTCTCTTCGAAGCTGTGAGCTGCTGCATCGTTTTCAGAGTCATTTCATCCTGTGAGCAGTGCCTGTATTAGCCGTGCTGCATACGGTCATTTGCAGACCTGTTCTACCTCCAGTTATCCCCAGGTGATCCCAGAGCCCCTAGTTTTGGTTTGTGGTGGCACACGTTTACAGTCCCCGATACCTGCCGAGCAGCAGTTTGGCCTAGCGGAAGTGCTCAGGATTTACATCCCAATGGCCTGAGAGAAGCAGCTCCACCATTTGTTTTAATAATAACCGTCTAAAGATTGCTTGGGGGATCTCTAGGAGCTCTCCAGCTGTGCTGAAGGGTGAGGAGAAAGGGGAGCAAGGGGGTGCTTCTTGCTCTGCACGTGCCTGACCCGCTCCAGCCTGCTGGTCCCATCAGCTCACCCACCTCTGAACTTAGCTGCTGTCACTTAGTCCTGGTCAGTCCTGGTCAGCCATGCCTGGACACGAGAGGTTGGGGCCTCTTCTTGGTTTCTCACATGCCTATGCTCTACTGTACGTTGGTGAGACAAAACTGCTGTGCTCATCCTTTCTCACGGAAGGTGCTGCAACGGGGCTGACACTAATGCATATCAAGGAGACATAGCTAGGCTTTTAAGCAGACTGTGTCATTCAAACCCAAAAATACGAAGTTAGTGAAAGAGGAAGACTTCAACCCTTCTTTATCTGTCTATACTCAGATGGGGGAAGGGAAGGGGAGCACAGGAACTTCTGTAAAAGCACAAAGGGAATTTTTACAAGGTAATTTCTGAGGTTCAAAAGCTAGCTTAATTTTACAAGGCATTTTGTTCCTCAGGTACAAGCAGCTGGTATTATTTAAATCATTTTATACCTGGAAAGAAAACACTTTTTTCTAGCTGAAGTCCAAGTTGTCTCAGGATGAAAGTTACAGAAGCGCAGACTAGGACCATAGCCTCTGCTGCACCACTGCAACGTTTGACTCTTCCAGTCTCTGCCCATTTTTCCTACACTTTCTTAGTGTAGTTTCCATGGTCTCATCACTTGCCTGTTTTCCATCCTGTGTGACTGCTGGAGTTTTTCCTCTCCATTCTCTGCTCCTGGGCTTGCTCCTGCACAGGCAAAACCACCAGCCAGGCTACGGCAGATCAAAAGATCCGAGCTGTCAGTATTCAAACCGACTCCAAAGCAGATAAAAGCGGTTTGCCTGTACTCTGCTAACTGCACGGACAATGAAAGGCCATTTTCCCACGTAGACTTCATTACAAGAGTCACTGACAACATGAACAATCCAGCAGAAAAAACTGATCTGTCTCACAGTGCTAACTTCACTATTTTTCACTCTTTTCTAGTAAATCCCAGTTTGGAGGCTACAGTGCAGTAAACGTGGCTGCAGAAAAGAAGTCTTCAAGCATAAAACCAGCACAAAGCCTACAGTAGCTCCTTAAGCTCTCAAAATAAAGTTTTCTGTTTACAGGTGTCAAATTCCCAAGGACAAATATCCATTTCGCTTATAATTTAATTTCCTGAACTGTAATTTATCTACCGAAAACACAGCTGATTAATTCCCATGTGTATCAACTCTTTAAAAAAATTGTTTTCCCCCTCCTTTTCTAAGAGAAGAACTAATAGCGAGGATTTCAGATTCTGTTTTTTCACCCACGGTGAGAAACAAAACCTTAGGTCTGAAGACCACCAAGCTCTAAGGCAAGATACTTTGTTTCCAACACTGCATCTATGACAACTCTTAAAAGTTTTTTGAGGGAGCACATCCAACACCAGTATTTTCCTTTCTTTGACACAGGTAATCCTATGTGACAGCAAATAAATATTTGCTTTTCCCTCTTTGCAAGAGAGATGCCTTACACAGGAATGCATTACAGAAATTGTTTGGGTTTTTTTTAAAAATGTATGCTCCAAAGTTGACAGTACCTTGTGATCCCAGGACTTGAGCCCTTTGCTGTTCCTGGCAAAATGAGCAGTTTACAATGCAGTTGGACCACTCCTGACATAAGCATAAACTGCTTTCCCAATCCTCCCTACGGGGAGACTCTTGGACAACCTTACTCTTTCCTTAGGCTACTTTGACACTAGCTCTCCTTTGCTTGAGGCCAAATTGGGCTGGTTTTTAGGGTACGGCCAACCGGTAAGAAAAATAAATTTTTATGTTGCTCTGATCACTGAGTAGAATACTAAAGAGATATAGATTAAAATTTAAATTATACTTTCAACAGAAATAAAAGCCGCTCCATGACACACTCATCAAGTATTTGTAACCACCCATCTCCAATGCCACTTTGCAACGACTTAGGGCTTGCTGTAAAAATATTCTGAGGGAGAGGACAAAAAAAAAAAGTTATCAGCAGGAATTCTGTTAATTGTCACCGAAAGCCTTTCGCTAAATCATTTCCTGTCCTCCAAATCCAGCTGGAAGCATTCGCCAGCGAGAAGGCGGACACACAATTGCGCGGCCCTGCCGCTCACTGCCAGACAAACGGAGGAAACTGCGTCCTATCATAAATCTGTCAGTCACGTACCAAATGGGTATCAGGAGGGTTGGGTTTTTCCTCCCCCCCAATTATCACTTGGCAGACACACAGAAGCAGAGTTTGGAGATAAACTCTTTGTATCGTAGGCTTTTTTCAGTGGCCCAGTCCCACAAATTCAACTTCTCACAGACCCGATGCCAGAGCAGTGAAAGAGGCTGATCCATCGAGGAGGGTAGCAGAGGGAGCTCAGGAGACCTGCCCGTAGTCCCGCTCTGCTGCTGGTCTGCAGGGTGAGCTTAAAAGATTCCTCCTTTAAAAAAACCAAAACCAAACAAACACAACCGCCCCCACCAAACTAAAAACACAAATCCAAACAAACCCAGACAGACAGACCAATAATACTGCCCTTCTTTTTAGGTGCTTTCAGTGGATGTATATCAAGAAGTATGAAGTTAATTTATTTAATGCAAGCTGATCATCGTTGTTTTGACATTCCAGGCATATTCGAGAAATAGGGAAGTAGGTAGAAACAAAATAAACAAAGAAAACCGGCGTGAGTTTCAGTAACAGAAGAACCATACCCAGACTCCTTTCTCCATACAGTTGGTCCTGGAAAAAAGTCAACATTTGCCCAGTGGCCTGGTGCTCGATTACAGATAAGCAGAGGTACAGCCACAAAGTCAACCAGCCCTGCTGAAGTCCACAGAACAGACCAGGGGTCAGAAGGGAAATGGAGACACCAAGAGGTAAACGGCAGGAGCTACAAAGGAATTTGGGGAAGCAGGGAGGTCTGGAGGCCACCCGGCATGTGGCCATGGGGAGTCCGGGCCAGGGGTGGACAGCAAGGTGCGAGGAAAGCCCACGCGTGTGGGAAGAGTTCTTTAGGCAAACCTTTTGGAAGCCGAAGGTTGCTAGGCAGGGTCTGGGTGGCTGCCCAACAACAAGCACCCAAAAAAAATAGTCACTGAACTGCGTTGCTGGTTCCTGCCAGGGGCAACTCAGGCAAAGGCAAGCGCCGGTGGCGGAGGCAGGACTGAACCCCGGCTCCCCTGGCTCCCCGTCCAGCACCCAGCCGGGAGGTGCGGGGGTACTCTCGCCCTGCTTTCAAAAGGAAACGACAGCGAAATCTGTTACCGTGACAACTTGGAGAGTCGTGATTGTTGCAGGAACAAACATTATGTATGCAAATAAAAGCATTCAGGCACAACAGCCTAAAAAAAAAAAGAGGCAAATAGACACACTAGTATTTGCAAAAATAAGAGCCTGAAGTAAGGCTCCTAGATCCGTAGCTAGGTCTTTAAATAAATAGTTTTGTTCCCAGAAGCTCTGAAGGACTGCAAGAAGAGAACTTGAACTTTTCCTAAAAACTTAGCTAGTTTATCTGATGCCTCATCAGAGCATCAAAACCCACAGTTGAGATCTGGCTTTGGAAAATGCAGCCCCACGAAGACTGCTGCTGGTTTTTTATAAGAGCAGTTACTAAGCTCAGCTAAAGGCTTTTGCATTATTCCATGCATAATTTCGCTTCAGGCAAGAGGCATTTATACAAACTAATTTGTTTTGGCTTTCTCCCATCCCCCCAAGTTCAACACAATTTATAGCGTGGGGCTGATTCTTGTGCCGCACCTTACTCTTTGCACAAGAGCATAGGGTAGATATGGGTCACAGTATGCTTCCTTGGCCCCTTCTTGGCCTCTGTATTCTATCGAAGAATTCTATCTCTATCTAAGAACAGAAATATTTTAGAAATATCTAGAATATTTCTATTCTTAGAAATATTTTTCTAAGAATATTAGAAAAATTCCACCAACTAATGGGCACAAATTTGTGCTTCTGTTCAGAGGAGATCCCTTATCGGAGAGCTTAGAATGTGTCAGAGGCGCTGTGCAAGACAGCGGTGCGTTGATAGACCTGTAAGGAATGTGGATGCACAGCCCTTTCCCCCAGTATACTTGACTCCAGCTCCCTCACTTTCCTTAGTGTTAAATTCACTCAAAACTACCTCAAAGATTTCAGCCAAAAAATTCACTCAAAGAGCTGCCTTTCTGCCTCCCCGCCGTTTTCTTTCCTATTATACTGATAAGCCTCAATAAAGACCTTTGAACACCTCAACATGAGTCACCCACATACTTACCAAGGTCCTAGAGCAAGTCTCAACCCACTCTAAAATCTGACAAATTGTTTTTTCTTTAATTTCTGACATATTAAATATTTTGGGATTATATTCAATGCCCTGTTAAAAGTCCTGGCTTCATCACTGGTAAGTCATATGATTCCTCAAAGACATGAAAGCAGACTCATGGCTGTCTCTCTGTAGAGACCTCAATAACTCTGTAATCATTGGTTTCACACACAAGACAACACTTTTCCTAAGCTGTGGTCTTCTGGGCAACACTTGATTTCACCTACAACAGGGAGAAGATTGGCATAAACTACAAAAAAAAGTGAGGCAGAAACTGAATCCCACAGGTAACTATGGGCCAACCCAATTGAAAGGAAGCTGTCAATTCAAATCAGTCATCAATGATCAATCAATCATTCAAATTCATTGTCATAAATCAAGAATGAATGTAAATACTACTTCTACTGTAACTATCATAGTATCTCCTTTATTTTAAAGAGAAAAGTATTTTTTAAGTGATATTGCACTTTTTTCCCCTCTTATGTTGCTTCTTTGCAAGAGAGGCAGCCTAAAGTGTTTCGTTGAGGATACGGATTTTCATTCTGCTCAAGTGTTCTTAGAAATAGCAGGAACAGCTCGCCCAGACAGCCCTGAGGGACGCAGAAAACAGGTCACCTTTTTTAAAAAGAAGGCTTCCAGGAACTAACCTTCCACCTTGGTGTCGTGAGGAAATGAAGCTTGTGCAGTTGCAGCCCACCTGTCCCCTCTGAGAACCTGATCCTCTCCCCAGCCAAAACGCCTGACCCCGTCGTTAGCCAGTTTAGAGCATTTGGAAGGGGAGGGATCTCAAGGACACCTTGAAAATTATGTTCTTTCAAGTTTTTTTTGAAAACTAGAAGTTGGGTAAAAGACAGAAATCCAAAAGTGTGCCCCCACTGAGGGAGGGGAAAGCCAAAAGCAGCCCCGCTCGGCTCCTCGCTGCCCTTCCCCAGGGACGACATGGCAGAGGACGAAGCTGAGACCATTAAGAGAGACGAAAGGGAACTGCAGAAGAACCTGAAGGAAACCAGACTTCATTAGCTCCACTGCTCAGACAGCAATTTGTTTAGTTAATTGCCAAAGTAAAACAAACATAGAAAGAAAAACATTTGGGAGGAAGAATTGGTAAGAGGGCTCTGGCTCTAAATTTGCTTCCTATCCCCCATCAGTCAACAGCCTCTCAGTTTCTGCAACACAAGAAAGGCACAGGGGCTTCAGCTGTTATTTGTTTGCTTTTTAAAGAGAGCGCTTTAGGACTCGCTTTAAACAACAAACAGGGGTGAAGGAGGGTAAACAGACCAGTTGCCCCATTTTCAACACCTTTGAAACTGCCTAAGGGCGAATGAGGTGCACTGCACACCCTAAACCCAGCGAGCCTCTCGTACACTGGGCAACGCTGCCGTCTCCTCTGTGTCTCTCATTACTTTCAGGCAGGGCTGAATTAACTCTCCTTATGAGAAAGATCCACATCTGATCATGAGGAAATGTGATTTTTCCTTCTTTCCAGCAAAGCAGATAGGAACCGTCTAGTATAAAGACAGAGTAATGGCAACGGCATCGGTACTAGTGGAGGGACAGCGCTGGATGTAACAGAGTGCTTTGAGCCAAATTCGGGACTGGTGTGAGGGGAAGGGAGCTCCGTCCCAACCTGTCACATCAGCTAAGAGCAAGGCTAAACCGAGCCCATTGAGCAAGACAAAAAACATTATGAGGTTATTACAGCAGCTTGTTTGGAAAAATCTGCTGTGGGAAGCCAGCAACGCCAGCTGAATGCAAAAGCTGAGCTCGGGAGCAGCAGCAGGCACCATAAATAAGGTTCTGTCAGCGTGTCCATTATAAAGCCTGTGTTCCTTGTTTGGTACATAACCCACCCCCTTTTAAAAAAATCACACAAGGCTGGAACTTGGCACGATGGCCTCCACGCTGCCCTGGTGTTTGTACAAACCTCAGCTCCGCTCAGGCTCCTCCATTTGACCAAAAAAAGAGCAGAGGGGGAAAAAAAGAAAAGAAGGAAAAAAAATTAAAAAAAGAGTACATTGCCAAAATATTTCAGTCAGTAGCTCCATGTGCCATGAAGGACAGCTTAGAGTAATATCAGCTGATAGGATTTCTAAAATCCCTTTTGAAGTGATGCCCCATGTTTTTATTAACAGCTGGAGAAAGATGCAGGCAGTTTTAAAGATTTGCAGGTCTCACAATGAATTTAACAAAAGGTGCAAGGCCAAAAGTCCTGCTTTATGGGCAGCTCTAGCAGTCTCCTGTCTCCCTTCCCGCAGAGCCCAGCATTAAAAACAAAACCTTCCTACAACAGAGCATCTAGTGACCTTTTCCTTATTAAATAGCTAATAACTTTGAGATGGCCAAAATTTAATATCATCTCAAGTTTCATCAAAAGATGATCTTTCATCAAAAAAACCTGAAATTGAATTTAACCTGTTTTCCTCATTTTCAAAGAAGCTGAAAAGGAAAACAAAAAGATGGCACTTTAAAAAATGAAATCATTGAAGAAATTATTTCTTCTCAGTTTTTAACTCTCCCTAGGGAAAAAAAAAAAATCTAAGATGAAATAGTGAGGGCTTGTCTGAGCAGGAAAGTTTTATCTGCTAGATATATAGCTGTAACTATGTAAGTGCCTGAGTCCTTTTACTACAACCTCTTCCAGCTCAGTTTAAACAGTTTGCAATGTCATAAGCTAAGCTTTAAAGAGGAAAAGAAAACAATAATTTGAAAAAACAGAAAAATGCTTGTAGCAAAAGAAGACTGTTCACATGGGTAGTTAAAACCAGATTTAACCCTGGTGTAAATTCATACCTTTGCTTTCATGTTTAAACTTTCCCACGTAAACAATTTCTCACAGGAAACATGAGGGTTTGGGAGGGAAGTGAGGTGGGAAGTGAAAACACTTTCCCAGTGCAAAGCAGAATGAGAACTAGAAGCAAGTAAAGACAAGGTTTAAGAAGCAGCTTTCCCTCAGATGTTGTTCCTTTTTCCTTTCTGTTCTTCCCCCCGTTCATTTTAAAATAAGAGAAAAAGAAAGAAAACCTGAGGCAGCAGCTCAAAGATAAACACCAGCATGTTTAAAATTCATAAAATCATGGAATTTTTTTTTATTTTGAAGACAAGACATGAAAAAAAACCCAACTCTCTTTCTGACACTTATCACAGATACCAAAACCTTGACCTTCTCCATAATTTGCAGTAAGCCACACTAGACATCTGCCATCTGACCCCACTGAATAGGCAAGGGGGGAAGCAACACCTCAATGATGACACTAGACTTCCTCCATATCAAAAATAAAGCGTGCATCCCCCTTTCACACAGCCCCACCTCTGGATAAAGGGGGAGCTGTAAAAAATTACCCTATTTAATACGAGTGAGGTAAAATGAACACTTGGAAATTAGTGTGTCTTGTGCCCTGAGACTTTTTATCCCGCTGTAGAAAGGGTGCGTTACCATCATCACGCCAGTTCCGGCTGGCCTGTCACACAGGAGTGACCTCAGTTTAGACACACAGGAACATACAGGCTCCTTTCTTCCACCGTATGCATTTATGGCTTTCCCAACACCCAGTTACCAGGTTTCTGTCTTCCAGAAACAGCCAGTATGTTTATTGCAACAGTCCAAACAAAAACGTCTCCCATATTTTGCATAAGGCTTGATGCACAAACAGCCACTTTGCAGGCATATCTCTATGTTACTAGGCAACTCCAACACAACAGTCTTTTCCTGGAATATAATGGAAGTCAAAGGAAAAAGGTGGAAAACTCCTATACTGAACAATTCAGCAGAAAATGTGCTACCACCAGGCTTCCTTTTACGTCAACGCAACCCATTCTGAAACTGCCTGGCAAGTTATCAAGGTGTGGACTCCAGGACTGTCAGCACTGCCAGCTTCAGACATTCCAAAAAATAATCAGACCTCCTAAAAGAACCCAAAATATTATTTTTAAGTCACCCTCTGCTTGCTAAGTTTTCTGGGGATACTGGGAAAATACTGGATTTCCTTTGCAGCAGAGAAGGTGGTTGAAATATCAGCATGTTGCAAAAGGAAGTTAAAGTTGCCAAGCAATTACTTGATTCCAGGTGCTGGGCCTTCAATAGATATAAAAAACAACCTCAAAAAACCTGTTAGTTTTGTGGTAGAGGCCATAAAACTCAACCATTCTAGGCTATTTTGGATGTCGCAGGAGACCCTAGACCCCTCCAAGCAGGCTTGCTAAACATTGCACAGAGAAGTATTGGACATTTGCTCCCCCTTTCCTCCTAGCAGGAGTGACAAGAGCACGCTTTAGGCAGGGGCAGCGCGGGGAAACAAGACGGTCACGATTGCCATTTTACAAGTTTGTGTTTCCCCTCCCTTGTTTGGTCACTGAGTCTTGTCTTGGAAAAAAAACAAACCCACAAACAAAAAAACAAAGAGAAAAAAGATAGTGTATCCTTCAGTTGTGTTCTTTGGTGTTGCACATAAAGATTTAGGGGTGTTTTTTTTCCAGTTTCAGAATCATATCTGTGTAAATGTAGTACAGACTTGTAGGAAAAAGATTGTGTCTAAAGCTAGAAGTGAAGCAAAATAAGTAAGCCATTTTTGTCTTTACAAGTACTTACAGATGCCTCAAAAAGAACCTGTTTGATTCAGGTGAGCTTTGGAATACAGTTACCCACCTTTATCTATGTACCTGGTTCAACTGAGTCTGGTCATGAAATCACATGAGAATGAAGTTATTCCACAAAACTTTTGATATTTCTTGGTTCTGGTTGGGAAATAAATACTTTAAGCCAGGAGTCCTTGTTTCTGGATGAGCTACATTTGTTCGCAAGTTGTCCTGCATTTAGCCAGAGTGGCACTTTAGATGGTTTCTGTTTTTATCCAAAGGCATTTACCCAACAGACTGCACATGCCTCTGTTGCAATTTAGCTAGAAAAATTCATGATGAGCTCAGTAACTGTACTACAGTGAGAATTACAGGAAGTGTCCAGAGAAGTTTTAAAAATCTAATTATTTTATGCTTCCCTAGCACATTCATGTGAAGTTTTAGTAAATTTATATCTGGAGCACCAGGACAGCACGCAATGTGAAAATATTGTGCCTCACCTGACACTACAGAGCAAATACACGATATTTGCTGCTGTCAAAGCCAGTGGGTCAAAAGTTACTAGCGAGGGATCCAAATAGGTGAAACGCTCACTGGCATTTCCCCGCCTGCAATGCAGGTGGGTCCGTGGGCTTTGGATCCCTGAATTGGGGCAGATGTTGCACTTCTGGAGGTGGTTTGGACTACTTTCAGCTCACAGCAACCAAGGGATCTCAGAGCGTTCCCATCATTTTAGAGCACACTGGTGATTCATACATGGTTACATGGCAATATTTACTAAGCTCTCAGGAGGCAAATTCATTAGGAGATTAGTCAGCTGTCAAGCACCCATTCCCTTACATAAGACTTATATTCTCTAAATAAAAGTTCTCATCTCCAACTTAAACTTCTGCCCCACCACCTACTCGCTCTTTTCATAGTTTCATAATCAGTGAATGAGGACATGCCATTATGCTTTTAGAGACTGCAGAAGAAAGGAACATGGGAGACACTGACAATGAAAAAATGGAGATCTGAGTGTAGCAACTTGTTTCTCAGCGCAACTGAGCATAATCGAAGAAAAACAACTTTTGATTTATTCAGAGCCAATCACAGTTGCAACAGAAACAGCCTTAGCTGGATACAGATTCACCTCTGTCCAAAAGCAGCTAACAACCCCAAGCACATTCACTGAGCTCTGCACACCTATCAGTAGGGCAGTTGGTTTTCTGTTGTTTTTCAGAGTATACTTCCAGTAGGACACACCGCAGGCTCTAGGAAACCACTGTGTTTCAGGAGATATCACACAATTTTTGTCTTTACATATGAACACTTAGGAGCATTGATTTACATTACCATTTCTCGCTCTATCCAAAGCATAACTCATCATTGAAATGGAAGGGATCTGGGCAATGGAGCATGACAGAAAGGTTGGCAGCTATTACAAAGCACACTGCAAACACATCTACAAGCAGAAGGAAGAAAATACTTGTTAAAAACCAGCAGAGCAAGGCCTCATTCCTAGATAGATGGCTATTGAGTTTGCAGAGCCAATGCAAAGAGGGCTGTGGTTTTCAAGACATCCTGCTGTAAGAGCTGTAAGAAGAAAGGAGTACTCGCTGCACTGGTTCTGCAGTCGCCTGGGACCAAAAGATTGCTCACACTTTTCCAGCTGTATCAATTGGTTTAGTAAAAGTTGTTGCTGCTGCCTACAATTATTTTCTTCTTGTGTGCTTTTAAAGAAAGCTATCCTAAGCAGGACAGACTAAGCATATTCTATGCCCTTCTCATCTAAAAGTTGGAAGCCACTCACAGGTTTACAAGAGCCTCGCACCTGCAGGAACTATTTTACTACTTATTATTGCTTTTATCTCCTCTTGAAAAAGAAGCATCAAATGTAGCAAGTCAAAAGTCCAGCCCTTGATGCTACAAAGCAAGGGATATTGACTATCAGCCTGTCTTTGCCCTCACAATTTGTTTGCCATATGCCATACTCACCTTTCCCTTTCCTACCACTATACCACAAAATCCTGGTGGGTCAGGTTACTGCGCTGTTTATCTGGCTCTCCTCTAAGCCATATGTTGAAGGCCCCCCTGGTGAGGCCCTAGGGTAGCATTTCATCTCCTAGAGACCAAGTGGGCTTTTATCATGACAGAAGCAAGAGATGGGAGCAACAGCAAGTCTGAAGGAAACTGGGTTAAAAAGCACTATGAACTGGATTTGTGCTACATGGTGTTTCCTCATGAAAAACCTTCAGCTGAACGGAGCAGCGATGGTAAGTACGCCACGGCTTTTTAAAAGCCTAGAACCCTCCCCGGATGTCACTGTGGCCCAAGCAGATCAGCAGGGCTGTAACGAATGCAATGTGAAGCCTCACCACATTTGACAGCTTTCCACTTCCCCGTGAGATGAAGTTGACTGATCCGAAGTGCATGTGCATATGGGTTTGGGTTTTTTTCTTTCCCCTACAGCTCCAAAGTGCAATGAAGTAGCAGCACCCGGCTGCCAGCGGCACGCAGAGCCGTATGCCTGCTGGGTGAGGATGGATGCCTGCAGGGACCCAGTGGGCACCCGCAACAGGTTTCCTGCCCCAGGGTCCCGGTTGCTCCCGGGGACTCGAGTCGTACCCACGCTCCCTCTTCTCTTTGCGCTGGTATCTGTCTGTGTAAACACACCTGCTGTGGTTGCCAAGGGATCAAATAACAGACATGAAGAAACAAAGAGCCTGCAAGGAATCCCAGGCACAACCGTCCTTATGGGAAAAATATTCTATTATCCAGTGCCAGTATTTGCCTTTCAGGGAACGATAACCCAGTACAAGGTAATGCTATTAAAGACGCTTCTTGGTACAATCCTGCAGCAAATGGGCATTCACTTTATGTTTAAAATGAACTCGTTAAAAATCTCCTTCTAGAGAAGTGACTCAGATGTATCAGTAATAAGTAAAACTGATGGCAAAAAGCTCACCATCGTTCACTGCCAACATAGCAGTTATGTACTAAGCAAATAAACAAAACCCCCACAGAACATTTGTTTTATCTACCTGCAGTCTGAAGAATGCAGGGTCTTAAAAATGGACAGTAAGTGTTGCCACTACATTAAAAAGCACGCAAAACAAGCAGTACACAAAAAGCAAGGCACTGTGGTTTCTAGATTTTTAAATGGATCATTTGTGGCTGATCCTGGACTTCTGTCCAGTTAGAACTTGCAATATGTAAAACTAATTTCCTGTCTCTAATTCTGCTTATCTGCCGTCCTCTTATGGAGCAGGTCACTTTAGCCAGTGGTGCAGATTTGCCAAAATGGTTGGACTTCAACCCCAATACAAACACGCTGCAAGGACTGCCGATGGCAGGGGAGAGTGGAGTATATCTGCTGAACATAGCTGCCTCTGGAAGGACGCATGCCCAGAAAACACCGAGAACTGCTGGAAATTTCACCATCCACGTTCAGGATGGCATCTTATTCCTGGACACGGAGGGGAGCTTGAACCACATGCCAAACAGCTACCAGTGAGTACTGCTAGCTTCCAATGGCTTTTGCCCTAATCGGGGGGGGGGGAGTGTTAAAAAAAAAAAAAAGAGATGGGTGCTCCCTAACTGACACAGGGTGTTTTTTTCCTACCATGGAAATATGACATTGGAGAAACAACAACAACAAAACAAAAAAAAACCACCACCCCCCAAAATACTGAATGAGCGCATGTTGAATCTAAAAGCAGGAGGCTTTGTTGCCCCAGAGCAGTAGTGCACAGCAAGCATGGGCATGAAGACGGCAAGCCCAGTGGTGTTGGGACACTGATTCTCCAGGTGGCCACTGCACGGGTGGCATCCAGCCTCCCTACCCCAGTTAGGAACTGGAGCTCTTCTGTCAGCCAGGAGAGAGGCAGGCTCCCAGCGGGGCTCTGAATTGCCTCCACAAGACACTGTCTGTTTCCACTGATGGTACTTTCTTAATGTAAGTACCTGCATTTGATGTCTAATGGACTGGGAATATCTCTTAAGTGAATTACTTCCAAGTCCACATAATGAGGATACTGTTTGGTAAATTCAGACCATGCTGCTGTGTTCTACACAAGCAATGGGATCAAACTTAGTGCTCACTGAAGTTAATGGAATGGGAAACATTAATATATCCCGTAGGAGGAAGTTTTGGACTAAGAGGTAAAATTTTGAGTGATGCATATGCATAAGATGATAGACTAAATCCAAACAGGTACATTTACAAAAACAGAGGGGCAGACAAACGACTCTTAACCAATGCAATTTTGGACTTTCAATATCAGGTGTGGGAAGGATGTTCCCATCACTTGTGCTGAAATCATTATCTCTACTGGAGCAGAAACCCTGAAAGTACAGGAACGCCTCTACATCGTGTGCACGATGGCTGAATATCTCCACCTGGATTCCTCCCTACTAACCCTGTTGCAACACACAGATTCGGCACAGAGAGGCTCGCAGAGCCTGACCGTACTGGCTGAAGACACCGGGCACATCGACTTTATGGTGAACCATTATGTAGGACTCTCCTGGCCTGTGAAGTGTGGAGGGTTTGCCATGCTCCACGAATTCATCCAAGTCCTGCAACACAATGTTGACTCACGTCACCTCTCACAGCTGCTAGGGTATGAAATTGCAGGCTGGAGAATACTTAGAGGTGGTTATGAAAGAAAGTCTCCAAGACGACAACATAGGCAATTAATGATCACGCCAACACCTATATTAAAACCAATTAGAATTACCCAGAGACCAGCTGCAGGAGTTGCTTCCAGGCCTTTGTCCTCTACTGTGCCAAGCCGCTTACTCACACAACTTGTGGTATCACCTACTCAGAGTTTATCATCTTTCTGCGAAGAAAGTATAACGATGGCAAGTTACATGATGCAGAATAACATCCATCTTATAACTCAAGAAAGTTTGGTCACCTTTGAAATGGACTCAGTGTGGGACATGCCAACTAAGCCACCAGTATCTATTATGTTTGCAGACTCTAGTTTTCCAGATCTTTCGCCTTCACTGATTACTAAAACAGTGCTTCTGGAAGTGCTGCCTACTACAACTTCTGGCACATCCTTGCTGTTAGAGCAGCCAGAGCCTCACATGCCTGAGACAGACTCATATTTCCTTTCCAGTAAATCAGAAGTATCAACATACCATTTCCTACAGGACATCACTTCAGACACAGACCAGCTTTCCAGGCCCACATACACTTGGGTGATAAACACTCTTCATGAATGGCCTCACAGCTCAGCAGAGGCATTTCCTTCTAAGACAGAATTTCATGTCTTTTTGCCAGAAACAATGTCAGTATCAGAAGCACCAGATTACAGTGACAAGGCAAAAAGCCACTTTCCAGACCTTGAAATGCTTTCTAGTGCATCCCTCTCTCCAGAAACACACTCTTCACTGTTCCCAAAAGCTTCAGGAAGAGCCACAACTTTGTCTGACTTCACATTTCCCATTGATGACACGCTTCCACCTGTGCTAGCAAGTAGCAGTCTGAGCCAAGTGGTCGCTAATGACTATGAACAGTTATCTAAACCTTTTATGACTATCCCACAGCCCAATGGGTTTCCATTAGCTGGAGGGAAAAGCACAGTTTCTTCTGTAACCCAGAGAGACGCACAGACCCTCTATCCCAAATTGCATTTCAGTCCTGAAGCCTCAGCCTGCTTTTCTAGCATGTTATACAGCACTTTCCCTAGCAAAGCTGAAGCATCTTATGAACCAAGTCCGATCATTCTGTCCCATCCTGATACCGCTTCAGTTCTTACTCTGCCAGTAGACTTTTCTAGCTTTGACATGTCTGAGCTATCCAGACCAACAAATATACTTCGTTCTTCTTACGGCGGCAGCATGCTCAGAACAGAGATGCAGTCTGCAAGTATTTTGTCCAGCGGCATAAAGGAATTGCATTTGGACAGAGATCTGGGAACAAGAAGGATTTTGCCAAATGTCACCGAGCCTACCCTGGAGTCACACAAAATCTCAAACATCAAGTCAGACGCTGTAGAATTACCTCTGGTAACTTTATTTAAAGCCACTTCTCATCTGTCCAGCAGCATACTGGGTATGTTTAAGATTTGATTTTACATTAATCTTCTTTCCTGCCCTGAGAGTCCTGACAGAATAGTTTGATACAGTTTCTTCTGCAAAAGCACAACTTCACTGCATTAGGGATGTGTCAGCAGCAGTGTTCCTTGGGCGGGAAAGTAACTTTTTCACTCAACATGGTACAGATAACAGCTCAGTTGAACAATCAGACCCAGCTTTGGCCATCCTATCTAAGGAAAGATATGGACCCACTGAAAAAGCTCCGAAGGAACGCAAGGATGGTCAGAGGTCTAGAAAACATGACAAACTGAAATAATTAGTCTAGAAGACTGAGGAAAGATGCAGGTTTATGTAACAGTTTGCTGAAAAGATGAAAGAAGTGTTCTCAGTATCCCCTGGGAACTGAAGTGGTACTAATGACCTTCAATTGCAGTTAAGATGATTTAAGTTAGACATTAGATAAACTTTCTCACAGTAAGGATAATAAAACATTAGAAGAGATGCTTGGGGAACATTGTGGAGGGTTTTTAAGAACAGAACAATAAATATTTATCAGAAATGACACAGAAGTAGTTCAGTATCCTACAGAGTAAAGAATTAGACCAGACACCCTTTATAGTCCGCCTTCTCCTCCAACTGCATGAATCTGTGACACAGGCTTAAGTATATACTAGACTACAGAGATGGTACGTTTGTAGGAACAGCTGGGTAAGTTTGCAGGATTATGTCTGAATCAGCTTATATTACACGTGTAAAAAGGTACACGTGGTAGATCTTAAACACTTACAAAGTGCAGCATTCAGAGCCAAACTACTCCTCCATTCTAGAGTGACCTGACTGCCCTTATTTTTAATGCATTGGCCTTGTTAATGCTCTTCAGAACCATTTTCTTTGTAAAACTTTACTAGACCTACATTAAGTCTACACCCATAGCACAAGACTATGTAGTCTGAAATATTGAGGTTTGCAATCAGGTGTCCAAGCAAGCATCTGTCAAAGCCCACAGATGGACAACACAGCCCTAATATGATACTGTTATTAACACTCTTGCAAACACAGGCCATCTAGAGATGTTAAAAAATATCTTTCTGCTCCAGTGAGAGAAGCCACTTGGGTGAAGAGTTCCCCCATTTTCTAAAGGGGAGGTTGAACTCTAGCTTCCTTCCCATGGTCCTTCCCATGCTGACAGATGCTGGCAAAGAGTTTTCAATCACATGCCATAAAAGCTTTTAAACTACATTCCCAACCCTATAGCAAATTATTAACATAAGATCCCATTTACGTAAATCTAAATGATCTTTCACCATAAACTGTAATGATCTTCTCATTTTCACAGAGGTGGTTCAGACACTACTGCCATCACACCAGGATCCAAGCACCTTGCTGTTTCCCACATCTGAAAGACTACGGTCCATGGAAAGCGCATGGATTCTTCCTCCATTTTCTGTTTCACAAGAGCTTCAGAGTATAACCCCAGGTAAAGAGAAGTTTATTTCTATGTTATTACTTCTGAACATAGCTGTCATCAACTTTTTTATCCATCTTGCAAGGTATCTCTGGTTTCCTACACGAGAACTCATGCAGTCCTCAAACTACTATGACTTAAAGATTTGCGTCCTTCTGAATTAATCCCTCCCTATTATTTACATTTATTTAATATATAAGGAGAGGATAAGATTAGGGCACGATTTTACTTAATCTTGCAAATTGATCCCTATCCTAAAGTGTAGAAAACACAAGTGAGATCCAGAAATGGCAGGAAGAAAGAAACATTTTTGTCACAGGTTGCAGGAACTCCCTGCATCCTGATCTTCTCCCTTACTCCTTGAGCCTGCCAGCAAACTTCACCTAACAGTCACAGAGAGAAGATTTCCTTTCAAATTTGTCACCACATTTTATCATCCTACAGCTTACTTGGTGTCCACTCACATATTCATAGGAGCTCTTCAAATTGGGCAGATGTGCAGCACTCAAAGTAATCCTGTCCCAGGCAGGGTGTCTGCCACCTCCAGAAGTGGGGTGATGCTGAGAGACCCAGTGCTTGCCTGATTAATTTGAAATTATTCTTGATGCTAAACACAGCTCAATGGAATAAAGAAAAAACAAATATATTCTCATAAAATCCCCAAACAAAAAATCCATGATTACTGTTGGAAATAGAAGATGAAACAATAACATGTTTTAATAATTACCCCGTACATGAGCTCCATTTCAGAATCTTGATGATGGAGCACTCGGACATCAGGGCTGGGACCGATTCTTTGCAGAGTTAAGACTTGTTTCTTCAGGAATTGCGTCTGTTTCCCAAGAGGACACTTCAAGTGGAAACATAATCATGAGCTTCTGCACTTTCTGAGGATCTCAGCTTGTGCAAGCATGCTCCCAGGGGTTCCTGCAAATTTAATGCTGGGAATGAGGGCAAGTAAAGGTAACGCCTCATGACAGCCCTGCTAATGAGATATCTGTGCTAGAGTCTTTGATAGGTAAAGTATCACAGTACCAGGCAGTCTCCTGCTGGGCAGCTTTGAACTGTAATCCGAACTCGGATTTTAGTAGACCATCCAATCACACAAGGAAAGGTCTTGAAGTTTACATCAGCTTTCCATAACACAAAATGAAAAAAAAAAAATTCAAGCAAGAACTTTGCAATAACAGGAAGAAACACTGCCCTTATTCTAATGCATTAATTGTCAAAGAAATGAGACATACTTAACTGCCACCATGAAGTAAATGCATCACCTGAGAGGCATATTGTGATATTTCTGCGTAAAAATTACTAGAATAGGATATTCCTGTTTGGGAAGGCACTATACAAGACCTAATATGTTAGACTAGAAAGAACAGTGTTGTGCCTATTTACAACTCCTTAAATAAACATATATCTAAATATGCTTAAGCAAATGAAGTGGTTGTTAAGATGTGATCAAGGACAACACCTTACAGTACTGATATAACCCTTAAGTTTCAGTAGAAGGGAGGCAAGTACAGAATTTCCCTTACCAGTTCTCAGCATCTGCCATTGTCATTTGCAGGTCAGAGGCTGTGTGAGGTGATGGGCACACTGTCCATCAAAAAAACAAATGTCATCCACCCAGCTGAATGCAGGCTAAGAAAGGACAACAGCTGAAGTGGCTTGCTTCTGATTTACAAGATATTAGCAATTAGTTATCATACAATGTAAAGCAGATTTTTCTAAGATAGATTATATTTTAATTTTTTTTCTATATTTTAGCTTTGAATTAATCTGTTTAAGACTAAAATCTAAACATGAACCTTTTAAATTGCTTTTGAGATTATCCTCTGATTATATGCTGAATTGGTCTTGTTAGTGCTGGGTTTGGAAAAAACAGATTAAACAAAAGAGAGTGCTTTATTGGATTTTAGATAGTTATCACCCATGTATTTTCAGTCTAAGTCTCCCAAGGACTAATATGTGATCCCTATTTAAGGATGCTACAGAAGCTCCAGATTACCAACACATTTCCATCTTCATGCAGTCAGAGGAAGTATTTTAAAAAAATCTTCAAATCATCTTCCAAAATGATGCTGTAGCTAAGTGGTTGTGCTCAGTTACTCACTTCATAGGAAAGAATGATTTGCAATGTCTATCACAAAGGGAAATAATGTAAGAAAAGCAGTGGCGAGTTCTGTTGACCCTAAATAAAATCTGTAAGAAGTACTGTTTCTCAAAAAGGAGCCTAGAGGGCAATGTAACACCTCTTCTGAAAAGTGGTAGATGATATAACAAGGGGCAATAGCCACAAAACTGCATTTCAGGAGGTTCAGACATCAGGAAAACTTTTTCACTTGAGGGTAAGGCAGCAATGGAACAAGTCACCCAGAGAAACTTGTGAGCCTTCATCCTTAGAAGTTTTTAAGACTCAGCTAAGCAAAGCCATGCTTGATCTCATTTTCTCTTGGCTACAGCTCTGCTTTGAGCGGGAGGGTGGCTAGATGACCTCCAGAGGTCCCTTCTAACCAACATGCTCCATAATCCTATGGGGCTGACAAGATTTCTTTGCTATCATTCAGTATCAGACAGCTATTTTCTCCTCATAATTCTTTCCTTTCCTTTTCTCCCTCTCTAAAGGGCAAGCAAACACTTCCCCAAAGGTTGTTCATTCCATTAAATTCCTAACAGCAACCATTGGATGCCTCTTCTTTTTTCCAATACCTGCCAACACATTTTACGATGCGGAAGATGGCGACTCAACTCGGTTATCTCTACAAATCATTCCAGCTGATGGCTCTCCATTGGGATCAGAAAGCTGGCTGCAATTTAACACCTCTCAGCAAGCAATGCATGGCTATCCTTTTGATATTGATTTCCAGTATTCGCCTCAGGAGTTTGTGCTGTCTGCCACAGATTCAGGAGGACTGACTGCCTGGGAATCCTTCACCATTGAGCTTCTGAAGCCCACCAATGTACCGTGCCACCTTTACACCATCAGAACAAAAAACAGCTACTACTCCTTCCTGAGAGAGAGGAAAAGGATTAGTTTGTTTCTAGAGAAGCTCTCCCTCTATTTGAACTCCAGCAGTCCCAAAGACATCATGGTGACCGCTCTCAAACCTGGGTCCACAGTAATCTCATGGTATAACAGTTCACTGTGTACAAGTGCCAACAGATCTTCCAGCTGGTGTGCAAAAGATGAAATCCAGGAAGCACTAGAGAAATTAAGAGTGCCGAGTGGGTATGTTAGCCCACACTTTGTCCAAGCAATGTTGCCAGAATACAAAATTGATGTCATTTTCAACATTTCATATAGCGAAGTCTGCTTTCCCACTACAAAGCCATTCGATGGGTCTTTCAACACTACTGTGCCTATACTTCAAGACAAGAATGACTCCACGATTAGGAAGACCCCATCTGCCTTACTAAGCAGTCTTTGTGTCACTGTTGGGGTGGTTCTGATAATATTGGTCTACTGGTTTTGCAGGTATCACAGGAAGATTCCTGGATCACAGTCTGTGACATTTCAGAGGAACTCTCAGTTAAGCCATGCTGATGTGGAACTGGACGGCCTGAAACCTCGCAAAGCACCTGTACATGAGTGCAGGGCTTTGCCTTCACCTCAGTTATGGATACCACCTTCGGTGTCACTTACCTCCCAAGAGCAGTATTCTAGGTCAATAAGACTGCCTCACATGACACCATCTTTCCGGCCGCCAAAATACCAACTCCCTCCCCATTATCAAGAAGGTATGACTATCCAGAATGACCAGGGCAATATCCACAGACTTAAGTTAAGATCTTTTAAATGATATTAAGAGCAAATCTACAAAGACAATTTGTGCTAGAATGTACTATCCTTATTACTCAGAAAAAAGTCATAAGCAGTTAGTGATTTTTATCATTTTTCAATTTAAAATAGAACATACTTAACCTATGCCTGACGAAGAGGCAGTAGCAAAATCAGAACCCTGAAACTAAGTACTAGAACAAAATGCCAAGTAAAACAGGTAAAGGAATCTATAGATGAGGTGGGTAGAGTGATATGCCTTTACAAGTCAGAACAAGAAAATGTATACCAAGCTGACGCTGGTGGGAATGAGGGGTCACAGCCAGTACTGAGTAAAACTAACTCCATTATAACTCCCTCATTCATAAATACACCTTTTACACAGAAGAGGCAGAACTGTCAGAAGGACTGTCACAAAACATGGTGTTTCCACAGAAATTCAAAGGCACTGCAACCCTTGAGTCTCTACATCATATTGAAATTTTAGATTAGTATTAAAAAAAAATGCATCCAGTAATTGTCCCTCTCTCATGGGTGACACTGTCTCTGTCTCCAATCTTTCAAAACTTTTTTTAGCGTTTCTATTAAATACATTATATGTAGCATTTATAAAGGCAACAGTAGCTACTTAACATGAAACTCTTCCTGTTAGGTAATTGTGTAATGTATTTTTTAAAATACATTTTAAAGTTACAGGCTTGCTTTCTTACAGTAAAACTGGCTCTCTTGTCTGCTTCCACCCATGACAGTTCAAGGACCATGTAAGAAAATGTGTAAAAGAATTTCTAAAAACTTTTCAAATATTTTGAAATCCTTTCAGTTTAATAGATTAACATACACAAAATTTAATCCATAACTTAAATACGGATTAAACTACTTAGTCCATAACATCCAATTTTAATCTGTAAACTGTTTTAGAACTGAGAAAATCTTCCTTAAACCCGAAAGCACAGTGTGAAATAGGACCTAAGTACCACCAGTACCACCACATAGAAAGGAAAGGAGATACATACAGAATGTCCTTTCCAGAATTGCCACAGGACTCTACTGGAGAAGGTGGATCGCCAAAGAGCCTCAGACCACTGACATTACAACTCTGGAGATATAGTTTCACTAAGCCGTCTAGGAACAAGAACTCACAGGGTAACTGCCCTGTCATGGTGTGCTCTTGCTGACATGGTATGTAGCGGCCACCTATTGTTCTGACAAACTCTGACTGAGCAGAAGGTATAGAAGCCACCCCATATACAGGGCAGCCCAACCACCACAAACACTGCTCTAGCACAGCGAGCAGACACTAGAGAGCAGTGAGTTAGCCAAAGAATAGCTTTTGCAGGCTAAAGAACACAGGCACAAATGTGTACTCGTACTGTAAGGAAACTAGGCAGAACTGGATACAGTTTGGGAGCAGGCTGCTGACCAGTCCAAAGGGAATCCAGCCCAGGGATAGATCTGGGAATGGTCCACAACAAGGAGATGAGAACAGCTCTCCAGTGGTCTACTTTTATGCTGTAGTGCAGATTAATGTTTGCAAACAACCGGATGCCAGCATGACGTACCAATGCAGGTCCCTGCAGCCTCTGCTGGCTTGCCTTCTCTCCAAACTTAAGATTTGCACCACCCAGCAATTCCAACAACAGCGCAGCTCAACCAGTCATGGCAGAGAAAGAGAATTTGAACAGCTCACTAGCCGCAAGTGTACCAAGAGCTACAGGACCAAAGTATGTGAAGACATTAAATTACGTTTGTGTGTACATTGCACATGTACAATCCACCTCTAGTTACAACATATTTGTGGGAGCAGATGAACAACATGCACTAGTTAGCTGTGCATATGAAAATTTTGCTAACATGTTACGTTCTTTTCTTGGGACAGCAAGTTGCTCTGTGAATGACAGTAGTGACAGGATTTACATCATCTTGCATGAATGAATAGCACTTGTCTGGGTTTATAGTGTTGAATAACTTTTTGGATAAATACAAATTCCTCTAAATGACTACTTCAGTGCCTTCCAGAAGCCATCCAAGCTATAAACCAGCTCCAAAGTTTGATGTAAAAGTCAACAAAGCAGCAGGAATTCGCTGTAGTCAATAGTCTAGACATAAGATTGGTACAATATAAATCTAAAGGATTACTGCAGGAAACATCAGCCCTTGTAGTATCTCATGTCTCAGTAAGATTCTTCAAGTACTTAGAATACAGGCCCACAGTCAACCACCTTGGAGAATCAGGTTCATTTAATCACTTAACAGTCTTACCTGGCAGATGTTCCAAAAGTCAAGAATGTAGTTAGTAAACAAGCTAAACAAATACATATTTTAACAGCAGGTGCAGAATTTTTCTTTTCCTCTAATAAAGTATTGAACTCCTGTGCATATTTAAGAACTGCAGCTGAATATTAATGGCACATCAGGAGATGCAATACACACAATTCCCCAAGGCACAGGATAAGCTTTTCAGTTATACTTCTCTAGACTAGCAACAAGTTGCAGAAAGCTGACATTTACATGCTCCCTAGGTTCCAGACTTTAAAACTCCTTTAGTAAACAAGAGAAATATCCAGACTGATATGCAGTACAATCTCATTTAAAAACCCCAGAAACTTATGAGAAACAATAATTCCATGGTAGTTTTCTCCATCAAAACATTTCAGATGGGATATCAAGAGATGTGGTGATGCAGGACATCCTATTTTCAATTAAGTAGTGAAAATAAAAGTCTTCAGACTTTAGGATCTCCAAAAATTATACACTGCTTCTGTAAAAGCTATTTAAGTTTTAGAATATAATAAAAAATACTATCATGCAAGTACTCTTTAATCACTCTGTAAAAATGGTTCTAAAATCATTTAACAGAAAACACATCTGCATCACAGTGGCTAAATAATCCCCTTGAAACTATACATGGTACTTTAACACAGCTGAAGAAAGGACTCAGCTACCAATGTAAGCAAAGAATACCTGCATGATACTTGTGTTCAGATCTAGTCATCACGAACTATGGTATTTAAAGTTTCATGTGAAGAAAGATGAATATATTAATTTAGTTTTATAAAAGCTCACAAAGATGTATCTTAAATCAACTTAAAATATAACATATCAAATCTGTGAGACCTTCAGTGGCTTAATACGAGGTAGAATAAGGCAACAGGTGCAGATCAGAGGAAGGCTGATATACTTGGAGAGCTTAGCTATTCACCTTCCCTTAGCCCACTCAAGTTGACCCATTTGGAAGCCAAACCAAAATCTTACAAGGGATTAGATCAGACATTGGGTGAGAGAGTTTTCCCGTTTGAGAATTCTACTCTCCATTAAGAGAAGGAGAGGCTCTACTCAAAGAAACTGAAGACAGATCATCTACTTTGTCACTTCACAGCCATTAATATTCAGAATAAGTCTCTCCATTACATTCAAAAAGCTTAGATCCAAAACCACAGGTGTCTTAGAGAGCATATTTCATTAAAAAAATAATTTAATGATTAGCAAAAATTTTATTTTACTTTTGCTTACAAAGACTTAACTCCAGCACAACAACCTGAAAGGCTTTGCTTTCTAAAGATTATTTTTAGTCAATTTTTAAAAGCCCTTAAACAAACAATTTTTACCTGTAAAACCACTCGCTCTCCCACCCCTTAGTTGAAAGCCAAGACTAGCATTTTCTCAGCTCAGTGACTAGGTAACTCAGTGTGCAGTCTTTTCCAAATTCTGGACTCCTGAGGACGTTTCATATAATAAAAGTATTCATGAACCAAAATTAACAATATTATCAGTTAATTTTCAATTACTTGAACTTTCTTTTTTTAAACAGTCATCACTGATTTTGAAATATTAAACAATACTTATGGGAACAGACTTTAAACTCTGACTAACATTTTTGATTACTTGATTTAGTCCATGGCAGCACAGGTTTTCTTCACCCTAAAAACATGACTGTAAAATACTTCAGGACAGCTCCTATTTGCACACTATTCATTTAATGTGATATGCGGATTTCATATTTCATAGCAAAAATAAGAATAGAAAAATGTAAAACCCAATCAAAACAGAGCTATACAATTGCACTGAAATGGTACCAATATCAATTCCAGCATTAAATATTTTTGCAATTCAGCCAAGTTTTATCCAAAGAAACAAAAGTAATCATCACTGCCGGCCTGCTTTTCCATTTTCCGTCGTTTCCATTCTGAAATGCAAGACAACAATTGGTAAGGCTTGTTATTGGAAATACAATCAACAGATTAAGAAAAAAAATCAGACAAATATTTTTTAATAAATATTTTTTACTTCACTAACAAACCTGTCTCTCCCTGCCCCCAACATACACAATCTTCTCTCCTCTTAATACTACTTTAAGCAGCAATCAGTACATAAAGGAAAGGTTTCTGCAAAGAAACTTTCCAGCAACAAGCACAAAAAGCTGTCCATTATCAACCTTGCTGAACGACAAAAGCCCATATTCATGTGACTACAGAGAATCTATTTCTAAAATCTGGGCTTTAGCAGTTTGTTTCATAGTCTTTATTTTCACCCTTCTTACACTGATCATTGACTACCACCATCTTATTTACTTAAGAGGAGGTTGGTTTGGTTTTTCAGTAGAACATGGACTACTATCAACTTCATTACAGCACAGCATAAGATTCAGCCACTCTATTATCAACAATATTTTTATATTAGCCATTCCTTTGGAAGCTAAAGCAAGCAACAGACTGGCACAAGAAATCTCAACTTAGCTACTGTTTAACCCCCTGAAGTTTAAGAGTTTTGCTGCAAGGGCAACTACTGAGGCACAGGGAAGACCATTTTTCAGCATTCAGCCTTGCTCAGCACAGATGCAAACAACTGAAAAGCAAACACTACTGTAGTTCTCCATCAATACTGAGACACAAAGGAATGTATTTATACATTTTAATCCTCAAATGAGTAAGGAGTCTTTTTAATGCTGTAACTGAAGTATTCCTCCATACTGCATATTGACTACTGCTAAGATATTTGTAGTGATGCATTTACTGATACAAACCCGTTTTCTTCTTTCAGATGTTGATACAGCTCAGCTTTATTGTTGACAGAGTTCAAACGACCAACAAATTCCTGGTGTTTCCTAGAGTTGGCAGTATTAATCCTGTTGCTCCATAAAGACAGCAAGGACATTGGCCCTAAAAGTGCAAGTAAAAAGAGTGTAAGCGATTTAATTTCTGAATTCTTAAACATTACATCATTATAAAGGCTTAGAAGAAATTAGACTATGGTAGTACAAAATATTAAAACCACTAATATTAAACCACCTTATAATAATAGAGGCTAAATAAATACAAAATATGCAAAGCGATAACAGCTGAGTAGTTGCTTTGTATGAGATTGACTTTGCTTCAAATGCAGAATATGAACACCAGCTCAGCCATTGTGACAGATAATAGCTCACACAAAGGAGTAGAAGTCAGTGAGAACTGCCCATTCTGACAATTACACTGCTTAGGCATGTTTGTATTTATTAGTCATCAGGAGACAGTGATTTCTGATACCTGTCCTTAAATAGCATTTCTGACATACAGTAGCTCAAATAGCATCAGCAGAAATTTGTCCAACCCCTGTCAACCCAAGTGCCTATCTGTAGGCTCGCACAGTATCTTGGTATCTCTCTTTTTGCGTAGACCTGTTGAGGTTAACATATTTATCAAGAATTTCTCAAGATTGAGTGCTTAATTAAAAATCATCCTCACTGACTTAGCTTTAACTTCAAGAACAGTCATCTCATTCCTTTAGAAAATACAGACTGATACAACAACTTCTATCTTTAAAAGAAATAATCTGTTGCAGTTCTTCTGGTTTACCTTTTGCCTTTTCAACTGTGGGCATTTCATCCATTGTAATAAGGGGCTTTTTGTTGGGTGGCTCAGGAGAATCAGGGGAATCTTTGATAACTTCAGCTTCTGCCAGTTCTTCTTTTTCACGATCCAAAAGACCTTTTAACCTTTTTGAGAGGGAAGGAAAACAGTGAAGCAAAATACGCTAAAGCAGCACATATGATTCTCAATATCCTTCTGTACTCCTCAAAGTTATACACAATCCACATCATAAGAAAATTTATTTTGACCCCTCGGAATGGGTCAAAAACAATAGGGAAGACTAGCCAAATAATCCTCTGGATAAAGCCTTAAGTAAGGGGAAGGATCTTAAAATATAATTTCACTTAAGGTAGTTAGCAGTATTACTTAAGGTAGTTAGCAGTATTTGTATTGTAGTTGTTGAGACAGCTGATCATTCTGAATTTTGAAGGAAAGACTAAGTAACAATGAATATACAAAAATACCACACAATTTCCTATTATCTTTTCTACGTGAATTCAGACCTATTCTATACCAAATCCCTTTTATCTCAGTCCCCATTTTTGTTCCACATGTGAAAGTAAAAGCAGTTGTAGGAATGGATTCGATCATACACAGAAAGGCATGAAAAGTCATCGGCATGGTGCCAATAATGTAGGTGAAAAGGTCCTCCTATTCTAAATGATTGTAGCATGCACAAAACGTATGCAAATTAAGCTTACTACCATGAGGGTTTTTTGCTCTCTTTAGAATAGCAGTTTGAAAGACAGAAAACAGAAGAGACTGACAGACGCTTAGGACTTAGACAAGTTACAATAACAACACGAATTACAGACAGTAGGTATATGGACAATCAATCCTGACGTCCAACTAAAGAGAAGAGCCAAATCAATCTGGATTGTTTATCTACCTGAAGACTAAATTATCTACAGCTCAAGAGACAATAACTGCTGTCCCAAGTTTAGTCATGCTTTATATTTCTATAAAGCAGCTTAATGTCTAATAGGTGGTATGGTTACGATAAAATCCAACAGCAGCAACCCCTCACACTGCAAAGCCCTGCTACGTGGTCAATAACTTGTCTAAGAACCATACTGCTTGTAAAATATATTAATTTGAAAAGTCTGATAAGCAGGCACTGTAATAAGATGCCCATTTCCAAGCTTGGTAACGGTGACTGATCCAAAAATCCTTGGGATGCACACTCACTGGTAGTAAGCCAAGGTTACAAGCATGAACACATCAAATTAAAACCTGCAACTGTTTCACCACAATTCCTCTCCCCTTTGAAGTACGGCAGGACAAAAATTATTATGCTACAATTTTATTTCACTTTAGAAAATTTACCTTTCTGATTCTTGCCATGGCTTATCTGATTCATAGTCTTTGCCCAACTTCTCTGACTTGTCTTCTTTGTCTTCTCTCTTTCTACCTCGTTTCTTGCGCTCCTCTTCTTCTGGGGGTTTGCTTCTGCAAGCCATCAAACATTCTAAGACTCGCTGGTGTTTATCAGAGTTGTTTATGTGTGCTCGTACAAGGGTCTCTAATTCATTCCACATAATCCGGTACTGTTCATCTCTAAGCAAGGCCAGAAAAAAAGATATTAAATACAGGATTACCTAGATCATTAAACCATTGAATAAATTAAGGTTAAAAACAGACCTTAAGAAACAAACAACAAAAAAACCCAAACCAAAAGTAACTCCGAACAGATTCTCCCTCCTCTTGTACTGGAGGTCTATCCACCTGGGATTACTCCATCCTTGAAACCACATTGCATGTAACATTTCCCAACTAACATCCAGAGTCAAGTTTCAATTGAAATAGACTACGTCCACTGAAATCAAATTCTTAACTTCCACAAGATCTCAGTGCCAAAAGGCACTTCTGAATCCTCTCAGGTGTTTGCTAACTATGCAATGTCAGGATATGCATATGGCCACTGATGTACTGACATGCAAATTAATTACTATTTAATTATTTGGATAAAAAAATTAGAAAGAATTGTACCATGCTACTGTAAATAACTTCCAGTCATGTGGGCAAATCTTCTATAGCTGAATTTCTTTTCAGACAATTCTTGGAAATACAATGCACACATCACAATGACTGAGATATCAGGATATTCTATCCTTATTTTAAAGCAGTAGCCCATATTTTAAATAACTGTTTCAAAAGGATTTAACTATTTTAAATATAACCCAATTTTAAAGCACTGTTCATTTGTAATATGCTTAAATTTTCCTTTTTATTAATTTGAAGTTATTCCACTTTCTCTGTCCTAGCTTGTATCAATCTCTTACCTTTCTTGATGACTATCTTTGCTTTCATATTTTTTAACATACTCACAAATCTTGGGTAATAAAATGATGTATTTTTTTCCCCTAACTTACAGCAGTATCAGTACTGTGACAGCCCCTAAATGATGCAGGCAAAGTATTCACAGCATTTGTTTTGCGTATGTATAGCATTTAGTTTAGCACGTATTACCTTTGGCCAAATTTTAAAAATTTGGTATGAAAACAATGTCAATAGAAAATTTCTGAAAAAAGTCCAGCATCAACAAAGAGAGATATGCACGTAACCTTTTTGGACCCTTTCCTCTGGTACCAACTGTTGAAATTGGCAGCGGATCATTTTTCCTCTCCATGTCTACCAAATTGTATATTGTTTTTTGACAATTCAGAACATCCTCATCAGTCATTGCTTCTTTTACAATCACACTGGCTAATGGCACTACCTGTAAGACAAAACAAAAGTCAACAACAAGAAAATCTGTTTATGTCACAGGAGAGAAACAGGAAGAAAGAAATCAAAGGCAATGGAACCATGGAACAACACACAACAAAAACACCCCCTCTTATCTTCAATTTAGTAATAACTCTGAGCAGTTATAAGCAAATACATGTTTTCTTTACCCAGCAGCACTGCAGCTGTCAGGTTCAAATATTCCACCCTATTTAGATGGCATTCCAATAATCTATTGACATTAAATACATAGTACTTAAGTGAAAATAAAGCTGAAAATAAACTGATTTTGTGGCACGTGATTTATCATACAATAGAGTTAATATTTCATCAAGCAGCAAGGTGAAACTTAGTCTAGAACAGAATAAAAGGTTACAAACCCCGGGTTACTTACAGCTTGCATGTTGAAGATGGTAGTCTGAGAAATAATCATAGGCCAGTAACGAGTATGTTTCTCTAACTGATCTTTTGCACGTTCCAATGGAATTTCAAGACTTCCATCGATCTTATATCTGGGCTCTAGAAAAGGAGTTAATCGGTTTTCCCTCATAAATTCACCAAAATCCTAATGATAACCAAACAAGATACAATTAGGCATTTCTCTAACAAAGTAACTTTCACTGAATGGGTGAAACAGCATAGTCTTGCTTATCACTAACCATGTACCATCCCCACCGCTAAATTTGACCCTAACCACCAAAGCCCTGTTTCTAGCTTTCAGATGTATGTTATTCAGGGTGAACACACAAATAGTTGTAAAAAAATATGGGTTAAAAACTGATGCAAGGTTTTTGATGAAGAGGCCTTCTGGATCTGCAAGGTATTTCATGTATGGTAAGAGTTTTCTTAGGTTTTTCTGGAAGCCGTGTCTGCTTGTTTACAACAGATACAAAGGATGTGTTGAAAAAAATAAAGGAAAAAAACAAAATTAATGCCAGCTGATTGTCTGCTCCATATCCAGGGTTCAAAGCTGACAACATCTTTTCTATTTATTGTACAAACCATTCAGGTGCAATCTATCCTTCTGACAATAAGCAGGATATAGTCCTATGTGTATCCAGCCCACAGAAAAAACTTGCCAAGAAAAATGTTATTCTAGAATCAGAACAAACTTTAAATACTTTTAAGTGCATAAAGAGGTAAGTACTTCCTTGACACGGAAAGGACTATGAAGCAGGCATAACAATAAGCAGATGTACTACTTTGTACTAAATATGTATCAGTAGTACAAAGAAAAACAGTTTGACCAAACAATCCACTCTAGCTCTCCAGAAAACATACCAACATTTCCTTTACACGTCTATTGCACTACATCTCTTGTCATCTGAGATAAGCAACAACTTAAGAAAAAAGGAAAAACAAAAGAAAAGAATCTTACTGTAATCCGGTAGTCAGTGACTCTTCCACCACACCCTTCGCTAATTGATGGGGGATCTTCTAGAATTGACCGTGAGCTGCTTAATACATGCAGAAAAATTTCTCCTCCATGGCTGCTGAGCATGTGACTAATTACTTTAGAGCCAGATTTGCGTGGCTGTTCCAACAAAACAGAACGACCTGTTGGAAAGATCAGTTTCATTAGTTACTGCGTGCTGAAATTTTAAATTAAAACTACATATACACAATATAGGTTTGTACCTAGCCAGAAAGACTGAATCCATTAAAGTTGTGTTTTCACCTAGCTGAACAAGAAACAGTTATCTCCTTTGAGTATTTACTCCATGTATTTACACAGAACAGAGTGTCATATGCTCTTAAATTTTACACAGGAAGATCAAAAAGCCTCTCTCCTGGACCAACCAATCACTTTCTCTGTAGGACATTATTCTTAGGAAAAATACATATTTTTAAGGCATTAAAAATGGTATATTGTGTAAGGGCAGTTTGCTATTTAATTATTACAGATTATGTTGAATACTAAAAACTTATCCTACTGCAGAAACTCTATCATTAAAAGCAACTTCTAAAAAGTAACAGTAAATAACCTACCTGAGTATAAAGGTATCAATTGATACTATCTGTTAATGCTTAAAGTGGATACCATTTTTCAGAGAAGTAAAACTGCCTTTGTCTTATTTCCAGTAAAATACACTAAGCATAAAAGGGTGCATTCTCCAAATAAGTTGTTTGTTATAAGGAAGCAAAAACAGAAGATCAGAAGAGAGTGTTTATCTGAAGTATGCTATTAATTTTGGTTCTAACAATTTTTATTAATCGAAGTACTTTTTCAGTACAGAATCTTTAGAGAAAAATACATAAAAATATAGTGTTTAATAAAACCACTGCACATTTATTTAGACATTCAAATGACTTGACTGAAGAAAACATCCCATTAAAAGGATGTTTGTAATGCAATTTTGTTTGTGAAGTGTAAAAAAACCCCACATGTAATTAACATTGACTCCATATTACTTGTTTGGAAGAAACAGCTTTGGCTTACCTTTTTAACATGTATTTAAATGGCAACTTCTTATAGCAAGATTATTCAATTCATGGCAATGTGCAAGATCTTGCGGATAAGCAAAAGATAACTAAATCTAACCTACTTTTTGACAAATCCCAGTACACATAGGTGTATCTGCTTCAATTGACCAACATACTTAGTTGGTCATAACCCAGTTAAAAGAGCTTTCTAAGGCTGCCTGGGCATCTGCTAAAAATCAGGCACAGACATAAGTTGCTAATATTTTGCAATAGTCAGAGTGAGCATTGCGATCGAGTGCACTATCACCTACTGAAAGCAGTGTTTCCTACTAAATAGCATAAATTGAAAAGTATTTTACATTTGGATTCAGCAAAGAACTACTAGAATTCAATACTTGCTCCTTTTTTACATCTTTCCTCCCATGTTCAAGTTTCAAACCACATTTCCTTTGCCTTTGAGTACATTTAACAAGTTTCTTCTCTTATTTATATGACATGTTAAAATAAACTTGACGTTTTTACAGTATATAGACATTTACTGCTATACAAATCAAAATGTGATAAGTGCTCTATTCACAATATTAACAATTAAAATGTTAAATAATTAGCCAAGGACACAAATTTACCATTAAGGAGAAAGTTAGTAAGGCATGAAGAAGGTCTGCTATTTACATCTACTGGTGAAATTCTGTACGCTCCAGTGCAATAGTGTAATTCTGAAAAATAAATGAGTAGAAAAGTTGAGAGTGTGCTTCCACATACAGAAAAAATATCCCACAAAATAAAAGAAAGGAAGAGGAGGCGGCTATTCCACAATCAGAACTAAAAAGTCTAGCTGTCTCTTGATCTAAAAGTCTGCTCCTTTCACCACCTCCTTGCAATTGTTCCAGTACCCTCAGTTCCGAGAACCTAATACATTCCCAAGCCCTATTTCCAGCAGGACCTCCAGTTCTTTATCTCCTGAGTTATTTCACTGTAGTCAGGCTCCTCTTATTTCTCTTATCTACATTTTCAACCTGCTAGCTCAAAGAGTCAACATATCTTGCTGATAGTTTACAGGGTGCATGAGCTGAATGGCCAGATGGTTCCTATGTTACCCCAAATCTTCCCTGTCTTTCTCTCCTTTACTCAGATTTGGGTAGAGATCTCTCCCTTACTCGGATTTGAAAGTTAATATAGAGGGACTAGTCTACTGATAGTATCATTGCATACATTTAATTTCCTTACAAAGCCTTTTACTTAGCACTCTAAAGATTACACTAAAGATAGTACTTTGATCCCCCTCCCCCTCGAAAGAAGAATTAAAACTGAAAAAGATTCAACGTCTCAAAGCTGCTACGTTTAAAAAACACCACTGTGGAACTGATAAGGTATACTTGGCCTTGTGGGAGGGGCAAATGATTACTGAACATTGTAGTCAAGGAACAACTTCATGATACCTAAGAGGAGATTGAAAAAAGCCACCAAGAAAAAACATTATTACTCCTCTCACCTCTTAAACAAACCACTGATTAGCCAAGATTGGAAGAGCATCGCATGACCATTAGTAAAGCAGGGTGTACTCAGCAGCAAGGTTTATAGAGCAAAAGGTAAACCTAGCATTAACAAGAAGCGAATTACCTCCTTGTTCAGATTCTTAACAGTGTATGGAAAGAACAGTGTTCAACACAAGTTAGAATATCAGTTTTCAATGATACTATGTTACCTACCTACACTATTTGTTCGAGGAGTACACCATTTTAATGTTACAGTTTCTTTAAATGTGCCTTCTCTGCTATTGCCACCTACGTGATTATCTCCTGCAAGATAAAGTCAGAAAAAGTGTGTGATCAACCGTATTTTCTTTATTACAGCAAAAAACCTCTAAACTTTTAAGGTAAAAATATTTATAAAGAGCATATACAAAATGTAATCTAATTTTAAAAAGTTAGATAACTAACTTAAGCAAAAAAAGTTATTAGCAGAGGTAGTTGAAAAAATAACCTTTTAAAATCAGCAGCCATTGCACATATTTTAAAAACAAATTCAGGAAACAAAATACTGCAGCTCCAGAGTATGTTCCATAGGTTTGATTCAACATTTAGAAAATTATAGATATGTTTTATCTATAACAGGCATTTTTTTTCTTCTAAAATGCCTAGGACTTTAAGACAATCTCTTTTTTAATTTTCCACACAGAAATCAGAACCCTTAAGAAATGTTAGAGCTGATAATTTGTTGTACATATTGTATCCCAAAGTCAAAACTGAAACTGATCTAAAGGCACATTTGACAAGTTGGGCTTTTTGGGAAAAGAAGTATTTGGACTCATCATCCAGTACCTTTGCTATGTCATATTCAATCTGAACATCTCTCAGCATGTTTTACTGGCCATAGATGTTTTATCATTAAAATACTTTCATATAACGTCTGATAACTGGTCTGGCAAAAACCACCTGAAGGCCTTAAAACAGACATTATCAATACTCCTTAATACATTAAACTACGTTTCTACTACTGAGTTTTGTGATTCTTCATGATCTTTGACTCACATTATCTCAGGAAATAATTAACTGAGTTTTGCATGAAGCTTCAGAATTACACTAGCATAGTCACTTAATGAGCTTGAATCCACAATAACCAGGAGGAATGAGACATACATCAACATGCAACATTGTACGTAACATGTTAGGGTTTAGTCTAATCTTTCACGTAAGAAGTTTTCTTTTCTTTCATATCAAAGACATTTACACACAAAAGATTAGATTTGCTTATTAATCATGCAGCTAACTTCGAAAAGTTCATTTTTTTTTCAGTTAAATTAAAATAACTGGAACCAATTTAGGAAGTCTCTCTCAGAATATCTAAAGGCCAAACTTATTTAATCTAAAAATTCTCTAGCAACATTTCACAGAAATAAGATCAATGTAACTGAATTCCTACCTTCCTAGCACCAGAGCTATTACAGCTGAAAGATTATTTAAAAACAAAAAAAATAAACCAAAATTTACAGGATCTAAGAACAAACTTTTTCCTCTCAAAGTTCTGATGGAAAAAATTTGAAGAGGAATTGCAGTCAGAGTTTGCTTTTAGGTTTTACTAGCACACGTAACTCCTTGAGCCAATAGGTATTACAAAACTATTTCTGAGCCCTTACAATAATGTTTTATGCTTTCAACATGGTAAGTTCAGGTGAGTCTGAATTCATTTCTGTAACATCCTATTCTTTTTCCTCAATCTTTACTCATACACTCCACTAAAATATGGAGCACAGTACTTGTAGATGATAATGAGGAGTTACCTCCTTTTCCTCAAAGTAATGGTAATCCCCTTAAGAGAAAAAAAAGCACAAACTCCCTAAAATGGCGACTTACGGACCATATGATTTCAAACTTCAGAAAATAAATATCCACTCTTTGTTAAATAACTCTGACATAAATAATTCATTTGTTAAATACTTCACTGCTTAGAAGTTAAACCAGGATCAACTTTCTAACATGCTTTAAAACTATATAATATAGTTTCAAATAGTAAAACAAATATCTACACCCTATATCTAAACACATGTATTCTACACGCATAGTAAATCAGACTAAGCTTTTAACAGTATTGAATCATATAACAAGTTGCAATTGATGCAGTAAGGGAAAACAAAGCATATACAAGCCTTTAAAAGGCTTCAAATGAGACTTCAACACTGAAAAGGCATACAGTCTAAGTATTCCATAACACACTGGTACAGGCTGAGGGTTTTTTCACTGCTTGGCTTTGCTTTTAATTCTAATACAGAATTTTTAGCCTGACTTATTAACAAAATTTTACATTAAGCACTGTTTCCTGAACAAAATAGTTTTGTGTAAGGCTTACTGTTGTGTTTTTCTAAACACAGTTGAGTTATTAAAAATTCACCTCAGAGGAATACTAGGTAATAATCCTAAATTTACAAAAAGGATAGTAGGTATTTCAAATGCAACAAGAAAGCTCAAAAGCCAAATAGCTATTGTCTTTTCCAAAGCAATTACTGTCATGAACAGGCCTATGGGATGTAAGAGATGCCATCTATTACTACTTAACAGACAGATTAAAAGTTCAATTGTGCAAGGAATAGTTTTCCACAAATACCCACAAGAGGTACTTTCGTTTGTAAAATCACTGCACATCTAGTCTCTCATCTACTTTTTATATCTCAATAAGTTGACATGGCCCTCAAATCTCACAAATATCCTGAACATATGTGAAACCTTGTCTGATGAATTTGACCTGTTTTTTCATTGTTATATCCTTATTACTATATTAAAATATGCCAGTAATGAGTAAAACTCCAATGCCAACATTACAAATTAAATTCTTGGGTTGTAAGGAGTAACTGAAAATATGCTAATCGTGCCTGAAATTTACATCCATTTGAAACTTGCAATCTTTCTTTGCGAATACTTCCAGCAGGCTGATCAAAAGCCACTTTTACAGGACTATTTCTACTTACCACTCTTTAAAAAGTCAACGTGTGCCTCTTTGTGATGAAGAAGCTCCACATCATAGTTGGCTGATGTGTTAGCATGTTGTTCTTCCTTTAAAAGAGAAAGGTAGAAAGCATAAATATAGTTATTTTAGCTAGAGGTCACTGTTTTCATAAATGAATGATTCTACATTTACCTTTCACTCCAGAAGAAAACAAAAAGTCTCCAAAGTGCAGACAACAACGGGATTGCAATGTTAAGGAAACTGTTTGCTCTCTGACCTGTTTAAAGATGCAGCCATCTGCTTTTCCTCTTTTTTCCTTTTTTGAAACCTTATGGTTTCCTCTTTATACAAAAGTCATGACAGGGTGCATAGTGTAAAATACAGGTAAAAAATAGGCTTAACTACTTTTGTTTAAATTAGTGAAGTTAAGGAAGCCTAAAATATATTGAATACCACCAGCAGTTACAACTTACTGAGCAGCAACAGTCACTGCAGAATAGATTGACAATTACTTTTCATAACTAAAAAATCTCAAGAATCCAAACTAAAAAACACACTTTGAACTTACTATCATTTCCTTGCACTTAAGATATAAGAAGTGTACTTGCAGCTGCAAGTTTATAATTTTAAAAAAGGAATATTTGTAAAGAGGACACTGCATCTTTAAACAGCTGCAGAGGACTAGCAAAAACAGAACAGTAACCTTGGTAATTTATTCCAAGTTAAAAAAAAAAAAAAAACACAGAGAACCCAACATAGTCTATTACTATAAGGACAAAGGCAGAAGGGAGAGGCATACCAGCAGCACACAGGTCAGAAAGTTACAGACAAGGTATTTGCAAACTTAAGTCACATTTATGCCATGACCCATGTCAAAGTTTCATTAAAGCTGTGAAAATAATTTTTAATTTCATATTTTAACTTATAAAATCCATACGATATTGCTAGTTTTCAAAGATGCAAGTAGTGATTGACAGTATTAGAACTTGATGAATTTTTTAAATCAGGAAAGTTTATCTGCCCCTGCCCCTTTTGTTTGTTTGAATACTGACACTTCTGTTTCAATTGTTTCTTGCTGCCTGATCAGAAAATTACTGTAAACTTAATACTACGTGAAATTCTTAGTTGCACTGATTTCTCTCCCAGTAGCGATTAAAAAAAAATATTACAAATAGGGACATAAACAACTTTGAACAGAAGATGTTTAATTTAATATCTTTCTTAACTAGATATATCCCCTGTCCTATTTCTGGTTTATGGACCTTCAAACTGGAAAACCTACTGGAAAAACTTCAGTCAAAAATCAGCTATTAGTTACAAACACCTTTATGTTGGGTGGGCATGACAATGAAACAGAGGAAAAAGAGACTCACTATGCCACTATAATGCACAAGGGTCAAGAATATCTAAACACAACTAGAAAAAGACAAAAGAATCACAGACAAAGTAATCTGAGGTAAATAAGATTGTATTTATATAAAATAATACAAACAGAACTGAAATAACATTTGTATTGCTATATCAGAAATTGAGATTCAGCAATACAACATTTTGTTCTGTGATCCTTCTTTACTTTTTTTTTTTCCCCCTTCTTTATTTTTACTAACCTGGTCACAGACATTGAATGTGGGCTAATAAAAAAAACAAAACAGAAAATATGATATGGAGAGAAAAGCAATGTAAAAATTCAATTAAAATAAACATTAAAAGTTTTCAAACAAATTTAGAAGTGATGCAGCTAGTTAACACAAAGCTATAGACACAATATTACCTTCATAGGAATGTTAGTTATTGTGGTTGAAGCCAGATCAAAATGCTGTTGTACTAAAACATTCAGTTTTGTAGCCAGATGCCGTCCAGCACGGACACTGTGCACTTCACTGGTTAAAACAGGTGAAAGCTAAAATAAATTGACATAGAGTATATAGTATTAATGGATTAGGCTCTAGTACCATGTAACAGTATTATTCATTTGAAACTCTAAAATAAGCACATTTATACTGCTAAATTTGACTAGGGGGAAAAAACTACCACCCAAAATACCCACACCATGGGAAACTAAGAAGGAAGAAGCAAAAATTATTTCTCATTCAGAATTTTGCAGGTTCTGCCAGTTGTTATAGTCGCAGTTGCTACAGATTGTCAAAAAATTAGAAATGTGCTAAAAAACTTGAGTCATTAATTGTTAACAGGAAGAATTAGTATCACAACATGGGGAAGAAATCCTCTCAATAGCAGCTCTGGGCCTAGTTTTTCACTCTTTCACCTGCTGGGTACAGGAACAAAGTAATTTTTATATACCTACCTGAAAGTGCATCCTATATACACACAAGGGAAACAAACACAAGCCACAAGATGCATTTGATTTTTCCCTAGCTAACAAGGACACTGGTTTTAGGCTTTTGAAAAAAAAACAACAAAAACCCACAAACAAAAACAACAGTGATAAAGATGACTGTCTTACAGAGGAACGTAGTAATCCATTTATTCTCTTCTGTTCACATTTTAATTTTTTTAGCACAACTACAAAAGAGTTTTGTAGAAAAGAATCTCAGGAAGGTAGCTATTATAGTCCTTTTTATTTATGAAATAATATGCAGGACTAGATGCCTTTCATGTTAAGAATAAGACTTTTTTTCTTGTGTCTTTTCTCTTTCTTACAGACAGCACATTAAAATACTGAGTAGAGCAGACTGATGAAGAGCAGAATATATTACAAAATATTTTGTATGTACTTGGTTACAAACAACCACCACTAAGCATACAAGTCCACAGAGCACACGTGCTTTTGTTAGCGAACAACTGAGATTATTATATATATATAAAAATTTCTTATACGCATCCTTTCACCTTTTCATAAAATAATCTTAAAAAGTACCTCTAGGGTACTTCAAGTATTTGATGAACTTCAAATATATTCTACATTCCTACAATATATTACCCTTTCACTTGGAAGCAGATATGCTTTCCAACGCTTTTCATTAAAAAGGCATTCTGTTTGCTAACACTGGAACAACAGAATTTATACACAAAAGCTCATTTTGGTTTCATGAGAAAACCATTCAAGGAAAAGGCTAAAAATGCTAACATGCTAGTCTGGATAACATGGAACACGCAATGCTGAACAATATCCACATCATTCAGTAACATATTTGGGGAAAGAAGGGCTTGTGCTAGCTAGCAGCTTATGCTTCAATAGCAGGAAAGTTACTCAACTAACCTATTCAACACACCAAGTAGTTGATGGTTTTCCACTAGGTTCCTAAATATGCATTTCCTTCTCAAAAAAAACCCATCAAGACTATCATTCTATGGCATCAACAGGCTTACTTCACAAAAAAAATTAATCATAAATTATTAATGCAAGAAATTTAAGTACTGAAATGAAAAAAGGGAATACCATATATGCACGAAGACTACAAAACAAGAAAACAAAGCATACACTTCAGATGGCAATACGCAGGCTGTCAACTTTTCAAAGAATTATCACCTGTACTTTTTCCCACACCTTACCAGAGACCAGAGGCTCAAAACGTTATTGCTGAATACTTAATTTGCACTGTTTATTTTGAGTCTGACATGGTTCCTAATCCTTGGATAAATTTTCTCATTTTAAGCTCCTTACCTCTTTTTTAGGACGATCTGAAACAAGGCTGTCTTCACCAACTGGGTAAGTGTGGATTAAGACCAATTCACATTTCTGAATCTGCATTAGACTTAAAAATAAAAACATTCTATTTAGCCTACAGTGTGGCAGACTATCTCCTAGAAATTAGACCAGTTCTCCCAAGAGTCATCTGATTTCCAGAACATAGAATCATAAAGATGTATTACAAGATACTGTTTCTGAAAGCATTCTGTAGAAACTAGGTTACATTAATGGTTTTCAAAAGCACAGACTTCAAAGTAAGTTTTTACCAGAATAAAAAAAAAATGTATAACATTTCTAGCTCTTCAGATGCTATAGCACTGTGTTTCTTTTTGGACATATCAATGGAATAGATCCTTAAATGGTGTAATCCATTTAGCTTCATTCAACTGAAAATTGACACTACAGAGGATTTGTATCTCCAAGTCTGTGTGCAGGTATTAAATAAGGGGATTCCAGTGAACATGGAAACAACTACCCAAATAGCATGCTTATCTCCTAATGTGGCTGGAAATTTGGAGAGATCAAGACATTGTTGCACATCTCTACCTACAGGAATGAGACTATTTTTCTGTCTTTACAGAGGACTTAGAACATGATTCCCTGGGGCAGTATCCTTTATAGATACATGAAACCGCAATTGCAGCAGGTAAATATAGGAGACTCCTGCTTCTGCTATTTAAGTGCCTAAGGAGCAACCAAGAATAGGATCTCCACCTACTATACACTTGACAAGGCAATACACAGTCCCTGGGCCAAACAGTTCACTGTTTAATTAGACAAAACATATGGTGGAAAAATGACTTCTCAGAGGAGATGCAACCAGTATTTCAAGAGTGTCCTTTATCTCAAGGGAAGTGTCATGCAACACAATAATTTAGAAATTAAAAACTAGTTTCAAAGAAGTTAGCTATTTTAGTTAAAGAAAGATGAATGTAAAATTAATGCAGTGTTATCAAGAAAAAATGCATCAGATGCATTACTGATTACAAATATACAGTACATAACAAGGCACAGTTACATGTCTCATTTTGGAGCAAGATGTAGAAGGTAACAACCTAAAGAAATACTGTCCTATGAGGATAAAGGATGATACTGAAAAGCTAATGATTATATACGAGCTCTAAGTCAACAATATAATGACTTAGCACCTTCTATTTCACACAGGCATTAATTCAATCAGTTCATTAGAATAAGTTTTAAGTGACAAAATTACATCCGTATTTCACAGAGCATATAAGAGGCACATGCAGAATAAGAGAAACTATGTTTGTAAAAAGTATACTCACTGATCCGAATTAGCTGCAAGCTTGTTATGCTCATGAATGGTTTCCTGAACACAATCCTCAAGCATCCGAACATGACTGTCACTAGAAAGAAATTTTATATAGTTTTTTTTATCCAGGATAATCAATCCTCTGTTCAAATCAACATGCAACTAAGTGCTCTCCTATTTCAAGTGGGAAATTTTTGGTTTCTTACTGTAACAGACCTCCATAAATGAAACCTTTAATAAGGCAAGAAATGATCTAACAAAGAATGCAAAAAAGCTAGCTACTTAGGGCACTAATTCATGACAATCAATGAAACATTTCTAAAAATGTATGAAATAACTTCTTTTTAAATTGGTAGAAGCACATATCATACATACCTTTTTGCATTAGTAATACAGATTATTCTTCCTCTGTTTCCAACACGTTCTGCATTCTCCATGAGCATGGTTCGAGCCTCATGCTGGTATTCTGTTATTCTGCAGAGTGCTTCAACTGCTGCAACCAGACCATGAAGTATGCTGCAGCACTCTGGATCTGCCCGAGGATTAGGTGGCCCGACAGCTGCTAATGCTGCCATCAACTAGTTAAAAGGAAAGAAAGAAATTATTATTATTATTGAAAGTTACTTTCCAACCAGTTGTTAAAATGATCAGTTAAGAGAAAAGTCATCATTAGAACTTATTTTACGTGCAAACTAACATCGCTGGGAGAAAACCAAACAGAACAATTAAAGACCATTTTATGTTGCCAGCCTTCTGGAAAAGATTTGCCCTAATTTATCCTTTGCAATTCCTTTAGTAATTATTACTAAGCCTTGAGAATGTAATATTCTTATTTATTACAGAAAAATACCTGAATATAATAACAAGTTATATCCAATACCTGAAAGACATTCTAACATTATCAGTTGCCATCTGCTTTTATTTTCTGAGAATTTGGAAATTCAGTTCCTCCCCAAAGTAAATTTTTCAGAGGACAAACCCATTCAGTATAAAACAAAATGAGAGCAAAGAGAATATTTACAATTATTTTTTTTAAACACAGTTTATTTGCCTATCATGCAAATGTAAAAAATAAAACCCCAAATTTAAAATTCAAGAAGCGCCACCAAATTACAGAAGAAATACATAGGTAATTTCTTCATAACATTTATTTTAATATATACCTCTATACTCAAAGCTACTAGATTCTTTTTAAATTACGTAAAGGTGCTTACAGAATAGTGCAGCCTCACAGGCGGCCACTTAAAATTCTGTTACGCAATAATTTCGGACGACATCCACCAACATTTTAATTAAACAAACTTATTTCATACTGAACATAGTAAGAAGCTGCTATTTATTCCGCAAATAAACTAGACTTACAAAAGAACAGTTATAAAGCATACCTCCTGCAAGTTCTGATCTTCTTGAGTCCAAGAATTCAAGACGTGAGCCCCAGAATCACTCACAATGAAATTCACCTAAAAGGATCAAAAGAGCACATGTAAGATAACAGCCCATCATACAGATAACAGCCATTATGGCTACTTCCCAAATGCAAACAAACATGAATTACACCTCTTTCTTCTGATACTCTGGCAGTATGTGCAATGACAAGCCAAACTAAAAATAAGGCAACAAAACCACAAAAAGCATCTACTCCTGCTATGTTCAGCTACCCCTTTAGTAACGTTATGATTAACAACTTCTTACTCTAACTATTTATATTTTTAAGCCACTAAATCAATCTCTACACCAAATTAGCATTGCAGGATATTATGAAGTATTTTAATAATTAGGTAATATTTTCAGTAGCATAGCCACAAAATAAAGTAAATTCTAATACTGCAATATTGCAAATCATTCTCCAAAGACTGTCACAGTAGATCACAGGGGTAAATATCTAGCAAGATTTAATAATTATCATATAGCAAAGTATGTTCTAAAGATGACAAAAAAGTCAAGAGGAAGCACACCTTCCACCTCAGTTTCAGTTTCTCATACCACACAAGCTCCAGTTCAGCCAACTGATTCAAATGCATAAAGCACACACTTGATATAATCCCGTAATGGGACTTGACTGGATATTAAATGCTCTAAACTAGAGTTTAAATTAATTGTTCATTGTCCGAGAACCAGGACATGCAATCCATCAAGGCAGTGAGGCTGACATGCATCAAATCACTGAACTACCGGTGGTACTGTTAGTGCCCGGCCTCTGCCTCAGCTGCCGACACAGCCAGTATTCCACCGACACTACTTTGTACCAATATCACTGTCACAAGGTTGTTTAACTTCCTTTTTTTTTTTTTTTAAGGGTAACTAACATTTAAGACATTGCACAATGGTTTACTCAATAATGAGAAGAGATCTAAAAAAACCAGGGATTAGTTACCTTAATTTATGATACAATGTTACAGAAGCCACCAGGCATTTATTTTTCTAAACAAGGAGCTGTGTGCTAGGAAGCTCTCCCACTTTTTCAAACTGGTAGCTTCAGGGCAATTCTACCTCTTCCTAAAGCCCAGAATTCCTTCAAAGTTGACACCAAAAACCTTATGAAGTGCTACTGAGTGTGTTTGGAAACAAAATTCAACTTGAAGTAATACCTCACTCAAGCTTTTGTAAACTTATAGCTCAGGAGAGCACAATAATAAATCTGTAAATTACCTTAAAGCACCTCTCCTCATGTTTTGCACTGAGTTATGAAGTAACATTAAGACAATGAAAGGTCCCAAAAATAAATATGTAATGGGATTCATATACTACTCAAACCAATTTAGATAGCTATAAAGTGCATCAACAGCACAAAGAAATTTTTATATAATAAATTATATTTGATCTTTTAATCTAACCAACAGCTAATAATATTAAAAGACTTCATTAAAGTGGGAAAATACCCTTTATACTATCAAGTATCACATGCAGCATGGCTAGAAGAACTTACCAGTTTCTTGAAAGGGAAAATATCATACATTATTCTACAGTACTCCATGGATGATTCCACTGAACAGGTCCATAGTGATTTTGATATGGGTGCTAGAGGTATAATTCCTTGGGTCCGATTCTTTACTAACATATCGAATTCAACATGTTGTCTGCAGGATTCTGCCATATATGGGCAGTGATCCACGACGAAAACAGTTTTATGAGACTCAGAAAAGATTTTCATTTTCTTCCTAAAAGAAACAGATATTAAGATCAGAAAGAAATTGTACAAGGCAAAAAATCACATCACAAGATTATTATGCAATTTATATAGTATAAAACTATCTTACTAGAATACCCAAGTTTTAAAGAGGTTACCTCTTACAGTATTTAGATTACATGTTGCATACATTAGCTCCTACGAAAATGTTAAGCTTTTAAAAAAAACTACAAAAATTCCCATTTTAAGAATCTGTTTACATGGAGCCAAATATCCGCTAGAACTCTTACTAGTCCATACAGAAAATGCAATACTTACTTTGCACTCATCTATACAGAAACTGCTTCCTATTTAAAGCTTATTTCCTAAAATAAGCAACATGGAAAAAAATAATTTATGATTAGGCTATACAGACCTCAAAGCAGCATAAACGTCAGACTTTTAAGTAGATTTTCAGCCTTCACTTTGCTATGTACGTCTTTCTATTTTTAAATGAATATTTGCATCTGTACTTTGATCTCTCACTGACAGACATACCACTTATATTGAAATTATAACCTAAATGTTTCTTATCCAGCAAGACTCACAGGAGCACCCCTTGTATTCTTCCCAACTGTGAAGCCTGAGAACTCCGCAGTGAAGTGTGGTGCATTTTCCTGTTTCACACGGATAGACTGGGTTTCCCTCTCCTATAGCATCACTGAAAGGAATACTTTTGAAGCAACTATAACACCAGATCCTTGTGTTAAGGGTGGGCATCATAACTTGGAGACCTAAACTACATATGAAAATTAATCTTAGACTAGTGCTACTTAAGACCACTAATCTCAGACCGACTACTCCTCATCAAACTTATTCAACTTCTAGATGTTTCCATAACGTTTCTAGTACAAAAAGCTACTTCGTCCACGCAAATGCTGCTGAATTACGGAATAGACAAAACAAAAAATTATATACGGGCTCATTTAAAAAAAGTAAAACAGTAAAAGTAAAATTAAAAAAGTAAAATTAAAATAGTGAGGACTTACACAAGTCCGGCTGCGGGCAGCATCTGGCTCTGGGGGACAGGTTTCGCACCCGGCCTCGGCAGCGGCTGCAGCTGCCGGGGCGCACTACGCCCCTTTCGGCAGAAGCCAAGGCCGGCCGCAGCCTAGGCCGGCCCAGCGCCGGGGGCCCGGCCCAAGAACCTGCATCCTATCTTTAGCCTGGCAGAGAGCCCGAGGGCCCGGGAAGCCGCGCCGGCACCTCGAGGGCAGGCAGGGCGGCAGGCAGGAGGGCCGCAAACGACCGGCGGGGTCCGGAGGAGGCGAGGTCGGTCCCCGCCCGCCCGCAGGCCGGGGGCAGGGGAAGTGTTTCTTACCTGGGCCGGCTCCTCCTCTGATGCAGAAGTCCCGGTCCTGCTCCGCGCCGCGCCCGGGCCCGGCCGCGGGCTCGCTCCGAGGAGGAGGGATGAGGCCCGCGGGGCGCCCTAGACGGGGTCGGGCGCGGGCGCCTCCGGCCGGGCGACCTCCATGCCCCTCCGCCCGCTTCCTCCGCCGCCGGCTCCGCGGCGAGCGCGGGGCCCAGCTCCTGCCTCCGCGCCCGGCGCCCGCGGGGGTGGGAGAAGCGGCCGAAGCCCCCCCCGCTCCGCCCACCCCTGAGGCCGCGAGACCCCCGCGCGGCCACTTACGCCGCTGGCACAACGGCTCCCCCAGCGCTGGCGGGGGGAGCGCCTCTCCCCTCCCCTCCTCCTCTCGCCTCCCCGGCCGCGGCGGCGCCGGCCACCCGCGCCCCGGCGGCTGCCCGGGCTCACTCCCCCCCCATGCCCGCACCGGCCCCACCGCTCGGCCCTCCGCCTGGGCGCGGGCCGCCCCGCCGTGCCGCGAGCCGCCGCACGGCGCGGAGGAGGAGGCGGAGCCCGAGGCCGACGATCTCGCGAGACGCCGGAGACCCCTCCCGACCCCCCCCAGGGGCCGGGCGGCGGAGGGGTCGCCCTTCCATACGGGAGCTGGCCAATAGGGAGGCGAGGAGAAGCGGCGGGAGCCGGGGAGGCGTCTCTCGCGAGAGCGGGGAGCGGCGGCGGGGCGGGAGCGGCGGCAAGGTGTCGTCTCGCGAGAGCGGCGGGCGCTGGCTCGCTCGCCCGGTGCCGCTGGCAGGTAGCGCGGCCGCCCTCGCCTCACACCGCCCCGCCCACTGGCGGGGACGCGCCTCCTCCGCTTCCCCCTGCGGCCTGCCGCCATTTGACAGCGGGGCGGGCTGGTCGGGGCTTCACCCCCGGCGCCGGGCGCTGCCGGAGCCGCCGGTCATGAGTGAGTGGCGTGAGGCGGGGAAGGGGCGCTTGGGGGCAGCCCGGCCGGCGGGGCGGTGGGGGAGGGGATGGGAGGAGAGGCGAGGAGGGGGGGCGGGAGGGAGGTTGGGATGCCGTTGCCGGGCACTTGGGAGCCCAACGGACTCGCGTTGGGGCGCGCGGGGAGCCCCTTGGCCGTGACGTCACGAGAGGTGCGAGGGAGGAGGAGGAGCCGCCAGTACTCTGTCTGGGGTGGGCCGGGGCGAGTCCTGCCGCTCGGCTTTGGCGAGGGAGCCTTCATCGGCCCTCCCGTGCCCGCCGTGTCACGGCAGGTGCCGGTGTCGCGACAGTCCTGACTGGCGCGCCTCAGCATCCGTTCTCGCGGCGGCGGGGAGAGGGGGGAGGAGGCGGCGCTCCCTGAGAGCCAGCTGCCGCCCCGCCGCCCGCTCCCCTCCCTCGGCCGGCGAGCGGCGGGGAAACCGCAGGTCTGCTGAGCGTGTAACTGGGCTGCGGCGGTGGCACCGCGTACGGGCCGGGCCTGTGCGCTGCGGGGGGCTCATTGTCTGTTTCGTGCTGCTGGAGCGGTGGTGGCGCCGGCTGAGCCTGTGGCACTCTCCTTTTACGCGGAGAGGGCTAGTGGGCGTCTGCACCCAGCCTAAAACTCTTAGGAACTGCAGCGTGGTTCAGCGTTGCAAAACCGGAGCGTGAAGCTATGGGAAAAAGTAGTTTTCAGTAAGGATATAAGAAGGAAGAGGCAGAAGACTAGAGGAAGGCTATAGTTGCACAACAGTCTTTATTCTTTGGTGCTGTGGTGTTTTTTTTTAAGGGCAGCCAAATTTGATAATGAAGGCAATTAGTAAATAGCAGGAAGTGACAGGAAATTAATATGTAGTAGCAGTATTGCTATGTCGTTTGAGGTGTTGCTCTTGCTACCTGTTGACCCTGTTGGTAAGATTGCAGGCTAACAAATGTGTTTGCAGCTGGGCATCACTTGTAGGGTAGAGTTCAGGAATCATTAAGTTTAGCTACTATAGTCCTCATGCTTGGAAAAAAATCAGTATACAATAAGAATTGGTTTGAATCAAATATATTTGATTAATTGGTTGGGGTTTTTTTCCCTAAACGTCCAGGCTAACTCACAGATTGAGATCTATTGTAGGATGAGACAAAAGTTTTGTTTTTCGTAGGCAGCCAGATGAGCAACTAGAGAGAATTTTAACTTCCAAGGATCAGGGCCAGCGTCTTGCCCAAAGGAATCCTAGTCAAAGGTTGGAGCCACTATGAATTACCATGATACAAATAATGATTCTCCTTTTCGAGGTACCAATCCTGCCCGAAAACAGGAGGTGGCCTCTGGCCTGCTGAAGCTGCTGTGCTGTGGGGGTGGACAGTCACTGTTGAATTTGTGTGGCTGCATTCCCCACAAGGCACACACCTGTCTTCCCCAACTCATTCGCTGTGAAAAAGAGCGCCGGTGGCTTTGCTACAAACTAATTTCTTTTTATCTTGTGTGGTTGGGTTGGGTCAAAATGAGAAAGTGAATGGGCGGATAAATACGTGCTGTGTTTAAAAATTTATTTTGATACATACAAATTATCAGAGGTGTTAACTGCATTGTAGTCTGAATGCCAGATGTATTCCAAGCTCATGGAGAGGCCTGAGAGGCGTTGTTTATACTGGCTAAAGAATTCATGACCCATGAATTGAGTTAAAGACTGCTCTTCAAACTCTCCTTAAATATGGATCTGATTAAATCAATTTCTGTAACAGTTTAGCCAGCTAGTGTGGAAGATCATCTTTCGTCTGTGATATTTTTGTAGTCCAGTAAGAACCTGAGACCAGAATTGGAAGGAGAAATGAGCAGCGAGAAAAGCAGATGCTTAAAAACAATGCAGTACGATCCTTATCTATATAATATTAAAAAGAGCTCAAACTGCTAAACCAGAGTGAATAAATTAACTACCCGTGACAACACACCACTCTGCTGAAGAACTTGACTTGATACCTCAAATACATGTATACATCATATGGAAGTTAAAATGAAAACTCTAGTTGATAAACAGGAAGGAATTATCGTTACGAATGTGTATAGGAAACTTGTACATGTCAAAATGCTGATGCTTTCCATAACATGTGAATCACAGAAAACACAGGTTAAAACAGCGGTGCTCTGTGCATACACGAAGCTCACTTACGGAAGCTCCTTTGTCAGTAAGCAAGTATCAACCATTCTGTGATGGTAGGGTCCCTTGTAAGAAAAAGTAAGCTAAATGCTTTTAGCAGAGGGAGCAGCTAATGAAATCACCAAATTAAAATGCTTTTGAGAGGTTAGACCTTGCAGGACGTTCTGGGTGCACAGAGAGAACATTCCAAACTCTCCTGCTGTCTTGCTTAGCTTTCCCCCACCTTCATGCATGAGGGCAGGATATTCCTGCTATGTTTGTAAATCTTTTGAGGGGAATGGTGGAACTTCTGGTGTTTGAAATATCCTTACTTCTGCTACTTACCTGGGACAGTGAGAAAAGGTCAGTTGGGGAAAACATGAGGATTTCTTTAAGTTTGGCTTAAAGATCCTAGGCTATGATTTGTTAAGGTGCCTAAGAAAGTTAGAGAATCAACTTGGAGCAATTTTTTTTCCCTGTAGCTCAGGAAAGGCTCACTGACCTTTTATGCTTCCAAAAATTTCTCCTTTAGCAAACAGCCTGGCTAAGAAATGGATTTAGTTGATCTTTCAGTACTTTGGAAAGTTTCCTGAAACAAATATCAAGCCTTATATTAATAAGGCCCATAACTCTAATAAGCCTCCATAGTTGCTGTCTGATTGCTGAAGAACTGTTCAAGGAGTTTAAGTAGATTCCCTTTTCAGCAGAAAAAGTGCAAGGTTTCTTAACAGAAAATTAAAAATTAAAATTAATCTCAGTCTTGAAACTTAAATCTATCACGAATGAGTATGAAAAAATTCAACATAAAGGCCAGTGTTTTGGAAATGCTAGTATGTACAAGCATTTTGCAAGTTTAGCAATTCTAGCAATAGGTAATTTCTGCTAACAATGACTGCAATTAGAAGGTTAGTATTTTAACTACACAGTCGGTTCTTTTTCTTAGCTAAGTTGCTGTCTTTCTCTATTTTCTTGAAAATTTTGCAGTTTCCTTCCATGCAGTGATGTTTGTGTTCGTTTATAGATGTGAAGAAAACATAAGCCTTTAGTTTTCTGAATTTTCCCTGAGTAATTTTCTCTACTCTTATCAGTTTGAGCTGTTCCTTCTCTGCTGATTTAATTAATCAAAATCTTCCAGCCCACTGTAGTCCTTTGGCACTCTTTTCTGTGCTGGATTTATACTTCTTAAATATCTTGAAGTATATCTGACTGGTAGGAGGACACATTAAAAAAAAAAAGGTAGTATTGAAAAATTAAATAGTTAATGTGATATTCTTTTTTTCCCCCTGCTACTCACAGAAGGACATGCACTGCTCAGTTTCCATATGTTCAATAGTCCTCCTTTTGCACTTAGTACATTGATACTCTCCTCACAACACGAAGTTTACTTTCATTTCCTTGCTCTGATATATGGTCTCAACAGCAATTAAAAAGGAGGAAAAGGAAAAGCAGACTTTAGGGTATTCTTAAGATATATGAATTTTCCCTACTTCTAAAAGACAACAAAATGTCTGGATGTTTCTGAGGGAAAGATTGTATTCAACTGCTTTAGACTAAAAAAAAAAAAAATTATATATATCACATAGATAGCTGTGCTCTGTATAGCAAACAGGTGGCGTTGTGAAAATAATACATTTCTAATCTTTAGAAATGAGTTGCACAATTGAAAAAGCCTTAGCAGATGCGAAAGCACTGGTGGAACGGCTAAGGGAACATGACAACGCAGCAGAAGCTCTTATTGAACAGACTACAGCTCTTAACAAGCGGGTTGAAGCAATGAAACAGGTTTGTTTTTCAACTTTGTTTACTCCAGTAAAAGAACAACTTGGAAACACATAATTTAAAATCATTTTTGTGTGCTACTGTACAATGTAGAATCAGTACGTTATTTGGTTAATCCTTTAATACCATACTAAGTATTTTCATTATAGGTGTGACCATGGTCTAAAAATAGGTTGTTTATATATTTAGTTTGATCCCGTGAAGAAGTTTTCTCTGTTACTCTAGCTTAAATATTGAAAACCAGCATTTCTTTGAAGAACACTGGTAGAAATGCAGTTGAAAACTAGCATTTCTTTGAACACTGGTAGAAATGGGGTTGGTATCTTACAAACCATTGTGTGGTGTCTTGTGTTTTGCTCTCCTGTGAAATACTACTGTTTTATTAATTTAATCACGCACATTTAATCATATAGCGGCCCTGTCATGCATTCTTCTGTTCAGAATACTTTTATCTTTTCACAGTCTCCTTTTGTTTCAAAGCAGCCTCTTAGGCTTATTTGTGATCATTTCCATTCTGATGTTAGATTGAGCGTGACTTTCACTGGAGAACTTCTGGTAAAACATAAAGGTGTCTACTGACTTTCCATATGGGAGTTCATCCTGTCATTTTAATAGAACACAGGACATGTTAATGGGCCTGTAAAATAATAAAACCCTGCATGTGCTTCATCCCTGTAAAACTGTAAAACTAGTCATGCAGAGGCTTCATAACTTCAGATCAAGAGTACTAAATTTAGCCATTTGTTGAGAGTCAGGATCCATTCATTCAGGTCCATGTGAGTTGTACCCATACAACCTTGTAGTTTAAGGTATTGGGAAGCCACAGTAAATATCTAGGGGTTAATACCTCATGGTTTTTCTTTACCATATGCATATCAGTTTTCAATTACTTGATGGTGAATTTGACCTGCATTAATGGAAGGTTAAATAATGCCCACTACACACATCTGAGGTATGAAACTTGTTTAAAAACAAAGGTGATACTTTTGCATCTCTAGAGGGGAGTATGTTAGCAACACCTCCAGAAGTGTTTTTGTTTTCTGTTTGATATTATTATTTAAAAACAAGCATTATCTTGCTGGTTACAGACTTTGACTGACATTAGAACTGGTCCTTTGTGACTTGCTGAGTAATGCTTACCTTCAGTTACTTAAATATGTTGTGGTTGTTGTTTTGTTTTGTTTTTTTTTTTTTTTTAATAACTAGTACCAAGAAGAAATTCAAGAGCTCAATGAAGTAGCAAGACATCGTCCTCGATCTACGTTAGTGATGGGTATCCAACAAGAAAACAGACAGATTAGGGAATTGCAACAGGAAAATAAAGGTAAAACATTAATATTCTATTCTTTAAAAGTCCTAGCCTGCACCACTGGAATTAGTGAGACTTTTACCATTGATCCATTCTCAAAAATTTGTTGTAGAAAAAATTTTTTCTTCTAATCTCAGTTTGTCAGTTTAACTGATCATAATGCAATCTAATAAAGAGTCCTAATGTCCAACCACTGGGACTATGATTAACAAAAATAGAGACTTGTGGAAAATTACTTTTTAATTCCTTATCTAATGGTCAGCACAAGTGAGGAGATAAATATAACTTACTTCTACAATACAGGTATCTATTTGGAAATGTGTTTTCCTAGTGCTAAAAACAACTAATTTAGGAGCAGTCAGGACAAGTTGTAGTATAAGTGCAGTAGTATAATTCCTTCTGAAATTCTGTACACTAGGAATATACTGTTCTTCCTGGAATACCTTAGGTATTCTAACAGTTATATTCAGCAAAGGAGTCAATGATCTCGGTTTGTATGAATCTTATCTTGTCTCAGGAGTCATTTGTCCTTTGACTTCGTATATTTTGAACACAAGCATTTTTTAACTCTCATTTTACCAAGCTGCAGATTAAAACAGATCTGTAAACTTCTTTCCAGCTTTTGTACAGTGTTGCTCATAGTGGCTAGAGTGAAGCTCTCCTCAGCTACACTCAAGATGACTTATATCAGCTAAAGGGGCTGAATATGAAGTCATATTAACAAAAGACCTTTTGTTTCTGACTGAACAAGAATTTTCCCAGGGCAGTCACCACTAAAGACATTTGCAGAGCATATGTAGATTTTATGGTGCAAGGAGAGGGGACACTCAATTAAGGGCTTATTTTGGTTTTCTCAAGCTGAAGTATTTTTGCATTTTGTTTCAGTTCTTCTCTGTTAAACTTTAACTGAATTTAAAATTATGTTGGTAGAACTACGCACATCTCTTGAAGAACATCAGTCTGCTTTGGAACTCATAATGAGCAAGTACAGAGAACAGATGTTTAGGTTGCTTATGGCGAGCAAAAAGGATGATCCAAGTATAATAATGAAGTTAAAGGAGCAACATTCCAAGGTAATGACTTCATTTTTTTGCCTTTGTTTTTTTAGTTAACACTTAAGTTAGTTTGTAGTGGATCAATTCAAAGCTTACTTTGTCTCAGTTTTTATATCATTGACTAACAAGTCCTAATTTTTATAATCCAGTCCATGAAATGCAAACAGGAAACTTGATCAGTCTAGTAAGTCAACCTTACTAGCTTCTGATTTATTTAAGCTTTTATCAAGTAGCATTTCATTACTGTATCTACTCAATTTACTTTTGTTTTGCCTAGGTCTCTAAGGCAACTGCCCTATTATACTTCCAGATGCCCATAGATCTCAGTAACATTCAAACATTTAGGCTGGTTTTAACTTATGCTTGTGACTCCAACAAAGAACTAGTAAACGTGTGCTTACTGGGGAGAGTAGGAGGAGCAAGCTTTTTAAATTCAATATTCAAATATTTTTTCCCCTAAATACTGTAAATTTAAAAATATATGTATTTTAAAAGCTCTTTTGAATATTGAATAACTGAGCACATACTTCTCTTCCCTGCTTCAACCCTTGGTTCTTGTTTTGGTACTGATCAGGATTGCTAAGTAGAATCCAGGGCAGCCTGAGATGCTTGAAGGGTGGTGAACGTTACTGGTATTAGTTGTGCTTCATCTCACGGCTTTTGAAAACTAGAAAAGGAAAGTGACATCAAGCAACATTTTTGTAAACTATCATGAGGGAGGTATATATGAGTATTCAGTAGCTTCATATAAGGTTAATACATGTTTTTATAGCATTAATATATAGTTCAGGCTTTTTTATATGTGTTTTCAGGAAAATTCATTATTCTAGGTCACTAACAGATCTAAACAGGAGCTTTCTAACAAAGCTTCATATTACATTTTAAATGGAATGTAATCATCTCAGAGCAGCGCAACTGTGTAGACAAACACTAGTTCTAAGTGTTTAATAATCTTTGACCTCAACAAACTAAGTCTGCAAAGCAGAGTTAGGGTCTGCATACCGGGAAACCAAAGTTTAAGAATTTGATGTCATCTTACCTCCTTGCAAAATCGCATGTATTGTAATTACTGCTATTGAAACTAATGGGACTACTTAGATTGGTATGAAAGAATTTACTGGATTAGAACTATATCTTTAACATAAACTCCTAAAAAATGATAGCTATATATCCTTTTTGAAAGAAGTTACCTTAGCAGATAGTATAACATATCTTACAGCCTCAGGAGAGGGTAAATTTATATCCGTCCTGAAATGGACTTTGAAATTTCATTTAGGAATGCTTCTATGGGTTAAAGCTTGAGGTAAAAAAAAAAAAAAATTGAACAGTATGATTTAAACAGGAGATTTAGGCTTCAACGTTTTGGTTAAATCTGATCCCACAAGAATGCCTGATGAAGAGGATTTATCACCCTTATCCTGACGCTTAGGATTTCTGGAATTTCATTATTTCTTCTACTGATCGGCCTTCACATTCAGTAAAATTGAACAAACTTGAAGCAGTCTTTAAATACTTCTCTACTGTTAACTAAGAAATCCATCATACCTAAGGAATTAATCTTGCTGTTACCAGTAATCGCTGTTCTCTCAAGTGGCAGCTATTAACTTTAGTGCCTGTTTACAAAAGATTCTTAAAAAATCATTGATTTCTGCAGCTCAACAGGCACCTCCTTTAAACAGAAAAACAAGTTCTTTTAGCAGTGTTGTATGCATGAGAAAAGTGTGTGTTGGTAGTAATGACTTTGATCTAAGCGTACTGTTTGAATTCACTCAACTGAAACAAGGCCTAAAAACGTGGGTGTATGGCAAATAAAAAGGAGAGCGATACAAAAAGCGTTTGTAGATGTTTGAGGCTATCTTTGTAAAGAAACACTTTGATTGCGTTGTTTGATGTTACAGCATCTAAATTTTACACATCTGCCTTCCAGACTAGAACCTTACAGTTTTGTGTTAGCATCTGATCTAACATTCGTGACCTTGGAACAGGCCCTAAATCATATTGATTGAGATGCCATGTAAGCTGGCAAAACAGGAAGTAGGGAGGACAGCAGTATACCTAAAAACCACTAACTCCTTCCCCGTCCTTCTCAAGGGTGCATCCTTGCCAACTCATTCCTTCACCACTGATCACAACTTCCTTTCAAGCTAAACTTAGTTTTTCATTGAAAACAATGTTTCATGTAATGACCTTCACTGGAAACTGAGAAGAAAATAAAGATTCACAGCAAGTTGTTTTGTGGTTTTTTTCTTTCCTGTTTTTTTCTCTCCCCTCTATGCTGCGAGTGGGCATTTAATGAGTAAACAGCTAAATCATAGCTTTGGCCATTGGAATGGCAGAGAAGAAAAGACGGAAAGGGCCAATGTTCATTTTAGTAGAGTATATTTGTTTGGGTCAGGTAAAGTTGATGATTCCAAGTGAGGCAGTTCTTTATGGTAGTTTAATCATTTCTGGTGGTTTAAAGGCAAGCTGATCATCTGCTAGATGTATGGACCTCCAGTCAAACTCATCATTTAAAGGTGGGATTTAACTTTAGTCCATACTGTTCTTCATTTCAGTCCTACTGTTCTGCTTTTCCTGATATTAGTTAGTAAGTAACTATTGTGAATTTTGTCCAAAGGTCAGGTCAGGCATGGATAGGCTGGCATGATAGTAGAGTTGGAATAAAAGACAAGTTGAGGAAACGACAATGAAAAATAAAAACTTCTGGAAATACCATTAAAATATTTGGCTTAACTGAACAGCAATTAGTGACAGAGGCACGGGCTCTTTATCTAGATCTGCAGGGGAAAAGAAGTAGTGACCCTTTAAGCACTTCCTGCTGGTAGGTTGGCCAGAGAGAAAATAAACTGTCACCTGAACTGACAAGGTCCAGGTAAGAGATCACTTCTCTGCAAACAGTGAAGATTATCTAAAATCTAGCTTCCTTGCAAAGGCTGTTATGCCTATGTAACTGGCTCCTATCATTCCCACTCCTGGCAGTAGAACAGGACAAGAGCAAACCAAACTACTGCTCTTTTTCCTCCTTGAATCTTTCAGTGAGATGTGGTAGTTATTTATTTGTAATGGGAAAGTACCCTGCCATCATTAATGAATGGACACAAGGAGGTCAGTGAGGACACAAAAGTCTTTCTTACAATTCAGCAAGGACAAGGACCTCTGAAGTCCAGATCCCACGTGAGCCAGAACTGGAAGTGGATTCAAGTGGAAGTATCTAAAAAAGAGCTAAGGACAAATCTGAGTTTCCTAATACATGACATAGTAAGGATGACCACTTCAGCTGATCTTTTTAAGAGATAAGTGCCTACCCATGGGCTGGTACTGGCTGTACCGGACTTGAGATCAGGTTTCAAACAAATGGAAAGAATGTCACATACCCTGCTGTTCTTAAACAAGTTTAGTCTTTCTGCATATCCAACATGATATACATAAATTCCTGCAACACAGGAAGGCCTTGTCGGAGCAAGCACATGGCTAACTTGTAGCTGTTTGGAAGATGTGGAAGCTACAGAAGACATAGTCATTTAAGCTTATGTAAAATTCTAATAAAAGGGATCACTGTGTGGCAAACCAGATTTATTTAAATAAACGGGACCACAGTGGCTGCTCATGCTGTAAAGTTAGAGAGAACTTGTTTTCTCAAATTTAGTCCTGTGTTCACATTTTTATTAAGTGGCACAGCAGTTAAAATGCACATTTAATGCTTTGCTTATTTTTAATAATGCAGAAAATACATTACTAAAGCTGTCACTATTTTAATTTTGTGTCTTAGGAGCTGCAAGTGCATGTGGACCAAATTACAGAAATGGCAGCAGTAATGAGAAAAGCCATTGAAATTGATGAAAAGCATGGCTGTAAAGAGCAGGAACGTATCATTCAGCTTGAGGTAAGTATGAAATCAAAACAGCAGTGGCACAAATAGCAAGGGAGTAAATGTTTCCAAAGTTATTTATATTGAGTTACTGTACCAGTCACTCTCACTGCTATTTTGTTACGCTTCCCTTGGGAGGACTGTAAGTACTATTTTCCCCACTATGGCTTACTGTCAACTCTTGCATAGGTGATACTTCATCACCAGAAATCAGTGATTTATATTTATATACTAGCTTAAGCTTTCTCTTTTTTTAAGTCTCTGTGCAGCAAAAGAGATAGAAAATAATACAAATTCATCCTAATGAATAAGGCACTAAGATATAAATAATAATACCCACGCCTTTGGCTTTTAAATATTATTTTTTTTAATAATGTTGTGCTTGAGGGGGGGGCTCAGTTGCTTGTCATTGGAGGGTCAACGCTATTGCTCTTTAACTAGTGCTAGCAAAGCAGTTCATTATGGGACAGGGTATGCGGAAAGAACGGGAGTTTTTTTGAAATGCAACATTTGAACTTAATTACCCTCTTCTTACCCATCTCTGTGTTTTGAGCTTTCTTTTCTTATGCTTAATGCCCATTCAAGAGAGCAAGAGGGTCAGAAACCTAATGTTCTTAGTTTTAGAAGATAACATAGCACTACCTGACTGCAAATCAGTATTTTAATCCTTATACATATGTCTGGAGTAGAGGGGAAGGGAGGGGAGATTATTAAGGTAGTTATCTTAACTTCTTTCTGGAGTTCTATTAAATGCTTTTTCTTTCTCCGGTTATAGCAAGAAAATAAAGGCTTGAGGGAAATTCTTCAAATAACTAGAGAATCATTCCTGAACCTCAAGAAAGAAGATGCATCAGAGAGCACGTCTCTGTCAGGATTAGTAACAAGCAGTGATTTGAGCCTGAGGAAAAGCTAAAGACTGTGGAAGTCAACAAGCTTCAATTGCACACTTTACAGAGTATCAGGGGTCACTTGTCAAGCACTTGTTACTGAATAGGGCACCAGCAAGCTAATGCATCTTAAACTCTAGTTTAGTGGCTTTTATACCGCATAAAATAAATTAAAATCAGTATTCTACAAAAAATCTTAGTGACAGATTAATTGCCATAGATCTAACTTCAGTAGGAAACGGATTAATGCGCTTACTGAATTGGGAATTATTTTTATATGAAGTCATTTTACAGATAAAAGACAAGATTTCACATAATTTATATAAATTATTGCTCATACAAAGTTTCAGTGCACCTATTATATAATAAAAGTAAGATTTAAAGTCTGATAGCTGGCTAAAAAGTAATAACTTATGAATATGCTTTTTGTGCATGATCCACATTACATTTTTTCTTTTAGTAAGTTTTAAAAAAATTCTCATTTTGCAACAAACCTGTTTAATGGAAGGGGTACACAGGCAGCATAAAACTTAGGGATTTCTGTTATTTATCCACAGGGTATCCTGTTCAAATATAAGGCCAATTGTTTAAACACAAGCAATGTTTTTGCACTTGTTCAATATTTATTTTTTTAAATTGAACAAGAGTCTTTAAAATACATCTACTTCATTATATTTTCAAAACATGAAAAGAGCTGCTCCCTCTTTATTGTTTTCTGGAATGCAGGTAGCATGGTATCATTCTGCCTTATCTTTTACTTTTATGAGAGAAAACCAGGCTCAGTTCTCTACAGGTGAGAAGCCACATTAGTCCCATCTGTTTCTTCTCTGATTGCCTGCCCAAAGTTCCTACCTGGGAAATGGCAATTTGGAAGCACCCAGACAGTAGCAGCAGAAAGGTGGTTGGGGGAAGGAGGGAGAAGCTCTATGGCAAAGTTGGCAGCCTGCATGCCTGCAATCAATACTCTTAATTGTTCTTTAAGTACTAAATAGTCATCAGGAAGGTTTTTAAGTCAGTTTCAGGTACATGTTATGTTTGCACTAAGGAAAGTTTCAATATGCTATACTGACAAATAGACTGCTCACTTTTAATCCTGAAATACATGCAGAAGTGAAAAGGAATTGGCTTTTCTAGACCAAAGTGCAGCTTATATCGTATGCAGATACGATGGAAGTGCTACACAAGACAGGCTCATAGTAAAGAGGTGCTGAAATAATTCATATTTGGCTTTTATTTGTCAGACTATTGCTTCTTGGTCAAGGCAGCAAGAACATTCCTAGTGTTGATGCATATCATAACTTTTTGTCCAGCATGTTAATGTATTCTTTACTTGGAAAACACACTCGAAGCAGAGTGAAAGCTTTCAACCACAGAAAACTGTCGATCTGCAAATGCCACCCACAGTTGAATATTTTGGCTGTTTAATAACTTGCCTAGCAAAATAAGTTGAACTCCTACTCTGAAATCAACTGTCATTTAATCAGATTTGATTTTCAGTTGCAAAAATGCAAAAAGAATTAAGCATCAAGCATTTCTAAGTGTGTCAGTTTTAAATACAACTTCCTTTGACTCAGTACAGCTTCCCTGGGCTCAAGGTAAATGCACCACAGGTCTAAGGGTGAACTTTCAGTTCCCAGTGAACTAATTTATAGGGAGCTTAATATTTGTATTCTGTTGCTGTCAGTTGCTGCCCTGCTTCCCATAGTGCTTTTAAGAGGGGAAAAAAAAAAAAGTGAAGTGGTAGGAAAGGAGTGTTTAGCAGAGACAATAAATGCTAGTTTTCAATTAACCGATACGTACACTAGGTAGGAAATGCAGCTGAATGGACAGATAAATCAAGCTCTCCACCTTTTCACAGCATTTTTTATAAGTGGAGAAACTGCTACTTCTCTTTCCAGAGCATCTTAGCTTGTTTCTAGGCTTAAGAATATATTGAGGACATTGATGTGCATGGAAAAAAGTTTTAACCATTTCCAAACTTGCTGAACATCTGGGGGGAATTTTCTGGGGAACATTTAGCTCAAGCACAGACTATATTTGTCTGCTATTATTATCTGTAAAACTTTGCCAATGTTTCTATATAATTTGGATTTTGCATTTCTACTGTAGCTTGCAAGCTGGTGACTTATCAGAAGCAACATCTTTTTTTAATGGAGTGTGTTTTGTTGTTGCAAATTTACCAGAAGTTTTGGGTTCAGTTGATAAAGTTATTCTTTTTAAATGTGTCTTTTCAGCCATTGACTGGTCTCAGAGGGATTTATATGCTGAATGCCATTTCATGGCTGACTTCCTGGTTTGTCTTTCAAATACAAACTCCAGAGTTGTGTAGCAGAGAAGGGTGGTTAGTCTGTGGCAGTTCTTTAAGGTTGCTCTATTACAAAATAATGCTTGATTAGTGTTTATTTTTGTAAATTAAAAAATGTGACTTAGTTTATCTACTAGTCTTCACGTTTGGTACATCTCCCCTGTCATTCCCCTGCCCTGATCACTTCAGGATTTTAAAGAACCTTCACAGTGTGTGGAGTGACTATTTTTCATTGCATACCTGTTATTTTTGTAATGCAGATGGCTTGAAAAGAATTTATGGCTAGAATTGTGTACTGTACAGTAAACTTATTTTATCAATAAAGTTGACTGAAAAGATGGATGTCTTCATGATTAATGCAAGGTACTGAATCTGACATGAGCCTTGTTAGTAACAGGTAAGAAAAAAGACATTTTGCCATTTACTCAGCTTATTGTTATACTTTAAGGCAGGCAGGCCCATCTCTAGTGCTTTTATTCATGTTGCTATATAGCGAAAGAAAAAATCCTCTGTAAAGTCTTCATTTTCTCTTGGAAAACTAACAATCACTTCTGCACAGGTAGGTAGTCATCTTTCAGATGAACCACTGGAACTGTTTACTAATACAGAGGAGCAGTAAGGATAAACAAAAAGCAGTCCACTGGGCTTTGATTTTTGGATCAAAATATATTTTGGTACAGATCAGATATGAGAGTTGTTGTTTTCTCTTGAAGATTAAAAGAAACTGACTTGGTTCGAGCTCCAAGTTCCTTTCTCTGTGATGTGTAAATGAGAATGCCAGTGGATTACATTTGTAGGCTGACAATGTAAGGTCTTCTCTGCTTCCCCATGATTTCTCAGAAGAGAAACTTTTTCAGTATCATAAATTCTGTGTTTAAAGACAGGTAATACATGTCAAGCTAAGTCAAATACATGTGGCAGCTATTCAACTGAGGTAAAACTGAAGGGCAGGTTGAAACTAAAGTGCACTGCTTTGTACAACTAAAAGCTTTAAATAGCTTTGGCTTTTTAACACACACGTTGGATTAGAAGATTATGTTAAAATACAGAACTAAGGGCACTGTTTTCCTGCAGAGTTACATTTACTGGGATCCCTTTGTAGATACCCAAGATGAGATTTACATTGGCCTAGGAAGTTTTCAGTTTTACTTTGTAAACAATAAACTTTAAAAGCACTTTTGCTGATTAAAAAAATTTCTAAATGTCCTATTTGAGTGTAAAACATGCACTTGTTCTGAGATGACAGCTGGTTAAATTGGATAACGAACACTGTAGTGCTGGTCACAGTATGACAGGTTGTATACAGTGACGGTGGGAAGATGAGACAGGAGAGCAAAAGAAATCTTGAGCTGGAAGTGAAGGAACATAGTAGAGGAATAAGTTTTAACATTAAGACAACTTCTTTGCCAGCCTTTTTAACATCATGCTGTTGGTAACACTTAAGTTCTGGAAGCAGCATCAAGCTACACGCTGGCACCAGAGACCAAAAAAGGAGATAAAGTGACAAGATGCAGTGGGAACACTATTCAGCTGTAGGTGTCCAAAAGCTGCCAGCTGTCTGCACAATTGTCACAGAGGGTGTCTTCTCAGAGGGATTCATTTAACTTGGTATGCAAACAAAACCACCTCATTATTGTCCTACAAGAATCTCTACGTTCTTCCACACATATCCCCAAACCAGCACCAACAAACAAATGCCTGCTGTTACTGTTTAAAGAGCAGACAAGTAGATTCTGTATAATGTCAACAGAGGACCTCTTGCTAAACTCACCCTTCCAGAACACCAGGGTGTGCTGGGAGAACCATGCACAGCAGAGATGGTTTCTATCACATGCACATACCTGGTAGAGGTGTAGGTCACAGTCAGCCTCACCTTTTGCCCATCCCACTTTTCATTTGCGATGCAGTCGCATTTCATACTGATGACAGTAGAGTGAACTAATTTAAACAAAATTGTTTAGCTTTCACATATTAAAGTGTGCTGCAAAATAAAACATTCTATTTCAATGACTCTACAAGAAACAGTACGGATGCTTCTGCTGCCTGCAACCACCTCCCTTCCCCAGACATGTTCTGATGCAGAAGCTTGCCTGTTGGGAGCCAGTGTGGCCACACCTTTGTATCGAGAACATAATTATTTCCCAAGTTCAGAAGAAAAACCCTCTTCTTACATCTAGAAGAAGAAAACCTCAAGCAACTGCTCAACGTGGAGGGAAACGTTCCATAATTCCAGTCTTGAAGTACATGCTGGCAACACTCCTCAGACACAAGCTAAAGAACAGTGGCACAAGGGAAACAAGCAGAACACCACCTGCAGTCCCCTTCCGCTGCCCTGAGGTGAAGGTTTACCTTTTTTATAGGATGGCAGAATGAATAATTTCCCTACAATTTTCTCACCACCAGAAATACCTTAAGAAACACACTTGAGGATGGCTATTTCAGCAGTGAAAAGCATTAGATACATTTTTGAAGATTCAGTTGTTGGAAGCTTGAACGATACAAACACTGATGGATACAGGGTGGTCAGTCTCTCAGGTTTTCCAATACTATGCTCAGGAACACAGTAAAGAATTTCTAAAAAGAATCATCATATGCAACCCATTAAATTACTGACTAGGCAAACAGCAGCTGCCTCCTACGATACATACTATCTGTGCTTTTTTGCTTCCTGCATATGACTTTTTTCCCCCCTAAAGCATTTAGGATAAAAAAAGAATCCAGCTTGTTTTGAGCACATTAGATAATTTGTTGTTACATCAGAAGGCACCAAGGATAATGTGGAAAAATTGCAAAGGGTGCTTTTTTGACAAGGCAGACTTGTGAAGACCCAGTTCTGAAGCAGGTTAAGTTGTACACAACCATTTTTTCCTCCCACTCCCTCTCACCCCCAAAATGAGCTAATTTATTGCTCTGTTTTGAAGTTGTCTTCCCCCAGCATGCATGAAAGCATAAAGCCTTGCATACTCAAACAGGAGACAGCTGTCTGCTGCCTATAGCTACAGGCTAGCAGACAAGGTCTGAGATCAATAAAAAGAGTTATAAACAACAAGCATCTGCTTGAACAAACAAAAATGGTATTGGAGCTATTGTTTCTAAAGAAACCAACATCAAAGCCTACTAATCAGAGATGTGGGAGGGGACAACCTAATCAGATGAATATTGACAAAATTCAAATAAATAGGCAGGGATATATCACTGCATCTCAGCTGCTGAGTTAGAACACACTGACCTAACACTTGCAATACTTGTCTGCAGGATATTTACTTACCAAAAGCTCAACACTTCCTATTCTGACTATTCACTGGATAAACCAACCAGAAACCAAAGTTATAACAAAGCCCACTACAAGTACCACTGCAAAGGTGACATGCAAACCTACAGCACGCTGCTGCCAGTTTTAGGAAGAGAGCTGAAAAGCTCACAGGCTTAGTGAAAAATGCACATTTTAAGATGGGGCATATTGTTTTCTCAGGAAGGGCTTCCTGTTTTTCAGATAAAGGACAGCTCTAGGCAAGGACAGAATGAAAGCTGAAGAGCCCCACTGGGGTGAGAAGTGTCAGTGAAAACTTACAAGAGGAAGGCTTTGGGAAAGGCCATTTTTGCACGTTACAGGTTGGAGTAAAGAGATACAGAGGGGACCAAAGAAATCCTACGTGTTGCTTATTTCTTTTGCTATTGCAAAGAAAAGCAAAGGCTGGGTAAGGGTAACTCAGCACTAGTTAGGGAAGCAGGAAGGAAGATGTAGTGGCTGACCAATAGCTACAAGACCTGCAATGCTGAAGGATGATTTTAACCCAGCCTGCTGCCTAGACTACAAGCCAAAATGTACACCTTGCACTTCAGGGCTAGGAGCAGGAATGTGCTAACCCAGTCACCTAAAAATTAAAGAGTTAAAAAGATATATTAGGGCCTACTTAAGGAGATCTGATAGAGGAAGAGAATGTTTTCTTTGTGAACAGAGCTCACCAGGAACTCCAGAGCTGACAAGCTCACCCAAGAGCAGCAGAACACAGCTCAGCCCAAGAGCAGCAGTGAGGAACAGATCTCACATGGGACATAGGCGAGACCAGAGCAGAGACAAAGGGTCCCATTCTTTCCTCTGCAACACACAGCACTCAAACAGGCAAAATGTAAAACACTTTCTCTCCTACCCAAACCCAATGCCACCAGAGGTCACTGCAGTTGGCTGAGCTTCATGACTGGGCCCTGCCAGGAGTATCAGCAGTTTTACCTACCTGTTAGCCAAGTTCAGTCCTTAGCCTCTAATTAAAAACAAAAACACCCTGCTGAAGAATTACTGATGTCTGTGCCATATAACAACAGGATTTTGGTCCTCAAGCAGTTTTAAACTAAATATTGCTTTACCCTCTGTTTCAGTATCCAGTTGCTTGGGACAGTTTTGGCAAATCCCTAACTGCCTCAGAGAAAGGAAACCAAAACAGCTGGAAAGCAAGCCACCAAACAAGCCAGGACATGTTAAAAGTCTTTCTCTGACAGCAATACCAGAAAGATGTCAGCCAGTTAGTGTATTTCACAGGACTGAGTTTGTTTCAGACTGGCACTCCACAGTGTTCACATTCTGCTCAGATTTCTCAAAGCCAGGCTCACAGCCACGAATAGTAAAGTATTAAACAAAGCCAAAGTTTTCTCAGAATCCTATCATGGGTTTTACGTAATACCCAGCAGCTGAGCCCCCAAAATGGTTCTGAGTGCTTTATGACCCAATATATGCGACATATTTCTACTCACCAGTAGGGAAGAGCCGAGAACAATGACTAATACCTTTTCTTCTTACCAAACACTAGCAGCATGGACTATTAGATTGGAAGATCTGCACCAAACCATTAGTCCCAGTAAGAAAAGCCACTTGCATAGGATACATAACTGCAGAGATGACAAAGGAACATTTATTTTGTGGGCCCCTTCTATAATTTCCCATGGCCTGCTCCCAAATCAAAACACAAAGCTTAGGAGGGGGGAAGAGTTTGTCTTCCTCCCCTCCACAGTATACCTACAAAAACAAATCATGCTTTCCAGTCATGCTTTCTGAACATTTGGGGAAGCAGGTAGGCAAGGCAAGCTGCCTTACACATGTAGCACTCCATGAAGCAGTAGTCAGGCTGGGTTTGTGTTTTTAAAGGGAGGAAGGAGACACAAGAACATAGGAAGATCTGTTTCTTTGAAAAGATCAGTGTCCTTGAGTCTACTTGTGCCACAGCTTGTTTAACTGCTAGGAGGAATTAGCATGGGTGTGAGAGTGAGGGGAGGAGGAAGACAGTTTCTCCCACAGATTTGAGGCAGGACTGGAACGCATGCAGACCTAGGAAAGCTCTACAAGCAGCTAAGACAAATACCACAGTGTGAGCATTGCAGCATTACTACAGTGCAGCAAAGACTGCAGAAAACTCAGTGGAAGAAGTGTACTAGAGCCATCATGGCAGGAGAATTCTCTACAGCAGCAGGATGCAGATCACCATCATAGCCCAGAAAGCTTCATGGAAGCTGAAGCTTCGAAACACTTGATTTTACAGGAGAATCACTACCTAGAAGAACATAGTTTAGATTTAGATTCCCCAGGAGCATCAGACAGCATTATTTTAAGCTAGCAAAACTGCAAGGTAGTGCAGCAAGGCAGTAAATGCCTCCAATAAGAGATTCTGCAGTCAGAACAGAGGCATAGCAGGGTAGGATCCAGTTTTGCTTTTGCAACTGCCTCAGGGGGTACACAAAAAAGCCTTGAAAGTTACCCCTTCAGTTAGTGTATTCCGATCACTATTGCTGTTACTCACTATGGCTTACAGAATATGGAAGAAAATTCCCACATCATCTCTTACCAGTATAAAAAAAAAAGACAAAATCTCCAAGTCAGGATCTCAGAAAGAGTTCAAAGCCCAGTTCTGCCATAGACTTCCTACATGATCTTGCAGACTAGTTTCCAGTCAAAAAGCAGGTGACAACCATCCCTTTGTCCTCTAGAACCTCATCTGACAAAGCTGTAAAAAAAAAAAAAAGCCTCTTCAGACCATGCACTTTCTCACTGGTTTCATACAGAACATAACCACACTCTCAGCCTCTGGGTGTCACTGTAACTACAATAAGTCCTCACAACAGGTCAGCTAAGCTCCCCCCCATCCCTTGAGGGGCTAAGAAATTTTTCAAAACAAACTATCCCTACAATACCAAAGGCAGAAGCTAAGTTGTAAAAGCATCATTGAATTCAAAGAGACCCCTTTAGTTCCAACAGTCTTTCAAAAGACATCTTTATTATAAAAGATATAGAAAATTAGAGTTAAACTTGTTTCTTCCACAATGTTAATCACAGCAGTTATAAAAAAACAAGGTAAACATGTTTAAGAGCATTTATATACCAAATAAGTGTTTGCTACTTGCCATAGAATATGGCAAAGACACACTCAGTATCAGTTCAGTAAGGGCAGTAAGCGAGCATCAGAGGCCATCCCTGCCAGAGGCCAGGGAAAGAGCTCCTCATTTACCCCCATGTGCCACACAACAGCACAGTGAAGCAAGACCCAAATTGCAGGGTCTCAGCCTTGCTCTGCTGTTTGAGGCAGATGTTCCAGCTCCAAGCAATCATGGGATTTGTCTCTCTAAACATCAGATCAGCTCAGTCACCTCAGATACTATGTCATTAAGCATTCACTCAAAGAAAAATGGCCGGTAAGTAGAGTCATTTTAAAGTAATTAATTCCTTCCTATTGCCAGGATGTTTTAACTTTCAACTAAGTTCCCAGATAAAGTTCTTTTGCCAGTTTCCTTACAACAAGTTGTTTCTTACATACTTACTACCAAGAATTTAAAGTGATGGCTGAGAACTTAAGTTACCACCACTAGGGTATTCACTCACGGTGGTTCTGTTCAGGTAGCAGAACAGCCATTCCCCTTCAGACAGGAAGGACTATGCACTTTGCTGCCCACACTAAAGGTACAAAGATAGTGAGGTTAAGAAGAAAGAGCCATCGAAACCTGTATCAAGATAGAGGATGCAAGACTTCAACTACGATTTAATGCATTACAGATCACCATGTAAACACTGAACGTGAAGACCAGGATTGGGCATGGGGGTCAAGGGCAGGTAAAACCAAGGACAGCCTCAGGACTGCTTGTGCATTTATGTGAGCTAAAACCACAATGCTCCAGTTTGCATTTTGAAAATGGCTGTTTTGTTTTTTAAGGAAGTGAATAAAGCCACCACACGAGATTGCAATCCTCCACTGAACACAAGAGTGGTCCCTTATCCGTTTTTATACTACATTCTGCTTTGGGCAGATACAATCCAAATTGGTAAGGAACATATTCAGTCAGCAAGGTTCCTGGTCAGTATTTTGCTAGCTGGATGCTGTTTTCACCCCTTAAAGGCAAAATTAAAAGATATATTGATCAAAAATAAAAATAGTTAGTGTTTCAACCAATTCCAGGAAAAAACTGCTGCCTGCTACAAAGAGCTTATTTAGTTTTTTCTTTTATGACAGCACCATCAAAAAAGAGATTATACCAGAGCAGAAACAAGTCACCGGCTGTTCAGAAAGCAAACAAGGAGGAAAACCTCTTGTGTTCTCTTAGCAGTCATCTCTGTACAGAGACCAGATGACCAGCTTGCTACAGAACCATCTGAAAGCGAGGGAGAAAGTCTTCTTGTCTCAGATCAGGTCCACTTCCTGAGCCCCAGTGTGCACACTTACAACAGTTAATTCAGTGCAGTTTAAATTCAAGTCAGTTTAGCTTGCAAGGTTCAGTAATACTTCTTGGAAACAATTGTGTCTGCAGCCACACATTTTGTACCTATATTAGAAGGTGATACTTCAGTTCCTGCTAGAACTCCTGCTGTGTATGGTCCTTATCTCTCATCCCTTGCAATCTAACAGACTGCTCACTTTCAGGAGCAAGTCAGACAATATTTCAGTAGCGGTTTCCACACTGCAAGGGAAGAACCAGCATTGCACAGGTTGCTTTTTAAGGGCTGTTTTATACTTCACATACCTAAATATCAAACTAGATCACCACAACATAAATACCTGTACTTGACCATTAGTACAAGATTCTGCAGCTAGACATACGCATGTTACAGCAGGCTGAGTGGGCCACTGTGGAAAGAGTCACAAAACAGCATGTAGTGTACTGGACAGATAACTTTTCTTCCAGATTGAGCAAATATATTCCTCTTATTAAGCAGGACAAATTTGCAGTGGTAAATCCTGCCCCACTGGCTCGTTGCTGGTGATCACTCATCTCACCATTCCTAGATTCTTCCTCTCTGTTCCTACCAGTTATTTGGCAGGTTACAGAAGCAACGGAGTCCTTTCCCCAGCTGGCTGCTCTTTCTGAAAAAACTCTTTGATATGCAGTAGCTTGTTATGGATCCTCTCTCTCAGGGGAGGGATATGATGGCTGGGGTCTAAGACATTGGTGCTTCTGCGCTCCCTTTCCCGCTTCCAGGTGAGATAGGGGTGCGGCGGGAAGGGCACTTCACTTCTCTCTCGGCGAAGCTGCACAGTTACTCCGCTGAGGGCCAGCATTGTCCACACTGACAGGATAATGAAGTCTGAAAAAGAGAAAGTGAACAGATTCCTATATCAAGGCAGAACCTTTGCAAGAACAAAGCAGATTCCTTCCTTTCCCAAGCACAAACACTGAACAAGTTTAGCAAAAGGAATGAAGTATTGTCTCTGCATCCTCACACACCTAGAGTAAATCCATGAAAAGGCAAGAACGCACATGGATTTGAGATGAGTCTGTTCAGTCACTGTATTAGGCCTTTTGACTGCCCACTCTGCAAACTCACCAGCAAGGTGGTAGTCCAAGCCTGAGAAGCACCTTTCACAAGGGCCTTTGTCACATAACACCTGCTGGAAGGTTGGTGCCTTTGAGTCTACCCAGTATTTCTTTTGGAGGACTAGTATTTATCATCTGGGTGTTAAATCTCACACCGTACTTACTGTGTTCTCCCTTCTTCCCTTCCTACCCTCAACACTCACTGTTTACAATGGAACCAAAGAGGCAGTGGTTTCTCAAATAAGCATTTCATACTAGTTCTTTAAAAAAAGAAGTCTTAAGAGCAGTACTCACCATTTGTTTGAAAAGGCACATTGGTGTAAGCTCTGCTGAAGTAATCATTAAGGACCCTTCTGAGTAGGTCTAAGGTGATGTAAGCAAGACTTGTGTAAACATAACAAGCAATAGCTAGGATCACTGCATAAGAGCCTACTATTCCAGAGGCCAGTATGTTCAGCTAGAGGGGAAGAAAAAAAACACGGCTTTAGGAGACTGATAAATACTCTTTATTCCCCACCTTCTTAAGGCAGCATTTTGTATCAGTCCTTCTACAAGAAACTGGCTTCACACCTGTTATCCAGACACCCTGTTAAGATAGAAGTCAACTAAATGCAAGCGTTAGTGGATGCTATGCGCAACATTGCAAAAAGTCATTCCTTTGCTTATGGACCATTTAGCAGAAGTAGGGTTGAGCAGGAATGGCCTAGAGCTGGTCCTGTGCTGGGCTTCATGAAGCTGTGTTAAGTCTTCTATACATATCCCACAGGACTACATTTTATATTAAGTAGCCTTGACACCCCTTCCTCCTGAGGTGAAAGAACAGATTACTTACAATTCTTGGACAGCCAACAAAAAGCACTGGAATCATCAAGGCTACAGAAGAAAAGGTCACCCAGAACACAACATCGTCACGGAAGACCCTGTAGTCTCCTGCAAAGACACCGTATTCCACATGTAATTTACTAGGTAGCAAAACATTTCCTTTTTTGTAAGTGGTTGGGGGTAAGCTTTTTCCCCCAAATATTCTGTACATTCTGGAATCTAGAGTACAGTGTGGAAAAGCTTAGCTTTTGAGCTCAAATGGGATTAAGATGCACTGTAACACAGTTACTCAAAACAAGAACAGAAAGAGACTGTCCCAGTTAAGTATAGGTCCTGCACTCTAAGTTGGGACAGCAGATCTTGTCCATGAAACAAAGATTTTTGATGAGGTATATGTTACTCATCTGGTAAGAATGAGAAGTACCAGAGTACTTCTGCCCAATAAGAAGGCTTTTTATTGCCTATATAGGTTTATAATCTATAAACCTACATCTATGTATGCTGAACTCTAGAGTATGGTGCAAATACAGCCATCACAATACCACAAAGCAAACAAACTCTTCTGGCTTTAGGAAGAGTAATTAAGTCACTCAAACACTACTTTGGTCCCCTCTGTTTAATTGACAGGCCTTGGAAAGCAGGGGGAAAAGCTGACCCCCAGCTGAGTCACTGTTTTATTTTAATGAAGAGCAACCAGGGACTACATGGATTATCACAGAATTGTGGCTTGAGTCAAACACAGATGACTTGAGAATGAAAAACTGTCCCACCAAGGGATCTTAAGTAGAGGAGTTTTGAGATTTAAAATTATAATAGAGAAAGCAGTGTGGCTGATGCTCTGATGTCCCAGAGGGATGCCAGCTCAGCAGCCTTGCTTGCTTTTAAGTGATTTGTCTATTGTTTTTCTCTATTTAAAAGTCATTCTAAAGACTCTAATGATGTCAATCCAGCTGCAAATCCAAGTTTGAGTCTTATAATGCAGTGCTCCCAGAGCCTCGCACTGTAGTATGGTGAAAGGTAACAGCAAGAGCTCCTCTTAATCCACAGTGCCTTTATGCCTGGAGCCTCCAAGTTAGACTGCAGATTTTCTACTGTGACTTGTTCTGGATAGAGAACAAGACAGACAGCAAGTGCTCGCCTAGAGCAGAGCTGGTGTCACAGACTGCTGAGGTGGCAGGCAGCTTAAGCAGGAAGAGCCTCAGCAAGTTCTCTGAAGAATAAGCAGTTTCCTTTTCCCACCAGTGCAGATTCCCTAAGTAGTTTTAATTACAACACACCTGAAAGAAGGCTTTGGGTACATGTCTATTCCTCCCAACACTGGAAAGGGAAAGCTAAATGTAACACTAAGATAAACCAGATAGTGGCATTCATCTTAGAGCCTTGCAGTGTCCCTGTAATACAGCAGCAACACATCACTCAATAGCACTTTGCAGCAGAGTATTTCAGTGCATACCTAGTGGAGTAAAGAAGACTGTCGATGAAAAGAGAAATCCCAGCACAAGTCCAATAATAAACATACAGAGTAGGACAGATCCAAATCTCCACCAGCTTGCAACCAGGAAAAGCCCTCCAATAATTCCAGCTACTGCTGTCAAAATAAGACGCACTGAAAAAGAAAAGGGGCAATTCCAACACTATGAAAAGTTCAGTTACTGCAATAATGTATTCAGCAGCTTTACTTCCATGCCTGATTTTGTTACCTAATGAAAACTTTCTGAAAAAAGCCAAACAAGAGTATCAATCTTTGCTTCATGCATTTCACTCAGACTCCAATCTGTAACTGAGGATGTGCTACTGAAAGAGTGGTATAGGACTGTAATGAAAGTCTTGCTACTATTTACAGTAGTACCTCGAGTTCCCAGGGCAGTTATGGCTGCAACAGTTAATGCACATGTATCAAAAAAACCCAAAACACACCTATGAGGTAGGACAAAGACAAAAGGAACTAATTCTTGCTAGTATTAACAAGCAGGATGCAGACCTTCTACTCAGTCATTTTACAGATGAAATTTGCATTTGACCTGAAACTGAGGTCCACCCATTATGAAAGAATTAGGAAGGAAATACGTTGCAAATTTCCAGAGTTTCTAAAATCCTGTATCTTCCTTGGATAGATACTCAAATTTGTCTTCTACAGTTGCAGCTATTCATTCGGCATCACTATTTGACATTGGAAGCAACAGTTACTCTGTTGCATATTCAGCTATTATGGCAATTGGAGCTCAGTTCAAGTACCCAGGTATCATCCCCCTATCCTTCCTAAGGCTGGCCAACAACAAGCACAACTGAAATTTTACTTAAGGGATTCATAACAACAATATTTTGGGAAGAGCACAGGGTATCCTGACACATCTACTCACCATCATAACCAAGGCCAGTTACCCTTGTAATGAATACAAAGAAGAAGAATCCTGTGAATATGAAGCCCATGAAGAATAAGTCTAGAGAAGAAGAAAAAAAGACTTAGTATGCTGTCATATCACTTCATATCAAGCCCACTTCAGTACATCTTCAGACATCTTCATGTTACAACACGGAAAGAACCTATCAGCTCACTGGCTGAGAAGCACAAAAGGAAAGCCAGACAACACTTTGTTCTGGAAAGGGGTGTCCTCAAGCACTTCAAATAGTCAAAAAATTACATATTTATATTGCCCAGCATGCACTCTAGTTCTACATTTCTGCTCTTTGCATACCAGAAACTTCTTCCTCTGCACTTAAAAGCTCTGATCCTGTAAAAGCAAAGCAGCGGACTTAACTGGCACATAATCACTATCAAGTAAATCTCAGTATTAACACCACTATTCCAAGTAACATCTATGAAATTCCAACCAGACTTATGAGAAAAAAAAACAAACATTCAATACCTGTTTTCCAGAATCTGTGTCCAAAAAAGCAAGTGAACAGACCAAGAACAGCAAGAGCAGTGAAGAATACTTTGGTAGAGAGTTTGCCTACAAGGAGAAAGAAAGGGTTATACTAGAGCATTCCACCTAGTAGTCCCAACAATGAGACTAAGGCAAGGTCAGGTTACTGCCACTGAGTCTGACAGCTTAATAGCTGCCCCTCCTTCAGACACACCATGTGAGCAATGCCTGAACTAACAGTTATCTTGATAGGATCTCTAACAGAATACTGAAGTAATTCCAGTCTGCTTAAGAAATCAAGAGCTTCCTCCTTATTCAAAAGACTGAAGTTTCTGTAACAATAGTTAAGTAGCTGTAACTTGCTGTTTATAATACTGATACAGCTTTACCTGAAAATTCTCTGCTCAGCTTTAAAAAAAGGGACATCCAATCATCTATAAAAATCAGCGCTACAGGATTAGTGACCCAGGCAGCAGCTATAGTCTTTACCACTGCAGCCTTCACCATAGTCTCCCTTTAATATACTCTCCATGCAACAGAAAGGACCAGCAGCATCCCAGTAAGGCTCACCTCTGTCTCCTAGGCAAAATTCTTACTGGTATTTAAGCTATTTGAAACAAGTAAACCACATCTTCCTAGTTCTCCGATTTAGGGAAAAGGGGCTTAGCCTAGATAATTTGTCTCATGTTGTCAAAAGACAACACTGAGTTTGACAACAGTTACTTGTGCTACAGTATACAAGAAAATAATCATGAGAACAAATCTTACTTTATGAACCACATTCTACCCATTATGCTTGTCCCTTCTGCAGTCATAACGGGGGTGGCAGCTTTGCTCCTCTTCTGCTCAAATTCTATCATTATATAGCTTTGTACAAAGTAGCATGACTTTGTAGTCATTTTGCTATGGCTGGCATTATCTTCATCCTTATTTTAGGTGATCATCTCCTTCTAAAATATTTGTAAGTTACTGGTTCCTGTTAGCACCAGAGCAGTTAGAAAAGTAAGGCTGGACCCTAATCTAGTTCATGTTTTATTAGCTTAGTTTCACTGCAGCATCTATAGTCCTAGAAGTGATTTAAGATTATATATCCAGTTCAAATGGAAAAAGCTAGAGTGTCACTACAGAGTTGAAAGTTATATATCTGCAAGCCACATATTAAACCTCCATTAAGTTAAACCTTCAATTGCTAATAGTTCTCCTTAGTCTTATTTCTTCATTCTAAAATTTCTCCTCAATCAAGAAGTAGACCCTGTCATAAAGTAACAAAATATATCTAGTGTAGAACAAAGAGCTCCTTCACACATTTTAAAAAAATTAAATCTCAAAAGCACCACTCAGCATGCTGGAGCACAAGCAGCTTGAAATGAGTTGGCAAGTACATACAAGTCCCAACTTACTGAGAGAAGAGCAGTTATCCACCAGGTCAGCAAAGCTGCAGGCATATGTATGCACAGGTATGTATGCAGCAGAAGTATTCCAAAGAGGATCCCATACTATGACATTGTAGATCACACCTTGTCCAGGAAGCGAGGAAAAGTAGACATTGGTCTTGTCATCAGTTGTCAGTGTAAGCATCTGGAACAGTAAAGAATATTTAATTGCAAGGAACCGCTTGTCACTGTTGGCATATTGATATGTCCATACAGCTGAGGGAATACTCAGCAGCTCAAAGATAATGATCAGCAAGAACTGCAGGCAAGAGCTCTCTTACTCTGAACCCTCTCAGTATTATCACTTGAAGCATTGAAGGCTTACAGGACAGACTACTTCCTCCAACGTTACTATGCTTTCTGACATGGGAGAAGATTCTCTCACTCATATGTTTTGCTCCTCCCCATTTGAGGACACAGTTCAGTTTCCCTGTCAGTCTACAAACCCAGGTCTGGCCTCTGATGCAGACAAGGCTGCCATTCTACTCCCTAGCAAGGCCAGACAGGTCACAGCCACTGAGATTCCCCCCCCTCTGTCCCTTCCAATCTCTTTGCCAGGGAGTAGGTAAACATGCAGCAAGTCTTTGCTCTTGCATATCAGGTCTCTTCACACCACTCCAAATGGGGCCTGTTTCTAGTCCAGTTCCACTATACTCTCCTCCCTCCTCTCTTCCTTGCATTCCCTGCCCAGTTCTCAGCATCTGAGGATGCCAGTCCCCTGCATCTATCAGGCATTGTAGGATATCAGTCTTTGTCAGAAGTGGCTCGACTTCTGGATTTACAGGCACTCAGTGGCAGTATTGCTGTAGGCAAGCTGGCCTCAACATCACTGAGGGAGCACTGTGGCTAAAGTAGTATTCAGCAAGCAGGAAGACACTGCAATAAGAGCTTGTTTAATTGAGGAAAGCGCAAGACACAGAAACACGCCACAGACCAGTCACTAACATCTACCTAATACCAGAGCCCACTGCAAGAAGCCTCAATTCTGCCACATTTCAGGCTGTGCTAACTAGCCACCTCCATCCCAAGAGAGAGTGGTTGCCATTTTGCATGCATCACTCACTCTATACTTCCTAGCGAGAAAACCCAGATACAAGCAAGAAGCCTGAAGCATCAGCAGCCTGCTTATGTCACCACTCAAGGAAGGAGAAAACTTAAGACAGTGCCACTGCCACATGCCTGGTACACCAGTGCTTCAGACTTACTTTAATGCCATTAGCTTTGATACTCTCCACCTCAGACATCTTCCGTATGTGGCTCATGAGTACCATCTCAGAAAGATCGTTCTCTGGTAAGAAGTACTGGTAGACATCATAGCGCAGTCGCCATCTGGAGTTCTGACCAGTCCCTGAATCACAGGATGGTGGGTTTGCTCCTCTACAATTAAAAAGAGATCAGCTTTGTGCCCAGCACAAACCCCTGGATCTTAAAATTAGTTTTCAGAAGTTACCTGTCCAAGTTGGCAGTATTTGGCTTCTACTCTCTAGAATTTAACACCAGCAACTAATTCAGAACTAGACTGTAAATGTTTGTGAGCACAGACTACAGCAGTACTACACAGAACTACCCTGATGCAAGTAGTGTCTGTGATGATGCCTGCCTTTACATTTACAGAGGCTTTCTATCAGTTGTCATAAGGAACCAGCACAAGAATTCCAAGAGGTCACAACAGCCAAAGATCACAGCATCACTGTTTAGTTTTCCACACATACTATGTATACAGCTCTGAACATAGCCTTCCCCATTCCCTGCCTATCACCTGTGACATCAGGCACCATTCAGGAAATAATGCCTTATAACTTGAAGTCTCAATATTAAACAGAACTCTAGGCTATTATCATGCTTCAGTACCAGTAAAAGAATAAAACTGTCTACAATACACAGCTGCTCCTCAAAGAGGTTAAGACGTTATGAGGAATAGGAAAATCCAGTATTTGCTGACTGCTTGCATATCTGAAGTTGCACAACCTCTCCCACAAGATGCAACTCTCAACTTTTACCTCTGCGTTACCTCTCTCCCTCCTCCTTTTCCTCATTTACTTCTGAGTTTGTTGCAGCAAACAAGATTTCTGCCAGCAGCTGGATGGTCAGCCTTTCCAGCAGAATCTCATTTTATGACCTTGGCTAAATACAGGACAAAAGAGGTCTTGCTCAGTGCACTGAAGTTTTTCCACACACCTGGTATATCCCAAGTTTGCAGGGGCAAACTTGATGTGTATATCAACCAATGTATAGTCTAGGTAAATATTTGGATCCACTTCCAAGTCAAATTCTAGATTGCAGGCTCCAGGAATAGGATCTAGAACACAGAAAATATAACTGTAGTAGGATTTACTCCACCCCCTTACACAGCATTAAAAAAGTTCTAAGACCTCAGCAATGCATGTACTTGCAGGCATAGCATGCTTGCTGAGAACATAAAATTGTCAGGTTCTAGTCCTACAGACAACACAAGTGGTTTCACTGCAGTCTAAGATAGGTCCTGATACATATGCACAGCAGTTTTCTACTTCAAGGCTGAAGTTGTGACAAGACCATACAGTACATCCTATACGCGACTCGCAATTCAACAGCGATACTAAACTTTTTCGCCCCTTTTCAAAAGAATTTCTGGCATCTCCATCATATGTTTGTACTATGCAAGAGCATCACCTCTGAAAGGTCAACACTTCCTTTCATAGTTAACTTGTTAAGGGATACCAGCTCTGCTTATTACAAGTAATAAGAACATACCTTTCTCCATATAGGGAATAGAGATAGCTGTGCTGAGCACCTGGCTAGCATCCAGTGACCGAAGGTACCATGTACATACACTCTGTTGAGGCCGAAGGATTGAAACCAGTCCTCTGTCTACTCCAGTTCCTGAGCTGTTCACAGATGGATTCTGGACAGAAACAAGTTATATAAACAAGCAGTTCTTCTTGAGAAGATTTCCACCACAGCTTGATGTATTGCACAGGAGTCACATTCCTGCCACGAACCTGTAGGGCACATATTTCAGCACCAGTTGCCACAGATGAGGCATTCAGCCCTTAGCTAGCTCATAAAAAAGGAAGATGGAAAAAAAAGGGAGTGGCCTCTGACACCACACACTGCCTAGTTCAGGCTCAAAAACCTAAGTGACAAGTTTGAGACTACTGAAGAGTCAATAATCCTAAGCAAATTGCAGAGAAATCTAGCTAGTTGAAGTCTACCGCTGCACAGCAATGGAGTGACTAGTAAAGGTGTAAAAGTATTGGAATATTGCTCACAAAAAGTTGTGAGATGTCACTAAAGGGCATTCTGGGAACCAAAGTGCAGAAGCACCTCACTATCTCTACCAGAATGGAGATGATGGTATGACAGCTGGCTTAACAGTAGTCATGCCAGACAAAAGTGCTTGGGGCCAGGTCAGCTACAGACCCAATGCCCACCACCACCATCCTTTTCAGAATCAGTGGTCCTGAGGAAAGATCAGGCAGCAGTGGCAGTGTCACACACAGCTGGAACAACCAATTGACCTGCAGTCAAATCTATTTTTCAGCACAGAAAATGTGCTTTTGTCCAAGAAGGCCACAGTTATCTGAGGCAACACTGTTAAGGAAGCACTTTGGACCTGGCAGGCTTTAAGGTCTGGCTCAGCTTCATATTTCTAGAGACAGGCCAGCCCCAAAAGCAGTATGGCCATATTTATGCATCACTGTCCTTGGCCTGATAAGGCCCATGAATGCAAAGAGGGTCTGAATTGACAGCAGAAGATTCTACCAGTGGTAATCAAAGACCAAACAGGTATAACAGTAATGCCTTAGCCCTGTAATCCTGGCTATTTCACTAGTACAAAGATGACTGAGCTGGGTGACTTGTGTTACAGGTTATTCATCTCCTAAGCTTCCCAGAATACTCCTTGGCACTCAGTACATTATCATTTGGAAAATACTGATGGGGAGAGGGAAACTGGATGGCAGCTGTCAGATCTCCATCTACTACCTTCACCTTAGCCTACATTCTGCTCAAATATCACTTAGAGCCTCACAGCACCATAAAAATCAGTATTTTAGATTGCATCCCAGTAATGACGGGACAAACTGAGGCTAGTCTATAGCAGTAGGAATGCTTATATTGTTGGCTAGGAGTAGCAGCCTTCACTGGAGTACTATGGAATAATTTCTCCATGTGCCACCAAAGGAGAATTAGATTCAGAACAAGGAGCTGGGGTAACAAGACATCAAATCTGTAGTGGCTAGATCCCACCACATAAACAACAGACAACTAAATATCCCAAAGTGATCATATTTATTGTATAAGGTATCTGGCAAATACTTCCATGAATCTGTTTTTAATTTGACAGGCTGATGGATAGCAGTCACATGTCAAAAGCACCACTTCCACCAAGAACAAAGAGTCTTGAAACATTTTCAAGCCAGCTCTGAAATTCCTTTAGCATTCAGTCCTTCAAAATAGCAGCTATGACATGTAAGTAGAAGACAGACAGTATTATTTCAGCTTCAGAATTCATAAGAGCCATGCAGGTAAGATACTCATTTTTATATAGCTTCAGTTCTATATGCCTACATGTACCAGAGCCAACTCCTTTGTTGAAAGAAAAGTAGCAGTTAAGAACAGAAGTGACACTCTTACCATACCTTATCAAAGGATATCACCACATTGCTTTGCTGGGCATGTACTTGAAAAATTACAACAGTCACATTGCTTGCAATGTTCCTGATTACAGCTTCCACTGGGTTGGTCTGGTTAAGTAGCACATTTCTGAATTTCCCCAAGGAGAGCTCAAGAAGACCTGCATTACAAAAAGAGGAAGACACTTTTTTGTCCAGAGGGAAGTCTGGAAGCTTCCAGTAGCCTAATATTAGTCAGCTGGGAACAGAGCAAGATGTTGTTTTATACTACTCTCATCCTGTAAGCTGTAGTAAGGTTTCAGAGACTACTATACACAGAGCTATACCTACAAGAACAGATACAGCTAGAGAACCCACCATGCAGCCTGGCACTCACCTAAGCACATGGGGCAGGACTTCCTGCCAGGAGCTCAGTATTTGATACAGCTGAGCTCATCAGCAACAGACACTAGCTGCAGCTGATCAGCTACTGCAATCAACAGCAAGTAACATTCAGTAGAGTTAATAAGAGAGGATACCGAAGACTACTTGCTCTTCACCAAATACAGGCAAGTATGCTTGTATTAGCCAGCCAACTTGCACAATACCTGTTAGACTTCCTGGGTGAATTCCCAGACCATGGGAGTTGGAGTCAACTTATATAACACAGCATCAAATCTGTAGTTTACATATGTATACTTACCCACTTTAGGCTACTTCACATAGGTCTTTTGCTCCCATGCTATTCTTAATTATTAGGACTGTTGGACCCCGATTTCTGTATCTAAAAATCTGACTAATTTTTTCCAAGACACAACCAAGACCATTTCTTCTTACAATGAGCATAATCCCATGATCCACCATCATTTTTAAATTAAAGTGAGCCACATGACCTAGGATATAAGATTCTTTGAGAATCAGCTCTGGCTTACCATCCAAGTCCTGCAAGAAAGTCTGGTTTCTCCCCATGCTGGGCTCTTGAGGGACAGGGGATGTGAAGGGAGGAAAGAGAAGCAGCTGTACAGAAGCCACAAGATTCTCTTTTGTTGGCAGTTAGCAGGCAGACTAGATGGTTGCAGAGCACGCACAATGCCTTTCAGGTTTTTCCCTGAATTCCCCTGCGTGCACACACAGTAGCACAGCAAACCCAAAACTTATCAAGCCTAAACACTTACACAGTACTTCCTCAATAAAGTTGCCTCTTCTAGTGTAAAGGGTCAATACTGTCAAGTGCTCCAACAGAAGCACAGAGTAATCAACAGCACCATCCCATATACACTGTTGCTGATAACTCAGGTGGTCTCCCATCCAAAAAAGGAAGGGATACAGTCTTCTCAGCTGAAACTGTACCCAGTACTCTAACTCCTTTCCTGTTATTTTTCACTCTCCCCTGCCAAGAATTGTCATCTTTAGCCAGTTTCTTTGCCTCTTGATGATATGTAAAAAAGAGGTGAACTCCTACCCTCGTGCCTCCTCCACTCACCTCACAGCAGAGGAAGAAAGCAGCAGCAAAGTCTAACTCATCTCATCTTGCTAACTTCAACCCTTGCACGCTCACCCTCAAAATTCAGTTAATACCAGTACTGCATCACCAATAAAACCCCAGCTGGAACATGGGGATCATAAGCCACCTAGGAGGAAAAAAAGATTCTCCATTTTCCAGTCCAGTCATCTGCAGTTTGTGTTAAGGTAGAAAAAGTTTCTACTCCAAGTTTTCAAACAGTAATTAACATAAAATTAGAGCCACAAGAAAGCTTTGTGTATTCTTCTGTTTCTGCTAGAGTCCCTTGAGCAGCATTCAGATATCCTCCCCTTCACAAGACCTCTTTCCTCCTTAGCACTTAAGTTCTACCAGAAATGCAACTAGCAGTATGAATGCTAGAGAAAAGCATTCAAAAGGCACAGACTATACATCTATGCACTCAGAAATTTGGAGTGAAAGCTTAGAATGCAGGAAAAATATTTTTCTTCGATCTTTTAGAACTTCAGCACAGTTTCCTGAACCACAAGATGGTCACACTTAGATGTTCTTTTAAGGAAAGAGCTAAAACCATATACATCCTCTCTATGCTCTACATCAAGGGGAAAAAAAAGCACTGCTCTCTTGTTTCTCACCTCCACTCTGTACTCATACCCAGAGGCCTCTGCATAAATAAGAACAGATTTGTCAGCAAGACGTGCAGCCACTACTTCAACATGATCATGAGACTCTAAATGTCAGAGGCACTCTCTCAAGTTTAATTAGTGTGGTAAATTAAGGCATGGTGTTCTACATTGCCTTACTGCTTGCATAATTGCTCCTAAAACAGTGCATGTGACATACATTTTAAACCAAAGTCCAGACAGAAAAGCATAGATTAGGGTGAAGAACAAGAATGGCTACATCCATCAGACAAGTATTTTTCAGCTTATTGTTTACGGGCTCGTTGAACCACACTTCTAAACAGGCTTGAAAGATGACTAAAAGGAGAGTTCACAAGCACTGCAGAGCAGCAGAACCTTCTAAGAAGTTCGCTGAAGAGCAACTGCCACATGGCCACAGACTACAGCACCTTTCCAGCCTTCTCTTTTTCTTGTCATTTGAACAAGTCACTGGTGCTGCTCTGAGGCAGAAAGGGAGCATGGAGAGCAAGACAAATTAACTAACTCACAATTCATCAGGCCTGTTGCTATCACAAGTTCTCAGACAGGCATTGGACTACCTGAGCCATACAGAGTTCAGTGTTGTCAGAGATGCTTTGAAGGACAGATAGCGACCTGCATGAACATGTGGTACTGGCCACAGTATGCAAGCTGCTTCTTTGGGCAAGCTTCATCTCGCTGAAGGTAGCACACCAAACAGGACTGCAGGTTCAGCAGCACATGCAGCAAAGAAAACACCACCACAGAAGCGACGTAGTTGACCCAACAACAGAGCTCAGTCAGCAACAGAGCCAGGAACAACATGCAGGCACCCCAGCTTTCTTTATTACTTCACTTGCTTCAAACAGTGAAAGTCTGGAAATACCCTGTAAGATGCCAGGCTATGCCCTCTTCTTCACCTTGTAGGGAGAAGTATGATGGTCACTGCATGTCAGAGTAGTTTTGGGTTGGATATAAGAGAGGAACCCTTGCTATTACAGAGATTATCAACAGAAAACATACTTAAAGGAAGTCAGCATTGCTGAAACTGAGCAAGAACAGAGCAAAGATGGAGGGTTGAGCATGTATTACTCGGTATACTAGTACCAATACTAGAACAGGAGCACAGATAGTCCAGCATATAAAAGAACCGATGAACAGAGGTGGACAACAGTCCACTCTGTCACTCCACTTTGTATCTCTTCTCCCACACGAAGGGCAGAATCAGTAAAGACAGCAAAGGAATTGAACCTCTCTGAGGTCTTCTGAGATCAAAAGTCCTTATTCCTAACTCTAAGCAAGAAGATAATCAACTCTACAGAGGTTCAGCATTTATTATCCCTTCCCTATGACATGCAGTTTCCCCAACAAGCAACACCCAGCTTGAACCACTTCCATTCTGCCGATTCAGTGCCAAGCTCTCAGTTCATTTGATGCTTTAAGTAAACTACATTTCCTGCTCCAATAGTCAAGTGTCAATCCCCACCACCAATAAAGTTAAGCATACAAGGTTCTTGATGACACCTAGCAGTCTAATTTCCATTAAGAAACGCAACTGAAGAAATGCCATTGCTGCCAATACAGGAAGAGTCTTAACCTACAGAGCCATGCTCAAACATTATGCTTGCCTCAGAGAGGTTCCCTACAGCCAGAGAAAATGCATTTCTACCCTGAGCCAACCAGCTTACAGTGGATATGCAGAATAACCTTATGTGAGCTTTAAGATGCAAGAAGAACCTTCCGGTGTAGGGAGTACATCAACAAGTAGTCACATGAAGACATTTAATGGAGATGAAATGCAAGCTCAGACTGAAAACTAGTTTGAGCAGGGAAAACATGAGTATACAGTTACTTAACAGAATAAAACCAGCAGCCATATTATATCAGACCTGTAAAGCCATGCATACATGGATGCATAGCAGAGTCCTGCTACAAGGTCTCTGTCTTCCTACACTAGTAAAACCCCAAATAAAGACACCACCCACCCCACCCCCAAAAGAAGCAAGAAGATTTATGAAAGCTTCTAAACTTTAATTGCATGTGTACTGGGACTCATGCTTAGAGAACAGTTTGATGCTTACAGCAGATAGTGCCACAGAACTTGGCTTGTCACCAGAAGCACCACTCCCATCCCAGAAGACTATTCTGTTCACCAAGTTAGAGGTCATGAGGTCTTCTACAGCCTGAAAAGTGAGGGAAGAAGTACTCACCTCACCTGCTTACAGTTTTACTAATCCACTTTGATTATCAGCCAGAACACACAAGACCTGGCCTCAGTCACATTGCTAGCACTGTTGATTAAGATGTCACTTGTGCATCTGGGCAATAACACTTCAAGATGCAAGTGACCAGCTGTCCAATACATTCAGACAGCTGAACAGCTTTGTGTTAACCTCTTATTTTAAAATGTTGTCTCTGCATAGACTAAACAGCTAGCACAAACTAAGTTCATCCAGACAAGCTCCCTTTATGAGAAGGGCACTGCTCAATCCTGATTACACTATAAACTTGCTTTAGTTTTTCCAACACTAAACAACCTGGTTTGGATGTAGCAAACAAGGCCAGCTGCACTCCTGCCTCATGAAGGTGGAGCTCCCTGGGAGGTAACAAACATGATATATGAAACACTTCTGCACAAATACTAGGTTTGAAGAGCTGCAGCCCATCAGAACCCCAGAGAAGTAATATAGGCCATCATGCACAGATTTTACTTATCAGCACTTTTAAAATGAAGCAGGATCTTCCAGTATTAGGAGATAGCAGAACTCACCCCTGCAAACCTGGGTGTCCAAGACTGAATAACCACAAGACAATTTCAAATAAGTGAACCATTAAGCAAATGTCCTTGTTTAAAAGGCCTAATGATCAGCTAGATATTGGTACACAAATTACACAGCTTATTAGCTTTCCATGAGGAAAGTACTTTCCCCCTCCACTCTCAGTTCTGCAAGGAAATATACCAACAGGCTCCTTTCAAGGCAAAGCAGTTAGCTTAGTCCCATATTTATTCTGCATTTTTACATACTGTAAAAAAATTACTCAACACATCACCCATTTTCAATCAAGTCTGTGAGAGAAATTGCTTGTCAGCATCTTTTAATATAAACATTAAGGTCTAAGAACATTGAGCCTTCATTCTCAGACCTGCTTGCCACCATCAGGTGCTAAGCCTAAGCTTCTAGGGCCTGCAAGAAGCAGGGAACACCTGGCTCTTCACTAAGATCTTGGGCATGAGACTGGGGTGGGGGGAAGGGAAGAAGTCTTCCACACTTGAGACTGATTCCAAACTCTGTCCTGCAGCCTTGCAAAGTATCCCAAGAGTAGATTTCTCCTTTTGGAGAATTAAGCTTCATTAGAGGCAAGTTTAAAAATAAAAACTAAGATCAGGTGGCTTACATCAGTCCTAACATAAGGGACTGCTTGCTTATCTCTGAAAGGAAACCGATTATTTTTTCCTTTATTTGAACAGATAAGAGTTTAAAAAGTAAGCAGCTGTTAAATCTTCACAAGCTATACTCATTGCAGTACACTTACCTCTGGATGCCTATTTTAGTCACATAGTCATTTAGCCACACGCAGAAACACAGCAGACTTACAAAAAAGTCCATGCCAAATAAAGTCAGATTACATCAGCACGGCCAACAAGCAGTTTTAGGAACCAAGCTTCAAATTCTACGGGGTTTCACCTATTTCCTTAATTTTATAGGGCCAGTGGTTTTCAATGCACAATTCGCAGGGTGCTGGGAACCCACGACCACCTGTATGTGGTCCAAAAAAAAAGAAAATCCCGCTATTAACCTTGTTCCCTCTCTCACATAAACTCATGGGTAGCGAATGCCACTTCGTTTCCTTAGAGGAATACAACTACACCAGACTCATCAGCCTGAACCGTATCCCTGCGACGGCATGGTAAAAATTAGTCCAGGAGATCCATGTAAGAGTTAAAATGATGGCGTTCATAGCAATTACGGTGTAAAAAAATGGGGGGAAAAAAAAGGGGAGGGAGGGAATGGGTCCTCCCTGCCCACATCAAAGATTAAGATAACCACGAATATACAAAACTCTCCTCCAGCTCCGCAGACAGCTGCATCTTCGCTTTGATCTTCACTCTTGCTCAACCCTCGAGACAGCAGCAGGTCACCCCGCCACCGCCTGGGACACCCCCCAAAAGGCTCTGCAGGCCCCCTCCTCGCAACAAGCCCCTCCATCCTGCTAGATATCGAGCCGGCCAAAAACACCCTCTCCCCGGTACAAGCCGGGCTCCACCAGCCCTCCGGCCGCCTAATGGCGGCCACGGCCCACAGTCCCCCCGTACCGCACCGCACTCACCTGAGGCACCGCCATGGCGAAGGACCCCCAGGAGCCCCAAGACGCAAAGAGGGAGCCGCATGGCGCTGCGGAGGGAAGGTGAGATGGGGCTGAGAGCGGGCCAGGGCGGCTAGGAGGGGCTTGGGCCGGGCGGGTCCTGTGAGGCGGCGCAGCGCCCGCGAAGGCGGGCGCTGCGCCGCCTCACAGGACCCGCCCGGCGGAGGCCGTTCCCGCCACCCCTCACCCACCTGCGCGAGAAGACTGAGGTAACGGCCCCAGCTGTCGCCCCCAACGGCTTTTATCCTCCCAAGCCGCGTCCGCCGCCAGTGTGGCAGTTACTGGGGCGGGTGAGAGGCTTGGGAAGGTTTCCAGGTCGAGGTGGGGAGGGTTGAATTTTTTAATTTTTTAAAAATTTTTTTAAAGTTGTTTTTTTTAATTTTTAATGCAGCTGCCGTTTGTTTTTGCCTTATAAACGGCGTTAAGAAACGCTGGTAGGCCTCAGGCTTGCTGGAGCATGCTCAAGGCATCTCTGGCTGCGAAGGTGATTCACGGGCACGTGACAGGAGAAAACAGAAAGCAAATTAAAAGTCTCTCTTTTTTTGGGGTGTGTTTTCGATTTCTTATTTGGGCCTCGTTTATGAATTCGCATCGTAACCTAGACTCTAAAAAGCCTTGTACGATCACCCCTATTGTGTTTATTTTTTCCCCAGCTTGCTTTGATCCGGTTTCCAGTTAAAATGCAACAGGAAGCTGTCAGTCTGGCATAAGAAGAACACAGAGATGAGTGCTGGTCCGTGTTTATAGCTATTTCAGATAAATGGGTGTACTTTCTTCTCCCTGCCTTTGCCTACTGTGCTTAGGAAGGCAGCCTTTCTCCGTCAGGTTATCTAGTTTGCTGAGGTTCTTTTTGCGCTGTTCAGCAAGGTTTCTGTAAGTCAAAATCTATGAGATATTAAAAGTCTGTTTAGCGTTTGCCACGGTCATAGTCGACCTCTCCAAGTGAGACCTCACTCACTATTCACAGCTCAGCATTCAAACTGCTCACTCGTGGCTTTCAGTCATAGACAAACAGTGCCCGCGAGAGGCTTGTCCCATGCCATGAGCCTCACTTATTCCAGGCTCAGTCCAGCATCCGTCCCACTCATGGAAATCCAACAAAGAACCTGTTGACTTCGATAATACTTGTAAACCCCTTAAAAATGTGTGGTAGGTTTTGGTCTACAGCGCAGTAGTTTGTGACTTGGCTCTTTATCAGAGGAGCACGAAGGAACCCCACATCCCAGTTTACGTGCGCAGGCCAACAAAATCCTAACCCCAACCATGCCATCAGAAAAACACTTTTGCCGAATTAGTTTGTATCGTGGCAAAGAGGGTAGCTGTAAGCGGCAAAGGAGTCTTGTGGCATACGTGTTGCTGCCGGGTGGCTGCACCCACAGCATCACTGACAAGTTGGCCAGAAGAAACTCCTGGAGGTCTCCAGCCCAGCTGCTCCCTCGGAGCCGGACTATGGCTGACACGAGAGCAGGTCAGCAATGGTTTCTCCTCCCCAAGCCTGAAGACCCCGAGGGCGGCGAGCACACAGCCTCCCTGGGTGTCCTGTCCCACCCGCCTTGTGCTGCAGGCGCTTCCTCGTGTACCCTGGCCCTCCCGAGGCCGGCTGCCAGCTGTGACACCCCCCGGTAACCGCGAGGTCCCTGACCGGGGAAAGGCTGACGTTGTACCCGGCTTTCAGAGATAAGAAAGAAGGGCTTTAAGTGCTGAACGACCATCAGCTAAACACCGGGCACTACTGACTGGCACGAATCGGTATTTATTCTCCAGCCCACGGGCACAGAGGACTCTGCTGGCTCTAAGCCGGATCGCTGAGGACGCTACACCCCTGGCCTTTCACGGCTCCCCATCCGCTCGACGCGGTGCCCGCTCAGCTCAGGGCCGGAGCGGGGCGGCGGTGCTGCCTTCCGCCGGCCTCAGAGCGACTGTTGCGCAGCAAAAGCGGCGCGCTCCGTGGCACGCCGGCCTTCTAGTGCCAGTAACGCAGGAATTAGGGTTTTTTACCCTGCTACAGTCGTGAGCACGGACTGGCGTTCCTGCGAGAAATAAACGGGCTCGACATGCCAGTGCCTCCAGCCCAACGGCACACGCTGCACCGCCCTTCCCTCCGCCGCCGCAGCGCGCCCCTCCGGCTGCTTCGTGGGCCAAGCCCGCCTCTGCCAGAGCACGACGTTATTCAAAGCCAGGGCCTGCCTGGCCCCAGCCGAGCAGTTCGGCAGCTGCCAACCAGAGGCGAGAAAGCAAAAAGTGCCAGAAAGCGGCTTCCTGTGGCTCTGAAACGGCGCGGGGCCGCCCGCGCTTCCCGCGCTGCCCGCGGCCGCCCCGGCCCCGCCGCCCGACCGGAGGTAGGACGGGGCCTCCTCCTGGCCTGCAGGGGGCGCGCCAGGCCCGTCCTGCCCCACCGGAAGGAGGGCCGTGCCGTGCCACGCCCTCGTCCCCGTCCCTACCCCGCCCACCCAACAACCGGGCGCCCTATTGGCTGCGCTGGTTGCTGCCGCCCGGTCAGGCGGGCGGCGGCGCCATGGCGGATCGGTTGACGCAGCTGCAGGACGCGGTGAACTCGGTGAGGCGAGCGCTGACCTCTTCTCTCCCCCGGCGTCCGTCGTTCTTCTCACCGGCGGGGAGGGAAGGCTGGCGCTGGGTCACGCCCCCTCCTGCCTCCACGGCCTCTGCCGCTGCGGCTGGGCCCGGCCGTTATGCGTGTGGGGGGTGCGATCCCTCTCCCCGCCCCCACGGTCCCCTGCCCGCAGCCCCGAGCGCTGGCAGCCCCCAGGTCGGGTGGCATCGCCACTGGCCGTCACGGGCTGCGGGGCTGTGCTCCCACCTAACGCCGGGGGGGAGCGTGGGCAGCTGCGTAGGGTCCGCTGGGATGCAAAATAAAGTAGAAATAGGTTTAGTGGTGAAATAAATTAACGATCTCTTTACCGCTTGCAGCTCGCAGACCAGTTCTGTAATGCCATTGGAGTGTTGCAGCAGTGTGGCCCCCCAGCCTCTTTCAGCAACATTCAGACAGCAATAAACAAAGATCAGCCTGCTAATCCAACGGAAGGCAAGTCTTTCTTTTGGCATCTCCTAACAAAATGTGAAAGTGTTCTGGTATAGTACGCTCTGTAATACAAAATCTGTACTCTATTTCATGCTCAACAAACAATTCCACCAGTAACTGGAGGAGTGATTGATGTTAAGTTATAAATTGATGTCAGCTGCACTTGCTGCATAAGATTGTGATAGCGGAAATGCAATTTTATGTGTTAAGTATTACAGTGTATTTCTTGTGCTGGTTTCTTTGCACAGATACAGTGCCTCTACAGATATAAACCATTTTAATAGGACTGCTGCAAGAAGTTGTGAGTTGTCCATTACTTCCAAAAAGTCTTTTCAGAAAGAATTAGTGTTAGTTTTATGAAATCACATATGCGTTTAAAATTCTCCATGTCATAAACTTTTAATTATTTGTGTTTTTCCCATGTATCATCTGCTTATGTAATTAATTAAGGAATGACGTCATGTTGAATCTCCCTATTGGCATTTGTGGTTTTGTTGGTGGCTGTTCTGTTTTTGTTTTTACTTTTTTTGAGAGAGAGAGAAGAAACTGATCTAAGACACTGAAATTGGCAAGCAAACTAAAAGGTCTCTCTGATTTGAGAACTTTAAGTTAGCATTTAAATAACCATGTTATTCTAATCCTGAATCTTTTTTCTTCTTTTCTTTTTTCCCCTCTCTCTTTGCCCCCCCCCAATTTTACATTTATCTTGTATTAGATTGGGTTTGTCTGTTAGAGGAGACTGGTTTGGAGTGCAGTGATTCACTTCCTAGGACAGTTTAATACTAGTTCTTCATTGGTCTATGGTGGTTTGCTCTCTGATACTGGAATTAGTTGGAAGAGCCAGCTGAAAGGCTTGTTTGCTTCTTCATCTTGCCTGCTGCTGTCCCAGGTGCCAGCATCTGTGTGGTGCCAGGAGCTAGAGGTTTTGTTAAGGTCTTAAAATGGTAGGTCATGACTGACTTCTCTTTCGATCTGTCTTTTCCTAAAATTCTGAATATAGTGACTTCAGTAAAATTACACAGCCAAGTTAGCAATGCTGATGAGGCAAAACAAAACTACTAGTTATGTCTCTTCAGATATTTAAAGTCTTGATAAGAAGGCCTTAAAACTCTTTACAGGTGAACCCTGCGGTGACCCTGAGTAAGCTTTAAATGGATATGTTGGCTTTGTTGTTTGCTTTATTTTAAGTTAAAGTCAGGTGTACCTTTGAGAATGCCACTCTCTTCTATAGATTTTTTTTTTTTGCCATTAGAAAGTATTTTCTCTCTTGCTTCCACAAATCTGTCATGAACTAGTCAACATAAACAAATATGTAAGATCTTAAATTATAAATTGAAAAGGGCTGTTTCGATATTTTAGTGGCAGTAATGAACTTAATTCAAATGGAATGGACGCAATTCCATATGGAAAGGTTTTGTTTCTGGCTTATGGTGCCTCTTATTAAAAAGTCCATCCAGTTCTTTCAATGATATAGCAGCTAAATAAAAGTCTGTTGTAAACTTCCAATCCTCTTCCACTTCTCAGTGGCTGAATAGGAATTATTTTTTAAAAAAATGAAAATTAAATAATCCATCTATTGAATCACTATCTTTATGTCATTTCTAGTGTTCTTTTTTCTTTGTCTAGTGGCAGATTTCAAGGCAAGGATTGAAAAGTTAGATGAGTTTCTAGCTACTTCTCAATACTTAATATAGTGACTAGGATACTTAATACTGGTATTAGTAATTTCTTAACTGGCTCACGGTGATGGAGTTCTAGCTATTTTCTCACTTGTACAAAGCCCAGCCCTTTGTATAACCAGTTGCCTTGTTTAATCTAGGATTGGAGTCAAACTGCCTTCATCTTCTAATATGGTTGAGTTCTCATCAGTTGAGATACTGTTGTTTTCTTCATGTAGGAGAAGTTTTAACACCTGCTTACTTCAAGTCTGTAGAATTTTCTGTGCTGTGTATGTAGAACTGTGCTTATTTCTAATAATGTACTGAGTGGGATGACTTTTCTTTTTTAAAGAGTACGCCCAACTGTTTGCAGCATTGATTGCACGAACTGCGAAAGATATTGATGTTCTAATAGATTCCCTGCCTAGTGAAGAATCGACAGCAGCTTTGCAGGTAAGAGTGTCTTTAATTAAAATATCAAAACATAACTGAAGGCAAACTTCTTCCTTTTTTTAAACACATTTTTTTCTCCCTAGGCCATGTAATCTTGAAAAATTACTTTAATATAAGCCTGAATTTTTCATGACTTTGTGAGTACTTTATAGGCTTAGTGGAAATACTGACCTTGCATCTAGTTCTAAATAAGATTATACACTGTGAAAATATTTTAAACTTACTTTTCTGTTAGAATGTTTTTTAAAAAAAAAAAGTTATTTTATCGTAACACCACAATAGTGGAAACTGTGACCCCTTTTTTTCCCCCCAGCTGTCCAAATATTAATACACCAGATGCAACAATACTGATGCATTGTGGTTTTTTTTTGCTTGATAATCTTTCATACTCTCTCACTCATTAGGAGCACTTTTCATTTTGTAGCTGCAGAGCCAACACTTTACTGAAGCTTTTTGTCCTTCCACAATGTTTCTGGTTGTTAAAGGGTTTGCAGGGTATCCTCTAAGTTCTCCAGCTCTGTCACAAAACAGTTCTTTCACTTTTCAGTATAGGGTGTCCTTCTTTGGACCGGCCAGACAAACTGGGTGTTTTTGTTTCTTGCTCCTTCTCTCTTCAGACCAGAGGTACTCTAGGAAGAGCTTGAGAACAGAAAGCAGCTACTGGCCAGGCAGGTGCAGCCAGTGTCACAGACTCCATTCCCTGCCTTACAGGAGCTGAACTGCTGCAAACAGCTTGTGAACCTTTTCACAATGCTCAACTGTTTCTCATTTCCAAAACATGCTTTTGACCCACAATTCAAAGAAACACTGCTCTATTTTTTTTTTTGCTGTTCTTTTGGCAGATATTGCTATTAGACAGCATCATCTTTTTTTTTTTCCTTCTTTTTTTTAACTCTGACTTCTAGATTTACATCAAGTATTTTCTTTTTAGAATTCAGCAAGGATGCAAAGAGTGCTGTTTCCCTCAGAATCCTGAATCTACTTTAAGATCACCTGGAGGTTTTATACATGTGTTGGTCATCTGTGACTATTCAAAGGCATTTTACGAAAGACTAATACTAGAGGTACCTGTTGGGCCAAATACAAATGACTTGACAGTGACATCACATTTGGTTTTAAACAGAGGAAGCTAAATTTGGAAACGTTGCTAGTCACAATAATTGCTGAACATACTAATTGGGCCCATTAACACCAGCATGATTTTGTGTAACCGTGTATTTAATAGCTGAAGACAGCTTTCCTGCTGCAGACAAATGACGGGCTTCTTCCATGACTGAGCAGGGTCTGATCATAGTGACAGCTGATGCAGGGAAAGCAGGGTGCTCCAGAAAGAGGAGTTGGTTATCCAGCAGGGGCATGCTTTCCTGTGGGTGATACTCAAGCAGTTTCTTGCTCTGTTAGTGCAGAATCTCGTTTCACAAGAATTTCTGATCTTTTCTGTTTGGTGTGGTTTTGAGATAAGTTAGCTTGGATTCCATCACTTACTGATTCCAGTTTTGATTTTTTATTTGCTGTTGTTTAATTTGGTGCAGTATTAAAGAGAAATATTCTGACATTCTTTAAAAAGACTGTTATGAAGGTGCTTGAAATACTCTAAAATAAGCAGGATAGGTTTTGTTGAGAAGTGGTAGATACTTGGCTAATAGAGATGTACTCAGGCTGACTTATTTTTTTTTTTTTATACTAAGGTTGTCTTGCTATAAGTTTCAAATCTGAGACTTGCCTTAAATGATAAAAGGGGCTGCTACACTAATGCTCAATGCAATTTACCCATCCCTTTCAAGTTCCCTTGTGATGAAATTGGTAGTACATATTCTGCTCAAATCTGCAGCTAACTATTTAACAACTGAGACTGAGCTGGATTCTAAATTTCAAACATTTACCTTTTGCTATCTTCCTTCTATGACCCTTCCTCCAAGGGCTATCAAGTCCTTCATGCATATGTTAACCTTCACTAAAGACATCAGTGTTGCAGAACAGAAAATGAATGTGTGGATAGAATTTGCCACTTAGTTTAAGCATGACTTCTTAAGGACCTGTATATAAACCTGGATAACTGCTCTAAAAAATATCAGTTTAAAACTATTTTGTTTTGTCTTTTCTGTTATCAAGTTAGAACAAGTTTTAGTAGTTTTAAATTTGGTAAATATTTTAAAGTATTAAAATATTTTGAAGTTGATGTTTTATTTCACTAAATTTTGTCTAACCAAAAAGCAGTTTGGTTCTGAAACGAAATATTGAAGGAAAAAAGGTTAAATAATACAGTTTCATCTGAAATACGCTGTTTAAGGGAAAGGTTTAAGTTACACTTACATCTTGCCGAGCACATCTCAGTAAGGGAATGGGGAGGCGGATAAATACTCATGTCTCATCAAGAAAAGCTGTACTGAGCCAAGAGTCATAATATGAGAGAGGCCAACATCTCTATTTGGTGGGGGTTTTTGTGTTTACTCCGTGTGGATATGCAGTGTTTTAGGCTGCAACCTATAAGGAGTTGCTTTGAAGTTGCTAGTGTGTAATTCAGGGGCTAAAGAGATAATCTTTCTCTTTTCTAGGGAGCACTAACTGTTCCATCACCATCCATTAGTAGCAAAGTCAATTTTGTATCGTCTTTGAAGATCCTGACTTTCCTCCCTTTTATTTTAAAGGCTGCTAGTCTGTATCGATTAGAAGAAGAAAATCATGAAGCAGCGGCCCGTCTGGAAGAGGTAGTTTATCGTGGGGATATGCTGCTGGAAAAGATACAGAGCGCCCTGGCAGACATCGCCCAGTCGCAGCTGAAGACGAGGAGCGGTACGCACAGCCAGCCCCTCCCGGACTCGTAGCGCCAGGGGGCAGCGGCAGGTCGTGTTGCACACTCCGCCGGCTCCCTCCCCGCGGGGAGCTGTGACACCCAGCCCCGCTCTTGCGGGACTCTGGAGTGCTCTGGTCGTCGGCAACAACGTCTTTTGTCAAAGCTGCAACTGCAGGTTTTGTCTGAGAAACACTTCTATTGTAGAAGCGGTGGTCCTGTTCTAGAATTACGCGTATTGGTGTATCTTTCCTTGACTTAAAATATTTATTTCTGAGCTTTCTTTTCTGTTCATAAACATGTCTGACTTCAGTCTGATTTGTTATCTTCATTACACAGGCCTTAGTCCCTAAAGGGAATTCAGAAGGAAAATATATTAAGAGTATTTGTGTAATTTGCTCACTCCTCCTTTCAGACTCTTATGTTCTTAGTGTATGTTTTGTAAGGCTCAAACACAGACACACTTAAATTTGCCAGAGTTCCGTGGAGACAGTGCTAGACAATGATGTGAATACAGTGGGGGCCATCTGTTTCAATTAACAGAAATGGTAACTAAACATTTGTCTGACTACTTGGCTGGTTTACTGCCTTTTACAGAGCAAGTAAAAGGATAAGTAAACTCTAATGTTTGTAGCGTAAGTGTTCTTGCCATTGACATCTCACTTTAAAAAAAAAAATTAATCTGCAGGTATCTGATAATGGCATTTATTATTGTTTGTAATTCACAAATGGGTCTTTGACTCCATTATTGCCACTGAAGCGCTTATTCTTACTTGCTTGTGCCATTTTTCTGCTTCTGCTGATATTCTGCATTCTCGTGGCAACTAGTGAATGCCTCTAAAGCAGACAGTAATGAGGAAGCATTGGATGACTGGGAATAATTAGCAATGAGGAAACTGAAGATGACTTACTACGTAATGTTGCTTTCCAGTGTAAGCAGTGGCTGCCACGTGAATGCTGTGATCATAAGCAGCAAGAGGCCTGTGGTCCCCAACATGCTCTGGACAGTTTTTTGTTTTTATCTTCACACACTGAATACATTTTTGCCCCTGGTCTTAGGATTCTAGAAATACCAGCATCTCTTTTTATATTTGGGGGAAGAAAAAAAAAAGGGCACGAGGTAATGTGGGGTTCAGTGCCTGAGCTTGGAGTTGAGCTGTTAGTCATCTTCTGTATTTTTGAGTTAGCAGCCTTGCATTATTGTAGGATGCTGTTAATAAACAGCCACATAATATCTGATCATTTCCTGATCAAAACTACTTCCTTCTATATATTGGACATGCTGTCATCGACTTGAAGGTTACACGTGTTGCTGTTGCATATAGACAGATAAGAGCAATTCAAATATGTCTTTAGCATGCCAATCCTTAAGGAATGAGATGCAGCCACTCGCTAGACTGCACCAGTGAAAGGAAGAGTATAACGTGGCACAGGATACATCTTGTATACAGCCTGTTTTGAGGATTAAAAAATACAAAGCTGTTCCTACCTGTAACAAATACTAAAGCTGAAGTATTTAATCAGACTGGTATTTAATTAAATATTTAATATTATTTTGTCAAATTTGCATATTTGTAGTCATAAACTTAGTCTGTTATTGTGAGGCTCTTGTACTATCCAGATTCCACAGAAGGAAAAACAGTTGGGGAGGTGAAAGGGCTACAGCACAGCCTTAGCTCTGTAACGGGATCTTTATTAAGAATAACTGGTCTGCCGTGATTTACTAAGCTATGTAAATATGCCCATGTCCTGGGAGGCTTGAGGGGACAGATTTTCATTTGAAGTCAGTCATGGGGCCTGTTTTTGTGTTTTCCTAGAAAAACTGCATCCAGTGCATCTCAAGTTGGTTAGGGGGTGGGGTGGATTTTGTTGTTGTTGTTTGTTTGCTTTTTAAACTAGTGGACTTAGAAAACTTTGAGTGAAACGTTTGGGCTTTGTTTGTAGTGTTGTGTGTGGTTTGTTTTTTTTTTTTTGTGTTGAGATGTCTTAATTTGAGATTTGTACTTTGCTGGAAAAGGGGTTAGATCTTCATAGTAGATTCCCTGGTACAGCTTAACATGTCCATCACTTCAAACTTGTTAACTTGGAAACTTTTGCTGTGGAGGATGGTGTGCTCTTCAGTAACAATACAATTCTTTTAATTTCATATCTTTCTGTTTTTCATACTTGAAAACTGCTGTGTTTCTGCAGCCTGGTATTGCCTAATTGTAGAAGCTTTTTCTTTTACTTGCTGTTTATTTGAATATGCTAGCCCACTTTATGTTAAACTGTGTATCAGTATCAAACAGTTAATCGCACTTAGAAGTAAACCTTAACCAGAGGTATAAGCTCCCTAGTATGTTGTGTTTTTTTCAGTACTTTACCAGTGTCTAGTTTAGTGAATGTTGCCAATTGAATAGAGATGCAGTTTGTGATACAGTTAAAAACAAGTAACACAATAAAGCAAGAGAGCCAAAATGTTCTTTTTCCTTGAGAAATAATGTAATGTTTCAGTGAGTGAGGAGTACTGTAAGATGCACGACCCCACTAGTTCTTGTATGTTGTGTTGCTGGACTAGCTGTTATAAATGTTTACCTGCTCTTTTACAGTCTGCAGCTCGGTCGGTAAGGCTGTATATCTTTTGTTGGGCTCTGACACAAAGAAGGGGGAAAAACACCGATTTGCTACAGCTGTCTAATGGACAAAGCATTAGGTTGGGGCTTGGAGATATGGATTCCTTTCCCCTCTATCATAGATGTGCTGATTTGTCCAGCCCCTGCTGTTGGGGCTTAAACGTCTCTGTTTAAAAAACAATGTGTAATGGTAGTGATCTCCTTAGGGGGTACTCGTGCAAGAATTGTAGGGCATGCGGGATTACTGTGTCTGTACCATTTAGCACCCCAACTTTCAGTCCAAAAAAAAAAAAAAAAGCGGGGGGAGGGGGCAAATGCCTTTGGAAAAAAGGCATTGTATCCTTCCTGAGAAGTCTTGACTGCCTCCAGACTTTTAATGCTGAAGAGAGGGAGGGTGGGGGGAGAAAAAACCCTACGTAACAGCTGCTAACAAACATATCAGGTTGCATGCGAGAGAGTTGTAGAAGGAAACTTCGGTTGAGACAAGAGAATAAATGGGGGTAAAGCATCATGGGAAGAAAACAAAAGTATTGAGCAAGATATAAAATGGTTCTGCATATTATGTTGGACAAGGAGTACTGCCGAGTGAACAAACTGTGCTTTGAAGAAAGATAGCACAGAGCATAATGGAAAATTCCATTGAAAAACAATCTCAACCACTTGAAATGAGCAGGAGCATTTCATGCTGAGAATCCATACAGCCCACTGGCAAAGATGTTGGAATCAATTTAGTAAATATAAGCGGCTGATCAAAGCCTAGTATTCTTTACTATAAACAACCATGCTTGAAGGAAAGAAACACCTCGCAGCAGCTGTTCTCATTTTCAGATACAAGAATATGGAGGAATTTGTACACTTGCTTTTAAAGATACTAGAAAAAGTGCATTAACAGAATTTTAGCTTCATGCCTTTATGAAGTTAATCTTGGCTTACTATTGCAGATGATCTTTGGAGATCTGGGAGCTTCTGCTGTGTGTGGCATGGGGAGGGTGTCCTGGCCATCCCCGCAGAATTTATATCAAGAAATTTTGGGAGTTTGCAACAATACAGGCCAGAGACTGCCTGGCTGGGAAGCAGCTCTGCTCAAATGGATCTAGGGGTCTTGGCAGACAGCAAGCTGAACGTGTGCCAGGAGCTGGCCCTGGCAATAAAAAAGGCCAACAGCATCCTGGGCTTTATTAGCGGGAGTGCAGCCAGTAGATTGAGGAAAGTGATTACTTCCCTCTGCCCAGCATGTGTTAGACTGCATCTAGAACACTCTGTACAGTTTTGGGCCCCTAACATCAGAAAGATGTTGGTAAACTACAAGTTCAGCAGAAGGCCACCACAATGGCATGGGCTGGAGCACCTCCCCTGTGAGGAGAGGCTGAGGGAGCTAGGCTGGGAGAAGAGATGGCTTTGGGGGCACCTAACGGGAGTCTGCCCATACCGACAGGGAAGTTACAGAGAAGACCGGGCCAGGCTTTTCACAATACATGGCAGAAGAATGACGGACAGTGGACTTAAATTGAAACAACAGAGGTTCAGACTGGTCACAAGGGAAAGCTTTTTCACCATTAGAACAGTTGAGTTTTGGAAGGTGGTCCCTAGAGAAGCTGGAAATCCTGGGAGGTTTTTCAAGACCTGGCTGGATAAAGCTCTGAGCAACCTCATCTGACCTCACAGCTGACCCACCTTTGAGCAGGAGGTTGCAGTAGACACCTCCTGAGCGGTCCCTTCCCACCTGAATGGTCCTGTGGATACTAGACATATTCATGGTTTCAGAAAGAACCAAGAAAGTATAAAGGAATGTTGTTGTCCCCTTTCCAGAAAGGCAGATCTGGAGGACAGAAAACTTGAGGTATCTGGTATCGGTCTCATTCTTATTGATGAGATTTTGTGATGTAGGTCTCTGCACGGGGAGGCCATTGAGTTGACCTTATGTGTGGTGTGAAATTCCATGCTGTAGTGACCCAAGTTTCCAACAGGTGCCCTTGGAGAGCGTGATATGCAAAATCCACATCCTACACTTACGGAAAATTGATCTGTCAGATGATGCTGACTCACTATTAGACAAAGGCAGACTCCTCTAAAGAAAGAAATTGTATTTGTGTTTTATATAGCTTGTTATGTAGTCTTACATAAGGAATAATGAAAGCCCTATTTTCAGGCACCAAACCTGAGACTAGAGTAAAAGTTTTATTCTAGCTTTTTCTTTCAAATCTATGGAAGAGAGTTTGAATTACTTTTATTGACTTAAAGAACAGTTGATTGACTGACAGGGCCTTTTTACCTCTAACCCATAGGACTGTGTTCTAGCAACAAAGGGCACAGAAAACAAAGTTTGCAAATGAGGTGGTTTTTATGCTCCAGATATGTCAGACACTGTGTTTTATGTGCTTATAATGAACAGCATCTATGGTGGAAGTGATCTCCAGGAAGTTTTTGTCTGTTTTTAGGTAGTTAGTGTAACATGCTTTGTAGGAGTGTAGCTTCACAATTATTACACACTGTTTGTGTACACTTACATACAAGCTTTATGTTTATTTTTGTTTCTTGGAAAGCTTTGTAGGAAGCCTTGCTTGCTCATTGTAGCTAAACAAGCAGAACAGGAATTCTATGTTCTCACTGCTGCTGTACCCAACCAGCATAGCCAAGTTGCTGAGCACATTCAATTCCTGCTCTGAGCACAAAAGAGCTATCATTTTTATGACTGTTTAGACTGTCACTCTGTTTCTTCTGAATTTTTGTTTATAGCTAACAATCAGGTAGCATAGCACAATAGTAGAAACAGACCTTCCCCTGACTATTTTAACTTGATATTTACTTACTATAAATATTACCAGTGTCCTGGATTTAGCCTCTTTATTCTTACACACTTCGCCAAAGCCCTAAATGAATTAGGTTTTGTGAAGTGGAAATTTGTAGCTGAGTAGGGACTGTGCAATTTGGCTGTGAAACATCCTTTCTCCACCCTGCCCACTTAAAAAGAGAAGATTGAAATAGAAGCCCTCTTTCAGGAAACAACGTACTTCATTCTATGGCTGTGGGGGAAAGCAATTGACTACACATTAACTTTCCACAAGTGCTAGGGAAAAATCGTAATTATTTTCCCAAGTCATGATCCAAGGGAGAGAAGCCATATTCATAAAAAGGACAATGCCCTTGAAGCTAAGAGCTCAAAAGAAGAGGGCTCTTGCACTGAGACCCTACTAAGGTTGTGGAGGTGGGGCTTCCACAGGTGTCTCTTTCTGGTGCCTTCTCCAGGTGTCTGCAGAATGATGAGTAGGAAGAAGTAACAGTCTGCTTGCTTGGTGCCTGGGGAACTGCCTTCAGTTGGGAAAAATGGGAATGCAAATTTTATTTCAGTGCTGAAGAAGAGGGATGTTAAAGGAAGACTGTCAGGACGGTCGGGATACAGTGGTACACAAGCTAATAAAGTGCGCCTTTCTGAAAGAAAAGAAAAAAATATGGTCCCCTCTCTTTGCTTGCCTTCCAGAGCTACCAGAAAAAGGGTGGGTTCTGTTTACAGTCAGCCTGCCATTTTATTTGAATGCTCACATCAACAAACACTCAACATAAGCAAGTATTAATTTGGAAAACTGGGCAGTTTTCAGATTCTGCAGTTAGATAAACCGCTCCGCATGTGACAGCGAGCACTCTCTGTGTTTAATGGACCTGGGATTGAAAGGAGAGCTTCGGCAAAGGAGGTTTTCATTTGGTGGTGTTTTTAAAATTGCAATAAGCTGCTGTCAGAAAGCTTTCTCTTGCATGGTGATGCAACGAGGGTGCAATAATTTATCCAACTTCTGCAATAAAAATCCAGCAGAATTGCCCAGCTGTTGTCAAATGGGATTTGATGGAGAGGAAGCAGACCCTTGATTTCAGCGGGACTACATATGTGTGTGTAAAGCTAAGGAAGCATCCTCACTGTCCTAGGCTCTGTAAAGTGGGGCATGTGCCTCTCTGTATATTTACCCTGTGATTTACAAAGAAAGAGGCACAGTGTAAAATGATGGAAGGGAAACCGCAGTGAAGAAGAAAAAACGTTTTAGATGACTTCAAGGGCAGTGAATGAGTATATAATATCCACCTAGCATCGGACCTCCTGGTGAGGTATCTCCTCCTCTCTCATGGCGCTCCCTACAGCATCACCGTCAGGGTTGGGGCTGCAGCGTGGACATGCCTTTAGCCTCATGAATGTAGAAGCCGAGTCACACCTAAATTAGATTCCTAAAGGAATCTCCTAAAGGATGCACAATGTGATCCTCCTTCCCCAAAAGTCACCAAGTTTGAGTGTAAAATTATGCAACTGGTTAAAATTACACTGTTTTAATTTGTACTGAGGGAGCCAGCTATGAAAAGGTGCCTATAGTTGATCTGGGTGACGTGTTCCAGCTTGCTTTAGTCATCCAAGAGCCCAAACCGCACTGCTTTAGTAGTCACTGTTAGCCAAGGAGAGCTGAAGCTCCTGGGTGCTATGGAGGTCCTGAGGTTTTCAGCGTGTCATACAGATGTACAAGGAGCACAGAGTGGGACCTGCCCTTGCTTATGCTGACCAACAACAAGGAGAATCCTTCCCATGAGTCCAGCAGGCTGTGGAGGAGGCCCCTGGTGCGCTTAGAGGGAGCAAAGTCCTCTAATGAGGCAGAATGAGCAGCTCTGACTTGTTTTGGTGTGCTCAAGCATGCAAAGTATAATTCTACACGGCGCATTAGTATTTCTCAGCTGAGAACAATTGTGTTTAACTGCTTCCCTATCTTGCTTCCTCTGCAGGTATTTTGCAGCAGCTGCATGAATGAGTATACAGCCACATTCACCTGTGTGGTTCCTTCCACCTGGTCCTTAATTGACCAGTTAAAAGTAATTAATCCCTGCTGGCCTCTAACAGGAGCAGGAATTCAGGTGGTGAGGCATGCTAAAAAGGACTGTTTTGACGTTAGGTGTAGCTGGGGAGTAAGGGATCAATTTTATTTTCTCAAAAGTTGTACCATGAGCTTGTATTTATGATTTAAGAAAATAGCTAGGCATCTGTAGAGGACAGTACTTCTTAACTGTGGTACTTGTTATTTATGACTAGGTCATGTTTAATTGTCTGTTGTGTAATGGTAGATACTGACCTCATCTGAAATACTGACTTTGGAAGTCCTGGCTTTAGAACAGACCATAAATTGGTAGGCTTAAATGTAAGAAAGGTATTTATTCCAGGGATACTGTATCAGGAAGGATCCTATGGAGCAGCACTAGAAATAAATCTGATCTTTTAGGGTAATTAAGTGGTAATATTTACCATGGTAAGAAAGATTATGCTTATACTCTGCACAGCTCTTTATGCTTGATTGCTACCAGAATAAAGCTGCAATAACATAACTTCTCAAATAATGAAGTTAAAGTGTAAACAGGTTGTAGTCTGCTTTGTAAAGGGAACTTGTGGTTGTTTTCTGTCGATAACATCTGACACAGAGGTGTGGCAACTGAACTTCAGCAGGTAACTGTACACTTTCCAGACTTAGCTGTCTTCAGCAGCAAATCATGTTATGATTTATGGCTTTTCAGAGAGTGATTTTTTTTTTTTTTTTTGACCCAGCTGTAAACACAGCTAGAGCTGGGTGGGGTACATGAATGCTGCGGTTTGCTTTGAAAACTCTCCCTGGTGCTGCACTGGTATGTCTGAACCACAGGTTCAGGTTTACACTGATCTTGAAATTTAAGTTCAGGAAGACATCATCCCCAGTCTTAGTGACAGGGATTGTTAAAATTATTTCTTACCTCTTTATGGCATGGAACTGGATTATTTCTTGGGATTATCCAGGCACTTAATCTAACAAGTTTCTTACTACTGTAGGGAATGAGTACCTTAACAGTGCCCTTGATCACCTGTGCTTGCTTCCTGTGGTACTCTAGTATTTGTGGCTCTTGGTCTTTGGTGCTATAGCCTTGTGGTGTGAGATGCCGTCCTGTGGTTTCAGTGTTTAGGGTTGTGTGACTGGATGCTTCTGAACTAAATACCATGTGGTGGTGTGCAGTTGGTCTTGCTCACCCTCGCAGCCCCTTTCATTTTCATCATATGTTTAGTCCTTGTTATGGAAATTCCAATCTAACCTACGCACAAAACATGACCTCTTTGGTGTTAACAGTCTGTCACAGAGATTTATTACAATACCCCACTGAGGTCAAGGGAACGTGCTTTCCCAGAAATGGGAGTGCGGGACTGCACTGGAGTGCTTGCAAGGAGACACTGCACTGCAGAACTTTTAATTCTCTCTTTTTCTTGTGATTCATAATCCTGACGTACTCAGGAACTCCTATACCAGACACAATAGAGCCAGCTGTTGCACTTGGCAGAAATGCATTGTTCTGGTATTTTAACCCTCCATAAACCTACGCTGAGGAGAGAAGTACGTCAAAATCAGTTGCAAGAAGGCACCCTTCCTGGTTGTGGCCATCCTGGACTGTCCCATAGAGCTGGATTCCTTTCTTTCAAAATCTTCAGATCAGTCTTTTAGTGTAGAAGAATGGCATTTTGACATAACAGAGTCTGTAGTAGAGACTGTGTTTAAACTGTTCATGGTCACTTTTGGTTACAGTTTTCAGGGGATACCCTACGCACTGCTCTGTAAAGCATCCCTGAGGTCCCATGCCAGGCTTTTTTCTCAAAGATGTCCCACCTTGCCTGGAATCACTCAAATTGTCATTAATGCAGAAAGATAGATTGAGAACACATGGATGTGGCTCATACTCTAGTATGAGTTAATATATCCAAGGGGGAGAGGAAAGACACCAGTCCTTGCACAAATGAATACACAGAGTGAAAGTGCTCCAACAGGAAAATAGATGCAAAGATTCACCACTTCAGAACAGCCTGTAACCCTAAAGTTAGGGCTCTGTACTGGGAAAAGAATAGCCTAAGTTCAAATCCCCTCAATCAAAATGGATCTACCTACATTGAATATAATACATACTAAACCTTAGGGCTACATAGGGACTTAGGATATATAAGGAAAGGATTGTTGTGTGTGATGGAAAGGACAGCAAGAGAGTATTGCAAGAAGAGAATTGGGATGTAGTAGTCCCTTGGTGATAATCAAATTCTTGAATAACTCGTTTAGTTGAATTGTGCATCCGAACAACTGAAATATCTGCATAGCATCTTGCGAAAGGAGACGCATGCATTCTGAACTTGAATAAAGAGACAGAGAATTATCTTCTGTGGCTCAGATGAAACAGCCAAGTATGGCTGTGACTACCTCTGCTGTTTGCTTTGCCATACTTTTACCTGCCTTTTCTCTGAAATTAGATTTTCATACAAGAGGCTGTCCTGTCAACTTGATTTGATGGTTCTCTGGCAAATCAAAATAAATGTAATTAAATGTTAAGGAACTGGCCAGGCAACAATGGAATAAATACTATGGGTCCTATACAGATCTTGGGGTGAGATTAGTTTGACTGTGTTTAACAGATGCATACTGTTTACATGATGAAAAAGGTATACTTTGGTGTTACCATCTTTTGGTAATTTGTAAGTTGATTTAGTTTTTGAAGTAATTTCTGGGAAGACAGGTCTTAAAACAAACTGCTCTCGTTATCCACAAAGAAGGAAGAGTGCAAGCACTCTTCTGGCACCAATACCCCATCTGGAGAGACAGGTGTTATTCTTTGTCCATTCAAACCCCACGTTTTGCCTCAGAGCAGTAGGAAGGGATTTCTCTTGTGTCCTTCATTACAGTGGCTTTAAGTAGATCTATGCAATGAACCATGTTAGCACTTCATTTCATGCCGGCCACAAGACAAAATGACGTCGGCTTTGGACAAGACTGGCCTTTGTTACCGGGGAGGTTAGCAAATGCATATGTCATGGTGAAGGATGGCACAAGTCAATCGAGCGACAAACCAATTGAGTTCCCCAGTGCAGACAGGGTCTGAGTCTCCACCACATGCCAGCTGTCCCTGCAGTGTGTCAGGATAAAAGGAGCAGGGAAGGACTAGGGCCTACGCTAATTCAACAGGAGTTTAATGAGGCAGGTGTGTCCCCTTGCCACTGGGGATAGATGCACAAGGATGACCAAAGCTGCAGTGTGCTTGGACATTAGACTAAAGTATGAAATTCGTATTTTTAAAGAGTTTCCTGTCTGATTCTGATTTCCCCCTCCAGTCAGTGAGGTGCCGCCAGCTTGCAGACAGCACAATAATACTCCAAAAACAATGAAACAATTTAATCATTTTTTTAAAACTTGCATGCCTTAATATTGCAAATGATTGAGATATACAATAAATAAACTTTGTGAAATGGGAATAAGTTGGGAAAGAAAAAAAAGCCTGATTGATTGAAAGGTTGAGAGAGCCAGAATATGTCAACAACATGCTTTCATTACTCTTTGTATTAGTGCTTCTGTCACTGCTACAGCTTTCAGAAAACTAGCTCTGTAACTGTCTCTGGAGGTAGAAAAAGCAGTCTAGGCTGACTCACAGGTGTCTGGAAAGGCCAGAATACTTGCCTCTTTGCATGTTTCATCACAGTATTTTCAATGAATTATTGTAGAGTGATGTCACCCAAGGAAAATATCATCCTACAAGGACTGCTCAGAAGTTTGCCTTTATTAAGAAGGTTGAATAGTTCAGTCTGTGTTAATGGTTAAGCTGACCTGACATTTCTCACTAATCACAACATTTTCATTAATGTCTTTTTGGAGAGGCAGTGGGACAGGGGTTTTGCAGACTTACGTCATTCCCAAGTCTGCTGTGTTTACTTATCACATAGGTTTGTAGATACCTACTTTGGCATATCGATGTTAAAAATAGCTTCAGGTGCTGAGCAGGGAGATGAATAATCACATTTGAAAGACTTCAGGGAGTTCTCAGATTCACTCCACAGGCACAGACATTCAGGTAGATACAATTCTTCTTAAGGGTAGGCTGGCTTGACCTAAATACTCGTGTAACAGACTTTAACCAGGCAGCCCCTAGAAACAGCTAGCTAGGTTTGGTAGCTAATTAAAATAAATAAACAGAGAACAGTTAATAGAAAACAAAAGGTGAACACTGTGTGCAATGTTTCATTATTGAGTACTAAGGTCACCGTATCATCCTTTAAAAACTTCTCTCCACCTAAGGCTGATCGTATGCCGCCTAAGAACCAGGTGGGTGTCTATACAGAGGAGAATCTGGTTCCCTCTACTTCTGGTCACTAAATTATGTGCTGGGGCCATACCCTGATGGGTTAAGGCTATTTACAGACTCATGAGAAATACAGACTCAAATATTTCTAAATGGTCTCCAACCACTCTGAAAAAGAAAATTATTATTCTAAACTGTAGTATATAATTAGAGAAAAATTATTCTGAGTGTCAGAAGATGGGAGATAGAAAGAGGGAGAAGAGGAACTCACTGATAGATGACAAGCATAATAAAATACTGCAGACATCACACAATTGCTTGTTAACCTACTCTTTCTGCACCTTGTCTCCTTGACCCATCATCCCTTCTACCTTTAAATCGAGTTTAAGCTAAGGCAGCTGGATTCACCACCTTGATCTCTCGGCAGAGAGACCCATGAATGCTCCCCCTCAACCCGGCCTTTCCTACATCCACTCTGCAAAGCTTTTCTTTACATTCAATTTTTGTCTGTCTTCTATATATTTCTACCAGTCTGAGGGTGTCTGACAGGTACTGTCTGTGTCTGCCATCTCCAGTGGCACGCTCACCCTGGTCACCTCCCTGTGCTCCCTCAAAGGCTCTCTGGCCTCAAGGACCTGGTACAGCTGTCCTCCCAAAACCCATCAGCCTCACAGCTGGCTCTGCTGCTCAGAACCCCTTCATGCTGCTATATAAGCAGTGCTTTCTCCAGAAAAAAACTGAGCTGCTGTCTGAGGAGACAATCTGTAATCAGGAGCTTCCAGAGGAGATCAGAAACATGTTAGCCACAGGCTTTATCACACCTATTGTCAAGGTTTGGGGAAGGGGATTCTTTGCCAAAGGGATTTGGAGAAAGAAAGAAAAAGGTAAGTAAATAATTTTGATCTTCATCCCTCTCCCCACACCCTTCCTCATTTTTTTTTCCCTCCCTTATAAATATTTATTTTTGCTTGTGAAGGTCCAAGTTTCTGTGAGCTTATAGCTCCCTCCCAGCCAGGACAGATTGCTGTGTGTGCAGTGGATTATGGGGTGACAGTGATTTAAAACTGCTCTAAAATATGCTTGTGAAGCCTGCTCCCCGTGTGATTTCAGGCACAGTATTTTCCAGGTGGCATTGCTGGTCTCCTTAAATGGCAGGCAAGCAGCTTGCTGAACTTTTTAAAGTACCTCTGGCTTTTTCATGATATAAAAATAAGCCAGCCTTGACCTATTTTGAACTCATTTCTTAGGAACACAATCTCAGTTGATGTTAGAGGTTTCCAAAACCTTTCAGGAAGCATTTTAAGTACAATGCATTAGACTTAGCCTTCTTTATGGCCCTGATTCAGCACTTATGTATGGGCACAACCTGATGTGTTAGTGCAATACCATTTGCTCCAAGTTATGCATGTTCTGAACTGCCTCTGCTGGGAAGCAGTGGATCAGCCTTCTCATCATGCTCCCTGTCTGCCCCCAGACTTACTGGATAAATTAATTATCCAAGCAAATTATTAAATCAATTGAATCAAAGCTACAGACTTCTTTAGATAATTCTAGTGTCAGCTGGAGCTGTTGTAGCCAGCTCCCTTTATTGGCCCATGCATGCTATGCAGTAAAACACTTAGCAGTGACACAAGCTTGAACCAAAATGCCAGACCCTAGCATCCCCAAACACCAGGGAAGGCTGGATCCAAGCCTGCCTTTAATGCACTCATTTTCTCCTCAGCATTGACTGAACCCCTTCATTGCTCTGCTGGAGAAACTCCTCTGCTGGAGGGGCAGAGAAAGCCGTAGTAACAGCACTATAGAAATGTAGGTGGTTCCTGGCCCCCCTGAAGGGAGCTGCTGTGTTGTTGTCACCACTGGGCTAAGGCTGTTGGCCATTTCCATAATCCAGCATTAATGTACCTGAATCAGGAATGGGCAAGCCTGAATGTAACTGGTCAAACACTCTCTAGATTTCTGAGTGACACATTTCTGCACACAGTAAAAGCTCTCCTTGTCAAGTATTACACACAGTTATTACTGGATTTGATCCATAAAGCAATAGGCAAGTCAGGGTTGAAACTTGAAGTAATGCATGAAGTAGTAAGTTAACTCCTAAGTATGTTTTTCAGCTTTATCCCTAAATATCCAAATCCCCTCCTATAGCTCTGTGCATATAAATATGTATACAGACCCCCCCACACACACATACAACATTTGTCTATGAATACAAATTTGAAGTTGTATTTAACATTTTCATATTATTCTATGTGCTACTGAAAGATAAAATATTACAAGATACCCAAGGAAATTATAATGATCAAGGATCATCTTACTGTCCTACCCTTTGTGTTCTCACAATTATGACAAATTTCTCTAGGCTGTGCCAGCAAAGGACAGAATAAGTGAGGACCACTTATCACTGAGGCTTCACTGATTGTCATTTCATTTCCCTCCCACCCCTCCTCTATCTCTTCTCTTGGATCCTCCTCTTGTGTTTTTTTTCCCCCCTTCCCACTTGTCTCCTCACAGGATATGAGTAACTGCCACTGAAGTCAAACTGAGTTACTCACTTCCTCCATCAGGGAACTCAGATCCCTAAAGTGTACATTCTGCAGAATCACACAAACATTTGCATGCCTGCTCCGGAGTGGGAATGAGCTCCAAGAGAACAGCCTTATAAGGTTCCTAGCACTTCATGGGTTGAATCTGGTGGGAAAAAACATGAAACACTGTTTCATGAAGTATTTTTGTGTCTGGAGAATGAACAGTCATACCTTTAAAAACCAATGTTGTTATATAAATTATGTGGTTTTGTGGAAAAAGCACTATAATCTTGCATTTACTTTGAGGTTTCTTATCAGTTCTTTTTCTACCTATATTGCTTTGTCTAGGAAATTGTTCAGCTACTTTCTAAAATAAAGAATTACACTGGAGCTCAATGGGCACAAAGTTTTGTATTTACAAAAAATGTATTATCAGATTTAGAAATATTGTCAAATCAGATTGTCGGATCTGAATAGTCCTACTTGTCCATGGTCTTCAGAGCTTGTTAGGAACCCCCCTAAGTACTCATCTGAACTTGAATCTCTATTGTGTCTATACAGAGAAGACCCTAAAGCCCAGCTAGAGTGAACTTTGCACTTCAAGCAGACTGACTGCATCTTTACATATTTACTCACAACTTCCTCTTGACTTATGAACCTCTGAACCACAGCCTTACAACCCCTTCTGAAATACACCGTAGAGCTGATACAAAGTTAACAGCTAGTGCTTACTGTTAGTCCTGCTGTGTCTCCAGGGAGCAGACTGGAAATCTGGCTGGTGATCAAGATAGGAGCTGTTTGAAGATAACACTGCCTCATGCTTGCATGTGCTTGTGGTAGGACTTCAAATAACTCTTTTAACTCCATGCCTTGGAGTAGAGTAGAGTTGAGAAAGACAACCTCTCAAGATGGTTTCCTTACATGGAAAACTCCCATTTGGCTGACCCTGCAGGCAATAAAACTCTTAAGCCTGTAGTAGCGCTTGTGGTTATGTTTTCAAAGCTAAACTAGGCACCATGAAAAAACGCAGGCACAATTGTAGAAAACATCCACTCTTAGTTTCACTGGATCATACGCCAAACTGCAAGGACGGAACAGACACCTTTCAGTCCTACAGAAAAACGGGGTTTTCTGCTGGGCTGCAGGGTACAGTTCTTCACTCCTGAAGCTAAGCTTACTGCCTTCAGCCTAGCAAATTTTACTTCATAATACCTTTCTCCCTGTCCCTCTTTTTAATATTTCCTTTTCTTTCCCTGCTTCTGCAGTGTTTGCTGTTCAGAATATTTTGTGTATCTGAATGCGAGTGACTGTTGAGAGGTCTCTGAACAAAAACCTGAACTTTAACACCACTGTGAGTGGAGTCAAAGCAAGTGATGACTTTGAGTATGAGGGCTCAGACACAAAGAAGGATGCTGCCTCTATCTCTCCGCAGAGCCATAAGAAAACCAGTACAATGATTTGTGGGCTGAGGGGGAAGAAGAAGGAGTACAAAAGCTATTTCACAGAAATACATGTGATTTGACATTCAGATAAGACCTCTATCTGCACTTGTTGAAGCTAGAGGTAAACCCCAGTAACTGCAATGTACAGGATAAGAGGCTAGAAAGGAAACAGAAGTTTTCAGTATAACAGTAACTTAAAAGTGCAGTGTATGGACACTTTACACATACAACACAGAAGATTTCTCTTTTATTCCTGGCTTCACAAAAAAGATGAGATAATGATAGAGCTGTCAGAAACTCCAGGTGTTTGTAAGAGTTTTTGTGCTCCAGGAGGTTGCTCCCCTGGAGAAAATCCTCAGGATTCCCACAAATCCGGCTGGAGTTAATTAAGCCTTCTGTAAAGAAAGTACAGAAAGGCTGTGCCCACCGGTCACCTCCAGGTTCCAGCAGAGATGCCAAGAAGTTGTCTGGGGCATTTCACTAACATCTCAGAGCAATATCTGAAAATGCTGCTATCATCAGGCTTGATTTCTGCCAAAGGAGGAAAGTCTCCTTATGGAGCCTCCTATACGGAGTCTTTTTTTTCTGTCGTCTATTCACTTGCTCACTTGTGCAGCTTAGAGTGCTTCACCCTTCAAAATAGCATCTGCTTTTAGGGAATGCTGTCAGGCTCTCAAAATCTCTTCCATAAGTACTGCCAGAACTGGCTCCAACCTTTGCCTCGTCCTGCCCAACGGAAGAGCTGCCAGATCAGAGCTGAGAAGCACTTGCAGTGCAACACAGAAGAAGGTTTTCACATCTCTTCCCTTTCCTTCAGGATTAAATCCCAGCCTCAAGGAAGTCAAAGGCTAAAGTACCATCAGTCCTCCCCAAGCGTATCTTGCCAGGACCTTTTATAATGGACCTACAGTGATGATCACTATTTGCCTCAAAGAAAAGGCTCCTTAACAAACCTTTTTGTCTTCCTTTTTAGAGATTAATCATAGTAATTCTTTTCCGGGTGCGAAATCATATTAAAAACAAAAATCTTGGAAATGTCATTGCAGGCCTTTTTTTTTTCCTGTGGGAGGAAGGAGAGCCACCTCATTGGCAAACTGATTGTTTTTTCCTCCTAAAAACATTTTTTCTTTGCCTTAGTTTTTGTTATGTTTCAAACCTTTGAAATAAAAACCTCTTCAGTATTATTCATAGTCAAAGCACTAAAGACTTTTTTTTGCTCCATAACACTGTTCATTGATTTGTATCTTGAAATGGTTTAAAGTATACCAGACAAGGAGGCTGGGGGGGACAAAGGAAGGGGCAGGAAAGAGAATTAAAAGGACCAGAGAGAGATGGGGCACTTTGAGGATCCAAAAATTCCTGAATTCTAATAATTCCGTCTCTGCCACAGGTTAACTAGCTAGACAATACCGGAAGAGAAAGGACTGCTTAATTCAGGGTATGTACTATGGTTTACATTGGGAAAAAAGCAATAACTGAGGACAAACAGAACGCAAATACTTGGGAAAACATTTGGAAGTAAGGATGTCTATGCTAAAGATGTGATTCCCCAGCTCCTTCAGGGAGAAGCTAGGTATTTCTGATGGTTCCCAGAAATGTCTCAGTAAAGCCAAAATGTTTGATATTTTATTCTTATTATTTCTGAACAAGAAAGCCTATGGGAAAAATGGATTTTTATCTCTGCTAGGTTTTCTCTGTCAGAAAGAAGAGTGCCTTTATGTGTGCGCGTGTGTGTGTATATATAGCCACAAGTCCAATTTGTTTTTAAGCTTGAAGGTCACCATTAAGTAAAGATCATGGCCACAATATTGAGTTATATTTAGGGACAAAAACACGACAAAGGAACAGGATAGTCTGTATTTTGTCAATGTCTGTGACACTTTTATTACCTATTTGTTATTGCTGTGTTATGGGAAAGTCACTGAAGCATACATTATTATTCTCTACTCCATCTTCATTCCACATGCTTCAAAGCCAGTTAAATGTAAAATTTCAGATTAGCTCTGGAAAAGTCTGCACATGTCTGAAGTGATTTTCCTTCCAGCCCGCCATTTGTCACTGTCCGGGAGATAAAGTGGGGTCAAGCCACTACTTGACCTCGTGCTTTTGCTTCTTGGAATCCTTGACTAAGAGAAGCCATGCGGGTAAAACCCCATCCAGGTTTTTAAATACTTTCTCTGCTTATCAGTTATAAATTCATTTTCATTCTTTTCTTTCACAGTCTATATCAAGCTGTCACAAGAGTTACTGGTATTTTCTGAACAAGCATCCATGAACCAATCATTTCCATCCAACCCTTCCCCATACTGTGAGCCTTTCCGTGCTGGTTCAGCTGGGGCTCTGCATATTCCAGCTTTGGAGAGAATTAGTTAACAATATGGCTACTATTGAAGAAGCGTGTTTACTGCTGCCCAGTGAAAGACTCCACTGAAGTCAGGAGAACATCGCCAGAAAGGTAAATGAAACTTTGTACTGGTCTTGTAGGACTGCGGGAGAGTGCTCACCAGAAGGAAGCACTCTGTATGACCGTGCTTGCTCCCTTTGCCAGCTACTGCATGCTGAAGCTGCCTGGGTCTTGTCATCTACACAGCTTCTTCAGAAAAAAACCAGCTTCAAGCGAGGAAGAAGATAGTGCATAAGAGTTAGTTAAACGGCAGCAATTACCTCAGACAGATGTTGCCAAAACAAATGCTGGCTTGCTGCAGTTCGGGTTGTTTCTCTTTTTACTTTCTGTTTGCTAAATTTTTTTATCCAAAGTTGGAGCCAAGAAACCCTGGACATCTCTTCACATCACAGCAGTGCCACAGGGGATCCTTCCTAGTTTCACGTGGAAACTTATGAGGTTTCGAAGAATGCTTAGAAGTCAAGGGAAATATTCAGCTTGACTTGAATGGTTTTTCATTCCATTTGCAACTATGAAATTGAGATTCAGATTTCAGATTTACTGAGCAAAAGAATCCCTGTGCTTCCACCCCTATGGAGAGGGCACCTGACAGCTCCTCCTGTGGTGGCAGCTTCATAGGAATGAGGCAAGAACGTTGATACTGACATTCCCTCACACAGATTTGAAAACACCAGTAAATGGGACTCTTTTGCTGCTGAAGCAGGTACTTAAGCAAGAGATATCTGTACTTTCAGTTTACATTTTTGTGTGTCATTTTACCACCTGACTAGCTGCCCTCAAAACTAGCCTGTCCAAATTAACACTGCACTGGTGTTCACTGTTATGTTTTGCTCTCTTTCCTGCATTTATACAAATACACCCAAAGTCATTGCTACACAAAAGCTCTTCTGGATTAGTCAGGAATTTTGCGTAAAGTCCCTTCACTGCATCAGAGCAGACTTGTTTGATACAGGTCTCCTGGCACGTTTCCAGACCTGGCACATTTCCAGACAAATCTGTCACACACGCAATGGGAACTCTGTGACCTTGGTTTTGGGCTTTTGATCTTGATCCTTCAGGATCTGAAATTTTAGGAAGAAGACTGAGATCAGACATGATAGTTTTCTGTTATCTTAATATGGGTCTGCAGGTAAGACTGCATCTTAAGACTTCCTTCTATCATTCGGTAAAGGAGGCAGAAACAGAAGCAGGTTTGGGTGTGCCATTAGTTGGCCACGTGTTTGTAATACAGATAAATGCACAGTCATTCTTTCTGATAGGAACTGCACCCTTCCCATCACTCCGTAATCTGCTCCCGTGCTTCAGGGAAACTGTAAAAATACAACAAAGGTCATTTATTTCATTTTGCCTTCTCTGGCTGATAACACATTGAACTGACTTTCCTACACCTGTGTTATTCCTGCTGCCCTCTGAATTGCAGTTGTACCTCTAAGAAGGGTTTGTGCCTGATTTTCCAGAAAATATCAGCCACTTAACCGATTTGTCCCCTCAAGGAAGCTTTTCCAGTCCAAACATTTCAGAGCGATTGCAAGATGACCTCCTATTTCTCTTCCATTTCCTTGTTTGCAGTGCACAAACAGTGACCTCACACACGCCAGGACAAACAGACTTCTTACTCATCTTGCCTACAATTTCTGAGGCATTGACTCAATACCATTTACTAAATGTAGGCTAGCTATATCCCTTTATCAGAATAAAAGCCTCAGCTCTGGTCTTTAACCTGAGTTCCCCTTTTTAACAAGTAATATAGAAAATGCTGCTTATGTAGGAGGACCACTCCAATTCCCTTTTTCCCCTGGAAACTCTGCTGCGTGAGCTTATCGTGCAGGCTGGAGCTTCAGCGTGCGCGAGTGTTGATCCTGGAAGATGTGCACATTGCCACACGTTCGTCAGCAATGACGTGTTGCTTGCATCCACTCCCTCACCTGACACACACGGCACAGACTGCTGAGAGTGCAGCCTCTCTTCTTGGCTCAAACGGCACCAACAGACCAACCACCGTGCCGAGCAGCAAAGTACCCATGTGGAAGGAAATCCCAGGCCGAAGGGAGATGGGTGCACTGCCAGCCACCCCAGCACTGCGATTGCACTGCTCTGCCACCCTGAGGGAGCTCACAGAGGCTGTAAAGGCTAGAAATTTGGTAGAGCCTTCAGTTATCCCCATGTGCCTTGGGCTAAGATCAGAGTGGGATGTAATACTGAGGCCAAATTTTTAGATACTTCCATTTCATGGAGGACCTCATAAGGAGAAGATGCAGCCCTTGACTTGGACCTGAGCAGTATGCAGTATTTATAGAGGCCAAATATCCATTACAGATATGCTCAGCTTCAGAAAGGGGAACTGTATAAAAATGAGGAAGCATTTTAAAATGAATTTAAAGGGGCATCTATGAGAATTAAGTTCCTACAAGCTGGATGGAGGTTGCTGAGGGATGCCACATCGGTAGCGCAGTGCCAGTACATACCATCTTTTCAGGAAGGCTTGAAGAAAGGGCAAAAGGTAGCCAGCTTTATTAGGCAGCAGAGCAAGGAAAGGCATTAGAAAGAAGTTAAAAAAGCTGAAAGCACGTCCAAAGGGAGAAAATAGAAAGGATCGTAAACTCTGGCAGATTAAAGGTAAAAATGCAATAAGGGTGGCCAAAAAGAAGGACTTTGAAGAACAAATCACAAAATTATCCAAACTAATGATAATTTATTTTTTTTTTAAATACATCAAGAGCAGAAAACTTGCCAGAGAGCCTGCAGGAGCAGCTAAGGACTGGGGTGCCAGAAGTGTTACCTGCAAAGGCACTTCACAGAAGAAGCAAACCTTAGGGAATTTCCCATCTTGAAACTCATATTACATCCAAACAGACCTACAACTACAACTACTACCTCCAAGTGCAAGGTCCGGCACCTGGGTTGGGGCAACCCGCAGTATCAATACAGGCTGGGGGATGAAGGGATTGAGAGCAGCCCTGCCAAAAAGACTCAGGGGTACTGGTGGATGAAAAGCTGGACATGAGCCAGCAATGTGTGCTCACAGCCCAGAAGGCCAACCGTATCCTGGGCTGCATCAAAAGAAGCGTGGCCAGCAGGTCCAGGGAGGTGATTCTGCCCCTCTGCTCTGCTCTGGTGAGACCCCACCTGCAGTACTGTGTCCAGCTCTGGAGTCCTCAGCACAGGAAAGACATGGACCTGTTGGAGCGGGTCCAGAGGAGGGCCACAAAAATGATCAGAGGGATGGAACACCGCTCCTATGGAGAAAGGCTGAGAGAGCTGGGGTTGTTCAGCCTGGAGAAGAGAAGGCTCTGGGGAGATCTTATTGCGGCCTTTCAGTACTTAAGGGAGGCTCATAAGAAAGATGGGGGCAAATTTTTTAGGAGGGCCTGTTGTGATAGGACAAGAGACAAAGTTTTTAAACTAAAAGAGGGTAGATGTAGACCAGATATAAGGAAGAAATTTTTTACAATTAATGTGGTGAAACACTGGAACAGGTTGCCCAGAGAGGTGGTAGATGCCCCATCCCTGGAAACATTCAAGGTCAGGTTGGACAGGGCTCTGAGCAACCTGATCTAGTTGAAGGTGTCCCTGCTCATTGCAGGGGGGCTGGAGTAGATGACCTTGAAGGGTCCCTTCCAACCCAAACTGTTCTGTGATTCTACTTTTCGCAATGAAACTTTATTTCAGTAAGCAAATTCTCCCTCTTTTTGACAAGCCAGTCTCCTTCTTGCAAATGCCCCCACCCCCATTATATTACCTGGTCTAATAAACTTGAGTACTCTGATGAGGGGTTGTGCTACAATAAAAATTTCCTCCTAGGGCAGTACTAATCTAAATGCTGGCACGTACAAGTGGCTGGCAGCAGATCTACAGACAGCATTTGAACCTGGGCCAGGACGCAGTCCCTTTTGTACCTGCCTTCTGCAACATGGACATGGTGTTGCAGAGAGGACCTCAGGCTGGAGGGAGACATCTCGGGTCCTTGTGAGGAAGGGCTGGAGGCCACAGTTGCCTGTGGTACATTTAAACACTGTAATAGCTGGTCCACATTGTATCATCTCTGGTTTTCTTCCTACTTTGTAGATTAGTCAGGGCACTGCTCAAAGGTAGCCGAGGCCCCTGTGCAGCAGTTATTCCTACTGTGAAGAGGGGCTAAGGGGAAATGTATTTTTATAATTCTGATCAGAGCATAGCCCCAGGGACATCGATGGTGAGGAGTGCAAAGATGTGCCATGTTCATCCCCCAATGACTTGAGCAGCTATCAGGGCCCTCCAGGCACTTTGCATTTTGAGTGGCATAACACTTCAATACGCCTCTCAGAGTTTGCTCGCCCCCAAAACAGCAGGCCTAATATTAAATACTTACTCAGGTTGCTTCAAAGGTGTAGTTAGAAATACGAAATGACCCTTTGAGTTCTGTTACAGCTATATCTGTGACTGTATCCATCCCCCATAGGCTTTTAAATGTTTACTTCTTCACTGAAATATGAGATTAATATTATGCTACTTATCTCTTCTCCTATAGCAACAGGTAAACTTTCAAAATGTCAGTGACATACATACATATGGGTAATTACTATCTATCCTTAAATTCTGCTGTCAGAAAATAATGCATACTTTACAAAAATGTCATTTTTCTAAAAATACCTTAAGAGGTCCTCATCATTTTTGTGCCAGAAATAAACAGAAAAAAGACCCCTATGAGTGGTCTGTTACTCATTTTCAAGAGCCTGTGGAAAACCAACATCCCTCCTTATTTATCTTTGGGAAGGAACAATTTCATCAGGTACTACAGGAGAAAATCCAGTGCCCATTATGCAAGGGATTTTCCATTTAAAATAATTAAGTACTTAAAATTCACTCTCTTGCTCATTCAATAAAGCATTCAGCAATTCTAAAGCTGGAAAAGGCCATTAGTATCATTTTATCTGACCCTCTCTATACCAGAGGCAACTAAACTTCATCCAGTTTCCTTCAATAATGCATTTTTTGGTTAAAGCCTATATCTTCAGAAAAGGATCTAGTCTTGATTTAAAAACTTCTAGAATAGAATTTGCTGTGTCCCTTGTTAGTCTGTTCCAATGCATAATCATACTCAAAGAAAGACATATATTTTATTTTTTCTGGCTTTATGTACTAGCCAGTTGGTTTCATTTATGCCTTCCTCTATCAAAGGGAAGCATGAGCTCATCCTTCCGTTATATATAGTTGTGTCTAATAAGATTTGAGTATAAAAGTAGGAAGACTCAAAGTTTCAAAACTACAGAAGAAGCTTAAGAAAAAAGTGAAGAGGGAAAAAACCCAACCTCTGGTAAAGCTGTTTGTTAGAAGTGTCTAGAGTAAAGGCACTGTGATTGTAAATCAGACCATGCCATTAGGAGGGCAGAGTTCTGCAGTCTTCGCTAAGACAAAAAGTCCATCAGCATTTGATGGGAATTTCAGATTTGTAGTGACTGATTAAGGATTATGACACAGCTTTCCATATTTAAATGTATTTAAAATGTTTCTGATAAGTGCCATACACTTTTAATTTCCCTTCTAATAGCATTTTTTCTTATTCCATTGTTCTAACTGCATAAGCTAGTGCAGTTAAAGACATTTAGAAATCTGCCTTTCTTGACAGAGATTTTACAGTATCAAAGAAAAGGGTTTATTACAGATTCAGCATAGCCCTCAAAGTGTTTTTCTGCTAAAGACGTGACTTCTTGTTGAAATGTTTTCCTGAGTCAAAGCGTTAATCCCCTATACATTTAACTCTGAATGATAGGCAACTCCAGTATTGTGATCCCAGGCTCTCAGATAAAACCATGCATCGAGACACTGCAGATACCCCCCATACCATGGCTCTTCATGCAGGGCAAAGCCAGGTTGGGGCTGGGAGCCTACCTTTTTGTTCCCAAAGGGCAGAAGTTCCCTGATGTTTCTCTCCCACCCAACCAGAGCGCTGCTCTCCTCCTCCCCACCAGCTTCAGCTCTTCCACTGGGGTGGGAAATCCACTGGAAAACCGAAATCACTCTGGTGTGTGCCCAGAGTGAGCAGGAGGCAGCAGGACATGGCTCAGGGCTTGCTGGGCTGGAGCTGTTTAGGTGGCTGAGACAGCTATTCCACCTTGCTGGGTCAGGAGGGCTCAGGACAGCCTTGCCCAGTGATGGGGCGCATGACAAAGCTAAACGTGTTTGTATCCATGTCCCCACCCGTCAAGGCTTCCCTGGGTGACCCACCACCGCTGCTGCCTTCACCCTGTCCTAGAACCTCTCCTGCACGTCCCGTCTCTGGTCCATGCAGCCCTGTTTGGCAGGACTTGGCTGGGTCAGCAGTCCTTGTGCTGAAGGTGGAAAGCACAAGGCACAGAAAATAACGTGACAGGACTGGAAGCAAAACCATTTACTCTCTCTCAGAGGGTTGCTCTTAGGTCAGTGCAGGCATGGCATACCATTTCACTGTCTTCAGAAGTGAAAAATTAATCCAGTACATGTAGAGAAACAGCAGCTGCTGGATGCCTACTTTGAAATGTGTAGTTGTAAGACCAATTAATGGAAGAATTTCTAGCTCTAAGATCCCTTCTTTATCTTACAAAAAGTGTATATTCTGGCTAAAGCATTTGTTAATATGTTTTTCATCTTTTTGTCACTGAACTCCACAGTTAACAGCACCCATAATATGTATCCCAGAATCATTATGTCTCTTAACATCAGTGCAACTGTATAGCAGTAAGGGCTATTTTCTCAACAAATTCTCTGCTAAGGAAAGGGAAGGTGAGGCTCACTATTTCTGCCTACCAAAAGGTCCAGTAATACAGCATTAAATCAGTTTTCCTCCAGAAAAAGGATCTTTGCAGGTATTATGGTAAAATGAAAAGTCACTAACAGGTTTGCCTCTCAGAAACTAAACAGTAATACAGCTAACTAGAAAAGGAGACAGTTTCTTTGGGTTTTGAAAGAGCACAGCATGTATCTACTGCACTCGGGTTTCTCTGTAGAAACACATGAAACAGTGTCATTATTGGGTTCACATTCACTGGATGATCTTCCACCTAACAGTCAAATATTTCAACTTTTTCCAGCTTATCAAATGCAAAGGCAGTTTCTTTTCACCACTGAACAGAGGGAAAGCAGCAGACACTTTTTCTACAGCCTCAATTAAGCAGATGCTGATGAAGGATGAGAACACTTTTGATGTTAAGGCATGTTCTGGCAGCAGTCCTAGTCCTTACCAGTTGATTTTAGCAAATTGGAAATAAATCTGCAGGATGAGAATTTCCAGAAATGTATTTAACTGTCAATGGAATGAGCTTCCAATAGACTTTTTATCATATTGGCAGACCAAAAGCAACTCTTGTGTGGTTTGTGTTCTGTTTCTGAAAGCACAGCATATTTTGACCCATGCAGAGCTTCACAAGAGATGTCCTCCAAAATTAAAGAGACTTATCAAAGCATAAACAAGAGCAGAACACAAACACTACAAGTTACATGGTGGCCTGGCCCTTGTAAGCAAATTTAGGCCTTAATAGGAGTCTGGAAGGGTATAAGTTGCAAAAACAACATAAAAGTAATCGTGTTTATAAATCAGCCTGACAGTGGTATGGTGCAACATAGTTGTTCTCTTTTCTTCAAAAAGGGCTCGTGCTCATTATCACAGTGATTTTTCCAGATATATTTATTTGGCTCCATTTCCCCATACTTTATCTACATGCCAAAATAAATGCTTGCCAAAGATAAATTCACAGATCTGGCAGGCTAGGAGGAGTCTCAAGAGATCATCTCATCCAACATTCTGCACTGAAGCAGGCTAAAAGTATCTGGACACCATCCCTGACACTTTTATCTTCTTCACTTTAAGAAATCTATATCCCTGGGTAGTGTGTCCTAACACTTTGCCACACTTTCAGATAGAAAGACTTACCTATTATCCTGCCTAAATCGTTTAGGTGAAGGTGAAACTGATTCTTTCTTGCCCTTCCCTAAACGGACATGCAAAGTAATTTACAGTTGTTGCCCCATCTGCGTCAATCCCTTCCAAGCTGCTGTGCCATTTCTCAGTCTTCTCTTTTCAATCCAGTGCCTTCACCTTCCTTTTTATGAGTCACGTTTTCTACATCTCTTTTCATGCTTGTTGCTTTTCTGTGCTTTTCCCTTGACTGTGTCTACTTACTGCTTCCAGCTGAGACAAAGGACTCCAGCTGGGACTTCACCACTACTTGAGAAAGTGGAACAATTGCTACTGCTGCCTACGTAAAGATACTTTTATTGTCAGAACAAAGCTCATCTCTTCCTCAGCAGTATCTGATTATTGACATATACCTAGCTTGAGCTCTGTAGTGTGGATCATAGAACACCAGAATTGCAAGGGGATAAAGAGAGACTATCTAGTGAATGATACCGAGAAATCTTCAAAAGATGCTTGTCTCACTTGTTGTTTAAAAATGTCCAAGAGGGGAGATTTCATGATCACCGTAGACAATCTGTTCCAGTGTTTCACTGTTTTCACATTCAGATGTTAGGAGCCAAAAATGCTATCTTAAATCATACTGTAGGGTCCAGTCAGAAAAATCTCCTTCTTCCGCTGTGATGCTGCCTAGCCAATAACTTCCAGTTTTGTGCTTGTCTGCTGAATTTCTCCTCCCTAAGGGGGAAGACTTTTGTATTTGTCTTTGCTAAATTTCAGCTGTTTTGATTTCAGATTATGTCTAATTTTTCAAGCGTGTGTTGAATTCTGATGCTCGTGTCCGCAGTACTTGCAACCTTGACCTATGCCACTCCCATTCAGTAATATTATGACCATAGTCTCTTGTTGGTCCTCCAAACTGTCAAGAGAAATGCTGAACAGAGCCAGGTCCAGAACAGAGCACCACTAAACTTCAGTTGAAATTTGATAGCAAAGAGATGATGAGTGCTCTCTGAGAGCAAATTTCCAACCATTGCACACCTTTCTTCTCACGACCACACCAACACTGTATTTCATTAGTTTCCTCATGGGAATGTCATGGAGAAGTGGCAGAAATGTCACTGGAATTAAGATTATATCACATTAGTTGTATCCCCCTTTTTTTCCCCACTAGGCCACTTAACCAGCCAAAGGCAGAAATTAAACAGGCTTGACATGACCCATTCTCAACAATCCTTGTTGGCTATTTCTTTTATCAGTTTATAATCATTTAGGTACTTACAAAGTAATTTTTTAACAGCTTGTTCCAGAACCTTCTCAGGAATCAAAGTTACACTGACAGGTCCAAAAGAGTAGCACCTCCTCCTGTACAAAAACACAGACAGAGCACATGTCCACAGAGTTTCCTAAATCCTTATATCAGAATATAGGTCTCCTTTCACACCTGAAACATTGCTACTGTTTGCTCAGAACTTCAGTTTCCACCATCAAATCGATAAGAGGCTCAAGCATGACAGGAGTGACATTTCCAGGGTTTTTCATTGTTAAGCGCCACTGAGCATTTGCCAACAGTTTTTCCCAAGAGTTTGTGACTGAACATAATGTATGCTAAAAGGGATTTTACACCAAATGACTAGACATTGCCCTGAATCAGACAGCCATGCCAGAATCTCTCTAAGCAAAATCACCAAAATATTTGTAAGAGGACAAAATTTATGTTTTTTCTTTCCTAGCACCAGTCTTGGAATTGCTGAGTTGTTTTGATTGAATCTTTCAAGAAAAAAATGCAATTATAGGGGGGTAAGAAAGGCAGTGTCCTGTGTGGGATACCACATCCTGAATGGAAGCTTGCAACGCTATGGACGTCGTGGTTATAACTCTTTCTGGTTGTCCTACATGGAAAAAGAACTTTGTGTCCCCACTGTATCTTCCATACAAGTGCATTAGAAATGTTGAGCTATGTTCACATCATTTTCCAGGAAGCATAAAATATTATTACCCCCTTCTTACAGTCAGGAAAACATAAAGAGGCCTTGTTCAAGGTCAAAATGAGTCAGCAGAGAGCATAAGATGAAACTAAGCTAGTCTTATGTTTTAATAACTAAGACAATGCTCTCCTTTTTTTCTCCCTTTCAGATAGTGTTCACCTGTGTAATCTTATCTCCAAACCAGAAGAGCTCCTCAGAAGTCTATAGTTGAAATACTGGTGAAGGTCAAAGGGAAATGAGCCTTCTCACTGGACAACCACCTTGTTTTATGCTCTATTGATTTACAACGCCCTACAGAAATGTTAGGGGTTATGGTGTGACTAATGGACAGTTACTGAAGTTAGCTCTCATACAGCACATACTTTCTTCCAAAAATAGCTTTTTAAAATAGAGATATCCCTTACAGACCCATTTATGATGTGAAGAGTCCTCTGTCTCCCCCTGCTTTAATTTTTTTATTTAAAATATAATGAAAGGGAGAAAAATCAAATCAGAACTGTAATGAGGCTGGGCTGATGGTGATGTTGCTTCACAGAAACTCTCAGCACATGTCCATCACTCTGGAATCTGAGCAGAGATTCAGGTCTCCCCCAGACGAGTACCCATTGCTCCAAACAGTCATTAGGCCCTCAAACTGACTGGTGTCCTCACCTCAAATCACTACAGCTGGATGCTCCAGAAGAAAGTAGGCAAAAAGCCTATGATACACTGGACTGTAGGGACTGAAGGAGAATTTGTAGACATGCTCTGAAATGTGTCTGAACAGCAGACAAATAACCGCATTTCTCTGCCTACAAACCAGTCATAGTCTTATGAGTGAATGCATATATTTTCTTACCTCATTCAAAAGAAAGAGGGTTATTTTTAAGGCAAGGACCTGTGTAGGTGCATTCCAATTTTTGGAATCTCTAAGACTGCCAAAGGCTATTTTGTAGATAAATACTCATTGGAAAAAATACACTGAAAGTACCATTCTACCCCTAAGCTACTGAGGATGCACAAGATAGAAATGACCCTGTGTTCATATAGAAAACAGAATAAAACAAGGTGCTTATGTGGCTGCATCTGAAACATATTGTAGTTGCCACTTTCGTTCACAGGTTTGCATGCACAGCAACAAACAGATGCTTGAAAAGTCAGGTGTATGGAATAAACCTTATCTAGAATGGTTTAGCTGACAGATGAGAAACTCAAGGGAGAGCTACTGTAGGAGCACTAGGCAAGAAAACAATTCACAAAGGCTTTTTACAAGGCCGAGGAACATAAAAGAAACAGCAAATTATCTGTGAAGCGGCAAAGCTTTGCCTTTTTTTCACTTCCTTATAATTATATGTTGTAATATTCTTTCTGTCTAAAGGTCACGGTGTGTTTATAATCATAAAACCAGGAAAAACCTGCTCTTTGAACAGGATACAAACTTCTGCCAGTTATTCTAGTTACAGGCTTGAAAAATTAAAACATGACAGCTCAAAAAGCTTGGAAACTTCAGATCCCTTCTCCAAAAAAAAATAAAATGGGAGAAGTGATCTCCTACATCCTCAAAAGCTTTTTTTTTCCCCCAGGGTTAATTTACTTGTGCATTTGGGCACTAATTTCCATAAATTCAGAATACTATATGGTGAGCTGTTGCATTTGGCAAAGTGGTAAAGTATGGCAATCACATTCAGTGTTGTTTCTCTTGATGAAACACAGTCATTTGTAAATTCTTTGGGGTAGAAATGGAGTTCATTCTTGACAGATCCTTTGCAAGTACTGTAATAAACAAAGGTTAGAGATAACAGTAAAACCCAAGGACACAGAGCAGAGTGGCATAGGTTGATAATCTATCCTGTTGAGATGGAGTTAGGGATGGAGAGAAAGCACTAGCGTAGATGTTGGTTTAATTCCTGGAAGATGTTGGCTAAGTTCCCATTTCTTGCACATGCTTACTGTGTGCCCTTACAAAGGTCACTTAGGACTAGCTCCACAAACAGATACATGCATTAAATGCCATTTCTGATCGTAGAATCATAGGATCATAGAATAGTTTGGGTTGGAAGGGACCTTTCAAGGTCATCTAGTCCAACCCCCCTGCAATGAGCAGGGACACCTTCAACTAGATCAGGTTGCTCAGAGCCCTGTCCAACCTGACCTTGAATGTTTCCAGGGATGGGGCATCTACCACCTCTCTGGGCAACCTGTTCCAGTGTTTCACCACCCTCATTGTAAAAAATTTCTTCCTTATATCTGGTCTACATCTACCCTCTTTTAGTTTAAAAACTTTGTCTCTTGTCCTATCACAACAGGCCCTCCTAAAAAGTTTGCCCCCATCTTTCTTATGAGCCTCCCTTAAGTACTGAAAGGCCGCAATAAGATCTCCCCAGAGCCTTCTCTTCTCCAGGCTGAACAACCCCAGCTCTCTCAGCCTTTCTCCATAGGAGCGGTGTTCCATCCCTCTGATCATTTTTGTGGCCCTCCTCTGGACCCGCTCCAACAGGTCCATGTCTTTCCTGTGCTGAGGACTCCAGAGCTGGACACAGTACTGCAGGTGGGGTCTCACCAGAGCAGAGCAGAGGGGAAGAATCACCTCCCTGGACCTGCTGGCCACGCTTCTTTTGATGCAGCCCAGGATCTAGGATTTAAGTCTTCTCTGCCTCAGTTACTTATCTGTAAATTCCAGACAACAGTACTTCCCTATTTTAGTGTGGTATTAGAAAGATAAATACATTAAAGACATTTAAATGCTGCAGTGAAAAGAGTCATGCAAGTAGCAAAGTTAGAAAGAAATGAGCCTCAGTTTCTAATGCCTTCCAGGACTCCTGAATGTGGAGAGAGTGCAGGGGCTGGAATCAAGGAAATAAAAATGGGACCCAAGAGAGCTGCCAGTCCCCATGATACACTTTCCTGGAAGGCAATAAGGGTAGCTTAGTTTGAAAGCTGACAGGAAAGTCAGTGCCTTTTGCAAAGTAGAAGATGGCTGGGTCTGTTCTGTGAGCAAGATAAAATCCTCCAAACAGCCTTGGCAGAAACCAAATGCTTTTCCCCATGGAACTGAGCCCGCCCCCTTGGCTATACGCAGGTGTGCTTTGACAGCTTCTTCTGTGAAAGGGGAGGGGTGTTTGTGGGTTTTATTTAATACCTCCACCTGGAGGTTAGCACCCTGTGATCACAGTTTTAACCTGCTAGTATGCTTCTGGCATTATACCCCAAGAGGAGGGGTATAATGTGAGCAGGGGTTAGAAAAAGGCAGGTTTTGTTCCTACTGGACAAATCATTTTACTTTTCTCTGCCTTTCTTTCCCTGTTCCCAGCAGTGTCCTGGAAGGCTGCAGTCCCCAGGGAGGAGAGATATCATAGCTTGGCATCACTGGGTGCCTTGTTTCTAATTCCCTGGAGAACTGAAAGTGGGTGTTGCTGTCTGATGACTGAAAAAGGGCTTTCTGAAAATGTTAAGGCCCTTACGTCTCCAGGACCACAGTAACTCTGCCAGAACTTTCTTATGGTGTAAAAGGAAATATTTTTGATGGAGGATTTGCACTGGCCTTACAAACAATGTGTTTTACATCCATTATTTCCATCATTTTCCTCCTGAGGAGAGCTGGTGGGAGACCAAGCAGAACACCCCACCTGCACTGGTCAACAGCATCACCCTTCTGAAAAGCCAGGCAACCACACAGTATGCCAGCACACCAACAAACCCTGGCACTGCACTGAAGAAGATGCAGAGACCCAGCCCAAAAAGGGTTACTCCTTCTGACTGGGAACTAGAACTTTGTACGTCAGCACTAGTTTTATTTGAGATTCTAATTCCTGTATGAATATTGATTATCACTTAAAACATGCAGCTCAAATGGATGATTGCCTCTGAATTCCCGTTATTGTAGTCACTTACAAGAAGTCCCACTTTCCTTGCAAGATATGGTATGAACCCACAGGTTCATGGACAATGGGCACAAGATCTTCCTTCTGGAACAAGGCTACAGTACCCACTGGATAGAGGTTGAGTTTGTACCTTATTTTCCTTAGAAGCAAAAGGATTCTCTTCTCCTCCTACATAGCCCATCTCCTAAAAAAGAAAGGACAGAAATAAATGTTTAAACGGCTGATATCCAGCTGATATCACCATTATAAAAAACAAACAGAAGAAAATGGGCATATTCAACTGGCTTAAATACCACCAAGTGTCACCTTTGTCTTGTGTTTCCTGCTGTCTGACTCAAGACACTCTCACTCTGCCCTTCCCTCAGGCTTTCTGAATTTCTCTCCAGAGGCACTAAACCCACTACAGGCACAGACATTTGGGTGGAATTTAGGCTGGCTGGAAATGGCCCAAAGCAATTTGAAAACGTAAGTTAGAAGACAGAGCCACAGAAAAAGAAAGAAATGTTCTCCTTGTTATTCCCTGCTCCCTGAAGATGTGATGTGGACTAATTGAAGGTCTCAGATTTCATGGGACACTGTTTTCCTGTAATTTTCATAAGGAGTTTTTCTTGCTCCATTATTTTTCATTTGGGGATTAGATCTTGGCAAAAGGAGAAACAACTCTTATACAATACGTAGTATATTTTCACTTTAGTGATAAATGAAACTCTTGTCAGCAGGTTATGACAAGAATCCATGGAGTTCTCAACAGCTACCCCCAGAAAGGATCCTCGCTCCCTTTCCATGCAACAAAGCAGGCTTTATAAATCCACCAGTATTTCAAAATATGTCCTCTGGTGGGAGAGAAAACATTCCCCTTCTTTTCCTTCCCAGCCTTCACTCTTTTCCAATTCAGCTTTTATGTTGGGGAACAAAGCCTGATGTATCTCACTCTTTCAAGCAAAAAGGAACGCATGTTCATATGGGCCTGGATCCAAACACAGTGAAGGTAACACAAAGTCTCTCAAACAATTCAACTAGCTTTGCATCAAGCTCACCAAAGATAAACATATGCAGTCTGTGTAATGAAAATAAATAAGCATCTGGATTTTAAACCTCTGCCAGCCCATCCAGTGAAACTCAGTAAGGCAGCTGCTATCAACTTCTTGGCTAAGCCAAGCTAATAATGCTATGAAACAGGTGAGGAAATCAAGCTGCAGGTATATGCTGCTTCTGAATGCCATCAAAAATTGGCAGGGAAGACCATCCTGGCACAAGCACGTGAGCTGGAATACAATTAAGCTGGCTCCATAGCAAACCTACACTTTCTTAGTGAGCTGAAGATTTGATAGAGACTCTCGCTTGACTGTGCATCATAGTGATGCCGTCATCAGCACCCTGGTGTCCAAGTGAATTATTAGAGCAATATAGCTGCATGAGTACATTGCAAAGAAGAATAATTCTTTAGAAGATAGCTTTGTATGGAAAATGGTCCAGCTGTAGATCCTGTTGTGCTGGTCTGCTCCTAGGTGGGAACTGTGGTCTTCTATCTTATAGTAAATGCACACAAAAGAGATACCAAAATGAGCAGTGTCTTACTCTGCAATGCTGTACCGGGGCGGGGGGGAGAAGGTCCATCCTAAAAAAGCCCTGAGGCAGGAGAATAGCCAGGGTCCCAGTGGTTTACCTGAGGAAAACATGGTGCAGGAGGGAATCAGCTGTATTTAGGAGAGACTTGAAAGAAAAAAAGCTCTGTGCTCCACAAAGCATCTGAATGAGGCAGCAGCCAGCTCTCTGCCCTTCCAAGCGTCTATCTGCTAGAACAAATACCCGAGAAGAGTGTCCTACAGCTCTGTGCCACTGCAGTACTCCTTCCTTGGATGAAGCTAGAAGCTGAAAGGTCCTGAACCACTTGAGTAAGACCACTGGTGATGGGAACTGGTCATGAAAGATCCCATGGTAGCTTCAGCTGGAAGATGAACATCAAATCCCAGCGGATGATGGCATTGCCTATGCAGATTCCCTTCTCACCGCTCTGCCCAGGTTAAAAAGCATTCAGCAGTCCTCATTTTCTGCATTTACACTCTCCAGGCTGCTGATTTTTTACTATTTCCCACACCAAAGAGAAGTGCTTTTCAGCAACTGCCAATTTCTACTGTGGAGAGGTGTCACGTAGATACATTAATTGACTGGGAAGAGATTCAAGACCATCAAGCAAAATATCGAACAGAAGTTCAGAAAACTCCTCTGATTGCTACTCCCAAAGTTTTAACTCCAGGTAGCATATTTCCAAATGTGTTTCTTTTGTTTCTATGCTGGCTGTAGTAAGGACTAATGCCAAACAATCTTTACATACAGAAATCCTATGTGAGTTAGGTCAGGCTAAAACAGCACATAAGAGGGCATTCTGTCACATTTCACTAGCGTGTTTTCTGCCACCTGAGTCTGTTGGTAAAAGTGCTTGGACTTGGAGACCTCTACTCTCCCTAGACTTCCTCTAGCTGGCCCTAAGGCCAGCAGAGTGAAAAACAGCCTTGGCAGGAGACAATTGTAATGGGTAAGTCTAAAATTTTAATCCCAGCTACTATAACTCACCATACATTTTGATTTTATCTATAACCCTAATAAAAGCCACTTCCTATGAAACTAAGCTGCACAGAAGTGGCTGCTATTTTACTGGGGAGTAAAAAAAACCAACCCTCACATATTACAAGGGAGTCTGAGCCATCAGATGTGCTCTCCAGCATTTATTATCTGATTTGATGTGTTAATGGCTGGTTACTCTCATTAGCTGTTTTCTGGATTGACACAAACTGTTTTTCTGCACTTAGGCTGTGCAGCCTACTGTGTAAAGGTAATTAGCATGGGGCCTATGGATTAACTGGAGAATCAGATGTCAGCTGTGTTTCCATTCTCTAGCAGTGGCCTGAAGGAAATGATGCTTCTGCAGTGCAGTTAGCTATGCAATGTCAAGAGCCCCTGGCTGAGATGAAGGCACCAATGTACAAACAGGAAGGCAGTTGCTGCCCTTATGAACTTGCACCAGGGAAAGACAAGACAAACAAGGTGGAGGTGAAGCAGAGCCATAGAGATTAAGATATTTGTTAAACAAGAATATGCCAAGTGGGAGACAGGGCTCTGCAAATGCGCTGCTTTGCAGAAGAGTGCTAGCTTTTAAGCAGTTTTACCTGGCTGCTCCACTTGCTGTGACAGATACCTCCCTTGTGTTAAATAAAAATTGTCTACTGTGTTAAGGAAATCTGTGCAAGGGTGTTCGGTCACTCTGTACCAGAACCAATAAAATATCAAATGAGGGAAAACTGTGGAAAGCTACATAAGCAATTACAGCGGAGCAACTCTTGTCTCATGAGGCCTGACATTTAAGTGCACAGACATTTTCTTGATGTGTGTGAGGTAATGCTGTCCTCAAGGGCAAAATCACTTTAAGTGATATGACTGCAAGAAATATAGTACTTCACCTTATTCTTAAACCATCTGAGAACAGAAAGCCTTTTGTTTTGTTCCTTTGTAGTTAGAGCAGGTGTAGGGTAGAAGCTGGAAACCGGGAACATGAGCCACACCTATGTCTGATGCTGAAAAGCAGTTGTCTTTACAGCTGGAACAAAGAGCTAACAGACTTCAGCTCTCAGGCATAAAATCCTTGTCCAGGCTGCATGAAACCTTTCTGTTGCCATGAAGTATTACAAAAGGTAGGGCCAGATCCTAGAAAGAACCTGGAAAGAGACTTGCTGCCCAACATGACAGGATTGCTTGGGTGCTGCTGATGGATGAAGCAAGGCTGGTAATAGCAGCCTGCCTGCATAGCGTGCCCAAAACCCAAGTAAAGACAGGCAAAAAATAGCACATACCAAAAGCAAAATGAGAATTTTCAGGTTAGAGGAGGAAAAGCACAAGGAAAAGCATAAACAAAGTGTTGGAAAAGCTGAACCTAGTGGCTCAGCCTGGGATCTTAAAAAGAGTCTTTGAGTACAAGGACTGAAAAAAAGCACACCCGGTCAGAGGGATTCAGGCCCATCTAGATCACTTTGAAAAGCCTAATTCAACCCAGCCTAGGTTTGTATCTAAACTGAACTTGCAAAACTGAAACACTCCAAGGAAGCCATAGGAACTCACCATGTTCAATGTGAGGGACATAGGCAAGAGAAGGATGTTGTTGTTGATGTACACTGCTGCATCTGCAATACCATCCGCTGGTTCACTGGAGAAGCTGGTCAGCTGAACACAAAGGTGCAGACACACCATGGCAAGAAGGAAGAAAGCCAGTCACCCACTACCCCGTGGCATCCATGTTGCCCCATGCCTGGTGTGGCTGTGTGTTCCAAGGCCACTGCTATTGCGCTCAGCTTTTACAGTAGGGTCTTCTGGCTGTATGGTAACATGTTGCTACTACCAGTTTACAAGTGCAGCCCCCTTAACTGCTAAAAGTGTATCTGTAACCATGTTCTGGTCCTAAAACTAGCTCTAAAGCACATAATTAGAGTAGCCATGGTATGGATGCGATCCCCCTGCTTTGAACCTGCATGAGGCTAAATCAAGGCTAAATGACTTATACCCATGGATTATGGCAGACAGTTAATGTCTACTACAACTCCACCTAAACAAACCATCACTACGCAGACCTGCCATATTGACGGTCTGTCAGTCAACAGATGCTTCTGTTCTCCTGATATACCCAGTAACCCACAAAAAACATTACTGGGTCCTTTTAGAGGAACCACCTAAAGACACAGTGCACTGTACTCAGAGAAGATTACTTAGTCTCTAAAAATATTAGTAATCTTTTAGGATAGCAGGCCAGGAACTGATCAGCAGAAGCATCTATTAGTGTGCCCTCAACAGGGAATATTCATTATTGTGCCCAGGCTAAAGGATGCTAAAGATTTGACCTGCAGTGATGGTTTTGAAGGTGTGTGCAATATATCAGCTGCTACTAGCAAACTTGGTTTGGCTGTACATGGGAGATAATATGGGCCCATCCTGACAACAGCTGATTACACATTCACTTCGAACAGATCACTCTGAAAAAGCACTGTACAAGCAGAAGCCAGGAGAAAGAAGTTGGAGGGATGAGTCTGGCTCTTGTCCTGCAGCTGCCCTACAAGGACATTCTCATTAGCTGCAGGAAAGATAGAAAGAAACGAAGTGACAGTGCATTGGATACACTGATAGTAATGAGGAAGGGTAAATCCTAATTCACCTGGGACAGAAACAGTATCAGGTATTAAAGCATGATTAGGGGAAAATGCTAAACAATGCAGACGCACACCGATCCTAATGCAATCCCACTGCTCCAGGGTAATCACTCACCCCCCGGGACGATACTGAGGGAGCATGCACTGGTGGCCTGCAGAGCTGTCTTACATTCACATTCTTATGAACTTGGGCAAGCAGCCCCAGCCTTTGAGGAATAATCATGATGGGCACAATGGGAGAAAAGCAATCTTATCTGCTTATTCCCATGAAACCGCCCCCAGGCAGATGCAGAGCTTCGCGGTGGGTCCTCGGAGACTATTTCACATCGGTGACTGGAAGATGTCAGCCACAAGCAGCTGTGACAGCATTTTAGGCAAGCCAAGTGGTAAATTGATGGCATGTAGTGACACAGATTCAGTCAGCCTCAAAACAGCCTGACTGGGGGCAAGAGAAAAGCAAGCCACATGCTGTCGTCAGCTGCGCCATCGTGTGTGACAGCTGGAGGCCCCGGGCTTTGCCAAGCTGTCAGCCATATGGCAAATGAGGTAGAGAACCATTAATCTACATGCCCACAATGAACCTCTTCAGATAATGCAAGCATGAGGCCATGTTAGCACATTGCAGATTTTGCTTCACTTCTCTGTATGAAAGGCAAGTCCTGCACACACATCCCACGTGCACTTGCTGTTCAGGTAAGTAGGGAAATAGTTCATGGTGCCATTGGCCTAACCACACAGGTGAGTCACCCGACAGGATGCATTTGAGATGGCAAGGTCCTGCTAGCCACGCTTGTCTGAGCCACCCTGCCAGGGCTGGGTACAGCCCAGGGCTCTTGCCTTCCAAACAAAGTATTTTCTCTGAAGTCTTAGGAGGGTTATCAGGGATAAAAACAGGACTAAAGTTCAAGGGATTTGGTTCTAGGGTTCAAGGAGGATTTGAATTTGGCATCGAAGCCATTGAAAGGGGAGCCCTCTCTACCCACGGTGGTAGGAAGCTGATGTGATTGCTCTCTGATTTTTGCTTTTGAGAGTTAAACACAAACAGTAAACTTTGGTCTTGCCCCAGGGCTGAGCTACAGAAATGGGCTAGGATGCAGCACTTCAATTCCAGACAGACGCTGTGATAAAATGTGGAAATTGGATGCAAATTATTTACTACATTTATGATACCACATTATTTACTGGTACTGCCGTTTGATAATCACAGCACCAATTTTCAAATTACCTTTGCTCAGCATTCAATCTCTTTTATGAGTGCTGAAATGTTTCCTGTTCTTCAGCAGAGAGGATTTCTAAGACTTGTCCTATGCTCATAAATCGAAACGATTTGCAAATGACTATGGAGGCCCAATGAACTTAAGGCTGATTTTCAAGGGCACAAATGGCAGTAAGGCATTATTTCTTTACAGACTCCAGGACATTCAACTAATGATTTGTTGCAGACCACACAGGAAGTCTCATGTAAAACACTGTGTGTTAAAGTCATGGCTTCTAATTCCCAGCTAGTGAGGAAAAATAAACAAAAAGCCACTAAACCAACTTTCTTCTCCTAGCATTTGCTTGCTCCTCATACAGAGAGACTGGCTCTAACTCTGTATCTGAAGAGCATGCATGTCCCAGAACCCAGTATAGGTGAGACGATAATGTGCACCTGATAAGCTGTACCCTGGGACATCTGCTCGGTATCGACTTGTTTAGGTCTAATTGTTGGCTAGGACACATGGTAAACCAGGACATCAGATATGTGCTAGGAGTAGGTGGAAGATCAGAAATACGATCCTGGGAGCCAGGATCTTGGCATACTACGTATCCAGGCAGGCAGTACTGTAAAGTTGACTATGAACAGGAAACTTTCCTTTCCCATTAAATCAATTATCCATTAACAAATTAGCCAGACGATAGAATAAGATAGGTCTGAGTACTTCAGAATAGACACAGCTAGGCAAGACATCCTGAGTCTCACAATTTGTAAGAGATGCTCAGGGAGAACAATCTCACAGAAGCTATCCTCCATCAAAATGATGTGACTTAATATGAGGAGACACTGGAACATAATTATTGCATGATGGTCATCTTTCAGTTGTGTTTTTCTGATGTCTGCACGCTAGGATAAAGGCAGACATGGATTACTTAACTGGTGATGCACACAGTGTATATTTTTATCCCAGATCCATCTATAAACAAAAGCACATTTATATGCTTATTATATATAATGCAATAAAAATAAAAAAGCAAACCCAAAACAATGAATCACTTCCTTGAAAGGGTTTTGCTTAATCACGTGCATGGTCATGCTGAGGGATGCTGTTGTGAGTATGCTGACACATCTTCAGCTTAGTTTTCTCACTGATTAAAAGAGAAATGTCTGTGAAATAATACTCATTCACATTAGCAATTTAATGTGTTGTCTCATTCTTGTGTTTTTGCTAATTATGGATGTTATGCATCATAGGGCAAGATAGCAGGTAGCAATCAGATATTAACCGTGCTCCATGCTGTGCAATATATCTGGCACAGATGAGCAGACCAGAAAAAGCCCGGAGCGAAATACGAACCCGCTCACATGCTTTCTGAGGTGCCCTTTGAACTTACTGTGACTAAAAGCAATTGGCCCTTTTACACACCTTTGTATTGCAACCTTGGTTGTTGTCACGCTAGGATGAAATTTATCTCACCTAACTTTGCTGTCCTAGAACACAGGTGTCTGGGCTACTTCTGTAGGCTACCTTTCAGGCTGATGGGTGAGAGCAAGGCATCTCCTGACAACATGCCTCCTGTAAGAGTGGTCAAAGCCAGGCAAGCAAATCCCTCCCATGCCTCTGTAATCATGCAGGCTAGCAAGAACTGCGCATGCATCAGAAGGAGGGAGTAAGCGCATCTCTGGAAAGACTCTTCACTGGTGCTGGAAAATACTTAGCATTTCAGACCTATTTGAAGTATGAGAGCCAGATCCTCAGTTCATATCTACTCGCATCCACTTGCAAGGGCTGCAGAAGCTTGCAGTTACTGAGTTCTCCTAAGGATGAAGCAGTCAGCAGAGGCAGCGTGTCATCATAAAATATAAGCTAGCATAGTCTTACTGTAGCACCTTTACCCCAGTATTACCATCCTTACTTTCACTGCAAAGTTAAATTTGCTCCCTATTATCCCTACACAATGAAACCTATTGGTCTGCAGCATCCACTAGCTGCTTCTCATCCAACACCTCATCGGGTGTTTGTTTGGTGATTATGTGTCACTTAAAAAACTCTATCCTTCCTTCCTGTGCTGTGAAAGCCATGATACTTTCAGTAACACAAACCAGCTGGGTTTAACAAAGTCTGAAATTACTTACATATTTCAATTTCACTATCTGTATTTTTGGGAGCCTGTGCGTTTCACAGGAGGTTTCTTACTCAGCCAGACTACCCTTTGCAGTATTACAAAGCAGGCTTTTGCTCACAGGGCAGAGTAGATGTTTGTATTTCACAATCATCTGCATTTATTTGACAAACTCACAGTGAGGGATTCTGTTCTACTATAACCACAGATTGTCTTATTTACAGACAGGGTAAAACTAATAATTAGTCTAGTGAGGCAATTAGGCAAACACCATTAATTATCAAGTGTGTAAACAAAATAGATCTACATCAGCATTCACAAAACTGAACAGCTGACCTTTCCACTGTAGCAAGCCTTTGCCTTTTCTTGTCTGCTTTTCTTGTATTTGCTGCTCCAGTTGTGAGGTTCAAACAGACCACAAGATGCCCATCTTGCTGTCACCCCACTACTGTAAAAGCTGGTCCCATTTTCAGCTGGTGCATAGAGAGGAGATCCTGCCTGGTGGCCCAACATGCTCTTCAGGAATGTGTCAGTGTCAACGAATTTCTGACGAAGCCCAGGCTGGTTTCTGGGGGAAACATGCCTGCCGGGCTGATTTACACTGGAAGCCAGCCTGCTCCCTGTTAGTGTGTCTGTGCACAGCTGTCATGGCAGGCAGCTTGGGTGCCAGCTTTCCCAAGCTCCCAGATCCTCAATAGCCTGCCTTTGGTAATAGAGACATCTGTACCCAAGACCATCCAACCCCTTGGCAAAGAAGAGGTTGTTCCACTTCCCACTGAAGGTGTGTCAGCAACTGCTCTTTTTGGATCCCAGTTTTCTGATTACCTGCTGTTTCTTATATTTCAGGTGACATTTTCCACCTCTTTATCACCTGAAGGGGCTGCATTTGTGTATTAGGTGTATTGTATTGTCCAGGACGGTGTTGGTTTCATTGCTGTCAGCAGAATTCAAGACATCTTCAAGAAACAGCACAGTGTTGTCCTCAACTGCCCCTTTTTGTTATAAAGTCCTCCCTTCCTCTTAAAGCAGAAGATTTCTTACCTGTGTTCAGCTCTTCTCATGGACCACACGTATCAGAAATGAGCTGTATAAAACAAACTGACCAGTGAACTGCTGCAGATAGCAGCAAAACGTGCTGTACCAGCAGTGGGCTAGGAAGGTTAGGGGAAGAGCATTAGGTTAGGGGAAGAAAACCTAAACACGAAGGACAGGTGGAGAGATATTGGCATGTTTTAATCATGCTCTGCACACACTGAGCTTCCATCTTAGGCTGGGTGGCTTCTTCTGGTCCCTGACACACAGAAGCTGTCAAGAGCTCAAACTCTCACAACTGGATCCAACTCTCAGAAGTCCATCACCCATCAGTGCTTCTTGTAGTGCTTAAGGCCAGATTTTCAGCTGGTTCAGATGATTTTTTGGGATCATCAGAATGCCTGACTCTGTGTGGACTACTCAGTCACCCCAAAAATCCTGCCAAGAAGAATAAAGTGCATGGAGGATCTGTGCTGGTAAACCATAGCACTCCATAAACCAGAATAAAGCAAAGAGTAACCTCTGCTGGGACTTCATGCCCCTGCAGAAAAGGTATTGGTTTACCAGTGCCAATATAGTTAGTGAACATGCATCCTTCCATTAAACGTTTCATCACAAACCATGAGACAGCAATCCACCAGAAGCTATACATTTTTTATAACAATCATAAGGGTCCATAAGGTCCATCTAGTCTTTTTTTTTCCCCTGATACAGAATTTTTTGCCAAGAATCAGCTTTCAAATAGTGGAAGCACTGTGTTTCAGGTTGCTGATCAGCCCATTCAAATTTTGCTACCTACTGAGGCCTTCACACTTCCTGAAGGATCTCCTCCGTCTACTTGAATTTTGTGTTTGATGGAAAAGCTCTTCAGCCTCCAAGTCTAAAAAGTGCAGGTTTCAAACATACCTGGTTTTCTTCTGGGTATATCTCACTGTGAAGCCCCAGGGAAAGATCACATGCAATAGGTTTGCACTGGTCTACATGACATTTGCTGATCTGCTGGAATCAGAACTGGAGCTAGTGCCCATCCATGAAACACCTCCCACAAAATGCCTTTTGAAATATAAATGAACCTTGAACAGAGACAATGAGCAAAGCTTCCTAAGGGAGATTTTTCCCCCTACTTGCAGGGGCCAAGCCTACTTGCTTCTGCACTGGTAAACTCCTGAGAAACCTGTATTTACCTGTTACAGTAAAGAAATATGGGAGTGGTCAATCTGCACTTTAGCCCCAAGGCATCTGCAAGACAAAACTGGCTCTGGCTTGTTCAGTTCTGATTCCGGAAAAACAATTAAATTGAATCCTGAACCACCCACAAGATGATGAAAGATGTGCTTTACCTACCTTTGATAAATATTTGGTCACCAAAAATCTGTCACAGGTGGGAACACAGACTCTAGGTTGCAGTTTTCCATGAGCCTGCCTTTTGCTCTGCTGCTCTCCCTTTACTTGACAGTTCCTCATGCCACTACATTTTCATGAAGGGTAAAAATGGGAGTGACCCCAACAAGAGAAACCAAGAAAGGCTCAGGCTAAAATACACACGGGCCTGGCATTAGGAGACTTATTTTAACAGCCCCACTGCAAACTAATAAATTTGTGGTTTCAAAGGAAGTATCTATCTGCCTTAACAACTGCCTTAACACATAGCTGAAATACGATGCAGTTTCTCTTTGCTTCTGGGCTTTTTCCTTTTCCTTAACATGGCAGTGGCTCACTTGCATTAGGCACCAGACTCAAAGAGTGAGTTCATGCAGAAAGAGAAGCATATAGAGAATCACTGTCCACTGACTGAGAATTAACCTTGGGCATACTCCTCTGCATTTCTTTGTGGCTGGTTTGGGGAGTTTCTTGCTCAACTTGCTGCTTTCTCTGAATCTCATTTTCCAACATCCGTACTCTACAAGGACACCTGTACAGGGCACCTCAGTATCTAACTTGGAGCCAGTTAAACTAGACAGCATGATAGACCCTATATCAAAGGGTTACATACTGCAGTGCATAAACCCATTTATGGATTGCTGTCCCACAGAGTTTGTAAGGCACACAGGAAAATTTGATCAATCCCACGTTCATGGCTTTACTGTTTCTAACACTTGAAATAGTAATAGAAAGACAAACTGGGGGTCTGTGAGTATGAACAAACAGTGTAAATTCCTTCTTCAGCTTAAATACTGCAGTCACCACAAGATTTCTGCTGTCATTATAAATCCTTAGTCGTGCAGCTTCCACCCCTCAGCTCTGATATAGTGGAAAATATAGGGAACTAATAGCTTATTACCGTGACCTCTGCGTTGATACTGATGCTTCATGATGCAATTTCTGTGGTTCAGTTAAAGCCATCTTCTCGCTGTAAAATTCCTGTGTTGCATTTGAAGCATTTCGCTCTGATATATTAAGAGCTTTCATAGGTGATAGGTAGCAGCTGAGATAAGATCAATAAATACAAGGCCACTCTACTTGTTCCAGCTTTGAGTTCCTACCTAAAGACAAGCTGCAAAGGGGAAAAGTGTTGGGCATTTTCTTTTTAGTTTCTCTTCCAATGTAAAAGCAGATATGAAACATCTTGACTTTACTTAAGAAATATCAAGTCTTGCTTTCATTTCCTTACTGGAGATTTCTTTTGGAACAAATTCTACTTCTTTTTGAAGGGGTTTTTAAGCCTTCTTGGGATGAAGCTAAGGGAAATTTGACTGTGGTTGCTAAACGCTCAGAGGATAAAGAACACGAGAAATGTAAACTATAGTGAAGAGAGAGTACAGAATTAAGAGTTCTAGGAAAACAAATTAAGTGAAGTTAAATGTAGGATGAAAGCAAGATACTTTTTAGTAAGTATAATGAAAAGCAGAAATATCACATTAGGAAAAACAACCAACACTATTGGCTATCCAGTCTTTTTTAAAATTACATAAAGCAATAACTTTGTGGAGCAAAATCCCCAATCAGTAAGAGAATACTCAAAAGGATTACAAAAATGTCAAGAGATAGTATAAAAGCGAGAAATGGGAAGTACGTATGAGACCATAGACAAGTTACTACTGCCTCAGTATTATAATCTCCCATCCTACTAACCTTGAAATTACAGTCCTGTTGTTTTGCAGAATTACACAGTAGCTGCCTTCAACACAGTATATTTACACAAGCAGAGAATGGGAAATAATTTAAAATCTCTCCCAGTAAAGACAGGCCACATTATAAAATGCGGTTCCTCAATTATGAAAAGAGCTCAACCCAGTTAAACAACAGTATTTAAGATTTATACAGTTCTTTCACTCGCAAATGCTTCACAAATATTATCCAACCTAGGGCTTAAAAGATCTTCCCAGTCCGTGTGCTTTTTGGCACAAGCTGGAGGTTACTGGCCACACAACAAGCTCTGCCTGTGCTCCTTATCTGCTCCAGTGCAAAGTCAGGGTGGTGAGCCCAGTTACTTCCACTGATCTGTATGAGGACCACTCACCTGTACTCTCATGAGCTATTTGGTAGCTGTTGTAGGGGTAGTAACCTCCTTCAGAGGGATGGCAACACCCACAAGGGATGAAACGAAGCAGTACTTTCGAGTGCTCTTTTTTGTATTGCAGGTATGCTCCTGACCTCCCCTTTGAGAGACAAGTAAATATTGTTTCTCCTAATGGAAATAGCAGTCCTGTCTCAGAACTTATTTTGGAGTACCATGGTGGCCAGAAAAATTTCCAGCCTGTTCCCTCTCCTATTAAAGCTATTGACAAGGTGAAATGATGAGTTATTGGTGCTGCATTTTTGCAGCACAGAATTTTGGCAGCAATAAATCTCTGTCCAGACAGATGATGTAATAATCTGAGCTTTCTACAAATGACTTAATGTTTCCTGGTGATTCCTAGAACAGTTCATATTTCCTAATTGAATGAGGAAATGCATGGACTACTTTTCCTTACCATGAATCAGTTTCAGAAAAAGGTTAGATGTTTTTTTAATTGTCTTGTCCTGTCTGGGATGGTAAATTGGTCCAGCTGGTCATAAAAAAATATGTGCAATTTCTCAACCTTTTCCATTTGTGAATTTTTAGGTAAGTTTGTGACTCATACGATATAACCAAATGGAGAAAGACATAAGTCAAAGGGCCAGGTCTGAATCCATACACCCCACCCTTCTGAAGGAGTTTGAGGCAAACTTAATTCCACCAGCATTGGGATTTTGCTAGAGAGACTTTTGTGGTAAAGTCTGGTTCCTTAAAATACACGTGAATACACACAAACGCACACTCATTCTATAATTTGCACCACATCTGTGCATCTCTGTGATTGATTCTTCTAAATCATGAAAATTGCCCAAGGGATACCTGCTTTCTGTTTGGTTGATATAAAGCTTTAATTTGAATGCAGTAATCCTGACAAGTAGTATCTGTAGATTAACAAAAGTCAGGGCTAAGCATCTTTCCTAAGGCTACCCAATGAATTAGGGATAGATTTCTCTAACCTTTATTTCCATTTTTCTATACTTACTGCTTTGCAGCTCTACGTTGCCAAGAACTAATGACTGCCTTGCCCCTTTTGGGTTTCTCTTTTCTTGTTAAGAGTGTACTAATAAACTCATATGTTAGCTTCCTCTTCTTCAGGGCTCATCACTTCATCATCTCAAAGAGAGAAAAGCTTGAACAGAAACAACAGAGCTGAATGCCTTGAACCTTAGGGATAGCAATATCTGGATTCTGTCTCTGTGTTTTGTAACTCACACCTCTTTGTAGCTTTGAGGAGTAAACTAAGTAGATTGCCTCTGTATCACATTGTTGAGACAGCAGCCAAGCTAGCCAAGTTATTCTGTCTTCATGTAAATGCCTTGCTGCAAGAAACAAATCAAAACTATGGAGATCATCTGGGAAAGCTACCTGTTCTGCAGGGCAATGCATTTTACCATTATGAAGAAACTGGTGTGGGGAGAATATACATTACATTTCATCACTCTCCCCTCCTCTCCCACCTATTTCTAGCTGGCCCAGCTGAGTAAATTGCATGAACACATTGCTGATAGTAAGGCATCAAGAAAATATTCTGTGATGAGTTACTGTATGAAGTTCATAGCTAAACAAAATGATCCCTACTTCCCTGTGCAAATAAAATTTACTGAAATATTGCACTTCTTGTTTGCTGATTTCTATAAAATTCTATGAAATGACAGTGATGGGATTAGCTAAAAAGCAGGATCCACCCTTTGCATCCCCTGAAATGTTTGCAGGATGCTCCCCTCCAGGGATCAGGTCACCTTTCGCTTGACTGAACAACAATGGCAGTTCTTAAATTTTGGCAAAAAAACACCTCATCAAGATCAAATATTTAAGTCTCTATGTCCATTTAAAGACATATGTTATATGGTCCTTGGAGGACACGACGCAAATGAAATCAGAGGATCTATACACAATTTTTCATGACAACTTCATTCCTCATTCGGATAAACGTGACAGGGCTTCTGGGAACTTCAACAGAAATAACTCGACATTTTTTTCTACGATTAATTCAGTAATGGGTCATGGATATGGCAAAGAGTGAGTGAGCATCAATGATTGTATTTAGATTAACCGCCAGGACATTAGAGCTTACACCATCCAAACTGGAAATTCAATAACATGCTCCATCTTTCCCCAGCCCAGAACCAGCCCACACCTTCACTGTGCTGCACAGTCCCCATCAGCTCTGCAGGCAACTGCCAGAGTCAACCTCGGTACCAACCGCAGCTATGGGTCAGCGCCTACAAGGAGTCAGACAGATGCTGCCTCAACAAACCCAGAGATGCACATGCTACAACAGGAGAGCCCATACGTTCACAGGAAAGCTGCTTACTCTCACTCCTCAACAAGGAGGCTGTCCTTTAGCATATCTTCTGAAGACACATGCTAATTTCCTTAGTGCTGGTCATATTTCTTCCAAAGTCAGGTAAATTTTCAAGAGCTCCTTTTGTGAAGGTGTTTATAGGACTGGCATTGAGTACAACATAAATCGCCTGCTGTTGGTCCCCTGCACCTGATATCTGTTGTGAACTTCGAGCTTCTCTGGACAGGAAAAAATTATCTCCAATATCTAGAGAAAGGCTCTGTCCATAGGCAGAGCTATAAATAACAACAACTAATTCAAGTCAGTGCCTATGCTGTGTTCTCTTTAAACAGATGGGGAAGTGAATGAGTAATGAAAATGTGGTCAGTAGTATTTATTACTGAGTTGTCTTCCTCATTCTATCAGTTATTGCTGCAGGAGGCCCACTGCTCCATGCCTTGCTTCCTCTCCCGTCCTTCCAAAAATAAGCTGCATTGAGGCCAAAAGTTATTCTACTTGTTCCCAGCTTGCAGTTAGGAAAGTGTGATGAAGATCCATTCCTAAGAGAGAAAGGGTTCTTCTGTAGCAGACTTTTCCTTTCAGACCATAGCAACGATGCACTGAATGTCCAGGTCAACAATTCCCATCCCCGCGCCACAACAAAAACAGGATTTCTTAGATGCAGCCCCAGTAGACTGGCATATGTGATGCTAGATGTTGGACAGTTAGAATGACAGAGACATCCTGTAAACTTTTCCTTCTCAGCTAACAAATATGTGGGACTCGTTGCCTTCATGGTGTGAACCATGTGTTTGTGTGCATGGTGGCACTTGGCATTAAGCTCTGACTTGCCCTCTCCATAAGCAGTGGGGTTCTGCAGTAAGGTGTTCATCCCCATAAGCACTCACAGCCTGAAAGCAAGTGGACTGGGGAAGACATTCCAAAGTCAGGCTAATTAGGGAAAATGGAGTTAATAATTTCTTTACCTAATTGGTCTCCTTAACATTTCACATAGTCACATGTTTTTTCAGATGATTCAACTAATTGATAATGTTTTGCCCTACATTTAGGGCACAATGCCAGAAAGAAATTCTCTTGACTTTGACTAAATCCTGCCCTATCGACCAGCACAAGCTTGCATAACCAGCTTTGCTTTAAGCTTTCATTACACAACTTTTTTGAAAGTAAAAATCACCAACAACTTATTGCATTTCTAGTTCCCTTTAATTTCAAGTGTCTTAGCTCAACAAGACCTGCAATTTGGCTTGCTCTTTCTTTCACCCTCTTATGGTGGTTCTACTAGTCAATTTTCCTTACAACATAGTCCTTCTCTGTATTTTTAATTAAAATATTATCATTAAAATGCACGTAGGTGAAGAGACTTGAAATGTGTACAAGAACTCCTTTCTCTTCTAAAGAATAACTTTGAAGAATAGATATTGTGGTGATAAAATACATCAATGAGAGAGAAGAGCCAATGTGTAAGTAAGTGATGCGATTGCTGCCCTCAGCACCATCACTAAAGCTGTAACTTAGATGTGCACAGAAGTTGTGGAAGCTTCATCCCACATGTGATGTCAGTAGGGAACAACCCCACCGCAGGAACAGGAAGGCAGAGGTGACAGCTGGTTGGAGGAGCAGCATTTCTTGACTTTAACAGTGTAGGACTGAACTTCAGCTGTAAACCGTAACTAGGTAAGTGTTGCCATGTTCTTTCATTAATGATGATCTGGATGGTGCCTGCTTCTCTTAATACATTACCTGAAAAGATCTTATTTTGGCAATAATGAGGAGTATTTCTGAATACTTTTTAAGAGAGCTTGAGAAACTGGGTTAAGAGTTTTAGTGCCAGTTTTAAATATTACAATAGCTTGATCTTTTGTTAATCACTTTTACATTCAGGAGCTGTCTCTCTAATGACATCCTTTCCTGGCAGATCTCAAAACCAGTTTAGAGGTGTCACTTTAAGAAGGGTGTGATGAAAATTCCACAAACAAAGGGGTGTAGTCTTGTGTGAGTTATAATATATCTAATTGAGATGCATTTGTTGTTTTTATTTTTGATTGCCTCACTGATGTTACAGCACACCTAAGAATATTATTACAGGCAAGAGCAGCAGAAATTTGTCACCTGCTTCATGCCATTGCATACATGCAGCCAACCAGTTCCTGGGATCCTAGCCTGGTTATAACTGATGCATTTTATGAACAGCAAGCTAATCTTGCAGGTCTCAGGCTATTTGCCTTTCTTATCAGTGCTTGTATCTATCTGCTTCATGAGGTAAGTGGCAACTTCATGTGGCAGCTACCAAGTTGCTGTAATAAAAGGAGACTTACCACTGTTCTGTAAAGAACTGGTACATTAGGCTACTTGCTCTGGCTTAAATAAGGCATTGCATGGTGCTTTAGACATGAGGGGAGGAAATTATGCCAATTTAAAACAAAATCAGGAAGTTTTACCATTAGATAAGTCAAAATTGCTGGACCAGATGTGGTAGCACTTGAAGTATGAAGTAGTTTTATCAATAGGCTACTTATGAATTATTCCTTGGTGAATGTTCTCTTTTTGAGGGAGTTCTTAAGTGGTTTTTTTGCAATTCTATTAAATTCAAAATAGTTCTTGGACAGGGTAATAGCACAATGGCATAAATTCTGCCTACTTGTATTATTTGCAATGGCATAAGTTCTGCCTACTTGGATTATTTGTGCTGCATCATTATATTTTTGAAAGTCCAGCTCAAGAAATGTGATATTTACTGGCAATGGAAGTAGCTTTTCATCTTCTTTTCACCTAATCAAGAGTAATACAGAAATGCTGCACTAGGCTGCAGACAATTATTTGTAAGGTAGTGATAGTTTGTCCTTTGACAAGATTAGCTCTGTTCACATAGCTGGTAGAATATGAATCTCATGCTTAAAATACAGCATGTGAAATCAAATGAAGAATCGATATAAAAAAGCAAGCTCAAAAAAGCACAAATGTAGTGATCACTTGGCTAAAATTAATGGTGTGGCCTAGTCTGACAAGCCAGAACAGTATTAGAATAAAAACCCCCCTTGAAATAGATTTTTTCTTGAGTGAGGAGAAAGTAGAGGTGGTTGCAGTGTTTCAGTTTCCCCAATATTTTGTAGAGGACTTTAAGGAATTCTTTTAACATCTATTTTAATAAAATAGACAGGGCCTTCCGGAGGGGGGAGGAACAAGCAGAGCACTCTGATTAGCACCTCTTGTGATGAAACTTATATTACTGTGCACCTGAAGTTAGTGTGGAGAGTCACAGCTTTGGATTTTGGCCTAAGCACCCCAAACCATTGCGTGCCTCAGTGAACAGAAGCATTCAGTGAAGTCCAATTTCACTAAATGTTTTATCTAAATACCTGCTTTCCCTAAAGTATGTTCTGTGCCTGTTTTGGCAGAAACTGATGTCTAATAAATATCATACTAAAAAAGCAAAATCAGATGAGACCAGATGAGAGCAAAACCAACCTCACGGACAGCCTAAGAAACACATTGACAGCAGTTCAATACCTGTGTCCAGTTGCCAGAAAACCTCTAATGGTCAATAAAGGGCAATAAAAGGCCTGACTAAATAAATGCACCATTCAGTGTGCTTTCAAGAGCTCTAAAGTCAGACTCTGGTATATCTCTTAGGGAAAAAAAGATCTCTTAGCCAGATGCCTTAACAGGAATGCATTACACTAGTCCTAGAGCTCTGCAGAAAGCTTCCAGGTGATCATAGAAGCTGAGAGCAGTGTGACTGAGCTGAACTTTACAGTATTCATAGGAATACATGGGAAAAAGGAGTTTTCAGATATGTTCAGGGCTATTAGAGATTGCAGCCAACAGCATTTACAGGGAATAGTAAAGACGAAAGCATCTCTTGCTGGTCATTACTGAAGAGCATTTTGGGCATCATCAGCTGCAGAAGCAACTCACAGTACCAGCTATGAGGTTTAAACTGTTACTGGTGGATTAATAGCTTTGAAACATAAAATACAAATGCTTTCAAAATGAAAAGAAGGGATTTGAACCTAAAGAAAAGCAAATGTCACTGGATCTCCTTAGTCTACTCTCCTACCTATGACTGATGTCCTTTGACCTCAGTAGGTGTCCTACTCATGTGCAGACAGCCACATGATAAGCAAATATTACTTGCATAGAAAGCCATTTCCCAGAGCCGCTTACAAAAAGGATCACATAGCATTTTTGGCATCCTGTAAAGTGGACACTCATTAAAGTAGCATAGTTATTTAAAAAGATAAATTAAAGAGAAAAAAAAACTACTTGGAGGGGAGTTACAAAAATCAGCCAAACTCTCCTCAGCAGTGGCAGATGGTATAAGAAGACGTGGAGACCACAAACTGTTCTGGGAAGTCCAGATTGGACATTAGGATATGTTTTTGGTGGGAGGGTGGAAAAACACTGGATGCCCTTGGAGGTTTTCAGGACCTTGATAGACAAGATGACCTTTTGTAGTGTTGGTGGTAGCCCCAGTTCAAGTGGGCGTTTAGACATAATGATCTACAGAGGTCCCTGCCAGCCCAGGGTCCACTTCTGGGTTCCCCAGTATAAGCAAGACACAGGTGTACTGGAGCAAGTCCAGTAAAGGGCTGCAAAGATGACTAAGGGACTGAAGCATCTGTCATATCAGGAGAGGCTGAGAGAGCTGGGATAGTTTAACCTGGAGAAGAGAAGGCTCAGGGGGCACATTATCCATGTTTATAAATACCTGATAGGAAGATGTAAAGAAGACAGAGCCAGACTCTTCTCAGTGGTATCCAGTGAACAGACAAGAGGCAATGGGCACAAAATACAAAGGATTCCATGTAAAGACAGGAAAAAACTTTTACAGTGAGGGTGGGCAAACACTCCAGCACTGGCACTGGTTGCCCAAAGAGGCTGTGCAGTCTCCATTAGTGGAGATATCCAAAACCCAGCTGAACACAGCCCTGAGCAAGCTGCTCTAGTTAACTTTCCTTTCAGTGGGGGGCTGGAATACAGGAGCTCCAGAAGGGCCTCCCAACCTTATCATTCTGTGAGGCTGTGACTCTGATTTCTGCAGCTTTTGTTGTGTCAGCAGTATGTCCGCTGGTATGACTGCAATGTGTGGTTAATTCTTGGCTGTTCATATAGTGTAATACCTGAGTTGAGGCTTAACCAACACACACACAAACAGACACATGGGCTGGCTCTGCAGAGAGCCAGAGTGGGACAACGAATGTAACATCTAAGGTGCATTTCTGTGTGGATGGTGCTACGTTTTCCCAGGATGAGCTGGGTTTAACAGCTTTTACAGATCAGAGTTCAGGCTAGTAAACTCTTCTGGCTTTAGCTGCATTCTGGTCCTGGAATTGGAAGCACTGTGCATCTTGATGCAGAGACACCTTGGCCACTCCTCATCTAGCTTAGCCTCACTTATTTTCATACTGAGTATGGGCTGTCTCCACTTGGAGATACTTTCCTTTCTCTAAATTCTGTTCTGTATCTTTTCAGGTTTCAGATTTTTTCATGAGAACATGCCCTCTGCTACACTGTGTAATGTAATGGGAAGCTAACAGTGTGTTCATTTCCAACACCACAGCTCCTGAACGCTTTCTTTTTCAGATCAGCAGAACGTGGTGCATATGACATTATATTGAGGCCAGCCTATGCTGACTTCTCTATGGGAGGAGAAGAGGCTTCTGCCTCTGTAAACTCTCTGTCTCTGGAGTCCATGTGAAAATGAACATGCATACATCTTTAGGCATGGTAAAACAAGAGGAAAAGAGTGCAGTAATGATTTGCATTATGGTGTACGACAGTGAAAAGGATGTTGCATCCTCTTTAGTCCCTACAGTAAAGTCCATCCTCAGCCTTTTTCGGGAGTGTAGCTGCTATATAAAGCCAAAGAGCATGGAAACAAGAACTGTCCTACTCATGTCCAAATGAAAAATGACACCTTCTTTCAGCTCTGCTTTTATGCTGAGAAATACTGGCAATTTGGTCACGGGGTCAAAGATTGCCTTTAGCCCACCATGCCCTGCCTTGCCAAGGCTCTTTTTCTCCCCCCGTCTCTGCTTGGCAGGAGAGAAAGAGGAGGAGGAAGAGCTTGGCAGGGCCCTAAGGGTACCAATAGGCCTTAATTGTCCAGTCCAGCCTCACCTGGGGCCTCTACCCACAGCCTCTCCCAGGGACCATGGGGCTATTTAAGCTCAGACCTGGGCTTCAGACCTTGCCAGAGCTACACTGTAGGTGTGCCTGTCTTTAGTTTTAACTGTGCTGGCCATGGACCCCCTTGATCTGGACCAGGCCTGACTGCAGACCTGCAACATTGCTGTGGACTTGCTTGGTGGTCACTGGCTGATTCTGACCCTCATTATTGACACTGGACCTAATCCAGACTTGCTAACTCATGTTCCCTCGGGCCTGCCTCATCACCATGGACTCGCTTGATGATCTGGACTCCTGGTTGACCCCAGCTGTCATCCCCAGGGCTGCCCTGCACACCTTGCTTGGAGACAGTGGGACAGGGCCTGGCTGGTGAGGTCCTGGTCCTGCTGGCCATGGTAACATGCTTGGCTTCCCATCCCTTGGGGAGCAGCTGGCCCCTGCTGAGCCCTGACAGATCAGGAAGGAGAACTGGTGGTGCACACATTGTTGCCTACTGGGGAAACCTTACCTGGGCAGCTGGTTAGGCACACATGGAGCTGCACAAGACTTGCAAGCTCTATAAGTGGGGAAAAATGCAGCTTGTGAGAATGTCTGACATGGTTGCACTTCTTGGAGAGAGTGGGACAAAACTATAGCAAGCCAAAAGGAACATGTGCCTGGTGAAAATGTCCTAGACTATTCAGAGTTGGCCCTAAGTAACTAGCTCCCCCTCTCCATTAGCAATTTATGGAGTTATATCTTACTAGCAGCTGCTTTGCCACCACTGCTCACATCAAGAAAATAGGATATTATGTCCACAATATGCCTGTAAATGTGTGAAAAAGGCTCCAAACTGGGGCCCTGTCAGTTCTAGAGAACAAAAGACTAACAGAAGAGACACAGAGCATTCCTTTTCAAAGACATGTCTCTTCTGAAAGTCTTTCAAGAGTTCGTCTTTCTTCTGGAAATATCTTTTGAGACTTTTTCCTTCATGTTCTGTCTCTGTGAGCCCATAACACTTTGGCCTGCAGAGGTGAAAGCTTTACGTTGTGACTTCCAAGAATGACTTGGTCCATAAGCTGTAAAAGCCTTGTATAGCACGTGTGTGTGCATGCTGATGCTGGAGACATGGATCTGACTCTTAGTTCACTGTGTATATTTGACCTAATTTTAAATTTGGCACTGCCTTGGCACTGCCAGCACTCTACTGGCAGCAGGCTGGAGCTCACAGCAAGCTGCCAAACTATCCCGATAAGGAGGGCACCTGCAGAGGTGATTATCTGAACTGATCTATGGGCTACTCTGTCTAGGCTGCTTCCTATCATCAGTGTCCCAGGGCAGTTAACCTGTGAGAGTCAGGCTGGTACTTCAGCAGAGGATGCATGGGGCCAGAGCTAGTGTGGCAGGGAGTAGGGTCCCCTCTGTCCAGTAGAAGAGGAGCAGCAAGCCCAGTTTCCCAAGGTGCTCTTGCTCTATATCTGCTACTTCCCTTGCTGACCACCTCCTGGCAGAGGTGGGAAGCACCCAGCCAACTCCAGCTCCTCCTCTTTGAAGCAGAAGAAAACCCTCATTTTGCTTCTGCAGCTGGGATGCCTGGAGACAACTCTGTTGTCACTAGTTTCCAGGTTGGATAGTTTAAAACTTGCTCCAGGTTATCTACATTAAAGTCCAGTCACAGAACTGTACAGAGGTCAGCAGTATAGACTTACTCTGTAACGCAAGTGAAATGATACATGATGGTCAAACTGACAAATGAGATTTCCCTCTGTCCACTAAACAGTGGAAACAATAAACATACAAACAGGACATGGCATAATGAAAAAGTGAGCAGCCAGACAAAAATATATTCACTTAAAGATATAAAACATATGTTCTCTAAATCTTAGTAATTTTGTATATTTTTCACTAGTAGGTAAGCTTGGAAAGACCTCAATGACCCTCAATGAGTTGGGGGTTTGGGTGTCTTTTCAGTTTTTAAAGAGTAAATATCACATGTTCAAGTCTAAGCTAGACCAGGAGCTGAGACAGAGACAGTTCATGATAAGGAAACATCTCCATCTCTGCTCGTACTGCTATTCACCACTGGTGTCTGTGGGCTTTGACTGAGGCCTGGAGTGACAGAATATTGTGCAAGTTCAGAGAAAAAAACCTTGAAAAAACAGAGACAAAATGAGCACCTTTGAGTGTGTATCTTCATTTGTCTTCAGTTATCATCTGTAGCAGGCAATAAGAATGACAAGTGGGAAAGGGAAGAAGGCCACTAACAAGAACTTCTTACATATGTTTGTATGTCCCTAACTTGGAAATAATAGTCCAGTGAACTGTATAGTCCCCACAACTGAAGAAATCAGATTTTTGTCTATTGCTTTTGGAAGTTAAATGCTCTCACTTTATTTCTTAGCTGATATAAATTGCTGAAATATGCAGAATATCATCCCTGAGCAAGATAACAACATGAAAAACTACAAGAAGCTAGAGATAGCAAAGGAGGAGTAATGTATATGCAGCTGGCAATCCCTGATCTGTGGCTACACTAACAAGATAATAACATGAAAAATGGCAAATAAGAAACATATGTAACAAAAGAGGGGTTCTGACAAAATGGAATCCATGACTCAGGTAGAAATTATTAACGCAGCGATATGATAAGCACAAAAAAGAGTAACAGGAAGGATGGTGGGACAACAGTTAACCAGTGTGGGTTGCTTATTTGGGAGGGGATGAGCGTCGGAAAGAGGAAGAACCTGGGAGGGTGAAAAGGGGACTGTAAGGGAATGCAAATGATGTAACAGGGACTGACTGGAAGTACCTGCAACACCCCTGCACTTGATCTCTGCAGTTCAGAGGACAATAAACCTGCTGTTTCCACCTTACTCATGTCTGACTTGCTTCCTTGGTCAGGAGGGACCTGGCATATTTTTCCTTGTCAGGGCCTTCAGTCCTTGCCCCAGTTATGCTGTAGATATTCCTGTGCCCAGCCCTGTCTCTGGCACTGTTTCCCAGTTGGATTTCTGATCCATGATGTAGGTAGCTTGTATCCTGTCTCCTGGACAGACCTCAGGTCTACGTTGTAGTCTTGTCTCCAGTTCTGTCTTGTGCTGTTCCTGACTGGACTCCCTGGACAGATTCCAGACCTCACCATCACCTTGCCTTGCCTGGGACTGTCAATGGGTGCTGCACACCCTATTCACATACTGTAGGACTGTGCCCTGGCCAGCGAGGGCATTATCTGTGCCGTGGTCACCCTTGGCCCCAGCTTGTCCTCTCTCATGGAGAAACCCTGCTCTTGCTGCTCCCTGACTCTACCTAACATCAACAAAGGAAGACCTAGAAGGTACCACCTAGTACCACCATCACTTCACATCTTTGTCTCCTAGCATAAATGAAATTACTTTCTAAATTACCTTCTGGATCTTATTTATTGCAACGAACATTTTTGAAAAGTGAGTTTATGTATTCTTCTCCCCCTTCAACATATTTGACCAGCAAGGTTTGTTCACGTCTGAAATGTTTTCTTCCAATAAGAAATTTCTCCAGCATCTCTGAAGAATTTGGTTGGTGTTTGCTTTTGTCACATCTTTCCTTTCCATATTCACTGCCATGATGTTTTCTTAGCATACAATACTTAGGGTGCAGAACCAAAGGCTTCGGTTGCCTGATATAGTTGCTCCATGGGTCACTCCTCTGCCTCTACATGCAAAAGGAGGGGACTCTCATTAGAGGAGGGATTCCTAGTTAGTTCAGCTGATGAAAAATTGCCAGCTAGTGAAACAACCCTAATGTATGCAATATCTTTGGAAACAGCCTTGGAACTATTGTTTTTACTAAGAAATGCTACTGTCCCAGGGAGACAGGAGACTAGCTAAAATCATAAGAAACCTAAGAGAGTTTTCATCCATGCTTACTCTTTTTTGTATGCACTCCCTATCACCAGGCTGCTTGCTTTAATAGACCCTCACAAATCTAAGATAGATATTTGACTTCTTCTTGTCCTTCCAAAGCTACTCTCTTTTGTCAGTAATCCTTCTGAGTACACTGATTTTTTCAACTGTTTTGAGTTAACTCAAGTGGTCAAGCTGTGGCCATGCATGGCTAATTATACTGGAAGGAGAAAAATGAGTACATTGATTAACATTCTGTTCCCTTTGGAGAGACTAGGAAATTACTTTGGCAGCTCCAGATTCACTGACACCCTGCTGGCAGCTTATTGTCCATGTTTTCTGAATTGCAATCATTTTTGAAAAATGTGGCTGATCCTTCACTGTTGACTGGGAGGGTGAGAACAGAGGTCCAGGGATTTGATGTCTGATGCTGTTTTAAAAAGCTTTTCTTCACTGGGGCCCCCTGCGGCCTTTCTCCATAGCGGACCTGAGCATTGCAGGCTTAATTACTTGCTCTGTTTCCATTCGTGCACAGCAGCCTCCACACAGGGCTCTGTGTTCCTGAGGACTCCAGAAGAATTTTGTCGGACTTGACAACAGTCAGAGAGATCCAGCATTATACAACTGGTCCTGCTAAACATGCCTGGGCTGACTGCTCTACCCCTCCATGACATTATACTTATTAAGAGACAATGCAGAGAAGGCTCTGGAATAAGTGCACAGAAAACAGGAGATCTTTTGTTGGCTTATATTAAGACCTTAAACATATATTTTTTCTTTAGGGTTCTGCCTTGTCTTTGTCAGACCCAACAGTTTTCTTCATGCTGTGACAATTAATTGGATTATTTTCATTTAAAGATCCAAGCCCACAAGATAACTGGAATGGAACGGAATTGTTTTCCTTTCTCTGCTCTCCCTCATTAGTAGTCTAAACAAGTGTGAGGCTGCATTAAGTTTGTAACTATTTTGTTAGCTTGGAATCACTTTCTTCTCTTCTGCAGATGGAGACTGTGCTTAGATCATTATATTCCAGTGTGTGGCTGTGGTATATTGAAAGTGAAAAGGCTAGTTATATAATTTGTGTTTTCAATTACCTTGATAGTGGAAAAGAAGGACAACAAAGGTAAGCCTCACAAAGAAGAGCAGCAAAAAAGAAAGGAAATTACAGCATGTTTACATATTTTTTACTACAAAAGTAGCATAAAAGGCTACCTAATCAAATCTCTGTGCTGAGAGACTAAATTGGGAAGATGATAGTATCATTGCAAGCTCTGCCTGCAACACAGGTGAGACTTCAAAACGTCATCCCATTTATTATGTATGTCTTCACAAGGTGATTGTCTCAATTTCTTATGGGTTTGACCTACAAATGCAATGGTTGACCAGTTCCTCTCCTTAGTAAACTTTGAAAACTATTACTGAAATGCTAAAACTGTTGCTGAAATGCTCAGAGTAGTTAGCACTTCATTTGGAAACCTTCAGAGGGTCGCTTTTGAGATGAATGGGAGAAGCACACACTCATCTCTGTGTTTGCATCACACACTGACTGAACATTCAGGCAGATACCCTACTGCGTAGGGCAATAGCATGTAGCTGTTACTTGTTCTTTATTGACATTAAAACTTAAGAATGCAACTGATCTTGCTGGCATAAGCCAGTACACTCGACATCTTCACGTGCCAGATTTAATTACACTGACTGTGCATGTATGTGCTTGTGTGTATGACAGACAAATGGATAGAGTCAGAGACCCCATAACATTTATGTCAACCAAGAACTGATTCTTGATAGTTTATCAAGACTTCACCAGCAGCACAATTCATCTTTTACTAGAAAAAGAGTACATTTTCTGGATATTTATAGGGACTGTATGAGAGACATGAGGAAACTGATTCTTATACCCCCATTTCAAATCAGAATTACACTTTGATTTTGAAATGTTTTGTCTAGAAACTCCTACTTTACATTAGATGATACATGTAGTTAAGGAAATTTGTGAAGCAGCCAGCTTATTTAAGAACTGACTTTTGCCCAGTTGTGAACTATTATTTTTATATCCCTGTAGATTTTTACTGCATTTAATTGATGTGTGAGAAATACCCAGACCTCAAGAGCTGACAGCTCTGCTCCTGCAAAGAGTTTTCTCTCTCTTTTCTCTGCATAGCAGAGCCAAAGTTTACTGTTTACTGCCAAGGTTGGAGAAGTGCCCTTTCTGCAACCTTGGCTGTAAACAGCACCTTCCTCACTAGCAGCCTATAGCTTTGAGGGAGGAGCAGAGGTATAGCAAAAGCACAGTTATGGTAGAAACAGCAAAGGTTCAAGCACTTGGCTTCAGTGCTGGCTGAGAGGCAACACCTCTCAAGGGAGGACCACATTAGTGTTAAAAATTCAGAGGAGACTTCTCATGTTATTAAACAGCAAGCAATACGGAAAATACCCCTATACTGTTCAGTAGGGAAGCATCAATAGTGAAAGACATCACAAGGACATGCTTCACACGCACTGGAAACAAAGGAGAAGCTGTGCCAATTTGTTAGTGGGTTGAGGAAATCTAGTAGGAATGAGCGGGGACAGTCAGGTACTGCTAAGGGGACTTAGGGAACAGGAAGGACTCTAGGGAATGGAGCTGGAAGACAGTGAGGGAAAGGACTGGAAATGTAAATCAAGAATGCAGCAGAGTAGGGAATGCAATCCCTACTGAATCCCTTTGTGTACATATTTAGGATGGAGTTTTCAGGCTTTCAATTATTCCATTGAAATGGAGGGTAGTGGGGGAACAAGGCAGAGGAAATTAAATAACCAAAGCACTTGACTAAACCCCAGGATTTCATCACCATCTTCTCCTTCTTCTTTTCCGGACCCACGGTTTTGTGAGTTTTGTGAAAGTTTGGGAGGGGAGAGCTGATTTAAGACTTTTGAGCACTTAAGAGTTTGCAGTGCTGCAAGTCTCGGATTAGCTTAGCTTTGGGTAAGAAATACCTCCAAAGTTCTTTCTGGTGATCCCTTTACACTGCCCTTACTTCTTCCATCATGGAAACTAACTGCAAGTTTTGACTCCCCTGTAACTGACCATCCATACATGAAGATGTCAAGAGGAAGAGAGGCCAGAAGTCCATGGCTGCTTCAGGCAGGAAGCTTGTCACCTTACGTAGGCAAATTTCAGCCCCATTCTGTGTGACCAGACACATGACCCTATCCTGTGACCTGAAGTGTGGTGTTCCGAGTTACAGCAGAAGAAATATGACAGGTCCAATTCCAGTCAGGTTAGTCTCCATGCCCGCTGTGCCTATTTTGTTGTCCTTGGTTTTCCTATGAGAGCTACACTATGCTGTGATGCCAGCCATCTCTTCCTAGCAAGAACGTCCTCTCCCTAGGCTGTTCCAGAAGACCATGTTCAATGGGATAGCTCTTGTGAGTATACAGGCTTCAGTACCAGGCCCTAAAATAGATGCATTAGGGTTGAAAAACAGAACAGAATGTAACAGCAAGTTGCATCATTTCGTTTACATCTTGTTCCAGTTTCTTTTTTCTTAATTTATTTTAAGAGCTTTATGTCAGACACAAAAGCAGGACTAGATAGCCGTATAGCAAAGACAAGCAGAAAGCAAATGTTAAGTAAGAAGACAGACTGTGTGGTAAGCTTGCAATATACAGATGATCTCCCATGTATCAGGATAATGTGAAAATAACAATGGATCTAGCAAAGAATCTGCAGAGAATCTTTGCTAAGATGAAAAACGCGTATGGTCACTCCTGAAACAGCGTAACAACAGACCAAATACATTAACTAAGAATAAAGTGTCTGAAGACTAGGAGTATTTTTGTTAAATATATTATTTTGTATCTCTGGGGTTGACTGGAAAGATTGTCAACTTCATTTTTCTCTAGAATTTTAAAGAAAGGACAATGCTGACTATGCTAACTGATGAAGAATATTGAGCTTCCTTAATAATTAAAAATAGTTGTTAATATTAGTTAGTGGTTTTGCTAACCTTTTTGTTCCAGACTTTCCATGTTACTTTGTTTATGGAAAAAGATCATGTACTAAATATGTCTCTTGCAAGTCCACCAAGGATTTTCTCCAAAGAGAATCCAGGAATAATATTTTAAAAGATGACGTTGTCTAAGGGAACTCAGCTATAAATATTTTAATTGCTTACAAAATGAATCAAATTTGTCACATCCTTAACTCCTGCATGAGGAATTTGGTATCTGTGTGCCAGGAAGAACCATGCTGTAGCTTCCAAATTGCCTGCAAAAGTCACAGCCAAGCCAGAAGTTCTTGCTAAAAAATAATAAAACTTACATAGGAAAGAAGGAATTTAAATGGTATTGAAAATTGGCAAAATACTGGTTTTGGAAGGACATTTGTGAATTGCTAAGACGTTCAGGATATGAGTTGACAGTCTGTAAGGTGACTATAGTAATTTCCTTGATTTTGTATAGCTGAATGAGTTGCTTTGTTCCTTAGACTACATATATGGAAACACAAATGGTTTCCCAGTGACATAGATGCTATTAATATACAGAAAATTATCTGGGCTTTCAGGAAAATATAAACAATAACTTTCTAAGAAGGGGTGTTGAGGTACCAACAGTCTGTAGTTGCCTGTGTGGAACAGAGCTGGATTGTTGCAAATGCCTTCAAAAGGCACCTCGTTTAAAAATTTAACTAAGGTTACTTACTTGCTGACCTTGCTTAACTTTGTTACTATTTTTAAGAGGCATAGCAAACAGTGTATTCTGCCTTCAAATTAACAAGTGAGGCAAGGAGTATATGCCCCTGAATAAATTGATGGTTCATCCACACCTTGAATAGTGAAATTCAAGTCTCTTTACTTCCAAAAATGTAATAGAAATTAAGAATGTTCAGAGATGGGAAATAAGCATGATGAAAAGTGTGGAATGGCTTCCAGGCTAGGACTCTTTAGTCTGGAATAAAGACAACTGAGAAGGTAAGGGATATAAAATAAAAGAGTAACGCTGCCAGAATGTACATGGATTGATAGTTCACTGTCTATGCTGATACCCAAACCAGGAGCCACACCGAGATGCTCTCAGGAACCAGGTCCAGGACAAGCAAAAGGAAGTGATTTTCACACAACAGACTGTGGAACTCCCATTTTCTGGGAATGCAAGATGTTTACAAGGTTTTACAAGGATACTACAGAAGCACTTGGAAGAGCAACCCCTTGGAGTTACTATTTAGACAGACCACATCAGGCTCAGGATAGGTGGAGGGTGGGAGGGTTTTAAAGGTATCCATCGTGAATTTTTGCTGTTCTTCCTTTTCCCTAGGTGTCTGCCCGTGATCACCGGGAAGACAGAAATGTGACCTAGATAGAGCCTGGGTCTGATCCAGTGCAGACATTCCTATGTTGTTACGTCTTTTTAAATATTGGTGACAGTTTCCTAAATATGGAGCCCGACCTAGGAAGCAACCAGGTGAGTAATGTTACTTCTGTGAATAGTCTCACAGAAGTAAACCCAATCAATGTCAGTGTTACCTAAGTCTTCAAGAGTTTGCAGGACCGAGATCTTCTTAATTGTTTAATTCAACTGTGAAATATTGCACATGAAGTACAACCATACGTGCCTCCTTCTAAGTTTGCGTTCTGCCAACTAAGAAATTACATTTTCTTCTATGCTGCAGCATTTTCTAACTATTTGATTCACTACTGTGCCCCACAGGAATCAAGCAACTAAAGACCTACAGTACATTCAGCAGGGATGAAATCTTGTCAGAATTGTATAATAGCATGGTGAATGTCATAAAATGGACTAAAAGATTTGCGTTTTTTCCTGGCCTTCTATGTATTAAACAAAAAACCCAGGTGCTTTTGTTATTTAGGCAGATCAGGGAGTTACAAGTAAAATTTGGTTTAAAAATAGTATCAACAGCAGCTAAAAAATAATAATAAGACAGTGGAAAATCTGTGTGAATGTTTCTGTATGACTTGCACTATGCTTACCTAGCTCTGCATTATTTCTCGACCAGTCTTAAAAGATTTGGTATTTTTGGCTTATTTTGAAGAAATACAACTGGTTTATATTGTATAGAAAAACAGTAAGAAAGCAAGAAAGGAAAGTCAGAATTGATTCCTAAAATTACATTGATTAAGTAGTTAGTTGCAAACTACTTTTAATGCCTCCTGTGAATTAAACATTTATAGGTTATTTCTGATGCTGAGAAGGACCTTTCATAGTTAAGCAAACCCAGAATTTTTCCAAGAGACATCTCCAGCATGACTCTGATATAGCCATTTGTATTTGTTACACCAGTTGACTGCAGAAGAAAGAAATGTATGTCAAAACCTCACATAAATGTCCTTTCAGAGACAAGATAGCCCTCTTTTGAATTACAATAATGAGGACAATATTGTTTTGGTTTGCTACAGACCTTCCCCTAAGTTTTTTGAAGGCTTCAGATGTTCAGTGGAATTTGACAAGAGGTATTTAGGCTTTTGTGTTCGCCTTTAATTGCTGCGCACCAGGGTGAATCTTGATGCTGCAGCCGGAACCGGCTGAGCAGAGGGTGCAGAACCCTTTGCTGCTTGTTGCAACTTGCAGGATGGAATATTATACAGTGTGTACAAGTATGCACATTTAGAGCAAAGATTTTGTTTCAAAATGTTTTTCTAAGTCCTATGCCTGGCAACTTAAAGAGATGTTGCCCTTCTACACAGTGACTAGGTTCTTATACCTCTAAATTAAGGGCTAACTCTGCAAATATACACAAATAGAAGTTATTGGGTAAACACTGCTGTTTACAACTGTTAAGTTGCATCGCAGTTTTGGTTAAAACCTTATGTATTTCTGGCAACTCTCTGCACTTCATTTGCCTGCACAGAAATTATTTGCAGGTTTGGTTCTGCCACGGTTCATTTCAGGATGAGCATTTGTTTGTAACTTTGTTTAAGTGTGCAGACCTTCAAAGACTACCGACATGCTTAACTGTATTCACATTAGGTGTCCCATTGACGTCAGCTGCAACAGTGGTGATCCCATTGCAAGATCAAGTAAGATAACCTTCTATGTCTATAGCTATGTAAAAAAATAAATAAATAAAATAAAATAAACCATGTCTGTTTTGCAATGGAAAATCCACTAACATAAATAGTTTTACAGCCACATAAAAATAGAAACATTAAATACTTAATTTTTCCATAGGTCTCTTAAGTAACACCCAGTGCTATTGTTACAATGTTGTTCTCTTTTTAATTGCACTACTATTCAGGAAAACTCACAATGCTGACTTATGAGGAAAGTTATATGGAATTATAAGGAAAACTTATAATGTAAACAGACATGTATCATTCATCTAAAATAAAAGACTGGTTCTTTACATGCCAATAATTTTTGTAGTCTTAGGAACCATTTGTTTTCCTTTCCTCTCATTAAAATAATTAAATTAATAGAAGTTTGCCCCACTGCCCCCCTCACACACACACATACACAGGACCAACAAAACTCAGTAATTTTCCACTGGCACAACAGTCTTTCAGTGTCTGCCATCTGCTGTGCTGGCAGGACCCACAAGAGGAGTAGCAGCAGCAAGTCAGGAACTGTAACGTCATGTTGTGAATATTCATTCAATTTTCATTGCCACAGCTGGTCCTCATCTCTGAGACTGACCTTGCCTCCCCCAACTTCCCTTTGACAGCTTTAGAGCAGGGGAGCGGACAGAAGCAAGACACTGAAATAAAAACTCTCAAACACCAGAAATCCCCAGTCAAAATCAGTCCCCATTCCTGTTGGGGAGGGGCAGGGGTGTCTGTCACTCCCATTTACCATAGTTATTGATAGAGATTTTTAAAGACTTTTGCTCTGGGAAGAGTGCTTTAGTGAAATACCTCTTTCTAGATCCATAACCAGTTTATTTTCAATTTACTTATCATAGTGTAGAGTGTCTTTTCCCCTCTTGTTAATTCTTTTTCTGAGTTATGTGCCTGTGCTTTAAACATTGCAACATGGTAAATGGGAGCGCACAACTTCATTACCGCAGGCTCCGAATGTGGAAACGGAGTTCAGATATCACAAAAGGCAGTCCCTCCAGAAAGCACTCTTGCATCGCATTCAAGTTAAAACATGCTAATTTTAGGCTTCTGTTATTTCAAACCTACCAAATCTAATGCTTCTGAAAACCAGTCTCAGCACGTAGGTCCACAGTGCTCAGGGAGGTCCACAGTGAATTTCCTGGCTCTACCTGCAGGCAAAGGGGACATGTAGATACACTCGCAGGTCCTGAGATTGTAAGACCTCTGGGCAAGAAATTTGCTTTAGTGTACAGAGCTCCTAAGATCCTTGTCTCTATATAAAGACTAATGAGGTAAAACAAATTAAACGTGGCTGCCATATAAATCCTCTTCATCAGCAACTATCCTCAAGTCAAGTGACGACACTAGGACAAACTTTCACAAGCTTCCACACGTTGCACGTTGTGATAGAAGCAGAAGATGGTTGTACTTCGTCATTCTTCCAATCCGAGCTCAGAGATTTGCCTTCTGCATAGCTGGCTTTGTAAGAAATCTGAATCACTGCCTCCTTGGGATAACAGCTTTCCCCAGAAGTGCTGCTGCTTCATTTCATGATCAGGTAGTACTAAAACCAAAGCAGGGTTTCATTTATCTTCTGCCTGTGTTAACATCCTTACCCTTGTACTTCGGTGGTGGGACAGAAGGGTGTAAAAGCAAAAGGCCTGCAAATGCACTATTTCCAGTCAATTCTGCTGTCTTCTGTTTGAGCACCTACGTATGCTCAAGGAAAGTTTAACAGTGCCCTCCTGACTGTGAGATCTCTTCACAACTACAAGCCCTTCAGTGAACCTCTACCGCCAGAGCCCGTTGAGAGCCAAGGTTTAAGCTGGCTGCTTAGACTGAAGAGAAAGGCAGTCCCTTCGGCCCGCGGGGAGCCGGGGCAAGCGGGCGGCCCCGGGCAGCAGCTGCGCTCCGGGAAGAGCCGGAGGCTCGGAGGGTCGGCCGCTCGCTCCCGGCCGCCGCTCCTGAGGAACTTGGGGCTGCTTTGAAGGAGGAGAAGGAGCAGCCTGGGCGGCCGGGGGCCACGCTGCGGCTGCTGTGGTTCCTGTGGCACCTGCCGGCGGGCCGGGGCGGGCCGCGCCGCTGGCGGGCGGCGGGAGCAGCCAATCGCGGCCCGGTTCGGCGGCGCCGGGCTCTCGCGAGAGCCGCCGAGTAAACATCCCTCCGCCGAGGCCCTCCCGCCGCCCTCCTCCTCCTAGCCATTAGCGCGGAGGAGGGGGCCGTGCTCGCAGAGGCGCCGGCTGCAGGCAGCGAGCGAAGAGCCGGCGGGAGGGCGGCGCGGAGAGGTGAGTGCTGCGGGGAACCGGCGCAGCCCTCCGCCCTGGGGGCGCCCCTCGGCTCGGCCCGGCCCGGCCCTCTCCCCGGCGGCGGCCAGAGGCGGGGGAGCAGCCTTCTCCTGGCGTGGTGCGGGGGCAGAAGGGACCCTGTCATCGGAGACTGGAAATCTCCCGCTGCCTTCCCTCTCCTCCTTCCTCCCCCCCCACCGTGAGGCAGCAGGAGCAGCCATAGCCGTAGAGTCTGAGGGAGGGCAGCCTTAGCCCCGGCTGCTGCTCAGCCCGGGGAGGAGGCGGGAGGATCGGGGGTGGCTCCCGGCTTGGGAGCCGACAGGGCACTTTGCCCGCCTGCCTCCGGCGCGCTGCCCCTCAGGTGACTTCTTCCCCCTGCCCCCAGCGGCCGAGCCGGCGGGAGAGCAGGGGCTGCCGCCTCCTGCCAGCGGCACAAGTTGCCCGAGTTCGTCCGTCTCCGCGGGGTGGGTGCCGCCAGCCGCCGAGGCGCTGGGGTGCCCCGCCACGGCGGGCGCCGCCAGCCGCTCCATACCCCGGCGGGGCGACGGTTGAGCTAGCGGCCAGCTCGCGCCGCGCTCCCTGCGCCGCGCGCCGTCGGGGGGTGCCTGCCCCGCGCGCCGCGGCGGTTGGCGGTTGGGCGCGGCGTGCTGAGGGATTGCTGAGGGGCTGGGGTGGCCGGCGGGCTTGCGGAGAGCCGGGGTGCCCCTCCTGGGGTGGCGGCGGCGGCGGGAGAGAGATGAGCTTGGTGGGCAGGTTCGGCGTTTAGCGGGGTGGCAGGGGGTGTGGATACCACGCCGTGCGCGGTGAGGGTCGGGCTCAGGAGCAGCTGGCGATCGTGAGGTGGTGTGGGGTGTACCTGCCGTAGATACGGCGGCTTTCGGGCTTAAGGGTGTCCTGCCCTCTTTAAAAATAAATAAATAAAGTGACAAAATTATCTCTGTAATGCGCTTAAAAAACAAACAAACAAGCAAAACCTCACAAGTTTCCACTCCGAGATGAACAAATCCCAAACCTGCTTTTGTAGCATTTCCCTGAGCCAAAGGAGTTTTGGATTGGGCCCGTAATTTGACAGTCTGCCTCGTGCTCTGTATCTTTAGGCAATTTACAGTGACTAAGATAAAAGGTAAACGCTAACAACTGTGAGATGTCGCCTGTTTTTGTTTGGTTTTAATTAATTTGAAATGTCTTGGGTTAGAATAATAGAGTTCACATGCATGCTAAAACGCTGCCCCCACTGTTGCTGCATACCTGATTTTCTGTTGCAAAATCCAGAATAGGAATAAATGAGCCTTGATGTAGCCTCTGAATAAAAAGCAATGCTGAAGTTTGACTTAAAAAAAAAGAAGTTTCTTATAGGGTATTTGGTGGGATATATTCATGTTGTTTGGCTTTTACTTGATCTTTGCTGAAGAGCAGTGAAATTTATTTTGGAGACCACAGATGTTGGGTTTTGTCACGTATGCTGATTCAGTGTTTTGATTACAGTTTTTTGAAGTCACTTGAAGTAGAGGGATCTTGTTCGTGAGTGTATGTAAGACTAATAAAGCTCACTAAATTGTTGTGTGTGTTCCCTAAAAGCTGCCTGAATATACACAGATATCTTAAAAACTGTTATCTTAATAACATTCCTTATCCTTTAGGAACTTAGGGACGAAAGAGTATTGGACTTAATTTTACTCTGAGAAGTTAACTGAAGTACTAGCACATAGGCGACTAACCTGAGAGGTGATGAGCAGTGGCTGCACTCATTGCATGTGAGAAATCTGTTACTGTATCTAATAGAATTGATGCATTTTATCTTCTGTGCTCTCTGTAGACATGTTTTTCTGCTTTTGTTACAAGGTGTCTTGGATTAGGAAAAGTGAAATTTGCATAGTACTGTGAAACTGCAACTCAGCTGTCTTTCACATTGTACATTGCATAGTATATGTTCAATTTAAATATTATTGCTTAACAGAGCTTAAAAAAAAAAATCTGAAATTAAACATTTTATTTCTCAAACATTTCAGGGGAAAAGAAACCCCCAAACCACTAGCTAAACAGAATTCAGAAGCAGCTATTTACAGCGGACAGGTATCATGCTTTCTTTCTTTCTGCCTTCTTTTGCAGAAAGTTAGTCTTTCTAAAAAAAAAAAACAAAACAAAAAACCACAAACCACCCCCCCACCCCCCCCCCAAAAAAAAAAAAAAACAACCAAAAAGCCCCCCAAAACCAAACCAAAAAAAAAAAACAACAAACCCCACACCCTGTCATTAACTTGCAGTGGACTTGGACCAGGCCCCTGCGCTCTCGGTGTGCGGTGAGGAAATGTTCCCCAGGAGAACAGAAGTTTTGGATTTCTGTCAGATGATCCATTGTGGACCTGCTTGTGCAAGCCTTCTGGTGCTGACCTCTGAGGGTCTGATCCTGTGCTTAGTGGAGTCCCTGGTGGGCCTCTCGTGGGTTGGAACGATATGGGATGGCATATTGTGTATGCACAGCTTCTCACGCACGTGGGTGAGGTTTGCCTAGCTGTTGTTTCTCAGGACTTCTGCGTAGCCTCCTTTTGGCTCATCTCTCTGTATGCCCTCGAAGCTTGACTGATAGGTAGAAGTTTTTAATCATTTAAGTTACCTGCTGCAGTTTGGGATCTCTCTTGAATCCTTTAGTGACTGCAAGGAGCTTAGTCACAGTTTGAGAAGTGCTGTTTTTGTCCGCTGTATCTGTCTAGGCAATGGGTTTGTCTTGTTTTTAAAGCTTGTCTTCTCCCTACAAATTCTGTTTTCATTCAGTCCATGTTTATTCTAATAAAAATGTTCTTCTCACCAAGTTTAAGCCGAGGGTTAGTTAAAATATAAAGCAAATGGATAAACTTTGATATTTGTATTCTAGGAGATGCAGAGTAGACATGTAAATTACAATGAATAGAATTATTTATCTGAATACAGTATTCATCAGCACAAAGACTACTAAGCTGATATTATATGGTAAATGGTTTGCTTTTAGTCCCCCAGAAAGAGGCTTTATGTGTCTTAGGGTAATGACAGTTGACATAAATCAAACATACTATTGTCCACAAAATCATTTAATCTTCTCTTGTTTGCAGTTCATTTCAACATATAGCTGCACTTAGAGCAGACCTGCCATCAGTATTAATTGCATTACTATAGCATGAAAGTGTGGGTTTGATAAATAACTGATTGAAGTCTAATTCTTCGGGATGGGTTGATGCAGGATTTTTCAAAGACTGGTGACTAAATAACATCTTTTGTTGTGCAAAAAGAAGTAACAGTGAGGGGTAACCCAAACTAATATCATGGGGTATGAACTCAGGGAAGAGTTATTTAGTGCATGATGTGAATTTATATGGTAAACTGTATTTACAGTGGGGGATCTTTTCTTGAAGGATCAGAAGTTAGTCGTTGCCAAATGCAGAAGAGCAGACTTCATCATTTGATTGGTATGAAAAGTCCTGCAGCTCTGTAGTCTAAAACTACAGAATAACTTTTGGCAGTCCCACTGCTCCTGCATCTGCATGAGGAAACAATAGAACATTTTTCTTTGACAACAATAAAAACAAAAGAGGGACTGGGGAGGTGAATTAATTTATTGGAAAAAAACTTATTTTCCTTGTCATAAATAATTTGATCAGCATGGGAAGCATTAAAATGGGCAGTTGTCATAGTTAATACTGTCTTTTACTTCTGAAATCAGGTAATTTTGTGAGGTTTGTATTAATATCTCAATACTTTGTAGAGATTAAAAAAGCAAAGGAAAACAGTGGATCGGGAAAGAGTATTAATCTTTAAGCTTCAAATATCTGGTTTTCTGATTTCTCAGTAATTTTGGCATCAGATTTTGCATTCTGGTTTGAACTGTAGATTTGGAACTTGGTCTGTGATGTATGTCTTTAATATTTATACCCAGAAACTTGCAATTTGTTAGCTGACATGGTTTTATGAGAGTTGCAACTGAATAGGATATGAAGAAAGCAGATACCTAGAATTTTAATGTAAGAAACTTGCTTTGGAAGACTACTTATATGAGATTTTGATTGTCAAAGGAATAGTTGACTTCTGTATTTTTACTAGTAACAGGGAACAATCGTTGATTAAAATGGTAGTCTGGGTTTATGGGATTTCACAAGAGTAAGAATCTCCTGAAGCAGTAAAAAGAGAGACAACTATTCACCTTTTAGTAACAAGGAACAGACGATATTAAGTAATACTTTGGTGTGAACAAGTTGCGCAAACAGATTTTTATCATAGGTGGCAGAATGAATGGGAGGGAGGAAGTAAGGGGACAACTTGGATCTATCTGGGGCAAGGAACTGTGTTTAGAGGAAGAGTGTTTACTGTATTGCAACTTATATTAGCTATGTCTCTTATGTTCCAGAGTTTGAGCCTGTGGTTGCTGACATGCTGTAGAGGAGCTGCAGACTTAGCAAAGATCTTGGCATATTGGAATTGGTTAAATTTCCTTCCACAGAATTGGAAACAAAACCCCTTTTTGTTATCTTTGAACACATGAAAGGTTGTGAGACCTTTTTCTACTATGTCTAATAAAGACAGCAGTTTACAATTCTCTGAGAGTACCATGTGTAATGTCACATTACTTAATGCACTGCTAGTGCATTTATAAAATGTGCCAAGAAATTTTAGCAATTAAATCTCCTTGTAGTAAAACAAAACCAAGCAAACCACCCCCCAGACAAACAATTATAACACTTTAGTCAAGTGAGTGCCTTACCAGAAAGAAGTACTTGGTTTAGGGCCCTTTTTATGAGCCACTATAGTAGAATAATGCTTATGAGAAATACAGTTGTGCTTAAGTTGGGTGCAATTAAAATGAAAATATTAGGTCGCACTGAGCTGTAGGAGTTACAAATACAGTCAGCTTCCATACACAGGAGTTTAAACTGGGGGGGAGGGAACAAAAGTCATAACTTCAGTAAGACACATGACTACCCTGAAGCTACTGCTAAGAAGGACGCAAACAACAAAAGTCACTTGACAGAAGCGGCTTGCTACAACTGGGGAGTTGTGTGTGCTTAGGGGGCTCTCCTGGTTGTGCAAGGTTAGGCTCCATCTCCCCGTCCATGGTGCAACAGAGTGCAACTTATCTAGCACACTTGTGCTCTACCATGAACTTCTGTCAGCATCACTGAGAACCCCCATGGAGGACAGAGATGTCCTCTTCCTGCCAGACCACTGCCAGTTTGGAGACTCTTGAGTCTGCTCTGTGGGAAAAGGGTTTTCCAGGGACAGTGTTCATTTCCAAGGTAGACTTGCTTCTGCCATGTATGCAAACCTTGAATATGCTGGCACTACTACCAATCTGAGCTCAGTCACCTGTGGGGAATTGCTTGATAAAGTAGACCTTTCCCACATATCACTGTATTCTACTTTGTTTTTTCCAAAATGAGTAGAGCTGGATCTAGTATTGAGAGAGGCCTGACTCAACTGCCGTGTAACACCAGAACAGCTATAGCTTCACTTGGTGGAAAGCCTTAGTGTTATTGTGAGTGCACTAGTTAAAAGAGAACCTGCTTCTAGCTGAACTGATAGTTAAATTCCAAACGGTTTCGTTGTCTGCAGGAGAGCCGTTCTGTACAAGCCAGCCAATATGGGATTACCTAGTCGCAGAACCCCCTTACCATTGTTTGAAGCTGAACTTATGATTAGCCATCTTACCTTTCCATGTGTCACAACTGAGCACAGAGGAGAGGGTGACAGGATACAGGTGTGGCCTAGCGTCTCCCCTTTATTTCCCAGTGCTGAACTACTTCCCTGGCTGATTAGCTAGATCTGAACAAAATGTGGACAAAGCAGGAGCAGCTCTCAGGCTTATGTGTTCCACTTCCCATAAAAACTGAGAAAAACCTTTTATTTCAGAAAAAGTTCCCTTTTTCCAAATTAGCTGGGTAGAAATAGCAGACCTGAGTCCAATAGCATCAGGCTCCTTTTGTCTTGCTTTGTATATTGGAAAAATGTTTATCACAGACATTGCTTAAAATTTGTTTTAATTATTTTTTTTGCAATGAATAGTTGCATAATGTGTTCCCAGCCCTTCCCTCTCACTGGTGCCTTATAAGGGAGGTAACCAGAACGCCAGCCAAATATCAGCCTGATGATGAAAGAATTGTTCCACTTAAAATGTCACTAATTTTTAGCATGCTGAGTCCTGTATGAAGAGGAAAGCTTACATTAGTAGCTCCACAGCCAAAAGCGTTGTACTGCATTGTTTAAAGGCAGTTGTTTCTTGAAGTTAAAGATAACTGGATTCTTCTGTTTTGTGGTATTTAGTGTTTGGCAGAGCAGAAAAGGAGAACAAATTCAATCACAAGGTAAGGATTTAATGGGAGTACCTGTTTTTACAAACTGCAGAAATTGAAGGTGGAGATTGAAGTCTGTTTAACAATAATTAAAAGTATAATTTAACAAGCTCTAACATCTGGGACTATAATGGAATTTTGTGTTCTGCATATGAGCTTCTCTGTGGGACACTAGGCAATCATACAGCAATGAAAGACATGGCTGTTACAAGCATGTAACAGCCAACTGTTAAAGCACATTCCTGTTTAGTGGAGTAACGGCTTTTGGTTAACAGATATTTGTGTAGCAAATACATCTTCCACTAAAGTGGTAAAGAACCCTAGTTGAGCAGGTGAGTTGATATTCTTCATGACTGACTTGCCATATTTCACTTCTGTAAATCAAAGGTTTTGTTGTGCCTAAAGAAAATGCGTCTTACTGAATTAAGCTGCCTGCTTACAGTTTAAAATAACTTATTTCCTTCATTTAATGAAATGAGTTACAGCATGAATCCTGGTTTCTGCAAATGCTGTAGGAAAGGAAATATTCACATTCAAGGGGGGGGGGGGGGGGGGGCACGACAGACAGGTACCAAACCAAACAACCCTGATTATATTGTAAATACAATTTCTAGTAAAGTCTTATTGTTTATTCCTTCCCCAATCTTAACAGGCATAGGTGGCATCTTACGAAGTAATGACTAAGGGCAGAGAAGCGAGGTTTATTAAAACTCCCCATGAATTCAGCTCTCAAATCTCTTGTGAGCAAAGTATATAGATGACTATTTTATATTGAAGTGTATTAGATGGGTTTTCTTACGGTTAATTATTGTATGGATACTCTTTCCCTACTTTGTCATCTCAGGGAGTTTCATTTAACAGAGAAGGAGAGTTCATGTAAAATATGTATTATGTGAGCATCTTAGCCCACTTGTACTCTGGATATGGTGACCTCACTGTTCAGTTGCATAAGTAGCAATTAGAAACTTTCTCTTTTTTTTCCCTCCTCCTTTATAAAAAACCAATTATGTTAAGAACACCTGGAATAATCTCCTGTAAATTGCTTATGCTTTGAATCATTCCAACTAGAATTAAGTGAACTTGAAGTCAGGCAAAATTGCAGTAAGATGAATAAAAATCTATAAGCAGAGACTGTTTTGAAGTATTTGAAAAGCCCAAAGTGCAGAATACAGACATTACATCATTTAGTGATGAGAGGGTAGGGGATCCTCATAAGGGGAAATAAAAACACGTGTGTAGTATAAAACATGAATATAATTGACCTTTAGTTTCTGCTTAAAGAGATACATGTGGAACTGAAGTCAAATAAAGCTCCCCCGATATTCTTCAGCTGAATCCGAGTGTTACAGCCGTCTCTGAGGTTGAGTTGTACAAGCCATGGAGTGGTTAGACAGCAACAGAAGTTGAGGCTGTGGTTCGTAAGTCGAGTGAACCGCAGACTACTCTCAAGGCACAACATACTCGCAGACCATCATGCACCTTTGATTAAAAAACACTCCTGTCCCATTGACCAGCTGCATGCTGCTGATGGTGTCCGTGGACCACAAGTTGGAAATCACTAAGTTATGATGAGCTGTGGTATTAGGAACAATCATCTTCAGAAATAGTTTCAGGTAAGAAAATGTATTGCTGGTAATTTATTATATGATTTTGAGAAGGACAGCTTTTAGGTAAAGGGAGATAAAGATCTGGGAAAAAACAAACCCAGTTATTTTGGTTTGGAAGATGAAGGGAGTAGAGAAGGGGATTCCTTCCTCCCCCTGTTAAATCTTTTTGCTCTCTTTTCTTTCCCTGTCTCTTTTTCATGAGCCAGTGATAAAGGGAAAAGAACAAACTGGAACGCCTTAGATTTTCAAGCTTTGCTGGCAAACCTTCAAAGAAATTGGAAAATTTTTTAGCTTCTTTCTTATGTCGCAGCATGCACCACTTGTTGACCAGCTCTAGTTCTCAGTAATTAGCAGTGTTTACAGGCAACATTCATCCATTCCTTCAACAGGAAGGAACACATTGAAGTCACTGTGAGCCCCAGGTGCACAAGGAAATGCAAAGTTGTCTCCAAAGATTTGAGGCCATGTAGCTAAGGTAGTATTATGGAGCAAATGTGTGGGATGAAAACTTGGATTTCAGCTGTGCTGGCATGGTAGTAAATATATGGAAGGATGGAGCTGTCCAGGTGAGGATTATAATATGTTAACCAGCTGATCAGTTTGAGCGTGTAAATCTTGGCATTTCCAGAGGGTTGGTTACATCTGGGATGTAATTTAGATGCAAGTGGACTTGTATCAAAGTTTCTTGTGACAGGAATGGTGATATGTCCTCTTGTCTTCCAAGACTTACTGCTCTGGGCTTTGTCATGATGAGGAGTGCAAAATGAATGCCGTACTGATACGATCAATCCCCCAGACAGTGCTGTGAATCTCAGACCGTGGATGTGTTAGTGGGCTAACCAATATGTGGATATTCAAGTTGACTTAATGTATTGCAGCTCTAATTCCAACTCCTTCAGTCAATATCAGTGGTGCTGATACTACTGTAGGGTGACCTAAAGGAACTTTCCACTTGGTTTTTCAGGAGGCACCTGAGTACAACCTGCCATGTTCCCTGCCTATCATGGTGCCACTTGCTCTACTGAAAGTATTGTCTCTGACAGCTACAGTTTGTTCATAACTCCAAAGTCTTAGGCTTGCACTTGGATACCTTTAAGCCCCATTTAATCCCAGAGGGCGCCTGATTCATGTTAACTGTTTGCTTTTGCTCACAGACATGTAAGTCAATTGTGCAGTGGCAAATGAAAAAAGAAGAACAAATCCCTTTCAGTGTTCAAGAAAAATAGATGAACATTGTATCACCCAAACCAGAGATGAGAGTTTCATGTGTCTGAATATACCCTGACCTACACCACTGATTTCAGCTGCTGCTCACAGCTTGTGCAGCAGCCTGGCTACTGACAGAATAACTTTGCTGAACACCTTTGCTGGAAACTAGCGAAGAGGTTCCTTGGAGCCTGCCAAAAATGCTGCTGCCTTCACCTTCGCTCATCAGTAAGATGCAAAACTCTGGCCATGGTGAGGGTACAATGAAGAAATGTGCTTGCCTGTTATCTGTTTAAATAAGCAAAATAACATTCTGCTTTGTAAAATAATCTTTACAATCAAAAGCAACATTTAGAAAAAAACATTAATAGATACACATCCATTTTTTCATGTGTACTTTAGATCACTGCATTTGAAAGGATTGAAAGAATAGTGGAAAGTACAAAATGAAAAAGGAAGTAATTATGAGGTAATTGGGGGAAATTGTTATACTCTAATAAAGATACATAATTTTAGCTAATTTTCCCTCTGCCCTTTTTATTAAGCAAGCAGTAATATTTAGAAAGCCAATTTTGGTTTTGTTTACAGTTCAATCTCACTTTCAGATTTTGACCCCCAGGCGTGGGATGAGCCTGTGTTGTTTAGGGAGCAAAGGCTGCAAGAGAAGAATTATGATGACAATTTTGGCTATACTATTTCTCTTTAAAAAAAAAAAAAACCAAAAACAAACACAAAACAAAACAAAACCAACCAAACAAACAAAAAAACACCCCACCAAAACAAAAAAACCCCCAAAACTCAAACCTGAAACCTGTTAGTGTTCTTTGTATTTTTTTCCATGTAGAAGCTCACTTTTGAAACTAGTCTTGACAGTATCTTTCTTATTTCTATTTGACTGTAATTTTCTCAGTCTGAGAAACACAGCATAAATGTATTTTCTTGGTTCTTTTGCCTAAGTGCTCTGAAGCAGTCATGTCGTCTTTAAAGAATGCTGCCATACAGACTAAGAGGATAAAAGCTTCTGTATTCTTTCTTAGGACATTAGAGAGCGATAGTGAACCTGCATTGGCCTGTATGTAGTTGAAGAATGCAGTTGCATGATGAGATTTTCTTCTGTCATTGTGGAATCTAAGTGCTTTCCCTCCCTCTCTTGCCTGCCAAGGCAAGGCTGGGTTTTACCTCAAAGATGTTGGTTAAGTAAGGTCCACCCACCCCCCTTGTCTTTGAATCGTAAAGTAAATCCTCTCCAGATATTGCAAACTAATAAACCACAGTAAGAACAGTGCAGATTAAGCTCCATATTTGTCTTGGATGGAAGGCCAGACTTCTGTCTGGAACATCTGAATTGGTGCTTTGGGTGCAGCTTCCTTCTATTCAAGGGTGGTGATCATCTTGTCAACAGAGCATCTGATTTACAAGATGAAGTCACTTGCAGAAGTAGGCTCCCATCATATATGTACACCTATGGAGGGAAAAAGGGGCTTTTTTGCTTGTGATATAACAATCACTGCACCTGCTTATGCTTTTTCTCCTTCTTTTCTCTTCCTTGGATACATCAGGAATGTAGTTTGTGCTTGACCAAGAGTGTAGGACTTTTAACAGAAACAAAATCTGGCTAACCCTACTTTTTACAAGGAAGCTGCATTGAATGCATTCTAATGGCTTTCCAGATTAATGGGATCTATATTAATATTTGCCGATGACTAATGTATGAATAAAATAAACACTTAAGAATTTCTTTGTGATTCTTGGCTTCCTTTGGTACCTCACTCAATATTGCTTCTAAGCAAGAAGCCTCTTTTGTTGATACAAAGCTAAATCAACTACCCATATTGAATTTGGTGCTATAATTCTCATCAACTTTGAGGGAGAAGGGACTGACAAAGGATAATCCAGCCTCTGTTGTGGATACCTAGGACACTTTTTTTGAAGTGATAGGCAGAGAGAGAATATATGAATATACCAAGATCTTTTTATAAGTGCTTTTTCAATATTGAAAGATCTGGTGCTTTTTGAGGTACTGACCACATTTGACCCTGCATACTTCACAGGCATTGTTCAATCAGTTTAGCAGCTGTGTATAAAGCACCAAAATTTAGAAGGCCTTCATCTTCTTTGAATGAAACGCATTCTTTTCTGTCAACTCGGCATCTCTGAATTTACTGAGCAGCACCCATCCCCTAATATTAAGTGTGTTTATATTCAGTTACCTTGTGCCATCCGAATGTAACAAAGTTCAAATTAATTAATATAGTCAACTGATTTTTCAAAACTATGGCTCTGAATTTTATTAGTGACACGTATGGCTTTGCTTTCTACCAAAGTTAATTCACTGGTATCTATATGATGCTTTCTGTGGGTGTGGGGATTTATTATGAGAAATTAAGATTTATGTTCATGCGCAAAGGTTTTGATCCCATATTATCTGTGTCCTCTTAAAATTACTCTGTATTCTTAAAGTAGAGTTTAAAATATTGTTACTTTTTCTTAGTTTTCTAAGTTTGTATTACTTGCTTCATGTTCCTTTACTGGCAAGAGACAAGGCAAATATTCCTAATGATGCGAGTTCTTGAAATTGAGCAGTTTATTCAAGGTGAGCCTATGTTTGTATGCTAAATTTTCTTTAAAATTCTTGGGAGCTCTTAAACTTTTGTTGGCTCTGGAAAGCAGAAATGCAGTTAGCATGTAGGATGGGAATATTCCTGTTGGCTGCTCTCCTTGTGCATGGCTCTGGCATGTTTAAAGTCAGCAGGTCTTGGGTTTTTCTACTGCGGAAGTGTGGGGTTACATATATTACTTAAAGAAATACTTAGATTAGTTCATATGTTGTAAAAACACACTGGGATGCTTTCATCAAAGATGCTAGGCAAAAGCAGTTCGTGTTTTGAAGGAACGTGCTATTTTGAGGGAGGATAATTCATTTTCCCCACCTTACTCAGTCCTTGGCCTTTAGAATGGTATCAACAAAGGAAGTGACTCTTACAGATGCTTTTGTGATGTGGTTCCTAATTTATTGAGCTGGACTGAGATCCATTGACTCATTTCACGTAAGCCACCAAAGAGCTTTTTCCAGTTATTGCCTGGACCAGGTCTTTGAGATGAAAGATGCCATCTCCAACTGCCAGCCATGCTTCACAAGGAACATAACAAACTTGCATTACAAATATTTCAACATTATAATTCAGCCTTTGAAGTTTTGGCACTTATTTGGCAAAGGATGTCTCCAAAGAGGTATTTTTAGCAAACGCTATATAGAGAGCTTCAGATCTTCATCTTTTCTCTTTATGTGGAGAATATTTTTACTGTCTGTGAGGTGCCCAGAGTTAAAGGATGCAAAAATGACAAGATGCTCAAACCACAGTTGGATTCAAATTGTCTTAAGTTTGATGGCAGCTGGGTCTATCCACATTACAGACAGTTGCCTGGTCCTCCTCTGCTGGAGAGTCCAGTGCTCTATGGTGCAGATGGGGATGGGGGAGGGATGCCACCTATTTTGTTTGCTTCATTTGGCCCTTGGAACATATTTTAACTGTAAGTCACATCCATTTGCTGTAAGACTACTACTTGATGAGGCTAGGTTTCTAAAAGTGCTTGAGAAACCTGTTATAGCCATGGCCAACAGTTACAGGCTTTTGAGGTATTCAGGAGAAGCAAACTGCTAAATCCAAAGATTAATTCCAGGTACCGTCATCACAATGAGAGCTGGCATTGTATCAGCTGCCAGGCAGGATTCATCTACCTATCCTTGGGTGCTTAAAAGTTGGACATCCAAGCCAGTTAGTAGTCTTAACCATCCTCTGTAGTCAGTGGAGATGAAAAAGCACTAGGAGGGGATGTTTGCTTCTACCTTCTGTGAGGGTGACTATTATAGGACTCTGCCACCACAGCTGGTAGAACAGAGGTTAACACATTTTTCAGGAGAAAAAGATGGGTACAAGCAAGGCCTTGGTGGACTTCCAGTTGTGCAGCCTCGAATGCATGTATATGCTCTGATACTGCTGTGTGACTTTTGAGTAGTTTCATATGGCAGTTGAAATTTCAACAACAATAAAATCTTCTGGCTTCACCTTAGTAAAATACCCCTGCAGGTGCATGCAAAAACTTGTGAATTCACAGACTCCTTTTGTTTTGCCAACAGTGTAGTCAGAATCCGTTTGTTTTTCTCCAGAAGAGCGTGAAGAATGTGCTTCCTCAATAGCAGCTGTGAAAGCCCCAGAGCCCGGTGTAAACAGCAGTATAAGTAGGCAGAGCTCCTCTGCAGTTGCACCTCTGAAAAACCCTGGGCTCAGGTCAGCTGAGCTTTTTTGTTTCCTGCTGTAATTGTAGTTTTTCCCCTAGTTCATTGTGCCATTTAGTGTTAAAAATAGGATTCCATAAAACATTTTTATGTTCCTTAAGTGCATACATTTTTATTTTTCAAACGTGTATCTGTATGAAGGCTTGCCAGAGAAACAGCTTGCCTTTCCCCAGTGCTGACCTAATCTGACTGTAATACTAAACTCAAGGTAAGAGTCAGGACTAATGCAGCGATTCCATGTCTCAGCTCTTCCTTCAGGTTTCTGGCAGCTTCTACAAATTACACTTTGTAGTAAGATGCTGGTATGGTGCTGCATAGTTGACTTTTTTAAAAATTACTTTTTTATTTTGGCAGCTCTGATTAATTTTGTTGTGCCTCACTTTCCCCATTTTTAAAATCAGATTGAAATTGTCATTGTATTTTGAGAACTATATGTGGAGAGTGCTATGTAAGCCTATATGTTCTCTTGGATATATTTCTACTGATAAATGGGTGGAGATGGAAGGGGTCTGCTCCCCAGGCTGCTGTAGACACTTGTTACAAGGCAGGATTCTCTGGTCAAGTTCTTCTCTTGCTCATACACCCTCGAAGTCCTCCCAGGATTGGGCCTGGGTTCGTTTACGTTCCTTCATAGTTAGCTGTGATACAATTGCTGACTTGCTTTACTAAGACGATGTGCTTTATGTTTCAGTTTTGCAAAGTACCTTGAGATCTGAATGGAAAATACTTTAAAAGGGCAAAACATAATTTGCTTGAAAGATGGGAGGCAGGTACGTCACATAGGGAAGCAGAATGAAGCTTGGAGATCCAGTTCATTGGAAGATGAAGATGCTTTCTGGCATTATTAACATGAGGAATAGCCCAAAGGAAAGGAAAGCAGCTTGAGGCTTGGTAGCAACCCCAAGAGACCTTTGCAGCTTTGGGCGTGCTGGGAAGGGGGAAGGCTCACCTTCTCTCCTGGAGGCTACCAGCACAGCAGCTTCCCTGTGCTTTCATGATTTGCTGAAATTTCCATAATTTATTTTATTACTGACATATTTTGCAAGATTTTACTCAAGGGGATGGATGCACAAAAAAAAAAATAGACTAGCCTCCAGATCTTGCTTCCATCCCTGTGTTATCATCTTAGACCTGGGGAGAGTAATGAAATTTTTATTATGCAACTAGGCTAGGGAGGTAGATAGGGCTCAATATCCAGTGGGCATGATCTGTGGAGTAAAAAGTGCTAGTTTTTGCACAGACCTTTTCTGACTGCCAGGGGTACTTCTGAAATAAGGGATTTCACTTGGTTTTCTTTTTGTAAATGAGTGCAAGTTGAAATGTATTTTAAGACTCAACTGAAGCAATATTAATCGTCTGAGGAATCACAAATGTAAATGTTTTTTATTCTGTACTAATACTACATTATTAGACTCCCTTCTCTATTTTTTTTTAGTGCTCTTTATATTTTCAGAAGTGAAGAAAATATAGCAGAGCAGCTGCTTCCTAGTGATTCGTGAAATTAAGAAGTATTCTCTCTTACCCTGTGTTATATCAATGTGACAAACTACATTCCTGATATTATGTGTGGCTTTACCGGGAAACTGGTAAAACTTTCCAAGTGTTGTCCATTTATCAGTACTTTAAAAGACAGGCGATTAATGTTATTTGCATATGAGCAACAGAATGTGTAAACATTGACTAGGGAGTCATTCCAATGCTTCCCAATGAACGCTTTCAGCTGGATTCACAATAGCAACATTTTACCAAGGCTGCACGTAGCTCAACTTGGAAATGTTATTGCCAAACTTTGCCACTTGCAGCGTATTAATATTTAATTGTCCTTTCTATTGCCTTTTCCCATGTATTTTCCTCTGATTTCTGAAATCAGATTGAGACTTCAACCCTGTCCTTGGAACAGTGAAAAACATCAGTTGCTTATCTTGCCACACACCCTTCCAAATCCACAATATACAGATTAATGCTTCTTCTGCAGTCGACTGTAGTAGTTAACTGGTTGCCCAGTCTGATTGAATGGGCAGCTCAGAGAAGTGCAGTGACAAAGAAGTGGCCACATGCCTCCTAAGTTTTGGGGCCAGGTTAAATAACGAATTTTCAGAATGTGTTAATAAGTAATTTTTTAATACTACTTTAGCATCTTTTCTCTAAAGAGCCCAGGTTCTTTGCGCATATGAACTCATTAAGCCTCCTAACATGACCTGCTAGGTACAGGAATCTGTTTGTTTTCATGTAGGGTAACTGAGGCACACCCTAAGTACATTTTTTTTTTCTTTCTTTTTTTCTGAAGCGTTTGTTTTTTGCACATGGGAAATAAAATAGAATCCAGATCATCTGTTACTTAATGCAGTTTCCTGTGTTGTAGCCACAAAAGCATCCTTCCTCTGTACATACATCATCTGCAATTAGAAAAAGAACACTCAAAATATTCATGACTTCAATGCTTGCATCATTGGCAAATACCAGTAATTTAATGTGGTTTTATTTTGCAGAAAGATTTGTCCACCTGAAGTCACCATTAGAGGTTGTGTTAGGGATACCTTCACTGGTAACTCTTCTGGTAGAGTCGTTGAGTAGAATGAGAGGAGACGCATTACAGAATGAGTGAGAAATTAGAGTGGGCCTTAAGGTGGATGTTCCTGGTGTGTTACGGTAGATCAGGTACCAGGCTTTGCTCTAAGTCTTTGCTCTCAGCATTCTTTGGGTGAGCATAAAACTATTCAAATTCAAGCACAAATTATGTCTGTGTCTGCTGCATAGTGTGGACTTCTGCTCCATGTCAGCATTGCTGTTTGAGCTTGCTTGTCTGCGTTGGGCTTTGTTCGACATTCGGGAACCAAGCAGTGCTCCAGGAGGAGCACTTGGAATGGCTTCCAAAGCAAGCAGAAGCAGCACATAGTACAAACCCTTTCTGGTCTTATGAATTACCCTAGCTATATTTACAAAGAGCGCAGCGTATGATGCACCATGTACGGGATGGGTGTTCAGCTGTTCATCACGATCAGCCTCACCATAACCATTTTCATCAATATCAAAGGAATTGTGTTCCCTAGTGTTGCAGCTTGAAGTAAAAGGGATGTGAGAAAGTAGTCATAGCCTGTCTTTTGAGAGCTTTGCAAAGCTGCCCTCTCCATCAGCCAACTTCCAATGGAGCCAGCAAAAGTTGGTGCAAGAAGACTCATTGATGAATGCATTTCTGTAACAGTTGTCACAGTTAGGCTCTGGGTTTTATGTTGTACCCAATCTGAATTACTGGTTGCTGTAAAAAGGGACAGTCTTCTCCCATCCCTACGAGTGTATCCAAATCCTACTTGGATGTAGCCCAAATTTGGGTGGCTGCAAAAGGCCAAGCGCTGTTGTCTCCCTTGTCCTCTGTGCCTCTCCATGTTTCATTACACTTCTTTCACGGAATTCAGCAGTTGTGTAGCTCAAGGGTGAGACAAACCAACCTGCCGATTTTATGGAAGAATGGTCTCGTTTTTACAGGGGGATGGGAGTGGTTGGTAGCTTAGGTTTGTCAGGCTGCTGAGTTCACTTAACTTGCCTGTGGCTGCATTATTGGGAAAACTGTAAGAGTGCGTGGCCAGGACAGGAGGGATCAGCAAAGTGAGAGGGAGGGACCCCTCTCTCTAAGAAGCAATTCATAGACCTGCATTGACACTCCTTGAAACAGAACTTGGCAGCAATGTCTATGCTTTCTGTGTAAGGGCCTTGTGCATGGGGCCCATCCCCATAAGGAAACGTTAACGTTAAATAATATTTCAAAAGTGGAAATGATCTCATTCTTCCTACGCCTTATTTGGGTTTTTCTCTGGTTACTATTTATGGGAAATAGCTGGTTGTATCCAACTTGTCAAGCAATTCAGATTGCTGCCTGAAAGAGTTCTTTATTTGCCACTCCACCAGTCTCCATCTTTACACATTGTTTGCACTAAACTGGTATTTCCGTTTGAATTTCCTGCAGGTAACACCACTTGTCTTCATCTCCGCTTGACAGATAAAGAAATGGAGGCACAATGATACCTAGTCACGTTACAGGGCAATAGAGACTTACACCTTGGAAAAGGAACAGCGAGAGCCATTCTGCAGAAACACAAATGTTGCTTTGCCTTCTACTTTCCTGTAAAGCTTCTACCTTTGTATGAGGTGACCTGTGTTCCATGAAGAGTCCTTCTTACTGACAAATCTTGCTCTATTTCTCAGTCAAGAGTGTGCTTAGCCTTCAGGGCATGCTGCAAGACTATTCTGAAGGCTTTCTTGGTGGGAGAGGTTTGCTCCTAGAGAGGTTGTCGTCTTGTTCTCTTACTCTTGCCATAATTGATTTCATCTTGCAAGTGTATGAAACTGGGCTTTTTAAGATGATTATTTTTTTTTTTAATCTGGAAATTTGCCCATTCTTGCATGTTTAACTGTAGCATAGCAGCTACATACAGCCTTAGTATCTTTTAGAAACTTAAGCAGATATCCTCTGTTCCTTTTCCCTCTCACTTTCTCTTGCAGCTGGATATAGCCAGAGCTTTTGTCCACACCCTGCTTTTGCCTTTAACTAGGAAACCAGATAATTGAATCAAATCTCTGAGATTAATTTAGAGGAAAACACCACCCATCTTGAGTGAGCTTTCCCAGGCCAAGACTGGAGAATGACCTTCCATAGGGAACTAATGCCCATCACAAACCTCATTATCTTTCACCTAGGTGCAAATCTTTTCTTTCCTTTTCCTTTTTGCCTTTCTCTTATCTTCCTGGAAGGGTGGATATGTGATTGTGTAGAAGGATCATGTGTATATATACATATCCATAACAAAGCACTCCTCTGGTCACTCTTTTGCCCTAGAGGAGATGAGCAGTTGCGATGTTAAGCAATAGGCTGCAGGAAGACTCTCAGATTTCATGAAGACAAGGCTCTATGAGTTTGCTGCTGAAAGAGTTGTTTTTCTCTGTACCTAAACCTCTAAATCTCAGAAGGATAAGCCCCAGCTACCCATTTGCAGTGTATTTTTGTTATCAAAGTGATATAAATGTTGAAATGCAAAAACACAGTTGTATTGACTGTTCTGCCCTAAAACAGTCTGATAATAAGGCAGAATGGTAATGTTTTTCTCTTTTCAGTTGTCCTTGTTATCACTGTAGGGATCAGGTGTTGCCATCATGGTTCCTTCATGAAATAATATTTCTTTCTCCACCTTTGGTACCAATGGCCAGAGCTCCTGATGGTGGTAAGAGTATGGCACAACTCCATCCCCACAGTTCCAAAACTGCTTTCCAGCTTCAGGCACAAGGAAGATGGTACCATGTATTCCTTTCTTACGTTGAGAGACAGCACACATCTTTTAATCTTTGTGTATCCTGGGCCTCATCAAGGTAGTCTGCTTTATGTGCCAACAGCTGTCTCCTTCTCCAGAAATCATAGTTAAAGAAATGAACTGTTGTAGTGGGATTTGAATGGGCAAACATCTGCTCTCCAGTATTGCATATACTAACAAGATGCACTACCTGCATTTGCAGCTTTTTAAGGCCAGAGGGATCTGTTGTGCTCATTAACCCTGACTACAGGCATTGCACAGGCCATAGCCGGTCATCGATGTTCTGCATCTCATTTAGCGGTCAGCTCCTTTGCTGGCACAGACTTATCATGTGTAATTACTATAGTTAATTTGATTGATGTGATCTAAAAAGAGCCTAGCAAGAGTCAGGGATTTGAACAGACATCAGTAAAAAGAAAAACAAACTTAGTGCCCTCTTTTCCTCCAGCATTCTCCAATGCAAAAGTCCCTCCTAGTTCCCAAAGGCAGAGTCCCCCTCTGCTCCTGCCTCCTTAGGCTCCTTAGAAAATAGAAAGGCTTTACAGCATCCCTAAAATTCAAGAGTAGAGTTTCTTGGATCAAAGCTGAAAATGTATTACAATTTCTAGGAAACTTTATGCAGGTGCCATGTTAGAAGCTCCTCCTCTTATTCTTTACTTCTGTCCTAAGTTGTGTCTCTTGGCCATGAAAGAGCCAGATGTAGAGAAATCCAATGTGGCTGAATTTTACTTTTATACAGTTGTACATGTTTTGGAGTGGGACATATCTTTCATTAGACCTGAGTGTAATTTTATGCGGAAAACCAATAACTAAAGAGGAAGCAGATTTTTGGTCATTGACCTTGCTCTGTTTGTAATTATTTCATTAGCATTGCAGCACAGTATTTAGCATGGCCTTTTTTATGCCAGTTGATTTAGCAGTTCTTAAAACAATGTTTTCTTGAATATGCCTGGATGCAAGTGCCTGCTAAAAGCTGAGAAAATGCTTAAGTGCACAAGAATGCAATCACTTTAGTAGAGAGAAGAGCTTCCTGGTTTTAGACACTTCTAAGAGGACAGAGATTTACAGCACTGTGAAACCTGGGGAGAGCCAGGAGAAAGGAAAGAGACAAGTAAGCTAAAGCAACCTATGAAATGCCATTGCACTGCACAGCATTGTTAGCTTTTCAGCAAGCTACTGATTTATCTTGTTGTCAGTAAATTAAAATGCATCAATTCAGATGCTGCGGTAACCCTGGAAGAGAGGAATGGCTGCATGGGACTGCAAGTCTAGTTCCTTCGTCGTGTCTTGTGCTTCATGTAGTTGCCCAGGGTGTTTTCCTGAGCTGACCTCCCATTTGGAGCACTCCTTGGAAGACAGAGCAGTGTGTGTATACACCAGCACCTTTGTTCCCTTCCTGTTCCTAGCTCTAGCCCTCTGTCCTTGCTGATGGAGCAGAAGTACAACCTTCCTATTTTCTCCTCTCTCTTTACATGAGGTTAATGGGGTGGGTAGAGGAGTGCTATCTTGCAGACACACATGCATGCATAGTAAAGCAATTTGAGTGGGTACTGCTAAAACGCAAATGATTGGATTGTCTTAAAAAGCCCTTCCGTAAAGAAACTAAAATGAGTTATTTGAAAGGACTGAGCTCATGGAGATTTTGGTATGTTATTGCAAGTCATTCAACACAGAGTGAGTGTTCCAAGTACAGGATGTCTCAAAATGTACTCCTAACTTTGGGACAGAGCTATTGATAGTAGAGCATAAAGAATGTAATTGTATCGCCAAAGGCTGAGGCAAGTGGAGCCGAGATGGAAGTGATCTTATTTTAGAGGGTTTGTGTTTCTAAACTTTAGGTTACCAGTCTCCCGTTGTTAGTGAAAGCAAAGGTTATGCTGTTTCAATCAAAAGTTTCTTTCCTACTTGAGGTGGACAAAAGATTAACTCTAAAAGGAAGAAAACAAAGTGCATATAGTTCATATAGGTGTAGATATACATAGTTTATATATATATATATATACACCCATATACATATGTAGTTTTGTATATACATACATTTCACCCAGCCTGTATCTTTTCCCATAGGGAAATGAATTTGTGTTTGTCAGCCATGCTTGCTGCTCATTGAAAGCAGCAAGAACAGAATCACGGCTGCTGTACATGGGAGACTTCTGCTGCTCAGCTTCGTTGAATAGCAGGAAATCCTGGAGTGCAGCACAACTCCAATATTCAGTTTTTATTCCATATTAGGAAATATTTCCTTATCATTACTGCGGGTATGTTGGAATGATTTGTGAGATTAATTTCTGTGAACCAAATTAAAAGATGAGGCCCTGTCGCTTACTTCTGGCTTTTGGACAAACTCCACGGGAAGGAATGGAGGCTCAGCGTGGGGAGGGGTAGCCCTTTTCAAACAATGCAGGTGAAACTAGCCTCACCAAGACTGGTTTAAAATAAATTGTTTTAGCCCGGTGCAGTTCCTCAATCTGGGTTACGCAGCTTCTTGTGCTGGCACAAAGCATCGAGTGGCAGCGGGAGAGAAACAAACAGATGGTTTGGTGGAAAGTGGGACAGCTTCTTTCAGAAACAGTACTGGCTAATGCCAACTTACAGTGTGCATACAACCGTGGCCTTTGCTGGGGAGGAGGTGGTTGGTGTTTTTCAGAGGGTTTTTTTGCCTAGTCCACTCAGAACTCAGGTATTTGTAGGTTTAGGAGTCTACCCCAAGACAGGAAAGTAACTTCCTTGGCTTTGAAAGCATCTCTTACTTGGGTGCACTGGGTGAAAAGCTCTCCTGGAATGTAGGGGCATGTTGGAGCCAGCCACTGACACCCTGAGCTGCTCTCTGGGCCTCGCAGTCCCTGGGGTTTCCCTAGTGTCATCGGTCCCAGAAACACAGCAGCCACTGAGGCTGCAGGATCCATGCAGTGTTTCCATCCCCAAGTCCTGCGTGTCTGTGAATGTCTCCTCGAGGTTTTCTCACGGTCATGGGGGCAGGGCACTGGGAGCGTCCGCTCTTTTTTGGTTTACGAGCTGGGACTGGGCGAGCCATGGAGCGCTCTTTGCTTTTAGCTGTGACTATAAGGGGCAACTCACCCAGACGCTCCATGGGGAAACCAAGAATGACTTAAAATGGCTAAAACATTTGAACATCTTTTGCTTTTAAATAGCAAAGCCTGTTCCAACAGGGCTAATTTTACTTGGTTTCTTAGTGCTACTTTATATAGAACAAATGTAATTCATTCTGTAACTTTAAAGTAGCAAAACTTCTTAGAACATAACGCACATTGTGGAATGAATAACAAAAGAAATGAAGTATATAAATGAGGTAAATGAAACGCTAAAGTGTCAGTGACAGCTTGTTGCAGTCTTGTTATTTAATTTTCCCTTCTCAGATGAGGACTGTTGTAAAAACTGGAGGGTGTCAGAAAGATCTGGTCTTGGCAATAACGTCAAAGAAGAACCTGTGTGTGAAGTATCTGATTTGTTGTATTTGGCAAGGAATATTACTTCCTTCAGGTAGCATGTTAAATAAAATAGGGGTTTGTGAATGGTGATACTACTGAAAACATGAATTATGTAGGGACATAATATTTATTTTTCTTTCTGAAACATACCCCAGAGCAGCACTTGGCAAACACGCTGATCTGATAACTGTGAACTTCAGTAACAGCAGTAGTGCAGCTAGCATCATCCAGACGCCAAGAATAGGAATATTAGGTCAAAACCTATTGAGCTGAAGGCTTTTTTTTTTTTTTGACATAAGTGAACTTTGGACAAGGCTCCGTTCTGAACATAGAAATCTTTATTTAGTAATAACACAAGTATTAAGATCAGGCTCCAGGAGTTGAAAAATATTGGCCCATAATTGATGTAGATTGGAGCAGTAGGGTTTTCTTATTTGCTTGCTGCTTGGAGACTTCAGGATCCTGTAGGGTTTTGCTTGTTTCTGGAGGTTGCTCAAAAGCTTCAGAAGTGGATTTAAATTGGGTTATAGAAAAAGAAGGCAGGGAACCTCTCCAGGAGGAGGTTTGGTATAAACAATTGAATGGTGAAAATATGCACAGTGCAGTTGCCAAATTTGTGCTAGCAGAAACTGTAGCGCAGAAAGTCATTTTCCCTCTGGGCTGATACCACAGTATGACCGCTTTCTTCTGTTTCATCATTGGAGCTATCAGCTGTTGTACAACATTTTTATCTTTGCTTTCTGTTTGCGTGTCAGCTCATACCACGTACAGTTGCATGTTTCAGAAGTTGCCCAGGGTGCCTGGGCGGCTGCTGCTCCTCCCCTCACTCTTGCTGGTATGTCACACCACCTCATCCTGCTGAGCCTTCGGTTGCTTATTTCATTTATCGGTCCCTGCCCACTGCCTTTTGGTGTGAATCATGTGGTTATTTGTGTATGGTGGGTTGGTTTTTTTTTCTTATGTGTATATATATATATATATCTCCTGTCTCTCTTTAAGAGAATTCAAACAATTTGGAGACAGCAGGGCTGGCACTCATACTTGAAGCCTTGCTATATCTATGCTGCTTTCCTAGACAGCACTTCATTTTTTAAATACAATCCTTGTCACCGGTGGTTTTTAGTGCCCAGTTTTGCAAGTTGCTTTGCTGTGTTGTCTGTAAGGAGTCAAGCAGTGTTACTGAGTCCGCTCTAGCTTCTCACCCAGAAGAGCTCCAGCACTACGCACAGTGGTGATAGCTGGCATTTCTGAAGGTACTCGCTTTATTGAGCTATACGTGTTTACTTTGGAACAGGTCTGGCACAGAAAACCTATCTCTCCTTTCTCTTTTACTTTCTAATTCTTGAAAAATGCCATTTGTATGCTTCATTTCAGGAGCAAGTTAAATGACAAAATGTGTCATGCTGAGAAAATGGGAACTTTGAAAGGCAGAAATATGTTTCAGTATCTGCCTTACCTGGAGGCTTTCACTCAAGAGCCAAATTCCCTTGGAATGTAAATGGAAACTTTATAAACTCTGCAGTTTTACCCTTTTTACTGCAATAGTGAACTGCCTTCCTACTTGCTGGGCATTAGGGGCGTGCTTGGGTGTATAAATTAAAATTATCAGCCTTTCTGTGAAGTGACATAGCTGTTTTGGGAGGAAGGGTTGGTGTTCCCTGTCCTGCTGAACATGTATGTAGCTTTACGTTTTAAATCCGAATCAGAGACCCAGCAGCGTGATGTAAGTAGCATCGTTCTGTCATGCAGAAAAAGACATGCTTTTCTCTCCAAGAGAATTATATGTGGTGTTTGCTCCCTAACTTAAATATGCACTAAGTAATGAGTCCATAGTAAATTTATTCTAGAGCTACTGTATAATTATACTACACATGTGGTTTCAAAAATAAGAATGGTATTTCCATTGTGTGACTTAAGTCCAGATGAATTTGATAGTATAGATCCAGCCTTATTTGATAGTAAGAACAAGCTACATGATACAACACAGATGTGCAGGAGACTTGCCTGTAAAGAGACTGGCACCTTCAGACCCATTCTTACAGAAGTGAAGTCTAGTCGTGATACCCACCACTGTCTAACTGGCACAGACTTGCTCTTTTGCTGGGCAATCGGCATAAGAGAAAGCAAGAATTGATCAAATAGGTTACTGTAGTATCCCGAGAAATGTGAAACCCTCTAATAAGGAAGAGAGCTGGAAAGATTGGTTTCAGTTTTCACTGCTTGTAGCATACTCTCACATATTTATATTCTCACTGAAGTGAGAAATCATTAAAAAAGTAAATGTGAAATGTTGGAAGAATATGTTAGATCAGAAATTATAAACTTGTCTGCTTTGGGGGAGTGTTGGTTTTTTGTGTGTTTTGTTGGGGTTTTCTTTTTCCTATCTAAGTATTTGAATCTTCACCACCACTACAGTTCAAATGTTTGATGATGTGAAGTGTTACGATTATGCTCTATACTCCACATCCTTTTCCTGTTGCTCCATTTTACAGGCTGGAAAGTATGCCATGGGGTAATAAAGCAAATTTCTTGAGATCTTGTAGCACATCTGTGTCGGGATCCTGTTTCATCCCTTGTTATCCTTTTCTCTTTAAAGTCTAGAGCTACCTGGATAGGTAGAAATAGGCTCTAAAATTTACCGAGGGTGTCAAACCTCCATCCTTCCTTCCTGCCAAGCAACAGCTCTGTGCTTGCTCTCTTCTTCGTACATCCTGGATGTCCTGAGATGGAGCTGTGGAGGCTGGAGACGATGTGTGAGGGGCTTGGATTTGTGTTCTCAGCCCTTCCTGATTAGAAAATGATCCTGCAAGGTGCCAAGTGTTTTTTTTCAGGGGAGAACAGTTCTCTAGGTGCCTTGATTTCTTCAATCTCTCCTCTTCTGAGTTGTTGTAGCAGGTGGGATTGAATGCCTCAGTGATTTTGCTCTGATTAACCAGAGCCTGAATCCAATAGTCTAATATAAAAACATTAATGATGGACTGTGGGAGCTCCCAAGAAGCACCCTGGAGAAGATGTGAGTTTTGAGTTACTAGTTGTGTAGCAGAAGCTGGGTGTGGGGTTTTCAACAGTGGAAACACTTTCAGGAAAATTGGTCGAGGGTTTGACTTAGAGCTGTTGGGATAGGTAGAAGCACAGACTGAAGTTGTAGTAAACACTGCTTGGCCTTCCTCTGCTTCCCAATCAGGAAAGATCTGTGAATAAAATGATCAAACGTATGCTTGGACCAGGCAGCATTTTTCTACCAGAAAGGAGATGGTTGGTCAGGACAGACTTGCTCAAAGGAGACTCTTGAAAACTCCAGCTTGTTAGCATTGGGTCTGCTGTCCCCTTTCTGCTGCTGTACCCTGCTCTCCCTTGTCCTTTGGGAACATCCTTCATCTCCTCCCTGCTATGCTGCTGTCCCACCTGCTTCTTGGGCAAGATGTCCCCTGGTCACCCCACACCTGTAGGTCACCTCATCCCTCTCTCCTGTGCCCACACCGTAGGTGCTTGCTGCTGAGCAGAGCAGGCATCAGGAGAAAGGCTCACACTGTGAGTTCAGCCATCTGTCCAGGAGGCACAGGCTCAATTTCTGGGCCAAGCAGCACATATGGCGTCTCTGCTTCTGGCAGCTCTGAGAGGTTGTCCTGCGGGCTGCGTGCTGCTCAGTGTCTCCTGTCGATTAGGTCGGTTTGATGTCTCTCTCGTTCACAACCAGTGGTGTATCATTTTTTCCAAAGTAACAGGCCCTTCGGAAAGAAAGGTCTTCTGTCCTCGTTGGCCAGAGGAGTTTTGGACAAATACATCTGGCTGGTTAATATGACCTTCTTCGTGGTCCAGGGAGCCTAATGCAAGGCTGGTGATGCAGCAGGAGTGGAATGGTTCCATTATGCAAATGGCACGAATTTGGGTGAATTAGTAGTTTTCTGAGGGCATTTCCAAGAACTATGGGTGGCATCTTTTCAAAACATTCCCGTTAACGTGCTGAGGTCAGTAGAAGTAGTGTGCTGTCAATAAAAGGCCCCATTTTGAAGCTTCTTTCCTGCCTCCATCCCCTCTGGCATCATTTGTTTATAAAGGTCGTACTTAAGGATTTTACTTGGTTACTCCCAACTGAATATTTTGTCTGGGATGTGGATTTGTGCTTCTTTGGGGGTTTGTTAGCGGAAGCAGAGAGGACGGAGGAAAAAGGACGAAGAGGTTTTCTCGACTTTGAGTTGATGTAGGATTTTGCGGGGTACCTTGTATCTCCTGCCAGGTCTGTGATCTTTTCCACTTACTTTGGGGAACCTGGAGAGCTCAGGGCACTTCTTGGATTTACAAAGTCTATATTTTCCTACTGTTAGAACTACAGTGAGGGTCAGCCCCACTATTTATAGTGTGGTGTGCTAGTGCCGGGATTGTTATCTCCTTTTTACAGGCTTAATAAAATCAAGTGACTTAGATTTGCTATTTGGTAACGTCTGCATTTGTGAGTATAGGAGCATGGGGAAAACAAATTAACAGGAAACAAAATTGCAGTGTTGTTTTATCCTACCAGGAATACAAGGCGTGCAAAGGATAAATATCCTGTTGCTTGCCAGTGCTAGAGTGCCCTCATTATACCTTAAGTAAAGGTTAATCCATTTCAAGCCTGGGTTAATGCTATGCTATCCTGACAGTCCAAAATGATCAGAAGGCGGGTTTTTACTCTATTAGGTCATTTCTTGAAATAACTTAATCACTGATGCCAGCGTGTGGTCAGCAGTTGCTCTGTTTGATTTGGGTGTGTCAACATGCTGTAGGTTTTGCTCTCGGATACCTGTTTTATATTTATCTTTTCCCACCTATCAAGGGAGAAAGAGAGTGTAATATTGTATAACAGACTCAATACAGAGAGCAGAGCCAAGTTCTCCAACTTTTCAAGAAGTGTCCAGTATGGGGTACGTGTTTGTGTGAAGAATAAACCCCTTAATTTTTAGTAAAGATTATTAACAGTTGACAGCTCTCATCTGTCTTTAGTAGAAAACTGAAGGGGATAAAAGATAGATTAAAAAATAGAAATATTGACATCATCATGAAGCAGCTGTACTGCTATTAAAACCTCCTGGTATATGTATAGAGAGATACATTTTTATTCTCAGAATTCTGGTGTCTTGCGCACTCCAAAATACACAGCTAAAATAATATCTACATAATGCTATAAAACGCCTTTATTTGTGACACAGCAGCTGCGTTTCTGGCAACAAATATCTTATTGTCGCACCAGATCCAATTAAAAATCCACAAGATGAAATGTTGTCTTCACAGAGGGTAGCAGGCAAATCCAAAACAAAAAACTCACAGCAGAATTAAGCAATCTTCCTGTCTGATGTGGACGTGCAAGTTTTCTTCTGTATGAAACTTTTAATCTGTTCACCTTAAAAGGTATTAGGATCTGCTTGCAGATCATAAACCTAATTTGGGATTTGTCTTCCTCAAAATCCCCATGTGAAATAGAAGGATTACGTAAATAATCAAAAGGAAGTGTACGTACTTCTGTGTAATTTTCCAAAACCAACCCCAAAACAACCTGAACAAACGAGCATGGGGCTGAGATGCTGCTATTTGTGGCTCCCCTCCGTGAGGCTCTCCTAAAGTGCCTCAACCCACTTCCAGGTAGGGCATGAGTCCTAGGACAAACTGTGCTGCTTTTTTTAATCTCCCCTGGCTTCCCTAGACCAGCTGCAAGAGACTCAGGACTGTCTTAAGATGTCTTTTCCCAGTGTTAAAAGCGTTGTTGTAGCACATCCAAGTTCTTTGGGTTCAAGATGAAAGCTATCAAAGAGAGCACCCTTTCTTCTTTCCTCCAGTTTTTTTAAGTGCTCAGTGACCATGTGCCCTGACCTATAAGTACTTTATCTACATGGATAACGTATTTACAGCTGCATAAGAAGATTCCTCCCCGAATCTGAGAATCCAAACACAGGGAGCTCTGTAACGAACAGCTGCTCCAGAAAACGTTCATTTCATCAGTGGCATGGCACAGAGGTGGTCAGAAAGGAAACAAATGGAAAGACTGGTTGCCTAATGGCTCTGTGGTGGGGAAGGGTTTTCTATTCTTGGTGGTTGGTTGTTGCTTTAAAAAAAAAACAAACAAAAAACCAGCAACAGAAGTTTTCCATTTAAAATATGGCAATTCCATTATTTCATTTTCATGCGATGATTTCTAGAAATTCCCCCAACTGTCCACATGTAATTTTGTTGAGCGGCTTTAAAATTCAAAGATATTTAATGGCTATCTTCTGTCCTTGAAACAGCTTCTCCTCTGGATGGGACTAGGGGTTTTTTCCATTTACTTTTTCATTTTATCCTGACCTTTTGGTAGCACCTAGCATTTCTGGAGTCTGAAATTGTCATAGAGTTGTGACATGTCCAGCTGTGGGAGCTGCCTGGTCCTCCTCTCGCTTCCCCCTTTTCCTTTCTGTGCTCCACCATCTCTTCCCTCCCTCAGGCTGGGCTCAAGTCTGCTGGAGGTACATTTTCCTCATTTGTGGACAACTGTTGCTGGGTGAGCTGCCTGTAGCCTGCATAATTCTTTGCTATGATTCACCCTTTGTTTTGCCAACATGTTGTTATTTTTTTTAGAGAGTGGGTAGTAAGTCCTCCTGCTATCTCAGGATAATTTTATAATACACTTTTTAAATGGAGTTTCTTATATAGTGTCTAAGAATTTGGAGATGGAGAGTGGGAAAGAGGAAAATTTTTTTATTTTTTTCAAGTGAGTAGTGATTTGATATGCTCTGTTTCAGTACATGTTACCATGGCGATGACTGCAGGGACTACAACATCCTTTCCCATGAGTAACCACACCCGGGAGAGAGTGACGGTGGCCAAACTTACGCTGGAGAACTTCTACAGCAACCTAATTATACAGCACGAAGAGAGAGAAACCAGGTACTGGCTCTGCTTCCTCTTACTCCCCCTCAGCTTTTCTTGGTTGGCTTTTGGCAGTGGTTGTTCAAGGGCACTTTGATCCCCATGCACGGAGCAGTTCTCAGAAGTTTTTCTGTACTTGGTAGCAAGGAGCTAATCCCCAAAGGGCACAGGCTACCTTTCAGCTGCTGGCTGTGCTGGTAGACCTGTGAACATCCCCTGCTACTGCACCAAGCAGTCACTGAGTGACCAAGGACCTCCACTTTTGACATTCTCATGCAATTTACCTCCTCATCAGATTATTACTACTTTGTGGAAATCGCTCTGTGCAGGGTCTTATTTTGCAGCACGTGTGAGGTTTCTACTTCTGCGTGCGGGGTTGGTGATCTCTGATTCCTCTGCACGTGGCACAGGGAATAAACTCTACAGAGGTAGGTGCTGCAGAGCTGCTGATGGGTGGTAACTTGGTTTTGTGTAAGGCAGTGGCTCGTGGTGTCTCTTCATGCTCTGCAGCACGGACCTCATGCCAAGACTCAAACCTTGCAGAAGGGAGTGTATAGGAGGTAGGGAACAGGACTGATAGGAGAGGTGTTTGACAGGGTGATGGGGTAAGGAAAGGAGGCAGAGAGCTGGAGGTGGCCTGGGGTGAAAATAAGGGGCAGTAAAAAGCATAGGGTTGGTGATAGACTGTTTGAGAGGCTCTTGGGTGGGCAGGAAGAATTTTGGAGATAAGGTAGTACCCACCTCTAAATTCTTGGGTGGTGTTGACTGGTACTCCTTGCGTGGGAGTATGCGTTGGTCATCTCCACTTTAACTTCTCTCATCAGTGCCCAATTCTGCCTCCAATGTGGTGAAGTGCTACTTGAATTAAGTGTCAAAGCACCAAGCATTTGATTATAATGAATGTTGTGTTTCAAATTGTCATTAGCATGTGAAATTATCATTCCCTTGGTAATATGTTTTTAATTGAGGGGTTTTCAGCTCAGCAGCAGGGTTTCTCTCTTCATCATATTTAGTCATTATCCCATGTAATTGAGTTGGTTCTAGTTAGGAGAATAGACTGTCGGCTGAGAGCCTTTAATTTAGGGGATCCTGCTGTACTTCCCAAAGTGCAGAAGGACACCAGCAGCCTGGCATCCAGCCTTTGAACTCTTGGCTGCTGCTCGTGAGTAACCAGCTTTCTGAAAGCTGCACCCTGACAGTCATAAAGAAGCATCCCACAGGTGGAAAAAGAGGGGTCCAGCAGACATGTTGCCATGTGCTGACCCCCTGCCATCTGTGGGGGAGTACCTGTGCGGTACTCCCAGGCTTTGCTCCCTGCTCAGACACTCCCAGCCTGGCATGGCACCAGCTGGAGGAGCCCCGGGACCAGTAAGCCCTGCCCTGGGCAGGACACTGGGAGGAGATGATGGCAAATCCAGGGGGGTAGAGTTAGCTGGCACGAGGGTAAGGGGAGCAGGACCAGGTGTGTGACCATGGAGAGGTCAGCAAGGCTGAGACTAGGGGTGAAAGCTGGAGCTAGCTGAGGTGTTAGAGGTAGAGCTGAGATAGAAATGGTGGGAAAAAAAGTGTTTATTCTGATTCGTAATCCTAATTGATAAAAACAGCCTTACTTCAACAAGATTATATGAAGAAATATAAGCCATTAGAATGATTGTATGTTTGGACCTTTAATGCCTAATTCTGCAAATACATAAGTATATGCTTAAATTTGCTTATACATTTTCAACAGCTTTGGTCACAAATGAGTAAATGGATGGAGTGAGCAGTAAGTTTTCAAATTTCCATTTGAGGCAAATTCTTTGGTATCTGGAATATGGAAGTAAAGGCATTGTCTTGCTGTAGTGTTATGTTTGTTTTTAATAAATAATTAAAAAATCAATCCCCTGTTTCTCCCCTTCGCAGGCAGAAGAAGCTAGAAGTGGCTATGGAAGAGGAAGGCCTCGCAGACGAGGAGGTAAATACTACTTAAGTAACCTTTGAAGAGACTGCTTTGCTGTTGTCGCACTATGTCAGATTGGCATTTGAGGAGCTTACAGAAACATTAGTTAGCATGACATTAAGTTTTATTTTGTAAATGAATGTTGCCCCTGTGAATAACTTGTTTATTAGGGAATATGCTTGAATGATACTTGCAATAGCTAAGGCTTTTCTTGCCACCCTTAGTCATGAGACCTATGGCCGCAGCAAGTGCATAGCATGCTTTTCAAAGATTAAAATTGTTTGCCATTAGGTTTGGCAAGACAAAAAGGTGAGATGCGCTTGAAAGAAGTGGGTAGAAAGCAAAATGCTGAACCATTTTTTCTTGATTTAAACAATAAACTGGGCATACCCTTGCTCTGTTCAGATACAGATGAGGAGGCATCTCTGTCCAGTTGACATCTCTCAGAACTTTGGTTAATAAGTTAATAAGAGGTTCATCACACCATGGCTGCCTGTACTGTCTTCAGGATAGGGAGGGAAATAAGTAGGAACAGTGCCTCAGTCACTTCTGAGTTTGTGTTGCTGCCATAACTTCTGGGACGAGGGAAAAGCGAGTGTGGGTGCGTAATGCCATCTTGTGGTTTTAAATGACATTGTCATCCTAGTACAAAATCTGGCAGGTGCCTGATGGATGGGTCTCACTAGCAGTCTCTGAGATCTTCTCGACATCTTTGGGAGCATAGGTCAGCGTTTGTCTTCTCTCAGGGAGAATCCCATTGACATTTTTATAGAACAAAACATATGACAGGATTTGGATAGATTTTTCTTTCAAACATGAGTGCTTGCCTGCCCTAAACCAAATGGATTTTGCTATAGATAGTGTAAGTTGGATTTCTGCTGCCTGTTAGGCTCCTTGTTGCCTGTCATCACTCTTTTCGGTGGGGTGCAAGTTTCAGCTTTTATTGATACTTCACACTGCCCAAAAACAAGAGTCCTTGCCTCAGCTAGTGAATTTGGCCGTTTGGACTGATGTACTTTGAACCAGTATGATATTTTTTCTTCATTAATTTTTATTACTGTTTCTTTGTATCTAAGTAATAAAAATACCACCACCCCACCACCACCACCCCCCCCCAAAAAAAAAAAAAAAGTGAAACTGGGCCTGAGGCCTCTATATAAAAGACCGTGCTCATGGATCATACTTTGAGAAATTCAGAAAGACTGAGGGAGGGAGAATAATTCACAGGAAGGGAGATTGTATATCTTGACTTTCTACTGTCAAATGACTTACAAATTTCTGTGTTTGTGTCTCCTTAGAAGAAACTGCGCAGGTCACAACACGCTCGCAAAGAAACAGAGTTTCTGCGACTGAAGAGGACTAGACTTGGCTTGGATGACTTTGAATCTTTGAAAGTTATAGGAAGAGGAGCATTTGGGGAGGTTTGTGGCATTCTTGCTTGAACAGGATATTAAAAGTAGATTGAACATTAAAATGAAACATTTTAATTACAGAATAAGAACTTCCAGTTGGGGAGTTTTATTGCAGAATAATAGCTATTTGAGTAACTGTACAAGTGTGATAAGTCCAGTAATGAATTATGTGCATTGATTTCTCAAGGCCCCTGGAAAGGCCCTTAGTTTCCCACAGCTTCCTATTAGCCCAAACTGATATTGCCCCTGTGGCCCCCTGAAATGATGGATTTGCAGCTGCATGGCTCCTCACTGTAAACATTTTTCCTGCCCTGTGTCACATCACAGTTGTATCCGCTCCTGAATTTTAGCATACACAATCTCACAGCTACCTGGAATTTAGTGTGCCTGCTAACTTTTCCTAAAACAATAACTACTTCAAACTATCTGTTCATCACTAGTGTAAGTGTTGTACATGGTGTAGAAGTATTTCTTTTTTCCATGTTAATGTTTAACAAAAGAACTTTTCCATGCCCAGCAATTTTGAGCCTTGCAGTAGATTCCATGCTGGGGTCTAGTTTCTGAGGGAGAGAAGATTGATTGGGTTATACTTCTCATTATAGGTACGCCTCGTTCAGAAGAAGGATACAGGTCATATTTATGCAATGAAGATACTAAGAAAAGCAGATATGCTGGAGAAAGAGCAGGTTTGTGTTGTATAAGTCTCCTAGATTTCACACTTCTGCTGTCTAGAAAATTGCCAAAGTTCTTCGTGGCAGATACTATTTGGTCATATTTTCCACTTTGAAAGCCCCAATAATGGTATAGCAGTCCAAAGCATCTATGGAGTTGCTACCATAGTGCAAAAGACTAAGTAGAAGTTAGGAAATAAGGTTGTGTAACAGCATTCTTAAATGTTTTATTTACAACCAATTTGGAATAGTGAGAAAGATATTTTTTTTTCTCCCTTCCTTTATCAATGCAGACCTTATAATACTTAATCTGTAAAACTGCATTTCAAGGAAAATGCTTCTTGAAAAGTAATACTGTGCCAACATAAAAACTGCGAGTACTTGGTGTTTTCTTTTGATGGTTAGATACCAACAGATGTCACATTGTTCATTGGCTTTGTTTTCCTTTGTTTTGCTTTTTAGTCGGGTCTTGTCTTTTTTTGTTGTGCTTTGTTTTTGTTAGTTTGGTTTGGTTTTTGCTTTACTTATTAGTTAACAATTCACTGCAAGTTCCTGGTAGGACACAGCAAGTACTTTAGCACCACAAAGAAATCAAGTGTGGATGTCTCAAGTGAAAGGGCAGATAAAAGAGGACTTTCCTTATCTGTCCAAACCTTACCCATCATTTGCTCTTGTGTTACCTTTCCCTGCGGTGGTACTTGTACTTCTTCTTTTTTTTTTTTTTTTTTTCCTGGCGCAGACTTTTTGTCTCCTCAAGCTCATGCCCTGAATATAGGGAACCAGAGGAGCAGCATGTTCTGCACAGCAGCCAGAATGTGTGTGGCCCTCTGGTTGAAGCTGTGCCCCCATTTCATAACCTGATGTGGCAAGGAGGCTGAGCTCACGCTCTCCATTTAATTTGGGACTCTAATCTTCCCTGGGGAGTGTTTATCTACTGTAATTTTCATTGCTTGGTTTGTTCAATGGAAAGCAACACAGGACACATACAAGAAAATTAAGATTTTTTTTTTTTTTTTTTCCCCCAAGCCTGATAGTACTAGGACATATCGTGGCTGTTTTTTAAGCAAGGTTTTAATATTATATTTTATAGCTACATTGAGAAGTGGAGGGTGGAAAGAAATATTTTCTAACAAGAATAGATAGAGCTAGATAAATCAAAGTTGGAGTGCCTACTACAGAGAGAGAACCCATTGCCCTGTGAAACCCCGTGAACAGAACACATAGACATAAAGATGCCAGTAGAACTGGGGAAGAGACACAGAAGGCTCTGTTTGCTGCTTATTGGAAATTGCCCTCAAAGCTGGAATAGTGATACGTATTTTCTCTCCAGAAGTTGCTTTCTGGTGTATGAATAATGAAAGTCTTACAGTTGTCAAGAAATACTTTTCCATGCATATGTCTTTCATTTTCCTTCAAGAGGAGTGTACATTCTAGTGAAACACACACCTCTCCTCCAATCTCTATTCCTCTTAGTTTCCAGTGAGTTCATGGGGTAGCAGCTGTCCGTATATTTTTTTCAAAGCCTCAGCTGGGACTGGAATATCCTGAGCAAGGTCAGACATTCCCAAACTCACTTGCCCAGGACCAACATCAGCAGCAGTGGTGGTCGTATCAGTTCTGGGCCAGCTTCATGCACATCACTTGGAGGAATGGCTCCATCTTCTCTCCGCCCCCTTAAATAGGTCAAGACCCTTATCATTTTTGCACTGCTTTAATACTAGCCACTGAGCACACCGCTACCTGCCATCCTCTGTAAGGGCTGAAACTCATCCCAGTGCTGTTCCCACTTGACCAAGGCACTTGCCGTGCAGTTAAGTAAGGTTTGCCATGTACACATGTAGGAGCAGTCTCCTTGTACCATCTGGAAGGGGTTCACGCATCATCAGCGCTGTGTAACAATGTGGGTTTGGGAATTAGACAGTAGTTCACTGTAATGTAAATCAGGCAGTTCGCTCTTTTCACAGAGATGAAGGAATTGGGTTTTGTAGGAAGTAATTAGTTTAGGCACTCTGTTACTCTTGCTAGAGAAGATTCCCCAGGCTTATCTTGCAAAGTTTAAACTCTGAGATATCTGTGTAGAAGTAGCTATTAGTTTTTTGCTTCTTTGTATATGTAAATGAGAAATCTGGTAACTTCTGACGGTAATCGTAATGCGTCTACCATTTTAACTCTTGGTTCTTGCATTCTTTAAGACCAACTCTGGCTTTTTCCAATAATTTTGTCAGTATTTGTGCCTTGAGTTGCACATTAAATTTTTGTCTGAGCTTGCAGTATTGTATAGAGCACTGATGGTCAGCTCTGTAATTTTTTTGAATGTTCCAATTTCATTTTAGGGTATAGTAAAAAAGGGAATTGCACTTTTCCACCAGCTTTTTCAGTTCTTTCCAACAAACAGAAACAGCTTAACAAGCTATGCTTTGTGTTTCTAGAGACTGCTTCTGCAAAGTTGTGTGAACAGTTATTTTCAACATTGAGTTGACTTCTGTGGGTTTCTGCTGGGTATTTTGTGAGGACTTTGTAGGATCTAGTGAAAAACTATGAAAAATATGACTCTGAAAAATAGTTTCTTCATTAAAGATCATGAAAATATATTGTAGGACTAGGAATACAACATGGCGTTCCTTGTTGAAATATTTAAATTGTCCTTTAATAATAGTATTTTTTTAAAAAATTTTAGGTGGCCCATATCCGAGCAGAAAGAGATATTTTGGTTGAAGCGGATGGAGCCTGGGTAGTGAAAATGTTTTACAGCTTTCAGGATAAAAGAAATCTTTACCTGATTATGGAGTTCTTACCTGGAGGTAAGCTGTATGTTGCAGTGTTTGTACAACAGAAGTACTTCTTCCTTAGCTTTTGTGCTCAGCTTCATAAAATGTTAAACAGGCATGCTGTGTAACTTGTTATAACAAATTTTAATGCTGTTTCAAGTGAAGTCCCAGTAATGTAAACACTCCTGATTTTTTTTGTGGAAGGAGAAAAGTTATGGAGGGGTGTTAAAATAGACTTGGATTAAATAATTATTCTGATCCAATGTTCTGCTTTTTACTGCTGAAGCTAGTAAATACCTGCAATACACAAAGCTAGTAAATACATGAAATACATGTATTATGCATTAAAATTCACTGCATCTTCCTGGGCTATTCAATTAAAATTCCTATTTAGAATTTTCAACAGTTTTACATCCAGTTTGCTAAAAAAGTATGTTGGGTTTGTAGGTCCTTGCAGTAATAGTTTTATAATTAGTAGCTATACGGCCAGTTACAAGGTTAAATTTGGACTCTACTGGGGTTTCACGTAGAATTAGTCTTGTGATTAAAATGTTCTAATTCCTAAGCTGTATTTTCTGCTCTTTGATTAGGTGACATGATGACCTTACTAATGAAGAAAGACACCTTATCAGAAGAGGAGACACAGTTTTACATTTCTGAAACTGTGCTGGCCATAGATGCTATTCACCAGCTGGGATTCATTCACAGAGATATTAAACCAGATAACCTTCTGCTGGATGCTAAGGCATGTAATGTGCATGTAAACTGCCTATGCTTTAAACATACCAGTCTGCAGATAATGCCATTTGTAGTGGTGCTAATCGGTGGGAACCAGTAGTGCCACACCGGTGATTTTAAATTAGCTGGAGTAAAAGCAGAAAGTGGTCATTATCTTTTCCTTGTAGAACACTAGTATACTTAAACAAAGCAAAACTGCCTTTGTTTTTTGTTGGAAAGCCTTTTAATCCTTTTAAGGAAAGCCTTTTAAGTGAGAAGACCCACTTAGGGTGTCCAGATGCTCATGTTCATACACATTAAAAACTGATACCCTTAGTTACTTCAAGACAAATGAACACACGAAACATTCAGACAGTGCTAAATAATGAGTTCAATTCCTGCCGTTACCTCATTTGTTTTATTACCTGCTCACCAGTGGAAACACTCTGTCTGTTAGACTGACTATAGTGAGCCATGAAACGGACCCAGTAAGCATCATACACAAATCTCTATGCCATCTAGCATTGATGTCTGGAAACCTGATTAAAAACAGATTACCATCAAAACAAAACAATTTTGTCCTGGAGGCTTTCTCAGTCTCAGTGGTATCCAGTTCGAAACAAAAAACAGGCAAACTATCTGCCCTCAGCTGTTGCAGAATTGTAGATGTAACCACTCCCAGGGGGCAGTAACCCTTTTGAGAGAAAACACGCTCTCGCAGTACCTCAAGATTCAGTCATTATTTGTCTACTGGATTAGGTAGTCCTGTGTGAGTCCCTGGTGGCCTGAGAAGGCAAGTGCAGTTATTAAAACTTTCTTTTTCGAGCACTGTCTTTCTAAATTATGTTTTTATCTTCTCTGATTTTTTTAGGGTCATGTAAAACTGTCTGATTTTGGACTATGCACAGGTTTAAAGAAAGCTCACAGAACCGAGTTTTACAGGAACCTTACACACAACCCACCAAGTGACTTCTGTAAGTATAAGGTGTCCTAGTTAAACATTTAAATAGTTTTGAGCTGCAGCTATGCCATATCATAATTTATTTCTGCTGGGTTAAGCAAGATTGGTCAGGCTGATTGCATTTAGTTGGAAAACTGGAAATGCATGTTCCCCAGGACATGGAAGCATTTCACAGGAAAGAAATTATTATTTCTGCAGTGTTAATGTATTTTTGCACATTTGTACACAGATACAAATACACTTAATGTATCTATACTTTAATGTATTGCTCATAACAATGTTAGTGAAGTTACAGAAACACTCAGAAGGGACATAGGTTTCATGTGCTGACTTGCTGAAGTCAGTGACAATCTCATGAAGCTTTTCGTAAGAGTAAAGTTGTTCATCAACATGCCTTGGTGACACATCCACATTAGTGTTTTATTCTACAAATGTAAAATTCCTCTGCGGTTCTTCTTGGATTCTTCACTTGTTGCTTAAAAAAACATCTCCTATATCTGAATATACATTGCCAGCTGCGACAATAAGTGCTGCTGATCTCAGATCAATCTGTAAAACTTTTTAGCAAGTTCTAATTTAGAATTGCTGATCATGTGTCCTACTTGCATGAGTTTCAGCTGCAAATTGGACAGTAGTTATTCAGTTTCCCATCTCCAGTTATAATCAAGTATTTGTTTCTAGACTAAAGCATTCTAAAGATACAAAATAGTTATTCTTTGAAAACAGAATGTTATCAATCTTATCTTTTCATTCTCACAAATGCATTTATTATCTAATAACTATTTTGTAAATTAGCATTTCAGAATATGAACTCAAAGAGAAAAGCAGAAACATGGAAGAAGAACAGGCGACAGCTGGTGAGTTAATAAAATTATGTGTAATTTTTTTTTTCTTTTAAACTATTTACAGAAAACATTAAATAAAAACTCAGCATTAATGCTACTGGCTTTTAAAAACGGAAAGGCCCTCATCCCTTACAGATGTCGCTCTCTTCAAGCTCCAAAAATTGCAAATAACTCAAAAGAAAGTGGTCTAGTGATTCCAGTTATGGAATAGCTCAGAGATCAGGGTTGCTTTGTCTGTCTGTTTTCAGAGCTGTGACTAGCAGACCCTGCTCTTCTCTATGCCTTTGTTTCCCTTAGGAGCATCGGGACTAACTAACCTCAGGTGTCAGCACCTGCTTAGGAAAGCTGTATCTTGAGTTTGTCTCCTAGACTGACCTGGTATTGACACTGTGTGTGAACTCCTGGGTTTAATTCCTGCAGTTCAGTGTCCCAAGAAGATGAGTAGCTGTGTGGTTCTTTATCAGAGAATTGTGAGGAAAACTTGTTTGTCCTTCTGCTGAATGGGAATATGATGGAAGGGCAGTGGAGGGTATTGGCACTGGAGTGCTGCAGCCTGGGTTTATAATGAAGAGTGTTCCAAGTAATAAAGGGAGCTCTGGATTAACTGAATCAAAGGAAAGTATCTGTCAGCCAAGGGATTTCAGAATTTCAGCCCTGCTCGTGATTTTCACCAAACAGCAGTTGCAAAAATACCAGTTTTCAAATTTTGGAACTTTTTATTTTGCACACTCTATTTAAAAAGTGATATGCTGCAGGATTCCCAAAAAGCTTGTGGGTTGGGTTGTTTTTTCTTTCCTCATGAGACATAATGAGATTGCATTGCAATCATACTGCCTCATAGGGGCTGTATTTCACGCCCTTACTCCTGCTTGGAGTTAGATCCCTGAAAACAATACATCTCCAGGTCAGTAGAGACCAACATGGCAGAACTGTGTGGTGAAGCTAGATGAATCATGAGACAGTCCAACAGAGAGAATAAAAGGCCAAAATGACAACTTGTATCAAAACTATTTGAAAAGGAGCCATATTCTTGGTTTTGCGTTGGTTCAAAACTAAATGTCTCTGCTCTGTTCAATAAAATGAAGTATTTTGTTTCTGGTCAGACAAATGAAAGTAAAAGATTTTTCTGGCTAAACTGGTTTTGGTGGACTTTTTTGGTTTTGTGGTGTCTTGTTGGTTTTTGGTTTTTTTCTGCCCCACCCCCATGCAAAATTTTCCATCAGTAAAGAGAAATTCCCAAATAGCTCAAGATTTTGTCATTAGCCAGAATCATCTAGGCTGCACGTTTAAAAGGTTAAAAAGGATGGAGTCTGGGTCCAGCAAGAGCTCAAATTAATTTTGCAATAAAGACAAGGTAATAAGTGGAACAGCTAGTGTATTGTGAGTGTCACACATGGGAATCTACCAGTGGTTATCCCTTTTTTAAAAAACAAACAAACAAAAAATCCCAACAACTATAACAACAACAGAACTTCTTGGGTATTTTAGTAATGTGGCTACCTGAAACTTTAGCTATGATGACCTTCTGATATTGCAGTGGGAATATTCTATGACTTCGTCACATTTAGGAGGATGATTTCTATTTACTTTCAAGGTTCTCTGTGCTTACTCATGTAAAAGAATAATGTTCTTGGAATTTTAGATACTGTGCATTCTCAAAGTAAGCATTCTTGTCCATCCAAATAACAAGATCCTATATATGAATCCCCAGGAAAAAGGTTTTGCAAAGTGTAAACATGCAGTATTTATCTTTTAAAGAGTTTATTCTTTTTTTCCAGGCATATTCTACTGTTGGAACCCCAGACTATATTGCACCAGAAGTATTTATGCAGACTGGGTACAACAAGCTGTGTGACTGGTGGTCTTTGGGAGTGATTATGTATGAAATGCTAATAGGTATGTTAAAGGCCCCAGTTAAAGAGTCGTTCAAAGGTAACAGGGTCCATTAGTTCACCGAGTCTGATCCCCTGCATAGTGGAGGTACCACAATTTCAGTCAGTTCTACCTGAAGTAAGCCCCAAATTCAGCTTCCTGAAAACTTTGAAGTCCTCCCACCTTTCCAAGAAGACAGCAAGAGATGATGCCTCAGTGAGTTGTTTCAGTGAATAACTGTTCACTATTAAATGTTTTTGAGGTTCAGTCTCATTACTTGGAAGTAACAAAATGACCTTTAATGTTGCATTACAAAAGAAAACTTTTGGCTAGTACTACTTGCTAGATTTGGGAGCCGTAGTGGCAAAAGCAGAGGCCCAGGTCACTTTCCTCTTCTGTGAAAAGCTTGCTAATTTTTCTATTTGTTTGTGCAGGGTACCCACCTTTCTGCTCAGAAACACCACAAGAGACTTATAGGAAAGTTATGAACTGGAAAGAAACGCTGGTATTTCCTCCAGAGGTGCCCATTTCAGAGAAAGCAAAGGATTTAATTCTACGGTCAGTAACAAAAGCCTGCTTCTGGCCACTCACCCAGACATAGTCATCTTCCATTAGGTTAACTTTTCGTTCTGCGTGAAGGAAGCTTTAGTTTGGAGGGAAAGTTGGTTTCTTCTGTGTCACCATCTTTGATGGATTTTTTTTTTTTTTTAGTCTTTTTCCTTTTGCCATTTGTTTAACATGAAGGAATAAGCTGTAACGATCTTGATTTGCACCACAGCATCAGGAGAAACAGAGCAGGAAGAAGGAAAAAAAAGGATTCACACACAATTTTTCTCTTCTCAGAGGGACCTAGAAAATAACCACTCGCTAGCATTTAATGCACTGAACAGAAATCTTTGGATGTTTTGGATTTAATCACTTTTTCCAAAATGACAGTTTTTAATCCATTATTTGCATTGAAGTTTTTGTGAGGGGTTTTGGTGTCAAGGTCAGGCAGAAATGTTGTCTTGTGGGAGGTTGGAGGGAGGATGTGGTTTTTGCCTTTGACACACAGACGCACCCCCCCACCCCCGATAATATTACAAGCTTACACAATTTTGTTACAGGCAAAAAGGGGAATGTACTTCATAGGCAGAGCCAAGAACTAGAATTTATTATGAGTCCAAGCATTGCTCCAGTAGCATACAACAAACAGTTATTCTTAATCCAGTTACAGTGATACTAACAGCACAAATTATTTAATTATTGCTAATCCTCATTAATAAGTTTGTGTATAATAGTTTTATTAAGTTTTCAGTATCTATTTCTCTAGTGTTCTGCTTAGCCTTTCCTGCATGTTGTCAGCATCCTGAGTTCTTTGCTGGAAAGAGTACAGTGTTGCTGCTGAGGATTTCTTCCTCCTCAGTCTTAGCTGTGTTTGGGGCATTTTTAGATATTTCAGGCAGTTTATTTGTTAACATGTCTTGCTCGTGAATTTACGTAACACAATGACTACTTGAATTTATTAGTTTTTTTCCATATATGAAAGGATTTAAATCAGGGTAAAACATTTTTAGTTACAGAAAATTTACTAAAATGAGGTCAAAACAGTAGGTTAGGCAACAAACACCTGGCCATTGGGTACTTTGTCCATTACAGCTTGGACAAGTTAGATAACATATATTTCAACTTAAAGGAAGTTGCAGACAAAGCTAAAGTTTCTCTTTTTTTTTTTTTTTTATGGATACAGATAAAACCAAACTAAAATAAGCTCAAGTTCAGACAAAGCCTGACAAATCTTGAGACGTGGTCTGGCTAACTGTTGTTACAAGGTTCGAGGTCTATTATTAGTACTTGTCATCAAGCAACTGGCTGGGCTGCAGTAGAAATATAAGCAGGGTGGGGTTTTTTTCCCCTGAGTGACACTCAACTATAAGTAAAAGAACATTACAGTCTATAATTGGAGACAGTTTATAGCCTAACTTGCTATGTTACTAAATTACCTGCTGAAAATTTCACTAACTAGTGAGAAGGTGACCTTTTTGTGTTGCAGTGTATTGATGTGAAAAGTGCCTTGCGAATCTGGATGTGATCGTGTGGAGGGATTATGAGTTCAGAGTAACTAAATCAACAACCAGAGGCTTTGCTCATCTAGGCAAACAGGATTTCATTTAACAAAGGCCAACTGACTTTTAGAGCAACGGGAGGCCCACATCCCCATGCTACCAAGTACTCCCCATTTCCAGAAGGTCGTCAGGTGACTCCACACTTGGCAAGACCAGGAGCTTTTTTTTTTTGACATGGGCATTTTTTCTGTTATTGTAAACATCCCTCTTTGTGTCACTGTTGACACCTTTTGACATCCTCAAAGAGACTGCAAGGACAGTGTAAAAATATAAAGCAGTTATATCTTTGCTAATGCATACAAAATATAGCTAGGATTTAATGAACTCCTAGGCTAAGCATTGGTTTGCTTACCATCTCCTTGATGAGATACTTCAGTCTTTTCCAGCCAGCTAGGCATCGGTCCAGGCAGGCATCAGTCCAGAAGAGAAGGGTCAGCCTCTGCTGTTCCCTGAACAAATCCCTGATCTCACTGAGTTGCTGTCAGAGTTTCCACCTCCCTATTTTTTTTCTTTAGGATTTTATACTTTTCCTTGTTGGTGTTTTTCCTCCTGCCTACTTGAGCAGGTAGCAGTCCCCATCTCAACAATCCTACCTCTGTCTCCAGTTTCACCTTTTTCTTCTTACTTGACTCTACAGACTTTCTCACAGCTGCTTCTCATAAATTGACAATTTCTTCTGGAGTCTGAGCCGAGGTTATGCAGCTGGGCCATATCAGAAATAGGCCTTGGGTCTACCACCAGCACCTGGACCTCTAAGAGAGAGAAGAGGGGGTGACAGGGAGGATAGGGACATGGCATGTTTTGAATGTGTCTGGCTCTGTAGTTCCAAAATGTGACATCAAAGAGTAGTCCTACTCCCTCTGAGTACTTAGAACAGATACTAAGTGTATCTGTTCCTGTTAGTTTGACTTTGAAACACGGATTTTAAATAGTTGAGAACATGGAGAGGAGTTTTCAGTGGTAGGGACTTAAGCCTCCATTCCAAACTAATCTTTCAGGGCTAGAACTTGCAGCAGCTTTTCACAAACCTTGAAGATGGGGATGCAACAGTTTAGAAAAGGTGTAAGTTACTGTCATCATAGCTTTTTTGTTTTGGGACTCTCTAACAATATTCTGCTTCTACTATTTCCCTTATCTTCTAGATGCAATGGGCTGCTTTTATGTTACCCCAAGTAATGGAACAATTTGAAAGAACTTCCTCAAATTACTGATACAGGATACCACAGCAGTTTTATTTGCTGTTGCTTCCATTTGCATTTATTGTAACATTCCCTCTATTTTTTCCACTTTTTCAGGTTTTGTACTGACTCGGAAAATAGAATTGGTAGTAACGGAGTAGAAGAAATAAAAAGTCATCCGTTTTTTGAAGGAGTGGACTGGGGACATATCAGGTATATATATGTACACATTTTATAGAGAGAATAAAAGCCATGAAAGCAAGAATTTAATGTACTATGATGTCAAGGATAATTATTTGCAATTTATCTTTTATTTTGGAAGGCAGCTACTGGCAGTAGGTGGGTGACAGCGAAGGTTTTCAGGCCTTGCTGACATTCATAGATCTGATCAGAGTTTAACTGTCTTGAGACGCCTCAGATTGCCCCAGAGTGCCCAGGATGGAAAGAAATTGTGGTAGGGTGGCTGTGTTATTCCTGATGTATGTGCTCTGATATCAGCAGAGAGCTCCTCGTCCAGTAGTAATGGGCTCTGCAGCTATTGCTATAATTGACTTTTTTTTGCAGTAGGAGTATGAGAAAAGCAAACTCTGTCCCAAAAATGCAGGGGAAATAGATTAATGAAGAGGAGAGGCAGCAAGTAGGAGGAAAACACAGGGCATGTCTTTACTGCATGCTGCAGATACTACACCTGAGTGAACCGGTATGTCTACAGAGCACTGGGCAGAAGCACTGACTCACCTCAGAGTCGCAGCCTCTGTGGCCAGATTCTGCTGGGCCAAGCCTGGGTAGAGGGCCCAGCTGAGGCAGCTGGACCAGTTCCAGCCTGTGCTTGTGCCTGCAGATGCTGAGGTACATCTGCACGTACCCAAAGTGGTAACGCCTTTAGAGCAGACTTTGGTGGCACCACAGATACTTTAAGCTGAAATGATGGCTGTTGTTCAGCTCTCTTTAAGGTTTGAGGTAGTCTGCTCTTTCAGTAATACTGCAGTTTTCTACACGAAAATCCATACTGTGGGAGTGTGATTGTCCAGCTCTTGTACTTCTCATTTTGTCTGGTGCAGAAAGCCTCATTTAACTTATCATTTCAGTGTGGGAGACATTAATAAGCAGCAAGAGCAGTAACATACCTGCTCATGCCATGTTTGGCAACCTGGCAAAAGGGTTTCCTCGTTCCACCCAGAAGTGGATTTAATTGTAATAATTACAACTGTAGTAAGTTTACAGGTGTAAATTAATTACTTTCCCACAGTGCCGTGTTTCAGTTTGAATGCTGTCGTGGGACAGATCACTTAAGCAACTTCGAAAGCCACCTTAAAACTTCTTAAAGGGCTGCCTAATTGTTGAGCTAATAAAGCAGTAACATGTCAGAGCCAACTCATTTTGGATGAGAGATACTGGCGACTGAGTGTCAGAAACAGGAGCTACATTTGAAAAGGTATTTGGATGAGGTCCAGGCTGATGAGCGCTGGAATTGTAAAGCAACAACATCTGATGGCTCCAAATGCAAGTAAAATCCTGCTCAGCTGGGTAGGCTGGATTTATGAAACGAAGGTAACCACAGTGGTTCTTGGTGACAACCAAGATAGTAGTGATAGCTACGTGGCAGATAAGTGTGGAATGCTGTTGCAGTTAATGGGAAAATTATGTTTTCCCCAAGTTTGCCAAGAAGATACTAATGCTAGATAGGAAACCAATATATCTCCCCATGATGTCAGCAAACAGGCAAGTCAGATACATCTCTGATGGACTCAGTGGAACCTTTGTGCCTTAAATTAAAGGGATGTTGTAACTGTAAAAAGCAAAGTTAAACAAAACTGTAACTTAATGTATCTTTTCCGAGTATTCACTATTCTGGCATTTATTTCTATTTGCAGGGAAAGACCAGCTGCAATCCCTATAGAAATCAAAAGTATTGATGATACTTCCAACTTCGATGAATTTCCTGAATCTGATATTTTACAGCCAGGTGAGACTGCCATTATACATTCCAAATTTCTATCTATGACATACCGGAATACTCCACAGATGCTTTTGTTGTTGTTGTTTATATTAATTTTTCTGATACTCTAATCAAGGTAATATACAGAGTTGATCTAGAGACTTTCTTTCAAATATAAATGTAAACCTATGATCTCTCATAGCTTCTACTTCCTTAGAACTTTGGGGGGAAAAAAAGCCCACAGATTTTAACAGTTAAATCTATTAATAAAAATGGTTTGCATATATAGCAAGCACAGAAAACAGTACAGTTTTCTACCATACAGTCTGTCTAACCAAATTCTGGTAAAACATTATGCACTGATTTGCTTTTGATCTTTAATGACTTTTGAGTTTCATGCCAAACATAAATGTTCACATATTTGTGGGCAAAATTTTTCAGACAGATGATTATTTAACATAGTGATTTATGAACCTGAGTGGCTCTGCAAATAATTTAAGTTTTTTTTAATTGTTAATTTCTATTGGCAAGTAGTAGGAAATTTTTATACATAGAAGGCTTGATTCTCTGATGTGCCAAATTCTCCCAGCTCCCACGGTTTTCAATTAATTAATGGCTTAAAGATAGGCAGATATATAACAATGATTAATTGATGACGGATAAGTGTAGATGTGCTAACAACCATAAGAATTATCAAAAAGCTGAGGGGTTTTTTTCTGAAATCACTTTTATTTAATGGCAAGGAAGTTTGTCCTTTTAATGCAAAAGCAATAAATCTCCAGTGCCTAAGTTAAGCTGTTTAAGTCCATATTTGGATAATGCCAAGTACATTTGTATTGGTTTTGGCATTTCAGACCCACTGAAAATGTTACTGTATATCTAGATACCTAAAGACAAAGTTTGATATTGGTATGTTTGGCATCTTGAGTTGAAAATATTGTTATAGAACTCTAAATGCAGCAACCAGAGCGCTAAATATAGAAGCCCACTGCAGTGAATGTCCGTGTGCAGCACGCCAGGCATGTGGGCTGTTCATAAAATAAAAGGAGGCTGTACCAGCCTCGCTGAAGCTATAAGCAGGGAAGAAGTCCTAGGAGAGTAATATGTGAGTGATACATGTAGTTCTCTTGGGAGAACTTAGATAATCTTTTTCTTCTGTTTGTGGTGAGGATAACACGATATGTATACATGCGTTTGTTGTGCATGGAGCACCCTAAATGTTATGGTTTTTGTAATTGTATATCCTATGGGTGTTTTAGAGGTTCTGGTCAAGGTATGGGAGCCTGTTACCGTGTGTAGACATACTAAAAAAACCCCAAACCCAAACAAGCAAACAAAAAACTTTTTCCACTTCAGAGACACATGCTGAAATTGTAACTCCTCTCAGACCATTGACAAAAGGCAACTGACCTGATTAAAAACAGGATTTCTTCAAGGAATTGCTGCTGACTAGGGAAATAAGAGTTCAGGGCTGTTTATGTCAGTGCTCTGTGAAAAGTCCTCTCAGAAGCAGCGCTGATTTTAATTGTTTTGTTTTACTTTTACTTTTGTTTCTGAATTCTAGTGCCAAACACAACGGAACCTGACTACAAATCCAAAGACTGGGTTTTCCTCAATTATACCTACAAGAGGTTTGAAGGGCTCACACAGCGTGGCTCGATCCCTTCCTACATGAAAGCCGGGAAGTTGTGAAACAAAACACAAACCTACAAAAGGAATAAAAATACAAACCTCAGGTAGCTGCATCACCAGACCTGCTTGGCGTTAGTTATCAATACATTGACTCTGGTGCGCATCAATTTCACAAGGAAATTCTACAGGATTAGGATTTCTAAGACTACTACAGGAATTAGTTGGCAGTGCCAGCTGGCTTTTTTTTTTTAATATTTGAATATTTTTGTTAACTTTATTATACAAAGGTACTGGAATAAAAGGAACGTACATCCCTTTAACTGCACTGCCTATGTGTGTATAATGGTGAATTATGCCTCTCTGTACTGTGGCTTTGTTTGTACTGTAAACCATCTAATCCACCCAGGAGTAAAACATATCATTTTATGCAGCATTGTTATTATACTGCTTACCTGGTGGGTTTTAGATATGCAGTATAAAAAAAACATTGCCCACATTTGCAAAATTCTCTGAGCAGTTGCTCAAGGGTGTTCCATTTGTGGTCTGCAGATACCCCATGAGTGTGGGAACATTGAATTATTTTAAATAGCAGTGTCCTGTGGGTCTACTTGTACCCTGCCTACCCTTGCTTCTACCCACTGGAGGGCTTTATCAGCCGATCATCCCTTCTCTTTCTTCCTTTTTCCACTGTGTGTGGTGGTGAGACATTCCCAGTGATCTTTAGTGGTATTTCTGCTTTAAATGATAGTTAATGGGTATCACTGGTTAAGACTGATGCCTGTTGGCAACATCAGAAGAAAAAAGGAATCTGCATAAAAATTATAAAGATTTTTAACAGAAGGGAAACTTTATGATATGAAGTTCTGAAGAGATGGCAGAGTGTCCAGGACTGCATTCCTGCCTCTCCTGTAAAGCAGATCATCTTTTTGCTACTCATAATTCAAATAGCCGTTTCTGTCTGTGCAAAACGTATTCTAGAAAAGTGATCAAATTGCTGCTTTTTATTTTTCATCTCCCTAAGAAGTTCCAGGCAGAAGGGATCCTGCTCTAGCCTTTTCTTTCCAGAGTACCCCATAACAGCCTCTGCCAAGCTAGAGGAAATGGAGCACCCCACTAGACTCAGACTCTCCTGTGGGCTCCATATTCTTCTAGTATCTCCATCTGATGTGGACCATGGGATTACAAAGGATCAGCTGAGTCTGCAGTGCAGTTTCCAGGAACCACAACCAACCATGACTGAACTGGGCAGAGCATCTAAATGCTATTCTCCCCAGTCTGCAGGATGCTGACAAACTGACAGCAGAGATGGGTCTCCTTCTCCTAGGTCGAGGAAACTGAAGCAGAAATCCCTCCATATGCAGGGTATGGTTTTGCTTCTCAGCCCAGTAGCAGTTCAGGACTGAATTGCACTCCTCAAACAGTTTGCAATTATCTGGTCGCTGGTAAATTTATCTGTATCTCTGCCTGTACTAGCATATTATCTGCAGTACTTTGAATCTATCACAATTACAGCAGAGATCTTTGATGTCACTTTCTGGTTACGAAAGAGATTTACAGCAATGAACAATTCCCCAGTAACTGAACAAGCAGAGTCACTGTTGCTGTCTTCCTCCTCTAAATGGAAGTGAAAGGCACTGTAAAACCTCTGCAACACCCATCAGAGTGAAGCACAGGATGTTTTGGCATTCAGTAGGAAAGACTCCATTAGACTGGTTTTTGCAGCAAAATGGAAGTGACTATTTATAAAGCCATTGCAGAAATATTTATTGCTGTTAGGCACCATGGTATCAGCTGTTCTGAATTATTTGTATGCTTTTAAAAAACACACCGGGGCGTTCATCTGCTGCATTAAAGACCATTTACCAGCAAGATTTCTGTGCATCAGTGGCTTACCGATGTGCATGTAGTCTTCCCCAATCCAACAGCTACTAGGCTCCTCAAGGGCTTCGGTGATGTCTTTCCTCCAATGTTTTGTCTCCCTTCAAGCATCTAGTATCTGTTATTTATACTGCATTTCTACAAAAGAATTTTAGTCTTCAGCTCATCAGAGAGGAGTAGCCAGTGCCTCAGGACCCATCCAATTTATACAGTATTATATCAGAACATGGCTAAGCTAAACTTTTGCCTAAATGCTGGACTTACATAGGAACAGCTCATTGATCTCCCGGTTCGTCTTCCCAGACCTTACCCTAATTAACACCCCTTTACTGTCGTTGGGGCAAGATCCCTCAGAAATTCTCCAGTGTTGTTTTTAGCCTTATCAATGTAGTGAAGCTCAACTTGTATCCATCCAAAGACTGTCCAAAAACAATAACTCACTTAAGTTTGAAAGTGTAAAGGTGGTTTTCATTCTGCCAGTGCCCTAGTAGCTTCTGAGGCTTCTCAGGAAAGGAAATGCCTTTTCTAAGGCCTTCAGTCCCTTCTACGAAGACACGGAGGAGCTTGGGCAGAAAATATCTGAGATGCAAACTTGGCTTCAAAGGACACTGCTGTTCAAAAGACAATTTTTATTAGTTTTAATTTCTAGTCTCATTCATGGGGCACTATGTGCACCAGAAGTGGAATTCCTGTGAACAACATATTTCAAAAGACCACAATAACCCTATTTGCATAATACAAAAAGAAGTCTTTGCTTGAACTTGCTAAGACAAGATAAGTTTCATGGAAACTGCAAATGCTCAGTAATACTGGTGATTTTTTTTTTTTCCTGTGGGGTCGGGGGGGGGGGAGATAAATACACAATTTAAAGCTATCCATTAAACAACTATGTCTGTACATACTCACTGGTTTACAAACTTGGGAAAAAGCTCAACCCTTACATTTGTAACACTAAAGATAATACTAATTTAAAATTGCGGATGATTAATCATATCAGTGCTCACATAGGAGTTATATCCATAGGGAAACAGCCTGCAGCCTATTTAGCATAAACTCCTGCATTGTGGTAGTTGATTTTTTTTTTTTAAACATAGCATTATTTTAATCAGTAAGTCAAACAAAATATTAACTACTGCTTTTAGGATGATAGAATTTTTTTAAAGGTGAAACTGTGACACTGTAATGGATTAAGGAGAACAGAAGGTTAATCTACACTGGCTTTCATAAAATGGAAGTGCAACATATCCTTTGTTTTATTATTTTTGTCTTATTCCTTTGGATGGTTGTGTTTTTTCCTTTGGTGATGTTTGTCACTGTGCCATTTATTTTTATTATTCTTGGAGTACCAAAGATCCTGAAATGGCTTGATGATTGCAACCATGTGAAAATTTATTTTCTGGAAGTATGTTTTGTTAACTTTTGTTAAAATGTGTAATTGTGTATGCAAATTGTTATCAGAAGTTTGCTGGGAAGTTAACTTATTCCAGCAGGGAAAACTTGAGTGCATCGATGGAAGTGGTGAGCCTGAATCCAAATTCTGGATCCGAATACCCTGAAACTGGGGAGGAAGCTTGGATTGGGAAACACAGCTGAGCTTTTGCACTTTGTTCCATCTCCAATCCGTGTGAGTGAGTGGCCTTAGGTACAGGACATCAGCAGAGGTTTTCATGTGCAAAAGGAGTTTAAAAAATTGCCAGCATTCAGAAATCAAATATTGTTGATACTGCATTTGCACTGTTAAATTTGCCTTGCTGGAGAGTTATATAAGTGTTATTTTTATAGGTCAATTGTAAACACCTGAGCCGTTGGATACAGTATGGAATAATAGCATCTGACGTGGGTGAATTCACCTAAGTGCAAAGGGGCTTGCTGAAAGCTCTCCACACTACTAAGATAAATGGGCATAAGCAGTACAAAGGGTGTTGTGTCGGCTCCTTCTAAAGAGGTGACTTTCCTCCTCTGCAACAGCAAGTAGGGAATACTGCAGTTTAGCCCGGTTATACTCTAATGCTTAGGAAGTGCTCTCACTTTTTCAATAATACGAGCAATTACAAGCGTTGTAACATACTGTACCTTGTCCTTTTAATGTTGATATATTACAGCAGCTCGTTCTTGGAGTCGAAATGGCAACTGCTATATTTTTCCTAGACTGTTTCATTAGATGTGGTTGGGAAAGTTACATAGAAGCATTATAAAAATTTATATGAGGCTTTTTACAGCATTTGAAAATAAAAGTAGCATTCTTTTTGTAAAGTTGCTGGTTTTATTTTTTTCACACCAGGGTACTGGATTTCTTTCTCTTTGGAAGGGGAGGCATCTAAGGAATTGAGACACTATTTTGTGTATTTTCATCTTGAATTCCATGGACAGTGAAAACCCCAGTGTCACTACTCTCAATCAGAAAGTAGAGATCACGAAAATTGCTCGTCTTGTACCAACTGCAGTCACGTGAAGATACTTCTATAAAATGGTTATTGCTCTTCACAAGAGACTTATCTTCCCTGTAGACTATAATTTATTCAAGAAAGGCTTCCATGGGCAGTTGTGTCCTTCGATTTGCTATAGAAACAATTTTGCCCTACTGTTCCCCATTCCTTGCTGAGTTTAGAGCAGTGGCAGCAGGTGCAGTTGTGAAATAGTCACATAAAAAAATTATTACAGAGTTGAGCAGCTGAAAGCAAAGAGGAGCTAGCAGCTGGTGACTGGCCTTCTCTGGAGCCCTCCAGTGAATAACAGCCTTCCACTTGAGAACTGCTGCTCTCAGTAAATGATACAATTTTAACAGAATTTTACAAATTCTATTTAATGGGATTACACTTTTCTTCTAGTGACCAGATGTTATCTCACAGAGCTGCATAAGGAAATGCAGGCTTAGGTCTTTATCTCTTTGCATTACCAAATTCAGTATTCCTCAAAAATACAGCACTTTAATGGCAAGTATTTCTGCACATGCTGAAGGCACAGCCTCTATGTTTGGTTTTGTTTCTTTTTTTTAAAATCAACCACTTTAAATATTTAGTGTTTATAAAACATACTGCAAATATCTGTTGTGCATTTTTCATGTCTTTATTCTTGTACAAAGTGTGCCTTGTACCTAAGCAAAACAATTGTGCTTTGGAGACAATAAAATGTCTTTTCTGACAGTCTTCCTATGGCAAGAGAAGGGAGGAGTATTCAAAAGAGTTTGTCTCTTGCTGTTGGGAGTGATGACAATAGCAGTTCCTTGTCTAGTCCAGAGCTGGGATGTATTTGCAGTTCAGGCAGTGCTTTTAATGTACTTCCTTTAGGTAATTTTATTTATCATGCATGTAAATTTTAAATATCAGAGGGCTTCTAAAATGCCTATCCCATAGCTGAATTTCAAAGATGAACGCAGGTTTTAAATGTGGGTGCCAGTAGACTGTAACCTGTCAGCCATGCTGGGTTCAGCAATGCTAGGCTCTGCTGCACAGAATGCCATTCTGCCTAAAAGAAGTTGCTGTCTGAAAGATACCAGGTATGTTAACTATTGGGACAGTTGAAGGGCAAGTTAATGTATATATAATACACTTAACTTACTCTCTGTCAATAGTAGTGGCTCCAGGATTTGCACACTTGATCATGCAGGAACACTTCTACAGTCAGTGTGAGGGGAAATGAATCTTTACACATGCAGAGAGAGTTCATTGCACAGGAACACTTTTGCAGTTGGTGTGAGGGGAAATGAATCTTTACACATGCAGAGAGAGTTCATCTCGCTGCCTCCTACTCCTCCCACCACCTCTCTCCAGATTATTTGATAGCCTGGAAGTTACTGTTCTCTGGGGAAATGGGGCATGTAGGCTTGAACCTTCTCACGCTGAGGAGGGAAATAAACCCAGGTTTCTCATTTCCCAATCAAGTCAGAGCTCTGCTAGGAACAGTTTGTTTCTGATTTGAACCGACCCTTGATGCCACATCTTGTTTCCGTACCAGCTGCTTTAATCTGTTTCTAGTGAGCCACCATCTGCTGCTGCTTCTCTCTCCTCTAGGAATACATGCTCTCTATATGTGCTCTCCCCGGGCAGCCCACCTTCCATTGGTAGCAGTTCCTTCCCCTCCAGGTGTCTCTGCCCATCCTCCTCCATCCAAAGCCAAAAATCTCTGCCCTTGCCTCTACATTTCCTGCCCACGAAACTAAATGATGTTGAGAGTAAGTGCTGTGACCTTGAAGCTGCTGTGTAAAAGTGTAACCACAGCCCCTGCTCCACTTTTTGAAAAACAGATGGTAGCTACAGATAGCAAGTGTTACATACACACCAAGTCTACATAACACCTTGTTTCCTTCCAGGGATTTAGGCAGAATCTGCCCCTCTATGTGGATGTACGGGCTGGAATATAAAGGTAATGGAGCTTCAACGGGAAGCAGGTGCCAAGACGCTCTCTGGGGCCATGTCCATGCACATGTGGCCATCCACAAACCTTTGAGACTCGAAATGGGAGCAGTGATTTGAACATACATCTCTCTAGTGTTAGAACCTACTCAAAAACTGGAATAGCTCTGCTAGTCTTAGATGCTTAATTTCCCTACAAAGTCTACTTCTGACTTCAGTGTAGCTATTTCTTAATAACAAATGATCAGATAAGAACTCCAGTGACTTTTTGATCATGACAGAGTGAATCACTGGTAAACTGGACACACATCCCAAGATTTTCAGTCCAGCAGGCTGCCTTTGAGGTCTCATCCAGCTCCCACTGACGTCAGCAAAAGATCCCTATCTAAAGCCCAAAGAAAGCAGTGAACAAGTATGGTCTCAAAAGCAAGCTGTTTGCTGATGCCATGCTTTTATGTTTGTTACAAATGAGACAAAAAGATGTCACTATCTATAGAATTCAATTGGTTGAAATGCAGTACATTAAGAGGATGTCTTGTGGCTTCAAATACAAAGCTGACAAACTTGCAGCGTACTTCTACTATTAAGGAAGAAAATATTACCAATTTTATTTGATCAAATTAAACTAATGCCTCAAGGGAACTTTGCAAAATGTACAATTTATTTAAATGCATTTTTCTGAAATAGCATAGTGCATCCTTGTGGGATTTGACCCAAACGAGGCCCCAGCATGGATTTCGCATATTCTACGAAGCAGACAGATCAGCATGACTTCCTGATTTGTGAAGTTCCCAGGCAATGAACAATGAACGTGTTGCATTCAGTCAGCACAGTTCTGCTGAGTGATGTTAGGCATACTTATGGGCCCACTCTGTGCAACAGTCAGGTGGTTTCTCTTTTCAGTTAATTCTGCCTTGACTTAGCGGCACAGGTTTAAGGTGGTTTACATTTCCGTATCTTTGCATTGTTCCTATACCAGATGTTTGATATGAGGCTGTTAACACCCAAAAAGATCAGGAATCTGTACTGTGGGTGACAAGTCTGCTTTAATCAAGGAGATGAGTTTCAGATGGTGATGTAATGCATTGTCAGGACCTTTGCAGGCAAGATGGATGAGATGATTGCAGCTTGGAGGCTCACAGACTGGCTGTGTGCAAACCCAAGAAAAGGTGTTCTGTCCTTGGAGGTATGCTGCCCTCACAGCTGGTTGTGTTCTCTTTCAGCCCCTACAGAAAAGGCACTGGGTGGCATCTCACTGATCCTAGAAAGGTAGGACTTGGCTTGGGGGCTGCCACTTGGGCACCATGGGCACATTTCAATTGCTTTTCATTTCAACAGGCCCCCTAAGCAGCTTTATTTATCCTCGTGTATAAATTTGTAACAGCAATACTGTTTTTCAGAGACATTAGACATTAGGCTCTTGTTAGGCATTCAGAAAATACCTGTTTCTGCCAGGAATGAAAAGGCTATTTAGAGACTGAAGATTATTTTGTTTTTAAATCAAAAGTGGCACCATCAAATTGAGAGACTTTTAAGTAAGAGATTTACAAGCAAGTGAATTAATTTGTGGGCACAAACCTCACCAGCCAGGACTCCAAAATAATGTAGGCACTTTGGAAAATGCTAATCTTTTTGACTTAATTTTGTTAGAAAACCACAAAGTAAATTGATCATCCTACTGCCTCCAATACTAAGATTAGAGAGGGAGAGCAAGTAGGATTTGGAAGCTCTTCTCAAGTTAAACTTGTTTCATCATGCAAGGAATTTGTCCGTGATTCACAGATCTTCACGGCCAGACTATATCACTATCACAATCCGGTCTGACATACTGCATAACATAATCCATGCAACTTCACTCACTGTACTGTGCCAGCATAGCACAGCCTGTTGCTGGTAAAGGCTGAATTCTTTTGTGCTGTTTTTTTGCTGCTTTGAAGGGCTTCCGCACCGATTATTGAGTGGAAATAACTTTAAAGAGCTTGTTTTTATTATTGGCTGATTACAGTAAGATTATGCTATTTATATAATTTTTGAAGCAAAAGGTGCTCTGATTTGGGGAAGAACTTTTGCTTTAAAATGATAGCAGATTTTACTAATGCATAGGCACAGAATTTATAGCAAAGGCAAAAAATTGCTTCTGGTGCCCTTAAAAGTAATCCAATGACCTTCAAGCACAAACCACAGACTAAAAAATTTTTTTTGTAATTGTATTAATTCTTTTAATTAGCTAGTCTGTTCACATGTATTCTGTAAAACGTACTCGATTCAGGACACAGGTATTGTTCTTTACATTACTTTGAGCCATGTAATACCATGGTCTGAGGGGAAACCATAAACACTTGCGTTCTGGGAGAAAAGTCTGTGAAAAATCTGTATTTGTATTTACAGGTCTGCTGCGTAACTTCAGTTTACTGCTATTAAGTTTCAGTAGAAATAAGTTAGCTAGCTTGCCCTAAGCAGTCACCTAAGTATGTTTTTATGTGAAGCAATATAAGCCACTCTAATAACACAGTCAACCTCTCAGTATTCCCTCAGGGGAGGAGAGTGCTTTTTTCCAGTCACTCTCAGTTTCTGAAATAGGTCTCTTAATTAAGAGTGGCGTGCATGGACCTAGCTTGGTCCCAGCAAATACGCAAAGAAATTTGCATCCTCTTCAGAATGGTTTCTCAGAGAAATGCTGATGGGATGCTCTTCATGTCCTGTGTAACAGCTAAGACATGCTATACTTCAGATGTCGTTAATCATTTACAGAAAAGAAAAAGGAGTAATAATACAGACACCTTTCTTCAACTGCCCCGTCTCAGGCTATTATTTAACTGCTCTGAGGTTTGATTGTTATTTTTACCCCTTTAGCAAGTTGTTGTATAAGCTGTTTGGAAAAAAGAGGCTATCCATTGCTTATATAAAGCATTCTGCTCTCTATTTTATAGCTAAAAGCTACTCAAGAGAAAGTGCTCACCTAAAAACGGGGCAAAAATATCAAGTGTGGCCTACTCAAAATCAGTGCCTTACGTAAACTGGGATCCTACTCTGCTCAAGGCTAACTATACGGTATAAACACCAGTTACTGTCATATATGAAATGTATTAAATGTTCAACAAAGAGAACAATCATCACCTTTGAATAAGAAACAAGTATAATAGATGATGTTTAAAATCTGTGTTAATGAATTGGCAGTGCATTATGTTTATAAGAGCTCTGTAAGTGCCAGGAGATGTGACACTGAGCATGGATGAGAAATACACAGAAGAAAACGTAACAGGTAGAAATATTGCTAGGGATTGATCTGATTTTCTGGCCCAGACATATCATAAAGTGCCAAAAAATTCTGCATTCATTGAGTTACAAGTACTTCTATTGTTGCACTAAAAAATATTAAATAAAATGTGAATAATGTACATTAGCTCTGTTTCTAGTGAGTCAGTTTTAAAAAAACCCGAACTATTGCATTTTGAATGTCCTCATTGAATGTTCCCATATGGAGAGAGTTTGTATTTAATAGCTGTTAAGCTATTAAGTTTGTTAAAACAGTTTTCTGGAACTATTTAAATCTTTAACTCACTGAGCTTTGTAACAACGGCCATCTTCAACTTTCTGTGGTTACTGAGTCTGAAACATTTTCAGTCAATGTGGCTGACTCACTCTTCTGAAATCTCCTTAACATTTGGGTGTCCACTGATGATGCAAATCTGGAGGAGGGAGCTCCTAGCTTCAAAACTGGGGCAAAAGAGTATTTTAGCAGGGCCAAACATGACATTTAAGCTTCCTATGAACAAATTTTTGGAAATTTTTTTCAATATCAGTTGTAGTATAGGAATAAAACAAATGTGCATTAATTACAATTATTTTCTCAAAGATGGCAACAATAACTCCTGGGTTTTAGCTCTTCCTACTGCTTTTTATGTCCTTTAGGGCAGAAGTGGTTTGTAACTGGTTTTCTCCAATACAAATTCTCTAAGACCAACTGAACCCAATATAGTGGAATTTATCTATCACTGCAATAGTAACTGTGGGATTACATATAACTTAAATGTCTGAGATTAAAAGTTGGATTTCCAAGGGAAAAAAAGTACCTTATGAAAAAGCGTGCATTGAGAATGTAATAGTAGCGCAATTGCATTTGTTCAAGAACATCCCCAGCTGGAACCCACAATTCCCCGGCCAGGTGAGCATGTTCTGTTAGAGCCATTCACCCACTCTGCCCTTCCACATGCCTAGTCTAACCCTTGGGCTTAGCTATGGGCAAGATGCTGAGCTGCCCACTCCCGTACAGACGGGGGTCGAATGTGAAATATGTTGGGAGCTTCTAAGTATAAAAGATGGCACAAATGGCGTTCAGGACTGCATCTGAGTAATCGTTCTCAAGATCATAGTTTGGAGTTTAGCCAACTAAATTCTGCCTAAATCTCAGAAAGCTATGGATGAAACACATCTTTGTTCTCTGTTTTTTTTCCCAGCTCTATCATTGACTAGGGAAGTTACTAATCTTCCACCACGTTACATTAAATTCATAGGTGTTCAAATGGATTTTGCCCATGTAATTTTGTGAGGATTTACTTTCTCAAGTTTTTTAAAGTGTTTTAGCAGACATACATGTTTATACATAATGAAAATAAAGAAAATACTGAACTGCTGTCTTAGATGGGATGATGGAAACAGAGAAGCAAAGATTTGATGACACTTCTGTTTCAAGGCATTAGCTTTCCCAAGATAAAATATTAACTTTCCTACACAGAGAAAAAAGACACAGAAACAGCTGTTTTACACATATGAGGTTTCTGTCCAGATATACCAAGCTATGGTAAGAATCCTTAGTAGGACTTCAAAATTTCCTTAATTTTGAAGGGGGGAAAAAAAAAGCTTTCTTTTTTTTAAGACAGTCAACAGTAAACAGTCTCTAGTAATTTTATAAATAACCATAATCACTGTAGTTCTACCACCAGTGGTGAGGTGCTTATAAACATTACTACAAGAGTCCCTCTGCACTCCCTCTACAGCTCCAGACTCATTGTTTGGTTACATGTGACTACCCTCTTGAAGAAAACAGCCTTTCAGAAAACTATCTTTCAAGCAATTTATTTCTGCAAGAGCAATTTTATAACCCATAGGTTTGTCTTAACCCTTTGCATGCTTGCAGCTTGCACCTGGACAGGTAACTGGCATTCAGACACATACACTTCCCCTCAGCGTTATGTAGTCAATGATGAAAATACTTATGTAAATAGTGTTCTTACTTTTATTAAAACCACATAGATCTTTTTTGTGTATTTAGTCACACTTCCTTTTTCACTTTTAGCACAGGATGTTTTTTTTAAATCTTAAGAGTAATTTTATTATGCCTCCAGACCCAAAAAAACAATCACTTGTCTGCAGCTCAGAGATACAAATTTTAACGACTTAGATATTAACCACTAGAACAGACAACAAAAGAATGTAATATACTTTGCAAAGTATTACACCTACTTTTGTTAGTTCCAAAGGAACCCCCATTACTAATTACAGACAGAAGCTCTGAAAGCCCCCTGAACAGTACACCTGCAGAAGTAGCTTCCTTCACACAAGTCACCGATCATCTGGATCCAGCCTTACCGGTGAGTGATACCAGTTGCACTGTACATGCAAGTTCCCTCATACCTGAGTCCAACAGGTAGAAGCAGGCACACACGCAGCCCATGAAGGTAAGGATGTGTGAGTCCTAGGCAATAGCCTATTCTGCCACACCTTCAACTGGAACTGAGCAAGCACAGGCTATGTCAATATTAACAAGCAGGGCAGCACAGTAAGAGCGGTTCTGTCAAGTGGAACAGGCATTGCTGAGGTCCCAATGCCCACACTGTACATGTTGTAGAGGTTTCATTTCAGACTAGCTCTAGTGGGGCCTTTTGGAGTGAATACCCGTTAACAGCCAGAGCACATTAACCTCTTAGAAGTGCATCTTGAAGTCTCCATGCAAAAGGCATGCACTTTGCAAGCACCCAGACTACTCCAGGATGTGAACCAAAGCACAGTGAGGATGATGGGCAGATTCACTTCAAAGTGCACTTCTGGTATTAGCAAAAAACATAGCTGCAGCCTCAGCATCTAGTGTAATCCAGGTCTACCAACACAATTTAATATACTGGTAAGTTAACCCTATTTTTATGCTACTTTTTACTGCTACATGTGACTGTTCTCTGCCCTGCTCTGACCACACGCTGGACCAAATGACCCAGAGGCCTCTCCCAACCAAAATTATTCCAAGATCCTAATTCTTCCTCAGACAAGGTGTCCTCTGTACAGCACCCTGAAAATGTAACAGGTACGCAGACCAAGGCAAAGCAATTTTGGGACTTCCCCCCATACTGCGAAGTTCAGAAGTGGCCCACGCCTACCCTGGCTCTCCAATATGCCAGAAGGGAGCGGGGGCGCTTCCATCATGTATTCAAGACGGCTGGTGTGGCGTCGCCTGTCCAACTGCCACGACTGCCCTCCCTCGCGGGTCTCAGAGCTCTAGATGAGGGCCGCGCGGGTGGCACCAGCCCTCACCCGCTTTTCACTTCCAGCGCTCCCCAGCCTGGGGATGAGGGAAGGGCGCCCGCCTGAGGCGCGGCACTGCAGGAAGCGCAGAGGTGCCGCCAGCCCTGACCGGCAGCCGTTGGACACCCGCCGCTCCCCGAAATCTCGCGAGAAGTGTCCCGCCGGGCCGGGCCGGGCGGGGCGGGGGCGGGGGGATGGCGGCGGCGGAGGCGCTGCTGAGGCGGCGCCAGGGAGGGGGGAGGCTGGCGGGGCGCCTCTGAGCCCTGCCCCGGGCCGGCAGGACGGGCTGTTTCTTCTCACCTTAGTTCACCTCCTGCATGCCGTCGGTGCCGGGGGCGCTGTGGGAGCGGAGCACGGGCCGCCCGCCATGGCCGAGGCAGGAGCGGGAAGCGCCGAGGGGGCCGAGGAGGAGCGGCGGGCCACGGAAGGTGGGGGCTGGGGAGGGGGCTGTTTAGGGCGCAGCCGTTGGCGGGCGGCGGCTGAGTGCCCCCCGCCCCGCTGTAACGGCTGTAGGTGGTGCGTTGCACTCTGTGTGTGGGGCGATCGTGGGTACGGGTGGGGACTGTCTGTCTGCCTGTCTGTCTGCCTGCCTGCCTGCCTCCGTGATGTGGCACGAGCGAGCCCTGCGTGACTTGTTGTGAGGTTGGTGCCCGCGGTAGAGGGGCAGGTACAGGGGTGCGTGTTGCCTCCAGGCTGTGCGCGGCCGCCCGCGGGGTATAGCCTTTCTGTGAGGGCACTTCGGTCTAGTTATGTTCCCGATATCACTCTGTGGTGGTGGGTTGTTTTTTTTTTAATTCACTCTGTTGCCTGCACACACGCTGGCCCAAAGTGTGACCTGGACGCTGCTAACTACTTCCTCCCACTGAAGTTCAGTAAAGGTACACAGAGGTGGATGCCACGGCGGTATGTTGTGCACTTACAGAGAAATCCCGAGTATAATGTTCACTCTCTGCTTCTGTTTATTGCTGCTATAGATGTGTCATCATACTGATGTGATGTGGACTAAAAATATTTTTGTTTTTTTAACTTACTGTGTAGTTTACTGTTTCTGATATACACTTAGCTGTTTTACATGTTCCTAATATGCTAGTATGATTTTTTTTGTAGGTAAAAATAATTTAGTATTTTAGGTATAGTGATTTTGGCCTCTGTGTGTGTGTGTGTGTGTGTGCATGCCCACGCTTGTATGGTGACCAAGGTTTGATGTTCCTTCCTTGTTCTTAATCATAAGTTTCTGGTACTAAAACAAGGCTAGTTGTAAACCACCAGCAGCTGTTCGTGCTCCTTCTGCTTTGAAATGAGTATGTTGCTTCCCCTCTCCGATGGAGAAAGAAGTGTTTTGCACGGGGTTTTGAAAAACAGAAGTGAGCAAATCTTTCCTAAGTCATCATTGCAGTTCTGTTTAGTTAGCACCAATTCTTCTAGGTTTAGTAGTTGTTGTTTTCTAAACGTCTGTTGAGTTATGTGTATTTTAATGTATATGGGGATCCTGGTTATCTAGAATAATTGGCATTTTTCTATCTCTGCTGCTTGATTGTTTAAATACTGGTATAATTTTGGAGCAAGTAGTCTAGTGTTTGAAAACAAAGTGGGGTTTTGGTGGGGTTTTTTTAGAGTTTTTGCAGTCTGTTAAATTGCACTTAAAACAAGGATTTATTGTTTATCATGCACATACTGTAAGGAAAGGAAATAATCAAAATAAAGAAAACCCCAAATATGCGGACATTTCCATTTACAAATAGATTTGGGAAAGCAATGAACCATAGGCTTCATGTTTTCATTGTCAAAAAAAACCCCCTCCCTTATTTCTTTTGTTACCCATGTTTATACCTATTCTTCTAATGGGTTTTGAAGATACAGGTTTTTTTCTTATTAATTTTTTTTTTAAGATATAAGTATCTTAATTTTTGTGGGATAGGTCCACACTAAGGTTAGCTGAGTAATAGTTGTTTTTTTTTTTTTCACTTGACTGTAGATGTTATTGTTGGTATACTTCCACATTATGAAAAACAAACTCTAAACTGTACAGTTCACATCAACTAAGAATCAAATTCATTGTAAGAAGAAATAATTTGGTGGATGGTTGTGGGAAGTGAATCACTGTGAATACTCTGTTGAAAATTCCCTGTTTGGACTCCAGGGCCAGCTAAAACCATGGAAGTTCTGCAGCTGACTTGATGGGAATCAGCATTTTACAATAATATGAATCAAAAACTTACAAGAAAACAGCTACCTTCCATTCCTTTAGCAGTATATGATTGGAGAGGGTTTTGGTTTTTGTTTTTTTTTTCAGTGATGAACTATGATATACATGACAGTTTCTATCAGTGACCTGTTTTGAGTCTGAAAGTGACTGGCAAAGCAGGGTAGCCTTTCAAGGGCTTGTGTAGTATCTTTTCATTAGCTAGCCACAGTCATACTTTTAATACACTAGTAAGTTTGGCCAAATATGTGGTGTTTGAAATCTATTAAGTAAATGTATTATTTAATTGTTGTGATTCTTGACCACTTCTATTCTGAGTGGTGAAAATAAGTAAAAATAGATGCAGAAAGTAATCAGTTGCCTATGTTAATGTTTGATTTAAATTTCTATAATTCCAGATATTAGAATTTTTCCTTTCATAATTTTGTGACATTAAAAACAAATCAAATGTTCTTAAGTTAGCCTATAAGAGTTTATTCTCTGTATAGTGTTGTTCATAAGATGGTTTCATTACTGAAGTCTCTGTATCTTGCTCCTGCATTACACATGCTTATAACATTTTGGGGAAAAAGAAACTGTTTCAGACGGTACATTTCTACGGTTTTCACAGCTTAACTCCAATGAAAATTGTTGCCCCAACTTTCAATGAGAGGTACTGTGGGCTATGATCTGGATGCCAGACTTGCTGTAACTAGTCTGAAGATGCTTTTCATGGCCTATTTTAAAGTTCTAAAATAAATAAAAAGAATATTTACTACAACTCTCACCCCTGTTAGAAAATATGGTTCTTTGTTTTATAGGTGTTCAGATCTGTAGGACCTGTAAAGTAATGCATATCTCAGCACCCATAACTTTCTTCCTCATACAGTATTGTATGTATGTAGGCTATAGGTATAGTTTTCTCATTCTCTAATGAAAATCTGCAGTAAAATTCATTAAAATAATTTTAGAAAAATAACTCCATAGAAGAATAAAGCAATTTACATGACATAGAGTTATTTGAAATTATTTGACTCAATAGCTGTACTCTGTGTGTGCTGCAAGTGTAGATAGATGTGTCTGTAATTGCTTAGGTAATCAGAGACACATCTTAAAAAAAGGTAGCATGTCAATTGTGAGAAAAACTTGGGAATCCAACTTGATGTCTTGAGTAGTACCTCAGTTTAGAAAATTTAGGTTGCTTGTGTGCCTAGATTTGTATGTGCGTATATATCTCTGCTTCTTTGCGTGACTGCACTCCTAAGGACTTTAGACTGAGACCCTGAAGTCAAGTAAGTACTCAGAGGCTGTGTGCACATTATCGTTTTGGTTCAGAGCAATAGCCGTGGTTTGAATTGGATCCCATCATCCCCACTTACTGCTTATTGGTTTGGTTTGCAGAGCAGTTTTGGTATAAATGAACTGGACTCCTTTCAGAAGAACCTAACCTAGAATTTTATTGTAGCAAGGTTAGTGCTACTCCAGGCACATACCAAACATACTACAACTCCAAACATAAGGGACTGAACCAGTGGGTTGTTCTCAGACAGCTTTAAAACACATGCATTGTAAGGATTTTTGGCCCAGTGAACCAGACTAAATGTGATTTAGTGTAAGCTCCCTGAACTACTTACAAATTAGAAACAGGGGCTTCTGCACCAGCTGCTTCTCTCTGCTGACCTGTTGCTATTATGCCATACAATGGCATAACAGTAGACATAGCCTAATAGCTTGTGTGAGTAGATTTCAATTTTAATAACTCATCTAGACTAAAGAACCCTTATGTGCCACTTTAACTACAGTCACTTCTAACATAATTCTGACTTCTTTAAACTTGTCACAGCTTGAATTTCTAGCTAAAGGTTTTTGTGCATGTCAGGAACATACATTTGGAAAATACACATTTTAATAGCCTGTGGCATCTGTGGTCTTACAAATTTCAATTCAAAGCAGCTTCTTTCTTCTCCTTTCCTTCTGCCAGAAAGTGTTTCAAAATAGGAAGCTGGATAGAAAGTGCCTTCTTATTCTTAGAAAGGTTGTGCCAGTGTTACCACATTGTTAACTTAAGCAGCTGCAGAGCTGCGACATTCCTCCAAGTCTGGTGTGTACATTTAGTCACAGACTATGAAGAGTGCCACCCATAAGTTTTATAAATGTACTTATTAATTAACATTTTATTTCAAGCATGTTTTACTCTAATATCCTGATAGATGGATTTAGATGTTCTTTTTAAAACTGGCTAAATGAGGGCTGACAGCTTTTTTATTAATTTATTAAAACCTACATGACTTCTGTTTTTCTGCTGATTTTTGGAGTGCTTATGTGTACCTTGTATGATTTCCTTTTGATGATTCGAAAAAGTCAAAATAATGTTTTAGTACTAAAGTAATATTTTAGGAAAGCCTATGAGGAGTAAACCTCACCAGAAAAGCTAACCTTTCACAGGGGGGTGAGTGGGTCATGAGGTGGTGGTGTGTAATTAAGGCAATAATTTTGAAAGACTGTCTTGGGCTTAAACTTGTTGCATGTGACACAAACAGGTGCTGTCTGTGGCTGTTAAATTTTAAGAATTGCACGGTAGTTCTATAGCCGCCTTGGGTGGGATTCATCTCATCTACTCTGTAGACATCTAAAGATATCTAAGTCTGAGCTAGTTACTTTGGTCTTTGTATAAGTACTGAATAGAGGTAGGCACTCTTGGACTGTATTTCATCTAACCAACTGTAGGAATCTATTTTAGGTTGAGATGAATCACCATAGAAATGTCTTCTTCCCTCCAAGAGGGGCTAGAATGGCTAGTTCAGATGTGGACATCTTTATTTGTTCAGATGAATCTCGCCTTTTATGGTTGGTGGAGTTTGGCCATAAGCCTTTTCTAATAGATTGTGTTTGTTTAGGAACTGAAAACCTTGAAACTGTTAGTGGAGAAAACAGCTCAGGAATGTGGCATGCATTTAGAAAATATTATTGTTACTAACTGGAAGAATGTAGAGTCTCCCAAGCCTTGTTTCTTAATTCATTGCATGAGATTTACACAGAACCTTTGCTGAACGTAGGAATATGGTTGATTTTGTATGTCTTTACTTCACATCCCACCCCTAAACAGTAGTTTCATGTAGCTCATTTGCAGTTGTTCACTTCCTTGCCAACCCCCTTGGGGACTGTAATTTTTTTTTTTTCCTTGCAGAAAAACATGAGAGAGGTTGTAGTTCAGTAGGGTATGGTCTTGTATGTTGATGTGGTGAGAACTGTAGATATTGGTAACCATTCCTTAAATAGTTTGTTTGCCTGATTATGAAATATACTAAAGTTAATGTTAAAATAATAGTTTTGTATTTCTGATACACTTACTGGGAATGAGCTATTTTCCATATAGTGTGTTTGTAATGTTTGGATGGTCTTTGCGTTTTTGCGGAGAGAATGATTACAGTGGGGTTTTTTTCAGTATTACTTTCATCTGTCCTGATGCACATAATATGCCTTTAAAATATTTTTAATGCTTAATATAGATAAGCATATATGCTTAATACTGACAGCCAAACATAGATCATAAATAACCATATGTATTTGAGGAACTATTCACTTACCATTAAAATTTAGTTATCAGTATGTCAGGGCATTAGCAAAACTTTGAAATGAACAGTAATAATTTTAAAAAAAGGGTCATTTCTCATAAAATTCTCTTGGGATTTTATTTGTCTTGCAAACCAGACTAGTGTAAGTAATAGCCTTTGGGGTGGTAGGACAAAATATCTCTAGCTGAGTTAAACTGTTTCTAGTAGTTTAAAAATTGACTAATGATTTAGGTTTTCCAGGAAAATAAACTTGTAATAAAGAATGGTCTTTCTGGATATTATTTTTCATGAAGCAAGAGTGCTATGAAATTGAGAAACATTTAGTTTTGCTTCATATGTTCTTAGGGGTGTTTGGTTTTGATGTTAATTGTATGAAAATGTTCACGGAAATTGAAAATACAAGAAATTCAGCCAGGTGCACAAATGAAAGGTAAGAATCCAGCTTTTTCCTATCATAGAAGCACACCCTGGTTATTGGGGTGCATTCTAGCTCATTCTCTTTGTGAACCCAAAGATTTTTAAATCCTTTATCCAGCTCTCCCAAAGTGGTATAGCCAGAGAAGTAAAGAAATCTTTCATCACAGACTACACAAGGTTAAGACACTCTTCAGGGAGAGAATAAGCAACTTGGAATCACCTAGTATCATAATGATAGTTATTATAAAGCCCTAAAAGATTAATTTAAAGCGCTCTTACTGACTTCTCATAGCTGACTTAGCTTTATGAACTGTTTCTGTCTGCTTCTTGTTCAGTGAGTAGTGGGTATTAAAAAGATTTGCTCTTACCTGTTAAATTCCAAATAATTACTTTTCTACTAAGTTTGGTAGTTCTGAAGCTTTACATGTATTTCTCTATTTGTTTTCTTTTGCATTGTTTTTGGTTTTTTGGGTTTGTGTTGGTTTGTTTTGGGGGGTTTTTTTTGAGAATATTAAAGAATATATATAAAGAATATATGCTGCATGCTGTACATGTCAGGGATCAATACAGATTCTTAACCTTATATTTTTGTCTAAGATCAACCAGCTATCTTACTGGCATTTAGTTAGATGGCATTTAACATGGCATTTGGTTTGTCACAGGGATAGTATTTAGGACTCAATTTAACACCTAAAAATTGTAGTGTAGCAGTTCTTAATAGGTCATTGTTGCTGATAATCTAAACATTTTTGGTTTTCTTAGTTAAGAAAAAGAGAAAAGGGTGTTGTTAGGAAATGCAGAGGAAATAAGTACAGTATTCAGAATCTGTTGTTTGAGTGTGAGGAAAAAATAGTTATTTTGATGATATGAAGGATAAATTGGAAAAGCTGTAAATGATGCATTTCATTTTGTTTCTTTAAAGGGAAGTGGTTTAGAAAGCAGGCTGGCCATCTGTGTGCAAAGGAGTATTTAGGTCAGTGGGTCTGTTCTGTCCTGCTTTGTTCCAGGACAAAAGGATCTGTTGTGCTGAAGGCATTCTTGCCTTTGATACATGTAGGTTTCTGTTTAGTAAGTACTCTTTCATGAATATTAATGAAGTATGATTATGCTTCAATAACTTAATCTAGTAATTATAAGCTTCTATGACCTAAGTGAATTAAAACTACTCTTTATAAATGAAGAGTTCCTTTGGAGTTGTTGGGGGTTTTTTGTTTGGTTTATAATTGCATGAATTTATAGTAGAAATATAAACTGAGACTATTATGAAGTGATGATTAATTATAAAAATAATTCAAACATCTACCATTTGTGCCCTTGTAGTATTTATGATGTCGTTTCTTTTAATATATTTTTAATATCCCTAACTTGAGTATGTTGTGTATTTGAAGTAACCAAATTTTCTTTCTGCTGCAGATGCCCAAAGGCTGTTACTTATTTATCAAGTATTTATTGATTCTTTGAGTTTCCACCTCTTTTTTTTTGGAACTTTCTGCATGACTTAATGAGTTAAAGAGCTTTCTAAAATAAAACAGGGGCTGACTCTGTGTAGTCTGACTTGGTAGAGAGAGGATTAGTGGAAGACCAGGCAAGCTGTTGTTCAAGTATTAGCCTATTTTCATTTAACTCTCCAGAGTCATATTCTAACAGAAAATGAGAACCTAGAAGGTAATTTTTCTGGTGTAAGATGTGCTTACACCTAAGAGGAAAAAAACATACACTGTGTATCGTTCTTTTTACACACTTTTACCTATCATTTACAGACAGCACAGATGCTAAAAAAAAGAAAGCTCACAATAAAGTATCCAGTTTTTCTTCGTGCTGGATTTTGAAAGTACTCATCTTGGTTTTTGCCTCCTGCTAAAAGTAGGAGATGCTCACTTCCTTAAATGACCTCTCTCAATCCCTTATCTATCCCTTTGTGGAGTTAATTCTTTATTGTTTCTAGATGTATCACATAGGATACTTTCCTCACTAGCACATGAAGCCTGAAGGAGTGCCTACATTTGCTGAAACAGAGTTAATTCTGATTCTTTGCCTAAACATCAGCTGGGTGATTCTTTGTGATAGCTTTGCATTGAGATAGAAAAAAAGTGTAATAGTGCTTAGATTCCTTGAGCCTGTTTTCCTTTCCCAGTAGGTCGCTAGGATTATTTTGGCTTGTGACTTCTCTTCTGTCCCTCCCAGAAAGAAAAGCAGTTTTCCTTTAGAGGAGAATTGTGAAGGGAACTTTGAGGTAGAACTTGACAAGCTTTCAAGACTCTTCCAACTTACATGACTGATGTTATGTGTAATTGTAGGTTTTATGTCAGAAACATAGTTACGGCAAACTTTCATTTTTTGGATGTCCAGCTTGTTTAAAAAACATAGTTCACTATATATTTTTTAAGTTTAATTTAGTGTTAGTCGCAGTATTTTGATCTGCTAACTAATGCCACATCTTGTGATTTTTGCAGCATGTTTGAGGTGCTGGGGGATTTAAGTGTCGTCTGCTAAGATTGTGTAAGGAGGAGAATAGGTGTATTTTATATTGCATTCGTGTGTTAACTGGGTTGATGAGATCATTACAGGACTGTGGGAGGACAATGTACTCTTTTCTGTACTTAGGTTGTACAGTGCAACCTTTATTGTTTTTGTGTCAGAGGCATAGAAGCCACCCATGGACAATTTTTTTTTTCCCAAATGAAAATCAGAATGGATACATGATGACATAGCTCTTACTGGACACTCAGCTTTTTTTTTTTCTCATTCACAGATCATTTCTCAATAGATGGAAACCCGTGCATTGCTTCTGGAGTCCCCAGCCTCATGAATCCAATAACTAAGCCTGCTACCACCACTTCTTTCAACACTTCTGTGGCTGAGATTCCAAGGAAGCGCAAAGGAAGTGATTCTGATAACCAGTAAGTAAATTGATTCTGTATGTGTTTCAACATACATTTGAGACATTAATCTGTTACTTATGCAACATGGTAACTGTCTAATCCTCCTTCCTTTATTTATTACAATAATTTATTACAATTTCTTCCAAATGCATTCTTTGATAGTCCTAAGTTATTAAAAATAGAAAAAAAAATCCTTAAATCTAAGGGATATATGTAGGATTCTATAATGCCATTTCTTGGCCTGAAGTGTCTGGGTAATGTGTCTCTAATGCTGAAGTTTCAATCCTAACTGTTTTTTCTTTTTTTCCCCCCTTCTTTGCCTGCTAGTAAAGGCAAGTTCTCTTTGCAGCAAATTGTTATTAAGTTGCTTCAAGTCTCACAAGTGTGCACTAAAATATCACCTTAAAGCGTGAAACAAGATTACTAGTTAAGCTCTTTGATCTAGAACTGCAGAATCAGAACTGCTTCTTCAGTGACCAGGGCAGCCATTTACTTAAATGTCCAGGCAGACCTTGTGACCTAAAAATGAGGACTGTCCTACAGTAGTACTCAGTCTTTTTAAGTGGGTCATACTTGACTACTGAGATGATACTGGCGACTGTTTTCTCCTGTTTTATAACTGCCAGACAGATGCCAGTTAACCAAATAATCATTTACATAGACAAGTATTTTTTTAAAAGTGATCTATTCAAAGCTATGTTAATCAGCCAGAAGTAAGGGACACCAGTCAGCCTGCAGATCTAGTGCATTACAAGTATCTCCAAACTAGTGTGGAAAATCCACATTTAAAAAAGGTGGGGAGGTAGGAAATCTACATGTATTTGTGATTATTAAAGCAATTCTCTTTAATCACTGCTTCTTCCATATATAGTCCATTGATCTACAGAATGTAGCCATATTGTGGATGTTGATATAATTGTCAGCTTGGAGATTCAAGTGTATCTTGTAGATCACTGGAAACTCCAGAGATACATTAGTTTCTGAAAAAAGAGTCTCCATTCTTTTTCAGTAGCACTTGTTGATTTTTACCTGTTCAGTAAAAGTGCTGATTCATCAATAGTGTTTCCCTGAAGTTTGGATCTCTCTCTGATTTCATGAAACTTCTGTCATTTAAAAAAAAATCATGTCTAAGTTGAAATACCAATTGAAAAAGTATTGTTTTATAAGAACTAGTAATTAGCTTCTAAAAACTAATGTTCTAAAACCTAATGAAAATAACTAATCAAGTGGGGTTTCCACTAAAATTTGTCTGTGACTTTTTTTTTTTCATTGGGTATATCAAGTCATCTTTTTGTGCTTCAAACTACATTTTGCTTACTTTATTACCTGTTTCTACAGGGATACAGTTGAAGTTGATGGTGATCCTCAGAAAAGGTACTTTTTATAAATTAATCCATTTCTGTTTTCAGTGCTATAAACATGTCACATTTTCCTGTTTGGCTAGATGAGCTGTGTGGTTTCCATTAAGGAATGCTTTGTCTAAGGGCAGGTCTTCGTACAAGGTACAAGCACAAGGTGATAAACATGTATCTAATTAACAGGATGGATAGGTCAATCCAATGTTAAGGTTTTCTGATATTTCTAAGAAGACACTCTGACTTGCTTATAACTTTACCAGACTTGTTAGTATTGAAGTTAAGGTAAGAATGGGAACAAATGAAAAGTAACAGTTAAATAAGAAGACTAGGGAGGTGAAGGAAAGGTCTCATACTCTGCTAGGACTGGTGCATGTAAACACTTTTTGTTTGTTTTAAACTTGTCAAGTGCTTTTTAAAATAGAACTAGCACAACTATATTAAAATAATGCTATTACAAGGTGACAAACCAGAGATAAGATTGGCTGTGCAGCATAAGTAAACCCTTTGTGTATATATGTTATGGGATAGTTATTAATTACATGATTACTTTATTGTGATTTCTTTTTCTGCACCTGGATGCCTTACTTAGAAAATATATTTGTTTATAGCTATGCAGTATTCTTTTTTTATAAAATGGAATATTTCAGTTGGAAGGGACCTACAACGATCATCTAGTCCAACTGCCTGACGACTTCAGAGCTGACCAAAAGTTAAAGCATGTTGTTAAGGGCATTGTCCAAATGCCTCTTAAACACTGACAGGCATGGGGCATCGACCACCTCTCTAGGAAGCCAGTTCCAGTGTTTGACTGCCCTCGCAGTAAAGAAATGCTTCCTAATGTCCAGTCTAAACCTGGCCTGGCACAGCTTTGAACCATTCCCACGCGTCCTATCACTGGATACCAGGGAGAAGAGATCAGCACCTCCCTCTCCACTTCACCTCCTCAGGAAGCTGTAGAGAGCAATGAGGTTGCCCCTCAGCCTCCTTTTCTCCAAACTAGACAAACCCAGAGTCCTTAGCCGCTCTTTATAGGACATTCCTTCCAGCCCTTTCACCAGCGTTGTTGCCCTCCTCTGGAGGCTTTCAGGGACCTTAGCATCCTTCTTAAATTGTGGGGCCCAGAACTGCACACAGTACTCCAGGTGACGCCGCACCAACACTAAATACAGTGGGATAATCACCTCTTTTGAACGGCTGATTATGCTGTGTTTGCACCCCAGTTTGCGGTTTGCCCTCTTGGCTGCCAGAGCACACTGCTGACTCCTATTGAGCTTGTTGTCAAGCAGCACGCTGTCGTGGTTTAACCCCAGCCGGCAACTAAGCCCCACACAGCCTCTCGCCACTCCCCCAAAGTGGGATGGGGGAGAGAATCACAAGAGTAAAAGTGAGAAAACTCGTGAGTTTAGGTAAAGACAGTTTAATAGGTAAAGCAAAAGCTGTGCATGCAAGCAGAGCAAAGCAAGGAATTCCTTCACTCCTTCCCATCAGCAGGCAGGTGTTCAGCCATGTCCAGGAAAGCAGGGCTCCATCACATGTAACAGTTACTTGGGAAGACAAATGCCATAACTCTGAACATCCCCCCCTTCCTTCTTCTTCCTCAGCTTTATATACTGAGCATGACGTTGTATAGTATGAAATAGCCATTTGGTCATTTGGGGTCAGCTGCGCCAGCTGTGTCCCCTCCCAGCTTCTTGTGCACCTGGCAGAGCATGGGAAGCTGAAAAGTTCTTGATTTAGTATAAGCACTACTTAGCAACAACTAAAACATCCCTGTGTTATCAACACTGTTTTCAGCACAAATCCAAAACATAGCCCCATACCTGCTACTATGAAGAAAACTCACTCTATCCCAGCCAAAACCAGCACGCATGCCCAGATCCCTTTCTGCAGGGTAGTCACTGTTTGGTACCTGGTTTACTGGGTAGTATAAAAATCTTTCTTTGGGGATAAATTGTTTGTTTCGTTGTGGATTTTTTCCATGGTGCTCATGATGGAAAAGTGTGAATAAAAATATTCTTCTTCTGTCTTTAAAACCTCTGCTTCCATTTTAGAAGAAATGGGGAAGTATGTCTAATAAATCAATTGAGAAAATAGAGGAAAAGGTGGTATTCTTTATTGTTTCCTGATTAATACAGATTCTGTTCTTTCTAATACCAATTAAGTATACCTACATTACAGCCATGAGGTAGAATTTCACCCTATGTTCACATAGTCAAGGTAGTTTTAATCTAGCTATTTATAACAGTAACAACACAGCTGTTAGGACAGAGGCTATATAAATCCATTGAAGGCTGTGACTGATTGCTTGGGCCACAGATTTGTTCTAGTTTCTTTCCCCAATGGAGCTCCCAAGGGAGAAGGAGATTTAGTTAATAGGCCACATGCTGCATTGCAGTTGATCTGGCTCCCCCTTACCTCTTCTCCTCTTACGGTCAGACAATGTAACTTCTGTTGGAGTTCATAGTATATGTACATTTCTGGTAAAAGTTTCTTTTAAAATGAAAGAAAAATATTAGTTATTGCTAATTCATCTAAATCTGAAACAGTTTCACTGAAGAAAAGTCCTAGGGTCTTGTGAGCCCAACCTACTTCTGTGTTTGGGTTTATCAGACTGTCTAGAAGATTCCTGGGTTCCAGTGAAATCCCAGGTTGAAGAGCTGGATCTCTGAATCATGTGTTAATTTGGCTCTGGCTGCTGGATCCTCGACGGGGTCAGTGCTTAGTTAGAGGTGGAAGCAGCTTTTGGGATCTTTCCTAAAGCTATAAGCTCCAACTCTCCTTCTACTTCTGTTTCCTCATAGGAAACAGCTGCTGACTGATTGGCCTGTCTCCTTATAATCCTTCTGGTACAACATATGCCGCTTCTAAAATGGTCATAGGCTAGCAGGTCTTTCCTCTGGAATGGAGATAGAGTACTGCATGAGATGTTTCCACTGCTGAATTAAAAAAAGCCAAAGAACTACTGTAGAAAGAGTAAAACTATTTGTATCAATTTTTCTTTTAAAGAAAATAGTAGCCAGTATTTGTATGGGAACTACCTCTCTGCAAGTACCAAATCACTTGTACTGAATTGGCAAGATACCTATTAGGCCATGTTCTAAAATTCTTAATAGATGGTGGTGAAGAATACAGTGATCTTGGGGACAAAAAAAGATCATTGTGCTTGTTTGAATTGTCCTTTATATTTTCCTGCTGCCAAGTATTTGCTGTAATACAGGCACTGCGATTGTCTTTCATTTACAATTTTATTACATAAGACTTCCCAGTCATTGCTCTATGGTATGGGAAAATACTTAATTTTTACTTTTTCTGACCATGAACAATTAAAGTGTATTTTAGGCCCAGTCTAGGCTAGAGTTGCTTTTTTCATCTTTTGACAATAGGATTTTGGAGATAAAAACATGAATAGATGATCTATCTTGTACATTTTTAAATTAAAAAAAACCCCAATGCTGGATTTAAGTTATTTGAATGTTCCATTAATTTTGTTTTCTCCAGGGTAGAAATAGCCCATAATTATGAAATATCCCCATAATATGTTTACATAACTATGAATATTGGAAATTATGCTTTGGTCTCTTTCTATTATGCATCACTTGCTAGATCATTTTTGTATTAGGAATTTTTGCGGGTTTGCTTTTGTTAGAGCCATAGTAAATTTGTAGCGTTTTCTATATCTCCTTGAATTTATGGGAGGAAAGAAGTGCCTAATATTAAATATGCAATGTAAAACTATATCTTGTTTCCTCTAGGAGTGAAGATGAAGAACATCTTAAAATAAAAGATTTCAGGTACTAATTTACAATAGAAGTATATTTTGCTAGTAAATACTAGGAGTCACAATAGTAAAATATGAGTTTGGGGGCTAACGTTCATTAAAACTGTCAAATACTTAACAGTAAACTTTTCCTTTTTCTCCCCAAATGTATAATAATTTTTAGAGCCTCCTTGAGGATTTTATTTTCTACTAATTTTAATGAAAGTTGTGTTGCAGAATATCTCAGATGGTTTAGCAAAAACCTGAGGTTAAAATTTTCAGGGTGAGAATTAAATGCAGTACACTCAAGTTGTATGTAAAGGGAGGAGCTGATCCTCAGTCTGTATGAATTTGAGAATTGTTTTTTCTAGATTTGTCTACACTTAGAGGTATTTAAAATTTATCCCACATGAAAATGGATTCAGCTAAAGCATGACAAAGAATTCTTGTTCTGGAACAAGTTTTTGTATAGGGAATTATTCAGGGTTTGCCATTGCCCTTCTAATTCACATCTTACCTGAATCCAAACGGAAATTCACATAAAGCACTTGTAAGATTTGAAATGCTGTGTGACTGAATGCAGTCATGATTCATCCAAACAAATAGTTTAAACTATAGACAAGCCACTTAGTAAAACTAGAGCTGTTTTATAAAGTTGTTTTAAAAGTAAGTGTCTTTTATTTGTCATGTGAGCAGAGATGTCAAAGGAGAAATACATAATCCACTCTGCTGTCAAAAGCATTATTTATACAGTATGCTAACTAATAATTATGGTGTTCTTGCAATTTAAATTAAATGGAAGAAATGAAAGTGTTCCAAAACATATTTACAGTTTTTTTAACTCCAAAATTTATTTTCTTTACTGAGTATCCAGACTGCAATACAAGATTCTGTTTTGTACATTGCTTTAATAACTTTCATGTTGTATTGTTAATTTTTTTCCTTAAGTTTTGGTTCAGTAGTTGGAGGGGAAAAAAAAATTAGAAGACACTTTGAAGGTTTGCTTAACAGTTATGTCCCTCCAGTGTTTCTTCTCACAAACTTACTGGAGAACTTGCTTTTCTCCCTTCCCCTTTGTAACTGGGGAATGTGACAGCAGGCTTTTTGAATCATCCAGTCATCACCTGAATTTCTGCATCCACCTGTTCAGGTTTCTATAACTTCTTACTGACTCTTAGAGATGTGGAAGATTGTTCTCTTTCTCCAAATGTTTGTATCTATCTTCCTGAGGTTCACAGTTCAAGGAACATACAAATATATTACTTGACTGTTCCTCCCTGACACTAAGGAAAAGTTGGGTGAACCTGTAGAGTTGAGAATACTGATAAAATTAAATTTTAAAAAGGTTTTGGAGAGAGAAAAGCTAATTGCTTGGATGCATGACCCAGAATTATTTGTGTGGAGGGGGGATTTATTTTGGGGAAAAATAATAAAAATAATAGAAGACTAGGTCTTTAAAACTGTAGTTTATTCTTTCTCAACAGGCCAGATGTAGTTAACTTTATTGCCTTTAATGCTTTCTGTTACGGTATGCCTAAGAGGAAGAGTTTTGGAGATCAGTTAACTAAAACATGTTGTCCCTCAGTTTGGTTAACTACCACTGTGTCTGGTCTCAATCAGAAAGGAAAATAATCTTCATTTTAATTGAGTGGCTAGCTTGTCTTCTGGGTAAGGAGGGAATAGAATGAATTAAACTTTTTTTGATCTGCTAGAGGATGTTAGAGGGGAGGAGATCAGCTGGAAAAGCTAACGTACTCCACTAGAAAGAATTAAAGAAAAAGTGACCTGAGATATAAACATATTTGTGATGTGCACTGTCCATGTGCCTTAGAAGGGGTTTTCTGATGAAAACTGTCCAAGAAGAGAAGCTCTCTTTCTGTGGTTGAGTTCTTGGACAGAGGCTTACCAAGAGATGAAACCTGAGACACAAGGTATGCACAGAGGCTGAAACCCTTTCTACCACCTTATCAGGGGAAGGGGAAAGCTTTCTGAAATACCTCTGGTGAAATTAGATGACACATAGCTTTTTCTTTCAATTTCTACTACATCTCTTATAAGCACATATAAATGTGGTGTCTGTTGCTTGTACTGTGCTATGAATAAATGCTTGTGTTTGTGTCTGTCTTCAATCTGAGTAATTTTTAAGGTAATGAGATAACAAGAAGACATGGCTCATCTCAGATTGTTGTTTTTACACTGTTACATTCTTTTGTGAGTTTACATAAAACAGAGTTCAGAGATGCTTTAGCAAGTGCTTAGAGCGTTCTTTTAAAAAAAAAAAAAAATTAGCAGAATGAATACCCCATCTTAGTTACAGAGGCCAGGTAGAGATAGGGCCAGGGAGCAGAAATGTCTTCCTGTGATTACTAATGACATCAAAAGTTCTCTGGTATACAGTAAGGTGTCAAGGTATTCACTTGATCATCAAAGGTCACAAGAATTTAACTTTTATAAGTCTTCATAGCCTCTTGTTCCTGCCACATGTAATGAAGTTGTTGCTTGAGATATTTTTTTTCCCCTCAGTATTTCACATCATTATTGTGACCATTTCTGCTTTGTTCAAGTGAATCCAATTCAATTGCCAAATACAAGTAGTGTATGAAAAATTGTTTCGGTGCAGTAGTGCTTCTTGTGATGCGTTCCATTGCCAGAATTGAATTGATGAATACTATGGGGACAATCATGTGTCCTACATCTTAAAATAATTTTTCTTCTTAGAGAGGCTCACAGTCAAACAGAGAAACGAAGAAGAGACAAAATGAATAATTTGATAGAGGAATTGTCTGCTATGATACCTCAGTGCAATCCCATGGCACGAAAGCTAGACAAGCTTACAGTGTTACGGATGGCTGTGCAACACTTAAAATCTTTAAAAGGTGAGTTTTAGGAAACTAATCCTGAAAGTCCTTATTCTATCAGGAGTTATACTGTGTATCTTCTTTGATGTTAAATAAATCAAAGGTCATTTATTTTACATTTCCTTACTGAATTCAGTTCCGAGTCTGTTCTTCACTTTAAATTTACGTGTTTGTAGCTTCCAGAACTTCATTTCTTCTTTTTGCTTAGTAGAGCAGAAAAAAAGCCACCATTCAGCGTCTGATATTTTCTGTCTGCTAATGGTATGCCTTGCAATTGAGTCACTCCTTGATTCTTTTTAAAAATTACAGCAATCAAACAAGTCTGTCTTTTCATTATTTTCCAACCCCAAATTAAACGTGTGTTCCATGATCTCTCCGCTTTCCATCATACTTTCTGTAACAGTAATGTCTGTTGTGCTGTACCGATGCCAACAGCTATACTGCTGATAGAGAAGCAAATGGTCTTCATGCTCCTGTTTGTTATTCCCAAGTTTGTGATTGCATCAACCCTTTGTCTCTGTATTGGAATTCCATGTTTATCTGTTGACTTTGAAATTTACAACATCATGGAAAAACACTGTTAAAAAAAGGCTTACCTAAAGAAGCTGATGTAAGTAGTTGCACTGGTACGGAGCACAGAGAACTCACTTCAGTGAGAGGTTAAGTCTTTTACAGTGTAACTTCATAAAACCAAAACCAGTGGTGCAAAACTAAAGAAAAAATTATGTTTGGACGTAATCATCTTTCAAACTTACTTTTTGCCTGCAGGAACAGTAGTCAAAAGGAATGTTTCAAGACAAAACATACTTTAACAGAATGGTTGATGGCTTTGATTACATTAAAGTCTTAAACACCATGAAATGTTAGAGAGTACCAAGAAAAAGAGTTATCAAAAGTTTATATCCTCAGTCAGCTAGCAAAGTTTATCATGGATCTCAGTGAATGGTTTAGTGTTGGGATCAAACCAGGATATATTTTCCTCTCCTTTTGCTACTGCTAGGTTTTGGGATTTTTTTTTCCTCCCCTCAAAAACTTATATCCAAATACAAGTTGCATATTGCATGGTCTATCAGCAGCACACAAGGTTTCAGGGTTTTTTGCAGCACTGTTTCAGAATAATAATTTGGTCAACTGTAAGCAAAGATGCAAGGCTATCTGCATTGCAAAAAAATTGATTATGAATAAACATATCTACTAAGAACCCCATTAGTCTTAAGTCAAAGGAGTGTAGGAAACGAATTATGCTACTAACTTGACAGTAATAGAATCATAGAATAATGTAGGTTGGAAAGGATTTCTAGAGGCCCGTTGGCCCAAGCCGGCTGAGAATTTTGTGTAAAGAAATATTGTGACAAATTAGCAGGGCAGTAATTGCACTTGCAGTTTAAACAAGCATCTACAAGAAATCTTCAGCTCAAACATTTGTATTTTAACAATAGGATATGAAAACTGGACTCCATCCAGCACAGTTATTATATGTATCTTCAAAACAAATGCTTTAAGAAAATACAAGATACTATGTGGAATTATAGTGAATGCTGAAATTTGCTGGAAAGTTCAACTGCTATTTACCTAAAAAAAATCTAGAAAAAGTTGTGGAAATGCTTGTAATGGCTAAAAATTATTTTAGAGTACTTGCCACGGGTGGTAGAACGGTAAATGTAGTGAGTCAGTCTCATTACATTTAGTGAGACATTAAATTTAACTACAATACAGTGTTTTGGATTGTTGGATATATAGTACTAATGAAGCATTATTCATCACAATTGATAACATTGGAATTATTCAGATTCAGCAAATGCTAAGGATTCTGAAATAGGCCTACGAAATGTTTCTAGAAAATTCAGTTCTCATAATACCGTTTCTCTAGCAGTACATTAAAGATATCTAAACAGAAGTTTCCTTGTTTTATGCTAAATAAAGGGCAAGAAAAAAATGGTTGTGTGCCCATATTCATTACCAGCATATGTTTGAGTGTTTTATTTTTAATATTTTTAGAATCTTTAATTTTTTTTATTCAGCCATTGTGGTTGCAAAGAAAATTTATAAAATACAAAACAAGTATAACTGTTAAAAGTAAATTTAAGATGTAACTTTTGACATTGTATCTACAAATAATATATTTTCCAGGTTCCACTAGCTCCTATACAGAAGTCCGGTATAAACCTTCATTTTTAAAGGATGATGAGCTCCGACAATTAATCCTTAGGGTAAGTGGAAGGAAACTCTCAGGTAAATGATGTCCTTATTAAAGTTTGCCATTAACTTGAGGTTTTTACTTGTAGAGTGCTTTTTTTCCCATCTTTTTCTTCAAGCAAGTGTTTTGGTGTACTTGATAAGTACTGATTTATAAATGCTGTACGCTATACAGGCTTTTTCATAAAGGGGTACAGAAGATGATTTGTGAGCATGGCAGACAGCAGCCCTTGAAGGGATAATAAACCTGTATACAATCTGTGTATTTAATACATAAAATTTTTTAAGTTGAAGTCTGCATGCAAGTATAGAGAATGCTTTTAATTATGCATAAATATACTTGCAATTTTTTGCTCTCCTTAATTTAAATTTTTAAAGATGTACTTTGAAAAAGATACAGAAATAATACCTGAAAGAAAATCTTCTTGTTCTCACACTTCGTCATATACCCACACCCCTCTACCATTTCTCGTTTGCAACTATTTTCTTTTTTCCTTTGCTGCAATAACAGACTTTGCCAAGATCTGTAAGATGACTCCCAAGTTAAGCTGTTTTGCAGCTGGCCGCCTCTTTTCCCAAAGATGTGTTTAAGAAACTTTAGCTGTCTGCAGTTGAAGGTCCGATTTGGTCCTTGCAATCTTAATTGCTTTTTGGTGTGATTTATAACTTAATTTAAAAAAAAATCAGGTTTAAAAGTGTGCTTCCTTGTAGTCATCAATATTCATTGTATATTTTAATTGTATATTTTTAAAGACTATCTTTATATTTTCAGGCTGCAGATGGATTCCTGTTTGTGGTTGGATGCAACAGAGGAAAAATTCTGTTTGTCTCAGAATCAGTTTGCAAAATACTTAATTATGATCAGGTGGTTATAACTGAGTCTCTGGGTTTGCTTTTACCTTGCATTTTCTTAGAAATTTTTAAACTTTTCCATTTTATTGTATATTACTAAAAAACAGTCCTTGTGTATCATTTCTTGGAATTTCTTTGATTTAACCTCCTTCAGAGTAAGGTTGAATATCCTGGAACGAAATATTTGCAAGTACAGTCAGTGTTCCTGACCTGAGTAATAGCACCAGATTTCAACTGATCATCCTTAAGAAAACTGCTAGTCTGAGAGGAAGGGATAATTTGAAGATGTCCTAATTTCTGTCTCCAAGAGATTTTCTTTTAAATGGCAAAGTGATTTGGGGTTTTGTTTTTTTTTTTTTTTTTTAGGCCAAGGAAAATTGGTAGTTCAGCAGTGGAAGTTAATTAAAGCTTTCCTTGGTAATGCCTTTATGCTCAGATGCACTGCATAACACCTCATCCACAATAACTGTCCATGTATATACTCTTAACTGAAAGGAAACTGATATAGTGTGAGTTAGCTTAGCCTGTAGAATAAGAGAAATAGGAAAAATGTAAGTACCTTCTTTTAGTTGACATTTAACATCATGGACAATTACCACAAATAATCAAGGCATGATAACTTGTTCATGTATCTATGACTTCTGTTCCAAAAACAGAGGCTAAAACAGTTAGTGCTTCCATCTGTCTACTTCTATAATTTTGAAACCGTTTGTGCTATGTTCGTTTTCTTCAAAAGGGAAGGATAACCAATCTGGACTCTGTTTTATAGATTTTTTTTCTTTTTTTAGAAAAACAAAATATATCCTTTTAAATTAAAGTGAAATGAATCATCTTATGGGAACCAGCATAAAGCAGATTTTATTAAAAAAAAAAAAATCAAAAAACCAAAAAAAAACCCAAAACCCCAACAAACCAAAAAAACCCCCTTCTACACTGAATTTACTCAAGGACTAAAAAGTACCTTTTGGAGTCTCTCACATCAGCCATACCTACTTCCAGACCCATAAGATCTTCACTACTCTAGCCAAAGAGGTTCAGAGAACATGACTGACTGAATGCATGAATTTATTACCTTGTCTGGGAATCATTCTAGGTTATGAATCCCATCCTGCAGCCCAGTCTGTACATTTCGACAAGGCACAAGGCTGCTATTAGCCTTTCTCAGTGGCACTCAGCATGTTGCCTTTGCATTAGGATTAGATGGGGACTGGGTAAATGAAAGCGGCTATATGTTTATCCTGCTTTCTTAGAAGCTTTTCATTAAACCCATTTCTGACTCTGGCTTATTGGAAAAGTGCTCCCCTTTATGTATACAGTGATCACACAGCAAGTGGCATGGGTCCAAACTGAGTTGCAATTTGAGTCTAGAATACTACTTGTCAACACAGCTCCTTTCTACCCATTGATTTGACCTGCTGTGGTGAAGGTAAGCAATCAAAAAACCCAAACTAGGCCACTTCTGTGAGAATTCCTTCCTGTTTCAAAATAAAGTAGTGCAGCAGACCAGTTACTTTGGATCAGCAGAGTCAGCAGGTTGAATGGATCCCAGCTAGAGAGATTCCTGTAAATATCCCCTGCTAAGGAGTGCTGAAGTGAGCTGACCCCTGCTTCCAGGCAGCTCTTGGCTCACTGGTGCCATTTTGTCCAACCAAATTAGAGCTCAGTCATTATGTAGCATGAATATTTCTTCCTATTTCCCAACTATCCCCCCCCCCCCAATAATCTGTGAGTGGAATTATTTTGTCCATAACCTTCTTTGGCTAGGATCAGGAATCATATTATGTACATAAATAAAACATTGGGGTTTACAGAACTGTTTTTTAATATCCAACTCAATCTGCTGTTTTGCAAAGGGGAAGTAACAAATTATGTTTTTACTACCCTGTTTTTATAAAAATAATATTAAACAACGGCAAATTAAATGTGGATCAAAATATTGATGTTTAGAGTAACTGTCATATTTGACTTTTTTTTTAATGGTGTAGAAAGTTGTTTTTCTGAGAAGTAATATGTATGAGGTCCTGTTCTAAAACAATGTGGTTCTTATATCTTTTGGGTTCTCATGGTGGTTTTTTCTTTTTTAAATAGGCCAGTTTAATTGGACAAAGTTTGTTTGATTACTTGCATCCAAAAGATGTTGCAAAAGTTAAGGAGCAACTTTCTTCTTCGGATATCTCTCCTAGGGAGAAGCTTGTAGATGGGAAAAGTAAGTAATATTTGAATGTGCTCAGATTTGTTTAAAGAGATGTTAATAAATTTAGTTATTATGCAGGACATATTCATGTGTTCGTATGTGCATGGATGTACAAAAGTGAGGTATAATTTCTATGAACCAAACATATTTGAATGCTTATCTGCTGCTTAGAATGCACTTACAGTTTAAAAGCTAGCCCAGAAAAGAATTTATTTTAGATAATATGAATGACTGAAATTTGCATTGTTAAACATTTACCAAGATGTGGTCTGACGTTCTTCCTACCAGGCATACTACTTTTTTTTCTTGTATTTGATAGGTCTTGTCAATACAAAAGACCTGATGTAGTCGAACATGGGATAAAATACTTCAATATCAAGAATCACTGTCTTCTCTGAAAATGCTAAGTGTCCATCCTAATTTAACCAAATCTTATTTTGTTTACAGTTATTTCTAATATGGGAAACATTATGTACTGTGCAGCTAATCACTATTTTATAGCTGGCTTTTATAAACTTTTTTGCAGTTCTTCCTTGTACCAAATAGAAGTTGAAAGTTTTTATAAAGCATATTTATTAAAATAACAATTCAAAATATCAAGAAGGGTTTAAAAGTAGTTTGGTAGTTCTTCTTAATTTTGGAATCTGTGTGACAGTCATGTTTTCTTTGCCCTATGTAAGTTATTAGACTTTTTTTCATTTTTAATTGTAAGGACAAAATTTACGCAACTAAAGAGTAAGGAGAATGTGCTGGAAGCTAAAATGAAGAAAAGGCATTGTATTCTGAAGTTTTATTGTTGGGTTTTGGTTTTTTAACTACTTTACTAAATTTTTGTAAGCTGGCTTGCAAGTACACACAGATTTTCAAGCTGGACCAGCTCGGCTGAATTCTGGTGCTCGACGTTCCTTCTTCTGTCGGATAAAATGTAGTAGGACCACAGTCAAAGAAGAAAAGGAGTGCTTGCCCAACCCAAAGAAGAAAGGTATTCAAACAGTGTAGATGAAGTGGGGGCTTTCTGTCTTGAAACTTGGTATAAGTTCTGAGTTAGTAGTGTGACCCTTGTAGTTATCACTGATTTCACAAAGTAGCTGTAGAGAAGTGTAAATGTGTACTGGAGACACGTTTTGAAAAACAGTCTAATTGTACTCTTTCTCCTCCCTCTTCACTCCTGGAGAAGAGGGAGGGAGGAACCTGAGTTACAGTGGCTGTTTAGGAGCATGTGGTCTGTTGTAGTCAAATTTTAGAAGTCTCAGGGAAATTTTTGAAAGCACTGGAGCAGATCAGAAGAATGAAACTAAATAACATATGTCTTGAAGATAACTGTGAATAAGGCCTGCAAAATCTACTGTTTTGAAGGAAAAAAAGCAAGTAAACCAACTTTTTTTCTGATTTACTTTTGTGTTCTGTGTATTTTAAAAGTATGAATTTTCCTTTTTTTTGCTTTTAATAGTAAAGTTAATTTATCAGTGTAATTCCATTCATTTTTCCAATAATTTTAATTTAGTTCATATTTTGGTATGTCTGTACAGCAGTATACTCTTGTCAAGTTTTCAGTGAATGGATCTTTTTAAAATGTAATTTCCAGCTTTTATTTAATACCTTAGTATTGATTTTTGCAAGGGTGTGCTGAAATTGTTTGACCCTGAAAAAATCCTCCTACTTTTGTTTTTCTAATGTAACCTGTTATTGTTGAGAGTATGAGATATACCATACAATAGTACATTTTAAAATAGGTCTGTCATTGTAAGTAAATAGAATTGTCTCCCTTCATGTTGCTTGTCTCTTGTTGATTGTCTCACCAACTAACTTGGTGAGCTAAGAATTTAACTTGTATTAAATGTTTCTCAGGAAAGCAGTATTGGGGGAAGGCACCTTGACAATCTGGGAAACTGACAAAGTCACAGTAGGATAACTCAGTTTTTCATTTTACAGAGTTGTTATAGGTTTTCCATAGTCAATAGGGTTAATGCAGTCAAATCTATGTAAAGCATAATTTGTTCAGAATACAGGTATCAAGAATACTTTGGCAATTTTTTGAAAGATAGTTACTGTTTGACACATAATGTCATCTCTATGCCTTGATGTGTATGAGGGTGTTTGCATGTTATATAGGCAGTAAAGAGTCTGCCAGCCATAGGAATAAATGACAGTGTATGCTGTAACTTAAGACTTTAAAAATATTTGTGTTCCCAGAAAATTGAGGAATTCAGAAGCCTAAGATAAATAGAAAATAAGCTAGGTTGTTTTGGGTTGTTCTCCTGACCTGATTCTTTTAGCGATTGCAGTAAGCGTATGTTAAGTTCATCATGTTCACAAAAGGTAAATTGGTTTGGAAGCTACAGAGTGCCTCTCTAGCTTATTCTAATTTACGATACATTTGAAACTATATAAAGAGAAAGTGATCTGTGGGTTACCAGACTGCTGGTTTTTTTTTTCTATGAGACTGTGTTTGAACTGCCAACACCTATAACTTATCTTCCTAAATCTTACATAGGGTTAGAAGCGCTCTCTCCAGGTAAGCCAGAATGAAGTAGTACAAAATTAATTAAAAAATACTCTGTAAAATTATCTGTAGCCTTGTACAGTTGTTGTAGGTAAGCATAAAATGTAGTTGCTGGTCTCATGATGAATGGAATAAAAAAAAAGTAATTCACTTTACTTTTTGAACCATAACTGCTTCTTATTTCATTTCTTTTTATTAGATCACAGAAAATACTGTACCATTCACTGTACTGGGTATATGAAGAATTGGCCTCCTAATGAGGTGGGAGTAGAAGAGGAAAATGATGTAGAAAAGGACAGTAGTAACTTTAACTGTCTTGTTGCAATTGGGAGGTTACACCCTTATATTGTTCCACAAAAGAGTGGAGAGATAAAAGTCAAAGCAACAGAATTTGTTACACGATTTGCCATGGATGGAAAATTTGTTTATGTAGATCAGCGGTAAGCGTTTTCTTCTTTAATGAAGAGAAAATTAAAATGACACCACTAGTTAAATTTTCTAATACTTTGTCAGAACTGTAGTTTCTCAAGCAGGATAGAATTTCTAGGTGCTGTACACAGGAAGCAGTTCATTCTGAATCTGTTGAGTACTTGGGCTTTGGTTTTTTGTCAAGCATAAAACATAATGTATAAAAGTAAGTGTATTGGTCCATAGGAAAAGATGAGCTAGCAAGATTAAAATAGGTCATAAAATGCACTGAGGTACTTGTTTATTGTAAAGAAAAATCTCAAGTTAGAGCTTCATAGCTATGCATATGACTTAAGTAATAAACACTTAACCAAAAATTATTACTTCTTAAAATCTTACCATTTGGAACACATACATTATATCTAAATGAGGTACCAAATTATTTCATTAGAAGTGAAAGCAAAGTTCCTGTTTTCTGAACTTTCTAAAACAGACTTTTATTTGTTGTATAGACTGAGTTACCACTTTGCATTTTGCATTTCATTATTGTCACTGGAAGCTTTTTATTGCTTTCAGTCATCTTGTCTTTAATCTGAAAGTGTCATTTTTAACCTATTCCTTAAAGAGGCAGACTAAAATTCAACTACTAAATTTTTTTAATGACTCATTATGTGTGACCAGTACCCTGACTGGCTAATGGAAGACCTAATGGTCATAAATATTTTGTGTCTACTTGTGGTTTGCATGTTTAAACACGGTTATTTTGTCTTTGAATTGTCATTCATTGCAAATGGATAATTTGCAGTGAATAGTATTTCCTGTTGTTTTAGAGCTATACTAATGGTATATCTTTTTCCTGAACATGAACACAAGCATCTGGTTCTTTAAATATTAATTTTCTGCTTTATCTGATACTGAAGAAAACAAGCTTTGCAATTATTTGAATCCGCTGTAGTTCATGTTTTTATTTCTAACAGTGCAACAGCAATTTTAGGGTATCTGCCGCAAGAGCTTCTAGGAACTTCTTGTTACGAGTACTGCCATCAAGATGATCACAATCATCTAGCTGAAAAACATAAAGAAGGTACAAAATACTTGGTCCTCCCAGACTATGTATAACTGCATGTAACTGCTGTGTGAAAACAGTACAAATCAAAAAATCAGAAGCTGAGAATTAATAAAGTTAAACAATCTTAGCATTGTCCTTTTCTATGTCTGCGTTAAGACATGCCCACATAAAGCCTGTAATAAAAGCAGGGAGAAACTTCTGTTGTCTTGGATCTTGGTGCAGTGCTTTAATTGCAAGGGAATAATATTAATGCTGCTTTCAACCCCCTGCTTCAATTCTTTATAAGAATGAGGAAGGAGTCCTGAAGAGCAAGTGTGCCTAATTGTGTAATTAAAGACACCAATTATGAAAGTTCACCAAGTCAGGAGTCTCCCTACTAGTGGTTTGCAGAAACTTAGTACTTGGGCTTTAATTTAAGATTAATAACATTGCTGAAACTGTAGTTTGATTTTTAGCAAGGGTCCTGTCCTGTCAGTTGTTCTGGCATTTAATTTGTATTTCTGGCCATCAAAAACATTTTGGGTTTATGATGCTATAAAACAGATGATTTTTTTTTAACTTTATCTTTCTAAATATAAATATGGTGATTACAACTTTCCTCTCTTACCTAGTGTTGCAGAATAAAGAAAAAGTATTTACAAATTCCTACAAATTTAGAGCAAAAGATGGGACTTTTGTTACTTTAAAGAGTCAGTGGTTTAGTTTCATGAATCCGTGGACCAAAGAACTGGAGTACATTGTATCAAACAACACTGTGGTATTGTAAGTAATTCATTATATGAATTCCCATGTTATTTTTTGTCTTAATTACAGTTAGCGTTAACAGAAAGCAACCTGATTAAGAAGCAGAACAAGACTAGAAAATATCAACACTGCAAAAAAAGTGGTTGAGTAACCTGGAGGAACATATTTTTGCATTTACCAGTTATTTTTATTTCAGGCTTAAGTTGTGGATTTAACCCTGAAAACTGTGCTATTTCCAGTAGAAAAAATGAGGTGAAAGAGTTTCTTATTAAAGGAAGAAAGGAAGGATCTTTTAAGAAAAGTAGATATGAATAAATTGAAATGTGAAGTTCTACTTTTCCTTCTGAGCTTTACAAGACTGCATGTGTCAGCTGACCTGATTTTAAAGTGCCACCCTACCTACCATGTGTCCGAATGTGGAGAAGCATGATTGATAGATCATAGAAATGCAAGGCAGGACAAAAAGATACTCTCCAAACTGATTGCAAGGGAGGAGCCTGTGAGACAGTAAATGTGTGTGTTTAATTCTTTGTTCTTTATTTTTAATTCTTCTTTTTCATTCTCTGTGCCTTGCAATGGAGCTATAATTTGGATTGTTCCAATCATACTGAGGATCTTTGCCAATGACTGGGTTTTTCAGAGGGGGACAAGAGGGTATTTTACTTCCATTAAACCAAGTTGTCCAGGGGGCCTTTTACCCATTCTGTAGCTGGTTCATGTCTTAAGTCAGCATCACCCCCCTATTTTGCCCATGTCCTTTTTCCTCAAGAAGACAGAGGAGAGCAGTTAAGACAGTCTGTGCTGCCCAACAGCCACTTTTGCCTGCCGTGGGGATCTGGGTATCTGCAGCTGTCTAGAGGAGGGAAGGTAGGCAGCCGCTGCTGACAGAATGTAGCCCCTGTCCTGTCCTTGTAGCAGTTGTTTCTGGTTAACTGGTCTCCCTCCTAGGAGTAAAAATGGTAGCCTTATTCTCTTGTCATGGAACACAGACAATTATATTGGCCTTTCTTCTTTATTTAGAGAATAAGTAGAAATTAATATTTCAGCCAGTGCTTCAGAAACAATGATACAAAGGATTGAACATTGAAATGTGAGGAATATCTCTTTTTTTTTTTTTTTTTACTAGTTTGAGGCTGTTAGTTTTTACTCTGTGTAAAGCATTATTGAAATCAAGGAAATATGCTGGGATTTGCCTTTGAAAAACTTGCTGATTCTTTTGGTTTTTTTTATTTAAATCTCAGAGGTCATAACGAGTCAGCTGAAGAACAGGTCCCCCACGGTTCCCAGCCTGCAGAAGGCAAGTGTTGCTTCTTACAGTTATCATAGGTGCACCTCCTGACCAGTCATTACAATTTTAGATTTATTCAATACAGGAATTTTTTTATTCTAGGGTGTTGTGCAGGGAAGGATTAATTTTTTTAAAGCTAATTCTGGTGACAATTTCTACTTACTCACAGCATCCTAATTCATATCATTCACATAACTGTGATCAGAAGGGTTTCTAGCATATCTTTTCCTTCTAGCAGCTTCTACTAAAGCTAGGATTTTGGTTGACAGGATATTATGCTTCTGTCACAGACCGTCTTAATATTTTGCCTGGTTTTCTGAAGAAATGCAGTTGTACTATCTGAATTTACCTATAGAATATAGAGTGATACCAATATTGATACATATTTTGTTAATATTTTTGTGCTATGCATAGATTCTGATTTCTATGTGCTGTTTTGTCATCTTGCTATAAGGTTTTTTATTTTTCTTTTGAAATTGTTCTTTTTAATAACTGATTTCAGTTTGTGAAAAATCCAAGGGTTTTTTTCTCATGTGTTTTGCATTGTCTGTGAGAGAGACTGGAGGTGGTAATGATTAAAGCTAATTGGAGATCAGCAATTTTCACAAATATATTATTCACTTATCTTTATATTTCAAATGAGACTTGCAACACCTTCCTCTGAGTTAGTGTTTTAAGGAATTTAATTTCTGAAAATAAGAGATGGAGAACAAAAACTGCTTTAAAATGAATCCTTGAGGTGATTGTTCCCTGCTGTGTAATGAAACTGCTACAAACTTAAGGTTTTGTTTTGTTTTTTTAACTGTAGATGCTGTAAAACAGTCTTTAGTAAGTGTACCTGGAATGTCCTCTGGAACAGTTCTTGGTGCTGGAAGTATAGGAACCGAAATTGCAAATGAAATATTAGAATTGCAAAGGTAATAAATGCTTAACATCATACATTAGGCTTTTAAGTAAAGATAGAGAAGAGTTATATGTGATTATGTGGGGGTTGTTCAAGTTTCATTTTTATTGTGTTGTATGTATAAAATATTTTTAGTTTGAGCAGCGGCATTATGATACAACAATTATAATCTCATGTTAGTCTCATGCATGGCAGAACATATCACTGGTGTTGATATTCTGGGCATGCAATTTCCTTTGTTAATGAAAGTATTATTTAACTATGACTTCAGAAGCGTTACTGTGATGCAGCTTCTTCACATGATTTTGAAATGTGTAGATGAACTATTCGGGAATGGAAAATCAGTTGTCTGTGAGTAGTGTTTATATTTTTCTGATAACGTCGCTCTGCTAGGAAAACTTTCCTTGACACAGTCCCCAGTGGAGCACTTTCATAGCCTGTCTTGTCCCTTTCCTGACTATCCTGAACGTAGACTAAAATGATAGCACAATTCCTTCCCAGTACCCAGCCACAGATTAAAAAAAACCTCAGTGTCATTCCAAATGGGAATCCATACAAGATTCAAATTGTTAATTAAAGATTGACTGTTTTAAAACTAACTAGTTTTAGCAGGTACACAGCATAGCCAAGGAATTTGAAAGGAAGAAACATAATTTTAATGTGAAGATATTCTTATATGTTTTTTGTGTTGTGGACCCACAGTGGTGCCTGACTTGCTGATAGAGGAAGAGGTTATTACTCTATGTCAGTTTGCACTGTATCAGCACTTGTTGTCTAAGAACATTTTAAAAAAAGTCTCTGAGCCAGCTAATTCCAGGACTTTGGGATGCACATGCACAGAAAAACTCTGTTTTCAGTCACAACTCTTTCAAGAATTAAGGCTTCATCAGAAGGTCCAACGACTTTTGTTAAGCTCAAATTTAGGATAATGGTACTATCATCTCATCAGCACAGGACAAGTTATGTGTTAGCTTTCGATAATGAAGCTGCCCTTCAGACTTTAGATCTTATACTTCCAGTTCCAGGTAAAGGAATGCCAAGAAATTTTTTATGTCTGCAGAGCAGTGTGTTCCAAGGTCCCATGTAGTTCTTTCCACTGGCACTTTTGCAACTGGATGTGAAAGAGTAGTAATATTAAATCTTCCAGGAAGAAGTACACCAGTTTTGGCAACAATCGTAGGGGTTTAAAAAATAGTTTCATATCATAGAATATCCTGAGTTGGAAGGGACCCATGAGGATCAAGTCCAACTCCTGACTCTACATGAGGCAACCTAAAAGTGAAACCATATATTTAAGAGTGTTGTCCAAACACCGACAGGCTTGGGCTCATGACCACTTCCCTGGGGAACTTGTTCCAGTGCTTGACCATCCTCTCAGTGAAGATCTTTTTCCTAATATCTTCCCCTGATACAGCTTTAAGCTGTTCCCCACGTCCTATCGCTGGACACCAGAGAGAAGACATCAGCACCTCCCTCTCTGCTCTTCTTCATAAGGAAGTTGTAGACAGCAATGAGGTCACCTCTCATTCTCCTCTTCTCTAAGCTGAACAAATGTAGTATCCTCAGCTGTTCCTCATAAGTCATGGCCTCTAGTCCTTTCACCATCTTTCTTGCCCTCCTTTGGACACATGCTTATATTTTTATATCTATCTTATGTTGTGGAGCCCAAAACTGCACACAGTACTCAAGGTGAGGCCACACCGATGCTGAGTCTAGTGGGACAATCACTTCTTTCGACCAGTTAGCTATACTGTGCTTAATGCACCCCGGGATACCATTGCCCCTCTTGGCCACCAGGGCACATTGTTGACTCACGCTGAGCTTACCATCAACCAAACCCCCCAGGTCTCTTTCTGCAGGGCTGCACTCCAGCCTCTTGTCCTCCAATCTATACATACATCCGATATACCATAGCATAGTCAGCTTCTATTGTTTCAGTAGTAGTCTGACTCATAAGCTTGCCTGTGAGGATGTTATGGGAAACAGCATGATGAAAAGCTTTACTAAAGTCGAAGTAAATAACATCCAATGCTATCTCCTTATCCACTGAGCTAGTCACCTCCTTGTAGAAGGCTGTCCGGTTGGTTAAGTGTGATTTCCCTTCGTAAATCCATGCTTAAGTCCAGGATTACATATTATCTCTTCGCGATGTGCTTGTCTTCTCAGCTGTCTCTTCATCAGAAGACAGTATTTAATTTTCTGAAACAGTAGAAACCATGGTCAGAGCGTAAGAGTGTGATGATGGACAGTGGTAGATGTTTCTTACTGTGTTTCCAGTATTTTGGAATTGCCTTCCAACAATGAAGTCATGTCCATTTACTAGAATAGTCAAATTGCACAGGGAAACATTCATTTTCAGTGAAAGGAAGAAAAGAATAAACACTTTAGTTGTGATGGGATGAAAAGATTGCTACTTCAAAAAAAAAAAAATTAAAATACATCCCACAGCATGTTGGCTGGTTGCTGGGATTATCCAGCAAGGAGGAGGAAAAGCACTGGCAACAAAAAAAGGATTGATATCCTCAACAGAGAAGATGGGATGTCACATTTTGGTAATACCATTGTTAATGTCCTCTCATTAGTACCACCTATAGAGAGAGGGAAGGAGAGTCACTTTTTATTATATCTTTCTGAAGACTGAAGTAAGTTGGCAACAGTTCTCATCTCTGATGGTTAATATCCAGGCGTGACACAAGAGCTTAATTTGACTCTTGTTCTAGATGCTTCAGTCAGCTCAATGTGATGTTCTTGACTGAGATCACCTGACCTTTGCTGAAAATGCTCATCCATGTGAGCATACATGTCATCAGCTTAAGGAAACCAGTTTATTAAGTAGATGAATAATAATTTTGCTAGATGATGAAAGAATTAATGCATTCCTAGGAAAGTTTTCTTCAAAGCTACCCCTTGAAAGGTCTGGTATTTGTGTTTTTAAGAACCACAAGCAATGCTTTTTCTCTTCATACTGCTACAGAGGTAACAGTTTCAGGAGCAGTATCTTTCTGAGCAACAGAGGGAAATTTTTGTGAACTTTGTATGAAGATCAAACCAAACCATTACTACTCTTCTGTGGCAGTTCAGCAGGTCACAAGAGAGCAAAGTCTATCTCTCTTAGTCTTAGGAAACAGAAGAAGCCATTACAACAGACAGAATTGTGGAATTTGGAGAAGAGATTATGGTACTGAATTAATCTCCCCAAATTGGGGGAATTTTTTTTGTAAGAGTGGGATTTTTTTGTTTTTAGTCTGTTTAAATGGAATTCAGCTGTACAGTTGAGGCAGGTATGGCTGGGGCCTCTTTAGGGATATTTCGGTGGAGTATTTATTCTTTCATATCCTTCCTGATCCCAAAAGGATGGATTTTTCTACTCCACTACAGACCTTACAGAAATTGAGCTTATTTATCAAAAAGTTCAGCTTCCATAGTATTAACAGTGGCATAATTTTCTTTCTGTTTGTCTGCCTATCATAAGCTTGAAGCTTATGATGCATACCTCCCTATCTGTCAGAGATTCATCTTGTAGATGTCTTGATTTCATCATATAAGTAAAGCATGGCTTTACTCCTTTATGGAGCAGCAGTTTAAGGCAGCAGGATGTTTACCCCAGTTTGATTTACCAAAACATCTTTTCAGGAAGATCACAGTGATGGTTCAGACTTGCTTCTAATGTAAAAAGTGAATCTGCTAGGACAAATAAAAACCTGCAAGTTCTGGATTCAAAGAACTACTTTCCAGTACAAATATTTGTGAAAGTGCTGGCAGTGATGAGCACACGCTCCAAGTAGCTGCATCAGGTAGTCTTATTCTTCAAGTCATTGATTGAACTTAGTGGTTTTTTTCCCAGTTACGTTCACATCTTGAACACTGGTTAGTAAATGAAACAATATTATGTTGCTTTCTTTGGTAACAGTCAACTTATTTCTCAACTAATAGACTGAATGTCACAAGATTTTGAAAGGAGAAATGTTTTGCTTGCCAGCTGAATCAGCCACAGCAATCTGAGCCATCTTAGTCTTGTGCAGGTGTGTTTGTTTCAGTGATCTTAGTTGTCCATGGACACTGGAAATTGAGCAACAAACTTGTGCTGAAACTAATAGCCCAAGAAGTTGCTATGCAGGTGAAAGAACAGGTTAAGAGCAAAGTCATGCAGAATAAGGTAAATTCTGGGTCCAAAGGAAAGGCAGTTCTGAAAAGAAGCCAGCTATAGAAGGGAGCAGTTGCACTGTATTACTGGGATCTCTGGCATCATATTCATCCTACGGTCCTGTATCTTGGGGGAAAATAAACTAGTTTTTATCTCTATAAGAGGAAGAGGCATTCACAAATACAATTGGTGATTGAAGGCCTCATCAGTAACAACTGAGTGTTTCTGGAGATGTCTGGATGTAGTTGCTTGCACCCAGATGTAGTTCACTTTTCCAGAATCGTTGCTGAGAACAATGCTGGATTTCTTTCCAGCCAAAGAGTAGAACTTCATGCTATTTCTTCATTTTTCTTTTGTATGAAATCAAGTTGCTATCTTGCACACTCTAAGGCAATCAAGATTAGACAAAAGAGTGATCAACGGAGGCTAACACCAGCTGGTTTTCATCAAATACCTTTGTGACTACAAACATAATCCAACAGAATGAGTGCATTTACTACCTGAATCTGCTCTGAGTGTTTTTTTTTAATATCAGTAAGACACAGATGGTTCTCAAGCTGTGCATCAGGCATCACCAAGTATTTTTTAAAATTCCAGGACTATCCCTACAGCTCTATTTACAGGCATATCTGAATTGAATTAGCATCTGATGAATGATTATTTCAGTTACAACAATGCTATGAATCTATTCAATCTGGAGTTTCTGTCCCAGCTTTTAGAGATGGCAGTACTGCTTATCAAATGGCACACTGGATATTCAAATGTGGGGAACTAACAAATATTCCACACAAATAACTTGACTTTTTTAAGATAGGCTGTTTATTCACCCATTTTCTATCTTTCCTCTAATCCCTTATCACATTTTGGATCTGAGGAAGTGACAGAAACAGAAGCATCCAGAGTGCCCCAGTTCTTCTGTAGCCTTGTGCTTTGGGAGTCGGGAAGAGCAGGGGGAGATGGGAGCAAGCTGTCCAAAGGGCCCTGATACGACATTTTCACTGTTAGTTTCATATCTAGAATGTTTGGTGAGGGAGGATGAGCAGTATCTCAAAGAATTCTGGTAATGAACAAGCGGTCTTTAGTTGGAATTTTCTGAAAATATGGAAAGACAGGTATAAAAAAATAATAGTAGAGGGAGCACTGGAAGGATGTGTTGTTTTCCGTCCACCATTTATCGGAACTTCCTTATGTTGTCTGTACTCTATATATATTTGAAATGTACCTATTTGTCTCACTGTGCATAATTCTGAAACCTGTTACTCTTTGGTCTGTCAGTGCTGGTGATTCGACAGAAAAATAAAAGTGTGCTCAAGTAATTATGACCTATGGCCTTTATTGATCTCTTCTGCTTTTTGTGGTATCAAAACTTGGAGCAGGAGAATTTAAGACAACATTGTCTCAGATTAGCTGGCTCGTGCTTTGTTACTGGGGAGGTCTGGTGTGTTCTGGAACACATAGGCTATTTTTCAGTTTATGATTAATGTGACTTGCTAAATCAACTAAACATATACAATTTTAGGTTGCATTCTTCACCATCTGGGGAGTTAAGTCCATCACATCTCTTGAGAAAGTCACCTTCTCCAGCTTTAACTGTAAACTGCAGCAATGTGAGTATGTCACCGCCTGTAAAAATCTAAAAGGTTAATGTCAGATAGCTCAAAGCCTGTGTTTGAACCAAATTCCCCTGACTTGTGTTTTTGTGAGAGAATGTGTAAGGTATTGCTAACTACCTGGCAGCTATGAAAGTCTTTTGAGAGATGTGACAGCAACAGAAGTTCCAACCTCATTTATGGGGGCATCAGTTCAAGCCTTAAGGGGCTATTCCCAAGGCTGAGGACTGCAGTCTCCACTCAGTTATTAGGATCTCTGCTGAAGCTCTACAAATATGCTAAATATGAGTGTGATTCATGTGATGAGGACTCTTCTGGATTTGGAATTGCATTAAAACTTTTGCTAAGTAACCGTGAGAGAGTAAAAGTGTTTCCACCTGTTCAGTTTGACAACCCAGATAAAATACCAGTTCTTGCTTTCTCTCACTTGTATTTTTAATCTTAATGTTCTTGAAGACCCTTTTAAAAATCTATACTGTATGTTCTCAGTTTTGAAATGTTTAAAACTTTTACTTTGAAGGTATTTCAGTAGTCTTCTAAAAATTGATAGAATATGCTGTTTTGCTAATCTAGTAGTGCTGGTAACACCACAAACTGTAACTATCATAGTTATTGACCATACCTATGGAATAACTAACATTTTTTTACCTAAGCATATTGTATGTTGTCTATTGTGTACTGTATGAACAAACATTTACTTATCCATCAGCACTTCTTTGAATGTAAATTTCTTTCCATTTAAATACAGTTTATCTTCCCATTGCAATTTTCATTTCCTAACAATACTATTCTGGACTAGGGATTGTTTTGGCTTCCTCTGTTTTCTGTGATCAGTTCTCCCCTGCCTTACCGCAGGTCTTTCTCCCTAAGAGTTGGTTGACTTTATATATACTGAACTCTCTAAAAATCATGCAGCATCTCATCATGAGGATAACTTCATTGTATTCATTGTACCTTTGACAGATGTGTAAGTAACACCTTTTATTTAAGCCAAGTCCAGTGCTATGTGAACTTCTAAAAAAATTATTTTTAAACGCAGTAGATCTGCCTGTTGATGCATATTTTTCATTTACTCTGTTTAGTTCTTAATACTTTGACAGCGATTTATAATGTTTCTGTAATGTAATAATTGTGACTAAATTTAGGATTTAATTCTGTCCCTTTTACTACTTCTGTTCTTTCAGGTGCCAAATAAAGAGTTGATTCAGTTATGTCCTTCAGAAACAGAAGTTCTAGAGACTTCAGAACAAAACCAGGGTGCTATTCCATTTCCCAATAATGAACCTCTCCTCAGTAAGATTTATTTATCTTGTGGATATTTTGGGGGAAAAACATTTCTGATAAATGGTGTAATTTTTGAGTGCACCACTTTACAACCCCGTATAAATTGTAGAGATATTTGTCCGTCTGTCTTAAGATGAGAGGACTCTTAAAACAGATGTGTTATCACTGGAAGGCAAACAGCAAAATTTGATTAGTGATTGAATCTCATGACAAAAATAACATCCTGTAACAGAAGTTTACCATTGGATTTTTGCATGCCACAGTTTTAATTAGGTACTTATTAGTTCTCTCTCCAGAAAAGAGAGATGGGTAAGGAAAATGCAGTTTTTCAGTGCAATGTAAGGGAACTGGTTGTAATTTGTGAATTATTGTTCTTTTAGCACTTTATCTCTTTCTTAACTGCAAGCTATGAATAGTCAATACAAAGGGCTAGTCAAAATGTTTCAGAAAGAAATTTTTCTTTTTTCTTTCCCCTCCTTCAAGCATTCACTAAGGCAACAGTTTGTCTGGATATAGGATTCCCTGATCCTGTAAGAGGAGAATGCCTTTGTATTATTTTTAACATAAATGGCAAAGTGCTATAAAAGCAATGTTTATGCTTATCCTGTATTTCAGCTCTTAGAAATTTCAGTCTCCCTCTTTTATTTCAGTTACTAGAGATTTATTTGTTTATAACCTATAGCTCTCTTCCAGTTTAGCTATGAGACCTTTAGATAAAAAAAAAACCCAAAGGAAAAAAAAAAGCTAATCTTCAAATAAGGGTTGGGGGGGGGGGGAAACAAAACAAAACAAAAACCCAAAACCAACAACATTTATCCAAGATAGGCAAGGCAGCTTTTTTCATTGATACTTGAGCTAAAGCATTTTACCTTAGTGTTGTTAAAGGCAAGGGTATAGCGTTGATTTCTAGAGCTAACACATAGTAATTTGTAAGGTTTCAGAAGTTCATCTGTCATAGTACATCAGATTAGAATTCAGATATATAATTGTGTTTCCCGCTAAGGTGACAAAGTAGAAAGCAGTTTTCTACTTCAGTGACATGAACTTCACTGCATGGATACAAGTGTTATTACCTAGCAGTTGGAGGTAGTCCAATGGATTGGCAAGACTTAAGTCTTCTTAAATCAAGTTATGTATGTCCTTATAATTGTCTGCAAACAGCCGTTATTTCTATTACTTGATATATTTTTTTTTAATGTCTACGTGTAAATGTTTGCCTTGACTTCAAAGGAAGGTGCTGGTTAAAAACAAATACATGTTGAAAGTTACCATATTCTTCATGCTTTGTATGAAGCATGAATAATGCATACATTAATGTTTTAATAATTTTATAGGTGGTAATTCTCAGCTGGACTTTGATGCAATATGTGAAAATGATGACACGGCTATGACGGCTCTTATGAATTACTTGGAGGCTGATGGAGGACTTGGGGATCCAGCTGAACTCAGTGATATACAATGGGCTCTCTAGTTTTGCTTTTTCAAAATAAGAAGGAATGTAAAATCTGTAATGCACAACAACCGTACATCCTCAGTACTGTATTATAATTTTTTAATGTTGCATTTGAATTCATACTTACTGTCTATATATTTTTAAAGACTGAAGCCTTGTTCAGAGAGACAGTTTCTGCTGCACCTATGGAAAAATGCAATATTTTTTTCATGATGAGGAAACCTTGAAATCTTAATATTGAACCATCTGTAACTGGAATGCTTAAAACACATTACTATATTTTTGCTAAGAAGCTTTAACCAAAAGGTACTGTACAATGTACAGGAATTTTTCTTAGTTTTAATACTTTTTATTTATTGTTTTTGTTTCAAATGGTAGAATATTGATTATCCATATTACTTTCTGTAGAACCTACTGTACTTACACAGTTTAAGAATATTTGTAACCATTAAATTTCATTGAAATAATGAGTTGCACACACTACAGTTGTAAAATAAGGTATTGTAATTCTCAAATGATGCAGTTTGTGATTCCTTGCCCTTCTCAGAAGTGCAGTTTTTGTAGTCAAAAGTGAAAATAAAGCATACAGTTCTGGGAGCAAGGATTTGAATGAGATCACCATAACAATCAGAAGAGAATGTTTTGAGAAAAATAGTCACTTCCCCAGTACGCAAACATTATAAGGGTATAAGAAAAGAGCAACACAATCTTAATTACTATTTCATAGTATTTGTAATGTATTATTAGAGGGGCAGTGCATAGAACCTAAGAAAAGTAATGCTATAACTGTAATAAAGCACTTTGGTATCAACACTAGAGAAGTTTGGATAGATTGTCTTGGTTCCAGAGTGAGGCTAGCACTGTTTATAGTGAAAAAATCTTAAAATTCTATAGTATCTTTTATAGTCTCTATGGTTTTGGAGAGATTAGGGTGATTTTCTATTGCTTGAGTCTGTGACTTTTTAAAATATTTGTGTAATATAGTGCTGTCTGTAAGTAAATGCTATATAGGATGATCTTTTGGGCGATAGCTTTTGCAAGAATTGTATCACAGTTACAGCAAATTACTCAAGAACATGGCACTTAATAGGTTGTATTAGAATAATATAGCGTTAGTATATAAAGTGGATCTTTTTATCGCTGGTATTAGAGGTTTAGATAAATTTTTGCATCGATTATATATCATAAAAGCATAATTTTTCTGTTATTTTTTTTAAATTCGGGTAATGAAGGGAAAGCGTTTGAAGATATTTGATACGTGTGCATATTTTTAATACAGACGTTTAAACACAGGCACCACCGTAAGCACTACTGCATTTATTTTAACACTAAAGGTGAGCGATAAGCAGCCTGTTCCAGATCTTTTTACGAAGGCTGAAGTGTGTGAACAAATAGATGTGGTAGCCACTAGATGTCACACTTCTACTGTTGGATAATTACCCTTTCCTGAATGAATACGTAATTTTGTCATGCACTGACTCCCTATGCTTTGACAGAGCAGCTTTATATCTTATAGATATGAATCGTTTTGCAAGTGATGAATTTTTGGTGACGTCTTGTCCAGGTTTTCTAGAGCAGCTTGTTGGATTGATTTTTTTTTTTTAAAGTCTATAGATTTTTTTGCATTTAACTTGCATGTGATTTCCTGCATTCACTTTTTTTTTTACAGACATGGGGCCAAAATTATCTGTTCTCTGGCTTTATTAGAATAAACTTTTCTGTTTCTTCACAGAAAATGAATGTTGGGCTATATCATGGAACAAAGTGAAAAAAATAAACAGGTACTTTCTAAGAATTGATAGAATTCTATTTGTATAAATGAAATTTTAGAATTTCAATTTTTGCCACTGTAAAATGTATTTTCTTTTTTCTATTTTATTCTAGAAATAAATTCTAAATAAAACAAGAAATACTGTGGCTAACACAGATAAATGAGTAAATAAATAACATAAAATTATACAGACTTTCCTCAACATACTTTCTTTTTTAACTGGATTAGTTTGAAAATGGTGCAGATGTTGTTATTGAAGGAGCATATTTATTCTTTCACAAGATTTATATAACCGTCTGGAGTCAAACCACTATTTTTTGATTCTTTTTGGATTTCCCTAAAAAATAAAAACAAAAATGTAACTTTGAGTCTTTTGCAGTCATTGATGAATATTGTGGCTCTCCATTTATTAGATTCTCCCTTTACTATTTGTGAATTTTTCTGGTTTAAAACAGTCTTACAAGAAACAGTGTCACTTGCAAATATTTGTGACAAAATCAATACATACTTTTTAATACAGTTGAGATAGTATGTGCTTATTTCTGTTTGCATAACAATACAGTTCCAGTAAGATACGGACAGATTTTGTTCTTGGCATAGTGCAGGTTATCAGAGGATGTGGTTAAATCGGGTCAATAAAATGTTTTTTTGATGCACTGCTCTTAAGTCTGCTGACAATTCTACCTAATGCTGAATTTGAATATGAAGTACTCATGCTTTCAGATCCCAGGCTCGTTCTCTGAAAATATAAATGGGGAGGTTGAACTAATGTGAATTTTGGTAGCTCAAGATGATATTCCCTAGCCAGGGTAACTTTGTAATCCAAACTAACATGCATTTTCTAGGTACTAAAAACCTCTGATGTTGCAGCTTAATTGGGCCATCTCTGGAAAGGAGAGTGCTTGTAGGCTGTACCTTAAAGAGCCTGTTTGATCAGAAGCAAACAGAGTACATGGATACGATTCTTACAGAGTCTTGCCACAGGTAGGTATGGTAAGTGATAAAGCAGGTGTCAACAGGCTCTTAAAAGCCTCATTAGTTATCGAGGTTGTACTTGGAGGTGGGTCAACTAATTTGTTACCGCAGGCACACATGGAGTTAGAGAAAATCTTGATAGGAGAGGAGTTCTGATATAAACAGCAGCTTATTTGGGAAACCAGTTCCTGTGTTGACAGGAAAACATAAGAGAATTCTTTTCAGAATTAGGAGAATGTGGTGAGAGACAAATACCATCTGTGTATTGTTGGAATGAGAAAGTGATCTGGCTGGGTGGAGGGTAATAGCTGGCTATCACCAGCCTGAGTTAGATCAGAAGTAGACTGCAGGAAGGCCTGGACTGCCATGTAGTGCACAGGATTAAAACAGTGCTTCAGAATACCATTATGTCTTACAGTGGTGAATCATGACAATGTCAATATATTAAACCATAACCTTTGCATTTCCTGTAACGATACTTGACAGTTGTTGTTGTGGGGGCTGGGGGGATCCTTTCTGTGCTGTTTTGGGTGTAATTGCTTCTTGGGAATTCCGTTGGAGGGTTTAGTCAAGTACAGTGCTATTGCATGCATCTAAAGCAGAGCTTCAGTCCATGTTTCTTTCCTGTGGTGTACTGTAGTTCCGGACTTTTCTGTGGATCTTATGCCTTTTTTTAAGAGTATTGGAAAATTTGGCTTACTCACAAGCACAAAAAGCTAAAATTAGGCATTTCAGTGGTTGCTGACAGTAGTGTGTTCCTGTTCATGATCCAGACTGAAATGAAGCATTAATTCTTGCATGAGTGACGCTGCTTCTCCCTAAGCCCTGACTTCTGGCCTCTTTCACTTAGTCTTTTGCTTCCTTTTTGTAGGTTGACATACATCATGTAAATTCATAAAATGTCCTGGAATTCCAGGAAGTAATCATCAGCTGGAAAGCTTTGTGCCATTTTTAGGACTTCTGTGAAGATGATAATTTTATTCCCCATCCTTGATGAGAATTATTTTGTTCTATACAAATATGGAGGTGAAGAGGATACTTGGGGTTATAGGTTCTTGCAGGTTAAAAGATGTAAAACCGTGTTTCAGAGCAGCAGAATTAGAGGATCCAGGAAAAAGGCAAGTGGAGTGGTGAATGAGCTACTGAACTACAGCTTCTGCTGCTGTGGCACATTTGGTGTGTACCTAATTTCTAGAAGGTTCATCTAGATCCCCTTCACCATGACAGATGGCTGTCATGACTAAATTTTCTGGGTTGTTCCTGGCTTAACTGCTTTCAGAAACTTCATATATTCCTGGTGAGGAAAAGACAGAATTCCTGAGACGTGACAAAAATTCTCATGTCACTTGAAAGTAGCCGGTTTCACTGATGCAGATCCTGTCTCTATAGCTCTTCTTATTCGAGATCCTATGGAACAGTTGCCAAGCTATAGCAGCCTACTACATTTTAATTTTTTTTTTTTTTAATTAAGGGCCCTGAGAGCTGTGTACGTTATGTCAGCTTCTGTGAAGTGCTTTTGTTAAATGGGAGAGAAAAAGGAATAAAGTACCTCAGCATGCCTGATTTTTTATTAAAGGATACATTCACATATATATGGGCGGTTACTACACATAACTTTTTACCCTTCAGTTGTTTTCATGTAAAAACCTCTAGAAATAAACACACAATCTTTGGAAATGATAAAAAGTTTTGTGGGAAAGATCTTCCTTGTTTGTTGCTCTCACAATGCTGGCCCTGTCTGGATGGTAAAAGTTTTCTTCCCCAGCATTTGCAGATACCAAGTGTACATGACCTGACATAAGTAATCTGTCCTACAAAACTTAGGGGACTTTCGCACAACTGGGAGAAAATAACATAATTAATAGGCTCTTTTGTAACAATGAAGTATATCAGTGTGTTTCTAGAAGGGACTGTAAAGTGAGCAGCAGAACTTTGAACAATATCTCGGGTAATATGCAATGCTTTTAAACAACAAATCTGACTTCAAAGATTGCTTCTTTCATACATCTTACAGACAGGGCTATATCGTAGAGAAGACAATACTACTGGGGCTTTAGTTTTTAGACAAAATAATTTAAGATGAATTCATAAAAAATTATTTGACAGGAGTTGTTCCATCCTTAGGCTTCATCTTGTCAAAATAGGATGATAAGCAAATTGGTTTCTTAACCCCTCATACTTTATATACATTTGATTTGCCAGGTCTTTAAGAATACTCTTTTTTTTCTGGACAAATATAGTTGCAGTATCAGATAATGTTTTTGTTATCATTAGAGAGATAGTAAATCTCTTTAAAAAAACAAATAAACAAAAAAACCCACAAAAACCAACCAACCAAAACCACCAAAACAAAACACCAACACAAAACAAAACAAAAAACCAGGCAGGTGAACTTTGTGTTGTTTCAGGAAGATACAGTCAGCTGCTAAACACTTGTTCTGAAGAGCTCCAGGCTGGTTGCACTTCATTCTGTGTGGAATGTAAGAGCAGCTATGGTGTTTAAGACTGCCCGTTCTGCTGCGGGCAGCGATGGACATGAGCTGACTCCTTAAGACAGTTAATAGGATAAGCACAGAAGCTGCTTCAACTGCTTTCAGCTCAGGGGATTTCCTGAGCTTGATTGGTTTGTCCATTTGGTAAATCCTGAAGGATGTCTATTCCAAGCGTGACTATTTGACCACCCCTCCATTGAGCCCATGGAAACTCCTTGTACCCGCAGACTCCTTTAATAGGGAGTGCCATGGGCCTCCTCCCTGTTGCAGAAAGAACCACTTTTCTCTGTTCTGGCTCCTGCTAGCTTCATCTGCAGATTACTACTTCATTTGTGGATTGCTGCTTCTGGTACTGGAACAACAAACAGTTGTTTCTTACCTTCTGTCTCTATGCTACTCATGGCTTCTTAAGTTTTTATGACAGTCCCCCTTTATGAGCCCCCAGCTTTAAAACTTTTAAAATCATACAGTTCTTCAGAGCTGTCTTGCTCGTGGTTTACTACAGTAATTTACAGCGTGCTCCCAGATAGTCTTTTCAAAAAACCCCATATATTTAGTTTCTTGTGGTATGTTTTAACTCTTGGGGGCATTTTGCATCCAAGTTCTGTAAGGAACTTGAAGTTTCCAGTATAAAAACATGTGTTGTGTATCTCAAAAATCAGAGGTCATTATTCCCGAGTTCTTACAGTTGCTTTGGTAGAAAGCCATGGGAAACACTCCAATGTTGTGGGAGTTTGCAGATAAACAGAAAGATCAAATGAGTGAAACTCCAGATACAGTTGCAGGAAAAATACACATTTTTCACAAAAAAAAAAAAAAAAAAAGGACCGTCGGGACAACTACTTAAATAATCTAAAATGCAATTCTATACCATGGTACAAGCAGGATGCTTGTATGAGTAGAGCTGTGGCATGGTGCTCTGTCAGTTCCTTTGTGATAAAGCAAAGGGGGCTGGATTGATTGTTCTCTATCTCCATCTTTGCCATATTTAAACCAAGTATTTACTGATTCTGGTAAGCTTTCTTATCACGATCACTTTAATGGTGTTTTGGATTTGGTGATAAGCATAAGGGTTAGTAACTTTAAAAATGGTGAAGAGGATTACTGATAGCAGTCTGAGGGGAAAATATTTTAAAGTGGATTATTTTCCTGCTTAGGCTAGTATGTAACTGCTGCCTTTTCAGGCAGTCACTGAAAAATCAACCCCATTTCAAAATTGTCGAACTTAGGTTTCTACGGATTATCTAAACAGAATTTGAAACTTTACCTATCAATCTGGAAGGAGCTGGGCACAGTGCTGAGTGGAAGTTGCACTGTTGGAACGGCTTGTTTGTGTTAGTAAATATGATCCTTTTTAGAAGGACTGCAAGTTACCATTGCCAACTCGTCTTGCTGCTTTCAGCCTGGTTTTGGTACCTTATTTTAATCAAGCTAAGGCATTAAGACAAGGTAATAGGGAATAAGGCTTTCAAAATTTGGATTTGAGACATTTGCGGTCTTGATGACTGTCCCACTCAAATGCAGAGTTCAGGTATTTTTTAATAAGAAATTTGGAAGATGTAACTTGGAGTCCAGTTACTTACATTTTTATGGCAGGAAGCTTTTCATAGGACAGAACTTCTTTTTCCAGTAGTCCTAATTCAGTCCATTGTACGTCAAGAAATAACTCTGGTTACTGATGTGGGAAGTAGGCACATGCTGTATAGGATACCCAGATTGCCTTTTCCTCTGAAGTGGTCAGACTTTCATAGATATTTTCATTTGGTCACTGATGTGCAAGGAAATTTATGGGCACTTCTATTTGTAATTCAGTGAAATACCCAGTGTGATCTTGTGTATGCCAATGGAAGATTAAGCCCTTCCTTGCCATTAAACAACTTGGGAAACTTCTTCCAACCCTCCAAATAGCTGTAATGGAGAATGAGCTTTTAGCTCTTTGCAATTTTGTTTCTTCTGAAAGTTAAGTTGCACTGAGAATGCAGACTAGAATTTATAGGATTTTTAATAAGTCCCATGTGGACTTTAACATTGTAATTAATTTATACTAGCAAAAACTTGACTCCACAACAATCGCTAAGATTCTTTGCCTCTGGCTTCAGCGTGGCCAAGATCAATATTAAGAATAATTGCAAGGTGACTGTTAAAACTGAAGTTCAAAGTAGAAAAATGGGCTGAGTATAAATCCTCTCTGCAGACAGGCTGTGGTTTTTTTCTGTTCTTTCTCTGCAGTTAACATTGGATAGATGTATGGGCATTTAGATATATAAATTGATATATATTTAATTCACATAGGCTGCAGATGAGATCATTATAGCAGAACTTGCTTTGTTGCTTGTAGATATAGTAATGCATCTTTTAATGAGACCAAACTTTCTAAATGTTGTAGCTTTTCAGGAACTGATAAATTTAAGTCATGTACAGCTGTTGATAGCTAAGAAGAAAAAAAAAAAAAAAGCAGCAATGCTCACGTACTGCACTCAAGGTTAGTGCCACAGTTAATGACATGTAGAAGAAGTTATATTCAAAAAGAGCATTTTGCAAGATGTCTGTGTCAAAACCATGACATTAGTTCACATTTCACATAATTTATTTCATAGATAAAAATAACAGCAAAAAGGTTCTTCAGTATTTCCACTGAGGATGCAGTGTGTTTCTGCGATCTCAGGGAGTTATATCTTTGAATAGTTTTTAAATTGAGTTTCAGCATCTTGGTGGAAATACACATCATATTCTAGCTAAGATATGCAGTTGTCCACTTCACATTTTAAAATTCATATAAAACGTTTTGCAAAAGGCGTAAATTGTTGTAGAGTCTTAATGATGTTTATTATCATTACCGCCTTTCATGATGGCTAAATTTAATCATCAGTTAAAAAAACTGCAGTCCTCAGTAGCTGTTCAGGAGGAGTTCTGAACATAATAAGATGTTCATTTTACGAGCTTTAATTTTGAAATAGTGGCCTGAAATTGATTATACATGTTTGATTTTGAGCTGGAAATAGTATAACCGATGATTGGTTTTAAACAAGCGCTTTTAAAATATCTGCTGTGTATGAAAGGATGCTGTTTGTTTTTTTTTAATGATATAGCATTTTCCTGCAGAAGGATCCCTGCTTTACTGATACTACTAATGATGTGATAATGCTGTGCAGTACTGTCTTGAGAAAGTGTAGGGCTAGTTCTGAACAGGCTGTTTTGTATATGGCACAGTACAGCACCATAAGCACACCAGTGAATCCTAGAAATGATCTAGTTATGATAGCAAAGCCTGTAGGACTAACGTAAGTGGCTTGTCTTCCACCATCTAGCTCCAGATCCAGCTTGGGTATCTCTACAAAGCACTACTCAGTATGGTGTAAACGTAGCCTAAAAGCTTAATCTTGCAGACGTTTTAAGGTAAGTAGCTTTATTCACTTGACTAGCTCTGTTCAGAATTAGCCACATGTTTAAATAAGTATTTGCACTTGGAATGTAAAAGGTAGAATTAAACTCCACAGATTAAATAGCTGCTTTCAGTGGTGGTGAAGTGAAAGCTTGTGGCAGCACAGTAATTCTGCACTGAAAGTAAAAAAGAGAGAAAATAAGAAAAACAGGTGGAGCCACAGACAAAAAAAAATATCACTTTTTAGCAAAGGTTGACAGCATCAAAATTATATTGAGATATTTGTAAAATTGTAGCTAAAAATTAATAGAAGTGATCTGCACCTCAATTTTAAACCTGATTAGGTTTTTAGTGCAACAATTTCAGTCAAAATATTTCTTAAAGAAATGCACAGGATCATTACCATTAGCAAAGGTATTAATAGCATTTTCTTGAAAATATACTTCAATAAACACTAACAAATCACCGAGTTCTTTCTGCATCAGAGACAACGCTCTGGAGTTCAAGGGGCATTTGCTGAAACTTCAGGACAAATGTTAATGATGGGCTGAGCAAAACTTCTACTGTAGTAATAGGAAACTTGGCTGAAGAGCAAAGCCAGGATAAACGTGAATTCAGCCATCATTTAGCTTAAGCGAAGCCATACAGAAATAGCTGCAAACTTTACTAAACAGATGTGACTTCCCTTTTGTAAACTCAGGATACCACTTCCAGATTTTTAACTTTGTCTATCAGTTCTCAATGTTATAGCTATTCTTACGATTGCTGTGTATTTTTAGCAATTAACTTACTTTCCTAAAGCTTATAAACTGAAATGAAAACATTTTCCAGTCCTGCCTGTTGACACTCGCGCCACTGTACAGGAATAAGGGAAAGAATCATGGGGCCAGAAGGAGACCAAGAAAGGGAGCACGCTTCTGTTCGCAAGAATGAATGAGTCTCTCCTGAAGTGACCACATTACTTCTAATCTAGCTCAAGATGAAAACTGATCGTTCACTGCTGAAGTTGGTTTTTTTCCAAATAGGTGAGATCTTTACGTACACCTGAATCGTAAGGAAAATGAAGACTAATTATTGGTAGGGATTTGAGTCGCCCAGCTGGCCTCACTAAATCTGTTTCTCTCCTTAAGACTTTCTGTGGAAAAGGAGTGAGTTTAGTACTCTTACTTGGCTTGTATTTTCAAAGTGTACAATGGAGTGAGGTGCCATCTCTGGCTGCACTTCCATGAGAAGTGAAGGCCTAACCCTCTCATGCTTCTTCAAAAATATCTGCTCTTCAGTCACTTGGCATATACCCATGTTTTCCCATACATAATAAGTCTTGGTGTAAAGACAAGTGCAAATTAAAACAGCGACATGCTCAACAAGACTGACACTTTCATGTTTGAATGTTATGCACTACCCCCAATCTCACTGTATGGCGTAACAGAGGTAACTCAGAGCAGTGTCTCACCTCATCTGTCTCCTGAAATAAGGAGGATTCAAATAGGTTTTTACCTAGTCTGCATAATGAGAAACCTGCCATGAGACTAACTTAATCTATAAAATCTCATTATGTAGGTTTTCATTTGGGGTTATTCATCAGTACTGTGGCAGAATTACATCACTTAAATTAGTTTAATGCTGAGAAGAGGGATTGGATCATTGAATCTGAAACCCTGCTAGGATAGCACAAGTATTACTGCTGTTTGCAGCTCACCAACATCTATTGCTGTGGGTTTGTTACCTGTAGTTTTGGAAAGGGGGTCTATTTTTCTTAATCTTTCACTAATGCTAAAATAATGTGGATTCATAATGTTACCAATGAAATTTCTCCGCACCAAGGACTATCACAAAGTAGAATAAAAATACTTAGCATAGGTATTTGTGCAACTGTGCAACTTCAAAGATTACTGCCTGAAGCTAGGTGTTAGTCTTTTTACAGAAGTAGAAACTTGGATATAGACATCAAATGCCTTTGTCCCAAGGCTGTGCTAAAAGATCCTAATCCATAGATTTTTTTGATGCTGTGCTATCTCTCCACACACCTCAACTTGGATGCAAAGATATTTCTTCAGCCTGAGAGGATGCAACAAATTCACCTTCAGTTTCCTTGGCTGCTTTGCCAAGTTTGCAAACCCAGGTTATAATGTGGTACCAGTTGTGATTGTATTTGTTTTGTAGTATGTAAATGCTTATGCCTCAGATACTGGGGTGGCCATACTCATGGGTTTTGATCCTCGTGAATTTAGTAGGTTTGCAGTTTGTAGTCAAAAGGTACAGTGCAGATGTGATATGTTTGTAATTCTCAGTTCTGAGAGTCGCCAGGTAAAGGGTGATTCTCACAATGGGGGCTTATGACAGCAGGCAGGAAACAGAAAATGTTGAGCTGAAACAACACAAAGTAGGAAAATTGTTGGGTCCATGATTCGTCAGGTCTTTATTTCAAAACAAGTCAGGATCTAGAGCCAAAGTCAAAAACCTACTTGCTATTTTAATTGGCATGATAAGGTTGAGACCATCAGCTGTGCAAAACTATATTGCTCATAAAATCCCATGCTTTTGGGTAAAGGGCACGACTGACCCATCCTGGTTGCAGTAGCCTTGCTTCTTGGCAATGGCTGGGCAGATGGATGGACTCCAGTACTTTAACATCAGTGTCTACAACTTAATTTGTCCTCATGAGGGCTACTGAGAGTTTTTCCTCAACCTCACAAGGAGCTAGGGCAGGCTCTTTAGACACACTAAAGATTGCATTCAAAGATGTGTGTTGATGCAGATGTTTTTGTAAACCCATGAAAGAGAAGGAAATTGAGGGAGCTCTTCAATAGCTATTTTTATTCTACCTTACACCACATACACAAGGATACTGAGTTCAACAAGCATGCATTTTAAACAACTAGCCTGGTGCTTGGAATATCCGTGTCTAATTTTGCTGCTTTGCTATAGGCAACCTGTGTGACCTTTGGACTTCACTTAATATCATTGTCTCTGTTCCCCACCTGTGAAAACAAGGCTCAAAGTACTCCACACTTCAAAGACCTTTTTGTTGAGAATAATTGCTTTACTGTTACAGTAAGAACAATCATAAAGTGCACAAGGCAGAGGAACATGACACATTAGTGATACTCTGCTAGTTTTCCTGGGAAAGCAGCACATATGGAGACTTAATAATTGCCAAATGTAATTATTGTCAAGCTAAGGTTGTATTTCTGAACAACGTGTAGAGTAGATAGCTAATGCCATATCGCTATAAGGAAATCAGTGTTGTAGCTTGTTTTGTAGCTCAGGAATGGGCTGGAAAGTTCTTGCCAATTTGTCCATGAATTAGTGTATCATTAGGTTAAAACCTAGACAAGGAATATCAGAGAATGCTGGAGTGGCTGGACTTCAAGACCTTGAGAAGTCTTTTGTCTCCTGCTCTTGGCTCTCCTTGCTTGATGAGGAATGCTGCAGTCTTAAAGTAATTATTTTGTTGGTAGCTCTTCTTGAAAAGCAGAATAAGCATGATGAACCAAACTTGAGTTGCATATGAGAAGCTGCACTTGCAAGCAGTGACACCATTTTTCAGCTTGATTAATTAAAGTTTAATCAATAGCTGGGACACAGCTGTTGACAAGAAAACCAGCATATGGAGCTGATCTGTGATTGTCTGAAAAGAATAAGAACTTGTGCACACATTAGCCCTACACTTCTGTTAATGGCAATTGCAGATTGACAGTAAGTCTGAGTTCTTACTGTGACTTGACTTTTTAAGGTTTTGGAGAAAATGGCATGTGAAGATGAGCTTTGTGCTAAAAGTGAATCCGGTGGTGTGCTGCTATCTATAGAATTTCCTGTCTCACAATAGCCCACCCAGCTGTCTTCTCTATAGCTGAATATTCAACCCTAAGTAATGATGCACAGATGACATAATTCTGCAATGCAGCACAGTGCCAATGGCAGCTGTAGATTTGCTATCCCCGCATGTTAATACAGACTACAGAGGCTTTAGTGTCTCACTGAAAAAAATTGTACGGCCAAAACATGCTGCTTGGGAATTGCAGATTTACCTGCGGGGTTGCTGGGTTTGTACTTGTAATTCTTCCCTTAGGTGCTTTTAGCACATGTTCCCTGTAGTGTGCAGAGTGTAAAGTGATGTTACTCCCTAAGACTGAGAGAGGTTTGAAATCTCTAAGAGAAGGCTATCCATAGAAGTACCTGAATCTACACACTTCTCCATCAGATGTGGCTAACCGCTATTTTGCACCTGACCTTGATGATCCATTCTTCATCATCAGATATTACTGCCAAGACAGCTACTTTGAGATACATCTAGGATTAAGGGATTCTACAAAAAAATCCAACCTTTACTTAAATGAGATTCCCAAAGTTAGGACTCGCAGGGCCTTGTTTGCTGCCAGTTACTGAGCTGAGCAGTGCTGTCGCTGAAAGAGTCACCCAGAACATTCCCATCACAGAGACAGCACTCAGGTTAGGCCAGAAAAAGCATTTCGGTTTCTCTGAAATTCTGCAAAATGTTGGTCCCAATTACTAGAAAGCAGATGGGAACAGAAGATTCACCATCTTGTGTACGTGGCAGAGGCTGGGAATGTGCAAGGAACCCCAGTGGCTCAAGGGGGAATCCTCCCTGGGCACCGCGCCTGCTCCCCAGCTTGCACAGCCACATAAAATTGCAGCTATGGCACTGTCTTTCTCAGCATCTGGCCTAATGTGTCACCATGGGGAATCTTTGATTTAACTGACAGATACGGACGGCCACAGAGCCAGGTAGGTCCCCAGTGAGTGCACCACTGCACGTGCAGCAGAACAAGTTATTCCAAACAAAGTTTGTGCTAGCTTAGGTTCAGAAATGTCCCCTCCAGATCTGCCTGCTCTGGTGGGTAATGCTTTGCTTTAAACATCATTCTGTGCTGTTTTGACATTTCCACCTCCTGCAAGCTACAGAGCTTGTCTAAAAAAGCCGGAGGGGCTTTTTTCGTGAAGTGGGAGCATTTAAGCAGATGGGCAGATCTGCTGCAGGGCACCAACAAACAAATGATACCAACCCTCACTGAACATAGTGCAGATGCAAATTTCAGCTGTCAAAGAGATGCACTTGCTCCTTCCATGCCATCAGGGTATATACCTCACGAAGATGGAGGCACAGCTCTGTGATGTCCTGTGGTTATATTATAGGTTCGTGCCTCCAGAAGCTGCTTATGTAGTTTCAAACAGAAGGCAAGTATCTGCAACAGGTTATGGCAAGGGATGGAGGAGAAAGACAAGGGTAAGATGACTGGAGATTGCTGTTGTGTCTCTTAGCATCTCTTCTTGGTGAGGATTCATTTCTGGTTTGTGTTCAAAACGATACCATCCTTGCCTCCTCTGCTGCTGCCCTCCAGCCCGGGCACAGTGAAGGACAGTGGGTTGCATAAGAAGATGTTTCCCAGGCTACCCCCTCTTGTTCTCGTGCTCCCCATAGCAATAAGCTGTGGCATCTCATTCAGCCATTTTCACCATAATACTTTATTGATGCTGGAAGTTCAGATCATTATTTACAGAGATTATTTCCCCCTGTGGAACTCCAAAAGCTATTGGCAGGCCTGCACAATGCTTGGGCTAGCTGCTTCCCCACCGAAAGCAAATTCCAGGTTACATCAGTCTTGAGACCTGACGCAGGGGAAGGGATGTGAGCTCTAAGCAGAGCGAGAACTTGTTTCCGATGCCCCTTTTTTGGAAATGCTGTAGCTACATTTGGGTTGGATGAGACAAATTTTTTGTAACTGCCTGAAACGCACTTCGGTTGAAGTCGCTGTGGGCCCATGTCAGTCTCCCAGTTCTCCTTTGATGTCTGTCTCCCAATTAATGCAGGAGCAATCAGCTGCATAATTTTTATGAAAAGCAGGAGTTTGGCTTGCCTTAATGTCCTTCTATATGTAAAAAAAGACATATTTAATTTAAAAATACTACCATATACTTAGTGCATCTTTAGTAGCTGACAGCCCAAACTGATTACCATAGCTGACAGGGATCCTGTGGGCTGAATGATGATAGAGGACATGAAAGGCCTGTGATTTTTAAGGCTTTTTTTCCATCATACTTTATCATAAGAAATGCAGCACAGTTTCTGTCCTGCGTTGCTGAAACGCTCTCCGTGATCTCCTGTGCTCGGGGGGCTCCTTCATGGTTTGAAAAATTTTGCAGTAACTTTCTTCCCGTGAGTTTGTTAACAGGAGTTCATGATGAAACGCCAAACGATGTCCTTCCAGCACACAGGGTGGGGGGGGTACGTGGTGCTGGGCTGGAGGACTGGCGAGCAGAGCTGCTGGCTTCTGCTGCTGATTCCTAACCCTGGCAAAAGCCTTGCCTAAGTTGCTCGCTTTTGCTCGGCCTTACCAGTAAGGCAGCAGCAAGATCGCCCCAGGGGAAAGGCATTGTGGCCCAGGTGATACAACCCCCTCGGGTAGGTACCTGCAGCAGAGCAGAGCTAGACCATGGGCCTCGAAACAGCCGCCCACCAAGACCTCACTCAACCCCATTCAAAGCCACCCCGCCAGCGGCTGCCTCGTGTCAGCCTGCCTGTGCCACCCCAGCACCTGGGAGACGGGGGATAGGGGAGCAGGGTGGCCGTGCATGGCGTGTCCCCAGACGGCAGCGGGTCCCTGCTGGTCCCCTGCAGGGACAGCAGGCGCTCTGGCGGCAGCTGAAGAAAAGAGGCTGGCCACCGTGGCCGGACCTGGGCCTGGGCATCTGTAGGGGAGGTGGCAAAGAAGAGCTTGTTAAACCGCCATCATCTGCTGAACCGTGGTGGCTGAGAGGTGCCCTCAAGCCACACTTTCACCATGAGCTTGCTCCGGTGGGTTGGCGGGACCCCCTGCCCCAACCACACACAGCCAAACCTCCTGCCTGGGGGCCACGCCGTGCCCCGGGTGCACCAGCAGGCCTCATCCACCCCAACGCCTTCCCCTAGGCCCCACAGCCCAGGGAACCATTTTGGTGCCAGCCTTGGCCATGCCTCTGCCCAGCCCCGTCCCTGCTGTAGCTGATCATGGACCCCCCCTCAGGGTGGGGGTGGGTGTTGGGAGCTTTAAGCTACTCCTTAAATTCATTTTCCAGCTCGCTTGAGTGGAAAGTTTTGATTTGCTTTGTTTATTTATAAACACGGCAGAGGTTTGTCCGGCATGGCGGTCAGTGAGCCCCAAGGGGCTGGACAGACAGGGAGGTGGCACGGCAGGCCCCGGGCGAAGCACCGGCGCTCCTGAGCCACCGCCGTGCGTTGCTGATGGCGCATTTCAGCAATTCGCTCTCTGCCATCGCGGCTCTAGGGGATGTGACTAACAGTGCCATACGCCCCCTTCCCCGTCCCTCTGCGGGGTCACCTGCTGCCACAGAAAATACATTGCTGTGAATGCAGCACATCATTCAGAAACATCTTTTAAGAGTGTATGTATCGCATATTTATTTCATATATATCGTTTTCCCCTAACAAAGGTACTATTACTCGCACGTGTATGGGTCCTGAGACTAAAAATAAGCTGTAGGGGGTAAGTGAAGAGGAGCCAGCCTGAAGCCAGCCTGGAAACCAGCACACGGCTAATCGAGCGAAGCCTGGACCAAAGGAGGCGAAGAAAAATACGTACCCATCTCACGCAGGAATGAGAAAACAGATAATTTACGTGGCAGTGTTTGGTGTTTTACCCCTGCAGTACCCGTGTGCAGGGGTGGAAGCTCACTGGTTCCAAGCGGCGTGGGTGGGTGCCCTGCACGCTCGGCCTCTGGCTCAGTTCTCTGTGTGCACACGCTGTTCAAAAACACTCTCTCCTTCAGTATTTTTAACTAACCACACAGACCATTACAAGCATGCTGTCCATGGAAGAAACAATGCAAAGCTCATCATTGCATATTTTTCATTAAAACGTAACCGATTTAGAAGGATCATTTGCAGCTGGTGAAGTGCTTGCTGCTGATCACAGTGTCCCTCAAAATGCAAGCATGTAGAGAGGTGCCGCTTTCATTCCTCGCTTTTATTCACAGCTTAGCGAGGAACATAAGCTTTTTGGTGTTTAGTTCCCAGTTAGTTTCTCGGCTTTGAACTTATTGCTATTTCTGTTTCAGATTATTCAACTTGTTCAGCTCCAATATTCTTTCTGCACATGTAAAAAAATCACTTTTATCAAAAGCTGGTTCAGTTCAGCCAATTCTTGTTCCAGATGTTCAGATGGTAATTCCATCAGTTCAGTGACTTTATGTCCTTTAAAACTTTAACAGCAAACGTTTATGGTTTTCACCTTGAATTTCATTTCATTCATTTGAAAAAATATATATTAAACATATGTTTTAATACCTAGTGTAAGAATTTCACGCTTTATTTTAAATAGGCTTACATCTTAAGTAGGCTATTGAATTATTAATGAATCCAGCTTAAGTGTTTACTTATGTATATGTAAAAGTATATGAATATACTTTAAAAGAAAACAAGATTTTTAAATATCATGCAGTCTAAAGTCCTGATTTTCAAAGATTAAGGGAGACATTTATGTTTGCAAAACACTTGCCAAAAGATAATGGTTACTTCTGACTCCTGTTTTATCTTAAATGTGAAAACATCATTCCTTGGATGCCTAAGATGGATTGAAACATCTTCTGAATGTTCCTTGCACGTGTTTTGTATATGAATTAAAGGCCTCATATCTGAACTTCCTGACATTTTTGTTTGAATTTTAAGGCGGTTTATGTACAAATATAGCAGTACTGTAGGCAGTTATACAGGAAGCCATCTGAGTAAGGGGAACTGGAGAGTAAGTTATTTGGAAATGCTTCAATAGTTCTTTACTGAACTGAGGATTAGAAGAAATATCCTCAGATGTTAAGAAGAAATGACAATAACTTTGATCACTTAAATCTGAAACTTTCTTTAAGAACCTTTTTAAGAGAAAGTATTTATTTTAGGAACCTGAGACATTTTTATACAAGATGGACATAGCTGTTCTCACTGAAACAGATCTTCGGTCTCGGAGGTCTTGATGAAATCTGCAGTGCATGGCACTCTGTTACCTGAATTAATGGAGAGCTGTCTCTTTAAAGATGTTCTCAGAAGTTTTTGGCACAAAGCCAAAGCCGCCACAACAGATCTGCTGATGCAGGATCCCAGCCCTCATGCCTGTGCATTAGCAAATTGTGCATTAATGAGCTGATAGGGCTAGTAAAACCATTTTGCACAACGGCGTTTAGCCAACCAGACGTGACAGCCGCAGGTGTTTTCATGAAGCCAAGCTGCCAGAGGAGGTGTGCCTTCCATCTTCAGTAAGATTAGACTCAGAGTATAATTAGTCTCGTCTGAGACGCATATTGGCTTATCCATCCTTACGGTGTTTTGTTATGCTTCCCTGTTTTCTATGCTTTGCTTTTTCTTTTGCATGTGTTTAACCTTTTATAATTCACGAGCCTGCTCACTTCTGCAAGCTGTGTTGCATCCAGCCTGCCTGTCTTGTCGCTGCGAAGGAGCTGCGGTGGCAGCAGGATGCCTAAAATGAATGCAGAAGGTACAGCTCAACAAGACAGAGCGACCCCGCAGCCTGGCAGTACTTCTGTGCTGTTTGCTTGCCACTGTGCATCCATCCCAGCCTTCACCTCCTTACTTGCACAGCACTGCTTTGACTAGGCTAAATGGTACTTCAGTAAGATATTCAGATACTTCTGTAATGGGGCAAGGGAACCATTTCTCCTGAAATTTCAGATAACTTAAATTCAGTTCATCCTGCACACCTTTTCATGAGAATGCCGAAGTGTGATTTTAATTTTTTCCCATTGTCTGTCTCATGAATGGTCCTCCAATAGTTTGTTTTAGGTAAATAATGTAAATATTGTTAGTTCTATAGGTTTAGTGAAGTTGTATTTATAAACTGTTCATATCTGCCATACTAACTCAGAAAGACGTACTCTCCACTTAAACAAAATCCCTTTGTCCCTTCTTCTACTTATCCTTAACACAAAAAGACAGGGCTCACAAGTGAAGTGGAGAATGAAGATAAGTTTGATGGTTTTTCTAGCCTAAAAAATAGGTATCTTCCACGAAGAAAGCTTTATTCTCCTCATTCCTAAGGCGTAAACTCTCTGGAGAGACAGAGAGGGAGACCAAAACCGATAGCAGCTACACTGATGATCACCATCTCCTTGTGCTTCCCCTGAGCTGTATTTTCCATGTTTCTCTCTTCTTCTGTATTTTCCATGTTTCTCTCTTCTTTCTTTCAGAGTAAAATAATCCCTGTTTCATGGTTGTCTGTCACTTTGCTTAGAGCATGGCAAGTATCACGTTGACTGATACGCTAAGACAGCTTGGTCACTATTCTAGTCAGCCCCGAAGATTTTGCTTACCGCCTCTTGTTTCTCTAGAGCAGAAGACTTTAGTACTTTCGAGTGATTAACTTGTTTGGTGCTTGCCACCTGAAAGCATCCCTTCCTACCCTGCACACGCCTGGGGTGACTGAGCCTGGGAGCCTGGCCTTGGTTCCCACCTCAATGAGTCACCAGCCAAACGCATTTCCAAAGAAGTCAGTCCAGGAACAAACAAGGTGCACATATCTCGGGCTCTTCGAAATGGGAAGCAAACACAGTTCCTGCTCTCATCTAGGCGGGAAGGATACTGTCGCCTTCCCCCGTGGCCCTCGTGGCCCTAGTATTTAAGGAATGTCTGAACCGGCATTGTTTTCCTCTCCTGAAGGCCAGCTAAAGCCTGAGCCTAGAGGCCAGCTGAGTGAGCTAGCTTTGACACTGACTCATTGTGTGATCTGGAGTAAGTCACTGCAGTTATGTCTACAGCGTGCCAGGCAGAGATATCTGCGGCTCTGGAAGTGGGGCTGGCAGCACACCACAGCTGTTTTTGCCAGCTGTGCGGCAGAGGGACTGGACAGTGCGAATGCAACTATTCAGCTACTCTGTATTGTGCAAATGCACCACCTTGCCCAGAGGTTTGCTCAGGAGACTCCGTATGGTGTTACACTGCAAGCTGAGATACGTCTTTCACCTCTTTATCCCTTGTTTTCTTCATTGGCACTGTAGAGAGAGTAACTTCTGTGTGGTAGTATGCAATATTTGAGATTCTTTTAAGAAAGGCACTTTATCGCTGTACTAGTGCTTTACTTGCTGGAAAGCCCCCTTCATGCATTTCCCGAGGGAATGGGAACGTGAAAGTCATTATGAAAGGAACGAAAGGGTGATAAGGCCATGTCTGGTTGTAAACAGTGCCAGGCAAACCCGAGCAATATGAGCTCAGAATTAGTGGGAAATGAATAGTGGGAGTTATCCTAGTGGTTGGGGCACAGAAGCTTAAGTGTAGGGTGTCATCACTGGCCAGGCGTAGATGAAGGGTGGTGGTGAGGTCAGACATGATTAACAGTGTGAGTTGTACCAGGGGTGAATTTGGCTGCGTCTAGAAGAAGAGTCTCCTTCAGATTAGGCAGATGCTACAAACTGAGTTTCTGGCAGGGTTTTCTGTAGGCACCAGGAGAAATGCTCACTGTTTGTTATGTCCTGCTGCAGCCACGATGCCTGCTTTCCTCTGATAACATTTTGCAGTACTTCACAGACTCGGGTATTTGCCTTGCTGGCTGATCATTGTGCAAGCCGTGCATGTGTACTTCAGTGGAGATGTGCTTTGTTTGGTACATTCCACAGCAAGGTCTATCAGTAAAAGTGAGTGCCACTACCTATACGCCTGTTTCTGACTACTCTTAACACCACTAAGTTGTTGAACGTTTTTTCCTGTGTCTGAAGCTAAACACTTTGAGTACCCAAAGGGCTTCTCTCTAGCTCTTGATCAAGCACTCATCTTTACTGAGTATACCAGAAAGCAGCTTCTGAGTGCAAGTATAAGAATTATCTGCTGATACAGAAACAGAGAGAATGCTGTGAAAATTGCATGTGCATGAACTTAATGAGTATTTCAACCCAGTTAAGGTACACTTATAGATAAATGGGTGAGTGGGAGACCTCCAGGGAAAGAAAAATAACGTTTTGTAGGCCTGCAGAGATTTCAAAATGTAAAACTTACTTTCGAACTGCAATCTCTCCTTTCCTGCTTTTAATGATTGCAATCATTCAAAATAATGGGAAGACGAAGCCCATCTGAAACACCCAATCTTTTCAACAGCTATGCTATTGCCACTGAATATGTATGCATTCCTCATGCCAGGAGGTTTTCTCTTATGTTTTACATAAGAGGTGCAGGATCTTCTCCTTCGTATTATTACTTTTTGTCATTTCCAGATACACACTGACACATCTCTGAGGTTCATCTCAGTGTTCCAGCAGAAGTTCCTACAGCCAATTACTTTTTCACCCTCATGGGTGTGTAAAGTTTTATGGGAAGCTTTCTTGCCCACTTGAGAAAGAACTTGAGTTTGCTTTTTCCTGGTTTCCAGGGGCTAATTGCACAAGGTTCCAGATAAAATACACAAGACTGGTCACCTCAACAGGCGGGCGATGGCCACACCAAGCACTTTGCCAAAGACAGCATGAATAACACAAGTGTAAAATGGCATCTTCTCTCCAGCACTTTCTGGGAGACTCAGTTTTATCCAGCCTTCAGGACGACTCTTCACGGACCGATTTCACTACTAACCCCTAGATCGCAGATTCTCAAACGGAAAGGTGGTGCTGGTGGTGCTGGCTCTCGGGCCTGCAGATAACCCCACCCCAGAGGATCAGGGGTACCCGAAACGATCCCAAGCTCAGGAGCTGACTGGTCATTTCTTAAATGCCCTTCTTCCTTCTGAGAGGTTTAAACCTCTGTGAAGCACTTCAGCCCTAAGCAGATCTGTCCGGCCAGCACAGCGGAGCCAAGGCAGCATCCCTTCTGCCAGTTCAGCAGTAGGTTCAGTGTGCGGAGCTTTTCTTACAGTGTTTTCAAAAGCTTGGCTGCAGGAAGACTCAGGGATGGAATAGCTGAGGTCAGAAGTTTGACCGTTCTGGGGGGTACAGTTTGGGGGCATTTTGTACTTAGGCTGCTGTGGACTGAGTTGATCCTTTGGGCACTGAATCTCTCCTCCTCTCCTTTTTAGGAAGGGATTGGAGAGGAATTTAAACATGAGGAAGGTTTAAACTATTAAATTAAACTATTGATTTGACAGCTAGGAACTGTTTGTGCAGTGCTTTGTCCTAGGACTGAACATAATGTCATACGGAAGCTTGAGGTTTTGGCTAAAACAATTAGCTCTGTTGAGTATTTAACAGTCTGCATACTTCAGGTAGCTGAAAGCCAGGACAGCTTTGACAGCGTAGCTACAATAGTTGGTCACAAGAGCAAACATTTCCCAGGTAGATGCAGCTTCTAACAGTAAAATCGTGCTTTTGCTGAGAGAGCGCATTCCAGCTTTCTCGAGCGAAATGAGCTACCCAGACAAAAGTGCCGTTTTCTCTGCTTATACTTACATCCGCACAAGGTGCTTTTGCTGGCACAGCTCTGCCTTCAAAGGATCTTATCTCATCACAGCTCTGGCTGACACAACTATGCCAGGAGACTCGGTAGCAGAGACCTGACCTGAAAACACTCTGGCTCAGCTTTGGGGTTAACACACGGCCATGAAAAAAGAGCGACTCACAGAACCGACTTTCTGAGCTGTCCTGAAATGAAAGACATGCATAGCCTGGGTGCGTGAAATCATTGCCTCTTGGGAAGGAGATCCCTCGGCTCTTTCAGCTGCTTGTATTTTGGAGAGTGGGTTTGGTCTAAAGGAAAACTTCTGGGGCCCAACAAGGTGCTGAAGTTTAAAACAAAATAATTGAAAATTGGCTGAGATGCACACAGCTTGTTATTGTATTTCAGGGCCCTGCCTGTGAGCAAGCATGGATGCTGAGGCATGGGGCTAATGACCATTCCGCTGCTTAAAACCAGATGACTTCCAGAGGAGAGGAAAATTGACATCTGGATCACTACAAGTCATTATCACTCGCAATTAGCCAAGGTCAGTCACTGAAAACGTGTAAAATGAGATGGTAACGCTTGTGAGAATGTTGTAAGGATAACTGCATTAAAAACTGAACTACGTTTATCACTCAGCAATGAGGCTCAGGCAAAAACATGGGATAGATGCACTGCAGATTTAATAAGAGTGCTATTAATTGCTGTTTTGCAAGGGGCTCGGGCTGACCTCAGAGTCACTGCCAGTGGGGGGCACGGTCCTGCTCATGCCTGCACCCGTGACACCCCGACACCCACTTTGTGCCAGTGATCTCTGGGGCTTGGAGTGTGTCTGCTCACCCCACTGATCCAGCTGAAAAATAACTGCACGGCAACACCATATCCCTAGCTGTACCACACTGTGAACGCACGGGAGACTCAAAGTACCACCCGAAGAAGATCACGTAAGAGAGGGTATGCCGTGCCTTCAAAATGCCTCTGACAGCTCTTGAAATACTAGGCTTGATGCCATTTATTGATTTGTAACCAGGGAGACGGTACGTGTTCCCACTGCAAAGTGAGGGAGAAGCTCTTTCCCTTTACCTCCTCAAGCAGTGAAAAATGTTGGAAAACACTCTTCCTTGTTGTAACCTCCTGCGGCCTTCACAGGAGGGACGAGCGAGATGTTTCCCTTCTCTGAGGCTGCTGCATTTTCACACAGGTGGAGAAAATCAACCTTTCCTTGCAAACCAGCCTGGAGCAAAAAGGGCTAAGATATTTTGGGAGATGAGAGATAAGCAAGCCAGAAAGCCTTATCAGAGATTTGTCTTAACTTGCAAAGGTATTTTCTGTGATGAAAGAATTCAAGCAGTTGTTTGAAATGTTCTGTCAACTCAGATTTGTTTTCGGAGAGATCTCACTCATACGCCATCCTGGACTAACAAAGCCCTTCTGCATTAGGTTCTTTAATAAGAATCTTCACTTTCTGAATTAAAAATTAATTAAAGTGTAAAAAAAAAAAAGAATCAACAGAACAAGCAATTCAGAAAACAAAGGCTGATGAATACTGGGACTCAGTGGGGATTAATATTTGTTCTGAGTGCTTGTTTTTGGGCAAGTCCAACTCTGGCCACTTCAGGAGGGACGGAGTGCTGGATGCGGGAGCCCTGTGATTCAACCTGGTGCTAGCACTGACCCATCGGCTGACAGCAAACTGGTAACATTTGCTGGAGATTCGATGAGGATTTGAGGAAAATGGGCAAAAAGACCAACTGTAGAAACTGATGCTGCAGCGTAGCATGGGTACTTTCCCATTTTTGTTGCGAATTTGAAATGTTTACTTTCAACATGCTTTTCAATGGAAACTTCCCACTTTTTTAGAAATTATGGTCAGAAACTCTGTACAACCAAATCATTTTTTCCACATACAAAAACATTACATCAAGAGTTCTGTCGAACCCAACCCTTGGAGGAGGGAAGGGAGGAAGGGCTCTGAGAATAAAAAAAAAAGGTTTGGGTCAACTCAAAACAAAATTCATAGTTGGCCGCACGCGGCTGCCAAACCGAGCCTCCCGGTCCGCCAGCTGTGTGAAGGAGGGATATCCGCAGGCCTTGCCGACCATTTTGCCGTGGGCGAGGCACGGCTGGTTTTAGGGGTGGGATGCGAGGCGGTCGGTGGAGCGCACCTGCCCTCGCTACCGAGGTCGCTGCCGAAGTCGCTGCCGAGGTCGCTGCCGAGGTCGGCGGTAGGTGTGATGCCTCCGTCCAGCTGCGGGACCGGTACCGCTCGGGTGGATGGGACCAGCCCTCCTTCCCTGCCCGGGGGCACTCTGGGGGGTTAACACAGCCTGTTTCAGAGGGTGGAACCGGTGGCCGAGGCGAGGGCCGGATCCTGAGGCGCGAAGGCGGGCAGGGAGCGCCGCGGCCACGGGGCGGGAAGGGGCCACGGGCCCTAGGGAGCTCGGGGGCCCCGGCGGCAGGAGGCCGCCTCTGCCCTACCCTTCACCGGGCCCCGGGGGAGGCGGCGGGCGGCGCCTCCAGAGGCTGCCGTCGGGCGGGGCGGGCCGGGCCGGGCGCCCCGCCGTGGGCAGGGCCGAGGCTGAAGGGCCGCGGCAGGGGGGCTCCGGCCCCGGCCGCGGCCCCGGCGCCGCGCCCGCTCCGCCCGCCGGCGGCGCCGAGTGACTGCCGTCGGGCCCAATCAGGTCGCCGGCCCGGCCCGGCGCTGCCGCCCGCCCCGTCGGGGAGGCCCGGCCCCGGGGCGGGGAGCGAGGCGAGCGCCCGGCTCGGCCCGGCGCGGCCCCGCTGGGTCCCGGCCGCCGTGTGCGAGGCGGGGGCGCGGGCGGTCCGGGGCGGGGCGCAGGCGGGGCCGGCCGGGACGGGGCGGGCGGCGGAGCGGCGCGGACCGGACGGCGGCGGGGGCTGCCCGGAGCCGGCAGAGGCGGAGGCGCGGCCGCGCCGGGAGGGCCCGCCGGGGTTTGGGCGCAGGTAAGGGGCGCGCCGGCGAGCTCCCGGGGCCCGGCCCCGCTGCCCGAAACCGAACCGAGCCCGACTGCGGCAACTTGGTGTCCCGGCGGGATGAGCCCCCGCTGCGCCTTTCCCCGCGACTGCCTTGCGCGGGCGGCGGCGGCGGCAGCGCGCCCCGACGGCTCCCGCCGCGCCGTGCGGGCCGCAGCGGGGCGGGCTCCTCCCCGCCGCCATGGGCCCGGGCCGCCTGCCCCGCCTGGAGGGAGCGGGCGTCCCCCCGGGGAACGGCGGGCCGGGCGCCGCTGCGCGCCCCACGCGTGGGCTGGGAGCCCGCCGTGAGCCCAGCGCCGTGGGTCGGGCACTCGCCGCGTGTCCCCCGAAGCGCTGCGCACCGTGCGGGCAGCTTTCGGCGTGGCGGCGGGGAGAGGCTGTGGGGGTGCTGGGGGCCCGCCGGCCCCCGCGCTTGCAGCGCCCGCCTCAGCCGTGGCCCGAGCAGTGCTGGGCGAGGGGGCTTCCTCTCCAGCCTGCCCTCCCCCCTGCCAAAAACCAGCCGGGCCTCTGTCCTCAGGCTGCGTTTAGGTGTTCCTGTGCTGCGTTTGCTGCATCCCCGCTGGAAGGGGGAAGGAGAGCGGTTTCAGAGGGAGGGTCGGTAATTGG